>NC_135614.1:47787500-57657500 GCF_053574225.1 Canis aureus
AAACAAAAATGGCTATTAGGAACATTTTGGAACTTTGTGGACTGGATTTTAGATCATATTAATGATTTTTAAGTGATATTACTATTTTTGTATAATGATGCTACAGCACTAATATAGAAACAGAGTTTTAAGATAAATAAAGTTGGAATATTTAGGAGCCAATTTTTCTTGTGACTGTGCCAATTTCAATGGTTCAGAAAAAAGCATACTCATAAATAAATGATACAACTCATAGATAGATGGATTAAGGCAATATGGCAAAATAACTGTTTAGCTGTTGGGTACATGGATACTTATCAATTACTTTTTTGTGAATTAGAAACTTTAATAGTAAAATTCCGAAGAAAATTTCGATTGATACAATGCAATTATTATTTTAATTTTATCCACCAATATCAATATCAATCCCTTTCTAAGTATGCCCCACACTTACTTCCTAGCCCCTAGTGACTACAATTTATTATAGAGTAATGATATGCCTCAAAATTACAGAATGTAGGTGAGTGCTATGCTCTAGAATTAGCTTTTCCCATCATAAAGAAGTTCCAATACCCACAAAGAAAAGAAAGTGAATAGGAAAAAAGGCAACATGGCAGAATGAATGAGCATGGGATTTGGAGACAGAAATAGATGAAAGTCTCTTCTGCCACTTTCTAGCACACAAAGCCTCTAGGGTCTTTCATTCTTCATCTGAAAAATTAATATGACAATGTATAATCCATAAGAACTGGGTTGAATTGGTGAGAATTAAATGAAGAATTAAAACATGTAAAGAGTATATTGTAGGAACTGGTGTAGTACATAATAGCATAACCAATTATCTCAGTAAAAAAGACTTCAAGATGCATTGCTAAAATGGAAGACAGTTAATATGCGACAGACTGGGCCATTAGTAATAGAAATGGTTTATATTTACAGCTCAGACTCTGTAATGGATGCAGTGTGAGAATAAGATGATCTCAGCCATTTCTCTGATGAAGAGCAATGAAAATCCAGTAATCATGGCCTGCTAATGTAAGCTATTAGGAAAACAGCAGGGGGCAAAAATTTGTTCACTGTAAGGGAATGCAATATTTATCAGTGTTCATTAGACTGTGCACATTATATGATTTTACTCTTGCTGAAAATGGTCATCGTACTAAAATCTAAAATAAAGTACAATATGCAAATATGTTTTGTAGCTAGATTTCCAGATAAATGTATGTCTGGACAGTCAAAGGAGCCCCCTTAACTAAACTAAATAGGGCAGGTGATTTTGTTCGGGTCTATGTGGAAGTGGAGCAACTCCTATCCAAAAAAAATCTTAGGTAAGGAAAACATATAGGGAATACTGTATGACAGGTAAATTTTCCTCTCTGTTCTTGTATTACAGTTACATGAAATAGGTTGGATTAGGTTTATTTCAAAATGCCTTAGGACTCTGGCATTCCTGAGATCTGTGGGGCTATCTGTGTTATCCAGTACTTACTTCATTATTGTTCTTCTCTCATCTGATGATACATACATTACCATTGTCCCCCTTTTACACTCTGCTTAAGCCACACTCTCTTCTGATTGTTCCTCCAGAGTTCTAGGACCACTTCCACCTCAAGAACCCACAATTTCTGCTCCCTCTATCTGGAAGTTTCCTTACCCAAGCTGCATAGTTCATTACATTATTTTTCAGTTCTATTAAATGTCATGCTCTCAGTAAGATTTTCCTTACCAGTCTTACAATGAACTGGGTTAGATGTATATTTCTATTTCCTTCTCAGTATCTGTCTCTGTCTCTCTCTGTTTTCCATTTTAATTTCTGAAATATTTTGTTTAAGATAGAAATTTTTCCTAAAACATATAATGAACGTACCTTTTATTTCCCAATATGTTGTGCAAGACCAATACTCCTTGCTGAAACAACTAGAAAAAAATTCTAGATAAAATTTTTTTTAATATTTGTAAAAATATTGAAGGTCTGTGGAAGCCAAAATGACTAGATGAACTAAAATCCTTAAGTGAGGAAACAATTTTTTTCCTGGGGACATTTTGCTGATTATGGACTCAGTCGATCAGACCAATCATAGACAGAAAGTCTTTGTCATTGGGAGGAAAAATAGAAACCCACACACAACCTCTAGTGGATACACAGCAATGGAAATCAATCAATCAATCAATAAATAAAATTTTCTTTTTCTTTAAGATTTTATTTATTTAGTCATGATAGACATAGAGAGAGAGAGAGAGAAAGAGGCAGAGACACAGGCAGAGGGAGAAGCAGGCTCCATGCCGGGAGCCCAACGCGGGACTCAATCCCAGGACTCCAGGATCACACCCTGGGCCAAAGACAAGTGCTGAAGCACTTGTATTTATTCATGAGAAACAGACAGACAGACAGACAGACAGACAGAGGCAGAGGGAGAAGCAGGCTCCAAGCAGGGAGTCTGACATGGGACTCGATCCTGGGTCTCTGGGATCACGCCCTGGGCTAAAGGAGGCACAAAACCGCTGAGCCACCTGGGCTGCCCCTGTAGGTTTTTTATAAACACCCACAGGACAAGGCATTTGCACTAAGAGAGGTCCAAATTATATCCAATAAAGATAACTCCACAAATGGAGATTTTCTGGGAGCTACCAGACAAGTATCTCAAATAATAGCAATTCTACAGGAATAAGGTTGGAAGAAGCTCCAACCCTGTCCTGGTGGCTAGCAGGCTGCTAGATTTTACTGTAGTTTGTGGGCTTTTTTTTTTTTTTTTTTAAGATATGGTGAAGCTGAAGAGTAGGTGATGGGAATATGAAAAGATCAGCTACCTTAAAGTTCATCATCCTCTTAAGATACAGAACTTTTTTCTAGAATAAATATTTTGCAGATTACCGCAAGCTTTTAGTTAAATATCAGAATTCTGGAAAATTGATTCTAAGAATTATCTTTTGTTGTTTTCCTATTGCTTTTATGGAGAAAACCTTTTTGGAGGTCCTAACTCCATTATTTTCACTGTTATCCCTCTTCAGACATTGCAGTTAATATAAGAAAACTTTAAAGTAACTAATGAATAGTTCAGACAAAGACAGGAAAAAAGTGGTCAAACTGTAAGAAATGATAGAGAATTACACAAGAATATTGGGATCTATGAAAAGACTCAAATGAATATTCTAATAAATAAAAATATAATATCTAAAATAAAATTCCATAAGGTAAATTTAATGGGAGATTGAATATAGCAGAAAAGAGAACTAGTAAACTGATAGACAAATAAGAAGACAAAAACAAGTTGAAAGAGAGGAAACAATTTAAAAATCACAAGTAACAGTTTAAGATATACGTGGACTCAGTTCACATGTTCCAATATGTGCTTATTGAGGGTGTAGAACAAAAGGACAGAGAGAATGGTGTGGAAGCGATCTTCAAAGAAATAATGGCAGACAATTCCTAGAACTGATAAAAGGCATCAACCCAAAGATTTAAAATGTTTTACAAACCAAACGTACGTAAACACAAAGAAAACCACATCTAGGCAAGTCAGAATCAAACTGCTGAAAACCAAATATAAATGGAAAGTATCATAAGTGCCAAAAATTAAAAATAAAAAGATGCATAGCTATCAATAAACCAACAATAAGACTAATATGTGACTTTTAAATAGAAATTATGAAAGTCATAAGATAATGAAAATGCCATTTCTAATGTGCTTAAAGAAAATAATAGCCAACCTATAATTCTACGTTAGTGAAAATAACTTGAAAAATAAAGGTAAAATAAACATTTTTAAAGTTTATTAATTCATTAGATAATTTGGATAAGAATATACACCTTAGTAATCTATTTTTAAGACCGTTTTTTTTAGGCTAAGTTAGGTTTACAACAAAACAGAGGAAGGTACAGAAATTTTCCATATACACCTGTCCCTTACACATACACAGCCTTTCCCATTATCAACATGGTTCACCAAAATGGTCCTTCCCTTCCCTTCCCTTCCCTTCCCTTCCCTTCCCTTCCCTTCCCTTCCCTTCCCTTCCCTTCCCTTCCCTTCCCTTCCCTTCCCTTCCCTTCCCTTCCCTTCCCTTCCCTTCCTTTCTTTTCCTTTTCCTTTTCCTTTTTCTTTTTTTTCTCTCTCTCTTTTTTCTTTCTTTTTTCCTACCTAGTATAAACCTACATTATCACATCATAATCCATAGTTTACCTTAGCTTCATTCTTGCTGTTGTACAATCTATGAGTTCAGAATAATGTATAATGACATATATCCATCATATGGTATCAGACAAGGAATATTTTCATTACCCTAAAATTCCTCTGTGCTATTCCTGTTCATCTCTCTCCCCACAGCCTAACTAATGACTGATGGAGTCATCATCTTCATAGCAATGTGTTTTTAAGTTTTATTCATGTCTTTTTATGGCTTGATAGCTCATTTTATTTTTGTGTTGCATAATATTCCATTATCTGTATGTACCACAATTTACTTATCCATTCATCTAACCAAGCACACCTTGGTTGCTTCCAAGTTTTCACAGCTATGAATAAAGTTGCTATAAACATCTGTGCATATATTTTTTGTAAAAATGTTTCTCCATGCTTTAAGACTATTTTTTTTGGAAAGTTTTAACTTCACAGTAAAATTGAGAGAAATGTAGAGTAATTTCCCATATCCCCTCCATCTTCATATATATTTAACCTCTCCAATTGTTAACATCTTCACAGACTGCTATTTTTGTTACAATTGATAATCTACATCTACAGGTCATATTACCTAAAGTGCATAGTTTCCATTACTGCTAACTTTCAGTGTTTGGACAAAAGTATCATTTGTATATTATAGTATCTTAAAGAGTATTTTTACTGCACTAAATGTCCTCTGTTGTCTACCAAAATAAACACTCTAAGGAATAAAAACTCATGAATAAAAACAACATTATAGAAAAAAAACACATAAGTAAATATAAAATTCCAATTCCAATTCCTTTTTTATTTTTATTTTTATTTTTTTGAGTAGGCTCCACACTGGAACCCAACACAGGGCTTGAACTCACAACTTTGAGATTAGACTCAAGCTGAGATCAAGAGTCGGCACTTAACCAACTGAGCCACTCAAGTGCCCCAAAATTATGATTGTGATAAAAAATTATGAAAAATAGATAAAAGATTCTATGAATATTGAATGAGATTGGATCTTGTCTCTCAAATCCAGAAAGGCTTGTCTAAAGACAACTGAAACTAGGGTAGTAAAAACGGTTAAAATGATGTAAGCTGTCAGTAGCAATTCATCAAGGAGCTGGAGTCACACCCTATGTTTAAAGTTAGTTCTTTCTTTTATTTGGTACTACTAGGTATTTAAGGAAATTTTCATGAATGATAACACTATTTATTATGAATATTCATAATATTAAATATACAAGGTCTTATAGCTATTTTTAGGGGCAATGAAAAGATTTCCCTCACTGGAAGACTAATAAATAAGAATCCAAATTCTAATCTTTGCTTATATTTTTTAAAGATTTGTTTCTCTACAAAACTAAATGTCTCATTGGAGAAAGAAAATTTAATCTCTTAACAGTTATTTACTCCTTTATGTAAATTCAGTTATCTGTGGCTTTTAAAAGACTAAAACAGAAAAGAGAGAATGGGGTATTTGTATTTTGGGAGTCTGTATCAGGATGGAATATAAGAGGGTGGTATACAGTGCTAAAAACAGTAAAATCTGCAAAGTAATGAGCATGAAAACACATTTCATCAATTCCCCTTTGTACTCAGGTAGGATTTTATTATTCCTCAAAAGTGGTAACGACGGACAGAGACAGAGATTAGAACAGTGTATATAATACTAAAGATTATTAAATTAAAATTCTAAACTTGAGTTTTCCTTGCCAGAAGTACTATAGAAATAAACTGAGAGTTGGGAGATCTTCCTCCATGAACTAATCAGTTTTGTTTCATGGTAGGTTAAGGAGCAGATGATATTTGCTTTGCCTTGGTTTAACAGATAAGAATTGGCATTTAGGAGTACTCGTCTATTTCCTGTTTCCAGTTGCCAATCTCCTTTTCTATCCTTGACTGGCAAGCAAACACACTAGATAGAGTTCCTGCATGGTTGGAAATCATTATAGTGAAACAGTTGATGATTTAAAATTTGATCATATTGTTAGTGGCTTATCTTACTTGGGGCAGTCATGTTAATTTCAACTCTAGTGCCAAATTCCAGGTACCAAACTTCCAGATCAAAATTTCAAAAACCCGATTCCTATCCATATTATCCCATCCCCAGTATGTCAACCTGATGTTTTTCTAATGGTAACACTGATACCTCCCTTATCATCACAACCTGGGCATCTGTTTAATACTGATGTGAGACATACTATGATAAATTTAGCTCCCTGGCCTACCTGGACCTATGATCTGCTGTACTCTCAAGTCCTTCTTTTTTAATTGATTAAATTAAACAAATGTCTTCTTTTCTCCTTTCAATTTACATTACAGTAAAGCATTTTGTTTTAATCACACAAAGACAATGTGAGAGCAGATAAAATCAGATTAATAGAGGTCAGGTCAATTTTGGAAGATGTGAAATGGGAGTGAAAGAAGCTAAGCAAATGTAGTTTCAGATGATATCTAGCCTCAACCTAATCCCATGGAGAACTCTAGAATGTGAATGGGATCACAAAATTTTCTTTCCTTCAAGATAGGAAATCAGATTTTATACCCTCATATGAGTCATTCATTGGCTAAAGGAACTATCACTAGTGTGACCTGTGTAAATATCTTTTCTTTTCTTTTCTTTTTTTCTTTTCTTTTTTTATGGATGTACATCTATTAAAAGTGTTTTCTTTAAAAACATATTATGAAATGTATGAGTCCATATGAGTTATATTGATTTATTGATGGACATTTTGAACAATGGGATAAAAAAAGATGTGTATATATATTTGTTTATTTACCCATCAGTGCACATGAAGATTCTTCATGGTGCTCAGGTAGTATCTTTCCATCTTCAAGTAAAGAAACAGTCTTTTTCTGTTCTAGATTTTCAAATTTGTCATTCCAGAATAATTTCTTATCTTGTACTAGGGAAAATGGTAGCAATGTTGTTCTTCAGAATTTGTTTGTATTGAAACAATAAAAATTTTCTTACCTCTGAAGTTACTTACAATTATTATTTATTTATTTAAATTTTATTTCTTTCTCATGATAGTGTATCATCCATTATGCTGGTCAGTAATTCTGGAGTCTATTGATTTTCTCGAAGGCTGTAACTATGATTTTGATGATAAACATAAATGCAGGTTTGACCCAAAGTACACAGGAAAATGTGAATGATGATTTTTTTCTCATCATGCTAGGTTTACCATTTTAGAGTTTTAATGTAAAGATAACACAGCACAATTTTCATCTATGTCTTCTCTTGGGTGCTTTAGGCTATAATCACTGCATTCTTAGAATGCTGCTGACACTCCTACCTTCCATACCACCACCAGCAGGGAGGATAGGGAAGGGGCCTATGGTCAGAGTAAGAAGAGCCATTCTATTAACACAAGGAATATCCATTCTTTGTCCAATATGGCTAAATTCCAAATTAGGAGAGTAGGACCTCAACATTTAAGAAGAGGTAATAAAACAAAATTTGAAGGACCCACTGGATTAAAAAGCAAAGATCTTAGAAGTTTTAGGAGGCAAGATGTATAGGCACTAGAAGACCACATACCATGTGGTATAGGTTCTGAAGGGGTATTGATAGCACAGGCAAAGTGTTAATTAAATAAAGAACACTTACTACCACTCCACCATCTTTGGGGGCTGTAAAACTGAGGGAGTCCTATGGTAGGAACACAGACAACAGGCAACACATTGGCTCATACATGGGCTCAAACTCATCGGTTAGTGATAAAACATTGGTAACCACGAGATCTTACCTCATTTTGTGTCTGCCATAGTAAGAATCACCACAAATTAGTATGTCAACACCATTCCAGTGGCCTAAACTCACATTATTCTACAAAAGAAATATTTTTATGGTCAGCAGGAGCAATTCACTTACCAGGCTGCCTTACGGGGATTGGGGTTAGCCATGGAATCCTGGGATGACCCCAAGGACTTGAGTCCTGGATTTCTTCAGAATATCTGGTTGACCTCACATGAGTGGCAGACAAAAACACCCCAAAGTGGAGAAAGAGAGTATAGGTCCAGAATCCAGGCTCAGGACTCTTCCTATCCCCAGCCTTCCTAGGTGGTGCTTCTTGCCTAAGATAGTCCAAGTCATGAGAGCAGACTTCTACTGAAGAAGGCATTGTAAAGCACACAGGCCTCTCAGAATATGGCACTCATATCTGGTCTATCCTCAAACAAAATCACTGCGCCATTCCTTTCTTTTGAAGCTGAAATTCCCATATATATATATATATATGATTTTCAGATATCAAGGCTTCCATGATTCCCTAGAAAATGGTCATATTCCCATTGTGAAGTTATGCTAGTAAACAAGGTGTGCTCCTGCACATAGAACAATCAATGTTTTAAGTAGTTTCTTGCTGTTAAATGTGAATAAAGTCAATAATTGAAATTCAAAATCAAATTCAAAAAAAAAAAAAAAAGAAGAAACTAATTGAAAGACACCTGGAAGAAACAAACAATGTAGGGAAAACTAAATACTTTATGTGAATAAAGTCAATAATTGAAATTCAAAATCAAATTCAAAAAAAAAAAAGAAACTAATTGAAAGACACCTGGAAGAAACAAACAATGTAGGGAAAACTAAATACTTTAAAATACTTTAAAATACTTTAAAATACTTTAAAATCACTATTTTCAGTTTAGTCAGGTAAACACACAAAGTGTTGCATATAGATAACAACAAAAGCAAATATACACATAAAAAAGAAGATTCTGGGTATAAGGAAGAGTCATAGAAGTATAAAAATAGCATAAATACAAGGAAAAGTAGATTAGAGGCTTAGAAGGAAAATGGAAGTTTCCCAAAAATACAACTGAAAGACAAAGAGATAAAAAATAAAAGAGAACAAAAAAAAATCCCATAAAAAAAAACTCTATGAAATGAGAGGATTAACAAGGAGAACCAATGTCAATTAAAAGGAATCCCTATTAGAAGTGGAATGAAGTTAACAAATTGTAATAAAATATATTTTGTCGAAAGGAAAAACCATAAATTTCAAGATTGAATTGAAAAATATTCATGCCAAAGCATATTATCAAGAAATATAAGAAGAGGAATAAAGAAAACTCTGTAAAACTTCATAGCCTGTAATAAGTGTAACAAAAATAATCACATTGAAAGAATTGGATATCAGAGTAGTATCAAAGAGTTCTACTCCCAACAACATTAGATTGTTTGAGAGCTTAATATAGAACATTTTACCTTACCCTTAGCTATTAAGTAGATGTTAATTTTCAAAAGGAATATACTTTGACTCATTAGAATTAATTTTGGTATCTCATACATTGACTGATAAAGAAATGTGTGAAGTTCTTGGAGTTGGATTAATAAATAATAACATATATAACTATATGTATATATAGTATATAAAACTATACATATATATATTTAAAATTTTATTTATTTATTTTAAAGATGGAGGGGAAGGACAGAGGAAGAGAGGGAATCCTAAAGAAGACTCCTGCTGAGTGCAGAGGTCAATGCCTGGCTCAATCCCAGGACCCTGAGCCAAAACCAAAATTCAGCCACTTAACTGACTAAACCACCAGGTACTCTAATTAATTAATTAATTAATTAATTAATTATTCATGAGAGACACAGAAAGAGAGAGGTAGAGGCATAGGCGGAGGGAGAAGCAGGCTCCATGCAGGGAGCCTGATGTGGGACTTGATCCGGGGACTCCAGGATCATGCCCTGAGCTGAAGGCAGATGCTTAACTGCTGAGCCACCCAGGCATCCCATCCAATAAATAATATTTTTAAAGGTGGGAAAGAAGAACATTTTATCTTGTTAGATTAAGGCAGGTATAGATCTACATTGTTTAAAAAAAAAGGAAGAGTATATTTATTTAACAATTTTACTGAAGAAAATATATCAAGAAATACTGATGAGATGTCATTCTGACAAGCAAGATATAGTCTATAAAAATAAACTAATTTCCTCCATTATGTGAAAAAAAAAAAAAGCCAGAAAAAGGATAAGACAATTAGAAGATCAATGAGTCATGCCTAAGACTCTAGTGGCAAACAAATAATAATTTAAGCAACAGCAAGAAAATTATTTTGGAAAAGTGTTAATTATATTGACACATGGAGAGCTACAGTGTAGAAAGGAGAAAGATCTGGATAAAATCCTCAAAATACTGAAAAAGTCACAGGTTAGACCTTAATTCACCTCTACCTCTGTTGGTTTTGGAAATAAAATACTCCGTTAGGAATTAATTCCTTTCAGTTCAAGAATGCAGGTTGCCACATTATTGAGAAAAGTCATAGGCATTCACATACACATGACCCGTAATTCATTAAACTACTTAATTATTTTATATATTTTTCTACCAATATGCTTGTGTTCTGGCCATCTATATATAAAACAAAAGATTCTCAGAGCCTGATTATATCTCAAATGCCTGATTTAATCTATTTAGCCCTATAACAAAGTGCCCCAGCTAAAGGGGTAATTATTTGGCTTCCTGCTTAGATTTAACATAGCCAACAACTTTTTTTTTATTGGTATTCTTCAATTCCTTGAAATCTGGAAAATATTTTTTTCCTTTTATAAAATAATAGGATATAGAAGGCAAAAACTTTTCTTGGACTTTACTAGGCTGGAAGTTAAAACCCTTGGACAATTTTCTCATGGTCTTAAGTAGGTTCCAGGAGCTTTATAGAACCAGGGAGGCATCATCTAAAAATTTTACTGAGGAAACTATATCAAGAAATGCTGATGAGATGTCATTCTGACAAGCAAGGATTAGGATTAGGATTTAGGACCTCTCTAACTTCTTGCTAATGGTAGTAGAAATACATTATTCTGATGTCTAAAATCACATTTGGTTAAAATATTAAGCATTTTGACATAAATTTATGACTCTGTAGAGCACTTCATTAAAGAACAATGTATGTTTTTCTCAATTGTTTTAAATTATACCTTAACTGATATTTGACTGAGTTGCTCTTTTTTTCTGGGGTGGAGGGGGGAGATTATCTTATGAATATGTATATGCAAATGTTATTTTAAAACAGTATGTGAGCTACAAGATTAAATTAAAAATAAAATATTTTATTTTGAAACATAATATCAATTATAAGTTTAGTAGGATGGTCCAGTCTGTAAGGTCAACTGTCAAGGCAGGATATCAAATTCTGCTGTGAGAAATTCAGTTTAGCTGTTCAAACCATTTTCTTATCCTAGCAGTAGTCAAAAACATATTTCAATTAAAAAGTTACAAAATTTGGGGGTAGAAAAAAGTTTGTAGGTAATCTAATCCAAATGCATCATTTTAGAGAACGGGAAATGAAGGTCTTCAAGGAGTTAAACCTCACCCTTGTGCAAAGCACAGTTTACATGTTAATCTAGCAGTTGCTGGTATTGATATTTGTAAGATTTTAACTATCTGATTTGATTGATTTTTCTCTATTTGACTACCTGTTTGAATTGACTCATTTGTAGTCAATGTCCAGATGAACTGGGAAAAAAATCATGTCAACAATTACTCTACTTTCTAAAAGAGATCTTGCAGAAAATGTTCATTGAGCTCAAATTCTTCTTTTGGCTCCCAGATTTATCAATCTCACCAGTAAATGACAATTTCCCACTTCATTTAACCTGCCTCAAAGTGGGTCAAAGGTAGAAGAAAAAACATGCCTCAATATTATGTGATTCTCCAAACAACAACTAGGTATGTAGGGAAAGCCATGAATAAGTAATCAGTTTGTAAATCAAATTAACATATTACTTTAAAGAGAGGAAATTCAAAACAAAAACAAGCTGAGCCAATAATTTTCAAGGGAAATAACAAAAATGTCCTTTCCCACTGAACCCAATTTTGTCTCTTGCCCTATATGCTGGCAACATGCTTAGACTTTGTCTCTTTGTGTGTGTGTACTGCTTTATTTCCCTTCATTGTGAGCAGTCTTATCTACTCCTCCAACAATAGAAATCTCAGGAGAACATTTTCTCTAATCCTACTCCCAACTGTTAGTTCGGTTTGTTTATCTACTTTCTTGACTCACAGCCCAAACCTTCTGTATCAGTTTTGTTCCCAACAAGGGAAGCAGGAAGAGGACTCGTATGGCATTTTTAGAACCATTTGTTATTGTGGCAGTGAGGAATCTGTAACGCTGCACAGATTGTCAGTTTGTCCTGTGATGGGAGAAATGGTAGTTAGACAAATAGGAAATTCATGGTTTGCTTTCTAAAACTCTTCTACATTTTTACAATCATGATGGAAATAAAAGTGACAAAAGCCTGGGAAATGAGAGTCAGGAGTTAAGTGTTATATCTTCCCTCTTGTTATAAATTATAATCTCAAAGAGAACAGGAGAATGAGTTTACAGCTTCATTTCCCTTTGTTTAACGTTTCTGGCTCACAGATACCCCAATGTATAGGTTTGCCATGCCCCCTCAAATATGTGTATATCACCATTCTCAGCTTTTTCAGCTATAAAGAAAAGAAATAGAGTAAGAGTAACATGAAGGAACTTTCCAGTTCTCCCATTCTGTAAAAGGCTCTATCAAATCAGTAAAATGCTATTGTTTGTCTTCATTAAAATGAACATGATGAACTTTTCTTTACTCTTCTTACTGGAGCTAAAATTCTTGATTTCTGAAAAATTTCTTCATGATATTCATTTCAAAGTGGGATTTACTTTGCTTTGCTCTGGTTAGTTTTAAAGCAGAACTTATTTTAACCAATGTTTTCTTTGTTAATTTTTAAAAAGATGTATTACTGGGGCACCTGGGTGGCTCTGTAGATTAAGTGTCTGCCTTCAATTCAGATTATGATCCCAGAAGCTTCCTGCTTGGTGGGGAGTCTGCTTATCCCTCTCTCTCTACCTCTCCCCCTACTCATAATCTCCTTTTCTCTCTCAAATAAATAAATGAGATATTTCTTAAAGGGTATATTACTACATTGCAGAAAGTTATAAAATACATTTTTGGCATAGGAACCAAGATTTTCTTAAATAAACACAAAGATAATTTCAATATATTTCAGGTGGGTTTTTTCCATATCTTTTTTTGGAT
The DNA here is from genome assembly GCF_053574225.1 of Canis aureus. Lineage (NCBI taxonomy): Eukaryota > Metazoa > Chordata > Mammalia > Carnivora > Canidae > Canis > Canis aureus. The sequence continues at coordinate 47,800,662 of NC_135614.1, forward strand.
GTTTATATAATTATGAGGGACTTATAACATTATTCTGTGTTTCCACATATTATGTAATAAACATTTCATATTTTGCTTCACAGTCCTCAATGCAATTATTCTGGTGCTTAAAATGTTTTAACCATTGAGAGGATATATACTCAAATTTTCTAGTCTATTTCATACTGTTGGACATATAGATGGTTTACAAAATTTTTACTATTAACAAGGTGATTCAATAAACATTCAATAAAAATTGACACAATTTTTTCCTTTATTCAAAATGACTGCATTTGTAGCTAAGAAGTTTTGCATTAATGTAAAGTAGTGAAATTATATAGTCATTAATTGTCACTTTTCTCCCCTTTTCCTGGATTACTCCCTCCCTTCCTTAGTTAGTGTAACTTGCAGTTTTTCTCTAAGTCTCAGCCTAACATATCATTTCCTTAGGGAGTCCATTCCTGAGCTTCTCTACACCATAGGCAGCTTCGACAATTGTGCATTTCCACAGTACTTCCTTTTAGTGCTCCTGGATGTTACATGTTTAGTATCACTCTTCTGCAATAGATTCTAAGCATTATGAAGACAGAAAAAAACATCTTTCTTGTTCATCACGATAAGCCAACTACCAGGAACAGAGGATTTTTTTTTCTTTTTTAAAGATTGTATTTATTTATTCATGAGAGATACATAGAGAGAGAAAGACACAGGCAGAGGGAGAAACAGGCTCCTCTCAGGGAGGCTGATGTGAGACTCATTCCAGGGACTCCAGGATCATGCCCCGAGCCAAAGGCAGATGCTCAACCACTGAGCCACTCAGCATCCCGGAACAGGGGACTCCTGATGCTTGGTAGGTATTTAATAAATTGTTGTAAATTTTAATTTGAGAAAAGGATTAATAAGAGAATAAAATGATGTACACATTGACAAGTGACAGAAGAGCTCTACATATTCAAAACCACTTTCTTAAAGTATTTTTACTTGAAGTATTTTAAATCCAACCGCTGCTTTCTAAGTGAAAGATTTCAAGCTCAAAGTAGTTTAATAAAAATAGCCACAGTCTCCATATACATGACTATCAAACCAGTACATTGCTAAAATAGAGACACTCTTTTTTTTTTTTCCTTAATTCACCAGGGGTGTTTTTTTTTTTTTTTTTTTTTTTTTTTTTTTTTTTTTTCATAGAACATTTCCCAAATTGCTCTCAGTTTTCCTAGCTGGATCCAAGTACACATTAGAAGGAATTTCAACATTGTTTTAGTATTGTTTGTTTTCTATTGTTTTAGTATTTTCTCAGGCAGGTTACATGGAAGTCCTGTGATAAAATGTTCATATTCTTGCTATAAAAGCAGATAATACAATCAGTAATAAAAAGAAAAATTTTAGGGAAATTCAAATTTAGAAGAACATCACATGAATGCATTTTACGGAAAACAAGAGTATCTCTTTTAAGAGATCTGGCTTTCAAATATAAGGTGACAAGACAACAACAACAACAACAAAGATAATTCACACAAGTTTCTGGGCATCGTGTGCCTGTAGTTTTTACATGAAGTCACAGAGAATCTAAGCCGTATTTGCAGGCCAGTCTAGGATGTAAGAGAAGCCAAGCGAGCTATTGTCTATTCATCTTAGTATATTTTCATCTGTTTTTAAATACTTAAACTTGAATATAAATTTTTTGTATACTTTTTATTGGAGTTTGATTTGCCAACATATAGCATAACACTGAGTGCTCATCCCACCAAGTGCCCCCCTCAGTGCCCATCACCCAGTCACTCCATCCCCCTGCCCACCTCCCTTTCCACCACCCCTTGTTCATTTCCCAGAGTTAGGAGTCTCTTATGTTCTGTCCCCCTTACTGATATTTCCCACTCCTTTTCTCTCCTTTCCCCTTTATTTCCTTTCACTATTTTTTATATTCCCCAAATGGATGAAAATTTTTTTTGATAAAAAGTTTCTGCCACTGACCCATTTTTTTTTTCTGTAAAGGATCTGAGGCTATCAAAATATTTTACTAAATATGTAACCTCATTAGTTTATTCCTAATGCATTTAACAAACTATGTGGCTGGGACTACAATTTTTAATGGAGATACATTAGGAATAAAACATGACTATCTAAAACATGACACAAATGTGTAAATCTGAAAGATGCTATTTTAGAGTGATCATGTGCCTAGTGATGTGGGAATAAAGCAATAATGCTGCCTTAAAAAAAATCCAGGAAAGATTCATATTTGAGCATGTGCTTGATGATTAAGAGAAGATTTCAAAATAGAGAAGTTCCACAAGGGCATCAAAGGCAACAGACGACTCATATGAAGAACATGGCATAAGATGAACAGTCCGTGTGAAGAGCACAGACACAATGTAGAACATTCCTCATGGAATGTAGGATTTGTGCTGTGTACTGGAAGAGGTAAATTTGAAGTGGTAGTCTGGGGCCATAGTTTGAGGAAGTGCAAGTTTTGGGAACACCTTGAAAGTAAGACAAAACAAAACAAACAAAAAACATTGAACTAGGAAATGGGAGAGTTTGGGGTCAGGAAAACTAGATGGGATTGTCAAAATAATAGAGATGAAAATTAAGGACAACCTAGATTACAAAAGGGAGAGAATCAGAGTAAAGAGCACAGAACAGATTGATAAGTTATTTCTGAGATAGAACATATAGAAGTTTGTGACTGATTGAATGTGAGTTGCAGAGATGAGATAAGAATGATTTTAAATATTCTAAATTAAAGGGGAATTCCTGCAAAGTCACAGAAAAGTGACAAAGAAAATAACCAGAGACAGACCTAGGTTTGAACAGTCGATTCCACTTGCTAGCCAAGTGATTTTAGACAAATCACTTCACTTTTCTGAGATTCAGTATCCTCTTCTGATTAAAATGAGTGTGTGTGTGTGTGTGTGTGTGTTTTAAGTATTCAAAGAAATAATGTCCCACAAATGTTTCATAAGTACAAATGTTTGACACACTGTGTCCATTAAATCTTTATTATTACAAGTATAGGTTCAGATAATGTAAAAAATGACTTTACTTTAATGTAAAGTCATAAGATGCCCCATTCTTCTTGAAAAAGTTCTGATATTTTCCAGATGGATTAGATGTGAATATCTTGATTTGTATATAATGATTTATCTACTGTTCTCTTGTCCCAACTATGGAATTACAGTGGACTTAACAAATATGTATTCAGTACCGAAACATACCTAGTACCCTTCCAGATGCTCAGGGGACTTACATTAAAAGAGCAGAACTTAAAAAAAAATGGGCAGAGAAACTCAAGACACATTTTTCCAAAGACATTTCAATGACCGGTAGGTATATGAAAAAGTACTCAATATCACTAATCATTAGAAAATGCAAACTAAAACCACAATGAACTATCACCTACCACCTATTAAAATAGTTACTAGCAAAAGACAAGAGATAAGACGTGTTGATGAGGATTTGGAGAAAAGGAGGCCTTTGTGCACTATGGGTAGGAATGTAAATTGGTACAGCCAATATGGAGGTTCCAGAAAAAATTAAAAATAGAACCACTATATGATCCAGCAATTCCTCTTTTGGGTATATATCTAAAGAAAACAAAATCACTATGTCAAGGAAACATCTTTAACTTCATGTTCACTGCAGCATTATTTACAATAGCCAAGACATGGAAACAACCTATGTCTCCCGGTGAGTGAATGGATAAAAAGAATGTGATATAAATATACATATGAGTATACAATAAAGAAGGAAATTATGCCATATGAGACAAATGGATTTTGAGGGCATTATGCTAAGTTCAATAAGCCAGACAGAGAAAGACAGATAGATACTATATGATCTCACCTATATGTGGACTCTAAAACAAAAACAAAACTCAAGAAACAAAGAACAAATTCCTTGTTGAAAGAGGTAGGAGGTGGGATAAAGGAAATCGTGAAGATGGTCAAAAGGTACAAACTTTCAGTATTTATATTAATAAAATTAATAAGTGCTAAGAGTATGATGTACAGCACAGTGCCTATTGTTAATAATACTGTATATTTGAAAGTTGCAAAGAGTAAATCTTAAATATTCTCACCATAAGGAAAAGAATTGTAGTTACATGAAGTCACTGATGTTAAGCAAAATGTTGTAATCATTCTGCAATATATATCAAATCACTATGGTGTAAAGTTTAAATAAATACAGTGTGTTGTCAATTGTATCTCAATAAAATTGGAGTTTTTTTTTTTTTAAAGAAAGTAGACAGAACTTGTCCAAAAAAAAGATTTTTTAAAAAGCAGGCAAATAGGAGCTTCTAGGTGGCTCAGTCAATGAAGCATCTGTCTTCAGCTCAGGTCTTGATCCAGGGTATTGGGATGGAGCTCTGTGTCTCTTTGGTCTTGTCTCCTCTGTGTCTCCTGCTCAGGAGGGAGCCTGCTTCTCCCTCTCCCCTTTCCCTCTGCTTCACCCCACCCCCACCCCACTGGTGCCTCTCTTGCTATCTCTTTCTCCCAAATAAATAAATAAAATCTTTTTAAAAAGTAAAAAAAAAAAAAGGTTAAAAACAGACAAACAAAACCTACTTTATTTCAGAGCTTTTTCTAAGTCAACAATTAAAAAATAACTGAACCATATCAAACAACTGAAAACATAAAAAAAATGAAAGTGGTTCTCTTTCAACACGATGGCCAGAAAGTATCTGACACACTCTGAAGAGGATATGATTGATATTGGGATGAATATGAATCCCATAGGATGATGTGGAAGAGTGTATGAGGCCATATGCTGAGTTTGTTTTCAAAAGAAAAGAGGCAGCTAGCTAATTTGGAGTTCTATTTAAGTACCAGGGGTATGAAATCTAAGTTTTCCCTATTAATATCATGTTCTCATTCCTTTTCAAACACTGAATACTCTTTCTGTGTTTCTACATTTTTATTTCATTTCATTTTAAAGATTTATTTATTTATTTTAGAGACAGAGAGAGTTTGTGTGCAGGGGGAGACGCAGAGGGACAGAATAAATTTCAAGCAGACTCCCTAGTAAGCATGAAGCCTCATGTGGGGCTTGATCCCAGGACCCTGAGATCATGACCTGAGCCAAAATCAAGAGTCAGACACTTAACTGAATAAACCACCGAGGTGCCCCGTATTTCTACATTTTTAAATCAAACAACTTTTATGCTGTCCTTCTTGCTAGTTGGTATGTAGGATCTATGGGGTTTGGGCATTTGTCACAGTCATTGAAGCAAAATGAAGACCCTCCAAACACCCTGGGTACACAAGAAATATACTCAAAACATCAATAATGTTAGCAGGGATAAATTACACATAGTGTCACAGATCAGGAGGATAAGATAGGAGACTTCCAAGGGCAAAGTTCCAAATAAGGAATGAAAGCAGAAGAGGCAACGCATGACTCTCCTTTTCCCAGTGATCTTGTTACCTTTTTAGGAAGCTGTAGGATCTAGAAGAGACTGTAATGTCACAATGGAAAAATAATCTTCTATAATTTACATGTAACTTGTTCATAATTCAGTATTGATCTAGGGCAAGAGACCTCCAAGAACTGTGTCATCAATAAAATCTTCTAAGACTTTTCTTTTTTTTTAATCACTCAGGACCCAAGTGAGTGTTCATGATAGTTGGATTTGTAGCTATTTATTTTCAGAAAGCATGATTCAGAGCCTGATTCACAGAGAGTATTCAATAAACAGCTAGTATTGTAGCAATCCAAGACTGAAAAGATCTCTATTTTTGTGTTTATTTTGAACACTGAAATTATTTATTTTAAGGTAGTTAAAAAGATAAAGATGCTGGAGAGTTTCTCTTGAAAATCACATGATTTTATGTTTCTCATATACTTTCTCTGTAAATGTTTGGTCCCCAAGAGTTAAACAAAACTGTTTTACAAATTTCTTAAATTTGACCCTTATTGTAATATTTTACAGGAGCATCTTATTTATTTCTGATATCTTATTAGAACTGAAACTGCTTAAATCAGACAGTAGTGAATTTATCACACACACCCCCCCCTTTTATATGTTTTAACACACAATATCAAAAGGTTGAAATGGTTTTTGGCCTCAAATGACTGATTTCTACTCAACAAGGCACAAAAGGACAGAACTCCTGGGCAACTTGATGTGAAATGTGTCATCCACAGGTCAACAGGCTGCAACCACCCAAACTCATTTGTTTAGGCCTGATTAAGTCCAGCAGGGGGAGTATGAAAATGAATTCAAAAGGATCAAACAAGAGAGAAGCATCAGGAAAACCAAGTATCGCATGCTTTCATTTCTTCCTACAATAGGAAGCCGTTGCCCTGTGCTGTCAAGTTCATGAACTTGCTAACAGCTTTTTATAGGAACAGTACATTTTCTACATTTGATCTAAAAGAGACACATCTGACTGTTCACCAGTGTCCACTTGCATCCTGAATTGTGGCAGCATGGAACTCTTCACTGTCTGACATTTTAAAATTGGCCTTGGATACAATGCTTTGTGTGCGGTAAACCTACTGCACTCCAATACTTCCTTGAAAAGGTTGACAAGAAAACCCAAATGAGACCATGTTTCACTGCCTGGTTGTCATTGTATGGTAGAGTACAAGTTGAGTTTGGGGGAAAGTGAGATTAGGAAAGAAAAAGATAAAGCACGTAATTAAAGCACTCATATCAATAAGAAAAATCTATTTAACTTTGATAAATAAGGCAACATTCTTTGTAAGAGATAACATATTTTAATCTTTTAATAAAATATTATGTCTGCTTTAAATATTGGAGTGTTTGGAGTTATGTCCTTTTACTGGTCTTTGTTCCATGCATCGTATACACATTTTGGGAACAAATGGCCTTAGGTAGATGGAGAGTCTATGTTGCCCCCTAGTGGCGTGCGATATTATAACCCATGATCTTGGAGACAGAATTCCAGCCCTGTTGCTCTGTCAGTCTTTGGATCTTGCATATTCCCTGGCTCAATCTTTTTAAGCATACGAGTAGAATTTTCAGCTTGTTTCACTTTCAAAATTTGCTAGTTATAGACTTTGCATCATTTTCTTACCTTTCTCTCAGCCACTGTTTCCTCATCCATTAAATAGGGATATTAATACCACCCACTGCAAGGGGGTGTTTTGAGAACAAAATCTGATAATGCAAGTGAAGTCTATTGTGCAGTGCCTTTCAACAGTGACCATTCAGCAAAAGGCTAGCTCTAATGATAACTAATAGTAATATTCATATAAAACTCACATGTGTGAAAAAAAAGAAGTCCTATGTAGATAGGGCTCCCTATGGAGTTTACTTTTTATTCTGATATATAAAGCTACATTCGTATGTTATCTCCAAGTCTGAAACCAATGAGGTCCCTACCTGTGTAAACTGTCACATCACTTCCTCCACTTAGCTATCTTAGAATTGAACTCTACACACTGTACTAAAATTGCTGTATTGAGAATGAACTAGTAGGCCATGAAATGCTCACACTATGGATCAGGAACAAACACATGATTCACTTCTCTCTTTTTAGAAACTGTCACTTTTGAAAGGCCACACAAAGTGACAGAAGTAATATGAAGGCAAATCTTATTTCACATTGCACTGGCAGATAGATATAAAATATCTATCCCAATAATTAATTCCTCAGCTGCCTCTGCCTCCTATTCTACAATAGATAATTCCATTAAATGTGCTGAGCGCATATGCTAGAGGCTCTTTGCTGCAATTTACACACATCGCTTCCTCACTCCTTTCATGAAATTTTAAATGGCGAAAAGAAATAAACACTCTGATTACCTATATGTCTGATAAATGAATGCCGCAACAAAATTTTACAGCTAAAAAGGTTATTTACTTAAGTGAGACTTTTTTGTGCATTGAAAGGTCAGATTTTTTTCTTCCATTGCTGTGAAATTGCTTCTGCTTTTTAGCAAATCTTCTAAGACGGCTCTTCTCCTTGCAGTGTTGACAAGGACACGAGAAGGATGTGGCCTGAGGAAATCAAATGAGCAGCATAAAATCCTGGCTGGAATCGCAGGCAGCCCACAGTTTGTGGTTTTTGAAAGTCTGTCAAAAAAGTTGCGTAATATGAAAGTGGAGACAGGACTTCTGAACAAAAATCAATAGCTGGATCTTTTGAACTGCCCATGTACAAAGTTCTAATGAAAATGTCCTTGAGGGGAGTTTTAATAGTGGACTTTGAGATCAGTTTCACCACTGGTCTGATAACACTACAGAGCATTTGAAGTTTTCAAAGAATCCAAGCCCTGGAAAGTTTGGCTCAAACACTAAGGATGTAAATGCCTCTGAGGGGTCTGAGAAATAGCAACCCACCGCTGAAGAATATACGATGTATGTGTTTCCTGAACCATGTCAAATTTTAGCCACGGGATACAATTTACTTCAAGGGGGTTGATAGCTCTCTAAAAAGCGGCACTCCATGTTCAAGCTAATAATTGATCAGGCACCAGGTACCATGTAGTAAAGGCGTAAGGATGACTAAAAATAAATCACACAAGAGAGCTGATTAGAAGATATACTTCCTAAATACGTTTGATTTAATCTTCTGACCATATGGGTGCTCATATCATATTCATTCATAGTGTTTTCCTCTTTTTGTTTCATTTTCTTTCTTTCTTTGTTCATCTTGATTCAACCTAGAAAATTATAAATGACTCTCAAAGCTGCCATGGTACAATGTACAAAGTGGAAATTAACACTTCAGGTCGCTCACTGCCAATTGTTTTCTTTTCTCATCTCTAAATCTTAAACACAAAAATACCCATTACTTGTGGATGAAAAATTCTTAGCATATCGGGAAAAATCAAACAAATAAGCAACCTTTATACACACTAGCATTCACAAAATCTATCCTCCAAAATAAGAAACATTTCAGTTTTCAGTTGATCTGTTTTTGGAAAAATTATACTTAAGCCATCCTTGAAAATGCCAATGGACTTACCCAACAAAGACAAGCAAAACTGTTTTTGTGAGGTGAGCAATAAAGAAAACTGATTTTTCTCTGTTCCCCACTCTGCCAAACCCCTGCTCCACAAAGAACACAGCAATAGTTTAAAAATAAAATTAGCAACTAGTATTTAGAGGGTTATATCGCTGATTTAAACTATTTTTAATGTTAAGTAAATAAACTACAGTTATTTGGCTATTAAGATAACTTGGATAGAAATGATACTTTTTATGACTATTAATTATTCATCAAAGTCACAATGACTAAACTGAAATTTTTCTTCCTATTATTTCAGACAAATTTTACAAGGTGAATAGAATATATTAAAAACAGAGGGAATTGAGTAACTTGTCCCACATTGGGATTCAAACTCAAACTATTGACTTGTGAACTCAAGCTCTCAGTCAAGGTGTCGGCATACCTCCTCTGCAAACTCCAAGATCAGCTCTTCAGACTCCAACAAAAACAGGACAGATTATATCACCTATCAGCTCCGTGTTAGACTATCAGCAGCCTTCAGTGATGCTGTGAGTCTCAGTATTAGTTACTGTCTTAAACGAGGCTCCCAAGGAGTAGAGTTTGAAAAAGAAAAAGAGGCTCATGCAGGTGATTTATTGATGGAGTGCTCTTGGAAAAAAACCAACAACCACAAACCCACATGAAGGTAAGAAGAGCAGAAAAGAGAAAAAAGCCAAGCAAAATGTGGCTAAAATCTACCCTCAGCCTGACCTCACAGGGAGCTCTGGAGCATGAGGAATATCACAGAGCTGGTCTATCTTGACACAAGGGCCCAGGCATCATCAGTCATATACTGACTCTTGTCTGCAATAGTAGCAGGGGGGAGGGGCATAAACTCATAGGTGTCTCTATGTAAAGTGATTCCCAACAGACAAGGGCAATTCTCCAGAGAAAAATATTTCTGTGAGCCACTTAGCATCAATAATCACAACAGCTGGGAGAAAGGTGTCCTGTCAAACAAATAATGTGGAAAGGATAACAACAGCTTCTGCTACAGGTAGAAGACAAGGTAGAAGGCTGCTTGACAGAGAATATCATCAGTGTACTTTGTTTTCTGGTGTAACTACCAGTAACCTGCAAGATGAAACTGGCTTCTTCTCCCAATCTACTACTAATGCTGTTTTTCATTAAATTCTTCTTAACCTGTTAAGGTCTCTGGTATCTCAATAGTAAAATGTGCTTTGTGGACCAAAGTATCTCTAATGTGGATTTATAGCTGTTTTTTTTTTTCTTTTTTAAAAGATTTTATTTATTTATTTATTTATTTATTTATTTATTTATTTATCTGAGAAAGAAAGTACACTCTTAAGTGGAGGGAGGGGGCAAATAGGGAGAGAGAGAGAGAGAATCCCAAGCATCCAAGCAGACCCAAGCTGAATGTGGAGCCTAACAGGGGGAAGGGGCTAGATTCCATACCCCAAGACCATGATCTGGGTCAAACCAAGAGTCTGACATAAACAACTGGGCCACCCAAGTGTCCATGGATTTTAGATTTTAAAATTATGGTTCAATATTCAAAAACTTCTCCCTCAAATATTTTTTTTCTTCCTGGAAACAAATGTTTAATAATTCCCACTTCCTATGTCTAAGGTCTAAGCGTAAGTTTCCTAAATTAAGAATTAGGTTCCTGAAGGAATAGGAATTTCCTTTTTACCATGGGAATAATCTGCATTTTATGTGCTATTCACCTGCTATTCACATCTCTGTAGATTTTATGAAGTTACTGCCAAGTCAGTTGCCCTTATCCACTTTAATATTTTTCATAAAATTGGCCTCAAGGAATGTGTTCTGTAGATCAATAATTAGAGTCTATACCAGCATTTTCCCAATCAACTCTGAAAAGAGAAATTATCTTTGAATCATATTCCTCCAGGTTTTATCATATCACACTTTCCTTCCTGCATTTCCAGTCATTGCCATCACTTGCATCACATGTTTAATCCTTGATGGCTATGTTATATTTGTTCCATTCCTCTCCCTTGATCCATTTTATGTGTTGCAAGATGTCCTTCTGCAGCTGCACTTGTTTATAGAATCCCATCCACTAAAAATAGGAAACAGACAAATGAAAAGAAGAAAGAAAAATGTAAAAACAAATCACCATGGCGGCAGGGGGCAGGAAAAGAAAAGGTAACTGTTAGGTGATGGATATGTTAACTAGCTTGATTATAATGATCATTTCACAATATGTGATGTGCCAAACCATCAGCTTGCACACCTGAAGTATATATAATTTCTATTGTCAATTATGCTCAATAAAGCTAAATAAAATAAAATGATTTTAAAATGAAAGACAAAAACAAAAAACAAATAACCCCTCAAAGTTATTTTACCTTGGCATTAAACGACCTCCAAAAAAATGTTTCAAAGCTATGTTATAACTTTATCTACAAGAGAAGTTATACTGTAGGGTTAAGGACACGGATTGTGCAGACAGACTGGGTTAGAATTACTGCTTTGCCAGTAATTGCTGTGTGACTGTGGAAAAGTTACTCCACTTTTCTCTGTTTCATTTATTTCAACTACAAAATAAAAATAATGTAAGTACCTACTGTACTGGAATGTCATGAAAGCTAAAAGAGTTAACAAATGCAAAATGTTTAGATCAGTCCTTAACACATAATAAGGACCCAATAAAAATTATTATTATTATCTCTGTTTCAAACAGATCTGTTCAATATCTAGAAATAGTCCCTTTAAGTTTTCAAATATTAAAAAAAGTTTTCAAATATTCATTTCCTTATTAATTTTTCAACAGCTATTTATTGAGCACCTAACATGTACAATTAACCGAGTACCAGTTTAATGGTATTTAAAAAAGAAAGAAAGAAAGAAAGGATTCTGCCTTTATCTAAGTTATAGTCACAAAGTAAAGCAGACATTAAGTAATGCCAATAACTGTCCACATGCCCATTCTCTCACGTGGAATAGTTTCCTTCTCATTCTCTACCTATTGATTGCTAATGCTAGCTCAAGGAGTTTACCTGGAAGAGAGTGGTCCAGACAAATAAAATTTTTATACTGAATGTTGCACAGTATTATACTACTCAATCATGTTCTATTGTGTTATGGAGTTATGCTTTTATACATTCTTAGATCTTCTTCTAGAGTGTAAACAGCAGTCCTGAAGGTAGAGACCAAAATATTCTCTTGTGTTTTTCTTCAAATTCCTATCAATGTCTTAAATCAAAACTGTGAAAAAAATATGAATTGGCTAGTGATCAATCTTTAAATCTATCGCCTTAGACAGAGATTGCAGCCTAATGGTCTGTTGCCAATATTTTCTACCCTCCTTTCTAGTGGTGAAGGAATAGTCCTGCTCATTAAAGAAAGAATATGAGTGACTCAGATCTGTTCATTTGGCAAAAGAAAACTTAAATGAGAAGAACCAGACGATACAGAAGACTAAATCTCTGATTTCTTCAATGTAAAGAAACAGAAAACCTAAAGTCCTTGTTGCTGCAAGTACAGCCTTTCTTCAAGCTGGAGCTCTTTCTTCAAGATGGAGAAGAATTTGTCTATCTTAGAGCTGGTCAAACAGATTTCAAAGACCTAGGATAAAGGGCATCATTAACTTCAGATCTTGGGCAAGCAAAGGGATTTCTTAGAACATCTATGATTCTTGCCATAGAAGCAGAATTCTAGTCTGCCACAACAGCTATCACACATACTTATAGCTCTGGCTCAAGAAACATGCCCTTATTTCATTTCATCCCACTCTCTGGCCATGGATAGGACATGAGTCCCAGATTCCTCTCATCTCAACCCCCACTCTTTATACAACCCCCACTCCCCCGCTCTTAGAGCCTTGGATTCTTGGACCACTTTGGTTTCACCCCAGCTGGGAATACTCAAGGATTTGCATCCCTTATGTACTTTATTTTTAGGGGCTTACTTTAGCCAGGCATCATTCTATGAACTCAAGATATAACCAAAAATAAAAGAGACAATTTATAAGACCCATAAGAACCTCATACTCAAGTAGAGGAAGGCTAAAATAAATAAATTACTGAATAATTTATATACAAATTTATATATAAATAATATATGTAGGGACTTATGAAAGCTGAGGAGAAGAAGAGACAGGATAAAAGAATGTAAAATGCCAGCTAGACAGTAGTAGGGTGGAGGGAATAATCAGTATTGCATATGGAGTGGTCTGGGAAGGCCCCTTTTTTTAATTCAGTAGTAAAAAATCCAGAATCCATAATTACATTTCCTGAATATGAATCTCAGATCCATCATTAACTAGTCTTACAATCTTTGGATTTTTTTTCAGATTTTAGTATCTTACTTTTAAAAATTCAATGTAAAATAATCTCAACTGTGTAAAGTACTGTAAGGATTAAATAAGATGGTATATGCCCAACACTTGGAAAAGGAGCCTAGCATATATAAAATACTCCACAAATACTCACTATTGCTGTATTGCTATTAGATCACATCTAACTGCCAACTCTTCAAAAATCTTAAAGAGCATAACCCACTCTTTCATAAGAGTTGGATCATATTTGGAGAAAAAGTGATTTGAGGCAGTTTAACTTAGTATCTTATTATCTAGGAACCTTTAGTTTTCTTTTTCATGAAGGATATGATACAGTTAAAATACATCCATACAATCTAAGGTATATTATGTAGCTTGATCCAACTCCCACGGGAAAGAATTAGGGAAACTAGTTGCAAGAGAAAAGAAATAAAACTCTCCACATTAGGAATACTTCATTTACTAAGTGCTATACATGGACTTGGATTTCTGCATAAATGCTTTAAAAAGTTGTGAAGGTGATTCCTATTATTCCATTTTGCATAATAGGATAATATCAGCTATGCACAAATTCAAGCCTCAAATTAATAGGCATTCTCAGTGACCTCTTGTGATTTACTTCCCTGCAGATGCTGAGGAAAACAAGCAAAATCATAATTTCTTACTTTAGTCATTAGAGAATACAATATTGTTTCCATACCCTCCATCAAGGAAGATAATTCCAATGGACTGTCTCTTTCATCTATAATGCACTTGAGTCAATTTAATAGCAAGCATGAAAGAAAGTAAGAAATTGATCATCACCTGCTTCTTGGTTATAAAGTCCACTTTCTTTCCTGGTGAATATTCACTTAGCTCTAATTGAATCAGTACTTAAATACCACAGTTGAAAAAAAAAGTCTGGAGAGATTTTCCACCCCCACCATTAAAATATTTTGTTTTAACTACAAAGTATGTCATGGTTTCCTAGCAGTGTAACAAATGTATAAGGTAGAAATATAAGTGATTTAAGGGCAATTAGAAATGAAAAATATTTTTGCCATTATTCTCATTCACTAATCCATTTTGAAACACAAAATGCAAATCCACATGGGGATGCTTAATATAAAACAATGAAAAATGAATGAAATGAATTTTTCATTATGTTTTTCAAACCAGCATAATATACAAAGAAGCAAGTTTTGTGATCTACTAAAAACAAATCAAAAAGACCACCAGAAAATTAAAATAAAAAAAGTAGAATTATTTTTAAAAATGCAATTTAAAGTCAAATAAATTGTCAATTAGTTGTATTTGAACAAAGTAAACAGATGTAGTTCAAAAGGGCTAAGTCTACCTTTTAGTATAAAATAACTAGCAAACTCCTTGTATAAAGGACATTTGAATGTTGATATAATTTAATAGAAAAGATAAGTAATAGTCCACTCAGTCAGGAAGTATTGTGTAAGACTATGCTTCTCTATCAATTATTAGTAACATGATGATCTATATCATACTCTCTCTTTAAATAGATGGAATCCAGTTTCATTATAATTATTGAATTATAATATTGATAATGTTTATTGAGGCCAATAATATACTACATAATACTTTATTAATAGTGGATTTGCTCTTCAACATCTAACAAGTTTTTAAAGAACGCCCTGCCAAAATTTCTCCCCATAGCCAAATGCTCTCAAATCTGCTTCCATGGAAATCCTGACCTGGCCAGTAATCCATCAAAGATCAAAGCAATAGAATCCTACAAACAACCTGATCTGGACAAGCTTGGACAGGGTGGAAGGACCTGTAACCTTTGAAACTGAACAGAGCCTCTGAAACCAATAGCTTTAGACTTTGAAGTTGCATGGCTTATGGAAGTAAAAAAGAAATCAGCTTATTGCAGGAGGGGAGAAGGCAGAGTAGGAGAAAGAAGAGCAAATACATCTTCCTAACTGTGAATTAGTGAGCTTCCCTAATAAGGAAGAAATGATTTCAATTTGTGGATAATTTTCCATTAGATATCTTCCTTTTAGCACCAAATGTGAACACCTTCTCTTCTTACATCTTATCTTACCACCATACAATGAAACACAGGAGACTTGTTGAATATGTCTTAGAGAGCCCTAAACTGGCCTTTAAAGGTAATAATTCAAGTAATACTTTGCAAAATTAGAAAACTACTGTTTAGCAAATCCGACTGGTTGATTATTAGCAATTGCACGTAGTTGGACCAAAAAAGGAAAGATCAAAATAAAGGATAGGGAGCCAGAAATTCTAATTTTTGTGGAAATATAGTATAGGACACTCCAGTAAATTGGCATGGAGCAGGTGCCAGTGGACTAGAGCACTTCAACTTTACAGATATTTGTTACACATTATTTCATTTCTCTGGCAGCAAGTAAATCCTGATAAAAAGAATGAACATATCAACAAAAAAATGATATGGAAAGATATCCAAGATGTATTAAGTAAAGTAAATAAGCACATTGCTAAACTGGGTCTCATTTTTATAAAAGTCTATTTATTAGTGGTCATATAGAGCAAAAACCTAGCTAACTATATGTGGGAACTATTAGGAGTAATTAACAATTATCTCGGAGTGAGATTATGGAAGTCTTTAAATTCCTGTGTTATATTTTCAGTGTTTATTTTGTAATATGAGTGTTACTTTGATAATCAGGAAAAAATGTACTTTAATTTAAAAAATTTTAATAAATTATGGAATTGCCAACAACTCTATCTTTTAGAATAGAGAAAAAAGGCAAGCTAACTTCTATTCTGAGCAATAGAGAGCTAGCTGGGTAAGTGAAAGAGAGGAGACTTCTTTCTTCATCTCTCATTCTCTTTCTTTCTCATTTTCATTTTTTGACTTATTTTTTCCCCCACAGGATCTTTTCCATTCTATATTATCCATGTGACTTAATTTTAATTCCTATCTTATAAATAAGAATAAATGAGACCCAGAGTTATTCAATGATATATTCCTGAACATAGATCCAACAGGGAAGTCATCAAGAATTTGAATTCAGGTCTTAAAATCTATACTAGGAAGTTTTTCCTTTAGTCTACATTATAAAATAAAACATGTTACCTTAACGTTATTATATTCAAGTAAGGGAGTCTGGAGCATAGTTAAATCTATTTAAATCTGATTTCATAAAATAATAGGGAAAAAAAAGTTAGGTAAAACCCATTGTTTCAGACAGAGAAGCTACTGCAAGTGTTTTGAGACACTTAGAAAAATAACATGCGACAGTACAATTAGGATGGATCCTAATGAAGAGGAAATCAGGAATTCACTGAAAATGAACTCCACAGCAGGATACAAAAGGATCAGAACCTTCAGGAATGAAGAGAAATGGTTGCTTGGATTATAAAAATGGTAATAGGAAAACTAAAGCTCAAAATGAATTAAGCTGATGAATAATGCTAACTGCAACAATTGACAATTTTGTAATATTCAAAATAGGAACAACTCCCAGGCAAAGAACTGATGCTTGATGAAGTGCAAATGGTATAATATAGTCAAATACTATTTTTGTTCAATATTATTTGTCAAGAAAATTATCTTCAGACTGGAAAATGTAGAGCAATAATTGAAGCCCAATTAAGTGGATAAATTATTTTTAAGCCTATCTAAATGAGTTCAGATACAGATGAGTTGCATTCCAGGGTCCTGAAAGGACTTATGAATGTAATTGTGGGCAGATAGGCAAATTTTAAAAAGTATTTTATATGAGGATTTTTTAAAATTTTTTATGCATTTATGATAGTCACAGAGAGAGAGAGAGAGAGAGAGAGAGAGGCAGAGACACAGGCAGAAGGAGAAGCAGGCTCCATGCACCGGGAGCCCGATGTGGGATTCGATCCCGGGTCTCCAGGATCGCACCCTGGGCCAAAGGCAGGCGCCAAACCGCTGCGCCACCCAGGGATCCCTTATATGAGGATTTTTAAAAAAAACATTTTATTTATTTATTCATGAGAGACACAGAGAAAAAGAGGCAGAGACATAGGCAGAGGGAGAAGCAGGCTCCATGCTGGGAGTCTGATATGGGACTCGATCCTAGAACTCCAGGATCACACCCTGAGCTGAAGGCAGACGCTCAACTGCTGAGCCACCCAGGTGTCCCTGTATGAGGATATCTTTTAAAACATGAAAAATCTGGGATGAAATAAACTGTTGGCCAGAAAGTTGTAATTGACTGAAAATGTCAAAAAAGCATGATATATGAGTATTTAGGTAAGCAAGGAATAGTATGCAATACCAAACTGCTTGTGTAATGACTAGCTTATTATATTTTTGGTAATGGAACTAGACTGATAGAAAATTATGTAAACACAGTATATAATGAGTTAAGAAGGTATCTAACAACATATTTCATGATATTCTTATAGAACATGCTTGAGAGGCATGCTTTGATAATGATGTAACTAGGTAGGTTTACAGTTGGTATTAAATCCTTAAGTGTCCTGATAAAAGGATAGGTGATAACCTGGAAAAAAATTATGTAGTGTTGTAGTGTATAATTTCACTTCTAAGTCTGTATGAACATATCCTTGTACCAGTCAACATTTGCTGGATGACTTACATAAGGACATTTACCCAATGCTAATTATGCTAAATTTGCATATGACTCTAATTTGGAAGATCTAATAATGAGAATGATAGATCAAATCTAATGATGATGATTAATCAGTAAATGCAATTTCTGCACTTTGATCTATTAATAAACTGTAGAAGTAGAGAATAGATGAGACTTGGTATATATGTGTGGGGAATACATACAAATATATATGCAATCATAGGGAACATCTCTTTTTGCATGCCCCCAATATGTACTCTCCATCTAATAGTATCATGGTTTTGCATCAAAGAACCAGTTTGCTCAACTCATAGGGCAATATCTGATGCTTGATTTCTGACCCCATTTCTGGGCCCCAGGATGTGAGCATGTGATTAAAGGCAGAGAGTGAGAAAGCTGAATCCCTATAGGTACAGGGATTAATACAAAGTTAGGAAAGTAGCTCAGATGGATGAAACCATCTCTATGATTTCTAGTAGAACTGTTGAGAAGAAGATTCTTTCTACTGAGGTTGTTCAGCTGTAGGAATATATATCTGGGGCTTCTGGCAGCTATCTTAGTAACCTATGGGAATAACTTGCCAGAGGATCATGCCAACATAAAGGAAAGCCAAACTGGGAGTTGATAAGACATGGATTCCTGATGGCATTGTTTTAAACTAGGGTCTAGATTTGCCTAAACCCAGAGATCATACTTGGAATATTATTTACAATCCTGAGTCATGTGTTCCAAATATAACTAAGACAAACTGAAGAATATGACATAGTGAATTCAATCATCTTGTGATAGGTTAAATGAGCTAATTGCTAAAATTTGCTTTGAAACCTTAAGTTTTATTTCAAAAATTATTAAAATTTATTATCGTAAAATGTCTACTTAAAGCCATCTTATTATTTCTGATTAAGAATTACATTTGCTCCTATGAAAAATTCTGATGGGGCTCTTCGTTCATTATTTTAAAGACTCAATTCTTTCATTAAATAAACTATTACTGCATGAGAGCTAGATATCAAAAATATCTTAATTTGAGTAACATGTCATGTGGGTATTACTGTAAGTTTTAACACGACTGCCCATGTCAAAATAAATTCAAGAAGTTTTAAAGGAGAATTCAGTAAGATTATTAAAAATACATTCCAAACCCCTTTATTTACAAAAAAAAATATACAGAATGATAGGTTATTAAGTAATTTGAAAGAATGCATGCAAAAACAAAGTGCTGTTATAATTAATATAGAATGTTTTAAATTAAGAAAATAAAAAGGTAAACAAAAAGAGAAAAATTCCCCTACCTAAAATGGAAATGTATCATGCTACAGAAAATAATTACTCATTAAACATATTTGACAATTAAATTATATGAAAATAAAAATTATTGTAATTTAATAATGAGATTATTTTGCCCATTGGACAAAGATTGTTAAACTGTATTGTTTTCTTCCCATCAACTGATAGGAGCACAAATTGATAAAATATTTTTTAAAGCAATTTAATAAATTTATCAAAGCTCAAAAATGATCATATTCCTTGACTTGGTTATCACACTATTTAGATTTAATCCTGAAAAAAATCAGCATTCAGAAAGATATTTGTTGTAGCATTATTTATACTACTGAAAATGCAGAGCAGACTATTCAGAAAGAGAAAAAAAATTAATATTTTATTTATTTATTTATTTATAAGAAGCACAGAAAGAGAGGCAGAGACATAGGCAGAGGGGGAAGCAGGCTCCACGTCGGGAGCCTAATGGGGGACTGGATTCCAGGACCCCAGGATCATGCATGACCTGAGCCAAAGGCAGATGTTCAACTACTGAGCCACCCAGGTACACTGAGAAAAAATATTTTAAATTGTATTTTTTATTTATACAATTGGATGCTATATTACCATTAAAAGTCATTGTCCTCAAAAAACATAGATAAATACACATTGCTAAATTTAAAATATATATATATATAAATGATATGATTCAAAATTTTATGTTAAAAATCTAACTTTTAAGTATTTCAAATTGCTGCAAATAGATATGTCAAAGTATATTTTTATTTGAGTACATGTGGTTTTCTTTTGTAAATATTATCA
Organism: Canis aureus; assembly: GCF_053574225.1. Taxonomy (NCBI): domain Eukaryota; kingdom Metazoa; phylum Chordata; class Mammalia; order Carnivora; family Canidae; genus Canis; species Canis aureus. The sequence continues at coordinate 47,820,512 of NC_135614.1, forward strand.
CACAGTAAGAAAATTCCCCTATCCTAAACATAGAATTTGATGAAATTTCTGAAACCAACTTGGACCTCTCCCAGGCCCTACATCGGAAAATAGGTAGTTACTTATGTAACTTAGTTACTTACTAGAATGACTTCTAATACCATGAATTAGTTCTGCCTGTTTTTCAATTTTATATAAATGGAATAATGTTATATGCACTCTTTTGTCTGATACTTTGGCTCAATACCATATTCATGAAATGTATCCATGTTGGTGTATGAAGTTGCAATTTTCCATAAAGCATTATCATTGCTTTATTGTATTTCATTCTGTGAATGCACCATAGTACATTTGTGTATCAATTCTACTGTTGCTGAACATTTGAGTAGTCTCCAGTTTTAATTACTGAGTGCTGCTATGAAGATCCTCAATGTTCATATTTTGCAAAGGATGTATATATGCATTTCTGTTGGTTATAGTTTTAGAAGTAGATGCATAGGCTCATAGATCATGGCTATGATCAGCTTTACTAAATACTGCTAACAAGTTTTTAAAATATTTTTGCCAATTTATACTACCACCAGCAGGATTCTTGTTTCTCTACATCCTTGTCAACATTTGACATCATTTTTTGTCTTTTTTTAATTCTTCCCCAGCCATAGTAGTGGGCATGTAGAGGTAGTGGTTTGGTTTTATTTTGTTTTATTTATTTATTTTTTTTTATTTTTTTATTTTTTTTTTTTATTGGTGTTCAATTTACTAACATACAGAATAACACCCAGTGCCCATCACCCATTCACTCCCACCCCCCGCCCTCCTCCCCTTCTACCACCCCTAGTTCGTTTCCCAGAGTTAGCAGTCTTTACGTTCTGTCTCCCTTTCTGATATTTCCCACACATTCCTTCTCCCTTCCCTTATTTTCCCTTTCACTATTATTTATATTCCCCAAATGAATGAGAACATATAATGTTTGTCCTTCTCCGACTGACTTACTTCACTCAGCATAATACCCTCCAGTTCCATCCACGTTGAAGCAAATGGTGGGTATTTGTCATTTCTAATAGCTGAGTAATATTCCATTGTATACATAAACCACATCTTCTTTATCCATTCATCTTTCGTTGGACACCGAGGCTCCTTCCACAGTTTGGCTATCGTGGCCATTGCTGCTATAAACATCGGGGTGCAGGTGTCCCGGCGTTTCATTGCATTTGTATCTTTGGGGTAAATCCCCAACAGTGCAATTGCTGGGTCGTAGGGCAGGTATATTTTTAACTGTTTGAGGAACCTCCACACAGTTTTCCAGAGTGGCTGCACCAGTTCACATTCCCACCAACAGTGTAAGAGGGTTCCCTTTTCTCCGCATCCTCTCCAACATTTGTTGTTTCCTGCCTTGTTAATTTTCCCCATTCTCACTGGTGTGAGGTGGTATCTCATTGTAGTTTTGATTTGTATTTCCCTGATGGCAAGTGATGCAGAGCATTTTCTCATGTGCATGTTGGCCATGTCTATGTCTTCCTCTGTGAGATTTCTCTTCATGTCTTTTGCCCATTTCATGATTGGATTGTTTGTTTCTTTGGTGTTGAGTTTAAGAAGTTCTTTATAGATCTTGGAAACTAGCCCTTTATCTGATATGTCATTTGCAAAGATCTTCTCCCATTCTGTAGGTTGTCTTTGAGTTTTGTTGACTGTATCCTTTGCTGTGCAAAAGCTTCTTATCTTGATGAAGTCCCAATAGTTCATTTTTGCTTTTGTTTCTTTTGCCTTCGTGGATGTATCTTGCAAGAAGTTACTATGGCCAAGTTCAAAAAGGGTGTTGACTGTGTTCTTCTCTAGGATTTTGATGGAATCTTGTCTCACATTTAGATCTTTCATCCATTTTGAGTTTATCTTTGTGTATGGTGAAAGAGAGTGGTCTAGTTTCATTCTTCTGCATGTGGATGTCCAATTTTCCCAGCACCATTTATTGAAGAGACTGTCTTTCTTCCAATGGATAGTCTTTCCTCCTTTATCGAATATTAGTTGCCCATAAAGTTCAGGGTCCACTTCTGGATTCTCTATTCTGTTCCATTGATCTATGTGTCTGTTTTTGTGCCAGTACCACACTGTCTTGATGACCACAGCTTTGTAGTACAACCTGAAATCTGGCATTGTGATGCCCCCAGATATGGTTTTCTTTTTTAAAATCCCCCTGGCTATTCGGGGTCTTTTCTGATTCCACACAAATCTTAAAATAATTTGTTCTAACTCTCTGAAGAAAGTCCATGGTATTTTGATAGGGATTGCATTAAACGTGTATATTGCCCTGGGTAACATTGACATTTTCACAATATTAATTCTGCCAATCCATGAGCATGGAATATTTTTCCATCTCTTTGTGTCTTCCTCAATTTCTTTCAGAAGTGTTCTATAGTTTTGAGGGTATAGATCCTTTACATCTTTGGTGAGGTTTATTCCTAGGTATCTTATGCTTTTGGGTGCAATTGTAAATGGGATTGACTCCTTAATTTCTCTTTCTTCAGTCTCATTGTTAGTGTATAGAAATGCCACTGACTTCTGGGCATTGATTTTGTATCCTGCCACGCTACCGAATTGCTGTATGAGTTCTAGCAATCTTGGGGTGGAGACTTTTGGGTTTTCTATGTAGAGTATCATGTCATCGGCGAAGAGGGAGAGTTTGACTTCTTCTTTGCCAATTTGAATGCCTTTAATGTCTTTCTGTTGTCTGATTGCTGAGGCTAGGACTTCCAGTACTATGTTGAACAGCAGTGGTGAGAGTGGACATCCCTGTCTTGTTCCTGATCTTAGGGGAAAGGCTCCCAGTGCTTCCCCATTGAGAATGATATTTGCTGTGGGCTTTTCATAGATGGCTTTTAAGATGTCGAGGAATGTTCCCTCTATCCCTCTACTCTGAAGAGTTTTGATCAGGAATGGATGCTGTATTTTGTCAAATGCTTTCTCTGCATCCAATGAGAGGATCATATGGTTCTTGGTTTTTCTCTTGTTGATATGATGAATCACATTGATTGTTTTACGGGTGTTGAACCAGCCTTGTGTCCCAGGGATAAATCCTACTTGGTCATGGTGAATAATTTTCTTAATGTACTGTTGGATCCTCTTGGCCAGTATCTTGTTGAGAATTTTTGCATCCATGTTCATCAGGGATATTGGTCTGTAATTCTCCTTTTTGGCGGGGTCTTTGTCTGGCTTTGGAATTAAGGTGATGCTGGCTTCATAGAACGAATTTGGAAGTACTCCATCTCTTTCTATCTTTCCAAACAGCTTTAGGAGAATAGGTATGATTTCTTCTTTAAACGTTTGATAAAATTCTCCTGGGAAGCCATCTGGCCCTGGACTCTTGTGTCTTGGGAGGTTTTTGATGACTGCTTCAATTTCCTCCCTGGTTATTGGCCTGTTCAGGTTTTCTATTTCTTCCTGTTCCAGTTTTGGTAGTTTGTGGCTTTCCAGGAATGCGTCCATTTCTTCTAGATTGCCTAATTTATTGGCGTATAGCTGTTCATAATATGTTTTTAAAATCGTTTGTATTTCCTTGGTGTTGGTAGTGATCTCTCCTTTCTCATTCATGATTTTATTAATTTGAGTCTTCTCTCTCTTCTTTTTAATAAGGCTGGCTAATGGTTTATCTATCTTATTAATTCTTTCAAAGAACCAACTCCTGGTTCTGTTGATCTGTTCCACAGTTCTTCTGGTCTCGATTTCGTTGAGTTCTGCTCGAATCTTTATTAACTCCCTTCTTCTCTTGGGTGTAGGATCTATTTGCTGTTTTTTCTCTAGCTCCTTTATGTGTAAGGTTAGCTTTTGTATTTGAGTTCTTTCCAGTTTTTGAATGGATGCTTGTATTGCGATGTATTTCCCCCTTAGGACTGCTTTTGCTGCATCCCAAAGATTTTGAACGGTTGTATCTTCATTCTCATTAGTTTCCATGAATCTTTTTAATTCTTCCTTAATTTCCTGGTTGACCCTTTTATCTTTTAGCAGGATGGTCCTTAACCTCCACGTGTTTGAGGTCCTTCCAAACTTCTTGTTGTGATTTAGTTCTAATTTCAAGGCATTATGGTCCGAGAATATGCAGGGGACAATCCCAATCTTTTGGTATCGGTTCAGACCCGATTTGTGACCCAATATGTGGTCTATTCTGGAGAAAGTTCCATGTGCGCTTGAGAAGAATGTGTATTCAGTTGAGTTTGGATGTAAAGTTCTGTAGATATCTGTGAAATCCATCTGGTCCAGTGTATCATTTAAAGCTCTCGTTTCTTTGGAGATGTTTTGCTTAGAAGACCTATCGAGTATAGAAAGAGCTAGATTGAAGTCACCAAGTATAAGTGTATTATTATCTAAGTATTTCTTCACTTTGGTTAATAATTGATTTATATATTTGGCAGCTCCCACATTCGGAGCATATATATTGAGGATTGTTAAGTCCTCTTGTTGAATAGATCCTTTAAGTATGATATAGTGTCCCTCTTCATCTCTCACTACAGTCTTTGGGGTAAATTTTAGTTTTTCTGATATAAGGATGGCTACCCCTGCTTTCTTCTGAGGACCATTCGAATGGTAAATGGTTCTCCAACCTTTTATTTTCAGGCTGTAGGTGTCCTTCTGTCTAAAATGAGTCTCTTGTAGACAGCAAATAGATGGGTCCTGCTTTTTTATCCAGTCTGAAACCCTGCGCCTTTTGATGGGGTCATTAAGCCCGTTCACGTTCAGAGTTACTATTGACAGATATGAGTTTAGTGTCATCATGATATCTATTCAGTCCTTGTTTTTGTGGACTGTTCCACTGAACTTCTTCTTAAAGGGGAATTTTAAGAGCCCCCCTTAAAATTTCTTGCAGAGCTGGTTTGGAGGTCACATATTCTTTTAGTTGCTGCCTGTCTTGGAAGCTCTTTATCTCTCCTTCCATTTTGAATGAGAGCCTTGCTGGATAAAGTATTCTTGGTTGCAGGTTCTTCTCATTTAGGACCCTGAATATATCCTGCCAGCCCTTTCTGGCCTGCCAGGTCTCTGTGGAGAGGTCTGCTGTTACCCTAATACTCCTCCCCATAAAAGTCAGGGATTTCTTGTCTCTTGCTGCTTTAAGGATCTTCTCTTTATCTTTGGAATTTGCAAGCTTCACAATTAAATGTCGAGGTGTTGAACGGTTTTTATTGATTTTAGGGGGGGATCTCTCTATTTCCTGGATCTGAATGCCTGTTTCCCTTCCCAGATTAGGAAAGTTTTCAGCTAGAATTTGTTCAAATACATATTCTGGCCCTCTGTCCCTTTCGGCGCCCTCGGGAACCCCAATTAAACGTAGGTTTTTCTTCCTCAGGCTGTCGTTTATTTCCCTTAATCTATCTTCATGGTCTTTTAATTGTTTGTCTCTTTTTTCCTCAGTTTCCCTCTTTGCTATCAACTTGTCTTCTAGGTCACTCACTCGTTCTTCCACCTCGTTAACCCTCGACGTTAGGACTTCTAGTTTGGATTGCATCTCATTCAATTGATTTTTAATTTCTGCCTGATTAGCTCTAAATTCTGCAGTCATGAAGTCTCTTGAGTCCTTTATACTTTTTTCTAGAGCCACAAGTAGCTGTATAATAGTGCTTCTGAATTGGCTTTCTGACATTGAATTGTAATCCAGATTTTGTAACTCTGTGGGAGAGAGGACTGTTTCTGATTCTTTCTTTTGAGGTGAGGTTTTCCTTCTAGTCATTTTGCTCAGTGCAGAGTGGCCAAAAGCAAGTTGTATTGGGAAAAAGAGAAAAAGAGAGGAGAGAAAGAAGGAAAGAAAAGAGAAAGAGAAAAAAAAAGGGGAAGAAAAAGAAAAAAAAAAGAAGAAAAAGAGAAAGAAAAAGAAAGGAGAAAAAAAGGGGGTGGGGGAAGGAAACAACTCAAAAAGCAAAACAAAACAAAAACAAAAACAAAAACAAACAAACAAAAAAAGAACCACCGGGAGTATCTTCTGATTCTGTGTTCTTTAAGTCCCTTGGCTTCTCCTGGAAGTTGTCCGTCTAGCTGGTGTTCTGGGGGAGGGGCCTGTTGTGCTGATTTTCAGGTGTTAGCAGTTGGGGGAGCTGCTGTGCCCCTGCCTGGTGCAGGGCTCAGTGGGGGTTGTTTACCCCGTGAGGCCGCAGGAGGAACAGCCCCAGTGGCGGGGCAGCTCTGGAAACCTGGATTCAGCTCCGGCAGGAACTCCGTCTGCAGGGCCTGGAGGCTCCGGGCGGGGCCGCTGATCTGCTCAGCTCGGGACAGGAGCGTCCTCGCTGTCCTGGGCCCTCCCGGCCTCTGCCTGTCCCGGGGGAGGCCGGATCCTGGGCTGTGTCCCGGCGCCCTGTGCTCCGGGTCTGCGCTGGTGGATTCGCGCTCCCGGGCCGCCGCCGCGCAGCCCCCTCCGCGGAGCTGCCGCCTGAGCCCCTCCGAGCTGCTCCTGGAACCGCGCAGGCCCCTCTGCACGGAGCCTCTTCCTCTGCCCGAGCCCGGCCGAGCTGCTCCCGCCCCGCAGCCCCCTCCGCGGAGCCCCCTCCGCGGAGCCGCCGCCCGAGCCCCCCCGAGCTGCTCCGGGTCCCGCCGAGCGCTGCAGCCCTTAGGGAGCTCGGCGCACTCTCCTGGGCGCGCAGTTGCTGTTACTGTCCCCGGGAGCCCGAGGGCATCCCCGGCCTCCTGGGTCCTGCTCCACCTCCCTGCGAGCCCCTTTCCGCCCGGGAAGGTCGGTGCAGCTCCTGCTCCTCCGGGTCGGGGCTCTCCTGTCCTGGGGACACTCGCCCCGGCCTCAGCCCGGCTCCTCGCGGGGCCCCTCCCCCTCGGAGGCCTTTGTTCCTTTATTTCTTTTTCCCTGTCTTCCTACCTTGATAGATGCGCGAACTCTTCTCACTGTAGCATTCCAGCTGGTCTCTCTTTAAGTCTCAGGCCGAATTCATAGATTTTCAGGATGATTTGAAGGTTTTCTAGGTAGTTTGGTGGAGACAGGTGATTTGGGGACCCTACTCTTCCGCCATCTTGCTCCTCCCCCTTTATTTTGTTTTAATTGGCATATTTTTGATGATTGGTGAAACATAATTGGACGTGATTTTAATTTTCTTCCTTATATTGTTTTGTAATTTTAAATATCTACTATGAGTAAGTATAAATCTAATAATTACCAACAAAAATTTCTAAACAAATGCGCATGTATTGCTTTGTACTGTACCATTTTTTCTTTTTTTTTTAAGATTTTATTTATTTATTCTTGAGAGACACAGAGAGAGAGGCAGAGACACAGGCAGAGGGAGAAGCAGGCTCCTAGCAGGGCGCATGATGCGGGACTTGATCCCAGATCCTGGGATCACGCCCTGAGCTGAGGGTAGACACTCAACCCTGAGCCACCAGGCATTCCTCATTTTTCTGAAATCAACTCTTGCCTGTACATTTCATATCAGAAATAAGACTGCAACTAAAGCAACAAGGATAACAATTCTTATTGTATAATCAGCTATCTAGCTTAGAACAGAATATCTGAATTTGGAAATGCCAGTTACAAGATTATTTTTTTCAAATCTTTTACTCATTATGTGAAGACTTGGCATAACTTATTTCTTATGGCAGAAAGAAATTAAGAAGTGGACTGATGTTTTCCTCCCACTAATTCAATTCAAACTATAGCTCTTGCTATAAGGTTAAATAAATGTATATTCCAATACATACTTTTTACAGTTTATGCATATTTAAGATAGGCATATATATAACCACTTCAAAACATATATGGGTTTTTAAATGAATAAGTATTATAAACTATTACAAAATGTCTATACAATTTATTATATTAAATGCTCTTCAATGATATCAACTATATAAAACTTGTTTTGCATTAATATTATAATCAAATGAGTTTAGACCATATATTTCCCTGGCAAACTCCTCCATAATAATGCCTAAATAATGTTGAGCCACACTAGTTTTAAATGATCTGGGTTCTAACACTTTTCACTAACAAAGATTTCTGCTTGACCAAATCATTTATGGAGTTATGGGAGAGAGCTGACTCTTCCACCTTCCTCTATCATGACATATTTGTCTAAAAAGCTGTCATTCTTCTATACTTTCTCTCAGAGTGCAGAATGCTGGTTCAGTAAAATATCAGGTTTTCATAGGTTGGGAGGTGAGGAGAAGGAAAAAGCAAGGAGATGTATTCATTTTCTTCATTGATATTTAACTATAAAACTTGTTAGTAGAAAGATGGAAATTGTTTCTGAGAAATATAGTCAAAGAAACTATTCACTACAAAGGACACACCAAAATGCCAGCAAGTATAAACGAATATTCCCAAAGCTTAAATTAGTGGGTACTTTTAAGAAGTACCTTTATCTTTCTTATGCATAAAAGAAGATCCTTCAGTGAAGATATTTCCTCTTATCCTTTAGAATGCCACTTTGGAGACATTAGAAAAGATTTTTATTTTTATGTATTTATTTTTTATAGCAGGGGTTACTTGCTTAAGGAAGAAAAGCATCATTGTGTGTGGAAGGATGTCTGATACGTTATAAAGCAAATGAAAAGATTATGCAATATTTTTCATATAAATCATAAGAACCTTTTAGAATCTAAATCTGATTTAAGAAGGTAAACGTGTTGTCATGAGGCGTTTTGAATGACATTATTAAATGTCGTAAACTGGAGATTAACTTTCCTTGGTATAAATTTGCCTGTATTTGAATAGCAAAGATTCTAAATAATCCCTCAAAAGACTGAGTAGAAGTTGGCAGCTTGTATAAGCCTTTTACCCTTCTTTAATGTGAAAGTAAACAGCAAAAAGCCATTATATCTAAGAAAAGGGTAATCAAGAAAAATATCATTAAAGTGTATTTGAGATTAACTGTTACATGAAAGAGCTCATCTGATACCTTACATAAGTAACTGGATTTTGTTTTCCAGTGTATGCTGATTGACTCAACGGTCAGAACAGACTGAATTGTATTTTTGTTAGGCTCTTCAACAGGCAGCCAAATAAATAGCTTTTCCCCCGCTGCATGGTTTGCTGTTTGCTTAAGCAAAAATCCAATTTCTGGAGAGGACTCCACAAGGGCTAAATTCCCTGCCATTTACAAGTGTCCCATTAGAGTAGCTTTCTATATGGAAATAACATTCCAAGACAAGGAGAGAAACGTTAGGTCTGAGGTCTGCTGTTCCTGATGTGTTTTATTATTTCTTTTTCATTTGAAGAGTAGAACTGTTCTCCCAGGAGAAAGAAGGAGAAAGAGAGAGTCCTGTTTGAATACAAATGTCTCAAGAAAGTGGAGCTTCTTTTAAAAGTGAAATTTCTTTTTTTTTTTTTTTAAACTTTTGGTATGCATCAAGGACAGGGGTAGAACTGACAGCTTCACGCTCAAGCTGCCTCTCATTAAAATATTTTTTTAATTAAGAATTCAAAGGAAAAAATCCAAGTGGAGTAGCATATATTAGAGATGGTGAGGCTTAGATTTGATTACTGTTTCCTTTAGTACAGCTGGAAGAAGCTTTTATTTGAAGACAGTCACAATTAAAATTAGACAACCTGTATGGTAGCTATAGGAGCCATATAAAGGCTTGGTAGTTTTGCAATACTTTTCCTCCAGAAAGTGATAAAAATACATTTTAATGAAGGTTCAGAAATTTTCAGGAATGTTTTAACTTAATATCAAAACTAGTGATGTAAAAAAAAAAAACTAGTGATGTGCTGTTAATAAAATGTTCACTGATTATTCTAAAATAAATTACTGGAGTATAAAATCTCTGGAATGGATTCAAATGTCGAATCTAATACTCATTTCTTTTTTAAACAATTGATTTATAGTTCTTGCAAACAAATAGCTATGTACCTTTACATTAGCAGCTTTTATTTAATTTTTCAATTTAAAGAAATGAAAACAGATTTAGTAATATAATATGGTTATTCAAAATGAATTTACAAAACAAACTTACAGAAAGTGTTTTAGGAAATGTAATTGTATTACAATGTTAGCTTGCCTGAATTAGATAAATGTCTATTGACTTAGCTGTTATACATATTATAGAAACTGAAAGATAAAATGGTGCTACCATGAAAGCCTCACTAAAAGAAAAGCTTAAAATATCCCCATGAGGTCAAGATTCTGTTTATCAACTTTCCTTTTCACATAGCTCAAGGGTGGTTGAGTTTGTTTATTCATGATCATCAGGGCTCTACTTCAATATTACTAAGCATCATAAAAAATATTAAATCAAGCCCCAGTACTGCACAACCTTTTGGAAACAAATTATATCTAGTTAAATAACAAGTATGGAAGTTTTTCTTTTTCTTTTCAAAATCCCCTGTCAGTCTGATTTCACATTAGGAGATAACATTATAGTGAAACATAACTTTAACTGGAATCCTTTATTTAGTATTAAGAGAAGCATTCTACTACTTTGAATATCATGATTCCCACTTGGAAGAAAATAAAAAGACACATGCTCTATGATATTTAAGAGAACTTGACTATTAGAGAGGGCTAGTACATTGACTTTGCCCAAATCTTTATACATATTTAACCAAAGCAGGAGTTACTAGAAGTATATGAAACAGAGAACAAAACAGTAGGATAAGGGCAAGTTCAATGATGGGTCATTTGTCCCATCCCTTCACTTTTTAATCATCTTTATTTGTAAAAGTAAGGATATTTGACTAATTTTTCTTTAAGTTCATTTGACCTTCCAACTAGGTGATCCTATATGATTTACAGGGCTTTATAGAAATTCCTTTTCTTGTACATTAAACTGTCCTGCATTTTATCACATTTTCTGACTTACTAATAACATAAGACAAACCTGGCTTTATCTTTAGCATCTCTCTCACCAAGATGTTGATTTTAAGAAGACAGGAATTTGGCCAAGACAAATTTGCTGGCACACAACACCAAATGATTGTTCATGTTTCAAAACAGAGAGTTTAGGGGATTTCCCTTGTCTAGGTGGTAGAACTTAATTTTTCAAAGCACTCAAATTTTTGTTCATATTTTCTTCACCCGCTAATGTATAGTTAGTTATAGTCAAGATGCTATACACATCATACATTAAATTATTCCATGCTCTTAAATTACCAGTTGAGTTGAGAAATTGTATCATTAGAAGGCCAAGATAATATTTTTAGATGCTAAATGTGTTTATTTAAAAAAGGGATAAAGTACTTCATTCAAATTAGATAAAAATGCTGTTCAGAATTATTTGCAGGTGTCAGGAAAAGAAAAAAAAAAAGTACCCTACATAGTCACATTCTTTCCTGTCACTAGGATTTAAAATTTCATTTTTGGTAAGTATCTCTCATCATTGGATAACTACTGAGCCAGAAATCTGTTGTATTTTCATGGTATTTTAAGATGAAATCATCAAGGTACATATGGCTCTGGCCACTTAATGTTAAAAGGGAAAAATTAAGAACATTTATTATCATTTTGTTTCTTAATTCAAAATTTAACTTGAGTAGTTAAAAAAATGATACAATTTGAAATGAATTCTGATTTAATCATATGAAGACTATTATCATAACTTTGTTATCACTGAGAGCTGGATACACTTTTGACCCACAACTTCCTTAGAAAAGAAACTCATACAACAGGCAGTGGGAGGTTTCCACCTGACCTGACTCATCAAGGCCAACAGCTGAAATGAGCAAGCAAGATCTTGTAAACATTTTCATTTGGCAATATTCTGCTTGTCTCTGAGAATCTGGAAGCATTTGGCTTGTCTCAGAACTTGAAGAGGATGCTGAACAAATCCAGGTTGGATTTTTGCTCTTCTTCTCATAAGGAAGCATAGAAAATTTCATTCAAGTGAAGCATCGGTGATCCATGCCAGTACCTCTGGATTCAACTTGGAAAGAAATCTTTAGAGCATCCATAAAAGCCAATAAAACAAATTTGTCTACTCTATATAATACTCAGTTTATTATTTCCATCCTTTTTTTATTCCTTCAATTATGTTTTGTCGCCAATGACCTTATGGTTATCTCTTCTTAATTATTGCAGAAATCTTTAAGATTACTTTATATATACCATTTTTTGTTAATAATTAAAAGGATCTCAGAGAATTTATGTTAACATTTCAGAACTCTAAGATTCTATAGAAGCAAACCATAATTTTATAATAAAGTTCATAGTATTGAAAACCTTTAAGACTATTGATGTGAATGAGGTATGTATGTGTAGGTAACTTTTCATTATAAGTACAAATTTTTTATTCAAGGAATTATTCAAATTTACCTATCTAGACAACTGAAAAATGCCACTACATTCACACTGTGAATGTAGAAAATATTTCTGTGTCTGTTGCATCTATATGTCTTTTACCTAAAAGTGTTTATTAGGCATACACCTGTACCTCCCTTATTACCCACATCTACTGCCCCTAAGTCTCCTGCTTTGAATGTGTTCCTAAAACTTCTGTTGAATGAACAGTGCACCCTTTCTTATCAACCTTGGCCACATCCACTGGATTAAAGGTGAACATTTTACCCAACTGGATCACATTTTCTCTATCTGGTATTTAGAATTAGAATGAAGAGATTCTACATAATGGTAAGAGTCTATATTTCCGTAAAACTGGAGCACCGAAACAGAGAGGGCCAATGTATAATGAATGATGTGGACACTTTTCCACAGGAAAATAGCGATAGAAGGACATAAAGCATCAGAGAGACAAATATACCTTTCTGCCATTCCAGTTCTTTGTTCATTTCTTTCTGAAGGAAGAACTATACTTCATCACCTTTGATTGAGATAGCTTGTATTCTATTAAATTCTGCTTTTTGTCTTTTTCTTTCAACACAATCTAATTTGACAGAGGTATCTGTCATTCATAACAACAAAATCTCATAAAATATACAAGAAAAAAATGAAAATCTGAATACTCTCAAGAAGAGAGATAATAATCAAAATAATTAGCCCAAGCAAGTTTCAAAAGAAGAATGGAAACTGGAAAATATAGTGCACTTAACTATAATATATTGGACTACCAAGCCCAGTACTTTCTTAATTAAATAATATTTGTTTTAAAAAACTCAAGGGAAATCCTGAGCTGAATCCAAGTTTATCCATACTACTTCTGATTGTCTTCTAAGAAAATGCTTTGGATACTTACTTTTGAGACTCCCAGTTTGAATCAGATTCTTACTTTAATACTCACACTTTAGAAACTTTGAAATAACTCAAAATAGATGTATTAAAAAAGTGTATTCTGAGATAGTACATGTCATCATGGAGTTCTGGATTTTATGCTTAAGGCAAGAATAATAAATATAGAAATGCATTAATCTTGTTCAAAGAATATTCTGCAGCATCTCCTTATGACAATTATATTTTATACCAAAGTCAAATTTAAATCAAATTTTTAAAAATTAAGAGGCATAGGAGACTTAATCCCTTACAGATCCAGGAGATACAATAATGTTACTTTTTTTCAGGGGAAATTTTAATTTTTTAAAATAAGAACTAAAAAAACTAATTATGCTTCAAATCTTTTAGACAAGCTTAAATTTTAAAAACATAATGCATCGTCTTCACTTATTAACAAAAATATATATTCACATTAACCTAACACTGTGACCAATTTTAATTATATTTGTAATCTGATTTATATGGACATTTGTGTATTACTATTCACATGTATACATATCATTCTTTGTTAAGTTTTTCATAAAGTGCTAACTTTAAATTAGTACTGCTATGAATTTCAGTAAATATGCCAAAGTTGTTTTGTTTTGTTTTAACAATAAATTTTACCTTAATGTAAATTACTCTTGTTTCTCTCCCTGCCTGTCAATGCAGTGAATATTTTAGTAATATATTCAAAAATTGATATTTCAAGTGCCATTAAAGACTGTGATCAACAATTTGCCATAGGCAAATCTAGAAGTTCACATTTGAATTAGTAGAAATTCTCAGTTCTTTTTTTTTTTTCCTGCTAACTCTCCTCTATCCTATCAGATTCACATGCATAGTGATTCACTTTCCATATTAAGCCTTCTGATTTCTACAAAAAGTACTGTAGTTGAATGTACATATTTTATTCAATATTGGTGTGGTTAGCTATAATCTCTTAGACACACAGAATAAAACTTTAAAGATGATTGGTAATTGCCTACCATTTTATAGTTTGAAACTATAGATAGTTCAACATGTGTCACAGAAAATACTTAGTGTTAAGGGGCACCTGGTGGCTCTACTAGTTAAGCATCACCTTTGGCTCACCACATGATCTCAGTATCCTGGGATTGAGCCCCACATAGGCTGTCTGCTCAGCAAGGAGTCTGCTTCTCTGTCTCACTCACCCTCTGTGCTCTGTCTTCTCTCTCTCTCAAAAAAAAAAAAAATCTTTAAAAAAAGAAAATATTTAGTGTGTAACAAAATTCAAGATAGTAGATGTTCTTCTCAATAGATGCAGAAAAAACATTTGACAAAATGCAACATTTGCACATAAATTAATTAACAGAGTGGGTTTAGAGGAAGCAGACCTCAACATAATAAAGATCCTATATGAAGAACCCATAGCTAACATCATATTCAATAGAGAAAAACTGAGAGATTTTCCTCTAAGATCAGAAACAAGACAAAGATGTCCACTCTCACCACGTTTATTAATCATAGTACTGAAAATCCTAGCAATCAAACAAGAGAAATATAAAAATAAAAGGTATCCAAATTGATAAGGAAGAAATAAAACTGTCACTATTTGCCAATGACATAATATTATATATAGAAAACCCTAAAGACTCCACCAAAAAAAAAATATTCGATTTGATAAATGAAAAGACCAAAGCTGCAGAATATAAATTAATATACAGAATTAAATTTCTATACACTAATTATAAGGAAGCAGAAAGATAAATCCATTTAAAGAAAACAACCCCATTTACAATTACACCAAAAAGAATAAAATATCTAGGAAAAAAATAACCAAGGAGATGAAAGACCTATACTCTGAGAAAAGTATAAGACACTGGTGAAAGAAATTGAAGATGACACAAAGAAATGGTAGGATTTACCATGCTATGGATTGAAAGAATTAATATCATTAAGATGTCCATACTACATAAAGCAATCTACATTTCATTGCAGTCTTTAACAAGACACTAATACCATTTCCACAGAGGTAGAACAAATGATCTAAATTGTGTATGGAACCACAGAAGACCACAAATAGCCACAGCAATCTTGAGCAAGAAGAATAAAGCTAGAGGTATCAAAATCCAAGATCTCAAATCTGATACTACTACAGAGCTGTAGTAATCAAAACATTAAACTACTGGCACAAAAACAAACACATAGATTAATAGAATCAGGTAGAGCCCAGAAGTATATATAAACATACATGGTTAATTTATCTATGATGAAGGAGACAAGAATATACAATGAGATAAAAGCAGTCTTTTCAATAAGTGATGCTGGAAAAATTGGACACCCACATGCAAAAGAGTAAAATGTACCATTTTCTTACATCATATACAAAAATAAATTCAAAATGGGTTAAAGATCTAAATATAAAACTGAAACCATAAAACTCCTAAAAGAAAATAGGCAGTAATTTTTTTGTTTGTAATTAAAATCACTGGTCTTCTTGGGAGATCAAACATATCTTGCTTAGTCACTTCAATTTATTCCTAAATTCCTCTTGCTAAGTGATGAAGTCATGATCTGAAAACATTTTTTCCTTTAATTGTAATGAGAAAAAATATGATGAAGTCCAATAAAAACAAGTTTGTACAAGTGATGAATAACAATCTGAAAATAAATACCATAGTTTGTATGCAACACATAATATTTTGAACATATATTGTACTCTCCAAATCAGGATACATATTAGTGGCATGTGACTGGCAGACAGTGTGCCTAAGGGAGTAATTCTTTGAAAAATAAATTCATTCTGTTTGATACATTTTCACCAATTTTACAGACTCTATAGACTCATAGTCATCTTGCACTCAACCTATATTTAAATATAAAGTTAAGGCACTTTTGAAGCAAAATCAAGGACAAACATAAGGACACTTCAGAAGAAGTGTGGAAAACATACACAGAAAACAGACAAATATTTATAAAAGATGCTACCTCTACATCTTTTTTGCTAATCATGCATAGACAAATAAAAGAATGTAGTATCACTTGAAATTAAATGCTGTACAATTTAACTTTGTTCCATATGATATGCTCTGAATACAAACTACTGTGTCATGAAAATGGATTAGTGTTTCACTGCCTAACATTATTATGTGAAAATATCACTTCTGAGAGTGTATTTAGTACATTTTAGGATGAAAAATTTCATTATGCTGAAAACAAGAGCCATTGGAAATAAATGGTATAACTTCCCAAGGGCTGTTATGAAGAAAAATAATTAAAAGAAGAGATGTGTGTGAGATTTAAGTTTCTATATGTTTGATTGATTATCTAGATACCCCGCTATATTAAGAGAGAAATTAACACATTAAGAAAAATATGTTGCTCTGATTACCATGCAGTGCTTTTATTCCCATTATATTTGTGTGTGTGTGGAAATAATCACAAATATTACAATTAGTTGTACATATAAGAGTCACTCATTCACTCCCTTAGAATTTCATTCTTCAAACAATTAATGCATTTCATTGTATGCCTTCTATTTTCCAATCATTGTATTAGATAATGTTCACAAAATTGTGATCATTAGAATAAAAATATTGGTATAATGTAATTCTAATAAAATTCCAAAAGACAAACTATATCCCAATTTTACCTCAAGCTTATATTATAAACCCTTTCTGAAATCCAATAATTTTTAGTGCAATTATTATTTTTTTTAATTTTTTAGTGCAATTTTTAAAGATAACATAAAGAAAAAAACACAAAATATATGTTTACAGCGCAGTGCATTCTTAACATAAGAAACAAAGTTCTCTAACAGGCACTGAAATCAAGAACAATGCCATTGGAACTCCAGAAGTGCTATCAAGCCACTTTACTAATTGCCTACTCCAAGGTAACCACCGTTTAGACTTCTCATACCACAGATAGTTTGAACTTTATACAAGTGGAATCATATACAGTTCATGCAAGAAAGGAGTACATATACATCTTTTCACTCAATATTATCTTTGTAAAATCATCCATATGTTTATTCATTTTTCATTCTACTGTATGCATTTTCCCTCAGTTTTGGGCTACTATAAATATAAACACATCTGCTATTAATTTTCATGTACAAACTATGTATTCATTTTAATTCATGTCAATATATTTTTATTTCTTTTGGGTAAAAAAAAATCTAGATGGCTGGATTAACTGATAAAAATATATTTAAATTAATAAGAAATAAACTGTTTTCCAAAGTGGATGTACCACATCTCCAACACTTGCATGGATTAAAGTTGCTAATATTTTAAGGATTTTCACATGAATGTTCATAAAAATATTGCTTTTTAAAAAAAGTTTTGTAATGGTTTTGACTGATTATGGCATCATAATCAGGGCAAAGTGGAAAGGAGTCCCTCTTTCTCTATCTTCTCAAAAAAATTACATAGGATTCGTATTCTTTATTTCTTACATACATCTGGGTCTGGACTTGCCTTTGTGGGAAAATTCTTAATTACAAATACCAATCTAATTTAAGAGCTATAAAGCTATTCAGATATTTTTGTTCCTTCCAGTTTCAGGTTTGACAATATACATAGCTCAGTTTAGTTATTTGTGTGATCAAAAAGATAAAATTGCTTATAAATTTCCTTATTTTCTTTTAGTATCACTAGGATATTTAATGATATATTTTCATTGACTCCACTTCTTTTCCTTTTTTGTGATCTGTACTGAAGAAGGTCAAAATTTCAACATTTTTATTTTTATTTTTTAGTTTTTTAAAGTCTTATTTATTTGAGAGAGAGAGAGACCAAGAGTAGACACTCAACCAACTTTGCCACCCGGGTGTCTCAAAATTTCAGTACTTTTTTTTTTTTTTAATTTATTTATTTAGGAGGTCCAATTTTTTTTTTATTGGTGTTCAATTTACTAACATACAGAATAACACCCAGTGCCCGTCACCCATTCACTCCCACCCCCCGCCCTCCTCCCCTTCTACCACCCCTAGTTCATTTCCCAGAGTTAGCAGTCTTTACGTTCTGTCTCCCTTTCTGATATTTCCCACACAGTTCTTCCCCCTTCCCTTATATTCCCTTTCACTATTATTTATATTCCCCAAATGAATGAGAACATATAATGTTTGTCCTTCTCCGACTGACTTACTTCACTCAGCATAATACCCTCCAGTTCCATCCACGTTGAAGCAAATGGTGGGTATTTGTCATTTCTAATAGCTGAGTAATATTCCATTGTATACATAAACCACATCTTCTTTATCCATTCATCTTTCGTTGGACACCGAGGCTCCTTCCACAGTTTGGCTATCGTGGCCATTGCTGCTATAAACATCGGGGTGCAGGTGTCCCGGTGTTTCATTGCATTTGTATCTTTGGGGTAAATCCCCAACAGTGCAATTGCTGGGTCGTAGGGCAGGTCTATTTTTAACTGTTTGAGGAACCTCCACACAGTTTTCCAGAGTGGCTGCACCAGTTCACATTCCCACCAACAGTGTATGAGGGTTCCCTTTTCTCCACATCCTCTCCAACATTTGTTGTTTCCTGCCTTGTTAATTTTCCCCATTCTCACTGGTGTGAGGTGGTATCTCATTGTGGTTTTGATTTGTATTTCCCTGATGGCAAGTGATGCAGAGCATTTTCTCATATGCATGTTGGCCATGTCTATGTCTTCCTCTGTGAGATTTCTGTTCATGTCTTTTGCCCATTTCATGATTGGATTGTTTGTTTCTTTGGTGTTGAGTTTAAGAAGTTCTTTATAGATCTTGGAAACTAGCCCTTTATCTGATATGTCATCTGCAAATATCTTCTCCCATTCTGTAGGTTGTCTTTGAGTTTTGTTGACTGTATCCTTTGCTGTGCAAAAGCTTCTTATCTTGATGAAGTCCCAATAGTTCATTTTTGCTTTTGTTTCTTTTGCCTTCGTGGATGTATCTTGCAAGAAGTTACTGTGGCCGAGTTCAAAAAGGGTGTTGCCTGTGTTCTTCTCTAGGATTTTGATGGAATCTTGTCTCACATTTAGATCTTTCATCCATTTTGAGTTTATCTTTGTGTATGGTGAAAGAGAGTGGTCTAGTTTCATTCTTCTGCATGTGGATGTCCAATTTTCCCAGCACCATTTATTGAAGAGACTGTCTTTCTTCCAATGGATAGTCTTTCCTCCTTTATCAAATATTAGTTGCCCATAAAGTTCAGGGTCCACTTCTGGATTCTCTATTCTGTTCCACTGATCTATGTGTCTGTTTTGTGCCAGTACCACACTGTCTTGATGACCACAGCTTTGTAGTACAACCTGAAATCTGGCATTGTGATGCCCCCAGATATGGTTTTCTTTTTTAAAATTCCCCTGGCTATTCGGGGTCTTTTCTGATTCCACACAAATCTTAAAATAATTTGTTCTAACTCACTGAAGAAAGTCCATGGTATTTTGATAGGGATTGCATTAAACGTGTATATTGCCCTGGGTAACATTGAGGGGGACTCTTAAAATTCCCCTTTAAGAAGAAGTTCAGTGGAACATTCCACAAAAACAAGGACTGAATAGATATCATGATGACACTAAACTCATATGTCTCAATAGTAACTCTGAATGTGAACGGGCTTAATGACCCCATCAAAAGGCGCAGGGTTTCAGACTGGATAAAAAAGCAGGACCCATCTATTTGCTGTCTACAAGAGACTCATTTTAGACAGAAGGATACCTACAGCCTGAAAATAAAAGGTTGGAGAACCATTTACCATTCGAATGGTCCTCAAAAGAAAGCAGGGGTAGCCATCCTTATATCAGATAAACTAAAATTTACCCCGAAGACTGTAGTGAGAGATGAAGAGGGACACTATATCATACTTAAAGGATCTATTCAACAAGAGGACTTAACAATCCTCAATATATATGCCCTGAATGTGGGAGCTGCCAAATATATAAATCAATTATTAACCAAAGTGAAGAAATACTTAGATAATAATACACTTATACTTGGTGACTTCAATCTAGCTCTTTCTATACTCGATAGGTCTTCTAAGCACAACATCTCCAAAGAAACGAGAGCTTTAAATGATACACTGGACCAGATGGATTTCACAGATATCTACAGAACTTTACATCCAAACTCAACTGAATACACATTCTTCTCAAGCGCACATGGAACTTTCTCCAGAATAGACCACATATTGGGTCACAAATCGGGTCTGAACCGATACCAAAAGATTGGGATCGTCCCCTGCATATTCTCAGACCATAATGCCTTGAAATTAGAACTAAATCACAACAAGAAGTTTGGAAGGACCTCAAACACGTGGAGGTTAAGGACCATCCTGCTAAAAGATAAAAGGGTCAACCAGGAAATTAAGGAAGAATTAAAAAGATTCATGGAAACTAATGAGAATGAAGATACAACCGTTCAAAATCTTTGGGATGCAGTACTTTTAAAATGCCAATTTTGGGGCACTTGGGTGGTTCAGTAGGTTAAGAGTCTGCCTTTGGCTCAAGTCATGATCCCAGGATGCTATGACTGAGCCCAGCATTGGGGCTCCCTGCTCAGTGGGGAGACTTCTCTCTCTCTGCCTTTCCGTCCTCCTGCCTCCCCTCCTCCTGTTCATTCTCTCTCTCTCTCTCTGACATAAATAAAATCTTTAAAAAATAAAAAAAATAAAATAAATTTTAAAAAATGAAATGCCAGTTTTAATTTTTCTTCATTTCCCCACTTTTTCTACATTTTATATGGTCATACTCATCTATTATTTTTCTTTCTACTTACATTGCATTTAATTTATTCTTCTGTTTCTGGCTTCTTAAGATGGAACTTCAGATCATGAATTTTACATTTTCTCTATTTCTAATTCAATCATTTTAAACAATGTATTTTTCTCTAAAGACTGCTTTTGCTACATCCCACAAATTTTGATACAGAATTTTTCCATTTATGTTTTTACCGAATTTTATTTCTGATTTATTCACTGACCCAAAGGCAAGTTAAAACATTAGGCATTTCAGAATGTTAGTCAACTTTCTAAATTTGGAGAACTTTTTTTTCAAACATTGTTCTAATATTGATTTTTAATATAATTCTATTTTGATCAGAGGACATACTCTAGATGAATTAAATATTTTTAAATCTGTTGGAACATGTGTGGCCTATAGTCTGTTTTGTAGAAAATATAAAGTGCATTTGAAAAGAGTATGCATTTTTTAAAAGATTTTATTATTTATTTACCTATAGAGAAAACAAGCAGGGGGTAGGAGCAGAGGGAGAGAGAGAAGCAGACTTCCTGCTGAGCAGGAAGCCTGATGTGGGGCTCCATCCCTGTACCCTGGAATCATGACCTGAGCCAAAGGCATAGGCTTAACCAACTCAGCCACCAGACACCCAGGAAGATGTATTTTTATATGGTTTGAATCATCTATGAATGTCAATTAGCTCAAGTTGATTGATAATCTATCAAGTTTGTGGTTTAAATATATCTTTACTGGTTTTCTGTGACCTTGCTTTATCCGTTTCAGAAAGAGAAGTATTTAATTTGAGTGTGAATTTGTCCTTTGGTTCTGCCAGTTTGAGGTTTTATATATTCTGAAGCTCTTTTACTAGGCACATACAAATTTAGGACTACTATAAATTCTTGATAAATTATAAATTTAATCCTTAAAAATATTCCTCTATTTTGCCTGTAGAATGCATTGTTTTAAAGTCTACTTATTCTGGAAATATTATAACCAATTCAACTTTCTTCTGATTAGTGTTCCATAGAATATATTTTTTTCATCTTCTTACTTCTGACTCCTTCAATTTAAATTTATTTTTTTTTATTTTTTATTTTTTTAATTTTTATTTATTTATTTATTTATGATAGTCACAGAGAGAGAAAGAGAGAGGGGCAGAGACATAGGCAGAGGGAGAAGCAGGCTCCATGCACTGGGAGCCTGATGTGGGATTCGATTCCGGGTCTCCAGGATAGCGCCCTGGGCCAAAGGCAGGCGCCAAACCGCTGCGCCACCCAGGGATCCCCTTCAATTTAAATTTAAATTTATCCTGCAAATATAATATATTTTGATCTTAACTGTTTTTATTTAGTCTGGCAATTAATGCTTTTAATTGGAAAGTTTTGTCAATTTGTATTTCGTGTAATTATCAATAAGGTTAATTTTAAGTCTACCACCTGTTTTATTACCTTTGTTTGTTCCCTCTGCTCATTTCTTTTGTTTTTTCTTTTCTTCTCTCTTTTTAAATTAGTCAGGTGTTGTTTGGTGTTCATTCTCTTAATCTCCTCCCTTGGTGTGTTAGTATACTTTTTTGGTATACCTCTTTGTTTTAATTTTGGTCGTTGCTTTAATGATTAAAATACAATAAGGATTAACACTTACAACTTCATATACACTTTTAGAAGCTTCCAGCAATATAATTCTGTTCATCACCATCTAGTCCTTTGTGATATTATATATATTTATTTTACACATTTTAAGTCCAAAACACTTTTAATATATTGGATATAAATTCTTTAATAAATATTTTTATTTATTTACATATTTACAGTTCCATGGGTATTCTTTATTTCCCCATGTATATCTGAAGTCCCTTCTGACATAATTTTTATTCACCCCGAGGAATCTTCTTTAATATTGCCCTAATGAAGGACTGCTTGCAACAAATTTTCTCAACATTAGCTTACATGAAAAAGTCTTTGTTTCACCTTCATTTTTTAATAATTTAATCTATAGGATTAGATTTCTATATGACTTTTTTTCTTTGGTCCTTTAAAACTATAATTCCTTTGTCTTCTGATTTACATTGTGTTTAATTAGATGTCAGCAATGATTTCATTGTTTGCCTATATATAATACTTTTTTCATTCTCTGGCTGCTTTCAATATTTTCTCTTTGTCTTTGATTTTTGAAACGTGACTATTGGTAGGTTTTCCTTGGATCTATGAGTTTTACACTTTATCAGATTTGAAAGATTGCTCTTCCTTCTTTCCATTTCTTTAACTAGATATACATTAGACAACATGAATTTTTCATCCGCACAAGTCACTATGCATGTTTTTTCTAGTTTTGTTTTCTATCTGTTTCATTTGTTTTCATTTCCCTGATATGCCTTTAAGTCTATTGAAGGTTTTTTTCTTCTCTAGTGTCTAATCTTCGGTTGAGCTATACTGAGAAGTATTCATTTCAGCTATTTCAAGTTTCAGTTTCTGAATGTCCATTTGGTACTATCATATTTCTCATTTCTCTATCCAGTTTTCCATCTCTCACTCATTTTGTACACATTTTCACTAAAGTACTGAACATTTTCTAACAGTTGTTTTAAAGTTCTTGACTGCTGATTTCAACATATATAAAATCTCTGGTGCTATTTCTATACTTATAGTTACAGTTCAATTTGTTTTCTTTTCTTTTGTTTTTTCTTAAGCAGAAAGAGGGTAAGGTTACTCTTTTTAGAGGTATTCTCAATATTGTGGTACTATTTTTATTTCTGACTAAATTATATTTTCTTTCTTTGACAGATGCTAAGTTGTACAATTTTATCCTGTCATAGTTTTGTCTTAGGCTCTGTTAGAGTACATTTACAGAGACATACTGCTAAGGTTTGACCATTATGCTAAATTGAATGGGCATTCAATGGAATAAACTGAATGTTTGGTAAGCTCAGAAATGTTTATTTATAGTAAGAACACCAATGTCTCTCAGTATTGTGTAATTTCTGAAAAAAAATTTTTTTTCAGCTCAACGACATTCAACAGCTGTTCTCTACCAAGCCTTGCAGAATTTTACCATGTGCACATATTAGTATTTGGCTAAATACTCAAATGGAACATTATGCAAATTTCTAAGATTCCTTCTCTGCATGGATTCCTGGTCTCCAATACTTTGTTCCACAAATTTCAGCACCTGAACAGCCCCAAACTCTGACTTCTATTTTCCCCAGTTATTGAGGCCTCTAGTTTCTGTTTGAGTTTAATTTCTCTGCATCACATTTTGGAAGGCATCGTCAAGTAAAAATCTGGAATGCAAGCTAAACACATCCTTTACATTTTTCTTTTTCAAAGATCTCTTTCACGTATTGCCTATCATTCTAGATCTTAAAATGCGGCCTCAAATATTTTATCCAATTTCATATTGTTTATGGAGGCGAGCTGGATATCCATTACTCTATCATGGTTAAAAGCACAAATCTGTCCATGACATCTTAATAGTTTTGACATCATTTGTGTCATGAAATATTTGACTAAAATTGTGACCTCTTCTTTGACTATTCAAGATGCTTTTTAGTACAACTGCCTCTGAAAAACAGCTCATAGTTTTTGCTAAGCCATATTAAATGTACTCTTCTAAATGAATGAGATGCATCTAATAACTTTTTACATGTGAGGAAAAGTAGAAATGAAATCTCATTTACGAAGATTTTTCATTTAAAATCATACTCGAATCCAAGAGAATATGACCTCTATTTTTTATCATTATTTGGCAATGTCATATAATTTTATCGAAAGAATTCTCTGTGAAGAGCAAAACCTGTGAAGGAACTAATGTAACTAGCGGTGATTCATTGTTGACTACCTTCAAATGTAAAGTAAATTTATCAAATCTACTAAAAATATAGTGGTGTGGATATATGTCTTTTGCCTGCATGGTTCCTATCAAACTCAAGTTTTATACTCCTTGGCTGGGTGATGGAAATAAACTCGAGTTCACACTGTTAGAATAATATGCATTTCAATAGCAGATGAGTCATTTCTTATCCCAAGTCTCAGTGCCTGTTTGGTAGGAATTTAGAGGATTTGAGTGGAAAATGGAATTAAGTGTCACAAATCACTTATATGTATTATATAATACTTAGGTGATATACCCAATCTTGAAAGGGGAAATTAAGCCAAATCAAGAACCAGAGACCCTATATATGAGAGCCACAGAAATCCTCCCTCCAAATAATAATATAATCCAGTCACTTCATTTTACAAAGGAGAAAGCTAGTTTCAGAGAGAGAGTGCAGAATGGGAGGAATAGGAACTTTGGGGTGAGCTTGGTCTAACACTGAGTATTTACTGCCTAACAGCTATGAGACAACTAGATACAACAATTTACTACCTAGATACAAGACAACTAATATCTTTGATATTCAGTTTTCTCATCTCTAAAATGGGTACAATGTTAAACTTACAAAATTATTATAAAGAATAATATTCAAATACTCAAGGTTCACCTGAACAAGCTCAATTTTTTTTTAAAAAATTGTATTTCCTATTTTATTTGCCCAAAGATGCATCATAAGCAACTAACAGCTCCACAGCCAACCCAGTGTTCTTTATACATACACAATGCATTTCACAATGGATTAATATTTGTTTGTACTTAGTAACACACTTATAGAGGACATAAACAGGTTATAAACTTAATGTATTGTATATGTATGACCAAAAAAGTCATTATACAGTGAAGCTGCAGAAAAGTTTGTTGTAAGGACAATTTTAAGTATTTTTCAAAGAACCTACTGCTACTTTGATAATATTTTTTTTCATGTCTGATTAATGGGAAACTTTTGAAACAATTTAATCTATCCAGGGATGTGAATGCTAGCTTCCATTTTTCAAGCCTGATTACAGAAGAACTTCTAAAGCAGTTTAATCTGTTCAGGGATGCTAAACAAATATGTCAACATTCATATTGCATTTATGTCTGCAGCAGTTAAAGGAAGAAATGTGGAAATAAACAGAATTTAGAATTTGCTCTCTCTCTCTTTTTTAAGAACTAAGAGACTCTAGAGCATTTCATTTTTTATGGAGGATTCAAACTCTTAACTGAGATAAATGTATTTCAGATTGAAGTTTTTAGTAGCTTTACCAAGCAGTTTATGGGTTGGCACTCTGCCACAAAGTGATCTATAACCTTATAGCTCACTATTATGCAAATGCAAATTTGGCAAGAAGACATGTGTTCTAAGATTTTCTCTAAGGACAATCACATATTTCAAATTTTGAGTACATAGTATGTTTGACATTAAATTTGAACCTGGATTACCCTTAAAAATAAATTATAAAATCTGTCTTATAATGCTTTGGTTGAAACAAGGGTTTTCTTCTTTTTCTATATTTTAAGTTTAGTCCTTTATATCTGCAGTAAGCATTACATATAATGCTATATATATATATATATATAGCATATATATATATATTTAGAAGCTTCTCTGGGTCTTGGGAAAAACATAAAACATTGTCCCAATAAAAACATAGTATGTTAAAATATATTTTACATCAGTAAACATATTCTAAATTTTTGAAATTCATACATCTAATCACCATTAATTAATTTTACAAAATGGGGCTGACAAAATCACATGCATTCAACCATATTGTACAGAAATTAATGTTGGAGAATGACAGATAAAGTGTAATCAGGATTGGATGTGAGTTATTAATTTGAGAAAGGTCAGTTTGGGGCAGAAAATTTGCCTTTCAGTCTCCTAAAATTTAGCAAATAAGAACCAGTACCTACCTATGTCTGGTAGACAACATTTCCCATCACTTTTTCATCTACTGAGTTCCTCTAATGCTGATACAGCCCATTTTCAAATCTCAAAGGCGTCAAATCAAGATGAGCAATAGTTTTAATATCTGAAAATATGCTGAATACTTTGAATATTTACAGTTTCCCTAACAATCAAACAAATACCTGACAAACTCCATTTAAGGGTGCTGAGTAAAACAGCACACATATTAAGCAAGATGTATTAAGTAAAATTCATGGCAAATTTGTAGCTTGTTCTTCACTGTGTTGGGATTTTCAATATCAAACTAAACCTCATAATGGATCACCTCCAAAGAATCCGTTGAGTTTGTAATGCATAATAATGAAATGTACAACATATAAAGTAAAATATCTCATATTTTAACCTTATGTAAGTGAGCAAAGCAGATACAAGTGGATCTGTGTTTATGAGAGTGTTTTCTTAATGTTTTGGGAAGAAAGCTTACATATTGTGACATTTAATTTAGGCTCTAGACTCTGCCACACAACATGTAAAACTCATTGTATTGCCATATTCCTTGGATTTTCACTCATCAAGGCAGTTGAGGTCAGCACCATGTGAAGGCTTAACATTTGGTATAGTTTAAACAGTTTCAAAAAGGTACAGATAGTACCTTATCATAGTATTATGATCTGTATTGATATTGGCAGCATAATGTGATAAGGAGAGCCATCATAATCTCATTGAAATTCTTATGTTTATTGTCTAGTGTTTGACTTTAAGCAAATCACATCTTCTCACCAAGCTTCAGTTTTCATAATTATAAAGTGTGAATATCAATTCATATCTGAATAAAATAGATCTAATAAAAATAGAGATAGATGTAAAGAAGACAGCTCAGTACTCACAATCTTTATAATATTCAATATCTGATAAATAATATTATCACTTTAAAGTTTGCCAGGCCTCCACTGAGCAATATGACACCAAGGTTAATGTAAGTAAGTGTGAGGGGCACCTGAATATGGCTTAGTCAGTTAAGCATCTGCCTTTGGCTCAGGTTGTAATCCCAGGGTCCTGGGATCAAGACCTGGGAGAAGTCTGCTTCTCCCTCTGCCCTTCTTCCCTGCTGGTGCTCTTTCTTGCTTTTTCTCAAATAAATAAGTAAATAAATAAATAAAATCTTTAAAAAAAAATAAGCGTATAAACCAAAATATTTGCAACATTTCTCTCACCCTCTCTCATACATGTATTAATCTCTCACATACACATGCACACATATATCCAAAACATATAAAGAACTCCTAGAAGTCAATAAAGACAAGAGATTAAATAAAATATGAAATTGTATATGTGTAAGAAATTTAAAAAGGAAGACATACAATGGCTAATAAAAGTTATTTGAAAAATGGAAATTAAAACAAAGAAATATCTGGAAGAATGAATATCTAATGATAAAATGTAGAGGAATGAATTTTCATGTACACTTAGAAACCAATTTTTAAGTATCTATCAAAACTAAAAAAAAATATATTCCCCCTTCTTCAGCAATTCTGCATGTATATTTCTAATAGAGATATTCTTTAGTCAGGGGAAAAGATGTTCATTTTTTTATTATTTATATAAAAAAGGAAATATTCTAAATTCCATGACTAGAATAATGCTTTAATAAACTATTGTCTATAATTCAGGATGGTATTCATAGATTCAAACCATATATAGAGATACTTTACATTATCAATAGATCTATTGATTTAGCCACTTATATCTATGGCATTTCTCCACAAGGTAATTTAAACCGAAAAAAAAAAATAGTGTAATACCGTTGCCCCAAAACATCTATGTAAAACCACACAAAGATTCACATATACCTACACACAAGCAAACACAAAACTCTATACATTTCTGTAAGTGTACTTCTGTAAATGCATTATAAAAACAAATGTTTATAGGTAGAAAATATGAGAAAGACACATGAAAATAAATCTAACCCTTGTGTAGGGCACCTGGCTATCTCATCCAGTTAGGTGTCCAACTCTTGATCTTGGCTGTGGTTAATGACCTCAAGGTCATGATACTGGGTTCTACTTGGGATTCTCTCACTCTCTGTCTCTGCCCCAGTGCTCCCTCCCCACCCTACTTATACTCTCTTAAAAAAATAAAGAAAGAAAAATAAAAAGAAGAAAAGAAAAGAAAAGAAAGAAAAGAAAAGAAAGAAAAGAAGAAAAGAAAAGAAAAGAAAAGAAAAAAAGAAAAGGAAAGGAAAGGAAAGGAAAGGAAAGGAAAGGAAAGGAAAGGAAAGGAAAGGAAAGGAAAGGAAAAGAAAAGAAAAGAAGTCTAAAAATAAAAAATAAAAAAATAAAAAAGAAGTCTAATCCTTGTTGAAGGGAAGTAAAAATTGCAATGCTGTAGGACAAAGAGGGTATTTCATTTTTTACTCTAATCATCTTTTTAGTGTTAAAAGACTTCTAAATAACACTTCCCTAACTTTTAAAAAATAGATTAAATCCTTCTGAAACTTTGCTGCAATGCTGAGAAGAAACAGGCTATCGTTGGGAGTTCTAAACTTTAGACTGAGCTCAACATTGAGCATACAAGCATTAGAAATTCAAATCAATTCTAAAAATGTTTCATCTAAAAGTATACAAGTACTCAAAATGTCATAATATTACTAATTATTATCATTGGTCATTTTGAATTATCCCTGGCATTGCATGGCTTTGAGAATTCCTATCAAGTGTTGTCTGCACATATAAAATGGTAAGACGTGGCAAACTGGGTGTAATATCAGCATAGTAAATCTTCAACACTAGTCAGTTTCAGATTTATCAGAATTGTGCAAGATAAAATAAGCCACCATCCATCTGATATTATTAACCAAGGTCCGTGATTATAAATCTGTTACCTTAGAACCACAGGCTAATATATCATAACCTTAATGCACAGATCACAAAGTTTCTCAGAAAACTGAGCTTTGCTTTAATCATATGCTTTTTTGAGTTGCAACTTATCCAGAGGGAAAAAAGAGTTGGGTTATGCATTCACTACCCAGTCCTGCATAATAAGGAAAATGTTAATTATCTAACAGCATGTTCACATTTTCTACTAGTTGGCAAGTATAGAATTTGGCTGCTATCACTTCTCCAATAGGTATTGAAGTTTTACACATTTGTTATCAGCACAGAATTTGCCTTGTCTAGTTGTACTGCCTACATATTCTTCTGTTCCAGGAGTCATTTAAGCATATAATAAATTGAGTTTCAATGAGCTGGAACCTCCCGCTTCAGCCGATTTTTCAGCAAATTATTTTCCAGCTGTAGCTTCAGCAGGAGTTTTTCCCACTCCTGAAAAGATGGCTGTAATGGCCACATATTTTATATGCCAATTCTAAAATCATTTTAATCGGCTAGTTACTATGCATTAAGTCACTGATGAGCAAATTTAAAAAGGGTTCAAATCATTCTATGGATATGGCAAGTGTCTTTAACAGACTTCATGTTTTGGCAGTAAAGCCTGATATGACAAAAACAAGGCCAATACATTTGTGATTTTGCCACAGAGCAGGAAAAATGATGTTTTGCTATTTATAGCATACCTTTCTGCATATCCATGTTCCAACAAACATCACTGGAGTATGAAGCCAGTATTGATGTCTGAGGATCAGAGAACCCCAAACTTTGACTCTGGCTTAATCACTTGCATCCGTTTCCATTTAAACTCAAGTTTTCTCTTGAAGCAAAGGGATATAAAGGGTATTCAAATGAAGACTGAAATGGACCTTGTGTTGTGGATCACTGATTTATCCCATTAGGATTCTATACATACTCAGCAGTAGCGTAATTGGAGATATATATTGAGTTTTTCTCACCTCTGTGTGCACCTATGAGGAATGGCAGGGAACAATAGGAAACACAGACACAAACAAAATAGAATGTACTTCAAAAGTTTGCAGGCCTATAACAAAAAGTCACAAGTAAGTTATATTTCAGGCACAGAGTTGAAGAAAGCAGTACTCAAGAAGTGGCAAGTCTGAGATACTAAAAGGAAAACTAATGAGATGCAACAGTTGGGATTTTTCTGTGGATATGCTTTAATTTTCATTGGGATACTTCAAAGTTTTCTAAGCATGCCAGACACCATGTAGGGCTGCCATCTCTGTTCTAGAAGGGAATACATCCTTGGAATGGCTGTGACTGTGGAGGCCTGAACATTAGCAATTTATGTGACTTTAGACAAATAATTTACCAACCTTGAGGCAACATTTCTTTATCAGTAAAATAGAAGTATCGAATTAAATGACCTCAAGTTGCTTTCTAGCTCTAAAATATTTTTCTTTTGGAAAAGGGATCACTCTTGCTGATTATCTTGTTCAAGTTCACACAACTAATAAACTGTATAAGCAGGCTTTGAATCCAGGTTGTTATTGTTGTTGTTGCTTGTTTAACGTGACCAAAGCCCATGTTCTTAATCAATAGGCAACACTACTTTCCATGGCAATGTTCTTTGTTTTGAAGGAGTCATTGCTTGTTTCCTAGGGAGGAGAACCAACAAATAGCAAAATTTCCACAAAACAAAGGCTTTAAACAAAATTGTCTTTCTAATGTAATCATTCTTGCGTTTCATCTTTTTGAAGTATACTTCTAAATGGCACTAAGTATTTATTTCTGTCATTCTTCAACATATCTCCTAAATCTTATTATTTCGTTTCTATATTACTTTGTTTCTTTTTTTTTCCTTTGCTTGGAATATCATATTGACTGGCTACATCTCTGGACCTTATAGATTATATTTTCATTCTTCATGGAATTTTATTTTCTTTATTTGGTCTCTACAAAGTGAGTATTAATGAGATGGTCAATCAAAATCCTTCAGTTTAACAATTAAATTCCTTTTTATTAGTTTGTTCAACTCACATCTCTTGAAAATTCAACTGGTAAATACAGTGAGTGGTTATAATATCAACATTTGGTTACTACTTTACTGACTATTCAATGGCCATTTCCATCCCCATGTGGGCACATAACACATGTTTCTTAGAGCTCTGTTTCCTCCAGCACTTAGTATGGGGCTCAATAAGTAGTCAGTGAATACTGACAAAATAAGGGATGAATTTACTTTCCCAAACAACATTCTTTTCCAGCATTTTTAGCCATTTCACTATTTCCAATAACTAGGAAGGAGTGAATATCTACATAGTCATCAAGTGAAAAGGATACGTATGGCTGGTTCTACTTTTGCAGTAAATAAACTGGTATATCGAAAGATATGCCTAAAACATAAGCTAACTTAAATTTCTTATGTTTTTCACCCATTAAGAAATCTGATCAGTAAGGCCCTCTAAAATCAAAATAATCATTCAATAATATAAATTACCTCACACTAAATACATACTTAAAACTTTCCAGTGGGACATTGGTGTACTGAATATAAAATCTAAACTCCACAGGTTCACAAACTCCCACTTGACCCGGGCCCTACATACCTGTTTAAACTGATTTGAGATGCCAACACTTTTCATCTTCACTTCCTATTCTCCAGGTACACACTAACAGTCTTTACATTCTTAATTATAAAAAAGTTTAAACCCACAAATATCCTGAAACTAGCTCTCCTCTGGGCTTGAAATATTTAGTGGCTAGCTTTTGATTATGCTCCAATCTTAGCCTAAATATCATCTCCTCAGATAAACTTGCTCTGATCATCGAAGTCGCTATTTTATAAACCTATGTTAAATCTCATTATAAAAGGTAAAATGATCTTTGTAGGGTGTTTAATGATTTCTTGTTTGTTTCTCTCTCTCACCAGAATATAAATTTTATTTTCTTAAGTAGTGGAAAAAAGTGACTAAAGGCATAAGTTGTAAAGTCAGACTGCTGTGATTGAAATTCAGACACCAGTAATTCCTAGATGAATTACTTTGGGCAAGTCCATTGCATTTTTAAAATTCAGCACCTCCTGCATAAATAAATAAATAATAGAATAATAAAATAAAATAAATACATAAATAAAGTTTCAACAATATTTTTATTCATTCCCTATGCCCAGGACCTATAACAGTGCATAGGCCTTGTATGTTGATATTTATTGAAAAAATAAATGAATGGATGCAATGACATTACTGTGAGAATTGGTAAATAAATAAACCTTTCTTTCTATGTTCTTTCTATGTTTCTTGTCACATTCTCTCCCATTCACTCAGTGGTTTTTCATTCTCCCCTCTCCTTTACCTCATTCGCTTCCAACTGGTTCTCATTATCTTTTGTACTTCAACACACTCATGACTGCCCCATCTAAAAAAGCAAACAAACAAAACCAGGAAACTCCCTATGTACCCCTTTCCTTTTTTTTTTATGGCCTTGAAGAAGCAGTTAAACTTGTCTCCATTCATTCCTAAACCTATTACATTATGGCTTCTGTCTCATTACTTTCCTGGGATTGCTGCTGACAAGGCCACCAAGAAAATTTCTTTGTTCTTAAGTCTACTAGACAATTTCTAATTTTTATCTCACTTACTTATCAGTTGCAGTTTACTCTTTAGATAATGTGTAGGCACTGAAGCCAGAGAGATCCGAATTAAATTATGCTTCACACATTTAAGGAGTTTTGAGGACTTGGGCAAGTTACTTAATCCTGAATTTTAATCCCTTCAAATGCAAAATGATAATGGAACTAATATACCTCATTAAATTATTTACCCAACATTTATTTATCAAGATCATACTCTGTGTCAGGCCATGTTGTAAGCACTAGAGATATATCAGTGAGCAAAAGAGATGAAAATTCTTACTAACATAGATCTATAATCTAATGGTTATTAAAGAAAATAAACAAATGTGTAATATGTTAGTTTCTGATGAAAGGTGAAAGCAAACCATATATAGAATGATGAGTGGGTGAGGACAGTTGCTATTTTAAAAAGACAATTGGAATTTTAGATAGGGTGTGCTTTCTTGAGAAGGTGACATTTAACCAGAGATTTGAAGGAGTGGTAACTATTGGTAAAGAGTAGGGGTGGGAATGAAGGATGTTCCAGGCAGAGAGAATAGCAAGTGCAGAGGTGCCCAGATGGAGGCAAGAGAGCGTGTTAAGGAAACACAATAAGACAATGGCTGGAGTGATGCAAAACAGGAATAAGTAGAAAAGAAGGTCAGAAAGGTAATGTGGGATGGCAAGCAAAGGAAACAGAAGTCATGCAGGACTTTGTTGGCCATCACAAAAATGTTTATTTTTACATTGAGTGAAATAGGAACACACTGGAGTGCTTTAACATACCAGTTAAACTGTGATTTTGGAAGAAAGACAAAAGAAATAGCTGGTAGACCCCTTAGGACACTATTATCATAATCAATGAAAGAAAATGGTAGTTTAAATGAGAGTGATAGTAACAGGAATAATGAAAAGTGATCCGATTCCTGATATTAGGTGAAGTATATGAGGAAGAGAAATCAAAGACACCTCAAACTTTGGTTTGGGTAATTGGCAGAACATTTACTATATACAACAGGGAAGATTTTGGGAAAGACAAATTGATTTGGAGAAAGAGATCAAGAACTAAATTTGGTTGATGTTAAGTTTGAGATAACTTTATATATCCAGGAGTAGACACTGAATATTTCAGTTTGGTGATCAGGAGAGATAAATAAAAGTTTTTGAGTCATCAGCATATAAACGGTACCTACAATCATGATGCTAGATAAGAAAATGAAAAGAAGGAGATTAAAAAAAGAAGGAAGGAGAAAGAGAAGAAGAAAGAAAGAAGAAGAAGAAGAAAGAAAGAAAGAAAGAAAGAAAGAAAGAAAGAAAGAAAGAAAGAAAGAAAGAAAGAAAGGAAGAAAGGAAGAAAGGAAGAAAGAAAGAAAGAAAAAGAGAAAGAAGAAGAAAGAGAGAAGAAAGAAAGAAAGAAAGAAAGAGAAAGAAAAGAAAAAAGTCCAAGGACTAAATCCTGGGAGATTCCACTGTTGAGAGGATGAAAAGATAAGAAATCTGAAAAAGTGAAAGACTAAGCAGTCCCAAAATTAGAAGGAAAATCAGGAGAATACACTTGCCAATTTTAGAAACTGTATGAAGGAGGTAAGACTGTTCACCTGTCATAGCTGCTGGCTGGACAAGTATGAAGACTGAAAGGAAAAAAACAAAAACACTGGATTTAGCAATGTAAATTCATTAGTGACCTCAACAAATGCAGTTTATCATGCTTCTGGAGGGAAAAGTTAGAATGACATGTATTCAGGAGAGAACTGGTTTCAAGTTAAGAATGTAGATTGAACCCATGCATGTAAACTTTCTTGCTTCCAAACACCACTACACTATAATAGAGTTTCTGTTCATTTGTTTGCTATTTAAACATAAACTCAAAGGATGGAAAGAACAGGAGAAAAGAAACCAGCAACATTGTGGAAGCTGGAAATCTGCTAGAAGAGGAGAAAAAAAAAATTACCTGACCATAGACAAAAGAATTGCAAGCTACCAGGGAAAATCCCAGAAACTAAACGGGTTTACACCTCAAACTGATGAATGCATTTATTTGGAATGCTTATCTTAAAGAAACTCAACACTTCATTCAGAATGCTAACTCACATAATACCACTACCTAGACCCCTACTCTCTACCAAAAGTTTGAAAGAGCTTTCTCTAGGAAATCTGACCAATCTAAGAAATATCAAAAAATGTTGATCTAATGAAGTTCCAAAAACTGGCTTGCCCATTCTACACAATGAAGAACAAAGTCTACAAA
This sequence comes from Canis aureus, assembly GCF_053574225.1. Taxonomy (NCBI): domain Eukaryota; kingdom Metazoa; phylum Chordata; class Mammalia; order Carnivora; family Canidae; genus Canis; species Canis aureus. Next base: position 47,855,766 of record NC_135614.1, read on the forward strand.
CACCACCTAAGTATTCATAGCTTCGAATTACCTCTTACATTTCCAAATTTAATCATGAACAGACAACCAGGATTAACAAAACATCTGAAGAAATCCCCCAAAATGGAAGATAGAGACCAAAACCAGTCAATGTAATGAAACAGAAACTATTCAGAAAACTATCATCATTATCTTAAGACTGATGAGAGTATATCCCTTCATATAGCAAAATTATATTGTTTTTAAGAATTATTTAAAGAATAAAAATGGTCCAAGACAATGATGGAAAAATTAAACAATTTTAAAAAACTTAATGGACAAGTTAAAAAATAAGCCAAACAATAGAAGGATTCAAAGATACAATGAAGGAAACAACTAGAAAACATGTCCAAAGGACCCAATAATGAAAGATGAGAGAAAAGAAAAGAAAATTAGAGCACATAATATTATCTCAGATGTGAATAAGAGTTCTAAAAAACCGAAAAAAGAAAAAATAATAAAATAATATATTTGAGAAAATTTCTAGCTCTAAAGATATGGGGTTATGGATTAAAGGTCCACAGACTGTCAGAACAACTAGTAAAAATAGGTGAAATTAAAAAAAAAAAAAGGTGAAATGCCAGAAACAGTGGCAAAAAGAATATTCTAAAATCTTCTAATGGGGAAAGTATAAGTCATAGGCAAAGATTAGAAATCAGAAGGGCTTGAAATTTCCCAATAACACTACCAGATGCTTGAAGACAGTGGAGTAATACTACAAAATATTGAAGGGAAATAATTTCCTACTTAAAATTATATACTGACTTAAATTTTTATGCCAAAGGAGAGGGTACAATAAAGCCATTTTAGTCAAATAAAATATTTTTAAAATTAAACTTATTGCAAAAATCTTTTTAGGGGGGAATTACTAGAGATAATGCTTTATCAAAATAAATGTGCAAAACCATAATAGAGGATTATATGGCATGTAAGATCTCAGAGTCAAGAAAGAGCCTAGGATGTTTACCATGAGGGAGAAAAGCTAGAACTATCTTTCCATTTCACCTTTTTGCTACCATCATATCCCTCTATACTTTTAACTGCAGTCAGATTCTATTTCTTAGTTTAGGCAATGCTTTTCCTCTTTGTGCTTTGCACATGCTGCAACCATGACTCAAGGATGTTCATCTTTCTCTTAACCATCCTTTAATATTCACTACAGAAATATCTACTCTTCTACTTACTGCCTAAAGAAAAAATCTTCAATGATGCCCTACTCTGAGTTAAGTGACTTTGCTCTGAGCTGTCCAAGCCTCTAGGGAAACATTAAATATTCTGTACTTTGTCTCTTCAGAAGTCTAACTCTTTCCTACTGAGCTACATATCCCTTGAGGACAGCAGCTGTTATATTGCCTTTGTATTTCTAGCATCCATTCTGATGCTCAATAAATATTGAATGAGAAAATGATATGCATCTGATTAAGGAGCTCATTAAGTTCCTAAGTGATAAAAAAATACTAAAAAAATGAATAGTATATACCTCTATAGCTACCTTTCTTAAGTGCTTATTATACTCAGTAAGTAGCTAACTCACAATCTATTAAGCCATAGAATTGGGATTTGAACTCATGTCTGTTGAACTCTAGGGTTCAAGCAAGCTTTGTATTTATTTATTTGTTTGTTAGTTTGTTTGTTTGTCTTACTATATAGCTCTTCCTTTTGAGGAAAAAGCAGAGGTTCTAATGCACAGATATAATATATAAAGACTAATTAGGACATCCTCTTTTTAGAGAATGAGGTATTGCAGCACAAAAGGAGTCTATGAACTCCAATTGTATGAGAAGAGACAAGCCGGTATATTCTTTTTAAACAGTTGGTAAAAAATAACACCTTTCTTCCCTAGATGAGAGTTTATCTGCCAAAACTAATCCTGGAGTGAGTTTTATGACCATGTTATAAACCTCTGTAAAGTAAAGAATGTAATAGAAATGCTGACAGAGCCCTCCTTATGATGGGTTTAGAAGATACAGCTATAAAACAGAAGTAATTTCTAGAATTTGGAAATTATGCATAACTGTAAAGACATACATATTTGCCATAAATTGAAGCCCACACCTGCATGGGGATATATTGGCTCCCACTTAATTCAAGGTCAGCAATAACTTTAAAACAAATTCTATTAAACTCTCATCAAGCTGTTCAAGTTAAAATTAAAGGGAGAAAAAAAACCCACAACAAAACTCTCTGCAGAAGACTAAATCACACAGAATTTCAAATAAACTTAAATTCAGCTAAAGGAAAGTAGGAACAAATCCTCCCTTTAAAATGCTTCTTCTATAACAAAAGAATCCAATAGTTTGATAGCAAAAATAGCAAGAGCTATAGGTATTCTACAAACAAAACACTGTGAATCTGGTTACTAGGAAATGATAACAAAACAAACAATTTATCAATAGTTTAAGAAGACATCTAATCAACTGAGTTCAAACTCTTTGATGGAATTTTTAAAATATCTGTCTTTCATAGCTAGGAAGCTTCCATCTGTCTTTCCTGGGGCAGACCAGGAAAGATTTCAACAGACACAAAGTCAGTCTAATGAAACTCCTATTCTGGGTTTTCTGTTCTCCTCAGGCACAAATGACTATATATTTTCTACCTAAAGTTTCCTACAGCTTTTTTCCTTGGAAGTCATGCTCCATAATATACTCCCCTTTGTGATCCTTTTGTTCCCATTCAATCTCATCTATCCTATGTCCCTTAATTCTGCTGCATTTATAACATTTATTTGAAAGATCTTAGGCTCTGCAATCAAAGAGAACTACATTAAAATCTTGTTATTGTATATACTTGACTGAGATTTCAAAAGTTATTCCTTTATCCTGATTGCTTACTTATACTATCTATAAACTGGGGTTCCACTAAACATACCCATATTAATAGAAATGCCCAGGAAAATGCCATTTTGTGGAACAAATCCCCTCTTGTTTGAGCACCTGGTAATGACAGCTGTTACTCACTTTAGTGACCTAAATATCTAAATGATTAGGTGCAGCCAACATTTTCAATTAAAATAATCCTTAGATGACAATAGAGCTAGGTAAATTCAGGTACATATGCCAAATTTGGAGCCTAAATGTTCCACTAATATTTTGCAATGCTTTTGAAACGTATTGGTGAGTTTTTCGGGTGTGAGCACACAAAGACTTTAAAACTCGAACACGTTTGATAAGAGATAAGACACGAGAAAACCAAGATCCCTATTATTATCCCTTGAGTGCATCTCAGACAATAGGACATATGAGATACAAGTTCCTATTGTAAGTCAGTATACCTGTGAAGTCTGTATTCTTTGTTTTAATCCTGTGGTTTGGCACAATGCCTGACACGGGATAGCAGGTATCATTAACATTTGTTGAATAAACGAAAGAATGAGTGTAGTGAAGACAGACTGTCAACAGGTCATTTGCTAGTTGAAAAAGGAATAAAATGGTACGGAAATAGCTAGAATGGAAATTTAGGACTTATTTTTTTTCATTTTTCTAAATATCTCTTTTTAATGGTGAAACTAGAGCATGTTTGAACGCTGATGGGACCATACAGTAGAGAGAAATAGAACGATAAGAGAGATGAAGGAGAATTTAAATAAATATAACTGAACTGATCACTGTCTATGAAATGGAGAGAAAACAGGCTCCAGAGGAGAGAGAGATGGACAGACTGGCCTTTGTTTCTAGGGAGTACACTTCTTCCATGGTCAGAGGAGGGAAGGTTATACTTCCCTCAAGAAACTGGTAGGGTTATAGTTATATTAATTGGAATTTGAAGTTGTGTATAAGGTCTAATGCCTGAGACCTAAAGTTTGTAAAGTTTTTAGGGTCTCTTTTAAGATTAAAAAAATGCAAAATTATAAATACAATTTAAATATAAATCCTTCAAAGAAGCAGCAAAAGTGAGTGTTCCTGAATCTTAAATTTTATTAGTTTCATGGAAAATCTCTCTCTGCCTGAAATTAAATCCTGGCTCTCTATCTTGTCAGCTATGTGAAATTGGGCACTTTATCTATCCCTCTGTGCCTGGATTTCCCCATCTTTAAAATGAGGACAAACATCTCATCAGGCTTTGGGGATGATTAGATAAAAATGACACATGTAAAACAGGATTGAAGCATAATATAAAGGATTAGATACAATAATCCATGTAAAGATAATCCATGTAAAGCACTTAGTTACTTCTCAATAAATGTTGATTATTATTCTTATATACAGTCCCTAACACATAGGAGACACAGCAAATATTAGTTTCATTCCAGCTAAATGAAAAGTAATTTTTAAGAGTTCATGCTATACTTCATTTGAAATTTAAACAATTCTAGAGCACATTAGATTCTCTCTCTCTCTCTCTCTCTCTCTCTCACACACACACACACACATACATTGTTACTATCTTTCCCCCTACTCCTCCTTTGGCTTCTCTTCTTGCTTTTCTTCCTTTTCCTCTTATGTGACTAGAAGAACTATGTGGGGGCAGAAAATCCATATGCAAAATAACTAGAATGTCATTTCCAAGGGCAGTAATTGTGCTGTTTGCCATTTATATCTGAAATGCAGAGTATTATGCACATGGTAGCTATTCAGCAAATTTTTGCTGTTAAGAAAATTATTGATATTATTCTATCATTCATAGTTCAATAATCCAATAAAATTTAAATGCTAAAAACTGTTTCAGAGCCAGTGGTGCTCTTGGTGACCTTTTAGAGTATATGACATAATTCCTTTCATTGTTGTAGCCCTAAGTGTGAGAACAATGTAACCCTCTCTCTAATAGAGAGTCCACATTCAGTAAATTCTCAGTGGGTGAATGGTTCATCATGAGAGAAAGAAGGTAAATACAAAGGGTGACTGAATGGAGTTTTTACACACACTGCTGAACTCTAAGAGAGAGAGTGCCTATAAGGCATTCTCTATCAGAAAATGTCCATTTTGATAAGTCTGTCACTAAAAGAAATGCAAAATAATGCTTAAAATTTACTTCCAGTATTCATAACCAAAAAGCTGTTCATTCAATTTTCTGCAGTGGCACATACTCAAATGATGCATAAAACATTTAACACTGTTGTTCTCCAGGTTTATTAATGCTTGCTAACTCATTTATTCTCATGCTGATAATCTTGCCTGAAGCATCTCACTTTTTCTAAGGTACTAAAGTGACTTGGGTTGCAACCAAATCTGTAGTAATTAGTCAGCTGAATCTGTAAGAAACTGTTGGGATACTTTGTTATTACACAAAATAATTCAGAATTCTAAGTATTTACCTCAGAATATTTCTAATATGTTCATGCCTGTACAACTTGAAGGAGAAAGGAAAATCCCTTTAAATAAAATGGCTTTGTTGAGTAGAGATTCCCAATATGTGTGTTTGCAATAAGCAAAGCAAAAAAAAAAAAAAAAGAAGAAGAAAAATAAGAAAGTAATGCTTCTGGCAATGATAGCATGGCTTTTTATCCTTTACAAGACTTTGTAAAAGGCTTTCTTCAGTAAAACTTGGAAGTTGGAGACATCTATCTCTCATCTATCTCTCTTTGGATGGAAATACGAAAATATTTAAGATACAGACTTAGTTATTCAATGTAAGAGGCAGGCTAACAATGTACAAAATGCCAAATCACAATGAAACAGACTTAAATCTGAGCTAGTCCCCAGTAGGGGTGGGCCCTGGGCAAAGGAAATCTCTCCTTTTCATTTCCAGCCTTTTAGAAGTGCTCTATGGGGATTGCTTATTGGAATTGTGATTTGACACTTAGTATGACATCTTATATCAGAAATTGAAAACAGCATTTGTCCACTCCTTGATTTCACAAAACAATATATAAAGTCCAGAGAGGTTAAGTGATTGATCCAAGTTAATCCAGCTAATATGAACACCACAGTAGAAAGTGAGACAGCAAGAGAAGGTACAAATGGGCAGGATCTTGAGTTGAAATTCCAGCCTTATCACTTACCTCCATAAGAAATATATGGTATGGTGTGTCAAAATGCCAATGCTTAGCCAGCAGGGCCTTACTAGGTCAGCTTCCACCTTCCTCAGCAGCAGAAAACTCGTGATCACATTGTCCTTTTCCAGCCTGCTTTAGCCTTTACATTACACAAACAAAAGTGAAAGCAGTATTCAATACCTAGGATGTGTTTGTTAGTATTCCACTGGAGATAAGTTGCTTGAGAGGAAAAGCTATATATTTATTACTGCTTCTCAGATGGGCTCAGTTCATTGACATGCTGGGAACTTGGTGGACTGAGCTGATAGGAAAGGGGAGGAAGTTGAGAAAGTAGCAGATAAATTATCCTGAATGCTGAGCTCCATCACTAACATTTTCACAGGTATGTTTATCTATAAGAAGTTAGCCTATTCAGGTTTGATCTAAGCCAGTGACCGTGTCCATGAGGTTGTAATCTAGGAGAGAGGATAGCAAGGGTTGCCATAAGTGATAATACTCAAAATCAAAGCAATATAGCCTTCAGTCTCAGTAAATCAATCTTTTAGGATAGGCAGAGTCACAGAAAGTAAAGGGATAATAGGGAGAAATATGTAGGGATATTGGCCAATATTAGAAACCTACCAAAGAAGTTACATTTTTGAGAGGGACTGAAGTCCCTATGGGAGTTGAAGAACAGTCACACAAACTAATAGAAGGAACAAGTCGGAGAAACTTAAAGGGCTAGGCTTACAAAGGCTTAATGCACTTCCACTCTGACCCATTTTTTATGGGCTCTGGAAACTTCCCTGGTAGACTCAGAATGTGGCTGAGCCTTCAGGAATAAGGTATCATGGAATCCAAGTTGGTCACAGTTAAACAGGGGTTGACACTAACATCCTATACATCTTGACATCCTTGACATGGCAAGATTTGGCAGTGATTAGAACATGACTAGATGAATGAGAATCACTCAACAGACAGAAACACAGTTGAGATTCATCTGAAGATGAGTCCAATTTTATCTCATCCTGCTTTCAAAATAAGCATGTCTTTCTTCTTGAAATTCTTCATAGATAGGTTTTACACACAAATATAATAAAAATTTATCCAAGGATTGTCCTACTTCTCTGCTATTTCACATGTATTTTCCTAAAATGAATGCTTAAAACAAAGGTGTGTGTGTGTGTTGTGTTAAGAGAGGTTCCAGCAGCTAAATATCAAAATAAAAAAGCAATAATACAGGTAAGAATAATACATTAGTAAGAAACTAATTATTCTTATGCATTTCCTGCATGAGCCTCAAGTCAGTGAATGGTCCGACAGAAAATAAAGAGGATTGCAAGGAGAAAACTGACTCATCTTCAAGTGAAAATTATTTGAATGACAACACTGAATGAAAATCACTTTTTTTCCATGCAAAAACAATATAAATCTTGATAATATTCTCTTATATTTTGAAGTACACCGTTAGTCAGGATCCCTATCACAGTAAGTGTACAATAAGCAAGTTAGAATTATGCTACAGAATGGAAGCAAAAAACTGTATAGTTCATCAATGAACAATCAACAATATAAGAGCAAAATCCACATGAAAAGCTTATATATATTACACAAATTTATGTTTTTATAAATATTTATATATTTGTCAAAAGATCAGAATGAGAATTATAGGAGGCAAACATTATCAAAGGCAATAATGCAAGAAAGCACCTTCAAAGAATTACCAGGGCTCATTGCAACTCTACTTTTATTAGCCATGAAATCTGATGTTACTGCAGCTGTTTTACCTCAGTTTCCCCATCTGTAAAGTAGGGGTTGTACTAACAGGTCACCCCTTATAGGGTTGATTAAAGTAGTCAAATGAAATAATTTGTGTGAATATAGCATATATAATAATACATGATTGTCACTCAGGAGGTTTTAGTTATTATTATTAAGACAGGTTTCAGGGAGATGTTCAGAAATTTACCCCAAAAAATAAATAAATAAAGCTCAGGTTAACACAGCGGTAAATTAGGACACCAGCATTAATATGCCCATCTGTATTCACCTGCTTGTCAAGGATTTGCTTAGTAAATAAGATAATCCATTTATCAGACCTCTCTAATTAATAAGTACACAGCTTTTCTCCCTATGCTCTTTTATCAGATATACGACATTAGTTGCAAAATGACATGACAGTGATATAAAAATTACAACATTAACAGGCTCTGAATAAATAAAACCTGAAGCAAAATCTTTCCTGGTGCCAAGAATAGAATAGCTGAGATGCAGATGGATATTTCAGAATTGAGTATACAACACTAAATCATACAATACTGGCAGAACAGTAGAGATGATACTTTTTCAAAATAAAACTATGAAATATTGGTGGGGACATACAGCTCTGCTATTTCATTGTGAGTGACACAGTGAGTCTAATAAAGTAACTGATTTATTGAAAACCTTATCACATTTTAAAGGGAGGTGTTTTACTGATTCTCTTTACCCACTACAGAACTTGTGCTGTTGTGCCAAAAGAGGGTTTGATCTTTATTCAAGCAAAAACCAACTTCTTCTACATAAGGACAGTAGGAAGTTCAGCCTTCACTCCTTTGAATATAAAAATTTCAACATATGCACTACCATGGGCACATGTTCATATTGAAAAAGTGAATCAATTTTATAATCAATGACTATAGTTGCTTGTGTTATTTAGAAATATGTTTTTTTTTCTGTTTTATACTATTATTCTACTGCATATTCATGTTTTCCTTAAAATGACAAAGAGTCTTGTTTTCCTCTCATTTTCCCAGAGAAGGAATCATGGTATAATCCATAAAACAGGAGGAGATGAGGAGGTGTGGGGAGCTTGCCCATTCCTCTAACTCTATTATTAACACCTAGGCTATCAAAGAGCTCAGCTTAGGCATCTGTTTTTACAGAGTCACTGAAAACAAATAGCTGCAATATTTACTTATAGTCCTCTTTCTGATTGATGGAACCATGTTGGGTTAACAAAGTAAGCCCCTTACTAAATATTCCCTGTTTTTCTTCCCAGGAACCAACACACAGATTTTCCTCTTTGGACTCATTTTCTTTGTCACTGCCTGCTGGACCCTCCTCCCCACCTCCCCACCAAAAGCCATCTGTATTAGCTTACATAAATAGATGTCTCACTGTTCAGCAGTAACACTCTGATTCCAATTCCTAGCCCCCATTAAACAAAGAATGGTCCTTTAAAAATAAATTAAAAGGTTTTTGTTTTCATTTTGGTAGCAGCCTGATTTCTTTGATAAATTGTTATGAGATAACTACAAACCTTTATAACCTTTGTTTTAAGGAATCATCTACTCATTGGATGTACCTCATAAATATCCTTCAATTTCCATAACAGAATGATGAACGGAACAATAATTAAATAATTTTCTAGTCATTTTTCAGTATTGGCCAGTCATTACAATCTATTACATTTCCTATCGCATAGTGCAATATTAAACCTTCAAAAACTTATGCACACTGAAAGTCTTACACTTCTTCCAACTATTTTTTTAAATAGTGACTTTAAATCTCTCAATATAAATTCAAAGAGGGTATGATGAAATAAACTATGTCTCAAAAATCCAGTTTGAGAACTATTAATTCAAACAAGGTAATTCACCTAATAGGTATTTGGAAGGTTTTTATTTTTATGTGTTTATTTTTTAGTTTTATTTTTTTACAACTTGATTTTGAAAGGTACAACATAAAGAATATAGTCAATTATACTGTAGTAGCATTGTATGGTGGCAGATTTTAGCTATGCTTGTGGTGAGTGTAGCATAACATACAGACAGCTTGAATTGCCATGTTGTACACCCAAAACTAATTATATTAGTTTTTTATATAGTTTTTTATTATATAAAACATTATATGCCAACTATATTCAAATTAAAAAAATAAAATAAAATAATATTTTATTTTGGAACATAGCTATTACTCGTTACCTATTTCCAGTCTCTCAGCTCCAAGACTCCTTAGAAAAAGTTTCATAAAAGCATCAAATATAAAGATACATTTTAAAGCTGAAATATTTCCTATAAGTGTCACTACTGGCCATAACATTGACTAAATCATTCCAAACTATTTGACAGTATTCAGCACCTCTCTTTCTGAATATTATTTGTCTCCTATTTTCTTATTTTACTCAGAGTTTTTGGGAATTCAAAAATATTTTGCTTATCACATCGGTTTGCTAATCTTGTTTGATTTTCAATTGTTCTTTACAAGATTGCCTATTCTAATTAAATGTGTATATTTAATATTTACTTGAAAAGGAAAATATAGAGAATCCAAAGATATTGAGGCAACAATAGTGTTTTCCGTACATTTATGTAACTCCTCACCTGATGATCACTAATCTTTCATAGAATGCTGTTAAGCTTTATTAGTATTTCAATCATTTTTATGTTAGAGAGAAAAAAAAGGAAGGAATTATATGAAAAATATGATTTAATTAAAGATTAAGAGTTAAGAAAGTCAACTGATCATTTCAAAACTGTATGACCTATTAGTGTTGATGAAAATTAACCTTCATAAACACAGTATTTAACCAGAATTTTAGGAAGTTTTACTATTTATAAAAAAAAACAAAAAACAAAAAAAAAAAAAACAAAGCAGTTCCAAGGAAAAGGCCTTAAAATGGTAAGCTTTTATTTGAAATCCTTCTTAGAATAATAGTACTTTCACAAGTGTGGTGATTTAAAATGACTTAGGCTCTACGTTCACATGCTCTGTACAGACAAATGAACTTTTAAAATAACTAATAATATGTGCTTAAGCACGATCTCTAAGTACTCTCTCATGATGAAAACATCCTCTCTTCCTCACCCACTTGAGCTTTTTATCCTCTTAACATCTAAAGAAATCCTTAGGATGAGATCATGCTACCTTAATATAAATGATGAGTTTACATAACATCATCAAACTGCTGTGTCCACTTGTCCAGATGGTTTTGTATATGGACTTTAAAAAGCATGTATGCAGCTTAGAGTGAACTCTAGATTAGCAAAATTTTATTTGTGTTACCCTCATACCTCAATCAGCAGGGATAACACCAGAGTAGTCCTATATGTTCAAATACAAAAAAAAAAAAAAACACACTAAAAATAAAGTAACGATATTTTAAAGAGTTTTATAATTAACTACTATGTCTATAATTACTGTAAAAAAACAAACTTGTGACCTTTCATATAGCATATGTTAGTTAAAAATAATACAGAAAAAAGCTAAATGTATTATTAGCTTTATATTTTTTCATAATATATAAAACGATTTATTTCATACGATCTGCCTAAGAAAGCATTATCTTAAACAAATGAAATTCATTTTTGAGTAAAAATATTTGTTGATTTTCTTATTTAGCCTCTCTTAAATGTACTTTTGTTCTGTATCATCCCAAGCTTAGATTATATATTCTTTAAAATACTAAAATAATAAAAAATTAACAATGTTATCCACCTAATTTAGACTACATTTTCTTTTTAATATATGTAATAGCAAACACGTTAAAGATGATAGGAAACAGAAAACTCTCATGAAAACTAGAAACTTTTATTTTTCCTGGAAAACAGTATGCACGGCATACTTATACATGCGCTCCACATTATTTTTTTTAAATATCCATGGATCACAGGTTAAGTGTACCTGACCTAGAACATTAATGGAACAATATCCTATTTTTCTACTATTAAAAGTCTTATATTCATTTTTTCCTAGTTCACTTTGGAATAAATATCTGGCCATAATTTATGTCACTAGACGAGTGAAAGCTTAAGGGAAGAATGGGAAAATCGGACATAAAACTGTAAATATACCACTAATACCACAATTTAGAATAAGTGCATGGGCTGATGAGTCAGATACTCTAAAGCTTGACAAGTTTTGTCATTTTGTATTTGTTTTACATCACCCTCAATGACTAAGAATATATAATTATTATTTTCGTAGTTTGAATAATTTCCTTTGTTCATATCCATGCTTTCCTTTCCCACAGACACTTGAAGGAGAGAATCTGAAACCTGACCTAGATGGTGTCTTGTTAATATGTATGTCCTCAGGTTAAGGGTGGTTGTGCGTATTGTTGCCTGAGCCAGGACACATCAGCCATCTCTCAAAGAGAAAAACAACAACAACAACAACCGATTTAATGACATGTTCTGTCCCTTGATTAAATATCTATTTTAGGGGCACCTGGGTGGTTCAGTCTTTTTAAGCATCTGACTCTTGTCCTTCCTCTGCTCCTTCCCTGCTCTCTATCTCTCTTTCTCTTTCTCGAATAAATAGAATCTTTAAATAATTAGTGTAGATTTTTTTCAGTCAACGTATTAAAAAAGATCGATTATTTCTGGATAAAATCATGTACTTGTGGTTGTATTGCATCAAGAGTTTTTGTTGTCATTTTTTAAAAAATAGATAAATATTCAAAAGGTGATTTCCAAACAAGAGTTGAGAATGTTGCATTTCATAAGCTTATTTGACTTCAATTCCTTTTATTAGAGAAAAGCTTATAATTTAGTATTTAGCATCAATAGTTTCATGAGGCACAATATGCGACTTTTTGGAAAATACTGCTAATATGCTTGTAAGAGTATACAATTTGGAACCATACTGTTTGGGTTCAGATTCCAGCTCTTCTACCTCCTATCTGTCAGTCCTTGGGCCAGATATTCTACTCTCTCCATTCCTCAGTTTCCTTATCTGTTAAATGGAAAGAGTTTGATCCCATTATAGTACCTACCTCATAGAGTTGTTTTGTAGATAAAATCAAATTCATTAATTCAGTTACTTAGTTACTGTGCTAAGAACTATACCTGGCACACTTAAGTGCTATATGAGTTTTTGCTATTATCGGGTATTATTTGCTTTTAACTTCCTTAAATATATTTTTTTCAGGTTAGAGGTATTTTTCTCTTTAGAATTACCACTGAAGTCAGCTGTCAATGTTGACACAAATTTTTTAAGAGAATTACTCTGAGCTTTATATCTAGATATCTTAGTATTAATGGACTACAACTTCATAACTATAGACTCATTTATTTCAAAACCCCAAAACATACAATGCTAGAATATATGTTTATTTTGTCACCCTCCATGCTATTTAAAAACCTCTCTGTTGTAATCATTATCAACAATAAATGCCAATAAATTTGAATTTTTACTAATGAATGTGTGTACTAAAGTTTCCTTGGATTATATAATTAATCACTTTATTTTTCTCTTTGGACTGTCAACATTTGTGTGGAGCCTTTACAATTTTTTTCCAACTTGAGATTCAATTTCCAATATTTTCCCCCATGCTTGGTTAGTTTCTTGTTCTCAAATAACTGATAAGTTTGACATGCCCTATTTAAAACCATGCAGGGATTTCCATATTTTTCTAATGCATGATATAATGCTAAAATACAAAACTGCCATGTCAGTCACTCTCCACAGAAAGTGTTTTCTCTATATAAAAGAGTATTTCCTTCAATATTTTAAAACACACTTACTCCAGAAATTCTAAGAGTACATTAATGTTGTGGAGATAGTTTACAAAATAGATTCTCAAAAGAACAACACTGACTGCATTTCTTGAGGATAAATGAATTGTGATCTTATACATTAACACAAAATTACTTAACTGCAACTGGTATAATATAATTAAACATTTTAGCAGCCTAATCACACTGAACTAAGTGCTGCCTATATAACAAATAAATCTATTAACTAAAAGGTAGGAGAATAATATATTTCCTTTATAGCAGATGATATTTTTCAAAGTATCTTATTTCTCTCTTTGAGAACCTTTTTCTAACTTTTTAAGATCCACTTCACAGAAAAGGAAAAATACAAATATAATATACTATATATTATATATTTAAATATTTTTATGTATGTAGATATTGTATATCTCTCTATATTAGTATATGTATATGTGCATATATATAAATTCAATATACATTATACCCTGTAGCATCTATAAGCTGTATTAAATGTTGTTTTTAAGTCAAATTTACACAGAAATATATTTAAAAGAAAGTCCATCCCAATTTTGTTTATAATAGTGATATACTAGAAATAGCCTAACCATTTAACAAGAGGGGACTCGAAAAGTTGTGATAAATTCATACAATGAAAGAATGGGCAATCATCAAAACCATGTTGGATAAAAATATTTTGCAATCCCTGAACTTAACTACAAAAACAGGATATACGTATGTATGTGCTTTTTTTAGGATAGTTTTAGATATGCAGACAGAGACACAGTTATACATATGTAAATATAAAATATGCCAAGCCAAATGCTTTATATACATTATCCCAGGAGGTAGAGAATTGACACTCAGGGTAGTGAATTAATTTGTTCAAGGTTACACAGCTATTAAGTTGGGTTGCAACTCATGGGTTCTCTGTTCTCTCAAGAGATATGCTCGACTCCCTATTTGTGAAATAAGGACAATCTGTCATAAAAGAAAAGGTATAATAATTTATATTTTTAAATTGAATAAATTAATTAAACATATAAAGAACAAAACAAAATATTTCCTCTGATAGGGTACACAATTCTTTGTACAGATAGAGTCAATCTTAAAGAGCAGTAAGATCCTATATTGTGGGTCATATACATGCCTATAGACTTGTGACTATGCAAGTATGAAGTTGATAAAAATTTACAATAGAAAAAATGCAAAAATTAATGAATAAGCAACTTAGCAAGTTTAATCTTGCATTTCATTTCTTCATTTTATATTTATTATTACTGTTTATTATCACTTCCTATTTTTACTATTGCTTAACAATGAATGACCACTATTTTGCATGATCATAGGTTTTCTTTTCATAAATTTTGCAGAGCTTAGCATGCAAAAAGGCTGATATACTGAAACCTATGATAAAGAGAAGTCTCAATTTAAAAAATTATACTTGACAAAATAATATTAAACCAATAATTCACAAATGGGCTTATTGTTTTCCTTTCTGTTTTGGATATTATTCTTCTTTGGAGATTTATACTTGGCAAGGTCTTAAGTGATTCATAGAAGTTATACCTATCATAGTATACCTTTATCTCACAGAGTACTTCCTAAATTTATCATTATTTCCATGTGAATAAGATGTTAACATCTCTGGTGTATTATTCACATACCTCATTGTTTTTTGAGCTAATGTATTAAATATTGTCAAAGGGGGGAAAAAAAGCAACCCAAGCCCAAATTCTAACAAAGGCAAAGCTGGTGTCTTAAATGGGTGAAGAATGATTGCTACAGGGGAGATATGAAAAAATGAATGAAGTAGAAGCTGCCTGTATCCATTAAAATGAAGCAACAACAATATAATTCCAATCAATATTTGCTACATGGAAATTAAATGCAGGCCCAGTAGGACTACATCCTCAGATTCCTTCACATAAAAGAGATATTCTCATTTTATACTAAATCAGCTAAGTTTTAAATATTGACAAGTAATTAATTTTTTAAATGTTGCATAAATAAACCAACATATACAATATGAATATAAGCCAAATATATAAACCAAATATATAAACTCTTGTGATTGTGCATATGTGTATACACAGTAGCAATTTACAAGGACTCTCCAATAGAGTTTAAGCTAATGTTATATCCCAGCAATTGTTTTTAAATTTAAATCCCTAGATAGGCTAAAAACAATTATCTATCATTAATCAATAAGAAAGATACATTTTTAAAAACGGAAATATCAGGAAAATATGATGGCAGCACTTCATCAAAATAAAGACACATGGTGAGTAATAGGCGATCGACTACAAAATGAAAGAGGAACAAATTTACCTCAGGAATAATAGACAATCTTAAAAGGATAGTTATTTGTTGACATGATGCTTTGAATTGGAAAATCTTGAGATACATGTGATAGCATATTAGATAGGTTAAAAGGAGAAGAGGGATTAGCAAATACATACCAGTTACTATCCAATGTAGGTGAAGTCTTCTCTTGCAATGTATTATTTTATTATGAAATTAACTTCTGTCAAAGTTTGCTTGCTTAAAAAAAAAGTTTGCTTGCTTGGCAGGGCAACATTTTGCTTAAATATTGAAAATGTGTGTTTTGTTTTTGTTTTATTTTTCATAGGTGAGTCTGAATGTTTGTTATAAGAAACTACATCTGTTAAAATATTTGTTGTAGAAAAATATTTGTATTAATCTAAAATTTGTAAACTAAGTTTACCATAGTAGGTTGATTTCATCCACAGTTTGGATAATTAATTTATGATGTCTTTTATCTAGCTTTAATTAACTCAACCTGTATAAAGATACTGTGGATTTGTTTTTGTTTTTAATTAGTATAATAGCTGATAGTATATTTTACCTTTTAAATAAATTAGCAAAATACAACAAGTTTAACAAAATAGCTTTAATGCACAATACTTAATCCCCATTGGCGACTGTATATAAAAAGTCGATAAGCACTGAGCTTGTGATAAAATGACTAAAACATTTCAGACAGAAATCTGTTAAAGCAAACAGAATAATGACTATTCAAACAAAGGTATGGTGTCAAGAAGGTGGGATGTAACTAAATCATTTACTGGCAAACTATTCTTTAAATGTTCCATTTAATTCTGGCAAATTTTAAGACATCATAAATAATATAAATCACTTATTCTCTGCCTCCCTCCCACCTTTCCTTCCTTCTTCTAGGGCTTAGTTCTTTTTATTTGGTTCATAGAATCCCTTTAAAAATCTATCCTCCTTCCCCAGCTAGAAAAACATGACCCAGCTTTGGCTCAAACTCAGCACCCTCCTAGTTTTGTCGTCTTGCTATCTTTTTGATTTTCAGCAAGATATTTAATTTCTACATGCCATAGCATCTTCGTCTATAAAATAGGGATAAAAGTTCTTTGAACAGAGAATCTCATTTATTCTTTTTAATAATCTTATCATCAAAGAACTACTCTTATTCCCAACAAAGTATCTGACATAATAATAAATGTTCAAAATGCAATAGCTATTGATATTATCACTATTAATTGAATTCACTATTATTATAATATTGCTTTTGTGATCTATAGGTAGATAATTGAAACTTATAATTTCTAAGTAAATATGAACCTACCAGGCCAAAGAACTCTTCAATGTTATTAACTAAATAGGCTGATACAGAGATCATGTTTTCATTCACATGGTGATGATTGTGATATGCTCCAGGTAACTCTGTACAATTGTGAACTAGGGATATTTTTCTTTATTGAATTTAAGTTCAGAGGTGGTATTATTTTATGAAGTCATCAAAAAATCATAGATATTAAAGAGTGGCATAATATTAAACATATATTTTAAGAAAGAGTATTGGGCACAGTTTCAAGTTAACAATGGACATTTTATTTGGTTGTTTATTCTCTATATAATTTTCCAAAAGAGAATTTGAGGTGGCTTAATTCACATTAGTATAGTAATAAGAAAACAAGGACATGCACAAAACCACATGCAACTTTTTGAGAAATTGTATCAGACATTTATACCCAAGATTAGTTTAAAAATTATTATAGGTGGAATGAGTGGCTATAACATATTACAACCCAGCACCTTAATTCACCTCCCTAAAATCTACAAAGTGCAACCTCTCTTCTGTTCCATTTCCCTTGGCTACCTTTGCAACCTGAAACCATATGCATTTTAGTGTGATTTTACCTGTTTAGAGTTTGGGGAAGCAGGGAGGGTGGGGAATGGTATAAAATTTGATCTGTGCAATGTTCTGCACCTCCCCAGAGATGCTATCAAGGATCTTTCTGACTTATTTTCTTTCATTGAATCTGATTTTAACATGGTTATTGAACTCTTACTTTCTTTCTTCCTAGTAGGTGATAGAGGTTTTACACTGACATTCAATGTGGCCTCCCTCCATGCTAAGGAAATCATCTGATTATTTCAGTCTTCCTTCTAGTGGAGTTAGAAAACATCAAGCATAGGTTATTTATTAGAGCTAAACATATTTTATATTTTAATACATATTCTCCAATATGCAACTATTTCAAAAATTTATATTAAGTACCTAAGGGATTTTAATTTCAAGTGTTACATGACACTGATTCATTGAATGACCACAGCGGGGGAAAAAAAAGGAATCTAACCATTGAAGGTCTTTTCCTGTGGGGATCCTGAGAGAACTATATTTAGGAGGATTAAAAGTTATTATTTTTAAGTATGGGATGTAATTGATAATAATGTAATTGTCAACTAAAATTGAAAGAACAAGATTCTTCCCTTTCCTTTCACTCTATTCTGCTTTGTCCTTGCCCCAATAATATTGAGATTAGAGTGAGGGACAAAGCAAAAGATGCAGTGGCCTAAATAATCTACACATGAGAATCAAAATCTGTACAGCATAGCAGCATTCAAAACCTAGTCAGCAATGTTTCTCAGACTTCTGTGAAAAAGCACCAGCTTTTTTTTTTAATTCTGTCAGTTGCACACTGATATTTTTGTAAATAAGTAGAGTGCTACAAAAATGATCATGCACATGAATATCACAATAATGTCAAAATCAATAAAAGATTCTAATCTATAAAAGATTCTAAATTGATATTCTTAATTTCTGTATCATCTCATTATAGATCAGCAATAAATAGTTCTTAGATAGGCACCAGCTAGTGGATCATATTTGATTAGGGAATATGAATATTTAAGAAATAATCTCCAGTAAGGTAGGTTGCTTATTCTATGATTAGTTTTTAAAAACCCTCTTTGTAAAAACACAAACAAAACACAACAAAAACTTCCTACCACTGAAAAAATACACAAATTGATATTCATGTTACTATTAATTGAGAAACATGTTACTGTTCACAAAAATATGTGACAACTTAAAAAAAATGATTGTCATTCATTTTATTGTTGGGCGAATGATCCTGAAGAGGCTGAAACAGTTTTCTGAATTTGAATCCATATTTTTGGAATTCATTAGATACGTTGGATTTTTTCCATTCTTTATTCCACTGACTACTGACTGTAGGAAAACAGTCACCCACATGCTGATTACAGTATTAATATTTTGTAGTAGTCCCTCCTTATCTGTAGTTTCACTTTCTGTGATTTCAGTTATCCAGTGTTAAACATAGTCCAGAAGCCAACATACGGTCGGTTCCTTCTGGCATATACTCAAAAAATCAACAGTAGTTTAACACTACTACATCACAATGCCTATGTCATTCATCTCACTCCATCTCATCACATAGGCATTTTACCATCTCCTATCATCACAAGAAGAAGGATGAGTACAGAACAAGAAGATATTTTGAGACAGAGACTAATGAGACTAATTCATATGATATTTATTATAGTATATTGTTATAATTGTATTTTATTATTAGATGTTGTTACTCTTGTACTGTGCCTAATTTATGAATTAAACTTTATCATAGGTATTTATGTACAGGAAAAAAACATAAATATAGAATTTGGTACTATCACCAGTTGCAGACATCCACTGGAGGTCTCAGAACACATCCCTGTGGGTAAGGGGTGAGAGGAGCTACCATACCACAAAATTCCCGTCAGCTTCCACCCAGTGCTTCCATACTCTGCCCATGCAGTTATATTTTCAAGTGACTAGCACTTAGAAAAAAATTTACTTTTGAAAAAATAGTTCAAACTGAACCAATACTAATCAAAATCTATTTAAAATCAACTCCAAAAACCCAAAAATAATCAAGTTTTTTTTCCTTGACTCTATAGCCCTCCATAGTCTGAATGTTCATGTTAAGTCAGTTGGTTGTTTATTATTATTTCTATTTTTTAAATATATATATATGTATATAAATTATGGACAGAAATTTCAAAAACATTTAATTTTGATCACGTAGAATCTGATTACTGAAAACGAAAGATAAAACACGAGTTTAAAATATAAAGTATGTTTAAAAGATTCTCAGGGGTTACTGTAATGAAATATTTCTTGTTGCCAGCAAAGGAAATTCTCTCATATTAAAACAAAATCCAGAATAAAGGAGTTTGAAGATGTAGTCTGTTAAATGTAGTATTTTTATCAGTGAGAGAATTAGCGACCTGATCAATAGGTTTCAAGGAAGTTTCCCTGAAATTACACCATGACTTTCATAATGTGCACTTTCCATTATGTATAGCACTGGTTCATTCATTTTAGTGCAGTGCAAGGAAGGAGAGGAAGGAAAAAAATAACATCTAGAGCATTGATCAAATGGAACTATTAGATCTGACCAGGGAATATGCTTTTAAAATACAAGTGGTATTCTTTTGACAATGATAAAAATCACCTGAATGAGTTAAAATATGTGAGCAGGATCAGTGTATATTGAGCATTAAGACAAATACATAGTATATTTTGAGTACTTATTTCAGGTCTCAGTTGTGTTAGGAAGCAAGCACCTGAGGGATAAGATGTTTTACCATTTAGGAACAGGAGTACTCCTTTGAAAATACATTATGTAGGCAACATTGTTATTATAAAAAGGTTTTTGAATGAAATATCATCTGTTTGCAGAAAATAACTTACAGTAGCAAAGTTATATACAACATGTAGAAATTTTTAAGTTTCCTTAAAATTTCGTAGAGATAAATTTAAAGAAAATAACTGATTTTTTAAAAATTTTATTTATTTATTCATGAAAGACACACAGAGAGAGAGAAAGGTAGAGACACAGGCAGAGGGAGAAGCAGGCTCCATGCAGGGAGCTGACATGGGACTAGGTCCCGGGTCTCCAGGATCACGCCCTGGGCTGAAGGCAGCACTAAACCACTGAGCTACCCAGGCTGCCTGAAAATAACTGATCTTGAGAAATCCACATTCTCAGAAACCTTACTCTGAAACTTTTCTTAATTCTACAGCTTAGCAGGCAAGACTGAGGTTACTTTTCTTCCTATCTTTATTTCTTTTTCCTTTCACATTTATTAAATACCTAATAACTACAGCATCTAAAGTGGGTTTGAAGTGGATTTCTTGTGGGTATAAAAATGAGAATATTCCTGATCTAGAAGCCCTTAGGCCCAGTGATTGAATTAGGTGGTAGGCTATACTCAGTCAGTATACTAAGTATTTCCCTGGCCTAGAAATAATTTAATAGAAAATGAGCCTATCATCCAGTCTCCAAATTCAAAGAGAGTGTTAAAATATTTGATAAACACAATCTTAAAACCAGATACACAACATATCTTTTGAGTACACATGAGAAATGATTACTCTTAGAGCAAATTTCACAGAAATTAGAAATATTATTAATGAATTAAGAAGCATATTGAGAGATTATATGTTTTCTAATGATACTGTCTTTGCTCAAAATAGATTTGTCATCTTTCTTAGGGAATAGAATTCACAGTATGTATTTAAATGTGTTATTTTTTTTCTAAATATTTGTCCTTCAGTATTTCATTTTATAGAAATAGTCTGAAGTTATTCAGAACTAAAAGATGAGTAATTTAGAAGATATGAAACACGGTTGAGGTTCAAAGAAATATAATAAAGCTATATTATCTGCAATCAAATTTTTATTTAAGCTCATAAATAAGTCAGATGCAACTGCAAATGAACTTAATAAATGTATGAGGTAATGACAATAACCAGAAAACATATATACCTTATCATTGTTATTTTTTGGAAGCATACTCTTCATTTGTATATACATATTCAAATATAAGGATTATTAATCCCTCATTAGCTTAGAGTTACATGGACAAATGTTCATAAAATCTAAGGTATTGTCATGTGTGTGATGAAATAGAACCTTCCATTACTTATGTTGAAGTTATTAAAATTCTGATCTCTAAGAGGTTGTGTGCTCCCAATCCAACCAGATAGTTCTTAAGGGAATTAGGACTCTGGTTAAAATGGCCAGAGTAGGACTATTCTATCAACCTGAAGTCCCACATCTAGAATCAAAAGCACACGAACTAGATAAAAGGATTAGAGATTCTAAGTAGGGATTCAAATGCAAAATGGCACTATAGTTTATATTAGTGATGCAGAAGTTCTATCCAGTAAGAAAGTCACAGAATTAAAAATCACAATTAAATTGCCCTTTCAAGTTTTCCAGGGACTTTCCAAGACTATGTAAAAGTCCTCCTATCAAATGTTGAAATATGTTATTAAATTAACTGTATCTTTTCAAGGAATATATATTAAAGGATAATTTTATGATGAAATTAATATGTTTTAAAATACAATTTAAAAGATTGGTTTGTAGAGAACATTATGGTAGTTATATAGTCTCAGATTACAAAACAACAGAACATATTGTAATATTCTATTATTTGTGAGCACAATGGAATAAAATATGGTTAAAATAAAAGTTTGAATTTATTTCTAAATACGGTAGACTATTCAGTTATATTAGAAGTTGCATTATAACAAATATATCTTCTAGATTCATATAGTTAATTTAAATTTATTGCTACTTGACTAAGGTTTATATAGAGATCTATACTCATACATGGAGAAGGCAAGAAATCAACAGTATATTTCTAAAACTGCTCATAGCCAGATGATAGTTTAAAAAATGAAAGAATCATTGTATTTGATTACATGCAGATTTAAAGCATAGCCCAACATGCAAAATCCATTAATATCCATGGAAACCAGCAAAGGAAATTAAGAAAAGCATCCAGTAGAGAGGAAGAAAACCAAAAGAAAATGGTGAGCTGGAAGTTAAGGACAAATGGTCGGCAATGCTACTGATAAATAATTTGTAGAATGAAGTAAGCATATTAACTACCATGGAGAGGATTGGCGATCTTGATGAGATAGTTTGACAGAGAATTGAGGGAAATAGCCTGATTGGTATGAGTTCTAGAGTGTATGGAGAGCATTAAGTCTTTGGATGAATTTTGCTTTAAAATGGAAAGAAATAGAGTAATAGTTAAAATGGGAAGTGGGGTCAAGAGAAGGCTATTTTAAAAGGAGATATCATAATTATGTGTAATGGGAAAGATTTGATTGAGTATGAATATATAAATATGAAAAAGTTATAAAATGTTAGTCTCAGACAAATATATAGTGATTGTAAATTCCATTTAACTTATTAATGATAGAACCAGCATGATGATAAAGATCATTCAGAAAAAGAGGAGCTTGGAGAAAAAAAAAAAGAATGTTTTTCAATCTTTTTTATAATTTATTTTAAAATGCACTAAAGATAATATCAATAAATGGATAGATAGTGATAAAGAAAATTTCTACTTTTAATGTTGTGGGCTCTGCTCCTGGGTTATCAGGGAAGCTATATTTTTAACTTTTACCAAGGTCAGAATGACTTGACCCAACTTCAAAGCATGGGCTCTATTTCTGCCCGAAGCACACATTGTACTCATGCTTTGTTAGCAAACAACCAAAAAGAAACATTTCAAACATAAAAATAAGAGCAAGAATCTCTCTAAATTCCCATGTCTCTGAAGCCTGCAACCTTGCACATACTAAAAGCAGAAGATAGTCTGTAATTTTCTCGAGTGTCTTATGTCATAACTATTCGTAACTCTCTATGAAAAAAATGTATATAACCTTGTGTCAAACATTCTTTCTCTGGTGCACTCTCTTCATGAAGATTGTGTATTCAGGGCATCTGTCCTATCTTGGGCTCAAAACTCTTCATTTTTAAAAAAATTAAAAGCTTTGTTCATCTCCATCAACAATAGTGAAGTAACCTGGTGGAGGTGATATGTGACAAAGTAAGTACAGTAAAGTACATTTCACTCACTGCAAAATTCCTTTAATTGAAATATGTTTGATAATTTTTAAAACTTTCTTTTTTTTAAGATTTTATTTATTTATTCATGAGAGAGACAGAGAGAGAGAGACACAGAGAGAGAGGCAGAGACACAGGCAGAGGGAGAAGCAGGCTCCATGCACGGAGCTTGACATGGGACTCAATCCCAGGTCTCCAGGATCAGGCCCTGGACTGAAGGCAACTCTAAATGGCTGACCCACCTGGGCTTCCCTTTTTAAAACTTTCTAAGGAAAAATACATTGCCACTGATTAGGTGATTCTTAAGATCGTTAGAAAATGTTCTAGTGTAAGTTTAGGAAAGCATAAATTAATCTTACTTAATTCCAAGTTCATATAATTTTTCTTAACAGGGAAAAATGATATTATAGGACAAAGAGAAGAATTGCTGGAGGAGAGATCAATGCTCACATATGCACAAGTAAACACGTTGGCCTTCGCTGGAATCACTATTCATTCAGAGTATTCACAGAAGGCAGAGTATTGGTGCTAATGAAGGTAGTTCAGGATATATAAATTTTCTTCTGAATGTTGTTTTGGAAGCAAGAATTCAGATTTAAGAAAAGATAAGATTTTAGACAATTGGGAAGGGAGGAGAGCAGCCAGCAGCCATGTGAGTTTCCACCTGTGTTCAATTGTGCAGGTACAGGTGTGGTATAGGTAGCTAGTTGCATTTAAAAAGTTATGGTTTTGCCAGGTGAGTATGATAGAGTGCCAATATCTGTGTGATCCAAAGAGAACAGTCTTTGGTCTGTGATGTTAAGTCTTAAAAAATTATTAACTATGAGAAATGCAATAATTTTTACCTAGAAAGTAGCTAATTCTAATTCAAGACAAAATCAAGATATATGAGTGGAGTAATCCATCTTTCCACTTCAATTATTCAATCTATATTTTGAAAAAGATTCTCTGCTTTGTAAAAATTAAATAGTGGCAATCTTTCTACTGAAGAACACAGGTTTTGGGAGTAGCTCATATATTTCACAAATAATGCTGGCTTTTTTTCTCCTTTAATCCTTATAGAAGCACATTGATAAGCTTGGTTTAGCAAATAAAATACAGATAATCACCTATTGTTCTAAATATACAATATTAAACACAGAAACTAAGCTCTCACAAAGTCACATGTACAAACAAACTTTAGCCCACAAGTAAGACTACAAAGTATCCGTACTGAAATTTCCTACTGTTTTTCATATTTCATGAAACTTTGCATTTTAAGAGACTCTTTTTAAAACTCATTAGCTTTTAATTTAAATCTGAGGAATTATCACTTGTATTTCTGCCTAAAAAATCAGCTATATTATAATGTTAACTCACATCCAAACTTTCTGTTCTTAGATGCATGCATTTAACTCCTCCTGTTATTTTTTTAAAAATCATTTCATGCAAATTTAATGAACAACTAATTACAGTTTCCTACCAAACAGTGTACTTAGGCAAATAGTAATTGTATCGGTCTGCCTTTTTTTCTTTTTCTCTGAAAAGTTGTGTTCCTCAAATGAATAATTACATACAGAATAATTAAATGTTGCTGATATGGTCTACTCATCCTCTTTGTACACAAAAACACCAGAGTTGTCTTCTTAGAAATCTGTCTTCGTCATATTGGATAAGCTTAGTGTCCATCACAAAACTAGTATCAATTCCTACTCAATTACACAAGAATATAGTACTATGTTAAAAGACAAATAAGGTTTAATTTTAATCATGGTCGGCCCGTGAGTACATGTTCTGTTATAGATTAAAAGGACCAATTATTTTTTAAAATACTGCTGTCATAGGAAGTCTTATGAGTACATAGGCAGCATGCCACTTTCTGCAGGCCAAGCTGTACTCTCAGGAGAATTTTGTAAATCATTTAGACCATCATAAGCAAGGCCATTGTTTTTGCTTGAAAACATATCTCTTGAAATACCTGAGAAATTATAACAACATTGCCCCTATCTACACTTCTAACTCCAATATATCCAGTGCCAACGAAATGTTTGGACATGCAGCTAACTGGCTATGGTGATATCTTGAGCTCTGCTGGGACCTTGGCAGAGATATAATAAAGGCATTTCTTCCCAGAAGTACTTGAGTGAGATGAGGAGAAAATCAGGTCACAGAGGTGGGGACAAGAACACAGTGCATTAGGTAAAAGTTTTCAATTTAGAAAATTATGAAGCACTTGCAGGATGATCACCATTGAGCATGTGTGGATATGCTTGAATTTTAATCTAAAATGATCAAGGAGGGGCACCTGGGTGGCTCAGTGGTTGAGCGTCTGCCTTCGGCTTGGGGCGTGATACTGGGGTCCTGGGATCAAGTCCCATATTGGGCTTCCTACAAGGAGCCTGCTTCTCTGTCTACATCTCTGCCTCTCTCTGTCTCTCATAAATAAATAAATAAATAAATAAATAAATAAATAAATAAATAAATAAATAAATAAAATATTTACAAAATAAAATGATCAAGGATCTCCCTAAACTCCCATAGTTAATGACTGCTGGGTCTCCCTGCTTGGAGCCCAGAAGGGTGCCACTCTAGGGTAATGTTGCTTCCCTACAAAACTTGGTCCTAAAAGACCTTTTAGCCTCCACCATGCACAGGATACCTATACAGGACACTCCCATAATAGGAGCTGAGCCACGTGACAACTGAACAATACCAGCCTATGTCGGGGAACCTAATAGGAGAACAAAATCAGGTAGAATAACTTAGTGAAGTAGAATAAGATAAACACCCAATGAAAACAACAATAACAAAAACATATATGGAGAATAAAAGATTAAAGTGCAAGATACACATAGACACACACAGACACACATGCACAAACCTTAACTTTCTATTGTCTCATCTCCCTTTTCTGTCTTTGATTTATTTAAACAGCATTATTGAAGTGTAGATTATAGACAATAAACTGCATATATGTAAAGTGTATGATTAGTTAAGTATACCCCCTGGAATACAGCACCATAAGCAAGTAAATAAATATAATCATTATCCCTCAAATTTTCCTCATGCCCCTTGGTAATCATCATACCCTACCCTTATCAAACACTGACCCCCATCCATACTCCATTCCCAGGAAACCACTGATCTGTCTTCTATAGATTATATAATATTGAAAATTTATATTATTATTTATATTATTTATAATCATATTTATTATATTTATATTATATTTATAATTATATTATTATATTTATATTATAGATTATAGAATATTAAAAATCACTATTGATTAGTTTGAATTGCTAGAGTTTTATATACAGTTGACTCTTGAACAACATGAATTTGAACTGTGCATGTCTACTTATAAACATATTTTTTCAACAAATATATTGATTTTTTTTTGGAGATTTGTGACAATTTGGAAAAAAATCTTCACAGTCAAAAAAAATAAGGAAAAGCTAGCTATCACTTTAAGAATACAGCATAGAATACATATAATATACAAAATATGTATTAACCATCTGTTTATGTTATTGGTAAGATTTCCAGTCAACAGTATGTTATTAGTAGTTAAGTTTTAGGGAAGTTTAAGTTATATAGAGGTTTTTTGACTGGGGCAGGAAGTGCTCTTTACTTCCTAGTTGTTAACAGTCAACTGCATATGTAATCAAATATTATGCAGGTTTTTATCCCTGCTCCTTGAATTCAGCATAATTATTTTTATATCCATCCATATTGTGGTGTGCATCAATAGTCAGTGTTCATTACTTTTTCTTTTTAATGCTAAGTAATATTCTACTGTATCTACCACTTTTTGTTAATCCATTCACCTATTGAAGACTATGTAGGAAATTTCCATCTTTTCAAATAAATTACAAATAGCCCTCCTTTTAATATTGGTGTATAAGTGTAGTGTTGACACATATTTTCATTTGGTAAATGCCCAAGTGTAGGATTGCTAAGTCATA
Source organism: Canis aureus (assembly GCF_053574225.1). Lineage (NCBI taxonomy): Eukaryota > Metazoa > Chordata > Mammalia > Carnivora > Canidae > Canis > Canis aureus. Next base: position 47,883,328 of record NC_135614.1, read on the forward strand.
TGATAAATATTCTCCCAAGTGGTCACACTATTTTGTATTCCCACCAGCACTGTAAGGGCTTACCAGTTGCCTACCAGTTGCTTTACTTTGTGTTAAGTTCTGAGCATCATTGAAGATGTTATTTTCCAGTCAAATATTTTCAATGATGAAGTGTCTATTCAATATCCATACAAACTTTTTAAATTGATTTGTTTGATTTATTATTGCTGAATTTTCAGGGTATTTTATATATTCTGGATACAAGTCCAACAAGTTTGTGGCTTATATTTTTATTTCTTTTTAAAAATTAGATGTTAAAAAAAAATAAAAAATAAAAATTAGATGTTAATTTTAAGTTCAAATACCAATCAAAGACTGTTTTTTTGTTGTTGTTGTATAAATATACCCTTGCCTAAACCAAGGTCATAAAAATTTTGTTTTATATTTTCTTCTAGAAGCTGTATAGTTTTAAGCTCTTATGTTTATGCTTATGATTCATTTTGAGTTAATGGATGCATATGATGCTAGGTTTGGACTGAAAGTGCAAAAAGTCCCCTCAGGAGCATAGATACTTTATTGTCTAAGTACTATTTGTTGAAAAAATTATCCTTTCTCTCTTGAATTTCCGTGGCACTTTTGTTAAAAATATCTAAGTAAGGATCTGTTTCTGAACTTTATTTCCTTTTCCATTAAACTATATATCTTGCTACTGCAGCCATTATCAATTAGCTTTTGAAATAATATTTAAAGTGCAAATCCTCCAATATTTTCTTTTTAACATTGTTTTGTTTAGGTCCTTTGTATTTCCATATGAATTTCAGAAATTAACTTTGGAAATCAGTTTGTCAATTTTATATAAGCTCTACTTGAATGTTGATTGGGGTTGGGATGAATCAGTGTATCATTTTGGGAATAATTGGCTTCTTATATAATATAGAATCTCCTCATCCATTAGCACAGTAATCAATGGACAATGTCTCTGGACAATGTCTTATAGATTTTAATGCATGAGTGTTATATATCTTTGGTCATATTTATCCTAAATATTTCATATTTTCTACATCATCAGAAATGATTATTTAATTCCAATTTCCTGTTGTTTGCTGCTGGTATATAGAAATACAATAGAGTTTCATATAACCATATTTTGGTATAGCCTCTTGATTCTACTGTATTTCTTTGTTTTTTAGGTATTCTTTTTAGTTTTTTTGTTGTTATTTTTGTTTCTTGTTGTTTTGTTTTAGGTATCCTCTGTAAATAAGGTAGTATTATTTCTTCTTTACAATTGAGATCCTTTTTTTTTTTTTTTTTTCTTACCGTAAGACATTGGCTAGGACCTCTAGGACAACATGAAAGAAGTGGTGAAAGAAGATATATTTGCTTTGCTTATGTAAAAAGCATTAATTCATTTTTAAATATGATGTTAGTTATTTTTCATAGATGGCCTTGATCAGCATGAGGAAGTTTCCTTATATTCCTAGTTAGCTAAGAGTTTTACTGGGGATAGATGGTAGATTTTGTCAAATGTTTTTTCTGCACCAAATGAAATGACCATCTGGTTTTTCATTTTAAGTATATTCATATAGTGAATTGCATTGATTGACTTTATTTTTAGAATAGTTTTAGATTTACAGAAAATGTGAAAATATACTACAAACAGTTTGCACATATTCCACACCCAGTTTCCTCTTTTTGTAATACCTTACAATAGTATGGTACATTTGTTATAATAATGGAATAATTGACATATTATTAACTAAAATCCATAGTTTATTCAGATATCTCTAGTTTTTATCCAATGTCTTTTTCTTGCTCCAAGATCCCATCCAGGACATCACATACTTTTGGTTATTGTCATAATTCACTTGTCCTGTTATAATAAAAATACCATAGGTTTGGTGGCTTATAAACCACAGACATTTATTTTTCACAATGTGGAGTCTGGGAAGTCCAAAACCAAGCAGGCTTTTACCAGAAATGAAGTTTTTAGAACTGCTTTCTAGTTCATAAATGGCAGTTTTCTTTCTATAACTTCTCACTCTAGAAGGGAGAAGGAAGCTCTCTAGAGTCTCTTGTAAGAACACTAATCTCACTCCTGAGGACTTTGCTTTCATGATTTAGCTCCCAAAAGCCTACCTTCAAATCCCATCACATTGGGGATTGGGTTTCAATATATGAATTTTGAAAGCACACAAACACGCATCCTATAGAATTCATGTAACCTTAGAGTCTTCTTGGCTGTGACATTTTCTTATGCTTGTTTTTATATATTTAACAATTTTGAAGAGTAGTGGTCAGGTATTTCATAAGTAGGCTCTGCTAGTGAAATCTGTGTGCAATTTTTCTCATGATTAGATTGGGATGATAGGGTTTTGGCAGACAATCAGGGAGCTAACGTGCCACTTTCACCTTATCATATCAGGGTACATGCCATCAATACCTGATGATGATTGATCATCTGACTGAGGCAACGTTTGTCAGATTTCTCTACTGAGAAGTTACTATTTTTTCACCCTTTTTCATACTGTATTCTTTGGAAAGAAGTCATTGTGCACAGCCCATACTTAAGGAAAGGAGAATTGATTGATTTTTAAATGATAAATAATATTTGTATTCCTAGATAAATATTGCTTGATCATCATGTATTATCCTTTTCATATAATGTTAGATCTAAAGAAATTTTAAGAATTTAGCATCAGTGTTCATGAAGTGGTCCATTGTTTTGTTTCTTATAATGTCTTTGTCTACTTTTGGTATCATAGTAATGCTGGCTTTATTGAATAGATTGAGAAATATTACCTCCTATTATATTTTATGAAAAAGTTATTTAAAATTGTTTTTTATTTTCCTTTGTTAATTGTTGGGTAGAATTCCCCAGTGAAGCCATCTTGGCCCAGAGTTGTCTTTGTGGAGAGAGTTCTGGTTTCTTTAATAGTTATATTTGCATTTATCCATTTTTACTCATGTGAGATTTGGTAGTTTGTGTCTCTTAAGCAATTTGTCTATTTCATCTTAAGTTGTAAATTTATTTGACATTGTTAATAACATTTCCTTTTTGTCATTTTAATATATGTAAATTTTTAGTGATGTCACCTTTCTCATTCCTAACATTGAGAAATTATATGTTTTCCTTTTTTTTTTCCTGATTAATTTGTCAAATGATCAACTCAGAGGTCTCTCAATTTTATTGATCTTCTCAATCTTAAGTTTCTAAATTTATTTCTATTTTGTTTCCGATTTGGGATTCATTGATTTCTGTGCTGGTCTCTATTATATTATTTATCTTACTTTGGGTTTATTTCCTTTTTTTTTCTAGATTCTTAAAAGAGTGGATGAGATCATTGCCTTAAAACTTTTCCTATTTTCTTATAAAGGCATTCAGTGCTATAAGTTTCCTTCTAAGTATAGCCCTATCAGCATGCCATGTGTTTTTGATACACTATTATTTTCATTTTAAGTCAACTAACAAAGCTATGTAATTTCTCTTTTAATTTATTCTTTGATTCATGTATTAATTGGAAGTATATTATTTAGTTTACAAATATTTGGGATTTTATGGATTTTTTGTTGTTGATTTCTAGCCTAATTCCATTTTAAACATTTTTTTTTAATTTTTATTTATTTATGATAGTCACATAGAGAGAGAGAGAGAGTCAGAGGGAGAAGCAGGCTCCATGCATCAGGAGCCCGACGTGGGATTCGATTCCGGGTCTCCAAGATCGCGCCCTGGGCCAAAGGCAGGCGCCGAACCACTGCGCCACCCAGGGATCCCTAGCCTAATTCCATTTTAATCAAGGAATCTGTTTTATGACTTAAATTACTTTAAATTTATTGAGACTTGCTTTGGTCTTGAATATGCTTAAATTGATCAATGTTTTGTGTGTATTTGAAAAGAATGTATATTATGTTGGTGTTGACTGGAGCATTCGATATTTTTCAATTAGGTCAAGTTGATTAATAGTTTTTAAATTTTCTATATCTTTACATATTCTCTATTTACCTGTTTTAAATTCCTTAAGACGTAAAACCAAAAGTGAAAGTGATAAAAGAAAAAATAACAAATTAGATTTCATCAAAATTAAAATTTGATTTCAAATTTGCACTTTCAAAAATACCACTAAGAAAGTGAAATGACCAGCAACTGAATAGAACAAAGTATTTATAAAACATATTTCTAAAAAAGGTTTTGTTTTCAGATTATCAGAGAAAAGGGAAAACAAAATAAAACTCTTATAAGTTAATTATAAGATTAAAAACCCATGAAAAATGTCAAATATTTGAATAGACATTTCATTAGAGCACATGTAAGAATGTCCACAAATGCATGAAAAGATGCTCAACATTGTCAGTTGTTAGGAAAATGCAAATTAATACTATAATGAGATACCACTTCACATCCACTAGAATAGTTTTAATAAGTAAGATAGATGGTAACAAGTGTTTGCAATAATGTACAAAAACTGGAACTGCATTCCTTTTAGAGGGGATCATACAATGGCACACCTACTTCTAAAAAACAAAAGTTTATCAGTTTCATAAGAAGTTAAATAGGGGTGTCTGGGTGGTTCAGTTGGTTGGTTAAGCATCAGACCCTTGATTTCAGCTCAGATCATGATCTCAGGGTCCTGAGATAGAGGTCCATGTCAGGCTCCATGCTCAGCTGGGAATCTGCCTCTCTCCTTCTGCTTCTCTCTGTTCCTCCCCCGACTTATGCATCGCACTCTCTCTTTTTCTCAAATAAATAATTTTAAAAGTTAAATATAAATGTATCCTATGACCTAAAAATTCCAGTCTTAGGCATCTAAGCAAGGGAGATGAACATATATATCCACACAAAGACTTGGTGTAAATGTTCATAGTAGCATTATTCATAATAGCCAAAAAGTTAGAAAAATACTCACAACCACGAACTGATAAATATCTAACAAATTATGGTATCCTTACGATACAATAACCTTTGCTAATAAAAGGAACAAATTATAAATACTTATAACAACATGGTGACCCTCAAAACATTTTGCTAAGTAAATTGAGCCAGTCACAAAGTGGCACATATTGTATGATCTCATTTATATGGCAGGCTAGAATAAGTAAATGTATAGAGAAAAAAATTAGAGTAGTGGTTGCCTGAGGCTGGAAGTAAGTGAAGGGTTTGATAGTGACTGCTTATGAGCACAAGGAATCTTTCTGATGGGATGAAAATGTTTTAAAATTGGATTTTGTTGGTGGTATACAACTTTATAAATTTACTGAGATCATTGAACTGTAAACTTAAAATTAGTGGTTTTTACTTCAAAAGGATACATGCACCCCAGTATTTATAGCAGCATTATTTACAACAGACAAAAATGGAAGCAGCCCAAGTGTCCATCAAAAGATGAATGGATAAAAATGATGTGAAAATATACACAGTGGAATATTACTCAGTCATAAAAATACAATCTTGCCATTTAGAGTGACATGGATTGAGCTAGAGAGTGTAATGCTAAGTGAAATAAGTCACAGGAAGACAAATATAATACAACTTCATTCATATGTGGAATTTAAGAAAAAAACAAGTAAAGGAAAAAAGAAAGAGAAAGAGAGAGCAGGAGAGAGACCGAGAGTGAGACAGAGAAAAAGAAACTAAGAAACAGGCACTTAACTATAGAGAATGAACTAATGATTACCAGAGAGGAGATTCTTGGTGATGGGGAATCAGGGAAATAGGCGATTGAGGATTAAGTAGTGCCCTTGACCTGGATGATGTATGGAATTGCTGAACCACTATATTGTACACCTAAAACTAATATCACACTGTATGTTAACTATACTGGAATTACATTTTTTTAAATTACAAAACAAACAAAAAACAAACTCCTGCCCAGCAAAAATTTTAAAAGAGCTAAACTACCCCATCATAGGAATGTGGAATAAATGGTACACGTGCATTGATGGTGAAAACATGAACTATTTTTTTTGAAATATGAAAACACACACACACACAAATCTTTCTCACAGAAATAAAATAATATATTGTTAAAAATGCAAAGACATTGCCTTAGCTCAATTCCCTCCCAAAAGAGAGACCATGGCACAATTTTATTATTAACAGATTAGTGGAGGTACAATCCAGAGCAATAAGAGAGTCAGGGAAGAAGGAAAAATATATATAATGTGTTGTATTATCAAGATAGCTGCAGCCTCACAGAAGGCATACTCAATCACAAGTGACATCTATTGAGAGGCCCTATAAAACTCCTGCTCTATGAATAATCATGGATGAGAGTAAGGAAGGGTACAAATTTTCCATCCAGTTCTCCTGTCTGCATGCATCCCCCCCCAACCATCTTCACTTGTATTCTGAACCCTACCTCTGGTAGCTCCAAGGGCAAGTTAATACTTTGGACATTGGTGCTTCTTCCATGGCAGGTGGGATGGAAACCACCCTAACCCTCAAGGGATTCTTCAAGAACCAATGATGAAGATATGAAGTAACAGTGGCCACTTGACTGTCCCTGGAGCAAAAGGCCAGTTGCAAGAATGGGGAGGACAGTTATGAGCAAGAAAGTTTGAGGCACTATTGTTCATAATGGGGGGAACAAAAAAGAAAACAAAGCCAGTGCTCAGAAAGAAGGATGGTTGAATACTGGGAAATCCATTTCATGAGAAAAGTTGTACAACTGAAAAAAATAAAGAAGAAATGGAAATAATCCAGATGACTCAAATGGTTTGTGTGAAGTACTACTGAATGAGAAAACCAAGTTTCAAATATTTATGCATAATTGAACTCCTTTTGAAAAACCGTTAATAAAAACCCTTGATATGCACTACATATGCACATGATGTTGAAGTGTGTCCTTCAGTATGCATACGTAGTTGCGTGTACATTTAGAGATAGGTAGAATTATTTGCATAGGAAGAAAACTATATTACAGTATAAATTAAGGAAGGGGTGTCAAAGAAAATACTACTCTAAAGATACAAATACATACACTTTTGCATTCATATACACTTTGTTTATACATGTCTTCTTAAAATAAAGCAAAAGGCTAAAAATTTAAAAGGAAAAGATAGACACAGCATTATCATGCAATTTAATACAAATCCCAGTAATGATCATGTAAAGCTTCTATTATTCCAGTTGCCCTTCATATAACTTAATTTCACTGCAGCCTTATGGTCAGTTTAAGCTTCCTCCAAACCTATGCTTGCATAATCATATTTCTTCTACTCAAATGGCATCAAAGGTGGTATACCATCTGCAAATCCAGTTCAACTCATTCAAACTATGATGGAAGATTCTGTTTATCACCTCTGTCACACTTGCCTTCTTTTTTGTCAGTGTGTTTTATGAATGTATTCTATCTTCGAGTCTCCAACATTATCATCACTCCTACCAAATCAATATGTTGGCTGTGCCAAATTAGACTTACTGCTGTTTCTTTAATCATTGCAGTTCCTGAAAATAAAATATTCCCCAGCTACTTTTTTTACCAGTTCATGTCACTCACTTCCCTTAAAATACCACTTGATTGCAAATTAAAAGGCTTAAACCCATCCTTACTCATTGATCCATTTCTAGAAATAGTCAGTGAGGGTCCAAAAGATTTAATGACAAAATGTTCATTGAAATTTATAGTAGCAACACTGGAAACTGTTGTATGATGAGCAGGAGATAATTAGGTAAATGAATTATATACCACAACCATACAACAACAAAAAAACCAGACATTAAAAATCATGTTGTTGAGAACTATATGATATCACAGAAAAAATATTTAATGTTTATCCTTAAATTTAAAAAAATGTTTTGGGCAGCCGGGGTGGCTCAGCGGTTTAGCGCCGCCTTCAGCCCAGGGTGTGATCCTGGAGACCCAGGATCGAATCCCACGTCGGGCTCTCTGCATGGAGTCTGCTTCTCCCACTGCCTGTTTCTCTGCCTCTCTCTCTGTATGTCTCTCATGAACAAATAAATAAAATCTTTAAAAAAAAATAAATAAAAATAAATTTTAAAAAACGTTTCAAAATACACCAATGGTTTAACTCATGGACTTTTAAGTTCTGCAACACTACAAGCATATAATTTGTAAGAAAACATAGTAGTTAGTTTCATAGGGTAGTTTCTTATAATATTCTTCATGAATGCCTGATGGTTTCAATGCCAAGATCAATTTTAGAAAAGTAATTTAAAGACACTTGAAAGCAGAAGAATCAAGGTAGGGGTACATGGTGTTGAGCTAGATGACTTGCTTACAGAGTAGTATTTGGAGTGGACAGGCTATAACCACTAGTAAAGCTTTCCTAAACACTAGTTCTCTTGGCCACAGTTTTGTATAATTATGCATACTTAATTAGAGGCAGTGAGGTAGAAAGTACATTCTTTGGCAAGGATCTACAGTACAAATATTTTATGCTATCAGTTAAATGAAATAAACAGAATTTAAATGAAATTTAAATTGATTAAGTAAAAATTTTAAAGCCTGATATGATAGATGATGACTCAATAGCCCTTTACATTTTTTCCTCATCCCCATTCCTTATAAGTATAAAGACTGGAAAATTAAACACTAATTTTCACAGCCTCTGTACAGTTAGGTTTGCCCATGTAACATAGTCCTATACAGTGAGTTGTAAAGCAGTAGTTTCTTTGTGGGTTTCTAGGAATTTCCGTGTCCTTATTAATAAAAGACAGATACAGTCAGCATTCCTTCTTACTTTCGTCTTCTCTTAAACATAGATATGAGGCCTGGAGCTTTTCAAGTCACCACGAGGAAAGGGCCAAGGGGATTATAGATATTAAACAACAGATTTTCTCAAGTAATTTCAAGTACTATAGTTTAGATAAGTACCTCAAAGGAAAAGTAGAGGGTCTCCAGCTGGTACTAAAACATTTGATACTATAAATAATAAATGCATTTATTAATTAAACTAAATATGTGAATATATTCTCATGGTAAACATTCAAATGATCAAAAATTGTAGTAAGTAAAAAATACACATATATAACTCTCCTTATCTCTATTTGCAATTTGCCCTTTATTTTTCAGACTTTATTATTTTTTTTAAGATTTTACCAATTTATTCATGAGAGACACAGGAAGATAAGGAGGCAGAGACATAGGCAGAGGGAGAAGCAGTCTCCATGCAGGGAGCCTGATGTGGGACTGTATCCTGGGACCCCAGGATCACACCCTGAGCCAAAGGCAGAGGCTAACCACTGAGCAACCCCAGTGTCCCTTCAGACTTTTTTTTTCAGACTTTATTTTTTAAAGTAGTAGTATAACAAAATTGAGGGGAAGGTACCAAGATACATTTCCCTTTCCTTTTTTTTTTTTTTTTTTTTTTTTTTTTTTTTTTTTTTTTACATTTCCCTTTTCATAGGGATTTGTTCTGACTGGAAAATTCTAACAATTATTCAAAACTTCTTTCAAATGCTTTCATATTTGGACCTAAATGTATTAGCCCATCTGGGAAGAATCTGTGTGAATATTTTTATTTTGTTAGTGTTCTAAGTAGAAGGTAAGAATGATTTTTATGAACTAGTTCATGTTATATGAAATATTATTTTCCACCTTTTACACTTGCTCATAGTTTCATGATATTTTACATTACTATGAAATATTTTAGACATCCAAAAAAAACACAATGAATCACATAACCATTTGGGTGGCTACCCTCTAGCTATAGCTAATCTTAACTTTATGGTTTTTTTTTTTTTTTTTTTTGCTTGAGATTAAAAGGTAAAAATATTAGTGCAGATCATATCCCCTTCTGCTTCTTTTTTTTTTTTTTCTTAAGCTTTATTTATTTATTTGAAAGAGAGTGGGAGAGAGCCAGAGAACACAGAGAGAACATTAGAGGGAAAAGGAGAAGCAGGCTTCTGCTGAGCAGGGAGCCTGACATGGGGCTTGATCCCAGGATCCTAGGATTATGACCTGAGTTGAAGGTAGATGTTTAATTGACTGAGCCACCAAGGTGCCCCAATAATCCTCCTCTACTTTTCATGTTACTCCTCTCTCTCTCTCTCAATCTCTCTCTCTCTTTAGACATCATTACTTTCCTGCAGTTATTGTGCATCATCCCCATTCATGTGATTATAATTCTGTACTCGTGTGTAGTTATAAACAAAAGATAGTAAAGTTTCCATGCTTTAAGCTTTACATTAAGTCATAGAAAATTCTTGCATGATTCCACAATTTCCCTCCTCACCATTTTATTTCTTTAATATTTCTTTTTCTAGATGATTCTTATATTTTAAAATCAAAAGGTTTTTGCACTTAATCATATCACTTACTGCTCTGTTCTTTCTTATTCTATATCTGCTTTTTAGAATTTTTAAATCTATCTTACTAGTCTATGCTCTCTTAAAGTGTTTAAGAATACAACTGTGGATGGTTAGAATTCTCAGTTCTTATATTACTAAAATAATATTTGTTTTTCCTTCTCTCTTGTATATTGCTATAGCTGAGTATATAATTTTGCATTATCATTTCCTTGTCATCTAAAAATCAGCAACTCTCTTGATTCTATTGAGCTACTGACTCTTATTTTGTAGTTATTTTAAATTCTCTTTAAAAATCTTAGGATTTTTCCCATTAGCCTTGGTTTAATAACTTTTCTTTTTTTCTGGTTTAATAACTTTTCTGAACAAGATGTATGTTATATTTTTTTCACCATGCCAATTGAGTGTTGGCTGTCATTTCTACTGTAAATAAGTATGACTACATTTGCCTGTGATTATTTTCTTCTATTGCCTCCAATTATTTCTCTTCCTTTTTCATCAATTTCTCTTTTTAGAAGTTGTGCCAGATGAAAAGAGATTTTTACTTTTCTTTTTCATCTATTTTAAATTTTCTTTAATATTTTTATCTTTGTTCTTTCTTCTTATTAAGTTTGATACATTTTCAACTAAAAAAAAATCTGTTCTATCTATCCATGTGCAATCTAAACAATATATTACTCTGTGATAATATTTTTCCATTTTCAAGGATTTTATTTGATTCTGCCAAACCCCCAAGCATGTAATACCCATTCTCAATCTCTGAGATTATAAAATATATTTTAACAAAACTTGTGTTTATTCCATTAATGTTGTGGCACTGGATATTACTTTTTTCATTTTTTAATTCGGATGCTTAATTTTCATGTCATAGATTTTCCTCAAATGATTATTGATTTTTAGTTACATGTTATATTTGTATTGGGATTCCATATTCACTCACTTTAAGATGCCATTTCTATTTACCATAAACTGTTGTCAGTTACTATGGGTAAATCATGGAATTGCAGTCAAACAAAATGTGCTGATAGCCTTACTTCTTCCATAAAGACCTCTGAATCTCTAACCACTGATAATACCAGTTAGCCTTCTGGATGCAGAGCATTTTTCCTAATTCTTTCAATCTTGGAGCAAATGTCTCTGTTGTTCACTGCTTGATATAAAGGGGGAGGCGGGGGATCCCTGGATGGCTCAGAGGTTTAGTGCCTGCCTTCAGCCTAGGGTGTGATCCTGGAGTCCCAGGATCGAGGCCCACATCAGGCTCCCGGCATGGAGCCTGCTTCTCCCTCTGCCTGTGTCTCTGCCTCTCTCTCTCTGTGTCTCTCATGAATAAATAAATAAATAAATCATAAATAAATAAATAAATAAATAAATAAATAAATAAATAAATGGGAAGGCATCTGGGTGGCTCAGTGGTTGAGCATCTGCCTTTGGCTCAGGTCGTGATGTTGGGGTCCTGGGATGGAGTACAACATCAAGCTCCCTGTGGGGAGCCTGCTTCTCCTTCTGTCTATGTCTGTGCCTCTCTGTGTCTCTCATGAATAAATAAATACAACCTTTAAAAAAAGAAAGAAAAAAAAGACATAGAGAGCAAAGTTTCAAACCAGCCAGATAGCTTGACTGGACTGTTTTCTTATATACATTGGTAGTTGTCCTGGAACATCTATCCCCTAATTATATGTGCTACCTCTGAGTGACTAAATGACTATGACATCAGAGTCTTTTATTTGAGTTCCAGGAAATACTGGACTATGGAAAGAACACTCATTTAAAAAATTAAACACTATTATATAAATCCTTCTCATACTACTTGGGGCAGCCATCTGGCCATAGGCAAGTGAATTTCTTCTGAAGGCCAATTTCCTTATTTGTAATAAGGATGATAATAGCTTTTCCACAGATTAATAGTGAGGATTGGAGATTCCATATATAAAATAGTTACAAGATTATTTGACATATAGTACTTGCTTTAGAAGTGATAGTTTACTTCACGTTTAAATCATTAACTATGGAAATTGGTGAACATTTACCCAAAAGTTAGCCTTCTGATTTAACAATTCAGAACATCTATCTAGCTATTAGGAAAGAGAAAATATTTGAGAAAACGAGGGTACCAGATAGCTAGATTTTACCTGATTCGAAGACTAGAAAATATGCATTATATGAAGCACTAAACTGATAATTCCAGAGTAAAAGCTTAATAATTTGAAGGAGGCAATTAAAAAAAAAAAAAAAAAAAGAAAGCCCTGCTTCTCTGTAGTGGCTTCATATACTGCCTCATCTAGGTGCAAATATGGATGATTGATACTATTGCGGCTTCAACCTCAGATTTTATGAAGATAAGCAAATATTTGTGATCATGCATTCTTACTGTACTATGAAAAAATTCACAGTTCATGCAATGATTTTGGATACCAAGTTTAAAGAGTAGAAAGACAGAAGTTGTTCGAGAAGAATATATATATGTAAATAGATAGATATAGATAAATAGGTATAGATACATAGATATAGATATCTATATATTTATATATCCATATATAGATACCTACAAAAACATGTAGTTTATTTGGAATCCAAATATATTTTCCTCACTATCATTTTAAACTTTTTATATTTTACAGACAATGGTCAACTTTTGGGTTGCAAAATAGATTATCTAGTGATAATCTATGGTATCATTATAGATATCCATGATAGATCTGATTCACCTCTTCAACAGTCAGTTAGATTCATTTTTCTACAGCAAATAAAATACATAGGCCAACTGTGCAGATGGATTGTTATCTGGATCATCTTGTCAACTAAACTAATATAGTTTCTAATCCATTCTATATAGTAGTTTAATAAAATCAACTATATTTCCAATGTAACAAATTGTTTTATATTTATTCAATAGTAATTTGTTATGTTAAGCACTTAAAAAGTGAATTAGAGAAACTGTAAACTTCATTTAATGCTAATAATATGAATACATCACATTGTTTAGAGGGTCATAGACCGCATTACCTTTTCAATAATGAATCAGAAAAAAAAAGTTTTAATTAAAGAAAGAATGGAAGTAGAATTATGGGCTGCTTATATGCACTAGCTCTGAAGTCAAATTATGAGAAAAATTTTGATTTACCCATTTAAAAGCTGCATGACTTTAGGCAACTACTCTAACTTCTCTAGGCCAGTTTTTCGCCCAGTCTGTAAAATAGAGATAACAGTAACACTTACCTCATTGGGTTGGTGTTAAGAGTTAAGGAGGGAAAGTACACAAAGCACAACAACACAGTGAAAATAATAAATACTGAGTAAATATTAGTTATTATTATTTTACTTGCATATATTAAGTCCTTTTCATCCCACACTTTACAGTAAGTATAATGGACAAGTTTGACACATTTTAAGCAGATTTTTGTTTTGACAAATACTTAAACTTGGCAAGGAAATCTCACCCAAAGGTAAGCTCATTTTCTGTATATTTTTGCTCACCTCTAAACCAATGTAATATAGAGAACTGAATAAGAAAACAAACCCTCTAATTTGGTTCTCAGTTCAATCAAGGCTTTGAAAATTAGGTCAGTTTTTGGAAAAAGAATAGATCTAGAACAAATAAACAATTGATTAGCAAGTCAATAAGAGACACCAACTCCTTTAGTGTGTGATCTTTTTAATTGCAAGTTAGGTTAGAGATGATCAGAGAAAGGCAGACCTAAAATCAGGAAATCTTTATTATCCTTAACTATGATAGAGAAACTTACATGCTGGCTGGCCTCATGTTATAAAAAGAAAAACTATGCTTTAAGATATATTTATGTTGATTGAGCCCTTTGATTGTATGTTTTTTTTTTCTGTTGTTTCCTTTCTTTCCTTCTAAATAGTACTGAGCACTAAACCTCTAATAATGGCTAAAGTCTTTGAATGCATTCAATGACTGCATAAATAAATCAGGTACATAAATAATTTCTTTTACACATCTTTATTTAAGTTTCCAAGCAATCGATGTGATGGGCTGGCTTCCATAGTATCTTACAATTTTAAGCTCTTATTCAGCCCCTTTATTTTTTCTTTGTCAGGAAGATTTGTTATTTATATATGATAATTGACTTCATCTTTATTTTAACACTTGAATTTAAAGATAAGAGGACCTGAAGTCTTTCAGGATGATTTAGATAGGTATTTATCCCAAATCAGTAGGCAGAGACATTTCCTTCTTCATTCATTCAAGTGTTCACTTCATGAACTGTTTGTGCAATAGATACCACCAAAAATTATTCAGTTTGGGATGGAGGGTGGGAACAGGATAGATATTTGTCAAATAGAAAGTTGTATCTTTCAATTTCCTTAAGCTTTATTTACTGTTTAAAGAATGCCTACATTGACCACTATTGAGTCATTTTTTAAAGATTTTATTTATATATTCATGAGAGACACACAGAGAGAGATGCAAAGACACAGGCAGAGGGAGAAGCAGGCCCCATGCAGGAAGCCGCATGTGGGACTGAATCCCGGGGCCCCAGGATCACGCCCTGAGCCGAAGGCAGGCGCTAAATCACTGAGCCACCCAGAGATCCCCCTACTGAGTCATTTAAAAATTATTTTTAGCTTACTGTTGTTAATTTTTTGACATTCAGAACTTTCAATTTGGTGGTCATTTTATCAGACTGTGGCTTTAATTATATTAAGAAAACAATTTTTATTACTGCTTACTCAGAAACAGTTTATTTTTTTAATATTCTATTTATTTATACATGAGACACACAGAGAGAGAGAGAGAGAGAGAGAGAGAGGCAGAGACACAAGCAGAAGGAGAAGCAGGCTCCATGCAGGGAGCCTGATGTGGGACTCCATGATCACGCCCTGGGCGGAAGGCAGACGCTAAACCACTGAGCCACCCAGGGATCCCCTCAGAAACAGTTTCTAAAGGACCAAAATCCCTAATGAAAACTTGAAATGATAGATACTTTGCAAAAAAACAAAAAAACAAACAAAACAAAAAACTTTGAGTGCTTCAGGTCCCCTGAGGCAGGCAGCAATTGGGGAGTACAGAGTACTAGACAGAAGGAAAAGAATTGAATATAAAGATAGAAATCTCAGTATGCAACATATTTAAAGTACCAAAAGAATCTAAGTGCTAACATAGAATTTTATATTCAGCAAAAATGGCCCTCAAAGGTGAAGGTAGGTGGTTCTGCTTTTGAAATGTTAGTATGAGGAGCTATGCAGACTCACTTCCCAATGAATCAAGAAAATTTGATAAAGGAAACCAACCATTTAATATCTCTGGAAATTGTCATATGGGCATGGAGCCAATGTAGAAAAGATTTACTCATAAAACTTGGCAAGAACCAGGGAGAGTCTACAGCATTTGAGCTGCACTCTCTTCTTCCCACCTCCATCACCTTAACTCAGCTGATGGAAGCTCAATTCTAGACAAGCATGACACACAAATCAGGGTTCCCTCATCTTTCGGCTTCCGATCAGTGTTTAGTGTATTTCACAGGAGTGATAAGCCACCAACATTTCTCATCTTTTTTATCTCTAAGTTGAAGAAGTGAAATTTCTCATGAAAATGGCCAAACATTGAGGGCTTTTTCCATCCAGCCAGTGCCCACACATACCATAGAGGCTCTGTCTCTAAAGATGACATGAGAAAAATAGAAAATAAAACAATAAATCTGTTTATTGCAGATGTAAATCTAATCATCATCATCATCATAAGCATAAATGTAATAAGCAATACAATAAAAAATCAGAGTGGGCAGCCTGGGTGGCTCAGTGGTTTAGTGCTGCCTCAGCCCACGGCCTGATCCTGGAAACCCAGGATCAAGTACCACGTCGGGTTCCCTGAATGAAGCCTGCTTCTCATTCTTCCTGTATTTCTGCCTCTCTCTCTCTCTCTGTCTCTCATGAATAAATAAATGTTTTTTAAAAAGTCAGAAATGGTCAGAGTGGACAAAAAATAAGATCTAAATATATACTATCTGCAGGAGACCCACTTTAGATTAGAACATTAAAAGAAGTGAAAGGATTGGGGATCCCTGGGTGGCTCAGCGGTTTGGCGCCTGCCTTTGGCCCGCATCGAGTCCCGCATCAGGCTCCCTGCATGGAGCCTGCTTCTCCCTCTGCTTGTGTCTCTGTCTGTCTCTCTCTCTCTCTCTCTCTCTCTCTCATGAATAAATAAAAAATAAAAAATAAATCTTAAAGAAAAAAGTGAAAGGATAAAAAAATGATGTATCATGAAAATAGCAACCTTAATAAAACTGGAGTAGTTATTCTAACATCAAATAAAATAAAATTTCAAATAAAAATGTTACTAGAGATAAAATGGGACATTTTATAATGACAAAAATTGGTAATCCATCATGAAGTTATAACAATTATAAATCTATATGCACCTAACACCAGAGCTCCAAAATGCATGGAGAAAGTCTGACTGAATTAAAGGGAAAAGTAGACTATCTAACAATGGATTGAATTGTTATGTGTTGAATTAAAATGAATATACAGCACACCAAAACTTTTGGGAAGCAGTTAAAACATGTTAGAAGAAAATTTATTGTTGTAAACACCTACATTAAGGGACACCTGGGTGGCTCAGCACTTGAGCATCTGCCTTCCGCTCAGGGGGTGATCCTGGAGTTCCCGGATGGAATCCCACATCAGGCTCCTGCAGGGAGCCTGCTTCTCCCTCTGCCTGTGTCTCTGCCTCTCTCTCTGAGGCAGAGAGAGATGAATAATAAATAAATAAATAAATAAATAAATAAATAAATCTTTGAAAAAACAAACAAACAAAAAACACCTATATTAAAAAAGAAAATGATCTCAAATCAATAATCTAAACTTCCACTTTAAGGCACTTGCATAATTTCAATTATGCTAAATTCTAGAGAATAAATCTCTAATCCTTAGTGTCAAAAAAACATCTCACAGTTACTTGGAGCCAGGAATGGTTAGGATGGATTGATCTGGAAAGGGCATGAGAGTAACTTTGGGGATGATGGAAATGTTCTGTATCTTGATTATAGTGGTAATTATAAAAGGTGTATATCTTTGTAAAAATGCATCATACTGTAGAGTTTAAAAGTGTGAATGTCACTTTATGTAAACAATATTTCAATGAAGTTATCTTAAAAACCAAAAATTATTAAACAGCTATATCTATATAGATATAAACAGATTGACAGCCAATACTGAGGGATGGTACTTTCTCGAACATTTTGAGGGAATTCAAGGTTCAACATTTTACAGTTAAGCAAAATGAGTAGCCTGTCCTTTTAAAAAGACTACCATGCTCTGAAGAAATGCACATTGCCAATGTAGCCCTAATCCACAAAACTGGTTCTGAAATGACCTCTCAGTGCCAGAGAGATAGCTTCCACACAAGATAAGCTAGTGGAAGAAAAAGTGACATATTTTTATAAAGGAAAATCATATGATGCGTTTTTGGTAATAATATTATTAATCTATTTATATCATCATAATAGCAATTTTATCTATCCAACAACTTCACAGATAAGTACTATTTTATTTTCACCTTATTAAGGAGAAAACTCCACATATCATGTAAACTATATATTTATTATGCAAAAGTTTAGTGAATACAATGAAAACAAAGATATGATCTCTATCTTCCAATACTTAAGAAGAGTTAAATATAAAAGCATAATGCGAAGAAAAGTGTTATAAACTATAAGAGAGTTAATATAGCATAGAGACTATGTTGAGGTGAGTGGGGATATTCTTCATTCTAGATGAAATACCTGACCCGACTCATACAGACTGTATAGGGAATGTTCAATACCAGGGAGTTCTAAAGGGCATTTTGGCAAATTATAATGATTGGGAAAATAAGAGAAATGTAAATATATAAAAAAGATAGTCTTAGTTATCACTTTTTAGTTTTATCATTCATACACAGATGATATGATTCTACATAAATAACAAGAATAACCCCAAATCTTTTGGAGTTAATAAAGTAATTTAATCAGAAAGTTAGATGAGATGCATGTCAATGGTTTTAAACATTATGAAAATCCAATTGGAAAATGTGTAAGGAAAAGATCTAGTCCACATCAACCACAAAATTTTAAAAGTCATAGTAACAAACTGAAGAAGTGATGTGTAAAAGAAGAAACTACAAAACTTGAAAAATGAGTATACAAGCACTTGGATTAATGGAACACCTTGCCAAGATAAATAGTGGAGATAACCAAGATGGAGATTTTTCAGTTCTCCTTCAATTATTTAAACAATAAAATTCAATGTCAGTCAAAATCTTACGGTTTGGTGGGGTGTGAGGGAACGTAGTTTACAAAACAATTCTAAATTTTACCTGGAAGAATATACATAAAACAAAAACAAACAAAAACCACACTTCAGAAACACTTTAAAACACTTTAAAAAGCAGTAATAATGGAGAATTGTCTCCCCTCCTCTGATGGTACCAAAACACAAGTACTGATAAAAGGAAAGTTTCCCAAAAGTGTGGGAGAGTGGAAGGAAGATAGACTCTAGAAAGAAACAAAGACTGGACACTAGTTCTATAGTAGAGATAATAAAATACACAAAAGACTTGTTCACTGTGTCCCTGGGCTACTTGAACAGATGTTTTTCAGAAGCACCTTATGAATGATTTTTTTTTTAATGTGACTTTAAACGAGAATCAGTTTAAGTTACCATTAAACTGAGCAGAGTTTAAGATGTTTATCAATAAAGGAATATAGAGCATCATCAAGGTTAGCTAGGAAGTCTGGGATACCTTTGTAAAATACCGGTAATGATGGATAAAAGACTAAATGGCCCTCATATTTCCTATAGAGGGTATTTGCCCTATAGATCAGGTATTTCTCCCTTTAGAATCACACTGCAGTGGGAATGTCCTATAAGACTTGCAGATTAAGCTCAGTGGGGAAAAACCATCACAATGTGTCCCCTGTACTTGGCAAGAAAGAGATGTGGCATTATACTTAAATTGTGAAATTCATTTTGGCTGAGAAAGCCGGGTCTTGAATATGCTTGCCAAGAAAGTAAAATGATACAAATATGCATGCTGAATTATACATAAATATGCATATATACATGGCCACCCACACGCACCATGTTTGGATGATAAATAGACCAAAGATTGATATTGAGCTATTTAGATAGTCAGAGGTAGTCTAGGAAGGCTCGGGATGCATTGTACTTGAGGAGAACTTTAAGCCTCCACACACAGCAGCATGTTTTCCAGAACCCATTTAATCTGAATTCAAAGGGATTTGAGGCTCGTGAACTATTAGGACTTGAAAGATGAGAATGGGCTGCCAGTGACAGAGCCACAAATCTTGAGCATATGGAAGGGGCTGACCCGCTGTGCTCCACACATGAGAAATTTGTCTCTCTTGGCTTTTTAGGAGGTGCTTGTGCTGAGACCCTGGGAAAGAACAGCTCTACCAGCAAAGCTCGAAGTGACAAACACGTTATTCACAACACCTTGCAATTTAAGTTTGAGGCTGAATCTAATGTGCTGGGAAAGAGGTCAATTGTAACAAACAAAGGGGAAAAGAGCTCCCCAGCTGTAACTTTCACCACCAAAGCTTCTCAACCATGAGTATATTTCAAAGAGGAGGCAGAAAGGGGTTTGAGGAAATAGTCTAGTTTCCCTGTAAATAAAACAGAAGGAAAATATTATGATACAGTCCACCCTTGTGAAACTGACAACTGACACTGGTGTAATTAGCTTTGAAAACCTTGGGAATGAGGTAGAGTGGGCTCCGGTTCACTGAAAAAGGTCTGGTGATTTTACTGCATTTTTTAAGCAAGGTAAAATAACTAAAGGTCAAATGACAGATGACTCAATTCACTTCCAGCTTCTCCCTTCCCTGTGATTTTTAAAGGTACTGATGGTTTGCATCCTTTGCTTCTGCTCTCTGAGGCTGTGGAATATACAAAATTGCCAGTGAACTGAAGAAGCTCAGTTATGTTTACATTGCTACTGCTTGGAATTAACTTCATCAGGTGACACTTGTTGCCTTATTAGGCAACAGTGGAAATAATTTGGATCTCTAATTGCTCTCAGGAACAAGAGGGAACACCTGCACCCTCAGCCATCCCTCATCTCTAAGGCAGGCTTATGGGACTCTTCACGAACTCACTGGTATTATGACTCCTCAGATCAATAATTGCAGTCCTTAAATTCTATTCCCTCGGATGAGTATTTTTCCCCTCCTCATAAAGTCATTTTTCACTTGTCCCTGTGAAATATATATCTTAATGAAATAATGGGCCCAAACAAATGAGTTTCTCTTTGGATGACACACTGGTATGGCTTGCTGGATAGAAGATGAGGTAAAACATGAAGGCGGTGTTGATGATAGTGATTAAAACACCAGCTTTGACAGGGCAATAACTATAAAATCTTGCTGCTAGTAATAATCTCTACAATACAACCGGAATATCAGTGCACCATATGTCACAGCATAGCAATCCATCTCTACGAGTGTCACTTATTTAAGCAGGTTCCAGAAAAACCTATCATTATTTTTAAGTGGAGGGAAAGAAGGACACAATTCCATCGCCATACTACATTAGTCACTCCAGTTCAATCCTTCAGCTGACTTATTTATTTTCACGGAAAGGCATCTATATACTTCAAGTTATTAGATCAGATATCATGAGCTCTGGGGTTTACATTTTTTTGTTGGTGTTCTTTGGATCATTTACTCCTTATCCTGCAGCCCTTTAGGAGTGTGAGCTTGTTTTTTAATCATGTTTAATTTGAACAACCAAAAAGTTTCTGAAATGTGTTAGTAATTATTCCATGATATGTGTAATTTATTGTTATTGGATATAAGAGGAATTGGCTACCTACAGCTATTGTACCAGGTGGGATATAAGGCGGCCAGTACAGACACCAATAGCAACAGAAGGACAAAACAACAATTGGCCAAAAGAGAATCTTTAGAACATAAACAATAATAATGGTAACTTATCTTTAAATTATATTGAACCTTGACAAGGGGAATCTCTTGCATTACAGCAGAGGAACAGTGACTAAAGTTAATTATTACCAGGCTCCAAGTTTGCAAAGCAACAGACATTGATAATGAATAAAATAATTGTATTGCTGAAGTTAATGTGAAAAAAATCATTTTCCCAAGCAAATATTTGTTGAAAATACCATTTAGGGACTATGATGCAGCTTACAAATTTAATGATTATCATTTCAGAAGGACCTGCTTCACTTCACATATTATATCTCATATTAATAAATTATTGGAGTTCATGGGTTTTTGTGACTCAGTTACCCCTCTGTAAACTGAGGACAATAATAATATATACCTGAAAGGTTGCAATGATTAAAAAGTTAATGTATGTAAAATGCTTAGAAGAGTTCCCATATCATAGTAAATGCAATACAGGTGGTTGCTACTATTGTTTTGTTGTTACTTATAAGAGTTAATTATGGAGTCAGAGCAGACTTAATTCAGATCCTAGACTGCCAATTCCTTGCTGGGCGATAGTGAGATCAACTGGCAAATGACAACCATTTTAAGCCTCTGTAAAACAGAGACAATGACAATTTCTTCCTCAAGCTGGGAACATTAGATGAGACCGTGTATGGTAAGCCCTTACACCTGTGCTGGCACAGAGTGAGGTATTTTTAATAATAATAAAAGTATTGTACAGCGACATTCTTTGCCACATTAAAGTAAGAAACTTCATCCATCCAAGTAAATAGAATCTGCTTTTGTTTTCCAAACTTATAAGTTAATGAATCACACCAGCCATCTTTTCCCTGAGTACATCCAGGCCATCCCTGATTGCTTCTATATTACATGGTGCTTTCTCAGGACTCCTTTGAAAGGTCTGAAACAAATAAAAGATTTTATGGAAATGGATGCAAATATTTCTTCTCAAATGTAAGGTAAAATGTAGCTGGCTTAGAAGGATGAGACATACTCCTCTTTAAGCACTTTTCCAACAAGGTGGTATTTCAAACTCCCCAGCAGATGGGGGAAAAATACATGAGGACAGCTTGTTAGAAAAAGACTCAGACTCTTGAGTCCATCATATCTCCCTTTTTCCTTCCTCATTAATTCTCTGATCCTTATTCCATTATATAACTTAACTATCTCTATAGGCAAAAACTGTATCTAGTCCTCACAACTGCACTTTAGAGGCTTGTACAGTTCTTGAGGCACGAGCCAAGAGGTTTTCCCTAAATGAGAAACCGGCAGGAAACTTTCACCTGCTCTGCAGGCGAGCAACACTTTTCAGTGAATCTCAATGAACTCAGTACAACTGCTCTTTTGTTTCAGCGTTTGATGTTGCAGGTAGAGAAGATATTTCACTCCTAGGAGTACTATAGGTCGGACTACCTCATTCAAACAGAAACATATCACCAAAGATTTAAAAGAAAAGGATGAAAGAGAAAATATGGCTATACACAGAAGGAAAAATGTGTTTTATTTGGTTTTTACATGGATAGAATATTAGCTACCTAAATCAGACCTACAGAGATATGCACTAAATCTGTTTTGTACTCCCATATCTTTCACTCTCGTTGAGATTAAGCCAGTGGTGTTCCTACGGAGATATCTCACACTGTTCACTGAGGGTTTCTTTTCTAATTAATGATTAATGCCATCTCCTAATTACAGAGATTGGCAGATTCAATAACGTGAAGGATAGTCAGAAACTTTGAATTCCTGTGGTTTTCTTTTGTGTCTGTGACTAATTTGTGGGGCTCATACGCAACTTTACCTTACATTTTCTTTAGCTATATCAGGGAAAGCAGTTCTAAAACAAAGAAGGAAACTTCTGGAAGGGAAAACCGTTTGGCTTCTGTGCCAGATCCAGCCCACAGAGATACTTTTGCTGGGATATGTTTTTAAAAAGGTGTGGACTATTATGTTAATATTTAAGGAGTTTTAAGAAGTAATTAATGATTTGGATTTTGAGTTTCTCCTGAACATCTTGAAAATCTGGCACCATTACACTAGAATACCTGCACGACACAAGTTGGCTAAGCATCTAGAACTTCCTTTAGATGGGGTATTTGCTTATGTTTATCAGTCCATAATACTCTAATACTCTCTTATCCATTTCACCTTTCACCCATTTACTTACTTAAAATGCCTCTGTAAGCCCTTGATTTTATGATCTCTACCTCCAATTATTGAAAGCCAAAACACTTCACTGTCATATCAACTAAAAACCAAACAAACAAAAATTATTGTATAGGTCACCCTGTTTAGGCTACCAGGGTTACTCTGACCAATATGATCATCTGTGTTCTCAAGGAGGTTAAAAATCTAGAAATGGTGATCAAATGTACTCTAAAGATAATATAAATAGTTCTATAAACCTCCTAGTGCAACTTACAAAGACAGAGGATGCTTTGGTAGTTTGGACATAGGAGAGGAGAAAGAGAAAGGGAAAAAAATCCATAAACTACTTATCAAGGGTATTTCTAGGTCAGCTCCATCCAGTGAAAATATAATGCAAGCCACAAATGTAACTTAAACATTTCTAGTAGTCATAGAAAAACAAAAACAAATTCGAATTAATTTTAATAATAGATCTTATCTATCCCAATAAATCCAAGATATGATTTTAACAGTAATCAATATAAAATATGAGATATTCTATTTCTGTTTTTATACTGTGTTATTGAAATACAGTGAATATGTCTACTTATGGTACCTCCCATTTCAGACTAGTCACATTTATATTAGTGCTCAGTAATCACATGGACTTAGGATAGAACACATCATTGCAGAATGTACTATTGACAGTACAGTACTAGAGCACAGTCCCAGCTCTGCATTCCCAGAAATGCAGGCACACCAGACATATGAAAGCTGAGGTCATTTTCTGGAAGTATTATGTCCTTTTGAATTTGATATGGGTCAGATGTGTAAAAGTAACAGACATAGGTAAGATGCTAGGTGGGTTGTGCCACACTTTTTTGGCTGCAAAAAACAATAAAAGGTCTTCAATCTTGCTGAATGCACATTATTGACGTTGAATAAAAAATCTGGAGTAAACCACCAAAATTTTTAAACTTCTAAGAAAATCTTCCAATTAGTGATATATGCACCTCTGTGTATGAAATTATTGTCTCACATAACTTAATAGTCCAGAGATAGCCCTAATTTCTGGAAGAGGCAGATTTAGGTAAACTGGTTAGGATATTTTATGTCTTATTAACACAACCATTAATATCACTTATATAAAACTCCATAGCACTATTTCCAAGTATTTTCTAATTACCTTTTTAAATTTTTTCACTAATTTTATTCTTGATTGTTTCATTTAAAATTTAGCTCAATATATTTTTTATGATTCAATTAAATGTGTACAACCTTTTATTTTTATTAACATTATTAAGATGTAAAGAATAAAAGTGTAACATTAAAGGTGTAAGTGGATAAAACATAATATATAGGTATTCTACCTACAGTGATATTTGCACTTTGTCTTACAAATGGTTCATCTGGTTTATTACTTCTTGCTGATTCCTTTCCAACAGGTCCTCAGGTGTTCACTTATTTTCAGTTATTTAATTTTTGAAGAGTTCATTCTGTTTGATAATATTCTTCTATTTAGGCATATGTACTGAAATATTTAACTTCAAATAAAATATTTAAATATTTTGAGAGAAATTTATAAATATTAGTGGGAAAATACCTCCAATTTACATAGTTTCTTTTTTTCTTTTTATCCCTTCCTTCCTCTTTGTCTCTTTCTTTCTGTAGGCCCCGCACTCAGCATGGAGCCCAACATAGGGTTTTAATTCACAATCCTGAGATCAAGACCTGAGCTGAGAGTAAGAGTTGGATACTCAACTGACTGATCATCCCCTTATATATAAGCATCCCCTTATATAGTTTCTACTTGGATTGTGGGACCCAGTAAATTTAACAAAAATCCCCTACCCCTGGCCAAGCAGAGCAGGTCTGACTCCATTTTGTGCTGTACCCGCCTTGTGCCGACCTGCTTAGGGCACTGCCCCACCCTAGTCAGAACCAGGGCACACCCTAATGGGAAATTGGCTCAACGATAGGCTGGCCTGCTTAGGGCACTGCCCCACCCTGGTCAAGACCAGGGCACACCCTAATCAGAAATCGGCTCAGTGATAGGCCAGTTCAAATGGATACTTTAGGGTAAAATGTAACTCAATTGGGGATCCCTGGGTGGCTCAACGGTTTAGCACCTGCCTTTGGCCCAGAGCGCGATGCTGGAGACTCGGGATCGAATCCCACGTCGGGCCCCGGTGCATGGAGCCTGCTTCTCCCTCTGCCTGTGTCTCTGCCTCTGTCTCTCTCTCTCTCTCTCTCTCTGTGACTATCATAAATTAAATTAAATTAAAAATGTAACTCAATCGGCCACCTGCGAGTGTCCGGACCAGCATGCTGTGCAACTTTCTGCGTATCCCATTGGCCACTGGTCCCTATAAAGCTGCTACGCCTCTTAGTCTTGGGGTCCGAGTCCCTGCTCCGCTGTGTCGGGTACACTTGGACCCAAGCTGGAGCTTGTAAATAAACCCTCGTGTGTTTGCATCCGTGTCGGCTCCTCGGTGGTTTCTCGGATTCGCAATCTTGGGCACAACATGGATAACAATAGAATTTTTTATTGTATCCAAAAAGTTTTATTTACTATATCTAAATATAAAATCAATCTAATTTTAATAAGTTTAAAGTGTTATACCATAGTTGTAACATTAAATATGATATGAGGGATCCCTGGGTGGCGCAGCGGTTTGGCGCCTGCCTTTGGCCCAGGGCGCGATCCTGGAGACCCGGGATCGAATCCCACATCGGGCCCCCGGTGCATGGAGCCTGCTTCTCCCTCTGCCTCTCTCTCTCTCTCTCTGTGACTATCATGAATAAATAAATAAAAATCTTAAAAAAAAATAAATAAATAAATAAATAAATATGATATGAAGTTCTATTTTTTTAAAAAAACATAGTATCATCATAAATTAATATTATATTCCAAGTGATAATTTTCATAGATAGTTGTCATGGAATCATTTACTTTTTTTTAATTTTATAAATACCAACTGTTATTCTAATAATGTACTACAAATATAATATAAAGGCACAAGGTTGTAGATTAAGAGACTAGGTTTACAAAATTGCAATTACTTAGGAAAGAGTTTAAAAGCAGATTCTGCTAAGTCCTGACTTAATTCTTATTTAATAGAAAGTAAATACCTAACAAACTGCTTAATATATTTTTATACGCAAATGGGACTTAAATTACCAAATAATTTTAAAACTATGTTTTTATTCCATTATGTCAAGATATCTAAATAGTCTCTTGAGTCTCTTATTTCAGGAAAGGAGATTACTGAGGTGATGTTGCAAAAGAATCAATGAAAACAATACTTTAGCCTAAACTATCAAGAAAATTAAGGACTATGCATATGTTTATTAAATAAATTACCTTCAAGTTTTACTATGAAGAAAGTACTGTAAAATGCTAGTCATTTAACTTTCAATAATGCAACTGTAATGTTAGAGACCCATTGTGTACATTTTAGTCACTCAATAGATAACTGTTGAATGAGTGAATGTATATATGGCAACGGTAATCTTTTTGTTTTGTTTTTTTATTGTTTTGTTTGCTACTCTTGTAGCTATTGTTACTATTCAATTCTAATGCAGAGTATTGTGCCAAGATAGAATAGTTCCAAATGAAGACAAGTCAAAGTAAGAGGTTTATTGTGTTCAATCAACAGTACTGAATGCCAACATTTCCTGCTTATAATAAAAGGTAGTATTTTGAATTGTCTTCTTCTGAATACCTGTCTGAAATTGTCTACAAGTTCCAAAGGTACAAGTTAATTATCACAGTTTACAGTGCATAATTTTAACTTAGATCTTAAAAATTCGAATTTCCACACTCCATATTTGCAGATTCTAGTCCCATAGGATTAATTATGTAAGGACTAAGAATCCGTATTTGAAACAAGTAACCCATAAAACTTTCTTTCTGGTCATTCTTAGTATAAAACAAATCACACTTATCCACTTAAATAAATAGTAATCTTTAGGCAATACTTATTTTATGCCCTACCTCTACCCATCATCCTTACCACCACATCCATTGAATTACAACTAATATTATGCACTTGGCATTAATTAGTGGCAGTGACATAAGACCTGATATAGAGGAATGCCTGAGTGACTCAGTTAAACATCTGACCCTTGCTTTTGGATCAGGTCATGGTGTCAGGGTTGTGCTATGGAGGCCTGTGTTAGCACCCTGCTTGAGATTCTGTCTCTCTCTCTCTCCCTTAACCCCTCCTCCTATGTGTACACACACCCACACACTCTCTCAAGTAAATGAATCTTAAAAAAAGAATTGACTATAGAGATTATTATATATATTACTTAAAACTGCCAAAGATCTTATAAAATATGTATTTTATTGAAAAGGTTTAACATATTTAAAATATTTATTGCTTCTTGAATGTCAAAAAATTGAATGTTCAGCTATAATAAACAATTATCATTAGTATATTCTTCTTTCTGATTAGCATGATAATTCTCTCTCTCTCTCTCTCTCTCTCTCTCCTCACTAATAACAAATGCATAACACAATCATTAGGAAAAGAGTTGAGAATCTATAGACAGATACTCTACTAGAATGGAATCTTACTGAAGGTATCCCCTAATGTTAATTTCAGAAGTGTGTACCAGGCATTTCAGACTTTGACCCTCAAGTAAACTGAGAATCACATCTATAGGTAATGAGATGAGATCATCACCAGAATGTAGATTAATAAAATAAAATACTACCTTGCTCTCAGCCAGTTCCTGCCATCATACCTACATGTATCAATCAACCAAACAAATAGCACAAATTCCAAATTCTCCTCTAAAAGAAAACTTCCTGTTTCCTTTACCTACAGCAGTTCTAACACCAAATGTGTTGGCTTTTCTTGCTCACTGAGCAATTCTGACACTATCTGGAATTTGTTCAGAGCCCACAGCTTTTGGGCTCAGCAGCACAAGTTCGCCCCCAATTGCAAATCCAGGCCTCCCATACTTTGACCGGCTATAAATTAGAGTTCCTACAATCCTCTTCTCTAGGTCAGCAATTTGCTATAAAAGCTCATGGAACTCAGGAAAATATTTACATTTATGAGTTTGTTAGGATATTGAAACTGCTATAGAAAAGTAAAAGATGGATGGAAATTAAGATGGACACGTTAATGCTTCAGCAAGCTTGACTTTGAACACATTTTTCTTTTCCTCATTCTGAAGCCTCCCACTCCCCTTCACTTGTTTTTCTGTAGAATCTTTTGTTTCAAGAACTCAGTATCGATATTGACATCTTGCTGACCTCGATGTATACTTAGTAACAAGAATCAGATGGCCAGTGTCAGCACTAGTCATGAGACTACCTTGAAGACATGAGGAACGTTGCTGGCACCACATACCAGATTGCTATCAAAACCACCCGGATCCTGTATTTTCCTATAAAATCCTTCAGACTTTACCCTGGGTGAGTCTGTAGTTTTGAAGGCTTTAGCCTGTTGCAGCCTTCTTTGGCTGACAAATTAATAAAACTATCATTCCTCTTTATCACCCAATTGTTTTTATGTTATATTTTAACTCCAGAGCACAGAGGTCAGTTTTCAACAATAATATAATAAACAATACATATGAATAGACATATGAAGAGGTACATAGGGAAAAATATAAGGAATGTGCACAGAACTTCTATACCTTCTCTGGATACATCAACCTCCCACTACCTTATTGTGTTCTCCAACCTGTGAGCTCTTCAAACCTTTTCTTTTATGTTTTTTTTATGGAGGTTTCATTACTTAGACATGGAAAATTAAATTATTAGCCATTGGTGGTTTACTTAGTCCCCAACCCCCTTCTCCTCCCCAGGATTGGGGGATTGTGCTGAAACTCCAAACCCTCTAATCACATGATTGGTTCCTCTAGCAACCAATCTCCAATCTCCTGTTCCAAGGGTCACTCTTTAGCATAAACACAGGTATAGTGTAATGGGGCTTATTGTGAGTAACACAAAATATTCTTCTCACTCCTACCAGTCAAGAAACTATGGAGTTTTAGGAGCTCTATCCCAGGAAATGGGTATGAAAACCAAATAACTATTTTTTATTATGTCATAATAGAATTGCTGAGTAATTTTTTATAAGATTTTCCTAATGGTTTTATGAAGACATAAATGGAATGAAGAAATTTATTCGATTATTCCTTCCTTCTCAAAGATTCTCTCTCTTACTGAAATCTGTCCTTCATCATTAAGCATCTAATGCCCTTAACCTTACTCTGAGCTCTCAGATTGACATCCTATCCACACCCAGCCTCACAAAAACAGAAGCTGCTCTTCTTCAGATCTACCCTCCTCTTTAGAAATGAAGAACAAATTAATTTTTCTTTTCCCTGTCAGCTCAATAAAATGGAGTCAACTGAAACATATGTCTGACCTGAATGGAGTCAATTATGTTATTATATTTAAAATTAGGTGGTATCAAGAAAATAAAGTTGTTAAATGAAAGAGGATCAGAAAATTGAAAGAACATAGTTTCCACAGATTATCTGGAATACCTGAGTCTGTTGGGCCAGGATAATGAGGGTAGTATCATCTCATGGGAAGCCTACTGTTAGTTCATGACTCAATTTCAAATACCTCTACCAAGCTCCCAGGCATAATAAAATGGATCTGTATTCTTCGACCTTGTAAATATTTATAGTACTACTTGAATATTTTTAAGGAAAAGTAAATATTATGATCATTTATGAATTTTGACTAAAACAATCCATCCCACCCCCTCAAAACTTATTAATCCTGAGTGAAGTATGTACTGAAAACTTCAATACCTGAATTTACATGTTTAACTGTAGAACACATGTCACAATGGAACATCTTACATTTTTTAGCATTCTTTCCTTTGGACATAGGTCAACACAGGTAATTTTAAATGCTAAAAAATCTCTAAGTACCTAAGTCCTAAGAATTTTTAGGACAACAGAAATGTTCTAGTCACACAGCTCTGTTTTTTTTTTCTTTCCCCAAATATAAGAACATATTCTACTAAGATGATGACCCATAAGGCAAACACAACCATAAAATATGTAGGATATACTATTAAAAATTATTTCAAATACATAACTCCACCTTAAGTAAACAACCACTTAGACAAATGCTTCCTATGTCTGGGTATAAGCACTCATTTTGCTATGAAAATAAAAGTCAGAGTACTTTGCCCCTAGAGTCTTCATTCAGAGTATTTTCCTGTGGTGTCAGAAGTAGATAAATGCACCTAATTACTAGATTGTACATCCTGATATATGTTTATTTGACTAGGCAAACAACCCACCAAATGTACAATTTTCTCTTCTTAAAAAACATAGTAATTTAAATGCAAAAGATATGTTAATCACTATTACCATTGAGATTTTTCATATGTGAAGTTGGGATGCATGGAAGGATGATTTTCTTGTCAGCAATAAAGCAGCTTTCACTGGAAATTATGGAAATATCTTAACATTTTCAATACAATACAATCCATGGTCCCCCTATCAGACTAAGGCAGCATGGTACTGGCTTTTATAAAATTACAATTTGGTAAGTATAGAGTGTCCCCATTAAGAGTAGGGAGAGGTAAAACCTGGGCTATAATACTCTAGAAAAGATTCTGTAAGACATCAAAAAGAACAAAAATTTGAAAATGAAGAGAATAAATAGAATGTACTCTTCCAAATTACTGTACAAGCTCTTTTGAAGTCAAAGTAGTCGTTGCAATAAGTAAAATTTGAAGTTGAGGGGTTTTAATCATAAGAGGCCTGGTGGAAACTCACCTGCATACGGGTGCTCCTATTAGCATTTCCTGCAGTAATTGTTATTTTAATTGGTTGAAATAAACTATAATGCCTCAGGCCAGCGATAAAACTGTATAGGTTGGCAGCTTTTTTTCCCTTTAGGAAAGAGACCCATTAAGAAAACTTATACTTTGAGTTAAAAAAAAATTAAAAGGAGTATTGTTACTCATTTGTTTCAGTGCAGAATAATCTGGAAATTCCTCTCCCTGTGTCCCCTTCATTACACTATCACATTTCAGATTTGTATTTTATCTTCATTTAGGAAGTTGTTTTCTAACTAGGAATTTACCCCAAATTGCTTCAAACCTCCACCTCTCCCTTTCCACTTCATTTCCAAAGATATGAAAATTCTAAGGCATTGTTATTTCGTTAAAAATTCTAATTAATTAATAGAGTGAGTACATATAAACTTCTGGGAAGCTATATCCTTTAAAAATGCAATTAGTTCATTTCTGATACATTCAACACTACACTTTTGAATATAAATGCACTGATCACATGAGGTTTCAGAGGTGAAAATACTACCCCCCTCAAGTTTAAAACAATGAGATGCATCTAAAATTTTATGAACTGGTAGAAAGAATAGAAGTGCTATTTAAGAAATCTAATTATTTTACCTGAGTATAGGCTGAATTTCAGTTTTAGGGTAGAGAAATTGAGACCTATTTGGAATAAAATGTGCTAGTTCAGAAGAGAGGTCATGAAAGCTTGAGCAAGGATGAGGTTGCAGTGGGATTCTGCCAAAAAATGGGTGAAAGACTTGATTTAAAGTAGAAACAATAGAACAAATGACTGTGTAATCAGGATAGAAAAAGAGATGGAGGATCAAAAAATAATTATATAAATAGTATAAAGCTTGAAAGCTTGAGAGAACTGCAAAATTGAAAAAAGGAATGTTGACATGGATGATGATTAGCTCACATTGACATATGACATAGCGATGGCAAACATATTTAATATTTAGAGATCTACATTAATAGACACTTGTGAATGAGAAAGTACTACGAGCAGTAAAAGAAAGATTCGGTTATTGATTTAATCTTCAGTAGTCCCAGAGAGTGTTTGGCCTCTCAAAAGATATGATGTAAATATAGTGAAAGCATGCTGCACATACATCAGTTCAGAACATTATCTACTATAAAATCTGATAAATCATGTCAATAGATTGAATATCCAAACAATATGATGATGGTGATAAATAGCTCTGCAATTTCACGCACTATGGCTTGAAAATGTAAGAGACACTGCTAAACACAACCAAAGTTTCCCCATACCTTCCAAGAAATTAAACAGTAAAATATTCTCAGAATGAAACTGAGCTTTGATCTTCCCTAATCTGCCCTATAAAATCTTAAAGCTGTCTGCTTTCTCCAGGAGATTCACTTTAGAGCTACTCTCATGTTGCAACTATATTGACAAAGGCTTGAGCTAATGAATTTGTTGGTAATTCTCCTCCCATAATCTTCATAGCAGGTTAACCTTAGATGGGTCTACATCTTGAGGATTCTAACATCACCTTCAGTTGAATCCAAGTCCCACTACTTTTCAAGCAATAGATTTATAACTCCTTCTGGCAAAGAGCAAATTTACTCTGAAGCATCCCAGAAGAAAAAAGGAGAGAGAGAAAACCAGCCATTTTATATATGGAGGAATCTAAGAAACAGACTCATGTGAAAAGTATCATTAAACCTGATGTAACTTTTCTACAACACTGCAAATTGCAAGAAAACAAACAAAAAGCCTAAACTTTGACAAAGATTCTTTCCTTGACCAAACTTGAGTCAGTCTCCTAAACCTTATTCTAGGTATACTTGTTCACTTTCTTGTAAAACTGGGTTTTCACAAAAACCCTGTTAAGTCACTTTAACTGTCGTCACACCCCATCCTCAATTTCTGATCACCTTTGCTATCTGATCAGTTTCCTCATTCTCCACCATCTCCCAAGTGATATCTGATCACTTTGTACTATCTTCAGCATGAATCCTCATGATTCCTTTAAGCAAAATTTTCTATCCACTGACCCCCACCATGCCTCTTGGCTTTAAATTCTCACTGGCCTGTGCTATATTCAGAACTGAACCAATCTCTCTCCCCTGCTGTAAAATCCCATTTCATTGGTTACTGTAATTATGGTCATGGTCCATAATAATGTCTACCTTACTATTTGTAACAAGTGTCATTGAATGACTTTTTTTTTCTTTAACACCTTCTATCATACTAAGGCTGTCTCCCTCATTAAGATGACAAGACAATAGTAACTGAAATTTTTTTATATTTATTTTACTCCAATTTAAACCACATCTGCTTACATTTGAAACCAAATGAACCCCTTTTCTGGAAGAACAGAAATCTTTATGTTTATAGAGTTTCAGTGGTTAGATGTAGAAGTAACAAAATGGCTGTCAACACACCACATCATTTAAAACAATTTTTTTTAGAATAAATGATGAGAAGTCACCATGCAATGTAGAAACTATTGCATTTCCTACCAAATAAAATCATTCCATTTAAAAGGACGTTAGTAAAATCTTTCCGATTTTGAAAGTAATTTTATTTTTCATTTTAGAGGTAAGGGAAAAATAAAACTCTCTTTCCTATGAAGGACATTTGTAGAAAATCTCAAAAGAAATATATGTTGACAGACCTACCTGTGGTAAAGAACAGGTTTTCTGATGATTGGTGCCAAGATGAGGATTTCCTGCAGATTGAGGTTTCTTTAAGTGCTTCAGGGTCTCTGTCTGCTATTTTCTTATCTAATGTATCTTCACCCCTCAGCCCTTAATGACAGTGTTCTAAGGACCTAAAAGGGGGGAAAAGACATTTTTGAAAGACTGCTGAGTTAACAGCAAAGTCACCTTGTACTTGCTTCAGATGTTGTGCACTCAGGAATATAAAACAGAAACATCTTGTTAGAGCAGTCAACCTGCTGAATACATGGTCAGGGTGGGGAGGCTAGGACACATCCAAGTAGTGTAAAAAAGAGGAGAAAGCTCTCACTGTATACATAAGGCCAGTTAGGTTTCCAGAACTGTTTTTACAAAGGATGCTGTGCTGCATTTTGCTTGAGAAAGGAAGTGGCAGGAGTGAGAAGAGCTGGGAGAAAAACCTAAGCGAGGTCATTATTCAATACATATTTATGGAGTGCCCACCACACACAGTTATAACCATGAACAAGACTTGCTTATGCCTTCCCAGAGTTTCTAGTGCAGCTGGGCAAAAGATAAGAAAATATGCAATTATAATGTAGTGGGATCAATGTAATGGTAGTAGGTGAAGTGCGTGATTATGGTAGAGACCACACATTTCCTAAATTTGGGAGGAGAGGAGAGAGTCAAGGAAGTCTTCCCAGGAAAAATGCCAACCACAGAGCTGAAGGCAGTGCAGTGGTTAACCAAGTTGGAACAATGGAGACACAGGTATAAGATTTATATACAGGGCACCTGGGTGGCTCAGTTGGTTAAGTGTCTGCCTTTGACTCAGGTGATAATCCCAGGGTCCTGGGATCAAGCCCCACATTGGGCTCCCTGCTCAGTGGAGAGTCTGCTCCTCTCTCTCTGCCCTCTCCTGGCTTATGCTCTTGTGCTCTCTCCTCTCTGCCTCACTCTCTCTGTCAAATAAATAAACTAAATCTTTAAAAATATACATTTATATATAATGTATATTTTTACATTACATTATATATACATACACACACACACATACATTCATACAGGAAGAGGGGAAAGCAAGAGCTTAAAGTGGAAAGCTAAGTAGGGAAGTTGAAGAGGCAGACTTCACCTTAACTTCTCTGCCTTATTTAAGAGGAGGGACCTGAACCTATAGCTATAAATCACAATTAAATTCTGAAGAAAACCAATGCCTAGTGGGACGTCAGGCTCACAGGAGACCTTAAGAAAGTCTTACTAAATTATTTTTACTCACTTACTTTTAACTCATTAATAAAAGCTTTTCTAAAGTTAATCTGCAAGTGTCTCAATTTAATATGTCTTTGGATCAAAATCAAATGAATATATGTAACATATGTATTTTTTTTAAGACACCAGCTTTTATTTTTTTTAAGGCTGAACAAAGAAACAAGTTTTTCTTTGGATTTGGCTAAGCTAAGATGCTGATAAGATGGCTGTTTGCAAATGGACCAGTTTGTGTCCACAGAGTAATATATATAGGCACCCATATAAATATGCATTCACATATGTATACACATGCACTCTTTTCTTTCTTTTCTTTCCTTTCCTTTCCTTTTCTTTCTTTTCCCTTCCTACCTTCCTCCCTCCATCCCTCCCTCTCTTGCTCTCTTTCTTCTTCTTTTCCATCATTGGTAACTGTGCCAGCACACCTAAATATGTTTAGGAATTTGTAATACTTTCACGAAATGAGTTATTTTTATCTAATGAATACTTGCAACAGAAACTTAGCAAGGTAGTAAAAAAGTCACATGAATCAAGTATTAAAATCTATTTGATTTAAAGTTCTGAAACAAAATCATTCAGGTATATTAAGCTACTCTTTGGTTTGAAAAGTAGTTTGCAGAATTCTCCACATAAATTGGATTTCTCTACTAGTTTTCCTCTAGTTTCCCCCAAACAGTGGGAGAAGAGTTCCCTGTCTGAAATGCATGAGCATGGTGGTAACACTTCAGATTTTAGTCTTCTTATAAAGCACTGGTTGTCAATACATGGGCTTGTTTTCCTCCTTGATAACTTCAGAGCTTTAATCTAATTATCTTTTACCTTAAACACCATGCAAAAAGTACTATCAGAGATGAGATGCTACAGTTGATGGGTCAAAATGGATCATGTGTTTTACTTCTGAAAGAACTATTAGGGCTGTAAGTAGGTTTTGTTCCCATAAATGGATGGTGTGTACTCTATTTAAACTTCTCTACCATCAATTTGGAGTACACTGAGTTATGTGCATTTCAAAACCTGGTCAGTGGTCTAGACATAGTAATATGGATGAATTAAATGAGAGTTCAGTTTCAAGCCAATGAATATGTAGTGACACATAGTTCTTATAAATCACTAGTTATGACGATATGTAGAAATCACACCATAACCTTTTATACCTTTAAGTTATGATCATATTATGTTAAATTTTAAATGCTATTACTAATTATCCATTTTTACATTAACATGTTATAGACCTAAGTGAAAAAAAGAATTCTGCCTCTCAGTCTAAAAACTCCAAAAGAAATGATGTAGTAAAACAACAACACTTATTGGGATGCCTGAGTGGCTCAGCGGTTGAGTGTCTGCCTTCCCTTCAGAGCTTAATCTCAAAGTCCCAGGATCAAGTCCCGCATTGCACTCCCCGCAAGGAGCCTGCATCTCCTTCTGCCTGTGTCTCTGCCTCTCTCTCTGTCTCTCATGAATAAATACATAAAATTTTTTAAAACATAACAATAACACTTATTTAAAACTTTAAAAAAATACAGTTTCAGTCATGAGGAAAGCACGCTTATACCATTAAACATAAGGTATATTTTGTTATGTTCTTTAATTGGTTGGGAAAAGTGGTTCTTCCTTCTCTCACTGAAGCTTTCTATAGTCAAAATGTGTTGTTTGCCTACTCAGAGCCATCCTCTCTCTTCTGTATATAGATGACCTCGATTACTTGTTAGAGACTACAATTCCTTCATTTGGCTATCATTTTGATGGGACACTCTTATGAGGTGCTGACTCTAAAATTAGCATAATATGGGTAGAAAATGACCCAAATTAGGTCAGTCAAAATCTCCCCCAGGAATTTGAATCCTGAGTACAATGAACCAGTAGAAAAGTTTATTCCTTCTGTGACAGTGAGAACCTGATGATTCTTTTAATTTGTTTTAAATCCCTTAATCCTAGGAGTTATCCTATTTCTGCCTCTCCTTAAGCCTGGTGGTTCTACTCTTCCATCCATTCCATGAGCTGCCCCATATATTAAAACAAAACAAAACAAAAAATGTTTGTTGCTGTTGTTGTTTTAAATTCTCAAGTTAGCCACTGATGGTTTTTATTGCTTCAAAGAAACCTGACACAAAGACTGATAGCAAAGTTCATTTTGGCAGTCAAGTGCTAAAAAAAACTATACTATACTTCAAAATTTTTAGTACCACAAGAAGAAACAAATAGTACATTGTGGAGGAAATAAAGGAGGGAGAGTTAGCTCATGTTTGCTTAAAAATAAGTTTCTATGGATGATGTGAAAGAATGGGTGGAATTTTCAGAAAAGATAGGATTAGAATCTGTCTAAGGGGGAGGGAACAACATCGACAAAGGGATCAAGAAAAGACAAGTTCAAGATGTGATCAAGTGTTAGCAATGATCCCAGTTCACACATTTATCCTGGGGAATATAGAAATGGGAAAAAATTGGGCAGGGTTGTTTATCCACTTTTAAAATAAATGTTTACAGTGCTTCTGTGATGTAATGGTAAGATAGTCAAGTTCTTGACCTTCAGGAAACTTACATTTCCATGGAGGGGGAAGACAAACGGCTAACAAACACATTCTCCAACAAAAAAGAAAATACTTTAAAATGCAGTAAGTTTTGTGAAGGAAACAAGGATCTAAGAAAAAGACAAATGGCCTGGATTGGGGGATGATATGGAGGGAGAACTGGAGGAAGGCAGTAATATTTTAGATGTAAATTAAATGATGGGGAAATGAGAAGAATGGTGCATTCCAGGCAGGGGAACAGAACATATAAATATCATAAGAAGACTTTGGCTTGTTCTCAGGACTGATTGATGATGACCAGGTAAACAAGGTAAACAAAGGAGAGTGTAGGCAAAGACAATGCTAGGTTTTATACCTTAGAGAGGGGTTTGGAATATACTTCCAATGTACAAGTAAGCTCTTTATATTTTATAAAGATCAACTTAATGGTAACGGGGGAAGGCAATTAGTCTTGAATGATGAGTTAGATTCATCTGATAAAGAAATGTGAGGAATCAAGAAGGGCATATCATAGCAGACATAATGGGAGATTTAAATGTGAGCATGATGTGGTTTTTCTTTTTAATTCAGTACATGATTTGGAACTACCAGAAGCATTTATTATGGTAACAACTACCATCCATAATGATATTATTCATATTACATATTTCTATTTCTAACCTACTATAGTGTTTATACTTCTTACTATGTAATTAGTACTTAATTACATGCTGACCAGTATGATATGTTTTACACTATATTTTGTTTCCCATCTAGACTGAAATCACCTTGAAAGCAGTGCCCATGCCATGTATTTCTGTATCTCACACATTACCTAGCTTATATTTGATATAAATATGAATTGGTAATAATAATAATAAATATATACTTAATGCTTACTATACTCTAGGCACCTGGAATATAGTAAGCATTAAATGCTGTGCTAAGTCCGTCACATATATAATTTCATTTAATCCTCATTCTAAATCTATGAAGAAGGCCCAGTTATTATTTTACAGATGAAAAAAATTTCCATAACTAAGCACCCTGTTCAGTTGCTACTAATTAATTTATTGGCTTACAATGTTTTAGAGATTTGAAAAAATAAAAATATCTGGTCGGATAGGCTATTGGTCAAAGTATTTTGAAAGAACACATGTGAATGACATTTTCACGTATATCATTTCCTGGTCCCATTGTGAATCAACACAAATCTGTTTAATGTGATATAATTCTGCATATTTTCTCCGTCTGGATTTGCTAGCTATTCTTTTCAATGTGTGTCATTTAAATGGAAGAGTTTATTTAATACAGATTCTATGACACTGTCTCACTTACCCTCTCTTTCATTTAATTAAGCCAAATCGTATTTCTCCCACCACTAAATCAAAAAGATGACTACAAATTCTATGGTAGATGTGGCTGGTTCATTTTGTCTAGATCCTAAGCATTTCTAACATCTAAATATATATGCAGAAATACCCATCAAATGATGATTGTGACACAGATTATGATTGTGGCCCAATTATCTCAACAGATACAGATGCCATAAAGTTTAAAAGATAAAGGAGACAATGATATGAAGGGGAAAAAATAACAAACAGAACACTAATAGGAATAAGAAGAAAACATAAAGACTGTCAAAGAAAATTACAGTTAGGCTCACAACAGGAGGACACAAAAAAGAAAACAAAAATAATTTAGATTCTACCCTGAGGCATACAAATATAAAAACAATGGAGGAATTTTAATTGGGCAAAAATGCTCTAAATGTTTGCTTAAAACTATTTCTCTCCTTAAAACACAACTACAGTGATGACATACTTGACATTTGCTCACAATCCATTTTCCTCATCCAAAGTTTAAATTTTGTAAATAGGCAATTCCAGTTTCTATTTTGGTTCACACTCTGAATGCAAATAATTATGTCTCACACCCCCTTAGGAAGAGAGCATTTAAATAATAAGTGGAAGATGGTATTAAAACAAATATCAACACACCAATCTGTACAGAATATCAGACAGATGAGACAAGATGTTTGGCAAAAGGGGAAGTAGTGAAGATGAAGAAGGAGAAATGGGGAGACGAGGAAGGGAAGGAAGAGGCAGAAGAGGGGAGGAAAAACCCTACCACCACCACACACACACACACACACACATACACACACACACACACACTTGGACTCTGATTATTTTTAAAACTTCAAGTGTTTAGATTTGCCCAGTTCTTCCAGGAATAATTCATTTTCTGGTCGTGTTTAATATCTTTTTCTCCCTTTCTGCTCCCTTCCCCCACTTCTAATCTGGTGAAGGTTTCCTGGCTTACAGAAAATTGTGTCATTCAGAAATATTAGGATCACAACAGGCTGATTAATAACTGTGTTGAAAAGCTAAATTTTGGTGATAGACCACATAAATCTTTCTTATATGAGATGTCGGTTCTGCAGGCTGTAGGGTTGCTAGAGTTTAGGTTTAGCTGAATTTCTTTAGGAGCTCTGGCAAAATAGGACCACAAAGAAAATGCCATTAGAGGCATTCATATTTTCTTAATGGAGAGGCAAAAAGTTGGTTTAGGAAAACTTCAAATCATCACTGGCTATTTGGGTAAAGTAAGAAAAAGTGCCATAATAACACGTGAATGAAAAATGCTTTTAAAATATTATTTAAATGCAATCCTCAATTCTTCAAAAATTTAAAGAAGAATTAGTCACTTGTTGCCTCATTTAGTACTCAAAATTCAATTTAGCCTAAAGCATTTTAATAAATATAAAAGACCTTAGAAATATATGAAAATAACATTTTGTAAATATCATATGGCTTCATAATTTAGGGCCAATTTACACATAACTACATTTTTTTCTCGTATGTGTTACAAAATATTCTTATTTTTAACCATTTACTTCTCTTTGTCATACATTTTCTCATCACAGAATTAGTTTTTAAAGGAACACCCATCAAAATATCATGGGACACTACTGTTCAAAAAGCATAGTTCAGGAAATGCTAATTTCAGATTTTTTTACCTTCCCTGAATAAACACTATATATTATAAACACTAACTCAGGGACGCCTGGGTGGCTCAGTGGTTGAACATCTGCCTTTGGTTCAAGGCGTGATCCGGGGATCCTGGATTAAGTCCCACAACAGGCTCCCTGCATGGAGCCTTTCTCCCTCTGCCTGTGTCTCTCCCTCTCCGTCTCTGTGTCTCTCATGAATAAGTAAACAAAATCTTTAAAACAAAAATAAACACTAACTCAGAAACTTGGTTAAGGAGTCAGGGCATTCAAGACATGAAGAAATTAGTCTAGAATTTGAAGATGAAAAGCGAACTGTTCAAAGAAGTCATAAAATTAAAGCCCTCACAACATTGTGGAACTTCCTGAAAATCAGCCAGCCTTCACACAGTGGACTAAATTGTGGTTCCATCTCAAACCTTGCAGATCTTTTCTCTTCCTAACTTTGTCTTAATAGCTTATGATAAAGTCAGCAAACTGTTGTGCTAATAGCACACACCCTGGAACAGGACTGTGGGCTCAAACCCTTTCTTCCTCTTATTAGCTTTCCGGACCTTTAGCAAGTAATTTAACCTCCCTATACCCCATTTTTTTTTCATCTGCAAAATGAAAATAATACCAATACCTACCTCATTAAGTTGTTACATTGGTTAGTATTTATAAAAGGGTTAGAAATAAAACTGAGGTATAGTAATGCTATATCAGTATATAATAAGTATTTGAAATTTAAAAATGCATTAATTAAATCAGTAAGTATCAATTAGGTACCTACACTATCCCCAAGTCATGTTAGACATGATGTACTAGGCACAATAGTTCAAGTCTTTGAATTACTCAACTTACATTCTAGATAAAATAATAGAAATAAGTGTGTCAACAAATAAGTAGGAGGTTTTTAGATGGAGGTAAGTGCTTTGAAGAAATGAGTGTTGAGTGAAAGAGGAGGAGTTCTGACTAGGGAAGATTCTTCTGGGACCTGGTGTTTGGCATGAGAAGGTAGTACAGGCCTAAGAATCAGGGACTCTAAGAACTTAGCAAAAAGAATTACAGTCTTGCTCCTGAGATGGGGGGTAAGGGGCACAGAAAAGAGAAAAGCAGTAACTAACCCCAGAGAAGTAGGCAGTGCTCTCCCAGGTAGCCAGGGATTGGCTTTTGGATTTTAAGTGCCATGGAAAACCATCATAGGAGTTAAAACTGAGGATCAAGTTGATCTTGTTTAACTGCTAACAAAGTCCTTTATTTCTGAGTTGTTAGTACAATTCAGTGCCCCATTTTTTGCTTTTGCCTGGTGCTTTCGACCCTAAATTTTACCTTGTTATTGAGTCAATAAATGCAGAAGATACTTGCTGGACACTATATGTCTTTCTGTCACTGACAGGTTTTATTTCCTAATTGCTTGGTTGCTACATTCATCCAGTTGTATATAAATCTAGTTATATTTTTTCTCTTACCGTATTTCACTCATCCAGATTTTGGGCAATAATTCCTCTTTAGTTTCTTGCCATAAACCCTGGATAGGATCGGGTATATGCAAAAGCTAGACAGCTCACTGTATTTATGTGATGTGGAAGGTACTAAACACCTTTTACAGGATGAAGGTCTTCTTTATCACTAGTCTACTGTGGTTTTTAAAATTTCTCTGTGGTTCTGTAAACATTTGGTACTTGCTCACTTAGATGTCTTTAAAGTTTTGGGCATAGTTTGCCAGTTGGTTGAGGTTATTAATCATAATATTCAAATATGTAATTTTAATTTATTCCAATTCTGTTTACCCAGTAAAATCAGGTAGGAAAATACACATTTGCATAAGAAATTCCTATTTTATAGATTCCTTTGAGCACTAAACTGTGACTATGTTATACTTTTAAACATAAGTAAAACCACATTTTAATCAAAATGGATTGAAGTTATATAGCATTTTAAATTGCAGTAACTATGAACTTTTCAGAATGTTTTCCTCCAAACCCATATCTTCAAATTTAATAATTATTATATTCTCTTCTTCATGAACAAATTTTTTCCTTAATTATTTAAAATATTTTGCCACTTGAATACCCATTTTGGAAAAGCTATGTTGGTTAAACATTAATATTGTTTTTTGGTATGTTCCAATTGTAACAAGAAATCAGGGGATTTGATTTTGGCATCTAGGTGCTTCCCTACTTAGATCAATAAAACTGATTAACTGGACTCACGTTTTAGCCTAGACTGCTGTAGCTTTTAGAAGTCTGTGATTTGTTATAGTCTCATGACTTTTTAATACTTTGGTATTATTTTTACTCTTTTCAGTTTTTATGATAAAAATCCTTATTTCTTTAAACTCAAACCATAGAATTATGTGTATGTATAGTGTTAGTTTCCCTGAGTCTATGTTAAATTAAATATTGACTTTGTGAGTTCTATATCATTTATTATTTACCATTCTCAATCTGTGGAATTTATTAAAAAATTGATAAGAATGCCTGGTGGTGAAATCCCCACAGATATCAAATTGGATGACCCAACCAAGCCAATTACAAAATTGACAAATCTATGGTTACTTCAATAAAAATGACACAATTTGATTTTACCAGAGACTGATATTTTTAAAGGACACTTTGAGACATTTTCTTTGAAGGAATAATGTTCTTCAATTTTAGAAAACTACTTTTTTTTTTTCTTTTCAGAAAATTGCTTTCTTATGAGCCTTGTTAGCCTTTCTGTTCTTCCTGCCTTTTTCCAGAAGTTGATTTCTCATTCTTTGGCACTTTAGAAAATGTTGGGAGAGAATTTCAAGTATTTAAAAAAATATTTTTAGCAGATTTACCTTTTGTGCAAAGTGTCAGACAGTTCAAGGGGGCACCCTGAGCTTTCTCACATCTTTTGTCAGCAGAACAGAATTTCATTCCTAAAGAACAGTTGTTCACATTACAGAAATAAGTCTCCTACGTAGGTGCCCTTGCTGATAGCCTCCAGGAAAAGATAAAAAAAGAAATGATCTTATAGACTGATTAACCTACTCCCTCTCCCATCACCAAATCTAGGGCTCTCCGTTAGGTGGTAATGAAGGGTTTTGCAGGAG
Organism: Canis aureus; assembly: GCF_053574225.1. Lineage (NCBI taxonomy): Eukaryota > Metazoa > Chordata > Mammalia > Carnivora > Canidae > Canis > Canis aureus. The sequence continues at coordinate 47,926,906 of NC_135614.1, forward strand.
GAAAGACTTTGCAGTTTTCTAAACATTTTTTTTTAAACTTCTACAGTACAAGTGTTTTCTAATTTAACTTCTGTGGGCAGAGGTCATATAAGTGAAGAACAAAATGTCAAGTGAAACAAAGCAGTCTTGAAGATAATGTTAAAAATATTTGCTACCATTCTTTCATACTCATGATGTTAAGCATATGAATATCCTTAGTTTAAGAAGGGGGGGAGGGATTTGCTACTTTCAATTCTACACAATTATCAAACAAAAACTCTTTCCCTAGGGACACCTGGGTGACTCAGCTATTGAGTGGCTGCCTTCAGCTCAGGGTGTGATCCTTGCAGCCAACTCCTTGTGGGAAGCCAGCTTCTCACTCTGCTTCTCCCTCTGCCTATGTCTCTGCCTCTCTCTGTCTCTCATGAATGAATAGATTTTAAAAATCTTAAAACAAAAAAAACCTCTTTCCCTCTATGGTTCAATCTATTCGTACATACATACATAGAACATTTTCTCAAGCCAAGCTGCACTTTAGAATCACTTGGGAAGCTTGTAAAACCACTGCTGGGGTTCCAGCCCCAGAGAATCTGCCTCAGTTGTCCCACAAATGTGAGCAGGTATTGGCATATGTTTGAGTCCTTCTCTAACTCTAATGGGCAGATGACACTAATGGGCAGTCAGAATTGAAAAACACTGGGATAGATAGACACCTCCCTTCAAATGTATGCCTGAAAATATCTAAAAAGGAAAATTATTAGGAAAAATTATTCTTCCTGATGAAGACGAGGCTCATCTCAGGATGGCTAACTGTGTGTTTCACTGGCATTTATTTTTTCTAGATAGCAATCACGTACTCCATGTTTTTATTATTAGTGTGAGTATCATTATTAGCCGTATTATAGGCTCTATAACTCATCTTTAAATTAATCAATGAATCAAGATATGTATTTAGATTCACTGCTCTGTGGTAAATCCCAAACAACAAAAACGACAAAATTAAACTTGATCCTTGACATCAGGGCACTTACCCATGTTGCCCATGTTACTCTGAAGACAAAAAGGATGAGGAGGCATATAGATGGTAAGGAGAAAAGGATTGGATTTACACACTGCTGCATTTCTAATATTGAGGTTTAGAGAAGAAAAGTGCTTAGGAAAGTCACAGATGCAGGTGACATTTGTTAAGTGGTGTGCTCTATCACTGACAATATTGTAGTCTTACTTTTTTGACATTGTTCAAACAACTTTATGACCCATCCTGCTCTCTAATTCATTTAATACTCAACAATCAGAAACCTGGGGTAGCAGAGCATGTGTCAGGTAGTATGCTTTTTACAATAGAAAAGGAGTGTTCTGTAAAGTGGTGTTATTGTACAAGTAGATTGGCTGAGAGGTGTGGTTACATCCAAGTTATTGACACAAATTAGTAATAATCTGTGGTAAATCTTTGAACAGCAATGCCTATATGTTTCAAAAAATTATCATAATATAATGATTATGAGCATGGACTCTGGAATCAGATTCCTTAAATTCTAGGATACTGTATTTGGGTATGATCAGATTAATAATAATTTAATCTTTAGCCTTGACTATCCCTGTCCCTACGCTGAGGATAATAGTATATTTTTCATGGGGTGCCTGGCTGGCTCATCAGTAGAGAATGCAACTCTTAATCTCAGGGTCATGAGTTCAAGTGCCACACTGGGAAGGAGCCTACTTTTTAAAAAATAATATGTATTTCAGATGGTTTTTGTAAAATTACTTTCAGAATCCACATTAACTGCTTAACAGTGTACCTGGTACATGTCAGTCCTCAAGAAAATGCTATTGTATAGTTATTAATTTGTTGCTGTTATATTATTTTTATTTATTACTATATGTAATGTAAATATGCCTCATTGTGCACCTTTGGGTAATAAAGCATCAAGTAACAAACTGAGGGTAAAGCTGTACTAACAGAATTATAGTTTAAAAAGTTATAATGATAGAAAATCATGCTCAACCTAAAGCAATGCATAAATGGCAAAACGTCCTTCATGAAAATGGGAACACTGTGAATTCTTACTACCTACTAATGTAAAATTTCAATATCAATTTTGGCAATGTTGCCAAAATGTAGGTAGTAGTCAGACTGCTCAAGAAAACTAAGATAGAAATGCTAATTTTATCTTTTATATGATGTACTTTAGAAATTAATAGTAGTTCAATGAGCAAGTACTGGTTCAATGAGCAAGTACTAGTGAGGAACACTTAGATGTTACAGTATCAGAAGTCTATGGAGTTTTCATAAATAATATCTTATAATTCCTAAGAAAATACTTGACCCAGAGGATACTTCAAAATATCATAAAAAGAGCATTTATTACTAAATCTAATACATGATTTCCTAGGTCAGTTTAAACTTTTTGAAGGATCAAAAGTAAAACCAAGGGGGAAAATAGTTTTATTCAATCAAATTCACATCAGAAACACCCTCAAACCCTCTCAAAAAGTTTTATTTTATGAACGTTTATTTGTTTGTTTGAAGTAGGCTCCACATCTAGCATGGAGCCCATGGAGGGCTTGAACTCATGACCCTGTGATCAAGAGTCAGATTATTAACTGACTGAGCTGTCCCAGGACCTCTTTTGTAAATAGTTTTAAGAGATGATGGACTATTCCTGATGCCCAGATTCACTGTGTTTAAATGTTGAGCTGTGATTATACCATACTAGGGGATATTAAGATACACTTAGATTGACTGATGAAGTTGATACAAGGGGCAGAGAAAGCCCATGACTGTTGATGAGAAGACAATGAACTTGAAGATGAACAGATGTTTGCAGATTAGCTTAAGATCTTAGACTCCTCTGAAATTTGTGGCATGGTACTGGTTACAAGTATGAAACATTACAGACTAGAGTGGGAGGTTGCAAAATGAGTTTGAGGAAGTCAGAAATATTTGCATATTTAGAGGGGAATGGATGGAAGGCTATTTGAAAAGAGCACACAAAAGATGAACATATGATTGGCATCACACCATAGAAAGATTTTCTCTGTGGCTGTAGAACCTGTGCCATAGAAAGTTCTTGGATAAAGAAGTCCATGATTTGAGTTTGAGCCCTTGGGTACATTATCTCTAAAACCAAGATAGCTGGGCAAATGACATAGTAACTGCAATATGCAAGTGGTGAATAAAAAATAAATAATGAATAAGGAAGTTTCAAAAAAAAAAGGCATCATGGAAAGAAGACTGAAACAGGAAAGATTCAAAATCAAGGGAGATAGAAAAAGGACACTCTAAATAAGGAGAAATATATGCACACAAAACATTTCATGCAAATATTTAGAAACAGTAACCTTTACTCTATATCCAGGTGGTAGGTTTCACCAAATGGCTTCCTTGATTGTGTCAAATAATTATACACTAACATTTATTAAAATGTATTTTAAGGTGCTTGAAATGTATTGTTTATGATTTACCTGAATAGATCTTTATGAGCCAGAACTGACTTCTGAGGAATTGAAAAAATGATATAAAAAGCTTTACTTATTTAGGTATAACATTTGACTTAAGCTTTATAGTGATCCAGATGAAACAAACAAGAGAGTATACTCCCTTGAAGAAGTACATGATTTTTCATTATGTTTAGTTACAGTATTAATAAACTTTTCTTCCTGGTAAATTCATTGCAGTGTCACATACTAGACTTCAGCATTAATGCCATCAACAGTGAAACAGTGATCACAATTTCACAACTGCTTATAAAAAGCCTATAAGCTTTTATTTGGTAATGAGTTACACAGATGGTCCATGACTCTCTTAACATGTGCAGTGTGGGTCTGTGTGCGTTTTCCAAGAACCAGAATAAGAATTAAGAGGTTCTCATCCTAAATGTCTGTGTCTTGTTCACTACTTAAAAATGGAGAAGAAAACCCATTATATAAAGATGTAAGCAGAAAAATTCTGAGAGGAAAATTTAAAGTGTCTGATGTTACATATACCCAATTATTGAGTGATTCCAACTACAGGTATATTTTTTTAAAATATTTATTTATTATTTGAGAGAGAGAGGATAAGCAGGGAGAGGGTGGGTAGCTGGAGACAGAGAGAAAATCCACAGGCAGACTCCTTACTAAGCAGGGAGCCCAACTCGGGGGCTCAATCTCAGGACTCTGGAATCCTGACCTGAGCCAAATCAGAAGCTTAACTGAATGAGCCACCCAGGTGCCCCGCTTCTACCTAATTTTCTTTTACTTCTCTGTGATAAAAGACCAATTTCAATTCACTTAAATACACAAAATGGAAAATTCATTTTACCTCAGCTGATTCATTTCCTAAATGGAAACATCTTTATTATAACGTGCTTTTGTTGGGATCGAAGTATTCCTAAATGGGTCATGTAAGTCTACAGAGAATTGTGATACTGGTGATAAGGTCTCAGAATATGCAATCAAAAATTGTAGTAACAGGATTAAAATTTTTATTTTAATTTTATTTTTTAAGCTGTATTTTACCGAAAATTATATACTACATGGGAGGACTCCAAGTTGCAAATAGTTAATGCTCCAAATTTTACCTGAAAATAGATTATTAGGAATTAGGACAAAAATTTATCTACTTAAGTATATAATAAACAGTGTTTAGATTGCCAGGCACATATCCCAAATTGAATTTAACCTACAATATTATTGACATATTGTATGATTTTTTAAAAGGTTTTATTTATTTATTCATGAGAGACACAGAGAGAAAGAGAGAGAGAGAGAGAGGCAGAGACACAGCCAGAGGGAGAAGCAGGCTCCCTATAGGGAGCCTGACGTGGGACTTGATCCGGGGGCTCCAGGATCACACCCTGGGCTGAAGGAGGCGCTAAACCGCTAAGCCACCGGGGCTGCCCCATATTGTATGATTTTGTGAAGAAAGTACAACATAATACTGATGTTATGCTAGATACAGACATTTTAAAATAGAAATTCGCTTGTTATTCTTTTTAATCTTGGGCCCCTGAAGTTCAGTTAGATAAATAGGAAGTGTCTGAGGATTCCTGTGGCAATTGTAAAGGAAAACTTAGTGACTTTTTCTACGTACCTACCATGTGTCAAAAATACTATGTTACATGATTTACATGTTACCTAAATTAGGTTTCCGATTAACTTCAAGAACTAGACATTTTAACTTACCATAAAGATGAGAAAATCAAGTATATTTAAGAAATTGCCCTAAGCCCCATAGATCATAAGTGGTATATACAGAATTTTAAACCAAGTTTGTACATTGTTTATTTTCTGGACTTTGAGATTTTCAGACTCAGTATTTTAAGATTCTGGATATTTATGACTAATTTAATTTCAGAATATAACTTTCCTTTTCCATGACAGTGGATCAGAAACCCTGTCAGAAGATAATATGGAAGGTGCACAGTGTCCTATACTATCAAAGGAGGATCTTCCAGCATCATATTTATCATCATCATCTTTGTCATCATCTTTCATTACCAAGGACATACTATGTGTGAGACATTGTACAATACTCTTTACATATATTGCCTTATTTGATCTTACAAATAATTCTATGAATTAAATTTGGCTATTATTCTCATTTTGCATATAAATAAACTAAGACCCTTAACAATTTATGAATCGTTATCCCCTCATGCAGAGAGGCTAACTCCAGAACCCATTTTCTAAACAACTATGTTAAAACACCATTTCACCAACATCCATATAGATGTACCATATATTTGTTTTATGTTCTATTTCTTGTACCCCTCATTAGTATTTAAAGACTTCCATTCTAGAACTAATAGAAGTTTTCAAATACATGATGTCATTTGGCTTTACTCAATTGTATTGTTATACCTCATGGTTGGGACTTTCTTTCTATGAAGCAAATGTGATCATACTCTCACCTAAATTTTCATGGTGGGTTTCAGACAATACACATTTCTTTATTGAAAGCTCCTTCTGGATGATTTCATGCAGATGATTGATAGAACCACCTAATCAAGGCCAGTTATATTTTGGCTCAGGAATGAATAAAAAGAAAAGGGGGGAAAAATAAGAAAAGGGAAGCACTCTGAGGCAACTACTTTGAATATAAAGTTACAAGTCTGCCTTCAAGTTATGATTTAATGACATTGTCAAAGCTGGTATTCCTGCACTTTAGTTTTCTTATTTGAAAAAAAAAAAAAAGAAAGAAGGAGGGGAAGGGAAGGGAACGGAAGGAAGGAAGGAAGGAAGGAAGGAAGGAAGGAAGGAAGGAAGAAAACAAAAGAAAAAATAAAGAAGGTAAGGTAATACAGCATTTCATTTATCATAAAATGCCTTTTTTGCCCTCACATTTAAGCATCTATGAATAAGAACATATCTTATAATCAATAATTTGGCATAGTTTAATTGACCATATATTTACTTTCTCAATGGTACCAAAAATAATTTCTTAGCATTGATGATGACTTAGATTGACAAAATATATTGCATACTTTATGACTATTATACTCATTTTGTTTGATGCTCCAACATCTAATTCTTCTCAGATGATTTAGTTTAAGAAAATGATTATACTTCCATTCCCTCGATACAGAAGTAACCGGGAAACTTCAGAAAAAACTTTTTATCCTCCTAGGAAAGACATACATAAACATCTTTCTGAACATTGTCATGTGACAGAACACATTTATCCAGCCCCTTTCCAGCTGGAAATTAAAAATATTAGCAAAGAAGAATGAAAGCAGAAGAAATGCTAGGAGTAGAAAGAGGAGCCATAATGCATCATGCCCAGAGTACTGTTCTTCTTGTTATATATGATGGTACATTTTCTTCTTACTAACAAAATACAGATCACGGATAATCAAGCTTGTGTGTTGGGGAAAGGGGTTCTGTGTTACACAACTGAATATAAGCTAAATATCAATTAAGTTCCATTTTGAGGCATTTTCTTTTGAACTCTCATCAATAAATAGGAAAAAGTGTATAGAAATCATATTTATCCTATTTTTATGTTCACATATTTGCACCAGAAACAAAATTAGAAAACTAGGTCACAAGGTCAAAGTTTTAAATGATTTTGACATTATATTAGATAAAAGCAGTAACTCTAGAGTTAGACTGCTTGGGTTTGTAACTTGCCCTCACCTCTGCCAGCCTCAGTTTTGTCATCCATATCAAGGGATGATAATGATGTTTCTCATGATGATTCTTATAAGAATACAGCAAAGTAAGACATGTGACACTTGGATTTCAGGATAAACTGCAAAACTGTAGTAATCAAACCCATATGGCACTGGCACAAATATAAACACAAAGATCAATGTTACAGAACAGAAGGTCTAGAAATAAACCTGCACGTTCATGATCAATTACCCTTGACAAAGAGGCAAGAATATACAATGGGGAAAACAGTTTCTTCAATAAACGGTGCTGGGAAAACTAGACAGCCACACGTATAAGAACAAAGCTGGATGACTTTCTAACACCATACTCCAAAATAACTTCAAATGGATCAAAGACTTAACGTGAGACCTGAAACCATAACAATCCCAGAAGAGAACACACTTAGTAATTTCTCTGACATCAGCCATAGCAACATTTTTCTAGATGTATCTCCTAAAGCTGGGGAAACAAAAGCAGAAATAAACTATTGAGCCTATATCAAAATAAAAGCTTTTGTACAGCAAAGGAAACTATCAACAAAACAACAAGGCAACCTACTAAATGGGAGAAAATATTTGCAAATGAAGAATCCAATAAGGGATTAATATTCAAACTATATAAAGAACTTAAGCAACTCAACACCAAACAAACAATCTAGTTTAAAAAGTTGGCAGAAGGGGTGGGTCAGTTGGGTAAGCAACTGATTTTTTTTATTTTGGCTCAGGTTGTCATCTAATGGGTCATGGATCCAGCCCAACATGGAGCTTTACAATCAGTAGGGAGGCAACTTGAAGATTCTCCTCTTCTCCTTCCCACTAGTCATGTGCACTTGCACTCTCTCTCTCTCTTTCTAAAATAAATAAATCTTAAAAAAATAAAATTAAAAATTAAAAGTGGGCAGAAAATCTGAATAGACACCTTTCCAAACAAGATATACAGATAGACAAACAAATAGAAAGCAGAAAAAAACTGATAAATACAGAGAACAAACTGATGATTGCCAAAGAGGAGGGAGGTAGGGGAAAAACAGAATGAATAAAGGCAAGTGGGAGATATAGGTTTCCCAGTTATAAAATGAATTAGTCATGGGGATAAAAGGTACAATATAGGGATTATAGTCAATGATATTATAGTAGCAGTGTATAATGACAGATGGTAGCTACACAAGCAGTGAGCATAGTGCAATGTATAGACTTGTCAAATCACTATGTTGTATGCTTGGAATTAGTGTAACATTAAATGTCAACTATACTTTAAAAAAAAGACATGATACTTGACTCACATTATGCTCACTATTACTAGTAAGCCAAAGAAACATTTATTTTTATTTTTATTTTTATTATTTTTTTCTATATTATGATTACTTCAATATTTGTCATGTGGACAATTTTAATATATTGAAGAAGGGAAAAGTTTTAGGTTTAGTTGATAGTAATAAAATGTGTTGTTAATGTGTTCAAAGGTTGGGAGAAATAGAAATATAGAATCTCTGTATTTTGCAACTACAAGGATAAGACAAACCATAGAATGCATTTTGGGGTCTTTATGATACTAGGTTGCATAGATGCCACTACTTACATTTCATTTATGGCTGTCTTTTCTGTATGATAATGATATTACAAATTGATAAGCCCAATACAAATTAATTAGATAGTAATCATTATTTTTTTTAAGATTTTATTTATTCATTCATGAGAGACACACACATACGCACAGAGAGGCAGAGACACAGGCAGAGGGAGAATCAGGCTCCATGCAGGGAGCCCGATGCGGGACTCCATCCTGGGACTCCAGGACCACACCCTGGACCAAGGGCAGGCACTAAACTGCTGAGCCACCCAGGGATCCCCAATTAGATAGTAATAAATGCTGAACAAAATGAGATCTAGCTCGTTCCATCTTAAGAGAAGACCTGGGGGTAATTTGGGAAGGGTTTGCACAAGGGACAAAGGATTGGTTACTATAGAATGAACATAGCTTTTAAAATAGTTGATCTGGGGAATGCCTGGGTGGTGCAGTTGGTTAAGTGCATGACTGCTGGTTTCCACTCCAGTCATGATCTTAGAGTCCTGAGATTGAGCCTGTGTCAGGCTCCTTGCTCAACATGGAGTCTGCATAAGACTCTCTCTCTCTCTCTCTCTCTCTCTCTCTCTCTCTCTGGCACCTAGGTGGCTCAGTCATTTGAACATCTGCCTTGGCTCAGGTCATGATACCAGAGTCCTGAGATCAAGCCCCCAGCGAGCTCCCTGCTCAGCAGGGAATCTGCTTCTCCCTCTCCCTCTACCCCTCACCCTGCTCATGCTCTCAAATAAATATATAAGTAAAATCTTTAAAAAAAAAATTACTCTCTCCCTCTGTCCCTCTGCCTTGCATGCTTTCTCTTGCTCTAAAATAAATAAATAAATCTTTGAAATAAATAATTAAATAAATATAGTTGACCTGTGAACAACAGGAGTTTGAACTATGCAGGTCCACTTATATACAGATTTTTTTATATAAATAAAGTACAGTAAATATATTTTCTTTCTTATTATTTTTAATAACGTTTTTCTTTATCTTAGTTTATTGTAACAATACTGTATATAATACATATAACATACAAAACGTGTTAATCAACTATGTTATCAATAAGGATAGAAGTTTTGGGGGAGTCAAAAGGCACATGAAGATTTTTGACTGTGTAAAGGTTTGTTACCACTAACCCCAGAGCTGTTCAAGGGTTGACTATAAAGGAAATTATAATGAGTTTCTTGTTCAAAAAGTTATAAGGTCTTACAGAATCCTTGTCTCACTTGCAAATGTGGTTAAATGTGAGTAAACTGCTCATGGATACCTTCTGTAATCAGTAATACTGTTATAATACTCTTACTGAATGGAAGTAAACCCCAGGGAAGAGATTAGATAGAACCCATTCTTATGACATGGTGGCTTTGATAATTTGATTGTGTTCCAATTTGTAGTACCCTATTGTGGGGAATGTTTTGCCTGCCCCTGCTACCATCAAGTAGGACTAAACTTATTTTGAAAAGAGAATCAGTGGAGAGTATGAAATTATTTAAAATATGGCACTTGCTAATATTTCATTTGGAAAAATCTCAGGTGGGGTTAGTTGACCATACAATTACATCTATGAGAGATGATTTTATTTTTTCTAAGATTTTATTTATTTATTCATGAGAAACACACAGAGAGAGGCAGAGACACAAGCAGAGGGAGAAGTCCCAGATGTGGGACTTGACCCTGGGACTCCAGGATCATGCCCTGGCCTTAAGGCAAGCACTAAACCGCTGAGCCACCCAGGGATCCCTATGAGAGATGATTTTAAATCACATTCAAAGATCGACCACAATAGATATTTACAATACATATTTAGATTTCATACTCTGTATATGAGTGGTTTTGTTGTCAGTTCAAGGGGTGACTTTTTGGGTGACTTGGACATAAACTAGAGGAAAATACTATGTGAAGAAGTATGAAAACTATTTCATAAGAAGAAAATGGGGGAAACCTATGAATGTTGAGGTCTGCATAATATAATTTTGGTTCATAATGGAGCTGATCAAATGTTTGAAACTACTCAGAAATCTTAAACCTATATTTTATTACTATCAAAGGTAGAAATAACATCAATAATTACAAGTCAAAGAGAAACATATTTCAATTCAACATCATTTATTTTAAAAAAACAGCATATCATGAGCTCTTTAATAAAATGCCAAGCGTCTTCCTCATCAATGAATTTATTAAAACAGAATCAGGTGTAATCTGATAGGATAACTATAGAAGAGACTTCCTTATTAGTGTAGGATGCCGGAAGAGATGACAATGTATATCCTATCCAACTCTAAGTAAACAACTCATTTTATTGAGTATCTACAATTTGCAAGGCATTACATTAGATTTTGAGATGCAGAGGAAAAGTCCATAAGCCCACAAGAAGCTTCAGTCTAGGTGTTAAGCTAGATCATTCAGTAAAATTTTAAAATGATAGAATGATATGCAAATGTTGCAGTAGCATAGAATTGGAATAAAACTTGAGTAGCAGTCAGTCCTGAAAGATATATATACAGGAAATGGTCAGTGAGGGATGCCTGGGTGGCTCAGCGGTTGAGCGTCTGCCTTCAGCTCAGGACATGATCCTGGAGTTCCAGCATCGAGTCCCGCATTGGGCTCCTGCATGGAGCCTGCTTCTCCTGCCTCTACCTGTGTTTCTGCCTCTCTGTGTGTCTCTCATAAATAAATAAATAAATAAAGTCTTTTAAAGGAAATAGTAGGTGAGAAAATAGAAGAAAGATAAATTATATTCAATATGTATTTTTAATATAATCTTTATTTTGTTCACCTGGTAAAAGAGCAAGATGACTTAAGAACATAGATTGTCTATAGCATGGTTACCTTTAATTCTGTGCATGCAGTTACCCTAAATTAATTCAACTACCATGAAAAAAATAAACAGAGAAATACAAATGTCAGCAGCTTTTCAGCTTGTAAACCACAGGGGAAAATATGTAAATAAATCTTGCTAATAATTGCTTTTCTTAGAGCATTGAAATTTAGAAACTAAAACTTGTTATCTTGTCCAATTAAAAAAAAATCTCAATAGTTAATAATTCTTTGCACATCTCAGTAGCCATAAAAAAATCCTTGTGAAATTATTTAGGAATGTTAGAATAATAATATGAGATCCCTTTATGACAAGTGTAGCATATATCATAATGTTCTAATGGACTCCTTCTATAAAGTGAATTAAGCTGAGAAGTATGGCTTAAAAAGTCAAGTCATTGGAAATATAGCAGGAAATACATATCTCAAATTCTATGAAGCTGTCTCTATTTCAAATATTGTTTGAATGCAAAATATGTATTTTAATTTCAAGTTAGAAAATGTAGTAAGAGAAGATATCACTTAATGATTCTCATCTCCTAAAAATCATAGCCTTGTATAGCATCCTCCAAAGTAAATAGGGCTGGCCGGTATAGCGATTAGGATATTGTGAAAGGGACAATAACTGACATCTAAGGCTTGCTCATAAAAGATATTATCAATCCTGCTTTCCTTCTTATGATCACTTGCCCTGAAGAAACTCATCTAACATGTAGATGTGATATTTTCTTCAGATGCTTAATATGGACGTTTCATATAAATTGAATGATACAATATATGGTCCTTTTGTCACTGGCTTATTTTATTTAAAATAATGTTTGGGAGGACCAACCATATTGTAGCATATATTACTTCATTTCTTTCATTTTAACAAATCATATATATTCCACTGCATGGATTTAACCATACTTGTTTATCCATTCATCAGTTGATGGATATTTGAATTGTTTCTACTTTGGGCTATTATAAATAATATTATTTTGATCATTAATTTGTAATTTTTTTTACTAGAAATATGTTTTCATTTCTCTTAGGTGTATGCTCAGGAATAGAATTGCTGGATCATAGGATAATTCCATGTTGAAGTTTTGAGGATCTGCCAAACTGTTTTCTAAAGTGGCAGCACATTTTTATGTTCCCACAAGCAGTTGTATGATGGTTCCAGTTTTTCCCCATCCTTGCCAAAATTTGTTATTATCTGCCTTCAGAAATTTGCCACAGTGGTGAGTGTGAAGTAGTATCTCACTGTGGCTTTGATTTGCATTTCTCTGATGACTAATCATGTAAGCATCTTTCTCTGATTATTAACCATTGGCATCTCTTCTTTGTACATAACACTATTCAAATCTCGGTCCATTTTTTTTAAAGATTTTATTTATTTATTCATGACAGACAGAAAGAGAGAGAGAGAGAGGCAGAGGGAGAAGCAGGCTCCATGCAGGGAGCCGATGTGGGACTTGACCCTGGGTCTCCAGTATCACCCTCCTGGCCGAAGGTGGCAACTAAACCGCTGGGCCAACGGGGCTGCCCCTCTTGGTCCATTTTTAAAACTTTGGTCATTTTTCTTATTATTGAATTGTTCATTATTTAAGTTCTAAATGTTTAAGTAATTTGCTAAATGGGAATACATAACAAGCAGTACATCTACATTTTCTTAGGAAAAAAATGTGATACTGATACATTTTAATTGATCAAAAGGAAAACATACTGTTTCCCTTGAAGACAAAAAAAATAGCACTACTATATTCTTAGCACTGGGATTCATAAACATATATAGTTGAAGTACAAAATATAAAATCATCAGAAATAGAAATACAAACATAATTCAAATTCATACACTTGTCTAGTTACTACACTGATGTTATTGATGATCCAAGGAAATTTATAAAACTATCAATCAATAAATTTCTTCCAATAATTAGGAAAGAACTGGAAAAGTTTAATACAATTTTTTTAAATTCTTCATCTAGGGATTCCTGGGTGGCGCAGCACTTTAGCACCTGCCTTTGGCCCAGGGCGCGATCCTGGAGACCTGGGATCAAATCCCACGTCGGGCTCCCAGTGCATGGAGCCTGCTTCTCCCTCTGCCTGTGTCTCTGCCTCTCTCTCTCTCTGTGTGACTATCATAAATAAATAAAAATTTTAAAAAGAATTTTTAAAAAATTCTTCATCTAGAAATTTTCATTACCTCTTCTAAGCATTCCTTTGCTTATAAGAAATAAAGAATAGCATGAAACAGAGTATTGCATTTCATAATACTTGTAAACCACTTATGTAATAAACTCATGCTTTTTTTCTTAAAAAGTTATAATTCAAAATGGGACAATTTTGAATGATATAAATTATTTGAGGAATAGTTACTCATTTTGTTCAGGTTTGTTTGTTTGTTTATGTGCTTGCTTCGGCAGCACATATATTAAAATTGTTTATGAGAGAGAACTCCAGGGAGCAGGGGGGAGGGGCAGAGGGAGAAGGAGAGAGAGATTCCCAAACCAACTCTATGCTCAGCGTAGAGCCCATTGCAGGTCTCAATCCCCCAACCCTGAGATCATGACCTGAAACCAAGAGTTGGACAAATGCTTAACCAACTGAGCCACCCTGTGTTCAGATTTAGCAACCAGATAGTTAAGCCCCTGTGTTCAGATTTAGCAACCAGATAGTTAAGCATTTTGCAAATATTTATTGATATTTATATTTGGAAAAAAACCATTTAGTATGGTTTTTAAAATTATTTCTATAGAATTTTTTTTCTTCAGTTACTTTATTGTTTTAGTCCCTACAATGGCATATAAGCATGGGAAAGACAAATAACATATGATTTCACTCATATGTAGAGCTTAAAAAAATGAAACAGATGGATATAGGGCAAAAAAAAAAAGAAAGAAAAAGAGAGAGGCAAACTAGAAAACAGACTCTTAGCTATAGAGAACAAACTGAAGGGAGGTGGGGGGATGGGTTAAAGGGTGATGGGTATTAAGGAAGGCACTTATGATGAGTATTGAGTGTTGTATGTAAATGATGAATCACAAAATTCTACACCCAAAGCTAATATTACACTGTATGTTAACTAACTGGAACTTAAATAAAAGCTTAAAAAAGAAAGAAACAAATGTCCTAAAAGAAGAATGCGAATGAGTCACTGTGTGCTTTAAAGCAACATCAGCAAATTTTTATGTAGGTTAGAGAAATGTTCCACTTCTCTTCCTCAACTGATAAGAAAGATTCTTAAAATCCTGCTATCATATCAAGGAGATTTAAAAATCCCCCAACAATATTATCTCTCCACTATGCTATTTTTAATATAATTTACATTCACTTTTCTAGACATATGATAAAGGAAATTTAATTAATTGACATGGATGCTCTCATTGCTCTACAGTACTTATATTCTTTTATTTCCAAATGCCTATGATAAATAATGAATCTAACTCAACAAATATAAACCCATATGCTTTAAATTTAAAATTACCAAGACATATTTAGAGAAAATGGCAGCAGTAATTGTGTTTATTTTAAATAAAAACTTACTTAAAGTATATTTAATGTTTTTTTTTTCAGAACATCTGGATGAACACAAAAAATTAAACTTCAGGAATTGATAATATTACAGAGACTCCCTAATAAGTACAAAAATATCAAAAGCAGCTCCATTTGAAGATATAAAAGTTACACTGTAACAAAGTATGACAATAAATTATCCTCATTATTTAGTGAAAGCACAAATGTAAGCAATATAACAAAGGTTCTTTAATATAGGAACATGAATTCAAAACGCACTTCTGTAAATGAAAGAAGAAACTCTTTGTGGCTGTGTGAAATTTATTGTTCTGAGTATTTTCATGATTTATGTAAAATGACTCACTCTTAAATTATGGTAGAATCTTTGTGCTTTTTTTTCTTTTATGGACATATTAGAATATCATTGTTACACTATACTTCAGCTGTTTACATGTTGTCCAAATATTTCCTTTCTCAGCATTTTAAAAATTACCAATGGTAAAATTAATTTATGCATTGAAGTATGGTAGAGAAACACCACTGTATTTCTATTTACACTGAGTTGATTGACATGTTTCCTATGCTCTATCGACGTCCTATGATCATATGTGGCCAATCTTACAACTTTAAATGAAATCTAATATGCTTGCAATTTTACAGATTATTTCTAAATATAAAAATCTCTGACAATAATTGGATAGACAGTGAGACTTTACTGATTTTTGTGTTTTCACTATATACTAGAGTAACCAATCTGTTTTAAACATCCCTCCACTCTTGCTATCTTTCATATACGTTTTTCCCCTTCTTCATGGCATACAAATATAATCAAAACTAAAACTTCTTACTGTGATCTAAAGACTCTGAAAAGTTTGACACTGGACCTTCTCTCCAGACTGACCTGAGGTTGTGAATATTCTCTGTTGTTTGGTTTTAGCAACACTGGATTTTTATCTGTTCTTAAAATATTTTAACTTTTCCCCCCAAATTAGGCATATTCACTTTCTATAGGGAAGAGTCTTTCTATACCTGGGTTTTCTTTACCATTCATATCTCAGTTCACCCAAGTATATTTTTCTGAGAGCCCTCCTTCCCATTTAAATAAATCCTCTGCTTCCAATTTTTGATCATTCCAGCACATTTATTTCCTTCATAGTGGTTTTCACAATCTGCAATGATCATTTTCATGTTTTTATTTTGTGATAATCCCCCACCACCACCAGTATTAACTCAAACATAAACTATAGGACAAGGGCTTTTCCTGTTGGGTTCTTAGTTGTATCAGAAATAAAATGGCAAAGTTTGTTGAATGAATATACCAACTTGTACAAAAATTATTTAGTAACTAATATCTAAGAGCCTCTGAACTGATACAATCTGTATGCTACACAGGTCATATCCTCAATTGTGTTTCTAGTTTTAAGGCCAATTAAATGATATGCTTTGTTTGGTTTTCAAATTAGAAGTAGAAAGAGTGATACTTCAGGACTTTCTTAAAAAATTCAAGTAGCATCCTAAAGATAAAATGAGTAAATAATCTCTCAACTACATTTCAGCAGTTGTTTTCCTCATAAATTTAATCTATCTTTAAATATTTCACTCCTGTATAAATGCAACATGCAGAGTTTAATTGAAGTATTAAGAGGAATTCTAATACAAGTTGCTTCATTACATGCTCTTTGGGAAAAGTTGTTAAAAAAAAGAAAGAAAAAAAGCCTTTTTTTTTTTTTTTTTACAAGTAATTAAAGGAATGGATCCAATCATGCCTTTTCAAATTCTCATTGTATGGAGAGGATAATTTATTTTTAGCTAAGAACTGAAGCTAATAACTTAGGGATCATCTTTTTTTTAATATTTTAAGTGTTAGCAGTGACATGAATTTGAGTAAGCTTAAGTACATTATTAAATTTGTTCAACCAGGTAGCAAAAATGGATTTAAAAGTTAAGGAGGTAAAGAGCTCTTCATAAAAAGTCAAGATATGTATATACATGTATCCATCAAGGTAGGCATTTCAAGTATTTTTTCAAGACATCTAAATATAAAATCCTGAAGTTAAAAAAAGATTGCTGGAAATTCCAGACATTAGAATTTTTACACAAGATATATAAAAGGAGAAGAATAGAAAGATGCAAGATATAAATTCATGAATTTTTCTTTTAGTTTTGAATTTATTAGACTGTTTCAATCAGGAGCTTGACACCAGACTGTTATAATAAATCTTTTGGGAAAACCTCTGTCCACTGGGATAATCAGCTTTGCTTTTGTCAGGACAGAAAAGAACATTTTCTTTCTCTTTATACAGAGTTAAGAGAGAAAAAGGAAAGAGAAGAAAATAAATCATGGTAGGTATATATAAATTTAGTTTAATCTTTCCTACTTAAAAAAACAAGCCCTGCTTTTCCCCCCAAATTTCTAATAAGATATCATTGAACATGGTGTCTGATATATTTCTCTCCATACTAAGATTTGTAGAGAAGAATGAAAGACAAAGAAAGAAATCAACATTTCTTTATACTCTCTTTTGGTTATTCCACCAGATAATAGGGTAAATAGTTTTAGGAATAAATAAATAGGTTCATTGATCTTCTTTGTACTACAAAAAAAAAAAATTGATTTAGTGGCTGGTGTCCCTAGGTACTAAGCATTTTTTTTTCAATTAAGAAAATTAAATATTCAAGAAGAAAACATCACTCATCCTCTCTAGTTCCATACACCTCCCTCTAATCCTTTCTTTTTAATCCTCATTCCTCTTCCCCTCCTAGCACTGATTGTAGGATGTGGCCCAGTGGACAGTAAAATTAAAACAAAAAAGCAAAATAGAAAGTCAAAAAATGTATTTAATTTTTTTTTCTTAAAATAAAATGCATGGTTAATTGCAAGACAAACAAACAAACAAACACCTTTTTTGGGCTCTTAAAATTTTCAATTGAAGCATGGTTTTAAACCTCAATTAAATGAGGATGCTTATTAGACACATGGGACTTTAATTATGAGAGATGTCCCAATATTCTTTTTACACTAAGAAAACTGCAGCAGCAGCATTTTATTGAATATATTTTATTTAAACATATTGAATTATATATATTTTTAAAGCTTACCATATTCTTTTAGCTTTGTTCAATTATAAATAGGTCTCTAAATTTCCTGAATAAGAAGAAAAACCTTATTAATAAAATTGCAATTTAGATAAACTTCTTAGACTGGATAATAAAGATGGTAACAATCACATGGCATATAAAGTAAGCATTCAAAACATTCTAGCCTTACTGCAATGAAAATTGTTATATGCACTAATAAAGAAAAAACATATTCATAGGGAAAATCACAGATCTAAAATGGCAATGCCATGTCAGGAAGTTCCAGAACTAAGTATGAGTTTACATAGGAGAGCATTAAAGTAAAGGTTAAACAACAAGACTGGTTGGAAAATTTGGACATTTGATTATAACTTGTCAGGGGAAAGTGAAGTTTAATAATATGTATTTTTTTTTCACTTGGTTCTTGAAATTAAAGCAGGTTGAGAAGAGCAGATCTGGGATGTAAACAAACACTTGCAAAGCATGCAAATGAGTAAGCCCAAAAAGTATAAGAAATATTTTCCTACCTAAGGAAAGTAAGAAACGCAATTAAAATGGCAACTAATTCCTTGAGTCAGGGTCAGGCAAAGCAACAGAGAATGGTAGGGACCATGGCTAACTGGGCAACATCTGTCCAGACCCATTTGTTACACAAGACTAGGTTACTCTCCCACCTGAAATACAGTGCTAATGGGACCGAACCCTCAGATTTCTCAGGAGTCATAAATCTGGATTTTTATGTGATGATCCTTGATTATAATCTCAATGTTTGTTCAATTGTAAAAACAATATTTTTATTGGCAAAACAAAACACATCTCCTGCAGGTTTGAGAGAATGAGGGAAGAAAAAAGAATACATTTTATTTTCCACCACAGAATTTTAGTTTGGCGTGATCTGTGGTATTTATTCCAGTGCAAATATTTGTGAAAAACCAAGTTGTGAATAGATTATATACATAATTTTTTCATGATAATAAATTTAAAATTCAAATTTTTAATGGTTAATATAATCTGTTTATAGATGCACCATAATTTATTTGTTCAATCTCTAAGTGATGGACATGTGTACTAATTGTACTAATTCTAATATGTTATTAATATAAAATATCATAAATAAAAACCTTTGATAAACAGACTTCACATCTACCTGTTTATTATTTATTGTGAAGGTGATTATATTATATGTTGTAAATTCATTTGTATAAATTTAATATTTAAAAATGTCATTGTTGTTAAGTGTGTATTTTCTTATTAGCAAATTTTAACACCACTTTATGTGCTTATTAAATTTAATTATCCTCTTTCTATAGGCAACTCAAATTATAAGTTTTATAATCTGGTGAATTAATACATTCTTTAAATGATTGGTAAGTAATTTTACTTAGTAAGGTTACTAACTCTTTACAATATAAATGTAGTGATTTTTTCCCAATTTTTCAACTGTTAAAACTTTTTTATCATGCATTTTAGTATAAATACATTTTGAATTTGGATGTAGTAAAATCTGTCAGTTTTTTATTTTTTCGAGATTTGATAAGATTCTTAAAAACTCTTTAAAAACTCAAGTTTCTATTTTTTTAAAAAAGATTTATTTGTTTTTGAGAGAGGGAAAGAGAGACCATGGCTAAGAGAGAGTACGTGAGAGCAGGGTGAGGAAAAGAGGGACAGGGAAAGAATCTCAAACAGACTTCTCACTGAGTACAAAGCCCCACATAGGGATCTTGATCCCAAAATCCTGAGATCATGACCTGAGCCAAAATCAAGAGTCTGACGCTTAAGTGACTGAGCTCCTCAGGTGCCCCAAGGTTATAGTTTTAAAATATAAACTCATTTTTTAAAAATGGACTAAATATTTGACCATGCCATAGTTTATATAGCTATATGCATTTGTACAAGAAAAATAACTCATATTTTTCCACTAAACATTTGCTGTTTAATCTAAAGGAATATGATTTTCAAGGAATCAAAGTGTTACCACACAGTACACAATTTAAAAATGAATTTCCATTGTATACTAGGACCAGTGTATTGATAAGCAGTACTTAAAGAACTGCATACGTTTCCTTTCCAATTTCAGATAAGAAGCTCTACTAAAATTGTGGACCTAATAAAATGATTTTAAAAATCTTAAGTATAGGAGCACATGGGTGGCTAAGTCAGTTAAGCCATTGACTGTTGGTTTGGGCCATCATCTCATGGGTCTTGAGATCCAGTCTTCTGTCACCTGGAGGGTTCTGCACTCAGTGGGGAATCTGCTTGATAGTTTCTTTCTCTTTGCCCCTCTTGCTCTTCTCTAAAATAAATAAATAAATAAATAAATAAATAAATAAATAAATAAATCCTAAATATACCTATATATGTATTCTGTTTTGTGCCATATTATAGAAGTTACTCAAATTTGCACAAAGATATAATACAAACATCACATGCCATCTAACATCATTTATTTTTTAACACATAGAAATTACCACACACATCATATAATCCTCAACTGATTTAGGAGACAAAAATCAATCAAAGTTACATCTTTGAGATAAGAAACATATTAAAATTGTTGTCCAAGTTTGGAAAATTATATATAAATTAAATTTATCTCTCCTGAAGAAGGAAAATTAAAACAAAACAACAACAAAAACAAAACATGTTTGCTGTCTTCCAGGAGTACACTGAAAAATATTAATATATCAAATTATTGTGCCAAAAATTTTAAGATAAATTGGTGATTTTACATTTATACCAGGACCATATTGAGGGCATTCAATCTAAAAACATTATATAGTTCTTTCCAATAATTTATATTCATGTTAATTTCTCCTCTGTTTATTAGAAACCCACCATGCTTTTAGGACTTAAAAATCCTCTTTTTGGTTATAATTTTCTGCTTTTGTTTCAAATTACCAATCAAATCTAGATTAATTTTAATAACAAGGGTTTTTTTTTTCTTTCTATTCCTCTTGGCTTGTTGCACTTAACTTTCTTTCTTTGCCCCCTCCTGTGCATTTTAAAAATGAAAATCCATATTCCCAGACTGAGATATTTGTTCTCTTTAGTAAGATTCTTTCTGGCTTCAGGGAGAATAAATTTACAGAGATATCCTGGGACTTTGAGACTCTAACGATACAAATTTTTACCTTGAATATCTATTCTTGACTTTTCTTTCTATTTGAATAAACATCCCCTAAAGAGAATACTGGCTTTGTGACTTACTTTATTGAATAAATTATGCAGTGCTTCTGTCTGCAACTCATGTGAGTGATGCGGAATAAAGCAGACGTAGCTGTTGGACATCATTTTAGCCCCTCTGTCTGATTGGCAGATCACAGGAAAGAAAAAAATGTCCCATGAGTCCCTCTGTGAGGTCGTTACCAACTGATTGAGTATTCACTTTAAATATCTGAAACCCAGGTGTGTTGTAGATTAGCACAACTTACAAGCACTGTGTGGAGATTTTTTATGATAATTGTTGCTTTTATTTTTTATTTCCCTGAACTCAAAGATAATTAATGTCAGTATGTGTCCTGGTATCTGACTTTCTTAATTGGTCCTATGGTGCCTTGGTTGTTTGAAAATCCACTCACTTAAAGCCTTTTTTTTATTTCTTCTTCTTCTTTTGACTTGTTTTCCTGGAGCTGTTCTTTAGTGCCTAAAATATTTGATTACATTTAATTGTGATGTCTTCAATTTTGTGCACCTGCTGCAATTTACATGAGGGGGGGAAAAGGCTTGCAGAAGCAGAAAAAAAAAAAAAGTAAGAGGGAGAATTAAATTTTTAAAGAATTCCCCTGCACAGGGTAATTGGGGTTAAATATGGAAACAAAATAAACTTAATAGGTAGTTACATTTTTCTAACTACTATGGTTATACCAAAAGGTTCAAAATCAAAACTGCTTTGTCATATATACTCAACATGTATTTTCACATTTTTCTTCAAAGACTTTTGGTTTCCGAGGGACATCCATATTTACCTTAAATGTAATATCTTGTATTAAAGAACCCATGTGGAGATAAGAAGAAAATATTGAATCAGAAGCCTAGTTGGAAGTATTTTTTTCCTTATGAATTTTTAATGAAATATACCACTGCTTTTTATTTCAACAAATGTTAAAGCATTTTGTCACCAATTTAACTAATGATTTTGTTTTATGTTATTGTTTCATGATAGTTGAAATGGCCAAGTTTCCTGGAAGCATGTGAAGTTCCTTTGTAAATGTCTTAAGTAACATACAAGAAACAAATTATATCTACAAAGAATTGCCAGTTTCAAAGAATGATATTGACCTGAATATCAATTCCAACTGACCATACTATAATTCAACAGAGGCGGAGGAAACAACAGGGTATCTACTGCATTTTTAGCAGAAGAAATAAATCACCTTTCTTTGTCTTTTGTAAAACCATCAGTTTCTTTTCCATTTATTTTTAAGGAGCAGTGAATTCTAAATCTGCTTCACAGCCATGCGTCTAGAGGAGAAATAATTAGATCTAGTCCTTACAGTTATAATGGCAGTGATACACAATGAAATCTCTATTTTAAATATGGCAAAACAATGCATTGATTTACAATAGACATTCTTATTCATAAGGCATTCCAAGGGTCAGGAAGGTAGAGTGGTACAGGTAATCCTTTATGGAAATTCCTCTGTCAAAGGACCAGCTCAAGTTTTGCTTCCTTCAAGAAATCTATTTCTCAGCAACTTCAAATGCCTGCTTTGAAATTAGAATGCATTGGTGAACTAGATAATGAAATACACCACCTTGTTCTATTGTTTCTTGTAAAATTTATTTCTCCATGTTTTATTGATATTAGCATTTATGCCCTGAAAATATTCCAAATTGCTTAAGCATGAGGGTAGTAAATAAAATGATTAATGCATGTGTAATATTTGTCATTTGCAAAACTCTTTCACATCTATTGCTTCAATTGATTCTCAGAACAATGCCATGTCACAATGATTCCCACAAACGTGGGACGCACATTTGTTTTTTTGCCATTGTATCAGTTGGGTATCTATTACCTTAAAATGGGCATTTAGAAGATAGGAAATGAACAGTCAGTGAATGAATTAATGAATAAATAAATGAAGTATCTGTGCTTAGTAGTTGCTCAATAATGTCACAGCTCATTTAAATGTACTTGGGACTTCTATCACAGCACATGTTCTTAGAAAGTAAACCTAATTAGTGAATACACATCACAGGAGATGTGCTAGAGATAGGAGTGTGCTTGGGTTAATGGTTTGACCAGAAATCTATTTATGTAGACTGTGGGACTGAAGGCCTTCGTAAAATTGAAATTTCTGAATTCAGTTGAGACAGCGTGAGTGTGCCAGTATGAACCAAGGAAAATGGTGACTATTGGGTATTTAACAGATCTGTTACACAAGTTGGCCCCTACACAATTTGTACAATTATTTGCAATGACACTAGTAAAATATTTTGCCCCCTCCCAGTCCCTATGGACAATTCTTAGGATTCCACACAAAGCACCATTTTTGTTATGTAAAGGATTATAATGCAAATCCAGTTGTTGCAGCGTAAGAGGACACAGGAAGTAGAGAATTTTTGTGCAAAGTCAGAAATAAAGTCCCCTATGACCTGGGATCCTGAACATATGGACAACGTGTGCCAATTCAGTAAAGGAGACTTAGGACAAAGTGTGGAAAAACAAAGAAACATGAATAGTTTCCTGTTTTGTTTTTGTTTGTTTTTTTTTTATCATACTCCTTCTCCACATACGTAAACTATTGTGGTTAGGGCTGAATCAAAGAAACAGTGTTTGCTTTGCTTTGCTATATGATCATTGCCATCCTATGGATCCAAGGGACCCCAGGTGACTCACAGCCTCTGCATGATCCTCCTTCTACAATCTCTGCCCTTGAGACACACTGGCTGATTGACTTTTTGGAATATGTCATGCCCCCTTCTACAACAGGGTTGGCTCCACACAGTGATGAAAATTACTTTTATTTTTTCTATTAGTTGAATTACACACTTATACAGAACAATTAGAAGACTAGTACCAAAGGCTTATAAGTAAATAGCAGAAAAGGAAACTTTGAGGATTATAGGCTAGAAGCTGAAAGTTTAAGTCCTATTAAGGCAGAGCCTGAATAGGGATAACTGCATTTGCTCCTGTCCTTAACTTCCCTGCTAGACTCTAAGCTTTATGAGGTCAGGTTCCACATTATCTTTTCTTCATCACAGTGCTTGACACACATTAGATCCTCATAAATTTTTATTGCTATCTGACTCATTCACTAGTTTTCCAAGGAGGGGAATCAAGAGTAAATACTTTGGAAATGAAGTCACATGGCAACCATAGTGCCAAAGGGAAAGTGTCCCTAGACTATGTTGGACAGTGATTAATGATACATATTGTTCTCAGAATAAAAGAAGGTGACAGACCAACTCCTAGGTTTTGTTCTCTTGCCTTACTAACCATTCTTATCTCCTGGATTTTGAGGCCTCAATAACTCTAGTTTATGGTCTTTGTGCTTATCTTCCTTCATCTCCAATGCTATTTTTTCCTTCTTTCTCCTCTCTCTCTCTTTCTCCCTCTCTCTCTCTCTTCTTTTATCCCATTTCCTCTTTCTCCTTCCTTAATGCTAGGCTGCTGTTATTTTAATAAAAAGACACATCCTACTAGTTTCTCATCTAAGCCCAACACAACTTTTAGTATTGGTACTCAATCAGCAGACTGAGACATGATGTGAGGAAATGATCTGGAAAGTAGCCAGTTAGAAAAGGCAAGATCTTCCTGTACTCTACTGGATAGTCAAGAATCTCTACCAGGCCAAATATGGTTAGGGGTTCAAGAAGGTCAATGAAACTGGCTCAACAGAGGGAAACAAAATAAGTGACAAAGGCCATTTGTCTACAGAGTCATATAGCTGTTCTTACTATAAGATGGGCTCAACAAAAAATTAGTGACAAATTCCATAAAAATTCCACCTGATCAAGTCAGTAGATGTCATTTCATTATAGTTTTTCTCTCCCAATCCTTTGACTAGTATTTTGCTTTTTATTTAGTTAGTGTTTACTGAGTGTGGATTACCTAGATTTAAAGTTGTGTGACATGGCGTTTCATAGTCTTGCTATGCTGAATGTGGTCTAAGAACCAGGAGCAATGCTATAACCCAGGAGCTTGTCTGAAATGCAGACTCTCAGGCTTCATTCCAGAGTTTGCATGTTAATAAGAACCCTCAGGGATTAGTCTATATATTAAAGATTATAGAAATGCTATTTAAGAGCACTGATTGTGGACTTTCACAGGCTTGAGACTGAGGATACTTAACTCTTTGAGTCTCAATTTATTTATCTGAAAAATGGAAATTATTATGTATTTTTTC
This sequence comes from Canis aureus, assembly GCF_053574225.1. Taxonomy (NCBI): domain Eukaryota; kingdom Metazoa; phylum Chordata; class Mammalia; order Carnivora; family Canidae; genus Canis; species Canis aureus. Next base: position 47,952,330 of record NC_135614.1, read on the forward strand.
CTCAGGATTATGAGGATAGAAAGAGATCATATTAAGCAAAGGACAGCTTAGCATAATTCCTAGCACATACTGAATCTCAGTAAATGATGAAGCTACATAATCAGTATAGAGCTCATAGAACAAAGATGTTTTGAAAGAAGCCATAATTGCTTCTTTCAGAAGTAGTAAAGAGAATATGAATATCTGAGAGAAAGTAACCTTCTTTTTGGTCCATGATAGTATCCATTATACGTTTTAATAATAGGTAAAGATGTTAAACTATTTTGCAATATCCATAAAAGGGGAAATGGAAAGTAACATCAGTTGAAGGATTTTACAAATATCATCTAATTTAATTCTTCTAACAACCTGGTAATGTATGTAATACTAGAAGATGAGGTATTACACAGATGTAAAAGGTATAAATATAATAAATTTAAGTGAACTGTCCAAGACTGCCCACTTCATAAATAAGCAATGATGGGTCACAAAGCAATGATTATCACTGAATAATTGCTTCTTTGCCCATATCTCTTTACTCCAGGGTATCAATGTATATATGAAATGACTGGAATGTTCTTTAGTGTCAGGATAATTTCTAGTGTTTTTTTCATAATGGAAAGTGTTGCCTTTAAACACAGGAAAACGGAAGGAATTTACCAAACCATTCTAATTACCTTCAAAAGAGTATCTAGAAACTTTAATAATTCTGGCTTGTGTTAGCGGATTTCCTAGGTGGATTTTATATAATAATATATTTATTTTCAAGGTCACTAACCTTGGTGTTTTTATCCTTTTTTAATAAATGGAGAAAAATGAATGAAAAAAGCAAACTGTGAAGGCATTCATTAAATTATTTCCTTAATTATAGTTATCCACTTATAAAGTCAAACATAGATGATTTAGTGCAATGAGAATGTCTTGAAAGGAATATTTCTTTCAATAGCATGTAGGCTGTGGAAAGAGCTTTGTTTGTGTATCTAGAGGAGAGATGAGAAGATGGTCATGCTTCTTGTGTTTGGTGGCATGTGGTGAATAATTGATCATCTTTCTCTTCTTGATGCAATCACTAATTCTCTCTGTGTGCATGTCCTGATGTGTCATGCTCACGATTAAGCCAGCAGAGGATCCTGATGAACCCAAGAGGCTTCCTTCTACTTGAGATGCCATTTATAACCCAAATGAAAAATTAAATGGGAAAAGCAATAAAATGCCTCTGAAGGTTTACTTTTTTTTTCTCTCTCTCTCAACCTTTATTCTACCCTGTATTGTTTGACAAGGCAGGCCACACATTCTCCAAGCAGAGGCCATACTCAAGGCACAAGTCAAGAACTGAATTCATGTAAGAGTTTATAAAAGGAGACAGAATCTCCTGGTAATTGGCAATGGCTCTAACAATCAAGTTTCAAAGGATGCTTTTATGGTGCTTTAAAATGGTTTTAATTTAGCCTATTATTGTTTTAATAATGAAACAATGATTTTAGATTGTCTCAAATGCAAAGGAATATATATCGTTATACTTTTAGGAAAACAGTATCCTTAAGTCAAGGGGCATATTTTCAGGCTCACATTTCCTTTTTCTTTTATTTTTAGGTTTACACTTTCAATTGCCATATTATTTATCACTAACAGGCTGAATACAAAATTTTGAGGCAAAACCAAAATTTTCATATGTCGAACTAGATTTCAGAACTTAAAGTGTTTTTGGGAAAATTTCTGAACCCTGGATAGCCATATCATTTTAGGACACTTCCCGTATTTGGCTTTTTGCCCTCCAATGAAAAAGACAACTCCTGCATTGTCTTCTCATTAAGGAAAAAGTAACTGCAAAAACAGCATATTTCTAGAGTAAACAAATCTCCCAGAGGCTGTATTTTTGATAAGTATTTGTGCAGTGCTAGTTTGAAGGTTTAACGGTGTGTAGTGTTTCACTTTAATAGTCAGACTAGCAAGCTATAACAAATGCACTTTAAAAACTTTACACTCTGTGAGCTATGCTTTGACAGGCCTTCCTTGGAATCAGGAGGTAATACAGCTTCTCAGTGAGCCCTAGTTACATTTCAAGCTGAAGAGGAAATTATTCTTGAACCATTGGATCTGTTGGTAATTTGTGGCTCAGTTTATGGTGGCCTCCTTAAATTCACCCTGTCTCACTAGGTTTGCCCAGCTAGAGCTCAGAGTAGAGATTATGCAAAGGTGATGACTGCTTACAGAAAGCAGCAACCCAAGTTGAGGCTTCAGTTCAGAGGTCCGTGTGAGTGTGCAAGTCAACAGTAGGCACCAGTGGCCCAATTATGCCCATTGTACAATGTCACATTTTTTTTACTCAGATATGTAATATGTGAAAGGTATTCACAGAAAACATAACAAAATACAAAGCCATGTGAAACTTTTCATATAATTTCATATATAATTTTTTTCATATGTACCCAATAGAGCCTAACACAGTTAAGTGAATCTCTGTCTATATAAGGATACATACACAGACACACATGCACGTGCACACATACACATATGTACACATACATATATACACACACATATACTTGTTACTCACAAATGTGTGCACATCCCTCCCAATATCATCTGTTGGACATAATCTCCATCATTATTTAATTTTCAAAACTGAGTTGGAGTTTACAAATATGGGTTCTGTACCAGATTGCTTGGATTCAAATCTCCATTTCATCAAGAGCACTTCTTGCAGGATTCATAACCTCCTCAGGCCTCAGTTTCTTTAACTATCAAGATGAAAATAATAATACCAAAATCTCACTTCATGAGAAGTGTAATTCTCATGTAAAGTCATGAGAATTTTATAATGCAAGTAGTGTGCTTTGTATGTGAATTACATCAAAACCAAAGTTACAAATATCTTCTCATAAGAAAAAGAGTTTCTGGAAGAGCAAGTAATAGAGACTTAATGGCTACTTAGTGGATGCTAGTTTAGATTTTTCTGGCGGCAAATATCTGATTAACTAGTATTGGCTTAGCATATTTAAGGTCAAAGTGCATGTGATACAACTTAAGAGCAAAATGTAAAGCCAGGAAACCTAGAATCAGGAAATAAAGAGTCATGAGGTATCAAAGTTTCTCATCTTCTATTTCTTACTCACAGGGTTCAAATAGGTTCTTCTAGACTGGTGTGCTTCAATCTGCAGACTTCCTTCCTCTGATTTTCTCCATATGCAATACTCACACAGCTCTTGAAAATATGTCCATGGTTCCACCAGTGTGCTACCAACCAGCTGGAGAGAGAAGCCAGTCATCTAGCTTACACTAGGAATCCAGTCCTGATTCATTCAGCTATGCCACAGCCCTCAGGCACTTAGAGCCCATTCTTGTTAGTGGATAAAGTCCTCAGAGTGAGAGAAACAATAAAAGCTGACCAGATTTCCCAGAAGATACTAATGACAATGTACATATTGATTATAATCTTTGGCTAAGTAAAAGCATAAAATAATAGTATAGTCTTAAACAATAAAGTTTCCTGTTCATTGAGTGTCATGAAATATTTTTTCTTTCCTCCTACTACTGGGTTGAAATATTTCTCAGATATGTTAGTCCATACACACCTTGGAAAGTACATTGTAGAAACCTAATTTATTTTTCCCATGATTCATGAGCAGCCTCGGGGCTAAAAATTGGTTCACCAGATTCAGAATTAATCTTGACTGATCCTAGTCACATTGTAGAAAAAAATATTCACTTATGATATAATTCTTTTGTTGTAGCTATTGTTATTGCTATTAAATTCTTCATCCTTCCATTGGCGTTCAGGAAGAAAAAGAAAACAATACTGATTAATTGAGTTTTCCAGTTAATCAGTGGTTCACTCTATTTAGAATCTCAGTAGGTTTTCTAGGAGATTCGCAAGGAAATCTTGTTGGGTGTGATACAACTTAATAAGCACAGTGCAGAGAGCATTCAAAAAAGGAGTATTCTATGGGGAGTTTCTCAAAACTATTGTCAACTATAGTTGGTACTCAGACATTCATGGATCTGAATGCTGCCTGTGTGTGATAAGAAAACTTCAGTTCAGAGAAAGATCAAAGGACCAGTAGTAAACGTATTTTTTCCTAAAAATACAGAAGCCTATACGAATGAATGTGTCCTTAAGACTCTATGTTATATGTACCTGGTCTTGGAGTCCAGGTTCTCTGAACTGCCAAGTCATAAATAGATGCACATATAACTGATAAATTTCTATGATTTCCTTATTCGTACTTCTAAAACTTTATGTTTTCAGAAAAGAATCAAAATTACCTTACTAAAACCATCCTATTTTAGTTGCCAATCTTATATAGCAAATATAATTTTATTATTATTTATTTAATTTATCATTATTTATTATTATCTATTTAAGGTGCTCAAAATTAAACATTATTGTCACAGAGAAAGAGCACACAAAAATGGGAGATGGGTGAAGAATTTGAACTGATACATGAATTATTTTTTTAAAGATTTTTATTTATTTATTTATGAGAGACGGGGAGAGAGAGAGAGAGAGAAAGAGAGAGAGAGAGAGGCAGAGACACAGGCAGAGGGAGAAGCAGGCTCCATGCAGGGAGCCTGACACGGGACTTGATCCAGGGTTTCCAGGATCAGGCCCTGGGCTGAAGGTGGCGCTAAACCACAGAGCCACCCGGGCTACCCTACATGAAATATTTTTAGGGGCATTTGGGTGGCTCAGCTGGTAAGTGTCTGACTCTTGATTTTGGCTCAGGTCATGATCTCAGGGTCATGAAATAGAGCCCCAGGTTAGCCTCTGCGCTGGGCCTGGAGCTTGCTTAATATTCTCTCTTCTTCTGTCCCTCCTTCTTCCTCCCACTCACTCACATGCTCTCTCTGTCTCTTGAAGAAAAAGTATTTTTTATAATTTTTGCTAAAGGTGACTTTAGCAGATTTATGAAGTATATCCATCTGATTCCATGTAAGAAGTTATTTTTAAATGATACTGATGTATATATTAATTACTAAACAATAAATATTGTTCAATTTCAAGTGTAAGCATTACGTCCTATGATCACAGGCAGAAGAGAGAATGGGGAGGTTAGAATGATGAGGTGATGTAATTCCTCCCCTAAAAAATTTATGACATTGATGGAAACTAGGCAATTAGAAAAAAAAAAAAACATTTAAAGGATAATACAATGTAATAAAGTGTTAAATCATGCAGATGCAACAGTGGTACAGATATGAGAGATCACCTGTCTTTGGCTTCATACATGACCCTCCATAGTGAGAGGTGCAAGATGCATTGCTGAACTGTATTATAACACTGTTTACAATTTTCAAACTAAGTTTAATGAAGAGTTTCAGCAGTGGCTGTTTCCTCGGAGCAAGGAGTTATATGGCCAAAACTGTTGAGAATTCACTGAGAAGTGTTATTTGCATAGCAAGAAAAGCTATTATCTTAAGATTCTTATTCCATCTGTATAGAAAAGGAATGAAGGACACTGTAGGTAGATACCTTGGTAGTGACAATCTTGCAACCTGAAAAAGTGGGTTGTTCAGTACTTCCTAATGTAATTTTTTCAAATAACATTTGTTCTAGAGAACTAGAAGTAAACAGTTGAGGTTTAAAGAAAGCAATATAAAGATTTCTTGCCTTTGGAAAAGAAGAAGAGAAAGCGAATCACTGGCAAGACGAGGAGTTTCATAAATCAGTAAATATCAAAACATAGATGCACCTGGCCCATGATAGAAAATAAAAGCCTATCACACCCTCTAGGATTAATGTTTCTTTTAATCTTGATATTTCTGCAGATCATAATACATGATAAAGTGATAACTGACAATTAGAGGGAAAAATTAAAGGTTATAAAGCATATTTCTTGACATTCAACATAATCGTGAGAGCAGCCAGAATTTTAATTGATGAAATCTGAATACTGTTGGGTGATACAGGTATCTCCCATTTTACAAAGAATCTTCATAGCTCAGGAAAATAGGGCTCTATAGACTTGCAGAGAAACCCAGAAGATCTAGAGACTTGATTACTGAATGAGGAATGATACCAGAAAAAACAATGTTAAGATTGTTAAGAATTAACAAACATATGGCCTGAACTTTAAAGGGTCAGATTTTTCACCACAACATTACTTATAATAGTCAAGATACTGAGCAACCTGTCCCATTAACAGATAAATGGATAAAAAAGATGGCACATACACACACATATACACATACATACACATGCATATATATATGTTCATACATACTTATATACATGGATATATGTATATACACAATGAAATAGTAGCCATAAAGAATGAAATCTTGCCATTTGCAAAGACATGGATGGACCTGGAGGGTATTATGCTAAGCGAAGTAAGTCAGACAGAGAAAGACAAATACCATATGATTTCACTTATATGTGGAATCTAAAAAAACAAGACAAATGAACAAACAAAACAAATAAACTCCTAGATACAGGAAACAAACTGTTGGTTATCAGAGTGGGAAGGAACTGAGGAGGGTAGGTAAAGTAGGTGAAGGGGATTAAGAGGTGCAAACTTCTCGGGATGTAATACACAGTATAGGGAATATAGTCAATGATATTGTAATATCTTTGTATGGTGACAGATGGTCACTGGTAATATGGGGTTCATTTCCTAAGGTATAAAAACATTGAATCATAGGAGTGCCTGGGTAGAGCAATTGGTTAAGTGATCGACTTTTGATTTTGGCTCAGGTCATGATCTCACGGATGAGATTGAGCCCCAAGACAGGGCTCTGCAGTAGGTGTGGAACCTGCTTTTCTCTTTCCCTCCCCCTCAGCTGCTCCCTACCACACCACACACACACACACACACACACACAGACACACACATACACACACTGGTGCACACTCTCTTTCTCTCTCCCTCTTGAAAAAAAATATTGAATCACTATGATGTACATCTGAAACTAATAGGATATTTTATATCAATTATACTTCAATTAAAAAATAGTCAAATTTTATCCAAGTTGCTTTAACATAAAAATGCAAATGTTTACATCTCACAAAAAGCTTTCTCTAAACAAAATTCTGCCCAAACGGAAAACCATCAGCAAACCAAAGCTGATCTTGGTCTCATGTTCAGGAATCTTTAATGTGGAACTATGCATTGGGCCCTCTGAAGAGTAGAACAAGGAAGGAGAAAATAGAAATCTCCCTCTTTCTCAGATTTGTAGCCAATTCACAAATAGTGCTGGAGATCAGCATACTTAAATACTAGTCTCAACTGTTCTCTCTTTGCATGTGCCTGTGGCTCAATGTATAATAACCCACATACAAGATAAATATAAGTAGACAAAGTGTGACATTTTTATTGAGTATTATTAGAGTTCCTACATTTACAAGGTTTGAGGAATAGCAATAATTGTCTTAAAAAAGACATTGACTAGTAAAGACTATTTGTAAAATTAGTATCCATTCAAACATAAAGAGTAAAGGGAAATGATACTATAGGATACCAAAGCAAGTGATTCCCCAAAGGTGTTAAAAATAATATACCCCACATATAATTTTAATGTTTATGAGAGAACCTTATTTTGGAAGTAGATGCCTTTTTAAAAAAATATATAAATTTTGGAAACTGCCTGGGTTCAATTCTTTGCTCAGCCATGTACTAACTCTGAGGTTTTAGACAGGTAGCCATGTTCTAGTTTTTGATTTGTAAAGTTGGACAACAATAGTTCTTATTACTCAATGATGTTGTAAGGATGAAATTAGATCGTATCTTTAAAGCATTTAGAACAGGGCCTGACACATAATGGGTATCAAACTGTTAGGTATTATTAAAAGAAAAAGAAAACCAGGTAACTACAGAGTTGACAAAAACACAAATAATGACCAAACAATAAAGCTGTACTTGAGGAAGAAAAATTGGTGTATGTTTTAAAAGGGTGTGTTTTTAAAGAAAATGATTTAGGTATTAAAATATTAATAGAAGCTGCTAGGAAAATTGACGAAACCCTTGAATATTTTCGTAGTCATGAGTCATGATCTTACTGAAAAGTTAAAAAGGAAAGCAAATAAATTTAAGTATTTGTATCATTTAATTTTGTGGAGGCTGCATATTAGAAATCAGCACTTCATTATTTTCTAAGAGTTATGTATACTCTAATTTTTTAAATATAAAAAGTATTTTCAGTTCTTAATTTCATTTCATGCAAAGTTCTAATCAAACTTACTTTCACTAATAGGATGTTTTAGGTTTAAGTATATTCATTTTAACTGATTCTTTCTGGTTCTTTTTATAATTAAATAGGAAAATTCTTGGGTACCTATCCATGAACATACATATCTGTTTGCCACATTGGATTCTATGCATATAGCCACAAAATTGCAAATCAAAGTATTTCTTTTTTTTTTTTTTTTAATTTTTATTTATTTATGATAGTCACATACAGAGAGAGAGAGAGGCAGAGACACAGGCAGAGGGAGAAGCAGGCTCCATGCACCGGGAGCCCGACGTGGGATTCGATCCCGGGTCTCCAGGATCGCGCCCTGGGCCAAAGGCAGGCGCTAAACCGCTGCGCCACCCAGGGATCCCAAATCAAAGTATTTCTTTTAGGAATATAAATAAAATGACTAATCAAAGTTCACAGAAATAACTAGCAGCCAACTAATTTAATACTTCAGTGTAGAAGTTATACATTATTATCAATATTTTGGTTCTATTGGTTATTTGGAGTATCTTATATACCTCATTATATATGTATTAAAATAGAAGTTTTTATAAGATAACCAGTGATTATCCTTCACAAAAGGCAAAGTAAGTTAATATTTTAAAAAATATTTTATTTATTTATTCATGAGAGACAGAAAGAGGCAGAGACATAAGCAGAGGGAGAAACTTGATCCCGGGTCTCAGGATCATGCCCTGAGCCAAAGGCAGATAGATGCTCAACCACTGAGCCACCCAGGTGTCCCATCAAACTAAGTTAATATTAATTCATGAAAATACAAACCTTCCTTTTACTGAAGCAAAAAGAAATAAAAAATAAAATTGTTAGCCATAATACATAAGGCTTGAGGAGAGCTGCTATTCCAACAGTTTTCCAGTGAACCAAAAAATGAACAAATAGCAAGAGACCTGAGCTCTTAACCAAAGTTTTTTTCTACCTCTAATGAATTATTAAATTTCATATCTATGAAATCTAGTGCCTGTATTCCAAAGGCATACCCTTTGAATAGATTTCCAATGGCTGAAATACAAAACCTTGCCAACGTGGTAGGAAACCCTACTTCACATCAGAGACATATTTAGACACATTAAAATGTGAAATTAATTTTGACTTGACCTGGTAGATCCAGCAAAAACAATGCGCTTATTAAAAAGTGCCAGCTAGAAAACAGAAGATATGAGAATTTTCCAAGATGCTTTTAAAGGTAAAGAAATGCAATACAAAGTGCTTCCTTCCAAAAAGAGGACTGTTTGTTCTAACTTGACTTGAAAATATTTTTATATTTTCATTCTTCTGCAATCTTGCATTTAACAAACATTTCCTAGATTCTGATTATGTATTAGGCTCTATTCTCTGGATAGTAGATATAGCCATAAGTCAATTAGAAATGACCCTGACCCCAAAAAGCTTACATTTCAGTCGGGAATATATGAAGTGACAAAGTAATGACTAATAACAAGTTTAGCAAGTGCTTTTTTTAAATGGATGGGAAAAAATACTGTAAGAAATTCCATTTTAAATAAATTGGCTTTACACTTATAAATAGATGTAAAGTATTTCTAAAATTTGAGTCACACACACACACACACACACACTGCTTTTAAAGAAGATGACTCTCATATTTGTAACAGAGCCAAAACAGATTTTGGAAATTAAAGTTTATGCTATAAAAGTTTTTCATAACTATGGACTTTTAAAAAATGTTTTGCCTTTATGAATAGTAAGGTTAATATTAAAAAAACAAAAGAATGCTAAGCCCTCCAACACTCCCAAATATATTAGCAGACCCAGTTTAAGAAACTACTTTAAAGGACTTTGTAAACTATTAACCTGGCACACCTAAAGTCACTATCTATAATACTAACGTATTTTGACAAAATCCTTTTATAGTTATAAACAATAAATGTCACTATTGAATGGTATTCATCCATTCTTTTATGTTTTCTTTCTTTCTTTCTTTCTTTCTTTCTTTCTTTCTTTCTTTCTTTCTTTCTTTCTATCTAGGCAGGGAGGTGGCGAAGGGGCAGAGGGAGAGTGAGATAGAAGATCTTAAGCAGGCTCCATGCCCAGTGCAAGCCCAATGCGACATGAGATCATGACCTGAGCTGAAAATCAAGAATCAGGTACTTAACTAACTGAGCCACCCAGCCGCCTTTTTTACATATTCTTTAATTCCTATGTTCTTTAATTAATTAATTCACTCATCTAATATTTTGGATAAACATTATTCCTTTTGTAAGTTGAGTTGTTTGCACAAATGTGATTTTTTTTCTTGTTCCCAATCTCTGACCAATGCTGAGTTACTGTTGTCTATAAACAACAGTAGTTTATACACTGAAAGTTCACTGAGACAGATTAAGGATAATAATCCCATGACACTTTTTCATGTTCACTTAAGAGTTTGTCATATTTCTATCTCTAACCATTTTGGTTGAACAAGATTTAATTCAAAACATTTTTGCTCTTATTTTCTAAGCAAATTTAAGATTCTGTTTACTTCTGTGTGCTAACTGGAGGTCATGCTGAAAAATGAGCCTCCAAGTATGCTGGTGAGACCATAAAATATGAAATGGTAATAGTTAAGCTTATAATCTATTATTCTCTTTACATAAAATAGAGCAACCCAGCATGTTCATTGAATTGAAGATTATAAACTACTTGCATAATGCCAAAAGAATGCTCTTTCAACTAAGAATTTATCACCAGAATGCTTGTTATATGTAATGTTTGCTTTGGAATCAGACATAAGAATAAGCACAATATCATATTTAGCTGATTTTTCATCTTAAGGGACATTTAAGATAATAGGTGGTTCATAAGAAGGGAAAAATACATTTTATGTAGTATCATAAGCCTTTTCCTGAATGTTAATATATTCATGAATGTCTGAAAACAACTAGATACCATAAACTATTTATAGTATGTTAAAATTTTTCCAAAGAAGTAATATCTTATTATATTGATATAAAGCATACAATTTGATTATATTTTTAACATATTACTTTTTTTTAATCTTAGGGAACACTAGCATATTGCTTTAAAGCTACTGACTTCTCATATATTGCTGAAGTGGTATTTAAATTATATCATTTCTGTCTACTATATTATACCCAGTTCTATTTATTTTGCCTCAAGTCAAAAAGGATGACTTTATGTGGCAGAGTAAAGAAATGGGCATATATCTCTGATTTTGATTTGCAATCGAAATACCTACTCTGTGATCAGAAAGACAGAATAAATCAGAGATGCACGGACTCAAGAGTCCTGAATATAATATTATGGTTTAAAAAAAAAAGTCTGCGGCATGCAGACTTGAAACATTTGTTTACAACACTTACAAACTATGTAAGCATGGCCATATTATTCTCAGGTATAGTTTCCACTGAAAGGTAAATTCTATGAGGGCAAAGGTTAGAGCTTGTTTTATTTTATTTTATTTTTTTTTATTTTTTAATTTTTTTTTAATTTTTATTTATTTATGATAGTCACAGAGAGAGAGAGAGAGAGGCAGAGACATAGGCAGAGGGAGAAGCAGGCTCCATGCACCGGCAGCCCGATGTGGGATTCGATCCCGGGTCTCCAGGATCGCGCCCTGGGCCAAAGGCAGGCGCCAAACCACTGCGCCACCCAGGGATCCCTTGTTTTATTTTATATTCCCCATAACTAAATGAGTGCTTGGGGTAGAGGTGACACTCAATCAATAGCTACTGAATGAATAAATACAAGGCATAAAATTCAGTTTAGGGATCCCTGGGTAGCTTAGTTGGTTAAGTGTCAAACTCTTGGTTTCTGCTCAGGTCATAATCTCATGGATTGTGAGATTTAGCACCCACATAGGGTTCCTCACCCAAACAAAGAGTCTGCTTGAGAGTCTCTCGCTGCCCTTTCCCCCACTTGTGTGCATGCAGGCACACACCCTCTCTCTCAAATAAGCAAATATTAAAAAAAAAAGTAGAATACAGATATTGAGAAAATATGACAGGATAATTATATGCAAAATGTTCATTGTGAAGAGTAAGCACACATAAATATCAGCAATGCACAATGTCCTGGTTTTTCCTGTCTGAATAAAGAATTGTTAATATTTTCAGATTTAGTGTGTAGCTACCAATTTCCAAAATAAATGTTGATTCAGTGGGAAAATTCCAACATTATTGGATGCTATGTTGAAAAAAAATCATGGTTAATTGGTTTAGTTTTCACTTTTATAAACTGGCATGTTTAAATGTATCATTTTGTAAAGATACCATTAAATTCCAACTTTGGACCCAGGGCCATTTACTTCAGTTGTTAATTCAGGTTCACCAGGCACAGATAGCTATTAGTAACAGTCTCAAAATAGTTTACTTAAATTAGAACTCTTAAAAATATCACAAAAATATTAGTTGGTAATGCCTGTCACTCTGGAATAATAGTAATGCTGTGTTTACCAAACAGCTAACAGGCTTAATTACACTTAGAGCAAGATACAAATGAGGCATGGTTTTCTTCTAGAATGAACCCACAGTTGGTAATCAACCAAGAGTTGGTGAAATCTTTGACTGTATGTGGGTCAAGAAACTATTGTCATTAGAGCAGAAGAATTTAGAACCTTTTCTTTCATTTCCCTAGTTCCCTGATCTTCTTCAATCAGCCCAACTCCAGCCAGTTTCAGTTGGAAGGGAATAGAAGTATTCAACAAGGAAATGCTTTCATTTTTTTTTCCTTTTAATCTGACTTCCCAAAGAAAATACTTCAGTTGCTAGCCCACACCTCCCTTCTTATTTCTTAAAGAGAAATAATTCTTTATTACTGGATTGGGATAAAGTCAATCTACATACAAAAAGAATAGAGGAACAAGAAGAAAACAGAGCAAAAAAAATAAAAGAAGAAGAAGAAAACAGAGCTGGGAATTGGGAGAAAGGTTTTGAGAATACAATTAAGGATTTGAAGCATCTAGAAAGAGAGAAGTGGATAATAACAGACTTGAGATTATAATATGCTTTGCTATGCTTATATTTGTATCACCTTCACAGTTTTTGAAAGTGCAAGTATTAAGTAAAGATATCAATGTGATGCATCTCCAAAATGGCACTTTATGCTCCACAATTTATAAAGGGGATAATTTAATTTTATTTTTAAATTAGAAACATCACTATTAATTGCAAAGGTTTTGGGGGCTTTTGTTTTTTTGTTGTTTTTGTTTTTCAACTCTTATTTTTTTAAGATTTTATTTATTTATTCATGAGGGACACAGAGAGAGAGAGAGAGAGAGAGAGAGAGAGAGTCAGAGACACAGGCAGAGGGAGAAGCAGGCTCCATGCGGGGAGCTGAGTGGGACTCCACCCGGGGTCTCCAGGATCAGGCCTTGGGATGAAGGTGGCGCTAAACCACTGAGCCACCCGGGCTGCCCTTCAACCCTATATTTAAAAGCTCATTGTTCAATCTTTAATTATTGAGTCTGTTCAGGCTCTAAAAATCTCAGGAACTAAACTGCCTGAAACCAAAAGTGTTTCTTCTGTTTTAATTGAGATTCTGCATTTCTTCACTCTTTCTTAGGGATGGCTTCTTTACCTTACTATGTTATTTCTCAAATATGTCTCTTATTGCCGATATGGGAAGAGTTTTCATATGAGCCTATCTTTTTGATAGAGTAAAATCCTGATAGAGCCTAATCTAAAAACAAAAACAAACAAAAACTTCCTAATGTGCACAACTTTTAAGTTCTATAATCATTCACCTGTAGCCAAATTAAGTAACATACTTTGTCATAGCAATCTGGTTTTATTTTATTTAATTTTTCTTCATTTCATTTTACTTTTCCATTCATTGGTGGTTCTCTAATGGGCATGAGAATTACCTGAAGGACTTGTTAAAACCCAGACAACTGGGCCCCATCCTCAGAGTTAATGATTCAGTAAATGTTGGGTAGGGCCCAAGAATCTGCATTTCTAACAAGTTCCCAGGTGATGCTGATACTATTGAATAAATATGATTATGTACATTAAACAAGAATGAGGGAGGCTGATGAAGTCATTATTAAAATCTTGCTTTATATTGGGATGTTAACCTCAATATTCAGTTGGTCCAAGAAATATTGTCAGTTTTGTTGTGTGGGAGGAAATGACCATCTTAGTGATATAAAACTAAAATTATTCTTCATCCTTCCAGAATAATGAATTTCCATATTATAACCAAGTAATGGCCCAAGTAGTTCTCTTTAAACCATCATCTCTGAAGGAGATGGTGTTCCTCTGAAGTCAACTCCATGATACGAAGCAAAAAAAAAAAAAAAAAGTACCAAGATAGATGACAAATTTAGTATTTGGACTAATATGGACCCATTAATCATGCATTACATAGCCCTGTTTGAATCAAGTTATCATATCAGCCTTTGTCTACCTCTGGAAGTAAAAAGTTTTATCCACTCACTGCTCATTATGTATAGTATTTCCTTTTATTTGTTTTAAAGCTACCCAGCCTTGTGACAAGATGAATTCTCATTTAACCCTAAAAAGGTACATTTTCATAGAAATAATTTCCTATTTATGTCTTCAATTTGCTAAGGAGACTCATTAGCAGTGTGGAAGTACTACTATCTGCCAACATTTCATTATGTTCATATAAGGTCAAATGAGCGTGCATCTTTTTATAATTGTAATCTGTCACAATACCCTCTATATTCCACTTTATTCATCAGATCAGTAGCAGCACTATTCCATTAAGCTGAGGAAGACACAACTTTGTAGCTCACATTTGTATTTATGTAACCAGACTGCAAATCTTTCTCTCATTCAAACCTTTTCTCTGACTGAAATCAAGAGCAAGATTAGGTGGTTGTGGATGGGTATTAGAATAAAACAACCCCAATAAAGAGAAAGTCTGCTTTGTTATGATTTGGAAGATACTGTGATGCAGAATATAAGTACAAACTGGCCCTTAAATATTTTCACATTTCATATGTCACTCATCTTCATTTCTGGGAGAATCACAGAAACATATTAGAACATGAAAATCATATGAGGGATCCCTGGGTGGCGCAGCGGTTTAGCGCCTGCCTTTGGCCCAGGGCGCGATCCTGGAGACCCGGGATCGAATCCCACGTCAGGCTCCTGGTGCATGGAGCCTGCTTCTCCCTCTGCCTGTGTCTCTGCCTCTCTCTCTCTCTCTCTCTCTCCCTCTCTCTCTCTCTCTCTGTGACTATCATAAATAAATCTAAAAAAAAAAAAAAGAAAATCATATGAAAGTAGTACAGTGCTACTTTGTGTAAAAAATTACATGATAAAGATGACTTTATGAAGCAAGTATGACTGCTTGCTAAAAATCAAGTATGACTGAAAAAGAATAATGTGTAAACCTTAAGTTTGAGGAACATAAACTCACCTGTACAAAACTGTCAATACTGGGGGGTGGAGCATACCAAATGATCTAAAATAGGGTTTGGGGTAGGATAACTGAAGTTCTTTGAAGGTGTCCCCTCAAAAAAACCTATGAAATGTGGAGAAACAGAACTGGGCAGAGGAAAAGATGTGCTGCATCGGAGCTGCAACATAGATCTCAGGTGATCCCACAAGAAGCTCGGGAGCTGGGATGGTCCTTCAGAGCTGTCCTGTCTTGGAGAACAGAACTTTCCTAACCCTATCTTGATTAGCCATCAGATGCAGCTCCCATGGATGATGGGTTTTTACCTTTGTAAAATAGTTCCCTTCATAGGAGGACAATTCCAAATTTCCAGATGTTAAGCAGCAACCAGCACTCCTGGCAGGTAAGGAGACAAGTGCACATTCATGAAGTGAAAGTTGTGGATAAACCAGCACACAGTGTCCACTTCAGGGAACAGATTAACAAATGATGTCCTGCAGCTTTCTCAGTATGGACCAAAAGCTAAGAACGGTTTAATTTTTAAAGGGTTGAAAAGAAATCAAAATCATAGCTTTCATATTCCATACTTTATAAAATTTCAGGTGCTGTTCTACACCTTTGCGTGAATGCACTTATTTTACCTTTATACAACTCTGACCAGTATTATTACTCACTTTATAGTCAAGGAAACTGAAGCTTCTAGATAGGCTAAGTAAGAAATCAAAGTCCACAAGTAGTTCAGCTGGAATCCAAGCCCAGGGTGTCTTTACCATAGAGTCTGTCCTGTAACCTAGTTCGACATGCAAACTTCTCCAAGACTATGACAGTAATACAGATGTGCCCAATGACAGCATGTAAGACATTTTACTGAGTTCCCAGAGGGGAATATCACTGTGTTCCAGGGAAGCAAGGGGAGCTTTATGGGAGAATGAGGGCACATTTCTACTATGATGATAAGTAACACTAACTGTGAACTACAGTTAAGTTCAGTATTATCCTTCTTATTAGTAGACCCATACTACAGAAACTTATAATCTGTTATCATTTGAATGTCATCAATAAAACAAATTATAGAAATTTACTTCTCTTAATTCACAATTCACTACATACTAGTCTCAGTTTTGTCTTTTTAGCCCACAAATCCAAAAATACTAGTTATCTGTAACTTTATAGAGAAGCTTGTCAATTCTTACTTTAGGGGCAGGCTCCATTTTTTATCATCCTAGGTCATCCTACTCTAGTGAAAAATCCTGCAACCAGTAGCATCAATGTACCAGTTTTGTAGACTGCTTGAGTCTCCAGCTAATGCAACATATATCACACCTATGGTAAATTAGTATTCTATATTTACCAAAGCAGTTGCACTGATACATACTACTATGCACAAACATGAGCCTGAGATTTGTCTTCTTACTTATTGCTAAGGATGAAGTTGGGCCTGAGATTCATTGAGCCTACCAACTGCATGGGGAAACTCTTGTGATATCCCATTATAAGTAGAGTACACTTCAAATTCCTAAGGATCCCATGCAACAATGTTTGATTTAGTGAAACAAGTAGGATCCATAGAATGATCTCAAGTATACATCATTAATATTTACTATTTTGCATGTTCATTTTGTCCTTTTATAGTAATAATAAAAAGGTTCTTAAATTTGTTTGTTTAATTATTCTTTTGTTTACATGTTTGCTTATTTATTTAAACCCAGATTCATATTAAGGTACAGCTGCTATGCCCACTGCCTTTGAAGTGTTATGATTACCACACTGGAGGTCTCTCACATTGAATAGGAACCTGATATTTTCTTCTAACTCCACACATGTGCAAAAAGCACACTCTACCTTAGTACATACCCAGATCAATGATCACCACAAAATCTCCACTGACTTTTCTGAGCTATTATCATTGGAACTGTACTGAAATTGATTCAATGAAAGATCCTTTCATGAATCCCCTGTAAGCATTCTCAAATATGCATTTCCTTTTGGGAATATTATATTTCTCTAATAAAGCACTGGCAGATCTGTCTCACTAAATGGAATCTCATCATAAGTTATTATAACTGCTCCTTTCTAAAAATAATGTGTGTATGTGTATGTGTGTGTGTGTGTGTGAGACTGAGAGAGAGAGAGAGAGAGAGAGAGAGAGTCAAGGAGATTAGGAGAGTAGGGGAGGGAGAGATGGAGAGGAAGGAAGAGAGAATAGAAGAGAATCATGCATGGTTAGCTCTGGAAAAGTATTATAAAAGCGACCCAAACTGTTTCATTGAGGCATTCATAATTTTTCCCCACCCTCCCCTTCTTTCTACTATAGTGCAAGAGGGGATCTTCTCCTTTTGGATATCTAAAATATGCTTTCTCTTCTAGGTTATGAAATTTCCATTTTATTTGTTATGACTTAAGAAAGGGAAAACCAGATTCCCATTGCATTAAGACCATGCCTATTGAATAACACATTATACAATTGACATCTTGGAATTTATTATTTATTATTATTATTATTATTATTATTATTATTATGCCACTGACATTTGTAAAAAAATATTTTTGAAAAGGTAGAGTAAGATAAGCCTTTACTTTCACATTATGATAACATAATCTAAAATAAGCAAGAGACTGATATTGATGGTGAGAAATAAACAGCCATTATCCTTTAGTTTCTTTCTTGAACATAGTTTGGATATAATTGTGGTAATTTGTAGTACATAATCTTCAACTCAGTAAGTAAACTGTACTATAGTAAATCAAGTAAAATAAGTTTAATGGATTGTCATTTGTGTTTTAAGTATTCACAGTTACTTATCTAAGATTAAGATTTTAAGGCTTTTGATATATTAAAGACCTGGTGATTTTCAAATTGGTCTCCTGCAAATATGCAGAAGTTATTAAAAATGATACTGAAGTAAATAACCACCAGAGAGCTTACTGTGATATCTATAAAGGTGGGGACACCTTTCCCCAAGCACTTGGTATTCTTTTATACTCTTGAATCTGTTTGTTTTTTTTTTTTTCACATGTTTTAGGGGTGGACATTATTTTCTTCTTCTTTTTCTACTCAATCAATTACTCATGTGTCAAGATACAGCAAAACCTCTTCTGTGGTTTTCCAGCTCTTCAGAAGAGATAACTTTTTCCTAATCTTGCTCCCGTAGTGTCTTGTTCATATCTCCATTAAAAAACAAAACACAACTGGAAACATTCTGTCATGATTTAAAATATAATTGTGCTCATAAATGCAAATTTATATGCAATTTCACTAGTCATTATAAAATGTATTGAAAAGGTTCTCTTTATGGGGGCACCTAGGTAGTGCAGTTACTTAAGCATCTGACTCTTGGTTTTGGCTCAGGTCATGATCTCAGGGACGTGATATAGAGCCCTGGGTTGGTTTCCTACTTAGTATGGAGTCTGCTTGTGATTCTTCCTCCCTCTACCTCTGCCCCTTCTCTCCTCCATGCATTCTCTCTCTCTTTCTCTTAAATAAATAAATCTTTAAAAAGAAAAGGTTTTGAATAGATACAAACTAAAAAGTAACACATGAGGATGGTATGAAGGTTAAACAAGAGTACATACATCTAATGTAGTTGAGGTGGAATGAACAAACATCAAATACATCAAAATACATCCTATAAGTAGTATGAGTGTAAGAGCGGGCAAAGCAAGAATGACTTTGTAATCTCCTATTAGAAAACCTCATAGAGTCTACTCAATGATAATAAGGTAGTTGCTTAGAAAATTAGAGGGTTTTCTTGTCCCTGAAAGACATTTTTCACTAGGTAGTCACAAAGAACAAATGGAATAAAGTAGTAGACAGGGCCAAGCATTGCATTCCAATAATCACTGTGACCAAGCTACCATACAACGCAGCCCAAAGGTACATCCACTACTAGCCTAAGAAGTTAGAGAATAAGATGAGACAAATGAATCCCATCCAGGAATGGCATAGAAAGGAATGAAAGAAGATGAAAAGACATTTGATTAGTACCTACTGTGTTCCTAACACCATGATGCTTACTTTTTATTATATTACCTTATTTGGTGTTCATGAAAAATTTATAACATACCAATTATTCCCATTTTTTTTAAATTAAGAAAACAAGAGTCTAGGAAATTTAAAGAATTATTTTGAAGTAATTTAGCAATTAAATGTTGGGCATGTGGTGGTACATGATTTCCTAATTTTCACCAGGACCAGTCATTTTCAAAACACATCAGAAGGCAGATCCCATTAATTGCAAGAATATTTATGATAGAAAAATCAGATTTTGGTAAAAGAACCCTAGATATATAATTACATGGCCTCCTAAATATAACTTGAATTA
The DNA here is from genome assembly GCF_053574225.1 of Canis aureus. NCBI lineage: Eukaryota > Metazoa > Chordata > Mammalia > Carnivora > Canidae > Canis > Canis aureus. The sequence continues at coordinate 47,972,150 of NC_135614.1, forward strand.
GTGTATATGTGACTTCAGCAACTTAGCACCAAAAATAGAATATAGGCAAAGATTTAGTTAATAAAGTGGATACGTATTACAAGGCCAGATAAGAAACAGTATATTTCCTTTTTTTTTAATAAATTAATTTTTTAATGGTGTTCAATTTACCAACATACAGAATAACACCCAGTGCTCAAGTGCCCCCCTCAGTGCCCATAACCCATTCACCCCCACCCCCCGCCCTCCTCCCCTTCCACCACCCCTAGTTCGTTTCCCAGAGTTAGGAGTCTTTATGTTCTGTCTCCCTTTCTGATATTTCATACCCATTTCTTCTCCCTTCCCTTCTATTCCCTTTCACTATTATTTATATTCCCCAAATGAATGAGAACATACACTGTTTGTCCTTCTCCGATTGACTTACTTCACTCAGCATAATACCCTCCAGTTCCATCCACGTTGAAGCAAATGGTGGGTATTTGTCGTTTCTAATAGCTGAGTAATATTCCATTGTATACATAGACCACATCTTCTTTATCCATTCATCTTTCGATGGACACCAAGGCTCCTTCCACAGTTTGGCTATTGTGGACATTGCTGCTAGAAACATCGGGGTGCAGGTGTCCCGGCATTTCATTGCATCTGAATCTTTGGGGTAAATCCCCAACAGTGCAATTGCTGGGTCGTAGGGCAGGTCTATTTTTAACTCTTTAAGGAACCTCCACAGTTTTCCAGAGTGGCTGCACCAGTTCACATTCCCACCAACAGTGTAAGAGGGTTCCCGTTTCTCCGCATCCTCTCCAACATTTGTGGTTTCCTGTCTTGTTACTTTTCCCCATTCTCACTGGTGTGAAGTGGTATCTCATTGTGGTTTTGATTTGTATTTCCCTGGTGGCAAGTGATGCAGAGCATTTTCTCATGTGCATGTTGGCCATGTCTATGTCTTCCTCTGTGAGATTTCTCTTCAAGTCTTTTGCCCATTTCATGATTGGATTGTTTGTTTCTTTGGTGTTGAGTTTAAGAAGTTCTTTATAGATCTTGGAAACTAGCCCTTTATCTGATACATCATTTGCAAATATCTTCTCCCATTCTGTAGGTTGTTTTTTAGTTTTGTTGAGTGTATCCTTTGCTGTGCAAAAGCTTCTTATCTTGATGAAGTCCCAATAGTTCATTTTTGCTTTTGTTTCTTTTGCCTTCGTGGATGTAAATTGCAAGAAGTTACTGTGGCCGAGTACAAAAAGCGTGTTGCCTGTGTTCTCCTCTAGGATTTTGATGGAATCTTGTCTCACATTTAGATCTTTCATCCATTTTGAGTTTATCTTTGTGTATGGTGAAAGAGAGTGGTCTAGTTTCATTCTTCTGCATGTGGATGTCCAATTTTCCCAGCACCATTTTTTGAAGAGACTGTCTTTCTTCCAATGGATAGTCTTTCCTCCTTTATCGAATATTAGTTGACCATAAAGTTCAGGGTCCACTTCTGGGTTCTCTATTCTGTTCCATTGATCTATGTGTCTGTGTTTGTGCCAGTACCACACTGTCTTGATGACCACAGCTTTGTAGTACAACCTGAAATCTGGCATTGTGATGCCCCCAGATATGGTTTTCTTTTTTAAAATTCCCCTGGCTATTCGGGGTCTTTTCTGATTCCACACAAATCTTAAAATAATTTGTTCTAACACTCTGGAGAAAGTCCATGGTATTTTGATAGGGATTGCATTAAACGTGTAAATTGCCTTGGGTAACATTGACATTTTCACAATATTAATTCTGCCAATCCATGAGCATGGAATATTTTTCCATCTCTTTGTGTCTTCCTCAATTTCTTTCAGAAGTGTTCTATAGTTTTGAGGGTATAGATCCTTTACCTCTTTGGTGAGGTTTATTCCTAGGTATCTCATGCTTTTGGGTGCAATTGTAAATGGGATTGACTCCTTATTTTCTCTTTCTTCAGTCTCATTGTTAGTGTATAGAAATGCCATTGATTTCTGGGCATTGATTTTGTATCCTGCCACGCTACCAAATTGCTGTATGAGTTCTAGCAATCTTGGGGTGGAGGCTTTTGGGTTTTCTATGTAGAGTATCATGTCATCAGCAAAGAGGGAGAGTTTGACTTCTTTGCCAATTTGAATGCCTTTAATGTCTTTTTGTTGTCTGATTGCTGAGGCTAGGACTTCCAGTACTATGTTGAACAGCAGTGGTGAGAGTGGAAATCCCTGTCTTGTTCCTGATCTTAGGGGAAAGGCTCCCAGTGCTTCCCCATTGAGAATGATATTTGCTGTGGGCTTTTCATAGATGGCTTTTAAGATGTCGAGGAATGTTCCCTCTATCCCTACACTCTGAAGAGTTTTGATCAGGAATGGATGCTGTATTTTGCCAAATGCTTTCTCTGCATCTAATGAGAGGATCATATGGTTCTTGGTTTTTCTCTTTCTGATATGATGAATCACGTTGATTGTTTTACGAGTGTTGAACCAGCCTTGTGTCCCGGGGATAAATCCTACTTGGTCATGGTGAATAATTTTCTTAATGTGCTGTTGGATCCTATTGGCCAGTATCTTGTTGAGAATTTTTGCATCCATGTTCATCAGGGATATTGGTCTGTAATTCTCCTTTTTGGTGGGGTCTTTGTCTGGTTTTGGAATTAAGGCAATGCTGGCCTCATAGAACGAATTTGGAAGTACTCCATCTCTTTCTATCTTTCCAAACAGCTTCAGTAGAATAGGTATGATTTCTTCTTTAAACGTTTGATAGAATTCCCCTGGGAAGCCATCTGGCCCTGGACTCTTGTGTCTTGGGAGGTTTTTGATGACTGCTTCCATTTCTTCCCTGGCTATTGGCCTGTTCAGGTTTTCTATTTCTTCCTGTTCCAGTTTTGGTAGTTTGTGGCTTTCCAGGAATGTGTCTATTTCTTCTAGATTGCCTAATTTATTGGCATATAGCTGTTCATAATATGTTTTTAAAATCGTTTGTATTTCCTTGGTGTTGGTAGTGATCTCTCCTTTCTCATTCATGATTTTATTAATTTGAGTCTTCTCTCTCTTCTTTTTAATAAGGTTGGCTAATGGTTTATCTATCTTATTAATTCTTTCAAAGAACCAACTCCTGGTTCTGTTGATCTGTTCCACAGTTCTTCTTGTCTCGATTTCGTTGAGTTCTGCTCGAATTTTAATGAACTCTCTTCTTCTGCTGGGTGTAGGATCTATCTGCTGTTTTTTCTCTAGCTCCTTTATGTGTAAGGTTAGCTTTTGTATTTGAGTTCTTTCCAGTTTTTGAATGGATGCTTGTATTGCAATGTATTTCCCCCTTAGGACTGCTTTTGCTGCATCCCAAAGATTTTGAATGGTTGTATCTTCATTCTCATTAGTTTCCATGAATCTTTTTAATTCTTCCTTAATTTCCTGGTTGACCCTTTCGTCTTTTAGCAGGATGGTCCTTAACCTCCACATGTTTGAGGTTCTTCCAAACTTCTTGTTGTGATTTAGCTCTAATTTCAAGGCATTATGGTCTGAGAATATGCAGGGGACGATCCCAATCTTTTGGTGTCAGTTCAGACCCGATTTGTGACCCAGTATGTGGTCTATTCTGGAGAAAGTTCCATGTGCACTTGAGAAGAATGTGTATTCAGTTGAGTTTGGATGTAAAGTTCTGTAGATATCTGTGAAATCCATGTGGTCCAGTGTATCATTTAAAGCTCTCGTTTCTTTGGAGATATTGTGCTTAGAAGACCTATCGAGGGTAGAAAGAGCTAGATTGAAGTCACCAAGTATAAGTGTATTATTATCTAAGTATTTCTTCACTTTGGTTATTAATTGGTTTAAATATTTGGCAGCTCCCACATTCGGGGCATATATATTGAGGACTGTTAAGTCCTCTTGTTGGATAGATCCTTTAAGTATGTGATAGTGTCCCTCTTCATCTCTCACTACAGTCTTTGGGGTAAATTTTAGTTTATCTGATATAAGGATGGCTACCCCTGCTTTCTTTTGAGGACCATTTGAATGGTAAATGGTTCTCAACCTTTTATTTTCAGGCTGTAGGTGTCCTTCTGTCTAAAATGAGTCTCTTGTAGACAGCAAATAGATGGGTCCTGCTTTTTTATCCAGTCTGAAACCCTGCGCCTTTTGATGGGGTCATTAAGCCCGTTCATGTCCAGAGTTACTATTGAAAGATATGAGTTTAGTGTCATCATGATATCTATTCAGTCCTGGTTTTTGTGGACTGTTCCACTGAACTTCTTCTTAAAGGGGAATTTTAAGAGTCCCCCTTAAAATTTCTTGCAGAGCTGGTTTGGAGGTCACATATTCTTTCAGTTCCTGCCTGTCTTGGAAGCTCTGTATCTCTCCTTCCATTTTGAATGAGAGCCTTGCTGGATAAAGTATTCTTGGTTGCATGTTCTTCTCATTTAGGACCCTGAATATATCCTGCCAGTCCTTTCTGGCCTTTCTGATCTCTGTGGAGAGGTCTGCTGTTACCCTTATATTCCTCCCCATAAAAGTCAGGGATTTCTTGTCTCTTGCTGCTTTAAGGATCTTCTCTTTATCTTTGGAATTTGCAAGTTTCACTATTAAATGTCGAGGTGTTGAATGGTTTTTATTGATTTTAGGGGGGAACTCTTTATTTCCTGGATCTGAATGCCTGTTTCCCTTCCCAGATTAGGAAAGTTTTCTGCTATGATTTGTTCAAATACATATTCTGGCCCTCTGTCTCTTTCGGCGCCTCGGGAACCCCAATTAAACGTAGGTTTTTCTTCCTCAGGCTGTCGTTTATTTCCCTTAATCTGTCTTCATGGTCTTTTAATTGTCTGTCTATTTTTTCCTCAGTTTCCCTCTTTGCCATCAACTTGTCTTCTATGTCACTCACTCGTTCTTCCACCTCGTTAACCCTCGTGGTTAGGACTTCTAGTTTGGATTGCATCTCATTCATTCAATTGATTTTTAATTTCTGCCTGATTGGATCTAAATTCTGCAGTCATGAAGTCTCTCGAGTCCTTTATGCTTTTTTCTAGAGCCACCAGTAGCTGTATAATAGTGCTTCTGAATTGGCTTTCTGACATTGAATTGTAATCCAGATTTTGTAACTCTGGGAGAGAGGACTGTTTCTGATTCTTTCTTTTGAGGTGAGGTTTTCCTTCTAGTCATTTTGCTCAGTGCAGAGTGGCCAAAAACAAGTTGTATTGGGAAAAGGAGAAAAAGAGAGGAGAGAAAGAAGGAAAGAAAAGAGAAAAAGAAAAAAGGAAGAAAAAAAGGAAAAAAGAGAAGAAAAAGAAAAAAAAAGAAATTGAAAAAAAGGGTGGGGGGAAGCAATCAGAAATCAAAAAAAATAAATAAATAAAACGGGAGTATCTTCTGATTCTGTATACTTTAAGTCCCTTGACTCCCCCTGGAACTTCTCCTTCTAGCTGGTCTTCTGGGGGAGGGGCCTGTTGTGCTGATTTTCAGGTGTTAGGACTTGGGGGAGCTGCTCTGCCCCTCGCCTGGTGCAGGGCTCAGTGGGGGTTGTTTACCCCGTGAGGCCCCAGGACGGACACCCCCAGTGGTGGGGCCAGCTCTGGAGCCCTGGAGTCAGCCCTGCAGTAGCTCCTGAGCTCTCCGTCGCAGGGCCTGGAGGCTCCGGGGCAGGGCCGCTGATCTGCTCAGCTCGGGGCAGGAGCGTCCTCCTGTCCTGGGCCCTCCTGGCCTCTGCCTGTCCCGGGGGAGGCCGGATCCTGGGCTGTGTCCCGGCGCCCTGTGCTCCCGGGGCCTGCGCTGTTGGATTTGCGCTCCCGGCCGCGCAGCCCCCTCCGCGGAGCCGCCGCCTAAGCCCCTCGGAGCTGCTCCCGGAGCCCCACAGCCCCCTCTGCACGGAGCCTCTTCCTCTGCCCGAGCCCCCCCCCCCCCCCCCGAGCTGCTCCGGGTCCCGCCGTGCGCGCTGCAGCCCTTAGGGAGCTCGGCGCACTCTCCCAGGGCGCAGGTGTCTGTTAGTGTCCCAGGGAACCCGAGGTCACCCCCTCCCTTCTGGGTCCTGCTCCAACTCCCTGCGAGCCCCTTTCCACCGGGAAGGTCGGTGCAGCTCCTGCTCCTCCGGGACGGGGCTCTCCTGTCCTGGGGACACTCGCCCCGGCCTCAGCCCGGCTCCTCGCGGGGCCCCTCCCCCTTGGAGGCCTTTTGTTTCTTTATTTCCTTTTCCCAGTCTTCCTACCTTGATAGAAGCACGAACTCTTCTCCCTGTAGCGTTTCAGCTGTTCTCTCTTTAAATCTCAGGCCGAATTCGTAGATTTTCAGGATGATTTGACCTTTATCTAGGTAATTTGGTGGGGACAGGTGACCTGGGGACCCTACTCTTCCGCCATCTAGCCCCTCCTCCAGAAACAGTATATTTCCTTATTCAGTCTTACCCGAGTACTTTCTTAATATAAACAATTGCTATAGATAGATGGCTCTCAACTGCTAATATGATTTCATATATAAAGCAAAAATATTCAAATTAGCTATAGATATCTCATCTTTAAAATAGGGTTGATGGTGTTGTTTATCCCTAGTTAGATGTCAACGTAACAAATATTACTACTTGTATTCAAACAAAAAACATGCATATTAAAGTTGCAATGTAGCTATCTTCAAACAAGTGGATTGTCAATTTTTCTGTGCACTTTGTATATTTATTGAATTATGTGTTAAGTAAGTTGTTGTCAAGCAATGATTTAAAGCCATAGCACAGAGGCCTCCCCCTGCTAAGACGTGACACCTGGCATGCTGTAGTAATTGGGAAAAGAGTTGAACTTGGTGATCATGACTTATTTGAGCAAAATGAAAAATCCATGAGCATAAAAAAACATTATGGAGTGCTGGAAAGAATCACCAAGAAAACCAAAGCCAATGTTAGAAATGTTGCTAGGATGTGCTGCCAAATTAAACACCTTCATCTTTAATGTATACGTACACCCACAGACACTCACAGATACTCACAGACACTCACAAACATTCATACACAGCATGCCATTCTCTCAGATCATGAAGTTTAAAGAAAACTGTGAACAGATAAAATGTAAAGGATTGAAATGAGACCCATGTCATTTCTGCATGTGAATTAAACTTTCACAGAATTAGAACAAGGAGAATGATGATTTTTGTACTCTGAAATTCCCAATGTGTTCCCCGTACAAAAATTTTAAATACTTCTAAGTGAGGTAACAATATCAACTTGTCAAAGTTGAGGATGAATTATTAAGGGCATATACCAATAAAAGCCATTTTGATATAACAATATACACCTAATCTTAGAAATGTATTAGATAAGAGAAAGGTGTTTCCATCACCTCCTTCAAATATCCCTCACTGACCAAATCCAATTATTTAAACTTTAATTAAAAATATAAAGCTTCAATGTTGGACCTTTGGTGATTTGGGCTTCTATTATCCTGATCAAACTAAAGTTATTTTTTTCTCCAAATTATCATGTTTATAAAAGAATAGAAAATGCTTTGCTCTGATTTTAATTTTAAAATCTTTGAAGATGATAAATATTTAATGTAAAAAACAAAAAAACAAAAAACAAAAACTTTCTCTTCTTTCCTTCCTGAGGTACTTAAACCATTGCATTGCCTAGGCAGTTGTGGATGATACAACTGCAACTTACAGAACAAGCACGTTTATAGTGTAAAAAGGAGCTAATATGAGTTGTAATGAAATTTAACAGATGAAAGCTTCCATTAAATTTTGTTTATAAAGTGTTGTCCTGGATCTGATAGTAAACTCCTATAGAAATCATTTTTAGAACAGCAGAAATATGACAGGAGAGAAGTGCAGTAGACTGTGCCTAATTCATTCCAATTCACAGAGTAATGCATTTCAATTCACACAGTGATGCATTCTACTCTCCAACATGAGAATGCAATCTAGTTGATGCTTAGTAGAGTTGAAACAAACTCACAGCACCAGAAAACTGACAATGTCTATTTTGCTAAATAGAGAAATACTTAAATATTTTTTCACCATTTTCTAAGCGTGGCTATGCCTTATTTTCCAAACTATATGTTATGGTAATAGACTAATACTACTTATAAGACAATAGGCTTTGATGTTTGAAGTCTTCAGCTATTTTCATAGTAATTAAAGCTTTTTAAGAGTCAGCTTCTGATGCTCATATGATTTTCTGGAACAGGTTTCAAAGCCTAATTATAGTCAAATATTTCAAGCTTCTGGAAACCAATTTAGTGTTTACCATGACCCACTGCCTTACTGGTACTGAAAGTCTTTTCTGGAAATACACTGTTACATACAATTTCAGTCATTAAATGTCACTATAAATATTTAACAGTTTATTTAGTGTTACGTATTAAATTTTCAGACTCATATTTTTTCATCTCTTTTGTTGATATATATTAATTTTGTGCTAATTCCCAGATTATTCTTGGGAATTCCTTTATCCATTCCTATTTTCCAGGTTAAAAAATAAATGAAATACTGAAAAGATATTAATAAATTGGGCAGTGATTTCATGGGAGGCAGAAAATTTGAATTCACAGGATTCTAACACTGGCAAATAAGTTTGTATTTTCCTTTGTGGGGGGAAAAACTGGAAACACACATACACAGAAGAGTTCTGTAAAATCTGCAAAAAGGGGTAGAATAGGGCTTTATACTCATCTTTGCATTGAAGGAGACAAAATTGGGTCAAAGTAAAGGTAGATAGAGATTTTAACATTTAAATGCTTGTGCCTTTTTTCTTGAAAGTTGATTTATTTTGCCTGGAGGCTGGAGGGGTCCTATGAACCTCTGATTCCTTTTATCCATTTATCACATGCAAAATCATAATGAAAAGGACAGATAAAGTCCCTTAGGCGTATAGATACCATAATCCTACTCAGGGTATTTTATTCTTAAAAAATGACCATTTTTCAGCCATTGACCCATTACACAAACCATCTCCATTTTATAGACTGGGCCATTTAAACTGAAAATGTTGAACTGACCTTCTAAGGTCATTGAAGAAATGTTAGCTGAAGAGAGTAAGATTACTTTAATTTCCAGCATGGTGACTGTGCCCTGCAAGTGACTTTCCAATTTGAAGGCTATATTTTCTCTGAATTATAAACTAACCATTAAAATGGTAGAAACTCTTTAGAAATTTAATTAGGGTAACATATCTTGCTCACTAAATTACATGGATTCAAGATACAATGTCATTTTCAGCCAATCTTCCCAACATACAATCTTCTAGGTAATTATAATGTATTTTAAATTAAAATGTTGCACTATTGTATTTTGTTAATAGTAGATTAAACTAAGTGATGTAACTTTTTTTTTAATGGAGGGAGTGGTTATTCTATGTTCATCCAGCAAACATATCTTGAGTATCAATAATATATCATGCAATGTGTGACAAATAAGCACATGGGTAAGACAATAACACTGATCTAAATCTTCCACAAGAGAAAATAAGTAAAGCAACACTGATAGGACAATAAGGCAAGGACAGTAATAAAGATACTTAAAGTATTATGGGGCTGTAATGTGGTGTAACTATCTCAACAAAAGCAGGGGCTTGAGCAGTCAGTCACATGGTAGGCACTACTCAAAAAATATGACAAGCTATCCATCCATGCACTCAATGACAATATAATAAACACTGAGCATTAGGTATTGATCTATTTCTAGGTACACAATTACAGAAAAAATAAACCACTTACTTTCTATTTTTAACGGAGCTGTCAGGAAAGTCTTCTCTGAGAAACTGGCATTTGACCATAAGGATGACCATAAGGATGGGATGAGTTAGTGATGCTAAGGTACAGAAGAAGAGAGCTCCAGTCCATAGACATGAGCTTGGCATGTTTGGGAGAGTACTACAAGATTGCTGCAACATGATTAGTTTAGGAATATTTCTTAAAAAGCAATATTTCTTAAAACCTGTAGATGGTTTTAAGCAGGAAAGTGACATGATTTTCATTTAGGATAAATATGGCTTCCTATGACATTGTGTCAATCTAAACAAATGTACCACAACAAAATTATTATTCAACAGCCCAAATGAATTAATAATTTCTTTCCCAACCTATAGATGTATAGTATTTATGTATTAAATCCACTATTTAAAGTGAGTACGGTGACTACAACATAAATATTAATTATGCCCATGGTTTCAAATACATGTAATGCAGCCTATAAGGCAACTTCCGAGATTTTTGTTTGTTTTGTTTTGTTTAAAACCTAGAAATACAAAATGTAAATTAATGTTTTTCTGTAGGCAGAGTTAGATAGTAATGAGGAACATAGGTACAGAGTCAAGCAGAATCAGGTTTAAATCCAGGTTTTGTTCACTTAAAAGTTGAGACACACTGCACAAGCATCTTTTTCCTATAAATTTTACTTTCCACATATCCAAAATGAGGATAATCATGTCTTTGTGTGAATGAATTTAAATGAGGGATATAAAATTTAGCAAATGGTATGTGTGATCCCAATTCTGACTAACAAAAGGTAGATATTCAGGGTCCCTGATTTGCTCAGTCAGTTAAGCATATGACTCTTGGTTTCAGCTCACATGTCTCATGTGAGATCAAGCCCCTTGTCTGGCTTTGCACTCTACACTCTGCATGGAGTCTGTTTGAAAGATTCTCCTCCTCGGTCCTTCCCCCCACTTGCATGTGTTCTCTCTCTCTGTCGCTCTTTGTCTCTCAAATAAATAAATAAATAAATCTTAAAAAAAATAGTGGATACTCTATCCTTTCCCTTGAAACCGACTGGTCTTATGACCAATAAAATGCATTGGAAGTGACCCTATTTCAGTTTCAAGCTTAGACTAACTTTAAGGAATCCAGCAGCTTCCATGTTTACTTCATAAAAAGCAATAAGCCTGAGTACACAATTCTGTGAGAAATTCCAAACTAGGCATTTGAAAAAGCTACTTGGAGTAGAAATAAGGTGTCAGACAAGAATATGAACCCTGGATCTTTCAGCCCAGGTTAGCTGCTAGCTAAAACCAGGTGAATTAGCACAGTCAACTCCCTGTGGAGCAAAAGAACTGCCATCCTAGTCATGACCAAGATCTAACCCAGCAAGTTGTTATAAACGATAAAACTTTTATCATTTTAAGCTAGTATGTTTCAAGTTGATTGCTATGTGGCCATGGATAGTTAAAACACCCTCTAAAGGTATGAGTATTATTTATCATAGCTTTGTGTTTTCTCTTTCAAAGGATACAACCACAATCACGGGAAACTTTTATTTGAAAAAGGGCATCGTTCATAACGGCCTCTAACTGGACATAGCGCAAATCTTCAAAATAAGAGAACAAATAAATTGAAGTAAGACTGAACAATAAAATTCTACACAACAGCAGTAAGGAAGAACCAACTGCCATTGCACTCAGGACCATGAACAAATCTCACACCTGTAGCAATGATTGAAGGAAGCCAGATACAAAACATTATTTACTTAAAGATTTCATTGAAATCAGAAAAATGGTTTCCCTTCTAGTGTGGTAAATTCATACTAGGAAGAAATATTAGAAAACTTTTAGAATGTTGTAAATGTTCTAATTCTTCACTTGAATTGTACATTTTACTGTGTGGGAATGCATATGATACCTCATTAAATTAGGAGAAAAGTCTGCTTTTAAACCTCAAAATACTGAAAAACAAAACCACACAGAAATATTCCTATATTTAAAACTTGAACCTATACTATGAAACTTGAACTCACAGAATTTAAGTGACTTGCTCATACTCACATTTTTGGAAAGTAGTAAAAATTGTTCTAATGCCTTTCCTCAAGTTCTCAATATTTGTTTAGAATCCAATAGTGCTTATATTATGCAAGTTTTTCCCTAATTACTTTTTCTTTAAAAAGAGAACCTAGATCAGATTTTGAAGTACATAAGATTTAGAAGTCTATGATTAGTACCAAGGAAGCACCTGGGCTTTAGTAAGTCACAGAACTTTTAGAGGAGGCAACTCTAGAATATTGTAAGAATCGACAAGCTGCAGCAAATATGTGTGTGGGAGATAGTTTTTGTATGGACCATATTGTATAAAGAAGCTGTTCTTCTCTTGCATAGGACAATAACAATGGCAAAGACTGAAAATCACCTTGAATATTATTATGTTGGTAGACCTTTTTTTATGACCTGACATTTTATCAGGACCATCTAAATGTTGTGAGTATTAGAGCAAGCATATCCATGATATGAACTGATTTTAGTTCACAAGAGGTTCCATTTGTTTTTATTGAGGTTAATGGATCTGTGAATACAGATCCATTAACCCCAGAATTTTTAAATGTTAAATCAGCAGCTTTAAATAAATGTTAATATGAGACACCAATTACTGATACTGTAATACCAACTAGAGGGCAAGATTTGGAGCACTGCCTAGCAAGAATATGTTAAAAATTCTGAACTCCTTTATTAGCAAGATAAAAATGATGTAAAGATATTAATATTTTGTTGGGTCAAAGCCAATAAAAATAAATTATTTCCCCCTTAAAAAATGCATTTAGCAAATAGCTGCATAGTCTCTAGGAGACTTTATGTTTTCAAACTTTCATAGGATTATGGTTATTGTTATTAATGTTACCATTACTACTCTTGCAATGCCATTACTACATTAAGGAATTGATTTACTCAGATCTTTTGGCTGTAATTACCACATGCACTCATGAAACAGTACATTGAAAGGATACATGTGGCTCATTGGTAAGACAGTGATTCTGCACACTATTCCATGCAGGCTGGCATGATATTTATTTTGCTTTGTTTAAAATTATCTTGTATCAACTATATACCTAAAGTGGTATTGATATTTGACCTCTGTTTTTGTGGTCAGAATTTCATTACAGTGAAGAGAATTTAATTCAATTCAACATGCATTTACTTAATGTTTCTTATACCTAGCTAGCCCTACTCTCAAATAACATTCCTGGTCTCTGGGGAAATCTCAGCATCTGGAATCAAGCTGTCCTGGTTCACATTCCAGTTCTGATCAGTTGCTGAAAGTTAATTTATTTATGCCCCAACTTCTCCATTCATTAAATTGACATACCTTTCATGAAATTTTTATTAAGATATTGAAAATATAACTGTTAAAACTATACATATATGCCACATAAGTAATGCTTCATGCATTATAACTATTATTAAGGCAATATGATATCTTTAGAAAATTCCATAAAATATGATTATCACAGAAGACTCACTACAGAAAGCAACTGTATGTTTGTGTGTAGGGTATTAGGATGGTGAATGCCTTGTCTTCTATAACATGCTGTCTTTCTTCAGGCAATTTAATCCCCTCAATATTGTTTTATATTAAGATAATTTTGTTATGTGAAAACAAATACATCATACAGTCTTAGAATAATAGAGACTCAGTGCCTCTAGGATTGCATAAATCTCATCTTTTATGCTATCCTTACTGTCAAATACATGGTCCATTTTGTAAATGTTTCATGTGTTTTCAAAAGGAACATATTCTTTAAATTTTGGTTATAGATTTCTATCCCTCTCTCTCTCTCTCTCTCTCTTTTACACAGACACACACACATGCACATACATACACACATAATTCAAATCTTAAGAATTTATCTATGTATCTACTCTTGCACAATATATATCTATAAAATAAATATTTGAATCTTATATTTCAGGTCTCTAATATTTCTATTTATTTTTGTCTTCTTGATCTATTACTATCCCTGGGTAATCTATTAAAGACTTGAACTAGAGTAGGTTTATTAGTACTTCTCTTCTTGACATTTGTAGCTTTATATATTTTGAAGTGATGTTCTTGGGTGCATACAAGTTTATACTGATTATGGCATTTTATTCTCTTAGTCTTTTTACTAGAGTAGCATACCCTTCTTTAACCTTCTTAGTTACTTTTTAAATCATTTTTTGTCATATTAACTTATTCCTACTGTTTTCCATAAGCATATACTTACCCAGTATATTTTTTCTATCTTTCCGTGTCTTTTTTTTTAATTTAATGTCTTTGTAGACAGTGTTTTTAGATCTTCTTTTTATTTAGTTATTTTTATCTACTTTTAGTGATAAGTGCTTCAATTAAGGAATTTAAACTATCTATATAGACAATAATTCTGCTCATTTAAAATTAATATCTTTATCCTTAACTGTTGCCTTCTAGCAAAGTTCCTCAATCTGATCTTTCAACACACTAATTTATTTTTCAGCTTTATACTTCTAGCTATATAGCTCATTGTGTTCTTTACTGATATTATTGCATTTTTCATATTTATTACTAGTTCCTTTTGTGATTTACTGTTCTTGTTTCATATTGCTAGCCTCGTATCCATCATGTTATATTAGATTCTCAGTTATCTGTTTCAGTAATTATGCCTCTGTGCTGTTCACCTTATTTATTTATTTATTTATTTATTTATTTATTTATTTATTTATTTTATTTTCATTCTCTGTACCTAGGTATCTGGTTATTTTGGTCTGTGAATTCATGTTTCCCAGTGAGTATGGCCTACTCTATCTATGTGATAATGTATACTGAGAAAGAGCCACCAGCCAGGCTGTAATCTGTATTCCTTTTGTTGAATTTAAAGGAAGGGAAGAGGATTGCCCCAGAATAGATAGTCACACAGTACCTCAGAACTCCACTTGATCACTTCTATTTGCTGACTCTCTCCTGATAACTCCTCTCCTAAGGGTTTTCCTTTTAAATACTTAGGATTAAGTGTTTTAATAAGAGATAGTCTCTCTAGTTTTTAATTTTTATAAATATTGTTCGTTTTCGACCAGCACAACTGAGAAGGGAGAAATAGATGGAAAAAGAAATAACTTATATTGTAATTATAATTCCTAAGGCTTATTCAAAGTCATTATTCCATGAATTTGCCAAAGAAAATCTGTTATAATACAAAATTTTCTTAAAAACAAAACAAAAACAAACAAAAAAACACTGGAGTTCATTTAACATCTGTCAATAGCAGTCATGGCCACAGGAAGCTAGAGCTACTTGATTACATTCCAGTTTGCATAAAAATATTGTATCATGTAATTCAATTTTGATGTTAACAGTAAAGGATGTTTGTTATTATTTATGTGGAAACTAGTTACAAAATTGTTCAGTCATATTAAAAAGTGTCATAAAGTATGCCAGAGGCTATAGTACATCAGGATTTTCAGACTTGGCAGATGAACCCCTAGCTACACAGAAATATAAAGTCGCTATATGTATAATATGTTGGAGGCAATACCAATGCTTTCATTCATTCATCCCTTCATTCATTCAACAATTTACCAAATATTTATTATTTTCTTGGTCAATATCAGACTCTATTCTAAGGATTAGAAACACCATGAATAATGGAATGAGATTCCTACCTTCAAGGAACTCATGCTCTTACAAGGGAAATAAATGGAAACAAATAAGATCAAGACAATGTGACACACACTTTCTATGACTCCTTAAAGAGTTATAGAAATAACCAATAACCTCCTACAAGAGAATAAGATTTGAAGGGTATAACTCAAATGGCAAACATCACAAAGGTCATTCTCTCACCACTATTATTAATAAACATAACTATTATAACCTGGAGTTGATGACAATGGGGTATGGCTTTGAACTGGCAGAAGATTAGAGAAGGTTTTGTAAAATTAAGCCCTTACCTGGAAAAAAAAAATCAGTCCTCTGAATTATACTTGAGACAGAACATAGAGTCTGTGATTCTGGTGAGCAAATTTTTAAGAAAAATTGTAAACATGGGAACCTGGGTGGCTGTCAATTAAGCATCTGCCTTCAGCTCAGGTCAAGATCATGAGGTGCTGGGATTGAGCCCCATGTCAGGCTCCCTGCTCAGAGGGATTGAGGGAAGTCTGTCCCTCTCCTTCTCCCTCTGCCCTTCCTCCACCCCTGCCCCGCTCATGCTTCTCTTTCTCAAGTAAATAAAATCTTAAAAAAAGAAACAAAACTGTACACATGTACTCAAATAGATTTTTATTTTTCCACACTACACTGGCATTTTAAGGAATTATAGTTATGTATTCAAATATAATAGTCAAATTTGGTTAAAGAAGGAAAATTGTAGAGATATGAAAAAAAGTATAAAATGACATATATTTTCTCTTTATTTGGGAAAAACAGGAAACAAAGAGGCCTTTCCTTATCTAAAAGGCTTGCACTTTATTTACAAATAAATTAGTAACCCAATTAGTTATTAAATGTGCAAAGAAAAGGCCCACAACAGAAATCATACTTCTTTTGTTGTGCATATAAGGAGAAAGTTAGGCAAAGAAAGCTAGGTGGAAAAAATATAATTCAAATGATAAATGGCCAGTATTAGGAAAGATACTATATAGTAAGCTTGCAATCCATATATATGGAGTTTCATACTAAACCAAAAAAATAACAAGTTTTTAAAAGATTTTATTTATTTATTTCAGAGAGAAAGCATGACCAGGGGGAGGGGAAGAAGGAGAGAGTCTCAAGCAGACTCCACAATGAGTATGGAGCCCAATGCAGGGCTCGATGTCACAACCCTGAGATTATGATATGAGCCAAAATCAAGAGTCAGAAGTTCAACTTGATGAGCCACCCAGTCACCTCCAAAATCAATTTTTATAAGAGAGATTTCTTCTATTGCTCCAATCTAGTGTCAGACCTGGCTACTTGGTAAGAATAAGAGATGCCCTGATAAACTATGTACAAAGTAATGAGGCAGGGTAATATGATTGGGCATTACATTATAGAAAACTCAATTATCACTGGTTTACACACTTATTGTTTACTGACTTAACTAGAAGCCTAGGGTTATGCAATATCATGGGTTGGTTCAGCAGATTCACAATATCCGGGTGCTGAGTTGACAACCCTGCAATTCTTCAAGGTTTTTCTTTCATGGTAATAAGAAGGCTGCCCCACCTCCAAGCATAATATCCTCACAGGCATGTACAAAACAGAAAATACAGGTAGCCAGGGCAATGAAAGTGTAAGTCTCACTTTTCATTGAGAAGGAAAATATCTTTTCATTGGTTTCTGGTCTTATTGATCAGAACTGGCTCTCTGGGAACTAATTAAAAGTATCTTTCTCAGGGAGTAAGAAGTTGGGAAGTATGATAACTCTTTTCATTGAGCAATACAGATAAAAAATAGTGAAAACATTTCTTTCTTTGATTTAACAAATAGTTATTAAGTACTCACTATGCACTAGACATTCTGCTAGAAGCTGGGTATATAATAGATATAGTGAAAGAAACAAGCATAATGCTTGTGGGACTGAGGTGGACATTATTCACTTAAGGGAGTAAAAACAGGGCAGGAAACTGGATTGCATGGGACAATTCCATCAGTATGTTAGAAATATACGATAGGATTTGCCCAAGATTACCTTATGACATGCCTCTCTCCTCTTACATGACTGTGCTTCAATCAATCCTTTAAATTGGTCAAGCCTGTTCCTTCCTTGGAGCTTAATGCATTAGCTGTTCTCCTTGTATGAGATACTCTGCTCCCAGAACATTGCAAGGCTGGCTTCTTTTTGTTATCAATTCTCCGTCCAAATAGGAGCTACTTGAAGGAGCTTTATCTGGCTACCAGATCTAAACTGATCATCTTGTCTTAGTCACTCTTTATTAAGCAGCTGTTATTTCCTTCATGACATCCATGACCATCTAAAATTACTTTAGTATCCTCATTTATTTTCTGTCCTCTCCTTTATACTATAAACTGTATCTTTAAAAGCCAAGATCTTGTCTATTTTCTATATTACAGTAACTACAGTGCTGAGTACAGAGTGGTTTGGAAAGATGGGCTAGATCAAGAATATAGGTCATAATTAAGAATTATGGCCTTTACCCTGAGATAAATAGGAAGTGGCACTGTCTTATAACCAAGAAGTGATATGACTTGATTTACTCATTTACCACATGTCCCGGTAGCTATGAACTTAAAAATATCTTATTCTTACACAGACCTATATATTACAGCATATGTGTATGAATATGTTTTAACTAGTAGGTTTCTTTTTTTTTTTTTTAATTTGTATTTATGATAGTCACAGAGAGAGAGAGAGAGAGAGAGAGAGAGAGGCAGAGACACAGGCAGAGGGAGAAGCAGGCTCCATGCACCGGGAGCCCGACGTGGGATTCAATCCCGGGTCTCCAGGATCGCGCCCTGGGCCAAAGGCAGGCGCCAAACCACTGCGCCACCCAGGGATCCCTAACTAGTAGGTTTCTAGTAATCTTGATTAAATTAATCATGATGATGACAATAAGGATGATAACAATAATAAAGTTTAAGCTGAGCATTGACCCTACTGGTTAAAATATATGACAATGTCATTCTAACACCTGAAACTGCAGCATGACAAAATCACTTTTCAGTTTTTCTGAGAGGTCAATGTGAAATTTTAATAATAGAAGCTTATAGGGACCAGTAACAAATCCACAGTAGTATTTCAACTTTACAACAAAATATCTATAAAAAATACAATAGTTACCATCAGTATATCATCTTCAAATATGAAAGATAGTGAAATATATTTTTCAAATGAGTTCGACTCAAGCTCTACATACATTTTAGACTTTGATGTGGCAAAATTGTTGTGATACAGATTAATAGAAAACAGTCTATTTAACTAGATGGTAATTACTTTAGATGGAGGCTCTGAGTAATGTATCATGTTTACTCCTAGGTAGCCTGAGACCAATTTAACCTTTAATATTATTTTAAAATTCCAGAAAATTAAGTTACTGAATTAATGACACATTCTCTCCTTTTTATTCCCTTTACCCTTCACATAGAGTCTACTGTTCAAACTCAGTGAAATCCATATCTAGCCATATCAAAAAGCACTACACAACCATAATCAAAAACATGAAGTCATAAAGTTAAAACCATTTAATCCTATTAAAGCCTCATTAAATCAAGGCAGTATTTATAGGATGGGACTTGATTCCCTTGTACACCAGCAAATCTGCAACCCGAGTCAATGTTCACGAATTAATTAGCAACTGCACTAAGGGCAGGTGTTTGACTGACATTTTCCTTGATCTCTTCCCTCAAGGTTACATGCTGTACAGTCATGCAATTCCTTGCCATTAATCCTTAACCCCACTGGAATGTTTGTTTACTTTGCTGAATAAGAGTAAGAGCATGAGCTACAAAACAAATATGCAGAATGCAGAGAAGGTGCTTTTTTTTTTTTGAGACATTATTTCTTACATCAAAACATAATGTAAAGAAATAAAGCTTTATATGGGCTATGTCTACTATCTGTGTTTAGGAGGTAAAAATCCTCATTGTGGAGGACAAAGGTCACTTTTTAAATAGTTTTCACAGATATCAGCTAAAGCTTCAGGGAAGAAATGATAAGATTTTAAAGCTTGAGGAACTTGAAATATCATTTGCCCAAAAGCCTTCATTTTTCAGTTGGGGAATCTGAGACAAAGGGAAAAATTTATTTCTCTAAGAAACCCAGTGGACTAATAGGCCAAGTCTAAAATGCCTTAATCAACTAACATAGATTCTATTTTTGTTCTTTTTCCTATTGGTATTCTTCTGATACAAAGCAAGAATTTGACACATAACATTTGTTATTTATGACTTTGTTGGCAGTGATGATAAAAACATGTTTAGGTCTTGAATGGCATGTGAATAATATCCTCCTCAAAATATTGACAGTGGTCAAGACATAACTTCAAGTTCAGGTTGATGGACTTTTAACTATCATGTCATCAAAAACAGTTGAAGGAGTAAGATGCTTTTATAAGCTTCTATATGTCATACATAAGCATTTAGTTTTAATTTTTCATGGCTGAGCTAGCTTTGATTTCTCTTTTCAAAATGATTCCATAATATAGCAAACTTTTTGTCTTGTTGACAATTGAGATCAGAGATTGAAGTTGTATTATATTATCCTATCAAGTACAATATTAAAAACAACCATAAAATGCACTTCAGTCTATGATTTCTAGAACAAGTGATATATTTTTCCACTGGATACTCATTTTGCTCTCCAGATACCCTGCACAAACACTGATATTAAGCAGGTGTTCCAATTATAAGGTTTTGTGTTTTAAAGTGCATTTTCCTCTATCTGTTTCAAGTATTTAAATTATATTTAAATTACACATATTAAATTATGTATATAAATATATATATATATTATCAATCTTGGAAAACCATTTACTTTCCTAGGTATATTATAGAGATAAAATAGAAATAATTAAAAATAATAAGAAAGATGTATGAATGGATAAATTATAAAATGGCAGAAAGAAAAAATATTTTCAGCAAACTTTTAATCTTATAAATATTATTTGCAATGTTAAATCAAAGCAGAAACCAATAGCAAAAACTCAAGATCTGTTAATTACTAACTATAGTAAGAGAGGAAATTGCTGGCAAGGAATTTTAAATGTTTTATTTTTCCCTTTAAAATTTTATTTTATTTTTTAAATATTGGGAAAAAATGTATAGAATATTTATTCTTAAATTGGTTATTCTGGATATTTAATATTGATCAAGGTGCAACTAAAATGACATGACAAATCTTAGTATTGCCTTCTCCATATTCAAACCCCTAATTGTAGAAGTGAAGCATGTTATATAGAAACATTTACTTTTTAATGCAGAGGAGAGAGAAAAGGACATGGGATCTTTGGAGAAGAACTGCTCACAGATCCATCTTTGTAACTTTATCAAATTGTAATGGTGTAATGGGAATGAAGAGATCACCCCTGAACAAATTTCAAAGGGAACTCAACCAGCTGATCAAAATAGCATTTTAAAAAGGTTTGGAGTTCCCCAGGACTAAGAGAGAGCTGTGGTTCATATTAGAGCACAAGTTGAATCAGCCAGAATTTCAACATTGTGGGTAATAAATCCAACATGATCCCTGGCAATAAAACATAAAGATGAACTACACTGGCTCTGGAACAAGGTTAGGTTGGCACCTTGGTCCTGTTATTTACTAACTCTATGTCCTTTAAAATTCCTTATCCTACATCTTAGTCTTCACCCCCAAACCATTGCCTGCCATATGAGAGAAACAACAATGCTTACCCTACAGAGTCAACAGGAGCATTAAAGAAGACAAATTATGCAAAGGCCCAATAGTGTCCATAGCCTATGGTAAGAGTTTAATTAAGGTGATTAAAATTAGAACTGATGTCCATGAAGATAACAGTGACTAAAATGACCATGTAGACAACCTGAGCAAGAGCAGAGAAGCAATCCTTCTACCAAAACTAGCATTTGAAATAGAGATATAATATTATTGAAATTGAAATATAATATAATAATATTCTAAGACATTAACAAACAAATTCAACTTCTGGAGTTGTCCATCTGACAGGGAAACCAATATACTAGGTTTCCTGTGAAATCTCACCAAAAAAAAAAAAAAAATTATGGAAAATCAATTACAACAACATAAAGCAATTTTCTGATGCAATTTATTTTACATTAAAAATATGTAGACTTTGTATGAATGTTTGAGATAATTTATTAACTTAGCAGAGAGATCTTTTCCATTCTTAATGGGAAATATGGAGCTAATATTACTAAATTATAATAAGCATGTAGACAATTTTGCAAGTCAATATTATCAAAAACAAACAAGACAGCTCCAGTAAAGAATACAGCTCTGGTGTTGAAACATATTAGTTTGATAATGATAGGGAAAGTGTATCATTAGATTAATTGAGCAATTAGAAAAACAGCTGCACTTTTTGAGAACAGGAGAAAATATTCACTTCCTTATTCGGAAGATATTTGAAAGAATATTTAAATGCCTGCAAATAATATCTACCCTCATAGAAACTAATCTCATACGCCTTAAAAAGAAAAAAAGAAGAAAAAAAAGAAAGAAATAACAAGTCCCTTTGAGAGGAACAAGATTTTTGATTTGTATTTTGCCTGATGCAGACACAAGGCTACAACTCTACCACCTAATTAGTGTTTCAATTATGAAAACCAGTAATAAATATCTTACAAATAAACTAAATATATGCATATAAAAGTACAAATATACAACACATTTTTGTGTATGATTATGAATTGAAAAAATATAAAATCAAGACTATAAGAACAGGACCTTGATTATTATCTACAAGAGCTTGGTTTCTTAGAGTATAAGGCCTTTTTTCACCAGCTTTTCCAGTAAATATCATATAAATATATGTTTCTGTAAATATCATTTTTAGAAAGTTTATGGCTAGCCCCATTAACACAGATGCATTAAATGTGCTGTCAAAGGTGCAGCTTGGATATTTCTAATTATCTAATTAATCTAATAATATATTTCCTTTACCATTTTCAAACTGAAAACATTGCTACACTTGAAATCTTGGTTGTTGCAGCCAATTAAAAATAGAATTTCAGCAGAAGCTTCATTTCTGGTAGACTTAGATCCATATTCATAGTGGGAACCTGAGAGTCTTATTTTTTATCTTAAAATTAAAGTAGAAAAAACTTTCTTATTTTGCCAAAATCTCAATCTTATATACATTGTATTCATTCCTATGTGTGTTACAGCTGAAAATTTAACTTTCCTGAGAAGAGATAAAAAGTTTGATGAAGTCGGTATAGTTAAAAAAAACCTGTGGAGGGGCAGCCCCTGTGGCACAGCGGTTTAGCACTGCCTGCAGCCCAGGGCGTGATCCTGGAGACCCTGGATTGAGTCCCACTTCAGGCTCCCTGCATGGAGCCTGCTTCTCCTTCTGCCTGTGTCTCTGCCTCTCTCTCTCTCTCTCTCTCTCTCTCTCTCTCTCTGTGTATCTCTATGAATAAATAAATAAAATCTTAAAAAAAAAAACTGTGGAGAGAAATGTTTGCTTGAGAGTGTTATACTTACTAGTAAATACTCCTTCAAATAACTTAATAAAATTTATTGAGGTCTACCAACCAAATACTCCCTGTTGTAGTTCTCCTCATCAAAGCACCTTTATAATTATTATATTAATATATTTTACTTGAGAACATCTTGGTCTAGCTTCCTTGTCTCCCTGAAGGCATGGTTCAGTTTCTTGATCTATGGTTTACAAGAATGCAATATTAGAAGATGTGTTTCATAAAGAGGAAAGTAAATAGAAAACAATGATTCTCTTTGTAAGGTTATGTATACAGAAAGATGTTTCCTATGAGATTTCCTGTTCTGTTTTCTAAACTCAGCCAAATAAAGGTTAGAAACTTTTCATTCCTATTTATAAAATTGATGTTTGTTAAGAAAAACTCCTCTTGAATCTGTATTATATATAAGTGGCATCCTAAAGCAAACATGGTATGTATTTGGTGATATTTAAGCTATGGAAAAACAATGGGAAAAAACAAAGCAAAACACCTAGTTTGTTTATTTTCACAGCTCCTCACCTTGTTTTCTTTTTCAGTCTATCCTCCTACTAACTTTTTAAAACAGTGGTGTCCGAGCATTAGTGTGTATCAGAATCACTGAACAATTTGTTAAAAGAGCAGATTTCTGAGCCCCACATCACAGGATTCAAATTCTCTGAAGATCAGGGGATGGGGATATTGGCCAGATTCTAACATTTTTAAATAAATTCACTTATTTCATTTCCAGAACCCATTTCTAAAGTGTATTTTCCAAATTATTGAGAGGAAAAAATAGAGAACAATGAAGCAATACTTAAGGTAAATGTACAAAATAAAAACTGACTTTTAAAGTATGTTGTCCAAGACACAGATAGAAAATTTCCTTTACATTTTCATGTTTTTCAAGGAAAACAGAAAATGTACACTTCCTATTTCACTCCCAGTAGTAGAAGGAACGAACTATATACTCAGACCATAGTCTGAACCTCTAAGTCTCTCTTGCTAAGAGAATATTCACAGTGCATTCTGAGTTGGGCCTTCCCTGGCCACGCTCCTCTAGTTCCACTCTGTAGTTTACATAATCTCCTTACTCCTGGCTATACACGCCTCCTCCAGCAAATTCTGAAGGCAGCTTTCAGATCTTGTACAAAGCCTCCCAGATTTATTACCAGTTTTCTGCAAGGAGTAATTCTACGTTCTCAGCCAAATCCCCGCTGAGTTTTGTGGATATTCGTGAAGGATAAATACAGCATGTGCAGGACAAAGAAATTTTGCTCTTCCAATCACCAAGCTGGATTGCTCAGTTACTGCTGACAGAAGGAGGCAGAAATGATACGTTTGTTTGATCGTGCCAAACTCTTTCATACCTCGGCATAGACTTCACAGGCCAGTTGCCACATATTAGTATTTTAATCAGGAAGCAGCTCGACTGGGGGAGTTGAACAAGAGAACACTTCCTTTCCTTCACATATTTACATCCTTTTATCTATTTTTTATCTAATTCTTCTTCTGAATAGACATGTAGACAATATGCAGGAATCCAGATGGCACTGGAAAAGTCACCAGGATGAAGATTCTGTTGCAAATGTTTATTGTCCCTCCCACACCCACATGTCCTAAAAAGCTCTAATAGCACTAAGAAAATATGGGATGCTATATACCACCGGAAGGACTGACATTCAGAAAAGACAAAAAAAAATATTCCAACTTAGATACATTTCAAACTTGGTTGGGAAATAAAGATGAAGTACTGATAATCTCCAAAATCAACTAGGCAAATTCATTCCCCACCCCTCTCAACTCTTCTCTATCTTATTAACTTTCCTCTATTGAATGTTATAGACTTAAGGTAGATGCTTTACAGTTTCTTCTACAAATATCAATAGTATAGGTCATTGGATTAAAAGAGTCAAAAAATTAAAATGTCATTCTATCTAAGAAAAGATAATATTAACTTTGGTGGAAATGCATGGACCAGAATGATTTCTAGTTCTAATCAAATTTTCTTTTCAATATCCTTTGTGCCAGGTGATATCTCCCTTCTCTACTCTCTACCTGCTTACCCCCATAGGGTTCCATGAACCTAAATTTATATGTCTTTCAATTATTTATTGTATGTTCAGATTATTATTAGCTATAAAAATTGTATTTCAGTAATTGTCATTATTTTGGTATAAAAGAGAATATATTTTAGAAAGAAAAATACTGTTTTATACTAAACTTCTTCAGAGCTGCTTTTGATTAAAATTACAGAAATAACTTTTTTACTAACTTATGCCTTTACTAAAGGTCAGAATGTTGTTTTCTAAAATAAGACCTTTATTTTCCAAAGCAAGTAATATGATGTATTCTGTACTTTATATTTTCTTAGTTATTGAATCATTTTAATAAAATAATAAACAATTTCCCCAAACCAGCATAAAATATACATATTCTGCTCTGTATTTTTTCATACAAAAGCATCCAAGTTGCTGTTAGCTTGGATATGGATTATTAGAGACTCCCCTAAATCTTATTCAAAACTTTTGCTTAACATGATAAATCTGTACTTGGGCTCTGTTTCTGATATATTATTTTTTGGTCATGGGAAAACGGGGAATTATAGTTCCTAAACAGCAACTTGGATGCTTTTGTATGAAAATAAGATAATGTGTAACTAAAAGTAGTCTATATTGTCAAGTTATTCTCATGTAGCAGAATCCCTAAAACAGGCAATCCTCAGATTACTTGAGACCCTCGCTAATTACTTGAGCACCAATATTCTCTGGTATTCTCTTGGTTTTTCTTTCATAGTTGAGAAATATCTGCAATAATTCCAAACATGAAATTCTTATATGATAATGTCCAAATCAAGAAGAAAGAGATGTCTTCCTATTCAGCTTTCTATTTTTATTACAGAGGGAAATCTTTCTAAGGAGCTTTAAAGTAAACTTTCTCTTATATCTACTAGCTTAGGACAGAGTCAGATGCCCAGGTCAAAACTCAATCATTGGCAGAGTGAAATGAGGGTTATTCTGTTGGATAAACAAACAAACAAACAAACAAACAAACAGTTAAAAAAATATGATTCATCCTCTGCAGCTGGGGTGGAGTCAGAATTCCCAGAGCTCATGGTATCTAAGTGCTGTGTGAATAAATTATGTCAGTGAGGAAGAAGCAAGAAGTGGTTGCTGGGTAGGTAATCAATAAGATTTGCCACAAGCCAACATCTGTGCGCGTGTGTTTAAAAAGTGTACAGAGGTGGAGAACTTTTAGTATTATGGGTATGACAAGTCTGCATTTTGTGGGACTATCATTCTTACTTCAGGATTTGTAGCATTCATGATCCTCATCCACCACATACCAATGTCATCGCTTTGCTATAGTCACTGGTATAGCCCTAAGGTCCTTTTCTAAATATTCCCTGGAGAGCAACACTGTTCTCAGCCAAAAATCACTGGCACTGAGTATCTTCCTACTTAAATTCTGGGTATGTTTTAAAGAAAGAGGAACTGATTTGGAAACTAATAAATCCTTCTTAAGGTGGAATATCATGGAATGTTTGAAATCAAGTTGTAGCAATTCTCACAGTATATTATATTTTATGACATGCTTATGTACATTCTGTTACTAGGTCTTTGAAGTAAATTATTTTTTCATCACAAAACTGTGTAGAGATTTTATACACATACACATACACAAATTTGTGGAGAAGACAAAGGCTTTACATCAGACACTGACACCTAAGAGCTACATCCAAGTTTCTCCACATTGCTGCATTTCTCTAAAATGAGGATGATTATACCAAATTTAGAGTGTTATCTTCAGGATTAGATGAGATCGTATATGTGAAACATAGAAAACATTATCTAGAAGATACTAAATACTTTTTAAAAGATTGTATTTATTTATTTGAGAGACAGTGAGAGAGAGAGCGCACAGGCATACACAATTGGGGGAGGTAGAAAGGAAGAGGAGAAGTAGACTCTTTGATGGGCAGGGAGCCCCACTCTGGACTCTATCCCAGATCCTAAGATCATGACTTGAGCTGAAGGCAGACACTTAACCAACTGGCCGCCCAGGTGCCCCAATACTAAATATTTATAAATAACTCTTTCCCATATTTAAATACCTATAATGAGCAAAATAACTAGGAAGGAAGGAAGGAAATTAGGAAAGAAGGAAGGAAAGAAAGAAGGAAGAAGGGAGGTAGGGAGAGGAGAGGGACAGAAGACAATAATGAAGAAAAATAAAGAAGAGAGAAAGAAGAGAAAGGAAAACTCTTCATTAACTTCTGCAGAACCTAGGAAACTTTATCCAGTGACTTCACTGACTATTTTATTTCATATCATTTTTCCTCAACCTGTTTCCTTTTATGAGCTGTGTTCTTTATTTACTTCAGTTATACTCCTTCCATTTAAATTTGTACTTGGCAATTATTAGTTTAAGTAGTCTTGAGATTTTATAGCATAAAATAGGTCATTAGCAATTGTTTTTGTGCCAGCCCTTTTCTCTTTAATATTAAAAAGTAAATATGGTATTAAGACATTTCCAGAGTCATAAGAGCTGCCAGCAAGAGCTTCCAAATACCTTCCCTGGCAAAATTAAATTAATACATTCATGAATTCTTTCTACTTTTGCAGCATCTGTCTGTACAATTTGTAAGTTAGTTCTGTGATGTTGGCAATCAATGTTATTTTTTTCAATGTCATTTTTTAATTAACCTATCTGTATTTATATAGACATATAAGCCTATTTCTATCTATATAGAGATATATATGGATATTAAGCCACAACCGAAATATTATTTTTTATAATTTGGTAAGAGATACAGTGCCTTAAAGAAGAGGCAAATACTAGAACTTAGTTTCCAAATTTGGCCTTGCTAATACATCTTATAAATTGCATTCAGTGATGGTTAACCCACAATTTCTTTGACTTGTCAATATTTAGATATGATGTGTGGTGGCCATTTACACAGTTTTTCCTTATCAATTTCAAGCTCTGTCTTCTGGTGTCATATTTTGTCATCAGGAAATATGGCTTAGTACAGTAGATTGCAAGTTCATCCTATATGTACTATATGTACCTATATGTATGTGCAGAGGCCAAAAATTCTGTGGGCTGATCTCAGATGTGAATGTGTAGCTTCATTTGCAAATAACTAATTTCCAGGGTTAGGGATAAAGAGTTAATAACTTGTTTTGTATAAATCCTGCCAACCAATGAGCCAGTATGTTTCCAAACACCTTTTACCTCAGAACACAAAAGGATAACAGCCAAGTAAGAGAGTTTATTTAAAAGATTGCCGTAAATAGTAGTGTTCGAGATTTAAACATCCAGTTACCTTCACTCTGAATTCCTTCGGGTTCTCATTTCCATTAAATCTAACTTTTCTGAAGATTAGTTTAGATTAAATCCTGGAATTGGCATTTGAGACACCTGTCCAAGACGGTACCTTAATAAATGATTCAATCCCTCCCTTTGGCATTACTAGAATTCATCTCAGCTCATGCAGTAAACAGCAAACACACCAAATAAATTCACCATGTGTTTGCTTAGTTCTGGAACAGAGAGTTGCACAAAGATTCAATCTACAAATCTTATTATTTGGACAGAGTGCTTTAAGCTGATGATTGAGTTACCTACTGACATCAAGTACCCATTTACTGGCAGGTGTTAGAATCTACATTAATGACAGGGTGTGTGATGGGAAGCACACAGAGTAAAAACTCTTGTACTGAGATGCCCA
This sequence comes from Canis aureus, assembly GCF_053574225.1. Classification (NCBI taxonomy): domain Eukaryota; kingdom Metazoa; phylum Chordata; class Mammalia; order Carnivora; family Canidae; genus Canis; species Canis aureus. Next base: position 48,000,637 of record NC_135614.1, read on the forward strand.
TGTGAAATTTTGCCTGGCTTCCAGACCTGCCTTAAGTGTGCCCACATGGAATTCAGTATCTAGATAGCACCTGCAACTCTGTCCATTCCCCCCTCACTGGAGAGAAGAGAAAGAGCTATTATATTTCTCATGCTGGGAGTTAGAAGCATTGAATTTAGAAAACTAGTGGTAAAACAAAACAAAACAAAAACAAAAACGAGTATCACTGGTTCTTTATAATGAGTCACTCTTAATATTGTTATGTCTCTTATTAATTTCATTTTAATTTGTTGTGCTTATTCTCATGGTAGGTTTCTAAGATGAACATGACTCTCAAATGTGGACTGAGAATAAGATTTGGAATTCATATCTGGATAGAAGACTTGCCTTTTGCTATTTGTAGCAAGGTGACCTGGACCTCACTTCCCTCATTTATAAAAATAAAAGGTTAGATTAGATATTCTCTAAAGTCTGCTTTTTATTTTTTTAAAGTCTGCTTTTTAAAGCTACTCTACTAGTTTTGTTTTGTTTTTTCCACCTTGCCTCATATAGAACAGTGTTTTTTTTTTCCACTTTTGAAATGCTTCTCCACAGCCCAAAAAAAGATCTTTGTCACCTGGTCCTTTCCTGCTCCTCAAGGTCAGTCTTACTTATTCCCTATCCTTACTCCACTCCAGGCAGGTACGTAGTGGCTTTGCAACTGCCTTTCTCAGTTCCTTGGCATGTACGCTTTCCTCTATGTAGAATGCTCTACTCCCAAATTTCCCTCAGAGATGCATTTTCTGACAAGCCAATCTATCTTAGTTTAGGTGGTCTGAAAGGAAAGCTCTAAAATAAGGATTCAAGCAAACAGTTCATTTAGGAGGTAAAAGAAAACACAGGAACAGAAGTGAGGAAGTGATATAGGTAAAGAACAGAGCCCATAAAGTGCAGATGATTAAGCCAGTCATCACTGTGGGTCAGTGGAGCACAACCCCACAGAAAAATTCTAGAAAATAGTATAGATATACTTTGGAGCTAGCCTTCATGAGGGCTGAGAAAGCTTAGAATGGTTGTGGACTGAGTTCTAAAAGTCATTGGTTGGCAGCTATTCTGTGAGATGTTATTTTCCTTCCACTTTAGCCCTGTTCCAAGCCAAAACATTCTTCCTTTGTCTTCAGAAAAAGCCCACAGACAAAGACATGCAGGTACAAGAAGTTGGAGGTTGGCCTGAATCTACTGAAGCAGTCAAACTCAAGGGAAGGATATTGACAATGTCTGCCTTCTGCCATCTAAAACAGCATCTTCCCCCTCAAACATTGTCTGCTCACATGGTTTTCTTTTTACTCATATCATTTACCACTTTCTAAGGTTATGTTATATATCCATTTATTTATTTTGATAGGCAATTTGTTATAGTACTTGAAAGAAAACCCCCAATCCAGGCTGCCTAGCTTTGAGACCCAGCTGACTATGCTACTATTTATGCAAGACTCTTCCCCAGTTGACTCCATAATAATAAAAATTTCCTCAGTGGGTTATAGTAAGGTTTAAATTAATGTTGTTGTTTTTTTTTTTTTTTATAAAGCCTGGGAACAGTACCCAGTACAGAGTATGTACTTTTTCAATGTTAGTTATTATTGCAATAGTTTGTATATTGCCTGTCTCCCCTCAAGAATGAAAGCTCTGTGCAAGATCAAACTTCTTTTGTTTTGACCTTTTCACTGTAATCTCCAGGGTTCAGCAAAACAAGAATATAGTTGCTCAATATAAATTTGCTAGTGAAAAACTGGATGAAAGATACTCTTTCTAAGAATTCCATTTTCATAAATATTACTTCTTACCCCATATCCCCCCAAAAAACTCACCTTCAAGTAATTATTTTCAATTTTCTATTAGCTAATATTCATTTCAAAAGTGTCCTACTTTTTAAGGAATCCTGCTCTGACTCCATCCTTTTTCTCCATGCTGCCTCATTCTCCCTCATGCTTCATTCATCTTGCTTTTATCACACTCTATTGAAATTATTTACTTGCTCATCCTTTCCTTGAGGATGGAGAATGTATTGTTTCAGGTTTTTTCCCCTAAGTACCCAGCCACAAACCAGGTGCTCAATAAATATTTGTAGAATGAATGAATGAATAAATTTGCCCAGCTAATGGTTTTAAGACAAGGCAACTAATTCTCCAAATGCTGTCTAGATTGCCCTCTGGTGTATAGATAAGTTGAAACCTGCAGAAGTGAGATGACAGTGTTACCTCCAAAAAAATCTGAAGTAACCACAAAAGGACTAAATTTTTTTGTGCCATGCGTACTGTGGACCACTGACTCTAGAACAGAGGGTCATCAAAACCTTCCTCTTTTGCAGTACATTGTGGTAAATGAAACAGAAATATATTTAAGTGGAAAATGAGAACCTCACTGCCATTATTCATGCAGTCAGTTGTTATTTAACAAGGATAATTAAAATTTCTAAATTACTGCACACTAATGGTATTCTTTTTTTCCCCCGTCGGTTTACCTAGTGACTGACCAGCAACCAAAATTTATATGATAAAAGATTCTGGAGCAGAAGCATTTTGATCCTATCTGTTACTCATTTTTCTGTTAAAAAGGCATTATTTTGTTGTTGTTGTTGTTGTTCTTTCCAATTAATTTATTCAAGCATCTGAGAAGTACTCTGAATTGTTGATCTATATTCTATCAAATTAAAGCTAAGTATCAAAAAATAAAAATAATAAAAAATAAAGCTAAGTATCATGTTTCTCTATATGCTAGCTATATGTTAACCTGTATCTGGAGAAGCTACAGGCTAAATTAGCATATAGAATGTCTCTAGGAAATTTTTGAATAAACACAGAATACATCACAGTGACTTAGGATCAACCAAAAAGATGAAACATAAGACAAATATGTTTAGATATCCTTGTATCCATGACTCAGTTGAAAATAATTCTTCTCTCAGAAATCCAAAAGTTTGGTTAGTTGTTAATTTGTTTTATGCATGATTTAAAGTGTGTGTGTGTGCACCTGTGTGTGTGTGTGTGAAAAACAAGAAATTTGTATCAAATGTAAAAAAACAAAAAACAAAAAACAAAAAAACAAGTGGTTCTGAAGCAAGGAGGCTCAAATGCTGATTTCATTCCCTTTAGACAAATTGTTAATCCCCAATTTACTATGAAAAATTTGTTCTAGCAAGTTTATTTCTAATTGTGTGTTCAGTTCCAAGAAGGGTAGAAAATTTTATCTCCTCAATGACTACTCTTTACTTCATCTTCAGTTTCCCACACCAATCCTTCTTTTTCTTTCTTGTCATAATACTTCTTCATTAGCTCCACATTTTCAGCCTCATTACAAATTCTATTTCTGTGTATAGTGCCAATCAAATTTGACACATTTTGCCTTATTTTCTTCCTTCCAATTATTATACCCTAGAGAAAAAAGATGTCCACACCTTAATGTCCCCTAAATAATAATGCTTTTATTATTTTCTTTCTCTTTCTTCTTCCTTCCTTTCTTTTCTTTATCTCTCTTCTCTCCTTCTTTCCTTTCCTTCTCTTTTCTTTCTTTCATCTATCATTAACACAAAATTTCCAAAATTAATATTTAATTTAATCCCTTAGCCTGCACATCAGGACAGATAAACTTTGCTTTTGCACCTTGAGTTCCCTTTTAAGTCATATTCATCTCAAATGTCACCTTATCTCAGTCTTTCCCAATGCTCAGCACTTTGAATTATTATTGCTCCACCTCTGTTAGCAAAATATTTCAAAATGACATGTCCTGTAGTAAGATTGGGCTTATTCTTTAGATGCATGACACCACTTGCAAAAAGTATTATATGCACCTTTAAATTTCATGCATGTAGTACAAAGGATTGGTTCTAACTTACAAAATCAAATAATATTATTAACATGGTTATAGAAACTTCAACAAAATTAGAGTTCATGTAAATCATTTTTTAAAAGATTTTATTTATTTATTCATGACAGACACACAGAGAGAGAGAGGCAGAGACACAGGCAGAGGGAGAAGCAGGCTCCATGCAGGGAGCCCGACGTGGGACTCGATCCTGGGTCTCCAGGATCACGCCCCGGGCTGAAGGCAATGCTAAACTGCTGCGCCACCGGGGCTGCCCTAAATCATTTTTTTATATACAAAAGTTACCTGTCTATGGTCTACCAACTTATTTTTCTCATACATCTCACATAGTAGCTCTTACTATCATGAAACTCTCCTCAATTTTATTTATAAAACAATAGCCTCAGAGATACATGAAATTTCATGGTTCAGTGATTGTCATCTAACCAAGTCATATAAGATTGAATCATCCAGGGTTAAATAAAACACCTGCCTTCAAATATCTATTACCTGAGATTTCTCTGATTTCAATCACACAATCAGCGAGCTGACCTCTGAGATGGAAGAATAGATGAAGAATAAGGATTTGAGACACTGGCTCTGTAACTACTTAACTGTGTCAGCAAAACATTACATATACTTTTATAGTTTAGAATGGACCTTCCCAAACCAATAATATCTAAAACCACCAAATTCACTCTCCCTCAACACTTTGTAAAAAAAAAAAAATGACATTAATATATGTTTCAGGATTAAAAACTAAAAATAAAAATCAAACAAAAAAAATTGTGTATGTGTAACCCAAAAGAAGATAGTTGTCAGTAAAGATTTTTTTAAAAGTGCTTTAAATGCAATCCTTCAGAGATGCATGTGTCTTGCCTGTACATTTATTTGTAAGGCAAGCAGCTCAATGTTTTGTACATTTAGACTCTATAAATTGTTTTGAATGAATGAATCACTGACAGGTATCTGCTATTTAGTTGTAAATTCAGGGGCAAAACAAAGAGATGGAATTTCTAACAGCAACAAATGTGTACAAATTTAGTCTCAGCCTTCGGCCCCATGCTCTAAGACCTCCATTATGTCTCCACCCCTGCCTACCAGCCCATTGCCCTATGTTCTAGTCACATCAGACTCTGTTTTCTAATCTCTGTGTACAATCTCTTGCTGTAAGCTTTGCCTATTATTTAAATTCATAAATCTTTTAAGAAGTGATAAGTTTTCTTCTTAATTTCATGATTCTTAAATTGAAATTAATTGATCCTATGTTCTTGGCTCATGTATATTGATTTCCAAATTGTGCTTAGCCACCATTTATCATATATAATAGATAATTATTAAATATTTTTAATTCAGTTGACAAAGCTCAGTTAAAGTTGAGTAAATTTGTGAACAAATATTAATGTATTCTTTATAAAAATATTTTATTTATTCATGATAGACACAGAAAGAGAGAGAGAAAGAGAGAGGTACAGACACAGGCAGAGGGAGAAGCAGGCTTCATGCAGGGAGCACACGGGACTCGATCCTGGGACTCCAGGATCATGTGCTGGGCCAAAGGCAGGTGCTAAACCTCTGAGCATCCAGGGATCCCCTCATTAATGTATTCTTATGACTAAATGCAATTAATTATGGAGAGAAAGCTATTCAAATCTTAAAAAAGAGAAAAGTTCAAATATTATTGCATAGGATAATGTTTATAAAATAAAATCTGTAATGTTTTAGTATTTACTTTTATTCTTCTATAAACATTATATATATTACTATGACTCCCAGAACATTAAATATTCACTAAGCCATCTTAAGTAGCACACATCTTCTTACCTTCCAGAAAGTAAAAGGTAAAAGAAAAGAAGAAAAAGAAAGTCTGGAACAACATCACTAGGAGTTAGTCCGCGTGGGGAACTGACTGACTGAGACTGACATCAAGGAAATCGAATTCTGTAACCTAGTGACCTCCACAAACACAATGGAAAACCAGACCCTGTGATCCTGTTAGTGAGTCAACTCACCTGTCTTTAGATGTCAAAGGGGAAAGAAAGGGGAAATCTCCACACAGTAAAAGACCCCAGGACACCATGAGTCTCTAAAACCTTTAAGCAGTTTATACCTACATACTAATTTAATCTGTATTCAAAATTATCACTTTAAAGAATGAAAACATTATTTCAAATGTAAAATTAGAGTAAGATACAATGAAAAATATTACATAATAAAATTAAGATTCTCTTTGGTTATATATTTAATTTTATACTGATATATAACTATCTCCCTAATTCATTACGAAGTAGCTGCTAAAATGTCTTTACCCTAATTAAGTTTGGAATTTCTGAAAAAAAAAAAAAGAGAAAGAAAAAAAAAGTTTGGAATTTCTACCTATCCTAAAGGCTGCTGTTAAAAAAAAAAAAAAAGTGACTTCATTGGCCTCAAAATATTAACACTTAAGATATGCAGCATGGAAGGAAGAAAGAAATCTTATACATGAATTCCATAAATATGAAGGTTAAATTTCACCACATAATGAGATTATATCCTCAAAGTATATATGATCATTAAAAATTTATTTTTTATGTTGCCAATTTTAATTTTTTTTTCATTTATTTATGATAGTCACACAGAGAGAGAGAGAGGCAGAGACACAGGCAGAGGGAGAAGCAGGCTCCATGCACCGGGCGCCTGACGTGGGACTCGATCCCGGGTCTCCAGGATCGCGCCCTGGGCCAAAGGCAGGCGCTAAACCGCTGCGCCACCCAGGGATCCCTATGTTGCCAATTTTAAATACAGTTTTATTTAAGGCATTGCATTTTCCACTTAACAACACAGTGCTTATAAAGTGCAATGTTTATTTCCTTTCCCTGTGCACATATTCCATATTTAAGTATCAAGAATGTCCAGTATATTTACTATAGCAGCTTGACTTTAAAACTGCCATGAATTTTCTACAAATTTGGCTCCTTCAAATGTGTGGAACAATGCTAGACCTGTCATCAGGTTGGCTTAATCAAACTTCTTCAATGGTAGGCCCAGAGGAGGCACCACCAGAGGGAGGAGGTCCACCACCAGGAAAGCCTCCAGGCATTCCTCCTGGCATGCCTCTTGCACTCTGGTATAGCTTCGTAATGATGGGGTTGCAGACTTTCTCCAGCTTTTTCTGCTGATGTTCAAATTCTTCCTTCTCTGCAGTCTGGTTCTTATCGAGCCAGTTGATGATTTCATTGCACTTGTCAAGGATCTTCTGTTTGCCTTCATCATTGATTTTGCCCTGAAGTTTTTCGTCTTCAACAGTTGCTTTCATGTTGAATGCATAAGACTCAAGTGAATTCTTGGAAGACACCTTGTCTCTCTACTTCTCATCTTCCGCTTTGCACTTCTCAGCTTCCTGGACCATGCGCTCAATGTCCTCCTTGCTCAAGTGGCCCTTGCTATTAGTGATGCTAATCTTGTTCTCTTTTCCTGTGCTCTTATCCACAGCAGACACATTGAGGATACCATTACCATCAATATCAAAACTGACTTCAATCTGAGGAATGCCATGAGGAGCAGGAGGTATGCCTGTGAGTTCAAACTTGCCAAGTAAGTTGTTATCCTACTACTATCCCATAGTAGCAGCTGAAAATACAATCACTGCTTGTGATAAGTATTTCATCCAGATACAAGTCTGAAAAATGATATTATCAATTTAGCATTTATAATAATCCTAAATATACTCAGTGCAGCTATCAACATATAACATCTGGAGAGTTTTTTGCTGACTAGAAAATCCATCTTTGTGGTTAGAGGCCTCCCAACCCCTCTGTGTATATGTATACATACACACCCACACAAATATACTCTGTCATCATTAAGTTTAATTTCCAGACATTGTACCCTTCATTTCAAATTCTTGGGGTTGAAAACTCACTATAATACCCATGTATTGACAACCTAGGTAGGGTCTACTGGATTTGAATCCCAGCTTCACACACCAGTTGTATAAACTTCACACACCAGAGTATAACAAGTTACATATTCTCTGAATGCTTTTCCTTCTCCATAATAATGGTTACTTTGTAGGTTTATATATGGAATAAAGAAACTATTTTTTTAACCAAAAGTATAGAATATAGTGCATAGTAGAGTCCAGAACACCAGTAAATACTGTCATACATAGTTTCACCTAACTAAATAATATCCTTTCTTTCCCAGGTTTTTCCTCCATTATTTGCCCCTTTCTACTGTCTTCCATCTTTTTTTAATCAATATCCTTTCTTAGCATGCCAAATAATGTGACTACAAGCATATATTTTTATTTATTTTACTCATGATAGTTTATTTTACAACATAATTTTAAATATTAAAAGTTGATTAGTTCTTTTAAGACTTCCTGAAAAAAATATGTAATTTGGATTTTTTTCCAGTGATATTGAAAATTTTTTGTAGACTTGAAGTTGTACTAAATCTTTTATGCACAGCAGTAACTTAACTTCACAATTCTAGACTAGAGTATTTCCAACAGCAACAGTAATCCGGGTGCTGTTGGACTTCTCTTACTAGGGAGCAGAAATTGTAGTCTGCTTTCTCAGTACTCCTGTAGCCTTGGGTAAACCCTGCTGCTTTCTTGAAATCTCCTCCTACTCCTCCTGTTTGTTTTATCTTTCCATTTGTTCACTCTATCAGCAAACATTTTTGAAGAGACTTTGATGTGCCAATTACGGTGCTAAACAAATAGGAAGTAATAGGCATAATCTTGAAATCAGCTGACAGAGCTAATGGCCTCATGAAGAGAAAACAAACTGTTCAATTTTATTGCAGACTTGTAAGAAATATAATGGGATAACCAAATTTTGCTATGGGGACTTTTAGGGGACACCTAACTTAGGTTTGTGAGGTTCAGGAAAGATTTCTCTAAAGAAGTAATGCTTAAGTTGAGAACTATCACAGAAGTGGGAAGAAACCAGGAAACCAGGGAGAATTTTTCTTTCAGCTTCTACTACCTCCCCAATACACTAAGTATTTTGGCCTTGGCCAAGAGACTTTACTCAGGTTCTAACACATCCTGGGTGACTTCAGTGTCCATGCAGAGGGCCCAAGCAATACCCAAACTTTTATTTTGCTACCCTCTCTACACTGGTGACCTTTGCCTACTTCCTTTTTTAAAACACCTGGACATACCAGTGACAAACCAGACAAAACATATTTCTCAGTATTTGTCTTTTGAATTCTCTGAATATTTACCATGTTGGTTTTCTGGATTTCATTCTCTTTCTCTACCAAAGCAAAACAATACAAAGCAAGAAAAAAAATCCAATAACTCCTGATTTTTCTTACACATTCTGTTTAATCTCAGAAACCTTTTTTTTTCTTTTGATTTTTTTCTTAGCCTAGCCCTTAAATGTTGCTAATCCTCAGGAATCTAATTCTTTTTCTTTCTTACTCTATATGCTCTTCAGCATATGGCTTCACTAATGATCTAAATACCAGTGATTCAAATGTCTATTTCTAGCTGAGATTTCTCCCTTGATTTCTAGACCTGTATTCATTTAAGCTACTAGGATATTTCTCTTGAACATATTACTGTGCCTCAAAGTGAAATTTGTCCAAGCTGTGATCTTACTCCCTATTCAAACTTCATCACATCTTGTTTTACATATTCATTTGTTCCCTATCTTTGAATAGTATCACTATTGACCTTGTATTTCAATTCAGAATGCTAGATAATGATCCTCACTTTTCCTTTCACTCGCCACCCACATAGAATTAATCACACTGCCCTAGATCTCACCTGTTTAGTATATCTAGAGGACAGCTACTTCTCACCAATCTTTTCATAACCTAGTTTAGGTGATGCCACTTCTTGTCAGTATTACATTATTTGTGATAGGTAGATTTTTATTCCCACTTATGTTTTGTCTTCCTTGTTAGATAATTATAGTTCCTGTAACATTAACCTCAGCCTTGGCCATTTGTGTAGCTTTGGTTAATAAACTGAGAATTAATACATGTGGCTTTAGTTTAGAAACCAGCCATCATGTGACTCAACCATCATTTTACCATTCTATTGTTAAGGTAAACACAGATAAAGAAAACACACAAAGCAAAAGTATATGAATAAGGTATACTCCCTAGTTGAGTGGAGCTGTAGACTATGGTCTGATATTGGGTAGGTTCACCACTAGGGTCCTTAGATGAGGGCACAGATGGTGTTCAGCAGCTGGACAAGGCTGTAAGCTGAGCTCTGCTGTAGGGCAGGGCTGGGTGGTACTATAGGTTGAGTTCCAAGGCTGACCAGGGTCACTGTTCAGGCTCCCTGGTTGTAAGAAGCCAGAGGCTATACTCAACAGTTGAAGAGCACTGCTGGCTTGGCTTCTTGCCCAAGCTCATCTGTAGGATGGAATTTGTAGCTGCCTACGTTCTCTCATCATTTGACGCTAAAGGCTATACTCAGTAGGTGGGTGGTGGTATAAATTTTCTTCCTTGCCTGAATAGGGTCATATAATAGATTCCATGACCAAATCAGCTTGTGGCTAGGAACCCAGAACTTCTCACTAAGCTCTCTGGCCAGATGGGGCCACTTATTTGGCTCTGCAGATGGGACAGAGTCACTGGTTAGGAGCTCTGTTCAGGTGCCCCTGCAAGAAGGAATGTGGTCATCCAAGATCTGAGGGATGGTAGCAGTAAGCTCCTTCCACTTCTCTTTCTCTATTTTAACTCCAGTGGTCAGATCTTGCAGATTATCCCAGTGATCTATGTGAGATCCTACTCACATAGGAATATCCTGCAGGGATCTTGCCCATCTTGTGCCCCCCACCCAAAATCATAGCCCAGAGGGTATGTTTGCTTGGAGGAAGGGCAATGTAGTCATAGTGTAGCTACTCTTCCTACCCACCTAACATGATCCTTTTCAATTTCTGTGGTTCAAGGGGATGGTTAAGCCTCCGCTTTGGGTCCTGGGGTTTTCACATTGGTGTCTTCTCTATAGATAATTGCTAGTTGGTTTTCTTGTGAGGGAGACTGAAATCAGGAATGACTTATGTCACCGTTTTGTTGATATCAGCCCAACAAGACTATTTTAATGTGAATATCCATTTGATATCATTTTTACTGTCCTGTACTTTTTTCCTATTGAACAATGCCCTTAACTATATGACTGTCAATTGTGTGGACCTCAAGCAAAGCTCTTATATTAAGCGAATTAGGTTACTAGGTTAGTATCAACTTAGGCACAATGATTTGTTTATCTATATAGGGTGTTATAAACTGAATTGTGTCCCTCCAAATTCATTAATTGAAACTTTAACCTCTAATATGACTGTATTTGGAGAAAGGGACTTTAAGGAGATAAATAAGTTAAATGAGGCTATAAGCATGGGAACAACAGAATTGATGTTCTTAAAGGAAAAGGAAGAGGTACCAGAGCTCATTCGTGCTCGCCTGCTCTCTCTCCCTCTCTCTCTCTCCCTATCTCTATGCTCACACACAGAGCAAAGGTCATGCAAGCACATTGTAAGAAGGTGGCCATTTATAAGACAGGAAGAAAGGTCTCATCAGAAATTAACCATGCTAATGCCTTCATTGTGGACTTTAAGCCTCCAGAACTATGAAATTAATTTGCTGTTTAACTCACTTTGTTGTATTCTTTTATCGAAGCTAAGTAGACTGATACATACGAGCATATTATCAAAGTACAGGGCATTAGAGTTTATGGACATTGAGGGAGATAGAGTAATCCTCTTTTTTTTTTTTTTTTTTAAGGATCACTATCTCTGAGTACAAATTCTTGGAGCTTCTAGAAGCCCTAACCCTGATACAGTGGTTCAGAAAGCCTACTAATATATATCAAAACTGATTGATGGCACACCAAGATGGGGCAAGGAAAGAGGGAATAGAGACACAGAGATAGAGAGCTGATGTATTGTTTAAACTTCTGGATCCAATCATGTCAGAAGCCAATGATACTACTTGATTTCTTAGTTATGTGAAACAGTAAATTACCCTTCCTTTCCTTTCCTTTCCTTTCCTTTCTTCCTTCTGTCTTGTTTTATTTTGTTTTGTTAAACTGATTTTTAAGTTGAATTTCTATCTCCTAAAATCAAAGGAGTCATGACTTGTATATAATTATTCTGTTTCAATAAGGTCTCCCTTATGTAATCTAAATAAGAATAGATAATGAGAGCAGAGAACAAATTGACTTAGCTCACAAAAACAAGAGCAGTATATATATATTTAGAAAGGATGAGATGAGTGAGCTTCATAACACAATCTTACATGATGTTTGGATTTACTGAAATAAATTCAAATATTGGTGAGGGAATAAAAGAAAAGAAGAATTCTAGTAGAATAAGACTTTGTATCTAAAATGGCACATTTATGGTAGTTCTCTGAATTTGGAAAACATGGGTCAAAATTATTTTAAGCTTTAAACACATTTCTTTCGGCACTCTTACCATTAAAGGGGGAAAGCTCCTTTTCAGCATTTTTTTATACAATGAATAACTTTCTATGCCATTATTCACCATTCATTAAGGCTACTAAATAATTGCTTTATTTGCATAGTGATACAATGTCCACCTTTATGGATATTCAATGCATCCATATTAATAGGATCAGTATCAAAAAAGAAGAAAAAAACAATGATTTGCAAATGGTGAAACAAATTTACAAAGACCTGTACCAATTTCCTTTTAATTCCCTAAACCAAAGCACAGATTTTGAAACAATGAATATGGTTTTTAAACCTCTACAATAAATAAGCAATCATGAAATTCACCGGCAAATTACTACTACTAATGTTTAGTATGTGCTCACTACATACCCCTCATGATTTTAAGGGCTTTAAATATTTTAACTCCATCAATTCTCACAACACTCCTGATTAAGGTATTATCTCTACAGATGAGGATGTTGAGTTGTAGAAACCCCCAAACCTTGCAAAATCACACACTTGACATAACTAAGACTTGATTCTTAGCAGTCTAAAAATAAGTTATTTTACTCAATATACAATGAGGTCTCTAAAAGTCTAGTGCATTCCTTTTATTTTACAGCTGGAGAAATGAAGGCCAAGTGAGAATAAATATCTAACAAAGGTCACATTTTCAGGTAATGATGAAACTATGACAGAAACTTCCAATACCCAGATTCCCAATTCTGAACTCTTCCTACTACTATGTCTCTTATAAGCAAAATTCTCCAAACTAAGATATACGGTGATTTCAGTCAAGTAGGGATCTAAAATGTATTACAATTTTTTTAAAATATTTTATTTATTTATTGAGACACAGCGAGAGAGAGAGGGGCAGAGACACAAGGCAGAGGGAGAAGCAGGCTCCATGCAGGGAACCTGACGTGGGACTCAATCCCAGATCTCCAGGATCACACCCCTGGCTGCAGGCAGCACTAAACCACTGTGCCACTGGGGATGCCCTAAAATGTATTACAATTTAAACATGGTGAGCCACATTCAACTCAGACAAAACTACTTTCTCCAAAATCCCTGTCTTGTATGTTTCTGGGTAGGGTGGGCAACAAGGAGATTCTTCTACAAGATTTTGAGAAAGGAAGTGAAACAGTAACCATTTTGTGGCTTGCACACAGTGTCACAGATCTGTCTACTGGCCTCATTCCTGTGAATCTATTGCTGGGTCTGCAACTATTCTGCCTTTCCTTGAATCCTCCTTCAGCTTCTCTGACTTCTGGGCCAGGTATGTGTTTAGCTACATCACAAGAAACTAGCTTCTGTTGAGTACCCATACCAAAGATTGCAGAGGCAACAATAACTAACAAAAGTTTCTCTGTTCCCATGGGGTTCTAGGTTGTTCTTAAGCTCCCTGACTTTATATGTATTTTCCATTCCTAACTGCCTTTCAGCCATTCCTGTCATTATGTAATGGGTTGATGAATAAAGTGCCCATTATGATAAGGACAAAAATTATTTACAGGTCAGCTACATGGATATCCACTTACCTAAGAGAATCTTTCTAGAGCCACTCCTGAATGACCTTTATGCCAACAGAAGAAACCAACACTGTACCCCCATTATGGCACCACTTCCTGAAGGATCAGTCAGCTATCTGCTGGCAGGTTGATCATATTGGACTTCTTCCAGCATGGTTGTTACAAAGCTTTGTTCTTACTGAAATAGACATGACTATTGATATAGATGTTGCTGCTCCACTTAGCAATGCATTTCCCAGATGGGATCACAGATTTTCTGGATATCTTATTATCCACAGTATTCCAAATAGCATCACTTCTGACCAAGGAACTCATATCACAGAGAAAAAAAAATTTAAAAAAAACCCAGGAACATACCCATGGTTGTAGGATTTACAGGTTTATCATGTTCTCCATCATGCGGAAGCAGTTAGCTTGATGGAGTGATGGAATGGCCTGTTGGGGTCTTAATTACAGAACCAATTAGGTAGAAACATCTTGCAGGGCTAGAGCAATGTACTCCAGGATAAAGTATATGCATGAAATCAGCATCCATTATTTTCAGTTGTACTTAGGATAACTATATCATGTTAGGTAGAAGCTTGACTTTGTCATTATCTTTATTTGGAAGCTAAGCATGATTTAATGAGATGCTTATTGGTGCCAAGTTGATACGGAGTGGATTATTTTGGCTCTACAATGTGCCAAGGTGGCTATGCTGAACTACATTTCCCAGAAAACTTTTCCCTATATATCTCCCCTTAGGGCGGGGAAAGAAAGTCCTTGAAGGTGACTTAGAAGGTGAAAATAAAGTAAACACTATTTTGTATTTTACACATTTTGTTGTTGCTCTGGTTCCTTAGCTTATTGGCATGAGACAGCAGGTGGGGCTACTACCACTACTCCTTCCCTTTTACTTTCCTTCATCTTTTCTAACTCTTGGGTCAGGTGCTTCTGCTTAGCCACCTTTTGCAGGGCTCTTATACCACCAATGTTGGAGGTAATAAGAAATGGCATGAGTTTTACTGGGATTATAGTTGTACTTGTGGGTTCCAGATTGGTTTTGGTTTCCCCCACTCTGCAACCATCTTCCCTTCCTACTGTCTTCCCTATGGACTTCAGGCTTCAGCAACAGAAGCAAGTGTCACAGCCTTAAAGACACTGTTTTACCAACACCCACAATTGCATACTGTCAAATCTTTGTAGCAAATTTATTCCTATATCATATGTATTTATCTGTTTCTATCTATGTATCTACCTATACATGCACTTATATATGCATCTGTCTCTCTCTCTATCCATCCAAATATCTTCACTAGTTCTGTTTCTGATTGAACTCTGACTGATACACACAGATAATACATAAATTCAATTCAACTAAGATGACTTCATAAAATATTTCTATAAAATTGTTAATATTAAAAACATACAAAAATATGGATTATTTGGCCAATACAATAACGATTATATTCCACTACCTCTACAATGTCTCATTTTGTCAATACAGATATATCAATTATTTTTTCAAATTGAAAAGCATAATTAAATTTATTGATGACTTGAACTAATAGGAACCAGTTTGGTAAAAACATCTTTACATATATGTAAATATATCTCTAAGGAGACTGTCACCATTTTAATAGCATACATTTCAGAGCAATATCTCATTTTCTGTGCTCAGTTCAGTTATATGAAATAAATATCATTAATAAGGCTGTTTTATAGAATAAGGAAACTGAAATTTCAAATTGTTCACTTTCCTCCAAATCACATAGGAAGTGAAAGGATACTTTGAATACAAAATACTTAATTCCATATCTTGCTCACTTATGTTCAAAATGCTACATTCTATTTAGAATAATTTTTTTTGGATTTTTAAAATTCTTGAATTAATTAAGTAAGGGATTTATTAATTGATGAGTTTTGTTATGGGAATTAAATATAACATTGCATGAAGCCTGAAGGTTATAGGTCTTCAATATGTGTGTTTGGCAAATCTTAGTTGTTGATGTGATGATTATCATTATTAATATTTTAATCTAATTGGCTTTATGCATCATGTCATGTATATTCAATAACACTGTAAACTTAGCATACCAGAGGGCAGCAAATTTGCCCCACATCAGTTCTTTAAGCTTAAACTGACTGGACTGAACTACTTGACAACTGTGTCCTTGATAAAATTAAGTTTTAAAAGCTTTGGTTCCCTCATCCATAATATGGATATAGTAACAATAGTTACCTTATAGTGTCATTGCTTGAGTTTCATTCATAGAAAAATGGGAAGCCATTAAAGTGTATTAAGAAGGAGAATTTCGGGCAGCCCAGGTGGCTCAGTGGTTTAGCACCGCCTTCAGCCTAGAGCATGATCCTGGAGACCCAGGATTAAGTCCTGCATCGGGTTCCCTGCATGGAGCCTACTTCTCCCTCTGCCTGTGTTGTGTCTCTGCCTCTATCTCTCTCTGTGTGTATCTCATGAATAAAAAAATAAAATCTTTAAAAAAAAAAAAAGGAGAATTTCTATTTGCCCTTGTAAAAGAATGCTCTGTCTTCTTGCGAAGAACGGATGGTTGAGACTAAAGCAGAGATGTGAAAAATAATTAACAAGCTATAGCATGTTCAGGGGAGTAGTGCCATCTTTGACTAGGATGGTGTGTCAGTGGAATTGTGGTTTTATGGTAGAATTCACAGGACTTGGTGGTAAGTGGAGAATAAAAGAAGGAAGTTTAAAAAGATACCCAGGTTTCTAGATTAAGCAACAGGGTAGATGACGTAGCTACAAACTGAGAATGTAAAGAATAGAAAAGAAGCTTATTTTGGTAGTCGTGATGGTCAGAGGTATACAGAAACAAACTTCCTCCCCTTCCTTCGATTGCTTCCTAGTGTACGGATTTCATTTATCTGCTTCATTTTTATGAATATCTATATTATTCAAGTCTGAGAGTCTAACAGAATAGGCTTGTGGACAGAATGTCGTGAGAGGGTCATTTTAATAAATGCTCAAATCTTTAAAAAAAACTCCTTTTATTGGATATCTATCTTTAAACAATCTTATAGGCCTTGCTCTCTAATTTATTATTAATTTCTTTGAGACATAAACAAATATTTCTGTAACAACCCAATTCTATTGTTTTAACATCACCTCTATTGTAGAGAGCGGTGACACTTCTATATGAAAGAATGATTTACACTCTTTGCTTTAAATTTAACTTTTCTGCAGCCTCTAGCCAGATTGGTGCCCAAATAGTATTTAGGGTACATTTTTCCTCTCTCTTAGGTAGTTTTTTACCACTCCAGCCACTCCTACAAAATTTGAAAAATGTCCCAAAATATGCAAGTGCTTGGATTACCCCCATACTTGTAAATAAAATGACTCTTTGACAACAACGAACAAATTTTAATATTTATTTATTTGAGAGAGAGAGAGGTGAGCATGAGCCAGAGGAGCAGAGATACTCAAGCAGACTCCATGCTAGCATGGAGCCTGACCTGGGGCTCGACCTCACAGCCCTGAGATCAGGACCTGATCCCAACCAAAAGTAAGATGCCTAACTGATTGTGCCACCCAGGCACCCCAACAAAAAGATCTTTAAACAATCTGATAGGTATGTATTTCAGACGTATATGTATTCCAGAAGTGGCATGTGGCATGGTATGAAAAGTATATATAGGAATCAGTGGAAATTTAGACTTAAAGTGAAGTCCACAGAGAATTTTTCAGCATATTCTCTGAGCAAAAATTAGGAAATATATGCAACTTGAGAAAAACAATATCAAGCAAGAAATCATGAAAGTAAAACATAACATACCGTCTTTAAAAATCTAGATAGTTTTTTTCTGCATATACTTGATCATAGCATTTAGCTATTTAATGAGTATAATTTTGATTATTTTCTTGATGAGACTATGACCATCTTGATGCCAAAGATTATAAAATTTAATTTTACATACATTATTCTT
This sequence comes from Canis aureus, assembly GCF_053574225.1. Taxonomy (NCBI): domain Eukaryota; kingdom Metazoa; phylum Chordata; class Mammalia; order Carnivora; family Canidae; genus Canis; species Canis aureus. Next base: position 48,018,328 of record NC_135614.1, read on the forward strand.
AGACGAAATGGATGTTCAAGAAGCACCTGTTGACAAGATGAAGTGTAGAATGAGATTTGATAGTATTAGAAGTTTTATATATTCAGTTACTGCTGCTGACATGTCAGTAGCATGAAACAGCTTGTAATTGTCAGGATGATATTATTTGTCATTTGTTAAATGAAGTACTAGCTTGGCTTAGAGTTTCTTGCACTGTTTTCTGTAGGGTGATGGAACATTTGGAGTTTATCAGCCAGTATGGATAAATTTATCATTGGGTATAACCCTTTCTGGGTCATTCAGGTGTAGGTTAAAAAGAAAAATGACTATAATGCTGGTGAGAGGTATATTTGTTTGGCAGCCCTCATGCTGAACTCAATGTACTGAAAGTAAAGGATGCAGGCAATAGCCTTGAGTCCAAGCTTCCAGGGAACCCTTTACCCCATTGCTCCTTGCTCCTGACCTCACATTCATCTTAAGAGGTGAAGCAAGAGTTCATGTCCCTGGCTCCTTCAAACTTGGAATTATAGCCCAACTCCCAGTCAGGCTGTCAATTACTGCCAATTTACAGGGCTAAGGGAAAAGGCTTTATGGCCTCTTACAAGCAGAAAAAGAAAAGAAAGAGAAAAAATGTGAGGTGAATATGAGCTTGTGAGATGCTATCAATATGCATATTTTGCTTTGCCATTAATTTCCTAAAGCTCTCTGCCTTGTAAAAATCAGCTATCACACTGACAGCTAAAGGAAAAATATTACAGAGCATTTGGTATTCAAATATCAGTTGGATAAATTGTAACTTTCCCCAAAATGAAGCCTATAAACCAATGGATCTCAATCTTTAATGCATATTAGAATCATCTGGAAGGCTGTTAATGCACCCCCAGAAATTCTGACTCATGAGATCTAGGATGGCATTGGACAATTTGCATTTCAAACAAATCCCCAAATGAGGATGATACTACTGATCAAGACACCACAATTCAGGAATCACTGCTTCAGCCAAAATTCAGTTTTAAGATCATTTTGTTCATCAGTTGATATAAACACTGCACATGCACTTTTAACCTTAAAACAAACAAACAAACAAACAAACAAACAAACAAACAAAAACTCTGTGAAAGAGGTATTAAATGCAATGGAAGAAAGGTGCATTACAAGAACTGAATCCACAGGACAGAACAGCCTTTTCATTGTCCACACATATTCTAGAAGAAAATGAGGATGAATAAGATGATAGGCATGCCTGACATTAAAGAAAAGCTTATCCGTGCCTAATGCAATAGAAAATGTGTTTAAGAACAATTCACAGGCATAAGAGTCTGACCCTTCCGTGAGCCAAGTTCACGAAGTCCTTAGCTGTTGGCTGAATACGTGCAAATAAAGTACAATAGGTGATGAAACAGGTCTATGTCATGTAAAATGTGACATACTTTCCACTATTCTCAGAGTTAAAAAACGGAGTGTTTGACCTAGACTTAAGTTTCTTTTTTATTCTTTTTTACAAATCTATCTTCCCTCTTCAAGAAGTTAACCCAGTTGTATAGATACAGGCTATATGGATAGGTAAACTGATTTTAAAAAATGATACGCTCACATTTTTAGAAGGTGATACTAGCTTGACATCAGTCGTGATCAATTGGAGAAATTTTGACCCCCAGAGAATATTTGGCAATGTCTGGAAATATTTTTGATTGTCACAATTGGGGAGGCACTACTGACATCTAGTGGGTAGAGGCCAAAGATTCTGCTAAAACATTTTATAATGCAAAAGACACCCCCACCCCCACCCCCACCCCAAACTCCACAGAGGATCATCCAGACCAACATGTCAGTAGTGCTAAAGTTGAGAAACCCCAATTTATACCCAGGAAATAAATGGACTGAATAGAATTCATCTGTTCACATGCATTGCCACAGATGTGAAAGAAATAGGATTGGACTATGGTATAGAGGATTAGAAAATCTCCAGAAATTTGTTCACACCATGCTTCAACCTCATGGTTATAGATCTGGCATCTTGCAATCTTACATATGCAACCTTACACATGAAATATATTAATTATTAATGAAATTAAATTCCCATATCAATATAGAGTATAATTTACCTATTTCTTTTTCTTTTTTTCTTTTTTCTTTTTTTCATTTCAATAGGTATTATCGAAGGTATAAGATTCTGATTGACACTTATATTCTGCTGGTGGTGGCACTGATGGCCACTCTCCTAATAGCGCTTCTAGGACTGATAGTCAAAAAAAAATCACAGACACAAATCTTTCCAAATTTACTCAAGCAATCCAATTTGTCTTTTGTAATGAAGTTGGCATATTTAAAAAAATCATAAACAGAAATTGCTCAAATGAAAGTATTTGAATAGTCTTCTCAACAGTTTTTTTTTCATGCTTCAGTGATAGTGATTCTTTTTATCAGTCACAGTAAAAGTAAATCAATATTTATGTAATCCAAGAAATCTGACTAATGCTAGGAATTACTGAATAGACAATTACATTTCAAATGCAAAATTTAACAAAATAGTGGTATAATACAGGAAGCAAATGAAGTAGCAATACAGTAAAACCAAGTGCATTTCAAAGAGCCCACTGATTTGAAGCTTTTCCATAATCTGTTTTCAAACCTTCTTTTGATATTCATAAATTCAAATTAGATAATAGAATTGATGAAAGAAATAAAAGATGTCTTAAAGGTATCATCTTTTAACATAATATTCTTGGGTAGTTTATGACTACAATCAGAGTGGCAGCTTTATCTACTTTAACAGTGAGCTTCAGGGAACAAGGTTGAAAAGTATGTTCATGAGGAAATATGTCAAGTTCATTAAATGCTTAACATATCATAAGTAAAGAGTTATTTTTTATAAAGGCATGCATATTTCTCCTCTATTTCAAATTCTAACATACATTTATTAATCTAAAATACTTCCTTTCCTATTGTGGAATTGGAAAAACAATATGATTCAATAAAATCATCCTTTCAATTTACTTATTTGGTGATTGTAGTTGTCAAATTAATTTGATAACTTATTCATATAACATTCAGCACAGGACCCAGATTCCATAAGTAATAGATAAACTGCTGAGTCATACCACTTTTTTAAAAGATTTTATTTATTTATTCATGTGAAAGAGAGAGAGAGAGAGGCAGAGACACAGGCAGAGGGAGAAGCAGGCTCCGTGCAGGGAACCTGATGCAGGACTCAATCTGGGGGCTCCAGGATCATGCCAAACTGCTGAGCCACCCAGGGATCCCCCATACCACTTTTTACATGATTTCACTTATTTATAAATTTGTATTTTTCTATATGTGTATGCAAATCAATATATAGTTCTTCACATTATTCTTTTTCTAAAATCTTAAGTTCCTTTTATTACCTATAAGAAAATTGTGTAATAGATTTTATTTAAGCATCCATTCTCTTGATAATTTTTTAATGTTCCTTCCCTCTCCCTCCCTACCTTCCTTCCTGCCTTCCTAGGGGCTCTCCCAGGCACTTCAGATGGCCAACTCTGAATTGTCTGCCACTTTCCTAGGTTTAGCACTGACATTCCATGTATGTTTGAAAGGATAAACCTATATAGAAAGTTTTATAAACTTTCACTCCAGCTAGTTATAATGTCAAGAGTTTTTAATTCTATACATAGAACATCAGAGAAAACATCATATATATGTAAGTTTACAGAGCAAAAGCAATTCCAAATACATTGATCCAAATAATCCTGAAGCTGAGTTCTATGAAATCTTTGGACACAAGTTTTCTTAAACCTTTTGTTCTAAATATCAAAAAAGAGATACAGGAATTACAGTTAACTCAAAATCATGGATTCTGAGCTCGTGATCTCAGGTTATATATTCTGTTCAGTATCCTCTGTATTTATTTACATTTTCTCTGGCCTCCAAACCTGCAGTTTGCAGTATGGAAATTGTCACAACCAGGTTTTTGTATTCTACCCAGAGAGTCTATGTCTTACAGATTCTAGGTTTACTCTCTTTCTAAATCTTAACTGTTCTCCTACTAGACACATCTAAAATCACCATGAACTCACAGGAAAATACAGAAACACAATATATGGCAGACTCAGTAATGGAACAGTTGAACATTCATTACAAAGTCAGATGAGTTCTTTGTCATTTAAGGAGACAGAAGAGACTGACATTAAAATGCAGTTCATTAAAAGTGAATTTTAGCCTGGTCATTTACAGTGCCAAAACATCTGGAGACCATTCTAATTTATACTGGAGTGCCTTCAAATATATTTGAACTCCTAACAAAACACGAGGGAATTGGTAAGTATAAAGCTTTGGGTTTTGTACTGAAGTGACTTATCTATTTGTTTTTTAGAATGCTGCAATATATCAGCCTAAGCACCCTTCAGCACAAACTCAGTTATGCTCTTTAAAAGTGTTATATTTTCTCCTCACCCTTCAATTTTTACCTTAACATCTTTGCTAAAATATGTATTGATAAATAGTTCAGGAAAATAAGTGGTTAAGAAAGGTGAACGAAGCTCCACCTCCAACACAGGCACAGATTGCTCATCCTTAATCTAAATAAGACAGAGAATCAGAGCTCAGTAAGGGGACATGGTGCAAAGGCGCAAGTGAATCTGATGCACCAGATGGCTGCACCCAAACTGTCCCTTCTTGTTCCTCGTAAAGCTAATTTATCAAAGTACTGCAAACAACAGTCATGTTTTCCTCTCCAACATTTGAAATGAGGCTGTTTATTTACATACTATATAGCACCTTTAGCTTTCACATTTTTTTTATCCCTCATAATAACTTTTTGGATAATTAAGTGGCAGCTCTTTAAAGGTGAAAGGAATCTTACAGTGAGATTTGAGGAGTATGTGAGTCACAGTGAGATAACTGCCAATTCGTAAGAAAAAAAAAATCACTTAGGCAAGGACCAAAGGCTGTTTTACTTCCAGTTCCTTTTGAGTGGTAACATATAACCGTTTTATTCTCCTAATATCTCTTGTTTTACCAAGAGAAAAACACAGGAAACAAAAACATCACAACTAGATCTTACTAACAGTTTTAGCACCCAGTTTCAAATTTTATCTTAATGCTTAATGGTGAAGACTTTCCTGGTCTTACCAATCAAAATAAATCAATCCTTTCTGTTTTCACTCACTGGTCTACTCAGCCTCAACTGATTAATTTCCGTCTGCCCGGGATAAAAGCATACACCATCCTTCCTAATTTCAAACAGTTTACGTGTTACTCAAAGGCAGAGACTTTGGGACTTCAGTGTATATACCTAATACTATGTACAATGGTTTACCTAGGACAAGGTCCTCAATGAATGAATGCATGAGATTAGGCACAGTAGGTAGATGATCATCAGAGGCATCAGAGTCAGTGAAGGATTATCCTTGCTTCTTATTTTATATGTAGTGTCATTTACATTTACAGTTGAAAAGGAGTTTCAGTTGCATGTGTATATTCCCCTTCCCACTATTTTGTTTACAAACACATTGGAATTCATCATAAACTCCTTCACATTTACTGATTCATCATAAATTCATTCATTCATTTGACAAATACCTATTGCTAAGTGTGCTTTCATATAACAAGCACCTTACGCCTTACTTGTACTATGTCTCATAAATAAAAGGAACATAATCCTGATTTCAATCCAGATCTCTCTCTGAAACTTGGTATCTTTAATCTCTATCATTTTTTGTCTGCCCAAACTTAAGGCTGATTCCAGTTATCAAAACATAGGCTGAGTCAAATTAATTCCTTGTATATTTTGTTTGTGACAACTGAAATTTATATTCATATGTTTCTTATTTTTCTTTTCCTTCTGCTTTAAGTTATTTCTTCTGTAATTCCTTTCTAATGTTAAAGATGACACAAAGTCAGTTTATAAAATATTCTTAAATATGGCAGTAAATATTATATCTATTTGTACCCATATACAGAGCTGATATTGGTCTGGAGCATGCCAAAACAAATAAACCTCGTGGTTATAACGGTCTTCAATTCCTACTGTCTAGTGCATATGCTATACCATTTTATATAGAAATCTCCCCTGACCAAAAGTCTCATACAGAGCCTTGTGACCAGGCTGCCCCAGGGGAACCAAGACTAACCTAATTTCCCACTGTCAGTGTGGCACTCATGGGGCCATTTGCCAACCTGGGGCAGACAAGGCAAGACTAATTAAGTAGTGGGATGCCTGTATGGCTCAGTTGCTTAAGCATCTGCCTTTGGCTCAGGTCATGGTCCCAGGGTCCTGGGATTGAGTCCCGAGTCAGGCTCTATGCTCAGCAAGGAGCCTGCTTCACCCTTTCCTCCCTACTTGCGTTCTCTATTGCTCTCTCTCTCTCTCATACTTTTTTTCTTTCAAATAAATAAGTAAAATATTAAAAAAAAGAAGACGGAGTCATATAATACACATTTTTACTTTTACTTTCATTGCACTTTTCTTCTGGTAAACACACCTATTTTTCCTACAGAGAAAGACCTCTTTTATATTGCGTGAAGGATTGCTAGGATATCTGCTCTATCAGTCTCCTCTATTTCCTGCCAAAGGGTGGGCTTGTTCAAACATAGCCAATCTAATTGTCACTCAAAGAAATCTGAATCTTAAACAAAGAGAGAAAAATTACAAATAATTAAAGAGTTTGTCTGACTGGCAATGCTCTGGCAATACTGTGTGTTAGTTTCTACCACGGGTATTCTCAAGGTGTAACTCTCTTTTTGTGCTTCTGGGGCCCATTTCCCTTACTCCACACACTCCAAGCATTCCTTTAACCATGTCAGTATTATCAGTTGAATTGTATCCTTTAAAATTACACATTCAAGTTCTAATCCACAGTACCTGTAAATGTGAACTTATTTGGAAATAGGGCCTTTCTAGGCATAATCAAGTTAAAATGAGGTCATTGCTACAGACCCTACTCAATATGACTGGTGTCCTTATAAGAAGAGAAGGGATACAGAGACAAACATGCAGGAAATATGTCATATGATGAAAGAGGCAGAGACTGGAGTGATGCATCTATAAGACAAGTATTTCCAGCAACACCAGAAGCTAAGAAAGGGGCAAAAAACAGATTCTTCCCTAGAGCCTTCAGAGAGAATATGCCAACACCTAAATTTTAGATGTCTCACCTCCAGAAATGTGAGAGAATACATTTCTGTCATTTTAAGGCACCCAGTTTGTGGCACTTTGTTGTGTCAGCCTTAGGAAACTAATATAGACAGCTATTCCAAATTATATATATATATGTTAAATATATAAATATTTAATTATATATATTTTTAAAACTTAAAAGAACTAGTCATCAGGAGTATCAGGAGTTGAACCTCAATTTTATGCAAATATCATTTGGATGACTGTATATACAAGGAGGTTGGGTCTCTCCTTCAGTCCAGACAAAGTAATCCCATTCTACAGTTGCCACTCATTGATCTAAGAAAAGCCATGTGTTCTAGCTCATATGGGGAATCTGCTAAGAGACTTCTGGAAATGAGTTTTTCTCCTTAAGGAAAGAGACAGGCATGTGAAAAGAAATGTTTACATAATTCCTTCTATAGATATTGTCTTGCAGGGTATGGCAGATGTCTCATAACTATGTAGTGAGACATTATCAGCGCTCTGAGTATCAGAAATGTAGCAACCCTGGGTGCTAGGTGTAAGCCACTAACAAACCCTAGAATCAGGAGGCTGTAGACTCATTAGGGGAGCTTAATAAACCCCATTATATGAGCTACTTCCGTTTTTGTATTTTGGTATCTCTAGTCAAAAGCATATTAACTATAGCCTTGGAATTCTCTAAATACTTTAATCCAGTAAGTCAGCTGCTCACCAAAAGTGGCATTAGTGGTCAGATACTCAAGGTAATCTCTGATTAGTGCAAGAAATATTTGCATTTGTTGTCTGGTGTTATACCACATAACATGGATGTCTACTTGTCATAACTACACAGTAATCAAGAGTTCTGTAATCCTTGTGTCAGTCATGCTGGAATCTCTAAAATGTCCTGAAAACTGGATTCCTCTTCATTCTTGGTTTTACATTTTTCAAGGTCACTGAGTCACAGAATTTTGGGTATTTTTAGCTTCTATCTGGGGAATAATAAGAGAAGAAACTGGGACAAGAAATAAAAGGAGAGCAAAGAAACTAAATGAACATAATGCAAACTTGAAATAGATCAAGAGGGATCCCTGGGTGGCGCAGCGGTTTGGCGCCTGCCTTTGGCCCAGGGTGCGATCCTGGAGACCTGGGATCGAATCCCACGTCGGGCTCCGGTGCATGGAGCCTGCTTCTCCCTCTGCCTGTGTCTCTGCCTCTCTCTCTCTCTCTCTCCCTCCCTCTCTGTCGATCATAAATAAATAAAATATTAAAAAAAAAAAAAGAAATAGATCAAGAGTTTTAATTTTTATCCCTGAAATCTGGATATTGGGGACTGAATCATGGTAGAGCTGTCCACTAAAAATTTTGGTTTGGTAACAAATTACCTTGTGCAGGTTTAAATCACAGAAATCAGATTGGGAAGAAGAATTAGAAAATGCCCTGTGAGCCAGATAACTTTTATTATTTTAATAGCTTTTATTCTTTTAAGCTAAGTGTGGGTTAGGAATGGATTTTTCTATCTTTCTGCTCTACCATAATCAGCATGTTTCTTATTTTGTCTCCTCCTGCAAGTCCAGATACCATGGTCATGTTCATAGCAAGAAGTGGGTGGTGAGATGGAGGGTCTGTTTTGTCTGTACTGATTTACCAGGAAAGCCATTCCACTTCCCCTGTAAGACATTCCCTTTAGGATCATTAAATACAACTGGGTCTCAAAACCACCTTTAGTCACAAGGCAGGATGTCAAAGCAAGAAAGAGAATTCTGATAGTTGAGTTATATCAATCATTAACTATCATCCACCAATAAACAAAACAATATTCTAAGCATGGTATAAAGAACAAATAGATCCAGAATAAGCAAATGATGGTGTCTGCCATACTATGTTATTAATAAAGGTGTCTAGATAGTTTCTTATCTGAGCATTTGATTAACATGAACTTCTTTTACCACAATTTCTCATACACTCAGAAAAGAGCTGACATTAGCTTCATGGCCTGGATGAGTTCTGACAGAATAAACAATACTTGATTAATGTGTTTTAATGGCTAGGCTAGTGCTCATTTGAATGTTGGCATTATAAAATGTAAAAGCTTTTTTATATAAAATCTAAGTCACTAAATGGGACAAAGACTTTGAATTTATTAAATGTTGGTTTAATCTTTTAGAAAATTATCATAGAAAACTCTGGATTATATAGTGATATTTACTTGATAAGATTTCACAGTGTGTATTGCATATTTAAATAAATGTATATTTGTTACAATATATTATAATTGGGGGTGTCATAGGTGCTGAGTTATCTTTTGTGTTCATGTTTTATTACAGGCAATTTTTCATATTGCCCTATTATCATAGGAATACTTCTTACAGAGAAAATGTGTTTAAGCCATTATTCTAAATGCATAGTAACTACTATATCTTATGTTATGGTTTTCTATATGATTTATATTATCAAGTAGGAAAACAAAGGATGAATTATGTCCTCTATAGGTAATGTTTACTTTAATTTCTATAGAGTACAATGTATTTAGTTTCTTGGACTGTGTTTAGTTCCTCTTATTCTCAAATACAGTAAACATTTGCACTTGTGGTTGCCTGTAGCTTCCATGTGCTAAAGAGTGAATAGATAAAAAGATGAAATGATACAGGAAGAACAAAATTTACCACCAACATCCATGCAATTGCAATGCACAGAATAGATTGTGATTTGGGACAGCTGGGTGGCTCAGTTGGTTATTTGTCCACCTTTGGCTCAGGTCAGATCCCAGGGTCCTGAGATTGAGCCCTGCATCAGGTTCTCTGCTCAGGGGGAGCCTGATTCTGCCTCTCCCCCCTCACCCTGACTCATGTTCTTTTTCTTTCTCTTTCAAATAAATAAATAAAATCTTCTTTTTTTTTTTTAAATAAGAGATTCTGATTTATATTTCTATTATGTAAAATTAAGATTTCATTTCTGGCTTTTCACACTTTCAAAGAATTCCGATTTACCATGTCAGAGTCATGGGCCTCACCAACCAGCTGTATGGCTCTGTAACCATCTCAAGTCCAGCTGTGACCTTGGATTGTCAAATATATTAGGATTAGGGAAAACTTTCTAAAAACTATTTCCAGTATCTATGCTTGAATTCAGCCTATAAAAAAATTTGTGAAAAATTAGAAATGATGAGTTAGCTGGTAGCATCCATGGTTTACAGGTAAAATTGATTTCTTTGAAAAATAACATAGGCAGAAAATGCCAGCAATAGTTGTCACTTATAAATTAAACTTAGGAAGTCCTCTCTATTCACGAATGTAAAATTAGAAATATTTACATATATCATTCACCTTCTTCAAGCTGTCAGGACACCCCTTGATCTAGTGTGAAAGGAAGGTGAATGCTATGAAATTATTGTTCTGATTCATGTACATAAGTCCTTGTTAGGTTAGACAAAGGAAGGTGCTTTGACCTTGAATAAGCAAGTATTATTACCTGAAAGCCCCAAGTAAAAGCCATGTTTTCAGCAATGGTTCAATGAGGGAGGGAGGTAGAGGGAATAGGCCTAAAGCCAGTTTGTAAAATGACCAATTCTCAAAAACTATCAGAAAAATACATTAAATCCAGTCCAGGATAATCTGCGGTAGCTGTTGATTGCTAGAGGCATGAGCAGAGGGAAAGACAGGTAGGAGGCAGGAGATTTAAGTAAAAATGCAAGGACAAAGGGATGGGAAAAAAGAATCAAGGTCAGAGAAAGATGAAGAGGCAGAGTGTAAGACCTCAAAAGTAAAGAGAACAATCTGTGTTAAAGGGAAAGTTTGTTCATTCTATGAAACATTCAGAAACAAGAAATGTGTTTAAAATTAGTCATTCCATAAATTCAATATTTGACAAGTTGATTTTCACTGAATTGGTTCTTAAAGAATTGATATGGGCTGAATTTGACAGTGTCAAACACTACTACATACTTTGAGTTAAACTCTTTTGATATGCATGGGAAGTATTCCTTACATTAAACTGAGTGACTTTAATCCAATCAGATCAACAGCTGGCTCTAAGCTGCTGAAGAGGGTAGGAGGTCAAATTGAACTAAATGAGAAGGAAGGGACATTTGGTCTCAGGGATTCCACAGGTGGAGAATTATTATGAATAACAGGAAAATGTAGAGAACAAACTAAATGTCTGACAATAGGGCAAAGTTAAATAATATATGAAATACAGATTTAGACATTTATGTGATAATGAATATTTATCAACATAGAAAGATACATTATATCATAGACTGTGAGAGCAAAACTTCATCTGCTATGCTCACTATTAAATCTACCACAGTGCCTGGTATAAAGGAAAAAAAAGTGATTACCAAAGAAAATATAAAATATCATATTTTCTGTAAAAAAAAATGTTTGAAAGAAAATTTCTTAAGGTTTTAATGGTGTTAAGTATTTTTTCAATCAATGATCTATAATTTTTACTTTATATCAGTGAGCATGTTTTAATTTTAAAAGAAAAAAATAAAATTAGACTAATGGCATTCAAACTTCTTATTGTATCCTTTGTTATCCTTGAATTTACATTGTATGTGTTACCCTTTTTGCCATTTGGCTAATCAATTCCTTTGGATATAGAAACCTACTGTGACACAGCCTGGCCCCAACACACATAATGAGCATGCACACACACTATACAAAACAACTCCATATATTCATCCTGGAACTGATACTTAAGGAGCAATGTTATATATAGTATCTTGCTAAGATCTATTGAAAGTAGAGTTGTCAAGATATTCCCAATTATATTTCATCTTTATGCATATATATATTGCTATGCAATGGACACATGAAATGATCAGTAAAGTGCTTACTGCATATTAGATGAGTGGTATTGACCACAAGCAAAAACAAACAAACAAAAAAAAAAAAAGAATCTATGCTTAAAGAATCCTTTTGGAGAGGAAATGAAGATATAACAATTTAAGCAATATTAGGAAATATTCCTTACAAAACTAATAGTCATCCAAGAGTCATTATTAGCATGTATATTTGGGCATAGAAGTCCATTAATATAGGTTCATTAACAGTTAAGTATGGTTTTTTATACTCATTCTTTCTATACTCATTCACTACCCAAATTCACACTTAGTTTCTAAATGTCTCCTCTACAGGTCTTCTAGGTAAAATTTGGTTTAGTAGAAATTTTAATTCGGGATGCTTTCCTTAGTTCCAAAGCTTTAAGATATTCCATCTGAAGTTACTGAAATAGTAAAACCTTCTTCCTATCCCATTCCACTGCAATCCATTTCTTTCTACGAGGGAAGGATATTTGTATATTACTACCTTTTCATATAGAATGATTAAGAAAAGAATTAAGTTTGCTTAAGAACTAGGTCTGTCTCAATGTATAGGAATTTTCCTTTCCCCACAAAGATTCCATGTATTTTTAACAAATTATAAATAAAAAAGATAGATATTGCTATTAGAACAGGACCTCTGGTCATGGTCTAGAGGTAAGAGATGAGAAAGGGGAACTGATGATCACGTATGTAATAATGCAAAGACCTATTTCTATTGCCAGTAATAAATTAAGCTTGAAATGACAAAGTACACTTTCCATTATTCTCCTAAAAGTTATTTTATACAAAAATTAACTATGGGAACTATGGGCACTGTGGGAAATAAGCTGGAGATTCAGTGGCCTCATGAATACCTCTGTGAATGAAAGAAAAATGAATTCTAGGACATACTAATCCTTGAAGGAAGGAAGTGAAGATATGCATTCTGAGGGACTGAATGCAAAAGTACAAGTTATCCTCTCCATTAACTTCCTTTGCTGTTATTGTGTATTGTTTTCTTCAGGGCATTCATTACTAGAGCAAATAATATCAATTGCTTATTTCTTGCTTCTCTGTCCTCTCCCTATACTAACACCTGAGCTTCATGAGAACAGGAGTTCTACCTACACTGATTATAGATATCCCTTTCCCCCTAAGTGTATCTAGAACAAGATAGTTGCTTAATAAACACTTGTTATTGGAATGTCAGTGAGCAATATTTTGAAGAATTAAGAAACAGAGTTTTTAGAAGGAGCTGAAGTTAGTTAACACTGTTCACATCTATGTAATATAAAATACTGGAGAATCAGAGTGTGATAATCAGAGGAAAGAGTAAAATGTTAAAACAGATATGAAAGCAGTTGGGTGGAAAAAATTATACAACAAAGCAACTATTGTTTTGGCAAACCAAGATTCAGATGTTAGAAACCCTTCTAGAGGAAGTTATCCTATGAAGCAGAGGAAATGGATTCTTGATTTACTTTGAGAAGAGATAAGCTGTTCAACTTACCATAAGTTCTCATAGGACCTAACTTTTAATTTCTGAGTTCTCAAGAAAGGTTATCCGAACCATATTTTCTGAACTGTGTCTAAACTATGTTTTCATCACATGGCAATTGTAGCTTGCAAAGTACATCTATATAATCCTTAGCATTTCTTGGCTTGCAGTCTGGAAAATGTCATTAGCTTATATCTCATGGGAAATGTTATGAACATTTTAATTAGATATCATTCTGCTCCTGTCTCTTTTTTTCTAGAGAAACATGGCTCCTGCTACATTCCACCTCTTGAGAGATATAGGTAGAATACAGAAAACATACGTCACTCCAATATTGCTTATTACTGTGTGTGCATGTATGCGTGTACAGTGCATATGTTTAAGAATGGTGTGTGTGTGTACATTTTCCTGACTTAGGATAATGATTCTGATGGGATGAATTGTTGAAAGACCATCATGATTTTCTAGCAAGTAGAAACCTAGGTTGTCTGCAAGTTCTAAATTTCAGATGATAAAAAATTTCAAAAGGCAATGAACATTTTTCATTAAGTGGGTACTCTAACAGTCAATCATTAGAGACCAGAGGACCAAATGAAGGGATGAGGAATCATATATTCATCACACATAGTCAGAGACATATTAAAGTGTTTTAGACTAAGAAAGGACCACTGTGAGCGAAAAATAAAGGTCCTGCAAGATGTTATTCTAAATTGCATAACTCAGATACTAGAAACTGTGGTGTATCATATTGCACTCTGATTATAAAAGAGACAAAAAAAACTTGTTTACATTTTTAATATGATACAAATATAATGAAATTGAAGCACTTTGGGCTTGTTACAGAATGACAAGTAAGCCATCAAATAGATTCCTGAAAAGCTGTAAGAAAAATAAAGAATGATTCTCACATATGAAAGCATGGCAATATTAGGATATAATGAGTATTTGTGAAAAAGTATAATTGTGTTTCATGCATACTCTTAAAAGAGGTTTTGTTTTTTAGGATCTGTATCCAAAATAGTTCACCATCAGTAAGAACTATGGTAATGGAATAAAGTGTATCTAACTGTGCAGCTGACATCTCCATTAGATATTTATTTAGCAGATATGCCAAATGCGGCATGTCCAAAAGCAGAAATATAATCCTCTTATATTTAGCTGCAAGTCTTACATTTTCCCAATCTTCCCCATCTCAATAAATGTTATTTTTACCTACCCAATTGTTCAGGGCAAAAATATCAGTATAATTTTTATCTCTTTGTTCTCCTCTTTCCCTAGATTTCATCTATTGGTATATTATCTTACTTCTACCTTTAAAGTATTTCCTCTTTATGTAACTGATATATTTAAACCATCAACAAATGTTTTTTTCACAATTAATTTTCCATATAGCAGCTCAAGTGATCTATTCAAAATGTAAATCACATTATATTTATGATCTGATTAAATCCTTCAGGGATTTTTAATTTTTATTAGAATAGAATCCAAGCACTTTACCACTTATAATATTGCCCAATCTGTAATTTTCAACTCTATCCTCTCCTCCAATTTTATCACTCACTCTTCTCTCCATAACTTTTCAAATCCTCTCTCAAACAGCCAAGACAGGGAGATTCCACTTACAGAAACTTCTTTCACTGAGTGCACCTATAAGTCTTCGACTAAATAGAGATATTGAGGACTAAAAAATATATTTTTATTTATAACAGTAGATGGAATGGGGAGTCAAACAGGAATTCAAAGTACCACTAAACTGGTGGTGAATTTACAATTTTCTTTGCTCCCGTCTTGCATGGCCTAGACTAACAAGGAACACAAAATTGCATAATAAAGACAGAAAAAACTCCAAGATTACCCTAAGGAATCTACAAAAGAATAAAATATAGACCATATGAATTAAAGACCAAAACAATATAAAAATAAATAAAAATAAAAATGAATAAATATCAATATAAGATATCTTTAAGTAGAAATAAATCCATTGGGCAGCCTGGGTGGCTCAGTGGTTTAGCACCTGCCTTCGGCCCAGGGCATGATCCTGAAGTCCCAGGATCGAGTTCCACATCGGGCTCTCTGCATGGAGCCTGCTTCTCCCTCTGCCTCTCTCTCTCTTTCTCTCTCTCTCTGTCTCTGTCTCTCATGAATAAATAAATATATTTTTAAAAAAAGAAATAAATCCATTTGAAAACACAATATGTGTGTTTTGTGTGAAGATGGGGAAGATAGGAGCCTGAGATGCAGGATATGTTTTAGGCTATGATTCTCAAAGTGATTTCAAAGATCTCTATACTTATCAAATCACCCACTGAATCACCCATGGGAGGACATAGCAAGAGGCAACCACTGCAGGCCTGGAAGAGAGCCCTTATTGGAAACTGAATCACCCAGACCTTTATCTTAGACTTCTAACCTCTGGAACTGTAAAAAAATGAATCTCTGTTCTTTATGTCATCCAGTATGTGATATTTTGTTACGGTAGCTCAAGCTGACTAAAACACTAGTATAACAGAAAGATTATAGACCACTGATAGAGAGTACTAATTAGGAGAGAGAATACAAAACCCATCTGTACATATATTTTAGTGACATTTAAGGACATCAAAGACAAGATGATAACACTAAGAACTCTTGCTTATAGGCAGCCCAGGTGGCTCAGGTTTAGCACTGCCTTCAGCCCAGAGTGTGATCCTGGAGATCCGGGATTGAGTCCCACGTCAGGCTCCCTGAATGGAGCCTGCTTCTCCCTCTGCCTGTGTCTCTGCCTCTCTCTCTGTGTGTCTCTCATTAATAAATAAATAAAATCTTAAAAACAAAAACAAAAAACTCTGGCTTATAGAAAAATATGATCACCTGATTAGTATTAGAATTTTCAATATTAGCACTAGATACAGAAAAGAATAAGGAATAAATATTTTTGAAGTACTGAAGTAAAAACACTTTATAGATTGATACGTCTAATAGATCAATAGAAGAAAACATAATTAGAAACTGATGTAAAGGATAACCATCAGAACAGACACATTATTAAATCAACAAATGACAAATCCAAATAATAGCATAAAGGAAAAAAATAATCAGAAAGTATAATAAATTGAAATATGAAACAAAATGTAAAATATACTATAGTTACAAATAGTAATCATAATTACTCTTATAATTTAACTGGGAGAAGAGGCAACACATTTTTTTGAGGCAATACTTTTATAAACAACTCAAATGTATATAAAGACCCCAAATAGCCAAAGTAGCCCTGACAAAGAACAAAGTTAAAGATATTACAATTCTAAATTTCAAAATATACTACAAATCTATCAAAACAATATGGTACTGGCACAAAAGTAAATATAGAGATCAATAGGACAGAACAGACAGCCAGAAATAAACCCACAATTATAGGGTCAATTAATCTATGACAAAGGAGGCAAGACTATAGAATGGGGAAACGACACCAATAAATGGTGCTGGGCAAATTGGACAGCCACATGCAAAACAATAAAACTGGACCTCAGACACGTGAGTGGCTCAGTTGATTAAGGGTCTGACTTTGGCTCAGCTCCTGATCTCAGTGTCCTGGGATTGAGTCCTGCATCAGGCTCTCTATTCAGCAGGGATTCTGCTTATCTCTTTCCCTTTCCCCCTCCTTTTGCTGGTGCTTGCTCTCTCTCTCAAATAAATGAATAAAATCTTTAAAAAAAGAAAAACATGGTGTACATATACAATGGATTATTGTGGAGCCATGAGAAAGGATGGGATCATGCCTTTTGAGACAACAAGGTGGACTTAGAGAGTTTTATGGTAAGTAGAATAAGTTAGACTGAGAAAGACAAACACCATGTGATTCTACTCACAAGTATAATCTAAAAAATAAAAAAACAAAAAGCAGAATAAGACTTATAAATACAAAGAACAAACCGCTGGTTGTCACAGGGGAGGAGGTCAGGAGAGAGCAAAATGGATAAAGAGGAGAGGAAAATATAGGCTTCAAGTTACACAACAAATAAGTCACAGAAATAAAAAGCACAGTATAAGGAATACAGTCAACGATAGTATACTAGTGATGGAACAGGACAGATGGTAGCTACACTTGTGGTGAACATAGCATAATGCATAAGCTTGTCAAATGCTAAGTTGTATACCTGAAACTAGCATAACATTGTGTGTCCACTATATTCAAATGTTAGATTATATTAATTTTAATAATTCTATAAATTTAATAACTGATTATATTACATCACATTTTGTTCTCAAACTGTCATACAACTTACGGTCAAATTTACGGTCCATTTTAAAATGGAATAATTTTTTTCATTACATATAATTTGTGTACAAAAGTCACGTATGTTTCTGCCTTATTTATTTATTTATTTATTGTTTCTGCCCTATTTAAATCGATTTTTTCTTCACTGTTTTTATTCATTTTAACCTCATTTCACGTATTTTATTGTATTAATGTATGTCAACTTAAATTCATTACAGAAGGCTGTACATAAATAACTTAATGAATATTGAAATATAAAAATCAAATATTAAATAATACTAATTAAACATTTAGATTAAATTTGGGGTTGATCAAATCTTTGTAATGTAATTATGTAAAAGTAAAACTATAAACAAGAAGGTTTTTTGATATCTAAACAGAGATCATTTCTGTTCTGTCTCAAAACCTAGCCAATTAAAGTCAAATTAAGAAATTTACTCATAGAAGAATTTTTAAAAATCTATATAGGGATAAAAAACACCGTATAAAACTCAAAACAAAAGGATGTTTTTGTACGTATAAAATAAACCTTGAAACCAATAGGTAAAAGCTAAAGATCCAACAGAAAAATGGGTAAAGGATATGAACAAATTGCACATAAAAGATAGAATACAATGGTTCTTAAGCAGAGGAAAAGTTCAACCTCATCCCTGAGGAAAGATGGACATTTAGTACCACAATGAAATACTTCTTTTCACCTATCAGACTGGTAGTTATGTAAATGTTGCTTATTAACGTGTTATGCTAGCAAGAAAGAAAAAAGCACTTGCATACTGTTGATGAGAGTATTAAGTGGTCTAATGTCTCTGGAGGTTGACGTGGTATTATCTACCAAAATGAAAGATGCACAATATCTTGATCTAGCACATTCACTCCAAACATTTATTCTATATTATTCTATAGATATTCTCATACATCTGATACAGTGTTAAATGGGCAAATACACAGATTGAAATATTGGAATGGGGACCCGTTACATAGATTATGCCATATTCATAGAATGGAATATTGTTAAAAAGAAGAAAACAAAATTATATGTTCTGAGATAGAGAGGTATTTATATATATTATTAAATATTTATTCAATATTCATATGAGATGGTATACTATCTTTTGTATGGTAAGGGGGAAGCAGAGAAGAGTTGTTGAAGGAAAAATCAGCTCTTTTTGTAGAATGCATTATTTCTTATGGAGATATAAGTTGCTAGTAATAGTAGTTGCCTCTGAGGAAGATAGCTGAGTGGCTTGGAATTGGGGTTAAGCAGTAGGTTTATTTTTTACTATACATGTTTTCTTTTGTTTTTTTTTGTTTGTTTGTTTTGTTTTTTTGTTTTTTTGTTTTCTTTCTTTTGAATTTTGTATTAGTGGCTTCTATCACCCATCCTTACTCCCCCTCACACCAAAAAAGTAAAGTGAGTATTACTGGCAGGACAAAAACAAGATACCAGAATTCTCCACTTTGGCTATACAATTAGAATCACCACAGGTCTTTTTTAAAAAAAACATTCGCTCAAATTTCACCCCAGATAATTAAATCAGAGAACAGAATAATGAGATTGGGATCTATCTATCTGTCTATCTATATATTTGCTACATTCATATATTCCATTTAGTTAATTTAAAATAAACATATCATGACATGTTTATCTTTCACAAAGTTATTTATAGCATCACTCTCCAGATTGGTTGGTTTCATTCATCTGAAATAAAGATATAAATATATATATGAAATAAGTAAATAAAATATATATTTTATATAATGTATAATAAATGAGATAGGAGAGTTACATATGGCTGATTATCTGAGTAATGCTATAAAAGACATTTGTGATATTTATTTTACTCATTAATGGAGTATGTGACACTTTGGATGGCATGACAGTTAAGATAAATACCCCATTACTTGTTTGAAATTATCACTGATAAATTTCAATATGTACATGCATAAACCTATAAGTATGATTGAATATATGCCACCATCAAAATACCTTTTGCAAAATACCACAGAGAATTGCCACTGTCAAAATAAAATCTCACTGATCTTTTGTTTTAGTCTGAGAAAGATGACACTTTGCCAGGCAGTGGCTACATTTTTCAGCGCATAGTAAAACCAAAGGTGATGGAAGGGTACTGCACTTATTCTTAAGGTTGCAGATGTACACGGAGTGTTTGACATGTTGCATCACTAAGTATTTTTACTGAATCTTAATATTGTTCCTTTAGGAAGACTTTGTAAGTCAGTCAAATTCAAGCCTGTGGATAGATGTTAAAAGTAAATTTCTGCTCCTTATCCTTAGGTACATGTATGAAGCATTTTCAATTCCTATATTTAAAAGGCTCTGAAATCTGCCTGTGGCTATGCCCTAGAACACCCAGACAAATTTTTAGGCTAGAAATTCTATGAATCTGTTTACCATAATTCCCTTCTGTGGGCAAGAAGTGGTATTTAAATCATGCAACTGTATAATGAATTAATGCTTCAATGATAAATTTTACTGTCCAAAAAAGCCGAGTTATTTAACTTCATTATATATTCTAAAGAGAAGGTGTTTTCCAAAATGAGAATAGAACTCGAAAATATTATTGTCACATTTGGCCTTTCAAAATATTCACCCATGACACTTGCAGGCAAAATGGTTATCACATGGGAGAATAAAGTAGAATGGAGAGCTTTTAAGTAATGCTCACTGTGTCAGGCTGTGTGGGATTCATCTTGCAAAGAAAAAAGATATTCTCGAAGGTCAAAGCAGTTTCTATGCGCCTTGAAGTAGAGGAGGTGTAAGTGGACAGACGTAAACTTCAAGGACATTCTGAAACTTTATGTTTAATATCACAGAATATTGATGATGATGATGGCTGAAAGCCCACGGAGCAGTGCTGGAGAAAGAAATTGTGTGACCCCAGGTAAGACATGGTCTGGTAAAGAAGTAAAGACATGGATTTTCAAGGATTAAGAGCTTGCACTGGTTCAGATTCATTCACAGTGGTTGGTGTATGGATGACTGTAAATAGTAGTTGAATGAATTGTCGAGTGAAGCCATCTATTTATAATGGTAAGGTCTGGCCTACAATGATCCAGAAGATATAATAAGAATAACAGAGGATGGAATTCTCAGTAGGCTTTCTCAGAAGGCCAAGAGTCAGAACTCGGTGCAACTTAAAACCTTCCTCTGAAAGAGTGTTGCTTGTCAAAATTTCTTCTCTTCTGAAGTAGCTAGAGGGAATATTACTTAGCAATTTCATAGGCCTCTTGATTTTAACAAGCCTATACTTTTTATAAATTGTTCCTTGCTATGTAGAAGTACCAGAGTCTATATATTATTTCAAAATTGTACTCTTAATTTCTTCCTTTAAAAAAATGTGTTCTAAACAAAAGGTCTACCCTAAGGGTCTAGACAGCCTTATAGCTATGCTGTACTTCTGCATCATCACTGCTGTACCCTTACATACATATTTCTAAAAGAGTTAGTAAAACTCTTCCATTGTAAACTATCAGAAAACAAAAGTTGACAATATTCTGCATTATAACCTTTTGGGAATGTAGTCCTTTTAATTATCTTAGTTTAAGGGACATCTGCCACAAGATGATATATTTTTCACATAGGTATTTATACCATGAAACTCCTGATTAGTTGGTTTCATTTATCTGAAATATATATATAGATATATAGATATTTATAGATAGATGTTAGCTAGAGACATATATCTATATATAGTTTATGTATTTTACATATATATTAGGTTTTATATCTATAGATATCTATATATAGTTTATCTACATCTCTCTAAATAGATATCTATAGATATATATAAACTATAAATATATATGTAAAATATATAAACTATATAAACTATAAATATGTATACATATATGTATATAAACTTCTAATTAGTTGGGTTTACTTACTTGAAATAAAGATGTAGATAGATATTTCTTTCTCTATCTATCTATATATATATAGGTTTTATATGGTTATAGATCTATCTATATCTACATATAAAATCCATGGCCATATGGTTCAACACAAAGAAATGCATGTATTTATATATGAGAGCAGATATCATCCCCCGTCTGGTGCTTATCACGCCAATCATAATTCATTCCACTTTCAATTATAGGTCTTCCAATCACAAGATGATACTAATTCATGTAATTTTGTGAAATATTAATTCTTGTTATTCCAATTACATGTTTTATCAGTTTTTTGTTTGTGTTGATTTTTTTAAGTAGAATAATAAATTTTCTGTATTTGTTGTCTTCCTGGGGAAATCATTTAGGCAGGGGCAAGCATGAAAACGAATACCACTAGATGTCAGTATAAACAGACCATTTTCTCTGATACAGATTTATTTTCTTGCATTTCCAGATTTCCTGGACTGTTGGAAGAAATTCTTTCTGGCAGTATTGATTCCATCTAATCCCTTGTTTGTTTAGTCCAAGGATGCTAACTGCTAAATTTACATCCTTTCTTGTGTCCTTTTGCAAATCTGCAAAACAGTTTTCTTTAAAGAAAAATCACAGCACAGGGATTTCAAAATTGTCACCATTTTATTAATTAGGTGATGGTGTCATGCCGAGTCGGTCAGTTTATTATTCCTTAAGAAAGATCTTGTAGTGAGTTTATGTCTCATTAGAGAACTGAAGGAGCAGACAGATTAATGCACATATGCTACAACATTAATTAGAGAGTCAGGTTTTTCACAGGATAGATAATTTGACTGTGACAATGGCAGCAGCA
This sequence comes from Canis aureus, assembly GCF_053574225.1. NCBI lineage: Eukaryota > Metazoa > Chordata > Mammalia > Carnivora > Canidae > Canis > Canis aureus. Next base: position 48,040,710 of record NC_135614.1, read on the forward strand.
ATTAATTGAGTCTCTTTTAGAAAGCATCTAAGAGGCTTAAGTAGAAGTAAAGCTCACTATGATTTAACCAAGTTAAATGTAGAAGGGACACTAGAATTATAGGATCATCAAATTAGAAAGACTTTACAGGTTTTCTAGTTTGTCTAAGTTTCTTGTCCATCCAAAGGAAATTTTTCTTCTATCAAATCCCTGAGCAATGGTCTTTAAGAGCATGTAATCTGTGGCCCAGTGGGAGTTTCAACAATTATATTACAATTATGTTTCTTTGTGCAAATTCACTTAATGCATTTTGGTTAAGAAAGGGATATGCAACCGAACTATCCAGCAGATTCTATACTACATGATTTTTAAAATTATGTCACCTTAAATCAATTTACACAAACCAATGTTTAATTAGGAATATCAGCAATCAACTACTAAAATGTTCTTAATAATAGACTGGTGGAGTCAGAATAACAGGAGAGATTGAGTAGTCAAACTTCCTTGTTAGCTGACATTTAAAAACTCACATTTAAAAAATGACCTTTAGCAGACGAGATGATGATGCAAATGAAATCTATATTTAGGGAGGGGTGAAAACAGCATCTAATTTGTAGTGATTATATAGTGCCTTCTACCTGTGGAAATTCTGCGTAAGTTTGTCTGATGTTCTTTATAAGTATCTGTTCCTCCCTCTGTGCCTCTCTTGTCCTCTCTTCTCTCCTCTCCCTGCATTGGGAAGGCAAGGACTTGGAGAGACCATGGGGAGCCATTCAAATCAGCACACCGACTGAGCTACAGAGGACAGCCAGCACCAACTGCCAATCACATAATGAATAATCTTGGACAAAGGCCCAGTCAAGCTTTCAAATGTCTCCAACCTCAGATTCCATTTGACTAAAAAGACCCCCCAACTTATAACCACTCAAGTGAGCCCAGTCAAAGTAGAGAACCGTGAGAGATAGTGATCACTTTTTAAGCTGCTAAATTATGGATTGGTTTGTTCCTGGCAGTAGATAACCAGAATGGTTGGCAATTTGTTTTTGAATGGAAAGGGAGGAAATTTTAAGAACCTCCATGGACAGGCAACTTGAAAGAAGGACTTTGATCTTTTGACTTAAGTTGTGGTTAGGAGCACATTCTTTTGTGGAGGCCGAGAAAATGAAGGCCATTCCACTTTAAGTTCAGCATTAGCACAAGTACAGCCATCCCAGGCCCCTGTGAATAAGAGCTGAACTTTACCTTACTTCAGTTACAGGAAGAAAACAGCTTACAGCTTAACGTCCTAGAAAGCCCCATATTAGAATGAGAACAGAGCCCAAACCAAGGGCAGGAAGCCCCTATTAAAATAAGAACAGAGCTCAATGCCCTTGAAGGCCCCAAATCAAAATGTAAACAGAACTTGAGGAATTCCTCCACCCCTTCTGGAGGTCCCCTAGACCAGTCCTTAAAACTAAGCTGAAACCCACCTCGGGGTCCAAGTCCCTGCTCTGCTGTGTCAGCTATACTTGGACCCAAGCTCGAGCTTGTAAATAAAACCTCCTGTGTTTGCATCGGTTTCGGCTCCTTGGTGGTTTCTCAGATTCGCAATCTTGGGCACAACACTTTCTCAAGTTTTCAGGTAGAATTCTCTTTTTATTAAATGTGAGCTATGACTCATTTCCTTCTTCATTTGTCATTGCAACTGATTTTATGTTCATCCATTATCATTTTCAAAAGTTGGTGTGCTTTTCTTTTAATTCTGAATAGCCTTAGACATGGTATCTGAGCATGCATACAACACTTAAAAATAAAATTCAGGTCATGTTGTGAATGTGTATGTTAAAAGGGGCTGAGCAGCTAAGGGACTACAATTTGTCAAATAATGCATAGTAGCACAATGCTCCATCCCATCTCTGGGATTGTTACTAGATATTTTTCAAATAGTGATTCTCGATCTTGATTGTGCATCCAAATCACTTGGAGATCAGTTAACAAATAGATTTTGATCTGATAAGACTGCGTTTGGGTCTAAGAGTCTACAATTCTAATAACTCTCTAAAAGCAAACAAAATGAGTAGCAGGATACTAAGATGTGTCAGTTTTCTATACTTTTACCACCATTCTCCACCTCTAAACATAAACATACAAAGCTCAAACAGATATTACTTATATGCACCTCAGGAAAAAAAAATAAGGAAATAAGTAACTTAATTTTCTTCTAAAGTTTTTGATCCTGCTCTACTCACACATACATTTTTCTCCTTAATGAAGTACTTTCAATCCCCTGGCCCCTACACTTTCTAAGCTAAGATTTATTCTTTTTTAAAAATGTTATTATATTTAAACTCAATTAATTAACAAATTCTGTATTAGTTTCAGAAGTAGAGTTTGGTTATTCATTAGCTGCATATAACACCCAGTACTAATTCCATAATGTGCCCTCCTTAGTTCCCATCACCCTGTTACCCCATCCCCCCACACTTCTCCCCTCAAGCAACCATCAGGTTGTTTCCTAGGGTCAAGAGTCTCTTTTGGTTTGCCTCCCTCTCTAAGATTTATTCTTTTCACAATAAGAACCATTAAAGAATTCTGAACCTGCATCAGAGAGTGACTTTTATTTTGAAGATGTAGCCCTAGCACCATGAACAACTCTGACCAACACTGCTGTTTGAGTGGGAGTGGCAGGTATTCACTGCATTATCTGCTTGCTGTGGCATCTACCTGCATGTGGAATTTCTCTCCTAAACATATCTCACCTGTCCCCATTCTCTTAATCCTTTGCAATTGCATTCTGAACCAATCTATCATCATTCCTTTCCATTCATAAAAGGAGACTCCTTCCCAGTTATCCCACATCTGTTCTTAATGATATCAAGTCCATTCTTCACACAGAAGATTGGCTTCAAGTTCTCTTAGGATACAGGCAAGTTTTCCTTATGTGGCTTACAAGACACTGAAAAATCAGTTGGGGGGGGGGGGCGGCTGTATCTCTTCATATGCTCGTTTTCATTCTTTAGCTTCATATTTTTAATCTTTCACAACTGATATTCTCCCATTAGCCAGAGACTGCCCAGAACTCCCTCTGCCCAGACAATACAACTTCCTCTGCTCAACAATAACATAGCTATAGCATTATATTTATGTATGTCATTCTTTTTTTACTTAAGTGAAGATTTCAGAGATTATATTTGGTTTTATACACTGTAGTATATCCAGGTCTTTGCATGGTGCCTGGAACAACAGCAAAATCATGGCTCAGTAAATACTTCTTGAAGGAATGAAGTGTTTAAACTAGCCATCCTAATGTGCCATTGTCATATTCATTTTGTTCTGATCCATCCTTGTCCTTGTGTGATCGTACTCGTTTGTACTTTATTTCCCATTTTACGGAGGAAAGCATAAAAAAAAACAGTATTTGCATTAAATGCTATCTTGGTATATGATCTTTTTTTTTTAAGATTTTATTTATTCATGAGAGACACACACAGGGAGAGAGACAAAGGCAGAGACACAAGCAGAGGGAGAAACAGGCTCCATGCAGGGAGCCCGACCTGGGACTCAATCCTGGGTCTCCAGGATCAGGCCCTGGGCTGAAGGCGGCACTAAACCACTGAGCCACCTGGGCTGCCCTTGGTATATGATCTTTAAGAAAATTTTTCACTTCTCTAATTTCAAAGCCATTCAAAAATGCTATGTTCTGTTTCACTGGTTGGTTCTGTCTTTGTGCAACTACACCATCCTCTGCTAGTCCCACTGATCTGGAGTTAGGCCTATAGCTCTCTCTCATTTTATCTTTAATTATTCTCCTACAGTTCCAGTTGCAACACTTCTTTTCTAAGAACCTGCTGCTGCCTCCCATCCTGGTACTACAAATAAGCAGATCAATTTCAGCATTTCCTGGGACTTAACATTAATGCTTTCTAAGTGGAAAACAGATAGATCTTTATCCCAGGATGGAAGTGTTGTTGTTGTTGTTTGTTTGTCTGTTTTTGTTTGTGTGAGTTTTTATTTTGTTTTGATTTGTTTTTTTTGTTTGGGGCAGGATATGGATGAAAACTAATCAACACTATTTGGAGACAGAAACTGAATGTCAAAAAGCCTAATTTTTCCATGTACTCTAATGATGCCCTGATTCTCTCCTCATTTCTGAGCTGCAGACTAGCAACAATTGGTCAGCAGGATGCTCTCAGCCTAGGGATTTTCTCTCCCTGGGTCTCTCTGGCCAGGCAAAGCCAGGGAAATATTCCTGATCAAGCATTTACAGTTCACATGAATTTCACCTCAAGCAAAAAAATGGAGCCCACATTAACTAGCTGAATTTAGGTGTAACTGAGTACATGGTAGGGGATATTTTATGGCTAACAATCCTTTCAAGTTAACACTTCATCACAACAGGATTGGATCTGGCCTTCAGAAACTCTGTGTACCTGGGTATACACATCTCATTCTAATTTTGTACATTTCAGATCTGCTACCATCTAACAACACAGTAGGCATCATATATTTAAGAGCAGCACTTACAGCTAGAAAAGCAATCACATTCAAGGTCAAATTCAATTGTGAAAAGAGTATTGTGTAAAGGAGTTAAGTTGATATGGTCCAGATGCTGGCGGAAATGTACCTACCATTCTGAGTGAGAATTATTTTTTTTTTCTTCTTTGAGCTCTAAATCTATTACCAAATCATCAAAAGTATAATTTTGATAGGAGATTTCCATTTTGGTATGCTCACATTTCTCTCTCAGTCATGCTTTCCCTCTCTCTAAATTATACATATTATCTGAATAGTTATAGCTTCTTAACAAAAGAGAACAGAAATTCATAGACTAGGAACTATTTTTTTTAAGTCAGGAATCTATAAACTAATTTCCTTTCTTATATTTTTTATCTCTTAATTCCTGATTTAATAAAGTATATACATGTATTTGTAAAAGAATATGGCTGTACACATTATACACACTTCAAACAGTCTGGAAAAAATCACAAATGTATTTAAATTAATAATCTGTAAATAAACTTAATAATACTGTATTAAAGGTTCATATATCTAAGCTAGGAATACTAAACATAAAGAGTTGTATCCTAGGGGCACCTGGGTGGCTCAGTCGGGTAAGCAGCCAACTCTTGATTTTGGCTCAGGCCATGATCTTAAGATTCTGGGATTAAGCCCCATGTCCTGCGCTGTGCTCAGTGGGGAGTTTGCTTCAGGATTTTCTTTCTCTCTCTGCCCCGCCTCCTGCTTGTTCCCTCTCTCTCCCTTTCTCTCTTTCTCAAATAAATAAATAAATAAATCTTAAAAGAAAGAATTGTAATTTAAAATGTCCCATCCTATATGTGTATTATTTTAGATATAAATATTAATATTATATTATGATATAATATAAAGATAGAATTCAAAGTGTGACAACACAGATTATTTTTTAACGTATTAATACTGGACTGTACTACCCAAAATAAAATAACTGCAAAGATGAATTTTAAGGACTTTTGTAAGGAATATCTTGTGTTGAGTTGAATAGAATGATGGAATTGAGGTAATACATATGGACATTTAGATAAGTGCATAACAATAATAATTCAGAAGAAAAATAGATATCCTTACTGTAGTCAACCTAGACTAGGAATAGTTAATTAGGTCTGAGTTTCAGTAATATCAGAAAGGTCTTAGTTGTGATTATTAAAGATACTAAAGAAAAATGAAGAATGATTAAAGGAACTGGGATTATTTCAATGAAAGAGGTCAAAATGAAGATAACTGAAATACAGAGCAGAGAGCTCTTGCTACAGCTATCCTGAGAGTTCATAATATCTAATCTAGGGGCTTCAGTTTTAATGGTCATTCAAGGACAAGAGACAGGGGTCTTGGTGTAGGTGGGGATGTAGTGTGACCTTCAATAAGACAAACAAAATGAAAATAACAGTGAAAATAATAAAACGGTGTTAGCCAAGAGAGGCACTAAGGAAAAAATCCTGCCTTGACCTTGGCTTTAGGTGGAAAAAAAAAAAAAAGGATTCCCCTTAAAAGTCAGCCTCAGCAGGCATTTCTAAGGTATGTATGTTAATCTCCCAGAGGCCTGGGACCCATAGGCTCAAGAAAGGTCATTGAGTAAACATGAACAAGATGAAGGGCCAAAGATGGGGTCAGTATTGTCAACACTCCTACAGTTGCATACCACATATCTAGAGAGAGAGAACATGTTGGGGACAGAGTGGAGGGCAGTAAAGGGGAGGGACTGAGAGACTCCTAAGCAGGATCTGGATCTATGCTTAGCACAGAGCCCTAGGCAAGGCTCAATCCCACAACCCTGAGATAATGACCAGAGCCAAAATCAAGGGTTGGACTCTCAACCAAATAAGTCACCCAGTAGCCCTACCTTCCTTATTCTTAACAGTCTCTGAATGATGTTTGCAAAACCCTTCTCTCTCAACCACTGTTATTAGCCATATGGCTTAAATACAGTTGAAACACCCTCAGTTCCAGGCTCATGTCAATCAGCATGTCCTGTTATCTCAACAGTAACTAAATTCAGGGACAGACTAACATGGTAAATGGGATCATATGATATAATGTGATGTGAGCATATATTTGTTGAGTTTTTCTACGAAGCAAAACTTTTCACTTTTTCTTTTAATCTTTTTCTTATCAGAAAAGACTGATTTTTTTAATGGAAGATATAAAATTAAAATATAAAACCTGGACTCTACCATACCAGGAGAAGCTTAGACAAGCAGGGTCATGGAACAGTATGTGGGGGTTGGTAGAAAAGCTAACATCACTGTAGTCAAAGCAGAATGAAGTCAAATCTCAACCTACTTTATTGGACTGCTGACTCGAAGCCTGGCAGAAATCATTTTGAATTTTTTTCAATTTCCAGCTCTGTAAATCAATTAATTATCTTTATTTTTAAGTCAGGGTAAGTTACATTTCTCATCATTTACAATCTGAGAGCCATAATCCATAGAGAAAAATTCTGTGTCCTAATAATTTGTCTACTTTATCAGGGGCAAACACATGGTAGGTACTCAAGAGATTTTTGTTGAGTAATTAGGTTAAAATGGACCTAATGAAAAAAATAAAACGAAAGCTTAAGTTAAATGTATATAAATATATGGAAATATAAGAAAGAATAGCCTTATTGTATTGTATACTCAGATAACTTTTGTGTTTAATTCAGGGCATCACATTTAAATGCTCTTAAGAGCACTAGATAAAGAGACAAAACAAGTCTTAATTTATCTTCTGTCCTATAGAAACTGAGACAGATAGTAAGTTGTCTTATTAATTTAATTTTAATATTTGAGATGTAACTACTTAAATATTTCTTATCCTCATCGTAACATTGTAAGAATTATTCATTGTGAATTATACAGCCATGAAAATTATATATGTTAAGCTTTTTTTGGCAATATGGCAGATGAGAAATGAACAAAGTATCTCATTAAAAACAATTGAAACTGCTGGATAAGTTCAAACCATTGCAAGATTCATTGGCAAAACTGTAAGTGACTGATTGAAGATGAGAACCTATAAAGTAAGCAAGATATTTCGTCTTATGGTGTTTACCAAACCAAATGAATTCAAGAGTTAGTTATCATAGTCATATGCAACTTAGAGCACATAAACTTTACTGACAAAGCCATAACTGAACAAGGTAGAGAAACCTATCAGAAACAGTCAACAATTAATTTTGGATGTCCCTCCACAAATGGCTAAATGCTCGACATAAATATGCAATGTAAAATAATGATTTTCTAAGAACTGATTATTAGTGAGTAAAACTAATCACTTAATAATGCTTTCAAAAAAAAAATAATGCTTTCAAGTCTAGCAACCCTCATTAAATAATTTACCTATTGATTGTTTTCAGTATTCTAAGTAAGCAACCATCTGAAGATAATTCCAGTTTTCTTTCTTCTTTTATAATATTTTCACTATTTATTCATTTCATGCATTACTGTCTGGCTAGACCTTCAGTAAAATGTTAAATCAAAGTGCTAAAATCTAGGTAGCCTTGACTTTTCTCTATGTTTAAAATGCACTTACTGCTGGGCAGCCCCGGTGGCGCAGCAGTTTAGCGCTGCCTGCAGTCTGGGGTGTGATTCTGGAGACCCGATCAAGTCCCACGTTGGGCTTCCTGTATGGAGCCTGCTTCTCCCTCTGCCTGTATCTCTGCCTCTCTCTCTCTCTCTCTCTCTTTCTCTCTGTGTGTCTCTATGAATAAATAAACAAAATCTTTAAAAAAAAAAAAAAAGAATAAAAAAAATGCACTTACTGCCCTAAAATAGAAAAAGAGTGATACTGAAATAACTAAAACAAAACAAAACAAAAAACCCGGCAGGGAATAGAATCATAAAAATTACTGAAATAATTACATTTAAATAGTCTAAATATTCTTAATTGAAATGCAGAGATTGTCAGAATGAACTAAAAACAAAATCTACCTAGATGCTACCTATAAGTAACACACTTTAAATATAAAATCACTAATAGGTACATAGTAAAAAAAATAGAAAATGAAAAGCCCTATTAATAACAATCCAAAAGAAGCTAGAGTTCCTATAGTAGTATCAGACAAAGACAATTTTAGATCAATAATATTATCAGGGTTATAAAGAAGTTCTTTCTAAGAATGATGAAGTGATTGATTAATCAGGAGAATGTAAAAATTGATGCTATGGCACTAATAACAAAACTTCAAAATTGGAACAGAAATTGATAAAAACTTCAAGGATAAATTTATTGTAAGAATGAAAAATTTCAGGGGTGCCTGGGTGGTTTAGTCAATTAAGTGTCTGACTTCAGCTCAGTTATGATCTCAGGGTCCTTGATGGAGCCCTGAGCCAGGCTCCCCACTCAGAGGGGAATCTGCGGGTCCTTCTCCCTCTATACCTGCCCCTCGGGCAGCCTGGGTGGCTCAGTGGTTTAAGGCCGCCTTCAGCCCAGGATGTGATCCTGGAGACCCAGGATCGAGTTCCATGTCAGGCTCCTTGTAAGGAGCCTGCTTCTCCCTCTGCCTGTGTCTCTGCCTCTCTCTCTGTGTTTTCTATGAATAAATAAATAAAATCTTAAATATATATATATATACATATATATACACACACACACACACATATATATATCTTTTCCTCTGTGCTCTCTTATTAAATAAATAAATAAATAAAAATCTTTAAAAAAAAAGAATGAAAGATTTCAATATCCCATCTCAATAACTGAAATAATAGGTAGACAGAAAAAATAAAGTTACAGGACATATAAACAATCAACAACACTTTATAATTGTCACGATAAAACACTCTATCCAACCACAGCAGAACATCCATGTTTCAGAAGTACATACTAAACATTTACCAAAATATTCACATTTGGGTCCACATTACAAGTCTCATTACATTTAAAAGGCCTTAAGACATGCAAAGTTTGTTCTGACTACAATGGCTTTAAATTAGAAATTAAAAATGGAAAAATCTCTGGAAAAAAATTCCTTCAATTTGGAAACTAGATAACGTATCTTTAAATAATCCATGCGTCAAAAAATAATTCAAAAGAAAAAAGTAAGTAGTTTGTGCTGAATGGAAATGAAAATATAAGAAAAATAAAGGGCTCCTGGGTGGCTCAGTTGGTTAAGCATCCAACTCTTGATTTTGGCTTAGGTCATGATCTCAGGGTCATAAGATTGAGCTCTGCTTTCCACTCTGCCCTCAGAGCAGAGTCTGCTAGGGATTCTCGCTCTCTCTTTCCACTCTGCCCCTCCCCCCAGTTTCACGAACTCTCTTTCTCTCTCTTCCCCCCCACAATAAAGAAGTAAATACAATCTTAAAGAAAAAGGAAACTAGAAAAATAAAAGAAAATAAAATCCAACTGAGAAGTAAGATTGTAATGAAGACAAAGTGGGGATTAATTATACAAAACACAGAAGGTTTATATTTAAAAACCAAAGAAACCAAAAAGAGTATTAGAGATTATTAATGAAATTGACCACCCTTCTCCAAAACCAATCAGGAAAAAAGGAGATGACACAGATTATCAATATCAAGAATGAGAGAAGTGGCATTATTAAAGAAATTTTGCAGAAATTAAAAACAAGAAATGTTATGAAAATCATTTTGCCAATAAAATCCATGTTTAGATGAAATGAAAAAAGTCCTTGAAAGACATAAACTACCAAGCTTCACTAAAGAAAAAAATGCAATAATCTGAATAGCCCTAAACCTATTAAAGAAATTCAAATTGTAGTTAATAACCTTTCCACAAAGATAATACTATATCCTGATGTCTTCACAGGTGATTTCTATGAAACAATTAGGAGGGTGGGGGGTGCAGGAATTTCCAAAAAAACTTTTCTGGAATATTGTAGGAAAGGAAATATCTCCCAACTCATTCTATAAAGCTAGAATTACCTTGATACAAACCTGATAAACACTTTACAAGGAAAGTTTACTACAGACCAAATATTCCTCTTGAACATAGATGCAGAAATTTTTTTATTATAAATTTATTTTTTATTGGTGTTCAATTTGCCAACATATAGAATAGCACCCAGTATTCATCCCGTCAACTGCCCACCTCAGTGCCCATCACCCAGTCACCCCCACCCCCCGCCCACCTCCCCTTCCATCACCCATAGTTCGTTTTCCCAGAGTTAGGAGTCTTTCATGTTCTGTCTCCCTTTCTGATATTTCCCACTCATTTTTTCTCCTTTCCCCCTTATTCCCTTTCACTATTTTTTTATATTCCCCAAATGAATGAGACCATATACTGTTTGTCCTTCTCTGATTGACTTATTTCACTCAGCATAATACCCTCCAGTTCCATCCATGTTGAAGCAAATGGTGGGTATTTGTCGTTTCTAATGGCTGAGTAAAATTCCCATTGTATACATAGACCACATCTTCTTTATCCATTCATCTTTCGATGGACACCGAGGTTCCTTCCACAGTTTGACTATTTTAAACACAATTTTAGTTAAATCTAGCAATATATAAACAGGAATACATCACGACCAAATGAGATTTATCCCAGAAATGCAAGGCTGGTTTAACATGCAAAATATAATGTAATTCACCATATCAGCAAACTGAGAAAAGTAAAAAATGTATGATTGCTCCAATAAATACAAAAAAAGCCTTTAAGAAAATCCATTGTCCATTCCTGGTAAAAATTCTCAGCAAACCAGGAATACAAAGGATCTTTCTCAACCTGATAAAGGTCGTCTACCAAAAACCTACACCTGATATCATACTTAGTGCTTAAAGACTGATTTTTTTTTTCCTCCTAATCAGACCAAGAATAGGTAAGGATACCCACTTCATCACCCTATACAATATTCAACCTAAATTAGAGCTTCTAACTAGAATAATTAGGCAAGAAGGAGAAATAAAAGATATGTAAATCAGATGCTAATTTACTAGTACTAATAACGTAGGCTTGGGGAGCAAACACAGCTTCTACAACTTTAAAACTGGTAGCAATTGATTTTAATATAATTTATACAACTCATGATCTAAAAATATTTCATTAAAACATATAAAATTTAAAAAGTTATTACATTCTTTATCAATAAGCCTTCAAAACTCAGTGTATGTATCAATTTAAACCTTATATTTGACGTTGATTAGCCCCATTTGAAGAGTTCAATAGCTGCATATATCTAGTGAATATCATACTGACAGTATAATTCTAGATTACACTGTCAATTTGCTACTGAACATGTTATAATTTTCTTTATTCCCTTAGTAGAATATGCTCTATTTCATTTTGTTGAACCATGAAAGCCCTTTTGGTCTGTATTTTATTTTCCTTTTAGATTGTAGTAGTTACAGAGATATATTTCTGTATTTCTCTATTCAGGTTCCTTGATTAATGATAACTGAGTAAAGATCTCATTGTTGGGAGAAAACAGGGATGGTGGGATCTGAAGTGAATTCTAATTGCATGTGTAATCTAATAGGACACCCACTTGTCAGCTCTAGCCCATCAATAGCATTTTAGAATAGAGATTCAGGGCTCCCTCATTTTCCCTATCACTCAAGAGAACTAAGAAATAAGGAATCTTATGTAATATTACCAAATTTATAAATGTTGATCTTATGTTTGTAAGCAACTTTTCCACTACACACAATGTTGGCTGCTTACGTGTCAAGGGCCTGACATTGAGGTCACGGTCTTCTGAACAATGAAGGAAATTATTCCAAACACATGGAGAATTACACATGGAAATGTCAAAATCTGCCTGTATTTATGCTTCAAGATCATGAGAACCCTTGAAAAAAAAAGACTTCTTTATTCTTTATTCTACATCACAGATATACCTGTGTGTATAACTTAAAATCTTAAAACTTTAAGAGATAACCCTGTATAAATTTTGTAACTGAAAATTGCAAGAAGTGATCCTTACTCTTGTAGTCTTCATTTTATTATTTAAAATGGCATTCTCTTTGTTTATACACTTCAAAATTATATAGAATTCATGTATATTTTCTTGAATTTTCCTTTTCAGGGTAGGTTTTTTAATTAATTAATTAATTTATTTATTTATTTATTTATTTATTATAGTCACAGAGAGAGACACAGGCAGAGGGAGAAGCAGACTCCATGCACCGGAGCCCAATGTGGGATTCGATCCCGGGTCTCCAGGATTGCACCCTGGACCAAAGGCAGGCGCCAAACCGCTGTGCCACCCAGTGATCCCCCAGGGTATGTTCTTTTTATATTTTATTTGTTCTTTTATAAGCACTTCTGATATGAACATCTCTGGTATCCTGACATTTAACTAGTTTGCTTTTCATTCATTCAATGTCCCAGTATATCTTTCTTTATGAGTGTGTACCAGACAATAAACATTATATGAGAACAAGGCAAAGGTAAGATTATGTTTTTGATACCACCATCATTCCCTTTCATTCCTGGGGAAGAGAGGAGCTAAATCCAAATAATTGGATAAAAAAACATAGCATTAATTCTCAAACATACTACTCTCACTCTTACCTTTCAATCTCTTTTCTCTCCTTTTTAAATTAACTGAGTGTCTTCCTCCAAAAATCCATAGAAACGTACGTACTATTATCCTTTACATAAGAAATTAACTTAATATCAGTTACTAGGGAATAGGGATAGTAACACAGCTCAGAAAAAACAATATGCAGATGGTTTCATAGTCCCTCCTAGTCAACATTGCATATTATTGGAAGAGCCCTTGATTTTGCTTTGGATGGTTTATAAGGCTTTAATATTCTTTTAGAATTATCTCTCCTGATAAAATGACATTAATTGTGAAAAAATGATGATGCAATTCTATATCAAAATTTGCTTTGCATATCCAATAAACATAAACAAATTCTCCTTTTACTAATAAATATAGTAAAAAACAAACAAAACAAAACTTTAGTTAGGATTGTGTCCCAATATTAACAAAAACTAAGCAAACAAGCAAAACAAACCCAAGGAACTACATCTTGTAGCAACTTTAAATAGGGGAAAAATTGTTTTTCCTATACAACAGTAAGTCCAATGACAGAGAGTTGTAACCAAGAAGAACAATTCAACACTATCTTCTGGGAGCCAGTTCTTCCTACCTCACGGGTTTGCCGTCTTTGGCGTCATGGCTTTCGTCCTTATGGCTGCCACTGATTGCCACACTTCCAAGTTTCATTTCAGTAGCTTGGGCAAGAAGAAAACGAAGAAGAAAATCTGTGCAGCGGTATTTGTTTTTTATTTTTATTTTATGTTTTATTTAGAAAAAAAATCAAGTTTCCCCATGACAATATCCTACTGAGGATCTGTAATATTCTCAGTAGATGTAAAGTTACTCTTTGAAATAAAAACTGAATTCCATGGCCCCCAGGCTACAAGGGGGTCAGGAAAATTGAAAGGAAAGGAAGAAAATATTTCAAAAAAGTTGTTCATGAACTAAACTTCAATTCTGTCACCACAGAACACTGAAAACTATTACTAAGTTATTAGTACTATTATCTAACTGCAGAATACTGTTATATCAATGTTTCTCTATGGTTAGGTATATATTCATTCCCATGACTCCTGCTCATCTTTATAAACCATTAATATAAATTCAGTTATGTGATGGTGAATTTTATACATCAACACAGATAGCATATCATATTCAGTTACTTAAACACTTATCTAGGTATTTGTGTAATGGCATTTTATAGATGTGGTCAATAAGCTATATAATCAATTATCTTAAGCAAAGGAGATTACCCTCAATATTGTGGGTGGATGTCCTCTAATTAGTTGAAAGCCTTAAGAACAAAACTTGAGGGACACTTGGGTTGAGCATATGCCTTTGGCTCAGGGCATGATCCTGGAGTTCCAGGATCAAGTCCCATATCGGGTTCCCTGGGAGGAGCCTGCTTCTCCCTCTGCCTATGTCCTTTCTCTCTGTGTGTCCCTCATGAATAAATAAATAAAATATTTTTGAAAAGAACAAAACTTGAGGATCCCTGAAGAAGAAGAAATTCTCCAAAGCTGCAATTTTAATTTCTGTGTCAAGTTTCCAGCCTGGTGATCCTCTCCACAGATACCAGTCTCAGAGCTGCAGTACTATCTCCTGCCTGAGTGTCTAGCCTGCCAGCCTGCCCTTCAATTTCACACTTGCAAACCATCCCCCATCCCAGATCACAGAAGCCAAGTCCTTAAAAGAAACCCTTAAAGGAATTCTCTCTAGGTAGGTAGGTAGGTAGGTAGGTAGGTATATATATATATAAGATAAAGATATAAATAGCTCCTATTTAGTTCTGCTTCTCTGGAGAATCCTGACTGATACAAAGTACAAATCCAATTATGAACAGACTCAACTTTTGCAATGTTAAATATGAAAATGAATCAAATGTCTGCTAAATATATAAGCTAGGCAAATAATTTTACCTTGTGACTTAACTATGTATGTTAAAGGCAGCAACCTATACATAAGAATATATTACCACTGTGACTTTGATAAAAGAAACTTCACAGAAGCAAATGCATTTACATAGTATAAGTTATTGAATGGGTTATTTAATGAAATTAAAATAACGGCTGGCAAGTAATAAGTGTCATATAATAGGTAGTACATAATAAGTATTATATAAATGTTCCTCATCTTCTCTTTATTATTACAGTTATCATCATTGTGATCAGGAAGCTTAAAGCACATTGACACTGAGATGATTAAAAAAAAAAAAAAAAGGACACCTTCGTTCCTGAGTTGCCTGGCATATGTTTTAAGACAATAAACTATCAACTCCACTAATGGAACTAATAGGTTAAGTTTCCCATGTTGCTTGAATTATTTCTCCAAGAAAATTAAATTTTCTTAATAGAAAATCTAATTTTATTTCCAGTAACTTGAAAATCTTAATTAGTGACACAAAAACCATGTTAAAATTACTTAGATCAGAAATAAACACATCATTATACCAAAATAAACAAACTGAAGAGCTACTGTAGTTTAGTTGGCATTCCACACACGGTATCTTCATAAAATAAGATACGAACAGGCAATTTCAAAAGGAAAGAATTAACATCAATCACATAAATTAAATTGATTAACTTTCATACTTAATCAATCACAGGCATGAATCCTACACAATCTACTGGTGACCTCAGTTACTTTGTTTAATCATGCACACCAATATCAGTGCAATGCTTGATTTTCCAATTAAAACAACTTTGCAATTAGATCTAATTAACGTGTTCCAATTAAATAGGTTAAATGCAGCAGTATTCAATAAATTTAAGCCCCCTACTTTTCTCATGGTGAAAAGCTTCTCTAAAATTGTTTGGATACCTAATCCTTTTGGTGCCACAGCTTAACAAAAGAAGTAAGAAAAGGTCAACAGCTTGGCTCAGAAATAACATAAGCCAGATTTGGTAGAGAAGAACAAGCATCCCAAATTTCTCAATTATCTCCTGGATCATCATATAAGCCCTTCATGATAGGCCCATTAACAATTTGCCAATGGAAGTATTTGTTAAAGGAATATTTGCCCTTTTCACAAAAGAAGACCTAGTCCCACTTGGAGTCATGCACTTTTATAGTTGTTCTTCATAACCCTTACATGAAGGAAATATGGTTTGTTGGAATTCTAAACAAGTAAACTCTTCCTTTCACCTTTGAAAAGTAATACATGGTAACTTCCCTTTCCAAAGCTTCCAGTAAGAAGAAATGCAGGTAAGAATATTTTGTTTTTAAGCCTTTGACTTAAAGAATTGTGGACTTTAGACTCTTCATTCCCAGTTTCCTTTAATAAAGAGAGCCCCTGTTCTGATTGATATATTTGTACCAAGTATCGGTAAGTTTTCTTAAAGAATCCACTGGCCACAAGGAGTTCTGAAAAGTCACGCCAAGAAAAACCCAGCTCTTAGGGGCCTCTGGGGTTTGGAAGAAGACCAGTATAACTAGCTTAATTTCCATGCTGGATCAGAGATAGGTATAAAAGAGCCCAATCTTTCCAGTTAGGCTATTCTGCTACATGTGCATTTTACTCTTTGAGTTCTTAAAGTTTCTCTTGCCTCTACCTTATGAAGGAATCTATAGAACAAGTGGATGTACCTGTTATATTATAAGGTGCATAATTTTTTTTTTTCTGGAAGCTACTTTTTCAAGCATGGAGTTTCCATGTTTTTATCTCATCTTTACTCTGCCCTGACTCACTATGAGAGTATATTCTACTAAACAAAAACAAAACAAAAAACTCTAATTTAAAAACTATCAATGTACAGCCTACAGTTCAATAAATTTATCTAATCATTAATAAAGATTTTTACACATTTTGATAGTAAATATATACTGCTCTGTACTATATTAGGCAAAGTCATCTTAGTCTAGATGTTTATCTCAAAGTGCTAATGTATGTAACTTTTCTTGACTTTCAAAAGAGGAGAGACCTGAGTTTTCCTGCAGTCCAAAACTTTATATTCACCACTACATAGTTATTAGTACATCATGCTATATATGTAAAAGTTGACAGGACTGTATGTACAAATTTTGCAATTATTCTTTAAGATCAAAACAGATATACATATCACAATGTTCACTTCAAACAGGACAAAGTCTAGCATTTTTAAATGGAAGTTATTTATAAATGGGAAAGCAAACTGGGAGATGAATAAAATGATCCTGCTCACCACCATAAACACATGCCATAATGAGCTATGTACAGATGCCAAGGAAACAGAGAAAACATCTTATGACTGGTAGAGAGAGGTCACAGAATATGGTGTGATTTGCAGACTTTACAGAAATTAGGTGAGTGGGGAAATATTATTGAAAATTATTAATGATATGTATTTCAAAAACTTAATATTTACACAAAAATCCTATACACACACATACACACCCCACAAACAGAAAAGTTTGCTATCTCCCATTCTAAATGCCTCTAAATGTCTTCAATGGCATGGACATACTGTCTTTGTACCTGGGAAATGGCTCTGAGTTTCACATCAAACACATAGTGGTGGATATATATTCTAGAAGCTAAATATCTGGGATGTATTTCTCCTCTTATAAACTAAAAACAACAAAACTAAAGAAAACAAAGACATTTTAGTACCCTTAACCCCTACTTCTCACGCCCTCATCTGTCAACAAGCAATATTTTCAAGAGAACATTCAATTCCAACCCTTCACTGTTACCTGAAGTACATTTAATAAATGACTTTTCCACACTCTCCTTACTTGCTAACAATTGAAGAGACAATTGATTCACTTGTTTAAACTGCACAATTGATAAGTGGTCAAGTATCACTGTAATTAATGCTCTTCCAGTTCTGCAGAAATTATAAATTTGACCAAAAATAAAGTATTGTAATCACCAGAGTCACACTCATTTTTCATCTCACCATCAGAACCTCAGGCTCTAAATGCCTATTTTTTACAACATTCCAGTAGTCAGATGCCAAACCCATCAAAGTTTACTTGGCAACTGGCAAGAAAAATTGGGGAACAAGTTTTGATCGATAGGTAAACTGAGACCCATCTCTACTGATGTCTATAGTATATCTATCTACACAATGACTTTCCTCTTGCTTAGGAGTATTAAGAACTTTTTGTTTAAAGAAGTCTCTGTTAGGATGGTTCCCTTTGATTTTGGCACACTTTTGAAAGAGAAAATAAATACACATAACTAATTGGTACCATACTAAGATCTGGACTTTTTCTACTAGGAGGCTAGGATATGAGATGCATTCCAGGGAGACAATAGTGGGCACTGGACAATAAATAGGAAATCTGAATAATCTTGATTGGTGAGTGATCTGTTTAGAGTCATAGGATGAAAGGTCAAATTAAGAATAAAGTTGGGAATATGTATTGGATTCCAAATACGAAGGCTCATACTGCCTAGGATGATAATTTGGGATATTTCCCCTCATAATGAGAACCATTAAGAGAGTTTGAGAAAAGGAGTTAACTAATTAAACTTTAATGACAAAACTTTGACTTCAGTGGTAGGAATTGGAGGGATCAAAGAATTGAAGCAAAGACATCATTTAGGAGGTTATCCCCATAGATTAGGTGTGAGCTAATAAATGTCTGAAATATGGAAATGGAAATTAATGTAGATATATCAGGCAAATTAAGAAGACATTCCTGAATTATATCCAGTGGATTTGAAAGCAAGCACAGTGATTCTTTAGAAGCAAAGATACCAACTTTTACAACAAATAATTAGAGGTTCAGAAAATTTAACTAAAGAACATAGGGAATATACTAACAAGGATAATGAGAGTTTTGTGTTATTTTGAAGAGCATTGGCCTTAGTGTTGTCCATATCTTTGTATTTTCTTATTGATGGCAAAAATAAGCATACAAAATCCAAACCTACCAAATCAAAATCTACCTACCTGGTCTTATCAATATCACTTTTACATTTACGCCCCTATTAGAATAGTGCTGAATTTCATAAATTTTTTAAAACTTAGCTCCATAAAAATGTCCCTCGCTTATTTATTACTTGGATTCCCCAAAAACATGCCTCCATGAGACTCATAATTTAGTGTCACAGTTACAGTCACCAAATTATGTCTAGAATATTCTTTGCCTATTCTAGAATTCATTTATTGACTTTTAATGCCTTCCAAGTCATTTGAAGGCAAGTAATTTCCAAATCAATTTCTGCCATTGCTTATTGGTCTTATGAAGTAAAAACCAGTGGCTATGTCAGGAATTTCTTTCCTTATGTTTCTAACACAGCAGCTTTCATAGTGCCAGCCAGAATGGGAAAGTGATAATACTTGACTGTTCCTCAGATCTATACCATACTACGTTACAGGGATCATGAAAGAAATCTGCTTTGGCCTAAATTCTCAATAACTCAGAAAAAAATTTTTTTTCAACCTCTGGTTCATATATACCCTTCTCAATAGACAAATTCAAATCTCATTTGACTAGGGTAGGGAAAGAGGCAAAAATATATTCTCAATATCTCTACTTCTCTTCTCAAAACTCTGTCTCTAAACAAAAATGTTCTCAAATCATCAAATGCAAATAGAAATTTGAGTTGCTATATGTAGTGTGGAGTGAGGAGAGAGATAATGTTGCAGTTTTGAGAGGGAAATGATTTCATCGCATCCAAAATCTCTTATCTGGAATCCTTGGGGCTAGATGTGTTTCAGAATTCAAAATGTTTGATTTTAAAAAAGAGAGCATCTTATACAATAAAATACCACATTAATATACCAGCAAAATGTATGACTATCCATACAAAATTTTTAAAAAGACTTTGTATCACTTCCTATCAGGTAAAATCAAGAGACGTTTGACAATGATTCACTAAAACCTTTTTTTTTTTTTTTTTTCCTAATTTAGGACTACTTGGAAATTAGAATTCTAGATAAAAGATTGTAGTTCTGTGCCATAGTCTGATAGCCTGTTCATGAACCAAAATAACTTTGCCTACAATTGCTATATGCTGCTGTTAAGTTTTTCTTTAGTTTGCACAGTGATGGAAAATGATCTTCAATTAAATGCCCTGGGTCTTTTCTTTTTTTCATAGACAATTACTACAGTGTGATTACTCCTCAAGTTTTTGGAAATTTAATGGTATCTTAAGAATGAAAATACCAGAATTTATTTCACCATCCTTTTCTTAGCTTTAATGCACATTTACACTTAAATTAATTTTATTCTCATGCTAAGAATGTAAAATATATCTTGCAAATTTCATTTGAATATTCTTATATGGTTTTTAAATTTCTATATAGCAACTGGAAGATAATTTTTTATTGCATGCATGAAGTATATAATAGAGATATATTGAATTTTAGAAGATTTCATAAAATGGGCCAAAGCACAATATCTAAAAAGCATGGACATAAAAGAATGGACAGTGAAGGCCTAATGTCTCATATATAGAGAAAGACTGGATTCTAGCTTGTCTGGCTTTGCTGGTGCCTGACTTCCTTTTTGTTAGCTCAATCCAAACACCACATTTTTGTGAATATGCATCACATTCATTTTGGATTATTTAATTTAACTTCCTTTCCAGATGAACTAGCTTTATTAAATGCTTGCCATGGATGGGCAAACAGAGTTTATGCAGGCTATAAATATCTATGATTAGTTTGGTATAGTATATTGCAATCTAAGGTGTAGCAATTATGTATAATATTTTCTCCCAAGCTTGATAAACCATTTGGGAACAAAAAAGAAAAAAAAAAACAACAACAAGAAAAAAAAAATAAAAAAACACCTAGAGTGTAATTTATGCAAACCTTATGAATGTTTGACATTTTCAAATCTTGTATTTCTCAGAGATCCTGGTCAGCAGCACACATACATACTGAATTTAAGTCCTGAGCTAAAGAAAAAGAATTGTTTGATTCTATGCCTTAAAAATGGGTATAATCTAGGGCAGCCCGGGTGGCTCAGCCATTTAGCGCCACCTTCAGTCCAGGGCCTGAAACTGGAGACCCGGGATCCGGTCCCACGTTGGGCTCCCTGTGTGGAGCCTGCTTCTCCCTCTGTCTGTGTCTCTGTGTCTCTCATGAGTAAATAAATAAAATCTTAAAAAAAAAAATGGGTATAAAAAATGAGTATAATATAAAAATTATATTACTTGAATCATGTTTTTTTTTGCAGATTTTATTTATTTATTAGAGAAAGAAACAGCAGGACCATGAGTGGGGCAAGCATGAGTGGAAGGGGAAGGACAGAGGAAGAGTAGAAGCAGCCTCCCTGCTGAGCAGAGATCCTGACCAGGGGCTTGATCCCAGGACTCCAGGATTATAACTTAAGCTCAAACAGATGCTTTAACCAACTGAGCCTCCCAGGAGCCCCACCTGTGACACAAATTTTGATTCCTCCAACATAATTACTAATTTCAGTGCGATACACAGGTCACCATCCAAAGCTGAATACCCCTACACATATTTATCTACTACATCTATTATTTTAATATATCTTACATATATATATATAGATCTATTATTCTAATATATCTTATACTTAATATATGTAGTGTTTAATGTGTCTACACTGCTGAGCTTTTACATAATTTCCACTCATATTTTTAGCCATATGAAGAAATATATTGCAAGATACATATATTTATATATACACACACATATATATGGTAAGCTTCTTTGAGCGAAACTATCTAGGAATTGTAAATAAAATTGAAACCTCCTCTCTGCTTTTCTTTTTTTTTTTTTAAAGATTTTATTCATTTATTCATGAGACACACACACACACACACACAGACAGAGACACAGGCAGAGGGAGAAGCAGGCCTAATGCAAGGAGACTGACGTGGGACTCGATCCCGAGTCTCCAGGATCATGCCCTGGGCTGCAGGCGGCACTAAACGGCTGTGCCAGTGGGGCTGCCCTCACCTCTGCTTTTCAAGGCCTCAATATTTACTGCAGATGATAGCACATGTACAAATAAAAATAATACATACAGCAATTCAGCAGTGTGGCAGGATACAAAATCAATGCCCAGAAGTCAGTGGCATTTCTATACACTAACTATGAGACTGAAGAAAGAGAAATTAAAGAGTCAATCCCATTTACAAATGCACCCAAAAACAAAGATACCTAGGAATAAGCCTAACTGAAGAGGTAAAGGATCTATACCCTAAAAACTACAGAATACTTCTGAAAGAAATTGAGGAAGACGCAAAAAGATGGAAAAATATTTCATGCTCATGGATTGGAGGAATGAATATTGTGAAAATGTCAATGTTACTGAGGGGAATTTACACGTTTAATGCAATCCTATCAAAATATCATGGACTTTCTTCAGAGAGTTGGAACATATCACCTTAAGATTTGTGTGGAATCAGAAAAGACTCCAAATAGCCAGGGGAATATTAAAAAAGAAAACCAGAGCCGGGAGCATCACAGTGCCAGATTTCAGGTTGTACTACAAAGCTGTGGTCATCAAGACAGTGTGGTACTGGCACAAAAACAGACACATAGATCAATGCAACAGAATAGAGAACCCAGAAGTGGCCCCTCAACTTTATGGTCAACTAATATTCGACAAAGCAGGAAAGACTATCCACTGGAGAAAGGACAGTCTCTTCAATAAATGGCGCTGGGAAAACTGGACAGCCGCATGCAGAAGAATGAAACTAGACCATTATCTTACGCCATACACAAAGATAAACTCAAAATGGATGAAAGATCTAAATGTGAGACAAGAATCCATCAAAATCCTAGAAGAGAACACAGACAACACCCTTTGTGAATCTGGCCACAACAACTTCTTGCAAGATACATCCATGAAGGCAAGAGAAAAAAAGCAAAAATGAACGATTGCGACTTCATCAAGATAAAAAGCTTCTGCACAACAAAAGAAACAGTCAACAAAACTAAAAGACAACCTACAGAATGGGAGAAGATATTTGCAAATGACCTATCAGATAAAGGGCTAGTATCCAAGATCTATAAAGAACTTATTAAACTCGACAGCAAAGAAACAAACATTCCAATCTGGAAATGGGCAAAAGACATGAAGAGAAATTCACAGAGGAAGACATAGACATGGCCAACATCACATGAGAAAATGCTTGCATCACTGGCCATCAATGAAATACAAATCAAAACCACAATGAGATACCACCTCACATCAGTAAGAATGATGAAAATTAACAAGACAGGAAACAATAAATGTTGGAGAGGATGTGGAGAAAGGGGAACCCTCTTGCATTGTTGGTGGGAATGTGAACTGGTGCAGCCACTCTGGAAAACTGTGTGGAGGTTCCTCGAAGAGTTAAAAATAGAACTTCCCTACACCCAGCAATTGCACTCTGGTGATTTACCCCAAAGATACAGATGCAGTGAAACGCCAGGACACCTGCCCCCCGATATTTATAGCAGTAATGTCCACAATAGCCAAAGTGTGGAAGGAGCCTTGGTGTCCATCAAAAAATGAATGGATAAAGAAGATGTGGTCTATGTATACAATGGAATATTACCCAGCCATTAGAAACAACAAATACCCACCTTTTGCTTCGGCGTGGATGGATCTGGAGGGTATTATGCTGCGTGATATAAGTCAATCAGAAAAGGACAAACATTATATGGTCTCATTCATTTGGGGAATATAAAAATTAGTGAAAGGGAATAAAGGCAAAGGAGAGAAAATGAGTGAAAATATCAGTGAGGGTGACAAAACATGAGAGACACTGAACTCTGAGAAACGAACAAGGGGTAGTGTAAAGGGAGGTGGGCAAGGGGTTGGGTTGATTGGGTGACGGGCACTGATGGGGGCACTTGGTGGGATGAGCACTGGGTGTTATGCTACATGTTGGGAAATCGAACTCCAATAATAATAATAATAATAATAATAATAATAATAATAATAAAACAAATAAAAATAATACAGAATAGATTGTATTAAATTCTTCCATAAAGATGTATCTGAAATATGAATAGTCCAGATGAAGGAGAAATGCATGCAACTGGAGAGAACCAGGAATGTATTTGAAAGGATGTGGGAACCCAATAGGTTCTTAAAGACCAAATAAGACTTTGAAGGGAAAAAAAAAAAGAAAAGGAAAGAAAAGAAAAATTAGGGTTATTCTAGGTGGATGAATGATATAAGTTAAGAAACAAAATTATTTCATGATGCAGCTGAACCATCAGAGATAGAGTACAAATCATTCTTAGGTACAGTTTGCCCATTTGGATTTTGCTTGCATCTTAAGCAGAATATTTGCCAATAAGATATATATTTTCTGCCAAGTCCCAGTCATTCTCTTAATTCTCATGCCTCAAACTTCAATAATCATTTTTGACTTCATCATATTTATTATTCACTAATCCATTTGCCCAATCACTTATTTAATTCAGGCATGCAATAATATTTTAAATACTATGAGCTAGGCAATAAAGAACAAAAACATGAACAAATCGAGAAGCTTTCTCTTGATAAATTCACAGAAAATAAATTATAATATGGTGTATTAGATATTATAATGGACAGTTTAAAGAATGCTATAAGACTAACGGCACAATTCTGCTCAGTTTTGCCAAAATTCACCGTGAACCTACAATGTGGCAAGTATCCTGCTAATTAATAAGAATTTAAAGATGAATGAAACTTGATCTATACACTCTCTTTCCGCCTATGACAGAGAATACAGAGAACAAACACATAATTATAGTAGAGCAGTAAAAGCTGAGACTGAGATGTGATCATTAGAGGGATTAACTGAATCTATTTGAAGAAAAGGTGAGTTAAGGGAAGTTTCATCTACTACGTGCACCTTTCCTTAACTTCTATTTTCCTGCAAATAGAACCAATTCTTGAAAAAGTGCTCTGTGAGTGAGTACCTCAGAGGCAACATACAATGCAAACAGAGGGCCAGTTTAGATTTATATCTAACAGAATCAAAGCAGATATAAGCCATGAATGCTAGACTTCAGATATGGAGAATCTTAATTACTTTTTGCGAGAGATCTCTTTGCACTTTTCAAATCCCAGATGTCTACCTTAAAGGGTGTGATTTGGCCCAACTCCATAGATAGACAGAAGTGTCAAGGAAGATGATATGTGAAAGATCACTGGGTTTCTCAGACAGAAAGACATGAGTGACCTCAGAATAAGAAAATTAGTAGAGTGGCTTGCAGGAAGTTGGAGGGTAGTGGGGGGGGCGGTGTGGCGGGGAGAAGAAAGCAAAATAAGAAATGGAGTGGGAATAGTAAATAGTGACTACCTTATCCAGACAAGAAAACAGGGAAAAATGAATTAACTAGAGGAAGAGAGGGACTTAATGTTTACATATTACCAATAATATCCTTGCTAGTCAGCTGATCCCTCAGATATTCTCCAAGTATACCACGTTAGTGCTAGGAGCTAGGAGCACTTAAAACTGATTCATCCTAAATTTACCTATCCCTTGCCTGACACCCCTCCAAATGTTATGCAGTTTTGAAGTTCATCTTTCTCTCTTCAAGTCCTACCAGATTACCTTAGTTAGTCCACACAAATTTAGTTCTTTATACTAGCTCTGCTACTCTGACACTTAAATCCTAATTTGTTATCCTCTCATTGCTTCAGTTGTACCCCACCACACCAACACAAACCTCTGTCACCAAATCTTAAGTAGCCATGCATATGTGTTTTGACAACATACCTTAACCACTATACTCAGCTTGTTATAATGCACAATGAATTCAGTTCTAAATTATCTTCTGTGTGCTTGTTTTAAGCTTTTACCACATATGCCCTAAGTGTACTAGTTGAAATCCACACTCTCCCTTAATAAATGTAAAAGTGTCAATTATTGCCCATCTCAATCTTTTTATTTTCTTACCTAAATGGTCTTAACGTTTTTCCTTCAGTTTTTATATACTAGTCTCTTCATTTTTTCTTTGCCATTTATTTTGGCAGCTGTTTCAACTTCCATTATGACTAACTGACCAAGACTACACATGATTTATGTGTTTCAAAAAATATGTTTTTCTTTTTTCATTTCAAATTCCTTTCTTGATGATGCTCATAACTGTTAATTGTACACTTGGATGTCAGGAGGTATACAGTAGATCTAATGATATTAGTTACAACTTATTTGGTCATAAGTGATAGAACATAGCAAACTAGGCAAGGCTAGGAATACTAGTATTAAAGCACTAAAATAAATAAATATTCAAACACATTTTTTTAAAAAATAAGTAAATAAAAAGTACTGTCTCATACAATCAAATCATTACAAGGGCAGAGGTGCATCTGGAATTCAAATTTAGCTGGACACAGAACCTCTGTGCTTCTGGGCTGCTTCAATTAATAATTTTCTATGCACATTGGCTTAATTCTCTTAACATTTTAATCCCTTTAACATTCTCACCACTCTATCCATAAGATGGAGATTTAGCTGTCAATAGCTAACAAGTTTCATATTCCTCAACTATTATCATCAAAGATGTAAGAGAAATAACTAACTTAGTTTTGAATTTTTTTTTTTAGTTTTGAATTTTGAAAAATATCGTTAAAAATTACAGGAAATGACTCTCAGAATCCATCTCTAGAAACCTTAGTTATGGAAAAATCGAATATAATAGAGCAGAAATCTGGCAACTGGAGACTTCCTCTGATCCCATAATAGAAGTAGGTGTATCAACCAGGCAGTGACATCCACTCTTATCTACTACATTTTGTTGGCATTATTTATCACTGCATCTCCAGAGTCTAGAAGTTAATTATATATTTTTTTCTCACAATTCGGAGTGCTGTCAGATACAGTCTAGTCATCTTTCTCTAGATAATATATCTGTATTTCTAAATTGAGGAAATAGAACATGACATTTCTGTGATTCAGGAAATTTACTGATATTATATTGGCTCTTCAGAGAATTGTGATAACTTAATATCTATATTTTACTTTAGCATAGCTATTGAAAATAGTGGTGGGTGACCAACTGGCATTGTGGTTAGCAAAAACTCTTTTAAAAGAAAAGTTGGAGGGATGCCTGGGTGACTCAGCAGTTGAGCTCCTGCCTTCAGCCCAGGGCATGATCCTGGAGTCCCGGGATCCAGTCCCACATCGGACTCCCTGCATGGAGTCTGCTTCTCCCTCTGCCTCTCTCTCTCTCTCTCTCTCTCTCCCTGTGTCTCTCATGAATAAATAAATAAAATCCTTTTTAAAAAAAAGTAATATATGGAGTAAAATCAGCATGGTTGTTATAAACTGTGGCAAATTAATATCACTTGTAGTTATTCACTAAGTGAATTGCCTTTCCTGTGTTTATTATAATTTGACTAATTAAATCTTCAAGAATATAGGAATGTTAAGAATAATTATACTCTCTGTTGAAGAAAACATATCACAAATACATATAAATCTTTCTGTGCTCTATTTTATATTATTATATCTTATCTAACCATATGATTTGGATATATACATACTTCAAAATAAAACATATATCATTTTATTTCATCTAACTGCATGACTTGGATGTATACATGCTTCAAAATAAAGTACAGAACATATCTTTAACTAGGGCTAATCTACTTCAAGTTTTAAAATTCCATTCTTAAGAAGAATGTTGTTATAATATACGTGTTGAATTTTTGTCTGTGCCTAGAATCTACAATGTGAGTTAGGAAGTGACCTTTAATCACTGATAATTTTTTTAAAAAATGAATAGATTTGACTTAGAATTTTTTCCTTTTTCCAAGAAAATGATGTGGTTTTCTTCTTTAACAAAAATTATCTTAATTATTGGCTCTATCTCAACTTTTTAAGTCCTCTCAGGGGATTTGAATATAGCATTTTATTATTTACCACCTAATATGTTAATCACTTTTGATAATAATTATTATCACTGCTTTTTAAATTATAAAATAAGTGAATCAAACTTTATTTCTTTGTGCCAGGCATTGTGCTTAATATGTCACTATTTATTATTTAATATTTCTTCATATATTTTTTCATTCAACAAATATTTATTGAGTTTGTATAGTGCTTTAAGCACACAAAAACTTTACTTCAAGATCTTAATGGTGCAGTAGAGGGAATGTTAACTAAATTAAACAAATGCATATTATATTTTTTCAAGTAATGATGTGACCTATGGAAAAAATTGGGGGTGCCTGGGTGGCTCAGTTGGTTAAGCATTGAATTCTTGATTTCAGCTTACGTCGTGATCTCAGAGTCCTGAGATCAACCCCCCCAAACCCTGCTCCCCCTGCCAGGCTCTGCACTCAGTGAGGAGTCTGCCCGAAATTCTTCCTCTACCCACCCCCTTGCTTGCAAGCTCAATCCCTCTATCTCAAATAAACAAATCTTTAAAGATAAAAATATAAATAAATGTAAAAAAAGCAGTCTAAGAGAGTGGCAGGGGCTGTTATTCTGGATGGCATGGTAAAGGAAGACTTCTTTAAGAAGTTACTATTTCAGGCAAGAACTGAATGATGAAATGTGGAAGTAAAATATATAAATATCTGGGAAAGAGGTTTTTAGAACTGGGGCCAAAAAGTGCTGAAGTCTAAATAGAAACTTTTGAAGTCGTGCATGGGAGAATAACATAATTTGACTTACATTGATCAATCAATAGGGATTAAAAGCACAGTATCTAAGGTCAGACTAGGTGCCTGAATTTAAATGAGCCATGCTGACGCATCCTGGCTCTGTGGCCACTGCAAATTACCTTACCATAGGGCCTCAGTTTGCTCATTTAGTGTAAGGATCATATTCCTTTCTCACAGTTTAGAAATTAGGATTAAAAGAGGATATCCACCCAGAAAAATTAGCACAGTCTGTAGCATATAGTATCTGAAAAATGTTAGCTATTATTATAACTCTATCATTACTTCTTTTTTTTTTTATCATTACTTTTTTTAATGTTGCAAACCAAGATCATTTTCCTGCCTTTAATGTAGGACTATAATCTATGGTTCTCACCTTACAGACAGAACTTCTAGAGAAACTGCACTGTTGAGAAGTGTATACTAATCATGCACTTGTGTCTATAGAGGTGAAAGCTCTGATTTGGGGGAACTCTACACTCTTAGTTACTTTCCATCAAAGGAAGAATAAATTGAGAATGATTAAATTAAGTGAACTGGAGAAAGCCTATTACTAATGTAAATCATTATAAAAGCTTCAGTAGGCAAAGAAGTAAAAAACTAGAGAATATAATGTAGTATCTTTGGATAGTCTTCTGTAGACAATTAAATTGCTAGAAGTGAGACAGTACCATTAATAATTGCACATTTCATTTAATATATAATTATTCATTGTGGCCTCGCTAGCTTTCTTAAGCTTAAAAATGGAAGTGACCCTTTTATTCTGACTGTACTTATTCCTCTGAGTATCTAAAAATGTCTCCATTTATCTTCATTCACCTTGTACCTAGTGCATAAGGAAGGAAATACTTCTTTGTCTCTTTAAGACTGGAGTGTCAGATGAAAATATTCATTCCTCCTTAAGAGGACAAGAAATACTTACCTCCCTGGAGATAATAAATATGCTGATTTATTACATGTCTAGTACTTCAAGTGAAAAGGATATTTATGGACAGACAATTCTGAAAAACAGGGATGAATAATGGTGGAATATAATGATTCTAAAAGAGCCCAATTCTCTATTCAAAATATGTCACAAATTTAGAAAAAAATATAAGATAATTATTCAGCAAAATGCTTAAAGCTACTACCTAATCATTTATTGTATGACTAATTACCAAACACATAATTATATCATCTGTTTATAGTTTCTTTCAGTTACAAAAAACCTTCATGGTCATTACCTTTTCTGATTAAAATGAAAATAATAATACTTAAGATTTACTGAGAGTGCTTACTCTGTGCTAGGTGTGCTTTCCAAAAATAATCTCCTTTAATTCTAATAAGACCTCTGATGTAGATTTTATTATTCCATAATTCACAGATCAAAAACTGAGATACAGAAATGCTAAGTAATTTGCCCAAGCCTTCACAGATACTGATTTCTATATCCTAGTTCCAAATCTTGCCCTTAAGTATGACCTTGTGGTTTTTCTTACAAGCTTACCCTCTGACAGGATAACAGGACAGGGATTGTTTTAAACTTTTAAGTAATATTTTTTTGAATAACAGCATCCAAGAAGATAAGTAATTTGTACAAGATGGCATAGTCAATCAGAGGCAACCAGGACACTCAGCTGGGAAGAATAAAGCGTCTAACATTTGTAATAGTCAGGTGTTGCCCATGGATGCAATCAAAATAAAAATAAAAATAGTGCAACACCAAAGCTTTTTGGACTTTTCGGAAAATATGCCCCAGCAAGTTAAATTTTCTAGATGGATAAAGGTGCTCTTAATTTCAACTGCAGGGCTGAATTAAGTTTACTTTCAGCTTTTTTTTTTTTTTTTAAATCTTCAAATTG
The DNA here is from genome assembly GCF_053574225.1 of Canis aureus. NCBI lineage: Eukaryota > Metazoa > Chordata > Mammalia > Carnivora > Canidae > Canis > Canis aureus. The sequence goes on from NC_135614.1 coordinate 48,070,983, forward strand.
TTCATTCATTCTATCCATTTTGGTCACAGCTCAAATATCATATTTTCTGATAGATCTTCCCTGATAACTTATATTAAATAGCAACTTTCTTCCCTATCTCAGTCACTCCTGCTGCATAACTATCACACCTCAATATATTTTCTTTATAATGCTTACCATTAGGTTAATTTAATTGTCATTATCTTTCTCCATCACTAGAATATAAGCTGCATGACAGTGTTACCTTTCTGTTTGGTTTGCTACTCTATCTCTAATGTTTAGACAAGAACCTGCAGTCACAGAAGATAATAAACTTCTAGGGAATGAATGAATGAGTTCAATATAATTTTTGAGTTCTAAAATACAATGTAGTCACTAACGTGTATATATGAATGTATATATGGATAGACACAGATACATAGACACACACAGACACAAAAAACAAACATATTCACACACACTGCGTTTTTAGAACTGAAATTCTATTTTAACTCCAGACTTTTAATTAGCAATAAGATCACCAACCATATTGTTAACACTTGAAAAGAGACTTAATGAAAACATAAATTCAAAGTTGTGTCTAATGTCTTTAATGGAGAACAACAAGCCAAGAGAGAAATAAAAATGCATCCCCCAGTCTTCATTAGAAAACATCTCAAGCCCATCAGATTCATAAGCTCTTCAATGTTTGATTTTTGTAAAACAATGTAAGAAGTTTCAAAAGACAATAGAATCACTGGAAAGCACTCAATGAAATAGTAAGGTTAAAGTGCACAGTTTAAAAGAATCCTCAAGGTACTTTAGAAATTGTTTAACCAAAAGAACAGAGATGGTTATGTCACTGAATCACAATACTCTGATATTTTTGTTATTCTCCTGCTTAAATTAAAATAGGTGATTATTTAGTTCCAAATCACAAAATAAGTTACTCAAAAGATGTATGTTTGAGTGAAAAAAAAAACAGGCATATCAATTAAATGTAATTATGAAGCTTAGGTAATCTAACTTACATCCTCTATGCAACAAATTCTCTAGTTAAGAATGTGACCCAAATTCTATCTTCCTACATTACCCCTTAGTGGTTCTAATGGATTTGAGCCAAGTTTTGAAAAAGCTTTTATAAAGCCAATTTTTTATTGCCATCCTTGATGGCTTAAGCTCATGGTATCTACACATTGCAAACACTGATAAAAGTATACATGCAACCTGAGACACGGTATAGAAAGAACCAATATAATTTTAAAGGTTCCAATAGCAAAATAATAGAGTTGGGTGCAGGGAATATTTTCTGAGGAAATTACTCCAAATTTGATTTTAAATATGAATAGAAGTTCACCATGATAGAGAGAAGGGAAGGGAAAGGAGACAGACAGAATAGCAATGACAAAGTTGCAGACAATATGGAGCTCTAAAGGAATTGAAAGGGCCAGGTGACTGAAGCTCTGAGAGTGAAGTAACAAGAAGTGCTACAGAATACAGGAGAGAAGAATGGCAAAATCATGCTGGACCTTGTCATACAAGTTAATGAGAAGTACAGGTTTCTGCTTAGCTTTTATAGCAACGAGAAGCATTGAAAAAATTTAATATGTGCATGTGTGTCTGTACACATAGGTAATACATCAAGTTTGGGAAAGAGTATCAATGAAATAGAATTATTTTGGCAGGGTAAATGTCCAAATGTTAGGTATTTTCAAGAGCAATAATGTAGGAAAGAATGCCTTAACTGAATCACTTGTCTTCAAACCCCCGCTATACTACTAATTTCCAGTTTGTATCTCAGCAGCTTCTTTAACCTGAGGAATTAGTTCCTTAGTATGAATGAAACTGGTTGTTTTTCTAGCTGTTGTTGGTGGTGATGATTTAGAATAGAGTCAAACCATTCTAAAAGCAAATAACAAATGAAGAAGAATCTACTGGTTTTCTCCTCTGCATCCCATCTTCCTTTCTTAGACATTTGCAAGTTCTATATAAGTATCCATCCCTGTCCCATACAGCTAATTACCTCAGGGGATAGGTGGACTCAGGTGCATATTATTGTAAGGTTCAATGCAAAATAAAATGAATTTTCCTTGTTAAAAGTTATTAAGAATTTCAAAATGGCGCTAGCAGCATATTAAGCTAAGCCAGAAGTCCTGTGCTGCATAGCCATTGAGGTCAGCCCTGGGAATTTGGCCTATGGTAACCCAAAGAATGAGTCTGATTATACTAGGAATGGTTATGGGGCCAAAATTTCATAAAATGAGATACTGGGGTGGGGAAAAGTTTGTTCTGGCTTCTGAGAATTTTCTTATTTCTTAGGAGAGGATGAAGAAAGAGATGATCTCTTTGCTTCCTCTTGTTATACTTTCTGGATTTGATAGTTGAAAATGTTTCATCATTTTACATCTTGAAGGAAGCAAATGTTTATAATGGCAGAGACCAGAAATAAAAAGAAGTGGTATAGTTGATCACATTGCTGTCCCAATAAATCAACCAACCCAGACAGCCAACATGAATCAAGACTTCCTATTACACCAATAATATATTTGCCTTATTATTTGTCATTTTGAGTCAAGGTTTTCATTATTAGAAGGCAGAAGCATTCCAACTAACAAAAATAATACTCTTTCAACCTAATTTTGCTAAAAGAAGTATTCCTTTTCCAGTTGCTAATATTTGCTGCATTGTTAAATATTTTTAGAGCTGAGCATGTTTGGAAGAAATGAATATTACATAGAATAACAGAAGTTGTCAGCTTATTTCTCAAGAGAAAGAGATCATATGACATAAAATAAAATGCAATAACATTATTTATGTTGGAATATTCTAGGAGGATAAAGGTTTAATTGCAAAATAACTGCCAGGTGAGTAACAATATTCCAGATTTCCTTCTTCTAGCATTAAATATAAATATGTATTTTGATTCTATATTTGTAAGAAAGTTTTGTAATAAAACCAGATATCATCCAGAGCTCTCAAAAGGCAAAAGAAAACGATCACACAGTGCTATCAGATAAGTGTCAGACCAGAGAATGACAACAAAAATTAATCAGAATAAAATTATGTAAAACAAAAGGGAACTGTTTTCCCTGAAGAATTAATTAAAGTACATATCCCAATCTGCAACATCCTCTCTATCCATTTCCTTCTCAGTTTGTGTATGGTTACATATACCCTTTAAAGTAAAAAAATAGGGCAGCCCCAGTGGCGCAGTGGTTTAGTGCTGCCTGCAGCCCAGGGCGTGATCCTGGAGACCCGGGATCGAGTCCCACGTCGGGATCCCTGTGTGGAGCCCACTTCTCCCTCTGCCTGTGTCTCTGCCTCTCTCTCTCTCTCTCTGAATGAATAAATAAATAAGTCTTAAAAATAAATAAATAAATAAGTTAATTAATTAATTAATTAATTAAAAAAATAGAAAAATGACACAGGATCTATCCACTTTAGTGAGTCTATAGAATAACAATAAGACATTTTAGTTTCCTCCATGGACAAATTTATTTTTAGGAACTGAAAAGAGAACAATGTCCTTGTTCTGGATTATAGCAGCAATAAAGGGGTAAAGCTAAGCTTGACCCCAAATCTAACTGAAGCCTATGCTCTTAATTCCTCCAAATCAGAATCATAGCTATAGTGGAAGGAACCTCACATGCTGGGCCAACAAAAAAGGAAATAGAAACAAAAACTACTCGAAAAGTTTAGCCAAATCTTTAAAGACATGATTTTATTACTGAGTGAATCTTAAAGGCTAAGTGGAAAATTTACATGTAAAAGTAGTAAGTAAACTTTGAGTCAGAAAAGGTAACATATATAGATATTTACTGCAGCTCTCTCTTATGAGTAGTCCTGGGGTTTCTGTGGGTGGTAGAACCTATTTGATGAGGCTAATTTGATAATATTGTGTAAGAGTTCTTTGGGCAGGGGAGATTAGGGAGCATGTTTCTACACCATGATTTTATCCCTGCCCTAAAGAAAATTTAAAATCCTCTTGGAGAGGGACACCTGGGTGGCTCAGTGGTTTAGTGTCTGCCTTTGGCTCAGGTTGTGATCCTGGGGTCCTGGGATTGAGTCCTGCAGCTGGCTCTCTACTCAGTGGGGAGTCTTCTCCTCCCTCTCCTTTAGTGAGCCCCTCTCTCAAGTTAATAAATAAAATCTTAAAAAAAAAAAAAGAAATTAGAAGACCACTATCAATGGATTGTTCAAGGCAATTTAGGTACATGTAGCAGAAAGATCTGAGCCAGATTTCAAAGCATAGGTTAAATTTATAGTATAGGAATAGAAAGCATTCTAGGATGATGGGAAACAATGGGCAAAAATAGAACAATATGCAAATTTTTTAACAATAGGCAAATTTAAGTGAAAACAAATGTGACAAAAATTGAAACTTCATAGAAAGAAAAAAGAGAACAAAGTGGGAAGTTGGTCCTCACTTCCAGGCTTTGATTTTGGAAGTAAACACTGTGGATATCCTCAGGAGTTTATTGAGTAGCATGGTTGTTCCTGTCACACCATTGAACAGAATGACTTAAATAGGGAGAGTCTAGAGTCAGAAAAACCAGTCAAATAACAAATATAACATGACAGATTAGGATATGGTTGTGGCAGTGGTTTCGGGGAGAATAAAGGATATTATAAGGAAAGAATCAATAAAAGTTACTAACTGATGAGATAAAAAGGTGAGGGATAATGAGGTATATCTGACAATTCTAGTACTACAGCCACAAAGACAGGAATAAATCCAGAAAGAGGTTTTTTAGGGTGACAACATGCCATATAAGTGGAAATAACCAGCATGCTTCCCTGTAATAGAAAGTAGAATATAGATCTAAGGGATATCCTCATAGAGAAAACAACTGTGATTATTTGATGAACGCTTTAAAGTAGGGGACATGGACAAAGTATTGCAGAGACTTTGTGTTTTCTGGCTCTAGAGGCACCAGATCACTTTTCTGCCTGAAAAGTTCTTGTTTGCTTTCTTACCTGTAAATATTTTCTTACCTGTAAAGTCTAAGCACAAAAGTTATTCTAGCATAGGTTTCTCTGACAATGGAAAGTATTTTCTTTTTTCGGTCCTTTAACACCTATTTGTTTATTATACAAATACTCATTGAGTGCTTACTGTGACCTTTACATTGTCCTGGATGTGGTGGAAGTAGCAGTGAACAGAACAAACAATATCCTTGCTCTTATGGGTATGCTTACATTCTACATTGGTTAGGCAGCCACCTACCCAATCAATCAATCAGTCAAAAGTATAATATTCCAGAGATGATAAACCTGTTTAAGTGGGAAGCTATTTTGGATTATATAATCACAAAAACCCAACTGACAAAATGTTATTTGATCAGGGACCTGAAGAAAGGAAGTGAGTAAACTTACTGGACAAGGATAATGTCCCAGGTAGAGTGACAAGCAATTGCAATGACCTTGAGCAGGAGCGTGCTAAGCATCTTTGAACAAAGAGGCTAATGTGATTGGAGTGAATAGGTGTGTTGGGGTATTGGTGACAGGAAAGAGTACCAGGAAAATACTGGAGATCTAGATCTTTAGAGTTTTATAGGCCATGGTTAAGGATTTGAGAAGTCATTCAAGGCTTTTTTTTTTTTTTTTAAGATTTATTTATTTATGATAGACATAGAGAGAGAGAGAGAGAGAGAGAGAGAGAGGCAGAGACACAGGAGGAGGGAGAAGCAGGCTCCATGCCGAAGCCCGACCTGGGACTCAATCCCACATCTCCAGGATCGCGCCCTGGGCCAAAAGCAGGCACTAAACCGCTGAGCCACCCAGGGATCCCCTCATTCAAGGCTTTGGATTGGAAAGTCATCTAGTCTGAGTGGCACTGAGTCTGGTCAGCCACCTCATGACAATAAGTGTCACTAATGGAGTGAAGAAGGCCTGTGGTTCCAGCAGAACTCACTAAGCAATTTTAACATGTGAGTGAGAAACATGGAAATGATGACATGGTCAAAAAATAAAAACAAAACCCATCCGTTGGGATTACTGGAAAAATAGGAAGCTAAGAAGTAAACAGTTAAGTGAAAGAAAGAGCAAAGGAAAGGACCTGTAATAGATACTGTGCCTTTTCTCTCCAGCAGGCTGTGTACTCTCCGAGCTGCATGTGGCTCCCAGCTGCCCCTCATTTGGAGAATACTCTCTAGACTAGATGATATCTCTAAGCTTCTCATCTCTCAAAGCCTCCTCATTGATGATTGACAGACATAGGGAATAAAGAGGCCCTTTACCTGGCTGACGGAACAACTCTACAGTGCTGTTCATGTTGTAGGGCTTTCATCTGTGGATCAGACCAAAGCTACCTGTGCCTGAGACCACATCCTTGCTCAATTCCTCTTTCCTGCCACATTTGGAATCACTCCCCTGCTTCTAGAGGATTTTCCTAAGGGGGACTCCCTCTATCAGTCATTTTTAGGCTTTGCTTCTCAAAAATCTGACTCAAAACAAGTCTTATGTTTTCTGTCATTTTCATTTTCCACAGCATCAATACAATGCTGAGTTTGCAATCAGTACATAATAAATATTTGTTGAATTAAAGAATAGACATCAGGGACGCCTGGGTGGCTCAGTGGTTGAGTGTCTGCATTTGCTCAGGTCATGATCCCGGGGTCCCAGGATCAAGTCCCACATCATGCTCCCTGCAGGGAGCCTGCTTCCCTCTGCCTATGTCTTTGCTTCTCTGTGTGTCTTTCATGAACAAACAAAATAAAAATCTTAAAAAAATAAAAAAGGAACAGTCATCGGGTTTTACAAAAGATTAGAGTATGCTGTCTATTAATTCTGTCTATAAATTCCAAATGATATCTTGGCATTCTGGGTATTTATTTCTAATTTAAATAATTTGAGTAAAACTGATAGAATAATATTATATATGCATATATATTTATTTTATTTGCACTTTATAAATAATTATTTTTTATGAGTTACCCTTTCTATGTTTAGGATAAGTTTATTTGTCACTCTCTTTGTCTATAACACAGATAAAAAATTTTGCTAATTAAGGACTTTCTGCCTCCTCTTAAGGCCCCCATTAGATTAATGATGAATATGCTAAACTGCTTACTATCTCCCATGACATCTAACTTTAGTCTGACTCCCCAGGGATGCTGAAAAAGATTTTGCTTATTTGCTGAGCTTGTGCATTTTAAACCTAATGCACATAATCTGGTGAGATAAGTCACAAGAATATTCTATATTTAGTTTGAAGTTCATGATTGTAATATTTGACTTCCTTGGGAAAAATATTCATTGGGAAGTTCTATTCTCCACTCAGGTCAGAGAGACTGATTCTTTTCCAGTACATTATATATCACTCTGCTTCCCCTCATGTCCTGTCCACTTATCCCAATGATTTTCATTAATTGTCATGAAAGATTTAATAATATTCATAGATGTCATCTGGTGTACGTTTTTTAGTTTGTTCTCAAGCACTTTTACATTTTATTTAATTTTTTTTCTCATTGAACTTTCCATTCTATTAACCCAAGTATTACACATGTCTCTCGCCACATGCTTTATGATCATATACTCATTTCGAATTGCCAATATAAGGAAAACGTCCTAACTAATTAGAAAGTTTATTATAACCATTCCAATATAATATAACCAGAAATTATTAGCCTCATTAGTTTCATAATATCCTTTCAAGTTTATCCTCTGCTAAGTCAATTTCAACATTGCTTTAAATATTGGGTTTGGTAGTACTTCCAAAATGCAGATATATGGTCATTTTCCTCAGATTTCTTGCTTTTCTTAATATGAAAATTAGTGTACATATTGGCCATTGACTATGTATAGGTTTCTGTGGGTAGAAAGATGACTGTAAGCGCCAATGCCTAAATATATCATAAGATATCATAAGATAGGCAATGATAAAGATATCGTCCTTAGGAGATATATATATATATATATATATATATATATATATATATATATATATGGCATATAAGGTTATGTATAGAGTTCAACAATGAGTCACAAGAAAACAGTTCTCTTCTTTGGTTTTTTCAATTGTTCTTCACTGCTTATAAAAAAAAAAGTCATAACCTGCCATTTGTTAACCTCTAAACTTCATTTTTTTTCTATTCCCTATATTCCCTTTTCTATTACTTATTATTAAGGAAGTAACTCAAGGTCATTGTGTAAGTGTATGGAAGATACAGAAGGGCAAAAAAAAAGTGAAAATAGCCCTAATTACAGCATCAGAAAAAAAATACCACTAATATATTTTTTATAAGCTTCTAGCCTATGTATTTAAAGTTATATTTGGTAACAACATGAGAATAAATATGGGACCATCATTTTCCTATCTTTTTAAATATTTGCAGTGACATTATTCTATTCTAGTGTATGGATGCTCTACAATTTAATGAATCCTATAAGATTAGACATTTAATTTGTATCTAGCTTGCACTATCATGCTATGATAATTTCCATTCATATGAATGCACATGCACAACTATTCTTAATGAATACCTAGAGGTGAACTATTGGCAAAAAGAGATTGAAATTATCTTCATTGGTTTATTAGACATTTGTAATTTATTTTGTCCATTAGTCTACTGGCAGTACTGTGTTTTATCTTAAAACATAAACACTTTATTTTATAAAAAGTTTGTATGTAAAATATGTAAAATTTATATCTCTGAGTTTATAATTTTCCTGATTATTTAAATTACTCTTTGTTATATAGAAGTTTTTTTTTTTTAATTTTATGTGTGTGTGCTTCATCTAGGTCTATATTACTCTTGGATTTTATACTTGATCTGTGATCTATTTAAGTTGTATTTGCATATGGGTGAGATAAGGGTTGAGATTTCTTTTTGTTTCTGCATATAAATATTAAATTATTTCAGTATTATTTGTTGAAAATGTCACTATTTTAGTTTTAACTATTCAATTATTTTGTTATTTCTGTTGAAATTCAATTGACCATATGTTTATGAATCTGTTCTGTTCAAAACAGCTATTTGTTGATCTTTACATCAGTAGCACACTAAGTTAAGCCCTCCACTATTTTTTTCTTTTTCAAAGTTCTGGGAAGATTCTTTGTATTTCCAGAAAAATGTTAGAATCAGCTTATCAATTTATGCAAAAAAATATTTTGATGAGGAGTAAATCTAATTAATATAGAGTGAATTGACATTTTAGTAATCAATTCCATTATTATGATGTATTTCTTTTTTTATTTTTAATTTAAATTCAATTTAATTAACATGTTTTATTAGTTTCAAAGATGGAATATAGTGATTCATCACTTGTACACAACACCTGGGGCTAATTACTTCAAGTGTTCTCTTAATGCCCATCACTCAGTTACCCCATCTCCCTACACATCTCCCCTCCCCAGCAACCCTGTTTGTTTCCTATAGTTAAGAGTCTCTCACAGTTTGCCTCCCCTCTATTTTAATCTTATTTTATTTTTCCTTCCCTTCCCCTATGTTCATTTGTTTTGTTTCTTAAATTCCACACATGAGTGAAATCATATGGTATTTGTATTTCTCTGACTGACTTATTTCACTTAGCATAATACCCTCCAGTTCTATCCACATCATTACAAATGGCAAGATTTTATTCTTTTTGATGGCTGAGTAATATCTCTTTTTATTTAGTTTTTCTTTAACTTCTTCATTGGTTTTGTAATTTTAAAAGTACAGGTTTTGCAAATCTCTTTCACATCATCCGTAAGTATTCCATATTTTTAATTCTATTTCAAATGCTATTTTAAATTTTAATTTCCAATTATTTGTGTCTAGTATGTAAAAATTCAATTGATTTCATATACTGATCTTGTATTCTACAATTAAATAGTGATTTTTTTTCTTTTGTTAAAATTACATTTTACAAGATTTGTACATTCAGTTGATCACACAGATTTTTTCAATCTTAGTAAGAGCTACATTGATAGATTTTTCTAATGTTAAACCAACCTTGCATTCCTTTGCTACATTTGACTTTGTCATGATATATTATCATTTGTATTTTTTGTAAGAGTTTATTTTGTAAAATTTTGTTTAGAGTTTTGCATCTATACTTATAAAGACAATTCTCTGTAGTTTCCCTATAATAGTCTAGTCTGGGTGTGGTGTCAGGGTAATTGAGGTCTTACAGAATAATGTGAGGAACATACCTTATTTTTCAATTTTCTAAGAGTTTGGATAGAATGAGATCATTGCTTCTTTAAATGTTTGGGAAAATCCACCAGTGAATCCATCTAGGGCTGTACATTTCTTTCTTGTTTGTTTGTTTATCTGTTGTGTATATCTAGGCATAAGATTTTTAACTGAAAATTCAATACATTTATGATTATAGAACTATCTCATATAGAACTATGTCTTCTTGAGTGAGATTTGGTAGTTTGTGACTTTAAAAAATGAGTATTTTATTTAGCCCTATACTGTTTTTATAATCTATGATAGTTTTTCAACAAAATCTTTAACATATGTATGGCAGCTTTTCTTCATATCTAGAATTGATGCTGGACTTTTTCCAGCATCCATTTTTTTTTCTTCTCTTTATCTTTGTAACTGGATTCTGGGAGGGGAAAATAAAGACAGAGGATATAAATTAATTTCTCACTGGGAATCTTCCAAATACTTTTTAAATCGACAATATGGTTGTTGGGTTTCTGTGTACTCTGTTTATCATTTTCCCTTCTCTGCCATGGATAGTAGAAACTTCTTTATTGCAGTGGTTTCATATTTGTTATTCCTGGGACATGATGTGTTTTACTACCTCATAGACAGTTTTTATTTTCAATGTTCACACTGGCAGGCTTAAGTCCATCACACAGGTCACTGTAGCACTACCCCAAACCTAGGATGGATGACTTGCTTTTTGTGTCTAGTTCCATAGCTAGTGGTTTAATTTTATTTTTAGTTCTTGTTTCATAGAAGGGAGGACTCCTTTATGGTGTCAGCCATTATGTAGGGAGCCAAGTTCCCATTTTCTGCTATGCACACTATTTTCCCTATTCAGTTTTCTGTGTGGATATTGAGAATCAAGCTTTTAAATCAGTGTATGATTCTGAGTCTTTTCAGTTTCAACTCTAGCTCACTACTATGGGTTTGAATTTCCTTCTCATTTCTGGGACTTGAAGATTACCTTTTATTGCTTCTTTACCTCTTGAACTGCACATTTCCATGTGCAACCCAATATATATATTTTTTCCAATATATTTTAAATAAATCTTCCATTCTCCTTTCAATCCTTATTATTATTATATATAAATATATATATACACACACACATACACACATACACCCTCACACACATATTTATATTCACTTTTTGAGAATTGCTAAGTGATGGTTAAAAAAGAAAAAAAATATATATATATATTCCCCATAGCCTTCTAGTTTCTAATAACTGTGAATCCCAGAAGTATATGTCTCTCTTTAAGACTAATTTAACAGTGAGAAAAATAACAGAATCTCTGTTAAAAAAATCAGTGACTCTCAAACATAGGAGAGAAAAACTGTTTTTTCTACAATCTACTCAGTATTGGTGGTATGGATAAAAATATCTCCTTAGAACTATTATCTTGAGAACTTAAAAATTTGAGATCTTATCTTAATTCTGTGTGGGAGGACTGCTTCTGACAAGCTTAATTTTTTTGCTCTAGATAACTCACCTCTCAACTTGTCAAGTCTCTGATGTGAGATTCAGTGTTAAACAAAGAGTCACATTGAAAGACTTACACAAGTGGAAAAGTTTAAAGTAAGGTAAGATATGGCTCTCATTAATGAGGAGAAAAAAAATTCTATAACCTCAGAGATGATTCTGTCTCTTTCATGAAAATAATTTACAAATGGGCTTTCTCTAATCTAGGCAAGTCTTTGTTACAACTCTGGATAAATATGAAAGGGGGTCAAATTAATTTATTTTCAGTTTTATCTCAATTCTTCAATTCTGCCTTTAAAATATTTTTAATATTTTTTCATTTCATATTAACATAAACTGAAATAATAAATGTCCATTATTTAAAACAGTTGAGCCAAAGTGGTGATAATGACACCATATCATATGCAGAGAATACGTTTTATGAGGCTTCTCAGACAAATTCTATTAGGCAGACTAAAAAGTCAGGGAGTCTGGCTTTACTGAGGTCCCTCCATTTCCTTCATTCCCTTTGGAAAATGCATTGATATTTCAATAACATGGGTATCCAAGTTTAACTTGATATATCTGTTCTTGTTCTATATGCAGACATTGTCTTAGGAAAAATATCAATGGCAGTGTTTGTGAGAAAACTAAAATTATTTATCAACAGCTGCCCTGTCAGGCTTGTAAAGCAGTTCAATCCCTAATACATAGTGATCATCAGTAAAAATACCCTATAAAGTTAATACTATTTATTATTAATAACATTAGTTATAGCTATTAATAATACCAACATCAAAACCACCATTTACTTATTCTTCAGTCAAGGATAGCTGTTCTACTAGTGTCCTTCCCTCTACCATTTTGATATTCTCTTTCCCCAAATCTCTCAACCCCTTTCTCTTCTCTCTGGTTCTACAACATAATTCATATAACCAAATGACTCCTATGCCTACTGTAAACATTTAAAATAAAGCTTTCAGAATGTTTAGTCTGAAAACTATTATTAAGTTTTAGTGTGCAACAGCATATACATGTATAAATTTTGTTCTGTTTTACTTATTTCTTCTTTATGTACATATATCTCTATGACAATATATGAATCAAAGATCTATGAGGTCAAATACTGGATGTCAGATTAGGGAATACAAGTCTCCACTACACTACTGGTTACAGACTGAAGATGCAATGAACAGCTGATGATGATGATAATTATAAACGTGATATATCTTCCAGCTCTGTGTGGAAGTTGGATTTCTTCCAATGTTTAGATGCAATAAATCTATGACATTTAATAATAGGATTAATGAATTAGGTGTTATTAAGGAGTTTAGCTTAAAAAAACAAGCAACATATCGTAATATATTATCTTCTGAAAATACATTTTAACTTCTTTATCTTCACGCAACCATGCCTTTCTATATATCAAAATAAAGGGCTGTGAATCATTACACTTACTCCCAATGGAGAGTCTAGAAAGAACATTTTGAAAGATAAAAATGTTCTAAACTAATCCCACAAGTATTGTTTGACCAATTTGATTCCTCCTCGTAATTTAACAACTTTCAAATGCCATTTTCCAAATCTGAGTTTCAGAACCTCAAATGGGCATTTGAAATAACAAAACTTATCCCATACCTTCTTCCCCCAACAAAATATGATTTCTCAAAAATCACTTTCTTGTTAAAGTCTTGTCCTATATGTCAAGTTTTTGCCGGAAGCCAGTTTTTATTGCCAGGTTATAAACCTCTAAAATAGTAGTTCTATTATGAAAACACTGACACAACCTTAGCCATAGTGATGTGAATGGCACAAGCATAATACACTGAACACAGCATCAGCCATTAGCTCAAATAGCTTGATTATGCCCCATTGTTGTTCATTGTCCTCTATACATTTGCTATAATGCCTGTGGTGCCTTTCAATACTATTTAACTATAGGCTGTCCTTTAGGAAATGTCAGGCACCACCACCTATGGTGACATGCAGACATGCGCTAGTTAGCACTGGTTTGTCACTGAGATTTTAACTTGATACAGTTAATTTTTTTTTCCTATGATACATTCCTTTACCAAAAGAACACACACACACACACACCCCAAGTTATATTGCAATGTGAAGCTGCCAACTTAATCTCATTATAGCCTATTGTCTTTTAGGTAGTTTACTAATGAGGAAGATGTCCGTATTAATTTGCTGCTGACAGAGCAGGGTAAGATTTTCCCCCAATTTTTTACTTAACTAGTTCTTTCATCTTAATGGTGTTGGTGCTTTATTTGAATATATACCATGATAACACTGTTTTATGTAGCCCTGTGGTAGATTACAGTCTAATCAGACTGAAATAAAATTTTGAGCCCTTGGTGAGTTATCTGTGTGAGCAGAGGTATGAAACCATGTGAAATGAGACACTCACAAGTCTGACTCCCAGAATCTCCTAATAGATGAGGAAGAAATATCTTGCTCTCTTAAGGGTAGTGAGAGATTCTTAGGAAACATGCTATAGATATGCAGAAAAGGATACTGCGACATTCCTGGCTCATAGCACCAAAGCTAAACAAAGACAGTGTAGCTTAATAACATATATGGCTTTCCTTCATTGTTTTTAATTCCACAGGCTTCTGGTAGGAAATATATGTAAAAGACATATATATAAATTTGTGGCAAAGACAGGCATGGTACTTTGCATCAACAATACTAATATTATTATGCAGTTCTTTCTGGAGTCATTGGCTAATAGTGAGTGAGAATATTGGTGAATTCTAACAAGATCTATAACTCTTCATGTGTGGCTAATAATTGCATGACAATGCATTTAACCTCCAACATAATGTCTCAGGATGCCTGGGTGGCTCAGCAGTTGAGGGCCTATCTTCTGCCCACAGCATGATCCTGGAGTCTTGGGATCGAGTCCCACATCAGACTCCCTGCACGGAACCTGCTTCTCTCTCTGCCTCTGTCTCTGTCTCTCTTTCTCTGTGTCTCTCATGAATAAACAAATAAAATCTTAAAAAAAAATGTCTCAATGAATTCCTAGCAATAAGCCTAGATGAAAGGGAATAAGGGCATTATTTTGGTGGATTTCCATTGCTGCTATCCTTCTAATCTGAAACAGAATGTTGGAAATTTAGGTGTATCTCTTAAGTTTTGAAGGATCATGAACTGTGATGTCAGGCCACAATGAAATAGATATTATCCTTCCTCTCCAAAATAGTCTAATAACAAAATTTAAACTGAAGCATAAGTTTATAATCGTAATCCAAATAATAAAAGAAGTCAGAAATTATTTTTCCAATCCTAGGTGCACGCTCAAGAAATGGAACTACATCATCTGAGTGCATTGAAATTCCAATACACACACACCACAAACAGAAATAGTCATTCTCAATCTTTGAATAATAAAATCTGAAATCTATTTCAAATAGACTATGATATCATTGTGGGAAAAGGTCATGTCTTATTTATTAAGTTCTAGAGACAAAATAAGGATGAAAAAATGTTTCTGTGATCCACATCCTGCTGAATACAGAGCCATAGACAATAGAAATCTTTGTTACTTGAAGGTATAATATTTGATAAAATTTGACTGTAAAACAAGATGACTCAATGTAGACATCTATTTCATCAATCTATAGATATCTCTATTATATTTCATGGGGATATCATCTCTGAACATAAAGACCTCCAAGAGAGTACAGACTACTCAGAAACTTCCTGCAGTAACTCACAATCATAACCTGGCTTGCTCATGGAGCCCACCACATTCCAAAACAAGATCCACCAACTGAAATTCTGTCGGCATGACACGTAGATAATAAAATAGCTACCACCACAACATATTTTGAGGAACTCAAGCAGAAAGCCCTGAGACAAAATTATGTTTTTTTCACTCTGGTCATCACATCCGTGAGAAGAGGAATGAAGGTGGTAGACTATGATACATTATCAACTGAAAGTGAAAATTTGAGGGAAAAAATCCTACTGTTAGCAAGTAATATTCAGTAAGAAATGTTTTGAGGGAAAACACTGAAATAAATCATTAGAAGATTCTTCTACTAAAAACAAGTAGTACCCTTTTGGGGGTGGGCTATAACCCTTTCATTATGTACATGAGACATTTGTTTTAAAAAGCAGAGATGTCTGTAGCTTTTTCAATGAGGCTATGTTATTTTTACTGTTCCTTCAAAAATATCAAAGGAAGATGTATAAATTGAATGTTTATATTATTTGCAATGGACAGTGTGTGAGACATTGTTCTCTGTGAGTTTGTAAGGCTATGCTTTCAAAAATATCCTAATATGCCTAGAAAAATCCACAAGTTAGATACATGTGTTTGTTTTTTCATCAAATGTTAAGAAAAATGTTCAACCAAAAATTCCCCTTTTTGTAATAAGAAGCTCTTTCTAATTCAGACTCCTTTTCTCCTACTGGATAACTTTCTTGATACATCTCTTTGTAAAGATTCTGCATCTCTTAGAACAGCCAACTTTTATAAAACTTCATGTTTTTTCAAGTTTTATGTGACATATAAAATAATCTTTATGGGACATCCCTTAATTTACTTGAGGGTATACAAAAATTATTGATATTAATTATAATTATAAACTGTGTTTTAATTATGAATCAAATTTCATAATAAAATCTGACTGAAAATCCAGCTTTGGAGATCATATTTTAAATAATGAGATATTTTAATACAAGCTAGATCTCAAAAGATACATTTGCTCCCTGGGTATTTTTACCATCTACTCAAAGCTGATGCATGTTCCACTTTTCACTGAAGTTTTATGTATAATACTCTTGATAACAGAGGGCAATTATTGGGTTAAAGTTGAGACTAACACATCCTTTATCAAGCATGAAAACCTTACCTTGACCTTTATACAATTATTTTTATAAAATGAAGAATTAATGCTTTTCAAAATAGTCATAAAATGATGTGGGCACTGTATTAGTTTAAGGTTAAAAACTCATGACACTGTAAATGAGATGCCTATTTTCCAGTATTCATTTACATGATTAAAAGGAAATCTTTGCCTAGCCGAAATCTGGGGGCAAATGGTCATTGTATATATTCATAGTAACAATTTATAATGTCTTGCTTTTAAAATTTTTTTGCATTCAAACATTAGTCAAACTAAAAAAATCACAAAATCATGCAATATCTGCATTAGAAATAACTACTATAAAGGTAATTTACTCGAATGATTTCTCCATGGCATAGTCTTTCTAAAATTTTTCAGACCTAATTTTATCCCTCCTACTCCCTATCAATTATGGGGAAAATCCCAAACCTCTGGCATTTTTAAATAGTTCCAATTTTCAGAAAGGTTCTTTCTTATACTGAGTCAAAATGATTTTTTTTTTTTTTGCTATTTCTTTCTTTTGCTATTGGAACTATACAGACTAAGTCTGAAATGTCTTTTCCGTAAGAAAACACTTCACATATTTTAAAGTTCCTTTGTCCCCTGACGTTATCTTTTTTTCTTTGTAGACATCTGAAACATTTTATTCTCTCTCTCTCTCTCTCTCTCTCTCTCTCTCTCTCAAGACTTCTTCATCTTCCTTCTTTTCTTCGGAAATGGAAGGAGACAAAGCAGTTGAGATCTCAATCTATGGTGTTAGTCATGTCAGGTCATAAAACTCTTTTCTGCCCTCATTAACTAGGGTTTGGAACAAACTGGTTATTTCACCTCTCTGAATCTTTATTTCTTCTGCCATCTCCATGACCTTAAGGGACTTACCCAAATTCTCTGAGCCTTTGCTCTCTCTCTCTTACTCTCTATTTAACTTTGAGTAATATATTTACATTTCCTGAAGCCCTATTTATTTCCTCATGGAAATAATGGAGTTGCTATGAATATTACCAAAGATTACTGTACTAAAAACAAATTTCCAGAACTTAGAAAATGCTTAAAAATGTTAGTGAGTGCTGCTGTTCTCCTTTTGACTTAATCACATTTGTTAATATCCCTGTCTACCTTACCCTGTATCTTCTTTAAAAGTGGGGGGGGGGGGGAATTAACATGTTGATGCAAAAATTAAAATGTTGATAATTTATTTGAAAAATGTAAGTGTGCATGAGGAGGGTGAGTCAAGGAAACACATCAAGCATATTACTGTGACGTCTACTGCTTCTCAATGAACTGCAAAGGAATAAAAAAGGTCACACAGCAAATGTATTTGCTGTCATGTGGAAATTCAGTGGAAGATTCACTGTAAGGAGAACCACACCTGAAGACTATACACAGACACAACAACAAAAGAAATATGTATCTGTATGGATGCATATGGTTTCCTATTTCTCACTGGCCTTTCCATTAGTTTGTTTCATCTCTTTCCCCAGGGGCTACACAAGAAGCCAGGCCTCAGGCTTTGTGGTACAATATCTCAACTGAGCCCAGGAGTCAAGGAACGATTCTGCATGGATTAGACCAATTAAAAAAGGACAAAGATATCTGAGAAAAGACTAGCTAATGCTGTATTCTAAATATAATTCTTTTGGAATTACCAGAATTACCTAAAAATAAGTGAGACATTAGCAGATTAAATTGTTTTGTTGTTAAATTTTGCTATTACTATGACTTCCTTTAAATTTATCTAGCAGTCACAGAACAAGTTCACATTGTTGATTTGTTTTTTTACATACATGTAAATAAACCATTATTGCTGTTATTTTTTATTATTTTAACATTGCTGCTATATGATCCTATTCCCTTCATTGAAATTCATTACCTTGCTATTGTAGGCCATCTAAGATATGTCCCAAATGTATTTTTCCATATTGAACACTAATTTAAAATCTTCTTGCTCTAATCAACTTAAGCTATTCATTCCTATTAAGCTTTCTCTTCTAAGTTAACTTTGTTAATCATACCTAGAATATACTCTTCAAAAAAATGTATACATACTAATAGCCAAACCTTCCTTAATAATCATTTAAATGCTATCTTATTTATGAAGTGGCAACATATCTCCAGATGAAAAGTCTTTCTTCCTCCATTAAGCACTCATAACATTAACCACTTTCTCCTCATGTTACAGTAATACATGAGTCTGATTTTCTGTATTTCACTATCAATTCCTTTAGATTTGTGTTTTCAGTGCTCATTTTTAGGCTGTAAATATTGTTAGCTGCTATGATATCATTGATGTGGGGATCGTTTCTATTTTTACCATTACACAAAACACTAGATAAGCATGCACTATATATTGAATAGATTGATTAAACTGGCATTTAAAGTGATATATTTCTTAGGAATGTGTTTTTAAACCATAGTCTAGTGAGTGGTTCCATAGTTTTTTCAATCAACTAAAGTTTTATTTTATAATATGATGAAGTCCAAAGCTCTTCCCATTAGTTTAATTAATTCAAGATATGAATAGAGATTAGGTGATACTCTTCCAGCCCCTTAAGCCATAGGTCCCTATGTCTTTATGTGATACTGAATTAGTTAACTCCCATTGTCTTACATGTAAAACTGAGCCTTTTCACAAGAAATAGCCATAAGAAAGGTTTGTGGTTAATTTGTTATTAGAACAATAATCTGGATTGAAGATTTAGAGCTATGAAAGGCATCACCAAAGGAACTTCTACTATTCTATTGATTCCTTGGCTTCTCCTTTTCTGATATCTGCTCCTCATCTCATCCCTCTAACCAGCTGTGGAGGGGCTCTCTTCTTTCTATATAGAGAGAGTTCCTGTCCAATAAGATTATAATGTGAACCATATGTGCAATTTAAAATTTTCTAGGAGCCATGTTTTAAGGGGCTTTAAAA
Organism: Canis aureus; assembly: GCF_053574225.1. Lineage (NCBI taxonomy): Eukaryota > Metazoa > Chordata > Mammalia > Carnivora > Canidae > Canis > Canis aureus. Next base: position 48,090,330 of record NC_135614.1, read on the forward strand.
AGGGATGCAATTAACTTTAATAAATATTTCATTTAACCCAATATATCCAAAATATCAATATTTAAACACTTATAAAGTCAAATTAATAAAATATTTTATGTTTCACACTGTCTTCTATTTTTTAAATATATTTCACACTTATAGTACATCTCAATTTGCATTAGCCACATTTCAAGTATTGAATAATTACATGTGACTACTATATTCAACAACCTGACTCTATGTTATGCAATCAGTTTATCTTCCTCAAGGTCCTATACCCAAAATTCTATACCTAAACGTCTGGAAAGCTTTTTCTTGTACATGCATTTTCTTTACTACATAAAGTTATCTAAAGATAAGCTGATGTCTTTATTTACTTATTAGTTTATTTATACCATGGACTTAATTTAGTGTTTAGTATTTATCACTTGATTAAAACATCATATTAGACTTTAACTATACCTTTTTAAATTCCCTGCTGATCTTTTAAAAAAATTACCTGTTCTTTTCATTATACTCTTTTTTTAGGTCTACTGAGACTTTGATCTGATCTGCCATGACTGTAATAATCTGGGAAGCAGTTCAGTAAAATAGAAACAACATGGATATACCTGTGTTCAATCTTGGATCTATCTGTGGCAATCTGTGTGGGTTCAGGTAGTAAATTTATCTCATAACTGTCTTTCTTACTCTGTAAAATGAAGACAAGTATTCATAAATTTCTTGCCACAAGGATTTTATGAAAATATTATAAAAATGTATGCCAAGTATTTTCTAAATTGTAACGCACAAAATAATCCAAAAAAAATGTGGTTATGTTTTCTGTTTTTTTTTTTTTTCTTTTGATAAACTGCCTAATTTTTGGCCTTTGACTAAAGTAAAACATTGTGCCAATGGTTCACAATAGCTTTTAAAATCCCCTCACAGCTATAATTTCTAGTTTTGAGCTCAGTAACTTAAAACCACTTGGGATTAATTTTTCCTAAGTATGTTAATTTGCTTGTCTACACTGAAGCTTTATTTTTCCATGTCTTACAGACTAGGCAATTCTTAAAGCTAGCTAAATACCTTTATAGTGTTACTAAGAATTTTAATCCTGGATAGAAAGAAGCAAAGAGAAATTTTTAAAAAGAGAAAAGCATAATAAATATACTTGAATAATTGGATTTATTACAACTAGAAGAATTAGCTTTGCCAAGAAACACACCCATTGTAAATCAATGCTGTCAGAGTTCTAAACTCACTTAAAAATTTTGGTAAATTTATTAGCACTGTTTCAGCAAAATTACAAATTTTTAAAGTCACAAAGGCCAAGGAAAAATACAGATATGAATGGTTTTAAAACAAAGAAGCTTTCTCTAATTTTTTTAGGTGTAAAAATAACTGAAACATAAAGTTTCATCTAAAAACTACATGACTTATGTATTTTTCAGGGAATTTATGTTTATTTTTAAATACAAAAATATCAAGAGACAAGCAAACCTTAAATGTGAATTCAAACACATAGACACATGCACACACACACACACACACACACATACTATGAAATATCCTTAACGAATATCCTTTGAACAGCACACCTGCTCAATTAGAAAGCACTAACAAAACAGGTTCAAGGCAACACATTTCACTGCAATCATACAATGGGTGAGCTGCTTAATCAACTTGAATAGTGTTTGCTCCAGTTTAATCATAATTTTTGCCTGGTATGTACATGCTCTGGCTCTTGAGTAAAATTTCTCACCATGAAGATTTAATATTTTTATGCAATTATCTGCATTATCACTACTTTTAAAGATGTGGTCTTAATTTATTGTATTTCAAAAACTAGATTAATTAATGCTTGCAAGAATAATAATTTTCCTAAGCAATTCTGAAATATCAGCAGCATCATAGTGCATTTCTGTAATCAATAGTCCTTCAATTTTCAGTTTTGTCTTTGCCCATGAGCTCTTCAAGTTAAGAGGTTTCCCTATGCCTATAAAAATGTTTAGTGACTTTTCTCTCCTACCAATTTCATTTGAAGACCTAGTTTTGGTCATCATTCTTAGTTCAATGTTTGGATGCTATTATCCTGCTACAAAGCTTATGTTTCCTTTGGTTTTCTTGAATATCAACAAAAGAAATATCACAAAGTTAAAACTGTTAAGATTGTAGGTAATTTAGGAAATTTATAAAATATATATAGAAAACAACAACAACAAAAGAAACTAGCAAGACCCACAGCCTTTGACTTTTCCTTGATAATAGGACAATATGGCACTTCAACCCATGGCATTAGGGTCCTAAAGCCAAACTAGCAGTCAATAAATATCATGAACCACAACCAACCTGAATTTGATTACTCAGTGGTTATAGAGCTGAAACCCAAAGCCCCTGAAAAGAATCCTAAGCTTGTGACATTTACAAAGCTGTTTCTAAAGACAAAACAGGTATGAAAGGTCATGACAGACTAAGGCTTTGGGGGGCAGGAGGAGGGAGCTATTCATCCACAGAAAGATTAAAGGATTCAAAGTTGAAGAGAACAAAGTTTGTAATTTTTCTGTATACAAGGAATTTTTGTTTGTGATGCATATACCTATCATGCATTTTAAGTCTGAAAATGAAATGAATACGGAATAATTGCATTCATTTCAATTACTTTTTTCAGGTCCCCTTCCTTTCACATATTATATGAATCCTAAGTTGAAAACACATGGAAACAAATAGTGAGAGAGTGAAAGAAACAGAGAAAGGGAGGAAGTGGAGTACATTGTTTTTATAGCTATGTTTGGCATGATAATTTGAAGAGTATATTATAATCTAGAAACTTTTGCTGATAGTCCTTTTTTTTTTTTTCTGATAGTTCCATGTAGTAGATATTTGGCGCTTCCCTTGCTAGCATTAATTCTCTGTCCTTTCCAAAAGCTACTGATTTTCATTAGAAAGCCACATGATCCAAGTAAGCTGTCTTAGGCTAAGATCAGTAAGCTAGATCAAACCAATACAAGTTATACAATATTTAATTATAGGTTATTCATATAACCTATATAAACCAATAAACTGATGTTAGTCCCACCCTTGATCTTCTCATTTATCTGGGCTAAAAAACTTCCACCATTCTGTTTAAATTGGTCTGTGTCATGTTTTTGGCTACCTGCTACAAACTAATGAGTCCTAAGTGATCTCTCAGAATAAACCTTTATCCATAGCAAAATTTGTGTTATTTAAATTTCTCCCATTTTTGCAACAGTACTAGTATTTTTTTTTATTTTATTTTTTTTATTTATTTGTGATAGTCACAGAGAGAGAGTGAGGCAGAGACACAGGCAGAGGGAGAAGCAGGCTCCATGCACCGGGAGCCCGACGTGGGACTCGATCCCGGGTCTCCGGGATCGCGCCCTGGGCCAAAGGCACGCGCCAAACCGCTGCGCCACCCAGGGATCCCAACAGTACAAATATTTTAAAACATGCTATACTCCAAAAATTTTAAATTCTTGAATTGAAATCATCAAAGATTGATTTTGAACAAAAGTACCAGTTTTTAGATTATAAAATGTCTTGACATCAATTATCATGAGCTTTTAATTAATGTCTCAAGCAGGGAATAGCCATCAGCACATTAATTAATTGGCATTTTCTTTTTACTTGAATATTATCAAATTTTAACATTTGTTTTAACTAAAGTCGCCTGCTTCCATTGTAATAATTAGTAACTGTCATAAAATAATGTTTTACTGAATGATTTTCACATTTTGTGTTTTTCAAAGTAATATCCTTGTTAATATTTTCAACATAACAATATTTGTATTATGTATGCATATATAAATATGTATTTATGCAATAGACATAAACTGTCATTTAGCCTAATAAAGCATTTAGCCTAATAAAGCATTGTTCATCACAATATAAACTTAAAACAAGACTCTGCTATATTCTTTTTTTTAAAATAAACATGCATGGAATTATTATGTCTGTAGGAGAATCAATTTTTTTTTCTGGATTCGTAATCATGATTTACAAAAAGAGTAGAACTATATCCCGACTAGTTTCTTTTCCAACTTCAAGCTGCATGATGTAATATATCTAAAATCATCTTCTTTCCAAAACTTTGTCATCAGAATTAACTCTTCAGGTCAAGGCTGATAATCAAAATACTTGAAAATATGATGACAAAACATTTCAACTGTTACTATTAATAACTTAAGACTGTTAGATTATAATATGTATATTTTATTAAAAATTGGCAACAACAAATAAGCTTTGAGGCCACAAATATTTTCAGTAAACATTTGTATTTTGTCAACAGAATTTAAAACTAATAAAAATGGGAATTGAAAAACTAAAAAAATAAGGAGATACACTCTAAATAATAAAAGCTTACTTTACTATTGCCCCATATGCAAAAGCTGTAGTAAAGATGATTAAAAAGGAGAAAGGAAACAGTATTTGCATTCATTCTGGTAATAGAATATGAAATTAAAGCATGAAGGGATTAATGTTTTAAAGCTTGACTTGCAGTGATAAAGCTAAGGTATTAGAACAGACAACATAACCGTTACAGGATAGACAAGCAAAGAAAAAGCAGCAAATGCCTTAAAGATGAGCAAGTCAACCTAGAATGGAATTACAAAATGATTAATCAATACAAATGAGAAACTGTACAAGGAAAGAGAGCTTGGTGAGACTTCTTATGGGACTCAACACTGCGGACGCTTAAAGATAATGAAAGGAGCCCCAGCAAAGCCAAAGAAATGCTTTCATTCCGTAGCAAAGTCATTTGTGAACAGTTTAAATTACCCTAATCACCTCCCCTCCAGCCGTCAGTAGGCTCTGACTCTAGTTATTTAAAAAAAGGAGTTTGGGGAAATGAGTTCTGCGAATCTAAGCTGCAAAATAATTATACACACACCGTTTTAGCATTTTAACAATGCAATCCCAAACATTTGTTCTCATTAGAATGCAAATCGACTCATTTAATAATCCCACAAGAGAATTCCACCACACTCAGCTTAAAAAGCGCAATGGTATTCAAAATATTATTAATAAATGCCAAGTATGGAAAAGCCAGTTTGCTTTGCCAACAGCTCAGGCTAGATAAAAGAAATATACTTACATTTCCAACCTTTTTGTGTGTTGTTTTTTTTTTTGACCAAATTTAGTTTAATTGAAATTTAACAGTTGAACTGGTCTAGGACAGACTTCAAAACAGGAAAAAAAAATCAAGGTGACAATCCCCTCTGTCTGGCACATAAAGTTTCACACTCAATCAGAGTCACAGCTTATCAGGCAAACCAAAGACATCCATTTATCCTGAGTAGTGTCTAATTTCATTACTCTAAATTGTTGCTAATTGTCTTAACCCATGGTAGACAGGAGACAGTTGGGGATTTAGTTTGTCCTAAGTTGCAAACTTGGAACAATCATAAGAATTTATGAATGTGAGCTTTGTTTAGCAAGAGTCTTCTGCAAGAATAAAAACTTTTTCAAAAAATATAGTTTTGACCCTAAACAACCCACAGTGATTTTTACACAGCAAACAGTGAAAAATGTGTATTGCATACAAAGAATCACAACATAAAACAGTTCTCCAAAACTTTTATTTTAAGTCTTCTAGACCACTTTTTCAATTAAGAATATTACTTCCACATGGAATGGACATAATTTTAGTAAAATTCAGTCATCAATTCACCCATTTTTCACAAAGATTTTTACATTCAAGTCACTATCTTAGTTTATTTCATTACCAATCTCTGATTTAATTTCTTGCTTATATCTGGGCCTCCATTTTCACTGTATTTCAATGAACAATGTAAACTACTAGGAGCTCTTTCTAACTCATCATATATGCACTAAGGGAAGGATTTAAAATTTATACACAGAGGCAAGTGGGTAAAAAGTGCTACCCTTCAGAGAAGTGGTGCCATTTTAAAAACCTAATAGATAACGAGTGAATTTTCAGACATAAAGACAGATTCAAATATCTGTTCTACACACTCTTTATGAAGGGGTGAGAGTAATAGTGTAGAGTATTTTATTGAATCATCAAAACCAAAAATAACTAAATAGAAAGTTCATGCATGGGCGTGCACACATGGGCGTAAACATACACACATGCTCCTAGGATAAATACATGAATTATTTCCCAAGTCAACTGTGATCAAATGTAAATATGGTTTAGTTGCAAACAATTAGACAGACTGTGATCCAAGTCAGCTAATAAATATGCATTCAGACTTTTGCAACTCAGAATGTGAAGTTAACACAGTATGGTTTAGATGATTTATTTTATACAAACATTTATAGACCAGAAAAACCCTCTTAAGGAGGGTTATGAACTCAATCATGTTCTTCCAAATTCATATATTGAAGTTTTAAATCTCAGTGTGACTCATTTAGATTTAGAGTCTTTCAAGAGATACTTATTAAATGAAGTCATAAGAGTAGGGCGTTAAAGCAATATTGGCCCTAATCTAATCCGTGTTCTGAAAGGAAGAGGTAGAGACATCAGGAATCTGTGTGCACAGTGAAAAGGCCATGTGAGGGCGTAGCAAGAAGCTAGTCATCTGCAAGCCAAGGAAAGAGGCCTCAGAAGAAACCAAACCTGTCAATACCTTGATCTTGGACTTCCAGCCTCCAGAACTGTGAGAAAATAAAATTCTGTCATTTAAGCCTCCCAGTCTGTGGTATTTTATTATGGCAGCTCAAGCAAACTAATACAGGATGTCGTCCCTTTTCTCAAAATTCCTTCGGCACTTTCTAGACACATAGATAAAGAGAAAAATAAAGGATATTCCCAGGAAGAGGATAGAGAAAGAATTAAGTCTTTTATTAAGTATAGAGTTTAGAATTAGAATATTAAAATTCGCAATTTAGGAATCAAGATGGATAGTTGAGAACTATTAGGGGAAAATGGTGATATTTCTCTATTTGAGATATTGGCCTAAAATAATTTCCCAAAACAATTGTATTGTAATTCTTAAGTTGGACCTTAAATGTTTGTTTCTTGGTTTCTCTGAACAACAGATATGAGGAAGTAAGCTAAGATGAACATCATGTAGAGAGAATCCTAAGAATAAGGGACAGTTCAGTCAGTAACAGAATATTATTGTAATGTAACCTACAAAAAAGGCAAGAGTAATGGTCTCATGACCTACAAAGATAGAAAAATAAGATAGTCTCCAAAAGGGAGAGTTTGCATAATCCTCCTCATGATAACTAATGGGTAACAGTAATCATTCTCATTGCAAACTATTGAGATCAGTTAGTATCTACATACTAACATCAAGCCAGCTGTTAACACAGTTCAATTGGGCAGACCGGGTGGCTCAGCGGTTTAGCGCCGCCTTCAGCCCAGGGCCTGATCCTGGAAACCCGGGATCAAGTCCCACGTCAGGCTCCCTGCATGGAGCCTGCTTCTCCCTCTGTCTCTGCCTCTCTCTCTCTCTCTTTCCCTCTCTGTCTCTCATGAATAAATAAAATCTTAAAAAAAAAATTCAATCTCCCAAGACTTTTCTCTACAACAGAGGACATTTCAATGCAAATAAAAGGATCCTACCACATTGTTTTTCTGGATCCTAGCAAATGTAAAAGTAGAAATGACTATAGATAAAGCAATGAATAGGTGCTGTTTCTTTTGGGGGAGGGTGGTAGTTGTTTTGAATTATATTCCCTTCTAGATGCATTCCTGTAATACATGTGCTACCTAAAGCATCTGTTATTTGGGAATGGTGAAAGATAATTTTCAAAACCTTTCAAAAGGGAGAATGAGAGTATAGAAGAGGACCCTGAAAAAGCACTGGATGACTAATGGTTACAGAAAAGTAGGAAGGAAAGCTCAAAGGCAAACTGTCCTCTGCAAATTTGCTTTTTTTTTTTTTTTCCTTATGATTTCAAATAAGATACTCTCAGGGTTGTAAAAAAAGTAAAATGATTGTTGACAATTTGGGGATACCCTGAACCGTTGTGCTCCAAACCTGGAGATGAGAACAATAGGATTGTTTTCAAAAAGCTAAACTGTACCCAGAACCTCCTTAAAGTATTCTTTCTAGAACCTAAACCAACCAAGTTTCTAGAGATAACAACCATTAACAAGAAATATGAGGGAAAAAGAATGCAGTGAATAACACTACATGGGGCATTCTGGAATGAATGAAATATTAACTTTGACAGATGATCTACTGGCATCAGGACAATGAATTTTATAAGAAAATATTACTTTTTAAAGAGATACAACCAAAATACATAAGGATTAAAGATCATAATATCTGGAGGGACACCTGGGTGGCTCATTGGATGACTGTTTGCCTTTTACTCAGGTCGTGATTTCAGGGTCCTGGCATCAAGTTCCACATCAGACTTCCCACAGGGAGCCTGCTTCTCTCTCTGCTTATACCTCTGCCTCTCTCTGTGTCTCTCACGAATAAATAAATAAAACCTTTAAAAAAAATCATAATATTTGGAATTTATGTTAAAATAATTCAGTAAAAGTGAGGAAAGACTTACATGAAGCTAATGTGACAACACCTTGATAATTCTGAATCTGAATAATGAATATAGAGGGGTTATTGTTCTAGTTTTTAAACATTTTATATTTGAAGTTTTTCAGAATGAAAAAATTAGGAAGCCAAGCTGAAAAAACAATATAAAATTAATGAGTCTAAAGTTTTGCAGAGCCACTAGAATACTGAATAATTTCCAGGCCAGCCAGAGTCCTCTATATCCTAATGGAATGGATTATCAAGTCAAAAGAATATGGCACTCATAAGGAAGGTTGGAGAGTTAAGAGGATTCAGAGTCAAACACCAACAGTGCCCATCCAATCATTATTAAGATAGCAGAAAGTCTTCAACATCAGATTCTCAACATTTCTTATCCCAATGACAACATGGTTTCTATCCTAAGAAGACTATGGAACAGGGGCATCAGATTGGTGGACCACAGGACACCAGGTCTTATTTGGTCTACACAGTGTCCTTTTAAACCTATTTTACTTTTCACATAAACATCTTTTTTTTTAACCTCTCCTGAAAAATCAGGATGATTTGGTTTTATCTTCAGTATATGGTCATTCAATGAAACTGAGGAGCAGCTCCTTTAGATATTGGCACACACTCCCTTGTAGTCTTCAGGAATGGCTAACAATTTATTACACTATTACTTCAATGTTCAGTATTATCAGACTGTCTCCTGTAGGCATTTAGTTTTGTAACAACAAAGTGTTCTAAGACCACTCATTATACATGGGATGAAATAACTGCCTAAGCTTTTTGCATCAGATTCTACTTAACATTTATCATCATGTTCCATATTTCTGATTCCCTGCCTACGAAGTAATCTAGGGGTTCTCGTGAAAACTTATTTACAGGGCATGCATTAGCAGTACATGGACAATCCTACATTTGAATTTCAGTTCTTTGACTCCCTGACCTCAAGTCCTTTACATCTAAGTTTACTAATTATTCATATGGGATTAATAACTATAGCTGCTCATAAAGCTGTTTTGAATATTAAATAAACTAATGCATATAAAGTATTTGCTCCTAAAATTGGCATACATTAAAAACAGAAACTGTTACTATTATTAGAAGTAGTAGCAGTAAAAGTAAGTTTTTGATCTATGATAGTAAAGTTTTAAGGCAAATTAGTAAACTTTTTCAGCTATCATTCAGCTTTCCATGTTGTTTGATCACATAAGGGCAATATATTGATTGGGGTAAAATGACATGTACCAGTTATCAACTTACTGCCCTTCAGGTCCAAATATATCCTTCTGTGTTTATCAGATGGCACAATGTTAGACCAACAGAGTACTACAAGTGAAGGAGCTTCTCTTCCTAGCGTGCTAACTGCTTTCTTGCTGCTTTCTTGCCAACAAATGGAGATATACAAGAGATTCAGAGGTGTCTAACTTCCAGTGAATTTCTCCAGCATCCTACTGGAAGTCTCCCAATAAGTTTTAATTGAAATTTGAAGGAATGCTTCCAAGAAAGTTTTACCAGTATCCTTATGAGTCTTCAATATTAGCATTCTCAGCAGCCCTGAAGATTCTTAAACACCCTAGTGTTGGATTTTTTGTTGCCATTCCTGGTCTATGACACCTCTGCAACCATTTCTACCAGTAAAAGGGCCAGAGACACATTCTTTGCAACAAAGTTTAAATCTCAGTTTGGGGAGGATATGGAACTCCTCCAACCAATTTAGTTCCTTCCTTAGATACTCTACCTCATAGTAGAGGTAATAGTTATGAACTACATTTACTATTCCTGCATTCTTGGGACCTTAGACAAACCTCTCAGAAAATAGTTCTTTGTTAACTAGTAACAGTCTTCCTAGTAAATTTCCCCTTTATATTACTGGCATGGCTTTTGTTACCTTACTGGACCCCTAACTGATACAGCAAAGTATTTATGTATGAGTGTCTTAAGATATATCTATATCTATCTATTTCTATAGATCTATAGATACATAAATGAGATGATAGATAGATGATAGATAGATAGATAGATAGATAGATAGATAGATAGATAGCAATTCATAATGTTCTGATCCAGCTAGCATCCTTTGTTCAACTACTCTGATAGTGTTTGTTTCAGTTTCTTGGGGAATAGGCTTCCCCCAATATTTGAAGTCCTGCAGCAACTACCAATCACTGAACCACCTCCTCCTGACTCCCGGTCTCCCCTTCATATGGTTAACATGTGATACAGACTGGATCAATCATAGTACTTCATCTATCTGGCCCATTGATTACTTCTGGGATGGTCTAGTGATCCAATCCAGGACAATTATAGTCCCTCTTTAGGATATTATATTTGCATAAAGGGAGAGAGAAGTTTTTCCTTTCCTCTTGAATTACCAACTCTAAACACATGGAACTCCTTCCTCTGACCTCTCTGGAAGTAAAAACAGACTAAAAAAAAAAAAAAAACAAAAAAAAAACAAAAAAACAAAAAAAAAATAGAGCCAAAGGTGGAAGTACAAAAAAAAAAAGGAAAAACAAAAAAACAATAAAAACAAAAGCAAGATGGATTTTGATAGGAGTTGGGAGGGAAAAGGAAAAGAGGAAGAGAGACCAACTTCAAGTCAATAATATTAAAGGTTCATGAATTTCCTGAGTCAACTCCAACCTTAGAACTTGCAGTTCCATGAACCAACTTTTTATCTTATTTTATTTTGTATGCTAGTTGAGTTGTTGCAACTAAAAGAATCTGAACCAATTCCACTTAATAAATTGAAATCTTATTCTGTATCAGCAACATGGTGATTTCTGTATTCTTGAGCACTATTCTATGGCCTATCACTCAATGGTATGGAAAGAAAAAAATATTTTTACTTTAAATACAGAGAACTACATCCAAATGGCTTTTTCATACCCAAGCATTATATATTTCTGGATTTTTTTAAATTCATTTATAGGTATTGTGCAATATGAGAATCTTCTAGAGTGCATCTTTGAAAACTGTTCAGCTATTGATAGAATGCTTCCAGAAAAAGAGAATTCTGGAGACCAAATAAGGTTTATTTTTGAATACTGTTGTTTAAATTAATATAGTTGCTTTTCTTCAACTATTGTATCACTTCCAACCAGCAACTCTATTTCTACCCCTTGTGTTAAACATAAAAAGTCTAATTCTCCTTTTACGTGGACTATCTTTAAAAAAAACAGAGATCAAACAATAACAACAGCAGCAATAACAACAATTCCCATAGAACAATTTTAGGGGATAAATATCAAGAAAAGGTCATAACAGCCTTTCAACTAAAAGTTTGATTGCTAAACAAGTCACTGGATATCACCAAGGTTTACCCCAAATCATCTACTTTATGAGTATGCAGACTCACAAACATTTTATTATGGCATTTTTAATTAAAAAATAAAATTATACATCATTTTTGAGATATAATTAATATAATTTTTACACAGATTTTCTTTTTTTTTTTTTAATTATTACAAAGTTTTATAAGTTTCAGTGAGTGGACTTGAAAACATTATGCCTAAAACAACATTTTGTGTCTTATACTAAATGACAGAGAAGCTTGTTAGTCATTTAGAACATATCCCAAGCAATAAATAAACACACAAAAGATTTTCAACGACATTGGAAAAAAATTTCAGAAAGTAGTACATATTCAAAACACTGACTGTATTTACTTACTTTTTTTTTTTTTGCTTTGACAGTTTGAAGACTTTTCTTTTTTTTTTTAATTTATTTTTTATTGGTGTTCAATTTACTAACATACAGAATAACCCCCAGTGCCCGTCACCCATTCACTCCCACCCCCCGCCCTCCTCCCCTTCTACCACCCCAAGTTCATTTCCCAGAGTTAGGAGTCTTTACGTTCTGTCTCCCTTTCTGATATTTCCCACACATTTCTTCTCCCTTCCCTTATATTCCCTTTCACTATTATTTATATTCCCCAAATAAATGAGAACATATAATGTTTGTCCTTCTCCGACTGGCTTACTTCACTCAGCATAATACCCTCCAGTTCCATCCACATTGAAGCAAATGGTGGGTATTTGTCATTTCTAATAGCTGAGTAATATTCCATTGTATACATAAACCACATCTTCTTTATCCATTCATCTTTCGTTGGACACCGAGGCTTCTTCCACAGTTTGGCTATTGTGGACATTGCTGCTAGAAACATCGGGGTGCAGGTGTCCCGGCGTTTCATTGCATTTGTATCTTTGGGGTAAATCCCCAACAATGCAATTGCTGGGTCGTAGGGCAGGTATATTTTTAACTGTTTGAGGAACCTCCACACAGTTTTCCAGAGTGGCTGCACCAGTTCACATTCCCACCAACAGTGTATGAGGGTTCCCTTTTCTCCACATCCTCTCCAACATTTGTTGTTTCCTGCCTTGTTAATTTTCCCCATTCTCACTGTTGTGAGGTGGTATCTCATTGTGGTTTTGATTTGTATTTCCCTGATGGCAAGTGATGCAGAGCATTTTCTCATGTGCCTGTTGGCCATGTCTATGTCTTCCTCTGTGAGATTTCTGTTCATGTCTTTTGCCCATTTCATGATTGGATTGTTTGTTTCTTTGGTGTTGAGTTTAAGAAGTTCTTTATAGATCTTGGAAACTAGCCCTTTATCTGATACGTCATTTGCAAATATCTTCTCCCATTCTGTAGGTTGTCTTTGAGTTTTGTTGACTGTATCCTTTGCTGTGCAAAAGCTTCTTATCTTGATGAAGTCCCAATAGTTCATTTTTGCTTTTGTTTCTTTTGCCTTCTGGATGTATCTTGCAAGAAGTTACTATGGCCGAGTTCAAAAAGGGTGTTGCCTGTGTTCTTCTCTAGGATTTTGATGGAATCTTGTCTCCCATTTAGATCTTTCATCCATTTTGAGTTTATCTTTGTGTATGGTGAAAGAGAGTGGTCTAGTTTCATTCTTCTGCATGTGGATGTCCAATTTTCCCAGCACCATTTATTGAAGAGACTGTCTTTCTTCCAATGGATAGTCTTTCCTCCTTTATCGAATATTAGTTGCCCATAAAGTTCAGGGTCCACTTCTGGATTCTCTATTCTGTTCCACTGATCTATGTGTCTGTTTTTGTGCCATACACAGATTTTCATAAAGATTTTATTTATTTATTCATGAGAGACACAGAGAGAGAGAGACACAGAGACATAGATAGAGGGAGAAGCAGGCTCCACAAAAGGAGCCCGATTTAGGTCTCCATCCCTTACCCCGGGATCATGCCCTGAGTCAAAGGCAGATGCTCAACTGCTGAGCCACCCAGGCATCCCACAAATTACACAGATATCAAGTGCAGAGTTTGAATAGGTTTTCAAGTATATATATCCTTGGGCTATACCCAATAGAGAGAACATTCCCATCACCTTGTTTGCTTTGTATTTTTTTTTACAATTAATGTTTGTCACACTCAGAAAAAAATACTATACTATTTGCCATCAATATAGAGATTAGTTTTCCTAGTCCTGAACATCATGTAATGGAATTATACGATTTAGAATTAGACTTTTTCCATTCAGTATGATGTGTCTGAGATCCAACCATGTTGTCATATGTATCAGTACCTTGTCTTTGAGTACTATTGCATTGTTTGAATACATCACACTTTTCTTATCCATTCTCCTGTTTGTGGAAATTCACTCTATTACTGTGTTTTATTATTAGTAATAAACCTGCCTTGAACTGAGAATTTTTTTAGATTTATCTACAAAAAATTTTGGTGATTTATCTACAAAACTTAGTTCATTTTCATTTATCTTGGGTAAATTCCTTGGAACAGAAATCACTATATTATAGGAAAGATCTATGTTTAATTGCATAAGAAATCTGCAGTTTTCTAAAGTGGATTTTGCTCTGTTACACACACATTGATACTGTGTGAGTTTCCAGTTCGTCCACATCAACAGAAATATTTGGCATTACCAGTCTTTATAATTTTATTCTTTCTTCTGAATATGTAATAGAGTCTAATTGTGATTTTAATTTGTATTTCACCACTGAAAACCTTTTCATGTGTACCTTTCTTCTTGTATTGTCTCTTCAGACTTTTTGTCCAGTTTTATTGGGTTGTCTTTTATTATTCAGTTATGAACTTCATTATATGCTCTGAATACAATCTTTTAAAAGATGCAAATATTGCCAATGTGCTTTAGCAGTATATAGCTTGCCTTTCATTGTCTTACTCTTTTTATTAGCAAGCTATTTATATTTTGATAAAGACAATTTTATTTTGTGCATTTTTAAAATGGTTAGCACTTTTTGTGTTCAGTCTAAGAAATCTTTGCCAATCCCACAGTCATAAACATAGTCTCCAAAATTGTCTTTTATGTGTAGGCCTTTAATACGTCTCAAACTAATTTCTATTCATCGAGTGAAACTGCAATTGAAGTTATCTATGTTTCATATATCTATCTAGTTTCAGCATGATTTATTAAAAAGTTAGCCTTTTCCTTCACTAAATTGTTTTGGTATCTTTGTCAAAAAACAATTGATCATTTTACTATAGCTTTGTTTCTAGAGATGGTGTTCTGCTTCACCACAGAAACATGAGAGATAGCACCACGTTACTCTAGAAGGGGCTTGTACCCTTACCTACTCCTTGTCCTAGCCACTGTAACAGAAAAAAAAGCAGAAACCACAGGCAGTTTTAGGAATATGAGAGCAGAAAGAAATTGTGTTTCACTCTGAAAAAAAAAAAAAAATATATATATATATATATATATATATATATAAGAAAGATATACAGGGCAAATAGAAACAGAGTGATATGGCAGTAGTTGACATGGATATCACTGAAGCATATCCAGGCAAAGATAGGTATGAATGCTCCCATGCCTTCAGCTGGGTGTGCCAGAGCATTCAACATTCCCATGCTTCTCTGAAAGACACTTGGCAGCAGCTGAGGAAACCTATGGCCCTGGAGAGGCCCCATAATCACTATTGGAAGCTACAGAGTCACTATTATAAACTGTTCATCAGATGAGGATACAGAGAAAACAGCATGAACTGATAATGACCATCAAGTACCAGATACCTCCTTTTCCACAGTTGCCATGGTCGTAGACATGCTTTAGAGATCTAACACTCAACCAAATTGAAATGGAGAGGGCTTATATCTTGCTGAGAAGACTCTGAATTGACTGGATCTATCCTGAATTCACAAATATGATACTACTCTCCTTTGGACTGATTTGGATTTTTCAATAGAAATTAATTCAAGATTAAAAAAATTAAAAGTATGGGGGTTCTCTTTTTGAAATAAAATTTACAAATTGAGAAATATACATTAGGTATAATTAAAGCTCATTTTGTAAGCCTGGCACCTTTCATATAAAAATAGCAGTATAAGATATAAGAAAAAATCAATATGTAGTCAGAAGGCCTTACAGCCTTATTCTTTTAAGTATGCACCCATGGGACAGTATATTTAAACTTCCTCTACTTTTTTCTTTTTAATATCAGAATTATTCTATGAACACCTACAAGATACCAAACACACCGATAAGCTGTTTACATACATAATCTCATTTAATTTTTACAGTGGCCTAGGCAGATTGGTACCTATTATTTCCATCTTACAGAAGAGGAAAGAGCATTAGTGCTTTCATCAATAAAATGAAATGATAGTCATACTTTTGTCTCAGAAGGTTTTGTGGGTTTCAAATCAGACAATGCATGTGAAAATGCTCTATATGTCAAAGAAGAAGAATTGAACTCTTGCTATTGTTACCATTATTTACATTCTTTGAGTTCTTCAAATTGCTTCACATTTCTCTTCTCTACAATGCCCCTTAGGCACTCTAGTCAGTATGCTATTGTTTATGCAAAAAGCTAGCCTCAATGTTGCATCCATACTTTTAAATACATTTTTTTCTTTGGCCTGGTATTTAGTGAGCCTCAGTCCCTTGTGAACTCAAGTGATTTCCAGAAACTCTGTGAAAAATTCTACTCAGCTTCATTCTTCTATTTCCTGCTTTCTCTTGGTCTAGGTATATTTAGGGTACGCTTCTTATTGACTCGTATTTGAATGTTTCAGTTTTAAATCAATGCTCTTTCTTCTTAGTTATATTTTGTAGATTATTTTAGATCATGAGTTGGGCTTTCTACTAGGTTTAGAACCATTACTTTATCTTGCCAAGTTATACACTAAAAATTAGCTCCTTACCAATATAAAAGTGACAAGAAGTATCCTCTGATAGATGATAGACTATTTTAGCAAAGGATCAAGGCTAGGATAGGGGAAAATTTTCAATTTGCTCTCATTCACTTAATATTGCACATCTCTTTTCCTTTTCATAACTGTCATGCAGGTTCCACTACTGCAATATAATGTTAGAATATGTTCACACATAACAAATTTATATAAGAAAAGAAACTCAGCCAAATAAATATTTTTTTCTGCTTCTGAAAACACAACAGTTGACATTTTCCTTATTAGAAAACATTAACGTTGTTTCATGAAATTGAATTTATTTAGGTGACATTCTTAGAGGTGTTTTATTCCTTTTATAAAACTAAATAAGATTGGGCAGCCCAAGTGGCTCAGTGGTTTAGTGCTGTCTTTGGCCCAGGGTGTGATCCTGAACACCTGGGATCAAGTCCCACATCGGGCTCCCTGTATGGAGCCTGCTTCTCCCTCTGCCTCTGTCTCTGCCTCTCTCTCTCTCTCTCTCTCTCTCTCTCTGTGTGTCTCTCATGAATAAATAAATTAAAAAAAAACTAAATAAGATTATATTCTATGCCTAAATTTCTTTCAACATCACAATATAAGGGAGGTGTTTTTAAAAGGGTCCAAAATACCATATTCTATGCCTTTAGACTTCAAGTCTAAATATTAGTAACATTCTGAGAACATAAGCTTATGTCTATATCCATATGTGTATGAGCATTGTCTCTTCCATATCTAAAACATTATTGCTATAGTTCTAAAGCATTCTATCATGATAATTATTTTTTTAATTAGCCCAATGCCATACTCTGTTCACTTAAAGAGCATTCATGTAATATTGAAGATTAAAATTGTACTTATTTCATTTTAGGCAATCAAGGCTTAATATTTGTTTGTTTGAATTTTTTACCTTTGACCCCTTCACCTATTTCTCCCACTCCCAACACTATCCTCCCTGCCTCTAGGAGCAACTGATCTGTTTCCCATATATATGATTTTTTTTTTTTTAAGATTCTACATATAAGAGAAATCAGGTGGTTCTCTATCTTTTCCTGACTCATTCCACTTAGCATAATGCCCTCAAGGTCCATCCGTGGTGTTGCAGATAGCAAGATTTCATTCTTTTTACAGGCTTAATAATATTCCTGCGTGTCTGTGTTTGTGTGTATGTGTGTTTGTGTGTGTGTGTGTGTGTGTAACAATGCCTTTATACATTCATCTACCAGTGGACACTTAGGTTCTTTCCATATTTAGGCTATTGTAAATAACCCTACAATGAACATAGGGGTGCATAAGTCTTTTTGAGTTAGTGTTTTCATTTTTTTTCTGATAAATACCTAGAAGTGAAGTTGCTGGATCATATGGTAGTACTATTTTAAATTTTTTGAGGGACCATAGTAGCTGCACCAATTTACATTCCCACCAACAGTGTATTAGGATTCCCTTTTCTCCACATCCTTGCCAACATTTGCTATTTCTTATCTTTCTGAAAATAGACATTCTAATGAGTATGAAGTGCTATTCTTTGTGATTTTGATTTGCGCTTCCCTGATGATTGGTGATGTTGAGTATCTTTCATGTGTCTGTGGCCATTTGTATATCTTCTTTGAAAAAATATCCATTCATATCTTCTGCTTATTTTTAAATCAGAATGTTTGGGTTTTTGCTATTGAGTTGTAGGAGTTATTTACATATTGTGGGTACTAGCTTCTTATGAGTTATATTATTTGCAGATAGTTTCTCCCATTCAGTAGGCTACCATTTTAGTTTAATGGTTTCCGTTGCAGTACAAAATATTTTTTAGATTGATGTAGTCCACTTGTTTATTTTTGCTTTCTATTGTTTTTACTTTTGGTGTCAGACTAAAAAAATCATCAGTAAGAACTATGTCAAATAGATTACCACCTAAGCTTTCTTCTAAGAGTTTTATGGTTTCAAATCTTATATTCAATCTTTAATCCATTTTGAGTTAATTTTTGTACGGTGTAAGATGGTGGTGTGTTTTATTCTGTTGCATGTGGCTGTCCAGTTTTCCCATGACCATTTATTGACTGGACTATCCTTTCCCCACTTATGTTATTGGCTCTTTTGCCATTAATTAATTAACCATGTATGCATGGGTTTATATCGGGAGTTTCTATTCTGTTCCAGTGATCTATGTCCCTGTTTTTATGTCAATGCCATACTGTTTTAATTGCTGTAGTTTTATAATTTAACTTGAAATCAGGGACCATGATGCCTCTAGCTTTGTTCTTTTTCAAGGTTGCCTTGGCTATTCAGAGTCTTTTCTAGTACTATACATCTTATAGGATTGTTGGTTCTATTTCTGTGAAAAATACCATTGAAATTTTGGTAAGAATTACAGTGAATTTGTAAATTTCTTTCATATAATACTGAGTACTAAAATTGTATTATAAGTTAACTATAAATTCCTTAAAATCAGAGATTATTTCTTACAATTCTTTGTAGCACAAACTTACAGTGCAGTGTTAAATTTTATTGATTGATAACTCTTAGATTTTGGTAAGGTGACAATCGGTAGTAGCTAATAAATAAAGCAAGCATACACACATTGTTTATTCTTTTTTATTTTTATGAAAAATATGAGACTATCCTAGTAATATTTACTTACTATGATTTAACTTCATTTTTTTTCTGAGTATGAGTGATTTGTGGAGTCTATATATCTTTTGCCTTTTGTACTCGTAAGCAATCAGGTGACAGAATGTGCATTTACTCTGGGGTCAGGAGAGTGCCCTACCTGCATAGATTTTGTTTTACTCATGCTTTCAGTCATGATACATATGTAATTATTATGCAACTGTGTCTAAAAGTCATCAAAACAGTCAGTTATTTATCAAAGGAAGAAAGAATCCACACACAAACATTTTCAAATTAAACTGCTGAGACATTTTTATTCTGATATAACATTTTCATTTCTAAGTATTATGAGCCTGATCTTTGTAATAGATTTCTTAGACTATCCTACAGATGATTATGTCCATTATTATCATGCTCGTATTTCCTAAATATTAAAAATAAAGTGTTGCAGTTTATAAATTATTTACTGATTATTCAGAATGAATCTAAGTTATATCCACTTATGAAAATAATCAACTAAATGAACATAGAAAACAAAACTAGTGAATTCTAAAAAAAAACAAAAACCAACAACTAGTGGATTCTAATTTCAAAATTGTTAAAAAAGTGAGAATTGTTTCATTCTTGTTGTGTATCTGGCCACAAAATATCTGAATATGAGGAATTTAGTTGAACTTTGCACTGCATAAACATAAATTTAGTCTTTGTCTGGAACATATTAAACTGTGAAATAGTATGCATCTTTTCACTTGTACTTACTAATATGATAAAAAGGTGAGCTCCTCACATGGGTTTACAACTAGTACACTAAACACTTTAATTGCATATAACCTGACTAACTACATTGTTCCATTTTCATCAATACTCTAATAAAATTGAGACAATTATCTCTCCACATTTTTATGGATAGGTAACATGCTCATTTCAAACTCTTCAACATTTTAATTCCTGTTGAAATTACTATTCAATATCTGTACTAACTATATGTAAGGGCATATCAGAATATGATATAAATATATAGACACATGGAATGTAGCTACATTTTTTTAATTTGTTTTAAATTTTCCTCCAGATTGACTTACAAATCTATATTGCAATTGTTATGGAACATTTGGGAAATCTGTATATCATGTTTATGAAAATAATTCTGGTTCAAATCATTTGACCACATCACTTTCACTAAAACAGCCTTCTACCCTCTATTTTTTGTCCTATTATAATTATTTTTGTGGTTCTTATCCTGTTTTTATTATGAAATTATGTTGTTTACATATTTGTTTGTTGAGTTTATCTGTCACACATAACAAAATATTTATAAGAATAGCAACAATAACAACATTTAATAGGACTTAAGAGTAACTAATTTTATTTTTTTTACAAAGTAGGCTCCACACCCAGTGATGAGCCCAATGTGGGGCTTGAGCTCACAACCCTGAGATTAAGACCTGCCAGAGTCAAGATCATGAGTCAGGCACTCCAATAGTAATTAATTACTTATTGAACAGTGATTTTAAGATAGAAACTATTCTAAGGACTTTACAGGTATTAACACATTGAATCTTTAAAATAATCCTATTAATTTGATACTATTAATATTCCCATTTGGTAGATGAAGAAACAGTGACAAAGAGGTTTCTGGGCCCATCCACAGTCCAATTCACCAAACAGTGCTCTTTCCAAAGTTGCTTTTTCAATATTCTTTCTCTTTTCTCTTCACTGTCATCTGTCTTATTCATGGTTCTTTGCTAATTTCTAGGAGAACTACCTTTTTCATAAAAGTGAAAAGTCTCAACAAAGATGTTAAAAATGCAATTTGGGAACATAATATTTTGGCATATGCATGCATACACAAATACTCCATAACTATTACCTTATTGATTTTATATATATATAATTTATATATTTAACATATTCAATATATAAATATTTATAAATATGTTAAAATATAAACTTTATATACATATAATGAATAAAGTAATAGTTATGCAATATTGACCAAAGTATAGTCCATTTTGTACTTTTAAAAATATTTCTCAGAGTAAACTAAAATACTGAATATCTTGTCTTCAACATTTTGGTAGCTCCTTCCCATCTGCCTCTAAAATCCTCATATACTCTTACTGAACTGTGTTTATTTACAGAGGTATTTAAAGAGAATTCCTTAAACACACACACACACAGAGTTGTCATTTTGCTGTTTCCACTCCTTTTGTTCCAATCTGGTTTATGTATCCTAATATATCGAGATGCTCTAGTCAAGGTCACTGGTAATCTCTATTTCTATGTTCTCATAGAAACTGGTTACTTTTCTTTCTCCTCTCTCACCTTCTCAGATATTCCCATGTTGGTTTTCCATGTAATTTTCCTCCTCTGTCTCTTCCAATTTTGCACATCTAAGTTATAATGCAAAATTACTGAAATAAAAATACAAGCTTCAGAGAAGCCAATTCAAAGAATGACCAGTAATTTTCAATAATTTACTAACTGCTGTTTTTGTTCCAATTATAAAATGCTTTCCTTCTTGCCTCTTGCTGACTCTTTTTTTCCAGATTATTTTTTAAAATTATTTCTAAAAGTACACCTATCTGTTACATTCAAGTATTGACACTTTATCCTCAAGCACAAGGAAACCATCTTTGAAGGCTAACAAAACAGTATATACTACACACATATAAAATAATAACCTAAAAAAATTAACCTAAGTATACATATTGAAATAATAGAAGTTAAATAAATGCATCTGAACACTGTCTTAATTTACATTATTCTGAAATATAATAATAAGAGTAAGGAAAGATAACAATATATCCTTGTCAAATAATTTTGGTATATCTTGTTTACTATGTTTTTGCCTAAGAGGATCACAATACATATTTGCATATAAAAGACCCTGAGAAGTATTACAAAAAAGAAATTGGTTAATTTTATGAAATATGTATTAGCAGAGCTAATTTGAATGTGGTACTTTATCTATCCCTATATCTCTCTTTATTTCTGAGAGCTAGTCTTATTAATATACCTTGGAACATTATTTCCTGATATGCTACTTTGGAAAATGTTATTATAGGAAAATTATCTGAATATATAAAATCAGAAGCCTTGTTTATTTTTTTAATTTTTATTTTTTTTAATTTTTATTTATTTATGATAGTCACACACACAGAGAGAGAGAGGCAGAGACACAGGCAGAGGGAGAAGCAGGCTCCATGCACCGGGAGCCCGACGTGGGATTCGATCCCGGGTCTCCAGGATCGCGCCCTGGGCCAAAGGCAGGCGCCAAACTGCTGTGCCACCCAGGGATCCCCTAGAAGCCTTGTTTAGATCAATCAGTTATCAATATTTTATTACGATAATTCTTACTATCATCATCATCATCCCTTAGATCAAGAATTGTTACTTAAGCTGAAGGAGGAAAGGAAATAACAGAATCACTTTCTCAAAATATCTCTCTTTAGGCCCATACTAAATCTTTTGATTCATATCTGAAGGAGAAAAACCTAGGGAGATAATCCTTTGGAAAAGCTCCACAGGTGATTCTACTATACTGCTCTCTCCTCCAGTTTTGTTCTTTCCCCCAACCATAGATCTATATAATTATTCCTACTTTTCAGCTTTACTTTGTTCTGTAAAATAGCATATTAATCTCTCAAGACCAAATCTGACAGATATAACCAGAAACTTTGCCAGTAGCTTGAATTGTTCATAGTAAGCCTATTCTTATTTCCTTAATTATCTAAACTATTAAACCTTAGATAAATAATGATTTCACTTAAAGCATCTCTACTTTTGGGACCATAGATTGTGCTGCAAATTTTCCTGTAGTGAATTAAAAATTATTCAGGTATGTGGTATTTCAGTGTAGCGCCACAGCATAGCAAACACCAATTGAATATCTTCATTGGAAAAGTATCAATATTCATTGTATTTACACAATTATATTATTTAACCAATATTCAAATCTGAGGAAGCAATTGATAAAATTCAAATAGATTTAAATTTACCAGTGAGATTATTTTCACATTATTGGGAGGCATGATCTTTTTAAAACTAACAGGATCTGGCATTGGTTGTTTTGAATTGATGGTCTGTTTTGACCACACTGGCCAAGCTGGTTATAAGACATTCAACTTCAAGTTCCAACTGGCTTTTGGTATACACATGTGTATCCAATGTTCATTCATCTGGCTTTAGTTACAGTCCCACTTTAATTTGTGAAGGATTTGTCCACTTTATCAACTGATATTTATTCATTTTACTTGACTTCCAAATTGGCAGGATCTCTCTAACATCATCACATGGAATCCAAATTTGCAAGGCTGATCAAATTTCAGACACAAGTCACAATAAACCATAACCCTCCATTCACAGTTCAAAAATTCATTGACTATACAGTTCTTTGCTTATGCACTATCCCCAATAGGGGATAAAAAGCAGAAGGGAACATGCTTTATAAGTATTATGAAGAAGACATGGCTAGCCCTCTCAAAGAATTTGTAGTCTAGTGAATCCCCTTTATATGTAACTTGTTTGGCATTACTTCTATCTATAGATTATAAATCAAAATGACTTTATAGCTTTCCCATTAAAAATGTCAACAATTTTTAAATTTATAAATAAAAGAAGCACAAAGAATCTGTTAAATTAGTGCTTAGTATGTAAGAAAACCTTTTATTTAGAGAAGTGGTATAATTCTGAAATATAACCACTTCTTTGTGGCTAGCCCATGAATTTTCTGAATAAGTCTGCATACTTCATATATAGAATCAATAATCTATCATCCTATTCATAATTCTACTACTGACTTATCCAAATGCTGCTTAGAAGTAATTATCTCTGCTAGTACATTATACAATTAAGATAGTATCTATTGATTAGAAATATTTTGACACTGTAAATATGTTTTCAATTTGTTAGGAGAAAAAAGAAAACTATCAAAATACCTTCAGACTAGGCAGGAATATCAGCTTTCAACCTCTAGCCAGGAAACCTTAATTTGAGCACCAACATTTAAAAGCTGTCATGTGAGCAGATAGTTCTGTAAAGCAAACTGATCTTTCAAAAAATCCAAGATAGGTTTGTTTATACTTCCACTGAGTATTTCTCTTTCTAAAGAGGAGAGTCACAGCTATGAGTAGATTTACTGAGAAGATCTGCATGCAGTCAGCATCACATATCTCCATAGTCTGTAGCCTGCTTGGGGCAGAGGTGAATTATCTGGTTTATGGGGGCTCAGATAGAGGTCACTGCTTGGATTGCAATTCTGACTTGCCTGTAGTTTATTTTGTGTAAATGTGAAAGTAGCAGCTTCTGAATCCCTGTAGTGAAGGAAAACTTATCCTCTGTTTGAAGCTGGATTTACCCTGAGTTTCCATGATGAGATATTATAAACAAAATTCTCTTCTTGGCAGATATAAATATGGAGAGATTTATCTTGCTATTTTTTCTATGAATCATTATAGGCACCACAATGTGACTATTAACATGTCAAAGTATATTTGGGGTAGAGGGTGGACATGCTCATTTCTTAAATGTACACACAAGTTGAGACATGAACCACTTATTTCTCATAAAAAAAAACCAAACACACAACATTCAATAGCACATAGTATTTCTAAACTATCCTGAATTTCAGTGTTTGAGAAGAGGATTTATACTTCTGTATTTATAGAACAAGTAGGAAGTTATGTTAGTAATAAAGTTATTAAGGCAACAGCATATTGGGACTAAAGAAACACTGTTGGATCATTTTCTTGAGAATAGAACCTTATACCAAGTTTAATGTTTATGGGCAGTGAAGGGAAAATATCTGGGTAACAGTTTAATATCCTTGCTAATTTCAAAATGTCCAACATAGCAAAGAACTAGCCCAGTTTCAAATACCCTAGAAGGATCATCGTGTTGAGGCAGGATGAGCACGTATCATACAGCTGGATGTTTTTATGTCACTAAAGAGCACATTTCAGAACAGAATTCTCCAGGTCTCAAAGTTAGTAATTTACAAAGGTAGAGTAAATTGCCAAAAACACTCTTTAAAACAGGAAGTGCTCATTGAAACAAGGTTGGATATCTCATATACTCAAAACATTTTTTTCCTTATATACAAGTAATTCCAAATATACCAAATAGATCATTTACTGGCCTCAGGAGGGAAGGAGGAAAACATAATTGCTTTAGTTTTTAATTTAAATGGGAACAAGGAGTCAGTGATTATTTACTCTCTCTTTAGAATCACCATTTTACCCTGCTGGTATTATGTGAGTAGTTTGCATTAATGAAAAATCCATTTGGCTTTATTACGGTAGAAGGTATTCAAAAGCAATAAAATCTATTGTCAAACTGGGGTTGGCTTTGCAGAAAATGATTTCAAAATGTCCCTTTCTTTGTTAAAGAGAGTCTCTGTCTATGTAACTATTAAAAGAGGATAATTATGTGCATAATAAACTAATTATCATTGGATTTAATGAGCAAATGTGAACTAGTGGTAGACTTTAAGTAATGAAAATTGAGTTAGATCCTACAAGTCTAAGCACCAAGATATCTCAGTAGTCTTTCAAGCATATGCAAAAATAAAATGTTCAAAAAGTACGGTAATTTTATTTGTGTAACAATGAGTTTATTTCATGTGTAAGTAATGGATTAGAACCTCCCTTCCTCCTCTGCTTCCTTAAGACATAGAATGTCCTTACCTGATTTCTCTTACTTGTAGAGGGCAAAAAGTAAACAATGCCATGAAGAATTCAAACAATGAGTACCTAGCTCCAGCTTTATTAGGGAGCAAAGAGAATAGCACATAGACTTGACTTGTTTATTTATTCATTTGTTCATCAAATCATTATAGACTGCTGTGTTTGAGGGATTATTCTAGAAGTTAAGAATACAGTAGTGAGTAAGGCAAACATGTTTCCCGCTCTAAAATCATTCATATTCTTGAGGAGAAATAGAAAGTAGCCAAACTCATAATTTCATATAGTATGAATAAGAGAAAAATTAAGTAAAGTAGAAGACAGAGAATAGATGAGGATAGCAAGACAGTTGGCTATTTCAGATTCAGTGTTGTTCTGGAGTCAGCCTGTACTGGTTCAAGGGAATTTATCATTAAGTATTCAGGAATTTTGCAAGTAGGATAACAAACCATTGATAATTTGAAATCAGTCATGGGGGTGGGTGAGAGGTAGGGGCGTATATAAACCATGAGAATGGCAAAGGCTACAAATCAGAGCTGCCTTGCCTTTTCTGAGAGCCAATTTACTGGCATGCCTTTAGAATTGATGGGCAGGGACAATCCCTCTATAAGATGATTTTTGAACAGAGATGTGAAAGTACTGAAATAATAAGCTATGCAAAAATGATGGGGAAGGGCATCGGCAAAGGTGAAACTGAGTACCGGGGCCCTGAGATGGGAATTAACTTAAAAGGTGGGTGTAGTGTAAAGGATAAGGCAAGAAATATCCAGAGATCTAAGAGAGATTATATAATGTAGGTCTTTGTAAACCATGATAAGGAATCTAGATTTTATTTTAATCAAAGTAGAGAGCTATAGAATAGGTTTTGAGGAGAGAAGAAACATGAATTTTTTAAATTATTTTAAGGATCATCCTAGCTGTTCTGTAGAAGATATAAAGAGCTAAAACCAAAAGTAGGGAAATCAGTTTTGATGTCATTGTAATTCTCCTGCCAGAGATGATGGTGGAGTGAACTACACCATAGCTGCATATATGACAAGAAGTAATATCTAGCATATAATTTGAAAATAGAATCTATAGAGCATACTGATAGTATGTGGATAAAAGAAATCAAAGATAATCTTTACTTTTGCCTTGAACAAAAGCACAAATGATAGATATTTTCTAGGATGAAAGGCTGTGAGTCCAAAGGGTTTAATAAATTGAGGGTTAGAATTAATATCCTATTCTGTATGCAGAATAAGTTTAAAATGATATAAGAACCCTTAATAACAGTATGCTTCCACTGTTTACAATTTTAGTAATCTGATTAATGGATTCACTTGTAAGAAAGCTTTCTAAATTACATCCACTTCTATTTGTGATCAGCTTTTACCTTGAAGTAGTATTGAAAGGTGACTAGGAAATCATCAAATTCTATAGCATTGGAAGTAATTTCCTATTATAATTACTGCACAATACCTCAGTATTATTTCCTTTTGATTTCCCAGTTATTGAATTTTGCTAAATATTCTATTTCAAATGGTCATTTGGAACCTCCACTGAATTATAGGAAAATATCACAAAATCAATTTTTCAAGCACTTAAAATACTGAAAGTGGTTCTATAAAAGAATCTATCTGATGTACATATATTTGTTTAAAATGATTGAACATTTAAAAGTTAATAAAAAGCAGATCTTTTCATATAAAATGAATGTTTGCCTAAATTGATGTTATATTTTCAGATTTTATTTTTCATAAACATTACATCTATCCAATAATGCCATATAAAGGTAATATCGAATCCCTGAAAATGGGGTTAGTAATACTTATAATATGCAATGGTATGAAGCTTAATTCACATTCATTATCATGTCTTTTATCATCACAAATCATTAATTCTTTAAATGTGTATTACATGCTAGGTAGTAAATATTAAAATATATTTTGACAGCCTCAGAATAACTGAATTAAATTATCCTGTAATCTGCATTCTATGTGTAGAATATGTGTTTGATTTTCCTGTATTGTTAACTTCATCAAGAAACACATATTGTTAATTGTTATTTGTTGCTGATTAAGAAGTTGAAATGTTCCTACTGGTCATTGGGGAAAAAAAGAAAGAAGAAAGAGAAAGAAAGAAAGAAAGAAAGAAAGAAAGAAAGAAAGAAAGAAAGAAAGAAGAAAGAAAGAAAAAAGAAAGAAAGAAAGAAAGAAAGAAAGAAAGAAAGAAAGAAAGAAGAAAGAAAGAAAAGAGAAAAAAGAAAACAAGAAAAAAAGAAAAGAAAGGAAAGGAAGGAAGAAAAAAATAATGGGATATCTTCTTTTGTTGTGTGGCAGGTTTAAAAAAGTGAATATAGATAGAAACAGTTAAGCTTCAATAAATATGTATCACCTTGGGAACAGAAAGTTCTGCTTCCTTCTATATGCAGCTTGTCTCTGTTACAAGTTAGTACAGATAATACTGATAAATAAATTAGCTACTCAAAATGAAAACTACGTGTTGCCTTAAAGAAACACTTAGAAGAAATAAGTTTAAGATCTGTGATAAAAATTCAGTGTATAATGATGTTCAGGGAAAAATTGAAACCTCTCTTCAAAATAAAAAAAAAAAAAAAAAAAAAAAGAATGATACTGAAAACCTCAAATGGTTGAAAAAGATCCCAGGAAAACAAGACATCTTTTCATTTTTATTTCCTTTGATTGTTATTGGTAGAAAATTGATAAATTTATGTCTTTTATTAACGTAATATACATATCTAACATCAAAACTGCTTTATATTGTACACCTATTATGTGAATACAATGGGGGAACAGTAGTTTGAGCTTCCAGGGGAATAAAACCATTAAAACAGATAATGTGCGGCCACCACTGTCATTGCAAGGAGTGGGGTGAAGTCACACCTATCATTTTAGGAAATGCTTTAGGGGAATTAACTTCTCCTTGGAAACGAAGTTTCCTTTTATGAACTTAATCAGAATTGCTAAATCTGGAGGGAGAAATTCACCTGTAATCACTATACTGTGGCCTCAAGGCAAAAGGTGATAGGCAATGCTTGACTAGACTAGGTAATGTCTAAAACAAAATATTCTATTAATCAGTCACTCATTCTTTATCTGTAAATGGGGATCAGAATACTTTATGGAGTTTTTATGAAGGCTAAAAGAGAAATGAAATCCAGAAACCACCGAAGTGGTCATTTTTCCTGTCTTGAAATAGAGTCAAATGACAATTTTGCTCTTTGATGATGAAAAGACAAGTTTGTGTAATAGAGAATAAAAAAGATTATTTTTGCTTCATTTGAAGGAAAATACAATAAAAATGTAAGTGTATTTCTTTCATTAATAGTTACCAACATAGAATTTATCATGTACCAGCTGCTGCTTTAAATGTTTTACAAATAAGAAATAAATTCTCACAACAAACCTAGAATAAAGAAGTTTTTTTTCATACTTTACAGATCAGAAACTGAAATACTGATAGTGAGCTATAAGAAGCAGAGCCAGCATGAAAACACAAGTCAGCTGGCTCATAGCACATCTTTTTACTCTCTTTTCAGGTATTGCAAAATTTCAAATTTTATTTGACAAAACTTGTCATTTGAGTATCACATTTCACATATTCATTTACTTAACTATTTTTATAAATGTGCTGGACCATTAAAATTCTTCTTGGAATAAGTACACATGCAAAGCAAATGTCTATACAAGCATGAAGATACTCCCTTTTCTTTGAGAAGAAAACAGAGATCATTGTCTCATTTTTTACAGTTGGATATATTTTTCTCTAAATAGAGCTAAATTTGCATTTTACTCACCCTATCAAAAGTATTTTTAAATATGATCATATTGAGCTTACATTTATTAGTTATAACTATGTTCTAGGTGCTGTTTTAGTGATTTTTAATAACATTTTAAATGCATAAATCATACCAACTATTTTTTGGTTATTGGTTCTATACTTCTTGAATGAATTTTGGGTCAATCCAGCTTCTAGATCTTTTCTTTCTATTCAGGTTTATGTTGGACTTTCTTTCTTTGTATTGTGTGGTCTTAATGAGATGTATAGAAGGAAGGAAGGAAGGAAGGAAGGAAGGAAGGAAGGAAGGAAGGAAGGAAGGAAGGAAGAAGAGAATACATATGGCTCACTGAATATAAGAAGTGGAAAGAATTCAAATTTCTCATCCTCTTGCCCCATAACAAACACTTAAAAGAGCTAAATCTATCATTTTATGGAATTAGAATTTAAATATTTGTTATGTAGAAGCAAAGTATTAGCAGCCTTTTTTTCTGAGTACTTTCTTGGTACTAAATTCATTAATTCCATTTAAGACACTATTCTCTGTGCTTGGTATTATGCCTACTTTACTTTTAACAAACGAATATAACTAAGGCTAAGAGAAGTATAATAGCTTGCTCAAGTACACACAGTGTCAGAACAAGAATGTAGTTATGGCTCTGTCTGTAAAACCTGGCTGCTTGTAAAATTCAACCTACTGCATGCAAAAGAGTTGATCACACTGATCTCCTCCACTGGACCTATGAAGAGGGGGCTGCTTGACATGTAAGCACAACCTCCACTCTCTCAGGCTTTGTTCTCTCATGACTAGAGAGTCATGATAAACTTGTACCTACTTCTAAAACATAGAAGGTGGGAAAGTGCTGTTGCTTCCTTAGTATTACAAATTGTAATGGGAAAGAGTAAAGAAACATAAGTAACATTTTCAACTGTCAATAAACTTACTCAAATGAAGATCCATTACCAGACTGTCTAATTTTATATGTTTAGAGGTAACATCTAAATTATTTTTATGGTTTTTAGATTCTAAATAGCAGTTAAACATTGCTTAAAGTAGTTTTATAAAGTTAATTAGGATGAATTCATACACTCTAAAATGCATTAGTTGAACTAAAATTATTTTTTCCTATCATTAAGTTAGAAAAAATGAAATTTCCCATTTACAATGTATTGTATCCAATATGGTTTGTGGAAAATCATTTTCCACAGCCTGCCAAAGTATCATACACCTGCAAAGATTACAACCTTAGTCATAATTAACCTACGGAAAAGAAATGAAATAGACAAGCAGTAGTAGTAGAAGAGATTAAAAGAAACATCCTCTATTGTATTTCTCACAGAATATTAGATTAAAATTCAAATTCTTTCTAGTGACAGATTGTTACAGAATAAGAAATGGCACAAACAATCCATTTCAGGACAAGGATTTAACAAAAATAGGAAGGTTAATTATAATTGAATATTCCCTATGGATAGCTCAGAAGATATGCTTTAGTCTATTTCTTATTGACAGGTGGTAGTGTAAATTAAACGTGGTATTATGCATTCAAATTGGATTTCAACTACTCATCATCCATAGTGTGACATTAGAATTAGCCCTGATGATGACAGTCTGAAGACCATAATGAGAATAGGTGCCCTTTCCATTCATATTGCAGTTTCACTGGTGGGGAGGGTAGGAGTTTGAGATTAGATTCATAATTTTGTTATAATCTTTGCCGCCTGAACAATTCATTCCATGAATCGTCTATCCTGAATATTAATACTATAGTGACTATTTTCTGAATTAATGACAGACAAAAGGACTCTTGTCTTCTATCTATAAGTATTGTGCCAAATCTAAGGGAAAAAAAGAGCATTCAAGATCTGGTCAATTCTACCATCAATTTATTTAAACATGGAAATGTTAGTATGTTCTCTAAAATTTCACACATTCACACACAAAGCAGCAGTGAGGCACAGTTAAACAACAGTCCTAAGAAAAAAGAAAGACGGGAGGGGGCGGTAGAGGAGAAGAAAGAGTTTGTTTCTGATGATGGTCATGCGTGACTTCAATTGCATGGGTCAAATGGTTCTCATTTAGAGGTGTGCTGCAGAAATGTGAAGTGAAATTCTATGAAGATATACATATGCTCTGGCATGCAAATGTTCAAATCACTCCCCGTGTACTTCTGATTCACAGCTATTTCCATGATCCCATGTACTTTTTCTCAACACAAAGATTGTGGTCTAACTGCATTAGAAAAGCATCAAGAGCAGAAGAGGGGTGCCAACTGAAAATGAATATCCTGGATCTTACCCCAGTCCTACTAATTCCGAATTTCTGCTAGTGAGATCTGAGAGCTTTTGTTTTTTAACACCATCCGTACGTGAGTCTGTAATACTATAAAGTATAAGAATCTCCTGAACAAAGTTGAAGAATTAGCATTTAGCAACTCCATCATTATGACAATCTCAAGACCTAGGTAAGAAAGGTTAAGGTAGGAATGCCATCTGATGAGTTATTTTAATTGTTCTGTTCATGAAATGAGTATATTATTTCAGTTATTAAAGAGTGTTTTTATTATGACAGAACAACATTTCCTGCCACAGCCTAATCAAATGTTTCAGATGTTTCTAGTTAGTCATTAAGACTAACAATCAAGATTGATTTGGCTTAAAGTTATCCCTATCTATCATGAATGAAGATTAAAGAAAAACAGTTGGCTGATAATACTAGATATCTGAACACAAATATAACATGTAACAAGTGGCTTGGATTTTTTTCTCAAGTCCATTTTCTTTTGTCTCCAAACAATTGCCTAAAATTTAAACTGTAAGAAACAGTGATTATAACAGCATCTGGTAGAATTTCCATCTCAACAGAGTTTTTCTTTAATGACTGCATGTAATTATTCATGACATTTGGGATTACTGAACACAAATAGAAGAAAGGGAATGAAATGTTAAGACTTCTTGAGGATAAAAAATATTGTATATCTTTATTATAATTCCTAATTTAATTAATGTATTCTTAATGCCATCTGGTCAGATTATCTTAAAAGTTAACAAAAGAGATCAATCTGACACTTAACTAAGAATAATCTGAAAGAGTGTAATACTGAAACACTGATATTATGCCATCATCATAATTAGAATAATGCAAAAAGGAAAAAAAAGAGTAAGAGGAAAAAATATCTGTCAGTCTAGGACACACCTTCAAGAGACAAAGGAGGGAGACTATCATGCTCTCATTCATCCCTATACATAACAATAATCATATATTTAAAGACTGAGTGAGATAAGTACCCACTCAAAATTCTTTACAGAAAGCAGGTAAAAAAAAAAAAGTGTTGTTAATAACAACACACTCCTGGAGCCAAATACTCAAGGTCTCAATATCTTTTCTAGCTGTTGAGTCCTCTTAGTTGTTTAATCTCTCTGGACCAACAGAGTCCTCATTTGAAAGGTATGATTACCCACATAAAACATTTAAAAGATTGATGGGTATATAATGTGTGTATCTTTATATTTGAGAATATAAAGTAATTAAAAATCTATGAGGCATTACACAATAACACTTGATCTGCAGTAAGAAAATTCAGATCTGGGGAAGCCTGGGTGGCTCAGCAGTTTGGTGCCTGCCTTTGGTCCAGGGCGTGGTCCTGGAGTCCTGGGATTGAGTCCCGGGATCAGTCCCATTGTAGCTCCCGGCATGAAGCCTGTTTCTCCCTCTGCCTGTGTCTCTGCCTCTCTATCTTTCTCTATGTCTATCATGAATAAACAAATAAAAGAAAATAAAAAGAAAATTCAGATCCTCCACATTATATGGGATAAATCATACTTCTGAAACTTAAACTTTCCTTTTTATTTTTTGGTTGGAATATAAGGTACTATTTATTTTACAAGTTTATTATTAGGATTGCATAAAGTTATTTTTGCAAAAGTCCCCATCAAAACTCTGACAGATATTAGGTACCTGATTATGTTCTTCTCTAAGTCCTGACTCTATATAGAATTCTAGCTATCTCCAGAGCGCAAAGAATACGAATATAGAAAACTGTAAGTGACTTTGAACTTGTTCTCATAATGACTAAGATTTGTTTTGAAGAATAAGAATCCTTTCTTAGTTCTCTAGTTTGACATTTGAAATCAGACTATATATTTAATTCATATTTTTGACTACCTCATTCCATTTCTGTGAATTAGTTTCAAACAAAGGCCATCTTGGCTTTAATAGTCTTAAAGTATGTACATTTGAACCTTATAGAATGCATATTGAACATATCCAAACAACTGAGGCATTGTGAAGTTCTGAGCAACCAACTCCCTTGAAAGAGAAGTTATATTGTGACCCTATCCTTAGGCACAAAGATGTCATCTATTTGAAAATGTTAAAGTACCATAATTAGTAATCTCAGTTTTTTGGATTTCCGTACCATTCTAAATACTATCATTTTAAAAACATACTGGTAAATTCCAGGAAATAACTCGATAAAGGATCAAGTCACAAATATAGTTTTCTACATTCAGTTGACAATATATCTTAAATACAATCTTTTTCAACATAAAGGTGAAATAATACCAGACAAATGCATTTGAATAATATGGTGTGCTAGGATTAAGAATAAGATATTAGTATACAAATTTATCATTCATGGATCTTTATAACGTAATCAATTAAGAACACAGTAAAACAAACATAAAAGCATAATTAAATAATATAGAAAACTGTGAAAGGAAAGGAAGGCAGGAGAAAAACATTTACCAGAAAAATGACGTTTTTGTTAATATGTCTCAAATTCAGTTTGGTGCACTGAATTGATTAGGTTTAGGTGTTGTATGGACAGTCTATACATTTTTTTCTTTAACATTCATTTATTCTCCATGTTTTATAACATGCAAATGCATGTATCAATTTGCAGAGAAAGAGTAAATGTAAGTTATTTTGCTGTTTATTCATATGTTAGATTACTTTGTTTATCAACCCATACATTAAAATGTAATCATTTCATTGTCAGGAGCCTAAAGCTAATGTTAATTACAGTTTGAAACTTCGATTATTAATGCATCTTTACCTACTGAAGTGTGAAATAAGCAATAGTAGTTGGAATTCACCAATTAAATTAGCTTCTGAGACAAGAATTCATAAGTAGGCATTCGTTCATCATGAACAAATGCTGTAGAATTTCATGTTATAAGCTACATTGTGAAATATTAGTCCCAAGGAGGGAGAAAAATTCTCTAAGAAACCAAGATTAAATGACATACACAATAAATACAGTATAGGGGAAGAGATCAATTTTGTTCACATAGTGGACTAGTCTGTTCTAGTCTGTTCAATCTACTATATAACACAATACCATAGATTGAGTGGCTTACAAACAGAAATGTATCTCTTATAATTCTGGAGGCTGGAAATCCAAGATAAAGGAGCCAAGAGATTTGATGACTGGTTAAGCTCTGCTTCCCGGTTTGTAGAGAATATTCTTACTGTGTCCTCACAGGCTGAAAGGACAAGGGACTCTGAGAGTCTCTTTTATTAGGGCACTAATCCCATTCATGAGGACTCCACCCACCTAAGCACCTCTCAAAGGCTCCACCTCCTAAGACGCTCATTTTAGAGACTAAGATTTCACATATGAATTCTGAGGCAGACACAAACAGAAAATACAACATACCCAATATCATGTATTATTTGGGAAATTATTGCTTATTGATTTTTTTTAAACTATGTAATGCATGTAAGTCTTTCCAAATTCAACAGACTCCTATCATCTTCAGGTAAGGCTTTGCTTCCCACTTGGTTAATTAATTGTGCTTCTCATAGTGCTACATCCATAATAAATAATTTAATTCCATTACTTGTAAATGAGAATATTGACTAATATTTATTAAGTGCTTATTATATGTGTTACATCACAATAACCTTTACAGTGCTCTTGTCATGTATGTGTAATTAGACATGGCCATTTTACAGAAAAGAAACTAGGGCCACTGAAAGGGACAACTCCAAACTCTATAATTTGTTCCTAGTAAAATTTTCAAACATAAAACATAATGAATGATGAACTCTTACCTGCAAAAAGATTTCATGTTTCCATAATTTCATATAATTTCTTTAATATTGTTTAAAGAATAAGAGTATTGCAGATACCTCTATTATTTGTTATTTATATTCCTCATGCCATATTTTTATACTTTAACAAGAAATGTACATAATTTTCTTTTTCTATTCAAAAACTTGATCTAATTATTATCATGCTCTACTATACCAGCACTGAGTAACTGTGTTTCCTTCAATTCATTTTTTCAGTATCAGTATTAAAATATGTTTTATATGTACCTTTAGTTTATTTTCTCTGCATTATCATTTACCATAGTGTGGACTACAGCTTATCAGTGTTTACTATGAAGCTTTAGTTTTGTGCACTTATTTATATTTTTTCCTGTTTGATTTCTGAAGTGTATTTTATCTGAGGAGTCATAACTCAATTCTGGGTGATTTTCTTCTATAATCTCTATATGTGCAATGCATCTAAATTTTTTAAAATTTTTTTTTTAATTTTATTTATTTATGATAGTTACAGAGAGAGAGAGAGAGGCAGAGTCACAGGCAGAGGGAGAAGCAGGCTCCATGCACCGGGAGCCCGATGTGGGATTCGATCCCGGGTCTCCAGGATCACGCCCTGGGCCAAAGGCAGGCCCCAAACCGCTGCGCCACCCAGGGATCCCGCAATGCATCTATTCTATTTATCTTTTTGTGTTTCTATCTCTCTTTATTACTTAAAGTCAGAATTACCTTATGGTTCAAAGCTTGGGCTTTTTACACTTTTGCATCTTTCTTCTATTCTATTTGAGATTTAAAAATTAAAAAAAAAATTCAAAAGAGTAGTCTATAACCTTGCCAAAGATTATGTATGTCTCTTAACTTTTGCTTCATCTTGGTCCGAACCAGGTGTAGAGAAGGTGAGTATGCTCTTGTCACATTTTTTACTATGTTGAGTGAGATATTAGTGTTTTACTTAGAGAACAAATAAATGCTGAATTACTTTCCAAGTCAACCATATGTTCTGACATAATTATAGATATAGTCATGTACACACATACACACAGACATATTTTTGCTCTGCATGTTTAGAATATTTTAAGTGCCTTAAAATTATACATAAATTTTGGGGAGATATGCATGTAAGAAAAACATATACATATATGACCATGTATTTGAAAAGAGAGAGAGGGAATGAGAGAGAGAAGCTGGCAGATAGTTACACATAATTCACAAGTACATGGGATGAGGAAAGAGAGATTAATTACTTGATCACAGAAGTCTCAACAACAGAGAAGTCATCGCTCAAGAATATAATTTTAATAAGTGTATTTTTTAAAATATTTTATTTATTTATTCATGAGAGACACAGAGAGAGAGAGAAAGAGGCAGAGACACAGGCAGAGGGAGAAGCAGGCTCCGTACAGGGAGCTCGACATGGGACTCGATCCCGGGTCTCCAGGGTCAGGCCCTGGGCTGAAGATAGAGCTAAACCGCTGAGCCACCTGTGCTGCCCTAATAAGTGTATTTTTATAAGGAAATGCCCCTAAGAATAGTCTGGATAATGAAAACAGACAAAATGACTGATAAACTTTTCTATAAGAATGGGAATTTCTACAAGAATGGGAAATACCTCCTGTTAAAAAGTAAACATAAACCCCAAAATCACATCTAACCAAACCAAACCAAAACAAAAAACAACTTGTGATAAGTAACACTTATGGGCAGCAGGTAGCAAATAATAGTATTTTTTAAATGGCTGATATTAATACTTTCAATAAGATGAAATATAATATCATTATGTCATATCAATGTATTCCAGCATGTTTTTTTTTCCAGCCCCATTTTATTCAACAAGGTAGCATTTATAGGGTGGGTAGAGGTCAATTTAGATTATACAAATGTCAACATTTTGATCTTTATTTTAAATTTGCATTTTGTCATCTTAATATTTTTTTAAAAGATGTATGTATGTATATATGTATGTATGTATGTATGTATTTATGAGAAAGAGAGCATGAGTAGGAGGGGCAGAGGGAAAAAGAAAGATCTCCAGCAGACTCTGTGCTGATCATGGAGTCTGGTGTAGGGCTGGATCCCACAACCCTAAGCCAACACCAAGAGTCAGATGCTTAACCAACTGGGCCCAAGATACCCCTGTCATCTTACTATTAAAGTATAAGTAAATTACTTTGAACAAATATACATTTTTTAAAAAAAGTCAAATCATGTTCATACAATTATTACTAGGAAATAAAAAGGAATGAAGTATTGATACCCACTATACCGTGAAAGAAATCCTGAAAACATTATGTCTTGTGAAATAAACCAATTGATTAAAGACCATAGTTTATATGATTCCATTATATGAAGTGTCCATAAGATACTCTATGAAGACAGAAAGTAAAATATTGGTTGCTCAGGACTTAGGCTGTTGGGAACAAAAGGAATGTATCATTAACAGGTTCTGTGGAATTCTCTTTGTAGGTGATAAAAATGTTCCAAAATGTATTGTGGTTATGATTGCCCCACTCTCGTGAATATTCTAAAAATATTTTTTTACACTTTTAATAGGTGACTTGTACAGTCTGTGAATTATATCTCAATAAAGTTAACAAAACAAAAACAAAAAGACTGCCAACCTTGTGTTTAAATATTCTGAATTTTTAAATATTCTAACATAAACGGAAAAAGTGCTATAAAATTATATGAAGTCATTAAATTAAATTACAATATGGATTCCACATGAGTTTCAAATTTACTGAATTGAAAGTCACATTAGAAACTCTCCCATCCCAGTAAGATATGAAGGTAAGGACAGTAAAACAATAATTATAAAGGGATCCAGGCAAAGAACTTTACACATTTTACTAAAGACAATGTATATTGAAGAATCATATTAAAAGTATGAAAATAGAGTATAGATATAATTTCATTTCTACATTCCCTTGGAACACCGCAAGAAAGAAGGAGTAGCAAAAGTACAATAATCAATAATAAGACAACTCTAATTTTTTTATCAAAATAATTTTAAATGACCATTTGTTTTAAGTGAAATGTTTTTGACAGTGTAATGATACCTAATGGCTTTAGTACTACATATTTTAAGAGCTCACAACAGCTTTTATTTAATGTTAATAAAATCTGTTACTGATTTAGGAAAGGGGGAAAAAATCCTGACTTAGAATAGTGGCCAAGTAAAGGTAGAAGTTTCTGGCAAATAACACTGCTGGAATTTAGTCCAAAACCCATAAGCCAGCTAGGCAATGAATTCACCTTCTGGTGACAGAGAACACTCCACATTGCTTAATAAATGGTGCACTCACTGACCATGTGATAGTCTACTCTGCCAGAAGCAAAATGTCAAAGAATTGCAGCCACTTCTGCATTTATAAATAAATAAATAAATAAAAAATAACTAGCTAGGAATCCTATTTAGTTTACTGTTAAGCCAGAAGGAGTTTTTCTTCTGTGTTCTATAGGCAAATAATCTGAAGACCAAGCAATTATTGGAATTGTTTCACTATTACCAGTGTATTTTTCTTTTTAAAGACTAACCATTTTCTCTTTACTTCAACCACCATGTACCATATATAGTAACACTTTGATTACATACCCCCTTTTTTTCTTGATGAATTATGCTAATTTTTCATGTAATTGCCCTCAGGAGGTAACTGCCCACAGATATAATCACCTTCCATGTCTTGATAGATCTAAACTAATCAACTTAATCCATTCCTCTTAAATATCTGATTTAAACAAGAACAATAAGCATTTCTGACCTTGTTAACAGATAAGAGGTATATATTTGATGATACATTTCAGCTATTGAATTAAGCTAAATCTTACTTAATTTCCCGTTAAAAAATAGAGAGTGACACCTGGGTTGAGCGTCTGCCTTTGGCTCAGGTCATGATCCCGGGGTCCTGGGATTGAGTCTCGCATTGGGCTTCCTGCAGGGAGCCTGCTTCTCCCTCTGCCTATGTGTCTGCCTCTCTCTGTATGTTTCTCATGAGTAAACGAATGAAATCTTTAAAAAAAGTTTTAGTAATTTCTATTTTTTAAAGATTTTTTTCGTTTATTCATGAGAGACATACAGAGAGAGAGGCAGACACATAGGCAGAGGGAGAAGCAGGCCTCCTGCATGAAGCCCAATGCGAGACTCAATCCCAGGACCCCGGGATCATGACCAGAGCCAAAGGCAGATGCTCAACTACTGAGCCATGCAGGCTCCCCAAATTACTAAAACTTTTAATACTGTGTTATATTTGGAAAAGATGAGGAATTTTAAAGGAGATGCCATAAAAATAAAACACTAAACATTTTTTTTGGGGGGGGGTGTTGAGAATTTGGAATATTTACCCCCTACAAACAACATAAATGGAATGCAAAATCTTATTTAGAAGAGTAGAAAAAGGTGTTAAATTTGGGAGAGAAGGAAAGAATAAGACACGAAGACAGGAAGGAAGGACTTTAAGGATGCTAAAGAAGTTTCATCCATTAGATGAGGTTAGAGTATTACCCATCATTTTGAAACAACTCAATTCTAGAATCTTAATATAAAGAAATGCATGTTTAATATCAGAGTATATTTGTGACAAAGAAAATGCATGTCCCTGAAGTGAAAATATGTAAATGCTATTAAACTATGTTGCTGGAGTTAACATTTAAAATACAATTAAATAGCAGTTAAATATATAGAATAAATCGTTAAATTTGAATTTCAAATAAATTTGAAAAAAATTATAGTGCATGTACAAATTGCATGAGTCATATTCATATTAAAAGTTTTCCATTGTTTCTCTGAAATTCAAATTTAATCAGATGTCCTATATCATATCTGGCAAACTAAATGCCTTTTTATTGCTTTTCTTTCCACTAACAGTGCTAGGTTTCAGAAAACTTGTAGCCACTTTTGTTCAAAGATTAATTTAATTTCAAACTAGAGACCTTTGATTTTGAGTGAAAAAATGAAAAAAATGGGAAAGGGAGTTGGAAAGGGCCAAACTCAGGAAAAAAAAAAAATGTATGCCTGTTATTCATTTCTCTTTGTAGTTGTGGCCCTGAGGCAATGTAAAATAAGAAAAATTAACTCTCTGGATTTTTTTTTTTTTTTGAGTGGTGGTCACATAATATCCCACATGCTGTGGAAGTCAAGCAATGTTCAAATTCAAGCCTGATATATGGGGCAGTGTGAGAGAGAAAGAAAGCTTTATAAGAATTAGAAAATTAGTTAACTTCTTTGTGCCTTACTTTCTTCATTTATAAAATGAGATGTTGATGGTATCAGCTGTATAGGTTGTTATAAGATTAAATAAGGTAACAATTATAATGGATTTACGACAGTGACCGCACATAAAAAGCTCACACATGGTCACTGTTATGTTGATATTCTTTTTGTAGTTGTTATAATTATTTAATTAATATTATCACTGCATTGCTACATTATTATTATTACTGTCTGACTTTAGGGGTAAAAGCTGCAACTGAGATTAGACCCTGGAGGTTTGGGGGTCTGTTTAATAAAGGTGCTTAATTCTGTGAGAATAAAAAAAGCAATTATGCAGATATATGACTCTATAAAACCAGCTCCTTAAATAGCTTCCTAGCAGTAAAGAAAATTTGAAAAATGTCCATTCCTTACAACTTCACTGCTAATTATGTATTTCTTGTGTTAGACCTCCATGTAAATAAAATATCATAATTGCAAAAAAAAAATGTCAAAAAGTTGACAGTGGGGGATCCCTGGGTGGCTCAGTGGTTTGGTGCCTGCCTTTGGCCCAGGGCACGATCCTGGGGTCCCGGAATCGAGTCCTGAGAAGGGCTCCTGGCATGGAGCCTGCTTCTCCCTCCTCCTGTGTCTCTGCCTCTCTCTCTCTCTCTCTCTCTCTGTCTATCATGAATAAATAAATAAATAAATCTTTTTTTTTTTTTTTTTTTTTTTAAAGAAAGGTGACAGTGGATCTCCAAACTGGTTAAGGAGAAGTTAGTTATCTCCTTAAATAGATTAAGGTACAGTTCATAGTTTGCTTTAATCTTAAACATTTTCACTGCATATTAAATATTGTGTACCTATCAAAATTTTGGTATATTTAGTTGACAATCTAAGTAAATTCTGTACCTCAAAACATACATATTCAATAGCACTGAAAGTTATTGCCTCACCTCATTTTCATACCCACCCACCCAACCAAAATCAGACGGAATATCTGCTAATGACTCTCTTTTTCATTTTTGTTATATCCCTCAGGGGGAAAAAAATATCATGAAGATAATAATTTTAAAGTATCTTACATTTCTGAGGGTCCTAAATCTTTTTTTTTTAATTTTTTTATTTATTTATGTTAGTCACACAGAGAGAGAGAGAGAGAGAAAGGCAGAGACACAGGCAGAGGGAGAAGCAGGCTCCATGCACCGGGAGCCTGATGTGGGACTTGATCCCGGATCTCCAGGATCGCGCCCTGGGCCAAAGGCAGGCGCCAAACCCCTGCGCCACCCAGGGATCCCGAGGGTCCTAAATCTTACTGCAATTTACATTCAGTAAACAATCCTAAGGGTCAGACTTGAAGTTTTTAAAAATTCTTTACTAATGTCAACAACAGTAAGGTAAAAACAGGTTATCTTCTTAGCAGTGGAAAAGCTTCTTATAAAGTTACTATTAAGTCTAAAAAAAGATAGGGTTTGTTTTAGGAAATGGTTGATGAAAATCACTGAGTGCATAAGTATCTTTCCCTTTTCTTGAATCAGAGACATCCATATAATTTACATGCTTTTCTCCTACCTTCGATAACAGATAATAAATGTTAAGTGGGACCTCAGCATATATTAAGCACTTGGATCCTATTCAGACAGCTTCCTCACTCTTCCTGAGCATCTCTGTAAACTAGGGAAACAGGATACATCACAGATCAATTCAATCAATCAACTTTAATCATAACAGAGGAATTAAGCTGCTTTTCAGGCATGATGCAATAGAGAAAATTGCTTGGAGATTTTTTTTTAAGCCACCAAACATCCCACAAGGGCTGTCATTTTGCTTCTACATCTGCTCTCTATTCCAGAAGTCTGCATTTTCTTGAGGAATGTATAAGACAGGCTGAAGTAGTTGGAATCTGGGGGCCTAATGAATGCATTTTATGTCATTTTAAA
This sequence comes from Canis aureus, assembly GCF_053574225.1. Lineage (NCBI taxonomy): Eukaryota > Metazoa > Chordata > Mammalia > Carnivora > Canidae > Canis > Canis aureus. The sequence goes on from NC_135614.1 coordinate 48,133,186, forward strand.
CACACCCAGGATCACTGACAAGAAATAAAAACAGAAAGTCAAAATCTTTGCTGAAAGAGACAGAGCCCCAGAAGGATTTTTCCCCTCTATTATTTGTTGCTTTGGGTTATGTCAGTTTACTTTATGGCTGCAGTAATTTTAAATGCATTTTCCTCTCCTGTGAGATGCACTCTTTCAACTTTCCTGGAGGCGAGCTTGAGGGTCTGATTGATGGTCAGATGTGAGCGTATATGTGTACGCTCATATCTGACCATAAAACATGGAGTAATTTAGCATTTACTCTTGGAAGGTGCATTATCTCTGGTTTTTTGTTCCTGATTCTTGGTATCAAAACTTTCATGCTACATAGAACTGCTTAATCACTTTCTTAACATACACTCTCTCTCTGTCTCCATGTCTGTGTTGTGTCTCTCTCTCTCTCTCTCTCATACACACACACAAAGAAACAATTCAAACAACCTTCAGCATTAGTGTTATTTTTTCCTTAAAAATATTTTAATTACTATTGGTTCTAAGGAATAAATTACTTTTTTAAATATTTGGATAGGAATATTCCAAATCAAAGAATAATTGCAAAAAAAAAACTACCTAGTCCTTTAAATTAAAAAAAAAAAAAAAATCCAAAGCACTATACAGTTTTCTTACCTCTTATAACTCTAAAAGTCTATTTCATGAACATATAAATATTTTCAATTTAATTAATATGAGTCCAATAAAAGCCATCTTCAAATTATAAAAAACTTGCAGAATAAAACTAGAATTTGCCACTTGAGTAAATTTTTATTTCTGATTATAAAATTATTTTCAACTACAATATTTGACCTAACCATAAAATAGCTTCACATACAATATTTTTAAAGAGTATATTTTCTCAAAACATGAAAGTATCAGATAAAGTGTTAATAGTGCAGAATTTCTGGTACATATCAACTTAGTAAAATGCAGATCATTTTTCTAATACTGAGAATCTCCTCTAAGAACAAGGATAACTTATGAGTCAAAAAGACCAGAAAAGTCAAATTTGCCAAATACATTTTAGGTAAAAATTCATTGTTAAAAACTGATTTTTACTGTTTTCCCCTCCTACCCATGGCCTAAATAAAAAAACAATCCTTCTTGTTTATATGAGTTGATGCCTCATCAGCATTTACCACCCTTCCTTCTAATTACAGCACAGTTTTCTTGGATAAGTCTCTCTTAACGCCTATCTCTCTATAGCCCATTGTGTCTCAGCAGGAACTTATACAACTTCCAGTGCAGTTTTTCAACCTTGGTACTATCTATATTTTTGACTGGATAATTCCTTGTTTTGAGGTGCAGGGTTGTTTTCTTTTTTCCTTTTTAAAAATTTTATTTATTTATTCATGAGAGACACAGACCGAGAGAGGCAGAGACACAGGTAGAGAGAGAAGCAAGCTCCATGCAAGGGACTCCCAATGCCAGACTTGATCCGGGGACTGCAGGATCACACCCTGGGCCAAAGGCGAAGCTCAACTGCTGAGCCACCCAGGGGTCCAATTGTAGGACATTCAGCCTTTTTCAATTGGATGTCAGTGACAACCCTGCTCCAGGTTCTAGCAGCCAAAAATGTCTTTAAAAAGATGACTAAAATCACACTCCCCACTGCTCCACACTTTGAGAACTAACAGAGTATCATGGTTTGGTGAGTGGGCTTATTGAAGACCAGTCAGAACCAAGACCAAAACTTCTAGAAACATAGAGTTGTTTATACTACCAGTTTCAACCTTTGAGCTGATTGCTGATAGACTTGGAGGAAACCAGCCTTAGAATATAACCATAATGGTAAGAAAAATAAAACAAAGCAAAACAGAATACTGAGTAGTAGGGAAGGGTAGATGTCTGATGACATTTGTAGATATGGATACAACTAAAACCAAATCCAGAACTATCCCTGTTTTCTAGATGAACCAAAAACTCCTTTCCCCCACTTAGGTCATGTTTGAAGTGGTTTCTGTCACTGACCTGACTAATAGATTTACTGGAAAAATCAATGATCTCATTCAGAAAGTTTTCTACATTGCTGACAATAAGTGCAATACTCATTGAGTGCTTCAAATATGTAGTAGTATGTCCATTTTACATATAGAAAAATCATGTACATTATTTTTTATGTTTATACCTGATGATTGAAGTCAAATGAGAAGGAGTCTGATTTTTTTTCCCTTTTCAGTCACTACAAAGTATAGTTATTTCCAATAAATATGCTACTTTAGGTATACTAGTTATACAAGTGTGTAATAGATAGATAATCTGAAGCCTAACATGCTCATGTATGACTTTTTTTCCATGTAGGGACTGGTAAACTTCAGTCAGCATCTCAGAGCTTTAAATTGGCTTTTTGAAAAGATGCAAATAAGATTTTCTGCACAATTATTGAATCAAAATCACAGTTAACCATTATTGCAATCCTGTCATTAAATAGGTTTACACATTTAAAATGAGAATTGGGAAAAAAAGCATGGAAGACAATTCACATGGGATGCCTGCAATTTCTCCTCATTTGTTAATAATTAAATGAAACAGTACAAATCCTGCTAAAGTCCCTTGAACAATAATGAAAACAAAAATGATTTCAAAGATTTTGCTCAATTTGATATTTTTTCATCTTACTTAAAGAAATAAAACTCCAATACTTATGAGGTCTAACTATAAAATATAGCTGCAAGAGTATGAATTTACTCTTTTTAATAATTGTTTTTTTCCCCAATAACTACAATAGTTACCATAACTTTAAAAGAATTAATTGAATCATATTTTTCATATGAATTAAACCAAATATGACCTCATTCTTCAACACTAAGTGCACTGAAATACAAACAAAATTGTAAAGAAAAAGAACAAAGGGAAATAGGTGTCCAGAAGTCAGTCCTAAGAATATTCTCAAATAATTGCTTTATTACTGTTGATTGTTCAATCATGTTAATAATATCTCGTGGCATAGTTGATCCCTGCTTTGTCAACCTGTTTATATTCTAGAAAATCATTTAGAAAGAAGATGCAAAATTATCCTTCAATGTGGACTTAAATACAAAAATCTATATGTACACTCTGCTATTAGTTGGAGGACTAACACATTATGCAGTGGTTATCTTTTTTAATACTGAGAATCCAAATGATATTTTCTTCTTAAAAAAATAAAGAAGAAAAGTAAATTCCCATTAATCTTTTTCCTATCAGAACTGCTTGTTACCATGCTTTAACCTAACTCATATAATATAGCCATCAATTCCAGAAAGGAGAAGCACAATAATGTAGTTTTCCTCCAAGTTCTTAAAGAATTATTGCCTTTAAAATAAAATACTTGCTATTGAGTCTGACGGTTGTTTTAATCATTGGAGCTTTTACATATTATACGAATATGTAAGACTTTTTCACTTTTTTCTCACTGCATATTGCTAAACAAACAAACAAATAAACCAAAACAAGGGAATTCTATCCTTACAATTTCATGAGGGAGAGAATATCAAGAGAGTTTTAAAAGTTCATTTGAAGTCTGGAAAGACTATTGTACCCATTTTTAAAACCTGATCAAAATTCAGTCTGTTGTTTGTTACTGAATTATGTATCTCTGAAGCATAAATGTGTTGATTTAGAAAGTTACAAATTAGTGCATTTCCATATGACTTGGGAAAATATAATTTTAACCAATTTTGGGGGGGTGAAAAATATTATTTGCATTATTTTATAACACAAGGGAGCTGTCAGCCCACATGGTCATCCAATTTCTGTAAGAAAGAGAAAGAAGAGCTTCCTTGCATCTCAAATGGTTAGCAATAAAGCTTATACTTTTCACATTAATGCTACTGATAACCTATAAAAATGCTGCTTTATGCACTTTCTTTTGCAAAAGAAAATGTGAAAATTCTAACAGAAGAGTTTGGTAACTCCTTGAGCAGATATTCCATTTTTCACTCCATTATCTTTAATTCAAAAGTGTGAAGCAGTATTTGAAATTGTCCTGAAACTTACTATCTTTAATCCTTTTCAGATATGCTGATTTTGTTGTATTCCAGGGGAATTTCGTTTACACCAGTTTCTCCTTCTGTCATCTCCAATGTTACTGGGATGTCATTCTCTTTTCTGTTAGTCAGTAGAGGCAGATATTACTGTCTCTAAAAATGCCAATTTGAAGACTAAAACATAAGACCTACAAAAATACTGGCAAATCCATTAAATCTGACTGTATTAGCAAAGATAGGTGGGCATATATTAAGAAGAGAAAGATAAGGAGAAATAGAAATGTAGTTAGGGGATAAAAGTAGATGGGCAACTAAAATGGAGAGAAGAGTATGCAGGAAAGTAAAGAAACAGATGAAAAATGAAAATGGAATGACAGAATAATTTTGGAAGCAACATGAATACTATGAAATCAGTTAGTGAGTGGCCCTTAGAAGGCATTGTATTTTTTTCAATATATATTACTTGATATGCCTTTTTTTGAAGGTCCTAATGTCTAAAATGGAAACATCAACTTCAAGCTATAGCTTTAAAAGCTGGTGCTATCAATATGATGACAAAAGATGAAATAATATTTGCATATGGCAGCTGTTTTCAAGTGGGGGTAACTGTCGTCTCCCAGGGACATTTTTGGTTTTCCCAACTAAAGGGGTTGGTATTACTGGCATCCAGGAGGTAGAGGCTACTAACATGCTAACTAACATGCATAGGACAATTTCTACAACAAATAAATTATCTGATCCAATGTGTCAATAGTGCAATGATGGAGAAACTGATGTATACTATTAATGGTTCCCTTAAGAATGATAAAGGGAACCAGGTTTTTAATTGATGTTTGATTTGAAAGTACTTTACCATGCCCTAATGCTCATTTAAATCTCAAGATACAATTTACAAATTACATTAGTGGCCCTGCACTGATGTACACTACATCTTACCTGAATTACTATTAGGGGCATTTCTACTCGATAAACATCCACTAATCAGTGGTTAGTAGAGGTGTAGTCAAGAGTTCTCTGTACCTTTAATGCTAAATTCAAGTTAGTTTAATCAACTGCATCACAGAATAAATAGGTATAGGTGACAAAGTATCTATCTTTTAAAGTAGTAAGACTACAAACAGAAGAACAAATGGCATTTCAAAAGGTCCCTGATCTAGATATACCAAGACGATCAATAAAATACTTAACTTCATTTTTAGGACTAGATAACATGACATGAGATAGTAAGAGGATGATCATTTTTGGTTGGGTGGCAGATCAAACTCATGCCAGAAATGGTGCTCTTTAAATTTTATATGCCTACAAATCATTTTGGATATTTTTTTAAAATTAGACTTTGAATCAGCCAGTCTAAAGTTAGGGACAGATTTTTTTTTAAGATTTTATTTATTTATTCATGATAGACAGAGAGAGAGAGAGAGAGAGGCAGAGAGAGAAGCAGGCTCCATGCCGGGAGCCCCACACAGGACTCGATCCTGGGACTCCAGGATCGCGCCCTGGACCAAAGGCAGGCGCCAAACCACTGAGCCACCCAGGGATCCCCAGAGAGAGATATTTTACATTTCTAATGAGTTTCCAGATGATGCTGATTCATACTTTGAGTGGTCAGGCATAGGAATTGTTCTTTTTTTTATTATAATAGAATATACTAATACCATTTTAAAGACAAATGACATATATAAATATTTTTTAAATGACACAACAATTTCATGGGGAAATTCAGGATTCTTTCAAATACTTCTTCTCATAGATTCATTTTAATTTAAAAATTGCTTATACCTGGACAAGTGCTAAGTATTTTTAAAAAACAATATTAATAAAGCCAAATACCCTCTTTGATAATTTAATATTCCCACAGCCCAGTCCTTCATACTTCAGCTCTACCAATACCTCTCCTTCTTCCACCCCACCCAGAAATAAACAATGATTTTATTAGTTTGGTTTATAGTCTTCCATATCTTTTTCTATGCATCTGTAAAAATACATATGTGACTATCACTGTTTTATTTGGTAATTTAAAACTTTTTAGTTAAATATAATAATTCTATCTATACCATTATACAATTCACTTTTTTGCTCAAAATTACATATTCTAATATAATTATATATTATTTTATTCTATAATTAGGATTTTTCTGTATATATGAAGGTTTTATTTAGTCATTTGACAGAGAGGGGGGAAGCACAAATATGCAGAGTGGCAGGCAGTGGGAAAGGGAGAAGCAGGCTCTCTACTATCAGAGAGCTCGACGTCGGGCTCAATCCCAGGACCCTAGGATCATGACCCGAGCCAAACTCAGACACTTAATTGACTGAGCATCTAGTGTCCCAGATTTTCTGTACATATACATATATATGCACAAATATATAAATTTAGTTATATCTATTACATCTTCAAATATAATAGTGTATATTAAATTGTTATATCTTTTTGAATTGTTAAATTGTATTTCATAGAATAGATATTCCGGGATCCCTGGGTGGCGCAGTGGTTTGGCGCCTGCCTTTGGCCCAGGGCGCGATCCTGGAGACCCAGGATCGAATCCCACATCGGGCTTCCGGTGCATGGAGCCTGCTTCTCCCTCTGCCTATGTCTCTGCCTCTCTCTCTTTCTCTCTCTGTGACTATCATAAATAAATAAAAATTAAAAAAAAAAAGAATAGATATGCCATATCTCTTCTCATAAAATTTCTTTAATAACACATTTTTTAGCATCTTGATGTTAAAGAAGAAAAAGAAGTAGATAACAACTGTACTTCTTAAGCTAGACATGATTGTAAATTTTGTAGAATCTAGATATTTGATTTTCTCAAGTCAAAATACTATACAATTGTTAAAAATCTTGCAAACTAGTAATCCAAAATTAATGTATATTTTCACATGGGAACTAGATTAGAAAACAAATCTAGAGGAGGAAAGGATATGTATAAGTTTTACTTATACATATAGGAATACAGGAATGCTATTTTCTATGGTTTTGAAATTTTTTTGAAAATGAAATCTCAGCTATTAAAATCTGTTTTTGTTCTTTACTTACTTAGGAGTTTCTATACAATTGCAGCTTAGACGGAATTGTGGTCCATAATGACAGGGCTTTTTTTTTTTTTTTTTTTTTATTCTTTGTTTGCCAGTTATAATTTAGCCTTTTTAGAAATGATTTGCTCCCAGAAAATAATTTAAAGCTACAGTCAAGATTTCTTCTAGACAACATCATCCTTAAAAGTCTCAAAGAACACAATCAAATTACTATCTTCAAAAATCTTAAATTTGTTACCAAATTTGCAATTTTCAGACTTGTAATTCTTAGTTTGTTCTTCCTGATTTTGTTGCCTTTTAAGCTAATCCATGACATTTTTGACAAATTTTAAGCTGTCACTTGGAATTTTGCAGAAGAACTTTTAAATACCACAAGATATATGCAGGTTTTTTATGAATAGCACTGATGCCACATTATATTGTGCTGAGGGTCCACATACAGTGGCTGTTTTGAGTCAAGCCTGTAGCTCACTTGGGTATCATCTCCATGGTAACTTGTTTACAAGGGCTGAAATACAAGCTGAAAATTCAAGGTTAGTTTTTCCTTTGTTGCTGTTTTGATGTTTTGGCAATTGAAATAATGTGGGTATAAGACTTGATTTAAACAGCTTCATGGCAGGCTGAGTCAAAACAAAACTCTATACAAAATGTGCTTTCTTCATCTCCATTAAAAAAGAGAGAATTCAAAATAATATTTAATCAGAACCATCAGTTACATCTCCCTTTCATATTCCAAAACAGCAGTCCTCCTGCTGCACTTTGGAATCATAACTTGGGAAATAGGTTTAAGGCTTGTTATCTCTTGAATCAATAAATTTTTTTTTGTGCATAATGTTCTGCCTCAGATAAAGAATTTAGTTTATTTTAAACCATTATTATATTGGGAGGATAAGCAGTTTTAGTACTGATGCTGAAGTACTCTATCTTCCATGTGGATGGAACTTTTGTATTCTAAAAATTGACTACATTTGCCATGTTATAAAAAAAATTCTACTCAATTCCCAGAAATAATCATAAAATGATTCCGATTATAACAATTGAATTAGTGGAATGTTTGTATTGATTATGGAAAATTTAAATTTAGATTATATTCAAAGAATTACTAATTTTTGAATAGCAAGTTATAACCCAGAGTGATCTTATATCTATAGCATTTGGTCCTTCAAATAAATTTCTACCAAGCAGCGGAGAGTAGAAAAATAATGTAATTTATCTTACCTGCTCTTCATAATGTCTTTATAAATCTTAATAAACATTTAAAGAATACAATGTAACCTCCTAAAACCAGACTGAGATGCCCACTACTATACTTTCTCTAAAATTTCCTTTAAGTATAACTGATATCAAAATACAATATTGTACCTATTAGCATAAAGGTAGTAATCTAAGAAAACCAAAGGCAGACTTAAGACAGTTTAATTCAGAATTTTGGCATTTCTCTAGTAAGAATGATGGAATGAGGTTCATGCTTTATCATTTTTAGGAATCAGCTCATAAAGAAATCTCTTCCTCTTAGACTCTTGACCAAATCCTCTACCCTGGCTCTTTCAGTAATATTGATATAAAATCAATAATGTCTACTACAATCATTTATTTACCTATTGATCTCACCAATCATCAATTATCACAGTGTCTGATGTAAGAAGACAGATAAGCATATTTGCTGACTAAATGTCTGGTTTTGTCATAGTTGGTCCTATTCCTAGGGCTTTGTTAATAATGCTGACTTGCTACTACAATCTCTCTCATGATTTTGTTTTGTTTTCCCAATGTGGAAGTATAGAACATTTTACTTTTTATGCCCACATGGGAGAAAAGAAAGTCAAGTACTTGCCAAACACACTCGAGAGCATAAGACTCAGACTTTCCCTTAATTTCTCATCTAAATCCTTCCCCCACATGAGGACACTTCTTGTTTTCACTCAAACTGCACTCAAGCTTCATGATGATTCTTCCCTCTAGGTAGAGCTAAACAAATGGGTTTCACTATAATAGAAATTTCTGAGCATATCAGTTGGATATAGTTTTTGTTCCTTAAAATATCTTTAGTACAGGGTATAGGAATGTTAGTGAATGCTGAAACTAGACTACATAGATGACTTTAATCATACTGGGAATATTAGTGCCACCTCATTAAATTCTACCTGGGTTCTTGGCTTGTCTTTATCTATTTTTTAGTTTTTTTCTTGATGATACTGAGAATTTTTTTCCTCTTGTATTCTGTATTCCTTTTGCACAGCTTCTTAATCTCACATCACAGTTTTCCCATGCAATACCCATTCTGTTTTTTATTCTTATACTGCAACTATTACACATACAAAGTTTACTGTTAGAAAAAAAAATGGTAAATCAAATGCCTGATTATGAAATAGCTTTTACTAATATTTATTTGTTTATTTATTTATTTGAGGGGGGTGGGAGGAGGGGCAGATAGAGAGGAACAGAGAAAAATCTCAGACCCCTGCTGTCCACTAAGCCTGGACCCCCATGCCTCACACTGAGCTCAATGCAAGGCTTGATCTCATAACCCAAGTTGAAATCAAGAGTCGGACACTCAACTGACTGAGCCACCTACATGCCTCTCTAAACTACCTTTTGGGGTGTCTGGGTGGCTCAGTTGGCTAAGTATCCAACTCCTGGTTTCAGTTTAGGACATGATCTCATGGGTTCTCAGATTGATTCAGCACAGCTTAGGGCTCAGTGCTCAGTTGGGATTCTGCTTGAAAGAATCTCTCCCTCTGCCCCTCCTCCTGCTCTCCCTCTCGCTCTCTCATAAATAAATAAATAAATAAATAAATAAATAAATAAATAAATAAATCATTAAATAAATGAGTAAATAAATTACCTTCAATGCAAGACTAATATATACTGATCTCAAGTTGAATGAAACAGTATGGTTCAATCACTTTATTTCTTAATGGCTCAAAGCAGAGACCAATAAAATCCTAAAGAATAGCACACAGGTGATTTTCACCCAGAGATTATGGGTTTAATTCTGAAATAAACAGTGAAGAAGGATTTTTTTCCTTAATGAACTTGTATTAAAATAGATGTAAACAATGCCGATGGTATTATATGGAGTGAGTTGGAAAGAATCATTATATGTTAAGTCAAGAACACAATTAAGAAGCAACATGATATTTCCATTTTTTAAACTCCCCATTTACTTTAATTAAACTCACACTGAGAAATCTTACTTTTTTTTTTTCCTTTTCAAAGATATAATAAAAATGGTGAATTAAAAAGTAGGATCCACCTTCACCCTTCTATTTGTTTCTTGAGAGGAATGATGGCACTAGAATAGAAAATCTGAAAATATGTAGTTTAAAATTACATTTGGGGGCGGGGTAAGATGGCAGAAGAGTGGGGTCCCCAAGTCACCTGTCCCCACAAGCATACCTAGATAACTTTCAAATCATCCTGAAAACCTACGAATTAGTGCTGAGATTTAAGGAGAGAACAGCTGGAATGCTACAGAGAGAAGAGTTCATGAATTCTAACAAGGTAGGAAGATTCGAAAATAAATAAATAAAAAAGAATCCAGTGGGGTGGGGGCCCTGAGCAGCCGGGCTAAAGCCGGTCCGCAAGAGCCTCCAGGACAGGAAAGCCCAGGCCCGGAGAAGCAGGAACTTTAAAAATCTTCCCGGAGGGAAAGGTGCTGGCAGGAAACTCGGGCAGGATTCCGGGAGGGGCAGTGGAGCCCCCAAGTTCCCGGGGTCACTAACAGAGGAGGGGCGCCCGGGGGAGATGCGCCCCAGCCTGCGGGCCGAGCGCCGTGGAGGGCTGGAGCGGGGCGGCGGGGCCTCGGGAGCAGCTCAGGCCGTGGTCCGCGGAGGGGGTGCGCCCTGGGCCTTCGGGAGCCGCGGCCCAGAGCGCGATTCCAGCCTCAAAGGCCCTGGATCCCAGGGAGCCGGGGGGCACAGCCCAGGATCCTGCCCTCCCCCCAGGGACAGGCGGAGGCGGGGGGCACAGGACAGCGAGGACGCCCCTGCCGCCGGGCGCCCCCGAGCTGTGCAGGTCAGCGCCCCCCGCCCGGAGCATCCAGGCCAGTGTGGACAGGGAGCTCCGGTAGTTCCTGCGGGAGCTGACTCCAGGCGTGGGGAGCTGGCCGCCGCCAGTGGGGTTGTTCCTCCTGGTGTCATCCTGTGCCTGAGAGGATGGGGGTGCCAGGGAACAGGGGCCTCACAGGATAAATAGCTCCGACTGAGCCATGCACCTGGCAGGGGGCAGGGCAGCTCCCCCAGGTGCACACACCTGAGAATCAGCACAGCAGGGGAAGGACAGGGGAAGAGCAAGTTCTGGACTAAGCAGTGCTGGAAGCTCCAGGGGAAGTCGAAGTATTTACAGTATATAGAACTAGAGGATACCCCTCCTTGTTTTTTGTTTTTGTTTGCTTTTTCCCTCTTTTTTCTCTTTTTTTCCTTCTTTTTTCCAGTACAACTTGTTTTTAGTCACTCTGCACTGAGCAAAATGACTAGAAAGAACTCACCAACAAAGAAAGAATCAGAAACAGTACTCTCTCCCACAGAGTTATAGAATTTGGATTACAATTCGATGTTAGAAAGCCAATTCAGAAGCACAATTATAAAGCCACTGGTGGCTCTGGAAAAAAACATAAAGGATTCAACAGACCTCATGACTGCAGAATTTAGATCTAATCAGGCCAAAATTAAAAATTAAATGAGATGCAATCCAAAGTGGAGGTTCCAACGATGAGGGTTAATGAGGTAGAAGAACGAGTGACTGACATAGAAGACAAGTTGATGGCAAGGAAGGAAGCTGAGGAAAAAAGAAAAAAAAAATTAAAAGATCATGAGGAAAGGTTAAGGGAAATAAATGACAACCTCAGAAGGAAAAATCTATGTTTAATTGGGGTTCCAGAGGGCATCGAAAGGACAGAGGACCAGAAAGTGTATTTGAACAAATCATAGCTGAGAACTTCCCTAACTTGGGGAGGGAAACAGGCATTCAGATCCAGGACATAGAGAGATTCCCCCCCTAAAATCAATAAAAACTGTTCACCTCCGACATTTAATAGTGAAACTTGCGAATTCCAAAGATAAAGAAAAAATGCTTAAATCAGCAAGAGACAAGAGATCCCTAACTTATATGGGAAGAAATATTAGATTAACAGCAGAACTCTCCACAGAGACCTGGCAGGCCAGAAAGGGCTGGCAGGATATATTCAGGGTCCTAAATGAGAAGAACCTGCAGCCAAAAATACTTTATCCAGCAAGGCTCTCATTCAGAATAGAAGGAGAGATAAAGAGCTTCCAAGATAGGCAGAAACTGAAAGAATATGTGACCACCAAACCAGCTCTGCAAGAAATATTAAGGGGGACCCTGTAAAAGAAAGAGGAAGCCCAAAGAAATAAGCCACAAAAACAAGGACTGAATAAGTATTATGATGACACTAAATTCATATCTTTCAATAGTCACTCTGAACGTGAATGGGCTTAATGATTCCATCAAAAGGCACAGGGCTTCAGACTGGATAAAAAAGCAAGATCCATCTATGCTGTCTACAAGAGACTCATTTTAGGCTTAAGGACACCTACCGCCTGAAAATAAAAGTTCAGAGAACCATTTACCATTCAAATGGTCCTCAAGAGAAAGCAGGGGTAGCAATCCTCATATCAGATAAATTAAAGTTTATCCCAAAGACTGTATAGTAAGAGATGAAGAGGAGCACTATATCATAAAGGATCTATCCAACAAGAGGACCTAACATTCATGAATAGTTATGCCCCTAATGTGGGAGATGCCAAGTATATCAAGCAATTAATAACCAAAGTAAAGACATCCTTAGATAATAATGCACTAATACTGGGAGACTGCAACACGGCACTTTCTGTAAATGACCGATATTCTAAGCACAACATCTCCAAAGAAACAAGAGCTTTAAATGATACACTGGACCAGATGGATTTCACAGATATCTACAGAACTTTACATCCAAATGCAACTGAATACACATTCTTCTCAAGTGCTCATGGAACTTTCTCCAGAATAGACCACATACTGGGTCACAAATCAGGTCTTAACTGATCCCAAAGTATTGGGGTTTTCCCCTGCATATTTTCAGACCATAATGCTTTGAAACTAGATCTCAATTACAAGAAGAAATTTGGAAGAAATTCAAACACATGGAGGTTAAAATTACATTTAGGATAGTCCCAAATTTATTATGAATAATTGTGTTAATTGTTCTACAAAAATAAGTAAAAGATATTGAAAGGAAAAATGCAAATAAGAGATAAAGAGCCTTAGATTGATTCCCCAGTCAAAATGTCTGGCAGCTAACTCTGCCCAACACAATGAACAAGCCATGCATCATTGGAGAAGAGCAGATAAATGTCAGTCAAGTATGTTCTTAAGGCAGAGAGAATGTAATACCATTAACACACTTTCACAATATTACCCTGCCTATGAAGACCCACTTTTCCATTCAAACTTCTCCATCAAATGGTATTGCATAAATAGGAGCATCACTGTTTTATAATTCTTCATTCAAACTTTCCTACTTACCCACAAAAGATTCTTGGAAACAACAGAATAAAGGTAACAACCCTCTCTTATTTGTTAGATCCAATAATTAAGTGCATTATTTTAATAGGAAATGAACATCCAAATGCAACTGAATAGCCTCAAAATATAATATTAAATTGTTTAGACCTCTTATGATAGTCAAGTGATTGAAAGAACTTTAAGACATGAACTCTCTAAATAGAAGAATTGATAGCTATTCAACAAATCGAATCTATACTAATGACACCATAAGCTTTAAGACAGCTAACTAGCTACTGATAATTAAAAATTCCCTTTAGTTGGCTCTCTAAACTGGGTAGTAAAATTAATATAACAGACGATAAAGAATTAATGCAAAATAATATACATAGTCAAGGACTAAACTTTATGATAGTACTAAAAATGCTATAGGCTTTCAAAGAAGAAAATTATTAATAAAGGGTCAGTCATTAAAACTTCCATGGGAAACAGAAATTTATATTTTAACTTGAATCTTTAACTTTTGCATTGATAAAATTTTATTTTTGCAAGGATAAAAATGAGTTATGTCCGTAGGAGTGATAGAGAAAGGAAAATAATCTGATAAAGTAGAAATGTCTGTTAGACAAGGCTGAAATGGTAGTATGGGATCCAATTACTCTACCATTGGAAGCTAGGTAGAGAATTTTAGACTTATGTTTGTAACAGAGAATAATTAATGGGTTGGAAATATTAAGTGAATGGGTGTTTTTAGAAAGAAAAGAGCATTTAAAGAATATGTGCATTATATCTAGAAATAAGGCTTGAGTTAGGAATCCTGTTTTGTTAAGTTTGGTAGCAATAAGAATAAAAAATTCAGCGATATACAGAATTTGATATCCTAGTAAATATATATAATGAATAAAAAGAATTGACCAAGATTTCAAACTGCAAATTTGGGTGATAAAGAGAATATAATCTCAATGGGAACAAAACAGCATGTTTAATATAATGTAAAAGTAGTTTTGAATATCTTCTTGTTAAAAAAAAAAAGAATATTTTCTTGTTATATCAGTAGTAGGACAATATGTTTTATGGTCATTCCCTAGCTTTATATCAAACTCTTGCTTTTAGAGATATGTTTCAAGAGTCAGAAAAGTTCTATCAACTTTACTTAAGTTTCTGTGTGCTGGAACCACCAATATTCCTAAATTTCCCTTAAAGTTTATCTATTATATTTGCACAGCAAAGAAAACTGTCAACAAAATTATAAAGCAACCTTCTGAATGTGGAAGATATTGCAAACGGTAAGTCCAATAAGTGATTAATATCCAAAACATATAAAGAATTCATACAACTCAACACCAAAATCTAATAATGCAATTAAAAATGGGTAGAAGATCTGAATATTTTTCCAAAAAGACAACATCAGGGAAAAGTAAAAAAAACACAGTGAGATATCACCTCACACTATTCAGATTGCTAGTATCATAAAGACAAGAAATAAGTATGGGCAAGGATGTGGAGAAACAAAAATAAAAACAAAAACAAAATGTTTGTGCACTGTTGGCGACAATGTAAATTGATGTAACCACTATGGAAAATGGTATGCAGCAACTTCATAACATTAAACATTAAAATAGCATGCCATCCAGTAATTGCACTGCTGGGTATTTACTTAAAGGAAAACAAAAACACTAATTCTAAAAGATATATGCACCCTATGTTTATTGCAGTACTATTTACAATAGCCAAGATATGGAATGTCCATAGATAGATAAATGGATAAAGAAATGTGAGATGTGGTATGTGTATGCATACATACATACACATATATGGAATATTACTTATTCATAAAAACGTAATGAAATCTTGCCATTCATGACAGCATGGATGGACCTAGAGGGTATTATGCTAAGTGAAATAGGTCAGACAAAGACAAATGCTATATGATTTCACTTATATGTGTAATTAAAAAAAAATCAAACGAACAAACAACAATAGAAACAGACTCATAAGGGGCTCCTGGGTAGCTCAGTGGTTGAGAGTCTGCTTTTGGCTCAGGTTGTGATCCTGGGGTCCTAGGATCGAGTCCTCTATTGGGCTCCCCCCAGGGATCCTGCTTCTCCCTCTGCCTATGTCTCTGCCTCTCTCTGTGTCTCTCATGAATAAATAAATAAAACATCAAAAAAAAAAAAAAAAAGAAACAGACTCATAAAAACAGAAAACAAACTGGTGGCTGCCAGAAAGGGGGAAGATAGGTGATGGGTGATATGAATTTCCAGGGGGAAAAGGAAGCTTAGATACATGTCATTCACAGTTTTTCTCTTTGTAAAAAATAATATAAAAAAATATAATATATATAATAAATATATAAATTATATATAATATACAAGTATATTTATATTTAAATATATAGAATATAATAATATATTAATATATATTAATATATAATATATAAAAACATAATACATATATATGAATGTATTAGTGTTGCTTAAGTATATACTTTTTTACACAGATATTTGTGAAATATTATTCTAGACTAAATTCTATGCTAGATACTGGAGACAATGTTTTCATGCTGTTTGAATAAGCAAAAGGTGGGAAGGTATTAGATCAAGCTAGTTGTCCTATTAGTAACATATTTCAAGAAGAATAAATTCAAGAAACAATAAATCACAAATTCTTTACTAGTAACAGGAACACATCTAGCTCTTGATCTCCCACAATACATTGTCTAATTAATTTTGGACTTTATTTTCAAAATAAAATTTAAACAAGATATACCTTTGAATTCTAGAAAGTCTTGCCCACACATCAAGTCATGGAATGATGGAGGCATTAAAATACTGGACTCTGGAGAGCAAGGTCTCAATTAAAAAAATCACAGTGGGGATGCCTGGGTGGCTCAAGCAGTTAAGCCTTTGCCTTTGGCTTAGGGTGTGATCCTGTAGTCCTGGGATCGAGTCCTACATCAGGCTTCCTTCATGGAGCTTATTCTCCCTCTGTCTATGCCTCTGCCTCTCTGTGTGTGTGTGTCTCTCATGAATAAATTAAAAAAAAAAAAATCAAAGGGTTCTGTATATCTTCCAGTGAATGCTTTACATGCAGTTAAAAAAAAAAAACAAACAAACTTAGAATATATTAGCTCAACCAAAATTTCATGAAGATGAAAAGGAAAACAAAAATAAAAATTCCTCAGCTTTACAATCCAGAGCAGATCCTGACAAAACATTGAATCTATGGGTCATAGAGAATATGGTGTGACGACCAAGTAATGCACCCATGGAGATAGAACAGAACTGCAGTCCAGCACAATTCCACAATGAGGAATTAAAACTAGGTGTTCATGGAGAACACAGAAGAATGTCAGCCACCTTTAACTAGACTTGAATACAAATAAAATTTAAGATTTTACATTTGAGATGCTGAAGAGTCCCAATGTGATAACTGTCTTCAATCAATTATAAGGACACTAGTACAAGAAAATATACATCCTGGCTTAAATTAGTGTAGAGCAAGAAGAGGACATAGAAATTGGCCCACTTAAAAGAAAAATGCAGATTCAATATTATAAAGGTATTTCTGTTTGTTTGTTTGTCTGTTTGTCTGTTTTTTAAGCAATTTTAAGTGAAGACTCTTCCAGGGCCCTGAAGGATCAGCTCTGGTGAACCCCAGCCAGTCTTATTTTTAGATAATTGTATGTTAGGACTAACTATATTGCTAATGACATACAGTCCTTTCATAGTGTGTATTTGAGCACACTTGTAACCCAGGTTAAAAGAAAATACTCTGATATCATTTTTTTTTAACTGTACATGGTCACTATTTTAAATTCTGATTCCTAGGTAACAAGCTAGGTTAATATGACCCCTTTCTCCTTTTGGAATAACAGAAGAAAGTGTTTCATTTTTGTTTGTTTGTTTGTTTTTTGTGGGTTTTTTTGGTTGTTATTGTTACCACAATGTATTCAAGGAAGATTTCTTGAGATCACCAATATGGATTTTTCCCCTGAAATTAATTAATAACAGTTATCAAAGATAGGTTCATGCCCTGAGTAAAAAGAAACAATTAACTAGTTTAGGATAATTAATTCCTACATCTTGTATACTTTTCAGAGACTACTTATATATGCCAATATTCCTCTGGCTGTCTGCCAAATAATGAGCTGCTTTTTTTTTTTTTTTCTTAA
The DNA here is from genome assembly GCF_053574225.1 of Canis aureus. Classification (NCBI taxonomy): domain Eukaryota; kingdom Metazoa; phylum Chordata; class Mammalia; order Carnivora; family Canidae; genus Canis; species Canis aureus. The sequence goes on from NC_135614.1 coordinate 48,150,883, forward strand.
GGTTAGCCATATTATCATAGTACTCCAAGCACAGAGTTCTATATTAAACAGCACATGCCCCCCTAATTATTTTCAACTCAAACATTTTTGTTTAACCTGCCCATAAATTGAACTTCAAAAGTATTTAGTTGTTAATTTGCTTTATTATATATTATTTTAGATTGCCTTTTAAAATTCTTTTTAAATCATCAGTGTTTGGTAGGCACTTTAATTTTAAAAACTTGTTAATTAGTGCTATCACAGAAATTCTTGTGCATCATGCCACACTTATCAATATGTAATGGCTGACAAATTATGGGAACCTGAAAGCGATATTTTAGATAATCTACACATAGAATAGGAGAACAGTGAAATTATAGAAGAGGTTCAGGACTGAAGAAAGAGTATTAACAATAAAAAATCTAACATAAGAGGAAACACTCTCCTTAAAGATGCTGTCTGGTCTGAGGCACAAAATTTTGACAGTTTTCTCTTAACTCTTAGAATTTGATTATTTGCATGATTGGAGTTGATTTTACCAGAAAAATTAAAGAAAAAATTAAAGAAAACTGTATTGCATAACTAAATACTATAAAAATGTTTTGATAGAGGGAAATTTAGGTATAGACATGGGGGGGTAAGCATTTTCACATGTTCATATTTATTTAAATTCCAAGATAAAACTAACTCTGTGGTGAATTTTAGTAAATCACTAACCCAAAGAAAACTTAGTCCATTTATATGGTTACTTTTCTTTGATGGAAAAAATAATTGAGGTCAGCAAAAGAAGTTATAATACATAAAGGTAAGAGGTGAAAGAATCTTTCTGTGTGTATTATGTTTCAGAGAATTATACATAGGTAAGGATTTAAAGGGACCTGATAGTTACCAAATCCATTCTGCCACTTTGCTTTTACATACTTTAAATGGACCTACATTAAAATAGATCAAAGTTTTTCTGAATGGCTGTATAAGGACCTTGATAGATTCTTTATGGAAAAAGAGATAAAACTGAAAAAATATATTAAAAAAATTTAGTCTCTGAAAATTGAACAAAAAGTCTATTTCAAAATTGTAAGCATTTATTTAAGAAAATCCACAGGGGAAGTCTGCACTATTTACAACAAGACTGCCACATTCCCCACTCCTCAGCTTGATGTTCCAGAAAGCTCTATACTAGACTGGTAGGATGACCTGTGAGGACCTACCTGCAGCTACCATACTCTCTCCTCACTCCAAGGTATAGAACTTCCATTCCAGGTACCACCAGAGCACCCTGTGAGGACCAGTAAATCCTATCTCTTTGATAAGTGTAAATTGTTGTAGAGATTCTGTCCATGGTAGGCATGACAGGCTGTGAAAAGAGTCACCTAAGTGTCCTTGCTGGAGGGACTTGACTTTATTTGCAGCATACAATGGGAAAAATTGTTCCCAAGAGTGGTGCCAAAAACCACAGTGATCACAGTAGCCACTAGCCGTAGAAAGACAAACATCTCCACAGGAGGAACAAAAACAAACAGCTGACTGACCAGAAATTTAACAAGACGTGCTTGAGACAGAGATAGACAGAAGGATCCTGCTTAGATTATACTCCTTGCCTGGTGGTATGGAAGCCTGTGTGCCTATGTAAAACTATGCCCATGCAGGAGCAATTGGAAAAGCCCCTAGACCCTTTCTGAAATCATGCCAGACTTTAAACACTTTGAACTTTAGAAGTACACACAAGGTACATATAGATCTACAGACACAATGCATGGATGCCTTATTGACTCAGGGAACTTAAGCACACTTCTGACCAAATACTGTCTGAACACTAAGCTGTGGTGACTTAGGAAACCACGTATTTTTTGTTTTTGTTTCTTAGAAATAAACCTGAGCAATGATATCAGAGGCTGCCACACTATGGAGAAAACAGATCTCACAGAATTTGTAAACTTAAGTTGCTAAACAAAGAAGCATAAGGTAGCAAAGACAACCAACTCTGGGGGAATAAGGATCATAATTCAAAGTTGCAACAATGTATCATGTAAAGCGTCTCAAAAATCATGAAATATATATCTGAAAGTATGTATAACCCATCTAGTAGAAAAATATGGACAATAAAAATTGGCTTTGAAGGTGTCTAGATGTTGGACTTAGTAGGCAAACACTTCAAATCAGTTATAAATATGTTCAAGGCACTAAAAGACACTATCACAGAATGAAAAGACAGTATAATAACAATCCAGCAATAAATAATATCAACAAAGAGATAAAAATCATGAAAAAAGAAGCAAATAGAAATTATTGATTTGAAAATACATAATGAAAGACTTATAAGAAGGATTCAATAATACATTTGATCACAATGATCAGTGAACTTGAAGATAGATTAATAGAGGTATTCCAATCTAATATACAAAAGTAAAAAGAAATAAAATAAGCAGAGCCACAGAGATCTGTGGGACAAAAACCAAACTGATATATATATATATATATATATATATACACACTTTCCTTGCATTTTAGAACTATATATATATGATGATAGTTCTAAAATGCAAGGAAAGTAAGAGGCAGAAGAAATACTCAAGGAAATGACCAAAAACCTTCTGACTTAGATTAAAACAACAACAACAACAACACTTTACACATCTATGAAGCTTTACAAAACTCCAGAAAGATAATGAAGTTTCAAAGAAAAAAAAAGATAATGAAGTTTCACACCTAGACACATCACAAACGGTTGAAAGATAAAGACAAAGAGAAAATCCTGAAACATCAAGAGAACTCATTGTGCACAAGAGAACTCTATTAAGATTAACAACTGAATTCTCATAAAAAATAGAGTCCAGGAAGCAGTGGTCAGGATGGCATTTGAAATGAAAGAAAACAAAATAAAATAAAAAACAATTATCAACCAAGATTTCACCAAAAATGAAAGCAAAAATGAACTTTAAAAGTTCATATCTTTCAAAAATGAAAGCAAAATAATTATATAACCAGATAAACAAAGACTGAGAGAATTTGTTACTAGCAGGCCTGCTTTACAAGAAATACTAAAGGATTTTCTTCAAGCAGAATAAAAGTAATACCAGCCAATAATTCAAATCCACATGATGAAACAATGCCAATAAATATAATTATAATTATAAAACCAATTATAAATGTATATTTTGTTCTCCATTTTTCTCAGAAGTTTTTTAATTGCAAAAATTAGTATCTATAAAATTACATTATTAAAAAATAAACTATTAAACTTAATTGATAAGTTTAATTGATCTTTAGATGTAATTTATATGGCATTAACAGCACAAAGGAAGAAGGGAAAAAAGTTATATTTGAGCAAGGAATTACCAGATAGTAATTCAAATACACAAAAGAAAAATGTTTATTCCAATCGTTAGGGGTTTTAAAATTGGTTTCCTCATTCATTCACTCATTTGCTCTATCCATACTGACCAGGCTCCATCTTGCCTAATGCCTTTCACTTCCTGATACCACTGCCTGAGGAAACAGATCTTCAGATTTTCAGAATTTCTCATGGGTACCTAACTCACTTCATTCAAAAGTCACACCTTAAATCTCTCCTTCACCATTTTATCTAACATAATATTCCAAACCCTCTTTCCATCATTTTCTATCTCATTAGATACATATTTTAGAAATGCTCAGAACAAATCGGTCCTCATAATTACTATCAGGAATGACATAAAAATCTGATACAGGACTTATCTAATGGTAATTATTTGAATTTATTTTGATTCATTTTTTACTAAGAAAATATAAGTATCCATAATTTACCTATCATAATATTTACTTTTTATTTCTCCTGCACAAATTGGTATTTTATTTTTTTAATCACCGTAATGAGTTTGCTGTTCTCTTCCTGGTACATTTCTGGTATAATTTAGGAGTAGCAGGCATTTGAGATGATGATAACTCATCTTCTGACAAGTGCCAGCCAAATTACTTGTGTTTCTTAGGGATTTCTGAGAGCTCCATCATGGAACTGAGAAAGCCTACATGAAGCCTGGAGTTCCATTTAGAGGTATGCGATTTAGCTTTGTGCTACCAGATATAATTCTTCTGTAAAATCTTTTCAAAGCCAAAGACCCAGTGTTTCCTAACTCAGAATTAATTCCTCAAGAAGATAACACAGGAATGTATGTGGTCTGGGCTTTGAAAATGTCTTCTATAGTATGGTATGAGAAATTAAGAAACAAACAACATATAGCAATTGCAGTCTAACTTGAGCTGATAATTTAATGTTATTAAATAATTTGGTCAGCTGAAAGTGACTTAATAGTATTGCCTCTGCAGTAAGCCTTGGACAAAGAAAGGAAGAAGTTATATGTACACAACCTCAGTGTTTAAAGAACTTGAATAGAATAAAATACATTTAACCTTAAAACCATACTTAATGAAACTTAATTTTCTTTTGGATGTTCAAAAGACACTTGAGATTTCACAGGGCTTTGGGTTTATTATAGACATCAATTATCATTGCACTGATAAGTATGAAAGAGCTAATAGGGAATTATGGTTAATAAGAAGTCAGAAAGACTAATTCTTACAAGATCTTTAATTTTGTGTAATTTTTAAAAAAGATTTTATTTATTTATTCACGAGAGACACAGAAAGAGAGAGAGAGAGAGAGAGGCAGAGACAGAGGCAGAGGGAGAAGCAGGCTCCATGAAGGGAGCCCGATGTGGGACTCCATACCGGGTCTCCAGGACCACGCCCTGGGCTGAAGGTGGCGCTAAACCACTGAGCCACCCAGGCTGCCCAAATTTTGTGTAATTTTGAAAAGACTTCCAAAAGTTAATCAGTACAATGTATGAAGTTACAGAGGAGAGTAAGAGTGTAAAATAGTCGTTCCTAACTCGGTTTAAATGCAACTGAAAGACAAAGCAAGAGAAAGAAGAAAGAAAGAGAGAAAGAGAGAAAGAGAGAGAGAGAGAGAGAGAGAGAAAGAGAAAGAAAGAAAGAAGAAAGAAAGAAGAAAGAAAGAAAGAAAGAAAGAAAGAAAGAAAGAAAGAAAGAAAGAAAGAAAGAGTTTGCCTTTCTATTAGATGAGTGATTCCAAGCTGGGAGCATTTTTGGTGATATTTGGAGACATTTTTGTTGTCCCAACTTGAGAGTGCTAAAGGGGGCAGCCTCTCACAACAAAGAATTATGTGGCCCAAATGTTAATATTTCTGAGGTTGAGGAAGCCTGTACTAGGATATTCAAAATGTTTAAGAATAGAGTTAATTATATACATTATATTTTATCTGTAATTTTTCCAAATTTGTAATTAATTCATTACAGAAAAATTAAAGAATTATAGTAAATATGGAAAACTCTAGACCTTTGTTGGAAAGATACTTTAGTATGACACAGATATTCAAAAGTTAGATCCAAGTATAATTTTCTAAAGGTTAAATTTCTTTCGACTTCATCCAAATCAAGATGGGATTTTTGTTTTGAGAGTTTACAAATTCTGTTCATCCTTTGACATGTATAAACTATTAGAGAATACAGAACAAATGTTGATCAGGAATGTATCCCCTGTCAATTTTCCCTCTTCCTCTCTCTCAGCTTATTTACTCTGGCTTGGTAGAAATGAAGTAGACACAGACAGGTTGTATATGTAGAAGGGAAAAAGAGCTGGAAAGAAACTGAAAAGCTAATCCACTATGATGGCAGTCTGTAGCAAAGGTAGTGTGCCAGAACTCTAAGGAGCCATCCATTACAAATGGTGACAGTACTGGCTTCTATCGCAGTCTCTGACATAGTGAGTTTCAGTAGTTATGTTCTCAAATTTTTTTTTTTTTTTTTTTTTTTTATGATAGTCACAGAGAGAGAGAGAGAGAGGCAGAGACACAGGCAGAGGGAGAAGCAGGCTCCATGCACTGGGAGCCCGATGTGGGATTCGATCCCGGGTCTCCAGGATCGCGCCCTGGGCCAAAGGCAGGCGCCAAACCGCTGCGCCACCCAGGGATCCCTTATGTTCTCAAATTTTGAAAGCAATTGTGAACTTTAACTCAAAGTTTTTATTTTTTCAATTAAAATTGGTATTTTCAATTCCAAATTAGTGTTTTCTAAAATGTTCAGCAATTTTCTCAATAGCTTTCATTTTCTTTTCAGGTCTACTTTTTCAGGTTATAAAGTGAAGTATTAATAATAACTATCTTAAAATTGTTTTTAGGTTCAAAACAGATATCATATATATATATTTTCAAATTCCAGCATTTCCTTCCCCATTCTCACTTTCTCTCATTTGATGATTTTGGTATCTGTCTACTTTACATCTACAATTAGAAGCTATCAGATATTCTAAACTCAACATGTTTGAAATTGAACTTCTGATACTTCCTCTAAATTTATTCTACCCAAAGCCTTTCCAATCTCATTTGATTACAACAACTCTTTTGTTTCTCATGCTGAAATCTTCACATTTCCCTTGTTCACCTCCCAAAAATAGTCTGTTAGAGAATATTGTTTGCTTTACCATCAAAATACACCTAGTATTTGATATCTATAATTCTTAAGAGTTGAACTATATTCCCCCAAAAAGGTATATCAAAGTCTTAACCCCTAGTGTCTTAGATATGACCTTATTTGGAAATAGGGTCTTTGTAGAAATAAGTTAAAATTAGATTATTCATGTGGACTCTAAACAATATGACTGTTGATCTTATAGAAGGGGAAATTGGGAGACAGAAACACACACAGACAAAAGATAGTCATGTGAAGATGGAGGAGTATCAGGTGATACATCTACAAGCGGAGGAATACCAAGGACTGCAGGCAATCCATCAGAAACTGGAAAAGGCAAGGAAAAATCTTTCCCCTATAGGTTTCAGAGGGAGCGTGGTCCTACAAACACCTGTGAACTCCAGAATTGAGATAATACATTTCTGTTGTAAGAAGACACCTAGTTTATGGTACCTTATTATGGCAGCCCTAGAAAACGGATATAGCATCCACCATATCTCTCATTTGAATGATTGTTCTAATCTCCTAACTAGTCTCTCTGCTTCCATTCTTGTACTGCTACAGAATGATCTTTAAAAAAATAAGTCAGATTACATTTTTCTCCATTCAAAACTCCAAAGGAGGCATTATTGTTCTAAAAGCAAGAATATTATAGCCTCCCACTATCATTTTGACATTATCACATTGTAATGTCTCATCCCTCTTCCAGCCACACTGGCCTTGGTGCTGGATTTAGGATGACAAACTGTCCTGGTTTGGCGGGGCTGAGTACACAGGACATTCAATGCTAAATCAAGATAATCGCAGGCAAATGGGGAAAGTAGGTCACCCTATTGTAGTTCACTGAATAGGCTAGACATCTGCAATAAGGTCTTTGATCTAGAACTAATAACCCCTTCACCTATTTAAATAAGCCTTTGCTCAAATTTCACCTTCTTCATGAAGCCTACACTCTTCATCCTATTTAAATTATGCTCTTCCCTCCTTTGCTCCCAAACCTCCTACTCTACTGTTTTCTTTATTTTCTATCATACAAATCAGATTATAATAAATCATATATAACCTAATGTATCCTATATCATATAGTTTACTTATTTTTATGTATTATTAACTTATTTTTAACTTATTTTTAGGGCAGCCCAGTTGGCTCAGCAGTTTAGTGCCGCCTCCAGCCCAGGGTATGATCCTAGAGACCTGCGATCGAGTCCCACGTCGGGCTCCCTGTATGGAGCCTGCTTCTACCTCTGCCTGTGTCTCTGCCTCTTTCTCTCTCTCTCTCCCTGTCTCTCATGAATAAAAAAATAAAATCTTAAAAAAGATTATTAATTTATTTTTAAATATTTTATTTATTTGAAAGAGAGTAAAAGTGAGAGAGCAAGAGAGAGTATGAAATGGAGGAGAAGCAGATATAGAGGGAGAGGCAGACTCCCCAAAAAACAGGACCCTGGGCAGCCGGGGTGGCTCAGTGGTTTAGCACCATCTTCAGCCCAGGTATGATCCTGGAGACCCAGGATCAAGTCCCATGATGGGCTCCCTGCATGGAGCCTGCTTCTCCCTCTGCCTGTGTCTCTGCCTCTTTCTCTCTCTCTCTCTCTGTCTCTCATGAATAAAAAAATAAAATCTTAAAAAAAGATTATTAATTTATTTTTAAACATTGTATTTATTTGAAAGAGAGTAAAAGTGAGAGAGCAAGAGAGAGTATGAAATGGAGGAGAAGCAGATATATAGAGAGAGGCAGACTCCCCAAAGAACAGGACCCTGGGCAGCCCGGGTGGCTCAGTGGTTTAGCACCACCTTCAGCCCAGGGTATGATCCTGGAGACCCAGGATCAAGCCACATGTCGGGCTCCCTGCATGGAGCCTGCTTTTCCCTCTGCCTGTGTCTCTGCCTCTCTCTCTCTCTCGAATAAATAAATACAGTATTTAAAAAAAAACAAAAATGAAAACAGGGAGCCTGATGCAGGACTTGATCCCAGGACCGTGGTATCATGACCTGAGCTAAGGCAGATGCTTAATCAACTGAGCCACTCAGAAGCCTCTTTTAACTTATTTATATATTTACATTAACTAACAAACCCATATACTCAGCCGTGTATTGTGCTTATAGTGCTACAGTATTTTATAGCAGGAGTTTGTTTAATAGAGTGTGTGAGCGAGCTAGGGAGGGGCAGACGGAGGTGGGGAGACAGAGAATCTTAAGGTTCCACACCCAGGACAGAAACTAATAGAGGGCTCAATATCATGATGCTAAGATCATGACCCGAGCCAAAATCAAGAGTCAGATGCTTTACCAAATGAGGCACCCAGGTGCCCCTACAGCCAGGATTATTTTCTATTTACACTCTCTCCCTTTATTTTTGGATTAAAAAATATCAGTATGAGAGCATTCCCTCTGTTCCTATGAAGAATATGATGCTTACTTTCATTTTCTTATATACTCTGTACATCCGAATTAATTTTCTGTTTTCCATACACACTTAAACTCACAAACTCACACACACATTTGCCTAGTATCCTCATATAGCTGTTTAAGATCTCTACCTGCATTATCCATTCACTGAGTATTGGTACTTTGCTGAATGCCAGGTTAGGTCTTGGGGATTAAAAGATGAAAATGCCATAGCCCCTGATCTCATGAGTAGGTGTGCTTCCAAATAAATAGAAGTTTAGTGTATTAAATGTTTTAGGGATTATTTGAATTTTAAAAGAGATGGTCATAAAAGTGTCTCAACTCAAAGAAATATATTTCTAGTAGAGATTTGTAGGTTAGGAGTTGATTTTAAGGATTCTTAAAATTAAGAGTAAGCTAATAATACTTAGTATATAGTATGGGTTAAGAACCCCTAGTCTAGGGTCAAGACTGCTTTGTTTAAAACCTACTTCCTCTATTTATTAGCTTTGTGAATTCAGGTCTGTAAAATTCTTTAAGCTTCTACCTCTTTATCTGTGAAATGAAGCCACTAACTCTCTAACTCTTTCTGCCTCATGGTATGTGGCACAGTGCTGAACACATGGTAACTGTTCAGTAAATACTATTACTCATTATATAAATATGCAAATGTGCCAATTTTATGTTTTATTTTAGTATTCCAATCTTTTAGGACCTTCTGAATGCCTTCGCTCAGGTGTTCCTGCATTTTAGGACCAGGAAAGAATTCAAAGATATGCAAATGTAAAGCATACCTGGATTTGGGAATAAATTCATATCTGTTTTTGGTGTGTATACAAGAAGGGCTGTTTCAGTTGGAGACAGCGTTTGTAAATTTAGTGGTATGTCCTAAGAACCCAAATGAAAATCTTTGTGATATCAAAAAAGATGATAAAAACATGTGCCAGAACTGGTTTTTCTAGGTGAGTGCCTTAAAGAGATAAAGTTGTTATACATCTCTGATTTGAGTATATAAATGTCTCTTTCTTTAAAAAAAAAAAAAAATATGTGAGAAAGAAAGAGAGCACAAGTGGGGTAGAGAGAGGGGCAGAGGGAGAGGAAGAGGGAGAAGCAGACTCCATACTGAGCTGGACTGGTTGCTGGACTAGTGACTCTATCCCAGGATGCGGAGAACATGACCCAAGCTGAAATCAAGAGTCCAAGGCTTAACTGACTGAGCCACCCAGGTTCCCCAAAAAGCATTTTTGTATCTGTGGATAGGAACCAACAAAGTAGAAAAATAGCTTCTTGTTCCAAAATATTTCAAATTTGGGGAAAAGTCCTGTATAATTAGTAAAAGAGTTCATTTTTTTTTTTCCAGGCTAAGTTTTGACTTTTTTGATACTATCCAAGTTGTTTATAAATATCAAATTTAATATGAAATCTAAATGATAATTCCAACTTTCTTATTTCTATTTCTTTATAATCTCTACTTTTAATTTACTTGGTTTTGATAATCTGACAATTAACAAAATATTAGCCACTGAAGGAAAGCACATGGTATATTTTAAATATGTAATTAATGTCTACAGGAATACAAAGACATTAAGTCAGCAATTTTATGCATTCTTTTTTTCCACTGAATAAGTTTATAAATTATATAAAGCCATTTTCCCTAAAATACTAGTAGTAACTACTACCACATGCTTAGTGGTCTAGAAACTTGAGAACATTCTTAACATAAAACAATAATGAAATTATCTCCACCTACACTGCTTCTATATAATTGTAATAATACTCAACAGCACTAAGTAGTATCTTTAAATGTAACTACCCCACTGGGCATTTGTAGTATTTAATGTATCTTGGAAATACCAACGCATGTGAAATGTGGCCAATATTTCTTTTGGCACATACTCACCTATTTCAAAACTCAAGAAGAGAAATATCTTGTTCATCATGCAGATTATGATCACAGAATTTTCAAGAAGATTTATTAAAGAATAAAATTTAGGGAAACCGTTCCCCCATTTAATCACTCGTTTAATTCATGTTTGCCTACCAAGTAGGTAAGTATTTTTGGTGATGGAAATTCAGTGATAAACAAGAGAAATAAGATTATAGAATTTGTAGGCCACTGAGAGGCAAGCTGTTGTAGAAGTTGTAGGACAGAGAGAGGCAAACAATATATTTGTGTTAAGTAAAAAGTAACAGTAAATGCTAAAAAAAAAGAAAATTATAACAACTTATTGTGATTAAGGGTGCCAATGGCTAGGGCTGGGAGATCTATTAGATAAGTAGTTGCTCCTGGAATATTTCTTTAAAATGATGATGAATGAGCTGAATCATGAACACTGAGAAAGGGTGTGCCATGGTAAAATATGGAAACCACACTGGAAGAGTTCAATAATTCAGGAAAGGGAATCATCCTGGATTTATTGAAGAAATGAGAAAAATAGGCCACTATTACAAAGACATAATATGCAAGGGGAAAGTGTGAGAAGGTGCTGGAGAGAAGGTTAATGACAGGTAGCAAAGGGCCATGTAAAAACAGAGTAAGGTCCTTTGACTTCACTAGAAAAAAAAACATTTCTTTCTGTCCCACTGGTAAAACCTGTTCTGAGAGTAGTGCTGAAGATCTGGAAAGAACAAGACAGCACAAACTTCAATTAAGGTCATAGGCAATTTCTTACATGGTATATTAAAATTTTTTGATATATTAATAATTCCTTCAATTGGTGTTTTAAGAATAAATATGATCTTCTATAAAACATCTTTTGGTGGTAAGTATATTGGAATATTTATTATATGGACTCTAAAGTCTGTTGAATAATGTCCTCCCCCAAAATTCTCATTCCACCAGAACCACTGAATGTAACTATTTGGAAATGGGGTTTTTGGAGATATAATTAGTTAATCTGGTGTCATACTGGATTAGAGTAGGCCCTAAATCCAGTGACTGCTATCTTTATAAGAAGAGGAGATGACACATAGAGACACACATAGGGAAGATCACCATGTAAAGATGGAATCAGAGATTGGAGCTATAAGCCAAAGAATGTCAAGGTAGCCACCAAAAATTAAAAGAGGCAAGGAAAGATTTTCCCAGACAGCCTTCAGAGGGAGTGTGCCCCCTCTCCCCCCCGCCAGCAGCTTGATTTCAGATGTCTATATTCCAGAACTATGAGAGACCAATTTTATATTGTTTTGAGCTACCAAGTTTGTGGTATTTTCTTATAGTAGCTCTAGGAAACTAATACAGATCATACAATCAAGATTCTAGCTACAGCATTTATCACCAGGATTCTCTCTATTTTCCTTTTGAGCTCAAACAATGGAAGGCAGCAAAAGGAGATGAGAGGATGGGCAGCAAGAACTTGGGGTATTTTTCCCTTTCTTTCTTCCTTCTTCTACTCTATAGTTTTGACAATTACTTCTTTCCTCTATACAACCACAATTCCTCTCTGACAGCCTGTCTTCCATATGTTAGCTCTCACTGGCCATGGTGATGACATATTCCTTTCCTTGCCCTGTTACACTGGAGGTGAAAGGAGCTACCCTTAGATGTTTGTTTCTAGATGCCTCAATATGTCATGTTTCCTTCTTGCCTCTCTTTGTTGTATTTCTCACTATTCTGTTCATTCTTTTTATGTATTCATTTATTGTCTATTTACCTAAGAACATATTTTCCATTAGACCTGATCTTGTCTGATCATTGCTGTATTCCTAGCACCTGGAATTGAACCTGGTATGTAACAGGAACTCAAAATAATTGTTGAATGAAAAAAGATGACTGAAAAAAAAGAAAAAGAAATCCAAAATGTCACAAACCACCTTAAAAAGTGATTTGATAACAAATTTACCTCTGCTTTATAGATTACACATACATATACATTTATGGATTATATATGAACATATACAGGAACATATATATACAAATTATCTCAGTGCTTTTGTAAACTGACTAAAAATAATCAGTTATTTGTGCACATAGTAAAATTTTTCACATAGTAAGAGAAAGAACTATGACTTTAAACTTAATATACTTGACCCAATTCAGTGTTCTTTCTGATGATTGGTGAATTTCTGCACTAGATGGGTCAATATATGTGAATGTTCTGAAGTAACTATACTTAGTAAGTGTCCAGTATAAACTCAAATTTACAGAATCCTAGTGATATTATTAAGAATAAAATGAATTTCTTGTTGGTAGAATCTTGATTATAATGTCCATTTAATAAATGTCACAATACATCTTATTTCAGTATTGCTAACGAACTGCACAATTAAAGCACAGTTGAATATTGAAATTTCAGCAATTTTATGCTTTTAAATAGCACTACAACAAAAATGCTATGATAATAAAATAGAATTTATGTAAAGTAACACATGGACTATTTGGTTATGTTTGACTCCTTAATGTATTCCAAAGGCATCTATTGCCTCAGGGAGAGATGATATTTGAATAGAAGAAAAGTAATAATCTAGAAAAGAGCAAACAACAGGGGAAATTCCATTCAGGGCTGAGGATAATGATCAGATGATACTATAACCCCAACCATCTAAAATAGAGATAATTTAAGAAAGGAAAAGAAAGGGCAGCCTGGGTGGCTCAGCGGCTTAGCGCCGCCTTCAGCCCAGGGCGTGATCCTGGAGACCTGGGATCGAGTCCCATGTCAGGCTCCCTGCATGGAGCCTGCTTCTTCCTCTGCCTCTCTCTCTCTCTGTCTCTCTCATGAATAAATAAATAAAATCTTAAAAAAAAAAAAGAAAGGAAAAGAAACATAATTGGTCAAGGATAAATAGTAGTGTATATACGAGGGATAGCAATGGGATGCACATATTTGAAAAGAATACTAGAAGGTTTAAAACAAGGGATGCAAGTAAGTCATATAGTGGAGATGTTGTTAGTTGATGGGTTTGATGAGTTATATTACTTGGCATTATCAAGAACAGCATGGATCACTTTTTCTTAAAAGGTCTCAATAGAAAAGGAAAAATAAGAGTTTAAAAGGTACATCTTCTAAAATATGATAAATATGTACAAGATACGCATATTTGAGAACAGTAATGCCATCAGTCCTCCAAGAGATTCATATTTTTAAGGGGTACCAGAAAAAAACACACATGAAAAAATGAAGATAGTATCTGTGAGGTATATAAAATGGCATAGAGGTTTACTTAGATGCTTGGGTTTAAGAAGTGTAATGACATGGATAAAAGGAAGGGTATAATAAAATGCATAAATGAAATGGCATAATGAGATGCATAATTGGACAAATGTAACGATATGCAAAGGAGAAAGATGTAATATGATACACATTTTTGAGGAGTGTAATGAGATGCATAAATAGAAAGGTGTAATGAGATGTGCATGTTTAAGTAACGTAATGAGAAATATAGGTTATAATAACATACATGAAAGTAATTTAGTAATGAGATATACAAGGGAAAGGCTTTAATGAAATCCACAAATGGAGAATATGTAAAGATGCTTAAAAGAGATGTAATGAAAAAAAAAAAAAAAAAAAAAAAAAAAAAAAAAAAAAAAAAAAAAAAAAGAGATGTAATGAGATGCACATATTTGAAAGTTATAATAAGATGCTTTAATGGAAGCATGTAATGAAATGTATACGTTTGAAAGGTATAATGAGACACATTAAAAGGGAAGAATGTAAAGCAATTCTCTACTCCTATGGAGAATAATGCTTCCTGAAAGCTTTGAAGAGTCTTCATCCTAAGGGATTTCTGTATTTTTACTTCAGTAGAAATTAAGATGCCAGCAGCAGCTTCAACCATTACCACATCAAATAGCTTTCTCTCTGGGTCCACGTTATTTTTGGTTATATGGTTTAAAGCATTGCCCCATGCTTGAGGCCACATTCCAAAGAACAATTCAGATCTGATGCTGTTTATTAGACAAGAGCACAAGAGGAGGAAAAAAATAAAAATTTTAAAAATGAATAGCTATCGATTCTTCATCTGGAGCCATGCAAGAAATACTTGTACAATTAAGTGTTTCAATAATCTTATAAGGCAGACATTATTATTGCCTCGTGACAACTTAGAAAAGTGACCTTAGGGCAGCCTGGATGGTTCAGCGGTTTAGCACGCCGTCTTCAGCCCAGGGCCTGATCCTGGTGACCCAGGATCAAGTCCCATAAGTCCCATGTTGGGCTCCCTGCATGGAGCCTGCTTCTCCCTCTGCCTGTGTCTCTGCCTCTCTATCTCTCTGTGTCTCTCATGAATAAATAAATAAAATCTAAAAAAAAAAAAAAAAAAAAAGGAAGAAAGAAAGAAAAGTGACCTTAGAAGTTGAGCCTGTCACTCAAAGGCATTTGATGGTAAGTGTTGGAGCCAGAACTTGAAAATAGGTCCACTAGCTCTAAAGTCCTCCTTTCCATCTCCATTTGTAGTTTTATTCCCTCACCTCTCCTCACCCTTTCTCTCTCATCCTTCCTTTCTCTCCTTCCCTCTCTCTCCTTTTGTTTGGCTTCATTTTGATGGATGATTATTGCTAATTATGGTTGAAATCTCCAGAGATGCCTTATTAACACCTCCAGTCACCAATGTCACATGTTTTCATAAGCTAACAGTTTTGCCAAAAGACAGTTAGGGATAACAGAGTAACTACCCTGTTACCTTGAAGTATCAAATAAATTATTAATCTAATTTGTTTACTGAACAAATTTATACTATAGTTTGCTCCCTACAATCACTATGTGATGATGTGTTGATTAGAAAACTTGGAGAAATTAATAAGTTCTTAGAATCAGAGCAGTAATTGTGAGAAATAATTTTGGAACTTTTCACTACAAAGTAGAGTAGATGAAACACTGTTCACTGACACTTAAAAAAAAATCTGTGTGAATTTACCCAAGTTTCATAGGCTCTCTTGAGATTTGGTTTCCTTATCTATAAAATAGGGAAAATAGAATTTATCTTTTCAAATCTTGTAGCAAAATAAAATATATGTAAAATATCTAGAACATTCTATAGTGTATAGTAAGTGATGAATAAGTGTTAGTTCCTTCCTTACCAATTTTTAATAAAGTTTGAATAAGTAATTATTCAATAATCCTGGGCTTTAAATTTCTTTGCTTTTAATTGGTGGTAGTTTATGTCAATAGACTAAGGGAAAACAAAAAGTGAAAGACGTTTTAAGATAATGCCATCTATGACAGTTGTGGGCAGCAATTTATTTTTGGATTAATTGCTTACAGAATGAAAAGGCATTACTTAGAAAAGAAAATGATTTTTTATAAAATATGAGTACCACAATTATTTCCCCTTTTATTGACAGAATTCAAATTAAACTAAGGACAAGGTAAATGTGTGACCCTTCACCCTCATACTAATAACTTTTCATAACCTTAATCAATCAGTCTAATATAGCAATTATCATCTCAACCATAGTCCCATTGGAGTCATGATTATTTTAGGATAACTACTTATTGTTCAATTAAGCCTCTATGAAAAGAGGTCAAATATTGGTCACATTCACTCATTAACATTAAGTTTTATCCAGGGTATTTTTCTACACAATTGAAGATTGCATTAGTAATTAATCGTGAAAAAGGCATTCACCATACCAGGAAAAGCTGACTAGCTAGCTGGTATCTGTGAACTGAAATTCAACCAAGAGTACATTTGAGCACATACATTCTATTTAAACACACCAAAACAGTAGCCTTTGTTTTAGCTGGATCAGCACAAAGATGAAAAGTGATTTCAAAAACTTCACAGGGGCAGGTTTTTTTTTTTTTTTTTTAATTTTTAAAACAAACAAAGCTATCTTCTATTCACCTTCTAAAAGTTTGGCCAAGTGACTCAGAACATGGATGATAAGTTTTATTTTTCATTCATCAGTGTGATTATTTGAAGGTTACTTCCTTTCCTCTGGAAAGGAAGAAGAGTTATGTGTTTAAGTGTGGATGATCTGAAGTTAAGTTGCTTTGGTTCAAATTTCATCCATGCTATTTGCTAGATGTGTGACTCTGGGCAAATTTCTTACTCATTTTGTCTTATTTTTCTGTTGCCTACTTCAGGAACAGGGTTAAGGTTTTGGTATAAGGGTTAAGTAAGACAACACATGAACAGTGTCAGACACATAATAAACTCAGAGTTGTGACAAGAGCATGTCCGTCTAATATAAGTAGTGCTTTGAGAAATAGTGGTTTTAGATTCTCTACAGCTCTATGCCATAATAAAAGTTAGCATTCACTTAGATAGTAGGTCATATTCTGTTTAATTCTAATAGTAGCAGAGGCCTAGACTATGTCTTTTGTCCCACTTGTGAAATGACTATAACTATTTACTAGCAAATGACACCACTCTAACAACAAAGGATAGCTGGAGTTTCCTATCTTAGAGGTGGTGTTGTTGTAACCAATAAGAGATATATAGAGCTAGAAAGAGTGTAGCCCCCATGTATACATTAAAAAAAAATTAAAGCCAGAAAAACTGAAATATTACATTTTTCTTCAACTTAACATAGAGTTGGCATCACAGGGCAACTACTTACTCCAAAATCTAAAAAGAGATAGGCACCTATAGGGAGAAATGGGATATGAGAATTTGTTTTCCTGAAGCTGATACAGCATAAAACTGGTCAGAAAAAATTTAGCTGGAATCGTTAAGAAAGTGCAGGAGGCAAAATATAGACTGTCAAGAGAGTGTGAAGCCTTGGTGGGCAAAAATATATCCTTTTTTTTTTCTTCCAACTTTCCACTCACAGAAATTATTAAGGAGAGTCCTGAGAAAGCATTGCTGATGGTTCAGGCCTGGGGGAAGGAGACAAGGGCCACTGTAGTAGAGCACAAAACTCCATTTGGATCCTTCTGCCCTATCTCTTCTATGAAACAAAAACCTTAATTTCATGGTTGTTGTGGGGAGAGCAAAAACACTGGTTATCTTAGGGCACTGGTGAAAACCCACTGCATCTAGAAGAAAATAGAAAAATCTCTCTATAGGAGAGAGAACTATACTATAGTTCTCTATAGTATAGGAACTATACTATTCCCTAGTTGCTAAAATTATTTTCCCATGAGTGTATGGTTTACCAATTCTGAAATATATACATATTTATATAATATGTAATATATATATGAATTGAACTAAGTAAATGAACAATATATTATGGGAGCTGAAGTGTCCCTATTGGGAGTAGAAGTTTACATAATCAAAAAAAGTAGGTTCCCATGATACATGAAGTAATGGATTAGTGTCAGGGGCCATCAATATAAACTCATGTTTCTCTTAATTTATGTGTATACGATTAATATGGGAAGATTTATAAATATGTGTATATGCCCACGTATATTTTCTTAATCTATGAGCTAAGAAGCCCAGAAGCAATAATAACCCAGGATAACAGAGCATACCTAACACTCAAATTTTGGTTTCTAATACAATTTTCTGATCGAAGGAACCAAGACTCTTTGTAGAAATGCCTGTTTCTAGAATGAGGCAACATGAGCCTGAAGTAATAGTTTAGTACCAAAATGAAAGAGTACTTAAAAGCTACAATAATGGGGATAGAACAAAGGGACAAAGGACCCAAATAAGAGAGCTCCCAATATCAATGATGGAGAATTCAAACAAAATAAACTAATACTAGGTTATAACCCAAGCATAAAGTAATTATCTCCAAGTACATACGGCTGTAAATAATTATGCTGTAAATATATATCATTCCCCCTCAGAAGGTTTGGCATAAGGACCCAAATACTGAAATGATGGCTGCATATAGACACAGAGAAGGGACAAAAAAGATTAACTTTACAGGGGAGAAACTTGACAAACCCTTCCTCAGCCTGGTGATCAAGATTAACATTAACAGTGATAATTCATGTTGGTCATATGTACTCTTGAAATGATGTGATGAGAGTGGTAATTTACCTCTGTAGCATATACTCCAAACTCAATAACTTCAGGCTTATAATGAGAAAGAGATCCCATCTAATAGATATTCTACAAAATATCTGGCCAGTACTCTTCAGAAATGCAAGATCATCAAAAACAAAGAAAGTCTGAGAAACTGTTACAGCCAAGAGATAGCTATGAAAATATTAAAATTAAATGTAATGTGGTGATCATGGAGCAGAAAAAGGACAGTGGCTAAAACTAGAAAAAAATCTGAATAATTTGTGAGCTATGGTTAAAAATGTATCAATATGGATTCAGTAATTGTGAAAAATGTACAATATCAATGTAAGATGTTAACAACAGGAGTAGATAAGTGTGAGAATACATGGGAATTCTCAATTATCTCTGAAATTTGTAGATTTCTGTAAAACTACAACTATTCTAAAATTTTTTAATTTATTAAAACATAGTTATATACAAACACTTAAAAATGAAGAAAAAATAAAGGCTCTCAGACAAAAACAGAAGTCATTTCCAAAATACCTAAATTATAAGAACTGTGAAACTTTATTTATTTGTTTGTTTATTTATTTATCTATTTATAAGAGAGAGCACATGTATGCATGCATGAAAGTGTGGGGTAAAGGGCAAAAGGAGAAGGAGAGAGAGAATCTTAAGCAGGCTCTATGGGGCTTAATTTCATGACCCTGACATCATGGCCTGAACTGAAATCAAGAGTCAGATGCTGAAGTGACTGAGCCACCCAAGCATTCTGAAGAAACCTTTTTTTCTTTTTTAAAAATATTTTATTTATTTATTCATGAGAGATACAGAGAGAGAGGCAGAGACACAGGCAGAGGTAGGGAGAAGAAGGTTCTCCACAAGGAGCCCAATGTGGGACTCAATCCCGGATCCTGGGATCATGCCCTTGACCAAAGGCAGATGCTCAACTGCTGAGCCACCTATGCATTCCTGAAAGAAACCTTTCAAACAGAAGAAATATTGCTGAAAATGTAACAAAGTAAAGTCCATTTATTCTTAGTTTTCATTTTCTAAAAGGTAACTACATATAGCAAAAATAGTAGCAATGTAATATATGTTTACAGCATATGTAATAATAAAATGTTACATCCATAGCACAAGGAATAAGAGGAGAAAGGTATCTATTTTAGACACTAGGGCAACCAGGGTTGGGGGATCTCCTTTCCAAAGGAAAGTGGGGAGGCAGGGAATAAGTGAACAGAGACACAAAACTCCTCAATAAAATACTAGCAGGGGCACCTGGGTGGCAGAGTCCTTTATGTGTCTGACTTGATTTCAGCTCATGATCTCAGGGTACTGGAATCCAGCTCCATGTCAGGCTCAGGCTCCATGTTCAGTATGAAGTCAGCTCGAGATTCTCTCTCTCCCCTTTGCCTCTCCTGCTCTCTCTCTCTCAACTAAATAAATAAAATATTAAAACAGGCCCAGGTGGCTCAACGGTTTAGTGACACCTTCAGCCCAGGTATGATCCTGGACACCTGGGATCAAGTCCCATGTCAGGCTCCCTGCATGGAGCCTTCTTCTCCCTCTGCCTTTGTGTGTCTCTGCCTCTCTCTCTCTCTCTCTCTCTCATGAATAAATAAATAAAATCTTAAAAAAAAATAAAACATATATACGTACATAAAATACTAGCAAATCATATTTAGCAATATATAAAAAGAATAATATAGCTTTACCAGGTGGAGATTAACCTACAAATGCAAGGCTGATTTAATATTTGAAAATAAATTAAATTAATTTTACATATATTTCTTAAATATTTTATTCTTTTAAATCATCTTTACACCCAACATGGGGCTCGACTTCACAATCCCAATATCAAGAGTCCAATGCTCTACCAACTGAGCCAGCCACTTGCCTCAACATATTTTTACAGTAAAGAAAAATACATATGATTATCTCAGTTGATGCAAAAAGTACGTGAAAAAAAATTAATGTGCATTCATGAAATGAACTCTCAGCAAATTCTTAATACACAAGAACTTACTTAACTCAGTAATGGTTATATATATATGTATATAAAACCTAGAGCTAAAAAGACATTTAATGATGAGTTCCTGAATGATTTCTACCCCAGTTCAAAAACAAGGCAAGAAGATCCTCTCTCATCACTCCTATTCAACATGTACTAGAAGTCCTAGGGTGTGCAATAAAACAAGAAAATTAAATAAAAGATATACAGATTAGAAAGCAAGAATTAAAATTGTACCTATTTATAGACGATGACTATCTACCTAGGAGAATTCCAAATAATTTCCAAAAAAAAAAAACCTTCTAGAACTAAAAATTGACTTTTAGCAAAGTTACAAGGCAAGGTCAATGTAGAAAACTCAATTACATCTATATAAACTAGCCATGCTCAATTAAAATTTGAAATAAAAAATACCATCTATAATTACATCACAAAAACAAAGAAATATTTAGGTATAATGTAAAAAAAATATGTTCAGGATTTTTGTGTTAAAAACTAGAAAGTACTAATGAAATAAATAAAAGAAAATCTAAATAAATGGAGAGATATACTGTGTTCATGTATTGGAAAATTTGATATTGTTAAGATGTCATTTCTCCACAAATAGATCTAGAGATTCAATTCAATCTCAATCAAAATCCCAGCAGGAATCTTCATAGATATGGACAAGTTGATTCTAACATTTGTATAGAAAAGTAACTAAACTAGAAAAGTCAGAACAAATTTGAGAAAGTAGAGCAATGTTTGAAGAGAATCAGGAAATTAGTATTTTCTCAAATTCTTAATCTTTGTTCTCAAGATATCTATCAATTGCAAGGGGACAGATAATAGGTTTAATGTGGAAAAATCCAGGGGTCTTCACTTTAACCGAGTTATCAGGTAAATTTCACCTGAGATACACCATATCAAGAACAGGGATGGCCTGGCAAAGGCACATCAGTTTTGCCCCAAATGCATAATTTCCATCTCTACATGAGAAATCATGAGATCACTCAAATTGCAAGACATTCTGCAAAATAAGTAGCCAGAATTCTTGAAAGTGTTAAATCAGGAAAGATAAGGGGAGACTAAGGAACTCCTATACTTTAGAGGAGACTAAAGTAAGACATGACAGCTAAATGCAATATGGGACCCTGGAAGAGAAGAAAGGATGTCCGTGAAAAAAAAAAAAAAAAAGAAGAAAGAAAACAATTGTGAAATCTAAATAATGTCTGTAGTTCAGTTAATACCAATGTTAAATTTTCATTTTGACAAATGTCCCATAATAATGTTAGATGATGCCATTAGGGAGAACTAAGCTATATGTCTACCAGAAATTAACTTTCTTCTAAGTCTAAAATTATTTCAAAGTGGGAAGTAAAAAAAAAAGAGAAAAAAAAGAAAAAAAAACTTGTTTTTTAAAGATTTTATTTATTCATGAGAGACACATGGAGAGAGGCAGAAACACAAGGAGAGAGAGAAGCAGGCTCCATGCAGGGAGCCCGACGTGGGACTCGATCCTAGGTCCCCAGGATCAAACCCTGGACTGAAGGAGGTGCTAAACCACTGAGCCACCTGGGCTGCCCAAAACTTAAGTGTTAATCATTACTTAGAAACATTTATTAACCAAGTGTCTCATAACCTCCTTGGTTTAAGAATAGTACACAGAATAAAGGACATAGTTTTTGCATTTATATGACATGATCACAATGATACAAACAGGCTTTTGAATAAATAGCTTATATTGCAGTGTGTAGTATTTTTGTCAGATAAACCTATTTTTAAACATTGTACTTATTTAGAACTTTTTTTTTCACCACTAATTACGGTAGAAAAGACACAAGAGCAGTAAAAATGTTTCAGGGATTTTAAAGTAAGGATGGTGACAATGCTCATCATCTAAAATGGAAAAAGAAAGGTGATGGTGAAAAGGAGAGTTGCAAAAAGCAGGAAATAGAATGCAGGTGTATCATCTTAGTATTATAAAAATAAGAGAGACAAAAAAGCCATAGAGGCTATCATTCATCAATAGTTTATTAATTCCATCCAATTTCTAAGAAAGTATCTTTTCACTTGTCTGATTTCATTCCTCCTTTGATTGGTTATGCATCTTTCTGTAAGTAACTTTTTGTTTCTTTATATATCCCCAACTTAACTCAAAAGACGTGTGAAAATTCTACACTGAAATTAATTGTCCTCTAATCATATTCACCTTTTTAGTTGCAAGTGTAAGAAATTCAACTCAAACTGAATTAAGCAAAAATAAACTGATTTTATTCAAGTAGATTAAAAATCTAGACAACAGAATTATCTTTAGCCTCTGCTAAATCTAAATCTCAAATCTTCATTAGGGTACCTCTGTCTCCAACTCTTTCTCTGTTTTTCTCGGGGTGGGGGGCTTCATTAAGTGGACTTTATTCACATGGTTGGAACACTGATCTCCAGCAGCTTAACTATTTTGTTCCTTATTGATAGATAACTTTTTTTTTTTTAAGCTTCTCAAAACAGCGAGGAAATTATGGCCTGTTGTGGCATGTGTTCTGAATCTATCCCATACCTAGTGAGTTGGAAAGGCATAACTGATAAGATGTGTTATTTCTTGCTCTGGGGCAGGATGTGTGATTTTACCTGGCCAAATCACATGGACAGAGCAAGATTCTCATAAAAAGTTGTGATACTTTAAAGGAAAGAAAGTTGGATAAAACCCCATATATATCCATTGTGATTATTATTATTATTATTTTTAATTTTGACTGTGATTATCATCATTATTTCCCCTAGAAATGTATACCCTCAGAAGCAAATGGTTTCCTGCAATTTTTGCCTTAGTACAAACTTTTACTTTGTTCTCTTATCTCTCTCCTATTTAAATATCATAAAATGAGAGGCGAATATATATAAAATAGAAATGGAAAACATTTACACCATAATTTAAACATGCAAAATAAAATACAGTATTTTTCAAACGTTTAAAGACATTCACATACAAAATGGACGATGCAATTTATGGAGAATATAAATGCTCAAGAACCTGTATTTCACACCTTAAGAAAAATGATGTGCAAGTTCTTCTTTGCACTATTAGAGCTGAAATATATGCACATTGTTTTTCAAATTTCATTTTCCATGTGAATGGTTTTCTTTTCTGAGCATAGTAATTAGTTGCATATATTTCTCCTTAGAATATGAAAGAGAAAACAAGTAAACAATCCACCTACATCTTTTGTTTTATGTTAAGAGGAATATTGTACTAAAGAACAAGGGGGGGGGGAGTTAAACAAACATTATTAATATTTATGCAGTCTAATCTACCCATTGTTATATTCTGGCTCTCTATTTCTTTTGTTGTACAAAAATCATGTTTCTATGAATTTAAATGTAGTTAACTTTGTGCAATTACTTTTGCAAAGAAACACTATACTTTTAGATTTTACCTAAAATGGAAACAATTGAAAATTGAATTTGGTGCCTGTGCAGAACCATATCACTTTATTTTTTATTGAAGCCCTATTTTTATTAGGAGGAAGGTGCAGATTATAATAGTTAAGTGCAATTAAATTGCATTAATCCTTATCAGAAAGTGTAAATTAAAAAATAAATAACTTCACTCAACTTAGAAATAGAGACTTGCTTAATATAAAAGAAATTGCAAATTATATATCCCCAAATTAGAATTAAAAAATTGCAAATTATATATCCCCAAATTAGAAATATGACTGTTTCTGCTTATAATATTATTTTCATTTCTTCATTATAAATTAACATCAGTCTTCTAAAAAAGTTAATACCATACTTAGGATAGTCCTCTTTTTATCCTACCCATCTTTTCCCTGTAATCTCCTATAAAACTGGTTCCAATGATTCAGACATTATTCCATGGATCATTTCTAGATCCAGAGCCAGTTCTGACAGATATACTGAAAGCTAATAGCTATTTTGTTTTAATTTTCACCATTTTCTAGGTATTCTTCAAATTTTGTATATGTGAGATGGTTTTTAAAATGTATCCTTACTCAGCTCATCAGAGGCACTAAGACCCTTAGTGCCTTCCACTTTCCATTGTGATATGCTACCTGTCCAAAGCAGGTACCCAAGAACCCAAGAATGTGTTGTGTAAACTTTAGTTGACCATCACCCCTAGATTATAAAAAATGTTGGAGCCACTCAAAGAAATTTAGAAATTCATGAGAACATGAATTTGGAAATTAGGAAATTCATGAGAACATGGAAAGAACTGATGGTGTATTATGAGTACTAATTCCCCTATCTATCAGGGAGTAAAGCCTAGTGAAGGATAGCTTTAGAAGTCCATTCCTAGTGAGATCATCTGATTTATAGGCTCAATATAACTGAGTGAGATTGAAGAAAAGGAACTGACCAGATAAGATGAGGTGGTTCCTCTAAAATTTGAGAAAAATGGTGGATCACATTGCACTTGAAGTGTATACACTGGGTCTTGAAATAATGTCAGTCTATGGTTGTCCAAAATTGTGACCTGGTAGGACCTTCAAGGGTAAGATGACTTCAGGAAAAAGAGCCCAGGGCTGGGGAAGAATCAGATAATTTAGATCCTGGAACATGGAATTTTGAGGAGTAGGAGGATTTATGAAAAATAATATAAAGGGTATCTTAGTTTTGAAAATTAACAAAAACATAACCATGTAACCAAATTGCTAAGTTCCCTCCCAGAGCTTGAGAAGGTCCCTGAGTTTCGGTTCATTAACTTTGGGAAATATCAATTGGAACTAGAACTTCAGATGAGTAGGCTGAGGGAAAAATTATAACCCATTGGTGGAGATTTAACTGTCCACGTCATAGTACCTCCAAAGAGACCACAAAATAAACCATGAGAAAGATAGAGAGTAAAT
The DNA here is from genome assembly GCF_053574225.1 of Canis aureus. NCBI lineage: Eukaryota > Metazoa > Chordata > Mammalia > Carnivora > Canidae > Canis > Canis aureus. The sequence continues at coordinate 48,176,419 of NC_135614.1, forward strand.
TTTTCTGATGTACCTAGAGAGCTTCATTATGAATCTTACTATGCAGCTCCTATTAATATTCCAATTTTATAAATAAAAAAGGAATTCAGAAAGTTAAAACAACTTGACTAAGTTTACAGTCAAAAGAGTAAATGAAGATTCATATACATGACTGGCTGACTTCGGAAAGGGCAGTTGGAATACTTTTAATTGTCATGTTGCATTGCTTCAACAGAGCCTAACCATGATCTCCTCAAGTTCTAGAGCTCTAACCAGAAACAGAGCCCCTGTGAGTTATTAACTCTGACCTTAAATTTTGGCTGTCTTGAACCTGCTCTCTGACTCTTAAGAAACCTTGATCTACAAACCATCTTAATCTCAGTCTTGTATTTCTGTTTTTGTCTCTCACCTCTAAACCACCATTATACCTGGTAGTTTTGGCAAAAGAACTATGGCAAAAGAACATTTTTTTACCTAAAACACCCCAGCAACCTAAATGTCTCTAAAACTTTGCAGCCTGTATTTAAATGATAACATATTTAAACATTTCACTTATACAGTATTCACCAGATACTTACACAATACATACTTACACAATACAGATATGTACTAACAGACTTCTATATATAAGATACTATGTTTGAGCTTTAAAAGGGGGAACACTGATACATGAATTAAGGGGACAGTACAAGAAAATAGGTATGAGGCAATAGGATTGGTCAGAGACAAAACGGACTTTGTGGATCCTGTGAATGTTGGTTAAAAAGAACTTGAAGAGACCGGGGCCTAAATAATACAAGAGGAAGGGATCCAGTATTCTTTCCTCCTTTACCTTTCTTTTTTTCTTCTCACTTTCTGGACTTTCGATTTTTTTTTTTTTTTTTTTTTTGGACTGTAAATTTGTATGGCATTTGACTTTAAGGTTGTGATTGAAGTGAATTCCATCACTGATGTTGTTAGAATGCAATATTCATTTTCCAATAATAATTTCCATCAGTCATGGTCAATGAGGAAACTTCTAATCAAACAATCACAGCTCAACACACTCCTAGGACTTTAGTCCTGAGCATAAATTTCAAAGAAGTATGACTGTGTGATATGGGAAGACATTAGTACACACGTGGTGCTTTGTTTCTTTGTTTTTCCCTTACCCTGCTTGACACTGCCATCCTCCACCTAAATCAATTTCTACAAACTAGAGAGGAAGGGGAGTTGGAGTAGAACATAAAAGGATTAAACATTGATCAGAAGCTTTGCATCCTGCAGGACATCTAGAGTTAGCTGGAGAGTGGAATAAAACTCTCATATACGTTAGAGTAGTGAAAAGTAAAAATGAATTGTGCTTCACCTTTTGTCTGGTACACAACCCACAGAGTCCCCCACACAGTCAGGATATGAAATAAAAGAACAGATTGCTACCTAAAGAACTTGGGAGAGCCTTTCAAAACCTACATGTAAACACAGTATGTTGCTGTAAGCAGCCATGTTTTTTTTTTTTTTTTTTCCAGTGTGGTTATGAACAGCATGAATAAATAGCATTATCCCAAACAGATCTTAAGTTTGGACCAGAAGAGTGATTCTCCAAAGCTATAATGGACAGTAGAGCTAGTGACCAAGTGAGAACATGGATTTCTTGGTGCCAGATATCAACCTTTTATGATCAGGCCCAGTGGGTGAGTCACACCATGAAGGATGAAAAAGTGGTGCCAGGACTTTCTTCCATACAATAGCATTATGCAAATCATAGAAACCACCTCATCCAACCCACCCTGGGTTTGATGCCATCTCAGAAAAGAGATGAGAGCAAAAAAGAGGAGAGCAGGCTCTGATGGAGTTTCAACCTAACATAACTGAGAAACTGGACATTAAATATTCTGCTATATACATAATAGTTAATTTGAATTGTAGAAAAAAACAAAGCACATTTCTCTTGCACCTGAATTTGTTCCCTGAAAATATCATACTTGCTAAAGGAGTTTATCAACGTTCATGTAATTGATCTATGGCTCAAGTTAATTCTTTTTATGGAGTAATTGAATATTCATGAAACTGCAGCTATATTCTAATTATGATTCTCTGTCAGTATTTTAAATTCAGACTAGACAGGCACCCATATATTCCCAAGGGAATGGGAGCTGGTCTTGATAAATATTAGCTGGTCTTGATAAACGAAGCCTCAAGAAATGCATCCTCAACTCAAGTGAAAGTCACAGGAAAACTGTCCAAGTACCACATTGGTAAAAGACTCTGAGGGTGTAAATGAATTAAAATTTCACAATGATATTTTCTTTTCCAAAAAAGACAGACTTATTCTCAATATTTGGCTTCATTTAGAACAGTTAGAGGCAGTGACACATCTTGATTAACAGAAAAGGTTGTAGCTGAAAATTTGCTGAGAAGTCGTTACTTTCAGCTATAATATTTTATAACCATGATTTTTTTTAATCCTGGGAGGAAATTTTATTATCTTTCTAATAATTTTGACTTTCTAAAAGTTAAATCCCATTTATAAATATTCTAAAATATTAAACAATCTTTACTACTATAATACATGCTAAGATGTAATGCAGGTGGGGTGGGAAGAAGAAAGGTGTTAATTGATTAAAAATATTAGTTTTGAGTAGAGGATTATAGAGGATGTCAAAGCTTAGTTCTATTAAAAGATTCAGTGCCAAATTATACACTGTATTAAACAACATAAGAAGCATTAAAAATTAACAACTCAGCATTAAGTCCTGATTATATTGTCAATGAAGATAATAACTGGGAGGGTTTAAAATAAAGTTTTCAATAAAGGAAACAATTTCATTACTTCAAGTGTTTCTATGATGTGTTTTTTACTTAAACTTTTATTTAAAATTACATAACATTAATCATAAACCCATGAAATATGGCTTAAGGAGAAAATGCATGTGGAATGCAGTTATATGTGAATTGAAAATTGGTGATGTCACAGATACAGACTGGTACAGCTCTTTATTTTTTCCTCCAGTCCTAGAACTGATGATGTCACCCCATACGAATTCTGGAGGACAGAATACCAGAGGATACTTGTGATGTGGCACTGCCAACTTAACAAATACTCAAGGTTGAAATGTAGAAAGAATCAAGATTATGACCCATTAACCAAAGTCTCAGACATACATTTCAGAGAATGATGAACCATATTTACACTATTTACATATTTTATATATTAATTTGCCAACTTGCTTGAAAAATACACATAGTAATGTTTGACAATTGAAATAAAGTCGTAATTCCTAATATCACTATCATCACTTCTGTTTCCTTCTATTAATCTACTAATTAAATAATTAGCACTTAATGAGCAGTTACTTTGTGACTGACAATGTGCTAAAATTTTTGTATAACTTGAGCCTTAAAAAAAAAATAAAGTAAGGACTATTATTATACACTTAGAGTAAAGATGTATAGGTAAGACACAGATATAAGAGAAACAAAGACCTTGTTCCCAATACACTTCACTTTGTATCTTTTGTCCTCTTGCTTCCTTTTTAAATAAAAAATATAGTATCAACTATTTAATCTTTCTTTTGACATTTCCTTTCTTCTACACTTAACATAATATGCTTATATTGTTAGTTATTATTTTCACTTTTTGATACTTATTGTGCAATATTTACTAAAAAATAAGAGGATTTAACTTTTTGTATAACATGTCCTCAAAACAGTTATTTTCCCTTACATCCAAAAAAAAAGCACGGTTTACAGATGGTGACATTCCTTTCTTTATACAATTTTTTTCTTGGAGTTAATTGACTATTATTTAGTTTGCTTAGTTTTGGATATTCTTTTCTCCAATTCAATTTCACAATTTCTGGAGAAATGTACTATAAATACATCAGACATCTTAAGTATACTTTAGATACAATGTAAGAATTCACTTTTTATTTTTCTCAGAAGCATTGACCATGAAACTGGTTGTCTTCCCTTAACAATTCGGAATGATAATTTCTAGAGTTTTTCCATGGTTGTTCCTGTATGACCTTTAAATAGCATCTTGATTTGGGGAAAGTGGATAGCTCAGTTGGTTGAATGTTTCATTCTTGATTTCATCTTCGGCCATGATCTTGTGGTAGTGAGATTGGACCCCACTTGGGCTCCATGCTCAATGCAGAGTCTGCTTAAGATTCTGTCTCTCCCTCTCCCTCTGTCCTACCCTGTGATTGCTCTATCTCTAAAATAAATAAAATCTTTTTTAAAAGATAAATAAATAGGGATCCCTGGGTGGCGCAGCGGTTTGGAGCCTGCCTTTGACCCAGGGCGCGATCCTGAAGACCCGGGATCGAATCCCACATCAGGCTCCCGGTGCATGGAGCCTGCTTCTCCCTCTGCCTGTGTCTCTGCCTCTCTCTCTCTCTGTGACTATCATAAATAAATAAAAATTTAAAAAAAAAAAAGATAAATAAATAGCATCTTGATCATTATCTCTCATCTTTAACTTTTTAGAAAATTCTTATAAAATTCAGTAAAACATCAAGTTCTGGATTGATCTCATTCTCTCTATTCTCCTAAGACTATAATGGTATGTCTGTTAGAAATTTCATTATGTCCCATATGTCTCTTTTTTCCTTTCTTTGCTTCAAAATCATTCCAATTCACTAATTCTCTCTTCTACAAGTCTAATCTCCTGGGGGTTTTGTTGTTGTTGTTGTTGTATTTTGTTTTGTTTTAAGACTTTATTTATTTATTTATTCATGAGAGACATAGAGAGAGAGGCAGAGACATAGGCAGAGGGAGAAACAGGCTCCTCATGGGGAGTCTGATGCAGAACTTGATCCTAAGACCCCAGGATCCGGCAGCCCGGGTGGTTCAGCGGTTTAGTGCCACCTTCAGCCCAGGGCATGATCCTGAGACCTGGGATCGAGTCCCACATCAGGCTCCCTGCATGGAGCCTGCTTCTCCCTCTGCCTATGTCTCTGACTCTCTCTCTCTTTCTCTCTATTCTCTCTCTCTGTCTCTCATGAATAAATAGATAAAATCTTTAAAAAAAAAAAAAGAAAAAGAAAATGACCCCGAGATCATGACCAGAGCCAAAGGGATATGCTCAACCACTGAACCATCCAGGTGCCTCTAATCTCCTATTTTATTAAGTTTTTAATTCGGTTATATTTTTCTGTATTAGAATGTAAATTTGATTCTTTCTTTTTTCTTTTTATGGATCCCTGCCAGCCAGCTATTTTTCCTGAAAATATGAACATGATCACTTAAAGTCTCATGTCTGATAACATCAATATATGCAACACCTGTGAACCTATTTCTATTGTCATTTCTCTTCTCTTGATTTTTGATGATTTTTTCATTGCCTTCTGGTATGAATATTTTTTAATTAAATATGGACCACTACATATGTGTCTATAAATATATATACAAAACAACCCTTTCCCTCTGTTTTATATGGTGATGTTGTGCTCTCTTAGTTTGGTCTTCCCTTGTTGGACAAAGGATAACTATTCCTCATATGAATGGGATGGCTTTTCTCACTCTGCCCACAGGCATAATAAATGATTTGATTCAGGAGAAATAATTTCCATTTCATTATATAAATTTTATTAGGTAACTGCAGAGGTAAAAAGATTTGTATTGTTTTAATATTGTTTCATTACAAATTCAACACCCAAGAAACAAATAATCCAGTCATTAAATAGGCAGAAGACATGAACAGACATTTCTCCAAAGAAGACCTACACATAGCCAACAAACACATGAAAAAATGTTCAACATCATTTGCCATCAGGGAAATACAAATCAAAACTACAATGAGATACCACCTCACACCAGTGAGAATAGCTAAAATTAATAAGACAGGAAAGGGGAACCCTCTTGCACTGTTTGTGGGAATGCAAGCTGGTACAGCCACTCTGGAAAACAGTGTGGAGGTTCCTTAAGAAGTTAAAAATAGAGCCACCTATGACCCAGCAATTGCACTTTTGGGTATTTACCCCACAGATACTGATGTAGTGAAATGCTGGGACCTGCACCCCAATGTTCATAGAAGTAATGTCCACAATAGACAAACTATGGAAGGAGCATTGATGTCCTTTGACAGATGAATGGATAAAGAAGATATGGAATGGAATATTAGCCATCAGAAAAGACGAATACCCACTATTTGCTTCAATGTGGATGAAACTGGAGGGTATTATGCTGAGTAAAATAGGTTAATTAGAGAAGGAAAATCATCATACAGTTTTACTCATATGTGGAATATAAGAAATAGTGAAAGGGACTATAAGGGAAAGGAGGGGAACTAAATGGAGAAAAATTAGAGAGGAAGACAAACCATGAGATACTCCTAACTCTGGGAAACAAACAAAGGGTTGAAGAAGGGGAGGAGTGTGGGAGGGATGAGGTGCCTGGAAGACAGGCACTGAGGAGGTCACTTGATGGGATGACTATTGAGTGTTATACTATATATAATTTATGTTGGCAAATTGAATTTAAATTTCAAAAAAGGAAAAAAGAGATGAATGAATGAATGAATAAATAATTTCTCTTTCCAGCTAACTACAATAAAAAATAACCCTAAAAATTCACCTACTGATGTCCAACCATAGCTCAATCATGACAGTCCCCAGGGCTTTTCTAATAAGCCCATCTACACCTACTTCCACTGGTTGAGTTGATTCCTTACCAAGATTCAATTCTATATTTCTTAAAATTATCTGCATGAGTTGTACCTATTAATACAACTATAAATTTTAATTAGATTATTTAAAATAATGGAAAATGAATTAAAAAACAAAATAAAAAAACTAAGTTGACACTTTGAAAAAGCTTGATGAATGTAAGTTGATTTTAAAAGTCCTAAGGAATTAGGTATAGGTAAGAAAACTGCGAAAGTTCTGTAAGAACATTTTAAACATCATCTAGAAAATGTGCACTCAGATTTGCAATTATCTTTAAGTACACACACACACATAGACAAATGAATAACAAGTAATATATTAACATATCTCTGAGCTAGATGGCCATTTTATATTATCCTACCTGAAAACTTCCTGTAATTTAATGTATTACTTTTATAAAATGGAAAAAAAAATCTATTACTCTTTGTAAAACTTGAAGGAATAATGCTTGTGTATTTCTTTTTATGAAATTTGAATTATATCCAGTGTTTGTATACTTTCTGTAAAAAGTCAGTATTAGCCACAATATCACTGATGAAATTATACAAAATGAAATATGTTCTAGGAATCATTCATATATGTTTTTATGTTTGAAGGTACAATATTTATTCATGTAAAATTTTTGCACAATTGGTCTTAGATGGCTTACGATAACTATAGCAACTGTTTTCTGAGAAAATAATCAAGATAAAATATGTTCAGGAAAATGTAAGGCTGAGTACAGAAGTACACATGCCACCTGATACTTTTCAGTTAATAGAAGATGGTGACACTTTTGATTCTTTGCTTCTCTGAAAGTAAACAAAAAGGAAACAGCATTAGTTACTGTATTCACAGGCTCTGGGACTCAGCTATGGAAAGGAATTGACAGGTCACTAAGTATTCAATGATTTCAATCAGTAGCATATAAAAATGATACTGATGGTCTATATCATTTCACAACAATTATTATCATTTCTTTCCTGTTGATAAAGGCATTTCTTCATCTTGTATAGAAATTTTTGAATTAGAAGTTTTACTCTAAAATATTGTACGAGATAGAGTTTGGTCATATGTGAAAACAATACTATCTGTATACACATGAAGCAGCAAACCAAGCATGCCACACAACTAACAGAATAAAAGATAACAGATAAAGATATCAAATTTTTTAGAAAAGTTCTCTGTTTAAGCTTTAAATTGTCCCAATTATCTAATATGTGATACAACAATTGATTCAACTACATGTTAATTAAGAAAAGAAAACATGAGCACATGGAGAAATTACTTTTAGAGCCATTCTAACTCTTAGGAATTGCAAGTGTTTAAATACAGTTCAGAGTGGGAATCTTGTAATATGAAGTAACACATAAATGACAACCTCCAAAAGTGGATATTATGTTTCTCAAAATGAAAAATCTGCTAAAACAATCCTTACTATAGCACAAGTGAGAAATATCATACACACACACACACACACACACACACATCCCTTAAATCAGAAAATATCTGTTCTATATTTCATGTGGAGATCATTATTGAAAATATAGGTCAATTAATTTCTTCTGTTAATTTTTCATTTTTCAGGGATTACTTAGATCATCAGATTCTATTTAAAAAATTTATTGGTGAAAACAATGAAATCAATGTTAAATAATTATATTTTTTTTAAAAAGACAAAAAGTAACTTTACTGTGCTCCTAAGTTCAGCTTCTTTTTCTGGCTTGATATCATTGCACACCTATCAAGGCATTACTCATGCTTTAAGATTCAGTGTGCTAACTTCTTCATCTCATCTATGCCATCTCATAATCTCCTTGGCAGATGTCACCTCCTTTCCTTTCAGAATTGCCATAATCCCAATTCATGCCAGGGCCAGGGAAAGAAACTTCCAAATGTCTCTTCATATTATATTATTTCTTGTAGGTCTATCATCTCTACTTTACTACACGCAAGTGCTTTCATTACTCACGTTTAGCAATAAAAGGTCTGCGAGGTCAGCCTCCACTATACACTATAGTATTTATTTATAACATTGTGTATTGAACTACTGTGCTAATAGAGCAACATGATATAATAGATATGTTTAAACGGTGACATGAAGATAAAATCATATTTTTAATTACCTCCTAAGCAAGATTACAAATTTATATCACTAACAATAGTGGGTATTTTTTGTAAACACCAAATATCCTCTTAATAATTTGTTTTTGGCAACTTACAGGATGATCAGAATATAATTGTCTGACCTCATTATGTTGATGATCAATGGTTTATTATTAAATTTGTGACATCACTGTCATTTTTGCTGATTGCTTATGCTTGCATTATCAGAATGATCTCCATTTTTTTGTAAAACATTCATCCGTTTTGCAAAGTTGAGATTAAAGCTGCAAAATATGATACATGAGTTCACTACCAGGTAGACATAAATGTCAATAAGTAACAGTAAATTGAAAGCAAGAAGAAATGAAGGGTCCACTGCCATTCCTACTGTTTTAAAATCTCCACACTTCCCTAAATATACTTTATTGATCGTGTATAACATGAAACAGTCCATGTATGACACACACATCAATACCAGTGCCAGATGAACTCATCTAGTATTACAAATCTCCTTATTAACACTATAGGTTAAAAACAAATATAAAGAGTTCCAATATTGTGTTCAATATTTCAATAGATTGTGATGTCCAAGCCTTGGTTATGCACACACAACTTTAGAGACTGTAATTCTAAAGCACAGGTTTGATAATATCCCTCTACTTCATAAAAACTTGAGGGCTTTTCCATTGCTTTAGAAAATTATTTTCCCTTTTGAGATAATCCTATATGTCATAATTATTTTTAATATATGTGCCATATGTCCTAATAGCTTAGAAATACATATATTTACCAAATCTATACCATACCCTCCCATCAATGGGTTTCTGTTCTAGCTTTACCTTCTATCTTAAATACTACTCCAATTGCCATTTCCATTTGTTGAACTACCTCCCATTCTTCAAAGATCAACTCAAATATTATCTCAATGGAATTTCTTTATATTTGTTACATAAATTAATCTCTAATGTATATTTCATTTTGGTCATATTTCACTCATAAAACTAACCATGCAGTGATCAAGAGGAGGTGGATTTACACACAGCATCACTATTCCATTAGCCTTAGGCTAGAGGGAATGGACAGGTGTATTTAGGATCTTTTCTTGGCCCTTATTAGAGTTCTAACAGGAAACTGGCTGAAGGTCAACACTAGGAGCCTCAGGTTCACAATTTCTGAAATGATAGGCCTTCAAAATACATATGTTCAGCAAAATGACTAAAGTATCTTACTAATAAAATTAAATAGGGATCCCTGGATGGCTCAGCAGTTTTAGCGCCTGCCTTCGGCCCAGAGCATGATCCTGGAGTTCTGGTATTGAATTCCACGTTGGGCTCCCTGCGTGGGGCCTGCTTCTCCCTCTGCCTGTGTCTCTGCCTCTCTCTGTGTGTGTCTCTCATGGATAAATAAATAAAATCTTTAAAATTAAATTAAATAATGGTACTTTCAATTATGATATTTTTTCCCTTAACTTTAAGTATTTTGTTTTCCCCACAGATATTTCTTAAGTCTTGGGTACCCTAATGCTTACATGTACTAGAATACATAATTTCTCTTTTTTTTTTTTTTTTTTTTTTTAGTTACTTGAGGTTGAATATAGTTGTATTTCATTTTCTGTCAAAGTGCAAAATCATTTCTAGGAATGAACCACTGTGAGAGCCCATATTCTACATTAGTAATTGACAACATTTTTCTATAAAGGGACAGGTAGTGAATGTTTTAGTGTTTGTGAGTCATAGGGTCTTGGTTGTAACTATTCAGCTCCGATGCTGTAAATCATACATAAACAAATGAGCCTGAATGTATTTCAATACACTTTTGTCTACAGACACTGAAGTTTTAATTTAATATACTTTTTGTGTGTCAAGAAATATTCTTCTTTTGACTTTTTTTCAAACATTTAAAAATGTTAAAAGCATCCACAGCTCAAAGGCTGTACAAAAACAGTCAGTGGACTAAATTTGAATCATGGCCCTTAGTTTGCCAGATCTAGTCCTAGATCACTGATTTACAAATCAGGTTGTGTTCTGCCCTAAGCACTAATTTGTGGGGCAAATCAGAAGTGAAGAAGATAGGGCAATCCGGGTGGCTCAGTAGTTTAGCGCCACCTTCAGCCCAGGGTGTGATCCTGGAGACCTAGGATTGAGTACCATGTCAGGCTCTCTGCATGGAGCCTGCTTTTCCCTCTGCCTCTCTCTCTCTCTCTCTCTCTCTCTCTGTCTCTCTCTCATGAATAAATAAATAAAATCTTAAAAAAAAGAAGTGAAGAAGATAAAGTCTGTATCAGAACATTATCATCTTTAACTTGTTTGTATGCTTGCTTGCTTGATTAATTTGGTAGATATATGTAGAAAGAGGGTTCCAGTTTTAATTTTTTCTTTTATTTGTTTTTATTTATTATTATTTTTTGAATACCACTCTTCTGGAAGAAGAAAAAGAACTAGGAATCTGAATAGGGTGAAGTCAGAAACAAAACAAGAAACTCACTTAAAGGATAAGCTTAATTATTCCTAGTATCTATTCTAATTGAAACAGCTAGGCCAAACTAAAAAGCCAGGGGTAGTCAGAGTAGCTTGGACTTAACCGGTGAGTGTGGTTAGATAAACTGTGCCTATCTAGATAGTGGCTAGAGTAGCAGAATGAGTAACTGGGTCAATTGGAGTAGCTGTGGGAATAGATGTAGCAATTGTGGAGAAGTCATTTTGGGGGAAATGAACTTCGGAGAACTGAAGGTAGAGAAAGGGATCCTTTTTTTGAATATAGGGATCAAAACTTTCTATGTTTGGTTTTAAATGAACTCAATTCTGATATCTAAAAAAATCTCTGTCACAATTCAACCTACCAAGACTGTAAACTGCTTGTATAAACTCACATTTATTAATTATTATATATTCTCTATGAGTCTATTATAATCTTCTAAATGCATTGATATTAAATTTGGTGTGATTTTTTAAAAAGCGACAATATACTATTAAAACATTGTACTGTCTCTCTCCCTAAAAAACAACAACAGAAGCCATGTGGGTGGCTCAGTCAGTTAAGCACTTGACTTTTGATTTGGCCTCAGGTCATGATCTTGGGATTGTGAGATCAAGGCCCATATTAGCTCTACACTGAACATGGAGCCTGTTTAAGATTCTCTTTCTCCCTCTACCCCTGTCCCCTCTCCCATGAAAAAAAACAAACAAAAAAGCAAAAAACAGTGTAAAGAAGGCTTGTCCAATAGGACCCACAGTGTTGATGAATAAAACTAAACTGCTAAGGAAATACATTATCAGAGTAAGTTGTACTTTTCAAGTTGTAAATCTGAAATAGAATAAAAGGCCTGGTTCCCCCTATTTTTGTTCATATGGATCAAGATAATACCAAAAGCAATAAACCTTAATTTCAAAAGCTCACTTGCTTCTAATATATTTCAGGACATATTCTCAAAGCTGATATATAAGAGGACATGTAGTTTGAATTTATGGCAGCCATTTGAATATCCTTTCTATTTTCCAAATATTAACTGTAGTCAGGCTATTAAACTGGTGAAATCTAAGAAATTACCTTGTCCACTGTAATATGGTTGAAGATATCTTGGCTGAAGAATTACTAAGTGACATACAGAATCCCTTTTCTATCTGTGATTAAAGGGAAAGAAAAACACAAAACAAATTCAGCAGAACAAAAGAAAGCAAGCGAGGGAGAGATGAGAGAAAGAATAAAAAGAAAGAAAGAAAGAAAGAAAGAAAGAAAGAAAGAAAGAAAGAAAGAAAGAAAAAAAAAGGAAAGAAAGAAAGAAAGAAAAGAGAGGGGGAGGAAGGGAGGCAGGCAGGAAGGCAGGAAGGCAGGCAGGAAGGAAGGAAGGAAGGAAGGAAGGAAGGAAGGAAGGAAGTGAGGAAGTGAGGGAGAGAGGGAAGGGGGGAAGGGAGGGAGGGAGGGGGAGAGAAGGAGAGAGGGAGGGAGGAAATTGGGACAGAGGGTGGAAGTTATTTTACTCTATTTTAAATACTTAAAAACACCTTTTGAGTAAGAAATTTGAGATGCTCTGAATTCTAAAAACCCATTTACTCTCTTAAAAATACAAGTCGTATTTTAAAAAGTCAAAGAGCATATATGACTGACAGCTTTTGAGAGTGTTTCTAGCTTTCCTCCTGATGGACTCTATTTTATCTTCCTGATTTAAGCTAAAATACAAAATAATAGTTTGTTGCCATTTTCAGCTTTAAATCATTGGACCTAAGGCTTAGATAAAGACACAAAATCAAGCCATTGAATTTGAAGCAAGATTCCACCTTTGAGGTCACTACAGCAATTAGCACTTCTACTACTATGTTAAAAATCACTTAATAGGACACTACTAAAAATATAACCCCTACAAATCAGATTATTTTCTTATGTTTTCATTGAAATGCCATGTGATGTAAGAGCAAGTAATTTTGCAATACTCTAGAGTCTAATTTACTTTTTTAACAAGTGCCGTGCTGAACAATGTTCTTTGACAAAAATAAATGGTTCTTTCACAGACTCTTTAAAACAAGGCAATATGCTCAAACTTGTGGAAAATATTTAAAGAAATATGAGTCCTAACATTTAAATATTTTTATTGATGGCTAAAATATATGGACAGGTAGTTTCTAACATATAAAGGACTCACCTACATGTCACCCCACTTTCTTCTACCTTGGATACACAATTTCCATTCTACCACCTGTGCTATAATTGCTGGTAAATAAAGCTGGGGTGGGGGGGGGCGGTTAACTTGCAAATTCATGAAGCTTATTTTTGGAAAGCACTGATTTAGGTCAGTGAGAGAGACCCAGTAGACTTAGAAAGAAAATCATTAGAAGATAGATCATAAATACAGAAGGCAGAAGAGAAGTGTCTCTATGGCTAACTTTCCTTGTTTCAAAAATTTCCCTAGGATTTATTAGGGCACTGGTATATATCCCAGCATACCAAGTAGCCTTCTCCTTTGAGATCAGTCTAGGAGCAATGTGCATTACTGAGGCAAACAGAGTGTTCTGAAATACCATTCATCTCTGCGTCTGAACACTAAGTGTAGATGCTTTGTGCCTACCCCAGCTTGTCTTAACCATGTTACACTCCCCTCCACAAGAAAGACCACATGTGAGGCACAGTGAGCTTGCCAAAGAGATGTTGGGTGGCCATCAGAACACTCAAATATAGTCCTTCCAGCAGGAGGCTAGGGCATTAGATGCTTGGTCTTATGTACCTCAGTCTATGGTTTCCCATCCATCTTCAAACTTCATGACTGGATGAAGAACTTTTACCCTTGTGACCCCACTGTGTCTTTGTTTAGCATTCAGTAGTAATTCTTTCCTGGTTTGACTAGAATTAAAACTCAATTATTCCCTCTTCTTCATTCCTTTAGTCCATGACTAACTGAGGCTTTCACTCTGCTCATTGGTCCTCCGAAATATAACAATTTTCTTTTCCAAACCACACTGTCTTGACTTGAGTCTATTGCAGGCAACCAGCCACATCCCAGATGTAACTCTCCTATGTATCTACTTAGTTTTTAACTCTACCTTCCCCTGCCCTGCTTTTCCTATCTACTTTCATCACACTACTTTTAGTAACTAGTTTTTTACTAGACCAAGTTCTAACGCATTTTCATAAAAACTAGCTAATCTTTCTTCTATCAATCATTTTGTTCTCCATTGATAGATGGGACTATCAGAGAGTAGTTTGCTCTCTTCACAGAAGTAAGGCAAAACAATTGGCTTCTGTATTGGAACCTTTGACAGGCTCCAAAATTCTAAATCTGATAAATTCTATGCCCTTTCTATGAAGAAAAAGGATAGATACTCTGCATAAATAATCATATTAACAACTATTTGTAGACCATCAACTCTGTGGTCAGATTCAGGAAACACAGCACCTACCATGCTATGTACAGGAGATATAGACCTGGACCAGATGGCAGGGGGAAGGAACTGCTCTCAATGAATTTACATCTTTGGAAGGTTACAGATATTGAAACATTGATAATATAATTGATTATTTAATCAGAGCTATTATACACACTATGAAGGGGACACATACAATATAAAAGAAAAGAAATTTTAAAAAAGACAAGCATATTTAAGGTCATGTACAACTTCCTTAAATTCCTCATAGAAATGGGGTTTAAGCTACGGTATCTAAGATAAATAAGAATTGCCTGGAAAGGGGTGAGTATAGGGCAAGAGATATGGTATTCCAAACAGAGAGAAGAGGTGTATTATACAAATATCCTGAGGCAAAAAAAAAAAAAAATAGTGTGATGCTTTCAAAGGACTGAAAGAAGGTACAGAATGTAGAATTGAGGAAGAAAGTTGCAACAAATGATAAAAGGCTCTTAAAGAAGACAAAGAGGAGATTGGTTGATCATATATGAATTTATAGACCATGGATAGGTTTTAGTTTTTATTCCAAGTATAGCTGGTAGTCATCTAATCCTCACTACACAAAGTATTATCCATGAAACACTAGCATCAACTGGGAACTTGTTAGAAATATAGAATCTCAGACTCCACCTGAGTTAACTAATCAAAATCATTTTACCAATCTTACTAAGTGATTTAAATACACTTCCCATTAAAGTTTAAGGAATACTGGGCAGCCGGGGTGGCTCAACGGTTTAGCACTGCTTTAGTCCAGGGCCTGATCCTTGATACTTGGGATTGAGTCCCATGTCAGGCTCTCCACATGGAGCCTGCTTCTCGTTCTGCCTGTCTCTCTGTGCCCCTCCCCCTCATTTCTCATGAATAAATAAATAAAATCTTTAAAAAAATAAAGTTTAAGGAATACTGTTAAAGGATGTTAAGTAGGAGTAACATCAACTAATTTAGATTTTATAACATTGTAGCTCTAAGGACTACAGCTATGGCAAAGAGTTAAGTAGAAGAGTGTATTCAGAGAAGTCAATTGAATGTTCAGTTCATTGAAATATAACATTATGATAGACTAGGGGATAATTAGTACAAATGATTGGCTTGAAGTATATTAAGGAAGTTAATTTCAGGACTGGTGATTGATTGACTAGCCAGTGAAATAGGCTGAATGAGGCATTACAGATGCTACAGATGTTTCTCCCTCAACTATTGAGAGGACAATATTGTCAAAATTCACACGGAATTCTGCAGAAGGAGCAGATCTAGGAAGGAATCTGAGTTTACTTGTGGCCCAGACTGGGTATATACAATATGTCATGTTAAGAAAAATAATGCGTAATACTTACAGAGGATTTTGCTGTTTAAAAAGTATTTTCCCACATATTATCTTAGCTTCTTCTACCATCTTCCCACTTAAGGGTAAGATTCAAGGGTAAAGTCAGGGTAAGAATTTTCTTGCAAAGAGAAGAGCAAGTACAAAGCTGTAAAGGGGCAAGAGTAGAAGCAAGCAGATCAGTCAAAGGGCTATTTCCAGAGGAAATAGAGTATTCATTTAGACTAGGATGAGAGCCATGGAGATGGATCAAAACAGACAGCTTTATTCTCCAAATAGAACTCACAGGAAACACTAATGAAGATGGCACCCATGAAGACATGTTGAGTCAGATGCACAATCTTAAAAGCATGAGATAGATCTGGCAATGTAACAAATAGGCCATGTTTAGAAGTCATGGTGAGACACCTACTAAAAGAGTTTGTCTAAAATAAAAACAAAACAAAAATAAAAACAGAAATAAGCACTGAGTTACTCAAAAATTTTGAGGGAAAGTAGAAATGAAACTAGAAAAGGACTATTTTCTTGTTCATTTATATAATAACATTCTTTTTAGTTAATGAATAGAATTTATAATCAAACATTTAATCATTTTCAAAACTTGTAGTAAGTAACAGAGTATTATTAAGATAAATTTAAAAGCTTTCTCTAAAATATGTGGTTTTGTTTTATTTTTGTTTCTATATTATATAAATATTTAAAACATTAAATATTCATTTAATATTTATATCAAATTTATTTACATAATATAGTTAGCTTTATTTAGTCACTTATTTTTAAGAAAAATTTTATATCTGATAAAAATGCAGGAAGTCCACAAGAATAAAAATGGGAAAAGTAATAAACATTGCATGTGAAAGGCGGAACTTCCACAGAAAATCTGTTAAAATGACAAGCTATGAAACACTGTCAAGGAGCAGGAAAGAAAGCTATTGCCCAGATGTGAATAGGCAAAAATAGAGTGTTTGTAGCAGTAAAAGACCCTAGCATGTACCGAAATTCCCATCACCCGATACTGTCAGCCAAACCATTACAGGAATATTAGAAATATTATAAAAGGAAAAAAATTACCTACATGTAACTATAAATGAACAAACAAAAACCCAGAATACCAAATGCCCAGAGATGTTGTATCGAAGGATAAACTATTACTATAGTTTGAAGAAAAATATTTTTATCTACAGTGTATAACATCCCAAATCTAATAGCAGAAATAGAAAAAAGACTTAATGTGGTTTATACAATTAAAATAACAATAGCAATAGTAATAATATATGACAAAATTATTTGGCCTGATTCAAAGACTTCCTTTGTTTTATAAAAACATTTATTATTACAGGAATGAAATTACTATCCCTTTTTAAAAAACTTCTCACATGGGCTCAGTGCTAACCTTACATTTATAAATGATATAAGAATTTTGGAAATTAGACAAAGTACTTCACACATTAGAGAAAAAAAAATAACAAATAAATGTTGATTTTGCCATAGGACACAAATGTCCAACATTAGTCTTTTCCTTAAGGAAATGCACAAACTGAAAGAATCATTGAAGTTTTTTTAACAAAACAAAAATAACTATCTTTGCAAAGAGATCCTCCTTCTGTACATGTGTGGAATAAAACCGTGAGTACCTGAGAATTTTTTATGGACTACCACTAAAAAGAGAATCTATAGAACATTCATTGAAGGTTCTTCCTAGGATGAAAAATTATAAACATGAAGACAAATTAAAAGCCTGAAATCGTGATCTTGTTTTTCAAAGATTTCATATATTAATAAGATCCAAAGTAGAAAAACCTCCTACTTTGCTGATGATAGAACAGCAGCAGAAGGTATCAGGATGATTGTACACTTCTACTTTCCTACTTCACTAACTAAAATCTTATGAAGTTTTGCTAACTAATTTTTAATGGTAAATTCTAGAATTTCAGTACTTGCATAATATTAGTGATATCTTTTTATAAACGAATCTAAACATCTCCTTTAATGCTTGGAAGAAATAGAAAACTTTCTATCGGGCAGCCCCGGTGGCTCAGAGGTTTAGCGCCGGCTTCAGCCCAGGATGTGGTTGGTCCTGGAGACCCAGATAGAGTCCCACGTCGGGCTCCCTGCATGGAGCCTGCTTCTCGCTCTGCCTGTGTCTCTGCCTCTCTCTCTCTCTCTCTCTCTCTCTGTGTGTGTCTCTCATGAATAAATAAAATCTTTAGAAAAAAAAAAGCTTTCTATCTACATTTTTTAAAAAATATAAATGTGAAATCTTTCAGCATACCATGACTTAAATAAGTGTTCTATAATATAACCTGGAAAAATAACCTATTGTAATACATGATTTTATATCAATATGTTTTAAGGTCCAAATATCAATTTAATAAATACACATTAGAAATATAACTTGTTTATAATTTGGATGCTATTAGGAATTTCTAGGATTATAGTACTGTGTTTACATTTATTTACTTTAAAAATAAATAGATGTCTAGAGAAAAAGTAGTAATAACTTAAAAAGATAAGACAGAAGAAGAAAATACTATAATGCTTATTTAAATAGTTCAGAAGAACTGCAGAAAGCCATTTTCAAGAACACAAATGTTTTACTACTCTATGAAGACATAATTTCTCAACCACATGGAAGATAACAAGGAAGAAATGTTCAATGTACATTGGGGAAAAAAGAGAAAGTTAGATTACATTTTTGGAGGAACTTCTATCTTAAAAGTCTACTACAAGTTACAGGGATACATACAAAATCTCTTTGGAAAGATAAGAAATT
This sequence comes from Canis aureus, assembly GCF_053574225.1. Taxonomy (NCBI): domain Eukaryota; kingdom Metazoa; phylum Chordata; class Mammalia; order Carnivora; family Canidae; genus Canis; species Canis aureus. The sequence continues at coordinate 48,195,118 of NC_135614.1, forward strand.
TATAGACAATTATCTCAAAATGGAAATTAATGCTGTATCTGGACAAATTCTTTTCTTTCACTGTTTCTACTTTTCATTACTACTACTATTACTTCTACTGCTGTTACTACTTTAACTTCCCTTTCAAATCCAGATACCATTATATATGAATCATGAGAATTTGGTAATCTCTGCTTCAGTAGTTATAACTTTCCCTTGTTTTGACTAGTACCTTTTAGTTGTTCACTGTTGTCAAACTAAAACATACACAGAGAAGACAATGTTTCCTATGTTGGAGAAGAGAGGTTTTCAAAGATTCTTTTTATACAAAAAGAAAACTCCCATTATACTGACAAAAATAAATAATAATAACATGAGATATACTAAATGATTTGCTTGGGATCAGCCAGTAAAATCATGGTCTAATATCTATTTGTAAAAGAGTGATTATCAGTTTCATCACTGTGGCACAACTAATTTAAAGAGATCCTTTCATAGTAAATTGTTAATCTAATAAATGCATTTTAAGAGGAATTTAAATAATAATGCTTGGAATACTCATAGCCCACTTGATAAGATATTTCTGTAGTGAGTTAAAGCATTTTTTGTTTGTTTTTGTTGTTGTTGTTGTTGTTGTTTGAGTGTCCTTCTCTTTATATAACCATTGTTAAACATTCTAGAAGAAGTAAATCTCAGATGGTTCTCTGGAAGTGCTACATTTAAATGAGCCATAAAAATTGCATTTTGTTCAAATAAACTTTGTAAACACAGTACCACTCTTAAAAAATAAGAATTCTGAATTTCAATGAACTATGAAAGGGTATGATAAAGTCAGGTATGACAAATAAGCATAAATTAAAAGAGTAAATCTTTGGAGAAAAGGTCTTTCATTTTTTGTTCCCAGATCATTTTTTTGGAGAAGCATACATGTGAATGATATGACTACGGTGTTCAGTACTCAAGTTATCTTTTCAATTGGAATCATTTTCAATTTTAAGAGTAAATGCATTGATTCCAAAGTCAAATATATTTTAAGCAAACAATTTAAAAGCAAAAGCATTTTAGTCTTTTCATGACTAAAATAATATTATTGATTTTGATTGCATGCAAAATCTCTCAAATCTATCTATTAGCCATAGGTAACATCTGGAAAAATATCCCAGGTAAAAGAAATGTGTGTGAAGTAACAAAATCTGATTTATATGTCAGGTCAGCAGATGATGAGAAAGAAATCCAATGGGGATTAATTCACTTATATGCTTCAAAGCTTATAGCGTGTATTATCTCTCATGCTCTAATATTTTTAAGAATATATAATGAAGGTAAATGCTTTGGGAGTGAAATGAATTTGTTTTCACTGTCTTGACAAATTGATCACAAATTAAGGTTTCTAAGATTTAAGGTGAGAATTTTTCTTAAGTGATCAATTGTTTTTAAAACAGCTCCTCAATTTTAGGTTCATATTCTAAAAGAAAAAAAGTCATGAAAGGGAAGTATAAGTGTTTATCCTTACAGTAAAAGGAAATTTGAAGAATAAGCTACATATTTAGAGCCCTGATATAAGTCAATAAATGCATTTTTGGGCAGGACCCAGACTTGCCAAAAATTAAATACATGTGTCAACTTTTATTTTGAAATACAAATTTGTTAGTGATTCTTTAAAAAAGGGCACTATAAATAATCTTTATCCTAGCTTATTAATTTTTATATATATTTGATCATCAAAATATGTCATTGTCTTGAATAAGCTAAAAGAAAAATAAAACTTGGTAAATGAACACTCCTAAAAATATTTTAAGGGACATCTGGGTGGCTCAGTGGTTGAGCATCTGCCTTTGGCTCAGGGTGTGATCCCGGGATCCTGGGATCAAGTTCAACATCAGGCTTCCCACAGGGAACTTGCTTCTCCCTCTTCCTGTGTCTCTGCCTCTTTCTCTGTGTCTCTCATGAATAAATAAATAAAATCTATTTTAAAAATAAATAGAAATAAGTAAATATTATAAGGTTGAAAAACATAATTTGAAATCCTTGTTTAAGTAAGTGCTTAAAAAAGATCATCAACCATCAAAATGAGTTTCCATATTTCAGAAGAAAAAATAATAATCAAATAAGCAAACACTGTCATAATGTTGTCCTTATTTCTTCCCCATTTGGATCATTTTCCACACATCAATATTCAATTTATTAGTGATTAATTACTGAATTCTTAATTTTTTTCTTTTAATTTTTCAATTGCAACAAAGAAATAAATAAATTGTAAAAATGCATCATTAAAAAAAAATGTGCCAATCTAACAGATTCTTTCAAGACCTGCTTTTTACAAATATTAATACATCTTTGTTCTCTTCAAAAAGAAAAACAAATGATAATGCAAAGCACGTAAGAAAATAAGAACATAAAGAATAAGGTAAAGTCCAGCAATAAAGTGAGATGTACTTGGAAGTGTGTACTCCACTGGAGAAAACTACTTATAAAATAACTTATGAATCATGATGATAATTAGTAACAATTTTGTCTTAGCTGATACATTGAAAATATCTTATTTTCATGTAATCTACTTAAATAGGATATTTTATTTGCAAAACTGCACACAACCACAACTTGGAGTAAAGTTCAAGAAAGATTTTTTCCCCCTAGTGGAGGCAGCTGCATTTTATTTAGCCATTTGTGTTGTTTTGTTATTTTTTTAACTTAAATTTTAGGTGTTAACAAACAGTGCAATGTTGGTTTCTGGAGTAAATTCAGTGATTCATCACTTAGGGCCATATAAAATAATTTTATAATATTTATCTGTAATTTTCAAAATATTTTAAATGCATATTCCTTTAAATTCTGATTTCTAATATTTCATATTAATTTATTTAATAAAACTAGTAACATCAAAATATCTGTGTGGGAATACTTACTTTGGAATGATGTCACCTAGGTTAATTCATTTCATTTCTTTGAAGAAAATGTATCTCATTTAGATATATATTTTATTGAGTCAGGCATTTGTCTGAATAAAAATATAACAGCAGAAGCAGAATTTGTTGCGTGAAAATAGCCCAGACAGTGTGATTAGGACATTAAGAAGAATGATAGGCAGAAGATGGACCATCACTGCTATCAGCTCATCTTCTAAGGATGACTTGGCATATTTCTCAAGTCTGTATCCCTATGGAGTGAATTAGAAGGCATCAAACACTATGCCTTTTATACATTGTGCAGCTATCTCAGAAACAAAGTACACACAAAAGTAGACTGCTTATCTTTAAAAGACAGCTTTTAGTAATGTTTTGGCAATTTTTAGATATTTGCTTTAAATTTAAATTTAAATTTAATAGTTAAATAAAGACATAACTCCTGTATAGTGAGGGGCTCATGAGAGCTTTCATTGCAGTAGCACATCCTTGGAGAATTTACAGAATCTTCTTCAGTCAATTGCAGTTCTGATGTTCCACATGGTTACAACATTTTTATTTCATTAACACCTAATTTACAAGCACAAACCATTCTAAATGTATCAGAGCAGATGTAGGAAATAATTATAATTTAGATTGAAATCTTCATCTCCTAGTCACATATTTTTAATCCATCCATCTTAAGAGAAAAAAATGTAATAACTTGTTGAAGAGAATTATAAAGAAATAAAAAAGTTTTTCAATTTAAATAAAGAGGTGCTACAATTTTTATAATTCATTTCTACCAGTTTACCTATTATTGCACAGATGTGTAATAACTGCTATACTCAGCTCTATGGTTTATAATAGGACATTGATAAGACAATCTGCACCTATTTAAATATGCTGTTTCATGGAGCTTCCCATCATAGCCCTTAGATATTTAGTTTAATGCTTTGGGAGTTCTTCAAATTTTATTTTCAGTTTTCTAAAGGGAGATGATTTCACTTGATTGACTTGGCATTTAATTTACTCCATATAAAAACAAATACAAAAGGAAATATTTTACCATTATGCAAATACTAAAGCAACTTAGTGTGTAATATCATTTATCAGGACTATCTTAATAAGTTTAAAAAAGTCTAATGGTCAAAAAATTAACAGCCCCACACCCTATACAGTTTAATTGCTTGAATAAACAGAATAACCAATTGCTCTGGACTGGAATGGAAACAATCCACCTGATTTGGATGTGCTCATTCAATATTAACTTTCAGTTTTATGCAGTCACTATGTCCCTTTATTTGTTCTCCATAGCCCTTACCTATCCGAATCTGAATGAGAGAGGCACATGCTCTGTCATAAAACATAATAAATATGTCTGCCTGAAACCATCTTCCTCTTCAATTTCAACTCATCTATCCATATTTTGAATTATGGCTGCTTATATTTACTTCACTTCCTATTCACCTTCCTCACTTATTACATGTCCCAAATGAGTAATGTTTAAGTCTGTTCAAACCCTTTTTTGCGTGTTATTCTTCCCATTATTTTCTTCACAGGCTTTACTAAGAATATCTTTATGAAACATCTAACAGTAAGCAAGTACATCATAAAATTTTCACTTTTTTAAAAAATATTTTTATTTATTTTTATATGTGAGAGACATAGAGAGAGAGGCAGAGACACAGGCAGAGGGAGAAGCAGGCTCCACACAGGGAGCCCGACGTGGGACTCAATCCCGGTCTCCAGGATCAGGCCCTGGGCTGAAGGCAGGTACCAAACCGCTGAACCAACCGGGCTGCCCCTAATTTTCACTTTTTATATTAAAAATCAATTTTTTGCATTAGCATGTACTCATTAAGTATCAGAAGGTATAGCAGATGAAAGAAATGAATTTTCTGTTAATAAAAAATCTCAGTAATTTATGATTTAAAATGACTCCAAAGAAAGCTTTGGAGAGGGGATGTAACTAATTGTCTTTGAAAAACTTGTCTCAAGGTGAGTGCATTTTTTCTCTATAATTTACATTTTGATAAGGTCAACTTCCTCAGAAACACTTCATAGTGCTGTGTATAGACAACATTGAACAAATGGAAATACAAAAAATGAAGAAAAAAAAAGAAATACAAAAAATGAAAGTGTCCCTACCTTAAGGAAAATTACTGCAGGTCTTACTTTTAGACTTCATATATCTGCAACATAGGAAGAAAGACATTCAAAAGTTATTTATACTATGTAAAAGAAGAGTATTTTTCAAGGAAACAAAATTGAGACATGGTACTCTCCCTTTCAGTAGACATCTATTTCTAATTAAAAAAAAAACATAAAAGATATCATCACAGCTATTTAATTTGATTGAGAATAAAATAAAAATAATAAATTGATGTAAGTAATTAGGGTTCTCATGGAATAGAAATATCTAGACACACAACATAAACTAACTTGAGCCTCTAAGATGACTTTCAGATATATGGTATAGGATAATCCACAGTACAAAGTAATTTTTTCTTACCATCATGATTAATTTGACTTTCTGTATATATTTCTAAATTTTGTTTGTGTAATAAAATAGAAAAAGGTGATTTTATTTTTTAAATATTTATTTAAAAACATATTACCTTTTAAGAAATATTTGAAACCTAGCTCCCTGGATCAAAGTTGGTATACAGAGCTGGTACCGGGAAGAAAAAAAAAAAAAAAAAAAAAGAAAAGAAAAAGGAGTGAAGAAGAGATGGCAAAAAAAGAAAAGCACTTAAAGGACTTAAATTTTACAAAGAATGGTACTAGGCATCATAAATTTAACATTTACATAATTCCCAGAGTAACTTTCTAATCTATGGTATAAGGATTCAGGTGACTTTCACCAGTAACTATGAGTGTTGGTTCTGTGATTAATACAGCAGATTAATTATAGTCAATGTCCTCTTCTATGTAGTTCAAGCACTCTACAATTTATACTACATCAAATAAATGCAACTCTATTGCACAATTCATAGTATGACATACTTCTAAAAAAAAGTCCATGAGTCAAAAAAGTAAATACAAATAACAATAGAAAATATTTTACATTGAAGGAAAAATAAAACTGTAATATACCAAATTTATGGGATGCAGCCAAAGCATTCCTTAGAGGAACAGTCACAGCAGAAAAGATTATATCAAAAAACAGAAATTTCAAGTTAATTATCTGTGCTTCCACCTTATGAAATTAGAAAAGAAAAGAAAACTAATACTAAAGCAAATAGATGAAAGGAAACAATAAAGAAAAGTGCAGAAGTCAGTAAAACCAGAAAAGCTGCACAGGAAGTCAATGAAAACAAAAGTTATTTCTTTCTTTTCTGTATTTTAAGGATATTTTTAAAGTAGTTTTAAGTTTACAACAAGAATGACTGGAAGGTAAAGTGATTTCCAACATAATCCTTACCCAAAAACATGCATAGCCTCCTCATAATCAATAACACTCATTAAGATGGCACTTTTTTTTGATAAGTATGAAATATACTGACACATAATAATTACTGATAGTTTACTTTAGAGTTCACTCCTGGTAAATCCCATGAATTTGGACAAATGTATAACGCCATATATCCATTATTATAACATCATACAGAGCATTTTCACTGCCCTAAAAATCTCCTGTGCTCCACCAATTCATCTCTTCTTCCCAACGTCAACAACCATTGATCTTTTTAGTGTCTCTATGGATTTGCCTTACCAGAAAGTCATATGATTGGGATCATACAGTATATTTAGCCTTTTCAGATTGTCTTCTTTCACTGTGTACTAGGCACTGAGGGGTCCTCATCTCTTCATGGCCTGATAGCGTTCTAATGTACCAGTTTATTTATCCATTCACCCACTGAAGAATATGTTGGTTGCTTCCAAGAAATTGAAAATATACTTAAAGCTGGTATAAACATTTGTGTGTAGGTTTTTGTGTAAACATTAGTTTTCAACTCCTTTGGGTAAATATCAAGGAATGCAACTGCTAGATTGCATGGCAAGAGTATTTCAAGTTTTGTTGGGAAACTGACAAACTGTCTTCCAAAGTGATTTTACCATTTTGCATTACCCCTAGTAATGTATGAGAAGTCTCATTGCTCCATATCACCCCTGGCATTTGGTATTGTCAACATTCTGGATTTTGGTCATTCTAGTAAAAATGCAGTGATTTCTAACTGTTTTTTTTTTGAATTTGTGTTTCCTTGATGACATGTAATGTGAAGCATATTCGTATATGCTAAATTTCAATCTGAGTATCTTCTTTAGTGAGCTGTTTGTAAGGTCTTTGGTCCATTTTTTAATCAGGTTGTTTGCTCTCTCTCATATTGTTGAATTTTAAGAGTTTTTATATGTTTTGGAAAACAATTTTTTATCAGATGTATCTTTTGGAAATATTTTCTCTCAATCCTGTCTTCTGACTGATACTGTTTTTCATAGAGAAGTTTTTAAATTTAACGAAGTCCAACCTAACAATCATTTATTTATAGATCATGTTTTTGGTACGGTATCTAAAAAGGCATCACCAGCACCTCAGTGACACAGTCAGTAAAGTGGCCAACTCTTAGTTAAGCTCAGGTCATGATCTCAGGGTCATGAGATGGAGCCCTGCATTGGGCTGTATGCTTAGCATGGAGTCTGCTTAAGACTCTCTCCCTCTGCCCTTCCCTCATGCACTGCCCCCCCTCAAATAAATAAATAAATCTTTATAAAAAAATAAATACCTAGGCATCACCACAAGCAATGTAATCTAGATTTTCTCCTATGTTATCTTTGAGGAGTTTTACAGTGTTGTGTTTTATATTTAGGTCTCTGATCCATTTTAAATTAATTTGTGTAAAGTCTGTGTCTAGATTTGTTTTCCTTACTATGGATATACAGTTGTTTCAGCACCATTTGTTGGAAAACTATCTTTGCTCCATTCTTTATCTTTAGTCCTTTGTAAAACATCAGTTGACTACATTATGTAGATCTACTACTGCTGGATTCTCTATTCTCTTCCACTGAATAAGTTGTCTATTCTTTTGCCAATATCACAGTATCCTGATTCATGTGGCATTATAGTAAGTCTTAAGGTAGGATACTGTCAGTCCTCCAACTTCATTGTTCTCTTTCAATATTTTCTTGACTATTGTAGGTCTTGTGCCTCTCCATATAAACTTTAAAATTAATACCCATAGAATAATTTGTTTAGGATCTTGATTGGGATTCACTGAATTTGTAGATCAAGAAAAACTTGATCCACATCTTGATAATATTGAGTCTTCCTATTCATAAACATGAAATATCTACCTATTTATTTACTTTTCTTTGATTTCAAAAATATATTTCTTTAAAAAGATCAATTGAATTGATATGCCTTTCATCAAACTGACCAGAACTACACTCCCACATAAATGATTGTTTTTGTTTTTTTTTTAATTTTTATTTATTTATGATAGTCACAGAGAGAGAGAGAGAGAGGCAGAGACACAGGCAGAGGGAGAAGCAGGCTCCATGCACCGGGAGCCGGATGTGGGATTCGATCCCGGATCTCCAGGATCACGCCCTGGGCCAAAGGCAGGCGCCAAACCGCTGCACCACCCAGGGATCCCAAATGATTGGTTTTTTAACAAAAGTGCCAGGCCACAGCAATGGAGAAAAGAGCCTTTAAAAAAACTGGAAATATGACAAAAAGTACATCAACCCTCTTTGTCTCATATCAAGTGCAAATACAACCTCAAAATGAATCACAAACCATAATATTAAATTCAAAATCATAAAATTTCTAGAAGACAAGACATGAAATAATTTTTGTGACCGTGAGTTAGGCAAAGATTTCTTTGACAGTACCCTAAAAATACTATCTATAAATGAAGAAATATAACTTGGACTTAATCAAAATTATGAACCTGTGCTCTTTGAAAGAGGTTATATAGAGACTAAAAAGACAAATGTATTTCAGGAGACAATATTTGCAAGCACATATATGAGAAAGGTCTTGTATCTAAAATATATCAAGAACTATCAAAACTCAACAATCAAAAAAAAAAAAACCCACGAAGAACCAAATTTAAAAAATCAACAAAAAATTTGAACAGACACTTCATTATAGAACATATTTGGATGGCAAATAAGCACATAAAGTGAAGTTCAACATTATGAGTCATATGGGAAATGTCAATTAAAACTGTAATGAGAAATCACTACATATTGGAATGGCTAAAACTGAGATAAAAATGAAACACATACACATGTGAATGTGCACATGTTTACTGACTTTTCCATACTGAGGTTAAGGAGGAGCCAGAACTCTAATACACTGCTCATGAAAATGAAAATGGTACAGGCACTTTGGAAAAGTTTGGTGTTCTCTTATAAAATATTTTTCATGTATACCATTTATTCCTCAGTTCTACCATTAAGAATTTACCCAAGCTAATGTTTATAGCCCTTGTACTAATAAATAACCCTAGCATTTTTCAATATGAGAATGGATCTATATAATGTAATACTAGCCAGCAATAACAAGGAATGTTATTGATATATGAAATAACATGGATGAATTTCAAATGCATTATGCCAAATGAAAGCAGCAAGACTCAAAAGACTGCACACTGTAATATTCAATATATATGACATTCTAGGGGAAAAAAGGGGGGGCAAAGTTATAGGGTCAGAAAACTAATCAGTGGTTTCTAGGGGCTGGGGCTGAAAGAATGGTTTCATTACAAAGGGGTACAAGAGAATGTTTGGACTGATGGGACTGTTTTATCTGATTTTGGTTTATCTGATTGCACAATTGTATGGCTTCATGAAAATCAGAAACTATATGATAAATGTGGTGATTTTAACTAACATAAATTTATAACAATAAAATAATAAACCAAAAGTGTGTTATTATAGAATAGTTATAAATGAATGAAAATTACTATTAAAACATACCATTTACAATATACCAAAAAGATGAAATGTTAGGGATAAGTTAACAAAATATGTCCAAAACCTAGCCAATGAAAACTAGAAACCACTTCTGAGAGAAATTAAGGAAGGTTTTTACCTAATAGAAAAGAAAACATAAATCCTCAAATATTGGAACAAGAAAGTTCCTAAAAACTTTATTCCTAGCATTTTAAAACTAGAAAAATAACACAATAATACATGAAAGGTATAGAACAGAGAACCCTGGAAGAGACCTACACATATATAGATCCTTAGTTTATGCCAAAATAACACAGCAGAGCAGTGGATAATAAAAATATTTTCAAGTAATAGTGAGGAATAACTGGATATCACAAAGGAAGAGGGAAAAAATTATCATCTACTATATACAACATTCCACTCTAGATTAATTAAATACTGAAATACAAATAATAACATTAGAAGAAGCAGAAGAAGCAGAAGAAGCAGAAGAAGAAGAAGAAGAAGAATGGTAATAATGAGTTTTTCTAGATGATAATTTAGAAAAATATTTTCATGATCTTAAGGTAATGAAACTTCTTAATCAGGACCCAAAAAAGCACTAATCCAACAAAAAGTGATAAAATTGACTATATTAAAATAAAGAATTTCCACTTATCAAAAGGTGTCATTAAAAATGTGAAAAATAGGGCAGCCCAGGTGGCTCAGTGGTTTAGCGCTGTCTTCAGCCCAGGGTGTGATCCTGGAGCCCCGGGGTCAAGTCCCAAGTCAGGCTTCCTGCATGGAGCCTGCTTCTCCCTCTGCCTGTGTCTCTGCCTCTGTGTGTGTTTGTCTCTCATGAATCAATAAAATCTTTTTTAAAAATGTTTTAAAAATATGAAAAATAAGCTACACTGTGGGAAAAGATGTTTGCAACTCATGTTACCCTCAACAGGCTCATAATCCAGAATATACAAATAAACCCTACATATCATAAGAAAATGAAGCCATCCCCATCTACAAAATGCCAAGATAATTAACAAAAGACAATATCAAATGGCCAATAAACATTAAAAAGATATTAAGCAAAGACATGCAAAGTAAAAAAAATAAATAAATAAAACCACTATTATTACTAAAACCTAAGGCCATTTTTCTTAACCTAATTCCCCAGAAAGACCAAAATTTAAAGTCAATGATGTCAAGAATCTGAAGAAAACTTCATATACTGGTAGAGAAAGTATAAACTGGTATAACCTACTTTGGAAAACAGGTGGGTATCAATTACTAAGTTCAGAGATAGATGAATCATTGGATTCAGCAATTCTACTCCTACTGAACAGATAATATATCCAAAAAAATGGACAAAAATGTGTGAAAGCCCAAATCTGTAAACAACTCAACTGTCTATTAATAAAACAAGTTAAGACAAATTTATTATAAGAAAAAAAATGGATAAATGATACTCCATCATGACTTTAAACTTAGCATGTTTAAAAATAAACTCAGCCTCTTTTTCTTCCAAATCAATTTCCACATTGGGCTGTCAAATTCTGCCCATTACACCATTACTTGCTTCCAATTCTAACTTGAGATATATGTTCTTTGTATTGTTGAAGCAGGAAAATTACATATTTTAGCATCTGAGGAATCATAGTTTGAAACTCAGTCTTTCATTTTATAATCTGTGTCTCTGCAAGTGAATTAGCTGACTCCTACCACTAGTTGCTGCATCTGGTAAATGCAAACAAATACTACAATCTCTTAGAATTGGATGAAATATATTTTTATATTCCCCAAATGAATGAGACTATATAATGTTTGTCCTTCTCCGATTGACTTATATATAAAAAATAGTGAAAGGGAATAAAGGGGAAAGGAGAAAAAATAAGTGGGAAATATCAGAAAGGGAGACAGAACGTGAAAGACTCCTAACTCTGGGAAACAAACTAGCAGTGGTGGAAGGGGAGGTGGGCGGGGGAGTGGGGGTGACTGGGTGGCGGACACTGAGGTGGGCACTTGACAGGATTAGCACTGGGTGTTATTCTGTATGTTGACAAATTGAACACCAATAAAAAATAAATTTATTAAAAAAAAAGGAAAAAGAAAAAAAAAGAAAAAGAATTGGATGAAATAACAAATATAAAAAATATAGCGCACAGTTGATATTTTTAAAACTTTGACTCCTCTTTTCTCAGAATATGAACATCCCTATATACAAAGTCTTTTTCTAACATCAATTGTCTCTTTATATTATGTTTGAAAAATAGAAAAAAAGCTGACACCTCAGAAGGTATTACGGCACCATCAACCAGGCTGGATATTGAAGATCAGACCAGGCATTCTGTGACCATGAGAAAAACAAATAAAAAAACTCCATAATGCATAGCCATGTCTGAGAAAAACTAAAAGTGTTCAAATAACAAAAATGGCCTAATATCTCCTTACCCATGCTTACATTAGAGATTACTATTTCTTTACCAATTACATCATTAGAATTGTTTCACATTTCCTGCTTGTAAAATAAGAATTACTAGGATACTCAGTCAGAATTATCTCCATCTCCTTGAAACCTTCTCCAAATCACCTAATACATGCATAAATCCTAACATAAAATCCTTCTCATACCCTCTTAACAGATGTCCCAAGCCCACTGTATGCAATCTTCTTCCTCTTTGTAACAATTCAATAAAACCAACTTTGACTCAGTTGTACCCTTGGTTGTCTTTGATTTGGGAGCATTGACATCTCTCATTTGTGGCCCCTCATTTGGAATCTGTCACCCCTTTCTGTGTGAGATCTCTTTTTCTTCATGTATAAACTATTTTGGCAACCTAATTGGGATTTCACCTTTCTCTTTCCTACCTCCAGCCCATTCTAAAGACTACTGAATATTAGTCCAAAAATCATCTTCCTAAAAAAATACTATTTATCAGACATCTAATTTTACATGTCCATTTTCATATTTAGTGAGTGAAAGGCTGTCAGTAGCTGTTCTCTCAAGAGACAAGATACATCTTTTGTGCTGGTGAACCAATTGTAAGCTGTGATATACCTGGGTGTTCAGAGATAAAGTGCCAAATGCATACCTGTAAATGGAAAAGCAATTTTCTCTTATGCTTCATATAATAGTGTGTCAAAATTCTCTAATTCCTTTGTTTTGTCTTAAATAAAGAAAGGTTAGGTTGTGAGTAAAAATTCTGTTTTGATAGCTTGAATCTCTAGAATAACCCCCAAAGGAATTAGCAGGAAGCAGATCTAGTCAAAGCAATGTTTAGAAAATAGAAGTTTATACCTTGTCATTATATTTCACATTTTCAACTAGACCTGCAATGAGAACACTACCTTCCTTTTTTTATTCAATAGATACTTTTCATTTGTGCTTTTTAAAAAGTATTTTTAAAATTGTATTTTACATAACATGACACATAAATTGCACAGTGTGGAAAGAATTGTCTGCCTCCCTGAATGAAACCATTTTAATCTCAAGAGTTTTATTATCTGTTAAAATCTATTTAAATATAGGCATTCAATTTTACATTACTTGACATTTATGGAGAAGCTATTTTACAGCAGCAGGTTTCTGAATAGACAAGATCACAACAAACATTCATGATTATATGGCATTCTAGATTAAAAAATATGAAGAAAGAATGGTCTGAATATCCTGGGCAGTTCACATATATAAATATAAGTAATAAAACTGGATGAGAGGTCTGCTAATATATGTGTTTGACAACTATAATTATGACATTCATAATAGTCTACCTACATATTTTTGCTGTATTACAATATTAATTAAAGCTATATTGTTTTGAATACTAGCTAAACTACTTAATAGTAAAACTGGAGAAAAGAGGCATTTGTAATGTGGAATAATCAGTTACTTGAAGACTATTTTTTTTTAAAGAAAATAACTTTGCTAATTGAACTGGCTAGAAAGACAAAGAATTATGCATTGTGATCTATCTATGGGCTAAAACATTATCTCAGCTTTTACTTCTGATACGAAAATAAAAATCATGGGCACAGTTTTAGATATAGAAAGATGTAACATTTATTTATTTATTTATTTTTTGGCAACCCTTGCTCAAATTGCTAGCTTGAGTTAGGGTTGAAAAAAAGTGGGAGCAGGATGGGATCCCTGGGTGGCGCAGCGGTTTGGCGCCTGCCTTTGGCCCAGGGCACGATCCTGGAGACCCGGGATCGAATCCCATGTCGGGCTCCCGGTGCATGGAGCCTGCTTCTCCCTCTGCCTGTGTCTCTGCCTCTCTCTCTCTCTCTCTGTGACTATCATAAATAAATAAAAATTAAAACAAAAACAACAACAAAAAAAAAAAACCTGGGAGAATGAGCTCTACAACTAGGGTTTTCTACAACCGGCCTGAATCTGAAGTATAACAATTGAAACTGGACTTTTCATGAACAAAAAAAGAAGCAAATTGTCACAAGTTTTTAAATTATACAAAAGAATCTGCATGAAACTTCTATCCATCAAATGGCTACTGAAAAATGAGATAATTACCTAAAATAATTTGCATGTTAAGAGCTAATACAATATTACAAAGTAAAGTCCAGTTGTGAAAGCAATGCATAATTTCCTGATTAATGTCTCATGCACAATATTCCTCCATGCTCAGTCAGAGCCTAAATAACAATATGGTCAATCAATCAAATATAAAAAAAGATAACTAAGAAATGAGTTCAGCTCTAATAAATCATGACTTGAACTCAGTGGATTTTAGAAATATGACAACAAGTCACAATACACTGCATTTTTACAGCAATACATTCAGATTTTAATTGGAATGATTATAGATATTTTGTGATTCAAGATTAGTATGTGAAGGCAAAAAAAATTTTAGTTTATAAAATGTCATTTATTAAGCTATTGAAGAAAACTTCACATTAAAATACCAAGTCTGTACCTCACAGCTCTGCCAAAAGTTATGATAAGAGCGATATTTAGTCAGGAAGACTGAGAATGTCAGTGGAGTAATATGGCCAAATTTCCTACACAGATTATGAAACATTTCCCTTCTTGGTGCAAAGTGGAAACATTTCTTCTAAAGTAGAATTAATCTCCTCTGTCAGCTGAAGGCAGGTGTGGCGATAAACAAAGGAGAAGCAGGTGAGGCAAAGCTGCTCTAATAGATTCAAAGACTGAAAGTGAGCTCTGATCAGTCACTTAACAAATTCAAATAGACTTTCTTTCACTTTTCTATTATTCTCTCTGGTGTAAATGGAGACACTCTTTAAAATATTAAGGCTATTTATGGAACTTATTTAAAGGCAGAATTTTTCTCTCCATGTTTGGTAGGAAGGGGAAAGGAGAACACAGGGAAGTTCTGAAAGCCAGGGTGCTTATTGTTGTTGGGAATAGGAAAATGACGAAAGGCAGTCCAAGAAAATGTGCTCGTGATTATCATGACCTAGCCAGAAAATGGACTCTCCTTTTGCTTCTTGTTAAGAAAGCATTAATATTTGGCAAGTGAAGAAAGCAAGTTTGGAGGTCAGTCAGGCTATTCTGTCTGGGGTCCAGAAGTTTCTATGACTTTCAATAGGTTACTGAACCTCTTTTTAAAAAGCACTTATTTAATCTCATATATCCATTTTTTAATTTCTAATATGGAGAGAATAACAGTACTCATCTCATATATTTGTTGTGAGAATTAAACAGATTAATACACATATAATTCTTATAACAGTGCTTAAAATGTAAAAAGACCTCAAAGTGTTAATAAATTAAACATTGGTAGCTATTAACTATATGCATTCATTCGAACTCAATTAAAATTAGATAAAATCTAAAATGTCACACGAATCATACTTCAAGTGCTCAAGGGGCACATGTGGCTTTTGTCTCTTGTATTGGACAATCAGATTAGAATATTTATATCATCTCAGAATATTCTACCTGGGAGTGATAATAGATATGTCCTTAAAGAACAGAAACAGATGACCATCCATACTTACTGTTAACCAGTAAGTGGGATGCAGAAACGAGATAGAGTATACAGTTTGTAGAAGATGATTGATTTGTACCTTCCAAAACTTTATAATGTTTCAGGTTGTTTTAGGTGTGCATTCTTTACATTGAGAGATGTAGTATTTTAATAAAAAAAATAAATTGTAAAATAACAACTATGAACACTTTAACTTTACATCAGATTGACTCTAGTTAAGAAGGAAAGAATTATTCACACTGCCAATTCAACAGCAATGTACAATGCAGAATTTGCTTGAGATAACAACTTCATTTTCAAAAAAATCCTATAAATATGCCTTTGAGTGATATCCCAAAGTAATAAAACTTTCCAGGGCTTTGGCAGTCTAAATGTTTGCAACTGCGGTGATGAAGACTTTTCAAACTTTGTCAGGTCTCATAAGTCACCTATAACTGCCATAGAGTTCTCAGCAACTGTATAAGAACATGTTTATTTTATATTAAATAGTATCAATAATGAGAAGCAATTATATCACCAATATCCCAAGTGACAAGGACTTCCCTAATTTAAAAACTCTGTGGCCATGTTTTCATAATCTTCATCTCTTTCATCCTGGATTTCTTGGGAATATTTGATTCTAATGACTATTCTTTAATTTTAGAAATACAAGCCTCCTCAGGTGTCATTATACAACTTTCTCTCTCTGATTTTCTCCTTCCTCCTATACTTCTTTCTCGGGAGTACTTCTGGCCTTCTAGTCTACCACTCTTCAGTATTTCATCCTGTGTTTTATCACCAACTTTTTTCTTATGTCACTTTAAATGCTCCTTTGAGTGATCTATGCTATTCTCAGTTTCAAGTATCACCCATATACTGCTGTCACATTCTGTATCTTCAGTGAGAATTTTTCATTTAAATTCTAAACTTCTATTTCATTTTATTTTTATTTTCTGCATGCCTCATAGACCCAAAGTCAGATTTTTATAATATTTAATCTTTCTTGGGAGCTCCATTTATAAGGCAAATACATGTGCACACACGATCTTTTCTTTCTTTGCTTTACTTCTCACCAACAAAGACCTGATAATCTTGTAGATTTATCTTATACCCTTTTTATCAAGTCACTAAATCATGTTCATTCTGCTTCATATTATATATAATATATACTCACATCGCTCTCCAGATGCCTACTTCCTTTGCTTGTATTTAGTCCCAGAGATTCTTGTCTGAGCTATCACAATAATTTAGTAACCTGTCTTACCTATTACCAGTTTAACCCCCAAAAGCTACCAATATAATTTTCCTTAATCACACACTTCTTTTGTATAACATGAAATTCTTTAGTGACTCTCATCACTTACAGAGACTTTCAAAAACACTTCAGCATGCATACAAGGTCCATTTTCATGAATCCTGTTTACTTTCTTAGTTCAATTTCTGTCCCTATCTTGTTGTGTCCCCGAAGCCTGGCATTATTAAAGTATACCTATTCCCCAAATGTGCTATATTCTCTTATGTTTCCAAAATCCATCATACTATTCTTTGCTCCATTTGGATTCTTGCCAATCTTTCTTCCTTGAGCAATTCAAAATATTTAAGACTCAGCAGCAATATGTTACTCTTCGGTGCATTTTTCTCATACTTCCTTCACCCTCCTCTTCTATGAAGAATTCGGGTTCTGAATCTCACGGCACTCATTTTAATGTATTATGAAGGAAAAATATTCTTTAGATCTGTTTGAGATCTCTAAATGTTTCATTCTTAACATAGTATCTATAATGGGTAGATGTTAATATGTCATGCATAGTAGGCCTTCAATTACATTTAGTTAAATTATTAATTAAAGTATGATTATAAACATGCTATAAATAAAAAATGGTGAGAATTATAAAAATTAATGACAATAAAAGGACAATATTGAGAAATACAATTAGTATAAGTTTCATTACTTCCTCCTCTGTGAAATACTTTCACTAATATACTAATCTCGTGGATTTTCTCTTATCTTATTGGCCTTTCTCTCTCAGTCCACTTTGTGAATTCCTCCTTATATTTGGCCCCTTGAATATTAGAATAGCCCAAGACTAAAATTTCACCTTTAAATCTCTTCTCTTTATTTGAACACCTCTAGGAATCTCATGAAATCCCATTACTTTCAATATCATTGCTGCACCAAAGATTCTTAATCTGAATACCTATGTTACACTCCAGACTTTATATTCAACTCCATGTTACCCAAAGCTATTCAGTGTTATCCTGTCAAAGTTCACAAGTTAAAAACAGAGGCCCTTATCTTCCCCACCAAAATGTGCTCTACAACCTAGAAAATTACAATTCTATCTTTCCAATTATTTAAGGCCTCAAACCTTCAAGTAATTCTTAATTCTTTTAAGGAAGTCTTATTAAATACATCCTCAAAAAATATGCAGAATTGACCCTGCCCCATGACCTCCACTGCTATAATCTTGTCCAAACCATCATTCTCTCTCACCTTAATTAGTGTAGAAGCATGTGAAGTGGTCTCCTGTTTTTTCTCTTCATTGACCCCCTGCCCTCTTCAATCTAGTCCCAATATAGCAGTCAAAATAATTCTGATAAAATATAAGTCAGATCTTCTTGCTCTTCTGCTCTTAACCCCCTAATAACTTTTTAAGTCACCTAGAGTAAAACCCTATACACTTACATTGGCCTATAAAATCCTTAAAGAAACTTGTTACATATTTGACCCTCCCTTCTATTTTTCTTCATCCATTTATTTCTAGCTTTCTGGTCTTTTTGGACTTCTTTAAATGGACCAGGTATGCACCTAGCTCCAGGTATCTGTATTTTCTGTTCCTTCCATCTGAGAAACTCATCTCTCAGATACTAACATGATTCACTCTACCTCTCTTACCTCCCTTCCTGTCCACCACACTTTTCAAAATTGAAATCACCACATTTCTGAGATTTATTTATTTATTTATTTATTTATTTATTTATTTATGAGAGACAGAGAGAGAGAGAGTCAGAGACACAGGCAGAGAGAGAAGAAGGCTCCATGCAGGGAGCCTGACATGGGACTCGATCCTGGGACTCCAGGATCAGGCCCTGGGCTGAAGGCAGCGCCTAAGCTGCTGAGCCACCCAGGCCTCCCCTGAGTTCCCTTTAAAATTGTTTCTTCACAATAATTATCAAGCAACATTTTGTATATTTAATTACTGATTTTTTATTGCTTATTGTTTTCTCAGCCCTGTAAAAAGGTAAATCTATACAATAGGGCTTTTTATTCCTATATTTTTAATGCCAAAAGCAGTGTCTGACATACAGTCATCGGTTAAGTATTTGCTTAGTCAATGAATGGCTATAACTAATAAACAATTCCAGAAATAAAACTAATGGTAAGACAAAAAATTGCAAAGCATATCAGGCTGGAATTTTGCAAAAACAATATGTACATATATTTTTTCAAAAAAAGTTCATTATTAAGTACAATAAAACAAGTAATGAAACATTTCCCAGTAAGTGTTCCAGTAAACTTTATAGAATTTTGAAAAATAACATTACTATTCCTAATAAGGGGGGTAATATTACTGAAAGTTAATTAAAGTTTCCCTTTTACTTGACTGCTCAGACTCTTTGAAATATGACTGTATAAAGTGAAACATAGCACACAGTATTTCCATAAATTATTTGACTATATAAACTACTTCTGATCATCTGCAAAAAGGAGGGTTTTACACTTTTATGGTTTGAGGAAATGATTTTTGAGAAATGCTGGGGAGGATGGAATATTGTAGATGAGTTATAGTTCTGTCTCAGTCTGCTAAGATAAAAAATGTTATGATAAGCGAGCCTGAAAAACTAGAAAGCTGGTAAAATGATCATTAATGTCAAGCAATAATTTGTATTGTTCTATTGTCATTATATTGTCAGGAAAAGTCAAGGGCTCTTGACCTGGATGACTAGCATTTTTTAAAAGTATTTTATTTATCTATTTATGAGAGACACAGAGAGAGAGGCAGAGACACAGGAGAGGGAGAAGCAGGCTCCCTGCGGGCAGCCCAGTGCTGAACTCCATTACAAGACCCAGGATAATACCCTGAGCTAAAGGCAGATGCGCAACCACTGAGCCATCCAGGCATCTTGATGATTAGTAATATAAAACAAGATGAAATCATATGGCATAAAAAATTAAGATTTGTGTGGCTTAATAAAAATATATAGTTTCATTGTTTTTGTTTACATCAAGGAGAAAAATAGTGATATTTTCCTTAATTTTACAGAAATACTATTTATTGCTTATCTTATACATGTATTTCCATACCTTTTCAACTAGAGGTCATAAGAAGTCTTAGAAAAGATGATCCTACCACAATTATTGAAAGACTGTAGAATGGCATAACAGTAAGAACTAAGGATTTGGAATTAGAATATTTGTCTAAGTGTTCAGATGGATATGAGCAAGGGAGTATTTTTTTTTTAAGGGAGTATTATTATCCACATATCCAACTCCACTAGGAGAGTCGAGTTTAAGAAAATAGTTTTAGAGCCCTACATCAGAAGTCAGTGTCAAAAACATGATTAATGCATAATTCTCTGGTATCTAATAATTTAGTTCATCATCATCTTTAGTTGATTTATTTGTCTAAACCAGTTACAATTAGGACCATGCCAGGCATGTAAACTCACATTTAAATTAGTTTATAAAAAGACAAGTAAAAATTATGCTGGGCATATGAATTGCAAATTAGAATACCTCTATGTCAGAAAGGTCACAGTTATGATTATATTGCCCTAAAAGTTTAAATTTTAATAAAGATTAAATGACATCTTTCTGTAACTTAGAAGGATGATGAAAAAACTAAAGTTTCTATTTATGAATATATATCTTTGTCTAATTGTTTATGCTTCATTTTAGTATAATTGATTTACTAATTATTAAAATTCTGAAAATTAGTATTTTTTCCTATTCTATATAAAGTACAAAGGGAACAGAAATTATGTGTTCACTTTATATATATATGTATGTATATATATATATACATATATATATATGTTTTTGAAAAAAATAACTTTTATTTCTCTCCTTGAGATAGACTTCAAACTTCATACATTGTTTAAAAAGGAAATCAGGAGGCGGGGCAAGATGGTGGAGGAGTAGGTCACCTGTCCCCACCAACTTACTTAGATAACTTTCAAATCATCCTGAAAACCTACGAATTCGGCCTGAGATTTAAAGAGAGAAGAGTTCACGCTTATATCAAGGTAGGAAGATGGAAAATAAATAAATAAAAAATCATCCAAGGGGGAGGGGCCCCTCGAGGAGCCGGGCTAAGCCGTGCAGCGAGAGCCCCCAGGACAGGAAAGCCCAGGCCCAGAGAAGCAGGAGCTTCACCAACCTTCCAGGATGGAAAGGCACTGGCAGGGAGCTCGGGCAGGATCCCAGGACGAGCGGGGATGCCCTCAGGCTCCCGGGGGCACTAACAGACACCTGCGCCCCGGGGAGAGCGCACAACACACCGCCCGCCCGGGAAAGGGCTGGAGCGCACCTGGCGAGGCCCCGGGAGGAGCCCAAGCGTCGGCTCCAGCGGCGGCTCTAGTGAGCTGCGGGACCTGGGAGTGGCTTCTGCTGCTCAGGAGGCTCCCGGGGGAGAGGGCTGCGGCCCCAGGAGCGCTATTCCAATGGCACAGGCCCTGGAGCCCAGGGCACCGGGGGTCACAGCCCAATATCCGGGTGCTCCCCCCGGGACAGGCGGAGGACGGGAGGACACAGGGCAGCAAGGACACCCCTGACACTGGGCGGCCTCAACTGTGCAGATCGGTGCCCTCCGCCCCCGGAGCATCCAGGCCCTTGCGGATGGGAGCTTCGGTAGTTACTGCAGGAGGTGACTCCAGGTCTGGAGAGCTGGCCGCTGCCACTGTTGTTCCTGCTGGTGTCTGCCTGGGACTGTGCAGGGCCGCCAGAGACAGGGGCCTCACAGGATAAACAGCGCCCACTGAGCCATGTACCTGGCAGGGGGCTGGGCAGCTCCTCCAGGTGCACACACCTGAGCATCAGCACGCAGGGCCCTCCCCCAGAAGACCAGCTGGAAGGACAGGAGAAGACAAAGTTCTTGACCAAGCAGCGTTGGAAAGTTCCAGGTTAAGTGGAGGGATTTACAGTATATAGAATCAGAGGATACCCCCCCTTGTTTTTTGTTTTCTCTTTGTTCTCCCCCTTTTCTCTCTCTCTCTCTCTTTTTGTCTATTCCAGTAAAACTTGTTTTCAGCCACTGTGCACTTACCAAAACGACTAGAAGGAAAAACTCACCACAAAAGAAAGAATCAGAAACAGTACTCTCTCCCACAGAGTTACAAAATTTGGATTGCAATTCAATGTCAGAAAGCCAATTCAGAAGCACAATTATACAGCTACTGGTACTCTAGAAAAAATCATAAAGGATTCAAGACACTTCATGAGTGTAGAATTTAGATATGATCAGGCTGAAATTAAAAATCAATTAAATGAGATGCAATCCAAACTGGAGGTCCTAACGATTAGGGTTAATGACGTAGAATGAGCAAGTACATAGAAGACAAGTTGATGGCAAGGGAGGAAGCTGAGGAAAAAAGAGAAAAATAATAAAAAGATCATGAGGATAGGTTAGGGGAAATAAATGACAGCCTCAGAAGGAAAAATCTACGTTTAATTGGGGTTCCCAAGGGTGTTGAAAGGGACAGAGGACCAGAAAGTGTATTTGAACAAATCATAGCTGAGAACTTCTCTAACTTGGGAAGGGAAACAGGCATTCAGATACAGGATATAGAGAGATCCCCCCCTAAAATCAATAAAAATCGTTCAACACCTCAACATTTAATAGTGAAACTTGAAAATTCCAAAGATAAAGAGAAGATCTTTAAAGCAGCAAGAGACTGGGATCCCATAAAGGGATCCCTAACCTTTATGGGGAGAAGTATTAGGTTAACAGCAGACCTCTCCACAGAGACCTGGCAGGCCAGAAAGGGCTGGCAGGATATATTCAGGGTCTTAAATGAGAAGAACCTGCAGCCAAGAGTACTTTAGCCAGCAAGGCTCTCATTCAGAATAGAAGGAGAGATAGAGCTTCCAAGATAGGCAGAAACTGAAAGAATATGTGACCACCAAACCAGCTCTGCAAGAAATATTAAGGGGGATTCTGTAAAAGAAAGAAGAAGTCCAAGGAAACAATCCACAAAAACAAGGACTGAATAGATATCATGGTGACACTAAATTCGTATCTTTCAATAATAACTCTGAACATGAATGGGCTTAATGACCCCATCAAAAGGCACAGGGTTTCAGACTGGAGAAAAAAGTAAGACCTATCCATTTGCTGTCTACAAGAGACCCATTTTAGATGTAAGGACACCTACAGCCTGAAAATAAAAGGTTGGAGAACCATTTACCATTCAAATGGTCCTCAAAAGAAAGCAGGGGTAGCCATCCTTATATCAGATAAATTAAATTTTATCCCAAACACTGTAGTAAGAGATGAAGAGGGACACTATATCATACTTAAAGGATCTATCCAACAAGAGAATCTAACAATCATGAATATTTATGCCCTGAATGTGGGAGCTGCCAAGTATATCAATCAATTAATAACCAAAGTTAAGACATACTTAGATAATAATACACTTAATACTTGGTGACTTGAACACAGCACTTTCTACAATTGACAGATATTCTAAGCACAACATCTCCAAAGAAACAAGAGCTTTAGATGATACACTGAACTAGATGGATTTCACATATATCTACAGAACTTTACATCCAAACTCAACTGAATACACATTCTTCTCAAGTGCACATAGAACTTTCTGCAGAATAGACCACATACTGGGTCACAAATCAGGTCTTAACTGATACCAAAAATTGGGATCATAACCTGCATATTTTCAGACCATAATACTTTGAAACTAGAACTAAATAACAAGAAGAAGTTTGGAAGGACCTCAAACATGTGGAGGTTAAGAACCATCCTGCTAAAAGATGAAAGGGTCAACCAGGAAATTAGAGAAGAATTAAAAAGATTCATGGAAACTAATGAGAATGAAGATACAACCGTTCAAAATCTTTGGGATGCAGCAAAAGCAGTCCTGAGGGAAAAATACATCGCAATACAAGCATCCATCCAAGAACTGGAAAGAACTCAAATACAAAAGCTAACCTTGCACCTAAAGGAGCTGGAGAAAAAACAGCAAATAGATCCTACACCCAGCAGAAGAAGAGAATTAATAAAGATTCGAGCAGAACTCAATGAGATAGAGACCAGAAGAACTGTGGAAAGGATCAACAAAACCAGGAGTTGGTTCTTTGAAAGAATTAATAAGATAGATAAACCATTAGCCAGCCTTATTAAAAACAAGAGAGAAAAGACTCAAATTAATAAAATCATGAATGAGAAAGGAGAGATCACCACCAATACCAAGGAAATACAAATGATTTTAAAAACATATTATGAGCAGCTATACGCCAATAAATTAGGCAATCTAGAAGAAATGGATGCATTTCTGGAAAACCACAAACTACCAAAACTGGAACAGGAAGAAATAGAAAACCTGAACAGGCCAATAACCAGGGAGGAAATTGAAGCAGTCATCAAAAACCTCCCAAGACACAAAAGTCCAGGGCCAGATGGCTTCCCAGGGGAATTCTATCAAATGTTTAAAGAAAAAACTGTATCTATTTTACTAAAGCAGTTTGGAAAGATAGAGAGAGATGGAGTACTTCCAAACTCATTCTATGAGGCCAGCATCACCTTAATTCCAAAAGCAAAGACCCCACCTAAAAGGAGAATTACAGAGCAATATCCCTGATGAACACAGATGCAAAAATTCTCAACAAGATACTAGCCAATAGGATCCAACAATACATTAAGAAGATTATTCACCATGACCAAGTGGGACCAAGATGGGCACTGAGGGGGACCTGGGATGCAAGGCTGGTTCAACACTCGTAAAACAATCAATGTGATTGATCATAATAGCAAGAGCAAAAACAAGAACCATGTGATGCTCTCAATAGATGCAGAGAAAGCATTTGACAAAATACAGCATTCGTTCCTGATCAAAACTCTTCAGAGTGTAGGGATAGAGGGAACATTCCTCAGAATCTTAAAAGCCACCTATGAAAAGCCCACAGCAAATATCATTCTCAATGGGGAAACACTGGGAACCTTTCCTCTAAGATCAGGAACAAGACAGGGATGTCCACTCTCACCACTGCTATTCAACATAGCACTAGAAGTCCTAGCCTCAGCAATCAGGCAACAAAAAGAAATAAAGGCATTCAAATTGGCAAAGAGGAAGTCAAACTCTCCCTCTTCGCAGATGACATGATACTGTACATAGAAAACCCAAAAGACTCCACCCCAAGATTGCTAGAACTCATAAAGCAATTCAGCAGTGTGGCAAGATACAAAATCAATGCCCAGAAATCAGTGGCATTTCTATACACTAACAATGAGACTGAAGAAAGACAAATTAAGGAGTCATCCCATTTACAAATGCACCCAAAAGCATAAGATACCTAGGATTAAACCTAATCAAAGAGGTAAAGGATCTATACCTTAAAAACTACGGAGCACTTCTGAAAGAATTGAGGAAGACACAAAGAGATGGAAAAATATTCCATGCTCATGGAAAGGAAGAATTAATATTGTGAAAAATGTCAATGTTACCCAGGGAAATTTACACATTTAATGCAATCCCTAGCAAAATACCATGGACTTTTTTTCAGAGAGTTGGAACAAATCATCTGAAGATTTGTGTGGAATCAGAAAAGACCCCAAATAGCCAGGGGAATATTTAAAAAAAGAAAACCATATCTGGGGGCATCACAATGACAGATTTCAGGTTGTACTACAAAGCTGTGGTCATCAAGACAGTGTGGTACTGGCACAAAAAGAGACACATAGATCAATGGAACAGAATAGAGAATCCAGAAGTGGATCCCCAACTTTATGGTAAACTAATATTCAACAAAGCAGGAAAGACTGGAAAAAAGAAAGTCTCTTCAATAAATGGTGCTGGGAAAATTGGACATCCACATGCAGAAGAATGAAACTAGACCTTTCTCTTACACCATACACAAAGACAGACTCAAAATGGATGAAAGATCTAAATGTGAGACAGGATTCCATCAAAATCCTAGAGGAGAACACAGGCAACACCCTTTGTGAATTTGGCCACAGCAACTTCTTGCAAGATACATCCATGAAGGCAGGAGAAATAAAATAAAAAATGAATTATTGGGACTTCATCAAGATAAAAAGCTTCTGCACAGCAAAAGAAACAGTCAACAAAACTAAAAGACAACCTACAGAATGGGAGAAGATATTTGCAAATGACCTATCAGATAAAGGGCTAATATCCAAGATCTATAAAGAACTTATGAAACTCAACAGCAAAGAAACAAACAATCCAATCATGAAATGGGCAAAAGACATGAACAGAAATCTCACAGAGGAAGACATAGACATGGCCAACATCACATGAGAAAATGCGCCGCATCACTGGCCATCAGGGAAATACAAATCAAAACCACAATGAGATCCCACCTCACACCAGTGAGAATGGGGAAAATTAACAAGACAGGAAACCACAAATGTTGGAGAGGATGTGGAGAAAGGGGAACCCTCTTGCCCGGTTGGTGGGAATGTGAACTGGTGCAGCCACTCTGGAAAACTGTGTGGAGGTTCCTCAGAGAGTTAAAAATAGATCTGCCCTACGACCCAGAAATTGCACTGCTGGGGATTTACCCCAGAGATACAGATGCAGTGAAACACCAGAACACCTGCACCCCGATGTTTCTAGCAGCAATGGCCACAATAGCCAAACTGTGGAAGGAGCTTGGTGTCCATCGAAAGATGAGTGGATAAAGAAGATGTGGTCTATGTATACAATGGAATATTCCTCAGCCATTAGAAATGACAAATACCCACTTTTGCTTCGACATGGATGGATCTGGAGGCTATTATGCTGAGTGATATAAGTCAATCAGAAAAGGACAAACATTATATCGTCTCATTCATTTGGGGAATATAAAAATTAGTGAAAGGGAATAAAGGCAAAGGAGAGAAAATGAGTGAAAATATCAGTGAGTGTGACAAAACATGAAAGACACCTAAGTCTGGGAAACGAACAAGGAGTAGTGGTAGGGGAGGTGGACAGGGGGTTGGAGTGACTGGGTGATGGGCACTGAGGGGGGCACTTGATGGGATGAGGACTGGGTGTTATACTATATGTTGGCAAATTGAACTCCAATAAAAAAAAAAAGGAGATCTACACTTGATATTTTTTTAAACAGTATAACCTAGCCAACAATAGTTATATTTATGATTTTTCATTCTGTTGTCACAGAATTCCTGGAGATATTTTCTGCTCAAGATATTCCTAATAACTTACTTAATATAGGCATGTTTTCAATAGTTAAAGGCAATAATTTTTTTCATAGTGAATATTTAAGAAAACTTTTTTTATCATTGCACAAAAATCCTAATTTTATGTGTTCCATTACTTTGTGTAATGTTTATAAGCAGGGATATATAATAAGAATGGCATCCCAAATTAATGACCCTAACTTAAGCTTTGCATCATAAATATACTATCATGAATATTATGTATTCAGTTTAATTCTCAAAGGAATCAGATGATTAAAAAAACATAATTACATGGGCAAATATTTATATAGTAGTGTTTGCTATACACCCATTGTTTTGAGTATTTTCTGCATAATATCTTATTTAACCCTCATAATAATATCAATAAGAAAGGTACTATTTTTATCTTTGTTTGACAGAGAAGGAAATTTATGTAGTGAACTTAAGAAGGAATTTGCTCAAGGTCACACTATTACAGAGTGGAGACTTCAGAAACTGAACACAAGTAATTCAGTTCCAGAATCTATGATCTTAACCAATAGATTGTACCACGTTCCTGTTGGTTAGGTCAAACAGTCTTGCTAATAAAACTGAGGGTCAGAGCTATTACATCTCAAGTCAGGATTTGAACTGAAGTTCTTTGAGTAAAATCCTACAATATGGTTTTATAGCATTGAGATGGACACCAATTTTCTATTCTCCTACTTTTTGCCATGCTCTATAATCTTTGATCTTAAAATACTGTTAGTTCTAGACTATGAGTTAAAGTAGAAATTGAATAATGTATATGTACTGCAGCTCAGTTAACTTGGTACAAGTTTCCTAGGTTAGTTTCTTTTCAAGGAGGCCGGGGTCAGTGAAGGGAACTTTATTTAAAATTTACTATATATTGAATCTATACTAATATTATAATATGTAATTCAGTTTAATTCTTACAACAATTCCATGAGGCAATACTACTAACACTATTTGCTGATGAAAAAAAGGAGACTCTGAAGCATAAGAAATTCAGTTTTAGAAGAAGGATTATTTCTACACATCAAATTCAAACACTGTTCAATGAAAGTACAATGGGGTTTCAGGCATACTGTCACATGCAAATATTTGCAGAGGCTCTAATAATTACATAAAGTTTGGTAAATTTGATACTACAAATCACTACAAGCACCTCATACCATAAAAACTGATACCTTCTTTTAAATGTAATTTCATTAAAATGAGAAATTGCTGTACTATATTACTGGCCTTGGAGATGTAAAGATTCAGTATGACTTCTCTGCTATCATATAGTAATAAAATTTGAGGGATCCCTGGGTGGCGCAGCGGTTTAGCGCCTGCCTTTGGCCCAGGGCACGATCCTGGAGACCCAGGATCGAGTCCCACATCGGGCTCCTGGTGCATGGAGCCTGCTTCTCCCTCTGCCTAAGTCTCTGCCTCTCTCTCTCTCTCATGTGTGACTATCATAAATAAATAAAAATTAAAAAAAAATAAAAAAAATTTTTTTGAACACAAGCTTCTATTTTCTTAATTCATTATTATCTCCTATTTGTGTTAGGATAAAAACAAGGTGTGAATACTTCAGAAATAAATTTATTATCAATATTACCACTGATGCAAAGTCCTGGTAGAAAGGGATAGTATGAAATTGCTCAATGAATACCATGAGTTCATTTGGTTATATGCAACATCTTGTGTGTTGTATTTCAGGTTTCTTAAACAATGGATATCTTTCAATTACAAAATTAAAAGCAAGGTTAAGAATCAATACTAATGTTTGTATCTAAATACTCCAAATAATGCACTTTATGTTTTTAATTTAAAAAGAATAATTACCTAGCAAAAATGATTAAATAAAACTGAAAGATGAAGCATTAAAAAGTGGGAATACCATTCTTTTTCATGTTCTGAGACTCGATTCCAACATGGGGGGGGTTCCCCCAACACCAACAAACTATTCTCAGATACTGACTTGAGAATTCAAGTCAATTCTGACACTATGTACCTG
The DNA here is from genome assembly GCF_053574225.1 of Canis aureus. Lineage (NCBI taxonomy): Eukaryota > Metazoa > Chordata > Mammalia > Carnivora > Canidae > Canis > Canis aureus. The sequence continues at coordinate 48,224,195 of NC_135614.1, forward strand.
GAGATATTATCAGATTCCATAGGTTACAGGGTCAGTCCTATAAGACTGAATCCCCCTGTGTATCCCTTCAGATGTCAATCACAAGCCTAGGTTGTTATCTATGCTTCTGACAAACCAGATACAGATTAAATGTTCCCACAACCTCTTCCTTGGACTTCAGACACCTCAGAAGTTCAGGTTGTTACTTTACTTCTGACTGACTGGCTATAAATAGAGGTTTTCAGGACTTCCTCTTCAGGTTAGATTAATTTGCTAAAGAGACTCACAGAACTCAGAGAAACTTTGTACTTACTAGATTACTAGTTTATTATAAGAGGGTTAACTCAAGAACAGCCATATGGAAGAGATGTATGGGGCAAGGTATGTGGAAATTTTGTGGAACTTCTGTGCTCTCTCAGAAGATGCCGTTTTCCATAAATCTCCATATGTTTACCAAGCCAGAAGCTTTCTGAACTCTCCTTTTCGGTTTATATGGAGGCTTCATTACATAGGCTCAATTGATTAAATCATTTACCGTTGGCAATTGATTCAATCTTTAGCCCCTGTCCCATCTCCCCAGGTCAGGAGACAGGACTAAAAGTTTCAATCCTCCAACACTTGACTCCAGCCCCTACCCTTCCTTACCTACTTCCCAAAGTTACCTCATTAACATAACAAAAATACCTGTATCACTCTCAACACTTAAGAAAACCCAAAGATTTGGGGAGCTATGAGTCAGGAACTGTGGAGACAGACCGAATATATGTAGAAATATATTTTGGTCATCTGAATAACTGAATACATATTTCTTATAAATCACAGTATCACAACCATCATTTTCCCCCAGGCTCTCATTTCTCATGTTTAATTACTAGTGTATACCCATCAGCACATTTTTATGTAGTGCATATGAATTACATTGTTATGTTCAATATATTTCTATGTATATTGTATGAATTTTTTACAAAATATAATCACACTATATATTGTTTTATAATTTACTTTTATTTCCTCAAAAAAATCTATCATGGCTATACATGGTTTATCAGCATTTTTCTTAATAGCTCTAGAGTCTTCCATAACACTTCAATTTTCACTCTAAAAATAATGTTGCAATAAATATCCTTACATAATTGCCTAGTTGTAAGATTACTTCTAGAGTTTGTGCTAACTCTTAAAAGACTGTGTACATTTCCTTCAACACACCTTCTCCACCCTACTATCTTCCTCCCACAAAATAAATATTTTCTTAAAAAAATGTGGTGTTCCTAAGAGGTAATGTTCACTTGTTCACAATTTTAACCTTGATAAGCTTTGTTAATTAATCCCTATCTCTAGTTCTTTATCATCAAAATAGAGATAACAAAGTACCAATGGCTTAGTGTTGAGAAGATTACATTATTAAAATAATTCTTTTCACTTAATAAAGGCTCAACTAATGTCGCCTATAAACTAAAATGATTGTCATCCATGTAGAAAATGAATGTGATGTGAAGTAGCCAACTTTCCTTTTTATTTAATTAACAAAATGGCAAATAAAAAATACAAAAGTGCAAATCTGTTCCCCTGATAGGAAATGACAGTTTTATACGCGAAATTTATAAAATTTTCTTTGCTCCTTCTGAACCATGTATTTCTGTTTCATTGGCTAATTAGTATATTCTTGTACCATAACTGTACTATAAAATAGTGCCTTTTAAAGAAAATAAATAAAACAAAATAAAATATACCCATTACTATATCTAGATATAATCACATGCACTTTGATGATCCTGTAGTGACCTTTGGGTGTGAATAACCTTTAATACTCAGAATTATAAAATTAGGATAAATAGCAAACATGTCCATTTGCATATTTTATCTCATTCCATATCAATAATTTGAATAACTTAGTAACCAGAAAACTGCATTTGAGACATTTATTAACATATGTACAAAAAGCTTTCCAATTGCAGAGATGCATGTGTCTTAGGTAACATGTGTCTTAGGTAACATTTTCAAAAGTGTTAAATAAAGAAATCTCTACCACCTTTTTATGTGTAAATTTATTTTTCAGTTAAACCTTTTTGAAATGTCCATTCTGCATTTAGATTAACTATTTTAGTTATTTTTATGAGGCTTATAATTAATATGGAACACCCACTGAGATAGATAGATAGATAGATAGATAGATGATAGATAGATGATAGATTAGATAGATAGATAGATAGATGGATAGATAATAAATACACACACACATATATAGCAATGGATATACACATACACAAAATATACCCATCATAGATAAAAAGATAAAAATTAAATTATTCTGGATGCTCATTACTCTTTGATAATAGTAAGTCTGTTTCTGTAGGTCTCAGTTATTTTGGAGGCTCTTCTTTTCTAATAAGGTCATGTTATACCAGAGAGCTTCATTGTTATATAGTCATAGAGAGGTTCCCTGTCCCTCTTTTCCAGTAAATACATACAGGATTATGGGAGTAGGGTCCATCTCTACTGGAAAGGTACCCATAGGTTATCCAGTCCAGCTCTGCCCACAATGTGAACACTTCTCATATGATAAAATGTGAGCCTGGGGAATCAGTACATTCTGCTATATGTTTACTTGTAGAATTTTGCCAAATAACACTATTTTGAATTTACACAGAGTGACATCAGTGACATTTGTGTATAGCGGCCCATGCCCCCCACTATACAACAGTGGGACAAAAAAGTACATAGGTTTATAATGTGAATTGAGAAAAATTAATATATGGTCAGTCACATTTATATTTAGCAGTTAAAAATAGAGACCACAATTGTTAGCACTATTGTTTCTCTACTTAGGAGGAGTTCTCCATTTAACCAAGAACACACAACCAATATCTTCTCCCATTCTTTCTACAACCTATTCTAAACATTTACAAGAATCCTTAGACCCCTTCGTCATCATTTCACTCCAGTGAAGTAAAGAAAATTATTTCTTCTACATGACTGATCCGAGGTCGTGAGTTGCACCAACTGCAAACCAGTTATTAGAGCTAATTGAGAAAGCATTCTTAGTTTCTCCCTCTTGGACATTACCTCCTCCCTGTTATGTTCCCCGATCCTCCTTGTGGAGAGTTAATTATACTTTCTTCTATGTTATCACCACTACCAATGTATATTTCTCATGTGCTACTTTCATCAATTTCTAATTTCTTTGTTGACCTGTCTTTTCAAAAAAAAAAATTAATTCCTTAAAAATTGAGAACACAGCAATTAACAACAATGAAACTTACAATCTTAAGAAGAAAGAAATAACATAAACATACAAACAAATAAAAATATAAACTGGTAAACAAATGAATAATTAAAACAATATAAATCATAATCTGTGCTAAGAAGAAAATGAATAGATCACTATGATGTAAAATAGTAAGGGACAATACTTCAGTAAATTCTTTAGGAAAGGCAGCCCTGAGGCACTGAGGCTGAATTCCAAAGAAGGAAACAGTGAGAATTCATAGAAAGAGAGTTCCAAGCACGGGTCAGATCACCCAAAGGCTACATCATGCAATGAAAATTGGGCTTTTTTCTAATTTCAACTATCAATTTCTATAGTATTATTTTGGAATTTACAATATAGTTAGATGCAATAATAAACATAAAATATCTGTCCTTAATGGCACTTATACTGGAAAACAGGTGAGGATGAAACACAGAAAAATATATAAATATCAATAAAGCAAAATTGTCGATAAAGTCTGTAAATATGATACAGAAAACGGTGTAATGTGATGGTGGCCAGGGTGGCCTCTGAGCAGTAATGTTTATTAGGACACTGAACAACATGAAGTAATGAATCAAGTGAAATGGGAGGAATGGCACAGCAGGTGGGAGTAGAGCAGTGCAAAGCCTTGAAGACAGAGTCTGACTAATGGGAGCTCTGTAAGTCACAGGGAAAGAGGTAGGAGAATGAAGTAAGGTAGCAGACTAGAGCCAGATCTTTATAGTGTACTAAATCAAATAGGAACAGAAGAGTAGATGTAAAAATAAAAACTTTAATTCAAATTCTGTCTCCACATACTTTTTACTTATACAGAAAGGACATGCTTTCCAAAATGCTTCCATGAGGCCACCCAATACCCATTTATACCTTGATTTACCTAAATAATGTTATTTTTTGATCCTTTATGAATATTAGAATCTCTTATGACATTTATGAAGTTTTTTTAATTTAAAAAATTTAAAAATAAATAAATGTACCTGGCCCCCTCCTTCATGAGGTGTAGAAGCCTAGATATGTATATAGGCAATCTGATGAGCAACAGAAGGAGAAAACCATTCTTTTCTATTCACTTGGTCTCATTGATAATTGTTTGTAGAAAACAGGAATTATCAGGAGAAAATATGTGATCAGCAAGATGATTTCTTCCTCATTTTAGTTGCATTTTTATCATGAAAATTACCAATTGCAAAATGTAGTGATGTGACTGACTCAATCACATTTTGCTACCTGGATGTTATTGAAGATTTCTACATTTTCTTTTCAAACTTGAATCATATTACTAATGAAAAGATTAGTTTGTGGCCAATGAATACATTTTAATAGTAAAACCTCTGAAAGTTATTTTCCTGATACTACAAAAGTTACAAATTATCTAGTCATAACTTAATAGATAATTACATTAGGACTGAATATTAAGGTTGTCTTGACTGATAATTCTATCATAAATAAAATAATATTTTAAAGTATAGCAATAAACCAGCTTAATTTCTATGCCATATGCTCAACAGTTGCAAAATATTATTGGAAACTAAAATGCACAGACTTATCTTAATATTTAATATGAATAAAAATATACAATAGAAAGAATATAATTCTCAGTAATCTTCCAGCTGAGCCTCAGAATTCTAGTGCCAAATTGTTTTAAAAAATAAATTTTGATAGAATGGCATATATGTCTCTACATTATGCATATGAGTCTTGTGTATATTGAAAAAAGGAATTACATTAAAAGTGATATTTTTGCACACATGGAAGAAAAGTTTTTTCCTGAAAATGAGATGAATCAATCAGAGTTCCTCAAAATCAAAAAAAAAAAAAAAAGAAAAAGAAAAAAAAAGGAAATGTCCTTTCTAAAACAAGTCTGTAAATGAATATCACACCATTCAACAAATATACTTACAGATTTAGAGATTATGTATAAAATTTTCCTTAATTATCATAGTAGTTGTCTCTTTAAACATCTTTTCAGAGACTTATTCATATTGTAACATTCAGAAAGTAAAGATTTGTAAACATGTTGCAGGTGTCATATTAAAATTATAAGCTCTAGAGTAGTGATTCTCAAAAGGAAAGGATTTCAAGCAAAAGTACAAGGGAAGGCATATCAGAATGCAAAATATTTTAAGTGCTTTGACTTTTTTAAATGTTTGTATTTATGCTATTTAAGTAAACTGGAAGTTCAAATACTATAAGCTTCTTTTTAAAGAATATAAAAGCAGACATGTTTAAAATTTATAAAATACTGCTTTAGAATTCCAAATGACATATTACATGTCAAAATATGATATGTGGCCCTGCATTAAAGGAAAGGTACGGGAGATCTCTTCCTTCATTGAGAAGAGGAGGCCAAAGAGGAAATATTAAAAAGAAAGGCTAACTTTTCAAACATCAATACTTGTTAGAAATTTGACTGTGGTATATTGAATACTTATGTGCAAGAAATTGGAATTTCTACTCTAAAAAGAAAGTAACAAATAAATCAAATATGCTTTTTTAAATTTTATTTTATTTTTTTAAATTTTTTATTTTATTTTTTTATTTATTTATGATAGTCACACAGAGAGAGAGAGAGGCAGAGACATAGGCAGAGGGAGAAGCAGGCTCCATGCACCGGGAGCCCGACGTGGGACTCGATCCTGGGTCTCCAGGATCCCGCCCTGGGCCAAAGGCAGGCGCTAAACCGCTGCGCCACCCAGGGATCCCCTTTTTAATTTTAAAATTATGACTGTTAATTCAGTTGTCATTTAGGGGAAGAGTATTTAAAGCTGATGATGATAAATTCTATACCAGTACTATTCTGTAAGAATTTTGAAAAATCTAGTACTTTAAACTGAGTCAATTAAACTCAGCAACTAACCTGATAAACTTTCACATCTTTCTTTTGCAAGGTAAAGCTGACCTTATTAACTTTAGATTTATAGTTTGAAGTGAGAGAAAATGATAAGTATTTCAAGGCAACACACATATAATGCCAGGAATTTATGACATGCATGGCATAGCATCCTCTTTTGTGCAATATACCATTTTGAGGAAGAGATGGGGGAAAGAAACTCACAAATAAGGGGATACAAACCATGAGCCAACACCACGCTCAGTGCTTTACGTACAACCTTTTTAGATTTTCAAATATACTTTTACTGTATATTATCATTCAGCTGAGAGAGTTTAGTTGAATTAACCATTGCCACATAGCTTGTTAGGATTATTGATGGAATATTAACTTTTTAGCCTAACTCTCATACCTTCTGCATTTTTTCAGACACTGTGATCTCTATGTTGAATCTACATAATCCCACCACAACTAAAAATTAGTTGAATAAATCTTAAGTACCATTTCTAAACAAATCCTTAATTTCAAACTACTTTCCTTAAAAGATAAGGGGAACAAATGCCAAAGTTAAGCAGGAAAACAAACACTAGGATTTCCTGATTTTTGAGTAACAACAGAAGCAAAACTAGTTAGTGTACAATTTCCCAAGCTGAATAATATATTTATGCTTTCAACTTATTCTCCTTAATTCACAGTAGAATGTGACTATCCAAGAAAATCTATTTCTATTAGAAAAAGAATATTTTAGTGATGACTGGTGTCAAAGACTGTGTGTGTCTGGGTGTATGCATATATAATCTGTTTTAGAAATCAAATTGCTATGAACAGCTCTTTAAAAAACTGCTGTTCTTATTGCAATTGTCTGGGACAGAACTCATATTCAGAAGCATAGACTAGAGTGCTGGTTTACATTATTATAGAGAGAGGCATTGTTGCCTGGACCAGCCAATAAGAGGAAGGAAGAAGGTAAATCAAATTTTAAAGATGGGGTGTGTTTGGAAATTTTCCTGTACTTGGCATATTCCCCTAAATAGATACAACTATCAGGGAATAAAATTAGGATAAAAGATATTTTATGATAGGAAAGGTGTTCTATGAGAGGTGGTTACTTTGTTTTTATTCTGATCTTTCTCTGAGAGATCTCCAACATGCATCTTAATATAATTTTAAAACTATCTTATTACAAAAGAGGTAAAAATATTCAAAATCTTTAGAAAAATGGTTTGTGAACAGGATATGATTGAAACCAGATTAGAAAACTGTCTGAAATACCATTTGACTGTGAATTTGCAAAGGTCAAAATAATAACATTATTTCTGAAATGCAAATAAGTATTAACCTAGACATTAAAATTTAACAGAGTATTCATAACCCATGATACTAATAATCATATACATATTTTTCTGGAGTCCAAAAGAAAGATAGTAAAAGGTGCATCCAAAGGAGATGCAGATATGGCAAGTATGCCTTTAGACTACATTGGAAAGCCATTAAAGAAGCAAAAGAATTAACCCTCAGATATGGACTAATGAAAATTAAACCAAATATTGAATGTGTGGTATTTTCTTAGTCAATCATTACCAGTTTATCCACAATCTCTTTAAATAACCAGTCTAACCTATTCCAAGGGACAAATAAACTCCTCACTTATCCACCAAAATAAGCTGAATAACTCTAAGAACACAATTACAAATGTAGAGCAACCTATAAAATTTACATTTAACCTTTCATGTGTCACAACATTTTAGTTTTGATCTATAACATTTCAGTTATATCCTTTCTCCTAAGAATCTGTACTGCTTTGGCAACTTTTTACTAAGTAAAATTTTATTTTTGAGTTCTAATTGGTATAATAAACAAAATGAGTAATAGTCATTTAATGGTAAAATTGACAATTACTTATTTGCTTATATTTTGAGATATTCTAGAGGCTAAAATGCTTCATCGTTTTTCTCAAATCCATATAAAATGTAAACACAGATCACACCCTTAGCCAAAGGCAGATGCTCAACCACTGAGCCACTCAGGTGTCCCAGGATAATGTTTTGAACTGGTGGGTCACCTAATAGTATCAATTTTCTCCAGCTATGAGGGAATACAATATTGTATTTTAAAGGCTCTCAGTCTCCTTCAAATATGAGTATTGCCTGCTTTACCTTTTCCTAATACTAGATGTCTTCATCACATTAAATATATAGAACAACATGGTGGCAAATACAGACTTATTTTTCTGCCCAATAGTTCCCACCTTTCCTTAAAGAATTGACCTGTACTTCTGTGAACTGCTTTTCCTGACACCATCCATTGCTGCAATGAAAGCCATCATTTTCAGTGTGATCTACCCATGGAAGCTCTTGATTGGTTCAGGTGTCAAGACTTGATCTACGCTGAGATAAAGATTCTCTCCCCTGACAGTTTTGGATTTGAGACTCAGAGATAGTTGATCTCTTCCTAAAAGATTTTGAAGGTAGGAATGGCTGGGTGGCTCAGTGGTTGAGCATCTGCCTTCAATTTCGGGCATGATCTTGGAGTCCCTGGATGAGTCCCGCATTAGGCTCCTCACAGGGAGCCTGCTTCTCTGCCTATGTTATGCCTCTCTCTCTGTGTCTCTCATGAATAAATAAATAAATAAAAATATTTTGAAGATAAATACTGAAATTCCATCTGAGGCTTCCTAACCTAGACAATGCAAAAGAGGGAAAATTTGATCTGAATTTGATTGGATTGGAAATTATTAAAACATAATTTTCTACAATAATCCTGTTTTGTATCTCTCCTACAAATTTAGTGGCCTAATGTGGCACAGGTGGCAAACCCGGAATTTCCTGTATATATTGGTAGAGGACTCTTCATTGCCTCTTTTGACAATTTATTGATAAAATAATTCTTCCTACCAGTCAAATCTATTACAGAGACATCACTTAGATTATTCTGAGAAAATATTTGATTTTCAAAGATAAAGAATGTACATCATCTACAAATATACCAAAATGAATCTTGCTTCTGAGTCGATCCTTTCCTAACAAACAAAACAAAACAAAACAAAACAAAAACAGATAAAAATCATCAGATGCATTCTGCTAACTAAATATCATTTTTTAAAGTTTCATCTGATAGTTGTCAGCATTTGTGGTAGTCCTCTAATAGTGTAAAAAATAAGTCCTTGAGATAGCAAAAACACTTTTTAAGTTAATATTTAATTGCACTGTTGCCAGTAGAGTGTAAATGACTTTTTCTTAAATTTAATGTTTTATATTTGAGGAGCTTCTTTTTACCCACCTTCAAATATGTACTTAATTCATGTCTTCATTTCACTTTCATAGAGTATCTTCTACATATAGAAAATGATGCTAAGGGCTCTACGGATTTAAAAATAAATAAAATCTTTAGAATTACATATATTCTATTTATTTCTCTGACAGTTGAATGTAGTTATCAAGTTTGTTCCTGACTTTCATCATTGTGTACCTTCATTGAAGCCACAGAAAAAAATTGGGTTTGCATTTAATATGCCTTGTCTTGCACAGAGAAACACAATAAAAATGATTCTACAAAACTCATATTTATTGTAGACATGTTCTTAAAGATACTGTGTATGATACTATACAGAAAAGTTTATTTTAACTCAAAATTCAATATGAGGAAAATCCACATTTTTCTCTCAGAAATTGGTATGATATTTTTAAGTTTTTTTGTTTTTGAAATGAAAAGGTCGAAGCTAAATCTATGATCATGCCAAAATATTGGTCAGTACTATCAGACCACATCTATATTTGCCCTAACTCAGTTTTTCTGTCATATTGTTATTTTTTTGTATTTCTTATGTTTGATTTTATACGTGATTGAATGCCACTAATTTATGCTAGCTACACATGTATGTACACATGCAAACACATACAGAGAGAAAGGATAGATGAAATAAGAACAAGAACGTCAAAGAAGACAGGAATAGAAGGAAAAAGAGAAGAATGGTTATGAAGAAACTGTAAACAGGCAGCCCAAGAGCTGGACCTCATTCACGAAAGCATTGTATTTGACCTGCACAATACTGAAAATACCTATAATTTTAATTAAATAACCAGTATTTTCTAAATATCATGACAGATTTGTTTTTTCTTGAAAAATTGGAAGGCAGAGGAAAACTATATTTACATCATTTCATGGAAATGATTAACTATATATATATATATATAGAGAGAGAGAGAGAGGCAGAGACACAGGCAGAGGGAGAAGCAGGCTCCATGCAGGGAGCCCGATGTGGGACTCGATCCCGGGTCTCCAGGATCACGCCCTGGGCTGAAGGCGGCGCTAAACCGCTGAGCCACCTGGGCTGCCCGATTAACTATATTTTAATAGTGATTGCCCTCCTTAAGTAGGTATGTACTGTTTGATTGTTAATAATGTGATTTTTCTGTTCAAGCTCTGTCTTCTCAATACATTATGTTGCTTAGTTGATCTTATAGTCAGTTAAGATTTTATCACTGAGGTATGATCTCTGTTTTGGGGAAATCTCAGTATTAAAGGATACACAGGTACGTACATAAATAAAGGCAAATCCCATTCACACCATTTGAAATGAAGCAGATGGGAGTCCCATAAATGTGAATATGAAATAAATCAGTCACGAGAGCCCCTTTGTGTTTTTTTTTTTTAAATTTGTATTTATTTATGATAGTCACACAGAGAGAGAGAGAGGCAGAGACATAGGCAGAGGGGAAGCAGGCTCCATGCACCGGGAGCCCGATGTGGGATTCGATCCCCGGTCTCCAGGATTGCGCCCTGGGCCAAAGGCAGGTGCTAAACCGCTGCGCCACCCAGGGATCCCATGAGAGCCCCTTTGAAAGTGTGTTTCCTACACAGTGATGTAAAATTAAATTAACATAAAGTGTGGGATAACTGAATTCTCTTCAATCTTTACAGATGTACAAATGGTAGACTGAGTGGACCTACAGCTAGTCCACATCCATCTAAGATTAACGTATGTGATGTTGCATGCCCTTCTGTGTTTAAAGGACATTAAAATGGTCCATGTTTGTTCATATTTTGGGAAACTTTTAATATATTTCCTGAGAATCAAATAGAAATCATCTTTATCTGAAACATAGTTTGTTACTGGTAGAGATTCAAAAGCATAAATAAAAAGATTGGCTAGTGCCATTTTTAAACAGGAAAGCAGGGTATTACACTCCCCTAAACAGCTATGAAAAATTGGTGCTCTAGAAAGCAATTGCTAAACAAGGTATACCTGTAAATATGCCATAAGGCACACTGCTGTAATAGATGTAAAAAGAATAGAGCATAATGAAAGAGGAAAAGGGATTAATTCTAGTTGGAGTATTATGGAAGAGACCTCATAGAAGAGGAGGAATCTGAGCAGAAATGTAAGAATAACCAACTTGTGCTAATGAAAAAAATGAAAAAGATGTAGAACCACTCATCACTTAATATTTCTTCTTAAACATAAATTAAACTTGCAGGGAGATAAACATTTATGACAATTAGGGCTACAGTCTGAAGCATTTTGGCTCACAATCTAAGTGCATTAGTTAATGAGAAAAGATTTCTGTTCCTTTGCAAGTGTAAATACTAAGTGCAAAATTTATCATTCACTAAACCTTATCTGCTTTTCATTCCCCTGCATTTCACCAGTGGTTGCATCAATTGTCATTTAACTACTCTAAATAATGTGGTCTCTTCTCTGTTGTATTAAGCTATTCCTATCAAGGCTAATGATTTTCTGATTTCCACATGCCAGTGATTTTTGGCAGTAACAAATGATGCTTCTCTTTTTCATGTTGCAAGTAGCTTAAATTATATTTTACATACCCATTTAAAGGATCATTAGTTAAGTTAATATCCTTGCTATTCAGGAGTATCAAGCAGTTTGCAAAGTATAGTCTAACAAAATAGTACTATATCCTGTAGTATTTCAATAGCTAAAAAATATATTTTAATCTCCATATTTATATGTAACTTGGACTTGAAAACATCATTATACTTTCTGATTTGTTGATATTTGCATTTTTGTGATTTCTATAAAAGATAATGTCATTTATATAAACTTTGTAGAAGTACTATCTATTAAAAATAATAAACTTGCTCTAGTTCTCAACCTTTAGATTATTGTCCAGATATTCACCTAGTACATTTTATTGAACCTCTTTCATTATTTCCATCTTACAAACAACACTTATTAAATAGTTATGATCTGGAATGAAAGAAATTTTGAAAATACTAATGAGTAGCTCAGCAGTTGAGCATCTGTCTTTGGCTCAGGGCGTGATCCCAGGGTTCCGGGATCAGGTCCCGCGTTGGGCTCCTCGTGAGGAGCCTGCTTCTCCCTCTGCCTATGTCTCTGCCTCTTTCTCTGTCTCTCATGAATAAATAAATAAAATCTTTTTTTAAAGCAAATACTAATGAAAATATCATGTTGTGTGTTTGTTTTTTAATCCATAAATGAAGATCCTACCCTCTTTAGACTTTGGATAATCCACCATGAGTATTATATAAAATGGAAGAATTGTTTTAACATGACTGATGACCGACAGATTGGCAAGAAGTTGGCTTTGTACTCAGCAAGAGCAAAAGGGCAACTAAATATCCTTTGTTGAGGTAAGCTTAAATATACATGAATCTGTCTTGCTCCTAATCATAGATCAAACATTAAACAAAACATAGTGCCTTATTGTAGCTATATGTTGGGAGTTTATCTAAATGACACTGTGCCCCTAGAGACAAGATACATTGATTTCTTAATATTGAATAAGAATGGCTGACATCCCCATGCTCTGTAACAGGTTTTCCCATCATTACACACATTATGTTTTGCTACAGGCACTGGAAGGATAGTTCCGGGGCACCTGGGAACTCTGGCATTAGCTCCATCAATGGCCACTACCTCAGAAAATTTAGGGCCAATATTGCACTCAAAAGACCAGATAGATTCTAGTTTTTAAGAATCACCACTTAGATGGTTAGCATATTATCAAATATTCTTCATAATAAGATTAGTTGTACTAATTGGTAAAGATGAGTAGATTTTCTTATATATCCAATAGGAAATTTACATGTATGAAATAAAAGAGTTATAGGCATAGAGTGCACTGAACATCACACAAATTTCAGAGAACCATTAAAAGTCATATGTTTTTTTTATCTTGACCATTTGGTACATGAGAAAAGAAAGCATTGTGATTCATGGAGAGATAGCTAAAGATAACTCAATTAACAATTAATATTTTTGCAAAGGGTTTGGATCATATTCTCTAGTAAATCTTTGATGACATAGACCAATGAAACATTTGAAAGAGTATTGGGAACAGGGTTGCTGGGTGGCTCAGTCTGTTAATGAGGTAACTCTTGATTTCAACTCAAGTCATGATCTCAAGTTTGTAAGATGGAGCCCCGCGTTGGGCTCCACATTGGGTGTCAAACCTACCTAAGATTCTCTCTCTCTTCCCTTTTCATTCCCCTCATCTCTCTCTAGCTTTCAATAATAATGATGATGATGATGATGATGATGATGAAGAATAATGAGGATTGAGGACAATTACAAAGGATGAAGTATGAAAATTTGATCTGACTGGTTGTGACCCATAAGTTAAAATTGTAGGTCTATCAGAAACTGGAAATAATAAAGTTTACATCATAAAACAAAGAAACAAACAGCACATTGGAATTTACAAGGAGTGTATGAGAAGAAACGTACCAAATATCTGGGAGTTCGGAGGTACCATTTATAATATGATTATTTTCTTGTGGCAACTTGACCAAAACTTCTTCCTGGCCCTCTGTATCTACTTAACCTAGAGTTCTGTGGGGGAAGTGAGGTTAAGTGGACATGTCTCATATCTTTCTGAGTATAGGCATATACTCAGAATATATAGGTTTATATTGTCAGGGTAGAGACTGGAGACTGATTTATAACTTGAACTCAGGAAGAGAAGAAATAACACGCTTAGGTTCAATAACACATCATTTAAATACCTCATATTTATATGAAAATAAAGGAAATTTCATTTAAAATGGAGTCAGGAAGTAATGTACCACTCATTGTAGCTTGCTTAACCAGCAGGAATAAGAAAGAGTGATTTAAACAAGGAAGGACATTTTTCACATTGGAATTTTATCTCCTGCTTTTAAGAAAAGGAAAGAAAATTCCTCCTTACCCCAGCAACAATGCACTAATCACTGCTTCTACTGCCAAAATTTTGAACTCCTGTTCTTCTCCAATAAACTTTTGTTTAAAGCAATCTTCCCCAATTTCCTCCTAAAACTTAATAAAAGTTGATCTCCTCATTGTGTCTTCAAATTTGCCCATGGTTCACCATAGCTTGCCTGTTGCAAATTGCAATTCCTCTGCTATTCCCAAATAAACTCATTTTTTTAACATAAATGAAATTGTCCTTTGCTCCATTTAAAGTTAACACATAGAAGTTCTTCACAATGAGTAAACTTAGTGTACTTGGTTTGGCCCCAACATTTTAGCTTATTATAACTATTCCTCCCCTAACTCAGAAAATTTAGGGTCAATATTAAACTCAGAAGACTAGGTACATTCTAGTCATTAAGAATCACGACTTAGATGGTTAGCCACTATTCCCTCAGTTCCTACCTGAAGAGGCTAGAAAATGTGCTCTAATGTGATTTGCCTTTGAACTTCAGGCACTGATCTGGCTAACACTAATATGCTGCTGTTGTCTCCAATATACCCTATAAACCTTATCTGATTTTGCTTTGTAGCTGGATTCAGGCATTTTCTTGCTACTCTGGCTATAATAGTCATTTTATATGTCATTAATCTCCTTGAAGCTATTTTAATTGAGGGCATGTCCATTTAAGCTAATGGTATCACTACAAAGAAGGAGAAAAATATAAAAGAGAAGAAGGAAGAGGAAGAAGAGGAGGAAATGTGGGAGGCTGGGATATTGTGATTTATAATCAGAAATATTTATATTGTCTTTTTTGCCATTCTTGGCACAAAACTCCTAAAACTCTTAGAATTTCCCGTGTTGAGAGTGATAAAGTTTTACATTGATTATGTGACTTTTGGAAAGCACCTAAGGATGGGGGCTGGCTGCTGAAAGAACCAACCACATGATCAGAGGTTTGGAACTTTTCATCCTACACCCACCATGTCCACCACCCTCAAGGAAGGGAGATAAGCTGGAAGCTGGATCAATTGCTAATGGCCAATGATTTAATCAATCACATCTATGTAATAAAGCCCCCATAAAAACCCAAAAGGACCGGGCTTGAAGATTTTCTAGATTAGTGACCACATAAAGATTTGGGAGAGTGGCACATTTGGAGAGAACAATAAATCTCCAAGCCTTTTCCCCATACTCTGCCCTATATATCTCTTTCTTTGGCTGTTTCTGAGTTATATCCTTTTATAAAATAAAACAGTAATCTAATAAATATAATGTTTATTTGAGTCCTATGAGCTGCTCTAGCAAATAAATTGCACTCAAGTGGGGAATCATGGGAACCTTTGTCTGTTAGAAGTACAGGTAACAAACTGGACTTGCAATTGAGACCAGAGTAGGAAGGGGTTGTTAGAATTTCCAATTCATGGACAGTTGGTCAGAACACAGTTAACAACCTAGGATTGTGACTGGTGTCTGCAAGAGTAAAGGAGCAGTTAAAGGAGCAGTCTTGTAAGAATGAAACTTAACCTATGTGATCTAAGGTTAGATGTGGGATCTTAACCTGTGGGATAGGTTGTGTCAGAACTGAGTTGAATTCTCAGACTCCCTGCTGGTGTCCAAGAATTACTTATTCATATTTTAGAGGCAAGACAGAGGCAACATCAGCTACTATTTATTTAAAGCTATGTGTTATAGGCTGAATTAAATGCTTACAAAAAAAAATTTTTTTTCTCGTTCAAATTTATTTAACTCTATACACTAAAAATGTAGTTCTGCTTAATAATTATCTTGTCATTTTTTAAAAATTTTGTTTATTTATGATAGTCACACAGAGAGAGATAGAGGCAGAGATACAGGTAGAGGGAGAAGCAGACTCCATGCACCAGGAGCCCGACATGGGATTCGATCCCAGGTTTCCAGAATCGTGCCCTGGGCCAAAGGCAGGCGCCAAACCACTGCACCACCCAGGGATCCCTATCTTGTCATTTAAAACAATATCCTCCATAGTGAAGAACAAAATCTGAAATTTGTGGTGCATGCCTGAGACATTTTAGAGATAAGGAAACTGGCTTAGAGAGGCATATGCCACTTTTACAATATGAAAACTCAAAAGTGAGTATCAAAGCCAAATATAAACCAAGCTTTGCCTGTAACCATCCTTAACCATTTTTGCAATGCAGTATTGCCTCCCTAAATTGGATATAAAACCATTTTTATACCCTAAGTGAATCAATTAAATTTCATAATTTTTAGAAATATAAAAATAATTCTATCCCATTTCTTCAAATTATCTTCATTGCTAGTTTTTAGTACAAAATATGAGATAAATATCAATTTTGTTCCCTTTTGCACCCTCTGGTGGAAATGTTAATATGAAGAAAATGAGCAAATTAGAATTTGAATAAGGAAGATATTATGGTCAAGTGTTTTAATAAAATTGGCCAGGTAGTTTGTAAGAGTTGAATAGAACATGTTTGAGTCTGTAATTGGTGAAAATTTAAAATTATTCCCATAGTTTGCTGGTTCCCTTATAAGTAATAGTGTATATAAATCTAAATATCATCTGAGTATGTATAGATTTATATATATAACATATGTACACATATACATACACAGATGCCTACAATAAAAGTGAATGAAGATACTAAACTGCGATAATCAGTAATAGTAATGAACTGGAATTCAGCAATAGCATGACTTCAAGCATGCAAATGTCTTTCCAGGCCTTCGTGTTTGCATTAATTCATGCATTTATTTCTTTTTTCAAAGCTTTTATTTTTGCACTTTTTTTACATTATGCTAGGCACTGGTATTTATAAATGGAAATCCAAAAATGATCACCATTTAGTTACATGTATGTTTATAAACATACATGAAATGTTTTCAAAAAAATTTGTCTGTTGCAGAGCGGAAATACCAAGAAATTTGAATATTTTTGTTAGCATACTACTTCTGTTTATATTCTCAATGCCATTCTGAAATTTAATCTTTTTCCCGTCAAGACAAAAGAGATTCTAATATTGTGACACAGAAAAGATTGTAATTGCTTAATTATTTGTACAATATGGCAAATACATAGCAAAAGAGATGTTATCTGGAATAAAAATGTTTTCATTATGTATTTGGGTTTTGAACAAATGTGCAGATCATCAAAACTGTTTACTCCTAAATTAGAAGCATTTTTTCCCTTTGCTAAATAACAACTACTTCCATTTCTCACTACAATCTATAAAATTCCTATATTCAGGAAATATTTAATTTCCTATCTACTCAGTGCCAGGCACTGTAGTAGACTATAGATAAAGTAGTTAGTTGCACCTTAAAGTTACTGTCCTCACTAAACTTACAGTCTAGTCCATTCCTCTTGATTATGCCTTTTAGTGTCTCAAGAGCTATTACAAAACAATTGTAGGGCCTCATGACAGACTTACTGTATCAGAATCTCCATGGGTAGCTAGACCTTAGCAAATCTATTTTTAAACTTAAGAAAGAAACTTTTCACTAGGATTAACACTATATATTTGCCCTATATATTTGTATGGTACATTTGTTACAATTAATGAACAAATATTAGGACATTATTATTATTGGTACCAATATTATAGAATAATATTGGTTGGTACATTGGTATATTATATACTAAAGTCTACAGTTTATTCAGATTTTTGTAATTTTTAACTAATGCTTTTTTCAAAGATCCCATCCATGATGCCTATTACATTTAGTCATCATATCTCCTCAGACTCCTCTTGGCTGTGACATTTCCTCAGACTTTCCTTGTTTTTGATGACCCTAGCAGTTTTGAGAAGTACTGTCAGGTATTTTGAGGAGTACTGGTCAGTTTTGAGAATGCTCCTCAACTAGAATTTGTCTAATATATGTCTCATGATTAGACTAGAATTACGGATTTTAAGGAGGAATACCATAGAGGGGAAGTGTCATTTCATCATATCTTATTAAAGATATATGCTACCAAGATGACTTCATATTGTCTGTATTACTCATATTAATCACATGGCTAAGGGCTAAGGTAGAGTTTGCCATGTTTCTCTGCTGTAAAGTTACTGTTTCCCCTTTCTCCTTTCCATACTGTACTCGCTGAAGTAAATCACTCAGCATAGCTCACATTTGGGGAGTGAAAAAGAGCATCCAGCCTACTTGAGTGCAGAATGTCTGCATGAATTATTTGGAATTCTGCATAATTATCTATTACCACCTACATTTGTATTTATTTAATAATTTATATCAGCATGGACTCAAACATTTATTTTATACTTTGAACTATAATACAACACTAAATTGTTTTTTTGCTGTTCAAATTGTTTCAGTTTTGGCTATTGGGAGCTCTTTCAGTTGGTGCCTAAAGCATTTTTGAGGATGCTTCTTTCCGAAACTACAAGATGCTGAAGAACTTATATTGTATATGTCTTGCCCCAGTCCTAGAATCAGATCAGCTATTTCTCCATGGAGTTCTGGTTCCTTCTTCTTCTTCTTCTTCTTCTTCTTCTTCTTCTTCTTCTTCTTCTTCTTCTTCTTCTTCTTCCTTCTTCTTCTTCTTCTTCTTCTTCTTCTTCTTCTTCTTCTTCTTCTTCTTCTTCTTCTTCTTTTTGAAAATGGTATTAGGAACTGAAATTGGGGTCCTAAGTATGCTTGTTGCTACTGGATATCATTGCTTGCAGGGGCTCTAAAGGTGACAAAACAACAAAATATATGTATGCATACTAACCTATGTATATATATATAAACATTTTTATGTAATATATCCAACCATATCTACATTAAGCAAAACATCAGTTCATACTGAAATCTCTAATTCTAGTCAATTGCCACATAGATCACTCAAATCTATCCCCCACCCCACCCTGTTTATCTGTAAACTCTTACATTAACAATGAGAACCTGGCTCCTACCATCTGCCACTCATTTACTAAATTGTCTAATTCCAGTGTACATAGACAGCATAATGTTTTCTCATGAGAAACTTTATCAGCAAGAGTAGAGCCATGTGTTGTTTCTTTTTTCCTTTAGTCTTATACTCCACTCTGTCAAAATCACTTAGGCTAGCACTTTTCCTCACCCCTTCAGTCAGATTACTTCATACATTTATCCCTTTTTGCAAATTCTGCCTTCCAAAAGGGATCCTCCAAGCTCCTAAATTATTATTCACTTCACATACATTAAGGTTCATTCAGTGCTACAATAAAGTTCCATGGATTTTGACAAATGCGTAGACTTAGATATTCACCATTACAGTACAATACCGATAGTTTCACTGCCCTAAAATAACTCCCTGTGCTTGACCTATTAGCTCACTCACCTCTGAATCCCTTGGAAGCCATGGACCCTTTATTATTGCTATAGTTTAAGCCTTTTACAAAATGTCATATAATTCAACTTATCCAGGTTATAAGCTGTTCAGACTGGGTGTTTTCACTGAACAAAAATCATTTAAGATTTATCTAGGTGGGGCACCTGGGTGGCTCAGTGGTTGAGCATCTGCCTTTAGCTCAGGGCATGATTCCCAGGGTCCATGAATGAAGTTCTGCATCAGGCTCCCCGCAGGGGCCTGCTTCTCCGTCTGCTTGTGTCTCTGCCTCTCTCTCTCAGGGCCTCTCATGAATAAATAAATAAAACTTAAAAAAAAAAAAGATTCATCTCGGTGTTTTTGTGGCTTATTTCTATTATAGAGTATAAACAATATGCTTATCAATTCACCTACTGAAAGAACATCTTGTTTGCTTTCAGTTTGGGACAATTATGGATGAAGTTGCTCTCAATATTCACTGGATTTTGTGTGGACATAGTTTTCAAATTAATTGAATAAATACTGAAGCTCATGATTGGTAGACCTTCTGGTAGACTATGTTCAGCTGTGTCAGAAACTGCTAAACTGTCTTCCAAAGAAACTATACTATTGGGCACTCCTAAGAGCAATCAGGGAGAGTTGGAGTCATCTGCATCCTTGCCAGATATTAATACTGCCATTTTTTTTATTGTAATCAATCTAATAGGTATGTTCTGATATTCCATTGCTGCTCTAATTTGCAATGCCCTAACTAAAAATATGGGGAACAATTTTTCATATGCTTTTATTTTCCATTTACATATCTTCTTTGATTAGATGTCTTCAAAATTTTGCTCATTTCCTAAATTGAGTTGCTTGCATTTCTATTTAGAAGTTAAGTGACTTTAAGAGTTATTTGTATATTTTGGATACAAGTCCTTTATTGCATTTTTTAATCACATATTTGTTTCACACATATTTTTCCAGTCTTTATATTGTATCTTCATTCTTTTAACTGTTTTTCACAGAATAGAAATTTTAATAGAGTCTAAATTACCAAATTTTTCTTTCAAGGACCATGATTTTGGTGTTGTATATAAAATCTTATTGCTAAACACAAAGTTGCCTAGATTTATTTTGATCTCTGCTCTTTCCTAAAAGTTTGTGCAATTTTGTGTCCAACATTTCAGTTCATAATTCATTTTGAGTTTATTTTTGAAAACAGTGTAAAGTCTGTGTCTAGATTCATTTCCTTTTTGCATATTGTCATACTTTGAATATTTTGATCCCCTCAAAATGCATATGTTGAAGCCCTGACCCACAATGCAATGATATTTGGAGATGGGGCCCTGGGGAGTTAAATAGAATTGGATGAGGACAAGGGTGGGGCCCTGGCTGATAGTATTACTGCACTTAATGAAGAGAGACACACCCTAGCTTGCTAAATGTTTGGTGCACTCAAATAGGCTCTTTTTCTCTCTTTCAACCTACTTTGCTGACAATTTGATCTTGGACTTTCCAGTCTCCAAAACTTTGAAAAATAAATTTCTTTTATTTAAAAGAATGGTTGTTTAAACTATCCAGTGTATGGTGTTTTGTTACGGTAACCTGGGCAGACTCAGACACATATGAAAGTTCAATATTCCAAGCACCATTTGATAAAAAGACTATATTTTTCTTTTGAACTGGCTTTGGTACAGTGTCAAAATAATTTAACTATATTTGAGTGGGTCTGTTTCTGGGCTTTATATTATGTTTTATTGATTTATGTTCTATTCTTCTGCCAACCAATGTCATGTTGTCTTGATTATTGTTGCTTTGTATTGTCTTAGAATTGGGTGGGTCCTCCAACCTTTTTTCTTCTTCTTCAGTTTATTGATTGATATATCAATCAATATATTGATTGATATATCAATTGATATATCCAGGTGTTTTTGCTTGCGCATGTAAACTGTACAGTAAGATTGTTGGTATCTATAAAATAGCTTCTGAGATTTTGAGTGGAATTGTGTTGATCTGTAGATCAAATTGGAAAGGAATTGATGTATTAATAATATTCAGTTTTCCAATCCATTAAACAAAGGCTATCTCTCTATATTTATATCTTCTTTAATTTATTACATCAGAGTTTAGCAGGGCTGGGGTTTTTTGGAAATATAAGTACTGTACATATTTTGTTAGATCAATTCCTAAATATTTGTCTTATTTGATGCTATTGAAATATAGATTTTGTCTTCTAACCTCAAATTCCAGTTTTTCATGCTGGCATATTGGAAAAATATTTACCTTGTATCTTATGATCTCACCATATTTGTTAGTTCCAACAATTTTTGTTCAATTATTTGGGATTTTCATAATCTAGTCGTCTGTTAACAAAGACAGCCTTATTTCATTCTTCCCTACCTATCTTTTATTTTATTTCATTGTGTTATTGCCTAGGCAGGACTTCAACTGTGATGCTGAATAGGAATGCTCGGAGAGGGAATTCTTGTTTCATTTCCACATAGGGAGAAATTCCAGTTTCTCATTATTAATATTAGCTGTTGGATTTTTAAAAATATTCATTATTAAAATGGGAAAAAATCCATCTTTTCCTAATTTTATGAATGTTTTATCATAAATGCCAGATTTTTCAAAAGCTTTTCTGAAGGATTAGATATGATGTTTTTTCTTTAACCTGTGGTGTGGTAGGTTACACAGACTGATTTTCAAAAACTGAACCAGCTTTGCATACATATAGTAAATTCCACTTACTCATATGTATCATTTATTTTATATATTTTTCAATTTTATTTGATATTTTTGGATGAGTTTTGCATCTATGTTCATGAGAGGTACTGACACATAGTATTTCTTTCTTGGAATATTTTTATATGGATTTGATATTAGGGCAATGCTTGCTCTGTAGAATGAGTTAGGAAGTGCTTCCTCTTTGTTTTTATATTCTGGAAGAGACTGCGGAGAACTGCCATCATTTCTTCCTTAATTATTT
This sequence comes from Canis aureus, assembly GCF_053574225.1. Taxonomy (NCBI): domain Eukaryota; kingdom Metazoa; phylum Chordata; class Mammalia; order Carnivora; family Canidae; genus Canis; species Canis aureus. Next base: position 48,246,680 of record NC_135614.1, read on the forward strand.
GGAGGTAAAATTTACTAGTGAAATCATTTGAGATGGGTGCTTTCTTTTTGGGAAGGTTATTAATTACTGATTCAATGCATTTAATATATATAGGCTTACTCAGATTATCCATTTCTCTTTGTAAGAGTGTTGGTAGCTAGTGTATTAAGGGAAATTAATCCATTTTGTGTAAATTTTCAAACTGAGGACAAGAGTTGTTCATAGAATTCCGTTGTTACATTTTTATTGTCCTTGGGCTCAGAAGTAATGATATTTCTTTCACTTTTGATATTGTTCATTTATCTTTTTTTCTTAATGTTTATCATTAAATTGCTCTTTTAAAAAACAAGCTTTTGGTTTTTTTTTTTTGGTTTTCCTATACTGTTTTCTTGTTTATAATTTCAGTGATTTCTGTTCTAATTTTATTATTGCTTGTCTAGACCTCAACTGCTCTAGTTTCTGAAGGTGAAATCTTAGATAATTGATTTTTGATTCTCCTTTTTTAATTTATGTGTTTAATGCTATAAATTTATATCTAAGAACTGGTTTCAATATATCTCACACATTTTGTTAAGTTCTATGTTTATTTTTAAAATATTTTTAATTCATATTGAGGCTTTTCTTTGATCCATGTTTTATTAGACAAGTACTGTTTAATATCCAAATATTTGGAGGATTCTCCAGTTATCTTTCAGGTGTTGATTTATAATTTAATTCTATTTTTGTCTAAGAGCATATTTTGTATGATAGCTAATCTTCTATATATGTTAATATATGTTTTGTGGCACATATTATGATCTATTTGGGCAAATATTCCTGAGTATTGTATAACTATCAATTAGATCAAATTGACTGATAGTGCTTTTAAAGTCAATTATATCCTAACTGATTTTTTTCTTTTTGATCTATCAGCTACTGAAAGAGAGTTACTGGTCTCTCCAACAATAATGGTGAATTTGTCTATTCCTCATTGTAGTACTATCAGTTTTTGCCCATATAATTTGATTCTCTGTTGTTAGGTATCCAGACATTTAGAATTATTGTGTCTTCTTGAAGAATTCACTTATTTATCATCATGAAATACTTTCAGTGAATGTCCTTTATTCTAAATTATGCTTTGCAAAAATTTATAAATAGCTACCATTGCTTTATTTGGGTTAATGTGAGCATAATATATCTTTCTCTATTCTTTTGACTTTAACTTGAGTTTTTATATTTAAAGGGTTTTTCTTGTAGACAACAAACAATTCGGTCTTGTATCCACTCAGATATTTGGGTTAATGTGAGCATAATATATCTTTCTTTATTCTTTGGACTTTAACCTGAGTTTTTATATTTAAAGGGCTTTTCTTGTAGACAACAAACAATTCGGTCTTGTATCCACTCAGAATATCTATCTTTTAATTGATGTATTTAGAAGATTCAGATTAAAACAATTGTTGATATGAGTGGATTAATAATGAACATGTTTTAAGTATTATACTCATTGTATTTGGTCTCCCTTTCTTTCTCTCTCCTTTTCCAACTTCTTTAGTTTTATATAAGTATTTTATGTGACTTCATTTACCTCCTCTCATAGCATGCAGTACTTTGCCTTAAAAGTTTTTAGTGATTTCCCTAGAACTTGCGTTATACTTTTTTAACTTATAAAATACACCTCAAAATAACATTATTTAAGTTCATATATAGTGTAGTTGCCTTATTACAGAGTAATCTGAAACTCCTTTTTCCTTTCCTTTATGGCGTTGCTGTTTTTCATTTCACTTATCCATATGCTATACTTACCCCATATATTGTTACTATTATTATCTCAGATATTTCAGATGGATTAAAAGTATAAAAATATAAGATTATATTTTTCCTCATTCATTCCTTCTCTGAAATGTTTTCTTTATGTAGATATGAGATTCTGACCTATATCATTTTCCTTCCCCTGCAGAATTTCTTTTTTTTTAAGAGTCTATTTATTTATTCATGAGACAGAGAGAGAGAGAGAGAGAAAGAGCGAGAGGGGCAGAGACACAGGCAGAGGGAGAAGCAGGCTCCATGCAGGGATCCTGACATGGGACTCGATCCCAGGTCCCCAGGATCAGGCCCTGGACCAAACGTGGCGCTAAACCACTGACCCACTGGGGATGCCCCAAGAATTTCTTAATGTTACTTGTAGGGCAGCTCTGCTGATGAATGCTGTTTTTATTTGTCTGAGAAAGTCTTTACTTCCCTTTTACCTTTGAGAAATAACTTCACTAGATATTAAATTCTAGATTGGTAGATTTTATTTTTCCTCTATCAATGCTAAATATTCCATTCTATTTCCTTTGAGCTTGCATGGTTTCTGATTGCAGTCTAAAGAAATGTTTATCCTATTTCTCTGTATGTAAAGTGTTTTTACCATACTTCTTAAAAGAAAATCTTTTAAGATTTTCTCATTGCTTTTGGTTTTTTGAAGTTTGAGTATACATCTATATATAGGGGTTTTTGGAATTTTTCCTGGTTAGTTTTCTCTGAGCACCGAAGATCTGATGTTTGGTGTCTGCCATTAATTTCTGAAAGTTCAGAGCAATTTTACTTCAAATATTTCCCCTGTTCTCTTTCTTCCCTTTCTGCTATTTCAACTATGCTTCTGTTACATTTTTTTTTTTTGAAAATTCTCCATCATTCGTTTATGTTTTTCTTTCTGTTGGTTTATTTTCAAGCTCACTGATTCTTGGCCATGACCAGTCTGCTAATGTGTCCATCAAATGCACTTTTTAGTACTGTTACAATGGTTCTTATTTCTAGCATTTCCTTTTGATTCTTTGGAGTTTCCATTTTTCTAATTAAATAACCATCTGTTTTCCAAGCTATCTACTTTTTCATTGGAATCTTTAACACTTCCACATAATTATTTTAAATTCTCTAATTTATTATCCCAAAATCTGTGCCATATCCAAGTCTATTTCTTATCTTTGCTCTGTCTCTTCAGACTGTGGTTTTTTTCGTGCCTTTTAGTATGCTTTATGATTTCTTTTGTTGAAAGTCAAACATAATGTGTTGAGTAGTTACAACTATATAACTCTTCAGTGTTTTTTGTCATCATTGTTGTTGTTGTTGTTGTTAATCTGGCTACATGTTTCCCTGTGCTTAACGTTTGATCTATTTGTATGTACCAGGGGCTTCAAATTCCTCTAATATCTTTGTTTTGGTCTATCTAGTTATGTTATGGCTTCCCTAAGAACTATTTCATACTTACTATGTGCAAGGACCCATTTTATGTGTTTATATGCATTAAGTCACAATCACTCTATAAGGTAGGTTCTATTATTTTTACTCTTTTACAGTTAATAAAATCAAGATACATTGTAGTTAAATAACTTGCTTCAAGTTGCTGTATTAATAACCCAAAGAGATAAGATTTAAAGAGAATTATTCAGCTCCAGACACAAGGCTGCAAACCATTAATGCACACAACAATATGCCACTAATCTTGGAAAGTCCTAGGTGCCTAGATGACCACTAGTCATACTGAGACTTTACTCCAGATCCTCCTCAACTGCTCATCCAGCTGCCATGACTTTGACTGCTATGCCTAAACAAAACTATCCACAAGAGTTAGAGGAGTTAGAACATTTTTGTTAGACTTTAGTGAGAAATAAGAAGATAACATTTAAAATTATAATGAATGTTAAGGAGAGTTCAAATAAGCAGAAGAAAAGTAAGGTTTCTTATTTAAGTGTTTTAAAATGGAAAAGATACAAAATCAAGAATGAAGAGAATGTTCTTTCCCCCAGATAATCCACTAGGAGTGAATGATCTTTCTCTTTCTTGTAAAATAAAATAAGAAATGCTCATGCTTTTTTGTTGCCAGTGTTAACTTGGAGTTTGCTATATTTCCATTTTTGTGGCTGTTATTTCCTTATATACAACAATCCAATATATCATAACTACCTTTAATGATAAAAACAATAAATTCAAGCCCAATGAAACTGAGGGAAAATGTTCAGCCATGTACAACCTAAACAGGAAAGCTTTGCATAATAAATGTACTTCCTGGTCCAATGAGTTTAGCCACAAAAAGAATATGTCAGATTTTTAAAGTGTTCATTAAATAAATTTTCATGTCATGAGAACTCTTTGGAGATATTAGAATTACAAACTAATATGAGTTTTGTGAGTATATGGAAAATTAAAACTTGAAGAAAAATGACTATGCTAAGAAAAAGTTGAAATTTAGAGGCAGTTGTTTAAAAATGAGTTATTCAAACTGATAAATCCTAATTAAGAGTAGTATTTAATTTATGTATGGGGTTCTAAGTTTTCTTTTTACTGATTGATAAAATATTTATTTCATGCTTGCTAAAATCAAGACATGAAGTTATGCACCTTATAATCATTTTCAAAAATATTCTCATAATCAGAATAAAATATATGTCTAGCTTCTATTAGTTTTAACCTGGAAGACTATGTACTATTTCCTTTCTACTTATAAAATCTGGCGGAAAAAGAAGCCCTGCCATAGAATTAAATAAAATATTTAATTTTCAAATTTTTGTTACTGTTTTGTACTGCCCAAAAGGTCTGAGAACATGTGACTCATTCTTTATGACAGCACATTTAATTTTTTTGCTATGCAAAAAAGGTCAAAGATGTCTTTGGAGATAATGGAGGTAGGGAGCCTTGAATCTCATTATATGTAGAATTTCACTTTAAAAACATTGGAGGGACATCTGGGTGGCTCAGTTGGTTAAGTGTCTTCCTTTGGCTCAAGTCATGATCCCAGGGTCCTGGGATCAAGTGCTGAACCAGGCTCTCTGCTCAGGGTCATCCAGGAGCCTGCTTTTCCCTCTATCTTTGCTTGGGCTCCTCTCTCTCTCTCTCTCTCTCTCTCTCTGTGTGTGTCAAATAAATACTTAAAATCTTTTTAAAAAAATATTTAAAAATTGGGGTGTGAGTGTGGCTGCATGTTTATTAAAACAATCCAGGAGAGTGGGAGAAGTTGATAAAGCCAGAGAGAGATAGGCAATCACACCATTTTCTTTTATAGTCCAGAGGAGATGGTATTCAATCTGTAAGTGAGGAGTTTAGCTTTAGTGAGGAGTACAGCTTTAGTGAGGAGTACAAACAGTTCATTTTTAATAACAATGAATAGCGGAATTTATTGGCATAATTAGCTCTTGCAGCTGTGGAAACCTTTGGAATGTATACTCAGATTGCTTCTTGGTGAAATAAGAAGTAGGTTACTTACCTAAAAAGACAATGAAAGAATACTTGATTGGAAAAGTGAGAAGGTGTAAAAAATTGCTCTAAGTGAGTACAAATTTGAATTATAAATACAGGATACCTAAGGTTTTATGGTTAATTGTTTGTTTCTATATTTTGTGCTTGAATGCAGAGGGTGAGTGAAACAGAATATTTTGTCTGAGGGAATACAAAAATAAGAGAAAGAAGGGCAGGAAAATTGGGTATAAATATAACCTAAGATAGATAAAGAATCAGAAGATGTAACAGGGATGCTGAGAGAGGCCCTGATCATTCCAGCATTGTCATGGTGAGTTTGCCAAGAACACAAGGCCCAGATTTCTCCTTACTGGGATATTTCTCAAGATTGCATTTCAGCAGCAATTTAGGTGGATAAAGTGAGATCTCCCTCCAGGTTAAAGCTCAAACTTGGTATAAAGGAGGTGCATGTCAACAACTCTATGTTCCTTAGCTATGATGTAAAACAATCATGTATGTAGCATCTACCCATGCCACTATGCTTTATTCCCATGTAACTTGAGCAAGAAGAACCACTGCAAACAAGAAGCTCCTATTATTTGCTGTTGTGTGAAAATTAAGCCCTCTGTTTCTGACTCTGAAGTTGTGTCTTCTGCCAGCATTCATAAAATCATAACAGACTATTTAACTAGCTTGCAAGTAAAGTAAGACCCTAGATTTCAAAACAGGAATAAGGTAGAGAGAAAATTTGTTATACTGATGAACTTGGGTTCCTTTACTAACTTATAGTGAGGGCAATGACATTATTTTAACAAAGAGCTAAAAATATTTGAGACATACAGAAATTTGATGTGGTATTCAACTGATATTAAGGGAGACAAGGTTTAGGAATATCCTTTTCTTCCAGTATTATTTTGAATAATAATGGAATGGCATTAGAAAGCATAGAACTAAGAGTCAGATATTCTTTGTATAATTCCCAACTCCACACACTTCTAATTGTTTAATCATGGACAAAATTATTTGATATCTTTGAGCCTCATTTTCTCAACATCTGTGTTAGATCCTTGGCAGGCAAAATCAAGTCCTCAGTACTGACTCAGAGTCTGTCATTTTATATACCAATTTCAGAGGAATAATTTACCATGAATATGAATAAAGAGAAAAGTTAGATCTATCTTGATATCTTATAAAGGATTTAAAATTCTGAAATAGGGATTCCTGGGTGGCCCAGCGGTTTAGCGCCTACCTTTGGCCCAGGGCACAATCCTGGAGTCCAGGGATCGAGTCCCATGTCGGGCTCCTGGCATGGAGCCTGCTTCTCCCTCCTCCTGTGTCTCTGCCTCTCTCTCTCTCTCTATGTCTATCATAAATAAATAAATCTTTAAAAAATAAATAAATAAAAAATAAAATTCTGAAATAATCAGAAAATATTGCTTTAAAAATACTTCACCTAAAATAAAATATATTAAATACAGTATGATAATAGTAATACATAAATACCCCCCATAAAATAATTGGTGACTTACTATGTTTGCTAAAGAAACACAAACTATAGCCAAGATGATGGGTTTCCAGTTTGAAGCATGGCTTACCTAACTGTATAAAACTGACACAACATTTAAAGTGCCTAAGGCCTCTTATTCCAGAATTATACCAAATGAAATTTGGCACCATTGCTTCTATATTCTCAAATTAAATTTTATTTGATTTGACAATCAGTTTGCTGTTTAAAAATTGCAATTCAAAGCAGAACTTCAGAAGTGAAATCCATAAAGGAAAAGCATGAATTTCCCATGATATAAACATGCAGCGTTTTACATATAAATCTTAAATCATAATGACCACAACTTTGATAAAGTTTCATAAATCACATTCAAGAAATTTTTATTCCTACTTCAATGAAAACATTTTACTTTTATACATCTTAGAGGTCAAGATAGAATCTAAACTAGCAATTAAAATCTAAATCTATGTAGTCACATCCAATATCATCCTTTTCAAAAGGATCTGTCACTTTCTTCCTTACTACCCACATACCACTGCCCTCAAATAATTTTAAATTTAATTTAAGAAGTCTATTTCCTTTTAGAAAATGATTAACAAATTCCACTTAAAAACATGCATATCCTTACTAATCGATATGAGCCAATAAGATAGGCATTCTTAAACTTAACAGTTTCAGTATTTCTAAAGTTAGTTCTAAAGGTGGGCATAAACAGTAAAAATAAACGTAATTTTGGTCTTTCTAGTCAAATACAGATTGCAAATGCTGTGGCTGACACTAAGACTTTAAAAAAAAAAAAAAAGACAAAAACAAATTCCATGCTTTATCCATGGTGGCACTCTCACACAAAAACAGATATTTTATTTTCAGTGGAACATAAATAAACATGTGCATATAATATGGATAAATGTGACTACAGTATGTCTCTTTTTATCCCCAAAGTATAGGAACAGTGTAGGGAGTATCTACCCTAATTCTTCTCTGTAGTCATGGCTACAATTTTCACTATCATGATTTAAATTATTATTATCTTCAGTAATCAAAGTACTTGTATTTCCTGCATCAGTAATAAGTAGTAGTACTAAAGAGTAATAATTCTTTTTTTAAGATTTATTTATTTATTTCAGAGAGAGAGAGAGACAACCTACATGAATGGAGCGGGGGGGAGGGGCAGAGGGAGAAGAAAGGAATCTCAAGTAGACGCCCCTCTGAGCATAGAGCCTAACATAGGGCTTGATCCCATACCCTGAACTCATGACCTGAGCCAAAATCAAGAGCCAGACACTAAACCAACTGAGCCACCCAGGCACCTCAAATAAGTAATAAATCTTAATAACAATGAGACTTTAGTGTACATTTCTTCAAATCATAGAAAACTAGCTAATGAAAAGAGAATTGATGGTGGGGAAGGGAAACAATTTTTCTTATATAAAGTAATTAGAAATATGGGATTCCTTACATTTTACAAAGATAGATAAATTCAAAATCTCAAACTTCCTTATTAAATTATTTCTAATATACATTTTACATATAGCAGATGAAAGTAGATAATAATAACAAAGCAAATTCAGATCTATACACAAACACCCAGATAATCCTTTTAGAGAACTTTCCTTTACTTTGATCAAACTAGTTACATTTAAAATGCAGATTGAGGGACACCTGGGTGGCCCAGAGGTTGAGTTTCTGCCTTTGGCTCAAGGTATGACCCTGGGGTCTGGGATCAAGTCCTGCATTGGGCTCCTCATGGGGAGCCTGCTTCTTCCTCTGCCTATGCCTCTGTCTCTCTCTCTGTGTCTCTCATGAATAAATAAAATCTCTTGAAAAGATTGTTTAAAAAAATAAAATAAAATGCAGATTGAAAGACTGTCTTGAGTTTATCTTTTCTATTACTACCTTTTGACCAATGCTATCACTTAACCAAATACATTGGATATCTATCACAAACACACACACACACACACACACACACAAATCATACTGGTCAATATGCAGATTTGCATATTTATATACGATAGCCATTGTTTTCAAAATGAATGTTGATTTCTCAAAAAAACCTAAGTTGAATGTCACAATCTAAAGTTATTAAAATGAAGAAAAATCTATAAAATTAGGAACATAGGGTTTGGATTGATTACAAAATTAATCTTCTGCCTCAGAAAGAATAACAGGTTGACATTTTAAAAGCTCATTTTAAAGGAAGAACAGATTGGGAAGATCTCCATATAATCTCTTAAAGGATATAGTTTTCAATGAGCATGAATTACATTTCATTTTATGCAAGGTTTTTTACTACTGAAGTATTTTCTGTTATATTGAATTATAACCCCCTACCCATAGAGGCAGCTTTGATTTGATTTTCATTGCCTTGGGCAAGCATGATTGAGGACCCATAAGACTGTAGAAGATGTTGATTGATTCTTTTGATCCTAGGAGATAATAGAAAGTGTTTAAATTGGTTGTGTTAAAAAAATCTGAGGACGAATTGGGACTTTAGGCAAATTGCACAGAAGATTTTTAATCTTCGATTTGTTCAAATTTGTAACATTGGAAACAGAAAAGATTTGTATCTCCCCTTGTCAAATTCCTTTCTATTTCACATCAATCACTTTTTTTCTCTTCACCTTTTCTGTTCCTATGTGGCTCCTTTATTCCTAGAATTAGAGGCCTTTGGGTGTTATTTAAATTAAAAAAGATATCAAAGTCATACATAAAGTGAAATTTAGTGAAATTTAAGCCACAGCTAGATTGGAGAACAGGCCGAAGTACAAAAAAAAAAAAAGAAAAATGAAAAGTGAATCTGTGTGCTTCTCTTTAGAAGTCAAAAGTGCTAATCATTAGATCACTACCTTAGGCAATATAACAAAACAGTCCTCAATAAAGCTCTTGTGAAACACTGCTAACCAGAGTGTCTCATTTGAATAGTGAGAGGTAGAGCGGTACAGCAAATAATTTGTTATTGTTAATATATAAAGTACTGACATTTTTAAATTAATTCCTTTCATCATATAAACTAGAACAGATGCATGGTTGCAATAATTTAGAAAAAATCCCATACTAATGATAGTGATAGAAAAGGAGCTCACCAAAGACCAAGAGACTTCACTGGATTCTGTAACCCAGAGCTTATGTTACCTCTGGCTGCCTTAGTGAGTGAGACATCATCACACAAAATTGTAGTTAGAAGTCATTGAAGAGTTTTGGGTTATTTATGCTTTTATTTCCTTCTATATGTTTTTAGGATTGTATTACAACCTGGAGTTATAGCTGCTCATTTCTACCAGAGGTACTTTAGTAATGGAAAACCTATAGGTTTTGAGGGAAGATGGGCTCTGAATTTGAATTTTCAGAGCATTTGTAATGAGATTGTGAAATCATCCACTGATTTGATCAGAAAAAAAGAGAAAATTACTATTTAAAAAAAAGTGGGGAAAGAATGTCCCTCAATTCTTCTTGTGTTCCAGTTTCTTGAAAATTTTGACATTTTACACCATTACATATTTCTTGAACTGATAATGGATAACTATTAAAAACATCATGATTGTTCAGTAAATGGGACAAAAGGGACAGACTGTAAAATCGATCCATTTTTCTATTTATTTCTGCAATGATATTAGAAATACTGAATTTAAAACAAAATAGATGATATTGAAAAGTTACATCAAAATGATGTATTTTCCAACGGGAAACCAGCCATTACAAAAATTTATTATTCGTGGGTATGTGTATGTGTACCTATGTAAGAACATACCTTTTCCTTAGCTCAAGAAGATCTCATGTTGTAATATTTCCTTTTTATAATCATTACTTTGAGTCACAAACATGGCATCAGTATTATATAAAGAAATGTCTCTTATGTAATAAGACTGCTGAACACTATAGTATTACTTATGAAACTTAATTTTTAAAGTTTATTTTTCCTAAGTTATCAAATTTTTTTTTATTCCTTAACATCTCCTTATGTCTGTACATTTTTCCCAAATATAATATTCCCTATTCTGACTTAAGCTTAATAATTTAGATCATATGAGAGTTAGTTAATGTTAAACTCTATATGTGAATCTAAAATCAGTTCTATATCAATTCAGGAATATCATAGGGTGTTTCTGCCTCAGTTCAGTGTGTACAATATGTCTGACTTATAATATCTCCCCATTCAAAACCTATCCTTAAGAAAGAAAGACTGCTAGAGAATGAACCTCAGAGTAGAATATGCACAGTGGTTATAAGGTATAAAACAACTATATTATTTCTCATAAATATTAGGGAAACAGAAGTAATATCCCAAGTTATTCTGAAATAATATACACATATAAATGTTTCCTTTCAACTCCATAATTTTAAAAAGATAAGTTTGCATTTTCTATAATAAATATATCAGATGTCAGAATATTTGTTGTAGATTTTGCTAACTCAAAAATACATTTAAGTACATCTATTAATAGGATGATATTAAGTCAATCTTGCCTGAAAGTTATCAAGATGTATTTTCTAACATTTTTCATGATATTCAGGCAGAATTTGGAGAGATAAACATAAGCTATTAATTATATTCTAATGTAGGGATAATCTACTTGAGTTGTGATGTCACTGCGACTAATCATGAAACTTTATAATAATTGAAACTAAATATCACCATGTTACTGTTTTTAAATTCCTGTTTGATGGACTTCATTTTCCTCTGTGAATTGGTATAAATGTACATATATATATATATATATATATATATATATACACATATGTGTATATATATTCAGTTTAAAAGAATGAAAAAGGTAAAAAGAAATATTATCATATTCTTTTTCAACATCTATATTATTCATCTGTTTTATGGTACCTTTACGTTGGTAATCTTCAATTATAACTCCCCAATTTATATTTCTCCTGCTATTACAATAACGCATGCTTATTTAAATATCTCCTTTTGACTATGCCTTATCTGAAAGTTGGCCTCGTTTCGTCAAAAACATATTAACGGGAAAATTTAAAGATATACATTTATAATTAATATAAATGTCAACTTACTATCCAAGAATAAATTCTTATTTTGTATTATTTACTATTCTAGAACTTAAAATATCACCAATTGAGACATTTTTTAAAGCCAATATTAAATCATTAACAAGATTTTTTTTAAGTTGTCTTCATGTAAAATGTAGTTCCACAGACTGAACATCATCATAATATAGCTCAAATCTGTTTTGGCTAGAATTTGGGTGTATATGCTAATTAGACAGGAAATACATTCATTTCATTCTGAAAAGAATTTACATTATTTAAAAACTCAAAGCTTTTTGGTTTTTTTGTTTTAACAATTACTATGCATATAGTCATGATAATTATGGTTATAATGCATCAATGTAGAGAGCCTAATGTTAACTTTCACGTGATAGATATATTTATTGCTTTTGGAAACCATAGTAGAAGGAACACCAGTGAGGAATCTCACCTTATGATTAGGTAAGAGCTGTATTTTCTTTTACATGCAAGAAAGAACCAATCTTTTATTTTTTTAAGAGACTTTATTTATTCAGGAGAGACACAAAGAGAGAGACAGAGGCAGAGACAGAGGCAGAGGGAGAAGCAGGCTCCATGCAGGGAGCCCAATGTGGGACTCAATCCAGGCACTCCGCGATCATGACCTGAGCCAAAGGCAGACTCTCAACGGCTGAGCCACCCAGCTGTCCCAAGAAACAATCTTTTAATGAACATTTAAAATACCTCAGATTTTAAGTCTCTTTTTGCTCCATTTCAAGATACTCTTCCGGACCCATGATGGATACACATGAAACACTTGGTTTTGCAGGTGGATAATACAAATATCCAGTTGACTCTAAGGTAGACCAAGTAATGTATCTACACAAGAGTAAAAAGAATATCAGAAATCAAAAATAGTGATTTTATGAAGTGCATGGAAGGGCATCAACCGAAATGGGCCTTGAAATATAAATGAGCATTTGGCATTTATAGAAGATGAGAGAAAGGAAGATGGAGAAAGGAAGTGGCTATAAGCAGAAAGATTTGGAAAAGAAGGAAGTAGGAGTTTGTGCAATAGGTATGTGTGTGTGTGTGTGTATGTGACTTTTTTTTAAAAACAAAAAAAGATTTTATTTATTTATTCATGAGAGACACAGAGAGAGAGAGAGGCAGAGACAGAGGCAGAGGAAGAACCAGGCTCCATGCAGAGAGCCCAACGTGGGACTCGATCCCAGAACTCCAGGATCACACCCTGAACCAAAGGCAGACACTCAACTGCTGAGCCACCCAGGTGTCCTTGTCTGTGCCTTTGTTAGAGCAGACAAGACAATTATTGTATGCACAAAGCAGTCCACATATTTTAATAAAAGCAAAAGAAAGCTAAAAAAATCCCAAGAAATAAAACAATAGTGCTACAGATTACAATAACTACTAAACACCCTATTAATAGCATGTTGATAATGACTGAACACTTGGAACTGTGAAATATGTAACACAAATTGTAGTTTATGTGCCATTCTTGAATTTTATCTGTGTTTTCATTATGAATTGTCCTTTTTTGCTTTCTCTTCTACTCAAGAGAAGCTATTACAGAAAGCAAAGAATTAAATGTGACCTTACATGCATGAGTCTTTTTTAAAAAGCAAAACATTCACAAACTTGAGGCTTTATGATTAGTAAGTAACTAACCAATGGTGATGTAATTCACAACTAGTTATATTATGTCAAAGTATCCTAACACATTTTGGGAATTAAGAATAATTGGGAGTGACTGGAGATAGTATTGTTTATAAGATTAATTAATGTAACATTATATGGTCTCATTCATTTGGGGAATATAAAAAATAGTGAAAGGGAATAAAGGGGAAAGGAGAAAAAATGAGTGGGAAATATCAGATAAGGAGACAGAACATGAGAGACTCCTAACTCTGGAAAACAAACAAGGGGTGGTAGAAAGGGAGGTGGGTAGGGGGTAGGGGTGACTGGGTGACAGGCACTGAGGGGGGGACTTGATGGGATGAGCACTGGATGTTATGCTATATGTTGGCAAATTGAACTCCAATAATAAATAAGTAAATAAATAAATAAATAAATAAGATCAATTAATATAACAGAAGTTATGCTCAGGACATGTGACTCTGTGTGGAATGGATTGAGTTGGACTGGGGAGAGTTTGGCAATCTAAATAAAAGCTAAAGAATGAATCAGGTTCATGGCAGTGAATATAGAAAAGAATGAAGATATAAAAATATGACTCTAAATATGGAAAGTAAGGAGTAGTCCATTAATGACAGGTAAAGATTCAAGAAGTTTCTGAAGGTAGGTTGCTGACAGCATCATAGTTAACAGATATAAGGCAGTTAGAAATAGCAGACAGTTGGAAGATTTCCAGGGTTAGATAACTGAATAACAAAAAGTCTGAGATGGCCTTTTGCCAAGATAACATTTAGTTTTGAATCTGGAGAGAGAGGCATAGCTATAATTGGAAGGTAATAGTTATAGAAATATATGAAAGGAACAGCAAACAATAAGGAAAGAAGTCTAGGGGCTAATTATTAATCTAAATTACTTAAACCTATTTAATATATCTATTTAAAACAAAGAGAAAGAGGAAGAAAAGGTGTCAAAAGAGCACTAGGAAGAAAAGAATGAGCATAATATATATAGTTCAATATAATCCAAAGTAAGGTAGATCTAGGACAGAGGAAAAAGAAAACCTGTCAATAACTGCAGAAAAAATAAAGATTATGGAATGAGAAAAAGTCATTATATTTATCAGTTAAGTGGTTACTACAACATTTGGAAAATCTGATGGCAAATAATAATTGAAAAAAATCTTTTTATGTGCCAGAAACTATGATGGAGTTTGAAATTATAAGTATAGGGAAAAAGAAAAAAAATGTATTAACAAACACAAATAACTCTTGAACTCATAGTTTTTAAGCTTGAATAGAGATGATGGGAAAATAGGAAAACATTAATAAATTAATAGAAGGTGGGATGCCCGGGTGGCTTGACAATTGAGTGTCTGCCTTCAGGTCAGGACATGATCTTGGGTCTGGAATTGAGCCCTGGATCAGGTTCCTTGTGGGGAGCCTGCTTCTCCCTGTGCCTATGTCTCTGCTTCTCTCTCTGTGTCTCTCATGAATAAATAAATAAAATCTTAAAAAAATAAATTAATAAAAGGCAATGCATTAAATATATGTGTAAATATCATATAAAAAAAGGAAAGAAATGGATATGTAGCTTGACAATTTCATTTTTTTTCTATGTATATGCATAATTTTATGATAAAAATGTGTTCTCTTATACAAAATTCATTACCTAGATGTTAGGACTCTTACTTGCATCTTATGTAATACTGGTGTGGCACAGAATCAGAACCAACTAAATAATCTGCAGGGCTCACTGCAAAATGAAAACGTGAGGATCTCTGTTATAACAATATTGAGAATTTCAAGACAGACAAGGGCATTAGAAAAGCACAGCGTCCTTCTGGGTGTTAGGTTCTGCATGAGCTATATATCTATGAAGCCAGCCCTGCATGGAATTTATTTTACCACCCCAGTATTCCTTTACAGACTCTGTTGCTGGTTCCTCTCCTTCTCCTTCTCTTTATTCTGAGATGCATATAGACTAATTGTGCCTTCTTCGAGTCTACATTCACTCTATGGAGCATTCACCCAGTCTCATCACCTGGCAAGCTATCAATATGCAATCATTCTATCTCCATGCCAGGTTTTTCTCCAAATTTCAAACCCATTTACAGACTACCAAATCTACCTCTCTATCTGCCTGTCTAAAAGACTTTTCAAGTTCAAAGTCTCACCTCACAGCAATAAATAAATAGATAAATAAATAAATAAAAACTTTCCATTTTATATATAATCCTAAACCATGAAATCTCAGTTCTAAATTAAAAATGCAACCAGAGGATTCCCTGGGTGGTTCAGTGGTTGAGTGTCTCTGTCTTCAGCTCAGGTCATGGTTCCAGAGTCCTGAGATGGAGTCCCACATTGGGCTGCCTGCATGGAGCCTGCTTCTCCCTCTGCCTCTGTCTCTGTCTCTCTATATATATGTCTCTCATGAATAAATAAATAAATAATTTTTAAAAATAAAAATAAAATAAAAATAAAAAAGCAACCAGAATCTAAATGTTTCTTATTATGCCCACTGTTTCCACTCTGGTCTGAGATACCATCATTTCTTCTCTGGATTATTGCAACAGCTTGTTAATTGAGCTCCTTGCTTTCTACTTTTGTCCTCCTCAGACTGTTCTCAACAGACTACCCAGAATGATTCTATTAAAGCCTAATTCAGATTAAATCATTCCTCAAAGTCCCAAAATAGCTCCTTATCCATCTCACAATAAATAGTGAAGTCCTTAAAATGTCTTCAAAACTCTGTGAGATCTGATCTCTTGTTACTTGTTCATATCTTTTCCTACTCTCTAGTTATGTCCCATCCTGTACAGTCTTATTGGCTTGCTTGCTACCTAGGAAACACTCTTTCAGGACAAATGCATGATTACTCTCTACCTCCTCCTTCAGACATCTGTCAAATCTCACCTTCTTAATGAGGTCTATCCCAATTCTCTCATAAAATGGCAACAACTGCTTGGGCTTCATCTCCTCAGACTCTTACCTCCTTCGCACTTTTCTATTTTTTTCCCAATGATTTTTTTTTTCATAGCCCTTATCATCTTGTAAAATGCTGCAAATTTACTTTTTTTTTTTAACCTCTTTTCCTCTTCTGACATGAAAACACCACTAACATAGAGATCTTTATTTATTCCCTATTAGATTTGAAGCATAGAAAAGAGCATCTGGCACATAGCAGGCACTCAATAAACAATTGTTGAATGAATGGATCATTAAATAAGTGGCTAAATGAAAGAAAATATATGCTCACTATCCAGCTTAACACTGTGTATACTGTAAAATGAGCAATTTCAAGTAAATAATCCTGTTGCACCCTGAAACCTTGGTAGGTAATAAGCAACATGATATAACTAAAATATCCCATTTTATTAAGTGGCATTTATAGTAATGACAGTCATAAAATGTACCCATATTGGAGATACAATGTAAATTTAATTTAGTTCTATGTTAAATGTTTCTCACTCTATCCTTTCATTTCCAATAACTTAAATATCAATAGATGTATTTCCTTATGGGTATTATTTCTAACATTTAAATTTCTGACCTCCAAAACAGCAGGAATTGATTAACATTTAACAACATGGAAATGTGAAGAAATGAGAAAATTAAGTATTGCACCTTATAACTCAGAGCTTATGGCTTAGTTTTAATGTATCATGTAAAGGCTTTAGACTTCATATAATCTATTTAAAATTTGTGTTCTTACACACTGGGGTGGCAGAAAAGAAGGAAGTGTACAAATAATTTAATCCCATTCAAGACTGTGTCCATTGGAGTTGTATGCAAATAAACAGAAAAAAATTTATAATCTCTAATCATCTCATTAAGACAACAGAAGCTAAGTACACATTGCTTGAATGACATTTTTGCCTGATTTTATACCAACCACTATATAATCTGGTCTGAAAAAAACAATTGTGAGTTTGAGAAAAATGGAAAGCAGCATAACGTGAAGTTTTAGACAATATGGAATTAAAGATGCTACTATCAGAATGATTCTTTTAAAAGTACAAATATGATTTTGACCCCACTCTGCTGAAAATCCTGTAATGGCTCCCCTTTGACAAACGGAAAACCAAAGCTTAAATCTTAGAATGCTTCATCACCCTATATGATTGGGCCCTTCCCACTTCTGACCTAATTTCTACTACTTCCTTCTTTGTCTTCTCCTGTCCCACCAACACTTTTAGTATTCCTTTAGCTCTACAGACACTATGGTCCTTTAGACTATGGCTCCTCTTGCTAGAATATTCAACCATTCTAACCTCTTCATGAACTCATGAATATACAAACACATAAACATGCACTTAATACTAGCCTCATCATAAAACCCTAGAAAATATCCCCAACAAATAAAGCATAAGACAAAATGTCCACCATCCCCACTATTACTACGAATTGCTATGGAAGTGTTAGCTAACTCAATTGTGTATGTCATGCACTCCCCCCCACACACACACACACCTGTACATTTAATTTATAGCTATTTGAGAAATATTATTTATTTAAAAATATGACATATTACATTCAAAACATTTCCAAGAAGTTGATCTTTTTTTTTTAATTAAGTCAGCAAACATCAAAAGTTTTCTGAACTTCTACTAGTACTTTTTAAGAAAATACACTAGATGTTATTGAATAAACTTTGGAAACAAACAATATTTATATGAAAAAAATTCCTAGAATTCCCCACGATGAAACATAAAGCAACATTTGAATAAGAGACTTTTATAAGAGTCTCAATCATACAAGGAGGTTAATTCTTGTAATTCAATCTGTCATGAAAATTTAATAACATCTCAGTAAAAATCTTCATCATGAAATAATCCTACAGTTAAGCTAAAATGTAAAGATATGAGAATTGAGATTAAACAATGCAAAAAATAGAGTAATAATCATGTGTGTTCCCTTCTATATGCTAAAATATATCACAAAACTGCAATATTAAACATTTTATAAACCAAATTTTTATTCCTGAGTGTGTAATTAGACTACTAAGCAAATTTGCTAAATTTTTTATTATCAGCAATTGTCAGCATTTTTTAAATTAATTAAGTAGAGGCTTCAAGAATATAGTCATATTATCTGCAAATAATAAATAATTTACATTTTTCTGTCTAATTATTATACTTCATTTTTTTCTCTTGTCAAAATGAATTTGTTCATATTTTCAAAGTTGCTTAATAATAATGCCAAAAATGTATACCTCATACCTTGTTGCTGGCTTTTGAGAATACACTATGTTTCTCACATTTAGGATGAAAATATTGAGAGTAGACTACAAATTGAACAAAGCAGTAATAACAATGCTATGGTGTGAAAGACAAAATAATCAGACAACTAAAAGTGAGGAAATTTTCAGAGGATATGATCAGAGTATGTACATCATTAAATAAATGCTATATTTTCTAGAGTCAGCAATAGCAATCAAGGGAGTGCTCTAAAGCAATCAATATATGACAGCTACCTTGGTTTCTCCTATTCCTTTTGTTTTTCAATTAATTAACATATACTGTATTATTAGTTTCAGAGGTAAAGTTTAGCAATTTATCAGTTACATAAAACATCAAGTGCCTTCCTTAATGCCCAACACCAGTATATCCCACTCACCTTCCCTTCAGCAACCTTCAGTGTGATCCCTACAGTTAAGAGTCCTTATGGTTTGTCTCCCTCTCTGATTTCATCATATTTTATTTTCCCCTGTCTTCCCCTATGACCCTTTTTTTGTTTATTAAATTCCACATATGAGTTAAATCATAAGATAATTGTTTTTCTCTGATGGACTTATTTCAGTTAGCATAATACCCTCTAATTCTATCCATGTCATTGCAAATGGTAAGATTTTTTTTTTTGATGGCTGAGTAATATTCTATTGCATATGTATAGCACTTCTCCTTTATCCATTCATCAATAGATATCTGGGCTCTTTCCATAGTTTGGCTATTGTGGACATTGCTTCATTGAAAATTGGGGTGCAGGGGCCACTTCAAATCACTGTTTGTATCTTTTAGGTAGATACTTAGTAGTGCAATTGCTGGGTCATACGGTAGCTCTTTTTTGCATTTCTTGAAGAAACTCCATACAGGTTTCCAGAGTGGCTGCACCAGCTTGCATTTCCACAAGCAGTGTAAGAGGATTGCCCTTTCTCCATATCCTTGCAGGCACTTGTTGCTTCCTGACTTGTTAATTTTAGCCATTCTGGCTGGTATAAGGTGATATCTCATTGTGGTTTTGACGACTTGTATTTCCCTGATGCCAAGTGATGCTGAGTATTTTTTCATGTGTCCATTGGCCATTTGTATATCTTTGGAGAAATGTCTGTTCGTGTCTTCTGCCTATTTTTTGACTGGTTTATTTGTTTTTTGGGGGGTTTTGAGTTTGATAAGTTCTTTATAGATTTTGGATACTAGCCCTATAACTGATAAGACATATGCAAATATCTTCTTCCATTTTGTAGCTTATCTTTTAGTTTTGTTGACTATTTCCCTTGCAGTACAAAAGCTTTTTATCTTGATGAAGTCGCAATAGTTCATTTTTGCTTTTGTTTCTCTGGAACTGTATTTTAATTACAGAAAAACACATTTCATTTAGATATGAGGAAGAGAAAGAGGTTGCAATTAAATCACATATAAAAAGAACAGAAAAATAAAAGGAAAGATCATCAGGGCACCTGGGTGGCTCAGTCGTTGAGCATCTGTCTTTGGTTCAGATGGTAACTCCTGGGTTCTAAGATCAAGTCCCACATCAGGCTTCCTGCATGGAGCCTGCTTCTCCCTATGCCTATGTCTCTGCCTCTCTCTCTGTGTATTTCTCATGAATAAATAAAGAAAAGATCATCTGAATAATGTAGTAATAGTTAACTAAGGCATAATAGAAAAATAGGACCATAGGGGTGTCTGCATAGCTCAGTCAGTTAAGCATCTGACTTTGACTCAGGTCATGATTTCAGAGTCTCAGGGTTCTTGATTGAGCCTCTTGTCAGGCTCCCCATTAAGCTGGGATTCTGCTTGTCCTCATCCCTCTGCCCCTCCCCCAGCTTGTGCACATGCTCTCTTTCTCAAATGAATAAATAAAATAATTAAATTTTTAAAAAGAAAAATAGGACCATAAAATGTGTGAAGTATTCTAACTTAATATTGTTAATTAGATAAACAAATTTTAAAAACTATAGAAAAATGAAAAAAAGAATAAATTAGAAATTTAAAAAATCAAAATGATAATACTGAATAATAAACAGAACTCAGAAAATAGAAAATTTGGAAATTAAGAGAAAACAAGAAGGTACATTAAGTAAGGAAATTTGAAATTATGACAACAGAAAGAAAGGAAGCAATAAAAATAATCAAACAGAAACAAAGAATTTAAAAAATAATAATTGAGATGATCAATTTAGAAGGCAAAGAAGATCCAACATAGATATAATTGAAGTTCTCAGAGAAGCAAATCAACCAATGTAGGTATAGTTGAAGTTCTATGACAAGAAAACGAATCAACAAAACAGACAAATGGCAAAATAAATAATTTAAAAATATATTACCCAAACTAAGAACTTGAACTTATGTTTAGGAAGCGAACTGTACAACTGAGAAAATTAACCCAGAATGGTTTAACCCAAAACATATTCTAGAGAAAAACCACTGTAGTTTAAATATAAAGAAAACAAACAAACAAATATCTTTGGACAACCATGCAAAAACAGTATCAAATGAGGTTAAATAAAACATTTTATTTCCATCTGGGTTATCAATAGGAGCATTTCTTAACACAATTGAATTATATGTTTAAGATGGTCAAAGAAAAAAATGGTACAAAGATTTTAAGTTATAGGCAAAATTAGTTTTTATGTATATAGTTATTGAACAATTATGAGTCTACAAGGCATCTTTTTTTTTTTTCTGAAGAAATTTTGTCCTTTTTTTTACTGAAGAAATCTTTCAAGAATGAGCTTCAGATACCAAAAGTCATTGACAAAAGATTCAATCCAAGATATACTGGTGGGTATTGACATAATTATAGCACCATGACTAGGTCATAGGGATGAAAGTGACAGAATATTAGGTAAATGTTATATGTTCTGACAAAACATATAAAACAACATCAAATATGAGGAAATGATATGACAGTTTTTAATTCAAAATAAGCTAGGTGACTGATTTAAAGTGCTAACAGAAAATAATGTAATTTGAAATCAGATGTTAATTTAGAAAAACACAAAGATAGTAAAGAAGTTACTAATTAAAACCATGATCATCCATAGTAGGAACCAATAAACAATATCTTCTAAACAGGGAACAAAATGCATTATTGTAATGATAACCAGTAGGATAAAAATACAAAAATTCCTAAATACCAAAAGATATTTAAAAATAAACTGATCATAAATGAAAGTGCTGTAATATTCCATATCAAGGGGCATCTGGGTGGTTCAGTGGATGAGCATCTGCTTTCCACTCAGGTAGTGATCCCAGGCTCCTGGGATCAAGTCCTGCATCGGGCTTCCTGCATGGAGCCTGCTTTTCCTCTGCCTATAGCTCTGCCTCTCTCTATGTCTTTCATGAATAAATAAATAAAATATTTAAAAATAAATCCCACATCAAAAGTAAGACCAAATATATTATTTATGTGAATAAAATAAATAGGCTCAAAGTAACCATTAGAAGAAAAAGACTTTTTAACTCAACCCCAAAACCAACTATGTATATATTTTCTAAAACCAAAAGAAAGTTTAAAAATGATTGGATAAAAAAATTAACACCATGGGGCACCTGGGTGCTCAGATGGTTAAGCATTTGACTCTTGATTTTGGCTCAAGACATGATTTCAAGTTTGTGAGATTGAGCCCTGCATTGGGCTTCAGGTTGGGTATGGAGTCTGCTTAAGATTTTCTTCTCCCTCTGCCCTTTCCCACCTACTCTCCCTAATTAATTAATTAATTAATTAATAGTAAGCAAATATTTAAATACCTGTACCATAACAACTGCCCTAAAGCTAAAACTACCAAGGATTCCAGTTGAAATAGAAGCATGTTAATAATTGACAAATATCTCATAATTCAAAACAAATCTAGTGGGAAAATTTCATAGGATATAAAATATCTAACAACATAATTCATATTGCTATTTTAATAACTAGATGTTTAACATGAAATTTAAAGAATTTCTCTTCTTTTCAATGCACATGGAACATACTCAAAGACTGACATTATATTAGGTCATAAAAATGTCGTTACTAAACTTCAAAAGAAAAAAATGATATAAGCTACATTTCTGACTATAATAACATTAATGTCAATATTAGAAATATAGCAAAACAAAAAACAAACAATTTCAGAAAAGACTGTTCATATGGAAATTTAAAAAACATGTTAATGGGTCAAAAAATAATTTCAAAAATGAAATTACCGTTGGAAGATGACAATGGAGTAGCAACCTACATTTATCTGATCCCATGAATACAATGAGGTAACTATCAAAATATCCTAAATACCCCAGAAATTGACCTGAAGTCTGGCAGGACAAACTTCACAAGTAAAGGTGAGAAGAGACCACATCAAAGAAGGTAGGGAGTATGGAGACATGTTTTGGGAGAGAAAGGATCATGGCAACTGAGGTGGGGAGGAAGCTGTAGATGCAGAGAAAGGTGTAAGATGAGCTACCACACAGAGGAACACACAGAAAAAAACGGATCCCCACCTCAATTGGCTTGGAAAGCAAGAGGGGCCAAATTTCATGAGTTTTTGCAATCAGCAGGACTTGATGCCTAGAGTTATAAAGGTCAGTGCGTGTAGCTGAAATAGAACTCAGAGGACATTCCACCGTTCCTGTAGAGAAGGCAGGCAAACAAATGCAGAACATATAGCCTGGAAACAGCAATCTAAAGAGTGAGTGGGGCACATAAGGGGAGGTTATTGGATCATCTCAGAGAGTGTCCCAGAGAGTCAGGTCAAGGACAGTCCTCTAGTAAAGACCCAACTGGCAGGTAACATTTCCTTCCCCTATCCCTCAGCATAAGCAGAGGGCCTCCTGCAGGAATCATTATGCAGACACTCACCCCCTAAGTTGCTTACACCAAGTCTTGTCTCCCCCAACATTCTGATGGAACTGCCCCTCTTAGTCAGGCTTGTCTTAGTCTCAGCGTGGTGGTCCCCCTTCCCCAGAAGACCAGCCCAAACCCCTGCTCACACCACATCTCCCCACTCAAGAGTTTTGCAGAGCCTCGGTTCCAACAGTGACAGCAACAGGTCTCATCTAACAGACCAGAGCACACCTAATTAAAACACACCACGTTCAGGCCAGGGACCAAACAGGGAAAATAGCCTCTGCAGATGAACGGCCTGAAAGATAAAGTAGCCAAAACAAAATAACAGAGCATACATAGGACACATTGCAGACACTCCCAGAAGTACCAGACTGTGTGCAGCTGAGAAGACTATAAAATAGGACACTCCCAAACCTCTTCTCCATGAACCCATTACTCGCAAGGACATGACATGTGGCCAAATTTTCTAGCACACAGAAGCTGCGACTTAAACAAAATAAGAAGACAGATAAATTTATCCCAAAAGAAAGAACAAGACAAGGTCATGGCCAGAGATCTAAGCAAAAGAGTTATAAGTAACATACCTGAGAAAGAATTTAAAGTTATGATCATAAAAAAAAAAAAATGCACTGGACTTGAGAAAAGAGTGGAAGACATGAGTGAGACACTTAACACATAGATCAGTGATAACAGCAGGGATAAAGACCTCAACAAATGAAGTCAGACACACATGATGGAATGAACAGCAGGCTGAAAGAAGCAGAAGAATGAATTACTTACCTAGATAACAAAGGAGTGGAAATAAAGCTGAACAAAGAAAGAAAAAAGAATTGTACAAAGCTAGAATAAACATTGGGAACTCAGTGACACCATCAAACATAATGATATTCACATTATACAAGATCCAAAAAAAAAAAAAAAAAAGAGAGAGAGAGGAAAGGAGGTACAGAATTTATTATACAGAATAATAGCTGAAAACTTCACTAATCTGGGGAAGAAAACAAATATCCCAATCTAGGAAGCACAGAAAACCCTCATCAAAATCAACAATACCAGACCCACACCAAGACATATTATAATTAAATTGACAAAATACAAAGATAAAGAAAAAATTTAAAAGCTGCAAGACAAAAGAAGCCAGTAATTCAAAAGGGGAAACCCATAAGGTTAGGTGGGTATTTTTCAACATAAACTGTCCAAAACAGAAGGCAATGGAATGATATATTCAAAGTGCTGAACAGAAATGAACTATTGGGACTTCATCAAGATAAGAAGCTTTTGCACAGCAAAGGATACAGTCAACAAAACTAAAAGACAACCTACAGAATGGGAGAAGATATTTGCAAATGACATATCAGAAAAAGGGGTAGTTTCCAAGATCTATAAAGAACTTATTAAACCCAACACCAAAGAAACAAACAATCCAATCATGAAATGGGCAAAAGACATGAAAAGAAATCTCACAGAGGAAGACATAGACATGGCCAACATGCACATGAGAAAATGCTCTGCATCACTTGCCATCAGGGAAATACAAATCCAAGCCACAATGAGATACCACCTCACACCAGTGAGAATGGGGCAAACTAACAAGGCAGGAAGCCACAAATGTTGGAGAGGATGCGGAGAAAAGGGAACCCTCTTACACTGTTGGTGGGAATGTGAACTGGTACAGCCACTCTGGAAAACTGTGTGGAGGTTCCTCAAAGAGTTAAAAATAGACCTGCCCTACGACCCAGCAATTGCACTGCTGGGGATTTACCCCAAAGATTCAGATGCAATGAAACGCCGGGACACCTGCACCCCGATGTTTATAGCAGCAATGGCCACAATAGCCAAACTGTGGAAGGAGCCTCGCTGTCCATCGAAAGATGAATGGATAAAGAAGATGTGGTTTATGTATACAATGGAATATTAGCCATTAGAAACGACAAATACCCACCATTTGCTCCAACATGGATGGAACTGGAAGGTATTATGCTGAGTGAAGTAAGTCAATCAGAGAAGGACAAACATTATATGTTCTCATTCATTTGGGGAATATAAATAATACTTAAAGAGAATATAAGGGAAGGAAGAAGAAATGTGTGGGAAATATCAGAAAGGGAGACAGAACATAAAGACTCCTAACTCTGGGAAATGAATTAGGGGTGGTGGAAGGGGAGGAGGGCAGTGGGGTGGGGGTGAATGGGTGACGGGCACTGAGTGGGGTACTTGATGGGATGAGCACTGGGTGTTATTCTGTATGTTGGTAAATTGAACACCAATAAAAAATAAATTTATCAATCAATCAATAAATAAATAAACAAACAAACAAACAAACAAACAAAAAAACCCGAAGTACTGAACAGGAAAAAATCTGTGGCCAATAAGTCTATCCAGCAATGCTATTACTCAGAAAAGAGGGAGAGATAGAGTTTCCCAGACAAATAAAAACTAAAGGAATTCAAGACCACTAAACCAGCCCTGCAAGAAATATTAATGGGGACTCTGAGTGGAAAGGAGAGACAAAAAAATGATAACATAAATGTTTGAAAGCAAAAGCAGTAAAAATGAATATTTCTGTGAAATATCAGTCAAGGAACTCACAAAACAACAGAATGTAAATTATGACAGTATATGCCAAAGATGTGAGAAGAGGAGAAAAGAATGGGCTCAGAGTTAAACAATTATCAACTTAATTTCATACTCCATATGTAGAATATATTATATATAAACTAAATGGTAACCATATATCAAAAGCCACTAGTAAGTATACAGAGAGTACAGAGAAAGAAATCCAAATACATGACTAAGGAAAATAAATGATGAAAGATAAAAAATAAGAAAGGATCAGAAAAAAATCTTCAGAAACAACCACAAAACAAATAATAAGATGACAATAAATACATATCTATCAATAATTATTTTGAATATAAATAGTGTAAATGCTGTAATCAAAAGATATTGGGTGATATTATGGATTAAAAAAACAGACCCATGTATATGCTGCCTACAACAGACCTAAAGACACCTGAAGATTAAGAGTCAGGGAATGGAGAAAATCTATTACACAAACAGATGTGAGAAATAAGCCAGAGTAGCAATATTTACCATCAGTCAAAATATACTTTAAAACAAGGTCTGTAACAAGAGACAAAAAAGGACACTATATATAACAATGCAACAAGAAGATATAACAACTTTATTTTCTTGAAGATATAAAATTTTAAATATTTATGCACCCAGCACAGGTGCACCCAAATACATAAAACAGTTAATTATAAGCATAAAGTAACTAATTAATAGTAATACAATAATGGTAGGGGACTTAAACACCCCACTTATTTTAATGGGCAGATGAACTTGACAGAAAAACAAGGAAACAACGGCATTGAAGGATATACTGGACCAGATAAATTTAATAGATATATTAAGAATATTCTACCCTACAACAGCAGAATATACATTCTTTTCGAGTGTACAGGAGATATTTTTCTGAACAGAGCACATATTTGCTCATAAAACAAGCCTCAACAAATTAAAGAAGATCAATGTTATACCATGGATTTTTCTGACCACAACACTACAAAACTAAAAGTCGACCACACACACACACACACACACACACACACACACACACACACAAACTTTTGGAAAGGCCAGAAATACATTGAGCTTAAATAACATGCTACTAAATAATGAATGGGTCAACCAAGAAATAAAAAAGTAATAAAAATACTAAAGTGATAGTGATAAAATTAGTAAGAAAACAGCACATGGAAATAAATGAAAATGAAAACACAATGGTCCAAAACCTTTATTAGTGAGCAA
The DNA here is from genome assembly GCF_053574225.1 of Canis aureus. Lineage (NCBI taxonomy): Eukaryota > Metazoa > Chordata > Mammalia > Carnivora > Canidae > Canis > Canis aureus. The sequence goes on from NC_135614.1 coordinate 48,273,851, forward strand.
AAACAATTTTATGTAGAAGCTTATAGTAGTACGGGCCTACCTCAAGAAGCAAGAAAAATCTCAAATAAGCTACTTAACCTTGTGACTAACGGATCTAGACAAAGAACAAGAAAAATATCTATAACCAGTAGAAAGAAGGAAATAATAAAGATTAGAGCTGACACAATTGATATAAAAACTAAAAAAAATTTTTAATTTAAAATTTTTTTTAAATCATACAATATGACAATAAAACCAGGAGCTGGTTCTTGAAAAAAATCAATAAAACTGATGAATCTCTAGCCAGATGTAACAAGAAATAAAGAGAAAGACTCAACTAAATAAAATCACAAATGAGAGGGAAGAAATGAGCAATACCACAGAAATACAGTTATAAGAGAAAATCATGAATAATTATAGCCAACAAATTGAACAACCTAGAAGAAATGGACAAATTCCTAGAAATACATAAACTACCAAAATTGAAACAAAAAGAAATAGAAAATTTGAACAGACTGATAACCAGCAAATAAATTGAATCCATAATCCAAAAAGTCCCAAAAACAAAAATCCAGGACTAGATGCCTTCAAAGACAAATTCTACCAAACATTTAAAAGGATTAATACCTATTCTTCTCCGATATTCCAAAAAATTTGAAAAGAAAGGAATACTTCTAAATTCATTCTATAAGATCAACATTACACTGATACCAAAGTCAGGTAAAGATACCACTAAAAGAGAGAACTATAGGCTAATATCCCTGATGAAGATAAATGCAAAACCCTCAAGAAAATACTAGCAACCCAAATCCAATGATACATTTAAAAATACACCATTCAATACAATCAAGGGGGATTTATTCCTGGGTTGCATAGGTGTATTTGTAAATAGATCACATGATATGCTACATTAATAAGAGAAGGGATAAGAACCATATGATCATTTCAATTGACACAGAAAAACCATTTGACAAAATACAATGTCCATTCATGATAAAAACCAACAACAAAGTAGGTTTAGAGGCAATGTATCTCAATGAAAAGAAGAGAATATATGAAAAACCAACAGGTAACATCAGCCTTAGTGGGGAAAAATTGAGAGCTTTTTGTAGGCAAAAAGCAAAGAGATCCACCCTCACCACTTTTATTTAACATAGTCCTTGAAGTCCTACCCACAGCAACCAGACAAGAGAAATAAGACATCCAAACCCATAAAAAAGATGTAAAACTTTCACTATTTGCAGATGATATGATACTATATATAGAAAAACCAAGAGATTCTACCAAAAATACTGCTGGAACTGATAAACTAATTCAGTAAAGTTGTAGTATACAAAATCCATGTACAGAAATTTATTGCATTCCAATACACCAACAATGAATCAGCACAAAGAGAAATTAAGAAAACAATCCCATTTACATTTACCTAAAAGTAATAAGATACCAAGGAATAAATGTAACCAAAGAGGTGAAAAGATATATACTCTGAAAACTATAAAACACTGTCAACAGTGACTGAAGATGATACAAAAAATTGGAAAGACATTTGATGTTCATGGATTGGAAGAATGGATACTATTAAAATGTCTATATTACCCAAGACAATTGTGTGTAATTACCCAATTATATACAATTGTCTTGGGTAATATAGACTTTTAATGCAATCCCTATTAAAAAAGCAACAATATTTTTTATAGAACTAGAACAACTCTAAAATTTGTCTGGAAACATAAAAGACCCCATATTGACAAAACAATCTTGTAAAAAAATGTAGAGTTGGAGGATTGCAATTCTGGACTTCAAGTTATGTCACAGAGCTGTACTGAACAAGACAGTAGGTACTGGCACAAAAATAGACACATACATCAATAGAACAGAATAACCTGAGAAGTAAACTCACTACTATATGATTAATGGATCTTTGACAAAGCAGGAGAAAATAACCAATGGAAGAAAGAGTCTCAGGGGCAGGGCAAGATGGCAGAGGACTAGGGTCCCCACGTCACCTGTCCCCACAAACTTACCTAGATAATTTTCAAATCATCTTGAAAACCTATGAATTCAACATGAAATTTAAAGAGAGAAAAAGCTGGAATGCTACAGAGAGAAGAGTTTTCGCTTCTAACAATCATCTAGGGTGAAATTTACTTATGTCATGGTTGATATTCTTGACTCAGCCAGCTCATACAGTCACTCTGCACTGAGCAAAATGACAAGAAAGAATTCACCAAAAAAGAAAGAGTCAGAAACAGTACTCTCTGCCACAGAGTTACGGAATTTCGAATACAATTCAATGTCAGAAAGACAATTCAGAAGCACAATTATAAAGCTACTGGTGGATCTGGAAAAAAACATAAGGGATTCAAGAGACCTCATGACTGCAGAATTTAGATCTAATCAGGCCAAAATTAAAAATCAATTAAATGATATGCAATCCAATCTGGAGGTCCTAAGGATGAGGGTTAGTGAGGTAAAAGAAAGAGTGACTGACATAGAAGACAAGCTGATGGCAAGGAAGGAAGCTGAGGAAAAAAAAGAGGAAAACAATTAAAAGACCGTGAGGAAAGGCTAAGGGAAATAAATGACAGCCTCAGAAGGAAAAATCTATGTTTAAATGGGATTCCAGAGAGCGCAAAAAGGAGCCAGAGGGCCAAAAGTATATTTGAACAAATCATAGCTGAGAACTTCCCTAACTTGGGGAGGGAAACATGCATTCAGGTCCAAGAGATAGAGGTTCCCCCCTAAAATCAATAAAAACTCTTCAACACCTCAACATTTAATAGTGAAACTTGCAAATTTCAAAGATAAAGAGAAAATGCTTAAAGCAGCAAGAGATAAGAGATCCCTAACTTATAAGGGGAGAAATATTAGATTAATAGCAGACCTCTCCACAGAGACCTGGCAGGCCAGAAAGAGCTGGCAGGATATATTTAGTGTCCTAAATGAGAAGAACATGCAGCCAAAAATCCTCTAATCCGCAAGACTCTCATTCAGAATAGAAGGAGAGATAAAGGGCTTCCAAGATAGGAAGAAACTGTAAGAATATGTGACCACCAAACCAGCTCTGCAAGAAACATTAAGGGGGACTCTGTAAAAGAAAGAGAAAGCCCAAATAAATAATCCACAAAAGAAGGACTGAATAGGTATTATGATGACACTAAATTTATATCTTTCAAGAGTAAAAACTCTGAACGTGAACGGGCTTAATGATACCATCAAAAGACGCAGGGTTTCAGACTGGATAAAAAAGCAAGACCCATCTATTTGCTGTCTACAAGAGACTCATTTTAGACCTAAGGACATCCACATCCTGAAAATGAAAGTTTAGAGAACCATTTACTATTCTAAAGGTCCTCAAAAGAAAGCAGGGGTAGCAGTCCTCAGTCAGAAAAATTAGAGTTTAAACCAAAGACTGTAGTAAGAGATGAAGAGGGACACTATATCATAAAGGAATTATCCAACAAGAGACCTAACAATTATGAATAGCTATGCTCCTAATGTGGGATCTGCCAAGTATACCAGTCAATTAATAACCAAAGTAAAGACATCCTTAGGTAATAATACACTAATACTGGGAGACTTCATCACGGCACTTTCTGCAAGTAACAGAACTTCTAAGCACAACATCTTCAAAGAGAGAAGAGCTTTAAATGATACACTGAACCAGATGGATTTTACAGATATATACAGAACTTTACATCCAAACATAACTGAATACACATTCTTCTAAAGTGCACATGGAACTTTCTCCAGAATAGGCCACACACTGGGTCACAAATCAGGTCTCAACCAATACCAAAAGATTGGGATTATTTTCAGACCATAATGCTTTGAAACTTGAACTCAATCACAAGAAGTAATTTGGAAGAAACTCAAACACATGGAGGTGAAAGATTATCCTGCTGAAAGGTGGAAAGGTCAACCAGGAAATTAGAAGAGAATTAAAAAGACTCATGGAAACTAATGAGAATGAAGATACAACCATTCACAATCTTTGGGATACAACAAAAGCAGTCCTAAGAGGGAAATACATCACAATACAAGCATCCCTCAAAAACTCGGAAAAAAACTCAAATACAAGACTCCTAACTCTGGGAAATGAACTAGGGGTGGTGGAAGGGGAGGAGGGTGGGGAGTGGGGATGAATGGGTGACAGGCACTGACGGGGATACTTGAGGGGATGAGCACTGGGTGTTATTCTGTATGTTGGCAAATTGAACACCAATAAAAAATAAATTTATTATAAAAAAACCTCAAATACAAAAGCTAACCTTGCACCTAAAGGAATTGGAGAAAGAACAGCAAATAAAACCTACACCAATCAGAAGAAGAGAGTTAATAAAGATTTGAGCAGACCTCAATGAAATAGAGACCAGAAGAACTGTAGAACAGATCAACAAAACCAGGAGTTGATTCTTTGAAAGAATTAATAAGATAGATAAACCATTATTCAGCCTTATTAAAAACAAAAAAAGACTCTAATTAATAAAATCATGAATGAAAAAGGAGAGATCACCACCAATACCAAGGAAATACAAACGATTTTTAAAAACTTATTATGAGCAGCTATACAGCAATAAATTAGGCAATCTCGAAGAAATGGACGCATTCCTGGAAAGCCACAAACTACCAAAACTGGAACAGGAAGAAATAGAAAACCTGAACAGGCCAATAACCAGGGAGGAAATTGAAGCAGTCATCAAAAAACTCCCAAGACACAAAAGTCCAGGGCCAGATGGCTTCCCAGGGGAATTCTATCAAATGTTTAAAGAAGAAACAATACCTATTCTACCAAAGTTGTTCCAAAAGATAGAAAGTGATAGAATACTTCCAAACTCGTTGTATGAGGCCAGCATCACCTTAATCCAAAACCAGACAAAGACCCCACCCAAAAGGAGAATTAGAGACCAATATCCGATGAACACAGATGCAAAAATTCTCAACAAGATACTAGCCAATAGGATCCAACAGTACATTAAGAAGATTATTCACCATGACCAAGTGGGATTTATCCCCGGGATGCAAGGCTGGTTCAACACTTGTAAAGCAATCAACGTGATAGATTATGTCAAAAAGAGAAAGAACAAGAACCATATGATCCTCTCATTAGATGCAGAGAAAGCATTTGACAAAATACAGCATCCATTCCCGATCAAAACCCTTTAGATGTAAGGTTAGAGGGAACATTCCTCAGCATCTTAAGGCCATCTATGAAAAGCCCACAGCAAATATCATTCTCAATGGGGAAACACTGCAAGCCTTTCCCCTAAGACCAGGAACAAGACAAGGATGTCCACTCTCACTACTGCTATTCAACATAGTACTAGAAGTCCTAGCCTCAGCAATCAGGCAACAAAAAGAAATAAAGGCTTTCAAACTGGCAAAGAAGAAGTCAAACTCTCCCTTTTTGCAGATGACATGATACTGTACATAGAAAACCCAAAAGACTCCACCTCAAGATTGCTAGAACTCATACAGCGATTTGGCAGTGTGGCAAGATACAAAATCAATGCCCAGAAATCAGTGGCATTTCTATACACTAACAATGAGACTGAAGAAAGGGAAATTAAGGAGTCAATCCCATTTACAATTGCACCAAAAAGCATAAGATACCTAGGAATAAACCTAACCAAAGATGTAAAGGATCTATACCCTTAAAACTACAGAACACTTCTGAAAGAAATTGAGGAAGACACAAAGAGATGGAAAAATATTCCATGCTCATGGATTGGAAGAATGAATATTGTGAAAATGTCAATGCTACCCAGGGCAATTTACACGTTTAATGCAATCCCTATCAAAATACCATGGACTTTCTTCAGAGAGTTGGAACAAATCATCTTAAGATTTGCGTGGAATCAGAAAAGACCCCAAATAGCCAGGGAATATTGAAAACGAAAACCAGAGCTGGGGGCATCACATTGTCGGATTTCAAGTTGTACTACAAAGCTGTGGTCATCAAGACAGCGTGGTACTGGCACAAAAACAGACACATAGATCAATAGAACAGAATAGAGAATCCAGAAGTGGACCCTCAACTTTATGGTCAACTAACATTTGACAAAGCAGGAAAGAGTATCCACTGGAAAATAGACATTCTCTTCAATAAATGGCGCTGAGAAAATTGAACAGCCATGTGCAGAAGAATGAAACTAGACCACCTCTTATGCCATACACAAAGGTAAACTCAGAATGGATGAAAGATCTAAATGTGAGGCAAGATTCCATCAAAATCCTAGAGGAGAACACAGGCAACACCCTTTTTGAACTCAGCCACAGTAACTTCTTGCAAGATACATCCACAAAGGCAAAAGAAACAAAAGCAAAAATGAATTATTGGGACTTCATCAAGATAAAACTTCTGCACAGCAAAAGAAACAGTCACCAAACCTAAAGACAAGCTACAGAATGGGAGAAGATATTTGCAAATGACCTATCAGAAAAAGGGGTAGTTTCCAAGATCTATAAAGAACTTATTAAACCCAACACCAAAGAAACAAACAATCCAATCATGAAATGGGCAAAAGACATGAACAGAAATTTCACAGAGGAAGACATAGACATGGCCAACATCACATGAGAAATTGCTCCACATCACTGGCCATCAGGGAAATACAAATCAAAACCACAATGTGATCCCACCTCACACCAGTGAGAATGATGAAAATTAACAAGACAGGAAACGAGAAATGTTGAAGATGATGTGGAGAAAGGGGAACCCTCTTGCACTGTTGGTGGGAATGTGAACTGGTGCAGCCGCTCTGGAAATCTGTGTAGAGGTTCCTCGGAGAATTAAAAATAGAACTGCCCTAGACCCCGCAATTGCACTGCTGGGGATTTACCGGAAAGATACAGATATAGATGCAGTGAATCGCTGGGACTCTTGCACCCCAATGTTTATAGCAGTAATATCCACAATAGCCAAACTGTGGAAGGAGCCTCGGTGTCCATCAAAAGATGAATTGAGGGATCCCTGGGTGGCACAGCGGTTTGGCGCCTGCCTTTGGCCCAGGGCGCAATCCTGGAGACCCGGGATGAATCCCACATCGGGCTCCCGGTGCATGGAGCCTGCTTCTCCCTCTGCCTGTGTCTCTGCCTCTCTCTCTCTCTCTCTCTCTCTCTGTGACTATCATAAGTAAATACAAAAAAAAAAAATTAAAAAAAAAAGATGAATTGATGAAGAAGATGTGGTGCTTTTATATATATCTATATATATATATATATATATATATATATGAAATATTACTTAGCCATTAGTAGAAATGACAAATACTCCCCGTTTGCTTCAACGTGGATGGAACTGGAGGATATTATGCTGAATGAAGTAAGTCAATCAGGGAAGGACAAACATTTATTTAGGGAATATAAAAACTAGTGAAAGGGAATAAAGGGGAAAGAAGAGAAAATGAGTGGGGAAATATCAGTGACAGTGACAGAACATGAGAGGCACCTGACTCTGGGAAACAAACAAGGGGTAGTGGTAAGGGAGGTTGGCCGGGGCAGGGGGGGAGGGTTGGGGTGTCTGAGTGATGGGCACTGAGGGGGCACTAGACGGGATGAGTACTGGGTGTTATGCTACATGTTGGCAAATCAAACTCCAATAAAAAATATACAAAAAAAAGAAAAAAGAAAGAAAGAGTCTCTTCAACAAATGGTGCTGGGAAAACTGGATAGCTACATGCAAAAGAAAGAAATTAGACCACTTTCTTACACCATACACAAAAAGAAATTCAAAATGGAATAAAGAACTAAATTTGAAATCTGAAACTATAAAAATCCTAAAAGATAATATAGGCAATAACTTTTTCAATATTGTCCATAGCAACATTTTTTTTTTTAGACATGTCTGAGCAAGGAAAACAAAAGCAAAAATAAAATATTGGGACTACATCAAAATAAAATGCTTCTGCACTGTGAAGGAAACAATCAATAAAATTAAAAGGCAACCTCCTAAATGGGAGGAGATACTTGCAAAGAAGATATCTGACAAAGGATTAATATTCAAAATATATAAAGAACTGATACAGCTCAATATCTAAAAAATTGAATAATCCAATTAAAAATGGGCAAAAGTCATGAACAGATATTTCTCCAAAGAAAACACACATATTGCCAACAAACACATGAAAAACTTTTCATTATCATTTACCATCAGGGAAATACAAATAATAACTATAATGAGATATCACCTTACACATGTAAGAATAGCAAAAATCAACAGCACAAGAAACAATAGATATTGACAAGGATGTAGAGAAAGAGCACTTTCTTGCACTGTTGGTATGAATGCAAGCTGGTGCAGCCCCTATGGAAAATACTAGGAAGTACCTCAAATAGTTAAAAATAGAACTACCCTATGATCCAGTAATTGTACTACCAGGTATCTTTCCAAAGAATTCAAAAACACTAATTCAAAGGATGCATGCACCCGAATGTTTATAATAAAATTATTTACAATAGCCAAACTATGGAAGCATCACAAATGTCCATCATTTGATGCATGAATAAAGAAAAAATATGGGATCCCTGGGTGGCGCAGCAGTTTGGCGCCTGCCTTTGGCCCAGGGCGCGATCCTGGAGACCCGGGATCGAATCCCACATCGGGCTCCCAGTGCATGGAGCCTGCTTCTCCCTCTGCCTATGTCTTTGCCCCTCTCTCTCTGTGACTATCATAAATAAATAATTTTTTTTTTAATAAATAAAATTTTTAAAAAAAGAAAAAAATATATAAAATATATATTATATATATATAATTATTATGTATGGGATATTACTCAGCTACTAAAAAGGATGAAATCTTGCCATTTGCAATGATATAGATGGAACTAGAGAGTATAGTCCTAAATTTAATGTCAGTCATAGAAAGACAAATACCATATGATTTCATTAATATGTGGAATTTGAGGGAAAAAAATGAGCGATGGGAAAAAGAGAGAGAGATGAATCAAGACCCAGATTCTTAATTATAGAGAATGACTTGGTAGTTACCAGAGGGGGTGAGGAGGTGGGGAAAGGATAGGCTAAATAAGTGATGGGGATTAAAATATGTAATTGTTGTGGTGAGCACTAAGTGATGTACAGAACTGTTTAATCATTGTAGTGTACAACTGAAACTACTATAACACTATATTTTAATTAACTGTAATTAAAATAAAAACTTAAAAAGCCAAAGGAAAGATAGAAAGAAAAGACAAAGTGAAACTGCATAATTTCTTTGAAATAATGATAATAAAATAAAACCTATCTCACCTATGGAATTAAGTTAAAGTGGAGACCCAATAACTTTTTTATGGGATTAATTCAGCTAAATAGGAAAAAAACAACCAAACAAACAAAAAGACAACAAAACTTTTTTTTTTTTTTTAAAGACAACAAAACTTAAAAAGGAAACTCATATAGTCTCCAAACAGATCAATTAGCTAAACCAAAAAAAGCAAGAGAAAATAATTGTATTAATAGCTAAAAGTAACATTACAAAAGGAAAGTATTGAAACTAACAAATAAATCAGAAACATAATTCTTTGAAACAAAAAACTACCAAACTACCAGATAATAGCCATCCTCATTTTTAAAAAGAAAGGAGGCAGAGATACAGAAGAAGGTAGAAGAGCTATTAAAGCACAGAAAATCTGGGATGCCTGAGAGGCTAATTTTGTTGCACATCTAAATCTTGGTTTTGGCCCGGGTTGTGATCCTGGGGTCATGGGATTGAGCCCAACACTGGGCTCCATGCTGTGTGAGGAGTCTGCTTGGGATTCTCTTCTTTTCTCTCTCTCTCTCTCTAACCCTTCCCCGTCTTGTGCTTTCTCTCTCTCTCTCTCTCTCTCTCTCTAATAAATCTCTAAGAAAAAAAAAAAAAGCACAAAAAATATTTTACAAACTCAATAATTATTGGGAGAAACTCTATGCAAATATATTTGAAAAACCTAAATATATATATATTTATATATATCAGATATATATATCTGATTCCATTTCAACAGAAAAATTCTAAACTATCCAGTTTCCATAAAAGAAAATGAGAATTTTCTATACATCTCTCAACACATAAGGAAACAGACCCAAAGTTCTTTACGTGGTTATTCTCGAAAACATAAATATCAGTTAATTAGTGGCAACTGACCCAATTCAGAGGACTAAACAAGAAACAAGCATTCCAAGTATTTCATATTAAGTCATGTAAAACACTTATTTCAAAACATTCAAAGTTATAACAAAAAAAAAGCACTATAGACAAATCTCCCTTATATATACTGAAAAAAAAATCTACAAAAAAAATACTTGGAAGTAAAATCCAATGAAATGTAATTAAATAATTCATTGTGACTCACTTAAGTGTTTGCTCATAATATAGAGGTAATTTAACACTAGGAAATATATTAATATAATTTACTAAATTAATAAAAAGAAGAAAATCATATCATTTTCTACATTGAATACAAAGAAAGCATTTGACAAGATACTTTCATGATTAAAATACTAAATGAAAAAAGAACAGATTTTAGGTCCAGGGTGGCATTAAAGGAAATTCCTGAACTCATCTCATCCCATAGACACACCAAATCTATAACTACACATAGATTGTTATCTTCTGAAAGAGATCTGAAAACTGGATGAACTGTTCTCCAGAACAAAGGATAAAAGGACTACTCGTGGTAGGTAAGAAAAGCATAATCATGACCTTGTATAAAACAAAACAAAACAAAACAAAACAAAACCACCCCTAGTGGGGACACACAAGGGAGGGATCTCACCAAACAGGTGCTTCTCCAGGAAGAGTGAGGGGTTGGTGCCCCACATTAGGCAACATGGCCCTTGAGATCTTCACTGAAGAGATAAGCCCTCAGAACTCATGTGTTGGAAATCCAATGTGGCTGATGTGTCAGGGTCCCAATGTGTTAAAAAGGAAACTTAGATTCTCATCTTGGGGGGTTCGTATGTAATCTTTCTCACCTTAAGACTCAGAAAAAAAAAAAAGAGCAGTTTGAAAAGCATCTAGACTATATATGAGAAAGATTTGTTTGCTTATCTGGGGGGCATCAAGTGGAGAGCTGGAGGACAAGTGAGATGCTCCCCAGGGACAGAGGCACTGGCAGGCACCAGTGATGAACTCTAAGTTTCCTGAGAGCAAAGGCAAGTGAACTCAGATGTGACACCCTCCCACCACATTGCTGGAGTGTGCAAGGGTGAACAGTTGTACTTGCTGAGGTCAAAGAGCATGGGGCAGTGGCAGTACTTGCCTACTCCCTGGCTGGGGCAGGTGAGCACAGAAGGTCATTGAGTTCTGCTCACAGCCTAAAGCTAACATTTGCCCACAGAAAAGGCACTCTCACTGCATTAGTGAAGCCCACTGGCACATGCATTCAGGACATTTTCCCACTGCCTTTCCAAAGTCAGTGAACATCCCCTGCCCCCCCCCCCCCCCCCCGCCACACACACTTTCAAACAGTCCTGTGAATGTGCTTAATCCACACAGAGGACACACTCTGATGGCCTGGCCTTGGTAGCTAACAGAACTGTTGTTCTAGAACTCCACGGGACTATAATGGTCAAAAGGATAATGCTAAAAAAAAAAAAAAAAACACCTCTTGGCAGGCCACCAATCCCAGGGCACTGCACAGACAGCATACTGAACACAATCTGGGTCTTCCTGTGCAAAAGGCCTATTTACTTAGCCTGGAGCTTCAGCCTGAGGGATAGGCTTCAGGTTTCCTAGACATCAAGAGGCTAAGGAGGCACCTGCAGGGAATGTAAGCAGGGAGACAATATCCCTGGCCTTACTACAGCTAGACAAGACTTCCCAGAAAGGAACTTATACATTCATTTGGTGCTCTGACTTTTGCAACTGTCACCCAGGAGACACCTCCAGATGTCCTGGTCTGTAAGCCAGCAGAGATTATGATTGCAGCCCCACAGGATGGTATATATTTGCATACTTTAAAAGCAGCTGCCTGAAAAGTCTGGTTTCCAATCAGCCTGCAACTAGGTGCTAAATGAGATTCCTCCCCTTGGATCACTGACAGGCCTTGGCAAACCCTAAACAATGGGGGCATATCAAGAATAAATCAAGCAGTTTAGACAATCACAAAGGCTCAAAAGACAATCAAGAGCTAGGGCGAGATTAAATGAAAAAGACTATTATAGACAAAGGCCACTCTTTCAGAACTGAGAGAGGCAGCTGTTTTGCCTAATATGTGGAAACAAACACATGAAGTCAAGTAAAATTAGGAAACATAGAAATATGTACCAAACAAAATAAAATGACAAAATCTCAGAAAAAGGCTTTAATGATACATGTAAATTATCTACCTAATAAAGAATTCAAAGTAATAAAGATGCTTACTGAACTCAAAAGAAGAGTGAATAAACAAAGTGAAACTTCAACAGAGAGACAGAAAGCATATGTAAAGTACCAAACAGAATACAGAGCTGAAGCATATAATCACTGAACTGAAAAATAAACTAAAGGGGGTTCAGTAACAGACTGGAAGAAGTAGAACAAACCAGTAAGCTGGAAGATAAAGAAATGGGACTCATCTAAACAGAGCACCTAACAGGAAAAAAAAATGAAGATAATTAAAGAACCTCAAGAACCTCAGAAGAATAACATTCACATTCTGAGGGCCTAGAATAAGAAGAGAAAGAAAAAGGTAGAAACATTATTTGAGGAAATAATGGCTCTTCCCATACCTAGGAAAGAAAACAGATATCCAGATCCAGGAAGTCCATAGAATTCCAAGATGAACCTAAAGAGAGTCACATCAAGACACATTACAATTAAAATGCCAAAAGTTACAAAGAATCTTAAAAGCATCAAGGGAAAAGCAACATGTTGTGTACAAGGAAACTCCTATAAGACTATAAGCAGACTCTTCAGCAGAAATGCTACAAATTGGAAAAGAGTAGCATGATATATCCAAAGTGATGAAAGGAAAAACTTTCAAACAACAATAATCTATCTGGCAAGATTACCTCTCAGGATTTAAGGAGAGATAAAGAGAAGTTGATAATACAATAATAATAAGGGATTTTCATACCCCATTTACATATGAGTAGGTCATCTGGATAGACAACCAATAAGGAAACACATGTTTTAAATGACACTTTAGACCAGATAGATATAGACAGTACCTTCCATCCAAAAGCAGCACAATATATTCTTCTCAAGTATAAATGGGACATTCTCCAGGATAGATCACACATTAGGCCACAAAACAAGCTCAATAAGTTCAAGACTGAGTTAACATCAAGAACCTTTTCAGACCACAATGGTATGAAACTAGAAATCATTACAAGAAGAAAACTGGATAAACTAAAAATATGTAGAAATTAAACCACCTTATTGACAACTACAGAAAATATCAAAGAAATAAAAAACATATACAGATAAATGAAATGAAATGAGCAATGTGATATACCAAAATCTATGAGATGCAGCAAAAGTGGTTCTAAGAGGAAAGTTCACAATACATGCCTACCTCAAGAAACTACCAAAAAATATCAAATAAACAATTTAACTTCTTATGAAAGGAACTAGAGAAAGGAAAAAATGAAGCCCAAAGTTAGTAAAAGGAAGGAAATAATAAAGATCAAAGAAAAGTAAATAAAACAGAGACTCAAAGACAGTAGAAAAGATCAACAAGCCAGAAAGTTATAATTGACACCAAAGAAATACAAAGGATATAAGAGAAAACAATGAATAATTATATGCCAACAAATTGGACAAATGAAGAGAAATGGATCAATTCCTAGAAATTTATATTTCAAGATTAAATCATGAAAAGATTAAAAATCTGAATAGAAAATTAAGGGCAAGGAGACTGAATTAGTAATCAAAAATCTCTGAAAAATGGGACTCCCTGGGTGGCTCAGCAGTTTAGTGCCTGCCTTTGGCCCAGGGCTTGATCCTGGAGACCCAGGCTTGAGTCCCTCGTTGGGCTCCCTGCATGGAGCCTGCTTCTCCCTCTGCTTGTGTCTCTGCCTCTCTCTCTCTCTCTCTTTCTGTGTCTCTCATGAATAAATAAATAAAATCTTAAAAAAAAAAATCTCTGAACAAACAAAACTCCAGGACCACACAGCTTCACTGGTAAATTCTATCAACCATTTAAAGATTGAATAGCTATCCTTCCTATCCTTCTTGGATTCTTCCAAAAAGTTGATGTGGAAGAAAAGCTTTCTTTCTTTTTTTTTTGTAAGATTTTATTTATTTATTCATGAGAGACACACACAAACACACACAGAGCCCAATGCAGGGAGCCCAATATGGGACTTGATCCCAGGTCTCCAGGATCAGGCCCTGGCCTGAAGGCAGTGCTAAACCGCTGAGTCACCTGGCTGCCTGGAAGAAAAGCTTTCAAACTCATTTTAGGAGGCCAATAATAACAAAACAAAAAAAGGATCCCACAAAAAAAAAGAAAATTGTAGGTCAATATTCTTGATGAACATAGAAATAAAAATACTCAACAAATATTAAAAAACTGAATTCAACAATATATTAAAAGGATCATACACCATGACCAAGTGGGGATTTATTCCAGAAATGTAAGGATGGCCCAACATCTGCAAATCAATAAACATGATGTACAAAATTAACAAAATGTAAGATAAAAATCATATAACCATCTCAATAGATGGAGAAAAAGCCTTTATAAAATTCAACACCCATTTATGATAAAATTCAACAAAGTATCTACAGAAAAAAAAAAAGAACTTAAAATGATAAAGGCCATATAAGACAAACTCACTGCTAATATTATACTCAATGGTGAACAGCTGCAAGTTTTTCCTCCAAAATCAGAAACAAGATAAGGATGCCTACTTTCACCAGTTTTATTCAATACAGCATTGGAAGTCCAACCCACAGCAATTTGGCAAGAAAAAGAATAAAAGGCATTCAAACTGGAAAAGAAGAAGTAGAACTGTCACTATTTGTAGATAAAATGACACTATGTGGAAACCCCAAGCATTTCTCCAAAAGACTGTTGAAATTAATAAATGAATTCACTAAAGTTGCAGAATACAAAAATAATGTAGAAAATCTATTGCAGTTGTAGGCAGCAATATGTAACCAGCAGAAAGGGAAATTAAGACAACATCCCACTTACAATCATACAAAAAAAAATAATAAATACCTAGGAATCAATTTAATCAAGGATGCTGAAAGACCTGTGCATGCAAAACTATTAGACACTGATTAAAGAAATTGAGGAAGACAGAAATAAATGGAAATATACTCCATAGTCATGGATCAGAGAAATTAATGCTGTTAAAATATCCATACTACCCAAAGCAATCCATAGATTCAATGCAATCCCTATCAAAATTCCAATGGCATTTTTCACAGAACTAGGACAATCCAACCTAAAATTTATATGGAGCCACAAAAACCTCACATACCCAAAACAATCTTGAGAAAGAACACAGCCAGAGATGTCACTCCCTCATTTAAAACTATACTACAACTCCCTCATTTCAAACTATACTACAAAGCTATAGTAATTGATACAATAGAGCAGTGGCATAAAAACAAACACGTAGATGAATGGAATAGAATAAGGAAACCAGAAATAAACCCATACATACATGGTCACTTGATTTAGGTCAAAGGAAGCAAGAATGGGGTCAAGACAATGGGGAAAGAACAGTCTTTTCAATAAATGGTGCTGGGAAAACTGGACTGCAATACAAAAAAAGAATGAAACTGGACCACTTTGTTATATCATATACAACAATTAACTCAAAATGGATTAAAGACTTAAATATAAGAGTTGAAACCATAAATATCTAGAAGAAATCCTAGGCAGCAATTTCCTTGATATTAGTCTTAATGATTTTTTTTAAATCTGATTCCACATGCAAGGAAAACAAAAGCTAAAATAAACAAATGGAACTACATCAACCTAATAAGTTTCCGTACAACAAAGAAATCCAACCACAAAACAAAAAGGCAACTTACTGAATGGAAGAAGATACTTTCAGATCAGATATCTAATAAGGGAATAACATCCAAAATATGTAAAGAATTCATACAGCTCAATAACAATTACAAAAATCTCTTTAAAAAATAAATGACAAAAGTAAATAGAGGATTTGAATGGACATTTTTCTAAAGAAGACACACAGGAGGAGAAAAGACACATGAAGAGATGCTCAACATCACTAATCATCAATGAAATTCAAATTAAATAATGATGAGATATCACCCTACACCTGTCAGAATAATCATTATCATAAAGGCAGGAAATAAAAAGTGTTTGTGAGGATGTGGAGAAAGGGAAACTTCATACACTATTGATAGGAATATAAATTGGTGCAGTCACTTTGGAAAACAGTATGGAGCTTCCCCAAAAAATTAAAAATAGAACTACTATGTGACCCAGCAATTCCATTCTGGGTATCTATACAAAAAATAAAAACACTAATTTGAAAAGATGCATGCATCCCTATGTTTACTCCAGATTATTTATAATAGCCAAGATATGTAATCAATCAAATATTCATCAAGATGGATGAATGGATAAAGTGTGTCCATCAATGGAATATATATACTACTCAGCCATAAAAAAAAATGAAATACTGTTATTTGTGACAACATGGAGGGACTTTGGGGGTATTATATTAAGTAAAATTAGTCAAACAAAGAAAGACAAAAAGTGTATGATTTCTTTTATATGTAAAATTTAAAAAATGAAACAAAATAAAATCTAGACTTTGTAAGTACAGAATAGAGATGATAATTGCCAGAGGGGAGGGATAGGGTGGCAAAAAGAGTGAAGGGGATTAAGAAGAACAAATTTCTAGTTATAAAATAAATAAGTCATGGGAGTGTAGGGTATAATTTGGGAATACAGTTATTATTATTGCATTAGCTTCGTAAGGTGATAAATCATAACCATTTTGAAATGTCTACAAATGTCAAATAAGTATGTTGTATACCTGAAACTAATACATGTTTATTATACCGCAATTTAAAAAAAAAAAACTTAGAAAAAGAGAAATAAGTGAATACTTTATTCACATAATAAAATTTGTGTATCTCAGTTCCAAAGCAAGTATTTTATTTGTGGAACAATATTAAAGGTATCCAGTAAAGTCATGCACAAGACTTGAGTGTACCCACTATCTTCACCACTATTACACATTGTTTTGGAAGTATTAGCCAAAGTATCTATTTGCAGATTACTGGACCATGTACGTGGAAAGCCCATAGATAACAATAAAAGATAATTTTAAAATTTGGTAAAATAGCAGGGTATAAAACTTAATGACATCAATTACCTTCAAATGTAAGATAAATAATAAAATAATTAAAAAGGCACATTTCAATTAAAAAAAGAATACAAAGTCATAAACCCTAATAAGAAGCTTCCAAAACTCTCCTGAAAGTCATAAAAGGTATATTTAAACACCAAGAATGATATACCTAGATCCTGGAAAAGAGGACCTGATAGTACAAAAATGTCAATTTCCTTAGCTTAATTTATAACTTCAGTATGATCCAGTAATAATAGTGTATGTTAAAAAAAATACCGTATGTTTTTTCCAGGTTTTAACAAGTTGATTATAAATCTCAAATGAAAAAAATAAACCAACAGAATATTTAGTAAACTCCTGAAAAAGAAGAATACAGTGTGGGTGTATGTGTGTACATTTGTGTGTGTGTGTTGTAGGGGGTAATCATAACAGCATTCAATCATATTTACTTTAAAGCTACTATAATTAAGTAATTTTGGGGATTGGTACTTGAATACGATAGCAGTCCAATGGAATAGAAAATGAAATCC
The DNA here is from genome assembly GCF_053574225.1 of Canis aureus. Lineage (NCBI taxonomy): Eukaryota > Metazoa > Chordata > Mammalia > Carnivora > Canidae > Canis > Canis aureus. Next base: position 48,291,613 of record NC_135614.1, read on the forward strand.
AGACACAGACTCAATGCATATGTAAATGCATCATTATAACAGACATCAAAACAATGGACCCATTATGCTATTGAATGTGTTTTTTGCTTTAATTCATTGAAATATACATGACTGCATTTGATTTGTTCCATGGTAACATTTTTCTGGTTAGCATTCTTTATAGTTAATGTTTATCTTTTTTCTTTCATTTCCCTCCCTCCCCTCTTTCCTTTTTCTTTTCTTCCCTGTCTCTGTCTCTCTTTCTCCATCTTTTACACACACATACACACATCCTCCCTATCTCTTTTTTTTCTATATTTGTATAGAATTCATGATTCATTTTGATTACTCTTGTTTTACATGTGAGAATGAGTTATGTTCATGCTTCAGGCAAGTCTAAAGTTTTATTACTGGTGACGAGTGTGAGCTGTCTTCTCACATGTCTGTTCACTAAGTTTCTTTCTTAACTTCCACCACCAAAAGAGTTTATTATCAGCAAGTCTTAGCTTTTTGATTCCTTGTTCAGTACCCTACCTCCTGTGTTTGTGCTTAGAACCAACCAAAGCAAATCCAGTTAAACTCCTACATCACCCTGAGGACCCCACTGTCATTGTTGCAAATAAGAAACATGGGTTCTATACTGCAGGGTCTGTCAGGATTTAAATTTCTATTTGTGTGGCTTTTTATGATAATTGTAGTCAAGAGTTTCCTTTCACTATAATGTATCAAAAACATTATCATCAGTGTTGACCGTGATTGCTTTGGAAGACTCAACCTCTGTTTTCTGTTTTATGTTTTCAGATATTTCTTAATCTCTTTTCAAAGATGAATTTGGTATTAGTTTCTACTTATTCTTTTCTATTTTTCATGATTTCTAGATAGTGAGGGGGAGAATGTTGTATTTACAATTTTAAAATAGAGATTCCTGCTCCAAAAAGTTAAAAGCATATATGATATTTTTGATATATTATGATAATTTTAATCTCAAGTTGAAAATGAAATTCTTCTCAAGTCTGAGATTCAGAAGATGAAGGTAGGGCCATTTTACTATTTTCAAATGTGGCAATAAAGTTGTCCAGAAGTACAAAAGGAGTCTTGAAAATAAAGCCTACTAAAAACCTGGTTCTAATAACCTTAAAAATGTACACCATAACACTTCAGTAGTTTCACAGGTGGAAAAATGTGAAGTGTTTCCACTATTTACTGTAAGCCAATTTTTTTTCTGCATCAAGCCATATGGTTTGGGAAACTGGGAGTTCCAAGAGAATCTAGAGTAAAATTTAACAGTCCTATTAAAAACAGAGTAAATTGAGGAGTTTATAAGCCATGCTAAAAAATAAATGATTTTTTCTCTTCCCTTTTAAAAAATACTATCATACTAATATTTTAAAACAGTGTGCACAGTTTTTTTTGCCATTTTCTGATAAATTGCTACATTGATCTACAGAAAATTTTGTTGAAAGGTTTGAACTCTATTATTGGTAATTTCTCTTCTTATGTAAGAAATGAGAAGCACTTGATATTAAGTATAGTTATTTTTAAATATCAATTCTAATTTTTGAGGTTTCAAAATTACTACTCAACTATCCTATCAAAATAAACACTGCTGGGGAATCATTTGGAAAAGAATATAGGGAAATTTGGTCAAAAATAACACACCAACTAACTAAAGACTATTTGGGGAAATTCTTTTGATATCTACAGAACAACTTAACATAAAGGACAAAATGCTTTATTTTATGCCTTTTCTTACTGTTTTAACTTGTCATATACACTCTCAGCCATCAAAAGAAAGTTTACTTAAATCATTATTTTAAAATTTGAAGCTTGAGTTAAATATACTCTGCTTTCAATTTTGTTTAATGCTTTTGGATTATAGCTCAAGTGAAGTATTTAAAATAATATGTTATTTAAAAACCCTTGAATACATTCATAAAAATTAATTTAAAAACTAACATATCTAAAATCATAAAAATAATTCTAATAATCAAGGAAAAAGTGACTTGCCCACATATTCAATGTGAAAATATAAAGAAACTTAATTCCTCATTGTCTATTACAGAATTCCTTAAGTTGACATGTCAAATTTATACGAAATTGATTAGTTTGGAAACAATCTCTCTTGTAATTACTATAGGTCAAGAAAAGTTTCTTTATAAATAATTTATCAGAAACTACTCTATAAAACCTAGGAAAATGTCAAGCCAGGTGCAATCTTTTTAAACTAATCCTGTATAAATCAATTAACGTGCTTTATTTTGACACCTAATGTCAGTATTTACCAAACGTAGATAGACAAGTCCATCCCTACAGCATGCATTTGCAAATAAGTTTACTCATTAATGTTTAATTAAGACAGAGGAAAACTGTCCTTGATATTTTGCTGCAATTAGTGCTCTCTATACCCCACTGACTTCTCATGATGAATTACTTTTCAAATGAAAAGTGAAGTGATTAAAACTGGAGACACTCCATCTACTATGCATTGCCCATACCACATTTTAAAGAGGAAAACCAAATAATGCTATGCATAGTGAAAACACAAGTGAAATTATGTTATTGCCAATTTCAACTGTGAGACTTCTTTTTGATTATGACTCCAAAGTGATATAATATCTCAATTTATTCCCATTAAATCAATTAAAGTCACAATAGCAGAGATTTGGAAGTTTTCATTCAAACCCCTCAATCTAAAATATTTCATAAACATTAAGTGTATTGTGAGGGTCACACAATTTTCCAAACAATGTTCTCATCATTTCACCTACAGTTTTAACATTTTACTCTTTTGAAAGACTCCATAATCCATCTTGTATAATATACTAATTTTACCAAACAACCAATCCAATCTAACACTTCACAATAATGACAATAACAAAAACTTTAAGTCTGGAAAAATCAGTTGACTTATGCAATGTTAGACAACTAACAGATGATAGACCTATAACTGTAATATAGTTGGTCTACCTTATAACCTTTCCCCTCACTCCCTACTCAACTTTTCACTGTGTCCATTTTAGAAGGAAGAGCAAATATAGTATAAAAAGATATTCATGAACTCTTTGATCATTATATGCAGATATCATCCAGATTGGAGCATTCTTTTTTGGGTGTGTTTTGTTTTGCTTGTTTGTTTATATAAAAATACTCATAGTAGCTTTATTAATAATAGTCAAAAACTGTAAATAGCCCAAGTATCCATCAACAAGTAAATACATGAAAAAGTGATAGAGTACTACACTTAGCAATAAAAATAAATAGTTGAGTGGACCACTTTGAGAAGGGCATGCATTCTTCACTTCTATAGTGTCCACTACTCCCTATTACACTTCCACATTGCAATTTTGAATCTTTTGCCACTTAATTTTGAGCTTGCTCTGTGGCTTCTTTAATATTTCTGCTTTTAGTGATTTACTTTACCTTCCTGGTCCCTGATGGCTTTTGCATTTGCAACTACTGACATAATTACTGAAGTAGTAAAACTAGTAAATGAGAAATGGCAATAAAATTCATCCAAACCAACAAAGACACACACACACACACACACACACACACACATTTTGAAATTATATAGCATGGATCTATTTACAATTGAATTAAATGCTTATTTTTGGTATAAACTATAGAACTACTGGATGGCCATAATCTCCATAATATGCAAGCCTAATTTGAATATATGTTAATTCTTCAAAATCATGAAACTAGTAAGAAAGGATGCATTATCTTTGCAGGAAATTTGAGGAAAAAGTCCATGATGCCAGGCAATGAGTAAAAGTTATGAAAAAGTAACTTTTAATAATCTGTTTTCAATGGTATACTGATGTGGATCAGATTAAAACCATGGGCCAGGATACATCATTGATAAGGATATGGTGAGGAAAGAAGAGCTGAACTCTTGAAATAGATCAGAGGCACTGTCAAGCAAAATGGAGGTGTGGTGTTAGGCCAATCTGGTTGGAGCAGAAAAACCAGGTTACACTGAAATTAGTAGAATAATTCAAGTGAAGATTTGGGAAATTTAGCATCAGTTATTTGTAACTTATTTGCTTAATCTAAAATATGAGCTTGTGTGTTATGATTACTGAATATGAATGGGAAACTATTGTTTTTTATTCTCACAAAAAATGCTGTCATATTTGAAAAACAGTTTCTTATACCCTCTTTCATATACCACATTTCTCCCTCTCAGCCAGGGAGAAAAAGTACTTAAGCTCTGACAATGGCTGTTGTTAGGTCTAAACTACAACGTGATCTTAAATAACTAAGATAGGATAAACTTATGGAAAATTCAGAAACACAACTGAGGAAATATGAGATCTTAATACTGGTCCTACTATTAGGTGCTGGTTATAATAACAATTTAAAGACCTTGAGCTATCAAGTAGGCTTACTGATGGAGGACTCTTATCAGAGCCCCTGCTGTTAGTTCTGACAGATTTACCACACATGGCTGCACATGGCTACACTTGTACCCACTCAAGTGTGTAAGAACTGTCTAGTGCTGAGCCATTGAGAATTTGCCTCAGTAATGTTTTAATTGCAGCGTCACCTCAAACCAAAGAAATTAAGGCTGATAGAAAAGTTGTCCACATCATTATTGCTGCTTTCTCTAATGCAAAAAAAATCATCTTATTTGAAAGTATATTTTTGACACTCTCTCATTACGTGTGAAAATGTTGAGAACACCCTGTGGATAGTTGAGGCTCATTTATAGACAAGATTATTCCTTTTCACATAAAGGAACTAAACATCCATACATTTTGTTAAAGACTGGATAACACCCAAGAGAGAAAATATTCATATGCATTTTCCATACACCTGAGAAACCAAAACAGAAATTTTGGCAGGGAGTCTCAGCTCAATTCAAGACACAAAATTTTACAACGATATCATGCAACCCCTCCTTTTAAAGTTAGATTATTGGAATAATAACATTTTAGGCTTTTAGCATCCTTCATCATTCAATTTATTATTGAGAAAAGAATGATCTGCCAAAAAAAATAGACTTTCAATTTAAGAGATCAATTTTGAATCTGAACTCCTCCACTTATTAACTAGATATTTCATACTTCTGAACAGCTAGAAAAATGATGCCTACTTTCAGATACTTTGTGAAGACTAATTAAAATAATGTGTATAGAACACATAGCACTCAAGTATGTATAGTCAAAGTATAGTACATAATCCAAAAATACTATTATATATAAATGTATTATCTACAAATTATGTAAAAATGTAAAATTTATAATTTGGTCATTTAAATATTTTAAACATACAGGTTTATGTGCATGTTTATATGTAAATATATAAATATATATTTTAAATTAGCTGCTTTACTGGAAATCAAATGGGCAAAAGTATTGTTTATAATCTGGTAATTATCACAGGTATACATATATATATGTGTGTATATATATATGTGTGTATTATATACATAATACACATATTATACATTATATCATTATATATAATATGATTACAATGTCATATAATATGACACATATAATTTATAATTTTGCTCCAAAATAAGATTTAACCTACAGCTAAAATGACATCTGAAGCCAATAATTAATCTAGCACTAAAAGAGGCAGAAGAGAATCACTAGGAAGTGGAAATAAACATGACTTTTGAAACTATCTGGAAAGTTGGTTATAGCTTAGAATTATCTATAGAGTTAATCACCTTCTGATTCAGGTATCTTTGTTGGTGTTTTTAACTGCAGGATTTTAATGGACACTTTCTTCTTAATCAGAGGTTACAAAGTCCTCTAACTTAATATCAGTTTCAACTTCCTGTAAGATGATCATTTTTAGAAGGATCCATTAGTACACAACAAAGTGAGCTTTCATATGCCATATGACTACATACTGTCATAATATATCAAATGTACCCACCAACTTGAGTAAAAACTCATTCATGTGATTGCATAAATGTGGAAAATAAATTTTAAAAATAGATAGAAATATTTTTTCTTGTTAAATAAATTTAGAAATAATTTGAAAGTCTTGGACTTACTTGGAAGTAAATCTTGGCTCTATTCAAAAAAGTGGGAATGACTATATAAGAACAATCATCTATTCCACATATCTAGTCAGTATTTTAGTTAACTACTACCTTACCGCCATGGAATTGCCTGGTTTCAATTCAATACTTTATTGTGATATAATAAGAAAATATGAAGTAATATAAAATTGTCCTCCAAATGTCATTCTTTTTTCCTATTGCAATGTTTAGCATGTCTTACTATAATTAATCCAATTTCTCTTTTTATGATAGTTGATAAAAAGCTTTGAGCAAAGATTATGAACCATCTTTAGAATACTGAAGAGGCTTACGGTTAATATTTCAGTATTAGCTTTATTCTTGGCTTCATTTTTAAATTTATATTTATTTTTATTTTTCAAGCCTACCTTTGCTATATTGCATTTTGTTGTACTTTATGTCCTTGTAATTAGTAATAAACCCTTTCTAAAATAAGGTTGATGATAAAGTAATAAATGACTTCATATACTGTATGATAGATCCTTTGATAATATGTCTTCAATTTGTCTTTTTAGCATTGTCTCCCACTATTCTTCTGATGCATTATTTCTCTGTTCACACTGACTTTTTAAAACCACTTTATTGAAGAATGATTGACATATAAAACTTCTATATATGTAAATACAACTTTATGAATATGGAGATAAGTATACACTCATGAAGTCATCACCACAATCTATACCATAAAAACAGCCACCACCTCCAAACATTTTTCCCTGTCCTCCTTATGTATTTTATTATTATTATTATTATTATTATTATTATTATTATTATTATTTTGGTAATAAAACACATAACATAAAAAATATTTTCTTAGAGTTCTCTGGACATGCTGTTTGACAATGCTAAATATCACCTTACAACACCTTTCCATAGTCCTATGAATAATATGTATAAGATTGAACTCAAAAGTTATTCTTTCATGACTCTTGGAATGAATTAATCAAAATATGCAGCCAGGACAGTGTCTGTGAAAGTGAAGGATATACTCATTTACTTTGCCTTTTCTTTGATTTAATCTCACTTAAATTCGGAATTTATAAGATATTAAAATTTCAATATAGGATAAAGTAAATGTTATATTTCAAAGAAACTTGATTAGATTTTTTAATGCAGTAATATATTAGAGGATGAAAATCTAAGAAACGACTCCAAGTTCTAAGATGTATGTTCTCTTCACTAGTGCATAGTAATTTTATTACTACTATGCATTTTTAACAAATTTTTATTCTCAGATGTGTCGTGATTACTTTAACAAATTACACTAACCTAAAAGGCCAATTCAAATTTTAAATTATTCTGGAACAGTGTTTTACTAGATATTACCTGAAGGTAGGGAACCCTAAAGACTTTTCCTAGGCAGAGATTTGTAGTATATGTGGATTGGCTAAACTGACTTACTAAAACACTATTTGGGTAACCAATTTAAATAAGAGTAAGCTCCTCAGGGAGACTAAAGGGAAAAGCAATATGGGGTAAGTTAACCTCCTGAGTTTTTCAGGTTCTAGTCTACACGACAGATGTACTTAATATCCTGGAGCTCTCCTAGTGTATGCTTCTAATCGAAGTTGGCTTTGTTCTGTACTACTTTCAAAAGTAAAAGAAGAAAACTGGAACCCAAGTGCTCTATTGAGAGGAAGGTATTTCATATATGAGTTTCGACTTGCTTATGTGGTTTGTTTGCTTTATTTATTTATTTATGGTCAGGATCACAAGTATAAGGTATTGGCCCTTTGAAGAATGAATGCTGCTGTCATCCTCCATTTCCTATGAGATGTCACAGCTGTGACAAGGAAGGGTTTATAATGGCACAGTTCGGTGCCTTCATAATTTATTCTCTCTGATTTTATGCTCTTTTAGTCTCCTGCTCAACCATCCACTAACAAGTGGTGATATTAGCCAATAAATCAAAGACGTCTGCTTGTCACTGCCAGATGCTTGGCCACATCGCAGCCGATTATGAGACGTACAAAAGGACAATTTCATGTAGGGAGCTCAGCAGAGGTGTTCCACTGATATTCTGTTTGATAGGAAACCAGCGTGAGGTGAATGTAGTAAAATTCAATAACTTTTGTGCCTTATAGCAATGAAGAACTAAGTTGAAATAAAACTGGGAAGTAAATTAGGACCTCAGCTTTATTACTATTCCTTTTATGATCCTAAATCTCTTCCTTTATCACCTCGATGCAGGTTAGAGAAAGAAGAAATATTTTAATGTACTCAGTTTATTTTGCTGGGTCTAAGAATTTATCTTCTTTTTCCAAAAGCATCAAATAAAGCATTTACACTTATCTATTAAAATGTCTTTTAAAACATTTTAAAGAAATATAATGATAGCATAATAATATTTATTTGAATGCTAGATAATATACAAGAATATCATCTTATTTTCTCTTTACTATTAAAAACTGCTGCCAACTAATTAAAATCATCCACTAGGTATTAATTTCTTGTATTTTCCTTTATTTGTCTCATTATTCAAATTACTGACCCACCACAAAATACCTGTAACTTTTCTGTGGTGTAAATAAAAGTAACAACAGCAGACTGAATTTATAGATTTCAAATGACTATGCAAGGTATTTTATGAAATGTTCCTCAACAAAACATTGACTTAAAAAAAAAAGACAGGAAAAAATTTATATTTTTCCTTTAAATGAAAGGAGATAGAATAAGTTTTCTTTTACTAAAGAAATTACTAAGTTTTTTCTCTCCTAAGAAGTTTATTATATTTATATGTTGAATACATGACTAGATTGTTGACTTAGCACTTTTGCTATGTTGAGAATTTGTTACAGAGCAATCAAATAGGTCTCATGTTATAAATCGAACTTTATGTTAAGGTACAAAAAAGCATAAATAATTAAGCTTAGTTTTTAATTAGTATGGCTGTGTTTTATCTTATGACAATCTTACTTTTTCTTGTCTTCCTTTAACTTTAAAGGATCTAAAGGTGCCCTGCAGTGCCTCAATTTCAGTTACCAACTCTCAGAGGTTAAAAGAACATTTATTTCTTTAGTTTTTCCTCAGATTTCCTTATGTTATAGATGTTTCTAATTATTTTTTCAGTGACACCTGGGTAGCTCAGTGGTTGAGTGTCTGCCTTCAGCTCAGTGTGTGATCCTGGGGTCCTGGGATCAAGTCCTGCATTGTACTCCTGTGGGAAGCCTGCTCCTCTCTCTGCCTTTGTCTCTGCCTCTCTGTGCATCTCTCATTAATAAATAAATTAAAACATTAAACATAATAATTAATATTTTCAAATACTAATGTCTTCTAAATATCCTCAGGATAATAGCTTACACTTTCCAAAGAGTAAGATATAAGAACTTTTTAAAGTAAAATGTTTATATATATATATATATATATATATATATATATATATATATAATAACAGGTATTTCACAATTCCCCTCAACCTACTAATACTTTATTGATGTTGTGGTTGTTCTGTTATTGCTGTTGTTTTGTTGTTACTTATGCTATGACTTCTACATTGATATTTCATATGATGGTTTTATTTTTCTACAGCCTAATAGGAATTCAAAGGTACTATCTATTTAGAAACCTTCAGACAGAGAAGAAAATTCACTTAGAAGTATATGATTGCAGTCCTTCTTTATTTCTTTGAGATACAGAATTATTGATTATTATTAAGTATTTAAGTACCAGTTTACATTCTGTGAAGTTTTCATAGCTATGGTTTTATGTCTCACATTTCCATGAAACATTAGAGTAAATTTCCAGTTATACTAAGCACAAGAAAGCAAGGAAGCACACTACAAATATACTGAATAAGAAAAAAAAAAAAAGAACATAGAAACCTCAGAAATACTACAAAGATGATAAATTATAACACAAACACTTTGGCTACTGCATGACCCCCATATAGAAGAGGATGCCTGCTTTCATTTAAGAAGTGTGTCAGTTTGTTCTGCCCTGCAGGAAAAAGATAAGAAGTGACTTAAAATGTAAAGGACTATAAAAACACAGAAAATGATAAGATGATTAAAGATTTGTTCAGAATTTTTTTTTTTTTTTTTTTTTTTTTGATGAGACACTCTTAACACTAAATATATCTAGCTAGAGCAATGCAGGAGTTTAAGTTTGATTGAGTTATTCCAAATCAATGAAAAATAACAAGTGGGTTTTTTTGTTTGTTTTTGTTGGTTAGTTAGTTTCAATAACCAGAATTTGGTAAAGCCAGAAGAACTTAGAATGAATACACCAGAAAACAAACAATATCAATTCAAATAATTGGTTTCATCTCTTCATTATTTACTTTTTGCCTTTGTAAGATACTTTATCTGTAGGTTCTTGATATGGAATTGGGTGAAAAGTATTGGTCACTTATTATTTTGGAGGTACACTCGGAGATGAAATCTATAAAACTTTCTCTAATAACATGGTAAATAAGAGCTCTGATCTACTCTATAGCTTTTATGGAGCATCTATCATTATTTCATTTTTAGTCCCTAGGTAGATGACAAATACCAGCACTGAGAGTACCATTATAAGTCAATATAAAAGGCAATCTGATTTTTCTCACTGGCATGAGAGAGTACTGTCTTAGGCCTAAGTATAGGTTGTCACCCCAGGAGATGATTTTCTAGTTTCAAAAGGTATCCTACACAGAAGTTCCTTTATAAAATGAGATAAGGGAGAGCTGCACATATCCTTTACACAGAGCAAGGAAAAATAAGTTATTTGCATTTTTAAAATCTCTTGAAATTGAACCAACCTACCATTCCAGCAATGTTTTCTGCCATTACTCTATTTCATTGTGATTTTCTCCTCATAGTTTCACCCCAGTAATTATCTGTAAACATATTATCTTAATCATAGCTCAGCAGCATATATACACCCTCATCTGAATTCTGGGCTTTATATGCCATGACTCAAAGGCAAAAAACAAATGAAAATGTTCTTCATCTTCCCATCCCCATGATCCCTCCTTCTGAATGTCTGTAACTCATACTGTCTATGTAATAGATTTGTCACCTATCATATCTTTTATGTAACATTCTGATTAGAAATGTGATCTGAGCCAAGTTACATATGCTCTCCCTACTTTATTTTCTTTATAACTGAAATGAAACTAATAATAGTATATACTTCAGATACTGAGGTGGAGACAAGATGAGCTAATAAATGTAAAATGCTAAACCAGGGCTGCATGCATAAAAAAATACTGCTGAATAAATAAGAGTTGTTGTTATGGGTACCACATATTTTTTTCCATAGAGCATTGTTTTATTTTTATTTTTTAGAATATATTGAAAAGAACTATATTCTTTATCTATTAACTTGAATTGGAAAATGCATTTCAAAATGTATGTACTATTTATGCTTTTGATTTATGTCAGTACAAGAGCCATTAATTTTTATGTATCTAGTAAATAAATGATATACACCATATATTAAACAAATTTATATGTTCATGCAAGCTTTACTGAACACTGAAGATGGAAAAAAATATCATTTGGAATACTACAATGATTTAATTGCAAATACACCAATAAATATGTTGAAAGATTTTAGGTTACAAATTCCATCATGTGGGAGAATCAAATAAATATGATAAATGTTACTGACATCATTTGATTAGCAGAATATATTTAAGCTATAAAATTTGAAATCGTTTGATTGTAAAAAGTGTGAAACCCTTAGAAAACAACATAATTGAGAATATATACACTGTGCAATAAATTATTTTTGGGCATTGCCTTAAAGTGGACTTTAGTCCTTGAAACTTACAGCCATGAAAAATATCATAACCCCCCTGGAGTAGTTATTTGTAGAATGGATTTAATTAATCTTTATCTATCACACTCAAGTATAAACTATTTGAGAGTGAAGGTGGAGTCACTTGTTTATCCATTTGTTTAGTATTCATTCAGTCATCCATTTATCTCTAATGTATCCCTATCATTTCACTGAGTACTCAATATTTTTTAAATGAATGATTAATTTCCTCATCCTTTTTCATCTTTGGAAGGGTGGGGACAGAGTAAATAATCTCTCAGCTCCAAAGTTTTAAAATGTTATGATAGCATATCATTTAAACTATCACCAATGATGTACATAGAAGAAAAACAGAAATTCTTCTATGCCGTTGAATTCTTTCTTTAAAACCATACTTCAAAAAAAAAAAAATTCACATTCCATAAGGATATTTATGTCAGTTTCTCCATTCCACTGAGGTAGATAGAGGTGGAACTAGTTTAATGTGTGGATTAATATAAATTTCAACTATAAATGAAAGGTTTCATAATCGTAATTGTTACCATTAAAATAATATCAGTAATATGATATCCATTATTGAGTGCCAAAAATCATTCTAGGTAGCTTATTTACTTAAGTTATCTCATTTAATGCTTACAACTAGTCTCTTATTTTGGAGTAGTAACATCCAGTTAAAAAATGAGATTACAGTATGAGAGAGAACTTGTGCATGACTTTGCACTGTTGATAACTACCAAGATTTTAAACCAAACTGCTTTAGGGGTAAAGATCATACTCATTCTATATTTAAAAATCTCTAATATTGTTTGTGAATGAGTCCACATTAAGAAAACTTTGCTTTGTATTTGTATACAGATCTCCACGATTCTCTCTAAATAAATACCCAATGTCACCATTCTAAAAAACAAACAGACAAAAGCAATTCAGGCCTTGAACAAATATTTAACTTATTTTGCCTTCTGACCTGCACTTTAACAATTAAAATAATCATTAGTCAATGATAAAAAAAAAAAAAGGAGAAATTCGTTCTTAAAAGGAGTAAAAGAGGAGGCAATTCAAAAGGGCAGCACAATAAGACCCTGAACTCACCTCCTCCCATGAACATACCAAATATACAGCTACATATAAACAATTCCCTCTGAAAAAGACTAGCAGAACAGCTCCTCTACAACAAAGAATAAAAAAAAAAAAAAAAAAGCCACAATGATATGGGTAGGGGAGGTGAAAAACCCACACATAGCCTGGTGACCCACAGGCAGGAGTGATCTCACAAATACAGAGTGTTTTCCTGATGAGTGAGGAGTTTGAACCCCACATTAGACACCTAAACATTCAGAACTGCACTAAAAGGAGCCCCTAAAACATGTGGATCTGAAAACCAACAGTTTTCAGGAGTTCCAAAGGACTATATGAAACTGAGACTACCTATTTAAAGGTCTCACATGCAGATTCACTCATCCCACAACTGAGCACAAAACAGCAGATTTCAAAGCTTCTAGACCATATGTGAAGGAGATTCACTGGCTAATCTTAGCATCTGCCAAAGGGGAAGTGGTTTATTGGAATTTTCTCCAGGGATAGAAGAGCTTCAAGACATCATTTTTGCACTATCCTTCCTTGTAGGCACCAGTGCTGGTAAGCACAATTTTTGTTCTTTCCCTTTACCCTGGTAGCAACATTTATCAGTGCTACTGTACTCCTGCCATGCTAAATCTGGTAGGGGTGTCTCCTGTCCCTGTGCTCCCCAATGGCCACACCTGATATACTCTATAGCAGATACTCCTCTTCAGGCCTTCCTTGCCAAATCCAGGAGATAGGCATGCCCTGGTTTGGCACTCTTCAACAGCTCACTCCATCAAAGCAGGTGGGTGGACATGCCCAAGCCCAGCATTCCCCCATGATACTACCCAAGCTGACTGTTTACACAGTCCACATAGGAATTTCCCCTTGAATGACTTGCCCTGGTGGCAAGGAGATCTTGTGTTTCTGGGCCTGATATAACTGAAACAATCAAAGAGGCAGTTTTTGGCAGGCTACCACAATCAGGGAACTGCACTGACAATCAAATGAATAAATTGAAGTATATGAAATTAAACTGTATTACCTATCCTGGAGCTTCAATCTAAGGGACACCCCTTCAGGCTGGCAACCCAACTAGAGACTATGAAGGTGCTCTCAGGAAATGTAGGCTAGAAAAAGCCATCTTTGCATTTTCCTTTGGCAGTGCTACAGCTCACCAGTATCTCCCACTGAGGAATATATGTGTGTATATATATATACACATATATATATATACACATATATATATACACACACATATGTATAATATATATGTACATATATACACATGTACATGTATACATATACATGTTCCCTAACATGTATCAGGTATATATATATATATATATATATATATATATATATATATATTCCTGCAATCCTGATTTTACAGCTGTCACCCAGGGGACACCTCTGGCTTGGATGAAGAAGAGGCCAGCAGGGCTTACAATTGTGATCCCATAGGATTGTATATATTTGCATACTTTAAAAGCCTCTGCCTGAGGGTCTGACTTTCAATCAGCCTCAAACTGGGAGCTGAATGAAATCCTACACTTTGGAACATTCAAATGCCTTGACACACTCTCACAACTGGGATTTATCAAGAATAAATCTGGTTGCTTAGAAAATCACAAAGGTGTGAGAGACAACTAAGAACAAAGGTAAGATAAACAATAAGTTTCATCTATACAAAGCCACTCCTTCTACACTGGTAGTTATTTTCCCTAACATGTAGAAGCAACACAAAACCAGGAAAAATGAGAGAAGACAGGAATATGTTCCAAATAAAAGGACAATATAAAGCCCAGATAAAAACTAATGACACAGAAATAAGTAATTTACCTGATAAAGAGTTCAAAGTAATGGTCATTAAGATGTTCACTGATTTCAGAGGAAGTATAAAAACAGAAAGAACTTCAACAAAGAAAATATGTAAAAGTGCCAAACAAAAAGAGCTAAAGAATACATTAACTAAACTGAATAACAAAATAGGTCAAAAAACACTATAAATGTTCAGTAGCATACTAGATGAAATAGAAGAATAAATCAGTGGCATAAGGACAGGGCAGTGGAATTCATCCAACAGAGCAATAAAAAAGAAAAGAAAGATTTTCAAAAAGTGAAGAATAGCTTAAGGAACTTATGAGACAGCATTAAGTGGAAAAACATCTACATAATAGGAGTAATATAAATAGAAAAGAGATGGAAAGGGACAGTAAATTTACCTTAAAAAGTAATGGCAGTGAACTTCCCTAACCTGAGGAAGAAAACAAACATCCATTTCAGAAAACCCAGAAAGTTTCAAAAAAAGATAAACCCTAAGATATCCACAGTAAGACACATTTTAAGTGAAATGTCAAAAGTTAAAAATAAAGAGAGGGAGACTCCTGGGTGGCTCAGTGGTTGAGTGTGTCTTTGGCTCAGGGTGTGATCCGGAGTCTTAGGATGAAGTTCCACATCGGGCTTCCTGCATGGAGCCTGCTTCTCTCTCTGCCTAGGTCTCTGCCTCTCTCTCTGTATGTGTTTCATGAATAAATAAATAAATCTTAAAAAAATAAGAGAGAATCCTAAAAGCAAGCAGGGAAACCGAACTTATGTACAAGAGAAACTCCTTAAGACTAATAGCAAATTTTATTTTTTTTAAGATTTTATTTATTTATTCATGAGAGACACAGTGGGGGAGAGAGAGAAAGAGAGAGAGAGGAAGAGACACAGGCAGAAGGAGAAGCAAGCTCCATGCAGGGAGCCTGATGTGGGACTTGACCCCAGATCTCCAGAATCAGGTGGGCTGAATGCAGCGCTAAACCGCTGAGCCACCTGGGCTGCCCTAACAGCAAAGTTTATAGCAGAAATTTTGCAAGCCAAAAAAAAGGCATGATATATTCAAAGTTCTATAAACAAAAACTTGCAGCCTAGAATACTATACCCAGCAAGGTTATCATTCAGAATTTAAAGGAAAAATAAAGGGGCACCTGAGTGGCTCAGTGGTTGAGTATATGCCTTCAGCTCAGGGTATGATCCTGAGGTGCCAGGATCGAGTCCCACACTGGGCTCCCTGCGAGGAGCCTGCTTCTCCCTCTGCCTATATCTCTGCCTCTCTCTCTGTCTTTCTCATGAATAAATAAATAAAATGTTAAAAAATATAATAAAAATAAAGGAAAAATAAAAGAGCTTTCAAGATATGCAGAAAATGAATAAATACACTACCACTAAACTGGCCTTACAAAAAATACTAGAGACTTCTTTACATTGAAAAACTGAGGAGGAGTACTAATTAGTAAGAAGAAAATATGAAAGTAAAAATCTCACTGATAATGTTAAATATATACTAAAGACAGTGAACTAATCACTAAAAAGCTAGCATTAAGGTTAAAAAACAAAAGTAATAAAAATAACTATGACAACAATCAGTTATGGGATAAACAGAATGAAAAGTTGAAATTGTGACATCAAAAACATAAAATGTGGGAGAGGGTGAGTTAAAGTGTAGAATTTCAAAATGTGTTAAAACCTAACATGCTATCAACTTAGACTGAAACATATAACCATGATGATCACAAAGCAAAAACCTGAATCAGATACAAGATAATGAGAATGGTATCTATATATAATACTCAAGAAAGACATCAAACTATAAGAAAAAAGAGCAAGAAGGAAAGAAAGAAACAAGGAAGAACTATAACTACCAGAAAATTGAGCAACCCAGGTGACTCAGTAGTTTAGCGATACCTTCAGTCCAGGGCATGATCCTGGAGACCCCGGATTAAGTCCCATATTGGGCTCCCTGCATTGAGCCTGCTTCTCTCTCAGACTGTGTCTCTGCCTCTCTCTCTCTGTGTGTCTCTCATGGATAAATAAATAATATTAAAAAAAAAAAAAAACAGAAAACAACAAAATGAAAGTATATACCTATTATAATTGTTTTATATGTACTGGACTTAATTCTACTACTATAAAATGGCTGAATGGACATAAAAACAAGTGTATGCTATTAGAAACTTATTTACATGGGCAGACGGGGTGGCTCAGCAGTTTACTGCCATCTTCAGCCCAGGGCCTGATCCTGGAGACCTGGGATGGAATCCCACATCAGGCTTCCTGGATGGAGCTGCTTATCCCTCTGCCTATGTCTTTGCCTCTCTCTGTGTGTGTGTGTCTTTCATGAATAAATAAATACAATCTTAAAAAAAAAAAAAAGAAAGAAACTTATCTCCAATATTAAGAGCACACACAGACTAAAAGTGAAGGAATAGAGAAAATATATTTCATGCAAATGGAAACTAAAAGAAAGCTGGTTTAGCTAGACTTACACTAAGCAAAATAGGCTTTAAAACAAAGATTGTCATAAAAGGCAAAGATGAGAATTATAGGATGATAAAGAGGTCAATTTAGCAAGAAGATATAACATTTGTAAATATCTATCCATGCAACACAGAAGCACGGAAATACAGAAAGCAAGTATTAATAGACCCAAAGGGAGAAATTGACAGCAATCCAGTAACTGCAGGGGACTGAAATACTCATTTATATCAATGGATAGGTCATCCAGGTAGAAAATCAATAAGAAAACACTGGCTTTATTTTTTTTTTAAGATTTATTTATTTATTTGAGAGAGAGAGGGAGTGTGTGTACAAGTGAGGGAGGGGCAGAGGGAGAAAATCTTCAAGCAGACACCTGATGAGCATGTAGCTCAACATAGGGCTCAATTTCACAATCCATGAGATTGTGACCTGAGTCAAAACCCAAAATTGGACCTTTAACCAACTGAGTCATCTAGAATCTCCAGATAACACCAGCTTTACATGACACATTAGATAAGAAGGACTTAACAGATTTATCCAGAACATTCTATCCAAAATAGAATATACAAATAGAATACACTTGTTCTCAAGTGCACATGGAACATTCTCCAGGATAGATTATATAAGTCCACAACACAAGTCTCAATAAATTTAGGACAAGTGAAATAATATCAACCATCTTTTCAGAACACAATGGTAAAAACAAAACAAAACTGGAAATCAATCAGAAAAATAATAAATAAATAAATTTGAAAAAATTACAAATACATGAAGTTTAAAAACATATAACTGAACAACCAATGGATCAATGAAGAAATCAAAGGAAAAATTAAACAGAAAATACCTTGAGACAAATGAAATTGAAAACACAGGATACTTGAGTTATTGGGAAGCAGAAACAGTCATTCTAAGAGGGAGAATCATCAATTTTACCTAGAATTTTAACTAGCTAAAGAAAACAAAATTATGTAACTATAGATCATATTTTTTCATGCGATTTTGACTTCTCCAAGTGCAACAGCAATTTCTAGACTTTGAATCTGCTGAATATACCTAGGTTATGACTAACATTCTGTGGTGGACAAACATTAAAGTGACTCTCAATGATTTCTACATCCTTTTGTTCATGCTTTGCATAATATCCTCACTCACGTTGAATGTGGGAGGAACCTATGACTTGCTTCTAATCAATGGAATACAGCAAACATGATGGGATGTCATTCCCATAATTATATTAAGTTATAAAAGACTTGTATTACTAACTTCCTTTACTCTCTATTGTTTCTTTCAAATAATCAAGTTGCTTTCAATCCTGTAGTTAAAAGGAAATAAATTCTGCCAGTGATTTGAAGGAGCTTGGACGTGGATCCTTCCACAGTCAAACTTCCAGATGAGAACCCAACCACAGTCTGTACCTTGACTGCAATCCTATAAAAGCTCTAGTTATGCCATGGCTGTACTCCTAACCCACAGAAACAATAAGATAATAAATGTGTATTGTTTTAACCCACTATATTTGAGATTATTATTAGCATAAAAATCTATTACATTTTTTTTCTTAATATTCCTAATTCCTGGCATTAGTTCTATAGCTATCATGGAAACCTTTTTGGACCTGGGGATTTCCAAAGTATTTCTACCTTTTAATTACAACTGACCATTTTGATTATTATTTGAGAACCAATGTTTATTGTGTATAAAGATTGTTTAAAAATTATGAATTCTCCCAATAATTGCTTACAAATGAGAAGAATAATTGGAAATATCACTTTAAGTCACATAGACTTCATGACTTTGTTTATTTAGTCTAGAAGAACACTTTCCTTGTACCACAATTTAATTTTGACACTTTTTCAGCACCTAGAATCTACTTTAGTATAGCACTAGCTCTTAATGGTATGATAGTACAATGACTGATACTCAAATATAAGGTTTGGGGGACTTATGCAGCAGTCAAAATTACTCTACTGTAATAATTATCTAGAGAAAATGAGAGAGAGAGAGAGAGAGAGAGAGAGAGAGAATAGGGTATACTACATTACTACAACATAAATTGAACCTTACTTCATTGATAGAAAATAAAAGAAAAAGGGAATTAATATTTAATGAATAACTGCTCTATGTTAGTCATTGTGTTTGGCCTTTATATAGTCAAGCTAATATGGTAGCCTTGAACCAATGCTTGATGGTAAAAAAAGAGGTGAAAGACATCTATTTTCATCTCTGACATTTAAAGATTTAGAAGTCATTACTTCCAGTCTTATAACAAGAAAAAAGTTGAACAAACTGAAATCAATGACTTTTCTTGAATCCACTAGGGAAGAGAAGGCACAGAGCAAACAATCACCGTGAAATCGAGAATGGCAGGTGAATCCAGGGTGTCACAACCAAAATCTGCTTACCTGAAGCAGAGCCTGCTAGAGCAGTAAACTTAAATGGCTATTTTGCCAAACTCCTATAGGCTCAGTCTGAAATAGCCTAAGAGTAAGAAAGTCCTGGGGGCCACAGTTTTAGGGAATTCCCACAAATTCATGGGTTTACCTCAAAAAACCCCGACAGATTCTCACAGTAAAGAGCCAAGAAAAAAGGCTTTGGGGCTCCGGCAGATGGAAAGGAAAAATAACCATTTGGAAATATATTCAGAGCATTTTATATAATAAAACTTAATTTTCACTGGAAAAGATTTACGGACTGTTGTCTGAGCTGGGGGGAAGGGAATTTCCCCAAATACAGGCTTTACTGTCCCTTCTTCACCTAAGCCTGGGAAAGACCTAAGAGACACTTGTGAAGGTCACACATAGACCAGGAGTGCAGGCTCATTAAAAAACTGAGATTCAATCATAAGATTATAAAATGCATTCCTTCCTTCACTCTTTATCACCACAACAAAAAGAGCTCAAAATCAATAACAGTGGATTACAGTTGAGAGATCTGCAAGACACTGACTCTAAGGATGAGTTCTTAGGGAAGCCCCAAAACAAGTGGAGAAATAAAATATCAAAAACAATGCAGGAATTTGATCCATCTACTAGTTATAGCTACAGCAAACATTAAACACCACCCAATGTTTAGTCAGACTAACCTAAAATATCACACAAAAGATCTTATTTACTTTAGTTCCTATTATCTAATACATTATGTCAGGCTTTCAACAAAAATTAATGAATTAGACTAAAAGACAAAATAATATAAAACAAACAACAACAAGAACAACAAAAAAACATGGTCTAAAAATTCAAAGCAAGCATCAGAACGAGACTCAGATATGACATGCATGTTAGAATTCTCAGAAAAGTAGTTTAAAATAACTATGACTACTACATTAAGTGTTCTAATGGAAAAAGAAGACAGAATATAAAAACAGATGTAGAATTGGACAGTGGACAAAACAGAGGAAAGAATAAGTGAGCTTTAATATAGGTCAATAGAAACATTGCAACTGAAATGCAAAGGGAAAAAGACAAGAACTTAAAAACATTTTTTTAAAGATTTTATTTATTTATTCATGAGAGACACACAGAGAGAGAGAGAGGCAGAGACACAGGCAGAGGGAGAAGGAGGCTCCATGCAGGGAGCCCGACACGGGATTGATTGATCCCGGGTGTCCAGGATCACACCCTGGGCTAAAGGTGGCACTAAACTGCTGAGTCACCTGGGCTGCCCTAAAAACATTTTTTTTTTTTAAAGAAAAGTATACTCAGACAATTTAAAAGCTGTAAGATATATGTAATTAGATAGCCGAAGAAGAAAGAAGGAATGGAGAAGATGACATAAAGGAAACTCACTGAAAAATTTCCAAAGTTATTAACAGATAGCAAACCACAGATCCAGGAAGCTCAAAGAACCAAACAGGATAATGAACAAAAAAAATCTATACTTAGGCATATTGTGTTCTAACTGCAGAGAAACAAAGATAAAAAATAAATCTTGGAAGAAGCTAAAGATAAAAACAATTTAACTACAGAAAAAAATGACAAGAATTACAGTGGACTTCTTGTCATAAATCATGCAGCAAGAAGAGTAGAGTGAAATATGTAAGTAGTGAAAGAAAATTACCAAAAATCTAGAATTCTATAATCTTTTAAAAGTGAAGGAGACACAAAGCTTTCTCAAACAATCAAAAATAAAAACATTAATAGACAACACAACTACCTTACATGAAATGCTTAAAGAAGTTCTTAGGAAGAAGGAAAATGCTATGTCTAAAACTTGGATTTACATAAAGAATGGATATAGCACCAAAGAAGAAATAATTGAAGGAAAAATATTTTTTTTAATTTTTCTATTGTTAATTAATCCAAAAAGAAAACTGTTTGTTGGAAGTAATAATACTAATAATATATTTAATGATTGTAGTATAGGGATAAGTGAAATGAATTACAGCAAGGTTAAAAGGTATGGAAGAGAAAAACTGAACAAGTTTTTTTAATAAATTACTTGCACTACATGTGAAGCATTATAGTGTTAGTTAAAGGAGGATTTGGGTTATTTCCAGAGAAATCACTAATTTTCTAAAAGAAAACTAATTGATATGCAAATGCAGGAGATAAAATGGTATCATAAAAAATGCTCAGTTAAAACCTCCAAAAGGATAAAAGGGGGAGGTAGGGAACAAAAGACAATTATGATGAATAGGAAACAGTTACAAAAAGGTAGAATTAATCCAAATACATCAGGAATCACTTTAAATGTGAATGGTTCACATATGCTAATTAAAGAGATAGAAGAATGTCTGAGTGAGCTATCAAGCCATAAATGATATGTATGAACTTTGAATGCTTATTCGTAAGTGAAAGAAGCTAGTTGGAAAGGGCTACATACTGTATGATTCCAATTCTATGTATGACATTATGGGAAAGACAAAACTATAGAGACAGTATAAAGATCAGTGGTTGACAGAGGATGGAATGAGAGAAGAATGTTGAACAGGTGAAGAACAGGGGATTTTTTTAAGGTAGTGAAACCGATGAAGTTTCGGAATATAGGTGAGGTTTCATGGGGTGAGGTCTGGAGCCGACGACCAAGAAGGAATTTTTGAGATGTTTTTGGTGCAAAATGGTGGTTTTATTAAAGCACAGGGACAGGACCCATGGGCAGGAACAGCTGCTGCTCCACCCTGGGCCTGTGAGGAGTGGCTGATTATATACCTGAAAGTTGGGAGAGGTTTGAGGAATTTTGGACACAAGGTTTTCGGACCTTGTGGGGGCTAGTTATTGTTGGGAAAAGGTCACTTATTACCATCTAATTAAACCTTAGTCATGAGACCCTTCAGATGTATATCGGTGGGCCACATGCTTGAGGGATGATTGCCAACGTGTATTTGGGGGTTTAGAGATAAAGGAAATTTCTAAAGGAATTTTTATACATTAAAGTAGACTTACAGGATCCTGGAGGTGGGGCTAAGATTGCCTTTTTGCTCTTATCAAAATATTAACATCAAGGCAGTTGATCAATGGAGTCTGTAGAGGAATGTCCTTCTGCCTGTTTCAAGGACTACTCAATGTTCTTTGTCCTTAGCTAGTCCTGTGTTCCCTGATCAAAACTACTTTGTATGAGACCAAGATGGTGGATATATGCATTATATATTAGTCAAAATCTATTGAACTTTATAGTAGCACAAAGGTTGAACGTTAATATAAGTAAAATTTTAAAATTGTATAGGATATTATATAAATTGTTTAGGTTTCTCAGGAGGTAATGCAGACTCTAACAAAAGAATCTAACTCTATTAAAATTGTAGGAAACAACAGTATTTGAGAAAGTGGGGGAAATAATGGTGATCCAAGTAACTTTGAAGTAAGGAGAGCCTATAAAACAGAATTAAAAATAAAAAAAGAGGACATAAATACTGTCTTCTTGTTGATAATGTTGTTTCTACAATTCTGATATTCCTATGTATATATACTGGAAAGAAAGAATTAGGTAAATCAATGACAGGTGATGTAAGCCAGGTTTCTTGTTCTTGGAATGGAATTTACAAATAAGCAAGGGGAGGAAGACAGAAAGATTCATGTAATTAACAGATTAGAGTTGGAGACATCCATATCAACTCATGTTTAGCTTAATATAGATAGAACTGATTATATAGAGAAATATATATATATATATTTATATATATATATATATATATATCAGTTAGTATACACACATATATATCCCCTTGCTCTGTCAACTGAGAAAGTATGCATGCAATGACACTCCAGTAGCAAGGAGTACATCTACTGTCCAAGTCTTGATTTCAGATACCTTTCATTGTCTGACAGAAGAAACAAGGATATCTTATGAATGAAGGCAGGGAAGAAGGAAGGAAGGAAGGAAGGAAGGAAGGAAGGCAGGCCACAACGATGGTGGTGTCATAGAGCACAGGAGCCAAATAAAAGAGTTCTCAATAGCCAAGATGGAAACATTTGTGCAAATAAAATAAATAATGTAGTTTTGGCTTATAACCCAAAGTAAAAAATGAATATCTATGGGTTCATACTGATATAATAAATGATTATAAAATAAATAATTCAGAGATAAGATATAGATATTCCATGCATAATAATTCAAAACAATTGAGGTAGATACTCTAAGGAGGCAGAATATAAATATTCAAACCTAAATGTTGGATCTTTATGGTGACTTCTTTCTAAAGAGTATGTAAGTATAGAAAAGAGCAAAAAGAGTCAATTTATAGTAGAAAACCCTGACAAACACAACCAAATGCGCAAGATATTTAAGGCTTATATCAATAGAGATAAATTGTTTTAGCAATATGCATTCCTGAGGGAACATGATGAAAATGGCACTTTACCCCTGTAGTCATCCTACTGAAATCCACAACCCCAATTTAATCATTAAAATAACATCAAGAAAATCCCAATTAAGGAACATTCTACAAAATAATTGACCAATATTCCTCAACACCATCAACTTGATCAAAAATAAGGAAAGTCTGAGGAACTGTCTAAGAAGAGTCTAAGAAAATATATTGAGTAAAGGTAATGTGGTATCCTGCATGGGATCCTTGGAAAGAAATAAGACATTAGGCAAAAATTATGGAAATGTGAAAAAACTTTGGCTATAATAATACCTAATAATAACATATTATTATTGATCTATTAATTGTAACAAATATGCCATATTAATATAAAATGTCAATAATAGGAGAAAATGGCTGCAGAATATGAGAACTCTGTACTATCTTCATAAGTTTTTAGAAGTCTAAAACTGTTCTAAACGAAAAAATCTTAGAAAATAAGGTCAAAATATGGTGTACTTCCATGAATTTCAAAATAAGGAAATATATTTGACTTTTTAAGGATATAAGATGAATGGGGACTTAATAGAGCAATATTGTTATAAGATTACTTTTGGTAATCAGAAAGGATGGATTTGAATCCTTGCTCTAATACTTAAAAAATGAATTCTCTTAAATGCTGATAGCTATTAGGTGTATGTGATACTGATGTAATAACAGCACTTGTAAGAGTGCTGTAAGAGAAGAATTAGACACTGAAACCCTGAAGGGAAGAAATGCCTTTCAGAACAAGGTTAGATTACTTAATTTGAAGTTATGAACACACCCAAATAGAGGTAGTAGTTTGAATACCAGTGAGTGCATATCTTTGCACATGTATGTGGTTGTATGTGTAAAAATAGATGGTTGTAAAACAATAGAAGCCTAAAAATGGAACACAGAGCAGCTGGCTGTTTCCATCCTAGTTCTGGGAAGAGGATGATCTGAATAAGAACTAGTATCTCTGTTGCAACAACAGGTAAAATTGGATTTGTGAAGCTATGTTAGGTGAGAGGCATTAAAATCAACCATTGATTGCTCTTGTGCTGTAACAGGTTTGTCAGTTTAAGTTTTGATTATATTTAGGATTTCCATGTATGTTTATACAAAGATAATGGAGTGACCAAGAATGGAGAGGAAGGAAACAGGATTGGGTAGAGTAACAAATTTAATCTGAAATACTGGTACTTCACTTGCTTTTTGTGGGCTACAGAGATAAAAAAAAAAAAAAAAGAAAGAAAGAAAGGGGTCATTTTAGTGTTCTGTATTACATCAAAACAGGTATGCCATAATAGACCTGCTTTACTCAGTCTAGATGCAATGAGTCTTTCTATGAGGGAGGATATGGCCAGTGCATTATCATGTCCACTGCATTCCAGAAGGCACAGTTATAAGAAGGAGAAAAGCTGCCAAAAGCAGCGTCAGCCTGTGACATTAAGATTAAACCAAAAAAAAAAAAAAAAATTAAGCCACAGAGGTTTCAGGACTTGTCCATTGCTTAAAGTGTTACTTTTCCTAATATAAGAATATCTTATAATGCATTTATCTTCTATTTTAATTTTAATATGTACTGTACTATTTTTAAACAAAGTCAGTTTTATTTGGATCTATACTTGCACAGCCATATTAAGGAAATATTCTTAAGGGAAAAAGAAAAAAAAAGAAAACCTATTAGCGTATAATTTCATTACACATAAAGTACAGCCTGTACAAATTGAAACGTTTCACAAAGATGTATTTTCCCAGATTAGATCTTTCATTGGTTTGGCAGTAGAGATTATTGCTGCTTAAAATAAAACAAAACACACACACTATCATACAATGATCAATGGACATTCATTTTGGCTGTATGAGCAATGATTCAGCTTCAAGGTTAAATAATAGAAGGTTAAAAGATTAAGAACTTTTGTGCAGTTTGGGTCACCTGAGTGCATCAGTTGGTTAAGCACCTTGCTCTTGATTTTGGCTCAGGTTGTGATCTTATAGATCATGAGATGGAGCCCTGTGTCAAGCTCCCTGCTCAGTGGGGAGTCTGCTTGAAATTCTCTCCCTCTGCCCCATCCTTGCTCATTCATGCACATTCTCATTCTCTCAAATATATAAATCCATTTTTTAAAAAAGAGAGAACTTTTGTGCAGTTTTAAAATACCTAAAATAAATATTAGAAGGTAGATCAATTCCAATTGGATATTGTTATTTTATTTCTAATTTGCAGTAGTCAGATGCTAATCTCAAAAAGCTACAAACTAAAGTAGTATGTGATGATTTTAAGATCAAATGGCCACATATCCAGAATGTACATTTTGAATAACATTTCCCAAATGATGAGAAAAGATATGTTGAGTTCAGTGACTTTTAAACAATGGCCAAATAAGGTTAACAATAAAATAAATCAGAGAAGTGAGATGGTTTAATGGCTTTTTAATGAGCCTAATGTTTTCCATTTTAATGAGACCTCTTACATCAGCTTTAATTATTTTATGAGAATGAGAAATGATTGAGAAATGGCTTGCATTAATTCAATTTTCTGTTCAGTCTTCCCACAACCCATTATGGCACAGTGGCTAATGGGAGTCAACTTGGATAAGTGGGAACTTGTATAATAGGACAAGTCTCTGCTAAATTTAGTTAGACACTTGATATGTTAGCTGGTGATAAGGTTATATTTCCTCATTTTGCAAAGAGTGCACACCAAATGTCCACAAAGTATTTTAACACTATAGCACAAGCAAAAATTAATTAGGGTAGTTTAAATGAACTATAATTTGTCCTAATTAATTCAACAAAATTGTGTTAAAAACCTCCTAGCTTTTTATTAGTGACATGTTAAAATTAAAAATCTACAAAAATAACTGAAATTTGAAATGCATACCTCTGATACAATCTGTGCTTAAAAACATAGTAAGCTTTTGTAATATATTACATATAAGAACACAATTTCCCTACTACCTTAAAGTAATATTAAATAAATTCTTTAGCTATGTACCAAGTAATATATGTCATATCCCAAGTATATGTTAAACTGTCACAATAAATAAGTGATAAGCAAAAAATAAAACAAAATAAAAATGAAGCTGTTCTCTGACATATCATTTTTTTTTGCAATGAATAACAGTAACCAGCTCTTAACTATGGTGAAAAAATTATTTTAAAAAATGCAAAAACAAAACTGTGTGACTCATTGAATTACCAGGAAAATTCAAGAACTGGAATCAAGAACTGGACTAAAAAACATGAGAAGGAACAAAGAGGTTGCACAGCAAAATAAAATCCAAAAACAAAACTGTGGCTCATTGAATTACCAGGAAAATTCAAGAACTGGAATCAAGACCTGGACTAAAAAGCATGAGAAGGAACAAAGAGGTTGCACAGCAAAATAAAATCCATATACACAGTATCAGTCTAGTGAAGACATCCCAAGCAGTATAAGTTTGAACTTCAGCAGTTCTCCAACAGTATAGGGCACGAGGCACTGTGGCTACAGCCACAAATATGACCCATCCTAGAAACTGGATATTGCTGCTATTATTACTATTCTCACAGCCAGATGGACTCTCTGCATTACTATCTCAATACAAAATATTTACCAGGTGTGAGATTAACCAAAATTCATTCTGAGGCCTGCTTCCTAGCTCCAAAAGAACTACAAGAATGAGTATTTTACAGTTTATCATGCTTCATGGGAGGTGAATTCTCCTTCCACAAAAAATCCTCAAAGTAGAGAATACCCCAAAGTTTCTCAAAGAGGTTTAGAAGTTTGCAAAGAAAATTATATCCAGCTATAAATTATATATAAAATTAGAGAAAAAGAAACAAAACAGCAAAGATTAACAGTTAATAATTTAAGAAGCAAGCCAGCAGCATTTCTAGTTCACTCAGGGAAATGCAACTTTACCAATTCAATTCAAATGGAATGTGCCAGAACTTCTATGTGATAGATGGCATGTTTAAAACTTTATAGGAATATATAATGGAAGAAAAGGAGAGAAGGACTAAGGAACTAACATTTTCTAAAGTCACCTACGGTGATAAACATTTAGCTAACCTTTTTCATGTTAGGTTGCCTTCAAGGATTTAACAATCTAGGAGGGAGACAAGATAAGTTAATAAAGAATATATTACATATGAAATGCATTCTATACTCTCCTAAACATTAAAAAAAGAAAATGAGGACAGGAGGGAAGGGGAGGGAAGAAGAGAAAAGATGAGAAGAGAGAAAAGAGGAGAGGAGAGGAGAGGAGAGGAGAGGAGAGGAGAGGAGAGGAGGAGAAGAGAAGAGAAGAGAAGAGAAGAGAAGAGAAGAGAAGAGAAGAGAAGAGAAGAGAAAGAAGAGAAGGGAAGAGAAGAGAAGAGAAAGAAGAGAAGAGAAGAGAGAGAAGAGAAGAAGAGAGGAGAGGAGAGGAGAGGAGAGGAGAGGAGAAGAGAAGAGAAGAGAGAGAAGAGAAGAGAAGAGAAGAGAAGAGAAGAGAAGAGAAGAGAAGAGAAGAGAAGAGAAGAGAAGAGAAAGAAGAGAAGGGAAGAGAAGAGAAGAGAAGAGAAGAGAAGAGAAGAGAAGAGAAGAGAAGAGAGAGAAGAGAAGAAGAGAGGAGAGGAGAGGAGAGGAGAGGAGAGGAGAGGAGAGGAGAGGAGAGGAGAGGAGAGGAGAGGAGAGGAGAGGAGAGGAGAAGAGAAGAGAAGAGAAGAGAAGAGAAGAGAAGAGAAGAGAAGAGAAGAGAAGAGAAGAGAAGGAGAAACTATATTCATCTGAGGACACATAAAAAAAGGTTTCTTCAGCAAATAATAAAATACAACAGAAAATAAAGATACTAAACTATATAATAAGATAAAGAAGTTTACTTCTTTAAAATGTTTTATTAATTTATTCAGGAGATACACACAGAAAGAGGCAGAGACTATATATACACAGAGAAAGAAGCAGGCTCCCTGCAGGGAGCCTGATATGAGACTTGATCCGGGAGCTGAAGGCAGACACTCAACCACTGAGCCACCCAGGCATCCTAAGTTTACTTCTTTACTATCTTAAAAATATCGACTACATGACTCTTTGTAATTTAAAAAAATAAAAATAAAAGCATTCCATCTCCTCTACTAAGGGCATTTTGTCAGGATTTGCACTTTTCCAAACGTTCCTATGTATACATAACTATCCTACATATGTATAATAAGGCTTTTCCTAGCAGTAGGCTATGTAGGCCCTTGAATAACAAAGGTTTGATTTGCATGGGTCCACTTCTACAAATCTTTTACAGTGTCGTATGTGTATTTTCTCTTCCTTACAATTTTTTTTTAAAGATTTTATTCATGAGAGACAGAGAGACACAGGCAGAGGGAGAAGCAGGCTCCCTGTAGGGAGCCTCATGCGGGACTAGATCCCAGGACCCTGGGATCACAACCCAAGCCAAAGACAGATGCTCCATCACTGAGCCACTCAGGTGTCCCTCTTCCTTACAATTTTCTAAATAACATTTTTTCTTTAGCTTACACTTTTAAGAAGCACTTTTCCTCTGATCTTCCAAGAGTTCATACATACATTCAGTTGTATGTATCCACTTATGTTTTTAATACCATTCTCTCCTGTTTTCCCTAGGATTCGCTATACTATGTCCCTTCCATTGCTTCCTCCCTCTTACCTATAAAGAAACTTAAATGCTCACATTCTCCACTCCCCTTCCACACTTCATTGCCTTCAGTTGATACAAAATCTTTCTCCTGTCCAAGCCATTTTATTTTATTTTTTAAGATTTATTTATTTATTTATTTATTTATTTATTTATTTATTTATTTATTCATTCATTCATTCATTCATTCATTCATGATAGACAAAGAGAGATAGAAGCAGAGACACAGGAGGAGGGAGAAGCAGGCTTCCTGCCAGGAGCCCGACGTGGGACGATCCTGGGACTCCAGGACGGCGCCCCTGGCCAAAGGCAGTCGCCAAACCGCTGAGCCACCCAGGGATCCCCTGTCTAAGCTATTTTAAACCTTTGAAAGAATCATTTCAACTACTTCTGTTTCTCAATGTTTTCTCCTCAGCTCTTAATATTTGACTTCTGGTATTAAAAATTTTCTCAAGTATTTTCATTAAATCCTCTAATAAGCTCCCAAATGTCAAGTTCAGTAGCAATTGTTTGATATTCTTCTGATTGGGGTTCCTTGCTATATTTTGGCATTGTCAAGCACTCCTTTCTTCCTGAAATTCTCTAGCTGCTATCTAGTTACTATGATGTTGAACTGTTGTGAATTTCCTCATATACACTCTGATCTTTTTTTATTTTTTCCCTGGCTGTGGTTCAGTTCCCTCTTCTGTCCAACATGACTTTTTAAAAGTTTGTATTGCCCGTGCTTTTGTATCCCACATTATTCTTCTGACTAAGGATTCTGTTCCTGAATGATCCTATAAAATTCCATATATTCATCCCTATCCTTTATGCTGATAATACACTACTTAGCTTTTGTCCCAATCTTTCCCCTGAACTTCTTACATATATTCACTGTTTGCATATCTGTTTTTGATTGTTACTGACACAATTCAATCTCAAAGAATCAAAAACAAAACTCACCATCTTCCTGCTTTATCTTCTCCCCCTCCTGTAGGCATGTTTACATTTGTGTCACCAGTGAATACCCCACCATAAGTAATTTCTCTTTGTCCCTATATCCAATTCAGTCACCCAGCACTACCTAGTTAC
This sequence comes from Canis aureus, assembly GCF_053574225.1. Taxonomy (NCBI): domain Eukaryota; kingdom Metazoa; phylum Chordata; class Mammalia; order Carnivora; family Canidae; genus Canis; species Canis aureus. The sequence goes on from NC_135614.1 coordinate 48,322,208, forward strand.
CTGTTAAATGCTTTCAAATGTATATTCTCTTCTTTATCCCTACTACCTTTGTTTTAATTCATTCACTTGTTACCTGTTCTGCAAAAAAGACTTCTAAAAGTAAAATCATGCAGTTTCATCTACAGTTAAGTCTATCTTTGGGTACAGGCAATAGAACATATGGAGCATACTAAATATAAAATATAAATTTTGTTTTATTGGGTAAAGATTGTTTTACATAAGCTTAATTTTTATAAATTTCTGATCTTAGACTCATATATTAAAATCGTCTAGGCATTTATTTTAAAAATCTGCTCATGTTACTAAGAAGCCTTTCAAGCAGTATTTTGAAAATTGAGATTAATGAACATTAATGTTCTGAAATATTTTAATGTTTCCCCAAAAAACTTCAAGATTAAATATGCTTGAAAAATGTTCAGTTAAATAAATTAGAGATTTCTATACTATAGGACTTATCAAAGGTTTTATTATGTTATCATATGCCAAGACTTTTAAGAGGAATGTAACGTCTTTAGGATTCAAGGAGCATTTTTGATGTTGAAACCCTTTATTATAGTCCAGCTAATAGCATACTTGGAATAATCTTAATAATAATAATTTGAAAATACCATTCTAAAGCATTTACAGGAAAAATAAACTATGCTCAGGTATAAACAATGTGATATTTTTAGGTGACATAAAATAAAACTATTTTCACATTATTAGTCAACTTGCTGAAAATTACTTTCTAGTCTTTTCTAAATATATTGATTTATGAACATCACATTAAGATACTTGGAGTATGGAGAAAGATGAGTTTGAAATTATTTTGCATGTTAACTGTCATTCCCAGTGGAGTGTATTTAAATCCTTCTGAGATACTCATCCTTAATGTCGTTAAGAAATACAGGATTAGGCTGGAATAAATTAGTGAGGTGATTAATTAAACTAGAAATATTTATCATTATTAAAAAGTGATACCTCAGGAAATATAAAAAAAAAAACACAAAAACAAAAACCCAAGCCTATCTTATTTATTTATTTATTTATTTATTTACTTACTTACTTACTTACTTATTTATTTTCTTTTTGGCTATTTTCATCATTGACCCACTTCAGTAAGAGCAAATCTCAGAGAACCAAATCTATCTTTTTAAACTCCTGCTTAGACTTCTATATATAGTACAACACAAACCCCCAATACCTGTCTTTTTAAACTTATGTCATGTTAAATTTAGACTAAATTTAAGACACTCACATTAGAATATTGACCTGTAGCTTCAGTGTATAATATAGACATCATGGTTAGCAGAAAAATGTTACAGATTTTAGAACACATTTGTGGATTTCAGAATTCATTCTTAATCTTACTTCTCCTGAATCTTACAGACACAAAATGATTATCTTGAATCTCTAGGAGTCATGAAATGAAATAGAAAACTCTCACATAATTGAATCTGGTTTGCATAATGTTGCAGTACTAAGTGATCTTACCTAAGTTCTTTTTTTTTTTTTTATTTTTAACCCAAGTTCTTAATATATGTTTCTATCATTTTGGTGGAGGAGAGGAATGGCCTAGATGACTACCTACATATTCTTTCTCTGTATTAAGAACTTTCATTTAACTACTTTTTCCTTTTGGGATAAAAGTACACTTCACAATCACATGTCAAAAAGGTGCAGGATTAGGAAGGCTGCCAGGGGAAAATTCATTTAAATTCATTTAAAAAAATCACCCGAGTTGGCTACCTAGTGGACCAAAGAGCCCTGAAAGTATAAAGGCTGTGGAGATCACTCCTAATGACTAGAGGAGAGGGAGGTGGGGAAATCCATTGTGATACTGTGGTGAATTCATATCTATGCCCTAAAGGAGCAAATTAGAGGCCAGTTCATCCTAGCTAGAAAAGTAGAAACTACCAAGAAAAAATTGATTAAGTGGATATATTTTCCTATTTCCTCATCCTACAGCACATTGCTATAGGGAAGACCTGAAGAGAAAGAGGGGGGAAGTTTCAGAGTAAAAAATGCCTCTCTTTCTCCGCCTTCTAACACCTCACAGTAGGTAGGCCTTCAGCTCAAACTTACATGGGAGGAGCATGATAATTAGGATAAAAGAAAAGTTTTATAAAAAACAAACTGGATTTTAATCAGAGTTATTGAAAATTATTTGCCAGAGATGTAAATAAAAACATTTTGACAAACCATGGTTGAAAGCAGTGATTGTAGAAAAACAAACTTTTCATATTAACACCCCCAATGAGTTGAGACTAATCAATAAAACAGCTTTATATAATTTTCATATTACATGGTCCCTAAACACAAGTCAATTCCTTCTGGGGCTTAGCCAGAGAAAGAAAAACCCATTGCATCTGTGCAACAAAAATTGGCAATGTCAGACTTGCTGAGAGAAAATTTTCCTGTATTCAACACAGATTCATCCTAAGGAATTTTCAAGAACAATTTTGACAACGGGAAATTTTTTTCCTGCATGCTTTACTATACACACCATTTGTAAAATTCAACTTCTCTATGTAATATAAAACAGATTCCTAACAAATGGGCTGGTTTCATCATTGTTTTATTCATAAGGACACAGGCAAACTAACCTAGAATTTCACCCTATTGTAGGATGACCAACCATCACAACTTGCCTGGAGCTGAAGAATTTCCAGGATATGAGACTTTCAGTACTAAAATCAGGAATGTCCTGGACAAATCCAAAAGAACTAGTCTCCCTTCTAGTTTTACTTATTCTTCAAGGAGTAACACAAGTGTCATTTCTTCCATCTTGTCCTCTAAAGATGAAGAGGGCAGAAACATTTAGCAGCTGGAGGTATTACTAAAAGTAAAAAAACTAATAGATTATTTTTTTCTTGTCAAGTATATTAATTTCTTATTACTAATATAAAGAACAGAAATTTATGGCTTAAAACAACACAAATTTATTATATTACTGCTCTAGAGGTCAGAAGTCCAAAGTGGGTCTCACTGGGCTAAAACTAAAATTGTTCCAGGAGGGATGCCTGGGTGGCTCAGCAGTTGGGCGTCTGCCTTCGGCTCAGGTTGTGATCCCGGGATCCGGAATCGAGTTCCGCATTGAGCTCCATGCGAGGAGCCTGCTTCTCCCTCTGCCTGTGTCTCTGCCTTTCTCTTTCAGCCTGTGTCTTTCATGAATAAATAGATAAACCTTAAAAAAAAAAAAGAGAAAGAAAGAAAGAAGAAAGAAGAAAGAAGGAAAGAAAAAGAAAGAAAGAAAGAAAGAAAGAAAGAAAGAAAGAAAGAAAGAAAGAAAGAAAGAAAGAAAATCACACTTTAAAAAAATAAATAAATAATAAAGTGTTGCCAGGACTGTGGTCCTCCTGGAGGTTCTAGGGTAGAATTCTCCCACCCTCACCCCAGTTTTTAAAACCTGTCATATTCTCTGGCTAATGGATCCACCTGGCTCCAACTTCTGCTTCCAGCATCACAAGTTTTCTGACTCTGACTCTTCTCTTTACTTTATAACAAACATTTATTTATTACATCGAGCCAACCTGAATAATCAAGGATAATCTCCCTCATCAAGATCCTTCACTTAATCACATCTGCAAAAATCTCATTTGCCATATACAGTAACATTTTCAGGTTCTAAGCTTATGACATCTTTGGGGGCCATTATTCTCCTTATAACATTAAGCATTAAGGAATTACTTTTAAAATTATTAACTTAACTCAAAAAAAGAACTTTCATTTAACTACTAAAAAAAAAAAAAAAAAAAAAAAAAAAAAACCTGAAGGCACACTTGTCTCCAATAACCCAAAATTTCTACAGGACCACATGAGCTTAACACACTAGGAAACACTACATTAGCCATGACTTTCGGAATCAATTCAATTTGAGCCATCTTTTTTCATGTATCGTTACTTTTTGCTATGTCTATTCCCTCATCATATAATGTATCAGAGAAGATACTGTCCTTAATGCTCAAAATTTCAAAAGAACCAAATTTATAACACCTTAGCACCTTCACTTGTCTAAGAATGTCTATAAAACTTTCCCACAAAACTCTCAAAGCTAGAACCAGCTTAAAAAAAGAGACTCTCATTTAATTCAGTATTTCCATAGTTAATATTTTCAAGCTTTAATCCTACCTATTTGATAAATTCTGGGTATCTGCTTAAAAACAATTTATTTTTACAGAGACATAGTATTATGTATACAAATTAAAGATGTTTTTCTTCCTTCTTACCAGCAAATAATGATTAGTCAAATTTAGCATCTTGTTCCTTCAATTCACTTTCATATTTTGAGTTGAGGAGGTGAAAACTGGCCATCCTGAAACATAGTTCATTCACTATAATAGTAAATAGTCTTAAGACACTGTATAAATTCCAAGGTCTTTATTCCAAGAACAGGATATTGTTATACTTAAGTGTTGTCTTTCCCCTTCATTCATTCATTTCTTCATTAAATAAACATCTACTGATTATATATATATATATTATATATATATTATAAATATATATAATGTCTCAAAAGTAAAATTCTTTGAAGACTGAGTAATGATTAGAGCACAGACTTTGAAAATAGGTTTGTTTTCAAATTCCTAATTAATTCAGCGGGTAAACAGATAAACCCTTAACTTCAGTCTGACTCTCCTAATTCACATGGCTGTTGTGAGGTCTCAATTATCCAATACATTGAAAAAATTCAGCATGGTGTATAATATATCACTTAATTTTCTGCAGGAACTAACAGAGTGTTAAGCAAATAATTCATAAACCAAAGTTCTTATTGTTTTATTAAATTATACCATATTGTGATTATATCTGCCATAAAAGATCCCAATGAAACCAAGTTTCTATTCAGATTTTATTATAATCTCTCAGCAATTTATTAATTACTGAAAGTAATTTACAAACTGAGATAATATGGCTGGTTAGAGAAATGATTTCTTACATTTTAATGTTATAAAATATCTCAAAGTTTTACTTAGTTAATAAAGTCTGAGAATAGATTTCAAGCTTCTTTGTTGAATTTGCAGAAGCATATCATATTCTTAGAGCATCTATGAGTTTGTCAGAATATTTTTAGCCCCTAAATAAAGTAAAGCTTACTTGTTTGGGAGCATTTAGAAGCATGGAGAAAACTAAAATATACCTCACAATTTTAGATAAAAATGAACATTTTATTAAATGTGGAAAATAGATGTCTACAAAAAGCAAAAACTAAGCTCTAAAGATTTTAAAACAGATCAGCTAAAGGAAGCAAAATTGTGAACCTAATATAGCCATAGAAAAGGTGATATAAGACCATCTTATGGGATGCAATGAACAAGAACTTGGGTAGAATCAGGGGAAAAAGCAAGGAAAAATGACTTTTGAAATGCTTTCTGTTTGTCAGTTAAATGGTTCATGTTTAAGTACATGATTCTAAGGCTCAGGGTTTGAGAAGGTTGTCAGCACTACAGAACTTGTGATTCTCTTTTTGTTCCCAGTCAATACATAATGTCTTCTCATTACAATGCATGGCTACATGCTTGGCTTGGTCTCCTTGCTGACATTGCTGCCTGAAGGAAGTGGTGTTCTGGGAGTAAGCAAAAATGCAAAGACTCCTGGTACCAGGTTTAAGCATCTTGGACAGCTTACTTAGATATCCCCTTATTCTGACCTTACTCTACACAAGAGGGTCACAATCAACCAAAGGAGAAATATCCCATGCAGTCAACAGATTATTAGGTAATTTTAGATAATTCTACAATTTGGTGTTTATTGGGAAAAGTCACACTACCAATAAGGGTCTTTACAGCAGTTCTATGCTCTTCTGTAAACTGGACAGAAGATAAAAATTCTATTAAATCATTCCTAACATACTACTTTAAGATAAAGTGGTATTTTTTGTGAAACTTAATAATTCTCATAATCAATAAATCAAATTACATAAAGTAATTTAAGACCTCTGCATATATAGAATGCCTATTGCTGAGTCATAACTACAAGAAATGGAATATATCATTTAAAAGAATATAATAGGCTTAATTCCTAGATATTAGATGTGTCAAGTCAGTAAGGTACAGAGAAAAACAGAAGCGATGAAGAAGAGGTGCCTGCAGAGACCCATGTTCAAGCATCCAACTGGTATTCAATGAAAAGGAGCAGAGTGTCTGATTAAAGCTGACCAGACAGCCACTTGACCTGTCTCCTGGCAATAAAAATCTCTCATAATATTAGAGATGTTATCATAAGAAAACCTAAATATTAATAAAATAAACTAGCCTGACCTAAGATGATATCGCAAGGGGATATATCAGGACTGCAAATGAAAGAATCCAAAAACTTCTTGAAAACTCAAGCTTTCTTAATTTTCCAGCTGATGTTGTAATCTGTCTAGAGGTTTATAAACCCATTTAGTTTACATGTGGGTTGTATGGCTCCATAAGAAGAAACTCTAGAGTTAAGAAGTAGTCAGGTTAAGGTTCTAGGAATGGTGACCTCTGTGATATGAAATTCTTTAATAGATACTCTGGAAATTATTTTGTTTACCATGTGTGCCTAATGATGTCACTGAGAAATGTCAAACTCTTAATTCCCAAAACAGAAATTAGAATCAATAGCCAATAGGTTAAAGTAAAATGGTCTTTCTTAAAATACCCAGCAAGAGAAGTATCTTAATAGTCCATCTCTTCTATTTCAGTGTGATACTTTGCCTAATATCATAAATCTGCAATAAAGATATATATAATATACATATTATATATTCATAGTTGAAAAGAATATACAACTATTTATACTCTCCTAATGTGGTTTGCCATAATCTTCTGGTTGGCACTGCATTAGAGATCCTAAATATAAAGAGCAAGTAAGTAACAACTTCAAATCCAAACTTAAATATGAGGAATCAATTTCTCTCAGAAAGGGTAAATATTTATAGTAATTTGCTTTCGCCTTATCTTTGCTCAAATAAAGTTTTCATATGAAGTTTATGAGGGATTTTTTGTGGCAATAATCAGGTATTACAACAACACAATCCTCCCTTTTCCTCCCTATATATATATAATATATATATAATGTATATAATGCCAAGTGCCAAACAGACTCAGTTAATGGTCTATGGCCTTAAAATTTGTGAAACATAATCACTTCATTCATCATTTGCAAAAATAAAATTTTTATCTTCTATAACAGGAAACTTTGTGGCTAAAGGCTAGAGGCACAAATCCATCTTCTACTAATAAGGTATTAAGAAGTACGAGCAAACAGTACGTTAGCTTCTCCTAAACTAGAGACGCGAAGAAGTGGTAAGCCACATGAAATATTCACCATCAGGACTTTTGAGGTAGGCAGATTCACAACAACAGGATACAAGCTTTGTCAGGAATTGTTGAGAGATTGAAAGCATACTTAAAGGATTTATTAAAGCAATAGAGGCAACCTCAACTCTAGTTACCATGATTGCAGGGATTTTCATGGCCATGTATTTAATCTTCCTGTGCCGTAACAGATAAGTTATGCTTTCAGCTGATATGTGTACAAAGAGTTTTCTCAATCTTTCCTAGTACTATATAGTACTGAGGTATTGTATTTTGACTTGCTAAGCAAAGCATTTATAGGACTGTCAGCAGCAAGACAGAACAGGCAATAAATATTAAGGTTTAATGTTACAATGATTTATGCTGTAGGGAATATTGGCTTAGATTATAAGGTATGATTACCTTTCATGAAAAGAAATTATGGGAGAAATAGAATGTTGACAAAAGTATTTTCTAATGATCTCTTATCAGTGAGATCTTTTTTACATGAATATATTGGAGGTAAAATCTTGATTTGCTGAATGGTAAAGGTGATTTAAATAGATGCTCAATAAAATATTTCTGTTCTTAGAAAGGGTTTTTTTTAAAGATTGACAGTGGTCTTTTAATATTTGACCATCTCATTCACAGAACTTTGTTGGAAAAATAATTTATTTGGTGAATGTTTTATGAATGGATTAAAGAGAGCAGAAAATTCTTGCAGGATTGGGAACCAGAATTAAAGACCATTAGACCATTCACCTCTTATAACGCCAAGGTGATAACAGGTTTATTTATAAAATATCATGAGTTTTCTACCATTCTGGCCTCCCTGTCTTTGTATATGGTACTACCTTTTGCCTAGGGTATTAGTTATCTTTTGCCGTGAAACAAATCAATCCCAAATTTAGCAACTTTACACAACGAACATTTTTAATCTCATAGTTTCTGTGGGCCAAAGTTCCAAACAATTTAGTCAGGTGTCTCTGATTCAACACCTTTCATGAAGTTGTAGTCATGTCTATGCACTTATCTGAAGCTTCAACTGCAATAGGAGATTGGCTTCTAAGCTCACTGGCATGATTGTTGGCAGGCTTAATTCTTCACAGGATTTTAATCAAGGGCCTTAGTTCCTCATAATGTGTTGAAATTCAGGGGTTTAGTTCCTTACTGTGCTTTTTGGATGGCTCCACAGGGCTTCTTACAACATAGCAGTGTTCATCACCTAGTATATGCCATCTGACAGAGATGGAAAGAGACAGAAAGATAGAGAGAGAAAGAAAGCATCCAAGATTGGTGCTATAGGCTTTATATAACATGATCTTAAAAGTAATATCCAATAACTTCTGTAGAAGTCTATTAATCAGAAAAGAGTCATTCAGTACAATCTACACATATGGGAAAGAATGACACCGAAATGTCAAGAGACGGGGATCATTTGGGGCCATTCTAGAGTTTGCCTACCACACTTAGATTCTTCATTCTATCTTTCATTTATCCTCAATATATTCTTCAAGTTATTGAACTTGTAATAAATGGATTGGGAAGTCTTCCAAGAGTCTACCTTACCCAACTATTCATTTGAAATTATTTGAAACAGTATACAAAAACCTTTATTGGAAAGATTCCTTGAGCCTAGTATCTTCAAAACTATTTTTCAATGTGTACTAGGTATAAATAAATATATTGCTTTGTATTTTCAATTAGTTATAATACCAAACGTATTAATCCATTTTCCCCATAAGCAGTCACACTTGGAATCACCTGATCCCATTCGGGGTTTGAAAATACATTCAGCACAGTTATACTTCAGAAATGACATTCGAAGCCATAAATACATTAGACAGATGAAGGTCCCAATTTAAAAAGTCCTAAAATTTAATTTGTAAGGAAGAATTCCAAAAGGTATGAAAATAAATGGAGGGCAACAGTTGGTGCCCATTGTTGTAAGTGTTCAATAAATGTGGTATCCTTTTTCTTCTAGGGTTCTATGACAAAGAAGGGTTATGACTAGAATGGCATTAAACAAAGTTGGGGGGAGATTTTAAGGTAGGAAAACCATTCTTTAGTTTTGTCTCTCAAATTTTTGCATAAATATTCCTAAATAACACAAATCCTTAACTAAGAAGGGTTTTTTGTTTATATATGTGTTTACTGCAGCCTTCTTTGGGCTATCACTAACATACATCAACAATTAACACTAATTGTAACACATTAGTTTGTTTAAGGGATTATATGGTAAACTAGATAATTTATTTGCTTTTAGATCATGAAGGTAAAGGATATTGTGTTTTTCGAGTTAGTTTTTCTAGTATAATTCCTTTCAGTGCAGTCTGGCGATGGCTAAGAATGTAGAATCTTTCCTGTTAGAAGTAAACAAAACACTACATAATAACATATTTCATTACAGAGAATCCTCTATTTGCCTCAACTTACATAAATGTAATGCATTTTTAGTGTATTTATTTTCATAGGAACTAAATACATACATACACACTGATATATAGATATAGATATCTCTAGCAGCACAGGCCTACAACATTATTATGCATAAAGGGTAAAACTGTACTGGAAAACTAATGATATAGGTTTTGTGTATACATCTTTTAAGTAACAACTCTCCCATCATATACTTGAAGCCATATGTTGATAAGTTTTACATCAAAACAAAAATCCTGTATCTAGAAGAGAAACAGCCACATAAAAACACATTTTCAGGCTAAATGAATAATAAATTACAGGTTATGTGTTTCTTTAATTTTAGAAAATGCATAATTCAGAATGATAAATAATTAACATATCAAAGCATTCTAATTTAACTGATGCACAAGAACAGCTAAGACATGAAGTATCCTGTTTGTGCTTAAAATACATCTTCACAGTAGAGAAATGCAGCAGCATTTTATTACTAACAATTATGCTTTTCAAAGGGTAATTTTAGTTTATCACTTTAAAATATTAGGAAATGTCAAAAAGTCCATTTCTTATAGGGGATGTGTAAGTACACAGTAGTGGAAGGCAGAAAGAAAAGCATAATTAGCAGTGTGTTATTAAATCCAACATTTAACTTGGCCTACTTTGTTGAAGCCTGATTTCTAAATGGCATTTTCATTTCCATTTCTACACGTTTCTCCTCCACTCTGTGCCTACACTGTAAATGGGCAAAAAATAATCCTTGCTTTGTTTTTTTTTTTTTTTTTAATTTTTTTTTTTTTAATTTTTGTAATCATAACTTAATAGATACTAAAACAATGCTCTATAAATCTGGTGTGGACTGAGAACAATAGATGTGTTTTTATTTAAACTGGTGACAAACTAAAGAAAGTTTTCTGGTTTTTTTTTTTGTTTTTTAACTGCGGCTGAAGGTCAGCCCATTGGAAACCAACCACGCTCTCAGACCGTTTAGTTTCTAGGTGCAAATTAACACTGATTCACCTTGTATTCTGGAAAACAAAGAAGTAAACAACCTCTATATTGTTCTGAAATAGAAATTACTATCATTATCACCTCATATTGCTTTTTGGGGGGGATTAAAGCAATCATTCTAAAATAGTTGCTTTTACCTCTCCTGAAAAACTGGATGGCCTATATACTTCAAGCAAAAAACATTGATGGTAAATGATAATTAGTTAATTTCAAGGAAGCCTTATTGGAAATAATCAGGGAGAGCATAATGTGAACAAGAGTCTGAAGCAGAATATGACAGAAGTCACCAGACACCCTATATGTGCAAACATAGTCTGGCTTTTGAGAATAATAGAAGAATTTGGAGAACTACTTTTCCTAGAATATTTGTCATATCAGCAAAACTACAAGACTATCTAGAAATGTACTAGAAGCTAGGTCCCAGTTAAGTATATCAGGTCTGGCAGTAAGTACCTGTTGGGTTAAACGGAAGCATCAGGAATATATATCAGACGTAAGATAAGAAATTTAATTTATTGCAAAACAATATCCAGAAAGAATGCCACTGAGAATTAATGAATTTCAAAATAAACTCTATTTTTAAAATAAAAACATTGCTCCTTTTCACATTTCAATGACCTTTTAAGTTCAGAGGACTTAATAAAATGATAAAACAAACGAACAAAACAAACTAGATAAAGTGAATACTTTCACCATCTACATATAGAATGAGCCAGTCCTAAAATGTCATTCTTCCCTTTAAGAAAAATGACTAGGCATTCAAAGACAACTAGAGATATAGTCTCTGACCATAATAAAATAGAAATCAGTAACAAATTTCAGGTACTTTAAAAAAATTAATCTCTCTAAATCACTTACTTAAAAAATAAAGCTTGAAATTACAGACAATTCTTAAAAAATAAAATCTTGAAAATACTATATGCTGAAATTTATGAAATGTGGTCAAAGTTCTGGTCAGAGGTGAATTCACACTAAATGTTTTAAATACATAATTTAATTCTAGAAGAGAAAAAACACATTAAGACAACTTAAGGGGGGAAAATGTTGTTTTTAAAATTTTTGGAAATTCTTCTTTGTAAATTTAATTAAAAATACTAGAAAGAAAACATGAATATAATTGTTTAAGTAAAGTAAAACAGCAGTGATTGAGGAAAAAATAAGTACTATGTTCAAATTAATGCTAATGAATTAGAAAATTCTAAAGTGAGAGAGTTGGAAAGTATGATCAAAATCATCAAAGTCAATTCTAATTAGGTACAAAACTAAAGTAGAAAATTAATAGTGATGTCAAAGTAGAATATTCACAAAATACATTTTTTAGGCCTAGACAGTTTTATAGATATTTCAGTGAAAATTGTCAAATAGCAAATTATTCCTATCATATATCCAAACATTTCAGAGCACACCGAAAGAGCAAGTTTTAAAGATAATGTATTTAGAATTTTTTTTTATGTTCACTGTACACATGTGTACAAAAAGAAAACCATAGCCTGTTTTCCCTTAATAATTTAGGTGGAAAAGTCCTAGCTCTACATAAAGTATTCTCAAACCAAATTCATCAGTATATTGAATACAATTAACCCTTTAACAATGCAGAGCTGAGAGGCACTGACCTCCTGCACAGTTGAAAATCTTGGTATAACTTCTGACTCCTCTAAATTTAACCTATTGTTGACCGGAAGCCTTCCCAATAAGATAAATAGTTGATTAATGCATATCTTTTTGTGTAATAAGTATTCTTATTCTCTGACCATAAAGTAAGCTAGAGAGAAGAAAATGTTAAGAAAATCATAAGAAAAAGGAAATACATTCACAGTACTGCACTGTATTTCTTGGGAAAAAAAGTACAAGTGGATTCTCAAAGTTCAAAGATATATATAATATCATCAGGTAATATTTATCCTAGAAATGTAAGGATCTATCAATATTTAAGCATTAAAAAAAGTATGACATTTTTATCACATCAAAATTTTAGAGTTAACCCATATAATAATGTTACTAGATTCTTATAAAGCATTTTAATAAAATTTAAATATGTACATGATTTTAGAAATAAAACCATATTTAATTGGGGGTGGCAAGGTCCTTTCTTTCTTTATTTTTTTTTTTAAAGATTTTATTTATTTATTCATGATAGTCACACAGAGAGAGACAGAGAGGCAGAGACACAGGCAGAGGGAGAAGCAGGCTCCATGCACCGGGAGCCCGATGTGGGATTCGATCCCGGGTCTCCAGGATCACGCCCCGGGCCAAAGGCGGGCGCCAAACCGCTGCGCCACCCAGGGATCCCAGGTCCTTTCTTTAAATGGCAGCATTATATTTTACCTCATGAGCATTCCATTCTTATCTTAAATCCCCACCCACTGTCAGAAACTGTGATATTGTAATGCAAATATGATGCAAACTTTATGGCAATAACTAAAATTGTCTAGAGACAGGCAGAGTATGCTTATTCATGCAAAAGATATTAACTCAGATTCCCCTAGTTTGCAAGCATTGGGTCTCACCAAAGGATATCAATATAGTTAAGACATAAGTCTATCCTAACCAAAAACAATAAAAGGAAGGATATAATAAAGATTAGAGCAGAAATAAAATGATATAGAAACTAAAAAAAAAAAAGAAAAAGAACAGAACAATACAACAGAGAATCTAAATTTAAAAAATTACTAATGAAAGAGGAGAAATGACAAGCAACACCACAGAAATACAAACAATTGTAACAATATTATGAAAACCTATATGCCAACAAACTGGACAACTTAAATGAAATGGATAAATTCTTAGAAACATATAACCTACCAAAACCAAAGCAGGAAAAAAAATAGAAAAGTTGAACATACCAATCGAGAGCAATGAAATTAAGTCAGTAATTAAAAAAAAAAAAAACACTCAACAGACAAAAGTCCAGGACCAGATGGCTTCAGAGATGAATTTTAAAAAGACTTAATACCCATTCTTCTCAAACTATCCAAAAAAATGCAAGAGGAAAGAAAACTTCCAAAATCATTCTGAGAGGCCACTATCACCCTGACACCAAGACGAGATAAAGACACTACAAAAAAAGAGAACTATAGGCTAATATCTCTCATGAATATAGATGCAAAAATCCTCAACAAAATACTAGCAAACTGAATCCATCAATATATTTTTAAAAATACACCATGGTCAAGTCATATTTATTCCTAGGATGCAAGAGTAGTTTAACATTTGCAAATCATTCAAAATGATATGTTACATCAATAAGAAAAAGAATAAAAACCATATGATCATTTCAATAGATACAGGAAAAGCATTTGACAATGTACAACATCAGTACATGATAAAACCTCTCTGCAAAGTAGGTCTAGGGAGGACATATTTCAAAATAATAAGGGCCTCATATCAAAACCCCACAGCCAATATCACTCTCAGAAAGGAAAAAATGGGAACCTTTCCCCTAACGCCAGGAACAAGACAGGGATGCCCACTCTCATCACTTTTATTCAGCATAGTACTGGAAGTCCTAGCCACATAGTTTAGACAACATAAAAAAATTAAAAATAAAAAAAACATCCAATTTGTTAAGAAAGAAATAAAACTGTCACTATTTTTAGATGACATGATTCTGTATCTAGAAATGTTAAAGACTCCACCAAAAAACTACTTAAAACTGGTAAATGCGAGATACAAAATCAATATACAAAATTCTGTTGCATTTGAATGCATGAATAATAGAGCAGCATAAAGTAAAATTAAAAAAAATCTTATATGCAATTGCACCAAAACCAAAAATACCTAGGAATAAACTTAACCAAAAAGGTGAAAGACCTGTACTCTGAAAACTATTAAGTACTGATAAAAGAAATTCAAGACGATGCAAAGAACTAGAAAGACATCCCATGCTCATGGACTGGAAGAACAAATATTGTTAAAATGCCTATAGATTTAATGTCATTAAAGCAACCCAAAAGCAACCTATAGATTTAATGTCATTCCTATCAAAATACCAACAGCATTTTTCACAGAACTAGAACAAACAATTCTAAAATTTGTATGGAACCACAGAAGACCTCAATTAGCAAAAGCAATCTTGAAAAAGAAAAACAAAACTGGAGGTATCACAATTCCAGATTTTAAGTTATATCACAAAGCAGTTGTAATTAAACAGTATGATACTGGCATAAAAATAGACACATAGATCAACAGAGCAGAACAGAAAACCCAGAAACAAACCCACAATTACATGATCAATTAATCTTCAACATAGAAGTAACAAATATACAATAGGAAAAAGACAGTCTCTTCAACAAATTGCATTGGAAAAATTGGAGAGCCACATGCAAAAGAATAAAACTGAACTACTTTCTTTTACCATACACAAAAATAAATTCTAAATGGATTAAATATGTAAATGTGAGACCTGAAACCATAAAAAAATCCTTGAAGACAGCACAAGCAGCAATCTCTCTGAGACCGTCTTGGTAACATTTTCCTAGATATGTCTCCTGAGGCAAAGGAAATAAATAAATAAATATATATATATATACATATATATATATATATGTATATATATATATAACCACTGGGATTACATCAAAATAAAAAAGCTTCTGTACAGTGAAGGAAACAACAAGACTAAAAGGTAACCTGAAAAGGAGAAAATATTTGCAAATGACTTATCCAGCAAAGAGTTGGATTTGTATATTTTGGAAAATATACAAAATATTTAAAGAACTTATAAAACTCAACACCCAAAAAACAAATAACCCAATAAAAATGAGCAGAAGATATAAAGAGATATTTCTCCAAAGAAGACATCCAGATGGCTAATGGACACATGGAAAGACTCAACATCATTCATTAGTAGGGAAATGCAAATCAAAACTACAATGTGATATCACTTCATACCTGTCAGAATGACTAGAATCAGAAAAACACAAAACAAGCACTGACAAAAATGTAGAGAAAAATGAACTCTTGTGCACTCTTGGTGGGACTGCCAATTGGTGCAGCTACTGTAGAAAACACTATGGAGGTTCCTCAAAAAATTAAAAATAGAACACCTAGTAAATACTAGGTATTTACCAAAAAAATACAATGACATTAATTTAAAGAGATATATGTACTTATATATTTATAGTTGCATTATTACAAGAGCCAAACTATGGAAGCAGCCCAAGTGTCCATCAATAGATGCATAAAGAAGTGGTATGTGTATGTATATATGTATATAATATATGCATATTACTAAGCCATAAAAAATAATAAAATCTTGCCATGACAAGATTTAAAAATGACATGAATGGAGCTAGAGAATACAATGCTAAGTGAAAGAAATCAGTCAGAGAAAGAGAAATACCATATGATTTCACTCATGTAGAATTATGGAATTTAAGAAATAAAACAAATGAGCAAAGGATAAAGAGAGAGAAACCAAGAAATAGATTCTTAACTGTAGAGATCAAAATAATGATTATGGGGGGGAGGGAAGTGGAAGAGGATTATGATAATGAAATAAAATTAAAAAAATAAAGTTAAGAATGAAACAAAAACCTTTATTTTTAGGGAGTCTTATGTTAGAAACAAAATTCAGCAAAAAGTATAGAGTTCCTATATGGTCTCAACCAAACACATCCACAAACACCTCCCCACCCCCCATTATCTACATCCTCATCTTAATAGTTCATTCATTACAATCAATGAACCTACAATGGCACACCAATATCATCAATATCATCCAAAGTCTACATTTTACATTGGGTACTTTTGGTGTTGTACATTATATGAGTTTGGAAATATTACAGTATCATACAGAATGGTTTCACTGACCTAAGAATTTTAGGTTCTCTATTTATTCATCCCTACTTTCCTCCCAACACCTGGAACTACTGATCTTTTTCACTGTTTCCATAGCTTGCCTTTTCAGGATTATCATATTATTAAAATCATAGAGTATATCGCCTTTTAATATTAACTTCTTTCACTAAGATCAATTTAAACTTGCTTCATATGTTTTCATGATTTAAAGCTCATTTCTTTTTAGTGCTGATAATATTCTATCATCTACATGTATCCCAGTTTCTTTATCCATTTACCCACTGAAGGGCATCTTGCTCCTAGCTTTGGCAATTATGAATAAAGTTGCTACAAGCATCTGTGGGGAGTATGTGTGTGGATGTAAGATTTCAATTCACTATAGTAAATAATGAATAACACAACTGTTGGATCCTGTGATAAGGAGTAGTTAGTTAGTTTTATAAGAAACTGACAAACTGTCTTCTAAAGTGGCAGTATTAAGCATACCACAGAACTGAACTAAAGCCCTACATTCATGGAGCTTAAAAAATAAGTAAATAAATAAAGTGGCAGTATCATTTTGCATTTCTACCAACAATGAATGAGAGCTCCTGCTGCTGCACATTCTTGCTAGAATTGACAAAACATTTGTTAATGTTTTGAATTTTCACCATCCTAATAGGTATGTAGTGATCTTATTTTGCAAATCCTCAATGACATATGATGTTGAATGTCTTTTCAAGTGTCTACTGGCATATATATATTCTTTGCAGAGATGTCTACTCAGGTTTTTTGCCCTTTTTTAAATTTTTTCTCCCTCCCTCCATTGAATTTTAACAGTTCTTTGCATATGTTAAATAACAATCCTTTATCATGTATGTCTTTGCAAATACTTTTCCCACTGTATGGCTTGTCTTCTCATTCTCTTAACAGTGTCTTTCACAGAGATGTAGTTTTTACTTTTAATGAAATACAGCTAATCAGTTATTTTGTTCATGGAATGTGCCTTTGGTGTTTTATCTAAAAAGTTATCACAATACCCAAGGTCATATAAACTTTTATCTATATTATTTTCAAGGGGTTTTACATTTTTGTATTTTACATTTAGGTCCACGATGCATTTTTGGGTATAAAGTTTAGTGAAGGGTGTAAAATCTGTGTAGACATTCATTTATTTGGATGTTAGTTGTTCAAACACCATTTGTTGAAAAAACTATCTTTTCTCCATTGTATTGCCTTTATTCCTTTGACAAAGTTCATTTGACTATATTTGCATGGGTCACTTTTGGGTTCTCTACTCTGTCCAAATGAACCATTTGTCTATTTCTTCACCAATAGTATACTATCTTTATTATCCTAGCTTTCCAGCAAGTTTTGAGGTAATGTAGTATCAGTTCTCCAACTTTGTTCTTCTACAATATTTTCTGGACTATTCTGAAGCTCTTGCCTTTCCACATTAACTGGAGAATCAGTTTGTTGACATTCATAAAATAACTTGATTTCTTTCATCAAATTTTATAAGTGTTCCTCTTACATATCTTGTGCATTTTTCATTTATACCTAAGTATTTTATTTTGTGGTGAAGTCTAACATAAATGGCATTACATTTTTAAAAGATTATTTATTTATTCATGAGAGACAGAGAGAGAGAGGCAGAGGAAGAAGCAGGCTCCATGCAGGGAGCCCAATGTGGGACTCAATCCCAGGTCCCCAGGATCATGCCCTGAGCCAAAGGTAGATGCTCAACCACTGAGCCACCTAGGTGCCGCTAATATTACATTTTTAATTTCAAATTCCACTTGTTTATGGAAGGTGTACAGAGAAGCAATGGATTGTGTTACATTAACTCTATCCTGCATCCTTACTACAATTGTTTATTAGTACCTGAATCTTTTTAACCAATATTTTCGTATTTCCTACATACATAATTATGTCATCAACAAACTCAGCTTTATTTCTGCCTTCCAAGTTGTATAACTTTTATTTCTTTTTCTTGTCATATTGCATTAGCTAGTACATCCAGTATGACATTGAAATGGAGTGGTGAGAGGAAATTCTTGCCATGGTCCTGGTCTTTGTGAACAAAATTTGAAATTTTTCACCATTAAGTATGATGTTAGCTGACTTGTTTTTTGGTAGATATTCTTTTTCCAATTGAGGAAGTCCCCTCTCAAGTTTAATCTAAATTTTAAGCATTGAAAAAATAAAGAGAAAATAATGCTGTGGACCTTAATAAATATGTGTCAATAACTTTTAAAAAAGAAATGCTGAAAAATCATTTCACCTAAACAGATCTTGAAGGGAAGAATGCAAGTAGAAAATGGAAAGTAGCTAAATGGGCTTTGCTTTCAAGAGCCATCATTTATTTTCATATATAAAAAAATCCAATAAGTGTATTTATACCCTTATTTATGGAGGCTATAAAGGCACAGAATTTTAGAGCAGAAAGTGTTTAAATTAAGATAATGTTTGTCCTATATTGTAAAAAATTGTGCTATTCACATGACAGCTATTGAGTGTATGCTCAGTGCCGTAGTAAGACCTGGAAAGATGAATAAAACATTAGCTAACCTTAAAGTACACTAGAATGTGTCTACATAAAATAATATATAATAATATTGAATGAAGAAAAAGAGGAATGTAACAAAATGGACAAAAAGAGATTACTGAGATCTTGATTGAGTATCCTAAGTAGACTTTTGCTTTTAAAGTGTGTGCTCATTTAGAATCTCTCATTGCATAGAGTCACTTAAAGAAATTCCTGATAGATCTGAGAGGAGATGAATGGACTTAACTAAAGGAATACATGTTCTAATAGCAACTCTCATGGCTATCTATAGAAGAACTCAGCCACCAATTATGATACCAATCCCTATAAGAAAAGATCACACAGTATCTCAATATCGATACTGATGGGAAAAGAAACTAAGAGTCATTTTTATAGTCTCTTTCTATGCTAGCCCCTCAAATTTTTATTCATCCACCTATAAATTGCTGCATATTTCTGCCAGATTCTCTGCTCAGCTGCTCCTTTGATCTCCCATCTGTTCATTTCTTTCTCTCTGATTGAAGAAACAAGAAGTATTTGTGGCTATGTATTCCACTGAGAAGCCACAAAACAAAAGATGGATGTGGATGAATGAAAAGATTTCAGCCTAAAGTGCCTTTTTCTGAAAATACTTGAAATCATGTTGATTTGATTTTCTGTGAAGAATAAAATGATCAGATGACATTTTTTTAAGGACTGTCTCATTTTTAACCATTTTGCTACAGTATTCTAAAACTTCATTACACCTTGAAAAGGACAGCAATGTTTTGCAGTTGAAAATGATTTTTAATACTCTTCAATGGGTTTCCTTTGCACCTGGAATAAAATGTAAACTTTTATCATGGCCAAAAAATTCCATGTGATCCATCATCTCTTGGCTCTTTTGTTCACAATTCTCCAAACATACTGGCCTGTTTCAGTTTGCTGAACACATTGTACCCATTCCCATCTTGAGATTCTCTGACATACAGTTCATTTGCCTGAAACAATCTTTTCTCACACTTCTCACAGATGACTTCTCATCCCTCAGGTCTCAGTTCAGGTAACACCTTCACTTTTCCTCTCTCTCTCTCAAATAAGTCCCTCCTATCTTGTCTTGTGAAAGACAATGTAGTGGCATGATTAATAACATGGTTCTATATTAAAATATCAGTATTAACACCTACTATGTCATCAGTAACTGTGGTTAGGAGCAGCACAGTTGGCCTCCCTATGCTTCAGTTTCATAATTTATAAAATGGAGATGATAACAATGCCTCATAGAGTTATTAGATTAAATAAACTAATAAAGTTAAGCACTTCAGTGCTGAGAACAATAGAAACAATATGTATTTACTATTAATATCTTAGCAATTTTTGTTTCTTACAAATTACTTATAACAACATGGATTTTTTTTTTTTTCAAATTAAATGTTTGTCTGTCTACCATGCTCCGTCTTAAGGGTTCTGAGGGCAAGGATTATTTTAATCTTGTTTCATCCTTGTTTCCTCAATCCTATTAAAGTGTCCAAAATCAAAGGGTTCAATAACTGTTTATTGCATGATCAAATGGGTGGAAGATTTCAAGGGGAATACCCTCTCCATAAACAGGTTGAACTGGTGAGTGTATCCTCTTTCTCCTCTTATCAAACTTTTCTCTTAAGAACTGACATTATCACTCCTTGGAATTTGGGAACTTATTACTGACTACTGTAGTTTCTTATGTAAGGCAAGTAGCTTTTCCTGTGGCATGTATAAAATGCATGCCTCTCTGTCCCAAATACCAGGACTATATGATCTATATGATCAATGCTTTCAAAGGAAAGGGCAAAACTCCTGTTTTTGTTTGTTTGTTTAAGATTTCATTTATATATTTGAGAGAGAGAGAGAGAATATGAGCAAGGGGGAGGAACAAAGGGAGAGAGAAAGAGAGAGAAAGGGAAAAGCAGATTTGGTACCTGACTCAAGGCTCAATTTCAGGACCCTGGGATCATGAACTGGACCAAAGGCAGACATTTAACCAAGTGAACCACCTAGTCACCTCAAAACTCATGTTTACAGGGAAAGGACCTTTCCTGAAAATGGCATTACACAATGCTATCTCTGGAGAGATTTAATTATCTATGAATCTTAATTATCTCTTAAAGGGGCTACTTCAGCTAGAATTAGTACCCTTAATATTCTCTCCCTTTCTTCTAATGACTAACCTGTAACCATTGTTACAAATTGTCTTTGCATGATGTGGTTAATTCACAAGTTACTTAGAAAATGAAACCATCTGAACTACAGAGGTAAATGGTGGAGACGGTGTTGGCATTTACTAGTTCACTTCTTGCCACTTCTAGCAAAGTTCATAAAATGGAGATAAGCTCAGAGCTAAAGCAAACTATTCTGAAAATAGAGATGGAAGGAAAATTCCACTATCTGCCCTTGTCCGATCTATGTCACTGAAATGTCTTCTAAATAAGAACCTTATAACATTGAAAATAAACTGCTTCTGGATTTTAAATCAAAATGTGATAGCTTTAAAACTAAAGCTTTAGCAGATGATAAAGCTGACATCCAGCCTTCTAATAAAGACAGGAAAAAGCTATTGTATTCCCGCTCAAACCATTGTTTTCTGGGTCAATAGTTTAAGAAGGAAGTTTAGGAGTAAAGCTCTTGACATAATGGCTAATTCTCAAGGAACTGAAAGAAAAGACTGACCATGGTAATTATCAGATAAAGGGCTAGTATCCAAGATTTATAAAGAATTTCTCAAACTTAACTCCCAAAAAACAAATAATCCTGCTAGTAAATGGCAGAAAACATCAACAGACATTTCTCCAAAGAAGACATACAAATGGCAAACATACATATGAAAAACTGTTTCACATCACTTGGCATCAGGTAAATACAAATCAAAACCACAATGAGATACCACTGCACACCAGTCAGAGTGGCTAAAAATAACAAGACAGGAAACAATAAATGTTGGCAAGGATGTGGGGAAAGAGGAACCCTCTTATACTTTTGGTAGGAATGCAAGCTGGTACAGTCATTCTGGAAAATGATTTAGAGCTTCCTCAAGAAGTTAAAATACAGTTACCATATGACCCAGTAATTGTACTACTAGGTATTTATACCAAAGATACAAAATGTAGTGATCCAGAGGAGCATCTGCACCCCAATGTTTATAGCTAAACTATGGAAAGAGCTGAGATGTCTGTCAACAGATGAATGGATAAAGAAGATGTGGCATACACACACAGACTCACACACACACAATGGAATATTACTCAGCCATCAGAAAGGATGAATACTTACCATTTACATCAACATGGAGGGGACCAGAGGGGATTTTGTTGAGTGAAATAAGTCAATCAGAGAGAAACAATTGTCATATGATTTCACTCATATATGGAATATAAGAAATAGTGCAGAAGATCATAGGGGAAGTGAGGGAAACTGAATGGGAAGTCATCAGAGGGAGAAACACCATGAGAGACTCAACTATAGGAAAACAACGAGGACTGAAGGAGGGGTGATGGGTGGGGGTATGAGGTAATTTGGTGATGGGCATTAAGGAGGGCATGTGATGTGATGAGCACTGGGTGTTATTTTTTAAGATTTTATTTATTTATTCATGAGAGACACACACAGAAAGAGAGAGAGAGAGAGGCAGAGACACAGGCAGAGGGAAAAGCAGGCTCCATGCAGGGAGCCCAACATGGGACTAGGTCTCCAGGATCACGCCCTGGGCTGAAGGCAGCATTAAACTGTCCAGCACTGGGTGTTATATGTAACTGATAAATCATTGAACCCTACATCTGAAACTATGTATGTACTTTATGTTGGCTAATTGAATTTAAGTTTTAAAACAGAAAAAAAAAAAAAAAAAAAAAAAACCAGAGATTACAAAATAGGAAGTAAATGAAAAGAGTTCCCAGGCTTAAAACTATGAAAACAAGATATTGGTTGTGGTTATTCAATCAAGGAATTAACCAGAAGCAGAAACTAGGAATCTACTATATTTTTGGAAGGAAATTTATTGAAAAGAATAAAATAACAGGACAATACAAACTGTGT
Source organism: Canis aureus (assembly GCF_053574225.1). Lineage (NCBI taxonomy): Eukaryota > Metazoa > Chordata > Mammalia > Carnivora > Canidae > Canis > Canis aureus. Next base: position 48,345,254 of record NC_135614.1, read on the forward strand.
TGATATAAACCTTTAAGAAACAATCCTTTGGCTTATGCCTATAGCACTAGGAAGTGAGCTCTGCCACTTGCAGCAAGAATCTCTACTTCAGTACCTGAATCTAGCCAAGGAAGATGATAGAAGGAGCTTGCAAAGGGCATAACCAAGGTGGCAGGATGAACTAAGGAATTTTTCTAGAATAGGTAATTGATATTATTTGTTTACTATTTATTGATATTTAATTGTTATAAGCACCATGACTCCTTAGTGTTTTCCATTTTAAAATAGGCATTTTTATTTTGTTACAGTGTTTCTTCTCAATCTTCTTCCACTCTTAGTAGGTTCAGTACTATAATGGCTCATTAGACTATTGGACACAATATTCAACCCTGACAGGAAAGATCATATGTTACACTCCTGTTTTGGAATTTGTGGGAGATGTAGTAACTGGGTAACACTTTAAGATTGTCTCTTTTGGAGTGAAATATGAGTTCTGTGAAAATCAATATATAAATGTAAAGCATTTGATAGTTTCTGAAGTTCTTTAAAGAAAGTGCTTCAGCTGGAATTTATACTATTAATATTCTCTCCCTTTCCAGAAGTCTTAGAATAGGGTGAAATGGTTGATCTTCTGATGACCAGCTTATAACCACGAAGCAATTTTGCAAGTAAAAGCCAAAGATAAGGATACTCAAGCAGAAAGTCAGAAATCAGTCACTCAGTATTACCTATATCTGGATTTCAGTTTTTGTGAAAGAAAAAGAAATTCCATTTAAATACAAGCATTCATGTAGACATACTCTTCTAGGCCTCTGTTCTAGCCTGTAAAAATAATTCCTAAATGCATGTTCATATCGGTAGCTCCTAGATCAAACTTTGTCAATCATTATTTTAGAGGTATGAAAATTTACTTCACTATCTTCCTACCACTTGTCCAGTACTTTTCCAATAATAAATTGTGTACCATGCACTAATAGTTTTAAGAGGCATGGTATCTGATCATGGTTCTAGAATAAAATTTTAGTTTTCTAATTTAATAGTTTAATAAATAGTATACACTGTGTTCGTGTGTGCTTAATGGACACAAATGTGCACAGACATATACCTAGTCATAAATAAATATATGTAGCTCTTGATATGTTTGAGTGTAAATATAAATTTGACATTTTGTTATAACACCATTTGTTTTAGCAGGAACATTTTTGAATTCCAAGATTTTACAAATTAAATAAATATATTAGGCTGTTGTGGCAAGTTTACTTTCTAAAGAAATGACAGGCTTGATTAGTAAGCATGCCCTTTATCTGTAAGGTTCTTATTTGTCTATCATTTCACAGCAAGCAATTCTGATGAATGGCACAATTAACCTTTCCATTATTAAAACAATTAATTGCAAAAATTAAAGACATGACAGGACAAAATATTAATGCATAAATTATTAGGTTCAAAAGTTATAATTATTAATCTATGTACAGTAATTGTGGCAAAAACAATGAACAACTAAAATATGATATATATATTTACTTATATATAAATTATATATTATATACATTATATATATTATATATTATATACATAATTTTCTTGGCTTTTTACTTGTTTAACATACCAAGGTATGAATATTTTATGTTGGGCATGAAGTCTATAAGAAAATTAGTATCAGCTAAGTACTATAAACATTCAAGATATGACAATAAAGAATTAAGACTGATTATCTAATAAATATAAAGATCTATACATACAAAAAGTATTTTTCAAAATAACCATCTTAAAAATATATACAAATGATGTTAAGCTGGTATTTACCAAAAACAGTTAAGATTTTTTTTTTATTTGCCTCTTACACTACCTTAAAGCTATAGGGATACAAAAAAGTCAGGAGAAACAGGTTACTTATTACTTGGAATCAAATTACTTGAGCTAAATTCACAACTATGCCTTTAATGGCCACACAGAATTAATTTCCTTGAACTTCTAGGTCAAGAGAGCAAAATAAAACTTGTAAATTCTCTTCTTTTTTGTAAGAAGTAGATAATATATGAGAAAGCACTTTAAATGTTCAAGAATTACATTATATTACTGTTATTATTTTATTAAAAGTAGTTTCAGGAAAATATTTAATTCTGCACTGTCCAAAACAGTAGCCACTATTGACATGTGGCTTTTGGGCACATGGAATGTGGCTTGCCAATGACTGAAGAATTGAACTTTTGACTTTAATTTTATTTCATTTAAATTTAAATATCTTCATCTATTGAACTTATTCTTTACACAGAAGTTACTAAGTCATTCATCAGTTGTGAGCCTCTGATCGGGCAGTAATAACTATTACTCCTGATCATTGTGTTTTTAGGAGGTATGTATTCATCAATATGCTACTCTTTAACACCATCTGTGATCCTTTTGCGTCTACAGGAAACTTGAACAAAGGAAGTTTTTGGACCTTCCTAAGTCTGCTGGCCATGATATCATTCATGTCTTTGAACTTTTACCTTATATAATTTACATGTGACAAAGACATTTTCACTCCAGAACTACATTCTTAGGTTTGGAATGCTTAATAAAGATGATCTGCTTAAACTCAATTTGGTATAGGGGTCATTGTACAGTTTAATCCAAAGCAAGAGAGAAAAATATTTGTTGTAGTACTATTCAAATACTATACAAGCTGGTCTGGTCAAATTTTGGCATTTTTCAGAGTGATATGGCACTTTTGCAATAATAGCACTTGTTGATTTATTTGGTTAAATGAAAATAGAATGAAAACAGTATTTTGATTTGAATATATAGTTGGAAACATAATAAACTGTAAAATGACTATGACTAGGTAAAAGAGCTAAAGTATTTCTGGTATATCTTTCCAGAGAGATAAGAGATAGATGATAGATAGAGTGATAGCCAGATGAGAGATAGATAATTGTTCTATTGATTCTCTGAAAGGAAATTTTTATATTGCATATAGAATAATCTATATACACAGTCAGATGATGAAAATATCTTAAGATTTAACTTGGCATTTTGTGCTAGTTATATAGGAGGCCCTCAACATATTTTTATTGACTCAAATTATTATTTCTCTTTCAGGAATATTTTCAAGTTATTTTCAGTTTTTTTTGTTATTATTTTAGTAGCAGATGTATAAAGTATACAAGCCAAATCATCAGGGCTTGTATAATTTAGGTATCAAGGACACCTAAATTAATAAAAGAGATTATTCAATAGCCACCATAGGTTATATATGCAAATGACAATATTTTGTTTCAGGCATAAGTTATAATTTACTTATAGTGTCCTATTCTGATGTGTGATCAAAAACAATTGTTATTCATTCTTTTATTTTGGGTAAAGTTTTGGGGAAGGAGCAAACAAGAACAGGTGGAATGTGTGGTTCCTGAGGCTTTATGCTCAATGAAGTAGCTCAGACACAGAAAAACTTTGATCTGTCTGACTTGGTGGAACTGTGTGGTCTTTTTGAAAAACAATGTTATTTCCTTTTAAGCAGGACAAATTAGCAATATATTTTTAAACCGAAGAGAGCTTAAGAATGAATGAGTCATGTCATATTTTTCTCCTAAAACTAAGTAACATTTTAAAAAGTAAAAGAAGACTAACATTTCTACTTATAAAAAAATTATTTCTTCAAAACAGGGTTAAAGTTCTATTTAGATTAAGGCTTTATTTTTAGCCCTCTGGTGATTTAGAAATAAGATTAAATCACTGGAAACCATCAAAAGTATCCTCTTATCATAGATAATTCCTACCTGCTTCCATGCAGTGCAACTTTATCAAATATCATTACTTATCCATATAAAAAAGAAACATAATTCCGTAATGAAACTTTAAAAAATTTTCACAAATCATTTATATGTAAACTTCTAGCGCCCCCCCCCCCTTTTTTTTTCAGGAAATGAAACTAATCTTACCAAAAATATACCTCTGACTTTTCACGGTGCCTTCAAAGAAAAGGTGAAGTTTGCAGAATTCAATTCGGTATCTCAGTAACATATTGTATTAGTCAAGGTACTCCAGGGAAACAAAATTAATAGGATGTATAGAGAGAAATAGAGAACATATTGTATTAGTCAAGTACTCCAGGGAAACAAAATTAATAGGATATATAGAGAGAAATAGAGACAGAAAGACAGATCTTTAGGAATTGGCTCATGACTTTGTGGAGGCTTCACAAGTTTAAAATCTGCAGGGCAGTCTGGCAGGCTGGAGACCCAGGAAAGAGGTGATGTTATAGTTCAAGTACAAAGGTAGTGGCCTATTTTAATTCTGTCTGGAAAATTCAGTCCTTCCTATTAAGGCCTTCAACTGAATGGATCAGGCCCACCCACATGATGGAGGATAATCTGCTTTACTTGAATTTACTGATTTAAATGTTAATTTCATTAAAAAAATCTTCACAGAGAAACATCTAGAATAGTATTTGAACAAATATTTGGGTACCATGGCCCAGCCACATTGACACATAAAAGTAACGATAGTATATAGAGCATATAAATCTAAATAAAGAAGAACTTTGGTGATCATTTTAAATTACTTTTGAAAATGCATGCCTGTTTAGTTTAAAAAAGTATGAAGTTACTAAGTTGTGATCAACTGATTATTTTTTCAAGCATAGGAAGATTTTTACTAATATCTTCATAATCTTCCCTTACATTCAGCATGGTTTCTGACATGTTAACTAAATGAATATTCAGGCAGTAAATAAATATTCCCAACATGATTCCTATGTTTTCTATTTAATTTAATTTGGCTAAATCCCAGGATAATTCCCCAAACTCATTCTACTTACTTCATTTGTCATAGTTGATCAAATTCTGATTTTGATACACCATGTTTACATCTAAAAGAAATGATAGGTATTATCAAACTGAGATTGTTCTAACTACAATTTAATACTACATATCTCAAATATTATCCAAGTGTCTTGTAATACATTTTCTATTAGACTTGCATCCTGGCTTTAATACTGCATCACCTATTTGCACAAAAGAAATGTCAATCATATATATTTATCCATAAGATCTGGTTTCACTAATAGGAAAACTCATACTAAAGGTTTCAAAGAAGAATGTAGCTCATTACAGGCAATAGTTGAGAAGTATGCCATGGTTAGCATTCTACAAATATGTAATCTTGTTATATTGTGAAATGTTATAATACTATGCCCTTTTCTAAAATACAGTTTACTAGAGCATGGCAGGATGAAGACAGGAGGCCAAAAACTGGAACAGGCAATTATATAATGTAAGTTATTTTTCTCATTTTTAAAATAAAAATTTCTTTGACTTCTAATCCAATCTTTATCATAATATGTCATGCCTAACACCCCTATGGACATAGAAAATTTAATAGTCATGCTTTACTGCATCCATCTATTTAATTGTTTTTCCCTGAATAGTTTTAAAAATTTAATTTATATGATTTTTCTAACTGTTACATGAAGGGAATTGAAGTTTCCTATATTTTTCTTTTCTTTGTAACTTCTTAAACCTTTCTATGTAAAATAGCTTTAGTAAATGTTATGAAGTTGAAATTAGTTCCACGTTTACTATATTATTATATGTTGTTCTAATGTGTTTGGAATTTTCAGGCAGGATTTGTGGGAATTATCTAATTTTATGCGAACATATGTTGTATATAGATATAAGATTTATTTCTTCCACTCTTCAAATTGAAATAGTTGGGCATTGCAAACTCTAAAATGTCATTACAATAACAGGCTTTTAAGTGTTCTGTTATACTAAATCAGACATATCTGGATATCAATTAATTAAAAAAGCAAGTTTTATTGAAACTAATACTCTCTATTAATTTTTGTGAAGGTTTTTCCCACAGTTTTAAATTTGATTCTTCCTTAAATATTTACCTAATATTCGAATTATATTTTTCCAATTTTATCGTACTTTAGATCAATTTTTTTTTCCCCCAGAAAAAACCTTAGATGTTACTATATTAAGGGCAATCGGTTGAATATATTAGACTAGCCTTGGTATCCATGTTGTTAATAGACTAAACTCTTTCTAATTAGTGAAATTCTTTTTAATAAAATTAGGTTCTGCCTATGTCTTAGATGTTATTTATACATTGTCATTAATCAATATAATCAATCAATGTTCACAGAATTATAGGTTATATATTATAGATACATATTATATGAAGAATTGAGGATTAGAAAATATATACTGAAATTTATTAATTTATTATTTCATTAATAAAATACATATTAAACATCCATTGTATATCAGTCAACAGGCCATATGAGAGCATCCAGCTGAAAAGTCCTGGGCCTGTCTCAAAGACCTGGGAAAAGCCCTGCAGAAATTTCAAAATGTCACAAGAATCAAAGATTGGATACGTAAAAAGTAAAAGTAAAAGCAAAAACAAAATAAAGTTGTTAGAAACATTTTAGTTAAGTATCATAAGACTATATAGAATCCTGTTATACAATCCAACAATGATATAATAAATATTCTCATACCTAAATAACATTCCGAAAAGGTAAGGGAAACTGCAGCAATTTTCCCCCACTTTTATTATGTTCACAACTTTTTTTCTTGAACTGTGTCTAAAGTTTCATTATAAGGTCTCTTCCTATGAATATATGTAATACAGCATGCTAAGCAATAGAGCAATAGTTCTCATCATGCTGCCTTTTTTTTTTTTTTTTTTTTTTTGCAACTACTGGCGGAGTGTTATATTCTATTTTGCTTATATTTTTGAATACTTTTCCTGAACTTCTCTGTTTACTGTAACTGGTAAGGGCTGTTCTATTATTATTAACTTGGTTATACTGGAAACTATATTTCCTATAATTTCTTTCCTTGTATGATTCCAACTTTGAGATGTATGAAAAGTAAAGTCACAAGCAACTTGCAAAGCAGAAATAAAGTAGCAGCCATGATGCTCTGAAGACTGTTGGCTGGTTAGAGGCAATAATATAGAAGTACCAGCAAATACTATACTCAGTGTTCCTGGTCTACACCCAGTTTTCTTTCTAAAATTGGTCCCTCCCAACCAATAGGCAAACACAAGGTCACCATTCTCAAAGCTTGGTTGTGAACTCAAGAAGCTGATAGCCAGGAAACCCAGTAACCTTCCCTAGACTTGTTGGAGACTTTTCCAATTCTGCTGTGTCTTGTGAAGAAGAAGAAGAAGAAGAAGAAGAAGAAGAAGAAGAAGAAGAAGAAGAAGAAGAAGAAGAAGAAAACAAAACAAAAAACACTAATAAAAGGACAAAGAAAATAGCTAAATTCCTCTGGGCTATTAAAACTGGGAAGATAAATCCTTCATAAGATTATTAACCAAAAGTTTAGGGTAAGTAGCTGAGAAATGCAAACCAGAATGAAGGGGCTATTTGAATTAGAAAGTGTCTGAAAGAGAAGACCAGATTTGGTTTATTATGAGCCTGATGCCAAGGAGTCACAGTTCTATCCCTCAAAAGCAGAGAATCACTGAAGGATTAATTAGATACAGCTCACTAAGATAGGCTCTTACTTTTTCAAGAAAATAAATATCTTATTTTTAATGGAGCAAAGTTATTAATTAGAGACATAAGATTTACGAATTTGAGAATTCTGTCTCTTTTTTTTTAGTATGAATGTGTAGAAACTTTATTTTTTATTTTTTTTAATAAATTAATTTTTTATTGTTGTTCAATTTACCAACATACAGAATAACACCCAGTGCTCATCCCATCAAGTGCCCCCCTCAGTGCTCGTCACCCATTCACCCCCACCCCCCGCCCTCCTCCCCTTCCACCACCCCTAGTTCGTTTCCCAGAGTTAGGAGTCTTTATGTTCTGTCTCCCTTTCTGATATTTCCCACACAGAAGAATCTCCCTTCCCTTATATTCCCTTTCACTATTTTTATATTCCCCAAATGAATGAGAACATATAAAGTTTGTCCTTCTCCGATTGACTTACTTCACTCAGCATAATACCTTCCAGTTCCATCCACGTTGAAGCAAATGGTGGGTATTTGTCGTTTCTAATGGCTGAGTAATATTCCATTGTATACATAGACCACAGCTTCTTTATCCATTCATCTTTCGATGGACACCGAGGCTCCTTCCACAGTTTGGCTATTGTAGAATTCTGTCTTAAATATGGGAAAGTTACCAACTACAGCCACCAGCAGCACAAGAAAAAGTGCAACCACTCAGGCAGAAAGAAAGGCAGAAGAAGTAGAAAGGTTTTAGAAGCCTTCTAATGACTGGACATATTTTTTTTACATCAATTCTATATCTCTGACAGACAGAGAGTTTAGAAAAGATGACTGAAAACAGTGCCTTGATTTTGTGCATAAGTCTTTACAATGCTTAAAAATCCAGTGTGCCGAAGTACAACAAGCAGAAGCATATAGAAGATGACAGCAACAAAGAAGTAGAACTTAGAGTGGAGAATTTTACATTTTGCATGGTTTTGCATTTAATTTACCATGCACATATATAATTTTCACATTGAAAGGAAAATAATGAAAAATCCCTCTATAGGATTTAATTTTTTTTATTAATTGAAAACAAGTTTTACATGACACTTAAAGACTCAAGTTATTATATCCTCCCTAAGTGTTTACTGTGTTTTATACACTACCTTAGATCTAGGAATTTTGAAATAAAAAAATCAAAATATTTATTTTGTTAAAAATGAACATTGTTATATCTTTATGTTCTAAACTCACTTCACCAGATGAGAAAACAATTTTACTAGATTCCATAGTTTATAGTTTCTAAAATAAATATTCAAGAGTTATAGAAATTATTTATGTTATAAACAATGGTCAAAGTATGAGAATTATTGATTGTCAAGTCTACTTCATCAATCTTAGGACTATTGGTAAAATCTCATTACGAAAAATTAAATACTGGCCATAATTCTTCAGTCTCCTATAGCAATGCTATGCGTTCATACCCTTGGCATGATTCTAGGATGGTTGAAGTATATCTACCTGCCTATAAACTCTGGGCATGGCCATATGAATTTATCTGGCACTGGTACTAGCAGACAGGATACAACAGATGCCTTAGAGTGTGACTTTATGATTGACCATGTCTACTTGTTCTTTTATTATTACAGTGTGAACATTTCTCAGCTTGCTGATACATCCTGGGAAGATGAGAAATGTGGACCCAATCTATAGCTACAGCCAACTCCAGGTAATTATAGCCTGGATCAGCCAATTCACAGCCATCCCAAACATGTGTGAGTAATTAGGTATGTCACTGAATGCTGGGCTGCTTAAACAACATTTCTGTGGCCGCATCTGAATGATGAAAATATGTGTACATGCACATACACACACAAACATAAAATTTATAGCACTGGTTTTGAAAACAAGCATAAAGTGACTAGAAATGATTAAACTGTTCTAAAAGGTTAGGGGATTAATTAAAAAAAAAAAAACTATTGTAGAAAGGTGGAAAAACAGTGACACATATTGTGTAGTGGGAAAATATTTAGTAAAACAATCACCTGAGATGATTTGGAGTGAAAGAAAGTATATATGATGAATCTGTAGAGTTGAGGGAGGAGATTTTAATGCTAGCTGCATTTAAGACACTACAGGAAAAAGATAAAATTAGAACCAAACTGATTGCTGTACAAATATTTTTTCAATAACTTGTAGAACTCGATAATGAAAGAGTTTCTCACCAAACTAAAGGTGTATTTATTGTTCAGACAAACCAAAATCAATACCAGCGGCAAGGTGTGGTAGTGTATGTAATGTGTGTGTGTCTCAAATCTTATATTTCAAATGTGATACCTCATTTGTGCTCACCCATTTCCTAACTGATTGCCTTTATTTTATCTATGCCTATTTTCTGACTTCTAAGCTGAGGATACATAGGTTGTTTTGAATATATCAAATATATTTGATGAACTAATGAAATAATGCAGATAAAACTTTAAAAGTGCCTGGCATGTAATAAAGCACCAGATAAATATTTGTATATAATAACTATTATTATTAATCATAGGACTATAGTAAGAATTTGAATATTGGTGAACAGATTGTTTTGTTATATAGTCACTACACAGACTCCATCCCACGTAGATTCAGATAATACAATAATAAATGAATTACCCTGAGATATTTAGATAGATACTAAAAACACTGGAAAAGGACACCATTAGCTACACAATCACAATAAATATTCCAATAAATGCCATCCATATTAAAAGTTACAACATTTTTTATACTAAAATGCTTAATATAAACCCAACCCAGTGCTCCCAGCACTGTAGACTCCATAAACAGTCTGTGACTTACATGGTCCTCAATTCTGGGAATACAGTTTTAAGTACAAAACAGAACAAAAATTTTCTGAATTCTTTTACTCTCTAAAGAATTATGTTTTATTTTTTGAATTATGTTGTTTTAAAAATATTATATAAATTATTGATTTTTTGCCTTCTAGTCCTTTTGAGTTTTTCACATCAACTTCCATTCTTGTAATGAAAATATTTTTTTCCCTCATTTGGATGTTGCAACAGAAAAGTATATTCCTTGCCTGTATGAGTTTACTCCAAATTTGTAATAGCCAACCTTACTTGTAGCTTTCTCCTGCCAAGACTGTTCCAGAAATAGCAACTTTTTCCAACATAGTCATCCGATCACCTTTACTGTCAACAGATAAATTCACTCTCTCCCAATGACTTCACAAATTTACAAACCTAAAAACTTGTTATTAGCCATTATTTGACACAGTTGACTTTTATGTTCTTCTTAAAACTCTTCCTGATATCTTTCCTAGCTACATTCTCTAATTGTGTCTCAAGAATCTCAATGTTCCTTCTCTGCATGTTGGCTTGTTTTTCTCTTCTGTTGTTCTTCATTCTATCAAATTTCATCCATTAGATATTTTTCTGCAGTTTTGTTTTGGGTTCCTATAATTCTTTTACTCTCTGCTAATAACTAAATAGTTTTAACTCACTTCTGCTCAGTGACAAATTCCATATTTACATCTCCCATCCTGACCTCTTATGCTACATACCTACATTTCCTGCTGTTCAGAGGGCTATCTTAAAATTCATTTTGTCCCAATTCAGATTGTTTCCCTTGAAACTTCTCCTTTTGTATAAAGTATCATTGGTAACTTTTATCACTTGTCTTTTGATTTTCAACCCTAGAAGCACTGATATCTATTTTCTGCCCATCTACATCTAAACTGTAGTATAGGCTCACTGATAAAATAAACTGAGCAGAGATTTGACTGAATAAGGGAGGATGCAATGCTGATATCTGTGGGTAAAGTATTTTAACCAGAGAGAAAGAAGAGGAAGAAGAGAGTATCTGAGGCATTAATGAGTTTTGTATGTTTAAGGAAAACCAAAGAAGTCAGTGTGTCTGAAGACGCAGTAATAGAGAAATTGTCAGAAAAGAGAAAATAAAATTTACAGAAAACTTCCAAATGTTTTACATCTGTCCATTTTCTGCCTGAGGCTGAGAAACAGAATGGGGGCAAATAAGCATATATTTGCATAATCACTTTCCTTTTATTTGTGCCTTTCTTCCTAGGTGACTTGGAATGCTTTTGTTTAAAAAAAAAAAGAAAGAAAGAAAGAAAGAAAGAAAGAAAGAAAGAAAGAAAGAAAGAAAAAAAGAAAGAAAGAAAGAAAGAAAAAGAAAAAAAAAAGAGCCTCCAGTAGTAAATCTCTATTACAGCAACCCTGTAAACAATAGTATGTTAATAGTGAAGATTGCTTGTTTTTCTAGTCTTCAGATACAAACCAAATATAAAATTAAGAATATTTGAAGTTAAAAAAAGAGTATTTGAAATTGAGTGTGGCAGTGCCAATGTGTGTGACATGACCTACGTACAATATTAATATATTACTCTTCATGAACTTCCACCTCTCCTGTGAAAGTGGATGAAGGAAATCAAATTTAAAACAGGGTGTCAAGAGACCAGAGAGGAAGCTCTTATTCCCTAGCAACTCATTGTCAGTTGCAGACCTCAAACAGAAGAGATAGTACCTTGCGTTCCCAACAGGTAGAAGCCTACTTTACTCCTCCAGCAGGAAGAGTTTTTCCATGTCCAACAACAAGCTCAGCCAATAAAAAGATACAACTCAGCCAATGAGAACCTGTCACTACTCTGGGTTCTCTTATTTCCTTTAATGGACTTCTGTTCAAAACAGTCCCTCCCAAAAAAAAAAAAAACAAAAACAAAAAACAAACAAAAAAAAAAACAGTCCCTCCCAACTTCTTTTTATCTATAAATTAACATTCCTAGTTAATCTTTGGACTTGCCTATGGTTTGTCATAGCTTGAATGTCATAAATTCAATTTCTCTGCTATTCCTGAAAAAGCCTATTTTGCTGGTAAGATATTTGGCTATTTTACTTTTCAAGTCAAGTAACACTAGGTGTCAGAGAATCAGGATACAGAGAAGGCCCCTAACAACCTTGAGGCTGGTGAATGAATAGGTGCCAGTACTCACTGAGCCTAGTGAACTCACTGCTTTATCACTGACCCTGGAGTTTGAGGTAAAATTTGTCCTGGATTTGAGTCCAATCTCTTTGCATTTTTGAATTCTCCTGTCTTTATTCAGGATCTGTTTAAAAACTGTCCTTTCTGTTTTTGTGAAGTCTTAGTTCTTTCTGGTAAGTATTCATTTGTTTTTCAGAACCTTCAATTTTGAGTAGTGGGATCCCAAACCTCTAACTTATTTTGGTAGAACCCCACTTCAGAGACTCTGGTCAGATTTATGTTTGAAAACTATGGTACCTCCTCATGCACATTTATAATAAATGGGCCAAATTGGCTAAAGAAAATTTGGGGAACTTGCTATCTCCAAACCTTGTTTTCCTCAAGACTAACTTATAAAGCTTCAGCTTCAAAATTAAAGCAAGCAAGCAAACAAATACCAGAATGGGATACCTATTTAACTGGCATACAGAGGCCTCAAAAAGATTTCAAAATTCCAAAATGGTTTCATTGAAAGATTTTGTGCAAAAGGCTACTGAAAAATTAGAGATAAAAGGTATCTAAAACTAAAGACTTTTAGATTGATGTATAAGACTTGTATAACTCCTACTTTTCTCCTCTGTCCTTGATTTGAATACTCATTCTAGTAACCCTTAGTCTGAATTGCCTTTCAACTCTGAAGAGACTATTAAACAGTTACCTTTTAAAGTAAGTCAACCTGAGGCTTCAGGCAATCCTCAAGTATCTTTCCTCCTTGGTCATAGGCCAAACTAAAGGCCATACTTAGAGAATTTTTTAACCCTGGTAGGATCCTCCGTAGTTTTAGTAAATAGATTATCTCCTGAGCCCAGTCAAGAGAGGGAAATAAAATTTCACATTGTCTCTTTCTTTCCAAATCCAGACCAATTGGTTACTGATCCTTTTTCTCTCAGGGATAGCTATTGCCTTTTTATTTGCTGCATTTTACGAATTTGGCTTGGCTTTCTCTCTGCATGGAACATGCATATTATTGATTCTATCTTTTGGCTATCTTTGGGAATGACTCTAGATCTCATGAAGTTAAACTTTTGCACCTTCTTGAGGATGTCTCTTGAGTACATTGTGTTGTTTAAGGCTGCCAAAAATATTAACAGGTTCTCCCGACTAAAACCTTTTAAGACATTTTAAAAGGATTTAGTAATATAATAATCTGAAATTTGGCCAAATTACAATATGAAATTCGGAGCCTGATAGGAGTATTTTTAGGCCTTCTCCCCTAAACTGAATGTACCCAGAAGGAAAGAAAAATATTCTAACATAAGTGAAGGAGTGTGTCAGTACTTTGATAATTAGTTAGAGGGCAACCCAGCTTTTTGAGGAATTAAAAATAGCTGTCTTTGTTTTCCAAATGAAGTGTTTTCATGACCAGAGTTGTGGCTCCAGAAACTACTCAAAGTCCACCAATTCTTCTGATCAATCCCCAAACCTCCCCAACTCCTCTTAAAAGGCTTATAAATATTGTCCTTAGGGAACCCAAATCTTGGAGAAACTAGATTTTTTTCCCCCTGTGCCTTTAAAACGTGAAATTCTACCTGGGGTCCTTCTCCAGAACTCTTATCCAGACCATCTCTTTGATATGCAAACTGCAGGGAGGTAATTCTTATCAGAGACAGGAATAAAGAAGAAAATGTTATTTGAATAGATTCAGCTTCTTTAATAACTAGTGAGTTGTGTATTATACATAATTCACTACAGTAATTTAAAATGGAAGCTATAAGATCTCTGCATCTGTGTGTATGTTTCTGTGTGTGTTTTGTAGATATGTGATATTTTCTACTTCTGGTTGGTATTGTCAAAATTAATTTTTAAAAGAGTTCTATTTAATTGGCTTTTCTTAAACTATTTTTTTAATTCTTTTTTTTTTTTTTAAGGAAAAAAAAAAAGAGACAAACAGAGAGAGAAGCAGGCTCCATGCAGGGAGCCCCACGCGGGACTTGATCTCAGGTCTCCAGGATCATGCCCTGGGCTGAAGGTGGTGCTAAACCTCTGAGCCTGCCCCCCCGCCACCCCCGGCCCGGGCTGCCCTATTTAATTGGCTTAAAGAAAAATGCTTATATAAATTAAACTAACAAAAATATAATAGAAATTTAATCCAACTGAATTTCAGGCTTCCATGATCTGGGAAAATATTTGGTATTAAAGCTGGTTTAAGTTTGTTGGTTTAATTAAAACAGGCATGCCTTTAGAGTTATTGGCCTTAAATATAATACTTTTATTCCACCTAGGCTTATTAAAGGTCAAATGAGCTCATGTCATCTCTTATAAAATTTGTCAGCCAAAGAAGATAACTTAAGATGATGGTTAGTTGTTTGGCATCTCATGAAATTCTCATGACTAATCTAGACATAATTACTAGCACAAGTGAATTAAACAGATGTAATATAAAAATTTATAAATAAACTTTTCAATAATAGTTATGTCTATTTAATTAGTTTCCCCAAATATTTTTGGTAACTTAAAAACCATTTACTTTACTAAATGAATTAAATGCTGCATAGTCATTGTTTCTAGATTATTTCCAAATAAGATAAAATAATGAAATATTAATTACTGAACATTGGTGTATCTACTTTGGATTTCTTATTACAAAGAAACTAAAAGATACTTGGATGCCTTAAAACTACAATGAAAAATGGAAAAAAAAATATGAAATTTGCCAATCTAAAGAATGCTGGTGCAACAGATAGTTTAGTTATTTTCATTAGAAATCAAGGTAAAAAATTCTTTTTTTTTTTTTTTTTTCAAGGTAAAAATTCTAATAAATGGGATTGGGAAGAGGAAGATGGCAGGGTAGGAGGGTAAACTCACCCTCCTCACAGACACACCCAGATAACAGTGGCATCAATGCAACTAAGAAAAGAAACCAAAGACTGACAGAACAGACTTTCCACAGTTAATTGTAGAGAAGAGGCTGTATCAGAAAGGGTTAGGAGAGACACAGAAGTGATTGGGAACAACACTCCTGGAAAGATTAACCACAAACAGGAGGGATACCACAAGCACAGAGCAGAGAGAAAAGCAAACCTCACCCCAGGAACCATAGGCATGGACAACCTGAACTGACAAGACTAGTCCCTATAACAAATCAGTGGAACTTAACTTTATGAAATTTTACAATCACTGAGGCTTAACTCTGGATACTTTAAAAATCAGTGGGCTTAGCTCTGTGAGAGTTAAAGGGCTATAGGAAACTGAGTCATTGGTCTTAAAGACTCAGCATAACAAACAACCCCACTGAGTTCTAGCATAGAACAGTTTGGAAAGCACTTAGGATACAGGTGAAGGAGATTTATTTACTAATCTCAGAATGTGTATTGAGGAGCAAGGATCTTTAGGAAACTTCTCCAAGAACAAAGGGCTGATGGAGGCCACCTGGGTGGCTCAGTCAGTTTAGTGTCTGACTTCAGCTCACTTCATGATTTCAGCATCCTGGGATCTAGCCCCACACTGGGCTCCCTGCTCAGTGCAGAGTCTGCTTATTTTTCTCCTTCTCTTCTTGCTTGTGTGCTCTCCCTCTCAAATAAGTAAATAAAATAAAATATAAAAAAAAAGCTGGTGGGTAACATTTATCTAGTCCCACCCCCAGTGCTGCCTAATAGCCCAACACTTTCAGGAACCAGCATGCCCTCTACCTTTACAGTTGCCAATGTGTACTCCTCCCCAGTGTTCTCCTGTAGATCCACCCCATTGAACACACATCCCTTCAAAGCAGTTCCTACCCTGACACATCCTGCAAGCAGCTATGGCAAGGACCAGCACCATTCTAAAATGACTCTTGCCCTGGGAAGAGGAAAGGATAACCACACACATTGGTATGACTGTAGCCTCAGCAAATGAACTCAAGGCAGTCATCTGATCTGACTCCCGGCCTTACCCACCAACAAAAGTCTCTTAAAAGACGAGGCAAGGAGAGCACACTGTTGTTCAGTATCTTCATCTCTGGTAGACAAGCTGACATCGGGCATTTGGTCTGACTACTGATACCACCCAACTACAAGCCTATGAGAGTGTAGTACAGGCTTCTTTACAGCATAGGAACTGAACCCTGCACAGTGCATCCTCAACAGGCAAAGTAGGCCAATACAGCCAACTGGGCTGAAGGCAAATAAGGCTTGGCCACAATAGCAGGGTGCACACAACACATGGAGGGGACACCCTTGAGGTGCCCGTTGTGGTGAACAGGGAACATTACTCTACAAGGCACCAGCAGATCTCTTCTTCATAAGGTCACTACTTTCAAGAGCAAGAGATGTAGCTGACTTTCCTGATACATAAAACAAACACAGATAATCAGACAAATTGAGGAGACAGAAGGATATGTCCCAAAGGAAAGAATAGGGCCAAACGAGAGCCAAAGAGCTAAATGAAATGGAGATAAACAATACACCTGCAAAAGAATTCAAAGTAATGGTTTTAAAGATACTTATTGGAATTGAGAACAGTGGAGGATCTCAGTCAGACCTTCAAAAAAAGATTAAAAAAAGATATTTAAAAGAACCAATCAGAAATGAATAATTCAATATTCAATAAGAGAAATTAAAAATAAACCAGGAGAAATCAATAGCAGATTAGAGGGCCAAAAAAGGGGGTATATGACCTAAAAGACAAAGTAATGCAATGCAACCATGATGAACAACAAAAGAAAAATGTAATAAAAAATGAAAATAGGTTAAAGGAACTCAGTGACATTATCAAGCATAATATAACTTGCATTACAATGGTCCCAGAAGGAAAGAGATAAAGGAAGCAGAAAATACATTTGAAGAAATAATAGCTCAAAATTTCCCTAATTTGGGGAAGAAAACAGACATCTGGATCCAGGAGGCAAAGAGAATCCTCAACATAATCAACTCTTGTATGATATAAGTATGCTACTCCATCTTTCTATTCCCCACCAACAGAAAGATCTTGGTTGGTAAGACCTTGATAATTAAGACACATGAGACACATAATAATTAAAATGGCAAAAGTAGTGATAAAGAGAGAATTTTAAAAGTTGCAAGGGAAAAGAAAAAAGCTACATATAAGAGAAACCCCATAAAGCTATCAGCTGACTTTTTACCAGAAACTTGATAAGCCAGAAGACAGTGGCATGGTATATTCAAAGTACTGAAAAGTAAGAACCTTCAACCAAGAAAATTCTACCCAGCAAGGTTATCATTCAGAATAGGAGGAGAGGTAATAAATTGTTCTCTCTTTCTCTCTCTCTCTCTCTCTCTCTCTCTCTCACACACACACACACACAAGTTAAAGGAATTCATCAGAATTAAACTAGCCTTACAAGAAACATTAAAGGAAATTCTTTGAATGGAAATAAAAGGCCATGTTCAGGAGTAAGAGAATTATGAAAGGAAAAAAATTCATAGGTAAATCAAACATAATAAAAATAATTAATTATTTATAAAACCACTATGGAGGTTAAAGCACAAAAGCAGTAAAATCAATTATAAAATTGATTAAAAATCACTCGAGAAATTAACAAACTAAAAAAGATATAAAGTACAACATCATATACATAAAATGTGTGATGGGGGAGTAAAAATTTAGTATTTTTAGAATGGATTCAAACATAAGCAACTGTCCATTTAATATATACTACTATATACATAAAATGTTATATATGAACTTAATTATAACCACAAATAAAAAATCTTTCATAGATACACAAAAAATAAAGAGAAAGTAATCTGAGAATATCACTAAAGAAAGCCATCAACCCACAAGTAAAGACAGCAAGAGAAGATAAAGGAATGGAAAACTACAATACTGTAAAACAAGTAATGCAATGGCAATAAGTACATATGTATCAATAATTACTTTAAATATAAATGGACTAAATGCTCCAATCCAAAGACATAGGGTGACAGAATGGATTTAAAAAAAAGGGGATCTCTGGGTGGCTCAGTGGTTTAACGCCTGCCTTCGGCTCGGGGCGTGATCCTGGAGTCTCGGAATCGAGTCCCACTTCGGGTTCCCTGCATGGAGCCTGCTTCTCCCTCTGCCTATGTCTCTGCCTCTCTCTCTGTCTCTCATGAATAAATAAATAATCTAAAAAAAAAAAAAAAAAAAAAAAAAGGTCTGCTCTCTATGCTACCTACAAAAGACTCATCCAGACCTAAAAACACATAGTTTTGAAGTGAAGTGAAGGGTCGGAAAAACATTTATCCATGAAAATGAGAGTGAAAAGAAACCTGGAGTAGCAATACATTTATCAGACAAAATAGACTTTAAAACAAAGACTGTAATAAGACACAGGATACCACATAATAATAAAAGGAAAAATCTGATAAGAGGATGTAACAATTGTAAATATTTAAGTATTCAACATCACAGCACCTAAATACATAAAGCAACCATTAACAAACATAAAGAAGAAATTGAGAGTAAAACAATAATAGTAGGGGACTGTAACATCTCACTTACATCAATGATAGATCAGACAGAAAATCAACAAGGCAACAGTGACTTTAAATGACACATTGGACCAAATGAACTTAAGATATATGCAGAGCACTCCACGCTAAAACAGGAGCATACACACTCTTTTCAAGTGCACATGAAAAATTCTCCAGAAAAAATCACATATTAGGTACAAAATAAGTCTCAATAAATTAAAAAAGACTGAAATCCTGTCATGCATCTTTTCCAACCACAATGGTATGAAATTAGAAATCAATCACAATAAAAATTCTTTTTTTTTTTTTTAATTTTTTATTTATTTATGATAGTCACAGAGAGAGAGAGAGAGAGGCAGAGACACAGGCAGAGGGAGAAGCAGGCTCCATGCACCGGGAGCCCGACGTGGGATTCAATCCTGGGTCTCCAGGATCGCGCCCTGGGGCAAAGGCAGGAGCCAAACCGCTGCGCCACCCAGGGATCCCACAATAAAAATTCTTAAAAGAACACAAATACATGGAGGCCAAATAACATACTACTAAACAATGAATGGACCAAAAAAAAATCAAAAAAGAAATTTAAAAAATATATGCAGACAAATAGAAATGAAAGCACAATGCTTCAACATCTATGGGATGCATCAAAAAGCTGTTCTAAGAGGGTTGTTTACAGCAGCACAGACCTACCTCAAGAGGTAAGAGAAATCAAATAAACAACCTAATTGATACCTAAACAAGCTAGAAAAAGAAAAGCAAAGCTGGTATAAAGAAGAGAATGATAAAGGTGAAAATATGAACAGACAAATAACTAGCAATGAAATTGAATTAGTAATCAAAATCTCCCAACAAAGAAAAGTCCAGGACTAGATGGCTTCACAGGTTCATTACACCAAACATTTAAGAAGAGTTAATATCTGGGCAGCCCCAGTGGCTTAGCAGTTTAGCCTTGCCTTCAGTCCAGGGTGCGATCCTGGAGACCCGGGATTGAGTCCCACGTTGGGCTTCCTGCATGGAGCCTGCTTCTCCCTCTGCCTGTGTCTCTGCTTTTCTCTCTCTCTCTCTCTCTCTGTGTCTAATAAATAAATAAAATCTTAAAAAAAAAGAAGAGTTAATATCTATTCTTCTCAAATTATTCCCAAAAAAAGAAGAAAATAAAGTTTCCAAATTCATTATATGAAGTCAGCATTATCCTGATACCAAACCAGATAAAAACACTACAAAAAATGAAATAAAATAAGAGAAAGATAGAAAGAACTACAGACTAATATCTCTGATGAACATGGATGTAAAAATCCTAAGAAAATATTAGCAAACATAATCAAACAATACATTAAAAAATCATTCAATACAATCAAGTGGGATTTATTCCTGGGATGCAAGGGTAGCTTACTATTTCCAAATCAGTCAATGTGATGTATCACATTGACAAGAGAAAGTATAAAAACTATATGGTCATTTCAATAAATGCAGAAAAAGCATTGGACAAACATCCATGCATCATAAAACCCTCAACAAAGTAGGTTTAGAGATAATATACCTCAACATAATAAAAACCTTATATGAAAAACCCATACTTGAGATCATACTCAATGGGGAAAAAATGAGAGTTTTTCCTCTAAGATCAGGAGCAAGACAAACATGTCCACTCTCACCACTTTTATTCAACTGGTACTGGAATTCCTGCATACAGCAATAAGACAAGAAAAAGAAATAAAAGGCATATATACTGGTAAAGAAAAAGTTAAACTGTCACAGTTTGCAGATGGCATAATAATATTACATATGCAAAACCCTAAAGTCTCTACCAAAAACTATAGAACTGATAAATTAATTCAGTAAAGTCATAGGACACAAAAAATATATACAGATATCTGGTCCATATCTATACACTAATAATGAAGTAGCAGAAAAAAATCCCATTAGTAACTACACTAAAAAATAATGACATGCCTAGGAATAAACTTAATGAAAGATCTGAAGGACCTGTGCTCTGGAAACTATAAAACACCGATGAAAGGAATTGAAGATAACACAAACAAATGGAGAGATACTCCATGTTCTTATATTGGAAGAACTAATATTGTTAAAATTTCCTTCCACACAAACCAACCTACAGGTTAAATGCAATCCCTATAAAAATACCAACAGTCTATTTCACAGAACTAGAACACGTCATCCTAAAATTTGTAAGGAACCACAAAAGACTCTAAATAACCAAAGCAATATTGAAAAAGAACAAAGCTGAAGGGATCATACTGCCAGATTTCAAATCATACTACAAAACTTTAGCAATCAAAACAGTATGGTACTGGACACAAAAATAGACACATAGGTCAACAGAACAGAATAGAGTCCAGAAATAAATCCACACTTATATCATCTATTAATTTATCATCTATATAATCAATTAATCTTGCCTCTAAAGGAGGCAAGAATACATGATGGAAAAAAAAAAAAAAAAAAAAAACAGTCTCTGCAACAAATAATGCTGGAAAAACTAAACAGCTATGCGAAAGAATGAAACCAGACTACTTTCTTATACTACACACACACAGAAACAGACAGACACACACACACCCCAAAACCTCAAAGCAGATTAAAGACCTAAATGGAACCTGAAACCATAAAACCCCAAGAAAACATAGGCAGTAATTTCTTTGACACCAGCCATAGGAATATTTTTCTAAATATGTCTTTTCAGGCAAGGAAAAATAAGTAAATTATTTGGACAACAGCAAAATAAAAAGCTTTTGAGGGATGCCTGGTGGCTCAGCGGTTGAATGTCTGCTTTTGGCTCAGGGCGTGATCCCGGAGTCCCACGTCAGGCTTCTTGCATGGAGCCTGCTTCTCCCTCTGCCTCTCTCTGTGTCTCTCATGAATAAAAACATAAAATCTTAAAAAAAAAAAAGCTTTTGCACAGCTAAGAAAACCATCAAGAGAACAAAAAGGCAACCTACTGAGTGGGAGAAGATATTTGCAAATGATATAACAGGTAAGGGGTTAATATCTAAAACATATAAATAGCTTATACAACTCAATACCAAAATACCAGAACAAATAATTCAATTTTTAAAAATGGACAGAGGATCCAAATAGCCATTTTTTAAAAGCAGATATACAGATTTCTTTGGAAAAATGGCCAATAGACATATGAGGTGATATGTTCAACATCATGAATAAGGAAAATGCACATTAAAATCAAATGAGATATAACTTTATACTTGTCAAAATAGCTAAAATGAAAAACATAAGAAATAACAAGTGATGGTGAAGGTGTGGAGTAAAAAGGACTTTCATGTACTGTTGGTGGAAATGCAAATTGGTGTAGCCACTGAAGAAAACAATATGAAAGTTCCTCAGTTATGACATATCCAATTCACTCATAGAAAATGAAAACAATAATTCAAAAAGATAAATGTACCCCTATGTGTATTGTAACATTGTTTACAAAATATGGAAGCAACCCAAGTGTCCCCTGAAAGATGAATTGATAAAGAAGTGGTATATACATGCAATGGAATACCACTCAGCCATAAAGAAGAATGAAAACTTCCATTTGCAACAACACAGACACACCTAGAAGGGTATAATACTAAGTGAAATAGTCAGAGAAAGACAAATACCATGATTTCACTCAAATTAACAAAGAGAAAAAAAAAAAGAGAGATAAAAAAAACAGACTTTTAAATACAGAGAACAAACTAGTGATTGCCAGGGGGAAGGTGGGTGGAGGGGATGGGTGACAGATAAAGGAAATTAAGAGTACATTTATCTTGATGAGCACTGAGAAATGTATAGAATTATTCAATCATTATATTGTACATCTGAAACTAATATAATACTGTATGTTAATTATACTTCAATTAAAAAAGAATTCTAATAAATGTAATTAAGACTATTAGAAATAATATGGAAACTATATCCAGATGAAAGTAAAGTATGATGTGTTTTCAGTAAAATGTTATGAAAAATGGAGATACAGTTTTGCTGAGGGAAATGAAAGTAATTTTGTCCTCAATGAACCTGGTTGTTTAAAAATAAAAAGAAAATAGGACAAAATCTGAATGTAATAAAGAAGTTTATAGGAAGTTTATGGAAAGGAATCTTGGGAAAGGAATTTTATGCATGTTAAAGGTAAATGAATTTAAAGGCTTTTTAATATGCCTTAATATCAATGCTGTACAAGTGTAAAAATAAATCTTAATTTTCTTTCATCTGCTGAAATGAGTCTTTTTAGATTATTCATCTGATCAAAAGAAAAAATTAAAAAGTTTTCTTTAGCTTTTAAGTGGTATTTTAATCAAAAAAATTCCTGTTTTCTGTCTTTATCAGCTGTTTGATTACTTAAAACTAGTACTCTTGATACTAAAAGAGCTAAATTTTGCTCAGAACTATTTATTTATTTATTTATTTATTTATTTATTTATTTATTTATTTAAAGATTTTATTTATTTATTCATAGAGACACAGAGAGAGAGAGAGGCAGAGGCACAGGCGGTGGGAGAAGCAGGCTCCATGCAGGGAGCCCAACGTGAGACTCGATTCAGGGTCCCCAGGATCTAACCCCGGGCTGCAGGCGGCGCTAAACAGCTGCACCACTAGGGCTGCCCACTCAGAACTATTTAACCTTCTGTATTTTCTTGTGGAGTCTTTAGCTTTCACTATGGTTAATAAATATCATATCACAATGACCTCTAATCCTATTTAACCAAATATTTTAAAAGCTTTTGATATTTTTGACAAATTTCCCCAAAATAAAATTCTAAATGAAGTCTACTTTGACCTTGAACTAGCTTTGAGATTTCCAAAGGGTCCCTGGGACATCTCAAAAAATTAATTCTCTTTCCTTATAAAAAGGGGATGTTAAACTAATTAGGATACTTTGCTATATTAAATTACACGGGAAGCATTATCAAATAAGAAGTACTACTAAGTCTTATTTATATTGTATTTCTGTAGATATATACTATAAATGTTCTAGAAATTCTTGTGTGACATTCATGGAAATCTGTTATGTCCCAGCATAATGTTATCAGTTATCATTCTCATTATTATCTTAAAGTGTTGCATGATATAGAAATAACCAAATTTCTTTATCAATTCTATTATAATGAATTCTCATTAGATCTTTAATGAGCATCTTTACGTGTTTTCACTGATAGCTATTGTTTTAATCTGATGCTTTTACAAACGTGCTCCTGCAACAGTGATTCATCTTCAAGGAGATTCATGGAAAAGACTTCTGGCAACCTCAGGTTTCTGATAACTTTAATATCATAAAACTTATGATAAAACTGAACAGGATAAGAATTTTCAGAACTAGTGGAAAAAGTGGATTCAAGCATATAAAATATTAGAGGGGGGTGAATTAACTAAGGAGGCTGATTACATTTTTTATTACTTTTAGTTTGAAACACTGTAGGTTCCTTGATGTCTGTTTTTTGGTTTTGGGTGTTTGTTTTTGTTTTTGTTTTTGTTTTTCAGATTTAAGGAAACCCTTTCCTGGAGCTATCTATGACTTACAGCAATTTGATAAAGTATAACCTTGTAAACAAAGATGAAAACATTTACTTTTTCTCCCTGATCCCTCCAGAATACTTTTGAGTATTCTTTTCATGGCAGTATAGTTATTTGAATAAATTCAATAATAATCTGCTTTCCTTGTAAAAGGACACAGTCAGAAACACTGGCAATATTACCAAGGCTTTTACTGAAATTGTATTGCAGGTAAATCTGATGACCGATTGTGCTTGGCTTTCTGGTCTCAGAAGCTTTCAGAGTTCATCCTGAGATTTATGAAAAGTTCCAGCAAAGCAGTCTTATAAAGACTTTACACGTCAATAACTATTCTTGCTACATTTATGTGAATCATCAGGCAAAGTTTAATGCAAATAATTTGTGATTATCTTTGGTTTAAAAAAAAATGGGTAAAAGTGTAAAGAGAAAAATTATGTTTGCGCTTTAGTTCATGCTAGATTTTAATCCTATTAAATGATCTTGTGTTATTCACCTATGAACTGGACTGGATCCTGAATTCTAGTTTCCTCAAACATCTGCCTATGACTTTTTAAACTAACACTTCCAATTTCTCCTACCCTTCTGATTTGGAACCACCGAGAACAAAGACTGCCCTGAATCTTCTTGGAAGGGACTATACCAGGTCTTCTTCAATATCCAAAAGGCAGCCAGATTTCAGGGACTTGAGGACTTATCTCATAGCTGAAGAAAGCTGTGCCTGACATATGGTCTTGGGTCGATGTTGGTGACATCTGAATCAAATTGATGAGGAAGAAAAGTAGCTGACATTGAGGTAGACTGCTTCCTCCCAAAACTAAGGATCGAGACTTTCTACTTTAACTGACACAAAACTCTTCCTTTTCTTCTTTCTTTCCTTTATTCTAGTTTTGGAATAGAAAAATAATGCCATAATCTGTATCTCCCAGGCCACTACTAACAGGGATAAACTTTCTGTTTGATCTAGCACCAGAAACTCCAATTGGTTACCTATAACCAGTTTCTCTTATGATCTGTTACCCTGCACTCAAAGGAAATACAAGTGGCCTAACTCCTCATGGCAAGGTTGTGGAAAAGACCCTTCTAGGAAGATATAGTACCTCACAGAATGTTTTCCCAGTTCTTCTGATATCTGGTTTGAAAAGGCCAATCAGGAAATTCCAGATAATGGATTATTAATAACCAGACCTTGGCTGGAATATCAGTGCTCCATCTGGTTTCATTTTTGTCTGTAGTGAATGTTATTTTCTTTTTTTAAAAAAAATTTTTATTTAAAAAAAATATATATTTTATTTATTTATTCATGAGAGACAGAGAGAGAGAGGCAGAGATATAGGCACAAGGAGAAGCAGGCTCCCCATGGGGAGCCCGATTTGGGACTCAATCCCAGGACTCTAGGATCACAACCTAAGCCAAAGAGACACTCAGCTGCTGAGCCACCCAGGTGCCCTGAATATTATTTTCAATGGATATATGAATGCTTAGAATGTTGTTGAATTGGAGGTCAGTGCTTATTGGAATGTTTAACTGTCCCTATTAGGATCCATAATAAATCAGAAGCCTCTTATTAGTCTGCCCCACTAAGCCTTCATAATGGCCTTAAATGAGAACTTCCAAGAGGCATACATGACTCCGGGTTTGCCTCCATAGGGAGACACTTTCTCTCCTGTGTCAGAGTAATTGTCAATGAATGCATGATCAGAAATATCTCCCCAAAATTAGGAGAGGTAGCCAATTCCATAACTAAAACAGTAGAAATCCAACCACCTGAATCTTTGGCTAATGTAGTTTTGAACAATCATGTAGTAATAATCCTACAGATAATGAGAAACTGGGGAGCCACAAGAATTACTTCTTGTAGACTCTTGCTTTATTAGGTGCCTTTTATAAAACATGTTCTTTATCTAGAGTAATGTCTTCTAATCTCTATTTCACGACATGTTAGCAAAGAAGAAACAAGTCTTGCACAAATAGTGCATGTGTAATTCACATACTTGTGAAAGTTTCTCAATTGTTGAGTCACACATGATGTTAGTGACTTGATTTCCATGGAAAGAAGTAATGTCATGAAGATAATCAATCTTTCTTAATTTCGAAAGCTAATTGATTTACCTCCCATGCTTATGTTCCGCCACTTAGGCACTCTAGCTATAGAAGGAGGGAAATCTGGGGAGAAGGTCTCCCCAGCAACTGTTGTTAAATTAATTAAACAAGAAGACCAAGATTGAGATAGCTCTAATGTTATAATGACCTTAGTAAGAAAACCAGAACCTAAGCCTAGAGATGCCTCAAGGTTATAAAATTGAAACCTAAGGAAAGCCAATCACAGTTAACAAGATTTTAAGCTATAGTCAATCAATAATTTCCTTATCTTATTTCCACCTTCTCTCTATAACAATCTCTCTCAGAGCTGATTTCCATGGGGAGCTCCTGATCAATTCCCGTTTGGCATTGTTCTTTTCAAATACATTTTTGGTCAAATAAATTCTTTTTTAAAAAGATTTATTTATTTATTTGAGAGAGAGAGAGAGAGAGTGAGTGAGTTGGAGGAAGAGAAGAGAGAGACAGAGAGAATTTTCAAGCAGAATCCTCACTGAGAGCTGAGCCTGATGCAGGGTTCAATCCTAGGACCCTGGGATCGTAACCTAAGCCGAGATTAAGAGTAGGATGCTTAACCAACTGAACCATCTAGGCACTCCTCAAATAACTTTTTTTTAATGTCAATATGCCTCAGTTTATCTTTTAAGAGTGGTAAATCTTTCATGTAAGCTTTCAAAGTGATATAAGCTAAGAGTATTAAACTTTGATTCATCACACAATCACACTTAAGAATTTTACTTGCAAGAGATTCAAAAATATAGAAATGAAGAGGCATGTGAGGTAAAACAACAAAACAAAAACAAAAAATAAAACAAAAAACAGAGAAATACAAATACTGTATGATCCCTTATAAGCAGAATCTTTAAAATATAACAATTTAAAAATTTCTTTAGAACCACAACTTCATAGATACGGTGGGCAGATTGGTAGAGGAATCAGTGATAGGAGAAATGAGTGAACTGTTTGCAAGGGAACAAGGGACGTGGTAAGAAAAAGAGACATCTGAGGTAAAAGGAAATGTCCCTTGATATTTCTAAGGATATTCCCTCTGCCATGCCTTAAACCACATCAATTTGGCAATGCTTTCTCTAGGTAACAATAAAGCAGAAGCCTACGCAAAGCCATCCTGAGAATCTCTTCATTTAAATTGTTCAGCTGTGTTCATACTCTGTCCCTTGATGGCTACGAATAGAAAACATCCCTTGCTATTATAGACCACAACAAATTCTTAGGTATTATAGGAATGAGTCCAGTCTTTCTGCCCCTGCTATTATATCCTGAATAACTTCATCTAACAATGTTCTCTGTTGACTACAGAGGCAGTAACAAATTTAATTTCATTACTTGATAGAAAACCCAGAGTTCTTTGCCACATTTCTTTCTGTAGTGTTTTATGTCCTCAAAATAACACAATACTTTTCATACCATAAACAATCTACTGTGTAATATGTAATATGCAAGATGATAAGCCAAAGCAGTAAGTATGTCCTTGTATACATTTAGTTTCTAGAGGTAAGCATGTCCACAAGAGTGGCTTAAGGTGAGAGATAAGGACAGCCTAAAACTTCTAAACTTCACATTTGTGTAATGCAATAAATAGTTTTTAAAATTGCTAACACCCTGCCCAGGGATGATCAATCACCGCTAACCTGCCTACAACTTAGTAAATTATGAATCTGAAGAGATTACAACTGTCATCTTCATCTCTTACACTGGTAAAAGATTCATATTTCAAATCTGGACTATCTTTGCATATGATTTGGTATTATATTGTCCTGCCACCAACTAATCATGATTGGGAAGATGATGAGTTGTCCAAAGGCAAACATGCATTTTCCTCTTATCACAGCAGCACAGTTCACTTTAGTAGAGTTAAGGTAGCATCAGTTTTTCCATTATAAACTCCTGATTTCAAGAGGTTATGTATATTGTGAAAGTTTGCAGTGAGAAGAAATTTGTCCTATGCAAGGTGTTCTGGAATACTTAATAAAACTAAACTAAAAATCTTATACCTGTAATTGTCTTTGAGTATATTTTTGTGACTGAAAATTCAGTAAACTATTATTTCCATCTTAAAATGGTATTGTTTTCCCTCATCATAAAACGTGAGATCATGTATAATATGAGGTTTTGGGATAAACTAGTTTTGAACAAACCAAAGTCAAACAACCTATCTTTCCCACATAAGAGTGAATGCATGACCCAGTTTTGACCAATCAAATCACTATATCCTCCTGACTATAGTGGATGTTCTGGGATGAATCTATGATAAATGCTGGCCAATGAGAATAAAGCCCAGGAATTTGGGAATGAGTCTAGCAAGGTGTCTAGACATGAACTTTAGATAAATTGATGCTGGATCTTCTTTAGGTATTTTTCCACCCAGAGAGTCGATTCTGGAACTGACAAATATGATAACATGGAGCTGTTGAGGTAGGCCAGCACAGGTGAGACACACATGCCAGAGAAAAATCTAGCTCTAATGATATCATGAGTCCCTAAAGCTACATTTTCTGCATTCAGTTCTACCCAAGGAAGTTTTAGTTGTATGATCTGATAAATTAAATTCTCTCTCTCTCTTTCTCTTTTGTTAAGCCACTGAAGTTAGATTTTTCTGTGACCTAAAGCTAAATGTCTCTAAATTGATATAGCCTCCTAATCCATCTCTTCCATCTTGGCCCTAGGCTCTTTAATCAATCCAAGGCTTTCTTATCAGACTAATCTCCCTAGAAACATACTTCAACATGTCATTGTTTAAAAACAAGTAGGGGGAAAATGTGCCACTCCTAACAATGCCCATCACATCAAGTCCAACACCAGAATATGAAATCTGAAGGCTTTCTTTGTGTCTCACAAAACAGACAAGTTCATCTCTCACTATGTATATATAAACCAGTTAGACACTGCTTCTTCCTCTCTTTGCTATGTGCGGGTTTTTGTTTTTGTTTTTAGAGAGAGTGTGGGTCTTTTTCTTCTTCTTTTTAAAGATTTTTTATTTATTTTTGAGAGAGAATGAGAGAGAGAGAGAGTGCATGCCCGAGCATGAGCAGGGGGAGGGGCAGTGGGAAAAGCAGACTCCTCACTAAGCAGGGAACCCCCTATGCAGGACTCAATCCCAGGACACTGAGATCATGACCTGAGCCAAAGGCAGACACTTAACCCACTGAGCCACCCAGACACCCTCCTTGTTGGGTTTTAATTCCATGTTTCTGCTGATGATATTTCCTTCTCCTGGAATGGCCTTTTTATTCTCTCCACATAAGGAAATCTTTCTTAAATTTTAAGGATCATATTATCTTCCAAACCTTTTTTGGATACAGTCTAATTTCATCTGTCTACATATTATCTATATTTTGGCACTATTTCCTTACCTTTCCAGATAATGGCTTTCCTGAATTCAGTGACCATGTTTTAATAATTAACTTAAATCCCTATATTAGGGAAGACTCACAGGCTGTAAGCAAGGGAGAAAAACATTTTATGAGGGTTTCAGGATGTTTCAGGGAAACAGTTGTGACAACCCCAAAACTCTGATCCCCTTTGTGTAACTATTTAATACTCTCTTTGGACTCTTTTCTTTCCCACTTCCGTTTCCTTTATGAGGGTTTCAGGATGTTTCAGGGAAACAGTTGTGACAACCCCAAAACTCTGATCCCCTTTGTGTAACTATTTAATACTCTCTTTGGACTCTTTTCTTTCCCACTTCCGTTTCCTTCTGATTTTTTTTTTTCTGTCTTCCATTCTATTCTATTTTATTCTCTCACTTCTCTCCTCTTTTTCTCATATACATCTTTCTCTCTCCATGGAATATTCTCACCTTTTTTGTTGACTGCTAGATGACAGTCAACCCATAAGGAAAATAATTGAGTATACTAGTGAACTCCAACTCCAAATTCCTGAGATATAATTCATGTTGTTGCTTTTAAGTCAAATACTTTTGGTTCAATCAGATATAGACAGTGGGAGGAGATGGTGTAAAAACAGTCACACCCTTATAAATTATAGAGATGACTTTTGAGAAGAAAAGTGGTGAAGTAGAAACTTCTGTAGACATCTACTACAATTTCATAAACAAAATAGCATATTATTTTAACACATAATTATTGATAGGAGTTTCACAAAAGATATAGGGGATGACGTAAACCCTAAGGAATTAGGTTTATATAAATGGATGGAAAAGTCTAAATAAAATGGATAAGAAACTGGATTCATGCAAAGGAGACATATGAGTCTTTCCTAGTATCTAAGTCTTATCTTTAGATAAGACTAACACTGATTATGTCAGGGTCAGAGTGACATACATAGTTAAAGATGGCACATTTTCCATGTCTGTAAATTTAAAAATGTTTTGAGGTTTTTCAGTTAAGATGGAGTAACAGGAACTGGACTTACTCTCAACCTGAAACAAAAACATTAGACAAAATGTATTTTAAGATTATTCTCAAGTATTTTGAGAATAGCACATATCCTCACTACTCATTTATTTTCCTTTCTTCATTATTCATATAGATTTACATGAAATGGACGAACTGAAAGGAAGTGCAGAGAGAAGCTTTAACAAAGTGAAATTTATATTTTGATTAATTATCACCATAGCCAATGGTGATGAGGGGCAAGGGCTTATGTGACCCGAGCAGATAAATCAAGTATATGAGGAATAGGGTCATTAGATTGCTGATAAGGAAATAGAAATACATTTTAAGATTATTCTCAAAATACTTGATAGCAGGAAACATAGTACAGTAATCCCCGAGGGCCAAAGATCAAAAGTACTTAGCCATACAATTGTACCATCTTATAATACTTGGAGTTCTCAGGCCATGACCTGATGGTTGAAACACTGGAGTTGTTCAATGATATTCTGTTCTAATTTTGTCTACATACTACGAGAGATGGAGCTGAGAGTTTGGGGAGATTAAGGCAGCTAGAGTTTACAAGGCAGAGTATAGGAATTATGTATAGAGAGAACTCTGGAGATCTCACAGGTTGGGAGGAGTGGCTGTGCTTTCCAGAGAAAGTGGAAAACCTCTTAATTGAGACACTGATTTGAGTAAGAGAAAGTATGTTCACTGACCACTACAGAATTTAAATAAAAATCAATAATATAAAAATATATATATATATATATAAAAGAAATCAATAATAAAAGAGATATTTGGATAATCCCCAAATATATCAAAACTAAATAACATACTTCCATTTGCATCAAAGAAGAAATCAAAAGAGAAATTAGAAAATAATTTGAATTCAATGAAAATAAAAGCACAGCATATTAAAATACATGGAATGTAGCTACAAATAGTTCTTAGAGGGAAACTGATATGACTAACCACTTGAGGTAGGAAAAAGACAGGTCCAAATAAATTACACTGATTTCAAACTTAAGAAGCTAGAAAAAGAAGAAAAATTACCTCTCCCAAAAGAAATTAATGAAGATTAAAGGAGAAAACAATAAAATTGAAATCAGGAAAGCATATAGAAAAATCAATGAAACTAAAAGCTAGTTCTTTCAAAAGATCAACAAAATGAATAAACCTCTAGCCAGAGTAATCAAAGAAAAAAGGGAAATGACCCTAATTAGCAGTATCAGCAATAAGAAGAATGGCATCACCACAGATTCCACAGATATTCAAGGAATAAGGGAATAGAATTACTATCTATGCCAATGCCAATAAATTCAACAGCTTAGACACAGGGTCAGTAAACTTTATCCCTACGTGCCATCCCCAAACCCCAGAATTAAGACTGACTCAGGAAAATCACCACAATCAGCCACAAGCTCATTGTAGGTGCATCTTCCCACCACTTGAACAAAGGAAATAGTGTACAGGACATAAGACAGAGTCAAATAAACAACTGGAAACTAGCTATGAAAAGTTAGGTCTTAAAAAAAAAAAAAAGTTAGGTCTTCTATGGCAAGAAAGATACTGGAAGGAGTACATATTTCTTCAACCTCATATGCCAGGCACCATTCCAGTGAGGGGAAATTATAAATAAATAAATAAATAAATAAATAAATAAATAAATAAATAAGTCATTGTTCAGGAAGGTCATCAAAAAGATGTCACTGCTAGTTGACCTGTGAGCTCCATGTGGGCACTCAGATGCTTCTTACCCCCTCCCAGTCTTTGGAATGTGGGCTCCACTTGCCTTTCCTACTCCCAGAGGCTTCACCAAGGATATAGACTTGACATACTGATGTGGTGCTGAGAACATCTGCATGGTATACAAGAATGAACTTTGATAAGGATGTGCAAGGATCACTAGTCTTACTGCCGTCCAAAATAAGCATTGTATGGAGCCTTTGTGCTTACTTGAAAAATACATTTTTCCTCAAAACAACCAGCTGGAAATTTGTGTAACATGCCTTTTTAAAAAAAGATAAAATGAAATATTATAAATACAATGATACTATTAAGTATAATATTATCTTCTACCAATATTTTGTCAGTATTAATAATACCTGTGATGTATAGTGATGCTCTTGTATACTCATACAGCTTGCACACCTGGTCAGGGGACCCTGATGGTAAACTCTGGGGTTCTAGATTACAGAGTTCAAAATGACAGATCTGGTCAAACAGTTGTTTTTCTGTTGGTGACAGTCCAATTTCATGAAGCCTATTTAGTCACTTGACAGAGCTGGACTTAGCACATATCCTCACTACTCATTTATTTTTCTTTCTTCATTATTCATATAGATTTACATGAAATGGACCAACTGAAAGGAAATGCAGAGAGAAGCTTTAACAAAATGAAAATTTGTATTTTGATTAATTATCACCAGAGCCAATGGTGATGAGGGGCAAGGGCTTATGTGACCTGAGCAGATGAATCAAGTATATGAGGAATAG
Organism: Canis aureus; assembly: GCF_053574225.1. NCBI lineage: Eukaryota > Metazoa > Chordata > Mammalia > Carnivora > Canidae > Canis > Canis aureus. Next base: position 48,378,576 of record NC_135614.1, read on the forward strand.
GGTCATTAGATTGCTGATAAGGAAATAGAAAATGCATATCTGTCTTGAAATAAAGGCTACACATTCGAACAGTGTGTAAGTTAAAGTTATTAATAAAAGCACTATTATAGAGACATAGCCCAGAAATTAGTGAGCAGAATAATGGAAAAGTGCCAGAGTAATAATATCTAGAGTTAAGGTTACATTGCTTTTCTGAAAAATGGAAAAATAAAAGGAATCATAATTTATACAGAATTTAAAAAACAAAACAGAGGAGCATAGAGGAAGGGAGGGAAAAATAAGATGAAATCAGAGAAGGAGACAAACTAAGAGACTCTTAATCGTAGGAAACAAACTGAGGGTTGCTGAGGGGGGAAGGTAGCTGGATGGGATAACTCAGTGATGGGCATTAAGGAGGGCATGTGATATAATCAGCACTAGGTGTTACATACAAATAATGAATCACTGAACTCTATCTCTGAAACTAATAATATACTATATGTTAATCAATTGAATTTAAATTTAAAAAGTAATCATAATCTAGATAAATATATGTAAATTACTTAATTAGATAATATGATGTGGAGATAAATGAAAAAAGAAAATTGCTTACAAAAAATATAAAAACAGTTCCCTTTTAGCCAAAGATTTCATAGTCTTCTTGTTTACAAAATAAATATTGACTGTTCATGGTTGAGCAGTTGAGTTACAAATATTAAAAACAAACAATAATAAAGTTACCCCATATAACAAAGAGGATAAAGCTTAAGAATACTTGTAGTCCTTTTTCTGAGGAAATAACCCAGCAAGTTTTATAGAAATAAATATTTATTTAGGTAATGAATCAGGAGTGTAAGAAAAGCCCAGAAGCAGAAGAGGATACAGGTTTTCTGAAAAGCAGCAGTAGTAAAGGGCTATAAATAATGTAGACATCTGTAAAAATCACAATAAAGAAAAATACAAGGTACAACAGAAGATAATGAAATACTGAAGAGGGAAAGATGAATCTCAGAGATTGAAAAAAGGGAAGTTCATAAGATATACATATCACTGTAATAAATAGTAATAATTGATCTTTGAGGGAGATTGGTCAGATTCATGAAAGGAAAGAAGAGAGGAAGAGAAGTAGGGAGAAAAGGGGAAAGGAAGGCGGGGGAGGGGGGGAAGATGATCAAAACACCAGTTCTGAGAAATGACCTCACTAGAAAATATGTTCCCATCTCCTCCCTCTGTGAAGAAGGCCTCGTGGCCAAAGCAAAGCTTACAATTCAACAGTATGTTGGTAATTAGTTGAAATGTTTAATTTAACGGTTTAGTAAATCCAGCTAATAGTTTATCTCAAGTGTGTGATTAAGTTATTCTTGAGGAAATTCCTTTTTTTTTCTGTTGTTCCAATCTCAATTAAGATTTCTAACATGGCAGTCATTGTTTCAAAAATATCCTAATCCAGAAAAAGAAATAAGATTGATCTGTATCTTAATCCTTGTTTGAAAATCCTCTGTGGATGAATCAAAATTTAAATACACAAAAATACATATCAGAGAAGTATGAAGAGCAGCAAAACTTGATTTTTACAAAATCTTTGAATAAGAAAGACTTACTATTTCATAAATCCAGCAGCCCTAAGAAGAATACTGATAAACTTGTTTACTTAAAATATTTTAAAATTCCCACTCATAAAAAAAGTCTTAAGAAGATAAATGAAAATTAGAGGGAAATATGTTTAACAAGCGTGATACACAATAGCCTACTTCTAATTAATTAGAGCTCTAAATAATTGGGGAAAAAAAACAGGAAAATAAAATAGACAATTCCACAGAAAAGTATATATAAACAGCTATAAGTAGTTGGATTAATATTTAGGCTTGCTCATTGTGAAATACAAATACACTAAGATATTAAAATTAAAATTAAAATTAAAAATACACTAAGACGGTATTTTCACTTTGCAAACAGGCAAATATCAAAAAATGGGTAACAATTTGTTAGTGAGATTAGAGAAAGAGAATCAGGCACTCTCATGAATGTTGATGTTAATATAATTATTAAAATGTACTTAGAATCCACATAATCTTTGGCCCCACAATTCCAATTCTAGGATTTTATCTTACAGATTATAATGAACTATGAAGGTCTAAGATTTTCCCCTACTTTAATTGTTTGAGACAACAATTAACCTGCCACAGTTTCATGGATATTGGTGTGAAAGAATATTGGAGACTCCTGAGCCAGAAAATGAAGAACTTTATCACTCATGAGATAGCAAGAGGCCTGAGCTATCTATATGTTTTCCCTTTGTCCTTTCATATCCCACAAAGATAACAGGGGTGGGACCTGGGGGATGCTGCATGCCTAAGAGTTTGCGTAACAGCTGAGGAACCAGGAGTTTAGGAATCTGAATTTTTTATGCTGACTACTAAATCTGCTTTCTTTCCACAGGGAGACACCATCTAGCTCTTCCTGTGGAGGTGAGAAAAATCAAGGCCATTCCACCTCAAGTTTAGCATTAGCACAAGTACAGCCATCTTAGGCCTCTGTGAATAAGAGCTGAACTTTACAGGAAAAACTGCAGAATGTCCTGGGCAGAGAATCCCATATCAGAAAGACAACAGAGCCCACGCCCATGGTAGAAAGTCCCATATTAGAATGAGAACAGAGCTCAATGCCCTTGAAAGCCCCATATCAGAATGTAAATAGAACTTGAGAAATTTCTCCACCCCTTCTGAAAATCCCCTAGACCAGCCCATAAAAAACCCAGCTGTAACCCATTTTAGGGTCCAAGTCCCTGCTCCGCTCTGTCGGGTATACCTGGACCCAAGCTCGAGCTTGCTAATAAACCCTTGTGCGCTTGCATCGGTGTCGGCTCCTTGGTGGTTTCTTGGTTTCGCAATCTTGGGCACAACATTCTATGGTCGCTTGCCATAAACCTCCTTGATGAGTTAGTCCAAAATAAAATAGTAGTTAGTGCCCTTGTTCACAAGATATGTGGAAAAGTAACAGACTCATGGAATATTGCTACCTAACAGATATCTCACACAAAGTTTTATCTATGAGTTACTTTCACTAGAGGTCTGTATAATGGTAAACCATTAGAAATATATAAAATATCCATTGACCAATAAAAGTACTAGTGAGCTTGCATTTGCTGATATATGAATATATAATAAAGGCAGGCAATTGGTGTATCTTTTTCAAATTGTATTCTCTAGAACTTAAATTCATTCATATAATGAATTAAAAAATGGTAATAGTATAGCATCTAGGGGAAAAACTGCACAGCTGGGGGTATGTGGGAAAGAAAATTTATTTTTATGATATATTTTTGTGCCTTTTGTAATTTGTCACATGTACCTATTCAGAAAATACATTATCTTTTAAGAATATTCAAATGTACTAGTCTATTCTTGACCATGAATTTATGCCCAGGCAGGGCCCCACTCTGTGATATATATATTCCTGATAGAGAACAAGATGAATGAGGCTCCTAAACCACTCAGTATAAAGTAGAATCCCTACCAACATTATTTTCATTATCAGTACCCTAGTTTTCTTCTTATAAAACACATCACAAATGTAAATAATTTATTATTTATTATATTATGACAAGAAAGTAAATACTGAGTTCTAACATATAACTGCTATTTTTTGTGCAATTATAAGAAGAGATTGATCAGATTAATGTGAGGCTGAAGACCATAATTGGTACATATCTTCATCAAGAATTATCCCTACTCAAAAAAATAAATATAAAATAAAATAAAATAAAATAAAATAAATAAAATAAAATAAATAAGAATTACCCCGACTCGAAGGAGTGAAAACAATACCTTATATTAATGTACTGATGTGAATTAGAACAATCGGGTCTCATTATTTAGATGTCTCTTATTCTGGAGCAGGCTTTGGCTGACTATAGTTCAGAAGTCAAATATGGCCCATCATCTATTCTGTACATAAAGTTATACTGGAACACAACCATGCTCATTCATTTACATATTGTCTATAACTGCTGTCATACTACCAACACCAGAGTTGAATAGTTGCAACAGAGATCACAAAGCCTAAAATATTTACTCTCTAGCCCTTTATATATATATTAAAAAATTGCAAATTGTTATCCCAGATGCTCTTTGTGGAGTTGTAAATAATGAGAACGTGCTTCCACGAGATTACAAAGAAATTGGATAACTATTAGCATCAGGACAAAATTTACTTAAGGTCTTTTGTCTGGAAAGGAAAATAATTTAATCTTTATATGGGAAAACGCTCTGAAAAAATTCCTTGAAAAGAATAACTGCTTATTATTAAGATAAGGGAAGGCAAGAAGCATGGGCAGTGAGGAACTTCCATATTCTTTTCAGACATGGACTCCTGAGGTATTAAACTCTTTATTCAAGGGGCCATTTGTGTTCAGATACAAATCAAACTCTGCAAATGGAAGGTGAGTGTCATTCCCATATTCTCAATTAGTTTGTAAGAGTTTAACAGTCATATCTTTCTGAGTAGCATTTCCCCTTCTAAAGTATTAATGATTGACATGTAGTTTAAACCAACAGGAGAGCCTGTATATTCAAAGCAGGACAGCCGTTCCTCCAAAATCGCCAGGTTGCCTCTGTTTAAGGTGGACTCAGACTCTAAAATAGATATGTCTGTTCACTATCAATAAAGGTGCTACTTTGGTAATGTGTTATGAGTATGTACATGTCCGGAGCTCAGATTTTCAGCTCATTTATTTGGGTTATTCTGGAAGGACCATGAAAGAAGACTCCTGATAACAACTTGGCTATATATACTTTTTAAATGAGCCAGTGGCAAAAAGATTCTTTTGAAATATATATTATTTAAGCCATATATCTCCTCAGTCTGACTGTAACTCACACGTTTATTGTTTATGTTTTATAAAATAATAATGTTCCAGACAGTAGCTAAGAAATGCTTATTTGCCCCTGGGTCACACATCAGAGTTTATAAGCACAGTGATGGCTAGGGGAGGGAGCTTCAATTTGCTTTACAAACAACGAGATAAAAAGAGATAAAGGAATGAAAATAGCATTCTCAGTTGATCAGTTTGATCACTTTTATAGATTGCTTGTCAGAGGGGGGAAAACAACACAGATATCACTTCAAGTTTTCAAAAGATTAGCAATGGACTAAATTCTTCCCTAAACCTCTTCTTACCATTATGCCTCAATTATTTGACTTTTCTGTTAGTAAATGCCAATCACTCCCAGGTGTCCTTCATTATCAAGTCAAAGCATTTTCCTTCCCCAACCTCAGACTGCAGCATTTCCCAAGGCTTACTGATGGTTTTAAAAGGAACCAAACTTTCCAGATAAGATATTTTTTACTTTGAAAATTCTTTTAAGAACAGCATGCTGTAAGTGTGTGAGGTTAATTCTCCCTCCATCACGTTCAGATAAAGTTAGGTAGGTTTTTCTGCTATAATCAGAAGAACTTTCTGTTACAGTAACGCTTTCTGATTATAATCCAGCATCTGCCTTTTGGCAAAATAAAGAGAAAAAAATGTGAACCTCAATGCTGCAAGTCAAAACTATTGCATGTTAAAAAATGCAAAGATGATCTCTGAGTGATTCATGCTAAAATAATTTATCCATCAAATTAACTAAATTTGCTCATTTCAGATGGACTTCAACACTGATACTGTTTTTTAGTTCAATGTGTATGTTTAGTTCTGCATATGTGCAACTCAAATTCAAAATACTGTAAAACAGACAGTAAGAGCTACTGTTCAGCATTTTTATTTAGAAATTACCAAATTCAAGGTAAATATTTGCACATCAATGCAAGCTAATCAGGCATCCTTATCAAGTGGTAAAGCTGGTGCTTTACTCAAAGTTTAACATGGAATGGTTAAAGGCAAGGACAACTTTCAGGTGCCCTTATCAACATATTAGCCCCAATTGCATTTTCCAAATATGTTATCAAAATGGTAATTCTGTGCTTTCCTTTCTGTAGCTAGACTAGGTTTCATAAAGGTAGAATTATTACTATAAATATATTGGGGGGAAACTATTTCAATTACTGGGAGAATATGTAACTCCAAGTCTATTTATTTCAATTTATTCAACTGTCTTGATATATTCGTGCACAGAAGTTTATAAAGAATGAATAAATTCACCTTGAAATTGTACCAATTGACTTTGGCTGAGCTAGACTGTGAGAGGAATCAGAGTCCTTTTTTGAAATAAGCCTTGACAATGCTGATCAAAACAAAGAGGCTATTCATTTATTAAACTGACAGCTTGAACCCAGGCTTCAAGCTTATGGGATGATGGGGCCTGGGGTGTTAGTCATGGCCTGGGGTGCTGGCCTCTACCAGATACATTTTTGCTACTCACACACTCAGAGCCTATATCTGATGGTGTGACATTTCCTAGGGCATTGGCAGCTGTTCAGATGTCAAGCAGCTGGTGTGAGAACTGTCATCCACTCCAGGTTGTTATTCCATGAGTGACATGTTAGCCCAGAGAATTTTTTCATAAAACCACCTTGGTTTCCCTTTAGTTACTTACAATCTTTTAACAATTTCAGCAGAGAGATGTGGATAACAACTCTATTAAAGCAAAATTGGGTATGCAATGGTCACACCAGACAATAGTGGTTATTATTACAAGGTTGTGAAATATGGGTTAAGGAATTTGTTACTAATATTAGTCAATGTACCAAATTTTGTAAACAAATCATTTATCTTGTGATACTGAATTCAACTTTCTATTTACTTATTCAATAGGTAAAACATTGTAATGCCATTCTGAATACTCTCAGAATGCTACATAAACCAGAATTATCTTGGGTATGGCAAAGGGAGTGGCTTGAGTACATAGAAATATCACCATCCGTTTGTATGTGAGGATCCAAAAGCTGCACAATCATATGGAATGGAGCAAACCATGATCAACACAGCACATTTAAATTTTCAGTCATCTACAGCATTATTTTGGCTTTTTAAGTATATTCAGCAACATGTCAAAGCATTCTTTTGTAGAACACGGACTGCTGCATATTAAACCAAAAAGTTTCTTCTTTCTAAGAACATTCTGTCATAAAAATCAATACTAATAAAGACAAGTTCCAAACCAGTATAAAGTGGTGTTAGAATCTGATCATTTAGAGAAAGAGAAAAATTGCTTTAAAAAAAAAAAATTCTGAAAAGAATGGGGCTGAATAGGAGAGTAAGATTGCATGAAATCTTTAAATGAGGAGAGCAAACTACAATACTAGTCACAACTAGAAGCTGGGTATTCCCAAAGCCTCTAATGAATCTTGGGTTTCCTCAAAAGACAAGTTTACTCAGGTTTATTCAGGATGGAAAAAACAAATCTATGAATTTTAAAGTCATTTCAGTAAAATGAGAGCAATGTGGCCTGATAAAAATAATGCTGGCAATACAGCTAATTTTTCATTCTTTCATTTTCTGCTAAACATTTGCGTATGCTTATTCCACACAGATGTATTCATCAACATATCGTTCAGTTTATTGTTTATCCTTTTTTTTCTCGATCCATTTCCAAAAATCTGTAACATTATTACAAATCTCTTTCAGGGCATCCTTCCCCCACTGTCAGCCCACATAATTTAGATATGGCTGAATAAACCCCAACATCAAGGTAGCAGGCATATGAACTGTGGCTTCGGCCAGCCACTGCCCTGCATACCCTTTAAAGTAGCAAATGGCTTCAATTGGGCCTATCAAATTCATTCTCAAAATTCTAACTTGAATTGATGAGGAAAAGTTTCAAAGCAGTAAGTCAGTCACCTTATTGGACTATTGAGAGAACGTCTCTGAAAATTGGATAATTATAGAAGAAAAAAGGAAGAGAGCTATGCAAAGAGCCTAGTGACATCCACTGAGGTCCTGAATTTATTCTTACCTGAAAATACAATCCACACATCTTTCAGTTACATAAGCAAATAAATTCCCTGTCATTAGCCAATTTGCAATGGCTTTGTTATCTGTACCTGGACAAATGTTAATCTACTTAGGTTCAAATTTTTATTAAGTCTCCTTTTACGTGTCCTTATACAAATTTGTGTTTGGAAAGGAAAGAATATAAGTAAAATAGATTTCTGTGAATTTTTGACAGATAGCCTTCACCTATATTTTTGGCCTATGCTTTGATGGAAAAATATACTTAATCAACAAATGGTTGTTGAATAACTGACCAACCATATGAGGAAAAAAAAAATAGACACATATAATACACCATTCACAAAAATTAACTTGAAATTAATCAAAATCTTAAAAGCAGCCAGGGACAAATGATTGGGTATCTTCAAAGTACTGAAACCTAGACTAAAATTGACTTATCAGTAGAAAAGAAAAAAGCCAAAAGAAAAAAATGGAATGCTAATCTTCAAAATTCTGAAGAATGAAACAAAACAAAACCCTGCTTATCGAGAATTCTATATCTAACAAGAACGTCTATGGAGAAAGAAGGCAAAATAAAGATATTTTAGACAGAAAATGAAAGAGAAGGAAAGTAAAAATAAGAAGATAAGATAAGATAAAATAAAATAAAATAAAATAAGATAAAATAATAAAATAAAATAAAATAAATAAAATAAAATAAAATATAAAGGAAAACTGGGGAGAATTCATTACCTTCAGGCTTGTATTAAGGTTATTCGGGGCAGAGTTTGATTATGCAGAAGAACAATGATCACAGAAGGAAGCTAGAATGAAGGAAAATAAGAAAAGTAATAATAAGTAAATATGCACAGAAATTAACTCAAAATGGATCACATATCTAAATGCAAAATACAAAAATATAAAACTTCTAGAAGATTATAATAGAGGAGAAAATCTAGATGACCATAAGTATAAATACAACATCAAAGACATGATCCATGAAAGAAATAACTGTTAAGCTGGACTTCATTAAAATGAAAAGTTATGCTCTGCAAAAGATAATATCAAGAGAATGATAAGATAAGCCACAGACTAGGAGAAAATATTTACAAAAGACACAACCTGATAAGGACTATTACCAAAATATACAAAGAATTCTTAAAACTCAACAATAAGAAAACAAACAACCTGATTTAAAAAATGGGCAAGTGACCTAGAGACCACTTCACCAAAGAAGATATCCAGATGGCTCAAAGCATATGAAAATTATTCCATTATGATAAATGAGTATCATTTGTTTTAAATCAAAGATTTAAAAACAACAGGTTAGCCCTACAGGTGTATTAAAATAGCCAAAATCTGAAACATTGACAGCACCAAATGCCAGTAAGAAAGTGGAGCAACAGGGCTCTGATTCACCACTGGTGAAGATGAAAAATGGCATAGCCACTTTAGAAGATAGTTGAGTGGTTTCTTAAAAAACTAAACATATTCTTACCACAAAATCCAGCGATCATACTCCTTGGTATTTACCAAAAGGAGTTGAAAATTTAATGTTGAAGACTTATGTCTATAGAAAAACATGCACATGGACATTTATAGTAGCTTTATTCATATTGCCCCAACTTGGAAGCAACCAAGATATCCCATAGTTGGTGAATAGATGAACTATGTGAACTATGGTACATCCAGACAATGAAATATTATTCAGTACTAAAAAAAAAAAAAAAAAAAAAAAAAAAAAAAAGCTGCTATCAGACCAAAAATAAATAAATACACATGAAGGAATCTTAAATGCATATTACTAACAGAAAGAAGCCAATCTGAAAAGGCTATATAATACATAGTTCCAACCATATGATATTCTAGAAAAGGTAAAACTATGAAGGCAATAAAAGAAAAAACCCTGGCTGTCAGGTGGGATGAATAGGCAGAGCTCAGAGGATTAACAGGGCAATGAAAATACTCTGTATGATACCATAAAGATGGATACATGCCAATACGTGCTTATCTAAACCCGCATAATGAACATCAAGAATGAATCAAAATGTAAACTATGGATGTGGGGTAATCATGCTGTGTCAGTGTAGGTCTATCCACTATGACAAATGTACCACTCTGGTGGAGGATGCTGATAAAGGAAGATGTGCCATGTGTGATGATGTACATAGGAAATCTCTGAACTTTCCTGTCAATTTTGCTGTGAACCTAAACGGGCTTGGAAAAATTTATCTAAATAAATAAATAAATAAATAAATAAATAAATAAATAAATATGTGTGTGTGTGTTTAAAAAATAAGCATACACAAAAACAAGTTGTGATATCATAGGAAAATGACCATCATATTGTGCCACTGAACACAGAATCCTGGTCATCTAGAAATCTATCACCCTGATTCATCATTTTTCTTAGATTTCAAAGATTATTTCAGTGACATTCATTCTTGTACCTGTATCTCTCTCTTTCCTTACCTGCACACACACACACACACACACACACACACACACACATTTTAAGGATGACAAAATGGTCTAAAATTGCCAGCGTTAACTGCATCATCAGCCTATACAAAAGTAAAATACATAAGCACATGCATAAAGTACAGAACAAATTCACTAAAATTTTTGAGATTTTAATACAAACAGAATTATGTAAAGTAAAATATAAAAAGAATATTCTCAGATAAAATACACACACATATATCTGCATGTAATTGTTTGTATATATAAATATATAGGCATATGCATTCTTATGTATGTTGATATACATATATTTTTCTTAATTTCATAGATATCTTAATATCTTGACTCTTTTAACCCTACTTTTTCCTTGAATGTTATTACTGTTTGCTTAAGTATGGCAAATGTTGCTTAGTTTTTTTTTTTGGTTTTATTTGTATTTGTTGGATTCTTTGTCATTTTGAATATTTACTACTAATCACACTAAAAATAATTTTCTGGATTTTTTCAAGTTCCATTATTCTCATTCTCAGATTTTGCTCCTACTGTGTATTGAATTACAGTCCTTTAGAATGAATATACGTATGTGTGTATATAGAGAGATATTTGCTATCTATCTATCTACCCATCCATCTGCCCATCCACTCATGGAGATGAATAGGGAGAGAAACAGAGAGGGTGCCACAGATAACTTTTAGCTTTGAATTTAGGGTTTGGAGCTTCTGTCTTCATCCTTTTTAAAATATACTCTGGATACTTCTGCATGTTCCCTTTGGAGACTTTCTGGAAAAACAAAACCTTTAAACATTTGCTTCTACTTTAAGTCAAAAGATTTAGGTTTTTGTTTGTTTGTTTGTTTGTTTTTGTTTTTTGTTTTTGTTTTTTTGTTTTGTTTTGTTTTAGAAGAAAAGAAATGATACTAGGTTGAGGAAGACTGGGAAGAAGACTTGAGGTAAAGCCCCCTAGTCCACTGTGATGTTCAAGGTTATACAGCAATGCCTGCTAAGCAGAAATAAATTACCATATTAGAAACAATGGTTTTGAAACCATGAAGTACACACAACAGGAAATATTTACATTAACAAAGTATTTATTTTTCGTAAACTATAATATTACCATTAGTCAGGACATTACAATGTATTTGGAATTTTCCCATTTTATCTAAAACTTACATCAAGTTCTTATTTGGTTCAGTCAAAAGCAATAATCTTGTCCCCATCTATTCCCATATTTTAAATTCATTCATCCTATATTTTACCATCTTCTTCTCAATCTGTTATTTCACAGTCTGTGAGGAATTCTTTTAGTTCTAAACAAGGAAAGTGGTCATTTCTCATAATTTGTATTCTGAGATCCAGCAAATTGTAAATGTTAAATGAGTATCTTTTTAAATAATTAGATCATGTAGAATCAGGCAAAAGCTTAGTATTTTCTCTCTCCCTTTTAAGAAATTTTCTTAGTTTTTCAAAATTTATATCAGGATCCATGTAAATATCTTGCCTCATATCACAATGAAAACTAGGAAAAACAATTTCTTTTATGTGCCCTTACAAAGTCCTCCTTAGTGATAGAGCAGCAACAATTCTGTGGAAAGAATGTGATTTCTAAACAATATTTCATGTACTTTAACAGAGATTCTCAGTTACAAAATACAAAGTTTTATGCACATTCCCAGAGGAAAAAGGGCTGTGAAAATTCTCTTTATTATTTATTACCACCAGTTGACTTGTTTTGATTCTGGTTATTGAAAATACTATGTTTTCTGTTTACCACTTCTAAACACTTCCCTATTTTCCCTTCTGTTCATTCTGGGGTTGGGGTCTTTTTGTTTTTGTTTCTGTTATTTTGTTTTTGTTATTTCAGAAATAAGAAACAAGGATTTGAATTTATTTTGTAATAAATAAATTTCTACGGTTCTATCTTCATCTTCCTCTTACTCTCAAGAGAGAACAAAAATCTCCAAGTCTTCAAACATGGAGCTTTTTATTTCATATTGGTGATTGTTACTTTCCCCTCCCTCATCAGCAAAATTGCTGATCAAGTGTCAAGTTCCATTTCAAAGGCTTAACAGCACATCTTGTCAGTTTTTACAGCTCAGGAAAATGTCCCCAATTTACTTTAATTGTCTTCTCTCAGGTGGTAGCAATCAAATGACAGTGATATGGGAAGTATTTCCTATTAGAGCAATGAGTTTAGATTCTCCAGCCTTCTCAGTCATACCATCCATATACAAGTGATAATGAATAACCTGACAATTAAATAGACACCATTTTTGAGCTGCTATATAAACAGCAGGGCATAGTCTTATTACTTAATTACCAGAATACCAACTGATATAAAAAAGCCAGCATTTTCTTCTAATGTGTGGACTCCAGAAGAGTCTCCTTGGAATTGATTCCTTTATCTACTTACTTAGATTAAAGCCTGCCACTGTGAAATGAAAAAACACACTTCTTATACTTAACCTGTCAACATGTTCCCTTTCCCCTTCCTAAAACTACAGACATTAATTAATTATCCATTTCTTTACTTTTAACTAAAGATGAAAAAAAAAAGTTTCATAGTTGGTGGTCGTTTTGAAAAAGGAAGAAAGTAGTTTCTTGTTTTAAATTATATTTTCTTCATTTGCACTAAATTTGTTCCCCCTTTGAATTCAGGACAATCAGCCATAAGTAGAGTGCCAATAAAGAATTGTTTTTTAACAATTTAATAATTTCAAAGAGGTAATTAATTATGTAAATGTGGTAATTAATTATGTCAATGTTCAAATTAACTTTTGTAAGAGAGATATTTTGTTTGATACCCTTATTGCTATGGTGGATGGCTGAATATTGCAGAACTAGTAAACAATTTCTTACATATATGATCACTGTTAGATTTCTTCAGACTCATTATTAACTTTACCCTTTATTAGAATTGTAAATTACAGAAGAGATCTGTTTTCTTTTTGGCAAGGGGAGGGGCAGAGGGAGAGAATCTTAGGCAGACTCCCTGCTGAACATAAAGCCTGAGGCAAGGCTTGATCTCAGGACCCTGAGATCATGACCTCAGCCAAAATCAAGAGTTGGATGTTTAACTGACTGAGGTACCCAGAAGCCCCTGTTCTGTCTTCTTTAGTCACTGATAGAGTTTCAATTTGTAATAAGAAAAGAATATTCAATTTCATGTCCAGGACTTTGTTGTCAACAATTAAATATTTCATCCAAACAAAACAAATTTCCAAAAGTGATTTCTTTTTACTGAGAAACAATAGTTATAGACATTATTACTATAAAGAATTGGACATATCATATCAAATTTCCTCATCTGTAATTATGTGTACTAAAAATCCAACAGAAAATGGTTAACTGTAACTGAGCCACCAAATAGCTCTTTAAATAAGTACAAAATTTCATGAGAAATTTAGTTTTATTAGGAAATACCTAGATCTGATGCAATGCTAATTTTATTCTATATCACTAATTGTTTTTCTCTAAAATAATATATACAATTTTATTTGAAATGGCATGTAACTAATTTCATTCATCTTGTAATAAAGTTCTTTCCATATCAGTCTTTGGTTGGTCTTAAAGAATTTAGGATGTCTCATAAAAGTTATGATATAGTGATATCAACAAACTATTTGAACTATCAAAGAAAGACTTGCAAAATAAATATATTCTATAAGATATAAAACAAATAGTTCCATTGATTTATCTACTGAAATGACCAGTTGTTTTCATGGAGGGAAATGGCATGGATCCAGCCTAATGTGTAACTAGACAATTGGATTCATACAAATGTATTTTCAAAGATAATTATCTCCTTATGTAGATTGAAAACATATATGATCAATTGTACCTCACATCCCTCAGGTTCTCTACATGAGGCTATTGAAGTTACTTTATAAACTAAATTTACCCATCAAATTAAACAACTGGCGTGTAAAACTACTTTTCTTTTTACAACTTTTGTTGTTTTAATACATCTATTTAATAAGCAAATGATCTTGACATTAAGAAGACAATCTCATGTTGTAATTGGGCTTTCGAGATTTTAAAAGCTAAGTTCTACCCAGTTTAAGTCTATTGTATGATGAAAATTTTAGCTCATTTAAAGGAGAATATAAGTACCCTGTGCCAGGAAAGTCTGTGTTTGTATTGTACAAGTAAGTGCATATGTAAGTGTACATTTCACATATCCATATCCTTGCAGATAGTAGCAAAAATCTATAGATCTATTTGACCTAAGGGACTCATACTATTAATATACATGTACATAAAATCTTTATATAGGTGGTAAATTCTTGTTTCTCTGAGCGTATTTGTTCATTGATACATACTTTAAAATTCTGGGCTCATCATTGCAATATTTGTGATATCAAGCTGCAGAAACAGCTTATGATTTTAGGTTATATTTTTCTTTGAGAGAGGGATATATAATAAACCATCTAAAAAAGTCCCAAATGTTAAAATATAAAATGGAGTAAAGTGAGCAATGAGGAAAATTGTTTATCAAATGGCATAATTATTTACTAATTATTCACTTTACGCCTTCAAAATATGGTACAGTGTTTGTGTTTGTAATAGCTTTCATTTTTCATATGAAAGCATATCCATAAATATTTGTCTAAGTAAAGACCTGCTCTGTGTACAAATGATTGTTGAAACTGAGTGCTTGGAAAGTAGATCTTCAATGTTTTCACTGAGAAATAATGAAAACATATTTGATAAATAATTCATTTAACACCTGCTGTGCATAATAATCACTCATGATGTCGGAGTTCTTTCTGAAATAGTTATCCAAATAAGCTGTCCTTTGCAGTGTTGTTCCAGTGAGGAGACTCAAAAGTTTGTGATATTTCAGTAAGTATGTTGGTTTAGGAATTAATACAATGAAATTGAGGGAAGCTTTCTGTAAATGATTTTATCTTAAATGTGAAAATGTTTGGTCAAGGTTTAAAGAAGAATTTTCTGAAAGGGATAGCATTATATAAGTCCTAAGTCAAGTTACACTTTTTAATTTTTTTTTAAGTATCAATGTAGCACATTAAACATATAATATATTTTTAAACAGATGTGAAAGAATGTATAATTATTATATGTCCATGCTTCCCAGTGTTTCTTCCTGAAGGCATCAACTAAGAACTTGCTACAAATGCAAATATTTAGTCCCCAGCCCAGACTGCCTATTGTATCAGAAACTCTGAGGGTGGGACCCAGCCATCCAAGTTTTAACAAACCCTGCAGAAGATTCTAGTGCTTGCTCAACTTTGAGAATTCCTACTTATGCTATAAGGGTGCCATCTGAAGGCAAAGGTTCCTACCTTATTAAGTATGTCATAAATGTTTAGCAGATCTTAAGAGTAAGAATTTATGAAACCAATAAAATATATCAATATTTTTACTGAGTGTGAAAAAATATTTTGCACTTTTTACTTTCAATTTATACTTAAATAATTTTCATATAAGCGGACTCTAAGTCTTTTTTCACCATTTTCAGGATCTTTAGAAGTTCATATTTAATATGCTATAGCTTCAGAATATACACTTTGAGAAGGTTTCTAGAAGGTATAAGTATGAAACACTTTCATAGTACAAAAAGAACACCATTTTATTCTTTTCTGTGCATTCAAGGCACTGAATATGTAATATAAGTAAGTCTAATATTATAATCATTATATTGGTAAAAGGATCTCAGCCTTTAAGGTTTACAGTACCACGTAGTTTTAATACACAGATTAAAGATTCCTACACAGAAAGCAATGAGCTTTTCAGGTGAAATAAAAGTGAGATGAAAATTTAGGAAAATAACAAATTCAAATAAATCTGAGCTTTAAAAAAGATATCCTCCTTTTTTTTCTGATCCTTGATGTTGGAAAGTACTTATGAGTTTACAATCTCTAAATTTGTTCAACCATTCACTTTGTTGAAATTATTTCTTTCCACTTGAAAATGCTTTTCTATACCCTAACATCTGATAAAAATAAACTAATAAAATAACTTAGAAATCTCTTCTTTAACAATAGATATGCTCAAGAAATGTGATAAATAAATTAAAAAGTCTACCTTACCCATCACCAAGTTCTGGGGTGTACTGGTACAGTAGAGATAGTGTTAAGATGAATCTTGTACTTATTACAGCTCTCTGGGGCATAAATATATTGACTTGGTAGTTACTAGCAACAAATGGTAATGAAAATCACAGAATGATTGAGATTTAAGGACAGTAGAGATAGTAGTCAGAAAGCCTAAGACAAAATTTAGGTGTTACTAAATCAGTAAAATGTAAAAAAAATAATAACATAAATCAGAAAAATTATATTAAAGGTGATTGAGTTTATTGCATAAATTATGGTTTCATTACTATAAGAATGACATAAAGAAACAAATAGCTAAAGAAAACAAAGGAGAGTCTCCAAAAGTAAAGATAACATAAACAGATATTTGAGAAAATGGAGAGAGAAATGTTGAACAGAAACTAAGTAAGGACTGTTATTTTTATGCAGGAGATCACTTTGGGATTTTATAAACAAAAAAATAGAGAAAATCAGTTTAATAGCATCAGGGAGCCTCACTGACACAAAAATGGGGTCTGAATGTATGATGATGTAATATTTAAAAGGCTGATTATTGTGGTCCGAACTTCTTAGAAATATTTTACCAGTAAGTCCAATATGCGTTCTAATGTTTATTGGACTTAATAGCCAAATAGTTCAAATATGATTGTTGTATAAAATGTAAGTATAATTTTCCCTAATACAGAAATTTGAGCCAGATATTCCGCTAAAACCATAATTTTAAGATTTTTAAATAACTAGAGGCAACAGATGATTTTACATCTATTTCTTTCAGCAATAAGAAATCTTATTGTTGTAACAATCTTAACTGTTGCTAACGAGCAGTTAAACTTTCTCAATTAATTTAGAAAGTACTTTATTCACCATCACCACGGCATAGTCTTAGTTTTCAAATAAGTGTTGCTCGTGAAAGTTAATGAATCCCGAATCCCACACAAAGTTCTGCTGGCAGATGCATTAGAGATGGCCACTTGGAGAAAGACCTGGTAAGGAGATATTTATATGCAACTGTGCAATGTAAATTCTGCAACTGACAGAATGTTAAAGTTGAAACCTGTCTTCAGGAATCTAGTCTCCCTGTTGTTGTTGTTGTTGTTTGTTTGTTTGTTTTAGTTAGCTCTGTCTGAAGCAGCAGAGCTAAGAGAACTGCTGCTGTGAATATTTGTTTCCACAGGACTGCACATCTGATTGACATGTCTTGATTCTAGTAATTTGCCTCCAAGCACTGTGTTGCCACTCATGGAGATAACCTGGACAGAGCTCTGGTTTCTCCGTACAGTTTTTCCAGCTCCTCCCCTCCCCAAGAATCTATTAGAAGTTTCTGAAGAAGATGCTGAAACTGAATTGGCATTTAAAAACTCTTTTTATTATAAAATATCTCACATATAAAAGTAGACAAAAGTATGGAACGCAAATTTATCACCAACACCTGTGTAATCACCAACCGACTAAGAAATAGAGCACTGCTAGCAATCTAGAAATCCAACCCTTTTATGCCCTCCCAGTAACTACCTACTCCCCACTTCTAAAAAGTAACCAGGTTTCATGGTAATCACTTTATATTTACTTTATATTTTATACCAGTCAATCATAAAACCCTAAAAACAGTTTGGTTTGTTTTTTGAAGCGTATAAATGTTATCATACAGCATATAGTCTTTTATGTCAGGTGTCATACACCCAATCAATAATATATTTTTAAGATTCAGCCAGGTTGTTCAGTGTAGCAGTAGGTCTTTTATTTTAATTGATGTATATTATTTCATTATTTGTATGATAATTCTATTTATCAAAATTTCCTACATAATACTGCTATGAATATTTTTTAAAGATTTATTTATTCATTAGAGAGAGAGAGAGAGAGAGAGAGGCAGAGACACAGGCAGAGAGAAAGGCAGGCTCCTCACAGGGAGCTTGATGCAGGACTCCATTCCCGGACCTGGGGTCAGGCCCTGAGCCGAAGGCTGATGCTCAACCGCTGAGCCACCTAGGCATCCCAAATATTTTTGTACATGCCTTTTGCATGTATTCTTCTTTACTATGTATCTAGGATTATAATTGCTGGGACCAGAGTATGCATACTTTCATATTTAGGAAAAAGGGCCAAACTAATTCCCCAAATTATTCATATTATTTTCTGTAATATAGATACTTCCAGTATTCTACACTGTTGTCAACATGGAGATGCAGCCTTTTTAAATTTTTTTATTTATTTATGATAGTCACAGAGAGAGAGAGAGAGAGAGGCAGAGACACAGGCAGAGGGAGAAGCAGGCTCCATGCACCTGGGAGCCCGACGTGGGACTCGATCCTGGGTCTTCAGGATCGTGCCCTGGGCCAAAGGCAGGAGCCAAACCGCTGCACCACCCAGGGATCCCTGCAGCCTTTTTAATTTTAACCATTCTGATAGGTACATAGTGGTGTCCCATTATGTCTTAATCCAAATTTCCATGAATACCAGTAAGGTCAATAACTTTTTTTAGACTTTTAGTTGATACTTGGGTATCTTATTTAAGCCTCTTGCCCATTTCTCTTGGGTGTCATTTCATCTTTTTCTTAATAATTAGTTGGAGGTTTTTTTTTTTTAAGATTTTATTTATTTATTCATGAGAGACACACAGAGAGAGAGGCAGAGATAGGCAGAGAGAAGCAGGCTCCATGCAGGCAGCCTGATGTGGGAATCGATCCTGGGACGCCAGGATCATGTCCTGAGCCAAAGGGAGGCACTCAACCCGAGCCACCCAGGCGACCCAGTTGGAGTTCTTTATACATTCTGAATACCAGTCCTTTATCCACTTATGTATTATAAATAAATTCTCCCACTCTGTGAATTCCTTTTTTTATTCTTTTAATGTCGTTTTTTGAAAATTAGTTCTTGAATTTAAGGTTGTCCAATTACCAATATTTCTCTTTATGGTTTTCTCTTTGTACATCCTATTTAAGAAATATTGTTCCACTCTATTGTAAAAGTATTCTTCTATATTATCTTCCAAAAATTTTATCTTAATTTCCCACTTAAATTTACAGTTTCCTGAAACTCATTTTTAATATATGGTGTACGGGAGCAGTCAAATTGCACTATTTTCCATTTAGATAATAATCTGTTCCACTATCATTTGTTAAAGGCACTATCATTTCTTACTGCTCTACATTACCATTTATGTTTGAATTGAGTGTTCATATATGTATGTATCTACTGATATGCAATATTTTATGTTCTGATTATCTATATTTATGCAAATAATATGTCTGCTTTACTGCAATGTGATACTAGTCTCGATATCTGGTATAGCAAGTCCTCCTACTTTGCTCTTCTTCAAGGCAAATATGATGGCTATAACAATTTTGCATTTTTGTATCAGTTTTAGTGTAGGCTCAAAATATTCCATAAAATCTCCTTTTGTGGGGGGCATCTGGGTGGGTCATTGAGTTAGGCTTCTGACTCTTGATCTCAGCTCAGGTCTCAATCTCACTATTAGGAGATCAAGCCCCATAGTGTGGAGCCTATACACACACACACACACACACACACACACACATACTAAAAAGAAAAAAAATTCTTTTGGGATTTTCATTGGGATTGCAATGAATCCAAAGGTAAGTTTAGGGAGACTCAGAACAATAGTCAATATTTCACTCCATAAATATGATACACATATCAATATCCTTACATTTTCCTTAAATTCTTTCCATAATACTTGGTAGTTTCTTCCAGAGAGGTATTACACTTTGTCTGCTAGATTTATTATTTGATATTTTTATGCTATTTTAAAATATATTGTTTAGAATTTTGTTTTTTATTTGTTGTAGCTATAAAAAATGTAATGGGGTTTTGTACTTTGGTTTGCATTCAAAAATGTTGCTAAAATACTTTATTGATTTTAATACTTTATTTGTATTCTTTGTTTCTATCTACATATTATATATGAATAATGAGGATTTTTTTCCAATTATAGTCTTTTGTCCTTTTTCTTGTTTTACTGAATGGTTAAGGTCTCCGATAAAATGTTGAAGTCTATTGACAGCAGCTATCTATGTCTCCATGTAAAACTGAATATTTTTAAAATTTCAATATTAAGGGTAATTTTTCCTATGGGATTTTTATTGTGGCATATAAATTCATTAGAAAACCAAAATTTAAAGGAATGTCCTCAGTCTAAAATTTTTAAAGTTATGATAAACACTGAAAGCTATCAAGCCCTCTCTTTTATAACATTTTTGAGGGGTTCCTTGTGTTACTGTCACATTAAATTAATTGACCTTCCAATGTTCAACTAACTTTATATTCCTGGAATTAAACCAACCTGGTTATGATACATTATCCTTTTTACATACTGCTGAATTAAGTTTGCATATATATATATATATATATATATATATAATTTTTATTTTTATTTTTACTTATTTGAGAGAGAGAGGCTCTATTTCAGAACTCCAGGATCATGACCTGAGCTGAAGGCAGATGTTTAATTGACTGAGCCATTCAGGAGTCTCAAGTTTGCTAATATTTTAATTGAGATTTGGAACTCTACTGTTTAAGATAGGCATAGAATTGTCCTTTCTTGAAGAATTCTATCCTCATAATATGAGTTCAGAAAAATTTGTCCTGTTCTTTTATTTTTGTTTTCATAGATTTTTAAAATTTTCTGGAAGTTTTTGTGCAAGACTAAATTATCAATTGCTTAAATATTTGGAAACACATACCAAAGAAGGCATCCAGACCTAGATTTTTATTTTCTATTGCTTTGTGATGTTTTTCTCAAATTATTTATTATTTTTGTAGAAAGACTTTTCAATAGAGATCAAATTTAGTTAGCACTCACAAAACTATTCAAACTTTTATTTTCCTGTATCTCTACTTTCCTATACTGTCATTTTAAAAATTGTTCATTAAATCCTATTATCTTTTTATTATCTCTAAGATTTTTTTAAGTTAAAAATTTATTTTCTTAAAGCAGTTTAAAGTTCACAATAAAACTGAGGGGAAGAAACAGATTTTTCATATACCCTCTGTCCCCATACCTCCATTATCAACATCCTCCACCAGAGTAGTACATTTGTTACACATAATAATTATCCAAAGTCCATAGTTTACATTAGCGCTGGCTCTAGGTGGTGTTTTATGTTCTGTGGGCTTAAACAGATGTATGACTGTATCTATCATTATAGTACCATTTGGAGTATTTTTCTGCCTTGAAAATGCTCTGTCTTCCACTATTATTCATTCCTAAATCCCAAAAGACATCATTAAAATCATTTAATAAAGTTAGAATTCATTTAGACAGTCTTACTTATTTGTCCCTTCCTGATATTCTTTGCCTTCTTGTAATTTCTTGTTCTCATCAAGTTTCTCTTAAAGAACTCCTTTAGTATTTCATATTTTGACTCCTCAACCTTTCCTAGAGGAAGATACAGAGAGGGTTGAGAAGTCAAACTATGAAATCTATGTTAAAAAAGTGCCAATGAAAGAAAAAAATATATTTTAAAAATATTCACAATTAATACAGTAGTTTCACTTTCTGCTATGTGTTTTCTAATGCCACCACACAAATTTCCAATTCTTGATGGACCTTGAGTGGCCATCCCACAAATTTAACTAATTTTAATACTGTCTATCTGGAGTTAAGATCAAATCCCACAGGTTAAGGGCTCAGTCCTACAAGATTGCTCCACTTCAGATGCCAATCACAAGTCCAGGTTGTTGGGATCCCTGAGTGGCGCAGCGGTTTGGCACCTGCCTTTGGCCCAGGGTGTGATCCTGGAGACCCAGAATCGAATCCCACATCGGGCTCCCGGTGCATGGAGCCTGCTTCTCCCTCTGCCTGTGTCTCTCCCTCTCTCTCTCCCTGTGTGACTATCATAAATAAAAAATAAAAAAAAAAAAAGTCCAGGTTGTTACCTGTGCTTCTGACTGCCTATACACTGGAGGTTCCTAAGACCCCTTCTTGGGTTTGATTATTTTGCTTGAATGGTCCAGAGAACTCAGCAAACAGTTTTATGATAAATCTCTATATTACACACTCAAAAGACAATATGTGAAAAGATGACTTTCAAAATACTTTTTTAAAAGATTTATTTATTTATTTATAATAGACAAAGAGAGAGAGAGAGAGAGAGACAGAGAGACAGAGACACAGGCAGAGGGAGAAGCAGGCTCCAAGCAGGGAGCCCGACGCAGAACTCGATCCCGGGACTCCAGGATCGCGCCCTGTGCGGAAGGCAGGCGCTAAACCGCTGAGCCACCCAGGGATCCTTCCAAATATTTTTTTTAGAGATTTTATTTATTTGAGAGAGAGAGAGGATGAGTGTGAGAGTGTACAAGTTGGGGAGGGGCAAAGGGAGAAGGAGAAACAGACTCCCCACTTAGCAGGGAACCCCCCATGCCAGGCTCCATCACAAGGCTAGGAAATCATGATCTGAGCCACCTGGCAACCCCTCAAAAGATGACATTTACAGATAATTTAAAGGGGCACCTGGGTGGATCAGTCATTTAGGTGTCTGACTCTTGATTTCAGCTCAGGTCATGATCTCAGTATTGTGGGATGAAGCCCCACATAGGGCTCCTCACTCAATGGGGAGTCTATTTAGGATTTCTCTCCCTCTCCTTCTCCTTCCCCCTCCTCACTCACTCTCTCTAAAAATAAATAAATAAACCCTTAAAAAATAATAATAACTTAAAAGCTAAATCACCATTTTTTTCTTTTCATTTCATTGACAACTCAGTTATTCTACAGATCTAATTTTATTAATATACATGTATATATACTGTGATCTATGAAGAAAGAATTTATGATATCTATTTCCTAATATAAACATATTTCAATGACAGCATAGGTCTGTGTGGATATTTGAATTTTATAAATTGTATCAATTTAACTAAATGAAAGAAAAGTAACTATTCAGGAACAACTTTTAAGACAGAAAGTCACACTATGCTCTTTTTCTAAAATTACTTTTAAAATTATTTTAATTGCATGTAATAGTTTGTCCTTTTTGTTGACTCAATAAAGCCACTGATAGTCCACTGGTAGCCCAATGAGGGACCACAGACAATCTCAGAATTACCTAAAGTTACTAATAAAAATGCAAATTCCATAGGAAGCCCAACCTATACCTATAAACAGCATGAAATCCAGAATCCCCTTTATAAAATGCTTCACAGATGATTGTTTGCACAATAAAGTTTTCAAATTGCCTCAGTAAGACCTAGGGACTCTTTCATCAATATAACGTATTAACTAATTCTATATAAAGAATGTGGTTATTACTATTTGATATTCATGTTAGCAAAAGCAAAATATCAAAAAAAAATACTTTGCTTTAGGCATTAGCCTCATTCTTGGGGTTGTGACCAGTTAAACATGAAGAATACAGAAATAGAGCCTTTTGTTTACTTGTAGAATTAACTCAGTGCTTGCTTTGCTCAGTGCTTTGCTGGGGTTGACACAGCAGATTTCCTATATATAAGATAAATAGATAAAAAGATATATTAGATAGATTGGATAGATAGATAGATAGATAATTTTTCACACTGCTCTATTTAAATTTAATGAAGTCTCTTCTAGAAAGTAACAGCTTTTCATCACTTGACATTTATTATTATATGAGACAGAAATTTAGACTACTATATATTTACTTCACCTTAATGAACTTTTAAATAACACTCATGAGAAAATGTACTCATTTTTTGGAACAAGTTCCATTTTATTTTACAAAATGAAAATTTATACTTTCAAAGTAATTCTTTTAAGTGGATGATCCACCCTTAATCCATCTTCCTATCCAGTTTATGATTCTCCTATAGCTCAACATATTTTATTACTCAAGGCAATACAGATAAGGAGTGCCCATATCAATCATAGGCAGAGGTACATGAAGCCCATAAAATAATTGAGGAACTAGGGATTACAAATTTAAAGCATAATTCAAAATACAAAGTATTAATACATGAAATATTTTGGTAACAGTTTAGATAACATTTTAAGTATATATTGATGCAGTGGCTTAATCTACTTAGCCAACTAATTTTCAGTATAGTACAGTGCTTAAATGCTTAGAATTTTAAAGTAAACAAACAAGTGAAATTCTGGTTTTGCACAGTGATAGGGGTAAGTGGCTTACTGTTCAAGGAAACCTTGAAGTTCTGATTTAAAAAGTTGGCAGAAAATAGTACTTATTTCCCAGGTGATACTGAGGCCCAGCAGGACATTCATTTCATTTAAGGCAAGATCTTTGCTGTCTTTTTAATTGTTATATTGCAAGCACCCAGAACATTATCTAGCAAATGGTAGGTATTTGACAAATAATTATTTAATGAATTAAATATGCCAAAATGCAGGACTTTAACACTGTGTTTGGCATTAGTAAGATGATAGCTATTATTGTTGTAATGGGTTTCAAGATACTTACAGTCATATATTGTCCATTTAATAAAACCATCTATGTGCTTATTCTCCACACATTTCTAACATGTTTCAAATAGTTAAGCCAGTAATAAAATCTGTGTGTAAATATTTAGGCTAATGTAGAGAAATAATACAAGAATAAATCTTTTCCAACTCATATCTGACCAGAGGCATTTATAATTTACTTTCAAGAGCCTACTATAATATGAGGTTGAGAACTTTATTAAGCTATTTGGAAATTTTGAAATTATAAAGAAGTATTTAAGGATATGCTTTATATTAATAATACTGCCATGGGGGCAAATGTAAAAGGGCAAACAAAACAAAGCTTAATTTTCATATGTATAGTTGCCCTGGACTTGTTTCATAACAGAATGCACAATTTTTTTTAAATGAAAAACTATAATGATACCATGAGTCGAGTTGGCCTTGAAAGGTATTTTTTTAACAGTCACTAGCCAGCAAAATTTCTGACCGAGTTCTAAGATTTATACTTCCTTTATATGTCTGTTATTACAACACTAATCAGTGGAGGAAGTATTTATTAGCATCCATAGCATAAAAAGATCTCTGTCAAACACACAAAAACAAACAAAACAAAAACAAAAACAAAAAATCCTGAGGAACATCAATGTGCTTAGCATATGAAAACCTTAAAGCTTTAGGGAACTAAGAGATAAACGCAGATGTGTATGAATCTAGAAGGCTTACATGAGAGTGATATATTTTGAACTAAAATCTTGAGATTTTCTCTCGCTTTGTGAATTTTCACAATTTTAGTCTACAAGCCTCAGTTTCTTTATCTGTTAAATGGATATTCAAAGGAATGAATAAAATGAAATAATGCAAGCAAGTTGCTTTAGAATATTTTCTAACATAAAATAAGAACTTCCTAAAAGCCATTTTTTTTACTTTTTTTTTTATAAATTCAAAGCAAATTACAATTATATGAAGGTATTTATGATATAGAAATTTAAATTACAGGTGATCATTGATAGGCACAAGGGTTGGAGTACCAACACCTAGCATAGACAGAAATCTACATATAATTTTGACTCCCCCAAAACTTAACTACTAATGGCCTACAGTTGACTACAATCCTTAAGCAATACCAAAGTCAAAGCAACATGTATTGGGTATGTTATATGTATTGGATACTGTATTCTTACAATAAGTAAGCCAGAGGCAAAAAAAACATTATTAAGGAAGTCATAAGGAAGAAAAAAAATAAATTTATTATACTGCACTGTATTCATGGAAGAAAAATCCACATAGAAGTGGACCTGTGCAGTTCAAATCCATGTTGTTCAAGAGTCAGCTGTAATGATAAGATCATCATGGAAGAAATTTAGCTCATAAAATCTTATACAGTGTATTAGGAAATACAATTATCTTCTAATAATATGTAAACTCATCAATTCCCATAAAAATTGCCAGAAGACATGTAAAAAGAAAGGCAAAAAGAAGAAAAACTATATGCTGCTCTTGAGAACTCAGTAATTTTCATAAGCCTTTTCCCTGTTGATAACGCTTATTTTATTGTGCTAAATAACAAACATTTCTATTCCAGGAAGACATTTAAATAGGAGATATTATTTGATATATTTTATGTGTTGATTTAGTTATTTTGCAATCACCTTTAATTACATAGAATTAAATATGCAAAGATTTTAAGATTGAGGTAAGATTTTAAGATTGAGGTGAGATAGTTTAATTTATTGTCAGATTTTTATTCTTTTTCAAATATTAGTTTAAAAGCCATTCTCATACTCAACTTATTTCTTCTAAAAAATATTCAAGACATTTTTAATTAAACTATACTACTTTTTATATGATAGGTCAATTCCCTTCTGTCCTGTGTGAATGGTCACTGCCTGTTTAATAAAAGCATTAGAAATAAATGTGGACAGCTTTATTTCTTGGTCTATAATCATTATTAAAGTATTTACTACTAAGTATAAAGATGAGGTTTCTAATATCATTCATCAGTCTAAACTATACAATACTCTTCAATTTGTCATTATCACCTACTTAAAGAGCTCACATTTCTATTTTTTTTAAAGATTTTATTTATTTATTCATGATAGTCACACAGAGAGAGACAGAGAGGCAGAGACACAGGCAGAGGGAGAAGCAGGCTCCATGCAGGGAGCCCGACGTGGGATTCGATCCTGGGTCTCCAGGATCGCGCCCCGGGCCAAAGGCAGGCGCCAAACCGCTGTGCCACCCAGGGATCCCAAGAGCTCACATTTCTATATAAATATTTACTCAAGGCTAAAGTTGAAATATTTATCACAAATATTATTTAAGAGAGCTTTTCACCTAATTTTACTTTTTTTTCTGCTTAATCTTTGTTCCACTGATCTTCTCAAGACAGGTAACATATATATTGGTTTCTGGTATAGTAGTTTGAGTGAGGAAGACTATAAAAGTCTTTTATGTCTTTGAATGGGAAAAATATCACATCTAGCTTGAATAAGTGAGCAAAATTCCATTCAAATCATAGTCTTTCTCTAATGCACTACCTAGTCAAAGTGTTACACAATTGTAACTCTACCACTATAAAATAAGCCAGAGCAGACCACATGTTATCACAACTCCCCGACATGGCTCTGATATCCTCATCTATGTATTAGTTTTCTACTTTCAAATAGGAATACATTTCTAAGATCCCTGTGAATTTTATTCGACTTTTTGCAAATGACTACATTTCACAAAGAACAGATACATTATTCCTTTGTGTCATTCAATATATCTGCCTTATCTTTTCTCAGAACATAGTTTTGTTATCATAGACTTTTATATAATTTTTATTCATTCACCAAAAATATTGCATGTGTTCATCATATTGGAACAGGAGTGCAGTGTGGAATCTAAGCATCATTACCAGTAAAGTATGAATAAAAATAAGAATTGATTATTTTTATTTAGTTCATATTTTAAAGAAATATAAGAATGAGGTATATAAGAACATGCAAAGACAACAATCAAGAAATATTTTTGGCTTCTACATGTAGAGATTTTAAAGATCTGGGGAATGTATGAATGTGTGTGCCTCTGGTAATGGTAGAGAAAAAGGAATATGTACAATATACAAATTTGCTCAGTAAATTAAAGATACTTTGGAAGAGCAGGGAAAATAGAATCTGTGTTGCTGGTGAATCTATATAGTTTTCATCGACAATTTTTTTAGGTACTTATTATGTGCATGGCACTGGTAAATTACCTATACAACAGTAAACAAGATAAACTATGATTGCCTTCATTGTCCTATTTTGCAACTGGAGGCAAGTAGGGAAAATAAGCTAATAAATAATATAAACTTAGGTATGAGTATTTATTCTATATGGATATTATTACACATTGAATTTGACAGACAGTAGGAACCATATGTGTATTGCAAATGTGCTATAGATCACTATATATAAATAGACATTTAATACAGGTTTACAATACATTACCAGTGATTATCAAATTTAATCTGAAACTCAATATTGACAACTTCTCACAACTATTGCATTACATGCAAGACAATTAAAACACTAGCATTATCATAATTATTAATGGTAATAATAGCAACAACACACTAAGTTTTTTTTTTCAGGCCTAAAGAATATGAGGTAAATGTCCACTCTTATTAACATGAACTCTTTTTATATTTTTAAAGATTTATTTATTAGAGAGAGTGAGAGAAAGTGTACAAGTGGGGAGAGGGGCAGAGGGAAAAATTTAAATGAATTCCACGCTGAGCCTCATATGGGGCTCAGTTTCACAACTCTGATATCATGACCTGAGTCAAAATCAAGAGACAGATGCTTAACTGACTGAGTCCCCCAGGCTTCACAACCTGAACTCTTATTATTATTTGACAAATGTGTTTTATGTATAATAAATTTATTACCTAAGTTAATACTTAAAAAAGCCTTATGAGTTAAATAATGTTATTATTCTTTATATACTAGAAAAGTTATGTTCCATGACCCATTATGAACAAAATTTCTGAGGTAAATACCTTACTTTTATTATTTTTTCATAGCAATTAATAATAATGGCTATACAGAGGAAGGAAATTATTAAATGTTTTCAGATGTGACTTTCTGTTTTAATTTATTTTTTCAGATATGACTATTTCAAATATATATTATTTCTTTATAATATATTTCAACAAATTATTAAATCCATATGGGTAAAGATGGTGTCTTCTTTCTTTCTTTTTTTTCTTTCTTTCTTTCTTTCTTTCTTTCTTTCTTTCTTTCTTTCTCTTTCTTTTTTCTTTCCTTCTTCCTTCTTTCTTTCTTCTTTCTTTTTTAAGAGAGGGAGAGAAAGGGGTCATAGAAGGAGAAAATCTCAAGCAGGCTCCATACCCAGTATGGAGCCCAATATGTGCCTTGATCGCACAACTCTGAGATCATGACCTGAGTCGAAATCAAGAGTTGAATGCATGACTGACTTAGCCACCTCAATGCCCCGTCTTATTCACTTTACTTCCATTTAATAGCCAGTATAGTTGCTATCACACATAGGTATTTGAAGTGGCTTTACTTTAGCTTTCTAATGTCTCCCTACTTGCCTCTTCCCACTTTCTATAATCACACTTTTCAAAGAAACTTCTAATTATGTATAGACAATGGGAGCTAGTTTAATTCCTACCAAAAGAAAAATGAACATAATTGGATTCAGATTCTCCTCCCCAGCATATTGAGGCAATAGATATATGCTTCATATTCAGTCAGATATACCCTTTCTTCAAAAATCTTGAGAGAGTCACATATCTTAAGAGTGAAAATTTTAGAGCATGATACACAAGGCATGAAGACATGAGATCACCTTCTCTGTAGCAAGAGACCAAACTTGTGGAGAGTCGACTAGACTTTCTGGAGATTGAGTTCTATCTGCATTTGCTGTCAATTAGTTTCCATCTTTACACCCGAGGATAAGTAAAACAAATTTAGCTGGACTTGTTATGACACATAATTTTATTCAATTAGAGAGGAAACATGAATTAATTGGTAATTCCATCATAGATTCAAGGCTTCAAATGATTATATAATGTGTAAATTTTTTTATTATGTTCAAAGTAAGAAATTTTTTTTTTAAATTTTTTTTTTTTAACTTTTTATTTATTTATGATAGTCACAGAGAGAGAGAGAGAGGCAGAGACACAGGCAGAGGGAGAAGCAGGCTCCATGCACTGGGAGCCCGACGTGGGATTCGATCCCGGGTCTCCAGGATCGTGCCCCGGGCCAAAGGCAGGCGCCAAACCGCTGCGCCACCCAGGGATCCCCAAAGTAAGAAATTTTTAATGGTATATGATAATCTTCTTCCTAACATTATTTAGGATAGAATTACTATATTTATTTCCAAGTACAGTTGTTTGGTGTTTGATCGTCAGACTCCTTTTTGGATTAAAGGAACAAAGCAGCAGAAACAACAAAGCAGCAGAAATCAACAAAGGGTATCTTTAAATATGAAGACCAAGACACTGATATTTCTTTTATACCAGTAGGTCTAATGTCACCATTCTTCAGTATGCACCTAGCTTGAAAAATATTAGAACAATGCAGAAAAGCTATACCCTAAAAAGAATAGTATCCATCATCAGTCTTCTCAAATTCTATATTTGAAAAACTATTATGTTAGTATATTAAGTTGCTTTCTAGTATTTCCCTGATATTACTCTATAACGCTTCCACAGGAATCATTTTACTAATTTTGATTATAGTTTAGTTATGCATTAATCCACTTTTCCTATTCTGTTTCAAAATTTTTGCATTTGAATTCACATTAGACAAGTGGTAAAGCCACAAGAGAATCAATATCTAATATATTTCTGAATGTAGTCCTCAGCATTTTTATCTTGAATTAAAACAACTTGAAGTGTTCACAGTACCAACTTTAATCAAGTGTAACCATAAACTACAAAGAACTGAAAATGAAATGAGTATAAGATATTTCACACTCCAAGCAGTCAGACGATAATAAGTTTCCACCTGTTAACATATTAATAACAGTGTTAAAGAGCACAATGTGCCTGAGGTATTACAAGTCTGTGCAATTTTACACTTGTTGAAGAAAAATGGTTTGCTTGTTAGTAACTAGTTAGAGTATCAAAGCAGAGTAAAATCCATAGGGAAACTAGTTGTGTAATAAGGAAAAGGGGAAATCTTCATTCCTTGAGTCATTTAAAATAACCCATAAAAAGCACTGTAAAATATAGCAAGAAAGATTGGCCTTAAAGGGTATTAGATGACCTACAGTAATAGATCACTTCAAACTCTAATGTCTGTGATCAATATGTCATAATTTTGAATGGTGCACTCAGGAAGAAAAGAAACAATGAATACTAATACAAGCCATAGCACAGAGAACGAGTAACAGTACTAATGACTGGGGTAATAAGGCTGGGTGGAACATGTGGACAGATTACCCCAACTTAAAAACTGGTTGGTTAAATTACATTTCTAAGATTATTTTACTTTTTTCCTACAAGTGTTTCCTTCTGTTTGAAAACTTTCAAAGTATTTTAGCACTAAGCTGAAAATCTGAATATGAAAAAATTAAGCAGGCCAAACAGAACATAATATATTTTACCTAAACTTTTTAAAAGAATATTAAAGCCTAGGGATGGCTGGGTGGCTCAGCAATTGAGCGTCTGCCTTCAGCTTAGGGCCTGATCCTGAATTCCTGGATGAAGTCTTGCACCAGGCTCCTTGCATGGAGCCTCCTTCACCTCCCTCTGCCCGTGTCTCTGCCTCTCTTTCTGTGTCTCTCATGAATAAATAAATAAAATCTTAAAATAAAAAGAATTTTAAAGACTAAACAAAGCCAAAATTAAATAAATTAAATAAATAATAAAATAAAATGCAACATTTTACTAAGCTCTTTCATTGCTGAAAAGTAAAAAAAATTCATAAAAAATGCATAAATGTGTAAGAATTATGTTTTGCTTATCTTCTTTCTATATTTAATGATTAAAAATGCTAACTTTGATAATCATAACTGTGTTTATTATAATTGTCAAATATTTGCACTTCCCTTATAATCTCCCAACACATTTGCTTGACTGTATCACATATTTTTCCCTTCAATAAACCAACTCTAAAAAACAAAAAATCCTGAAGATTCCGTGATTAAAAATTGCTAATTTATTGGTTTATTATCCATTGATTATTCGTTTGGGCTGTTATTTATTGTCTGTCCATTGATTGGTTTATTATTTATTTCTAATTAATATAAAAGATTACACTTCATGATGAATGAGAAATGGAACTAGCTATGAGTTACAACTACTATTTTTTTCCCTTTATAATCCAGAAAAATATGAAAATTGTATAAAATCATAGTATAAGCAAATAAGGCAATAAAATAAAAAGAAAGGTATTAGAAATAATTATGGTCTCCCTAAGAATAGAAATTTACCCTTAACTAGCATTCTATAGAGAAGGAAGACTAAATCGAAACTCTTCTGAACCAATATTAGTCAATCCCAACAGCACATAGGGAAAATCCACATGGTAATCAGATAATCAAGGAAATTCACAAGCAGCCATTATGCTAAATACATGCAGGGAAGGTCTACATAGAGGAATTTTGATCATTTATTTAATATACCAGTTTTCACAGTTTAGATTGAGAAGAATTAATAAAAGCATGCAATGGGACAGTAAAAATTAATAGTTTGTGTTTCCTATTAAGCAAAAACAGGGAAATATGTTCTGTAATCAATTCTAAATACTTCATATAAAGCCATATGTAGAAAATGAAAACTGAGATAAACAGATATAGATATATGTATATCTATATATATATCTATGTATATATACAGATATCTATATCTATCAATCATCTATCTATAATTTATTAATCCTAGCTAGGTTTATAAGGGCCACAAATTAATGCAAATCTAAGGATAATAAAAACTTAATGTTCATAATGAGCCCTGTCCCTAAACTATCTAAATCATTTGCCTTTCCAAATGGTGTCCTGCTGGATAGAGCTGGACAGCACACTATTAGAAAGAAAAAACTGTCCCAGAAACAAATATGTATGCGAAGTTCTGCTTGCACTCTTTTTTTTTTTTTTTTTTAAAGTTTCAGTTTATTTTATTTATGATAGTCACACAGAGAGAGATGGAGGCAGAGACATAGGCAGAGGGAGAAGCAGGCTCCATGCACCGGGAGCCCGACGTGGGATTCGATCCCGGGTCTCCAGGATCGTGCCCTGGGCCAAAGGCAGGCGCCAAACCGCTGCGCCACCCAGGGATCCCTCTGCTTGCACTCTTTAAAAAAAAAAGAAATGCACAATGATGCAGTTTTACCTCATTAAGGCTCAAATGACTTAACACAAGTGGTTATGGGTCTTTCTTTTGGAACATGCTAATTAATATTCTTTGGAATGATGTTTTTTCAAACAAGTCTAAGGAGCTTTAACTAATCAATGATTGAGTTGAAGATCCATCTGCAAAGGGTTAGGAAAATTAGTAATTTGCCATACTTAAGAGAAGGTGGAGTAATTCACATTTTTAATAAAACAAATAATGTGTTAGGAAGATGCTTTTTTTAATTTAAAGAACTTCTTATTCTAAAAGAGATTAAATATAAAATCATTAGGCTATACTACAGCTTCATTTATAAACCACTATTTCTAATACAATATTAGTAAATGTATATGAATGTCATTGCTTTATTACTTTACTTTATCAAGCTAAAACCATCGTCAAAAGACTGTGTAAAGACATAGATTAAACATATCATTCAAACCATTGGGAACTTTAAAAAAAATTCAAATCAATTTCTCCCCTGAGATATTTTTTCCCAGATAAACAGCGTCTGGCAAAGATAATTTTAAACAATTGCTACAATATTTTAGCTATTGCAAACACGTTTCACCTAAACCAGAGTAATAACATGTAACTGGTATCTGTGACTCATTCTCCATACAAAACTGAAATGCATTTGAAAAGTCACCCAGATCATACTATTTCCTTCTTATTATATAGAGTACAATTCAAACATGTTGTCATGTCATGAAAGGACTTTGTAAACTGGTCCTTCTCTATTTTTGAATTTATATCCTATCATTTACTTACATGCTTTTTAGGATCCAACAACACCAGCTTTATAATTTGTCCTCAGAATTGCCAGACTTAGCCATATCTTAGGGCTTTTGCCTCCTTTCACTCTGCCTAGAAAGCTCTTTCACTAGACCTTAATATAACACTAACTTCTTCTAGTATAGAATGCAGCTGATTTAATCACCACATCTCAAAAAGGATTTTTTTTTAAAAAAGGATTTTATTAACATCAATTTAATGTATTTTTTATAATAGACATTTGCACTAAATGAAGGTATCTTATTCTTTTTTCTCTTTCCATGAGAATATAAACTCTGAGAAGCAACTTGTCTGACTTCTTCAAAAACTTTATATCCATGCCTAGAAAAGGACCTGACCCATAAAACATATTCAATAAATATATTGGAAATGAATGACAATCACTGGATTAATTTATTATGAAAACATAAATTTGGATTAATTTGAAAATTCTTAGAATGCATACAATTAGCAATCTTAGAGTAAATGCATTTCATTAATATCATTCCCCTAAGATACATATTTTAATTAAAAAATATAACTTTATTCTCTATTTAAATAATGCGAGCTTCCTCATAAAAGTTCATATAATTTGATGGCAGTAATAAAAATCCAATTTTTCTTCATCAGTTCTATTTGCAAGTATTGTTTTTGTTAATGAAAGATAAATCAATTAATAAGTATGGAACTATAGAAATCATAATTTGTAGTATAGAACAGTCTAGTGGGTATCTATTAATTACACGTAAATAAAACAGTAGACATCTTAATTCCTAGGAAATAATTAAGTTGTATCCATGGTATTTGGTAAATCCTCCTTGCGTAGCATGGCCAACAATATATTTTGTATCCTAAATATTTTGCTCATAATTTAGAATTCTAAAATAACCCCTGCAATCAAATTCTAATTATATAATAGTCCTTTCTTAATATGGAATGTAGCTATTTTATACAAGTACCAGCCATTAGAATATTCTGTGTGGTATGAGAGCCTAATTTTTAAGACAAGGCAGTGTGGAGAGTGATAGGAACAAACAAAAAGCCATTAACATGATTCTTAAACGTGTTCAAATATAAAGTATGGTGAATAAAACTTTTATTTTAGTTTTTAGAAAATTATATACAAATTACTATAGAAATCCCTGTTCTTTAATGTTCTTGTGATAGCTACCATGTGTGATTCACAATTACTATTATTAAATGACTTCTAAAAGGAAGAAATACTTTGTAGGAGTCCATACATTTTAGAAAACTGCCTATATAACATGTGTTGGTAGCTGCAATGTCATGAATTTCAATAAATTTGTTCACTGTTTCTTGAGTAACTAAAGATTGCACTATGCCATGAGTGACTCTTTTATGAAATCTTAGCCACCTGTGAGTGGCTAATCAGAAAACAGTTTGATGCTGTCATCTATTATATTTCTGATAAACTTTTAATAGATCAAGTTAACTAGGTTTGACATCCTCCATCATGTATCTTTAAAAAGATACTTTCACCTAAGAATTGGATATTGATCCTTCTTTAAATACAGACATAAGACTTGTTTGTAGCTAGCGTACATAGAACAGACATCTCTCAAATTCAGGCAAAAGTAAAATTGCACCTGCTATTTTCCAGCAATAGTGTAATTTTATTAACATTCCACTCACTAATCTATTTTTGTAATAGTTTGGGAGACAAACACATACAGTAAATTGTGAAGTACAGTATCAATAAGTGCCACTGCAGCCATTGTTTCCTAAGTTCATAAAAATGTAATAAAAATATCCCTTTAGAATATTCAGTACAGTTTTCTATTTGAAAACCAAACACAACTGAGTAATAAATAGTCTATTTGAAAGACAATACAAGTCCTTAAAACTAATTATAGAAATCACAAATGTATATAACTAGTCTAAATAATGTTTGACTAATAATAAATAATGTTTCATTATTTGAAAAATAACGTTTTTCTTTTTTTTTTTTCCTCCAGATGACACAAATCTACCTCAAGCTCTGTTTCCATAAGGTGTGAAAGTGTTTGTTCAGAAACTTCTTTAACTAGGAGTCATTAAATCTCAAAACAAAGTGACACAAAACAAAGTGACAAGCTTTGATCATTCTTTATTCCTTTTGTAGTTTTGTTTTTGGGGCTTACAGCAGAAGATCAGGGTTTTTTTGTTTTGTATTTTAATTAATTAAGATAACACAATTTTTGGCAAAATACCTCTACACAGCTAATTCATCAAGCACTTTTTGATTGTGAGTTGGGGCTTTTTTCTTTTCTGTCCATCTCCATATTACTACTTCTCCAAACTGTCCAGAGTTCAAACTACTTTTTAAAACATATTTTTAATTTTATAAAATAACACATAAAAGAACGTTCATAAAATACAAAAGATTAGCTTTGACACATTATTATAAAGATATTAGCCATGCAATTATCACAGAATAGATGCCTGCAGTACAGAAACACTTTGCTTTCCCGATTCCATCTCTCCCAGACATACCACTTTTATATTCTGCCTTTAATTTTATCTTTTACTTCCCCTTCTATAGTTTTACTAGCTGGGCTTGCATATTTAAAATATTAATGTTTATCTTTGTTTTGAAATCTATAAAAATATTCTTTAAGATTCATTGCTATGTTAGATGGAGCTGTAATTAATCAATTTTTACTAAAATAGGGTATTCTATGTATATAACACAATCTTTAAGTCAGGAGATTTGCTAAAATATTTTATTAGTTTTAATAATGCACTTGTAGATTTTCTGATTTCCTGGTAGATAAGCATATCATCTATTTAAATGAAAGCTGGGATACTGTCATTAATCCCTTTAAATTTTATATCTTTTTCTTAACTAAATGCATTAAGACTTGCAGAACAAAATTATTACACTGGTGATACAGGCACCCCATTCCTTGATCCTGTTCTTTAAGGGGAAAAATGTCACTGTTTTTTAGACTAAATATTAAGTACAATGTGTTCTGTGTAGCTTTTGTAGGTATTTTTTAAATTTCTTTTTTAAGTTTTTTAAATTAAGGAAGTTCCTTTCTTTTTCCTTTGCTGAGGGTTTTCCCCCCTCTGATTATAGATTCTGAATTTAATCAGCTTTTTTCTTTATCTATTGAGCTAATGTGAGTTTTCTTCTTTATTCTGAAATGTGGCAAATTGTATTTATTGATTTTTCAAATGTTAAATGAACCATGAATTTATGAACTAAGCCTCAAAAGAGCACGTTTTTGTGTTTGCTTTTTATAGATATGGGTTTCTCAGTTTTGCTTAATAGTTTTGAATTTGTGGGATCCCCGGGTGGCGCAGCGGTTTGGCGCCTGCCTTTGGCCCAGGGCGCGATCCTGGAGACCCGGTATCGAATCCCACGTCGGGCTCCCGGTGCATGGAGCCTGTTTCTCCCTCTGCCTGTGTCTCTGCCTCTCTCTCTCTCTGTGACTATCATAAATAAATAAAAATTTAAAAAAAAAAAAAAATAGTTTTGAATTTGTGACTATGACTAAGATTACCTAAAAATAGTCCTTTCTTACGCTCACTTTGCTGGGTTTTCGTGTCAAAGTTTTGCCAGGCTTAAAAAATCATAAATAAGTATCTGTTTTTTTTGTTTAGTTCTTTGGAAGTTTGTAAAATATTGGTATTTCTTATTTTTTGTGCACATTTGTTAGAAACTGCTAGAAAAGCCAATTGGGCTTAGAGAATTATGGGAAATTTTAATTAACAGTTTAATTTCTTTAAAAAGTATTAATATTCAGGTTTTCTATTTCTTTTGGTGATGATTCTGGTGTATATTCCTATAAATTTCCCTTTTCATTCAAATTTTTGGCATAAAGTTGGTTTATAATGTCCTTTTATATTTTTAATGTTTACTCTGGAAGACCTACAGTAATTATTTCATTTCATTATAGTTTATTCTTTTCATTCCTGGTAATAGTAATTTTTGTCATTTTAGAATTTTGTTCTCTCCCACCAATGATTTATCATGACTACTAAAAATACTTGGACATTTTTCTTTCCATTACATATGTGTTTCCATTATAATATATGCTGATAAAAGGATGCATATTTACATATATATATACATATAAATGGTTCCATAAATTTCTACTAATTACTATAGCTTTATTAATTCTAATTTCTACTCTTAATTCTATTATTTCCATCCATTTATTTTTCTTTGGCCATATATTGCTTGTGTTCTAGCCTCTTAAAATGGATCATGAGTTAATGATAGCTTCTTTTTTAAAAATATAAACGTATAAGGCTACTATTCTCCTTAAAGATTTTACTTATTTGAGAGAGTGAAGAGAGAGAGAGAAAGAGAGAGAAAGAGAGAGAGAAAATGAATGGGGGGAAGGAGAGGAAGGGCAGAGGGAGAAGGAGAAGCAGACTCCTTGCCCAGCAGGGAGCCCAATGCAGGGCTTGATTCCAGGACCCTGGGATCATGACCTGAGCTGAAGGCGGATGCTTAACTGACTTAACCACCCAGGCGCCCCTGTATAAGCCTGTATAAGGCTATTAATTTCCCTCTAGCAGAACTTTAACTGCATACCACAAATTCTGATAGGTAGTGTTTCCTTATCATTCAGCTTAAATTATTTTCTCATTTCCAATCCTGTACTAATTTTTTTATCCATAGGTATTTAGCAGTGTGTGTGTGTGTTTGTGTGTGTGTATAAATATAAAATTCCAGATATATGGGAATTTTTTCAATTTTGTTTTTGATTTCTAGTATAATTGGACTATGGCCAGAGAACACAGACCATATGATTTCAGTCTCTTAAAATTTCTTGAAACTTATGTCTAGTTCATAACATGGTCAGTGTTTGCAGATATTTTATGTGTGCTTGGAATCATATATTCTGCAGTAGGTGGGTACAATATACTAACAAGTTCATCAGATCAATTTCATTGATTTGCTATTCAAATATTCTATATACTATTTAAGTTTTGTCTGTTTTTTCTATTTATTAACACACTAAAAAAAAGCATGTTAACATCTACTATGCTCACGGATTTTTTGGTTTCCTCTGTCAGTTTCATCAATTTTTATTTCATATGGTTCGAAGGCATGTTAATAGCTGCATACAAATTCAGAATGCTATATCTTCCTCATGAATTAGTTTTTTATACATTTGATATATAGATAATCCTCTTTATAATGACTAATGCCTTAAAGCCTACATTTCCTGATATTAATATCAAGCAACATAGGCTTTATTTGTTTAATGTTTGCAATTATATGTATTTCTACTCCTTCGAACTTCCTGTATTCTTTGTTACACATGTGTTTCTTATAAACCAGTAATACAAAGAATGGATTTTGTTATTTTTCCAGTTTAATAATCTTTAACTGAAACATTCATTCCATTTAAATGTAATACAATTATTTCTTTTTTTTTTAATTTATTTATTTATGATAGTCACAGAGAGAGAGAGGCAGAGACACAGGCAGAGGGAGAAGCAGGCTCCATGCACCGGGAGCCCGATGTGGGATTGGATCCCGGGTCTCCAGGGTCGCGCCCTGGGCCAAAGGCAGAAGCCAAACCGCTGTGCCACCCAGGGATCCCTAAATGTAATACAATTATTTCTTAGTTTATGTTTAAAATTAATAGTTGTTCAGCTTTATTGAGATATAATGGACATAATATTGTATAAGTTTAAGATGCACAATGTGATGATTTGATACATTTATATATTGAAAAATGATTATCACTTTAAAACCTCTATCACATCTCATAATTACTATTTCTTTTTGTGCTGAGGACTCTCTTAGCAACTTTCAAGTATACAATACAGTATTATTAACTATAATCACCATATTATACACCAGATCCCCAGAACTTATTAATCTTACAACAAGAAATTTATACTATTTAACTATCATCTCCATATTTCTGCAATCCCCAACATCTGATAACCAATATTCTATGAGTCTATTCTATTTGTCCTACCCATTCTGTTTCTATTTCCCTTCATCTTTTGTCTTCTTTTGCATTTATTTTAAAAAAAAAGAAAAAGGAAAAAAGGGGCATTCAATATTTCCCACCCATAGTTTGAAATTTACATATTCTTATTCTTTTTTTGTGGTAATCAAAAGAACAACCACTGTTCTCTCTCTTATGATGTCTTGAATATTCTTGTTCCTTGTTACCTGGGATGATGTGCTGCAAATTATATTTGAAAAGTCATTTGTGGAAATATCTTAGGGTCAAGAATGATGTTACTTTTATTCTAAAGTGATTCTTGGGGTCCCAGGATGGCTCAGCGGTTTAGTGCCTGCCTTCAGCCCAGGACCTGATCCTGGAGACCGGGGATCGAGTCCCACATCGGGCTCCTGCATGGAGCCTGCTCCTCCCTGCCTGTGTCTCTGCCTCTCTCTGTATCTCTCATGAATAAATAAAATAAAATCTTAATAAAATCTTAAAAATAAAGTGATTCTTTTGCTTGATTTCATCTGCTTGTTTTTGCCAGCTATTAGAAATCTAGATATTTCTGGGATCCTTGGGTGGCTCAGTGGTTTAGTGTCTTCATTCAGTCCAGGGTGTGATCCTGGAGTCCTCAGATCCCATATCAGGCTCCCTGCATGGAG
The DNA here is from genome assembly GCF_053574225.1 of Canis aureus. NCBI lineage: Eukaryota > Metazoa > Chordata > Mammalia > Carnivora > Canidae > Canis > Canis aureus. The sequence continues at coordinate 48,419,024 of NC_135614.1, forward strand.
CCTGCTTCTCCCTCTGCCTGTATCTCTGCCCCTCTCTCTCTCTGTGTGTCTCTCATGAATAAATAAATGAAATCTTAAAAAAAAAAAAAAAGAAATCTAGAAATTTCTTAATCCTTATTAAGAGTTTGAGATTTTCCAAAGTACCAAAATGGCAAGAAACTAGGAAGGAGTCTTTTCAAAGATCAGGCCGTTTTGAAAATGCTCTTACTCTTAGGTATAGCCCTTTGCACTTACAGTGCTAACTGACTCTGATTTCTCACTTTGGTCCACTTAGCTCTTTAAATTGTTCAAAAACACAGCTTAGCTTCACAGCTACCTGATATAGATTGGCAAATGCCTCCAGGATATTTCCAAGTGCTTGGCTTAGTTATACATTCATATATATACAAATACATACACATGTTTTTGTGTGTTTGATATTCTTAACAAGATTTTTAAAAATTTCTTCCACCATTTTAGTGTCTTCAAAGAGAGGGCTGGTATCAACTAGCTAATCCACCTTAACTAAAATAGAAAGTCCTTGAGATTGACCTATTGTTATGATTGAAGTATATAGTATATAGTTTGTAATAGAAGTATATATTTTGAAAACATATTTTAGGATAAGAATATTCTTTCCTTTATAACATTTTTCTGGCCTTAATAATAATTTGTATTATCCCAATACAATAATAATTTGTATTATCCCAAATTATTACCTTTTCATATGTTTGATTTCAAATATTACGATGTCTCTTAATAAATTCAAAATCTCCAGTAAGGGCAGCCTGTGTAGCTCAGCGGTTTAGCACTGCCTTCAACCCAGGGCGTGATCCTGGGGTCCCGGGATCAAGTCCCACGTCAGGCTCCCTGCATGGAGCCTGCTTCTCCCTCTGCCTGTGTCTCTGCCTCTCTCTGTGTGTGTTTTTCATGAATAAATAAATAAAATCTTAAAAAAAATCTCCAGTGAATATAACTAAATTTGTGGTTATATAAGTTCCCTTATTCTCTTAGTCATTGAGTTAGCAAGAGCTAGTAGTTGGACAAGTTGTGATCAGGTACTTTTCTCTGCAGTGAGGAATAGTTCTTTGACAGAGGTGCTCACAAGTTCTTAGAGCACTTATTCTATCTATTCAAAGAATCAATAGGTACCTAAAACATGTTTATGGAAAGCTATATCATTTAAATGTTTGCTATACATACCAACATTTTCTCCAATGCCTTAATGGCAGAAAATATACTCTAAACTATTTGTCTTTAATTAAATGTAACTGAAAGGAAATAAAATTTAACATAATTTTCCAAGTGATCCTTTAGGTGGCATTACTAATCTGTCTAGAAATACTAAAGTCAGAACACTCACCATTGAAACTTCTTACATTTGTAACATATATCTCTTATACTCAAAATATTTCTAAGTAATTTTAAGACTAAAATTTTAGACACTAAAAATAATATGATTTTTTATGGTATAGAGTAAATATTTAACATGGGCATCATCATCACTCTAACTTTTTTTTATTTTGAAAAAAATAAAAACACAATGTAGTACAGAGAATAATTTGTAAATATTGTCATTAGGCTAGGCATGCTCCTGCTTCTTCTTAGTTTACTTCATTATCTTGTTACTTGGCTCCTTCAATTAGCTTCCTCTGAAGGAACTTTGGAAGGTTTTTTGTTTTGTTTTGTTTTGTTTTACATTTTACATGAAAAAGAGCAACTAAAATTCAAGTTTCATCTCCTATTTTCATTTGGCTAATCCTAATAATCTTTTAAAATATCTTATTTATTTATTTATTTATTTATTATTTATTTATTTATTTATTTATTTATTTATTTATTTATAAGAGACACAGAGAGAGACAGAGAGAGAGAGAGAGAAGCGGGCTCCATGCCCGATGTGGGACTCGGTCCTGGGACTCCAGGATCATGCCCTGGGTGAAAGGCAGGTGCTAAACTGCTGAGCCATCCAGGTGTCCCTAATCCTAATGATCTATATTGCTATTTGCCACCTTAGAATTTTGATAGCATACTTCCATAGTCTTCTAGCTTAGGGTATTGTTAATTAGTCCAATGTGATTCCTATCACTGAAACTATGAATGTGAACTGATTATTTCCGTCTGGAAGTTTTTCTAACCTTGTCTCCAACCCGTTATTCTAAAATTTCATAATGATGTGTGGATATTTTTTCACTTAATTTATTGAGACCTTAGTGGATATTTTTAGTCTAAAAAATCATGCCCTTCAGTTGTGGAAAATCTTATTGTATTTCTCTTTGATATTTTCCTCCAATATTTCACTAGTCTTCCTTCCTGCTTCCCTTTCTTCCCCCCCCAAACTCTGCTCCATAACTCCATGAAAACATTCTTTTTCCAGGTCTTATCCCTTTGGCTCTCCAGATCTGCCTTTGTTTTCTTTCTTTTGTGTCCCCCAGACTCCTGAGTCTTGTCAAGTCTCTGATCTTCCAGACATAGTTTCAGTAATTTTATTTTATTTTTTTTTATTTATTTATTTTTTTAGTAATTTTAGATAAGGTAAAGTTGATTACTATTTTTGCAACCAAGCAAGAGCTCTAAAAGACACACCAACCAGTGTTACAAGTAACAAATATATTAAGACTATACATGTTTAGTCTTATAAATTCTTGTTTTCAACTGTACCTGAAGATATGCACACATAGGAATTAAATAATAAGGTATAAATTTAAACTTTCTGCCTAAGCACTAGATGTATGTTCCAAAATACACAGAGAAATTCTTCACAAAGGTTGGGAGACTTACTGCATCCAAGCATTTAAGGAAACCTTTTCCATTTATTATCTATTAAGCTAATGAAGAAACATTTGTAGTGGCCACATGTAAAAGAAAACAGAGACTTTACAGAACTAGATAAAAAAAATCACTAAACAAACAGAAAGCAATAATAAACTCATAAAGGAAGGACAATGTGATTTCTAGAGTTATCACATTGCAATATTTAATTTTTCCAGTTTTATATTAAAAAATTAAGAGGAATACAAAAAACAGGAATGTATGTTTATGAATGTATATGACTGATTCAAAGGAAAAATAAATAAAAAGAAGTTGCTCCTACAGAAGCTCAGGCATTGAATTTATTAGACAGATAATTTAAATCAACTGCCTTAATATTTTCAAATGTTAAAAGAAACCACTAATAAAAGGTAAAGAAAACCAGGAAAACAATGCTTCAACAATTAGAAAATATCAATAAATAGGTATAAATTATAAAAAGGAAACAAAGACAAACTGTGGAGCTGAAAAGCATAACTTAACTGAAACATTCACTAAATGAGTTTAACAGCATACGTAAGCATGTAGATAAAAGGATAAATGAACATGATGATAGATCAATTGAGATTATGGAGTCTAAGAGACAGAAGAATGAAGAAACATGAACAGAGCCTAAAAGGTCTGTATAATGCCATCAAACATACCAAAATAGGTATAACAGAAGTCCTAGAAGGTAAAAAAGAGGGGAAAAAAAAGGACAGAAAGAATACTTGAAGTAATAATGGAAATTTTCCCAAAAATTAATAATCAGCAATCTTCATATTCAAAAAATTCAATGACTTCCAGGCAGGATAAATATAAAGAGATCCTCAATTACACACAGGATCAAGTGGTGAAAACCAAGAAAAAGAGATAATCATGAAAACAAAAAGAAGCTATTCATCATGTACAAGGGATCCTCAATATCTTTAACAGCTAATTTCTCATCTGAAAACCCTGAGGCCAAAGGACAGTAGAATGTCATATTCAAAATGCTATTTTTTAAGTCAACTAAGTATTCCACATTTGACAAAAGTCTCCTTCAAAAATAAAGAATTTAAAATACCCTGAGATAAGCAAAAACAGAGATTTTGTCACCTATCCTACAACAAATGCTAAAGGAAGTCTGTTAGGCTAAAAAAAAAAGGACATTAGTAATAATATAAATCCTCCCAGAGAAATAAACAAAATAAACAGAGATACCTGGGTGGCTCAGTGGTTGAGTGTCTACCATCATTTTAGGGCATGATCCTAGGGTCCAAGATCGAGTTCCACATCAGGTTCCCTGCATGGAGCCTACTTCTCCCTCTGCCTGCTTTTCCCTGTGCCTAAGTCTCTGACTCTCTCTCTCTCTCTCTCTCTCTCTGTCTCTCATGAATAAATAAAATCTTTTTTAAAAATAAAGAAATACATAGATAAACATAAAAACAGTATAAATGTAGTTTTTGTTGATAACATTTTTCTTGTATTTGATCTAAGAAAAATCTCATAAATAAATAATTATAGTGTTAATAAACACAAAAATGGGGATTGGAGCTATATGAGAGCAATGAATTTGTATACTATTAGTTGGTATTTACTTGAATATGTATACTATTAAGTTGGTATTTATCTATTAATCTTATTTTTAACACTTTTTTTTTTAAAGAACTCCAAAATAATTAACATGCAGTGTTTATATTAGTTTCAGGTGTAAAATATATTGATTCAACAACTCTATACATTATTCACTGCTCATTATTGCAAATGTACTCTTAATCCCCTGCACCTGTTTCACCAGTACCCTACCCACTTCCCCTCTGGCAACCATTAATTAAATCTCTATAGTTAAGAGTCTAGTTTTCGTCATTTTTTTGGTCATTTTTTTGTTCATTTGTTTCATTTATTAAATTCCTCATATCAGTGAAATCATATGGTATTTGTCCTTCTCTGATGGATTTACATCATTTAGCATTGTACTCTCTAGGCCCATGCATGTTGTTGCAAATGGCAAGATTTCATTCATTTTTATAGCTGAATAATATTCCATTATCTATCATCTATCTATCTATCTATCTATCTATCTATCTATCTATCTATCTATTTATCTATCTATCTATCATCTATCTCACTTTTTTATGCATTCATCTATCAATAAACACTTGGGTTGCTCCATATTATGGCTGTTATAAATAATACTGCAAAAATGTAGGTATGCATATATCTTTTTGAATTAGTGTTTTTATATTCTTTGGGTAAATACCCGTTAGTGGAATGACTGTATCACAGGGTAGTTACACTTTTAATTATTTGAGAACCCTTCATACATTTTTCCACAGTGGCTACACCAATTTGCATTGCTATGAACAATGCACAAAGATTCTTTATTTTATTCCCCCACAACCTCATCAACATTCGTTTCATGTGTATTTGATTTTAGCTATTCTGACAAGTATGAGATGATATCTCACTGTGGTTTTGAGTTGCATTTTTCTGATAGTTAGTGATATTAAAGATCTTTTCATGTGTCTGTTGGCCATCTCTATGTCTTCTTTGGGAAAACATCTATGCATGTCTTCTGCCCATTCTTTTAATTGGATTATTTGGGTTTATTTGTGTTAGTTATATAATTTCTTTATATTTTTTGGATTTTGGCCCCATATCAGATATATCATTTGCAAATATCTTCTGTCATTCAGGGGGCTGTCTTTTGTTTTGTTGATATTATCCTTTGCTGTAAAAAACCCTTTTATTTTGGTGTATTCCCAACAATTCAATTTTGTCCTTATTTCCCTTACCAAAGGAGACATATCTAGAAAAATTTTTCTACATCTGATGTCAGAAAGATTACAGACTATGTTTTCTTTAAGGAATTTTGTGGTTTCAGGTCTTGCTTGTAAGTTTTTAATCCATTTCAAGTTTTTTAATTTTTTTTGAAAGATTATTTATTTTAGAGAGAGAGAGAGCAGGAGAGGGGAGTGACAGAGGGAGAGGAGAGAGAAAATTCCAAGCAGACTCCCAGCTGTGTGATCCTACAATCCTGAGATCATGACCTGAGCCAAATCCATGAGTTGGATGCTTAACTGACTGAGTCACCCGGGTGTCCCATTTTTGTTTATTTTTGTATAGAATATAAGAAAGTAGTCCAGTTTCATTCTTTTCCACCTACCTGTCTTGTTTCCCCAACACCATTTATTGAAAAGACTATTTTCCATTACATATTCCTGCATCCTTTATCATAGATTAATTCACCATATAATTGGAAGGTTATTTTTACATTCTGTTCCACTGACCTATAAGTTTATTTCTTTGCCAGTACCATACTGTTGATTACTAGAGATTTCTAGTATATATTGAAATAAGATGCTAATATTCATTCCTAAAAGAACCACTATGAAAATAACTCAAATGATATAGTAAGAGAAATGGCAAAGAAATTAAAATGGTATACTAGAAATAACTATTTGATATAAACAGGAATATTGGAGGATTTGAGGGACAAAAAAGACATATGATATATAGAGAAAATATAATGGCAGAGGTAGATCCTAATTTATAGTAATTACATTTAATGTAAATTATTTCAACCCTCAAGTCTAATAGCAGATATTAGCACAATAGGTTTTTTTAAAAACCTATGTTCTAGGGGCACCTGGGTGGCTCAGTTGGTCGAGGGTCTGACTCCTGGTTTGTGCTTGGGTCATGGTGTCAGGGTGAGTTCAAGCCCCATGTCAGGCTCTGAGCTCAGTGCAGAGTCTGCTTGTCCCTCCTCCTCTGCCACTCCCTCTACATATGCTCTCTTTGTCTCTCAAATAAATAAATGGATAAAGTCTTTAAAAAGGAAAAACATAAGAAAAGAAACTTATGCTCTAATAATGTTACATCTAGAAGAATCATAATGTATTCAAAAAACAAATAGGTAGAAAATAAATTATTTTTAAAAATATACCAAGCATATAATAACCAAAAAAGAGCTGAAATGAAACATCCAAAAAGTAAACTTTAACACTAAATTTGTTATAGAGACAAATAAGGACATCCTATATTGGTGAAATGTTTAATCCATCAAAAATATATAACAATTATATTTGTAACTAATAACATAGACCTTAAATATATGATGCAAAAATTGGTAAAACTGAAGAGAGGTATAGACAATTACACAATTATAGTTGGATACTTTAACACCCACTTTAAGTAATAAATTAAACAACTACACAGAATATTAAGGAAATAGAAGACTTGAAAACATCATAAAACAAATAGATTAAATAGACAAATAATGCTACACTTAACAATAGCAGAATATACATTCTTCTAAAGTGCACAGGAAACATTTTTCAAAAGAGACTATATACTAGCCCTAAATCAAACCTCAATAAATTTAAAGAATTCAAATATTTAAAAGCATTTTCTCTGAGCACAAGAGAATGAAATTAGAAATCAGTAACAGAAAGTTGATTTGAATAATTCCCAAGTATGTGGAAATTAAAGAATATATTACTAAATAACTCATGTGTTAAATAAGAAATCACTGTGAAATATTAAAATATCTTGAGATTAATGAAAACAAAAACACAATGTATCAAAATTTACAGATGCAGTGAAAACAGTGCCTGGGGTAAATTTATAATTGTAAATTCCTATATTAAAATGAAGATTTCAAATCAATAACTTAACATTCCACTGTTAAAAGCTAGAAAAATAAGCTCAAACTAAGGAAAAAGGAAACAGAAGGGGAAAAAATGATGATTAAGTTAGATATAAATGAAAATGAGTATAGAAAAATAGAGAAAATCAATTGAATAAAATGTTGTTTCTTTGAAAAAAATCAAGAACATAGACAAACCATTAGCTCTATTGACCAAAGAGGGAAAGAGAAAGAAAACAACTTATTAAAATCACAAATAAAAGAGGTCAATTTATTACTACACTTGTAGAATTTAAAAGATTATAAAGGTATTTATTATATAAACTACAGCAACAAATTAAATAACCTACATAAAATTAATACATTTCTAGAAAAGATGCTAACTGTTAAAACTCACTCAAAAGTAAACAGGAAATCTGCAAGGGCCTATACCAAAGGGAATGAATTAGTAATTTTTGAAAACTTCCTCAAAGAATAGTTCAGGACAACATGGCTTCACTTGTGAATTCTGTCAAAAATTTATAGAATTGCCACCAACAATTCTCAATCTTATGAGGCAAATATTACTTTGATACCAAAAACAAAAGGATATCACAAAAAAATAGGGATGGGATTAGGAAGAGAGACAGAGAGAGAGCAGATGAAAGAGGAGTAAGACCATAAACTAAAAGAAATTTAAAATACCTAAGTATGTGGAGGATCCTGGGTTCATTAAGTACAAGATTTATTTTTTTAAGATGACAATAATACCCAAAGCACAGATTCAATGTAACCTCTTTCAAAATTTAGGTGCCTTTTTTTTTCCTTCCAGAAATTGGCAAATTGATCCCAAAATTCATAGGGAAATGCAAGGAACCCAGAATATTTTAAACAATCTTGAAAAGTAGAGCAAAATTGGAAGACTCATAAATCCCCTTTTCAAAATTTAATACAAAGCACCACAATCAAAGCTGTATAGTAGTACTGGCATAAAGATGGGCCTAACAATCAAATGAGTAGACTCAGGAGTCCAGAAGTATGCCTTTACATTTATGGTCAATTCATTTTCAAGAAGAATACCAAGACAATTCAATGTAGGAAGTACAGTCTTTAACAAATGGTACTGGGATAAGTGGACATCCAAATACAAAATAATGAAGCACTAATTAACATTAGATACAAACAATAACAAACAATAGATTAAACATAATATAACAAGAGAAACTAAAATTCCTAAAAGAAAACAGATTTAAACCTTGTGACCTTGAATTAGACAATGTTTTTTTAGATAAGACACCAAATGCAAAAGCAACAAAAGAAGAAAATAGAACTGGATATAATTTGTAAAAATTTGTGCTTGAAAGACATGGTTAAGACAGTGAAAAGACAACTCATGCAATCAGAGAAAATACTTGCAAACCATATATTTGATAAAAGACTTGTATTCAGTGGGACATGGTTGAGTTTTAATATTTATATGAGGATTCAATTAATAATTTAAAATTCAATATAAATTCTTGAGAAATTTATATTCAGAATAAAAAATAAATCTTACAACTCAACAATAAAAAGACAACTCAAATAAGGATGAGCAAAGAATTTAAGATGTCTTTTTTAAAAAGGGCTTTCAGGGACGATGACAGAGTAGGAGAACCTTAAAGACAGCTTCTCCTATAGATTGAACTAGATAACGCCCACATTATTGTAAATAACCCAGAAAATGTCCCAAAGACTGATAAAATAAACTCCACAGCTAAATGTAGAGAAGAGGCCACATCAAGAAAGTAGGAAAGGTGGGTATGTGGTAGGGAACTAAATTGAACTGTGGGAGTGTACCCTAGAGGGGAGAGATGCTACAGGAATCGAAGGGGCAAAAAACAGATTGCACACTGGGGAGCCCACACAGGGACAACAAATACCCATAACATTTGGCCTTGAAAAACAGAGGGGCTGAATTTCATGAGTTCTTACAATCAGCAGAGCTTAACACCTGGAACTCTAAAAATCAGTGGCTGGGCTCTGGGAAAGGTGAGAGATTAAGAGGAAATTGAGTCCCTATCCTTAAAGAAGGAGCACAACAAACAGCTCCCAAGAGATACAATATAGAAGCAACATCTTAAAAAGTGAATGAGATATACAGGAAGGAATTTGTTTACTAATTATAATACCTCAGAGCTGAAGGGGCACGGATCACAGGAGACTACCCCAGGAACAAAGAAGCTGACAGGTGCCATTTCCCTACCCAGCTCCCCTGCCTAGAAACAGTAACACATTCAAGAACTAGCACTACTTGAACACTCTTCATCTAACTTGCTTAATGCCCATGGTGCACTGTGTTCTCCTGCAAACAGGCAACCTCCAGCTAGGCCTTAGCTCCAAGGCTCCTCCCATAGCAGACCCCACAAACCTTGCTAATACCACATCCTACACCTGCATGTTTCTGCACATTCACTCCCTCCAACTAGGCCTGTCTCAATCCCTGTAGCAGCATGTCCCCTCCCACAGTGGAACTGTGAAAGCCTTGCTAACACCCACTTGAACTAACCTCTGTGTTCTCCTATAGTCCTGCCCCTTCCATAAGCTCTTGGCTAGAGCCAATCCAAACCAATGACACAGGTCTGGCAGTGTGCAAGCAGCCCTGATAGGGACCAACACCACTCCAAAGTGATTCCCTCCCATGGGAGAGAGGAACATAATCACATACACCACTGTAAATGCCACCTTAGCAGTGGGTTGGGGCAGACATCTGGTCTAACTGCAGACACGCTAATTAGCAAAAGGTTCTCAGAGAACAACACTAGGTGCTGTTCAATGCTATTGCACCTTTAATAAACTCCTGGCCTGATTCAGCTCAAGCCCAAGGCAGCCCTAGACTGGTCCACTAATAACATAGGGGTCAAGCTCTGCCTATAATGGAAAGCCATTGCAGATGACTGGACTGAAGGCAAATGTAGTTCAGCCACAACATTAGGGTGTACATGACACACTTAGGAGACACACTTGAAGCATCAGATTCTGGTGAACAGGGGACATTGCACTCCAGGACACCATGGGACTTCTTCTTCATAAGGCTACTACTTCTAAGAGCAGGAGACATAGCTGTCTTTCCTAACACATAGAAACAGACAGAGTTAGACAAAATGAGAAGGCAAAGGAATATGTACCAAATGAAAGATCATGGCAAAATCACACGCAAAAAAAAGAGGTAAATGAAATGGAGATAAGCATATGTCTGATAGAGAATTTAAAGTGATCGTCATAAAGATAGTAACAGTACTTGAGAAAAGAGTGGAAAACCTCAGTGGTATGCTTTACAAAGAGATAGAAGACATAAAAAAGAACCATTCAGAGATGAAGAACTCAATAACTGAAATTAAAAATACACAAGATGGAATGAATAGACTAGAGAAAGGACAGATCAGTGACCTGGAGGACAGAGTAATTAAAAGCAATCAAGCTGAATGGGAGAGAGAAAAAATAATAATAAAAAATGAAAATAGACTTTGGGAACTCAGTGACACCATCAAGTATAACAACACTTGCATTACAGAGATATGGGAAGGAGAACAGAAAAGGAGGAACAAATTTATTTAAAGAAATAATTACTGAAAATTCCCCATATCTGGGTTAGGAAACAGAAATTCAGGTCAAGGAAGTAAGAGAGTTCCCAACAAAATTAAACGAAGGAGGTTGACACTAAGACACACAGTAATTAAAATGGTAAAAGTAGTGATAAAGAGTTTTTAAAGTAGAACAAGAAAATAGTTACATGCAAGCGAAAGCCCATAAGGCTATCACAGTAATCTTTTTCAACGGTAATTTTGCAGGTCAGAAGAGAGTAGCATGATATATCCAAAGTGCAGAGAAAACAAAAAAAACAAAAAAAAACTTGCAGTCAAGAATACTCCATCCAGCAAGGCTATCATTCAGAAAAGGGATAGAACTAAAGAATTTTTTAGACAGACATATGTTAAAATAATTCATGACCATTAAACCAGCCTTGTAAGAAATATTAAAGGGGACTCTTCAAGTGGAAAGAGAAGACCATATACAGGATTTTAAAAAGTAGGAAACATAAAGTAATAAAAATATCTATAAGTCAGTCAAAGGATTCACAAAATAAAGAATATAAAGTAGGGCACCTTTTACTTAAAACATGATGGGGAAGAAGAGTAAAGAATGGGTACAAACTTAAGATATCATTAACTTAATACAAACTACTATCCACATAAGATGTTATATACAAACCTAATGGTAACCACAAATAAAAAATCAATAATACATATGTAAAAATAGAGAAAGGAATCCTATTATATCACTAAAAAAAAGCCAACAAATCATGAACTAAGCAAGTAAGAGAAGAAAGAAATTGATAGGAACTAAAAAACAATCACAAAATAAGGAATAAAGTGGCAGTAAGTGCGTATCCAGTATGAATTAACTCAAATGTAAACGGACCAAACATTCCAATCAAAAGATATACGGTGACAAAACTGATAAAAAAGCAATACTCATTTATATGCTGCCTGCAAGAAACTCACTTCAGATCTAACGACACATGCAGACTGATAGTGAAGGGATGGAAAAATATTTATCATGTAAATGGAAGTGAATAGAAAGCTAGGGTAACAAAATAGACTTTAAAACAAACACTGTAACAAGAGACAAAGATGGACATTATACAAACATAAAGGGAATAATCCAACAGGAAGATGCAGCAATTGTAAATATTTACACACCCAACATGGGACCACCCAAATATATAAAGCAGCTAATAACAAGCGTAATGGAAGTAATTGATAATAATACATTATCCAAATAGAAAATCAATAAGGAAGCAGTGGTTTTGAATGACACATTGGACCCATTAGATCTAATGGATATATATGGAATATTTCATCCTAAAATAGCACTGGCCTTTCCAGTGCACATGGAAAATTATCCAGAAAAGATCACATAGGCCACAAATAAGTGTCAATAAATTCAAAAAGACTGAAATCTATCATGCATCTTTTCTGACTACCATAGTATGAAACTAGAACTCAATCACAAGAAAAAATATGAAAAGAACACAAAAACATGGAGGCCAAATACCATACCACTGAACAATGAATGGGTCAACCAAAAAATCAAAAAGGAAACAAAAAAATATATGCACACAAATAGAAATGAAAGCACAATTGTCCAAAATCTGTGGGATACATCAAAAACTGTTCTAAAAGCTAAGTTTATATCAATATAGGCCTATCTCAAGAAGTAAGAAAAACCAAATAAACAACCTAAACTTACACCTAAAAAAGCTAGAAAAAGAACAAAGCTGAAAGCCATTAGAATGAAGGAAATAATAAAGATTAGATCAGAAATAAATGAAATAGAGATTTAAAACAACAACAACAACAACACAGATCAATGAAACCGGTTCTCTGAAAAGATCAACAAAACAGAAAACATCAGCCAGACTCATGGAAAGAGTGAGAGAGCAAGAGCAAGAGCGAGAGTGAGAGAGAGAGACTCAAATAAAATCATTATGAAGAAGGAAAAATAACAACTAACAACACAGAAATACAAAAGATTATAAGAATATTATGAAAAAGTATATGCCAACAACTGGGCAACCTTGAAGAAATGGATAAATTCCTAGAAACATATGACCTCTTAAAACTGAATCAGGAAGAAACAGAAACTCAGAACAGACTGATTACTAGCAGTGAAATTGAATCAGTAATCGAAAAATTCCTAACAAAAGCTCAAGACTACATGGTTTTACAGGTTAATTATACCAAGCATTTAAAGAGTTAATACCTATTCTTCCCAAATTACTCTGAAAAATAGAAGAGGAAAGAGCTCTCAAATTCATTCCACAAGTTATGTGACATCAAAACCAGAAAAAGACACTACAAACCAAAGCAAAACAAAACGAGAGAGAGAGAGAGAGAGAAATATAGGCCCCTATCTCTGATGAACATAGGTGCAAAAATCCTCAACGAAATATTTGCTAAGTCCAACAATACATTAAAATATCATTCACTATGATCAAGAGGGATTTATTTCCATGATTCAAGAGTGGTTCAATATTTGCAAATCAATTAATATGATACATCACATCAACAAAAGAAATGATTAAAACAATATGATCTTTTTCAATAAATGCAGAGCAAACCTTTGACAATGTACAACATCCATTTATGATAAAAACGCTCAATAAAGTAGTTTTAGAAGGAATAAACCAGAACATAATAAAAACGTCATATGCAAAACCCACAGTTAACATCATACTCAATGGTGAAAAACAGAGCTTTTCCCCTAATGTCAGGAACAAGACAAGGATATTCACTCTAACCACTTTTAATCAACATGGGACTAGAAGTCCTATCCACAGCAGTTAGATAACAGAAAGAAATAAAAGGCATCCAGATTGATAAGGAAGAAATGAAACTTTCACTATTTGCAGATGACATGATACTCTATATAGAAAACTCTAAAGACTCCATCAGAAACTTCTAGAACTGATTCATCAATTTGGACAAACATTATATGGTCTCATTTATTTGGGTAATATAGAAAATAGTGAAAGGGAATAAAGAGGAAAGGAGAGAAAATGAGTGGGAAATATCAGTGAGGGTGACAGAACATGAGAGACACCTAACTCTAGGAAACGAACAACGGATAGTGGAAAGGGAGGTGGCCGGGGGTGGGGGAGACTGGGTGACAGACACTGAGGGTTGCACTTGGCAGTTTGAGCACTGGGTGTTATGCTATATATTGGCAAATCGAACTCCAATAAAAAATATACAAAAAAATAAATAAATCTAAGACTCTCTTTTTGATTCTATCAGTAAACAAGATACTTAGAGAAAACTCTGTTTTAATTATTTTAATTACCTAAGAGTTCACAAATTAAATTTAAATATTTTATTAGGGGATCCCTGGGTGGCGCAGGTGTTTAGCACCTGCCTTTGGCCCAGGGCGCGATCCTGGAGACCCAGAATCGAATCCCACATCGGGCTCCCGGTGCATGGAGCCTGCTTCTCCCTCTGCTTGTGTCTCTGCCTCTCTCTCTCTCTCTCTCTCTCTCTCTGTGTGACTATCATAAATAAATAAAAATTAAAATAAATAAATATTTTATTAATATCTGGTCTTATACTGGTAAAATATAAAAAATTCATTTAAACAAGTTTATAGAAGATTTATAGGTTCTAAATACTATTTTCACTTTCTAATGAAAAATGGCTATATGAATTGAAATTCATCTAGCTGTTAAAGAAGCAGTCAATTCATCATACCAGTATCTTTTTTTTAATATGGTCACAAGCTTCTTTTACATACACACACACATACATATGATCTTTAAAACCAGGTGTGGAATCATACCATCTTAGTTGTTAATTATTAGATGTTAACTGAAAGGGAGTGTTATAAAAAAAGAATAGTAAAAGGATTTTTTTCTCCATTTCTATATATTTTTCAATTTGAATGTTTGCAATTAAGCAAAATTGATTGATTTAAAAGTATGATTAAGCAGAAGTGTATGAGTTGTTTTTTTATCAATGAAGAATCACGGAGAGTTTTCTAGAATGATAAATATCATAATTATAGTTGTGCTCTATTTTTTTTTTCCTGATGAGCTATATAGAATAGATTGGCAGGGGAAAACATACAAAAATTGAAGAAAGCAATTCAAGTTAAGTGTCCTGATCCAAGGCTAAAGTGAGACTAGAATGAACTGGATACTTACTACATACATGCCACAGATGTATTTTAATTCATTATTGTTACTAAATAGATGTGTGAGATGAAGGGAAAGTATATTCGATAAAACCATGCTTTTCAGTGTTAACAATTGGGAAGATGTTGCTAATGATAATTTAAAAACAAAAATGAAAGAAAAATTATAAATGTTGTTTGTTTAGATTGTGTATATTTGTGCAGTATACGGAAGGAGGGAGAAAAAGAGACAGGTCATTTTTGACTGGCTTGTAAGACTTTCAAGAGGAAGAAGAGAAAAATAAGAGAAAGAAGAATTGAACTTTGGGATGATGAGGACCTGCGTATATACATTTATTAACCTGAGTTCTCTGTGGTAAATTTAAAAGATAAAGTATAACGAATTCACATGTAAACAGGTCTTTGGCCACTCTTGATTTTACAGTGTACTTCCATTTATGTTTCTTTTACACATTGAATTATAATGGAAAATGAAAGAAATATACATTAATTTACACACATATTCTCATATGCTCACATTGCTGTGTGGAGAAGGAACAATTTGTAATAAAATTGACATCTCCAAAGTCATGAAGAGTTTTCTCCTTCTAACTGTATTTATATGCATAGAGTTGATATTTCAGATATTTTTGTGGTGAGATAGTCTTTTGGGACTTCAACTACTGGGGATAAAAGGAGTGTGATGTTGATAGAATTCAAAATGCTGTTTGAAGAGGCATGCAAAAGTGGATCTCTCTTATTACCTTCAGAAAAATTGTGGAAAATAGCAATCTTATGTCAATTATATTAAATACACTTATTTTTATATTTTCAGCACAGGGCTTTGAAATTTTAACAAGATTTAAATGTAAATGATAAGTTATCATGATACGATTTTAATAGCATCAACACATCAGAAAAAGATAATTACCATCTTACATTTTCAACCATCCTTGGAAAATTTAAAATATGCAGTTGGGTTTAGGCATTTGGTAGTTGTTTAATATAGAACATATTTAAATATAAATGCTTTCTAAATACAAATCATTGACAGTTAAATATGCAATGATTCACAAATAAGTATTTGGCCTCCAAAACTCTGCCATACATGTGTATATCAACATCTATCTTGAGTCATAAAAATATAGGAATTGATTTAAATACATTTAGCAAACGGCAACAATACATTAAGCTAAATTTAATAATAACTATGCAGATCATACAATACCCAAGGGTTAAAAAGAACATATATATGTAATTTTAACACACATTTGCCATCCTCTTAGCAATCTACAATAATTTTCAGTCCCATGCTGGTCTCCATAGAAATGACATACACCCTGTGTAAGTCTTGTTCATCTTAATACTAGCTAATGAAGAAATGGTCAACATCTGTCAGCCAAAGTGAGCAAAATATTAGAATATTAAGATATAATTGTAAAACATTTCCTGAGAATCTAGGCATACAGTTCTGTCCTTTGCCTTGTTGAAAGACTAAATTCATTCAACAAATGCTTATTGAGTTCCCACTCTGAGTAGATTATAGATCTACGCACTGGATATCAGGAAAGGACAGGAAAGGTTACTGCTCTGCACAAACTTTGTTTTAACAGATGGAGACATACAATAAATAAGAATAGACAATATTCTTTTATTTAAGTACTATGAAGAAAAGGATTGTGATTGTATGTCTGTGTATACAGGCACACAGTATATGGGAGAGAGGGGATGATTTGAACTGTCATCTAATGATAAGACATGATGGAAGGGAAAATGCCCATGGAGGGAAAAAAGTGTAAATGCTTTAAGATTGTCTGTATGTGCACCCAAGTGCATGCCTGCACATGCAGCATGTGGTACTAGGGGAAGATTTGAGCTCTCATCTAATAACAAGAAGCAGGCATCCATATAAAGATGGGGTTTTGAGAGCAATGCCCATGGATGGAATAGTATATATAGTGCCTTGAGGATGGAAGGAGATTGACATGGTTGAAGGAGAGAAAGAAGGGAATTATTCCCAGAACACAGTGAAAGACAGGAAGAGACGGAAACAGTATAGGTATTCATATCTCACTCAATTCCTGTTTCTAGTACAAAATTACTAATCCTGCTGAATCCTCAGGTAAATTCTAAGATGACATACTACGATTATTATAGGAGCATATAGGTAATAATCTCAGAAAGTTTTTTAAAAATATTTTCTGTGAATATAATAGCAAAGCTTCTAAATTTTCCCACAGCTATTCAATCTTTGAAATAAAAACACAATTTTATGAAAGTAAGGTAATAATGTACACATATTGGAATTCTGTCCAAATGTGTGGTGATTCAAAAAACATTTTTAGTAGTGGTATGTTTATTTTACTAAGTTAATACTTTACTCCATTGTAGTCAATAATTGGTTAGATTGCATTAACTCTATCACAAACTTTTCCCTAAGAAACTGCCCAAATGGTACTCTCATTATGCTGAGATCCTTTTATGTTTGTTATTTTAAATTTTGATTAAATTTATTATCCTAGATTTTTTTTATTAAGAACATCTGGATTAAGAGTTGAACAATACCCTTTCTCTCTTTCCAGCTCACTTTTTTTCTCCCTCTCATCAGATGATGGAAATATGGAGAAGCCAAGGTTAGAATTTTATTCTAAAATTTCAAGCTTAAAATAAAATAAAATAAAATAAAATAAAATAAAATAAAATAAAATAAAATTTCAAGCTTAAAAAAAATAAAGAAGTTTTAGAGTTAACTGATGAAGTTCATAGCAGACTTGAGAGCTCTACAGATAAGAGATTGGGCTAAGTATTGCCCTGATTCTGTGAGACAATCATCTGCAACCATCAGGGAAGCTAAGAGAAATCAATCTTCCTTTTCGCTTATACTTAACCTTCCCTCCTTTTCGATTATACTTACCTTCCCTCTTCCCCAACACGTTTCCTAACTTACTTATAAGATTATGTTTGGGCCAATGTTACTCACACTTTCAAAATCACTAAAGGTTGTGTCTTCAGTTGAGGTTGCACAAATGAAAGGTAACAAGTCCTATAAGTCTACTCCATGCAAATAAGTAATTGCCTAAATATTTCCCCTCATTTTTCCCCTCTGTGACATTTTCATCTTGAACATATGCATTATACAGTGAGATTTCCATTGTATGATAAAACAACATATTTGATATTATGATTCACGATTACCTTCATGAAATTCAGCCAGGTATCAGGTACCGAGAAAGAGAGTGAGTGCTTAGAGAAGTATTGTATATACATACATATATTGTTGCTGATTTTAAGTCTATATCTCCAACCTATCAGAACTTTTCTTGGGTATATAACAAAAGCAATAATTTATGTGATGTTTATATGATACAATTTATACCCACATATATACATATATATGAATAACAGTTAAAATACTAAAAATGTAACTATTACAGAACAATTCATTAATAAGTTTATTGAATTGTATCAATTATGAAAAATAATGGTTCTGTTTAGGTATTTTAAAAAGAAAGGCTTATGCAAAAGAATAGTGGAAGGTGAGGCATTTTACTTGAAGGAAATGAAAACATGAAGTGAGAAAACAAGTAAGTATCAGAAGACAAACTATTTGACTAAGGTAGCAGTGTTAAGCAAAGTAATGGCAGTTATTCTTACCAAATCAGAAATGTTTTCTCAGTCTACTTTATTTCAATCCTCTTGAAGTCCTCCTTTCTTTGCTTCAGGAACTGTGTACATCCCAGGCCACCATTTTTTTCTAAGCATACATCTTTTAAAATTTTTTCTTACATCAAATCTTGTTTGCAGGTATTGCCTACTGATCACCTCCTGAGTCAGAGTCTTCAGCTTTCTTACTTTTGAAGTTTCAATCTAGAAAAAGTCTTTTCATCTACAGTAACTGACAGATCACACCTGTTTCAATCTATTTATTAAAATGTTAACAGAGTTCATAATTCATTATCAGAGCAATTAACCAAAATTGGTACCTATTCCCAACGTCTCTCCTTACATTTTCTTAATTTATCCAACTCAAGAATTGAACAATCATTTCTTACTCTCTTCCTCATCACAATTAGCATTTAACATTTATTAAGTTTGCTTTGAAGTATCACCCATATTTCTATAGTTCTAATATCTTAATATGGGCATTTATTATCTCATTCCATATTATTATAATGGCCTATGAATATTTTCCAATTTGCTTTGTCTTTTACATTCTGGTTTACAAATTGCTAATCTGTAAATGTGCATTCTTTTCTCTTCATGAAGCTTCAAAGCATTCTCCAGTGCCAGATCAGAGAAACTTGTGAGTCAGAACCAATTGTAGGTATTAGGATCAAGTATCAGGAGCAGGATAAAATAGTTATCATGAATTTGAGATCATTGTGATAACCTCAAACCAACAGGTAAAGCAAGAATCCAATTTTGAAATGTGTCAGCTAGATTGGTATCCAAATATTTAAGAGTATTGTGGGGCAAAGACAAGACTAACAATGAATTTTAGGGGTAGTAATATCTCCTTCCCTGTTTCGTCACTTCTCACATGCATGGGTGTGTGTGCACACAGTTTTTCTCTGTAATTCTTCTATTTCCAATATAATTATATATTTGATTTAGGAAAAAGGGCCAAACTACTCTTTTCATTCACAATCGTTTTTAATAAATGAATTGGAAACAGGGGCATAAAGACAAAGAGAAGTGAAATTATTTATTAAATATCTCAAAGTAGGTCAATAGAGTACAAACTAGACGCAAGTCACAGGGAAATAAAAGGTGTGGGACAATGCATTTAAATTAAAAAAAAATTAAGATAGCCCAATATTAGAAGTCTCTCTCATCTCTCTCACTGGGCCAGAATTCCCAAGCTGTACAAGATTTCAAGATGATTTTATATTAATGATGAACAAACTGCGTTCCAGGTAGCCTTCTGGAGCTGCCAAGTAGAGCAACAGTAAAGGACACAAGGGAAAAGATGAAAAGGAACTCCAAGCTCCCTACCATATCCTCAAAATTGATATACTTTTTATTTGTGTTACATGGTCAAATAAAGGGGGGAAAATCCTTTATTTAAAAAGAAAATTTGATAATGATTTCAATGCCTGGGAACTTGCACAAATGGCTTCTGAATAATGTTGAAAATTGAATGAGAATTTTCTAAGATTTAGTTTAAATTCTGCCCTCTGGAATTTATGTTATTCCATTTTCATAACTTCAATGAATTATCTGTAAATTTTTAAGTATAATAAAATGTCAGGCAGTACTTAAAGAAAGCACTTCATTTTTGTCCTAAAATTCCTGACGGATACATGGTTCTGATCCTTATTAAGACTCAGTGAACTTTGGTAAATGACCTTGGATGAAGGGTACAAAATTACCTCTTTGTAAGATAAG
This sequence comes from Canis aureus, assembly GCF_053574225.1. Taxonomy (NCBI): domain Eukaryota; kingdom Metazoa; phylum Chordata; class Mammalia; order Carnivora; family Canidae; genus Canis; species Canis aureus. Next base: position 48,439,494 of record NC_135614.1, read on the forward strand.
AAAGCCTTTGAAAAGATTCTAATTAATGACAAAATCAAAATACACAACTTATGTGAAGTTTGACTCAGATGCATCCCTAAGCCAATTTAAGGAAAAATGGAACATCAAGCAAAGTTTATCTTCAATGCCATCAGTTTGGGGTTCTATACTTCTCTCCCTTTCTATTGAGTACTTTAGTATAGCAAATCTTTATGCTTCTTTTCTTTTATACTTGCCAACCGCCATCTCTGGCCATCAAAATCTGTATTGTCTTATATTTAAATCAATATTTACAATAAGAGTATTATAAAATAACTACATATATGTTAAAGTACTTCCCTTAACAGGGATATCTGCATTTTTAATAACAAAGTTTATGCTATAGAAGCAAAAGTCCTGGGCTTTTTCAATTAAATCAGGTTTCTATAAAGCTGGGTATAAGGCTATACAGATTGGTGAAGAGCAGGGAAAATCAGAAAGTTAGTGCCACTTTTAAGATACTAAGTCATACAAATCACATCTGAAGATCAAATAAATACACAGCTTGTCTATACTCTATAACTAATAAATGATTCTCACTGGTCCCTGATATATAATGCTTCTTTCTATGTAAAACACTTAGCTTATCTTGCAAACTCTTCCAGGATATCACTTAAAATAGCCCAAAGAAACTATGATAATATAGTAACAATAATACCAACCATACAGCAACAGTAGATAGAGATTCCTGCATGTGTTCTATCAGTCACTAATCTGAGTTTTAATCTCTTTCCACCTGTATCTTTTCTTTTCATGTAGTAGGTTTTTATGCTTCTAAAGGACAACATGTATACATAGACAGCAATATGAAAATTTAATAGTGGTTTTAAAGTATCACTTATTTTCTCTAGTAAGAATAATTTTGGCCTTTAATTTTAGTATGTTAATCATACTTCTAAGGATTTATGTTTATTTCTATATTTTGTATGGTAATCATATAGATTATCCATATTTAATTCAATGATTAATGTGTTTGAAGGTATATAAACAGGACTTCAACATAGCAATTTTCCTATTTTGGAGTTCTGAATTTTATTCATCTCTCAGTTGCCCATATGAAACCTAAAGTTCAGACATCAATTTGCTGAGAAATTTCTTCCTTGGTTATATTTTTCATATTGCATTTCCTCCTTTTACTCTAGTTTATTCTCCATGTATATTTTTATTTATAAATTGGAATTTTACCCTTTTAATCTATTGACCTCTTTCTCACTATTTTTATCCTCTTTTTCTCTCTGCATTCTGAAAGATTTTCAAGTTCATCTTCCATAGTCTTCCTGATCAGACTTTCTGTAGTACAGGGTGCCCCCTTCCCACTCCATATTTTTTTTAGTATTTGAGCAGAATATTCATTTCCTAACATTCATTTGTGAAATATCCGATTCTTCTCATCTGTTTTTTTTTTGCCGACTTTCTTTTGCTTTTGTAGTTAACACTTATTTTTTAAAAATGTTTCTGTCTTTTGAAAGTTACAGTCTTCATTTTTTATTGTTTAAAAAATTCATAGGCTTAATGATGTTGTCACTATTTTCCTTTTTATAAATATGTCTTAATCACTAACATGAGGCCAAGTTTTTCCTTCAAGAGATGAAATATTTCACTGTTGCATAGAGACTCTTCCAATCATGTGTTCAGCTATAGAACTATTTGATGATTTAAAACATCAGTCTTAGGACCCAAGAGTCAGTGGAGACTGTAAGGTTCTCACACATGGGCAACCTACAGAGCAAAGTGTTGTCCCTGGATTTGACAAAACTGCTAGATTATTCTTTCTAGTTTTCTCTTTAATCTGACCTCCGCTGTAGATAAATGGTTTGTCTGTGTGGGACTCTCATTCTAGTGACACTACTCAGTAGATCACAGACACTTCACTACATCAAGGATGTTCCCAATAAGTTAATGTTTCAATTTGCCATGTGTGCTCTTGGGGTACTCACCCCAAATACTGATCTAAAGTACCTGAGGAACTTCTAAGGGGAAGATACACATCTATTCCAATTTTTTCTAGCCTCTAGATTTACACCACCAAGTTAATGAATATTTATAAGGTTCTGTAAAGCCCCTAATGAAAGCCATTCACAATCTTTTTTTTTTGCCAATATTTTTTTCAGGATGTCTCTATAGATATTATGCATGACAAACTTTTATACTTAGTGTATGGCATGCAACCACCACAAAATTCCACAGCTAGCATAAATTTTCTTCTTTATGTCCTTTGAATGTTTTAGTCAGGATTTAATAGGATGACATTAGGTTTTTATTTTCCTCATAAATCCCATGTGTATGGATTGAGGGGCATATTTTTAAAAATCTCATAATCTGAGTATATTGAAGTTGGCATAAACTTCACAAAGGAATTTTAATACAGAGAGAAAGGATTATCCAGTAAGCATACAGAGAATGGAAAAGGCTATTTAGAAGGAAGCGACATTTGGAGATTTTAGCAGGTAAGAAAACAAATAATTAGCATCAGGAAAGTCCATAAGCCATGAACAGACATTTCTCCAAAGAAGACATACAAATGGCCAACAGACAGGTGAAAAAAAATGCTTCATATCACTTGGCATCAGGGAAATACAAATCAAAACCACAATGAGGTACCACCTCACACCAGTCAGAATGGCTAAAATGGACAAGTCAGGAAACAATAAATGTTGATGAGGATGCAGAGAAGGGGAAACCTCTTATACTGTTGGTGGGAATGCAAGCTGGTGCACCCGCTCTGGGAAACAGTATGGAAGTTTCTCAAGAAGTTAAAATAGAGCTTCCCTATGACCCAGCAATTGCATTACAAGATATTTACCCCAAAGATACAAATGTAATGATCCAAAGAGGCACCTCCATCCCAATGTTTATAGCAGCAATGTCCATCATAGCCAAACTGCAGAAAGTGCTGAGATGTCCTCAACAGACGAATGGATAAAGAAGATGTGGGGCACACACACACACACACACACACACACACACACACACAATGGAATATTACTCAGCCATCAGAAAGGATGAATACTTACCATTTACATCAATGTGGATGGAACTGGAAGGTATTATGCTGAGTGAAACAAGTCAATCAGAGAAAGACAATTATCATATGGCTTCATTAATATGTGGAATATAGGAAGCAGGGTAGAGAATCATGGAGGAAGGGAGGGAAAACTAAATGGAAGGTGTTCAGAAAGGGAGATAAACCATAAGAGACTCTAAATTATGGGAAGCAGGTTGGGGGTTGCTGAAGAGGAGGTGGGTGGGGGGAAAAGGGTGACTGGGTACTGGGCATTGGGGAGGGTACATGTGTGATGGGCACTGAGGATGAATTACTGAACTCTACATCTGAAACTAATGATGTACTATATGCTGGCTAGTTGAATTTGCATTAAAAATAATGAAAAATAAAATCCACTGGGGAAATGAAAAAAGAAAGTAAAGTCTGTAAGTAGGTAGCAGGGTTTTTGCCAGAAACAAATATATAGGGTCACGATTCAAGACCCTGGAGTTGAGAGGCCTGGAGACTGGTAAGATGTAAGCAAAAGTGGCTTGAAATTGGGATCTTGTTATCACAATTACAGGATACAGGTCACAACAAGTCAATTTTCCAGAATAGAACAAAGAATGACTTATTATAGAATTCTGATCTAAAGTACCTTAATTTTTTATAAGTAGGGTCATGATGACACTGACAGTTTAGGGAAAGAAGATAGCTTAAAGAGAGGAGTGATATAGAGACAGACACTGATAGTTTGTTATACTATTAACTTCTGTGATATGAGAGTCCAAGTAATAAGAATCACAAACAACTCACTGGTTATAGTGAATAGTATTTTAAAAGAGTTTATCCAATAACTCATCTCTTAATTTTCTAAATGCTCTAGTGCCTCTTATGTATGATTTGTATTCTTTAAAAATTGCAGTGCTTCATTGTCCAAAGCTCTGTTTTTTGCTTTTAGCATCTATATTATACAAATTGAAATTATCCTTAAGTTATATTCAGAAAATGTTCTCTATCACATAAGTGAAATCGAGTTTGCTATTCAAAATGAACATAAGGGTTTTTTCATGCTGTATCAATATATACATTTTAATAATATGTCTACAAATGATTACATTTTCCTTATATTTGTATTCCTTTAGTAAGTACTTGTATACTGTTTGAATGCATAATTCTATGTTATTGTATATTGAATTATAAAATAGGGATGTTATTTCTAGCCCCCAAAGGCAATATTATATCATCTATAGCATTCAAATTCAAAACTATATATGAGTAATTTATATTACATAAATTGATCTGATAAGATTGACTTTATGACTATATAAAGTTGCTTATAAATAAATAAGTATAAATTTTAAAAACCTACTAACAACATTATTCATAAGAAATTTATAAAGCTAAAAATTCTTGTGGAAACAGAAATAATAGTATTGAGTGCCATAAAGGGAAACTTCCTTAATTGGAAAAAAATAATAGATGGATATATGTTCAGCCCAATATATTCACCAGTAGCAATAAAAGTTTATTGACATTTTTACAGAAATGTCAAAAAAGGACAGGAAGAATAGTTATATGCATTTAGCATGAATTTCATTTTTTCTATTCCTTGAATCATAAACTCATCAAATATACTCAATTTATTATGATATTTCAATTGTCAGAATAATACAGATTTTGATATATAATTAGACACATGGAAGGAATTAAAGTATTTTATAGGTCACACGTAGTAGTAATATGGAATAGTCCTTAAATTATTAAGGATTATTTATTAAAACAAACTAAATGGAATAATTTTGAACTAATTATTTTTCAATTACATTTATTTAACATTTCCCTATTCTTCCCAAAGAAACAGTACTGCATCTCAGGTACCTTGTTTTATGGAGTTGAATATACATTGCAATGAAGGAGAATAATATTCCTAAAACATAAATTTATTTCATGAGGTCATTCTCTTGATTAAGAATATTCCATGGTCCCTTCATTGCCCATTAAGCAAAGTAGAACACAGAGGTGATGGGCATTTAATCCTGAAGTTACATAGACCTTAGAGGTCATTTTGTCTGAGAGCCTACTTAATGTAAATATCATCTGGGCATTTCATCAACACAGAGTAAAGTCAGGGGTGTTGATCTGCATGTGGGTATTGATCATGGCTCTATTCACAGTGTGGCTGGGGGCTGTCAAAGGTTCTATAAAACCAGCTTTTGGTACTTGAATTATGCCCTTACACTATAGGAGAAGGAATATGGTGATTCTGGAAAACTCTACATAAATCTCACAGTTTAAACAATTACATGCTGCCAGACACTGGATACATACATGCATGCTAAATTCTTTTTTAATTCCTTCTGTGTATATAGTCTGATTGAATTTCTCAGCTTTGTTGGAAGTTAGAGGTGAGCAAGAGACTAATTTCAAATCAACCTGAATGAGAATGATGTGCACTGCTTTCAGGTCTTAAAACCATCCAAATATAATCTTTCACATTTCTTTCCATTCATTCATTGGCTGAATGCAAAGGACTCTCAGGCTATAGAGAAGAGAAAAGCTATACTATGATAAGCCTAGGTCTCTAGATTACCATGTAGGAAGCTGCTTGACAATTAAGAACATCACTTTTTAAAATTTTACTTAATTATAAATAAATTCTAATAACTATTGTGTTTGCCATGGAAGCAAGTGTCATTTTCATTAATGCAGTTGTAATGTGAATATATCACCTATATGGTCATTATAACATTGATAGTCCATGTATTGCTAAGAGTATGCTTAATAATGCTCAATTTTATTCTTTATACCTCTTCACTGTTTGTTTCCAGAACTTCCTTCTATCTGGCCAGGTTCAAGTCTATGGTATGAGAAAAAGTAAGTTTACTAACCCCAAATTAAGACATTTTAAATCTTTTAAAAATCATCATTGCTATTTTCTTCTCTTTTACAATGAATGCTTTTACTTTCTTAACCTTCCCGTGTATGCTATTATGATTAACCTGGAATTCTAACTGAAATATCCATCATAAAACAAGAATTAGTTGGGCATCAATTATGCTATATGCTATATTCTACGAGTACCAGTGATACAAAGATTAAAAAAGAACAGTGTAAATCTAAGTCTACTATAAAAGGCAATATAAACAGATATGATACATATATAACACGGGCTATAGTAAGCACACATTTATGTTTGTTAATAGTTTATCATAAATAATATAATTGTCCAGATGTAGTCTGCACACCGTAGAGTATGATCAAGCTATCATTTCCCTTAGGACATTATTTTTACAGCATTCACTCTGTCATTCAATAAATAAATACTCATGGGCATCTTCCAAGTGACAGGCACTGGTATTATTTAGAATAAATATATACAGTTCATGCCTTTATGGGGTTCATTGATTAATGAAGAGATTACCAAATAAATAAAACAACCTAAGGAATGTAAATAGATTTTTGATGAATATTTTAATCTCTTGTTCTTTTCTTCCCCTTTATTCTGGTCATAAAATAATTCTCTAACATCTTTATAGTTTTATGCACCTCTAGCTGACAGACTCTGAGGTACTCCAGAACAATTTAAGTTTATTAGCATTGAAATTCCCACCCACAAAGTAGAAGTTATCTTGTTGAATGGTTGGACAGCAGAACAATGAGAATGAAAAAGAAAGACTTAGCTATAATAGATTTTTAATAAATAGTTGACATGATTTGGGGCAGCAGGACTAAAGAGAAGTAGCAAAATATTATTCTGGGTTGAAGCATGAAAAATATTCTCATTAATACAAAGAGTGAATTGGGTAAATAATTTGCATATAGGTGGTAATGATGGGTTTGGGGTCTGATTTGGACAATCATAAGGAAACGTTTAGAAAGCAGCTCCAAAAAATGGTTCTGAAATGAGGAAAATCTGGTAACTATAATACTGAAGTGATATATCAAGAAAAAGTACAGAAAACAGAGATTAATAAGGGCAAATGATTCCATTCAAATAAATGACTAAGTGGGAGAGTATTCAACTTTTTGTAATTCTCTGACACTGAGGGGTATACATAGAGGTCCTGGATAGAGGTGTGCCTTTAACCAGCCAGATCATATATGCTGCAAAATTTAACTATTTTGTAGTTTATATTTAAGAATAAATTTTATCAGTCAGTGGTCAATCAGAAAAACAAAGCTATTCTAGGCATTTCACAAAAAAATTATTTAACATAGGGTATTAAGTGTTTACAAGACCATTCAATGTATTGTTAGGTGTGAAGGTCAGGGAAAGTCTTTCCTAGCTCTGAAGTAATTGAACCCTAAAAGTCACAGCTGTTGTAGTAACAAGGCAGGAGATTCACTGGGGAAAGCCATAAGCTGATGCAAAATTTATATCTGTTGAAACCCACACATATGCCTTTTACTATCAGAGTAAATAGTCTTCCATTCTCATTAGTGGAATCAATGCTGACAAAGGATTTGGATCATATAGGCTTTTAGCCCTGTTGTTATAGCACAGAGGACAAGACTAGGACTAAATACCAATAGGAAATCTGGTATAGCAGTATTCGTGTGTTGGCTATTGAAGGCTATGCTTCAAAGATGTGATTCAATATGGCTGATTCACCAAAAAGCAAGCTGAAGAAATCAACTTTACAACCCTTTTACCCTAGTAGCAATCAGGTTTATGGAAGCCAACACAAGAATTTCTAAAGGTTTAATTTTATAACAAGTCATTTAGGGAATTGATTATGAAGGGAACTTTTTAGTGGCTATTAATAAAACCAGAAATTTTTAGTGGTTATTAATTTAATATGTTACTCCCACTAGTCTATATGCTCCTTGTGAGTAGGGAGCTTCTCACTTTTGATTATAACTCCACATGAGCCAAAAGGAGAATAATGAAAAGATAGCTATTAAATTTTTATTAATGTTATTTATTGTTATGAAAATCTTACTATAAGTATTTAATAAATAAAATTAAAAAGCATTTAATAAATAAAAATATTTCTTTTCTTATTTTTTTAAAGATTTTATTTATTTTTTGAGCGAGAGAGAGAGAAAACACAAGCAGGGGGGAGGGGCAGAGAGAGGGAGACACAGACTCACAGCTGAGCAGGGAACCCCAGGCGGAACTTGATCCCAGCACCCAGAGATCATGACCTGACTGGAAGGCAGACACTTGACTGTCTGAACCACCCAGGTGCTCAATAAAAGTGTTTCTTAATAAAAATATGCATTAATAATGGCACAAATCGGGATCCCTGGGTGGCGCAGCGGTTTGGCGCCTGCCTTTGGCCCAGGGCGCGATCCTGGAGACGCGGGATCGAATCCCACGTCAGGCTCCCGGTGCATGGAGCCTGCTTCTCCCTCTGCCTGTGTCTCTGCCTCTCTCTCTCTCTCTCTCTCTCTCTCTCTGTGACTATCATAAATAAATAAAATCTTTAAAAAAAAAAAAATAATAATGGCACAAATCAATAGCAAAATGGAAACTCCAGGTCAAAATGAACCTAGAGGGGATAATTCCTAAAGAGATTACTGAATCATCAAAGAAACATGGATTTGGTTTTTGTACAGTTATTACATATAGTGTATCATGTCTTATCATACATTATTTGAAAAACTAGGAAAATTATATTCATTCAGCAAACAACCTGAATAAGAAAGCTCAACTAAATTCAGAAATTTAATTGGAAACAATCAATTAAACTTCAATTTAAACTTTAGGAGTAGTGTCCATTAATAGGGATATATTAAATAAATTACATGCTGTAATATTTAACCATTAAAATAAATAATTTTAATAACAATGAGAAACATTTACTGAGTATTTACTTTGTGGAAAACAATTTGCTAAGTGCTTTATTTGCATTAAATCAATGAATAAGTTATAAGAAATATTAATATTAATTATTTTATTATATGAATTTCTAATACGGTAAATCCATTAGAGAAAAAAGTAACACCAAATAAGCTTTTGATGGAAGATTAGATAACATTAAGTAGGTATTTTACAGACATTTGATGTGAATCCTAGGATATCCTTATTCCATTCAAATAGAAGTGTTTGTTTGTTTTTTTAAGATTTTATTTATTTATTCATGAGAGAGAGAGAGAGACAGGCAGAAGGAGAAGCAGGCTCCATGCAGGGAGCCCGACGTGGGACTCGATCCCGGGTCTCCAGGATCACACCCTGGGCTGAAGATGGCGTTAAACCACTGAGCCATCGGGCTGTCCAGAAGTGTTTTTTGTTTTGTTTTGTTTTTTTAAGATTTAAAAAAAAAAAATTTATTCATGAGAGATACAGAGAGAGAGATTGAGACATAGGCAGAGGGAGAAGCAGGTTCCCTGTGGGGAGCCTGATGCAGGATTCAATCCTAGGACCGCGGATCACGACCCGAGTCAAAGGCAGATGCTCAACCACTGAGCCACCCAGGTGCTCTGCAAATGGAAGTTTTGAATTGTATGCATAAAATATGTACTAAGACCATTTCGTTAGTTATTTTTACTGGAAACTCTACATAAATTATCAATTATATTCCCTTACTTGTAATAGAAAATTATTACTTACAATAAGCTCAGAGTAAACATTATACATATTTCATAGAAACTAAAACTGAAAAAAAAAAAAAAAGATTCACACCTATTCCTCAGTTTTCCAACTTACAAATACTTAAATAATTCTAAGCATACTTAGGATCCACCAGATCAAATATTGATTCCTATTATAAAAAGATCATTTCAAAATAAAATTATAACCACAAAATGAGAACTTGGGAATTGTATTCTACATGGATTTCTATAAAGGACAATATGACATCAACTTCATTAGAAGACCGCTTACATTTTGGTGAAAGACAATTATCATATGATTTCACTCATATGTGGAATATAAGAAATAATGAAAGGGACTATAAAAGAAAGGAGGGAAAATGAGTGGGAAACAATTAGAGAGGAAGACAAGCCATTAGAGACTCCTAACTCTGGGAAACAAAGGGTTGCAGAAGGGGAGGATGGGGGGATGGGGTAACTGGGGGATGAGCACTAAGAGCACATGATGAGATGAGAACTGTTATGCTATATGTTGGCAATTTGAATTTAAATAAAATATTTATAAAAATAAATAAATAAAGCCATTTTATCTTTCTATACTATCCTTAATTACTTGGATGATATATCTTTGTCATATATCTAAAGTCCCAAAGGACTTACTCTAATGGTCCTCATCTATAGCCAAACCACCTATTTTGTAAGTTAAGAGACAACAAATCAATGCATGATAAATAACACCATTCTACTCTTGACTAAAAAAACAGAAGGCTAAAGTGTTTCTCATTGCTATCAGAGAAAAAAAAAAAAAAAAGCAAATTTTCTGCCTTTGAAAACAGATGTAGGTTTCTCTTCCTGACAGAATGCAAGTTTATCTACAGAAGGCATCCAAGGCATTCTTAGTACATTTTTTTGGTAATAATATAATCATTCCTTTAAAAAGAAATGTAAGAAAAAACTTTATATATATTCTCTATAATAACTACTTAATTCATGGCATATATTTACAAAGAATTAGTTGGGTAGAGAGTGTACTGGGTACAAAGACTATATTCCTATTTTGTGGTTCTTATAAGGCAGACAGATATAAATGTGAATAAATAAATCACAAAGTACTGTGCATTTGCAATAGTACAAGAACGAACATAGAAACAATTAGCAGTTAATATGATGGAGTCCCCATGGTGATAGTGGATGGTAGGCAAGGATGCTGAGAAGAGCACAAATGAGGGGAAAAAAACTGTGGATGAAATGGGATTTAAATTTGGTCTTTATAAATTAATGGAATTACAGTAAATATACGGATTATAAAAGCAATCCATGTTGATTGAATATCATGGGTGACGTCTGAATAGTTCCACATACATAATTTAGAGATCAGAAATTGAAGCATATAAAAGTATCAGGATAGGAACTCAACTATGGGTCTAAGTATTGACAACTGAGTGCTAAAATAAAGCATTCACAATTAACTAGGTAATGAATAGAAATTAAAGAATTCTGAGGAGGAAAACTGACTTGCAAAAGAAGATGGGAAGTCTTCTGGAGTTTGTAGGAATTTGATGTTGATGTTTCAAATTGACGTTGAAAGACAATTTTGATAGTCTAGGTGAGAACATGTGAAGCCCTGAACTGAAGAGAATTAGTTATAACAGATGCCTGATGCTATTGGCATAACTCTAACACTGGACTATAGTGAATTTCCCCAGAAAAATATCCAAAAACAAACATGCTAAAGAAAATCACATGTTATAGGAAAGGCCAGCAGAAGAAACTATATGCATGTGAATGTATTATTTTTTTCTTTTGTTTTGGATGCTATTTTTACACTATGGCAATTATCAACTTCTGTGCACCATCAAAAAATAAAAAGACAAAAGTACATTGGGCTTAACTTATAAATTAATACACACACAAAAATAAAAAATAGTGGAGGATACCTCCCCCACTAATATGTCAAAAAGACTATGTACCCTTTTAAGAATGTGCTTGCAAGAGACAGGAAAAAGTTCTCATCAAGAATGCTTTTTCTTTTTCCTACAGCAACATTAATTATGTTGTCGGCTAGGGCCAAAAGAATGAGATAGGCAGAGGCAATCTGATTCTCATCTTGTTTAAACTTGTCAGTTCTAAAATGAAGTCAAGAGTTAGGGAAAATGGAGAAGGTCTCCTTCCTCATTGAGAGATAAATGGAAAGTCCAACTCTTGAAATTTTTTAAAGGAGGGTTACTTTCCAGAAGACAGTTGTCTCTTTTCTAAAGTATTATTAATTCAGCCCTTCACAGGACAGCTTCCCAGAGGCTAAGAGTAATTTTTTCATCAGGAGACACTCCCATCTTTAGTACAGCTATGCATCATCTGCTGCACCTTTGACCCTCTGCTAAAAAAAAAAAAAAAAAAAATGTATCTCTAAAGTGCTTAGAAGCTGCCAAGATTTACAAATTTTTAAGTTGAACTTTTGCTTCAATTCAGTGTTCTTACTTCCTAGCTCTGCTATTTCATGTGGCTTGCTAGGCAACTCTAAAGAGAAACTAATTACAATAAGCATTTATTTGTAGAACTCTGACTTAAAAGATAATGATCTTGGAGATTATATATAGATTCCTATCTATCTATAGACAATATGCATATATTATCTATAGATATATATAAGTAATATCTATCATCTATCTATCTATCTATCTATCTATCATCTATCATCTATCATCTATCATCTATCATCTATCATCTATCATCATTTATCTCCAGAGGAGAGAAAGGAGAGAGGGAAATCTGAGAAAAAAACAAAAATAGGTGAAGTATGAATGAGAAGATCACCCAGTGGCAAGAGGGTTAGAGAGTATGATATATAGATGTGAAATAAGAGGCTGAGAGGACGAGATGGATGTAATTTGCACCAAGGATCAAAATACTCTGAATGTGCCATGTAGGCAGGGACTTTAAATATAGATCTTATTTGTTCAACAATTTTTTTTTCCCTCTGAGTTGTCCATCCACCCCTCTTCAAGTTTTGTATCCCCTTTTTCTTGACAAATAAAGCCTTTCATTTTGTCAAATATTATTTTGTCAAATATTATTTTAGTGGAGTGAAAAGAAAAAGGCCTTTTCTTTATTTCTCATTTCTTAAACAGATTTATTACCTCAAGGAAAGTAAATAGATTCAAATAATTACTCAGTAAAATTATTTGGGACAATGCTTTAAAAAACCCAATGCATGAATGATTTTATTATTCAGATTAATATATTTCACCAAATTCCACCCATTATTCCACACTGCTCTGATTGCTCACATGAATTTTTTTAATTAGATAAGTTTTTAAAGTATGTTCTTAAAAGAATTTGGTTTAAATGTTGATAGTTTCAATAGAACCTTAGATATGCAAGTGAGCACTGACTTTATGGGAAAAAAATCACTTGAATCAAGACATAAGTTTGTTCTATTCATTAATGCTGTGCCTACAACTTTGATGAAACGTTCCAATGAAGACTCAAAAAGTTAACACTTCCTAAATTCAGGTTATCCTCACATGGATTGGGAGATAATTTCTCCATTATCTTCTTCATAACCTGAATCTTAAAGGTCAGTTAATGATTGCAAATGGATGGGAGAAAAAAAAAAAAGTTTTATTGTCAATTAAAAAAAATAGCCAGCCCTGATAAGTAACAAAGAATCCTGATTTTTAAAAAGAAAGTGAATTTACCAATTTTTTTTCTAATCTTTTTAAAGTTTTTCAATAGTTCTAAATTAAATCCCTCTCACCCTTATCTCTATCCATCAGAAAATCCGAAAGGTGTTTGGATTCAGACATCCATTGCACCAAGGATCTTTCATTACACAGCACAAACAAGCACTTTTATTGAACAAGAACCCAATTACTTAACCTAGCTTCAGGTTTCATTCTACCCTGCAGCATCTACCTTGACAGAAGCCTACTAATCTCTTCTGATGGACACTGCTACATATCAGTTCTGATACACAGAGATGATTCTTAACCTTCTTGTAGAGAACCATTGATTGAATAAACTGAGATGCCCATCTCAGCTTCCGTGGACCAATGAATAACAATGAGAAAGAATGCAGGCAAATATGGACCTTTTCCTCCTCTGTATAAGGCACCAGCAGAGAAAGAGTTGGGGGGGAGGGGGAAAGGAGTATCTGCTATGAGAAAATGACCAGCATTTACTGAAGACTTGTCTTGGCATTGTCTGAGGTTCTCTTCAGTTTATTTCTGCTCTTTAAATTACTGTCATACTTCACACATTCTGCTCTAAGAGAAGAAAATCAATTCCATAAAGTTCTTGTACCTTTGCTACCTCTATTCTTGTTTTCAAACTTATTGATAAACAAGGTTAATGACTTGACCTTTTATGTCAGTAATTCTCAACGCTAAATGCACATTAGAATAGTCTAGGAACTTTTAAAACAGCCTGAGACCCATCCCTATGGATTCTGATTTAATCCATCAGGATAAAAACCTGAGCATTATTATTTTTTTAAAACTTCTCCAGATGGAAATAAAAAAGAAAAAAATTTTTCAGATGGTTGTAATATATAGCTAAAGTTAAGAAATATTACTTGGTGTAAATAGCAACAAACAAATTTGTTAATTTTTTATATTAGAATTATGAAGAGCTACTAGGGACCGTTTAGTCTAGCTTTACTTCCATTGCAGGAATATTTTAAAGGGGGAGCCTGGGTGGCTTAGTGGTTGAGAATCTGCCCTTGGTTCAGGTCATGATGCTGGGGCTCTGGGATGGAGTCCTGTATCAGGATCCCCACAGGGAGCCTGTTTCTCCCTCTCATTGTCTCTGCCTCTCTGTGTCTCTCATCAATAAATAAACAAAATCTTTTTAAAAAGGGAATATTTTAAAGAAAAGCCTCTGAAAAGTTACATTGATGAATACTTTATTACCTCATGGCAGTCTATTTCTTTGGTTTCCTTTTAACATTAAATCTTTAGGAAAAGTCCGCAAGATACTTTGGAACAAAGTGTGGTGCCAAGAGCCAGAGCCTGGTGAGGTTGGGGTGAAGAGGCTTCCTGTGGACTGGCTTGGATTGATTTGAGCTTTTAAAGGCCCTGGGTGGAAGCACTCGGACTGAAGCAGCAGCTCTGTTTCTCTGCATCATGGCCCTTGGGGAGTGGGGCGTAAGTGCTTCATCTGCAGAATGCAGGTCTTGGGGAAGGTGGACCGTGGTGGAAACCAGCCCCAAGATGCTAACACACTTCTGAGGTGATATTTCCCGTTGGGTCTGGGTACAATCATTGGAATTGCCTGGAGCAAGTTTAAATACTTGTCACGAAAGCTGCTGGGCTTCATCACTTTGTATCCAGCTATATCCAGGCCTGAGGCAGTGGCCACTTGACACCAGGAGCCACTTAGTGCCCCTTTGGATCTTGAGCAGAGAAGCAAGGCCTGGAGGAGGGGGGGGTTGGGAGCTGATACTGAGTGCCTGCAGCATCTATACTGTCTTCACTATTCAGAACTTGTAACTAAAATATTTAAAGAAACTGATTTTAAATGCAAGTTAAAGTGCAAATGTTCAAAAAAAAAAGTATAAGACAGTTCATACTGCTCAGAACAACACTGTTTATATTAATAAGCTCAGTAATATCCAGTAATAAAGAACTGGAGATTCATACACACACACACACGCACGCACACATACACAGATGATCCCATCCAACATAAATGGAAATAGGGAGAACATCTTCAGTGTAAAATATTTTAAGGATGTATCAATGTTCATATATGTACCCTTACATGCATAAAATCTTTTTGAAGAATATTGTAAGGATTGGTTTCTAGAAATTTAAGATTAGGCTCTTATTTTTAGCTTATAACTTTTAAATTATTCCTATATTCTAATCATTTGTATCAACTACTTTCATGTATTTCAACTAGCAGAGGTTATTTGGATTTTGGAATAAACCATTTGTGTCTCATTTTTTAAAGTTTTCGGTATTTTCCCAATATTGATACGAAAGCTACCCACACTTTTTCTTCTGCTATCATTTGGAGCTAATGAAGTTCTACATGATGGTCCATTAGCGAGTTGAAAGTAAACAATAATGTTTTCCCTTGGTGGATATTCATTTCAATTCTTCTTCATATTCTTGTAAAGATTGTGTATTGTGTGCTTAGTATTAATATGCTGGTATTAAGGAATATGAAAAGAATCTCACAAATTTCTGACATTGACATGAGCACTCAATACAAGGAGAGTAATGTTGGTAAATAGGCATGGAACACTTTTATTAAAAATTACTTTCCAGATTAACAGCATTTGTATGTGTTAATTTATTTCACTTTTATAACAGTACCAGATATCCTTATTCCCAATTTAAAACTGCATTAAAATGGAAGCTCATGATATCATGGCTTTAAGATCCTTTTCTTCGCTGAAAATGTTCTGATTCATCAATGTTGCTCTACAAAAGCCAAGATTAAAGATATTTTCTAAATGTGGTCTGATCAGTGCAGAGGCAAGTGACATTACCAGGGCTATTGATTTTAAGATTAACCCCTCTGGTAATCTGTTCTAGAGGGAAGAGAGTGGAGGGGGGAAAATAAAGATCCAAGAAGGATTTGGAAATTTGGAGGAAGAAGCAGCTAAGCCTGCCTGGAAGAGTCATTGATAGCTCAGAGAGGAGAGAGTATTGGCTCAAACTGAGATTTGAAAGGTAAGATATAGTATTCCAGGGAGACAAACAGTGGGGTTTTCATTCTAGGCACAGGAAATAACAGCATCAGCATTTCTATGAAAGCACTATGTATGCTTTCATACTGTGCAGAGTTGTAAGGATAAAACAAAGGGACAAATGGAGTGAGGTTAGGTTATTAGGGTACATATAAGACTGACCATTATTATCTGAGGGATTTGAATGTGTTTCTTTAGGCAACTGATACAACAAAATAATGCATTTTATGTCCTGGAAAATATCTATGTATTTGCTAGAAGCTGAAACAGAATAAAAACATTGTATAACAGAGAGGCCCTCAGCTAAAATAAAACATCCACACAAATATCAGTGGTTTTTAAGTTAAATAGCCAGTTTATTACTTTTGTAATTTTTACTCCCTGTCAGGAACATAGTCACACACTTTTGTGAGTAACAATGGTCTTTTTCATTAAGTTATGCATGATATAGAAGAGTCAACAGGTGCCTAATATAACTGCTTGTGGTTAGGATCACTTTCAAATTTATTTTGGCATATTTCCATCAGAAAATTCTAAGTCAGTTAATAAAAAAAACATGTCACACTTCTATTAGAGGTCATTTATTGCAGGCTGCTTACTATGATTTCTTTGCTTCCAATTTCTTGTCAAGTGAAAAGCCATATCTTAGTTTCTCCTGAACAATTTTGAGCTTTAGCTTCTCTAGTACAGATGTCTACCACATATTCTAAAATTGGGATCCCTACTGGGAACAACAGGAAACCATGGTAAGGAAAGAAAATACACAGCAATATGTATGAAAAGAGAATTTTTTCTCTCTTAATGTCCTTTAAGACAGCATGCTGTTTTCCTCTGATGTGAGAACATTCCTCAAGACACTAAATTTAGAGTCTTTAAACAATA
Source organism: Canis aureus (assembly GCF_053574225.1). Classification (NCBI taxonomy): domain Eukaryota; kingdom Metazoa; phylum Chordata; class Mammalia; order Carnivora; family Canidae; genus Canis; species Canis aureus. The sequence goes on from NC_135614.1 coordinate 48,456,614, forward strand.
TTCTGTTCTATGAAATTCTTATAAAACATTCATTGTTGAGATTTTTAAAAATGGGTTAATAAGTAGTTTCAGACAATAACAGAACAAAGCTACTTATTTCCTATTTGGAATGAGACTGAAATGTTTTTGTGAGATCCAATGTTAGGGATTACACTAGTTATTTTTATTTGATAGAAATATAATTTATAGCATCTGTAAATAGATTAATTGTGATTGTTTCATGTTTTATTGTCAAATTTCCTTGGCTAATAAAGCCATAGATAATGAAGCTGGCAGAAGAGATGCTTTTCTAGAGTTTTCAAGGTCAGTATGTCAATTAAGACCCATGGGCTAATTCATTAGTACTGGAAAAAAAGGACCATGCTGAGCAATTGGAGATTGCAAGTCTGAGATATCAAATATCTCATGTATTGACTTATGACAGCCTCAAGTTCTCTCTTTCGTGAAATGATTTAGAGGGGCAAATTACTTTATCACTAATTTGACAAAGATGAGGCTTTTTAAAACTTAATAATATAGGTTCAAAGATACTGCATCATATAAGTCAGTAAAGCATGATACATATACTCAGTCAAATTCTCCAAATACATATGTTTTCCATGTCATTTAGCAGCAGCATGAATTTGTTTCATTCATTCATTTGACAAAGATTTAAAATTTAATGAATATGTACTCTGCACAAAGTTCTATGTTACTCATGTGGGAGAGAAAAAAAAGGTATCCACAGTCTTAAGTCTCAAATACCCTACAGAAATTGATATTAAATAATTAAACACACAGTTGTTAATTAAAGCTAACATAAGTGTCATAAAAGGAAATTCATGCAAGATGTAAGAACATACAATTGTTTTCATATAGTACCTTCAAAATGAAAAAAACATGTAGTCTGAACATATCCATGGAATTATTTATCATTAATTTAATTAATATTATTAATTTTATAATTAAATATAATTGAATATGTATTTCTTGAGAACCTACTATATTCCACTCATTCTGTGGGGGTTAAGGATACAAGAAAATTGTAAAATGTAATTGGGGAAACAGACATATGCACAACAGAATGCTAAAAGCTACAGAAGCATAGATAAAAGAGTGGTCCTTGAAATTAAAAAAAAAAAAAAAGAATACTTTGGATAGAGAACTCATTCATTCATTTACTAAAATATTTATTGAACATTTATCATTTTTCCAACATGGTGCTTGTTGTTAGGGATTTAGTTCAATAAAATATAACCCCTGTCTTCACTTTTTAGAGCAGTAGTATAAACCAGAGTAGCTTTTCCCTCAGGGAACATATGGTAAAGTCTGGAGATGCTTTGCTTTCTCACAACTGGGAAGGGGACACTGCTGTCATCTATTAGATAGAGGCCAGAGATAATGGTTAAACATCTTACAATTTAAAAAAAAAGAGCCCCCATAATAAATAATTAAACACTCAAAAATACCAATAGTGTCAAGACAGATAAACCCTTGAGAATCACAGAGAAATAATCAATCAATTACAATGCAGTATTATTAGTGATGAATGGGCTATGTTTTAAAAGACTAAGGAAAGTAAAGGATAGATTGTAACATGTCAAGGAAAGTAAGCAAGAAAAATCATTTGACTAGGTGAGCTATTATTGCAAATAATGGTGAGATACTGGAAATGAAGATGGCAAGATTAATAAAGAACTGATCCAAGAGGGTATTTGAAAGATAAACTTAATGTATTCAGCAATTATATAATGAAAGTTTGGGAGGAGAAAGAACTGAAGCAGATGGAAGAGTCAATGATTTCCTTAAAATTTGTTTGCTTTTGGTGGTAGGTTAGGTGGTGTTAACATTAACATACATTGGAACAAAGGAGAAAGACACAATTTTGAAAGATATTAATAATAATAAAAAATAATACTTACATGTTATATGTCAGAGAGTATGTTTGTCACAGCAAACTATTAAATTTGTTATAACCCTTGATAGGGAGATAAAGCTATTTAAAGTAAATACTGTTACCTCTAATTTTTAAGACAGGTTTATTTATATTAAATAAATTGTTCAAGGTCACATTGCTTATTAGTGTCAACATCCAGAGTCCAACTGAGATTTATCTTCTAAAGCTAGTGTTGTCAACCTCCATGCTCAATTTAATAAGTAAGGAGAGACTATAGACCATTCAGGTGGAGTTTTCAGTTTTGATCTAGTTTGCCTGGGTTCTTCAAAAAGCAAAACCTGGCATAAAAGCCTGTATATTACCCATTTATTAGGGAGGATAATTCCAGAAAATCAGAAGTGAGGAGAAATTTGGGAGAGTCAAGAATGTAGAAAGAGCAAATAATATTTATTTAAGAAGATTTGATCTCTTGATTGTAGGACAGTCTTCTAAGAGACCATTAACTATAGCATTTCAGGATAGTCCATACAGAGGCTGAAAGGGAGAATATTCACTAACTCTCAACAACCTTAAATGTTTTCTCCAAAAGCTTTAACTTTCCTGCCCTTCCTAGATTGTTCATGCAAAGATACCAAGTGGGCTCAGGAACAAAAGAGATGTTTTGGGGCAGGAGGCAAGAAAGATTCAGCGTGAACAGAAGATGAGGCACTGATGAGTTGTACCTCACAAAATCATAAGGAAGCTAATGCAAAATAAGAGGCCAAGTCCCTAAGACAAGTACAATTGGGAGCTAAAAGAGTGTAAGAAATAGCTGAGATGTCTGGTCTCTAAATATTATCAGCTTTGTTGCTCTTTTATTTCCCATTCTGGTGTCTTAATTTCTACAAAATGGAGAAAATCATAGTATCTATCCAGGAGTGGTGTGAGAATTAAAAGATTTAATATATATCAATCATGTAAAACAGTAACAACATAAACACCAACTGCATTTATCATTTGTTACTAATATCATCACCATCATTGTTGTTGAGAAGGAGAAAGTCAGCCCTTTTGTATTTAGGAACTGGCTGATGTTAACAGCACTGCCTGGGTGTTGTTAGGAGCTATCCTGGCACTTAAAGCTAAGAATATAATGTTCTCTTGTTGAAGATAATCTCACAGAAAACATGAGGATCCAACAATGTCACTTTGTGATCACTATTAAGTGAGACAAAAAACAAAAGCTCAATTTATCAAATAGGGAGTACGATAGTCAATATTTCAAAGAGTATTTGAGAAAATGGGTAAAATAAAAGATTATGTTGGGTAAATTGATGAGTCGGAGATGGGGAAATCATTTTTAAGGTATGGATGTGAATAGGACAAAGATGGAAATTTAACTTGAGGGAAATGTAAGGTTGTAGGAGAGATTACTTATCATAGGGAGAAGCAAACATTTTTAGTTCATTTTAAGAAAGGGTCTGTGGGAAAGAAGTACTTGCAGATCCTAGAAAGCGAAAGGAAATTTGATGCAGTAAGTTCCTACGGAACATAGGAGAAAGAGATAGCAAGAACATGGTTGGAGAATTAATCCTGAAAAGGAAAAGGTATTCAGTCTTTGAAATTGGAGGAGAAAGGGAGATAGATCCTAGAATTGCTGATGTGAAGGATCTGTGATAGACAGTAATGAGAGGCAGCTAAGGAATTTTATCACTGTTGACTTGTTTTCTCAGTCAGGAAATAATCCAAGACATCTGTTGAGGGTAAGGGTTAGTAGTTGGGAAACAAAGAAACAATCACAACAAAAAAGGGAACTGAAGCCAAAAGATAGGGGGAAAAAAGGTATCAGACATTATTAAGAATGCAGTTAAGACCTTTCTTTTCATGGGTGGTGGCAAGAGTGGGGAGTATACCCTGAAGGCCTCAGGCACACTGCAAGTACAAAACTATGTGGTGCTGCCTGCCCACCCCCAAATACCATACTCCTACCCTCCATCCAGGCAAATATTTGCACCTAATCATGTTGTGGCCAAGTTTCACTTCTAGTACTTTGTGTCTCAGCTGAAGACGATGGAAGTCTTCAGGGAAGGTAGTCTACTGTGGACAGGTATTTAAGAAATCTACCTTGAGGGTGAAGAACTTTGTCACCTGCCTGTACTATGTCTCTGGCAGTGGCACCCACAACATATACTGGGAGGACCAGGCACTGAACCTGGGCCCACTCGATCCAGATCATGATGACAGAGGAGACTGCAGCCAGCAAGTGCCCACCAGCAACCAAGCAGTTCCACAACTCCAAGACCAAGTTCTCACTGCCCTGCCTGGTCGCAAGTTGTCAAAATAAGTCATGCTTCACCACCAAAAGACACAACACCTTCTTTTACACTCAAGGCTTCCTCATGCCTAGGTCTGCCCAAAACAACTCGTTGGGAAAACCAGAAAAGAGAGAGAGAGAGAGAGATCATGCAGTTAAGTCAGATTTTATATTCATAATCCTAATGGACCTCATCAGCAAGGCTTTGTAATGTTTCTCTAGAAACATTCAGCAGCTGAAATGAAGAGAAGACAAATCAAATGCTGTTCTTAATGGCAAGTTCTCTGTAGTGGAAGGTTAGTTGAGAGGAACAAAAAAAATAAGTGTGAAGAATGCAGAGTTGAAACGAGTGATGAATGTGTCCAGGCTAGATAACAGATAAGCAAAGCCAGCTACAAACTCCCTCAATAAATGGGACTCAAAGTTCTAGGTCACTGAAGGTGTAGGATAAAGCAGGCAGGTAGAGATGTAGTGTGGGGAGGAGGAATGCTGGCTAGGGTCAGTAGCAGCATCACTGAGGAAGTTTGAAAGTTGGAGGGATAGAAGGTTTCAGATGAAGAGTTTAAGATTTTGGAAACCAAACAGTTGTAAAGGATAGTGAGATACATACAACAGTCTAGAAGTTTGTCCTTGAAGTTGGGCTGCGTGTGGAGGCAAGTAACTAGAGAAGAGTTCCAAGACCCTAGCGGCCAGAAAAAGTATTTCATGTTAATAGGAGATAAACTGTAAAGATCACTAAATATTAGTTATCCTATTTTCTCAGGGAAAATAAGATTCCTAGTATACTATAAAAAGAAGGAAGAAGAAGAGAACTCCTTTAATGTTTCATATTATAATTCAGAAAATTTACACTATTGTATACTTTCATTAAACTGCAGTGAGAGGGGATCCCTGGGTGGCTCAGCAGTTTAGCGCCTGCCTTCATCCCAGGGCATGATCCTGGAGTCCCAGGATCAAGTCCCACATCAGACTCCCTGCATGGAGCCTGCTTCTACCTCTGCCTGTGTCTCTGCCTCTCTCTGTGTCTCTCATGAATAAATAATAAAATCAAATCTTAAAAAAAAAACTGCAGTGAGAATTTCTTTTATAGAAAGCTCATATGCTACATATATACATTACCTTCTGAAGAATATACCAAATAGATTTGTTTGTGACCACAGAGACCACACACATAGAAAAGGCCTCACCTCACACATTTACTACAGCTTCTAGAAAAGAGCTCAACAAATTACTGGTATCTACTGATACAACTTTAAAAGAGATTCAAAAGATTCAAGAAACTACATTGTTAAAAGAATGGTATATAATTCTTGTGCTGCTTTTTTATGTATGAAATTCTTAATAGAAAAAGTAACTGGATAAATCTGATAACCCTAGTAAATATTTGGTACATACACTGAAGTTTTATTTAGCCCTGAAAAGAAGTTCAGTATTCTCATTGCTAGTGAAATTTTAAAGAATGATTCATGAATGAATTGTTCTTCCATAATGTCTTGCTATTAGAGGTGATTTAGTAGGGCAAAAAGTAAAACAAATCCATATAAATATGGATTACTTGATATAAATAAGAATGTACTGTCCATCTACATTATGAGACATTCAATCATATTTCTACAGAGAAAAGTTACCTGATTACATCTGTGAAAAATGCATATGTGTTAATTCTTAACTTCTTAACTTTATTTAGTTACACATTATTTTAAAGTTTGACTTTTTCCTGCTGCTGATCATACACACTAGGAGGAATAGTCAGAACCACTAAAATAAGATGGCAGAGAAATGCCATAAAAATATTTAAATAGGATATATTGGAAACAATTTGTGTTTTTTGGGCAGTCTTACTGTAGTATGTAAAATATTCTTTTACAAAGTAGGTGATTTTGAGTGGTGTTTACAACTACAAGGAAAAGTCAACATTTCTTAATTTAACTTTTCTCGAATCCCCAGGCAATATTATAACTGACTCATTTAGCTCATCTGAATTAATTTTTAAAAAGCTATCAAAGGATGGACCAATTTTCTTTAGTTTCTCCTGGGAATTGGATATAATTAAATGAAGGTACAATGCTAACTCCTAAGGATATTTTTTGGTTAATTTTTGAGACTTCTTACTTCTGATACATCTATACAGATACTTAGATCTGTATACCATTCTGACATTCTGACTCCAACTCCACCATGGATGATACTCCTATACAGATACTTGGACCTATATTACTCTGACCCCAACTCCACTATGGATGATTAAAAGTTTTGCTTACTTCCTTCAATATCAAATATGAATAACTCTTAATTCACTCATGATTTACCTGCAAAGTCAAGAACCTTGTCAGTTACTACCTAGCGTTATACTCCGTTTTATTCACAATCAATTAATTTATTGATTTCATCATGTGTAAGTGATGAGGCTGGGTTTTATGTTCTTAGCAATTAACTTTTATTTTGGTTTTGGTGTTTATTAGATTTCAATCCTGAAATCCTTTGTCATGTCTCCCAACTTCCACATATCTTTTGGGATAATCAAAAATTATGAATATGTCATGTTTGAGAATCTAGAATTCTGCATGCAATATAACAGCCACTAATCATGCACAGCTATGGAGCCTTTGAAATGTGTCACTAGTCTGAACTGAGATGTGCTATAAGTTTAAAATACAAAGCAGATACTGATGTATTGTATAAAAAAGGTAAAATACCTCATTCATTTTTATATTGGTTAGATGTTGAAATGGTAATATTTTTATGTATTTGCTAAAACTATTGAAATAATTTTACCAATAGTATGTATAGTATAGTAGTATGGCTATAAAATTTTAAAAATTACATTTGTGATTCACATTTCCATTTCCCATTTTAACTTTTTTAGACAGTACTGCCTTAGAACAAAGTTTGAAATTAGTACTCTCAGTAAATGTTCGATCCTACAGAAGAAAGCGGATATGGATAATGTTCTAGGGAAACCCTAATATTTGCTCCACCACTTCTCATGGGTTTTGCTCATTCTTTCTCTTTGAAAATAACCAAGATTTTAAAATAGCTGTTGAAAGGTATGGATTGACAAGAACCAAGTTTTAATGTGTTTCAGAGTGCAACCCAATAATTATAGTCTTTCTACTGCTTACAACATAATGTGTTGTTCTGTAGTTGTAACATTTAAAATAGCTAATAAAGTATGAAGTTGAATAGAACTTCTGCATTTTCTAATTCTAGCATTCTTTAGACATTAAAATGGTTATGTAAAAGCAGACAAAATTAAAAAAGAAAAAAGAAAAAAGCTATGGCTCTCACATATTTACTGTTTTGGTAACAAATGTGCTGTGATTCCCTCTGCAGCATTTTAGAACTACCCCACTGCTGAATGCAGTGAATGATTCAGTATTCCTCTGGCCATGAATAATTCATAGGGAAAGCACCAAATACCAAATTTGTTGGGTTATATGATGTTTACAATGACTTTTAAGAGTTATTCCCATTGCTCTATTTCTTACTATTATCTTTGTGGGAGGGCAATTACTATAATGGACATAAAACCTGAAACAGTTAAATGATACTACAAAATACTCCATAAAGTTTAACTACAACATGGAATAACTTCTCCATTTCTCTAAGTACAATGACTGACCTTGGGATTCATAGAGATATCAAACCTCTGTTTTAAATAGGAATTTTTTCAAAGTGTGGTAATTCTAGCTTTGTATTTACAGATGGCATATTATGATTTTCAAAAATTATTGACTTTTGTCAACTCTGTTTCTTTTATCTTCCTCTCATTTTTATTTCCTTTTATTTATTTTTTTTTTTAATTTTTATTTATTTATGATAGTCACAGAGAGAGAGAGAGAGAGGCAGAGACACAGGCAGAGGGAGAAGCAGGCTCCATGCACCGGGAGCCCGACGTGGGATTCGATCCCGGGTCTCCAGGATCGCGCCCTGGGCCAAAGGCAGGCGCCAAACCGCTGCGCCACCCAGGGATCCCCTCATTTTTATTTCCTTTTAATCATCACTAGTATTCTTTTAAAATAATTAAAGAACCTATATTTCTTATAACAAGTTACAAATAAGAGAGTGGGAATATTTTATTTCTTTTGATTTCATTTTATTCTTTTAAAGACTTATTTGAGAGAGGGAAAGAGAGAGGAGGGGGAAGGGCAAAGAGATAAGGAGCAAGAGAATCTCAGGTAGATTCTACACTGAGCATAGAGCTCCCACATGGGGCTCAATCTCACAACCCTGAGATCATGACCTAAGCTGAAACCAAGATCTGTCACTCAACTGACTGAGCCACCCATGATCTCTTGTTTTGATTTTATAATAGAAATAATACCAGGTTTCAAAAAGAATCTTCAATGTCTAAAACTTTCTAGTTGTCTAGTCTTTGATCTATCACATATGTCAATGAGAAATTACCACTTCCAAAGCTAATTTCTTACTCCTGGAGCCATGAAGGTCTCAATTTCTTTTTTAATACTTATATGATATTAACTTATCTGTAATTTATACCTACTGATACTAATTTACATTAGAACTATGAAAAACAAGTATAATCTTTCTTCCATGTAAGTTGAAGTACTTTCTCAACATTTTTTAGCTCTTTATATTACCGTAGTAGGTAATCTCACTCATATACATTTGTAAATTATATATACACATCTTGGAACATTTCTCTCTGTGCTTTAGTTCCATTAAACTTTTTATTTGCTATCCAACACTTAGCTGTCTCATGAGCATCTCAAACTCCATGCATTGAAAATTAAACCTCTATGCCCAAATATGATGAGTGACTATACTCAGAATGGAATCATCCTTAGTATCAGCTTCTTCTTCACCTCCCATATCCTGTCAATCACCATGTCTTATCAATCTCATCTCCTAACTACTTCTTAAACCAATGATTCCTCCCCAGGTCTCCAACCCCCCAAGTCTCCGGATTAATTTCTATTATGTCTCACCCAGATAAAGGTAATGGTTTTCTAAATGATCTTCCTGCATCCATTCCTGATACTCTTTGTTCATCTCAGAGTAATCAAAGTGTTTAATTAAATAAGATGAAGTAACTCCCTGCTCAAATTTTTGCATTGTCTTTTCCAGTAATTTAGATAAAGCTCAAAAGACATAATAGTGGCTGACCATTTGGTACTAATTCTGGGTTCTGCTTACTATGCTTTTGCTTAATTTATTACCCTCACAGTTCAAATATCAAGAAAAAGACTTTTTCCCAAGAGAGCCTTCCCTAACCTCACTGACCACTGTCCATTCCCTCATTACAATTTGCTGATCATACCATGTATCTCAACTTCCTGGCATTTAATGTTGTGATTCCATATTAATTCTGAAAGAAGGAATAAAACAGTACATTAAAATTAACCTTTAAAGTACTTAAAATGTTTATGTCTATATCTAAATTGTAGCCCCTGGTATATATCCATATTTAACAATGATTCACAGAAACAAAAATTCAAAGATTAATTACACACCCAAATCCAAAAAGCACAGACACACTAAATCACTATAATTCCAGGCAGCATAGAAAATGTACACCGTTAGCCAAAAAAATACTATAATTTCTATGGAGAAAGGAGATATTTATTTTCAAGACTACCATTTTAATAAAGTTGTAAGTGAAGGAGAGAACACTACTCTGAAAATAGTCAGAGATAAAATATATATTACAACCTTTGTTACATCAGAAGCTCTATTAGGCAACCAGATCTGCTTCTGCTTGTAGGGTGGCTACACTACAGATAATGTGATAGGATTGCCTTAGGGGATGTCATATTTTCCCATAAAGTCATTTTCATGAATAGATATTTCAGGTGGATAGAAATTAGAAAACAAAAAGCAAAGAAAAATGTCACTTTCTCAGCGGGGCGGGCACTTTCTCAGATGGTCACTAATACATTTGCTATAAAATACAGAATAATCTGGGAAACCATCAAAAGTAACCATCTGTTAGAATAGTCTTAAAGGGGTACATTTTATTACAGCCAAACTTCAGTGCTGACCCAACAGAATCTGAGAATGGGAGTGGCAGATGGCTGCTGGAGACTACATTTTAAATAACTTTGTTCTAACCTGTGGATATATAAGAAAGTAAAAGCAGGAAAAAAGAAATAGAGATAAACAGGCATTTGTTGCATTTACTTTGACACAATGAAGGATGTAAGTTATTTTTTAAAAGTCCTGATATTGGACATCAGGGTGGCTCTGATGTCCACTGGGTGGCTCAGTGGTTGAGTATCTACCTTTGGCTCAGGTAATGATCCTAGGGTCCTGGGATTGAGTCCTGAATCAGGCTCCCTGCATAGAGTCTGCTTCTCCCTCTGCCTATTTATGTCTCTGATTCTCTCTTTGTGTCTTTCATGAATAAATAAATAAAATCCTTAAAAAAAAAAAAAAAAAACTGTTATGGACTGAATTGTGTCTCCCCAAAATTCCTATGTTGAAGTTCTGGCCCTCAGTGTTACTATTTGGAGCCGGGGTCTTTCACGAGATAACTAAAGTAAATGAAGTCATAGGGTGAGCCTTAATCCAACAGGTCTAATGTTTTTTTAAAAAAAGAACTCTCTCTTTCTCTGTGTCTTTCCCTGTCAACAAAGACACAGAGGAGGCCATGTGAAGACACAGTGCAAAGGTGACCCTCACAAGGAGAAGGGGCCTCAAAGAAACCAGATTTTCAGGGTTCAATCTGCCTTCAGCTCAAGTCATGATCCCAGGGTCCTGGGATCAAGGCCTACATTGGGCTTCTTGCTCAGTGGGGAGTCTCTCCCTCCCCTGGCTCCTGCTCTTTCTCTCTCTCAAGTGAAAAAAAAGTTAAAAAAACACAAAAATCAAATTTGCCAATATCTTGATAATGGATTTCTAGACTCCAGAACTGTGAAGGAATGAATGAATTTCTGTTGCTTAAATCATCCAGTCTGTGGTGTTTTGTTATGGTAGACCCAGCTGACTCATACACTATAGTATCTTTAGAGGACCTTAAGTTCTTTGGTTTGTTTCTTTGGTTTGTCTATTCTTGGAACCAACCTGTGATAATTTGAACAAATCCATAGTTTTGAGCAAATCTATGAATATAATTACATAAACTTTTTGATGTGTCAAAATTATGTTCACCCCCAAAGAGTTTTTATGTCATCTCAATTTTATGCTGAACTAATATTCAATACATTATCAAAATACAGTAGTAAATCTGAAATTCTAGAAAATATGTGGCAATAAAAGCTTACCTTAGACTACCTTTCCAATAATTAATAATTACTTGTCCCTAGCAATATCTGTACCGACGTTATGTAGCTTGGACAAGGTCAAGTTTTGCAAATGATATCTTTGGCAAAAAGTGTGAAGTAGCTATTAAGTATGAATGCTAATTTTAATTATTTTTTATTCAAAGAATGCTTACAGTCTCCATAAAACCTCAAAGTCCTCGTAGATCTTAGAACTGAATTGGATACTGAAAAAGATACTAAAAAGCAATAAAAAATAAGGTAAATTACATAAACATGCAATTAAGAACAAAATTCAGAATGAACAATAGATTTATTTTGAAAGTTCTTTTCTTATTTACTAGAAATATAATACAAATTAAAATATGACATGATTTTTGCCCAGTCAACATTTTTTTTAAATTTAGCCTTTAGTATTTTTAACACAAAGTAGCAAAGTAGAGGAGAAGATACAGGAATTTCCCATATGCCCTAAGGCTCCCCATACATACAGCCTTTTCCTTTATCAACATTCCCTTACAAAATGGTACATTTGTTACAACTGGCGAACCTACATGGACACGTCACAATTATTCAAAGTCCACAGTTCACATTTTGGTTCACTCTCGGTTAAATATTCTATGGGTTTGAAAAATGTATATTGACATATATCCATCATTACAGTATCATAGAGTATTTTCACTGCCTTAAAATTCCTCTGTGATCTTCCTATTCATCCTTCCCTACCCAAAATGCCTGGGAACCACTGATCACTTTATTGCCTACATAAGTTTGGTTTTTTCACAGTATCATATAGTTGGAATCATACTACATAGCCTTTTCAGATTGGCTTCTTTCACTTCATAACATGTATGTTTGTTTCCTCCATGCCTTTTCTATGGCCTGATAGCTCTTTTTTTTTAAAGTGCTGAACAGTATTCTACTGTCCACATGTAACAGCATTTGTTTAATCATCACACTGAAGGGCATTTAGATTGCTTTCAAGTTTTGCTGGATACTAAGATTGCTACAAACATCCATGTGCAGGTTTTTGTGTGGCCATAAGACTTTCACATAAACTTTCAACTCCTTTGGGTAAATACCAAGTAGCAGATTGCTGGAAATTGTGATTAGTTTTGTAAGAAAACGCCAAATAGTCTTCCACAATGGATGCATCATTTTGCATTCCTAGCAGCAATGTATGAGAGTTCCCATTGCTCCACATCCTTACTAGAGTTTGGTGCTGTCCATATTTTTCGATTTTGGCCATTCTAATAGGTGTGTAGCAGTACACTGTCTTCATTTGTAATTCCCTGATGACATATGATGTGAAGCAGCTTTACATATGCTGATTTGCCATCTGTGTATCTTCTCTGATGAGATATCTCTTAAGGTCCTTTTTCTGAGTTGTTTTCTTATTGTTGAGATTTAAGTGTCCTTTGTATATTTTATACAACAGTCCTTTATCAAATACATCGTTTGGAAATATTTTCTTCCAGGGCTCAGCTTGTCTTCTCATTCTTTTGACATCTTTCATGGAGCAAAAGGTTTTAATTTTTATTTTAATCTAGTTTGTCATTTATGTCTTTCATGGATTGTACCTTTGGTATCGTATCATTACCAGTTAGCTTTTTCAAGTTTGTTTTTATGTATAAGCATATATATTAAAAATGATCCATTTTGTAAAAAATTAATTTACATAACTCCTTATAATTTTGTTTTAAAATGGAAAAAAAGAACAACGTACCCAAAATCTGTGGAAATTTTAAATATATCACAGCATATTCAAAGAGTGAAATATCATGTATTCATTAACATGATTCTGAAAATGTTCTATGATAAAGAAAATCTTCTCTAATAAAATTTTAAAATAAAATGCAAAAAAGCCAGGGGAACCTGGGTAGCTAAGTCAGTTGAGTGACCAACTCTTGGTTTTGGCTCAGGTCAAGATCTCAGGGTCATGAGATTGAGCCTTCTGACAGGCTCTGCTCAGCAGGGAGTCTGAGAGATTCTCTCCTCCCTCTGCCTCTCTCTCAAATAAATAAATAGATAAATAAATATTTTTTAAAATGTGAAAAGAAATGTGATATAAACTAAATTTAAATTAAAAAATTGATATTTGTGCAAAAGTTATAATCAAATATACAAAATGTTTTCTCTGAATAGTAGGCTTATGAATGCTTTCAATATTATTTTCTTTGACAATTTTATTTTCAAATTTTCCAAATTTTTTATTATAGAAATACAAAAGAAATTTACTCTTTTAAAAAAAACAGATTTAGGACAAACCAGATGAGATAGTATTCTCTAGGTTATTACTGGGTTTATATATTGAAATCTATGAGCAATGCTGATGATATTACTGAGATGCAAACTTTAAGTAATCCCCCCAACTTTATCAAGTCTATTTTCAGGGAGAAGGAAAACCAAAAATTCTAATTATATTAAATATTTGGTCACTGTAGATCCTTAAATTCTCTGAAACTTCTACACCTGACCAATTCTTTTGTTTCAACATACTTAAACACATACATTTTGTTTGTTTCAAATACATTAACATATAAATACCAGCAACATAGAACAAACAAAATATTTTTCATTATGTACCAAAATTGGGCAAATTTAATTTGAGTTTCTCAGTTCCCAGGTAAAGTATCTATTCGTTTGCTTATCAGTTCTTGAGAGTTTAAGTATAGTGCATGACATTTTCTAAAATTCTCAGCTTTAAAATCCTGTCCTCAACACTAAACGAGTAAATCTTCAGGAGGTAGTTTTTAGGGAGTAATAACTACTCTCGGCAAACCCAATCTAAAAACACATCAAGACAAAATTACACAAATTAAAAAGAAAGATAAATTATAAATACTATATGCACATACCCACTACAGTGCTCTAGAGTCATCTTTAATGAATTATGTTTTCTTAAAGTTCAAGTAATATATTCCTAAATTTAAGGTAGATCAGATACTAAAATAGTTTGTTTCATTCATCTTATTATTTACATTTCAATCTTTTCCAACAAGCAGTTAAAATAGCTTTTTAAAAACTGACAATTCTAATTAAATATTGCACAGTTGCCTAATATGCTAAATAAAACAGTCCCTGAGGCCCATTCAACCTCCTTTTAAGAATAGTAGATAAACTCCAGTACTTCCTCAGAGCTGAATCTCCAAACATCTATTTTCTTTCAATTTTAACCACACAGTCAATGTTGCTTTGTCTTCCTTTACATTTGTTGTGAAATCTTCTGCCACTTTCTTTTCCCTTTCTTGTTGAAGTTGTCAGATTCTATATTTTCCCTTCAGTATTTCACTCAGCCTTAATGAAAATTAACCTCACAGTCAAAATAAAATGGAGCTTAATGGAAGAAAAGAAGAAGGTAATAAGTTTATAAGAAAACTGATGCCATACCTAGGAAAATCAGTGTCAAAAGCTGTGATCATGTTATCACTTGATGATACAACATCATTAACACGGCTGATGTAAAGTTACTCTGAGTTAAGTAATTGTGTCTGAGAGAACACAGGTGTGAGTGTACATACCACCCACTGGATTTCACTCAGAATCTGTGAAGGTCATATGTTGTCATCACATTTCAGGACCTGATACCAAAATAGCAGCACCTTTGATGATAAAAGATAAGGCTGCAGCATGACCGGAAAACCAATCACCTTCTTTATAATGCAGAAAGCTCACACTGCAAGGCATTTCCATTCTAATAGAAAAACACTTCACACATTCCACAGCTCAAAAGATATTTGAATCCCTCATATCTGATATTTCATTTCATGTTCCAGGCTATTCTCCTTTCTCTCTCTACCTCTCCCTTCACTCCCCTTCCCTGTTCTCTCCTCCTTAACCCTTGACCATATTTCCTTACTAAATCACACCACAAGCTATAGTTTCAACTTTGCCTTAATCAAATACACATAAACCAATCACACTGATTAAATGAGCACCAAAGATTTACAACAGGCTCTGTAGAAAATAAAACTATGGATATAACATCTATAGTATAGTTTACATTTTCAAAGTTGCAAACTTTCTGTTTATTCACTTTTGGTTCACTTGATTATGTTTTGCAAACTTGAAGTTCAGGAAGCCAAATAAAATCCACAAGAGATTTTAGGGCACAATAATAATCTGGTGTTTAAATTAAACTTTTCCTAAACAATTTAAAAATATACAAATAAAAAATAATAATCCATATCTTTCTCTAGTTTTCTGGAATACAGAAATAGTTGATTCTGGAATAAATTAGTTTGGAAATTATTTTGTATGATTGATCATGATATAGTAAGCGTATATTCTAGTAAGCGTAGCTTGTCTGAGTGTAGTATGATCTTTTTTTTTTTATTTTTTTAAAGCAATATCTTCACTGAAGTAATTCTATTTGTGGCCATAACATTTAAGAATCTGAATCTTCTTCAGTTTCCATTAGCTTATTTATTAATCAGAGTCATGTCTGTCCATTCTTCAAGGCCAAATTATTCTAGGCTCCTTTATAAAACTACCCAGGTTATTCTAAATCTATCATGTAGTTACTAATATATATTATTCTATTTATCCTAGTTTTGGGAAATATTCATCCCCTACTCTCAATACATGTGGTTCCCATGAAACAGATTCCATTTGTAGTTACATGCCTGGCATGTGACTTATACCTGGCCAATAAAATCCTCATATTTCTCTGCCTTAGTGATTGCCTCAAGAATGAGTACATGACCTTATCAGAACCAACTGAACAGGTTTTACTAATATTTCTTATGGAGAATTTATCTACTTTCTCTGCAGTAGTTGGCTAGTTGTTTCCAACTTGCAAACACAAGGAGTATGTCTGTCTGAGAATGACTAATATGAAAGAGATCTAAGATCTACAGAGTAAACAGATTAAGGACATTGTTTGATCCTCTGACTCAAGCAGCTAATGAGTCTATATGTATTGTTAAAAATCTCAGTTTCCAAGGATAATGATTTTGCCTTTTGTTTGAACCAATTTAGGTTAAATTTTCTGTACCTTGCTACCAAAAGTCTTAATTGACTCACAGCAATGAACACTGTTACTTCAGATTTCCTGTAGAAATTGAAACTGTACAAATTGTCATTTAATAATATACAGGCTTAAATTATTTAGTACTTATTAAGGAATTCTTGTTTTTAATCTCTCTGATAGGATTTAATTTCTACAAGGAAAATTTTATAATTAGCCATGTTCTCCTGTATTAAAGGAAAACTGAGACACATTAAATTTTTCAAAAGCTTATTTGGGTATACTTCAAATGGAATCACATAGGCCAACCAAGAATAGTTGGAAGTATTCCACAGAGAGAAGCTGGGGGCAAGGTTTTCATAGAGAAGACAATGAAGCAAAGCAATTATTTGATTGGTTATAGCTTAAGCAGTTCTAATTTGGGAAAGCATTGGCATCTGTTTGTGATTGGTTGTTGTCAGGTTTCATTTTCTTAGATTCAAGTGTATTGACTCTGGCATAGGTTTGGTTTGCTTACATAGATTATTGAGGCATTAGAGCCACCTCAATCTAATGGCTTCCTTCTTTAAATACTTTAACATCAGCATATAGTCTCCATAAGTTTAAATTTGAATATAACACATAGGGACAAAACCACACCTTACTGAAGCCAAGTTCTGTTAAGGATACTTCTAATCTGATATTCTCACCTTAACTACAATAGTAAGAGAGAAAAGGGAGGCTCACCAGTTCAAATATCTTTCTTTCTTAATTATCACAGATTATTTAGGAGTGAATTTTATCACAGTAACAACATAATTAAGAATGACAGAATTCCCTAACAGGTTATTTTATTTAATTTATTGTGGTACTTACTTAAATCATAATTATATGGATTTTCATGATAAAAAGTCAGTTTGTCATATAATTTCTCAGTACCTTGAGCGGTGGAAATCCTTACATCAGTCTAAGGGTTGTTTTTGAACCTATCAGGTCAAAATTTCCTTCTATTCACCTACTTAATGATATTTTGTTACTCTGGGTATTACAATCATCATTTATGCCAGTCTGTGTTGAGAAGTCACTCTATGTATTTGGTCTAAATTACTAATTGCATAAATGTCTGTCTACATGCATTATTTGTAAAAGTTGACTGTTTAGATAGAGTCTTTATCATTGGTTTCTACATTTTTCTAATGCTTTTGAGCAAATATCTTCTGTTTTTTTATTTGAGATAAAAATTTATTTGAGATTTATCTGAGAGACAGAGAGAGTGAGCACAGGATGAAGGATCAGAGGGAGATGGAGGGAGGATCACAAGTAGACTCCCCTCCCCACTGAGAGCAGAGCCCTATACAGGGCTCAATCACCATGACCCTGAGATCATGACCTGAGCCAAAATCAAGAGTTGGGATGTTCAACCGACTGAGCCACCCAGGCACACCTCAAACAGATTTCTCTCTCAGGTATTATCACTTAGGATTTCTTGTTCCTAATTAGATACCTGTGAATGTGGTAAAAGGTACTGTCTCTCCACCCCAAAATCCCATCTTCTCAGTTCTCTGATTACACAGCAACATTTTTCCTAACTCTTCCTTCAGTTGCTTCAGTGATATGACTTTACAGAAGCCATGTCATTTAACAACAAAAAAAAAACCTTCCTCCTGGATAAATGCAGATCCAACTGAGAGCCAAAAAACCTAGATATCAAGTTATTTTCTATTAATCACATTAAGCATATTCCCCACCTCAAAGTTACAAGCTTTTTGTTTTTATTTAAATACTGTAAGATATGTGTTCACCAGAATCTTACACTTAAGATATACTCAATGATTATGCTGACTGATAAGAAAAACCATTGACTGATAAGGGTAATGGGCACCATTCATTTTTCATTCTCAGTTTTCTAAATTGTGTCATTCAACATTTATTCTTATTATAGGAAGTATATTAAGTATAGATCTATTAGCTGAAATAAGAATTTCCAGGATGATGATCAGTAATTCAATAAATTACTAAATTCAATTGAATACATGTGTCAACACCTAATTAAGAAGGTCATCAACTCAATAGAATTATGCTACCATCTTCATTGTTTATTAATAACCTCTCAAAGAGCAGCTCTTCACTCCAGGTTCTACACTGAATTCATGCTTTGAATACAATTCCTAATCCAAGATTAATTAATTTAAACTTTACCTTGTGTAAAACCTAAAGCAGGCTTTAGTGGGACTATAGGACTCAGGGACTCTACAATGCCAAAGTGTAACAGTACTGGATTTTAATATAAGAATTTATCAGAACATGTGAAAAGTCATCTCCTTTACTTGTATTTTGGTTTACCAAATTATTTAATGAAACTATTTCTCTTGAAAATCAATAAGCCACAAAGCTTCATTGTATAACCTGTTATACACAATACCATAAGTAATAAGAATTTTAAGTTATAATGGTTACTTTTTTTGAGGAATTTCCATTATTATTTATAAATATTTTAAAACCTTGAACAACATACAATGGGATAGAATAATAAATTTATTTGGCCAGCACTTCTAATGCTATGGAATGGAAATGTTGATGAAGGCTGAGAGAATGTTTCATAAAAGCAGAATATGAAATTTTAAAATTGATAAAGAGCATTTTTGTAAGACACTGAGATCACAGCAACTAAAAGTGATCGTAAGGAAGAAGTATCAGCACCACATCATTACAGAGGAGTCAAAAAACTAACCTTAGCATCATCAGTGATGTGGATGACATAAAAAATTAAAATACAGACAGGTATTTTAGAAACATTATGTTGAAGGCAATAGATTCACAGGAATAAAAGCTTTTTTCAAATTCAATAATTAGTGGGAATTTCTTTAGAAACTCTAAAGTGTAGTCTAGTTATCAGTTGTTAGTATCCTCACTCCTATAATTTGGAAACCAAAACAACAATGCAGTATTAAGTAATATGAATTTAGACCAAAAATAATCAAATAAACTTTGAACTTTAGATAATAAGAACCATAGTTAAATAGGAAGAGAACCCAAGCTAGGGAAAAAAAAAAAAAAAAAAAAAAAGGAGCAGATGAACATACAGGAGAAATACTAGGATACAGGAGTTTTAGGAAAACAAAAGGGAGAAAAGGACATTTCCTCCCCTGATTTTTTTTTCTTGCATGAGAATGTACATTTATGGCTTTATCACAACTTTTATTTTTATTTCACAGTTCTTAATAGACAAGCTAACCTATAATTACCAAAGAATGCTTAGAGTAGTTCTTCAGATAGCAGGACACTAAAAACACATTTACACTTAACAGGAGGTGATTAGTTGGTGGAACGTGTTAGAAAAGCTGCAAATCCCATACAAGTATCAGACCTCTCATTCAGGGGTT
The DNA here is from genome assembly GCF_053574225.1 of Canis aureus. Taxonomy (NCBI): domain Eukaryota; kingdom Metazoa; phylum Chordata; class Mammalia; order Carnivora; family Canidae; genus Canis; species Canis aureus. The sequence continues at coordinate 48,476,334 of NC_135614.1, forward strand.
GTTTTTCATCACTGACTGAAATATATAGTCAATTCATTAAACTTTCTTTCAAGTTCTAAAATTGTTCCAGGTGAATTTTCAGGTGTTTTTCCCATCATGTCATGTACCATGGATTGGCAAAGACACAAAAAGACATGGTCAAATATAAATGAATGAGCTGAAGTTTTTTGGAAATATTTACTATCCAACAGTAGTCTCTTGACAGAAAACAATGGGTTTTGGATTCAAAACCATATTAAAGAAACTTTTTTTTTTTTAGTTTATTATGTGCCAAACACCAAGGTAGACACAAACATATACTCCATCCTATGCAAAATGAAAATCAAACAAATTTACTCCAGTCGAGCTGCCATTTAGTAAAAAAATAAACAGCAGTAATAGACCAAGTACTAGTGATATGATACAGTAAGTGTTAAAACATTCTGAAAAAAATAGAAGGGGACATGACTATTTTGGTAAGGTGAAAAAAAAGGCAAGTTGATAATTGAGTTGGATCTTAAAAAGGAGCTGTTTTCATTGTTTTGTTGTTATTGTTTTAATTTTTGTTTTTTTCTTGCTGAAGAGGAGAAGTAGGTGAAGGGCAAAAGGAAGCAAGTGTTAAGCTTTGGCAAAGTAAGCCCATTTCATGTTTTAGTAGCATCAAGTTTTCCAAGAGATTGGAGTTTAGATAAACACACACACACACACACACACACACACACACACAAAGGTGGTGATTGGTAATGCTGTTCTACATGAAATGTTCACTGTATCAGTCAGGGTTCTCCAAAGAAACAGAACTAATAGGATATAGACAGAATGATTAGATAGATAGATAGATAGATAGATGGAAGATAGATGATAGATAACAAAGATGAAAGAAAGAAAGAAGGAAAGATTTCTTCTAGGAATTGACTCATAAATTTTATAGGTCCACAAGTCCCATAATCTGCCCTCTACAAACTGGTATAATTGAATCCAAGTCCAAAGGCCCTTGTACTAGGGGCTTTAATGTTGGAGGACAGGAAAAGGTGAACATCCTAGCTCAAGAAGAGAGCGAATTTGCCCTTTCTTTGCCTTTTTGTTCCACTCAGGCCCTTAACATATAGATAAGGTCCCCTACATTGGTGAGAGGGCAGACTCCTTTACTCAGTCTACTGAATCAAATGCTAATCTTTTCCAGAAATTACACACTGAGATATAATGTTTTACTAGCTACCAAGTATTCTATAGCCCAGTTAACACATAAAATCAACCCTCATAGTCAGTTAGCCCCCAGACTTTTCACAAGTCTACAGCTGTCTTAAGTTCCAGTTTAGATATTGTATTTCCATTGATATCTTCCCTGATGCTCTAATCTAAAGCAAAATCATATCTCTTCTCCAGCTCTATCATATCACCTTATTTTACCTTCTTTCTATTTTATTTTCATCCTATTTTTTCACTATAAAACTTTTGACTTCCTGATGTTTTTGTTACTTACATATTTATTTATTCTATGTATCTTTCCACTAAAAATATAAATTCCATAAAGCAGGGTACCTATCTTTTTACTCACTGGAATATTCTGAAGGACCAACCTAGAGATGTATCTTAATATGAGCATGAGAACTAACAGATGAGCACACAAAATTTCAAAGATAATTTAGGAGAGTGCTTATTTTAAAAATAAGCAAATATAATTCTAAGTCAATATCAAAAGCTTAAAGAATGAAAAAAATAATGATTCTCCAAAGATCACAGTCTCATTCAGTAGGAGTTAATTTTCTTTTATATATAAATATATAATATTTACTCAACAAAGTAATACTAATGCATTTATTTTCAAAAATTAAAAAGATAAAGTTCGAGGAAAATGAAAGTTATAGTGAAAGCAAAAAAAGATTCGATACTGAAAGCTTAAATTCCAAATCCTCTTTTCAAGTTTCAAAAATTAGAAACTTACTAATATCTTAATGCATCAAGGAACTTTTCTCCTATCACCCCAATACCCAGTAATAAAAATCATATAATTACCTATATTAGACTACCAGCAAAATAGCTGTTCCATTAGTATCTGCCTTTAAAACTCTATAATTGTCTGTCAAGACTTCCTTTGAAGAGAGATTGGTCCCCCAGTGTTTGATGGTTTTAAAACATGTGCAAGTTTTCTGACACTCCTTCCATCAGGAGGTAAAGTCTATGTTCCCTCCTTTGCTTCAATCTGGGTAGGTTTGGGATTTGCTTTCAACTAATACAATGGGGCAGAAGTGACACTGTATAATTTCTGGGACTAAGTCACAAAAACCAATGTAGCTTCTGTATTATTCATTGTAACACTCACTTGTGGAACTCTGAAATGATATGTAAGGATCTAACCATTATGAGGAAGCCGCATTATGAGAAAGACACATGAAGACACCAGGTGTAGATGTACATTTGAGGATCCAGGTTAAGTTCAAGCTAATATCTAAAATGAACAACCAGATTTGTGAATGAAGACAATTCCAGGTGATGCTGGTCACTGATCCCAAGTTTTAAGTCTAAGTCTATCCCGCTCAGGTCCCAGACATCACAAAACAGTGAAGATTTATTTCTACTATGACTTTCCTAAATCTTTAACCTACAGAATCAGTGAGCATAACAAAACTGTTGTTTCAAGCCACTAAGTATTAGACTAATTGTTATGCTGTAATTATAATCACTATACAAAGATTCTAAGTTTCATTAGCATGAACAAGAGATTCACACAAACATGGACTGAAAAATAGAAAATCCTTCATAAGAAATCTCCATCACAGGACCTTATCCTCAAATAACCAGTTATTCACTATTAAAGAGAATTCAAAGTATGCTGGGACAACTCTGACATTTGATAATTCTAAAAAGTACTTATTAGACAGGGTATTATTGTGCTTTATCAGCAAAAACTCTAGAGACTTTACATGCTTAAGGGCTTTAACTAAAACTGGGTTTGTCTTTACTACTTACCCTAAACTGGTAATTGTGAGCTAGCATATTTATCATACATATAAGTTTTACTTCTGAGTATTTCTGCTTTTAAAATAGGCCTCATAAGCATGGGAAATGACCATGTAAAACAAGCAAGTGAGCAAACAAGTGACAAGAGAAAACAACCTCTTTTTCATCAGAATAGTTTCAACCTAGAGAAAATGTTTTCCTAACAGTTCATATGGCTGGTTGAATTACTTAGACCAAGGTCTGTGTGAAAAGGTATTTGGATCAGATGGAAAATATCACTGCAGTTTGTAGTTAGAATAATTTAATTTATGAAAGTAAAAACTTATTTTTGCCCAAAGGTGGTACCTGAAAAAGACATCTAAGTTTTAGTGCAGGCTGTATACATGGTCATAAAGAATGAAAATTTGGTTTAACTGTCAATGTAGCTAGGTATTTCAGAAGACATTCTATGTCTCCCAACAAATTAGAATCTTCTTTTTCCTAAATAATATAAAAATCACTAGATTTCAAAGATTATTTTGTGTTAGCACGTCATTCCCAAATATTAATAGACATTGGCCATAATATAACCTCAGTATTATTTTGTCTGAAATAAGTTCTATTTGGGGACATCTGGGTGGCTCAATGGTTGAGCTTCTGCCTTTGGTTCCGGGCATGATCTCCGTGTCCTGGGATCAAGTCCTGTGTCAGGCTCCCCGTGGGGAGCTTGCTTCTCCCTCTGCCTATGTCTCTGCCTCTCTCTGTGTATCTCTCATGAATAAATAAATAAGATCTTTAAAAAAACTGTTTGGATGTTGTCATCTAAATTAGAAAATATGCCATCTTTCACGAACATTTAATTCACTTAAATGACTAGGCTATAAATTCTCTGCAATATGTGTAAGGGACACTTGGCAATTCTATAAAACAGTGTTGACCACAGAAATAAAATGTGCCCACAAAAAAAAAAAAAAAAAAAAAAAAAAGCTGCAGATAGAATTTTAAATTTTCTGGTAGCCACGTTTTAAAAAGTAAAAAGAAACTGATGAAATTAAAATTAAATTATTTTATAATTATATATATAATTAAAAATATATATAATTGAACAAAAGTTGTCCAAAATATTATCATTTCAATATAACCAATAAAAATTTTTGGAACTTTTCTTGTATAGGCCTTTGAAATAGTTTGTGTTTTATACTAACAGCACATCTCAGTGTGAGATGTAGCATTATTTCAAGGGTTCAATAGACATATGTGACTAGTGTTGACTAGTTGGAGAGTATGGCTATAGAGTATACTCTATGTCTATAGAGTATTACCCACAGTGGAGTAAATCTCAGGTTTTGTGCATTTTTGTCCACTTCATTTTTCCCTTGGTGGCAAGGTTCTAATTATTTTAAGAACCTCAAATAATAAGTAAATATATTCTTTTATAGTAATTAAGGAATTATTTATTATTTAAAATAAACCTTTATTTCTTTCCATTAGCTTTAATTCCAAATACTGATATGCTACTTTAATTCAATATTCAGATTTAATCAGTTTTCCAAAACTGGTGACAAAAAGACTAAATGTAATAAAGGAGTAATTCTTTTGGCTGATTTATCAGCTGTGCACAGAAATCTCTTTACCACCTTCTCTTGTCCCCACCCTTCATCCTGCCAGTCATTCCATTATGCAATCCTCCTTGATTTTTTCATGTTTCATATAACTATTAACTATTTAAAAATGTTATTTAAATCAGTTAACCTGTTGTTTATCTCTGTTACTATATTGTAATACAGGTTCTGTGAGAGCAGGCAACATTTTTTTGCTCAAGCCACAATGATGCTCATTGCTTAGAAGAGTGAATAGCACATCAGAAGTATTCAATAAACACTTGTTCATTGAACTAACAAAGATCATCATTGTATTTTAAAAACATAGGCACTCTTTAGTATAGTTTACGCCAAATTTACACCAAACAAAACAACTAAAATACTATGTAGAAAGCTTCACCAGAGAGTCCGTGAGTTCTTAAGATCATTTTAGGAAGTTGTGGAATTTTTATGGTGGTTCATATGGTGGAATGTCTCCTTTAAAAGCAAGAAATTCAGAGATAAAAGACATCACATTTCTGATTCTAGGATAAGAGAAAAGCTTATCCTTTCCCCCCAAATATCATCTATGGTCTAGTTTATACAATGCTATTAATCCAACATACAAACATGTTTCTTTCCTGTTATTGAAAAAGCCTCTCAAATTTAATTAAAGTCAATAAAGAAATTAAAAGCTTAATGAAAGCAAGAATCCTCTGAGTGTGCTCATGCTGTTATCAGCCTGTGATGTTGTAAAAGATAGGATTATGCTTTCATTGCCAGACAACCAAAAGACGAGAAAGGATAACAAGAAGAGCTGTGAAAAAACTCCTGGTGAGAGAAATCTTAGAGTGAAAAACTGTTGCGTTTAATCAAGTCAATGAAGAAATTAAATACAAAGGGATAGCTTCTGAACATAACCACTTATTGTTTAAATCAAAATAATTTGGAAAAAATAAGGGAAAATAATTTGATATTGACCAAAATTCCTACTCAATGTGAAATTTTGTAGGAAACTGCAGGATTGTGACCACCATCCCTTCTCAAGAAATCTCAAGAAATTACAATCGGCCTAGATCAGAATGTAAGTATTTATTTTTATTATTTCACTTTAAAAATGAGTATTATATGAACTACAGATTCTTTTTTTAAAAGATTTTATTATTTATTCATGAGGGACAGAGAGAGAAAGGCAGAGACACAGGCAGAGGGAACAGCATGCCCCACGCAGGGAGCCCAATGTGGGACTCGATCCCTGCACTCCAGGATCATGCCCTGGGACGAAGGCAGGCATTCAACTGCTGAGCCACCCAGGCATCCCTGAACTGTAAATTCACTACACACTCCTAAGTTTTCACACCCAGATTAAGATAACCCCTCATCAGTTGTTAAAAGCTTCCATAATAGTGGTCAAGAGAGAGATGTCTGGGAACAATACTGGACTTTTCCTGCTTCCCACTGCCTTCAGAAGTAGTGCAGAGGGTACCCAAGGTACCAAAAGATTCTTACCACTCCTTTCTTCTATGAGATCACCACTGTTACAGCCTTCATTCGGGTTTATTTCAGATCTCTGCCAGAAGCTTCTGACTTCACCTCTCATTTCCCACATTTTCACCACTTTAGACTCTCTGCACATTTCCTGTTTAGTCCCTCTCTCCCTGCCTTCCACAGTTCCTAAATCTTGCCCACTGTGCTCTGTGCAATTCACAGTGCATCATCTTCAAACTTGACTCTGAATGTTTCCTTCATCACCTTGCTCATGGGAGCCTTGGATCTTCTCTGAGAATAGTGCTTTCCCAATGGATTGTTTTATCATTTTTCTCCTTCTTTCCTCACATACCCAAAGCTGTACTGGGCTAAGTGTCCTCTTTATGCCTCATTTCCAATTCTAGATTATTCTTTCTTTCTTCACTCTGAAATGCTGTAGCTTTGAATTATGTCATCAAATATTACTGCATACCACTATAGTCAGCTCTTGTCCCTCATGTTATTCCACCTCATTTATTGAAAATTTTAGTTTCTATTTCGACCATTCCCTCAAAGATCTTACAAATCATATGATATCAATTTGTAGGAAATGATTCTTCTAACATTCTACCTTGATACAAATAACAATAAGATTTCCATATTCACAAGTTCAAATATTGACTTTCTGGTCATATACATATGTATAGGAAGAGACAGAAAAAAAGAGAAGAGAGAGGGAATGGAACAATGAAGAGAAAAGAGAGAAGACTGATCCCTTTTTAAATGTTTGAATATTAATTTTATTTATTTATTTATTCATGAGAGACACAGAGAGAGAGGCAGAGACATAGGCAGAGAGAGAAGCAAGGAGCCCAGTACGGGACTTGATCCCGGGACCCCAGGATCACTCCCTGGGCTGAAGGCAGGAGCTCAACTACTGAGCCGCTCAGGAGTCCCTGAACATGAATCCTCTTTTTTTAAAAAGATGTTATTTATTTATTCATGAGAGACAGAGAGAGAGGCAGAGACACAAGCGGAGGGAGAAGCGGGCTCCATGCAAGGAGCCTGATGTGGGACTTGATCCCAGATCCCAGGATCATGCCCTGAGCTGAAAACAGATGCTCAACTGCTGAGCCACCCAGGCATCGCTCTGAACAAGAGTCTTAAGTGATTCTTTAATATTTAATAATTCCTTTAAAACTCAGTCATTAAGTTTTCTACCTTCATAGACAACTATAACATGCTTTTTATTTCTTTAAATATTCAACTTCTCCTCCCTCAGATTCTCAATTGACAATCTTTTCTCTCATTTTACTGAGAAAATCAAAGCAACTTCCACCACAACTCTCACCCTCCTACCAACTTCTGTACCCATTTTTTCTTTCATCTAAATGATACTGATGAAACACCAACACCCCTATTGATAAGTCACCCTCTGCAATGTGAACCAGAGCCTATATGGCTTCTTACCCATGCAGAGATATCAGTCTCTTTCAACATCAACCTTATTCTCGCCAATAGATTGTTCCCATTCCCACCTCCCCTCTAGCTACCACTTCTTTTAATTGCTTTCCTTTCCAGAAAAATACTTGGAGACAATTTTCTATGCTCACTGTTTTCAACTTTTCCTCTTACACTGGCTTTTCATCCCCACCAATGATCAGTTTTCTATCCTAGTATCACTTAATCCAAGAGCAGCAGGTGTAATGTTTGTTCCCTCTTTCTTAAAGCACTTTCTTCCTTAATATTCAGGTTATTTTCCTACCTCAATGACCAACACTGAGGTATTCCAGTCTTTGGTTCTTAGATCCTTTCATTTGTCTTTCTGATCTACTCTCTCATGACTTTGAATCCTAAGGTAAATATTTAACTGCTTATTTAAATCTCCACTTTGATGTTTAACTGGCATCTGAAAATTAACATGTTCAAAACAATTTTTATTTTCCTACTGAACATGCTTCATATTGTATCTTTCAAATTTCAGTGAAAGCTACTCTATCCTTTTGGTTATTTATATATGGGAGTCACACTTGACTTACTTTATCTCATTTCTCTCAACTGATTCAAAAGCTAATCTTATTCGGTCTACCTTCAAATTATATCTAGAGTATGACCATTTTTCATTTTCTTACTGCCACTGTCCTCCTCTATACTGGATTTTTTCAATTGTTTCCTACTTCAACCTTTGCTCACATTCCTCAAGGAATTCTCTCTTTTTTTTTTTAGACAATTTTTTAAATTAATTAATTTATTTATGATAGTCACAGAGAGAGAAAGAGAGAGAGGCAGAGACACAGGCAGAGGGAGAAGCAGGCTCCATGCACCGGAAGCCCGATGTGGGATTCGATCCCGGGTCTCCAGGATTGCGCCCTGGGCCAAAGGCAGGTGCTAAACCGCAGCACCACCCAGGGATCCCATTCTCAAGGAATTCTCAACACAAAAGCCAGAATGATTCCATTAAAATTCAAGCAGTTTCTTGTAACTCCCATACTTAAAATTCTCCAATTTTCCCCCATATTACTTAAACTAACTTATTTATTACTCTAAAACCCATATGACGTACATTCAAATATTAGTACCATTTTACAGACCAGGAAGTTTGGCTCAAACAACAATAGTTAATTTGCTCAAGGTTATAGGCTGTTAAGTGGTTGTATGAAGATTTAATCTGGCTTCAGAAACCATATTTTCAGCCATTATTATTTACTGAAAAAAATAATTTTAAACACCAGCAAAATCCTAAAGCATCCACATGTCTGGTGTATGACAGACCTCTTCTCCTACAATTCTCCCCTTTGTTTACTCCTTCAGCCACCCTACCCCTACTGCTATTCCTTATACTATTCAAATGGAAATGATTACAGTACCTTCAACTATACAAAACTTTCCTTGCCTCTTAGTTTACATGTCTGTGTGGCATTTCAAGTTTCCTATTCTTCCAGCTGATTTCTTTCATTCTATAGTAAATGCCATGTTGTTTCTATTATGAAAATGTTCTCATTGTCCATTTAGTAAGTGATATCAAAGAGATGGGGTGACATTTGATTAATGCTGCCTATCAGGACTTTGGCTCTAGAAAGTCAGTACTCCAGACAATTAATTACTAAGACTGAGAGACCTTAATCTATAGGTCCTTAAAACAAAGTTCCCTAGCTTTTTCCATCTTAAAGTCTTTGCATTTGCCGTTCCCTTATTCTAAGTTTGTTTCTGCATTGCTCACTTCAGCTCAGCATCCGTGTCACTGTTCATTTGGTGCCTGCTCAGAGAGGTTTTTCTGACTATTCTAGCAAGCATAGCCATCGTTACTCTCTCTCTAACCACTCAATCTACCTCATCATCCTGTTTTATTTATTTATCATTAATGGATGCATTCAACAAAAATCTAGTATAGGTCAGACATTTGTCAGTAAGTAAGCATTCCAGCTTCCCTAGAAGGTACCATCTAATGAGAAAGATAGTCAACTAGGGTATAAATAAATAAAAATCAAGTGGTGATATGTACTATAAAAAATAAACCAGGTTATGTTTCATAAACAATTAAATAAATAAATCAGGTTAATGGGAAAAAAGATTGCCTGTAAGCAGGAGCAATCTACTTTTTCTCAGCCCTTTGTGTATTGGGCATTCTATTTGAAAACAAAGAGAATGTAAAGCAATAAACAAATTATGACCATTATTATAATATTTTGATTGATTAAATGTCCTTACCATAAGAAGTTCTTCATAAGATCCCAAAAGATAATTTCCCTAGTGGGGAAAAAATCATGAAAATTAGAAATAATGAGTATCACATCTTTTGTGATTTATTTAGGTTTCATTAGCAAATTCAGATTTCTCTTTTTTCTTTAACTTAACCATAAGTATTAAAATAAGACTACCACCAGTATTTGAACAGACAGAATACTTTTACATTTGTTACACCACTGGTCTATTAGCAAGTAAAAAACAAACCAATCACATGGGGTGAAATACTCAAGAAATTTCCACTTCTAATTCTAATACTAAGCATCTAACTTTTATTGGACTCAGTTTCCTCATTTTATAAAATCATGGAATTTGTTTCAATTGATTTAGAGCATATCTAAAATTCTAATTATGTTCAAAGCTAAGCTAAAGTTATTTTAACTAGTTTAAAGAAAAATTTTATACATATTAATTTTTAGATACCAATTACATACACACACATTGTCAAGATGTATTGCATGTATCTCATGTTTTAAATTGGAATTTGAAGTTATTGATTAATTTTCAATTATTTATTTCAACCATGAGATGAACACATTTTCCTTAAACTTTATTATTCTGAACACTAGAAGCCTGAGATGAAAAGGAAGAAAGAAAATTCTAATTTGTCCCTGAGTGATTTAAATGGCTTTTAAAAGAATCTTTTGATCATAGAAAATATTTGTCTATCCATTACCTTTTTTCAAACTCTACTATGTTTTTTCCAACACCATACTTTAATTTAAATTTTGACTACCAACTTAGAATTGAGCAAAAGCAATAGATATCCAAAATCAGTGGGCTGCTGTGAATCACTTTCAATAAGAGAAGAAAACAAATGAATTACAGCTAGCATTAGGCTCTGGAATTGAAATTACAAGCACTCTGAGGAGTAATTATAGTATGTGGTCCAAGGATCCTGCTGCTCAGGTCCATTAACATTGCAGACCCTGCTGAATTATGAAAATGTTCCTAAGATCTAACATTTTTACAAAAAGATGCTGAAATCAAATCCCCAAAATACTCCCTTGATAAATACAAGGTTATATAAAACTCAATATTTATATTGTAGTCTTAAGAAAACTTTGAGACATACAGATATATTTCACATGTTAAAAGCAGTGAAGTGTCTGTTATTAAAATGAATGTGCAAAGCAAGTTAAAACTCCATTAAATAGATCTGATTTTAAATTCCATCACCAGAAGAAAATGACTCTGGTATTCCCAAAGTAATAAAGCCCAGAGTTCTTCTGCAATTCAAGAATGCAGACCTGGGGCAGGTGAAAGTTTCAGAACAGTTGATTTCATCTTAATATAAGTTGGGGGGGAGGGGGATGCATCGTGGGATAGATTATTCCCAGCTACTAAAACATTTAAATGGAGAATACGTTCATGTTAGACCATTCTAGAAAAGGTTTCTGACTAGAGGCCCCCAACACTTCTTTCCCATATTCAGGCTGTATAATTCTGTGTTTCAATATCCTTTGTAGTGACCATACGAAAAAAAATCTGAGATCCAAAACAAATCTGTATTAATATATTTTAAACATCAAGTCCATATTATGCATTTCTTTAAAAATGTGCCATGCTGTTTACGAATATATCATAATCACAAGTAGGACCCTCACATATGGAGTTTCCTAGGTCTCAAACACTCTTTCCCAACCTCTTTCCCAGTAATCCCTGATTAACTTATAGGTTCTAGCCACATACTCTCTTTTCCAGAAATTCTTTCCTGTCCCTCCCACCATTGAGACAAATTGTGTCTTACCTATTTCCCTTACTAGATCATAGGCTCCCATACCAGTAGTTGTGGTTATAATTAAAATTAGTCCTGTGAAAGCACCAGTTCCAGATTGTTGATATACTTAAAAAAGATTATTTTTTTTAGATAAATTAGGAAAATGCTGCATGATTCAAAGCTTAGGCAAATTCATTTACTGGAAGACATCATAGAGCCATGAAAGTGTTTTAGATTCTGTGAATTATACAGGTAATTATAAAGGTAAGTGAATACAGAATTTCTCAACATGATTTTACTTCAGATTCACTTTTTTTCATGGAGCATCTTATTAGACTAAGGTTCCTTCACTTTTATTTTATTTTTTATTTTTTTATATTTTCCTTCACATTTATTTTGGAGAACATTGAATTATTTTATTCCCCATCCTCTAGATTGTACCTGGCGCAAAGTAGGCTGGTAATAAAAACTAGCTAAATTAACTAGTTTTCATGTTTCCTGATAAATGCCACCTTACTTACTTCCTTAAAGGGACTTTGTGATCATCATATTTATTCTGAGCACAGGACTCCTCTGTCTGATACACTTGCTCACTTAACTTCTATGAGAATAACTCAAGGCTGGTGGTATACCTGCCTGTGGCATATGCTTCATTTTCAGATAGCAATTGTTGAAAGCATTCCTTTTCATTGAATTTATTAGCTGACTACTTCTAATTTTAATGCAATGACTCAAGCTCTTCCTCTTCAAATGACTACATTTGATCTTAGCCAAAAAACCAAGAAGCAATCCTCTTCAAATAACTAAAAAATGTTTATACTTTCTTCTACATAACACTTCATAAGCATTCCTTTTTGGTTTCTCCTTTTTTTTTTTTTTTAAGATTTATTTATTCATGAGAGACATAGAAGAGAGAGAGAGAGAGAGGCAGAGACACAGGCAGGGGGAAGCAGGCTCCATGCAGGGAGCCCAACGTGGGACTCGATCCCAGGTCTCCAGGATGACACCCTGGGCTGAAGGCGGCCCTGAGCCACCCAGGCTGCCCATGGTTTCTCCTTTCTGAGGTAAACATCTTAGCTTTCTTATTTCTACTGTGGTTTTCAGATTTCCAAGTTGACAGCAACCTTTCTATAAAATTTTGTTACTTCTGGTAAATTCTTCTAAAGCATACTTCAAGTCAAAATAAGACAGAACCTTAATATTTTGGAAAGATGCTGTGGCTCAATCCTGTGTTCTCTATGCCATTCATATTCCTCCTCTTGCCTAGAATGCTTTATCTTTTTTCCTTGACCTCTACAAACATTATTAACCCTTGAGGTAAAGTTCAACCCCATGGCATGCCCAACTACTTTAGCTGCCTCACTTTTGAAAACATTCCTCTGCATTAAAAACCTCTCTTTGAGCATATACAAATGGACATTAAACATGAAAATCCATCAGAGAAATAGAAACTAAACACCATACTGAAATACTCTCAATAATCACCTAAGTAAGCCATTTAGAAAATACAGAAATAGAGCACCTCACTGGCTCAGATAGAGCATGCAACTATTGATCTAGGGTTGTGAGTTTGAGCCCCACGCTGAGTGTAGAGATTACTTAAAAATAAAATAAAATCTTTTCTTTTCTTTTCTTTTCTTTTCTTTTCTTTTCTTTTCTTTTCTTTCTCTTTCTTCTTTTCTTTCTTTTCTTTTCTTTTCTTTTCTTTCTTCTTTCTTTCTTTCTTTCTTCTTTCTTTCTTTCTTTCTTTCTCTTTCTTCTTTTCTTTCTTTTCTTTCTTATGATAGACAGAGAGAGAGAGAGAGAGAGAGAGAGGCAGAGACACAGGCAGAGGGAGAAGCAGGCTCCATGCCGGGAGCCCGATGTGGGACTGATCCTGGGACTCTAGGATCGCGCCCTGGGCTGAAGGCAGGCGCCAAACTGCTGAGCCACCCAGGGATCCCAAAATAAAATCATGAAAAAAAAAAAAAAAAAGAAAAAGAAAATACCAAGTATTGATGAGGATGTAGAACAACCAGAATTCTCAAACACAGCTTCTGGAAGTGTAAACTTGGTATAACCTCTTTGGGAATCTAGTTGGCTGTTTCTACTGAGGCTGAACATTTGCCATCTCTATGGTCCAGAAATTCCATTTCTAGGTATATGCTCATCATAAATGTGTACAAATGTTTACAAAAGTTGCAGAAATATTTACAAAATATTTGCACACAAATGTGTACAAGACACATGTAATAAGATTGTCATAGCATACTATTTGTGGTAGCCAAAACCTGGATATTAATCAACTCTTCATTAACAATAGAAGGATGAATTGAGGTATATTTACATAATGGGGGTATTATACAGCAATAATGATGACTGTCTATAACTACATGCAACAATATGAATGAATCATGCAAATACAATATTGAGCTAAAGTAGTCAAGCATAAAAGTGCATATATTATATTACCTCTTTTATATAAAATGAAAACAGATAAAAGTAATCTGTAAGAAGTTAAGATAATATATTATCTTGGGGGAAGCAGAAGAAGACCTAATGCGGTATCAGAAATGATCTGTTTCTTTATCTGGGTGCAACAGCCAAGGATATTCAGTTGGTTAAAATTATTGAGGTGCTTATTTTCTGTTCACATATTGTACTTTAATACAAACTTTTTAAAAACAAGTTCTTGATCTACTTCAGACCAGGAAATACCAGTGACTTTGTCAAGCATAGCTGGGGTAATATTAGCCCGGGTAATATTAGCCTGCAAAAAGTGAAAGTGAGTATTCTAAATATTTCTTTTAGCCATTAAAACAAACAAGCAAGCAATAATCAATCTATAGTTAGCTAATCATCTATAGTTAGATGTTTCCTCAGAACATCTAACTATAAAAAATAAAATAACTGTTTGATAAACCTAGGGAATCTTCTGTCTTCTTGACTTAATGCATATAAGATGTAGATGTTTTTTTTTCAAGTTAACATATGTAATTCTTCTACTTCAAAATAACTTTAATCATTTATATAAAACAACTAAAAATTCCAGAACATACATGTTAAAATCTCCATCAAATCCCATACAGTATTCCAAATTGGTAAGAAATAATTCAGGTTTTAAAAATACATAACATATACCAGTGGCATTTTCACATATTTTTAAACACCACCCTTTATCTTCCAGATCATATTTAAGCATTTTCATTCATTATCACTATTTTCATAACTTTTCTTGAGTCTTTCACAAGGATAAAAATTCCTGCTTCCAGAGAGGAAAAGGAGTTATTAAATAAAAAACTTGAAAGAAGATGATTTGTTTTATTTGCCTCTCATTATTAAATAAAATCCAGAGACTCAGACTATTTAATGGAATTGTTTTTAAACATATAAAAGCATATAAAAGCATATTGCCTATTTATAATTATAAATGCTACCATATTTCTCTAAGGAACTCCTCAGTCATGGGGACAAGATTATAGAAATAACACACCTACAACTTTGCAAAGCAATTATAGCAGGCAATGACTCATCTAGACAATATCTTAGCCATTTTAGAAAGTGCTCCAACAGAATGGGAACCATTATTATCTGAAGTGATCAAACCAAAAAAAGATCCTATATAAAGCACAGGATATCATATTAAGGTAACCTATTAAGTTCTGTAAGTTTTATCATTTACTGTTTATCATCTTTAAGTAACCTTTTCAATGAGGATATGTTGTTCATATATATTTAGTGTCTTGCAAAAATTTGGAAGTATTTCTATCATCTTTGCCCATATAAAACACTTTGCTTTGGAACAAAATTATGTTACACCATTTCCCCATCAAATTCTAACAAAATTTAATGTTATAGAGGAGAATTCTAATGCTGAACATCTTATGTATTTTTATGTAAGTCTATATTTCTTCTAGAAAAGTATAAGATTTTCCTTATTTTTTCTTTATAATCAAAACAAAATCCAGATGTGTCAGTACTGGTCTTTTTCTAGTAATTTTACTTACAGTGCCACAGTATATTCTTTTTGAATTTTGTTTTCAATTTATATTACATTTGGGGTATATCATTCTGTAAGTTACACCAAACATATAAAAGAGGCAGCAAATTTTTTAGTTTTTATTTAGAACATTTAATTAACTCTGTAGTCACCTTGTCAATAATACTCTCTTCCCAAACTTAAGAATAATGAACAAATTTGTGTAACTTCATCCCATAAGGTACTACAGTATAAGCATCCTAAATGATTTTATTATTTTAAGTATCTTTTCAATTCATCATCTATATCAGAGTTTCTCAGTGTGGGCCCCATCAACATTTGAGGCTGGATATTTGTGGTGGGGGCTATATGTACATTATAGGATATTTAGGAACACTCCTCTTCCCCCTACTATAAGACGGTAGTAGCCACTTCCCAACCTGGTGACAACCAAAGTGATCTCTAGACATTGTCAGTTGTCTCCTAGGAGGTAAAAGCACCCCTCTTGAGAACACTGATCTTTCTTTCCTTTTTTTTTTTTTTAAGATTTTATTTATTTATTCATGAGAGATACAGAGAGAGAGAGAGAAGCAGAGACCCAGACAGAGGGAGAAGCAGGTTCCATGTAGGGAGCCTGATGTGGTACTCGATCCCGGGACTCCAGGATCACGCCCTGGGCGGAAGGCAGGCAGTAAACCACTGGGCCACCCAGGGATCCCAACACTGATCTTTCTTAATGCTAGAGTTATCTTTCTAAAATACTAATTATATATTCTACTGCTTAAAGAATTCCTTTTAATGATTATTTTTATTCATCTTTAGATAAGCATATTACCCAGAACTTATATAATAAGGCTTGTTGCTCATTTCTAAAATTAAATCATTACATCATAGACTTTTGCTTCAACCACAAAGAACTATTTGCCTCTCAACACACTGTTCTCTTTCATGCTTCTGTCTTTTTGCTTATGTTGATTCCTCTAAAAGGATTTCCTTTTCCTCCAATTCTACTTGGAAAATTACAGCTAAACTAATAAGACAAGTTAAAATATCACCTCTGTGAAGTTTTTCCTTTCACAGATACATAGCATTAAATGTTATATACATATAGGAAATACTTTCTTCGTCATTTACTTGCGCAAGTTTATTTTTACTATTTTGAGCTATAACCAAATTTTGTTATTTTAGAGAATAAAGCACATTAGCTACATAATGAAACCAATATTGGTCAGTTGTTTACCAGGAAAACAGAATCTATGATCCTATAATGATGAAATCACCCCTAACTATATTTATCACATTTATACTTGCTTAGAGAGAAGTTCCTCTGATGCATATCTGACCCCTCATAAAGCCTTCAGGCACAGTTTTTCAATTTGGCATTTCTACTCCCAGAAGAACTTAGTTTCATCTGCACACTTGAAGATTTCATTGGGTTCTGTCTCTTCCAACTCATTTATAAGCCCATTTGATAGTACTAGTCCCTAGTGAACTCAGTAAAATTCTGTAAAAAGCAAGAAGCACTTTACCTAAAAATATAACTGAGGTCACTAGTGTGCACATTTGCATTGAACAGCTACTGCATACTTTGGGTCAGCACTGTCCAATAGAAGTTTCAGTAATGATGGAAATTTTCTATATTTACACTTTAGCATGGTAGCCATATGTGGCTACTGAGCACTTGAAATGTGGCTAGTGTGATTGATGAGCTGAATTCTGCATGTTGTTTATTTAAATTTTAATTTTAATTCAGTCACATACAGCTACAAGGTGAGGATTTGGGCTCTCACCAAACTGTTCTCCTAAATTTTCACAAAAATGTAATTTCAGATTTTTATCAATTAGTCTTTGTACTTTTAGAGTTTCAGAGGAAAAAAGTAAGTTTTACACTACATCATCTCATCTTTTTTTATTTATTTATTTTTATTTATTTTTTATTTTTAAGTAGGTTCTGTGGCCAATGTGACAGCCAGGGACCACTAAATCATCTCATCTTTTACCTTACATTATGAACTCCAGCTGAAGGTATGAAAAATAAGAAAAGCAAGTGTGAACAAAAGTATACATAATTCAGAACCATCTCAGCAAGATTTTTTTTGTCAGTTATTTAGAAGAAGTTGAGAAAAGAAGAAAGACAATGTTTGATTAAACTATACTCATTGGGGTATTAAAAACATTTTCTGCAAATGATAGGATTTCTTGGAGTAATTTTAGAAACGCTAAAGAGAAAATATTAATGTTTAACAAAGTTTTGCAGGAGACTGTTTTTGACACTAAGAGGGAAAGAATAAAATTCCAATGAGTCCAATGAGATGAATAGCAAGCACTTGACAGTGGTCAATAAGAAAAATAGCATGGAGGGTCACAGAACCAGAGAGGCGACTAGTGACCATAAAAGCCCATGATTTAACATGATTTAACACAACCTTTCTAAGTCTGATAAGGAAAGAAAAATGACTAAAGTGAAACTTGAGATAGATGGTTCCTGTAGTTTTGCTAAACAAGACAAAAATGAAGAGAAAATTTACAAAGGGAATGTTTCAATCACACAGAGTCAAAAGGAAGGGCAAAAAGATGAAACAGGAAAAGGGAAATTGAAAAAGCAGAGTACTTTATAAATCAATTATTTCCCACTGCATATTTATTCATTTTAAGAACACAAACCTGCTAACTGCACCATGATGTATTCTAATTTATCTCTCTTCTACAGTACAATTTCTTCAGCTATGATTTAAAATTTAATTATGTTCTTAATTAGCCATTTCTGCTCAAGGATTGATATGCCTTTAGAGTGACAGAATACAATTATTCACTCACCCAATTCATGTTGAGCATATTCCATGTACTCCCAGTGACCCTTGGCCTAGCTCCTTGGACTTCCAGCTGGGTGATCATAAAGACCAGAGTGGAAGTGAGATGTAAATTGACCATAATGGATGGATAAGAAATAAGGAGAAATGACATCTGTGTTCCGTTAGTGTTATCCTGGGGAACTGTTCAACAGGACATTCAATGATTATTTATTATTTCATTTTCTAGGAGGATACAACTTTGTTCAATGTACTACTATTTAGGGACCAAATTCTGAAGTTGCATGTTAACCTGGAGCTTTTTTATCCTGGAGGATAGTTCCAAATTAGCAATCTTATTCTAACTTTTTCCTTTCCAGCCTATGTTTATTTGGTTCCTCAAATGCTCTTCAAATTAGCTTCATCATCTTGTCAGTTCTCTTATTAATAAGTTAAATAAAGATTTACCACATGCTCATTTTGTTTTTATATTAAGGTCATGCATATAATTTTAAAGAGATTATATTTTTACAATATATATGGGTTAAAAAAAAGAGCCAAACAGTTCAAGTAGAGGGAATTGAGTGATAAAATGCAAAATTGATAAATATATTTGATCCTGAACATGCTGAGGTTAGAGACACCAAGCTCCCTGTTTAGTTGAAAATCCACATATAACTTTTGACTCCCCAAAAACTTAACTGCTAATACATTCTACTCACAGGAAGCCTTAGAAAAAACATAAAAGGTCTATTAACACATATTTTTATATGTTAAAAACTGTATTCTTACAGTAAAGTAAGCTAGAAAAACAAATGTTATTAAGAAAAATAAAAGAAATAGAAAATAAATTTACAGTACTGTATTTATATAAAAAATCCACATATAAATCGACCTGTACAGTTCAAAATTATACTATTCAAAAGTCAACTGTATAAAAAAGATCAAGGAAAAGCCTTTTTTCTCACTAAATCCACTCAGTATCTGTTCTAGGATGACACAATAGTCTGCTGCCACAACATTGGATGACCTACAGTTTATATATATATATAAAAGAGGCAAAGCTAATTTATGCTGTTAAAGGAAGTGGTTATTATTTCAGGATGAGGAGCAGTGTCTGGAAGGAAGTATGGGGGAACTGCTTGAGTTCTCAGGATGCTCTGATTACACAGATGTGTACAGTTTATGAAAATTCATCAAGCTTATGATATGTATTTTTCCAAATGTCAATTATAGTCCAATGAAAAATAAAAGTTTGAAAATGTTCATAATAAAAAGAAGCATGTTTATTTTTTAAAAAGTTCTGGATTTGGTACAACGTCCTTTGCATCATATTTAGATATCTATTTCTGTCACTACACATATGATGTCTGCATGATCCATAATTTCTTTCCCAAAGAATTATCATCATTAATACACCATTACATGTCTTCCTATAAATTTGTCATCTTCTTTGCATAAACCACACCCAAGATATGTGACCTTAAAATTACATTTTCAATTTCTTCAAAATGTCACAAGTGAAACCTAAAGATATTTGACTAGAACTATAATGCAGAATCTTTCTAGTTTTCTGTGACTTTCTCCCAATATTTTAGAGCTACCTTGGCACAACCAATTTGACAGCAATACTTTTGGAGACATGTATTATTATTTCCAAAGTATGGGACTTAATTTTCATAGGGAAAAAGTTATTTTCAACTTACAGTTATCAATTATTAATTTATATTAATAATTAATTGTTTATGATTATAACAATAGCCACCTGTATAAATAGGCTTGGCCACAATCCTCTCTCAATAACCATATTGTTCAACTGGTTGATGAAATGGAGGTCCAAATAGCAATTAGCTTACTCCCTGTGTGTGAGGAACATGTGACAAATATCAGGCATATATTTTAGAAAGTGAATGAAGAGTATAGATGAATCTGGTAAACTAATTAAATAGAGGTAGGTTAAGTGGAGATAGATTGAGGACATTTTTGCCATACTGCAGTTTTGGTTGTCAGGGCATAAGAATAACAAGTGACGTCTACAGTTATATCAAGACCAGATCATGGAACGTTCTAAATTGAGGCTACTGAACATTTTTATTATTTTGTATTATTTGTATTTGCTATTTCATCAAGAAACTAGAGAAGAGTTTTGAGTGGCATAATAAAATCCTACTTCAAATAATGTCATCTGGAAGCACCATGTGAGTCGGAAAGTTTTCAGCTTATCCTTGCATAAAGTTGTCCATTCAAGGATGAAATATGGGCAGCCCGGGTGGCTCAGTGGTTTAGTGCTGCCTTCAGCCCAAGGCGTGATCCTGAAGTCCCAGGATTGAGTCCCATGTTGGGCTCCCTGAACGGAGCCTGCTTCTCCTTCTGCCTGTGTCTCTGCCTCTCTCTCTCTGTCTCTCATGAATAAATAAATAAATAAAATAAATAAAATCTTTTAAAAGTATTTTGTTCTGATCACCAAGGAGTTCTTCTTCTATGAATGAAAATATTAACAATTAATCAGTAATCAATTTCTTTAATGATATTGGACAAATATGTCAGCTCAGTTAACAGTTTATGTCAAACCAAAAATGAAGATGTGTGTACTACAAGCACTTTCAACATTGTGCTTTTTCTCTGATTTTATAAAACTGAATTGTTCTGTGAAGGACATTTGTTCAAATTTGTTTTTTTTTTCCTCCCTCAATATAGTATTGATTATGTTACAACTCCTTTGTAATAGATGTCTTTACTCAATTACAATGTATTATTCCCTAATATCCATTAAGGTAGAAGGATTACTATTACTCATATGACAAAGAACCATAATTTTTTTTTTTTTTTTATGTATTGGTGTGCTTTTCCAGTAGTTTCTAGTTTGTTCTAGGACCAATTAGGCAAATAAAATTTCAGGTAGAATTAAAATGGCTTGAATGCGTATTATTATCCCATTAACTAAAATGAAACGCACAAGTTGAGGATAAAGTTTAAAAGAAGTCTCTCAATGTCAAACAATAGAAGACTGTTTATTTTACATCTTATGAGGTTGCCTGGAGCAAAAAGAGTATGTAGGTTAGATGCCCCATGTGGGGCTCAGCTCACCTAGGGGTACTCCCTAAGTTAAGTTTAAGGATGTTTATCTTTCATTACCAATGTTTGTATTGCCAGTCTATTAGACTTTCTTAGAGTTATGTCTGCTCACTGGACTTTTTTCCAGCAAACTAAATGTGGTGTTTCCAAAAGAATTAATCTTAGTTCACCAAGAAGAGATGGAGTGCTGATTTACTTTAAAACTCATTACTAAAAACAAAACAAAACCTCATTACTACTAGAAGGGAGAAATGAAGGTATAGAATGGGAAACCACTGTTCCTAAATTTTTACATAATAGGGTATAGGAGTCTGTGAAAGTGAAAACAGAGTATTACTTTTCTTACTTTCATTATCATAACAAGATGTGACTGGTCCCTAACAGTGTGACTCTTCTGAGTTGTCAGGGTTTCACCTAGACTGAATCATACCCTGGAGCCCTGTTTTGTAAGCAGAACCCCCCACTAATAAAAATGACCTTAATGGCTGACTTGGGTGCTTACAATGCACCTGCATCCTCAGTGGGCCAGCCTTAAACAGCAATAAGCTGAGGTGGCCTCTGCTGTGAGCATTCAGGTATCATTAATGGATCATCGAGTCAATAGATCATGATGGCTCCTTTGGAAAACTCCGACTCCATATTAGCATGCTCTGTCCAGAGAATTAGAGAGAGATTTTAACAGCCCACAGTGTGACTTAAAGAAATTCAAGAGGAAAAAGAGATGTGTTTCAGTAAAGTCAAAATGATAGATTTAAGAGAATATGTAGCAATCTTAAATAAACACGGGATACTGGAACATGGAAAATTTATTTAAAAATTTTTATGTTATGATATTTTTAAAACATAAATATCACTAACAAGTAAATGAATAAATAAATAAAACTTGTGTCAGTTTTCTTATAGATGCTTAAACCGTATAAACACTATAGTCTCTCCTTTTCTGATGTAGTTTTGTTTTTGATCTCCCTCTCTGAGATACCAAACCATATACACTTTAATTCTTTTGGCCTAGGGTCATTTTGTGGATGATATCTCAATATTTTAATAGCTTCGAATGCATTTTTAAAAAATCATATATGAAGAGTCTGTGCTAAGCCCTCTATGGTAGGACTAGCATTTATTAAATAAATCGATCACTTACAGGCCTCTTGGTTTGTATGAATGGAAGGAACTTGCTATATTCTACTTTTGTGTATTAAACAGAATTTGCATGACTAATATTTAAACATGGGTAAATGAGGTGAATTAGAACTAGAGAACCTGATTCATGATCAGGAAAAATTTACTAACTCTTCTTAACCAAGAGTCTACTTATTTTCTTGTTTAATAACATTACTTGGTTTAATAATAGCATTAATGACAGCCTGCTTTTGAATGGCACTACCAAGTTTTTACACATATTATTTTTATACCCCAAATAATCTTTTATTTATATGTATATAATATATGCCCTACATCTGTGGCATTTTCTCCATGTTATAAATAAGAAAGGTAAGAAAAGCATTTTACCTCGCCTCATATTCCTAAATTCCATTGTATATCTTTCCTGCCCATATCCTCACCTCCACCTCCACCACTTGAGATAAAAAATAAATTTAAAGGACACCTAGGTGGCTCAGTGGTTGAGTGTCTGCCTTCAGCTCAGGGCATGATTCTGGGTTCTCAGTTGGAGTCCTGCATCTATCTCCCTGCGAAGAGCCTGCTTCTCCCTCTATGTCTCTGCCTCTCTCTGTGTCTTTCATGAATAAATGGATAAAATCTTAATTAATTAATTAATTGATTGATTAATTATTTTGATATTTTAATGGGCAATGACCATATCATTTTATGTATTGTTTGGAACCAATATGACTTTATTTTGTATATGAGTATTTTATAAGGACGGGAAAAGCATCATAAATCTTATGTACACTTTATCATGCTGTCTTATGTATATAGTAATTATGCTGGCTATAGTTCAGACTCTTCATTTAGTAGCACCTATTGCACTAGGTTTGATATTAGTAAAGGTCTGTTTAAGAGTGTAGTATAAAATCTGTTATAAGATTAATTACAGTTAACATTATAATTTTTAGAAAGATGCCATAGAATCTAATCTTCAAGGAACTATCATTACAGAAAGTGGTTTTAAATCATCATTCTTACTTTTCCCTCTATTCATGACCACTCTGGGTCAAAGTCAGTAGTGTATACTTTATTTCTTTTTTTAATGATTATTTATTTGAGAGAGCAAGAGAGAGCGTGGTAGGAAGGGACAGAGGGTGAGGGAGAGAGTCTCAAGCAGACTCTTCACTGAGCACAGAGCCCTAGGTGGGACTGGATCCCAAGATCTCCAGAGCACCACCTGTGCCAAAACCAAGAATTGGACACTTAATTGACTGAACCACCCAGGAACCTCAAAGTCAGAAGTGTATCTTTTAAAAAACACGGAAAACTGTGAAAAAAATGCAAAAATTAAAAGAAAATAATCCTTGACAACTTTGTTTTATAACAAAGGAATTTGCATTATCAGTGGTGACCTGAGACTACCAAGTCCAGGTGTTTTCTATGTTGATAACTTATCCCTGATTTACTATATAAAGGGACTGGTATCTGCAGGATATGATTTATGGAGTACATTCAGGTACATGTGGAATTATTATGAGTGGAAAATAGAAGAAAGCAAAATTCCTGTGTGGAATGAGCCATTTTACTGAACCTGGTAAAAAGAGGGACTTGATGGACATTTTAGGCAGAAACCAGGTAATTTCCAGTGTTAACAAGGAAGGCATACAGAAGACACTCCTGTTTCCACATGAAAGATGGGTTAGTCCAACATTCAGAGTAGCACTGGGTAGGCTGAAGGCTGTATTGAAGGCACCATTGTCCATTTAATGGTGAGATCAGATGTTTTCAGTCAATAAAAGTAATACCATACACAAAAATTAGTTCAAAACAGATCCTAGACCAAAAAAATAAGAGTAAAAAATGTAAAACAATCATAAGAAAATATAAGAGTAAATCTTTATGATCTTGTATTAAGTGAAGTGTCCTTAGGTATATGATGTAAAAAGCACAGGTTATAGGAGAAAATATAGATAAATTGAATGTTATCAAAATTAAAGCTTTTGTACTTCAAAGGACATTATACAGAATTGAATACATTTTCAAATCACCTATCTGATAAAAGACTATTGTCAGAATATATAAAGGACACTTATAATTCAATAATAAATAATTCAGCTAAGAAATGGGCAGAAGATCTAAATAAACCTTTTTAAAAAAAGATACATGAATGCCACAAAGCATGAAAAGCAGCTCAATATCATTAGTCATCAGAGAAATGCAAATCGAAACCACAATGAGATACCATTTTTCACACTCTAAGATGGTTCTAGTCAAAAAGACAGGTAATAAAAAAACACTGGCAAGATTGTGGAGAAAATGGAAGCCTCATATGCTGTTGGTAGGAATATAAAGTGCCACCACTTTGAAAAACAGTCTGGCAGGTATTCAAAAGTCTAAATACAGAGTTACCATATGGTTTGGCTATCCTACTACTAGGTATAGTCCCAAGAAAAATGAAAATATATGTCTACATAAAAATGTGTACGTTAATATTTATAGTAACATTATTCACAATAGCCAAAAACTAGAAACATTCCAAATGTTTATCAACTGATAAATGGATAAACAAAATGTGATATATCCATTAAATGTAGTATTATTTAGCTACAACAAGATCAAAGTACTATAATTACTGCAACATGAACTAACCTTGAAAATATGCTAAGTGAAAACAAATGACAAAAGACCACATATTGCATGATTCCATTTATATGAAATTCCTAGAGTTAGGCAAATCTATAAAGACAGAGTAGATTTCTGGTTGACTAGGGCTGATACAATGGGAAGCAAATGAGGAGTAACTGCTAATGAGTACAGGGTTTCCTTTCCAAGTGATGAAAATATAAAACTGATTATAGTGATAATTGCAGAACTCTGAATATACTAAAAACTACTGAATTGAAAAAAAAAGAGAGAAACTTGAGAGACCTATCAACAAATTTCTTACAATATACAGACCTTGTTTACATTCTGATTTGAACAAATATGAAGTAAAAAATCAAGAGAAAAAAATAACAGTTGCAGGGGGAACACATAGTACTGAAAATAATGCCTCCAAATTGGTTTAAACTGAATCATCAGTGGTAGCTGTGTGTGTGTGTGTGTGTGTGTGTGTGTGTGTGTGTGTGTGAGAGAGAGAGAGAGAGAGAGAGAAGAGAGACAGAGAGAAAAAAAGAGAGAGAGAGAGAGAGGTGTTCCTGGAAACAGGTTTACCCATTCAAGATTTCCATAGGTTCTGGGTCCATCATTGAACCTGAATCCACTTGCTCAAAAGGCACAAGAATTGGTCTATCTTGAGAATCTTGCTAATGTGTTTGCTGACCTGGGATCAGACCACATGGGATCAGACTGCATGCTTTCTAACTTTCCTGGAGCTGAAATATGGAGAAAGCCTTATTCAGATTAAGGTCTGAGAAAGAACACATATGCCCTCATATTCAAATATAAGAGACTGGGCCATACAATCTTGCTACCTAAGCTTAATGAGTCTAGAAACTGTATTCTTTCGTGGTAGAACAGTATGGTCTGGTTGAAAACATCAAACTTTATGGTATCTGCTCATATACATTTATTCTATAAATATTGATGCCAGAAAAAAAAAAAAGGCAGTCTGTGACCATGTAATCAGCATTATCTTTGGCACAGCCATTGGATGATGTGGTTCAAAGTCCAATATTGACTGTCTTAAAATCTCACCATAGTTCCTTCAAGCTGTGTTTAAGTGGATCCAGTAAGGTGTTCTGAGTTGGAGATTGTAGGAAAATCCATATTTCTGCCTGACCTGATAGCAAGTAATCAGAAACATGTCCTGGGACTAATCATAGTATGGTGATTATCTAAAGTCACACGTCAATTATTAGCCATATGAGTTAACTGCAGGTTTTTATGAAAATATAATAGGTATTCAAGAAGACAGATGGGATCAAAGGGGCAGGAAAAAGACAGCTTATACAAGGTCATATCTATATAGCCCTTATTAGCTATTTTATCTGTTTTCTATGTTCTCAATTCTCTATCCAGAAATAGTTTCACTTTTAGAGAACAGAGCATCCACTAACTCCTTTATCTAAGAAATAATATGTGTCTTAGTCTTACTAAGCTTACAAAGTCAAGTGGAGTACTTTCTGAGTACTCAGGCAAAGTCTACAGTCAGGCTGATATTGTAAAAAGTATAGAGGGAATGCATATCACGTGGGATACAGACAAATATACATAAATAAGCTTTTAGAGGCTTTAAGATAGGGAAAAGAAAATCAAGTATGAACAACCAACAGGTGAATAGTAAACTTCATTTAAACTGAAAGAAGATGCAAAATGGAGTACACGGTGATTCAGACAAAAATACTGAACACCTGAAAGAGCCTGACCTGGTTTACTGAGTTTGAAGCAAATACTGCAGCATTCATATACTGGAAACAGTTTTCTCATGAAGTGTTCAATTTTGTATCTTGAAATGCTTACCGTGCCTTCCTATAGATCCATATTTCTACTTTATATCATTTCCTTTAATAATTCTTACAGAGTACATGTGTTGGTGATGAATTATTTCAGGTTTTGTATGTCTGAAAAAGTATATAACTTTCATTATTAAATATATTATTGCTCAGTAAATCATTCTAAGCTGCTTTTTTTTCTTTAGTACTATAAAGATATTTCTGTCATCCATACTTTTGTTATTCTATAGGTAATATTTCTCCCCCCAACTACTGGCTTCTTTTAAGATTTTTCTCTTTATCAATGGTTTTGACCAATTTGATTATACCATGCCATATAGTAGTTTTCTTCATGCTTCTACTTGGATAAGTCACCTGCAATTGTCCCATAGTTCACAGATTTTTTTTCTCTTTTTTTTTTAGATTATTTTTTCTCTTTTTTTTATTACGGATT
This sequence comes from Canis aureus, assembly GCF_053574225.1. Lineage (NCBI taxonomy): Eukaryota > Metazoa > Chordata > Mammalia > Carnivora > Canidae > Canis > Canis aureus. The sequence goes on from NC_135614.1 coordinate 48,503,580, forward strand.
GCTTCTCTTGCTAACTTCAAGTTCATTGATCTTTACCTCTGCAATGTTTAATCTGCTATCAATGTCATCCCATGTATTTTTTCAACTCCAATATTTCAGTTTTCATCTCCCAAAGTCTGATTTGGGTCTCTTAATATCTTTCCTACTCTATTTAATGTTTGAACATAGGAACTCAATTGTGACTATTGTTTTAAAGTCTTTGCCTGCTAAGTATGTTATCTGTATCAGGCCTGGGTCAATTTCCATTTATTGATTTTTCTCTTCATTATGGGGCATATCTTCCTTTTGAATGCCTTTTGTATGTAGGTTACTTTTTTGCCAAATGCCAGAAACTTGATGGCATTTTTTGGTCAATATATTTTTGTATTCCTTTATATTTTTAACCTTGTCTAGGACACAGTTATGTGGAAACAGTTTCATCATTTGAGACTTCCTTTAAGAATTCATTTGATAAGACAAGAGCCATTTTTAATCTAAGACTAGTTATTCCTCCTTACTAAGGCAAAACCTTCTGATACTCTATGCCTTGCAAATTATGAGTTTTTCTAGTCTGGTTGGTAGAACACAAACTATTCCCAGATTTGTGTGTGTTCCAAGTATTCTTTCTATTAATCCTTTCAGGTGGTTTCTGTCTTTGCCCATATAATAGCTTCACAAACGTGTTCATCAATACTCTACTAACCACTCAGGGTTCCCTCTGTAGATCTCTGGAGTTCTCTCTCTTGCAGCTCGTCTCTCAGGACCCTCTCATGAAACAATACCCTTTGAAGATTTAGCTCTCATCCCTCCATGATCGCTCTTCTTACTATATGATATCCAATATCTTAAAAACTACTGCTTCATAGATTTTGTCTGTTGAATTTTATTGTTTGTTTCTTAGTTTGGCAAGATAGTAAATCTGGTCTCTGCTACTCCATTTTGGCCAAAAACAGAGGTTCCCCCATAATTAATTCTTAATCTGACCTAAGAGTTAGTTTATTTTTAGTTCTGATTGTAATTGGTTTATATTTCTGATCCAATATATATTATGCATTAGGCATTATCTTAATTAGAGTGACCTCTAAAATTATCGGACAAATGGATTAAATATTAAATATAGCATTCCTTAATTTGAAAGATTTTACTGGAGATTTGAAAGATGAACCTTACAAATTCTTAAGAATTCTTAGTTTTCCATATCATTTTATCTTTCTTTTCCTCTGAACTGTAGGGAATGCTAGCCATACACTGCCATGTGTTAGCAGATTGACTGGTTTTCTGAATAATTTTATTGATTAAATAATATTTTGACTTAAGTATTTATTTCAAATTTCAGCTATGGTTCTATATGCATATCATTAAAAATTACTTAGAGCGATGTAAATCTCTTTTGGTAAGGTTCTCTCCATTTACACTGATTATAATTTGTGGAAGCAAATTTCATATTGAAAATCAAAGAAATCATATCCAATGATTAATTGTGAAAACTGAACTAACATATTTTATCGTAACTGATTAAGAACTCTGCCTCTTAAAATAGACTTAAATTTGCAGTGCTGGAAACCAATGATGAGTGAACAAAGAATTGACCCACTGCTTCTTCTATTTTTTTAATTTTCCTAAAAGTAATTAATTAGCATCATTATTGGGGAAAATTATTTTTCATACCATTTATATATGGCATGTAAAATCATATACGCTTGACATGTTTTTTTATTACAATTCTTTAGTAAAGTAAAATGGCAAGCAAAATATTTTCCAGAAATCACAGCTTAATAGCACTTGAAAACTGGAAGTCTTCAGTCTGAATTGACCCTGAATGCTCAATCCTTGGCCATTCTTGTATGTGGTTATTTTTAAAGTTGAATTTCAGTTAAAAAATTGATCATGATGGCTTTGTGAAAGGGTAGTGGCTTAAAGCAACATAAATTTATTCTCTTATCATTCTGGAGGTCAGAAGTTTAAAATCAAAGTGTTGGCAGGGCTGTGTTCCTTCTGGAGGAAGTCTGTGCTCCTTCTGTTCCTTCTTTCTTTAGGATAATCTGTTTCCTTGCCACTCTCAGCTTCAAAAGGCCACCTGCATTCTTTGACACATGGCTCTTTTCTCCATCTTCAAAGCACATACTCCAACCTCTGGTTCCTTTGTGAAATCATCTTCTCTGTCTTTGGCTTCCCTTGCTTCCATTTAAGAGGACTTTTTGATTATCTTTTTTGATTATCCAGGTTCACCCTAGATAATCCAGGAGAATCTCCCTATCTCAAGATCTCTAACTAGATCACATGGTGGAAGCTGGAGGGCATTATGCAGCCTGCCACAGTCATTCTCTGTGGTTGTTTTCAGTTGTTTTATTAAATATTTTTATTAAATATTTTCTCATTTATGTTCTGCCTGATTCCTATGAGCACTGGAATTTACAGATCTTGATTTCCAAAAGAGTGTAGTGTGTCCCCATTTTACTGAAACAGCACAAATGTAGTTAGAAATTGACTACCAGATCATAGATACAAATGGGTTTTAATAAAATATGACTTGCAATTAGCTTTATTGATGGATGCAAGACAAGAAACACATTTGATATAATACTGTTAACTCATCAAAAGGCCAACAGTTACTCAAGAACACATCTTCTTTTGCTCCCTCACCCACGTGTGGCATGGTAGGAGGGGAAAAGATCAAACACCTGTAGGCCTCACCTTGACATAAACTGCAAATTCTCAGAACACAAGTACTATACCATGTCTTTTTTTCTTGTTTTAACAGACTACCTAGTACTAAGACTATCATGATTTTGGTAATTTCCACCAAGTCTTTTGAGAGCTTTGCAAGGTAACACAATAATCTCTTCTTTTTCCTCTCTTTTCCCTCTTCTTTCTTCTATTCACCATTGTTATAACATCACCATAGTTATAATCTACAGCTATTATTTATTGAACTCTTTGTCTTTTCACTAGGCTAGATGTAAATATATGCAGTTGCCTACTACTATACCTACTTATCTACTTTACTAGAAAATAGTGAATAGTGATATCCTCTTCTATTTCTCTCAAACCTGCTTTACCTATATTCCTCCTTCTAGGTCAGAGGTAACTATATTCTTCCAGTAGCTAGGCATCCATAATTCTTCTCTTTTTGCCATTCCACAGATACAGCCTGCCAGTAAATCTTACTAGCTTGACCTTAAAAAAATTTACAAAACTCCAGAACCTGATCACCTTTACCTCTTTCAATGCTGCAACTGTATAGTAAGCCACCATTATATTCTATCTTGATTATTACAAAAGCTTCTGTATCCCTTCCATCCATCTTAGTCCATTGTCAACACAGCAATCAGGGAGGTCCTAGATGATCATAATGTCCAAACATATTTCCCTGTCTCAAACCCATTATGGTATTCTACTTTTCTCAAAATAAAAGAAAAGGTAGGTTTTACAGTGTTATGCAAGATCTGACTCTGCTTTCTTCTTGGCGTCATCTGCTATATCTCTCTTCTTTGTCCCAGTTGCACTGGCCTCTTTGATGTTGCCAGAACACTGTCAAACATGTTCTTACTTCAGGACCTTAGCACTTGTTCTCTGCAATGCTCTACTCCTGTTAGTTATACGACTTATTCCCTCTCTGTTATGAGCTGAATTGTGTCCTCCAAAAATGTATATGTTTACATCCCAATCTCCAGTACCTCAAAATATAACCATATTCAGAGAATATATCATTAAAGAAAGAACTGATTACAATTTTCAGAGGGTTTTTTTTTAGAGGCCATTAGGATTGGGCCTTAATTTAATATGACTGATGTCCTTAAAAGTAGAGTAAGAGACACTAGGAATATGTGTAACATGCATACACAGAGAGAAGACCTTGTGAGGACACAGCAAGAAGCTGGCCATCTGCAAGCCAAGGAGAAAATACTCAGGAGAAATCAAACCTGATAACCCCTTGATCTTAGATGCTCCAGAACTGTAAAAAAATAATCCTTTGTTGTTTAAGGTACGAATCTGTGGTATTTTGTTTTGGAAGCTCTAGAAAAATAATACTCTCCCTTTCACTAGGTCTCTGATTAAAAGCCATATTCTCTGTGTAAACTTACCTAAAATTTCCTATGTACACAGATCCCTTATATCCCATTTCCTGCTTTATTTTCCTTTTATCACACATGCAACAAAATACAAATTGCATTTCCTTATCTTGTTTATTGTTTATCTTCTCTATTTCATGAGGTCAATGAAGATTTTGGCCTTTTATTTATTTATTTTCTAGGTTTTATATTACTATCTCCCTGGAATCTAGAATAGCATTCTTCACAGAATAAGACCTCAGAGATGCAGTAACTGGGCTGCATGTTTACAGAAATGTAAGAACCAGTAGAAAAGAAAAAAACACAAAATAACTGAAATCCATGTCATAAGAGTAGAAATAGAGGATATAACCTTGGTCTTTAATCTTTTATTGACTATTCTCCAGATGATCCCGTTCTAGAAAGAAAGAGAAAATAAGCAGATACTTAGAATATGGAGTGATGAGAAGTATGAAGGAAGTAAGACTAGGATGAAGTGGGTTTGTCGAAGGCGACATGTTGGTACATATAGTGAAATATTAGGAAAGTTAAAAGGCTCCCTGGAGGAGGACTTTCTAAGAGTATGAAAACCTATTTCGGAAAGAAAATTATTAGGTATCGCCCTAGGGCCTTATGTTTCAACTTTTATGTGCTTTTCTTTTCTTTTTTTTTAATATATAAAAGTAGAAAGACAAAAATATCACAGAAAATCTATTTTAGGAGCTAGATAGGGCAGAAAATGCTCCATTAGCCTTAGAGTGCTCAAGAACTGTTCAAATGCATCTAGATCTGGAGGGTCTTTTTGGCTTAGCTCTGTCACTTACTTGCCATTTGATTTGGAAAAAAATTGACTTGTGGTAAAATGTGTATCTTAACCATTTTTATGTATACAGTTCAGCAGTATTAAGTATATTAATATATAATATACTGTATAATATATTAATATATTGTACAGCTAACCACCATCTGTTTCTAGAACCCTCTTTATCTTGCAAAACTGAAACTTTATACCCATTAAACCATGATTCCTCATTTTCTCCCACCTCTAGTCTTTGGTAACTACCATTATACCTTCTGTGTCTATGAATTTTATGAATTCATACTCTAGGAAATTCATATAGGTAGAATCCTACAGTATTTGTTCTTTTGTGACTGGCTTATTTCACTTAGCATAGTGCCCTCAAGTTTCATCTTGATGTGTGTATATATATATATATATATATATATATATATATATATATATATAAGAATTCTCTTCCTTTTTTATGGCTATGTATTATGTATACGCACATTTATCTGTTCATCTGTTGATGGTCACTTGGGTTGCTTCCACCTCTTGGCTATTATGAATAATGCTGCCATGAACAGGAAGTTACAAATATCTCTCTGAGGCCCTGCTTTTAATTCTTTCAGGTATATTCCCAGAAGTGGAATTTCTGGATCATATGGTAATTCAATTTTTAACTTTTTAGGGAATCATCAACCACAGGGGTTGCAACATCTTACATTCCCACCAACAGTGCACAAATGTTCCAATCTCTCTACAGCTTCACCAAGATTTGCTGTTTTCTGTTTTTCTTTTCTTTCCTCTTCTTTTCCTTTTCTTCTTTCTTTCTTTCCTTCTTTTTCTTTCTTTCTTTCTCTCTTAAGTAAGTATGAGGTCATTTGAATGTGAATCTAAATTGTCTAAATTTCTGTTTCTTGTCTGAATTGTCTAAATTTTTGTCTCCTGATTCATGTTCAGTGTGAAATTTGTTTGAATGATCTAAAAAGATGTAATACTAGAAAATACATGTGAAATTCCTTTGTAAAACTTAAAGATTTATTTTGTTCTCGTACTTCTTTGGATCTTCTAGAATTCTTATATGTCTGGGCTTTTCCTAAAAAAACAAACAAACAAAAAAACTACCAAAGTAGACTTATAATTGAATATATAAATAACCAAAGAAAAATGGAAAGAGTCAGTCATTTTGCCCTTCCATTCCCTGCCCTTTTCTTACAAACACAAGTGTGAAATTTTATAAATTTCAAGGAATCATAACTTAACAGCTATTTAAATGATTCAGAATATAGGAAAGCCCCCTTTTTTCCCCATCTTATTCTGAAATGCTAACAAGACCCTAAAACAAAAACAAAGATACTATAATCACAAGAAACTAATATCATTTGAAAACTGAAGCAAAGAAACCATTAGCAAAATGAAATGGCAGTATATTTAAAGGATACTTAACTATTATTCCAAGATGTCAAATCTGTTAGTGAAGTATATTACACTAATAGAAGAGGGAAAAATAACTCTTCCAAAGTTGAAAAGGCATGTAATAAAATTTACTGTCACTTCATGACTAAAATAATAAGCATTCTTTGGAAATTGGGCAGATGGTACCCATCAAAAATAAAAAGTATTTTTGACTAAGTTCAAACTTTTATAGCTTCCCTGTAGTCTATAAATTATTAGATTATATAAAAATTAGGACAATAAGGACTCACATTTAGATGTAGAAACAGGATTATGCCCTTTACCTGGATTATCTCATTTAATCCTCACAAAATCACAGAACCTGGAGGGCTATTATTGTTTCATTTTTCCAGGTAAACAAATCGATACTCAAAGCAATTAAACATACTCGGAGTCACAGAACTAGTATTAGCTGATAGACCATCAAATAGAAGCCCCCGTCCTTAGAATTAAGCAGGCCAGAGAAAGACTTCTAATTTCATACCAATTTCGATACTGTATCACTAATAATTACATAGAATACTGTCCCTGAATTCTGCAGCCATTTTTGCAATGGCACTCCCATTAAAAACCTTAGATGAATGTTCCTGTAAAATTGAGTTCCACTTACTCTTTGATACCATCTGTGATCATATCAGGAGGTGTTAATTGTTCTTTTGTTAATATCCAAACTAATCCTATTAAGGCTAACAGTGGGAGTGTGGCCTACTACAATTTAGTAGGAAGGTCCAGAACATAAAAAGAGATCTGGTATCCATTTACGCCTCTAAATAATACACTTTTTAACTGCAATGAAGTGGTCAATTCCCCAAAGACATTCTAAGCATCTGCCTGAAGTGTTAAATGAGTTAGTTCCCCTATCAAACCAATTAGAATAGACAAATTAACTGGAAAGGAAATTCATTGTATAATATTATGTACAATTTACTGGCTTAAATAAAACCCTACCTGTAAGATAAGAGAGGCTTCTCTTCTGTGTAGAAAGATGGAATTTCTGTTGGTTAAACATGGCATACACCAATTAGGAAAAATAAAAGTTAATTGTATTCATTCAAAGACCTCTCTAGGCATTTGTAAGCAATAGACTTGAACCTTTCCCTTTATGTTTTCTTGGAGGCCGAAAGAAAATCCAGGGAATAAGCTTTTATAAGGCTTTTAAAAGAGGACATATACTTTACTTCCTTTTGCTAGACTGATAAAAGCTTGCCAAAAAGAGGATTTGGGAATCAAAATATCAAATTTGGCAATTTAGCTTGAATTATAAAGTAATCCTTTTTACAATTTTTACACAATTGAAAATAACATATATCTATATGTACCTATGGGAATTTGTGAGTATAAAGAGTATAAGCAGCAAATTTTAATATACATTATGTAATTCATACTTTGTATTTATGCTAAAATTAGGTTCATTAAATAAATGGGGATTACATTTATTAGAAATGCACTGCTACCAAGTTAAACTATCATTAGAGCCTAGCAAATTGACCAGAGAGCTAATCATTTGTTTTGCTGATCTCTCTTTTGATGTGCTAAGAGCCCCTAATAAGGATAGTTAAAGCATTAAGCTGAGAACTCAAGTGTGAAAACTAACATTATCTCCTAATTTGATGATAGACATTAATTGTGGCTTATATTTCACTGTTAATGATTGAGAGAAATTTCCACATTTGCATAGCTTTTTAGTTGCCCACATAGTAGTCCTCTAAATTTCACCCCAATGAAAGTTGAGTAGAAAGTAGCTACACATCTAAGGCGTGATTCTGGAGACCCGGGATGGAGTCCCATGTCGGGCTCCCTGCATGGAGCCTGCTTCTCCCTCTGCCTATGTCTTTGCCTCTCTGTGTCTCTCATGAATAAATAATAAAATCTTAAAAAGAGAAAAAATATAGGATAGACTTTTAAAAAGTTCTTCTATTTATATTTAAATGCCTGCAACAGATTGCATACAGATCTGTTTGTTTGGGTTGTCTTCTAGAAAAGAAGGCCACATGCTCACAAATAAGCAAAAACACCATATTACCTAGGGAACAGGGAAGGTTTGAATTGTTAAAGCTTAAGTGTGAGCAAACATTTTTTTTTCCATTCTCCCAAATGTATTCACAAAGGTAAGTAATCATATTCATTGCATTATTATTATTTTTTTATCTTAGAATTAAGTTCAGAATGTTGTCCTGATGCATTTCCAATACTAGGAGTACATATGTTCACACACACACACATGCTCACACATTCCTCCATGTGTATATACCCACATAAACCCCATCTCCACATTCATGCCCACATATTCTTTCTTGCTATGCAATCCATTCCATTCTTGAGCTAGGATAGCAATAGAAACATGCATCTGCTTTTTAAAATCCCTACATTCCATATAGGTCAAAATACTAATTAACTTCCTTCAGCAATCTATATATTCTTAGACATATAAAATGGGTATTTTTGTCAATTTACTGCCTTTTTGCAGTATGCAAACTGAAGCAGAGCTCACATAATCAATTTCTTTTATTCTATCCACTTTCAGTGAATACGTGAATGTATCCTATAATTTCTAGAAGTCTTTATAATCTTAGTAATATTCTTCATAATATTAGACTATTTCTTATATTATTTTAAAAATAAGTTTCATGAAGACTTTATATTAAACCTGAATTACTCTCAAAAGTAAATAGGAAACATTGTTTGGGACATCACTATTGAAATTCTATAATTTTGATTTTTCTGTAACATTTTCAAAATATCAATATCATTGTATTCATTCCTTTTAATATTCATTATATCTACAATCTATTATGTGTCAGATACTTTGCTTGATTCTAGGCATACAAATATGAAGAAAGTTTTCTCTGTTTTAACAGAGCTATAAGCTCCACTGAATGTAGTGGACTAATTTTAAATACCATTTATTAAAATAGGAGGACCATGGATAAGGACATGAAAATGTGAAGACCTACAAGATAGCTCTACAATTGACTGATTACCTTCTGAGCACAAGGAAATGCTGGAATGATGAATGTTAGAAAAGTTAAAGCTAAAAAAAAATTTTTAAATAAAAAAATAAAAAGTTGAAGCAGACCTTCAAAGACACAGTCTAAACTGGAATCCAGAGTCCTTTGCAATTGTTTGTGATAGATCTAACTAGTACAATTTTCTAGAGTCTCTTACCCATATTCAAGCAAGCTGAAAGCATATATGTGAGTATGTGTATGTGTTCATTATAATTTAGATTGCATTTTGGGATTTTAGTTGTTACGATAAAGCAAATGCTTTGTGTTAAACAAATGTTCATTAGGATAGCTAATACCTGTACACATTGTATAATACCCTATATGAAAGTGTTTATTTAAGCGAATTTTGAGGCAGTAGCAACTCCTTCCAATTTCTCTTGGCTCTGATATGAGGTCTTTTCATAGAACATTCCTGAAGACATTAAGGGGGCTAAAAAGCATTTGACTTAGGTTTTCTTAGTTGGCGTTCCTATGTAGCTGATGGTAACCATAATTCTGGCTCTGAAAAAGAAACAGTGAAGAAAAGAATAGAATATGACTTACTGAGTGCATAGAAAGAAAACAATTTTTATATTAGTTAAACGATATGACAAATGTACAAGTTCCTTTCTAAGAGTGAAGATATTATAGTTATAGAAAAGATGGTAAGAAAGTGCTGAGAATCTGGAGTCTACAATAGTTTTTTCTCTGATTCCCTTTACAAGAATGGATTATTTTAAAGATTATTTTAATGAATCTTTTAGTGTACATTAAATTATTAAAATCTAACACATAATATTTTTATGGTACAAAATAGGGATTCATAAGTACAACAGTAATATTTCCCTTAACACATGAATCTGGTTGATTTTCCCAAATTGAGCCCCTCACAGAATGAATACTAATGTCATATTCAGTATGACACTATCAGTACTCTTGAAATTAAGGAATTCTTTATCTTTAGCCTTAACATCTCCCATATACCTCAAAGCACCCCTTGATGAAAGGCTCAATTTACAATTTTGTAAGCCTAATTTAAATGTGTTTTATTTTGTTGTTGTGTTCTATTGACATAGATAATAGCTGATTACAGAGCACATATGTGCTAGTGTGCATATAATTTTATGGAATTATAAGAATATTGATTCTGCATTATTGATTGAGATAACAGGTAAGAGATCTTTTTATGTGTGTTTCTCATAAAATCATACTCATTTAAACTGCTTTGATTATATATCCTGAAGATTAGCTAATGTCATAGTATATTTTTCTAAATCATGATTTTAGATAGTTGTACAGTATTTCAGCATATAAATATAACATAATTTATTTATTCAATTCTCTAAATTTTTAGATTACCTTTCAGATTTTTTGGATTTCATTCTTATAAATAATGATATAATGAACATCTTTACATATAAATTTCTTGTACGCATCTGATTATTTTATTAAGTTAAGGAACTATATTTAAAGGTAAGAACATTTGGATAGCAAAATGATTCTTGTCAAATAGCTCTCCAATATGGTTGTGCAAGTACAAGCACAATGTAGAAGTACACCATATCTAGGTTATTGTGTTTTCCATACTTTTATTAACAATATGTATTAAAAGCAAACTCATACAACCACTGTTGAAAACAGTATGAAAGTCCCTCAAAAAGTTAAAAACAGAGGGGCATCTGAGTGGTTCAGTCAATCAAATGACTCTTGGTTTTGGCTCGGATCACAATCTCAGAGTCCTAGGATTAAGACCTTTGTCAGCTTCTGGCTCAGTGCAGTTTCCTTGTCCCTCTCCCTCTGCTCCTCCCCTCGTGCTCTCTCAAATAAATAAATAAATAAATAAATAAATAAATAAATAATATTTTAAAATATTAAAAATAAAACTACCCTAAGGTCTAATAATCACACTACAGGGTATTTACCCCAAATTACAAAAACACTAACTCAAAAGGACACATGCACCTCTGTATTTATAATAGTATTATTCACAATAGCCAAATTATAGGAGCAACCCCAACTTTGGTTAATAGATGAATAGATAAAAAAAAAAATAGATGAATAGATAAAGATATGGTATACACACACACACACACACACAATGGAATATTACTCAGCTATAAAAAGAATGAAATCTTGCCATTTGCAACTTTGGGAGCTAGAGAGTATAATGCTAAGTGAAATAAGTCAGACAGAAAAAAACAAATACCATATGATTTCACTCATAGGTCGAATTAAGAAAAAAAACGAATAAGCAAAGGGATAAAAAGACTGAGAAAGACAAACCAAGAAACAGACTCTTAACTATAGAGAACAAACTGAATGTTACCAGAGGGGAGGAGGATGGGGGGATGGGTGAAAAAGGTGATGTTGATAAAGGAGCGCACTTGTGATGAGCACCAGGTATCGTACAGAACTGTTCAAACACTATATTATATTCTAAATCTAACATAACACTGTATGTTAACTTTACTGGAATTAAAATAAAGTAAAATAAAACAATAGGTATTAACATTTATAATTATCAATACGACAAGCAAAAGGTATAACTTTTAAATTATGCATTTTTTCAGCTCTAAAAATGTTGATAACTTTTTTATTTTTTGTGTGTTCTTTCACATCTTTACTTTGGGGTAGTTTTATCTTTTCACAATGTTCCTTAATTTGGAGGCACTAAATAACAAAATGGAAAAAGGAGACACTTTTACAAGTCAGGGAGAAATATATATTCTTCCAATTTACTATATGTATGTATTTGGGCTCACTGCAAGCATTCAATAAATTGCTGTCAATTTTTGGCCTTAAATGAAAACTTTAACACCTTTATCAAGTGATAATTAATAGCTGTAGGTCCAAACCTAATTCTAGTAAAATACTTACCACAGATTAAGCAATAAACATAGAGTTCATCTAAATGTAATTGAAACCACATATTTCTATGTATCTTTCAAAAGTACCTGAAGATATTATTTATAAAGCAAGATTAAATGTAGAATTAAATGACATTATTTAAATTAAAAAACATTTCCATTTTAACAAATATTTTCTTTCCTCTGAGAATAGAAGTGGCCATTTTAGCTTACTCATTGTGTGTTAAGAAAGAAGCTCATATCTGAGGAACACCTGGGTGTCTCAGCAGTTGAGTGTCTGCCTTTGGCTCAGGGCATGATCTTAGGATATGGGATCAAGTACCACGTCAGGCTCTTTGCAGGGAGCCTGCTTCTCCCTCGGCCTATGTCTCTGCCTCTCTCTCTCTCTCTCTCTCTCTCTGTGTATCTATCTCTCATGAATAAAATAAATAAAATCTTAAAAAAAAAAGAAGCCCATATTAGAAGGAGAAAATTAATCTGTTAGAATATAGATTACATGATGCATTTCCAGTAAAGATATGACCTCTGAGTTTTACTCCAAGGATGGATGAGAAACCACTGAATGGTATTAACCATCCAGAGGATTCACATTAGCTGACTGGACTTTGGAAAGATCATACTCTGATCCCTGTCAGGAGAGTAGATTGTCAGGCTAAGTGAAAGCTGAGAGATAGTTTAAGAACTTACTACTAATGTCCAGAGAGAAATAGCAATAGAAATAAATAGCAATAACTTGGACCAGGATGGCAGCACTAGAAAAGGAAAAGGAGAGAAGTAAATATCTTAGTCCTAGTCAATCAGTCTTGTTGATGGGTTAAACATAATAGGAGAGAACTTCACAACAACTCCTATACATTTTTGGCTTAGCACTGATGATGTCATTTATGAAGATAGAAAGACTCAGGAAAAAGTGAGTATGGAAGTGTGAATAGGTGTAGGTTAAGTGCTCATTTCCAAGAAGAAACAAAAATGGCTGTTGAGTTATTCTGAGTGCAAAGTCAGACACTATGATTCCAATAATATGGCAGATCTAAACAGGAATTTATAAATATTATCTTATATGGAAACAGGGTCTTTGCAGGTGTGGTTTAATTAAGAATTTTGTGGGGTGCCTGGGTGCTGCACTTGGTTAAGCATTCCACTCTTAGTTTCAGCTCAGGTTATGATCTCAGGATCCTGGGATATAGGCCCCCTTCAGGCTCTATGCTAGGCATGGAGTCTGCTTGGGATTCTCTCTCCCTCTCTCTCTGCCTCTCCTGATCATGCTCTCTCTCTAAAATAAATACATAATTTTTTTTTAATTTTGTGATGGGGAGATTTTAAATCATATATATCCTTAGGAAGGGGTAGGGGACAGAGGGAGATTACACATACATAGAAAGGAGAGGTGATGTGAAGATGGAGCTGACAGAGATTGAAAAGTGTTGGTCTTGGAGAGTAATGTGGCCACAATCAAGGAATGTCAGTAGTCATCAAAAGCAGAAAGAATTAAGGAAAAGATTCACCCCAAGAGCCTCCAGGGAGTATGGTCATGCTCACAGCTGGATTTCAGTCCAGTGATAATGATTTCAGACTTCCGGCCTTCAGAACTGTTAGAGAATAAATTCCTGTTGCTTTAAGTCATTGAAATGTGTTGTAATTGGTTATATCAGGCACAGGAAACAGAAACAGATTTTGATACTGAGAGTAGGGTGCTGCTGTAACAAATTCCTGAAAATAGGGAAGTGCCTTTGAGATCGAGTAATGGGTATAGGCTGGGATAATTTTAAGATACATGATAGAAAAAGCCTAGATTGCTTTGAACTAACTTTTGGTAGAATTATGGATGTTTAAGGCACTTTTAGTAAGGGCTCAAAAGAAAATTAAGCACATGTTATTGAAAATTGGAGGAAAGATGATCCTTATTACACAGCATCAGAAAGTCTAGCAGAAGTATGCCCTATCATATAGAAAGCAGAACTTATAAGCAATTAACTTGAATATTTTGCTGAGATGTCCTAGCTAAGTGTTTAAGCGTAGCCTCATTTCTTCTTATGGCTTATAGAAAATGTCAGGGAACAAGGAAAACTCAGGTAAGAAAGTAATAAGCAAAAATAAACCAGGGGTTTGATTTGGGAAATTCTCAGCCTCTTCTGATTGTAAAAGATTCTAAAATTATGAGATTTACTGTGAGGAAAATGAACTCTGAATATAAAGCTATGGGTATTGCTGGGCAACCATTGGCCACCGCCTCAAAACAATCAAAAGTTCAGAGTAGTCTCTCACAGAGGGCTCTTAAAGAGCATAAGCATGTGACTCATGGACCAATTCAATCATTTCAGCAGAAGCCACAAATAAAGATGGGATTATCCAGAAAAGATATATGGAGGGCTTTTGTCTATTGCTGGAAGTCCCTGTGACATAGAGGATCCTAGAGACCTACAAGATTTGAGAAATATTTACCAGCAGGAAACACTGCCATCTTTGCCTGAAAGCGACAAAGAGAAGATAACATGAAGGAAATTCAACTCCAGATATAAAACCAGAGATCCAAATGCCAGAGCCATGGGTATGAGTAAAGGCTAAATCTATGTATGCAGAGGCCAGAGTCGTGGGCCAAAAGGCAGAGCCTCAAAACACAGAAGATTATTCTTAGCCCTTGAAATCTAATGAACACTGCCTGTTTGGATCCTGAAATTGCTTTGGAGCTAGTGACTCATTTTTCCTTCAGTTTTACCCCTTTGGGATTGGGAATGTAGATAGCTGTTATTCTAGGCCTGCCCTACCACTGTACTTGAGAAATGGATAAGTTGATTCCTAGTTTCACAGATCTAGAAATTGAGAGGAATTTTGCCCCAGAATGGATCATATCTGGACTCTAATTCATTTCTAAATCAGATTATTTAGATGATGCATTTTAAGGCTTTTGAGTTCATAATATTTAGGAGAGATTTTACACTTGAGATGATCTTTCATGACTTGAGGCTTCTAAAAATGTTGGGATAGGATGGATATATTTGCATGTGGGATGAATTTGAACCTTTGTAGACCAGATGGTAGACTATGGTAGGCTAAATAATGTCCTCATCCAAAAGATAGCCATATCCTAATTCCTGGTGTCGTAAATGCTACCTTTTATAGCAAAAAGGGACTTTTGAGATTTAAGTAAATTAATTAATGGAGAAATTATTCTGGAGTTTCCATAATGGTCCTTCAGTGTAATCACAAGTGTTCTTATAAAAGAGAGACAGAGATGGGCAGCCCGGGTGGCTCAGCGGTTTGGCATCTGCCTTCAGCCCAGGGCGTGATCCTGGAGACCCGGGATCAAGTCTCACATCAAGTTCCCTGCATGGAGCCTGCTTCTCCCTCTGCCTGTGTCTCTGCCTCTCTCTCTCTCTCTCTCTCCTCACTCTCTCTCTCTCTCTCTCTGTGTCTCTCATGAATAAATAAATAAAATCTTAAAAAAAGAGAGAGAGACAGAGACAGAGATAAACTGGAGACTTAAGAGAGGAGGGGATCCCTGGGTGGTGCAGCGGTTTGGTGCCTGCATTTGGCGCAGGGCGCGATCCTGGAGACCCGGGATCGAGTCCCACCTCGGGCTCCCGGTGCATGGAGCCTGCTTCTCCCTCTGCCTGTGTCTCTGCCTCTCTCTCTCTCTCTGTGACTATCATAAACAAATAAATTAATTAATTAAAAAAAAAAAAAGAGAGAGGAGACAATGTGACCATGGAGCAGAAATTAGAATGATGTAGCCACAAGAAAAGGAATGTTAACCATTAGTGGAAAATTGAAAAGGAGGAAACAAATTTTTCCCTACAGCTTCCAGTGGGAGGTGGCCCTGCTAAGATCTTGATTTCATCCCAGCAATACTAATTTTGAATTTTCTGACTTTCAAAACTGTGAAAGAATAAATCATTGATTTCAGCCACCCACTTGGTGGTTGAGAAATTAGGAGGAAAGTTTTTGGTTTTTTGTTTGTTTGTTTGTTTTGTGTGTGTGTGTGTGTGTGTTTAATAGAAATTAGGGAATAGAAGTCTTAGATTATCTGACAAATGAACACAAATGATTTACTCATGCTACTCTTCCTTCTTGCTTTCTATCATAATTCCAACAAATGTTTTGGTAGATGCCATGTAGGGACATCTGAAAAAGGGTTTTATTTGCCCCACGGAAGTTAACTGCAGCATTTAAAAGAAATATAACTCTATACTCAAATTTCTAAAGTAATATCAAATATAAATTTGATCACATTGTGACTACTTCTCTCCAGGTAAATAATTCTCAGTCTTCTATATAAAAGGATACATTTAGTCAAAGGAATTTGTTTGAATGAGACACAATCAATTCATCATAACAGCAAACTAATGTGCTAAAAAAAAAAAAAGGCAATGTGTTTATGACTGGCACATCCACCCACTGGCATAGGAAGAAGTCTTGAAGTTGGTCAAATCATCATTTAAGTCATTTGGCTGACTGGCTAGACCCAAATTCCAGTAAACACATCCTTGGACTCCGTGCATAAGGCTTTAAAGACTTCCACTCCTGCTGGGAAAGCTGCAGGTCATTACCACATAAAACTGCCTCTGCTGTTACATATTTCAAATTAGTATTTTTTCTTCTCTCCCCTCCATCCGTTTCCAGACTATTGGTGCCCTTCCCACTGTGCATAAAATTAAGCATTAGATGGTTGCTTAGTAATCATGATGTGGTTTGTTTGTTTATTTTTGGAAGTGCATATAGGGGGTGCTTTTACAATTATCTTTATTCTCTGTAATTAATTTCCAGAGCATTAAATGTAAATTAGCCCTCTGTGTGAAGTGTCAATGCTATCACCTAAGCATGGAAAGAGGTTCAAATTTCCCAACTATGGGGAGAATTTTCTCTATCTCATTCTATTAACTCATTGTGGAGAGAAACACTAATGTTAAAAAAGAGAA
The DNA here is from genome assembly GCF_053574225.1 of Canis aureus. NCBI lineage: Eukaryota > Metazoa > Chordata > Mammalia > Carnivora > Canidae > Canis > Canis aureus. Next base: position 48,520,620 of record NC_135614.1, read on the forward strand.
AAGGAAAATTTTATGAAGGTAATCTTGCTTTCTCGGGCTTCATCTCTTCCCAAACTCATAATTGCTTTCCATAGCTTGTGGTGAATCCTTGGAGGACCAGCACAGGATGTTGCAGTACAAAGTAAGCTAAGATCCACATTTCCAATAGGTCAGAAAGCCCTAGCTTGATGACTATTAACCTCAGTGGTCAGTTTATTCAGAGCAGAGCATGGAGCAATTTCAAATGCACAATGAGCTCAGGTGCCTGAATGTGCTTAGAATTTCTTTGGCATTTTAAGGCCGACTTTAGCAATTTCCACATGAAATCCACATAGTAGAACATTATTGGAAAAGCAATGTGAAAATTTTAGTCACTATGCTGCCCTTTCCTTTAGGATGAACTGATGTGAATCACACACATTTAGTATGATTAATGTACAACATATCTTGTTGGAATATGTCATGTCACATACAAGTTTCTGTGGTAATCTTTTTGTTTTAATCACCATATTTCTTTTTTTTTTTTTAAAGATTTTATTTATTTATTTATGATAGACACATACACAGAGAGAGACAGAGAGAGGCAGGGACACAGGCAGAGGGAGAAACAGGCTCCATGCAGGGAACTTGATGTGGGATTCGATCCCGAGACTCCAGGATCACGCCCTGGGGCAAAGGCAGGCGCTAACCCATTGAGCCACCCAGGGATCCCCCTAATCACTGTATTTCTGAATCTAAAATGGAACTGTCTACAGGAAGAATCCAAATTAGTTACTCCCCCACGTTTTTCTCTTGTCAATATACCAAATATGTTACTAAAATGTATATTTAGAAGAAGAGATAGCCTTAAATAATGTGAACATTTAAAGCCCACATTTTTTTGCATTAGTCATGCGGCTAAGAGAACTCTTTGGTCTTGCTGGTAAACAAGTGTCAGCCTTACAATCCCAGGACCAGTTTCATAAAAGTATGTCACTCAAATGCTGTATTTATTTTACAGATATTTCTAATTCTATTCTAAGTGTTTTGTAACATTTTGATGCACAAATCAATACTGGAGTTCTGATAGAAGCTTATGGAAAAGAATCTTGTATCAATTCTCTGCCTTTTTACTTTGCTCTTACCTTTATCTGAATACATTTCAATTATAAAAATAACAGTAGGCCTATGGGGTGCCTGGGTGGCTCAGCAGTTGAGGATCTGCCTTTGGCTCAGGTCGTGATCCTAGGGTCTTGGGATTGAGTCCCACATCGAGCTCCCTGCAGGGAACCTGCTTGTCTCTCTGCCTGTGTCTCTGCCCCTCTCTGTGTGTCTCTCATGAATAAATAAATGAAATCTTAAAAAAAAAATAATAGTAGGCCTAAAAATACAGCAAACATTACAAGTAAAAGATGACCTCTTTGTTTCCATGCATGCTTCTTCAAAATTCAGGTATATTGAGAGACAAGGTAGAAAGTGACTAATGAACTATAAAATATAGATTTCATATCTCTAGTTTGAAATGTGTTAAGATCTTATGTTCTGGATTGCAATATACTAGGATCCCTGTCCTGCGACTTGCTGACTATGTGTCATCAGGGCAATCATTTAACTTTCATAAACCTCAGTTACTTCATTCATTAGTAAAAGAGAAAGACAGTTATCTACTCCTCGGGTGGTTGTGAGGATTTATATTATGTGCTGTCTGGTACATAATAACTCAATAATTGATATCAGCCATTAACACTGATTTTCCATGGTACCTAGATAACTCTTGCATATGTTAAATTTAGATGTCACCTTAGAAATCATTTAGAACAGGAGACACAAGCCCAAATGTCTCTGAAGCCCAAGTGCGTAACATAAAAAGTAAAACAACTAGTGTGCAAAACAGACTGCCTGTTCTATCTAAAAATTAAAATACTCCCAACTCCCCCCTTCACCTTTATCCTCCTCCTCTAATATACATTGGTTAAAGAGAATACACAAAAAAGCCAAATTAGCCAACGGCTATTGGTATAGAGTCCCTGATTTAATTTCAACCCTCTCATCTCACAGAGCGTAAAATGGAGACATAGATAGATGGTCTTCCCCAAATCTGTATGTTTAATTAATGGCAAGAGTTCATTCATTTGCAGGGCAATATTCTTCACTATGAATAATCTGACCACATATACAAAATTTTATTTGTAATTTTAAAGAAAGAACTACTTTATATGCTGTATCTTTCTCTGAAGCCTACAACAAACTACTCCCCATAATTTTCCCAGAGTTAGGACATCTCTAACAGCAACTGGAGGCAGCAATCTAATAAACCTAAAGGAAGAAAAGTGGCCCTATTCTAAGATATTGTTTAGTGGGTCACTTGCTATTAACATCTTGGATGTATACAATGTATGGTTCTCAACTTCACTAAAGACTAAGGATGAAACATTTGCCTAACGATACTGTTTCAATCTGCTTTAATCACCAAGGACATATCTTTTGCTCAAAGTAACTTTGCCACTCAATTTACACGTTTAATGCAATCCCTATCAAAATACCATGGACTTTCTTCAGAGAGTTAGAACAAATTATCTTAAGATTTGTGTGGAATCAGAAAAGACCCCGAATAGCCAGGGGAATTTTAAAAAAGAAAACCATAGCTGGGGGCATCACAATGCCAGATTTCAGGTTGTACTACAAAGCTGTGGTCATCAAGACAGTGTGGTACTGGCACAAAAACAGACACATAGATCAATGGAATAGAATAGAGAACCCAGAAGTGGACCCTGAACTTTATGGTCAACTAATATTCGATAAAGGAGGAAAGACTATCCATTGGAAGAAAGACAGTCTCTTCAATAAATGGTGCTGTGAAAATTGGACATCCACATGCAGAAGAATGAAACTAGACCACTCTCTTTCACCATACACAAAGATAAACTCAAAATGGATGAAAGATCTAAATGTGAGACAAGAGTCCATCAAAATCCTAGAGGATAACACAGGCAACACCCTTTGTGAACTCAGCCACAGTAACTTCTTGCAAGATACATCCAGAAGGCAAAAGAAACAAAAGCAAAAATGAACTATTGGGACTTCATCAGGATAAGAAGCTTTTGCACAGCAAAGGATACAGTCAACAAAACTCAAAGACAACCTACAGAATGGGAGAAGATATTTGCAAATGACGTATCAGATAAAGGGCTAGTTTCCAAGATCTATAAAGAACTTATTAAACTCAACACCAAAGAAACAAACAATCCAATCATGAAATGGGCAAAAGACATGAAGAGAAATCTCACAGAGGAAGACATAGACATGGCCAACAGGCACATGAGAAAATGTTCTGCATCACTTGCCATCAGGGAAATACAAATCAAAACCACAATGAGATCTCACCTCACACCAGTGAGAATGGGGAAAAGTAACAAGGCAGGAAACCACAAATGTTGGAGAGGATGCGGAGAAAAAGGGAACCCTCTTACACTGTTGGTGGGAATGTGAACTGGTGCAGCCACTCTGGAAAACTGTGTGGAGGTTCCTCAAACAGTTAAAAATATACCTGCCCTACGACCCAGCAATTGCACTGCTGGGGATTTACCCCAAAGATACAGATGCAATGAAACGCCAGGACACCTGCACCCCGATGTTTCTAGCAGCAATGTCCACAATAGCCAAACTGTGGAAGGAGCCTCGGTGTCCATCAAAAGATGAATGGATAAAGAAGATGTGGTTTATGGATACAATGGAATATTCCTCAGCCATTAGAAACGACAAATACCCACCATTTGCTTCAACGTGGATGGAACTGGAGGGTATTATGCTGAGTGAAATAAGTCAGTCAGAGAAGGACAAACATTATATGTTCTCATTCATTTGGGGAATATAAATAATAGTGAAAGGGAATATAAGGGAAGGGAGAAGAAATGTGTGGGAAATATCAGAAAGGGAGACAGAACGTAAAGACTGCTAACTCTGGGAAACGAACTAGGGGTGGTGGAAGGGGAGGAGGGCGGGGAGTGGGGGTGAATGGGTGACGGGCACTGAGGGGGGCACTTGACGGGATGAGCACTGGGTGTTATTCTGTATGTTGGTAAGTTGAACACCAATAAAAAATAAATTTATTAAAAAAAAAGTAACTTTGCCACTAGGTGGAAACCTTTAAAAGATGATGGCTGTTTCTTTTTCAACATTATCAGATTTAATGCTAACATGGATGTTAGAAAAAGTTTAAAATCTTTGTTTCCTTTAAATTAAAAAAGGGGGCTTTAAGAGGCTCTGAAACAATTGGAAATGTAGTTCAATTTAAGTCTAAGTTATCTTTAAAAGTATTTTTTTTGAAAGAAGCTATTCAGAACATAGATAAGCTAAATGTTTACAATGAAGTTTAGTTCAAAAGCATTTGGAAAAGCCTTATTGCTTTTGTCTATTTTCCATATCTTTTGCTATGCCTTAATATGAGTTTATTTTGCACTTTCTAGTAACAATTTTATATAATAGTTGGCATATTTAAATTGTCCACATCTGCTTCAGAGATTCATTAGGCATTTACCTATATATTTATGTGATTTAGCACTTGGTACTCTATCTCATGAAATTGTCTGTTCATGCTCTGAGCTAGATTCAACTTTAGAGAAGCCAAAACAAGCACCCTTGGCTGTGGGTATAGATTATACTGCCATGATTTTAGCTAAAAGTCTGCTTTGCCCCATTATTAAAATGCAAATAAAACTTTTAAAAAGTTTTAAGCATATAAACATGTCCTTATGTATTCATATTCATCCACTCAGAACCTAAAGCTACTTGGATTTATTTCCTAACCAAAACATCAAAATCTCCATTTTTAAAGTTGAAATCCATTAAAACATTTTAGTTCCAGAAGCAGGAAATAGCTGACACAGATTCCAGAATAATTTCTTGGTATTATTTAGAACACACAGGAACATATATCTGTTACTGAAGCACGTAAGCTAACTGTGGGGCTGGATTCTTACAACTTATTTGCAGAGGATTTGAGGGTAGCTGATCCTTATTCTCAGAGCCACACAACTAAAAGTATAAAGCTAATAGTTCATAATGTCTGAGTAGAATCTGGAGGAACAAGGGAGAATTTCCCCCACAGTTTTGTGCAGCTAAGTGGTAGTATTCAGGAATGTTCTGGTCATTTCTGTCTAGCATCTGGCAATAACTTCTGCTGACAGCAAGGGAACAGATTTGATGGATCATATCGAATCTGGAATGGAAATGTTATTTTCCCTAACGTGCCCGGGTCCCTTTCAGGATGTCTGATAAAGCTTTATTTTGGGGATGGGTTATATAAGCTATCTTTAACTATCCATTAATCTAGTACCTATTTAAGGGAAATCTGTCATATTAAGTCCATGTGAGAATATTGATTTAAATAGCCAAATGAAGGAGAAATTTGAATTGTGTTTGATTTTAGAATTATGCTATTTTAGAATGACAAGGATTTTTTTAATTAAATGCAAATTAGGGCAGCCCGGGTGGCTCAGCGGTTTAGCACTGCCTTCGGCTCAGGGCGTGATCCTGGACACCCAGGATCGAGTCCCACGTCAGGCTCCCTGCATGGAGCCTGCTTCTCTCTCTGCCTCTCTCTCTTTGTCTCATGGGTGAATAAATAGAATTTTAAAAAATTAAATGCAAATTATTTTATTTTTCTAAATGATAGGAGATCTACAAAATTCAAATTGTTTTCACAAAATTCAGAATTAGAACCTAGTTCTTTTGAATCTTAATCTAGAGACCATTCCAGTGTACCTAAATACTTCACCCCATTTGGTTTCTGTGATTTATATGCAAGACCATTTCAAACCTAGTTGCATACAACAAAATGCTGCACACAAAAACTATTTTGCTAGAGCAATTTATAAAATGTTGTTTGTATCTACTAAAGTTTTAATGTATTATTTTGCCCAGAAGTATTATCATTTTAGAAGAAAAAAAAAAGAAACGGAGCTTCAATTTAATGGGAAGTTTTTAGATAGATCAAAGATGGCGAAAGTTATTTTAGGTGAAAGACCTTCCTAGAACCTCTAAAATGATGCCATACTTACGAATGTCTACTCTACAATCCTGATCATTCCAATGTATTTTTTACTGTGGTTTAACTTGCTACCATCATATGAATACCCTTTTTCATATACGCTTTTGATTGTGATAAGGTACCAATGATTAAATGTTTATGTTGTAAGCACCGCATTTAATCATCACAGTCAATCTTCCTTCCTGGGAAGCAGATGCCATTATTCCTATGTAAGATATGGAAACATCAATAAAGAAGGTAAATTGGCTAAAGTCATTCATCTACTCTGCAGTAGAACCAGGGCTCAAAACAATTTCTATCTAATTCCACAGCAAATGTACTTCATGATATCATGCTTTATGAAGTCCAGAATGATCAGGATCAAACAAAACAAAACAAAACAAAGCAAAAATACCTATATGGAGCCAGAACACAAGTAAGCTTGACATTCCCACTGCTTACTGATTTGATGTATGCCTTTAGAAGATTTCTATCAAAGTTTAAATATTTCATTGGCATTAGACACACAATAGTCAACACCTTGGACAAACAATGCTATATTTTTCCTAACACCTTATAAAATAAAACTACTACATACTGTTTCTGGAGGAGCAGTTTGGTTTTCACACGTAGCTCTGTTAACATTAAATCCCTTATTTGTCCTAAGAGAAATTTCCAAAAGAATGGTGCATTCCCAGAAAAACAGTACTTTAACAGGGCAGTCAGGAACACACTTCAAAAAGGGCTGTGGTACTTCCGGCACCTCTAGCATAAGTGATGACCCCCTGACCCCATGCTCACCTAGGGACCCAGGTGTCATGGAGATGACTTGATGGATATCCCTGGTGTCAAACTCAGAATCTGCAGTTTGCATGTCGTACTTTTTCTGGTCTTTGGCCACCAACATGCTCACTGTGAATATAGATGACATCTTGAAAGTGAAGAAATCCTCAGAAAACTTTGGATACAAAAGTTAAAAGGTTCTTCATTTGTATGATGATGAAGGTGGGAGATTGACTGGGATAAGTCCATGGCATTCTCGATGTCAGTAGCCATACAGGGTTCTAGGTCTCGTCCTAAAGTCATTACACTGGCCCCTTAGCCATCTGGCCACCAGCCAGGCACAAAAACAAAGGGCTTCCTTAGCCACAGGAATGCAGCAGCACTTAGGCCACACAGTGTATACTGGCTCTTCTGGGCACTTGAGCCACACCGTGCAATACTGGCTTTCTCTACTTCCTCCTCCGCCTCTTCTGCATGTTCAGCAATGCTTTACCTGCCTCTTCTTGTTATTATTCTTTCTCCTTCTTTTTCTTTTTCTTTTCCTTTTTCCTTTTCTCCTCCTCCTCCTCCTCCTTCTTCTTCTTCTTTCTTCTTCTTCTTCTTCTTCTTCTTCTTCTTCTTCTTCTTCTTCTACTCTTTCTCCCCTAAATTAATTTTGCTTGGATTGTTGTCTTGTTTATAAAATTAAAATCACCCAGGGGAAAAAAGCATTTTATTCTTCAAAATAGTATTTGATCTACAAGATTTACATGATAAAATTTACAAAAAGCTGATGTAAGAAATCAAAGAAAAAGCTTGCAAGAAAATAAAGAGAAAAATACCATCTTTATGTATTGAAATACAACATAGCAAAGATGTTGATTCTAAGATTTATCTGGAAAGGCACAAACCTTAGTATAGGTAAACAATTTTGGGAAAAAAAAAGAATAATGTCAGAGGAATCACTCAATCTTATATTAGGGTCTACTATATGGCTACATGAATCAAGTTAACAAGTATGGTGGAGGAATAGACACAAGGATCAAAGGCAGAAAATAGAGAATAGAAACAGGCCCAAACAAATGGGCCTAACTGATTTTGGACAATAGATCAACAGCAATTCAACAGAGGAAGGATGGCCTTTTTTGACAAATGGTGCTGGAACAATTAGACATCTATAGATAATCAACAACCAGCCTCAATCTAAGTTTCACACTTTATACAAAAATTAAGTAAAAATGTAAAAATATAAAACTATAAAACTTTTAGAAAAAATAGGAGAAAATCCTTGGGATTTAGGGCTAGAGAGAAAGTTCTTAGATTTAACATCAAACCATTACGCTTAAAAGGAAAAATAAATAAATTGAACCTCTTCAAAATTAAAGTTTTTGCTCTGCAAGAGACCATATTAAAAGGCTGCAAAAACAGTCTCTCTTTTACACACACACACATACACACACACACACACACACTAAAGACAGAAGGACAAGAAACAGACTGGGAGAAAATATTTGCAATTCATTTATCCAAGAAAAGACTATTGTTTAGAGTATATAAAGATTTCCCAAAACTCTGTAGTAAAAAAGAAAGAAAAAGAAAAAAAGAAAGGAGCAAAAGACATGAACAATGAAGAGATATTTCACCAAAGATGATGGCAGATAAACACACTAAAAGGTATTCAAATTTATTTGCTATTGGGGAAACATAAATTAAAACTACACTGAGATATTATATTTCAGAATGTTTAAAATAAAGAGTAAGACCAAATCCTGGGGAGAATGAAGAGACACTAGATCACTCATAGGTTACTGATAAGGTTGTAAAGTGCCAGCCATTTTGGCTAATAATTTAGAAGGAGTTGAAATATAATTGGCAGTCTCTTACTAAATTAAATATGTAGCTATCATATGATCCAGCAATTGTACACTTGAGAATTTATCTCAGAAAAACGAAAGTTGTTTTGATGCTAAAACCTGTGCATGAATGTTCCCATCACCTTCATTCATAATAGCCCCAAACTAGAAACAACCCAGACGTTCTCTAAATGGTAAATGGCTCAAAAAACTGTTTTACCACCATACCAATAAAAGAGAATAAACTACCAATACACAGAACAATTTGGACTTTCCAAGCAATTATGCTGAGTGGGAAAAAAAAGGGCCAATCCCAAAGATTACATGCCGTAGGACATACATGCTGTATGACCCCATTCATATAACATTATGGAAATGACAATATAATAGAAATGGAGAACAAATTAGTGGTTGTCAGGCATGAGAGATAAAGTGGAGAGGTATGAGCAGGAATGTAGGACTGGCTATAAAAGGCCACCAGAAGGGATTGTGGTTGTGCACCTGGGTGGCTTAGTTGGTTAAGCATCTGCCTTCACCTCAGATCACGATCCCAAGGTTCAGGGATGGATCTCTGCACTCAGGTGCCTCTTTCTGTATTTTTTTCTTATAATTGCACATGAATATACAAATATCTCAAAATAAAAAAGTTTAGTTTAAAAAATTATTTTTCTGCTCAAAAGTAAAGCTATTAAATGCTATCATTGATAAAAACATAAAATGTGTCTATATAATTTTTTAAGGTTTTATTTATTTATTTGAGAGAGAGAGACAGAGATAGCCTTAGAGAGCACAAGTGAGGAGGAGAGGGAGAAGCAGACTCTGAGCTGAGGGCAGAAACTTAACCTACTGAGCCACCCAGGTGCCTCTATCCAGTATGTTTAATTAAGAACTAAAATACCTTTTTTTGTTCTATACATAGCTTAAAATCATTTATTAAAATCATTTTTATTATATTTAAAATTGTAGAGGCATAATATTTAGTAAACTAAGAACACTTATAAATAATTGAGAACTCCCTGCTTAGCAGGGAGTCTGTTTCTCCCTCTGCACCCCACCCCCAACTGATCTTCTCTCTCTTGCTCATTGTCTCTCTCTCAAATAAATAAAAAATAAATAAATAAATAAATAAAATATTTTAAAAATCAATAGTTGAGAACTCGAAAGAAATAGACCTGAAATTGTAGCAAAAATTCACTTTTTATTAGTTCTATGTCCTTAGGTAATTGGTTGGCATCTAACAGATTTTCAAATATTTGAGGAGGAAGTTGAGAATGAGAAGGAAATAACAGTGGGGGTGGCGGTAATTATAGTGATAATGTTAGTGGTAGGGGTGGCAATGGCCATGTATTAAATTTTGGTATTAGGGATGTAGGTTTTATTTTGGAAATCAAACCTTTTTTGTGTATGGTAATGAGGTGACTAGAGTCTAGAATTAAGATTCTAATTGTATTTTTATTGTTATTTTATTTACAAGTGTTCTTCACTTTGAAATATACTTCATGATCTTTCCTTAAAATAGAAGTGTTTTGTGATATTTGTATATTTTTGTTTTATTCTTAAGGTACCTTGTAAAACTAATTGCACTTCTGACTACTAACTCAGCTTCAGTCTTAGTGGTATCTTTGCTATTTTCTCTTTTCCCAACTCTCTTAAAATATCATATGGCTATGCTGAGGTCTCTTTAAAATATTGACCAATTTTTATGAATTAAAATTTCTTTTTTTAATTAAATTTTCTTTATTTTTTTAAAAGACTTTTTTATTTATTCATTAGAGACAGAGAGATAGAGAGGTGGAGACACAGGCAGAGGGAGAAACAGGCTTCAGTCAGTGAGCCTGATGTGGGACTTGATCCCAGGACTCCAGGAATGATCCCTGGGCTGAAGGCAGGTGCCAAACTGCTGAGCCACTCAGGATCCCTGATTTAAAATGTCAAGAAAGCAATAGAAAGTCAATTAACCCATAGAATATGTGTGTATATAATGACTCTCAGGAAACTATGTCTTTTTAACATGTATTGCCAATCTCTATTGAAGGATCCAACTTCCCTTAGAGGAAGAAACAATAACGATTATAATTTTATAATCTTGGACAAACTAGACATGTTTGCTTTAATGTGTTTAAAAATGTAAAACAAACATTGTGTATTTGGAAATAACTTTTTTTTGAAGTAGGGTAATAGTACAATATTTTTTCTTTTTCACACAGTCATTGCCACACAAACCTCCAGTACCAAAGCGTTTTTTACATTGTATGCTAATTGAGAATTCTCAGTCTATCAAAGTGACAGAAGTGTTCTGAGTTCATATTAATTATAGCAAAATTATACCTAGAGGTAAACTTATCCTTTTTATTAGTGTCTGATTTTCACCTGCTGCATTGTTCTGGTATCTGAGACATGAACCAACACATGATGTGTTGTAAATTTGGTTTGCAAATATGCACCTAAGGTGGGAAACTCAGCAAGGTTTGATAAACTGTTTTCTCTTTAAACATAAATTTCATGGTGGTATTTAGTACAACGTGAAATGTCTATAAGGTGCCCTTGAGCAAGAACTCTTTGTTAACAAGCTATCAAGCTTAACTGGGATAACCTGTAGGAAATCTTCACTAAACAAACACAAGCCAGTCATTCTCAGGAGATGCTTGCATGTATCAGCATGACACAGTCATCGTCATCTTTAAAAACTAATCCCTAAACTACTGCTGGTTGTATTCCGATTGTTGTGTGTCAGCTCAAATTTTCTAAAACATCCCGTTGTCTTCCTAGTATAAATCCCATTTTCTTACACCTGTTAGGATTTTTTTTCTTTTATGCAAAAACTAGTCTCCCTTGAATTTAATTTAAAAGCTGTGTGCTCTCCAAGTTCAATAGTTTGAAATGGTAGAAAAACATGCAGTAATTTTCAGCTAACTTTCAATAAACTCTGAATGATAGAAGCATGCTGAGTTGAAGGCTATATGAAACATGAGAAGAATATTGATCATTTATCTGTTATCTGGCTTTTCCAGCAATTCTTGGGAAGCTTGTTGCTTAGGTAGAAGCAGGGTGGCAGTAGGAGCCCTATTTTTGAGTGAAGGTTTGGTGAAATGCTGACCTCTCTTCTCTTTTCTGAACATCATTAAAAAGTCCATGAAAGTGGAGTCTCCTCCACTTTCAGCTGCCCTAGGAGAGTACCCTTCAGGGGATGACTCTGCTTGACAAAAATCATTAATCAATGTTAAAAATATCAGTTTCTGCTGCTCCTGACCCTAGTGTATAGTCTATGGAATTGCCCACTTGGAAGGTGTCTGGGTTTCTAATTAACACATGCACATGTTCTGGAGGGTGGATGCCTTTTGATGGTCGCCCTTGCAGTTCTTCAAAGTGATTGTCATATGTATCACATTGACTATAATCTAATTCCAAGCATCACAAGTATCTTCGATTTAGTGCTACTTTTACTTGATGCAGATACAGATAGGAAACCTGATTTTATTTGTATTGGTTATATAGATCTACATACTTCAGAATAGATATTATGTAGGAAAATCAAATATTTTTAAAATACTTTGGTACAGTTGTCTATTTTCTTGTAAAAAATGTATAGCTTTGTACCTTAAGGAAATTAAATACAATATGTTTAATTTTGTTTACTTCTTTTACAAAACTGAAATGTGACTAAATCAGATAGCCCTTTATTGTGAGAAATAGTCATTATTCTTCATATTGGGAAGAATACTTTAATGAACATTAACATAAATAAATATTTGCATTACCTTCATATTATAGTAAGTCATCATAGATTCACATTACAAAAATATCATGGCCTAAGATCATATTCTAACATGTTCTTGGAGGCTAAAGAAATATTAAAGTAGGATGTTTATATAAAGAATTTACATTACAAATACAATTTTCATATTTGGGGTCATTTAGAATCCTTTAAATATGCTTTTAAAAAATAAGTAATTATGCTCTTAAGTTACAAGATTGTCAAATTTCTAAGTTGAAAGCTAGAATTTCTAACTATGTCAATGAAAGCTTAGTACTTATCCAGGTGGCTGAGTTTTCTGATAATGGTCTAAGAGAAAATAATGTTTCATTATTTTACTTTATTTTTAAAAAGATTTTATTTATTTATTCATGACAGACAGAGAGAGAGAGGCAGAGACATGGGCAGAGGGAGAAGCAGGCTCTCCGCAGTAAACCTGATGCCTGACTCCATCCCCGGATGCTGGGAGCATGACCTGAGCCAAAGGCAGATGTTCAACCACTGGGACACTCAGGCATCTTGAGTTTTAAATAATGTTTAAAATATCTGTAGATTTTTTTAGGCTCAAGATATTAAATAAATTTTTAATATCCATATTAATCCTGTAATTTAGGGAAAATATGAAAAATATCAAACCAAAGTTATATTAATGTTACACATTTTAGAAAAATAGCCAATAGTAAATAGAGTTGCTTGGACCTTGGACATGTTGATCTTTAAAATTTATAGAAAGTTTATAGAAAATTAAAATGTCACTTAAATAATAAATACCTTTCTCAACCTTAATCTATTATTCAGATAAGATTTGGACAGTCATTTTTGTCATAGCAATACCTCACTAATTCTAATCTGACTTTAATATTTTCCCTAAGAAAAAACCTCATTGTTTAAAGAATGCAAGAAATATTATTTTCCAAAGTCTCAATCACAGCCATAATGCCCCAGCTATGGGAAGATGAGAGTGAAATATTCAATGTAAGGCAAAAGTGCAATAATTTTTTTTAATTGCAGTTGGATATACACCATTTTTGCAAAATGAATTGTAGTAAAGCTTGGCTGGTCAAAAAAATTACTTATAGGAAATATCTTTGTGTAGAATTGTACATAAAACATTAGCCAAAATATGTATTATGCTAATAATTATAATATTGTCCATATATTAGGTTAAGAAATCTAATAGACTATTTCTAGACTGCAAAGAGCTATAGTATACTTTTTTTCAAAGTTAACAAGTACCTCATTTGGGAACTAGATCCTTGACTTGCTCTGACTTTGGGTTCTATTTAGAACCATAAGGTTTGCTTAATACCAACTTTTTCAGAAATTTCCTGTAATCTAGCAGAGCAGGTATTTAGGGGCAGATGATTCACACAATAAATATTTATTGAACTCTTTCTATACAACTGGTATCAGGCAGTTGGTCCAGGGGTGGAATTAAATATGTAGAAGAAAGATTTGTCCTTCCTTAATGGAGTTTCCATTTTAATGTAGAAGTCGGCCTTAAATAATCATACAAATAACATTTATCGTATTTTTAAATTATATATACAAACTAAAACTGGAGAATATATGAGAGAAGATAATAGAAACATTGATATTGATATGGAGCTAGGGATGCATTGATATGCCAGCTGGAGTCTGGACAAGGGCATTTCAAGAAAAGGGAATGACTGCATGAGTTTCTTGAGGCAGGGAAGAGCTATGTCCATTTGAAAGCCCAAGAGCAGAATCAGTCATTGGAAGTGGAATCCCTCTCATTCTGTAGGTTGTCTTTGAGTTTTGTTGACTGTATCCTTTGCTGTGCAAAAGCTTCTTATCTTGATGAAGTCCCAATAGTTCATTTTTGCTTTTGTTTCTTTTGCCTTTGTGGATGTATCTTGCAAGAAGTTACTGTGGCTGAGTTCACAAAGGGTGTTGCCTGTGTTATCCTCTAGGATTTTGATGGACTCTTGTCTCACATTTAGATCTTTCATCCATTTTGAGTTTATCTTTGTGTATGGTGAAAGAGAGTGGTCTAGTTTCATTCTTCTGCATGTGGATGTCCAATTTTCCCAGCACCATTTATTGAAGAGACTGTCTGTCTTCCAGTGGATAGTCTTTCCTCCTTTATCGAATATTAGTTGACCATAAAGTTCAGGGTCCACTTCTGGGTTCTCTATTCTGTTCCACTGATCTATGTGTCTGTTTTTGTGCCAGTACCACACTGTCTTGATGACCACAGCTTTGTAGTACAACCTGAAATCTGGCATTGTGATGCCCCCAGCTATGGTTTTCTTTTTTAAAATTCCCCTGGCTATTCGGGGTATTTTCTGATTCCACACAAATCTTAAAATAATTAGTTCTAACTCTCTGAAGACAGTCCATGGTATTTTGATAGGGATTGCATTAAATGTGTATATTGCCCTGGGTAACATTGACGTTTTCACAATATTAATTATGCCAATCCATGAGCATGGAATATTTTTCCATCTCTTTGTGTCTTCTTCAATTTCTTTCAGAAGTGTTCTGTAGTTTTTAGGGTATAGATCCTTTACCTCTTTGGTGAGGTTTATTCCTAGGTATCTTATGCTTTTGGGTGCAATTGTAAATGGGATTGACTCCTTAATTTCTCTTTCTTCAGTCTCATTGTTAGTGTATAGAAATGCTACTGATTTCTGGGCATTGATTTTGTATCCTGCCACACTACCAAATTGCTGTATGAGTTCTAGCAATCTTGGGGTGGAGGCTTTTGGGTTTCTATGTAGAGTATCATGTCATCGGCGAAGAGGGAGAGTTTGACTTCTTCTTTGCCAATTTGAATGCCTTTAATGTCTTTTTGTTGTCTGATTGCTGAGGCTAGGACTTCCAGTACTATGTTGAACAGCAGTGGTGAGAGTGGACATCCCTGTCTTGTTCCTGATCTTAGGGGAAAGGCTCCCAGTGCTTCCCCATTGAGAATGATATTTGCTGTGGGCTTTTCGTAGATGGCTTTTAAGATGTTGAGGAATGTTCCCTCTATCCGTACACTCTGGAGAGTTTTGATCAGGAATAGATGCTGTATTTTGTCAAATGTTTCTCTGCATCTAATGAGAGGATCATATGGTTCTTGGTTTTTCTCTTGCTGATATGATGAATCACATTGATTGTTTTACGAGTGTTGAACCAGCCTTGTGTTCTGGGGATAAATCCTACTTGTTCATGGTGAATAATTTTCTTAATGTATTGTTGGATCCTATTGGCTAGATTCTTGTTGAGAATTTTTGCATCCATGTTCATCAGGAATATTGGTCTGAAATTCTCCTTTTTGGTGGGGTCTTTGTCTGGTTTTGGAATTAAGGTGATGCTGTGCTGGCCTCATAGAACGAATTTGGAAGTACTCCATCTCTTTCTATCTTTCCAAACAGCTTTAGTAGAATAGGTATGGTTTCTTCTTTAAACGTTTGATAGAATTCCCCTGGGAAGCCATCTGGCCCTGGACTTTTGTGTCTTGGGAGGTTTTTGATGACTGCTTCAATTTCCTCCCTGGTTATTGGCCTGTTTCAGGTTTTCTATTTCTTCCTGCTCCAGTTTTGGTAGTTTGTGGCTTTCCAGGAATGAGTCCATTTCTTCTAGATTGCCTAATGTATTGGCGTATAGCTGTTCACAATGTGTTTTTAAAATTGTTTGTATTTCCTTGGTGTTGGTAGTGATCTCTCCTTTCTCATTCATGATTTTATTAATTTGAGTCTTCTCTCTCTTTTTTTTAATAAGGCTGGCTAATGGTTTATCTATCTTATCAATTCTTTCAAAGAACCAACTCCTGGTTCTGCTGATCTGTTCCACAGTTCTCATCTCGATTTCATTGAGTCCTGCTTGAATCTTTATTAACTCTCTTCTTCTGCTGGGTGTAGGATCTATTTGCTGTTTTTTCTCTAGCTCCTTTATGTGTAAGAATGGGAGAAGATATTTGCAAATGATGTATCAGAAAAAGGGGTAGTTTCCAAGGTCTATAAAGAACTTATTAAACTCAACACCAAAGAAACAAACAATCCAATCATGAAATGGGCAAAAGACATGAAGAGAAATCTCACAGAGGAAGACATAGACATGGCCAACATGCACATGAGAAAATGCTCTGCATCACTTGCCATCAGGGAAATACAAATCCAAACCACAATGAGATACCACCTCACACCAGTGAGAATGGGGAAAATTAACAAGGCAGGAAACCACAAATGTTGGAGGGGATGTGGAGAAAAGGGAATCCTCTTACACTGTTGGTGGGAATGTGAACTGGATCAGCCACTCTGGAAAACTGTGTGGAGGTTCCTCAAAGAGTTAAAAATAGACCTGCCCTACGACCCAGCAATTGCACTGTTGGGGATTTACCCCAAAGATACAGATGCAATGAAACGCCAGGACACCTGCACCCCGATGTTTCTAGCAGCAATGTCCACAATAGCCAAACTGTGGAAGGAGCCTCGGAGTCCATCGAAAGATGAATGGATAAAGAAGATGTGGTTTATGTATACAGTGGAATATTACTCAGCCATTAGAAATGACAAATACCCACCATTTGCTTCAACGTGGATGGAACTGGAAGGTATTATGCTGAGTGAAGTAAGTCAATCGGAGAAGGACAAACATTATATGTTCTCATTCATTTGGGGAATATAAATAATAGTGAAAGGGAATATAAGGGAAGGGAGAAGAAATGTGTGGGAAATATCAGAAAGGGAGACAGAACATAAAGACTCCTAACTCTGGGAAACAAACTAGGGGTGGTGGAAGGGGAGGAGGGCGGGGGGTGGGGGTGAATGGGTGATGGGCACTGAGGGGGGCACTTGACGGGATGAGCACTGGGTGTTATTCTGTATGTTGGTAAGTTGAACACCAATAAAAAATAAATTTATTAAAAACAACAACAACAACAACAACAAAAAGGAAGTGGGATCCCTCATAAGAGGGATGAGGCTAATGTGTTACAAAAGTTAGAACATGGCCAGGTGTTACAGAGCCTATTCTCCAAGTGTAGTGGAGGCCATCAGAAGGTTATGAGTAAAGACTCAGTGCAACTGGATTAATATGTTACAATTCTGCACTATTCAATTAAATTAGCTATAGCGAGTTTCACCATTCTTCCTGAGTCCTATGAAGGGCAAACCTAAGATACACATGCAAAAGGAAGGGAAATAAAGTTTATAAGTATCATTTGGGTTATTAGAAGTTAGAACAGAGCTGGTGAATCATCATTTCCAACCCTAGGGGTTGGGAGATAGGCAGGGATTTTGCATCTGAGATATTGTTTTTTAAAAAATAGTATTTTTCCACAATAATGATTGTATTTGCATGGTGATACTTTACCTTGCTGCACCAGAGTGCATCACTTACATATACATTTCAATTAAAAATTTAGCCTACAAACTGATGTTTTAAACTGGTATTTTAGACTTTAATTCTTAAGGTTAGAAGAAAGCATCTTTCCAATAAGTCTTCCCTGTTGCCATGGGAAAAAAAACTGCAATATTATAAATAAACAAACAACCTGGGAGCTCATGCTTCTAAACAGATTGAAGACAGATGCTAACATGTCAGCAAAATCAGAGTACATATCCAACATCATTCTGTATATCAAATGTTTACATAGATGTCATTTAAATGAGATTCTCATTATATTAAATGAATATACAGCATCATTTCTCAGTACATGGCAAGCAACAGAAAACCAAGTATTTTCTATTCAAACTCTTTTATCTTGAATGAGATTACAGTCTTTTGGTTATCCAGTACTCATAGGAGCACTTAACCTGAAAATTCAGTTTCTGTAAGATACCAGTTTGCTACAAGACATAGCTTTCCAAATTTAATGTACAGAAAGTCATGTTTCAGTTACCTTCAAAAGTATCTTTCTAATTGGTATTATTTCAATAAATTTTTGATATCATAAATAGCATAGCTTAACTATATTTGAGACACATATTTAATTAAAATGGTCATTCTTGGGGTGCCTCAGTGCCTCAGTCTGTTAAGCTCAGTTGGTTAAGAGTTCAGTTCAGGTCATGATTTTAGAGTCCTGGGATCCATTGGCCTGCATCTGGCTCCCTGCTTATCAGGGAGTCTGTTTTTCCCAAAGCCACTTCCCCCTGCTTGTGCTCTTTTTCCCTCTCTCAGATAAATAAATAAAATCTTTAAAAAATTGGTCATTCTTTGCTATAAAACAATATTACTCATTATAACTTTGCACCATGATCTTTATATTTCAAAGGTATATGAGAGAGGGCCTAAACTTTTTTCACTGTACAAATTAGTCATCAGTATTTTAAAAACTGACTTTATCTAAGAGAAATTCATTCCAACAAATTAATTACTGTCATTTTTTTTATGTCTAACCTCTGTTCATGAATTTATGTTATTAATGAAGTAGCTTTGGTTTGGAACTCAAACTGAAATTAAAACCCTGACACTCTCCTTAACTATATGTGTGATCCTCAACAAGTTACTAAATCACTCTCCATCTAATTTTTTTATCATTAAGATGATAATAATAACATACTTGGAAGTGTTACTGTGGAAACTAAATAGCCTAGGGCCAATGTGGCCCACTATAAATGCAATAAACTGTTGCTGTTATCATTAATAATAATGGGGACATCTGCATCTGTACTCCCTGAGTGATTTTCGGTATAATCAACTAAGTTGTTTGAAAATCACTGTTTTAGTGTGATCATGTGATTTGTATGATAGTCAAAAAAGCATGTAACTGATGCTGAGAATGAAAATAAACTGGAGGGATCCCTGGGTGGTGCAGCGGTTTGGCGCCTGCCTTTGGCCCAGGGCACGATCCTGGAGACCTGGGATCGAATCCCACATCAGGCTCCCAGTGCATGGAGCCTGCTTCTCCCTCTGCCTGTGTCTGCCTCTCTCTCTCTCTCTCTCTCTCTGTGACTATCATAAATAAATAAATTTAAAAAAAGAAAAAGAAAATAAACTGGTTGTCACATGCATGGTTTATGAGAGTACAAATAGTACAGCAATTCTGGAAAATAGTTTAGCATTTCTTTAAAAACTAACATACCTACATGCACCTCACTAAAACAATCATAAGTATGCATCCTACAGAAATGAAAACTTATGTTCACAAAAAAAGTCTGAATACAAATGTTCATAGTAGATGTCTTTCGACATATAAGTAGCTAAAAGAGATAATACATACATATAATAAGATACTACTTAGCAATAAAAAGCAACAAATTATTGTTACTTGCAATGACTTTGAACCAATATTATGCTGAATGAAAAAAAAAAAACAATTTCAAAGAGTTTACATATTGTATTATTAGTCCATTTACACAATGTCCTCAAAGTGACAAAGCTATGGCCCCATAGAGAAAAGGTCAATGATTGCCCAGAGTTAAGTTTAAGGGAGGATGTAAATATTAAGGGCTAACATTAAGTGGTATCTTTGTGGTGATGGAATAGTTCTGTTTAGAGATTGAGGAGATGGTGACTCAAAGCTACTCTTGTGATAAAATTTTCTAGAGCATATACAAACACAGCCACACAGAAACACACTCAAAGACTGCATATAAAAACTGGTGAAATCTGTTTAAGGTTCATGCTTTAGTTAACAGTATTATACCAATGGCATTTTCTTGGTTCTGACAATATACTACAGACACATAAGAGACCACTTTGAAGCTGAATGAAATGCAAATGAGTACATGTAGGGATTCCCTGCACTGTTTTTGCAAAATTTTTGAGTCTTTGACTATTGTTATTTTTTAAAGATTTTATTTATTTATGAGAGAGAGAGAGAGAGAGAGAGAGAGAGAGGCAGAGACAGAGGGAGAAGCAGGCTCCATGGAGAGAGCCCAATGTGGAACTCAATCCTGGGATTACATCCTGAGCTGAAGGCAGATGCTCAACTGCTGAGCCACCCAGGGGTCCCAACTACTGTTATTATTATTTTTTTATAAGGCATTTATGTGAATGCAGCATCCAGAGTTTCAGTTTCATTTGCTTCAGTGACATCTTTTTTAGCCTAGGTAAATAGTGTGATATATTTTTAATGCTGTAGACATTACTTTGATTTTTTAGAATAATTAAGAGTTAAAATTGATTTAGAATTATAATAATTTAAAAACACCTAAAAGAAAACATTTATTTTTAAGAGCATTATTTTTGTTTGCAGTTTTTTAATCTCAAAGTGAGATTAAAAACTGTTTATTTGCACCAAAATTAGCTATAGATAAAAGAATAATAAAATAAAAACTGAGATAAATTCCTTATTGCTCATACTCTGCAGTCTAAAAAATATAAGAAACTACCAATAAATGATATCAGTGCAAAATTCACTTATGTTCCAAATTTGTTTCTAGTTACAATAAAATTTTTCCTAAATTATCCTCATTTTATTTATTGAAACTTACTAGTGGACTTTGAACAGGAAGAGATGCTGACTATAAAATGTGACCTCAATGTACACAATAAATTATTTCTGAAATATAATCCAAAATTGATGGCCAGCATCCCATCCTGATGATGATGATGGTGAATTATGTAAATTTATATCTACATCTATATCTAAATCGATATCTATATCTATATGTATATCATCTATTTATATCTTAGTTTGGTTTCCTGAGAAACAAATTCTAAGGCAAGGATTCCAGCACAAGTAGTTATTTTGGAATGTCATCATTGGCCAAAACACTAGGGAAATGGGAAACAAAGTAGGGAAGACAGATAGGGTTTATTTTTTAAGCAAGTTACTGTTGGGGGTAAATGAATCTGAATCCTTCTAGAGAAATCTAGTTAAAACATGTGCTCAGAGTTATCCCAACCTGAAGGGTAAGAAGATAAATACTTATTTATCAATTTCTATTGGCACTTGGTTAAAGCTGCCTCTGGGAGACAGTGGTCCAGCTTGTCCCATAGATAATAAAGTAGCCAAGCAGCCAGAGAAAGCCTTCAGACAGAGAATGCAAGTGCTGATGATAGATAGTTGACACATGTGCAGTGAAATGATCAAAGCGCGGGGATTTCATTAGGTAGCATCAGTTACATATGTCTTATCTTATTCTATATATATTGGGCACTTAATAAGTACTCATTGAACTTCTATATTAGTTATGGTTGCAGAATGAGTGATACACTTTTTTTGTATTATGGAACTTAAGTACTTAGGTTTAATCTAATTTGATATATCTTTTTTTAGTTGATGTGACTTTTTGAAATACCTTATAAATCACATAATATTTGTTGCTTTAGTCAATCATCAAATAATTTCTCATTACTTGATACTATAGGGATAAAGCTGAGAAATACACTATCCACTAATAAATATTTTTAAAAATCAGGAGAAAATAGGTAAATCTATAGTTGACAGGTCTCACATATTCATATTTATTTAGAGCCCAAATATGTTAATACTCCATGGTGAAAATTAGCGAATCTTCCACCCATCTGTTAGATTTAGTGGGTTAAGGACATAGTAAGGTTATAGTACTCCCAGAGCTAGCACTATTACTTCTTACTGAAAGTCAGTCTGCATAAGTCAACTTCATCCTTTGGAAAGACTAAATTATCAATGATCTGAAATGTAATATCAGTGGCTTTTACCTGAAATACAAAGACTTCATGATTAATATACTTATTTGAAACACTAAAGATGTTGTTTTTATTTTTAAAAAATATTCCCCCCCAAAACGAAACTTAATGTTAGACTATTCAAGTTAGTGAGTAACTAAGAGTTTATGTCAAAGATAAGCTAGAATGTCTATGAAAGAAAATGAGTTACAGAAACTGGCCATTTCCCCATATCTATCAGTTAATAAAAAGAATGGTAGGCATAACAAATTTTCTGATACTACAGAAAACCTCATGTAAGAAATGTCTAATGTGGTTCAATCATGACTCTAGGAAGGAAGAGAGAGGCGAGGAGGTTGATTAAGGCAAAAAAAAAAAAAAAGAATATTCCTCCTTCCAATTTTATCTCCCTTTATTCATCATGACCATCTAAAGGGAGACAAACAGGAGCAAACTTGGGCTTAATTCACACACAGAACAGAATGATATAATTTAATTCTCCATTATTTTTCCTAAGAAAATTATACTTTGAAACAAAACTTAATAATCTTGTTAAAACTTTTGCAAGTCAGGTACAGTCAAGAAACTAAAAATCAAATTAATGTGAAAAGGTGAGAAAATAGAACTGCCTAAATTTTAAAGTGGAAAATGGTTAATTATATTGTCTTTTGTCATATTTGTTAAATGTTCAGTTTGGCACAGCACACAAAAAAGTGAAAGGGACTTTGATAAATTACTACAGAAAATGTAATGGATCATATTTTGATTTAACTGGAATTTATTGTACCTTCAGTGATAATCCAATATTCATATTTTAATTTGTAGGTATGATCAGAACATACCTTTTATAAGCCTTTCATTTTCTGTGAAAGAAATAGGCAAGACAGAGAATTTAAAGACGACTTATTATTCCTGGAATGGTTGGCCTGAGAAGATGAATAGAATGTGTCTTTTGATTTTTCAGCAGTGTTATTTTAAAATTCTCATGTAGGTCATTACTTATTCTAGAGCTGGATCAATCAAAGGGAGGTGAATCAGCAAGGCGCAAAAGAGGAAGCCACCTTGAAATGGATTAAGTGAAATAATTGTGTGAACATATGGCCTGGAAATTAAATTGATTCAGCTAAACAAGTTATATTAAATAGATCAGGTAATTTTCAGGCATCTGGTCAGATGATCACAACTTAAAGCAATTATACAATTGGAGACTGAGAAAAAGAGAGGGGCCTATTAGTCTACAAAATAGAGACCATAAAATAAAACTCAAATTGTCAGTGATCTTTTCAGAGTTTGCCCTTTTAAAAAAGATGCATGTAAAGATAAAGTCCTGGATAAAAGAATTCAGAGGGGTTTTCTAAATGAAAGTTGTCAGATATTTAAATTGTCGATAAATTATTCATTTATTTATTCACTTAAAAAATATTTATTGAGTACCAACTCTCTTTAGGCTTATTATAAAATGTCCTAGTTCTCAAATTTCCTATATTTTATGAGTTTATATATTTAGAGCAGAAAAATAAGTGCTTTTTTAGTTGATAAAGTTCTATATACAGAATCTTCTTTGCCATTAAAGATTTTTTTCCCTTGGCTACCGTCTTGATTGTTTGAGTTCAATGTTCAATGTAAAATATACGTTTAGATATTGTCTCTCTTTACTTTTCATACTGTTTCCAAATATATAGGTATATAAAAATACCAAGATACAAATGTTAGGTAACTTGCAAAACATAAGCAATGTGTATTATATTCATAGGCCATTAATGGCTACTGATTTAATTTTCCAAAACTTAAAACATGAAGTATAGTAAGACTTTTTTCATTTTAGTGTGATAAGTAACTTCTAAAAACTGTTTTTACTAAATAATGTAATAAACTTATGGATAATTTTTTATGTACTGAAATATATACATTATGATTATCATACATTCTTATTATAAGGTTGTTAAAATTGAGATTAAAACTGTAAGTATATGAACTACTCTAATATCTTAATCATAAAGGTTTTTGCGTGGATGAAATGTCCTTTAGTTTACATTAGATTTAATGTAAATAGTCTGGGCCTGCTGTCTTTAACACATAAGAAATTCACTCATGTTAATTTTTTTCCAAAGTTTATTCAACAGAAAATATTTGTGTAATTCTTCAGGATAATATATCCCCATGGTTACAATACAAATGAGGCAAACAGTATGAAATTTTTATGATTGTAATAGGCAGTTTTGTTGGTTTGGTTTACAGAAAACTATATCATAGATGAGAAATGAAAGGACTTTAACCACAGTAGGCAATGACAGGTATAAGCATTTTGTAAAAGCTTTGTATTTTATGAAATGTCTTTTCATGTACTCTTATTGAGCTTTACAATAACCAGGTGATAAAACTACACTATCCTGCATATAGATTTTTTTTTAATTACCCAAAGCTTAGAAATCCTTGATTTTACCAAGGTTGCACAAATAAATATGACAGATAGATAGGATAGAAATAAAAATGCAGTTTGAAGAATGTATTAGAGAGGATATAAAGGGAACTTGAAAAAAGCCAGTTGAATGGCTATAATTATATATTCCAGATGGAGATGATGAAATCCATAACAGAGGTAATGGCAATGGGTTGAAGAAGCATAGATTAATTTCAGGTATATTGATGATAATTGAGAGGTTGAATGACTTATTGGGTACCACAGCATGAAATTGTCAATATTTACCTGTTTTGACAAATTAAAAAAAAAACTTTACATTGTTTAATCTCATAGAAGTTAAGCATAAAGAAGTAATTACACAAGATCCTCAGATTTGTGATTTGAGTAGCTGAGTGGTTTGTGGAATCAGTCATTATGATAGCAAGCATAATAGAGGGAAGAAGAAAATATGTGTCCCATCCCTATAGAATTTTAAATGTATCTGAAAATACAAGTTGTAATATTCAGTCAGAGTAATTAGATAAATAAGGAGAGGATTTAGAGAGTGACTGCATCAGCAGCAAAGCATTTACATGTACATCAAAATCATGAGAGTTCAGTGACAGTTTGAAGAAAACATGTATAAACCGAGGAGGAAAAAAAGAATTGAGAAAAAAGATCATTTAGAAGAACAGAATAAAGAGAACTAAAAGAATCTAAAAAGGAACAGTCAGAGAGGAGGGGGGAAAGATAGAGATTGGTGTCAGAAAAGTCAAGGAAAGAATTTCACAAAGAGGAATGGTCTTTTATTCAATATTATACTAGAAACAGTACCCACTGAAATAAGAAAAGACACATAAACTGGAAAGGAAGAAATAAAAAAAAATTTGCTGACTGTATGGTTATCTACATAGAAAATCCCAAAACAGTCTTTGAAAATGATAATATAACTTATAAGTAAGTTAAGCATGGTAGCAGGGTATAAGATCAATATATTTTTTAAAGATCATATATTTATATACAATGATCAGAAATTAAAATTATAAAAAGTATATTTACAATAACACTGAGGACACCAAGTATTTATGTGTATAGCTAAAAAAACTATGTGCACTATTTACTAAAAACTACAAAACACTTCAAACTAAAGAAATGGAAACATATTGTGTTGATTAGCTGGAACATTTATTATTAAGTTGCCAATTCTTTCCAAATTGATCTATCAAATGCAATTTTGATAAAAATACTAGCAGTGTTATTTTTTAGAGATAAATTGGTACTACAATATATAGAGAAATACAAAGAAACTAAAATAGTCAAATTATTTTTTTGAAAAAAAAACATCAAAGACAGAGGACTCATAACTAGAGTTGCTTTCAGGACAAACAATAAAGCCATAGTAATCAGGGCAATGTAGCATTGGCAAAAAAAATATATAGATCAGTGGAACAGGACAGTCCAGAAATAAAACCACAGAAATAAAGTTGATTGTTTTTCCCAAAGGTACAAAATCAAAAAGAGTAAAGTAGTCTTTTTGACAAATGATACTAGAAAAATTGATTATTCAATATACAGAAAATAAGCTTTGATCTATACAACACATAAGAAGAAAGTGGAGGAAGAGGAGGTGAAGAAGGAGGGGAAGAAGAAGAACAAGAAGAAAAGAAGAAGAAGAAGGAGAAGGAGAAGGAGAAGAAGAAGAAGAAGGAGAAGAAGAAGGAGAAGAAGAAGAAGAAGGAAGAGAGAGAGAGGAGGAGGGAGAAGGAAGAGGAGGGAGGCAGAGGAAGAGGAAGAATGCAGTCTTCAGAATTGATCATAGAGCTAAAGTAAAACTTAAAATGACAAAATGTCTAGGGGCACCTGGCTGGCTCAGTTGCTAGAGCATGCAACTCTTGATTTGGGGTTGTAAGTTGGAACCCCATATTGGGTGTAAAGATTGCTTAAAAGTAAAATCTTTAAAAAATAAAATAGCAAAACTATAAAATGTCTAGAAGAAAGACTAGGAGAAATTTTAAGTAAAAATTTCTTAGCTATGACACCAAAAGCATAATTCATAAAAGAAAAAAATAATATCCAGACTTCATCAAAATTAGAAACTTCTACTCTTGAAACACCTTTAAGATAATGAAAAAATGATCCAGAGATTTAGATAAAATATTTGCAAACATTATATCTGATAAGGGACTTTTATCCTGAGTATATTAAGAACTCTCAAAGCACTAATAATGAAACGACCCAATTTTAAAAATGGTCAAAGTATTTGAACAAATGCTTCATCAAGAAGATATTCAGATGGCAAGTAAGAACATGAAAATGTGTTCCATCACATTATTTTTTAGTAAAATGCACATTAAAACCACAGTATGATATCATATACTTACTAGACTAATTGAGAAAGAAAGAGAAAAGTAATTAATTGATAGTACCAAATAATGCCATGGTATGGAACAACTGGATTCTTCTAATATGCTGATGGTGGTTCAGAAAGTACAACCTTTTTGAAAACAGTTTTACAGTTTCTCATAATGTTAAGCATACAGTTAGTATATGACCTAGCTATCCCAATCCTAGACACTCACCCAAAATATATGAAAACTTATACTCACACAAATATCTGTATCTGAAAGTTTATATAGGATTTATTGTTAACTGACCTAAACTAGAAATAACCCAAATATCCTTAAGTTGATGAATCATTAAAATGTGGTATATCCATACAGTAGAATACTACTCACCAATAAAAGGTATAAGATACTGATACACACCATAACATGATGGTAAAGTGCATATCAACTATATTATATTAGGTAGAAGAAGCTAGATTTTTAAAGGTTATATATTGTTGGACTCTGTTTATACAACATGGTGGAAAAGGTAAAATTATAGGGAAAGAAAAAAGATCAGTGGTAGGTAAAGTCTTGAAAAGGGGGAACGGTTGGTTATAAGGGACATAGGGAAAATTTTTAGGACAGTGGAACTATTCTATATATTGAATTTAATGATGGTTATAATTGTATGCATTTTTCCAATTCAGAAATGTACACCAAAAGGGCCAATTTTACCGTGTGTAAATTTTACCCTAACTTAAAAATGGAAAAAAATGATCATTTATAACACTTCTGAGATATGTAAGCAAAGAACAACATCTTGTCTCTTGGATTTGGAACATAAGCATTCTTGTTGAGGAAAACCTTGAAATACCAAAGAAAGATAAAATAGGTTTGTAGTTGTTGAGGAAGCCAAGCAATTGCATCCAATAAAGGATAAACAGTGAGTATAACTGATTATTTCCTCAGGAAACTTCACCCTCAGGAAAATAAAGGGGAGGGGGGAGACAAAGTGTTGTCTAGAGCATGAATATAAAATTGGGGAGAGTAGTTTTTATTTTTATTTTTTATTTATTTATGATAGTCACACAGAGAGAGAGAGGCAGAGACACAGGCAGAGGGAGAAGCAGGCTCCATGCACTGGGAGCCCGACGTGGGATTCGATCCCGGGTCTCCAGGATCGCGCCCTGGGCCAAAGGCAGGCGCTAAACCGCTGCGCCACCCAGGGATCCCGGGGAGAGTAGTTTTTAAAAGATGAAAGAAATTTAAACATTTTCCCATGTATGGAAAGAAGACAATAAGAAAGAGGTTGAAGATACTAGAAAGAAGGGAGATGTTAACAGTGTGAGATCTCTGAGGGGACAGAAGTGGAACAGTAAGCCCGATGGGGACCTGAAGCTGGAGAAATAAAAATGATGCCACAAAACATCATTTGTTTTGTTTTGCTCTAAGAGCATTAGGCAACTCAGACACAGTTCAAGAAAGGATAAACAGTTGAACTTATCCAAGGTCTGCTTTTATCCCCCAGAATGATGAGTTGGAAAACCAAATGAAGCACAGGAATTGAGGATGTTTCCCAAAGGTGTGTATTTTAGACTAAACTACTTAAGAAAGCAAGTAAAAGTATGGAGAAGAAAAGGAGTCAGGAATTTGTAATCTTTTTTTTTATTATTATTATTTTAAATTTTATTTATTTATGATAGTCACACAGAGAGAGAGAGAGAGAGGCAGAGACACAGACAGAGGGAGAAGCAGGCTCCATGCACCGGGAGCCCGACGTGGGATTCGATCCCGCGTCTCCAGGATCGCGCCCTGGGCCAAAGGCAGGCGCCAAACCGCTGCGCCACCCAGGGATCCCAGGAATTTGTAATCTTAAAGAAGTTGAATCATTGTGATGGATTGTAACAAAAACAACAACAACAAAATTGATATGATTGGAGGCTTTCATCTGAGGGTGGGATTTCAGAGCCTGCAGGTTGGTGAAGTAGGAAGGGTAAGAATAAAATTCATCATGTGACACAAAGAGGGAAAACTGATATTGAAAAAGGGTCATGTCACATGATATAAAATGTTGGGATACTGCGTAGATTTTCCATAGTCATACTTAAAACACTGAGGACATTAGATTGATTTAGAAAAAAAAAAAAAAAAAGGAACTGTGGAACAGATACCAGAGTATTCAGTGAATGAGGGAGAATGACTATAAAACTGGTAGATGCGAAATTGTGTAGAGTAAATTGCTGAGTGCTATGGCTCTGGAAGCGGGAAGAGCTCATGTGAGGATGTAGTCTGACAGCCTTGAGTAGCTCTGGTGAGTGAAGCGGATGCTGAAGCTATCACCTTTTCCTCAGCTCTGTGAGCCACTGGGGAATGAATTAAGTTTCCCTTAAGAACTTGATGCAAAAAAAATGTCCTAAGGGAGTCAGGATTCAGTTAAGCTAAGATTCATATATTCTCTATACAAATAGAACTCATTTCTCATGAAAACAAAACAAAACAAAACCTATGCCCAATGCACACAATAGAAAGGATGCTTTTGAGCGTGCTCTGTGCATGTGTGTGGCAAGGAGACACTTCTGAGGAGATGAGGGGCAGGGGGAAAGCTGAGGTGGGAGAAGTATGAAGATCAAACTCAAAAAAGACTGATAACCAAAAGAGCTTATTATTGAGCGGTAATCAAGAATGATAGATATGGAGGCATGTTCTTTATGTTACATCTTAATGACTCTACAAATATTACAAAAGTAGTCAGTGTCCTGGAATTTCACAGAAAAGTAAAAAGGGCTAGACTAGAGTGTATAATACTGGACAATAGAAAATATATGGCATTGTATGCTGCTCCTTCCCGGTGCTGAGTCCATGGCAGGTATGACTGGTTCTGGCACTCTTTCCTACTAATACCAGATTCAGTTCCAAAGGCATTCCCAATACACCTATCAAGGTATAGTCATTTCCAATTGGCCAAAAACAGCACATTAATTAAATCAATTTTTGAAATTTATCTTTTCCCCATTTCTCCTGTTTGAATTTTCTTATGGGAGACCTATCCCCACATTCCAGAAAGAAGAGAATAGCATTTCCTCTTTCCCTTAATTATGCTTCCTCTCAAAAAAGGGTTCTTCTATTCATTACTGTCACCTAATTCTCTCAGAAATACTGGTCTTGTCCAAGATTTGAAGGAGGTTTTTAAAGTCCATCAGGATTTTCCAGGACAGTATATTACAGGAGATTTAGATGATTCTATCTCAAATTTAGATGATTGTGTCTCAAATTAATATTCTTGCTCTGTTTTACAAGAAAAAAAATAAATTTATGTTAATTCTTTATCTCTATTAGGGTGCTCAGGACAAAACAAGTGAAGTCCTTTGCTTTGGTGAAATCATATTAGGAATGTGTTTTTATTTTATTATTTTATACAAAGAATATCTATAAAATTGATCTCATCCATGTGACTGTAATGCTTAACAGTTTGGCCAACAGACTATGTTGCCATGGTTTAGTTCATATTGGCTGTGTAATTTGGGTCATCTTGCGATTTTGTTTAATTTGTTTGTTTTTGCATCTGTGACCTAAAATAATGTGTGTGGGTAAGGTGATGATAGTACCCACCATTAGAATTAATGTGATCATTAAATGAGAGAATAAATACTTGTACAATTTCTGGCTCAGTAATAGTGATAGGGACTCCTGTAAGGACAAAGATGCAAACTGCTTTCATTCAAGAGACAATGAGGCTTATGTTTAGTCCAGAAAAGAAATAAGTTAGAGGACAAGTGATGGAGCATTTATATGGAATGATGGGCTGAATAAAGTCACACAGAGCAGCTGTATGTTGGCTCTCCCTAAGTAAAACTATCAAATACTTAGAGCTGTCTAAAATTGGATGCCATACCTCAGATTTGGTGACTTGTTTGTTGATGGACCATCAAAAGCAGAGTCTCGATGAATAATCATTATAAATGTTTTGAACTGAGTTTACATAACAAGTATGACTAAAGGATATCCAAGATCTTTATATTCTAATGTGTTTTTTATACCATAAATAAGAATTAGTTTAAGATTGTTTAGCTCTAATGAGCCAGCTTAAAAAGAAAAAAAAAGGAGAAAAATAATTTGAGGGGTAATTGGTTATTTAGTCAAGACAGCACAGAATAGGGACACCTGGGTGGCTCGGTGGTTGCGCGTCTGCCTTCAGCTCAGGACATGATCTTGGGGTCCTGGGATCAAGTCCTGTATTGGGCTCCCCACAGGAAGCCTGTTTCTTCCTTTGCTTATGTCTCTCATGAACAACTAAATAAAAATCTTAAAAAAAAAGACAACAGAGGATATAGGAATCAAAATTTAAAGTTTATATTAAATAGTAATTATAGCTCTTTTAAAAAACTTGAACACAATAATTAAAATCATAAAGAGTTCAGAAAAAGGAGTGGATGAGTCCTAAATTTTAAGCCTAAATTTATGACATATATTTGATTGACATAGCTTTGAATCATCATGAAAATCTTATGTGATTGGCCTTTTATGTGACTGGTAGTAAAACTGAACCTCAGAAAATGTATTTGTCTAAGGGTGACAGGAAGCTGAGACACAGACCCAGATCTCTGACAAAGTTTATGTTTCATAACACTATTATGAAAAGACAAATGAAGACACACACATATCTGTATTGTTATATATAATAATTGAGTAGTAGTTTCTAAAGAATATATAAATTATTATCTTCATATGTGATAATTAATAACATATCATTTACAATACATATACAGTGTAATGAAGCATGAGATAAAATCTACTCAGTCTCTTGAAAGTACCCTTCTGTTAAAAGTTAACACGATAAACTATAACTAGTGTTTGTAAAACAGGAAAGACTACTGTTATTGAACCATCCAACCAGTGACTTTGTGGATGGCTAGAATCCTTTCATTATTGAGGCACCTGGGTGGTGCAGCTGGTTGGGCATCTGACCCTTGGTTTTAGCTCGGGTAATGATCTCAGAGTCCTGAGATGGAGCCCCACATCTGGCTGCATGCTTAGCACAGAGTTTACTTGGGTCTTTCTCTCTCTCCCCTTATCTTCCCCCCACCCTGCCTGAGCTCATTCAACATAAGCTCTCTCTCTCAAATAAATAAATAAATCTTTTTTAAAAAAACTCACTATTGCTGATGATTAAAAAAAATGACTTAATTTTTTAAGGAAAAAGTTTGGCTTTTTTTTTAATCTCTAAGAATCGTAGAAATGTTGATAGCTGCATCCAATTTATTGAGAAAATATAACTGAAGACATCACACCATGGAAAGGGAATTGAAAAAAATGTTTTCAAAATAAAACAATTTTCTTTAACCCTAAGCATATTGATACTTTTCATATGAAGAAAATACATAAATGCATAAATTCAATCTGATTTTCTATCACCTCTTTCACTTCCTCCTTGCCAAAACAAACATTTTTTTAAATCTCTCTCAAATAGATTTATAGAATGAAAAAAAAAGTGAGATACAGATTTAATAAAGAAACCTATTAAAATAGGCTTGTGACTGACAACCAAGGTTAGGAGAACAACTTCTATATAGTATTCCATTGTCAACTAGAAGCTGAAAAATAGCAGCTAATTCATCCTTGAAAATCTATATTCTAAGCTAAATTAAAATAGAATACACTTAAAAAACGTAATAGGTTCAGTATTTCTACAGATACCTAATTAATTCTAAGTGATGAATGATATTTGGACGCAAAGTATGAAAAGAGTAAAACCACTACTATCATGTAGTGGCTTTACTCTGAGTGATATTTCCCAGAAACCTCAAATGACATTGCCTTAGAAACAAGACTTGATTATTAGGCATTTAGAAACTCGAAATATAATTTTGGTCAACTAACACTCAACACTTGGGTTCTTTTTTATCTTCTATGATATGTAA
Organism: Canis aureus; assembly: GCF_053574225.1. Lineage (NCBI taxonomy): Eukaryota > Metazoa > Chordata > Mammalia > Carnivora > Canidae > Canis > Canis aureus. Next base: position 48,553,167 of record NC_135614.1, read on the forward strand.
ATGAATGATTTATCTACAGAGACATGAGGTACACATATTAATATAAGTATGCATATTAATATGAGATATACATACATGCATACATATGCACACAAATATCTTCACTATATACATTATCTATCTTCATATGTATACGTGTATATGTATACATATATGCATGTGTGTATGTATGCATGTATATATATAAAAAATTGTACTGCCAATTTGAGATATATTAAAAATCATGAGAGAAACCAAAAAGATGGTAAAGTTTATAGACTTGGTTTGAGGATTTAATTTGATGATAGTCTTAGTTTGGCAAGATTTTTATCACTATTAGTGGAAAGTCTGCCAATTCACTGAGGAATGAAAATTATTTTATCAAGTACAGTCCAATTCTAAACCTATTTTATTGTTTCATGTACTTGTGACTCTGTAAAGCACAAACTAAGCTTTCATCAAATGTATTAATAAAGGTTAATTTTTTGAGCAGCCGTCATATAACTTGCTTTACTGTGAATTGCCTACTCATCCTCATATTGCATAGAACATACTATTAAATCTTGTTTATTAATTTATCAGCTCAGAATGATCATAGGCAGACAGAGATTTTCCTTAAAGTATACTAAAACAACTAAATAGTTATGGAAGCACAGAAAAAGAACTTCTTACTTTTTTGTTTGTGTAACACTATTCAAGTCTTGTTTCTGAGGTATGGACTACATCTTCTCAATTTCTTCTATTCCTAAACTTCCTCCATCATTCGAAAACCCGCAAGGATTTTCTCCATCACCGCCCTCAGGGTATGGATAATACAGAAAACAAGGACAAATTTTTGGCTTTTTTGAGCACTTAAGTAGATTTCATTAATGTATTATGGAGATAATATTCAATTGAAGCTAAGTCCTTCAGTTTTAAGAGCCAACCACTTAAGTTTTGTTTTGCTTTAACATATTCTAAAAGTTTATATGTACATATAAAGAGCAGTTTGAAGACTCAGAGAATATCATTTATGTCAAAAAACTTATTCTGGAAATGGTAAATATTTTAGGCTTTGTGGGTTATGTGATCTCTGTCGCAACTACTCAACTCTGCCATTGTAGCTCTAAAGCAGACATGGACAGATAAACGAATGCATATGCCTGTGTTCAAGTAAAACTTTATTATTGACCTAAAATTTTGAGATCTATGGATTTGCCTTGTGTCCTGAAATATTCTTTTTATTTTATGACCATTTAAAAACGTAAAAATCATCCTTTTTAAAAGATTTTTATTTATTCATGAGAGACAGAGACACAGAGAGTGGCAAAGACACAGGCAGAGAGAGAAGCAGGCTCCACGCAGGGAGCCCGACGTGGGACTCCATCCCAGGTCTCCAGGATCAGGCCCCTGGCCAAATGCGGCGCTAAACCGCTGAGCCACCTGGGCTGCCTTAAAAATCATCCCTTTTTTAAAGATTTACTCATTTATTTTAGAGAGAGAGAGAGAGAGAGAGCATGAGTAGGAGGGGAAGAGGAAGAGGAAGAGACGATCTAAAGCAGATTTCATGCTGAGTGTGGAGCCCTAGATGGGGTTTGATCGCAAAATCCGGAGCTTATGACCTGAGCTGGAACTAAGTGTCAGACGCTTAACTGATTGCACCAGCCAGGCACCCAAATGTACAAACTATATTCTTGAGGACCATACAAAAACAAGCAGCGGCTACATGTGGCACATGCACTAAGGTTTGCTGATCCTTGGTTTACACTGTAAATCATGAAGAAAAAAAAAGATGTCATAAAAACTGCATCCTCCCCAGACTAATAAGAATTGTGGAGTGTAATAGTCCATTCTACCTCTCTAGGAAAGTTATATTATAATGACATGGAAATTGATTTTGGTCTTTATAAATGTTGGCATGATCAGTAAAGAGAGATGACCAAATAAACTATTTCAAGTTGAAGGTACCGATGCTAGACTAATTACTGCCCACAAAATATGCACTGTCTAGTCCATGAAATCAGTGAATGTTACCTTTTATGGAAAAAAAAAAGACTTAATAGATGAGATTCATCAAGAATTTTGAGATAGGACATTATCCTTAAATACCATCATAATTGTGTTTATACAAGAGATGCAGAGGTAGACTTGACAACAGAAAAGAAGACAAGGGGACCAAAGAGCCAGAGATTGGAGTGATGTGGTCACAAAGCAAAGAATGTTGGTAGGTACCAGAAGTTAGAAGAGGAAAGCAAAGATTCTCTTGCAGAGCTTCTGGATGGAGCCCTATCAGAACTTAGATTTCAGTGTGGTAAAACTGATTTCTGATATCTGGTCTCAAGAATTTTGAGAGAATATATATATTTTTTTTGTTTTAAGCCAGGAAGTATGTGGTATTTTTTACATGATTTACAGGAAACTAATACAGTACTCAATCAATAAGAATCTATATCCTTATTGGAGGAAATAGTAGTCTGTTAATTTTTACATCTTTATTTTCTATCATTAAATATTACAGAATGAAAGGGATATATAGGTGACTTATTACCCAGGGTTGGGATCTATATTAAAAAGTCATGACTCTTTTGTTGTATTATTTTTTATTATAAAATACATCCTTATAGAATGATTTATTATGGAATTGGACAGCTAGTTAGTTAGAAAAAAAATTTGATTCTAAACTTAACTTTGCTTTTCTGTAATTTCCAAAAGCTGGTCCTAATTGTGTTCTTTCAGGCCACCCTAAATAATTCTAACCTTTCTATTAAATCATAATACTTTAACATATTTAAAAAAATCATGTTAATCCCTAGACTCCTCCCTACCCCATCCCAAAGTATCCTACCCTAGTCTATAAATCTTTTCAAAGCAAATTTATTTGGTTTCATTTACTATCTTGTACATAACAGTGATTTGTGTAAACCTTATCATCTGAATTCCAGAAAAATGGTAGGAAACTATCAAATTGGTAATAATGGTTCATTTATTATGAGTTTAACACATACTAGGCAGAGTGATTTGACTGGAAGGACCTTATCAAGAGGAATGCTACAAATCTTCATTTCACAGAATTCACTTTAACCTTTCAAAACAGAGCTATGGTATTCAACTAACTCATGTTGAGCTTATAGTTAATTTAAAATTCCATTTTTAAACAGAAATAAATAAATACTTGTGAAATCAGGGCCCCTTTTTTGTATTTATGAAAATTCTTTCCAAAAATTAAATTATTATTAAATATTAAAGTTTTATTTAAGGTATTACTAAAATTATGCAAATTATTATATTAAGCATAATATAACTTTGTGTTTTATTAATTATTTAATTGCCTAGATTCACAGATTGTATTAACATATAATTCTTGATTCACATCTTCTCATTACTAATTAGTTAGCTATTTTTAATAATGTAGTACATACCTGTGAACTACACTCCATGACCCAAAATCATGTTGGCCATTTTCTTCTTCTCCTTTTAATACAGTCTGCTGCACTTATGGATATTGTCTTTGTATTTCAATAATATTGTATTCGTGTTTCAATTTGTTGTTCTTAAATTTTTGAACTTATATAAAGGACATCATGCTATATTTAGTTGTTTGAGACCTTCACTTAATATGATATTGCTAAGGTTCACCTGTTGCTGATACAACTTATTTAATTTCTCTGCTGGAAATAATATATTGTATAAACATTACTTTATGTTCATCTACAATGGGAGACATTGGGGCTTGTGAACATTGAAAACACCTATGTGATGTTCTAGCTAATCAAATTTCATTTGAAATCATGTGTATCACCTCCAGACAGAGGTAGCAAAATGCTCATTCTCCAATCTCTCTTTTCCCTTCTCACAATGTCCAATTAACTCTGTGTTTCAAACAGACAGTTTGTTAGAGGGCCAGACAGCCTGGATCACATTTCTCTATGGGACATGGAAGGTGAATGAAAAACACATTATATGTAAGATATTTATGTTTTAAAGTTGCTTGTCACTGTATTTTGTAATTTTAAATTCAAAACCTTAGATAGTAATTTACCAGGTATAAAGAAACAACAAAAATTGTTTCTAATAAATATCCTTTCACAGTAACACTAACATGAATTAGGATACAAGGCTTCTTTATATCTGTTATTTATTTATAAATTGATAGTTTAAGATTATCCTCCCTATCCAGTAGTTTAAAGTAAATGAACTTTTTATTTAAGAAATAAAATTGTAAGAGAGCATGAGACAGCAGATGGGGAAATTGAGAATCTGATGCTTTCCACATAAAGTATCAATACTCTTGCCTGGCAAGAGTTTTACCTTCTAAAAATGTGAAGTTGACTGTTTTAAGAAATATGGGCTTTATTCCTAAACTAGGATCCCAAAAATTAGGAAAAAAAGGGACAAGAAGAACATTTTCAGTAATGAAAGATTAAAATGTGCCACAAATAAAAGATTACAGAATGGTATTATGTAAGGTTTTGCCCTCTATAGAAGTTAAGCTGTTTCTTTTGCCTTTCTTTGCCTCTACTAACTTTGCCTCCTTCTAACTGATTAGAATACTATAGATGAGATTTAACTAGTAAGTAAAGGTATATTTTCTGAGTTAAATGTCTGGAAAAAGTAAGAGTCAAACTTTGAGGTGCATCATGGACTAAAAAATAATTTACATGATTGACATAGTTTAAAAGGATACCTTAAAAAAATTTAAAAAAAAGGATACCTTAGCAACTAAATTGGTATATTAGATATTTATCAAGTATTTTGGTTTTAAAAATTGAATACTTATAGATTTATGAATGGTTATGATACTGTTGTTATTGTAAAAATTTACCTTTGTGATCAAACAACCGTAGTTTCACAATAAAGAAATCTTTTATTGTTTTCAAATGTTCTGAGTTGAAATTTTTCGACACTTCAGGATCTGTACTATAAAAATCCTATTGCCATAATACTTGCCTGCAGCTAGATACTTAAGTTATCACACTAAAGATTGATTTAAATTGAGTGTAATTATCTGCCTAGAATCTTTTAAAAATTTTCCCCTTTTTTAACCATTAATTTTCAAAACCATGATTATCCACAATAAGTTTAGTTGGTGATCTTTAATTAGTGTCTATTAAAATAAAACCTATATGCTGGTTAATTTAATGTGATTAAAAGAGAGTCACATGCATAATCACTAACATAGTGAACAATTTTGTGAATTTGAAATGGGGTCTCTTAACTTTTGCAGCTGAAAGATGTGCTTGATTCACCCATATTAAAATGTTGTTAAAATTCTTATATTCACCCATTAGCTTGGCATTTTAAAAAATGTAAATGAGATTCCACTTTTTGCCTACCAAGTTGAAAAAGGTAAAGTTGGAAAAGTTTGAAAATACACAGCATTAGCAAGAGTATAAAAAAGTAAGACACTTTCCCATACGTATTGTGGCAACTGTTAATTGAGACAATTTTTTGAGAGTGATTTAATAAATTTCAAAAATGTAAATAATCAAATCATTGGCCAGTAATTTTGTTTCCAGGAATTAATCCAACTGATTGTCTTCTTTAAATATACAGAAGTTTGTACAAGACTATTCATTTTTTCGGAAGTGGGAATAATTAATGTCCTTAAGGGCATAATGAAATTGGGACAAATGAATATAATAGAGCATTATGTTACTCTTCAGTTATTCAAAAGAAACCCAATAATCTGTGTGTTGCTATATACAATTGCTGCAAAAATAAAATAAATGGTGTATATATTCTGCTTTGAGGAATGTATTTTAGAAAAGTGTTCCCGAGGGCGCCTGGGAGGCTCAGTTGATTAAGCATCTGCATTTGGCTCAGGTCATGATCCCAGGATCCTGAGATCAAACCCCACACTGGGCTCCCTGTTCAGGGGGGAGTCTGCTCCTCTCTCTCATTCTTCCTCTCCCTGCTTGTGCTTTCTCTCTCTCTGGCTCTCTTTCAAATAAAATAAAATAAAATAAATAAAATAAAATAGTAAAATAAAATCTTTAAAAAAAGTGTTTTTGTACCTATACCCACATATTTATGTTTGCATGTGTAGACAGTTTTCAAAATATACAAAAATAATTTTTTTTTTCAAAAATAATTTTTAACAATGGTTGCGAATTGGAATCTGAGTAAGGAGAACTTATCTTTCATTACATTGTTAGGCTTTCTATCTTTCTTTCTTCCATATACATATGTTAATTGTTCATCTTAAAAAATGATGCAAATAAAGCAAAGGTAGAGCATGTTAGCATGTTGGTCTTTTCAACACGCAGCACTAAAACATAACACTGAATATAAAGACTGTCCTGTGTATCCTGCTGGGTGCTACAAAGATCCTCTGTACCCTGTTATACTCATTCCATCTAGTTTTCAATGACTTAGCAGTGACCTCAATTCCAGAATGAATATCTGAGCAAGTCTGGTAAAAAAAAAAAAAAAAAAAAAAAAAGAGTCCTGACTCTCTCTATAGAAAGCTATTTCTATGTATATAATTTCATAAGTAATTCTAGGCAAGGCATCAACTTTTATTCTTCAGCAATTAGATAAATATGTTTACCCTAGAGCTATTCATATCTTTCCAACTCTTTTCAGGTATCTGATCATCTACCATTGATCTATCTCCCCATGGTTTATTTCTTTTTATTTTGCAAAAGAATATGAAAGGTTTTTATACAGACAATATTACGGCCAGGAACCAATGCTGTGAGACTGGAAGCCTGCTCCTTGTTGTAAAATAAGATCATATCATTAAATAGGGCTCTCAGGTATTTGCCAACCTGGGTAATGATGTCTCTCTGGGATACCTGCCCTTTTGGCAGCCTCCCATCCAGGCACGAGTCAGCAATCACAATTAGTGTGAAGTGGAATCAGAGTGCCAAGTCTGCAGAATGCAGAGGAAATGCAGCAAAGTCTGAAATGCAACTCAGTGAGCAGTCACAATCCTCAAGGCAAAAATCGCTCCATTCTTAAATGGGAATAAAGCAATGACGGATTGACTGCCAAATTATATTCTCTGTGCTGGAATGCTGGATCGTCCTGTCAGTCTCTCAACCATTTCTGAGTGCTACCAATGTGATTCTTTCCTCCCAAATAGTCTCATACACCTCTCCCCAGGTACATGTGGCAGAGAGAAGTGATACAGAGTTAAGGACTCCTGTTGAGGACAGCCAGAATGAGCTTTATCCTTTACTGAAGAGGTTGGGAAAAGATTGCATAAATAGATAGCAGAAAATAAAATGGTTACAGCTGTTTGAGTAAATTCATACAACGGATTTATCAGGTGAGAGATAGCTCTATGATCCTAAAGTACACTTGGGAGGTAAGGTGGAGAAATTTCAAATCAATATATGTCTTCCTTTAATTACGCTTTCATGCTGGCCAGTCACCTTGAGGTTATATCTCTCAGGATATAGCATTCTTAAACTCCTAAGTACTTGTTTGTGCTACATATTTTTGACTGTGTCTCTTATGGTTGCATTCCCATAGCAGCTAGCAGATTGCCTTAATATGATAGGTATGCAGTGAAGGTTGGGTGGCAAGTTTAGTCTTATTTGTTGATTGTTATCAATGTTCTCACTTACTTTAAGTTGTAGTTTGAACATATCTGGAGCTATGAAAAGGTATGGTATTTTCTTATTTACATTTAGGTATTAGTTGAGCCACATAATTATCTGGAAACACCTTTTAGGGTGCTGGCACACTGCAAAAATCAGACACAGAATTGTATTGTGTCTACTTTGCTTTTTTTTGTTTTCCTGCAGTGACTTAATATGGATTATATAGAATCACATAGCAGCCACAATTGCATTGACAATTAATAGTAGCTTCCCAGTTAGATTTTTCTCTCCATCCCCTCTAAAAAAAATACATAGAATGCTGCTACTCCAGGTCATATACGGTTTTAAGTTCTGTTTAATGAATCCCCCAATGAATGTAAATATCTTTTGTTTCTTAAAACATAAGTGCCATGACTGAAACCCCTTAAATTTACAGACACCAAAACCATCGATGAAAAAACTCTTGTCAAAATGGGCTTACAGGTGGACATTCTACTTACTCTCTCATGCATTTAATTGAATTTTGTGCAATTTCATGTGCATTATAATAGACTTCTTTTACACCATCAGGAAACAAGTTTTAAAACATGTGCTGTGCATTAAACATCACATAAATATTCAGCAAGGGAAAGAAAAACAGTTCTGAAGAAGTATAGTGATTTTACAGTCTCTGGTTTCTAATAAATTTTTACAGCAATCCTAAACTGCATTAGCAAGTCCCAGTTTATTGTCAGACTTCTGCACAACATCCCTCAATGACATGTCAAATCTTTACCACAGCAGTGGAACTCCTAAAGCTGTCCTCATTGGCAAGAATCTTGTCAGATTAAATTGCCAGCTCTTGTCAAGTAAAGATATATGATCTGATCGTATTCTCCTGATGATGACGAGTTGTCCTTTCACTGTGGCTGGATTGTAAATTCCCAGGACATCCCAATGACCACAGATTTTGAGAATAAAAAGAATTTATTGACCTTTCAAAGTGACAGTTCTCCCTTAAATAAAATGTCCAATCATTTAACAAGGATTCATATTTTTGTTGTTATTGTATACCATTTAGCAACACATTTATTTGATAACTTAGGATATTACATATGCTTTACTTCCTGCCTATGCACTTTTTGTCATTTCCCAAATTAAATGTCATGAATATATATCTGTCAAGAAATTATTTTTTGTTTCAGGTGTTCAGGATTTTATACATGTACAGCAGAACTTCTGGATTCTCTTTGGTATTTTGGATTTTTTGTTTAAAACATAAAAAGCACCCCAAAAACATTGTCAGCAGGCTGCAGTGACAATCCATGGACAAGAATGGCATTCATGGTGCCAAATTTTAAACACCCCAAGTAAAATCAATTGTTTCTTTGTGTGAGGTATGTCACTGTCAACTGCAGAAAATTTTACATGTTATGAGGTAGGATGAGATATCCTATGACTTTCTACTTAAATTTAGGGCATCACATGTTTTTTTTAAACAAATGAATTGAATATTTATCACAATTACAAAGAATGGCTTGGCTTTTAGAAGAATACAGGATTCCAGCTGTGGGATTTTACCTACTTCGGCATATGTCACAAGTGCAGTTAGATTTCAGAAATTGAAACTCTTTCTGTGAGATAGCAGCCATCATTAACCTCAATATTTACAAGAAATCTAGATTTATCCTTTAAATGGTAATTTCAATAGTCAGGAAAACATTGCTTTATAAAGACAGTATGAAGTCATGTGAAAAGACACATACTTTCTCTGTTAAAATTGTTCCCACCTCAAATATTTCATTAAACAATGCATTCTGCTTAAATCATGACAAACATAATCTGACCCTTTAATTAAATTTCAACATTAGGCTGACTACTAGTGATATTTTCTTCTGAATCATCCTAGGAGTATTTTATATCATAATGCCTCATATTATCAAATAACAAAAGTTTTCATTTTAAGCATGCATTTTAAATACAGTTTTATATAAACTTCTTCCACACACAAAAAGATTTCATATGCATAACAAATGAGTCCAAAAGAAGATTTAAAACAACTTGTTGAAATTTAGATTTATCCATAAATTGGGCTTAGTGTCATTCTATCCTATAACAGTGTTTGGTCCTTATTCAAATATCCATCAATTGCCCACAAAAATGTCATTCCAATATTTAAATCACTACAAGCTTGCCTTATTTATGGAAATTGACTATATACTGGATTAAATTACATTAATTCCTCATTTTGGACTAGAATTCTATATTTTTAAAAATCTGATTTGGTCTTGGTTGAGTTGATCAAACCACAAAAATAAAATAGCATATATTTCTACCTCATAGCTACATAAATATAAAACTGACCTTTTAAAAACAATGCCTGTTAAACATGTTAAAAATAATTATTTTTAAGTGGGCAAAGATAAGCAATTTCTTTCCCAGACTCCTATAAATCCAGATCACAAAACTAATAAAATTTTATTACAGACATGAGATTTAGGTGACTCATTTTCTGTTTAAATATTTTTAAAGATACTTAAGTATCACATTAAAGATATGTTAAATGTTGTATAATAATATTATAATTCATAATATAACTTGAAATAGTTAAAACTCAATGTTAATTTAATATAAATCATCATTAATTTGTAATAAATATCAAAGTAGTATCAAATAGTCTATTTAATACCTTCTTTCAGTATAATGTTAATATAATTCTGACTAAACTGAAGAGGTAAATTTCCTCTGTTATATTTCATCTATTAAGATGTGAAGTATTATATTTCTACTCTTAAAACTTTAATAATAAAAAATACTGAAGGTAATATGCTAACTGAAATATCAGAAAAAGACAAACACTGTAAGATATCAATTATACTTGAGATTTAAAAAAAAAAAGTAAAATCCTGAACTCATAGATCCATCAGATTGTTGGTTATCAGAGGAGGGTGTTGGAATATTGGCAAAATGGGTGAAGGGGGTCAAAGGATACAAGCTTTCAGTTATAAGATGAATAAGTCCTGGAGATGTAGTATACAGCATAGTGACCATAGGGAACAACACTGGATTGCGTATCTGAATGTTGCTAATAGAGTAGATCTTAAAATTCTCAACCCAAGAAAAAAATTATAATAATGTGTGGTGATGGATGTTAATTAGACTTGTGATCATTTTACAATATACACATATATCCAATCACCTAAACTAATACAATGCACATCTAAAACATATAATGTTATATATCAATTATATGTCAATTAAGAAGTAATTTTTGAAGTTCCATTACTATTAAATACACACATGCACACATGTATATATATATATACATGTATATATTCTATATATATATTAAAAAACTGCGTATATTTTTGTGCTTATAACATAAAATCAAATAAACAGACCTTAAAAATAACCAGAATCTCCTTAATAAAAAGTGTCCACTTAATAATTTAACTTCTAAAAAGGTGAAATATATACATACCTGTAATAGCAACCCCAAGTTAAGAACAGAATTTAGAGATGTTTTCCCTCCAATCTATTTTACCTACACAAATGATAGCTATTTAGCTGAAATAAAACTTATGTTTATTTTCTCCACTGATACCATGTTGTTTCTCATTTGTATTTTTAAAAAATCTGCTTCAATTGAGCATGAGAACAAGATTTAGATAAATTCTTAGTTTCTTTATGGATCTGACATTCTATTTAAATATGTGTGTTAAAGATTAAGGAATTTGTTACTCTTTACATTGCTAAAAAGAGACTTTTTTCAGAAAGTCTAAACTACCTACATTAATCTCATCCAAAAACAGAGGAAAGTGATATATCAGAAAACCAAAGCAACAACAGATTAATGTTGCTGTATTAAAATCCTATTTACATAAAATTAACATAAATATGAGTTAGTATGCCATATGCTACAGCATCTGCTCTTCACTGTATTAATAACAAGACTGTCCCCTATAGGGATCTTAAAATTAATACATATTTAAGTTGTATTTATATACATATTTGAAATTTTGACAATATGATATATATGAAATGCTGCCTATTGCAAATAGGAGAGTTTATACTGAAATTATATTGTCATCAGCCGTATTGTGACCATAGCTTATGATAGGTGACTTTTGAGATACTCATTTTTTCTTGAACAATTTTTAAATTAATTTTAAGGTAAGTAAAAGCTTTATCCCACATAATTACTCCTACTACCCCTAACTTCCCGTTATAAATTATTAGCATAGTATGTTTGTCTGTGTATGTGTGTATATGCATATATGCATATGTATATATGTGTTTACATGTGTGTATACTGCATATGTGTATTTGTATAGATAGATATAGATATGATTCCGGTGCTACAGCCACTTATTTTCTTCCTGAAGTTCGCAAATGAGTAATCAGACTTCAGAATCTTTTCAGAATCTTTTTGTTATAGTCACTAACATCTGGGATCTATGGTCCTTCTCCCCTAAAAAATGGCACACATAGTCATGATGCAATCCTTCAAATATTTTTGGGGAAACTACAAACACTTTGAAGTTCATCCTTGGAAGCCGGATGAAGAATGATTGAAATAAAAATCAGATGCTCAATGCCTCATCCTTTAAGAGGTCCACAAGCATTTGTCCTCAATTTTTTATTCTCTGTAAATATTGAGTAGCAATTCAGTAGCACAATGTATAAAATTTGCATATTAGTATTTCGATGTTTACTATGTTCTTATATATTTTTATTACAATCCTAAAATTTTGTTTTGTCTCTTTCATTTAACTAGTTATGATCTTTGTACTTAATCTTGTGTATCATACAACACATTTTTGAATTGAGTTTTCAAGTTGTTTTACAAACTGTTGTTATTCAAAGTGTTATGCAGAGATCAGCATGTCAACAATGTTTGACTGGAATCTCAGGCTCCCACCCAGACCGATGGAATCTGTATTTGCATTTTAGCAAGATGCCCCAGAGGATATGAGTTCATATTAAGTGTTAAGAAGCACTGGATTAAGAGATGCTTCAGAATGAAAAAATTATAATTTTTCAGTAAATATATTTTGGGGTATTTAGTTTTTGTTGTGTTTTGTTGTTTTAAGATTTATTTATTTATTTATTTATTTATTTATTTATTTATTTATTTATGATAGACGGGGGGGGGGGGGGGGCAGAGACACAGGCACAGGAGGAGGAGGGAGAAGCAGGCTCCATGACTGGAGCCCGACGTGGGACTGGATCCCGGGACTCTAGGTTGGTGCCCTGGGCCAAAGGCAGGCGCTAAACTGCTGAGCCACCCAGGGATCCTCGGGGTATTTAGTTTTACACATGATTCACATCTACTTTATTACTATAATATTTCCCTTTGCATTTCTTAATGCTAATCGCTTCTATTTAGTTATATTTTCGTTTTCCTTTTTTAAACTCTTCATTGATAATTATCTGCTCTCTTGTGCTAGATAATATTGATACATTTTGACTAAAATAAAAATCAACATTAATGATGATCATAATTGTGCTTATTTTCCTTTGTAGGAAGATGATCATTTTGACAGGAAAAGATAATCTCAACTCAAGTATTCAAAAGAAAAAAGCAACTAAATTTGGAAAAATAGCACTTGGTGATTCTTTCTACCTGTCTGACAATTGCTTGATAATATAAAATAAAACATACTGTGAAATACTGATCCACTAAAAATTATGAATTCTGGCTGTTTATATAGTAGTTAATTCAGGCAACCCAGAAAAGTATTTCTAGTTGTTGTTGTTGTTGTTGTTTTAACAATAATAGGAACAGATTTTTGGATTCATTGTTTTCTGCATTCGTAATTTGGCTAATCAATGCTTTAAGTTCTTGCTACAAAATTAATGCTTGCCTAGAAGAATTTTATATGTATTCAGTGCATAGTATGTCTATAAAATCTATTTCTAAAATTAACATTACTGTCTATGGAAGAGAATCTTCAACCTAAAATTCAGATATTAGAAAATTCATTGACCTCTGAAGCATTTTTCAAAAGAAAAAGTAGAAATGATTATGTTGGCTCAATATTAATATGACTTACAACTATACATAATGTTTTTTACTTATAGTCCCAAGTTCATGCTTTACAAAGAATCAAGTCAAAATTTGTTTCCCATACTGTAAATTTGTTTTATTATACTGTATAATTGAAGAAAGGAGTTTTACAAAGATATTTTACATTATAGGAATACTCTAATGAAATAATGCTTTATAGTTAATTTTTTAAAAATCCCAAAACTTTATAACATGCCCCATTTGAGTCAGAATGCTGTATCATTGAAATTTTGAAGGTAAATGAACAAATCAAGTGTTTCTGCTTGGTTTCCCAGCCTTGGGGTAAACTCAGGCCTATCCATCCTGAAAATGAGAAGAAAGAAAAAGAAAATTATGTATATTATACCCAGAGTAAATTTAAAAATGACCAATGGCATTCCTAAGATATTGCAAATCTCTTCTAATTTTAATGAAGATTCCCTTTACCTTGGCATGAGGGGCAGTAATCTGGTTAAATCTCTGAAAAATATTCATAAAAGGCAAGATTACCTAAAATCCAGCTAATATTAAGATTCCATATTTAATAAAAATATCCACAGGAAAACAGAATTTAAGGGATATCTCTCTAATACATGTAGAGATGTTAAAATTGTTTTGTTTCATTTATTTGAGGCTTTTATTTTCTTTTTAAAATTGCCTGAGATAAATTAGAGAAATCTGGAATTTTTTCATCAAAAAATAATATCAAAACAAAACAAGATACCATCTGGACTCCCTTGTTAATCTGATCATCTGTAGCTTTGACCCCTCTTTATTAATAAATCTAAGGGAATTCCCATCATTTCTTATAAAGATTTTATTTATGTATTCACGAGAGACAGAAAGAGAGACAGAGAGAGAGAGAGACAGAGAGACAGAGAGTCAAAGACACAGGCAGAGGGAGAAGCAGGCTCCATGCAGGGAGGCCAACGTGGTATTTGATCCCTGGTCCCCAGGATCAGGCCCTGGGCTGAAGGCACCACTAAACTGCTGAGCTACCCAGGGATCTCCCCATCACTTTTGATGAGTAAATAAATGTCCTAATGATAGCGACTCAGTCACAGCTTTATAAATTAATTCATTCAATTAAAATGCATTGAACATCCACTATGTACCCAGAAGAAGCACAATTTCCATCTCAGTCCCTCTCTTTCTCCCTTTCCAAGGGCCTAGGTTTCTGAGAACTGGGGAGATGCCAAGTCTAAGGGACTCTAACATTGAAGTAGAGGTAACTATGGGAGGAGACTCAGAGGAACAGGAAGAAACAAACAGGTAGAGGTGATGAGACTTGAGAAGCTGATATTCTCCCTGGAAATCCTGGCTGCTATTAACACATTGTTTGCAGGATTTCTCCAAGAAAAATCAATCAGGTGTAGTCACTTCTCAAGGATAACTTAATATCCAAGAGAAATTAGATCTTAAGTGATGACACATCTGGTTTCCATAATTATGCTATCCATTTAATTAATTAAATAACCATTATAGATGTGCTAGCCATACCTTTCTTCCAAAGAACCTCTACCATTGAATAGTATACCATGAACTCCTACCTCAAAAGAGAATAGGTAGACATGCTTGTGCCTATTTGTCCTTCTGTAGTAAGACCTAGAAGTGACCTCATGAGGTACATTTGTACCAGTTTCTATGCTCTTCTATTTTAATATGATTTATATTGAAATTAAAAATTACCAGCAATTTAACCTCTAAACTACATCACTGGTAACACAGTTTTACCCAACAAGTTTCACTGAACTCAACATCCCAAAAAAGAAATCTTACACCAATATCTGTCTTTAGATTTCTATCCCTTGTCCTGGTAACTAAGAAGCTGAAGACTTAATGTACCGGTGTTCCAATTTCCCTGGTAACCATCCCCTCTAAATCCCTTTTCCCACTCATTGACCATGGTGTTATTCTCTGGAAATCACTTTTCTTCTTCATGCTATTTCCTACCAGATTAATTGACATTGGTGTTATATTCATTCTTTACATGGGAATTCTATCAACCTAGATTTCTTTTAATTAATCCTTGTTTCCCTAGGCCTATCTTTTTTTTTTTAAATTTATTTCTATTGTGCCCTTGGTTTATTGGTAACTCTTTTGATGATCACAGTCCTCCAAATTGATTTCCATTCTCTAATGTGCAGTGTGAAGAAAGCATGTAAAAGTGTCTTTACAAGTCTTAAGGATCTACATTAGTATTTTTTAGATTAGATTCATCTAATAAAATGGATATTACCTGGTCCTACTTCCATGTTGGGGATTGGCTAGAACTGGAGTAGACCATAACAATCTGAATTTGGTAATTTAGAAAAGAGCTGGAAAACATTTATCCAGGAAATTGCTATGCATATGATGAATGAATAGCAATTCTAAGTGTAGACATAAGTAAAAGTTTTACAAGCCAAAGGTAATATTCCCCACCTGTGCTTTATAAAGCACTAGAATATGAAACTATGTTAACATATTTGAAATTATGTGGTATGGAAAAAGGGTTGTATAAGAAAGTGCATTTGCACTTAGACCACACTAAATAGAAGTTTTCACTAGAGTATTTTATGAAGATTTTAATATAGTAATTTGAATTGTGATTCTTCAAGAAGGGTATCAAGTATACATTTATTTGCTAAATATATTTCATGCAAATATACACTTTTTAAAAGTTTCTTATGATTCCTCATATATTCTTAAGCACTGTGAATAGTGGGATGGGAAAATAAAGAAAAACTGATATAGCTGATGAGAAGTTGAACTTTGGAGAAGGATGTGTGACAAGCTAATATTGAAACTTTTAATATCTGCCAAGCGTTCACAGTAGTATGATTATTATCTATATAATTACTA
Source organism: Canis aureus (assembly GCF_053574225.1). NCBI lineage: Eukaryota > Metazoa > Chordata > Mammalia > Carnivora > Canidae > Canis > Canis aureus. Next base: position 48,569,547 of record NC_135614.1, read on the forward strand.
CTATTACAATGAATTGTGCAAATGCTGTGGCAGACACCTTAAGTAGAAATAAATTTTACAGGAAATATGCCACAGATAATTTTTATATTATCTGCTATCTTGGCTTTATAGGCAGTTATATGTTTGACTTCTTATAGCCTCTAGACTTTATCTGGGATTATTCTGTTGATCAAAAAGAATAAAAAAATACCCATTGAACGTGATATTATTTGGTACTGACACACTTATCTTACAATCACAAAGTTTTCCATATTCGGAGAAATATACTTGGGAAATACAGTATATTTTCAACGGCCAAATGGTATTGGGGCAATGCTTTCTAACGGACTCATCTCCAAATAGTATGTATCATAAAAATTTTATCCATTTTCATTGATATACATGAACCTTCCAAACTATATAAAATATAGGAAGTTTTTCTAAAAAGATGTAAAAATAGCTATTCTGCTAGGATATAAATATTTTTATAATATCTGTATTAACTGTTGTCCACTCATGTTTTATGCTGTCCATATATCCTAGATTGAGAAATACTTTTATATCTGTCATGGATTTAAAGCAATTGTGGCCATCTGGTATGTATTTCATAGAAGCATTAAACATATTTTTGAAACGTGCAACCTTCTTATGCAGTGTTGTGTTTTAACATTTTAGTGATTATATTTATTTGTTTCATGGCACGTGGCTTTTCTGTTCACACTGTTAATAATTAATGCCCCTAACCTCTTACTACTAAAAAGTGTTAAATCAGAGTTTCCAATTCATGTGCCATTGACCCTTTACTTAAATGTGATCTAGATCTAAATATTATAAACATGATTTAACAAACCATATGCTCACTCATCTGTTCTTTATTGTATTAATGTGTCCCCTTGAAAGGACTCAAAGTGAATGTATAGTAGCCATGTGTAGTATGGCCAGTAGCTAACAGGTAGTCCTGACTTATTTTTAAGATAAAAATTATAAAATAAAAATAAATAATAAAGTAGTAAAGTAAAAGCCAATCGTAAGATATATAAATTATAATGTAATAAAGTATCATTTTATGACAAAAAAACAAAAATCACGGCATATTAAACAGTCTGGTAATTTAGTATGTTTGGAAAACTGAATCTACTCAAACTTAAGTGTGGAAATCTCCACATTCCTGTGTATATTCTTGAATAGGTTTTTGACTTGACTGTAATCTACAAATTTGTGAAACAGCAAAGTAAAAGGCAAAAACTTAAATTGGTTCTTTCTGGAACCAGCTTCAATTTAAACTTTCAAAAAATTGACTTTTATACTTTAGAATGACTTGACGCAGTACACTATTCTAGGGATTAACTGGTTCTTGACTTCTTATTACTTATTATTATCATATTATTTATGATAACCAACCATCCTGGATATATTTTCATATTTAGATTTTATGTATTCTTCTACTATTTTTTGTATTCTGATCTTTTCATTTCTATTAAAACCACAGTTACTTTCTTTCTATGGTTCTTCCTTGAACTGAACTTCCTTGCTTCCTTTTTTCTTTTAAGATTTTATTTATTTATGGGAGAGAGGGTGCAAGAGTGAAGGGGGAGGGGAAAAAGCAGGGGGAGAAGCAGTTTCCCCACTGAGCAGGGAGCCAGTTGTGGGGCTTAATCTCTGGACCCTAGGATGATGACCTGAACTGAAGGGAGATGCTTTGAATGACTGAGCCACCCAGGGTTTCCTGAAAGCCCTGCATCTTAAATAATATTTGAGCTAAATGTGGGAATTAGACATTGGGTCTTATCAATAGATAATAGTCAAAACAAAACAAAACACAAAAATCTACCGGGCTATCAGAAAGTTTACTCGCTAATGATAGCTGCAGACATTGGCTCGGGACCTTGTATGAATTGAAATAATTTTCTTTAATTCAGAAGGTAATATAAACTATAACATCTCTTGACTCAGGTGATTTAGAACAATCCGTATAATGAGCACAATAAGAAAAGCTGGAAAAAAGGATATATGTATATATCCTTTTATATATATACATATATATATATATTTCACATACAGATATATATTTATGTGTTATATAAAATATCCATTATATTTATTATATTATATATAGATATTTATATTTCCCTCAGGATACCATGGGCAGGACATGGGGAAATAATGAATTTCTAAGCAATGTGCCAAATATTTGAGGATTGCTTTTCCCTTGTGGTCATTTACCATGTATGTGGGGATTGCTAAGAGGTTTAGCAATGCTTTTGAGGGCATCTGGATTTAAGAATAGAATATTGGTCAATGGAGGAGCACAGGTGATATTGGTCAGTAGAGGAGCACAGGTGATCCTTCTTACTTTGGGCTTGTCTCTCAAATGACTATAACTTAGTAGTAAGAAAGAGAAATAAGGGCTCAAAAGGATTTCAAGCTCAACTTTGAATTATCTTAATGATTAAGATTTAATCTGTAAAATGCGATTGAGGTGCTTTGGTTCCAGATACCAGAAAGAGCAAATGAAAATAATGAATAAGACAAGGTAAGATAATTATCTCAAAAAAAGTGTCATCTTAGGTTTCAATACTTTTAAAAACAGTTTTGCAAATACAAAATAAATAATAAGCATGCACACAAGGAAACGAGACAAACGCAATAAAACAAAAATCTAACAATCCCCCCAAAACCTAGTAGAAATAGCAGACAATTAAATAGACACACAGAAACCATGGATATTGGAGCCCTCATATCCCAACTTTAAAGTACTTATTTGTGCTATTTTTAAGGAGATAAAAGACAAGATTGAGAATTATGGCAAAAAATCTTCAAGAAACAGAAATTTCAGAACTCAAGAGTGAAATAGGTGAACTAAAAATTGAAGTTATGGGATCATGAATACACTGGGCAGAACTGAAGAGATAATTAATGAACTGAAATAAAAGATGTGTTAAAAAAAATCTCCCCAAACGAATGAAAAATATGATGGAAAGATGGAAAACACAGATGAGAAGAATAAGAATACAAAGTACATAATAGGAGGGTTTTAATCTATAGACATAGGGGGGAAAAAGAATGAGATAAAAATCCTTAAACAGATAATGGCTAAGAATTTTCTGAAATTAATTAAACACATCAAGCCAAATATTCACAAAACCTCCTGAAAGCAAAAAAGAACAAACAAATAGAATTCCACATGTAGTCACTGCATAGTACAACATCTAAAGAAAGAAAAGATAAAAATTTAAAAACTGCTAGAAGGGAGAAAAATAAACACTATGATCAAAGGAGCAACAGAATAACAGTGGTCTTTTCAACAACAAGAATGAAATCCAGAGAACTTGGATTGATAGCTTTAATGTGTTGAAAGAAAATAACGCCAACCTAAAAAATATACTTAGTGAAATATGTATTGATTAGGAGGTAACATGAGGGATGCTTTTGGGTGTTGATATTCTTTTTTGATGTGGATAGTAGTTATACAGACATTCACACTGTGAAAATATATTAACCTGGGCCATACATGGTTGCTACTTAGGCTACCTAGTCTAGTCTGATGCTTTTAAATATAAATGATATGCCGATGAATTCCTAATTACATCTGGCTTGGATATTTCCATGAACTCTACACTATATTTATATCAAGTTCCCTATTTTATATCTCCCCTTGGGCTTTCAATAGGACTTAGCACATTCCAAACTGAGCTTCTGATATCCATCTCTCCTTCCCTAAATTATCATTTCAGTGAATGGTAAATCTCTTCTTCCAGTCTTAAAAAACTGTTGTTGTCATTCTTGACTCTTTTTCTCACACTCTAAATACCATCTGTTAAAAAATCCATTTGATTTTTCTTCTAAATAATTTGGCCAGCTTCCTGCCCAAGCCACCACAGTCTTTCTTACCTCAGTGACTGCTATAACTTCCTAACTGGTCCCTACTTTGCCTTCGAACCTTTCTATTACATACTCTCTATAGAATAGCCAAAGAGGTTCTGTTAAAATATCAGCCAGTAGCTCCAATGGCTCCCATCTCCAGGTGCCCCACTGGTCTTCCTTTCCCTTCCCATTTCTCCTCTGACTTCATGTCCTATTTTTCCTTTAGTTCATTATACCTCAGTGATGGCAGACTCTATTCTGATCCCTGACTTTGCTCTTCACTTAGGATCTCAGCACTCGTTATTCTGGCTGGAATACTTTTCCTTATAGCTAGCTCCAGATATCTTCATAGCTAGCTCCCTGACATTCTTCAGATTCTTTCACAAAAACCACATCTCAGAGTGCCTAGTAACTTTATCTAATTCTCCCCATTTCTTACACAGACACATGAACATCAACATATATCATCCTTTACTGCATTATTTTTTCCTCTTAGCATTTATCTATATCTCATTTACTGGTATCTTATCTTTTCATTGTCTCCACACTAGAACGTAAGTCCTATGAGAATAGAGACATTTGTCAGTTTTTAACATTGTATTTCCCATTTAGAACACTGTCTAGTACCATGGTAAGTATATAATATTTGTTGAGTAAACTTTGAATAAGCAAAAATAAAGTAAAATAGTAACTTCCTCCTACTTATATCTGTAAATATTTTAAGTGGCTCAAATAATATTGAAACGGCAAGTTAAAATAAGACAACTGAAATTTTTAAAAAATACCTTAAAATATGTTTATCAAAATTCCCCTTTGAGTACTATCATTAGACTACTTGGCCATGAAAAAGAAAAGTTTATCAAAATAATCATTTTTTATATCTTTTAATATATCGAAGTAATTTTAAAAACAGCTAGGTATAAAAGTAACCTAGTGATTTAAAACACACCGTATTAATAGAAAATTTGAGATATAGTAAGTCCAACAGATCAGGAAACAATTGCCATTAAAAAGAGAGTTCATGTCAGCTACGAGGCATAGAGAGAAGAAAGAACTGGTATATGAACCTTTACTGTGATTTCCATGGGAAGAGATGGGGGAGATAGGGTTAATAAGATAGAATTGGCTAGTTTAAATAATTTCATCTAGCTCTGGGGCAGAGGGGCTATCCCTCGCCATCTGATACTGGACCATACAGCTATTAGAGTAGGTAAATGGTGGCCTGATTGTGAAAGCATAATAAGATAGGTGGTTGGAGGCAAGGAATACGGATCAATTGGTTTGTATCTGAAAGGTATATTGCTAGGAGAGGGACTTCTGGTGGGGAGGACAGGGGAGGCAGGAGGCCAAGGAAGCATTTTATTGAGTTGTCCAGAGCAAGGCTTACCAGTATTTTCATGTAGAGTAGGTATCTAAAGCACCAATTTCATAGAAGCCAGAAACATGGTTACTATACCCAGTTAATTAGCCATCTAGCACAATCTTATATATGAATTATAAATTTTCCATGGTTGGACCAGAATTGTCCACTTGATCCACTTGATGTGAGCTTCAAAGTAATTGACAAAATTTATAAACACTAACTATAATATATTGATAAATGATGGTAGACCCTAAATTTTTATTTTTCATGTTGCATGTCATTTAATTAACCCTCTAGAACCTCTAGTACCTTTTCTATCCCAATTTTCATGAAAGAGGGAACTGTGGCTCAGAAAGTATTTCTGTCACCCAGGTTTATAAGCTAGACATTGCTGTAGCCAAATCTCCTACTCCAGCAGTCTAAAGCCAGATCTTTAAGAGCTGTATCATGAAATCCCTTAGCTGCAACCTTCCTATAATTTAGCCTGTTAAAAATAAATAAGTAAAAACAAGGAGCCATTTTCTATTTACAAACTTGTGTAACTTCAGCAGTTAATCATTGATGCCACTAATCCTCAGAAAACATAGGTTTTATATTTTCTTTTTGCTACTACTTTATATTGACAAGTCTCTGGATAGTATTCAGAAGGCTGGAGAAAGTTCAATAGTTAAATGATAGGATTTAACCCACAGAGAATTACACTCACATCCTAAAGCATTTCAAATGCAGAGACAGAGTCAATATTTAAGCTCCCTGAAAACCTGCCTTCCAAAGGACTTGCTGATGTAAGTTATAGCTGTCATTTTACATCCTACCTTCTGGTGTCCTTATTCTCACACCAATACATTAGTATTCCCCAATGCTTTTTTGTTGTTCTTGTTGTTAAAATAAATTGAATGTTAAAAGTAAAATGTCAGGCTTATTTGGTAAGCTGCAACATGGATCTCCTATTGTACCTTTCTTCCCTATTTCTGTGCCCATTAGTTGAATCTATATGGGAATTTGGGTCAGACAGACTATCAATGTAATTTGGGGATCAAAAGTACTCATTTAGTTATCTATACATAATATCATAAAACTAGATGTTATCCTAATCAAATAAAATTGACTACAAGATAAGAAATATACTGAGTATAGATTAATGCAACTTTTTCTTCATCCATAATTATAGATATTCTAAATTCCAGGACACGAGAGAGTTTAAATATTCTAATCCAAACAACTCCGTCAGGTTAAACATCTTCACTGGATTGACTTTACTGATTGAAATGTCTGGTCTCAATTGCCAGTCTCTGTGTTGTGCTTTCTTTAGATGACATAAGGAAACTTCTCTTCCTGACAAGAGACGAAACATTTCTGCCAGCCGAGGTGACATTGTGTTCACTCAATAATGATATAAGACCCTGAGGTCCCTCAGCAAGAAAGATAACAAAGAAATCCTCATTAGCTAACTAAGGAAGAATAAAGGTCATTCCATAGAGAGAATGGCATGCTTACATGTCACCTAGAACATTTATTCTTCATTAATTCTCTAAGTCCAAGCTGGGCTATCATCTAGTAGCATTTAAATACTCTGTCCTCTGTCAGAAATAATGCGTAGGGTGTTTGTTTCCTCTGTAATGTACTTAAGAGAGCATTTAATGATCATTTGCCTTCACATCAATGAATTAAAATAATGTTTTAGGACATAATATGATTAGATTTAATATTGGTATTAACAGTTTGGATTTCTCAGATGAAGTAAATGAGAACTATAGTCATCTATCCTAAAGAGCTCATTATACAAATTTATAAAACTACTATCATTCTTAGTGATGATATCGTAGAAACACTGGTTTAGTTATAGCCTTGTATTTAAAAAGTGCTTATTTAGAAGAAGACACTTCTAAGTTATTTTATTTCTTAGAGTAAAACCTAAATTAATTAGTCCATTAGTTATATGATAAATATATATTTTCTTCTTGCTACTACGTAAGTCGAGAATCTTCTCATTATTAGAAAACAGCAAACACAGGCTTATACTCTAAGGAGTGTTGCAAAAATAATTTTTTTAAAAAAGACATATTGTTTCTTCTGTCAAGAATATTTGGTAATTTATCTTAATATATCTTATGCTACATATTCATAATTTCTATAAACTGAGATGACATATCTTTGACATGTGATACAAAGCCCTCAAGTTTTCAGTAAGAAACATTTTCAATAAAAACAAAAATATTATTAAAGTGATGTTTCTCTTCATGGGAACTTATGCTTTTAGCAATTTTCAAGTAATCTCAATTATTGAGTGTGCTAAATAGGCTTATATTAGCAAGTTTAATATAAAAATATCATCTTGGTAAGTACTACAGAAGTCACATTCTTAAAAGGAAAATAACTATGGTAACACTATGTATAATAAGAACCATGCATGACTACTGAGCTAAAAAAATTTAAAAGTCATTAATCTACATAATTGTATTAAAGATTTAAGATGGAGACAAGTAACAATTCTAATAAGATTTGATATCCGAGTATATAATATTAAGGTCAGTATTTTATTATTATCTCATACAAGCATTTAGTTCTTTCAGCTGTAATTTCTTTGAGAAACACAAGTGGGTCAACAAATAGATAAGGACAAAACTATTTTGGTTTGAGAGGTTAAATTAGGTCAAATTTTGGGAATAAAAAAAATTGACAGCAAATCTCCAAACGTATCTTTAAAAATGTATACTTTATTAATTTTAATTACATTAATTTAAAATAATGTAACATAAAATTAATGTGAAACTCATTTCATGTGCAAAATCCAAAATAATGTGAACAATTCCAGTTATCACATAATTTCAAATTACACAATGTGTTGCTACTAATCACTAATAACCATTGGCTGGTGAATAGAAACCTCTCAGTTGTCAGCATATATCTGGTTTTATGCAAGATGTGAATTACAAAACTATTCCAGGAGTATATTTCCATAAAATGCCAGTGCCTAAGACTTAAAGGTGGATACTTACTTATAGAAAAAAAAACATATATATATATATATGCATGTCAGACTCATGTATTTATGAAACAGAAATCCTTTCCCTGAAGATGAATTTTTATTCTACTGAAACACTGCTAGTCATTTTCAGGAATACAGTTTTGAGAATGATAAACTTGGTATCCTTCCCTCATTTATTCTCCTTGTTCTATAAACAATGATTTAGAGAAAAATTAGCACTGTGTTTAAATATTTCTCTGATGTGAAGCTACTGAGCTCCCTCTCCTGCTAGTTCTCCTACAAAAAGACACTGCCAAACCCCAAGAAATAGTCTTCTCACTCATATATCAGGCTGCATGTCTAATGAAAGTCAATGAGAAATGTCTCGCATTAGTTTTCCATTGAATTCCACTTGCCTGTGATGCTATTTGCAAGTCAATTGCAAAAGACTAACTCCTCTTTCCTATGTTATATGTTGGAATACACTGGCTGATTGGCCATAGAGACAAGATAAGAGTATGTGCATTAAAGCCATTACTTTGCATTTATACTTCTCTTTTATTATGTTTTTGTTGTTATTTGGGACTTCACTTAAAAATGATTGGTCTCCTCAACCTACTATACAATTGCTTAGTCCTATCATTTTATGAAAAAAAATGTAAGGAAGTAAAAGAAGAATTCCAAAAAAACCCAGAGCTTTATTGTGCCATTATTACCATCCAAACTAATCATAAGAAGTTTTAGAGGTTGTCTAAAGTATGTTTTAATGAAAGTTATACATGTTTATATGTTCATAACTATTACTTTCATAACTAATATTTAATTCAAAGGAAGAACATAAACACTATAACACAATTTCACTTAGTGATTTGACTTTGACTTGTGACCTGTAATGGAGAAAAGGTTTTATTTTAAGCCAAGATCTCTATAGTAGTAAAAATTATTATTATTATTATTATTATTATTATTATTACTATTCCTCAACTTTCCTTGTTTCTTCCTTCTGAAAATTTAATGTGTATAGATTATAAAGTGTTCACATATGAAAATACTGCATAGAATTATGTTTTTATCACTTTTATCACTTTTTTCCCCTATTTTCACCACTAGTATTCCTCTTTTCCAAACAAGCTTGAAGATGCTCCCCAAAAGCTGCATATAGTTTAGGTGCAAAACAACTCTTTTGTTGGTTAACCAGCCAACAAAAAAATAGATGTGTCTTCTCTTCTTCCTCCTAGAATGAATTTTTATTTTATAAATATATATATGTATAAAATTTATTCTGTTCATCTCTCTGTTTTCTCTCTCCTTCCATCCCTCCTCTGCCCCTCAAATACACACACTCCTATAATCACAAACTATTACCTGCCTTCCTTAATACCAATTGTCCCCAGAATGGCTCAGTTTATGTATCTTTTCTAGTAAATTCCATTGCCTGGAATGTTCTTTTTTTTTCTGGGGGCAGGGGGAGGGATGAATGAGAAGGAGCACAGAATGGGGCGCTTTTTCATCTTTTAACAAATGATACCAAATATCTTCTCCTTGTTACCATTCTCATATGGTGTTCCTAGCCAATCAGATGCTCTCATTTTAAGTATAAAATGCTTGTTTCATATGTCTTTGTAACACAATTTATTGTAATTTTTCACTTATGTCTATGTCTACCCAGAGAAACTGAATATTTTTAGTGCTTTATATACTGTTTAATGCCATAAACCTAATAAAGTGCCTAGACTATGGTAATTCCTTAATAAATATTAAAAAAATAAATTTAGATGCCTGAGTCTTCTTTCCTGGTTCTCTTCTCCTCTATTGTTCTCCTGAAAAACATTTTTTTTCTCATTCTTCTTCCCAGTGCATCAAAGTCTTATTTTCTTCCAACTTTAGTGAATTGATTTTTGAATTCTTTTCTGAAAATCTGCTTTGTCTGCCAGCTTCTTCCTCTTTATTAATAATAGATTTTCAACCCTGCTATTGTAGTCTGTCATTTAACACAGAAGCTTTCAATTATATTCAATGCTCTAAAAGAAATGCTTTGTTGACCATCTTGTCACTAAATTCTCAATGTTTATCATAACTATATTTTGGTCTAAGCCTTAGCTTATAATTTGGTAGTTTTGCTCTAATGCTTTTCTTTCTTCCTAAATGCATAGTTTCTACGCACATATATACATATATATATATAATATAGTATACATGTATACACACTATATATATGTACAGTATATATATATATACACACACACACACTATTTGGGAAATAGATGTATTTATATATATATATAAGCATTTAATATGGTAGAGTATATATATGTGTATAATATATATATACAAATAGTGTGTGCGTGTGTGTGTGTGAGTGAGTGTATAAGTATATACTATATGGGGAGCAGCTGCCACTTTCCTTGCCTAGTAGAATGGCTCTTCTTCCTCTCCTTCCCCTTCCTATTCCTCCTTTCCTCCTTCTCCACCCTTTGCCTCCTCTTCCTCTTTCTCCTCCTGCTTTTTGGCCATTTCTTTATATCTGTATCTTAAGGACATAATTTTAGATGATGAAACGACAAAAAGTATTTTTTGTAAAATGATACTACTCAAAGTATGGTCCATAGAACAGAAGCATGACAATACACAGAAACTTGTTAAAAATATAGAAATAGGGGCAGCCTGGGTGGCTCAGCGGTTTAGCGCCGCCTTCAGCCCAGGGCATGATCCTGGAGACCCAGGATCCAGTCACATGTCGGGGTCCCTGCATGGAGCCCACTTCTCTCTCTGCCTGTGTCTCTGCCTCTCTCTCTCTCTCTCTCTCTCTGTGTGTATCATGAATAAATAAATAAAATCTTAAAAAAAAGAAATATAGAAATATAATCAGTCTCATGCCCAACTCCAGAGCACAGAATCAGAATCTCAATTTTAACAGGTTTCCCAGGATATTTTCATGTTGAGTTTATTTTGACAAGCATTGACCTAAACTAAATCCATTAGTCCATGAGAACTACACTTAGGATAGTGAAACAAGGGGCACCTGTGGTGGGGGGGGCTTAATTTGTTAAGCGTCATGATCTCAGGTCCTGGAGCCCTGTAGGGAGGCCCACTTGGAGCCCCCTTGGAGCACTCTCCACCCCCATACTCAGCTGGGGATCATTAATCCTCTCCGAACAAAAATATTCATTCTGTATTTGTCCACAGAATTCCCTATTTTGGCATTTAGAAAAATTAACATGATTATTAGCTTATGATTAATGACACTGCACAATAAATAGGTGTTAACTATGGGGCAAACACTGTGTTACATTATTTATTGTAATGTAACTTAAAACAGGTAGAATCCCTGCCATTATTAAACTAGCAGCCCTGATAAGAAGTGCAATAGACTCAATGATGATCATAGACAGTATGATACTGTACTGATACTTGGGGAGTAGGCAATGCAGGGGAGCGTAAGGATTGATGGAAGGAACATTTTTGGCATGTACAGAATCAGGGAAGGCTTCTTGTAGGAAGTGATGACTAAGCCAAGACCTGAAAATGGAAGAGGAGATAAACCCAGAAAAGAGGATACAAAAGAGTGTTCTGGGCAATATGGATGTGCTCATAGTGAGAGAATACACGTTGCAGCTTCATGCAATCACAATACAGTAGTGAAAACTAAAAGCTATAAGTCAAACTTAGTTATACTATGACATAAGGTCAATCTCAATAGTTATGGATTACAAATATTTATCTTGGTTAAAGTTGCAGAGACATAAAAAGGAAACTTTTAATTAAACTAGATTCTTCAAACAGATTTATAACTGGTAATATATCTGTGCACAGCTTGAGACCTTCTTCAGAGGTAGGCATCAAGGATAACCTAGGAACAAGGGCAAAAGTCAGAGCTTTACATGCTTATATTGGAATGTTAGACATCTTTGGAAGATTGGTCCTCCTTTCTTTGGTAGGGGTAATTAACATATTAATATCATGTGCATTGTTATGCAAATTGAGTTTTAAATATCCTCCTTTAAAATTTTCTTTTCCAGATGACCGGAACTTTGTGCCTTATGTATAAATTAAATACAGTAGTTGAAATTGTGTCAGTGCTAGAAAAATATACTCGTAACATCGGTCAAAATATTTAAAATGTAAATCAATTTTTCCAAAAATTAAAATTATATATTTCTTGCTTTAATAATCAGTACTGGTTTTGTTTAATCACTTCTTTAGTTCACTATCAATCTTATATATTATATATATTCTCTGCCAAATATCTTAAATAAAACAATTGAAGAAGCAAGTTACATTTCCCGATCATTGGTATTTAAGTGTGAAAGAGTTAACTCTACAGCAGGAGGTTTTTAAATATTATACTAAATATATATGTATTTTTTTCTGAAATTAGGGGTATATTTTGGAATTGAGGAGAGAAAAGATAAGGGACCTACTTCTCTCAGTGCTTTTTTTCCCCATTTCCTTTTTCAAGGTCCTTGACCTAGTTTGTCATTTTAATACTTTATTTCTTTCCCCACCAGTTTCTTATTCCTTTGATTGTAACTTTCTTTGTCAACACCTAACAGCCAAACAAAATTGATCAAATAGAAAGAGAAGGATTTTCCCTGGGGATGCAGTTTTAAATTTATTTTATTCCAAAATTCAAAATTTCTTAAATTCTTGAAGTGGAAATTAACAGCTGGTATAAACTTTTACCATGCAATCACCTCCTGAAACTTTCATGAAATTGGAAGACAATTTACATTGGCAGAGCCGTTCAAGTTATCTGTTATTATATGTTATCTTCCTACATAAATATCTAGTTATTTTTAGTTCATGAATTAATGAGCTGCTCCTTGAAATATGATAATTAACCACCATTTGACTGATAGAAGAAACAAATCCTCTGATGGGAAAATGAGAGGCTTTCAGGAATTTTAATCCCTTATGCAAAGCATATTTGAGGCAAATATTACTACCCTGAACACTTTCCCTTGTTAGAGAAAACTGTTTTCATTTCCATCAATCTCAGTCTATTTATTTAGAAATTACTGAGTTATTAGAGCTGCTGTCTGGTCTCTTGTGTTTAATTTTCACTCGGCATCACATTTAGAAATCCTAGCTGCTGACGAAGTGCTGTGTGGTTCCATTTCTGCATCTTCCAGTCCTATAAAATGAATCTTGCTGTGAAAAATGAAGATTAATGGGCTTCATAATGACTCTCCCCTGCTAAAACTAATCTGAATAAGAGAGAGTGGTGTGTGCATGTATATGTGTGTTTGTGTGTATGGTACCGGTGGTGTGAGCGAGTGATATGAGGACAGAAACGTACAAAAAATCAGTATGGATTCCTTTGGATAAAAATAAGACATGATGGTATGGCGTGTCCCCAAAAAAATCAAACATAGAATTACCATATGTTCCAGCAATTCTACATCTTGGTATATGCACACACAAAAAAATTGAAAGCAGAGACTGAAACAAATTATTTGTGCATGCATGTTCATAGCTGCATTTTTCATTATTCAGTAGCATTATTCATCTTTCAAAAGGTGTAAGCAACCAAGTATCCATTGACAGATAAATGGATAAACAAAATGTGATATATCTGTAAAATGAAATATTGGAGCCTTAAAAAGGAAGGAGAGTCTGACAGATGCTACAACGTGGATTAACCTTGAAGATATTATGCTAGGTGAAATAAGTCAGTCACAAAAGTACTTATATAATTCCACATCTATGAGGTAGTAGTCAAATTCATAGAGGAAAAAAAAAGTAGAATGGTCATTGGAAGGGGCTGAGGAGCGGGGTCAATAGGGAGTTGCTAATGGGTACACAGTTAGTTTGGGTTAGATGAAAAGATTCTAGAGATGGATAGTACAATATGTACTTAATACCGCTGAATTATACACTTAAAATTGTACACACAAAAATTTTATATTATATCTATTTTACCACAGTAAGTAAGAAAAACAAACAAAAATGAAGGCAGCTGCCTAATGATTAGTTAAGGAACCAAGTAACAATTTGTTGCAGGTATGGCATTTCAAAATATAAAGAACAAATGTTTCAAATACTTCTTGCCTTCTTATTAAAACTGTTAGTAATTTCCCAAGGTTTCCAAAACAGAGATTAGTCATCAAAGGATTTCACCTACTCTCTCAGTGTGTATAGATTTTGCATACCCTCATTTACATTAGCTATCTTGAGACTAGACAACCTTGTTTATTACATTAAATGCCACAGACTGCTGATTTCTCTGGAAACAAACTTAGAACAATTTTAGGCTTTAGAGAGGAAAGCACTGACACAGATGGTGTTTATATGTTAAATAAGACACAGTTCAAATGATGAGTTGATAAATAGGGTGTGCTTTGTCAACCTATGGATTTTCAATCAATTCTCACTCCTTCATTGTTAATTACGTTGAACTTCATTACTCAGTTTCTTTCGTAAATGTCAACTTCAACTGGACACTCTAGAGTATTCAGGCAGTATCTCTTCTACGGATGTTGGCAATTCACCAGACCCAGGTTACATACTTATCTTTTTAATTATCTACAAGGATATTTGTTATGAATTCACAAATATCTGTGCTTAATGTTCTTCCTAATTAACTAATTAATTAATATAATTAATGTGGGCACGGGAGTCACATGGATTAGTGTATTTGGGGGAAGCCTAATGCTCTGGCCTTTTGTTTTTTTAAAGGAGGAGATTTAATAAAACATGGAAGGTATAATAACTTTGTTACCACAAATGTGTGACATTTTATTTTTTGCCTATTTTTGCAAAAGATTCCCTTTACATTTTTAATAATCATACTCTCGTTGAAAATTAAATATTATTAGAATTTCACAAATTTCTCAGTAGCATCTATTAAGTCCAGTAATAAGCATGTATTTACTATTCTCCTTTCAGTATCAACAATATCCATTTCTTGAATAATTTGAGCAAGTTACCAGAAGTACAATTTCCTTTCTCCTCTTTCAGTTTCCAGAAATTGTTACACACCATTGCTTTTTGCTTAATAGTGTGACATCTTGAGGCAAGCTTAACTCTGACTCTGTTGAAGGTGTACATTGATCCAGTCGCTTCTGCTTCCTTAGTGAATCAAATTCAATATAGCCCCCTTTCCTCCTCTTTTTTTTAATTTAGTTTAATACTCTCCAGAAATTCCAATGCCTTTCTTTGTCAGAAACTTTATAAATATTACCATGCATGGCAGTAGGTAGAAATTACTTAGGATTGACAGTCTCAATGAACTACAACTCTAGGGATAGGGATCACATTTGATCCTATTTCATAGGAGCAAGATAGTGTCACCTACAACTGTGTTACAAAGTATGGGGTATGTATCACAATACATGAAATTTACTGAATACATGAAATGTGCCAGGCATTGGATTAAGGCATTTTACAAGTCCCATCTCATATAGGACCCAAAATAATTTTAGGGCTCACAAAATCACTCAATTAGGTGAAGTTGAATAACATAAAAAAAAAAGTGAGTCCATTTTCAATGATCTTTCAATCCTGATTAAATCAAGATGAAAGTAATAATTTTGTGCCAATCTGTCTTTAACACCTCTCTAATGGCTGGTGATCTTTAACAGACAATAAAAGAACCTCAGGCATAGCTCATTATAATGTTTAGCTAAATTCTGATAACACCGTTTTGAACTTGTTTTTACACTATTTATAATCAGCAATACAGATAATCAACTACATGTGGTGACAAATAAATAAATGCTATAGAGACAAAAATAGTTCTTGTAAAGAAAAATATAGTAGTATTTTTAAAGAACAATACAGTGGTATTCAGATAAAACAAAATCAAGAAAGTGATACATGAATGATAATAAGTGAAACACTGTATTCAAAAATAGAGTTCCTAAAGACCAAAATCATAAGCATTTATTAAAAACTAAAATGTGGTGAACCACTCATGGATTCTATATGTACTACTGGAAACACGGTATATACTGGGCAATGTGTGCAATGCTGGGTATGTGAATATATACTCATAATCTCTGACTGAAAATAGCTTATCATTTGTCAGAGGAGAGGGTATTAAACAGCTATCTATAATAAAATATAATGACTCTTCCTATTTCAATACAAAAACAAAAACATTTCATAGGGCTGAACTACTTCACAAAAATTATATATTTAAAGAAATCCATTGTCACAGCAAACTTCCATTACTCAGTTTCTTTTAGGATAAAAGTAACAGCAGCCAAACATTTATTTGGTTATTCATATAATCAACAAGACTCAATTCTTACTTGACTTCAGGTTAAGTTTTCAGACTTAACTTTCTGAGTCTTGGCTACATCACCATTAAGATTCTTTGAGGATCAGAGAAAGTAAGGCTTATAAAATGCTTAGCCCACTGCCTGGCACATCTCATGAATTCAATAAATGAAAACTATTTTTTTTGAAAACTATTTTTATTAATGTGAATCTACAATGTGACAGTGACTGTCAGGTGATTGACATCAAAATTATACAGTTTCTCTCTAGTAAAAAGGAGATGAGAGATCTAAGGAGAAGAAACAAAATCCAAGAGACCAATAAAGCCACAATGACTTGTCAAGCACAACCAGAATGTGAGAGGTAAAATGTTGGGACATGAGATTAGAATAGTAAAGAGATAACTATGTGTAGCTACATAAGGAATTTTGACTTGATTTTACGTGTTAACATCCTTATGCTTTTTTTGCTTGACATATCCCCTAAAATTAGGTTGATGTCTTAAATTTTTCATTGTATGTTTAATAGCAAAAGATATAAAGTCTAAGGATTTACAAATAATACCGAATTTAAAATAAACCTTAAATATATTGAATAAAATCTAAATTCTGTAGTATATGAAAATCATCATCTATTATGAAAATATATGAACACATTCTTCTGTAAGAGTTGAAAACTTTACATCATTCATTTTCCCTCTTAAATTTGTATTTCTATTCCATTCTCCCTAAGGAATTATTTTCCTGGTATTACATTTCATACCCTAGAATATTTTATAGTCTATACTATCATAATTCTCTATTGAAAATAACAGAAATTGACTTAAAAATTTCTGTGTCCATGAGACTCCAGATATTCTTTTCCTCTAGGATGAATTTTCAGCATGATTATTACTACAACATAAAATATTACATATTTTGATCAAGAATTATTCAAAATAGCAACATGCTATTTGAGCTGTATTCTTTAATAACTATAATAAGACATTTTCTTAATTGGTTCATATACCCATGAAAAAAGAAGTCTTGGGACGCCTGAGTGGCTCAGTGGTTGAGCATCTGCCTTCAGCCCAGGGCATGATCCTGGAGTCCTGGGATCAAGTCCCACATTGGACTCCCTGCATGGAGTCTGCTTCTTCCCCTGCCTATGTCTCTGCTTCTCTCTCTGTGTCTCTCATAAATAAATAAATAAAACCTAAAAAAAGAAGTCTTATTGTCAGAATAAGCATAAAATCTTTGCTCATTTTTTTTATAAATATGTGTTGAAGATTTGGTCACTAATATGTACAGGGGTACAGGAAGAGTTATGTTTTGTCCTGGCATTCAATTCTTACAAACTGTTTTGTTTTATGTCAAAATCACAGTATAACGTATCTCAAAAATTATTTTCAGTGGTCTACCACATGATTTTATGGAAAACAAAAAACTGAAAGCCATCTGATTCAAAGGTATTTGTCATATTGTCATTAGATTCATTCACTTTCTAAAAATAATGCAATATTTTCAGTGGTATACTTTTCTTCAGCACTAGGTATCCACTTTCTCATGCAATGCTCAATGAGAGGCACAAGGTATGCTTTTCTTTTTAAAGTGGGAAAGGGTGACAAGCTTTGATGTCTAAGCCACAAATGTCTAGAATATTTTAGGAAAAAGTATATATGGTTTTTGAAGTCTGGATATGCGTTGGTATTCTCCGTGCCTTTTGGAAACTGCATCACCTACCATGACAATTACTTCTATAAATGATATAGCCATCAAAATATTTTAAGTAGGAAAACAAAAAGATCTTTTTTTAAAGTTGTTTTAGCTGTCATAAAATAATTTAACTGGCAATAAAAAAGATGAATTAGGCAGAGAGTTGGTTTACTAGGAAAGTTTTGCAATGTTTGGGTGAGAAAATATGATCTCTTTTAGAATGAATAACTTAAAAATATGGTTTTTCTTATTTTTTTTATTTATTTGAGAGACACAGAGAGAGAATGCTGTGCAAGTCGGGGGAGGGACAGAGGAAGAGCATCTTCAAAAGACTCCCCACTAAGCAGGCAGCTAGATGCCAGCTGGATCCCGCAACCCATTAAATAATGACCTGAACCAAAGACCAAGAATCAGGTACTTAACTGACTGAGCCACCCAGGTGCCCTTGAGACTAAGTTTTAAAAGCAAGATCAACAGAATTTGGTGAATAAGGATATACAAGGAATAGCTCTAAGTAACTTGAAAAGTCACTAATCATCTCACTAATGTATCAGTGCCATTAACTGGGAGCAGAAATATGCAAGAAAATATACTTAAGAAAACAATGTTCAAGGAGTGACTGGGTGGCTCGGTCAGTTGGGTGTCTGACTTGCTTTCCACTCAGATCATGATCTCATGGGTCATGAGATGGAGCCCCTCATCAGGCTCCACACTCAGCAGGGAGTCTGCTTAAAAGATTCTCTCCCTCTGCCCCTCCCCACCTCTATAAAATAAATAAAACTTAAAAAAAACTAGTTCAATATGAATACTTAATTTAAGATGCATGTGATATATTTGTAGGATGTTCAAAAGATATTTATGTATAGAACTCTGGAAGGAAATGGAGTTTGGAGTAAAACAGTTGAATAAGATGTCCCGTGTAATACCTCACACTCAACAACAACAATTTGGCATCAAATCCATAGGCTAAAGGACCTTTGTTGGAGCTTTGGGAGCCAGAACCATATACCAAGGGACCCATGTGTTGGGTAATAGTCACACAGAATATGGAGGTAGGGTGTAAAAGGATATAAATTTTGTATGTGATTGAAGCAATAGTTGTTATCAGGATGAAATAAGACTGTTAAATCTATAAGATGATTTATATAACATAATAGTAATAAAAAATCAACAGTAGAAACACTAAAAGAGAAGGACGCATACCACTACAGAAAATCATCACTTCACAAATGAAGACAACAAAGAGGGAGGAAGGAACAAAGGAACAATGAAAGGGCCAGAAAACTAGTAAGATACATTGGTAAGTTCTTATGCATTAATAGTTAATCTTAATATAAATGGTCTAACTTCTCCAATCAAAAATCTACAGAGTGAAGTAAAAAAATCCACAGATGAATTTAAAAAAATCAGACCCAGCCATGTACTGCCAAGAGACTTCAACTTTGAGAATACACATAAGCTCAAAGTGAAGGGTTGGAAAAAGATACTCCATGCAAGTGGAAAACAAAGGCAAACTGTGGTAGCTATACTTATATCTGGAAAAAATAGATTTTAAGCCAAAAACTGTAATAAGAAACAGAATGTCATTATATCATGATCAAGGTATTAATTCATCAGAGATATAATAAGAAATGCATATGCACCCAACTTAAAAGCATCTAAGTATATTAAGCAAATACTAAAAGATCTAAAGGGAAAAAGAGACAACAAAACAATAACAACAGTGACTTTCAACACTCCACTTTCAACACTGGATAAATCATCCAGACAGAAAATCAATAAGAAAAGTTAGCTTGAACTATACTTTTAACCAAGTGGACCTAACAAACATATATAGAACATCCCATCCAATAGCAGCAGAATACATATTCTTTCAAGTGCACAGGAAACATTCTCCAGGATATTTTATATTATAGGTCACAAAATAAGTTTTAGCAAATTTAAGAAAATTGAATCATGCAAGTATCTTTCCAAACCATAGTAGTATGAAACTAGAAATCAATTAACAGGAGGAAAACTAGAAAATTCACAGATATGTAGAAATTAAACAATACACTCCTGAACAAGCAGTAGGTCAAAGAATAGATCAAACAAAAAACCAAAAAATATCTTGAGATAAATGAAATATAAGTAACAACACACCAAGATGCATGAGATATAGCAAAGGCAGTTCTAAGAGGGAAGTTTATATATAAATACCAACATTAAGGAAGAAAAGAAAAAAAATCTCAAACAACCTACATTTCCACCTCAACAGATCAGGAGAAAGAAACAAAACAAAACAAAACAAAACAAAAAGCCCAAAGTTAGCAAAAGGTGAGAAATAAAAAAGATCAGAATAAAAGTAAGCAAAAAAGATGAGAAGATAGAAAAGATCAATGAAACTAAAAGCCAATTTTTAAAGATAAAATTGGCAAAATTTAATTTAGACTAACTAAGGAAAAAAGACAGAAGTCAAAAACAAGTAAAATAAAAAATAGAAAAAGACAATATGAATGATACCATAAAAATTCAAAGAACATAAGAGATTACTGAGAACAATTATATGCCAATAGATTAAATAATATGATGAAATGGATAAATTCCTAAAAACATAAAACCTACCAAGATGGAATCGTGAAGAAATACAAAATCTGAATAAAGCAATAACAAGTAAGGAGACTGAGTTAGCAATAAAAAAAACCTCCTAACAAAGAAAAGCCAAGGACAATACGTTTTCCCTGGTGAATTCTATGAAATATTTAAAAAATTAATACCAATCTTCTCAAACTGTTTCCAAAAGATGGAAAGGGAAGAACACTCTCAAACTGACTTTACAAGGCCAGTATTAATCTCATTAATATCAAAGCCAGTTAAGAATACTACAAGCCGAAGTACAAGCCAATAATGCTGATAAATACAGATGCAAAATTCTCAACAAAATATTAGTAAACTGAATTAAGTAGCACACTAAAAGGTTCATACACCATGATCAAGTGGGATTTGTTTCAGAAATACAAAAACAGTTCAACAAGTATAAATAAATAAATATGATATAGCATATTTACAGAATGAAAAATAGAAATCATATAATCATCTCATTAGAAGCAATAAAAACATTTGACAAAATACTACAACCTTACATGATAAAAATCCTCAACAAATTATACATAGATGGAATGCACCTTAACATAATAAAGTCTATACATCACAAACAGTGACATCATACTCAACAGTGATAGGTTGACAATCTTTCCTCTAAGATCAGGAATAAGACAAGGGTGTCTACTTGCACCATTCCCATTTAGCATAGTACTGAAAGACCTAATCAGACCAATCAGGTGTGAAAAAGAAAAAGAAGACATTCAAATTGGAAAGGAAAAAAGTAAAACTGTATTTGCAGATGACACATCAAATACATGGAAAACCCAAAAGAATCCAAAGAAAAACTATTAGAACTAGGGATGCCTGGGTGGCTCAGTGGTTGAGTGTCTGTCTTCGGCTCAGGGCATGGTCCCGGTATCCTCTGATAGACTCCCGGATCAGGCTCCCCACAGGGAGCCTGTTTCTCCCTCTGCCTATGTCTCTGCCTCTCTGTATCTCTCATGAATAAATAAATAAAATCTATTAAAAAAACTATTAGAACTCATTAACAAACTAAGTTTCAGGATACAAAATTAACAAAGAGGAACCAGTTGCATTTCTCTATACTAACAACAAAGTAACCATAAAATAAAACAATCTCTTTTGCAATAGCATAAAAAATAAACAATAAAATATCTAGGGATAAATTTAACCAAAGGGGTAAAAGATTTATATACTGAAAACCAAAAAAACTTTGAGTAAAGAAATTTGAAGATGATACTGAAAATGATAACTCTTGTTCAGGTATCCAAAAATTAATTATTGTTAAAATGTCCATACTACCCAAAGCAATGTACAGATTCTTTGTTTTCCTCTAAAGATTTTATTTATTTATTCATGAGAATACACAGAGAGGAGAGAGAGGCAGAGACACAGGCAAAGGGAGAAGCAGGCTTCATGCAGGGAGCCTAACGTGGGACTCGATTCCAGGTCTCCAGGATCACACCCTGGGCTGCAGGCGGGGCTAAACTGCTGAGCCACCGGGGCTGCCTGCAATGTACAGATTCAATGCAATCTCTATCAAAATTCCAATGACATTTCACACACACACACACACACACACACACACAAAATAAAACCCCACCTAAAATTGTATGGAACTGCAAAAGACCCTGAATAATCAAAGCAAACCTGAGAAAAAAAAAAAGCTGAAGTCATAATATTTCCCAATTTAAAACCATATTATAAAGCTATAGTAATCAAAATCATATGTATGGTATGGTATGGTATGGTATGGTATGGTATGCTGTTGCTGAGCTATGCTATGTGTAACAGACTAGTGTAACAGGATCAAGAACCTAGAAATTAACCCTTGCATATATGATCAATTAGCATTTGACAAGGGAACTAAGAATATACAATGAGTAAAGGATAATCTATTTGATAAATGGTGCTGGGAAAATTGATATTCACATGCAAAAGAATGAAATTGGACTGCAATCTTACACCAATCACAAAAATGAACTCAAACTGGAATGAGTACTTAAATATAAGACCTTGAACTGTACAACTCCAAGAAGAAAACATGGAGATATCTCCTTGACATTAGTCTTGGCAATAATTATTTGAATATGACATCAAAAGCATAAATAACAGCAACTTGGACTACATCAAGTAGTAAAACAAGTAATTGGTACTATAGCATATTAAAAAGTTTCTGTGCAGCAAAAGAAATAATTAGCAACAACAACCAAAAAGGCAATGCATGAAACAATGGGAAAATATTTGCAAGTCATTTATCTGATAAGGAGTTAATATTCAAAATATGTGGAGAACCTATACAACTCAATAGCAAAAAACAATCTGATTTTAAAATGGGCAGGGAACTGAGTAGACATTTTCCCAAAGAAGACATACAAATGAAAAACTGGTACATCAAAAATGCTCACGTTAATAATCACAAGGGAAATGCAAAGAAAAACCATAATGAGATATTACTCACACCTGTTAAGAAGGCTGTCATCAAAAGACAAAAGGTAAATGTTGGTGAGGATATTAAGAAAAGGGAACCCATGTCCACTGTTGGTGGGAATGTATTTGGTACAGCCACTATGTAAATACAGGGAGGTTCTTTAAAAAATTAAAAATAGGACTACCATATGACCTAGCAATCCTACTGCTGGGTATACATTCAAAAGAATTCATATCAGGATCTCAAAAAGATATCTGTACTCCCAAGTTCATTATTCACAATAGCCAAGACATGGAAACCACCTAAGTGGTTTGTGAGTAAATGGATAAAGAAAATGTGACACTATATGCATATATATATATATGTGTGTATATATATATATATATATATATATAAATTTAGTATTAATAGTAACATTATTCAGCTATGAGGAAGAAAGAAATCCTCTCATTTGCAACAACATGGATAGACCTTGAGGGCATCATACTAAGTGAAATAAGTCAGAAAAAGACAAATACTGTGTGATAGCACTTACATGTGAAATCTAAAGGATCTGAACTCATAGAAACAGAATGTAGAATGGTGGTTGCCAGAGGCTGAGAGGTGCTGCAAAAGGGGAGATGTCAGTCAAATTGTACAGACTTCCAGCTATAAAATGAATAAATTATGGGGATCTAATGCATACCATGTGCTATGGTTAACAGTACTGTACTTGAAAGTTACTCAGAGAGCAAATGGTCTCACCATAAGAAAAAATTGGCAATCTTGTGTGACGATAGAGATGTTAACTAATCCTACTGTGATCATTTTGCAGTATATATATATACATATATACGTATATACACATATATGTTTCAAATTATCATGTGTGTTATAGTGTTGTGCACCTTAAACTTATACAATGTTATAACTCAATTATATCTCAAAAAAATTGAAAAAGGAATAAAAGCTTATTAATGTATTTTTTTAAAAAGTAGAATTTGATGATTTATGTCCATTAGTCTTAGATTCATGAAGACTATAGACTACATAGCATCCTTTTAGAATTATATATATAACCAAATGAGAAAGATTGAATGACAGGTATCTGAAGACCATAATATTTAAATAAAAGGTACCTGAGAAGGAGCTGTGGGAAGGTTAGGAGGCAAAGCAGGAAAGAATTGCAGGATGAAGAGAAGGTGACCTGGAAACTCAGAGTAGAGGACCCACTTCCTTCTTCCTGTACCAGAGGGTTTATTGCCAAATTCTGTGGAGAAGGGATGAATTATTTAAGAAGGAAAACAGAGTGTGCTCATGATGTACTCTAATTGTTATATACTTATGTTCATGTGTGTCAATATACATTAGGGGCATAGGCTCTGACTTCTCAAAATTACACTTTGTTTATGATTCTCTTCCTTCATTGTTAAAAATGAAATTACATACTATCCACATGAGACAAATTGAATTAATGCAGTAAATGTATTTAGAAAAATGTTGACACATATTAAATATCCATGAAATTGTTTTCAATTTTATTGAACTATATTTCAATTATATATATATATAAATATAACATATCATATATAGTATAGTATCTAGTATTTATATATTACTAATGTTTAATATTTAGTAAATATTTAGTAAAAGCGACAGAGCTTTTCTTCTAATTCTCCTAAAATTAAGAGTGTCTCTGTGTAAGTGTATGTGAAGTCTTAAATGAAAGAGCCACCAAAACAAATATTGAATAAGAGGGTTAAGATTCTCAGGGCATCTGAGTGACCCAGTTGGTTAAGTGTCTGACTCTTGGTTTCAGTTCAGGTCATGATGTCAGGGTTGGGATCTCAGCATCCTGAGATCAAGCCCATGTCATGTCTGCTTGAGATCCTCTCCCCCTCCTTTTGTTCCTACCACTTGTGCTCTCTCTCTCTCTCTCTCTCTTTCTCTCCCTAAAATAAACAAATAAATCTTTTAAAAAAGAAAGAGATGGACGCCTGGGTGGCTCACCATTTGAGAGTCTGCCTTTGGCTCAGGGCGTGATCCCAAGTCCAGGGATCAAGTCCCACATTGGGCTCCCTGTGAGGAGCCTACACCTCCCTCTGCCTGTGTCTCTGCCTTTCTCTGTGTCTCTCCTGAATAAATAAATATTTTTTTAAAAGACAAAAACAAAAGAGAGAGAGAAAGTTTAGGTTCTCTGGAGGTCATGACTCATTGGAGGTCATTCTACCCCACTACATGTTTAGGGTTTGCTATGCTGGGTCACTAACCCTTAAATATACTGATTTTATAAAATTGTAAGAGAGTCTCTATTTTGGAGTTTGCCTTATGGCTGATATGGATGCCCTCTCAAAACTTCTTTAATTCTTATTATCAATAAACCTAATGAACAGAAGTATCAGGAAGTATGTGTGATTCATTCCTTGTTAATTCATATAAAAATGAAAATACATGTTACCTACTATGTATGGAATAAATCGAGCCAATGTATATAGATCATTTATTAAAAAGTTGGCACATACTAGTTCATAAAAGTTTTAAGTATTATATATTAAAGAAAAGGTTCTTTTCTCAACTTTTTAAGTACTTTCCATCACATTACATTTAGTATGCTGATTATAATTGATCCTTTACAATTCTATTACATTTTGTTAGGGTTTTCTTAATATTAGTCAACATCATAATTTAAAAACAAATGATATAGGCCATGACTAAACTAAACATACAATCAGTATAATACTTACCTTGAAGTCATTGATTTCTTCCATTACCAGTAATATTTTTTATCTAGGGCCCATATTTAATACACTCACCTCACCTCCATACCAAAAGAAAAAAAAAAAAAAAAAGAGAGAGAGAGAGAAAGAGTTGACCTTTGAAGACATGGGTTTGAACTGTGCAGGCCCACTCGTACAAATACTTTTCAGCAAATACAGTACAGTACTATTAAGTGTGTTTTCTCTCCCTTATGATTTTCTTATAACATTCTATTACTCTAGCTTATTTTATTGTAAGAATATAGTGTACAATATATCATACAAAATATGTGTTAATCAACTGTTTATGCTATCAGTAAGTCTTCTGGTCAACAGTGGGCTCTTAGTAGTTAAGCTTTTGGAGTGTCCACAGTTACATGCAAATTTTCCAATGTGCATTTAAGGTAGAAGGTGTCCACTTCCCCCAACCCCCACATTTTCCAAAGGTTAGCTGTATAAAGACTTTGTCTCACTTTGAATTAAGGAAGTGTGGTCTGACATATGTAGTTTAAATGTCCAAGCAATATGATATTCAGTACATTCTTACTGACTTAAGAAGTGGCAGTGAGGGACAGCTATGTGGCTCAGTGGTTGAGCATCTGCCTTTGACTCAGGGCATGATCCTGGATTCTTGGGGTCGAGTCCCGCATCAGGCTTCCTGCATGGAGCCTGCTTTTCCCTCTGCCTATGTCTCTGCCTCTCTCTGTGTGTTTCTCATGAATAAATAAATAAAATATTTTTAAAAAAGAAGTGGCAGTGGCGGGGGGGGGGGACTATTTTCAACTTAGTCTTACAGGTAATGGCTCTGAATAGAATTCATACCATTTATATAATGATTTGTTGCCTCTACTAATGAAATATTTTGAGTGCTGGACATGTTCTATCTACTTTCCACTATCAATTTAACACTTTTATATCTGATTTTTAAGTAACAGATAGAATATAATACACTGTTGAATATGCTTAAGATCTTAATCATTCTATGTTTTTTTTTTTATCTTTTGGCAAGTGCCTTCACTAAAATTTTAATGCTAAACTATATATTGTTTCTTTAATTTTTATCTGAATTTGAATAGTTATCAGCTTACCTTTTTGTAGCAACAGTTATTTAAAATCTGAGGTAAAACCCATCTAGTCAAATTCTGGACTTATGAGTTTGCTCAATGATAATAGAAAAGACATGCTTTACAAAGTCGAAATTAAGCTTAACACCAAAGATTTGAAATATTGTTATATACAAGAAGCAATGTATCTGTACCAATTGTTTTTCTCCCTCTTTCACAAGATATGACACAAGGTTTTACATATTAAAATATTATGCATTTAATTTGTCTTATAGCATCAAATATTAATCATCACTGAAGAGTTCTAATCAGAACTTTTAAAAAATATATCATTTCCTTCAGTTAAAAGGGAACAGGGATGGCAACAAGAAACATTTTTTCCCCTGTGAAATGCTCCTGTAAGTGTGACAAATAATTCATTTGAAATAAAATAGGAATTGTTTTTAGCTCTGAAAAGAAAAGTTACATTTTAAATTGGTTACAGCAGTCAAAACCTAATGGGTAAAAGGAGTTGGTAATAATATTATATCAGGTTTATATTCAATGAAATTTTAATTTTCTACTCAAACAATATTGTCATTATCCTAAAATTTTCTACAGTAGTTTTTCTACTACCTAATTTTGGAAAACCTGAATATCATCGTCTCCTTTGTTTAAACCATTTCAAACACACAGAGGCAGAGTCATACTTATAATGTTTTCCCACTGCTTAAGTTTTTCTCAAAAATGTTGAAAACTTCTCTGTACCTAAAAGCACTTGGTCTCAGAAGAAAAGTGGGGAAGTATACAATGCAGACAATTTTAAGGGTGACCATGATATGTATTCTGAGTGACTGGTTATCTACTGTATCTTGTAATTTATTTTTTACAGGATTTACATTTCCCTCTCTCTCAGGTTTTGATCATGTGCAGGCTCAGTTTATCTTTAAATCCAATGTATACTAGAACTTTGGAGAAAAGTGTGAGCTGGGTTAATGCCAAAGTTTTGATGAAATTAAGTCATTCTCTGACAAATGGATCCTTCTTTTCCCTATTTCTCCATGTGTCTGTGCACATTTCTTAGTCATTAAGTGCAAGAATTCTGCAAACAAATTTATATCCTGGCTTACTAGTTAATTGGCCTTGTGGAATCACTTGATATTTTTCCTCAATTTCCTCACCTGAATGTGGGAAACAAGATCAATATTGAGTCTACCTCACGTAATTATTATAAGACCTTAGAATGTAACATTACTTAAAGTTGAAGGATTTTTCCTTTAAAAGAAAAATATCTAGAATTATTTTTTACATTGTATTTATTATATTGAATAATTAAGATCATTTCCAGAGTGAGGTTAAAGTCTACATGTGTAGGACCTTTGTGTACTTAGGTAGTCAAACATTTACAAGCTAAATACAAACAAAATAATAATACCAATAGTATTCATATCAACAGTACTAATTTCTTATTCCAGATGATGTTGTTTTTCTGAAACTCAATCACCATTTATATACCCTACAAATGATTATGAAACCATAACCCTTTTAAGCTCAGTTCACTGACGTCTTTGGGTATAGTATAAAGGACTATTTCCTCCCTGCTTTTTTCCATAAAATCTTCTACATATAGTATATATGTATTTGACTTCCTATGAGCAGTTTGGTGTTGCTATGTTTTTAAGTCCAGTTGTGCTCCTTTTATCAATATGCTGAAATAAGTACAGTGCCTCCATGATCATTAACAGAAGAAAGCACAGATGACCAAGTGATGAATTAGAAGAATTTTTGTCAAGAAGACAGTAAAATCATGCCATAGTATAACCCCTACTCCAATCACATAATTATTACATATAAAAGAGAAAAGGAAAAAAACTATAACGATATAGTAGGCCTCACAAACTGGACAGATAGTTTCATGGGCCATAAATATAAGGTAACGAGTAGGACTACAACCTCTGGTCTTTTGGGATTAAACTTCAAAATCAGGCAGTGACAAGAGGTCAATTTTTCTGCAGTCATGGGAATTAAAAGTGCTCCCATAAAATGAATTTATAGGGCCAGACCTAATACCTAAAGCAGAGATTGGATGCCAGGGCTCCTACTATTAAAGAAGACTAAAAAGAAAAAAATAAATAAAAATAAAACCTGTTCCCTAGGGCCACCACCTATAAGAATTTGTGAAAATATGAAAGCAGGAGGGTACATCTTCATAAATAAGAAATGAACCAAATTCCCTACTTATTAGATGCTCATTTGTGTTTCTTGCTTATGAGTCAGAGCACCAAACTATTACTCTAAGCCCCAGGACCTGAACAAGCACTCAAGGGCAAGATAGAGGCAACCACAACACTGATTATTGTGAAAGGGAAAAATACTCTTAGAAAGAAAAAAAGAAATTCCTACTTTAAACCAAAGTTCCAAAACAGATGAAGAAATTCCAAGAAAAATAGTTTTCAGAATCACCAATCAGAGGCTAAATGAAATGTTTATGAATAAAGCTGTAAAGCACATTAATTACAGCTTATAATACTCAAAAAGACAAATTACAATTATGTTAATTATTAAATAGTGAAATGCATAGAAATAAAGAAAAGTAAGTGGGTAGAAAAGGAACTCATAAGGAATCTTAATAAAGAAGCATGTATCACTAAAAAGCAAAACCAAACACCTCAATAAACAGTTGACACAGTTGAGGAAAGACTTATTGAATTTGAAAATGGTATTAAGGAGACACCTGGGTGGCTCAGTCAGTTAAGTTACTGACTCTTGTTTTAGGCTCAGGTCATGATCTCATGGGTCATGAGATTGAACCCTGTGTGAGGCTCCACACTCAGTGGGGAACCTGCTTATAGATTCTCTACCTTTGTCTCTCCCCCTACATGTTCTCTCTCTCTCTCTCTCTCTCTAAAATTAATAAATAAATCTTTACAAAGAAAAAAATCCCCATAATTGAGGAATTTACTTAGAATATCATCCTAAAACACAAGTAATACTTAAAGAATTTTAAGAAATACAAAATATACAATGGGGGCTTCAGCATATATCTAACAGTGTTTCAGAAAAAGAAAATAGAGGGAATTGACTGGAAGTGATATTTGAAAAAAGTAAATGGCAATAATTTTTCAGAAGGAATGGCATGTATGTTCTGATTTGGAAGGCACTCCAAAATACTGAACAGTATAAATAAATAAAAATGGGCACCTAAACATGATAGAGAAACTACAAACATCAGTGATAAACTGAAAATCTTAAAACAAGAAATGGAAGGAAAAAAAAATGAAGAACAAACAAAAAAACAAACCAAAAAAAAAATACTATCAATAGAAATAGATTAAATAAATGCCTTTAAAGAGAAAATAATTGTCAATCTAAATATTATTTCTAGCTAAACCATTCATATGAAGATTCAGAGTTCACCACATAAATTCTCAGTAAAGGAATAATGAAAGCACAGATTTTAACTAAAAGAAAATTGAGAACAGAGGAAAGTCATTGGGTAAAAGTACAATGGTGAACACAGAAATTTTTCGAATATGTATATGCATTCAATAACTAATAATCTTTATATGATATTTGTGTGTGTGCCTGTGTTTGTGTGTGGGGGGGGGGTTAGTGCTTAAGGGAAAAAGTAAGCAATAAGTTGTTAGCTCAATAAGTTGTTAGAAATAGCTAATAAATGGTTAACACATACTGAAGTCCTTTTGAAGAAGAGATAGAAATATTGCATGATCGTTAAGTTTGTTAGGTGAAAAGATATCAATAGGTTAAGTATGAACTTTAAAATTTTGAAGTTAGGGACCCCTGGGTGGCTCAGTGGTTGAGTGTCTGCCTTTGGCTCAGGTTGTGATCCCGGGATCCTGGGATGGAGTCCCACATCAGGCTCCCCACAGGGAGCCTGCTTCTCCCTCTGCTTATGTCTCTGCCTCTCTCTGTGTCTCTCATGAATGAATAAATAAAATCTTAAATAAATAAATACATAAATACATAAATACATAAATAAAAATTTAAAGTTAGTATTGAAATATATAATCTGTATTTTTTAAACCTGCAGAGAAAAGAAAATAATCTGTGTATGAGAGAATAGAGAAATCTTCAATTTGACAAAGGGCAAAAAAAGGAAGGGCGAGGAAGGCCAAGAAATTAAGAATATAAATGGAAAATACAAGGTACGATTAAAGAAATACACTCAAAATACCTTTTAGGAAAGTAAATGTAATCTGATTAAGTTCACTAATTAAAAGATAGAATGAGACTGGATAACTTTTCAAAATGGATATGCTGCTCATAAAAAGTACCCCTAAAATAGCACATTTTATAAATAACAGTTTAAAACACTTATATTAGAATGTTCATACAAGAGAATAGCATGTTATAAATAAATGAATGTATTAGAGCTTCTAGCCAAGGGTGCTTCTTTGGATAATTCCAACTGCATAGAGAACCTGGGTTGGAGTCTTAGTTACAAGTTACTACATGTGACACTGGGGAAACTATTAACCCCTTTGTGCTTCAGGTTTCTTACTTGCAAATTAGGTTAAATTTCTTACTTATAAAAGAGTAAGAACTCTTCTCTCTCTCTCTCTCTTATGTGGGTTAAATCATTTCTTACTTATAAAAGAACTGTCTCTGATCCATAGCACCATATATTTGTTAAATAAATACATTTTAATTTAAGGTATCCAAGTAAAACACAAATATATATAATATATATACATATAATATATATAATATATATTATATATACATACATTTAATAATCAGGAAATCAAATATTCCCAAGATCGGCAGTTATGAAGATCTCATATTAGAAACAGTGAAATTGTCATGGTAAGGCTTCCTCACAGTGTCTGGACCACAGTAAGTGCTGGTGAATATCACCTGAAAAGATGACAGCAGCCAAACATTGTTTATCATTCCAATATCTTCTGCTTCATTTTTCTTTAGCCTATTTACTCTACATAATCTCAGATGTGTATTCCATGTAATCTTACATACATCTTCAAAATTGAAAGGGAGCAGAATTTCCCACC
This sequence comes from Canis aureus, assembly GCF_053574225.1. Classification (NCBI taxonomy): domain Eukaryota; kingdom Metazoa; phylum Chordata; class Mammalia; order Carnivora; family Canidae; genus Canis; species Canis aureus. The sequence continues at coordinate 48,601,481 of NC_135614.1, forward strand.
CCAAAATATGCCTCTTTGGCATAAGGATTATTTTTGGCTGATTATATTTAAGACGGGAGACACAGAGAAGCTCTGAAAATAAGTAGAAGTCACCCTTTTGTAAGAGACTTTTATTTTTACAGGTGAAATCTCCGTTTGTAAGGCTGTCACTCTCTCTGTACCATGAAGAGGATGACTAAAATCTCTAGAAATTCTTATCAATGGAGAAGGCAAGAACTTAAATTTGTTTAACAACCATATACCTGATTTACTGATAACCTCCTATAACTGGCAATCTACCCCTCAACTTCTCATGTCTCTCTCTGAGGATGACATTTAAAGTGATGGCATGGGCTATTCCCTGAAGTTACTCAGTTTTCCCGAGTATCTCTCATGTATACAAGATATACGCATGTTATTATACTTCTGTTTGCTTTTTTCTTGTTAATTTTTATTACAGGGAGAGGTGTGGTGTCTCAGCCAAGAACCTAGAAGGGTAGAGGGAAAATGATTTTTCCTCCCCTATAAAACCATTTGGCCTCACTCCTTTTATAATTCATGAACTTATGAGCTTCTATTCTTCCCACACAAGTGGCAATTGCAATCACAAACAATTTGTGCCTTAGGAGCCCATTCCATTTTCTAACAGAGCTAATTGTCAGGTAATGTTTTCTTATGTTGAATTAGAACTCACGTCTCTATTACTTCCATATATCAAGATTAGTTATGCCTTCTGCATACAACATGTATAATTGTCCTTCCATGGAAAATTTAGAGAAAAGAAGAAAAAAGAAAAGAAAAAAGAAATGAAGAAGAGAAAAGAAAAAAAAAGAGAATACTGTAGCCTATCTAGTGGCTCTCTTACTGAAGATTAAAGATAATTGTTCTGTCTTGTATAGAATATTTTTCCCTCTGTCTACTGGTAGCTTCTCCTCTCGGTACATTTTTTAGCCGGATACTTTACATGTGATATTCCAAAACAGAGCACTTTATTTTGCAGTTGTCTGCACAAGAAAAATCTCTTTCCTTATTTGAATACTATTACTCAATAGATACATGTGTTCCAGACACTCTGTTAGACATATAAGTTTCAATGGTGATCACAAAATAGACATGGCTCTATCTCCATATAGCTTAAAGTCTAATGGGGGAGGGATGCCTGGTGGCTCCGCAGTTGAGCATCTGAGGGCTAGGGCATCATCCTGGGATCCAGGATGGAGTCCCACATCGGGCTTCTGTGGGGAGTCTGCTTCTCCCCTGCCTGTGTCTCTGCCTCTCTCTCTGTATCTCTCATGAATAAATAAATAAAAGCTTTAAAAAAATTTAGTGGGGGAAATCAAGTAAGGCAGGCAAAATTTCAAGGCAGTGTTACCAGAAAATAATTATTAAATACTCTCTAGGGGGAAATCTGAAAAATCAACCCAAGAATGATTTTCCACCACTGAAGTAAGAAAACACATTGCCATTGAGAAACTAAGAAAAATTTGTAATGCCTCGATTTCAGAGGGCAAGCTAAATGAATGGTGAAAAATAAAGCTGAAGGAGTAATAAAATCTAAATTACGCAATGCCAATTAAAGCCATTTTCTGAATAAAATAGTTCTATTAATGTGAACTACAATCAATTTTTTGGTGGTCATGCTGTACTCTTGATGCTGCTGATTCTAGGTTTTATTTCCTATAAAATGACTCAATTGTTTTCATTTGTACTTTTATATATGTTTATTTGAAATGTAATGGGAATTTTTTTCAATTTCAATGAATTAGATTTGTTCCCATCATCTCCATCATTCAAAATTTCTCTGGTGTCTGATTTGTTATCATACATGTTATATTCATCATCTTCTCATTTAAATTTTCCCATATTGTCCAAAAAAATATAGCTGACTTGTCAATTTCCTTTGAGAAACTGAATTTGAGGAATTGAATTTGGGAAACATCATGTCTGTCTAATAATAGAGATATTTAAGAAGATATTTTATGTCATCCTAATATAACACAGCTTTCAACTCCTTTGTGGTTCAATGTCTTGGAAATCTAAAGATACCTTTCTGAAAACAAAACAAACAATTCTATTCCTGTATTCCAACGATGTTCATCCAAAAGGGAAAAATTATTCAGCCTTTTATGGGAAAGCATGCTAATCAATAACTTTCAGCATGCCTGTTGAGTTACATACCCTCTACACTCAGATACATATTTAAAATTTCTCTAATTAGTTTTTACACTGAAAGATGGCTCACTGTTCTGTATTCTGTGGTGAAGGGTCATCTAGATGAAGACAAGAGAACAAACATGAATAAGTTACTTAATTTCAAAGGAAAAAATCCCAAAAGAAGAACCCATTATTTTAGATTTACTTCTATGTGTGTTTTATGGTATATCACATTTTTTTTCATTACCTGCTATTTACTGCTTTTTATTCTTAGTAGAATTTTTTCATCATGTAATTGTTTTAGATTATTATAGTCCCTATGAAATTTCATAATTTATACTCCCAAGAAAGAACATTTTCATATGTATGTATACCTTATAACAAATCTGTAATTTACTGATGAAAATAAGTATATTCACATTTTTATTTGAAGTAAACCATTTGTATGAAAACTATGTATATGAGAAGGAAGGCATAATTTTGACAGCAAAAGCATGATACATTGACCCCTTTTCAAGCTTCTTTAACGTATTTGAGTATAATTCAATTTCTAATTCAATAACTTCTAAGAATATACTGATCACATAACACAGGATACACTAAAATAATTTCAAATATCATTAGATCAATGTTAATGAATTTTTTTAAAAAAGTAGAGTCATGGGAATGAGTTAGTTATGGAAAAATATCTCATAAAAGATTATTTTATATTTTAATGTAAAGAGAAAGGAAAAAAGTTAATTGAATGTCAGAAAAGTGACAAGCTTCTGTCTTAACCTTGAAACTTGTGGGAATGTGGAATGCCAGATTTGTGCCATATGTTACAGCTCCTGACAGTGTTATGTGTCTTTACCACAACACCATCTGTGCTGCTATACCTGAATAGGGACAGTGGCTAGAAATGGAGAAAAATAATGAACTCCTACAACTTACTTTTTTCCCCTGAGCTCACACAGCTGGTGATGGATACTTCAATCTGAAAAGCACTACTTAAGTCTTGAATGACAACACATCTGAGTATCTTTGACCTCTTATTGACTACTTATTTCCTATAAGTGTGAAAATTATTATTTCCATTTTAAAAATTTAAAAAGAAATTGATATCTAAAACATTGATATCTTCAGAGTTGTTCACTTTATTCTTGTAGTAACTTTTACAAGTGTAAAAAAGCAGAAATAATATTTATATAAGGATAGAAAAATTAAAAGTAGGTAGTAAAAGTTGATTTTGTTGGCCCTGGAATTATTACAAAATCACTTACATATATAATTTTAACACTTTACTGTTTATTACTATAAATGGGTTTAATCCTTTATTTTTTAAAAAAGATTTTATTTATTTATTTATTCATGAGAGACACACAGAGAGAGGCAGAGACATAGGCAGAGGGAGAAGTAGGCTCCCTATGGGGAGCCTGATGTGGGACTTGATCCCAGGACCTGAGATTATGACCTGAGCCAAAGGCAGATGTGCAACCATTGAGCCACCCAGGTGCCCCTAATCCTTTATTTTTTGATGCTCATTTTTTTTTTTCTCAATAAGATGGATCATACCATCTGCCATCTCAGACTTGCTGTAAGGTTAGAGTTAATGTATATCACGAGCTTAACACATTAAGTTCAAAGTAGACAACTACCAATTATCCCAGGCATCCTAAAAGTGCCCTGTAATATTTTTCAGTCTTCCAAGAGTAATATCCTATTATTCCTACTTTAACTTCACTACATATGCTATATAGCATGTGTGGCCAATGACCTAATAGATGAGTGAATATTTCAAATTTTATCTCTAAGTAACACATATTCACATTTATGGAAAAAAGCTGATCCTATTTCACAAGTTGTCCAACATATCACTTGTTGACTATATTCTATAATTTACCAAGTATCCCCAGAAAAATAAAGAAACGTAGAAATGCAATCCTTAGTCCTAACATTCTTAGATGCTAGACAAAGATATAAATGTAAATATTTCCTGCAAGAGGAAATGAACACTCCATCTCCAAGTAAATATCTTGGAAGATAAAAGGGAAAAACTAGGTGAATAGGCAGGTGAAGTGAGTAGGATGGAAGAAAGGAATGAAGGGAGAAAGGAAGAAGGGAAGAAGGAAGTGTATTCATAATATAAACAGATCATAAATATATATGTGCAGAGGAATAACATGAACTTGCTTACCAGGTCATCTTGGAACATACACCGAAACAGGTTTTTCACCCTATAGTTGTATAACAAAAACCTCTGACACTTGATAAAATGATTTTAGGCATTAACAAACTAGTAGGGATATAATTTTTGCCCCAGCTGATGAAACTCTATTGCCAATTACACTGGAAACATATGACTTTATCCATTCACCAATACCTACTTATCAGGATTATCAGCAGAGTCACTGTGTTTTCTCAAAGATGGGTGTGGGTCCATTTCTCTTAAACTATTCCTCCATTCTTCTTTATAAGTCCATGAGCACAAAATTAGGGTACTCTAATAATTGCTTTCCTTTTAAACAACCCTTCCCTTCCAATTCCTTTAGTCTTAAAAACACACATTTTATTTTTTCAATCAGATAACACTTCTACTTAGTAATCTATGACATTTTTAAACCACAGTCATACTTCTGCTTCTTGAATCACAATTCTTTTTTTTTTTCAAAGATTTTATTTATTTATTCATGTCAGACACACAGAGAGAGAGAGAAAGAGAGAGAGAGAGGCAGAGACACAAGCAGGCTCCATGCAGGGAGCCCGACGCGGGACTCGATCCTGGGTCTCCAGGATCACACCCTGGGCTGAAGGCAGGCACTAAATCACTGAGCCACCAGGGCTGCCCTTGAAACACAATTCTATGTCATTTTAAATTTATTTTTATGTCAGATAATAATTATCTGACTTAAATAGTTTCAAGGCGCATATTTTAATTGAATCTGGCAATTTGTAACAATGTAATGAACATAACTGAATTATCAATGCCCCAAAGATGTTGATTTTGCCCAAGGTCAACAGAGAAATTTAAAACTGAAATTAGAACTCCTGTCAAGTATGTATCACACCATACATATGATGATAAAAGAAGTAGCAGTTATTGGTATGTTATCAGCCTAATATTTGGACAGCAATGTAGCAACAACTTTACATGCATTATTTCTACTCGGGGTAACAATTCTAAAATTTGTGAGGATTAATACATCAATTTTGTAGATGAGGAGATATATTCAATTTTAGAGAATTTCTCTGAGATCACATGAATAGTATGTAGCAGAGCTATCATTCTAAATAAGGTTTGTGTGGCAAGACATCTTTAGAGAAATCTTTAGGCAAAGATACCAAGTAAGGTCATGATTGATACACTAATAAACTAATAACAAAAACTTTAATACGAACATACCAAGAAGGTATTATGTTAATTTCCCTTAAATTAAGGAAAATAATAATAGAAGACAGAAAGTCAATAATGCTCTTTCCAATTTAAAATAAGAAGTCAATAACTATGTTTTATTTTTAAATGAAAGATTTTTGGCATGATTATATAAAAGCCTCTTTAGAAACATTAAGATTCATTCGATTAAATTCATAATAGGATGCTACCCTCATAAAGTTATTCTAGGTGATAGACACATAGATCAGATGTAATAAAAAACATTTCAGAACCCCTTTAAGTGCCAAGAATTCATCCGTTAATAATGGTTTTGATGAAACTATTACATTTACATGTGTACACCTACATTTAAAGATTAAATGTGAATTTTTATATTAGACACTTATTATGTATTAGCAAATGAAAACACATTCAGTGGTGTTTGTAGGCAAGCCTTTTTTGAACTAAGCAGATTTCTGCTTAGTTAAATCTTTCCCTCCCCTTGACTGTGAATCCCACTGACTCTTGCTAGAAAACAGCATTAGACTGAATAGGTATATGTGCTTGATGTAATTTCTATCCCTGTAAAAAGCAGTTATTGCACATCTGAAATTGCTACTTTTCCTCTCTAATATTACTGTCATTTTATGGTGTGCTGTATAATTAAGTTTACTATAACACAGAGGTATTTGGTAGAGTTTCCATTTCCTACCTATGGCTTATTTTTACTCCATATGATACATTAACAGGCTGAAAAACATAATTTTAAATCCCAGCTATTTTTAGCGAGTCGTTTCCCCTCTGGAACTTCATTATTTAATAGTTAATGTTATAGAATATGGTACCTACATGTTATATTAACCCAGATATTGTGATGTAGCTATTCCCTGTTTCTAGTTTTAAACTTAAAAAAAGGAAGCAATTTAAACAAATATTTTAGGAAATTCTACTAGGATAAGAAAATCATCAGAAAAATATATTGAAATCCCAGGTAAAAATTATAATCATCATAGATTGCCAGAATTCTATGATTATAGAGAACCTGTGATAATACTGCAGGGACTACAGGGAATAGAACAAAGCTATTCAGAAAAAAGCTAGAATAAAGAGAATGTACTCGATATAACCTTTAATTTAGGATAGAATAATGTTTTGTCTTCTAGCTTTATCTATATACTTCAATCTTATTGAGATTTTTGTTTGTGTGTTTTTGTTGCTTTTAGCATTCTTGTCTGGTTAGAAATTTGATTTTGGATGACGTCTGTGACATTTCCTTCCCATGTATATATCTTTTTTCTCTACACAAATGAAAAAAAAAATACACATTAACACTTAAAGAACTGGTGATAGAAGAATCTGAAGGATATTCCCTAGTTAGGTTTTGTGCAATTTTGGTGATGATGAATAATTTTCTTTGGATGTCCGAGGCTACTACTGCTTTATCATAGCGTCCTACTGTAGCCCAGTGAGACTACTCACCAAATTCCCATGAAATTATTTTTAACTTTTTTTAAAAGATTTTATTTATTTATTCATGAGAGGCACACAGAGAGAGAGAAAGAGAGGCAGAGACAGGCAGAGGGAGAAGCAGGCTTCATGCAGGGAGCTTGATGTGGGACTCGATCCCGAGTCCCCTGGATCATGCCCTGGGTGGAAGGCAAGCGCTCAACCGCTGAGCCACCCAGGCGTCCCTCTAGTGGAATTTTGAATTGGCTCTTGCTTTAGACAAAGAATCTCTAAGTGATTGATTTGCCCAAGATTAAAGTGATGGTCAAGATCATGGTAGAATCTTGAAACTAACTTTGTGCAAGAGTAAGATTCCATTGCTTTTGCTAATTGCAATCACAAGTAACATCAGGAATATTTAGTGAGTTTATCCATTAGTAATGTCTGTTATAGCTGAGGAAATGAGAAACAATAGTAAACCTGACATTTTTGTGTCTCCATCCAAATTGTTTCCTCCTGTGTTCACAAAATGTTCTTCTTTCACACTTCTAATTTCAAGCGAGAATATGTATATTCCTTAGGAGCTGGAGTATGGTCCAAGGTTTCAAATGCAAAGCTTTTTAATGTCTCTTATTCTGTCTTTTAAAAAAAGTAAAGTTTGGATTTGACTCCAAAATATAATATTGATCTTTTATTTTAAAAAATGGCATTTGCCTACTGATTTAATTGAATGTGCTAGTTAAATTATGAATGTGCCACTAGGGGAATTAATAAGAGCTTATGAGGAGCTATACAAGTCCATAGGTGTGAATAACTTGTTTGGGAATACTGCCATCATAAAACTATAAATGCTGCTTTCTAAAAATGTAATTGGGAAAAATGTGTAAATTTACACCAATATTTTAGCAATCTAGATTAGATGAGTGAAAGGAAGTTAAAAGATTTTTAAGAATGTATCAGTCCCCTAAACTAACTTAGAAAGAAATAGAAAATATGGGTACAAATTTTCCACAAATTAAAAAAAAAAAATTACACTTAAAGAACGGTATAATGTAATCCAAAACTTAGTTGGAATCTGTTTTCCCTTCCAGCTTTTCTATTTCTTTTTTTTTTTTTTAATATTTTATTTATTTATTCATGAGAGACACAGAGAGAGGGAGAGAGAGGCAGAGAGAGGAAACTCCACACAGGGAGCCTGATGTGGGACTCGATCCCTGGACCCTGGACCCTGCACCCAGGATCATGCCTTGTGCTGAAGGCAGATGTTCAACCACTGACTCACCCAGGCGTCCCCCAACTTTTCTATTTCTTTTTTTATTTAAGATTTTATTTATTTATTCATGAGAGACAGAGAGACAGAGACACAGGCAGAGGGAGAAGAAGGCTCCACACAGGGAGCCTAATGTGGGACTCGATCCTAGGACTTCAGGATCACGCCCTGGGCTGAAGGCAGGCGCTAAACTGCTGAGCCACCCAGACGTCCCTCTATTTCTAATGTATATGCTGCTTCATAATATAAACCATTCATAAAACAAGTGATGTATGTTAATTTCTCTTATAATTTATTCATGATTTTCTTCTTTCTATACTATCCTCCCCCTATTTTATCCTCCCTGCCTTTTTTTTTTTTTTTTAAGATTTTATTTATTTATTCATGAGACACAGAGACAGACTGAGGGAAGCAGAGACACAGGCAGGGGAGAAGCAGGCTCCACGCAGGGAGCCCGACGTGGGACTTGATCCCGAGTCTCCAGGATCACACCCTGTGCTGAAGGTGGCACTAAACGCTGACCTCCCCCTCCCCCCTGTTTGTTGTAATACTAGTCTTTGTTTAAGGCACCTTTCAAGTGAAATTTCCTTTCTGAAGATTTCTGAATCTTCCTCAAACCAGAAGAAATGACACTCTGTCCTCTGTTCAGTCCTGGTAATTTGTTAATATTGGTGGTGAAGCACTTAAAATATTGGATTTATGCTGTATTAAATGTGCATTTATTTCTCTCTCAAATTATAAACTTAATTTTACTACTGACTTTGCTCTGCCCTTAGTAAGCACCTGAAGCATAGTAGGAGCTAACCCACAATTTTGTAACGTGTAAATAATAAACATATAGTTCATTATATATTCAAATATTAACATAAGGGAGTAAAATTATCACATACTTATGATTTATCACTCACTATTAAATGTAGGTCAAATCATCACATTTACCAATAAATTATCAGAAAACTGGCAACACTCTAATGAACTTTAACAGCATCACATTCCACATTGTGCTAATATTAAAGCTTACTCTTCACTAAAATAAATTTCAATTATCTAGCCTTTTACCTAAGCATTCTTCAGTGCTCCCCTAACCATTTTATATTATAGCAGCAAAATTGTCACTAATGCACTTATCTAAAACAGGATCCTAGAAAATAACCCTAATGTGGTGCATCATTTTCATTTGCATCCAAACCAGCTTCTCCTTCTGCATCCCTTTTCTTACTCCTTTTATTTTTTTTTTCATTTAAAACCATAATTATCTGGCAGCCCGGGTGGCTCAGCGGTTTAGCACTGCCTTGAGCTCAGAGCCTGATCCTGGAGACCGCGATTGAGTCCCATGTCAGGCTCCCTGTATGGAGCCTGCCTCTCCCTCTGCCTGTGTCTCTGCCTCACTCTCTCTCTCTCTCTCTCATGATTAAATAAATAAAATCTTAAAAAAAAAAAAAAAAACAACCGTAATTATCTTTGCTCTCATTCTCATTCTCTCTTTCTCTCTCTCTCCTTCCCTTCATCCAATCTGGTATTACCTATGTCTCTTTTAACATTTTTTTGTGTGTACATCCAGTCTGGGTGTCAAGACTTAACAAGCTGATCTTGCCTCCATTCAGTTTTTATCCACACAACTTCCTTTTATCACCACTGACACACCCATTTACTTAATCTTCCAAAACTATTATTGATCATTCTATTTACTGATTTTTATGCCATCGGTACCTATCTTTACTTCTCACAATGTATGTATAATTTACTATTGTTTGTTAGTTCACCACTGTATTATAAATTCCTGGGGGCAAAGTATAAATTTCAATGCATAGTTTATATCCCCCACAGTAACTAGCACATTTCCCTGTACATATTTAATAAATGTTTTTTAAGGGAATTTTTGTAAGATTCAGCGTTACAGAAGCAGCTGCTTAATCTTGCTTCATATTTTAATATTGATTTGTCTATTAACAGGTACTTACTGACCACCTACTGCATCACAGGCATTACCGCTAGAGGTGAAGATACAGCAGTGAATAAGACAAATGCAGTACCCAAAGAAGTAACTTAGTGTTGAAAAAATATGATAATAAACAAATAAATGTTTGCAAAAAGTTTAAAATATCATTTTGAAGCATTTAAGAAATTAAGTCTAGTGCCAGGTAGTTACTGTATTATTCATCAAAATGTATCAGTTAGCAACAAAATTGAATCAAAAAAGCAGACTGTACATTTCACATGTCCGTCACAGGGACCTTGGACAACGTCCTTGTAATATCTCCATTTGACTCTTTTAAATGAGGATGATCATTTTCATAATTGGCTAATTCTATGATATTGATGGTAGTTAATAGGCTGTTTTACCTCATTTATGCAAATTTAAATTTCAAGTGGTAGTGCTTTGTGTCACAGATGTTCTTTTGTTAGTCCCGGAATTATTCAAAGAAATACAATAGTACATACCTAAAGAGACTACTGTATTCATAAAAATGAGAAGAGAATAGTTATTTTTTTCTTTCTTGTTTGATTTTTAAAATGTACCTTTATCAATGCAATGGTTATCTTGTTAGAAAAGTAAATACCATCCTAGTTCTACACTCTCCAAAAAATGATGATCATATTTGATAGATAAGAAAATTATTTTATATTGCCAATTTAGATGAAAAAGTAGAATTCTATATCCCACAACCTGACAAGACATTTATACATGTAACTAAAACTCAAAGTGCTTATACTTACTCTAATGTAGCACATGGACATGGAGACAGGCTCTTCATAATTAATTATTTCCCATGTATATAATATAATTATTATATAACATTCATCAAGGATTTGTTATTTCCCAAATAATGTGCTAAATACTTTTAACGAATTATCTCATGCAATCCTTATAATAGTCCATGGTGTTTAAAAATTATAACATCTATTTTATAGTACAATTAGAACAACTAACATTTAGTTGTTTTAGGTAGACTTTGCTTCTAACTAAATATTAAACATTTTATGGTTAAGCTGCCTATTAAGAGAGAATATATCTACTTCTTTAACTTATTCCTTTAGAGATTACTGCCAAAAGTGTCTGGGAATATGTAATAGATGGCCTCCTTTTCCAGTTTGTTTGCCATAAGGTACAGTAGCTGCAGACAAAAAACACCCGCTAGAAACAGTGAATTGAAACGGTGTAAGGAACAATTCAGGAAAAAAAACAAAACAAAACAAACAAAATCAAGGTATGTTAGAGATGGAAGTGTGAAATTGTGCTTCCCAGGGATTCTAAAATGTCGAACACTATATGGTCCCAATTAATCTCAAGCTAAAAGATAAAATTAAGTAATGAGGCTTTGGCCAAATTTTATATGACTTTCTGGGTTCCTGTTGTAATGTATTATTCAAATAAGAAGAAAAAATCTAAATTTAGAAGTGCCATCCTGTAGACTTATACCTTGAATAATCTTTTTCACTGGTAGTTTCCTTTCTGTCAGGGATTTCAGAACTGATAAAAAGCTATTATTCATATTCCTGCTAATGATTCCAGAACCTAGGAAGTTTAGTCATTAATTCCTTTCTTTAAAGCTTGAATGTTGGTTATTGAGCTGTATACAGAAAAAAAAATTGAAAATATGACAACCAGAGTTGTTATCAGGTAGCATGATTTCTCTATCAACTCAAAGTAGAAAGCAGATTCCCAAATGAACATCTAGTTATAAACACATTAAGTCTCTGTTATAATGTTGTTTCTATCTTCAGCTGTTTTGGGGGGATATTTTACTTGATATTTTTAAAAGATTTTTCTTTTCTTTTTTAATATATGTGTATCTTATTTGCTTTTGAAACTTTAGTTTCTACTTTTTGATTTTAGAGAAAAGTAGAAAAATAGAAGTAGTCAATATAAATATATAAACATTTCGGTGTATTACAGTGCCCAAAAAAAAAGAGTTCTAGAAAATTGCTAAAATATTACTATTTGAAATGTTTTTTAATTAAGTTTGCTAAGAATGCAATGAGGAATTTGGTCAAGCCTCTTAGTCAATTATTCTGAAATACTGTTCCTAAGATTTCACAAAATAAAATGCGAACATCAAGGCTGTTTTGTTTTGTTTTGTTTCGTTTCATTCCAAATGAAGGACATATTCCTTCCTGTACAATGATAGATTGGATATCTTACTTCACTTAAGAGAATTTTACATCTTCTCCAAAGTTTCTATTATTATAACTAAATTTTAAAATTATCGCTGAAAAAAAAAATTAAAAAAAAAATTATCGCTGAAAGCTTTCTTACATATTTTAGGCAAATATCAAAAACTAATAAATTCATAAAGCAGTGTTTCAGTTCACAGTAAATTTAATTCTGTCTATCTAAACCAGTTTCTCATCTTGTGGTTTTACCTATGTGTGTAGATATTGGTGGGAAGATCTCACAATATTAATTATGTCCCTTCTTGATAATTAAAGGTAGCCAAATGGACACTGGCAACATAATTAGACCTAATAGAAAAATGCTGTTTTACCTCTTTGATAGCAACTTGTTCCACAAACTATGGAGGCTTGTTGAATTTTTACCATATCTGTTAAGGGCTGCAGAGTTCATGCATATTGTTGACATTTGCTTTCAATATACCCTATGACTTTTAAGAAGAAAAAGTAGAGCACATTAGAAAACTAAAAAAAAAAAAATTAAAATTTTGATTATTTGAAATACATAAAACCATTTTGGAATATGTTTTTATACCATAAAAAAGGAAATTATGGAATGTTTGTGTCTTGATTTTACTTCACTGAAACAACAAAAAATAAGGTATAATAGGGTAACAGGTTTGGCTTATTTTGTTTCTAGTAGATTTTTTTTAATTGGAGGATAATTAACATATAGTGTTATATTAGATTCAGGTGTACAATATAATAATTCAACAATTCTATACATTATTTAGGGCTAATCACAATTAGTCTTTTATCCTCTTTATCTACCCACAATAAGTCTACTCATCCCCCTGGCTATCTCTCCTCTGGTAACCATTAGTTTGTTCTCTGAACTTCAGGGTCTGGTTTTGTTTTGTTTTACACATACACATACACATACAAAAAAACCCCTCAAAATGGATTAAAGACCTAAATGTGAGATCTGAAGCCATAAAAGTCCTACATAGGGAATAATTTCTTTGATACCAGTCATAGAAACATTTTTCTATATATGTCTCCTTAGGCAAGGGGAATAAAAACAGAATTAAACTATTGAGATCATACCAAAATAAAAAGTTTTTGCACAGTGAAGAAAACCATCAACGAAATGACAAGGCAACCTACTGCTTGGGAAGACATTGTTTGCAAATGATATATCCAATAAGGATTAATATCCAACTTTTATAAGTTTATAAAGAACTTACAAAACTCAACACTAAAAAACAACAAATAATACAGTTTGTAAATGGGCAGAACTTCTGAATAACATTTTTTCCAAGGAAGACCTATAAATGCCATAGACACATGAAAAGAAGCTCACCATCACTAATCATCAGGAAAATGCAAATCAAAACTATAGTGAGATGTCACTCTACAACTGGCTGAAAGGCTACTATCAAAAAGACAAGCAATAACAAGTCTTGGTTAGAATGTGGAGATAAAGAAACCCTTGTGTACTATTGATGGGAATTAATACTGGTGCAACCCTATGGAAAACAGTACCAAGGTTCCTCAAAAAATTAAAAATAGAATAACTACCATATGGCTCAGTAATTTCACTACTGGGTATTTACTCAAAGAAAATGAAAACACTAATTCAAAAAGATATGTGCATCCGTATGTTTATTGGAGCATTATTTGCAATAGCCAACATATAAAAGCAATCTAAGTATCCATCCATAGATGAACGGGTAAAAATATTCTGTATACACACACTGGAATATTATTCAGCTATAAAAAAGAACGAGATCTTGCCATTTGCAACAATATAGATGGACCTAAAAGGTATAACGCTAAGTGAAATAAGAACAAAGAAAACCAAATATTATTTGATATCATTCTCATGTGGAATTTGAGAAACAAAACAAATGAACAACAAAGAAAAAAGAAACAAACAAAAAATAGACTCTGGTAGACTTTTTAAATGTATATTGCCTTGCTACTTTTCTCTGTTGCATGGTAACCAAGATATAAATTTTCCATACAAATTAAAAGCAAATGAAAAAATTAATTTAACTAATAAACTTATGATTTTGGATTAATCTATAAATTAGACTCAACATTGTCTGTAATATAATCTCAGGGAGTGACTCGAAAAGATGACTTTAGAAAAATCTCCTTGCAATGGTTTGCCATCCATGCATTTCATTTTTGAGTACCTGTGATATTGTTAGGTCACTCGAAATATGGATATGAATAATGGAAATTTAAAGATGGGGACTGTGAATTGGAATTTGAATGATCAGTAAGACTTTACCAGGTAGGGAATACACTGAAGACAGAAGGCATCTCTTGTAAAAAATTAGAGAAGAGGAAAAGGAAAAGAGCCTTTTGGTTTTGTTTTGTTTTGTTTGTTTGTTTGTTTGTTTTTGGAAAGAGCCTTTTGAAAAACAGCATTTGTGTTGTATTGGCTTAGTTTGTGAAATGTAACTTAGTAGAGATGAATTAGAAGAGGTATGTCCACATCTTACCAGAGTTTCAAAAAACATGCATGGATATTTCTTTATATTATTATTCTCTTTCACATTAGAAATACATTTAAAAACTATTTACTTTTATATGTGGCACAAACATTTAAAATTTTCTTAGCTTTTGAAAATAATTTTTTAGTATCTTTTTTTTTTTTTATAGCATTGGAACATTCAGAGGAACTGGAAACTTTAAAATGCTAAAATGATGATCATTGCAAATGAACTCAGCAAAGGAACTCATAAATCTGTTTTTGGATTGTTGCCATTGCATGAATGGTCTATTTTTGTGTTTTTATTAATACTGTTGACTAGCTACAACAGGTGACATTTTTATCCCCTTAGGCTCTCCATTAGCCAAATGAAGGGCCATCTGGAAAGGGATTATGTTCTTTGAAAAATGTGACAGGGCTGATGGCTTTTTAACTGCTAGTCATCTATGATTGCTGGTAAACACTGGAAATTAGTGTTGATCCCTCAGAATTAAGAAGTTAGTCAAGTACTTAGAGAAAAAGCAGTAGAAACATCTTTTAACCAGATGTGCACATCAATTCATTTTTTAAAAAATCATATATCAACAGTAGGGTGAAAAAATAATGCAATTATTCTCGGTGATTTTAATTTGATGGAAGATAGAATTTTGTAGCAAAAAGTACATGGGATATACCTTGAAAAATTCAAACTTTGATAACTGATACTGAGGGAAAAAAAGAAATATTCATTATGATACAGTTTGTTGGCAATTTTCCCAAAGTGCTATTTTATAATATTGATATTCAGATGAACAAAAGAAGATGGGTTTGATGGCGGGCTCCCAACAGCAGTTCATAGAGCGTCCTTTTATAATTACAATTTAAAGGCTATCTAAAGGCACTATGTCAGAGGATCTTAGTGGCCATTCTAATCAGCATTTTCATTGTTAAAATGAGTGTTCTGCATCCCAGAGAGGCTAAGTAACTGGCCCAAGTTTAGAGTTACTTGGTTGCCAGAACGGTAATTTCTCCTAAAGGAGACCCCCAAAGGAGCAGATATTTCTTTCACAATGGTTCTTTCATTGGTTCCTGAATTGGAGGCTATAGATATTAGTGTGTGGTTTTGTTTGTTTGTTTGTTTTGGAGTTACTCAATACCATTATTAATCCATGTAACTTAAAAAGATTAAGTAATAATAATTTTCAAAGATTAAGTAATAAAACTTGAGCACACATGTATCACTTTTCTATAATTTCAAATTATAAATGCATTCCTTTAAGCATGTTATTTTGTAATTACTTTTACCATATGCATTTTTATAATTAGTAAGAGTAGAGTTACTATTATGTTAGAGTGCAAGAATTGTTTTCCCTTAGAAAGAATGTTCTTATTTAAAATCTAAGAATTATCTCAAAGAACTTTGGTTGAAAACTTTGCCCTACAATTTCATTATGCCAAAAAATTAGCATCTATTTACTACTGTGTATTACAATCATATATATGTTAGCCCTATCCCTAGTTCTTAAAGACATAATAATAAATAATGAAATGAAAAAGAAAAACAGGCAACATTTTCCTCAAATTGTGGTCACAATAAAGATAAGGATGAGGAGTACAACTAGTATTACTCGATTAGCATTAGTAACATTTGAAAATTTACACACATTTTCAATCCCAGAACCTCCATCTTGCTTCAGAACGGTCTCTTTTAAGAGCAGGTTGGAAATCATTTTTCTTCCTAAGTCCTTTTAAAGGATTCCCTTAGGGAAGAAGGATAAGGACAAAAATCTTTACAATGTCCTCCAGAGTACTGGGTGGTTTCCCATTTTTTTTAAAGATTTTATTTATTTATTCACGAGAGACACAGAGAGAGAGGCAGAGACATAGGCAGAGGGAGAAGCAGAGTCTCTGCAGAGAGCCCAATATGGGACTCCATCCTTGGACCCTCGGATCACGCCCTGAGCCAAAGGCAGATGCTCAGCCACTGAGACACCCAGGTGCCCCTGGTCTCCCTTTTTTAAACTTCACTTCCCACCATGTTCTTCCTTCTTTATTATACTGTTAGCTCTTTCTTCAGGTGCCCTTAACATTGTATCTTTACATACCAAATCCCCCTACAGAGAATGTTCTTCCCTTTTTTACTTATCCAGTTCATTCCACCAAACTGCAACACATCTTTGTCCTCATACAAATCTTTCTGGCTTCCCTAAGTAATTCAAACTATCCTTTATATAAACCATCATGGAACCAAGCAGCTCCCTTTCTTTAATCCCTGCATAGTTAACATACAGTGCTATATTAATTTCAGGTGTACAGTATAGTGATTCCAGAATTCCATACATCACCCAGTACTCATCACAATGAGTACACTCCCTAGTTCTCATCTTCTATTTCACCCATTCCACCTACCCACCTCCCCTCTGGTAACTATTAGTTTGTTCTCTACGGAAGTTCTTTTTTCCTCCTTTGTTCATTTGTTTTGTTTCTTAAATTACACATATGAATTAAATCATATGGTATTTATCTTTTCTGATGTACTTTTCTTAGCATTATACTATCTAGATCCATGCATGTTGGTGCAAATCACAAGAATTCGAATTCATTCTTTTTTATAGCTGAATAATATTCCATTGTGCCTGCATGCATGCATGCATATATGTGTGTATACACATTTATTCATTCATCCATTGATGGACGCATTGCTGCTTTCATAATTTGGCTATTGTAAATAATGCTGCAGTAAACATAGGCGTGCAGGTAAGTCTTTGATTTCCTGTTTTGTATTTTTTGTAAAAACACACCTGTGCAATTACTAGATCATGTGGTAGTTTCATTTTTAATTTTTCCAGGAACCCCATGCTGTTTTCCACAGTAGCTATACCAGTTTGCATTGCAACCATTAGTGCAAGAAGGTTCCTTTTTATCTGAATTCTCACCAACATTTGTTTTTTCTTCTGTTTTTATTTTAGTTACTCTGACAAGTATGAAATATCTCATTGTAGTTTTGATTTGCATTTCTCTTATGATTAATGAAGTTGAGCATTTTTTCATCTGTCTGTTGGCCATCTGGATGTCTTATTTGGAGAAATGTCTATGTCTTCTGCCCATTTTTTAATTAGATTATTAGCTTCTCTGGTGTTGAGTTTCATAAGTTCTTTATATATTTTGGGGACTAACCCTTTATCACATGTGTCATCTGCAAACAACTTCTCCCATTCCATAGGTTGCTTTTTAGTTTTGTTGATTGTTTCCTTCACTGTGCAGAAGCTTTTTATTTTGATGTAGTCCAGTTTAATTTTGCTTTTATTTTCCTTGTCTCAGGAGACATATATAGAAAGATGTTGCTATTGCTGATGTCAGAGATATTACTGCCTGTACTCTGTTTTAAGATTTTTATGGTTCCAGGTCTCACAGTTAGGTCTTTAATCCATTTGGGGTTTATTTTGGTGTATGGTGAAAGAAAGTGCTCTGGTTTCTGTGCTTTTGGTTTCTTGTTTAAGTGCTTTTGCATGTAGCTGTCTAGTTCTCCTAACACCATTTGTTGAGGAGACTTATTTCCCATTCCTTCCTGCTTTGTTGAAGATTAATTGACCCTAAAGTGCTAGTTTCAGCAGCACATAAACTTAAATTGGAGCAATCATATAATTGTGGGTTTATTTCTGGGTTTTCTATTCTGTTCTATGTGTCTATTTTTGTGCCAGTACCATACTGTTTTAATTGTTACAGCTTTGTAACACATCTTGAAGTCTGGAATCTTTTATTCAATATAGGCTTGGAAGTCCTAGCCACAGCAATCAGACAACAACAAGAAATAAAAGGCATCCAAATTAGTAAGTAAAGAGTAAAATTTTTACTATTTGCAGATGACATATTGTATATAAAAAACTGGAAAGATTCCACCAAAAACTTCTAGAACTGATAAATGAGTTCAGTAAAGTCTGATACAAAATCAATGTGCAGAAATTTGTTCCATACACTAATAATGAAGGAGCAGAAAAAGAAATTAAGAAAACAATCCCATTTACAATTGGACCAAAAATAATAAGATACCTAGGAATAAACCTAACCAAAGAGGTAAAAGATCCTGTATTCTGAAAACTATACAACATTGATGAAAGAAATTGAAGATGACACAAAGAAATGGAAAGACATTCCATCCTCATGAATTGGAAGAACAAATATTGTTAAAGTATCTATACTACCCAAAACAATCTTAGACTTAATGGAATCCCTATCAAAATACCTACAACATTTTTCACAGAACTAGAACAACCCTAAAATTTATATGAAACCACAAAAGACCCCAGATAACCAAAGCAATCTTGAAAAAGAAAAGTAAAACTAGAGGTATCACAATTCTATGCTGCTCTTTTTCATAGCACTTACTATAGTTACAGTTTTATATTTCTGTATATAATGACTTTATGGTTTTTCCTCTGGACCAGAATGTAAGCTAACTTAGGTCAGGGAGCATGGCAATTTTTGTTAATCAATATCAGTCCAGAGCCATTTGACTAGAGGTCCAAACTTCATGTAGTTATTACTCTATTATTATTCTATAAGTAAGGAAATTGGATGTAAAATGTATATGCTGTATAAGGTCAAAAAGTGGATATCTATTGATATCTTAAGCTTTGATTTTAAGTCTGTTTTTGCAAGGATCAGTTTTTCTTCACACTTGTCCTTTAGAAATACCCAATCCCTTAGCCTACCCTCCTATTTGTAATAAAGTTCTCATTATATTAAGTTGATTTTTACATTTCCTATGCTCCTCTTTCATGAGTCTAAAATAATTAGAGGACATCATTTAACATTTTTAATTAGGATATTTTACTCTTACAGAAAATAATGGTTAAGATTATTTTGATCATTTTTTCACGATCTTTCTTTGTGTGATCATTGCAAAATATTATTCAAACAGTACAGAATTACTGCCTAGCACTTGGATATAGGTTTATAGGTTTTTGAATAATTTATTTAAAATTTATCTTTAAACACTCACTTCAGTGATTGTCAGTTTAAAAAGTAATTACCTGTAATTTTACCATGTTTTGCAGCATGAAAAACGTTTTTCCTACTATCCTAACTTCTGTTTTATGTCTACCTCTGGATGGATAGACGAGACAAGACTAAACACATTATACCAGTGTGCTCTGAAAGCAGTCTTATTGATGTTGAAGCTTTTTAAGGAGTTCAAAAAAAAAAAAAAAATGAAAGTAATGGGCTTTGTCATGCCACCAGAAACAAAGTGGTTTTAGTTCTTAAAGAACTGCTTAGAACAACATGGCAAGCAGTACAATCAAATTATTTTGTCTGCTTGTCTAACATGAAGGCAACATTATCAACTGACATCCTGCAGCTCTGAGATAAGACTCTAGAGAAAGGCCTGGGAAAACTGTGTTTATCTTACAGGAGACAATGATTAGGTAATTTGGACATTTCATATTTAATAAAAACTATTTAAATCAGAAACCATCAGACCTGCACTGATGGGACTTACATTTATATTGTACCCTCCGTCTGTCTCCAAAAAGTGATTGAATCCTTTTCATTTTTAAGAAGTACTCTTTAAAATGAAGGAAGCGTGTTAAATGCTTGGAATTACTTTTAAATTAAACCATACAGCTGACATGAATAAAAGGGGACCTCCTAAAGTGCTCTGTAATGATAGGGAGAGCAACCAGCTAGCACAACACTTAACTTGTTTTTCCATAGTAAGCTTGATCTGCTCTGCAATGAAAATATTGAAAATGATTTCTGGTACTCACTGATATCACAAATCATAACTTGCATAAAGCTATAGGAGTAATCAAAGATCCATTTCTGTGGTAATTCATATGTGCATGTGCCCATACAGGAAATGCTGTTTCATAATCAGGCCCAAAAACATATTTCATTCATCTCCCATTTCATTAAAGCTGTGGAAAAGAGGAAAAGATGGGATCAAATGTTCAAAAAAATGAGTTTAGAAAGCAAGGCAGTCTCACTTTTTAAAGTCAAAATTTACTTGCTATATACACTCAATTTTCAAGTGAACTGTATTTCATAAAGTAATCATAGAAATGGCTTTTTTCATAGCAAAGGTTTTTAGAATCTTCAAATCAAAATGTAAAATGCACAACTTTGAACTCCTATGCTGAATAAATCATAATAATTAAGATCTCATTCTTTAAGAAATCACATTATATAGGTGAATAGGAACCAAAGAAAACTGGTTTTACTCTTTCTAATAAGATATATTTACTTCATCTCTGATTTATTTATACATTGGGAGGGAGTGTTCGTGTGTGTTTCTTGGTGGTGGGGGTGTATATATCTGAACTCTGAGGCATACATAAGGATAAAACAGTTTATCTGGGTAGGAGGGACATTTGCACAACACCACCTGAGTTTTATACAAGAGTTCTGCAAGTTTATTAAGGATTTTAGCTTCATTTTAGTAGTGTTCCATAAGAATTTTTTGGCATAACATTCTAACTGAATGTATGAAAACAACTATTGCTGGACCTTAGACAGGAAAACAAAACAATATACACACACAAATTCAGCTTCAGCTTTTGACATGATTATATGTTGGTCCAGGTTTTGTCTGTTATGGAAGTGTAATATTGTGTAAATCGCTCTATTATTTTTTTCCCATCGTTGTGTCTTCCCTGTTCTATCAAGGTGAAATATTCAAAGTAGGATGGATGAGCAGAATGATAAAGTAATTGAAAACTAGAATTCTTTATATAATTAAAAAAGCCGGGGGATCCCTGGGTGGCGCAGCGGTTTAGCGCCGGCCTTTGGCCCAGGGCGTGATCCTGGAGACCCGGGATCGAATCCCACGTCAGGCTCCCGGTGCATGGAGCCTGCTTCTCCCTCTGCCTATGTCTCTGCCTCTCTCTCTCTCTCTATGACTCATAAATAAATAAAAAAAAAATTAAAAAAAAAAAAAAGCCAAACCAAACAAGCACTTTACCCAATATCAACAGAATAGATAAACGGATTGATGGATAGCTAGCTAGCTATCTAGATACAGACAGTTATAAAGAAAGGTCAGCTATGAAAGCAGAAAGAGAAGTGGTAAGTGGATGAAAAGAGGGAACTGTGAATTACTAGTACTTCTCCATTAAGATTTCATGGGTACTTCTTCCGTTAATATTTTTAACTCTTACAAATATATATTTAATCATCAATCAAATATTTTTATATTTTTAAATCAATTTCATTGCTATTTTCACCTGCTACTGAGAAATAAACTATAGTGCTGGCTTTCATTGGCCCACACATTCTGTAACTTGGGGGTTTCCCTTAAAGTAGGATTATTTATAGTACAACATTGCAAAATACTACTTAACAATAAAAACAGGTATCCAAATGATGAATTCAACTAAGGCCTCAAGAATTAAAATGCATAATAAAAGAATCAGTGATACATGCGGAATGATACAACCAGATAATTAAGTCACTCCAAAATGTTTAGAACTACAAAACAGAACAAAAATGGGTGAGACTTTGTCAATTGTTTATATAATAATAAAAGAATAAGTTATGGATGGAGGACAGCTAGGAATGTATGAGTGCCACTGTACTAATCTTTCACTTTAAGGAATCATAAACCTCTTCTATATTGAGAACTATAGTTAAACATTACATCACTCAATATTTTTATAATATTTTAAACCTGATAATGACTTTTTAAGAATATATCTTATATGAGGCAAAAAACACATTTATCTGCCTTAACAATTTCTTCAGTTTCTCCTCAAATTCTTTATCTTGTTTTTGATTTAGGTACAACAAATTTAATTTAAATGTTAAAAATATAGTATTATCCCATGTTATTACAATTATTCTTCCCTAGCTATCTTTCCTTTAAGTTATGTGTATTCAAAGAGAGATGCTATAAATTGTGTTCCCCTAAACTTAACAACCATTCTCTGTGATTGGATATCATGGGCATTTTCTCTCTTCTTCTTTTTTCTTTCTTCTCTCTCTTCTTCTCTTCTATTTTGTTTTCAGTTTTGCTGTTTGTATTGCTTTAATATTTAATGCAAAAATATTTACCAAATGAGTAATTTTTATTTTAAAACAGATGTTTCACTTAAACATCTAAAATGACCGATATTTATATATATGAAAGAAATGCTCATACATGCAGCAGTGGTTAAGTAAATTGTGCTACATCTATATGGAAAATGATATGATTTGGGTTTTGTTTTTTGTTTTTTTTATTATTTTATATATTTATTCATAAGAGACACACAGAGAGAGGCAGAGACATACAGAGGGAGAAGCAGGCTCCCGGAATCACGACCTGAGCTGAAAGCAGATGCTCATGACTGAGCCACCCAGGCACCCCTAATATGATTTTTTTTTTTTCAAAAAGAAGAGAGATCTGTATGCACTAATACGGAGTGTGTCCCAAGAGATATATAAGTGGGGAAAATCATGATACAGGACAGTGTATAGAGTTTGATCCATTAAAAAAAAAATCCTTTAAAATTACAAATGATTAGAAAGCTATGCTTAATTTTGATAAAATATACCCAATTTCTAAATGCAATTTTATCACCAAACCAAAAAATCATTCTCCAAACTACAAACTGATGTGCATTTTTATCTATTTTTCTCTTCTTGCTTCAAAGAGTTGATTATCTCTTTGGACACATAACCCCCAATACTATAATGGCTTAGATTTTTCATTATTTTTGTTGACCCAGCATCTCCTCTCCCTAGAATCACTAATTTCTTTACTTTTTCCTTTAACAAGTTCTCATAAACATTGATGTTTTATTTATAACTGCTCATTCTTCCTATTTTCCTTAACCTTTGAAAGATATTCAAAATCATTTTGCACTATAGTAATATGCCTAAAATATTATCTTTATTTCCTTTTATTTAGGATTTCAAATGTAGGCTCCCTAAGGAAATAGGGTTTGCAAATAATAATTTGAATATTTCAGTTTCTATATCTAAAACAAAAGATATACAGAAATCTTTTCATACAGTTAATTTCTTATGATTAATCTATCTCTCTGATTCTCATCTTTCTTGGGCATATGTTAATTGGAGGTTGGTATATATTAAAAAAGGCCAGTAAGATATTTTTATGCTAAATTGCTTGAAAGGTTAAATATATCATCTAGTAAACTTGTTTCATGTATTTAACTGAACGTCACTTGTCTCTTCCCATAGTGAAAAACTACAGGGGACATAGTTACTTGAACTTTCTAAATACGTTCAAAATATAATTGTTTCCAATACTAGTCAAGCTTCTACTGCTGTTAAAAAGAAAGAAAGACTACTGCAGCTTAGATAGAACTCTGACAGTCTTCGCTAGTTAAAATTGAAACTCACAGAGCATGACCTGTCATCTCTCTCTCTCTGTCATAAATCTTTGCTATTACTAATTTTCTGCAAGCGATATAGTGACCTTAGGGCTGATTAATTAGCTGTTGGTTTATGTATTTTACAACATTAATTGTGAAAGCCCTCACTGTTACTTCATGGTTTGATTAACCTTGTTACTGTGTAGAATTAGAAATGGAGAAGCCTCGTTAGATGCTCTCTCTGACATTTTGAAAGGATTTTAACTCGTTAACTTGAACATAGCATTTCTATAACTGTTTTTAGAAGCCCCGTATACCCTTCATATCAGCAAATACCAGCCTATCTTTTGATGATCACTTTTTTTGATGGCTGTTGCTCCCCCGCCCCCCTCCCAGGCAATTTCCCTTTGCCTTTACTATAAATTTTCTTCCATACTGGTTGGGAATTTTTTAAATCTACTACAATAAGTTTTAAATTTGGAATTGAATCACTATATTAATTCAGGCTTTAAAAGAGACTAAAGCATGGTCTATATTAGCCTATTCTTGAAGGAGGTCCTACTTATCTTAAGAATAAAGCAGTCCAAAGAGAATAAGCCAGATCATTTCAATGGCTAAATAATTTCCTACCTGTTAAACATCTGGAAACTTCATTAACTGTATGGAGTCACATAAATGTCTATTTATTTATAAATGTCTCTCTCATTAGGGTGTTATTTCTTTTTTTTTTTTTTTTTTAAAGATTTTATTTATTTATTCATGATAGTCACACAGAGAGAGAGACAGAGAGGCAGAGACACAGGCAGAGGGAGAAGCAGGCTCCATGCAGGGAACCCGACGTGGGATTCGATCCCGGGTCTCCAGGATCGTGCCCTGGGCCAAAGGCAGGCGCCAAACCGCTGCGCCACCCAGGGATCCCAGGGTGTTATTTCTTATAAGAGAAAATTTAACCTCTAAAGCAGCTTAAAATAATTAAGATATGACTGGATTACAAAGAAAATGACTCAAAAATAGGTTGCTTCAGTTTCCTTCTCAACTTCTTCTGGGGTTTGTAAAGCTCATTTATTATTCTTAACTATGATACAGAAAAGATTTTTTTTAAGAAAAGTCAAATACTTAATTAAACATAAAAGACAGTAGTCTCCTCTATCCAAATTAAAAAAAAAAAAAGTATTCCATAAGATCATATACCAAGACACTTGGCGATCAATGGTATACTAGCTCATAAAAGCTCACAAATAGAATATATTTGCTTAAAGGTCTAATTAAAAGAATGTAAAAATGTTCTCAGGTCAAAATTAACATTTAAGATTTTAATGAGGTTTTTCACTCTATAAATACGTGTTGATTGATCAAGGCTTTTTTTTTTCTTTCTAGACTTAAAAAGAAAGTCAAGATTGATCTTGTCGTTTGTTTTGCAGCCCTCACATTGCTTCCCTTTACTTTGATTTCTATCCCTAACCTGACTCGCAAACATGAAAGTAACATGAGACCTCTGTGTAGTTGAATGGAGATGCTGTGCCCATATTTTATGAGAGAAGCAAGATGCCAGGATAGTGAATTGATTAAGGTATGGCTAGTGCCAATTCTATCTCTGTACCTAAAATCTTACATCATATAACGTAATGTTAGCAAGTGTGCATGAATTTTTCCCATTTGTGAATGGAATATATGTATATGTATGCATGTGTGGTGCATATGTGTGTATATATATGTGTGTGTTCCCAGTAAGCAAGGCCAATTCTTGATGGTCTTAGGTAAGGGCTACTTTGTACCCTAAAGCTCTTTCTTATGCTATTTGCCTTAACATAAGCCTAACATTTTGTGATATTCTTTCTCCGTTGCTTTTTCGATTTTTTTTCTGATCTTGGTAGTGAAGAGAAGCTTCTTTTATCTTGTCACCCTTTCACAATAGGATCGCTCTCTTCCCCACTAGTAACCATCTTCAAAAAGACCCCAGAGCACCTTAACTTGTAATCTCTCCCTGCTCATGTCCCAGTCAGGGGTTGGCTTTATGTCTAATTCGTGTAAAGGTAAAGAAATGACAATGCAGTTTCTCTGTATTAGGCTAATCATTTTAGCCGAAATGGCTTCTTTAGTTTAAACAGAATATTATATTTTTCCAAAACTTGCATAGTTTGTAACCAGAAATTATTAATGCACTGTGCTTTTATTTTTACCTCTTCAGCAAACATTTATTAACCCTAACAACATGCCAGTCACAATGCCAAGTGCCAGGAATATAAAATACATATAAAATATAAAATACATATAAAAAAACATATAATGAAGATATGACATTTATATCTTAAATGAATGTAGTCCACATGCTTAGAGTTTCTAAAAGATGTTACCGATTAGGGAAAATGGTTTTCTGAAGAGGTATCCTCTCCTCTTAAACCAGTGTTTCATATTTACTCAATATTTGAGAAGGATATTTAAGGAAATAATGTAGCACTAACTGGCTTACATATAAGAGGAAAAAAATTACTTATTTTTTTAACACAAATGAGACTTTTTTATTTTTTAAAGACTATTCGAAAAAAAAAAGACTATTCACTTCATGCATATTAATGTTTTAGAAATAGCAACATTGGAGGTTACAGAATTATATTCATAGCTTAACGAAAAAAATCATTTTCTTTTGCAAAGTTTTTGAATACTGAATTTTCTAACTATATAGTATGGGATTATTTTTACCCTTATTCTTACTTTGCTTAGGGGAAAGATTTTGTACCTGCCATAAGAATTAGAAAAACTGAAGACTCTGATACTATATATAAAAGTTTGTAATGACAATATAGTCCTTATGCTTAAATTCAAATCAATAGGGGAAAAAAGTTGCCATTTGGATTACTTCCAAAACCTCCTAACTCTGAGTATATTTCTGCAAAGGTCAGTTCTTACGAAGAGATGATTTGATATAGATGAAACTTGTTAGCACCAAAGTCATAAGCTAAATTTTCTTAAGCCACAATTAATTAAAATGAACCAAGTAAGCAAAAATTATAGGACCGTTTTTAATAATAGCAAATGTTACCTAACCTTAGTCTCTGATGTTCATTAGATAGAAAAATAAGAACTGATACATGTTCATCTAATATATAAATTTGAGGTGTCTGGGCAAATGTTATCATCTATGAAGAATTATAAAAATATATTAATTATTACGACTTTTCAAAATTTTGTCAATTTTGAGGATCTATGCTGAATTGTGCATGTCACCATTTCATGGTAAGGGGCTCATTACATCAAAAAGCTTTCTATAATTTAGAGACTTGTGTACCGGACTTGGTCCATCTCAAAGATTCAATCAAGAGAACTTTCCTCCTACACACCTAAGGATTTATCATCCTGTTTTTTTAATCATCTTGCCAGACTAGATGTTAAAAAGAAAGACTGACAGTATACAAGTTTTATGTGCTTTCAATTATTCAGCTGTCATCTTATACGGAGTATGGACAACCCAGATCAGATGAAATGCAGTAAGTACGAGCAAGTAAGCCTACCCCCAGGATAGATAGAATAGAAAAGGGTGTTAGGAGCATACTACTTGATAACTAGAGAGCCATACTATTTATAATCTTAGGATATAGTGTTTTTCAATGGAGTAGTTGTATTGAGACCTCAGTAACAACTTCTACTAATTGCATTTGCACAGATGCTATATCTTCTTCAAAGGTGGGTTTTGAAACCTGAGGATATTTCTAACAATCTTCAAATAATTAAATAATGCTTAAAAATTATCTGATTCTACAATAAAACCTATGGGGCAGCCCGTGTGGCTCAGCAGTTTAGCACTGCCTTCAGTCCAGGGCCTGATCCTGGAGACCTGGGATCAAGTCTCACATCAGGCTTCCTGCATGGAGCCTGCTTCTCCCTCTGCCTGTCTCTCTCTCTCTCTCTCTCATGAATAAATAAATAAAATCTTTTTTTAAAAAAAAATAACAATAAAACCTATGGAATAACATATAAACTAGGGCCTTGGTGATGCAATTATTTTGGGGTAGGAAGAGTTCTCTTCTTCTTCTCAAAGCACTTAACTTTATGGTCCTCAAGCCATTTTGTTTCCACTCTTTTATAAGTTTAAAGCATCTGCCAAAGTATAGCTGTCATAATGTCTCAAGGCTCTATCTTAATCCATTTCTTGTTTTCACTCTGTACTTACCCCTAAGACTTTAATACACACCCATGGTTTTATGTATTTCCTACACATAACTCCCCAGAACTTTAGATTCATATACCCTAATTACTTCAATTATTTTTTAAAGATCATAATTGCATCCCAAGTCCAATATTTCCAAAAATGGACCCAACTGAGTCCATTTTTGACTCCAAAGGAACTTTAATAAATACTAAAATTCTTTTCCCTTCCATGTTTCCTAGTTAATTTTTGCATAGTCTTTAATCTCAACAGTTTCTGTATCTTTCCAAAATGAAATTCACATAAATTCTCATTGAACTCTGAACTTCTTCTTCAGATGCTCTACAAAAATTATAATTCAAATCAATATCCACACAAAAATTGCAACATTGGTCTCTACCACTTGAACGTCACTGCCAAGAGGACTGAAGCTATGTCTATAAGAATTCATCATTGTATCACCAGTGGCCAGCATAGTATTGGAGCAGAGGGAGATACCAAAAAATATTTGTTGAATAAATGAGAGTATAAATGAATAGACAGAATTATTGTCGAAGTTCAACTAAAGGAGTAGCAAAAACTTAATGTGAATATCATTTTAACTAAAAGGTATAATCAGTGTGAAAATCAGGTGTTCTACCAAAAACATGTTGATTTGGCTCATCATACCATCAGACAGCTCACAAAGTTTAAGGGAGAATTTAAATTAGCCACTTCCTCCTTGGGATGTGAAATGACTTGGAAATTAATAATTTCTTCTGAATAGTGGCTTAGCTTTCCTAAGAAACTAAACTTGAGGGACACCTGGGTGGCTCAGTGGTTAAGCGCCTGCCTTCGGCTCAGGGCATGATCCCGGAGTTCCGGGATTGAGTCCCACATTGGGCTCCCTGCATGGACTTCTCCCTCTGCCTGTGTCTCTGCCTCTCTCTCTCTGTCTCTCATGAATGAATAAAATATTTTAAAGAAAAAAGAAACTAAACTTGATAATGTCATTTTGTTTTCAAATTTCCAGTGATGATTTTTGATCTACAAACATAAATATGCTATTACAAAACACAATTTGATGAATTTGGAGACAAACACAGTTTAAGCTGCAAAACAGCAATAATCTAGTAGTTATGAATGTCATATTTCAATCAAGTAACACACTTTTGGGGTTTCTACCTTAGAAAATATACTAAGTAGGTGTAGGTGTAATCATTTACATTATGTCCTCAGCATAGTTCCCACACAGACTAGACGAATGGATCTGAGACATGTGGGAAACATCTTGAACACATAACATTCTTAGTCTGAAAATAACTCAAATGTCAGTGCATGGATCAGTGATTCTATAGTCCTCATCAATCTTTTCCATTAAAAAAATTGCTCTAGCAAGACGGGAATATTTATCTAAAGAGATCACATATCCCAGCATTTCTGGAGCACTTCTACTTTCAGATTTTCGACTACTTATTATCTCACATGACCTGATTTTTCATTAAGAAAATATGCTTATCCACATTTTTGAACTATACACAAAAATAAATCCCAAATGGGTTAAAGACCCAAATGTGAGACCTGGAACCATAAAAATCCTAGAAGAGAGCACAGGTAGTGAAGTCTCTGGCATCGGCTATAGTAACATTTTTCCACAACATCTCCTGAGGCAAGGGAAATAAAAGCAAAATTAGACTATTGGGACTACAACAAATTAAAAAGCTTCTGTACAGGAAGGGAACAATCAACAAAACTAAAAGGCAATCCTAGTAATGGGAGAAGGTATTTGCAAATGACATATGTGATAAAGGGTTAGTCTCCAAATATATAAAGAACTTATGAAATTCAATACCCAAAAAATAGACAATGCAATTACAAAATGGGCAGAAGACATGAACAAACATTTCTCCAAAAAAGACATCCAGATGGCCAACAGACATATGAAAAGCTGCACAACATCATTTATCATAATGGAAATGCAAATCAAAACTATATTAAGATATCACCTCACACCCATCAGAATGGCTAAAATCAAAAACACAGGAAACATCAAGTGTTAGTGAGGATGTGGAGAAAAAGGAACCCTCTCGCACTGTTGGTGGAAATTCAGACTTGTGAAAACAGTATAGAAGTTCCTCAAAAAGTTGAAAAGAAGTATTGTATGATCTAGGAATTCCACAACTGGGTACTTACCCAAAGAATATGAAAACACTAATTTGAAAAGATATTTGTGCCTGTATGTTTACTAAAGCATTATTTACAATAGCCACATTATGGAAGCAGTTCAGGTGTCCATCAATAAATGAATGGATAAAGAAGTGGTTCACACATGCATACATGCACATGCGTGCGCACACATACACACACACACATACAAACACTGGAATATTATTCAGCCACAAAACAGAATGAAATCTCACCATTTGCAACAACATGCATGGACCTAGAGAGCATAATGCGAAGTAAAGTAATTCAGAGAGAGACAAATACCGTATGATTACACTCACATGTGAAACTTAAGAAACAAAACAAATTAACAAAGAAAAAAAGAGACAAACCAAAAACAGACTCTTAACTATAGAGAACAAGCTGATGATTATCAGCAGGGAGGTGGGTGGGAGGATGGGTGAAATAGGTGAAGGGGATTAAGAGTACTTATCAAAATGAGCCCTGAGTGGTGTACAGAATTGTTGAATCACTACTTTGCACACCTGGATGTAATGTAACGCTGTATGTTAACTATACTGCAATTAAATTTTTTAAAAAAAGAGGATATGGTCATCTTATATGATATGGTGTCAAAAAATAATATGAAAAAACTAATGCATGGAAAGTAGGTTTTCTAAGTTTGGTATTTAACAGAAGTAATATAGATTAATTTATCCATTAATTAAAAGATAATTCAGTTTTAGGATACCTTTCAAATGCCAGTATTGGAGCTAATGTATTACAATGTTAGGCATTCTGTGGAAAAATATTTGATTACTAGTGTCAGAAGCTTGTGGCTATTGGAGCATGTTAATCCGATAGGCAGTACCCAACTAGAATGACAATAAAATAAAAATGGAAACTATTTGAATGTGCCTTTATTCCAATTTATTGACTATAGAAATGATGTTTTCTCTTCAAATTAAATATTTCAATATTTTCATAAGGACTTTCCTGTCATTTTTTTTGACCCAGCTAACTACTTTTGTTGCAATACTCCTGAGAATTTTTGGCTTTGATCCATTTACAGCCATTTTGGATGAGAGTAAAGGTGAGAAAATGTGGAGAAGATAGGATTCCCTTATCTCTGAAATAAAATAAGTATCTAAGAGAATATTTTATGGACTCTTAGATATATGGTGATGGCATGCATGGTGGTGATGAAACCTCTAAAATGCCAAAGAATATAAGGATCCTGGACAAGATCTGTAACAGGGGGTTTCTTCTCGTTCTTTTTATCATGGTTTGTTACCATAATCAAAAGTTACTAGGGAGAGAACCTTAACATTTTGTTTGGTAACTTCTCTGTTCCTCCATCTGTATCTCAGTCCTATGGAGCTAGAGCAATTGGAATTGTATTTTAACTCTATATTACAACAAGCCACTTATCACCTATTCTATCTTACTTTTAAAGTCATCATATGAAAATTACCAAATCTCTCACAGAGCAAGACATTATATTTCTGAATTATTCACAAAAGCAACAAAACAGGAACTTTGTGAAATTAAAAGAAAAGCTCTCTGGAACTTCATTCTAACAATTACATAGATGAGAGTAGTATCAAAGTGAAAACTGAAATGACTAGATAACAGTAGATTTGAATATCAGCAGTACTGTCTTGATTTTAGCAAGAAAATGAATTACCTCTTGTTTAAACCAAAAATATGAAAAAAAAAATGTTACTCTGGCTTAAATTAAGAACTATTGTTACAGACTATGGAACATGAGACTCTAAAATACACTATTGATGCTAAAGTTAGAAAGAACTTTTGAATTAATTAAATGGGTGTTTTGAATCTTGCTTTCACCCTCATTACATGGGAGATATTAGGTAACATCAGTTACCTTTTTCTTAAAATCATCTGTAAAATAAAAGGAATACTAGTGCCTAATTGTATTACTATGAAAATTAAATGAGATAATCTAACACAAACTCCCTACTACAATAGCTAGCATACATAAACACTCAAGAGTTATTTTTACTACTAACATTAATATTATGAGACGATTCTGAGACAATAGTGGATTCTGAATCTCCTTGAGTCACCATTTAAAAGCACACTGAGCTACCAATAGTAAATCCAAAATTCATGGACAACATTTATGATATATTTAGATACAAACTATGGGCATAGGAAAAATAAGAAAACCTGAATGCCAAGGATTTCTGAGAGAGCAGAGGAAGACAATGAGACTTTCTGAGAGACCTGGGAACGGGAGATACCAGAATAGCCAGTAGGTTTTCAACGGAACTCACCATGGGCTAATTTGAGAACATAGAGTGCTAGGGGTCTTTGATAAATTCTGCAACTTCAGGAGCCAAGGGCTTCCTTCCCTCCAGAACGAAGGCAAACATCAGCACCATCGAAATTCAAGAGAAGAGGGGTAATAGATAGGCAGAAGAGAGAAGACAGAGATAAGAGAAGATTTATCTTAGACCTATCTAAAAGACGTTTTTAAATAAAAAGGAGAGTCAAAAGAATCTCAGAAGGAAGTTGCCATATTATTTTGACCCTTCACAAAAACAACAGAAGAAGGAACTCTGTGAGGTATGAAAGCTAAATTGATTCACAAATTCTAAAATTTCAGGAAAACTCATTTTAATTTAAAAGGGAATTTATAGTAAAGCAGCAAGGTCACATTGAATACAGAGTTACCAAAGGAAAAAAGACAATGTTGAGTAGAGTAACACCCCTACCAAAAATGAAATAACCAGAAAAAAATGCTCATAAAATGAATTACAACTCAAACCTACTCCAAAATACACTAATGGCTTTAAGAAAACATTATAAAAACATAAAATAACTATATAAATCATCTTTAGAAAAACTGTGACATGTTGTGACAGAATGCAGGAAAGAATTCAAGATAAAAGAAAAAGGTTATTTCAGAATAAAGACAGAACCAAAGGACAGGAACAACCAAATCAAAAGCAAATGAAGTAAAAGTTGAAGAGGAGGAAAAGAATAAAAGTCGAAATGAAATTAACAAAGGGATACAAATTTGGGTGGTAAAATGACAAATATTGAAAATGGACAAAATGAAGTTCCTACACATAAGACAATAATATCCTTACAGAATAAAGCCAGCAAATGGATTGAATGCTAAAATCAAGGGAAAAACAATTACTGAAATTTAAAAAGAAGTGAAACCACATATTGAAATACATGCCATCTACCTGTTAATTTGAATGCATTACAATAAACATTAAGATATACTCTAACAAAATTCATAAACTTTAAAGAAGTTATAAAAAAAGCTTTAGAGTATCAGGCAAAAAAGAGCAAATGAAAATAAATTACCACGAGACTTTTGACAGTAACTTTTTCATGACACAAGAAAATCGTGCAACACTTTTTAGATAATCAAATATATGTGAAGAAAGGATCTTATATCAAAAACTCAACTTCTAAAAAATAAACAAAAGAACAACAAAACAAAACAAAACAAAACAAAAAACAAAACTCAACTTCTCAGGAATTTATAGAGAATGAGCTCCAGACAACCACTGTGACTAGAAATACATCAACATAAAGACTGGTTGTGAACATTAAATATGTAATTACTTTGGAGCCAAAACTAAACAAGAGTTTAACTTCAGCAAGTACAATATATAATGGCTATATGCTTTAACAATGTAGATATGGGAAAAGAATATGCATAAAAATATAAGCCATTTCATTCATGTTATTGGTGTTATATTATCATTGTAAAGTCAATATTATAATTCCAATGGTTGTTCTCTTCAACAGATAAATGGCAGAAAAAGAGGATTAAGGTAGAAACTAAATTTTTTAGATTTCAAATTTTTTAAAAATAAGTAAGACTAAATATTAGTGTCTAGAGATGTACACTTGGGTGATAAATAATAAATGCAGGAAAATAATTACCATAAAACTCAAGATAGCTGCTGCTTTTGTTAAGAAGCCACACAGTGGCTTCTGAATGGCTGTTTCTTAAACCAGGTATTTGCCTTATCATAGCTGAATTTATATAAATATATAAAAATTAGTATTTCAGCTATTGCTGTCTTGAAAAAACTAGTGCAAATAAAGATGTGTGAAAAACCTGGAACTTTGTTTTATTATATAAACTATGACTTTTTCTTAATTTTTGACTATATCCAAGAAAATGTATTACAATTAATAAAAAGAATTTTAAACATATAAGAAAATACCATTTAGACATAAGCTTTTTTTTTTTTTTTTTCTTTTTTCTCTTCAAGGCTTCAAGTAACATTGGAAAATTACTGTTTCCTTGCACATACTTACCCTGGAGCCACTCTATCTATACCTTTTCCCTTACCGTAGGATGGAGTTAGCATAAACCACAGGGTTTTGCTGTTACAATGATCTTCAAGTGGGATCTAAGAATTAAAAATTAAATAAATTCCAGTAAAGGTTAATGAGGGGTGTGTTGGTGGCTCAGTCAGTTAACATCTGCCTTTGGCTCAGGTCATGATCTCAGGGTCCAAAGATCAAGCCCCGCACCATGCTGTCTGCTTGGTGGGAGTCTGCTTCTCTCTCTTGCTCTCCCTCTGTGTGCACGCCATTTCTCTATCTCTCAAATAAATAAATAAAACCTTTTAAAATAAATAAATAAATAAATAAATAAATAAATAAATAAATAAATAAATAGTTAATGATATGCTACCTTGATTCCTTGAGTCACTAAGATTACAGCATTTTATTTATATTAAATTATTTGCATACTATACGTTTAATTGGATGAATGCCTACTGTCCTTTCATTTTATGTTATGTAGGGCTGACTTTCCAACTTAACTCTCTGAGTTGGGAGGGTTGTTTTTTTTTTTTTTTTTTTTCATTTTATGATATAGTGTTACTTCTTTTTTAATAAAAGGAGAAAGGCGTGTAATTGGCAAAATGTGTAATTGCCAATGTTTACATTTTTAATTATCTGAAGGGCAAACACATTCCTGAATTTCCTGTAGGGCAAGC
The DNA here is from genome assembly GCF_053574225.1 of Canis aureus. Lineage (NCBI taxonomy): Eukaryota > Metazoa > Chordata > Mammalia > Carnivora > Canidae > Canis > Canis aureus. The sequence continues at coordinate 48,636,883 of NC_135614.1, forward strand.
AATGCCTTTACTTGGTCACTAATTCCATTTCCCAGCTCATTATTTGCTTTAACTCTGACTTGACTTATCTGAAAATTTTCTTTTTCTCCTCACAGAAAATAGCTGCTTGTAGTCTCCTAATTCAGATGTTTTCAAACACTAAGCTCCTTGTTAATATTCATTATATTTCTCAATTTTTGCTTCTAAACTGTTACATTATTCTTTTCAAATGGTTTTTAGAATAAATTTCTAAAGTTAGGCTAAAACCACAGTGCATATATTTACATAGTCCATGTTCATGTAAATATTTCACACAGGAAAGCCATGGGCTTTAAGTCACTGGTATAGCTGGTCATCAAAGATGGAAATGAATGTTGTGCTGCTCCACTCTGTCTCTCTGGCAAATAGATGTCTTTACCTGGCAGAAGAGGTTGTTGTTAAGCCTTGGAAGAAAGGAGGGAAATTACTGTTGTTTGTGTATTTATTGTTTGTTCTTACAAAGCGGCATTCCAAAAAAGTTCAAAATTTCAAGCTAAAAGTGTGGCCTCTCTCCCCACCCTAAGCCTTGCCCATTCCCTTAAACCACTCTGACCTCAAATATGATGAATTAAAATAGCTGCTCTGAAAGGGCAGCTGTGCTCCATCATGTAAGACTGATCCTCTAGGAATTTACAGTGAAAATTCAGGCATCACAATTATTGTGGAACTTATGTGAATTTATTATTCATCAAAACAAATCACACTCATCCCTCTCAGCTGACCCTCATTATGTGGGGCATCCCTTGTTTTAGAAAGCCATCTATCTTACTCTTACCCGAGTTGCCATCTGGTCAGTTTATTGATGGAGACTGTTATTTTTATATGAAATCCAATTGACGCCTAACAGAAGCCAGTTGTTTTACATGCCTTCAATTAAAATTAAAATTAGATATCACTCAGATGTGAGGTTTAAAAACTGCTTTAACTCTCTTCAGATGATTAGACAATGAAAAGCAAAATCTCAATTGTAGGGAATATTTACATTGTCCCCATATGCATAACCAGAATATAGTAAAACTGAAGGATGAGCTTGGCTTTTGTTGACTTAAACTGTACCTTTTCCTATTAGAATTCATGATCATGTGTCATGTCACTTTGGAGAATGGAGGACATTAATGTAATATTAATACAACCCAATATCATGTTACTACCCACATGGGAGCCAATGCCAGACTCCATCAATGTGTTTCTTTTAATATATGTTGGTTAAATGAATAACAGAGTCAATGGAACAGGTTTTTTTTATTTTTTTATTTTTTTATTTTTTTATTTTTTTGGAACAGGTTTTTCTAAACTAAAGTTAACGTGTTTGTGGATAGTATATGTTTGATAAAAATAATCTCATTTTTAGAACCATGCCTGTTACAAACAAAAAGCATGGTAGGTGGGCAATAGTGCATAATAGTGAGTTGGCTTTGGAATTCAACAGAACTTGATTTGAATATTAGCTTTTTTGTGTTAATCTAAATTTAAATCTGTTGGCTATTAACCTTAATCTCTGTCAAGTTTCTTCAGATAAATTTTGGACATAATATTTATCTGATAAATTTTTGGCTAAGGATTTAAATGTTATTATATGTAAAGCTACTTAGTTCATTGCCTGGCACACAGTAAACATGGGAATGAAGTTTTTTTTAGTTGAAAATCTGCTCACAGAACATTTGCTCATTGTTAAATAAAAGCTTTTGGTGAGGGTAAGGGGAAGTGGGGATTTCAAGTAAAAAAAAAAAAAAAAAAAAAGGATTTATACCTCCAAAAGTTTTAGCAGCTGTAGTGACTAATTCATAATGGAAATAATCTCATATTCCAGGTGGGATATGCCATTTTCTTCTGAAATATGTTCATAGTGATCACATTTTCCTTTACTGTTAAAGTTGTGATGATTTGAAGTGGAAGTTTCCAGTATGTAAACACTGTGAAATACATATTTACGTGTCACAATAGGCATGAAGGTAAGTGCGCTGTATTATGAAAAGATCAAGTGTGACATATTTTACTTAGGGATGTATTTACATTGCATAATAGACATGGTATCTCTGCCCTCACATTTTTCTGCCTCAACCCTATAATTGTCATTGGGAATTTTCTTTCTTTCTTTTAAATTGACTTCATAGTCTTTCAGTGCATTGTTTTTCTTCCATGTATTTGCTCTACTTGCATTCAAATATTTTAGGTTCATCATATGAATTCACTCTGAGATACTTTTCTTAAAAGCATTGATGAAAATGTCTACTCTTGACTTTTCCATTTGATTAATAGAAAATAATCATCTTTCTCTCCCATGCAGTTTGGTTAATTAACTGATGATATAGGCAACACAAATAATTTCTACAGTAGTGTACTTATTGTTTTAAGAATTATGTGAAAATTAGTCTCTTACTACATGATTAGATTTTCAGATCTGGTAATGAACAAAAATAGTCTTTCTGTGCCATCTTTTAATGTGTTTTTAATCACCAGCTAAATAACAAAAGAATTGTCTTTTAAAATAATTAAGACTACATATCGAGTCTCCATAGGATGTCAACAATAAAGGGGTTAATGAAGCATCCAATCATCGTGGAAACAATCAAAAAATGTCTTGCTTTAAACAACCCAAAGCAATTTCTGCAATCTAAATGCATCTGTGCTGGAATAATTTCCATAGCATCAGAACATTTTTCATCCTGCAGAGATTACAAGACGAAAAAGAGGAAAGCTTACAAATGATGGCAACCTCCTATGTAAGTGGAGCCAAATATTTAAATGAAAAATCTGTCAAAAAAGCCAAGCTATTACAGTTTCACAAACCATGCTAACATTGTGGCATGACCTCAGTCATGGCACCATTTAGAACCATGAAAGAATGCTACAATGAGAGATTTCCATTTACACATTATACATAGCTTCTCAGCATATTAATAAATTCTCCGTTACATGTTAAAGCAACATATGCTTTTTTTCACTCTTTATAATCCCAGATCAATTCAAGGCTCAAATCAAATACAAATTCACTGCATCTTTATGATACCTCCCTCACAGCCACAACTGGAAATAACATTTGCCCCAAATTGAATGAAATTAATGTGTATTTAAATACTCTAATGATAGAAATGGCAAGAATAAAAATCATGATAGTGCACAGACTTTTTTTGTAGATTTACTTTAACATGTTCCACTCATTCACAAGATATAGTACAAAAGTATAGTACTTGGAAGCTGATTTCAAGTACTCACCAGCTGCTTATTGAACATATTATTTGCCTAACTGTCAATAGTCTCAGAGAGATCGAGGATTACAACAGACTTATTTTCTTTTATATGCCCAATTTTTTACTAGCAAATTATATTAGCATAATTATGTTTAATGTACATTTGCTAACTGTATGGCTATACAAAGGATCTTTGTGATCTTTAGTTTCCCTGTTAAATGGGAGCAATAATGCATGTGCTATTATGTGAATTAATGCAAGTGTACACATTGTAAATGTAAGTATAATAGGCACATAATAGTTGTTCATTAAATGGGAACTGTTATTTTTCATCAAAAAAGACTTAAGTGAATATATAACATGGTTTCTTAAGAGGATTTGTTCTGTATCATGGACAAGAAATTATATACTTGCCATGAAGTGTAAATTTACATTGTATATGGTCACATTTTGATAAAGAAATAAGGTCAAATAGTAGTACCTGAGTATAAACTTATGCCTTGGCTTTTTTGGTGGTATACACTGGAGACACTTTAGACTACTTAATAATTTCTTAAAATCATTTTTTTATGCTCTCCGTGTTATAGAAAATGTACTTTAGCTCTAGTCTCATTTATTTTCTTTCCATTTGAATAAGGATTGGTATAATTTTCAGTATTATCAGGAGAGAAGTACAGAACAATTAAACATGGAGATCGAAGCTGTTTCTATTTAATGTGACTATACTCAACATGGGAAACCAATTCACAGACCCAAGTGATTGTTTTTTTCCTTATAAGTGAATTGTTTTGGCTAAGTATACTGTATAAGTGCTCTACTTCATAGACTTGGTGCCAGTCAGTTTGCATTTATACTGGGAATGGAATCCAGATTTCTCACAAAAGCCATTTACATAGAGCCAAGAATGAAATGAAGAGGGGCTGTTTCCTTGTAAATAGAGAAACAGAGTAATTGTCACAAAATTGTTGTTAACAACAAAGGAATGTACAGTACACACCTTAGATACATGATATCATTTCAAAATTAGTCCAAATTATGTACTTTTTAACTGATAGTACTCTTAAGCTTTGATAACGCTCAGAACTCAAGGGGAGTGTTGGTGTTTCGTATAATGTACCCAATTCATTCATTTCAAAGACTTTGTGAAAACCAAAGAATTATTACGTGAATATATGGTTTTGGAACACCTGGGTGGCTCAGTGGTTAAGCATCTGCCTTTGGCTCAGTGCGTGATCCTGAAATCCCAGGATTGAGTGCTACATCGGGCTCCCTGTATAGAGTCTGTTTCTCCCTCTGCATATGTCTCTGCCTCTCTCTCTCTCCCTCTGTGTCTCTCATGAATAAATAAATAAAATCTTTAAAAAATATATATGTGGTTTTCACAAACTCACGACAAAACATCAGGGCTCAGATTTGAATTTAGGGCAATATATATTATGTTCCTGGCTTTTATATGAACATTTCCCATATTTTGATGTTTCTAAAAATCAAGTTACACACTTATAGTGCACCACGTCTTCCCTCAAATCAGTAGCAGTTAAACAATATCACAAAAGAGAAGAAATAAAGTATATTGTGATTTTACATATAAATGTAAATCTGTAAATTCTGTACTAGATATCAAATTTATATATAATATAAACATCTATATGTATTTTATATATTACATTAATGTATATTATGATACATACAATAAAAAATATAGTTGCATATGCATAGAATATAATAATATAAATTAAGATATAGGATATATATTGTATGCAACCTGTAAATTGGGAGGGAAATAATTTTTCAGGAGTGTTGAAGGTCTAGATAATACACTTTGATGGGATAATAATTTTATTAAAGAAACGAGTGACAATTATTTATGGTATTTAGAGTTTCTATCACTACTCATTCATTTATCAGAGTTGGTATTCAACTTATTTTTTTAAGATTTTTTTTTCTTTTTCTTTTTAATTCATAGAGATGCAGAGAGAGAGAGAGAGAGGCAGAGACACAAGCAGAGGGAGAAACAGGCTCCATGCAGGGAGCCTGATGTTGATGTGGGACTCGATCCACGGTCTCCAGGATCACGCCTTAGGCTGCAGGCGGCGCTAAACCGCTGTGCCACCGGGGCTGCCCAGCAACTTGTTAACAGTAATATTCTCATCAATAATGTCTTGAAGAGGGATCCCTGGGTGGCGCAGCGGTTTGGCGCCTGCCTTTGGCCCAGGGCGCGATCCTGGAGACCTGGGATCGAATCCCACATCGGGCTCCCAGTGCATGGAGCCTGCTTCTCCCTCTGCCTGTGTCTCTGCCTCTCTCTCTCTCTCTGTAACTATCATAAATAAATAAAAAAAATTAAAAAAAAAAAAATGTCTTGAAGAGTTTAATTATTTACCTTTCAGGTCATTCTCATTATATATTTTATTTTAGTAGGTGAATTATTAGTTTATTAAATTATTTTTAAAGTGCACTACAAATACAAAATGGAATCATTAATAATAAAACAAGTTATGAAGTAATAGCTTAAAATACAGCTTCAATGATTCACATTTCATAAGGCTTAAGAAGAATTAAAGTAATTGTTAAGAATAGAATTTAGGATTAAAATATTACTTCCTTACATTTATTTACCTTCATTTAAATAACTAATCATTTTCCAATACTTTCTGAAGAATACATTGCATTTTTTTCATACTTCCAGTATATTTAAATGCTTAGATATACCTGACATTTTTTAGTCTTTTCAGGGCCTATACTTCAGTTAAACCAACACAAAAGTAATTCACTTGATATATCTATAGTTTGCTAAGTTATAAGGTCTGAAGATAATTCACTACAGAGTTAACTGTACGTATTCAGTATCAACAGACATTATGCTGCAGATATTCCACCCATGACTCTTACAATTTTTCTTGTACTGAATTACTGAAGAATCTCAACAAATAATTGTAATGTTTACAGGCTTTAATCAGTAGTGTATATATGTCTTAATGGTGACTATGCTATAATTAACAATGATTTGTGAACATAGAATTTTACAAAATTCTATTAGATTGTGCATGTTTCATAATATATAAAATATATATATACATATATACACACATATATATTTCTGATTTGCAAACAACAAAAAGGTCTAAAAAAATTCCCTAAACGTTTTCATTAAATAATTAACAGATATAAAATAAATATTTATATAATTCTAAGTGATGAAATCATTGTTTCATTATAGCCATGTTTAAATCTTTATAAAACAAGTGCACACTCTCTACCCCAAAATTAATAATGAAAATTTTGAATTATTGACTAGACTGTTGCCAGTTATAAGATGAATACATCTTTAGATGTAAAAATGTAAAATATCATTGAGGAACCTTTTAAAATCTAAAATTATCATAAAACATTTAATAATAATGAAGATATAATACACTACATGGGAGATAATAGAGCACAAAAGCTAGAAATATAGGCTCTGGTAATCATCTGCCATTGGACTTCAGACAGTTTATCTACTCTTCAGTTTCCTTATCTGTAAAATCATGTTAATAACTGACTCTAATTCAGAAGACAGTTCTGAAAACTATATGTTAGAAAAGTGTTAAGTACATTGTAATGCCTAATAAATGTTAGCCATTATAATTTTTATAATGTATCCATCACTGCTAAATTCTAACACTCCTATGACTAACATTACTTATCTCTGCTCAATGAAGATGATAGGTGGAAATATCACATTTTCTAGCATTCTGGTTTGTTTTAACAAGGATCAATAGATAAAATTTAGTTGTATTTAATACCAAGAATATTATTTGGACAATTTAGATTTAATTTACAATTCTATTTTCTCTGTCCTTTATCTGGTTGCCTAACAAACATACACACACACACACAACTAAAAGACAAATAGTAGAAAGGAACAAAGATTTACAGAAAACTTCCATCATGAAATAAATGGATAGAGAAATCAAGAGTTATTTTTGAAAGAGTGGTCCAAGATGGCAGTGTAGGAAGATGCTAAACTTACCTCCTCCCACAAACACAGCAAATTCGTAGCTACAAATGGAACAATTCACTTTGAGAAAAATCTGAAAATTAACCGGACAGCTCCTTCACAACAAATGATAAAGAAGCCACATGGAGACAGGACAGTTAGAGACAGGCTCTCACCAAAACTACATTTCCAGTGTGCAAACCCGCAATTGGAAGGGAGTTCACAAAGCTGAATCTTCCCCCTTAGGAGTAAGTTCATGTCCCACATAATTACTCCAACTCCTGGACTGGCAAAAAAGAAATGAGCCCCCAAAGTGTCTAGCTTTGAAAACAAATGGGGCTCACACCCATGAAACCCAAAGAGCTGCATGCAGACAACTGAGATACTTCTCTTAAAGAGCTCCTATACAGACTCACTCACCCCAGGAGCCAGCGCAAAAGCAGCAGTTTGAAAAGCACCTCAACTACAATATATGAAGGAGATTTATTTGGTAAAATCTTTCTTTTTAAGATTTTATTTATTTATTAATGAGAGACATAGAGAGAGAGAGGCAGAGATACAGGCAGTGGGAGAAACAGGCTACCATGGGGAGCCTGATGTGGGACTTGATACCAGGACTCCAGGATCACAACCTGAGCCAAAGGCAGATGCTCAACCCCTAAGCCACCCAAGTGCCCCCATTTGCTAAAATCTTAAAGCATCTGCCTGAGGGGCCGGGGTCTACTGGGACTCTCACCTGGGACTGAGGCCCTGGCAGGCAACATTCTTGTACTCTCTTGACTTTGGTAGTGCCAGTGAGCACATCCCAACCCTGCATTATCCCTCAGCTCCACAAAAGCCAGTGGATATGCACAGTCTGCACAGAAGATGCTCCTTGGTCACCTGGCTCTAGTGTAAAGAGAGGCTAGTCTTCCGGGGTCCCATGGGACTGTAACAATGGAGACACAGTTCTTAGCAGCCTGTCCACCCCAGGACACAACAGACAGCAGACTGAAACACATCCCTTCTTTTTTTTTTTTTAATTTTTATTTATTTATGATAGTCACAGAGAGAGAAAGAGAGGCAGAGACATAGGCAGAGGGAGAAGCAGGCTCCATGCACTGGGAGCCCGACGTGGGATTCGATCCTGGGTCTCCAGGATCGCGCCCTGGGCCAAAGGCAGGCACTAAACAGCTGCACCACCCAGGGATCCCACATCCCTTCTTTTTATAAAAAAGGACTATGCATTTGTCATGGAGCTCTTCTGATGCCAGGCTCCAGGTTTGCCTGATAGGTAAAAGCTTTGGAATTATTCTCAGGTAACATAGGCCAGGGATACCAACTTTGTGTTCTTCCTTTGGCCATGTTACAGCTCACTGGTACCTCACAGAAAGAGTTTACAAACTGGTTGGAACCCTGATTTTTGCAACTGTCACTCAGGGGATGACTCCAGATATTCTAGCCTGGATCCAGCAGGGTTTAAGATTGTGTCACACAAGACTGTACTTATTTGCACACTTTAAAAGCTGCTGCCTCAGGGTTTAATTCACAATAAACCTGAAACTAGGTGCTGAGATCACTTCCTCTGGAATGCTGACAGGACTTTGCATATCCCGAACAACTGGGCCTATCAAGAAAAATCAGGATGCCTGGAAAAACAAAAAGGCTTAAGACACAACCAAGAGCTAGGACAAGGTTGAATGATAAAGTTCATCTCCTAGACAGGTAACTCCTTCAAGATTGGGAAAGGCAGCTGTTTTGCCTAATACATAGGAACAAATACAGAGAGTCTAGCAAAATGAGAAAACAGGAATATGTTCCAAACAAAAGAACAAGGTAAAACCTTACAATAAAACCTTAATAAGACAGAGATAAGTAATTTGCCTGCTAAGGAGTTTAAGGTAGTGGTCATAAAGATGCTTACCAAACTTGGGGGAAAAATGGATGAACACAGCAAGAATTTAAACGAAGAGATAGAAAACATAAAAAAAGTCCCAAAGAGAAGTCATGGAGCTGAAGAATATAAAACTGAATTTAAAAATTATACAGAAGCATTTAATAGCAGAACAGATGAAACAAAAGAAAGAATCAGCAAACCAGAAGAGAGGGCAGTGGAGATCATACAAAAAAAGAAAAAAAAAAAAAAAGTGAAGATAGCTTAAGGGGCCTATAGGGCAACATCAAATGGAATAACATTCTCATTCTCATTTTAGGAGTCCCACAAGGAGAAAAGAAAGAGAAAGGGAAAGAAAAAAATTTAAAGTAATAATGACTGGAAGTGTCCCTATTCTTTAGAAGGAAACAGGAATCCAAATCCAGGAGGCCAGAAAGTTCTAAAAAGAATCATTCCAAAAAATATAATCATTAAATGTCAAACCTTAAAAATAAAGAGAAAATCTTAAAAGAAACAAGGAAAAAAATATATAACTCATTGCATACAAGGGACTCTGCCATAAGGCTGTCAGTAGATTTTTCAGCAGAGACTTTACAGGCCAGAAGAAAGTGGTGCAATTCAGTCTAAAAGGGGAAAAGAAAAAACAAAAAACAAAAAACCTTCCAACAAAGAATACTTACCTGGCAAGATTATCATTCAGAATTGTAAGAAAGATAAAGAGTTTTCCAGACAAGCAAAAGCTAAAAAAATTCACCAACAGTAAACCAAATTTACAAGAAATGTTAAGGGCACTTCTTTAAGCTGAAAATAAAGGACCTTAGTTAGTAATAAGAAAACATATGAAAGTATAAATCTCCCTGGTAAAGGTAAACATATACTAAAGGTAGTAGATTAGTCACTTTTAAAGCTAGTATGAAGGTTAAAAGACAAATGTAGTAAAAATAACTATAGCTATAATAATTGGTTAACAGAAATACCAAGTCAAAAGATGCAAAACGTGACATCAAAAACATAAAGCTGGAGGAAAGTAAAAATGTAGAGTTTTAGAATGCCTTCGTTATTCATTTAAAAAGCTGTTTTATATATAAGAAATTATATGTCAGCCTCATGGTAATCATAAAGCAAAATCTATAGTATATACACAAAAAATAAAAAGGAATGTAAGCATAACACTCAAGAAAGTCATCAAACCACAAAGGAAGGGCCACCTGAGTAGCTCAGTTGATTAAGCATCTGCCTTCAGCAGATCATGATCCCTGTCATGATCCCAGAGTTCTGAGATTGAGCCCCATGTTGGGCTCCCTGCTCAGTGGGGAGCCTGCTTCTCCCTCTCCCTCTGACACACCCCCAGCTCATGCTCTCTCTCACTCTACTGTCTCCATCTGTCTCAAATAAATAAATAAAATATTTTTTTAAAAAAAAAAGCAAGAGAGCAAGAGAAGAAAGGGACACAGAGGGCTACAAAACAGCCATGAAATAATTAACAGACTTTTCTATCAATAACTTCTTTAAATGTAAATGGACTAAATTCTCCAGTCAAAAGACATAAAGTCTCAACTGATTTGAAAAAAAGAAAGAAAGAAAAGAAAAAGAAACATCAAGACATACCTACATGCTGCCTACAAGAGACTCACTTTAGATGCATAGACACACACAGAATAGAGTGAATGGATAGAAAAAGATATTCCATGCAAATGAACACCAAAATGAAGTTGGGGTAACTATACTCTTAATGGACAAATTAAGCTAAAACTAGATTATAATAAAAGACAAAGGGCATTACATGGTGATAAAACGGTCAACACAACTAGAAGATACATTATCTGCAAATGTTTATGCAGCCAACATAGGAGAATCTAAATATATTACGCAAATATTAAAAGACCTAAAGGGAGAAATTAACAGCAATACAATAATAAAAGTGGGATATTCCACTTGTATCAAGGGATAGATCACCCATCAGAAAATCAATAAGGAAACACTGACATAAACAATACATTAGACCAGATGGACTTAATAGATACATAAAGAACATTCCATCCCAAAGCAGCAGAGTACACATTCTTCTTATGTACATGTGAAATATTCTTCAGGATAGATCATATGCTAAGCCACAAAACAAGTCTCAATAGATTTAATAAGAATGAAATCATATAAATCATCTTTTCTGATCATAATGGTATGAAACTAGAAATCAGTTACAAGAAGAAAATTATAAAAGTCACAAATATGTGGAGATTAAAATACATGCTACTGAACAACCAGTGGTTCAAAAAGAAATCAAAGGAAAAATAAAAATAATACCTTGAGACAAATGAAAATGAAAATATAACTTACCAAAATCTATGGGATGCAGTGAAAGCAATTCTGAGGGGGGAAGTTTGCAGTGAAACATATTTACCTCAAGAGATTAAAAAAAAAAAAACTCTAAACAAACAATATAAATTGTTTTAAATGTTTACATTTTAATGTAAACAATAAAAGGAAATAAAAAAAGAACATAGCATAAACTTATGAGAAGAGATAACAAAAATCAAAGTGTAAATAAATGAAACCAAGACTAAAAAAAACAATAGGAAAGATGAATAAAATAAAGAGCTAGTTCTCTAAAAGGTAGACAATTGACAAACCTTTAGCTAGACTCAACAAGAAAAAAAGAGAAATTTCAAATAAAAATCAGCAATGAAAGAAGTTACAAATGATACCACACAAACACACAGGATTCTAAGAGACTGCTATGAACAATTGTATGCCAACAAGTTAGATAGCCTAGACAAAAAATGATAAATTCCTAGAAACATTAAATATTAATAGATGAAGGAAAAGTATTTAACAAAAAATTTTTTAAAGATTTATTTTATTTTTAATTTTTTTAAATTTTTATTTATGATAGTCACAGAGAGAGAGAGAGGCAGAGACATAGGCAGAGGGAGAAGCAGGCTCCATGCATCAGGAGCCCGACGTGGGATCCGATCCCGGGTCTCCAGGATCGCACCCTGGGTCAGAGGCAGGCGTCAAACCACTGCGCCACCCAGGGATCCCGCATTTAGCAGAATTTAACATTACTTATGGGATCCCTGGGTGGCGCAGTGGTTTAGCGCCGCCTTTGGCCCAGGGCGCGATCCTGGAGACCCGGGATCGAATCCCACGTCAGGCTCCCGGTGCATGGAGCCTGCTTCTCCCTCTGCCTGTGTCTCTGCCTCTGTCTCTCTCTCTGTGACTATCATAAATAAATAAAAAATAAAAATTAAAAAAAAATTAAAAAAAAAACATTACTTATGATAATAATGCTCAACAAGGTGAATATATTGGAACATACCTCAACATAATAAAGGCCACATATGACAAGCCCATAGGTAATATCATAGTGGTGAAAAGCTTTTAGCTTTTATGTCTCTAAGATCAGAAATAAGAGAAGGATGCCCACTCTCACCACTTTTATTCAAGTAGTACTGGAAATCCTAGATGCAGCAAACAAGACAAGGAAATAAAAGGCATCCAAATTGGAAAGGAAGAAGTTATACTGTCAATATTTACAGATGACATGACTTTATATAAAGAAAACTCTAAAGATTTCATGTAGAACACTGTTAGAATAAATGAATTCAATAAAGTTGCAGGATATACAATCAATATACAAAAAATGTTTTATGTTTCTCTACACTAACAATGAACTATCAGAAAGAAAATAAAATTAGGAAAAAAATCATATTTACCACTGCATCAAAAAGAATAAAATACCTAGGAATAAATTTAATCAAGGAGATAAAAGACCTATAAAACATCGATTAAAAAACTGAAGAAGACACAAATGTAAAGATATTCTGTGCTCATGGATTAGCGGAATTAATATTGTTAAAAATTCCATAATCACCAAAGTAATCTATAGATTGAATGCAATCCGTATCAAAATTCCAATGGCATTTTTAAAGAGATAGAACAAAGAAATTTCAAATTTGTGTGGAACTCCAAAAGACTCTGAATGGTCAAAGTAATCTTGAAAATGAAAAACAATGATGGAGGCATCATGCTTTTGATATCAGATGGCATTATGAAGCTATAGTAATCAAACAGTATAGGACGCCTGGGTGGCTCAGCGGTTGAGTGACTGCCTTCGGCTCAGGGAGTGATCCCAGGATATGGGATAGAGTCCCACATCGGGCTCCCTGCGAGGAGCCTGCTTCTCCCTCTGTCTATGTCTCTGCCTCTCTGTATGTCTCTCATGAATAAATAAATAAATAAATCTTAAAAAAAAAAAAAAAACTAACAGTATAGTGTTGACATAAAAAGAGATACACAGGGCAGGCCAGGTGGCTCAGCAGTTTAACGCTGCCTTCGGCCCAGGGCTTGATCCTGGAGACCCCGGATCGAGTCCCATGTCGGACTCCCTGCATAGAGCTTGCTTCTCCCTCTGCCTGTGTCTCTGCCTCTCTCTCTCTCTCTCTCTCTCTCTCTCTCTCTGTCTCTCATGAATAAGTAAATAAAATCTTTAAAAAAAGAGAGAGAGATACACAGATCAGTGGAAGAGAATAGAGAGCCCAAAGAAAACCCATATATATATAGTGTCAATTTATTTATGACAAAGAAGGCAAGAATATACAAGGGGAAAATATAGTCTCTTTAATAAACTGTGAAAAGTGGGCAGACACATGCAAAAGAATGAATTGAACCATTATCTTACACCATATACAAAAATTTAAGTCAAATGAATTAAAGACTTGTAAGACCCAAAGCTGCAAACCTAGAAAAAAGCAGCCATTATGTTCCTTGACTTTAGCCTTAGCTGTTTTTTTTTCTAATCTTACTCCAAAAGCAAAGCAACAAAAGCAAAAATAAACAAATGTCATTATATCAAACTAAAAGAGCTTCTGCACAGTAAGAAAAACCATAAGCAAAACAAAAATGAAACCTCTGAGTGAGAGAAAATATTCGCGAATTATATATCCAATTAGGAGTTAACACCCAAAATATATAAAGAACTCATATAACTTAATGGCAAAAAAAGCAAAAAAACTGATTAAAAATATGGGCAGAAACACTGAATAGACATTTTTCCAAAGAATACACACAGAGAGCCAGCAGGCACATGAAAAGATGTTCAACATCACTATTATCACGAAAACCACAATGAGATATCACCTCATACCTGTAAGAATGGCTATTATCAAGGGGCACCTGGGTGGCTTAGCGGTTGCGCATCTGCATTTGGCTCAGGGCTTGATCCCGGAGTCATGGGATCGAGTCCCACATCAGGATAACTGCAGGGAGCCTGCTTCTCTTTCTGCCTATGTCTCTGCCTCTCTCTGTCTCTCATGAATAAATAACATCTTAAAAAAATAAAGAATGGTTATTATCAAAAAGACAAGAGATAACAGGTATAGGTGAGAATGTAGAGAAAGAGAAGCCTCATGCACTGTTCGTGGGAATGTAAAATGATGCAATTACTCTGGAATACAATATGAAAGTTTCTCAAAAAATTAAAAATAGAACACCATATGATCAAAAAATTCCACTTTTGGTTGTTTATCCAAAGGAAACAAAAACACTACCTTGAAAAGTTATATGCACTCTCTATTTATTGCAGCATTTTTCATAATAGCCAAGATATGGAAACAACCTAAGTTTCTGATCAATGGGTGAATGGATAAAGAAGATGTAGTGTACGCTTAGTGAAATAAGTCCGACAGAGAAAGACAAATAATGTGTGATCTCATTGACATGTGGAAACTAAAACACAGAACAAATGAACAAAATAAAACTCATAGATACAAAGAACAAAGTGGTGGCTGCCAGCAGAGGGAAGGAGTTTGTGCTTGGGTAAAACGCATGAAGGGGGTCAGGAAATACAGACTTCCAAATGTGAAATGAATAGGTCATAGGGTTTTGGTGTGAAGCATGGTAACTACAGTCAGTGGTAATGTAGTACATATTTGAAGCTTGCTGGGAAAATGGATCTTGAAAGTTCTCATCACAAAAAAGTTTTTGCAACCTTGTATGGTTACAGATGGTGACTAGATTTATTGTGGTGATTACTCCTAGTATGTATAAGTACTACATTGTCCATCTGAAACTAACATAATGTTGTATGTCAATTATATCTCAATAACAAAAAATTATTTCTATTTTCTAGAATATTTTCTATTACAATATCTGAAATACAAGATCAGAAACGATGGATTATAAGCCATTGTGATTATTGCTTTTTTCAAATATCTGTTGAATTTAGTTCTTGACTTAAATTTTTTATTAGCTGAAGAGTTTTATACCTGACAAAATTAAAATATGACATGTTATTAGGCCATAACTTAAAAATTATCTTTTCTGTTTTTAAAGTAAGTACTTAATTGAACAAAATGATAAAGTAATTAAGGAATAGCAACACAAGAACTCTTGTTTTTTTAGAAAAAGCAAATAAGGGCTGGGCACAACTAGTAACCTTATTTTCTAAGTGCATAACAGTGGTCCATTTCTTATAACAATATGGCTCATGAGTATTCAAGAGATTTCAAAATGTGGAGCCAAAAGCATGTGTTATAGAATGGTCCTTTCATGCCTTTGATGTACAAAGTAAATCAGCCTGAAATCAACAGAGAATTGCCATGACAGAGGTTGGACAAATCTCAGCATGATCAAAGCATTCCAAGCCAATGACATTTGAAAGGAAATTAAATCTTTCTCCACTGAGATTTAGCCATCTTCTAAACAGAATAAATGCAAGAATGCTAAGATGGATGGGTATGTTAAGCACAGCTAGCACTCCTCCAAACCATCACGATGGTGCTTCATTTATTAAAGCAGTGTGAACCATGTCTATTTGCATACTCTGAAACTGTCTGAGGAATAGCTTTTATTGCTATTTTTTGGGGCCTCATAATATAGTCCAAAATGAGAAATTACTCACTAAAAATACTGTTCGATTTGTTTGTCCTATGTAGATAAGGGATCATTATGCAGTTTAAAGGACAGAGTTATTGAGAATTGATCTTTTTATTTCTACTGATGCAAAAAGTCTGATAACAAATTAATGTAAATCTCTCATAAGAACTGCTATAATGAAATTTAATGCCTAACATGTTTTAATGATTCCTATGGCAGGTATTACTTATCTGGGAGGATAACTGACATGCTAAAATATATTGTTATCCTTGACATGATCAGAGGTTAAAAGGACAGACTGTAAATTCAAACTGGCATTTGCTTTGCAAAGCACATCTTCAAGTATTCTGTAATATTTGGAAATATCATTCATTCTGAAAGAAATTAACCACTGAAATATTCTTAGCATAGAACCATGTTGATTGTTTTAGAGATATTTAATGGTACAGGGAGTATAATATAGAATGTCTCTGAGAACTACTTGATTTTACATGTCTAAGAATAATTATGTAATATAATAAGCTTGCTCTAATTTAGTTTTACACATGGTCAATCATTGAAGGCAAGTATATTTTATCTAGAGTGCGTATATAGGAACTTAGTTCTTTTTTAATTTTTTTTAAAGATTTTATTTTTAATTATTAATGAGAGACAGAGAGGGAGAGAGAGAGAGAGAGAGAGAGAGAGAGCGCAGCAGAGACACAGGCAGAGGGAGAAGCAGGCTCCATGCAGGGAACCTGACGTGGGACTCGATCCCAGGACTCCAGGATCATGCCCTGGGCTGAAGGCAGGGATAAACCACTGAGCCGCCCGGGCTGCCTGGGACTTAATTTTGATATACTTAAGTACTTCTGTGCTTCTTAAAGTTAAATGGTTATAGGCTCTATACTGTTCATTGCTCTTTTAGTATTTGTTAAATATATTGTTCATAATTCACTACAAAAAACATTATGGGAATTCTAAAATGAAGGATGTATGGTCCATACCTCACAGAGCTTGTATTTGAGTAAGGAAGATGGGCCTGTAATCCAAAACCATTGGATGGTATTGACAGAAGACTACAAAATTATTTGGCTTGAATGTATCTTTTATTAAAAGTCTAAGGCACGGGGCATGGGTGGCTCAGTCAGTTTAGCATCTTTCTTCAGCTCAGG
The DNA here is from genome assembly GCF_053574225.1 of Canis aureus. Lineage (NCBI taxonomy): Eukaryota > Metazoa > Chordata > Mammalia > Carnivora > Canidae > Canis > Canis aureus. The sequence goes on from NC_135614.1 coordinate 48,653,974, forward strand.
TCATGATCTCAGGGTCCGGGGAACAAGGCCGGGTCCAGCTCCCTGCTCAGCAGTGGAGTCCATTTCTCTGTCTCTCTCTGCCCCTCTCTACACTCGTGCTTATTCATTCTCTCTCTCTCTCTCCCAAATAAATAAACCTTTAAAAAACAAGTATAAGGCATAAAAGGGAAAAAAAAATAATAGTATCAGTACCAAAAATATGTGAAGCCCTCCCATTACCTGGTTCTTCCACTCTAAAACAGCACAATTAATAAAGTCACACATAATCTACCACCCCCCTCCAACACATGGTTTTGAAGCATGGTAAAAGACTTGAAAATCACAGTATGATTGTATAGAAGGCGGGCTGGCATCATTATTAACTTCCCAGACTCCAGAGTCTTGCTTTCTTGACCCAAACCTTGTCTTTGCCACTTTCTATAGAAGTTTGGAAAATAAAGACAGCAGGCCTTGACTCATAGAGCTGTTGTAAGAAGCTAGTGAGATTATGCACAGAGAACCTGATAAATATTAAGTCTCCAGTGAACACTTGCCATTATCATTAACATTGTTATTATTCCTGTTATTATATTTTCACGTCAATACATTTTGTTATCTTTTTTTACTGATTTTAGATTTGGGCTTTGGTAGACAATCTTTTCTTTCTTTTTTTTTTTTTTTAAGATTTTATATATTTGAGAGAGAGAGAGAGAAAGCAAAAGCAAGGAGAGAGGCAAAGGGAGACTGAGAGGCAGACTCCCTGCTGAGCAGGGAGCCAGCCCCAGGGCGTGATCCCAGGGCCCTGAGATCATGACCCAAGCTAAAGGCAGAATTTAACCGAGTCACTTAGGTGCCCTGATAGACAATATTCTCTAAAGAAATATTTCTAAGGAAATATTTTCTAAGGATATGTTAGCCATTTATATCTGATTAGTCAAATAAAGCGACAATGGAGCTTGAGCTGGTAGCTGGAAATCCCTAAAATACTGAGCCAGGATTTACCTCAAAATTGCATACATTTTGAATAAACAAGTTCTTAAGGAATCCAGTCTCCAAATAAAATATGATTATTTTGTATCATTTGTTTGTTTAAATAGAGAATTAAGCTCAGAGAGGTTAATGACTAAAAAAGGCTGGAAGCCAGAAACAAGGCCTGGGATTGCAGAAACATCTTACTTCCCCATTCTCCTTATAATTTTCAGTGTTCAAGTAGAGCACTGTCCTTCCCCAAACCAAAAAAATAAAAATAAAATAACCTAAAGACTCCTATATCTTTCAGCTGTCCATCTCCCAACATTTTTTCAAATATTTTATTAGATATTGTGTTTATAATAAACATTCCTGGGATCCCTGGGTGGCGCAGCGGTTTGACGCCTGCCTTTGGCCCAGGGCGTGATTCTGGAGACCCAGAATCGAATCCCACATCGGGCTCCCAGTGCATGGAGCCTGCTTCTCCCTCTGCCTATGTCTCTGCCTCTCTCTCTCTCTCTGTGACTATCATAAATAAATAAAAATTTAAAAAAAATCTTTAAAAAAAAAAAAAAAACATTCCTACTTTTTTGTTACTCATAGAAACATATGACATCTATGGTTGGGTATCTGTCAGACTTGACTTTTCTTCTTTGTAAAGATATTTTTTCAGGGCTTTAGCTATATATTCTAATGCATGCCTGTTTTTTCTAAAGGCTTGTTAGACAAAAATTTGGAAAGCTCACCATCTCTCTCTCTCTCTCTCTCTCTCTCTCTATATATATATATATATATATAATATACTGTAAATTATTTGCACTATATTTTTTACATTTTGTATCCTTTCATCTCTATTTTTAAAATCTCACCATGGTGTTTTTAGTTAAATTCAAGAATATAATATTTAGAGAAAGATAATACTACTTACATAGGAGGAAATACATCTAGATAAATCCTTCACTCTAGGTTCAATTTCCTCATGAGTACAGTAGAGGTAATCATGTGGTATTAGCTCCTCTATACTATCCATTCTTAATGTTAGCCAGTCATTTCAATGTTATACTTTTGTCCCTCTGCTAAATATATTTAGAAAACTCTGCCATTTGGACCATGGGAATTTTTTGACTATTTGACATATTAAAATCTTTGTTTCATCTGGAAAAGGACTAACTAAATAAATGATCACTAGAAAAGCACAGCCCTACAATACTTTAACCATCTGATTTCGGAGATTTTAATATTTATGTCACAACAAGAGAAGAGAAGGAAAGCACAATATTAGACATTTCACTCTAGGTCATGGAAAAAGGTTTCATTAATGTTACATGTAATATATTTATTTAAAAATAGAATAAAAGATTTCTAACAAGGAATCATTTCATATAGGTGACATTTTGTTAACTATGTTGGGCATAAAGAGGTTGTCAGGTGACCTAGTTCAAAGGAACCAATATATAGATTGTGCCCACAAAGCATGACAGAAGTACTTTACTGTGGATGTTACATCTCAGGTCAAAGTGGCAGTTGGTGGTAGAACAAAATCAGTATCATTTGAACTTTCAAAACATTTTTATTAACAAATGTGGGACAGTGGTTGTGAAAAATAATTTTTTTTTCAAAATTTTATTTAAATTCCACTTAGCTCACATATAGTGTAATATTAGTTTCAGTAGTGGAATTTAGTGATTCATCAGTTCCATATATCACCCAGGGCTCATTACATCAAGTGCCCTCCTTAATGCCCATCACTCAATTACTCCACACCCCCCCTACCCATATCCCCTCCGGAAATCTTGTTTGTTCCTATAATTAAGACTCTCTTACGGTTTGCTTCCATCTCTCTTTACCTTATTTTATTTTTCTTCTCTTTGCCTATGTTTATCTGTTTATTTCTTAAATTCCACATGAGTGAAATCATATGGTATTTATCCTTATTTTGCTTAGTGTAATACACTCGATTTCCATTCATGTCATTGAGAATGGCAAGGTTTCAAATTTTTGATGGCTAAATAATATTCCATTGTGTGTATTTACCACACCTTCATTATCCATTCATTAGTTGATAGACATCTGGGCTCTTACCATATTTGGGCTACTGTGGATTGTGTTGCTACAAACACTGGGGTGCATGTATCTCTTCAAAAAAATACAATATTTTTGTACCCTTTGGGTAAATACCTAGTAGTGCAATTGCTAGTCATAGGGTACTTCTATTTTTAACTTTTTGAGGAACCTCCATACTGTTTTCCAGAGTGGCTGCAGCAGCTTGTATTCCCATCAATAGTTTAAGAGGGTTTCTCTTTCTCCACATCCTCATCAACATCTATTGTTTCCTATGTTGTTAATTTTAGCTATTCTGACTGGTGTGAGGTGCTATCTCACTGTGGTTTTGGTTTGTATTTCCCTGATGATGAAAGATGCTGAGCATTTTTTCACGTGTGTTAGCCATTTGTATGTCTTCTTTGGGGAAATGTCTGTTCATGTCTTATGCCCATTTCTTGATTGAATTTTTTTTTATTTTTGGGGTACTGAGTTTTGATAAGTTCTTCATAGATTTTGGATACTAACCCTTTCTGATATTTCGATTGCAAATGACATATCAGATAAAAATATTTTAATAAATGTTTAGAAAATTAAATTATTTGGTTAAAAATACATTGATGGGGATCCCTGGGTGGCGCAGCGGTTTGGCGCCTGCCTTTGGCCCAGGGCACGATCCTGGAGACCCGGGATCGAATCCCATATCAGGCTCCCGGTGCATGGAGCCTGCTTCTCCCTCTGCCTGTGTCTCTGCCTCTCTCTCTCTCTCTCTCTCTCTCTGTGACTATCATAAATAAATAAAAATTTAAAAAAAATTAAAAGAAAATAAAAATACATTGATGAATATCTAACTTTAAAGAAATATTTTACTCACATACCATATAGAGTGAATAATCTATCAAGTACTTATCAAGAAGGAAGGAGTCTCTCTTAACCTTCAGTTAATAATATTCATAAAAGCAAATAGTATAGTTATACTAGTATTAGATATGATGATTATAAAAATTAATTAAAATATTGATATTCACAGTAAAAGAAACCTTTTTTGTTTATTTATTACTTGGCAATTGAAACAATAGCTCCTGAATTGTACTTGAATCATATCTACAGATTTGTAAGATTTGTGCATTTACATATACTCACACACAGGTCTTTATTAAATGGCTTATCAATTTCCATCAGCAATTTAAAAAATTATTATTAAGGAGCCAAAAATTACAAACTGTCATATTGTATGCTAAACATTTTTTCCAATAACTCACTCTAGGAGTTTATAATAAAAACATACTCAGGAAATAAAAATAAAGGATGTATGTAAACATTACTGCATGAAGCAAATTCTCTAAAGTTGGCGATTTTTATTAAAATAAACATAAGTTTAGGAATGCATTGTCATTTATAATCAGCTAATTCAAATTCTTTCAAAGTCATCATTCATAATTTTGTGACTATGGAATAATCCACCTGATTATAATTAGAAAATAAACAATATAGAAGGAACATCGAGGTATTTCAGTGGATCATAATTTAGCCATTAAATGAAATAAATAATGTGTGATTAAAACCGCTGACAATGTTAACAAAAATTCCTTTAGGTCAGCCCAGGGGCTCAGCAGTTTAGTGCGCCGCCCTCGGCCCAGGGTGTGATCCCGGGCACTCGCGATTGAGTCCCATGTCAGGCTCCCCGCTTGGAGACTGCTTCTTCCTTTGCCTGTGTCTCTGTCTCTCTCTCTCTGTCTCCCTCTCTCTGTCTCTCTGTCTCCCATGAATTAAAAAAAAAAAATTCCTCTAGAGTAAATATATACATGGTATCACTTTTTGATTTAAATATGTTCACATCTAAAATAAATAAATAAATAAATAAATAAATAAATAAATAAATAAGTTCACATCTGAGCCAAGAGATGAGGTAGATGTCCTTTAAATTTTCATCTATTTGCTATCAACATATTATTTCTTATCCAACTTGAAATAGTAGCACTCTTCTCCAGTAGCTTTAGATTTTTGCCTTTCAGCATCTATCCTTAATCTACTTCACTTTTTGTTTTTAGAGTTGTCCTTATCATTGGTTGCAGGTATTTTATATCTTAACTTACTGTGTGCACTTCTGCATAATATAAAATACTAACAGTAAACATCTGTACATTCTTTATAAATAAACAATTTATACTGCTTTACAAATATATTATGAACTAATTTTATCAACTTTAATTTTAATGATTTTAAACATCTCAGTAATATGAGTCAAATCAAAAATCATTGCAACCCCTTACTAAGCTATACAATTCTTAAGGCAGGACCTATAACTGTTGCGGGAATGGCAGAGTTCTTCTACACATCATCTTTTCCATAAATGTTCCTGGCTAGGGTTCACTGAAAGGTAACAATGCTATGTTATATTTGGGCTATGTTCTTGAAGTAAGTATGTTCTTAGTCTGTTTGCAGGAGGGTTCTAGCATTATTTAACTTCTCAGATCAACTCACCTTTTTCAAATATTAAGTGTCTGATTCAGAATAATATGCTAAGTTTATTCTAGTTTATCACACCACTCATATAAGGAAATGTGTTCCAGGATTGATCTTGGAATACCTGCAATCCATTTCTCCAGATTCAGCACGTTTTCACCTTGATTACCATTTGGGTAGAGGGATCTGAATTCAGTTGTCTCTACATCTGCCATGAAGTGTTTTAGGGGACAGCTGCTGAATTAAGTTAGGTGACAGGACTTGGTGAAGCATGATGGGGAACAAAACTCAAAGACAAGAAACAGAAATTGATAAGGAGACTGAGTTTTAGGTACTAACTATATTAATTACAATGTAGAAAAGGCACTAACTATATTAATTACAATGTAGAAAAGGCACCTAAATATACACATAGGAATGAAAAACATTCCAGTAAAAGATTTTATCATTTGCTTCTCTATGCCTCTAAGTTTTTAAAAAAGATTTATTTATTTTAGAGAAAGAAAGAGCAGGAGCGGCAGAAGGAGACAGACAATCTCAAGTAGACTCCACAGTGAATGCAGAGCCTTGATCTCAGAACCCAAAACCAAGAATTAGAAGCTTAACCGACTGTGCCACCCAGGCACCCCATGCCTCTAATTTTTAAAAATATGTTTTAATATTTTTCTTTCACATTTCTGTTGGGCAACTACATTAGCTTTTATAACTGTAGTTTCATGATTTTAAATTTACCACCAATTTCAGAAATCTTGATTTACATGGTCCTTAATTATGATAATATTTGGGTTCATAGCACAAATATCTGCAAACAATAAGGAAAAACTACATAATTTTTAAAAATATGACAAGATGTTAGAAATTAAATGCTATACTTAGAAGCAATTACTAGAAAAAATTTACATGGAAAAAAAAAGAGAAAAGATATAACTCTCGGTATGTATATCTGAAAGATTTTTTTTCTTTTTTATAAGTAAAGATTAAAACAACAACCCTGGAGGTTGAATAACATAGAGCAAAGAACGAGGCTCTGGTTGCAAATATAATTGGGTTAGAATTCTAGCTCTTCTGTTTCCTCATTTCATGGCCTTTCACGAGCAACTTTTAAATATTCTGATGTTCAAATATAAAATATACCTACCTCATAGTATTTCATGAAATTCTGAATGTCAAGACGCAGCATCCTGCTTCATATATAGGTGTCATTTCACTAAATGTTAGCTGTAATTATAATGCATATTTAGGGTCTGGGAAATGATTTGCATTTAACTATTTAGGTTGATATTTGTAGTATGTAACAAAACGTTTAGTCCCCCCCCCCCCCCCCCTTAGCCTCAAACAATCCTCTCTTACAGAATTTCTTTCCTCTGGAGACTTGCCACAATTGAAATGCTATTTCTTTATTGATTTCCCCAGAAACTACCAGTCAGTATATAGGAACTAACTGTAGTTGATTGTTGACTGGCCACATTTCAAATGTGGTCCCAAATGGAAAGAATGTGCTCTCATTCTTTGAAGTTTACATTTTCATATGTATAATACACTTATCACAGAGAAGTTAAAACAGACCAAGAAACAGCTCTGGCACTGAGCCACCAGCATTTGAATATTCACATCCCATGAAATTAAGCACTAGTGAACTAACAATGGAGTAGAAATTTTCTAGGCACTTGCCCAGCCCAATTACAACTTTTAGAATTTTTTCCTCTTCCTACTCATCTTTATGCACTTGGACTATGTGAGCTCACCTCCTTGGTCAAAACCAATTGAGTAGAGTAGATACTTTACCCATGGTGGACTGACCAACTTTTTTTTTAGGATTTTATTAATTTATTTGAAAGAGAGAGAGAGAACAAGTGAGCATGAATGGGGGAAAGGAGGGCAGAGGGAGAGAATGAAGCAGAAAACCCCAGTCAGTGCTTGATCCTAGGACCCTGGGATCATGACCTGAGCTGAAGGCAGACACTTAGCCAACTGAACCACCCAGGTGTCCCAACCAACTTTTTTAAAAGATAGTTCTGAGTTGGGTCACTGGGGTTCAAGTCAGTTGGTTAATAGTGTTAACAACAAAAGAATTCCTGCTCTGGACAAACTCATGTGAGAAAAACAAAAATCAAAAATCATAACAAAACAAACCAACAAATAAAAACAAGGGGAAACCATTTTACAGTGAAGGAAATAAACAAAAACAAAATTGGCAGAGAGAGAGCAAACCAGAGATTTGAAGTATGTGAAGGTTACTGATGACTTTCCAGTTCCTTGTTGCAATCTTTCAAAGTCTAAACTACATTCACACTTCAGTACAGTGAAATATTCCTGTATCTAATAAAACAAATTAGTTTTGTTAACACTGAACAATTGGGCCATGTCAAATCCATCCTTTCTCACAACTACCATCAAATTTTTATGTAACTCTAGTGCTTTTTCAATAGTATATTTTTGTTACTAAGAGATAAATGCACAAAATAAGCAAAAATGAATGTGAGTCTAGGATTGCCCAGAGCCAAGGTCTATGAAACATGTCTTATGCAACTTACTTAATCTTTGTTTTAATGATAAAATTTTTGAAGCCAGATTTTAACTATGAGCTCTTTCAAAATAATGTGTATGGAGACATATACTATTACATGACCAGAAATACTTGGTAAGTTTCTGAATGATATAGCTACATGAGAGTTTTAAAATATGTGTTAAATATTGGTAGGCTTTATTAACTTCTACTCTTTAAGAAATATACTATTTTATGGAATTGTTATAACTTTGTACAATTAAAAAACCTCTGTAATTATTTTTTTTAAAAAACAGAACACAACTGCTTTTTGACTTATATTTCTATAAAAACAATCAGCGACTTTTTAAATGACATTTCTGTTCTTTTTTTTTAAGATTTTATTTATTTATTCATGAGAGACAGAGAGACTTATATTTCTATAAAAACAATCAGCGACTTTTTAAATGACATTTCTGTTCTTTTTTTTTAAGATTTTATTTATTTATTCATGAGAGAGAGAGAGGCAGAGACACAGATGGCACAGGCAGAGGGACAAGCAGGCTCCATGCAGGGAGCCCGACGCGGGACTCAATATTGGGTCTCCAGGATTAGACCCTGGGCTGAAGGTGGCACTAAACCGCTGAGCCACCCGGGCTGCCTTGTGTTCTTTTTTTAAAAAGGAAATTAAATCAAAACATTTCCTGATTTTTAAAATCACTTTTGCTTTTATTTGTTGTTGTTAATCGTACTCATATAATAAAAAGGCCTCTATCTAACCCAACTCATGTTGCATATCAGCCCAATGGTTCATAAGTACGTGCTAAAAACATATATTTTGCCTTTTTTTAAGTCAGATTGCTCAATAATATAAACATAATTATGTCTTTTATTAGCCATGAGAAAAAATCAATAAATCCAGTACAATCTAGACAGAATTAGAGTTTATAAAAATGTAGACACTATAATTTCATGAATACTTTTCCAGTATTACTTCATTTGGAAATGTCCTCACAAAAAAAAAAAAAAAAAAAAAAAAAAAAAAAAAGAAAAAAAAAGGAAATGTCCTCACAGATGAAACTATTTTGTAAAAGTAAGGCAGTTTGAAGTCAAACTTCAGTAAGATTCCTTTGATTTTGTGATATTGGGCCTTAGAGTTCTCTAACTTGAATGTGATTCATTTAATAAAATAGTCATATTTTCCAACTCTCCTAGTTTATTTAGTGTCTTTAATTTTATATTATGTAAATTGCAGTTAATACTGGAGGCCATTTAAAAGCCAGGTGGCTCACCTACCTGAATCCTTAGCACTTAAAACTTTTCTGCAAATAATATAGTATTGTCTTGCACATCCAAAAATAATTTTCCTTTCCAACTATTATCTGTTTTTTCTTTATATATTCTTGGAAGAGAGATGGGTCATAATAGTTCATTATAGAAAAGACTGGACTCCAACAAAATTAAATGGCATTTGAAGGTCCCACACCTAGTCATAAAAACTCTGTATAATATTGAAGTCCTCCTAGTGAAAACCTTAAGTACTCCACAGAATCAATGTAAATTTAATAGAACATATTTAGCCTGGCAAGTAACATTTTGTAGGACCTTTGGATCTCTCTCCAAAATATTTCACGGATCTATCCACTTCTCTCCATCTCTATTGTCACCTTGATTTGTGCTCTCCATATATATATGGGTTCAAAGTTGGTCTGCCTTTTTCCATACTTTCACTATCCCAATTAATCAATTGTCCAGAATGAATTTCTTTATATGTTAACCACATGCCAAAACCTAACTGACTTTTTTATGTTCACACAACTAATCAAAGACATAGCCTGGAGAAGAAAAACTATTTTTTCTATTAGATTCCTAAATGAAAAAGCAAACTCTTGAAAGATAGATATTATAATGATCATTTGCAGTACCTGGCTAAATGTCTTAATCTTAACAGGTGTCTCATAAATACCATGATTAAATATCATCGTAAGATTTTGATTAAACCAAAGTCAATACCAAGACTAGTATCTTATTAAATCATCAACACTTTGTCCCAGTGAAATTGTGATTGTTATGGGACCAGCAAATATTAAAATAGCTACAGCCTACATATCGAATTACTTTCAGAGTTGCAGTTTTAAACTCGCAGTCAGAGGGGCAGCTTCTTAACACACTTTCTATTTATATTGTTTCCCAGTATATGTAGGCAAACCTCTTCAAGAAGAGACATTGCAAACATATGGAAGTCAAAGTAGGCTCTTGGCTTTAGCCTTAATTGATGCTCTAAGGCCAAAAAACCCCTTCAGCAATAAGGGTCCTCAGCTAGATAAACCGCTGTGTCATAGAAGGCCCCCAAACTGTACTCCTTCTGATCTTTCTCCACACCAGCCAGCTGCTGCCTGGCAGTTCAAGAAGACAGTGCTTAAAAGGACTTGCAAGTCTGACAAAAAAGTTGGAGAAATTGATTGGTATTTAGAGTTTAGTGGTCTCCTATGGGTATTCCTGGGTTTCTGTGACTGATTTTGATGAAGTGCTTTTATTTGTCTCTCTACCCAGAGACTGCAGATGAATTTGCAATAGAGCAGCATGCCTCCTGTTTAGCTTTGTCAGGCACCACTTAGACATGTTATAATTTATTTTCCAGGAAAAATATTTCTCATGAGGGCTTCTGGCTAACACAGTTATAAAGCAGCTGGCTACCGTTCAGCCTGTTGTCTGCTGGCAGCTGGGCTTCCCTGTATAGTCTGAAAAGAAACACAACTGGAGAGAAAAGTTGTGGAAGACGGGGGCAGGGACCGAACCTCCTACGTATTCAGACCCGGATCTCCGTTTTCTGGCTGTTTTTGATGGCTTAAAACTTTGCAGACATCCTATCAAGGCTGATAGGGATTGCTATTATTTCTTTTGTGTGAGTATATGTGTGTGGTTGTATAGTGAAGTCACATCTTCAACAGGCAATGGCTTGTGCCAGTCCTTGTGTACTCTCAAAACAGCCCTTGAAACGTTATTAAAGAATCCAGATTTTTTTCTAACAGGGAACATTCTAGATAAAGCTTCAGATACTTAGTTTCCTTATTTTAAAGGAACATATTTTAAAAATCCTTAACTCTGAATTCACACACTTTGTGAGAAAATGTTTACATTATGACAGGTACAGAGGAACTGAGATTAACTGATATTAATGTGCCTTATTATATTCTTACTCTGGGTCATGTGCTGCCTGAGTGAAATAGCCAGCAAAATCACCACAGGATTTAACTTACTTTTTTTTTTGCCTATTGTATCTAGATCAAACTCAGATATTATCAATTACAATACAACATTTTTAAGAGTCACTTATCACGGTGAGCACGGAGTAATGTATAGCATTATTGAATCACAATATTGTACACCTGAAACTAATATAACACTGCATGTTAGTTATACTGGAATTTAAAAAAAATACATTTTCATATCACTGAGAAATAAAAAATCCCCCTAAGTAAACAATAAATTATTTTTATCACTTAAAATGTCATGTTAATACATTTTAAATATTTTATTTATTCATGAGAGACAGAGATAGACAGAGACATAGGCAGAGGGAGAAGCAGGCTCCCTACAGGGAGCCTGATGTGGGACTAGATCCCAGGATCCGGGGACCACAACCTGAGCTGAAGGCAGAGACACTCAACCACTGAGCCACCCGGGTGCCTTTAAATGTCATTTTTAATCTAAAGATCTGTTTTAGACTTATCTACACTTAGATTTTTATCATAGCATTCTTAAAAAAATTAAGGTAAATAATTGTCTTAAGAAATTCTTAAAATTCCTGTACTTTGTATCCAATTATTTTGAATCATTCTTCAATTCAGAGTCATCAAGGCCTGAGTTTTTCTACAGAGTATCATCCTCTCTTGCCACCAAGTTCACCAATAATGAAATATTTCTTAAAAGAGCTTTGTACTATTGCCTCCAGGAAAGTTTTTTTTTCAAATTTAGTGACATCCATTATGCAAAATTGACATACAATGTATTAGTTTTAAGCGTGCAATATAGTGCTTCAATAACTCCATATGTACACTATGCTCACCACAAGTGTAGCTACTGTCACCCTACAATACTATTGTATAATTCTATTGACTATATTTCCTATGTTATATCTTTCACCCCCATGATTTATTCATTCCATAACTGAAAGCCTGTACCTCCTAATCTCCTCCATTCATTTTGCCTATCTCTCTCTAGATATAGCAGAGTCTGTTCTTAAAATGGCTACTAAAAGCCCATTGGAGAGTTCATTCTCAGGCCACCCAATGAGAACCCACTGTGTTGAGAATTTGTCTTCAAGAAAAAAGCAAAACCCTAAAGGTAAATATGCAGTGCTCTTAGAAATCTTTAAGGCCCAAATAAACCCTTAATAAAGACAATCACTAACACTACTAACTGTAAGATTGCATTTGCTGAATGTGTGATATTTTTGTGTACCTTTCACTGTTCTTATATTTATTGTTCAGAAGCTAAAATCACACTACCAAAAGCAGCAAGCTCTTGTCAGGTTGTGTCCATTATTATATTATGGACAATTGGGGGAGTTTTTAGATAATATATGTTAAGGTGTCACCTTCTGTATGGCATTCACAATGCAACCCTCCAACTCTACCTCTTCTCTGATTTCAGCTTAACATTAAAATAGCAATTAAACCTTCATCTCAAAGATTACATCAGTTCTTGCAACTAAAATGAAGAAACAATTTTTTATAAAGACACCAACCACACAGAAACTGAGTTCTTTCCAAGTGAACCAAAATAGCTAAAGAGATGGAAGTTTCAGAATATCTGTGGGTCAGTCAGTTCAAAAGAACTATCCTGGAGAATTTCAAACTTTGTCTACTGGTGAATCAGGTAATGAAACAGTTTGTGAACAAACTTATATTTAATACTACCATATTATTTAAACCATATTAGACAATTATTCTGGAAATACATGAAAGAAATATCTGTATAGGTGAGGTTGACAACTGTTTTAGCCATAAAAATCATTTGGCAACCCAAATGATGTGCATTAAAGAATAAAAAATAAAATAAAGGATTCTCATTCTGTGTCTGCCACCTTTGGCTGACCTAGAAACAGTGGGTGAAAATATAAGTAAATAGATTTTGCATCAGTATGAGAATGAAATTTCTAGCAGTTAAAACTGTCAGAGTTATTAGAACAATTTTCTTATTTGGAGGTAAATTCCCCCATCTCTGGAGGAATTTAATTTAGAACAAAATTCTTTTTATCTTTAAGATTTTATTTATTTGTTTGTTTGTTTATTTATTTACTTACTTTTTTATTTGAGACACAGAGAGAGAGGCAGAGACAGAGACCGAGGGAGAGGCAGGATCGGGGAGCCTGATGCAGGACTCCATCCGAGGACCCTGGGATCATGACCAGAGCCAAAGGCATCAGACACTCAACCACTGAGCTACCCAGGTGACCTAGAACAAAATTCTTAAAAGTGTGATGTGTATATAACAGGTGCTATGGTCTGAATATTATGTCTCCTCAAATTCATATGCTGAAATCCTAACCTCAACAATTAGTATTAGGTGGCAGAGCTTTGGGGAGGTCTTTAGGTCACCAGAGTGGGTCCTTCATGAATGGGATTAGTGTTTTTATAAGACAGACCCCACAGAGATCCCTCGCCCTTCCACTATGTGAGGATTCAGAGAAAAGGTGTTGGCTGTGAACCAGGAAGAGGGCCTTTGCCAGAACATGGCCATGCTGGTGCCTTGATCTTTGACTTCCCAACTTTCAGAACTGTGAGAAATAAATTTCTGTTTTTATAAGTGACCGAGTCTGTGATATTTTGCTGTAGAGGCCTAAATGGGCTAAGTCACCAAGACTTGTGCAAACACATGCTGGTGAGCACAGAGGAAATATTAGAGAATACAATCTAAAAAATTAGGAAAAAAATCTTTAATGATATCAAATATATGGAATGATTCTGGTTCCTCATTGGGTCCATAGGACATACTATTATGTATGATTTACTGTGAAATTATCCTGAGAGAAGTATAAAGTTTTATAGGAGAATTGTTGCAATACCCTCACTATTTGTTCACTTTCAGCTTACTGAAACAGAGAAGAGTATGTGGATTTATGGATTATTCTCTAAAATTTAAACAAACCGACTTCAATAAACTAATGATGTAGTTTAAAAAAAGAAGGGAACCCCAAGTAGGCAACAAGAACATATCCAAATTAACACACTTAGTCTACTCTTCGTTAAATAGAATTTTTTCCTTAACCACAGCACTATGTTAAAAACAAACAAATAAACAAATCAAATCAAAAACCCCGTCAGAACTCATAAGGAACTGGTGAAAATTGTGAAATTATCTAGGGGTAATTTGAAGTACAGATGAAATTTGCTTTACATGTTTATGTTGCCTTGAGATATGAGTAGTAATGTTAAAATAAAGCCATCACAATTAGCAAGATACTTTTAAAGTAGCATTCAGAGTCTCTTTTGAAGTCTTTTCCTCATGAAAGACAAAAAATTTCCCCTTTGAGAAAACAGTAATTATTCCTGACACAGTAAAAATGACTGAGACAATATGTGGCAAATGATTTGGTAACAAATTAAAATGCATTATTTTGTTTGCAAATAGTGCTGTCAAAGGCATTGAAAATACTGCTGAAATTATGAAGAAATACATATTAAAACAAATTAAGTCATTTTTCTTATACAGTTGAATAAATAAAATCATCCAACCTTTCTTAGCTTTTCTTAGCTTTTTTTTTTTCTTTTGGAAATATGCACTTGCTAGATAGCATTTCATACATAAAAATAACAGCTAAAGAGCTATTAAAGAAATAATGCATTTAAAAAAGCAAGTCCTCAACAATAGATTGTTGAAAAAAAAAAAGCTTTAAGTGGGGGAAATTTTTTTTTTTTTAACTACAAGGACACTCACTAATGGCACAGTTTATCAGATTAGATTTGAGAAAGGGAGAGTCTAGGGCACGTCTGAAAAGCTATCACTACACTTGGAAGTTCATTCAGTAAGCTTAATAACAACTTAATTGCTTATTAAAGCAAATAAGTCTAAACTAGAATTATACATATGCTACAGACAGTTCAAAAAGGATGACAATAATAATTATAAAAATACATTTTCAAATGACAGAGAGGCTGGTATTTGCATCATATGAGGTTCACAAGTCGTCTCACTAAAAATAAATGAACAAATAAATAAGAGTGTAAAAATTAATCAACTTTCTTATTTTTTTTAAAAAGTCCTCTTAAATAAATACTTAATTTTTTTTTTTTTAATTTATGATAGTCACACAGAGAGAGAGAGAGAGAGAGGCAGAGACATAGGCAGAGGGAGAAGCAGGCTCCATGCACGGGGAGCCCGACGTGGGATTCAATCCCGGGTCTCGAGGATCGCGCCCCGGGCCAAAGGCAGGCGCTAAACTGCTGCTCCACCCAGGGATCCCAAATACTTAATATTTCTTATGATAGCTGGCTGTTAAAACTATTCAAGTTAGAAAATAATCTTGGAAAATGAGCACTTAATCTTTCCCTTCAAATAAAATGGTTTCTGTAACAAGGAATGAGGGGGGAAAAATCTCTATTTGAAAAAAAAAAAAAGTATGCAAGGAGAAAGTATTTACAAAATGGATATTTAGAAGTGTTTTGCTCATTTTGTGATTTGGTTACCAAAAACCTCTCATATGTTCACATTAAAAATGGAAACAATTTTCTAATCTGTGCTTAGGAAGAAGTTTCCTTGTATCCTGAATACATTTGTTAAAATACACTAAATTTTAAGCCTTTCCACTTTGTTAATGAGAAAACTGATCTATAAAAGACAGAATTTTCACAGATTAAAATCTCAGTAAAAATTGTTGCATAATTCCTAGATGTGATTGAAAATTATGTATCATGATTTAGTACTATAGTAAGTAAAACTGACCATGTATTCCTCTTTATATCTATGTACTTTTGAGAGTTATTGTCTTTCAGTCATAAAAGTCATTAATATCAAAAATAAAAACAAATTGAACTTAGGGGAGTGGGAAGTACAGGCTTCCAGTTATGAAATGAGTAAGTCACAGGGATGAAAGGTATAGTGTAGGGACTGTAGTTAATGGTATTGTAATAGTGTCATATGGTGAGAAATGGTAGCTACACTTTTGGTGAGCATTGAATAACATATAGAGTTGTTGAATCACTATGTCATACAAGTGAAACTAATGTATCATTGATTTGAACTAGACTTCAATTAAATTTTCTTATAAAAAAAATAAAAAAGGTGAACTAAAATTCAGACATTTAATCCAGAATCATGGAGACTATATCCAAGTTTTTCAAAAGACTAAAAAAATTCAATCACCTTATATCCAGTATGAAAGTATTAGTATTTTTACTGAGATAAAATAGTGGTTTTGCTATTAATAGGAAATGTTTAAGTATATTTTAAGGTATATTTTTTAAAAAGTATTTTTTATCTTTTTATAATTCTTAAATATACTTTAGTTTTTGTTCACTATTTTAGTTCCATAGTCTGTATAACTAACATATTAATAAATATGATACCAAATATATCAGAATATTAAGTGCAAATTTTCCTATTGCCTTACAAGTTTTTAGGCTTAGACTCAAAGAAAAAAAAAAAAAGATTCTAGATCAGATATCTATGCAAAATATGCTAAGACATAAAGAAACAGTCTAGTAACCATGGGCTGATTACCTAAGTGAGAATGTGTGAGGGGCAGGAAAGAAATCTATCAAGGAGAGTATAGAAAGGATTTCTTTAAGGTGAGAAATATTGGTTATTGGTAAACTGAGACATCATCTCTGCCTGCTCCATGTCCTTCTCCAATCAACCAAAAAGACTTCAAAAAACCACACTGAGATTGCTAGATACTCCCTATAGTTTGATGAACACAGTAGCTCAGGTCAGAAAAACAAGGTTGAGAATGGCTACAGTGGTGAGTGATAGCAAAGTAAGAACATACTACGGTAGGAATGAGGCACATTCCCACCATAGCAGGCCAGATGATTTTCCCTCTTGCCTTTGTTAGAGAGCATTTAAATGAACTTCACCCAAATGATCTCTCTGTGTGTAAATGGGAAGACTTTACTTGAAAGAAGGCCCTGAAGCTAACTAAGTCTAAGCAGACAATCAAAAGGGTATTAGGGTTGTGGAAGGAAAGGTGGGTAGGGGGTTGGGGTAACTGAGTGACAGGCGATGAGGAGGGCACTTGATGCAATGAGCACTGAGTGTTATACTATGTTGGGGAGTTGAATTTAAATTTTTAAAAAATGTTTTTAAAAAGCAAGGAGGGCATGGCCTCTACTGACAAACTGCACTCAGAGAGCCCTAGGGAGTAAGCTCCAGTGAACCTACAAAAGACAAAAGATTCCAGAATGTAGAAATATACTTCACCCAAAAAAACCTGATAAAAGTTACAATTCCCTCATTTAAGCCTTGTCTGCCCTGATTTCCACTTGCTCTTCTGCCCATCTCTGGAAGACCGAAAAGAGAAGAAAGATGTGAAGAACAGGAAAGGGGAAAAGGAAGCTAACCATCACCCAGCCCCCATTCCCATTATCACCACAAGCTCACCCCAGCTCACTGCAGGCTTCTGAGTTTAAGTTTAGGTGCAAGGTGTTCTGCAGAAAATTTAAATTGGATGAGATATGATATAATGGTCTGGGCTGGACATTTTTAATGAGGACATTCATTAAAATCTTGGAAATTACTAAGAAAGCTAGAGAACCAGCCTGAAATTTCAGGTCAGAGCAGAGAGAAGGAAAGAGGAATAAAGCCGCTTTCTTTTGTATCCTACCATGTCCAGCTCATTCTTATGCTTGCTCTATTTTATCTTTAGCATTAATTTTTATATAAAGTCCAAAAAGTTTGGTGACCACTGGCGTAGGGTCAGCATTTTTACACAAAGTCTCACTATCTTCATAAAAGGTATACATCCTTTAAAATTAACTTTTATTACTTACTCCATCTTATCCCCAATAATAAATACAAAACATGCAGAGATGTTACTTAATTGTTTCAGATCTAACAATTTGCTAATCACCTAGGAGACAGATCTGCCTTTTTCCTCTTTTCCATTCCTTATATTGAGCCAATCAATAGGTGTCTGGGTTAGATATGTGCAATCTGCACCCTTCACCTCATTCCTATTACAATTTACTGTCTCAAAACTTCTTCCCTGGATCTTTACAATCATCCCTAAACAATTCTCAATCAGCACTGGATGTGTTGAGGAACTGTTGAATCACTTTATTACACATCTGAAACTAATATAACACTATACATTAACTGGAATTTGAATAAAAATTTTAAAAAGAAAAAATATCTTAATTTTACTTTTCCAGGTCCATGCAAATCTCTGTAAATCACAAATCAAAAATGTCTTTATTCTTTTTAAAAACAACCCATTATGATGAAACCTATTAGTAGAGAGATTACACCATTTTTCTGGTTCCACACGAAACCAGAACTTTTTATGAGTGTAAGAGGCACAATTAGTAATTATTCTGAAACAATAGGCATAAAGTAAGATATCTGAGACAAACTGCCATATTTGGGTATAATACCCATTAACTAGATCATAACAATCAACACTCATAATGTCACAAATAAATTTCTCTATTTTTTAAGATTTTATTTATTTATTTAAGAGAGAGTACATGTGCAAAAGAACACAAGTAGGGGAAAGGGTAGAGGGAGAGAGAGAAGCAGGAACCCCAAGTGATGGAGGCTGGGGGCCTCAATCCAAGAACCCTGAGATCATGACCAGAACCTAAGGCAGACTTTTAGCCAACTCAGCCACCCAGGTACCCCTAAATTCCTCCATTGTTTTAACTCTTGTCTATCTCTCCTGTAATGTCTCTCACCACTTCATTAATTTATTCTCTCAAACTAGAATATTCTACACTGCTGCTCAATTTAATTGAGGGACATGGGGAAAAATTAATGAGACTAACGAAAACTAAAGTTCAAAAGAAATCCTTATTTTCTTTTCAATGACTTCACGCAAATAATATATGGTTTGATTAGCATGCATTAAAAAAAAAAACATGTATTAAGTTCCCTTGGTGAAACTGTGCAGACATTTTAAAACATTCCCATTAATTTCTTGACATTCAAAAAAAAAAATTTCTTGACATTCTGCCCATTAAGAGTGAGGTCTATATCTCCTCTCCTGAATCTGGATTGTTTTGTGTTCACTCCAATCAAGATGGTAAGTGGAAGTCACGCTATGTGACTTCTGAAACAATGTGACAAAAGTCCATTAAGCTTCTATTTTGTTTGTGAGGACATCTGTCCTTGTTAAAAGTAATAAGTTTAATTACTTCAAGGTAGCCATATTGAGAGAAGTCTAAGCCACATGTAGAGATCACATGAAGGATATCAATAGATCCAGCTGTACCCAACTTCTCAATCTTTTTAGACCAGGCCTCAGACATGAGAGTTAAAAATCTCTACATAATTCCAACCTCGACGCCATTTGAATCTTCCCAACTTAGGTCTCAGACATCACAAAGCAGAGACAAGCCATTGTCACTGTATCCTCTCCAAACTCCTGGCCCACAGAATACATGAGCATAATTGAATGGTTGTTATTTTATGACACTAAATGTGGCAAAAGATAAGTGGGACTGTCTTCAAATGAACTAGATAACTGAATTCTATCCAGTAACAATTCTTTAATGGGATTTTTTTCTCTTACAAGTATATTTTCCATTTATTGCTTTTTCAGTAAAGCAAAACCAGAAATATCTTTCCAGTTTACTATTATAATATAGTGAGAACAAATCAGCTATATGTTGGTGAGAAGGTATGTACTGCTAAATTTGAAACTTAAATTTATGATATTTTTAATTAAAGAGATTCCAATGTCTAATGAAAGTATAAAATATTAGTTCTAATCACATAGGTCATATTTAGTGTGTTATAGTTTATAATACATTATCATGTTTCCCCCACTTAATCCTTAATTCCTATTACCTTCAATTATAAACTTTATTTCACAAATGAAGACATTGGGGATCTCAGCAAATAAATAATGGACCCAGAGTATATGGTAACAGCAACTGATAGGATTCGAACTCAGGTCTCCTGCTTCCAAATCTCACTTTGCTTTCACTCCTAACTTTTATAATTGGTAAAATCATCAAAAATAATTGAAATTCCAGCTTCCTAAGTGATGTCTTTAGATTTTATTATTATTATTTGCATCTTCTGGTTCCATGAAATAACCAGAGGGATCTTTCTAAAGATATACCACTTCTTATCCTGCCCTGCTTAAAATCTTCTGTTCTACTTTTATACTTGGTAGAAAAGGCCCTACACAATCTTTCCACCACCTCCCTTCTAATCCCAACATTAATGTTGTTGATTTTTAGCTAATCTTATATTTGATAAGCTTAAAGAGAGCCTCTTTGTTCACTTAGAAATAGCTTTTTTTTCCTTTTTCAGCTGTCCATTTATTACTCTTATATTTGTTGCACATCTTCCATTTATACCAGGCAGTGGGGATACCAAGATAAAATTGTCATTGTTTCCTGCCCTCAAAGTCTTGCAGTCTTTGACACTAGAAAAACCAACACAAAGTTGCTATACCTTGTAGGTCTTCATTTTTGTAATACAAAAAGAAGAGATGACTAAAATGTTGACAAGAACACCCAACATAGCCTGGCTTGTTGGGAAGGGAGCAATCCTGAGAAGGCTTTCTAATAGAGATGATGTAGGCAGTATAGCAGTTTATCAATTACTGTAGCAATATATCAGGTCCCAAGGCAGGGAGGTGAAAGAACCTTATGTGTGCTGTAGAGCTCCGTGATGGAGTTAGGGGAAAGACAGCTTCAGGGCAGGAGTCTGATGACCCATTAGACTGACAGACAGAAGGCCAGAAAAGTAAGTAGGAGCTAAATCATTAAGGAAGTGGGAAACCTGAGTTCAAATCCTAGTAGCATTAGAAACGCATGATATTTCACAACTTGGTAAGTGAACTTAACAAATTGCCTACGTATCTGGGGAAACAAAGGTGATTCAGTGGTAGCACCAAACACTGTGATAGAAGAAAACTGGCGGGACTATTTCTTGCTTTTTGCTACATGCAAGCACTCTAAAATTTAGAGGTTGAAGCAAAAATAATTATTCTCTTAATTCTATTGGTTGACTGGAGAGTTCATGTACACATTTCATTGGCTCTTATTCGGTTGGCTGGAGTCTTCTAGGGATCAGCAAGGCTAAAAGACCCAAGAGGCCTCACTCACATGTCTGACAGTTGATGTCAACTGTCACTAGGGCCTCAGTTCTAATCCTCTATAGGCTAGTTAGCTTCCTTACATGAGTTTCATGGCCACATTCCATGGTCTCTTAAAAAAATAGCCTTGATAGTCAAATAAGATCACTTACACAATTCAAAGCAAGTCACAAGGCCAGCCCAACTTCAAGAAGGGGGGATCAAGACTTCACCTCTTTATGGAAGGAGCAGCAAAGTCATATCAAAAAGATGGATAGGATAGATAGATAGATAGATAGATAGATAGATAGATAGATAGATAATCTACCACATAAGCAATATGTAGGTCAACATCCAGAAAGTGATCACCCTACTTTCTGATCCCAAGATAATATTAGACCCCTCATATTTTAAAAATTTCACTAGCTCATTATAATATAGCTGTCCTTTATGATTTGTATATTGGAACATAGTATACAACTGCATGTATTTGCAGAAATATGCTTATTGAAACAACTCAAGGGAATCTTCTGAATTGAGGGAAAACATTTACATTGGAACAAATTACATTTTACTGAAAACCTAATTGTTACACTGAGAGCTGTACACTGTTGTAATTGCATACTCCTAATTACACACTGCATTATTTAAAAAAGAATGGCATTGTTTATTTGTGATATTCTCTGCTTATTTACACTTGCATATTTGAGCAAGGAGTAAGGAATTATTTCTACCACGTGGCAGAGATTGTTATCTGTTCACAAACACAAAATTAATTCGGCAGAGAGAGAAGCAGCTCTCAAATAGGAAGAGAGAAATTTCTCCTGAGGCAAGACAGTCTACAATTGTTTCTAAATTTCTGTATAATTAACAAAGCACTTACCATCTGCAATGATTGACCTGTCAGAGCTACTCCTCTGAGATAATTTCAGTGACATTAAAAAAACTGAATATCCAAAAGCCACATTTGACATAAATGAATTAGGCTATTCTTCTAAATAGAAGTAATACTCAAGACAGAATGTACTATAAGATGCCATTTAACATGGGTAACCTTAACCATATTAACTCCCCTTGGGCACTTGTCTGAGTCTCTCAGTGCCACAGTAATGGTAACCTTGTTCTCTGTGTCTCATGGTTTTGATTTTGTAAATGCTACTTGAACCTCAGAGCCAACAGGCCAGTCAAATCTCTTACTTAAGTATATAGTTAAGTGTGTAATTCTTTCTGAATTATAATCACATTTCCTGATTGATATGTCAGAAAAAAAAGGAAAGGGGCTCAGAAATCCTTTAAAAGCTCAAATGGAAAAGTTTCGTTCTTTTTCTTCTTTCTCATTCTTTGCTAACAATTAATATGTATAAGGTAACAATGTACTCTATCACAAAGGAACATTTTTACCTTTTCCCATAACAGAATCAGAGCTGTGTATAATGGGTACTTTGAGTATTCTGATCGTTTTCTTAATATCATGAACATTAAGAACATAATTGATCATTGGTGTGGTTTTCAGAAAAAAACATACGAAACAGAATATTCCTGATGAGTTATTACAAATAACTCTTCTTGCCACTACTACTCCATTTAAAGGCATGCTCTTTATTATGGTCTGTCCTTTTTTATCCTGGGAGCAATACAAACAATTTTTTAATGGCATAATGTGTGAATGCATTCAATTTTTAAGAAACTAAAGTTCAAAGTGGCCAGGACCACTGGTGAAGGAATGTTTAAATTTCAGTGACCGGTGGGGAATAGTCACTTACTACATAGTTCACTAAAATTGTTCCTTTACCTTAATACATGAAAGAAAGAAGAGTCTAACATTTCATCCTATTTCAGAGGAGATTCCCCCTACAGACCAGTAATAAAGTATCCCTACAAGTCCAGTCTGTGCTCCTAGCAGAGAAACTTCTAAGTGTGTAAGCTTGTGACTGATCTTTTCTATTTGATGTATTTGAAGTTCATTACTGTAGTAACAAGAACTTAAAAACATGAGAGTTAGGCTTACATATGTCTAAAGTGTCTTACCGTGACTTTGTATGTGTATCCCAAGGATTAAAGTAGAGTGTCAATATATCTTATGGTAAAAGAAAAGGATCTTTCAGTCAGGTGGCCTCACCATTATATATTACTATCATTAATAGATCTTTCTTACTTTCATTGGCTTAGATTCCATTTTCTGGAACCATGGAACTGGAAGTCATTTTTTCTTTAGGGCTTAAAGAAATAAAAAATTATCAAAGCCTTTATATATGGTAAAGGTTAAAAAACCTTCAAACAAGATCCATGTGTTTGCTTTAATTGAAAATACAAAGTTTTCAAGAATTTATCATGATGTGAAATTTATTTCTGTGGTGTAAACCAACAAATATTGTTCAAAAAAGAAAAATCATAAAATATTCTATTATATCACATTGGTGAAGCCAAATGGGCCATGGTATCCCAGCACAGCTTCAACCCCTTGAGACGTAGATTGTGTTCTTTAGCAAGAGCAACAGGAAGAGAGCAAGAGCACTAGAAGACTCATCTTAGCAAAGCAGTTTAAAGACATATTTATATATGTTAATTTTATATTGCAACTTTGCATGTTAATCAGATTGTATTGAATGACTACATTTAAAAAAAATCACTATAGAGAAGTTGCCTACCCTGCTTATTTTCAATTAAGTAAGGAAATCATCTCACTTGAATTCTACTTTTTCTTTTCCCTATCTTCTTAATACCCAAGGATCATGTTATTTTCTCCCTTGTGCAATTCAATTTTTTAAAAAGTGGGCGGAGTCCTTATCCCACATTGTCTTAGGAAAACTCAGACTTTCTTAATGCCCATCTTCTCCTTCTCTGTGGGATGTGAGGTCACATCCCTTCACTTATAGGAAGTTCCTAGACAATTCAAAATTCTTACTGTATTTCTGTGTCTCACTCTTTCTCTGCCATACCGAAGCCTTCTTTTACAAAAACAAATAACCCATTACCTTCATTTGATCAGAAAAAAATATTATTTACTCAAACTAAAGAAAAATGATGTTATAGCCTGAGCAGGCAGCAGTGGCTATTGTGATTTTAAACCAAATACTCTTTTTTTTCACTACTCTTATAGTTAATTCAGGGAAACAACCTGTATAGAACTTGATGAAAACATTTGTTTAGAAGTCTTTGGATACATAAGAAAAACTAACAGGGAACTAGAGTAAAAATGTATTTTTTTTTGCTTAAAATTTGATTACTATGAAAAATTAATTTCACTTACTATATCTGAAAACTTAGAAAAGCACAAAGTTAATTTAAAAAACCAACTATCACATTAGCTTAGCACTCTTGAGAAACCAAATAAGTCATTTGGCATTTTTATTCCAGTCTTTTTTCTACCAGCATACCTATGACATTTTTTTTAAAAAACAAACAAACTTTTGGTTATAGAGACTACAGTGGAGAGGAACTCTTGATTTTACTATGTAGTTTATATCAGTGGAACTGGTCTAAGGAAAAGGAGTGTGGAACATTAAGATACAAAGGATAATTTCAGATATCCAAAGAATATATGTCACCTTCCCAAGCTCCTTGTGACAACCCACTTAGAGAGAAGGCAAGCTGTGTGACTACCTTAATCCCTGATGTGCATTTATACACATTGTCAAAGACTGAAAGAGAAAGGGGAAAAACAAGGGATTTAGCTGATCCCCACTCTGAGCCCTCATACTGATCCTGGGAATGTCTGTATGCCAGGTCCAGACCATGCACATTTGCTTTCACTCTGTTGGCTTCTTCCCAGCTCACATTTCTGCAAGTGAAGCAATATTTCAGAGAGGCGAGAAGTGTCTCAGAATAAAAATAAAGATGATTGGTCCAGGTTATATGAAAATGGCTTTGTAAATTCACATGAAATGCCCTGGAAGAGACTACAATATGTGATCTGCTTTTGAAAGACATAAGGGAATGAAGAAATGCTGACTATTTTAAGGTATTTTGAAAGAATTCTTTAGCATTTCTATGGAAAAGTGAAAGGAGGGAGAAAGAACAAATAAAAATATGGCTATCATAACCTATTGGTTCATTGCCTATTAGGATGCAACCCACTGACTTATCTTACAAGGGAACTGCCAATTCTGCTCTTAATGTTATTAATTTAAATTGAGTGTTAACTGTAATAAACACGATTAAAAATATATAGAATTAGACATTGTCCCTGCTCATTAATTCTGCTCCTGGTGGCTAGTACTCTGCCCATCTTTCATGTTCACAGCTTGCTAGGTGAATAAGGACAGAGTTAAAAATGTTTCATGAAGTTGATCATTATCATTATTTCCAATTAATACTTTGAGTGCATATGGGGTGCATGGTGCCATGCCGGGTCTCTTAAGAACAGTGATAAAAATTAATTAAAGGTCTTAAAAGGACATCAGATATAAAGGGCAAGTAACACTTCAAGGAAGGAGAGACATAAATAAATGATTTTAAGAATTTTTGCTTACATGAGGCTATTTTCATAATTTTACTTAAGTTAAACTGTGGAGTAACAAAGAAGGATGGAAAGGTACATAAAGGGAAAGAGAAGAAAACTAGACTAGAATAGAGAAGGATGAGCTGGAAATCATCATTCACAAAAGAAAAATAGAGATAAGGAAGTATCAGTTAAGAATGTTTACATCATGAGTTATAAAAATTCAATTAAATTGGCTTAAAGAAAAACAAAAAAGACATCTGTGGGCCTACATAAATAAATCAAATGGCAGCCTTGTGTACAGCCTGATTCAGAACTTTAAGCAAAGTTATTTCTTTCATTCTTGAATTTTGTGTCCTCTGTCTTCATTCCATACTAACAAAGTTGCCAGCATGACTCCCACCTCCAATAACTTCAAGTTGGACAACATGAATAAAGCATTATGCTAAGAAGGTAGACTCAACAGGCTGCCTTCTCTTCTCTCAGCAGTACAACTGGTCTATTTGCTCTTCTAGGATCAGATGCTATCCCTGAATCACTAGTATGGCTAGTGATGTAATTGAGTGGTCTGATCTAAAAAGAATACCAGTCTTGGAGACACAAGTGGGATTTACAATACGCAAATCATATGGACTAAGTGTAGGGGAACTTTGATGGAAATAAGTAAGAGTAAATAGTAACAATGGCAACATCCGAAAAACTCAAGTTAACAAAAAGAATGAACGTCCAGTATAACAAGTACAAGAGTGAAAGAAAGAAAGGACATGGCACAATGAGCCTTTGCTTTAAACTTTATCTCATATTTTGTGACTAATGGAATAAAATCATTACATATCAAAACTATTAGTTTTGCTATTGCCACATGCCCAACATCCTCTGCTGAATTATTAGTGAATTATAATCACTTAATTCAATGGATTAGGAATGTCAAATACTTGTAACAAATGTCAACTTCATTGTGCTATGTCTCTTAAACATTTGACTGGCTCCACGGGGTATAAAATAAGCTTTTCACATTTGTGTTGGAGGGCTGTATGCAGTCAGCACTCAGTTAAACTTCACAGAATCTGTGCACAGAATATGAAGTTTACTTACTGAGACGGGAGAGAGAGAGAGAGAGAGAGAGAGAGAGAGAGAGAGAAAGTAGCAAAGCAAACTTCTCCACAAGGATAAAAACCAGTATCCTTGGGATGCAGACAAAGAAGTCTACCTGCTCCAGTTTAAGCAGGGAAAGAAACTAACTTTTATTGAAGGCCTAATTTAGTCTCAACATTTTACCTACCTCATCTCATTTAGGCTTTACAGCAAACTTATGAGGAAGAGATTATGTTCTACTCTTACAATTAAAAAAAAAAAAAATGAGACTCACATCTACTAAAAACTTTTCAAATGTACTACTACTAGTAAGTGTAAGATAGGTTTTTGAGCTTATAATCACACAATCATAAGGCTCAATTTATAGAATTTCCAACCCTCTCCCTCTGTGGAGTAAATTCATTGGGAACATAAAGCTGAGAGCTTCTCCCACTATTCCCTGTCCCTGCACCTGAACTCTACACCAAGTAGGGAGATGGGAGGTGGGAGATTAAATGGTCTAGTGGGCCTAAAAACTCTGAGTGGTGAGTGGAGAGTATAGAGGTTCAAAGAGGATTTTAGGAAGTTTGCCGCATGGCTACATTTCACTGATATGTTCATTTCTTTTTCAGACATTGTGGAATTGAATCTGGTCTGTGGTTGTTTTCAAGACCTCGATTCCAATGAAGGTGAGAAGAGGGGCTACTCAGGAGAAGGTAATCACAACTGGCTGAGGTTCAAAGGAGGAAGTGGTTCTAGTTCTTAGAATAATTTTTCAAAAGATTTATTTCGAAGACATAATAATGAATATTTGTAATAATGCAACTATAGCTTCACAAAGATATATTGGGTATAAATACAAGAAATAACAACTGATATTTATATAGTAGTGATAACAGTAATGAAAGAAGTAACAGTTAAAATTATAATAATAAAAAGCATAGACATTGTCCATCACAAAAGAGAAATTATTGGCCATATATCTGGGGTGCTTTCTCGTTCTGAAATATTGTGTTCAAATAAGCAGCAGGAATATAATCAACCAGTTCTGTTCCTACATCTTATAAGAAGGATTTTTTCCCATAATTTGCATTTACCTAGGGGGTATTCTATTTTGTTTGATTAATCTTATGCATATAAGGTGTTCTGAAGATAGCCTAAAGATAATGATGAAAAACAAAAGCTATTTATCATGGTTCAGGGCAATCTTAGCACTAACACAATCCAGCATTTAGTAGGTATTCAAAAGGTGTAAACTACTCTTTACCAATAGTAGAAGAATAGTCAGAAATCAGCCAAGAAAACTTCTGAAAGTCAGAGCATCATTTAGAAGTGAAGTTAGGAAAGAAATACAGGTTTCTTAAAAATTATAACACTACTACTTGTTTTTCTGATGGTGTATTTTTTTTTCTATCTGCAGCAATCTCTGAGTGGTTTATCTTAATTCATTATAATTTGAGGGGGTTTTTCCCTTCTTATTTCTTTGTGAATTTTTATAAATAACAGCTATGAGAACTAATTAAATATTTACTTGAAACTTGTCATTCAATGAAAATGAGATAAGGAACATTATATGGATTACATGGAACTATTATATAATAGTTCATTGAACATAGCACTGTCACAAATTATACACAGAGACAATGTGGTTTTACTCTTACATGGTGAATGATGTACCATGAACAGTTCCAACAATACATAAATAATATATTATGGCTCAATCAGCCATTAAATTTCTTACACGCTTCCTGTTAATGTTTAAAGGCTTTTGGTAAAGGTAGAATTTAATTTGTTAGCTCTGCTGTTAGAAGAAAACAATCAAATCATACTGCTTTTTTTTTTTTTTTTAATTGTCGTTATTCCTTGGTTTTGTTTTAAGCATGATGTAGTGCAGCGCTGGTTGGAACTAAAATGAAGTCCTTATCACCTTATCAGCTTTGTGAAATGGAGCACATTATGTAACATGGGGAGGGTATGGGAGTTTAGAATGCCAAATCTTAAAAGAAGGAAATGAAAGCCAAGTGAACTCTAGGTCCAAGTTCTAGTGAAGAAATTTTAGGCTGAATGTCTGTTTGCAACCTCAACTTTTTAATATCATATCAGTAATATATTTACTGGAAATATTTCATAATTTTTATACCTAGGATACAGGAAATAATTGCAAGTGCCTGAATAGAACAGAAACGAAGAGGAGCAACAAATTACTAAACTGAGAAACTGTCACTTTTATCAAAAATACACTTATAAGCCTTAGAGACTGCACATTGAGATATAAAATATGTCACCCTAAATACTAAACAATTAGCTCATATTCCTATTCATTGCTAGTTGCCTTTGATTATAGATTCTAAGAGATCAAAATTCCATTGCCTACATATAATAGAGTGACTGTGAAGATAAATAGCTATTATGTTTTCTGATGATGACTGGATATATTAGCCACACATTAAAAATGCTCTTTTAAGTCTTTTTGATTCAAAGTATGTTGATTTGGTACTTTTTTCTCTCTTCTTCCACAAACCATTCTATTATAAAGCTTGAGATTATAAAAAGTATGCCCTGGTACTTATGGATTTCAAACTTTAATATGCAACTAAAATTGTAATGCTATGAATGTAAAAAGTGTTCAATATTTTAAAATTTGATTTGCTTCATAAAGGAATTTAGTACATAGTACAACTTTATATGAACATATACTTTTCTCAGAATATCTAAATTTTCAGTTGTTTAGTAAAACAAAACTTCTTAATGTCAAAGTAGCATGAAAGTATTAAGTGGAAATAGATTTCTGAAATAAATCTCCATCTTTCTTCTTTGTAATTTATTTTCAATTTTCATTGAACTTAACAGTAAGCATGTTTTTTGAGAAGTTATTTTTCAAGAGAAAATAACTGAATGGCAACTTAATCTCTCTTATTATAAATCAGATTTAAAATCTCTAGGTAGGAACCATTTAATACTTGTTTTTCCCACTTTGTTTTTGTATGAGAAAGCATCTATTTGTAAATGATTATCATTAATCTATATTCTGGGCCAGTGATCAAAAAATCTCTTAGGTGAGAAATTAATTGATAGATCTATAAAGTTAAATAATAACCACACTTTTCCTGATGGTCTAATTTTTCCTTAAACATTTCAGGAAACATTTTCATAAAACATTCAATCCTGGGCATTCAGCCAGGACAATGGCCAGAGCTGCCCTTCAAAGTTTAAAACTGCACACTTACTGCTCTTATTTTGAAAGTTGTTGCACAAATGAAGTCCACTCTCCTTCCTGTAACCAACAACAATTTAACTGCTCCATATTGGCTGTTTAGCGGGGAAAGACAGTGGGCAATGGACAGAGGGTAGAATGCTGGCCAAGATCTACATATAATGGTAGGCATAAGATAAGGAATTAGGAAACGGGTGAGGTGAAGAACCGAGAATTCAAGTGATATTAATCAAACCAAAATTCCATACCGTTACTAGCAGAAGACAACTGGGGATTACAATTCTTTTAAATATGTAAGTGCTGGTGATTCTTCAAAACCATGATATTCCTGCTAAATGTCAATGTTCCTTATTTTGATAATAGACTTCCAATATTACTTTTGAAGAAACAACTTACCCTCCCTTTCTAAACTTTGTAGCTGAGGCTCAGATGACCCTACAAGTAGGCTTGAGGTAAAATAGAACAGGTGTGAATCCTGGAATTTATCTTAGAGCAACTGGAAAAAAAGAGACTGTTAAAATCCTCAATACATAGTAAGTGCTCAATAGATGGAAGCTGATGTCTTATTAGTACTAACATTTTTTCTATTCTTTCAAATGATTTACTGACATAATTTACAATTTTTTTAGTTTAGTGAATTGAAGTTTTGAAAGTTTGCTTATGTTTATCAAGAGGAGGGTAAAGAAATAGAAATAATAATATTGCGTGTGGAATTTTGTTAAATGCTTCATATATGTTAAATAGTTTGGTAGAGAAGTGTGTCTTGATTAGCCTTACATGATAAATGTTGATTCTGTTTTTCTTACATTCATTAATTTACTATTATTACTATCAAAATGAATGGAATCCATTGTTTTCTCTTTCAGAGAACATTTTTGTTAGTCTATAATTTAACCAAGCAAAATGGTGAGCTCTGTCTGAGAAAGTTATATTTAACTTTTATAATGCAGCAAACAAATCCATGTTCCTTATTATCTTATGCTTGATAAATAGTTCAATTCCAAAGCAAACCATGAAGTAAAGACAAATTGTGCCCATTAAAATATATTTATTTGGTTTTAATAGCAATGTGTTTATATTCTAAGTAGATTTGCTGCCAAATGAGTCTCTCTCTTTTCAGAGTTATCATTGACAAAGGGATAAAACCATCTCTACTTAACAAACACTCCTAGAAGCCTACTACCAAATAGAAATAGTGCAAAAGATTTAAAGGAGTATCTGATGCTGAGGAGTATCTGATTTAGAGGAGTCTTTATTTTATTAAAATATGAATATTTCCTAATGCTGATGAACAGAATGGATTCATATAACTAAACTCAGTTTTGGCTATGAGTTTTTTCTTGAAGCTCATATGAACTTGAAAGAGAAGAAAAAGCTCTATTTAAAAAGAAGTAAAAAGTATCAATCATTTTGAAGTAAGGCCATTATAAAAGGATAATTTTTTTGTTCACAAAAATAGATGTAAATTTTGTACAACAGAGATGATTAGCCTTCCTTCCAAGACATTTTTGGGGTCTTACCACTTATAGCTGTTTGTCTCCAGATAGGTGTTAAGGAGAAAATTATTGGTGCTCTAATATACTAATATCAAAAAGAAAGTTTAAAAATGAACTTATCCACATATGCAAATTACTGGCTTTCTTGCCTCCTTTAAAAATATGCCTCAGCTTGACTTTTCCCAGAATATGCTAAAATTGATCACCTTAATAACTTCATATACTGCACACTGTTAGGATTGAAACATTTCCTAAACTAGATGCCACTGAATACCAGTTCTAGAAAACATAAATGGGTCTACTGCTAAGAATTAGGCTCCTTGAAGAAATTCACTTGGGAAACCAGGCATCTTATCTTCCTTTGGCATGCATCATGAGCACTGGTATCTTATCAAGGCTCAGAATTCCTGAAATAGTCTAGAACTTTGTCTCACCCATCTTTCCCAAACTTATTTTTTTTTAATTTTATTTATTTATTTATGATAGTCACACAGAGAGAGAGAGAGAGAGAGGCAGAGACACAGGCAGAGGGAGAAGCAGGCTCCATGCACCGGGAGCCCGACGTGGGATTCGATCCCGGCTCTCCAGGATCGCGCCCTGGGCCAAAGGCAGGCGCTAAACCGCTGCGCCACCCAGGGATCCCGCAAACTTATTTTTATATGAAATGTTTCCCCCCACCTCCCGGCTTCTCTATTAATATCCTGAGGAAGACCATTCCAGGAAACACCAATGGAGGATATGTTGACATAATTATGATGTAAGCACATTCAGACAAGAATAAACGCTATTAGGGCAACATTCTGTGACAGGTAAGATTTTCCTAGACTGTATCATACTAGGACCCAGAATGTTGGCAGTGATTATTGGATGGGGTTCTGTGAAACTAATAATATGTTAAAGCATTATTTAATTGTGAAACATTGAAAATGACTAAGTTTCCAGTAGTTAATGTGTGTGTGTAGTATAAGGTATATAGTATTAAAATAAAATAGACTATATATATATATATATATATATATATATATATGCCCAATAGATTATGGTATACTTAAAATTCTTACTTACTGAGGTGTTTGACACCTAATCAGGTACACTGAAAATAAATTATTTCAGTTTTTGTCTAGATGCTCCCTCTGTTATCTTTTCTATACACATAGGCTCTACTAATTCCTCTTTGTGTCCCCCATAGTTAGCATTTTTGCCTTTTATCAGTCAATGGGAATGGTTACTTCATTCCATCAGGATACTACTATCAATGCTCTGAAATCTCATTTACGTTTTTAAAACCAAATGTCTGAACACATACACAGGGAGGAAGAGAGATAAATCAAGTATTATTTTATGTACTAATTGATGTGGTTTTTTGTAGCATACAATGCATGTCCAGGCACGTTTCCTTAAGATGCATGTGTGACCATATGCCCACCTCTACATATGAGGACAAAACTTCCCCTTCTGAATATTCATCCTAACCCTAAATAGAAGGAACCCATTTGCACTTGCTTGGGGATTCATGGCTTTGGAAGTTATTCCCTGTGATCTCTTTATTTGCTGCAAATCAAGTTTATGTACATAATTATTGTGTAATAATATTATTATTATTTATGCATTTTTAAGCATATTAAATATATTTTTAAATGACCTGAAATTAAATTTATGAAATTGTTCCTCCCAGTTCCCTCTAGGGGTGATAATGAATGAACATAGGGACACATTGTATATTTTTTTTACAATTGGCAAATTTTTAAAATAATTTGACAGCAAAAACACAGATTTTGCATTCTCCATCTACAACAATTGCAGGTACATATAAAGGCCTTGCTTTGATAATTGAACTCCTTCATGTAATATGCTGTACCAAAGGCCTGCGCCCAGGTGTTTGTTACCCCAAAGAGGCTTCTAGTTTTAGTTATTTATCATTGTGGTTTCTCCTCCTCCATATCTTTTGCATTTCCTGTGTTTTATGATTCCTTTTTCTTCTTTGGTCCTTGGATTTGGGCACCTTAGTCGCAGTCGCCCAGTGCTGTAGCAGTGTGAGGGGTTTAGGATGTTTACTGTTTGTAAAGAATCCTACTTTTCACTTTTGGTTCTAACTGAAAGCAGGTCTCACATATTACGTTATCCTGGGAGATGGGATATCCAGGAAACACTATTTTACAAGCTTTTTGAGAGCAGCAGCCCCAGGTTTATTACTTAATCAGTTGAGGTCCACAACTCTTGAAAACTACGTCAGCATCACGCTTTGCTCAAAGGAGATGAGCCAAAAGACTGCTAATAAATATTTATTAATTAATTTTTAAAATTTATTTGAAGAGTACAATTTATAAATTAAATATTTCATATATGATTACCTTTGTGGTTTGCTGACTTCCAGAATATCTAATATACTTCTTGAAATCTGGTAACATATTTATTATATCTGTCCCAAGAACTTTGTAGAACATTTTACAAAGGTAATGCCTGCTGTTTGAGAAAATGTAAATACAACAAACTAAATATTCAATGGAAAGCTAATGACTGAAATCATAATTTTCTTTAACTTCATTTTGAATGTATCCTAGGATTAATCTAGAAAGGAAGGAAATTGCCTGAGTTTCAGGGCCTACAGTAGTTGCACATGCATTAATTATTTCAACTACATAAAATTTGTCAGATGACTTGTATGCTGATGCTGAAAAATAAGAGAACCACTTACAGTGTTTGTCTTCATACATGGAGGTTTGTAATTACAAATACCAGGTGACACCTTCAATTTGGTCTTCCTTAAAAGAAGTTAGTGAGCCTTCCATCTATTCTTGCCTTATCCCCTGTGTAATAGATTATTTTAACTTTGGAAAATGTCCTCAGGGTCTAGATCTTACTTTATCAGGATTATGCAATTGCCTGTAACTCATGCTCCAGGCACCTCCCAGAATGTACCTCAAGTCATAAATTAAACTATATATATATATATATAGTTTACATATATAGATGTATATGCATACACACATACACACACATGCATACATATATATGTTAATTTGTCCAAGATGACAGAGTTATGGCTCAGAGCAAGAAAATTCCATTTCATGCAGAAAATGAGGCAATGACTGTATATTAGCTTTCCCTAAACTGTCATAAAAATATTTTATATTAATCGACACAAAAGCCAGTAGTAATGTAGCCTCCTTTATTTTGACAGAGTATTAATTTGGAAAAAGAAAGAATTTGCAAGTGCTTTGATGCTATTCTGGTTGTTTTCTAAAATTCTTAGCACTGTTTTTTGCTTTTACGTACTTTTCATTTGTTTCCAGTTGATTTAGCTATTGTAGAAGTGTGCAGAGAGGTTAGTGTGATTGGTACACGCAAGTAGAAACTGCATTTCAGAGGAAGGAGGTAAAGGATCAAAGGTGTTCTGGCAGAGTAGTTGAAATCGTCTTAAAGAAATGCAGAATCGTTCTAGGGACCGCCTGTATGTGAAAGATGATATTAATAAGAACCATAAAAAACAGATTTTCAAATTGCCTTTGGGTTGCTAAATAGCACAGAGAGGTGAGATGAAGGATTCAAAAGCAAACAGAAACGAAGATACCAGACAAGTCAGAGGAGGGCAGAATAGAAAGGAAAAGAAGGATTTTGCCAGAGGCAGCTGACAATGAATTGGAACAGCAGGGGGAGCTATGGTATTGCAGTTGTCAAATCCCAGTTTTATAGGAACTTTCAGATTTATGGTTCTAGCAAAGAGGACATTTTAGTGATTCTTACTTTTGTGATAAACAACCCAGCTACAGACACTGGGATAGAGCTTTAACAATCTGCATCTTCTGAAGCCAAAAGTATGATCAGCACATCATCCGCTCTGGACAGATTTGGTCTGTTTTGCATAAAGGGTTGAATGAATTTACCTTATGGCTTGTGTGTTTCCTCCTAAATTTATGGGTCTGCATTTTAGAAGAAGTCATTCTTATCTTTGGCTAATTGAGAGGAAAAGCTTTAGACACAGATAGGAGACAACGTGCAATTTGAAATAGGAAGTAGGGAACATTTTTCTAAATACCAGAGATGATTTATGTAATCCCGTATCAAAGTTAGTTTTAGGTTCATTTTTGTTTCTGGTTTGTTTGTTTTTACTGTTTCAGCTCGCAAAGATGTGAATGACAAGCGGCTGAGTGAGTGA
The DNA here is from genome assembly GCF_053574225.1 of Canis aureus. Classification (NCBI taxonomy): domain Eukaryota; kingdom Metazoa; phylum Chordata; class Mammalia; order Carnivora; family Canidae; genus Canis; species Canis aureus. The sequence goes on from NC_135614.1 coordinate 48,689,543, forward strand.
ATGTGTGGACATCAACTCTTCGATAATAACTTGCCTTCTTTCCGTCTTACCTCCCATAAACAACTAGTTTCTTAATCATTTGGGTTGCCTCTTGAAAACAATTCAGTGTTTTATTCCTATCTATACTCTTCCCTAAAATAGATGACCAGGTAAAGGCATAGTCAATTGCTCTCGTCTCCCACATCCATCATGGCTTAAAGTTCATGGACATCAAGAAATCTGTCCATCTTCTTTTAAAGCTACTAAAACATTACTAATGAGTCAGTTACCCATACATTTTGGAAAAGGTAGTAGAGGTGGGAGCTCAGAGGAACATCATATCTAAGAGGCACCTCTCAACTGAACTCTTCCCTAAAGTGAAATGTATTAATTGTAATTTGATTCTTTGTGTTACTTTCCTAGGGTTGCCATAAATTTTCACAGGCTGCCTCCTTAAAACAGAAATGTATTCTCTAACCATTCTGGAGGCAAGAAGTCTGAAGGTGTTAGGAGGGCTAAGCTCCTCAGTGCTCTAGGGAAGAATCCTTCTTTGCTTGTTTCCAATTTTGATGGTTGCTGACAATCCCTAGCATTCCTCAGTATATTAGACACATTAATTTCCTTTTTTTTAAATTTCTTTTTAAAAAAGATTTTATTTATTTATTTATTCATAGAGACACACACGGGGGTGGCGGGGGGACAGAGACACAGGCAAAGGGAGAAGCAGGCTCCACGCAGGGAGCCCGATATGGGACTCGATCCCAGGTCTCCAGGATCACACCCTGGGCTGCAGGCGACGCCAAACCGCTGCGCCACTGGGGCTGCCAGACACATTAATTTCAATCCTTGCCTTTATTTTCATATAACTCTCTTTGTTGTGTCCCTATATTCTCTCCTCCTTTTATAAAAGACACCAGTCATTTGATTTAGGGCCCACATAAATCCATCATGATATCATCTCAATTTGATCTGCAAAGGCCCTATTTTCTAAGATCCCACTGAGTTTCTTGGTGAACATGAATTTTGAAAGGACACTACTCAATCCACTACATGCACATATCGAAGTAAATAAAGATTGTTTTTACTGGTTTTTATTGGGAAAAAAAAGAAAACAAAAATTAACCAAACAATTTTCTTGAAGATGCTAAAAGTGAGAAATAGTTGAAAAAATAGACATAAATATGTTCCCAGCAAGGACTTACTTACCATTTTTAATGAAGTTAAAATAGAAATGAAAATAGTTGTTACACATATAAGCTGACAAACCTGACTGCCAAGGAGCAAATAATTTTGTTTGGGTAAATGCATTATAATTGTAACTTTTAAACTATGTATGTGTAAGATACAGAGAATAGTTGTATAGAGGCCAAAAGTTACAGATTTACATTCCAGTATTACCACACATTGATAATACAACATAGGCTAATTACTTACTCTTTCTAGTGCTTTAATACCTTATTTTAAAAATAGAATAGATAATAGTATCTCTGGAATTATCAGAAAATATGTGGAGGTAAAGGTTGGGGGGTGGACACTTGATAAATGTTAACTTACTTGCCTTCTTTTACTTCTTCAAGTACTCAGGCTCTTTCTCTCCTCATAAATTAATTCATACTTGAAGCATACACAAATAACTGCTAATTTGTTATTTCATAAGATCATAACAGTACATACTTTTCAGGCATTGTCATAATAATGATTTATCCCAAAAGCTTGCACAGAAATCATGGTTAACAGATTTCTTAAGGAGATAAAAAACTTCAATACCGTTTTATTTCCTGTGTTACCATACATCCAGCTTACTGAATAGTTCATTTATTAGACAAATATTTATTAAAAAACTAAAGCTCCTAGCAGAGTAGTCTTTAAAAGCAGAGCTCTTTAAAAAGTGCGACTAGAGCAGGAAAAGCAATGCAAAGTGTGGTAAATAACATGAAGCTAGAGGATTAGGTACCAGTTAAACTACACAGAGTGCTGTAGATGAAGTTAATTCATTTTATTTGAAACCTAAGAGTAATAGGAAAACATTAAAAAATTTAAAGCAAGGGGAACCTGGGTGGCTCAGTCAGTTAAGCCTCCAACTCTGATCTCAGGGTCCTGGGATTGAGCCCTGCCTCAGGTTCTGCACTCAGTGGATCATATGCTTAGGATTCTCTCTCTCTCACTCTGCCTATCTCTTGCTTGTGTGCATGCTCCCTCTCTCTAAAATAAATAAATAAATTTTTTTAAAAAATATTTGAAGCAAGAAGATGAAGTGCTCAAATTTGGCAGTGAAGATTGTTCCACTGCAATTGAATTAGAACAGGACAATAATAGATTTAAGCAAACCAATTGGGGTAGGTCAAGTAAGTCCTTAAACCAGAAAGGTATGAATTTTAAGGTGGGATTTATAATATTAGATATGAGCAACTAAGTAAAGAGATTAACCAGAAAGACTCTAATATTTCTGATTTACCCAAGTGGATGGATGATACTGCCATTCAATAAGAAAAAGAAAACAAAAACAAACAAACACTGGAAGGAGACTAGGTGTTTGCAGGTTTGGGGGATGATCATGAGGTGGGTCATGTGGAAAATGAGGTGCCTTTGAGATATATCAAAGGAGATGTTACATAGGCAACTGGGTAAAGGGATCATGGGCTCCAAAGAGAGGTACAGACTATAGTTATTAACCTGAGAATTATTCATCTGATTAAGCTAGTTTTCAGATATGGGAGGAGAGAAGACAGCTCCAATGATTTAAATAAAGATATACCAATATGAGACATATTAAATAACAAACAGCTAATATATGTTTTCTTAAATGTCATTTGCCAAAAATATGACTTAAAATTCTGAGGTGATAGGAATTAGGTTAGGTTCAGTAAGTTGTTTAAGTAAATTAATAAATGGGTGAAAATTTCACTTTACACTTTTGACCTTTTTAAGTTGGACTTAATTTTTTTATTCTACACATATGTATCAAAATCCCACTCTGCCAAGCATTATGCTAGACACTGACAACACAAGCATGGATAAGACAGGTTCCAGTTAGTTCCCAGAGGCTGTAGGGAGAGATTCCACAAGTAAAAATGTCACCATAGAGTGGGGGAAGTGCTAGACTACATGTGTTAAGGAACCTATAGTTATATATAATGTGGATATTTTGTGTGATATTTTAATGGGATTTGGCATAGAAGACCATAGAAGACTTATGGAGGAAGTAATTTTTAGGCTGACTCCTGAAGAATGAATAGAAAGAAGCCAAGCACAAGGGGGAAAGGAAGGATTCCAAGAACACAGAAGAGTATATTCAAAGGCCCAGAGTCAAGAGCATGAGGCTTTCTGGGAAGTAAAAGAACTTTAATATGACTAGAGTGGGTAGAGGGCTTCATTTCAACAAGTGAGTAGAAGTTAAATTATAAATGTTTAAATGCAGTCTTGATTTGCTTTTGTTAAATAGTTGGCAAGGCGATTCCTGCCAAATCTATAATTGGAGGGGACACATTAGATGAAAATATAAACACCTTCATAATGATAGAACATTCTTGGGAGGTTTACACATTGACATAGGGGAAAACATTTCTCTAAGTGAAGAATTTGCTTTTAATCTTTATGTAGTATCTAAATAGCACATTATATATAGAACTTGGTATATCAAAAAATCTCCTCTACCACGTGAAAATTTGCTTTTCTTCTTTTGAGCTGCAACTCCGTTAATTTGTTGATTCATACTTTTAAAATAAGCACTTATTCCTCGAAGTGAGGGCTTACAGTGATGAGAACTAGGATATAATACTACATTTTAATATAATATTAAGCATACTTCTTGTTTAAAGTTTTGCACTAATTCTATCTCAACAGCACGGTCCCGTGAACAGCAGCAGCCCGTTCGTTCATTATCTGATGTGGAGAGTGGTGACGAGAACTTAGTCTGGAAGATACCCAACTACCTGAAGTGTAAACAGTCCTTGAAAATGATTGTCCTTAAATTAATTCTTTCTTATATATTGATTAGGCATAGTTGAAACCAGATTTTCCAAACACATTATATTTTGTTTTCCTTCCAAGCAGAAATCTGAAAAATTTCCCCAATCTGAGGCTATTAGCGTTGATAATTAAATAACCCTCTTATTTATGAGAGCATTATGATAAATACTCTTTAAGGAAAAGAAATAGTTGGAAAAACAGAGATATATAGGCTAGTTTCATTGCTGACTTTCCCCTTCCCTAAAATTAAATGAATTCTTCATTCGCTATTATAAACTAAATATTTCCTTTGAGTCCAATTAGCATTGCTGAAAGAAAAAGCAAATCAAGGCTCTGTTCAGCATGCATCAATGTAATGGAAAATCAGGTCTTTTATTCTAGCTTTAATAACTGCAGCTTGATTAGAGGCAAAGAAAAAGCTATGAAGGGAGAAGGGGGGAAAGGAGAAGGACTGCCAAATTAGTTCTATAAGAATTCTCAACCTGTCTGCTCTCTGGCTCACTATTCAAATGCTAATTGAGCCTTTTGGTAAACAGAATGGGTAATCATGGAAGACAAAAACAGACACAGAAAACAAATGAAATATCATACCTTATCCAAAGCAGCATGGCATTTTTCTGATAAGCTTTGGAAGACTTAAAATTTTAAGTCCTTGGGTCTTATTTTTTTCCTGGATAGATTATAATTAATATAATAAAATAAATATTACATAATCAAATAAAAAATGACAAAGAACTGCTTTGTTTCAACAATGAAACCAGTCATGTTATAATTAGATAAGAGGATTTATATTCACAGCTATAAACATGAAAGTAGACCATGAGGCTGGATAAAGGCAAGTTTTTAATTCTTAAAAATTAATTACATGGCATTATTCTTATCAGTACACAGAATGCATTAATTATACAATTAATAAAAAGATGAAAGGGATTTTTTTTTTTTTTTTTTGGCAATTGTAATGCACATGGGGGCATTTGGTTTTATACCCAGAATTGTCCTTCAGGCATTTGTATAATCTTCTTACTAGGCAATGTCAAGACCCTAAACCAGTTAGTAGGAATATTGAATAGAGTGGGTCTTCATGTTAGAGCTTAGACACATTTCAGAAAGGTTATGGATTTCCATGTAATTGGGATCTAAGGTGTAATAGGTTTAATTTGAGGTCCTCTTTAAAAGAACAGCAGGAAGAGGCATTGTCAGCATTATGTAATAGCCAGTAAGAAGAGGCAGCTTACTCCTTCACAATGGGCTTCCTTAAGGATGAAAAAGTGATTATCTTACTACAACAGTTATTTCTCTGAGTGCTTCCATCACTGGCATAGCACTGAAAATGCCTTGTGTGTGCTACCGCTTTATCCTTGAAGACATTTTAAAGCTATAAATAACATTCACAGAAGAAGAAATGTGGTAGTGAAAAGACAGCTGGCTATCAGGAGCAGAGCCACAGGCCAAATCCATTTTAGCAAACTCCAAGGGACTGTCCAAATTCTCTTGCTGTCTTGCAATTGTGTTTTATCAACTATTACTTGGAGTAAATGGGCTATCAGCCAGGGTCAGGAAATCTGTTTTTGTTATATACAAATTGTTGATGTAATGTACAGAAGGACAACACAGTCATATTGTGATGGTATTTGACTTGGCTGACCTGCCAGCAATATCGTATGTGAAAACAAACCTGCTACAACTTCTTCTCACCCAAAAAGAGATCATTTTAAGAGCATATTTGAACACTTGCAAATAATGCAGAAATAGTCTTTAAATAACCCCAAATGTTTACAATTTTAGAAAACTGAAGTGATATTTAGAATGCATTAACAACTACTTTGTTGTTTGAGGTAGGGGAAAAGAAAGCCCTAAAAAATAGAAAATACAGTATCACTGTCATCATTGGTGTCTCGGGAGTGACTGGTGGTTGCCTATACCTCTCCTCATTATCTCCACCTACCCCCATTCTTGGATTCAGATAATTGTATAAAATGATAAGCAAATGCAGCTTCAACCCCCTACCATTGGACATGCTATGGTCCCCATATAATACAGAAATTCTGAAGCTGCCACTCATCTCCATTGTTAAATATCCCCTCTCTGCCTCCCCTCCACCTCTGTTTCTCTCTCTCTCCTCTCTCTGGGTCTGTCTCTGTCTCTGTCTCTGTCTCGGTCTTTCTCTCTCTCTCTCTCTCTCACACACACACACACCACAAATCACAAATATTCTTTGCCTTTTCCATAGCCTATCATCTTGTTGTTTTCTGCTTTTCTGTTCCTGGGCATATCAACATTCCAAGGTTAATGATGAGGCACCTTGGAAAAGTGGTGTTTGTTTAGCTTAAGGTAAAAACAAAACCCATCTGCAATCTGAACCTGCATTCCATATTAACATCTCAGACACATTGCTGTAGGGTTGTTTTGTTTTTGTTTTTGTTTTTGTTTTTGTTTTTTTCTCTCTCTCCCCCCCCCCCCTTTGGTCATCCTGTCCTAGTTGAAAAATTATATGTGAGACTGGAGCTGGCAAACACTGGAATCAGTTTGATAGTTTTGAGCTTTGAAAATCACATTTCTCCAAGCCTTATTATCAAATTGATGTGCTGCGGCATCTTGTCTTTACCAAGCCTCCCGAATTCCTGGCAAATGGAATAAAGGAACTGGGTATTTAGCCAGCGTTTGTTTATGATTCCTTTGGAGTAATAAATATGGATTTTAGCCATATTCATTTATGAGGAAGTTTTCAGTTCTAATGAGATTAACTAGCAAAAATCCCTCTCAAAACATTAAGCAATTCTTACTTAGAAGAGATTCATTTGCTCACAATAACTAACAAGGAAAATCTTTTATTTTTCCATTATTCATCTTGCAGTTAATCTAAAAGGAGATGATAATTGCCATTATGGTACACAGTAGGCTTGTACCCCTTTACCCTATCTGAAAGAAGATGAATAGCCAGTGACACAGGACCAAAAGAGTCATGCTTCTTTCTTATTGAAGCTTTAAGATCCAATGATTCGTTCACCATATTCCATTCCCCTTGCCAAGAAAATTCTGGAAGTTCATTAAGGACACAGTGACCTCCAGCGTAGATCTTGAAGTAGCCTCTATTGCCCTCATTGGTAATGAGAAAGAAATATACTTTCAGGGAGGGTTAAACCAATGAGATATGAAAATTATTTCCATAGCATAATCCAGAACATCCTTACTGATACACCATCAAAGACCAACCTTAGGAACGCTTGGGTGACTCAGCAGTTGGGCGCCTCCCTTCGGCCCAGGGAATGATCCTGGAGTCCCGGGATTGAGTCCCACATCAAGCTCCCTGCATGGAGCCTGCTTCTTCCTCTGCCTATGTCTCTGCCTCTCTCTCTCTCTCTCTGTCATGAATAAATAAATAAAATCTTAAAAAAAAAAGACCAGCCTTATTATCAGAATAACTCCAGATTCTTATGATCTTCTAGAATAGTTCTATGGACTGGAAAAACAACCCCTATATTCAAATGTTCATGTACGCTGGTAAAAGATCAAATTTCATTAGTGCCAACATTGGGCTAAGAGTTTTATCTAAATTATCATATTCAATCCTCACAGCAGAGGCAATGTTAAATTAGAACTCCTTAATGTCTGACTTCTGAGTCCCATATATTAGCTGCCTGATATTTAGTTAAGAGTTAAAAAGTAATATGAACCTTTTTTAAGAACAAAGAAACATATACCATCAGTGCATAACGACCTAATATTGTCATTTATTTCTGACAGTCCTGAAGACAGTATTTTAAACTACTGCTATTTGGTAAAGTGTATGTCTAAAAGGACTATTTGGAGAGAGAAGAATCAAGACTTCTTAGGTTTTCAGTAATAGTGTTCTGAGAAGACAAAGCAATTGTTCTCACAAATACGCTTATTTAAGATCATTATAGAAATTTGTTTCCCTTCCTTCAAAGAATATGTTTTGAGAGCTAAAAATCATCCTAACATATTTGGACACATAGAAGTAGTTACTGCTTAAGAATCAAATGGTTATTTCTTTTGAAAGTTGTGTATGCTATATTTGATAATCATGGTTTCTAATTCCCAAAATAAGCTCTCACATTGACATATCTTTTAGATTTGAATTGGCCTCACGGATTATGTATCTATATATTTAAATGTATGTGTGCTTGTGTGTGCACATGAATACACACAAAATGAAGAAGCTTATTCCCTTGTTTCAAGAAAATTTACATAGGAAAATCTAAACTTTCAAACAATCAAATTAGAAGCCAATCATCCTGGAAATTATTAAGAATATGTGTCATTGCCATAATATCAAATGTATTCAGTCAGTATAAACAATTGAAAAAAAGCTATTAACCCTCTCTCTTTTATAACTATACACACATATATGGATAGCTCAAGGGCAAAATGCTTTGAAGATTGATTTCCCAGATTCATTCTGTGTATTGGAGAAGTGCCCTTCCCAGTAACTCAGAACAAATTGAGGAAGCATTTCATCATGAGAAGATAGGCTAGTGTGCGAGAAGTTTAATATAAAGTATTTCATCCAGATTGCCGATCCAATCCAGATAAAGCTGAGTAACTTTGATTTTTGCTATTCAAACTGTGGAAAATTTCAGATTTATATAAGGTCCATTTAGACTTCCTCCATTCTTCTGAATAAAAGTTCTATGAATGTTGTTTGGCGAATCTACTGTATCAGCCTATATATTACCTATATAAATATTTCCATCTATAATTTTTTGCTAGAATGTAATTATAGGCTCTGTCCAAGTGCCAAGGAGACTAAAAAAACTCCTTGAAGGACATATAAGGCCCTTATGTTCTGCTGCCTTCCTCTTTCTCTCTAAACTCACTCAAGACCATTCTTCCACATGCAACTGACCCTCCATGCAATCCAGACATTTTGCAGCATTCATGACATGCCATTTTCTTTTGCATATATTGTTCCTTTTACTTGAAATATCCTTCCTACTCCTTTATGCACAAGTATTTGCTACTCATCCTGTGAAGCCCAAGAGCTCCATTAATACCACTTTTTCAAGGGATATTTCTTCTACTTTTCCAGTGTGTGTTAGTAATATTATGGCATGCTGAGCTTTTCTGCTTCTATCATAATATTTTGTAATCCTTATTTTACAAATTTTCAAGCATCTTAGAAGCAATAATCTTGTTTGTTTTTTTCAATGTCTTTACTCCTAGTTTCTGCACATACAGACAATCATTTGTGGAATTAATGAATAAATGAATGAATGGTGCTATATTTGTAAGATATTTTAACTGGCAATTCATTAGCGAGGGTGAGACCTTTTGGAAAATCAATGAGGGAAAAGAATGTTCATACTACATAAGGCTAAAAGTCAATATAATAATAAAAAATAAATAAAAATTTAAAAAGTAAATATAATAAATACACATGCTTCAAACTCTTAGGTAAATTGCTTGAAATTATTCATTAAATACAGTGTTTTTATGATCTTTTTAAAAAGAATTTTGAAGGGAAAAAAATCCCTGAAAATTACGGAGACTAACATCACAAACCCCCTGTGTCAATAATCATAATTAATGACTGATCACATTCTATCATATTTGTTTTGCCTTCTTTTAAGTAAAGAATAGTCTTTAAATAAACTCAGTCTCATTGGCAAAATAAATGGGCTTAGATATGAACATTGTCACTTGCTTCTTTGTCATGTCCCATACTAAGAGGTTTTCCAACTGTTCTGGAAATCTAAAATTCAATCCCCTTGCCCAGTCTTTATCACAGTGCCACCTATATAATTTGTTGAGCCCAGGGCAAAATGAAAATATGAGATCACTGTAGAGAGAAGTCAATCTCCCCTTCTCATTAAACTGCTGCCCCAACCCAAGACTGAAAGGCATACTTCAAGGGCCTGCAATTTCCATGATGGAACACAATTGGTACCTAACTCAGTAGGAAACCCTTACCATGACTCCCATCAATGCACTGTTGTGCTACTAGCTCAGAGCAGGAGTGACTTCTACTTTATTTACAATGTCCATAAAGAGAGGGAGGAAGGGAATTATTGAGTCCACATGCCAGAGCAAGGCAGGCTTTATATCACCAATGCAGCTACATAGTGTACTCAGAATGCCCATGCTGAGGCACTTAGGTGGCTCAGTAGTTGAACATCTGCCTTTGGCTCAGGTCACGATCCCAGATCCTGGGATCAAGTCCTGCATCAGGCTCCCTGCAAGGAGCCTACTTCTCCTTCTGCCTATGTCTCTGCCTCTCTCTCTCTCTCTCATGAATAAATAAATAAAATCTTAAAAAAAAAGGAAAAAAAAAACAAAGAAAGAAAGAATAGAAGGCCCATGCTTGGGGTTTAATGCTTTGCAATGGCTATTTAATTTTTCTGCTCTATAAAATCAGCCTGACTGATCTTTCGGACAGTAGCCACTCTCTTATTTGAAGTGCCCTAACAGACTTTAGATTCAATATTCAATTCTGTTAAAATTACTGATTTAAGACCCCAAGTGTGTTGACTATTTGTGGCCAGCTGGCCACAACCCATGTCCTTTTCCACAACCATCACTTTTTCTTCCACCTAGTTGAGTTGTTGGTTTATTATATCAGTTGAGTTTATCCCTGGGAATGCATGTTTATGTTTATTGATGATAACAAATGATAAATATCTTTGAATTGCTGATTCAACTAACTTTAAGCATGCCTTTCTCTGAAGTTCATTTCATGGGAAATTATGAATTTCCTTATTTTATCTGTTACTTTTAGTTGTGTGTATATATGTCTGTTACATATTGGTCAGAGTGTCTTTTTCATCTGTGTCCCCTACCGTTTGGCCATTAACTTCTAGAGCAGAAACTAAAATTGTAGATCTCTTTGTACCTCTAATTCCCAGAGCTCATAGTCTGTCACATATTAGATTTTTCAATAGCATTTATTGATTAAGCAAAGAAATTAGAACATGATTTGCTTAAATGTAAGAAATTATATAAATGCACAGTTTTTAGAATCAGGTTTGTAAAACAGCTAAAGTCATCACCTTAATACTATTAAACTTTAAAAATATATCTTAACAAAAGGTAGAAATTATAATAAGAAAGTATAGTTTTTGTTTCCTTAGTTTTAGAAATTACAACCTATAGTGGTTATAGCACATGATTTAAGATCAGAGTAGAGCACTGAACCCTTAAGTAACGTCAGCTGTTATTAAAAAAATGGATCTTATTTACCAAAAGGAAAAACTAGCAAATCAAGGGAAATGGCTCTCATGGTAATGAAAGAATTTCAGTAGCTCTTAGTGTTGCTCTAACTTAGATAACATATGGCAAGACTTGCCAGCAGATTCACCAAACAAAATTGTAAATAGAGTTCATTCTTACAGTGTCTCTTGTTTGTTTTTATCTCCTTGGCTGAGTTTCTAGTCTTGTGGTTGACCCTTATTATATAGTTCCTCTGGCTTTCATAGCTCAACTGTACCTTACTCAGTTCTTTCTATAGCCTGTCTACACACTGTTCCTTTGCCTTCTCAGAAGACACTACATCGACATGAAAACAGACAGTAACATCGGAGTTGAAAAAGTAAACCGTAGATATTCTCCCTGTTAGTTTTGTATCGTCATGAAGTTACCTTACAAACCTGTTTTCTCATCTGTAAAACATTAAAAATCATACTGTCTACCTATGAGGGCTATTGGGTGAGTAAATCAAAGAGCTAGAGCAGCAGAGAGCACAGAGTAAACCCTCAAATATCAGCTATTATTATGTCTGGGTATGTGACCTTGGGAACATTGGTCATCTGTGAAATGGGATCAACATACCCTCCCTACCAGGGTTGCATTTATAGTAAATAAAATAACTTATGTTACCTGTATTGTACAGGGTCAGACATACGATAATTTGGAAAATAAATTCTTGTCTGAACATAAGTTTCTGCAGTACTCCAAAATGTTACATACAAAAAGATTAATGTCTTCTAATAAATTAGGCAAGTGATAATGCTGAATATTCATTTCTAGAATCATGGGGCAAAACTTAGAATACTTAATATTAATAGGATGGGTTTGTAAATTAAGGAAATAAGTGTGGATTATAAGAGAAAAGATGGTTAGGATTGAGTGCTGGGAACTCCAACCTTTAGAAGCTGGAGGAATGAGGAATAACTAACAGGGGAGATGAAGAAGAAAATGCCAGTGAGGTGTGGGAGACTATGGTGCCTTGCAAGGCCAGTGAAGAAGGTATTTGTGGAGAGAGTGATGAACTGTATCAAGTTCTATAGATTGGTCTAAATGCAGAATATATTAGTTTCCTTTCTGGTATCTGAAAGCTTTCTTTTCATTCTTTCATATAACATAATGAAATGCATATTCTCCATTTTGTGGAGTCTGGCACATTAATTACTAATACGAGTCATATAAGGCAGGGTTGAGATGCCTGGGTGGCTCAGTGGTTGAGCATCTGCCTTTGGCTCAGGGCATGATCCCACGTCTGGGACGTCTGGGAATCGAGTCCCACATCAGGCTCCCCTCAAGGAGCCGGGTACCCTCTGCCTATGTCTCTGCCTCTCTCTCTGTGTCTCCCATGAATAAATCAAATCTTTAAAAAAAAAAAAAAAAGGCAGGGTTGTCAGTGGTCTGAATTTCCACATGTCCACTGTCCACATGTCCACTGACTGTTACTTTAAGCCTAATTTCTGACATTTCCCTCCAGATAAGATACCATCAAATTGTTCCATTTTAGCCAATTATAATTTGTGGGGAAAGCAGGTTTTAAGCCTGTCCTTAGTCCTATCATTCATTGTAAGTGAAAGTTTTACACCAAAATTGCAGGTTTGGATAAACATTAAAGAGCAGTCTATCTTATTGGGCTGCTCATAAAGAGAAACCTTGTCAACCAGAGTGGAAACATTTCATTTTAAAACTTCAAGGTATTGATAAACATCATCAAAGCTATGTAAACTTCAATCTTTATCTAAGTTTCAGGTTGTTAGGCAGAAAATAGTTAATCCAGTGATGCTTCTACAACATTTCACCACTTAACACTCAGTAATTTTATGCTTTTAAAGGGTAAATTGCTGAGCCTTTCTTAACAAAATGGACAAAGCTTTCTAATACATGGACAGTAGATAATGGCAAAAAAAGCCAGCTCTTTCTGGTTTTCCTATTTATATAAATATGAGAGATTAAACTTGTCAGAAAAGACTAGTTTGTGTATATTTTGAATTTGCAATTTTTACAAGTGATTTCATGGCTTCCCATAAAAGGTGGGAAAAGAAGGCTTTGTATAGCAAGGGCTAGTCAGTTTATGACATTCATCTAGTTTATGATATTCATAAAACTTAGAACTAATAGAACTTTAACTTTGGTTTTAACTTTGATTCCCACCAAAGTTTCATCTTCATAAATCTTCCTTCCTCAAATAGAATTATGCTGTGATTATGGGTCATCAAGCCATTCATATGGTCTTATAAATTCTGCACCATCCCTGTTTATATAGATTATTACATTTGTCTCCATCAAAATTATTCTGATTTCTTTGAGGTTTCCTCACTTCTTCCTTGTTTTCAGTTCCTTTAACCATTTAAGCAATTGGTCTGCTACAAATTTTTTAAAACATATTTTTAAAATATCAAGATTAGATGTTTGCACAACTGCTATATTCTCTTAAGCCCAATTTTTGCAATATAAGAGAATTGTTAAATTGTTCAATTGAGGTTTTACATTTGAAAATGTGCAGGAAGGCAGCTTAGTGGCTAAGTGCACAAATTCTAAAGCCTGACAGCCTGGTTTTGAATTTCTCCTCTGCTCCTGAATAGCTATGAATCCCTGAGTGTGTTACTGGACATATTTTTTTCTTTACTTTCTCATCAATAAAATGGGATTAATAATATCATCTATTTTATGGCATTGTTAGGAGAATTACATTGGTTAATCTCCATCAAGCTTTGGGAAAAGCACAGCGTAGAATAACTACTATATATGTGCTTGAAAATTAAAGGTATTTTTTCAACTAATTTAATAAACAATAGCACCTCACAATACATGTTTAGTGTCAATTTACTGCATTTTTATCTTGTAGATATTTATGTCCAACTCAATCACAAAACCTAAGTAAAAGTCACATTTCTTTTTTGGTACTATCTACAGTTGTAATAGTAAAACATAAATATTCATGATTAAACACTGACAGTCCCTATAACTCTGTTATAATGTGTGTTTAATTGACACTAAAGATTATTAAACTGAAAAAAAGTTTTAAGAACATGATTAATATAAAAGGAGGATCAAGGAACATAGCAATTACTGATTTTTTAAAAGTACAGTAACCCAAAAAGGCACATTAAAAATTAATTATTCCAAATTGATTGCCTGGACTACACTGCACAAGGACATTGAGAATTCTGTTTTTTTTTTAATAGTGAATTATTGTAGTAAATTTAAATCCCTAAAGAAACAAAATTATGAAAATAAAGTCATTTTTATTTATTAAATATCACAACAAAATATAAAACACTTAACTTGGTTAGCTAAATTTATAATGTAATAGTATTAAATGTAAGGAACACATTTTTAAACCAAATTATGAAACTATTTGGTAAAATAGCTAATCTAACTTCTTGCTTGTCAAGCGCTGCCAAATGCTTTTTTTATGTTTCTTTCATTATTTTGACTGTTTCATTATTTGTGCACAAATAGAAAAACAAGTTACCTTGAGACTTTATGATGTTAAAGTATTGAATGAATTTTTTAATTATCTCAAAATAAACATGTCTATAACACATTATGTTGAAGGTATGGATTTAGATGTTAAATAAAGTCATGAGGGTAGATTCTAGGACATGATTGCTTACTGCATGCATAGGTGTGAAATAGGCAGAAAGAAATCAGATCATGGTCAATGTCTAGAAGACTTTCCTTCCTCTCCTTTATTCAACTGAATCAGCCTCCTAAATATTGTGGTTCTTAGATCATTAATTCTCCTGGTTATTCCCATTAATATACCTTTGTTTATAATCATTATCATTTAAACTCAATTGGCTTTATATTTAAAATAAGTTTACATACCTATTCCCTTCAGAATTCCATTTATAGGACCTCTCCAGCAAAAAAAATTTGCAAAGATGTTTATTACAGCTTCATTTCTAGTTCTGAATGCTCATAGAGAGGATTTATTTTAAAATATTTATGATAAAATAAAATAAGTCCATTCATGTTATAGAATAGGTGTAATTACTAAAAGGAATGGGTTAGCTCTCTATGTACTGGCATGGAAGGTTGCTCAAAATATACTGAATGAAAAACTGCAAATTGGAATAAACTGTAAATAATTCTGTTATTTTCTGTAAAACAAAAATGCATGCGACTTTGTGTTTATACAGACACAAATTTGGGTTCAGAAAAAACTGCCAAACTGTAAATATTTGGTTTTCCTCAGGAAGAAAGTGAGATGGGTAGGGGAATTTTACTTTTAAGATTTCTTCATTTAATTGTATTCAAACAAGTCAATGCTATTATTCCAACAAAATATGTGTAAACATTTAATTATATGTTCAAGTCCATAAGTAGCACACAATTCTTGAAAACAGAATATATATATAGAAACTTTATATATTTATATACATACAGCTATTTATGTACATATATGTCCATAGAAATTATCATCTTAGAGCATTTTAAAATTCCCATTCCAAATGTACTGAATATATCAGAATTACTAGGGCCACCCCAGGTAATTCTGATGATTAAGAGCTAAATTTGAGAATAGCCATTCTAGTTTACATAATATTGACTATCCATGAATTTCTTCACTCATGCCTACATTAATACTTCTATAAAAGTCCTGCTCTATTTATTAATATTTTTTGCTATACTAAACAGTACCCACTTTATAAAAAATTTCAGAACATGTCTTGAGGAAGAGTTTACTAACTCAAGAATTTGTGGCGTGTGTGCTATATGTGCTCAGTTCTATTCCATGTGGTAGGAATGCAAAGAAGAACAAAACAGAAAAGATCCCATCTCATGAAGATAATCTCTCATAAATAACTGCTCAACTGCTTTTATCTTATGACTAATTTTGTAGTACGGTAGTTCTCAAACTTTGAGTAGGCATCAGATTCACCTGGAGATCTTGTTAAACTAGACTACCCTCCAAGATTTACTAAGTCTGGGTTGGGCCCCAGAAATTTGCATTTCTAACAAGTTCCCAAATGATGCTCGTACTATTGAAGACCACACACTTATTGAGTATAATTGCTAAAATGTGATCTATTTCCTTTCTTCCATAGCTGGTATAAAGGTGAGATCCAAACTTGAGATCTTCCTCTAGCAAGAATTATATATAAGATTTCAGTATGTTGAGTACTAATTTCATAACTGGCACTCTTTTACTTTCCTATGCTGATATCTAAAGCATATTTTATCAAAATTGTATATATTATTTAAGTCTCTAAAATACTTTTTAGAAACTTGTATGTTTACATATGAGAAAAAGATAGAGACAAAGAACCTGAAATTTATAAAACACATGCAACAGGGAGGCTAAAGTAAGTTTGAGTCATTTGACTGTACTTTGCTTCCTCTGGGAACTACATACACCCGCCCTAGTTACCAGAGTGGTTGACATCAAAAGAATTAATATATATGGAAACTTTCTACACAAGGTAAAGAGTCATAAAATGTAGGTTACTTAGAGAATTCCTCATCTCATCTCTGACTACCAGAAGAAAAATTTGGAACATCTTTTCTTTGGTCAACCCAAAGCAAATTGTTCCCACTGCACAGAGTATATTGAATTTCACTTGTTTCCTCCCAAACTGGTGCATGTGCCTGGCCTTGGCATGCTATGCAGTTCACTTATCAAATGCCACTGAGGTGAGTCTCCCCTTTTGAACACATCTGAACCCTCACACTGTGGAGAGAAGCCAGACACAGGCCTTACACCTTGAGATTTCTGAAGAACATGTGCCATGTGTTTGTCATCTTTTCAGAAAAGCACTTCTGAAGAGCCCTTTAATGAGTTTCCTAGAGAAAATCTGAAGGAATCGTAATGCAACTAATCATTTCCTACCTTCCCACTGAACCTCTTATTAATTAACATGTTAATGCTCTGTTTGATTTCTTAAATTTAGTTTGAGAGACAGTAAAACAGCTATTTTCAAATTAAATTAAATTGAGTTGTGAGAAGATTTTCAACCAATATAGGGCTTTTTGTACTCTACTAATTCCAGTGCTCATTAAGGTAAAAAAAAAAAATCAATGAGCTTGAAATGAAAGTGTTGATATTATTGTAGGCTAAATCTACTTCTGGATAACTTACTCCCTCCATGACAATGTTTTAGCATGTATGTGACATTAGAAAATGCAAATTTTAGTGCTTAAAGAGAGAGAAAATTTTCCTCAGTTACCATAAATGTCTCCCAAGTATCTGTTTGGGGAATTAGCATAGTCATAAACTGTAAAAATTAAGATTTTTTTCCTAGTACAGTAGACATCTTTACTGTTAATAGGCTGCAATAATCCTTTGATTTTTAATGGTGTATTGCTCTCAGTTCATTGTGCAAATTTCAGGTATGATTAATTATCTTTTATCTTTCTCCAAGGCTTTTCTTTTTTAGCAAAAGGGATTTGTTTAGACTTCTGTTCTAATGGATTCTAATGGGAAATGTTATATAAGATAGACCTTAACACCAGAGCTATTGCACCATTATGGAACAAATAGTTATCACTTACTCTTCTTCAATAAACAATTTTCAAACACCTTTATCTATATTGACTTGGGTCTTCTAAATCTTTTATGT
The DNA here is from genome assembly GCF_053574225.1 of Canis aureus. Classification (NCBI taxonomy): domain Eukaryota; kingdom Metazoa; phylum Chordata; class Mammalia; order Carnivora; family Canidae; genus Canis; species Canis aureus. Next base: position 48,707,254 of record NC_135614.1, read on the forward strand.
TGAACTTCAGCAATGTCTTTTATTGCCAGAGTTTGCAAATATTTTTCCCTTCCTCATTTATCTCTTTTTAGATTAACTTTGCAATAACAGATTGGGTTGATACTACAACTCTACCACCTATAGAGATGAAGTATTCTGGGCTGTACCAGAATACTTCCCAATCAATGTCTTGCCCTTGGATAACGCAAATGTTTCAGTGCTTCTCAAACTTTAATGGCCATATGAATCACCTGGAGATAGTATTAATGTGTAGATACTGATTCAGTAGGTCTGGGGTAAGATCTAAGAGTGTACATTTCTAACATGCTCCCAAGTTGTGGTAAAACTACTTTGAGTAGCAAGGTTTAACTTATAAGCCAAAAATAAATTTGACAAGATGTCTTTAATAATTGCAAATCTCACAGTTTTTCTGGAAAGCAGTTTGCTACTCATAAAACAGTACCTTTATCAGGACCAAAGTTTTGTAGTCAAACAAAACTGAGATATTTATTTTTCTACCTTTTTCTATCTTCTTTCTTATAAAGCACACTATATTGCTGGTGTGAAAGGTATCTCTTGAAGTTTTCACTATTTAGAATGTAAATTGTAAAATATTTGAAATATTTTTCATCTTAGTTTGTCCTTTGAACTAAGCACTTTGGGAATCAGATTGAGGGATTGATTACTTACATTCCACTCTGACAATTTCTTAAAATGTATTTTCTTCACCTTTTTTTTTTTGAGAATGTTATGAAACTGAACACACAAACACAAATAGACTTTAGATGGGAAGAAAACAAACCATTCCTAACAATTTAGAGTATCTTGCCATCAAAATCTTTGTACCTTATAAAATGTTCAATAAGAAATTTGGTTTATATCTCTAAGTTATTTTTGTCACTGGGAAAGGAACTCTTTAAAACAAGACTCCTTCTTTATTAAAAATCTCCTTCTGTTTTAAAATGTGTACTTTACTTCAGGATAGTTCTCAAACCTTAGTGTGTGTCAGAATCACTGGGGTCTACTTGCTAAAACATAGTTGGCAAGGCCCTACTAAATCCAATACTGGATTTAGTGTGTGACATATGAATTTGCAATAATCCAAGAATGTGCATTTCTAACAGTTTCCTAAGCGAGCCTGATTTGCTGATTCAGGGCCCACTCTATGAGAACTAGTAATTTAAGAAAATGTATTTGCATCTGATTATCAAAGATTTTTAACTAGCTGTGAGAAAGTTAGGCTAATAAGGAGAAATGTAAGGATCTCAGCCAGCTTTTATCTAAGCTGTCAACACAGAAGCAATAGAAGCCTCATAAAATCATTCAATAAATGTCCAGGAGCACTGGCTTTTCTATGTCCCATATAGGGAGAGAGATTCTTTAGGTAATAATTTAAGATCACTTGATCAGAGAATTCTTATCAGACTCTCACATTAGGGTAGGTTTCCTTGCAATCATACAACACCCTGTAATTGACCTTAATGAGAGTAGTCATAACTCTGATTATACAATTAATTGCAAAAATATCTGTTTAGTGAGTGTATTCTCCATGTGACTGCAATTATTTTAGGTGCCATAACTGTCTCTCATGGCTATGGTATAAATATTGCAATATCTAGTTTAGAACTGACACATACTTGATGCTCATTATCTGCCAATATAGATAGTGGAAAATGTCACTATTCTCCTATCTTAATAGAGGTGGTAGTCTTTAAGTGCCTTAATTCAGAGATGTTATTCTCTTGAGTCCACGACAGCTATTTTTTATTGATTATGATATTCTTGCATGCTGAACTCAGACTCAGCCCAGGAATTATTCTCATTCTGGTAGCCTCTATTAGTTGTCATACATGGCATATGAGATAAAATCTAATTGCCATTCCTGCAATGAATTCTATTCAGAATGGCCTTTGCTTTGTTCACTCAATATTCCCTGAGTTTTTGCCTCTACCTTTGTTCATGCTGTTTCATTTATCTGAAATAGCTACTCTCCTCCAAACACACTCCATTTGTTGAAAACCTATTAATTCCTTAAGTCCTATCTTGAGCACCATCTTTTCTGTGAAGCCTTTTGAAATCCCCTTAATTAGATGAAATCTCTGATGACTCTAACCTTACTCTCCTTTACAATATAGTAATTTGTATGCTCGCCTTTACTTTACTAAAATGGTCCTCCTTAAAGACAAAGAACACTTATTCAACTTATTTTACCATAACTTCAGTCATTGTACAAATATGCATTGTTCTATCACGTTCCAGGCCCTCAGCTCGGTAAAGGGTACATAGAGATTAATGAGACCCAGCATTTGTGGCTAAGGGGGACACCATTTTCTAGAGCATAAAACAAATCTCTAAAAACATAACTATAGAATAATACAGCACAGTACAAGGCAGAGTAATGGGATAAAGAAAGAAATGGTCATCTCCATGTGGGCTATATATGGTGACCAAAGATATTACAGTGGTTAGAGACCAGTAAGAACCTTAAGAGATGAATTGTATGTGGTAGATACAGCTGTGAATTGTATGTGGTAGATATTCAGCTTTTTCCATTTATTCTGCTTATTTGAATTAATCTAAATGCATATCATAAAATAGAAGTGAGTTAAACAAATTATATTTTATTTTCTCATGTCTCTTTAGTTTCCTAAATGTCTGCTGCATGAAGTTTTCATGGATCCCATACTTTAATCCTCCTACCATCAGCTATTTTCTATAATAGTACAATATACCTTACCTCAATCCATGAATCTCTTGGCCTTATTTAGTAACTGTTCCATGGACCCACTGCATACCCTGAAGTGATAATATTATTTCTAATAGGAGATATCATTAAAAAGCCATATCAAACAGATATTCGGACTCTACTAAAGTAGTCACCTCCTTTTTTTTTTTTTTTTTTAAAGACTATTTACTTAATTGAGAGAGAGAAAGCATGAGCAGGGGGAGGGGCAGAGGGAGAGAAAGAAGCAGATAAGGGGCTCAATCCCAGGACCCTGGGATCATGATCTGAGCCAAAGGCAGATGCTTAATCAACTAAGCCACCTAGGCACCCCAAGTAGTCATCTCCTTTACCAATTATTATATAACTGCACAGGTAGAAGAAACTTGCCAGGAACCCAAATCCAGTTTGCTGTTTTGGGAGGCAAGGGCTGCTGAAGCAATTCTCAGCCAGGACATAGGCAGGATCATGTTATCACAAACACCAGGAGAGATCACAGCAAGGGACCCAAGACCAAACCTGCCTCTCTCCTTCTCACAAATACCACTCAATCACCATTGAAACCTATTCTTCTGTATTAAGAACATTAGATTGTTGGGTTCCACCCCTACAGATTTGTTTCAGAAAGCCTAATTCTGACTCCAGGATGTCAGTTTGAACCAGTACCACAATGGGTAATGTTACAGGTGGTCCATGGCCCACAATTATTCCAAATAGATTATCCCCAATCTTGTGGGGTTAATTTTGAAACAAAGGCAACTGCATAATGTTTTTCCTACCACAGTTTCTATATGCTAATGTCGGAAACATGTAAAAAAAATTAAAACTACCTTTGCCAAGGGGCCTGGCTCAAATTCCCTTCTGTGTTATCCTTGATTAGCTCTCTCTACCAAAAAGGAGTGGGTATTTTCTTCTCTTCTTTCACATAAGTGATATAGGAGTATAGGAGCAATTTTAGAATTTTATTTCTCTTACTTATCCTCACATCACTATGATTTATGTAGGCAGAAAGAACTGAAACCAATACCTGCCATTCTCCCAATAAATTGTTAACTAAAGTTTTAGAGTTAAGCAGGCACAAGGTTTACTGATCTCACTTCTCTCACTTCTCATAAATAGTGTTATGAAAGGTGCAACTGCCCTCACTTTACAGACGAGGAAACAAGATGGATGTTTAAGGAACTTGCAAAGATCACATAGCAAATGAAAGCCAGCTTCAATTCAAACCCAGATGTCTGATTCTACAATCCATTTTTAATCTCATCAAACAGTTGGCATTTCACTTCATTTTGTTGGGACAATAGGTATTGAGTGAATGATGAGTGTATACATGTTGTAATTTACCAAGTTAATTACACATGTGAAACTCTGTCCTGGTATATCCTTCAGACTCATTTTCTTCTTGGGGTTGGGATATGTAATGTTCTCTGACACTAGGTTTCTAGTTTCTGTGGTTTTCTCTTTGACAACCACTTTTTCCTCTTCGTTTAAGATTCTGTATCATCTGTCTTTGATCTAGGCACCTTTTCTTTATTCTCCAGAGTGTTTCTTCTCAGCAGTCCCCTGTTTTATTATTCGAAATTTTAGACCTACCTTTCTCTTTTAGCTTTAAGCTTTGGGCTTTTCTCTTATGCTTCATCTGAGGCAGTCATATGCTCATGCTGTTTCATTCATTTAGGTTTCTTTTTTTCAATCATATATTCTTTTCTGTCTCCTATTATTCTAGATTTTATCATACTACCTAAATCCTTACTAATGTGCTGGAATGATTCTTCCGTCTTCAGCATTTCTGATACTAGCCTTTTAACTATGAGGAAAAACTACTGACACCCTCATTATTGATTTTATTGATCATATAGATATTTTTCCAGGGTTTTGTATGGTTGAATTTACTCAACTCATGAGTACTTAATTTGTGGCCTAAACAAAATGAATGGGCATGTTTTGATATAATGGCCACCATGGCTCAAATCCACAGTGAAAGGAATTTGTAGCATGAGATAGGATAATATATTCACACCTGGAAATACATGTGCCTCATTTGTGACATAAAAACCAGCATTTCCAGAAAATAGCTTCTAGAAAACAGGTGAGTTTCCAGCCATTTCCAATCACAGATTTTCTGTTTTAAGACTTTTCACTTCATAATAGTTACTAAATCTAATTTTAAACATCAAACTTCTCTAAGATTCACAATCCATTACAAAACAATATAATGGAATATATAAAACTCCATTCCTAGAATAATTTACCCGTCAATCTCATATAATTTGTAAATAAGGTAGAGAATAGCCTAAAATTTTTTATATCACAAATTATTTCCCTTACATTGCAGTGATTATAGTGTGTTTCTTTTCTGTTTAGTAAAGGAACTAAAAGCAAGAGTTTCCAGAACAGAGGAATCATGACAGGGAAAACTAGAAATGCAATGCGTCAAAGCAACACAAGATGTCACTTTTACATAGGCCTGCACTTCCATGGTAAAGCTACATCTGCATTGTGCATAAAATAGCATGTGGAGAGAAAAAGCACCAAGGAGATTTACAAGTGCTTCAGGAGCATGAAAAGGAGCCAAAATTCTTGGTTTGTTATCAATATTTATAACAATGTCTTGAGAAGTATCCCCAAGCTGGAATTATTTTCCTGTACCTATATCAACCCATACAACACATGGCCTTCAAAACACAATGTGGTTTCTCCCTCACTTTCTAGGTGGCACAGGGCCCAAAACTAAGCTTATTCTCACTGCCTGCCATATTCTTCTCTGCTTTCTTATTTATGCTTATTTTATCTGAAGCCTGATCTGTTAAAATAGGCCCCTGATTTTCTTTTTCTGGTCTTACCCAATTAACACATTTTACGTACTGCTTCCAAGATGATGCTCGAAGGAAATTCTGATACAATGCTCTTCTGTTCTCTAAGGTCAGGTTTAACAAGGAGTATTAATTTCCTATTGCTGCTATGACAAATTAGCACAAATGTAGCAATTAAAAAAAAAGAAAAAACACAAATTCATTTTCTATAGATCCAAAGTCTGACACAGATCTCACTGAGCTAAGGTCAAGGTGTTGACAGGGCTGCAGTATCTTCTGTAGGCTCTAGAGGCTACTTCCTTTTCTTCTCTAGTTTCTAAGAGCCACCTGCCACTTTCCTTGGTTCATGGCCCCTTCCTCTGTCTTCAAAGCCAGCACTATGGAGCCCAGTGTCTTCTGTTACCATTTCTCTGATTTTTCATAGTCATATCTTCCTTTAACTCTTGTAAGGACCCTTATGGTTACATTGGGCCAATGTAGGTAATCCAGGATGATCTCCCTATTTTGAGGTCTGCTGGTTAGCAATCTCAATTCCACTTTCAACCTTAATTCTTCTTTGTAACCTAATATATTTATTGGTTCTAGGGATTAGGATGTGGACATCTTTGGGGATTCATTATTCTGCCTACCACTCACAGAACTGAAAGTGCTTGAGGATCTGGTTCATCTAACCCTTGATCCTAATCCCCTTTCAGGATCCATCCTCATTTCTTTTGTGCTAAATGCTTCAGCCAGACTGAACTTCCCATAAACAGGGCATTATCCATTCAAGACTCTCTCAACCCTGTCCATGCTGTGCTTACTTCCTAGGCAGTTGTTCTCTAACTCCTTTGGAAATTTAATCTTCATCTTTTAAGTCCTCTACTTGGGGAAACTTTGTAAAGCTCTCTCTTAGACATAATCATTCTCTTATTCATGCACCCATTGAGACTATCTCTTCTATATCATCAATGTATTTTATAATTTTGTTCTTGTCCCCCCCCCTCCCCCCCGGGATCACTAGGATACCCTTTTCCCCAATAATCCCTGTTGCAAAATCATGAAAGGTGGTAGATATATTTTGTTAAATGTTGGAAAGAGTATATATTATAGAATAAAGTACTATGGCAAACAGACACTCCCCCCACATCCGAATATCAATGGTTTAACACAATAGAAAGTTATTTCTTTACAATACAAGGCAGGTATTCCTGGTCTCCTGATAGCTTTTATCCATGTGGACTCAAGAATCAAGCTCCTTCTGTGTCCTATCTCAGTCATCCCACGAAGGCCTATCTTATTGTTTGAATACAGACATTAGAAGGAAAAACAGAACATTCAAGAAAACTACTTGTGGTTTTGTTGTTGTTGTTGTTTTGTTTTAAGATTTATTTATTTATTTGAAAGAGAGTGAGAGACCACAGTGGAGACCTAGAAAGGAAGAGAGAAACCCAAGCAGACTGTGTACTCCACAGGGCTGGACATAGGGCTGGATCTCACAACCCTGAGATCATGACCTGAGCTGAAACCAATAGTCTCTTAGCCAACTGTGCAACCCAGGTGCTTCAAGAACTACTTGCTTTTAAAAAGCATGACCTGGTGCAGCCCGGGTGGCTCAGCGGTTTAGCGCCACCTTCAGGCCAGGGCCTGATTCTGGAGACCTGGGATGGAGTCCCACGTTGGGCTCCCTGCATGGAGCCTGCTTCTCCCTCTGCCTGTGTCTCTGCCTCTTTCTCTCTCTCTCTCTCTCTGTCTCTCATGAAAAAAATAAATAAAATCTTTAAAAAAATAAATAAAAATAAAAAGCATGATCTGGAACCCACCTCATTTCTGTTTATATTCCTTTGGAGAAAAAAATTAGTCACATGGTCAAAATAACCTGCACGGGAGCCTAGGGAATGTAATTAACAATATATGCAGCAAAACCCTATTAATTTAGGGAAAGAGGATATTGGATTTGGGTAGAAAATTGTGATCTCTGCTACAAAGAGTTAATGACAACAAATCTAGCTCCTTCCCTCCTACCAACTCATAGACTATATGAATATGTATCTCTTACCCTTATAGCCTATTTCTTTGTGATTTATGTCTGACATCTACTAAAGTTTAAGAGGTCAGTTTAGTAAGGAAATGTTAAAAGTGAGTGCAAAATTAAATTTTACATGAATTTTCGTTTAAGAATATTGATCAATATGGTAAAACAAACAAAAAAACTATTAAATTGCTCCATAGATGACAAATATAACCTAGTTAAATAAAAAATATATGATTATAAAGTCTTCAGAAGATTGAGAGGAAAAGTAGGTATTATTCTGTGGCATAAGAGGTCTAGCAAAGTGGTAAAAAAGGTATGACAAAATTCGACAGGTGAGATTTTGTCAAATATAATAGTTAGGAGCATGAGTTTGGAGTTAGATGGATTAGTTCTGCTTTTTTAGTGGATGTATAACCTAAACAAATTAAAATGTCAGTTTCTGCATTAGTTAATAAGCATATAATAAGCATAATAGCTTACAATTTTTGGAAGGTTTAGGATGTCTAACCTATCCATAATCCAAAATGCTAGGTCTTACTGTTCTTAGACATTATTGAGCAAGGAAATCTGTATTGACCTCATATTTTTAAGGTGTATGTACAAAGTATAGAAACAAATGGAAGTTTTTGAGTTAAAAAGTTTTTGAGGTCGGGAAAGCTGAAATCCAAAGAGCTGATGTTTATAAGGACAAAAAGACAAACAGAAAATCTGTCAAGGTTTTTATATTCACAAAAACAAAATAAGAATGTTCTTCAAGTTAACAAGGCCAATTTTTTTTTTTTTCCAGAAGCATAGTATTCCAAGAGTAAAACAAACACTTAAAAGAGACAATTGAGGGGATCATACAGATAAAGTACTGAGGGGCACCATCTTGTCCTGAATGACTTTGTGGCTACTATATTCCGAAGTGAGAAACATATAAATCAGATTGAAAATTCAGTGTGGACTTAATGATATGGAATAGAGAGTCAAGAAGAGACATGTAGGAAAATTGAGAAGGGAAATACAATTCTCATTTTCAAAAAAGAGAAAGAGATTAATAGATTAATATTGATAACTACAGACAGAACATGACTTTTAGCATTCAGAAGATTCTAGGACAGGTTACCCTAGTTTTTCAATGAGACATCTTATAACTCCACCCTTAGAAACTCTACCTCATTAAATGTATATATCCATCTTTGGATGCAACTCAATTTCAGAAATGTGACAATTTGAGTGCACAAAAAGTGTCATAAGATAACAATATGAGTTGACTAGGACAAGGTTGGAAACTATAAATAGACATAAATGTTTTACTGAAGTCCAGATAGGTTATTGAAGCCTCTAATTTTACCCTCCTGAATAAGTTTTTTTTTTTTTTTTTTAACTAGAATGGGTCAAATTCCTACTTATAAATTCAATTGGTTTGTTACCTTATGTAAGCAAAAGTATAAATGTGGGTCACTCAAGAATAACTTTCTTATTTTTCTACGACTTTGACACAAGTCTTACTGTACATTTCACCAATGGATGGAATTATTAGGAATTATTTTCAAATTTCAAATAAACAAAGTTATAATGGTTAAGACTGTGGATTTTTTAAGTTGGTAGACTTAGTATATGGCTCTTGTTCCCTCAATTACTAGTTGTGCAGCTTTAGGCAAATAAGTTAACCATTCTGAATCTCAGTGTCCTCACCTATAAAACTATTATTATAAAGGAAAGAGCATTTACATATTGCATCAATTACATGGGATAACTAATATAAATACACTTAGCATATAATATATCTCCATCATGGTGGAAATAATTACAATGTTGTTGTCCCTAAAGATATTGCCTATTAACAATAGAGTTTCCATATAGTTAAAGAGCTTGCAGAAATGGATGAATCAAATTCAACAAGATTAAAATAAATTGTGTTATGCCATTTTTTAAAAGATTTTATTTATTTATTCATGACAGACAGAGAGAGAGAGTGAGGCAGAGACATAGGCAGAGGGAGAAGCAGGCTCCCTGAGGGGAGCCCCATATGGGACTTGATCCCAGGACCCCTGGACCAAAGGCAGAAGCCCAACCACTGACCCACCCAAGCGTCCTATGTTATGCCATTTGAACAAAAACAAAGCAAAACAAAATATATATATAAATTTTGTAGAGGGAGAGAATAAAAAAAAAGTCTTTCTAATCAGAAACAGATATAAACATTTCTGAACCATTTCAGAAACTATGTTCAATATGAATCAATGGAAAAATGTAACTACAAAAATATCTAGCATCCTCTTTAAGTACATCTATAGAAATATAGGTAGTAATATAAAGCAAAGATCAGATCCTTTGTGCTCTTTGTTGTCAAAGAACATCGAAAATCTTGTAGTTGATTCAAGGTCCATTCTAACTTGAATGCAGACAAAATCAAAACATATTCAAAGGACAATAGTCAGGGGAGTAATGAAATGTGTCATTTGAACAATGATTTGAAGAGCAGTGGTGGGATTGTTTCTTGTTGGGGACTATGAAAAAGCAGCAGCTGTATTTTTTTTTAAGTTTTTTTTTTTTTTTAATTTATTTATTCAGAGAGAGAGAGACTGAGAGGCAGAGACACAGGCAGACGGAGTAGCAGGCTCCATGCAGGAAGCCTGACGCAGGACTTGATCCCAGGTCTCCAGGATCAGACCCCGGGCTGCAGGAGGCGCTAAACCGCTGTGCCTCCGGGGGTGCCCAGCTGCTGTATTTTTTATACAAATCTTTTTGTAGATGTATGTTTTCATTTGTTTAGGGCAAATACCTAAGTGTAGAATTGTTGGGTCACACAGTAGGTATATATTTACCTTCATTAGACACTGTCAGTTCTGCAAGGTGGTAGTACCACTTTTTAATGGCATACTTATTTAAATATCATCGACTGATCATTTTATGCTAACCTTAAAAACCCAGATTTCTGGATTTCCTGGAAAAAAAATTGGGACGCCTGACAATATTGGATTTACATGGCCAAAAATAGCTGGAGTTGAATTCACAGACTTTTTAGGTGGTGTGTGAATGGTTCAATTCCTCTTAGACCTCACCTGTCCTTTCAGCTCAATGCATCTATTTGGTAGCAACTGACACCTACCTGTGATTTTGCATATCTTGATGTGATGGAAGATGCCACAGTGTCAGGTACTTTCAACTGCATTTAAACCACTGTTGACTTGTATTTGCATCTGAGGAAGAACATGAGCTTCGAGGTGTGTGTGCATGGTTCATTGTTATTAAGTACTAACTTAGAGATAATTTTGTTTTTCCTCTTGGCTGCCCCCTACTTCAGTTGCACCTAGAAATGGGTAACAGAAACAGCAGCAGGGCTATTGCTAGGAAAGAAGGTTCTGAAGACAGTGCTGGAGATCCCATGTTATGATTAGTGTAACAAGATACGTTATCAGTTTAGTATTCTGTTATTTACTTAATTTAAGCCTAATGATATGAAACATTATTGCAATGCTGAAGTTATCTTATCCCTTTCAAGGTGCCTCAATCCCCCTGAGGAAAGAACCAAGCAGATGGAACCTTTCAGGCTACAAATATAGAAGAGCTAGCTGCAAGTATGTTCTCTGTCCTTGATGTGAAAATTCTGTCATTTTTAATTCTCCAGCTTGTTTACTTTTCTACTACATAAGAACTGGGGCTGTTGTTAGCAGCATTGATTAAGTTGTCATTGATTTTTAAGATAGGAAATAGAACTTTCACATTTCCCACATGAATTTAAAGAAAGACAGATATTAACATCAAGATAAAACATTTACTATAACAATGACACAATAGTCAAGTATCATTCAAAACCTTTCAAGGCTCTCAAAGAGCACGTGGATTCCAGATGTCAATACATGAGTAGGTATCAGTTTTACTATTTCATCTACAAGATGCATCAACCTGCTTCTAGCCCCCAAAATGATAGCTCATTTATTTTTATACGTTTGTGTTCAAATTTGCATAACTTTATTTTCTACCGTCAACAGAAATAAGTCTTATTATTAACCAGTTTTATAATCAGTCTTATTATCAGCCAGGCCCCCTGCTAAACCTGCTAAATTCAGCATAGTGTGAATTAATCCTCATATAAACCTTTAAATCTCAGTGTCTCGAACTTGGCACTATCACCAATTTGGGCCAGGTAGTTACTTGGGAGAGAAGTCGGGTCTGTCCTGTGTATTGTAGAATATTGACCAGCACCCATGGTCTCTACCCATTAGATGCCAGCAGCAAGCCCTTCCCTGCCAATTTGTGACAATCAAAAATGTCATTGTAAATGTCCCCTAGGGACAAATCCCCTGGTTGACAACTATCGCTTTAAGGTAAATACTATTACTTCCGTCCAATAACAGAACTTATCCAGGTACACAAAGTCAGCAAGATGAATATCTGGACAGGGAAGGAGAGATATTTGGATTGAAAGCCCAGGATCGTTACACTAATTGATATTGTTTCCCACTGACTTTAAAGATACATGAGCAAGGTTATATCTAGATTGTTATGAGGCTTTTATAGTTTTACAGTTTTTACTTTTATGTATATATGAGTTGAACATCTACTATTTGCAAAGTACTATGCCAAGGTGAAAGGTGACAAAAAATTAGACTTACAGCTACTGAAGAACATAAATTTTGTCTTTCATAAACAGCTATTCACAACTGATAATAGGAATTACATATATTCAAATGTACACAAAGGTTAAATTATGCATTAATACTTCTTAAACGTTACCTTTTAAACATTCTATCTCCATTAAAGTTTTGGCATCATTGCAGAAATGTGTTATACAAATGTTAAATTATTACCTGTGGTAGAATTATATAGTAAGACATACATATATCTAGCTATCACAGGGGTTGACAAATCTGACCCACCATCTGTTTTTGTAAATAAAGTTTTGTTGAGATATAGCTAGGTTCATTTGTGTTCTTGTCTGTGGCTGCTTACATGAAACAGCAATAAAATTGAGTAGCTATGACAGAAACAATACAGTTTTCAAAACCAAAAATAGCTCTTATTTGACCTTTTACAGAGGAAATTTGCCAGCCCATGATATAGTATTTCAAGGTGGTTTGGTTTTTATGGCTGTGTAAAACAGGAATTCTACTTGTCTGTGTTTGGTCTTTATTACCTTTTAATTTTTTTTTTTAAGGATTTTAATTATTTATTTGAGACAGAGAGCCCACAAGGAAGAGTGGCAGAAGGAGTCTTTTTGTCTTTTTTTTTTTTTTTTTTTTTTAGGAGAGAGAGTCTTAAGTAGACTCCATGCTGAGCTTGGAACCCAACATTGGGCTTGATCTCACATCCCAGAGATCACAATCTGAGTCCAAACCAAGAGCTGGACACTTATCCAACCACAACACCTGGGGGACCCAATGTATGTCACATTTTAAAGTGTATATTCAGCTGGAATATGTGATTATTTTCACATCTGTGAAGCACAGTAAATAAGTTAGCCTTTTCCCCTCTTAAAATGCTTTAATAATAATTGATTTAAAACTTTCTAAAGACTCATTCTGTATCAGCCAATCTGCCAGGAGATTTACATGCATTACACTGCTTAATTCTCACATTACTGTGAGGTATTTAGTCATAATTTCACTTTTTATGAGGTTACTGAGGCTTATGAAGGCAAGGTAACCTCCTCAAGGTCATGCAGAATCAGAACTCCAACATGTCTGATTGCAAAGCTCAAGTCTTTGACCCAACTGTTATGCTTTAGTCTGTGCACAGAGTAAAATGTTAATTAAAAATTTTACTTGATTTTACCTATGTTTTAAAGATCTAAGCAATTATTTTGAGTTCATACAAATTTTCTTAATCTTCTTACAAACCAAGAAAACCTAATGCCCACCTAAATGAAAGGAGGCTGAGATCATTAATTTTTTCATTTTGCAAGTGCATATTGTGCCTCTATCCTCCACTACACACTGTGCTGGATGCTGAGGATAAACAAGTAATAAAAGACATGATCCCTGGCCTTACCAAGCTTTGTCCTAGTGGGGAGATAAGGAGAAAGAAGAAAAAAAGGCAACACACCTGATAAAAAGGAATTACACAGGCATGTGCCCGGTACTAAGGGAAGATGGAGGCTTCACAAAGCCATCGAGGGCTGAAACTTGATCAATAGTGATTGACCTGGATGGCAATTTGGATCCTGGCTACTTAGAACTCTCTAAGGATACAGAAGTGGTTTTGCCTAATTCTTGACTCTGTAAGCTTGTGTTTTAGTTGGGGAATACAAGATAGAATATTTCAGTCACTAACAACATAAGATGTTACGTAAGGAAATGCTAAATTGCATGGAACAGCATAAAAGTACAATAGACATTAGGAGTAGTAGGGAATGGATAGAGTCTAGGGCTTGTCAGTGAGAAAATGAAATGGAAGATGAATGTTTAAGGATAAGCAGAGCCTGGCTAAACAGACAAGAGGGTATGTTGGGTAGGCTGAGCATCTTCAGTGGCCAACTGGAGCAGGAATAGTGTTTATGAGCTCTTGGCTCCTAAAGAAATTGGTTTCAACAAAAACAGTGTTAAGAGTAGTGGGGAGTGAAAGTCCTATTGCTGGCTTGAGGCAAGAATGTAGTTAGCTTTTAGAACTAGGTGGAAAGAGTAAGAATGCAACATATTTAACCAATTATAAGTGTTTGTGAAGAGTATATCACAATAATTCACTGCTTGAGACAAATTAAAAATATTGATCACTACTGAATCTGATACCAAAAAAACTGGAAACATTCATGGAATATCTTCAATATCAAAATGAAAAAGCTGGGGAGCCCAGGTGGCTCAGCAGTTTAGGGCCACCTTCAGCCCAGGGCCTGATCCTGGGGACCTGGGATCAAGTCCCATGTCAGGCTCCCTGCATGGACCCTGCTTCTCCCTCTGCCTCTCTCTCCCTCTCTCTCTCTCTTTCTCTTTCTCTCTCTTTGTGTCTCTCATGAATAAAGAAATAAAATCTTTTTTAAAAAATGAAAAGGCTACAGTACTTTAAAAATTAATTTATACCTTAAAATAAATCATCTGATTTATTATTCAATATAGGTAACTACCTCTGTATCTGACACTGTACAAATAAAAATTTCTAATTCATCATCACCTCCCTAAATTCCAGTCTAAGAGAGGAGTCAAGGTATAAATGAAATTATCACCCAATCAACCTCCATATTTAGCAAGAAGACAAGGGTCCCAAATGAAAAGAAAGGTTCATTTATGAGAGATTATTATAAAGGAAAGTGATCTCAGAGGAAACTAAGGAAACTAAGTTTTGCTGATAAAGTTATGTTTGAAAGGAATCTGAAAAACAAGTAAGTGTTACATAGGCAAAAAGGAGGTGAATGGTGGTAAATCTTACAAGAAGTATTCAGGCTGAAGGAGCATCATGTGCAAATCTCTGCAACAGGAAGAACACAGAATATTCTAGTTGTATGTGTGAATTTATTTGAAATGTATAGATATGCCCAGGGTGGTTATTGTCTCAATGTCCTACTGTTGAAATTAAATTTGAAATTTTCAAAGAACACATGGTTTTCTTTATTATTCAGATGTAAAATCTGGACATCTGGCACAAAACAATATAAGGTATACCTTATTTGGAAATGCTAGTCCATTTTGAAAACTGTGTGTTCCTCTGCCTGAAAATAGCACTTGCAGAATTTTACTTTCTTTCCACCTGAAGAGGAATGGAAAAATAATATATAAATCCTAAATCAGGAGTTAAAATACAGTGGGTCTTGAGTTGAACACATAGAGTCCAGAGGCTTTGATCTAGGTCACGTAATCATTTCTGTATAGATGACTTCAGTTCTTAAGTCAAAATCTTTTCCTTTTCCTTCCTTTTTTCCTTTATTCTTGCTTTTGTGTGAAGTTACTTATTTTTGGTTGTTACTTAGACACCAATTTTAATAACCATAACAATTACCGAAACTGCTCTTGATTCAAAACCAACATTTTTTCTATTTCTCTTAAACTTATAAAGTCAAGGTCAGTGGTTTTAATCTTCTTTCTTGAGCCTAAACAACTATGTATATCAATTTAGAAATCAGACATTTATTAAATATAGACTTTGCCTAAGGCATTACATTTTGCCAGTATGGGGTATCACCCTATTTCCATCAGGTGGTGCACAATCTAGTTGGGAAGCCCACATTTAAATTGTATATATAATTTAATTAGATTTAATACATATGTTACCTATAAAGATCAATATCACAAATAAAATAAAATGAGTTGATAATAAGTGCTTAGGACTTTAGACAGGTGATCTGCAGTATTCTCTATTGAAGTCTTTGTGGATAAGGAAGTACTTAGAACTAGATCTTAAATTGGATTAAGATACAGAGACAAGAGACCTATTAAATGAGTCCTCAGGATTTTAATCCTGGTCTTTTAGATCTAATTGTCCGTATTTCTATCTATTTGCTGTATTTTCTCCCTAATAGCACTTTTTAATATTGTGGTCATTTTTGATCAAATTCTTTTGTAAACAAAATATCTTTTTCTTGTTGTTAATCTTTTCAGGAACCTTACTTTACACAAAAAAGTAATAATGAGGAATTGAATACTGAGAGATTAGTGAGAGATCAAGTAAAAGTTAAATTAACATGCATTCAATGCTCTCTTGGCATGGTTATTTATTCTTCCTTTTCCTATTTTCATAAGACCATCTCTTCCAAGGGGCATTAAAATTTGATCCTTAAAATAGATCATGATGTAGCTTGCCTTCTTTAATGTGAGGATTTTAGTGCAAAGTGAATTAAATCATAGAAAAGTATACTCCTGTTTGAACTTTATGAATAGTATAGGCTTTAATTCAACAAAGACTATTTTACAAGAGACAGTGGTAAATCTAGACTATCCTGTTTATCTCCGTATTTGACTCTACATATAGATCACAATTCTTCCAAACTTATCCTCTTCTTGTGAAAACAGCTACATTCATGCAGTCAAGTTTCATAGAGGGTTCATTTAAGGAATTGAGGTGGTACATTGGTTTAGAAAAACAAACTGAGGCCTACTTTTATGTATGCTTATTATTTGACAGATTAATTCTTGAGGGTGGGAGAGGGAAAAAGGGAAGAAGAATCTGTGTTTCCAGTTGTAAACTGGCTATAGTCTCAGGACTTGTGAAGGGACATTAGGAAAACAGTTTCATCATATGAATGAGAAAGGATACCAATAAAAAATACAATACTTTACAAAATAATGTCCTTGCACAGTGACAATGATAATCATCAGTAAAACATAATTTACTTTTATTCCAATAAATTGACTAGTGTATCATAAAAGTATATTATTTTCTTCCTCATTACAAACTAAATATGGACTATTGGATTTTATACTTTCTTTTATACTTTCACGAAGCATCTTTCTCCAGTAACTGTGAGATTTTAACACAAGGTTCAGGTAAGAAGGATGAAGTAAAGAAGAAAAGAAAAAAAAAAAGAGATCTAATTATATAAAATTTAAATCATTAATTGTCACACTCTGTGGTCAGAGAATACCAAGAATGGTTAAAAATGTGAACTACAGGGATCCCTGGGTGGCGCAGTGGTTTGGCGCCTGCCTTTGGCCCAGGGCGCAATCCTGGAGACCCAGGATCGAATCCCACATCAGGCTCCCGGTGCATGGAGCCTGCTTCTCCCTCTGCCTATGTCTCTGCCTCTCTCTCTCTCTGTGACTATCATAAATAAATAAAAATTAAAAAAAAAATGTGAACTACAATGCTATTATGATCATCTCTCAATTGACCACATCAACAAAAGACACTTATAACAATCAAAATTTCAACTGTGTTTAATACTAGGATATTATTAGTACTCGGATTTGTTATATGCTGAATGTATTAAGAATGCACTTCATCCCAAATAGTGACAAAACTATTCCTGACCAAATGATATGTGATTCAAGGAATCTTCCTAACTTGTTCCTATCCCCTACATGCAATTCAATTAATATGTCAACCTGAGAATGACCATTATCTTCATATTTATCTCATGGTGATAATTTTTAAAATATATGATAGCAATTAAGCAAATGTTCACTAGATATCAGGGACTATTTAAAAGTTATACATTACTTTACTCTAATTGTTATGATATTCTTATATTTTTAATGCAGGTAGTGTGACCATAATTTTATAAATGAAAAATATGAGGCTTAGAGAATTTATCTTTGTCAAAGTAACCGCGGTGATGAGTCACTGAGCTAAAATATGAACCCAGATCCACCCATTTACAAATTAAAAATCAACCACCAAGTTATACTGTCCTCCATAGGAAGAATCATAAACACCTGATAGCTGCAGAAAGTCCAGTAGCTAGATTACAGAACCTTGGAGAACCACTTACTGGCTAAGCTGTTCTCTCTAAGCTTCATGTTATTTATCTGTAATATTGGGTTAATATTAGTACTTACAGTCTCATAGGGCTAAGGTAATAATCCAGTAATACAATGCATAGAAGTAACTTAATAGTTTAATTTCTATTATACATGCCCCTGAATGTGTGTGTATTAAAAGTGTATTAAAAGATAGCTTTCATTATTATTCTTAGATTCATATATCTGCATTTATAAACTTGAGTATCTTGGATTCACGTATCATAGCAGAGCTTTCGAAGTGTTTTCATACATAATGTATACATACAGATGTTATTTAACCTTTCATGTTTTATTTAATTATGATAGGCTTAACAGAAGTAATTTTATCTTATCTTATCTTAGGAATGACATAGACATTTCAGGTGCTGCAATTCAGCTTTGCTGTTGGAAAAAAAAGTTGCAGAATACTCTCTTTTTCTGCTAGGCTGGCTAGGTTTGAGATTCAGTTCTAAGTGCTTTGATGCTTAGTTTTAGTCACTGCATTTACTCATTTAAAATGCTTGGCTTTCTTTCTATATTTTTGTAGAATCAGCAACCTCTCTGTTTTTGTTCTTTTAACAACTGAATATATTTTGGACCTGATGTCATATGCACTCCCCCCTTAGTCTCCCTCCACCCTTGCTCCTACCCCTCAGGAATTTCTCCCTATCATAATAAATACAAACCTCTCCTACTTTGGCTACCTTCCTTCTTATCTCATTTGAGGAAAAGATCTCTATTTTATCAAAAACAG
Source organism: Canis aureus (assembly GCF_053574225.1). Lineage (NCBI taxonomy): Eukaryota > Metazoa > Chordata > Mammalia > Carnivora > Canidae > Canis > Canis aureus. The sequence goes on from NC_135614.1 coordinate 48,725,891, forward strand.
GAAACACCACTTGATTGTGTGTTTCTTGGAGTTACAATAATGTTCTATGAGTTCTATGAGCGTCCCTTCAGTGTTGGGAATATTGCTTTGTCTACGGTAAGTTCTCAATAACTTTTTTGCCAAAATTGTTGAACAGAATCTCAGTATCTACAAGCAAAGAACTAACTGTACAAGATGGTATCCATGGTTCATCAAATGACTTGCAAAAAAATGACAGCTTTTTTGGCTTAAGCCATAGAGTGATTTTAAGAAAGTTTTGGAAAATACAGAGAACATCAGAGTATTATAACAAATGCCCACAACCCTTTTCAATTTTTTTACTTTCCTTCATTCCTGAAAATCTTTCTCTCCCCATTTGGGCATATCTTTCCAATTCAAGTTTTAAAATATTTCTTATAATTTAAGTATTTGTACTCAATAAACAGTATTCGATGTGGATTTTATTATTTACATAGAGTATTATACTGTACCTATTCATTTTTTCACTCAACTTTATTTTTGAGACTGGCCATGTAAAATCCTATAGGTCTAGTTTACTTTAATTGTTACATAGTAATACATGACTTAAAGACATCACATGCTGTTTATCTATTCCCCTGTGATGGGACCAAAATGAATAATAACCAACAATGCTGAATTATATATTCTTGTATGTGTCTCCTAGTCCATATAGGTAAAACTCTAAGATAGATAAACCTTCAAATGGGATTGCCAGATTGTGGAGTATGGTTTCAACTATTGTGATGGCATATACTCCTTTTGCTCATAACCCATATTCAAAGAGCCAGAATATCCTAACAGCTATTCCTTTGAAGTCAGTCCAGAAGATTACCTCTTTTCACCACCACCGCTAATGTCCCTTTGGTTAAGCTTTCCTCTCTTGATTGGATACTGGAGTGGCCTCTAACTGCCCTCCTTGTATCTACTCTTTCCCCTACAGGTTGTTCCCTACACAGTAGCCTCTGAAGTACTTTTGAATTTAATTCAGGTCCTACCACTTTTTTGCTCACAACCCTCAAAGGGCCCATTGAATTCAGAGTAAAAGATAAAGATCTTATAATGACTTACAAGTTGCAGCCACAACATAAAGCAGTTTCATCTCTTTCCTTTTCTGTTTTTTTCCTTGCTCTACTTAAGTAGTGGACACTTTGCCTGCACCTCCACCCTTTTTCCTGAAATAGGAGTCAAGATTACTTCCTTTTACTTTAAGGGTGGGGTGTTCTGTGGTTCCTGGTTAAGGAGGGGTTTGGTCTTCCCTCAGGCCCCTAGCTTGGGGGAGGCAGACACTGACTTTGACTCCCCTTCCCCTGCTCAGTAGGGCAACAAGGCCCAAATTACTTGGATAAACAAATGTCTCAAAGAAGACAGTTAAATGCTCTTGTGATCTGTTTACTGTTCTGAGTTCCCCACTCACCTTTAACATTACAGTCAGCTTTTTCCCACCAATCCTGCCATGGCTCAGCCTCATGAAGTAATTTTTTTTCTTTTGTTTTAATTCACAAGTGTGCCCTTGGTGATGAACTCATATACATTTCTTTATCATTAAATTAATATAGCATACAATACTTTTAAACACCCATAAACTCTTTGTTTCTCCAAAAAAAGCAAGGACTCTCTTTAGACTTCTTTTAAGAGAGAGAGAGAGAGAGAGTCTATTTGGAACAGATTTATTGAATGAGATGTCCTGCTTGTTAAGTTACTATCCATTTAATTGTGATTTTAGTGGTTTCTAGTCCTTCCAAAGGTATTCAAAACTGAAAATGTAATGGAGTTATGACATTACTTATAGATGCTAGAACTAAAAGAAAAGTGCAAAATCTTTCCACTATTTGGATTGTGTGAATAAACTGGAACACTTGTGGCATCTGCTTGAATTTCTGATAGACTCAGAAATACAGTTAATTTAAGACAGAGCAGCACAATGACAAAAATATATGGCAGCAGCATAAAGCTAACTGAATGAAATGAATGCTGAGAAATGAATTAGCCACTTTTAGATTTTTGGTTTAGGGTTTTTTTTTTTTTTTTGGTTTAGGTTTAAAGCTATAAAAACAAAAATGTAAAAACTTCCTTAATTCTTTACTACGAAAAAATTACACAAAAGTTACAGTTTCTTTCCTTGACTTTCCAATCTTATTACCTAGAGGAAGCATTTGTTAGAAAGTTAGTACCTATTTCGGATTCCTCTATGTATGTTTACATATACTTTTCACAAAACTGATACCATGGTACATATCTATCCTGTATTTTGCTTTTTTTTATCTTAAGTGATTATCATGCAAATACAAAACTTAAATAATTTTAAAAACTGTGAATGGTAGTACAGCCATACATTTTTATTGTACAATTATAGTAAGATATATATTGACACCAAGGGAAATTAATACCCACAGATAAAATTATTATTTAAAAGCTGCTTTAAAAATAAATAAATAAATAAATAAATAAATAAATAAATAAAAGCTGCTTTATAATTTCTTTTAAGATAATATTGTTTTCCTTTTCTTCTAAAAAATATTTACTATGGAAAATATAGATGTTTGCTATTCTTTTCAATTATGGCACAGAAGCTATATTTATATTTTTGTAGTTTTGGGGGCATAAAAATTTAGCAATTTGCATTCACTTAAAAATTGGCATATATCTTTAAAGATGTTCTAATCAATAATATTACTGCAAGGGAAATGACCATTCTAAGGTTTTGCTACAATGTATTTACTGATTGTGAAGAAATCATCCTCACTCCCTTTGCCTCAGGGACTGTTCAGAGGTGAGAAGTTGGAGCTATCCAAGGTGGCAGCCCTGAGCCACTTATGACTTGGATACTTAAATAGAGCTAGTTCAAATTGAGTATTGATAAGAGAAAAACGCATACTGGATTGCAAAGACTTAGCATGAAAAAAGGAACATCTTTTTAAATAATCTTATCGATAGTGTCATACTACTTATATGTTGAAATTAAGACATTTTGGTACATTAGACAAATGAAATATATTACTAAAATTAATTTCCTCTGTTTCTTTTTACTTTTGCCATGTGGCTACTAGAAAAATAGAAAGTACATTTGCACTCTACATTCTATTACTATTGAATAGTGCTAGTCTATAGTCTTGGTTTTGGTTTGATTTATTTCTTTGTATCAATATACTTCTCTTTGAGAAATCAAAATGCAAAGTGAACAAAGAACAAAGTCACTGAACAAACTAACTGACCTAGATGCAGCCAAGAATTTTTCCAAGGGCTCAGGGAACTCACTCTAGATCCCCAAATCAGAAAAGTAGAAGCCTACACAGCTGATGTACATTTTAATATTCCTTCACTTTCTTCTTCATGTGATACCTATGGGATACTGAGGAACCAGCCAGTGGAACAGGATATGCAAAGGCTATACAACTGGGAATTCCTGCACCTTACCTTTATGCAAAAGAGATGAATAACAAGTAAGAAAACATCAGTGCTATGGTCTAAATGTTTGTGTTCCTGTCAAATTTGTATGTTGAAATCCTATCTTCCAAAGATGATGGTATTAGGAGGTAAGACTTTACTAAATAATGTTCTTACGTTAGAGACCTAACGACTCCCTTGCCCCTTTCGTGTGAGGACAAAGCAAGAAGGCACAGGCTATGAAGAAGAAAGAGGGGACTCAGCAGAATGTGATCCTGCTGATACCTTGATCTTGGATTTCCTGGCCTCTAGAACTGTGGGAAATAAATTTCTGTTGTTTATAAGCTACCCAGTCTCTGGTATTTGGTTAGAGCAACCCAAATAGACCAAGCTAATCAGCATTCATTAAAACCAAAAACTGCTTTGGGGTCATGCATAAATTGAATACAGTTTTCTAACTATATGAATTCAAAGTTCACACTGGAATCCCTTCTGAATCAAAGAAAGATCCTAAACAAGTATGATTCAGTTTTACTGAAGTATGATTCAAGTATGATTCAGCTATACTACAGTATAGCTTATGCTTTTCTAAATATTGAAAAATAATAATCCCAACGAGTTGATTTACAAAATTTCTTCATAAAACAGAATATTCAGTTAATTAGCTTACCTTGTTTCCAAACATGTTTAATAATAGGTGTGTCTCTCTTAGAATATTTTAAATTTTAGCTTTGGGTAGAAGCAGTGTGGGTTAAGATAAATGTGCTAACAGATAAGATAATCAAGGTATTTGAATTCTTAGCTGTAACTGGTAGATGGCCTTTTACAAGTTGATTTCCTTCTGGATCTCTCTGCTCCTCAGGTTTATACTAGGACAGCTAAAATGCTGTAGTTTTATTTCAAAATATTCTCTAATACAGTTCTTGAAGAATTCTTAAAGAAATTCAACTAAGAATATAAATTATAGAGAAGGAAAAAGACATAGGTAATAGTCAAATCTTCTCATTCAGAGATGCTCCCAGGCAATTTTCAGGGATTCCAAAGAATTCTGTTTGAGAGTTCTTTTGTACTAAACTTGTCTGAGTGGCAGGGTGTGCTCCCTCAGTATCAAATGAAAGATGAGCACTGAATGATACATAGGTTATTTGCCATTCTTAACAGTAACATGTCTTTGAATGAAGTTTATCATTTTAAATTATGACAGAGCTGAATATTTTAAGTTTTGTCATTATAAATATCAAGAAAGGTATGCACCTTCATCTGCCCATCCTACTGTCGGTTGCCCGCTGCTTATTCTAGATCTCCATGCCCATCCCATAGACTTGCTAAAGGGACATTTTGGGTAACAATGTTTGGCACATGACCCTTCACACTCAACCTAAGCTGAGGGGACCTAGAATAGATGTGACTCGAAGGCAACCAAATAAGGTCAACCAATGATTTATGTGGTGACATGATTCAGAAATATGAATTGAGCCTATTGACTTTCTTCTCTTGGGAATGTGATCTAACAATTGATTAGAGAATGAACTGATTTCCAACAGAAAATGTATGTGGAAAACCAAGAGGTGAAAATGAACTCTGAGATGGGATTGAGAATGTAGACTTGTTTACAAACTGAACAGATCAGATGAAAAGTCAGGAAGATTCCATAACAAAAATGCTAAAACAAGCTGTGGTCAATTTCATTTTTAGTAACTTTATTTTTGTGCTATTACATCAAAACCAAAAATACTTAACTAAATTACACATCACCAATTACGTTGTTCATTCATGATTGCACTATTATAAAACACTATATACATATTAGATTTGACACTGCCTCTTACTGTGTATGAGTTTGCATTTCTGTAAAATGGGAACAGTAAAAAAACTATCATGGAATTCTACCAGGAATCAAATAAAGTAATATAGGCAAAGAATCTTCTGATTGGTAGATAAAGGGCTCAGTCCTCAACAAACTATCTTGCTAAATACCTGGCTTTTCACTAGGACACATTTTATCATTGCCCTTTGACTTGGCAAGGAAGATAATTTCTGCGCCTATAGAATATGTGAAATAAGCTGCACAGACAGATCATTATATTTTAAACAATCATGATTTTTTAAAGAAATCACGTGTTGGCTAAAACAGGTTTTTTTCCCCTTCTTTATGACATGACAACTGAAATCCTCTACTGTACCTGAACTTCAACTACAACAAAATAAGTGCCATTACACTAAGCAGGATAACAAAGCCTCTCTATGTCACCACATCCATCAGGTAACTTCTGATCATGTCTAGTAATTTCGTACCAAAAACACCCCAACGTATGGTAGTCACAGAATATAATCAGAAATACAGCTTATATTGGACAAAATGTTACTTCTCAGGTTTTAATGGTTCTATTGGTTAAATAAAAGCATTCATAAATTATTTAAATTAACATTTTATTGGTGCCCCCAAATCGTTTTTGACTGAAGGAGTGATGTGGTTGAGTCCTGCTTACTACAGTAATTATAAACATCCTTGAAAGTTTTATATGAAAGACTGCCAGAGGAATCAGGTATAATATAAAGAGTTAAGCTATGGCTGCACACAGCATACATAAAGCAGTCAGGGCCTTCAGGATGATGCCTTAGTGAATACTCTGGGGATCAAAACAGTTTAGATGTGGCTGTTGATGCTAATAGTCTTTATGTTCACAGAGTCAGAAAAGAAATGATACCTTCCCTATATGAACTAGGGATTTCTTTTTATTTTTTCCTTTTATGTTTTTAAACATTTTTTTTTTCAGTTGGCACAAGAAAATGCAAGGAAAGAGACTGGGAATTGGTGCAGGTCTACAAAACCTGACATGATTAGATCTTTCCCTCTCTTACATTATCATTGGACTAGGGATGATTCATAAACATCCTCTTGAGAAACCTACTCCCTTAAATAAAATGAATTTAGACTACATGTAATTTGGCTGATAAAACAGTATTAAAATTAGAATCACATTTAGACATATGCATTATTTCCAAAATGCCAAATAATCCAGATAGATGGGAGAGAAAAAGGAAATGAGTTCCTTCTAAAATATGTTATCAGATAAACTTTCAACAAATTACATTGAATAAGAAAGTAGAGAAACATGGAATAATATAATAGGACATACTAAAAATTCATCCAATTCTAAAAAGTTTCATGGAGAGGAACATTTTCAAACTGCCTAAATGGTACATGTGCATTTTGCTTTTTCTATGATCATGAAAAGAATAAAATAAGACAAACACATGCCTTTTCCATATCATTGTGTACTTAACAAGCAGTGATCTGTCAGCATCACTTTAAAAGTCTAGTTGAACAGACTGGATCCTTATCCTCCAAATGCTTACAAAGAGAGGGAGACAATCACTGACATGCTTAAGCTCCACTGTATCCATCGTTCAAACTCATGTCACCTGAGAAGTCTGTAAGGGAGGGGGAAGAGTGCTTCTCTGAAGTGCCCACACCACAGGTCATTCACAACAGAGCTCAGAGACATCTACACAATGCAGTCAATGATTGGCTTACATTTAAATATTATTTTTATTACAAAATAATCCCTGAGAATTAAAAAACCAAATTCCAAATAAATACCAAATTCAGTACCAAATCAATTAAGGTATAATCAAACAGTGAAATAACCTTAGGAGAAAGAGTAATAATAGCATATATGATCTAATGTACTTTTTCATAAACATGCTTGTCTCCAACCTTATTTATAATCATTGCTCTGGCATTTAGCCCACCTAAGACACAATATTTGAACAGTTCTCTGCAGCTGTTTCAGAGCTGCAGGTTGATGGAGACATGGGATATCACTAGGTGTTGGAATTCACAAACCAATTAAGATTAGTACAAGTTCACATCTCCCTATCTCCAAGTGTGCATTCTTTCTCATTTTGAAAGAATATCCATTTTTATTGTTTAGAGTTCTTAATACTTAAATGACAACAAACTCTGTACTTTTCAGAGTAAAGAAATATTAGATTGTGTAGTTGAAGTAATATTTTTATTCTCCAGTACAGGGAAATTAGTGGGTGAGGGATGAATAATTTTCTATTTTGGAAAATGATTAAAAACCCTTACAAAAATTAAGGTAAGAACTCAATATTAAATTTTAACCTAGCATGAAAACGCTTAAACTCAACAGTAACTTAAAATAAGACTGACTTTCAACATTAACCAGGGACCTTGTCCAAATTAATTCACTCCTTGGATAAATGTATTAGTAACAAACTTTCTAACTCTTAGACTGGAGTGTTAATGTACTGATTCCTTTTCCTCATAGCATATTCCAGTTGTTCAGTTCACATGCATTATAAATAATAATGAAAGCTTTATATTTTTTTTATCTGGGAAAATGTATATTACTTTACATCACTTTTGATTTCTCAAATGAATTACTGTAGCTCTTTGAAAAATTTTTGAAAATACATCTTTGGAGTTCACTATATTAGTCATGTCTTTGGTGTTCTTTATTTTTATTTTTTGACAATAACAAAATTACCTAATGTCATTTCAAGTTCATCCCATTCCATTTACACATGTACGCAGAGCTGGGGTAATTCACTTATGTAGTTCAACATCTCTTTTGTTGCAGATGGTAAATGTGCAGATTTCTCCCTTAAGGAAGAAAGTCTTTCATAAAATAATTGCATATTCTGCTCATTTTTTCTCTTTGCTGATGCTTTTGTATTGTTATTACACCCTGTCAGATTAGTAATTAGCATGCACCCTCCATATGACATAAATGCATTTTTCCTGCTTTCGTAAAAGCCCCTTTAGCAACTCATAGCATATAATAACTCTAGATGGCAAAGAAAGAGGAAATAAATAACAGGAATAACTGCAAGAGCAAGTGCAGCATTAGATTGGTGCATTTCTTTTGATCAAGGAGTCGAATTGCAAGTGCTTCCTAAAGTAGGTGCTAGAACCTAGAAAGGTATGCAACCTTTGCAATTATTTTTTCTAATTTCTATTTGAATAAATAATTGAATGAATGGCCTTGATCTGTAGAAGAAAACTGGCTGAGTAAGAAGAATATCCTACTAAAAATCATTCTGAAAAGAAAAAAAATAATGAAAGATTAATTCACAGGTGTACTTTAAGTGGAGCCTAAGGATTCAAGCCTAAAACAGAGGAGTTTTTGCCTACTAGCATCAGATTGAGATTATGTCCACCGAAAATGAAATTATAGGAGGGCTGACTAACACATACTCATATTTGGGAAAAAAATTAATCTGCTTGGCTATCTTTTCCAAAGGGAAAATAATTCATTAAGCAATAACCTACATGATATTATTCTGTGAAATTCTTCTACTCTAACTGTGGAGCAGGATTGTTTAATTTGTAGAGTTTACTGCAAAATGAAAATGCAGGGCCTCTTGTTCAGAATTAAATTTTCAAAATGGCAATAGCAGAGCTTTAAACCAAGTAGGGGGTCCATCTAAGTGTGGGGAGCTGTAAAACTATGTGTCACATGCCTATGAGGCTAAAGGCTGACTTCAGTGAACGGACCTTAGGTAGGCTACTCTCAAATTAGGCCAGCAATGAAAGCAAGAACTCAAAGCACAAGGTAGTCACAACTTGATTCTGATCCTGGCTCCACTGCCAAAGTGTGACTGTCAGCACTTGGGTTTAGGTTATTGACCTAGACCTCAGTTTCTTTACCCCTAAGGCAGAGATCACAATGTATAAAGAGCCCTTTTCATAATACCCACTATTTGTAAGTACTCAGTAAACTCTATGTTTATCTAACATAGCATTTAATATCTAACATCTAACCATCAAACATCACAACTCATTGAGTTTGAGTCAAGACAGAAAATAATTTGCACCTCGATGTTTCTGTGTCTCTTATTTGTTATCCTTACTGACGTTTTACTTAAATTGAGTGTAGTAATATAAAAGAGAACTACTATTTAGTTTAGCATTTGCATGGTGTTTTTTTTCTTTTGGTCAAAATATTCATTCACGATATAAGTTAAATCATGCTCTACATCTTACTTAAACTTATACAGTATTTTATGTCAATTACATCTCAATAAAACTGGAAAAAATAACCTATTTAAAGCTAATAAAAATGAGTTTATTCCTTTTTATTTAATTAACATAATCGAAAAACAGCTACCTCCCAGGACTGTGTTAAGTAGCCAAATATGGTAAGTACCTAGGAGCAGCTATCTGAATTGTTGAAAAGAGTTCAGAAAGGAAATGCCTCCCCCTGGCCATGAGACTTATTTCATGTTTCCAGTGTTAGTGGTGCTGACCATTTATAATTATTGTCACAGTGATAGTGAAAATGTGACATGATATTAACCATGATACAAAGCAAATGACCACATTCCTTCAATTGCAACACACAAAGCACAGATTGATTAACAGCCTTTGGATGGAGAGAAGAATAATGAAAACATTACCACATTGTACATACATATGAATATGAAGACCCAGTCTGGTTTCTAAAATATTAAAATACTTTATATGCATGCTAGCACTAAACATTTTATTCACATTATGACCTAATCACAAAAGTTCATTTATTTGCTCACTTAAGGGGATATATGTATGTGTGTGTGTGTGTGTGTGTTGTGTCCTATGTGTAATGTAATGTATATTAATGTTCTCATGACTACAAAGATAAAAATTATTCATTCCTTCATTGATTCATTCCACAATATTTATTGAGCAGTTATGTGTGTCAAGCGCTATGTTAGTCATTGGGATTTTAAAAAACAACCAAACTAGACGGAACCTTCTACTCCCATGGAGCTTACATTCTACAGGGAATGATTTTCATTAAGCAAAATGAATAAGTAAAATATAAACTAAACAAGATAATGCTAAGAATTACAGAGAAATATGTTTTTTTTTTTTAAGGAAGATTTGGAATTTGGAAATTGATCATTTAAAATAGGTCGTCAGAAATTAGATAACTTAGAGTTCTTCCTTTGATATTCTAACAGAAATGGTGACTCATTTGTTCTAAGACCTAGATTGAATATAATCGTGATTTTTAGGATGCCTGGGTGGCTCAGTGATTGAGCGGCTGCCTTTGGCTCAAGGCGTGATCTCACATCGGGCTCCCTGTATGGAGCCTGCTTCTCCCTCTGCTTGTGTCTCTGCCTCTCTCTCTGTATGTCTCTCATGAATAAATAAATAAAATCTTTTAAAAAATCGTGATTTTTTCTTGTTTGATTAGTATCTACTATGAGTCCTTCATTAGGCTAGGCATTTGGAAAGTATTTAACTGCAAATAAATAATAGTTCATTTTAAAATGTGGATTATCTACTTTAAGGATAAAGAAAAGCACATCTGAAAACATTTTACAGATGTATACAAAATATATATACAAACATGATACATTATACATATATCTTAGTGCTGAATTATGTGGTAGATACATAAGTACAGACCATGCTGAGAGATAAAGATGGATAATTCATATTAGATTCTGGAAGACTCATCTCTTCCTAAAGTTAGGGAGACATGTTGTAATTAGGTATGTGTGAGAGTGTGTGTGTGTCCCATCTAGTAAATATTGAAAAACACCGGCACCTTTCCTGGGATGTGGGAATATATAGCATGATGAATAAAGAAGCAGTAAGAAAAAAGGTGCTCAAAAAAAAAAAAAAAAGAAAAAAGGTGCTCTTTCATTCCTTCAATCCGTCTGTCAAAGGGAGAGGGAGTTTTTATACAGAAGTGGTTCTCATTTTTAAGTAGATTGTAATTATTTCTGAAGATTTTGTTATTTCTATAAAACTCTGTTCATACACAGATAAATCCATACCAACCTTCTCCCAAATTACTGGGTATATTATTCAAAATCCTTAATGAAAGGAGACTTTCTGCCAAGGTTTTGCTAGAGATTGTATCGTTGCTTATTGAAATGTACCATAATGAATACATTATAAAGGGGCAGACCTGTAATTTAACCTTGGGGAAAAATAACTTCTAGAAAGAAAACTAAATTGTTGCACATTTCAGGATAGTAGCATAAGCAGGCCAGTGGAAAGTAATCACTCCAATATCCATAATTTAAGGTTAAAAGTTTGATATGGATGATATTTTGTTTTATTGTTTTGTTCTCGTTCACTTATACTAAATCTCCATATTTGGATACTATGATCTAATTATCTGTATCATAGCAGGCTGGTTGAACCAAATACAAATTATTATTTTTTTACCCCATACAACTTGAAGTTCTAATTAAAATTAGGCCACACTAATAAGATATCATAGTCACAATAGTTCACATTCTTACAATTGTATTTTTAAAATTCAGGTAGAGTAAAAATACTTTTTCAGTGAGAGGAATCTCATTAACTTTTATAGAAATAGTGGGTCAGATTTTTGGTATTATATAGGTGAATAATATAACCTTGGAAATACTGAAATGGTTTAAATGATTCATAGCTATTAATTTTTATCTGGCAGATTCTTAAAGAATTTGTTGATAAAACATATTCTTATAATAATAGGCTTATTCACTAATGGTATTTGCATGCTAAATATATAAATTATAATAAATGGAGAGGATGGCATTCTCATGAAAAAAGTAAGCCAACTATAAGATAAAACATATTGTTTTCTGTTTGAAATAATAACTATTCAAGTTCCTCACTTTTGAGTGAACACATGATAGGTTCTTTTTTAGTTTATTCACATACTTTCTTTGAGCCAGTCACTGTTTTAGGCTCTAGTCTATAGGGACACAGCAATTAACAAAATAGTAAAAATCCTTGCTTTCCTACAGTTTACATTCTGGTAAGAGAGAGAGATCATAATTAATAAGTACATAAAGTACTAAAATTTCAGGGCTCAGTGGTTGAATGTCTGCCTTTGGTTTAGGTTGTGATCCCAGGGCCCTGGGATTGAGTCCTACATCAGGCTCCCTGCAGGGAGCCTGCTTCTCTCTCTACCTATGTCTTTGCCTCTCTGTGTGTGTCTCTCATGAATAAAAAAAATCTTTTAAAAAATTACTAAAATTTCAAATAATGAGAAATATTTTAAGGAGAAACAATAAGAGGACAGGAGTGACAAAAGAGAAGGATTATCGTAGAGAGGGAGGTCAAGGAAGGCATTTTAATGGAGATAATGTACTGGCAGAAGCCTGGAAGATAGAACTTTGGAAACCATTTGAAGATCTGAGAAAAAGCCTCCAGGAGAAGGAATAAGTACAAAGATCCTGGGTCAGGATTGAACTTGGTGCCTTTGAAAAGCAAGAAGATTAAGATGATGAACCTAGTGTTCAAGGAAGGGAAAGCAGGAGACTGGGTCAGAGAAGACAAGGGTCAACTCAGGAGAGGCCATGTAGACCATGCTGAGTTTGGGTATCTTCCAAGTATGATAGCAAGAACTGATCAGTGTTGAATAGGATTCTGGTGTGATTTATATATATATATTTAAAAAGAGCACCTAGTTTCTGCAGTATAAGGATTGAAGAAGTGAAATAATCTGGTTGCTGGACATAGGCAAATGATGAAATGGCCTGCATCATGGTACTTAGGGTGCTAACGGCCTAGGGGGTGAGATATAGTACATTATTGTGCTGCTCAGAAATCTACAATGTGTGTTTCTGTATCAGGGAGAGGGAGATAAGTTTTTTGATGATGTTGGCTATGTCCAAAGAAATTCACTTAAATGATATGAACAGAAAGAAACAATCATATTTCAAGGTTAATCACTGGCCTACTTGTAGACAGTTACAAACTCACAATTATTTGTGCAGTCTTTGTATCAGGTACTAAGAAGGAAAAAAAATGTCCAAGGAGGAATATTTTGAGTGGTGGTCATTTATTTCTTTGCTGAGGAAAAGTAGATTCACCCATATAAATAGATAAACAGAGATTAAGCTCCTAGATATATTATTAAAAAAGAAAAGGAGAAAAGAGAAGCTTGCAATCACTGCCCTAGTGACTATGTATTTATGATCACCTAAACAGCATCTATGTGCAATAATAATAGCATAAAAGTGATGGCTACATTTTTGAGTGTCAGTTACTAAACATTGTTAGGTGATTTGCTTTACCTCTCCTCACTCTGTGATGTGTACATTATTATTACCCCTGGTTCTAAAGTTGAGGATATTCAAGTACAGAATGTTTAAGTACGTTGCCTACCCAGGGTGATGGAGCCAATAAATGGGAAAAGCTAGGGACCAAGCCTAGATATTTTTGCTCTGCATCACTGTGTTACTACTATTGGTTAATTCAGCAAACCTATTTTCTCTTGAAAAGCTAAAAATTAGCAGCTGATGAAGACTTTGCCTGTTCCCCTGGTTATTTTGAAATACAGACACAGCGCCTGTTTGGTAGTGGCATGCAGCAGGGAGACAGCTTACAGAACAAATACATCTCGCTGCAGGACGTGTACTGACCATTTTCAAGTCAGCGAGTCAATACAACCACCAAGGACGTAAATAAACCAAGTGACAGCATAATTAATCCTTTGTACACAATCAATGAGGAATAGTAATGTTTCTTGGGAAATGGAATATAGTAGAATGAGTCTGAATTTTCCCCGAGCACAGATGTTGAGTCGCCATTCAATGAATCCTCCCTGGAGGAGACTGTAACAAATACACAAAACCTCTCAAGGACAGCCAGGGTTGTAAATTGTGGGCTATAAAAATAATAATATAAATATTGTGCCAACATTTATAATTTATTTGCTGGACTCACAGGTGAGAAATAGGGGTTAGCTGACAGGTCTAATTTGAACTAGTGTTGGCAAACCCATGCTGCACACTAAATCATTGCTTTCTGTGTTTCCTTTAGCTTAAAATATATATAATAAAGCACAAACAAAGCTACTTCCTTTGGACAAATGAAGCTGTGGACACAGATTTTTGCAATGTTACATTACAAAGTTACTAGAGTGCTATTACCTTGACAGTTTTTCTTCACTTATACTGGGAACTTTGTGCAGTTAGAACATTAGATGAAGGCAGAAAAGCAAGAGAGAATTATTTTTAAACACATGCCAAATTGCATAGTTTTGTTTAATTTGGCTGAAACTTACCATTGGAAACTCAAAATCGCTAACTGAAGAAGAATACCACTGTGACAGGAAGGGGTCATTAAAAGAACAGATTTGAATAATTCAATACATTTTTTATTTAATAAATGGAATAGTTTACATTAAAAAAAGAATATAGATTTCAAAAGATCTTTCAGCTGATTTCATCTGTGTCTTAAACTAATAATCTTGGGCAAGTCATGGAGTCCCCAAGGGCCTATATAGTTTAAGGAGTGCATGCTACCCTACTTAGACTCATGAATAACATGTGAGACATAACTAAAGGAAGGGTAGTATTGCTTCACATTCATTGGTGCCCTCTGGTTCCTAGCTGGACAGCATTGGTAAGCATTTTAGTCTACGCACCTGAGTTACCTCATCTTGTCAATGAGGGTAATAAAACTTACCTTTGAGAGTTTTTTAAAGATTAACGAAAATATCGTAATGCATGTAAATTTGTGAGTATGGTATCTTAGAGAAGCAAGAGCTTAATCATTGTTAGCACTATACGTTTTCTGTAGATGATAAAAGGTAATAAACCTTCAGTAAACATTTACTGAACAAAGGAATAAGTATGGTTAGAAGTTCCATTGGATCTTTATTAGTTTTCTGTTTAGAAGTATTTTGCTATATAGTTTGTAAGTTTGTACAAACTGATGATATGATGAGTAAGCCACAAAAAGACAAATCTGTTATATCTGCTTGATGATATTAGGCTAGCATACATGTAAATGTTTGAGGACCACCTCATCAAATGCACAAGCTTTTATGAAGCGGAATGTATGTGACAACACCAGACTCTATAAGCAAAGAGACAAAGTGATGGAAGTAAAAGGGCTACTTGGAGACCTCCATATGTTTACTGTTTCAGTCCTGGGCCAATTTAGTCTCTTATTTCATCCAAAGCTCATGAAAGGCAGACTATCTTGTCCTGATAAAATGATCACAGTCAGCCTTTGAGGGATATTAATCCAACAGAGATGAGTCAGGTGGAGTGAACAGCTTGGAAGGAAAAGGGGAGACCCTCAAGGAAACAACTTCATTAGCCCAGTGGTTAAGTGGCAAAGGTCTCAGCAAGTGTGATGACCTTTCTGGAAATAAAATGAAACAGATGGTGTGGGTGTTGGGCTGGGGTAGCTAAATATTGCATGCATCCAGTAGGATCATGCTTCCTCATTTTCTGTCATGATTAACTGAAAGGCATGTGACAATCTGAGGTATGAGTGGTGAATTTCAACCATCTCTGATGTGATTATTGCAGGGTTATTACTGGTAGAGGGTGGTAACATTGCTGAATATCTAAAAGAAAACCTTCAAAGTTGAAAATCTAAAAATTTTCTTGTAGTTTTAATATACCAGAAGTCTTTCAATAATTAAATAATATCGTGTGTCTTCTTTCTGGGAGTAATAAATATCGGTCCTGAATATTCTCATAGCACACACAGTAATATTAGAAATTTAGTTCCATAGAAATAATTTTTGTGATATTTTGAGATATAAATTAAGCTCTAGGGTAAGAGGCTACAAAAGACAGGGTCTTTCCTTTTCAAATGACTGTAAATTATCGATATATTTCAGCTTTGGGCCATATATTTTACACAACATTGTGTACTTATCACAGATCCTCTCTGCTTTGTGAGTCAAGAATCCTGCTGGCAAATTAACAATAGAATGTTAGAGAAGGTTATAACACTTTAAACATCAGTTTGTCTGCATTTATCCAACTCCGTAATCTCTACTGTGGATATATTAGATTTGTTTGTATTTTTTAAATCTCATTACAACTTTTTGAAAACAGGAAATTGCTTCTACTATGAAAGATCAATGTGTTCTTGACTCCAGCATTTTCAACAATGGCTTATCTGTGCTGATGTGGTAATGGAGATCAGGAGGATATGAGAATGAGTTTAGTTTCTCTAACAGGCTTTGAAAAAAAAAAAAAAAGTCACTCAGCAGAAAAACCACAATAATTATGAATTCTTGAACTAAATGATGCTTATCCAATTAGATTGTTCAGCTGCCCAAAGGAGCAACCTCTCAGGATCATACCCACTTTTGTTGCAAAATTATTTTTTTGAGGGGGAGGAAGAAAGGAAGAGGGTTTATAAGATCAAGATACACAGATTTAATTTAGAGAAAACTGTATTATATCATGCTCTGTAATTAGGAATGGAAAAAAAATCTTTTGAGATCTATCCCAAAACATAAGCCAAACCATTTCAAAATGGAAATGATTTCAAAAATGTAAACCTAGGATTTTTTCATTTTGTTTCATTTTGGTCAGAAATAGCATGGGACAAATTAGATAAACTTTAGAGACATTAGAGCCAGTTAACCTGCTCACAAAATAAGCATGTGATATGGCCAAGTTTGCTATAGGTTTGCATCTTCTGCCTTTGTAAACCATTCATCATGACTTTTGATCCAATCCTTCTGCCCAGATTATTATTCTTAATCCTTTTTCTCCCTTTCTAAAAAATGTCCTCCCTTTCTAGGATTTAGCGCCAAACCTTAAAGCTTGGTTTCTAGCTGTCTACTGAATTCTACCTAGAAGTTCCATAGGTAACTCAAATTTCATATACTTAAAACTGAACAAAGCATTTACCAATCCCTTAATAAAAATTCTTATTTTTTAGCTTTATTTCTAGTGCAACTTATTATCAAGCCTAAATTTATTGCAACTCCCCTCTTTAACTATTTACCTACAAAGGATCCCTAATGAATTTTCTTCAGAAATTTGACCCCAGGTCGGGACAACCCCCTTCCTATTTAGGCTTTCATTGATGTTCAGTAAAATGAGAGGAATTCCCAATACTTACTTGCTTCTTTCTGCTATCAATCCTCTACTTCCTTGACAAAGTGGTCTTGACAAATTCCATAGGTTATCCCATCATTCACTCCTTGAAATTCTTTGATGATTCCCGTTGCCCATAGGATAAAGTATTGAGATCGTAGCAAGACTAAGAGTCTCTTAATGAATTGGCAATAATGTTAAATTACCAAATCTCTCAGTTCCCTCCTTCTTCAGACCTACTTCTCATTTCACAGAAAGTATTTTTTGGTTTATGTTTTATAAATAAATTCTGGATACATCACATTAAGATATTTATTCCCTCAATACACTGAATCTAAATTCTAACTTTTTTCTATCATACAAGTTGCATTAAAGCAGCGTTAACAAAATAACAAAGTAAAAAGTTGCACAAATATCCCAAATTCCACTTTTTTCTAATCTTTTCTTATTCTTATCTATGAACAAAAGCATCTTCTTAAAGATGGTTGTAGTTATAAAATGGGTAAAATTTTGTTCAGCTTATTTTTAATATATACATATTTTATTCTAGAATTCCTTTTTTGCAGTTAACTTTCCATTGAATTCCCATTTGCATCTAGAAGGACCCAGTTCTCTTGCTTATCATCACTGATGTGAATGGTGTGGGAGTTTTAATCGGAAATTTTAATATTCCTTTCTTAGTAAATGATAGGAGACAAATCAGTAAGTTTATGAAAAACTTAAACAGCACTATCAACCACTTTGACCAATGACATCTATAAAATATTCCATTCAATGACAACAGAATATATACTTTTTTCAAATGTGCACATAATATTCATCAAGGTAGACCATATTCTGGGCCATAAAACAACTCTTAGCACATTTCAGAAAATCATACAAAATATTTTCTCTGACTATAATGTAGTGAAATTGGAATTCAACAACAAAAAGACTTTTTGGAAAATCTCCAAAATATATAGTAAATTAAACTCTTTTTGAGTAACTAATAGGTCAAGGCAGAAATCAAAAGGAAATTAGAAAATATTTTGAAGTGAAAAATAATTAAAACATAAAATATAAGAATTTGTAGAGTGCAGTAAAAGCAGTGTACAGAGAGAAATGCATATCAGTAAACATTCATACAGGTCTCCCTTGACTTATGATTGGATTACATCCCAATAAACCCATCCTAAATAGAAAATATTGTTAAGTCAAAGTGCATTTAATACACTTAACCTATTGAACATCATAATTTAGCCTAATTTATCTTAAATGTGCTCAGAACACTTATAGCAACCTACCATGGATGAAACTATCTAACACAATGTCTGTTTTATAATAAAGTGTGCATCTCATGTAACATTGAATACTGTACTGATAGTGAAAAACGGAATGGTTGTATAAGTACAGAATGATTGTAAGCATACCAGTTGTTTACCCTCGTGATCATGTGGTTGCCTGGGAGCTGCCACTGCCCAACATCACCAGAGAGTATGGTACTATGTATCACTATGCCGGGAAAAAAACAAAATTCAAAATTTGAAGTATGGTTTCTACTGAAATGGGTACCACTTTCACACTATCATCAAGTGGAAAAATTGTAACTCAGAGACTACCTGTGCTAGAACAAATAAAAGGACTTAGTTAATGATTTAAGATTCCAACTTTAAAAACTTAAGACAGGGCAGCCTGGGTGGCTCAGTGGTTTAGCACCTGCCTTTGGCCCAGGGGGTGACCCTGGAGTCCTGGGATGGAGTCCCATGTCGGGGTCCCTACATGGAGCCTGCTTCTCCCTCTGCCTGTGTCTCTGCCTCTCTCTCTCTCCCTGTGTCTCTCATGAATAAATAAATAAAATGTTAAAAAAATAAAAATAATAAAAACTTAAGACAAAAGAGTAAATTAAACCTGGGCAAAAGGGCAAATTAATCTAGTCAGCAGAAGGAAAAAAAATAAGTGTAACAGCAAAAATCAATGAAATAGAAAATAGTTAAGGACAAGAGAACAATCAATGAAACCAAGAGCTGGTTCATTGAAAAAACAACAAGATAGATAAATCAATTACTTGACCGATAAGAAAAAATATGGGACATCTGTGTGGCTCAGCAGCTGAGCACCTGCCTTCAGCTCAGGGCATGATCCTGGAGTCCCAGGATCAAGTCCCGCATCAGGGTCCCTGCATGGAGTCTGTTTTTCTCTCTGCCCATGTCTCTGACTCTCTTTCTCTCTGTTTCTCTCATGAATAAATAAATAAAATCTTAAAAAAAATAAAGAAAAAATGTGAAAAGATTTGAAAAGACACAAAATACCAATAATAGGAATGAAAGAGAGACAAATACCTCTGATATCAAAAGGATGATTAGAAAGCATATAAACAACTTTATACCAATGAGTATGATAACTTAAATGAACAAACTCTTTGCAAACACCTCAAAAGCTCGTTCAAGAAATTGAATTTATAGATAAAAACCTTCCCACAGGACTGGGAATAATACCAATTTTTCACAAGTTCTTTCAGAATCTAGAAGAGAAGTCCATTTCTTGGTACTTTACCCTTATTCAATATGAAAATAAAAACAGAACCTAGAAAATTCTGAGAATAATTGCTTTGCTCCCATTTAAAAACCCAGAGGACAGGGATGCCTGGGTGGCTCAGCAGTTAAGCATCTACATCCTGGAGTCCCACATCAGACTCCCTGAATAAAGCCTACTTCTCCCTCTGCCTATGTCTCTGCCTCTCTCTCTCTGTGTCTTTCATGAATAAATAAATAAAATCTTTTAAAAAATAAATAAATAGTAAAAATAAATAAAAACCCAGAGGCCAGAATTACTCTGATACAAAACCTACCATGGATGAAACTATCTAACACAATGTCTGTTTTATAATAAAGTGTGCATCTCATGTAACACTGAATACTGTACTGATAGTGAAAAATATACCAAGGCATTACAAATATACCAAGTAGGCATAGACCTAAAAATATTTAACAATATTTTTAAAATTATATATAGCAATATCAAAAATAATAAGAAATCATAAGTAAGATTTATTCAATGAATGCAATTACAAATTACATTACAAATATACCAAGTAGGCATAGACCTAAAAATATTTAACAATATTTTTAAAATTATATATAGCAATATCAAAAATAATAAGAAATCATTACATTACAAATATACCAAGTAGGCATAGACCTAAAAATATTTAACAATATTTTTAAAATTATATATAGCAATATCAAAAATAATAAGAAATCATAAGTAAGATTTATTCAATGAATGCAATTAACTATATCAAAAGAACAAAGAAGAAAATGCTTACAATCATCTCACCAGATATAGGAAAAGTACTTGTCAAAATTCGCTACTATTCATGATGAAAACCCTCAGGACACTAGAAGTAGAAGAGAATTTCCTCAACCTAATAAGGACATCTAAAAACCAATAGCAGACTCTATAAGAAGATCATGAATAAGGCAAGTATATCCACGATCACCACTTCTTATTAAAATCTGAAATGAAAATGTATGTACAAACAATGGAATAACTCTCAGGAAAAAAAGAAAAGAAACAAGTTGCTGACACATACAACAACATGAATAAACCTCAAAAGCATTAACTTTAAAAAGCCAAGAACACAAGACTACATATGTATGATTCTACTTTTATATGACATTGTAGAAAGGTGAACTCTAAAATTGAGGGCTAGAAAACAGTTAAGTGTCTAGGAGTAGGAATTGCAGGGGTAGGAACTATGGGTGTCATTAATACAAGTAGAAGAGGGCTTTTTGTGACAATGAAAACATTCTATATATATCATGATTGTGGTGGGGGTTATACCACTGCTTATAGTTGTTAAAACATATCAAACTGTATGATTAAAATTGGTGAAATTTTATTTATAAAACATATATGAAATATGATTTCTTTTTTTTTTTTAAGATTTTATATATTTATTCATGAGAAACACAGAGAGAGAGAGAGAGAGAGAGAGGATAGAGAGAGAGGCAGAGGGAGAAGCAGGCTTCATGTAGGGAGCCTGACGTGGGACTTGATCCTGGGTCTCCAGGATCATGCCCTGGGCTGAAGGCGGGGCTAAACCGCTGAGCCACCCAGGCTGCCCATGAAATATGGTTTCAAAGGTTATAAACTTTCTGAGAAAAACTAATTGGATTTATGTATTAATTGATCAATGTGCTACAGAAAAAAATATTAAGAAAGTAATACGTAGGAGGTATTTAGCCACTGATTTTTGCCTCACTCACTTTGGACAATTGGGTCTAAAAATATTTGTATTCATGATGTAGATGAAAAGAAATGTACTGGTGCTTTTATTAGTGAAAGCATTTTTACTTTTAACATATCCATTTAATGAATATTATTCATTAAAATGCTGCAGCTCCCCAATTTACCAAGCAACTCAGCTTAAAGAATTCCTACACTGGAATATCATTCTATTATCTTTTATCATATAAACTTCAGCTGTGCAGATATGTTATTTTCTTGTATGGATATATATGTAGTGTAAAACAGTAACCTCTGAAAGATACTGTGTTTCACACTGTTTCTGATTAGGTACTAGGTACTCCCCAGACTGTGGTGAAATACTTTATTGGTAGTTATAACCAATGCAATAGATCCTAACTTATCTTTCATCTGACCTTAAATATAAATGAAAAACAATAAATTTATTTCAAGGTTGTGCTGAAAATAAGCAAGGCCAATTGAAATAGAGGCTTTAAGCCTCCACCAATTTATATTCTGAACTACGCTAAAGAAAGAAAAGAATAAGAATTATCCTTTCTGCTGTTGAATTACATTTAATATTGGTAGCCATTATTATATTTTAAAATTTATTTTGGGAGTAAATAAAAAAAGAATGGCATTCTAGCATAAATAAAGGGCAGTTTGTCATCAATAAATGCTATAGAGTAGCATTTCATAGGCATATAGGACTGCCTTTTCATAGGCACTAGTTAACATTTCACTTACATGTGAATCTCTCTTTTTTTTTTTTAAGATTTTATTCGTTCATGAGAGAGAGAGAGAGGGGCAGAGACACAGGCAGAGAGAGAAGTAGGCTCCATGCAGGGAGCCCGACGTGGGACTCCATCCCGAGTCTCCAGGATCAGACCCTGGCCAAAGGCGGTGCTAAACCGCTGAGCCACCCAGGCTGCCTGAATGATTTCTTTATTGAAAAGCTTTCTGACATCTTTCGTATGGGAGTTCTATTGAAAAGAAAGGCATGTAACTTTTCTATATACTCTTCTAAAGATCACAGATATTAGGGTAAACCTGCGAGAATTTATAGTTACAAACTTGAAGTAATCCAACTCAGAATAAGGTATACTTTCAATGAAGGTCAATTGAATGGCACAGATACAGAGCTATAGAATTAACTTGAAGAGCAATTACTTGTAAACAAGCCAAAGTCCTGGCCCATACAAATTTAGAAAGATTTCTATATGATATACCACCATGTCTATTTTATAGACAGGCATGGATAGGAAACTTTCCTTGTTTTTGCTCCCAGTGAAATTTGAATCTCAAAAATCCACAACTCGAGTGTTCCATTTCATTACTGTGTATTGATTGTTCATGTGTATCCTTCCAAAAAAAGAGAGAAACATGGCTGTTACAAATCCTCTTATTTCAGACTGATACTCTAGCTTAAAAGGCAAGAGTGGTAAAACAATTAAAATGACTATTAAAAGTCATCTTGAATTTTAATTCCTGTAATCAGGAAAGTAAATTTAAGGTAGCCAAGCAAGAAACAAGAATCATTTCTCTGTCTGCCATCTCTGGCTTTCACGTACCAGGCTCTGACACACAACCATTTGAATGGTGAAAAGCCATATAAAGGTAAAGGGGAAAATATGTTTAAGATTTATTGGTGGGTAAAACCATCTTATTACAGGTCCCCTTATGCAGACATGAAAAAGCAAGTAATGAGAGTTAGTTGCCAAGATTTTTAGAACACTGTAATCTACTTCCATGTCTTCTTTATCTAATTAGCCTTTTCTTCCTTAGGAAATGTGAGCCTTTCAAGTCTTCCTTCTGATGCCAGGCAAAATATGTCACAAATTATGACAGTTTATGCATCTTCTAAGCCTGCTTTCCCTGGAAATGGAAAATTGGAATACTGATTACCTAACTAATTTTTAGGGACTCTGCTTCCCCCCTTTCTCTAATTGGAAGTTCTGTTAGTTCCTTTTCAGTAATTTAACTTGTATAATTTAGCCTTGGAAAATGAGGCTTATCTAATTCTCCATGGCTTTCCAAACTTAAATATACCATTTCATTAAATATCTGATGTAATATAGAGTGTTGTTGCATTAAAAATAAGGGGGTGTTTTTTGATGTTTTTATGCTCTTTTAACTCAGGAAGTTTTATACATTTTCCAAATAATGTGAAATAAGAAATATTATACTTTTAAAACTATGTTTGATTAAAAAAAAACACCATTTATTTGCTTCCTCTTTTTCATTGTTCCTTCTACCATCCTACTTTAAGTCATTCATCTCTAGAATAAATATTTGTATTATTCTCCTTTCTAGTATTTCTGTGGCTGTTTTTTTCCCAAACTTGTCTGTCATACCACCACTAGATTAACCTTCAAAAATACTGTTTAATGTCTTCATGAATAATACATTATTTAAAAGAGAACATCATGTTTTCCAGTAGTTCAAGGGCTAGTAAAATCTGGCTTCAAATTTTCCTTTTCAAAATTTCTCCCATCCTTCTCTGCTTCTAGGAAGAGTCAGTTATGACCCCCAAATCATGCTTTTGCTATTCTGATGCTTATCTAAGAATTGTTCTGAAACTTTTATATCATCTCCGAACTCCAAATTTCTGTACACTATCACTTACTTAGCATTTACTATTCACTATAGTGAATCCAAATTTATATATCTGAATATATAAATACTCATGTACATATACAGATATAAATGATAAATTCATACACACACATGCACACATGAACACATAATGAACACGTATAAGATTATTGATCCAGCACTCCTTTTCCACCAACTATGGTTTCTATCATCACCATAAGAATGAGTATTTTATACAGGTGACCCTTTTTACTGACCAGAGCTAGTCTAGAGTTCATAGCAATGGAAACAGAAGTAAATTCTGAGACTCTTCCCTGGGAATTTTAAAACTTCCAAGAAGATCAAGTAAATCTCTTTCTAATAACTGAATCTTTAAACTATAAACCCAATACATCCCAGGTATATTTCATGATTATAATGTATATTCTGCATTACTCTATATCCTTTATCCATTTCAACCTCCTTCTGGAGTGCCCTCTTATACTGCCAAAGCTGAAGAGCTAAAACTACCTTTTAGAGATTTCCTTTCAGTTAGGGTTCTAGGTAGGCATTGGACCCTGCTAATCAAGTGTATTTGGATGAAACATAGTTTCAAAATTAAATTTCTGGGGGAAGAGTCATGCTATAAGACAGAAGTTGTTTTTTTTTTTTTTTTAAGATTTTATTTTATTTATTCAGAGAAAGAGGCAGAGACACACAGGTAGAGGGAGAAGCAGGCTCCATGCAGGGAGCCCCACATGGGACTTGATCCTGGGTCTCTAGGATCACACCTTGGGCGCTAAACCACTGTGCCACCGGGGCTGCCCTGAAACAAAAGTTTTGTTAGTGTGGAGTAAAGCAGAGGCAGAAGGTTCTGCAATCAGCAGCTCTACTGATGACTTCCAGTTTTGTTGGAAATTTCTCAATAAGGGCAGAGTCGACAGTGTTTTTGTTGGTGTAGTTCTGTAATGTGCCTTTGGAAGGTGTTCCTGGAAACTCAACTAAGGTTCTAGTTTTTCAACTTCCTTCACAATCCATGCACTTTTAATAAATGTAATAAGTATCTTCCTGTTGTTGCTAGCTAGAGAGGTTTCATTCCAACACTGCCCTCTGATCAAAGCTGGTCTATAGTAAAAGAGAAGAGCAGAGCTAAGAGGCCAAGAGGATACCAATGACATCTAGTTTCCTGGTTTGAGGTGCTTGACTTCAAGCAGCACACCTGCATTTTCTCTTGGGTTGGTTGTTCAACTTTTTCCTGGACAGTATCAGCCAATAAATTTCAGTTGTTGCTCTTAAATTTGTTTTAGTTTGGTTCCTATCATTTTTGACCGTAAGAATCATAGCTAATACAATGTATTTCACAATTCCCATCAAATCGTCTGTCAGAAAGGTACTCTGTGTACCTTAACATCTAGTCTCCATATATATTGTATTTCACGACTAAAATATATTCATTAAATTTTTAACGGTTGATAATTTTATAGATGTCCGAGTCTAAATATCTTATTTATTTATTTTCTCAGTTGTATATTTCTAAGGTATTATCGATTAACTGTGACTGGCTACAGTAAACATTTTATATGAGAAATGCTTCTAAAAGATTTGAACTTTCAAAAAAAATCCTGCTCATTTTCTGAACTTTGAGTACATTTAGCCATATGCAGGAAAATCCTAATAATTACACTGATTATTCCATCAATGGAAATGTCAACAATGAAAGTTAAGCATATTTTTCAGAGGCCACCAATGATTCCATTTCTTTGATGAAGAAAATTAGTCACCCAAAATTGATAACAGCAGTCAAACAGATCCACAGAAAACTATAATACCTTAAAGGCCTATTAAATATTTGAAGATAATTTAACTACTGATTCATCCACTAAACTTTTTAGCAAACTCCTCCTTCAACTTCCTTAGAGAACATACAAAAATTTCTCCAAGTACAAGCACGTGATGGAAAAAAAGTATCTGAAAGAGGAAAACTGCATACCATAACACATAAAGGAACTAGCTAAGACTTTTTTTTCTCTTTTTTTTAATATTTTATTTATTTATTCATGAGAGACACAGAAAGACGGTGATACACAGGCAGAGGGAGATGCAGGGCTCCACGCAGGAAGCCCGACGCGGAACTCGATCCCGGGACCAGAATCACGTCCTGAGCCAAAGAGACACTCAACAGCTGAGCCACCCAGGCATCCCTAAGACTTTTTAAATGAGTTTGGTCTTGCATGAAGCAGAAAGGAGGATGTTTTTTGTTTTGTTTTGTTTTAAAAATTTTATTTATTTATTCATGAGAGACATAGAGAGAGGCAGAAGAAAAAACAGACTGCCTGGGGGAGCCCAATGTGGGACTCAATCCCAGGACCCCGGTATCATGACCTGAGCCAAAGGCAGATGCTCAACCACTGAGCCACCCAGGTGCCCCAGAGTTAGAAGAGTTTAATCAAAACATAAATAATAATATGATAATGATCAAACATCTTGACTCACAACCAAGCAATGAATCACTTCTATTGGAATGACGAGGAGGTTTAGCAGCACTGCTTAAATCAAACTCCATTTTTTTTTTTTTTTGGTGCTTATTTTTATCTTGGTCATAGGATTTAATGTTTAAATGTACATAAGTGGAAAGCATTTTTCCAATTTAAATTTAAACATGGAAAAATCAAAGTGAATAAGAGACTGTTTATGTTTTCCAGCATGTGATGGTAGCATTTATAATTTCATATCACAATAGTTATCCCTCAGTTGGTAAATATCTGCCTGGAATAAATCCGATTTGTCATGTCCATTTTATATTTTGTTTGTCTTGTGCTGTTACTAATGTGCAAGGTTTGAAATCTCAGTGACCCTGTGTCTGAGCCATGAATTCCTGTGAAAGACAGAAATATTACTCATTTCTTCACATTTTATTTCCTACTTTTATTCTGTTTTTTTTTTTCTCCCCCCCCCCCCTTTTTTTTCTTTACATTATGGAGACCTCATGATATGAGTAACACCATCAAAAGGTTTAGCGGTTTTGAATTAGGATCTATCTATGTGTGAACAGAGAAGAGGCTGTCTATCTGGGACAATTTGAGAAATGTTATAAAAGATTCCTTCCCCATAGGCTTTCATAATATATCTCTCTCCTAGGCCTCATAAATTCTTACCAGCCATGATTTAATCTATGATATTGTCTTCAAGTCTCCAGGAGTCTTCTTTCAAAAAACAAATATTCCCAGCAGACAGTTTTCAAAATAAGAAAACAAACAAACAAAATCCTAAGCTATTAACACAATTATATGAGCTAATTAATTGGAGATGCTATCACATAGGTTTTCTTGCAAGGTTCTTAGAGAAGGATACAAGGAAAATTAGATTTTAACAGAAAAAAGAGATGTTTAAGGCTACAGCAAGAGGCACTACTAGGTGCCCACTAAGGGCCACGTTCAGCATGGGGACCTTGGTGGCAAGAAGGAGGAATGAAAAGGATGAGAAAAAAAGAGAGAGAGAGGTCTTTCACTCGAACGTTCTTCTGTCAGCCCTATATGCTTATTCTACCTAAACAGCTTCTGGGAAAACCTTTTACCATTATATACTCATTTATGGACTCCTTGTCTGACCAACCTTTAAGGCTTTTTTTTGATTGAGTATGCTAATGTTTCAGGATACATTTTAAATTCAAACAGTATTTTTTAAGTGGAAATATTTAATAAGAGTAAAACTGGACAAACAGTTACTTGTTATTAAACTGGGGCTGAGATATAAATACACACACACACATATATCCATAAGATTATTGATAGAAATGAAAAGATGTATATACCTGTATATACACTTATATTTGTTAAAGATATTTATTAAACATACATAGATTATATGCATATATACATATAACATTATACATTCATACACATATATAGGTATTATATATGAATATATGTTATATATATAAAGAAGTCCTTTAAATAAAGGTTGTTGGGTTAAAACCATTGTCCTGATCCAAAAATTGTAAATAAAGCATTGATACTGGAGAATAAAAATGAGACGTGGAATTCTAATACTCAGATTCACAATGGCCTCTCTGAACATTTCTTCTTTATAGACAAATAAATAAAGATAATACCATAGAAAAAAGAGCATTCCAAAGTTTTAAAAGTTTTACATTTAACGACACAAAAAAATTAAATCTATTGTTAAGAAACTAGAACATACCCAGAAATATCATATATATTTTTCCACAACTTTGTTATATATTTAAAATAAACATTTTCAATTGTTATTAATGATTATTTACAATCTCCATATACATTTAGTCAAACTACAAAATAATTCTGGTGAGTTATTATACCAAAGAAGTTTTGGTTGAGGCTTATTAATTGAAATATACACATACTGTCTCTTTCCAAAAGGATTTGAAATCAGATCTCATGGGAAAAACAATGTAAGAAATAATTTTACATAGTCAATGGAACTCTTACTCAAGAGTAGAATTCATTCCCTGCCAAGTATATAGGGCCCATCTATTTGCTTTCTCAAGGGATCTGAAATCCATAAGTAGATCAAGGTACCCGGAGGCAGAGCTACAGTGCTCTCAGTGACAGGAACTTTGCTGCCACGTGGTTTAGCCTCTTCACTTTTCCCCACATTCACAGGACTGCTTACTGCTGAGTTGGAAGTGGCTACACAAGAGATTCCTCAGCTTGGCTTTCAGCTCTCTGTTCTCCTGACAAGGAGGAGAAGCAGTAGGCCTGCAGTTGCTTTGTGAGAGATAGTAATATTACATCTCTTCCTTCTTGTTTGATTTACAATATTCTGGTAGTAAGGACTTTACTTTAAAATGGTGGTAGCACAAAAATGCTAGAGAAAGTATTGTATTATTATATATTTCATTCCATTTTTCCCAGTTTACTAAGTGTTGTTATGTATTCTCTCATGAGTTTTTAAAAAGCCCGGTGCCGTAAGCCCTATCAATTAAGAAGCTTTAGTTTGCAAGTAACAGGCAGTCCAACCCAAATTAGATTAAGAAACAAAACAATGTTGGTTCATCTAAGTGAAAAGCCCAACACTCAGGCATGGCTAGATCCAAAGCTTCAGATGCTGGTCCACCACTTTCATCCTCCTACACATCCTTTCTTATCCAAGTTCTTTAGGATTGGCTCATCTTGCCCATTTTATTTCTGAAGTATGGTGCCAAAGTGATGCATTTGCTTACTGTGGCCAGAGGCACTTTGGTGTATTATTTGATTGATATTTGGTAGCATGTGAATCAACATATTTTACAACATATTTTACTCTAACCAGAGGGACATCTAGGGAGAGTCCAGGCACCCCAAGTCTAAGTGCTGACTCCAGAAATAGAAGGAACAATGGCCAAAACACCTTTTCCTCCAAGGAGTATAATCATATATTTGATTCATTACTTGAAGACAAAGGTAACACATGACCAAAAATTCGGAAATAAAAGTGTCCTATAGTAATCAAAACAGATAATACCTATTGTTTAACTGATGTCAGAAACTGAACTGTATGCTCTATTTGCATAATATCACTCATTTTTTAATGAAATAGTCACTATTACTCTATTACTATCATCAATTAATGGTAAGTAAACTAAGGCTTGGATAGTTAAGCAAATTGCGTAAGGTCAAACAGATAGGAGAGGCAAGTGGTAGAGAAGTGGAGCCAAATTTGAATCCAACTAGCCAAATAGAAAAACATGTACTTAAAACACAACTCTATCAGCATAGAGTCTATAAGAGCCTGGCCACACAAAAGTTCCCTTAGAGAAATTCTAAGAGAATTGTCTGAGTGGCTTAGTCAGTTAAGCATCTGCCTTCAGCTTAGGTCATGATCCTGGAGTCCTGGGTTAAAGGCCTACATGGGGCTCCCTGCTCAGTGGGGTATCTGCTTCTCCCTATCCCTTTGCTCCCCCTCTAGCTCTTGCTCTCTGATGAAATCTAAAGGAAGGAAGGAAGGAAGGAAGGAAGGAAGGAAGGAAGGAAGGAAGGGAGGGAGGGAGGGAGGGAGGGAGGGAGGGAGGGAGGGAGGGAGGAAGGAAGGAAGGAAGGAAGGGAGGAGAAAGAGAGAAAGAAAGGATTCACTCTCCTTTCTGATTGAAGATATAGTCACCAACCTGAGAAATAACATATTCTTAAAAGGAGGTTTGGAGATCTATGGAAATGTGGAAAAAAAAAGGCTGCTGAGCAAACATGGACATGGCCATTACAGTAATGGAGAGCCTCACTCTGTGAAAGGGCCCTGAGTCCCATGAAAAGGCCAATCACAGTGTGAGACAGAGGAGTTAGGACAGACACTCTCTCCTGACTTTCCATTTGTGGAATTCTCTCTGGTCTGATTAAGTCAATATCCTCCAAGAAACCTTCTAGTAATGACGTAGTTTTCTGTAGATCTATCTTTAAGAAGAAAATAGCTCGCATAAAGGCTTTGAATGTTCCAAACTCTAAATGATTATCTCCTTTTCTATGTGGATAAAGGTTTTGTGTGCATTTATACATCCCTCTCAGAGGCACCATTTTCACCTCTTCATTTTTTTCTGAGCCTGAAAGGCAAATTTCTCAACTGGACAAATTCTCCATGAGGCCTCTTCTGAAGCCTGGGAAAACTCATCACTACTTATTTTTTATGAATCTAGAAAGTAAAGCTAAGGGAATAACTGAACCAAACTAATGTAAAAGGTTAATAAGCTATCAGGGGAGGGTCAAGACTCCATTTTTTACCATAATACCCGAGGTACACCTTTCTTTCTTAACATATTTTCAATTCTTAAAAGTATATGTATTTTTAATTTAATGTAATATTATGTCTACTAAAATTCATGATGTTTAGTCTAAATAATTAATATGAAGAAGTATCCTTTCTTAGAAGACTACCATAATTGTTTCTCTAATGAATAGATCCTTCTTTTTTAGAGAAGTTTTAGGCTTTTAGAAAAATTGAGTAGGAAGTACGAAGAGTTCCCATATACCCCCTCTCCTCAACCCCCTAATTACTTTCCCTTATTATCAACACCCTGCATTAGTGTGGCACATTTCTTACAATTAATGAACTAATAATAATATATTACTGTTAACTAAAGTCCATAGTTTACATTAGGGTTCATTTTTGGTGTCACCCATTTTATGGGTTTTGCCGAATACAAAATATCACATATTCACAATTACAGTATCAAACAGAATAAGTTTATTGCACTGAAAATTCCCTTTGGTCTGCCTATTCATTCCCCACCCCCGCAACCCTGCCCTCTCCTGCCTGAACCTTGGCGACCAATGATATTTTTTTTCTCTCCATAGTTTTGCCTTTTTT
The DNA here is from genome assembly GCF_053574225.1 of Canis aureus. NCBI lineage: Eukaryota > Metazoa > Chordata > Mammalia > Carnivora > Canidae > Canis > Canis aureus. Next base: position 48,757,211 of record NC_135614.1, read on the forward strand.
CAGAATATCATATAGTTGGTATCATTAACAGTATGTAGTACTCTCAAACTGGCTCCTGTCATTAATAATATGCATTGAAGGCTGCTCCATGTCTTTTTGTGGTTTTATCAAGAAACTGTAGCTTATTTCTTTTTATCATGGAATATCATTCCATTGTATGGAAGTATCACACAATACACACTCACATTTATTAAGTTTATTCACTTACTGAAGGACATCTTGGTTGCTCTTCATTTGGGGAAATTATGAATAAAGCTGTTATAAACATTTATATATAAGTTTTTACATGGACATAAGTTTCTACTCCTATGGGTAAATACCTACAGGCATGACTACTTTATCATATGGTGAGGCTATTTTTAGTATTATAAAAAACTGCCAAACTGTCTTCCAAAGTGGCTGTAGCATTCTGCATTCCTATCAGCAATGACTGAGTGTTTCTGCTGCTCCACATCCTTGCCAGCATTTGGTATTGTCAGTGTTCTGGATTTTAGCCATTCTAATAGGTGTGCAGTAGTATTTTACTGTTTAATTTACAATTAATTTACAATTTACAATTACAATTCCTTAATGATATATGATGTTGATCATCCTTTCATATGCTTGTTTTCCATTTCCATATTTCAGGAGGTATTTATTGAGATCTTCTGCCCACTTTTTAGTTGGGTTGTTTTGTTTTCTTATTGTTGAGTTTTAAGAATTCCTTACATATTTCAAATACACGTCCTATATTAGATATGTGTTTTGGAAATATTTTCTCCCAGTTTGTGGTTTGTCTTTTCCTTAACAGTGTCTTTCACAAATCTTTTAATTTTTTTTAAAGATTTTATTAATTTACTCATGAGAGACACACAGAGAGGCAGAGACATAGGCAGAGAGAGAAGCAGGCTCCATGCAGGAAGCCTGATGAGGGACTCAATCCCAGGACTCCAGGATCATGCCCTGGGCCGAAGGCAGGCACTCAACTGCTGAGCCACCCAGGAGTCCCAAGTAGTTTTAAATTTTAATGAAGTCCAATTTATCAATCTTTTCTTCTTTGGATTGTGCTTTAGTGGTATATCCAATAACTCATTGTCAATCGATGTCATCTAGATTTTCTTTAATTTATCTTCCAGGAGTTTTGTAGTTTTCTGTTTTACATTTACGTGTATTGTCCTTTTTGAGTTAATCATTATGAAAGGCATAAGGTCAGCATGTGATTTTATTTTATTTTTTTGCATGTTGTTCCAGTAACAATCTGCTTAAAAGACTATTATCTTCATAGAACTGCTTTTGCTCCTTTTTTAAAAGACCAGTGGATCATTCATGATTTTTTTTTCACATCCTTTTTTTTGTTGTTGTTTTTTCAAGTTTATATTTAAATTCCAGCTGGTCAACATACAGTGTAATATTAGTTTATGGTGCAGAATTTGGTAATTCATCACGTATATACAATACTCAGAGCTTATAACAAGTGCCCTCTTTAATACCTATCGTCCACTTAGCCTATCCCCTGCCTACCACCCAGCCAGCAACCCTCAATTTGTTCTCTGTAGCTGAGTCTGTTTTATAGTTTGCCTCTCTTTTTCTCCCCCCATGTTCATTGGCTTTGTTTCTTAAATTTCACATATGAATGAAATCAAATGGTATTTTTTCTTTCTCTGACTGACCTGTTTCACTTAGCATAATACTCTAGCTATATGCACATCATTGCAAATAACAAGATTTCATTATTTTCTGTAAGTAATATTCTAATATATATTAATATATATATATATCATCTCTTTATTCATCTGTCAATGAATATTTGGGCTCTTTCTATAATTTGGCTACTGTTGATAAAGCTGCTATAAACATCAGAGGTGCACTATACAGGATTATCTTTTAACAAGAAACTGGTTACGTTTGTTTCATGACAATTGTGTGAATGATTGAATGTATAATGTACTGTGCTACAATTACTGAGAATATTTATCTGAAATTAATGCAAACTACTTGAAATTATTTACATTGTAAAATGAGCTACAACTGAACAATGATTCTATCATAACCACACTGGTCAATTCTTATTAAAATCAACAATATCTGTCATACTCCATGTAAGAATAATAGTATGCTCTATTCACTCATTTCTTAACCGTCCCACATTTATATGCAAGATAAATTCAAACGTGTCTTAACTGTGGTTATAAGCCACAAAATGGTAAATCTGACTATCCACTATTACTAATGAACACTTAGAAGTTTGGTTGAAGACAACAAAGATATTGCCTTGGAGAGTCAGGAAGTCACAAGGCTGTCAGGGTAGGATATGATAAAAGAGAGCTATAGCAAGCAATCAATACAGGTTACTGGGGCTTTGTTCCTGTTTTCCCTTCTCCCTTTCTCTTTCTCTGTTTTCTATTTCATTTGCATAACTAACTTATGATGAAATGAATCATGAGTCCTTAAGACATAGCATTGCAGTACTGATCAAGCTGTGCAAATCAGAACCCAGTAATTAAAATACATATAGATAGATATATGGAGATGTTATAAATTGCAGCTTCATAAATTCAGGATTTTTTTTAGAACTAATGAGTTAGCACCTGGAAGGACAGGTGACAAATGAGAGTGAAGAGAAATGAGTTGTCCTGTGCTGTTCAAGTTCATGCCTAACACAATTCCTTTTCTTTTGAAAAGCACACTCACTTTTTTTTTTTTTTAGCACTCTTACTTCCCTGTGAACCTTTCACTCTAATAAAATTGAACTCACAGACCCTGAATAATCTTATGCTTGTGTTATTTTCTTAAGTTTCTTGTAGTGATCCTTCCCACGATGATATGTCTTCGAGACTAGTACATAATTTGTGAGGCCCATTGCAAAATGAAAATGCAAGTCTCCTTGTTCAAGTATTATGGAGAATCTCAAGGCCAAAGCAGAGCATGAAACCAAGCATGGGGCCCTTCTAAGTGAGGGGCCCTCGTAATGGTGCAGGTCACTCATTGCTGAAGCCAGCCCTGTCCATCTTTAAAATCAGGTTCTAGAATAAAAACTCTTTCCCACCACACTCAGTACTAATGTATCCTTCCTCTGAAGCCTCATGGAATTTTCCTATCTTATATCTCCTGCTTTCATACAGTCCTCTGTATCTTCCCTAGCACTTCCTCAAACATGACGCTATGAAGAGTCACAGGTGGGGATTTTCAGATTATGTGTTTTTTAAGTTAAAAATTGATGTATTGCAACCCCTTACATGCCATATTTTATTACTTGAATGATCATGGCTCCATCTGTATCCTATTCACAAAAAGGGCAATGCTTAAGTCAATCAACAGGTCTGATTTTCAAAATCTACGTGTTTTACCTTTCATTAATAGTTCTTTTAGAGTATGGTGCAATTATTTTTTTTTTCCTCAGAGAGATTTAAAAGGACTTTTCTTATGCTCAAAATGAACTGTGCAAAGAAGATTTACTTATTTCCTAATGCCTTTTTTTCTTTAAAATTTTAAATCATCATTTTCCATTTATGATGTGTAGCTATCAATATTCCCATTGACAACTGATTCCAAAATGGCATCATATCACCATCATTCAAATATCTGGTATACATCATTTTTTACTTATGGAAATAGGCCTTAAAATTCCTAAATGAAAAAAGATAAGAGAGGGCACTTGAGTAATTTACAAGTGTGTTGATGGTATAGGAAAGGACACATAGATATAATGGCACTTATTCAACAAGTATTTGTTGAGTATTTTCTTTTCTTTTTTTTAAGATTTTATTTATTTATTCATGAGAGACACACAGAGAGGGGCAGAGACACAGGCGGGGGAGAGGCCTCCTCCTGCAGGGAGCCCGATGATGTGGGACTGAGCCTGGAATTCCAGGATCATGCCCTGAGCTGAAGGCAGATGCTCAAGCTCAACTGCTGAGCCACCCAGGTGCCCTGTTGAGTACTTTCTAACTATAATTGCAGCTTGTAATTCAGTTGCCAAAAAAAAAAAAAAAAAGGTATTCATGGCTCCTGCCCTCAGGAAGCTTCTATTATAATACTAAAAGAAAGATCCTGCTTTAAAAGAGACCAATAAATTCTATGTAGCAGAATTCTGGGGGCAGAGAAAGCAAATGATGGTCATGTGCTTGTCTGAGAATCTAGAGAAGGCTTCACTGTACAACAAATTTTATTTGTTTTATTTATTTAATTATTTTATTTTTTCATGCAAAAAAATTTTAAAGGTGGCCAGACAAAATTGTAGAGTGGGGGTAGAGAGTTCCAAATTGAAGTTCCAGAGTGAGTCTGGGGAGCAGTTCCAACTTATCGATCCTAAATTATCCATTCTTATATTCTTGGCCTATTAATAGTCTTAGTCATTCATTTCTCTTTGATACAGGTTCTTTTTTTTAATTTTTATTTATTTATGATAGTCACACACAGAGAGAGAGAGAGGCAGAGACATAGGCAGAGGGAGAAGCAGGCTCCACGCACCGGGAGCCCGACGTGGGATTCGATCCTGGATCTCCAGGATCGCGCCCTGGGCCAAAGGCAGGCGCTAAACCGCTGCGCCACCCAGGGATCCCTTGATACAGGTTCTTGATTTGGCTTCAGGGCACTACTTTCTGCTGGTTTTTGTCTATATCATTGATTCTTCACTGAAGCTTCCTCTTCCTCTTCTTCTAACTCTTAATATCAAAGACCCAAGATTTAATCCTTGGTTCTCTTCTCTTTTCCACAGTGGCATTGTGACCTCATCAATCTGAAGGCATTCACTAGCATCTCAATCTAAATGATTCCTAGTCTTCCACCTCTAGCATAGGCCTCTCTACCATATCTAAACTCATATTTCCAAATGCCTCTGTTTTTCTAGTTGGATCTAATGAACAGCATCACCTCAACAATGACCAAAACTGAAATATCAGTTCCCTTGGCCTGATCACCTTACCCTGCTCAAAGTCTACCCTTCCCCAACCCAGTTTTATCTTTACAAAGACCTTAGAGCTGAATCTATTTTTTTCACATACCATACCCAGTTTGTTAGGAAGCCCAGTGGCTCTAATTTGAAACTAAATCATGAAACCCAATGAAAAAGAGAGCAAAGACAATAGTTCACAGAAATAGAACAGCTAATGGCCCTTCAATGTAGGAAAAGATGCTCAATTTCACTCATTATAAGTTAAATAAAAATTAAAACTACAATGAAATACTATATCTCATATATCATGTTGGCAAACACTCAAAAACTTGACAGCACAGTCTTTTGGCAAGGCTATGGAAAACTGGCATGTTCATGTGTTTGACACTGGGAGTGCAAAATGGTATGGTCTATATGAAGCAGAATTTCACAATATTAAGCAGAATTGTATGTTTCCTTTATGGTCCAATAATTCTACTTCCAGAGATGATATATCTCTATTCTGAGGAGATGTATCTCCTTTATCTCACAAGCCAGTTAATTCTCAGTTACAAAAGATAGAAAACAATCCAAATACCTATCAATAAGAGATTTGTTGGATAAATTATAGCACATCCACACAATGAAATACTATACAGTTACAAAACAGAAAAAGGAAGATACCATGCATGGATATTGTGCCTGTTTGTGTTTCTGCATATGTGTGATTTAAGTAAAATTAACAAAGCAAAAAACAGTGTATATACTAAGCTATTTTTAAGGAAGAAAAATAAGATGCAAAAAGAAACACAAGAAGAATAAGACAGAAGCTAATTTTAAAAAATGGATATCTATAGCAGAATCAGCAAACTGTGGCCCACAGGCCAAATGCAACCTGCTGCATGTTTTTGTAAATTAAGTTTTACTGTGTGAAAATAAATAAAGGAAACCTCATCTAAAATAGAGTCAGGAATCCCTGAAGATGGAGCTCTCATGCACATACCTCTCACTGTGTTCTACATAACCATCAGGAAAAATGATGGAGTTATATTGACAAGAGAGGACATTTTTCACAAAAGAATTTCACCTCCTGCTTTTAAGAAAAAGAAGGACGATCCCTCTGTGCCCCTGCAACAATGTGCTAACCGCTGCTTGCCGCCACTGAGAAACTGCCACAACTTTAAACTCTCGTTCTTCTCCAGTACACTTTTGTTCAAAACAGCCCTTCCCAATTTCCTCCTAAAACTTCCTAAAAGTGACCTTCCCTTTGCTTCTGCAGACTTGCCAATGGCTCACCATAAGTTTGCATGTGCCAACTTGCAATTCTTCTGCTATTCCCGAATAAACTTGTTTTGCTAGTAAAATGACTATTTTGTTTTTAACGATGACATTACATGATGATCAAAAGTAGGATTCAAAGGACAGTTAGAGGAACTAACAAGTTCCAGAAAGAATCTTTTGCACTCTGTGCTTGCAGGAGTTTTCTTGTCTTATCTGTTCAGCAAGTCTCTCAGATTCAAGCTCCTTCCCTTGGTGGAGCTCCAACTTTCTCCAGGATTTACTTGTTTAAAGGGTTTGCCCTGTCTGTTGAATACTCCTTTGTTTTTCTGAACCTCTGGATGGGAATTGGGATCCCATACTGCTAAATTCTCCCAGGAGGATCCTTCTCCTGGGAAGGCAGCCAGTTTTATATTTAAAAACTTGGGTCCCTCCTTCTGTGCACTTTTAACTAAATGGACAGATTTAACCAAAATTACCTTAGAAATTCAATGACCATTTTGGGAACTTTCAACCTCCCTTCCTTGACTAAATTAGAAGATAGTGACTCTGAAATTAGACTGAATGGGATGCATATTTTATATGGTGCCTAGGGGATTCCAAACATACTCAGGTCTCTAAAATTGCCTCTTTAAATATATCATTTCTAAATTAACTAAGGCAAATACATGATTGAAGAAAGACACAAAGTCTTCTAAGTCTTCTTCCCCTCTCTTCACTCCTCTTTGTATCAGAAGCCATCTTGTTCTCCTCCTCCTCTGTCTTCAGGCTTGGCAATGGCTATCTTGCAATGGCCCTGCTCTCCACTTTTCTTCCACTTTCTCTTCTGTGGCATCTCCACCTCCTCTGCACCCTCCACTTCCTTACTTCAGTCTTCTCATAGCCAACCTGGGGAACTTTTTAGATAAATCCCTCTTAAGGGACTTCCTTTAAAAAAAAAAAAAAAAAAAAAAAAAAAAAAAAAAGATCCTAAACCTGTTGGGGACAATGGAATACATTCTTTTTGATTGGTACAAGAACCTTCCGAAATGACTCCAAAAACAAACAAACAAATAAATAAAAAACAGCCTTAAAAGGATCTTTACTGTATACAAATAAAAATCCTTACCAAAAGGCATTGGTCATTTGAGCAGATAACCTTACTTAGTTTATCTCCTAGAAACACAATTTAGATTCAAGTACCCTCAAAATTTTGTTCCAGATTGATGACATGAATTTTAAAATAAAACTCTAAGGTTTCTCCTTATGTTTATCTATGTATATGTGTCATAGATACATATTTCCCACCTCCAGATAGTATTGCCAAAATTAATTTATAAAAGATCCTATTTCATTGGCTCACATGGAAAATTAAACACATACATAAATTAAATATTCCAAAAATCTCCAGTAATATAATAGAAACCAGCCCAAAAAGGGCAGCCCAGGTGGCTCAGCAGTTTAGCACTGCCTTCAGCCCAGGATGTGATCCTGGAGACCCAGGATCAAGTCCCATGTCCGGTTCCCTGAATGGAGCCTGCTTTTCCCTCTGCCTGTATCTCTGCCTCTATCTCTCTCTCTATCTCTCTCTCTTTATCTCTCTGTGTCTCTCATGAATAAATAAATAAAATCTTAAAAAAAAAAAAGAAACCAGCCCAAATGTTTTCAAATTCATATAATCTGAAATAATATTTGATAAATGCTAGTTTAAGTTTACTAGTTTAATAAAAACTAACATTTCTTTGGAGTTATCAGTATTAAATGTAATACTAATCATAAAAGCTCATGCTATCTCTGTTACAAAATGTATGAACATCAGAAATAACTTAAAATGGTTAGCCATTTCATGTAAAATCCAAGTATAATTGTTAAAAACAAATAATTTAAATAAATGCAAATGAGATCAAAGTTCATGCTAAGTTAAACTACATAATAGATGTTCACTAAATATCTAGATCATTTCCAAATAAGGTAATATGGTGAGATACTGACTACTAAACATAATTTTATTTATATTTAGGTTTTTACATTTTTCTTTTGTTTTAAGATTTTATTTATTTATTCATGAGAGACACAGAGAGAGAGAGAAAGAGGTAGAGACATAGGCAGAGGGAGAAGCAGGCTCCATTCAGGGAACCCAATGTAGGACTCGATCCTGGGTCTCCAGGATCACACCCTGGGCTGAAGGCAGCGCTAAACCGCTGAGCCATCTGGGCTGCCCATACATTTTTCTTTATAGAAAGTAAAAATATTTATATCTATTAACAAATAGTTTTTATTCTACAATAACAATTTTTACTGTAAGAGGGAAATATTCTTCTAGAAATTATGTTTTTATGAATTTGCCAGTCCAAAATTATTTATTTCTTAGTATCTCCTGGGGATTAAAGACTCTAAGGGTTAATAATCTAATTAGTACATGTAAAAACAAAGCTACTAAAAATAGTAAAGACAAAAAAAATCACTGTATATGAAAAATAGCCAAGGAATCAGGAGTGTGTTTTTGGTAAAAGAAGGTATGAAGAATGGAAATGCATTTTGTTGAGGAAAATTAATTTCTCCTAAAGTAAAGCTGGTTACTTTGGAAAGGGGAGGAGAATAAGGGACAGATTCAAATGGACATAAAAGGTTTATGGAAAAGGAACCTTGGGAAAGGAATTTCATATGTAGTCAAGGTAAGATTAATATGAATTTACTTGGAATGATTTTTGGATATCAAAAGTACACTGCAAAATTAGAGTTTGGTTTTCTCTCTGTTAGAAGGACAAAGTTTTCTTAGATTATTGGTCTGTTCTTAACAGGAAATTATAAACAAAGTTTCTTTAATGTAATTCACCTAAGAAACAAAGATTCTATGTTTTGTCTTTCAGGTCTTTGGTTATTTAGAACTCCTAAGTCTTTTCTATTAAAGAGAGCTACAGCTTTTTGCAGCTATGTAACGTTCTATATTTTTTCCCTTTGTCTCTCTGGACTTGCATATGGTTCATCATAGCTTACACATGCCAACTTGTGACTCCTCTACTATTCCTGAATAAACTAATTTTGCTAGAAAATAACTGGATATTTCATTTTTTAAAGAGGTTTTATTTATTTATTTATTCATGAGAGACACAGAGAGAGTGAGAGAGAGAGAGAGAGAGAGAGAGAATGAGGCAGAGACACAGGCAGAGGGAGAAGCAGGCTCCATGCAGGGGCCCCAATGTGCAACTCCATCCTGGGACTCCAAGATCACGCCCCGGGCCGAAGGCAGGTGCTAAACCGCTGAGCCACCCAGGGATCCCCTGGATATTTCATTTTTAAGGTTGACAGCTATAATACAGCCACACCCACTGATTTATATATGGCCTGTCACACCTAACTTATTTATTCTCTGGCCATTTACAAATTTTGTCAAATGCTTCTCTATGAGAGTGGAAGATTACAAAGTAGAGTGGCTAAGGGTGGAAGCAAGACTTCCCCAAGTATGTTTATTAATACAGTTTTAACTTTTGAACCATGAAAATGTTTTGTACATTCAAAAATAAAATAAACAACCTTCAAATTCAAAATAATAGACACAAAATAATCTAATCACACATCAATTTGATAAAATAGTAACAGAAAAAAGGATTATTTCAAGCAACCTCTGACTGTACATCATTCTAACATATCTAATAATTGGATAGCACAGAATTATGTGCTTCCTAATATGTTATGTTTTAACTTCACAGCTGTACTGATGAAGTCTCCTTGTCAATGATAATTAATCTGAATCTAATCAACACATTAAACGTCTAACTTCCAATTTAAAGGAAATACAGCAAAAGTTAAACAATACTATGATTAACAATCAGGCAAGTCTAATGTGGCTAACTTTCTATAAGACAAATATTCTGATTTTTTAAAGGAAATGTAATGATAAACAATTATGCTAATTTAAAAGAGATTTAATGCTCAAATACAATGCATGAACCTGGATTAAGTCCTGTCCTGGAATCGAACATATGCACACACACATAAACACACACATGTTGTAAGGGATATTTTTAGAATAATTCACAAAATTTGAAAATATCCATCTAAATTGGATATTAAGTGATATTACAGAATTCTTAATTTTCTCATGCCGAAGTATGGCAAGACGAAGAATAGGGTATCTGCCACTTCCAAATACTTCCCAAGATAAACATGATAAAAGATTAAACACTGCTAGATCCAGGTACTGTATAATAAATATTTATTGTAGTAGTCTAACTTTTCTTTACACCTGAATTTTTCTAAACATAGAAGAAAGAAAGTTAATATACATGAGTGTGTGTGTGTCTGTGTCTGTCTGTCTCTCTGTCTTTAGAATCTGAGCACTTTTCACTACCTTCACAGTCAGCCTGTTAGCACCCTGATCATAGTCATTATCATCATTTCTCATGAGGATTACTGAGTTTATCTCCTCTTTAGCTTCCCTGTTGCTTTCCTTGTGGCCATCAGAGTTTTTCCACAGAGAAAAACAGAGTTTAAAATGTAAGAAAGATCATATCACCCCTTCACTTAGCACTCAACAATGGCTCTCCCATTTCCCTCTGATTAAAAGTCCACTTTCTCACAATGGCCTGGAAAGCCCTAATGTTATCCCTGCCCTTCCCTTCCCTCTTCTCTAACATCTGGGCTTCTTCCCTCCCCAGGGTCTTTGCTCTGGCTATTCCCTCTGTCTGCAGTTTTCTTCCCCAAGGTAGCCATATACCTGCCTTCTCTACTTCCTTTATGTTTTTACTGAAAAATCATCATTTTTGCTGAGGCCTACCTTGATCACCCACTTTAAGTGGCAAACTGCTAGATTTCCCATACTCTCTCTTCTTTTTACTATTCTGCTCTACTTTTTAAATTAATAGACTTTATATTTTCTCTTCTTTTAATTTTTTTTTTTCTTTTCCGTAGCCTTCATCACCTTGTGACATAGTGTACGTATCATGTTTTTCATTGTCTGTCTCCCCTTGGTAGAACATAAGCTCCATGAAGGCAGACATTTTTCTTTTGTTTGCTGACAGATATAGTAGCCCAAACTTCTAGAACATTTATAACTAGCAGATAGGCCTGCTTCAAAAAATATTTGTTGAATGATTGAGTCAAGGAAGTGGGTGAGTGTTGTAGAGGGGACAGTGAATTCAAGAGATGTTTAGAGAGCCCTTGTTGCATGGGTTGTTTTGATTTGGGTTTTGGTTTTAGTAGCTTATGTGAAATGGCTTTTTCATCATAACTGTCACTACCAGGTCAGTTGTAAAAAATATTTTACTTCAGAAGGCAGATAGATACAGAACAAATCATTGCAAAGTAATATTTGAATCTACATGCTTCTAAGAATTAGTAACACTGTTCATTAAGAAGACATCTGCCTTAAAATAATAGAAACTAAATTTATGAGAATTAATAAGTAGTTTTTATACTAATTTTCTGGCTTTCAGAGGGCAGGGAGCAACCTCAACATTAATGTAAATTTTCTATTTATCTGTAAGTTTCTTGAAGACATTGGTCAATTTTTTATATATATGTCATGAATAATAATCAAAATATCACAAATAGACAGAGGAGGTCAAAAGGTAAAAAGAGAAAGTTTATTCATTCCAAAGTAAACAGAGTAATATATGGGTACTAGAATAGTAGGAAATAGACATATTCCACTTTATATTTTTATGAATAATATGTAATGCATATTTTTACTTTTATAATAAAGGAGAATAAAGTTATTATCAAAAGCATAGTTCAGCACCAAATTTATTTCTTCCAGAATTATTTACATAAATTTCAATTTGGGGATTGCAAATTTTTTGCATGAATAATTGCAAACTATGCAACAGAGTGGCTCTATAGGGTGCAACACCAAAGAGGTCACTCATGTGAGACAGATTATAATCTTGAGGGGAAGTGATTCATTTGAAGGAAAATTATAAACCCAAATTAAAAATAAACAAATAAAATGCTTAAAGAAGGACCTGGCACATAATAGGTGCTACTTAATTATTACCATACCGTGACCATTATTTAGCCATCTGAGCATCAACTTCTTTCAGCCATATTTTTTTTTTTTTAAATATGGAACGCTTCATGAATTTGCGTGTCATCCTTGCACAGGGGCCATGCTAATCTTCCCTGTATCGTTTCAATATTAGTATATGTGCTGCCGAAGTGAGCACTTCCAGCCGTATTTTAATGTAGGACTTTGTTACCCTATGTGGTCCCTGGACCTAAACCAGCAGCATTATCAGAGCCAGGTTTAAAAAAAAAAAAAATTAAAGGCCAGGAATACTGAAGAACAGAATGTGAAGGACACAAAGTGTGACATGAAGCTAAAAAGGTTTTCTTCTAGCATAAGCAAAGATTAGAGCTTACATGGAGGATCCTGGTCTTTATTCTAGATTCAGCAGGAACTACTGAAAAATTTTGACAGATGTATAAATAGGTCACATTTAAGTTATTAAGTTTGCTTTAGCATCAGAGTAAAAAAAATCTCTGAGACATGATGGCATGGGCCAAGTAAATGGAGGGAAATCAGTAAGGAGATGACTGTGGTAGTTTAGGTGGGACTACAGCATGTAGAGTGTGGGGTATAGAGGGGACAGTGAATTCAAGAGATGTTTAGAGAGGATTCAAAGATTACTCTTATATTACAGAGTTGTTCAATCAGATGAATGTTAGTCCCATTTCCTGAGGAATGTAACATCAAGAGACAAGAGGATATTATCTTAAATTGAAGATTTTAAATTTGGCCTCAGAGATGTTGAGTTTGAAGTGTTATTAGGACACCCAATAACATAGATGAATCGGTGCAAGATAGAAGTAAGTAGTCTCAGAGGAGAGATGTTGGCTGGAGATATAAATTTAGAAGCCATTCACTAGATCTCAAGGAGTTCCCATGTCTACAGTCTGGTTAGAGGGAAAAAAAATTGCAAATAAAAAAGTGATCAACAGGGGCACCTGGGTGGCAGTCAGTTAAACAACCAGCTCTTGATTTTGGCTCAAGTCGTAATCTCAGGATCATGAGACTGAGCCCTCTGTCAGGTTCCTCACTGAGTGTGGAGCCAGCTTAAGATTCTCTCCCTCCCCTTGCTCGAGTGCACTCTCTCTCTAAACAAAAAACAAAATAACAAAACTGATCAACAAAAAACATATTAATGACGCAATAGCCAGTCCCAAAAATTCAGGACATTTAGGTTAAGAGAATGCCATTTTTAAGAAATGAAAATGTATGAAATACGAAAAAATGATGTGCTAATAGTCAAATAAAAAAATAAGCAATTATGCTATTCTAGAAAAATATATATCCAAATCATACTTTCAGAATACAGAATAATTCACTAAGCAAATATTTATTTGATATTCCTTAAGCAGTATGAGGGTAGATTTCACAGTTCAAAATCCAGTAGACAGGAATTTCATAACACAGTGAATGTGAGTAACAACAGGAAACAAGATCCTTTTTTATTTTTTTAAGATTTTATGTATTTATTCATGAGAGACACAGGCAGAGGGAAAAGCAGGCTCCATTCAGGGAGCCTGATGTGGGACTCGATCCTGGATCCCCAGGATCATGCCCTGGGCCAAAGGCAGGCACTAAACCACTGAGCCACTGGGGCTGCCCAGGAAACAAGTTCCTTAAATGAAGCCGAGGGAGAGGATTATCAACATTATCAATATAAATTGCAAAAGGAATTTTTATTTATATTGTTATAAAAGGAAGGAAGTAATATATAATATGGGCTGACTGAGTAAACAGAAACAGGGAGGGAAAAATTGCTACATGATTGGAATCTCATGAACATAACAAGACTGACTATGAACCTTAGGGAAAGCAGTCAGCAAACCATTTCAAATTTTGTGATAAGAAAAACAGAAACCAATGGAATTAGCATAAAGTAGAAACAATTTGAAACCTGGAATCTAATATGTATGAAGTGAAGAAGGGATGGAAAATTCTACTTTTGAGCTAATGACTATAAGAATAGAATTAGATAGGAAAGGGAAGACTACTTGAAAAGGCAAAGAATACTAAATATATTATCTCTCCTAAGTATAATTTACAGAGGGAATCTCCAGTAGGTGCTTCTTTCAGCTGTACAAGCTTACACAATGTGCTATTTCTAAGGTTCTGTTGGGTAATTTTGACCCACCGTCTATCTAGACTGTGTACAAATGAATCATTTCAATTGATTTCTAAAAATAATAGCTAAGACTATGTTTACCTTTAATCTTATTAAATAAAGCATAAAGTTAATAGTTTGGACTCTGGAGCCTCCTTGTTTATGATTCAATTATAGCTTACAAAATGATATCTTGGGCAAGTTATCTAATTTCTCTTTGCCTCAATTATCTCATATATAAAATGGGAACAATAATATTATCTACTTGGTTATTCATGGCACATATGAAGTGAAAAATAAATGTTAGCTATTATTATTGTATAATTACATTAAATGTAAGTCATGTCTTCAAAACAGGTTAAGAATTTTTGTAAATATAACATGAAAAAATGTACTTTCTTGCATATTCTATTTTAGAATATTAGAGCTACGTTTATATAGTTGTTTGATTCACTTTTGAAGGAAAAGGTCCAGGAAAACAAGCAAATTTTCTCAAAATAATGGTGAGTCTATTTCTTCTACACCTAATCCAGGGCTCTACTTCCACAACACTATTTTTTATTAAGCAAAGTCAAAATTTTATATCTACATACATATAATATTTTCTAAACTCATTGCTTCATTGCATTTCAATCATTCCTACTATAGTAAGGATGTAGACACATGTAGGAAAGTATTTAACTTACATATTTTAAATTGATTTCAAGGTAAATATCTGAAAAATTAAAGACCCATATAGAACTCACTTTTTGCTATAAAAAATTTGTTTTGCTACTCGTCTTAGTCTATTTGGGTTACTATAATAACAAAATACAATACTCTAAGTGGCTTATAAACCCAGAAATTTATTTCTCACTGTTCTGGGAAGTCCAAGGTGCCAGTAGGTTCTGTTTCTGGTGAGGGCCCACCTCCTGTTCATAGACATCATCTTTTTGCTGTGCCCTCACTGGACAAAGAGGAGAGATTTCTCTGGGGCTCCTTTTATAAGGGCACTCATCATATTATGAGGGCTCCACCCTCCTGACATAATCACCTCACAAAGACCTCACCTCTTCACATCATCACGATGGCAGTTAGAATTCCAAAATATGAATTTTAAGGTAACACAAACACTCAGACCATTGCATCCCTTAAATAAGACAAAATAATTTGGTATTAGCGTAATTATATTTAGAAGTTGAATATTTAGTATTTAGAACAGGTTTTCAATATAATTTTTTTCTAGAATATTATAATAGTCTGCTAGGGCTGTCACAAAAAACAAAAGCAAACAAACCAAAACCCCACAGACGGGCTGGCTTAAACAACAGACATAGGTGCTGACAGGGTTGGTTTCCTCAGAGAACTCTCTCCCTTGTTTGCAGATAGCTTCTCTTGTTTCCTCTTTGCACGGTCCTGCCTCTGAGCACCCGATGTCTTCCTATGACTTAATCCCTTCCTTATAACAGCACTACTCATATTAAATTGGAGACCATTCTCATGACCTCATTTTAACGTGATTAACTCTTTAAAGGCCCTATCTCCATATATGGTCACATTTTGAGGTACTAAGTGTCAGAGCTTCAATATATGAATTCTAAAAGAGCACAATTCAGCTCCTAACCATCTTCTTTAAAATTATTTTAAATTGACCCATGTCTTGATAATTTACTGTTACATAAAACTGGTGTTTTACTCTGTGTCCCCCTTTCCTGTTTCTGCCCCTTCAAGAAATATGACTTTGTTTAAAAAACGAACTGGTAATACCTATTCCCTCTGCTTACTTTAAATAACCCAGAGAAAGTCTTTAGAACAAGCTCATGAATCATGTTCTCAACTTCACTTATGTCAAAATCCACTTCTGGAACCTTTCTTCCTGAAAATGGTTAATGATCCATGTACTATCTGACAATACAAAATTCCTTCTACTTCTAGGCTACATTTGTGGCTGCATTTCAGGAGTACAACATTTTAATATTACTACTGAAACTGGATAAATTGTCATGCTATTAAAAAGTAAGGACAAGAAGGATGTCAAAACCATAGCAAGCCTATATGTAACTTAGACTGAGTTTCAGCTTTACTTGTTTAAATTATCTTACCTCTTTTGCTCTTCAAACATGCCTTTTTCAAACATTTATTTCTCACCGTTTTCTTTCATTATCTCTCTATTTTATTTCTGAGAATGGTTAAGAATACAGTGAGAACAGCAGGGAGACAGCTGCAATGCATCTTGCCTTAGAACCTCCTAATATATATATATTTTTCATCTTACATCTTCATTTGTGAAATTATGTACATCTTTAGAACACAAGATTTTCCTGAAAAATATCCACGCTATATAAGATGAGGAGAAAAATACACATAAAAGAAATCTAGAAGTCTATTTGAAAATCTAATTGTATTAGAGTCTATATAAGTCAAAGGAGTTTCCACAAAGCAAGAAATTAAAAAGCCAATCACTGAAGGTTTTCTGGTGGAGATGCAACTTGAGATCTTTTAAGGAGAGGTGTAATTTGTATAGGGAGGAGTTTGATGGATGGCTTCTCTAAGGACTGTCAGGCCTAAACAGAGGCTTTGAGGCAAGGATTAGGAGATGTCTAAAGAATATTGAAAAGTGTTTAGAATAGTAGTGCATGTTGATTGCTTTTTCTGTATTTCATGAGGTATCGGTATGTTCATATAACATTGACAAAATTTTGGAAGTATCAATGTCCACTACCTTTTCTACTCTGGCTTCCTGAGGCAGATTCTCATTTTTTTTTCTACACCCCTGGGGGCTTTCATCATGCCTGTGGGATGAGCATAATGGGTAGAAGATCAGAATGAAAGAAACCAAACAACGGCACACAACAAATATACTAACATGAGTGTACAGCTAAGTGGGTGAAGAAAAGGGTTGGTCTAGGAGGAAGGTAGGGGAAAGATATGGATGGGATGCTTGTTAAGAGGTATTTGGAGGAATGGTCCACACAATGAATTATGGGGGAGAGAAGTGACTTAAGTGTCACTAAAAAGCGCCTTCTAAAAATATAACTTGTTTCCTGTGGACTAACATGTATTATATTAATTTATTTTAATTATATTAATTTTTCTTAAGAAGTTTCTCTTTAAATCTTTTTTGAAATTTTTATTTATTTATTCATGAGAGACATAGAGAGACTGGCAGAGACATAGGCAGAGGGAGAAGCAGGCTCTCTGTGGGGAGCCTGATGTGGGATTCTACCCCAGGACCCCAGGATCACGACCTGAGTCAAAGGCAGATGCTCAACCCCTGAGCCACCCAGGTTCTCCTCTTAGGGAGTTTCTTATTTTGAAAAGAAAATGCAGATTGCTTCTTAAAAAATGAAACTAATTTCTCTAAGCATTGAACTGAAAAGGCTTCATGCAGATGCATCACTAAAACCATAAACACATATTAGGATATGGATGATGTCCTCCTTTGCCATTCAACGAGCCTTCAATAGCTCATTCCTCGTGCTGTAGGGTTAAGCTGCCTAAGTGACTAAAAGGAAGCACATGACTTCCCTGTAGATTCCTATTAGGTTTCAGCTCACCTTCCATTGGCATAGACATACCATAAAGAAATATGGAGGCTGTAAGAGCTTTTTATATCATTAATATCAACAGTCTACTTGACAGTCTCATGTCTTGCCCAGGTTATGTGCCATAATCTAGTATTTGAACATAGAGTGAATCATGAAATATTAAAAACAAAACATATTTATTAATCCCCTACAACCATGTTCCTCAACCTTTTCTTCATCACTGCCCCTCTAAAGGAGATTTTCTTGACAAAACCTAGTTGTCACTTCTCCAAATGAAATATTAACATCACAGATATACTGTGTATCTGTTTATGTGCTGTATGTACATCCATTCTTTATACATAAAAAGAACAAGAAAGAATAAGATTCCATCTACTACCACTACCAAGAACCAGTTTTCAAATTCTTGAGGGTGATACTGCCCAGATAGAGAATGCATTCCCTGGAGTTTCCCTAAAATAAATCCATGGGTTATCTTTAAAAAATTTAAAAAGCAAAAGACTAATTCCTTTGTTGCTACCAACTGCAGCTAGACTCCTACTTTAGGATTAGATTATAAGGATAAACTTAAAGAAACCCGCAGTAAGATGACTTATGTCAGACTCTTTGCTTCTCTCAAATCTTAGTTACATTTTGCATTCCAGCTTCTATGGTGATGGTGTATAGCTTTTCTAATCTTGGATCCCCTGAGTTATATTTTAAGCAGATACTACAAATGTTGGTTCAAAAACATGTCAAGTAGAATTATTGTCTGAAGTTTATAGTGATTCATTTATCAACCTGTGAAGTTCAGACAAGTAAACCATGATGCTAAGAAAACCTGAAAGTAAATCCAAACAAAAGCAGTAGCTAGACTAATCAGTATTTCTAAATAAAAAGAGAAACATCAGCAAGCTTTTTATTAAAGAAGATGGAAACATAACAGTAACTTGAGTAGCTACTTTTGTGGAACAAAGGAGAAAAGAGAAGATTTGACATTTACTACCTAAATTTGTAATAATTTAACTTTGATTTCAAAGACACACACACACACACACACACACACACACACACACACCTTCTTTCTGCCTAGATATGCTTATGTTTCCTTGAACTGAAATTTATATTTTCACCTTAATAACTGTAAACATTTTCTCAGAAAAAAAGGGAAAAAATTTCATATAGGTTTGGAGTACTTTAATTGTGGTAGTAATGAATGTTCCATATTACCTTTAATTGAAACATATATATTACTAGTAAAATTCATAAATCACAAGTGAAGAAAAAAACATGGAGTCATAAATTTGACACATTATACATTAAAATAGATACATCAACTATTAAAATAAATGTATCTCTTACTGAGAAAATAGATCAAAATCAAATCTAATAGTTCACTTACCAAATCAGACATTCACTATTGAATCATTACTTATTGAATACTGAAGAAGATACATCATCTATCAAATCAAATACCTTCTCTAGTAAATCAGCCTCACCATCTGATTTAAAACTGTCTCCTACTAAATCAAAAAACCACCCAATAAATCAAAGCAATATTGCATCAAAGAATTTCATTTAAAATAAATACAGTGCATCACCAGACAGCATATATCATAGTAAAGGTATCATTTATTAAGAGAAAGATATGCTTTTTGCCACCTAATTCTTTCAAATGGGTTCCTTTGGATACAGTATAAGCTTATGCATTTAGGCTGCTTTTAACTATCATTTTTTAAAAAACATATTTTCTAAGCAAATAATACTCAATGAGAAGGAAGTGTCTGAGGATCCTTAAGAGAAGTTTAAATAGCTCCAGCAGGTTATATAAGAGTAAAGAACTTAATGGTAGGTTAATTTTGCTTCATTATTTTCTATTCTGTTAAGTGTGATAATTTTTTTTTTGTTGTTTTGTTTTTGTTTGTTTAATCAGTTGGTGGAAAAATAATGGAAAGCAGGGACCAAAGTCCTCTTTCTTTCACTATTTCCACATTTTTACAAACACTTAGAGCTTTAAGGTCTCCCTCACATTCTACAGCACTCCCTCCAGTCAGCTGTGGCTAGAAAAAAGTGCTAAAAGCCTGGATGTGGGATAGCTGAGGAACATTCCAAGAATATCTTTGTAATTCCCAAGTTTCCTAGAGAATTTAATGCAAAATATTTTCTGCAGATTTATATTAAGAAATATTTCCTTTTTGTTTGGTTGTGTATTTTAAGTCTTTGAAAGCTATATAGTATACTATTTTAATTCAGAAGAGACTTCTTTTGCTTGAAGAGATACTCAGTAATAAATCCTATCAAAAATGGTCATCAATTTTTTTAACTTTAGGTAAATTCTACACCATACATGGGGCTCAAATTCACAACCCCAAGATCAAGAGTCTCATGCTTTACCAACTGAGCCAGTCAGGTACTCCGCATCAAATTATGATTTTTAACTCAAAAATTTTACCTTTAAGCATGAAAATTGGAAGGACACAAGACTCATCTGATTTCATCTAGGAAATTGCTACAGTTATCCACTGAACTATCAACTATATAGACATACAAACTTCTAGAACTTAAACTCACCAATATTACCAATATATTAAGATTAATTTCCCATAAAGCTGAGATTCTTAACTGGTTGGATAAAGAAAGAGGCAGTCACTGCCTCTTGCTTATTTGCAATAGTCTGCAAATAAGCATTTGCTCTTTAGGATAGTTTGAAATAGAATTAATTGTTTAAAAATCAGAAATTCTAATAGAATTTTGACAATATATTCTCCAGAAAAAACTAGAATATTTGATAGTACTGGGCCCAGGTTTTCTTCAGGAGTAGAATTAGAGCTGAACAGTAACTACTATATGGAGACAGGAGGACCTATGTTTTCCCATGTAATCACTTGTCCCATTTATTTGCAAAGTCTTTCCAATTTTAAAGTTCAGTTTCCTTCTCACATCATATATCCGTTAAGTTTACATATTTACATTACCTATTTAGTCCCTGTAAGTCCTTGATTTATAATCTTATCTATAAAGCCCGTCACTCAATAAGTAATTTTGAGTATTGCTTTGTGCTTGTATATTTTTGAGAGCTATATGAATACAAATGAAGTTGAAGACCCAGTTCTTGTCCTAAAGCAGCTTTCTGCCTTGCTAAGAATATTAAAATTCCCACAAAGGGGTAGAGAATTGGGCAAAAATATTACAATAGTAATAGTAACAGTTTAATTAGCAAATGCAGTAGGTAAACTGAGACACGTATGGGTGGAATTTAATACTTACATTGGATTCAATACATGGGAAAGCTTAAAAGAATGTATTATGCATACCAAAGACTTAAAACTTGTGTGTTTTTAAGAACAAATAAGTAGGAGGAATAAGTAATAGTTAACTAGTCAAAAATAAAAAAGAGTGAGTATCTTAAAAGTAAATGAGGCCTGATGGCTAGAAAGAAATTTAAAGTTAGACCAGATTTAGATTTAAGTAAGTTGGATAAATATGAACAATTTTAAGGCTATATATCCGAGTAAAAGTATCATTGTGTTAATGTTGCATAAACCTTGACTCATCCTTATGACTGTTCCCTGTACCCTTCTTGTATCTTTATTCCATTCAAACTCAATAATAATTTAAAGTTTTGTTTTTCTCACTACAAATATGACCACTCTACTGTTTGTTTTGAGATACTCTTGCCTGGTTGAGGCTCGAAAATAGATTGTAAGTCATTTATTAGTTAGTCAATAAGACCTAGCCCTCCCTTATTGCGAGCTATTTATAAAATGTGGCCTAAACATGTTTATTACTGATCAGCAGTTTCTCATTATTGCTCTGTTTCTGTCGATATAAACATTGATTAATTGTAATTGCAGTTTTGGCCAGCGTGGATTGATTAGAACATAAAGTAACAAGAATCGTACAAGAATGTCAAAAGGAAGGAACAGTTCCACAGAACATTTGGAGGATATGCTGATCCGTTCAAGGTGGAGGGCATATGTTGCTTGAGCCAGCAGAACAGAGAAAAAATAATCACATTAACTTAAGATATGAAATGAATGACTAAAGAAAATTTGGATCTCTATAATAAATGTATTCTAGTTTTCTATTTTTTATGAAATAAGTTACTGACCTGGAAAAAGTAACACTTTTTAAAGTCTTTGATGTTAGGTTAAGTTTCATTGTCTTTATTTTTATTCTGAGGAATTTGTAAAATATTAAGATAATAATGCACATACCTAATTTTATAACTCTTCTCTTTATAAATGATATGGGATTTTAGAAACATAAACACCCATAGAAACTGTCTGGATTCTAAGTACTTAAGGGGTTGTGTCTTATGCTGAAACATTCTTAAGAAATGAGTTTCTGTGACTTCTTTGAAAAATAGTGTCTCAATATTCTTTCTGTTATATACTCAACCAATAAATTTAAGTATGCACCAGGGTCAAAGGTCTCTGCTAAACTTACTAGAAAACTGAAAATAAATTAAGACCCTATCTTTGTCCCCAAATGGCTCTTAGCTCTTCCCCACCCCCACCAAAAGAAATGAGACACACACAGGAATTTATAATACAAGACAGAAAGGGACATACCCAAAGTGCTTTGAAAGTTCAGAGAGGGAAGTAGTCATACTTCACCAAAAAAAAAAAAAAAAAAAAGTTAGGAAAGGTTCTTGGAAGAAACGTCACTTGCATCTGGACTACATGGATACTGCTCATCCTTTTTATGAGTAACTATTAGAGTAGAAGGCATTTCAAGGCAGAGTCAGACCACACCAAGACTTATGGAGCAACAAAGCAATGGGTATAAGATTTGGAAATGCTCAGTATGAATGTTTCTAAAGGACACCAATCTTTAAAACGATTCTCCAAGCAAGAACGTCGGTAGTAGTTCAATTTGTAATTTGGATAAATACGAAGCTGTGATGATTCCAGAGTGGGTCCCAGAACTCTGTTGATGCTTGTCTATTCCACCGCCCTACCATTTTTGCCGTCAACTTGATCACTTGTGAGGCTGGTAAATACTTCTAGCACACCTTTTTTGTACTAATGAATGAATGAGAATTCATTCTCATTCTTTTTGTACTAGTGAATGAGAATGTGGTGAGAGAAAGGAAAGAGTGGGAAATCAAGCTGGATTAAAAAAAAAAAAAAAAGCATGAGACTACAGTGGATTGTAGACTGTATTGATTATGATGCACTCACTAGCCACAACAGAAAATAGATGGAACTGCTAGGAGTGACTTGTTTTTTGTTTTGTTAAACATAGCAGTGATCTGATCAGAACTCCATCTTGGAAAGATATTTGGTGCTCTTAAGGGAATTAATGTCTGCAGAGTTTGTAATAAAAGGCCATGATGTTCTCAATTTGCTTTGGAGATGAAGCAATAAACCTATGACTGATTGGATATGAGGGTTTATGGAATTGTGATTGGTTGACAGCATTACTTCTACATCTAAAAGAACAGCATTGGGGGATCCCTGGGTGGCTCAGTGGTTTAGCGCCTGCCTTCAGCCCAGGGCATGATCCTGGAGTCCTGGGATAGAGTCCCACATCAGGCTCTCTGCATGGAGCCTGCTTCTCTTTCTGCCTGTGTCTCTGCCTCTCTCTCTCTCTCTCTGTGTGTGCGTGTGTGTGTGTGTGTGTGTGTCTTTCATGAATAAATAAATAAAATCTTAAAACAAATAAATAAATAAAAGAACAGCATTGCTATTACCAGATAAGAGATAATGAACTGTGTGAAGCAGAGTAAGTTTAGTGTTTCCCATTTTGAGTTTTTGGCACTAAGTGAATGCACAGAGAAATTAAATCTACTAGAAAGTTGTGAATGTCTGACTCATTGTCATAAGGGAAGAGTAGAAAATAGCATGGTGGACTACTTTGTTAAGAGGGTGTATAAAAAAGTAGTAGGGGGGAAGGGCCAACAACAAAAATCTTCGTAATGAAAAATTAATTTGAAGTCCAATAACTCATTTATTTTCCCTGGAGCCTGAATTAAGTTATAAAATTCGCTCAGCAGTTGTTTAACTATAAAACAAATCATTTCCAATAATAATGATTCATTTATAAAAGACATTCCTAGGAAAGTTAACTCTAATTCCTTCCTTCTTTAAAAGTATTTCCTCCTCTGGCTTTGCATTCAAATACTTAGCCCTGCAGACAAAGCTCTTTGCTCTTTCTATTCACTATTCACTTAGCTCCCTACATATTGTCTAGTGCAACCTTTGTAGTCTAACTGTTAAGTAAAGACCTTAAATCAATTAAGCACAATCCATCAAGTCAATTACGAAACTCTAAAACATTACAACTCTCAAAGTCTTCTTTGTTTTCCTTAATGAAAGAAGAGAAGACAAATTCCTCACTCACTAGTTTGGTTTTTAAAAAGTTGCCTAGACCTAAAATCCAACATAGGGTATTGACTTTTCTACATGAAAAACAAATCTGCAAGATTTTGGGATTACATCCAATAAGTGATTTATTTTGATCAAAGAGTAAAAATTACCGTAGGTAACTGTGTAATATGGCCAAGTATAGATTATTCTGCTCCTGAAGATGCAATACTACTTACTTCTGCCTTTACTTTTAAAATTTTTTCCTCCTGTAACATATCTTCAAGGGCTACAAGCACTAATGGCTTTGATCAAATACTTAAAATCTACCAATCCTGCTCATTTTAAGGATCTGACATAACTTGGTTTGATTTAAACAAGTATTCATTTTAATTTTAGTCATTTTATTTCTAGTTCATCTTGTCAGACATATACAAATGTTCACTTATTCTGATTTTCTGGTAGGTGATTTACAGAGATAAATGAGGGTCCCACCCCAGTCACTTATCACTTGAACACAACTCTTATGAAACATTGATCACCCTGAAGAGTTGGAAGAACAGATTATTATTAAAGAGGTTAATAGTGAGACTTAAAGGATTCTGGAGGAAGATAAACTTGATTTTGACACATATTAACATTCATTAAGTTATTTAACCTCTCTCAGCTTTAATATCTCCCTACTAGAATAATTGTGAGAATGTATGGAAGGCACTTTCCACACAGTCCAGCATGAAGTAAGCACAGTATAAATGATACTTAATGTAATTGTATTTCTGAGTTTCATGTGGCTCACAATCATGCTTTTGCCAGAGCTATTTCATTTAGCTAATGAAATTATAGTAAGTTCTCACTATTTCTCTCTGTCTGTCTCTCTCTCTTATCAAGTTCTGTCACAGTTTTGGTTTCCGTCCCACAACTCCCTGTGTTGTTAATGTAATGGGAGTATTTCCCTCACTTTAAAGATAAGGAGAACAAGGCTACAAAAGATTAGGTTTTTGTCCTAGGGGTAAAATAGGAAGTGACTGAACTGAAATTGAAATCTGATTTCTCACCAGACACTCATTTTAATAAATGTTATTTAACCATAGTAATTCCAATAATACTACAGGGTATTTCCTAAAGAAAACAAAAACACTAATTCAAAAAGATATATGTACCCCTATGTTTACTGCAACATTATTTACAACATTCCATTCCAACATATGGAAGCAACCTAAGTGTTCACTGATATATAAAGGAATAAAGATGTGGTATATAAATACAATGGACTATTACTCAGCCATAAAAAAAAAAAAAGAATGAGATCTTGCCATTTGCAATGACATGGATGGGCCTAGAAGGTATTATCCTAAGTGAAATAAGTCAGACAGAGAAAGACAAATATATGCTTTTACTTACATGTGGAATCTAAAACAAACAAACAAACATATGAACAAACAGAAAAGCAGAAACAGATCCATAAATACAGAGAACAAACTGGTGATTGCCAGTGCGGAGGAGGGTGTGGGAACAAGCGAAAAGGGGTAAAGAGGAGCAGGAGGTACAAGCTTCCAGAACTTAATGAATAAGTCACAGGGATAAAAGGTACAGCATAGGGAATATGGTCAATGATATTGTAATAGTATTGCATAGTGACAGATGGCAGCTATACTTATGGTGAACATAGTGTAGCATACAGAGTTGTTGAATCGATACGCTATACACCTGAAACAGGTAATAACATGTGTCTATACTTCGACAACAAAGTTTATAAAATAAAGCATATTATTTAAAGTATGAAGAATAAAAAAATAAAAAAAGAACTAATTTTTGTCTCCTGTAATTATTACTTTCTTTTCTGTGTTTGGTAGAAAACAATTACTATGGTTGTATGTTGTATTTGTTACAAAAAACTTTAAAGAAGAATCCTGATAGATATGGATTCTAAGCTTAAGTTTCACTTTATAATCGTACAATGCTGTTATAAACTTTAAATTGTCTTCCCAATCATTATTAGTTGGTTTTTCTTTTCCATCACTGCACAAGAAACAATTCAAGTATTAAAGAAGACACCAAACTGGTTGGAGGTTGGTATGAGTGCCCCATTCTCTCTGAGAGCAGCCATGAAGACAAAGTCCTTAGATTTATGAGTCCTTTCTCCTCAAATAATGCTCTCACTCATTCAAGCTGAGTTGAGGAAGATAGAGCTGGGGAAGGAGTTGCATTAGACTTTCCGGTGTTCTTTTATAAAAAGCTTGGATATGGGATCCCTGGGTGGCTCAGCGGTTTAGCGCCTTCAGCCCTGGGGCGCGATCCTGGAGTCTTGGGATCAAGTCCCATGTTGGGCTTCCTGCACGGAGCCCGCCTCTCCGTGTCTCTGCCTCTGTGTGTGTGTGTCTCATGAATAAATAAATAAAATCTTAAAAAAAAAAATTTGGATACTGTTGGTGTCGCTTGGAGTTATTGAACTGGTGGCTGTATCATTTCTATTTGAAAAATGTAGGAAGACCCTGCTGTGTGAGTTGGAGGATGTGAACAAAGTGAATGATTCCATGAATGTTGATTTATTGCTGAACACAATGATGTCTTAATTGAAAAGCCACCTGTGTAGCAAAAGAAGGACTTTATTATTAGGTGTACTATGTTTTTAAATAAATAAGAACATGTAAATTTTGAACCAGGAAGCCTGTACCATTTCCTTTACTGTTTAGAAAAGACTATTCCTCTCTTTTCTTCGATTGTAAAACATACTAGTTTTTCATTTTATGAAACCGTAATTTGAAGGAAAAATGTCCATTATTCATAACTAAATCTCTAATCAAAACCTAGAATTTCACAAAAACTGGAGAATTGGCAAATAATGTGACATCCAGTCCAGAACAATTATGTTTGATTTATAAGGAGCCTCTTGTCTCTTCATTTAAATGTAGCCATGTGCCCATACAGTCATCTGTCAGCCTGGGAGACTTTCCAGATAATCATAATGTCACAAAGTTAGTACTTTTAATTTTTATTTCATCTCCCGCAAGTATGAACTCTGATTGTAATTACAGCTTCATCTGCTGTTGAATGATTTTGTTTTATCAGACAACGACAGTGCTCTAACTACCACACTGCTGGAGAATAAGGAACCTGCTTAAGATAGGAAACAAGAATGCTGAGCTTTGTGGAGTAAAAAATAATCCAATATTATAGAGTATACACAATATGTGCCTTGATGTCATAGGAGTTAAATATTTAACCCCCATAACATAGCTCCATACCAGAGTCATGCGTTGTTTACTCTGGCCAAAAAATTTAATTGGAGGGGACAAAACCTAGAGCAAAAAATGCTCTAGTGGAAAAAGCAAATTTACATGTAGAAATAATCCAACTCAATAGAACTGATCGGTTGAGGTAACCATTGTTTAATAAGATAAGGGAATCTAAGGAATATCCTTCTCTGGCCTTATTCTACCATACATTTACCAGTTAGATAAAATATTAGTGAATAAGGCCTTTCCCACTCAATCCTTGATCAAATGCATAGGGTTGGGTGGCACTTTGATTCTACTTCAGCCAGAGTAGGGCATTAATAAAGCAGCTTATTTGAAAACCTGGTTTTATTTCTTATTTAACAGGTACTGCTATGTGATGCTGAGTAAACCATTAGCACTAATATTTTAAATTGCTCCTCTATCAAAAACTAATGATAACACCAGCCCTATGGTGACATGGAGTTATTTTGATATGAAAATGAGATTATATAATTTTGATAAGTTTGAGATATTATGAAAATAAGTTGTAGCAGTTGCTAGCTATTTTTTAAATAATATCTGAGAAGCCAGCCTTTTCTCAGGTTTATAGGAAGAACAAGCTGAAGACACAAATTCTTTGAGGAAAAATGGAATGAGAAATAGACATAGGGGAAGATGGGTAGGCATTGTATTGCATAATAAAGTATTCATATCACTAAAAATCCTGTTTACTTACCTAAAAACTTCTTGTTTGGAAGTAAAAGCCTGAAAAAGTAAACAAGAGCCACACTTAATGTCACGTAGCTGTTGTGAAGCACAATTTAGACTAGAGTTAGTCTCAGAATCTGAAACTAATGTCCATTTCTTTATGCCAATTCACCTCACTGCAAAAATTGCCTAAGAGTTAAAAGGCAGATCTTATTAGTAGGTGGTGAAGTGTGTGTCCCACAGGCTCATCTCATCATAAAATCTTAGAGCAGAAATATTTTTTGAGTCCATCTAATTCAAAGAAATCTGTCATATATTTCCACTCTCCTTGGCAGATGATCATCCACACCTCCATGATCATCCACCCCTCTAGAGAAAATATAGGAAATATTTCCTTGGGAAACATAAGAACTATCTAAGGACAGATGGTTCCTCTTTAGGCATGCACATGATTACACAGTTGAATGCCGAGATGGCATTAAAATCACTCCATGTAACTTCCTGACTCCCCATCTTCACTCACCATGGCAGGCATACTGACCTCCCTCTTGCTGTTCCTTAAGCACACCAGACCTACTCCTAAATGGATGCCTTGACTCTGACTAAAATATGTCTCCTCCAAATATGTACATGATTTCCCGTTTCTCTTCCTCCAGGTCTCTTGTCAAATGTCTTTTCATTGGAAAGGCACATTTGACTACCCTATCATAGACAGAATCCTTCTCCATCCCATCACTTTGTCTCTTATGCTACTTTACTTGACATTCATTTTATGTATTTACTATTTCCCTCTACCTTAACTCTTTGAAAAGGAAGTCTCTGTTTTATACCATGTTCTATTTATTCGCAGCACCTAGAACAGGGCCTGGCATATGGAAAGGGAAGGAAAAAACTTTCAAAGGAAAAAAATATTAATATTTTAATAGAATCCTTTAACAACTATATATTTTTTTTATTTAACCACCAAGGAGAAATTCTATCATAAGGGGTCCATTGACTGTCTTAAAAGAACTATCTTCCTTTCCTTTAAGTAATAATTATCTCAATCATTTCAGTTGCTATATAATAATTTCCAAATGTATTTTGAATTCTGAATCATAAACATGGTATACTTAATAACTTTACCTGTTACGTGAAATATCTACATATAATGATAATTTTCAATCAATCAAGAATGTTTTGAAGTGAGCAGATGTTTACAGATATGTACAAAACTCATCTAAGTTTTGACTAAATTAATAACATTTGAGCTGACATCTTATCATGCATATGCGATGGGCCTGTATACTCGTGATTTATGGATTTGAAGCATTTCTTTACAGTGCATAGTGGTAAGCAGAGGTCCCAAAGTTAGCTTTTGCTGACAATGGTGGGGATGAAGAATCCATATTTTTAATATTATTGTCCTATGATAATGAGGAGAGAGAACAGAAGGAGAAAGAAGAAAAGACACCATCAGAATACAAAATTCATTTTTTAATTTTGAGAATGACTAGGGAATCTACTGACTAACAGAATCTCAAACACATAAATAACTAAAACATATTCAGGAAGTAGAAAATGGAATAGACCAACAAATGGAGAAGAAATTGAAAAAAGTAGTGAAAAAATTGCCTCCCAAAATAGCCTCAGGTCTATGCAGTTTTATAGCCCAGTTCTTTCAAGCTTTCAAAACACAATAATGTCTTTTTTATATATAAGCCCTCTGGAGCATAAAAAAAAGAGAGAGAGAGAGAAAGAGAAAGCTCCTGATGTGTTTTATACACTGCACATAATATGGATAAGAATATCTGAGAGAGCATAAAAACAGAAGACTTAAGACTAATAAGAATTATAAATATAAAAAACAAAAAAAGGTAAATAAAAAGTCACAATGAACTAACCAATGAATTAAAAGAAGAATTCGTCATATCCAAGAAGACTTTACACTAAAATGCAAGAATATTTAATTTCAAGGCTTGTAATATAATTGGCCACAGTATATTTTAAGGAAGAATGTATCTGACCATTTGGACTGATTTTAAAAGCATTTAATAAAATTCCTTATTAAAAAAAAGAGTTCTTAGTTTGTATACACTCTAATTATAATTGGGATTATTTAACCAGACTCATATCCAATAATCAATATTCAATATCACACCTAATAGAGAAAAACTAGGAGCAATTTCATCAGTGTCAAGGAGTATAGAAGAATCGTCCCTTTCATCTTTATTGTTTAAAATATTTCAAAGTTTTTAGCCCACGTTGAAGTAAGGTAGAATTAGAAAAGATCTCACTTTTTGAAGGAAGGAAACAAAATCTGTACTTTCCACATCATTACTTATCTAAAGTACCGAAATTATATTTGGAAAAAAATATACCAAAATATACCAAAATAATTTAATTTACTATATATTAGCAATAGTATATTAGAAAATACAATAAAAGACTATGAACAATAGCAAAAACATTACATAAAATGCCTTTGACAAAGCTAGTAGGTAAACAGGGTCTATATGGAGGCAACCACAATATTATACTGAAGGATATTAAAACAAAATAAATAAACTGGGAGGCATGCATATTCCTGGATAGTCAAACTTGATATTGTCAAGCTCTCTATCCTCAGAAATTGATTTATATATTGGATGCAATGTCAATAATACATATTTTGCTGCTTTCAAGTGCTTTTTAAATTTCCAAATGAATTTTTAAATTATTTTATTAAATTCTGTATACTATCTTTGGAAGTGTAATTTGGAATTACATCTAGCAATTCAGTTGTTTGTTTTAGTTGGCCTTTCAGGAAGAACAAAACATTCGCCATATGTTATGAACAGCATCATCAGCTATCTTGTATCATCCTGTCTGGGGTGATAGAATCTGCTTAGATAGATGGTATTATGGCAAAACCAGGAGGTAAAAGTCAATATGTGTAACCTTATTAAGTTCTCTAAAATTCAGAAATTGGCCAATTAATTCATTTATTCCTTCAAGTAACATTTATTTAATATCTACTACTGAGATAAACCTACTGAGCTAAATTTTAGGCACACAAAGATGTCATAATAAAAGAGTCACAGTGAGAGTCAGACATACAAACCAATGTTAAATGCTAAGTAAGAGAGATGTATCCAATATATTTCCAGCAGCTATAGTCTCAGTTCCATAGAAACCATACAACTTTCAAACAATGGGGCCAACCACTGATGATTGTGCTCCTATACCTCTGCCCACCCTGTCTTCCTTCACAACTAGCAACATTTTGACAACAGTAAAGTTATTACATATATATTTAAAAGAACAAAATCAGAGATGAAAATTAAAAACTATAAGATAAAATAGGTTTTGGTCAACCCACACCTTTCCCTCCTAACATCAATAGGCTACTTTAGTGTCTATATTACCACCAAGAAATAGGCACATCTGATTCTAGGAAATATATAAGTGATGGATATTATTGAGTACTTAAGCTATCTGCTTCAGAGTGAAAACTTAAGTGTTTTGCTCTTTAGGGATTCAAAGCATCCTGCATTTTAATTCATGTATGTATGAGTCCAACGGGAAAACATTTTTCATTTGCCAGTCAAGCAAGTTATTTTGAGAGAAAAGTTTAATTAAGATTAAACAAACTTAGACTGTTTGTTAGCTTAAAGGCATAAAGCTCTAAAGGCAAATTAGTTGCAGGATAACTGCTATTGTGAAAAATATTTTCTTGTGCACAAATTAATGCTGTATATTTTAAATTAAACATGAAATGTCTCCATCTTTACCAGGAATTCATAGAATAACAAATCTAAGAAGGTCTTTAATTTCCAAATATCTACTAGGCCACTGTTAGTTTTTAATATGGAAAAGTTGCTTAGATTTAAAAAATGGATTATCAAAAACATGAACAAATTTCAGGTTTTGAAAATATCAATTTAAAAATGAATGTTTTCTTTCCATATGTGTTAAAGCTGAATAACAACAGTTCAAAGTGAAAGTGTCAACATCAATTGGGTGGGAGGTGGTCAGATTGAAAGATAAAAAGACAAGGTTAAAAAAAAAAAGATGATACAGAGGCCTGATATCACAATTGTGTATGTGTACTCACTTTCATATCTGGGAAGAAAACTTGTACAAGCATGATATCAGTTAGGAGCCGTTTATATCAATTTAAAAACATCTTGGAGTAAAGGATAAGAAGAGTTAGACTCTGACTTCCAAAGAGAAACCCCTAAACTCTAATAATTTTCCCCAGATTCTAACTCTATAAATTACTATGACACAGTGTACAGCTACAGGAGAAGGATAAACCCATATTCAGTGAGTGGACCATCCATCCACCTTCCTGTTAGGGAGAGGTGATTGTAGACTCTATGGTCAGTCAGACTGGGTTTAAATCAAAATCCTCCATTTATCATTTATGCAACATTAAAAAAGATTATTTGAAGTCTACTTTGAAAGTTGAGGTAACCATATTACCTTATTCATGTATTTTTTGAGGGGGTATTGGTATCTGACATAATTCATGTAAAGAATTTGAGTATCTGGGGATCCCTGGGTGGCTCAGCGGTTTAGTGCCTGCCTTTGGCCCAGGGCACGATCCTGGAGTCCCAGGATGGAGTCCCGCGTTGGGCTTCTGGCATGAAGCCTGGTTCTCCCTCCTCCTGTGTCTCTGCCTCTCTCTCTTTCTCTATGTCTATCATAAATAAATAAATAAATAAATAAATAAATAAATAAATAAATATTAAAAAAAAAGAATTTGAGTATCAGTTCATGTTTAATTGTTGTTGTTCCACTGGGTCTGCCTTATTCTTGGCATCATAATGGCTGGTTGCCAAATATTGGCTTGAGCTGTGATCAAGGAACTAAAGGCTGTAAGAAATGGCAGATATATAATTACTCAAAATACTGGCCTTTCAGAGAAGTGAAATAATTACTCAAATCCCTTCCTTTCACAGAAGAATGTGACTTACTTTCAACTCTATAATTAGGAAAATAAAACCACAATATGTATTGAGTGAGAGTTTAAATTTGTGCCAGACACTGTGCTAAATGCTTTGAAAGCATGGTCAAGTTTCTCAGAAACCAGGAAAATTAGGTATTATTATCATCTTTTCTTTCTATAGGTGAGGTAACTAGAGCTCAGTATGGCAAAACAATCAATCTATTGAGCCAGTTGATTGATAAACAACCATTCATGTTACAAAAACTTAAAAGTGCTATGCAAACCATTGATTTGAATAAGACAGTGGAGGACTGAAGCAAAGAGAATTAAATTATTCCTTCCCTCAAAGAGTTTATAATCTATCAAGAAAAATGCAATAATATACTTAAAGAAATATGAAAAAAATACAAAATTATTGTTTTTAAATTAAGCACATAATTATTGAGGCAATACAAACTAAGAAATATTCAAAATAGGAACGGAAGTAAATATATTAGTAAAAAGACTTCAAAATGGAAATACTTCCTCATTTATATACATAAGTAAAGTTTCATATATATTAAGTTTTCCTAAGAATCTATTTGTAATGCCAACTGGCTGATTTCTATTTCTTTATTCCTAATTCAATTTTTGCTGATATAGGAACAATGTGTATTTATTTTGCTTAATGAACCTGTCTTCTTTGAAGGAATCCAAAAGACATTATTCTATGATAACTTATGCTGCAAGAAGAAGCTGTTCTGTTTTAAAACAGGAATCATTTAAGCCTGCATTGTATTGATCAAGCATTGCCCAATATAGTTTGAAACATAAAAAAAAAAACTGTAGTTTCTCCAACACACATAACATAATATTATCAAACACAGACAAGAAGTCTCAGCATAATGAGAGTGTTTTGCAAATGAGAAATTATAGATAATTGCTGTTTGTTCTTGTTTTCATAGAACGAAGTGTAATTATTATTAACAAGAGGCTTGTTTCAATAATTATTTCTGGTTATCCCAGGGCACAAATGCATTGAAGCACAAAACAATACATTTTCACTCAAGAGTTTTTGTTCCTAGATCATCTCTTATCATCGCTAGAGGTTATGTATGCATGCTTGCTCTGAGTGTGTGCAAGTTCTAGTACTCTATAACCAAAAGTGTGTGATTTCTGAGAATATCACATCATTATGCTGAAGATTAAATACACTCTCTTCAAAATTTAAAAGAAAATTATCTAACCACGGATAGTATTGTCAGAGTGTTATTTTACTTAAAGGGAAAAGAGAATTCAAAGCATATACATCAAGTTGGGATTTGGGATTCCAGATGACAAATTATAAAGGATCAACATATATTAAAAAAGGATGAGATGGTGCTTTTAGCAGTGACTTTGGAAACCTACCAAGTAACTGCCTGTCATAGTATTTGTTAAATATTGTTAATATTACTCCTGGACATAAAAATAACTATAAGAGTTACTGAGCTCTTATTATGTATAGACATTGTGTTAAGCACATTTAATCCTATTAGGTAAGTACTTTTATCTATGTCCTTTACATACAAGAAAACTGAAATATAAAATATTTAGGCAGTTTTCCCAGTCACTCTGCTTCTAAGAAGTGGTTGTACTAGGTTTTCAACCTGGTAGTCTGGCTTTGTAATCTAAGCCTTAACACAACCCTAAAAATTTGTTCAAGACCTAAATTACATGTGTGGCAATCTTTTATCTTTGATTGCTTCTAATTTTTAAAATAAAAACTAATTATGACAATTAATTTAACATATTTTCATAATAAAATTAGTTTTTATATATAAAGACCAAAAGACTATAAATTCGTTATATATAAACTATTATCATTACTTTTATAGAGTTTCATAATAAAAACTAATTATGATAATAACTGTCAGAATCAGGAGTCCAACTATGGTTGAAAGAGGGAAATATCATTCAGGATGGCACAGATAAATTCACTTAGAAGTAATGACAGAAAAGAGTCTAGACAGGCAGATGGAATGTCTTATTTCTGGCAGCAGGCAAGAGAAGTGCCATAATGGATACAGGGAATTATCTTAGCTAGTGTGAAGCGAACCTTGGCAAAAAAGGGGAAGCAACGGTTAGGGCCCTTGGCTCAGGTGATGCCAATATCTAGTAATGGAGCCAGGTTTATAATGCTATTATTCTAGCCACCCCAATAGGCAATCTCAAACAAATCAACTTCATAGAACAGTTATTAGTAAAGCAATAGCCTGCCTTCTTCCAGAACAAGAATATGAGTCAGGATATCTTAGCAGAGACTTGGAAAGGCTCAAGTACTCAATATTTTGGATGAGAAACTTAAATGTTTGTCTTAAGAGAATGAGCTATTCCATTTTTTGCATATGCCAGACACTGTAAATATATCCTTTGATTCCTATAAATCTTTTTAGCTTTCAGAAACTACAGAAACTACTCACTTGCCTAAGTATCTGTCATGTTTATTCGAGTTTAAGAAACAATACAATATGATCCAATGACTTTTTAAAAATAGTTATTTGTACTTATGGAACAAAATGTATTCTAGATATAAAATGTTAAGTGGTTCATCTTATTTCATGGCTTTGAGAAATAAAAAAGTAATACAATAAATAATCATGTTTCATATTAGCTATATTCACCATTAAGAAACCAGACCTTGAGGGTGCAGATACACGTATGTGTGAAATGCACACACACACACACACACACACACATGCATACCACACAGTCCTAGCAGATATTTGAACAGATGAACAAATAGAAAAATGAGTATATAAATTCATTTGTTAGCTTACCAAAAAAAAGAGTGACTCAAATTAATAAGCTACCTAGAGCACGTATCTTTTTGAGCAACAAATGCAATGTGGACTTGATATAAAACATTAGAATGGAAATTTTGAGAGAAATACCAAATGTTATGAAATTTAGTGATAGTCTCAGGCCAAAGTTAGGGTATTACCTCATTGCACAAAACCATAATACCTTTTTATAAACTTGTTAAAATTGGAAAGCATCTATAAAACTCCCAATTGTTCACGCTTGTAGAATTGGTATGGGAATTCCTTCATTAGAATCATCTTGTGTCTGATTGTAGGCATTGATAAGTGAGTTTGCTACTCACTGTGTTAACTAAACTTTAGTATTTGCAGTGCTTACATGGTTAAATGGGCTTATATACAGATATGTATTCTGTGTCCTCATTTCTTATTATAATCACATCAATTAATTATGCATTATGTTGGTGAATCTTAAAAACTTATTTATACTCATTATACAAGTATAATTATATTACAAAAAATATATGCCATTCTAGAGTAGAAGTTAAGGCTGGGAAAAAATATTTTCTAAATAGATACTAGTAGATACAATGAGTATGCAGAGAAAACTTCAATGAATACGAGATGGCCAGTTGGGGTTCTGTCAAACATTTCAAATATGGCTCCTTGGTTATTCCTCTTAACACTGCAAAAAAGTCACGGTCTCATCAGATCTAAAAATAAATTGCAGAAAATAGTCTTGCCAAAACAATCTGACTAGAATCTTCCTTTCCCCTATTCCAACCTCTCAGAACATTTCAAAGCCAGCGACCAACACAGGCATTTGTATCACGACACATGATGTTCTGTACCAAACACAACACACACATACAGGCACATGTGCACACCTGCACTTTCACACTGGTTAAGGAAATGATCTGCCCTGAGGGAGTATGAGAAAGGATAGCATCATGCCAATGTAGTCTTTGTAAATCATGTGTTTCATCCACAGAAGAAAAGATTATTGTTTTTCTTTTTTTTTTTTTTTTTTTTTTTTTTTTTTTTTTTTTTTTTTTTTTTAGATTATTGTTTTTCTACACCACTACCGTTTCTCTATGCCAGTTGACAATTACTGAGAGCAATCATACACTTGACATGTTTTAAAATGCTTTCTACGTAATATCTCATTTAACACTCACTATAAATATACAAGAAAAATGCTATTACAATTTTATAGATGAAGAAAAGAAAGCATGGAATGGCTGCTGATTTGCTATTCATCTAGAAAATGCCAAACCAGGTGGCCTGATGCTAACATCTTCTCCCTTTACCACTATGTTACTGAGATCAAGAAGACAACACTCCAGTCTGTTTTGCTGGTTTAGTATTATCTTTAATAAAATAAGCAGCAGGTTCTACTATGAACTATAGATTAAATTAGGGCCATGGAAATGAGCCGGGTTAAGCTATTAAAGGAAAATACATAAAAGTCACTCAGGTGATTAAGTTTATTTAGAGTCATTAATTAGTGTTATCAAAACTGTTCTTTTTAATGTAAACATGAGCTCATCCATGTATGTAGAGCTTAGAAATTTCTAATCAATATATGGGAATATAATTCTGATGCAAATTGCAAAGCCCTTTTATCTTCTTTCCAAACAAAAATCACAAAGCTTATTTGAAAATGATGTCATGAAGATGATTGGTTTCCAGCTTGAGAAAGCTTGCTTAGCATGAACCTAAAGAGGACTTAACAGCTGAATTATCTCATGATAAGCCTATTAAAGATTCATAATTCCTTGAGTTTTAATTGGGTGTGATTGATCCCCATTAGAGTACTTGTGGGCAGTAAAGTGGCCTAAGTGGTTCTCCTTCCCTCTAATTAAAAATTGCCCATGTTTATTGAACTTGATTACTGAAGACAACATGAAATATTGTTTTATGAAAACCATCTTGGTAATGACAAATTTCAGACCTTCAGAAAAGAAATTTTACTTGCAAGATCTCTTTATGCAGAAAAAATTGGGCTGTTCAAAGTACTTTCTTAAATGTACCTTATCTATTATGCTTTGCTTAATATACAGTATCATATGCCTTCATTTCTTTATGTGTCCATATACTGTATACAGAATTTTATACTGCAACTATATGTGCCTATTACCTAGCTTCAAAAATTATGATCTCATAGTCAATTCTGATTCATTTATATTTCTATCAAGTCCTCTCATTACAGATTATTTTGAGGGAAATCCAAAAGATATTATTTTATCTGTCAATATGTCACTTTATATACATAAAAGATAGGGAAACATCAAAATGAGTCAAGAAATAAACAATATACAAAAAAAATAAAATTATATAGGAGCATCTGGGTAGTTTAGTTAGTTAAGTGTCAGACTCTTGATTTCTGCTCCAGTCATGATCTCAGGGTTATGAGATGGAACTTCATGTCAGGCTCTGTACTCAGTGGGGAGTCTGCTTGAGATTCTATCTCTCCCTCTGTCCCTCCCTCAACTCAAAGATGTGCATACACACACACTCTCTCTCTTTCTCTTCCCCCACAAATAAACAAATCAATAAACAATAAAAGTATGTAATATGTCTGCCAATATTTTTTTAGGATTTTATTCATTTATTTGAGAGACTGAGCATGAGTGGGAGGTGGGGGAATGGTCCTGGGGGGAGCAGGGAGCTCGATGCAGGACTTGATTCCAGGACTCTGGGATCATGACCTGAGCCAAAGGCAGATGCTTAACCAACTGAGCCACCCAGGTGCCCTATATGCCAATATTATACCTAAAATAATTTAATGATAGTTCTTTAATGTTACAAAATATCTATTCAATATTTTCCCTCTAGTTTTCTTAGAAAGCTGTTTAATATTTTATGTTATTTATATTAGGATCTAAATAAGGTCCATTTACAAACAGGTTTCTTAAGTGTCTCCTAATATATAAATTACCATTTTTTCTTTTCCTTATAAATTTTTGTTGAATAAAACAAAACATTTATCCTACACGGTTTCTTGAAGTTTGAGTATTTCTCTTGAATCCTCTTACAGAGTTAACAAGTAACTCTGCCCTGGTATTTTCTAAGTTGGTAGTTAAATTCTATCTAGAGGATTGATGAGATTCTGGTTTCATTTTTCTGGGGAGCAGAGGACAAGACTACATCACAAGTAGCGTAGTTTTCTTCCATGAAAAAAAGTACCTAAATGTTTTTCCATCAGGGATTATAATATGTGCATATAATGTATCTGTTTGAAACATTAGAGACCATTGATTATCATTGCCTAGATTAATGATTTTATTTTAGTTTGTAAAATAGTGAAATGCTAATTCTATCATCTCTTATTTATTTATTCATGAAATACTTTAGCAAAGTAAAAAACTTTCTTTATCAACCATGGTTACCTTGAGACACAGTTTACATACTAACTTGGAAAAAAACTATTTGAGTACTTCCTTTTCTCAGTTTTCAAAATAATGAGTTTGTTTCTTAGCATCTTACTAAAAGGAACAATGGTGTTTTTATTCGTTTGTTTGATTTAGTACCACTAGAACTTACACATTTAAATGTATTGCAGTTGTTATCCTTGCTGATGTATCACACTGTTAAATATCCGACAAGTGGAACATATTCAGATACCTACTCAACCCTTTTGAAGAGACCCTAATAGTCTATCAAAGTTTCCTGGCTTTCTGGTATGAAAATATGCTCCAGGCTCATTTTGATGTTGCTGTCCTACAAATGAATGAACTATTTCTTTAAGAAGCCTTAAATCCTTTTAGTAGAGAATGGCACTTAAATCCCAAGCTGACTATTGCTTTCAAAGCATGTCAGAGGAGAGAAAACAAATGTTTTCTTAAGCATTACTTACATTATTCAAATTTTTGTCACCTTTATGTGAATTTATGGTAGCATTTAACCGTTTCTTGTTAAATGAGTTCATGTATTTTTTTATACAGTATAAATAAGTGATTTAAGTTTATTTATGAGGAACAAAAGCAATACCTTTTTCCGACTAAAAATTACATCAAACTAAAATTAACAATTGTCTTTTCTTTTTTTTTGTAAATTAGAATGTAGGAGCAATAGATCTTATTTTATTTCATTCAAAATGGCTTAGTAGGCCAAGAAATTTGCCCTGAGAATTTCATATAGATGTGGGAAATTGTTTTCTTGAACTATGGGAATTAAGGACTGGAAATTTCTTCCTAATCTACATTCTCCCTTTCTATCTCTTTCAAATAGTGCCTTGAAACCATGCTGAACATAATTTTTTTTAAGAGATGATATGTAGTAATCATGAAAGGACTGACAAAAGTTAACATGGATTAAGTCTTTCTGTCACAAATATATTTTTAAAGGCTATGTTTTTCTGGGGTGCCTGAGTGGCTCATTTGGGTAAGTGTCTGACTCTTGGTGAAATTTCAGCTCAAGTCATGATCTCAGTGGTGAGATTGAGCTCCACATCAGGCTCCATGCTCAGTGGGGAGTCTGCTTGAGATTCTCTCTCCACCTCTCCTGCTGCTCACACACACCCTCTCTCTCCATCTCTCTTTCTCCCTCTAAAATAAAAGAAATAAATCTTGTTTTAAAAAACACTATTTTTCTCTATTTTATTTCCTCTTTTCTATTTTGTTGTTGCTGCTTCTTTATCTTCCCTCCTCTGTTATGGCTAAAAATAATTCTTATGAAACTATATCATGTTCAGAAACTTGGAGGCTTTCCACTTCTGGTTAGGCCAGTGTCCATCTACTAAGAATAAATATGAAATCTAGATCTTTTTTTGAAAATCAGCATTTGAAGGCATCAGTGAAGGAGTCAATCTTGGAGGGTCAAGATCTCAGAAAGAAGAGAATTGTATTGCATTGAGCCTGGCTTTTCTCCTCTGTAATTGTGTGTGTTAGTGCATTCTGGGAGTGGTTAGTGTCAAGGGGCCTAAAAACCAAGCAGAAAATGGAAGCTAAGAGTCTTTGTTTTGTAACCATAGAGAAACCAAAAGAGTAGTATTCTTTATTGATATTACTTCAAGTGACTTGCTTTCTCTTATTAAGGGACAAGAAGTAACAAGACAAACAAAAAGTGACTCCCAAGTGACTAAAATACTAAGCAGAACTGAAGAAAAAAATGGAACTCAGTGATCATCAAACAGGAGGAGCTATGGGAAAGAGCACTGGCATTTAGTCAATATCCATCATGGGCTGGCTATGTTCTAGTAGGAAAGCCAAAACTGAAGTAAACCAGACCTCACATAGAATGAAATTCAACCTTAAACAATGTCAGTCTCTAATGAATGGAGGTAATCGGCTCCTGCTTTAATAGCATGCTGAAAGGAAAGCAAAGAATCTTCTCTAGAAAGATAAAATACAAAACTTCTACGATTTTTCATACATTCAATAACAAATGGCCAGTAGGCAGGAACAAATGACCAAAAACCAAAAGAAAAAAGATCATAAAATCAAATCCCCAGATGATCTAGATATTAGCATAATTAGAAACAGAGTTTAAAATAACAATTAGTAACAAAATAAATGATATAAAAGCTACAAAATAAAATAAAAATTCTAGGTAAAAAAGTAGAATAGCTGAAATCATTAATTTGATAGATATGTTTAACAGCAAAATTATAAAAAGGAGAAAAGCTGATAAATGAAATATTGGTTAATAGGTACCTAGATTGGAGATTAGAGAAATGATTTGAAGCATTCAGAAGAAACTATGAGAATTTTAGAATGGTGAAACTCTAAGGCAGTATAGTTAGAGTCTCATTTAAAAAAAAAAAAAAAAAAAAAGGACTGAAGCTATATTTACAGATGGATTAGCCAAAAATTTCCCAAGCTTAAAAAAAAAAATCCCAAGCAAATGATGTCAAAAGCTCTATAAACTAAAGCTGGGAAAACACAAAGAAATCCATACCTAATCACATCACAGTAAAGTATGTAAAAACCAAAGAATATATATATAAAAAAACAAAGCAACTAAAGGAAAAGAGACACATTATCTTTAAAAATGAAAACAATGAGTTACAGTTACCTTTTAGGCATAAATGGATATATACCAGAAGACAAATGAGTGACATATTTAAAATGCTGAAAGAAAATAATAACCATCATTGAAAGTATCCTTCAAATAATTAAGGTAAAATTAAGATGTTCTTAGAGAAAGAAAGACTAGGAGAATTTGTCAATCACAAACCATACATTAAAGGAAAAGCTAAAAAGAGTTCTTTAGACTGAAGGAAAAAGATCCCAAACATAAGGAGGGAAATGACAGCATGAACACAAAAGGATAAATAAACATATACAAAAATCTAAATGAACACTGACTGCATAAAACAATAATAATAACTGTCTTTTTGCCTTTAAAATACATGGGAAAATAAAAATAAACATTAGCCCAAAACATGAGGGAATAAGGGGCTAGGAATATTAACACGTCTATTCAAATAGAACAAATTAACAACAAAAACAGCAATCGATATATAGAAATTTTGAACAACACGATTTACAAATTGGACATGATTGACAAATACAGAAAATTGCAAACAATAATTGCACAACACACATTTTTTTTTTTTTAAGAACATGGATCATTTACCAAAAGTGACTGTATACTGTGTTCTAAAAAACATCTCAACAAATTTCTCAGGACAAAGTTATATTTGGTATAGTATCTGAACATAGCAAAATTAAGCTAGATACCAATAACAACATAATGAGAACATTTTCAAATATTTGTAAATGAAGGAAGATACTAAAGATAACACGAGTCAAATGAAAAACAACAATGGATATAGTTCAGAAATATTCCAAAATATGGTTCTCTGCAGACCAAAATATAAAACCGCTTCAAGGAATGTTATAGATATAGCTTGATAATAATGCCTATATGGCATACAAACAAACAGTACATAAT
This sequence comes from Canis aureus, assembly GCF_053574225.1. NCBI lineage: Eukaryota > Metazoa > Chordata > Mammalia > Carnivora > Canidae > Canis > Canis aureus. The sequence continues at coordinate 48,799,763 of NC_135614.1, forward strand.
TTTCATTTTAGCCTGTTGCATTGGTGTCATGGAGAAAGAAGAGTCAATCGATTATTTCACATTTCAGCTGCTTTGTTTGTATTGTATAAATTCACTTTGGGTTAGACTTAATAGAGGCAAGTACTACGGATGCAAGGTGATCCCAGTGTCCTAGAGCTACATACAAACTCTTTGAATCCTATGAAAAAGAATCTGTTGACTTAGTCAAATGATTTCATGTACATGCCTTGAAAGACAAATTGTTCCTCTAATGCTTAACAAGAACTGAAAGTGAAAACAATTAGTATGGTGAATGCTACTTTAAGGGAAAAATGTTCTCTCCACACAGCAGATGCAGGAACATAAGGCCAGCAGTGGGTATCAATGCTAAACTGTCACTGAATTACACAAAAACAACAGGCTATAACAAAATAACTAGTGTTTTCAAACTTGCTATTTTAAGATTGAGTCCTTTGTCAATCTTCTTTAAAAAATATGATGTCCATCTACACTAATTTGCCTTGACATATGTCTTGTTGAATGAGAAGTTTCAATATCAAATAGGAGATCTAATGTTTATGTGACCAAAAACATGTAGTAAGATTGTACAGTAAGTTGGCTTATTTTTCATGCTTTTTCCTTCCTAGGGCAGAGTCCATTCATCATATCAAAATTCTTGCATCTTCAGTGACATTGAGCTATTCTATAATGTTGCCTCTCTAACCTGATAGCTCTATATTTATATTACATTATCCAAACAAGGAAAGTTGGTTCATTTAAAAAATTTGATTGGCTTTTATAGAGTAGTGGGAATGTCAAATACAAAATGACCTGTAACTTAACAAATTATCCTACAAAATAAGCATGGAGTTTTTAAATATTATTTTCTGCATTCTTTTCAAATCATGTGTGACAGTTTACTTCGAGTATGGTATCAAGTTAGAGTATTGAAAACTCCCTCTGGTCAAAATTATCCTTGAAAATTCCCTAAATATCCTATAAAATGTTCATAAGTTTGTGTATACAACTTTCTACAGCAATTTTAAGCACCCTAATATGTAAGAAGCAATGAAATAAAAAAAAAATAAAGGGATGACTACATGAAGATGTGTCTGTATTTACTGCCATGTGCTTAAAAAAAGGAAATCCAAGTGAACATAAATGTTTTCAAATCCCTAGAGATAAATGAGGAATGCCTATAGATTTCTATTTTAATATAAAGTTGATACATATTAATGACTGTTTACTGTTAAACACACTTTAAGTGTGACTCTTCTGTATCTTCTCTTAAATTATTTTGTGTAAATGGATAATATACAGCCATCTGAAAATCTTAAAGAGAAATGAAAAAAATCTTCATTGTTCATATTTTAAAGATCTTAATACATTACTTAATTACTAAATGCTTTTTTATGACCAAATGGTATTAACTTTCAGTTACTAGCACAAATATTTGTATTTCTTTTTCATGAATGTGATTTCAAGGATTTGGAAAAGGCATCATAATTATGAGCTTTGGCCTTGATAATGATCTATTATAAATGGCCTTGTCTATTTCAGATTCTCTTGTAATTCACTCTTCACATTCTAGCCAAATACAATCTTTCCTCTGGTATCATTTTGATTTTTCCTATTTCAAAATTTTTTCTACCTCCATATATTTTGCTTACCAAATTACATAGAAACTCTTTCTTTCATATTTGACCTCTTTGCAGTTTTTATTCTTTCTCCTTCTATGCTAATTAATCATACCCTGATTAACCTACAGGGCTACCAGCCTTTCTCCTTACTATGCCTTGAATTTTCTGAACCTGTTACACGGATTTTGTCCTTTTCCTAATCTGCAATATTGGCTTCTGAATCTCCGCTTCTTATAATCTTTAAAATTTCGGCTAATGTACCTTCATGACAACCTACCCCCAAATAGTTCTGTATCTTTAGATCTTTTGTGGTACTAAAAAAGAAGGAAAACTATCATTGTTCTTAGTTACACTTATTACTTAGGCACACAGATAGTACTTCCCTCTCCAGTTCTTTCTTCCACCACTCCTTCATTCCCTCTCTCATTTACAAGGATCCTATTATTCGCCATAAAATGTACTAGTCATTTCATACAAAATTCCTTCTAATGCTCTCAACAACCTTGTGCAATATTATTAGCTCAGTTTCACAAACATATAAACTAAGGTTCAAAGTAAGTGACAGAGATGAGAATCAAATCAAAAGGAATTTACCATAATAATGTTAACTACTTTTTATGGTACATTTACTATGTTTTATTTTGTTTCACTAAATAAATGAATGTTTTGCCCACGTTGCATAATTTTGTCTCCAAGCAACAATTCAATGAGATGATTATTATTATAGGCAAATAAACTCCCCTTAGTTTGCTTAAAATATCATATGTGATTGCTTTTTCACATTATGATGGCTAAATTTTAATGTGACCTTTCTGGAAATAGCTTTATGTCTCCTGAGAGTCAACTGCGTGATTTATGCATAGCCCACTGCTACTGAATGACCGTTCATTTTAGAGATTAATGTCCCCAATCCCTCAGCATCTGGGGATGCCAGGTGAAAAAAGGGAAAAGAATGAGCATCAGAAAAAGATGGCATCAAACCAAAACTTAAAGCTTTTTCTCCCCTGCCCCCCTGATTTCTCAATTACCATCTCCTTTCCCTCAAGCCTCCTTTCACAGAGAATATGAACTGGTAAACTGCTACACTTTAATTGGTAACACAATTTCCATAATCACCCCAGCCATGTGGAAGCATTGTCCTCTACTCAGTTGTTATTCTCTAGTTTCTGGCAGTTCAAGAATTGCCAGCAGACACGACTACATACAAAGCATGCCACTTTGCCTACAGCCCTTGATGCTGTGGTATATTCAAATCTCACCATGTAGCTGTGGGGCTCCCAGTTCAGTCTGTATGGGACATACCTAATTATTTATGTATCATCACTTTGAACTTCTAGTAACATTATATTATCAAAATTGCCCCCAACTCTAATGATAAATGAACTCTTACAATTAGTTAAGTGTCTATAATTTCTTATAACAAAATAACTTGTGACTTCAGAAGCTGAATTTTCATATCTGGCCCTAATATATCAGCACTGACATCTTCACCAGATCCTAAACTGGATTTTCTAGGAACTTCTATAGAAGTGTCTTCGGGTTTTATCAAAATAAATTACATGTATTTATTGTATTTGCATTGATTTTTCCTACTTGTGGGTATAGTTTAACAAGGGATTTATTATAATTACAAATTTATTTTGAAAAACTGAACATTTAAAATAAGAAACACCAAATACACCGAAAAAATACAAGTAGTTATTGAAACATGACTTTATCAACATGAGTTCAAATGTATTCTTTTTTAGTGCATTTTTACCTATATAAATATTATAGAAAAAAAGAAAGTTTTGAAATTTTTCATTAATTAAAAAAATCGGAAGACAGAAGATGTGTAAATATTTAGGAAACAATTGAAATCACCTGTTGAAACTGACTAATAAGTTTTCCCTTTTTTGATGCTCCAATTTTTAACTTTTCTGACAGTTTCTTCTTTATCTTTTTTTAGTAACTCCCATTCCTCTGTCTATCCCTACATTTTTTTCTTCCAGAATTCTGTTATCAGCCATTTTTTTAATTTCAGCCCTATTTGATTATATCTTTCTAATGGCTCCAATTAATCCTGGATATTCTTAAATATTTCCACATTTTTTTATCTCTGGCTATCATTTTTTTTCTTTTTAGCTATAGTCCCTGTTTTGATATACGAACATTAGAAAATCCCCTCTAGAGATCAAACTCCTTTTTCCTTTCCTCTCCAACTCCCAGTCCACGTAAATATTCCTTTGAATGTGACTTGTCTTTATTGGTCAATGGACTCCATCCCAAAGCAGCTGGAGTCTGACTAATGTATATAGTACAGGTCTAATACTACATTTAAAATGTGAATGTGACTTTTTTTGCTATAGATTATAAAAACAGAAGGTCATTATTGTATTTAGGATCCTGGCCTCTCTTAATAAAAGACTATACCCAGTGGCTTCATAAGAGACAAGACACAATGGTCCTCTATTTTGGAAGATTGGTGACAACAGAAAATGCACCCACCATGATGCTACAGTTATGCCTCATGTGACCCATTGACAGAAAGTCAGGTTATCTCCTGACCAGAAGAAAGAACCTGATAGCACCAGATCACCCTTCTACCTCCACTGTCAATGAATGTATTCTGTTCTGCTATTGGTTTCAGCCATTCTGTTTCACATGGTGAGCAACTATAATCTTCTGATCAATATGAAAGAAAGGCAAAGGCATTAAAGCTTATTTGTGCTTGACCCTCACCCAAAAGGTCTCCTTTCTGCATGGATGGAAAGGCCCACTTATTTGGAGAAAAAAAGAACTTACCTCCAGTTCCACTCCTACCATGCCTACCATGTCCATCTACAGGTCCTACAAACACCAAATCTCAGCTCTTCCAAACCTGAGCTTGTCTCACAATCATAAGCTGTTTTTTCTTCTATTCCTTATTGCTGGCACCATATCACTTAACCCCATTTATAAACCTTGAAGATAGTTTTGACTCTTCTGCCTCTTTCACCTTTGTTAACTGCTCCATCATCAATACAGGGAGTATCTTGAACCTGTCCCTACTGTCCTCTCCACTGTCCATGTCCTAGTTCAGGTACTCATCATTTCTAACATTCTCCACATCTTCCCAGTGGTTCTCTGAATATAGTGTCCCAGTCAGTGGCATTATAAGCGTCTGGAAACTTGGAAAATACAAATTCTTGGGCCCACACCAGACCTGTTGAATCAGAAATTCTAGGAGATGTGATCTAGCCATCTTTCTTTAAACAAACAATTAGATGATTCTGGTGCATGTTCAAATTTGAGAACCATTGGATAGAGTTAACTTTATAAAACATAAATCATATCTTATAAATTGGTCAAAATAATAACATACACAGACTCTAAATCCTATCAGACAGCAGCATTCCACAATCATGTTCATTTTATTTCCCCCATATCTCTTGCATTTCAGCCACATAAATTTCCTTATCTCCATTTTATAAGAAACCTGAGATTTATGGAGATAATAAGTAGCTTGTCTGAGGATAAATAACTGGTAGTAAATGATAGAGATATCCAATTCTCTTATCACTTAACAACAGTAATTATTTGTTGGTTAGTTTGCTTGTTTGTTTTCCACTGAGAGTAGATTGAATGAATGAGGGAGTGAACATAAGAATTATTGGTCTAGGGCAGCCCAGGTAACTCAGTGGTTTAGCACCGCCTGTAGCCCAGGGCCTAATTCTGGAGACCCGGGATTGAGTCCCGCGTCGGGCTCCCTGCATGGAGCCTGCTCTCCCTCTGCCTGTGTCTCTGCCTCTCACTCTCTGTGTCTCTCATGAGTAAATAAATAAAATCTTAAAAAAAAAGAATTATTGGTCTAAGCATTAATATTTAGTATAAAATAATTAAATAGAATTCTACTAAAGTTTTTCAAAAATAATGTCTTTGAAATAAATAAGAAAATTATAGACCAAATCACAATAATTAAGTCAATTGATTCAGTACAAGTTAGTGTGTATATATATAATATATATATTACATATATATATTACATATATATATAATGTGTGTGTGTTTATAGCACCAATATGCAGAAAAATCTCATTCTAGAGACTCTGACCCCTTTCTCCAATCATGTGCTATTTCGTACATTCATGAAGGATTTGGACAAAGACATTAGGAGCAAAATAAACATATGTGAAGGTGATTAAATGCTAGAAGAGATATCCAATATTCAGGATGAGAGAATTTAAAGCCAAAAAACCTAACAAGATTTAAAAATATTCAATGATGCTAATTACAAGGAATTTAATGGGAATATAGTCAGTCTGAAAAAAAGCATGTGTATAAGTTTAGAATAAATAAGAGAATAAATAAGAGTATGGACTTTGGAATCAGGCAGACCTAGATCTAAGTCCTATATTCTATTTAACTTCTTACATGAGTTATCATTGGCATTTTATTTAACTTCTCCAGGCTCAATTTCCTCATTTGTATAATATGGAAATTGCTAACTACCTCTTGGAAGTAGTGTCGACTAAGAATATGAAATGTTCAGCAAATATGAAAACAACATTATTTAGAGCTCTTTTTGTATATTTATCATACAAACTTTGCTACCTGGGGAGAACAAACATATCACCTAAGCTTCATAAAGCCACCTACAGATCTGAGTATCATATTATAGGAGAAGCATTAACAAACTGAATTTCATTTGCAAGCACTGAAAAAAAGCCAGAATGATGGGAAACTAAAAAAAAAAAAAAAATCATATGGAAATGGTTACGTAGGAAGAGTACTTCAACATTCTAAGGACTGCTTTGTTAGAAAGAGTCTTGAATACAGAATTTGGAATAATTGGAAATTATGAGGAAATAGATTTCTACTCAGTACAAGAAAGAAAGTATTAACAGAGTTGTCCAAGAGAATTTCCAAAATGATTTAAGTTTCATGACTGGTAATATTCAAATAGAGGTTGGAGGCCACTTTCTGGGGTTAGTAGAGAGAGGATAGAAACACCAAGTCACTAGTTAGAAGAGAGAAAAAGTTTTAACTGAAGGGTTTGACTTTAATGACTAATTAACTGTGATTTGCACTGTTCATTAATTGTATCTTAGTGGTGTCAAAGGAATGAAAATATTACCACTTGTCCCTTCATTACTAAGTTTTGAGTGAATTGTTAAAACATTATTATAAATCTTCTCTCCTTATGTTAAACTTATTTTTATATTCTCCATTAGCAATATTGAGATGCTTTTAATTGGAGGCACCTAATTTGTTTATGAACATTTTTTTTCATTTTGTTTTTCTCTTTCTTTACTCCAAAGCAATAAGAAGTTGCTATAATTTTCAACGAGAGGGAAATGTTATACATTATTTCCCTTACCTGGTTACTTCTGAGAGTGGAAAGAGGGCAATAATAGGATAGGCTGCTGGAACAACAGAGGTAAATCGGAATATTCTGTCAAGCTGAAATGTATGGGAAAAAAATGTTTACAGAGAAAACTCAGATATATAATAAACCTCCCCAAGAAGTGGCCATCATGGACGCTGATATTTCAGGAGGATTTGTTCTTCCCTAAATATATCATTGTGATTCTTTTGATTTTTTTTTCTTTTGCTCTTTAATGATGGGTCACGATATCAATGTAACAAGAGATGACCCTTTATTTTCATTTTTATTTTTTAAAGAGTTTATTTATTTATTTATTCATGAAAGACACACACAGAGAGAGAGGGAGGGAGAGAGAGAGAGGCAGAGACACAGGCAGAGGGACAAGCAGGCTCCATGCAGGGAGCCAGACATGGGACTCGATCCCGGTTCCCCAGGATCATGCCCTGGGCCAAAGGCAGGCGCTAAACCACTGAGCCACCCAGGGATCCCAAGATGACCCTTTAAATAGTTAATAATGTCTCCATGTAAATAAAAACATGCCAAAGAATCAAGTAAGAAGAAAACATAGAACTATAATCCATTTTTTCTCTCCTCTAATATTTCCTTTTTTTAAATGTATCCTGTTTTCAAAAAGTGACTTGACTGACTTGACTTTTTTTCCTCTTGCTGTAAAACAAAACAAAATAAAACAAAACAAAACAAAAAAGCTGTCAGAAGGGAGAAACTTTATGACTTTGTAATATGTTTCCAATATACCTTTGTGAATTCTGCACTTTTCTTTTTTAAGCTGACTGAAGCTTTGGAGAACCTTCATTATCTGAACACGTTTGGACTGATGGGAGGCAAGAGGTATAATTTGTTCAGATGATGGATTGGCAATGCTGAATAATGTGGAAAATTTCAATACTGTAAATCATTCTAAATGTGCAAAACTGGGCAGAGATCCAGGGAGATACAATGGATTAATGGGCTGGTCTGTCACTTCTGAAGCTATGAGTTCAAATCTTGATGCTCAAAATGAAAGTTGAGCTAATGATCGGCCTTTTAGGTGCTGAGGGGCAGATCTCAAAAGAATGTAGAGAAGGCATAAGCTTTAAAAAAAATAGTAAGTTGTTTAGAAACCTCTCTCTCTCTCTCTCTTGTTTTGTTTTGTTTAGAGACTTCTTCAGTTTTAGGTGGAATAAAGGATAAGAAAAGAAAAGCACCAAACTTATGATATATTTTCTTCTGGCCAATATCAACCTTAGCCCAATTAAAAATGTGATAATATTAGAAGAGGTTCTCATATGCTCAAGAATTATACTAGGAATGGATTTGAGGAATTCAAAGACACATATGCAATTGTCATTTGCCACAATTTTTATTTTATTTTACTTTCTAATATTAATTAAGTCCATAAGTAATATCTATTTAAAATCAGAAATAGCTAAAGAAATCCAGTTTCTATGCAATTTTGGATAATTTGTGATTTAACAGAATAAAACGTTGTTCCAATTATTTATCCATAAAAAATATATGAGGTTGAGCCATAAAAATGGTTCACCATTTTTAAATTCAGAGATAGCAATTTCATATGGTTCAACCTAGTAGATTCATACCTTCAAGGCTTAGACAACATCTATATTGATCATTGTGTTGTTCACATTAAATACATTCCCTTATTTACTTTCACTGCAATACTGTATAGAAATTTAGATTTGGAAATTTCAAATAACTTTCCTAAGTCACGTATACCTGAAGAGTGGGATAAACGGTATCAAACAAAGGCCTTTTTGATACTTTAAACAAGGTCATGATGTATGATTATGAAGGTTGTTCACTGAACAAGGGTAACAGCCAAGGAGGAAATTAATGGCTTGAATTTAGCAAGATGTGAGCCATGGGGTGGCATAGTGCATTTTTCAGAAAAGGCTGAACCTGTATATAACCCACTCCACATTAAGAAATTACTGTGACGTTGACACTTCTCCAGTGAAAGGTAGAGTCTATTTTCTATCTCTTTCAAACTGGGCTGGACTTTATAATTGCTTTCAACAATAAAATGAAGCAGAAGTGACATTAGATGACTTCTGAGATTAATCATCAAAGGAAGTAAGACTTTATCCTAGTGCTTTCTCTCTTAGAGTAAGTATGTTGGAACCCCTGAGCCAATGTGTTTTAATTATGAAATTTAGTTTTGTTTACCAAGAAAGATTGCAATTCACTTGATATATTACACCTTTTATTTTTAGGGAAGAGGGCCTTGGGGGTGCTGATGGTGGGAGTCAATCTGGGATATGGTAAGAAGTGATCTTTTTTGAGAGATGTTTACATTGTGAAAATATAAACACAGTTTGAAACTCAATGGAATACTAAGCATCCCTGAGAAAAATAAAAACAGAGCACAGTTTCGGTGATTAAAGTTCTTTTCGTCAGTAGAAATACCCATGTTTATATAAAATATTGATAAAACAATAATACCACTTTCCTAAGTGATAACATTGATAAAACACATGATGAACTCAAAATGTGTCTTTAGCAAAGACAGCCAATATTCCCCAAAGGAGTCTACGTAAATTAAACATGTAGGCAAGCATAGCACAAGGTAAAGTGTGTACGGATTTCATCCGTCATCCACCTCCGTGACTTATATTAAGCTCTAGCTACAGTGACCAATGAATATTTTCATGGCTGTTATAGATCCATGAGAGTGTTTAAGATCCAAAGTTATATTCTGTTCCAGAAAAATAGACTTTTAACCCCATTACTTTATCAACTTAGGCTGTAGATTTTTATAATGCCTTATATCATTGTTATAGAACAGTAGCCGCTTTTTATTTAAAGAAAGATCTGTACGTTTTCCATTATTTTTATTCTTTTATATTTAAAATATTTATACACAATTTCTCCTCTCTTTTATTGGCCAACATTTAACCACATTGCTAATCTAATTTTCATTTGAGATGATTCAGAGCTATCCAAACCCATACTCTGTTCAGATGACATGCAAATCAGATTAATTTGCTTGCCTTATAGACTTAGAGATAAGATTGTTGCCTCTGGGGCGTTAGCAGTAAAAATGCCTCTAATGTTTACTATTTTTTGTTTCTAGCTTGGCAGTATATCTCCACAGGAAAGTCTTTTGGCAGATGAGTTTTCTAAGGCGAGGATCAACTCAGGAGGCAGGGAAATTCAACAAAACCATTTTAGGAAATCAGAGAAAACATTTAAGGCTAAGGCTTCAATTATAACCTAAGGGACTTAGATTAGGCATTCTGGCACACCTGAAAAGAAGCCCACAAGACATTTTAAATCTTGTTGTTGTTAATTTTTAAATTTTATTTTCAGTTGGCGTTCCTGTCTATAATAATTGAAAATGACTTAGAGCAGGGGCATACACAAAATGACCCTTCTGAATTTATAAGTCTAGTTGCCAGGTACTTCCAGTTCTGTTTGCTTCAACCAGCCAAAAATACAGGAAATGAATATTTTCCTGTAATTTTAGGCCAATTCAAATACATATTCTTAGACGAGGAAAAGGGGGAGTGACATTTTGTCATGCATGTGAATACACAGGCCAGTTAACTAATGGTGTAACTACAATATTTGAATAAGCCAGGGAACGTACATCTTCTTTTCCTCAGTCTCAGTTCCTAAGTGCAGCAATCTGAGTATAAGGCTTCTTCAAAATATTTTTTAAAAATTATATTATATATAAACCAATGACTCCAGCCAGATGTCCAGTACTCGACCAGAAGACTAGTCACCCATCTCAGAGCTGGAGAGAGAACTTTGGTTTGGACTTACTGATGCAGAATGCCTGTCGTCGACAATGTGCCATCCAAAGCAGTTTTCAACAGCAATTTTGAATGGCAGCCAAGGGAATTTGCACCCTCAGATAGGAGATTAAAATTTGCAGATGAAGTAAATGAAGTGAGAGAAATAAACATAGGGATCCATGTAGTTCTTAAGCAGTAATATGCTACCTAATGGTTAGGCACATTGTATTCATCCATTCTTCTTCCATTATCTCACTAATCCTGAAGGTTATGGATTATTATTTCCATCACAAAGATGAGGAAACTGAGAATTGGAGAATTTAAGGAAAATTCTCAATGGTAAAATAGAATTATATCTATCATCCTGCTCGAAGGTCCTCACATCTGTAGCCATGCAAGGCTGTTATAACTTTCTCATTATGACAACTGTAATTATGACCCTCTGGATATTGCCTGTGTTCTAGATATTTTTCTTGCTTCACTGAGCAGATTACACTGTTTATTACAATTGTTATGATAGATTTGTTATGACTCATCACAACAGCCTGGAAGAATGGACATCTGCTTTCTACTGTATGTTATAATTGCCATTAAAATAGGACTTTGCATTAAAGAATATGATAATCCAAGCCTCTCCAACTCATTGTAAAACAGAAAAATACTTCTGAAATGTGAACAGGAGATTTTATAATCTAGGTCACTTCTTGTATCGAAGCAAGAATCAAGAGATAATTATTTTTATATTGCTTAAATAGGTCTATGTTGGCATAAATAACTACACTTGATATTTGCCACACTTAGTTCTTCCCTCCTGACATCCTCCATCAGTACAGTGATGCCAGTTATGTTCCCAGCAGCAGGCCATACAGACCTAATCTGTACTCAAGACCGTTTGTTCAAATGACAGCGAAACACATTTTAAGGTCCTGCAACTTAATTCATTAATGCCATGGCTTTGTGCAACCTTTAGTCAGGGTCATATAATTCTTTATGGTTCTTTAGCTTTAGATATAGTGGGAAGCTACTCTGTCTAGTAAGAAAATGCCCTTGATCCTGCAGGATATAAATCCGATGGCATGCTGCTCTTAAGAATGAGCCTCCCTCTAGCTGCACTCAAGACTCTTATGGCATTAACCTAAAGCACCCTCAGTTTTGCCAAAACGTGCTCTCTCACCCCCGTCAGTTTACTGCCTTTCGCTCACAAGCATTACTCTTTCCTTAAGTGACAGAAAACCCGTTTTATCCCATTACCATTTTGCTTTATTTTACTATTTTATTTTTGCTCTCCAATATCTCAAATAGATGAACTTCCTTGGCTCTATTGATTTCTGCTTGTATTGATTTCTCTATGGCAAGTATTTATTGCCTATTTACCCCTCAACCTGCTGCACTTTGCCTTCCTGCCTTTTCACTTGGCGGAAACTGCCCTATTGAAACTCATCTGAGATTTGCTAATGACTGAATCTAACAATTTTTCTCTGATACCCTCCCCTCAATTTATTTTTAACTTCTCTAAGCCACTTTATCAGTTATGGCTGACATTTGTTGAGCTTTCCCTATGTGGCACTTACATGCTCTTCTTATTGAAGCTTCATAGAACACTAGCTCATAGAACAGATAGGTTTTCTGCCTAATATCCATTTGCATAAGACACTAAGGTTAATATAGATAAAATAAGTAATGCAGCTGCATCTTAAAAACAAGAAGTCTAAGTCCATAGCGTACACTCTCCATTTGCTGATTCCTTATCTTACTCTGCATTACTCTCTATTAACTTGGTAATATTTGTGATGACCATCATCTTCTGCATTGCATTAGAAAATTTTCCTTCAGATATCTCATCTTCTCAACTAGACTGCAAACCCTCCGATTGTGGTGACTTTTAATTCCCCTATATGTGATTTGTCTAAGTAGTGTTATATGTGTTATATTAAATTGAGGTGCTCTTTACTCTTCCTGACATTCAGTAGCATGCCATAATCAACACATTGAAAAGCTATATTTCATTGACCCCTCCTCTTGGGAATAAGAGCAAATTATATGATAAAGTAAACACAAGGAGACTGCAGGAATATCTAGGCATTTAGATTGGGAGGAAGGACATTTTTAATGGCTCATATACACATTACAAGATGTGAATTTGCAATAGGATACAGCTAGTAAGTATTACCATCCCTAAAAAGAGATAAGTATATCTTTCCTATTTCTTGTTTAATTCAAGAAGAGTTAAATAATACTAACACCAGTAATATCACCAGTGGACCCAGCTGAGGAGGAGAGGGGAAGAGGTGGCACTGGGGAAAGAAACTAATCAAGAGAACAGAGTCTGGCCACCACTCCATCTATGTATAAAATGAAAATATTAGATTTTAATAATTTAAAGAATCTATCCTGCCTTCAAATTCTATGATCTGCAAAAGAGAAAATAGTTAAGAGGAAGAAAAAGGAGGAGACGCTGACAAATTTCATTTATGGGATCTTATTTTTTAAGTATGGTGCCCTCTGGGCTTTGGTACCGTCATCTGTTGCCTGGTTACTAAAAGTCCACCTTGATGTGAGGGTACCCTATTTCACCTTCCCTCTAATTTGAATGGCAGAGAGAAGGCGTCAGTGAAAGATGTGAAGATAACATACACGTGAACTGAACTCTCTCCTCCTTCCCTATTAAACCTCTCTTTCCTAAAATTTATGAACATGCAGTTTTTCAGAAAGAAGATATACAAGTAAGTGACCTTTATATGAAAAAGATGCACAAGACCATTAGAAGTGGGAAAAAAAAGTGCCAAAGAAAACTTCATGGGGTTTCTCACACATCAGATCACCAAATTTCTATTCAATGACAACATACTCTGCTGTTGAGACTATGTGAGAAAAATCTTGCTCATGCTTTGACAGTAGGAATGCAAAATAGTACAATCCCCAAAGATTCCCCAAGAAGAATATGTAAATATTTAGCATAATTGTACATGCTGATACCACTTGACTCAACAATCCTCCTTCTTGGAAGCCAGCTCAAAGTTATACTGAAAAAAAGACAAAATGATTTATACAGTATTATCCACTGGTGCATTATTAGTAATAGCAACAGATAGGAATAATACTAAATGTCCATCTAGAGAAAACTGAATAAACTATCCCCAGAACAGAGTACTGTGAAACCACAAAAAAGAATAAGGAAGGGCTACATTATTGATATAGAATGATATCAGAGATATGCCATTAAGTAAAGAAAACAAAACAAAATAAAGGATAGAATACTTAACATAACATGCTACTTTTGTGTCAGAAAGACAGAAAATACAAATACACGTACAGATTTTCTTATTTTTGCCAAAGGAAACACAAACAACTAATTGAAAGCTAATAATAATAATTTTAAAAGCTTGCTTATGGGCAGTGCAGATCACCTGACAGCAAATAAACATTCTCCTGTGCCAGGAAGGAGGTTTCTAAATAAAAGGAACCACAAGGCAGGAAACGACAAATGGAGAGGATGCTGGAGAAAGGGTAACCCTCTTGCACTGTTGGTGGGAATGTGAACTGGTGCAGCCACTCTGGAAAACTGTGTGGAGGTTCCTCAAAGAGTTAAAATAGATCTGCCCTACGACCCAGCAATTGCACTGCTGGGGATTTACCCCAAAGATACAGATGCAGTGAAACGTCGGGACACCTGCACCCCGATGTTTATAGCAGCAATGTCCACAATAGCCAAACTGTGGAAGGAGCCTCAGTGTCCATCGAAAGATGAATGGATAAAGAAGATGTGGTTTATGTATACAATGGAATATTACTCAGCCATTAGAAATGACAAATACCCACCATTTGCTTCGACGTGGATGGAACTGGAGGGTATTATGCTGAGCGAAATATGTTAATCAGAAAATGACAAACATTATATGGTCTCATTCATTTGGGTAATATAAAAAAATAGTGAAAGGGAATAGGGGAAAGGAGAAAAAATGAGTGGGAAATATCAGGGAGGGAGACAGAACATGAGAGACTCCTAACTCTGGGAAACGAACTAGGGATGGTGGAAGGGGAGGTGGGCGGGGGCTGAGAGTGACTGGGTGACGGGCACTGAGGGGGGCACTTGATGGGATGAGCACTGGGTGTTATTCTGTATGTTGGCAAATTGAACACCAATAAAAAATAAATTTATAAAAAAAAAAGATTATGACAATGATAAGTTGCACAACCAGGGAAGTGAAAAGTAGGGGTTTGGAATGAGGGTTGGGGGAAGAGTCCAGGAATGATGATGAATTCTATTTTAAAAATGATGCATTAAGGAGAGCATGTGATATGATGAATGCTGGCTGTTATACTATATATTCGCAAGTTGAATTTAAACAAAAAAAAAAGAAGTGATGTGTTTGAGGTTACAATAAAGTGATCAAAATGCTATTAAATAAATAAATAAATAAATAAATAAATAAATAAATAAATAAATAAAACCAAGGTTTCTTAGAAAAAATGTCTGAATCCAGTCTAGGACAGGGAATGTATAAAATGAGCCTGGGAAATCTGTGTTATAGATTTTATTATAGAAAACAAAATCTTTTATTGTAGACAAAGTGTGATAGAGAAAAACCACTGTTTTCAAACACTAATGAAATATTACTACTATAACTAAATAAAATAGCACAAGAGATTGATGGGAACTCGTCAATGTAAGAATCTGGCAACAGCCTATTGAATCAAGGATCAATCTTTGCATCACTAAAAGTGAGACTACCAGACAGACATTTACACTTTCTGAGGAGCAAATTGTTTTAAAGTATATAACAATGAACAGTGGGGAAGGGAATGATAAATGAAGAAGAAATGGCAAAATGTTGACAGTTACTGAATCTGGAGATGAATATATAGAGATTCATTATATTACCCCTCTCTCTTTGGGTTTGTATAAAAACTTGAAAAATTACAAGTTTAAAACATAAAAGCTCCCCTTTGAAACCTCATTTCTCTCAGATCTAACAAATCAAAAATTCTAGACAAAGTCCTGGGTTTCTATAGAGTAGTCCTGGAGAAAAATGATTTTCAATGTTTTTCATAGAAAATTAATTCTTCTAATTATTGTAAATTTCCCCTTTTGGAGTAATTTCATGCACATTAACACAATAAAGGTTCTGAGCAGTTCTGTAGTAAAGATACTAGTTTAGTCCTGTTTTGCACACAGTTTTCCAGAGGTCAGCAGCCACAGCACCTGTTTTTTGGTCTGCAGACACCTATTGTTCCACAGAAAGAACTACTTTTCGACACAAGCAAGAGGGGGTGATGGTAGGAATTTCAGACTCAAGTACTAGTGGAGAGTGAATCAAAATGGTGTTTTTCAATCATTCCTTAGCTCTAAATCCTTTAGTGGATTGCCAACACCTTTAACACAAAGTCAGAACTTCTCAAGGAGGTGCATGCAAGTCCTCTTCATGGGACCCTATCTAATCTAATAGCTAAATGTTTTTCTTTCATCTTCAGGGGAGCCCAGGGCTGTAGATGAAGTGAAATACTCCGTGTTTGTACTGTCTGCCCATGTGATCATGCCCTCTGGTCTCCATATCTTCACGTCTGAAGTTCTCTTTGACAGAACCACCTTTCTCTTCATTGCCTTAATCATGTTCAGACTAAGCTTTAGTCCAGATATTACTTCCTAGAAGATGTCCAGAGGCAGGGAAAAGTTTCCCGACTGTCTCTTAGCACCTGCTCCAACCTTAATTCGAGCCCCTGTCACCCCATAATATGGATTTCTCTGATTTGCCTTCCTTTCTCACTGGATGCAATCTACTTGAAGACACTGTTTGCATCTTACTTTCTCTATCACTTTATAGTATGACATATTTGCTTAAAACTATGTGTGGAAAAGAAAGAGGGAAAAGGTAATACTAAAAAGAATATAAAAAGAGTTAAAAAAAATTATCGTTCATGGCTCCTGTAACAGGAGATACTTCTGAGGAATATACTGTAATTTAAAACTCACAAAGTACAAATAAGTGGTATTTGATTATTCCCAGAAAACAGAATATTTGTGAGAGATGAAGATGGGGAGGAAGTGGTCACTGTATTTCCAAAGGGAAAGGAAACAGCAGTGTGGGCCTTCTGATGGATAGGGTAAAGGTTAATAAAATGGAAGGCTGTGGCCTATGGAGATAAACTTGGCACAACCTGCAATTTTACCAAATTCTCAAGCTATCTAGAATCAAAAAGCCACTGCAGAAGTATCAAAAGCATATTCAGTATGTAAGGGAGGAGAGGAGAAAAGTGACTTACATAGGTTTCTATCCTCCATTCTTTCATATGGATGAATATCATTTAACATTTTTAATCTGGGGATTCCTGGGTGGCTCAGTGGTTTAGCACCTGCCTTCGGCCCAGGGTGTGATCCTGGAGTCCCGGGATGGAATCCTGCATCGAGTTCTCTGCATGGAGCCTGCTTCTCCCTCTGCCTGTGTCTCTGCCTCTCTCTCTCTCCTCTCTCTCTCTCTCTCTCTCTCTCTGTGTGTCTCATGAATAAATAAATAAAATCTTTAAACAATAAAAAAATAAAATGTTTAATCAAATGCACAAAGGTCTGCAAATGCTATTCCTAGGTAAGCCCCCTATACTCTTCATCAGTCAGCTTCCTGCTCCTGAGCCCAGGCCTTCCTGTATAGCAGAAGTGGAGATAGCACTCTATACCAAGCAGGCTGTGTCCCGATCCTGCATGTGTAGTTTTTGTTTCATTACGAATTTGCATTCTATACCTACACACCTCAATTTATTTCCCCTTTTATTTTTTTAAAGATTTTATGTATTTTCTTTGAGACAGAGAGAGAGAGAGAGAGAGAGAAAGAGAGAGAGAGAGAGCACAAGCAGAGGAGAGGGGTAGAGGAAGAAGCAGACTCCCCACTGAACAGGGAGCCTGATGTGGGGCTCAATCCCAGGACCCCAGGATCAAGACCTGAGCTGAAGGCAGAAATTAACCAATGAAGCCACCCAGGTGCACTTATTTCTCCTTTTAAACAAATAACTTAATGCCAACTCATTTTTTTTTAAAGGCAGGTATTTTGTATTTTGTATGGAGCAATTAAACAACGTCTCCAGGACAGATCACCTTTTCCTTCCATTCCAGGGACTGTCTTAATGGGTCCTTATCATCTTCTAAGAAAATTACTAATGGAGAACCATTAGGGACTGACCATTCAATCCATTTTCCTGTTCCCACCCGTGCAGTATTTGTCATTTTCCCCCTCATGGCTGCCAACAAGCTTCCTGTTTACTGAGTTCCATCAAAACCCTCCAGGTGCTTTGGGCTTTCGCTTTCTCTTTTACAGATTGGGTTTATTTACATTGGTTCCAAATGTGACAAAAAGCAAACAAACAATTATGCACATGGTCCAGACGTGGCTCCTCTTGTAACTCAAATGAAAGAGGCCCAACAATGTCACCCAGCCCCTGCTCTCTCCACAGGCTCGATGGAATTCACTAGCACTGTACTGGGAAGTTGCCAGCCTGGCTGATGAGCTCTAATTGCAGGAACACTGCTCACTGCCAGCAATGATGCAGGCATAGTTAAATTAGATGCATTTGTTCCGTCTAGGTCATAATGGCACTCTTTCTATTGCTGTATAAAGCTCTAGCCAAGATCTCAGAAATTATGTTCCTCGGTTGAGGAAGGTATAAATAATTTTAGTGAATTGAACAGTGACTATTCTTTCTGGGGTTACCCTTAAGCAAAATTGTGAGGAGGCACATCTTAGTCCTTTGTTTTTCTAGCATCACCAATTTATCTGTGCCATATTCTGATTCCCTCTGGCTTGTCGTTGTATATTCCCTATCCCCAGCCAGGAACATCAAATAGATTTTTATCTAACGTGTCAACTTTGGGAGAAACTTTTTTTGGAAGTTGGTTCAAAGTATTTGGAGGTTGCTTAATGCAGCTCAGTGGGAAAAGTGCAAGGATCAGTTAGCAATGTTTGGTATGGCACGTGACAGCTCTATTCTACAGACATCTCCTCCAACTCTACATCAAGAAAAGATTCTCCAAAAGCCCCTTTTCAATGATTCCAAGACATTATGTTGACATGGTGGTTACTTCTCAGACAGAAATGATGTGGTAAATAGCATAGGTTTGCTTAACATCTATTTCCTTTTCATGACTCTACCTGTACATCAGAGGTTATTGGGGTAAAAACAACACTTCCCAGATTACCTTGCATGGAAGGGTCTAGATCCCACTAGGTTCTGCCAGTTAGATTCACTATTCTGAAACTTGATTTTCAAAACTGACTTATATGGGAACAAAGGCAGTGCTCATGAAAGCCATATTGGCTTGAGTAGACAGTTACTGACCAGATGTGACCCTGAATCCAGAAAATTTAGAAAGCAGTTTACTGATTCCCTGGTCACAGCTAAGGAGGAGCCAGCACTTTTAAGTTTCCCTACTCTCTTCTTTGTGGCCAGAAGAGATGCGCAGACCAGCTCAGCTCTGTGATGTTGATGGGGAATCAGAGTTGGAGCCCCACTCTGGGACTTACTGTAAAGTCTTTCAACCCCTTCTATGAAAAAAAAAAAAAAAACAACCCATCTATGAGTACTTAATTGACTGCTCAATAGCTAGAATGGTTTCTGTTATCTAAAAATGTCCCTGGACTAAAACACACTAGAGCATATTACATCATTACGAAAATAAGACCACAAGACACACAGTGAAACTGTGGCATTCTGAGGGCTTTACCTTTGGCCTAATCTTGTTTCTAGAACTTAGAACCCTTGATAATAGTTCCTCACACCTGACAAAAATCTGCCTCTCTCATGGCTCAATTTACTTTTTTTTAAGATTTTATTTATTTATTAATGAGAAACACATACGAGAGAGGCAGAGACATAGGCAGAGGGAGGACCAGGCTCCCTATAGGGAGCCCAATGTGGGACTTGATCCCAGGACCTTGGGATCATGACCTGAGCCAAAGGCAGATGCTCAACAACTGAGCCACCCAGGTGCCCTCTCATAGCTCAGCTTCAATTTCACCTTTTCTATGAAGCTTCCCCTCTAAACTCCACTGCCATCAACTATCACCTTCAAGCAAAATGAAACTTTCTCTATTCATGTGACATAACATGTTGATTATATTTTGAGCACTTCTCCTTCAATCATATATACTTTTTAACCTAACACTTGTGAGGCTGTGGAATCCTCAAAAGCTCAGTTGTAAAGACACACTTCAGCGTTTGTGTCAGTTTTCAGTGGGTTCATCCAAGTTCCTTTGTACACACATCAATCCTAGCACAGTTGCGATAACCCAGTATATATCCTGTAATGCTAGTTCACTTGAGTCAAAATAATTCAAAATCAGTTTATCCTAAATTAAAATTCTTAATATATTGCTGTTAACCTATAAAAGTGTATAATAAAAAAAGCGTATAATAATCTATTATATGTAATAGAAATTAATCTCTAATGATGGAAGTTTGGTTTTAGTCTAAATGGAGAAGATACATATTTTTTAAAGATTTTATTTATTTATTCATGAGAGACAGAGAGAGAGAGAGGCAGAGACACAGGCAGAGGGAGAAGAGAGAGAGAGAGAGAAAGAGAGGCAGAGACACAGGCAGAGGGAGAAGCAGGCTCCATGCAGGGAGCTTGACGTGGGACTCGATCCTTGGTCTCCAGGATCACTCCCTGGGCCAAAGGTGGTGCTAAACCACTGAGCCACCCAGACTGCCAGAGAAGATATTTTTTAATGTGATCTGTGTGGGCTGATGTAAAAGGAGGGATGGCTGAGGGAGAGAAAAGGGTAAAGCAACTGTCCTCAAGCATCTCAAATTCATCTAAATCTGCAGCTACCACCTTTATTGCTTCCAAATCCTGATTCTTTTGGTACTGCTTCTATAAGGTTGGTCTCTTTTTATTAGATCATATCCCCAGAGCCAATATAGAGTGGTTATGAATCCAGGCTGTGTAACTAATCTGCCTGGTTTCAGATCCCATCACTACCATTTGCTACCATTGTGTGACCCTGCACAGTTCTCTAACCATTCTTTGTTCAGATGACTTTTGTATAAAATGATAATAACACAAATTTACATATATACAGGTCAAAAAAGAATGCCAGAAAGCATGATATCTATGTTAGCAATTAGTATTAATTATCTAATGATGAAGATGAAAGCATCAAATTCAATTCACATAGTTTTAAGAAATTCCAGGTACATGTTGATTATTATTTTTTTTTTATTTTTATTTATTTATGATAGTCACAGAGAGAGAGAGAGAGAGGCAGAGACACAGGCAGAGGGAGAAGCAGGCTCCATGCACCGGGAGCCTGATGTGGGATTCGATCCTGGGTCTCCAGGATCGCGCCCTGGGCCAAAGGCAGGCGCCAAACCGCTGCGCCACCCAGGGATCCCCATGTTGATTATTTGATCAATATAATGAGCTAGAATGCTGACTAACTTAATGTTCACAGGACCCTTTTAACCTTGAACCTGTAAGTTAAACTTTATTAGCTCCATTTTGTGACAAACAGTAAAATAGTAATATGTGAACAAATCTTTCCAACCAGACTACAAGCAAAGTCTTTTCATAGGTGACTTTCTGGATCGAATGTCTTTGGGGAAGGTGAGCTGCCACCCTTAGGCCTTAAAGAAAATAAGATTAGATTCCTAGCCCAGTGGCTGGCATATTCAAAACATCATGCTGTATGAGGCACCCAGGTGACTCAGTCTGTTAAACGGCAGCCTTAGGCTCAGGTCATGATCCCAGGGTCCTAGGATTGAGCCCCATGTGGGGCTCCCTGCTCAGCTCTCTCCCTGTTTATGCTATTTCTTGCTATCTCTCACTCAAGCAAATAAATAATATCTTTTAAAAAATTATGCTGTATGCCTTATACTTATAGTGATGCATGTCAATGGTTTCTCAATGGGGAATCTCAATGGGGAAATAAAGATGTTTGTTGATTGAACAGATGAATAAACATACTGCCAAATAATCACAAATAAATGAATAAATTAATTAAAAATGGAATGTTTCAAAAATTATGTTTCCCCAATATTTGTTTCAAAGGGTTAGTTACTTGAGAGAACTGAAAGATGGGGCTAGTGCAGAAAACCTTAAATGATTAGGTGCTGGCTATTTTTAAAATTTATATATTGAGAGCTACAAAAGATGAAAAGATTACAAATCTAAAAGTTTGCCAAGAATTGCTACAGAATTCCAAGAATTCCTCTTTCCCACTCCTTTCCTGTAGCCAAGAGATAACTTCTCCTAATGTCTTAATGCTAATTTTACCCAGCAGTTATGCAGGCAAAAACCAACTTTGTTCACACTAATGAAATTTATAAATTCAGATTATCAGCTTCTTGCAGTGTCAGATTTGCCAGCTTGGGGGCAGTAATGGAGTATTTCTATTGCACCCAAAAGGGAAGTAAATAATGGAGTCTGGTATAAGCCTGACAGCAGTATGGGCCACACTTCCAGACCAAACCACTAAGTGGAAAGTTGCCTGAGAGGCCAGATACAGATCGTGTCCCCTTTCAAACTCCTTGCACAAGGGGATGACCACAGGCTGTCCTGAACTCTCACTGAGCTGCTTCTCAGCTGTGGGCCATTTGTGTGCATTTTTCCAATTGGCAATTCAAAAGGTCAGAAAAAGATTGGATCAACTTAAACTTTACAGCAGCAAGATTGCAATAGGCTCTTTGTGTCTGCCTTTATTATTATCTCAGTGGTTGCAAATGCCCCTCTGCGTTCACCTGCCCTTGGAAGGATGAGAGGAATAATACAGTCTTTAATTTCAGATCTTGCTTTAAGTCCATCCTGCTGTGATTCTTTTTCCTGTGGAAAAAGGCCATTTGATGATTTGTGGCATTGCCTAACCAGTATACTGCTGATGATTTTCATGTTAAAATAGACCCCATCCCTGCTACTCCTACTCCAGGTCTGTACACCCAGTTTCTATCGCCATCTTGCTCTTAATAGTTTACATCATCCACAAAAATGAGGGGCGGCTGATTTGCAAATCACTTAAAAAAATAACTAGACTGCAAAATGGAACTAAATAGTTGTTAAAATATTTCTTTGTGTACGTGACATTTTAAATGGTTGGTTTTTTTTGTTTTGTTTTGTTTTGTTTTTGTTTTTGTTTTTGTTTTTTTTTTTTGGTCTGCACAACTGGACCAGAAATCTCTAGAGGCCGGTTTTATGCAAAGTGTTTTGAGACATTCTGTTGGATTCTGGATCTGGATCCTTTACCTTAAAGGAGGAACATCCTGAACAGTAAAAGCCTTGGCTTGTCTTTAGGGTATGGAAGAGGATAGCATGAATTCACAGCTCCTGCTCAGGTTCAGGAATGTTCTGTCATCTTCAGTGGAACTTAGCCAGAACACAGGAGCAAGCCACATCTTGACTCGATTTCTCTCTACAGCTTGTTTATCATTCTGCTTGCACGTGAGTTTATTTGTTTTCACCAAAAATCAGAAAAAGAACTAGCATCCTCTGCTTAATCTGTAATATGCTGTTATGAAAAAGTTTATTTTTTCCATTTAATTACTTCTTTACATACATTTACAGTAATTAGACATCAGATGCAGTAGCTAAAGCAATTACTATATGTCATTTCAGAGAATTACAGTATAAACATACAGTAAATACTCAATAATCCATGACAAGCTACTTAAAAAGTAATAAGGAAATTTAATTTAAAATGTGGGAGCTGAGATGCATGATGTACTTCTGAATGAAATGCCCACAATTACAAAAGAGAGATTCCAGATTTGAAAATCCACCACTATTAACTTAGTACCTGTCTCAGTGTGGATCACTGGCTATCTCTCTTCAAAATTAATATCAACAATGCATGATAAAGAGCTTCTTATAGAAGGCTCTTCTCTCTCCCCTCCTTTCTCTTCCCTTTCTTGCCCTCTCCTTTCTTTCACACACACACACACACACACACACATACACACACGCTGAAAACCCAGTTGACATTTAAAGCCCATTAACTTAACAGCACAAAAATTCAATTTGTAATAACATCACAGTGACACTTCTTTACTTTCACTTTCAAGAGTCTTTTCCTCTCCCATATTACAACACACTATAATAAAATGCATAGGGAATTTGAAACTCATTGGAGAGGAGTTCAAATCTCAGCTCATTTACTGAGGAAGCTGCTGGACTCCTTGTGTCTCAGTTAGCTTATCCTTAAAGCAGAGATGTAACTACTTATCAGTCAGTTTTCCATGTGAGTTATCTGACATAAGATGAATGAAGTATCTATCTGGGGATCTAAGATGAAGTAGGCACTGAATGAATGCCTGCTAGTCTGATGTTATCTGTTTATTTATCTACATGCATTTAATGAGTCTGGGACATTGACTCTTTTCTATTTAGACTTTATAACTTCTTAGAATTATCTAGCCTTCATAACTTCTTAGAATTATCACTTTGCTATATTTATCAACTGCTATGGGATGTAAATTTTTCTTCCGTTTATTAAAAAAAATTAAGGTGCAATATTCCCAGATACCAGAAACTTAAGACTCTGTCTTCACTAGTTTAAATTCCTAATTATCCTTAAAAGTGTCTGAGGATTGCCGATTCTATCTCTGCCTCCCACTGCCCTAACAGGACCTCCTTCTCCAATAGGGTTTACTGAAAAGTGTATATAGAGCAGAGAGAAAAGCACAGACCTGGTATTGAAGTCTCGATATATCACTAGGACCTGTGAAAATTTAGAAAGATGACTAAACCTATGGCAGCCTTGCTTTTAAAAAATACCTACTTCACAAGTTTGTCATAAGGATAAATGGAACAGTATCATTCTTAATTTATTTATTATATTCTTATGGAATGTCATTATATTGCTTTCTTCTACCAACTGGGGAGCCTGAAATGTGGAAGTTAATTCATAATTTTGAAGTTTTGAGTTCCTCCATTCAGATGCACAAATTTTGCCTACTCTCCAGATCAGCTTTTTCCAAAATATGTTCCACTAATTAGTTGTTACAGGAAATGCTTTGTCAAACAAGGGTTCCAGAGTCAACAGGTTTGAGGAATATAACTTACTTCATTTTCTTCTTGTTTATTTCTGGTATAAGTTGGCATATAAAGGCCCCAAAATACCAATAACAGTTAAGCAGAACTGCTAGGGCTTAGGATATATGCATTTTTATTTTGATCATGAACAAATTACCCTCCAAATTTGCTATATTAATTGACGTTGCCACCAAAAGTATAATACGATCTTATGACTATGTGGAATATACTGATATCACAGTCTGTCTTCTTAACCCCCAATTTTACAGATGAATAAAACTGAGTACTAGAAATGGAACTATTCATAAGACATAGTTTACAAATACATTCAAATAAATCCCATAATGAACTCGTGAGAACAAGTTTCTACAGTTGGAAATATCAGTTGAGATTCTACTGATCATGATGTCAGATATTTATTTATACTTAATCTTTTCAGAATTTGTCTCAGTCACTAATGTGTTTCAATACTGAAAAGCTGACTCAGAGAAATTAAGACAGATGTTGGGTGTCACAGAGCAACAAGTGGTGTTCTTACATTCTCATCCCTCCTCTTTTATTGTGGTCTGCCTGAATCTGATTAGACATTTTTGGTGCACACTTCACTGAACTTTGCAGCTAAAGTAGGTAAATCAGGATGAAACTTCAGGTTACATTTATTAATACAAATATTTGATTCTATTATAACGTGTCAAATCACTCAAGGGAAAATTACCCCTATAAGTTTATGGGGAATAAAGGTAATGAGGAAATTGGTTCTTAGTCTTTATTTCCTACCATTTATAAGAGCTCTTGTCTATCAGGGAAACTTCAGCCAACCAAAAAACCTAATACGTATTTCAGAGAAACAGAACGGAATTCCAACAGAGGGCAACGATCTCACCAGATTCATCTGGATATAACCTTTGATTGCCAGGGTGCTGCTCAGTTCACTAGGACTCATGACATGATTGTGTTTGACTTCCCATCCTCCTGATAGTTATCTCTGAACTCATCAATCCTGGTAAATACACTGCATATTACACTCCCCCAGCCCCTTTATTCTATCAGAAGTTCTCTAGGTCTCATTTTTTCCGGGTACATCTGTTCAAAAAATGGTCAAGTTCTTTTGAACTGATCAAAAACAGTGACAGAAATAAGATAGCTCCAAAAGCTTCTTCACTCTCTTCCTTAGGAGCTGCTACAGAATCACTACCTATAACATAGTTTCTAGGCCGGTCCTGTTCTGTTACATGTGTACTGAGTAATGGATTTTCTACCATTTCCCTTAGGACAGTACTTCGGAATCCAATTCCCTCTGTCAGAACATTTTTTACTCACATTTTATCAGGATTCTCTCTCCCCCTTACATTTGAGCATTCCATCCCATTATTTGTGGTCCTGGTCCTGTCCTCTCTGCCAGGGTAAATAATTACAGTCTTCTTCAGCTTCTCTGTATCCCTGTCACTGCTTCCTTTTGTTGTTCATTTTATCTGGTATTTTCATGGCTGGTGACTTTATTTCACTTTTGTAGTAACGTGAGCCCACCAATCCTTTAATTTGCATATTTCCCAAATATATAAAAGATGTTCAAATTCTAGAATCCCATGATCTGGATTTGTTTAAAGAGCAGCTTTAGAAATAAAGCAATTGCATTCTTTAAATTGTGGAAAGAAAGATGAGCATTATGAATTTTTTAAAAAGAAGAAGAAAAGGAAAAAAAAAATAGGCCCATCTTTACTACTTTCAAATGCAAAACCATTACAAGTACAGGTATGCTCTCCCCCCACCCCCCACCCCCCAGAATGAATACAGAGAAAAACCTATTCCTCCAGGAAAGATTTGGAAATACTTTTTAAGCTTACTGAGGTCTTGTGGAGAATTATGATTACAACAAACCTGGGAAATGATTGTTACAGAATGCCTGCAAAAGGGTTTCTTTTATGCCAAAGAGCTTAGCTTATTTGGAATTAAATCAAAAGAGCCTTTGTGTCTCTGAGGTTGAGCAGTTCATTGTTTTCTTTTGGCAAAGCATGACAAGGTTGAGCCGTCTTGGTCTCCAGCTCCTTCACCCCTCGTCCCGGTGGAGAGCATGTCAGGTTATATTGTGTAAACAGACATGTTGGCAGTGTAGCTATATTTGAGGATTGAAAGTATTTTGTGACTATCATGGGACACCCAGAGCAGTATTCTCGTTAGCCACATTTACGTTGTATAAATTTGCTGCCCCTTGAAAAATTAGTATTATTATTACTGTCAACTCTATAAAAAGATAAGCATACATGCATACCTTTCTCCTTCTTCACATTTTCTAATAAACGTTGACAACTCACACACTGGAAAAAAAGTACAGATTTCTCATAAGACAATATTATCTCATCACATTTCAGTTGAGCAGTCATTTGAAAACTTTAGGGCTTCTAATTATCAAAGTTCATTCAAATTCAGGACATATATAACCCAATGTCCATAATAGCAAAATATATCCTAGTAAGATTTGAATACTACTCAAGCAAACCCTTAAAAATCAAATCAGGTATATGGAATATTCAAGAATGACTCTTTAGCCCATATTATAATTCTTTTGTTTTCCTCCTTCTCTTCTCCCTCCTCCTCTTCCTCCTCCTCCTCCTCCTCCTCAAACTCTTCTTTTTTTTAGACCAGATAATAATTTTATTTTAAAAAATTATATGCAGGGCAGCCCCGGTGGCTCAGCGGTTTAGCGCCACCTTCAGCCCAGGGTATGACCCTGTAGACCCGGGATCAAGTCCCACTTCGGGCTCCCTGTGTGGAGCCTGCTTCTCCCTCTGCCTGTGTCTGTGCCTCTCTCTCTCTGTGCCTCTCATGAATAAATAAATAAAATCTTTAAAAAAATAAAAATAAGAAATCATATGTAACTCCCTCAGATACATCACTGTTTTCTTCACCCAAGTCATCACAACTAAAAATAACATTACATCCAGTAGCATCTAACTTTCAAAAACACAATGAAATATCTGACCAAACAGAAGTCATGGGTCCTTTCTTAAAGAAACATTTTCTTAAATAACAAAATTCATGACTGAACAGTCCTTGCCCATTTTGTAACTTATTTTATTATCTACCAACTAGTGAAAAATTTAGTTTAATAGCTACTCGGTAGGGTAATCTAAAGGATCCATGTAGTGATAAATGGAAAACATTTTAAAATTACTAAGTGAGAGGTGGTAGGAATTGGGATGATTTTATAGTCATACAGACTTTATAGTACTTTGAAAATTCTCCTAATTTCATCTCAAGAAAAAAAAAAAAATCCATACCCTATAAACTGTAAGGTGCTATGCAGCTGCATTATTAATTAGGGTAGCATTACTTGGTGGAGGTGGAAGTTCTTGGAAGCAATTAAAAGAAGAATAAGGATGTGAAATTATATAATAGTGATAGTATAAATATGGGGATAACTAACATTAAAGGTGAAAGCATTAAACCATAAAGAAATGTTTGATGAAGTTCTCAGTTCTTGGAATGTGTAGTTTTACTCTAAAATTAATTTATTCTCATTTCAGAAAGATGGGTTTCTAAATAAGAAAATCATAGCAACCTTCACATTCCATTACTTATGGCCCTGTAAAATATATTACGTATAGTTCTGGTTCTTCTTCCGCTTGGGGATCAGTTTGGAGAGACAAAGAATAATCCAGCATGGCCCAAGGGAACAGAGCATTTTAGTCAGAGCATCTCAGTATTATCAGAACAGTCTAGGTTTTAACCACTGAATCATTAACACCCATTTGCTTTGAAGAATTTTATAATCCTGGGACACCTGGGAGGCTCAGGGGTTTAGTACCTGCCTTCAGCCCAAGGCATGATCTCGGAACCAGCTCCCTGCGAGGAGCCTGCTTCTCCCTCTGCCTCTGCCTCTGCCTGTGTGTGTGTGTGTGTGTGTGTGTGTGTGTGTGTCTCATGAGTAAATGAATAAAATCTTTAAAAAAAAAGAATATTACAATCGGTCTAATTTAAACACTTCACCTTGGATTTGTTCATTCTCTGCCTCAAGAGGAAAAACATATAAAGTTCAGGGTTGAAAAACTAAAAACTTGTCCAAATGTTACACTAGAAGAAACACTGCCTTCAGGGCTCACAAATGTATTCAAGTGTTAGAAAAAAGTCCCAACACTCAGAGTATAAAGCAGAGAGGACTGATCATATTAGATTTAAAATTTCCAAGAAATTTTGCATATAATAATTTTATTTCAAAGTTTATGTATCCTACAGTTACATTAGTAGTGGTATGTGTAAAAATACACAAAAAAGTGACTTTTAACAAATTCACACTTAATTGAAATGAAGCTGTATAAGTCACATGCTTATAGCTTATACTTTATCTAAAAATACGTCGTGCTTTCTTTCAAGCAGGTGTGTGAGTATGCGTGTGTATATTTCTTTAATTCTGTTTTTTCTTTAAATCAAGAGACTGGACATATATTATGGCAACTTTGAGGCATGAAATATAATTATTATGTCAAAGTTATTCTTTCTCTGAGTAAACCAGAGCTCTAATTTCAGGCAGAAAAAAAAATATTCAATATTGTCAATCATTTAAGCAAAATTCTACTATTAGCACTTACCAGCTAAACTATAATGTCTTGTAGAGCTTATACAACAATTTCCAAAGATCATTATCACTTTGGCCTTTCGTTTCCTGTTCAATATGTAGAATGCCTGATGAGAATCTAACCATGTTTTCAAAAACTATAAATCTCTGCTGGTAAATAGTGTAATTCTACTCTATGTATTCTTTAACAAAAAAAAATATGCAAGTTTTATTTCATAAGCAATACCTTTCTGTGAAAAATCTCTGGCTTTTCTGGATATTTACAGATCTACCTAATCACAAACTGTATTGCATTCTTGAGAATTAAGGACATGTTAATGTTTTCTACCAAGAGAAGGTTAATGCGATTCATTTCTTCCCTCTGATACATTTTTAAAACCTAGAAAGAGATGATACTAACTCCTGGATTATTTCACTGGGTCCTTTCTCATTTCCCCCTAAAAAATAAAATTAAAGAAGAAAAGTATAGCTGTGTACATAACTCCATTATCAAAATAAGAAATGATGTCTTAACTTGTATAAAGATTTTAGGACTACCTAACACTTTATTACTAAATAACTGCTATCTGTAAACACAGAAAATTTAGAGGTATAATTTCTGACTTCTAGAACATTCTTAAAGAGCAGTGAGGTAGCTACTCTCTCATTCTTTGTTTATATGTACATATCTGTATGTAGATGTATTTAAACACAGCATTTGTAAACACATTTTAGGCTATGAATATATATACTAAATATAAATTTTGGCAATAGTAGTAATTGTACCAGTGTCTTCTAGAGTCACAGGAGTGTTACTTAATCTACCTGTGTCAGAATCATTGAAATTCTGGCAAAGAATGAAAATTAATGACCACATTCTAGATCAAAATCAATTTCTGAAAGTACAACCAGAGAGTCTTCATTTTTCGCAAGTTTCTTGATTTCTATGCCTATATACATTTGAAGAACATTGGTAAATGGATTTGCTATGGATCAGGACTCAAGAAAAATATGGACTTTTTATTTTCTACAGAATTATAAGCATTTGGTCCCACTTTTCCTTCCATTCTTCCATGAATTTATAATCTAAAATCTTCTTATACCTTCCTCATCAAATACATGGCTATAAAAAATTGTTGGCTAACTAAGTTTTAGGCAAACACTTGTAAAACTAAAAAAAAAACTAAAAATGTGGCTAAATATTTTCAATTGAAGAAATTTATTTCATGTAAATACTGAAGAAAAAAACCCATCTCAGATTATACCTAATCAAATAAAAAGCTATTTAAGTGCAAGAGGCTAAGTTATAACTGCTCTGGGAGCAGTGATGTTGAGTTTTCTGGTTTTCTAGATTTATGTTCTAAGCTATAATGCTGAGTTAACAATTTTACTTTGGGATGAATATATAAACACCTATAGATGAGGATTTTTCAACCTTCTTAAGGATGATATTAGAAATGAATTGAAGCTTAGAGTGCAATTGCAACCTTAAGTCCCAAACCAATGTATAATTAGAAAATTTTAGAAAAGATTATCAATTTGTGCTGTGGGCTCTGAGCCAAATTTCTGTAGGAAATACAAAAAGTCTATATTGCCCATCCTGTTTGAAGGTGGCATTGTTGACAAGGACTATTTTCCAGAGCCAATTTGTCAACATCAGAGACACTGGATTACTCAAATTGATTAGTATGATGTGAGGTGTCAATGTTTTGTTTATGTTTCTATGAATATCCTGAGGCCTAAGGAAGACACCTAACAACAGTTATCTGTGTGTATGTGTGTGTGATGCACCAAAATCTTTGTCAGCAGGCGAGTATTGTGCAGTATCTTCCAAGAGACTCAAAATTTATCTGTCAAGTACTTAGGAACTTTTTCAACTGAATGAGTTTCTTTGTATTTACAAGGGAGAGCTTCCAAAAGCTACTCTGACTTGAGAGTTTGTTCACCACTAGAAACTCATTATCCCAATACCAGTTACTGAAATTTAAGTGTCCTTCAGGCTTCCTATTTCTGAATAAATCAAATGCAACTCCATTGTGTACATATTAGCAAAAATAAAAAGTTATAATAATACTAAAAACATCCAAACAAGCAGTGAAATTCTCAATTAAACTCCAAACACTTGGAGTTATTTACCCCATGCAATATGGAATACAAACATTTATATGATCAAATTGTCTTCAAGCAGCATTAATTAAATTTGGGGAGGAAGCCTGAAAAGCCGTGCTTCTTAGAGTGTGTAGAATTATATAGAATGGTGGGAAAGCAGGGATTGATTCTCCAATAACAATTTGACAATTATCTCTAATAAAGTAAAATAAGTCATTCATTCATTTCATACAAATGGTACAGACAGGATGGTAAGGTTTTTAAGAAAGAACTTGAAAGACTTTTTCTCTGCCTTGTTTCCACCTCTATAATGTGGTATAATAAGAGTATGCACTTCTTAGAGTTGTTAGAAGCATTAAATAAGAATGGATCTATAGATATAATAATATATGGATACATGAATATAACTACTTAGAAAATTTAGCATTTAGAGCATAAGTGATTTTGTATATATTTATATTTATTTTTTAACCGCCAGATAAGCATAGAAAGAACTTATGAGCTAGCATGAAATTAGGTTCAGTAAATATGTCCATTTGTAATCATTGTATAAGAATTCCTGGGTCCCTCAAAGCTCTTTCTATGTAATATCAATCTAAATTAATTAGAAGAACCTGTCATTGAACTTACCCAAAATCTGAGTTTTCAACATTAATAATTATCTTAGGGCAGATATTAGAGATTAACCAGTTTAAAAAATACATGGAGCTGCATTTGAAGAGGCAAAGAGGCACTTAAGTTTCCCATTTTTCCAAAGTCTTTTCAGGAATTCTTTAGCCCTTTGAGTGCTTATCAAACATTACTCATCTGTTTAGTTTGTTTTATAAGAATGTTTTACATATAAGTTTTCCTTTTGAGATAAAATTCCTATTCTTTTATCACTAAATATTCAACAATATGAAAAAGATTGAAGTTCTAGGTTTCTTACCTCAATTTTATTTCAGTGGTAGTTATTTATGAAGAAATGCTAGTTTGAAAGTTGTATTAAACTATATATCTGTACCAGGGCTTTCTTGCTTGAAAGCATTACAATACACAATAGAACCTGGCCAAGAGAATAAACAAGTACACAAAGAGAATTGATTTATTGCCTCATGTATTTAGAAAGCGCGGTGGCTGGGAAGGCTTCAGGTGAAGCTTTATTCAGGGGCTTCAGATAATGTTGCTAGGACTCTTGTTTCTTTTCTGACTAAACCCTGCTCACCTCCACATGTTTTTTTTATTCCTTTAGAGCCTTTCTCTTCATGGTTATAAGAAAACCATCAGCATCTCCTTGGGCTATATCTTTTGGGGCTCAAAAATAAATAGAAAATATACACATCCAACATTAAAAACAAAAAAAGTTCAGATTCTTAGCCCAAACGATCTCCACAGAAGCTCTAATTTACAGGCTTCATTCACCAGCCCATACCTAAACCAACTGTTGTGGAGAAGGGACTCGAATGCTGATGACTGTAGCCCAGTATTATGTCGTCTACCCATGCAGCAGATAATATTATCCTACATAAACCATGGAAATCAGTTGGGGGGGATGGGGATACCTCAGTGAACACTGAGGTTATTTGAAGAAGGAAAAATCTCTAAAAGAAAATTGGACCTTTTATTTAAGAAGCAAAGATCTATTTTTAATAAAGTATAAAATAAGAGGAAACCAAAGACACAATCCCTTCCCTCTAGTTTATAATTGTTTTGTAATCTTATTTAGTGAGTAAGAATAGAGTACCTACTAAATTTGCATTGAAAGAGATGTTGAGAAAAATCTGAAGATAAATAAAATGTAATTCTGTCCTTAATAAATTCAGGACCTAGGAAGGGAAATGTACATATATTATATATAATATATCATATATCATATATATGGAGCACATATATGTGTATTCAAGGACAACCAGGTATTCATGCCCAATGATTCTCAAACTATCTGTGTTGAAGAATTAGCTATTGTCTTGCATTCCACTACAGAATAATACTTTTATAAAATGTAATAAAATTAATTAGTAGGGAAAAAATGATCACACATTGGGAGATAAATAAAAATCAAACTGCTAGCAAACTTTCTAAATGTTTCCTGTCAATTCCATATTTATTCTATACTTGGAAAGCATTCACAGACTGGCTCCTGCATGCATATCACATTTTGCAAATCGCAGGTTTATAAATACATATTGAATTCACATGATGTTTATTAACAATGCTAAGTATTAATATTAAGGTGGCAAGAAGGTGAAGAGTGAGAGGGAATACTCAACAGATACTTAGGTTTCTGTCCTAGAGGGAATCTTTAAGGTGTTTCTTTAAAAGGATTCTCTTAAAAAGTCTAAGTGGGAAAATAAAATAACAACAATAACAAAAGAAGCTTGGCTAGTTCTTTATGATATGATTATCAGGAGTCAGAAACTTTAAAAAAAAATAAAGGGCCAGATAATGAACATTTTAGGCTTTGAAGGCCATATGGTCCCTATCACAACTATTCAACTTGCCAACACCTAGACTAGGAGATAGAAGACCCAACACAAACTGGTCTAAATAAAACAAGGAATTTATTGACTCTTCTAATGAAAATCCAGAGACCAGCTTCAAGTGAAGCTTGATCTATGGATCAAACTCTATTAGCAGAATGAATTTGCTATTATATCTCAGCTCTATCTTCTGCTACATTATTTTCAGTCTCAGGCAGGGGACTCAGGTAGGTTCCAGGCTCATGTCTTTCCTACTGCCACAATATCATTAAAAGGGAAAAAATTCCTTCCTACTAATAGAAGTCTCATTGCATTTTGTTAACTTTAATTATGACACATAATTATTCCTGAACCAATCTTTGTGTCCAGGGAGAATTATACATTCATTAAACAGATCTCGATCTCCCCCTCACACCTGACCAGAGGATGAAGTCAACTACACTTTAGCACACAAATCTAAGAGTCAGGCAGGGGTTAGTTTCTCAGAAAAAAAAAAAAAAAGAATATTTCTGTCAAAACTAAGGTGATGGGACAGTGTGAGGCCAAAAAGAAGTCATGTCTGTAAAAGGAAACAAAACTTACAAAAACAGAGACATCGCAAGATTAGACTATATTAGTCAATACTGTCAGTGTATGCATTCAGGTATAAGAAACTGACAACCACAGGCTGAAATGCCCAGTTTTGGCTATCTGCAGAGGTTATAACTGAAACAAACAAATAAAAAAAAGTGAGATATGTATGAGTAGTGAAGATTAAGGAAAACATTCCCATACATAAAGCATAAACAATAGAAAGACTTACTTCACTCAGCATAATACCCTCCAGTTAGTCAATCGGAGAAGGACAAACAGTGTATGTTCTCATTCATTTGGGGAATATAAATAATAGTGGAAGGGAATATAAGGGAAGGGAGAAGAAATGTGTGGGAAGTGTCAGAAAGGGAGACAAAACATAAAGACTCCTAACTCTGGGAAACGAACTAGGGGTGGTGGGAGGGGAGGAGGGCGGGGAGTGGGGGTGAATGGGTGACGGGCACTGAGGGGGACACTTGACGGGATGAGCACTGGGTGTTATTCTGTATGTTGGTAAATTGAACACCAATAAAAAATTAATTTATTAAACACACACACACACACACACACACACACACACACACAAACAATAGAAAGACATGAGGCATTCTACTGACTGTGCTTAGCCTGGTAAAGAGAAACACACATTTTAGTATCGTGTCTGGATTTAATTCCTAATTCTCACAATTAAGAGTTATATAAACTTGGACAATGTACTTGATTTTTTCTGAGTTTCAGTTCCTCTACCTTAAAATGGAGACACTTAATTCACAGGGCTATAGTAGCAAGCAAAGATTTTTGAGCTAGAAAGTGACATAATGCAATTGGTATTTTAGGAAGACTTTCTGGCAATGAGAAATCCATGAAGAATTGAACAAGAAAGACACTGGACAATGATAGTTCTGTTCAGAGAACTCCAAGATCAACATCTTTAAATGTCTATCATCAAAATAGATATTTCTTTTAAAAGACTGTGCTGTATATTGTTTGACATTTCTCAATATTCTATGCAATATAAAGACATTAATGCTGAATCCTTACATAATGAAAGGAGCAGAAAAAGAGTGAGGAATAGAATTATGTTCACATTTTATTAGCAACAACTGGAATCTTTAAAGTGGCATTGGTGAGAAAGGAATAATGAGAATAAGAAACGATCACAAAAAGAAATGGTTCTTAGGAATTTCCCATAAATGGCATCATGATTTCTTTCTTTGAAATGTGGGAGTAATTATAAAGTGCCAGGTTTGATAACAAGAAATATTTAGAAAATTTAAGGTAAAGGAAGCAACCATGACACAGAGAATCATCTCCTATTATAATAATACCCTTTAATTCTGTACTGGTGAGGGTCCCAACCAACCAACAATACATTTTCATTCTCCGAAGTTGGTATCTAATCAGAGTTCACTGTGTTTAAAGTAGTTATTCACATATGCTTCTATTACCAAAAGAAGGCATTTTCCCAGACTGATAAATTCTCATCCAAGAACTTACTTGATATTTTCTTTGCCCCTGTTTCTTCCTCAAATTCTCCTTCCATGGTATGTTATTTGGAACATGATAGTTTAGAGGTCACAACAATGCCACTGTTGTAGAAAACTCAGTCAAATAGACAAATGTTCAACCTACTTATTTTTTATATGATTTCATTTTAACTAAGTCCTAAATCCTTTATGCAAATATATATGCAATGTTCTGACCAACAAAAAGAAAATATACATTGTGGCTTCAAGAACCACAGATACTAGCAGAAATCATAAATCTCATTTTATAGATTGAGTGCCTATAAGAGGGAGAGAGAGAGGGAGAGAGAGATTAAGTGGATTGCCTAAGGTCATAAGCTAAAGCTGTCTCCTAGTAAGTTTTCTTAATTCTACCTTTTGTGCCTGCAATCATTCAATCCACTTTGATGTTGGAAACTGTAGAGTCAGATTCTTTATCTCCTACAGTACATCTTCAGGCAGAATGAGATTCTGACAGGTGACAAGACTATGTTTGAAGTGATAGCTCTCTTTCTTGGATAGATCAGGGAACTTTAAAAAAAAATGGAATTTCCATAGATTTCATGGTCAAATATCCAGGAAGGACTACATACCAAAAAGAAAATTTATTTTAATGTTGGGATTTTTTATTTTAGTTTTATTAAATTGTGTCTAATCAGATCATTTAAATAACTGAAAATGCTCAGAGTTGGCATGCACTATTATCAATGAGTTATATATATGAACTAACATTAAAACCTCAATACACATCTTTACATTTGGGGAAAAAATACTTCTATGTTTATGTGATTTTTTCCCTACATTCTGTTGTGCCTCATATGATGATGGTAGTTGATAGATGCTTTAATATAATTTCAGAACAATCAGTCCAGGTTTCATTTTTTTGAATATTCAGTGCTCTCTAGCCAAAGAGCAAACTCTCTATAGTCAAAGACTAATAATGACGATAATTGTATCTTTACGTGTTTGTAACCCTTTGCATTTCACAAAGCACTTTTACATAATTTATCTTACTTGGCCTCCATAGTTCCACAAGTTGCTTTTATATTATTCCTATTTTAAACACAGAGACTCTCAGGTCCTTGAAGGCTAATTATCTTGCCCAAAGCTTTCCAAAGTGGTATACTTCTCAACTAGGAAGTGAAGAGCTATTTAATCAAATTTAAAAAGACCATCAATATGAGACCACTGTCATTTTATATTTCATTAAAAATTAATCTATTAAAAAAAGTAATCTGTTATGGGGCACCTGGGTGGCTCAGTCAGTTAAGTGTCCTATGCTTGATTCTGGCTCAGATTATGATTTCAGGGTCATGAGATGGCCTCTCATCGTGCTTTTTGATCATCAGGGAGTCTGCTTCTCTCTCTCTCTTTCTCTCCCTCACCTTCTACTTCTCTCCTTGCTCATGTGCTCTCTCTCTAAAATAAATAAATAAATATTAAAAAATAATAATCTACTATAATGATAATAGAGTATCAATTTTATGGTATATCCAATGTCAGTGATGTTAAAAATGTTTAAAAATATGTGTCCAAAACCGATGCACCATGGTAAGTTATGCCTTTCCATCCCTGGAATCCTGGTCTCAAACACTAGGCTTCTCTGAAAAGTTATTTCTATAACCATGTCTTTTTATTCACCACTGATTCCTCTGAAATTTCACACTTGTCAGCCTCAGACTCCCCTTTTCAATAATTACACAAAACTGAGTCCCTTTTTTTTTTTTTTTTTTAGAATTGACACACACACACACACGCACGCCCACAGATAACTTCCAAAATTAAAAATTAAACCTTCAACTGTAGAATCCTTATCTGGTCCTGTTTGCCTGGTCTTGCCCCTCTTCAACTTTCTTGAATGATCTCTTCTTACTCCAAACTTAATATTTCTAAAACTAAAGTCATTCTCTCTTAACAACAACAAAAAGCAAACAAAATAGCATAGTTACTTTATGGCTTGAAAAATTTATGAAACATATAACATTTCCTCAGTCTGTTTAGAATCCAGTGGACAATGTTTTTATTAAAAATAACAAATGCTTGTGAGTGGGTTC
Organism: Canis aureus; assembly: GCF_053574225.1. Taxonomy (NCBI): domain Eukaryota; kingdom Metazoa; phylum Chordata; class Mammalia; order Carnivora; family Canidae; genus Canis; species Canis aureus. The sequence continues at coordinate 48,837,747 of NC_135614.1, forward strand.
CTAAAAAAGAGTACCAAGGTGTCATTCTGGAAAACAAATGTATGCATTAATTTGTGTAAGAATATTCATTTTAAGTACATTTTCCCCCAGATTTATTGGACTTCTGAGGGTTTTTTTACAATATGTCATATATATATTTACATATATGTATATGTAATTCTGTTGTGTATATATATATATATATATATATATATATATATATATATATACACATACACACACACAGAGCTACACGGGTCACAGTAAAATGACCTGATTGAACTCATACAGGTCCCCCTCTACCATGAACACTCTATCGTTTGTCAAAACATTTTAAATTTTATTCTTATATCACTTATTACTTTATTTATTGAATTGTTCTTTATCGGTCTCCTTTAAACACGTGTGCCAAATGGCTGAATACATAGATGTCTCCATTACCTTTGTATCCCCATCATATAGAATACTGTCTGACATTTAAAAGGCATTCAATATTCTATTGCACACTTTATTAAATTCTCTAGTGTAAGAAAGAATTGTGTTGACTAGAGAGCAAATAAGGAAAACAACACACTTATCACTCTTATGTCTTTCAATATACTGTAAAACTGTTCATTTAGTTGTTAGTACTAGTATATGGCTTGTTTCTAGACGGATTTGAAATGAAATATTTGAAATCTCAAAATTTTGAGAGATAAATGATATATGTCGCTTTCTGAGAACTCATTCTTGAACTATAGCATAGCCTTCAATGAATGACAATTTAACATTGCTAACATGTTTTCCTATAGCTCATGTAGAAATAATGCCATGACACCTATTTAAAATTATTCAGTTTCTTTTCCTTCCAACTTTTAATATTGCATTATATCTTTATTAAATTTGGAAGTTTAATATTTTATAAATTTGGATTTTGTTGGATATACTGTTTCCACTTATTAATTTTACCAGTAGTATCAGTGTTCAGCAAATTAAGGTTTGCTAAATAGAGTTATACCACATTAATAAGCCCAAATCTCTTGGTCCTAATGTTTAATTCACTGCTTTTATGAGTGTATTTCCAAGTAGAAGATTTAATTTATACATATTAAACTTTACCACAGTGTCTTGCTCACAAAAATATTTCATTAACTGTGTTCTCTAGTATTGAATATTTTACCAATTAATCACATTAAACATCCCTGGCCATTATTACTTAGATAATAATTTAAAATTTTTTGTCAAATACACAAAAACAAAAACAAAAACAAAAAAAAAGACAAACCAACAAAATGCTTATTTCTGTTAGAATATTCTATTCTTCTGTTCTTAGGGAATCCATTTTATTCACTTAAATCCTGTGTCTTCCAGTAAATATTTCAGAATATAGAATGTTATAATATAGCTTTTCCATTAAACGTGATTATTTCCATTAAACACAATAAGAAGAAGCTCATTTTGTGAATATGGGATTATTTGTTCTGCATGGAATGGAAGCCCCAACTACTGGCTAGAAAAGTTTCGGTTTTCACTTCTCATAAATAAAACTCCCATGGAAGGAGTTGTTTCCCTCCATGGGGAACACTTGTTTCCAGTAGTCTAACTACCTATTTACCCCTATCCCACTAGTTTTACTATCTTAGTAATAAAGAGCTATAGAGAGGAAAGAAAAAGGCTAACATTTATTGTGCATTTTTTTCAAATATTTGATGCTATCCGCTCCATGGGATATTTATTTTAAAAGTGGGATTTGAGGAGGAGGAAACAGTTTGTTGCAAAGGATATACCAGGAAGGGGCAAGTTATATAAATGTATAAAACCCAAACATAGTGACTTGGATACCAAGTTTGCAGCGCAGGCAGACTGATATTGCTAACTATCACCATGATATTTTATTAATGAGGTGGCCATTGATTAAAATCCTACATTAGAAGTCTCCTTGATTCATTTTCCAAAGTTATGTTTAGCATGTGCATTGGTGGTGGGGAATACTTAATGAGAACAAAATCATATTCTTAGCAGGGTAAAACTTAGATGCAGTTTTGACAGGGAACACTAGTGCAGCTTTGGGGAGACTTCATAACAAATAATACAAGTTTCTATTTCTTAGTTATTCTGTATATTTATAACCATAAAAGTCAAACTTATAGTAAAGACAGTCAAAAGGAAATTGATATAGTACAGCTGTTTTGTGTACATTGTGTGTATGATATATTTCTCTTTTAACCTTCAAACTTACTCTCTACCTCTCTTTCACATTCCTTATTTCTCCAACTCTCACTATTTATATTCATAATCTATATTTAAGTTTCCTAATGGAAATCTAGGACAAAATTAAGAATTCTAAAATGTTAATCAATGTACTTTAAACAGTTATTATAAAGTAATATGATGACAATGAGATTAAATTCTAAAATACGATTAGCCAGTGATGAGTTTCCAATGTTCATAAACTGACAGATCCAGAAAATAAGTAAGTTTAATCATGGTAAGGATTTTAATAATCTTGTTCAGTGCCTACCATTGTACTTGGCTTATATTAAATGGTAAGTGTTGACTAAACAAATGAATAAAAGGATGGCAAAACACAGAAGAAAGATGGTTTGTTTGGATATGTTTGAAGGACCTTACCTAAATTGACTATTTCAATTCAAGAACACGTTTATTGAGCACCATATACTGAGCACCATACCAAAACTTGCATTTATAAATATGAATAAGCAGGGCTTCTTCATAAAGCTTGCAATCTAATGAAACAGCAAAAGCCAAAATTTAGCTTCAATGTATTTTGTCAAAGCCATGGCACATATAAGTGGTTGCTATGAATGTAAACAATGCATTAAGCCCAACCTAATTCAGCTGTAACATAATTAGATACAGAAATAGAGACATAGAGAAGGAGGACTGGTAACTGGGAAAAATTATCCTAAAGGAGATTTTTTTAAAGAGAGATGTTAAGGATATCATTGAAATTTTAAATTAAAGCTGAAGAATGAAGAAATGTCACTTATTCAATAAAGTCTTCTACTCCTTTACCCAAATGTATAAACTTCCCATTATTCCTGGTGTTGAGAATGTTTTCTTCACTGCCCTTATAACGACAATTAAAAAAAAAAAAAGAAAAAAAGAAAAAAAAAAAGCTTACTTTTTCCACTAGGTTGTAAGCTCCATAAAAGCATGGGCCGTGTCAGTCTTATCTACAATTTTATGCCTCGGGCCTAGCAAGAAGTAGGTGCTTCACCAATATTTATAGGAAAGTTTGGAAGGAGGAATGAAAGGAGGAAATAAAGAAATACAAATTAAGAGACCAATAGAAACTGTTCGGACGAACTTAGCCAGAGTGGCAAGAGAACCAAAACTATGCCATAAAACTTATTTAACCCTAAATAAAGAATCTCACTTGGGACTTGTTGGCTCTATTCAAGTTAAGAAAAAGGAAAAATGCAAATGTCTTGATAAGAAGATTAGATCAAAATTAAACTAATTGAAGTATAATCCCAGCTATGTGGCTTGCTTGATTCATTAATTAGATATCTCTGCTTCTCCAAATCCTCAGCCAGAGATTGGTGACATTCATACCACCCTCCCAGAATGGTGGGGAGAATAAATGAGATAGCACACAGGAAGTCCTGCCATGTGAAGGATTAGGCAGTAGTCTGAAGGGGGAGATAAGCGGAAAGGACCACTATGTTGAGGCCAGAAGAAAGATTTTTGACTGCCATAGGGAAGATGCTTCTAGTAACCTGAGCTAACAATGATCAACTGTGCCCCCTCAGAAGACACAGACTTACCACCTTAGGTGTTGTATCTCTGGCTGGCAGACCACTGAGGATACTTTAAAGTAGGTCATGTTAACAAAACAGTAATTGCACATTAGATGATCCATAAGGTCTCTCTATTTCCTAAGAGTGTATTATTCTCTAAACTTGTGACATGAATAGTAATCATACATGGTATAATTATTCACAGGAGCAATGTCCTATTTACCTAGAATACCAATGTCCTATTTACCTAGAATACCAACAACTTTCTCCTACCATTCTAAGTTAGCAGGAATTTGTGATTATAAAGAGATTCCCAAAATTTGTATTTCAGAACTTAAAACATTACAAGATGATGTGTTCCAAAGCCGATTATATAATCATCTAACTCTGATTTTAGACAATCTGTTTTCATAAGTATTACTTCATTTTACTCAATTGTGGTGATTTATCTTTAATAATATTTAATCTGTTAACATAGACCCCAAAAATGCTTTTAATGGGCAAAATAGCTCAAAATTGCTAAATGACTACCTCATTTAAAGAATAATAAAATTAATATTTTTTTCTTGCATAATAGAATCACTTTTTTGTAGCTCTAAAGCTTTAACCTTCTTGACAGTAAAATTAAAGGGAAAGGAAGTAGAATAGCCTTGAAAGAACATATAGTGCAATAATAATCATTTTAAAATAAAGTATAACAATGCAAGCTAGAATTTCTGGAGTCCCATTTATTATTACCCACCCAGGTGTGCAACACAGGATAACTACTGGTGATTGATGTATGTTTATGTGCCAAACAATTATGTAGACATTTTCTACAATAAAGGATATATGCCATGTCAGTCATTTTTCTGCTTGTTAAAAATAAAAGTGCCTTAAATTTTCAATGACAGCTGTAAAATGACTAATTGCTTTAAAAGTAAATGATACACTAGTCTAAAGATATAATATGAACCATACTCTCTTAGATGAATAGCTTAAGGAAAATACTTTAAATACTAATAACTTTACTCATAATATTATGTTACTGAAGCACAATATTTTGCTTTATTTTTATGTTGTTGATAAGTAAATAAGACAAACATAAGGATTTTTTGATGTTAACTGAAGATAAATCAGAAAAGGAAGAAAAAAAATCAGAAAAGGAAGGATAATATTGTCCCACAAAAATAATAAACTTTTAGTTTTTGTTCTTTAGGAAAATTCATTTCCTTAAGAGTATAGGTTTCACTAATTCTCATTGAGTATTAAAGGGCATTTATTATCTTTTACTTAGAAGCCCTAACTTAAATTAAAAAAAAAAAAAAAGTGTTTCTCTTGAACTTGTAAGAATTTAAGTTATGGCTTGAAGTTATAACTAGTTAGTTTCCTATTAAATGAAGATTTTAGTAATAGAATATTAAGGATTATTACCAATCAGAAGAACAAGTGAAACATGCTTAAGGACTAACAACAGCTGATTCTATCACTGATGAAATTAAATTCCAGAAGGGCTTTAATGTTTCCTGTAACTAATGAAAGCTAGCCAATCAAATCAAAATAAGGTTGTCAAAAACCCAGCAACATTGTAAGTCAAGATTTTTTTTTAAATTAAAACCTTTATCTGACTTCTCTGTTCCCATATAGGAATATGAATTTAGCTAGTGTACTTATTACTTTATAAATGAACCACTTCATTTTAAGTGACATATGTGCCTGTGCCAAAATATAGCACATACCATGCCACAACTCCCTGACCTGACTATTAAAGAGACAAACTGCATTCTTTTAAACTCAGATATCTCTATGAAAAATCTTTCCTTTCCTGACAAAGACAAAAGGTTAGATCAGATATACAATATCAGAGGAGCATTATCTTGTCAAGTGGCTAGAATACACTAATATAGGGAGGAATTTTTCAGTTAAAATTTTAAGTATGGCTGAAGGAAAATCTTTATGCCTGCTATTTATATTACTTTTGCCACATGGATAAAAATAAGAATAAATCTTGGTGAGTATTCTGATGCATACTGGAAGAAATCCAATTTAATTAGGAAAAAACACTGCTCATTTGGAGGTTGGAAAAATAGGACTTTGAAACATGTATAAACCATTATAAAATCCAGTTTGTGATTAATAAGGAATGAATTCTTCCTTGACAGCTATGCACCACTGGTTATTTATTGAAGTTTCCTAGTTTATGGTCTACATGGCATTCTCTTCATTTTTAAAGAGTAAGTGTAAAACTCTTTTCCTTATTTACACCCATCTTCATTTTACTCTTAACAAGATAAATAACAAGGAGACTAGGGGTGCTTAGGCATGAAATGTCTTAGGCTGCAAGTACTGGTTAATTACTTCCATCCTTCTCTTAAGTCAGTATTTACTCTAGCCAGAAAAGAGCCAGAATAAATATGATCTGACCCAGAGCTGTCCTTTGTAAAACATGGAAGTTCAACATGAAAGAAGAGTATGTTGGGAACTGAAAGCTTTTCCTTTTGGTGGATTCTAATCATTGGGGCTCTGAGGATGGCTTTCTTGCATAAATCACACTCCTAAAACACTGGATCAATGTTCAAGGTTGGTTTTTTGGAAGGCCAGATGAGAATGATACAGGGAAAGTGATCAGAGTACAAAATTTGTCTAGATTTTTAAAACACCATAATGAACAATTTTAAATATACTTAAAATTACAAAATATATCACTCAGATTCAACAATTATCAATAACTTACCACACATAATTTTCTGGGTATTTTTGTGGCTGAATCTATACAGTAATACAGTATAAGCCACCCTACTCAACTGTTCTTCTTCATTAAAACTTTAGTACGTATCTCTAATATTATCAGTATTTTGTTAGATATTCACAATGACTTAACAAAATTAACGTTAATTTCTTGATGTCATTTAATACTCTATTTTCAATTTTTTGACTGAGGGGAAAGATGCTTCTATTGTCAAAAGCAGATAAACAACAACAACAAAACTTCCCAGACTATTAAATTAATCCCCAAAACACAAGTTTTAAAATGAAATGCCAATGTATCTGTTCATATAAAAAGTTAAACACTTCTCTCTCAGCAAAGCGTACCATATTTTCTAACTCTTTAAAACATCTGAAACTACCAAGATCCAAAAAAAACAAAAATAAGCAAAAAAAAGTCCAAATTTCCACCACTAGAAAATCTAATATCAACCCACTAAATTTTCTACACAAATTCTCAAATTCATTTGTCTCATGTAACTAACATAAAGAAGGGGTAACCAGAAATTCTAGTATGATATTAAAGAATATGGTTACTCTATTTATGTGCCATGTTTTGATAGTTGATTTTAATCTCTCAATAATAATTTAGGCAGATATCAGAAAGAGAGCAAAGGTTATATTACAAGTAAAAGAAAGACCTTTCTAGTGTTTTCTACCAGAAATGCTTTCTCAGTGGAAATCCAAGTTAACTTGTACCTTAGCTATCTTGCAATTGATTTCTTTTGATTAAATGATGAAATGAACAATAATGGCAGCAAAAATTTAAACTCATTAAGCAGCTACTTTGTGTCAAATACCAGCTAAGTGCATTACATGGATTCTTCCACTTAAATTGCATAGCAATTATTTGGGGGAGGTATTGTTATTCCTTACTTTTACAGGTGAAAACCCTAGTTTACAGAAGTTATGTAAATTAACTGAATTCTCATCAGTAAAAGGTCAGGATTAGAATACAGATATCTGGCAGCCATCCACACTCCTTTGTTTTTCCTTTTTATGATATTTTTGTTTATTTATCAATAACTAATAAAGCTACGTGGTTCAAACTTCAAAAAACATAAAAAGATGGTGGGAGGATGGGTTAAATAGGTGATGGGGACACCTGGGTGCCTCAGTCAGTTAACCTTGCCTTCGGCTCAGGTCAAGATCCCAAGGTCCTGGGCTAGTCCCATGTTGGGCTCCCAGCTCAGCGGGGAGTCTCCTTCTCCCTCTCCCTCTGTCCCTCCTCTCACTAGTGCTCTCTCTCTCTCAAGTAAATAATGAAATCTTTTTAAAAATGTATAAACAGGTGATGAGGGGTAAGGAGTGCACTTGTGATGAGCACCGGCTGATATATGGAAGTGCTGAATCACTATGTTGTACACTTGAAACTAATATAATATAGTCTGTTAATTAGAATGAAAAATAAAAACTTTTTAAAAAGCAGAAAAAGACATTCTTTGAAAAGACTCCCTTTGACTCCTGGTTTTCTTGCAACTTATTCCTTTTTTTTTTTTTAATTTTTATTTATTTATGATAGTCACACAGAGAGAGAGAGAAGCAGAGACATAGGCAGAAGGAGAAGCAGGCTCCATGCACCGGGAGCCCGATGTGGGATTTGATCCCAGGTCTCCAGGATCGCGCCCTGGGCCAAAGGCAGACCTTAAACCACTGCGCCACCCAGGGATCCCGCAACTTATTCCTATACCATTATTTTTCCTTTTTTGTTTATACTTCTAGGAGACTCATGAAGATCCAAGAGCCTCTATGCACATTTGTGTGTATGTGCGTTTATTCTTTTTCCTCCCTTTTCTTATGCCAGCCCTAACATATTCTTCATCCTTTTATATATCTTTCTAAAATACTTATATATGCATATCAACACCTTTTCCCAATTAATTTTGCAGTTACATATTATTTGATGAAATAGATCATAATTCAGTTAACCAGTCCCATCATAGTGGGGATTTAGATTTTTTGAATTTTTTTTTTTAAACAATGCTGCACATCATCTGGAATAGAGATAGAGCCTCTATCAGGTTGTATTCATGAGTGATTATGATAGCAGAAGATAAACCACAGTCACGTGTGTCAATTCTCTGAGATTTGGAGTCATTTGCCACAATAGTAGCATAAACTTGAGTTATGGTATATTAACTACACTGATGGCTCCAACTAATGCCCTCTATGCAATCTTGGTTTTTGTTTGAGCCCTACAACATAGAATCTGAGTTGACTGTGTTCATTATTCTGGTCAACTGAGCAATAAAAAATCTGACTCTGGCAGTGGCTTCACAATAAACTTACACATTTATATTTCTTTTGTATATTTGCTATTGGCATGTGAGCATGTCTGGATTACACTGCTACAGGACTGAAAATCATGTGCAGAAGAACTAACATATCCCAACCAGCGCCATCCTAGACCAATCAACTCCTGGCTGACTGACTAGGTGACCAGAGATGTACATGCAAACCCAAGTTCCCCCGCCACGACTCAAACAAATCAGCCAAAACAGCCAACCAATTAATAGACTTGTGAGGGGAAAAAAAAACACATTAAATTTTGAATGGTTTATTATGCAGCAATAGCTAACAGATACAGCACATCCAGACTAGTATATTAACTAATAACTATTTCACTCAAATAAACTATTCTGTTTGCTCCTCACTCATCCCTGTGTTGCTTGAATTCTTTAAAAATATGTGTAACAAATGCATATTTCTCTTGTTTAAAAAGTATCCAACCACAAAATAGAAATTTGTCTTAGTTTAGCCCTCATCATGATGAATCTACTTCAAGCACTTGTTTTCAGGATTGTCAACAAAATTTCATCTCTATGCCACCATCCCACTTTATTATGAGATAAATGAATAATCACAACTAAAGACTAGTTATTTCAATAATTGTGTGAAAAACACTAAACTATTTAGGATTTTTTTCCCTTTAATGAGAATGAAGAATGCATGTCTGAAAGAGAAAATGTGCTATTGAATGTTAGAACAATTGGGTATAATCCAGCTGGTGATGGTTATCCACTTGATGATGCTTGAGAGAAAACTTGGGACTTGAAAGAGATATTTATAAATTCTTTACAGTGAAATGATCTTGAAGCTCTGAATTTGAAAGAGATTGATGAAGAATATCATGGATCTGAAGAAATAAAGGCAAAAGAAAAAGCATTATAGCAAACAATCTCATTTAGTTGGATGCAATTGTGAAAATGTCTTCTATGACAGTTGTTCTTAAAGATCCAAAGTCATGCTGTATTATAATTTGATGAAAACTGAAAAGTACAAATGTACATATGTGCACATCCATCAGGTATTAATATAATTTATAATAGTGCACAGACACTGATCCATCCATTGATAGAACCTAGATCAATAATCTGCTCCCCAGGTTAAGATGCCTTGCTAGAAGAATATTTCTAATTCACATTCTTTTCTGAAATCCAGCATCTTGAATAGCATATATCATCATGAAAATGCATATATTTTTCTGGAGCTATAAAATCCATAGTGTGTGAAAAGAGACATTAAATGGAAGAAAACTGATATACTCTTGCATATTTACACTACTTAAAGTATTTCCATTCAGTTATTTAGAATATAACTTAGGATCCTGATATTTTTTAACAGACATGTGTTCATATATCCACATGTTTTCATTTAAGGCTTTAACTGTAGTCAAAAGGAGATGATGGATGTTTCATTTTCCAAGAACCATATTAAATAACAATGACAAAATGCCCTCTACAATGCTTTTCAAGACAGAAATATGAAAGTTTTGTTTTACTAATGAAAAATAAGGTGATCTCAGTTTCTCTGAGGATTATCAAAGATTGAAGTCTTGTGAATTTTAGTTCATTTAATAATTTTAAGTTTCCACATTTAAAATAAAATTAATCTGTGTAGCGTCTGTGTAAGTCTCATATGTTTGAGGCCCTCTCTTATGTCTTCATGAATTATTGACCTAATAAGTAAACAGTTTATTCAACTAAACATCATAAACTAGTCACATTATGGAGATACAGCCTAATAATAATTCTTACTGACATTTATGTGTGCTGCAAGTATTTCACATACACTCATTCAATTCTTATCCCAAATTATAAGATAAGCACAATTATTATTTTTATTTTAAAGAAGGAAAAACAAAAGCCAGTCCAATGTAGCAGACAGCTGGAAAAAACTAAAGTATACAAAACCCAGAACCCAAAGCCCATTTTCTAAAAGTGGTTTTAAGAGATAACTTTCTTAAATAGCACCTATCAGGTCTGAAATGAATTTCTATAAAGAGGCCAAGTATGGATTAAAGATGAGGAGTAGGGATCCCTGGGTGGCGCAGCAGTTTGGCGTCTGCCTTTGGCCCAGGGCACGATCCCGGAGACCCGGGATCGAATCCCACATCGGGTTCCCAGTGCATGGAGCCTGCTTCTCCCTCTGCCTGTGTCTCTGCCTCTCTCTCTCTCTCTGTGACTATCATAAATAAATAAATAAAAAAAAATTAAAGATGAGGAGTAGTTTCATCTCTATCATTTTTTAGGTTATAGCTGTGGTATAATTTAAATTCATAATACTCCATGATTAGGTAAGGCAGGATTTCTCTAGTGCCTAGTATTTGAGCTGTAGTAGTATTTTGGTATGTTGACAATCTGTTTTGGGGTTTCTAATCATTCACTCAACACTGGGTTATGTATGACTGCAGACTATAAGCTAACTGTCACCGTGCTAGATTGTCTACCACTGTATCATCAACACTGAGCATTTTACTTTGTCCATATAGGTGCTCAAATGTTTGTTGAAATCTAGAATGTGGAATGAAAGTTTATACAAGATGATGTTAGGAACATATAGGATAGAAATTGGCACGGTGACTAGAGGAGCTCAAGAATATGCCACCTGCAAACTTCTTAAAAATAAATTCAGGGATATTAATTTACACAATAGATAGTTTCCTAAAAAGCAGCTTGAAAAATCACACCTTTTTGCAGTCCAATCATATTTTCTATTGATTTACATTATCTACTCAGAGCTCTTAGCCTTCATTTTGGATTGATCTTCAGTAGGCTCAATTTACCTTTAATTGAACTCCTCTGTTACTTCCTCTTCTAATTTGCCTGCCCCCATCTCAAGCAGTTAGTGATCTAAGCAACTACTACTACACAAAAAGAATTCTACTACTAATGTACATAATAGATGTAATATATAATTATATATATAATATATAGCACCAAGTAGAAAAAAATGATTTTTACTAATAAAACTTTAATTTTACTTATCGACTTTTTTAAAAAGTGAGATGTCCTTCTTTTTCTATAGCAGTAGTCATTTTGGGAAAACAGTTTATTATGGAATAACTGCAGTATTGAGTTACATTGTAGAGGAGAAATTATGAACCAACATTGTTCTTTAATAATGAATTTCATTTCACTTCAAATTAATTTTCACACCCTTTTCATCCTTCTGTCTTTTCCATGGAAAATATTGCTCACTCACAGGTAGTTAAACTGTAGTCCAGCAAAAATAATAAATGGCATGGCTAAGTTCAAATTCAATCTCAGTACCCACTGTCCTTGTATCTTTAGGCAAATGATTAAACTTCTTGGTCTCTAATCTTCATCACTAAAAATTGCAACAACAATAACTTCTAGGATTTTTAAGAGGATAAACTAATAATAACAGTAAACAGCCTTACACAGTGTCTGGGTAAAACAAAAAAGCTGTATTATTAATATTGTTTTGTCATTACTTGTTTCATTAGTAAATATTGGTACATTTACTATTATTTCGGATTCAAGCTTTACTATCTAAACAAATCTGCTGGCTTACAACAAGAAATAGAAATATGTTTTAAGTCTTTTATTGACTAGATCTAAAAATCTGATGTTAAAAAAAATAAAAATAAAAAAATAAAAAAATAAAAATAAAATAAAAATCTGATGTTTTATAAATAATGGTTTAGTGAAACAGAAATGAAATCTAACAATGGAATGTTGGTTTTATTCACAACAGCCAATGAGATTGTTGATTCACTCTCAATTCAAGCTCTGTATTTTATAGGATTATCATTAGAATTTATGGTGTTTCTGACTGCAAGACTCCGATAGTTGGAAGGTAAGTGTGGAAAATGCTTTAAAGTATGAATTTGTTATAAATCATGAGACATGCACTCATGGTAAGTGTATGTGTGCATGTGTGTGTTGTATGTGTTGGAGTTTCTATTGCATAGAAAGGTGACAAATATTTCTGATATCCAAAGCAAGGTTAATGACACTGAAAATGAGGATCTCTTCCATTCACCAGCAATACTGAAGGCTATATTACAAATATGTGTATGTACATAATGCTCACCTTTATAAAAATATAAGTACTAGCTAAATAGCTTCTTCTGTACATCGAGCTTTACTTATGTTAATTAGTTCAGTTATATCTAATTAATAGCCAAATTTAATCTATTCCATAGTTTTCTCTTTTAAGGCAAATTCACAAGTAGTTGAATCTTCCAGTATTCCCTTACTCTGAGTTATTATTAATTCGGTGGTTTTACAGAAGGATGGCTTCCAAAGACCAGGATGGCAGGTGTCCAATGTAATAATTCCTATATTCTGAGGTTGGGTAAATGCAGAGCTGGAAGAGAAATACTCAAGTCTGCTAATAGAAATTTACTCTACCAGTTCCTCACCAATCAGATTGCCAATTGCACCTCATTAGTTTCCTAATTAAACTGTAAATGTAATACATACATACAGATCATGTTTTTGAGCTACTGAAATATTATATTCATTTTCCAAAATCATATTAAATTACTGAACCTAGGAAAAATAAAATGCTATACCTGCAATAATTCAAACTTGCCAGCATGAACCCATTCTTTCAAAGAATAAACAAATCTGTCAAAAAATAGTATCACTGGGACACCTAGGTGGCTCAGCGGTTGAGTGTCTCTGCCTGTGGCTCAGGGCCTGATCCCGGGATGCGGGATCGAGTCCCACATCAGGCTCCCTGCATGGAGCCTATTTCTCCCTCCCCCTGTTTGTGTCTCTCTCTCTGTGTGTGTCTCTCACGAATAGGTAAATAAAAATCCTTAAAATATATATATTATTATTCTTGGGAGCTATTTTTGTCCTAATAGCAATCAGATTTTAATTATGAAGTGAGCAGCAAAACGACAAATAGCCAGTAAAATCAAATGGGTATCTTTGTCCAGTCAGTTCTTCTTATTTCCCTTTTTGATTATCTTTAAAAAACAGAAATGATTTTTTAAAAATTCAAAGCAAGATATAATTAAATACAAATGCCAACTGAAGAGTGTGATAAAGTTTTCAAGTCTATGGGCACAAAAGCTATTTCTGCAGTATCCTTGCAGGGTGATTTCTTAAGTGGGAGTTAGCTCTGATTTGACAATGGTTCATAAAAAAATTTTCATCAATGGAGATACTGTAATGAGACAATGCTTCCTGACTCTTAGAAACAAAGTAGCATTTGTTTCTCTGCACATGTAGGGAATGGTACCAGAGGCAGGAAAAATGTTACTTTTTATTTGAGTACAAGAAGAGTAGTTAAATGGATTAGACTTTGTTCTTGTTGCTCCTGGAAAAAAAAATACATTATCAGATGGATTGCATTCAGTGCTATATGTATTATAAGAGTGCAAAAATATTTTTTTTAAATTGATAGAGTAACAGATAACTAGTAAGGTAGACATGGAGGGAGGCTTAGCCTTGAGGGCAATAAGGGTCTCTGTCAAAAATGACCCTGAATACCATAATCATTGAAGAAAATCTGTGAAGGTCTGGCTATAGGCCAAATGAAGTTATGTTGGAGATTTGGGGGAAAAGATGCTCCAGAAGTAAACGTACATGAGTTAGCATTCTAAGTTCTGCATTGATTGACATTTTGCATAAAGCAAAATATTCCCTTCAAAGAATTTAGTAAATGCAGAAATACTTCACTTTCTGCCAAAACCATCATCCCCTAAAGTGGTAGCTAAATCATGATTTATAATAGATAAAAGAATATTTAAAGGCAGATTTAAACTTTCTAATGATGTATTTGTGCTATCTTGTTTGAAATGGACTATTGTTGAGATTCTTTGTTTTTATTTTGTCATTGTTTTAAGTAAACTTTTTATTTTAAAATAGATTCAGATGTACAGAAAGGTTGTGAACACAGTACATGAAATTCTTATATACTTCACACCGAATGTTACCTATTACTAAGATCTTACATTACTATGGCTCATTTGTCACAGTTAAGGAACAAGTATTAATACATTGCTACTAACATGCATACTTTACTTAGAATTCCTTAGTTTTTACCTAATGTCACTTTTTAAAAATTCCAGGATCCTATCTCAGGTAATCATATTCCACTTAATAAGCATTCCCTTCAAAAAAAAAAAAAATAAGCATTCTCCTCAGGCTCTTGATTTATGACACTTTTTAAGACTTTCCTTATTTTTTGTGACCTTGACAGATTTGTATTTTATCAAATATCCTCAGTTTTGACCTGATTGTTTTTCATGATTATGCCGGAGCTATAGGTTTTAGAAAGAAGACAAAAAAAGGTGAAATGCCATTCTCATCACATTATATCAAGGGAACATACAATCTACACAACTTACCATTTGACTAAGAGTTCACAATTGCCCATTTCTTACCCTCTGCATTGTCTTGACCAGATTTTTGTCAGGCTTCTCTCCTCTTTATGGACCCCTGCACTTTGTTTACCCCCAAGCCTGAGCAAGCAATAAAATTCAGAATGTATCCCCTTATTAGCTTTTCCTAAAAATCGGCTGAATATAGTGAGACACATTTCCTACAAATCACACTGGTCATTTTCTCCCTCCTTTGCCCAATGTATTAGTTTCCTAGGGCTGCTGTAACAAAACACCACAGGCTGGGTGGCTTAAACTATAGAAATTAGTTTTTTCACAGTAATAAAGGCTAGACGGCAAAGATCAAGGTGGTAGCAGGTTTGGTTCCTTTTGAGGCTTCTTTCCTCAGCTTATAGTTAGCCTTATGGCTGTCTTCACAGGACCTTTCCTCTGCATGTGTGCATTGTCTCTGTCTCTTATGTGTCTAAATTTCCTCTTTGTACAAGGAAACCCATTAGATTGCTTTAGGGCCCATCCACGTTTGACATCATTTCACCTGTATTACCCCTTTAAAGGCCCTATCTTTTAAGGTCCTAGGGGTTAGGGCTTCAACATCTAAATTTGGAGTGGATACAATCCAGCCCATAGCACCCAACTTCTTACTTGGTGCTTATTCCTTCTTATTATATAGAAGAAAAGCTTTTACTGTTTAGTTTTGAGATACATACAGACTTCCAAGATTAGAGCAACTCCCCTATCACAAATCTTTTTGAATAAAGTCTCCTTGTCTAAGTCTGGATTTGTTTTTATTTGACATGCTAGAGATGTTGACTTTGGCCACCTGGCTGAGGTGGTATGGTAGTAAGTTAGTTTAATACTACATTATATATATATTAATACTTCTGTAAGAATTTACTGACTCTCTCAAAAGTGCTACATTGATGGGGAAGAAAGAACATTTTCATTTAAACAAGAAATTTGGACAAGTTAGCTTACATATTTTTCTTCACTATAAAAATCCCCTCCCACTTCCAGAGGATACTCTATGGAATGAAGTCAATAGGAGCATCCAACACTTAAGGAGTGGAGAGTTATGTTTCCTGTCCTTCAGGACAGACTATTTACATAAATTATTTGGCAGCCTTCTGTATAGGAGATTTGTTTATCCTCCTATTTATATATTTATCAATCATATATATATATTTCAATCATATATATATATATAAGTGGAATATGAATAATTAATATACCTTGGGTTACAATCCAAAACTATTTTATTATTTTATTATTGAGTTCAAACCAATATTTTAAGCCAATATTCAGCTGATTCATGAGCAGATGTGTATCTTAGCCAAATGCTATTAGTATATTCTTGATCAGCATACTTAATGAATGTGAGCTGAACCCACAGCTCTGGCTATTTGCCTCCACGCTTATCTTAAGAACCAGTTGTGGTGTGGGAAATTTATTGGTAACCAACTGATTCCTGTTTCTTAACATGATGACAACTAAGAATTGTGGCTACTATAACCCTATCAAAATATCATCCTAGGCTAAGAGGTAGTAAGTAATGTTCCATCTAGTTTTGTCAAAAAAAGTATAAATGCTAAGTATTCATTTACCCAACCAACCTCCATATCATCCAAAAATTCTTACAATTGAAATACGGCAGGACTATTATATGTTTTCTCTCTGAAAAAGAGAAAGAAAGCCAAATATGCAATCAAAAATTAAATCTTGACAATCCATAAAACATATAGGCAATTATTACATGATAGGATTAAACCCAATTTAGTGCAAGAGAGTCCTGGACTATTGATTTGCTGGAATTCTCTTTTAAATTTTTAAAACTTTTTAAATGTATTTATTTATTTTAGAGAGACAGACCATAGAGTTGGGGGAAGGACAGAGGGAAAGAATCAACAAGCAGTTTCCTAACTGAGCATGGAGTCTGACCTGGGGCTCCATCTCACAACCCATGAGATCACAGCCTGAGCTGAAACCAAGAGTCAGACGCTTAGCCAACTGAGCCATGTAGATGCCCCTATTGATTTTCTCTAAATGTAGTTTCAGCAAATTTAAGGAATTATGAATTACTTCAAATCTTTGTGACTTCTTATAATTCTTACTCTTAATATTTTGAATTTTGCTAGACATTGATAAGTCTTCTGAATTTTGACAAATGTAGATATTTATAATAGCCTTTACATTTCATTCTGAGCAAGCCAATCAGTAAATCTTAGAGTTTCTATGTGGAGATGTTTCTTTATCTGCTCACCTATCTACTTATTTATTTAAACAGACATACCCACACCCACACCCACAAATGTTTCTAGATTAAAGGCTTGGGAAAGACTATGTAGAATGAAGGCTTGCAAGGTTTGACCTCTGTTATTTTAAGTAGAAGGGGCTATAGCTTGTCAGATTTAAATCAAAGGACTAATTAAGCAAGCATTCAGAGACTCATGAAAAAAATGTTATAAAGCTTTATGATTTATAATTACAATGGAAGTGTACATTGCAGTTTAAGTGTTTATAGTATCTGTAAATTCTATATCATCTACAATGTAAAATATAATTTCATGAAATGAATTGAGGTGATTCAGGTAATACTTTGTAGTAGTGATCAATGTCCATGCTTTCCAAAGGGATTCAAGTGGCAGTATCTGAAGTAAAGATTGGCATTGACTAGAAGAGCAACAAATAAATATTTCAATTTACATTGCACAGATAGTACCAATTTCAAAATCTTATGAATGTTTGAGGGAATAGTAACTCTTTGGCCAATGAACCAGCCTGACTTAAATTCAGCAAGCAGATCCACTGCTTTTGGCTAGAGGCACTAAGCCACAATAAGGAGAACCTATTCGCATTTTTATGACAGGATATAACACTGATGTCTTGACATGTCCATGATTTAGACAATTTATTTGAAAACTACTTCATAAATTCTCGGAATGAGAAAGGAAATTGAACATGGTTCAGTTTCATCATTTTCAAGAAGTTTATATTGCAGATTTGTAAAATAAATAGAAAGAAAAGAAGTATAGCTGCTAGCAATGATTGATCATCAAAGTTCATTAACTAGATGCAAATTTTAAAAATCCTTTAAGCTTTATATTTTTATGATTGCTTCCTTTGTTTTTCTAATGGCTATTGTGTCTCTTGTTAACTCCTACTAAGTAGTATACAGATTCCTAGATTAAAATAATAAATATCAAATTCTAGTGGGTATAAGTTTTGGGAGACTCACAGACTGCCTTTCAATTCTGAATAAGTTCTTTAGCAAAATATCTAACTTAAACGGGCCTATTTTGTCATTTTTAAAAAGGGATACTAATTTTGATTTCTATTTTTTTGTAATTGGATAATGCATATAAAGTGTCTAGAATAGCATATGGTAAAATACTCAATCAGTATTACCAGCAGCAACATCAGAAGCAGTAGTAGTAATTACTAATTATGAAAGTTTCCTTTGATCAGGAAATATTGCTCTAATTACAACTTGACCAAGGGCCACTCACTCTGATGTTTAGAAAGTGGAAGCAGTTAATTAAATCTGTTTGCCTTCTTTTCCCTTGCCCCATTCTATTAGAAATAAGGTAGACTACTGTGTATCTATTATATTAGCCACATACTTCTAATCCTTGTATGTAGTTTTGCAGGAGACTCGATTATTTTTCCCCAATTTTGTAAGGCTTTCCCTCCATTAATTTACATAGAGTGGGCCAAAGATTGGCCTAAAATGGATTTAAACCAGGAGCCTAATTAAATTGTAAGGCTCTGATTCTGATAACATGACTTCATCCAGGCAGAGTCTATTTCCTTCCCCAGACAGGTGGAAACCAACACCATGCACCAACCACTGACGGCGGAGTTTCTCTTGGTCATTTCCTCTTTACAGCTTTGGCTTGGTGACAGCCCTTGGAGTAGAAAGAAAGTTATTGAGTGGTTTGGGAGATCTGATTACAACATGCATAATAAATTTTGAACTAAGAAAAAGCTGAAGATGGGTTTTCTTACCCTTATTCGGACTCTTGGAATGTGACTATATAAAGAGGACAGAAAGAAAAGGAAAATATAAAGCAACAAAATGTATAATTTTAAAGAACTCAATTATGGGGAGTCCCAGGGGAGTTGCCCTGTGGTTCATAAATCTGTCTGCTGTTTTCACTACTGCTCCATCATGTACCACTTGCTTTTGTTTTATCTGTCTAGATAAATTAGCCAGCAAAGCATCATAAATATCCTTAGGAAGCAAGTGCTAGCTTTCCTTAGGGAAAGGCATTCTCTTTCTGATTTTCTCCTTGTTAGTTTGAAGTTTGAATAAACTGTTAGGAAATCAAAACAATTAAGTTATTATTCTTATAATCAACTTCTTTCTTTATGCCTTAATCACTGTAAATTACTAGAGAAATGAATCATTTTAAATCTTTTGAACCCTGGAATTTCCCAATTGGACCAATAATGCCATTCAAAATGTATTTAAAATAAGGTTGTGGGTAAATCATGTTTCTCACTCAGAGAATATTGCCATATCTATTATCTATCTGTTTACATGCATATTAACACTTTTGTAAGAATTTATTTACTCTCAAATGTGCTGCGTTGATGGGGCAGAAAGTGCATTTTCATTTAATCAAGGAATTGACACAGCCAACTGTGGTCTCTTACCATTTTTATGCACTTCACAGCCTGTATTCTAATTTTAAATTAGGGATCTGATGTGTATATTTATCCATAGCCATACTTGAATCAACCTGTAACTGTAAGCCTTTGGGGAGTGATTGTGTTTGAACATCTGGACTTACCACATGTTTTCAGCTGGAGATGAAACATCATTTACAAGACTAGCTTTTAAAAAAGGGAAGATATGGTGATGATATTTTATAGGTGTTCCAGATGATAAGAAATGTATTCTGGAAATATGATTTCAGATTTATTTTAGCAAATAGGGATGTAAAACTATACTTTAAGCTGAAACAGTTTTACTAAAAGTCATATCATAGGTCTTCCCCTTATTTCACATAAATAAGTGTTCTGATTATGGTTTAAAAAATGATAAATTGAATTATATGACAATCTATTTTTAAAATATTTTCTATAAAAAAATCAATGATTATTTGCATTCTAAAAGAGTAAAAGAACCTTGGGAATAATATCAATTTTCAAGGGCACCTCCAAGTCATATTTTATGTTTATTAATCACAGATTAAGTAACACATACTCTCTTTTGAAGTGCTAATACCACTTTGAATCACAACTAGAAGTTTGCCTTCATTAAATAATTTCCTAATGGTAGTATGTTTTCTTATAATACTTAAAAGAGAATATTGATTTCAGTCTTCTCTTGTAGAAATTGAATTAATTTATATTAGAACCCTATGGTTTATATTTACAATGTATGTATCTATCGGCAGAAACTAATTAATTGGAATCTACCTCCTTCTAAGAGTAACCTTAAAGCATGTAATATTTGGCTTTGCAGATTAAAGAAAACACTGGGAGCTAATCTGAACAGAACTTTCCTAAATGTCAGAAACCCTTTAATCTGGTAAAGAAGGTTCATGTAAGAAAAACTCTTTAATCTCTGACTTTCATATGCTACAAAACTAACAATTTAACCTTTCTATATATGTGCCAAGTTCATTTACCTTGTTATATATACATAGTGCTATTATATAACATACAAGTGATGGTATAAACTCAGACAGTTTTGTCATTTTGCATGTACCCAGTTGTAGGAAAGCAAATTGATAGGCACTTTGTTTTAAAATTAGAATTGTTTCCATTTGTGAGTGTATACATACACTCATGTAATTGTGGTTGTAAATCTACCTCACTTTGCCTGGTGGTCAGGCTTCTAAAGAGGTGAATAATACAATTTTTAGGTTAAATTAATGATCTTGAATGTATTTAAATAAGCACATTCTTTAAAACTGTTTTAACTAGCTTTTTGGGAAAAAAACTTTTAAAGCTAATATAAACTTTATAATTTACCATTTTACTAAATAAACAGATATACCTGCACCAGCCCTCTTGGAAGCAGGACATACTTATAACTGTATTTTTTTTTTTTTTTTTCCCATTTTTTTTTATTGGTGTTCAATTTACTAACATACAGAATAACACCCAGTGCCCGTCACCCATTCACTCCCACCCCCCGCCCTCCTCCCCTTCCACCACCCCTAGTTCGTTTCCCAGAGTTAGGAGTCTTTACGTTCTGTCTCCCTTTCTGATTTTTAAGGAAGGCTGTGTAATATGTGCATAGAAATATTATTAGTAGTTATTTGGTGAAAGGAATACAGAGATCAGATTTTTTGACATTGGAAGTTTATGACTATGTCAAGCCTTCTATAATATAACCTTTAAAATGTAGACTGCAACTGACTTCAATATAGCCAATCAACAATTTACAATTATGATTATTTTTAACTTATTTGTAGAGACTTATATTTTTCAGTTTGATAACTTAAAAATGTAACAATTATTTCAGTCCAAAAAATTCTTCCTAAGGGTCAGCATTAACTTGTGCCCATGGGTAGCATGAGGAAGCTGCCACTTGCCATTTTATCATGTCACTGAGATCAGCAAGGAGCTTTGCTTTCCAGGATCTATACTACAGTCTAAGAATATTTTTAAGTGAAGTAACTGAACCAGAAAACTAGCTGGAGATCTCTCATTATTTATTCTTGCTTGTTACTTCAGGGTTTTTTTAGTCATAACTATTTCTATTCATGTTTCATATTAAAGTCATCATGAAAAAGGGCTTGGGATTATATGATGCTTTTGTTTTGTTTTGTTTTGTTTCTCCTTTTTTTTTTTTTTGGTAGTTTTAGAGACACTGTCCATCAAATGAAAGACTCATTTGATACCCCAGAACAAATTCCTGAAGAAATCAAGAAGGAACATTTCAGTAGACCAATGTCACATCAGTGAAGACAAAATCTAATTCAACAAGTTATAAAAAGCTGATGTAATATATATATATATATATGTGTGTGTACATATATATATATATATATGCAGATAACAGTATAAACTCCTCTTAGATAACAAGAAAACAAATTCTTTTGTTTTTGACTATTATTATTATGTCAGCCAAAGCCTCAAAATTAACTTAACCAAGTTCTATTTTCGCCAATATGATCTGTGCCACATTGAAATTCAACAAATGTCTCAGAGAATACAATGACTCTATCATCTAATCTCATTTTTCTAAAGATCCAGATAAACTTCCTATTTGTGATGTAGCTCAACTTTAAATGGTACTGAAAGCAAAATTTGTCAAACTTTCTCAATTAGAAAGTTGAAACTATAAAGAAACTGAGAGCAGGAACATATTCTTGACAATGTTTTGGGCAACTTTGGGATCATTATTCAGAAGTATTATTAATAGGATGAATATTCTCTATAGTTAAAAATAAAGTTTCTCTGTGAAATAGTTAGAAATTCCAAGGTCCTAGAAATCTTGTTAATTATGAATTTACTCTTATTAGACCTTTTTAAATTTCTTACATAATTGGAAACACTAATGAGTTTAGGGAAATGAAGACAAAGTGAGCATGATACTGAATGTATATAAATCATGTAATAATGCATATTGCCCTGATATGTCTAAATACAAATATGGTGTTTTTGTAGTGTATCAAAGAAGAAAATCTAGCACATGCCTTTTTCTTGAAGAAAAAGGATGAGTGGACTACACAACTTTAAGTAAATAATTTAAAAATTAATATTGTATTTTCAAGACAAACACACATAATCCATTTTGTTGACTATATATGCATTCCTTAGAGAGAAAAGAAAACTCACATAAGCTGTATGAGTCAAAAAAAGGACATTAATAAACTTTAAAAATCTGAATAATTTGTAAGTAACTTTTCTCACTTTATAATTCTAAGAGATCTTTCAGGCAAGATAAAATTTTGGTAATTGCATATTCAAATATGGTAACTAAGTCAAAAGAAGAGTTATTTTTCCATCAGATATTTGGCCATTGGGATTTCATTCATGCCTGAGAAATGGTATTCTTGATACCTCTTTTTCCCTGCCACTCATAAAAGAAACCAATTACATTTACTGCAAATATTCTACCCTCTACAAGCTGTAAACCTCCTCTGTACTCTTTCAGCATTCACTTTTTTCTTCTGAAAAATTTCTCATATTGACATACATTTCACATCAACTTCTCTTGATTTTTTGTGCACCTTAGGAGAAACTCTAAAATGAATTCATTACATTCATGCCAGTTACCAACTTCCAAACAGTCCTAAAAAAGTCACTGCAGTAATAATTCTTTCCTCCTTTAATTTTCACATCCTCAGTCAATTGAATATTTTACATACACTTCCCATGGATTTAAACCTTTTGTAAGTGAAATTGGAAAATGAAATAAGTCAGGCACAGGAACAAGAATCACAAGCCTTCCAATGAATTATGTATTTTTGCATGCAAATGCTTCTATTTTCACAATACTTTAGTGCTAAACATGTGCTCCCCTAGGATTTGCTTTAATCTCATGCTACACATTTTATTGTATATAAGAGTTAAAGCCATTAACTACCAAGTGTAACTCTAATGATTGCAGAATACTAGCATGTTAAGTATTCCAGGTTAGGAAATCAATTAGGAGCAATTCATATAAATAGAGTTAATAGAACATTACAGACACACAATGATAGAAAACATATATATATTAATTGGTGTTAATTTAAATTAAAATGTCAAATAAAAAGTGGCTTTCTAATTAAAATTGCCTACTGCTTTTACCTCTGATCATATACAGCAATGTAATTAGACTTCCCAGTTCCTGGTACCCTGAATGGGACAGCAGAATATAATCAAAGTTACAAGGGACTAACACTACAAGATGCTCTAGTCAAAACTCAGCAGAGCAAAATTTTACAAACCTGTTGACAATATTACTCCTATAATCTACCAACTCATAACCCATTCTTACTATATTTCTGTAGTTTCAGTTTTCTCAGTAATGTCAGCAACATTGAGTGACCTCACCTAAGAGCTAATCTTATTTTAAAAAATAATGACAGGTAAACATGGAGCACAGTTATAAAGACAAAGGTAAATTTTAATCTAAAAAGCAAACCTGAGACTCAATGATATCAATAAACATATGATTTATCAACTTCCTTGCATTTTCTCTTAATATTACAAACATTTTACGTGTTTGCTATCTTAATCAATACATATATTTGCTCATGACAACACCTTGTTAGTAAGACTCTCCCAGCACATGCTCCTGAATGAATAAATTAATCCACATTGTAATGATCTGATCAAACTCTACAAGTTATATGCCTCATCACTGGTTACCCCAAACTATAAAAGTCAAAAAAAAAATACTGGGTACCATGCCCATAGCACAGCCCTGTAGTCAGGGAAGGATAATGACTTATACAAATGATAGTAAATAATTGGATATATTTAGAAATAATATACAATATGAATTGCATCTCGGATCACAGTTTGAGATCAAGTTCCTAACTATGAACTCAGAGGAAATGCAAACAATTGTGTACATTCCTGTTAGGAAAGATTTGGTAGCTCCCTCGTTTAACTGCAGCTCTCATAAAAATTATTTACCCAAGGGAGACTAATAATTAAGAAATAAAGCAAAACAGTTCAACATAAATCAGGCATTATATTTAAAAGTCGTCATGATTAAAGTGTGTAAAACTACAATGATGTCACAAATAGATAAATCTTAACTGCGTCTTACCTGTAGTAGCAGTGTCTCGATAGAGTTGAGTGTCAAAAAGATGCAAGTCGCTAAATTAGAAAACAAGGGGGCTGTTTGCACCCCCAGTTTTAGCAGAACTAGAGTGTGCTACGCATAAGTGATATGTTGCCTCTTCAAAGTCGTCCTGACAACGGTGCTGGCGGGCAATAGTTAGAATTACTGCCCAAAAGCTAGCTGATGCTGCTCCTGCAGCCTTCCGCCTTTGCACAGAGACCTAACATAGGAGTGTGCCGAGAGCATCCTTTCTCTCCCCCCCCGCCCCACTCCTTTTTGCGTGTTTTTTCTTCCTCTGTATCTCGGTGTGCTGGCGTCTGTCTCTGTCTCTGTCTCTGTCTCCCTCCCTGCCTCTCCTCTCTCTCCTCTCCTCCTCTCTCAGTATCTATCACTCTCTAATGGAGAGTTACAATTCGGCTTATTCGGCAGACAGTCAAAGAGGACAGGCTGGCAGGCAACTGTGCAGTTCCTCCCCCCTCCCTGCTCCCCCCGCCGAGACACGTGAATGTGTTGTGAATAAAGACAAAGCCCCGAAACAGCGCAGCGCATCACTCCCTGAAAAAGCGCCGCAATGATGCTCCGCACTGCAACTCCGCAGACGGCCAGGCAGCCCGGGGAGGAGGCGCGCCGCCCTCGCCTTGCCCTCCCTCCTCGGAACGTGCATGGCAAAGTTTGGCTCAGGACTTCGCTTCCCTTTTAAGGGCACCTTGTTTTCTGTGGATAGAAGTTCTATTATGGACTGGCTGGACATCTTGAACAGAAGTGTTTTCGATAGTTTTCTATTATGTTAAACTTGGAGAACCTAGGTAATCCCCGAGTTGTTGCCAAAGTAACTGAATTTCCTAACTTTTGGAGATAAAGATCAGTTCTGTTAGACCCCAAATGAATGTTTTCATGGTAGCGGAAGACGGATTTCTCTAGTCTGAGTATTCCCGGAGGGACTGAGTGGGAAGGGGTTGGGGGGAGGTGAACAAACAAACAAAAAGCATCAGTTATCTCACAGGTGCCAAAAATAGAAACCGAGATAAACTAAAGTGAAATTGATGAACGAGTCTGGAAGAACATTAAGTGCAAAGGAATGAACAGAGTAAATAGATGGGACTCACTGATTCCCTATAGCTATCATTCAGTTTGATAACAGAAGGAGATCTTACATAGCTCATGTTTTGTGGGTTTTGCAAGTATTAATATATAAATAAACACAGGCTAATCTATATCCTGCATTCAGAAACGATTTAGTAGATAACCTGTAGATGTTTGCCTAAGGAAAATTAGAAATCTTTTTTCATATTAAAAAGTTGCAGGAAGTTAATGAACTATGGATACAGAGCTTTGAGCTACACACCCCCAAATGTTGGTCCCAACTAATTAATACTATTAGGATAGAGGTGAAATAACATAATAGAATTCTAAAAGTACAATAATACAATTCAGACATTAGTTTTGGAAAATTAAATATAAAATTAGATTTATCTAAAAATGCCGACACCTAAAATAAATAATGGCTGAAATAAAATATTAATTTATTCCTATCCCTCATGAAAAAGAAGTACGTAGCTGAAAAATCCAGGGCTGGATTTGAGTTCCATGATCATCAGGAAACTAAGCTCCCTTTAGCCATCCTCAACATGGCCCAGATGGTTATTCAAGCTGTGGCCATCAAATTGATACCCAAACTTCAGGAAGAGAGAAGGATAAGGAGAATATGCTCCCTATTAAGGATATATCCTGGAAATTGCATATGATATTTCTATCACCAGAAATTAACCATATGGACAGAGCTAGCTGCATGTTAGCTTGAAAAACAGACTATTTGAAATGGTCAAATACATGGCTAAAAATCTGAATATTCTAAAAATCTGAGTATTACTAAGGAAACAGCGGAAAGAAACAGTGGAATGTGGGGAGAAATAGCAATGTCTACCATAGTAGGATAAGGAATAATGGATACCATAAATGATACCATAACATTTATTCCACCTGTATCCTATTGTACGACTGCAGTGGAATTTAGAGAATTGATTTCATCTCCAGCAGGGCACCCTATTTAAGTCAACCATGGTAACATCATCATTCTTATATGAGATTTTTCAGCAACCCTGGCCTGAGACATTCAGGGCATTGTATACCCTTGGTATTGACTGTTATTGGCTCAACAATGGTATATTTTGTAACTCTGACTCAAACCCAGGGGAAGGAGAATTGTTCAATGTGGAAGAAAGTATATAGAATCCTGTTTTAAGATGAATATGACAATTGGGAGAAAGAGAAAGAAACTGGGTAATTGAAGAAATCAATGAAATTTTGGATTGATCAACTCAGAAGCCAACACTAACTCTAACCTTCTAGTTATATGCACCAATATATTGCATTTTTTAAGCCACTGATACGCTCTTTTGTTAACAAAAAGCATTTCAATTCTACATGACTCAACCTCTCTTATTTAGCACTTGGTCTAATTCCTTGTCCTCAGTCTTAATGTTGTGTGTGAAACTCCACAGCTCAGATACCTTTTTTTTTAAAATTAGAAATAGGAAAAAAAAAAAAAGAAATAGGAAATATAAAGGACTTAGTAAATCTCTGCTTATACCAGACTTTGAAACTTTTAGTCTATTTATTTGAAATAGTTTCTAAGAATTTAATTTTTCTAACAGTTTAATTTGGCATTGCATATGGATTAGAAATCCAGTTTATTGATGAGTTGGGGACATGTCATAAATGCAATAGATGTAAATATTGTTTTTTGTTATAATAATTACTTCTCAGGATTTAATGAGAATAATAGACTACTCTGCATGCTCTTCATCTTACTTCAGTGTATAATAATAATTATTGAACTTTAATAGCTAACAGTTGCTCATGGTATATTTACCCTATGTCAGATCCTACTTTATTTAAACCAGGGGTGCCTGGGTGGCTCAGTTGATTAAGCATCTGCCTTCAGTTCAGGTCATGATCTTAGCATCCTGGTATCGAGCCCCACATCTGGCTCCCTGCTCAGTGGGAGCCTGCTTCTCTCTCTTGATCTGCCTGCAGTTCTTCCTACTTGTTCTCGCTCTCTCTCTCTGTCAAATAAATAAATAAAATCTTTTTAAAAAGAGCATTTATGCTCATGTAATCTTCAGAGCAGCTTAATGAGGGGGATATTATTCTCATTTTATGAATTAAGAAATGGAGTCACATACATAAACAAAATTGGCTGGAGAGAAAATATCTTAATAGTCATATGTCAATTAAGGGAATTGATTTTATAAATAAAAAAACCTTCCTGCAAACAAAACAGAACACTCCAGGCTCAAAGTCTGTACCTGTCAATTCAAGAGTCAAGGAGGAAATGATATCAATTAAAAGCTTCACAAGCCCTTCCAGCAAATAGAGTAAGAAGAAATTAAGTTTATGGAGCCAGAATTACCTTGAAACCAAAGCCAGAAAAAGACATCATAAAAAAGAGTAGGATAAACAAATGTCTCTCATGAACTTAGATACAAATGTCCTTAACAGAACACTGCAAAGAAAATCCAGCAATGTATGTAAAGGATAATATATTACTACCATGAGAGTTTTATACTGGAATTCAAATTTGAGTTAATACAAAAAACAAACAATAGATTTGCCATATTAATATAATTAAAGGGAAAAGTTATATTATTACCTTAATAAATGCAGGGAACTGAAAATTCAACATTCATTCATAATAAATAACATCGTGTATTCCTTCCTTTTTATTTACCTTTGTTTTGGATGTCCAGCCATTGCAGTAAGATAAGAAAATAAATAAAAGGCAATGAGATTGGAAAGAAAGAAGTAAAGCCATCTCTAGTATCAGACAATATGGTAATTAATGTAGAATAGCCTAAGGACTTTCAAAAATAAAAAGGTATCAGAACTACTAAGTGAATTTGTAATATCAAAGAATACATGTAAATATACCAAAATAAATTATATTTCTAGGTATTACCAATGAAAAGTGCAAAACAAAGGTGTATATACATGTATATATACACACATATGCGCATAATTTATGTTACCACCAAAAAAAATAGATTTAACAAAATGTGCGATATTTGCACACTGCAAACTAAAATAAACACTACTAAGAAAAATCAAAGACTGAATTTATCTTCATTACTCGATATCTTTAAACTGCCATTCTTCCTAGATTGACCTATAGAGTAAACATAATTCCTATTAGAACTGCAACTGGAAGGATGGCTGGGTGGCTCAGCAGTTGATGGGCTGCTTTCAGCTCAGGGCGTGATCCTGAGGTCCCTGGATCAAGTCCCACATCAGGCTCTCTGCATGGAGCCTGCTTCTCCCTCTGCCTTTGTCTCTGCCTCTCTCTGTGTGTCTCTCATGAATAAATAAATACAATCTTAAGAAAATGCAACTGGATTTATGAGAAATTGACAATCTTATTTTAAAATAGATATGGAAATATGAAGGACCTACAATAACCAAAATAACCTTACAAAAAAAGAAAAAACAGAGTTAAAGAATTTATACTACCTGTTCTGAGGACTTATAATAAAACTAGCTACATTAATGAAGACAGTGATATAAGACCAAAGAACAAAAATTATAAAATGAAAATTTTATAAGACTTTATCAAAATTTAAAACTTCTGGTATTAAAATATCGTTAAGAAAATGAAAAGGTAGATACTTGTAATATTTACATCTAATAAAGATTTACATTCAGATTATATATAGATATAAAACTCAAATTACAAGAATAATAATTTCATTAAAAATGGGCAGTTTTAAACAAATATTTCACAAAAGAAGATATGCAAATGACCAATATGCACATGAAATATGCTCAAAATCTTTAACTGTCAGGGAAATGCAAAGCAAAAACATAACAAAATAAGTATATTCTTTCTAGAATGGTTAAAATTAAAAGGACTGATGCTATTAAGTATCGGTAAGGATGTGGATAAACTAGAACTCTTACACATTGCTATTTTGGGAAATGATTTGGTAGCTTCTTATAAAATTAAACCACACGATTAGGAATTCTGCCTCTCAATGTAACAACCAAGAGAAGTTAAGAAAATACAGTCTCCGCAAAAGACTTACACACAAATGTCCATAGCAACTTTGCATTAATGACCAAAAAATAAACCGGAAAAAAAGAAATTTCCATCAACATATGTCTAAATAAACAAAATGTGGTATATCTCTATTGTGGAATATTTTCAACAGTAAAAAGGAACATACTACTGATACATGCAACATGCATGAATTTGTAAGATTCTGTAACATTGCACTCACGTGCAATGCTAGAAAAATGAAAATTAAAATAACCAACAGAAAAAAGATAAGTGTTTGCCTGAGGTCAGAGTTTCTTTGTGTATGTATGGAGGGGAAAGTAATGGCTACAAAATGGCATGAGAGTGCTCTTTTAGAGGAAGGACCTATTCTAGGCCTTGATTATCATCAGGTAGTGTTTACTATATATATTATATATATGTTATACATATATTATTTATATTATATATATGTATTTCTTCAAACTTACCTAACTATGCAATTAAAGTGAATGTATTTTATTTTATGTAAATTATAACTTCATAAAGTTGACTTAAAAGAAATGAGAAACTGATCCACTGACCATTAAGTAACTTGCTCAAGATTACACAGTAAACAGCTGCAATACAATTTGAACCCTAATTTTTCCCCTATTAACTGCTTATTTATGCTGACTTTTGGTAAGTTTAGAAGTTAGTTGCAAGAATGAGGCATTTAAATAATAGAACAAAGAAAGAGGGAAGGAGAGAATGGTAGGAAATAGCATTCAAATTTGAGATAATTCGAAGGATATGATCTCCCCCAAGCCATATTTTTCCATGGTGTCTTTCTGAATATTTCAGCTCTCACTAGAGATGATTGATTCTTACCCTCTTATCAATAAGCTTACTTTGAATTCCTGCTGATTTGTCTTAGCTCAGGCTACTACAAAAGAATACTAAAAAATGAGTGGCTTGACATCAGGCATTTATTTCTCACAATTCTTGAGGCTAGAAAGTCAAAAATCAAGGTGCCAGCATGCCCAGCGTCTGGTGGACGCCTGCTTTCTGGTTTGCAAATGGCCTTGTATCATCACATGGGGAACAGATGGAGAGATTTCCTCCTATTTTTATAAGAATATTAATCCCATAATGGGGGCTTCACCTTCATGATCTAATCTAATCCTAATTCCCAAAGATTCTATCTCCTAATATGACTCCGTTGGGGTTTAGGGTTTCAGCATATAAATTTTGGGGGACAACAAACATGCAATCTATAACAGTCATGCTTTCTGCTTTATAACTTCATTCTGCCATAAATCGTCATGAATACCCCTTTACAGATCTCTTTCTACTTAATGTTTTCCATTCTCTCTAGTTCAAATTCCCACAAAAAGAAATCTGATTGGTCCAATAAATTTGGACTAAATCACGATAATCTCATCATAGGTACAGGAAAATTATTGTTTGGCTTTCCTTGGGTATGGTGCCCAATCTTAGATCCAGTTGGTGTGGCATATAAGATGAGGTTTGAGGTTTATATGGAAAAAAAAGGTCACCAGATGGAATTATGAGAGTAGTAACTATCATTATTAGTTTCAATTTCCTCTGAAATAAGTGCTAATATTTGTGAAAGGAGTATGTATATTAATATATTTATAGGTTTATGTATGCAAACAGATACACACACATATCTACACATACACACATAAAGAAATATATTCCTTTTGGACAGCATAGATCCTGAGGAGTTTATAATTCTAGTCCAGGTGAATACCTCATATTCTTTCTTTCCCCTATCCTCAATTTGTTTTTATTAAGTCTCTCCTTTTTTGCAACTTTAATAAATATGTGTGTAATTGCATAAGTGTGCGTGTGTGTAATCAGATATACAAAGATATAATTTATTCTTCTCAGATGTCACAGTAAAGTGGAAAATATTCTACCTGTAGACTTTTTTTTTCTATTGAAGTAGGATTCTTGACAGGTAAATAAACAAGATTGCTTTTAATTTTTAAGACTCTTGGAGAACATTGAATTTAAATTTGCAGACCCATCCCAAGCCTCCTACACTCAAAACTCCTCCACAAGTCAAATTAGTGAATGATGACCCATAAATAGATAATTAGAACAACAGAAGAATATAATGAGTAGACATTAGTCATGCCTACTGAATGGGGTGAGCAGAGTTCATCCCACTCAAAATTCTACTTAGCAAATTAATTTCTAATATTATAAGAAAAACTCATTATTTCATTTGTCCTCTTGATTTTTGTTTTCTGAATAAATGAAGAAAAACAATACAACCATAAAACTGTGAAAGAAAGAAAATTCAGCTTTACTAAAGCTAAATCTGAATTAGCAATTTTCTTGTTATACGGCAGAAAATATTAAAAGTCAGCACAATGAAAGAGAGAGAAAGAGAGAGAGAGAGAGAGAGAGAGAGAAACCAACAAACAGACTCTTAACTATAGAGAATAAACTGATGGTTGCCAGAGGAGAGCAGGGTGGAGGAATGGGTGAAATGTGTGATGGGGATTAAGGAGTGCATTTGTCCTAATGAGCACTGGGTGATTAAAATAAAAGTTTTTTTAAGTTAGCACAATGTATAAATTTTAGTGCAAAAAT
This sequence comes from Canis aureus, assembly GCF_053574225.1. Taxonomy (NCBI): domain Eukaryota; kingdom Metazoa; phylum Chordata; class Mammalia; order Carnivora; family Canidae; genus Canis; species Canis aureus. Next base: position 48,870,191 of record NC_135614.1, read on the forward strand.
AACATTAGTGAGCAAATATATACTCCTGTATTTGCAAGTAGCATTATTACTATTCTTCCATGTAGGTAAGAGTGGCAAAGTTGTGGCAAAGAGTGGCAGGGTGTTTGTTCCACATGTTTTCATGCTGTGCCATTTTGAAAAGTAAATGTCAATTTGTTACTACCAGCTTGGCCTTACACTTTTTTTATCTAAATCCTTGAAGTATCATATTAAGTACTACCAATGAAAGGAAATATACTGCCTATGAAACATCTTTTTTCAACTGGTTAACATCACCACACATTTTTGTAAAATTAGTTAATATAAAAATAAATTCCCAGTAAGTTTCAACCCCTAGTTTAAGTTTTGCCTTCTAGAGACTGATTTAACTCCACTTTGCATTCTGGCTTATATAATGTTTGAAAACAACTCTCACACTGAGGTGGGCACTTGACGGGGTGAGCACTGGGTGTTATGCTATATATTTGCAAATCAAACTCCAATAAAAAAAATACAAAAAAAGAAAACAACTCTCATTTACTACCTCACCCATTTGCCCCATCTTTCCCTTATTTAAGCGAAACATGACTAATTTTCACTGATTTCTCACATGACATTTTTAATGCATCTTTTATAATTTTACCCATTGTTCACTGAACTTTCTAGAGCAGGTGGCTAGATAGAAACGAGTAGAAGGGGAGAAAGGAGAAGGTTAGGTGGCAAATTGCCAGGGATCACCCAGTCCCCGTCCAGAGACCAATCTGTTACCCTTAGACCAATCCCTTTGCGATTAGCACAGTGATAAGCAAAATATACTGGCAAGAGGGGCTTTCCCAACTTTGGACCATCTACACTTAAAGAAAACCTTGTCTGCTAATAATACTGAGGCTGTTATATCATTCTAATATTACTTGCATTGTTGTTTTAGGGCTCCCCTCCGCCCACTCCCCCATGGGTTAGTTACACTGAGGTGCTTCTGGGAAGATGGTAGACAGGAATCTGTGCAAAAAATGTTGGAGGGGAGGTAACCAGAGCTCAGCCAGAGAGGGTAATATGATAAATGCAGGAGGGGTATGAGGAGACCAAATAGACCCCCTAAAAAAACAGTACAAAACACAGCAGGCTGCAACTTACCCACAGGTCAACCTGCTTCTCTGTGGAGTGTAGTTTCACTTTGATAAACTAAAAACCTTTACTGCTTTAACTCTCTATGGAGTCTTCTTGACTGAATTCTTTCCATCGAGAAGATAAGAACAAAGTAATTCCACAATCCACTACCCGGTTACAAACTCATTACAGTTTGCAAAATTTCTTTGAAAAGTTGTGTCTAGATTCAGTAAATAGCTTTATTTCTACCTATATAATTTCTGTTCTCCCTTTTCTGGTAACAATACCTAGAATTCCTATTGTATGCTACTCATTTTTGCCCTCCTTTAAGTCATCCTTGTATCCAAATGATTGAAGTGGAGTTGAACTCAACCACTGGGCACAGCAATTGGATCAAAGATGGATGCATGGCCTCAAGATAAGCTTTTCTGAGCTAACCTGGCACTGAAATTGGAACTACTGAGGAAAAAAATCTATCAGCATTGCTAAACCACAATTACAATGTTGGAATAACAGGTGGCCATCTTGCTATTATATGTATTCTATCTGAGAAATAATGTATTATGGAGGAAAAAAAAGGTAAGAAATAGAAATGGATCTTTCACACCACCTAGATACATTTGAGAATGAAGCCTATCTTTAGACTTTTCAGCTATTACAGACATAAATTCCCTTTCTAACTTAAGCTATTTGAGTAAGAGTTCTTTGAATTGAAACTTGAAAAGTCTAATAGAAGAGATAATCCTCAAGTAGTCTGTCAAGTGCAGATATTATGTTTTGATGTAGCTGCCTGCCTGGGATTCAGCCATCTTGACTTGCTGCCCACCAGACAGCTCCCTCCTTTAATATCATCCCCGAGAGTAGTGTATTATACCTAAATTCAGGACTATAGGTATACTTTTATTATATTTTATATAATATATATTTTCAGAAATTAGCTACCTTAAACAAGCTTTTACTATCTTCATCCAAAGTATTTCTTTCAAATGTTGAACAGGATATGTATCTATAGCAGGCCATCAGAGACTAGTTTCAGATAGGCATGGATCTATTCATTAGTGCTCTGTGTAGAGTGGTAGAGAACTACATACTATATCAGGTTATTAAAATGGAGATTTCAACTGAGGCACAACGACAGAGCAGAGATATAAAAATTACCCAGTCTGGCATTTTCAAAGGATTTAACTCTTAAAAACCTTTCAATCACACTAAGGTTATAAAAAGGGACAAAAATGAAGAAAGGAGAATATTTCTTTGGGGAAGATTTCTTTGGGAAAATGCTGCTGTATATTGCACCCCCATTGGGATTAAGCAGTGTATGATGTGAAACAAATCAAAAGAAAAAAGTTATTGTGATTTTGTGATTTAAATAAGAAATATATATTTGGTCTTTGTCTTGATTTCTGGCTCAGAGCTCCTAAAACTCTTGGCATTTCTTAAGTATAGGAGCTAGAAAGGTCTTTTATTACGTTAATGAGGTGACTTTTAGACCTCACCTAAGAATGGGGTGGGGGGCAGGTTGTCAGGAAAACCAGCCTTGCTGATTAAAGGGTTGACGCTAAGTTTCCACCCTTGACCTCCAGAGAGAGGAGAGGGGCTGGAGGTTGAATTCATGGCCAATGACCAATGATTTAATCAATCATGACTATGTAATGAAGTTTCCATTTGAAAAAAAAAAGGACTGGATTTGGAGAGCTTTTAGATTGGTGAACAGGTGGAAGTGCTGGGAGAGTGGTGCTCCCAAAGAAGGCATGGAAGCAAGGAGCTCTTTCCCCATACCTTTTCCTGTGCCTCTCTTCCATCTGGCTATTCCTGAGTTATATCCTTTCATAATAGGCTGGTAATATTGCAAATAAAATGTTTCTCTAGGTTCTGTGAGCCACTTTAGCAAAATAATAGAACCCAAAGAGGGGGCCTTGGGAACCTCTGATTTTATAGTGGATCAGTCAGAAGTGTAGATAACAGCCTGGACCTGAGACTGGTTTTAAAGTTGAGGGTGGAGGGTGCCGGTACAGACAGCGTTGTAGTACTGAACCCTTAACATATGGAATCTGATGCTATTTCTGGGTGGATGATGTAAGAATTGAATTGAATTGTAGGACACCCAGCTGGTGTTCTGAGAATTGCTTGTTGGTATGAAGACCCCACCCCCATACTGGAGCTAGTGCCAGAACCTATTTAGTTTTATAGATAGAAGCCTGAGAGATACTGATGGAAGCCACTATAGTCATACAGATAGAAGCTGGATATATATACTGATGGAAGCCACTGACCTTAAGGGGCCTCTGCCTGAGAAATCTGGAGGATTGATAATGGGCTACTGAACTGGAGGCAAAACAAAGGAAGAATTTCTATTGCTCTAGAATTTGCCAATTTGCCCTAATCCTCATGTTTGTCAGAGCCAGATGTGCAACTGGAAGGAAGGAGAAAGAGGAAAGGAAGAGGGAAGGGAGGATATATAGGAATCAATGCGTAAAAATCCCCAAAAAAACAAACAAAAAACTGCAGTAAGCAAGGTAAAGTGGAAGAGAGAAAGGGACATGATCTCTTTCTTCAGCTTCCCACCTAGAAAGTCTTGTTGGGGTGAGAGAAGATTATTTTAACTATTTTGAATCAAATATAGTTATATTATTATGTCAATTTAAATTTAATTTCTGAATTAAGTCTGTGTTTGCAGATTAAAGTGGCTGCAAAATGTCTTCTCTAAGGGTTCAGAAAAGTCAGGAGCTGCCCCAGTTTTCACCTAGCGAAATGGAAGTAGTCCCTCTCTGAGTTAGTATAAAGAGCCAGTAAGACATAAAAATAAAGCTTTCTGACTACATCACATAGGTCCTGTTTCTTTGCTGTACCAGTATGTTCTTTGACTAAAGCCTCATTTGTCCATCTTATACGTATGGATGGGGTGGAAAACACTGGCAACAACCTTATTAAAATCCACATCTTCTCTATACTTTCTCCTACTTTGATGAGACAATTTAGGAATGGAAAAAAATTAGTTTGTATTGACTAACTTTAGTGGAACCATGTTGCTGACAAATAAACATCAATTTCTCTTCTGAATATTTATAAAAGTTCTGATTAATATTTCATTCTAAAGTTATTAAAGTGACAGATGTCGAGTTTATCAGCTGTAATTCCTGCAAGCCACCTTATTTTCAATGTTAGGGTAACTTGAATGTGTTTCTTAAGTGATATCAGCATGAAAAGGCTTCTGAATGGCTTTCTTGAGGAACTGTGAGGATGAAGATCAATGATTAAATTGATAAAATTTTCTGGAACCACAGAGATCAATTTAGACAACTTCCTGTTTGTTTTTCTTACATCATTCCATTGTTGAGAGTGATTAGGTTGGACAATGAGTTTTCAAATATGTGCTCTTCTAATAAAATATTAATGATGTGCTTAATGATACTAATTCTCAAATCACCTAGCTGCGTTAAATGTTTTTAAGCCAGAGGACAAAACGATTTGGTCTGATTCCTTCCTCTTTAGTTGCCTGTGGCATTTCACAAATATATATATATATATATATATATATATATGGCCCAGGCGGCCATATATTCTTTTTTGTAAGATATAATATATATATATATATTAAAGATTTTATTTATTCATCAGAGACACAGAGAAAGAGAAGCAGAGACACAGGCAGAGGGAGAAGCAGGTTCCACGCAGGGAGCCTGACATGGAACTCAATCCCGGGTCTCCAGGATCAGGCCCTGGGCTGAAGCAGCGCTAAACCGCTGAGCCACCAGGGCTGCCTGCATTTCACAAATATTAAGTGGCTATGCTATCATATGCATTTTTCAAAATTTGTAGAGTAGTATGTCAAGAAGGGCAGCACTGAGGATACTGACACAGTAGAACAGTAAAACTGATCTTTACAAGACCACTATTTTAATTGCTCTATTTACTCTAAATTTCTTAGACTGGCCATTTTACAATTAACTAGAATGCTCAATTAATTGGAATGATTTTTCTGTCCTAAACTTTTAAAAGGAATTCCTACATAAAGGAAAAAAAAAGAAAAACTAAAAACAATGCCAAAAGCTTTCACAGCAGAATTCTTGACACAGAGTAGACCCTCAGTATATGTAGGGAACAATTAAATGAGTTAATAGGAATTTAATAACAAAGTAACCACAAAGCAATATTCTAAACATAGATCCTGTCCTATTCCTTCAAAATATATCTCTGATTAAATAGAATGAAGCGTTTGTACAGATTGAACATATGTAACTGCCAGTATTACAACTTTTTAAATAGCTTTATTCAGGTATAATCGACATACAAAAACTACACCTATCTAAAGACTACAATTTGATAAGTTTTGACTGATCAACCCATGATCATAATCTAGATAATGAACATATTGTCCCAGAATTTTCTCTGCTTTGTAATACTTCTTTCTAGCCCCAACCTCTCTTGCATCTCCACGGTAACTCCTGGGCTGCTTTCTGTCACTATAGAGTAGTATGCATTTTTGAGAGTTTTAAAAAATGAAATCACAGGGATGCCTGGGTGGCTTAGCAGTTTGGCGTCTGTCTTGAACCCAGAGTGTGATCCCAAAGACACAGGATCAAGTGGCACACACCGGGCTCCCAGCATGGAGCCTGCTTCTCCCTCTGCCTTTGTCTCTGCCTCTCTGTGTCTCTCATGAATAAATAAATAAAATCTTTTAAAAAAGAAAAAAACAGATAATTTTTTTTAAAAAATGAAACCACATAAATATTTAGCAGTGTGGTTTATTTTGGTGGGGGAGGAGGAAGGTCTGGCTTCTACTACTCAGCATAATTATTTTGATTAGATCATGCTGAGTAAATTAATAGTTTATTCCTTCTTTTTCTTGAGTGATATCCTATTATATAGCTATATCACAATTTGTTTATCCATTTACCTATTGATGGACATGTGAGTTTTTTCTAGTTTTTGACTATTGCAAATAAAGCTACTATGAAAACCCCTGTCCAAATCTCGAAATGAATTATACTTTCTTTTCTTGTGATAAATTTCTGGTATTAAAATGGCTGCATCATAGAATAGGTGTATGTTTAACTTTTTAAGAAACTGCAAAATTGTTTCCAAAGCAGTTGTGCCATTTTACATTCACACTAGAAGTAGTATATGAAAGTCCTACCTCTTCCACATAGTGCCAATACATGGTATGGTTGTGTTGTTGTTTTGCTGTTCTAAAGATATTGTAGTTGTAGTTTTAATTTGCATTCTCTTTCTGACTAATGAAGCTGAACATGTTTTCATGTGTTTATTGATCATTCATATAGGATTTTTGGTTTAGTGTCTGCTTAAATCATTTGTCATTTTTTGTTATTTGTATTATTTTCTTTTTGTTGAGTTTCAAGAGTTTATAATATATTCTTGGTTCAAATGTTTTATCAGATAAATGCTTTGCAAATATTTTCTACCAGTCTGAAGTTTCTTTTATATTCCAATAGATATATTTTTAATACCAAAAGATATTAAATAATTTTTTATGGTAGCACTTCGGGTGTCATATCTAAAATATCTTTGCCTAGGTCACATGGATTTTTATCTATATTTTATAAGTTTTGTACTTTTAGGACTTATATTTAAGTCTACATTGATTTTGAATTAATTTTTATATATGCTATGAAGTATGAATCAAAGTCAATTTTGTGTGTGTGTATGAATGTCCAATTGTTCTAGCATGATTTTGTTGAAAATATTTTCCTTTCTCCACTTAATTATCATTGTCCTTTGAAAAGAAATCAGTTGTCATATATGTTAGGTTCCATTTCTGGACTCTCTTTTCTGTTCCATTGATTTATATGCCTCTCTTTATGCCAAGGCTATACTGTCTGAATTATTATAGCTTTATAATAAGTATTGAAATCAAGTAATATTAGCTGAATCATTCAACCTTATTATTCTTTTCCGACATTGTTTGCCTTCTCAGGAGTCTGCATTTCCATGTAAATTTTAGAACAAGCTTCTCAATTTCTAACAAAAAATTTCCTATTACTTTGGGATGCCATTTAATCTATTGATCCATCTGGGGAGAAATGACATAATAATATTGAGTCTTTCAACTCATCAGCAAGATGAGTTTACCGTTTTTCTCTCTCTGATGTTTTATGTTTTTCATTGGAAAAGTCATATCTTTTGTCATATTGAACCTTGGATATTTCATAATTTTGATGCTCGCTTAGAAGGTATTGGTTTTTACATTTCAATTTCCAATTGTTATTATATAGAAATACAATTGCTTTTTGTGTATTGTTTGTAGCTTGCAATGTACCAAACTCATTTATTCATTAAAGTTGCTTCTTTATAGATTCTCTAGAATATTGTGATAGAGGATATTGTCATCTGTATATAAAGACAGTATTGTAACTTCCTTTCCAAGCTGAAGTTCTTTTACTTATTTTTCTTGTTTTATAGCTGTGGCTTATAACCACTAGTTATTCCATAAATCTCTATCTTTTTTCTGGTGTTAGGGAGAAAACATATATTCTCTCACCAAATATTAAGTATAATGTTGGCTGTAGGTTTTACATAGATACTTTTTATCAGGTTGAGGAAGTTCCTTTATACTCCTAGTTTGCTGCAGATTTTTATCAGGTATGTATAGTGAATTTTTTTTCTTTTTTTCTTTTTACAGGCTGGAGATGATCATAAGGCTCTTATTTTTTTTTAATTTGCTAATTTGGTGATTTACCATAGACTGATTTATGAATATTAAAGAAATCTTATATCCCTGTGATAGTCCCTACTTGATCAATATGTATTTTGTGTACTACTGGAGCACATCAACAGTGCTGAAAATTCTGTTTAAAAACCTTTGCATCTGTATACAGAAAAGATAATATCCTATAGTTTTTTTGGGGGGTGGATAGAGATGGAAGGAGAGGGAGAGAGAGAATCTCTCAATCAAACTCCATGCTGAGCACAGGAGCCCAACAGGAGGTTCAGTTTCACACCCTTAGATCATGACCTGAGGCAAAATCAAGAGTTGGATGCTTAAACAAAACTGAGCCACCCAGGCGGCCATATATTCTTTTTTGTAAGATAATTAAGAACCTGGGAAGACACTTGAGACACATTTCCTCCTCTCCAATTTCTGGAAAAAATCTGTGTAAAAAGAGTACTACTTACTTCTTAAGTATTTAGAGAAATTTACTAGTGAAACCAATGGGCCCAGAATTTTCCTCATAGGAAGATTTTTAAGTACAAATTCAATTCCTTTAATAAACCTAAGTCTATTCAGGTTTCTTCTTGAGGAACTTTTATAGTTTATATTTTTCAAGGAATATGTCAGTCTTATCCACCTAAGTCATTGATTTTATAGGCACAATAATATTTCTTATTATCTACCTAATATTTATAAAATATGTCATGATATTACTTCTCTCATTCCTAAAATTGGTAATTTGTCCTTTTTCATGATCAGTCTCCTTTATCCTGATCAGTCTGGGTAGAAACCTCTCATTTTTGAGAAACCTCCTCAATTTTTTTTTTTTTAATCTCAAAGAAGCAGCTTCTGGTTCCATTGATTTTTCTATATTATTTTTCTATCTCTATTTTATTATTTTTTGCTCTGATTTTTATTATTTTCTTTCCTCTTTGGGTTTTATTTGTTTTTCTTTTTCTAGTTTCTTAATATAGAAATGCAAGATCATTTGAGACTTTTCTCCTTTCCTGACATAGGTAGTTAGTTTTATAAATTGCCCTCTAAGAACTGCTTTTGCGATATTCCACAAGTTTTATAAGGTTGTGTTTTTATTTTCATTCCATTAAATTGTGTTCTAATTTCTTTTTTGATTTCTTCTTTGATTCATAGGTTCTATACGAGTGTGTTACTTAGCTTTGAAATGTTTGGGGATTTTTCCACACATTTTTTTAGTTATCATTAATTTCCAATTTATTCCATATTGGTCAGAGAACATGCTTTGTGTGACTTGAATCCTTTCAAACTTATTGAGGCTTGTTTTATGGCTGGTAATCTTGACTCACAAATAAAGTCACAAGAAATTGTGAATTTTACTTTGTTGGATACTGAATATTCTTGTATTCCTGTGTATATTTTTGAGCTTTGTTTTACAATTCAATTAAATTGTTTAGAAATAGTTTGATCCTCTTCATTCTTGCTTGTAAGATCTATTAGGCTGTACTAGAGCAATGTTTCATCTAATTATCCCTAGTAATGAGTCTAGATCCTTCTGTGTACTCTACCCAGTGCTCCCTGAATTTATATTGTTCTCCAATCTCACTGGTAGGATATTCTGAGTCCAGGATCAGAACCAGCTCTCTTCTCACTAATCCTTTCTAATGGTTCTTTCTTAGCTTTGTGTAATTTCCTCCCAAATACTCTGCTAAATACTTGGTGGAAATCTACAGATCTCCAAAGTTCACTCTGTGCAACTAACTCCATTTTGGTTCTCTGTCCTATGAACTTTAGGTACCTTGATCTTTCTGGATTCTCATCTTAATCTTCTCAATTCAGGAAGTCCGTAAGTCTTCCCTTGGTTTTGCCCTTTCTGCACCATATCTGGACACTCCCAAGGCTGTAAACTGGGGAGAACACAAAACTGATCTAATTGTTTACCAACTCTCATGGATCACAGTTTTTAGCTGCCTGATGCCCAGTCTTAAAAACTGTTACTTTAATTTTAAAAAATATTTTCCCCTCATTATATTGATTCAGATAAAAGATCATATCTGGTCCCTATTATACATCTTGACTAAAAGTGGAAATACCTTATTCCACCATTTTATTTTATTTTTATTTATTTTTCAAGTAGGCTTCATGCCAAGTGTAGAGACAACATGTCAAAAGTCATATACTTAACCGACTGAGCCATCCAGGTTTCCTGTCCACCATTTTAAGCCTGGAAAATTGGTAGTTTATTATTTCTCAGCCTAATACATATCTTATACTTAAAATAAAAATTGCTCAGTTAATCTCATATTACCAATATGGTTTTGGAGATATTTTAATAAATCAGAGATTTATATTCTATATTCTAAGTATTAACTCTCCCCCCCAGAGTCCTTGATTTCTTGGAGTCAGTTTTGAAAATTGGCAACATATACTCTATATTAAATTTAGAAGTCAGAAAGAGTATAACCTAAAAAACCTTTTACCTTTAGATTAAAAATATTTAAATAGTTACCAAAAGATGCTGCCAAAAGATACCAAATGACAGAACTTATGTAAAGAATTTGATGAATCAAATAAAATATTTTTATTTGAGATTGATAATGCTACTACTTTTTTTAACATTCATGTACTGAGCTAAGATTGCCAGCTTCTTCTACTTTGTGTAATGTCATGAATCTCTTCAGCATATCTGCAATTACAAGTGAAACTTGACAAATTTCAAAATCAGTGCCCTAAAACCATGGATACTATATCATTTAACTCAATTGTAGAGAAGCCTTTTTTGTTTCTTTTGCCACTATTTACCAAATATGAGAACTCATCTAAAGTAAGATACCCTATTCCTAATGTTTGTATTTGTTCATTCATAATTTAAAAAATTAAAAATTGTAGCTACTAATTTTATGTTCCTTAGATAAAGCTTCACCTTTATCTGCTTCACATCCTTACCAGATTTTATATCCTTATGTGAAACTGCATAACCATTTTTCATCTGTTCTTTGAACTTCCTATAGCATGATATATCAGCATCCAAGCCATAAAAAAGAAGGACAGAAGGAAGGATAGGCAAGTATTGAGGGATGCAAGAGCTCTACAAATTTAAAGAAGAAATGAGAGACCAAGTCTATTATCATTTATAAAGTATGCCCAGCTGTTCTTTCTTCCCTGTACTTCTCCCATTTTATTTCTGAGGAAAATTAAGTGACTTTTTTATGGGTATAATATGTTCTTAGCTACTGACAGACAGTAGAATCTGTATGGCAGATTTTTGCATCACCGTGATGGATTTAAAAAAAAATTATATCAAATGAGATCTGCCATTACCTGAAAGAGAAGCAATTTTGCTTTCTCACCGTTCAGTGCTAATATTGTGAATTTATTCACTGAAGCCGAATTTCCCTAGACTGGCATTCTTTAATTCACTTTACAGATTAGTTTTTAAAAAGTCAGTGGTCTATGAAAAGTAAAATTTAATTCACAAAATGTGTATTGTCCTTACTTCTAATTTATATTCTCCTTTTTTCTTAGTTATCTGCATTTCCTTCTGTAAATTGTCTCTTTCACTTAACACACAGAGTATAGCATTTTCTTTTATGAAAGTCTCTTTAATCAATTCCAAATATATCTCTTTAATTTTTTTCTTCCTATAAAATGGAGATTATAGTACTTACCTCATGACGTTATTATAAGAATTTGTAAAGTGTCTGGTATATGGTAATGCTCAATAAATGCTAGGTACTTCTTTTCCTCCTATTATTCTTTCTCACACTCCTTAATACAACTCATCCTTTACTGTTAGACAGATACATCTTGTTCCTTCACACCATTCCTTGCCTCCATGCCACTACTTATGTTGGATTTCCTACTTACAAAACCTCCACTCATCATAAACCAAATTCTTAACCACATTTTACAAGATCTTGTTCCATTTCTGTGAAGTCTTCTCTACTAATCTTCTGATATTGCTCCCTCCTCTAATCTTCTTTAGTGCCTGCTTCCTAGTGTTTGTTTTGACACCTAACAACTTCCTGTCTTCTACAGGGTTTCAATACATAACGAATGAGGTGTATTTAGTGTCTTATCTTTCTAATAGGACTGTCTACTTCCAGAGGCAATAATTCCTTTTCATTTCCTATCCCCACCACCCACTTGCTTCAAACTTTTTAGCTATTTAACAGATATTGAATGAATGCATGAATGAAAATATAACTGGACTCTTGTTATATGCAATTTTACAGAAAAAAACAATGATAAATGAGAAAGGAGGACTGATTTTACATATCGTTCAATGTCTTTTCTCCTACCAGCACAGCTTGTTTTTTTCTCAAGTGTTAGGCACTTTCTTTTGTATTTTACTTTCAAGTTTGCTTTCTAAATGCAGAGCTTTCTCATCTGATGTTTCTGCCCTAGTTAAGGCTCTTTGTGTTGTACTATATATCCTCCCTCTTAAAAATATGATTGCTTTTCTTCCTCAACTTTATTTCCCCTCTCCTGAATAAAATCTATGATCTGAAACATCTGAAAACAGGTGATAGTTTACAACTAATTTTAAAAATATACTGTAAAGAAATATTGACAACTTACTTTTGGTGACACTAACACAGCAATAGTCATAATAGGTGCATGCTGTAAAATATAGTGAAAAAATAATGAAATTTTGTCCAAAATATAAACAAGGAGGACATATTATCCCAAATATGTGTGTGTGGGGGGGGGGAGGAGGGTAGTTAATATGCCCATCCAGCAAGTCACATTATTCCTATATAATGTTAATAATCTATGCTTGCTTTATTTCCTTTGGGGATTATTCCTTTGTGAAAATAGTCAAAGATTTTTATAAAACCAAAGTTTTGTCTCTTTCCTGTCATCAAGTTTTACCTAAGGAAAGAAAGACACAGATGTTTAATTTAGTTTCTAAATTCTATTGCCTGTAATTTGAGTTGTAATTTGTGTTGAACTCATAACACTAAGGATAACATAGGAATTTCAAAACTTGTATTACATGATAACATTTACCATAAGCCAGGTGATACTAAACTATTCCTCTAGAATGACAATTTTTAAATCAATACAAGATTAAATATCACCTATATTTCTATATGTACCAATTGTTATGGTTTTAAGCTGAATGAAGAGTAGCATTACAAAATTTTATAAAACAACTCATAAAAAATGAAAATAAAATGGCTTATTAAGAGGAAAAAATAAGAGCAAACAAAAATATCTCTAAGCATCTTTATAAAATAGAAAGAAGACATTATAAGTGAATATAGATATCATATTTTTCCCACTTACTGGTATGTTTGCTTATTTCAAACTAATACAAATATATTAGGCTTGAATATGTAACACTAAAGGCATAGTTTTGTTTATTTCATTTATAATGTGAAAGTAATGGGATATTTAGATGTAATCCCAATTCTTAAACTTATTCAAGATTGTCTACAACATGTAGCAACAATCACCTCCCTCAAATTATACTTAGCAATTGTTGAAATGCACAAATGATTTGGTTTTCAATACTGATAAAGCATACTATTTCTATTTTTCCTTCTCATCCACTAATAATTTTACCACTTTTTAAAATTTTAATTTCCTTTTGCTTAGTACTTTCTGATATAGTTCCAGATTTATTAGTCTTGCCACCATTTTGATTTAACATTGTAACCATCCAGCAACCTCAAAGCCTGATATTGGCCTCACATTTTACAAACAGCTGTAGCACTTCATACACTTTTATCTTTAATGAAATAGGTTGTTTAAAATAATTTCACCATGAACTAAATGCTCCATTCAAAAGACAAAAAAAAAAAAAAAAGGCAGACAAACCAGACCCATCTATATGCTGCCTACAAGAAACTCATTTTAGACCTAAAAACACCAGAAGATTGGAAGTGAGGGCATGCAGAAACATCTACCATGCAAATAGATGTCAAAAGAAATCTGGAGTAATAATACTTCTATCAGACAAAATAGACTTTAAAACAAAGACTGTAACAAGAGACAAAGAAAGATGACACATAATAATAAAGGAGACAACCCAACAGGAAGATATCACAGTTGTAAATAATTATGCATCCAACATGGGAACACTCAAATACAGTTAATAAACACAAAGGAACTAATTGATAATAATACAATAATACTAGGGGACTTTAACAGCTCATTTACATCAATGGGAGGATAATCTAAACAGAAAATCAACAAGGAAATAATGGCTTTGAGTGATACACTGCAATGGATGGATTGAAGAGATATCAGAACATTCCATTCTAAAAAATCAGAGTATACATTCTTTTCAAGTGCACATGGAACATTCTCCAAGATAGATCACACATTGTTCAAAAAACAATCCTCAACTAATTCAAGAAGACTGAAGTCATACCATGCTTCCTTTCTGGCCACAGCACTCTGAATTTAGAAGTCAGCCACAAGAAAAAAAATTAGAAAGACCACAAATATGTGGAGGTTAAATAACATGATTTTAAACAATGAATGAATCAACTAGGAAATAAAAGAACAAAAAGGGCTGCCTGGATAGTTCAGTTGGTTAAGCATTTGCATCAGGCTCTACACTCAACAGAGTCTGCTTGAGATTTTCTCCTTCTTTCTTCCTCTGACCCTCCCCTGTCAATAAATTAATTAAATATTAAAAAAAAAAGAAGAAGAAGAACTAAAAAAGTACATGGAAACAAATGAAGACAAAAACAAAATAGTTCAAACCTTTGGGATGCAGCAAAAGTGGTTCTTAGAGGGAAGTTTATAGCATTACAGGCTTACCTTAAGAATCAAGAAATATCTCAAATAAACAACCTAAAGGAGCTAGAAAAAGAACAACAAACAAAACCTAAAATCAGCAGAAGAGGGAAATAATAAATATAATTGCAGACATAAATACTATAGCAATTAAAAAACTCAATAGAATATATCAATGAGACTAGGAGCTGGTTCTTTGAAAAAAATCAATAAAATTGATAAACCTCTAACCATAATTATCAAGAGAAAATAAATAAATAAAATCACAAATGGGTGTGGAGAAATAACAAACACCACAGTAATACAGAAAAGTATAAGAGAATATCATGAAAAGCTGTATGCCAACAAATTGGAAGAAATGGATAAATTCCTAGAAACATATAAACAACCAAAAGTGTAACAGGAAGAAATAGAAAATTTAAACAGACTGGTAATCAGCAAAGAAATTGAATCAGTAATCAAAAATGCCCACCAACAAACAGAAGTCCAGGACCAGATGGCTTCACAGGAGACTTCTACTGAACATTTTAAGAAGAGGTAATACCTATTATTCTCAAACTACTCCAAAAATAGAAAAGGAATGAAAACTTCCAAATTCATTCTATGAGGCCAGTATTATCCTGATATCAAAACCAAATAAAGACACAACTAAAAAAGAGAAGACTGGCCAATATCCCTGATGAATATAGATGCAAAAAAAAAAAAATCTCAATAAAATACTAACAAACTGAATTCAACAATGCATTAAGAAAATCATTTATTAGGATCAAGTGGGACTTAGGATTGCAAGGATGGTTCAATATTTGCAAATCAATCAGTTAATGCATTACATCAATGAGAAGATAAGATACATATGATCAGAAAAAGCTTTTGACAAAGTACAACATCTATTCATGATCAAACCCCTCAACAAAGGAAGTTTAGGGGGAACACACCTCAACATAATAAGTGTCATATATGAAAAAAACATGTCTTACATCATCTTCAATGGGGAAAACTGAGAGCTTTTCCCTAAGGTCAGAAAAGAAACAAGGACGTACACTCTTACCATTTTTATTCAACACAGTACTGTATTAGCCACAGCAATCAGACAGAAAAAAATAAAAAGCATTCAAATTGGTAGAGAGGGAAAACTTTCACTTTTGCAGACGACATGCTGATCTATATAAATAGAAAACACAAAAGACTCCACCAAAAGAACCCCACCAGAACTGATAAACTAATTCAGTAAAGCCACAGGACACAAAATCAATATACAGAAATTTGTTGCATTTGTATGCACCAATAATAAAGCAGCAGAAAGAGAAATTAAGAAAGTCCCATTTATAGTTGCACCAAAAATAATAAGATACCTAGGAATAAACCTCACCAATGAGGTGAAAAACTTATACTCTGAAAACTATAAAGCACTGATGAAAGAAATTGAAAAGGATACAAAGTAATGGAAAAACATTCCATGCTCATGGATGGGAAGAACAAATATTGTGAAAATGCTTATTATCCAAAGCAATCTACATAATTAAGGCAACCCCTATTAACATACCAACAGCATTTTTCCCAGAACTGGAATAAACAATCCTAGGAAACCATGAAAGACCCAAAATAGCCAAAGCAACCTTGAAAAAGAAAGGAAAAGCTGGAACCACCTCAATTCTAGACTTCAAGTTATATTACAAAACAAACTAGAAAACCCAGAAATAAATCCACATGTATATGATCAATTAATCTTTGACAAAGCAGGAAAGAATATGCAATGGGAGAAAATCTCTTCAACAAATGGTGTTAGGAAAACTGGACAGGAACATGCAAAAGAAACTGGATAACTTTCCTACACTCTACATAAAAATAAACTCCAAATGGATGAAACACCTATATGTGAGACCCAAAAGCATCAAAATCCTATAGAAGAACATAGGCAGTAACCTTTTGAAACTGGCCATAGCAACTTTTTTCTAGATATGTCTCTTGGGGAAGGGGAAACAAAAGCAAAAATAATCTATTGGGAATACATCAAAAAGAAAAGAAAAGAAAAAGCTTCTGCACAGTGAAGAAAGCAATAAACAAAAATAAAAGCCCACAGAATGGGAGAATGTATTTGCAAATGCTATGTCTGAAAAAGGGTTGGTACCAAAAAAATATAAAGAACTTTTAAAACTCAACACCCCAAAAATAAATAATCCAATTACAAAATGGGCAGAAGACATGAACTGAAAGCCAACAGACACATGAAAAGATGCTCAGCATCACTTATCATCAGGAAAATGCAAATCAAAACTACAATGAGATATATCACCTCACACCTGTCAGAATGGCTGAAATCAAAAACCCAAGAAACAGCAAGTACTGGCAAGAATGTTGATAAAAACAAACCCTCTGGCACTGTTGGTGAGAATGCAAACTGGTACAGCCACTGTGAAAAACAGCATGGAGTGTCCTCAGAAAGTTAAAAATAGAACTACCCTATGATCCAGTAACCGTACTACTGGGTATTTACCCAAAGAATACAAAAACATTAATTCAAAGGGGTACATGCAATCCTTATGTTTATTGTAGCATTATTTACAATAGTCAAAATATGGAAGCAGCCCAAGTGTCCATTGATTGATGAATGGGTAAAGAAGATGTTACACACACACACACACACACACACACACACACACACACACAATGGAATATTATTCAGGCATAAAAAAAGAATGAAATTTTGCCATTTGCAATGACCTGGATGGAGCTGTGGAGTATAATGCTAAGTGAAAAAAATCTGTCAGAAAAAGACAAATACCATATGATTTCACTCATATGTGGAATTTAAGAAACAAAACAAAGTAGCAGAGGGGGAAAAAAGAAAGACAAATCAAGAAACAGACTTTTCCGTATAGAGAATAAAATGATAGTTATCAGAGGGGTTGGGATGGGATGCGTTAACTGGGTAATGGGGATTAGGACTGCATTTGTCATAATGAGCACTGGGTGATGTATAGAAGTGCTGAATCACTATATTGTATACCTGAAACAAATATAACACTACATGTTAACTAACTGGAAATAGAATAAAAACTTTAAAATAATAAATAAAAAAATTTAAAAGTTCTACCATGAGAACTGAAATCGTCCTATATCTTTTCTTTATTACACTTACTAATTGCATAGTTAATTCCCATTGATTGGTCCTTTTATTTGGATTTTCTAGACTGTTTAAAATATAGTGTTAAGATAAAAATAATTTAACATAATTATGGTCTATTTGACCCAAGGAGTTCTTTCTCCATTATTTGCATTAATATTTATGTGCTATCACTGTATTTCTGTATGATTTTAATATGTGAATTGCCATGTTTATACTATGTGTGTGTAATATAAGGCAAGTTTTTAACCTTTATTATGAAATAAGTTTAAATGATTAAAATTTGAAGTAAAATTTTAAATTAGTATGCTTTCAAAGTCTTGTTAAGACCCACAGATATTGCCTTCTAAGCTACAAAAATGTAGAGCAACAGGGCTTTATTTGTCTTAGATTAGATTAGAACATGTTACCGCTTGTCATTGGTATACAGAAATGGTTTTTTAAGAGAAGTCAGAATTCTCTCTCTCCCTCTCTCTCTCTTTTTTTTTTTTTTTTTTTGTAATAAAGAATACCCCATAAGAAGACTTCAGAAAGGAAGGGAGATTCCATGCTAGAAACTTTCACTGAGAAAGAATGGCAGAAGTCCTGGTTGAGGCTTAGTCCCAGACACTCAATACCCAGAAACCATTCAAATTATCTGTGCTTTGGAAGACAATAGCTGAGTTTGTGATGATGAAGCACGAGACATATAACCATGCTTCTAAAGCATGGTACGTATCTTTGGTAAGGGCAGGAAACAGACCAGAAAGACATCGTCATATATTTAAAAGTGTATGTTAGAATGTGATGGGCCAGTCTTCTCTACTGATAGTATGAAGCATCTAGAAAATAAAAGCTAATAGTAGACAAATAATTCTCTAGTCTCTCCTTTCTTCTTCTTGGTATGTGTAATAAAAAGGACAGCTTTTGGAACAAATGTAGTCTTAATTTCTCAGACAGTGTGGGAATGGAATACATGAACTAGGTACCTATAATTAGGTATGGTAAAATTTGGAATTGTTGGTTAAAATATAGGAGTGAGACCATGTTTATGTACTTCTGTGACAGAATATGCCATATTGGATTTCTTTGTGGATCCATGTACATGAGTGTGTATATGAAGTCACATAATTGCAACAATAAAATCTCCTCTTAAAACTATAGAATAGATTAGATTTTATTGATCTGGACTGTCCCTTCCCCTCAATGAAGACATCCTCTTAAATGGACCATACCACTTACACAGTGACTATTGTGTTTGTACAGTATCATGTATCACTTTTGACCCCTCCCCTATTGAGGTGACAAATTCAAAGTCTATTTTGAGATTCATATATACTCTTCAAGTCCACAGCACCAAACACAGTATCTCCTCTCTGGGAGATAGAGAAATAGTTTGGTAGAATGGTAAGGCAAGTTAATATGGTGGCTGGTGGTAAAGAGAACTGGGTTCAAATGGTGGCACCCTCTCTGACTTGAACAAATTATGTTATCTTTCATTTCATATCTCTTCTCACCTGAAAATAGATATAATTATATTGACCTCATAGAGATTTTAAGAGGATTAAATATCAGGCTACTTAGTATTTGCAAATAGTCAGGACTTGACAAAATTAGACAACTATGGAGAATGATAAAACTGTTATAAGCTTGTTAATGCTATTCATAATCATATATAAAAATTCATATTCGTTGAGTCAATCTTACAAATTTAAATGCAATTTGGCTGGGTAACAGCTAACAAAGGAAGTGCTTTAGAAATAGATATCTGTCGTGATAATTCCAACTTCATGATATCTCTGGCATCTCCTTTCCTCATCCATCTCCGCATTGATCTCTCTAGTTAAAGCACATCATTTCTTACCTGCCCAAGTGCTTCAGACTCCTCACCATTCTCCTATGCTACCCCAGTACTCTATACTAGATATGTGCCACTTGCACCTTGTGATCTATTCTCTACCCTTCTTCATCTTGCTATGGGTCTCTAGAGACTAATCTCCAAGGTTAAGATTCTCAGCCTCTGGTTTTCACTGGATTTAGCCAACGGGAAGTCATCTGTAGGAGATGTGACTGTGGAATCACCTGTTCCCTCCTAAATGGGTCATGGTTTAACAATGATGAGTTTTCTTTCTTAAGATCGCAGCTTTTATTACCAGGAATGTTCTTTCTGTAGCTGTAATTTTTCCTTAGGTTCCTATAGCCTCTTCCTTTATTGCTTCAAGTTTGCTAGCCCAGGATGTTTGAACAACACTTGTTGGTTTCCTTTAACCCTGACCACACCTTTGCAAAGTCACTTCATTAATTTCTTCAATTATCTCTCCTTGAGTGTGTCATCTATCTCCTGCTGGATCCTGTCTGATATATATCCCACCACCTCCCACCATCCCAATTACACCTGTTTTTCACAATGCATCATTTAGAATGTGAACTGTGCCCTGCAACTCTCCTCTGCGGAACTTGGTTCATAGGATTCTTCCGCATTGAACTTTGTGTTCCACTACACTGGCCTTCCTTCAGCTTTTCTAGTGAATAAAGTTTTCTGCTTTAGGTTGTTTGCAGATACTCTGTCCTCTGCCAGGAACATGCAGCTTCCCTAGCCATATTAGAGATCAGTAAACATTTGTAAAATTACTTAAGGAACATTTTATAATTGGTATGCTCATTTTCTATTATTTTATTGCTTGATTATCTAATGAGCTGATATTTAAAATCTCTTTTCAGCATTTTTATCTATTCTATGCTAACAATATTCACCTTTTAACAATTAAGGTAGATCATTATATCTATAAAAATGATTACATTTCTTAGTAAATAGTGTACGTGTTCAGGTGTCATATATCGAAATAGCTTTAGTATGATTTAGATATTCCTTCTCTGGCTCACACAGCATACTTAGTGACATTTTCCAGTGGGTTTTTGTGCTGCTGTAATTTCTTCCAAAAAATATTAGCTGAGTAGGGCCTTGGGTTATGATTGTTTTAGTAATTTTCTCTGCAAATAATATGGTAAGAGATATTTCTTTGCTCCTACCTCTGTCATTACTTTTGTCATTCCATTCTTTCAATATTTATATTTTGAATCTTTCTACATATTGACCAAAATCCTAACATTTTCAGTCAATGATAAAATTTACTTGGCTCTCACCTCCATCATTGTTTCATTATTTGGTTGTGAAACTTAAAAAGTAAAATCACAAACTGTTGGTTTTCCTAGGGCACTTACCTTTGATTTTATTGGGAAATATGTAATTATTTTTAACATGCTGCTCTTTCAAAAATAAATTTTCTGTTTTCCATTCAAGTACAAAATATATATATCACTAAAAAAATTTAAAAGCACAGAATATAGGAAAAAATCCCCCATCACCCCACAAATGCTTAACCCTTCAGTGTCATATCCTACCAGTCTAGTTCTTTTACTGTGCCTATTTTATATACAATTAGGATAATAAAAGAGATGAAAAATTGTATTTCTAATTTTTTGAAAGATTTTATTTATTTATTTATTCATGAAAGACACAGAGAGAGAGGCAGAGACATAGGCAGAAGGAGAAGCAGGCTCCATGCAGGGAGCCCGATGTGGGTCTCGATCCCAGGACTCCAGGATCATGCCAAAGGTAGATGCTCAACCGCTGAGACACCCAGGTATCCTTATATTTCTAATTTTTAAATTGATTTTTATTCTTGTAAAAATAATACACACCCTAGGTTATACTAATATTATCTGATATCTACGTGAGATCATTTAAATTTTGAAGGTTCAATTATGGCAGTTAGATAATCTCATTCATAATGTTCTCATTCACTAATTTGGAATCTTAGAGATTTTATCATAAAAGAGCTGACATTTGTCTTTATACCATATCTAAACAATGGATATATCACGTAAATTAATAATATGAAGATGAAGGATCATGCTTGACTTAAAAGAAAAATATAATCTTAGAGAAAATAGAAAATCAATGCTGCAAACGTTAAACTTTATCTTGTAAAGTCTTCTCTATGTAAATTTTGGTAAATCATTTAGTCAGTATAATTTATAGGACAATTATTTTTAAAGATTTTATTTATTTATTCATGAGAGACAGAGAAAGAGAGGCAGAGATGCAGGCAGAGGGAGGAGAAGCAGGCTCCATGCAAGGAGCCCAATGTGGGACTCTAACCTGAGAATCAGGGATCAGGCCCGGAGCCGAAGGCAGACGCTCAACTGCTGAGCAACCCAGGCATCCCTATACTACAATTTTTGCGTGAAAGACATAAAATTCCTGCCCTTGGGGAGCATGCAGAAGACTATAGAAGCTTAAGGAAACGTAATTTTAACACAAAGGAGCATTTTACACTGAATGAGAAAGAGAGAGAGAGATTGAGAGAGGGGAAGAAAGAGAGAGAAGAAACAGAATGTTTTAGGGGAAGACACTTGAAGTTCAAATGGATTTGAGTTTTATGAACAGTTATGTAATCTCACAGTGCTTCAGTTTCCACCTCTGGAATAGGGTAAAGGAAATAAAATATCTATTTCAGGTCACTGATGATCTAATATAGCTACTAGCTCTGTGTCTGGCATACTAGAAATCTTCAGTAAATAGTAACTATTACTCAATTCATTTATAGATCTAGTACCATAAGAAAATTTAGAAAGACTATTTAAGAGGCTATTGTTGTGATAATTCTAATAAACATTAATGAGAGTCTAGATTAGCACAGTGGTAGGCAATACAGAATGAAAAGTGGATATTGAAAAGAATTCCATAAAAGCATATACAAGGATTAGTTACATAAAAAATGAAGGTGCAAAAAAAATCCAGGATGACTTGAGATTTTGACCTTTGTGAAGGAGAGAATATGAAACATGGGACTCATTCAAGCAAAATGAATCAAAATCTATGGGTTTAGAGCACTGGCATCACCATTTTTAAAAAGCACACCAGATTATTCTAATGCATCACAAAAATGGAGAGTCACATTTGAGATTTTTTATATGCATATATGAGTATATACAAAAGTGCTTTAAAATTAACTTAAATGTAATTTTATTGTAATAGTTTTAACTTGGTAAAAATTCATTACACAAAGAACAGGAAAATAAAATCTATAAAAGTAGCTGCTAGCCTTCCCCTTTCTTAAATTATATACTGAATAATGTGAATGTTTTGTCTAGGAAAAAGTGCCAATGAGCATTTAAGTTGACAAAGGCAAGTCATGGCACCCAAAGGAAAGCTTTAAACATAAGGCATATTGCTTTGTCCAAAGATATGATAACTTGTAATCAGTAAGAAACAATTCTTAGGAACAGAAGTAGAGCCTGAAGACTAGAAGAGGTGAGAGGATGCCCAATGAGGAACACATTTTCAAAAGTTGAAAAGAAAGAACGGTCAAACACAAATTTTATATTCTGTGAAAAATATCCTTCAGGAACGAAGAAATGAAGACATTTCCAGATGAAGGAAAACTGAGTTAATTTGTTGCTAGCAAATCTACCCTTAAAATGGCGAAGTTCTCTAAGCAGGAGGAAATGAGTACAAAGGAAGTCTCAGAACTTCAGAAAGAAAAGAAATTCACTCGCATGAGTAAAAAGAAAAAAAGGTGCATATAAGAAATTAACCTACTTCTTATGAGTTCATTTAATCACATTTGGTGGTTGAAGAAAAAAATTATAACAGCATCTGATGTGGTGTTCAGTGTATGTAGAGGAAATACTACAGTTATAATTAAAAAGTTGAATAGATTAAAGAACATAAATGAAGTCAGGTTTTTATACTTCACTCGAAGTTATAAAATGTCAATACTCATAGATTGTGAGAATTTATGTATGTATATTATAATACCTAGAGTACCCACTAAGAAAATTATATAAAAAGCTACACTCAAAAAAACACTGTTGATAAATTAAGATGAATTCTAAATAATGAACAAATAATCCACAGTAGAGTAACATAGGAGAAACAGAAAACAATTAATAACATGGCAGACTTAATCCATATCAATAATTGTCTTAAGTGTAAATTGTTCTAAATATGCCAGTCTCTAAAGATAGAGACTGGGACTCTTGGGTGGTTCAGTCAGTTAAGCATCTGACTCTTGATTTCAGCTCAGGTCATGATCTCCAGGTTGTGACATCAAGCCCAGTGTTAGGTTCCACACTCAGCAGGGAGCCTGCTTGAGATTCTGTCTCCCTCTCTTTCTTTCTCTCTCTCTCTTTCTCAAATAAATAATCTTTAACAAAAGGATACTATTAAGAGTATATAGAAAAATATGATCTAACAACATGCTGTCTACAAGAAATTCACTTTAGATACAATGACAAAGGTAAATTAAAAGTAAAATGAAGGGAAAAATGGTTTTCTACATATATTCATGTAGTTTTTGACATTTTAAACACATGAATATACTATCTATTCAAAAAATCAAATTAAAAAAATTAAAAAGCTATAATATAAATGGATTTAGAAATAAAATTGAGAACAATTTCCTGCTTTTCAAAACACTTGAGTAGGGAAAGGTAGCCTTCATAAAGATATGTGTGGAGTTTTGGATTTTCCACAGGATATCACATGGATATAGTAGACACTATAATTGGTTTTTAGAAGAAAATAATACTACAGAAGAGTGAAAAACTTTGTGTGATTTGCATTACAAATATGTTGTACATCTCTGCAAATCAGCATATATACACACATAAATGTGTTTCTATATGTTCTTTTATGTGTCTGTATATATTTACATATTTACATACATTTACATACATGATATATTTACATGCATTTCCACAAAAATGTGTTATGGCTTACCTAGCATGGGTTACTATATTAATCATTTTTCATTTGTTGAAAATTTATATTGTTCCTACTTTTTGTTTTTGTTTTTGTTAGGATTGTAATTGTATTCTAAGGAAAACCCTTGTTCATTTATCCTCATTCTTTAGGGTAAATTCCAGACCATTCTAGAAATGGTCATCTAGATCAGAGATCATCCACATGCTTGCCTTTTGATACATGTTGCTAAATACCGCTCCAGAAAGGTTATAGTATGTATATCATTGTTCATAAGGTATTATTTAAAACTCAGGTAAATAATATCAAAGGAGGACCTTATTTTTTTAAGAACATGGCAGTATGCTCCCATCATCATGATCAATGTCAAAATACCAAAGCAGTTGATCATAAAGTTTATATGCTACAGTTTCTGTTCTGTTCTACATTTGAGGCTGAGTATGCTTGTCATTCATGGAATGCTAAATAGCTAATGCATTCTTTTTTTTTTTTTTTCTTTTCTTCTTTTTTTTTTTTTTTTTTTTTTTTTTTTTTTTAGCTAATGCATTCTTAATTCTTTTTGGAACTAAAGTACTGGTTACAGATATTCATGCCCAAGGGAATGATATAGTTTCTTTGATTTTTGATTTTTAAATAGAAGGAGATGTGTCAGAAAACATTTGGTAAAGAAAAGAGAAAATATAATTTGTTATTTGCTAGTTCCTGAAAAATGCGTAAATAGATTTTAGAATAAGATAAATAATTCCCTCTTGGACATTGTATGTATTGACAGCTTGAAAATAATTTATGGATAGAGATGAGAAGGAAATAATTCATATACATATGAATTATTATATATATATGAATTATATATTATTTCCCCCTCATCAAGCTCTCGTGGTTTCCCATAAAATATTGCTTTGAACTTGATATTATTTCAGTTTTCAGAAGACAGAATGACTCAGGCAGAGCTCATGATCTTTGTTTATGTAATATGATTCGAGTGGTACAAGTATTATAAGGTAGTCCATACCCTTGGAACAGTGCCTACTAAGAAATCTTTAAGGCGGCTTATCCCTATCTTATGCTTTCTTAAGGAATGGAAGACTGACAACTATAAGCACATAGTTCCTATGCAGCTTCATTAAATTGCAATTTCCATTGCATTATACTGTTTAAGAACTGGAGCTAAAATAAATACAGATCAAAATATATTAGCTTATACATACATACATACATACACACATATATGTATATACACAAATATACATATATAATATACATACATATATGTATGTAGCTTATATGGATATATATTATATATAAGCAAATATATATTATATACATAATGTGTTAATGATATCTTACAAGGTAGCTACAATATTGCAATGATAACAGTTAACATTTATCGAGGGACTTAGCAAGTTATGAAATATGTGCATTAACTTACCAATCTTCACAATAACCTGCCTTGGTCCATTATTTCCAGTTTAAGGTTGGAGACACTGTTAAAAAGTTGCCTAAGATCATATAGACAAGAAGAGACAGGGCTGTAGTTTTAACCATATCAGTGATTTCAGATCCCAACCTCTTAACCATAGTGCCCCAGTTTAACTCTCTTCACCTAAATTTGTAGCTAGATAAATAGAATTACCTTCTTCTAATTTCTGAGCCCAGTTCACATCCACTTCAAAGGTTCTCAAGGCATCTTATTATTGACTATCTGAAGCCTTCACATGCTCTACCTCTATCCTGTTTCTAGGATTATGCCTTTCAAAAGCAATCATGTGTTATCCATGCTTAGAGCTCTTTCATGGAGCCATCGCACTGTTGAATAAGTCTTTCTTTTAGGATATGATTTGCTGAGGGACTCACACCTTTTCTCTTATGAAAACACAGTATCTCTGAAATAAGCTCAATG
The DNA here is from genome assembly GCF_053574225.1 of Canis aureus. Lineage (NCBI taxonomy): Eukaryota > Metazoa > Chordata > Mammalia > Carnivora > Canidae > Canis > Canis aureus. The sequence continues at coordinate 48,896,445 of NC_135614.1, forward strand.
CCCAGCAAAAGGTTATGTGGATCATAAAGAATTTGAGTATATGTTTACTTCAGTGTTACCGTAAGTGAACAATTCCAAACTAAAGCTCATAAATTCTAATTATAAATCCATTATATTTTTGATAGCAGAAATACATATTGAAATATAGTCTCTTAATAAATATTTATTAAGCATCAACTCTATATCAAACAGTGAATGAGATCGTGAGATTTCTGTTTATATATCATATATAACTGTATTATCATCCATGAAGAAAAGATAAGTTAATTATTATAGAATATGGATATTCAAAGATTGTATTTTTTCTGGTTGATAATAAATTCTATCCATTTAAAAATTAATTTAAAAAGCAGGCATATTAGTGATAAAATAACTATATATAGTTATATAACTTGATATATTCATCTATAAATTATACTGATTATTTAGAACTATATCAATTAAATATTGGAAGAAGAAATTGTGGAAAAATGGATTCCTAGTTCATAATCACTAGTATTATTTTTTAAAAAACATTTTTCAGAATTGCTATTAATGACTAATATTCAGATAAATTTGAAGGGTAAAAGCCCTTCAAGCTTATGGTATATATTTGCCCCCTTTCAAGTAAATTTTATAGTAGTTAATGTAAATCTTTAATTAATAGAATTTATGGATAATTTTCTCATAAATCCTAAATCAAGCCAAATTTTCTGTCCTATTTTATCTAAGTTTGGCAGGGAGTGGCTTCCTTCTTTGACAAACTGTTCTTTTTATATTTAAGGAACTGTGATTCACTCTCCTATGTAATTAGGACTGAGCTGAATATTCTCTGTTCTTTTAAAAAGTAGCAGTACAGGAGCAAATTGTTGGTATAGTCACATACCATGTTTGACCCCTTATTAGCTATAAAACAGCCTACTTCTGATAAGATAATCAGTGCACAACAGAATGCTTTTTCTCTGGATTTCTAAGTTATGTAAAGTTTGTCCTATAAAGTTATGTAAAGTCTGTCCTATAAAAAATGATGTTGAAGATCATGTTTTCTACTGAGAGAGTATCTTTCAGAGGGAGGAAAAGAGCAATGTGATGTCATTTTATATTATTTTTGTTACGAAAAATAGTAAAGGTAGACACGGGGTTATAATAACCCTCTTGTACTGGTGGGAGTATAATGTTGTGACACCATTCTGAAGAGCTATATGGCACGGATTTTGTTAAATTAAGTATTCTTAGATATGCCATATGACCCATGAATACTACTTCTATTTTTCAAAGAAGTTCTCCCATGGGTCTGTAAGGGAACATGAATGAAGTTATTATTCATATTGATGTTTGTGGTTATAAGAAGTTGGAGACACATGAAAAAATGTTCCACATCACTTGGCATCAGGGAAATACAAATCAAAACCACAATGAGATACCACCTCATGCCAGTCAGAATGGCTAAAATTAACAAGTCAGGAAACAACAAATGTTGGCAAGGATGCAGAGAAATTTTACACTGTTGGTGGGAATGCAAGCTGGTATAGTCACTCTGGAAAACAGTATGGATGTTCCACAAGAAGTTAAAAATAGAGCTACCTTATTACTCAGTAGTTGCACTACTAGGTACTTACCCAAAGATACAAATGTACTAATTTGAAGGGGGACCTGCATCCCAGTGTTCACAGCAGCAATGTCCACAATAGCCAGACTATGGATAGAACCGAGATGTCCATCGACAGATGAATGGATAAAGATGTGGTATATGTTTATACGATGGAATATTACTCAGCCATCAGAAATGATAAATACCTACCAGTTACATCTATGTGGATGGAACTGGAGCAAAATAAGTCAATCAGAGAAAGACAATTATCATATGGTTTCATTTATACATGGAATATAAGAAACAGCACAGAGGATCATAGGGGAAGAGAGGGAAAACTGAATGGGAAGTCATCAGAGAGGGAGAAAAACCATGAGAGACTTAAAACTATAGTAACTCAGTTTGAGAGACTCAAACTGAGGGTTGCTGGAGGGGAGGTGGGTGTGGTGATGGGATAATTGTGTGATGGACATTAAGGAGGCCATGTGATATAATGAGCACTGGGTGTTATATGCAAATGATAAATTATTGAACACTACATCTAAAACTAAATATTTTGGCTAATTGAATTTAAATTAAAAAAAAAAAGAAAGTTGGAGAAAATCTGGATATCCATTTTATAAGAGTGGATAAGAAACTGTGAGGCCCTGTAGAGATACTGTATAGCACTAGGAAGAAACAAAATTTACACAAAAAATGTTCACACAGTCACATATATCCTAGAAACATATGCTGAATAAAATAAACAAGAAGCAGAGGATGCAAACATATGCCATTCACACAAATAAAACAAAACGTCTTACAGGATAACATACAAATAAAAAGGATGCTTATTCAACACATTGTGTGTTAGTAGAAGGTAATGAGCTTGGGTGATGGGGGTGAGAAGAAGAAGGAAAGAAGAAAGGAAGGGAAGGGGGAGGGAGGGAAGGAGAGAGGAGAGAAGGAAGTGGGAAGAGGGAGGGAAGGAGGCCTCCCAAGTTGGAGATAAAGCAAGTGGAAAGCAAGCTTTGATGTTTAATTTGTACAGTTTGTCTTTTGATTTCACATCTATGTTGTGAATCTCTCTAGAATTTTAATGAAAGGCAAGAATTCCTACACAAACTGAATATTCCCCTAAATCATTTAAAAAGCATTTACTTTTTCAGTCTGATTCACTAGATAGTATTATTTGACCTACAGTGAGGAGTACAAACAAGACGTGTGATATAGCTCTTTCTCCAAAGGAGGAATTGCGAGGATGGAGAAATAGAGAAAAGCTAAACATACATACTTGGTGACAGAGCAGATAAAAATACATACTTAATATTTTAATTTATATTTATTAGTTTATGAAACCATGAGATTTCAGGAAAAGGATAGTTCCACTAAATCAGAATAGGTTAAGAGGTAAACTCAACATATTTTGGGATTATAATGGTTGCCTTTATTTGTATTTTTTATTTATAAATATTTTATTTATTTATTCATGAGAGATACAGAGAGAGGCAGAGTCATAGGCAGAGGGAGAAGCAGGCTCACTGCAGGGAGTTGATGTGGGACTTAATCCTGGGACTCTGGGACCATGCCCTGAGCCAAAGGCAGACCCTCAACCACTGAGTCACCCAGGTGTCCCTGATGGTTGCCTTTAAATTCTGGCTGTACCACTTACAAGTAAGGTGCCTTTGAACAAATACTATATATGAGCCTCATTTGTTTTCTTATTTTACCTGTATCTTTATTAAAAACCACTTTATTGAGGTATGATTGACATACAAAAGCTGTACATATTTAATATATACAACTTAATGAGTTTGGAGGTTAAGTGTATATCTATGAAACCATTACCACAATCTATACCTTAAATATACCCATTATCTATAGAAGTTTCCTCCCACCATTTTTATTTACCATTATAATTTGTGTGTGTGATAAGAATGGTTAATATAAGATCTACCCTCTTGGCACATTTTGAAGTATGCAGCACAGTATATTATTAACTACAGGTATTATGTTGTACAGTACATCCCTATGGATTATTTATCTTGTTATAATTGAAACTTTGTACCTGTTGACTAATAACCTTTTTCTTTCTGCCTCTCCCCATGTTGTCATCCACCACTCTATTCTTTGCCTCTAGGACTTTGACTATTTCATATTTCTTATATAAGCCATATCATGTAGTATTTGTCCTTCTGTGTTTGGTTTATTTCACTTGGCACAATATCCTCCAGGTTGTTACAATGGCAGTATTTACTTCCTTTTTTAACGCTGACAATGTTCCATTTTGTCGCACATATATGTCATTTATTTTTTTTAAAGATTTTGTTTATTTATTCATGAGAGACACAGAGAGAGAGAGAGAGGCAGAGACACAGGCAGGGGGAGAAGCAGGCTTCCTGCAAGGAGCCCGACATGGACTTGATCCTGGATCTCAGGATCATGTCCCGAGCCAAAGGCAGAGGCTCAACCACTGAGCCACCCAGGCATCCCTATGCCATTTATCTTATGGGGCTTTGTGATGATTCAATGAGATAATTCAGTAAATGATTACATATGTCTGGAATATAATAAAGGCATAACATGTGCTATTATTAAACAAAAGGATGAGTTCACAATGAGTTCTGAAAATATAAGGAGGTTTGGATAGAATCAGGTAGCGCATTTAGATAAAAATCCTCTTCAGGAGAAGGTTTTTTTTTTTTCTTAAAAATTAAAAATATTTTCTAAACAATATTTTGATAGAAATTTTCAAGATAAATTCAGCATTATTCTCTGTGGGAATTTTGATACCATTACTATTTTGTTGTCTAAATTTTTGTGTCTCTTATACTATCTGCTTTCTGGAATACTGATTCTAGATTAGAGAGTAGATATTCATAGTTATAATACCATCATGGATGACAATCTTCAGCATTATAAGGTGTTATTTTTATCAGTTAATATTTCTTGGCCTTAACTCCAATTTTTCTGATATTATGTCATCATTACTGCTGCTTTTTTGGTTTCATTTGACTTGAACAGATTGTCTATTACTTTGTTTTCACCTAGCCTGAATTGTATTCTTTGGATGCATCTATTGTATAGAAAGCAGTGTTCAGGTTTGCTTTCTGATCTAATCTGAAAATTCTCCATAAATTTTGCCCATTATAATTAGATAAAGCCCATTATAATTTAGAATATGAAAGTTTTTTACTCCTCTGTCATATAATGGTATGCTTTTTTAATTTTTTAAATGTACTTTTAAGTTCTCATACTATGCTTCTTCTTTAATATTTTTGTTCATAGTCATTCTGACCTCAAGGAATTACAATTTTCTCTTGTTTTGTTTTTGAAACTGTAACTTTGCATAAGACCCTTAGTCTTCGATTTTTCTCAACAGTTTCTCTTCCATTCTAAAAGCAATGATAAACTTCAGAGAGTTTCCTCTTTCTTTCCCTTCTCCTCCCTCTCCTTTGCCACCTGATATTTGTCCATAAGTTCTCTCTTTGTGTTTACTTTTATTTTAAATAGGCTTATTATCACATTTTTTGATTTATCAGCTTAAAATAATTAGTTTAGCCTCCAGCTGTTAAATATTGAATAATCAAAGAACTTAACCAGCTTCCCTACTTCTTCCCCTCCTACTCTTCCTTTTTGAGTTATCATTTCTACATTTTTTCAGGGCATATAACACTGACATGCTGTTCTGTCAACCCAGAGTTTATACAAACCTCATTCTATTATTAACCTAATTTAACTCTCATCACCAGTCCTCTCATGTAAGCAGAATGGGAGCAACATCCCTTGAGTTATTGTGCATTTGAGATTGTTTGTAGAATTGTATTTGAAGAAAAATTTACTTGGTTATAAAATCCACAAGGAAAATAGTTTTCTTAGCCACCAAATTTTTAAATTAGGTATTTGAGGTGGGTTTTGATAGGTGCTTTGTAAGATTTCCCACAATTGGTTACACTTGTCAGTTGACACATTTCATCAGGTTCCCTTCTTTCCCCATATCTTCTGCTGGATCTCAGCTGCTATTCACTACCACCCATTTTTAGGTAAGATTTTTGACATAGAGAATTTATTAGTAAATATGCTCAGTGACTGGGCTTACAAAAAATATTTTGTTAAACCTCACTATATAAATTGAAACTCACCTTATCTGTAATTTATCACATTTTCCTATAGATAGAGCTTTCAGAAAAATAAAATACTTTATGCTACCATATTATCATTTTCTAAGAAATAGATATTAAGAGTAAATGTTATGATGTGAAAATTTACTGATCCTCATTCAAAAGTCAATTGAAAATATATGAAATAATTTAGCATTCTTATATCTAATATAATATTCTATGTAATGCAAATATATTTATGGATTTCAATGTAGTCTGCTATGACTACATTGAAATAACTAATACTTGATGTTCCTTTTCAATGTAAACACAAGAAAACTGGAAAACATAGTAAAATATTTTATACATTAGCCAATCAGTGTGTGGCATCCAAAAGAAACAAAATGGATGAGGTGAGCCCTATAAAATTGTCCTAGATTTCTGCCTTTTAAAACTTTCCAGATGGTAGCCCAGAGATGGTAATTCAAGCTAGCAGACAGTGATCCCACTGGTTGAGCAGATAGTGTTTGGACTTAAAGGAACAAAAGGGCAGGTGTGATTAGGGAAGCAGAGTACTGGAGAATAGGGAGATACACAGAAAAATATCTCAGAGTAGAATTCCCCTGAATCAGCTGCTGGACACTGACCTATGACTAGGTAGAGGGAATTTCTATGACTCTGGGCAAAAACTACTGGGGAACTGAGAAAGGAACTATTTCTAGAGGTTACACTGGGCCAGGAGATACCACATTTATAACCAGTCAGAGTGGAGAGAGCTCCACTGCAAAACTGGAACATTGATAAAAATCCTAGAAAGGTGATGACTCAACAGTATTTTTAAGGCTCTATAGTAATGGTTGCTCTGGACCTTCCCTAAGAATGCGTAAAAAGAAAGAGAGTGAAAAAAAAAAAAAAGAAAGAGTGAAGAAAGGGAGGAAGAAAAGGAAATCAGGAAGGAGGGAGAGAAGAAAGGAAGAAGGAAGAAAGCCAAATAGAACAAAGCTGATTTTTCAAGTTGCTTCATTGTTCTAAATCAAACTGCAACTCTCTTTAAACAACAAAATTCAGATACTCCATATTGTAACCTTTGAAATAACTAGGGTCCTTTCAGAAATGGTCATAATGAGGCCAGAATTATGTTTATAAAACCAGACAATTATAAGAAAAGATATTTAAGATAAATATCCTTCAAGTATAAATACAAAGGATCCTAAGGGAAATATTAACAAATTGAATATAGCAATATAAAAACAATAATACATCATGTCCAATTAAGGTTCAGCTTAGGAATGCAAGGCTGGCTTAACATTTGAAGATCATTAGCAATGACTTCCCTATAAGACTGGGGAAAAAAACAAAATCTACTCTCACTATTTCTATCCAAAATTATTCTGGAGTTTTTAGAAGTACAATGAGGTAATTAAAAAAAAATAGGTATACAAATTTGAAAGAAAGTAGTGAATTCATCTTTATTCCCAATAACATGATTATGTCTTTACATAATCATGAGGATTTTAGACCAAAACTATATATTTAATAAAGTCTTTTACATGAATACACAAGCAGCTTTATTCATGTCAAAAATGGAAATAACTACAATATGTAACAGGGTAGTATATAAATAATATGTGGAATATTTATGCAGTGGAACACTTCTCAGTAATATAAGAAAGAAACAGATTACTGCTAGACTCAACAACATGGATGAATATCAAGCTGAGTTAAAGAAGTCAGATACAGAGTCCACAGTACATGGTTCTATTTATATGGAATCCCTTAATAGCAAAAACTAGTTTATAGCAGCATAAAGCAGATCAATGACTATTTGGGTGTGAGGGTGGTGATGAGATTAATGGTAAAAAAGGAAAATATTTTGAGGTAATGGAAATGTTCTAACCTTTATTTTGGTGTGTTTATTTGACTATATATATTTGTCAAAACTCATTGAACTATAAAACAAAATGGGTATATTTTATTATAGATAAATTACATACCTATAAATTCTATTAAATTATATAGAAAAGTATAAATATGGATAGCAAAAGACATGTAAAATAATACACAGATTGTTCATTTGGGTTATATGTACTTTACTTCCTTTTGTGCAGTTGGATTTAATTATAAGATTAAAGTTTTTTTAATTTTATGAAATGGTTTGCTTACTGGAAAAGAAGCACAGCAAAGTTTATATAAGATCCTATCATAATATACTTTCTGAAAAATGTGAAAAGAATACACTTTCTTTTGGACTTAAGTACTTTTCTAACTGAGGGCTACTAATTCTAGTAACATTCCTTCCGGAAACACATTTGATTTACCCCTTTCCCTCACTGTCTGACTTATCTCTATTATTCACATTTTTAAAAAAACTGTCAGCTTCTTCCCATGTGGATCTTCAGTAAATGTTAGAACCTCTGGATTCTTTACCCTGGATCCAGCCTTATCAGATCGCTACCTTTTTCTCCATAATGGAGTCATAATGACTTCTCTAAATCAAAGAGCTGATAACCTGGTTTAAAATTATCTCTGGGTCACCATGCTAGGGGTCAAGTTTTGTATCAATGTTTTACAAGATCCTTCATGATCTTGACCAACTTTGTTACCTATTGAGCCTCTTCTCTCACTATTCTTTGTCTTACTTACTGCACCTTCTACTGCCATCCTAATTACCCCCCTCATATACCTCAACTTACATTTTTATGTATACTTTAGCTAGATTCAACTTTGAGTGACCATAGTGGGACATACTCTTTCTTTCTTCTGAGTTAGATCTTAATGCTGTTTATTATTGCTTAGCATGTGCTATTTCTCCTTCTGAATCACTTTCCTTTTTTTCCCCCCACTTCTTTTTTCTTCCAGGCTAATTCCTATTCAGCATGCAAGATTCATCCCAGCAATGAATGACCTTCTCTTCGAAGACTGCCTAAGAAGATGAGATTTGAGGCTCCTTTCATGGGATTTTGTATATTATCAACATAGTATTTAGTTCACTTTATTTTTATTGCTTTTTTTCCCCCTCTACCTACTATTTTGGAGAAACTGCTGAAATCAGAAAGTGACTTTGTTCTTTGAGCTAGGCCTAATTATAGCTTGTTTGTTTTAATTGAGGTATAGTTAACACATAGTTTTAGGTGTACGTTATAATTCAAAATTTATATATATTGTGAAATAATCACCATAATAAGTCTAGCCAACATCTGTTACCAGACATAGTTACAATTTTTGGGGGGGTCTTATGAGAACTTTTAAGATTTAGGCCAAAGCCTGGACATGCAAACAGTCCTCTTCCACAGAAAGACTGTGTATAGTTTCAGTGGGCTGTCTGTGCAGTGCCCTAGGGGTGGTAGCCTGCCAAAAATTGATTATTATAGTCCTGTGGCACCTAGGAATGCAAGCTTCACTAGCCGCTGTGTCATGCAATCAAGAGGTGTCCCCTGGAAGGTAGCACAAAGACCAGACTATTTGAAGAAAAAAACCAGGGCACTAGACCTGGTGTAAAAGTTCCCCTATGGGAGATACTGGCACTTTGGAGTGAGACAGAAGGAAGAGCATGAAGATGGTGACCTCCACCTTGACCAATGCCAAGAGGGAAAAAAATGGAGATAGTGCCTGCCTCAGAAAATGAAAAGAAAAAAGAAAAAGAAAACCCAAAGCTTTGAGGTTAAAGAAAAAAAAAAAAAGAAGATGATAGTGCCCTCTAGTGGGAAAAAGACAGAGGGAAACTGCAAAGAAGTCCCCTGCCACTCTCCATCTCCGTAGAGCACCCCAGAAGGCCCCAAATGTCTGTCAAATCAGGTGCCTTCCCCTGAGCGTGATGCTCCAAGACAAGCAAATGGACCTGTTCATCACAAAGCCTGGGAGCATCTCCATTAGCTGCTTCCAAATTGGGGCCCAGAGGCAGTGAGTCTAAGCATGAGCTCTTTTCTCAAATTACTGTAGCCTCTGGATCTCCAAGATACAAACCCCATTGTTTGGGCTCATCTCTCAGGTGCAGTTCTTAAAAGTTGGGAGTGCCCAATGTGGGGTTCAAACCATTTGCTTCTCAGAGGAGAAGCTCCAGGCTTTGAGTTCCCTCTTGATTTCAGGTTGCCACCAGGGTGTGGTTTATGGTGAGACTGAATTCGAGTCTCTCCTTACCTGCTTTCTTGTGAGCCTTCTCTCCTTCCCTCATGCCTAGGAGTTTCTTGGTCAGTTTTTAGATTTTTTTCAGAAGAATCATTCCTTATGTGGCTGTAGATTCAGTGTATTTGTGGGAGGAGATGAGGTCAGAATCCTCTTATGTTGCCATCTTGAACACGCCTCTATAATTCTTTATAAAGAGTAGGGAGTTGAAATTCTGAATCATGAAGAGATGGGAACTTGTCACAGGATTTTTCTATTTATTTATATATTTACTTACTTATTTAATACTATAAGTAATAGTAAGTATTTAAGTCACAAATCATTAGGTTTAGCCCTTTACCAGTGAGTAATTTTTAAATATAAGCAATTTTAGGCTCTAAACCTTCGCTCCCACTCCTCCCGCCCTTTTCTTGAAGGTTTGGAAGACACAGAAGGATGACCAGGTGAGTAATTGAAAAGAAGGTGGAGAAATTCTCACTTGTCTTATACCTTCCCTGGGGCAGAATGACTAGTAGTGGTAAAATCTGGTAAAGATTCCAGCATCTCTTTTGAGGCAGGTTTAAGTAATAAAAGGCTATTACTTGGTGGCACCATTAAAACAGAGCAAAGGAATAGTTTTTGGATAAAGGGAGTTCTAGTGGGAACAATGGTGGATTACATGTCGTATTTCTTGCAGTACTTGCTTACTTATTTTATTTCATAATGTTTGGGCACATAGAAATTACTGCAACTAACTTAATAACTAGTAATCACACTTATTTTTGGGTGGAGTGGAGACAAAGTCATTTTCTGTCTGCCAATTTTTGGCAGCATTTTCGGTCCCATAAAAAGGAATCTGACCAAGGATCATCACTGAATCTCCGCCTCCTCCAAGACTATGCACTCCCTGAGGGCAGAAACTATACACACTTCTTTCTCCAAGATCATAGCATAGACTTTACATAAGGTAAATGTTCAATAAGTATTTGTTGAGCAAATGAATGAATGAAAGGTATACATTTTTCCTGTGAAGGGCACCTACTGGTTGATAACAGAACATCATTTCAACATTTCTAACAATTTTGTTCTTACCTCTACTAAGAAAATCTACAAAACAATAGCACACAAGTACTTAAGGAACCGCATCTGGGTGGTACCTGCAATTCAAATGTAACTCCCAACACATAGCTCTCTTCAGAGAGTATATATAAAAGGAAGCCCTTGTAACAGAAGACTATAACATAAGATTGAATGAGATAGTGGAGATGAAAAGGGCCAGGGTTTAAGCGGAAGTTGTGCTTTTAGCAACTTGCAGTGCTTACTGCTAATTAAATAAGCTCTACTTGGATTTTCTGAAACAATCAAGTAGGAAATGTGACTAATAGAAGCCAGTGTTGGAACTGGATGTGCCCAGGGTGTTTTCTATTTCTAGGCTAGTTTGGATCATCTCAGCTCTGAATAATGTCTGGGAGATGGCCCAGCATTCTGAATATATTTGCATATTCATTAGCTCAACAAATAATTGTAAGTCAGCCATATACTTCTGGATGCTGACAGTAGGGCAGTGAAACATGCAGAGTTTATATTCTAAAGCTTATATGACTCAGATTTCCTTTTTTAATGCTTGTACTAGGTAATTGTAACTTTAAATTTAACTAGCAATAATAGGACATATTGATTTTTCTGCTTTGAATTTCATGTATTTTTGAAAGTGCTGTGTTTTGAGTAAAACTGCTTTCGATAGTACTGGTAGAGTGATTTATACTCACTCTGCTTTTGTTCCCCTGCATGAGAAGGTAGCCGTGTATAAGTCCCTGAATCCTATATTGTGCAAGTTCTTTCCATATAATGGGAGAATTAAAAATAGCTGTGAGACAACATAAAATCAAGTTCCTGAGATCTGACCAGACCTGGCCTGGTGTTCAAAATCTCCTGTGACCAGGGCAAGTCATGTTCACTGAGAGGGGACGCATCTAATTAGTTGTGCTTAGGGGGCCTTCCCTGTTCCATTCAGGGTTTTCAGCACCTACAAAGTTCGTGCGTGTGGCTTCTTTGGGGCCATCTGTATTTGACTTACCATACTATGAACAGGCAACTTGCTTTATTCTTTTTGCTTTTTGAGGAAGAGTTTATTTTCTGTTTTTTACTTTCTTTTAGCCATGTGTATTTGCTCCTTGTTTACAATATGCATAATGAAGGGATGGGAATACTATATGTTGTAAAGAAGTCCTAAGCAATGAGAATGAGAGTAGGGGTCTTTGTATTTTTACCTCTAATCCTTGGTTTTGTGTTTAGTGAATGGATAAAAGGAATACGGAAAATATGTTAGCGAATCCTGCCCTTATTTTGGTTGAGGCTTCTCTGCTGTGCCATCAACCTCTACAGTGGCATTAAAAGGTATCAGGATATCTTCCCACGAACTCTTATCCTCTGTTCTTCATCATCATTGGTGTTCCAATTAGAAGAAGAAGAAAAAAAATCCAGAGCAAATATCTGCCAATCCAGTTTTCAAGTTCATCTCTCCTGGAACAGGGAGCAGGCCTCTTCCTGTCAATCACCTTTTGTAACCTGAAGAAAAGAGAAAGTTACTGACTGACACCAAGGAGAATTTCTTTACATCCCATTCTCAGTATCCAAGGGGCTCTGGGATTTGAGACTATCAAATTAGTGTCAATTTGAGGCATTTCTGAGAGCAGGAGAAAAAAAAATTAGAGATCACCTGAATCCATCTTCCATGTGGCCCATTGCTAACATCCAATCACAGCAGCTGTCAGTCACAGAGAAGGGCATTATATTTCAATGGCTGAGTATCTCTTTAATTATAGAAATGAATAATCCAGCTCCACCAGCTTTCTTCTTAAAGGCTGCAGCCCATGAAAGGAAAGGTTTGAACTTGAAGGATCAACACAAACAGCATTTGCAGCAATTTCTATTACTGGCTTCTTTTCCTATTGTCTGAAGACAATATTTCTTTACTGACAGAGGAAATGAATGAAGTCTGGAAACACTTTTTCTAAGCTTCAGTGGCATTTAACGGCATTCCTTTCACCTTCTCAGGCTCTATGGTTGTGAACAGCATCAGAAACTGATGATCTTTTCTTTAAAGATGGCTATCATTTAAAAAGATCTTCCCAAACTATAGAATTGAGGAGAACATTAAGGGCTTTGAGTTATCACAGCAGTAGCACACATTGTTATAATGCTCATTTTGAATCAAAGAAACCTTTTTAAAAATATTTTTGTTGATCATCTCTAAAATTATTTGTGGCAATTTGGGATAGACATATTCCCAGAATATTTAGATTCAAGGAATTGATCTTTATACTTTGTGTATTTCAGTATCTCCCTGGTGAGTGTAAAGTGCTTAACCCAGGGTTCTGCACTTAACAGCTACTTACTATTCGTACTCATTACTGTTATTGTCATGGTGACTTTTCTGCTATTACAGTCTGGCATCAGCTAGTAATATATTGAGCACTTACTATGAACTGCACTGAAGAATACAAAGGTCAGTCATATCAGATACTAACTTTGCTTAAAGAAAGAAATGCCTAATGATGGAAATAAACATGATGAAAAATAAAAAGTAATGACTGTAGCAGAGAGACAGAAATAAAGTCCTCTGGTCGTTTAGAAGTATGAGAAATAAAATACCCTTAGATAAAACCAGGAAAGGCTTTCTGGCCAAAGTGGCATTTATGCTGGCCCTTAGAGAGTAGATACAATTCAGACACACAAAAAACCAGGAATGGCTACTTTGAGAAGGGAGACTAAACTGAGGAGGGTTACCATGATAAAACAAGACATATATCCTATATATATAAAAAGGCAGGAGTGAGAAGTGTTTGCTAATGGAAGTTAGGCATGTACTATGGAAAGCTATGGGAGTCTGTGTAAGGAATTGGTGGGACTTTTTTTTTTTTTAACTAAATAGAATTCACAAATGGTTTGGGGACAAAGAAGGAAAGTGATTAGAATTATTTTAAGATTAATTTGGTTGCTATCCTTATGCTTTCAAAGGATTGCAGTTTGTTATCAGCTTTCAGGTGTATTTTAAAATTTTTCAAATTTTATATTATAATAAATGTATATTATTAAATTATGTATAATTTATATAATATACTTTATAATTAATACATATATTTTTCTGTCTGCAATGATGGAGTAGGTTAAAGAAACTCAAGAAATATCTTCCAGATATAACACAAGAATGTCTTCTTATAAAATTAAGTTTTTATATATAAAAAAATATATATGTACATATGTGAGTATGTGTGTATATATTATATGTATATGTCTATTTTGACATTTTGTCATCTCAAATATTCAGGGTACTTTACCTATGAGGGATTAGAAAACATTTAAGCAATATACATAAGGGAAAAACATCTTCAGAATATACACCAATAAAAAATACTTCAATTTAGCTACCTTAATTTAAAAATCTCACGAACTTTTCTCTAATCTTTTGAAAAATGTAATAGAAATTTAGAAAATAGTATTGTGAGGATTTGTAGGTTGTATGAAAGCAAAAAGAAACCAAATCAAATACTAAACGGAAGGAAATCCTTGTGTTTCCATTGAAAAGCTGAAATCTCTCATTCACACCTTATTCAATTATCTAAATCCTATCCTTTAAGGATGAGTACCCTCATTCCAAATGTGGGCAAATGTAACTGAGAGGAGGAAGGGATACTGATTCTATGGAGCATAGACCACTTTACTCAGCACCCTTTCCTAACACTAAAATCCAGGATATTCTAAGTCTAATTAATGTTATTATTATTATTCTGTCTAATTAATGTTATTATTATTATATAATAATGACTGAACTTTTGTTGAGCAAAACCTCTTGCATACTAAGACAAATCAAGATCTTTTTGGCTTGAAATGAAGCATTAATAATGTCTAGATAATTTTAGGCTGGTTGCCTGCGACTAATAGAGTCAGGTGAGTTTTAAAAGTCACTCTTCTAAGGTGCTTGACCAACAAGGGTGAGGAACAAAGAGGGTTCATTTATCTCCTAGCCTCTTTATTTTATTACGTAAATAAATTATTGCCGGGAAGACAAATATTTTATATGCAGCTAAATAAGTTACTGCCAGGAAGGCAAATATTTTATATGCAAATACCCCTTAAACTAGGTAGCTTATATAACTGAAAGAAATACAGAGGAAATGTATCATCAGTATATTATTACATTTTGGGAAATTCCTCAACTGATATGGGTAAAGTCTGGGATATGAATGCGTATCCCTAAAAAAGAAGTTTATTCTCTTTAATTATAGGCATTTTGGATTTCTGTCTGCACCGTGTGTAGTTTTATTCCATTAAATGCTAAGATGATAATGTGTAAAGCTCCCAGATTTTGAAAGGATTAAGCAGGGACTGTCAATTCAAGCAGAGAATTTGATCTAAATTCTAAAAGATTAAAAAGTTTAAAACTGACAGGAAGGCTAATGTTTTCATTATGATATGGTTATTCTCTAGTATGGAAGATATATCTTTTACAGATTATAAAAATATTTCAAAGAAATATCTTTAAGGTAGTTAGAACAAAATAACTCTTTCACCATTTACTATATATAAAGGAAAACAAACAAAAAGGAAATCATGGAGCGATAAATATTTTCTAGACCTCTAGGACATTATTTTATGGAATTTAGACCTTATAAGATAAAGATTGCCAAGAAAATTTTAGAGTTCTGCTAACAGGTTTAATTATATGTAAGTGAATTATAGCACAAAAATTACTATCTGGATATTAGTTTTTAAGAACTGATCAAAGTTCTTTAAAAAAGGGAAAAATAAAGCATTAATTCTTCCTATAATATAAACATGAGTAGAAAAATAGTTCAGTACAATTCCTGTTTCCAATTTAGCTGAAGGAAAGAATCTCAAAACAATTCACCTAAGAGATGAAATTAACCTCATAGATAACAGTCAGCAGTGGGGTTCTGGGAATTTCTAGGTTCCATTTTATACAAAAATAGATATCAAGAAGTTAGAATTTGAGTGGCTCCCTAAAAGCTCTATATCCCCCAAAATACTTCACATTAACCTAGAGTGTGAAATTCCATTCTGTGAGATTGGCCTTCTCTGCCTTTCTTACCACAATTTTTCTACTAACATCACAATGTAACTTACAAAAGAGTCACATTAAATGAATATGTGCTATGACCATATTCACAGATTTTGAGGTAAAGGAGATTTTTTGTTAAAAATAAGAAAGATGGAATGACTATGGACCCTACCAATGAAATCAGGACTATGTCAGAGGCTAAACTGAATATAAGAGAGGGAACCAAGAGGACCATGTAGGTAGAGACCATTGATTGTGTCATTAGATATAATAAACTCAAACATCTTCAGAAGATATTAAAATAATAATACATATATTTTCACAGTTATATGATGATAGGGAGCAATTGTGAGGAATAGAACACTAATATGTTCCCAACTTCAAAGCATTAACAATCTTTTTCTTATATACTGTGCTTATGAAACACAGGTCAAGGCCAGAATTTGCCCCCAAACCCCAAAAGTCCCTTGCCAGAGTGTTACCCCTAAACTTATTATTTTGAAGTAGTAGAGATTTAAATGACATAAAGTTGAAACCCTTGTTCAACTTTGACATATCCTCCAAGTCATTTGAAAATATGGGGAGTGACAGAATGGTGTAGTATGAAAGGGCCCCAGCACCATATGACCTCACACAGTATATTTATATTTTCCAAGCCTTCCTCTCTTCTTCTGCAAGGTGAGGATAAAAGTAGTACCAAAATGAGAATTTAACAAAATAAGGTACACAGAGTCTGGTATGGAATAACTACTCAAAAGTTAGGTACTGGCTGCTACATTATTGTTTTTAGAAAAAATACATAAATTTATTTTTTATATTAACTGCTAATTCTGGTTAATCAGAATATGACCTGACTTTTATTTATTTTATAAAGAAGTATTATTTATTTATTTTAGAGAGAGAAAGCATGAGTGGGAGGAAGAGCAGAAGAAGCAGCTGAGAATTTTAAGCAGACTCCATGCTGAGAGGAGAGCTTGATGTAGAGCTCAATCCTACAACCCTGAGATCATGACCTGAGCCATAACCAAGAGTCAGACTCTTAACCAACTGAGCCACCCATGTGTCTTTTGACACTGACTTTTAAAAACTCATTTCATTCTAAAGGTTATGCATTGTTAAATTATCTAATCCCTAGTGACAGCGAGTGGGAAAACAATACCTGGCAAATCACTGACACCTGTGCCCTGGAAGGCATTCATGATAAGAAGTGTTCATTGGATCAGGGGATTCTTCAGGCCTCATTCCTTGTAGGCCATGAAGTAGTTGGGTTGGACTCACTTGAAAGTTATTTGATCTATTTCCTTTAAACAAGAGGAAAACTCTATTTTATTTTAAAAATTAAGATCTAATAGAACTACAGTTGATCCTTGAACAACATGGGGTTTAGGAGTCCTCATCCCCAATGCAGTTGAAAATCCACACATAACTTTTGACTCTCTAAAAACTTAAACTAATAGCCTACTGTTGACTGAAAGCCTTACTGATAACATAAATGGACAATTATCACATATCATGTATGTTATATATAAACATTATTATTTTTTAAAATTTTTACATGATTTTACTTATTTATTTGAGAGAGAGAGCACAAGATAGATCATGAGAGAGCACAAGCAGAGGAGAGAGAGAAGTAGACTTCCCACTGATCAGGGAACCCGACCAGGGGCTCAATCCCGGGACTGCAAGATCATGATCTGAACTGAAGGAAGATATTTAACTGAATGAGTCACCCAGTCACCCCTATAAACTATATTCTTACAGTAAAGTAAGCTAGAGAAAAGAAATAGTCTTTAAGAAAATCATAAGGAAGAGAAAATATACTTACTGTAATATGTTGTATTTATCAAAAAAATCTGCATATAAGTGGGCCCTGTGCAGTTCAAGACTGTATTGTTCAGGGTCAACTATTTAATGTTTTCGTGAGAAATACAGTTTGGTAGGAAAAATTACTCCCAAAATTATAAATCAATAATTGTCAGTATTTTGTATGTCTTTAATAATAGAATTATTTATTTATTTCCATACACCTTTAATCACTGCAATTTCATAATATAAACAAAAATAATTCCTTAGGTCCTGACCTATTTTCTCAGTAACAAAACTACACAAAATCTTTCATTTTTATTTATAGTATAGTTGGTTTCACAATCTTCTACAAGGCTTATGGTTCACAGAAGCAGTTTTCCTTTATGTTACCATTGTGAAATGAAATGAGATATATAGGCTTCAGAGGAAATCATATCTGAAAAGGACTGCAAGAATATATATGCCTTCAATTTTTTTTTCAGATACAAGATTTGATATATCAGAATTTGTTTTAGGTTCCAATTTGAGTCACCTTATCTTCAAATAAGGTGGAGCACTTTTCTGAAAGAGGACCCTGATGGATCAGTGTTCCTCACATAACTGGATCTCCAGAAACTGCTAAAAATTCATTCATTCATTCACTGGATAAATGTTTGTATAACTATTCTATGTCAGATACTATATAACATAGGAGCTGGAAACACATAAACAAAATATAGCCTCAATCCTTATGGAGTTAAATCAATTAAGGCCCATCTCCTCACATAAAAGTCTACAATTGCAATTGTTTGATATATGCTCTGAGAAAGATATGCAGAAAAAAAAACCCAAATGGACTAAGAAGGCTTCCCATTAAGTTGATGACTGAGCTGCATCTTAAAGGATGAATGTAGCATGAAGATAAAATTTTAGTAATGCTGTTTAAAATAATACAAATAAAAATCCCAGCTATATACCTTTCAGACAAATAGAAAGATTGCACATCTGTGCCCACTTAGAAGTTAGGCATGGCCAAACTTAGTCAATGAAATATAAATAGGGTTGATATAAGTATATTACTTCCAGGCATTGGGATTAAGAAACAGCAAGTGATTCACTGTTTTCTCTTCCACCACTGATGGGACTGCAGGGACTCAATTTGCACAAAGCCTCCATGTGCCTGAGTATCTAGAATCTATAATGAGTAGAGCCACACCCACTGACTGAATTAGACATATACCTTTCATTGTAGTAAGCTACTTGATAACAAGATTGGGGGGTAGAGATAGGAGGTAAGATATTTTGGACAGAGGGTAAAAGATAAGGAAAAGAACTAAGGAATAGTTTGGAGGTTCCTTTGTTTGCTGTTTATTTTACAAATTGTGTCAGGACAACTCAGTATTCACATGCAAGGGAATAAAGTTGGGCCATACCAAATTACTTAAACATAGATCAAAGATAGAAGAGAAAATGATAAAACTCAGGAGATGGGATGCCTGGATGGCTCAGTTGATTAAGCATCCAACTCTTGCTTTTAGCTTAGGTCATGATCTCAGGGTCTGGAGAGCTCCACGCTCAGCAGAGAGTCTTTTGAGATTTTCCCTCTCCCTCTGCCCCTTTACCACCCCCTTCTTTCTGAAATAATAAATAAATAAATCTTAAAAAAAAAAAAAAAACTCTTAGGTGAAAACAGAATAAATGTGATTTTTGTTTAGGCAAAGGCTTCTTAAATAGATGCCAAAAGTACAAGCAACAAAAGAAAAAAATAAATAAATTTGACTTACTAAGATTAAAATATTTTGAGCTTCAAAAGACAACACCAAGAAAGTGAAAAGGATAATCCATAAAATTGGAGAAAATCATAGTTTTGATTTGTATTTAGAATACCTAAGAAACACTTCCAGCTCAGCAATTAAAAGATAACCCAATTTTAAAAAATGGGCAAATAATCTGAATAGACATTTCTCTAAAGAAGACACAGAAATAGAAATAAGAATATGAAAAGATGCTCAAAATCATTAGTCATCAACGAAATGTAACTCAAAACTCAGAGAGAAACTACTTCACATCCACAAGGATGGCTATAATAAACAAGATAACCAGCATTGACAATGTTGTGGGAAACTGGAACCCTCATAGACTGCTGGTTGGAATGTAAAATGAATGTGGTCACTTTGAAAAACAGCCTGGCAGTTCCTCAAATGGTTAAACAAGAGTTATCATATAAGCCAACAAATCCACACTCAGTTGAATGCCCAAGAAAATGAAAATATATGTCCATACAAAAGCTTATACAAAAATGTTCATCACAGCATTATTCATAATATCCAAAAAATAGAAATAACCCACATGTTCATCAATTGATGAATGGATGAAGAGAAAAGATATATCCACACAATGGAATGTTATTCTTCAATAGAAAGGAATAAAATGATGCACATATTATAACATGCATAACACCTGAAACATTATGCTTAAGCTGAAGAAAACAGACAATAGATCACAGATAACATGCAACAGGCAAATAGGCAAATCAATAAAGGCAGAAAGTAGATTAATGGTTGCCAGGGGCTAGGGGAAGGAAGGAATGGGGAGTGACTCCTAATGGATTTGACAATTTTATTTAGAGGGGATAAAATTCTTCTAAAATTAATGGTAATGGTTGCAAAACTCTGTGAATACACTAAAAATTACTGAATTGTACACTTAAGTGTCTATTTTATGGAAAGTGCATCATGTATCAAAAAGCTTTTATTTTTTTAAAGATGTAATTGCAGGGTATGAGTGGGGCATGCCCTTTTTAAGTTAGGATAAGCTACTGAAAGAAGGTATTTCAACTGGCAACAGCCTCTTAATGAAGGAACATGGCTATAGTTTTACCTTGAGGTGCAGTCCCCCTCAACACTATACAGAGGGGCGCAAGGTAGTTCTCCCCAGTGCAGTCAAGTCTGTTATCCAAAGTAGTGATCACATCGAGTAACTTGGTTTTTAAAAAATGGTTATGTATATTAATGTTTATCAAGGATATTTGTAACCTCAAATTCAGTGGTGACTGGAACAGAAGAACATCATTTAACTGGAAGAGTAGAATGCTTCAAACTTCTAAAAAAATGAGTTATTTGTTAAAAGAGCATTCAAATCAACAAGATACATTGAAAGTATAGACATTGTTGGAAGAAGAGGCAAAAGAAATGTGTATTTTATTGAAATATAAAAGACAAATTCATTTTTACTTTGTACATTGCTAGCACATAGAAGTACAATTGAGTTTTTTATGGTAGTTTTTTATCCTGCAACTTTGCTGAACTTTTTTTTTTATTTAAATTCAATTTGCCAACGTATAGTACATCATTAGTTTCAGATGTACTTTTCAATAATTCATCAGTTGCGTATAATACCCAGTGGTCATCATAACATGTGCCTTCCTTAAAGCCCATCACCCATTTAGCCCATCTCCCCACTCACTTCCCCTTCAGCAACCTTCAGTTTGTTTCTCAGAGTTAAGTGTCTCTCATGATTTGTCTTCCTCTCTGATTTTTCCCCATTCAGTTTCCCATCCTTCCCTTATGGTCCTTGGTACTATTTGTTTTATAGTTCTAATAACAATTTAGTGGATTTCTTAGGCTTTCTTATAAAAAACATCATGTTATCTGCATATATAGTTTTACTTCTTCCTTCTTGATATGGATTCCTTATTTCTTTTTCTTTCTTAATTGGCCTTGATAGAACCTTCTATACAGTGTAGAACAGAAGTGGTATCTTATTAACATTTGGTGGCAAGCATTCAGTCTGTCACCACTAAGTATAAGGTTAGCTTTTTTTTTTCTTTTTTTAGAAATTCCCTTTATCAGATTTAAATTCCCATCTATTCCTAGTTTGTTGAGAGTTGTTATGAAAGCATGGTTGGTTTTTCCAAGGCTTTTTCTGAATCTATTAGGATGATTATGTGGTTGATGTTCTTTATTCTATTAACATAGTGTATTTCAGTGATTTTTTTCAGATGCTAAACCAACTTTGCATTCATGGGATAAATTCTAATTAGAAATAGCGTACAATCATTTTTATATTTGCTGAATTCAGTTTGCTAGTATTTTCTTAAGGACTTTTGCTCCTATATTTAAAAGGGATATTAGTTCATGGTTTTCTTATAGTGTGTCTGTCCAATTTTAATATTAGGGTCTGATAAAATTAATTGGGAATTTTTTTCTTTTTCCACTGTATGAAAGTTTCTGTGGAGGATTTATATTATTTCTTCTTTAATTGTCAGGATAGATGAACTTTTAGTAGGTAAATCAAGCTCAATATTTACATTTATTTATTTATTTATGTTCTGTAAAATTGAGATGATAGCTTTTCACAGAAAAAGTTTAAGATTTTGACTAGCACAATTTCATTCCTGCTGAAGTTTGTACTTTGGGGGTTTCTGATACAGTAGCTTTGTGGTCAGTTAGTGATTGGATATAAATTTCTTTAAAGGCCTTGAATCAATATGCCTCTCACTATTTGCCAAGGAGCTCTGTATGTGTGATTATACTTTCAGTGCTCCATCAGCTTAAAATTCTGCTTGATCCTTTATCCTTTCTGTATATGTAGAGCTCAAGGCCAGCCAGAATAAGATATATTAGAGCCTTGATTGATCTTATGTAGGCACACACTCAGCTGTGCACATGTTCATGGTTTTCTCTATCCCCAGAAATGTGATGGAGATTTTCACAGTCACATTTGGGCATTTCATTCCTCAGATTTTCCCTCCCATGTATTTTGGTCAGCCTCTTGTTTGTCCCAACTGTTATCACAATCTCAGGCAGCTACCTTATAAAATAAAAATTGCTAATAACTTGTTTTGCAATAATGGCTGGAGAAATGAGGCTTTTCCCACTGAGTCAGGTCAAATAAAGATGAGAGCTATAAATGATACTTTTTAAGGGAGCTTCCAGAAAAGTCAACATATTGACAGTTATTTAGTGATGAAATTTTTGAGCAACTCCAAATCCATTCTATATCCTCCAGCAGCTACTAGGCTGCTATTTTTCCATAGCTACCTTGGCTGCGGCTTTGCATTTGTAAGGCCACCACAGAGTAATGGAGAGAAGAATATGAATAGAGGAAGTTAAAATACTAGAATCACTCACCTTTCTTACCATTTTCTGCCACTTTTCTTGAATAAATTCTCCTCAGATTGTTTCAAGCCTTTGGTTAATTTCCAGAGCTCTGAAAAACTTGATTTTAGCAAATTTTGCTAATGTTCTTACTGTTTTTAAGGAAGAGCTGATTTTTGGAGGTTCACCACTCCTGAAGTGGTCTCTTCCCCATGACTACTTCTGGATAAGAAGGGAAGAATTGGTATTCCATCACCTATATAATGATAGAATATTGGGCTTGCTGTTTATCCTCACACTATGTCTTTTGAATTTCTGTGGGTATTTGACTCTTGCTTCTTTTCCCTGTATTCATACCCAGATTTTAATCTAATTTATCTTTTTAATAAAAATTATATATATATTCAAGTTATACATATATATATCAAGTTATACAATTGATGATTTGATAGACATACACAAAGTGAACTGATTATTATAGTCAAGCTAATTTATATCTTCTCTTCACATAGTTACAATTTTTTTGTTGTGATGAAAGCAACTCTTATTTCATATTGGGGCACTTGGGTGGTTCAGTGGTTGAGTGTCTGCCTTTTCAGGTCATGATCCTGAGGTTCTGGGATCAAGTCCCACATCCGACTCCCTGTGGGGAGCCTGCTCCTCCTCTGCTTATGTCTCAGTCTCTTTCTCTGTGTCTCTCATGAATAAATAAATAAAATCTTTAAGAAAAAAAGGCAACTGAAATCTACTCTCTTAGCAAATTTCCAGTATTCAGTATTATTAACTATAGTTATCATGCTATACATTAGATCCATAAATTTATTCATCTTATCTAACTTCTAATAAATCTGTAGACTTATTCATCTTACCATCTTACCTTACCTATTCATCTCACCTAACCAACTTTGCACCCTTTCACCAACATTTCTCCATTTTTGTTACCTCCCCATCCCTAGTAAACACCGTAAACTATGCTTCTATGTATTCAACTTTTTTTAAGTTCCACATATAAGTGAGATCATGCAGATCATGCAGGGTTTTTTTTTTTTTTTTTTTTTCTTTCTGTGTCTGGCTTATGCCAGGTTTTAAAGTATGTAGGAAAAAAGCTACCTCTTGTTACAGGTTTGCTTTTTACCATAATATATTTCTAACAGTGATCTATTTAGAAAGGCTACCTTGAAAATAAAGATTGTTACAAAATTTAAACTTTTGTAACACAATAAAACAAGTATTTACTGATAGGGAATTTTAGTCCCTCCCCTGAGGAAATCTCTCATTCTCACTTATAACAGAAGACATTAAGTTATAAATAAATGTTATTGTTCATTATTATGACCAATAAAACTAAGAAACAATATGGATTTGATAATTGGATAGATGGTTGCAATAAATAAAATGTCCCCTGACGATGTGATATATTCCCTTAGCAGTGAATTCATCCTTCCTGATCATTAAGAACATAATTTATTAAGCTAAGTTTATATAGTTCACTTTTCTGGAAACGTTTATTTGCAGTTTTGTTAACTTGATATAATAACAAACTAATTTAAAAATTCAAAAACTTCTGCTGAAGGACACTGTAGAGTACCCAGTGGTTTTACTTCTCATTGTTTATTTAACAAAACCTATCAGTCTCATGGCATAGTTTTTTAATCCACACAACAGGAAGCTTTCAAGTTGATTTTAGTCATTCTCAGGTTCTGCCTGTTGTTATTTGACAACAAAAGCAGGCAAGATGTAGAGTAAAACCAGCCCAAGTTAAAGCACATTTAAGTTTGAATCTGAGCTTTATAGTGATAAATCAGTAGTAAATAACTAGCAGAAGCACTTAGATACTTAACACTTCCTGAATTCTGTGTCCCAATCTGCAGGATGCTTCCATATATGTTGGTTCAGATGGTTGAATTAAACTGCAGTTACTACAACCAACATTTAGGTGCCCAACAGAAGACACATTTTTCATTCCTTAACTAGGTAGGGTATGTAAATTCTAGGAAAAGATAAACATAAAGGGAAAATCGGACTTTATTTGATAAACCATCCACTGGTTGAACGTGGGACTTTTTATCAATGACATTTTTTTAAGTATGATTGAAATGAATTGTATTCAAAGGCTAATGGTCCATAATTCCCATTAAATCATTCAGCTTATTTGTTGATATATTCATTCAATTACGTAGCTCTGTTGAGTTGCCACTAACGACCATGGTTTAAGATTATGGTAGTAAAGGAAAAGGGGGTGATTACTGCCTTCAGAGAGCTTTAGTCTAGTGGGAACACCTGAAAATGACAACAAACCTCCCCCAAACTGTTAAACTCTAAAGTAATTATGGATCATTATAAGCACATAAGAAAATACATGGATTATGGCCAATAACTGCAGGAGGGTGCCTCAAGAAGTGTGGTCACAGGTCTCTCTCAGATGACCTTGGAGTGAATACCTGACGAATAGTAAGTAGGAGCCACACCAAAAACTGAGGAAACCATTTCCAGGCTGAGGGAAGAAGGATTGCGTTGTCTCAAAAGTGGGGAAAATCTTAGTTTATGCAAGAAACAGCAAGGAAGTCAGAGGCATCGGAGCCTGACAAATCATTAGGCAAGTTATGTGAAAAGAAACTGATACTGGGTAGGAACCAGATTAAGCAGGGTCTTGGAACCAAAGGGGTTTGGATTATTTCCTAAGTGCAGTGGGAAAGCGGTGGTGTGACTTGATCTGATTTATGTTCTATAAAGATGATTCTGGCTGTTCGGTTGAGAATGGATTGGAAAAGGCCAAATATGCATATAAAGGGACATACCCACACACCCCACATTCTGCCTCAAGAGGACTGTAAGAAATGAAAAAGTGTGTTTGGCCAAGTTCCTGTCATACGGTGGCAGAGAGGCTTGTGACCTAATGTGAGCTCCCCAAGGGTCTTTGATCACCAGATGGTGGAGGGACCACCTTTCCTCTCTATGCTGCTTGCTTGGTCTCTGCACAGCAGCTGCCCAGAGCCTGTAACAGCATGTGAGGCTGCAGCAAGGATGGGACCTAGATAGTGATGCCAGTTTGCCATACTCTAGAGACAGCTATCTCACTGTGATCACTTCCATACACAAAATAGTTCATATTCAGCATGTGAGGTAGTCCAAGTGTAAGAATACTCACTGTGTGAAATATCCAGTGTATAGGAACAATTCATGTTTACTACCATGAAGGCATATTTTAAATAAATCTTATCCGATTACTAGGTCACATTTCTTTTTCTCATTTATATTTGGTACATTCTATTAGTGCTGGGCTTCTTGTATACATCGATGTTATCTATGAAGGATTACTATAAACCTTGGATGTCTGTTGATCACTAAAGTGACCAAGTTAGATCACTAGCTTGAATCAATTGATCCTTAACAATCATCTTTTACCTCCCTGCAGCATTCCTTAATTAACACACGACAGGGTTTCAGAGCTAGAGTTTTGTTATCACAGTATGCTTCATAGGAACTGTAACAAATTAAGAAGCAAAGAGTGGAATGAATTTAGCCTTTAAGATGCAGGTACTAATATGTTGAGTTGATTTGAGTGAAAGCTATAACACAGTAATTAGTGCAAGCCTTCTCTTTTGCATTTATCATCTTGAAGGATAGCAATAGAAAATACCAAGGACATTGCAGAAAATACATGAAAAAATGACAATTCAATTAAAAGAAAGTCTACTTTTTTATTATATGGGTTGAGGGGATCCCTGGGTGGCTCAGTGGTTTGGCGCCTGCCTTTGGCCCAGGGTGCGATCCTGGAGTCCCGGGATCGAGTCCCACGTCGGGCTCCGGTCATGGAGCCTGCTTCTCCCTCCTCCTGTGTCTCTGCCTCTCTCTCTCTCTTTCTCTGTATATCATAAATAAATCTTTAAAAAAATATTATATGGGTTGAGACTATATAAAGAGGTCATTGGGCTATTTGTTTTGTTTTGTTGTAAAGAAAGAGAGCATAGAAGTGTTGATCCTGCCAAAACCTACTCATTTATTTAATAGTTGCCAAATATAGCCTATGATATTCTGTTAGAGATTTGACAGTCACAGTTTTGCCAAGGTTGTTTGGGAACACTTAATGTCTTTCCCATATGTTGTTAGAAGGCAACCACAGAACACATGTTAGAAGAGCCAGGCTGGAAATGGAACTCTTTGTGGAATCTATTTTTTTTGTTGTTGTTGTTAAATCCTCACCTTATGAGGATTAATCTCGGGTCCTTTGCAGGTCTGAGCATGATGGAGGGAATGGTGCGTATTGAAGAAACCCGGGTAACATGTGCATCCCAACTTAGAATCTACCTTTGTTTCTAAAAACAAGCAAACAACAATCATTAAAATATACCTCCTTGAGAGGTCTAATGTTAAATAGTCTCAATTCATTTTCCGGATGATTTTTAGACCTTATCGTTGATTCACCACGAACTGTCACAGCAGAGTTTAGCCTGCTGAGCGAACAGGAAGAGGAACTCTACCTTCTTCTCTTGTGGGTGATCTTTTCTGATAAGGGTGAAGCTGTTGGTGTTGGAGTGAGTGATGGCTTATATTCCCCTGTGTTTTGCCTGGCTTTGCTTACCGAAGCTTTTATTGTTATTAATATTTAACATTGACTGAAGGCCAACAGTGCTCTAGGTGATGAATTCAACATTGAGCTAGCTCTGGTCTTTGTCCAACTGGATAATTTCCGATTATACAACTAGGAAATAGAAGTTGCTCTATATAAATATAGGGATAAACAGGACAATGTGGGGAAAAAACAAGTAGTCATTGATTTTCATAGACCTATGACAAATTCCAGATGAACTTTCATTGTACCTTACAAAAAACTGGTTAATTTCTCATGAAAAGATTTCATATGTTCCAGTTTTGATTCATCTTCTCAGCTGGTTGCACTTGAACTTGGAGTTACTAAGAATAATATATTCTGAAGGTGGTATGGACAAAATTATTGTAAATTTAATGAACTACTTAAGTTTAACTTATGTGAATAATTATTGTTAGCTTCATAGATAAGTTCAGACCATTATATTCTCAAAGTTTTTATTTTTTATTAAAATTAAAGTAATCAAATATATCATTATATCTTATTAAAACAAAAACTGAGCAAACAGAAGTCAGTACGAAAACGAAGCTATGCTGTCTTTCTTCAAATATTCTTCCTAGAGCAGAAATCTTTTGCTGCTTAAACTTTAGGGGGGGTGTATTGGTTCATCTCCTTGCCTTCTGTGTTTGAAAAAGAATTGATTTATATCCTGCCTTTTTCCAATTTGCTCCTCTAATTGATATAGCACTGGATGAGAATAATCCATTAATAGCCGTGAGTGTGGTTTTAAGGGAAGTGGAGTTCCAGAAAGCATTAAACTAAAAAACAGAATGCAATGTGTTTTATTTATTTATAATTATCCTGAAAGAAATAAGTTGGAAGTGTCATTATCATATAATCTTTTATAGTATTAGGTTCCTGATGCTTTGTGAGTTTCTTTGATGTTTTGCACATAAGGGTTTTTTTTGGCAAACATTTAGAAATTCCTTAAGAGTGTCACATCCAAAACCCTATGTTTCTGAGGTCTCTTTTCTTGTTTTTCTGCTTCTAAGTATACACGTCTTATTCCTTCTCAATTGTGAGCCTTTAAGGAAAGAGGCTGTACCTTACTCATCTGGTCATCTTTGTCTAAAATTTACTGGGCATAAAGTAAACTTGAACTTAGTTGATTTTCAGATTAAATTTTACATTGTGAGAACTCAAATTTAGAAAATCTAAATTCGGTTTGGTTTAGAGATGATAAAGGATAGAATAAGAAAAATGGAAAGTCATTTTGCCCAAAATTATATAGAAATTGTGTATAGAACACTTTCTGGTGAATTATGTAATCACATGAAATACACTTTTTTTTTTATAACTTTGATCATTTATCTCAATTAAAATGTAACACTTAAAATGCAACACACTTACTATGAGTTATTACAGAAAACACTAAAGAGGAAAAGGTTAAAAAAAAATAATGTGCAATTTTCTTACTCATAGAAAACTTCTGTTTACCTTTGAATTTCTGTTCTTTTATCCTACTTGACATATATCTACATTTTTACTTTTATAAATAAGGGGTCATATTATGTATGAATCTTGTCATACATTTCTTACCTATGAAGTATTTGTTTTTCATGTCATTAAGTATTCTTTATGGTAATATTTTTGTCTTAATATTTAATGTGACTTTATCAAACCAATTTTACATTTGTCATTTATGTATGACATTGGTTTGAACTGTATGTGTCCACTTATACACAGATTCTTTTTCAATAAATACAATATTATAAATATACTTTCTCTTTCTCGTGATTTTCTTAATAACATCTTTATTCCTCTACCTTAGTTTATTGTAAAAAATATATATATAATACATATACAAAATTTGCATTAATCTACTGTTTATGTTATCATAAGGCTTCTGGTAAACATTAGGATATGATTCTTGTTTTTGGCTCAGGTCATGATCTCAGGGTCCTGAGACTGAGTCCCACATTGGACTCCATGTTCAGTGCAGATCTGCTTGAGATTCTGTCCCACTTCCTCTCTTACAAAAAAAAAAAAAAAAAGGAAAAGAAAAAAAAATGAGGCAGGATTGCAGAGACAAAGCAAAGATAAAGCTTAACTTTACTGTCCTTGCAAGTATATGTCAGAACAAACAGATAGTAAGTGAAGAAATAAACTAATCATAAGTGATAAAGAATAAAATAATAGATAAAAAAGGTCTAAGCTCATGATATGTGCTAAATTTTATTTATTTATTTATTTATTTATTTATTTATTTATAAGATTTTATTTACTCATGAGAGACAGAGAGAGAGGCAGACACATAGACAGAGAAGGAAGCAGGCTCCCTGCTGAAAAGCCTGATGTGGGACTCAATCCTAGGACCCCAGGATCACGACCTGAGCCAAAGGCAGTTGATCAACCACTGAGGTACCCAGGTGCCCCTTGTTTAAATATTTGATGATATCTCTATTACCTATCATTGATTATCACTATTATAAACACTAATATCTTCTTAAAGCTTACTTTCTATCATCTTCGGTTAAATAGCAGTAAAGCCATAGTAGTGTATATTGGGATTCCCTATAAAGAGATAATAAAAAGATTTTGAAGGAATAGAGATTTGATTTACTAAAAGTAATGTTACAAAGTAAAAACATGATCACTATTATTGAACTATCAAAAAACAATTGATAGAACTCTAAAATATAGTACAATTCATGTATTTAAAAATATGTTTCTTAGTTGAATTCGCTTCCATATTCTGATATTTGGGGTATCCAAAAAACTACATTGATCCATTCATAACTACTGACATAAATATTGTTGCCACAATTACACAATCATTTTGGATCATGCTTAATTTTTCCTTGCCATGTACTGATGTATGATATAATGACAATGATATGTAGACTTTGTCATTGCTGATTTATCTGTGATTTCATAATTTGGCACTACATTTGAAAGTTCCTCAAAAAAGTTCTCAGTACTTTAAAAAAAATATTCAAGTTCAGGCCCCATAATTAGGATCATTTGAAAATTAGAGACATTTCAATGTTCTATATCCCTTGAATCAGCAATATTTTCACTATCATACTGACTTTTTCCAATCAATGTGGGGATGAACAATGTCATTTCTCATTTCTTTGATTCAAAGTGAAAAATTGCATGGGTAAAATAGTCTAACAAATATTGTTTGTGTGCTGTTGGCTGTCAAAGGGAAAAGTTAGAGGGAAAGAGAAAATCAGCCATCAGCTCCTCCCCCTACAACACACTAATCAACCAGCTCAGGTGGTTTTGTGTCCTCCTCACTTAGTCCAGTAAGTAGTGCTTATATTCATGTCATGTAAACTCAGTTCGTCCATTATTTTTAGACTGTTGTATATACCGCTTGAACCATTAGCAAGGAAGCAGAAGAGCTGGTATCAAAGTGAGTGTGTTAACATTTGTAAGGGGTTTGTATCCTGGAGTTTAAGTCAAGGAGTTTGACTTCCTAATATTCAGGGGCTGTATGAAGAATGGTTAGACGTTCTATTGGCAGAATTACAGGCTATGTGATTGTGACAAATGATGAATATCTCAATTCTTCTGTGTTCTGGAATTTGAAAGAAGTAAATATAGTTTAAAAATTTAAAACTATAAGAAAAGAAAGCTATTCTTTTTATTTGAGTATTATATGATTGTGTTTACTATGAAGAAATGAAAGAAATCTGTACTTTTATTCAAAACTGGTTCATCCTGAAGTGTATTTCTCTGAAAAACAAATGACATCTAACAGATCACATCAAACTGAAATTATCCTAAAAGACTTTTTAGTAAAGAATGCCTACTCTTGATAATTTAAAATATTCAGTGAATTAATTTAGACTAAAATTTTTTCTATGTTTTAAAATTATTTTTTCTATGTGTTATTTTATGATAGCAATATTTTTTTCTTCCTATAACAAACAATAAGCATCATTAACAAAATCACCAATTATTCTGTGTTCACTAGACTTAGGGCACTGGCTAGATGTTGAAGAGGAAGAGAAATGGTATTTGTTTCTTTAAGTTTAAAGAAATATAAGGCCAACATCTCATCTATAAGATTTTACAATCTAATTTGAGGGAAATGAGTTAAACAGAACAAAGACAATTAACAGTATATCGTAGTTTTATGAAGTTCCAAATGCTGCCACGATATATGCAATAAATATTGAGAAAGGAATAGTCATAAAGAACTGTATCCAGAAATGTCTTTTAAGGAGTCTATGACAACAAATATTGCAAGAAAACTTAAAGAAGGATATTTTAAAGAAGACTTCAAGGGAAAGATTTGTATGGGGACATACATAGAACAAGGAATAAAAATGTGAACCTTATTATGATGGCAAAGAGAAGAACTTTTGAAGAAGAAATTATTGTGTTTGACGTGGTGTTTGGAAAATATCAGATTACTTTGTTAACAATGTGTGAAATAAATTATAGAGAGGAGGCTATAGTGAGGTCCATAAACAGGGGTCACCAGTTAAGAGAATGATGCAGTTGATCAGGTGTGAAATAATGAGACTGCCACTGGAGAAGTGGCAATAGGAACAGGCATGACTGGCTTGATGTGGTAGATTTGGTTAAGTGAACATATGAGAATCAACTTGACAGAGATGGTTCTATCTGAAGAGTAAGGGAAAATCTTTTTTCTCTTTTTAAACATCAGTTTTGAGATGTTGATAAAAATCTTGGATTTGAGACACTACATAGATCTTGAAGTGGTAAAGGCTGAAGATGTAATTTTTAAAAAATATTTTATTTTATTTGACAGAGAGAGAGCATGAGCAGGGGAGAGGTGCAGAGGGAGAGTGAGAAGCAGGCTCCCCTCTGAGCAGGGAACTTGACCTGGGGCTCGATAACCAGGACCCTAGGATCAGGACCTGAGTGAAAACAGACACTTAACAACTGAGTCACCCAGGGACCCTAGGTGGAGCTGATCTTGACCCCTGTGCCAGAGGTTTGCTTGTAACCAAGGGCTGGGCCTATTGCCAATAGCCTCAGGACTTCTTCCAGAATTTTGGGGAAGAGAGTCTCTTTTCCTGGGTGTCCAACGCCTGGGGCTCAATCCCAGGACCCTGATAGCATGACCTGAGCTGAAGGCAGCTGCTTAACTGGGTGAGCCACCCAGGTGCCCCTGGAGATGTAGATTTTAATGATGATCAACTAAGAAGATGAGAATAGGTTCAGCTTGAATTGCTTCAGTATACAGGGTTATTTGTATATTAATACATTTGAATGTTAAATGTTTAGATATTTACATATTTAAACAATTTCTGTCGGTGCCTATTATGTTTCCAATACCCCAAGAAGGACATGATATGAACAACAGAGATAGGTGAGCTTTCTGTATTGAATCAGACAGCAAAGCTGTTGAAAATGGAAATTCGTATATAGACTGAATATGTATCAGGGCAAGAATAGGAAACAGAGCTAGGGTGAGAGACAGGGAAGGAATGAGCTAAAGAATAGAAGAAGAAATTGTGGCACTATAAAAGCTAAGAGTTAATGGAATTTCACAAAAGAATTGGTTTGGTCCACAATTAAAAATGACAATAAAATGTGACCTAAGCTTTAAGATCTTGGATAAAATAGTCGTAGTAGAAATAGGGATGCAGGGACTCCTGGGTGCCTCTGTGTTTGAGCATCTGCCTTTAGCTCAGGGCGTGATCCTGCTGTCCCGGATTGAGTCTCACATCGGGAACCTGCTTCTCCCTCTGCCTCTGTCTATGCCTCTCTCTCTCTGTGTCTCCCATGAATAAATAAATAAAACCTTTCAAAAAAAAAAAAAAGAAATAGGGATGCAAGAAAAACAGATTTATCAGCTTAAGAAATGAGTGGATGAGAAAATATTATGGTTATCTCAAAGAATAGTAATTTCTTTATATTGAAAAAACCCTATTTTTTTCAAACAATGATGTCTTTTGTTCTGTTCTTCTGTGTGAAATAAAGGATAAAAAGACAAGATCCTGAAAAATATAAGGATATATATGCCTAAATCTTGAATATGTAAGTGTGTGTATATACATATATAATGTTAACAAAGTCCTTTGAAGAGCACAAAACTAGGCAGGCTATCCCTAAAAATAATTTTCAGTGTTTTTTATTCACTGCTTCATCTTAAACAAGATATGGAACTACAGACCATAGCAAAGATTAGGTAAGCTTTTGGTTATATATAATCTATTACCCTAACCAAAAAAATTTCAAAATGCAGTTGAGCAATAGTGACATGAGTAAAACTGGATCAGTAATACAGAAAAAGGCAAATTACTAAAAAATCCTGATACTTTAGCTATACAGTTGTTTCTTCAGACAAAACTATAATTTCTTTTCCTGAGGAGATCAAATCCCTCTGTTGTATGTGTTCTCCCACGATGATCATTGCCATTTCAAAGCAGTGATCACAGTTTATATTTGAAAAAAATATTTTAGACTATTATATGAATAAGGATTTTTCCAAAAATGAATTTAAAGTACATGAAAGCAAGATGCTTTTATGTCTGGTTTTGCTCGACATTATAACCTAGCACCTAGCACTGTACCTACCACAAAGCATATTAATCTCTGCTCTGTCAATATTTCAGATTTCCTATCATTTCAAATTCAATATCAAACCACAATGTCTTGATAATTTTTTCTTGGAGGTAGGGATAGGAAAATTCCTGCAACATTCTTGGCCTCTAACCACCAGGGTTGTGCTGAGTAGAGAGATGTGAAAACAAACAAACAAATGTCTCCAGGCACTGTCAAATGTCCCTTGGAGGGAGCATAAAATTGTCCCTGATGAGAGTCCCAGGGCTAGCACACAGTAGGCAGTCAATAGCTATTTGTTACAGGAATTATAGCAAATGATCACCACTTCACTACTAAGCAAAACCTACACTTAGAACTAAAATCCTTCAGAAGGACCTGAGATGACATCCATCGTCTCTACTTCTACTGTCCCTTAGCTGTACTTTGACTCCCAATACAGTGAGACTGGGAGAGTTTGAGAGATGCTCTACTACCTCTGTAAAATGAAAATTCTAGTACCTCGATTTAGCTTTAATCTTAGCCTTGCCTATATGAAATTTTGCTGTTGCTATCCAAGGAGGATTAAGTAATCTTGAGAAATGTAGTTAAGGAGATAGTTGACTGAATTTGGTTAAAAATGCAGGATGTAGATTAATTTCTCTATAACCTGAGTTGTAATTTTAGTGATGGAATCAGTCTGACCTTGGAAATACTCTCATTCATTATGTATAGGAGTAAAACTCCCTCTGAATAAGAGAAAATTAAGATAAAGCATGTCTTGTTTGGCTATTCCTTTAAGAATTTATTTCCTTAAAATTGCAGTTGTTACTTGCCTATAAACCGTTATTTGGGCAGAGCATCACGTGCTTATTCATTTGTTTATTTAGCACATGGACTACAGTCATCCATAATGACTATTTGCAGCATGTAGGGGGACATTTGCCACTTCAGGCTCTTCTACTAGTAAATTCTGTTAGTCATTCTTTTTAAAGTACCATATCTTATGAGGCAGACTGGGGAAACATAATATTATTTTTAAGCCCTACTTCTCATAAGTAAATGTGCTATGGAAAAGGTCAAGTATTAATTGATAAGAAATTAACATGAATAATATTACCTCACATTTGTACCTAATTATACATTTTCAAAACATTTTTGAACCTTCTTTGCCCTCACAGTC
The DNA here is from genome assembly GCF_053574225.1 of Canis aureus. Taxonomy (NCBI): domain Eukaryota; kingdom Metazoa; phylum Chordata; class Mammalia; order Carnivora; family Canidae; genus Canis; species Canis aureus. Next base: position 48,931,421 of record NC_135614.1, read on the forward strand.
ATCCTCTGATATAGCTAGGGCAGGTAAAGCTAGCTGCATTTTACAAATAAACAGACAGGAGCACTTTAATGTACTCAGACTTCTCTAATACGTGAGAAACTTCATAACTATAAACTTGGTTTTTCTTTGTCCTGATAATTAAATTTAGCACTTTTCATAGGAATCAAAATCAATTAGTTGACTTCCAGAGATGTTTAGATGTTTCATCTTGTTTTTATGTATCAACAAAAATCTAGAGGAAAGAACAAACTTACTAACAATAGGCTCTTCTTGGTGTATCTCTGCCAGGAAAAGAGATGTATACCGAAACCCAACTTTAAGTCAGGAATTTCAGCAAAAGTATAGAAAACTACTAAGCACACAAAATGGCTTTTTTCCTTCCCAGTCTTACTTTGATGCACAATTAGTACTCTAATGTGTAGGAATTTGAGTAACATTAAATTACTAGTAAGGAGTTTTTTTTTTTAGGAAATTGGAAAATACACATTCTTTATTTTAAGACCATAAAACTGAATAAAGAGGCAACTCAAATCCTTTGTATATTTTAAGCTACATTTACCCTTATGAAATAAAGAGTAGTGCTAGAGTGTCTGTATCACAATTGAACTATAATCTAGAATGCTCTGTGGTAGTCCTAGCCCTGTTTGCCCTCAGAACCATTCCTTGCCCTTCCCCTACTTTCCTCCCTACAGCAGTAAGATTAATCCCTTCAGCCTACATTTCCCAACCTCCTCTACCAACTGCCTTCAAAAGTATTTGACCAGTGGGATACATTGATGGCAGACTGGAGAGATGAAGAAAGAGAGAAACCTGGCTATGGATCCTCCTCTCTCTGCTTTGGACAGCCTTAGCAGCCACTGAAAAGGCTGCTTTCAGGTTTTGGCAACACTGTCCACCTCTCTTCAATCCTCCAACCTTGGGATGACTGTGCCCTTAGTCTTGATGAACACGGTTGATTATCTGGCCAGTCCCTGTTTGGCTTCTCAGCCATTCCATACATGGATAACAAACTCCCTCCATTAAATGTGGCCTTTTCTCAAAATGGATAAATGGTTTCTGTTTTATTGTTTGGACCTTGACTGATATGTGGTTTTTATTGCTTTGGTTTCCTTTGGGAAGAAAGCAGGAGTAATGATGGCTTTGAGAAGTTTCTTAGCCTGCAACTTTTCTGAGCTGACAAGATTAGTAATTTCTAGATGTGGCCAGGTCAACATTAGCCAGAGGACCATCTTAAAGGCAGAAGGATTATCTGGAACTGGAACGAAAGATATTGCAAATTTGGTGGAAATTCCAACACTACGGAAGAACCTGTAAATCCTGTAAATAATAGCCTTTGCTGTGTCTGCCTTAAGTTTGCTTTTTTTATTTCTAATGAGGAAAAAATGTTGATAAAGAAGAATCATTTATGAGAACAAATATAAACATTTTTAAAAGTTAAGATACAAGTATGGTATCTACTAGAATTAAAGAAAAAATTACAAAGGAGCAAATGTAGTTTATCTGAATATAAATTGCTAATAGCTGCTGAATATTGCACCATGTATCCAGGAAGATAACAGTGAATCTCCCATCAAAGAATGGCCTCCAAGATGTGGAGTAGGCAGGCTGATGTCTTGGGCAGAAAGTTGGCTGCTCCCTGCCTATAGTGTGGCAGGCTTCAAAGAAATATTTGTTGTTTCCAAGGTGGCAGAAACAAATGGAGGACAAATCTCTGCTCTAAGTACAGAATTCAACTCTGTTCTGTAGGGCTGCTATTAATTCCCAAACTTCCTAAACTGAACTCTACCTTCTTAATGAAGCCTCCAGTAACTACTCATCTTCTCTAGCTTCCCCTTCCTAAACTTGACAAAAATACAAAAGAATTAAGACCAGTGCTTACAGATCTTCAGAGCACATAATCACATTGTAGAAATAGCCTTCTTTCCTATCCTGGGGCTACTTCTGTTCTCTATTTACACATTTTGATTCAATCTCCCAATCCTAAATATAATTATTTCTCAATGACACCCAAATCTCTATTGTCTGCTTTGACCTCTTCTTGAGCTTTCATACTCTTATTTCCAGCAGCTCAACATACTCACATGGTTTGCAAACGCACTTAACAGAAAGCCCTCTCCAGTTCCTCAGCTGTTTACAATGTCCTCCCTAATCTCATTTCTTCTTGCTCCTCTTTTACCCACTATGTTCTAGCCAGATGCATCTTCTCATTTCAACTTCACTACTTGTGCATCAACCATTCCTTCTGCGTTCGAATGTTCTCACTCACTGATCTTCACAGGGCTGCTTCCATCTATTCAAATCTCAGCTCAAATGGCACTGTGCAGAGGTTTTCCCTGATAACTCAATCTAAATTATCTAACCTTCCTATTTTCTTTTACTTAATGACAGTTAAAACTCTTTGAAAGTGTGTTCATTTATTTATTGTATCAAAGGAGCTAACCTACTTGGTTGTGTTCACTACTGTGTTTCTAAGATTTATTACAGATCCTGTCACATAGTGGGTAATCATGTATTGCCTAAATGAGTGAATGAGTACATTCTAGTGGAAGAGTCCAAAAACAGTCTCAGTATCATAATACAGTGGAAGTTAATAAGAGGATATGGAATCTCTCATATCCTCGCCCCCAAATACCAGCCTTCTTTTGGCCTTTAAGATCTTAGTATTAAGAATAATGTACTGTACAAAGATTTCTAGTATCATAGAACAGATTTCCAACTAGGCTCTTTGGTTCTCTAGACTGAACTCTTCTCTCGGCTAAAAAATGTAGAACTGTTATTCCTTTGAGTTCTAAACAATTTATAATTCAGATACACTTTTGCCCTAATGGCCACGTTAACTAATTAACAGACAGCTTCCAATGTATTTGCCCTCTCTCTGGTCCTGAGATTGTCAATTATTATTATCTGTATTACAGACGTGTGTAGAATAATGGTCTCCTGGACACAAAATGTTTCCCAGCACAATATATACAACCAAACAGCAGTGCTGTTTAATGAATAAGAATGTGATGAACTGTGTCATTCAGAAAAGGTAGACTGAGAAAACAGTATAGTTTCTAAAAATTCTTTGGATTTTATCTTGTTTTCCTAACATAAATTCTCACAGTACCTATTAGATAATGAGCATTTAATAAATGGTTTGTAATGGAATTCACTTTAAGATATGTTAGTTTCAACATTAAAAAATAAATGCAAAAAAATCCTTAAACATTTCATGAGTTATTTGGTCTTCACAATTTATGATATCTTTTAGAGAAACCATTCATGTATGATTTCCTTAGTGTCATATTATGAGAAAGTAAATTCTTTATATTAATTCAGTATGTTTTTTCCTTATACTCTTTGTGTATCCTGAAGTTCACACACAATTTTTCATAACATTGATATTGGGTACTTATATTTATTTAATAATCTTTTATTTTTAAAGAAACCACATGTCTATCAGTTCAGAGCCTTAGTGTCAAAACTGAAGAACCATATTTACCAAATTCAAACTGATGACTCTTCTTTTATAAATTCTCTTCCACAAGAAAGGAACTAGAACATATGTCTAGATATACGTTTTTGGAAAAGCTTGTGTAAATAAGTATAACTTTTTTGTTAAATTTTCAGTGAAGTCATTTGGTTATTGAGTTTTCTTGGGAAAAAAACTTACCACAATTTTGGTTTCCTTAATAAGTATGGGGTTTATGTTGGTTATCTGTTAATGCCTGTGAGAGCTTTGATAGTATTTATTTTTCAGGGAATTTGTTTATTTCATATAAACTGCTAAAATTATTGATATAAAGCTGTTCAAAATATTTTCTTATCATCTTTTTAATATCTGTAGGATGTATAGTGAAACTCTTTTATTGTTGATATTGGTGATTTGTTAAAAATAGAATTTTATATCTCAATTTGAGTAAGATAAACAGGATTTAACAGAATTCTATTTCTTGTGTGAAACTTAATTTTTTCTTAGCTTAAGTTCATTTTCAATAATTAAATTTAAAAAAATTTTAGAACACCCAAAATTTTAGCATTGCTTTCCTTTTTTTTACAGAGGAGAGGACTGAGATGTAGAAAAACAAAGGATTTCACAAGACAAGGTGGCTAGTTGATAGAACATCTAGATTTGAAACTATTCCAATTCTATGTCCTAATGTTAAATCATACTTAGAAAATTTTTAGGCAATTATTCTTTATAAAATTTGAAACTTGATATCTTCTTTAGGGATTATTAACACAATTATATTTCTCACTCAAAAAATTATGATCATTTAAACATTTTAATTAAAAAATTATGTAAAAACATAGAAACATTTTCTAATTATTCTATACACACACGTATGTGTGAATTACTTTTTTTTTTATGATTGCTGTCATTCTTCTGTTCTTTGCAGCCACCTGCACATCTCTTGATGCTTGTAATGTGGCAATTAACCAGCAGCTTCTTAATGACCTAATTAAACCATAATGATTGAGGTACAAGGCATTTCCTGGGGATTAATGGCCAACTGAAAAGAGTTGATGGCCCATGGCATAGCTGAGAGCCATTAACCCTAACCAGCCATTAATCCTGTGAAAACACTATATACAGAAGTTATTATTATAAGCTTGAAATGAAAACAATGAAGTATGGTATATTTACATGCATTGAAATTACACTTGCTAAATATGGCACCTTACTAAAGAATAAATATTTGAACTGCTCTAAAATAATCATTCAACCCTTAAAACCTACTGCCAACATACAGAGAGATTTAATGAATTAAATAATCATTTCCTGAGTAACCCTGGTCGAAAATACAGGAGACAACTGGAGCTATATTAAGTCAATAAGAAGAAAGTAGTGTTTCTGAGACCTGAGGTCAGAAAACAGTTGGGATTCAGAAATAATGGGAACTGGAGTTAAGAGAGATATGTGGAATCCAAACAGTATCTTGTATATCTTTCTTTCACCTCTACCTCTCCTGAAATATGTATTTTGTTCTTTCTCTCTTAAATTAGCTTCCTTTGCTTCAAAGGCTTAGGAAGAAATAAGGCTACTCAGAGTGTCTTTGATAAGATTTTGTCAAAGATAAAATGTTCTGTTACTCAAAGAGATTAAATCTCTTTTAAATTCCAAATACATGTTCCTAAATTATGGAATCTGGCCAATTTCAGGGGCAGGAAACTAATTAGTGTTTAATCTACAGTGGCACATGTGTTTATATGTGTATGTGTACATCTTATTAGAAAATAAACACATGACAAGTAATCCCACACAAAAATGCTGTCATTTATCACTAGAGAAACACAAAGTAAAACTACAATGAGATAGTACTGTACATAGCCATTAGGATAGTTTAAAAAGACTAACCATACCAAGGATTGGAGAAACTGGAACTCTCATAAACTGTTAGTGGGAATTTAAAGAGGTAAAATGAAACAGCTTCTTTTTTTTTTTTTAATGAAACTGCTTCTTAAATAGCTAAATGCACACCTACCATATGATCCAGCCGTTCTAATTCTAGGTATTAAGAAAAATGAAAACATGTGTTCCATATAGACTTATAGATTAATTTTCATAATAGCTTTATTAGTAATAGCCATTATATAAAAGCAATCCAAATATCCATCAATATGCAACATGTATAAATTTCAAAATAATTGAGTTGACTTAAGCCAAACAAAAAGAGTATTCACTATATGATTCTGTTTATACAAAATTCAAGAATACAGATTAATCTTTAGTAACAGTTCAGTAGTTGATTGTTTGGGTTTGTGGGTGGGAAGGAGAAATTACAAAGGGAGTTGATGAAATTTTGTAGTGATAGCTGGGTTCATTATCTTGATTGTGGTTATGGTTTTAAGGGTGTATACTTATGTCAAAACTAGTCAAACAACAGTACACATCAAATATGTACACTTTATTGTAAGTCAATAAAGCTATTTATTAAAATAGTTGTTCTATGCCTAACACAGAAGCAGAGACAGTTATGACATAGCAGGGATTTGTCAAGGGATCAGGTGCTCTATTTCAATCTTTTATGTGCTAAATATTTAAGAACCTGTAAGTGAGTTAAGCACGGTCCTTACTTGTAAGGACTTGCTTACATCTTACTTATAAGGCATTATGATCTTTGTTTTGAGAATAATACGATGATTATGTCTTTAAGAGAGAATATAATACAAAATGTTATGTATTATAAGGAAGGCGAAATAGATCTAAAATGTGTTTTAAAGCAGGGAGAGATTATTTCCAAATGAGGATTTAAGAAAGAACTGCATAGAATAATGATATTTGAAAGTGAGTCTTTCAGAATATACAGAATTCCAGTGGGCATGAGTGGCTTAGACTAACATGAGTAGGGACTTGGAAGCAAGAAAATTTGGTGTGTTATTAAAAACAGTAAAAAAATCCAATTTTGCTGTAGCATAGTATGTGACCTGGGGAGTAGTAACAGAGAAAGGCAGAAAGGTAAGTTGGAGCATATATTGTTCAGGTCTTAAACATGGCAGTTAGGATTATATTTAACTTGGGATTTCTACCTCCAAGTAAGATGTAATAGTTTGAAACAATCATCTTGAGTGCAAAAAGAAATGAACAAATTATAAAAATCATACTTCTAAAAGCTGTGTACAGCTGTGGAACCAGATAAGCCTATATGAATTAAATTCTAGAGAGAGGAGTTTTCCTGGGCAAGTTGAGATCATCAGCTAAATTTTTTCCCCAGGAGGAATATGCTGAGACTGAGGATCCCTAACTAGAGGCAGAAGGACTCTAATAGGGGAAAGGGAAACCAGAAGAGCGTTTGGGCCATATTTTCTTGCATGACAGATTGAAATCTAGAGGACCCCCAAATGTTCATCTGGTTTTCCCAACAGGACATTTGTTGAGTGCTACTGTAGTGCAGAAAGCTGAGGGCTAGCCAGAAAAATACAGTGAAATAATTCCTAGTTTCATGATGCCTTGGCATCAAAGTTATTCTAAAGGGAGGGGCTTGCAAAAAAAAATACACTGATGCTCTCTTTGCCAGATTTTGAATCTTTGTGAGGTAGGAAGCTAAATAAGCTTAAAACCTCCAAAAGGCAATATTTTAGGCTAGAGAAAGCAACAACATGCCAGGATATCAACCAAAATCAGGTAAGGCTATTGTGAAAGAGGGGATAGGACATCTTCATGGTGCTTAGAAGAAAAAGTGCCACTAGAAGCCAGATACTGACAAACCCACTATGGAGCTTGCCCTTCAGACACTTGAAGACTGTGTCTATCTAAAAAATATTCTCAGGCCCAACACAGATTAATTTGCTTAAATAAAAATGGCCCTTAAAATTAACTGCTTAATGAAGGAAAGAGCCAATTCTCTCTGAATAAAATTAACATTACTTTAGTCACTATTATTCTTATAAAAACAATTACTAGAATATAATTTTTTTAAGTTGAGACTTAAAAAGGGTCAGGAAAATACAGTAATATGGGATCCCTGGGTGGCGCAGCAGTTTAGTGCCTGCCTTTGGCCCAAGGTGCGATCCTGGAGACCCCGGAACGAGTCCCACGTCGGGCTCCCGGTGCATGGAGCCTGCTTCTCCCTCTGCCTGTGTCTCTGCCTCTCTTTCTCTCTCTCTCTCTCTCTCTCTCTCTCTGTGACTATCATAAATAAATAAAAAATTTAAAAAAAGGAAAATACAGCAATAAATCAAGAGAAATATCAGACAACAGAAGCAGACCTAAAAATTGTTGGAGGTAGTAGTCACGTTGTTGGATATAGTAGGCAAGGACTTTAAAATAATTATTGTAAAAATTTTTAAAATAACTGAAGAAAAGATTAACAAAATGAAGACTTTAAACAGAGAGAATTTAAACAGAGAGTTGGAATCCACCTGAAAGAACTACTAGACATTCTAAAACAAGAGTAGCAAACCTTTTTTGAAAAGCATCAAGGAGGGCAGCCTGGGTGGCTCAGCCATTTAGCCCCGCCTTCAGCCCAGGGCCTGATCCTGGAGACCTGGGATCGAGTCCCATGTCAAGCTCCCTGCATGGAGCCTGCTTCTCTCTCTACCTCTCTCTCTCTCTCTCTGTCTCTCGTGAATAAATAAATAAAATCTTTTTTAAAAAATTAAAAGCATCAATGAGTAAATAGTGTGGTTCACAAGTAGTTAAGTTCATTGCTGTGGTATAAAAGCAGGCACAGAAAACATATAAGCAAGTGGATGTGGTTGTATTCCAGTGAAAATTGTTGAAGATAAATTCTATGCTAAAGAAATATCTTGCAGAAAAATAAAAGCACGGGTAAAGTTAAATTTTAAGACAAAGAGTGATTTTTGTAACAAGACATAAGAAAGATAAATTTACCCTAGTGTGTTAGATTTATAGGACCAAGAAAGTCAATAAAACATAGTAAAAATGGTCAGTTCATGGTGTATCTTTTTTTTTTTTTTAATTTTTTAAGAACCTCAACACAAGAGGTTCTGCCACAACCTAATTCCAAGACTACAAGAACTTCTTCATGCCCTATTTAGGATTCAGAAACCATATTTTTTAATAAAGGAATAAGCTGACATTTTCAGTGACCATAGAACACCTGGATCAGAAGTTCTGAGGATGTTTATTTAAAAGGCAGATTCCCAGGTCTCATTCCAGGTCTACTAACTCACAATTTCTTAAGGTGGGACCAGCCCATTTTCAATTTCAACCAGCTCTTTGGGTGATTCTTATGTCCAAGGTCTAAGAACCACTGAACAAGATGGATTGCTTAGAATGCTTTGCATGTAACTCTAATGATCCATATTCCTAAGAAATAGATACAATATATAGTCAGTAAATTTCCTTTTCCCTGTAGTGGACAAGTTTCCATTAAATAACACAAGTGTTATTCTGTTTGTGTGTGTGGTGACACGAAGTGGAGGAATTCTTATCTAGTACATTGAACCTACAAACTACTCCATCCTGGGATTGTAATTCCTCTCTACACATGACTGCCACTAAAGGTAAGACCAAAATGGTTTAAAACTGTTAGCATGTTTTCCTCTACTATTAACTTGAAAGTCCTGTCATGCTCTTCCATTCTTCTAAATCAGGTTCAGAAAAGCTGATACTTCTGGTAATCAGAACAACAGACTGTTTTGGGAAAACAAAGTATTAGCCATGTGGTCTTCAAAACTAGACTCGAGAAGATACTAGAATTAATAGGAGAAGGGAATTTGCTATAAAAACATGAGTCACTAGTTGAAAAGTAACATCATTATTTGAGAGATTAAACAGTCCTTAAAATTTAAAGCCTTAACGATCTTAATGCTATCATATAACATGTATGCAGTTTACAAACAAAGACAATTGAGAATTGGTCTTACTTAAGTGTGATAAATAAAAGGAAGGAGTTTAATTCATTATAATTTACTTCAGCATCACTTGAGCCAAGAGAAGGAAATGAAATTCTCCCCTTTTACATGTGGAAAATTGAACAGGTGAGAGTAGAGCAGCCTAGATGACATCATTTCTCTTTCCCAGATAAATGTCTAAGTGTTTCCCACATTAATGTGCCACCGGATAAAAATGTTTGTCCGGATTCAATGGAAAGATCAATATGAACACAAAGATGTTTTACAGGCTCTGTATTTTCTTTCTAGAATAGCTGTCAACTCATAATTGGAATGAAGGTCAAACTATTCCGAAGAGACTTCTCTCTTGATTTTCAGCACGTTAATAAACACTTTGTGAGCACTATTCTTTGGCACATTTGTCAGACAACCACTCCTGTATCTGTAACTTCAGAAATTATGGAATCCTGGAAACTGGGTATAGATCAACTCACTGAACCTTTGTCTTCAACTGAGATTTAATATGAATCAAAAAGTATTGAAAATGTGCCATGTTCCATGGTGGTAAGAGTGAGCATATTAATGCCATTGCGTGGTTTGAGAATGTTCCTTTAATGTCATACCTGCATGGTTAAAGTCCTTTACAGCAGAATGATCTGTGATGCGGTCACAAAGTGTATAATTTCCTTTAACTAGAGAAGACTTTGAGAACAGCTATATTAGTTATTTTACTTATTTTCATATTTTTATATTAGCCCAGCTGGATAGGTTTCTCTTGGGTAACATTTTGACTTATTTTGCTTTGTTTTTGTGGACAGACTTGGTAGTGTAAAGAAGGCTGGTGCCAAATATAGGTAGTAGATCTACAATGGCATAGAGCCCAGGTGAATGTCTCAGACTGGGAATTGCAGCCCCTCTATAGTGCCAACTGTCCTACAGTGTCCTCATCTCATTAAAGGTTAATTAGTTTCTTTTCAGCCTGTAGCTCTATGATATATTATATGGGTCATAAAGATGATATGAACATGTACTTGGCATGAGATTGTGAACTACCCATATTCATTATGGAGGCATAAATTCACTGCTCTGGGGCCATTTCTATTCTGGCAATGCAAAAATAGTCTCTAGGAAAATCAGACTAGAGATTGGGACATTGCTCACATCCAGGCTTGAGGGGTGAAACTGATCCATTACTAGATGGAGAACAAATTTCTTAGGGCCAGTAACAAAGTTACTCCCAATTTCAGAAAGGGACATGAGACTCAGAATTTTATTATATTTTGCAGGAAATTCGATTTAAGAAGCTACAACTGTAGGAAAAAAAACATGAAATGAACTTGTCAGAACTTTAATATCTCTGTGTTCAATTTACCGCTGCCATATAATTGCTACTGGCAGGGTAGGAAGTGACAACAAAAACAAAAGGATGTGAAAACCAGCTCTCCAAAACCTGCTATATGGTAAAATTTGAAAATAAGTTTTAAATAAAAACCATTCCATTTGTGTGCAGAAATTCTACAGACCTCCTTGTAACTATGAGATGACAGTCTGGACAGTCCTCAGGAATCAAACATTATAAATAATGAATTCTAATAACTTATCAAACTGCTATTACACCTTGAATATTTATTGCACCATTTCTTTTTTTAAGAATTAAAAAAAGACTATTTTTTATTTTGTTAGATGTACATAACGTAAAATTTACCATTTTAACCATTTTAAGTGTATCATTCAGTAGCAAATGCCACTTCTTATACTCTAAATTATAAAATAGATCTGTATCACGTTGGACTCATGAGTGATTGAAATCAATGTTTTCCGAATAATTGTTTGAAAGGGAAGTATTTGAGAACCACTTTCAAGACACTAAACTGTTGGCTGGAGGAAAACCACAGCCCTTCCAGGATGGGCCAAAGCAGATGGCAGTGAGCACTGTGGTGTAGGCCCTCTATAGCACTCCTGGACATCTCTGCCATGTTCCCTTTCTCTTTCTGTCTTTCCTGTCCGTCCACGTGAACATCCCCAGCACACACACACACACACACACACACACACACAAAGACACTAACCTGCATTTTAGTTTAGTTAATGAGGGAATGTGCTCATTTTATAAATATAAGCCCTGTGTCTTGATTTCTTGAAATATATCTTTTGAAAAATTGCTATTTTCCTAAATCTCAAATTTTAAGTTATTTAAACTGCAAATGCTTATGTTATTATTTCTTAAATATTCCCAAAAATTTAGTATGTATTTTGGTTAAGAAAACACACAAGATTGTAAATACCGTTTAGTCAACATTCAACAATCAAGAAAAATGTTGGTTCCTCTACTGGGGGTGTGTATAGCCAGTAGAATAAAATCAGATTCCAGATTACTAAACCCAATTATCCAAAATTTTAGATAATTATTTCACTCAACTTTCATTATCATCTTGAGGATCCATGATATACCTGTGGCATCTCTCCAATTTTTGCAACATGACTTCCCACTTCTCTAACCCGAATTAGAAAGAACACCTTTGATTGCTAGGATATTTCTGACCACTTGGGAAGAAAAAGAACTGTCCTTTCCCTTTTCAAATATTCCCCTTCAAATGAAAAGATAATAATGTGGATTTTCTTTAAAGATTTTATTTATTTTTTCATGAGAGACGCAGAGAGAGAGAGGCAGAGACACAGGCAGAGGGAGAAGCAGGCTCCATGCAGGGAATCCATGTGGACTCTGGGATCACTCCCGGAGCTGAAGGCAGAAGCTCAACTACTGAGCCACCCAGGCATCCCAATAATGTGGATTTATGTTTCAAACTTGCCTATGGATAAGATTCATTTTATTGAAGTTAGCAGGCAGATAGATTTGCCATGTTTTCATTCAAAGTGTTTGTAAATATTAGCGGTATGGTCATGAAGCATCTTTCCACGTGCCCCCTTTTCCATGTAGCTTTAATTAATGCTTCTTTCTTTGTCTTTCTCTGGTTAAAATAGACAAAATATATAAATAAAATAAGCTAATATGATAATATCTCTACACGATTTCCACAGAGTACAATGCTTTCCATTTCAAGGTCAGCATTCAAAGTGTTGCTATGTCAGAATGGGACTAAAAGATTTATAAACTATAGCCAGCCTTTTTAGCAGATCCTTCTATAAAGCAAATAGAATCTCCTTGGTTTATCAGTCCATGATGGGCTCCTTTTCCCTAAGCTGAAGACATAGAGATTAGCAGAGTAGAAATGAGATGTACCTAATTAATTCCCCAGATCTCTCTAGATTATATTGCTAGTTTTGATTAGCAGAACATCGTGACTAAAATGAAAAATATATACAGTAGCTGAAATCACACAGAAGAAATAAATTTCCCTCATACAGAGATGTTCTAGATAAAGTTAACAATTTATAATGATAGTTTATGATGTTAGTTTTTTCTGAGGACCCTTATTTAAAACGGCATAACATTTAAAAGGAAATTTCCTTTCAAGGTTATTTAAATGCTTTATATATATATTTCTTTTATAATATAGGCAAATACATATTCTCAACTACTGTAAGTTATATTCTACATGAATATCAGGTCCAAACAGAATATTTATATTTCTTTGTGGTAATTACATAACTGTAAAAAATGTCTTCTTTTCAGCTGAAAAAGACAAGAATAATTTGGGAGCTAATTACCAATTATAATTTGGATCATTTAAATGTCTGCCATTTCCTTGTACCTGTCACCAACCTACTGTGTTTGATGAGAATTTTAGCAACATCTAGATTTAAAAAAAAAAAAAAAAAAGAAAGCTCTGTGCATGTTTCTACTAGTTTCTTGGAACTATAAAATAGAAAATGAGATCAATCATGAAAAAAAAAAAGAACACTCAATTGGGCTATTGCCTATTGAATAATAGGTGCATTTTATTGGTAGTCGTAAGAATTTTTCTTTGTAGTTTAAACTGGTTCACAATTACCTTCTTATATTTAGTAATAAAACACAGCTGCATGTTGTAAACAGTGTTAAATTTACTAGATATTGCCAAATGTTATAGTAACACATGATATTCTAATGGAGGAAGGGAAGGCTTTCCAAAAGAGGCAGTGAGCAGTTTTTGCAGGCCCCTTTGGATCTATCAGCAAGATTAACAGGGTCAGATGTTCTCCAAACATAAAATAAAAGGAATGCACCTAATGGTAAACTACATTAAGGCAAAAAAACAAAAAAAACAAAAAAACAAAAAAACTTTTCGTGGAAATCAAGAAGATTCAATATATTTAGAGTTATCCTCTTTTTTTTTTAATTTTCTTTTTTTTTTTCTTTTTTTTTTTTTTTAATGATAGGCACACAGTGAGAGAGAGAGAGGCAGAGAAATAGGCAGAGGGAGAAGCAGGCTCCATGCACCGGGAGCCCGACGTGGGATTCGATCCCGGGTCTCCAGGATCGCGCCCTGGGCCAAAGGCAGGCGTCAAACCGCTGCGCCACCCAGGGATCCCCTATTTAGAGTTATCTTCTAATGTGTTTTCAATAGTAGTGATTCTTTTTTTTAAATTTTTATTTATTTATGATAGTCACACAGAGAGAGAGAGAAAGGCAGAGACATAGGAAGAGGGAGAAGCAGGCTCCATGCACCGGGAGCCTGACGTGGGATTTGATCCCGGGTCTCCAGGATCGCGCCCTGGGCCAAAGGCAGGCGCCAAACCGCTGCACCACCCAGGGATCCCAGTAGTAGAGATTCTTAATGGAATGGTAGGGGCTTGGAAATATCAGAATTTCATGGAGAACAGAGTGTTGTATTGCTTGAATAGATTTATTCAGTGTTACAATTTTATATGGGAAAAATATATTGTTTTAATGCATAAAATAGTATTTGACAAAATAGTTGAAGATTCATGGTTTCAGAAAATAGACATTATATATGATTGTAAGGATTGTAAACTGTACCATTGTGATATTAAGGCTGAAATCCATTCTGTGCTCCATTCACACGACCAGAAGCACCCCTATACCTACAATATAAGGGAAATCTCAAATGCTTTAGTAGCCAAGCTGTTAAACATAGACGCAGACAGGTAGCACCTTCTGTGAATTATGGCAACTGCTTCCTAGAGACACTCAAATCAAAACTTGGTTAAACATTGCATGGATAAATATAAGGCATCTGTGGGCCACACTTGGCCTAAGGGTTACTAGACTGTGTTTGTTTTGCACAAATTCTAATCCTGAATTTATTTATTTTATTTATAAAATGTGCCCTATTGAATTAAGACATTACCATAGGTCTCTACCCACACAATTATTTTTTAATAATTGGACACCTGCTCCTCCTCCTCTTAGAACATCCCATGTGTGTCATGACTTCACTCCTGTATATTCTTGGTTCTAATAAATACAATAAAGAGAAGGATACAAAACGAACACATTTTTATTTGAATTACCATGGGACCATATTCCTCAACTGTATTCTCCATCATTGGATATCTTTTTGCATAACCTTCAACCCATTCCTTCAATGAGTGAAAAAAATCAGATAAGCAAGTTAGAAGCAGAATCTCTTTACTGATTACTAGGAAAAAAGATATCTTCCATGAAATGATGCCAAACTCATTTTCTACAATATGAGTCATTACTGCTGTCTGCCCCACCTAAAACATATGGTAATGATGGAACCATATAAAATGAGCTATGGGTTATATACCTTAAGCTATATCTTTAGACACCATCTTTGATTGTCCACTGAAAATATGTGACTATCATCTCTTATCTTTATGTTTATGTGTGCACATGCCTGCAAAATATGTGTGCATGCATGTACACAGGCTTTTTTTTTCTTTAGCCTTATTCTAGATTCCAAGTCTTTACCTTAAAATATTCAATCTTATCTTTGAAGCTATTCTTAAAATAATACTTCTTGCCTTATTATTCCATCCTTATGTCAAACTCTGATACCTGGATATCTAACCTGGATATAGCATTTCAGTGCTCTAGAAACAAATCTAATTTGCTAGAAAACATCAGGACCAGCTGTGCCC
This sequence comes from Canis aureus, assembly GCF_053574225.1. Taxonomy (NCBI): domain Eukaryota; kingdom Metazoa; phylum Chordata; class Mammalia; order Carnivora; family Canidae; genus Canis; species Canis aureus. The sequence continues at coordinate 48,946,712 of NC_135614.1, forward strand.
TTTTCACTTAAAAAAAATCATATATTTGCAAATGCAGATTGGAAAATTAGGTAAAAGTATCATCTCCTACATGGTGACATTTCAAGTGTTTGATTTACCACACCTGTATATAGAAGCAACAACGGGTATTTTTTAAATTTAATTTTTTGTGGTGAGTGGTAGCTTTCAGGTTAGGGACAAATAAGTTAGGGACAAAGCTTGAGGTATCAAAAATGCTGCTCAATTCCAGTTGACTGAAAACAGGCATAAATCCTCTTGTATCTCTCTCTCCTTGGAAAAACAGAAACAAAAGTTCACCTCTACTAAGAAATATATGGTTGATGTAGGAATCACTTAGATTTTGTGAGTTCCATAAGACTTAGAGAATTAGAAGTTCTTCTAAAAAGTTTGTAAAGAAGCAAAGAACTGAAATAAAAACTAGAATATACTAGGATACATGTTGAGATACATGTATATTACAGAAGAATTAAATTTATAGTTATCATTTAATATAAAATGAAATGCTTCACCATGATATTCAGTTGCTATAGAATTAGAATCTCTAGCTTTTGTAAAGACCTCAGTGTTTTTCCAATATTTATTTTCCATAAGATAATGATTATCAAATAAATAATTGGTTTTACCTTGGCACTTATCTAACAGCAGGGAATCACTATTCTGTGACATTTTATTTTACTGTCATTATCTCTGAGAAAATAATGATCAGCTTTTTGTTTTTTTTAATTTTCATAATTGCCTGGAACAGAGTCTATCGGTCTGTTTAAATCACTACCCCAAACCAACTTAAATTATGCAAACACGGGAACCCTGGGTGGCGCAGTGGTTTAGTGCCTGCCTTTGGCCCAGGGCGCGATCCTGGAGACCCAGGATCGAATCCCATGTCGGGCTCCCAGGGAATGGAGCCTGCGTCTCCCTCTGCCTATGTCTCTGCCTCTCTCTCTCTCTCTGTGTGACTATCATAAATAAAAAAAATTAAAAAAAAAATTATGCAAACACAAACCTGATATTTTTATGGCAGCATTAGAAACACTGAAGCTTTCATTGGGCAAGTATCGATTGAATTTTGAGTCTGTGACAAACTTGAAATCAACACTTACAAATTAAGCATGATCTTTGTACTCTGACCATATGACCTTGAGGAAGTTGATTAATATCTCTGGACTATAGATTCAGAAAACATCCCACAGAATTATTGAGAAAGTATCTAATTTGGTGCTGGAGACAAATAATATACTTACTAAGTATTTACTTAGCCTAAACCTAACTGTGTATGGCCTAGTTCAATTATTTGGGATCTGAATGATATAAAGAAAAAAAAGATCATATAAAACCGTTAGAATATGGGCTTCAGATTCAAGAAGTCGATGATGTGGGATCCCTGGGTGGCGCAGCTTTAGCGCCTGCCTTTGGCCCAGGGCACGATCCTGGAGACCCGGTATCGAATCCCATGTCGGGCTCCCGGTGCATGGAGCCTGCTTCTCCCTCTGCCTATGTCTCTGCCTCTCTCTCTCTCTCTGTGTGTGACTATCATAAATAAATAAAAATAAAAAAGAAGTCGATGATGTCATCATTTTATTGTATGATCAGGGTCTCACAACCAATAGGTACTCATTTACCTCATTCAGTAAAATGTGGGTAATAATATCGATCTCTTAAGGTATGCTGTGCATATTAAAGTAGATAGCAAAATAGATTGTCTACTTTAGTACCTGTCACATACTAAATACTAAAATTTGAACAAATAAATTATACAATTGATGAAAAATAGTATAATACATGGTACAAATTATATTGCAGATATGCTTCTGGATTATTTCAAGTTTCTCCTGGAAGTATTTAGAAAATTCTGTTGTTTGTTCTTTATAAAAAAAAAATCCTTCTCTTCATTCAGACAGGTTAACAACAATAATCATAGTATTATTATTAATATATTATTTTTAATAAACATTATTATCCATTGACTAAAACAAAAGTCAAATTTGATTATCATCTTTCTTCCCTCTATTGTAGATGAGCTCTACCACATTTATTATTTTTTTATCTCCATAAGGATGGAAAAACAAATAAATAGTTTATAACTAGAAAAGATGTCTTATTTCACCTTCACATTTTAAGCTAATATTTACAGCAAGTACAGACTAGAAATATAATATTTCCTGAATATTGCCATTGATTGCTTATTGAACCCTTGTGCAACATCTATTTAGTTCTCATAAGGCCCCCAATGATTTATGTTTAAGCCAACCCCCTATTAGGAATTTGCATAATAATTTAGCTGCATAAATGTTTCTGAAGGGAAATATATGCAGTATGACCATAGTATTATGTAAATTTTGTTTTTACAGCCATTTCGTTTTGCCATAATACCTTATGCCATTTCACAAGCAGTGCGTTGAGCCATGTCAGTGCTGACAACAGCAGACAGGAGCTGAACTCCAGATCCTGCAGCTTCAGCCTTAATGTATGGTTGCCTTAGGGGCATTCTACCTATTAATTTAACATTCTAAAACTAATTATGTATGTCAGGGTGACCTCTCTCTAATCTACATTCATCACAGAGTCCAAGCCGTCTGTCTCTATTGTTCCCATAATAAAATAGCTGTTGATAGACTTCTATAATTGACTGTGTCGGAAGTGAACTCACCCTACGTTGCTACATGCAAATGGTGTATAGTCTCAATAGAATAAAGATAAGCAAAAAATAATCCAACTATCTTCAGTAATTAACTTTGGAGGTTTCATAACAACAGTAAAAATATATTTCCCATTGGCCTAAAAATGAAATTAGGGAGTACATGGGAGTTACATGTATAGTAATTAGAAAAAAAAGTTTTATTGGGGAAAAGTTGAATGAAAGAAATGCACCTTGAGTTTCTTTATGTAATACTTACAACACTTCCTGCTCCTTGGGCTAGCATACTTATAGAATTCATTTAAGAATATATTGGGTAGCCTAGGTGGCTCAGGGCTTTAGCGCTGCCTTCAGCGCAGGGTGTGATCTTGGGGACCCGGGATCGAGTCCCACGTTGGGCTCCCTGCATGGAGCCTGTTTCTTCCTTTGCCTGTGTCTCTGTCTCTCTCTATCGGTTTCTCAAATAAATAAATAACATCTTAAAAAAAAAAAAGAAAAAGAAATATATCCACACATAGTTAGTAGGAGATACAATTGTCTATGCAGTTCTGAGTGTCCATTTGTTGTACATATATCGAAATCTAGGCACTTCCTTTTCTAAAATATCTATGGTATCTTTTCATTTATCCTGGTGATGCCATAATAAAAACTTCTTTTAAGATTAATTTGTTGGTTTCAGTAAATCTATTTTGGAGATGAATAATGTCCCTTTTGTTTGAAAGGATTTTCCTGATAAAAGCCACACTTCTGCATAGGCTGTCAATCATAAATACTGACTAATTGGCATTTCATGGGGAATATTATACCAGGTTTGGAGGAAATTCTCAAATGAGAAAAAAGGTAATCTGTAGAGTCTGTAGTGAGTAACTCAGACCTGTTCCCAAGGGCAGTAGGAGCAGTTCCAGTCACATTGTCCCTGAGATTCTCTTCTGTACTTACTGGAAAAAAAAAAAAAATTATTTAGAATCTATTCTCTTTCCAACTTTATGGTAGGTCTAGAAGGAAACAACTGAAACATGAAACATGGACCTTGTTCTCACGGATATCACTAAGGAGCTGGAGCAGGGTAATGGTTAGAAGTGAGCACTCTAGGGTTTGATACAGGCCTTGGTAGTCCAAGGTGGTCTGGCTTTAGGCTAGCTACTTAAAATACCATACCTAAATTTCCTCATCTGTAAATTGAACCTACATAGAATTATAGAACCTACCATAAAGGGTTGTTGTAAGAAGTACATTCAGCAAAGTAAATGTAGATCACAGGGCTCATAAGAAGCACTTAATGAGCTTTGCTGATACTTCCTTTGGTGTGAGATGTGTAAATATCTTGTGAAAAATACAAATATATATATATGTATTTGTAAAAATACAAATATATATATATGTATTTGTAAAAATACAAATATATATGTAGTTTTCATATATATATTTGTGTATATATATATTTGTATATGTAAATGCTTAGTTACATGGCATTAAGAAAAATCAAACAATAGTCTCTATGTAAAGTCAGAGAAATGTCAATTTGAATCCTACTTCTACTTCTGTGAAGCTTTCTGAAGCTTTATTTTCTCACAACTAAAATTCGAATAATAATAGTACTTGTCTTATAGGTCTTATAGGTCATAGTATAAGAATGAAATGAAATAATGTGTATTCAAGTTATTGGCATAGTGTCTGGAATTCATGAGCAATATGGAATTCAGTATAACTCATGAATTTTTTGTGTTTTTGTTTTGTTCTTTAAGTAATATTACCATTGGCCAAAAATGAAGTTAAAAAGGAAGGAAAGGACCAAAAATGTAGCTTCGTGGATGATGTTTTCATTTCCCAAGGCTATTGAAACAAAGTACCACAAATAGGTGGCTTAGAACAGACATGTATTGTTTCTCACTGTACTATATCTCACAGTTATGGAGGCCAGAAATATGAAATCAAGGTGTTGATAGGGCTATGCTCCCTCTGGAGTAACTAGGAGGATCTGTTCCAGCCCTCTCTCCTAGCTTCTTATACTTCCTTGACTTTTGGCAACATGACTCCAGTTTTTACATGAGGTCCTCCCTTGGTGAATTCTTTTTATAAAGACATCAGTCATGTTGGATAAGGAGACCACTCCATGCAGTATGACCTCACCGTAACTAATTACATCTGAAATGGCTCTATTTCCAGGTCACATTCTGAGGTACTTGGAGGTAGAGATTCAACAAATGAATTTTGGGAGGAAGAAGACAATTCATATCAGATGGTGGGAGACTCTAAATAATCCTGGAAAGATATGAATAGAGAAAGAATAGGACAACATTCTAGATCAGGGAATCCCAATAAGCAAAAAATAGAACAGTAAGTTAACCGAGTATGAGAGGCATGTAAAGAGATAAAAGGGTTTGTATTCCAACTGATGGGATATAAGAGCAAGGAGACAGTATTAGGCCAGATCGGGGGTCATATAAATACACAATGACAAGTCCAGTTAAGTCAGCAACTGATCAGAGTAGCCACTAGTTATTCCAATACAACTAGGTTGAAATCAGCCCAAGAACCAAATCAGAAAATGATGTCTTGTTAAGAAATTTAGATGCAATGTATGGGCATGAAAGTCTGAGACTAAAGTGGTATATTCATTGCCTAAGGTATATACATTCAATACCAAGGAACTATTATTAGCTATAGATGGAAAAGATAATCACAATTTGAAATTAGAACAGGAAGCTACATAATTGATTAATACTCATTATAATATCAAATCCTCTTTATCCCAGAAGAATACAGAAGGAAAAGTATACATTTGGAAGGATGGCGACAAGCTATACTTCCTTTTGGCATGTTTTTGCATTTTTAAAATTAAGATGTTAACTATTTACTCCCAGAAAAGGCTGATATGAGAACCAAATGACATCATTTTAGGTAAAATGATTCTATAGTAAGTGCACTAAAAAGTGTTAACCACTACGTTTAAACTTACCAGCTTCTTTATTTGATTATTCTTAAAGAAGGAAGGGAATTGAAAAATAATTGGCAGTCACATGTTACCATCTCCCACAGTTACCTCTTCCGTTTTTTTCTCTCTCCCAATTACTTTTCTACATGTTTTTCTCTTGAACTTCCCATCTGTGTCTATTTTCCTCTTTTTCCTCTTGTCTTTTTCTTATCTTTTGTAGGTTTTAGTGTGGCGTTTGTTTTACACTCATAGTTGTACATAATCCAAAGATTGTTCTTCCCAAAGCTGATAATTGTGTTTGAAATTGTGTGTGGGTTTCTTCTCTCCTTTTAAAATGTCTTTATTCTTAACATTTTTAGAAAATGTTCTCAGTCATGTGCTAAGCCATAAGTCTGTAACAGGAGATCTAGCATAGCCCCTGGCTGTGAGACATTCACAATTTGGCAAGGACATGGCCATATACATAGATAAATCACAATCTAGTGTGATAAGAACTCAAAGAACAAACACATAGAAACTCGTAAGCGGAATTGGCACATTCTGAGGCAGGTAACAGTGCACTTGATTCTGAAGGCTTGAGTAGAAGCTTTCCACGAAGAGAGTTTGGATGTCTTCATCTTTTAAAATTATTCTCTTGGCTTTCAACCATGGTACTATATCTTGGAGGCCTACTTGCTCCTGTAACTAAAGCATTTTCAAAGTTTTCCTGGGTCTGATATCCTTCTTCGCTGATATTTGGCTGCCAACTCGAAGCCGCAATTCCCTTACAGATAATCTGTCTTCTTAAGTCCAATATGGTTCTCCCTAAAACTAGTTTTCATGTCCCAAAGACCATCAAATCTGTGTGTTTATAACATTCTCTGATACTTTTGTCCAAGATGAAATCCTTCTGGGCAATGAAAATGGCAAGTTATACCAGTAAAAGGACATAATTTTCTATAAAGTATTTTCACACTTTCTTTTGTATTAAATATAAGGAGGAAAAGAGTTACTGCCTACTGTTGGCAAGACAATTAACTTGATCTTACTTCATGGAAGATGTGATATGGAAGGAGGGAATTGAGATGTGCACAAAAAATAAATTAAGGCAGCCTGTTCTATAAAATAATGTATAATCTAGTTGGAGAGATAATAGCCAAGAATGATGTCTAGTAGACCTGTATTTTGTCCCCTGCTATTTACCTACTATCTTGGTATTTTGGATAGTACAGTTCACAGCTACATCTAAAACATGTATCCCATGTTTTAAGTATAGTCAAGATATTTTTGAATCAGTAATAGGTTTAGTAAAAGTATGTATATAATGACACTCCTTCCTCTCCTTTCATGCCATAATTACCAAGTTTTCCTTTTTCTACAGAAACTAATTTTAGTAATTTCATGTGTACTCCCCTAAAGATACTGTGTATGTAGACATATCTAATTATTTTTTACTATTTTACTACTGTCCAATAAAAAGAATTAAGGGGGCACCTGTGTGGCTCAATTGGTTGAGCATACAACTCTTAATCTCAGCTTCGGTTTTGATGTCAGAATGGTGAGTTCAAGCCCTGCATTGAGCTTCATGCTTGGAGGCCTCCAAGATATAGTATCATGGTTGAAAGCCAAGAGAATAATTTTAAAAAATGAAGACATCCAAACTCTTTTCATGCTGAATGGAGCCTATTTAAAAAATATTTAGGATTCCTTAGAGAAACAGCTAATTCTAGAGCTAAGACAAGGAGTATACAAGATATGCCTGAAGTATCCTGGAATGTCCCAAAGTGAGGAAGCACTCAAAAAAACAAATAACTAGGGTCATGCCAAGTGGCAGAATAGTAAACTGGAAAGCTCTCCCAGTAGCTAAAGCTGGGATAATTTGAGCAATAAAATTTTAAAAAAATGGTATTAGATTATAAAGCATAAAATTTTATTTACAAATTATACATGAAATAAATATCTATGAATGCACACAAATATAAATTAATACCTGATTGATTGAACAAATGAATGGAGGATAGAGACAAATTTCCCGTGTAGAAGAAATCTTCCCCCCATCACAATTAGGTAGAGCTTAATTCTTCACTCTAGTATGAGCTGCATTTAGTAATATGGTTCCAAAGTGGAGGATATCGAAAGGAGAGAAAGAAATAGCTTTATAGTGGAGAAACGTAGCAGGCACTAACTTGGCCAGTAATTAAAATTGACATCATAAAGGATGTCATGTTGATAGTAGGTATTATCATGTGTTGAGAATTTATTAAGTAAAACAGTTGTGACAGAGGACTTATGCAAAACCCTTGATGTTATCTCTGACTTTTTAATTTCTTTCATTTCCTACCTCCATGCATTTAAGGAATCCTGTTGTATTCACCTTCAAAACATATCAGAAACTACAACTACATTGCCTGCACCACTACTACTGTGTCTCACATATATGTTATAGTAATAGCCTTTAATTGATCACCCTACTTTCACCCTTAACTCCTACCAATTATGTCTACTAGCAGCCAGAATGATATTCTTAAATTTGTAAGATAGATCTTGTCACTTCTGTACCAAGAAGATTCTGTGGCTTCCTATTTCCCATATAATAAAAGCCAAAATCCTTACCAAAGCCTTGCATGAGCTGTTATCACTTTGAATTATTCCCTTCTATCTTTCTAGGATCACCAGTAGTGAGATACTGGGGGTGATCGTGCCCCTTCCTTTGAGGGTGAGTAGAACCTATAATCAGCTTTCAACCAATAGAATATGGCTAAGGAGATGGGCTATTCCTCCTGTTAAGGTTATAGTAAATGATAAAGATAAAAAGATTTTGCAGATGTAATTGAGATTCTTAATCAGTTGACTCTGAGGTAGTCAAAATGGGGACTATACTGGGTTGACCTGACCCTAATCAAGCCAGATTTTTAAAAAGGGCCTAAACCTTCTCTAAAATCAGAGACTCAAAGCAGCAGAGATCTGAATCTTTCCAGTGCTAGCTTCAAAGAAGCAAGTTGCAGTGAATTCAACAGATGCAAGGAAATTAGTTACAGATTTTTACTTAGATAACTCTTCAAATGAAACTGTAGCCAGGCCAACAACCTGATTTCATCTTTGTGAGATTCTGAGCTGAGGACCCTGCTAAGCCATGCCTGGAATCCTTATCCATAAAAATTGCAATAATAAATTGAGGTTGCTATAAGCCAATATATTTGTGGTAAGATGTTACACCACTGTAGGAAAGGAATTCATCACAGTACTTAACATTGCAATGTCATGTCCCTGACATCTTGTCACATTCCCCTCCTTTGTTTCTCTCTTTAACTCTTACTACCATCTGATGCTCTATATTTTGTACTTGTTTATTCTGTTTATCAACTGTCTGCTCTCATTAGAATACATTCTATGCAAATGGAGATTTCTGTTTCTTCAATGCTGCTAACTCAGTGCCTAGAAAAAATTTATTCATATAGTGAATTAATAAATATTTGTTTAGTGTATGAATGGACAGATAGATGATATTTGAGATAGAGATTGTCAACACAGCCAGAGTCATATATTTTGACAGATCACTTTTACCATTCAGGTTTCTTCTCAAGCCTTGTTAACATGTATTTCTGAAAGCTCTGGGAGTATGGAACAAAGACTGTTATAGATGCAAAAAATTGGATCTTACAATGTCATGTTCAGTGTTTGGTGTCATAGGACAGTACAAAACATCCCACTATTTTATCTTCAAATAAAACTGAAAATGCCTTGAAGTGATTCTGGAGGATTGGAATGATATGCTATATAGATTACTCTCTAATACAGATCTCAAAGTACCTGGAGAAGATAACACATTTTAGTAATTACCTGTACATTGAGCCCTGAGCATAAAGGAAGAAAGAGTCATGCTGTCTCAACAGGCTACTTTGTCAAGGATCTGGACCAACAAGATTTTTTTTTTTTTTTGGACCAACAAGATTTGATACCAAAAATGGACTCTACTGTAATTTACTAATTGTGTGACATAGAGAAGCCTCAAAATTCTCTGAAAGAGTTTAATATCTACTTGTAACAATATAATAGGTTTTTCCTAAAGATTAAAAAACAAAACAAAACAAAATCAGTACGTGAATACAGCATAGAGCCAACATGGTCTGATGGTTTGGGGGCTTTGGCTCTGCAGTGGGGCAGTTAAGATTAAACTCTCTACTCTAGAGACTAGAGTAAATTTCTAGTTGTGTGACTTTGAGAAAGTTACTTAATCCCTTTGTACTTGATTTTTCTCATCTAGAAATTGAGAATTGTTTTTATCACAGAGAGTTGTGAAGATTAAATGAGGTAATACATGAAAAAAGCCAAGGTAGTTACTAGCATATAATAAATGTTCAGTAGATGTGTCTTCTTTTCTTTTGTTTCATTTTACATATGACAATGCTTTTTGAAAGAAAAGACTTTATTAATGAAAAACATTATTATTTAAGACATTTATTGATTCTTATTCCAGTCAGGAATATAATGTGTAATATAATACAATCAGTCACACCCTAAGATTAGAAAATATTTCCTCCAAATACTATTTTCTTTAAGTACAAAAATGCATTTTGAATGAGTTTCAAAGAAAGAGTTTCCATTTAAATTTAATGTGATGCAGCCACATGTTTTCTTGCTGGCAATATCTTATTTCATTTTTAGCTTTCACCTAATTCCTTATACTTTATTTTGAGGATTCATTACTATGCAAATACATATGCACTATATTCAAGTACATGCTTTGAGGATTATGTTACATTATATCATTTCACAATTAAACAGCTTGCACCCAGTTTTCTTAAATTACAACTGTTTTATATAAGATGGTACAAGTTACTCAGTCCAATCAATAACTAAGATCCTCCTTTTGAACTAGGATAACACAAGAATGATTCTCTGCAGGTATTACTGATGAAAATTTGTTAGAAATCAATTGCATTATGAGAAAGGTCTATGTTGGCTATTGATTTATATGAAAATACAATCTAAAATCTAATGAAAAAATCTATATTTATAAAATTAATTTATTATGATTGTTCTGAATTTTCAACTAAAATTCTCATTTCTCTTCTTTAACCTGGGTGTTGTTTGTGTGCCATTTCTATTATTGGATGATATCCCTCCCCAGTTTGTATATAATAAAAAGAAGTGTAAAGAAATAATGTTTAAAGCCATTTTATTTCTTACTTTAATTAAGACATTGCAGGGGAAAGAGCTAAGGTAAATGGTTTTAAAGACTTTTAATTACTGATTTCATAATTCATGGCTTTAGGTAAAAAGGTGTTGGGAAAAGATGGTTATTCAACCACTCATTCTGAAGCAAAAATTAGGGTTCTTTGCTTTCGTTTATAAGATTTCAAATGCTAAACAACAGTACATTGAGATTTCTCAGAAGGTTCAAAATTTATTAGAATAGAATGGAACTGGGCAGCCCAGATGGCTCAGTGGTTTACTGCTGACTTTAGCCCAGGATGTGATCCTGGAGACCTGGGATTGAGTCCTACATTGGGCTACCTGCATGGAGCCTGCTTCTCCCTCTGCCTGTGTCTCTGCCTCTCTGTGTGTTTCTCATCAATAAATAAAATCTTAAAAAAAAAATAGAATGGAACAGAATACTTGAAATCAAAGTATTTAAGACATATGGTCTTTTTAGCTAAATAGCAATTAAGTCTTGTGAATTATTTTCAAACTGAGTATTTTATTTGCAACATATTTAAAATTAACTAAACAGTCCTGTAGTGATTCTGTTTCATTCTACCAGTATGAAGAAATATCTGTATATATTTAAAATATTTAAAAGATCCTACTGTGGACTTTTATTGACTCCTTTCACCTAGTACTGATGAGAGCATCAGGCACATACTGAGGACTGCCTATTAAATATTTGTTTAATTGAATGAAGGAATAAACTACAGCCAAGTAAAGATGACTTACTTCCTACCATGAGAAAGTGACTCCTTCAGAAGTTCAGGCTGGGTCTGTTATACACAACCAGACATTAATTACATTATGTTAGAAATGCATACCTCATCTCGGTTAGTAGTGATGAGACTATCTTTTACGCCTTATGAATATTATTAGGAGCTTTATTTTTTAAAAATAAAAATTTAAAAAATTTACCTCAGTAGAAAGTTATATACCAGGGAACATAAATATCTATAAAACTAACAGAGATAATAATCATTTAAATCTTTTTTTTTATTAGCATACTCTCTAACTCCATCCATACTATTGCAAATGGCAAAATCTCATTCTTTTTGATGGCTTAGTAATATTCTGTTGTATATATCTACCACATCTTATTTATTTATTCATCAGTCAATGGATATTTGGGCTGTTTCCACAGTTTCGTTATTGCACAATAAAGCTGCTATAAACATCGGGGTGCATGTATCTCTTCAAATTAGTATTTTTGTATTATTTGGGTAAATACATAGTAGTGCAGTTGCTGGATCATAGGGTAGTTTCTATTTTTAACTTTTTGAGAAAAAAAAATACCATATGGTTTCACTCACATGTGGAATTTAAGAAACAAAACAAGCATAGGGGGAACAAAGAGAGGCAAACCAAGAAAAAGACTCTTAACTAGAGAACAAATTGATGGTTACCAGGGAGAGGTGGATGGGAGGATGGGTTAAAAAGGTGATGAGGATTAAGGAGGGCACTCGCTGTGAGGAGCAGTGGGTGTTTAATCACTAAGTTGTACACCTGAAACTAATACTACACTGTATGTTAACTAACTGGAATTTAAATAAAAACTTAAAAATAAATGTTTCCTCTTTGTGAGTTTCCTTTTCTGGGTACACATATAGCACAACTACTATTTCTACTATCATCCTTTAGTTATCTTTTGCTATATGATAAGTAATAAGCATATTATTCTACCATTAGTTATCATATTTCATGTTCAAGTTTAATTTGGGGGATATTTATATATAATATAAATCAGAACCATTTAAATAACTGTAAATAAATTGGTAATCATACCTATGCCAAGTTCTGCATATGAGTATTTCATAAATACATGTTCATACATGCATGGAAAATTAAAACTTAAGGAAGTTGTTATTTGCTGAAATGTGTCCCCTTTCCTCAGATTGTTATCTAGGAAATAGATATTGAATTCCTAACCCCTAGTACTTCCTAATGTGACCATATTGAGACACAGCACCATTGAAGAGGTATTTAAATGAAAATGAAGTCATTAGGGTAGCCCTTAATCTAATATGCCTAGCATTCTTACAAGAAGAGGAAATTTAGACACATAGACACAGAGGGAAGGCAAAGTGAAGACATGGGGAAGAGATGGCTATCTATAACCCAATGAAAGAGTCCTGGAACAGATCCAATCCTCATGACCTTCAGAAAGAAGCAACACTACTGACATTTCGATCTTGAGCTTCTAGCCTCTGGACCTAACAGAAAACAAATTTCTGTTTTATATGCCACCAGTCTATAGTATTTTGTTACAGCAGCCCCAACAAACTAATACTAACACGAATACAAAGAAAAAAGTGATGTTTATGACTCCAGTGTTTAAATTTTTCTTTTTATTATAGTGTTTTCCGTTTCTTCAGTAGTTTATAATAAATACCAAATGACAGGACAACAGTCCCAGGTTAGGGGAGAATGCTTACTGTTAGTTCCAACATGTGGAATTCTCCTCTCTACATGACTTCTCTTCAGCTCCTGGTAGATCTATGCAAAGTTAATGTGATGGCAATGGCTTGTATATACAGTAAGTGACATTATCATGCAGTCAATAAAATGGTACAGTTTTTTCTAATGTAATACAAATCTTGGAATAGGAGAACATTCTTAATACAATAGGAGAAGCATTAGCACATACAAAAACTTTGCTTCATTAACAGCTTTGTTCATGTTAGCAATTTTGATCTAATTTAAGTGATGTTCCCATTATAGTGGCAAATTGTGTTTTCATTAATACAGTGAGAAAGCCATTAATATGAAAATTGCTCATTCAGAATCACATTAGTGGGTGCTTATCCTATTATCACTAAACTGATTCTAACCTAGGTGCTAAGTAATCTGAATTGAAGGATCTTATAGCAAAGGAGTCTTCATACTTCTTTAGCAGAATCTCATTGGCTTTCTTATAGTTTCTTGACACCTTTTACTGCATCATCTTTTAAAGTCATATAAATTAGTATCAACATCACTATTAGTTTATTCCTGAATATTATTCTATCAATTTTATATATTGACACATACATATACAACTTCACATTTGGATCTCATAATTACCCTTAGCATGTCTTCAGAATATTAATAAGTAGTATGTATGAGTTTGGGTTCTCTGGTTGTAAGCAACAGAATCTAACCTTGCCCTCTCATGCAAAAAAAAAAAAATTATTAAAAGGCTATTCCACACAGAATAAATGTGTGGAACAGGCTTAGAAACATAAAACAAAAGATTTCTAGAGAGCTCTGGAAGGGGAACTGGAGCAATGATCATTCCAACAACAGTGGTTAGGTCAGTTTGCTCTGTCAGAATGAATGATTGTTTCATCCTTCTTCCTGTTTTCCTATCAAGTCCTCAAGTTCAGTAATACATCATCTGATCGACTCAGCTTAGGTTCTGTGTCTGGCTGCTTGCTGTGCCAGAGTAATCAGGAAGATCTGTTCACTTTTGCTTCCATCCTTAAAAAACACACAAAATGGGGGAGAGAAAGTTCTCCCCCACTAATAATTATGGTGCTGCTGAAAGGAAGTAATGGAATTGGTAACCTTAAACTGAAAGACTCCATCACAATTATACACACGGAGTACTCTACCTCAAGGGGAAATTGTGGTCAACATTATTTCCACAATTACCTGGTTCTCCTAAAGTTTCATCCCCTGGAACCATTGTCTTGTGATTTTCTTTGGCTATGTGAGCAAAAGTAATAGGTGTCTCACATCTTGATAAAGTTTTTAATTACAGTATTCAACTTTCCAATTCTCCTCTTCCTACTTCCAAAACTACCAAATCTGGAAGGCAACCTTCCAGATGGTGGAGCCTCAGTCAACTGGAATCCCACGATACAGCAAAGTAGAGGTTTTCTATTAAAGTAGAACATGTAACAAAAACAAGAAATGGATATTGTTCAAGTCACAAAGCTATGTGGGTTTTGTTATGGCAACCCATCCTAGAGACATACGTGAAATAGTAGAAGGAATACAAACAATGTTAAAATTAAAGCTGATTCTTATTGAATATATATCCTTGAACAATTTTGTTGATTTTTTTGTGTCAGTTTCTTCATTTATAAAGTGGGAGAATGGATACCAACAGCACAGGTATGATGTAACGATATTACCTACACCTATGAAGTGAGAAGGAAAAAAAGCTAAAGTCAGAACACTTGAAAATACCAGTATTTAAAGTCAGCATAGAAAAAATGGTTGTTTAAGGAGATTGGAGGTCAGCATCTAGAGAATTAAAAGTAAAACTAGGGGAGGGAAGAACTACAGAACAAGAAGAAAAAGAAATCCTACAGTCATAACAAGATAAGGTATAAATATATATTCAGTATATGACAACTAGGTGATAATGGATGACTTCATCAGTAGCAAATAGACTACTTCATATTTGTTTCAAGCGGATATAAAGTGTTTGATATTAAAATATTGAGAACTAGGAACACCATTAAACAGGGAAAATTGAAAATATCTTAATTGTGGTGAGATATGGGAGGAAAAGTATGCAAAGGAAAGACAGAAAGGGAAACTATAAATGATTAAAAACATTTCTGAGCACCTTGATGGTATGTATTAAAAGGAGGCATGTAAGTTAAAGAAGATACATTTTGTGAAAATATTTTCACATAGATCTTTACCAAAAGCATCAATGAACTAAGTCAAAAGATGATAAACTCCTAAAACCATTGTTCTCCATATGGATCTTACATTAATTATTTTTGAGAAAATTTGCATGTTAAATGGAAATAGCATTGTGTAATAGCATATCTGAAAGGATAGAATTAATCATATAATTAAGGTTCTAATTCCCAGTGAATCTAGAGATTTCTTGAACTAAATATTCTCTAAACTAAGATGTTCTTTCTTAAAGTTAGTTTTCACTATGTCCCAAATGTATCTTATTTTGACCAGATAATTAGTCTGAAAAAGATACATCAATTTCTCACCCCAAGATTAGAATTAAAAATTCAAAAACCCTCAAATTTATAAAACCTTGCACCACAATTGGATCAAGAATTTTATTCTGAGTTCTTCCCTGAAAGAGAATGATCTGGCAACATCACCTTCTGCAAGTCATTTTCTCCATTTTTAAAATGTAAGAAAAATTCTAATCACTTTTGAATAAAAGATAAAAAATATTCCCTGAGTATAAATTGCCAATCTTGAAGAGTATAAAGTCAACCATGAAGAATTTGCATTAGATCACCTTTAACCTCTTATATCTCATGACCATTAAAAGAGAGCTAATTTATAATGCCTTTATAATCCCATAATTTTTTTACACAAACTCAAAAATATTTTTTCTGCACTGCAATACAATCTCTTCCCCTTTCTCATAAAGGATTTAGCTTTAGATTAAAATCTTCCAGGGATGTGTGTGTGTGTGTGTGTGTGTGTGTGTGTTACATGAGTCAATAGTAGTTCTACAATATAATTTATGAGAGTGAAAAAGAGAAATTGTTACTTTTTACTTTCCAATAAAGCCTATATGAATTAGATGACATATGTCCCTTGTGTATTTATTTCTAACTTACAATTGAAGTTCTTAAAAAAAAAAAAACAATTGAAGTTCTTTCATTTTTTTATCATGTGTACATAGATTGCATGCTATGGAGTCAGGCTGATCCAACCAACCTATTAGACACATACTTGTGTTTACCATGTAGTCACTGCAAGGAGGCAGGGTTTCAGTTTGGGACCTTACCGTGGATCATCCCAGGGTTGGGACCAATTACTATGGCAAGTCTTAGGCATTTATTGCTGATCACTGCAAGAAATGGTCATATAGACTTTGGGAGGCTAAGATTTTCCCTTTTCTTTTAGGAGACAGATGTGTCATCCAAGTCTCAGGAATAATGATGTACATAAACTACAGATCAGGCGCAGCTGTGTTCAGAAAGAGTGAATCCTCATCAGCATTATACCCAGTGCATTCTAGACCACCCACAGGTCATTCTTTCCTTCTTGCTGTCTGGATTGCCTCCAAAAATATTTTTAATGAGATTTTCATTGAATTTCAAATCAATGTGCCAACTTGAAGAGAGAGCAGAGAGTAAAAAAGAAAATGGATATAATGGGGTTACAAAGTGGAAAGTATTATGGTCACTGACTATTGAAATTAGATTTTATTACTATGTTTATTTTTTTCCAGTGGGCTTAAGATGTGGTATTTGCCCTTATTTTGAAATTAAAGTAAAATATTTAAGTGTTGGAGGTAGGGTGGGAGAGCACTGTACTAGTTAATGCCCTGTTGCCCAATAAAGATGAACTTTTCCTATGGGCAATGCATTCATGTCTAATGCATTTTATTTTCTGTCTGTTGCTAGCTCTATTATTATCCCATAGTGAACATTTCTCATATAGGATTTAACCCACTATTTCTGAGAACAAGTATTCAAATCTCTACTTATTTCGAGCATAGATATTTGTAGATTTTTCTACTCATCTGGAATTTTCTTTACAACTTCCTAAAGATTGGGAATTCAACAGGCTCTGTTGTCTTTTGTTCTATAGAAGATGATTACCAACAGGACTAGTTATTGGAAACAAGATATGGTTCAGAAACTACTAAACTTCAGGGAAGCTTCTTGACAATTTCTTTCCAGATTTCTGAGAGCAAAGTTTGTCTGTTTATTCTAATTCTTTTGCTATTGTCTACTGGAAAAAGTATATTGTTCTACCACAGAAAATGTTGTTGGATGGTTTGCAAAGATACAAGCTGCTTGTCAATTTCTTTGTGTTCTGCTCATTATCTATAGAGACTAAATTGCAGAATATCTAAATGAGCTCTGTTGTGTGGGGAGAAAAATGAATCATACTGACGCTCAGGACTGGAAAATAATTTATTAAAATGTGGGTGGTTGTGGGTTTGGGTGCCTGTTGATTGAAGGAAGCTCTTCTAAGTAATTGTTTTCATTTAAAAGACATACCTTGTCTGTGTGTGGACTAGGTCTGCACTTTCCAACTTATGTTGTTCTCAGGTTCTTCTTACCTTAAACTTTGTTGTTGTGTCTCCTATTGTACTTCCTGTTACATTTTCTGATTTCTTATATAGCCATTTATTTTAGTTGCCCACATTAATAACATTATCAGATCCAGGGACATGGATTTGAGAGTAAGAAGTTCATTTTTGAGGTGATCTCAGGAGCAAAGGTAGGGAAGCAGGAAAGTGAGATATGGAAAGGAAAGCAGCAAAAAAAGGATGAGTTCAGGAATTGATTATTATGTTGTTGACAACTGAGGCTAAAACCTGTGACCTCTGGGAACAGAACAGAACATGCTTCAGAGTTGTTTCACTCCAACAGTGAGTAAGTTGGGGCATTTATCCTCTTGTTTCCTTCCATCATTGGTTCAGGTTTACTTCCAGGAGGTCATTAACTCCCTAAACTTTTAAGCCTGCCCCATATTTGAGCTAAAAATGCCAAATAAAGCCTATCCTTGGAAAGGTGAATTTACTTACTGAAAGAAAAGACTATACTTTCAGGCTTCATTTCTATAGTTTGTTACTAGAGAAGTTTCTCTGAATGTGTAGAGTACTTGCTAAAGCAGCCATCAGTGTGCACTGAAACAGTGAAAAGCAACAGAAACGCATGGAGGTACAGACAGCTTCACAGTAGTTACTAACACTAGGATTCCCTTTTCAACAATTGTGGCTCTTAAGTTTTTGACAATAAAGTATAAAGCAACAACTACTGATCTGGCTTGAAGAAACTTAGGATAATTAACTGATTTTTACTTATAGATATTACAGAACTGGGGCACTGATATTTCCAGTTAGCCCAACAATGGACATACTGATGTGGGCAATATATTCAGCAATCCCTAAAGAGCAAACACAGAAATCTGTGCTCAGAATCTGTAGCCTATTCACAAAGCCTATTTGAAGGGAAAAAAGCTTTCTTCCCACATTTCTTGGAGCCCAATATGAGATATTTTCCTAGTCAACATGTCAGTGGTTGTGCTGCTCTTTTCTTACTCACCTATCAGTTGTTTCTTTTATTCTCAAATATTGGAAGATGCAACTCGAATGGCTTAAGCAGTAACAAAATATTTTTTTATTCACATAACTAAAATGTGCTCTGACGGTTCTAACTTCAGGTGTGGTTATACTCTAGGACTTGGTAGCAATCAAGACCTATTCATCAACCTACATGCTCCAATTCAGCAGAAAAAAAAAAATCTGTATTCCCACCAACAGTTAAAATAAAACCCTAGACCTGACGCTCAGAAGTGTAATTGGATAACTGCATTCCATTTTAATTCCTGGACTAAATACTGTCATTGGGAAATAGAATGATGTTATAGTCTAGACCCGAGTCATAAGCCTCCTTGAGGGTGATTGTAGAGAGGTGAGAAGTAGAGTGGGGTGAAGCCTAGATCTTCTAGAAGATCATGCGTTGAGAAGGAAGCAGAGGCCAGTTTCAATTGTATTTTCTATCATTTGATTCTCCAGATGAAAATAAAGGGAAAATATGAAAAGAAAATAGTATGGGTTCTGACTAGTGTCTACACTAGTAGACTACATCTCTACAGTATAGCTATAGCATATCTTCCATATATCCTACTACTGGTTATATTTCTATAGTCAATATATTCCCTTTCCTACCTCTATCAAACATTTCTAAATAGCTCTAGCCAAATATGGTGCTTTCCACACCAGTATCCCATGAGTATAGCTATAGCTTCTCAGCCCTCTTTATGCCCAATCTAGAAATGGTCCCCAAAGGCAAATCTCTCAATAGGTTCCCTAGCCCACAAATGGCATTTGTATACTCCCCAAATTGGAACAATCATTTTAAGCCATATTAAAACATATCACTGTCAATATATTTTTTAAAAAACAATAGATTTTTTAAAAAACATCTAGTTCAGCATCTGGCTTTGGCTCAGGTCATGATCCCAGAGTCGTGCGTTCAAACCCCACATTGCGTCCCTGCTCAGGGGTGAGTCTGCTTCTCCCTCTCCCTTTGCCTGTCACTCTGCCTACTTGTGCTCTCTCTCTCTCTATCAAATTGTATTAAACTAAGCACAAGAAGCCACCTACCCATGTGTGAATTACTTCCACTCTCAGAATGATGCCTAAGTTCAAAAACTTTTCCTGAACAAAATTATTTTCCGGTGGGTTAGGTGTTTTTAAAATGAAACTAGAAGGAAAGTGATAATTATTTTTATTTATGAATAATCTAAATAGTTCCCCAAATAGGGAATTTCCCACCACATATTATGTATTTTACAAAAGTCTATTTACCTATGATTAGTCACTTCATCATTTAAGATTTATAAATTTGGGATCCCTGGGTGGCTCAGCGGTTTAGCACCTGCCTTCGGCCCAGTGCGTGACCCCGGGGTCCCGGGATCGAGTCCCACATCGGGCTCCCTCCATGGAGCCTGCTTCTCCTTCTGCCTGTGTCTCTGCCTCCTTCTCTCTCTCCCTCTGTGTCTCTCATGAATAAATAAATAAATAGAAAAAAAATAAGATTTATAAATTTGTCTCAAATCCCTATGCCACAGAATCTGGTAAACTCAGCGTCTCTCACAATATCTTTGGAATTTCTTGGGAGTGACAAGTATTAATTGAATTGAACACCTCATTGCTGTTGGCTTATTTCCTGATCCTGTGTAAATTCCTTTTTCTTCACTTTGCATCTCACTTCTTCCTCATGACATCTCTGCTGGACTGTGACCCAATTTATTTCCTTAAGTACCACTTCAACAACACTAAAGAAACTGCAGACTTCTGCTATATGTCGGTCAGAAGTTCTCAAACTTTAGCACACGTTATAATCCTCTGGAGAGCTTGTTGAACCTAGTTCTCTGCACCCCATCCCCAGAGTTTCTGCTGCAGTAGGTCTCCTGAGAATTTGCTTTTGTAACAAGGTCCTGCATAATGCTTTGGCTGCTGGTCAAAAGATCACACTTTGAGAACCATTTATTTAGAGTAATTAGGTCAGGAGGAGGGTTGTATTACTATGAAGATAACTTAAAATTGAAAAACAGATTTCCTGGGACATATAGGTGGCTCATCTAGTTCAGCATCTGGCTTTGGCTCAGGTCATGATCCCAGAGTCCTGCGTTCAAACCCCACATTGCACCCCTGCTCAGGGGGGAGTCTGCTTCTCCCTCTCCCTTTGCCTGTCACTCTGCCTACTTGTGCTCTCTCTCTCTCTCTCTCTGTCAAATACATAAAATCTTTTAGAAAAAGAAGGAATGAAAAAAAAATAGATTTCCTAATTTAAAAAGTCCCTCAACCGTTTCCATCTTCCGAAATTTCTCAGTAGTTATATTGCAAGTAGAGAATAGGTCTTCTCATCCCCTTTTTTTTCTCTTTCACTCTCTCTGGCTCTCTCACTCCTTTCTGAAGGACTGACTTGAGAAACTCAAAACTCCTCTTATTTTATTACATAGAACACATATGCTATTACTGTCTCTGTCTCAGACCTAGCCTATCTGGCTAAACTGAAGGGCTATTGCTGAAGATTGTTCTTTCCTATCTATATATTTCTGCTACTGGCTCTTAAATTAATGGTTTTATTGTCTCAATTATATTTTATAATAAATTATTATGGACTTTGGCTTTCCATTTTATAAATCTAAGTCTTTATATGTGTATTTAGCTAGCTTAGAATCTTTTATTTTCATTGCACGTATCATTTACCACATGGCTATGATTACAATAATAAATATTGACTGGATTAATATATACATGATTTTTTTATGTTACATCACAGATTAACCTTGGAAAATACAACCTGTATTCAGAGTGAAAGAGGCAGAACACTGAAATGTGTTCTTTTTTATAAATTGTAGCAAATTTTGCTGTAAAAGGCTTTAATGAAGGCTAAAACTTATGTTGGTTGTGGTGGTAGTACTGGGGTTTTTTAAAGAAAATTACTTTTCATAGAGTTTATTATGTTGATGGGAATCAGGAGCATATTAATTGCTGGTAAATAATTGTAGTTTTCAAAGATGGAGAAATGTTCTTATAAAAGAAATCAGGCAAAAATGTCCATTTCTTTCTTTCTGTCTATCCATTCCTTCCCTGTACCTAACCAATTCTAATTCTACCCCTGCAGAGTACCCCCTGACTGAGTCAGCTCATTCAGATGTCTGGAAACCTAGCTGGCTCCCTTTTCAGCCAACTTTCCCTCAGCAGATGTAATAATACCATTGGTAGATCTTTGGGGGATTTTCCTTTCTGCTTTTCACCCTCATTACTCCTGCCATCTGGTCCACTTCTGTTTTACTTCCATTCAGCAGGTATGTTCCCATCACCCCTCCCATACAGACCTAAATGAATCTCTCTACTTCAGCATGGCCCTGAGTTTGGACAGGTACAGGGACAGAGAATGAAATAATGCCAAAGTCTTAAACCCATATAGATATGACAAGAAAGACCCGTGTCCAATCAAAACAAGGAGTCTTAATGTTTATACTTCTTCAGGAGCCAAGATACTTATTTCTTTTCTTTTGGATCTACACGGGTCAGATGAAAACAAAATCCTTCATTTGTTGCCAAATGAAGATCATGTTTTATAGGTTCCAAACTTCTCCTTTTCTTTTGGTTGAAACATTGTGGCTTATACCAGTGAAATTTGCCTGGCATTTGACATTTGTGGAATACAATGGCTGCCTGCACAAATTTGTTGAATGACTTGTTATTGTTGATGCTTCTTACATGCTTAAATATATTATCAAACTCAATCATGTTCTTGTTCTTATAGGGACATAAAAGATAAATTCCATCCTAAAGTAGATATTAGTTCTGTTGAGAGACATGACTAAGTATGAAATAGCTATCATCATTGTAAAGCCATATATTTTTTTATTCCTCAGACTATGAAATACAATAGAATTGCAAAGAATGAAGATGCAGTTCTGGATGGAAGAAGAGAGAAAAGTGATAAAAGTGGGTGATGAGGGCAGTTTGCCCACTGAGATGAAAACACTATACATCTGTTTGAATCCCAAATTCTATTTAAATGTTATTCTAGATATAATGATCTAAGATTAAAGTTTTAAAAAGTATTCCACATTCAAACCTGCTGAGAAGACAAGAAGTAGATTAGGCAGTAATTGATAAAAGTTAAGATTTTACTTCAGTGGCTGAATCTACCGTCATAAGAAAATCTTTTTGTAAAAAAGAGATTCTGCATCTCTATATTCCCACAATTGATTTGTGCATTTTGTGGGATACAGTAATGAAGAAATTAATACTACACAAATATGTGTGGGGGTGCCTGGGTGGCTCATATAGCGTCTGCCTTCAGCTCAGGTCAAGATCCAGGATCCTGGGATTGAGACCTGCATCAGACTCCCTGCTCAGTAGAGAGCCTGCTTCTCCTTTTCCCTGCTATTCCCCCTGCTTGTGCTCACTCTCTCTGTGTCAAATAAATAAATGAATAAATAAATGAATAAATAAATAAATAAGCTTAAGAAAAAAATATATGTGAATTTTTATGTGGAATAACATCTTTTGAAATGCCTGCTAACCTCTGACGACCTTCATTAGGGTAGGAACAAAAGATTTGAGGTACACAACTGCTAGTGGTAGGGCTCTGTCTCTTGCATGGTGACGATTTGCTTCCCATATTCTCTGGCTCCATTGACTCTGGGACCAAGTGCACTCCTTATGAAAACTTTTAAAAGAAATTATGAAGAATCTGAGGGAATACTTCAATGTAAAGAAGCACTGAAAGGCAATGAACTTTGGGGTCAAAATAGAACTAATGTGTCATCTTACTGAAAGGATGCAATTTGTAGTAAATAAATGTATATGATGAAGTCATATAAAAATACAGCTAACAACTATAGAAATAATCCATGAAAAGTTTTATTGTGGATAAATTTGAATGTGCAACTTTTTATTTTCAGACTATTTTTCAGATTAGTGTAGTTTCTTAAAAAATGGTATGACTGGCATGTATATTAATTAACCTGTCAGAATGCACCTACATGTTTTTATATATTATAAAAATATAAAACTCTAAGCAAAGAATTTTGGAATAACCTGCCCTTTTTTTCTTTCACATAATCTAATTATCATTTTAATTAACATTTTATTACCTTTAGAGTAAGTAAGTGTACGAATATCAAAGAGAAAATTCTCATCTTTTAAGGATAATGATACCTACAGAAATCTGAAAGTTCAAAACCAGGAAGAAACCAAGGCTCACCTATCCATAGTATTAAACTTATAGAATTAATACTAAATAAACAAATTGCCTATTTACTACTATATTTACTAAACTAGGTGTTTTACATGATAGAACTGCATGTATACTGATTTGGAAATCACAGTAAATTGAAATATCTGAGGGATTTACGGGGATACGAACTGGAGTTGGAGTGACTATAGCTACTGATTTGGGGATCAGAATATAAGTTAGATATTTAGGGAATATCCTATGAAAAGAGAAAAGAGGACCCATATACATGTAGTTCTTAGAAAAAATCTTAGGGATTTAAGTCATTGATAAAGGAGAGAGCCCTTGTCAACTGATTAGAAAGGAAATGTGTCCTACAGTGTTCACATGCCACATGGATAAGAGAATAAGAACATCAGGGAAGGTAAGCATGTGTGAAGCTGAGAGAAGAGAGAACTTGAGCTTAAAGCCAGAGGGGATGGGATCCCTGGATGGTGCAGCGGTTTGGCGCCTGCCTTTGGCCCAGGGCACGATCCTGGAGACCCGGGATCGAATCCCACATCGGGCTCCCAGTGCATGGAGCCTGCTTCTCCCTCTGCCTATGTCTCTGCCTCTCTCTCTTTCTCTCTCTCTCTGTGACTATCATAAATAAATAAAAATTAAAAAAAAAAAAAAAAGCCAGAGGGGTTACAAATGGTAGCAGTGTCTCTTGAGTTGGGACATGATGGAATCTGAACTCAGAAAGGAAGGTTTAGCTTTTAGACACAAAAAGAGAAGATGAGGATTTTTCAGAGACTTAAAAGAGAGACCTTAAAAGGGTGAGTGCAAACAATATATTGGATTGGGACAAACAAAAGCTGAGGCTCATTAATTCAGCCTTTACAGGCACATAGTAGTGGAACCACATGTTAAGAAGACTGAGGAGATATTAGATCCTAGAAGAGAAGAGAAAAAGTCTGAAACAACTTAGGTTAGGTACATACTGAGGAGCAAGCAGGAGATAAATAAAAGGACTGATTAGCAGCAACAAGAAACAAGTTGCCTTTGGATTATCATACTTTATAGGACAGAGTAAGAATACTGGTCTTATATTAAAAAAAGAAAAAAGCTTTGAGTTTTATCCCAGTGACATAATAATTTGGCCACACTGCTTTGTGGTGGTATTCAGGTCACAGTCTGTACAATGAATAAGTGATTTTGTATCCAGAAGAAAAAAATGTGGGTTTATTATTAACATTTACCAGGCCAAAAAAAAAAAAAAATCTAAAACTCTCTTGATTAACTCTATTTTTGTAAATAACATCATGTTCCAGATGTGTTTGACTCATTTTTATCATGGGTCCAAGAAAAAAGAAAATCATAGAAAACCATTCTTTTCTCAAGCTGAGTTCAAAATGAGGCAAAAAACATCTGTAGAAACTGGGCAATGGAAAAGCCAAGAAATCCAGTCTGCTTCCATATAGGAAAAAATGACATAGTTGAATCTCAAGGTAACAATAAACATGAAGTCACTCTGCTATTATCTCAACAAGACATTTTCTGTTTATTTGGATTTTTGTTTTGTTTTGTTTTTATGTACCAGGCATTGGAAAGGAAGGGAAAGATTAAGCAAATAAAAGTGCTTTTATGTTGTAAATTCACACAACATTGCCAAACCCCAAGGAGCAAAATACTGTTCATTTTCCATGTCTTGGTACACAACAAATGGGCACAAATGTCTAACTTTTTCTAAAATATATGCAGGAGATGTAGTGGAATGGAGCCTTTCTAAATATCTGGCTAACAAAATGACAGAGTTAAAATATGAAAAGTAAGTGGAGAAAAGAAATAAGAAAAATTTCCAAGATATTGTATAATTAAAGTCAAAGGAGTTTATGACATAAAAATGGCTTTTCCTCAAATTTATCTTAGAGTGCATTGGCTGCTAACTGAAGCAAAAGAGAAAAAGTGATCAAGTGATATTCATAGCGAACATTGAATTAGAGATCAAGATAGGTTAAAAGGTTCAAGTCAAATACTGCCCGGGGATTTTCATTATTGCTGTGCTGAGCAGAAAGAGATAAACCTGAGGGGCCCAAGGTTTACCGATTTTCAATTTATTAGCATAAACCAACCTCTCCAAATTACATGTGTAAAACCTTAACTGACTACCTAGGAGAGACCCCTCTGATGAGACTATATTCTGGTTCTACTTTTTTTCTGCCTCAGGTTTAAGCCAATGCTGTTTTAAATCACTGTGTAAGAAGATCTGTTCAAACTTCACTAGTTATTTTAATTCGTCTTACTTTTTGTAACATTGTTACATTGCCTTTTCTTTTCACTTTTAACATAAATTTTACATACATGATGAAGACCACAGATACACTTTAAAGAAAACTAAACTTCCTGCTGGTTCAATGTAGAAGTAAATAGGAATCTCAATAATTTTAAATAACTACTATTATGTCTTAATTATGTTTGGGGTCTTTATTATCCTAATAGGAGAATAGTTCAAGAGATATCCAGTAGAACTTGGATTATGGTACACTTGCATGCACACAAAGATTTAAAACAGAAAACACTGGAAAAAATATTTTCACTCCATTTAATTGCCTAGATATTTCCCTTAATTTCTATGTTGAAGGTGAGAGAAAAGTGTAGAGAATAGAAAAAGGTAGAGAGAGAAGGGAAGAAGGAGGAGAGGGAGGGACAGAGGGAGAAAGGAAGGAAGGAAAAGAGGGGGAGGGAGGGAAAGAGAATAGCTCCAGATAATTGAATGGTAAGTCAATTTATAATACAAGAAGCTGAATGCAAACAGAGGACCTAGTAAGTAACTGACTTCATGAGCTTCAATTAGTCACAGCCTAAAAGGGTTTTGATTTCCTCATGAGGAGGTTAATCTAGAATTTAGACTCCAGATTATTTCTTAGGTAATTGTTAGTTTCAAACTTCTATTGTTTTAGCATATATTCAATTTTTATCACCAAATAACACAACGAAAGACTCCCGTTTCAGGATGAGAACACATTAAGAATTGTTTTGCAAAATTGGAGGTAATTGTGGTCTTCAGAAGAGAAGGGAATTTTGATTGCTTGTTATGCTCTAACACATTCTTCCTTGCATTGATTGGGAATAATTGGCAAATGCATCTCTGTCAGATTTATTGATCATTTTGAAGACAGCTCAACTAGGTTTATATGTGGATATAATCATGTGGGAGTAACAATCTAGTAGAATACAAGACTTTATACCACTATACAGAGTTCAAGGCTTTAACATTCCCATTTTCCTTTTTGCTTCGTACCCAGACTTTTAAACCACAATGACAAAAACTGAATGCTTCATCTTTAAGTTGTATAGTAGTCACTGTTGACTCATCATCTGTGATAAAACTTGGACTGATTTTTTTGTGTGTAAAATTTACCATTGAGGTATTATTTATTTTTTCTACCACTGATTATTATTTATCTTTTTTAGTACTGTTGACCCTTGAACAACATGGGTTTGAACTGCGCAGGTACACTTACATGTACCTTTTGATAATTATATTGGAATGATGTTTGGAGATTTGTACGATTTGAAAAAACTCTCAGATGGACTATATACCCTAGAAAAAAATTTAAAAAGGTATTATTCTAAGAATACAGTATATAAATAATAAAATAATGTGTTGAGTATTTCTATTATCAGTAAAGCTTCTGGTCAACAGTTCTGTTAGTAGTTACGTTTTTAAGGAGTTGACATTTATAAGCAGATTTTTAACTGTGCAGAGGATCATTGCCACTAATCAATGCATTTCCAAGGGTCAACTGTATTCTTGATTCCTTGTAGTCATGAACCTTATGTACAATGATCAGAAAGATTCTACTCTGGGCAGAGGAACAGATAGGGCCAGTCTTTATTTCTTGGAATTTACTGCATTTGTCACTATTTCTCCCTTTTTTGGGCAGTAAATGCTATCAAGTATTTACTGACTAATTTCTGCTATACATTTAAAGTGTTTGCCTTTGGCCTAGATAATTTTCTAGCATCTCCATCTCTCCTTTGCTTAGAGAGGAAATTCTCCAAAAAATGTTGGCCATACAAAATGCCAAACTTAAAATGTGATCAGAATTGGTATTTTATCAAGAAAAAAAGAATTGTATAAGGGTCTGATTTAGTCACTCTTGTAGAGATTGGAGAAAACATGAGATGAGAAGTGTAGTCTACCTGACTATAGTATGATACAACTTCACTCTTAATTTTGGTTTTTGATTTATTTTATCTCTTAAAAATTTATTTGTTTTAAAGAGAGTGAGCAAGCAAGCATGAGCACAAGAGGGGGCAGGGGTGGAGGGAAGAGAATCTTCAAGCAGACTCCCCACTGGGCACAGAGCCCACAATATGTGACTCTATCTTATGACCCATGAGATTATGACGTGAGCCAAAATGAGTCAGATGTTTAACTGACTTAGCCACCAGCGCCCCTCCATTTTAATTACAATCAACCTCATATTAAATAGATATTCCCTACTAAGAGTTGATATGGAGGAACTGCAGCATATGGAGTAGAATAAGGGTTTTTTTTAATCAACTGCCAGGGTTTTAATCCAGTCACTTTCATGTACTAGCTGTGTGACCCTGGGCAACTTCATAGGATTTTTGTATTTATTACATAGTGTAATATATAAGGTATTTATTACATAGTGTAATATATAAAGTAACTAGGGCAATGCTAAGCATATAAAATAGGGTCCATAAGAGCTGGAACACCTGACCATTTCTAGTTTTCATATTATTTGGGGGTATATTATGTTACTGCCAAATACAATTATGTTTTTTAAAGAGTATTTTATTTATACAAAATGATACACAATGATGACAATATCATTACAACAATATATTCAGTTTATTTATGTACCCGGAAAAAATATGAATATACCATAATCTATATTTAAAACCACGAAAAAGGCACATACTTACATAACACTCTGTAACTACTACTTGCTATTACCACTAACTATATAATTACTAGAGTATGTTTGTGGAACTGCTTACTTACAAAAAGCAATCTCAGTGATGATGAGTATACATTTAGCAACTTTAAAAAGCCGACAAAATATTGACACAATTTGCACGAAGATGACTGTTAATGACAAAAATACCAAACTGCATGTAAAAAAGACAAATTTTAAAAAATAAATTAACCAGAATGTGAGAAAACAATATGGTATAGTGGAAGCAATAAGAACTTGGATTGGAGTTAGACCCACCTGCTTGACTTACTAAATTTATTACTTTGGACAAGTTGTTAAACTTCTCTGATTTAGATTTTCTTCATTTTTATCTATGCTAATAATTCTACCTGCCTCTCATAGATTACCCATTTTTCCCCATTATCTATTAAGGAAATCATGTGCAAATTTATTAAAGTTGCCTAAATAACCTAATAATATAGGAATATTATACACCAGAAAATACACCAGAAAATAGCTTAATATTGTCTTGTAATTTGTGGCAATTCTATTTTAAGGTACATGAATTGATCCATAAAAGTATGATACCCAGTCTGCTTGCTAGACTTTTTTCATATTATAAATAAAGAATTCCTGGCTATGTGATCTTACTTGAAGAATGGAATGTGAACTAACATTTATCACCTTTACTGCACCAGCATAATGCTACATGCTTTTATATGTTAACTAATTTAATTCATTTTCTGTTAGCTCATTTAATTCAGCCAATAAATGTATGAGGAAGACTAAAGATGGTTAAAAAGAAATAGCCTTTTAACTCACCCTATTCCCTATTTCAATTAACGCCCACGTCAAAACTCCCTTTCTCTCTGATTGTTTCTTTTACATCCTCTATCTTTCTTTTGTAATCTATACACAATAGCTGGGATAAACTCTAATTCTCTAGACAAAGAAAGTCATAATGAATTGAAATATATTATTGAGTAATTTATCAAACATTTATATATGCTATACCAAGTTCTTTTTAAAGTGCTTCGTAAATGACTCAATCTCCTAACTACTCTATGAGAGTATACTATTATAGTCAATATTTTACAATGGGGAAGATGATGTATAGAGATTAAGTAACTTGATAAAACCATATAGCTGGTAAGTAAAGATATCATCCTAAACACAGCCCATGCAGATAAATAGATAAAAGGATGAAAGAGCAATTAAGAAACTTAGAAGACAGATAGGTATGAGTTATGGGAATGATACCCTTTAACTTCCAAATAATAGTTAACTTTCAGAAGCAGAGGAGTGTTACTGACTATGGTGTTTAAATGTTATCTATGGCTTTACGTTTGCTTGAAAATTAAAGAACTCATTAAGAAAATACAGAACGGTGGCAACATCAGTTAAGTTTGGGTGATGGGTATTTGGGTCTCCAAATGTTTGAATAAATCCTGAAAATTAAAATTTAAAATAAAAAAAAACCTTCAAAGTGATCTAAGAATGGAATGTTCAGAGTTTCATTTTGTAAAAAATAAAACATATGTACAAAAGAACTAAAGAAACACAACATTTTCTGTTTTTGTTACATTTAGAATGATGCTTTTATAAATGTTCTTACATTATATTAAGATGCTCCTGTAAAGAACAGTTGCTATGGCTTTGGTATCCCATCGAGAACCCAATGTATGCTTTCTAAGTTGGACATATTATATTCCTGGTTATATATTCCAGTTCCATAGTTTTGACTACATTGTGAAAAGCTTCATGCATCACTCTTGGGAACAATTGAGAGATCTTTTGACTATGGAATATGTCATCACTTTCTTATATCTGTTACTTCAACTTTCATGGTTTTTTGCCACTGCATATTCTACACTCTTCAAATTTCAAAAAGTGACATTAGTCTTTCTTTAAAACTTTAATTAGTTTAAATGAACTAACCAAATACTCCCATTAAAACCTTCCTGAATAATAGGATTTTACTCACCTATACTAAAAAGTACTGTCTAATAAGGTTTTTCTTTTTACAAATTTCCATTGTTTTGAATACGTCTATTGCCAAATGCAGTCATTTCCCAAATGATTACTCTTTAAGACCAATGTGACATTGCTGAAAAGATTGATTGGGATGAAGATATACTCTTTTCATTAAATGTTCTCTCTGGACCAGAGAAAAGTAGAAAATGCAAACAAATCAACAGTTCTGACCATCATTTAAAAAATCCCATGGGTGAGGCACCTGGATGGCTCACTCAGGTAAACCTCTGACTCTTGATTTCAGCTCAGGTCATGATCTCAGGGTTATGAGATGGAGCCCCATTTCTAGATGTACACTCAGCAGGAAATCTGCTTGAGATTTTGTTTCTCAACTCTGTCTCTTCCCCTCCCTTGCTTTTTATCTCTTAAAAAAAGAATCCATGGGCATGGGAGATATGGGAGATACAAGGGTGTTGCTGGTAGAAGAAGGAGAAAGATGTCTGCTCTTAATGTTTATTTTACACTAGACCCTTTATAACAGAATTTCAGATTATTGATCGGCATTGCCTGATTCCATTTCATCGAGTCCCATGAGAGTTGAAATTGCAGACTGAGATAAACTAAAAGTACCAAGTTCATCATGTTTCAAACTGCTTTTTCAGGGTATTGCTTTCCCTTGGCTACTTCAGTGCTATTCCTCTACCACTGAGAGGTTGTAATTGCAAAATGGATGTGAGGGAACAGCTTGAAAAAAAGAGCAGTTATGATCTGATGTCATATCGTCTGTGATGTGTGTCTGAAAGATTTATGCCCCAATTAAAGAAGCCTTGATTGAATTTTCTGATAGAAAATTGTTTTGGTCATTGGCACATGTGTTGCATATTCTTTGATCCAAAGTCTGTTTTGCTTTTGCTTGAAAAGGTTGAGGGAAAGGCCTAGGGAAGAAAAATACTGTAAGTAGAAAGGAGGTAAAATGTATCCTATAATATAAAGCAGGCATTGGGATTTAGTGACCAATAATTTACAGTAAAGAAAGAGTTTCCAGTATTTTGTTGTTGTTGTTGACATTTCAATCCCTCATTCACTCATTAATTTATTCATTCAACAAATATTTATTTATTCAACACAAACAGTGAATACTCCTTTGTGCAAGGCACAGTTTTAGACACAAAGGATACATCAGTAAATAGTATGACAGGGACAATGTTCTCTAATTTGTAGTGAGGGTTGTCAGCCAGTAAACAAGGAAAGGAATGAATGAGTGAGGATTTCCCATAGTGACTAATGCCATAAACAAATAAAATAGAGTTCAAGTGATTAAAGTAATGGAAATTGAGAATCTTCTTAGATGAAATATAGTTTACAAATGGCTTCTTTGAACATTCAAAGGGGCTGACCATGTAGCTATTATCTATTTGGGGTAAGAAGGATGAAAGGAAGGAGTGGTCAATATCAGAACATTCTAAGCAAAAACAGCAAATACAAAGCCCTAAAATGAATGTGAGCTTGACTGAGTCTTAAACTGAGCAGACAAGTGGTGGGAGGAATATTTTGAATGTGTAGATTATGAGATTAGAGAGAGAGAGAGAATCAAGAGTTCTATTATAGAGGTCAATGTTGCTCAAGCCTTTTTGCACACTTAACTATCAACTTCTAGGCTTGGAACCAATTCACAGTCATAATGCACAGTACCTACACATCAGTTGAGAATCACTCCTGTGGGGCTTTGCAGGTCATGGAATGGATTCTGCATTTTATTCCAAGTGCAATGATAACACATCTCTTCTTGAGTGTCTTTTGGCTTATACCTAACAGACTGGCAAAACCCTTACTAAACACATCAAAAAACACCACCATCTTATCAGATCAACTCTCTACATACCCAAACTTAAAAAATTATATTTCCCATAACCAAATATTTAATAAATACATTTTGAATTTCAGAATTCACTTTCATATTTCCTTAAATGCCCATCAAACTACTTCCAATCCTTCAACCTCCCAAGAAGTTTTTCTTTTTTCCTTTCTTGTCTTAAATTTGCCTTATCACACACACAAGCACTGGTGATTTCAAAGTTATAAGCAGCAGATGCCTTAAAGCATTCAGAATGAGACTCCCATGAAATGAAAGAGGAGGAGCTGACTTCTTAAGCAGTAGCTTTTTTTTCCACACGGAATGAAAGAATTTTAAATGTGTCATTAATTATTTTGATTTCAGTAATACAAACTTATCTCCAAGTGAGCCCAAGTATTTAGCATCATCAATCTTGACTTTCAATTCAGAATGCTTATCTTGGAAGTTCTAAGTGCCCCTTCGTCCAGACATGTACTGAGGGCTCTGTGGTGTTATATTAGAATGTTTTATAGTATGCCATGTTTTTAAAATAAGCAAGTTTTTACAACTTATGTGTGATCCTACTTCTCAGCCTTCTCTCTGATAGCCCTCATTTTGCTGCCAAAACTCTCCTCCTCTTTAATGGGTTGTTATTTGGAGAGCTATTGATGCATGGGGGGCTCAAAGAGTGAAAAGAATAGATTTGAAATGGTTTCATCACCTTCTGTTTTGAAGGTAATAATGGAAACAAGAGAAGTGTTAATTTGATTTGGGACCATGAAGGGAAGATTTAAGAACTTAGAATAATTTTAAAGATGTTGATAACTGTAGAAAATAATGTGCCATCAGGGTGCCTGAGTGGCTCAATCAGCTAAATGTCTGACTCTTGATTTCACTCAGGTCATGATCTCAGGGTCATGAGATCGAGCCCCACATTGGGCTCTGGGCTGGGCATGAGCCTGCTTAAGATTCTCTGTCTCCCTCTTCCCCACCCCACCACTGCCCCTCCTATGTGCTCTCTCAGAAAAAATAAAAATAAAAATGAAAAAAAGAGAAAGGAGAAGAAAGAAGAAAGAGAAAGAAAGAAAGAAGAAAGAAAGAAAGAAAGAAAGAAAGAAAGAAAGAAAGAAAGAAAGAAAGAAAGAAAGAGAAAGAAAGAAGAAAGAAAGAAGAAAGAAAGAAAGAAAGAAAGAAAGAAAGAAAGAAGAAAGAAAGAAAGAAGAAAGAAAGAAAGAAAGAAAGAAAGAAAGAAAGAAAGAAAGAAAGAAAGAAAGAAAGAAAGAAAGAAAGAAGAAAGAAAGAAAGAAAGAAAAAGAAAGAAAGAAAGAAAGAAAGAAAGAAAGAAAGAAAGAAAGAAAGAAAGGAGAAAAAATGCCATCAACTTAATTTCCTGTTGTTTTGGTTAAAGGCACTAGTAGTGTTTTCTAGGTCAAAAGCAAATAGTGCAGATTTTATGTATTTGATTACCTTGATGTTGAATGAAATGGATGGCAGAAAGGACAATGAGGCCAAATAAGATTCAACTCCACTGTGTCCATTTATCAGATCCTGTGAGATTAACACCATTGAAACATAATTCTCATTAGAAGATTTTGTTTTTCTCAAGGACATTGACTCCCTGGTGCCCTGCACCTAAATTGGAGTTTTATGAATCTTGATTACCTTGTGGAAAATGAAATGTATCAGAGAATTCAGCTTTGCATCTATTTGTGCAGGGGAGTTAAATTTATTTCCTGCCAACATCAGCAAGTCTGATTTTAGAGAATGCAGCTCATTAGAATAACTTAACCATATTAGAATATATGCTGCTCCATTCCTCCCTGCCAGCTGCTCTGGGTACTATAATGCATCCTGAGAAGCCAGAGAGAAAGCAGACCTCCACTGCACCTCATTCACTGATATTGTTCAGACTAGGAAATGGGTTCAAATAAAGAGTGCATTCTAACAGTCAGGGTTCACATATGTTCTGCCTCAGGATCTGGACAAGAGAAATTCCTATAAGAAAGTGGAGGACTACCATAGAGCCTGTGCAGCAGGCAAATTCAAGCCATAAGAAGCATAGGGTAGTTAGAATGTAGAGACACACTGGTACAGCGACCAGTTTCTGATGGATATTTGAACTTTCTTCTCTTCTCCCAGCTTGCAACAGAAAGATTTTGCTTATGTTTTTGGGCTCAAGATCTATTCTGTTTTATAACTTTGTTATAATATCTTCCTCCATAGGTATGATCTATCCCATTTTTTCCATCTCCAATGTTAGTGTTTTTCAGGCCATTATCATCTCATACTTGTGTTATTGTGCAATCTCCAAACTAATCTCTGCCTTTAAATTCTCAAAGAACATTGTTCCACTCACCAGTATACACACAAAAGCACACACTTGTTCTCAGACATAAAAATCCATTGTTTCCAATATTAGTAAATTTACTAAAATATATTTATACAATTTCACTAATCATCACTAAAAACATAAAACATTGACATCAAAATATTGATATGTTTAATTATATCATTCCACTACTTGAAAATCTCAAATGTTTCTTCACTTAGAATGAAAAGCAAACACTTTAACCTGGCCCCAAGAGCACCCTACTACCTGTTGTAATTCAGGTTGGTATCAGATCATAGAGATTAAGTAAGGCATCAGTGGGACTTTACACATAAAGTGCTTATTACAGTGCCTAACACATTGAAAGACCTCAGCAAAATACTGTAGTAAACAACACCATGGCATTATTTCAATATAAGGTAGGCTTAGAATAATCAGGCTGTCAACTCACAGTTTCTTAACTATTTGAATTTGTCATGTGAATTGCCATGTCTACTTTTAATTATATTGCCCCTCTCCTTTTACCTGTGTGTGTGTGTGTGTGTGTGTGCACGCACGTATGATTTTGTGTCCTGTCTCCACTGTTTCCTGATCCATACAAGTTGGTAACCTCTCTAAGCCTCAGTTCTCCTGTCAGTCGAATAGGACAATCACAACACTCACCTTCTGGACATGTGAGAATTAAAAGAAATAATGCATGTCAAACACTTAGTATAGTACATGGCACATAGTACACATTCAACTGATATTTTCTGAATTAGGAATTTCAGGTTCCACGTTCTCTGTCAATCTTTTCTCAAACAGTCCAACCCCTGTTGGTTCAATCTTTATTTTAAAAATGGTCTGTGTAATTCACTTGGCATAGAACCTTTGCCTTGTTACACCATTGTCACAATCTTGAATTATTTTTGCCCTCCAAAATGACTGTTGACTTTTAGAAGAAACAAAGAGTTATACTCTGCCTCCCCTATTTAAAGTGTCTACCATGGTGAGTTTCCTTCATCACTCCTACCCACTCACTCATTCATTCAACAAACACACACCATCATGTTGAAATAATAACACTTGGATTACAGTATCTGATCTCATGGGATTAAGAGTTTTATAGGAAAAAACAGGTATAATATTAAGAAGAGTACAAATAATTAGCTATTAATTATTAATTTTTAGTTAATAATTTTTTAAACTTTACATCACTAATAGAATATGTTTTCTTTTTTTTAAATTTTATTTATTTTATTTATGATAGTCACACAGAGAGAGAGAGAGAGGCAGAGACACAGGCAGAGGGAGAAGCAGGCTCCATGCACTGGGAGTCCGACGTGGGATTTGATCCCGGGTCTCCAGGATCGCGCCCTGGGCCAAAGGGAGGCGCTAAACCGCTGCGCCACCCAGGGATCCCTGTTTTCATATATATTATACACATTGTATACACATGTACAGAAATTAAAACTAAAAAGAGGGAGCTTATATCATGCCACGGCCAAGAATCAATGACCTAATGCTTTTGAAAGTTTAGAATTTTTACTTCTTACCACTTCATCTTTAGGTGAGATGGGGCAATATCATTTCTTAGTTTCTCTGGCCTTCGTAACTATTTCCATTAAGAAGTCTTGTTTTTGGAACACCTGGGTGGCTCTGTGATTGTCTTTGGCTCAGGTCGTGATGACGGGGTCCTGGGATCACATCTCGCATCAGGTTCACCACAGGGAGCGTTCTTCTCCCTCTGTCTATGTCTCTGCCTCTCCCCCAGTGTCTCTCATAAATAAACAAATAAAATCTTAAAAAAATAATTCTCGTTTTCTTCAAAGTATGAACATGATTCAGGGAGCCTTATATCATCTTCTGGCTAGTGTTCTCTATTAATTCCTATCAAAATAATTGTATGGGGGATCCCTGGGTGGCGCAGCGGTTTGGCGCCTGCCTTCGGCCCAGGGGGCGATCCTGGAGACCCGGGATCGAATCCCACGTCGGGCTCCCGGTGCATGGAGCCTGCTTCTCCCTCTGCCTGTCTCTCTCTCTCTCTCTCTCTCTCTCTCTCTCTCTGTGACTATCATAAATAAATAAAAAAATAAAAATAAAAAAAAAGAATGAACCAACATTATTTAAAATAATAATAATAATTGTATGTCTTTAGCACATAACTGAATGCCCAGACTGTTTCTGAGCTGCTGAAAAGGAAACAGGACACTGAGGATGGAACAGTGTGTCAGCAACAGCTGCTCAAACCTAATATGTAGAATCTGTTAGCTAAGCTAGCTCTAAAAAGTAGCATTTATCAAGAGCATTTATTAGGAGGAAAAGGAGCGCATGGGAGAGACTAGTGTTTTATTGATCTGTGAGAAGTTTATTTTTCCATTCTGCAATGTTAAAGTAATCAATTTCTTAAATAAAGCAAAAGTACCAGTATTGATAATCTCAATGGATGTTTTAAGTTTTCTAGGACAACAGAGGTATCATATTGACATTGTAATAACACAAATGCCAGGCTTGATTGTGTTTGACACATTCACTGGTGGGGTTTGATTGCTAGAATTAATCCCTCACTGTGAAAGAGATGTTTTCAAGATGTTTAGTTTACAACTGGTGAATTAGAAGGATATAAAGGACTTTTTATTTCATCCTCTTAGTTGGCATAGACATTTCATGATCACAGAAAGTCAAGAAATCAATGTGGGATTGTAAAAATAAGAGTACTTAAAAGTCCAAACTGGCGATTTTTAATCTGTATTATATAACAACCCCTAAGATTGAACATTTATTAGTGGTTTATCATTAATGTTTACTTGTGATCATTATAATACTTACTTAAAATAGCATATAAGTGTGTGTTTTTTGTAAGTCTTTCTTTAAATCATATTTTCATATCAGAGGTCACTATGTAGTGAGCTACCCACTACTGATTTCCATTCTATTCCTGTTTTTCAAGTTAATCAGACCCACGCCCATGGTGTCCCCTGCCAAATTCAGAATACAGTTACCTATAAGGAGGATAAGATGGAGGCAACTGGTTTAAGCAGCTTTTATTATACCTACAGCTACATTTCATGCTGTCATTAAAAGTCTCTAAGTCTGGGGGCACCCAGCTGGCTCAGTGGGTAGACTCTTCATCTTGGGGTCATGAGTTCAAGCCTCATGTTGGGCATAGAGCATACTTTAAAAAATATAAAAATAAATGTTAAAGTTTTTAAAAAGTTTCAAACTCTGGTCAACTTCCATGTTGACCAGACATGTTTGATGGTCAACGTTCAATTGTTATTCAATTCAGGGATACAGAAAAAAACAAAAAAACAAAAACTAAAACTAAAACTGACCCCTTGTATGTCCTCTTACATTTTTTATTATACTTCTTTTCATTCTTGCTTTTCAGAATGAAGATAATATTAAAAATATTCTACATATATATCTCTGATTATATATCACTGATTAAATGAAAGAAACTACAAGCTCAGGAGGTGCTTGATAGATTATAAATTCTAAGCATTTTGTTATTTTTAAAAAGCCAGTGTACCAATATATACTGGTTCACATAAGAACCAAGCAAATCTGCTAAAGTATAGAAGGAAAAACAACTGAATATATATTTCAAATCAGTTATAAATCATCAGTGAAAGAAAAGTGTTTTAAATATTGCAAGAGTAATATGACTATTTTCCTAAAGTATGGGCAGTAATCCAAGAGATTCCAAAAGAACTTAGCTTGTACAAATCTTTAGCAAACAAGCTCAGGCACAAGTGCATATTTAAACACAGTCTTGGTTGTTGGTTTTCTGTTTTTGTTTTTGTTTTTTTAATGAAATGCATTTTGGAAAAAGAAAATCATCTATAATAGGTGCTATTGAGGGATCCCTGGGTGGCGCAGCGGTTTGGCGCCTGCCTTTGGCCCAGGGCGCGATCCTGGAGACCCGGGATCGAGTCCCATGTCGGGCTCCCGGTGCATGGAGCCTGCTTCTCCCTCTGCCTGTGTCTCTGCCTCTCTCTCTCTATCTGTGTGTGACTATCATAAATAAATAAAAATTAACAAAAAAAATAGGTGCTATTGAAAGGTCAGCAGCATTAAGCAGTGATACAAGCTAAAATAAGAATGCCTTTAGGGAGTGATAGAATCCCTCATAGGAAAATATTTGCCAGCGTCTTTTGCAAGATGGTGCCATAAGAAAAGAGATTAAATAAACTTTACATATGCTATGTGATAATACATTTAACACCTTGCTCAGTGAAATTTTACTTGCAAAGCAATTTATTTCAGTGAAGATAGCAACATTTTTTTGTGATAGCTTGTCAAATAGCTGTAAAATTAGTTGATTAAATGTTGTTTAATGATAAAAGAAGAATGTACAAGTGGCTCACTTGTCAGAAGCATGGTGTTTAGGTATTGTTGAGGCAAGGACTGAAGGAGGGGAGGTAAAGATGGTTACAACCAAGACAGTTAAGAGACTGAAGACTGAAAGAGAGAGAGATTATGAGTCTATGTTGTGAATTCACCTGGAGAAAAGAAAAGGGGACCAAAATATAATTTTAGAAAGCTTTCCATGTGAAGCAAAAGGTAAAATTTCTACAGTATTCCTTTAAGGCAAATTTCAGTAAAGATTCACAATACTCTTCAAGAAATTATGGAAGAGATAGATCTTATTGACTATTATGAAGAAAAAGGAAAGATTCATGATCTATTAGAAATAATTGTCTTGTATTCTGAATATTATAATCTGGGAGGTTTGAACTTTGAGATTAATGGATCCTTCACATATTATAATGATTCCAAGAAAACCATCACTAGCCAGTGAGGCATAAGAACTAGACTGAGATCAGAGATGTGTTAAGAAAGTTGTTTAGAATGATGCTTATTTGAGACCGTGTGACTTTAACCAATTAAGTGTAAAACAGGAACAAGCAAACAAAAACTTCCTACTAAAATTACTAGCCAGCTTAATGAGCTTCAGTAAACACTCAATGAAACTCTTTTAAAAAGTTCCTTCTGAATTCAAAAAAAAAAAAATAGAAATATCTGAGGATACTGGTGTAATAGCATATTAGAAATAATCTGTGATAGTCAATGTTGCAAAATCTGACTAGACCTGTGTAATGCTATAGGAAGTTTAACTGCATTTCCTACTCTCCTTTGTGGTTAAGCTGGGGACCTCTGACTAGTTTTCATTAATAAATGTGAGCAACAATCATCTCTCTCATACCTGGACCAAAGTGAACGAGAAGGAGAAAGGCATTGATGGTGGTTGTTGTTACTTTTTATTTCATTTGATTTTACTTTGAGGAAGACTTTCAGATAAAATGGGCTTGATTCAAAGAGAGAATGAAAATATGTTGAATTCTGAGGCTTGCAATTGTCATTCAAAGACATCTTTGCTGTTTACTCTGCTAGACAAGTCTTCATAATGCTTCAGTATCTGTTTGTAAAAATTAAGCCTAAGTAACATATTTGTATGTGAAATTATTTTAAAGACCTAAATTACGAGTGGGGGGATGGGATAACTGGGTAACGGGCCATAAAGAGGACGGGGTGTTACATATTAGCAAATTGCATTTAAATAAAATATTTAAAAAAATAAAGGCCTAGGGCAGCCTGGGTGGCTCAGCAGTTTAATGAAGCCCATGCCTTCAGCCCAGGGCCTGATCCTGGAGACCCGGGATGGAGTCCCACGTCAGGCTCCCTACATGGAGCCTGCTTCTCCCTCTGCCACTGTCTCTGCCCCTCTGTCTTTCTCTCTCTGTGTCTCTCATGAATAAATAAATAAAATCTTAAAAATAAATAAATAAATAAATAAATAAAATGAAAAATAAAGGCCTAGATTGCTAGCATAATGGTTCATTCATCTGAATCATTAAAGTGATACAGGTAAGTGATCAGATCGTAATCCAGGATCCCCTTCTCTACAGGGAGGTTTGTTTGGTTCTATCACCAGATCTAGAATTCACTTGCCTTTCTGCTCTGAAGGTGGTTCAGACTGGGTTCAAGACTGAAGGATAAACGATATCCATGAGTTCTACCCAGAGAAATACTAATTGTGTTATAACCATTATTTTATAGGCTACCATAGCCTTGTACACTTCTCACAGCTGTAACTTTTAATTATGGAATGCACATTATAACTATGTCTTAAAAAATACATAAGTTTGATAATTCCTGAAGTTTTCTTCTTCCATACCATATGTTTTACTCTACAGCAATTCAAACTTATCTTTGCCTCAGTCATGGCACTGAATGTTGCCCCTGGCTAAGATCCTGGGCCAAAATGAATTAACCTTCAAAGTATGGAAGAGTACTTAACATAGCATGCATATTCTTTATTCTGAAAAAGTTAGTTTAAAGCATTCTAAGGGTATTAGAAAAAATTAAAATTTATAATGCATATTAAAAAACTTGAGATTTTTATAGCCTGGTGACTTAGGTTGTTAGATGTGCCAGAGGAATTTTTCTCCACTCTTTTTTTTTTTCATCTGTCATTAATTGGTGCTGTTTTTACACAGAACTGTCTTCCTCTGGAGTCACCACCTGCAGTAACTTATTATAGATTCTTCAGTTCCATTATTCATATTTGTGCTTCTGCATCTAGATACCACCCTACTGTCATCCACTTTATGTGACACATGGTGCTTAGAACTTGCTATCATCAAATGTTGCAAAATAAAATAGAGATCCCATTCATCTAAAGTTAATACAATTTGGCAAATCTCCAACATGGGCTAGAGCCTCCTCTACAACATTGTAACTCCTCAAATTTAGTATAGTGACAGTTTAGAAATCCAATAGTCAATAAGTTATGGAAATAGTAAAAATAACTAAAACATAAGTGGTATACAAAAGTTAAGCCTTTAAAACTGATAACAGTAAAGACTATGTCATTTGTTTATGAAAATAATTCCCATAATAAAAGCATGTAAGTATTATGGAAAGCTATTGAATAAAAAGTCTTTGTTAATTATAGTATCTAGCATTGTTTCAGAGTTACATCAAGTATACGTATTTACCACATCTTGAATCTTTTCAAAGCAATCATTTTGGAAAGCTGAGCTATTTTCAAAGCCACCCTGAGAAAATATCTATATATTTGAAAATACAGGTTAAATACAACAAATACTTTAGAATAGTTCCTTTAAAATAGTCATATAGTTGATTCTAAACAATTCAATGGAATCCTAAAGTAAACTTGATACTTGCAAACAAAGTTTTCTATAAGAAGATTTTTGAGTTCAATATCCAAGTAGATTCAATCATAAACATTTCAGATAGATCTTATTATATATAGAATGGTGTCATATAATTAAGTACCCAAACATAAACCTAAAAATAAAAGTTTCTATAGAGTTGTCTCATTGACTTATATTCTAATGAAATCACAAGGGGCTGATATGTAATAGGTGAAATGGATTCTATTGACAGGCTTATAATGACTAATACTTATTTAATTAAAGACTAGGAATGCCCATCTGATTCTCATGATTTCATTTAGCTTTATCATACACTATCTGATTTCTCTCCAAAATTTTGCAAGGACAGATCCTCAGATACTTGACTAAAATAAGAAAAATGTCTTAGGATCTAGAGTCTCTGATCACTCTAAAGAAATATAGAATGACTTTAAAAAAAAAAAACAAAAACAGTATTTGAGTCTTACTGATTTGTTTTAAAGAGTCGACCATTGCACTACAGAGATTCAATTGTAAGTAACGTAACACCAATTCAAATAAGTTTAGTAAAAAATGGAATTTATTGGGTGCATGTGTAGAAGTCCATGAGTAGATGGAACTGCCTTTATACAAGAAAGACTAACTGCCTCAAACAATGTCATTTGGGCTCTCTCTTTCTCTTGGGTGGTTCCCTATGTACAGAGACTTTATTTTAGGCAGGTTTTCCTGTGTGCCATTCACATGACCATTTGCAGCTACAGTTTGTCATCCCAAAAGAAGAGAAACCCTCTTTATTTGAATTCATCTAACAAATCTCAAGGAAGCTTTTACTCAAGGAAGTCACAAAAACCTATCACAAATCATGGGAACTGAAGACCTATAGTCTGGCAGGCCCCATAGCCTATTATCAGGTGAGTCAGGTATCATGAATGACAGAGTACTAAAACAATATGGAGTAGATATTGACACCCCTTCCTTATAAAAGAGATGTTTGTTTTGTTTCTGTTTTGTTTTGGCCTTATTACCACTTTTGTTTTAGCCCTATGACCACTTTTGGTGTTTTCTACATGCTGACATAACTCAGTTATGAAGAAGACCATGTATAGTAAAATCTGACCAGAAAGTGTCTCACTATACCCATTTTAACTATACTGGATAAAATGTATACATGTTATTTTCACCTTTGTAATAGAACAAATGTGTATGCCCTAACTGGGCAGAAGAATAATAAAATAAGTATTCTTTTGAGTAGGGCTGGATAAAATGTTGTAGGGAGCTGCTCAGAAGTGCAACCTCACTTAAAAGGAGGGAACAATAAGAGGAATTTTACTTTATTTCAAAATCATGCTTTGTATAATTTTCTTCCCATATACATATTGTAACTTAGCTTATGGAGTTTGCCTCTCCTCCCCAAAAAGTCATTTTAAATTAATTAGCATGCATATATTCTACCACAGAAACTACTATATAGCTAAAGTAATAGTTGATATCTTACCTGAA
Source organism: Canis aureus (assembly GCF_053574225.1). Lineage (NCBI taxonomy): Eukaryota > Metazoa > Chordata > Mammalia > Carnivora > Canidae > Canis > Canis aureus. The sequence goes on from NC_135614.1 coordinate 48,990,318, forward strand.
GACATTTATTCAAAGAAATTAAAAAGTGAGAATTTTCCACCCATATTATCATTCTTAAAAACTTCAAAGAATTGTTTATTGGACTTCAACTAAATTCTCTTGGCTTAGAAAACACACAAGCAATAAAATATGGTATGCTAGACTTGAAAACATTTAATGGATATTTTGATTCTTTCAAAATTAATAGTTAAGATTTTGGGTAATATCTGTAAACATAATATTTTATCACAGTTGCTAATACATCTCAGCCCATAAGTTGCGAGCATTTATTAAATGAATGCTCAATATTGTATATGCTACACAGAATACAGGATTGTAACAGAGATATGAATCACTCTATCATAATTAAATAGCAACAGAACACATTCATGTGTGTTTTATAACTCACACAGGGCAATCTCATATATCCAGATGAACTGGATTGGGCTGTGTATGATGTGAAAAATACACAGAAGCTAGACATAAAAATTAACCTTAATAGAAGGGCATATCACTGCTTTCCTGTTTCACATCACACTGTCCTTTTAGGCCAAAATCCTCTTTGTAACTTGCATGTGTGTGACCCTTTTTCCATTTTGTAGAACAGATAGACGAAATGGCATACGGTTTATGGGGTAATAAGTCATATGTAGTGCTTCCTCTGTGAAATGTAGCATGCTATGTACCATAAAGCTTGTTTAAAAATCTTTATAGAGATGAGTCTAGAAATAAATAGGTAAGTTTGTTGGAGAGACAATAAGGTTTTTTCATAAGGAAAAAGGTTTATCCTTTCTGATGCACTGGACTATATATATTTATACACTTGCCGCACATATGGATCGTGTGTTAGAGGATATCCACTTCCTTTTGCTACATAAGAAATCATTCTAAACTGCAGTGCCTTAAGGCAATAGAGATTTATGCTCAGGATTCTAAGAGGGAAAATGTAAGGTTCAAGGCTTTATAAGGCCTACCCTTTGAAGTCCTTCAGTATCATTTCCATGTCATTCTCTTGTTCAAACCAAGTCACAGGATCTCTCCAGATTGGAGGGAGAAGGCACAAACTCCACTTCTTGCTGGGGGAAAGGAAAAGTAGCATTGTAGAGGAGCATATGAATTGGACAAAAATTTTTAGAATCGTTTTTGCGAACAATTTACCACATTAAGAGCTCAATTAGAGAAAACGCTATTTTGTATTACTGACTACCTCACTGTTACGATGAAATGCTTGACATTTAAGGGGACAAAGCCTGTTGGACAATGATATGTTCATATTACATAGTTCAATAAAACCCATATTTTAAGATTTCTTTTCTGTGGCATTATTTTTAAAATTAGATTTAGAGCCTTTCTGCAGATAAAACCCTCTGAAATTGAAACAGAGTGTGAAGCACTCCACTGCTGAGCACCAACCCCTGCCCCTACCTCCATCTTCTCCCTCAAGACTAACAGTTTAGGTAGAGACTCATAGCCAAACTGCTAGGGCTCAACTTCACAGTGAAAACCTGAAATTTAAATTTCAATACATGATGATTCAAAACTCTTCAGGAAAATTAAGCAACAAAGGTAGAACTAATGGTGATAAGGCTGCTTTCCTCAGGAATTCCTCAAATTTTTCCAGCTCACGTTATAAACAAGAAATGAACTGAGAAAACTTAGGTAACTCATTTAAGGTCAGGACGACAACAAAGGCAGTCTGAATATCATTATACTATAGAGCCCAGCATTAGAGCAACTTATATTGCTTTTCCCAATTATAGTAACTCTGATTATTGATTTTATTTGTATATGTAAAAATATAACATTGTGTCTCTCAGCATGGCCTAAAGACCTCAGAGATCTTATTCGTTTTATGAATGTGTGTGTATGTGTACATATACATATGTAAATGTATATACAAATATATATACATATATACACAAACATTATATATGTATATGTGTATGTATATGTATATGTATATGCATATGTATATGTATATATAGTTTTCCATGCAAACAGACATTACCTCTTGGGGAACTGCATTAAAAGCAGTACCACTCTTTCCATTAAGGAATTTCATTCATATATGGTGGCAACCTACATAGTCAGGCAGTCGTTCACAAATCCTTTTAAATTTTTTTTTATTTGAAAAGTGTATTGGGGCAAAGAGAGCTGAAATATCACCTTAAACCTATTTTTTTTAATTGAACCAAGTATTTATCCTAAACAAGCACCCTTTCCAAGACTTCAGAATCTTCACTTTCTTCTTGTTCTCACATTAAAACCTCAGATTTCCAGAACAACTGAGAGCTTACAAAATAATTTCACAAACACTGTCTCACTTAATTCCCACAATAATCCTCTAAATATGATTGCCTTCATTTGATGAAATGTAATTTCAGAAACATTACAATGACCTAATCAATATGAAAGGGCTATTGAATTATGAAGCTGAAACTGAACTATAGATTATTCTACAGTTCAGTTTTTCCTTTAAAATTTTTCCCACATGTGCCTAATTTTTTCCATAGTTATTAAAATAAGCCCATGTCTGGTTCACCACATTTTGTAATAATATACAACATATGTTGAATATCTTTTATGAATCAAGCACTATCCTGGATATTGAAGATGTAAGGGTGAGTTTGGCAGGGTCTATAGCTGTAAAAGTCCAAAGTCTAGGGACTACCATATCAGGACCAATTGTTTATTTAGTTCCCACTTCTTCCAAACCATCTTTCATACCAATGGTTTATGAAATCTCTCTCTCCAGGAAACAGGTATCCCACTTTTATTAAATGCTAACTATATTCAAGTGCCTTAAGTACATTAACTGATTTAGATTTTACCACAACTCAAGAAGACAGGAAGCATTTTTATTTTTATTTTAGAGATTGAGAAATAAAAGCATACATATACATATACACATACACTCCCATGTAATTAGAAGTGTATGGTTTGAACTAAGAGGTATGATTCCACAGTGAATACTTTTTTCTTAAATTAAAATTAACCAACATAGTACAACATTAGTTTCAGATGTAAAGCTCAGTAATTCATCAGTTGCATTTAACATCCAGGGCTCATCTCATCACATACTCTCTCCTTAATGCCTGTCACCCAGTTACACCATCCCTCTACCCATCTTTCCTCCAGCAACACTCAGGGTTTTTTTATCTTGAAGTCACAATGGTTCATTTTTGCTTTTGTTTCCCTTGCCTTTAGAAACATATATAGAAAGAAGTTGCTGCAGCCAAAGTCAAAGAGGTTGCTGCCTGTGCTCTCCTCTAGGATTCTGATGGATTACAGTCTCACATTTAGGTCTTTCATTCATTTTGAGTTTATCTTTGTGTATGGTGTAAAAAAAAAAAATGGTCCAATTTGATTCTTCTGCATGTGCCTGTCCAATTTTCCTAACAACATTTGTTGAAGAGACTGTCTTTTTTTCCATTGAATATTCTTTCCTGTTTTGTTGAAGATTAGTTGACCATAAAGCTGAGGATCCATTTCTGGGTTCTCCATTCTGTTCCATTGATCTATGTGTCTGTTTTTTGTGCCAGTACCATACTGTCTTAATAAATACACTTTGTAATACAGTTTGAAATCCAACATTGTGATGCCACCAGCTTTGTTTTGTTTTTGTTTTTGTTTTTTTCAAAATTCCTTTGGCTATTGTGGGTCTTTTCTGATTCCATACAAATTTTAGGATTATTTGTTCCAGCTCTGTGAAAAATGTCGATGGTATTTTGATAGGCATTGCATTGAATGTGTAGATTGCTCTGGATAGCATAGACATTTTAACAATATTTATTCTTCCAATCCATGAGCTTGGAATATTTTTCCATTTCTATGCATCTTCCTCAATTTCTTTTATAAGTTTTTTAGAGTACAGAATCTTAACCTCTTTGGTTAAGTTGATTCCTAGGTATCTTATGGTTTTTGGTGCAATTGTAAATGGAATCAATTCCTTAATTTCTCTTTCTTCTGTCTCATTGTTAGTGTATAGAAGTGCCACTAATTTCTGTGTATTGATTTTATGTCCTGTTATGTTGCTGAATTTCTATACAAGTTCTAGCAATTTGGGGTGGAGTCTTTTGGGTTTTCTACATACAGTATCATGTCATCTGCAAAGAGTGAGAGTTTGACTTCTTCTTTGCCAATCTGAATGCCTTTTATATCTTTTTGTTGTCTGATTGCTGAGGCTAGGACTCCTAGTACTTAGTGAGTACTCTTACTTACTCCTCTAAAATGCCTCTCAAAAACTGAAACACTTTATTGTGTCACTCTTTTGATTAATTACAAAGAATGGTTCCCTGTTCTTATAATGCTAAGCCCTTACTTTTTAAGCTTTTTCCTATTATGCCCCCAAGTCATCTCCTTAGCAACTTTCTTTTGGTTTCCCTGTCTGACTTCTTGGCTCTAGATAGTTTTCTTTCATTCCCCAAACTGCCTCTCCTTTGGTCATGCTGTCCCTTTAGCATGAATCTTGCCCTCCATACCCATACTCCTACTTTGCCTATTCAAAAAATTCTGCCCACTTTTGAAATCTTATGTCTCTGAAGCTCTGTTCATATCTCTATCTCCAAATTACTAAGATTCACCGTTATCACAGAGAGATTATTCCAGGAAATAGAATAATTTAGGTTTTAGAGACTTGTTTATCTCTATTTTTCATGTTTGCTTATTTATTTGTCCAAAGTCTTGGCTTGCATATACACATTTCATATGAACTAGCATAATATGGAGTATTAAGTGTTGATTTACAATTTATTGATGGATTAATCACAGAGTTGCATAAATTATACTTTTAGGAAAAGCACAAATGCCTGTAAAAATATTTAAATTCAAATCAGGGGCACCTGGGTAGCTCAGTTGGTTAAGCGTCTGCCTTCATCTCAGGTCATGATCTCAGGTTCCTGGGATTGAGCCTGTTCAGGCTCCATGCTCAGAGAAGAGTTGCTTGAGTTTCTCACTCTCCTTCTGCCCCTTCCCCACTTATGTTCATTCTCTATTTCTCTCTCAAATAAACAAGTCTCTAAAACACAAAACAAAACAAAACAAAGGGATGCATAGGTGGCTCAGTTGGTTGACATCTGACTCTGAGCATTTTGGCTCAGGTCATGATCTTGGGGTCATGAGATTGAGCCCTGCATTAGGCTTCCCACTGGGTATGGAGCCTGCTTAAGAATCTGTCTCTATCTGCCCCTCTCCCCACTTCCCCATTTTCCTGCTCATGCACATGCACACTGTCTCTAAAAACAAAACAAAACCAACAAGTGAACAAAAAAACACGAAGTTTTCTTTGTTTTACCTTGATGAAAAGGATGGAGTATAAGAGAGAATATTCATCATTCTAAATAAGCAAAGTCATTTATCCAATTAATTCAGGCATTAATACATTGTTGAGTATAAAGAAGAGAAACTTTAAGGCTACCACATTTTCAATCGCTGTCTACACTGATTAAGAGGGAAAGGTAATTTAGCTTTCATCTCTATGAAATTCATGTGTTTTCTAGTGAAATTACTCAGTTGAACTCAACAGAGATTTATAACTCATTTCCCATACCTAGAAAAACATAGTAAATTTACTATCTAGAAACACTGACATGTTTGACCCCTAACCAAGATATGTGAAAATTCTCTCATTTCATAGAAGGGTTTTCCAGCAATCTTTTTTTTTTTAATGCTTTATGATTTCTGAAGCACAGTGCTGAAATATAAACTTTCCCTTGAGTGTCAAGGTTTAAATCTTAATTTGTTCAAGTCTTTCCCAGAAGCATGACACATTCAGGTACTCGTATCAGTATGATCTACACCTAATTTTACCTAACTGTAATTCTAATGATTTCTCATTTTAAATTTAAAACATCCCATTAGTTTATGGTGTCACAAGGGAGAATTCTAGAAGACCTGCTTGGCCAGCAAAATAACATTTTGAAATGGGATGATTAATAACCAAACAAAGGGCTTTATCCAGCTAGCTTAATTGAAACCTATGAATAATATGTAATGAATAAAGGAGAAATGAGAGCACAGAACCTCACTAACTCAAGGGCTTGGTAATGAAGGAGATATTCTTGCTTCATTCAAGATTCGGCTTGGAAGTTGTCAATTTTTGAAGATAGGCAGGGTAATTTTAGAAGAGTAAATTGTTGAAGGCTCTCCATTTTTTTGGTGGCCAACTATCATCAGAACTTAATTTAGTATGCTCTATTTCCAGTGACTGTGAAATAACTGTCCCATAAAAGGCTAGTTGTGACAGTGATTTGGTGGCAATAGATTACTGTCAAAGCTTTCATACTCTCTGAAACTTTGAGATCTGCACACAGAAAGGGAAATGATACAGTTTGGCCAGGTGATTGTTAATCACATTATATCTGAAGATGTCTTTACTAAATCATTAAACTAGACCTTGATTCTTTAGTTTGTCAATGTATATGACTCCCTGCAATGGTCCAGACCTGTTAGCCATTTTTATTTATGTTCTCTCATTTAATACCATCATCAAAAGCATGAGATAAGTATTTACTATCTGTTTCACATTTTACTGAGGTTGTGAGCAATTCTGATGTAGAAAAGTCAGGTGATAATAACAAAAACAACAACTACATACTAACAAATTATAGGATTTGACATGACTGTAATCTGTCCTCAAAACTATACATGTTCTATTATACTATAACTACATATTTTACAAATAATCAAATGCGTTGAAGCTAGATTTAAGTAGGTTTTATCACAATTGAAAATTCTGAGAGCATACAGTAAACTTCTCCTTCAACTGTAAAAATTCATCTCATCAGAATCTTATTTAGTCTAGGCAATGTATCTTATTCAGGAACTTAGAGATTTTTCTTAAACACATATTTAAGTTTTCACTTCAAAAGCAGAGTTTCAAGATGTAAACTCTAGCCAGTTCTTAGTAGCTGAAATATTACATGGATAGTTTTTTCATCTCTTTTAAAGAAGTGGTGTCCTCATTGAAAGCTGGGCAAGAAGCATTTTTGAGAAATTTTAAGGCCTGTATCAGGCACAAACAAAATGTTTCCTGCAACCAAAATGATCATAACCAAGAGTTTCATTCTGGAAATATTTCCTGTCAGCACAAGCATTTTTTCAAAGCATATTTTTGGTTGTTGTGACAGCAAACAGTAAAACACTTTTGATGCATCTATATAAAATGGTATATGAAATTTTTCCTCTAAAAACATTTGCTTATGAAGGAAGAGGTAACTTCAAACTGATATAAACTGGCCTGGTGAAAATGATTCTGACCTCTATTTTACTGGCATTTCACCTCCACTACCCCAGACACAGACTACCTACACAAAATTAAATACAATGTCCAAACAGGTGCAGACATCAGCCCAAGAGGGTTTGACACTACAGTGTTAAAATAATTGGGTCATTTAAATTCTCAATTTAGGGTTGTACTTGTGGATGATATCAGCTAAAGAATATCTATGTGCAAATTTCATCAAGCATTTACTGGATACCTATTATGTGAAAAAATTTATATCAGGTATCAACAAACTTTTTGGGGTTTTTTTGTCTTTATTTTTTTGTATATTTTTTATTGGAGTGTGATATGCTAACATCTAGTATAACACCCAGTGCTCATATTTTTGGTTTCCAAGATATATGATGTCTTTCGCAGCTACTGAACAGTACTGTTGCATCACAAAAGCAGTCAGAAACAATATATAATGACTATTATGCTGTGTTACAGTAAAACTTTATTTATAAAAACAGGTGGCAGGCCAAATTCAGGCAATGAGCTGTAGTTTTGATGACTCCTGCCACATACCTTTGAGGCACAGAAAAATTAATGAGTAACAAAAATGCAATTGAAGAGTTCACATCACCAAAAATTGTTAGAGTGAAATAAATGATTTCAGTAAGCTTGCAGGATACAAAGTCAATATACAACATCAATTACATTTTTATTATCAAAAAATTATCAGAAAGAGAAATTAAGAAAACAGTGTCATATTTTTAAATAGCACTAAAAAGAATAAAATACTTGGGAGTAAATTTAACCAAAGAGGTGAAAGATCTGTATATTGAAAGCTATAAGAAATTGATGAAAGAAATTGAAGACACAGATAAATGAAAAGGTATTCCATGCTTATGGATTAAAAAATTAATGTTAAAATGTCCATACTACCCAAAATGATCTACTCAAAATGACCTACAGATTCAATGCAAAGTCTATCCAATGGCATTTTCACAAAAATACAACAAACAGTAGAATGTATATGGAACCACAAAAGACCCCAAAGAGCCAAAGCAATCTTGAGAAAGAACAGAGCTGAAGTCATTATCCTTATTTCAAACTTTATTATAAAGCTATAGTAATAAAAACAGTATTGGCACAAAAATAGACAGAAGTCAATGCAATAGAACAGAAAGCTCAGAAATAAGTCCATGCATATAAGTCAATTAATTTACAGCAAAGGAAACAAAAATATATAAGAGGGAAGACAGTCTCTTTAATCAATGGTGTTGGGAAAACCACATGCAACACAATGACCCTTTCTTCGCCATATAAAAAAACCAACTCAAAATAGATTAAATACTTGAGCATAAGGCCTAAAATTACAAAACTCCTAGAAGAAAATGGAGGAGCTAAGCTCCTTGATATTAGTCTTGGCAATGATTTTTCAGATTTAACACCAAAAGCAAAGGCAACACAGCAAAAATAAGTAAGTAGGACTATATCAAATTGAAATGCTTCTGCATAGCAAAGGAAACCCATCAACAAATGAAAAGGAACCTATGGAATGGGAGAAAATATTTACAAGCCACATTTCTGAAAAGGGTTAATATTGAAAATATATAATGAACTTAAACAACTTAATAGCAAACGAAACAAAACAAAACAAAAAACCAAATAGCCCAGTTAGAAAAAGGGAAAGAATCGGAACATACATTTATACGTAGAATTCTTTATATGTAAAATCTTGGGGGAAAAATATACAGTTGAGCTCACAGAAACAGAGAGCAGGAAAGTGGTTGCCAGGAGCTGAGGGGTGCGGGAAATAGAAGACTGGTAAAAGAGTTCAAACTTTCAGCTGTAAAATGTAAAATGTGAGTATCTAATGTGTAACATGATAATCACAGCTGATAACACTGTACTGTATAATTGAAAGTTGCTAAGATAGTAAAATTTAAATGTTCTCACCAAAAAAAAGAAGAAAAAAGTAAATATGTGAAGTGATGGATTGTGTTACTTAATTCGGTGGGGGGAATCCTTTCACAATGTATACATATAGCAAATCATCATGTTGTATACTTTAAATACCTTACAATTTTGTCAGTTATATCTCAATAGAGCTTTTACAAATTTATTTGAGAGAGAAAGAGACAGAGTGTGTGAACACATGGGGGAGGAGGAGAGGCAGAGGGAGAAGCCAACTTCCCACTGAGCAAGGAGCGCTACATAGGACTCCAACCCAGGATCCTGGGATCATGACCTAAGCTGAAAGCAGACACAACCAAATGATCCACTCAGGTGCCCTCAATAGAGATTTTTGAAAAAAATAAAGAGCTTACAGTTCAGAGAGAGTGATATTCTTATATACTTGAAATAGAGTCATGAGTGATACAATAGAATTACAAGTGCAATACAGAACACAGAAAATAAGAGAAATGCTAGTTCTTGAAGGATAATTAGGATTTTACTAATTGACTATTAAAATAGAAGTAAACTCTACATAATGAGACTAGCATCAACAGACAGACCAATGAGGTAAAGTGTAAGACAGTCTGGAAAGACCAAGGAATCAAATGTAACCAAAGCAATAGGATCTTTTGGGGAGTGTAATAAGACAGGCTAGAGAAGGCATCTCAGGGCCATACACTCAGTCCTTGAATAATATCTTGAAGGTTTGGATTTGATGCTTTAGTTAATGGCACAACTAAATTCAGAAAGAATATATACTGAACTGCAAACACTTTGCTCACCTCTCACATCTAAGGAATGAGCGAACGGGTAAATGTGTGAATGATAGATTTTTATCTTTTACTTTTTACCCTCCTACATACTTTTAATTTGTCACAATACACATGCATTACTTCTGAAATAGGACAAATATAATTTAGTATCATTTTTATCTTCTTATCCCTTATTTTTAAAATTGTAATTGAAGATAGTTATACAAATTAGTTTCCTCATACTCAGAACATTTGTTGTTTACTCCTTATATGTTGCTTGATCTCTGCTGTTATGAGACACAGTGAAGCATGCGAAATTTCATACAAGTAAAGTTACTTGTCAGGGGTAATATTATGGTAGAAGTGAGCCATGTAGCACAGACCCTTCTAGACTATAACAACATTCCTGGGGTTAGGGCTGTGTCTCCCACACAGTAGGTAATCTAACAATATTTATTTAATGAATAGTTCTAAGGTTTGCTTATCTAAGTACTATCAAGTCTCCTCGCTATCACTGAAGGGGATATAGAGCCCTCATATTTTCAGAGTAGTACTGAAGGGAGTAGTATCTGTTATTTTTGACAATCTGCACCCATTTACCCCTAAGGAAAAGTTCCTTAGGTTTTATTTGAGAAGCCACCCTCCTCTACTTCAAACATATATAATTGGTTGGGGCTGACACAAGTCCTAAGACATTAGTACATGGCCATCCCCCCCAGTCTCAGGAGTGGGTTAGGAGTGAAATATGATCCATCAGAGCTAACGTTCCATCAGAGTTTTCTAACAAAGGCAGAGCTGAAATTATCAACAATAATTTTGAAATTGAGAGCATATGGGATAGATGTTGCCTCCATCTTGCCACCATTTATAGCCAGCACATGACATTAAAACACAAAAAAAATGTTAGGGTACAGAGAAGTGAGAAGCCATTTCACTAAAGACACCACAGATATCCTACTCAAACCATTTCAGAAACTGTCCTTATCCCTAAATTATGTACTTATGTGAGGCCACAATTGACTTTTCATGCTTTGCCATTAATAAATCAATTACAACTTAAAAAGAACTTTGCTTTTCTAGCTGGAATATATCCTCACTCCCCATATTTACACTATATTCTAAAGTGCCTTATTTTTTTTCCTAACATTTTTGTCACCAAATAAGTTATACAGGTTCTACAATCAGGTATCACATACTATTTATAGGAATGATTGAAGGAACTATAAATATGTAGATTGTTACATAAATTGTTTTATTTTGAACCTAAATTTTTTTGATAATGATTATTCATTATTAATTTGGTGGTCTGTCTTTTCTTTTCAGGAGTCAACTCCAGTTGATTTTCTCTGGCTTATATATTCCTCTCTTTCTTCATTAATTTCACCTTATACAGAAGCATTTTTCCTACTTTTTGTTGTGTGTTCCTCCCCCCAAATCAGCAACATCTCATTACTTAGACTCTGAAATCACAGAGTATGTTCATTACTTCACTGTTTATGAAACCCAATTTATGTCCAAAGTCTCAATTTGGTTCAAGTAATGTTTACGATTATAATTTTTCTTCAAAAGATTATAAAAAGGAAAAAATATTATGTTTTTTTTCTAGCCATCAGACTTAATTTTTTATTCTACTTAACAGAAAAATTGAGTTGATCAAAACTCCCCCATTAAAAAACAAAATAAAATATAACGGTGTGCTTTTTTCTTCAGACTTGATTATTAGTAAATCCTATCTTAATTTAGAAAAAAAAGGATTTATGTATTTATTTTATTTTATTTCATTTTATTTTTTAAGGAGGGTCTATATCCAGCATGAAACCCAACTTGAGGTTTGAGTTCACAACCCTAAGATCAAGACCTGAGCTGAGATCAAGAGTGGGACACCTAGCCATTTAAGCCACCCAGGCACCCAGGACTTATATTATCTTTTTAAAAATGAAGAAATGATAATTTCATTATAAAAAGAATTTTTGTAATGAAATTACAAGTCTTCTGTAATTTCAGAAGACTTGATGGATTTTGTGGGGTTTTTTTCCACAATGGTGTGTTTTTTTCTGCCTGCTAATCTTTTTTTTTTTTGTAATATTTTATTTATTTATTTGAGAGAGAGTAAGTGAGAAAAGAACACAAGCCAGAGTAGAGGCAGAGGGAGATCAGACTTTCTGCTGAGTAGGGAGCCCAATGTGGGACTCCATCTCAGAATCCTGGGATCATGACCAAAGCATAAGGCAGATGCTTAACCAAATGAGCCACCTAGGCACCCCTCTCCTAATCTTTCTAATAGGTTTTCTAAATTGATTCCTGCCCTCTCGAAAATACCACTCACTCCTACCCAAAACTTGCCAGATTTTCATATAGCTGAAAATTAGTCAACAATAGTACCACATTTGTTTGTTGTATGACCGTAAGGAGCATTTTTTCCTGATATCTGGTGTAGCCACATAAGATTTCTGTGATCATCTCATTGCCAATAAGGATTATGTTAACCAATTATTATTTCTTCCAGAAACCAGAAATTATCTATGCATTGATGCAAGCTTGGCATTTATATAACATGACTGATTTGCCTCTTCTTGAATTTTTCTCATAACTCATCAAATACTTGCAATGTTTTTTGCATAGGGATCAAAAAAAAATAATAATCTTGTAGGGTTTTATGACTGTATATTGGAGACATATAATAAATATAACTCCCCTTCCTTCTCTAAACATTTTATATACCCAAGAATTAAAATAAGTCAATGATTATATAGAAACAATTTGTATTTGTTAAATAGTTGGAAAATACAGGAAACTGAGTATATGCTAAGGATATCTGCACATAAAGAATGACTGTTTGGCATAAATTACAAATACCTTTGGCCAAAATAATTATATAATGTAGTTTAGCCATGTATATGTCATAATCTTTGTCAACTATTCTTCTCTTCAACAAACGATAATTATATTTTTTCTTAAAACCCAGAAATATGAGACAGTTCATAAAATACTAACAATTATAATTAATCAGTTTTAGGATCAGTAAATATTCTTTTTGAACATCGAGAAAATTATTTTTATAATATAAAGAAGGGGATAATAGAATTGCATACACAAATATTTCTTTATAACCTACAATATCTAGTATTTCACGAGAACGACCCCCTGAGACTCTGTAAAAAACAAACAGAACTAACCATATCCCTCATAATGTTTAAATGCTTAGAAACATACCTAAACATTTTTAACTCCTATATCAAATTTTATCAGGGCTAAATAGCAAAGCACTTTTTTTTTCAAAAGTTTATTAGTTGTCTAAATGAAAATGTAAAGTATATCCTCCCAAAATAGTCTGTGTTGCAGGAACAGATTTTTTTGTCGGTGCAACTTCATAGCCTGGCACTAAATTTTGTGCACAGTGAGCATGGTTACTGTGCAATTTATGGCATATGCATTACAGCAGATCTCAAGTAAATTATGAACTCTCTGTGTTACTGAGGCACTGTCAAACTCTGATTGATTTGGACAGTCTGTAGTTAATTAAGTTCATTCCAATTCTGTCTCTTCATCCAATTTCAAAGCATTTTATATTGAAAGCCTATTTTCAATTAGTAAGAAGGATGAAACAAAAAGAATTAATTACAAAAGTGACAATCCCCATTTAAGTCTTCATAGTGAAGCAATTATGTATCTTAAAAGTTAAGAAATTGAAGAGTTGTACTTGTCTAATACATTGTGTCCTTGATGTGTATCTTATATATAATAAAACTTGATGTAAGCATGCCATTATAGTGAGGAAAAGAAAATGTGATGATTGAAGTGATCTGTAGTTACAAGAAGTTAAATAAGACACCATTTACTTAGGCATCTTACTTAGTATTAAATTAAGAGTTGAAATTGTTTTCTGAACAATATAAATATGTCAGATACTTTGGAAAATTTTGTGATAAGACATATTTATTTACTTACTGCCTTTTACAAATCTGAGGATTATAGGTAGTCTTTCAAACCCTACCAGATGATTCTCATATAATAAACCACTGCCCTCCAACTTTATTCCATCCTGTCACTCATCAAAACCCTCCAAACCGGGGAATCCCTGGGTGGCTCAGCGGTTTAGCGCCTGCCTTTGGTCCAGGGTGCGAACCTGGAGTCCCAGGATCGAGTCCCACGTCCGGCTCCCTGCATGGAGCCTGCTTCTCCCTCCTCCTGTGTCTCTGCCTCTCTCTCTCTCTCTATGTCTATCATAAATAAATAAATAAATCTTTAAAAAAAGAAAAACAAAAAACCCTCCAAACCTGACCACTCTAATTAATATGAGGCAGGTTTGCATAGTGGGTAAGTGTTAGGAAGGTATACAGATGCAGCATAAATGTCTAGCTGTGCCACTTATTAAGAATGATCTTGGCAGGGAATTTTTTAACCTTTCTCTTTCTCAGTGAAGAGGTTTAGAAAATAAGGATGATCCCATAAAATCTACAAGGAAGAGTCAAGGATTAAGAAAAGAATTATATGCAATATTTAATCCAATATCTGACATAGTTAATGGCTATTTATTATCATTCTAATAATAGTGATGGTACTTAAAAATCAGACACCCCTACAAACTTCACACCTACATTATTAGAACAGAATATTATTGTGCAAAGGTTCTCAGAAATGAGAAGAAAATTGGGGTCTGGCTTCAAATACATGGACTTTGACATCCCAGTGGGGCTTCAAGTTGGAAATATCAAGAAGGCAGATAAGATGAGACAGAATAATATGAAAATATTTGATGTTTATTAATGTCAAGAGGAGATTTGCAGCTTGGTAGTTTTTAGTGGATTTTTCTACTAAACTCAGTAGATGAAACCCCACATAGACTGAATAGAGAAGCCCAGATGTAACCTAAGAAATTGCCTTACAGGTGAAAGAAGACACCCCCCCCCAAAAAAAAAAAATCAAGACAAAGTATACTGTAAAGCAGAGGAAATCTTAGAGAAAAAAAGATCAAGAGGAATAAAAAACCTGATATCAAAACACTGTAAAAGAAAATTTCTGTAAGTGTGCTAGTGGCATAGGAATAGCGAAATAAGTCAGAATACAGAGTCAAATACATTAAGTGTATGAATAATATGTGATTTCAAATCAGAGGGAAAATATGGCTAAGTCAATAAGTGGTTTAAGAACTACTGAATGATCTTTAGAGGACAAGATAATTAGATGTTTATCTCATACCACAAACATCTAAACATCCATGCTAAATGGATTAAAGATCTAGATATAAAAATGTACTAGCTGAATAGAAGAGAATGCTACAAAACTCAGAATCCATAAAAGAAATAATGGCATTTGAATTATAGCAATGTAATAATTATCCATTAAAAATTATCATAAACAGGGATGTCTGGGTGGCTCAGTGGTTGAGCATCTGCCTTTGGCTCAGGTCATGATCCCAGGGTCCTGGGATTGAGTCCCACACCAGGCTCCCTATAGGGAGCCTGCTCCTCCCTCTGCCTGTGTCTCTGCCTCTCTGTGTCTCTCATTAATAAATAAATAAAATCTTAGAAAACAATTATCATAAACAAATTAAATAACTAATTAGGGGAAATATTCTTGTCGTATGCAAAACCGAAGGTTGATATATATAAAATATAAAGAGCTCCTACATATCAATTTCTAAAAAGTTTGATCATCACAAGGAAAAAGTGGACAAAGTATATAAACAATAAATTTCCAGATAAAAATTACAAACCACCAGTGGATGCATAAAAATACTCACATCTTAAAAGTACAATATAGGAAAAAAAATACAATATAGGTTTTTCTGCCTACCTCATGAGATTAAAAAATAAAGAAGATTAAAACATTTAACCTAGGATATGGAAAGGTAAATCATCTCACCAGATAAACTTCATGATGAGAGTAGGTGACTAGGAAGTTAAGTGATGGCAGGAGTGCTAAACTTGATGTCCACACCGACTTTAACAAAACCACTTATACACAGAAACCATTCAGTGATTATCATCTGATTTTAATACAATTTGACAATGGTGGAACTAGGGAGGGTGCAAATATAATATTTTGCCTAGGTAATGATGCTGCTATAAAGAAAACAAGATAGTGGGGATTTTTGCTTAAATTGAACAGGGAGAAACATTGCTTTTTCAACTCCCACTTTCCACCTAAGGTAAGAAAAAAAAAAAAAAAAGACAGCAACAATCACAGTAAGGAAAAGATCATTTTCAGTGAAACTCAAAAAAAACCCAATTCCAAACCACAAAATATGAAGATTAGTGTAAAATCTGAATGAAATCAAGGGAAAATATAGGGGGGAAATATGAAACTATTTTTTGAAGTATAAGTTACTATTGTATGTAGCATGACCCTGAAGGACCAAATAAACTACCCCTTAATTGAAGAGATGAATTTTGAGTCAGTGGATTAGTCAGGGGAATATGCCTGGACTTCATTCCCCATGACAATGCTTGGATGTGAGGTTAAAAACAGACCCTCACAGTAGTAGGCTGGCAGCATGGAATGGTAAGAAATTAGCATTGTGGGTCCTAGTTTCAGCCAGTTGCATAAATGTAAATTAATGCTAAATTGCAACTCAGGAATCCTAGATTAAATATTTTAAAGGAAAATGTAAATTTCTGAATTTATCTCAGAAGATAGATAGAGATTATACAGTTACCAAAGAAGTAATTGAGTATGTGGTCAAAGAGCTATCTCTCTCAGAGTCATGAGGCTATGCTGGTCAACAGGTAAAATCTATCAAATCCTTAGGAACCAGTACCAGAGCATTAAAAGTTTGTTTTTAATTATTTTAGTTTTATTTATTTTATTAAGATTTTATTTATTTGAGAAAGTGAGAGAGTGCACAAGCAGAGGAGAGAGCAGGGAGAGGAAGAAGAAGGAGAAGCAGACTCCTCACTGAGCTGGGAGCCTGAAAACATGATGCTCTATCCCAGGACTCTGAGATCATGACCTGAGCCCAAGGCACACCTGTGATAAGTTTCTGTGGAAATATGTCACTATTTAGTTTGTCATCTCCATACACAAAATTCTTTAGTTCAAGCTTACTTTATTAGTACCTCACACCAGGAAAAGCACTTTTTAATATTGAACACATCATGCTAGATAAGGCATTTTTTAATGTTGAAAAGTCTTTATACCTAGATTTATTTTTTTATAAATGACAATTAGTTGTCTCAAGAAAAATTTTAAATCCTCACTTAAAATTTTACACACAATAAAGTATATAGATTGTGTTTGGCTTCATGGTGTGCAAAAATCCAAATAAGTCAAGATATAATATGGTTGTCAGATTTCAGAAGAAGCTATGTTTACAACTTCACAAAATTGAAGAGAGAAATTATTTGGATGAGGAGATAGATTTCCCATCCTGGAAAAAAAAAAAAAATACTCAATTTCATTCAGCCCCTGCTGTGTTTCCCTTCAAAGGGATGATCAGCTTTATACATTTCTAATTTTTGCTCCATTGAACATGCAGACATAACCTGAATAAACCTTTATCATTTATTTTCAAAAGAGATATCCTAATTCCTTGCCAGACTGCTATTTATATTGCCCATAAGACAGCCGGCCTGATGATACAAGATGAAAATGGCTTCCAGCCCTACCCATAAGTCCACTGAGCTATAAAGCAACTTTGTTAACTTCACTTACTGGATTTTAAATTGTCATGTATTGGCAGTTTGACACTGGCATTGACTTCCTGCCCTAGAGCCAAGATTACTGCTATAACTACTGGTTCATTCTTCATCACCAGGTTTATAGCTCACTACTCTGGCCACTGTGAGGGGGTAATGTTTGAGAATTCTGCATCACAGTACCATTTTTAGTACTACCCTGAAGACTGAACTATGGAGAATTTCATCCTGGATCTTCAGCTAGCTGTCTTTGCAAATTCTCAGTGACTGAATAATTCTATCCCCAAACTCATTCAGTCAGCAAATATTTATGAGGCCCAGCTAGTGATGACTTGGAAGTTTTAGTAGAGAGAAAAGAATAATAAGACATGGTCTCTGCTCTTAAATAGCTTATAGCTTAACTGAAGAGACAAAACAAATGCACAGCTAACCATTAGAGTAAAGTGATCATCTATTTCAAATGTCTGGCAAGTCTGTCCAGTTCTTGATATCCCCACTGCGACCATGATAGTGTCAGTCACCATTAGCTTTTGTCTGTAGCATTGTTGCAAGCTCTAAACTGGTACCCCCTCCTTCAAATCTGTCTCCTCCATGAAGAAAATAACCTTTCTAATGTAGAAATATAATAATATAGCCTCCACTTAACACATCCCTTAATGCTTCTCCAATGCTTTTAGGACAAAGTTCAAATTTCTTAATATAGCTTTTATGGCCCACCTAGATCTGCACCCTGTCCAGCCCTTCACTTTAGATTTATCGCTTACCCTTCTCTTCCTTATGCTTTACACTATAATCATATCAAACTCCTTTAGTCCCTAAAATTTCAAATTGTCTTAAGCCTCTAAGCTGTGAAACATGTTAGTCTCACTGCCTAAATTTTTCTTTTACCATTTTTCACTCTACCCCATATCTGAGCCTGGATAATTTTTACTTGATCTTTATGTATAAGCAGAAATGTTATTCCCCCTAGGAAACCTGCACTGACCCATATATTTGATTACTTTCCCTACTCTATCCCAATATGTGTTCATTTCACACCTTGTTTATACTTTATCACTGTAGTCTAATTATTTTTACTATCATTTTGGCTGAATATTAATGCTCCTAAAGACAGAGAGTGTTTCTATCAAATTTATTGTTGTACCTAGTATCCAGCTAGTACATAGCAGACTCTCAATAAATATCAGGAGTGAATGAATGAATGAGCTGCATAATATAAGTGTAATAGAAATTCAGAAAAAAAGAGATCCGTGTGACTAGAATAATCATGAAGGATCTGTGAAAAAAACATTTGACGAATAAATAGGATTTTGACAACTAGAAGAGAAGAAAATAGCACTTTATATCAAGAAGAAGCAAATTTATAGCAAAGACTAACAATTATATAAAATAAGAAACAGGCTTTCATACACTGTGTGCATATTATTAGTCGTGGGGAATATAACTGGCTAGGTATACGGTGAACGGAGATCATGAAAAATCTTTAGAACAGGCAGAGAAGCAAATAAGTTTACCATGATTTATTTATTTTTCGCCTCCTTGGGACTTACTGCGTGATTCTCAATCAGAGATGCTTGATATTGAACAAATCTGAAAAAATAACCAGTCATTATCTCATCAAATCCTGCCCTTCCTTGTTCTCTATTATTTTTGCATTCTCATTAAACACATGGTAGTACTTGTCATTCTTCATTTTCAAATTTTTCACTGCATTGTATGTCTTATGCTGCACTGTTATTTCTTCAGATTGCCTGTTTGCCAACCATGTCTTCAACTTTGTCCAATCTGCTACTAAACCTATCCACTGCATTTCTTATTTAAGTTATTATAATCTTTCAAGTCCTTGTGTTCCTCAAATATGTCTGTGCTCATTTTAAAACCTAGTAGTGTGGTTCTTTCTCATATTTTAAATATTGAAGTGTTAAGAATATTCATTTTACAATCTTATTGTGTAATTCTATTATCTGAAGATCGTAGAGGTCTGATCTCACTGTGCCCTTGCTTACAATGGGCTTGTTGCCTTGCATGTTTTGTAAATTCAGACTGTCCGGGCTTAATCCACGGGAATTCTGTGCAGCCTGGATTGAGAGAACGTTGTCCAAAAGAGAATTTGTTTTTGCTTCTGCCAAGCATCCTCATGTTCTACCAAACTGAGACTTATTTACGTTAATTACTCATTTAGACATTTTCAGGGCTACAGTGGAAGTACAAAATTTAACTACACACTAGCATAAGGGCATATCTATGGTTATAAATCTTTAGAGGAGGCATTTTTCTCTATCCAGAGCTCAAGACAAAACAGCCAAGTTTTCTTCTCCCTTTGATGTTCTGGTGGATTTTTTTTTTTTTCTTCTTTTCCTTTCCACCCTCTCATTAGGTTGTGGCCATCAGAGATTCCCAGCTTTGTCAATTTCAGCTCCTCCTAGATTCCCCCATCATTCCCCTAATATGGCTTTCTCTTCTACCCCCAAATGTGCATTAAAAGACAAACCTTTTGGTTACCAAGATTGGAAGGAAAACAGCTCTAGGCAAATCATAACTGTAGTACAACTGTCTACTCCAGAGTTTTTGAGCTATTTCTTTATTTTTAGATCACCGGGAAGTTGCCTCACATTCTCACAAACTCAGGGTTCTAGTGAACATTGCGATATTTTATCTAGCTGTTATATTTCATCTACATATTTTATAATGGGAGAGTTTGTGAGCATTTACTCAATCACATTGACAGAAACTCAAGTTGAAAGTAATCAATAAATTAGGAAGCAATTCGGCTCCAAATCATATTGATTTGCATGGTTTTATCACTGTAAGTCCTTTGTCCTGGTAACCTCTCAGTCCAAAACCCTATATCTAGAACTAAGCACATGTGGCAGTCAAGGTCGCTGGTGACAAGTGACAAAAATGGACTATGTTAAATTTTAAAAAGGAAGTTTTTGGAGAACTATTGCCAGAATCAGTGGCAGACTGGCAGCCAGGCCTTAAAGAAGGGAAAGCACAAAAACAGTGATAATCTCTTCTCCAGATTTCAAAAATTCTCTGAAGGGCAATTACCCAAACCTATATATTTTCTCCACTCTCTGGCTGCATCCTAGTGGAGAGCTTTAATCTCCACTAAGATACTCCTGAAAGAGCTTCTCTAAAAGTGAATTGTGGTGCATCAAAACAATACAAAACATAAATAAATCTCACCACAACAGATGTGGTGGACCAGTTGAAAGCCATGGTGATAGTTAAAATTACCTTAGATCTTTTGAAGTCATAAGATCATTAACTCTTTTCCACTACAATTGCGCTTAAATCCAGTCACTTCCATCTTACAGTTTGTGAATTTTTGTTGTATTTTAAGTGCATGATTTTATGTTTCCTTCTACTAAAATTTTCACAGACTTATCTTTACTACATTTCTAGCACTCACAAATAACATTAAGAATCTCAGTTGAGGGATCCCTGGGTGGCGCAGCAGTTTAGCGCCTGCCTTTGGCCCAGGGCGCGATCCTGGAGACCCGGGATCGAATCCCACAACGGGCTCCCGGTGCATGGAGCTTGCTTCTCTCTCTGCCTATTTCTCTGCCTCTCTTTCTGTGTGACTATCATGAATAAATAAATAAAATCTTTAAAAAAAAAAAAAAAAGAATCTCAGTTGAGTCATCCTTTATCCTTTGTATAGTTTAATTCTCCACTTCCTCCTATATTCTGTTTATATTTCCATGACCCTCTTTGGCATTTTTTAAACAAATATGTATCCTCTTATCTCTGTCTCTATACTCATATCTATATCCTATTGATATTTAATTGTAAAAGGTCTCCTGTTTTTAGTAAAAAGCTATTTCTCATCCAATCTCTAGGAAAGAATGGAAAGAGTTGTGTTTTATACAACAGCTCTACAGCTATGTATTATTGTAATGCATGTAAAGATAAGCAAACTATGGCTTGTAGAAGAAAAAGAAATCAAAGTTTATAGAATAAGTAGCAGAGATGGGATCCAAAACCTTTATCTGACTATGAAGTTTTGCTGTTAGCAATTAACTCATTCTGCTGTAGAATATCTAAGAACTGCTTCCAAATACTTCCCTCTGTTGAATAAATGACTGAATGTCCCCTTTATTGCTTTCTAAGCTATAGTATCTGTTCATTCCTATGTTTAAAAAATAGTAATTTAGTGATTTGTGCCAGGTGCTTTTAACAACAACAACAACAAAAGATCTCTATGTCCATGTATCTTTGTAACAGAAGTGAGATGAATAATAAATATGATCAATTTTCCTTACATAGTACTTTAGATGGAGATTAAATGTTAAGGAAAATAAAAGAAGTGTAGGGTAAGTGGGAAATGAGAATGCTGAGAGCAGGAACTGAGAGAGTTTGCTGTATGTAGTAGATTGAACCACATGAAATTGTCTTTAAATTATGAAAATAGCTATTTCATAGAGTTCAGTCTATCTAGGTGGTCAAGGTAGACATAACTGAGAAAGTAAGATGTGAGTAAACCCTTAAAGATGCTAAGAGAATTAGCAAGGCATATTTAGAGGAAGAATGATTTAGGTTCCTTCTATGTAGTACATGTTCTCCCATTCTTGTTTCAGTTTAAAGGCCCCCTGATCTGACTGTGATCTCCTTTCATAAACATTCTTCTAGTCATTGTTATATGTCACAACCCCACTGTAGAAGTTAAGGGCATCAGAAAACCAAATGTTTTTGTTAATGTCATCAGGGTTATGAACTTTTCACATATTCATGATTTTTTCAAATATAAAATACAATAAAAAGACCACATGAAACTTCAAGTTTCATGCGCTTCCCTCCCAATGAATCAGAAGCAATAGATAGATTTTCTCTTTCATTTGGACTTATTGGTTCCTGCCAGAGGAAAAATAGTTGTAAGATATTTGGTATATTTGGTAAAGCCTGGCAGGCTCTATTATGACTTGTTATTCTCTCCAAACAACAGTATCTGTGCAGTAAAGGATTAACTCAGCAGGCCTCCTTATGCAAACCCTGTAGATCAAAACAAAACAAAACACAACATCAACAACAACCAAAAACTGGCCTTTGACAAGCTCCTGGGAGAAAACTTCTGAATGCTTGTAATATCCAGCCTAATAAGAGTGTTTTGGTATGCCAGAGGTCTTGGGCCATGCCAGGTATGCCAACAATGTGCCTCATGGTGAACACCTGTTTTTGTATGCCTGAAGCTTTGGGCCATGCTTTATCAATTTAACCTCTGATGGTTGGAGACTGAATAGCTAAGGTCAGCCACAGAGGCAATGCTGTCTACTTGGCTGACCACTGATAAAAGCCCAGGCCCTCAACGTGCTAGCAAGCCTCCCTGATTGGCAACACTGCATATTCTGTCATACTTTGTTCTTGTGGGAATTCGGCGCTCATTGTTCCACTCCTCTGGAAGAGGACCACACAAACTTGTGCCTGATTTCTCCTGGACTCCGCTGTACATGTCCTTTCTCTTTCCTGAATTTAATCTGTAACTCTCTACTGTCAGAATCTATAACTGAGTATCACAGCTTCTGAGTTCTGAGTCCTCCTAGAGAATCATGAAGTCTGAGAGTGGTCTTGGACTCCCAACACACCATCCATGACACTTCATCTCTTCCTCCTGGAAGAGGAGGAACTTTCATTAGACCTCCAAGTTTCAAGACACTACCTTTGAACAGAGTTCAGAATAAGAAGTAGGCAATCTTGTTATTGTGTGTCAGAGTCCTCACCAGCCCCATTTACTATTTCTTCACATGGTAACGTTTACACACACATTTTGATTCTTTTTCACCTTTCAGATGATCCTACTTCCATTTCCTACTTCCATCTGTGGCTTTATTCATGAATTGCTTCTCCTATTTTGATGAGGAACTTGTTATTTTAGAAAGTAAGCTAAGATGCAGAGATTTCCACATTTTTAGCAAGCACACTAGGTGTCTTCTTATGTGTCCTAAGAGTTAGAAAGACAAAGTGCTCAATTACAGTCTCCTTGGTTATCCATTCTTCAAAGACCAGTGCCCTATTTTTAAATATTTTTAAATATCCCATTTCTATTCTCTTTTCACAGTAAAAATTAACATTAAATATCTTTCTTCTCATAATATTGTATAAACTGCAAGACTGTGGAAAACATACTCATTGCATAGAAGGTTAGACTACTCTCAAATAAATATACATGAAGTCCCAAATTCTTAAAAAATTTAAATCATTTGTATAAGTAAAGAGGCAGAGTACTTGAAATCTTAAATATTAGTGTCAATAAACTGACTTAACAGAACTGTTTTCTACAAGAAATATTACTTCTTTAAAAGAAATAACAAATAGAATTGGGAAACATAAAAACCCAAATTGACAACCAATTTGTATTTCCTATTTTTAGTTTTGGGGTTGCATTTTGATTATACATCACTCTCACAGTAACCTATTATATTTTTTAACGTGTAAGACTAGATGAAAAGAACATTGATTAAAATTATATAATTATTAAACATGTTTTTAAGTTTCTTCAATATGTCTTGTTTCAAAAGATGTACTCCTCCTTAAAATGACATAAAAATCAGTGCTCAAAATAAGCAATGAATCAAGTATTCCATTAAAAGCATCGGGTAAATCACTACTTATAAAATTATGTTTAATACTACCTTAAACTAATGAAATAAAATAATTCTGTTGAGTAGTAATCATTTTCCCATCTCTGTAAATTTGCTGTTTGTATAAGTAATGAATCAATACTTTGTGCCTCTGTAGAGTAACCTCTGTGCACATTATTATTTGGCTGATCATCCTTTTGTGGCAGATTATTTTAAGTAGAACTGTTACTGTAAATGAATTTGCTTAAATGTATGGTTCTAAATTAGTGAACATAAAATTACAGCTCCATGATTTGTCATCATTTTGGTTGTTATAGGATTGCATTTAAATGTATCATAATTGAGAAATGATTTGAATACTACATTTTCAGCCACTCTGATATGTTATCATCTCTACCACTATATTTAGCTTCTTTCTGGGCCTATAGCTTTTGGCAATTCAGAAACTGACTGCAAACCTCTAACTTCCAGATAGCTCATGTCAGTTCAAAGGGGCATAGCATAAATAACATATCAGCTTATGAAAATATATACCTTAATTCACAGAATTCACTGAAGAGAACAGAAGCTACAGAAAATAGACAAAGGAAAGCTGCTGTAATTAGGTACAAATGTTCCAGTCTTATGATCTGGCATCCAGTAAGAATGTACCATTGAACTTAACTTGTCTCTACTCTTTAGCTAATCAGGCAAATGTTTCTTATTTTAGAAAGCCTACTTTTCTTGTGAAACCTGGCATCTCTTGAGGGGAGAGGTTTTAGCTTTTGAAAAAGTTATTATGTCATAAATGTACAGGGAAGCACAGAAACAAGTAAGAAAAATGACTGTCTTTTATGTTGGTTCAAGAGAGAATAAGGATTTGAGAATGATATATGCAAGTAAGAGTTACATGCCAGGGAGAAAAGATTAGAAGATTTCATTCATCTCTGGGAGAGAAAAAACTATTTTTCAGACACAGTACCTGAATAGGTCTGCCTAAAGTATACATAAAAGACAGCAGGATTTTTAAAATATGAATTTAGCTTGGGTAAGATCAAGCATATGTAGGAGAAAAGAATGTATATATAAATATAACATTAGTGTTTAAAAGAATGTTGTAATCTATACCTATTTCATTTTCTCTTCCCCTTCAAACATCAGAATATTTGTTTCATTAAAAAATGAGCTTTCATTCAATTTACTAAACATCTCTAATGTGCCAAAGATGTAGATCTCCTAGTTTTGGCTTTTGCCTAATTTGTGCATCACAATATTCCTAATTTGCTTACCAGGTCCTCAATATGATTGTTAGAGATTATCCAGAACTCGTATATATTAGTCTGTGTATCAAAGCCACCAGCAATGGAACTCATAATATTTGGCTTCAAACAATGTACATCTATTACCTTTAATGAAAATAGAGTTAATCAAAAGTAAAAATATTTTACATGAAATAAATATCTTAATAAACATTTCAGGTATAAAGTTTTAAAAATCTTGAAGGAAGCAGTATTTCCATGAACAATATAAGCAGAGCAAAATTCTCATCTATCATCAATATATCTACCCATCCAGCCCCAGGTCAGCCAAAAGCTGTACAGTACCAAAAAGAGAAATCATTAGGGTGCTACCCAGGGTTATGTATAAAGTTACATCTTTTCTTCTCTACCAGAGATTTTTAAAAAATAGTAACATTTTTCCAAATACCTTTATTTTCCTTTCTCAACTTAACAGATCATGTCCCTACCCCTGCTTTATAGAGGTAGAAGAAAATCAATACACAGATAGTAAATGTTATTATCTATCCCTGGTAAAATTAGGGTTTGTACATAAGCAAATCTATAAATTCACTTACTACTTATTGGGGGAAGGGGCATGGAAGGAAGCCAAAAGGCAACAAGACCCTCTGGTATCAACCTATTCCAAATAACCTTAAAGAAAATTAGCTACCCGGAGGCAGAAACACCCAGTAATAATCTGGTAGCATTTACATATCTACATCCCTTAAGTCTGTAGATATGTAAATGGCATGAAACAGTAATTCCTGATAAGTTGGTGCCCCAATGACAGTAGCAGGATTTTATTACCTACAAATTAAAATGTACGTATTTGTATTGCCAGAAATGACAAGTAGTCTCACTTTAGGGTCAAGGGCATGGGAGAGAGTAAGGAGCTAAGAGCAAACTGATATGTTTTGTAGTTTTTAAAAAAAAAAAAAAGGAAGGAAGGACAAGAGAGAGGGAGAGAAAGGAAAGAATAAAGAAAGTGCAAGAAGAGAAAATCAATTCCTTTTTTTTTTTTACACTTCAATTTTATTTTATTGATATGTACATGAACATAATGGACTAGGTGTTATAAAGCAAACCCAGATAAACTTTTCCTTTCTTTTTTTTTTTGTGTGTGTTTGTTTCTTACTATTTATTTATTTATTTATTTATTTATTTATTTATTTATTTTATTGGAGTTCAATTTGCCAACATATAGCATATCACCCAGTGCTCATCCCACCAAGTGCCCCCCTCAGCCAACCCCTGCCCACCTCCCTTTCCACTACACCTTGTTCGTTTCCCAGAGTTAGGAGTCTCTCATGTTCTGTCATCCTTACTGATATTTTCACTCATTTTCTCTCCTTTCCCCTTTATTCCCTTTCACTATTTTTTATATTTCCCAAATGAATGAGACCATATAATGTTTGTCCTTTTCCGATTGACTTATTTCACTCAGGATAATACCCTCCGGATCCATCCACATTGAAGCAAATAGTGGGTATTTGTTGTTTCTAATGGCTGAGGAATATTCCATTGTATATATAGACCACAGCTTCTTTATCCATTCATCTTTTGATGGACACCAAGGCTCCTTCCACAGTTTGGCTATTGTGGACATTGCTGCTATAAACATTGGGGTACATGTGTTCCGGATTTTCACTGCATCTGTATCTTTGGGGTAAATCCCCAGAGTGCAAATGCTGGGTCATAGGGCAGATCTATTTTTAACTCTTTGAGGAACCTCCACATAGTTTTCCAGAGTGGCTGCACCAGTTCACATTCCCACCAACAGGGCAAGAGGGTCCCCCTTTCTCCACATCCTCTCCAACATTTGTTGTTTCCTGTCTTCTTAATTTTCACTCTTCTCACTGGTGTAAGGTGGGATCTCATTGTGGTTTTGATTTGTATTTCCCTGATGCGGAGCATTTTCTCATGTGCTTGTTGACCATGTCTATGTCTCCCTCCATGAAATTTCTGTTCATGTCTTTTGCCCATTTCATGATTGGATTGTTTGTTTCTTTGCTGTTGAGTTTAATAAGTTCTCTATAGATCTTGGATACTAGCCCTTTAGCTGTCACTTGCAAATATCTTCTCCCATTCTGTAGGTTGTCTTTTAGTTTTGTGGACTGTTTCTTTTGCTGTGCAGAAACTTTTTATCTTGATTAAGTCCCAATAATTCATTTTTGCTTTGGTTTCCCTTGCCCTCATAGATGTATCTTGCAAGAAGTTGCTGTGGCCAAGTTCAAAGAGGGTGTTGCCTGTGTTCTCCTCTAGGATTTTGATGGATTTTTGTCTCACATTTAGATCTTTCACCCATTTTGAGTTTATCTTTGTGCATGGTGAAAGAGAGTGGTCTAGTTTCATTCTTCTACATGTGGATGTCCAATTTTCCCAGCACCATTTATTAAAGAGACTGTCTGTCTTCCAGTGGATAGTCTTTCCTGCTTTGCCAAATATTAGTTGACCATAGAGTTGAGGGGCTACTTCTGGGTTCTCTATTCTGTTCCACTGATCTATGTGTCTGTTTTTGTGCCAGTACCACACTGTCTTGATGATCACAGCTTTGTAGGTAACGTAAAATCTGGCATTATGATGCCCCCGGCTCTGATTTTCTTTTTTAATATTTCCCTGGCTATTCAGGGTCTTTTCTGATTCCACACAAATCTTAAGATGATTTGTTCCAACTCTCTGAAGAAAGTCCATGGTATTTTGATAGGGATTGCATTAAACGTGTGAATTGCCCTGGGTAACATTGACATTTTCACAATATTAATTCTGCCAATCCATGAGCATGGGATATTTTTTCATCTCTTTGTGTCTTCCTCAATTTCTTTCAGAAGTGTTGTGTAGTTTTTAGGGTATAGATCCTTTACCTCTTTGGTTAAGTTTATTCCTAGGTATTTTATGTTTTTGGGTGCAATTGTAAACGGGATTGACTCCTTAATTTCTCTTTCTTCAGTCTCATTGTTAGTGTATAGAAATGCCACTGACTTCTGGGCATTGATTTTGTATCCTGCCACACTGCCGAATTGCTTTATGAGTTCTAGCAATCTTGGGGTGGAGTCTTTTGGGTTTTCTATGTACAGTATCATGTCATCTGCAAAAAGGGATAGTTTGATTTCTTCTTTGCCAATTCAAATGCCCTTTATTTCTAGAAAGTCAATTTCTTAAATGGTTTGCATCCAATTAATAAAGCTGATTCAAGGGTAAGCAGGACAAGAAGCTGAATGGGAATTCTGGTGTTTATCTTCAAAAGTATGTACCTAAAGCTGAGGAAGATCTAGTGGGGGTGGGGTGGGGGGAGAATATATGAACTGCTTATATATGGCTAAAGTCCAGGTACTATGCTAGTCCCTGGCAATATAGCAGGCAATGAAAGTACCAAGCCCCTATCCTGAGCAAGCTTAGATTCTAGTGGGAAAATAAAATAATAATAAAAGACTCATAGTATTTAGCTTAGTGATAAGTACTACAAAGAAATTCAAGAAAAATAAAAAGGTAAGGGAATAAAAAAATAATTGGACAAGAAGGATATTCAGGAAAGGTGTCCATTAGGACGAGACATTAGCAGAAGCTTGAATGAAATGAGCAAAGAAGCCATGGAACTGCCTAGGAGGTTGGGTTGGATAAGGAAGAGCGATCTAGACACAGGGAACAATAAATGCAAAGATCTGAGGCTCCACACAGCAAAGAGCCCAGTGAGTAGCTACAGTAGAATGAGTTGGTAGTAAATGAAATCAAAAGAGGTTGGGGTAGAGACAGGCTGCAGATTGTACGAAGGTTATGGAGGACTCTGGATTTTATTCTGAGGTGAGAAGTCATTAGAGTGTTTTGAACAGAGGAGTGACATGTTGTGACATGTGCTTTAAAAGGATCAGTCTGCCTACTGGAAAGAAACTAGACTGCAGAGTGACAAGGGTGGAGGCAGGAGAACAGTTGGGAGGCAGTTTTATATGTGTGTTTCTCTGTGGGATGACTGCTGCTACAACTTGCCAGATAACAAAGGGAATTAGTTATAATTCATTTACCAAAGTGATTCCAGGCAAGTCATTGTCATGTTAATTTTTTAAGACTTAATTTTTAGGTTTACAGCAAAACTGAGTGGAAGGTACAGTGATTTCCCATATACCGCATCCTCACATATGCAGAGCCTCTCCCACTATCAACATCCCTCGCCAGAGTGGGACATTTATTACAACTGATGAACCTGCATTTAACACATCATAATCTCCCAAAGTCCATTGTCTACATTATGGCTCATTCTTGGTGTTGTACATTCTACAGGTTTTGGATCATTATAGTATCATACATACAGTAGTTTCACTGTCCTAAAAATCCTAAAAGCCTTTGTAAATAGTCTGTCCCAGAATGTGGTTTGCCTTCTCACTCTCTTGGTCATGTTAACATTTTTAGATGTGATTTTATTGCAAAATCTTTTTAAAGGCAAAAATAATTAACAATAAAATCACCAAATCAAATAATTTTATCAATTTCTTACTTTTTAAACATAAATATTTGCATCTAATATCATATTTGCTGTGATTTTATAAATAGAATTATAAAATCTATATTTTTACCCTCACATTCAACACTTCACCCTGTGCCTTTTCCTTCTCTATTTTTTCCCTTTTAAAATTCCCTTCCTCTACCTACAAATAACCAACATGAGCAAGCTTTTGTACATATGTCTATACCTTTCTTGATGCACAATTCCTTTTTTAAATAATCTCGTCTTGAAAAATATTGTCCCATCTCCATAAAATACATTGTGATTCTTTAGAAGCCCAACGTTCTACTTGTATGATAGTTTAAGTTTTTATTAAATTCCAGTTAGTTAACATACAGTGTAATATTAGCTTCAGGTGTACAATATAGTGATCCAATACTTGCATACAACACCCAGTGCTCATCACAAGTGCACTACTTAGCATGATAGTTTTAATGAATTAAATTCTTGTGTTTTTTTTTAAGTGTCAACCTGTTTTGAGGAAAAAAAGAGTGTGTACTCATAATCATAGACACAAACCTGTTTATCTAGGGCATTCTTTTTTTTGCCCCATTTGCTGTCTAGATTAGTCACTCCCATTCTCTTCTCTCAAAACCTTTCCCACAGCTCTTTCCAAGAAGGAATGGTGTATTCCTAAATAATTTGTTTTTTTTTTTAAATGTATTCCAAGGATGTCTCTAGTGAAGCTTATGACTAGGATTGCATTTGCATTACTAAGTAATAAGTACTTATTCCAATTACTATTTGTGCATAGCCATCTGGTTTAACGGCACATCCAAGGTTGAGACAGCTCCCCAGGGCCCCACAACTCACTGAGATCCCTGAGAGGCCATCACTAAATCAGCAGACCCAGAATCTGCAAACACACATTCTCTAAACTGTTTGTTGGCCCCGAAAACAGCCTCCTCCTTCTGGAAATTATGAAAATGGATTAAAATTACAAGCTTGGGGTCCAGCACACTTTGTTTAGCTTATTGTCCCAATAATCAGTATTGAGGGGAGAACTTCAGTGCTTTGATATTTTGAACACTTGATTTTCCTAGCTATATTCTGACAAAATCATTTGGACAAAGGAAAATATGCTGGTGGGAGTAAGTATTTTCTTATATTTTTCCAGGAGATAATTGTTAGATGCAGTAGAAAAAACCAACCCATTTTAGTGATATTCAGTTAGGAAAGATATCAATTATTATTTGCAAAAAAGAATGATTTGGTTGAGTAAGTCCTTTCCAAAAATGCTCTCTTCCTTTGAAATATTTTGGAACTATAATTTGCAGGTTTCATATTGCTTATTGCTTTAAACTTCACTAAAAACATCCTTGGAATACATCATGTAATAAAAAAAATTACATGGGGAACCCCGGGGGCTCAGAGGTTTAGCGCCACCTTCAGCCCAGGGCCTGATCCTGGAGACCCAAGATCGAGTCCCACGTCGGGCTCCCTGCATGGAGCCTGCTTCTCTCTGTGCCTGTGTGTGTGTATCTCTTTCTGTGTCTCTCATGAATAGATGGATAAAATCTTTAAAAAAATTACATGAAGTTCCAAATTAAGTTTATGAATATACATATATATGTATATGAATATATGGACTTATATGTATTGTTTACACACAGATATATTTTCTACTACAACTCTCCAGAGCCAATACTTCATGTATAATATGTTTTTTTCTTCATAGACATGATTAATATTCTTCAGATAAGCCTATAATCAAGTATTTGGAAAAATATATATTCAACAAAATATTTTTCATTCCATTATCCCATTACCGAAAGTTTCTGTTATTTTATTCCATTTCTTTTGAAGGAAAAATCAATGCACAAATATAAAATGTCAGTCAGCCTCCCCTGGAGATCTTTTATAAAGACTTTACTTTTTTCTTCAAATACATGATTAAGAGAGTGCCCTCTGTCCTTAGTATATATAATACACTAAAAGCCTTGAATTCAATCCTTTAATCATCAATGCTTAAAGGAAACAGCCCATTCTGAGTTCTCTATATAGGTTATCAGCTGTACCTTTAAAATGACTTTCTATTTTAGCAATGAATTTCCAAAAGGAATTATCATGAACATAAGATCTAGCTGAGAGAAGCTCTTACCCAGTAGGATCTGAATAAATTAATTCCCTAGTCATAAAAGTCAATTTCTCATCAAGTTTGACTTAAATATTTAACCAGAAACAAAGAATCAACTTAGAGTCATACCAAGTGCCTCTATATAAATCTTCCAAAGAATTAAGGCTGAAATCTAAACTTATCTAGCCCATTAATATCACAAAATAACCAGGCCTTGTAAACTGTGATTTTCAACACCAAAATTTTGGTGTGTTAGGTGACTGTCTATCACAATTTTAAAGTATATTTAAGACTTACAAAGTCACTAGACTCACTAAAAACTTTCATACTTAGATGTCATGCTTAGGAGGTTAATTTATTTTTAATATATTTAAAGTATAATAGATTTTAGTTTCTATTTTTGGTCAACTACCATAGGCAAAAGAATACGTTCAGAAGATAATTTCTCAGACCACAATAAATAAATATGGCTAACATTGGTACCATCTTGGCTCTGATATGATGAAACTGAAGTTGTTTATTTATTATTCTATTTCAGAATTAGGAAACATGAGAAGAACTTGAAGACAAAAGCTTTCCAGAAATGAATAAAATCAGTTAGGCAACATGAAATTGCCACTTCCCAGTAGGTTCTTATTGATGAAGAAATGTGTTCACTCTCAAATTTATTAGAAGTTCCCCCTTTTAGGCACAAGCTAAATTATTTTTCCTACACCCAGATATTTTTTAAAGCCCAAATAGAAAGACGTTCTTGGTGTTTCTTACCATATGAAATTTTATTCTTAAACTGACCAACTTGGTTCTTCTACTGATATTATTAGTTTAGATAAACATTCTCAAATGCTTGCTTTCCTCATCACATCCTACATCTCTTAAATATATCAGATTAAATAAAGCCTGATAAATCATTAAGATTTTAATTTTTAATATTCTTTTACCCATGAAAGAACAACTATTCTGAAGAGTAATCCTTAAGGAAATATTTTCACCATAATATATCCTTAGTTCCCATGAAGCTTCTGAAAAATAGAAACTATTGAATACCTTAATCATTGTAAGAAAAGTTTCTCATCATGTTCCTCAGCTTTCAACCTGGCTCTTCTTATTTCACTTCTGATAATTCAGTCATTCTTAAGCAAAACTCTTTCGGTTACAAAAATCTGTGGTTCTTTGTACAGTCCAGCTTACTCTTAACAAGCAACAAAATTTTGGTCAAAGGAGCTAATATGTTATTTACAGTCCTTGGTATTTACTTCTTTTAGAAATTTCAGTAAGTCTTCTAATGCATGCAAATGCATGTTTAGAGGAAACTTCATGAGCTTCAAATGATAGATTATGCCAATTCAGTTTGAAATTGCTCTTATGTCAGGTCAGATTTATAGATTTGTGATTTTCATCATTATTTACTTTTTTCTCCTGACATAAGGAAAGGTATGCAAGTGAGAAGCAGTTAATATGTCCATCAGGAACATCACTGGAAACTACATTGGTTCAGAGAGGTAGCATAGCATCTATTTTAAAACATGACTGCTCGGTCATGTTACTTAAAGCTGAAAATACATTGATCACGTTATTTAAGTTCTTTGAGAGCTAATCTCCTATTTTTAAATGTGAATATTTTAGCATCTAGCTAATAGGTGTTGTGGACTGAATTGTCCAAAATTCCTATGTTGAAGTCCTAACCCTACATGTGATGGGTATTAGAGATGGAGCTTTTTGAGAGGTAATTAGGTTTAGATGAGGTTATGACAGTGGGATCATCATGATCACTGATCATCATCAGTGGGATCATCATCATCATCATGAAGGTATCAGTGACCTTCTAAGAAAGGACACCAGAAAGCTAGCTATCTCACTCCAAGAGGAAAGGCCATGTGAGCACATAGTGAGATGGTAGCCATCTGTAAATCAGGAAGAAATCTCTCACAAGAACCTGAGTGTGATAACTAGCATCCTGACTTCAGTTTTCCAGCCCTGAACTGTGCAAGAAATAAATTATAAATTTCTATTGTTTAATCCACCCAGGCTATGGGTTCTGTTATGACAGCCTGACCTAAGAAAAGGGGATTGTCACTATATATATAGTATATATAAAATGAGTTAGTTAATATAGAATGCTTAGAACAGGGCTTGGCACACATTAAGATCATATGTTTTAACAATTATTTTTATTTGGGTCTAGATTCCTAATTATTATAAAATCTTAGCATACTAAGGGTAAAGACTACCAAGCTCAACTGTACTTTTTCTCACAGTTGCTAGTAACTACTTTCCCCAACTGTCCTCTAAAGCCCCCACAAGTGGCTTACTCTGTGTTACACAATGAAATGTTAGCAGCACAACCAGCTCTCCCAACTCTAATCACATCATTTAGGAAGGAGGATTCAGAGTGCAATTTTAGAGTCACGATATTTTAAAAAGCAACAACCACCATATTTTTACTAGGCTCATTTTATTCTTCTAATAAAATCTATGCCATTACTTTCATTGTAATGATAACATTACAATTGGGTAAAATCTCTCCTCTCCCTCTCTCTATGTATTTATGTGTGTATATATACACACTGTCTCTGTCTCTCTCAAAAACTCAAAGAAGTAAAGTCAAAAGAAATACATAGTTATTTGGGTAATAAGACATATTTGGTCTCTAGAAACAAAATTGTTTCTTGGGGTCTACTTCTATGGAAAGCTGCAAAGCATCTGCCCCAGGTATTAATAGAAATTTTAATAGTATTTTTTAATTGAATCTATGGAGAAAGTGTCAAAGGCAAGAATATTTTAAATAGTTCTTCATGCCTGTGAGTGTATCCAGAAATGAATTAGTGTTGCTTCAAGCTATTCATTACCTACAGCTAAAGACAGACTCATTTTGGGGAATTTCCTTAAAATTTTATTTACTAAAGAGAGTTTTGTTAACTTTTGTTTTCTTAGAAATGATTGAATATACTAAGTTGTGCATTGCTTTGAAAGATCTTTTTTCTTTATATTCCTATGGCTGGTCTTCAATTACTTTCTTACGACACTCCTAGAATATACTTTCAACTTTAGTTTCCTTCTCCTTCAATCTGAGACAATATAAAGTAATATTAAGGACACAGATGTTTGCATTTAAGTCCACTAACTCAAACCCCAACTCTTCCACTTTATAGCTAAATGAGTAGAGTGATTACTCAACTTTTAAAGTCTGATTTGCATAATATTTACTCCATCTTTCCTTCAGTGACTTCTCCCACTGATTGCAAAATACAATTCAATTGTTCTTGCAGTCATTCATTCCCACTACCATGTAACTTGCCCCATACTATGTAATCTTATTTCTGTACCAAAACAAGCATGGTCCTCTCTTCCACGTTTAATCCAATTATACATCAACTTTTGTTTATGCAATTTTTCCCTACCTGCTCTGTTTTTTTTTCTTATTATTTTTAGGTCCTCTAGTATTTGTTAGTTTTTTCATTCATAATTTTAAAAAATTTAATAGACTTTTTTTTTAGAGTCATTTTAAGTTCACAGCAAAATTGAGTGTAAGGTATAGACCATTATTTTTTTCATGAAAACTCCAGACTTTATGAGTTGCATATATCTGGTTGATATCATAAAGCCCTTCCTTGGGTTATTACTCAGTATGTCACTTAATCCATCACCACTCTATATTGCACTTAACTGTAATGCACTGCATAATTTAAGTTAGCATTACTTCAGCAGTACTTCAGTGGTTCTCTAGTGACCACAGAAAATATGGAAGGTTGAATAAGAAATCTATTTCCCCTATATATCTCTCAAGGCACATAGTAGTTTTCCAAGGACTAAGTGGAAAAATGAGCTCTGAAGAGCAAGTTATCCAATTTTTTCAATGTGGCAAACATTACCAATGTCCTACTGCTACCTGGTTCTTAACTCCTTCTAGACATATAGTAGGACTATACTGTCTCACCCTATTGAAGTGAAGAATGGCTGTATCACATGCTCTGATCAATAAAATGTGAACAAAAGTTACATATATAACTTTCAGGTAGAAATATTTATTTACCAGTTCTCTATCCCTCTCTTCCTCTGCCACTGTAATCATGTAAGCATGTGTTGATATGGATAAACAAATGCCACATGTGTTTAGAGAGGACAAGTGCATGGACTGTTTCCCAGACTCAAAATGGACTTCACAGGAGAAAGGCATAAACTTTGGGCTTTAACTCATCAATATTTATGTCACAGAGTTAGTGGTTATAGCAGTATAACTTACTCTATTTTAATTCATGTAAATATGTAAAACTATCTGAACAAATAAAAATGTCATCTGAATCTTTTTTACCTACTATTCTTTTAATGTCTATCTAAGTGATGAGTTGATTGCATTTCATTTTATCTTTACTTACTAAATTGTTAAGATTCATTTAGGATTTATTATATGCATGGAACTGGACAAGTTCTTGGGGAATAAATACAATACACTGGTCAGGTATGGTCCCTAATCTGATGTATTTAGTATTCTTGTGTTAAAGACCAAAAAATAGAAAATAAAAATAATTATACAAACAAAGCAGGTATAGAGTGTTCTAAGAAACAAGTAAGGATCTAACAAAGTGTAACAGGGAATTTACTTTAGATAAGGTAGTCAGAAAAATCTCCTTAATGTGGTGAGATTTAACCTGAGCCTTAAAGGCTGAGGGAGAAGGAATGCCCTGAGAAATTCTGAAGGCAAAAGCACCTGAAGGCAAAATGTGCAGGTGCCCTAAGAGAGGGGCGAACTCTGCTGTTCAAGAAACTGAAAAAATCAGTGTGGCTGTAGTCAGGTAACCAGGTTTCCAGATAACTAGTACCATTCTAATTTTATGTTCTCTAAACTATGGTGAGACCCCAGATTTCCTGATATTTCTCTGTGGAAAGGACATTTAATGTTATCCATGGTGAAAATTTCTCTCAACTGTGACTTCATGGTTTATTGGCTAAAGATTTTTTCGAGAAACCTCAGAAAACAAGGGAGGGACATAAAATACAAAGCTATTTACACATAAATTTATAGAAAGCCTTGACCTGAAAGAAAAAAGAGAGCAGCATTATTCCACAGAGAAAAGTGGTTGAGTTGTGCTGCTTGACATTTATAGTCACAGTCAGGTGGATTTTTTCCCACATGATGGTGAACTCACTCCAATGTAAAGAAATTGAAAAGAGTGCAATCTTAAATCATACCTGTCATAAAGAAACAGATTTTTTTTTAAAAAAAGGAAGAAAAGCTAAGTTGGTTACGTCCCCATTAAATATTCTCAGAAAATTATTCCTGATCGGTGATTTAGGAGTAGAATTGTATATTCTTAGCATTTTATTGCAATAATACATCAGGTTGAATATAATTAATTCACAAAATGACCTTGAAGAATATGTGAAAATAACAGTGTGGCTTTTCTGATAGTACCTCAAGTTACTTAAAGATCTGTATAGATGTTTTGGTGTTTTAGCATTTCCTCAACTGTCTTCTACTATTTATATATGTCATAGGTATATATAAAGGGTGCTTTTCATGATTTATTTTATTAATAAAAAAGATGGATCTTGGAAAACAACATAAAAAATGTGATTGGGTGTTTTTCTTTGCAGTTGTCCTATTTAAATTTGATTTTTAACTTTCTCTTTCTCATTCTTTAGTTCATGACCCCATAGCCTTCTTCGACCAGGCTTCCAGATTACCAAAGTAGCCAAATCACATGAACAATGCTGAAATGATGCTCCTTACATTCAAAACAAACATCTGTTTAACACCAAAAGCTACAAAAGTAAGTCACTCATTTATCCCTTTAATATGTATTACATATTTACTGTTTTAAGTACTGGTGATTACTCTGCCCGTGTTCAACTAATATTTCAGATGATGTCTCAAATTCATATTATTGTGTATACAGTGAAATAAAAAATACAAAATACTATGGATGGCTAAACAGATACATAAAATCTACATGCAAAGTTTGCCTGTTTTGGGGTCCCTGGGTAGCTCAGTGGTTTAGCACCTGCCTTTGGCCTAGGGCGTGATCCTGGAATCCAGGGATCGAGTCCCACATCGGGCTCCTTGTGGAGCCTGCTTCTCCTTCTGCCTGTGTCTTTGCTTCTCTCTCTCTCTGTGTCTTTCGTGAATAAATAAATAAAATCTTTACAAAAAAAAAAAACAAAGTTTGCCCATTTCTTCAGTGTGTTTGCCTATTTTTCAAAGATTTTATTTATTACTGAAAGAAAAAAAAAAAAGGCAACCATGTAGGGGTGTAGTTGACCTGATATGTTCATTCTCGTTTTTAAAACTTCTGATGTTTCCCAAACCATTATTATCTTTATGTTGAATTTGTCAACTACCAAATGTCCTAACAATACCTTATGGGTCAAAATTCTTTAATGACAAGCTGTTATCACTGAATGACAGTGGGGGGAAAAAGTGTTCAAATCCAATCCCATAGGGCAGCCCAGGTGGCTCAGCAATTTAGCACCACCTTCAGCCCGGGTCGTGATCCTGGAGACCTGGGATCAAGTCCCATGTTGGGCTCCCTGCATGGAGCCTGCTTCTCCCTCTGCCTGTGTCTCTGCCTCTCTCTGTCTGTGTGTCTCTCATCAATCAATAAATAAAATCTTAAAAAAAAAATCCAATCCCATAAAAGTAATTTTAAATGCTCCTCTCTTGGAGATCCCTGGGTGGCTCAGTGGTTTGGCGCCTGCCTTTGGCCCAGGGCGCGATCCTGGAGTCCCGGAATCAGGTCCCATGTTGGGCTCCTGGCATGGAGCCTGCTTCTCCCTCCTCCTGTGTCTCTGCCTCTCTCTCTCTCTCTATGTATATCATAAATAATAAATTAAAAAAAAATGCTCCTCTCTTCTGAGGATGAGAGAGTATGAGGTCTGTTTACAGAGACATAAACTACCAGAATTCCCTTGTCTACGATTTTACTCATTCTATTTTGGAAACGGCTTTTACGAGTCCAATTCATCTTTTTTTTCTCCCAATGCTTTATTTTATTTGAATTCCATTTTCCAGCATATAGTAAAACACCCAGTGCTTATTTCGTCATGTGCCCTCCTTAATGCCCATCACCTAGTTACCCCACCCACCGACCTCCCCTTCTACAACCCTTTGTTTGTTTGCTAGAGGTAGGAATCTCTCATGGTTTATCTTCCTAATTTTTTGCCACTAAGCTTCCCTCTTTCCCTTATGGTCCCTTTCACTATTTCTTATATTCCACATATGAGTGAAACCATATGATAATTGTCTTTCTCCAACTGACTTATTTCACTCAGCATAATACCCTCCAGTTCCATCCCTGTCAATGTGAATGGTGGGTATTCATCCTTTCTAATGGCTGAGTAATATTCCATTGTATACATAGACTACATCTTCTTTATCCATTCATCTGTCAAAGGACATCGTGGCTCCTTCACAGTATGGCTATTGTCGACATTGCTGCTATGAACATTGGGGTGCTGGTGTCTTGTCATTTCATTACATCTGTATCTTTGGGATAAATACCCAGTAGTGCAATTGCTGGGTCATAGGGTAGCTCTATTTTTAACTTTAAGGAACCCCCACAGTGTTTTCTTTTATTTTTTTTTCCCCACACTGTTTTCCAGAGTGGCTGTACCAGTTTGCATTCCCACCAACAGTGCAAGAGGATTTCCCTTTCTCCACATCCTCTCCAACATTTGTTATTTCCTGTCTTGTTACTTTTAGCCATTCTCACTGGTGTGAGGTGGTATCTCATTATGGTTTTGATTTGTATTTCTCTGATAGAAAATGATGTGAGCATTTTTTCATGTCCTTGTTTGCCATGTGTAGGTCTTCTTTGGAGAAATGTCTGTTCATGTCTTCTGCCCATTTCTTGACTGGACTGTTTGTTTCTTGGGTGTTGAGTTTGATAAGTTCTTTATAGATATTGGTTGTTAGCCCTTTATCCCATATGTCATTTGCAAATATCTTCTCCCATTCTGTAGGTTGTCTTTTAGTTTTGTTGACTCTTTCTTTTGCTGTGCAGAAGCTTTTTATCTTGATGAAGTCCCAATGTTCATTATTGCTTTTATTTCCCTTGCCTTCATAGATGTGTCTTGCAAGAAGTTGCTGTGGCCAACTTCAAAAAGGTTGTTGCCTGTGTTCTCCTCTAGGATTTTGATGGATTTTTGTCTCACATTTAGATCTTTCACCCATTTTGAGTTTATCTTTATGTGGCATTAAGAGGCCAATTCAATATCTGGATAAGAAAACATGACAATTCTGGGAAAATGGTAAAGTAGAATATACTAGAAATCTGTCATTTCCCTACTTAAACAATAACTGTACCAGCAGAATCAGTCTTAGGTAACTATTTTTGAACTCTGGGCTTTGTTGAAGGCTTAAACCCTATAGAGAAAGGCTTAGATGGTAAATTCTAGTTGATTTCAGCTTTTAGCACAGTAGTAGCTACCTATCCCTTGACCCACAGCCCATGACAGAGACCTATGCATGAGTTCCAGGAGCAGTTTGTATATAGCCTATGGAAGGCATGGTGGGCAAAAAAGACTTTGTCCTTCAAATACCAGGAACCTGTCCTCTGATCACTGATTGCTGTTTCTGATCTAAGGTTCAGACAAGAGGCAGGCAGCCATTGTTTTTGCACCTCCTCGCATTGTTGCAAGTCCTCTCACTCTCTCAATGAAGTGAATTCCAGAAAATTAAAAGAGTCAATGCTCTTTCTCCCCCACTCCTTGTATTTGTTATCCCTTTTGGAAACCAAACATTAAAGACTAGGACACTTAAAAACAAGTTCATATTCTGGGGAATTTGGAAAGCTACCACACATGCCCTAAAGGGCAGACTCAGAGAAGACTTAAGGGGACCTTCAGTTTAGCCTTAGACTTAAGCTTGGCACAGAGACAGCCCACAACAATAGAAAGAAAAGAAAGAAAGGCATGAACTAAGGAAGGAAGGGAAAGAAGGAAAAAATAAACCAAAAAAAATCTCCCCAAACTGGCAAACCCTGAGGAAGGGCTAGAATATTATCCCCATAGTTAAACACATAATTTATTAGATTAGATTTAAAAATTAGTTTTTTTTTTAATTAACAAGGTATAAAAAGAAAAAAAAATGGCACAGAAGGGAAAAAAAATCAATAGGAATTGTTCCTGAAAAAGACCTAACCTGATGGTAGACCTATTATCTTTTAAAACAACTGCTTTAAAGATGCTCAAAGAACTAAAGGAATATGTGGAGAGAGTAAAAAAATAACGTATGAATAAAATAGAACTATCAGTGAAGAGGCAGAAAATGTAAGAAGAAGCCAAAAAGATATTCTGGAGATGAAAAATACAATTACTGAAATGAAAAATTTCATTAGAGAAATTAAAGGGCAGATTAAACAAGGCAGAATAAGGAGTCAACATCTTGGGCAACACCAACACAGCTAATAAACAGATACAAAAAATACTGAAGAAATGTTAACAGAGCCTAAGCTCTATTTGCCAAGACACACTTTGTAGTTCTGGCAATCTTTTGTAGTTTTTATTTTTCTGGTAGTCCAGTGGGACCCCATTAAGCACATTGATATAAACATTGTGATAGATCCAGA
Source organism: Canis aureus (assembly GCF_053574225.1). Lineage (NCBI taxonomy): Eukaryota > Metazoa > Chordata > Mammalia > Carnivora > Canidae > Canis > Canis aureus. The sequence goes on from NC_135614.1 coordinate 49,031,827, forward strand.
AGAATAAAAAGAGGAAAGAACAGAGAGACTATTTATTTTTAAGATTTCATTTAGTTATTCATGAGAGACAGAGAGAGACACAGAGAAACACAGGCAGAGGGAGAAGCAGGAACTATGCGGGAAGCCCCACATGGGACTCGATCCTAAGTCTCCAGGATCATGCCCTGGGTTGAAGATGGTGCTAAACCGCTGAACCACCAGGGCTGCTCAACAGAGAGACTATTTAAAGGAATAATGACTGAAAACTCCCCAGATGTGATGATGGGCATGAACATGAACATTCAAGGAAGTAAGATGAACTCAGAGACCCACACCCAAGCACATTATAATCAAACTTCAGAAAAGACAAAAGGAATATTGAAAGAAACAACAGAGAAGTGACTTGTCATATATAAAGAGATCCATAGGGCAGCCTCGGTGGCTCAGCGGTTTAGCGCTGCCTTCAGCCCAAGGCCTGATCCTGGAGACCCGGGATTGAGTCCCATCAGGCTCCCTGCATGGAGCCTGCTTCTCCCTCTGTGTCTCTCATGAATAATAATAATAATAAATCTTTAAAAGAAATTTAAAAATTAAAGGGATCCTTAAAAAAAATTATCAGCATATTTCTCATCAGAACTTTTGAAGATCAGAAGTCAGTGGGCTGATATATTCAAAGTGCTTAAATGATGTTCCACTCCCTCTTGACCTCCATGGCTTCTAGTTGACTCACTGATCCTGCCCATGCAATGTTCTTGGGGTGTCCACTAGTGTTTATTGTCCTTGATATTTGTTAAGCATCTTTTATCAGTACATTTTTTCCATTAACTTGGAAAATATTAAAAATTTAGTCTTAATAAAAAAAAAAAAACTTAGTCTTCAAATATTTGTTCTGCTGTAATTAATTCTTTCCCCAGATATTTCAGTCATACACCTATTTGGAAAAAATTCTTTCCATACTGGGTGTGGAGGCAATGAGAGGCTCAAAGTCATGACCCTGAAATCAAGACCAGAGCTGAGATCAAGAGTCAGATGCTTACCTGACTGAGCCACTCAGGTGCCTCCACCTATTAAAATACTTGACATTATCTAACAGGTTTCAGCTTCATGCTTTTTTAACCTTATTTTCTCTGTTCCTCGTAATTTCTACTATTCTCTCTTCCAATTCAATTACTCTTTTCTTTGTCTTCTCAACTTGGCTATACAGCCAGTGAATTTTCTTTTTCAATTTCACATAACACTTCTATTTACTGGCTATGTTTATTTTCTCTTTCATTATGAGTATATTTTCTCATACTTCATTTAAGACAGTTATAAAAGCTGTTTTCAAATCCTTGAGTGCTCTTCTCAATATCTAGTTCATCTCAGGGTTGAACTTGGTTGATTTCTTTTCCTTTGAGAATATGCTATGGTTTTTGTTTTGCTTTTTCCTATGTTGTACAATTTGGGGTTTTATCCTGGATATTATGTATGTGAAGTGGCAGATACCTTGGATTCTGTTATTTTTCCTCTGAGTATAGTTTCTTTTGTTTTTCCTAGAAATTATATTGACTGGATTTGAATTATTCACACTATTTCAGAGGCAGCTGTTCTGTTTTTTAGTTCAGATCTTTTGTTTTTAGTTGTACTTCTTTATATCTATTTCACAAATTTTTGGCACAGGAGTCAGATATGTGCATAAAATAGAATTGATGATCTCTCTAGCTCTTCCCCTCCTGGAATTCTGTTACCCCCTTCAGTTGGCATGGTTTCCACCAGAGTTCTGCCACACTGTTCACACCACATTCACTGTGCTTTGTTCTACCTTAAAACTACAAAAACTAGAAAATTTTTTTTAGTTCTTCAACTCCTCTCTACTCCTCCATGCATACTTTCCCCATCAGTACCTTTCTCTTCTGTTCACTACCCATGGCTTCAAAATTTCCTTGTTGCACCGTGTCCAGGCTTCACATTGTTCCTGGCTTGGAAGAGTCTTATATTAACTTCCAGTCATTTATTCACAGGGTCAGAAATTCCGTTTTAGATTATTTTTGAAGGAATTAAACATTTCTAATCTAAGTAAAGACCTCTGAATAACACTACTCAATAATATTCTCTTCTATCATCTCCTAAATTTTATTTATTTTTGTTACATACATAATAAATATATCATATAAATGCACCTATAATAGGTATATAAATACAGATTTTGTGTGTTACAAAAACACACAAAATTATATTGTTACAAAAATAATATTATACCGTATAGACATTCATCTTTTTTTACTCAATATTGTTTTGAGACCTATATCTTGGTAGTTCTAGTTTATTACAATGGGTATATTATATATCATCTTGTGTAAGTATTTTAGAAATGTATTTTTTCAGTTGATAAGCATTGATGTATTTACACTCTCCCTTTAAAAAAAATACAAAATCTTCTAGTCATGGTTCTCCAAAGAAACAGAATCAATACTGTGTGTGTACATCTATCTATCTATCTATCTATCTATCTATCTCTCTATCTATCTATTATCATCTATTATCTATCTATCCTATAGCACTTGGATTGGTCTTTTGGATATACACATACACACATAAATACACATACATCATCTCATACACACACACACACACACATACACACACACACGATGTAGTTTAAGTCCCAGCCCATGGGCAAGAGAAAACCAATGTCTCAGCTCAAGTAGTCAGGCAGAATGTGAATTCTCTTTCTCTCTGCCTTTTTGCTCAAGTACTCAACAGACTGCATGATATGCCCTCCCTACACTGGGGAGACTTATCTGCTTTATTTAAGCAACTGATTCAAATACTAATCTCATTCTGAAACATCCACACAGACACACCCAGAAATAATGTTTAGCAAAATATCTAGGCACACCGCATGGTCAAGTAAGACACATGAAATTAACCACCACACCAATAGTGCTAGAATATTCTTGTATTGTCTTCTTAACTAGGAATGTACTTTCAGGTAGAATTGCTACGTGGAAGTGTATGTCCATCTTCAGCTTTAGTAACTATTGCCTCATTGCTATCCAAAGTGGTTAACCCAACTTATACTCATCAACAACATATGGAAGTTCTATGTGGTTCTCCACACACTTTGTAGTCTTGGCAATCTTTTATTGTTTCTATTTTTCTGGTGACTTATGGGAATATAAGTAGGACCACAGTTTTTTCTGGGGTGTTTAGCTGAAGTAGAGTAGTTATTGTCTAAACATCTCCTGCTCTGGAGTGCCTGGCTGGCTCAGTCTCTAGAGCATGTGACTCTTGATTTGGGGACTGTGAGTTCAAGTCCTGTGTTGGGTGTAAAGATTAAAACAAAGTCTTAAAAAATAAATAAAAATTAAAAAATAAAAGTCTTCTGCACTGCTAGGCTACCCCATTCTTAACCCTCTAGCTAAGGAGAGCAGACTTTTTATAAGACTTTAAAAAAATCCGTCTGTACCCATTGATATTTCTAGGCTGAAAGTTTCTTTATCACCCTGTCCAAGAGATATTAGGCAAAAAGAAAAACTCCAGAAACACATACCATATGGTTCATGAGGTCCTATGTTCCTAGCTGGTCTATCTTCTCTACCTTTCACATTTTTTAAAAAAAAATGTTTGTCTTATCTATCATCTACAGGATTTTGTGTTGTATTTAGTGGAAGAAACAGAGAGAGATGCATGTACTCCATTTTGCGTTCTTTCATATGAATTGGTTACATTTAAAATTGGTTATCTGTTGTAAAAAATCCCATTGTAATTTTGATTGAAATCACTTTGAAGTATTGATTTAGGTCTTTACTTTTATGTTCCCAAAGTGCTTCATGATTTGTCCATAAAGTTCTTGTACATATTTTGTCAGATATAATCCTTTATACCTTTTTACTTTTTTTCTTAGTAGCTCTTTTTATCTTCTAATTGGTTATTTCTAGTATATAGAACATTGATGACTTTGGTGAATATGTGTCCTATCTTAAACCATGTTGAACTCTCTAACTAATGCTAAAGTTTATCTGTAAATTCTCTTGGAGTTGGTAAGTGGATTATCATATAATCTGCAAATAAGGAATGTTCTGTCTCTTCTTTTTCAATTTTTTTTTTTCTTTTTAATCTTATTTTCTGGACCCCTGGGTGGCTCAGCGGTTTGGCGCCTGCCTGCCTTTGGCCCAGGTTGCGATCCTGGAGTCCCAGAATCGAGTCCCACATCGGGCTCCCGGCATGGAGCCTGCTTCTCCCTCCTCCTGTGTCTCTGCCTCTCTCTCTCTTTCTCTCTCTCTATGTCGATAATAAATAAATAAATAAATAAATAAATAAATAAATAAATAAATCTTATTTTCTAAGATACCCAGTAGTTGATTTGAGGACACCTTTGTCTTACACTTGATTTAGAAACACACTTTATTATTTTATAAAAAACATCTTTCATTAATTAGTGCTTATTTTTCTTCCTCTTAGTGTTACTACATGAGATTATAATGCACACATCTAGAAACATTTCAAAAATCATTTAAAGAAAAATATATAATGTTACAGACAATGTAATGAAGGTCACCTAAAGGCACATTATTATAAAATCAGTCTATCACTTTACAGAATAAAGGAATTTAAATTAATTTTAGCTCTAGTCTGTTTTTTTCCTTGAGGGAAGTGATCAAACTCAGCACTCTTCACAGGTAATTACCAGAGCTGTTATCAGATAGACCAGGTGTTAGTAACTAAAATGATGGTAAATCCATATTAATCACCTTCCTGTACTCTTATGTATATAGACTGTATAGCTTTATTTGGAATATTCATATGTATACCTCAAATAGGTAAAATTTACTTATTTTTTAACATTTTTATTTATTTTTTTTTAATTTTTTTTAAATTTTTATTTATTTATGATGGTCACAGAGAGAGAGAGAGAGAGAGAGACATAGGCAGAGGGAGAAGCAGGCTCCATGCACTGGGAGCCCTACGTGGGATTCGATCCCGGGTCTCCAGGATCGTGCCCTGGGCCAAAGGCAGGCGCCAAACCGCTGCGCCACCCAGGGATCCCCCAAATAGGTAAAATTTAATTTTTTGTTGTAAAAAAGAAACATTTTCTGTCCATAGTTTTTAATAGGATGAAGTAGCAACATGTTTTCATTCAACTCAATTTAACTGAGATAGCAAGTGGGGTCTTCTTGACCTTCAGATTGTGGTAGAAATTATTCTATTATTCTAGAATAATTATTGAATTTTTCTACAGGAATTCAACACCTGAGAACTTGCCAAGATTTCTGCTAATCTCTGGTGTTAAAGCATGGTTCAGTTTCTTCATCTTCGCTTGACAGTATATTCTCCCACCAAGTCAAAATTAGCATGAATGCCAGTCTTTCAACTTGGACAGGAGGATTCATTACACCAAAAATTCCATAAATTAGTTGAGGAGTTCAGATCATATCAAATTCCACACTGAATTCCATTGATGTGCACACCTACCAACCACTTTTCCCCTATTTTTACTCCTCATCCCATGCAGGGTTGTTGTAACTACACCAAGTCTCGTCTATGTCTCAGCACTTACCCTGCTTTATATTTTAAAGTCATTTTTTAAAATAACAAAATTACCTATCTCACTTCTCTCATATAAAATATGCATCACTTTGTAAAAATTGATAACTGTTTCCAAGTTAACAGAGGATATTTATAAATTTTTTACATGTGCATCTTCCATCAGTTCTCTTGAACCAATTCAGTTTTGTGGTAATTTCCTAGTCACAGTTTTCAAGTTGCTTAGTACTACTAGAATTAAATCTTTTGACTTCCATAAAACTTTATCATATCCAAAGAATGTGACTCATTAAAACCTCACTGTAAATCATATTTTCAGAACATTAACCTAGAGAAGAACATGGCAGAAAATCAATAGTGTATGCAGCTTGATGCCTTTTCATATATTGATTTACATGTCGTTTGTCTGCAATTATTGTTTAAATACAATTCACTCTTTGCTAATAGGACACTATTATCTCTATTGCATACAAGGATCAGACTTCCATGAAAATGGTCTAAACCTAAGCCCAAGATTATTGTTGTTTTCACTTGAAATATTAGAGTATTTTAATGCAAATAAAACACATATATATTTGAACACTGCAGTCATCTGCATTGAACTCTATAATTCATCTAAGATGTTCTTATATGTAAGATTCTTATATTCCCTTCAAGAAGAAGGGAATTCTGATGGCCTGAAGGCCCCCACTTATGCAGTTTCTGTCCATTGCACTGTTTGTACATAGGATTACTATAACAAAGAGGCTAAATATGATTTCCTACTTTGAAAAATCAAACATTTCACTTGTCTTATTGAAAATAAATTAAAGAGGAATCTCAAATCAGACCACAGATCCTTTTCTCCAGGATTTCTCCCCTTAAATAACCCTACATGGGATGGAGATGTTCATTCATTTTGCTTCATTCTGTATCTTCACACTGGAAGCAGTAATCAGATGCAATTATTGGAAGTCCTGACTTCATCACTTCTACCCAAGGAAATGGCCTAGGGTCAGTGCTTCCAATTAAGCTGGGTGGCCCAGAAATGGACACACTGATTTATACGTGGCTATCCTTGGTTCTATCCCAAAGGCCCCAGAGATGCCTGAAGGAGAAGCTGAATCTCCCTATCAAGTGGCTCTCAGCTCTGTCACTAGCCACAGAGTTAAAAAGAAGGCTGAATTTGGAAAAGAGATTTTTTTCTTTTTTTAATATGGTCCATTCTTAAATCACTCTGACATTAATATGAAAATTCCATAGGCACACTTGCATGTCCTCATTAAAAGGTAGAAATTAAAGAAGTGACAGAGTAATCACTATACCAACTACAGAGGAAATGCCCACAGGAATAACAGACGTAGTCCACATTTTAAGTAGTTCAGTATGAAAATTTCAAAACGCAAATTCTTTTTAGGGAACTGTTATCAAAAGCATGCTAAGCCACAGACAACACATCTCATGCTGTTTTGATCAATTGAAATTATTCTCCTTAAATTTGGTCTTTTCAAACTGTTTGCTGCAGAATTATTTTCTTTGACAATCTTATGAAGGAGTCAATATATAAAAGAGTACAACAAAATAAACTTATGTTGCTCTATTACTGGGTGGAAAGTAGAGCCCTATTTGTGCCCTGGCTCCATTCTGAAGCCCCCTACACACACACCTCTTCAAGGTACTATATATGGAAGTGGACCTTTAAAACTACTCCTTGTCATTTTTGACATAGTGCAGAATCTGGAACTGCATAATATAAAACCTACACCAAAACAAAACAAAACTCATCTACTTTTTTTTATTTTCAAAGACATCAGTTCTTTTCACATAAAAGATGGAGGCATAAAATGTAAATGCTCTTAGTCTACAGCATGAGAAGTCCCAAATCCTTTCTGAAACCAACCATAAACAATCCTGGCAAAAAGCAAGAAATAAATATCTATATTCAAGTGAATATTTACATGATTTTTAGACCCTATCTGATTAGACTTCTGTTTTTGATGCAAAGCAAAATAATACCAATTTTCCAGAGAGAATCCTTAATGTGAATAAGAGGATGAGGAAATTTAGAGAGAGAATAAGAAATTTATAATGTCTGACTTGTGTAGCAAACAAGAATGTAAAGGAAGCCCTGCATTCCACAATGGAGATGTGATTTACTATCTAAAAACAGAATTTTAAGAGAAAGTGGTGCAGGAAAATTTTTCTCTTACATCCCATCACCTCGATAGCCCTACCTTCAATTTATCCTTAGTAAAAGTATCCATCCACCATAACAAGGGATGCAGAAGAAAGATACTGAACATTTAAGGTGTATAATAAAATTATATTATGCTGCAGGCTTGCACCTGTCATCCTTATCAGGTAGTGAAAATCTTTCCTTTCTTGAGAAAGAGTGTCTCCTATAAAACTATTCCAGAGTAAATATTTTGAAAATGTAAAGTAATCACAAACCTAGAAAACATCCAAAGAGGGTAAGATTCAGGAAGTAGTGTGCAAACTTTGTTTTGGAATAAACCTCAGAATCTAGATTTTTAATTTTAAATAAAAGAAAAACAGCACACTTAATTAAATATGCCATTTCTCATTTTTTGTACTTAAAAATGTATTTCAATATCATTATGAACTAGTAACATTTAAAACAAGGAACTGGTGCAGCCACTCTGGAAAACTGTGTGGAGGTTCCTCAAACAGTTAAAAATATACCTGCCCTACGACCCAGCAATTGCACTGTTGGGGATTTACCCCAAAGATACAAATGCAATGAAACGCTGGGACACCTGCACCCCGATGTTTATAGCAGCAATGGCCACGATAGCCAAACTGTGGAAGGAGCCTCGGTGTCCAACGAAAATGAATGGATAAAGAAGATGTGGTTTATGTATACAATGGAATATTACTCAGCTATTAGAAATGACAAATACCCACCATTTGCTTCAACGTGGATAGAACTGGAGGGTATTATGCTGAGTGAAGTAAGTCAGTCGGAGAAGGACAAACATTATATGTTCTCATTCATTTGGGGAATATAAATAATAGTGAAAGGGAATATAAGGGAAGGGAGAAGAAATGTGTGGGAAATATCAGAAAGGGAGACAGAACGTAAAGACTGCTAACTCTGGGAAACGAACTAGGGGTGGTAGAAGGGGAGGAGGGCGGGGGGTGGGAGTGAATGGGTGACGGGCACTGGGGGTCATTCTGTATGTTAGTAAATTGAACACCAATAAAAAATAAATTAAAAAAGAAAACAAAGGAAAAAGAAAAAAAAAAAAAACAAGGATCTAGAAATTGTCATTGAAAACACCTGCAGAAGATAAGGAGGCGGGTAGGAAAAGTATAGTGCACTGTAGAGGCTATTCTGAAATTCAGTTCAACTGTGTACTCAGCCATCTACAAGATGCAGCTGAGGGAGCTGAAAGGGCTTAGTTTTTATGCACATGAAGTAATTTAAGAACTAAGTATATGTATTATGGCATTAATTATTAGAAGAGCATTAATTATTAGAAGAGCTCTGAGAGGGGTGCCTTAATGGCTCAGTCAGTTGGGCATCTGACTTTTGATTTTGGTTCAGGTCATGATCTCACATTCCTGGGATAAAGCCCCCATGTTGAACCCTTCCCGTCCTACCCACTGTGTCAGGCTCAGAGCTCAGCATGGAGTTCACTTCAGATTCTTTCTCCTTTCCCTTCTGCCCCTCCCCACTTGTGTGTGTGTGCGCGCACTCTCCCTCTCTCTCTCTCTCAAAATCTTTTTTTTTTTTTTTAAGAGCTCTGAGAAAGAAAATATCCAAAGAAATAATTGACTTCTGAGAACGTTTTATGGAGAAGGAGGAACGTAAACTAACTGACCTAAAGATAAGTCAAATTTCAATCAGCTAGTAGGAGAGAGGTAAGAATGCATTCTAGATGGGAGAACAGCTCAAAGAGAAAGAAATTACTATTACCTATTTGGGGCACAAGATTGGGCAGGATAGGTAATAATAGATAAGGCTTACTTTAGTGTATGAGGAGAGATTAGCTATAAGTATGAAGAATCATCCAGTATATTAAGTAGTTTAAATGCTTTATACATAACCTCAAAAACTGTAATAAACCTGTGAGACTGATTGTATTAAACACTTAACTAGCATTATTCCATGCAATCCAAATACCAATTCTAGAAAAACAGGTAGTGATATCATCCCCATCTTACATATGAGGAAACTGAGGCTTAAAGTAGCTAACTAATATGATTTATATCACAGATACTATTTTATTGCCTGATAATAATTTTATATAATACATATCCCTGGTTTCCAAAAATTTTTGAGGAAGAAAAAGCATTGCATTGATTATAATCATATATGTATATGAAACAACTTCAAATGTTGTCTCATGTTAAATGTAGGTAGAAGGAGGGGCAAAAGAATTTGTAGAATAATTAATCAGTTGGAGCTACAAGCAAGAAATAGCTCATGAGTGGCACAGGGTCTTATAAGCCAGGTCAAGGAGTCTAGACATCATCAGGAAGGTAATGGGAAAGCCATTAGAGCATTGACAACATCAGACATGTGCTTAAAAACATGGTCTGGTTACAGTAAAGAGAATAATTTGGTGAAAATGGTGGCATGGTACTAGCCTGAAAATGGTGGCTAGCTATTGAAGGAATGCAAGTGCGAGGTAAAGGTGGCCTAACTTCAGAGACAGAAATAATAGGCCTCGGTGATTGAGTCAAAATGGTATCTAGGTGTGAGACATGGACAATGGGAGGAGAGTAATTGTACTCACAGTCAGAAAACGATAGGGATAAATGAGTTCCATCTGAAACTTAATGAGTCTGAAATGCTTTTGTGGTATTTAAGTGGCAATGTCTAATGGTTAGAGAGAAGGATCTAATACTCAGAAGTGAGGGTGGCCTGGATATAAACATTTGTGATTACAGGGATGGGAATAAGCAAGATTACTAAAGATGAGTGTTTAGAGAAAGAAAGGAAAAGGGAGTCAGGATAGAACCCTGAAGAACAACTACCTTTCAATTATAAAGGAAGACGAAATTACAGAAGGGAGTGAGAAAAAAATGACTCCACAGAAGAAACTCCAAGGAGTATGTGGAGTATTTGAAACTGAAGGTGGGGAGTTCTTCCAAGATGAAGGAGTGATCCCTTGTATCAAATGCTGAGGAGAGCTCCAGTTACATAAAGGAGACAAGTAACCACTGAGCCAGCAACTGAAGACTCGTTACTCGTTACGGATCCTGAGAGGATCAGAGACCAAATTATAGTGAATTGAGGACTGAGTAGTAGTTAATTAAAAAACGAGAAAGAAGAAAAAGAAAGAAAGAAAGAAAGAAAGAAAGAAAGAAAGAAAGAAAGAAAGAAAGAAAGAAAGAAAGAAAGAAAGAAAGAAAGAAAAGAGAAAAGAAAAAAAAGAAAAGAAAAGAAAAGAAAAGAAAAGAAAAGAAAAGAAAAGAAAAGAAAAGAAAAGAAAAGAAAAGACAAAACCAGTGTAAGAAAGAAAAGAGAAGAAAGAAAAAAAACAGTGTGTAGATTAGTGATTTCCAAAGATCGGTGCTGATGCCTTATCAAGTTTCCACAGATCAGAGACAAATCCAAGAAACTAAAACAAAACAAAACAAAAAACATTAATTTAGCTTCGTTACACAAACAAGCTGTAGTCTATAAAACTGTTACACTGGGTTAATATCCTCATTTTTTATGCTAAAATACATTTCTTTTATGAAACTATGGTGATAGAAGATAATAGTTGTTTTCAAATATTATTGCTAGTTCAATCTATATCCTATCTCAAATTGAGCAGCCTGCCGTTGGCTGCTAGCTCTCAACTGTCTGATTCTGAAGGAATGGGTGTCCAAAAGAATGTTTCAGCGGTCCTTGGTGGATAGAAGGGAGGTAAAATAAAGGGGAATGCCACTTGTCTGGCACAGGCACTTGCTTCTTTCTAAGTACAGAGTGCAGTTCTGAAGGGTCAGTAGAGAAGTATTTGCAGTTTGTCTTTGGCAGTTTCATTATGTTGTCAATTATTACACTCCAATGTTCTAATAGGAGTTTCATCATGCATTCAAATTGGAGAGAGGATTCATTTAGCCGCCACAACAAATTGAGCTCAGCAGGCTTCATTTCAGGAACTTCTGTGGTGTCAAGTGGTCAGTCCTTCAGTTTTAATTTCTAAATATATGAGATGCAAATTGCATGATCTTTTCTCCTCTGATAGTCAAAGCAAATGGCTCCAATTACATTCTAACATACCCTTAACTGGGAGGTAAATAACATTATCAGCTTGGGATGCGGTAGGATGAATCACAAAGAAAAGATTAATTATCTTGTAAAGGTATTGTATTATCTTAATTGTTCACATCATTCAAGCTTTTCTAATTAGAAAAGTAAATACCAGCCTAGGCAGGTTTTGCCCTTGCACAGTGAAAAAAAGGCTAAACATTTACATGAATTATACCTTTTCAAATATTTAAACTTGATAAAGCCAACCATCAGTTTATACCAGTTTTACTGTCATCAGACTTCTCAAAGGTCAATTGTAATTCTTCCATAAAAAGTTAAAAGAATAACAGTCTACTATTAAATAACATAAATATTTTAATGTATTGATTTCCTCCAAGTGAGTCTACCAATCCACACCATATATATAGTCTACAATTGGAGGTTTTCAAAATCTAAGATGCTTTTCTCTATCAAATCTCTTCTACGTGTCCTTTGAGCCCAGTGGTCCAATTGAAAACACGAGATTATGCACAAGCCCTCTTTTCTTCCTTCAAGCAGCAGCTGCCATTTCTTATACAGAACATTTCCCATTCCATCTCCCTAATAAATGCTTTTTTGTCCCTGGATAAATTTAGTACCATTAAACAATCAGAATCAGATCCTGTCTCCTAGAACTCTATCTTACCTGAGAGAAGTGCATCCGACACTCCTATCAATTGAATCCCACCATGAGACATGTTCTAGACAGGCTACAGCGACAGTACTCCTACCATTATGAATATCTTTCTTGATTGAGCACCCAGCATATAGTAGGCCCTCCGAAGTGTTGCTGCCTTCAGACCCATTCCCTCTGTGTTGGTTTCTGGCCTTCAGTTTGAAGCAGTATAGTTTAGTGTATGAAGAACAAGGGCTTTGAAGGGATACAGATCTACATTTGAATATGGTTGTAAAACTAGTTTTATAATCTTGGGCAGGGTGTTAGGCATCTTTCCTCTTCTACAAAAGGAGATAAAAATAATACCAACCTGTTAGGGTGATTTCAAGGGATTAAATGATATATAAGTATATATGCATGATATATACTTAGCTCAGTGCCAGGCACTTAAATACTGAGTAGTTCTTGGCTATATTCTATTTTATTACCATAATTTATAGCCTCTCTACCAAAACTCCGTTTGAAAGCTGTTTCTGAGGTCGGAAGTGAAAAATTCCTGTCATTTAAAAAGGTCACCTGAACTTGCCCACATACCAATTGCTTCTCTGGGTCCTACTTCAGATGTGTCTCTCTCATTCTTACATCTTCAAAGTGGGGATATTTTCAGAGGTCTGATGAGCTGTATCACTGTTTCTGTAGCTGGTTTACCAACCCACTGATCTGCAGCATTTCACTTAGGGCTGTTCTCTTTCTGACAGGAAGGCTGGGGGGAGATGATGATCTTAAATGCTAGAAGGATTTCCTACATGGGCACAGGGGAAGAACATTGCAAGCATCTAGGCATGGCATGCAGAGCAGATTTTGAAGGTTGTGAAACTCCACTTATGTGTTCAGTTAATGAATCCTTGGGCGTGAGCACAACATACTGTAGAAGGGAAAAGGGGTTAATTCATCAGGAGTTTGATTTGTGGAACGAATTCTTCAGTCTCATTTATATTTACATTAGCAGGACATCTTTAACAGTGAGGGGGCTATGACATTGGATGAGATTATGTTAGAGTTTTGGGGTATGATCTCTTTGTATTCTCCAGTTGCCTGGAAGCAACAAACAAATAAGAAAATGGATCCCGGGATCCCTGGGTGGCACAGCGGTTTAGCGCCTGCCTTTGGCCCAGGGCGCGATCCTGGAGACCCGGGATCAAATCCCACATCGGGCTCCCGGTGCATGGAGCCTGCTTCTCCCTCGGCCTATGTCTCTACCTCTCTCTCTCTCTCTGTGAATATCATAAATAAATAAAAATTTAAAAAGAAAAAAAAAAAAGAAAATGGATCCCTATTTGCCCTGATAGGTCTATTCCTCTAGTGTGGCCAAGAATTTCTCCTTCCATTTGTCTCAGTCCTCACTTTAATGCAAAAACTTCTATCTAATCCGAATCATCCAATAGCCTTCCTTAATTTTCTCACCTATCCCTTCCCTACTTGTGACAAAAATTATTTCACTCCTTTGGAAACCAGGAGCAGTGTCTTAGGAGCTTTGCTTATTTCTGACCAGTTGTTCACAGTTAACTTTAAAATCAGGTCTGAAGTATATGAAGTTGATGCTATCAAACCAGTTGTTATGACCCTGAACAAATCACCTAACTTCTGTAGGCCTTAGCTAGCCCTTCAGTAAAATGGGAATAATAACTTACACATTGTATGATTGATTTTAGAAAATCATCTATATGAAGTCCTTGGTGTGGGTTCCTTAATCAATGTGTCTTATTATATGTGTGAGTCCAAACCTCTGAGATGATGCCAGAGAGAATGGTTCAAGAACCTAGATTTCTTGAAACATAGTCTTAACAAAAAAAGAAAGCTGAAAAAACACAAAAAGAAAGATGAAACTTTACCTAATCTTTGGTTTCTATTTCCTAAAGTTTCTTCCTAAGCTCCAGTCCAGGGGCAATTTAGAAGTGAGACAATCTAGAAAAATAGTTGCATGATTTAATCCCCCATACTGACTTCAGAATACTAAGAAAAACAGCAATTGTTAAGTACCAGGAATATTCCTCTAGTGTTTAGGCTTACATTAACATGTGTATATCCAAGTATTATTTTCTCTTAATGACCTCATTCTTAGCCTACATTCTAAGTTTTCCAAAACTTTCCTAAAAGGTAGAGCAAGATGTATCCACACCCAAAATTGCTGTTTACTCTACCTGCTTGTGTTTTTCTCATTATGATATTATTTCCATAAAGTGATATCCTATTTTCAGGCCAACCAGGAATGGAGTATGCTTAGTCTAGCTGTGTCAATAGTGCCTTGTTCTTCTTCATCAAATTCCTTGTGAGTTCTTGGCTACATTTATTCTTACAGTTGAAAGGAAGCAAACCATTCCAAAGTACTGTTTCTAATCTCTTCATGTTTCCCATCTTTCCCTCCAAAGGACTGGGAGGTGGAAGGACTTCTTCCAAAATTATTATATAACTCCTATAGGTTCAACCGCTAATCTTTATGCCTCTCTACCCTCTCTGTACAATAAAGATTCATTCATCAGTACTTCTCACTCAACATTTAGCATAATACCTGACACCCAGCATGCTTTTAATAAAGGACAGACAGGATTACTATTGCCATTCTGTTCCAGACACTATTCCAGGCATTGTTACTATCAGAGTGAAAACCATAGTTCTTACTTGCAGAGAGTTCATCTTCCTTTTGAATTTGTGTTTAATTCACATTTCTGTTAATGACAGAGACTTTTACCTAAGAACTCTTTTTTTCCCAATGTCCCTCAGATACAATGACAAGCATAACACAATGAGTGACTTCTGCTGTTAAGATGATACTCATAACCTACAAACTGAGCTCCAGCAGTGAAACTTTTTAAGAACTCCAACCAGGGGATCCCTGGGTGGCTGAGCAGTTTAGTGCCTGCCTTTGGCCCAGGGCGTGATCCTGGCGTCCCAGGATCGAGTTCCAGGATTGAGTCCCACATTGGGTTTCCTGCATGGAGCCTGCTTCTCCCTCTGTCTGTGTCTCTGCCTCTCTCTCTCTCTCTGTCTCTCATGAACAAATAAATAAAATCTTAAAAAAAAAAAGAACTCCAATCAATATTTCTCTTCTTAGATCAAAGTAAGTTAAATACTATTTACAAATCAAGGAAGTAGCATCCAGTATAAACCATCAAACAAGGGAGTCCACGGAGCTGAGGGGCAAGCGCTCAAAAGACCAGTCATATTCCTTCCAACAGACCAATCTTTGTTACACTTTTCTATAAGAAGATAACTATAGCTTAAAATAAATATTCAAGTGTTGCAAAGTCAATTTCTTACATAAGAAATATTCTTTAAAGTTTAAAAATGGTCTTTTTTCCACTCAAGATGAATGGCATTTAGCCTAGGAAATAAGTTTGACTCTTATCACTGGACTGAAATGTCCTTGAGAGGGAGAGTCATGTCTACCTTGCTTATTGTTTCAACTCCATTGTCTTACACAATACCTGACACAGAATCTAGGCTCAATAAATATTTATTGAATGAATAAATTCATTTTGCTATTAATTTACTACCTAGGCAAAAACAGGTGGGTAGCAAGGAAATTTAAAAGCAATAGGAAATTTGCAAGATTAATGAAAGCTATTCTGAACACAATAGAAAAATAAAATATTAAATGCAACATAACAATAAACTCATACAGCCACCCTCCATAAATTCATATTTTTTGTCTCCAATTGATGGTATCCCCCACTCCCTCCCCAATTTACAGGTATTACCAATGAAGAGAAAGAACTAACATGCTGACTTGAAAGATTTCGAAAAGTTGGGGGAGTTACTCTGCCTTAGTTCTTTAAGTTAATGAAATCTTGTTCAAACCCATCCACCATCCCTTCATTCAAATGTCACTTTCCTGATTGCTTTTGTTACGTGCCATTGAGTCATGGAGATTTCACGGCTGACTCATACAGTGGCAAGGTGATAAATCATAACCACCAAATAACGTCACGGAAATTACAAATGATAGACGGCATTTCAGAGGACTGCCTGTAGGAAACCAGGTATTTATTTTAACTTTGTACCAATTTCTAAATAGCCTACACTTGGCAATGAGCGTTGTCAGAAAAGTAAGAAGCTATTGCTAGCTCATTGCTATTCAAGTACATAGGAAGGACTTGTTAAAAGTAGAAAATTTAGCTCTTTTGTTCTAGCATATTAAAATTGAAGTTGAGTATACATTTGAAGAGAAAGCAAAAACAATATGAAATTCAGGCGTTTGGTGTGGAACACTAACTGTTGCCTCTTTTTTTTTTTTTTTAAGAGATGCTCCATATATTTTCTTCAGCAAAATGAGGGGGAAAAATGGAATAAAATAGAAGCTTTTGTTTCTATGATAAAAGCTATGCTTTTTATGAATCATCACTTTCTTTTTTTTTCTCCTACATCTTCTCATTTTATTTAGAGCTGTCAGGATATGTTGGAGGTTGCAGGGCAATTCCAGCTTCTCTCATCCCGGAGGAGCCGGAGCCACAGCCAGATCCCCAGCCTCCCCGGGGCCCTCACACCAGCGCCTGGAAAACCTCCACCTTCTCCCGGTACAGGTGGTGGAACTGCTTGGCCAGGCAGTGAAAGGGGGCTTCGTAGTTCTCCATCTCCTTCTTGCAGACATACCCCCATGTCCACTGCAGCATCATCCACAATAGCTCAGTCTATCTGAATATTAGATCACTACAGTCTGAGAATTGTACATAGATTCTGAAACAGCATTCAAGTAAGACACAAATATTTGACACAAACACCAGCTTTTAAATGTCCAATTTAGATAATTAACTCTTATGTCTCTAATGAGCACTTGGCTATATGTTTTGTGTAGTAACTAAGCCTATACCCATGGTCTCTTAAATACAATTTTGGAAGCTCTAGATGAACATTGATAAAATTATTCTATTTAAGGGAAAATGCTGTGCTTTCCAAGAAAAGAAATTCTAAAATTTCTAAAATTCCAAAATTCTACTGATTGCCTTCTATAACTTGGTATTATGAATGCATTTAAGCACCTTAGGTATCAAGGGACAAGGGAATTTCAAGGAGAACAAACAAGCAGATCTGTGAATCTTTACAATACCTTTATCCTCATATAATTTCAGAGAGCTGGGCTTATATGTATTTTAAAACAAAGAAAATTTGAGTTCATCATTGATTTTGTTGTTGTTTATTGGATTTTCCCCAAGTCTGCTTTTTGTTTCTAACATAAAGTTTTAGAAATTTAAATGATGTGTGAAAGTAACACATTTTTCACCTAGAAATCATATGCACTGCAGATTCTCATCTTTGAAAACACTGGGCAGGAAAAGTCTAAGTAGGAAGTTTGAAGTACAATCTATGCCATTTCACCTTCTGCCAAACTCATCACCTTTTGGGAAGAGAGGAAAACAAGGAAGAGGTGAGCTATTTACTAACTAAGAATATCTAATTAAAGCCACTTGAAGCTTTTACAGGAATATAACTATCTCTGGTGGACATTTAGAAGAATACAGGCTTATACATATTCCCATTCTCTTAAAGAATTGTGCCAAGAAAGAAAAGCTGAGAAGGCATCTTCTTCAAAATTCTGAAGGGAAACTAGCCTTTAAGTAGGCACTTTTGGTGCACTATGCATTAAAGTGTTTTAATAGCATCCATTTATCATTTTAACAGCAAGCATTTACTAAAAGGTGTATGACCAGGTGCAAAGAAAAAAGCACATAATGTATCCTGAGGCTTAAATTTTCAAAAGACAATGTGAACTCATGTCAGAAATGGGAAATGCTGTCCTTTTCCTTTTATTTGCCTAAAGCACGTGATTTTCAAGCCCTAGCTCTATGGGTTACAAAACTTTTGATCAGAGTACTATGGATGTTCTTTTGTATGAGGAAATGATTGAAATAAAACCCAATCACTTCAAGTTAATTCAAGGTTATACGGAAAAGTTTCTGTTAGCCATGACGACATAGTAAATGCACTGATGATAATAATAGGTGCAATTGGGAAAAATCAGAGTTTAGTTACTGCTTTAAAGCACTTGCATTATCTGAGGCAGTTCCCCTAATAACCCTGTATATACAGACCCAACCTCCATTTGACACAGGCAACCTACAGAAAGCTAAACTAATGTGCTGCCCACTTGGTATATAGAACATAACTTAAACGGTCCCACCTCAGCAAACAAAATCACTAAAAAACCATTGAAACCTGTGGTCCTTCAAGAAATAGAAAGACATAATCCCATTGATAAATTTCATCAAAACATAAAAAAAAACTTCTCAAAATCTGCTTTCCTCCCAAGCCCCAATGCATTGAGTATTTTATATACCATGCACGACTGTTCCTGAACAAATAGTCTTTCTTTTCCTCAATCACACACACACACACACACACACACACACACAAACATGCACCCCATAAAAGTATATTACTGTCATGCTTTCAACAGGTCTTCTGCTTCCAGCCAATAACAGTCATTCTTGTAAATATTTTATATGCTGGTGAAGAGTTTTTACTCATGTATCAACACTCATTAGATCTATGACTGGCCCCTCTGCACATATATAAGAATGTCACATTATATTGTGAAATGCAAGGTTTGTAGCAACTCAGAGTTTTCAAGAAAATGGTGGAAGAATAAATAGTAAATATCTTCAGACAGGAATTGATAGAAACAAAAAATATAAAACATCTCATTAAGCACTAACTGAGTCTAGGAGAGTTGACCAATATTTAATTTGGTGATTAATGTAAGAAAAGGAAACTAGAAATTGTGTGTGACTCCAGAGCTACTACCAATAAGAAGCACTACAAATACATTTTTGCATTTTCCATATGTCCTCTGGTCATAATACCATTCTTAGGAGGCCTTTGTGGGTTTCCATTTGCTGATCCCAATGTATTATGTAAAACAACATAGCTACTCTGGATTTTTTAAAGCAAGGGCTACAAACTTCTTTTTTTTTTGAAGAACTGATAGTAAATAATTTAGACTTGTGAGCCAGATCTCTGTTGTAGTTGTTCAACTGCCATTGCAGGAGGAAAGCAACAAAGGCCATACCTAAATAAACAGGTGTAGCTGTGTTCCAATAAAACTTTATTACCATACAGAAGTACTGGAAACTCTTGCTTTAGATTATGATTGGTAGTGTTGTTTTGGTTTGTTTTCTCTCTGTGATGTTCCCTGCCCAGAATCTGTACAGTAAAGCAGTTCCTGTACTTTTCCCATTTCTTTTTCCTTCAGGTGAGTCAGGTAAGAACAGGTGGATCTCAAATATTGCATAATAGCTTGTCTTTTGTCACTTCCTTTCATGGTTGAATGACCTGCTATATACACTCTTAGATTCTATAAGAATATAGAAATCTCTGATTTCAAGACTCATGTTCTTCCCTTTGGGCATGTAAAATTTATTTTTGGAGGCCTCTGCAACTTTCTTGTTCTTGGAGCTTCTGCAACTGCAGATAACCTATTTAATGGTCCCTTGAGACAGTTCTGGCTATAGGTCAACTAATTTGTATAAAGGAGTTAATAAATGTTATCATTTGGTGTTACACATGTGAGCCTATTTTCTTATCCAAAGGAGACTTCCAAGACTAAAAAGTCTTGAATAAACAGAGGAGGACATCTCTGTATTTTGAATATACCATGTCAGGCATTAGACAAGAGTGTCCAGGAGAAGGATGCTTATCCAGTCACACTTTGTAAGCCTTCATTACCTACTCACAGGCAATGTTTGAAAACATTTTTATCCTCTTTTCTATCATATTTTAGTTTCTGGGGCTGACACAATGTAACCGTGTGTCATTCCACTGTCTCCACTGCCTTTGGAAATTGGAGGCTGTCATTAAGGTCTCTGACTCAGCACTGGAGAACGTTAGTGACTCTTTTCATGACTCAGGCATAAAAGAAAGTACATATCCTCCCTCTACCCCTAGTCTAGCCCTGCCCCGATCTTTGTCTCTAAGATTCCAACTTACAAAACTCTGATCTTCTTATGAAATGTCCAATATCAGAAGGGGAAAAAAGCAATATGGAAAGCAGTACAGAGATTGGTTTATTTATTCTCTGGTCTGACTACATGGTGCTAAGAATGGAAAATTTTATAGAAGAGAGGGAAAAGTGACAATGGAAGATACCAGCATCATATTGATAACTCTGGTTGCTTCAAAACTGTGGATACAGGAGATAAAAAAGAAATGTATGTTTCTGTTAAGTACTGTTAACTCAAATGTATAATTCACACATCCAAATGCTGCTTCTTGGCTGGAAAAGTAGAAGTCAAAATGCATGTATCAAGACAACTAAAGGGTCCAGGAATTTAAAGCCACCAAAAAAAAAAAAAAGAAAGAAAGAAAGAAAAGAAAAGAAAGAAAAAGATCCTTACATATTCTACTCTTACACATTCAGAAACAGATGTGCACCTCTCTGCAGTCCATGTTTTTAAACACAAATAAGAAAGCTGCCAGACAAGGACACAGACCCAAACTAAAAAGTCATTTCCCAGCAAGTGACGCAGCAATCTCTACTTTGACTTTGACTTCAGCTCCACAGCTGTGGTGAAACTCACATTATGGCTGCGGGAAGGAAATTGTTCCCAGGTGAGAAGTAAATTATCTGGCTTGGCACAAACATGTTGAAAAGGCAAATTCCACCTGCTTTTCTCTAGGCAGGATATTTTTGTTCAAATATCTCCCTGCCACCTAGTCAAGCACATGTCCGATTTACATCCTAATTCTGGAAATGATTCCAGTTTTGCAATCTGTATACACATAGTATGTTTGTGTGTGGAAATATACAGAGAACACATGCTTTCTAATTCACTAAACAGAGTTTTAAGAAAACTCAAATATGGTTATCTTGATTTATTGATGGATCCATTCATTCAATTCATTCATTCATTCATTTTTTTTTCATCAATGACAATGAGCAAGTAAATAACAAATCAATTAGACATATGCATTCTTATTCATTTCACACTTAGCTGGTATGCAGCATTTGAGAAAATATTGTTCTAAGGCCCTGTGATAATAAAAAAGAGATGAGAAAGAGTGTATTATGACTTCTGCCCTAAAGAAACATAGAATTTTATGCGAGTGGCAAGCATTCAAGCCATACACTATAATATTAAACATAACTTTTTAAGTTCTATAATAAAGATACAATAGAAATGGTGGACACTAAGAAAAGAGCCAGTACCCTGACAAATAATAGGAAAAAGCATTTCACATACAGAGAAATATTGTAAAAAGATGATGATGATGATGATGATGACAGATAATAGTCCATGCAGTGCTCACTTCCTGTCATGCATTGTTATAGCTACTCTACATATGTGAACTCTTTCAATCCTGTTACCCTGAAAGATTAACATTTTCCTATCCTAATCATATATACAGTCACTGCAGCATGCAGATATTCAATAAATCACTCAAGGTCAAAGATATAGTGTGTATGGGGAGCCAGGATTTTAAACTAGGTAGATTGGATTTGGAGTCCATGTTTTTATACACACAGTTCACTGTGGTCTTTCACAGTAAAAGAAATTTGGAAAAAAATAATCCAGCCTTTTAACACAGTATAACCAAAGGCACAAAAGTTTGAAGATTCTAAACATGTTGGAGAAGAGGGAGTTGGATACCTGGATGGATAACAGAAATGAGAGGAATGTAGTGGAATTTAAGGCTGGAAAAGAAGGAACTGTGGAATTAAGGAAGGCCTCGCAAAGTAATTTTATTATTTGGGTTGGCAATGGGTAATGACCGCAAGTATCTGACGATGAAAACACAATGCTACTATTAAGAAGAGTATTATCATGATATATACTTATTACATCCTGATCCCTGTGCTAAGTGTTTTATGTATATTATTTCTAGTCCTCATAAAATGGTACAAACTATTGGCACAACTTGTAGATGAGAAAACTAAAGCTTATTGCTGATATGAGGCAAGGCTAGGATGTGAATCCATACAATTTAGACTACCACATCATTCCCTTTAATTCCTATAAATTCTAGATTTGTAGTGGTTTGGGAAAGGTAAAGAAAACACTGAGAGACTGAAGGCAAGGAGACCAAAAGTGCACTTATAACTCTGTATTATGTTATTTGAGGGGTTTTTAAAGGTTCATTATTAAATATCAATAGTATACCTACATTGTTCCTTCAATGACACTTCCATCTCTTTTGAAGCCATAGAATTGGTTAGTCCAATTGCTGGGACTTTAAGGTCCTGTGAATCTGGTAGTATCATTCATTCTTTTTGCTATCATTCATTTCTTTTTAGTTACTCTTTGTCACACACTGTGCTAGGGAATCCTGTGGGTTTTGTCACAGACCCAGTCTTTCTCATTGTGGAGAATATAGCGTAGTGACGAAGACAGGTGAAGATAACAACAAAGTGGGATACTAGTGATAATAGGGGAAAGCAGAAGGTGATATGGTCCCTCACACCACAGTTATCCAACCTGGTGAAAGATGAGGTTTAAAAAGTGGAGGTGAAGCAGAAGGGAGAGAAGGGGGACAAAAATTTTCATGGAGAATAAGTAGCCATTAACAAGAATATTTGTAAGAAAGACATATCTATTTCTGGGAAATAGAATAAAGGAAAAGGGGAAGAGCAGACAAGGGCTCAGACTGTGGAGTTAGATCTAGCTTAGAATCTTGGCTTCATACTAGCTAAATAATCTTGGGCAAATTATTTAACCTCTTTGAGTTTTCATTTTCCTATCAACAAGATAATATTATCGTGCACTCACTCCTTGCAGGATTATTATGAAGGTACATGAAATAGTGCCTATAAAGTGCCTGGTACAGCACTCACCACGTAAGTATTATGTAGAAAACTGTATCAAAGTTTAAATAAAGAATGAAATACAAGTATTTTTTTTTTTCAATGGCCAGTAAGATTCTTCATGATTGGGGATCCCTGAGTGGCTCAGCGGTTTGGAACCTGCCTTTGGCCCAGGGTGTGATCCTGGAGTCCCGCGTCAGGCTCCTGGGATGGAGCCTGCTTCTCCCTCTGTCTGTGTCTCTGCCTCACCCCCTCTCTATGTCTATCATGAAAATAAATAAATAATATTAAAAAAAAAAGATTCTTCATGATTTAGTCCCTGTTCATCTCCCTGACTCCATCTTGTATCAAACTCCACTGAGTCCATTTATGATCACTATGCTCCAAACTCTATGACTTTCTTTCCATTTTTTAAAATCGCCCTGTGTCAAGGCTATCATATTTGTTCTTTCATCCAGGAAGATCCTTTCCTCAAAATATTGCATGGTTACTTCCTTCTGTCATTCAGATAATTTATCTCCTTGGGGAGGACTTTTCAAAATCAACCTTTTATCTCAAGGACCCTGCTCCGCCCAATAATTCTTTATCATTTTTTATTTGCAGTCTTTCTAACAATTCTTTCTATTTATAATTATCTTCATTATGGATTCATTTGCTTTTTCATTATATGGTTCCCCCACATGAGTGTGAAATGCCTAAGACCATGATCTTCTCTGTCGTATTCCTCAAAGAATGCCAGACCAATAGTTAGCCTTTTGTACATGCTTGAAGGATAGATAGATAAATATGTATTTCTATATATCTAATGAGAGTGAAGCAAAACAAAGGAAAAGAAAAGGAAAGATTTTAAAAGCACAGCATATGAAATTGCATTTCTGTGGGAGAATAAGACTGACATTTACCTGCTGTCCCAGATTGGAAGGATGCAACAGAAAAGGAACCGGGTGAGTGTTCTCTGTTAGCTGCGGGGGGCTTGCACTGAAGACAGATTTACCCCATGCTGCAAGTGAAATCATAAGTCACCTTGGTCTTTTCTCTGTTGCTCTTTATTCTTTCCCTCAGGTTTTATGAATGTGTGACCTAGGGATTATCTCTCTTCCTTTCACTTCTGGTCTTTTGGGTTTAACTCTAGATATCTGGCTGGATGTCTCTCAGTCAAGAAAAACTGTCTTCCTTTTCCAGGAAGTAGTATTTCAAGTCTCATAAAACAAATGCATTGTACATGCAAATCATTCCTCCAAAAAAACAAAACAATTCTAAAAATTACCCAACTTGCATAAAAATAAATGTTAAATTCATTAGATTGACTATTTTTACTTTTCTGGTCTTTTCACTGGAGCTATCTGGCAATTGAAAATTCATCAGTGTATAAATGAATCCACGAGCTTGTGTAAGAAGCTTCTAATTAGCACATACAGTGAATTGTGAGAGTTTTCCAAACAACGTTCTCTGGCTGAGGTTTTAAACCAAGGTCTGTCCTCTGAAATATGTGGACAGCTGCTATGCACTTTAAAAAAATAATAAAAGGAAAGGAAATAAGTTGTTAACTTGAGACTGTGGCATGGAACTTGACTGTATCTCCAGAACAGATGTTTCAGGTCAGGGACGTTTTGCATGGAGTCATTAGAGACTTCATATCCAAAGTCTCCCAGGAGCTGTCTGTTTTGTTTAGTTAATAGATCTCTTTACAACTCTAAAAACAGAGAGGTCAGGTATAGGTATGTAATATTGCTTTTCCACCCGAAAACCCATTGTGTTTGCCCCAGGTGGCACTGGAGTGATCACCAAGCTTCCCTAGGTCTCAGTTTCCCTATCCTTAACTGAAGAGGATATGAATCCTGCTCTGTTTCACAGGGATATGTCAGAGGACCTGAACTAATGAAGTATACCGGTTGTGTGCTTCCTGACAACCCATTTTTTTTTAATACTTAATGCTTTATTTTTCTTTAAAATCATTATGAATTCAGGCTATTGTAATTTGGGAGATTAGAGCCAAATGACATTCTCACAATTGTTTATGGCACTAAAGAATTTATATTTTTCATCATTTGTGTTCAAACATTCAACAACAAATTTAGTATTAAGCAATTTCATAATAGCTTCAAAGAAAGAAAGAAAGAAAGAAAAGAAAGAAAGAAAGAAAGAAAGAAAGAAAGAAAGAAAGAAAGAAAGAAGGAAAGAAGGAAAGAAAGAAAAGATAAAGAGACTTTCCTCACCTGTGCTCACTGCGCATCTTTGATTCATAAGCCTGGACATTTGGAATACTGAGGAAGTGAATATGAAATCCACAGTAGTGTGTTTTGCACAACAGCTAAAAAGGTACCTTTCTTCCTGTTTTGTTGATTTACAAAGTGACCGATGATAAGCAACATCACTAAGCTCCATGCCTAGCAAAGTACCACTCTCTAGCTATTAAGAGGATATTGTTTTAATATTGACAAGGAAATTAAAATGTTTCCCTGAGTGGTGGTTGCATGTTTTCTTCCTGGTAGAATATGATTTCCTAGTGTCCTTGGGAGGAGAACATTTTCCCCCACATCCTCACCCCACTGGAAAATATCTCCACTCTCTTTGCTTCCTCAAAGGAAGAGACTTCCTATTCACTTAGTTTAGTTCCCTAGAGACCTGAAGTCATTTCACCTATAGAAGACAGATGACTTCAACCCTCAGTGTTGAGCTTGACTTGCAATACAAACTAAATTAGATAAAATAAATCAATAATACCCTTGCAGGCCAAATTCACTTAAGTAACATTTACAGTACAATTGCCCACTTTGTCCATATACTTTAATCCATTAACACTCTACATCTGGTACCTGAATAAATACATTACCCCAACTGAATATAAATGAAGTAAGATTCCATCATTATTTTGTGTTGAGTGAAAGGTTAGTAAATGTTCATTTCTTTTACAAAAATGATTTCGAAATGAAACAAAAAGCTGGTATACTGTGAAGCCCTAAGATTCTGAGTAGCTACTGCAGTACCTTCCAAGTTCATTGATGGTTTATAAGTTTATATTGAGTTTATGGATCATTGCATTCATATATTACATTATGATTCCCCAAATACAAATATGGCCCGATACATTTATATTTGGATACTAACTTAGAAAGTAGACCTTAGACAAGAAACAATAGACATACATGCTGAACTTTGGCATAGAAAATCTCAAAGTGGGTTTTGGGCTGACATAATTAATAAGATACCTGAAGATAACTGTGGCAAACATGGACATAACTGAAAGATATCGGTTAGTTTGACTTGTTCCAGTTTTATGTAAATTACAAGTAAATTAGTCCCTCTAATTCCCAAAATACTGGTGAAGTATAGTGTGCTACACTGTGGGTAAGGTTTTTAATTAGTCATTGGGTTCAACTTGGGGAGAGCTGTCAAACAATTTTTTTAAACCATTATCAGAGCCATCGTAATGTCAGAACTTGCTCTAAGCTAGAAAGGTGACATTGGAAACCTAGTCCCAGGGGTTTAAGAATTAGAATGAAAAGCAATCAAGGTGTATGGTTAGGCAGATAGATGTAAGACCACTACAGTTACAAGATTATTAGTGACATAATTCTTACAGAATGTACTTTTCCAGGTGCTAGGCTACCTTATGTTTTTGGCTTTTTTTTTTTTTTTTAAACCTTACACACTGGTGAGGCAGACTACTCATGGGCATGTTTTATATCATAGCACAGGTGCTAAAATAAAAGCTTTAGTGTTGTTAGGAAGCTGGATTCAAAAGCTGACACTGCTGCTTACTTTCTGAATGACCGTGGGAGTGTCATTAAACCTTATTTAAATTTATTTGTCAAAGACCTAAAGCCTAACTCTTAAAGATTGATAGTGAGAATTAAACAAGAGAGATAAGGATGGAAATACAAAAGGAGGAGGAGACGATGAAGGACAATTTACGTAGGAATTATGTCTACCTACCATTGCCCTCAAGGCAGGTAGGTATGGAATGGAAGGGAGATGGTAAATGGGAGACTTGACTCTTGTCTCCTCAGGTAGTCTAAATACATAAGCCTCTCATATTACTGGCCTACATCACCACTCTGAGTATGATCTTAATATTTGGGAGGATATATAGTTTTGGTCATGATGACCAGTGAACATACTAATATTTTCCCTTGTGCTCAATCAAAAACAAGCAATCTTTCCTGTAATTAGGAGAAAAATCGTGTTATATTGAAATGGATTTTTGGTGGTTAAATGACTTGACTAATCTTCATCCTATGTGATGACTTTAAAATCTTACCCAGAATAACAGAGAATCCACCTCTCTGGGCCAGACCAAACTCTAAAATGTGCCCTAGAATGTTCATGGATCAGAGCAAACAAACTGGCACATACTGGAGATTAAGTGACTCAGAGACCAACAAATGGGCATATCAGAGTTTTGAGAAATGGCTCCTCCATTTAACTGGGTTCTGGAGTTCTCTCATACTTAAAATTGAGTTGTTGATTCAATAGGGAAAGCCCATAATTCAGAGATAACTCACAGTACTTATCTAGCAAATTGTGTTGATAAAAAGGGAAAAATTAACCGCAGAAAGAGAGAAAGTATTTGTGCCACAGCTTAAATCACATGAAAAACAATTTACAAAATGAGCATTTTAATAGACAAAACAGAATGTTTTTACTGGTTAAAAATGCTGCAAAATGTTGGCAACAATAGTTTGCATTCAAATAGTCAAACCTAATTGTTTGTGAATGCAACATAATTGAGTCTTCATTGTAAGAGCTTTAAGAAAAGCAAGTAATACAACATAGGTTTTATGACATTAAAAACAAATAATTTGTGCAGAGTTATTATGTTTGAAGAATCACACACTCACCAATCCATTAGATTCATTAGAGACATACACAAATTGTTCAATGTTTTGTTTTATATCTGCTTTGAACTTCACAAAAGATGAGACTCATTTCTTTGAAACATTTTCTATTCTATATCCCTAGAAATAAACTTTCAAGGTATGCATTAAAATAAAGCCACACTTAAAGTAAACACAGCTCCCATATTGACTAGTAGGTGTTAATTCTATTAATCAACTCTCAGGAGCATTCACAATACTATCAAAATCTCTACAACCAAAATCACTGCCCAACAAACGCTCGGAAAATTTTGCCCTTATTGACATAAGCGCAAATTTATACTATTAATGAAGATACCTCTTTAGTCAAGAAACAGAAGGAGGGATTTGAAATAACCCAGATGAGAGCAAATAGAGTAACATATCAAAAAATAAAGTAAAAGCAACAAATTTAAGCAACTTTCAGGAACTTCAAAATGATTCGTAGCTTCTGCCTTTGTTGAGCCCTGTTGCACATATAACACTGAAGTGAGAAAGAATTAAACAGAGAAGCAAGTTATGGATCACACGCTCTGGTGTAATCAAACTCCAGCAGTTACCGCAAGAACAAAATGTCAACTCTAACTAACTACCTTATTGAATTCCCCAAATCTATGACCCACAAGATAGCCATATTAATTTGGTCATGCCCAGAGCCTAAGGGAAATCAGTCAGGGAATAAAGAATATTTGACAGGGACCAAATGAAATGCAAGGTAGTCTAGCTTCTAAAATAGGCACAGAATCATTTGACCGTAATGACCAATTTGTCCACGTTTGCCTGGAACTTCCCTGGTTGTTAGCTCCAAAAGTCCAGCATCCCAGAAAACCTCAAAGTCCCAGGAAAACCAGGAGATTTGGTCCCCCTCCCACTTATTATTTTTTTTGAGGTTTTATTTTTTCATGAGAGACACAGAGAGAGAGAGAGAGGCAAAGAAACGGGCAGGGGGAGAAGCAGGCTCCACGCAGGGAGCCTAATGTGGGACTTGATCCTGGGACTCCAGGATCACGCCCTGAGCCAAAGGCAGGTGCTAAACCACTGAGCCACCCAGGCATCCCCCTCCTGTTTAATCTGAGAATCTCACTACTGCTGACTTACTCACCTGAACTTACATTTGACTAAACAATATAGAGAGTGGTGTTGTCAGACTTTACAGTACATAAGCATCACCTGGAGAGTATTAAAACACTGTGTGTCCTGGGCCCCACCCCTTAGATTCTGATTCCGTAAACTAAAGTGGGGCCAATGAATATGCAGTTCTACCAAACTCACAGGTGATATGAATGCTCTTGATTCAAGCATCACATTTTGAATAACACTGGTTCTAACTTCATATACCTCCTTCATTTCCCCAATTTTTCTTCCCGTGTCCTTGAGTTTAGTTTTCAAGGGTATATATATTATGCAGAAACAGATTGCACAGGTCTTTTAGAAACAGAAATATCTTGTCTCAGCATAAATAATGCCCATATAATTAATGGAAAACTCAACTAATAAAGTGGTTATTATACAACATTAATAGATGTGATGATTTTATTTATATGAGTTCAATTGGTTATTTCACTTGTTATGTTTTACCAAAAAGCTAATTCACTTTGGGAAAATAATAGAAATAATAGGAAAACAGAGATAAGCCTTGACCATAGACAAGTTTTATACAACTATAAAACTGGAATAACCATAAACTATTTGAAGAAGCTCAGTAAGGAAAATCTCAACTAAGTTATATTAGCAGGCTATGACTTCCCAACACCAACTGAGTATCAAACAATTAAATTCTGACATTGTCAGGATTTAATTCATACTCCAGAGATTAAGGGCTCAGTCCCACAAGACTGCCTTCACTTTAGATGCCAGTCTCAAAAGTCCCACCTGTACTTCTGACCTACCAGCTACAAATTTGGCATGATTCCTTCCTCAGATTCTATAGTTGCTAGAATGACTCACAGAAACCAGGAAAATACTTTATGTACATTTACTGGTTTATTATAAAGGATATAACTCAGGAACAGCCAAATGGAAAAGAGGCATGGGACAAGGTCTTGGGAGAGTGGGCATACAGAGCTTCCATTTCCTCTCCAGGTATACCACTTTCCTTGAACCACTTTGAAGGATTCATTACCTGGAATCTCCCCAAACTTCATCATTTAGGGGGTTTTATTGAAGTTTCATTACATAAACACGACATTAAATCATTGGCCATTTGTGATTTAACCTAATCTCCTCTCCTGAAGGGTATAGGGGCTGCAAAAAGCTCTAACCCATGTTCTAATCATTTGGTTGGTGTTTCTGCTGATCAGCACAGGCTCTCCACCCACCATGGACATGTCACTCACATACAAAAAAGAGTAAATTCCCAGCATCTTAGGAGTTGTGTGCCAGGAACCTGGAACAAAGAGCATATATTTATTTTTTTACACTATAGTAGGACTTTATTTTGCATTTATCTTCCCCAAAGATAAGATACAAGTCACAGGAGAAAAAAGCTGTCACCAGGGACGCAGTTTCAAAAGTTACAGCTTAATCTCTAATACCTTTAAACATAGTTTGAGCCAAAGACCATGAGTGTCCACACCCATGACACAAGGTTATTATGCTACATCTACTCTAGTTACAATGGTAAGAAAGTCAGTGAACACATTTTACAGACTTTTCAATAGTTGAAACCAAAGCTGAAAGAAATTCTCACGATAAATCCATTTAACTAGAATGTCATACTTCATGAGCATTTCAATTTATTGAATGTTGAATGTGCTATTTGTTTAAAGATAATCTTTACAAATTCAACATCTTTTTATAAATGTTAACATTCATGAAGAACCTCCACCTTATTCATTTGACATTTCTCATATAATAAATTAGAAACCGAGTGCATACACACTCACATTCACATGCACTGTCTGGTCTTCACAGATTGTATATGGAAATAAGCTCCTGATCTTTCCTCTTAAGCTGAAAATATTGCCCAATCCCTTGTCATAGTCGTGTTTTTCTTTTAATCCACATTAATATAGTGGTAAATTTCCATAGTCTTCTCTAAAATAATCAAAGCAACAACAATCATATCAGCAACGATTTCATATTATTTAATGTTACCTATGCTACTGGCCCTCAGCTGTATAATTTATTTTAATTATTATTATTTTTTAAAGATGTTATTTATTTATTCATAAGAGACACACAGAGAGAGAAGCAGAGACATAGGCAGAGGGACAAGCAGGCTCCATGCAGGGAGCCTGATGTGGGACTCAATCCCAGGACCCCAGGATCACACCCTGAGCCAAAGGTGGACACTCAACTGCTGAGCCACCCAGGCATCCCTAACTATTATTGTTAATCCTCATCAGGATCAAGTCTAAGGTGGGGTGAATGAAGCTCTTGCCTCGAGTGCAAAGTCTGAGGGGCCATCAAAAACTCAGCAATCAAGATAAATAATATTTCAATGCACTATTTTTCAAAAACGAATATTAATAAAATATCCATAATGAACAGAATATGAAAATTTTAAATAAACAATAGATCAGCATCACTGATTTTTGTCTTTTGCCTCAGGTTCTGATATGGCTTAGCACAGAACTGTTGACTTCTCATAACAACCCTATGAAGTACAAAACAGTATTACTTTGATTTTATGAATAGAAACAGAGAAGTGAATTTACTTGTTCAAGATCACATAGTTGGTTAATGGCAGAGCCAGTGTATCTGACTTCAAGGCTCTTAGACCATGATGTTTACTGAGTGTTTTGTATATTTGTGATGTTAGGGGATACAGTAGTGCCCAACCTCAGGTCAATGGTTCCTTAGAAGAGCTAATAATTCACACTCATGGTTATATTTTATGACAGCAAGAGGATACAGATAAGAGTCAGCCAAGGGAAAAGATGCATGGGGGCAAAGTCCAAGAAGTTTCCAAATGTGGAGCTTCTAATTAACCTCTCCCAGTAAAGTCACAGACCAAATGACCTCTCCCAGCAATGGTGTCTGACAATATGCACAGAGTATAGCCAACGAGGAAAGCTCACCAGGCCTCGATGTTCAGTTTTTCCTGGAACTCATTCATGTAGACACAGATGACTGCCTGTGTGCCTGACCTTTAGTCTCCAGACCCTCCAGAAGTAGAGAAGATATCGTGTGACCCAAAGTCTTTATCACTAATCACATTGTTAGACTGACTTGTATGGCCTAAGGTCTCAAGGTAAACAAAGGCATTCTCAACAGGCAGGACATTCCAACAGCCTAGAGATCACTTCCCAGGGACCAAAGACAAAGGCCACACCTCTCTTTGGAAAATGTCAATTATTTGCTACACCATGTGCCACCACAAGGAGCAGGAGAGAAGCAGGGCTATGAAAAAGGATATAGACTCTTCTTATTTGGAAAAGAAGATGTAAGTCTTAAGTAAATAGGGTAATATAATCCCATATTTATGAATCAGCAACACTGCCTATATCTTTAGGGGAATGAATGCATTTGGAAAGGAAATATGACCTCACAAATGGCTTTCCATCTCAGTTTCAAGACTGCCAACAGGAAAAAGAGCACTTAGTCTTTAAGCACAGCCTGATTTACTTCCTAAATCCACCTCTCTACTTTGGTGAAAGAAGATGCCTTCCTATAAAAATAATCGGTACTAAAATCAAGAGATTAAAAAGATGCATATGCATCCATATAGTATTTAAAATAACATCCACTACAGACCATTGCTGCTCCACAGATCCTTAATACACTTCCTTATCACCTATAGAACAGTATCTCTTTTGTCCCAACTTGATAACGAGAAGATGTTTAAGAGGCGGGAAGGACACATCCATGTGAGATAATTTAGATGTTATTTAAAAAAACTGGTTTTAATATTAATAACTATTTTTTATTTAATGTATAGCAGAAAATTCTATTACATGCAATTAGAAACATGCCAAAGTATTTATGCTTTTAAAAAATTATCAATTTAAAGAAAAACATTAAGTAACTTGAAAATGAACACAAGCTATACTTGGATATGACAAAAGGAAGGAAGGAAAGGAAATATCCGAAGTTTAGAACACTATACATGATAAGCAGACCTTATCCCATCTCCTTAAATAAAAGGGTTTTAATTCTAAGACTGTTAAAAAACAAGTTTCTGAAACGGAAATCTAGCCATGTTCAATTTAAGTATTTATTCAAAATGCTCTAAATTGAGGAATTACCTCAAACTTCCTTCTTTTGCTAGAGATCAATTTTGAATGGAGAGGGGGAGCTTAATTCTTTCTAACTGGTCATTCGGAGATATTTTTAGTCCTGAATCAACTAGCAGATAAAAAATTTATTTTGTATTAGTTTCCCCCAGTGCTAACCATTATCCTCAAATTCTACAATCTGTCTTTACTATGCCTGCTGACTGGTTCTCTTTACTAGAAAATCACCAGGAGATCTGAGATGGAGGCAGGTGGGCCTGGTGGGAAGGGTACCAATTCCCCAGGGTTCCTCTCCCACCACAGTATGACCTTTAGAAAACTGTTCCTACTCCAAATACCTCACTTGCACCATTTGGAAGGGATGGGATGGTGACCTTCTCAGCACATGGTGAAAGGAAGGAGTCCCGGAGTCCCTGTCTGCTGGCACCCTGAAACTCTTGAAATGCAAAGAGGGAGGAGGTGAAGGAACAGCAGGGTTTCTGGCTGTGTCTGTGATCACATAGAATGAACAGAGCAGGTGGCTAGTTGATGGAATGCAAGGGCCCAGTTCTGAATATGGAGGAAGCTACCGGCTGTACTTGGAACCTCCACACTCCTTTGTTGTAATAGAGCATGATTAAAATGAATGAGCAAATGTTAAACTAGAGGGTGAAACCATTTTCCAGATTTTTTTTTTCTTTTCGTGTTTGGTTTACTTATTTGTTTAAAATGGACTAGGAAAAAAATAGTGTTCTTCAACACTGGATTTTAAGACTCATAAACTAGAAAGGGAGAATAGCATAGTGATTATAGCAGCTTTCAATTGTCAGATCTGGTTCTCCGTCTACTACTTCCTGTGTGACATTGAGGAAATAACCTCTCTGTGTCCTCAGCTGCAAAGTGAATATAGTAACAGTAGCAGCCTCTTGTTTTATTTGAGAGAATTAAATGAGATAATGCAGTGAAGCATATAATGTTTGGCACATAATTCTGCCTCTGTTGTTGTTGTTATTATTAGTTTAATGTAACCTCTCAACATTGCATTTGCTCATCTATAAAATGCTAACAATAAATACTTTGTGCCCACTGTATTATGTTAATTATGTTGTGAGAAAATCAAAAGGGATAATGGAAGTAAAGTTATATATAACCTGACATGACTTGAGGGCCTTCCTGTCCCTTGAAGATTTAAGTAAAATTGGGTGGAATGCTCTAAATTTTAAGATTTAGTGTGTTTACTAACACATGCACACACACACACACATGCACCCCACACAAACACAATTCTGCAAACTTCCCTCTTACTTTCTCTTCATCCCCCTATCTCCAGGCCTGTTTTCATGGGCATTCCCTGGAACTCCAGCACCAAATCTGGACAAAAGTTCTATTCTCATTTTATTCTCTTAAGAAATCTCACCACTTTGAGTATCCACAATCTCGGTAACTTTACTGAAGATAATGAAATACAGTCTCTTATTACTGTGCTCATTCTACCTTATGTTTTGTGCCACACCTCATCAGTGTCAGCCTCCCTAAAGCCTGTCCCACCACATGCCGTCTGCCATCTGGGGAAGGTAATCTAATGCCCCTTAACTGCAACTGCTTTACTGAAGGGACTCCTCCACCACCTTCCCTCAAAATGTCTTTTCTTGTAAATGAAAAAGTAATTCTAAAGTATCAAAACATGCAAATTGTAAGAAAATTGGAATTTTAATTCCAAGTCAATTCAAGATATATTTATTGATGTTCATCCTATGCTACAGGTTATGCTGGTTTCTAAGAATGTGGTAATAATTAAAACATATTTCCCAAAAGCTGTCAACCAGGAGCAAAAAGAGCCAGGAAAATTATACTTTCAGGACAGCTTCATCAGCGAAGGGAAGAGTTCAGGGGAGACAAGGAAACAACAGGTGAAGGCCCCACTTCTGGAGAAGGTGAAAAAGTCACAGTAGGGTAGTGAGATCTTGTACAATGAAGACAAAATCCTGCAAAAAAAGAAAAAAAGAAAGAAAGGGAAGAGGGTGGGAGGAAGGAAGGAAGGAAGGAAGGAAGGAAGGAAGGAAGGAAGGAAGGAAGGAAGGAAAAAAGGAAAATGAAACTCATTTCAGGTAGAGGAAAAGCCACAGCACAAAAAAAAAAAAAAAAAAAAGCAAAAAATTAGAAGCAAGATATTTTTTTTAAAAGATTTTATTTATTTATTTATGAAAGACACAGAGAGGAAGAGAGGCAGAGACACAGGCAGAGGGAGTAGCAGGCTCCATGCAGGGAGCCTGATGTGGGACTTGATCCTGGGACTCCAGGATGGCACCCTGGGCCAAAGGCAGGCACTAAACTATTGAGCCACCCAAGGATCCCATAAAAGCAAGATATTTTAGAGGAACATAAAATATTATTTATTGAAGTTAGAGCCCAGTTTAGACACTGAGATTAGATCTCTACTCCATTATGTAAATTATTTCTAAAAACAAAACAAAATTTTAAGTACTATTTCAATAAAAGTTATGGTTAAGTATAGTTCAGAATTATTAATTGGAATAAAAGTAAGTCCCCAAATTTCAGGCTTATTGTCATATTTCTTATAATAAATAGTCTGAATCAATGATTATATGAGTTTTATGAAATCTTGGCATCTGTAGAGGTGACACATAAAAACATCTGTAGAGCTCAGAATTATTAATTGGAGTTAAAGCAAGCCCCCAAATGTCAGGCTTATTGTAATAATATATCTTACAATAAATAGACAGAATCAATGATTATATGAGCTTTATGAAATCTTGACATCTGTAGAGGTAAAAAAAGCGTGTATCTTTCCTACTCTGTGCAAGAACCACAATCTATAGGCCCTTCTAGGGCATATGTAGATGCAGCCTTGGATACTAAAATGAGAGACAAACCAAAAATATATCACTTATTACATTGTCCACTTTGGAGGCAAATTTTTTTTTATTCTCTATTATTACCACTCACTCACTTCAATAAAAATAGAATTTTACCAAAATTCCCACTTGAACTATAGAAAAGGATATTATCATAAAGAGAAAAAAGACAGCATGAGGTTGGAAACTACCAAGTCTAAAAAGAACTTAGACTTAACAACACAGAACTCAGAGAAGACCCATGTAACAAGTATAGATTTGGTATACTGCCTTGGAGAGATGAGAACTATCATATGCTTTTCCTAATTATTTCAAATATAACTTAGGTCCTAATTTCTAGGTTTAAGAAGAAATCTAGACTTGTTTGAATCCCCATATTTATTCATTCAAAAAAAATTCAAGCAATGGCCTCTGGTTTTCGGGTATCCCTGGCCTATATGCCCACCCCTACTCCTTTTATTCAAGTTCGGGTGCAAGGATTTTAATTTTTTTTTCCACTAGATCAGCAGCAACTGTATGATGAGCATTTATTTAAAATAACTTTCGTCTACACTATAAGAGTAGTTGAACAACATTTGAAGTACCCTAATCAGAAATCCATACTCCAGGTGTTTCATTAGCACCTAAAGGTTCTTAATCAGTTGTATACACTCCAGAGGTGGCTGCATTAGTACTTCAAACATTACTATATAAATTTGTCAGTGTTTTTTAGCTAACATAAAGGAAAATAAAAATTAGTTTTTATTGTTGAAAAGCCACAAAAGTGGCTTTGTGGAGAACACCGTATTGATAAGCTTAAACTGATGTTGATAAGCTCACCACTGAATGCTTTTGGGTTATTACTCTAGATATGGAAGTGCTTTGAGAAGTTTATTTCCCTGAAAATGGAAGAATTTGTGGACTGATCCAATCAGTAGTCTTGCTGATCTCCCTGCATGCATCCCGTGTAAATAAATCTTTCACACAGTGGGATTTTTTTGAAGGGTCTAAAAGAATGAAAAGTCCTTTCTGAGCATTATTAACAATGTCTGTGTGCCAGATTTTGACTTCAGACTGGATATAATTATAACATAACACCTGAAAGTACTGCTGGGCTAGGTGAAGACATATAGCTCCTACTTGCCTCTAATGGTTGGAAGCAACCAATATATACCAAAAGAACTTGAATTATTGTGAATGCTAAATGATCTTTGCCTGGACTTCAAATTCCATAGATAATACACACTTGAAGGCATCCCTTATCATTAAAGTCCTACCTCTTTAGCTCTGTGGTGATTTTACTCCT
This sequence comes from Canis aureus, assembly GCF_053574225.1. Taxonomy (NCBI): domain Eukaryota; kingdom Metazoa; phylum Chordata; class Mammalia; order Carnivora; family Canidae; genus Canis; species Canis aureus. Next base: position 49,069,142 of record NC_135614.1, read on the forward strand.
CAGGCATTTTTTGGCAATGTCTGGAGATATTTGGTTGTCACAATTGGAGATAGGAGGGCTACCAGCCTCTGATGGTTAGGGGCCAGGGACTCTGCTAAACACGCTGCAGTGGATACAGCACAGCACACATACCTCCAACAAAGAATTACCTAGTCCCAAATGTGAATAGTGCCAATGTTGACAAACCCTATACCAAAAAATATAATTGTAAAAGATAAAAATATAAAATATGGTAACTGTAATCATTAATACTGGATTATCTGGTGAAGTTTTAAATCCTCTAGATTACATGTGTAGATTGCCACAGCACAACTTGTAATGATTTGATCACTTATTGTTTATCCTTATTCTGAAACAGATTTGTTTCTTACCTGTTTTTGCTTGTTTTCTTTATAAGTAATGGTCTTCTAAACTTAAGGAAGAAATCAATTTTACATAGTAAATGTTTAGGAAAAAATATTAAAACTAGCTAAATGAAGGATACTGGGTAGCAAACATTGTATATTCTGTAAGAGAACAAAGACATTTTGTCACTATTCTGAGGCCATGAACTGGGAGGGAAAAAGTTGGCTACTAAATAATGCTCCAATGGATTGTGACATGAGACAGATCATAAAATTGAGATATAAACTGGAAAAGACCAAATAAGGCAATGAAAATTAACTTAGACAGTCAGAAACTAAAACTGAAAAGGCAAGGAAATGAAACTTACAGAGGAAATACAAAACCACAGTATGAAGAACTGCTCCTTTGGATATTAGCATGGTGGAAACTGAGCTCCTAAGTGCTCTATCAATAAACAGAGCCATCATTAATCTTTTGTGACAAGATACTTTGGAGTAACCAAATTGTGATGGTCATAGGCCCTGAATATCCTGTATTATCCTCAGGATTGAAGATGACTTCTATATACAGTAATTGTTATATCATGTTTCTCCACTGCAGTAAATTTTAACAGAAATGGCTTTCAAAAGCTGTCTTAATAAAAAGTGATTTAGGGAAAAAAGAAAGAGTACCCAACTCTAGTTATTCCAGTTATTTCTTTTACAGTGTTAACTTAGATATATTTGATTTTGAACTTCTTTTTAGAGGGGCAGAGCTACTGTGTCATTTAAAGTTGAAGTAAGTAGCAGAAGGTTTGCAGCTGGTTTGGATTTTCTAACACAAGACATGCCCCCACCCCGACTTTATAGTTAGAGCGATAAATCTCATCTGATGACATTTATGCTCTTATTGGGAGAGATTTTCAGAGAGATGTTAAGGTCAAAGTTGGACAAATCCAAATCTAAATTATTATTTCTCAGAGAAAAGCCAGAATCTATATATATGAAAAGGCTTTCCTTAGCACATGAAAGAGAGAAAGAGGATCTTCATACTTGCTACAACAATTATTGAGCCTTACAGGAAGATGACAAATGGGTAAATAATAATAAGACCAAAATCAGGCCCCCCTACAATGTGCTTCCCTTAGTCAAAGAAGAATCACATTACTGGGAGTACAGATTTAGAGATCACCCATGTTTCATCTCAACTCTAGTTCTTTTCAGTATGATCTTGAGCAAATCATCTAATCTTTCTGAGTCTCAGTTACACCATCTGTTAAGTGTAGATAATAACAGTACCTATTTCATTATTTGTTTTGAAAATCAAATAGTTGAGGTAGAAATGCTTAGTAACTGGTACCTGTCACATGTTCACAATAGAGTAGGAGCTTTTAGTGGATTGAATGGTACCCTTCTTCCAAACATATCCATGTCCTGGATTCTATGAATGTGACTTTATTTGGAAAAAGAGTCTTTGCAGATGTGACTAAGGATCTCAAAATGAGACCACCTGGATTATCCAAGTAGTCCCAAAATGAAATATAATGCCCTTGTAAGAGATAGAAGAGGAGAAAACACATAGAGGAAGAGATAATGTAATGATGGAAGCAAGGATTGGTATGATGCAGCCATAAGCCAAGGAATGACAGGAGGCATCAGAAGCTAGAAAACAGCAAGGAAAGATTCTCCCCTGCACTCTCAAAGAGAGCACAATCCTACTGACATCTTAATTTCAGACTTCTGGTCTCCAAACTGCAAGACAGTAAATTTCCGTTGTTTGAAGCTACGTAGTATATGTCATAATTTATTACGAAAGCCCTAGAAAACTAATACTGAGTTACTTTTTAAACAGCTTTTACTAAAATATAATTCACATATCCTATAATTCATCCATTTAAAGGTTATAATTCAGTGGTTTGGGGGCATATTACATCATTAAATTTTTTATATTGTCATACAATATATATAATTTTTAAACCATTTTTAAGTATACAATTCAGTGACATTAATTATATTCACAATGTTGTGCAACTATCACTACTGTCTGTTTCCCAAATTTTCATCACTCAAAATGGACACTCTATACCCATTAAGTAATAATTCCACATTTTCCCCTCCTTCCAGCCCCTGGTAACCTCTAATCTACTTTCTGTAATGCAGGGCTTTTTATTACTATTTCAATTACTATTACTTCCACCATAGTAAAATATTTGGAAATATGACAGTGCCTCCCCTGTTACTAGATTGAGGCTATTTCGTCAAAATCTAATTGCCAGACAGTGGCCTAAAAATGAAAATATCTGCCAATTCCCCATTTCTGTGCTATATGAGGAACCAATCAGCGGCCAAAGAAAGCTGACAAGGCTCTGAAGGCAATTACACAGGAAGAGCTGCCTTCCTATCCAACACAAATTTCTATAGCCTGATATAGCTTTGCTTTATCACTGAATTTAACCCTCTGTCCTCCTAGGTATACTTGGCAGGCAATTGTGATCCCCAGAAGCCTTACCTATAAAACATAGACTCTGCTATATTGAGAGTGGGACAGGATTTCTAGTTCACTCTCCTCTCAATATTATAACAATTGCCTGTATTTTATCCATTACTCCACTTACAATTTTCTTTTCCATTTGCAATATGATTTTCTAGAGAGATATTAAATAGTATTTGTTTTATTTATTCATTAATTCAACAAATTTTAATTAGGGGAAACGACACACTATTCTAGGTGCTATAAAGGAGATAAGTATTAGTAATTTACTTGTCTGTACTTTTATTTATCATCATAACTGCTGCATACCAGGCTTTGGAGCATGTATGAACCATAGAAAATTCTTTCACTGGCTGTTTTAAAGACAAAATAGTTGGGGCTTAAGTCATAGAGGATCATATTTTACAGTATTTACCAGGAAAAAATTTCTGTCCCTTAGAAAATGTGATGTCCTTTTTGAGCCAAGATATTCCATGTAAGGTATAGTGCCTACAGAGACAGTTGTATATGGGTCCAAGTTCTGCTAGTAATAGCAGAGAGCGCTTAGGCAAGATACTTAACCACTCCAGGTCTAATTTTCCTCATTCTTAACAAAGGATAATGCTTGAATCTACTTCTTACAATTGTGAGAATTAAATGAGATAAATTGTTATAAGCTATTAGCATAATGTCTTATACATGAGTGTTTCAGAAATGATACCCTAAGTAATGAGGTTACAAGGCTAGAAGATCTAATACAGATATTATGTAGCCAATTTCAGAAGGTTTCCTTCCTCTGTAAGATGTCTACCACTATTTGTAAGGACATTTTCCTAAGAGTTCTTTTTTATTTTAATGTTAAAGATAAGAATTCTGTTGTTTGAGATTAGGCCTAGATTGAACAGCTAGTTCCCTTAGAAAAATGCTTCCCTCCTTATTTGTTGGTCCGCTGAACATTTATTAAACACTTACCATTCCCAGGGTACCATGTTCCATGTTATATCCCAGAAGTTTATGGTATAGTGGTACCTAGACATATAAGCAAATTATTAAATGATTAAATAAAAGTTATATTAGCAAGGCATGTAGGGTAGTAGAAGAAGTACTCTCTCTCTCTCTCTCTCTCTCTCTCTATATATATATATATAGGCACTTAACTCCACACTGCAAAGTCAGAAGAAGTGACATTTAAGAAGAATCTGGAATCATATGACAAGTAGGAAGAAAGGGAAGATAAGGTTCAAAGCACAGGAGAGAGCACAGCATGGTTGGGGGACTTGTACTTTTGGTTTATATGCAAGAGCCAGATACTCATGTGAGCATGGCAGGAGATAAGATTGGCAATAGCCAATCGAGGTCTATGGTCCTTGGCTTCTCTCAAGATAATTGAGGAGCAATATCTCAGAGATAATGAAGATAAATTATACTTTTAAATAGTTAGAAATCTGAATCATATTTCCTCCCTTACTTCATTCTTTCCACAAATACCTATAGGGTATCCATTTTGTGTCAGGTGCTTTGTCTGATGAATGATAGAGCCCTGGCTCTCAAAGCATTCATATTCAAATGAAGAGTGGGTGGATATGGATGTCAGCACACTGTGATACACTAAGTACTGTTAGAGAAGTAAGTAGAAGGTACTCTGTGAGGTGCAAAAAGGTGCCTAACCAAGTCTTGCAAGGTCAAATACTCCAGGAGTATTCTCTAAACCAAGCCTTGAAAGATCAGCAGAGTAAAACATTAAGGAAATATGGATAGAAAAATTCACCAGGCAGAAGAAATAGCACGTACAAATCTATTGTACCAAGGCAAGAGAGAACAATGGAATTCAAGGCACCAAAGGTAGTTCATTTTGACTAGAGCTTAGAGAAGAAAGTTGGAGATGGGGGATGGGAAGTGACTGGGATGAAGAGAAAGATGGAGACATCTTGTGAAGGGCTCTCTAAGCCATGTTAGGTATGTAATTCTGAAGCCAATGCACATATAAGAAAAGATCTGGGCATAAAAGTAGCACAATCATATCTGTACCTTAGAAAGATCACTCAGGTACTTGAGAGATTAAACTGGAAATAAAGAGACCAGATAGAAGGCTGCTGCACTAATCCTGGTAAAAGATACAAGTTTCTTAAATAGGTAGTGGGTATAGTTTGGAAAGATATTTAGGAGATAGAACTGACTGGACCTACTGATGTGAGAAGTGAGGTATAAGGAGAAATTAAGGATAATGCCAAGATTTCTGTCTTGGCAGTCAAAGGCTGATTATATTTTCATTCTGATGGGGATCTTAGAAGGAGGAGTTGTGCTTTGGAAGAAAACAAGAGCTCAGTTTGAATGTGTTATACTGGAAGAAACATTCCTATGGAATCTTTAAATAGAGATAGATAAAGAATCTAGGATGGAGCTGATATTCAATATGTTCTGGAAATACAAATTTGGAATTTACCTGAGAAGAGGTGGTCACAGAAGCCTTAGGAGTATTAGATTGCCCAAGGTAGAAGAAATAGAATGAAAGGAAAATATATATGTAGACAGAGACTTTGAAATAGCAACATCTAGAGAATTGGCAAATACAGAGGAGCATACAAAAAGACATGCCAGGGACAGTCAGAGAGTTAAGAAGAAAACGGAAGAGAATATTATTGCATTCTGATGGGGTTTCAGAAAGAGGAGTTGTGCTTTGGAAGGAGTAAAAGGAAGAGAAAGAAATCAATAGTATCATGAGTTACAGATAGTTTAAAATAAGGACTAAAAAAATCATTTAAAATGAATAACTAGACACATGATTAAGAAACTATCAAGAATAAATGTAAGAAAATCAATTATCAAACTGATGCAATTGTTCAAGCAAGAGATGAGATCTGAGCTAGTTCAATAGTAATAGTATTATTATTAGCCAGGGGAAGATATACACATCTGGACATATTTGGGAATTACAGATGACAAGACTAGAAATGAAGGATAAGGGGGAAAACAGAGTCCGGGAGAAGAGGGATGGTTCATTTAATCAGGGAATTGTTAAAATTGAGGAATGATTGAAATTTCCAAGTAGAACACTAAGTGAAGAAAAATGATCTTCAGCTCAGAGGAAAAGTCAAAAAAAAAAAAAAAAGAGAGAGAGATCTAGTGCTGAATCACCAATTATCACTGTGAGTGAGGACTATATGCAGAAGGAGAGGAGAAAGACAAGAGGATTTGGGGACCACCATCCGGTGAAGAAGCAGAAGGAGTGCCTGGAAGAGCATTCAGGAAACAGAGTCACAAGAATGGTATTGTCCAAATCAGAAAAAACAAAAAGAGAGGTATCCACAACATCAAATGCTACAGAAAGTTTCAGTTACATGAGGTGGTTCTGCTGGATGACTCAAAGAATTCTAGTTCTTATTTTATTTTGAAGATTTTATTTATTTATTTGAGAGAGTACAAGCAGGGGGAGGGGCTGAGAGAGAGGAAGAAGTAGACTCCCCCCTGAGCAGGGATCCCGATGCGGGGCTTGATGTGGGCTCTATCCCAGGCCCCCGGAATCATGACCTGAGCTGAAGGCAGACGCCTAGCCGACTGAGCCACCCAGCCATCCCAGAAATCTAGTTCTTATCCTAGTTACTTACAGTGCGAAGTTACAAGAAAAGAATAGCCTGGAGATACCCAGGTCTTAGATTAATGAATTAATAGATGTATATAAATGTGACTATGAAATGGATACAAGTATCTGGCAGAAGTTTAGGATTTTAGTTTTGGTAAAGTTCATTGTCAAGAAGTGATTCCTTAATGACATGGTAAGAGCTGGGGTAATGAACTGATGGACAAAAATGAGGGAAAAAAATCCCTAAGCAACAATCTGAAGAGAGCACAATATGAAAGGTTATCTCAAATATTATATGGTCATTCTCTAAAATCCCATGGATTTGCTCAGCTGCTTGTCGAAGCCAGATTATATTTAGGAAGCCAACATCCAGCATCCTTTAAGACTATTACATATACCAGAAATGCCATTTATTCCAAAAAAAATAGACATTTTAATGACAGCAACAGATTCTAATTGAATATAATTTCAAAATAGATACTCCAGAAAAAGTTGAAAATGTTTAAACAACTGTAAATAAGAACTTGATAATGTAAACCAGGAAAAGAGAGCAGGCTTGAATTCCGAGACTATTCTGAAAACCGCAGACATCGTAAGCCACATTAGAGAGATAGTTTGGTTGAACTCAAATGCCTTAAATTAGATAATGATTATATTAATGGATAAATACATTGACCATAATATAGGCTTATCTTCTTCCATACACAAGCAGTTTTCTTTCATGTTAGCTCATTTGTTTTCATATATAATTAAATTGGTAGGTCTAATAAAATAAATGCTCCATAATAAATGCTAGGTTGAATATAAATATATTATAAGTTATCTTGATGTACAATGACTGCAATAAGAATTCGGTATATCTCGGTGCACTGGCTCTATGCCCTGGAATGCTACCAGGTTTCTACCCCTCCCCCAGCTTACTCCACTCTCACACCTCTCAGCTGTTTTTGCACTGAAAAACCCAGGATTGTTTGCAGTTCAGTAAGTCCTTACATTATGAATTCAGACAGCCTGAAATCACTTGATATCCAGATTTAACATTCTCCTAGCCTATAATAAACCCACGAATGGAATTTATAAGCAACAGAAACAATAATAGAACATTTTGTTCTTTTAAACTAAAGTTCTGGACAAGTGGCTAGCTTAGTGGACAGAAAAGTTATGTTTTGGCTCCAGACCATTGTAAATGCCACTTAAGGATTCAATAATAAAAATAGAATCTCTAGCTTTGAGAGTAAACTGCCACATTCTGATCTAATAGAGGAGCCATATTTATTAATATCCATATCATCATTTTAATATCCTACTTTATCTTTCCAAGAGAGTGCATAGAGCGCAATGAAAGCCACATTTTACAAGCCAATTTTAAATGCCTTTTAATGATGATTCACAGTGCTCTAATACAGATTTCTCATCAATATCACCATCCTAGAGGCATGCATTAAAGCTGCAAATCATTTCTTGGGTGGTGTTACTGTCAGATTCCAAATGTACTACAGACATAACTCAGAGGTCTAAGTTAAGAATCACCCTTGGATTCAATGGGTATAATCTGATTTCTGCAAACTGGAAATAATGCCAGTCATGCCAGAGACTGATTTAAGGGCCCTTTTTTGGAAGATAAGCCTGAGTCTCTCTCTTTCTCTCTAGAACAGGCAGACACTTTTGAATTCAGAACCACCCTCGACCCCTCCCAAAAGAAACCATGAGTTGAACATCTAAGTTTCTACAATTTGTAAATTGTTTGATTATTTAAACCTTTTTTCCCCTACTAAATGTTAATCAGCATTCCTGCTGGTGGTCCTTAGGGTTGTTACCAGGGAACTTGTAAATTATTTTAAAGATGTAGCTTAGATAAAGGGGGACACCTGTAGATGAGTTCTTTCCATTATCATTAGCATAAACCCTTACAGGCCAATTTCTGCAACATTGTGATAAACTGCTGGAAACAGAAATGCTTGATATAAAACATGGTAGAAAGGCTTAAATTGTTCTGGGTCTTTAGCATATTTTCACATTGGTATTAAGAATGCTAGAAATAATTTAATCATTGCCTGATTATAGCGATGTTAGAAGTAATGAAATCCTTGCCTTATTACATATGGACTCATTCAGAGCCTCATTATTTATTTGGCAAGCATTAAGCATCAAATCAATTTAGTCAGATACTTGAAAATGGGAAATTCAAGATGAAAGTTAAAGTGAAGATTAAGAGGTAAAATTAAAACTATTTATTTCTAACAGGCACAGAGCAATTTCCTTTGCAAGACACCTAGCCCAAGAGAGTTAAATGAGAAGGGCAAATGGTAGAGTCCATCCCAAAGAAGGGAACTGAAAATTAAGAATAGTTGGCAAAGCATTCTCTACTTACATTTGCCTGGGTCAAATGACATAGGAAGAAAAGGGTGATAACTTTGATTTGTAGCTATAGAATATACTCTGTGCTTTTATGCATCTGATTATTATTGGAATGGTTTCCATTTCCAGCTCAATAGAAATGGGAAGAAAGGAAGTGCATGCTAATCATTTGGGAATTTGTAGTTTCATTTTGCGTATGAAGAGCTACTGACATTAGTAGGATGCAATAAATGTATTCAGTAGTGTTTTGGTTTGGGACTTAGAGCAGTGGCCACATCAATGATACATATTTTCACACTTCAATGTATATGGGAAAGTATCCCACCCACACTAGATTGAGGCTGGAGATAATGCCCTTGTAAGCAGTTCTCTGGTTGTTCCTTGTAAGGGAATTTTTTAACGTATTGATCCATGACAATAATTAGTGGATTGGGTCGCAGGAAGCTGATCAAGCTCATTGCGTAATGGGGAATAATTGCCAATAAAGTCACACAGGAAGCCTTAAGGAAAAAAATAACTTCTTCCTTTTGAGCACAGAGGTAATTAGAAGTAGAGCCAAAACTATCATAGGGCAGTATGTGGATTTGTTACCCTGGTTCTAACACACCAGATAGCAATACATATGATCACACACAGAACCAGTGGCAGATGGGAGAAGTTGGACTTAATTCTAGTCTTTCTGAATAAGGTGAGAAGCTAGACATTTAGACTGAATGTAGAAAGTAGGCCAAAGCATTAACTACAGAAAGAAAGAGCCATGTTACTACTGAAAGGGATTAGTGTTTAGCATAGGAACAGAAGGAATATATATTTTGTATTAAGGAAATGGAACAAAAAATACAAGAAAATGAAAATCAACAGTCTTTTTTAAGATATATTTATTTATTTGAGAGAAGGGGAGAAAGAGAGAGAGAGAGAGAGAGAGAGAATGCGAACAGTGGGGAGGGGCAGAGGGAGAAAGAAAGAATTTTAAGCAGACTCCCAGCTGAGGACAGAGCCCAATTCAGGGTTTGATCTCATCACTCTCGATCACGACCAGAGTCAAAATCAGCAGTTGGAGGCTTAACCAACTGAGCCACACAGGTGTCCTGATAATCAACATTCTTATGCACCAGGCACTGGGTTATAAGCCTCATGTAGAGTATTTTATGTGATCCTGCTAATAACCCTTCAAACTAAAGACGATTCAACTTTAATAGATGAGAAAACAGAATTAGGCAAATTATGTCACTATTCCTGATTATACTTGTTGGAAATGACTGACCTGGATATAAAACCAGCTGTCTGACTCTAAAGCAGCTAAAACATTAAAAAAAAAAAAATGTACCTTGATTTACCAGCATGTACCATCAGGTAAAATAAACTAACTCCCCCAAAATATCACCCAATTGTAGACCCTATCTTGGCATTTTCCACATTTCTTTCTGTCAGCTAGAGAAGACCTAAGGTCAAACAGCTTCTGTGAAGTGACCCCAAATTCAATAAACAGTCGTTTAATCTGCTGAAGTGGTGAAAGTGACTTTAGTCTCAGTCAGGAGTGGATCAATTCATCCCCATTGGAATTTTTTTAAATGCTTAGATTTTACTAGTCAGCTCACTAGAGAGTCAGGGGGAGAGTAAAAGGAGGAAATCCTTTTAAAATCTGCTTTTGTTTCACTTAGGTTTGTTTGAAAATTTTATGTAAAAAGAGACAATATTAATATAAAGAGGAGAAACTAATGAGCTCTTTTGCTGGTGTTACCTTTGGGTAATATTGCCACCCACTGCCAGTCTCTACACTATTTTCAGGAAATACCTATTTGTTTTTCATATGACTTATCATTACTGGATTGCAATATTCTCTTTATCATATCAAGGTTTATTCTGTTTACGTCCTGTCTAATAACATGTAGCCATCCAAGTATAATCAAAAATAATAATAGTCAGTGTATTAGAAATGCTCTTTGCTCTTTGTAGAAGCCAATTAGTATTTTCAATGCCTTTATGAATAATTCTTTCATTTTTAAGAAGTTTAGTTTCCCTTCTTTAAAGAAAATTTAACGCCCTAGTATTTCATGAATTCATAATTGTTCATGTGATTAAGATAAAAATAGGCTTGCTGCCTGATAAGATTTTCTGTCCCATGTGGTCATTATAACCAAGTCTACAATTGTTTTGTTTTTTAAAATAAAGATTCTTTGCAAATAAGAGACATCTCATTGCCAATGCTACTGAACCTTTCTAAGTAATAAAGGGAAACAGTGTTGTGAATATACTGGAGAAGAAAGATGAAATGCGGTATCTTTCCAAATATTACATTGAGGGATATGCATGGGAAATAATATAAACACAGGTTAAAATTAGAGTCAAAAAATTTGACCACAGGAGGCCCTAGCAAAGAGTCTTAAACTATTCCAAATAGAGATACATTTTTATTTTTGGATTATAAAAGTTGGGAGGAGATGTCAGAAATTTTGCAATGTTTAAATATCACCCAGTCAATGTTAAGAACTGTTAAAGCATTGAGTGCATGTAAATTCAAAGTAGTGAGGGAACAGAGGATGTACTGGCACCAATTAAGGAGGTTATTTTAACTATATTTCTAAATTAATGATTAATTATCATAGCTTTATTTCAAGATTCAATCTTCAGTAAAGCAGGTTTGTCTACTTTGGGTTTTTTTCTGCTTTGGAATATTTTAAACTATTTTTTACATCTTTTCAAATATACAGAAATGTAAATACAGTAGTATATTAAACTTCTGTGTTCTCAAAAACTGGTTTTAGGGGCTCCTGGGTTGCTCAATGGTTGATTACCTGCCTTTTTGGCTCAGGGTGTGATCCCGGGGTGCTGGGATTGAATCCCACTTTGGGTTCCCTACGCGGAGTCTGCTTCTCCCCTTGCCTATGTCTCTGCCTCTCTCTCTCTGTGTCTCTCATGAATAAATAAATAAAATCTTAAAAAAAACTGGTTTTAACAATTATCAGTTTATGGCCAGTTTATGTTTTATGTCTATTACACCATACAATTCTATCAATCATACTCAATACAAGATTGGTTTCAGGAAAATCCAGATGCCATATCATTTTGTCTGTACATAATCTGAAGATACTAATTTTTTCACTTTTCCTTAGCCATAGTACCATTAATACAGAAGCAAAAAGAATAATTGATAATTCTTCAAAACATTGTTCAAACTACCCTGATTATGTAAATACAGAGATAGATGCATATGTCTACATGTGCACTTTTTAGGTGTATATACATTTTATGTATATGTATGTTTTAAGAATATATATTTATGTAAAGGTAAATACATATATTTCATATATGCATGTATATATACTTGTATGTATTATTATTGTTTATATATGTGGGCTCATATAAAATTTTTATGTATATATTTTTAATGTATATGTATTTGTGAATGTATATACAATAAACAAATCTGAATACTTGAGGAATTATAGATCTTCTGGATCACTATTGGAATTCTAGGAAAAATTATCAAATTTAGTTCTTATAATGAAATAAAAGGTGTTTTCCACAGGTAAAATGTGGCCAGTAGTAGGATGCTTGTAATTGGTTCAAAGGCTTACCATTCAGATAATTTTAAAAGGTCCAAGGACTATAGATTGGCTTTAACTTCTATCAACACAAGGATCTTGTCCATTTTGTTTACCACTGAATACTGCAGTGTCTGACATATGGCAAGTGTTTAATGGATATTTTTTATTGTTGAATGAATATGAAATCATATTCTGACATCTTATTCTACTTGCTGCCTGTCCTTCATAGCCAAGAAGGATATCTATCTGTAGATCAGTGACCTCAACCATGAACTTTTTATTTTTCTCTAGTAATTCCTGCTTTAACTTTCTAGTGAATGGCATAGAACAAACTATTAATATTAGAATTATGTATTAAATTTATTTATTTTAGTACAGCTCAAATTATAGTGAGAATCACAGAAATATTTGTACATTTAAGAAATATGTATTTTCTTGATGTTTATTCAAGCATTTCATATATTCTCTGGCTTCTTAGTATCTGAATGGCTGCCAGAAGTCTGTATCTGTCTCAGATAGGTAGCCCAGTTTGTGTTATCATCAGAGACAGGTTGAACTGACAAACCATGAACACTTACCCTGCAACCTGCCGACAAATGCTTTACAGCTGTTAAATGTCTTGGAATCCAGATTGAGTGACAGTAAACATTGATTTCGACACTTCCCAATTCAACAGGTGAAATTATATTATGTGGTATCTATTGTATAGCACCTTGCTTCTTCACAACAGAATGAGATGAGGTTCAACATAATTGTGTACAAGACGATGGGTTGGATTTGCTGGTAACTCAGGAGCTACTGAATCTGTCCAGCTCATTTCTGGCATTTTGTCACAGGCTTTTCCACCTGTGTATATTTTGTTCCCCTTCACATCATATATTCCCTTTCCTTTTTTTAGGGAAGGAAAAAGTAGTAAATTCTAGATCCCCTCTACATTACTTTTACATGTCATTTGTGATGAAGTAATTACAATATTGATAAACTCTTCTGTTATTGCTACAGAGAGGGAGAAACCCAGGCACCTAGATTTACCAGTTTTTTCTTTCCCAAAATCATCTTGTGAAGTCAACTTTAGAAGAGTATGTTAATTTTAAATTAGTTTTCAATTAGTTTAAAAGCAATAACATGAATAACTAAACTAAAATTTCATTAGGAACTTGCAAAAGCAGAAGCTTACTTTACAATGTTAAAAGGCATCTTTGTAGGTAGAGCTCTGGACTATAAGCTAGGAGGTCTGGTTTATCTGCCTTGCTAGACCATTATCTAACCTGAGACTGTGGATAAGATTCTTGAACAGTGTGTATTTCATTTTATAGTTGAATAGCAATGATATTATACATATGCTCATAGTTTTATATGAAAAGTAAGTTCTTCTAATATATGGAAAAATGCCTAGGAAAGTATTGTGCAGTGTACAAATATTTGTTATCACACAGATTCTTTTATGTACACAGAACATTGTGCTATATTTGATGCAGAAGTGACTCAGGCAGATGAAATCATCAGGGCTAGTCAATGTCCCTTTCCCTTATAAATCCTGTTACCATGCACCAAAGAGCAAAGAATGGCTTATATAATTTCAGCTTCTAGTTGCTGAGTATGTCAAAGACCTGAAAGAGGAAAAACTAATTGAAATTTAGTGCTTTAATTGAAAAGAATGGGAGAAGTGACTCAAGATATATATTGAATATTAAATATAATACTGTCCCTTGCCATCATGGAGTTTAGTATTTAGCATTTTTCATAGAACTAGAACAAACAATTCTAAAATTTGTATGGAACCACAAGAGACCCCAGATAGCCAAAGCAATCTGGAAAAAGAAAAGCAAATCTGGAGGCATCACAATTCTTGACTTCAAATTATATTGCACAGCTGTGATAATCAAAACAGTATGGTACTGGAACAAAACCAGACACGTAATTAATGGAACAGAATAGAAAAACCAGAAATAAACCCACAAGTATATGGTCAATTAATCTTCAACAAAGAAGGAAAGAATATCCAATGGGAAAGACCCAGTCTCTTCAACAATTGGTGTTGGGAAAACTGGACAGCAACATGCAAAAGAATGAAACTGAACCACTTTCTTACACCATATACAATAATCAATTTAAAATGGATTAAAGACCTAAATGTGAGATAGAAAACCATACAAATCCTAGAAGAGAGAATAGGCAGTATGCTATCATCATAGCAACTTCTTTCTAGATATGTCTCCTGAGTCAAGGGAAACAAAGGCAAAAATAAACTATTGAATCTATATCAAAATAAGAAGCTTTTGCACAGCAAAGGAAATAACAAAATTAAGACAACCTACTGAATTGGGTGAGATATTTGCAAATGACATATCTGATAAAGATGGCTATATCTTTAACTATAGAAAACAAACTGATGGTTACCAGAGGGGAGATGGGTGGGAGGATGGATGAAATAGGTGAAGGAGATGAAGGTGTACATTTGTCATGATGAGTACTAGGTGATTAAAATAAAAATATAAAGAGAATATAGCAATTACAAATATATATACACCCAACATTAAAGAAACTAAACATCAAAAAAACTATTAATGGAACTGAAAGAAGAAATAGATATTAATACAATAAAAGTAGGACATTTCAGTACTCACTTTAACACTGTATAAATCATTCAGACAGAAAATTAATAAGGAAAAATGAGGACTATCCATCAAATGGACCTAAAACACATGTGTAGAACATTCTATCTAGCAGTACTAGACTACACATGCTTCTCAAGCACAAAGAACATTCTCCTGGAAAGGTCACATTGTGTGCCACAGAGCAAACTTGACAAACTTAAGAGAGAAATCATATCTGGTATTTTTTCCAACCACAATGGTATGAAGTTAGAAATCCATAACAGGTAGAAAACTGAAAAGTTCACAAATAACTGGAAATTAAACAACACACTGCTGAACAACAAATGAGTCAAAGAAGAAGAAAAGTAGGAAATCAGAAAGTACCTTGACAAAAAAGAAAATACAACATATCAAAACAAAACTTATAAGATAATGCAAAAGCAGTTTTAAGAGGGAATTTTACAATGAAAAATGCCTACATTAAGGAAAAGGACATCTCAAATAAATAACCTAACTTTACACCTGAAGGAAATACAAAAGGAAGCCTAAACTAAGCCAAAAATAAGCAGATGAAATAAAGATTAATGTAGAAATGAATGAAATAGAGATTACAAAGAAAATAGAAAAGATCGATATAATTATTGATTGTTTCTTGAATAGATAAATAAAATTGACAAACTTTTAGCTACACTAACCAAGATGAAAAGAGACAGTACTCAAATAAACAAAATTATGAATGAGAAAGGAGACATAACTGACACCACAGAAATACAAAGGATCACAAGAGACTAGGAACTATTATGCACTAGCAAATTAGGTAATCTAGAAGAAACGGAAAAATTCCTAGAAACATACAACCTACCAAGACTGAATAATGAAGAACCAGAAAATCTGACAGACCATTTTCTTCAGTAAGAAGCTGAAGCCATAATCAAAAAGCTCCTAACAGAAAAGCCCAAGTCCAGACTGGTTCATCAATTAACTCTACCAAATATTGAAAGAAGAATTAACGACGAACAAACTTTTCAAACTCTTCCAAAAATCAAAAAGGAGAAAATACTTGCAAGCTCATTCTTTAAAGCCAACATTATCCTGATGTCAAACCAGATAGGACACTATAAGAATATCAGGCCAATATCCCTGATGAACATAGATGCTAGAATTCTAAAGAAAAAAAATCTAGAAAACTAAATTCAATTGCACATTAAAAGGATCATACACTATGATCAATTGGGATTCATCTCTGGGATGCAAGGATGGTTCAAAATACACAACCCAATTCATGTTATATTTCACATTAATAGACTGAAGGATAAACATCATATCCTTTCAATAGATGCAGAAAAAGCATTTGAAAAAAATTCAACATCCTTTCCTGATAAAAACTCTCAACAAATTCAGTATAGAAAAACACATGTCAACATAACATAACAAATGCTATGTACGCTAAGCACAAAGCTAACATCATATTCAATAGTGAAAAGTTAAAAGCTTTTCCTCTTTAGAGACAAGACAAGGGTGTCTACTCCCACCATTCTCATTCAACATAGTACTGGAAATGCAAGTGAGAGCAATCAGACAAAAAGAAAAAAAGAGAAGAGGAGAAGAGAGAAGAGGGGAGAGGAGAGAAAGGGAGGGAGTAGAGCCGAAAAAAGAAAGAAAAGACATCAAAATTAGAAAGGACGATAGAAAATTTTCTGTTTACAGATGACATGATCTTATACATAAAGGAAGCCTAAAAACTCCGCCAAAAAACTGTTAAAACTAAGAAATGAATATTGAATTTCATAAGGTGGCAGGATACAAAATCGACATACAAAAATTAGTTTTGTTTCGATTCACTAACAATGAAATATCTGAAGGAAAAATAAAACCCGCATTTACAATAGCATGAAAAGATAATACTTAGGATAATTTAACCACAGATGTGAAAAATCTGTACACTGAAAGGTGTAAGACATGAACGAAAAAAATTGAAGAAGGTGCAAATAAGTGGAAAGACATTCCATGTTTGTAAATCAGAAGTACTAATATTGTTAAAATGTCCATATTATCTCCCCGAAGCCAACCACATTTTCAATGCAATCCCCATCAAAATTCCAATAGCATTCTGCACAGAAACAGGAAATGCAATCCTAAAATTCATATGGAACCACAAATGATACTAAACAGCTAAAGCAATCTTGAGATAAAAACAAAACTGTATGCATCATACTTTCTGATTTCAAACTATACTATAAAGCTGCAGTAATCAAAACTGTATGGTACTGGCATAAAAACAGACAGACACAAAGATCCATGAACAGAATAGAAAGCCCAGAAATAAGCCAAGCATATATGGTCAACTAGCATTTGATAAGCAAGCCAAGAATACTCAATCGGGAGAAGATAAATTTTCAATAAATGGGGCTGGGAAACTGTATATTAACAAGCAAAAGAGTGAAACCAGGTCATACCTTATGCCACTTATAAAAATGAAGTAGAAAAGGATGAAAGATCTAAATGTAAGACATGAAACCATAAAACTCCAAGACATAAATCCAAGAAACCCTCCTTGACATTGGTCTTGGCAATATTTCAGATATGATACCAATAGTAGAGTCAAGAAAAGCAAACAAGTGGGATTACATCAAACTAAAAAGTTTCTGCACAGAAGGAGAAACAATCAATAATATAAATGAAGAAACAACCATATCTGACACCACAGAAATGGTGCAGAATGGGAGAAAATATTTGTAAGACACACATCAAAGGGTTAATATCCAAAATGTATAAGGAACTCATACAACTCAATAGCAAAAACAAAAAAACAAAGAACAAAAACAACACGGATTTTAAAATGGGCAAAGGACCTGAATAGATATTTTTCCAAGGAAGACATCCAAATGGCCAATAGGTACATTAAAAAGATGCTCAACATGACTAATCATCAGGGAAATGCAAATCAAAACCATAATGAGATATCACCTCACACCTGAAAAATGGAACCCCTGTGCCGTGTTGATGGGAATATAAACTGGTTCAGCCCCCTCCATCCCCAACCAGTCCCACTTTCCTGAAATGGAATCTCTCGACTATGGTACCTATCCAGTGTTTAGTACTACCCTCTAGTCATCTAATACATATATTTTCACTCTCCCTCAGCAACTCCCAATCCCTCACTTCCTCAAATCAATCAATCACCAGATATATTTAATTCTACTCAATAAATAATACTGGAATTGGAATCTGTCCAGTCTTCTCCAGTCCCACTTCTACTTCTCTAATTCAATCACTTATTCAAAAGAAAACAACAGAGGTGCATGGGTAGCTCAGTTAAGCATCTGCCTTTGCCTCAGGTCATGATCCTAGGGTCCTGGGATTGAGCCTTGCATAAGGCTCCCTGCTCAGTGAGGAGGTCTGCTTCTCCCTCTGCTCCTCCCCCTGTTTGTGCTCCCTTCCCCTCCCTCTCTCTCTTAAATAAATAAATAAAATCGTAAAACAAACAAACAAAAATATCTCTTAAATGCCGAGGCCATGTTAGGCATTATACTACAATATAGGCACTGGGGAAATCAAGCCAGATATTATTTGAGGCTTCACAGAGCCCTTATCACCATTCATGAATCGGTACCATAGCTTCATCATTTGTATCCTTTTCTTCAGATATATCAGCTTCCAAATAATTTTGTCATAGAGGCCAGATATTTTTTTCCTAAAATGAAATTTCAGATATGATACTCCTCATCATAAACTTTTCAGTGGATCCCTAATGCTCTAAAACAAAGCCTAGGCTCCATAACATGGCCTACAAGATCCAGCCTGATTAGGCCCCAATTCATGTTTTTGGGCTTATGTCACTAATATTGCCTCCCCCCACCCCAGTTTCCTCTTTACTTTGAACAATATGATCCAACCACACTTCTAATTTCCAGAAACCACAATACTATTTCTACCAGAACATACTACTTTCTTTTCATGAAATAACCATACACCCTCTTGATCTAGCTTTTCACTCCTAGCAAGTATGGCATGACACATCTGCTCATTAATTCCAGGCTCATGGATGGGAAAAACAAATATTATTAAAAAGTTTATATTACCCAAAGCAATCTACACATTTAATGCAATCTCTATCAAAATACCACCAGCATTTTTCACAGAACTAGAACAACCCTAGAGTTTGTATGGAACACAAAAGACCCCAGATAGTCAAAGCAATCTTAAAAAAGAATAGCAAAGCTGGAGGCATCATAATTCTGGACTTCAAGTTATATTACAAAGCTGTAGTGATCAAGACAGTATGGTACTGGCACAAAAACAAACACTAGATCAGCAGAACAGAGAGAAAACCCAGAAATGGAGCCACAACTATATGGTCAACTAATCTCCAACAGAGCAGGAAAGAATTTCCAATGGGAAAAACAAACAAACAGTTTCTTCAACAAATGGTGTTGGGAAAACTAGACAGCAACATGTAAAATAATGAAACTGGGGCCTCTCTTACCATATACAAAAATAAGTTCACAATGGATGGAAGACCTAAATGTGAGACAGGATACCATTAAAACCCTAGAAGAGAAAACAGGATGTAAATTTGTTGACATTGGCTGCAGCAGCTTCTTCTTAGATATGTCTCCTGAGGCAACAAAAAACAAAATAAAAATAATTATTGGGATTTCAGCAAAATAAAAAGCTTCTGCACAATGAAGAAAACAAACCTAAAAGGCAACCCATGGAATGGGAGAGGATATTTGCAAATGGCATATCTTATAAAGGGTTAGTATCCAAAATACATAAAGAATTTATAAAACTTAACACCCAAAAAACATATAATTCAATTAAAAATGAGTAGAAGACATGAACAGACATTTTTCCAAAGACTTACAGATGGCCAAAAGACACATGAAAAGATGTTCAACATCGCTCATAATCAGGGAAGTGCAAATCAAAACCACTATCAGACACTACCTCACACCTGTCAGAATGGCTAAAATCAACAATACAGGAGACAACAGGTGTTGGCAAGGATGCAGAGAAAGGGGAACCTTCTTGCACTGTTGGTGAGAATGCAAACTGGTGCAGGCACTCTGGAAAACAGTAAGGAGTTTCCTCACAAAGTTAAAAATAGAACTACCCTGTAATCCAGCAATTGTTCTACTAGGTATTTACTCAGAGGATACAAAAATACTGTTTTAAAGGAATGCACGCACCCAGATGTTTAGCAGCGTTATCTACAATAGTCAAATTATGGAAAGAACCCAAGTGTCCATCTACCAATAAAGGTCTAAAGAAGTGGTATAGATATATACAATAGAATGCTACTCAGCCATAAAAAGGAATGAAATCTTTTTTGCATTAAATTGTCCTTTGCAATGATGTGGATAGAGCTAAAGAGTATTATGCTAAGCAAAATAAGTCATTCAGAGAAAGCCAAATACCAGATGATTTCGCTCATATGTGGTATTTAAGAAACAAAACAAATGAGTAAATGGAGAAAAAAGAGAGACAAACCAAGAAACAGATTCTTAACTATAGAGAAAAAACTGATGATTGCTAGAGGGGAGGTGGGCAGGGGCAATGGGTTAAACAGGTAATGGGTAACAAAGAGGGCACTTGTGATGAGCACTAAGTGTGGATAAGTGATGAAGCACTAAATTCTACACCTGAAACTAAAACAAACAAACAAACAAACAAAACAAAAAGAATTGAGGGAAGAAAAAAGAAATATTAATAATTAATTGGAATTATAGTTTGAAGTAAAATCTGTGATTCTTACTGTAATTTCTTACAGGATTCATCCTATTTCTCAGCCTACAGAAAATTGTTTAGAACGTATACAATGGAGGAGAGAGGGTCAGGCATGAAAGACACGAACGTTTAGATACTCTTGAGAAAGGAAAAAACAAACAAGATGGTGTGAAGGAAAATTTCTGTAAAATGAAGGGGGAAGTGTTGGAGGTAACAGGAGAGGGAAAACCAGATAAACAAGAAATTTAATAGGGTGTAATAGATAGGAGGGAGTCCAGAATGAGAGAGTTTTTAGCTACTATAACTTTAAGTTCAGTTATATTAATGTATAACAAGCCTCGTAACTGAAGACATAGTGCTGGGTTTTGATATAGTATCATGGCAGAAATTTTCCTAACTGGTCTTATTGAAGAGGAGAGAGGAGGCAAATAAATACTTTCAAGTCAGTTAAATCAAAAACTGTATTTCCAAATAGGAAATAAGGAATTTAAGACAATTTTGAGAATTTTTGAGTTTTTAAAATGTCATTATAATGAGTTTAATAAATTAATACTAAGGCCTTTCAGCCCTATATTTTTATTGTCATTGTAAAATCTTTTTTTTTTTTTTGATAAATGGCATTACCTGTGAGCGAATAAATGCTCTTCTTTTTTGAGAGGAACTGGATATTTTATGGAAATATCCACGATTTTTATTTATCCAAAACATTACATATGAAACTTCAATAGGTCCAAAGCAATGTATAAATAGGAGTAACCAGAGTTTTAAAATATACTTAGAGGGTCACTAATTGTACACCTGATACTAAATATGGCACTGTATGTTAACTAACTAGAATTCAAATAAAAACTTTAAAAAAGAAACTACAATAAATAAATATATATATATATTTATTTATAAGAGCCCCATTTAATAAATATCCCTTTATTGTCCATTATTTCACAAATATTTTGAAAGCTTGAACAGGTTCATTTGAATATACAGTTCTCTGCTAGAATCTGTGTAACTTTGCTGTCACCAACAGGTTGCTACGTGAATTAAATGTTTTTATCTCCGTATGTTTTTATTGTATCTGACAGTTAAAAATCAAGGAATAAGCTCCACTGTTATTTTTCTTAAACTTGAGATGCTCTGCAGAGTGCAATTAAGCATTAACGTATTACATCTGGGAAAGTAATTATTATTTTTTGATTTGCCCGAAGAGGATAGTGTGGACATATATCAGCCAAAGAGCCATTTGTATTTTTTTTCTCTAGCAGTAGATTTATTTCTCCATTAAATGTAGAAAGATCATCAATATCCACTACATGGCTTCAATTAACTGAACATTTTGTCAACCACTGCTATTCTCCAGCTGCCAGATATACCATATGAAATAATAGAGAACTTGTCCTGTTTTCTCATCTTCCTTCTCAATTAAACAAAAGAAAATAGAATAATAAGAGAACATTAAAACTATCTTTTAGTTGGCATCTGCTCACTTACAAAAAAAATTTATAAAAAGTTGTGTAAAGGAAGAACCAATGTAAAAGCAAGAACACAAATATTACTTCCCTTCCCCCTACATCATCCCATTTTCAATCACCTTGGTTCTTATGCTTCCCAAAAAGTCTCAGCATCACCAAAATATGAAAGAGAGGGATTCAGATCCTTTTGGATCCTCTGACCATGACAGAAATACCCAAGAAAACTACTGGCCAATCATGAATAATACAAATAGTTTATTCATGTAATTCCACATTACAACAAACTGTTATTCTTTTATTTTTTAGCAATCCAGACTGTTTTATTATTATTTTTCAAGATTTCATAAACCTAAAGTATCCCAGACAGAAAGTACTAAAGCATGTATTCAACTTAGGTTCATTTCTTTTCATTTTTTTAAAAGATTTTATTTATTTATTTATTTATTTATTTATTTATTTATTTATTTATTTGAGAGAGAGAAAGAGAGAACACAAGCAGGGGGAGCAGCAGAGGGAGAAAGAAAAGCAGGCTCCCCACCAAGCAAAGAACCCAACATGGGGCTTCATCCCAGGACCCAGGGATCATGACCTGAGCTGAAGGCACACACTTTACTGACTGAGCCACCCTGTCATCCCTAGGTTTATTTCTTTTTATTAAGGATTAAAAGAATTTAGGATCATATACATGACAACATGAAAGTAAGAACATAAATTATTCTTACTCTGTCACTTTCAAGTGTAGCCCATATGGACAGATTGATTTGGAGTATCTAAAAGAAGTGCTCTATTTTTCATATCCATATTCATTTATTCAACCACCTACAACATGCCTGGTAAAATTCTGGACAACTGGGATGCAGATCTCCACTTTAAGGCTACTGTCCAGTTAAGAGTGGGTCAAGATCCAAGCCAATACTTATAATACAGTGTGACAAATCCAATAATAGATGTGTGTGTGTTTGTGTGTGTGTGTGTGTGTAAAAGGGAAAGTTTATATGAAATTGGGAATAAGAGGGAAATGGTCATGGAAGCCTTTCTAGAGACAAAACTAATTTGAAATGAGTTTCCCAGAATTTAGTTAGGACACTTCAGGATAAAAAGCTTTTGGGATCAAGACATGAAGATATTTCCTTCTTATTTCTATTGTAATTGAGCAACTATAAATCAGACCTTATGCTACATGCTTTAAGGAGGACACCTTCTTTAATCCTCCCAACCAACTGTGAGGCATTTACTATTATCAGCTTTATATAAAGGGTAAAAAGTAGACAATCTGCCCAAAGTAAAACATACTAGATTTTATCTCAGAAAGTCTGATTCCAGAGCCCATTTGGTATAACACTAGAGATAGCATGACATTTTCTAGAAACATCCTATTTTTCTCCATGATTAAGAATTTGTAGTATTTGGGAGTGGAGGGAGCTATAAGAGGTGACACAAATCAGAAATGAAGGTGTGAATAAGATGCTCTTCTTATATGAAAATACTGTGTTGGGACTTTATCCCGTTGACTATACAGTATCACAGTAGGATTTAAAGAAAGGATAGATAAAATTATGTACTAGTTTTATAGTAGCTAGTTTTATAGTAGCTAATTATTTATTAATTTTATAATAACCAGTACAGTAGATAGAAGTAATCATGAGAATTAGTTGCGAGTTATCTCTATCTCTATCTCTAGCTTATATCTATCTCTAACTTAAGAAACTATGGCAATATTTCAAGTAGGAGGTGGTAATTTGGACAAAATGAGTGCGAGTTGAAGAAAAATGACAAATTTGGGAGATATTTAGGAAGGATAATCCACAGGGCTTTTTTTTTTTTTTAATAGATTGGATGTGTGGAGGGGGCAGAAAAAGGAGGAACCTGGAGTGACTCTCACATGTCTAGCTTGAGTAATAATTGGAGTCTAGTGGCTTCTGCTGATAGAAAATATAGAGAGAAAACATATTTAGGAGTAGAACGAGGGAGGGACACCTGAGTGGCTCAGCGGTTTGGTGCCTGCCTTTGGCCAGGGCGTGATCTTGGAGACCTGGGATCAAGTCCCGTGTCAGGCTCCCTGCATGGAGCCTGCTTCTCCCTCTGCCTGTGTCTCTGCCTCTCTCTCTCTCTTTGGAGAATGACATCACTGAAATACCTCTAGACAGTACCATGGCAGCTGAATACAATGATCTTAGATGCAGAGAGAGGTTGAGGCCAAATGTGTATCTGTGTGTAACTAATTTATAGACTATTGAACTTGTGTCAGTTGACAAGATCAATCAGGAGGATAAATTGAAGTAGAAGATAAATTGGCTTAGATATAAGGAAAAACAGGGTCCCATGAGAGAGGCTAAAAAAAAAAATGCCAGTAAAGAGAGACAGAAGCAGAAAAAATCCGTGGAAGGGATGATTTTAGAGTAAAGGCAATGTCATCAGTGTTAATTAAATAATACAGTATAAGTTAAAGAAGGACCCAAATGTGTAGCTTCTGAAGGATCAAATTTGGTTGCACTGTAGGGCAGAAGTTAGACTACCATTAGAAGGGAAAGAGATTTGAGTGTCTAGGCAATAGAGGGGCAGAACTGATGCATCGTGAGGTCTACAGGGACTAAAGAAGAAATTACAGTCAGGTAGAGCCTAGGAACTGGAGGTTATGATGAAGAACAGAAGTTATACATCATCAAAGTACTAAGGAAACTGAAAGCTGGATGGTTATGTTGAAAATAGATGCCTCTAACTTTTACGATTCCGGAGATAAGACATCCCCAAGCAATTATATCATCTGAGCATCCTGCCACAGACTGAAAACAGAGAATGTAAATTAGTCATTGGAGAAGAAAAGGTCAGAAATTTGGGTAAATGACCACGCAAATGTTCAAAGTACGTGACAGCAGTTGGAATAGAAGGTGAAACTAAGGCAGAAACCATTCACAAAATATCAAAGATTAGGGAAACAGGGTTGGATAAGAGACCAGCCAGATACCATGAGCCTCATGTGACAATGGCTTTCCCCAAAAGGTGAATAAACACTAGGTAAGGCAGTGGAAATGAGGAATTGAAGAAGGTCAGCATCTCCTACCAGCTTCAAGTTATGCAGACTATGGAAAATCAGGGTATCGCCATCAAAGAGAACAACGGAATAGAAATTAACTTCCTCCTATAAGCACCTGGTAAGCCACAAACTCACCACATAGCAATCAGAATTTCCTTTTGCATAATAATCACTGTACTTGTGATTACAACAGCATATTTGTCTTTGACATATGACTTCTGTCAGAGTTATATGATATGTGTGTTAGATTATCACACAATTCATTACATGCTCATTGCACTTTCCATGGAAAAGCCATACACATAACCTTCTAGGAAGTACTGTGTGAATGAAGGGATGGGTAGGTATGCTGATCAGAAATGCTCCTGTGTCTTTTCCAATCGATTAACATAAGAACAACAAAAAATGATATCTCTCCCCCACGTTTGTAACAACACATTTGCATTGTTACTTATATCATCAGTAAGCAAGCCAACTAGGGCTTTGAGGTATTTATTCCAGCCTGAATGATTATCCAACCCACTATATATTTTGACCAAATTAATTGGTAATACGGCAATAATCCTACTTCAATTTATGTTGTGCATAAACAGTCACAGAGATGAACAAACCACACTAATTAACTTTGAAAAAAATCTAGATACCAAAAAACACATTTATAAAAAGAGAAAAAATCAGAGGTAATATTGCCAAAGATGCATTAAATATTCTAGTTTTGACTTCAGGCTCCCAATTTAATTCTCTTTAATCCGTCTCACTTTTACATTTCCTGATGATGCTTCGACTTGCAGTTTCAGAATCTGAAAATTACAACACCAAGGACAGCATCAGAATTCTCAACCCTCCGAGTGACTTGTAACAAGCAAGGCTACAGGTTCAGTCACTGTTTCAGTTAAAGGATCAATATTTGTATCTTGTCCAAAGTCGGCTATCTTTCCTTGACAATAACTTCTACCATTCCCTTGAGGAATAACCTGTAAATGGCTGCAATTTTGTATCTAAAGTCCTCCTTTCTCTCTCACTAACATTGTCTTGGCAAAACACTTTTCTTTCTCACTACTTCAGAGACTGCCCTTAACATTCTCTCATCCAATCTGGCATTGGCACTACTACTACTGGACAGAAGAGCAGCAGTCGGTAGCAGCTCACCTTAAAGAGGCCAGGTAGTCAAACTAATGTTTAGACTTTTATACATCAGCTAGTGTTCATCACAATAAGTGCCCTCCTTATCCCCATCACCTGTTAAACCCATCCTCCCACCCAACCCTCTTCTGGTAACCACCAGTTTGTTCCCTATAGTTAAGAGTCTATTTCTTGGTTTGTCTCTCTTTTTTTACCCTGTTTGCCCATTTTTTTTTTCTTAAATACCACATGAGTGAAATCATCTGGTATTTGGCTTTCTCTGAATGACTTATTTTGCTTAGCATAATACTCTCTAGCTCTATCCACATCATTGCAAAGGACAATTTAATGCAAAAAAGATTTCATTCCTTTTTATGGCTGAGTAACATTCTATTGTATATATCTATACCACTTCTTTAGCCCTTCATTAGTAGATGGACAGTTGGGTTCTTTCCATAATTTGACTATTGTAGATAATGCTGCTAAACATCTGGGTGCATTGCCTTTTAGTTTTGTTTTCTTCACTGTGCAGAAGCTTTTTTATTTTGCTGAAATCCCAATAGTTTATTTTTATTTTGTTTTTGTTGCCTCAGGAGACATATCTAAGAAGAAGCTGCTGCAGCCAATGTCAACAAATTTACATCCTGTTTTCTCTTCTAGGGTTTTAATGGTATCCTGTCTCACATTTAGGTCTTCAATCCATTGTGAACTTGTTTTTGTGTATGGTGTAGGGTCCAGTTTCATTATTTTGCATGTGGCTCTCCAGTTTTCCCAACACCATTTGGTTGAAGCGGCTGTCTTTTCTCATTGGAAAGTCTTTCTTGCTTTTTTGTTAATTAATTGATCACTGGATTTTCTTTATTATTTTTTAATGGATTTTCTTTTTTTTTTTTTTTGGATTTTCTTTAAAGGTATCAGTTTTATTAACTCAAATCCAATAGCTGAAACAGCCAATCTTTCCTATCAATTATGAAATCACATAAGTAAAAGGTAGGATTGATTTCCTTTGATAAAGCAGAGTTCATAATAATGGCTGACACCTGCTTTATAGCCTATAAAGGATTTTTTAGGATTTATTTTTTTATTTGAGAGAGACAGTGTGTGAGTGGGGGGAAGGGGCAGAGAGAGACTCTCAAGCAGACCCCCACTCAGTATAGGGCCCACATGGGGCTTGATCACCTGACCCATGAAATCATGACCCATTAGATCATGTCTTGAGCCGAACCAAAAGGTTTAATGCTTAACTGACTGAGGCACCCAGGCCAAGGCTTTAAAAACAAATGTGATAAAAAGATAAACATCATATATCTGTTTTTATCAGGAACTTCATAATATTTAAATAATACATTCCTTCAGTTTGATTTTTAAATATGAATTATTGAGAGCTGGCAAGGAAGAAGAATCATTAAATGCAGAAGAAAGCACATAGTAGCAGAAAACAACTGGGATTAAAAGATAAGATCCTTGGATTCTGGCCCTGCTCTTTTTCTCTGCTTGTTTGACCGTAGGCAAGTTATTTTGTCTGTGTTTCTTTGCTTCTTCATTTGTAAAATGAGGGATATAAATCATATCCTTCTCAGTTTACTTCCTACTTGTGACTCAAATGAAAGTGTACAAAATATTATACTGTTAGCGAGATCACACAGCAAATGCTTCTCTAACTACCTACCAAGATCTATCTTCCAAATATTTTACTCCAAAGCTTTCTCCAAAAGATATCAAATTCTAATCATTTTAAAGAATAATCTATGGAAAGATGTTGAGAAATACATTTAAGCTTTCCTATATATTGCAAGACTTGTCTTTTCATAGATACTTTGTCAAAACAAAAGATGCTGAAACTCTTGTCACATAATTATAGTTTTCTAAATAATGTCATCAAGTATAAGCCAATTAATGAGAGATTTACTAATACATTCAGTGCTAAACTTCAGGGATCTTTCAAGTGCTCTGTCAAGGTCAAAATCAAAAAACTGTTTTAGAAATCATGCATGCTGTCACTGGGTTTTCAGGCATGTATTACAGCATCCAATTAGCTAAGCCAAAATCTATGTCATTCTCCATATTAGTATATTTTCAGTGATTGGCACCAGATAAATTCAATACAGATATTTCATGTACCACACTTTGGGAAAAAAAATATATGATTGAGTGAACAGATAAAAAATTATAAGCTAGGACTATATACTAGGTATGTTTCATGCATGATTTCATTTGATCTTCACAAAACTCAAAAGCTGCCTATTATTATTATTATCTTTCCCAGTAAAAGCAGACTTAAAGATAAATAGCTTGTTAAGAAGAGAGTAGGAAAGAAAAAAAGTGAGTCCATGAAACCCATCTTCAGAGCCTACACACTTCACCACTAAGTTGCTACAACTACATCATAAAAAATAGTTGGCATTTCATTACATAATGCATGGAAAGTGGTTAGTAGAGTGTGTGGTACATGATATGAAATAGAAGAGGTAGCAGTGAAGAGTGTGGAGGGAGTCAGGTGCAAGAATGCAGGATTCAAATCCTAACTCTGCCACTGACTAGTTGTAAGACCATGGGTAAATCATTTAACCTCTTTGTGCCCTAATATGCAAAGATGTAAAATAGGAAATAGCAAAAGCACCCATTTCATATGGTTGTTGTGAAGATCAAATGAATCAATACATGCAAAGCCCTAACACAATGCCTAGTCCATAAGAACTGTAATTATAATTATTACAATAAATGTAAGCTAGTATCATCTCCACATTTAAAAATAACAAAGTATTTTGTACAGCACTCCAGAGATAACAAAGAATCTACTCAGAGAATCTTTCGTTGTTCTTCATTTTATTATAATCATTATTTCCATTTTGCTGTTGAGGACTTTAAGAATCTGAAATATAAAGTTAGTTTTCGAAGTCACATAAGTAAGAAGTGCCTCAAACTCAGTACTTTATATTCCAAAGCCATTTACTATAGTATATGTCTTATTGCTTTGGCCAAGAATCAAAACCAGGTCCCAAAAAAAAAAAAAAAAAAAAAAAAACAGGTCCCTCCCAAGAGAGGTAAGAATTTTATTACTTGACATATAACATGACCTACAATATCCTAGTAGTTTCAGGTATACATCATAGTGATTCAATAATTTTATACATCATGAAATGATCCTGATACAGTTATTACGATATTATTGGCTCTATTCCCTATGCCATTCATTATACTCTCATGAATTATTTATTTTATAACTTGAAGTTTGTACTTCTTAATCCTGTTCACCTTTTTTGCTTGCCCGCAGCTCCTTCCCTCTCTAATAACCAACAGTTTGTTTCCTGTATCTATGAGTCTGTTTCTGTTCCATTTGGTTTGTCCATCTGTTTTGTTTTTTAGATTTCATATGTAAGTGAAATGATATTTGTATTTCTCTGTCTGGCTTATCTCACTGCATCTATTCATGTGTCTGTCAGCCATCTGAAGGTCTACTTTGGAAAAATGTCTATTCAAGTCCTCTGCCCATTTTTCACTGAGGGATTTTTTCATATTAAATTGTGTAAATTCTTTATATATTTTGGATAATAACCCTGTATTGGGTATATGATTTGCAAATATCATTTCTCATTCAGTAGGTTGCCTTTTTGTTTTGTTGATGCTTTCTTTTGCTGTGTGAGAGCACATTAACTTGTTGTAATCCCATTTGTTTATTTTAGTTTTTGTTGCCCTCCCCTGAGGAGACCGGCCCAAAAAATATCATGAAGACCAAAGCCCAAGAGCTTACTATTTATGTTTTCTTCTAGGAATTTTATGGTTTCAAGTCCTACATGCAAGTATTTAATCCATTTTGAATTTATTTTTGTATATGGTATAAGATAATGGCCCACTTCCATTCTTTGCATGTAGCTGTTCAGTTTTCCCAACGCCATTTATGGAAGAGACTATATTTACCCCATTGTATATTCCTGCCACCTTTGTGATAGATTGATTATATGTGCATAGGTTTATTTCTGAGCTCTCTATTCTATTACATTGATGTATGTATCTGTTTTCCATCAGTACCGTACTGTTCTGATTACTACAACTTTGTAATATAGTTTGAAATCAGGGAGCATGATGCCTCCAGCTTTGTTCTTCTTTCTCAAGATTACTTTGAGTATTCAGGATTTCTGTAAGGGGTTTTTTGTTGTTGTTTAGAAGGAAGGTAGACAGTCTGTGGTTCCATACATATTTAAGACAAACCATATAAATGGAAAGATATTATGTACACACTGATTTGAAGAATTAATATAATTAAAACATCTATCTTACCCAAAGCAATCCATATATTCAATGCAATCTTCATCAGAATACCAGTGGCATTTTTCACACAACTAGAACAAAACATCCTAAAAATTTTAAGGGAGGTAAGAACTTAGATACCAATTCTTTTTTTTTTTTTAAGATTTTATTTATTTATTCATGAGAGACACAGAGAGAGAGGCAGAGACACCGGCAGAGGGAGAAACAGGCTCCATTCAGGGAGCCCGACGCGGAACTCGATCCTGGGTCTCCAGGATCATGCCCTGGGCTGAAGGCCGCGCTAAACCGCTGAGCCACCTGGGCTGCCCCTTATCTACCAATTCTTACTCTAAACACCATTAGAAAGAAATATGGGTAGCATCTTGATATAAACAAATAAATTAACAAATAAAATAAATCAACCAATCAATCCAATGAATTAAAATTGAAAATTTGACTTCTCTTGTAGAAATCAAAGAGTGCTTAGAAGAGCAATGTAGGTGTATGCAAACTATAGACTGTGGTACAAATCCAGACAGCTACCTAGTTTTGTAAAGCCCATGAGCTAAGAATAGTTTTCACATTTTTAAATGGGGAAAAAATCAAAAAAAGAATATCCTGTGCTATGTATATATATTACCAGAAATTCCAAATTAATGATCCATAAATAAACTTTTCTTGAAAGACAGCCTTGTCCATTAGTTTACATACTATGGCCACTTTGCACTACAACAGAGTTAAGTATCTGTGACAGAGACTGTAATGGCCCACAAAGTCTAAGACAGTTACTTTCCAGCTTTTGTAAAGAAAAAATGTTTATTGCTTTCCTTGCCTCTACATCTTAGTGTTAGTGGTGCTGGACTACCCAGAAGAAATGCTGAAACAAATGTCTTCTGCTCCTCTCATACACTCAGCCAATTCCCTATAATAATGTTTGACTATGCTATGCTGTGCTATGTTATACTAGGTTTCTGAATGAGGTTACTTGGAGTTACTGGAATACAATATTGAAATACTCACTTTTTGATTACAGATCTTTATACCATGTCTGGTTTTAACAAGTTCTCATATGAAAGTCTGATGAAAGTCAGCCCACAGTGTTTTGGTTTTTTTTTTTTTGTTTGTTTGTTTTTTGTTTTTGTTTTTGTTTTTTCACAGAGAAAAGAAGATGAAGGCGATGACTTGGGTTCACACCTAAGCCAAAAACTAACATCCTGCCATGTGCCTAGGATGCTTATTGAGCATGGCATTATAAGATGGAGAAAAGGACTGGTGTATCCTAGAAAAAAGGATGGCATACTAACCCTAGACTCCCATTGTAGAATCGGCTGACTTTCTCACTGAGGGCTAAGGAGCCCCAAAATGGTCAAATGTTCAGAACCCTGGGACTGATAAATGATTGGATTTGGTATCAGCTCAGGCAATGGTGTTCTGTGGTTTAGCATTTCTAATGACCTTTTGAAACTATAAGCTCAACATACTTTTTAATGAATTTCCTTCGTCCTATTCAGGAGCCCTCAGCACTCCTTGGTTACACTTGGGTGACTCATAATTAGTTCTGCAATACAAACACAGATTACAATTTTTAAAAAGAGAGTAAAAACAAATATGCTTTCAATCACAGCAGAGAGGGACAAAAGGAATTGTAGCAAACTGTGTTGGTATTGCAAATTACCTAGTTTTATTATTTGTTCTCTTATCAATCTATTTACTTATTTATTTTATTTAAGATTCTAGGGTCCTTTAACTCAGTCCTATTCTTTCAATGACATTTTGTTTTCTAAGTTTTGAAGAAGAGATTTTAAAAATATTCTTCAATGTTTGTAACAGTTTGCCTAGATAAGCCACACTGGTCATTAAATTTGATCTTCAAGTAAACAGTAGAGTGACTGCTACATGGCACATCTAAGAATCATAGACTTGAGTATCCAGGAGCATCATAGGAGAGGCTATATTGGGTTAAAATTATGGAATATTGGGCCTGAGAAATCCTGGCTTGAAACATATTCTTGCTATTCACTAATTTGTAATCTCAAGCAATTTATTTCAATTCTCTAAGCCTTGGTTTCAAAGGACTTGTCCTCATAGAATTGTGGTCCAATGAAATCTAGTAATTCATGCAAGGTACCCAGCACAGAAAGTGCTCATTAAACATACTTATTCTTATTCTATTATAACACAGTCTGACAACCCTGTACCCTACTGAATCAATGCACGGCAGTAAATGCATGAGTGTTCTATAGTGTCCCTGAAGGCCTTCTGGCTGTGCAGTGTCTACCTGAACTTAATAGACACCCATTTTTGTTTCATATGCTCAAATTACCATGATTCTTCTTATATTTGTCTTCAATCATTGTCTCTCCTTAGTCCTACTCAGCTTCCTAGAACTACACAAAATTAATCTGTCCTTTGATCATGCACATAAGTTTTCTCTTCCTCAAACTAATTAACCCAAGCTATCTCAACAGCTTCTCATATTTTATCAATGGTTCTCAACACTAGCGGCACATAACACTCATATGGAACTTCTAAAAAAGTCTGATGCACAAAAAAACATCAGAAAAATTAAACCAGAATCCCTGAGACCAAAGCATTGGTATTTTAAAAGCTCCCCAAGCAGATTAAGGAATGCACTTTGATGAGCACTGGGTGTTGTATGCAACTGTTGGATCACTATATTGTACACCTGAAACTAATATTACACTGTATGTTAAATAACCAGAATTTAAATAAAAACTTAAACATAAAAAAAAGCTCCCCAGGCTGTTCTAGTAAAACAGCCATGGTTGAGAGCCACTGTATATACATTTTTAAATTATTTCATTACACTTATTACTTTATTCCTAAGTAACTTCAGTTTCTAACAACACTGCCTAAATTATCAGTCTCAGATAAACAATGTGCTCTTGATGGCCTGCAGTGGATCACCATCATTTTCCCTTTTCTCAGTGCAAGAAACGTTTCACCTTATTTAAGCAAATGCAGCCTAATACTTCTCAGACATTACTGTGCATAAGATTAACTTGGGGATTTCGTTAAACTATAGGTCATGATTCAGATTATCTAGGATGGCACCCAAGATCCTGCACTTCCAGGAAGCCCTTTCTTTGCTGATGTTGCTGAACCAAGGACCATACTTTGAGTCATAAATGTCTACCTGCTGATAGAATCACATTAGTGACATGCTAGTACTGAGAGAGAAAGAGAACAAATACCGTCTTGGTCATATCATATGTCATTCAATTCATTCTTTTATCATCTGTATTTGATGAGTTTATAAATTGGTTGACAAGCTGCCTGTCTCAAATACTGGCTATTTTCTCAGATATTCATTTTGGTGCCCAGTTTGGAAATCAACATCCATTTGTCTTTGTGGCAGCTGTGATGGTGAACTTAGCTAGGTAGAGGAATTCACAGAAATATTAATTTTGTACTTCTAATTTTCTAAAATAAAATTTTTTAAACATTTATATAATTTGAGAAAATAAACATCTCTGAGTAAAAGAATTATGTCTTTTCTTAATAATGTCTCTTATTACACTCAGTGTCTTCAACAGGATAGACATAAAGAAGATGCTAAATGAATACTGGTATGTTAATGGTTTGATGAGACATACTGAACAATAAAACATGCTTTTTATGACCATGGAATAACTAAGGAGGGAGAGACTATGCAAAAAAAGTGATCAGTTGCACAGCATAAACAGTAAATGTAGTTTGGCTAATAAATGGGAAAATTGAAGTGTTGAAACAAGGCTTTGAAAAGACTGATAATCCGTAAAAAGGTAGAGAAAGAGCACAGGGAAAAGATATTTCAACCTTTAATATGTATAGTTTTACATCCAGAATCAACATCATGCTTGACTTAGGATATCTAATGAGACTGCAGACCTAAATGGTGTACTTGTAGGACCTTCTGTCACATAATGTCAGGGATAATATATTAAGCCAAGGAACATGTGAATTATATTACAACTGCAAGGGAATAAAAATTAAAACCCCTTCATGTGGAAATAGACATAATCGTGCTACATTTCCCTGTAGAAGAGCATACAGTGGCAATTTTTCTTCATATAATATTACATTAGTTTTAATTCTTATTAATAAGATACAAGAGTCATTAACACTATTAAAAATCTAATTATGTTAGCAATTTTCCATCATGTCATATTTGAGCAGTTAAGTATTGGTATTTGTTTTTCCTAATGGGATTCAGAAGTCTAATTAATAGGCTTTCTTTTGTGGTTAAGTGGAATGAATCTCTATGAGAAGCAAGCCATTTTTAATATCTGCAGGCAGCTTATTTTCTCATATAGTATACTAGCAAGTCATCTGCCCATCTGTGGTATAAATAACTAGATGCAAATTATGAGATTATCCTATGAAATTGAACAATGCTTCTCATTATATGTGATGTTACAGCTACTACATTCTAAAATGTTGGTATATTTAGTAGACAAGAATTGTAGAAAAAGAGTATGCAGTAGATTATTATTTAAGAAATTTGTGGAAACCAAAGATGGCATATTGAATGGGTCAATGCTGTTTCTGCTTGAGCTGGTATTTGGGGGCAGTGCACATCCAAATAACTAACAGTTATGTATCTTAATTCCAATCTTGTTTAATTTAATCTAAAGTTAATGTCTTACTGAGAAAAATTTTGGATGAACTATGGCACTTTATTATTTAGTAGTATGCTAGCGTGTGTGTATAGTATATGATATAATGTGATATATATCCTATAGAACATATAGTATAAAATATATAAATAGTATAAGTAATACATATACTTCAGTATATGTATTATATATAGTATATATAATATCACAGGCAATATACATATATTATACATAGCATATATGTAATGTAATAATATATGTAATATAATATGATATACTTATAATATGTATTATACATATAAGCATAGTACCAAGGAATAAATACTTATAAAGGTAGCTCTATATTAGTGGCTTTTATTATTAAAAATGTTTCTGTGATATGCTAGTCATTTTTTATTGATTATAGAGTCACAGGAATTAAACCATTGTCTTTTTCCCTTCAGATAGTTAATTATAATTGTTTTATTAAGACTTTATTTTTTACAGCAGTTTTATGTTCACAGCAACATTTGTGGGAAGGTACAACACAAATGCATAGCCTCACCATCATCAACATCCCCTACCAGAGTGGTGCATGTGTTCCAATTCATGAATGTACATGGATACATCATAATCACCCAAAGTCCATAGTTTACATATGGCTCATTCTTGGTGTTCTACATTCTGTGGGTTTGGACAAATGTAGAATGACATGTATCCATTATTATGGTATCATACAGAGTATTTTCACTGCCTTAGAAGTTCTTTGTGCTCTGCCTATTCATCTTTCCCCACCATCCAACCACTAGCAACCACATATCTTTTTACTGTCTTTATACTTTTGCCTTTTCTAGAATGTCATATAGTTGGAATCATATAGTATGTAGACTTTTCGGACTGACTTCTTTTACTTAGTAATAGGTACTTAAGCTTCCCACATGTCTTTTCCTGGTTTGACTGCTCATTTCTTTTTTTAGCACTGAATAATATTCCATTGTCTGAATATACTACAGTTTATGCAATCACCTACTGAAAGGCATCTTGGTTACTTTCAAGTTTTAGTAATTATGAATAAAGCAGTTATAAACATCTATGTGTAGGCTTCTGTGTAGAGTAAATTTTCAGATCTTTTGGGTAAATTCCAAATTTTATAAAAATTAGTAACTATCTTCCAAAGTGGCTGTACCATTTTTGTATCCTTGCCAGCAATTTTTTTTATAGTTTTGTGTTTTGCATTTATGTCATGGCCCATTTTGAGTTAATTTTTGTGAACAGTGTACTCTCTATATCTAGATTCTTTTTTTTTTCCATGTGAATGATCAGATATTCTAGCACCATTTGTTGAAAAAGATTTCTTGGCTCCACTGTATTGCCCTTGTTCCTGCCTCAAAAACCAGCTGACTTTATCTATCTGGGTCTATTTCTGAGCTCTCTATTCTGTTCCATTCATCTATTTGTCTGTTATTTCACAAATACCACATTGTCTTGATAACTATAGTTAGAGAGCAAATCTTAAAGTCAAATAGTGTCAATCCTCCAACTTTGTCCTTCTCTTTCAATGTTGTCTTGCCTATTCTGGGTCATTTGCCTCTCCATATAAACTTTAGAATCAGTTTGTTAGGATGCCTGGGTGGCTCAGCAGTTGAGCACCTGCCTTCAGCCCAGGGAGTGATCCCAGAGTCCCAGGATTGAGTCCCACATCTAGTTCCCTGCATGGAGCCTGCTTCTCTCTCTGTCTGTGTCTCTGCCTCTCTCTCTCTCTCTCTCTTTGTCTCTGATGAATAAATAAAATCTTTTTTTTAAAAAAAATCAGTTTGTCAATATCCATGAAATAACTCACTGAGGTTTTGATTGGGATTGTATTGAATCTATATATCATTCTA
The DNA here is from genome assembly GCF_053574225.1 of Canis aureus. NCBI lineage: Eukaryota > Metazoa > Chordata > Mammalia > Carnivora > Canidae > Canis > Canis aureus. Next base: position 49,106,099 of record NC_135614.1, read on the forward strand.
GAATCTATTTCTTTCTTTTTTTTAAGATTTTATTTATTTGACAGAGAGAGCATGAGCGGGGAGGGGGGGCGGGCAGAGGGAGAAACAGACTCCCTGCTGAGTGGGGAGCCTGATGTGCGCTAGGTCCAGGACACAACCTAAGCCTGAAGCAGACACTTAAAAAAATGAGCCACCTAGGCACCCCTCTATCTTTCATCCTTTAGCGAGGCTTGATACTACTCTATCTCATATTATAATTATGTATATACTTATTCTAGTAGTCCTAGTAAACTGTAAATTCTTTAAGATTATGGGTAATTTGCTTAGTTATTTTTGAAAATTGCTTTTGTTTGGAGTATATAAGATGTACTCTCAGCCCAGTGGAGCTTTTTAGAAATATAAGGAAAAGGATGGGATTTGTTAACATATTAACATACACAGTATTTAAATATATAAAGTAGGATTAATTATATCCATGCCTCATCCCCCTAAAACAGACCATCTCTACCTTAGATATCTATTTTGTATCCTAATCTTCTGTATTTTTTAAAGGGCTTTATAACTTCAAAAAGGTTCAAAAATCAAGGTTGAGATTTGCAGGTAAGATGGTAGATTGCATACACACTTTTATTTCTGTTCCCTTCCCAAAAACCAAGAGAACAACAACAACAAATGATTTTTAATGCCTAAAACCATGAAGATAAAATGAAAAAAGAGAAAGCAGCCCTAACTTTGAGAACTAGAAGGCAGGTAGATGAGAGCTAAGTGGCATAGAAATCATTGATTACTAAGCAATCATGGAGGAAATCTAGGAAGCACCTATACTTCACAACTACGAAAGCTCAGGAACTGGTTATACCACTACTCCTGGAAGTGGGGATAAAGGTGGCATTAAAAATAGGAGGCTGCTTATGAAGCAGTTAACTGCCAAATCTCTCCTAAACCAGCATGAGTCTAGAGGGCTACCCTCTTTTGAGAGGAAAAAAAAGTCTTTCTAAAGAACACTAAGTACAGTTGGGTGTGTAGTATCATACTGAGAAAAGGAGGAGGAGGGAAAGTGAGGCAAATATTTATACCCAGAAAATCAGGTCCCCTAGCTTTTTTCTCACATAAAACTTCCAGAATGTTTGCATTTTAGGGAGGAGTTAGAAGAGATCACTCTGAACATTCCAAATAAGAAAGAGAGAATATAACAACACTGACATTTTATGTTCACCAATATAACTGCCCAGCAATTTACCTTATGTTAAAATCTCATTTGATAAATCCCCGAAAATTCAGAATCTCAGATCAGCTGTTCTGTTTCCCACTGTTGAAATCAGCAGAAAGCCAAGGATCACCAGATATGACAAAATTTTTGTAACGAAACACAGAAAATAAAACAGGCATGCAAAAAATACGAAAGAATTAGAATCACATAGAGAAATTTTTAAAAGTAGAAAGTCAGTAACATATTTGGAAAGATAAATGAATATATTTGTTAGATAAAACAATAACAGATTGCTATAAAAGAGGAATGTTCATAAAATAAGGAAAAAATCTTGTAATAACTATGATAGCAGAAATATCAGATTCATCAGAAGTGTTAATAGTAGAACCAAACACACAAAAAGATGGAAAAATAGCATTAAAAATAGAAGAAAATTAGAAAACTAGAACAAGAGGTTCAATACCTGTACACTTGGAGTTCTACAAAGAAATAACAGAGAAAGGGGAGAAGAAAGATTTTAAAAATCAAGAAAATTTCAAGGAACTTGAATTTTGAGATTATACAGATCCACTGAGTAACCAGCCTAATGGGGACAATACACCAGCACTAATGGCAGATATTCACTATAATATCATCACAAAATTTTATAACACCAGGAATTGAGAGAAGATGCTCCAAACATCCTTATGGAGAGAATGAACAGAGTTCTGATAATAGGAAGAGTCAAAATGACATCGGAGTTTTCAGCAGCCATGTTACATGACAAAGCCAGAATACCTTCAAAATTCTGAAAGAAATATATTTTCTATTTTTGGACCTGGCTGAACTAAAATTAAGTATAAAGGGAGAAGAATGGTTTCTACAGATATGCTATAACCAAGTTAATTAATTAAGAAGAAAAAAAACACTTCTCATTAGCTCATTCTCTGAAAACTACGAGTGTGGGCTTCTCCCAGAATGAATAATTCAAGAAAGAGGAAGGCAAGGAATCCAGGAAACAGAAGGTCCAACTCAAAAAGAGAGAAAAAAAAAGAATCAGTCCCCAGGAAATCATGAATAAAACACTTAAGCTCACAGCTGAGTAGATGCTTGGAAAACAAGTCTAAGCGGGAACACGTGAAGGACCAGGAGAAGCTGCTTTTACAGTGAGACAGATAAATTACCTGATGTTCCATATTAAGAAAAAACACACATAACTAGGGGAAGAATTTGTAGTTGAATTTGTGATACCTTCATGGAGAGCTAAGCAAATAAACAGCAATGAAAAATTAATTCCAGGGAAACAAAAATTTGCCAGAAAGGACAATTAACTATTACCTTGCTCAACCGAGAATAGCATTTGTGTAGTCAAATAATGTAAATGCTTAATAATGATCTAAAGAAAATTATGACATAGCTGTTTGGGGAAGCCAGGAGGATTGGAAATCTGCTTGGAAAGGGGGAATATATGTGTAAGTGTGTAGGCATGTAGGTAGAACAGGTTGGAGGATAGAAAAAGGAACAGATGAAATGCTAATATTTAGAGGAAACTCAATAGAGTTTAAAATGGGAAACACAGCATATATTATTTAGAAATATGATTGAACAGATGGAAAATAATTACCTTGAAGAGCAGAAAATAATTGAGTGAATTGGGTGAGGGGACAGTTATTTTCCATAAAATTGCATATACTTGATAAAATTACATATATATTTAAATACTTTAAAGTATATGTATATCCTTTCATAAACACAAGAACTAATTTTAAATATCTAAAGTCAAAATCAGTAATAAAATCAGTTTCCTAATGTCTAAAATATGGAGTGTCTTCAATAAATACTGTGATTTAAATAGCCTGAACTAAACTCCATTTAACTGAAGATACTGCAGTAGAACATAATATACCACATAAGGATGACAAAAGAATTTCTAAACTCATGCCATCTTTGATCAAAAGTAGTTGTTTACACAATGATGTGTTGAATAGGATTTTGAAACCAAATGTAGGATTAGTGGAAAAGAATACTATGATTAGCTATGTCTGTTATGGGTAGAAGAGAGGAGAATAAAGCATTTTCTAACCTCAGTTAATGAGACAACAGTAAGTTCTAAAGAATTTTCTACACTGTTCAGTGTGTGGTTTTATCCTGATCAGCAGTATTATAAATGAAATGATCATACAGTCTATCAAACAAAGAGAGGTATTTTTCAAAGTAAAATAAAGGGGTTGGGGTGGCCATTAATAATTATCCTGGGACAATAGGTATAAATGGGGACTATCCCAGGCAAACCAGGGCAATCTCCATTTACACCTGTTGTCCCGGTGTAATTATTTATGCTCACACCATGTGTAACCTATAATATGAATAGAAAAGATCAGTTTGGTGCTGAAGTTATGATTCAGAATTATTCTTAAATTGTTGTTAAGAAGGTATTGATATGATGAGACATCTAGAAGTCCTAGAAATGGCATAATACACAAGCTTGGAGAGCATGGATGAAGAACAGTGGTATTAAAGGACATTTCTCTGTCTGAAATATATAATATTATGTGTGTATATATTTTTTAGTTTATTTGTAACCATAAATCTGGTAAGATCTAAAAAAGAAAATACTAATATTTGACTTTCAAGTTGCAAATAACAACATAAATGAAAATATTATAATGGCTATAACATATTCTTTCCATCTTAAAGCAGAGAAAAGTTCTGAGATGGAAAATGTGACTTCTTATCTGTTTTATCACTTATTATCTGTTTTATTTTACCTGTTTAAGTAGATCTGTTCTTAGTATTTTATAACTAAAGAAGTTTGAGATTTTTCTCCATGCTTTTTGCTCTTTCCTTTTGAGAAAAATTGTTTAATTATTTCACATTTACTTGCATATGTATTATTTCTCTACATCTTATTTTGCTTTTCTATTTGTTTTATCTTTAGTTAATGGTTTCTTCATATTATAGTTTTTGACTAATTAATTTTGGCTCTTGTACTTATTGCTTTCTTTGGCTTTCTCTGTGATATCTTATTTATTTCCTAAATTCTTAAATTAAATATTTAATTTATCTTAATTGAATCTATTTTATTTCTTATGTTAATGTGTGTTTAAGGCTGTGAATTTTTATCTGAGCATGGCTTTTGTCATTTCTCATGTGGCATCTTCATTATTTCTTTTTAATTCAAGTTAGTTACTATATGGTGTAATATTCGTTTCAGGAATAGAATTTAGCAATTCATCACTTACATATAACACCCAGAGATCATCCCAAGCTCATCCCAACAAGTGCCGTCCTTAATGTCCATCGCCCAGTTACCCCATTCCATCACCTATCTCCCCTCTGGCAACCCTCAGTTTGTTCTCTACAGTTAGCGTTTCTTAGGGTTTGCCTCCCTCTCTGTTTTTATTTTCCCTTCCCTTCCCCTATGTTCATCTGTTTTGTTTCTTAAATTCCACATATGAGTGAAATCATATGATATTTGTCTTTCTCTGACTGATATTCTGTAATCTTGGCTTCAATTGCTTCTGTGACTCAAAAATGTTTGATTTTTCATTTTCTTAATTTTCATCTGTTAAGTAAAGGTGTTACTTTTTGTTGTATTCCAACATTGATCAGAGAATGTTGTATTTTTTTAAACACCCTTTTCTTTGAGGCCTAATATAAAATCAATTTTCATGATTGCTTTCTTGCACATTTGAAAAGACAGTATGTTTTTAGATTTCTGGGTATAAAAACCAATAAATATCAATTAGATCTGTATTATTAAATTTTATGTGATTTAGGGCTCTCATACCCTTACTTATTTTTTGGCCATTTGTATGTCAAAGAGTGGGAGAAGCAAATTAAAATGACTATAATCTTAATATGTTCCTGACTATTCTTTGTACTTTCTGTATCTTTGGTTAAATCAATGTCAATGCTTTGGTATTTTATATGTAGATGTTTACAAGTGATAAATCTCTATTTTGTTTTTTCTGTGAGAGGAGGGATGTCTCTTTTTTAAGATTTTATTTATTTATTTGACAGAGAGAGAGAGAGAAAGAGGAAGAGAGAGAGGACCACAAGTAGGTGGAGCAGCAGGCAGAGGGAGAGGGAGAAGCATGCTCCCTGCTGAGCAGGGAGCCAGATGTTAATCCCAGGACCCTGGGATCATGACCTGAGCCCAAGGCAGATGCTTAAGCAACTGAGCCTCCCAGGCACCCAAAGAGGGATAAATCCTAATTCAGTTTGTTTGATAATAATATCATGACACTGTTTTCTCTGGCTTGCCTTGATTAGGTGTATCTGTCATTACTTCTTTTAATCTTTTTGAGTCAGTTGTTTTATATTTCTTATACTTAGTTTACAGGTTAATTTTCTTTTATGTAATTGGAGAGTATCTTTTCAAGTTAAAAAGTTTATGAAGCTACAGTTTTTGATAGGACATATGTATCAGTAAAATTTATGTCAAATGCTTTCCATTTTCATGAATATTTTGTTAATATTTGTTTCATAATAAAATATTTTATTTATTCTAATGATTTTTAAAGTTTATAGTTAAAGTTTATAACTAGAAAGCATTAATGCTTACTTTTACAAGTATAGCTTTACATCATATTAAGTATAGACAATATTTACTATTTTTAATATTTACTACTTCCTTATATATATAGTGAGGAATCTACTATTTTTCCAAATTATTTTGTGCCATTTTAGTAGATAATATTTTTTTCATGTTTACATTTATATTTTTTAGTATACTTATAGCTCCATTCTTTGATACTTGGTTTCAAATTTTATTTCTATCATTTTCTCTGCTACCCCCTCTATAAAAATTAAAGATATTAGTATTCTGATGACCATTTTCTCCATCATTCCCTTCCCAGATAACATTTGTTAAGCTCACTTTCTATCTTGTTAGGGTTTATAACGTTCTGTTTGTAACTATAATCTTCACACTTCTTTACAATTTGTCCTAAAATTGAATGGACAAATCAATTCTAACCAGCAGTCATTTTATTATAGTTGCTTCGTTAATTTTATCTTTGGCTTAAATTTTTCCTTGGGAATTTATTTCTTAATAAATGCTCATGAAATAAATAGTCCCTGAGTTGTTAAATATTCAAGTTAGTTTTAAATTATCTTTATATTTGAGTGATATTTTAAATGGATACAAAATTATTCAGTCACATTTTGCTTTTAGACATTATACCTCTGATTTCTGTCATTAAGACCTGCAAATGAGGTGATATCTCGTTGTATTTTTAATTTGCAGTTTCCTGATAAGTAATGTTAAGCATCTTTTCATGTGTTTCTTAGCCATCTGTAGGTCTTTTTTTGGGAAAATGTCTGTTCATGTATTCTGCTCATTTCTTAATTGAATTATGAGATAACACCTCACAGCTATCAGAATGACTAAAGTCAACAACACAGGAAACAACAAGGGTTGGTGAGGATGCAGAGAAAAGGGAACCCTCTTACACTGTTGGTGAGAGTATAAACTGGTGCAGGCACTCTGGAGAACATTATAGAGCTTCCTCAAAAAGTTAAAAATAAAACTACCCTAAGATCCAGCAACTGCACTACTAAGCATTTATCCAAAGGACACAAAAATACAGATTCAATTGGCACTTGGGTGGCTCAGTCAGTTAAGTGTCTGCCTTTGGCTCAGGTCATGATCCCAGGGATCTGGGATGGAACCCTGAGTCATGCTCCTTGTTCAGTAAGGAGTCTGCTTCTCCCCCTTTGTCTGCCCCTCCCCTCCACTTATTCTCTCTCTCTCTGTCAAGCAAATAAATAAAACATTTTATTAAAAAATACAGATTTGAAGGGACACATGCACCCCAATGTTTACGGCAGCATTATCAACAATAGCCAAATTATGGCAAAAGCCCAAATGTCCATCAGCTGACAAACAGATAAAAAAGAAGTGGTAGATATATACAATGGAATACTACTCAGCCATAAAAAAGAATGGAATCTTGCCATTTGCAGCGACATGGATAGAACTAGAGAGTGTTATGCTAAGCGAAATAAGTCCATCAGAAAAAGACAAATACCATATGATGTCATTTATATGTGGAATTTAAGAGATAAAACAGAAGTACATGGCGGAAAAAGAGAACAAACCATAAAATAGACTCTTAACTATAGAGAACTGAGGATTGTTGGATGGGAGGTTGCCAAAGGAATGGGTTAAATGGGTGATGGGTATTAAAGAAGGTACTTGTGATGAGCAGTGGGTGCTGTATGTAAGTGATGAATCACAAAATCCTACATTTGAAACTAATATTACACTGTATGTTAACTAATTGGAATTTCAATTAAACTTGGAAAAAAAGAAAAAGATCTGTGATTAGTAGTATGGGGCTCATCTGATTACTCACTACCCCCATATATGACTTGATCATTACTTGTTTGCCTAACAGATTTTTCCTCATTGAAATCCAACAGGTATTAGTATTAGTCTTCCTACATAAATACCTTCTCAAACACATTTTACTCTTTCAAACTATAAAGTGAAGTCCTCTTTTATTTATAGAACATTTTCATGTAATATCTATGTATTTTTCCTACCCCATTACTTTTACTCACTTCTTCAAGAACACCAATTATAAAAATGTCATATCTCCCTTTATAGAGTTTCAGCAGTATCTCCTTTACCTTGTTTTCAAACTGCATTTATCTGTTTGTTTTTTTCTCCTTCCCTTTATTTCCTTAGCTTTGAAAGCTTACATTTTAACTCCTTCTATTATCTTGATACATTTTATCTTAATTCTTGAAACTCTAGTTGGGGTATTTATTTTATACCATTGACTGATCCCATAAATTTTTAAATATATTTCTTCACAATTCTTACATGCCCCATTGCAATATGTTTATGAAGAATATTCTTCATGTCATTTTTTCTCTTACTTTCTTCATGGTTCCTTATATTATTTTCATATAGACAACTTTTATTTATACTAAAGTTTCATTATTATGATTTCTTTTGCTGAGATGACTTCTTGGGGCATCTACTTAAAGGAGATCCACTGGGAAAGATGACCAGGGATATGTTACAGACTAGCAGCAGATCTTATGTACTAAGACAGTAAATACTCTGAGTTCCTTTAATATTTCCCAACAACTCCATATATCCAGTTAGCACTTCTCACAGTCCAAGATTTCTCTCCTTCCCTCCTCTGTTACTGATATACTACTTCTTACAAAACTCTTGTTCACTCAGCTTCTGGGGATGCCAGGCTAAGAGGGCGTTCTAAAATGATTCCATCATGTCCTTCCTGTTCCTAATGGATCTTGTCCTTATAGGAAATGCACTTTACTTTGGAGTACAGTCCACTTCTGGCTTTTTCTGAGTTCTTCATCCATTTTCCTCTTTTCTCATCATTATCCCAGTGCTATCTGTGAGACTTACTGCATCTGGCAGTATTTCCTGAAATATTCAAATATTGTTCATGGCTGCTTTCACTGAAGATACACTTATCTTTTCTTTCTCTTCTAAAAATGTTTGTATAAAAAGTGGGGTGGGATCTCTTGGTGGCTCAGTGGTTTAGCACTTCCTTCTGCCCAGGGCATGATCCTGGAGTCCTGGGATGGAGTCCCACATCGGGCTCCCTGCATGGAGCCTCCCTCTGCCTGTGTCTCTGCCTGTGTCTCTGCCTCTCTCTCTCTCTCTCTCTCTCTCTCTCTGTGTCTCTTATAAATAAATTTTAAAAATATAAAAAAAAAGAAAAAAGGGGAACTGTCAGTCTTTATTTCAATATGTTAAAACTAGATGTGAGAATAGAATTATTTTTAAGTCTTAGGCAGTAAAAAAATACCTTCCTCTTCAAGAGATTAGCAATGTAGAATTAGCATTAGGATTCATGGAGTATGTGTTTATCTCATCATTTGCCCTATCTAGTAGTGTACTATTAGACTTGGAAGAGTTTTATAAATGTGAAGAAACCTCAGAGAAGCATTTGTCTTTTCTCTATCTGATTTTAGGATCCAAGATAAGTATCTTAACAGTATATGAGAAAAAGATTTAAAAAATACTTATTCCTAAAAATGAAGTATTTATAGAATTCTTCCTTACCTTTTATGTAACCTTGCTATTTTAATTTTAAAAAACAACTGGCAAATGGAAATACAATTTTAAAACACTTTTATATAATGCAAACCTCAATTCCATTTCTATGAATACTCCTAAATATATGAGTTTAAGATGTAATTTTAATCTTACAATGAAATTATTAGAAGGATGCCTGGGTGGCTCAGTCGGTTGTTGATGAAGCCAACATAATACTCATAGCAAAACCTGATAAAGATATGACAAAAAAGAAAAGCATCCCCCCAAAACAAATATACAAATATAACTTAAAAAAATGTCACACTGCTTTCAGCAATACATAAAAATAATACATCATTAGTAAACAGGGTTATCAGGGTATCCAAGGTTGGTTTGACATTTGAAAACCTAATACATAATTTACTATGTTCACACTAAAAACCAATATTCACATGATCTCAAGAGATGTAGAATAAGCATTTGAAAACAATATCACACTCCATCATAACTAAAACCATCAGCCAAGTACGACAGTATCTTCCTTCATCAGATATAGGGAGCCTATGAAAAACAAGGAACTGACATCATTCATAATTGGAAAATATTGAGCACCTTCTCATTAAATAAATAAAGACTAAGACCAAAATGTCAATTCTCACTACTTCTATCCTAGTGGTGATCCTAGCTATTACAATAAGGCTTCTCCCTCTGCCTACTGCTCCCCCTGCTTGTGCTGCAGATTACTATACTAGTAACAAATACATATTAAAGCAAAAATTTAAAAAAAAATTTAAAAAAAATTAAAAAGTAAAAAAATAAAGCAAAAATTACTGGAGAGCTTCACCACATTATGGAAAAAGTATAAATTCACCAGGAAGATTTAAAATTTTAGATTTATATGAACCTGGTATCATAATCTAAGAATTCATAACACAAAAATTGACAGACCTACAATAAATTCACAGTTAACATTATGAGGTTTTAATATTCCTTTCTTAATAATTGCTAGAAGCAGCCACAAAAGATAAGCAGAAATAGAAAAAAATTTGATTATTATTAACACTCTTGATTTACAGATAAGCATATGGCTTCCAACCACAGTAGAATGTAAATAATTGTCAAGGACAGATGTGATATTTTTAAAAACTTTTGTATGTTGACTTGTAAAACAACTCTCAAAAATTTTCAAAAACTTGAATTATACAGAGCATAATCTCTAACCACAATATTCCCTTAACCATAACTGTTAAAAGTTAACCCAAAAATAACTAGAAATTCCTCATATGTTTGAAGTTAAGAAATAAACTGAGTAATCCACAAGTTAAAGAAAAAAATAAAACGGAGATTAGAAAACACTTGGACCCAATGATAATAAAAACATTGCATATCAACACATATGGGATGCAGCTAAAACTGTACTTGAAGAAAATGTATAGCTCTAAATATATATAATAGAAAAAGGAAGGAAGGCCTAAGATTAAGAAATCAAACATCATCTCAGAAACAAAGAAAAGAATGGCATAATAAATCCAATGAAATTAGAAGAAAAGACTTTTATTTTTTTGGTATGTAAATTTTAATTGAAAAGTGTATTTTATGTATGGAAGAGTATTTTATTTATTTTAATTCCAGTGTAGTTAACATACAGTATTATATTCATTTCAGGTGTACAAAACAGTGATTAAACAGTACCATATATTACTTAGTGCTCATGAGGATAAATGCATGCTCAATCTCCTTCACCTTTTTTCTCCCGCCCTCCTACACCCTCCATTCTGGTACCCATATGCTGCCTGCTTCTTGGCTTTTCTCTCTTTTTTTTAACCTTTGTTCGTTTGTTTTGTTCCTTAAATTCCACATATGAGTGACATCTTTCTCTGACTTATTTCACTTAGCATCTATCCATGTTATTGCAACTGGCAAGATTTCATTCTTTTTTATGGCTGAGTAATATTCCATTGTAGTTTGTATAATATATATATTATATATATCACTTCTTCTTTATTCATTCATCTATCTATGGAGGCTTGGGCTACTTGCATAATTTAGATATTGTAAATAATGTTGCAATAAACATAAGGATGCACGTATCCCTTCAAATTAACGTTTCTGTATTTTGGAGTTAAACACCCAGTAGTGCAATTCCTGGGTCATTGCAGAGTTCTATTTCTAATTTTTTGAGGAACCTCCATACTGTTTTGCACAATGGCTACACCAATTTGCATTGCCACCAACAGTGCAAGAGGGTTCCTTTTTCTCCACTTCCTCCGCAACACTTGTTGTTTCTTGTGTTGTTGATTTTAGCCATTCTAACAGGTGTACAGTGGTATCTCATTGTAGCTTTGAAATGCATTTCCCTGGTAATTAGTGATATTGAGCATCTTTTCATGTTGGACATCTTCTTCCAGATGTCTTCTTCGAAAAAATGTCTCTTCATATCTTCTGCCTATTTTTAATTGGATCGTTTGTTTTTTTGGGTGTTGAATTTTATGTTCTTTAAATATTTTGGATACTATCTCTTTATTTGATATGTCATTTGCAAATATCTACTCCCATTCAGTAGTTTGTGTTTTAGTTTTGTTGATTGTTTCTTTTGTTGTGCAGAGCTTTTTATTTTAAATACCTATAGTTTATTTTTGCTTTTGTCTTCTTTGCCTCAGGAGACATAACTAGAAAAATGTTACCATAGCTGATGTCAAGAGAGAATACTGCCTGTGTCCTCTTCTAGGATTTTAATGGTTTTTTACTGTCTTTAATCTGTTGTGAATTTATTTTTGTGTATGGTGAAAGAAAGTGGTCCAGTTTCATTCTTTTGCATGTTACTGTCGAGTTTTCCCAATACCTTTTTGTAGGCCCTACCCTTTTCCGATTACATATTCATTCTTCCATGGTAGAAGGTTAATTGATCATGTAATTGTGAGTTTATTTCCGGGTTTTCTGTTCTATTCCATTGATCTGTGTGTGTATTTGTATGCCAGTACCATACTGTTTCAATTACTAATGCTTTGTAATATAACCTGAAATCTGGAACTGTGATACATCCAGTTTTATTTTTCTTTTTCAAGATTGCTTTGTACCAGGGGCTTTTGTGGTTTCATACAAATTTTAGGATTGTTTGTTTTAGCCCTGCAGAAAAATACTGTTGGTATGCTGACAGTGATTGCGTTAAATCTGGAGATTGCTTTTTCTAGTATGGCATTTTTCTTCTAATCCATGAGCATGAAGTGTCTTTTCAATTCTTTGTGTCCATCTTGAATTTCTTTCATAAGTATTTTATAGTTTTCAGAGTACAGATCTTTCATCTCTTTGGTTAAGTTTACTCCTAGGTATTTTATGGTTTTGGTGCAATTGTAAATGAGACTTTCTTAATTTCTCTTTCTGCTCCTTCACTATCAGTGTTTAGGAATGCCACACATTTCAATACATTGATTTTGTATCTTGCAATCTTACTGAATTCATTTATCAGTTCTAATAATATTTTGGTGGAGTCTTTCCAGTTTTCTATATAGAATATCGTCTCATCTGCAAATAGTGACAGTTTTACTTCTTCATTACCAATTTAAGGAATTCTTTATCACTGTCTGATTCTAGTATCATGTTGAATAAAAGCAATAAGAATGGAAATCTTTGTCTTGTTCCCGACCATAGGGGAAAAGCTTTCAGTTTTTTCCATTGAGTATGATGTTAGTTGTAGGTTTTTCATTTATGGCTTTTATTATATTGAGGTATGTTCCTTCTAAACCTATTTTTGTTGAGGGTTTTTATCATGAATGGATGTTGTACTTTGTCAAATACTTTTTCTGTATTTATTAAAATGATTGTATGGTTTTTATCCTTTCCTTATTAATGTATAACAATTGATTCGTGAATATTGAATCAACCTTGCATCCCAGGAATAAACCCACTTGATCATGATGAATGATTCTTTTTACTGTATTGCTGAGTTCAGTTTGCAAAATTTTGTTGAGGGTTTTAACATCTATTTTCATCAGAGATATTGGCCTGTAACTCTTTTTTTTTTTTTTTTTTTTGGTATCATCTTTATCTGATTTGGGAATCAGGGTAATGTTAGTCTCATGGAATAAATTTGGAAATTTCTTTTCTTCTATTTTTTGGAGTATTTTGAAAAGAATAGATATTAACTCTATTTTAAATGTTTGGTAGAATTTGCCTGTGAAGTTTATTGGGAGTTTTTGATTACTGATTAAATTTTGTTGCTGGTAATCAGTCTGTTCAAATTTTCTATTTTTCAATTTTCAATTTCAAATTTTTCTATTTTTTCCTGCTTCAGTTTAGGGATGTTATATGTTTCTAGGAATTTATTCTTTCCTGTCTGTTGTCTAGTTTGTTGGTATATAATTTTTGGATGAGTCTGGCTAGAAGTTTATCAATTTTGTTGACCTTTTCAAAGAAGCAGCTCCTGGTTTCATTAATCTATTCTATTACCTTTTTTTCAGTTTCTATATAATTTTCTGTTCTAATCTCTATTATTTCCTTCCTTCTGCTAGTTTGGGGGTTTTATCTGTTTTTTTCCTAGTTCCTTTAGGCATAAGATTAAGTTGTTTACTTGAGATTTTTCTTGCTTCTTGAGGTAGGCCCATCTTGCTATAATCCTTCCTCTTAGAACTACTTTTGCTGCATCCCAAATATTTTGGATTGTTGTTTTTATTTTCATTTGTCTCCATGTATTTTAATTTCCACTTTGATTTCTTGGCTTACCCATTCATTGTTTAGTAGCATGTTACTTAACTTCCATGTAGCTGTGTTCTTTCCAGATTTTTTTCTTGTGGGTGATTTCTAGTTTCATTGCACTGTGGTCAGAAAAGATGCATGGTATAAATTCGATCTTTTTGAAATTGTTGATACTAGTTTTGTGACCTAAAATGCAATGTATTCTGGAGAAAGTTCCATGTGCACTTGAAAAGAATGTATATTCTGTTGTTTTAGGATTAAATTGTTATGAATATATCTATTAAATCCATCTGGTCTAGTGTCATTTAAAGGCACCATTTTGAGTTGCCTGAGTTGCTCAGTGGTTGAGTGTCTGCCTTTGGCTCAGGGCATGATCCTAGAGTCACAGGATCAAGTCCCACATCAGGCTTCCTGCATGGAGCCTGCTTCTCTCTCTCTGCCTATGTCTCTGCCTCTCTTTCTCTCTCTCTCTCTCTCATGAATAAATAAATAAAATATTTTTAAAAAATAAATAAAAGCACTGTTTCCTCTTTCATGTCCTATTCAAATGATCAGTCCATTGATGTAAGTGGTGTGTTAAAGTCCTCTACTATTATTGTATTATTATTGATTAGTTCCTTTAAGTTTGTTACATTTGCTATTAACTGTTTTATACATTTGAGTACTCCCATATTAGGTGCATAAATATTTATAATAGCTACAATATTTGTTATGTCTTCTTATGCATTGTCCCCTTAATGATTATATAGTGTCTGTTTCTTGTTACAGCTTTTGTTTTAAAGTCTATTTTGTCTGATACTAAGTATTGCTACTCCAGCCTTCTTTTCACATTTATTTGTATAATAAATGTTTCTCTATCCCCTAGCTTTCAATTTGCATAGCTCATAGGTCTGAAATGAGTCTCTTGTTGGCAGCATATAGATGGGTCTTTTTCTTTTTCTAAATCCATTCTGTCACCATATGTCTTTCGACTGGAGCATTTAGTCCATTTTACCTTCAAAGTAATTATTGATAGGGGCACCTGGGCAGCCAGTTGGTTAAGTGTCTGCCTTTGCCTCAGGGCATGATCTCAAGATCCTGGGATCAAGCCCCTCATGGGGATCCTGCTCAGTGGGGAACCTCCTTCTCCCTTTCCCTCTGCTGCCACTCCCCCTGCTTGTGTGCTCTCTCTGTCAAATAAATAAAAAATAAAAAATAAAATAATTATTGATAGTATGTACTTATTGCCATTTTGTTATTTGTTTGGAGTTTGTGTGGATCTTCTCCATTCTGCACTTGCTCTCTTCTCTCACCATAAAGTGGCTTTCTTTAGTGATATATTAGATTTTTTTCTTTATTTTTTGCATTTTTATTACTGTTTTTTGATTTGTGATTACCATTAGGTTATGTATATAACATCTTATGAATATGTTCAAACATCTGAGGTTTGAACCCATTCTTTATTCCTCTCCTCCTCCCATTTTAGGTATGTGGTATCATACTCTACATTCTTTTGTGAGTTTCTTGACTGATTTTTACAGATACATTTATTTTTATCACTTTTGCGCTTCCTATTTTTCTTACTTAGGATATTTCCTTCCACTTAGAGTGGCCTTTAACATTTCTTGCAGGGCTAGTTTAGTGGTTATGAACTCCCTTAACTTTTGTGTGTCTGGGAAACTCTTTATTTCTCCTCCTATTCTGAATAATAGCCTTGCTCAATAGAATATCCTTGGCTGCAGATTTTTCCCTTTCAGCACTTAGTTATCCTGCCACTCCCATCTAGCCTGCAAAATTTCTGTTAAAAAATCTGCTGATAGCTTTATGAGGTTTCTCTTGTATGTAACTGTTTTATCTCTTGCTGCTTTTATTTATTTATTTATTTATTTATTTATTTATTTATTTATTTTAAATATTATTTATTTATTCATGAGAGACACACAGAGAGAGGGGAGAAAGAGGCAGAGACACAGGCAGAGAGAGAAGCAGGCTCCATGCAGGGAGCCTGATATGGGGCTCAATCCTAGGACTCCAGGATCATGCCCTGGGCCAAAGGCAGGTGCTAAATCACTGAGCCACCCAGGGATCCCCCTCTTGCTGCTTTTTAAATTCTTTCTTCGTCACTGCTTTTTGTTATTTTAATTATAATGTGTCTTAGTGTCGACCTCCTTGGGTTGATTTTCTTGGGGAATATATCTGTGCCTCCTGGAGCTGAATTTCAGTTAAAGGAAGGATATTTTGCTTTTCTTTTTTTTTTTTTTAAGATTTATACATTTATTTTAGAGAGAGAGAGGGAGCAGGGGAAGGGATAGAGGGAAAGAGAATCCCAAGCAGACTCCTTGCTGAGTGCAGAGCCCAATTTAAGGCTCAATCTCATGAACCATGTGATGATGACTGAGGCAAAATGAAGAAACAGATGCTTAACTAACTCAGCCACCCAAGCACCCCAAGAAAGAACATTTTAAAAACAATTAAAATTGACAACTGTACTGTTTTAGGTACAGTTGGATAAATAAATTCAAAATGAGAAAAAGAGTTGATCAAAGCTGTCCTTTTTCTTCCTTTGTGAACAAATTAATCTCAAAAGGACTGCCTCATAATTCAAAGTAATAATAAAACTCTTGATATTCATACTGCCTGTATCTCGATATTATGATGATTTGGCTTCTTCTAATTCTGTTAAATTGCAGAAGTAAAACAAGAAAGGTTGTCTTCTGAAATTGAAAGTATAGAGTCAATATTCAATAAATCAACTAATAACATCACCTTTAAGACACTGACGGGTTCTCAGGCTTACAAAAATTGAATATAACTGGATTGAAGATGACAAAGTATGTCAAGAGAGACTTTGGAACAAAAGAGAGCTTGAACAGTCATGTAAACCTTAAAGAAGATATATCTCAAAACCAAACACTTGGGAATGTATACATGGAAACCTGTTGAGGGAAAAGGATTCCTTGCCAGGCAGAGTGGTCCTGTCTACCCTGGAAGGTGCACCTTATGATGTCAGAATCATTAAACATTTACCTTTTCTATCTTCCTTTTTCCTGATTCTAGGCTTGTCAAGAAATCCTTGAAGAACTTGTTTTCACTTGCAGTCACCTATTTTATGGGTTTTTGACTTCAGGATTTAAAGAAAGCTCTGGCCCACTCCACAAGGGAAAAAAAGAAAGCGCACATGTATACATGCAATTTTTCGTGTGATTTTTGGGGGTGACTGTGAAGACCATCCTGATATTTCAAGTCCTAATTGGGAGAAAATGCTAAATCAGAACGCTATCTGGACCTTGTGATGGTTCCATTTCCAAAAGTAAATTAATAAACCAGCATTCTGGTTTGACACTTCAGTCTCTTGGGGGCCTATTCAAAAGAAATCAATATCTACAAGTCTGAAAACTCTGGGAAACTGAAGAAACTAGGATTCTGTGTCATCAATGGCCAGACAGAAGCAGCTAGATTTAGTATCTTACAGACAACATTTGAACTTATCCAGTTTGGATAGAGGGATTTCAGTTATCAAAATGACTTAGAAAAATAGGAATGCACCCTACATTACCTGCATCCCAGGCAGGTAAACATCAAGCAGCAAGACCAATTTGAGTGAACAGTTTAAAAACAATTTTCATCTTTAGATTCAACTTTTGTTACATCTAAAACTAACAATAAGAGATTCATTCATATGATTCTGGACATTTCTCTTACTTGTTAATTCACACACAAACTTAGATTTGTAGCCAGACAGCTTAGAAATGGAAGTGAAACCAAAAATACAGATTGTTAGGTAATAATTTGTTGGGAGTTCTTGAGAAAAGAGTGAAAAATTGAGTGAATGATACTATATATATATACATATATATATATGAAGAATATTAAACAAAAGGGTGAACAAAGGCTTCTCACACAAATATTTTTAACTTAATTAACTAATCAAGTTTCAAGGATCTCAATGAATATTAATAGTGAAAGTTTAATGCCAATGCATAATAAATAATCTTTAAAAATCACTGTTGTGTGCTCTGAAATAGCAAGGGCAAAGAAAGGAAAAGGTAACAAGTAAATCAGCAAACTGAAAGAAAACGAAGTGAGAGTGACCTAATCAAAGCTATTAATTTTTCTTTTTTTCTCCCTACAAAAAAAAAAAAAAAAAGATGTAATAAGACTAGATTTGCCCAAATTTGCCAAACCATCATATAAATTAAACAGTACATAGATTTCTTGAAAGAGCAGTAGATATGGGAATGTTCTTCCTTCATGCTTGCTGTGGCATTTGTAAGATATGAATGATCAAATACACCTCTAACTTCAAAAGTTTAGCCTATATTTAAAATAATCTAAGGAAAGGAATTGATTTATCATTTTTCTCAACATTTTTATTCACTCATATAGAATGAACACATTCTCATAAAAATTAGTTCAAGGCCCAAGACATGTCTCTACATTGGGACCCTCAAGACGCACACTTCAACAACAAATCATTTATTTGGTGTTGGTTGTGATCTACTTGGAACTTAATGAAAGAAAACTGTAATATAAGTTCTTGGGTACCTATAGGGAGGTGTTCCCTGTGGAACAAATATTCTTTTGAAAGTAAAATTCAGAGCTTGAACTACTGATAACCGATATGCTGGTGACATTTCACATTATAAAAGGCTATCATCTAGGTTTGCATCAAAGTTCTCAAATATAAATGCAAATCTCCAAATATTTAGTATTCTAGTCAAAACTATTTTAAACTAAAACGTAACAAAATTCTCAAGAAAATTAAAAATAATAAACATAATCTTTAAAAAGTTGTCTATACTCACAATTTCTTCAACTCTTGCACTTTCTTTTACTTATTATACTCCAGATTAGACTTCTACTAAATTTTTATGGATATGCCACCTCACTCCCATTACAGTTAATTCTAATAGACTTTTTTTAGTCCTTTCCATACTTTACTTCTAGATAATATTTGATACTGCAGACCTCTTATTTTCTGAAACAGTCTCTCACTTTTCTTTTCCTTCTGTTTTTGAATCTTTTCTTCTCCAGCTCATCTCTAAATGTTGATATTCTTCAAGGATTAAGACAAAGGTCTCTTCTCTTCCCACTCTAGACCCTCCACCTACATGATCTCACTCATGCTGCTGATCTCCAACTTATGTCTACAACCAAAATTTTTTATCTGAGCCTCATATCAATATATCTACATATCTAATGAACTCTGAGGTCCCTCTAATGTCCTATAAGCCCATAAATTACAATTAGCCTAAGGTGAAACTTATCACCTTCCCCACAAATTTACTCTTCCAGTAATATTTTTTTAAGATTTATTCTTGTTTTTTTATTTGAGAGAGAGACAGAGCCAGGGGCCGAGGCACAGAGGGAGAGAAGGAATCTCAAGTAGACCCCTCTCTGAGCCCAGATTCCCCACACTTCCCCCCTCCCCCACTGCCTAATATGGGGCTCAATGTCATGACTCTGAAACCAATGACCTGAGCCAAAATCAAGAATTGGATGCTTAGCTTAACCGAATGAACCACATAGGCACCCCTTGCAGTTATGTTAGGTAATGGGACTTCTAATCAGTTGTTCACAGCAGAAATTTGGATTAATAACAAGTCTCAGATTTCTCCAACAGTATCCCTAACATAATTAAAGCCTCCATAGTAACTTTCTGAAGTGTGTATTATGATCCTACCTTCTTAAAAA
This sequence comes from Canis aureus, assembly GCF_053574225.1. Taxonomy (NCBI): domain Eukaryota; kingdom Metazoa; phylum Chordata; class Mammalia; order Carnivora; family Canidae; genus Canis; species Canis aureus. The sequence continues at coordinate 49,125,661 of NC_135614.1, forward strand.
CCCATTTGTGAATCTCCACTGCCCAGGAAGATGGCTCACTTTAACATCACATTCAAAACCCTTCACTGACTTGAAACTAAGTTTCCAGTCTTGCCTCCTTTCTTCTTCTCAACTCCTGTGCTCTCATCATGCTGAACTACCTACCACCTTCCAAATATGCCAAGAATTTTTACACCTTTATGAATTTCATTTCTATTCTCTCTGCTTAAAACACAGGTATAACCCCATCACAGTTTTATTCATTCTTTAAGACTGAGATAAAACATAGAAGCCACAGACAGAGCTAATTCTGTTCTCCCATATGATTCCAAAGCACTCTGCTCAATTCTACATTCAGCACTTCTGTATATGGTGTGCTAATATATCTGCTTCACAAGCTGGAATACAAGCTCCAGGAGTGTAGGTCCTCTGTCACCTATATCCTTAACACTGCACCATTTTGCAAAAATTCTTGATACCCTCAATAAACTTAACAAATACAGAATTTCAGTAGTAGCCTCCAGTTCATGTAAACATAGGCCTATCATGCTAGCAACAATCACATGTCAGTGTTGACCCTAAAGTAAGCACTCGGGTTCTGTTCTTGTTTCTCATTCGTGAGTTCAAGTTGTATGTATCTCACTGGACTTTTTGAAATAGAATATTTTTATTATAGAAACCCTATTTTCAGGGAAGCAATGACTCCACCTTAAGCTGATTTATGTGGCTTCAGGGAGGCAGGGCTTACAGAAGAGTTCTAATGGCACTTTTTGCTCACTCATACCACATGTATCATTCAGCCATGGCTCACAATGCTATAAAAATGTCTCTGCTTGGATGATGAAACATATCTATCCCAAGGTATGCCAGAGATTTGAAAATAAAAAGTAAATCTCCTCCTTGGGTGGGATCCACATTATCATGCAATTTGTGAGCTTGCCCACGTGAGCCCATTTCAGGCACTTTTAGATCAGTAGAGCTGCTATTAAAGTGCCATCAAAGCATTTTTGACTCCATAGAATTAATCATGAAATCTGTTCCTGCCAGCTCACTTATCATATTCGAAATATTAATTTAGAGAAAAATTAAATCGGACACCCACCGACAGCAACATTTTGCCCTTCAGAACTCCCCTTCATATTGATTTATTAATGGCTGCCAGAACAGTGTACTAGAACAATTTATTACTTCTTTCTGGATGTTTCTATATGCTTACAAATAGTCCTTGGGAATGAGAAGTGTTATCTGACAGTTTTTTGACAGGGGTATTTTTCAATTTGCATAATATTTGGGGTATATATTGAAATTTAAGGAAGAAATTTCATCTTAGTATCAGTGGCAATGGATGATTTGCTTCAAGAAGTTTTAAAGCCAGGGTGGTCATTTGACTGTGGTACAAGTCAGAGATAATATAAAACTTAGTGCATCATGGAATCTACTCTGCCCTGTGATGAGGAGCTGTAAAATGCACAAAGAAGCACAGGGTATCCTTTTATGAACTATGTAAATATTCTTTTTACTTTTGCTATTAAGATCTTAAATACTCACATCAGCACTTGAGTTCCATGAAAGTTTAAATGATCAACTGTGACAGTATATATTCCAGGCAGTAAAAATAAATAATTCTCTAATCCTGAGACAACTTTACTCCCTGGACCTTAGAGAAGAATCACATCGAGCAGAGCCACTGAACAACTCTTACAAGGCCCAAATTTGCCACCTAATTTGTATAAATCATATCACCAACTCAGATACAAATAAGAGATAATCTTGTTTGAACAATAGGCTTCATGCTTCATTTGCATTCTTTAATGGTGACCTTTATTCTGAATCCTTCATCCTGTGGCAAATATTTATGGATTTTTTTTCTTGATCTCTGTGGCTAGAGAAATACATGGAGCAAAACCACAGGGGACTCCAGAGGTCCATGTGTGGTCCAAAAGAGGAGAGCATGGCACTGGTATTGGTCTCATAATGCTAGTGATTAGTACTGAAACCAGAAATGTCCCTTTTCTTTACCACAGAGTTCTGGGAACGACACCAGAGCTCTGCCTCTTATTTCCCTGAAACACATCTAAGCCTTAGGCTACCTGAGATGTACACTGTTCCAATGCACTGAATGCTTTTTTGGAGCTTTGTGCCTTTGAACTTGCTGATTTCTCTGACTGGAACATCCTTCTTTTCTCTGACAATGTTCGTTGATCTTTAGAATTGTTCAAAAGTCACTCTCTCTAAGAAGCTGCATTAGTTCCCTAATACTGCTGCAGAAAATTACTTAAAACAATAGAAATTTATTACCTCACAGTTCTAAAAGTGAGAAGTCCAGAACTGGTCTGCAGACTCTAGAGAAGAATCCCTTTCCTCTCTTTTTCTAGCTTTTTGATACCACACACATTCTTTGTCTCTTAGCACTTTCTACCATCTTAAAAGCCACGAAGGTACATCTTCTCATCTCTTTCTCTTCCATCATTACATTGCCTTCTCCTCTGTGATCTCTGCCTCTGTTTTATAAAGTACTTTTCTATTATATCAGGCCCACCCAATGTAAACCAGACTAAACTTCCCATCTCAAAAATCTTTAACTTAATCACACATGCAACGCTCCTTTTGCAATATATAGTAATATATTCATGGGTCCTGGGAATTAGAACATGAACATCTTTGGGGAGGAAGGGATTATTCTGTATACCACAGAAGTCTTCACAAATTTCCTGCCATCAAGTAAAACTCTGACACCCTCTGGGTACAGAAGAACCTTAGCTATGCACTCCCCTGAGTCAGGTACTGATGATTACCCAGGACACTGATATATATAACATGTTAGAACACATTGCAAATGTAGTAAATTGGAGGAAATTGTGTTTGCCAGAAAACCTCCCAGAAAAGAAATTTGTTTAGTTAGAAGGAGTACTTCAATAAGCTACTTAACAGGGGAGAGAGGATGGTGGGGCTCCAAAGGAATATACCTGCCATCACTTTGCTTTCTAAGGAGGATTCTTATTTATGGAGTGGGGTCTGGGACACCAAGGCCATCCTTCTCTGCCTCGTCCAACCATAAACTCAAACCCCTTTCTAGGGATCCCTGGGTGGCACAGCGGTTTAGCGCCTGCCTTTGGCCCAGGGCGCAATCCTGGAGACCCGGGATCGAATCCCACGTCAGGCTCCGGGTGCATGGAGCCTGCTTCTCCCTCTGCCTATGTCTCTGCCTCTCTCTCTCTGTGTGTGTGACTATCATAAATAAATAAAATTTTTTTTAAAAAAGTTAAAAAAAAACCTCTTTCTAAATTAAAATAAAACAAGAATACACATTTAAACAATATTTGTTGGAAAGGAAACCAAATTATCAGCCAATGTGAAGGGGCAACATATCCCAGACAGAGACCTATCCGTATTTTAGTGCTTACCACTTTGTTATAAGTGTCTTCATCTATAAAATGGGGATAAAAACTTTCACATGTTGTTGGGAAGATTAAATATGTAAAATTTTCAGAACAGGGCCATATAAATAGTGAAAACTTAATGATCTTTAACTATCCTTGTCAAGCATTACTGTGCTTACATGATAGCCCCCTGGTTTAATAGGCTGTATATTCTTCAAACCCCAATATTCATAACTTCTGCAATGGCTAAAGCTTCACTGTCCAATACAACAGCAAGCAGCCACATTTGGTTTTTTGCATTTACATTTATATTAATTAAAATTTCATAAAAAGTAAAAATCCAGATCTTCAATCACACTAGCCATATTTCAAGTGTTCTTTGCCACATGTAGCTAGTGATTACCTTATTGGACAGCAGAAAAAAGATCACTTTCATCATCACAGAAAACACTACTGCATTCAGTGCATACCTCAGTATCAAAGAGTATTATAGGATTGGGGGGTGGTTGGTAGAGGAAAGTTTAATGTCTCACAGAATCATACATATGTGGCAGTCATAGTTTCTTTCATGGTAAATCTTAAAGACATAATATAGCTGAAATCAAATAAACGCAGCATTTTTTAAACTTTAAGATGAATACATAGTCTGGGCTTCTGATACTGGGAAAATGACATCTTTTTTTGGTATCCACTCTCTAGCACCAGCCAGCCAAAAACTATTAACCTTCTTGTAATGACACCATTTTCCCACAGTTTTTAAAACTTTGGCTAGATTAGAGGAACCAAGAAAAGAGGACACTTACAATTCAGACCATCTACACATTATCAAGGATGAACAATATGCTCCAATGTTCTGGCTCTCAACATATCACCTGTCACTACTCTAACATTTTTTAATATTCCACTCATATTTTCTGTAACTGGTCCCAATAGTAGTACAGAATTTATTCTTATCGTGAGTTCTCAGTATGTAGAGTTCAAAATGTAGGCTCAAGTAAGAGTGGCAAGTATGTCATTGTTCCAAAATTCTTTGCCCACAGCAAACACTGTTAATCAACCTATAATATTCTCCCCATTGGCCTGAATATAGCATCAGAATCCTTCTCAACACAAGTTTCTAGGTAGCATCCATCAAATGTTTGATACTGGTATTTGAATTGAAACCTACCTTTCATTCCTGGGTCAAAAGGTGGCTTAATGGACAAAAAGAATCAAAGAAGAAGAGGAAAGTCAATTGTCTTATTTAAATAATGCTTTCTTTAAGGTGCAATCAAGCTTCATTTCTTTTCTTTTTTTTTTTAGTATAAGAGAAATGGTCTTTAACCAAGAACTCAGTGGAGCAACAGTGCCACCCAATGGTTGGTTAGGTTAGTTTTGCATTTAGCTGTTACCATTTTAACAAGACACTGTCTTCCACAGATAAAAATGGGAACTGGAATTGGCTATTAGCTGCTTGAGCTTCTATTCACCGTTTTTCTAAATGATAGATACACAAAAGGTAGGAGGCATCCTGAGAAATGGAATTGTCTTAAAACAAAACCCTCAGCACGTTTCTGCTATCAAATCAAACAGCTCAACAACAAAAAAGGCTCCGTGTGAATTGATAAATGAACAGGATGGATTTTCACCTCTCATTTATAAGTGGGTGGAATGGGCAGCAGTTCCCCAACACCTCCCCCCACCCTCAGGTGAACATGGTTCTTTTTTCCTATTTTCTAATAAATCAGTGTGCTAAACATAGCCTACTAGAAACATTAGAGTAGGTATATGTATTACAGCATTTTATATGCAGAAAAGGTATAGAAAGTCTATGACAAGTGTTATAAATAGAACTATTATTTAGTTTAAAGGGAAGCAGAATTTACATTTCCCAAATCGGAGACCACTCAAGCTTTGAGATTCAAGTAAGCAAAATAAATCTGAGCTTTTTGCAGTGTGAAATCGAAGTTCTAACTCTATTAATAGAAGAGGTGAGTAATAGATTTCCCTGGTTGGATGGTGGTGGATTTTTATTACCCAATCTTCGTGATCTGCATAGTTCACCAAATACTTTCAACATGAGGTGACACAGAGTCCCCAGGCACTGAGGTTGCATGTTGTAAGTGCTAGAGTTTTTCTCCCTTGGAGGGACTTATTTGAAGATCTAGAGACATCCCCACAGGACATAAGCCCAAGGAAAGGAAAAACCCTGCTCTTCTTTTAAACTCCCAATCAACCAGAGAGCTCATAAAGTCTTTTTTAAACTAACTGATATTCTTTAAAAAATATTCAACAAAGAGAAGGAGTTGGGGCTGTGATGATCTGATCTTCATTTAATGCGGAAAGAGGTGACATGCAAATGTGCATTACTGTTTACTAATGATTGCTATGATTAATCACTTTTGAAAACCAAATCCCCAATCTGGCATCCATCCATTTGTGGCCAAAGGGCTTTTGTTCAGAACTCTTTTATTCAACCTTTGTCCTCTTATTTCATTTCGTTTTTATTTTGGTGACTTGGGCTGTGTTTTGCTGATAAATATGATTAAATGGAAAGTGACTCTGGCTTTGAAAATGAAATGTATAGCCTGAACAGAGGCACACAGGAAATACTGTAAGCAAAGACGAAAACTATACCCCTAGTGAATCTGTGAAGAATATTCAATTAAGTTCATGTTTCTTCACTGAGTCAGGCAGGAAGTTCAACTGAAAGAAGTTCCATGGATTATTTTAGGGTTTCCTTTGAATAATCATAATTTGCCCTTAAAGCCATGAAAGTGTAGAAGTTAATTCAATGCGAGGCAGGCTAATATGAGCTGTGAAGGAGTGAGATTTTACATCAAATGACCTGTGCTTGAATTCCAGTTCAGCCACAAATTACCTATGTGAATTGAGTAAATTACTTAATGTCTATGGGTCTCAATTCCATATGTAATCTGTTAAATGGAAACATCAATAGCACAAATCCATAATATTGTTATGAGGATTAATGAGCACTGTCTACTGCAAAGGGATGAAATAATCAGAGACCCTCGAGTCCTCCAAGGTAAACTGCAGGGGCAACAGATGTGAGGGGAGAAAAAAAAACTGAAATTAGAAAGTGGTCTTAAAATATAATGTAACTTGAGCAGCATCCTAGAAAGTAGTCTCTGAATAAAATCAGAGGCAAAGAAGGAAAACAAGGAAGATTGTGGGCTATGGGGTCAAGTCACCTAAATTTTAAGATAATTTGGATGCCTGGGTGGCTCAGCGGTTGAGCATCTGCCTTTGACTCAGGGCGTGATTCTGGGTCTGGGGATAGAGTCCCACATCGGGCTTCCCGGCATGGAGCCTGCTTCTCCCTCTGCCTATGTCTTTGCCTCTCTCTCTCTCTCTCTCTCTCTGTGTCTCTTATGAATAAGTAAAATCTTTAAAAATGAATAAATAAATAAATAAAAATAAATAAATTTTAAGACGATTTCACCACTTTCTAGCATCATAATCACACATCTCCCAATCTCTATGTGTAACATGGGAATAATAATAATATCTCTCAAGAAACTATAGGGGGTAAACTCAGGTAAGACATACATGGCTTTTATACTACATAGCTCAGAGTAAACATTTAACACATGGGATCCAAAAGCAAAATTAATCTTCACTATAGTTGAAGTGATAACATATATGGTTGTGTCTGTGCTTATTTTCACCAAAAGAGTCAGAGTTTAGAAATTGTCAAGTCATGCAAAGTCAAATAAGCTTTGTAGGAAATAGGACAAAAGGGAGCATAATCTATAGAATTTATATAGTAAGTTCCTGAAATTCCTAACTCTTTAACCTATTGATTCTGTAGTACAAAGGCTGCTACGTTCACCTTTTCCAGAGAGAAACCATCAGGGAGACAACCTTTGCCTTAAAGGAGCAGGAATTCTAGTGCAGGAGACAGAATATTTATATATTAAAGGTCAAGTAAGGGGATCCCATAACAAAGACTTAGAGAGACTTTTGCACTGTGCTTAAGACTATAGACTCTAATCCAGACTGCCTGGGTTTGATTACTGATATTACCTACTGGTGCCACTCAGAAACCGTGTGACCTTGGGCAAGTTACCTAACTTCACTATGCCTTACTTTTCACACCTATAAAAGAAGGTAATAATAATAATACTTACCCAATAGGATTGTTGTACAGAATAATGCAGTTAAAATATGTAAAGCATATGAAGCATATTTAGTGTTAAATAACTATTTACTACTACTACTTCTACTAGTAGCAAGAAAGACCCATTAATAAAGGCCCTATTGGAGCCAGATGTGTTTCATAACTTTTCCTATATTAGAAAGATAACATGGTATGAACCTGATATATTACACAACTATCCCAGTGGGATCTCTGACAACACTCATATTCAAAAGCATTGTTATAAGTACAGTCTGAATTTACACGATTGTTAGCTAAGTAAACACCTATAGATTTACATTCAGCAAAGTCAAATTTTCTAATAAAAGAATTCAAATCTGGTAAAATTTTATTACCAGACAAGTTTTTAAAAGCTTTTAGTTTCCAGAGCTTTTTGAGTTCTGGCTTCGTGGATCTGCAAGGCTAGGAACATTTGAGACAAATTGAGGAGTCTTCATAGATGGGCATTTCTTCCCAACTGGTAAATAAGGATAGAGTTGCCAGCACAGGGAATTTGTGACAAACTCAAGCAGGATCCCCCATGGTGGGGGAGGGGCAGAGGGCGAGTGAGGCTGAGTTATATCACCTGATCCCCAATACTGGCAAAGATCAGACAGGACTAAACTGTTAAAATCCAAAATGTTAATTCTTTTGGAATAGACACACATATTTAGGCTACAGTGTGTGGCCAGAGACTGCAAACCAATAGGTCTGGACACCAGTGGTGGCTTTACAGATTTGTTTTGTTTGGTGGCACAGTGCTTGGTTTGAGGAATGTGGAAACTTCAAGGAGGGCATAGACTTGCCATTTGCCACAGATGGTCTATTTCATCACTCTCTAATGTCTTCACCCAAATGGATTTTCTTCTTTCTATCTCCCTAGTCACTCCTGGCGCTGGAATTTTTGACTCCTCGTGGCAAATAAAAGAAAAAAAACTCTTTGAAATAAGTCCTTAGATTTCAAATGATCAATTATGTGATGAACTCATCTTATGGTCTCTATGCAGATTGGCAGAGAGGTTTCATCCTAGAAGCCAGCTTTCTTGATTTGGCAGTGACTGCCCCAAATGCTGTGTTATAAAGATGTTTTAGGATGCTGTCAGGCTCAATGTTATAGAGGAGGAGAAAGCATCAATCTGTCCTGTGTCCTAAATTACTTTTCTCAAAATATAATCCAGTGAATAACCCAATTAAGTAACATGGACGTTCCTTACCTGTACTATTCAATATCATAGTCACTAGCCACATGTGGCAACCGAGCACTGGAAATGTGATTAGTCCAAGTTGAAATCTACTTGTATGAATAAAACATACACCAAATTTCAAAGGCTTTGTACAGAAAACAATGTAAAATACTCCATTAATAACTTTTAATATTGGAGTATCCAGGTGGTGCAGTAGGTTAAGCATTCCACTCTTGGTTTTGGCTCAGGTCATGACCTCCTGGTCGTGAGACTGAGCCTCATGTCAGGCTCCACTTGGGACTTTATCCCACTCTCCCTCTGCCCCTGCTCCCCAACCACTTGCTCGCTCACTCTCTCTCAAATAAATAAATCTTTAAAAAATAATAACAAATTTTAATTTTGATTACGCAGTATAATAATATTTTTATACTGAGTTCAATAAAACACATCATTCAAGTTAAGTTTACTTTTTTTGCAGTAGGCTCCATGCCCAATGTGGGACTTGAACACAAGACCCTGAGATCAAGAGTTGCATGCTCTACCAACTGAGCCAGTCAGGCACCTCTTTTTTTTTTTTTTTTTTTTTTTTTTTGCTTTTTTAATGTTGCTGCTAGAAAATCTCAAACACATGTGTCTCATAAGACATTTCTGTTAGATATCACTATTTTATATTATACATATTAATGTTGTACTAGTATTAAAAGTGATTTCTGACTGTCATTTATATAATTTGTCTAAGTTTTAATAAACTATAAACCCCACCAAATTGTTGTTCTGGGAAAAGAAGGATTTTTGGTTAACTCTTATTAGGAAAAAATGAGTTTCCAGTACAGAATCTCTCAACATTTAGCATCCAATGAACTTCCCAAAGTTCCTCCCCCATCACACACATGCACCAGTTCAGAATCATAGCTCTAGAACAGCCTATGGACCAATTATACCAGCCACATACATATTTGTATATTGTCTATGGTTCCCTTTGCACTAAATGGGAGGGTTGAGTTATGGTTAGAGAGAGTCCATTCTGGAACAGCAATTCCAAATGGGCATTTCTAAATGAATCCTCATAATGGATATCTAGATCAGTTTACAGATACAAAAGATGGCTTAGGAAGAAGAAGTCTGAATCATCACTGCTACAAACCACTAATACATTCAGAAACAAAACACTATTTTCCAGCTTTAAAAATATTCAAAAACAGGGGATCCCTCGGTGGCTCAGCAGTTTTGTGCTGCCTTCAGCCCAGGGCGTGATCCTGGAGTCCTGGAAGTCCCACATCGGGCTCCCTGCCTGGAGCCTGCTTCTCCCTCTGCCTGTGTCTCTGCCTCTCTCTCTCTATGTGTGTCTCTCATGAATAAATAAATAAAATCTTTAAAAAATATATTCAAAAACAGTTTTTGAAACCATGCTTTACAAAATGAGATGGTGGGGGCAGTACTAAGAGATAGGTTATTTGAGGCTGAAATAAGCAAATGATAAGGGGGGGACTACTTCTTTTCATTTGCTCTGCCAAAGATTCCAGAGAACTTCATGCTTTGCTCTCATGTTTCCTACCTTAGAATGGACTTCTGAACTAATGGCAAATAACCAGGAATTTCCTTACGTTGATCATAAGCATCCTAAGCTTTGGGCTGCTTAGCTAATAGGTATTTTCCTAAGTTTCCATGACAAATTAAGGATATCCTATTACTAACCTTTGTCATAACATGTCATTTTTATTTCCTATAAGTTCAATCTCAATCTCCTGGTTTTTAGAACCTATCAGGGAAAACTTCCAGTTCATGCCTAATGGGTCATCATACAAAAAGTACAGAGCTCCTATGTCAAAACTGGCATTACGCTTATTAGCAAAATAACCTCTGGAGGTTGATAAGGCATTGTTTCACCCTTCTAAAGCCTAGATACCATATTAAAGGTTGCAGATATTCATCTCCCAATTTTATTAGTTTTCTTCACAATTGGTTAAAAATGGAAAGAAAAGAAATTACAATTCTAATTGTGACTCTACTTAACTAGTTCAAACTGATTTAAGTCTGAACATCTGAGAAGTCTGAAAACTCAGCAGCCATTTAAAAGTCTATTTGAGCAGTAGATCACAATTCCTTAGAGAAATGGAAAGGTGCTTTATAGTCTAATGCTTCCTTTTGAACTGTATATCACTTTTTCTATTTAGAATTCATTTGAATGCAGAAATCGAGTTAGGTTCCTTTCGTTGGAGACACTCCAAATATTTTGACAGTTATTTGAATACCATATTGACAAGCCCATTATATTTACTGGTCCTAAAACAAATAATTTCCACATATTCTAAGCTTTAAAACCCTTTAGTACAAATTATTAAAAGATTATAAAGTGTTTGTCTGTGCATTTTTAAAGGGAGGGATTTGTGACTTCTTAAAAACGGAAAATATTTGAATAGCAGCTATAATTCTAGTATATTCACAAATCAGTCATTAAAATGCATGGAGCAGAGTTGTTGCAGCTGTATACAGCTTTTATTATTCAGACTGCTAAATGGGTGAAACATATATTTTAATTTAATGTATAATGCACAACTCAGAATGAACAGAATGATTCTTCCTCCCCTCCCTTTCCTAAGGAGAAGCCAGAGATCCTTCAAAGGGCTGGTGATAATTTCTCCTGGACAGCAGCCAGCTAAGATTTATTGAATATGCCAGCATCTCTTCATAAAACATAGCAAAAGCTGGCAGAAGTTTAGTCAAAAAATCAGCCCATAACATTTCTACTTTTATTCATATATTTTCATGGGGGATTTAATTGCTAAGCCTTCAACTCTGGTTAGCAATTATGGCCCAATGGGAACTTCAGTTCCTATAGAAAGTTAATAAAGGAGTGTCTTCCCATATCATTATTACAGGAATAAAAGACTTGAGTTCGAGGCGGAGGAACACTTAAAGTCTGGACTAAAGGAAACTACGAAGCACTGTCTCAATACTATTGATAAAGGGGAGGAAGAGATGGGTAGGGGGTGTTTATTCTCATTTAGTGACTGTAGTAAGTCGGTGAAGGTATGTTTGAAAGCAAAAGAAATTACATGACATGACGATATTGAACGGGTGTTGTGATTCCTCCATTTTAAACAGGCCGGACTCCTGTCTGGAGAGTTCAAACCTGGAGAATCCTATTGTCTACTGAATGGTTGAACTTTCTCTCAAGCCCTTAGAATGTTATTTTGAGCCTCCCTGCAAAACAAAGGCCCTCCCCTTACATTTTCAGAACAAAAAAATCCCTTTTATAGCTTCTCTTGTCTCTATAAATACTTGTAGTCTATTTTATTTCTTTGCAGAAATGTAAGGCTCTCTCCAACGCAATTTCTTTCTTTCTTAAGATCTCCAACAAGCTCTCACTGGAGTTCTGAACTATACTTCTACAGCACAAATCTCTATGGTAGCACTTAACTAATTTATTGTGTTTAATCAGAGACTCTGAAAAATAATTTTCTTATGTCTTTCCATGTCTAGAGATTTATACTGGTACTTAGTCTCTTAGAAAGGACAGTGCTAAACTTCATGTCAGTTATGTTGGCTTTTGGATTTAGTCAATTCATGACCATATCAAGGGGGGATTGTATCTTTTAGCATTATGGGTAATTTCATCATGGAGAGGAGCAAATTAGGGCTGAGAGTTTAATGGTCTTAGGAGATTCTGTACTTGGCTTACTGAATTGCTGAAGCAAACCATGACACACAAAAGGCTTCAAAGCTGTGAATGCCACAGGATTTTTCTGTGCCCAACTAGTATTTTTCTGTGCCCACTGCTCTGTGGCAGATGCCTCCCAGAATCTAAAGGCTGTTACTCATCTTCAAGAAGCTATCCAGACTGTACACAGAGGCCTTATAGTAACCCCTCAATATTTCATCATTTTTAAATAATCAGTAATATGACCCTATCTCTCTTATAACTGAATTATTTTGAAAACATCTTCAGTATTTACTCATGGTTCATTTACTAATTTATAAAAGAGTTTGAGGTGTCCTTATAATAAGGGAGATAAATCTTATAATTTTAATAAAATATTAAAGGAATGCAAGACCATGGATTGGTAGAATATGTAAATATGCTATCTCTTGGGGTTTACATAATTGAAATTGTACTTAACACATGACTTGATGCTTCTTCCTGACAGTACAAGAAGAACACAAGCCATGATCTATGCTGTTTTTGTTTTTGTTTTTGCTCACTTCTAAAACATATTTATCCTTGTCATTCAAATGTGGATGACTCTGTAGACCAGTTGCCTTATATGTTCAAAGTTTATGATTTCATCACATCAATTTTATCACAAAAGAAACAATGAAAGAACAGGGGAGGTCGGTAAGATTACTCTTACTAACATTTTCATTCATTTTCCTGTATTTATTAGAGAAAAATCTGATCCTAATGTCTTTCTAAGTCCTTGCCTGACACGTGTGCTACTGGTTTTATTCTACTTCCCCCGAAGCCTTCTTCATCCATTAGCTACTTTGTCTTGCAACCTAGCTTCCCAACTCCCTTGCATCTCTTCTTTTCTGTGTAGAAATATCACAAGTCTCCCCTATGAGGAAAAGATTGCTTCCAATCAGCCTCAAGTTTTCTTTCTGGGGATACCCAAATAACTGGCCTCTGTCTAACCTCTCTCAGAGCACTGATGAATATGGCATACTAGAGCCATCTGGGACCAGTAAGAACAGTGATGATGGTTTGGTCTGGCAGTCACTGTGCCTACTCCCTCGGCTCAGTACAGACTGAGCAGGAAAATAAAATAAATTGATTTAAAAAACAAACAAACAAACAAACAAACAAACCTGGCTCATAGCTTCTTCCCTAAGGAGGGGAAAGAGTAGAGCATCCAATGACCCAAGTTATCTGAGAGCTGCCTCAATTGGCTTCAATCTTGCTTATTTAAGAGTGCTAAAGGGCTCCAGAAAAGTTTAGAAGGCTGGAGCCACTAAGAACAAGGAAAGCAGACTGGACAAGCAAAAAGGTTTGAAGCCCCAGAATCTCTGGCCAGGCTAATAGCTGAGGGTCTTCTCCTACATGAGGCAAGCCCACAAAGACCAGAAGTGACTATTTTGTATGACACACACACCAACATGGGGTCAAAGAAAGTGAAGAAATAGAGAAATTGTTTTAAACAAAGGAACAAAATAAGTTTCGAGAAACTGACCCTAAAAAAATAGAAATATATTATGTATTTCACAGAGAATTCAAAATAATCATCATTAAGATGATCACTGAGATCAGGAGAACAATACAAGTTTGCAAAGAAAATTTACATGAATTATTTACCTGAAGAATACAAGCCCCTTCCAATCACATCTGAGTGTATGTTAATGATGTCACTTTTGGAAATTCTCTAAGAATGGGAGCATGTTGCCAGAGGAATTAACTATATGATTCGAGCATTGGCTCTTTCAGCCCTGCCCCCCAATCTCCAGGAAAGAAAAAAGGTCTAGAAGTTGATTTAATCACCCGAGCCAATAATTTAATCAATCATGTTTGTTTAATGACACCTCTATAAAAATCGAAAAAGATGGGGTTTAGATAGCTTTGTATTGTACACAGGTGGAGGTGCTGGGACGCTAGCACACCTGAAGAAAGCATGGATACTCTACACTCCTTTCCCCATATCATACCCTACACATCTCTTCCATTATGGCTGTTCCTGAATTATATCCTTTCAACATAAATGAGTAATCTGGTAATAAACTGTTTCCTGAGTTATGTGAGCCACTATAGCAAATTAATCAAACCAGAGGAGAGAATCATGGGAACCTCCAATTTATAGCTAGCTGGTGAGAAGCACAGATAACTTGGATTTGTGATGGGCATCTGAAGTGGGAGGGAGCAAGTTTGTAGGACAGAGACCTTAACCTGTGGGATCTGATGCTAACTCCAGGTAGATAGTGGCAAAATTGAGTCAATTGTAGGACACCCAACTAGTATCAAGAAGTGGTTGGTGTGAGGAACCCCCACCTCAACACATATACACATTTGCAGTACAGAGTATTCCATAACTAGACAAAAAAAATTGTTTTTCCTGTACATTTTGGCATCAGAATATACACAAAACTTTCCATCCTACAGCAGCAAAATATAAAAATATACACTCTTTTCAAGTGAGCACAGAACATTCTTCAGGACTGATCACGTTAGGTTTCAAAGTAAATCTTTACAAATTTAAGAAGACTATAATCAGAGCACTTGGGTGGCTTGGTCGGTTAAGCATCTGACTCTTGATCTCAGTTCAGGTCTTGATCTCAGGGCTGTGGGTTCGAGCTGTACCCAGTAAGGAGCCTACTTTAAAAAAAAAAAAAAAAGAGAGAGAGAGAGAGACTGCAACCATTCCAAGTATCTTTCCCAACCACAATGGATTAAACTAGAAATCAGTAGCAGGAGGAAAACTGTGGAAAATTCACAAATATGTGAAAATTAACACACTTTTTGAACAACCAATGGGTCAAAGGAGAAATAAAAAGGAAAATTAGAAACATTTTGAGATCAAACGAAAAAGAGTATACAACATATAAACACTTACACAATGAAGCAAATGTAGTACTAAGAGGGAAGTTTATAGTGATAAATTTGCCTATATTAGAAAAGAAAGATCTCAAACAACCTAATTTTACTTCCCAAAGAACTAAAAAAAGAATAAACTAATTAGTAAAGGAAAACTTAGCAGAAGGAAAAAAATAATAAAAATTATAATAGAGATAAATGAAATACAGAATAGAAAAACAAGAGAAAAATCAACAAAATAAAAAGCTAGATATTTGAAAAGATACACAATATTGACAGACTTTTAGTTAGACTAAGAATAAAAGAGAGAAGATCCAAATAAATAAAATCAGAAATGAAAGAGTAAACATTGCAACTGATGCCACAGAAATAAAATTAATTAATTAATTAAATATAAAAAGATCTCAAGAGATTACTCTGAACAATTATATTCCAAAAAACTGGATAACCTGAAAGAAAAAAATAAATTCCTAGAAACATACAACCTACTGAGACTGAATCATGAAGAAACAGAAAATCTAAACAGACCAATTACAAGGAGGGAGATTGAATCAGTAATCAAAAACTTCCCAACGAAGAAAAGCCCAGCACCAGATGGCTTCATTGGTGAATTCTACCAAACATTTAAAAAAGAATTAACCCCAATCCTTCTCAAACTCTTCCAAACAATTAAAGAGGAAGGTCCAATTCCAAACTCATTCTCTGAAGCCAGCATTACCCTGTACAAAAGCCAGACAAAGACATCATAAGAAAAGATAATTACAGGCCAATATCCCTGATGAATATAGATACAAAAATCTTCAATATTACCAAATTAAATTCAGCAGCAGGTTAAAAGAATCATATACTATGATCAAGTGTAATTTATCCCTGGAATGCTTGATGGTTCAACATTTATAAATGAATTAATGTGACACACCACATCAACAAAATGAAGGACAAAAATCACATGAATGTTTCAGTAAATTTAGAAAAGGCACTTGACAAATTCAACACTCTTTCATGATACAAAAAAAAAAAAAAAAAAAACCTCTCTACAAACAAGGTATAGAAGAAATGTTTTCAACATAATAAAGACTATTTATGACAAGCACAACTGTCCAAAGACACACCCATGGCCACAGGTACATGAAAAAATACTCAACATTATCAGTCTTCAGGGAAATATATATCAAAACTACAATGAGATATTTATTATCTCATGCCTGTTAGAATGGCTATCATTAAAAGACAAGAGATATGCTAGTGAGGATATGGACAAAAAAGAACACTGTGTACTTCTGGTGGGAATGCAAAATGGTGTAGCCAGTATGGAAAACAGTATAGAAGTTCCTCAAAAAATTAAAAATAGCATTACCATATGATACAAAAATTCCACTTTTGGATATGTATCCAAAAGAATTGAAATCAGGATCTTGAAGAGATGTTAGCGCCCTAACGTTCACTGTAGCACCATTCTGAATATCCAAGTTGTGGAAATTTCTAAAGAATTACTTGGTAATTTCTAAATGTCCACTGATGGATAAATGGATAAAGAAAATGTTATATACCATACAACAGAATATTATTCAACCTTAAAAAAAGGGAAATCTTGCCATATGCAACAACATAGATGAACTTTGAAGACATTATGCTAAGTGCAAGAGCCAGTCACAGAAGGACACATACTACATGATTCCACTTATATGAAGTATTTGAAATAGTTAAACTCACAGAAGCAGAGAGTAAAATGGTAGATTCTATAGGTCTGGGAGGAGAAGGGAGGGTAAAATCGGGAGTTGCTTATCAATGGGCATGAAGTTACAATTATGCAAGATAAATAGGGTCTGGAGATCTTCTGAACAACATTGTACCTATAATTAACAAAACTGTGTTGTATACTTAAAAATCTGTTGAGAAGATACGTCTCATGTTAAGTGTTCTTACCACAATAAATTTTTTAAAAATGCTAAAAGAATGGCATTGGTATCATTTTCTTATTAGGAACCCAAGACCTAGTGAGATTAAATACTTTGCCTAAAATTCCATGGCCATTAAGTACTCATGTCCATTAAGCCAGCATATATTGTATACATGTACCCATTTGGCTAAAAAGGAAATGGTAACAACAGAGGATTATTTCTTCTGTTATTTCTTTATTTGTTTTGTTTTGTTTCTTAGCAGGAGCAAGTTGAAGGTGTTTGGGGGAAGACATTGCCTAGCACTGTTTTCTGACATAAAGGTCTGCACTTGTAGTTGACCAAAGAAGGGTGGAAGGCACTGACTATGAAAAGGAAGGAATTTGAAAGCATCTCCAATCTTTATACACATGGTGTGGAGTTTTTCCTACTCAGATTCCAACTGAAAGCATTGAGACTAGGTTTCATTTTTTAAATTTGTCTCTTTTTAACTCTATACTGTACAAGTACCTACTTTGGTGTCATGCTTAATGTTTTGTTATAATTACTAATAAAGTAGACAAATCAGAACCTTGAGATTTAGATTCTCTACTCCATTGTCTCTTCTCTCAGCCCGGTTGAAATTATCCTCATTATCTTTCTGCAATTAATTCCTTATTCCTCAGGCTCGTTCCTGTTATCCCAAGGGATGAACCTTCTGGAATAAGGACTTCATCAAGATGATTAGGTCACACTGCATTTACCAATTAAACATTAGTTAGCTATGGATTTCTGCTGAGAGATGCAATCCTTTACAAAGACAGCTGTCATTCTAGGAGGTTACCATTTTATAGTTCTATTTCTAAAGAATTACTTGGTATTTTCTTAAGGTCAATTGGGATACCATAGCGCTAACTACTTAAGAGGATAAATCTATAACTTATCACCACAGAGTGTTCTCATGGCTACTGCTGAAGCTCATCATATAGACACAAATGTTAAACATTTTTCCTGTATGAACCATGTGATATTACAAACAAAAGTACATCATAATCTCTTCTCATTTTCCTGTCTTTAAGGCCTCATTAGAGATTTATCTCTGTCTCTATCACACACACACGTACATATATGTATATGTGTATACATATATATACATATGTATGTTATGTTTTCTCTATATGAACTATATTTCATGGACAAATACTCTTATGTTCTCAGGACCAAAGTGTCTAATCAATCTATAGGGAAAATTATTTCTGAATAGATGAGCAATATGAATATACATTGACCTTAATAATAAACGGCTATAATTAGTATGACTTTATTTATGGCACATTTCTTTCTCTCAGTCTCTTAATATATATTCCTAGTTTTGCATAATACTGGAAATAGTTTGGGGTTGGATTTGAAGCTTCAAGCAAATGGCACAGAACTGTAAATAAATGTGGTATATATAATACTGGCAGAATGTGAGGGAATTTAAGGTAATACCAGACAACTGTTTTTATAAGGTTATATATATATATATATATATATATATATATATATATATATTTCATGTACAATGATAAAAATATGTAAAGCACAAAACATTCATGACTTTATATCTATAAATGCTCAATATAAAGCTAAATAAAGATTGAATTTAAGGAAATATTGTAGGTATGCAAAAAACATTGTAAAAGCAGTAAAAAAAATATATATATATGATATAATATATATATATATTAGGGATAGATACCAGAATGGAAAACAGATTTCATTCAGGAAGAGAGTACCAATAATAGTTAACATGTATGTAACACTTCCTATGTGTCAAGTACTATTTAGGGGGCCTTATGCCATTAATTTATTTAGTATCTGCAACAAATCTAAAAGATACATACCATTAATGTTTTCATTTTCTAGATGAGGAAACTGAGGCACACATTTCATCTAAGTGACTGGTCGAAGGTCACACTGGAAATATGGCTCCAGATTTCTCATTTTTAACTTCTAGATTATACTCTTTTAGTTTTTAGTAATAGTCAATGCATTGGGGAAGTATAAAAAATTGTAAAATTTAATGCCTAATCATAAAAAAGAAGAGAAACAATAAGACAACAGAGGAGACATTACTGGGTCCCCCATGCTCCATACATTCTTTTCATTCCTTATTTGATCTAAATATTGAACAGATGGAACCCTGCCCCTAGAGTGCTTATATTATTCTGTAATTTTCAGAGACAGTTAGGAATACATTAGGGAAAATGGCCCTTTGTGGACATACTCTTTGTTCTTAAGACCAAAATGTGTCTAATCAACCTAAAGAGGAAACTATTTCTGAATTCATAAACAAAATGAATGTGATTGTCCCAAGCTATAAAGGACTATCATTATTATGACTTCCATCTACTGTGTACTTGTTATACAAATCCTTTATGTGCATAATTGTCTCTCCTTCTCACAAAAAGTAAGTGGATATTATAGTCCCATTCTATAGAAAAAGATTTGGAGGCTCTGAAAAGATTCCACATATGAGAAGTGGGTGGGCTCAGAATCTGAACTTGGGCTACCTGATTCTAACTTATATTTAAACAATATTAACTTTGCCGCATACCTTCAGAAACAATCACTGCTTATATTACAGTTCAGATCAAAAAAAAATTTTTGTAGCTATCCAGATGCAAAAGTGTCTCCTTGTAAAGATTTGGTTTTGTGTACCCATAAATTAAGAGCAGCTCTCCAGCCTATTACTAAATTCAAAATTACCTTGTTTAGGCTTTTTAAAACATAATTTTACTAAATCAATTCAACAAATGCCCAAGTGTCTACCAGTTCCTGATGACAAGGAATCTATCATCTTGTTGGGGATAATTAACAGGTACAATGACACAGTTCAAGGCTACATGCTACAGAATAAACTTTGTGGGATAAAAATATAATAATGGCATTTTGTATTAATCCTTCGACAGCAGAAAAAAGATCACTGTGCCTCAGGTAGATAAGAGTAATTATAGTAAAAATTAATTTTCCTCTTAACCATCTTTAGAATTATTTTTCCTCTGTTTTAGCACACAGTTTATATCACAATAGAGTTATCTGGATTGTGTCTCTTTCCCTCTACTATTAGATGGGAATACTTAGGGAATACAGACAAATTCTCACTCATCTTCATATTGCACTTGATAATAATGACTGTTAACTTTCATTGAGTATCGATCATAGCATCTAACACATCTAATTCTTTAAATCTGCATAACCACCCCTTGGGTAGGCACTATGACCATTGCATTCTACAGATGAAGAAAGTAAACCACTTGCTCAAGACACAGACTTAGTAGAGGGCAGAAGTCGGATGTGAGCTCAGACAGGCTGCCTCTCGAAAACAGATGCTCAATAAATGTTCATTACAGTAATATAAGAAAAATTCGTTTCAAGATGGTACTCAAAGACGAGGTCAGTACCTTGTATTAAATAAATAATTAACCAGTGACATACTCAGGGTTAGGTAGCCTTCCTCATCATTTCCAACTAATCAAAGTCATGATATGTTGACACAAATATGGCAACAGCAATGTATTCTACAAAGTTAGCGCTGAACTCATGTGTCATCATGATATTGTAAGACATCTTTTGCTGTCCCTGACAGGTGCTTGAAGGTATAAGTAAGTATGCTAAAATGGCCATAACAATTGCATGACAGGAAAAGGAAGGAGAGAAAAGGAAAGGAAGGAGCCATTTATTATTGGGCAGCTATATGCATTGTACTCTGAGATAGGCATGTCACATATATTAATTTATAAATCCTACCACATCCCTTCAAATTTTAAAAACTGAGGCTCAGTGACATTGAAATTATCCAGGTCCGTATATCCATCAAGATTGGAAGTTAAGCCTGTCTGAGTACTAACCTTTATTCTAGCCAGTAAAAACAGAGAAACTATGCTTAGACTATTTCTCAAATCATTAATATATATCCTCCGCTTAAACAGCCACACATATTAAACAGCAAGTATATATAAGATATGAGACTTACTCAACAACCATCATATTTTCCTGAGAATACCACCAAAATTCTGAGAACATCTATCACTGTTATTAAGCATCTGAGCAGTTTTTTAAAGTGTGGTATCCGATGAAGACTAAGGATGCTTGTTTGTTGACTTATTAGAAAAGAAACCATTCTAATTATTTTGAAATCAAGATGTACTTACTAAATTCAGAAGCAGAATATAGAACACTGTATACATGAAGGATATTTGTGCTGTGACTTACATTAGTCAACCTGCAATGTGCACTATCCAAAAGAGGAAGAAAAGACGATCTTTACTACTGAGATGCTCATTATTTTATTCTGAATTTAAGAAATAGGCACCAACTGCACAAATGCATATTAATTTCCTGAAAGCAATGATTCAGACTATACATGTTATTTTTTATTGAGGAGAAAACAATGTTAGCCCAATGGATAAAAACTTTTAGAGAAGGGAACACTTTAGTTTGAAAGGGATATAATATAGCATTGTTATCATGAGCTTAGATGTAATATAATAATAATAATAATAAATAATAATAATAATAAAACAACCTGGGTTCAGATCATGTTGGCCTCCCTAGTACACATCTGTGATTACTGGCCTTCCTGTGTCAACTCTCCATTCTTCTGGTAACAGCCTCCCAATCTTGTTTAGATCAGCCCACCTTTATTCTAACTCCTGTGTTAAGAGAAAGGAATGTACCTGACCCCCGCTTCAATGACCCAAGCATAACCCTCTCAGAATATTCTACCCTGTGAATATCAAAGATGGCTGTGTGACTCTAATTGGTCCAGTCAGAGGAAGGCCCAGGACTTTTCAGGAACCTTCCTTTTTAGAAAAGGAAGTTTTCACTTTTACTGGGGATATTGTCCCAGTCTGTCTGTGGCAACCATCATTCTGCGACAGGAGGGACAGTCCGCCTGAGGATGGAGCCAACACAAAGGGAAGCAGTGATAGGTAACACAGAGAAAAAAAGTACTAATGAACATCATCTGGGCTCCTTGAATCAAGCCATTTCCAAACCCAGCAGTGGCTCCTGAGTTTTTGATTATATAAATCAATAAATGACCTTTCTATTTTTGTCCTTAACATAAATTTAACTTACCAAAGCTAATACAGCTAATTACCACTGGCATGTCCTTAGATAAATTATCTATTTCTTCAGATTTTTGTGAGGAGTTTTTATGAAATAATACATATATAAGATTCAGCTGAGGGCCCAGCACAATTTATTGCTGGCTGACTGGGGAAGTATTTGCTGAAGGATAACGAGTTGAACCGAGAGTTCAGAAACCCTCACTAATACCAGTGCCAAACAGGAGTGCTACAGAGGAAGGAGCCAGCAAGTGTGATAACCTTGTTTTCCTACAGCTCCTCTCGTTTCTCAGGCCTGGAGAAACTAGTTTGTGGAGTCTGAAGTGACAAGGTTAACAACAGAGAGGAGAAATGAGTTAGGTCATGTCCATTCACGTCAATCACTTTAACATTCCTAAGTTGAGTATTTCAAATGAAAGGCCTCAGACATACAAAGAAAACAAAATAGATCACTTGGTCCATAGTGAGTCTTTCAGGAAAACTTGTTATGGCACAATCAGGCTAACCTGACTGCATTGTGTAAAGCTAACATATGACTTGAGAATACATTAATGGAAGTGATTTGGGACTTTTCGTTGTAGTTCTATTTTTCACACCTCTCTATTGCAAAGAGAAATTAATAATGACACAAATTATTCTAATTATTTCCTTCTGGTGCATAATTTCATAACCAGTGATTTAAATAATGTATTTATATCAAAAAATTGTTATATTTAAAGATATTTTTGAAGTTCTATAGAATTTAAATCTCATTCTTACAGGTTTATTTTTCATAAATAAGGTCAATCTCATTACAGAATCAACGTAGAGAGACCAGGAAAAAAGAAAGAAAATTCACTTATATGTTTTTGAATTAAGATTTAGCATATATATTTGAAGGAAAATTTGAAATTGCTGAAATCTAGCTATTAATAGTACTTTGTTTTGTGATTCCTCAAAAAACAAGTGGATATGGTCTCCTTTTTTATATGTTTGTAATTGACCTAGGAAAATGTAAAACTTTATGTGTGCAATGCCAACAAAAATGTTTCTGGGACTTCAAATACTAGAATTAGTTAAATACACTATAATAATTCTTGTCATTTCTATTTTTGTAAACTTAATTTCAGTAGCATAGCAGGACATTCAAATGGAAACATCACAAGGCACATTTTTAGGTTTGGCCATATCACTTTAAAAAAAAGAAATATGAGTACAAGCAAAATGATTCAGGGATAGTAGGATTTACTTACACCTGCTAAAATAACTTAAAATATGGGGAGAATAAAAGAACCAAATTGACGGAATTTCAGTTTAGTAAGTATTTTACAAAGATTATTCTATTAAAGAACTAGGTTGTTTTAAGAAAGATCTTGAATTAATCAAACTAGGACTGTCAAATATTCAGACCTTTAACACACACATAAATACTGACATGTTTGCATACACATGTATGCATTTGTTTCCTGAGTAGCCAGAGATAGATAAGCTGAGAATCCTTTCGTTTTTGTAAACCATTCAACTGTTGTATGATTGACAGACAGAAAGCTATACATATTTAATGTATACAACTTGACAAGTTTGGGATAAATATATATACAACTGGGATTCTTTTAAATCATGATTTTAGAATTTCCTCTTTAGTCATACAATAGGATTAATTTAGTCTAACTCCCAAATCATTCAGGACTCAACTTAACCCCAATTGTGACTTTTTGTAACTCATTAAGTATGATAATTTCTAAGCAGCACCCTCCAAGAAAAATATAATACTAGATGTGTAATTTAACAGGTTTTAGTGTTTAGGTTTTTTTTAAGTCAAAAGAAACAGATAAAATTAATTTTAATATATTTTGCATAGTTCAATATATTCAAAATATTATAATTTCAACATGTAATCAATATAATATTAATGAAATATTTTACTTTTTTAGGTACTGTATTTGAAATGCAGGGATCCCTGGGTGGCGCAGTGGTTTAGCGCCTGCCTTTGGCCCAGGGCGCGATCCTGGAGACCCGGATTCGAACCCCACATCAGGCTCCGGGTGCATGGAGCCTGCTTCTCCCTCTGCCTATGTCTCTGCCTCTCTCTCTCTCTCTCTGTGTGTGTGACTATCATAAATAAATAAAAATTTAAAAAAAACTTTAAAAAATGAAATGCAGTGTACTACTGTACACTGAGCATATTTCAACTTAGGCCAGCCAAACCATGCTAGTGGATTTTTATTCAACAGTACAGTTCTTTTTTTTTTTTTTTTTTTTTTTGGATTTATTTATTTATTTGAGACAGAGAAATTGTACTCATGAGTAGGGGGAGCAGCAGAAAGGGAGGGAAAGGAAGAGGGAAAGAATTTCACAGATTTTGTGCTATGCGTGGAGCCCAATTGGGACTCGATCTCACAACCTGAGATCACAACCTGAGCCAAAACAAGAGTATGATGTTCAACTGACTGAGCCACCCAGGCACCCCTCAACAATATAGCTCTAAATTCATCAGTGGCTCTTCCTCTGACAATCTCCTTCCTTGAAAATTAGTGTGCTATTGCAAATGCAACATATCTACTCTTGCCCTGCATCCCTTCTCAACTATGCTCAGCATGGAAAGTCATTAAGAGATATCAAAATCTCAAAATTCTAAAATATAATCTGAATCCACAAATCTGAGTATTTGTGGGAATAAAAAGGTCCAACAAATATAGACAACTGAGAGCAAGTGAAATGAGGGTTTCAATCTATATCCAATAATCTACCCAGTCCAGTGACTTGTCACATCAGCAGATTAGTTGCCGTTGCATTTTCACTAAAACATACAAAGCTGTTAGAGGAAAGTACATTCATTAAATTCTACCAGGCCAAGAAATGCAGGTCTTAACTGAGTTTTATAATAAAGCAATTTGAGTTTCTAATTATAACAGCAGTAATTTTAGGTAATACTTGCTATGGAATAGTTCTAAACTTTTTTAACACATTAGTCCAATATTATATATACATTTAGACTACAAACAAATAGGAGAATGCTGACATAGCCTCTCCTCTCCCCGCCCCTTTCCCATCTGCAAGTTGGAAAAGGTGGTCAAGGAGGCTTTTACAGATGTTTTTCTATCTTGGATTGGAAATAATGATGCTGTTTCAATATCCACGGTCCTGTGTCAAATTGCTTGTAATCCCATGTGGAAAAATCACATAACCAATTACTTGTAATCATAGCAACCGCTCCAATAAACTTACATTATTCTTTCTTTAAAATATTATTTTGTAGATAGTCTTAGTTAATATTCCTTGAACTATCTATTTAAATTTCCTTTTTTTTTTTTTTCAGTGCTCTTTGACCCTACCTGTACATCTACCCATGAGAAGCATCAAAGTTCAGTAGGTGTAATGAAACACCGAGGGCTGTGGACAGAGCTGACCTTAGTTCAGAATCTGCCCCTGACATTCATAGTGAGTGACTTAGGGCAAGGTACTTAATTATTCTGATTTGCTTCTTATCTTTAAAATGAGGATGAGATCTAATGGATTCAGAACATCCATCAACAAGTCATGGCACAAATGCTAATTTTGGCTATTTTTACCATTGTTCTTATCAATATTAACCCAATAATCTCATTTCTAAGAGATCTCAAAGTCCTTTGAAGAAAATTATTAAAGGCTTAAAAAATATCTCTGTATTATCTATATAGATATATGGATATACAGATATCTATACATTGATATCTCTATGGAGATATAAAGATAGTGACAGATATTCTCTTTCTCTGTGTCTCTCTCTAACTTCAAAATTGGTCAGTAAATTAGATAGCTATTTCCTGTTGCCCCCTCCTACCATATTCTAGGAAAGTAGTTTTTAGGAATTATTCTCTGAGATGTTAATAGTATTTTTTAAATTCTATTTCAGAAAGGTTGGGAAATACATTTTATTTGCATAATTTTTTACTTTCTGGTAATTTTTTAATTTTTTAAATTTTTAAATTTTTTAATATGATTAAGGACTCCAGAAAAGAGATATGTTATCAGCATTTTCTAAATTTACATGACCACAGATACTTTTATCTCAAAGTATTTTGCAGCACTGCAATTCCATAGGTCATGCTTTGGGAAATGTTACTAGCATCTAATACTTTTTTTATCCAACTGAATCATAAAACTGACTCACCATCTTGGTCTGCATATACTTTACAGTTCTTCCACTTTACTCTTCCTTCAAAATCAGAGAAACAAATCCTTTTCTTGCTTCAAATCTTCCTGAAACAATTTTGTGCCAGGTTACAAAATTTTATTACTCCATAGCCTTGTAATGTTCTACTGTGTAAATAGAATTTCAAGTGAAGAAATAGTAATTAGAGACACAAAAGGAAGAAATCTAAGTTTTCAAAAAAAATTCTCAGAGCTTCTAGTTTAAATAAAATCAAATATCTCATGTTTAACTTAAAAGATTAAAAGTTGCTAGTAAAAATTTTAAATGCAAAAATTTAAGTCACATGACAAAACCCATCATATGTAACTGATTATCCACTTTCAATAAAACTTTATATAAAAATATCATTGTTTATTAAGTATTATTATTTAATTACCAATCACTCAAAATCACAATTTTAAAAGGCACCAGTAAACTAAATGTATGCTAACGCATTGAACAGTATTCAAATTACTTGCAAAAGAATATTTTTTCAAATCAATTTTAAGATGCCACACATTTGGAAGATATTTAATTAATTGACTTTTTTCCTAGAAGATACTCAAATGGAATGCAAATAGCCTAATCTACATCTTAGTATGACAGCCTCACTCTTTTAGTGTTTTTGGCTGGGAGAGCAGGGTGGGGGGAAGGGTTGGGTTTTTTTGAGACAGAGAGTGCAAGCAGGGAGCAGGGTAAGGTGAGAGGAAGACAGAGAATTTTAAGAAGACTCCATGGCCAGTGCAGAGCCCGACTTAGGGCTCAATATCACAACTGTGAGATCATGGCCTGAGCCAAAATCAAGAGTTGGATGCTTAACTGGCTGAGCAACCCAGGCGCCTTTCTCTGAGTCATTTTTAGTCTTTCAATAAATATCAATTACTTTCTGAGTCATAAGAGAGCAATCATCACTGGATGAGATAACTCTTGTTCATGCTCTTCTTGGAAACTATGATAAACCCCTGGGTTTTCCAAGGACTTCTTTCTTTCAATCTTTTTAGAAAGAATTACAGTTTTGGAATTCTCATTATGCAAATTATAAATGAACTTAAAATCAGTAAGAGAGAGAAAGAGGAAGACATAAATGATTTGAAGGGAAATTACTCTCCTTTAATCAGGCATTTAAAGAAGAGACTCAAGCTTTTGTTTTAGTATAATACAATCACCAGGAAAGGACTGTAATTTTTCACAATTTAACTAAATTTTGGATATTAGCCTTTTCCTACTCTATACTGTCTGCTTCAACATAAATGCAATGCTAAATAAGCATGAAAAGATAGGTAAGTAGACAGAGAGCTAGACAGCTATAGAGACGTGGGCTTCAAAAATGAATCTATTATTTAATTAATTTAACTATGTTATTTAGAATAGAAATCTGAATGGGATAAGGACAGCAAAATAGTAATCTATAATTTTGTAACAACTATCTCAGAAGACGTCAAAATATTTTTAATCTTTGAAATATATAAGCCCATTTTTCAGATGGCAGATTGAAGGCAAAACATGTATATAATGCCAAAACCCTGTTTGAGATGCCAAAACTTTAATCAATGATTTGTCCACCAAATGCCTGGAAAACCAAATCTAGGAGCCAACCAAATGAATTCACGGATTTATTATTCACTTATTTTAAATTACTAGCTCTTTTAAAAAACTCTCTTATTTTCATATCTTATTTACATGACAAGAATTAGCCAATATTTAATATTATAAAAAGCATGCGATATTCATGTGGAACTGAGCTTCTGACCTAAAAGATAACTCAAAGCTAGTCAAATATATATATATATATATATATATATGAATACATATTTTTTTAAGATTTTTTATTTATTTATTCGTGAGAAACACAGAGAGGGAGAGAGAGAGAGAGAGAGACAGAGACATAGGCAGAGGGAGAAGCAGGCTCCAAGCCCCGGGAGCCCAAGGTGGGACTGGATCCTGGGTCTCCAGGATCAGGCCCTGGGCTGAAGGCGGCACTAAACTGCTGAGCCACGTGGGCTGCCCAGAATACATATTTTTAATATATTTTTAATATTCCAAATGGTCAATAGTACCAACATTTTAATTGTCACTAAAAGGAGGCACAGTTCATATTGTGCTGCTTAAAGTTAACAGTTTCAATCTAAGAATCTCTAAAGAGATCCAAACTCAAAAGCTTCTGGCTGCTTCTAGAGTTCAACTGACACATAGTCATGGAAGCTGAGAGATGATTGCCAAAGGTTACTCTGAGCAGCAGTAGGGAAAATCAAATACAGGAGTCCCATGCTCTTATAAGTGTTTTCATCTCAAAAACACACAAAAAAAAATTCTTTGCTATATGTCAGTTCTCAAGTGTATTTATTATTTCAATTTAATAAGTATTCATCTGGGCAGCCCGGTGGCGCAGCGGTTTAGCGCCGCCTGCAGCCCAGGGTGTGATCCTGGAGATCCGGGATTGAGTCCCGCGTCGGGCTCCCTGCATGGAGCCTGCTTCTGCCTCATTCTCTCTCTGTGTCTCTCATGAATAAATAAATAAAATCTTAAAATAATAATAATAATAAGTATTCATCTAGTAAGAACCCAAAAGCCCAAATGAAAATAAATGATACTTATTAGTGAATAATGGTTTGTTCCAGTTTCTGGGTCTAAAATAAAGTAACCTCATCAGAAGATAAATACCAGCACTGCCCTTGGAAGTCAACAGGTAATGGTAAATAAGAACAAATGGAAAGAAACAAGGAAAACAGCTTAGAGAGCTGGGAGATTGATTTTCTTATGTCAATGATATGTTTCATTTGTTTCTAGCTCCTTCATTGGCTAACACAATTACATTAAATATAAGAATTTATCTCCAGTAGATTTTGGTATATTTGAGTCATACATACATGAGGCCTAAAAGAAGAAGAAAAAGAGAGCATTTTCTGATAGGTTTAATTTCTGGGAATGATAAATTATGTATTTCCATTTCTACAGATATTGTGTGACCTTGTACGTAGTTGTAGTTTGGCCATGGCATATCTCTTTCAGAGAAGTTGCTTTCAGGCAATAGGTTGGCCTCAAGCCAAATATATCTTCAGAGAAATGTCAATCAGAAATTTCTAATAGAAATTATATTATAGAATTATATTATATATAATATAAAATTATATTATAATTTCTAATAAAGACATCCTGAGGTCTTGCTCAAGGTGTTTCTAATTGCCTTATTGTCATGTAGCTGAGGAGAAAGATAGACTGCATTTAAAGATATATGATTATCTAATGGAGATGAAGGTCAAGCAATAAGGCTGATTTTCATAAAAGTTGAGAATCAGGAACCAGAGATTAGTCATCCACCTGGTGTCTTCTCTTTTCCTCCCTTCGTGTATCTTGTGTCTGCTTCTATAAATTATTTTCTTCATGAAATGCCTCATCCTGTATAGACTCCTCCTCCCCATACCCTGCAAAATAAAACCTGCTCCAAAAGTCAACAATAATTCCAGAGGTTATGTCATTTCCTAAATCGAGACTAATAACTACAGTAGAAGCTAAATTCTCTTATCTGACCTTGTTCAGTTATGAACATGAGCTAAAAAAGTCAAAGTAGAGAACTAAAAAAATATATGTAACTTATAACCTGTTATATTCATATATAATACACATTCATAAATATGTAATACATAAATATGAAAATATGAATATGCATTATAAATATATGAAATATATAATTCTTAACTTAAAATGATTATATGTAAATCAAGCACATAAGATCTTAAACCTAGGGCAGCCCAGGTGGCTCGGAGGTTTAGCACCACCTTCGGCCCAGGGTCTGACCCTGGAGACCCGGGGTTGAGTCCCACGTGGGGCTCCCTGCATGGAGCCTGCTTCTCCCTCTGCCTGTGTCTCTTCCTCTCTCTCTGTATGTCTCTCATGAATAAATAAATAAAATCTTAAAAAAAAATAGATCTTAAAGCTAGAGAGAAGGGGTAAAGCATAGTTTGCACCTCTCCCACCTAGCTGCTGGCTCACCTGCGTGGAATGCTGACGTAGATAAGGGTCCAAGGGTGACATCTCACTTCCTAACTGGACAAAAATATGGTCTGATGTTATACTGGTTGCCATTGCTTCTCTGGGTAGCTTACAGGTAATCTTTGAAGGGTGGGTAGGGGGCCTCCCTTAAGCACAAGTCTCTGACATGGGAGCTCCTATTTCATTTCTTCTTCCTTTCTCAGTCTCCTACTAAGGTAGCCCAACTCAGATTCTTACTGCTGGGGCCATTTCTCCTGACATATAAATATATTTAATGTAGTTTTGGCATAGTAGCTCAAGTCCAACCATCATCTACACAGCTACCTACCACAGGAAGGTTACTACCATTGATCAATAGCATGCGATTGGGGGGATTAGAGGTTGGGATTAAGAGGTGCAAATTTTATTACATCTGCTTTTAGACCATTTAGACTAAGTTTGAGAAATTCTGTCAGTTATTTCCAAGTATATCTTGTTCTACCAGAAGGAAATCACTTAACATTTTGAAGTTACCTCATTCTTATTTGAAACATTTGTGAAAAATAACTTCACATACAGGAAGAGAAAGTAAACAGAGATAAATCATAGAAATTTAATCTGCCACAGATGCAATGAAAACAGAAAAGCTGTGGGGGAGGGGTTGAAGAAACTTGCAAAATATTTCAATCAAATTAACATCAAGCGTAAGTTAGATGAGACTGGGAAGATAATTACCTGCCTAGAAAGGCAATTAGATTAAAGTTTTGTCCTTTTTCTTTCTTTTTTTTTTTTTAACAGCATATGCTGTTGTTAGAAAGAAGTAGTGGAAGCATTAATTCTGGAAATATATTTTAAGATTGACTTTTTCTGGAAATACTTATAAATACAAAAATATGAATGTGTGGTGTAAAGGTAGAGCCATGCATAATCAAATATTGTGGAAGCAGTCCAACCTCACAGAGCTATTCCATCTCACTAGATCTTGAGTAGATATTATTATATTACCTGCCCGTAATAAAATGGTTCTTTTGAAACAAGTGTTATCTTCCAACACTTCCTCTGCTTTATTGGAAAAGCAGAATCTGTGAATCCTTTCTTGATAATTTTAGGCTGTTCATCTCAACTGATTATTCATTTTACTTGAGTCCTTCTTCAAGAGGGTGTCAAGGACTTTTATTTTTGTCATAGAAACCATTAATTTGCATTTGAAAGATGGGAAGTTTGAATAAAGTCTTCAACTAATTATAATCAGTGGCTACATCTCTATGCAGAAGCCTGTGCATAGCCACAAAGGATCTAAGAGGACTAATGCATCTGTTTTACTTCTCATTGTTTTCATCAAAATTGTAGAGATTTTTATGTTTCCTCCACATTTCATTTCTCACCATTTCCTCTTATATGTGAAACATGCTTGACCTTTCAATAGTCAATATTTCTAACTTTCTCCTTTATAATTAATTGTTCTTCTCATGCTATAACTTTATTGTTTCACTTTGCTTACTGTGAGAAAAAGTATAGGATAAAAGACGGATCTAATGAAGATGATAAAAAAGTATATGTTATAATTTATATTTGGCAGAAAGTGAGATATATTCACTGAATATCTCTACTGAAATAAGCATAGTAAAAGCAGCTAATTAGTATTTGAAATCACAATTAGCTTTTACATCTATTATATCTTTGAAAGAAAACGGTATTTCATATACAGTATTGTTAAAAGATAAACAGAGGTACTTGGTGAAATACCAAAACAAAACATCAAAGATAAGTCATCTATAAAGTAAGAAAATTGAAAGATAATATGAAGGAAAATAATGCAACAATGAACGGAAGCCATACAATTTCCAGTAGAAGAGTGTTGAGTGATGGAAACAATCTAAAATAAAAGTGATTTCAACAGGGTGCCTGGGGGGCTCAGTGGTTTAGCATCTGTCTTTGGCTCAGGTTGTGAACCAAGGGTCCTGGGATTGAGTCCTACATTGGGCTCCCTTCAAGGAGCCTGCTTCTCCCTCTGTCTGTGTCTCTGCCTCTCTCTCCATGTGTCTCTCACGAATAAATAAATAAAATCTTTAAGAATAATTAATTAATTAATTTAAAAAATATTTTTTAAAAAGTGATTTCAACAAAACAGGTTCAAACTTCAAAGGTCAAAAGACAGAGAAAGAAACATCCCCATAACTGATAAACAAAATAAATTAACATAAAGTTTGGTGAAAACGCTCAGAAAAAAAAAAAAACTGAAAAAAATCACAAATGTTCATTCAAATTTAATCATACCATCTTGAACTCAATCCAGATCTCTATTTTGTATCTTAATAATGTATACAGACGCTTTCTGGATCATAGCAGATTTGAATTTTTGGCACTTTTTAAGAGCAAAGAATAGGGACAATATGATCTTTTAATTAAATTGCCAAGATCAAACTACAACAAACTTCAAGTGAATTCCTGAATGTAAAAATAAGTAGCATTTTAGGGTTGATTTCATATAATAAATCATCCATCAATATATCAGCATACATTTTCATTAAAAATGTACCAAAAGGGACTTTGGATCCAATATCCAAAAATATCTGTGAGATCTGCTCTCAGAATATGCTAGTAGCATTTGACCAATATTTTCACGTCAGAAGTGCCTCTAACTTCATATTTAATTACTATAAAATAAATCTAAATTGATTCCAAACCTTTATGTTTTATAGTCTAATTTTCATTAAATGAAATTTCATTAAATGAAATTAAGAATAAAAAACATTTTTCCTCTTAATCTTCTGGCTCCATAAAGAGTCCCACTGAAATTCATAAGAAAAAAAGCAACTACAAGAGAAGACATGTTCAAACACTGATTGACTTCTTATCTTTGGGATTAGATTGGCAAAGCCAACAGCAAGTGAATTGAGAGAACCACTGCACTAATAGATACTTCAACTGTTTCCCTTGGAAATGCAATGAGACTAATAATAGCCTGCAATAACAATAATGAATCCTATTAGCTTTTCATGATGATGACGATGATGATGATGATTACCCTAGGTTGAAAATAAGATTACAAGAAAGAATATTGTGCAAGATGTTCTCTGAAATTAAAAATGAAATATGTTCTCTTCCATATGTACATTTCTTCCAGACAGTGTGTAAGGTAGTAGCTATTTCTTTGGTACGTAAAAACTGAAAGATCATTACAATCACACAAATTAAATTCTGGTTATTGTTTCTGCGAGGTATATACTAGAAACAGCATATATACTTTCTCTTCTCATATCTGCAATATTACTTCTTATCTGTAAATCAGACAGAAATCCTCTTGCCTCTGTCACAGATAGAAATTAGCTCATACCTGACAATGGATTTAAGCCATCTTAAAATTTCGGGTTTTCCAGGGTAAAATTCAGTATGTTTAATTCTTATCCTCCAATTTGGAGATTATATATATATATATATATATATATATATATATATCCAATTCTAAACCCCCTAATGAGTAATAATTTTGCTCACCTCATGCCATTACATTTGTTTAAAAATAGTAGTCCTCTGTTTTCAATAAAACTGATGTAAACCATGCAATCCCTGAATGTAATTACTTGGTAAAACAGCAGGTGGTTTTACAGCATTATCATAAAAAGTCACTGGTAGAAATATTGATAAAAGTTCTTGTTTCAATAGCATAAGTTATTTTCTTCCAAACTGACATGCACTGTGCATAATTAAGCAGTCTTCAATATTATGAAAGTCTGAAAAACATTATGTATAGCTTTCTATCTTGATTGAACTCCAAAACCAGAGAGTGGATAATGAAAAACAGAAGCCGATGTTAACAGTTTGGGTAACTAATGAGAAATGTGTCACCTAAACTTAAGCCAATATTTGTCCCATAATTTGAAATCTCTTCCTATTAAACGAAATCATTTAATGTAAATAATTGTGGCTTTCCCTATGGTCACATACAAATCTCCCCCATCTATCCACCCTCAACCATTATATACATCTTTCAAATGGTATATAATGAGGCTTGTCTGCCTTTCTCACACATCAGAGGAGGGCCATCCAGTTTAAAATGAAAGGTTGGAACTTGTCTGGGGTAAATAATGATTCCTTCATCCAAAAAATGTCTCTAGGGTGCCATTTCTATTTCAGGCACTTTGTTCTGAGTGCTTATCTCTTCTAGATAGAGCTCAACCCTAAAAGGGCTTATAGACATTTTTTTTAGACCCTTAGAGCTGCCCAGTACTCAGTTTGTAGTCTACAGAGGGTGTGACTGTCTTTTAGATGGTCACTTGAAAGAGAGAAAAAGGAGTGGTACAAAAGGAGATGGACCAGAAATTAGTAAAAATGAATTCAAATCCTGTCTTTGTCTTGAGCTGTATGGTTTTGGGCATATCATTTAACTTACCTGGGCCTCAGTTTCCTCATTTGTTAAACCAGTGAATGAGGAAGATGACCCGTCACCTTTTTTTTTTTTTTTAGATTTTTTATTTATTCATAGAGACAGAGAGAGAGAGAGAGAGAGAGAGAGGCAGGCAGAGACACAGGCAGAGGGAGAAGCAGGCTCCATACAGGAAGACTGATGTGGGACTCAATCCTGGGTCTCCAGGATCACACTCCAGGCTGCAGGTGCTGCTAAACCGCTGCGCCACCGGGGCTGCCTGACCCCTCACCTTTGAAATTGTAACCTGCTTTTTTTCAATCACTTTTATGCCATCTTGTCTATGATTCTAATTTAAGCCTTTTTCAATGAAAATTTATATAATAGATTTCCAACTAGTCTACATTTTCCATTCCTTCTGCTGCTCACCATTTTGTCTAATGTCCCTATATTTGCTTCCCAAGGCACTGTTTTCACTATGCCTATACCAGTGGTTCTTAATATTCATGATTTCAGGATGGGTGAGCACTTGCTCAGATGTAAAGGGTGGGGGTGGGAAGTAGCTGTTATTAGGCTGAAGTCAACCAATGGTTAGCAGACAATAATGTGGACATATTGCTCATTTTTAAAATAACCCAGAAATCTATATTTTAATATGATATCTACTAATTTTAAAATCTTATCAAATGATTTTTACAAAATTGAACACCCTATATGGATCAAATAAAACACATCTTTGAGACAACTATAGCCCCATGGAGTAGATAAGTGCTTGAAATCTCTACTGTAAGGCTCCTAGGGCACATCAGTACGTTCCCAAGAACCCAATGTTTTCACTCTGCATTCTTAGAAGCATCAGCATAAATATAGCAGAAGACTGCAAGTATCCAACTTATCTCACAGACTGGCAGTTAGTTCAATCTACTCATTTTACATGTATGTAAACTGAAATTTAAACCATTGAAATATCTTTTCCCAAGAAAATTGGTAAAAAAAAAAAAAATTGAAACAAGAATCCAAGTCTCATACTTCACAGTAAACTTTCTGTACCTTCTAGCCTTTGCTCTCATTTTTTCAATATGTCTGACTGATAGAAAAATTCCATGCTTTCAAATTGCAAACACAATTTTCTCATTTAAGGAGCTACCTTTCCTAGGATAATTCTGTACATTATTCATCTTGTTCATTTACATAAAAGTTACCATGGAATATCAAATTATATATAAATTGTACTAAAAAGTTCATTCATGATATATATGCACTCTCTATATATTACATGAAGTTTATTTCATTTCATACACATGCACACATACACACACACACAATGAGGCTTTTAATAATGTGACTTCTCATAAAATCTTCAACACTGTGCCCACATAGGACAATACCTCTATCATGTTCTCCATTCTTATGAACAACATCTTGCCCTTTCCTAAGTTCTCTGCCTGAAATATGTGGTTACTCCCACTTTGGCACTATTTAAATCGCAGTGAAAGAATGCTAATTCTGAGAGCCCAGTAATTACTTGGATAAGTCAAAACTGACCCATTCTTTCAGATTTCTTATCATTTTTAACCAGTGGTTTGAATTTGACTTCTCAAATACATACCACTTTGAAAAACATAACCAGTTGATGGTTGTCAAAAAGAATGGAGGAAAAAAAATAGCACGGCAACATGAGAACATGAGATGATCTTTATTTTTTCTTGTAGCAACAATGTATTCAGTATTTTTTAAGCCATAGTTATTCAAACACTACAAGAGAAAAGGTATACATGGATCCTCTTAATAGCATTGCTTAACAATAAATAAAAATAATGAATTAAATAAATATTAAAAACAATAAATAAAAAATAATGAATAGTAGAAATGAAAATGAGTATGTCCAAGAACATTCCATTTACTTGAATCCTTGTAATCTCATTAAACCACATGAATGTTCTCAGACCTAGGAGATCTGGAGAGTGTATTCCATTTCTTCTCCTGTTTCTCCTGTAGAAATTACTAAATCAGAGGATGAAAAGTAGGAATCTACAGGCCAAGTCTGGTCCATACACATTGTTGTGTGTCATATGTATGTTCATATTTATTAGTATTTATTATAATATTATTGAGTTATTGTTGAAATTATTAAGTTGCCCACTTGAAATATCAAGAGATTTTACATATGCACTGGATCTTTTCTTAATTAGAAAATCTGGAAACTAAGCTCCTGTCTCCAACCCTGTGCCCAATTCACAGTTGCCTTAAACCCAAACCTCATCACTTATTTACTTTACTTATGAGACATTTGTAAAGATTCATAACTGAATTTTTGCTCTAATGAGTATATGCTTTAATGAAAAGACAATAATTAGGCAGTGTATATAGAATTCCAAAGCCTTTATTTCAATATACAAAAATAAGAGTTCACACCAAATTAAATACTTCTTTAAACAATTTTCCAATCAATTCATTCTAAATGGTAAAGTTAAGTGATAATTCTCCAAGGACCTCTTGCATTTATGCATATTTTATGAGCAAGGCATTGATTGCCCTTTCTGGACAATCACATCAAAATATTTGTACAGTGAATAACTTATGAAGATAGAATATCTTTATCCAGAGCAAAAAATAGTTAGGCTTAATGCCTATTATAAAAGATAAGCGTCCCCCAGCTCAGAGTTTCTGTCTCATAAAACAATCCACTGTGTGTTGTGTGCGCAGATATCAATTTGGGACTATTTATGTTGCTCCTGCCTCAATCTGCAAACATTCATGAAACTGTTGCGGGCTAACTTGTTATCCTATAAATAAGATAAAATCTCAGACCCTTCACAGCTCTTGGCAAATTACCCTATTCACTAATTTTTATGGATTATCTAAACTTATATATGCCATATGATTTCAAATGTGTTCATTACTCTTATGTTCATATAAGGAAAAAAATTATAAACTTCCTATAGAGGTGTTCAAAATATTCTGGGTGAAATGTTCATCATCAGAATACTGACACTGTAGAGGTGGTATGCCATGGTGACAATGAACACAGGCTTTCCAAACTAACAGATCAAATTTGAAATCATGGTTCTCCACCTATTTGCAATGTGAACTTTTGACTGTTGCTTCCATTTCTTAAGCCTCAGCCTCCTCATGTATGAAACTGGGCAATAATTCCTATGTCATAATACAGTTGTAAATATTAAATTAAATAATTATAAAACACAGTAGAAAAAATTTTCTTGAGAAATTCATGTAGTAGGATAACTTGTTGACAAGTTTCTTGCTACTAAAGATGTGGTAGGAAGGAACAAAATAGGATGTTTAATTTCCTCCCCCCACCTTGCCCCCATCCTCTCTTCCCTCCAATATTCAGGAGAGTATTCAGGTATATATCACCAAGTTCTAGATTTTCCTCATCTCTAGAGGGTATTTTTTTTTAATTTTTTTTTTTTAAAGACCAAGAAGTCAAACCCTAGCAGGCCTTTAAGCCGACTGCCAATGGAATGTCATTTAAGGAATCTAAGCTGAAAGAATAGAGGCATCGATTCTGGAACCTGACACTGAGGAACAGCTGAACCAGTCCAAAAGCTCTTTTCTTAAGGTAGCAGATGTAGCAAAGATTTAAATTTGGTGTGGAAATAAAGACAAGAGTATGCAGTCTTGGCATCTTTTTAATGGGCTTCTGGCAGATTTGTCCTATAGAAACAGATGCACCAGTGGATAAGTCCACCCCTAAATGACCCCATGGCCCAGGAAAAAGAAAAGTTGCCAAAGTGTCAAGTGTGGATTTAAAAACAAAACACTTCCCATTTTCATGTACACAGGAAGAGAAAAGATTACCAGTGGAAAATGGCTGATATGGTCTTCCGACCAATTTTAGAAGTGAGGCCATCAACCTAGATTTGTTGAGTAGAAAAATACTTTAACTTGGCATTTATTTTATTAAGATCATCATAGAGAAATTTAAATCTATTAAGCAAAGTGTCTGAAAAATAGCATGTGCTAAACAAACTGGAGCTTTTATTAGTGTTTTTCTCCTAATCAGTCTAGTCCATTATTGTTCAGATATCTAAATTCTGGAACACATATCTATTTTTTTCTCAGACACTTGGAGTTTTAAATATTCTAAGGAGATGATCAAGACCAACATCTTATTCAAGGTGTCAACTACTTGTATAGCTTCTCTGACAGATGGGTACATAACCTTTGCTGGAATATGTTTGTTGACAGGGACTTCATGGTTTTTAGTAAGTATTCTTTGTTCCCATCCACCTACTTTAAAAAGTATGGAATATTTTCATAAGGGAAGAACATCAATGTCTCAGATGAAGATGGTTTTCATAACTATACTTTGTCCTAAAATATATTGAGTAGTTGTATCTACAAAACAAGAAATCTATAGGAAGAATGAATTTCAGTTCACTTATTAAATGATTTGTATATTGAATCAAAGTATAGGTAAACTTGTTCCTTTTTTTTTAAAGGGGGGTGGGGGGAGGCAGACTCCAGACACAGGACTCAGTATCACAACCCATGAGATTATGACCTGAGTCAAAACCAAGAGTCTAGACACTTAATCAGCTGAGACCCAGCTGCCCCTAAACCTGTTCTTATTTTTAATGTTCCATAGCCACACGTGAGTTTTTATATGCACAGAACTTGGGGTTCTCTCTAAATATAACACTAACTTAAAACATTTTTAAATCTTAAGTATTATAAAATAGAATGAAACATCATGGTATCTGACAGATCATCCTTGATATAAACTAATAAAAATCTCAGTAATAATTGAGGAGAAGTCTAAAAAAGAACGAAACTATCTAATTTAAAGTTTATTAATTAGCTCCCCCAAAGTGTTCTGTGTCTTGAATCTAATTCAATTTGGAACAAGACTTCAGGATAACACATGGGCATATTGGATATGAAGTGGTTTGGAGTACAAATGTTCACCTCCTAGGTCTTGGTGACAGATCCTATCTACTCTATGCTAAATGGTAAAAGAAGTCATATTTAAAACTGAAGGAAGCAGAAATCATTCACATTACATTAACTTAATTCACACATGCTCTACTGAAACCTTGTGAAGTCATTCTATTGGGGAAAGGCTTAAATTATAGGTGGCGTGTTTTCTGTACAATGAACTCAAGTTATTAAAAGCACTAACTAATCTTATCAGCTACCTATTGTTAGCTAAATTGTGAAATCCATTCTATTTTCCCACAGAAAATTTTCAAGCAATTCAACCAAATGAAGTTATTTCAATTCACTTCATTTATTACCTATTTTTACTCTTGCTGAGGCATTATGGGTCATGCACAAATGAGTAAGATTTGGCTCCTCCTTTTCCTCACCTTTAAAGGGTTTTAATCTCTTTAGGTAGAGTTTAGAGGGACTTTCATAGGGACACAAAATACATTAGAAGGTACGATATGGAAAGGACCATTATCTAAGAAACTATAGGTTTCTCCAGGAAAAAACCCCTTGGTTTCATACACCAATCTATTCTCTTCTCCAAGCATAAGGTCCAATGTGTCTGTTGAATGAAGAATTTTTTATTTAAAACTGGAAAAAAGATGGGATGCCTGGGTGGCTCAGTGGTTGAATGTCTGCCTTTGGCTCAGGGCCTGATCCCAGGTTGGGGGATTGAGCCCACATCGGGCTTCCTGTGGAGAGCCTGCTTCTCCCTCTGCCTATGTCTCTGCCTCTCTCTGTGTGTGTCTCTCATGAATAAATAAATAAAACCTTTTTAAAAAAACTGGAAAAAAAGAAAGATTGACCAAAACTGGGTACAAAGTATAAAATGGGGGAAATGTTTCTAAATGTGACTGAGAAAAAAAAATCACACAGTATTTAGGCTGAGTTTTGGAAGAGTAAGGAAGATTTGACAAGTTGTTATTGAGAGAGAGGGTATTTAAGAGAATTCAGCATGAGTGAATTCCTATAATGTGGGGAAGGATAAAACTAAATGAGGTGGGGACTTTACCTAACAGAGGTCTGACCAGCATCCATTTACCGTATTTCAATGAGAGTGTTCTATTCTACTATGTCTGGGAATACCATTTCTCCCTTATATTTGCTTAAAATTTTTGAGGTATAATTTAAATTCAGTATAGCACTAAGTCATTAAATAGTGAATGGTTATACATGTGTAAATGTGTAATTACTATCCAGGTCAATACATCTAGGACCTCAGAAAACTTTCTTATACACTATGCCTATAAATATTACAACAAAAGACATTATGCTCACCTTTATTACCATATACTCTTTTTGTCCATTTTGAGTATCAGGTAAGTTTAAACTGTTCTTCAACTCAACCTGTCTATGAGCTTCATCCATGTTGTTGCATGCAGCAGTACCTCATTCTTTTTGTATAGTAGTCCATTATATAAATACATCACAACTTACATATATAGTCCACAATTGGTGACCTTTTGGTGATTTTTAGTCTGGACAAATCAAGTTAAATATAGATTTTTATTAGGACTAAATATTCACACACAGAGTGAGGTGATTAACTCCTGCTCTACACCTATTTTTCTATCATAATTATAAAAAGTGGCCCCTTCTATTTTACTCTCAAAAAGTGACATGGTTTATATGATGGATTATATGGTAAACCTATATTAAAAATCAGATGATACAGCTTACAAATACATTATTTTCCGAAATGAAAGACCAAGAATATTCACCACTTATCACAGCAGTTGACTTGATCTGTAAAACAAAATTTAATTCGAAGAAATTCCAAGAATTTCATGTACAGTACAGTCATCTTACATAATCCATTATGATCATGGAAAATTGGCAGTGTTTTATTTGAGAATAACTTTATAACTTTATTACATAGATTTTGATTAAAATTTTAAAACTACAAGAACAATAGTATATAAGTAGAAATCACATTAAGAGCAATAAAACAATTTCTTTTTTTTAATAAATATTTTTTTATTGGTGTTCAATTTACCAACATACAGAATAACACCCAGTGCTCATCCCGTCAAGTGCCCCCCTCAGTGCCTGTCACCCACTCACCCCCACCCCCCGCCCTCCTCCCCTTCCACCACCCCTAGTTC
Source organism: Canis aureus (assembly GCF_053574225.1). Taxonomy (NCBI): domain Eukaryota; kingdom Metazoa; phylum Chordata; class Mammalia; order Carnivora; family Canidae; genus Canis; species Canis aureus. Next base: position 49,167,399 of record NC_135614.1, read on the forward strand.
GTTTCCCAGAATTAGGAGTCTTTATGTTCTGTCTCCCTTTCTGATATTTACCACACATTTCTTCTCCCTTCCCTTATATTCCCTTTCACTATTATTTATATTCCCCAAATGAATGAGAACATATAATGTTTGTCCTTCTCCGATTGACTTACTTCACTCAGCATAATACCCTCCAGTTCCATCCACGTTGAAGCAAGTGGTGGGTATTTGTCATTTCTAATGGCTGAGTAATATTCCACTGTATACATAAACCACATCTTCTTTATCCATTCATCTTTCGATGGACACCGAGGCTCCTTCCACAGTTTGGCTATTGTGGACATTGCTGCTAGAAACATCGGGGTGCAGGTGTCCCGGCGTTTCATTGCATCTGAATCTTTGGGGTAAATCCCCAACAGTGCAATTGCTGGGTCGTAGGGCAGGTCTGTTTTTAACTCTTTGAGGAACCTTACGGTTTTCCACAGTGGCTGCACCAGTTCACATTCCCACCAACAGTGTAAGAGGATTCCCTTTTCTCCGCATCCTCTCCAACATTTGTGGTTTCCTGCCTTGTTAATTTGCCCCATTCTCACTGGTGTGAGGTGGGATCTCATTGTGGTTTGGATTTGTATTTCCCTGATGGCAAGTGATGCAGAGCATTTTCTCATGTGCATGTTGGCCATGTCTATGTCTTCCTCTGTGAGATCTCTGTTCATGTCTTTTGCCCATTTCATGATTGGATTGTTTGCTTCTTTGGTGTTGAGTTTGAGAAGTTCTTTATAGATCTTGGAAACTAGCCCTTTATCTGATATGTCATTTGCAAGTATCTTCTCCCATTCTGTAGGTTATCTTTTAGTTTTGTTGACTGTATCCTTTGCTGTGCAAAAGCTTCTTATCTTGGTGAAGTCCCAATACTTCATTTTTTATTTTATTTCTCCTGCCTTCATGGATGTATCTTGCAAGAAGTTACTGTGGCCAAGTTCAAAAAGGGTGTTGCCTGTGTTCTCCTCTAGGATTTTGATGGAATCTTGTCTCACATTTAGATCTTTCATCCATTTTGAGTTTGTCTTTTTTTATGGTGTAAGAGAAAGGTCTAGTTTCATTCTTCTGCATGTGGATGTCCAATTTTCCCAGCACCATTTATTGAAGAGACTGTCTGTCTTCCAATGGATAGTCTTTCCTCTTTTATTGAATATTAGTTGACCATAAAGTTCAAGGTCCACTTCTGGGTTATCTATTCTATTCCATTGATCTATGTGTCTGTTTTTGTGCCAGTACCACACTGTCTTGATGACCACAGCTTTGTAGTACAACCTGAAATCTGGCATTGTGATGCCCCCAGATATGGTTTTCTTTTTTAAAATTCCCCTGGCTATTCGGGGTCTTTTCTGATTCCACACAAATCTTAAAATAATTTGTTCTAACTCTCTGAAGAAAGTCCATGGTATTTTGATAGGGATTGCATTAAACGTGTAAATTGCCCTGGGTAACATTGACATTTTCACAATATTAATTCTGCCAATCCATGAGCACGGAATATTTTTCCATCTCTTTGTGTCTTCCTCAATTTCTTTCAGAAGTGTTCTATAGTTTTTAGGGTATAGATCCTTTACCTCTTTGGTTAGGTTTATTCCTAGGTATCTTATGCTTTTGGGTGCAATTGTAAATGGGATTGACTCCTTAATTACTCTTTCTTCAGTCTCATTGTTAGTGTATAGAAATGCCACTGATTTCTGGGCATTGATTTTGTATCCTGCCACGCTACCAAATTGCTGTATGAGTTCTAGCAATCTTGGGGTGGAGGCTTTTGGGTTTTCTATGCAGAGTATCATGTCATCAGCGAAGAGGGAGAGTTTGACTTTTTCTTTGCCGATTTGAATGCCTTTAATGTCTTTTTGTTGTCTGATTGCTGAGGCTAGGACTTCTAGTGCTACGTTTAATAGCAGTGGTGAGAGTGGACATCACTGTCCTGTTCCTGATCTTACGGGAAAGGTTCCCAGTGCTTCCCCATCGAGAATGATATTTGCTGTGGGCTTTTCGTAGATGGCTTTTAAGATGTTGAGGAATGTTCCCTCTATCCCTACACTCTGAAGAGTTTTGATCAGGAATGGATGCTGTATTTTGTCAAATGCCTTCTCTGCATCTAATGAGAGGATCATATGGTTCTTGGTTTTTCTCTTGCTGATATGATGAATCACATTGATTATTTTATGGGTGTTGTACCAGCCTTGTGTCCCGGGGATAAATCCTACTTGGTCATGGTGAATAATTTTCTTAATGTACTGTTGGATCCTATTGGCTAGTATCTTGTTGAGAATTTTTGCATCCATGTTCATCAGGGATATTGGTCTGTAATTCACCTTTTTGGTGGGGTCTTTGTCTGGTTTTGGAATTAAGGTGATGCTGGCCTCATAGAACGAATTTGGAAGTACTCCATCTCTTTCTATCTTTCCAAACAGCTTTAGTAGAATAGGTATGATTTCTTCTTTAAACGTTTGATAGAATTCTCCTGGGAAGCCATCTGGCCCTGGACTCTTGTGTCTTGGGAGGTTTTTGATGACTGCTTCAATTTCCTCCCTGGTTATTGGCCTGTTAAGGTTTTCTATTTCTTCCGGTTCCAGTTTTAATAGAACAATTTCTTAACCAAAGCCATTTTTTAAGAAGTTCTGAGGGTGAATCACATTTCTGAAACTTTTATTAAGTAGGCTCCATGCCCAGCACATAGCCCAATGCAGGGCTTGAACTCACAATACTGAGATGAAGACCTGAGCTGAGATCAAGAGTCAGATGCTGGAACACCTGGGTGGCTCAGCATTTGGACATCTGCCTTTGGCTCAGAGTGTGATCCTGGAGTTCTGGGATTGAGTTCCACATCAGGCTCCCTGCATGGAGCCTGCTTCTTCCTCTGCCTATCTCTGCCTCTCTGTCTCTGTGTCTCTCATGAATAAATAAATAAAATCTTAAAAAAAGAGAGAGAGAGAGAGAGAGAGAGATCCTTAACCAACTAAGACACCCAGGTATCCCGGAAGAATCACATTTCTAATTTTCTTTCCCTGTGACCTTTTCGTTTCACATATACATACTTCAGACCCAAGAGAACAGAGCCCACATCACAACATTTCACTGAAATCAACAGCAACATCTACATGTTTACTTTTTTTTCTTCATAAAGTTCTATTTACTTTGGAACATCTCACAACTAGACTTGATTTGGCTATTTTCCTTTTATTCAATGCATTTATTATTGATGCTGTTTTAAATTATTGATTGTGCCATTTATTTGGTATTCCCAAGACACTAAAATAAAAGGATTTCCTCCCTAAGTAACTCACATTTAACTTCATCTCTATCTCCCCTCTAAGCACTACTTTAATCAATTATTTCTATATACATTATGTATTTCATTCATCACCAATGAACTGTGTACTGAAATATCTGTGTTTAATATTTTCTTAAATATATTATATATCCTGGATCCCAAACTTAAGTGTTGATGATTTTTACTGTTATACAGGAGTGTCACAGATATAATTTGTTACCATTAAAATCATATTACTAAGGATTACTTTTCAATCAGTTTGTGAAATTTGGCCTATACACACCAGAAGGCATGAAAAATTGGCAAATAGTAAAAGCTTGATGGTCTTACTTAACAAGGTGTTAGTGTGCATTCAGAGCAAAAGTATTAAATGGATTTAGTGCTTCAAAGAGGTGTTCAAAAGAGGCCACAGATAAAAGCAGGAAGACTAGTTAGACATAAAATTATGAATGATATCTTCCTGTCTTCTGATGAAAGAAAAATAATTTGTAAAAGTCTTAAACCAACAATGGAAAGGAAAAGGTGCTATCCAAATTTAAGTCACTCCTTGAATTCATAGTAGTCAAGTAGGAAAACTGGTGGTAAGATTTGCAAAAGCAACAACAAAGAAACCTTCTGATCTCTGTTAGGAAGACACTCTCCTGAAAAGATGTATGTTCTAAAGAAGAACTTTGCCTTTAGCATAGTGCCACATCATATTTATAGATAAGAATAAACACCATCTCATAGTATCTGTTTATGCATTTATTATGGAATTATTTGGAGATCATTTTTCTTTATTCTTTGCTGTTGCTTCTGCTCTTTTCTACCTTGCAACAAAAGTAACCTTGTAGTATCTCCAACTTCAAAGAATAAAAATGTACAATTTGGTCACTGCCAGACTTCAGGGCATCTAGAGACAAAATTATTCTTTCCTTGTGGGTTTTTACAAAAAAAGCAATGTGCCTATGTTCTGCAGTTTGAATTTCATTAATGTCATTTTGCCCAACACTCTTTTAAGTTAATCCAATTGATCAAGTTTCCAATGATGGATCTGGAAAATAAACTGTCACCTGCATCTTAAGGTATTCTGTCCAGGAAATTTTCAGACAACCATGGTCAAAATGCTGAGGTTTTATAGAATACATCTGGAGTCCTCACTACAGATAAACTTGTAGGCCCCATCTGTGCTTAACTTCAATCAACAATATTCTAGACCTGCTAATGGCTATTAAAAAACACTGCAAAATTCCAAGGTGTTTTTTTTCATAGGAATATTCTGACACAGGTAACTAAATCAAACTCTACCTCTCTTCAAAACATGAGCATCATCTAGATTGTCTCCATCCATGAATGCTTGTTCTTGGCCATTCAAACATTACTTTTTTTAAGGGGTGAAGGAATGCTTTATTTTTTTTTTAATTTTATTTAAATTCAATTTGCCAACATATAGTATAACATCCAGGGCTCATCTCATCGTGTACTCTCCTTAATGCCAGTCACTGCTTACCTTATTCTCCCACCCACCGCCCCTTCTGCAACCCTTTCTTTGTCTCCCAGAGTTAGGAGTCTCTCATTCAAATATGTCTTTGGGCATTTCAAAGCCCTCCTCTCAAACTCTCTTTAGAAGACTCAGTCATTCCTGATGTTTACTGATTGATTTCATTAGTCAGAATCCTTTCCTGACTGAACTATGACTAACCTACATTTTTTCCCCACAGGGAGAATAGCTTTACTTTCTAGAAGTTCCTCCAAAATGTTTACAGTGTTTGCTGGAAAGCACATATTTAACAATAAGCCACACTAAAACAATAAGGAATAGGACCTTCATTCACTGTTCGTAAGAATGGAAAGCACATGCAGCAACTTTGGAAAACAATCAGGCAGTTCTTCAAGAAGTTTAATACATAATTACTATATGAATCAGCAATTCCATTCCTAAGAATAAATCTAAAAGAAATAAAAACATGCATCTACCCAAAATCTTGTATGTGAGTGCATTATTTACTACACCCAAAAAAGCAGAAACAATCCAAATGTCCATCAACTGAGAATGGATAAATAAAATGGAGCATATCCATACAATGAAATATTATTTGGCCATAAAAAAAGAATGAAGTGTTAATTGCGTACTATAACTGGGATGAAACTTGCAAATACTATACTAAATGCAAGAAGCTTATTGCAACTGACAACATATTGTATAATTTCATTTATATGAAATATCCAGAATAGGAAGATTTACAGGATCAGAGAGTAGATTAGTGGTTGCCTAGAAAAGGGGGACAAGGCGGGGGAAGGAATGAGAAGTATCTGCTAAAGAAAAGGAGTTTCTTTTTGGAATAATGAAAATGTCCTAAAATTGATTGTTGTGACAGCTGTACAAGTTTGTGAAGATATTTGAATTGTATACATTAAAACTAAGAGAATTACATGATAGCTGAATTATATGTTAAGTTGTTATATTTTTAAAAAGAGTATAATTAGCATGAGATATATATGTGCATATATATACATATAGATATATATAGATTCTATATGCCCAAAATAACCAGATTGAACAAACATTAATTGAGCACCTAGAAAAACAAGAAGAAATACTAAACATAAAAAAAGTAGAAATAATAAAGGAAATAATGAAGTTTTAAAAAATGAAGTAAATAAAATCCAAGCAAATCTAGAGAGTAGATATAGGGTGGATCTTAGGCCAAATTTTTGCTCTATCAGTTAACAGCATGGTAACCTCAAACTGGACCCTTAACCTCCCTCAGCCAAAGGCTACCTGCCTCAGCTACCTGCCCATCTGCACAGCAAAAACAGATTGTTCTAACCTGTCTTCCATTCTAGAACATTTGAGTTATTTTTAATGTTTCTGACAATTAGTTTTTTAAAAATAACAGAACTTTTAGAAATTAAATTTAACCCATTTCATTAGTCTATATATTTTTAAAATAGAAAAAGGAAGAATATATAAAATATTTGCCATACCCGTGTGTCTACTACAGTGGAAAAAAATAAGTGCTTATAGCAGAACAAGATATAGTGTCAAATTTCTGAGTTGCATTTCTAATTTTGTTCTTATTACCAATGTTTTAAGTAAGATATTTTACTTCCTGACCCTGTCCTGATGAATAACATTTATAAGTCAAATTTGTTTTTTTTCCCAAGAGTGTTTGAATTCAACAATTTTCATATTTTTGGTCAGATGACTTCATTTTCAATTCACAAAGCAAGCACAATTTGCAGAGAGCCATGCTCTAGAATTCAACAGACCTCTGCAAAGCCCAGGTCTGCCTTCTTGTCATTTGTCTTGTGACTCTGGCAAGTTTCTTTATTTTAGTTAGTCTCGGTTTCAGTGGCAAATGCTATAAGGAGCCTTCTCAGTATCTGTTCTCCCCTGTTCTCAGCTATAAATGCCAATTAGTTTCAGGTATTGACGTTACCAGTTAATACTCAACTTTAGCTTTTGTCATTGAGAAGAGGAAGTTTCTGTGTGGGACTTCCAAGAAAGCTTTGAAATAGAGGCCCAAGTCAGCTAGCATTCCATTCTGGTCCTGTTTTTCACCCTTCTCCTGTGTAGCTTACTTAGAATACACACAATACTCAGAGTAGCAGCCATATTGTGCATGAGGAAGCACATCATACACTGAGGATGGCAAAGCAGGAAGATCAAAGGACTTCTTACAAGACCGTATAGCAAATGCATCAGCTCTGGACACATACACATAAACTACACCTCACTTGTTTGAGCTTCTGTTTTCTGGGTTTACCACTGCTTGCAGCCAAACACATTCTAATAGTTTGATCTTCTGATACTATTTGAAGACAATAATTGTACCAATCCCTATGTTTTTTGATTAGCACAATGCTTAGTACATGGTAAGTGCTGGAAAATGTTTACTATTAATGTTATTAGCAGGAATTCTATCATAAAACCTAACTGATAGACATTTCTGAGATATCTGATATCTGAGGCAAGTAATGAGTGGGACAGAGATATGTAATATGTGAAACCAAACACAGAGATGTATATTTTAAAATCTGATTGGTTTCTAGGTACTTTCATTCAGCTAGGGAAGGCTTCTCTATAGTTTACACTTAACCTTGGAGCTACTGCCATTTTCCCATGGTCTCAAAGAAGTCAATAAGTAATTGATAAATTTTCTGTCACTGTGAGCAATTAATAGGAGTTACACAGCATCGGTTACATCAATTTTCCTGTATTTGAGGAGCAAAAAATTGATTTCACAAACTTACTAGTGCATATTGATTCAATGCCTATCCCTAGGCCATTTCTATTTAACGCTTTTGTGCAGTCATTGAAAAAAGTCTCAGGACTGTCAAATAAAATCTAGTTCTGTGGAGTTTTTATCTATTACTCTGCTTTGCAAGTATTTTTGGTATCATAATGCTTTTAGGCTGGGGATGTGGATATTCTCTCCTTTAAAATATTTTCATATCTTGAAAATAAAATACTTAATAACTAAAAATTACTCATTAAGTCTGTAATCTCAGGTGACACATTCACAAAGGTATTACAGTATGGGGGCTCTGTTTTTTTTAAGTAATAGGATTTGTGTGTTTTAAGCCTCCCTCTTCAGTTTAAGGAATACAAATATATTTCCAACACTTTGAGGCTACTGTGCTAACTCATCTTCCCAAGGAGACTTGGAATGGCATCCAAGGAGAAGGAAGGTATACAAACATTTATCTGAATATATGTTATATTCAGTAACAATAGACTTTAGGAGATATTCTATAAATGTCTTTATTCAAATATTTCCCTGTGAATAAAGGTGGAAAAAGTGTCCATTCTGTGTCAGGTGCATCCTGGGTCTTGAGAACAATAGTATAAATAAGACAGACAAAATTCCTGCCCTCATATAGTTTATATTCAAAAGATGTACAGATAAATGGAAAGATAGAAAAGAAATAAGCAAGCAACATAATTTCAAATAGCATTAATGCTGTGAGAAACAGCAATGGAATCTAGCAATGAAAGAGACAGTTTAAGTGGTGGAATTTGACATCTAAATCGAATGGTTAAAAAAAAATGATTTCAGAGCAGATGACACTTGAGCTAAACCCTGAATGATAAGAAGGGAGGTATACAAAAACTGGGTGCAGAACATTCTAGAAAGAAAGAATAGCTTGTGCAAAGCCCGTAAGAAAGGAAAAGGCTTGTGTTGTTCAAGGATCAAGCAGAAAAGCTAATGGCTAAAGTGAACAAGCAGTTAATGGTAAAGGGTAAAATGAGAGCTATCAACAAGTGTCAGACCATGAAAATCTCACACTTATAGACTGATTTTAAAAAAAAAACAAAAAACAAAAACAAAAAACATGTGGATGGGGTACCTGAGTGGCTCAGTTGGTTAAGCATCTGCCTTCAGCTCAGGCCATGATCCCGGGATCCTGGGATCCTGGGATCAAGGCCTAAGTGCTAGCTCCCTGCTCAGCAGGGAGTCTGCTTCTCTCTGTCCCTCTGTCCCTCCCCCCACTCATGCTCTCTCTCTCTCAAATAAGTAAAAATAATTTTTTTAATGTGAATTTTATTTTATGTGACATAAGTAGCCACTACAGGGTACTAGGCAGGGGAGTTAGTGGACCTGACTCATATTTTGTTTCCATTCTAATGGCCTTAATTAGTCCTTTATCCATAGGAATTAGTTAAAATGATTTAAAAATATAAAGAATGTAATTGTTAGTTATATCCTTCAAAATTCAAAAACTGTTAACCTTTTCTGTAAAACAGTGGTTCTCGGGGGGGGGGTACGGAGGGGGTAAAGGGGGGGGTGGGTGGCAGGGATTTTGTCCCTAGGGACATTTGGCAATATCTGGAGATATTTTTAGTTGTTGCAGTTGCAGGGTACCGGCAACAGGACAGAGGCCAAGGATGCTTCTAAACATCATACAATGCACAGCCACCCCCGCAGAAATACCTCATTTGGCCCAAATGCCAATAGTGCCAATGTTGAGAAAAACCCTGCTTACTGTAAATAATTCAAAAAACACTCATAGCATTTTTGTCTAATATGTAAGAAGTGCTTTTTGTTTGGACTTAATATTGGTCTCAGTTTTACTCAATGTCTGAACATCTCTCTGATACATAAATACATACACAGAAACTGAACAAAAGCAATCAATTCTTGGTGTTATAGCCTGAATTGTGTGCCCCCAAATTCATATGCTGAAGCTCTAACTCCCAATATGACCATATCAGAAGACAGAATCTTTAGAAAATAACTGAGGTTAACCAAAGTCATAAGAATGGAGTCCTAATTTGATAGGACTGTGGCTTTATAAGAAAAGAGAAAGACATCCCTCTCTTAGACGCCCTCCATCCCTTTCTCTCCCCTATATGAAGGCATAGCAAGAAGGCAAGCCAGGAAGAGAAAAACCTTGATATTGGACTTTTCATCCTTCAATATTGTGAGAAACTAAATTTCTGTTGCTTAACCTAAATAGTCTGTGGTATTTCTTATACAGTCCAAGCTTGCTAAGATATCTGGATATAAGCTTTTCAAACTGTGATCAACATGGAGAGAGAAGAGCTTAAGAAACACTAACCTATGTGACACATTTCAAAGTCATAGTGACTTATCAAAACATTCAATTGGATAGATCATCAAGAAATTGTTTTCCAGGGGCACCTGGGTGACTCCATTGGTTAAGTGTTTGCCTTTGGCTCAGGTCATGATCCTGGGGTCCTGCAATTGATCCCCATGTCAGGCTCCCTGCTCAGTGGGGAGTCTGCTTCTCCTTCTATCCTTTCTCTACCCCCATTTGTGCTCTCTCTCACTCACTCTCTCTCTCAAATAAATAAATCAAATCTTTAAAAGAAAAAGAAATTGCTTTCATAACTTTGCCCTAGGATAAAAAATCTAGTGTATACAACAACAACCCTTGACTTATCCACAGCAGTACTCTCCTGAAACTAGTTATCTCCTTGATGACGAAGTAAACATTCAAACATATGGCTGCATTCAATAAAGTAGCAGTCATGCTAGGTATATTTTCATTTAGAACAATCAAATTTATAGTGTGGGATTTATTCTCTAATTGAAATTTACTAACATTTCTTCCGGAGACATTTTTTCCTAAAGATGTAAAAACATTTTATGTTTCAGCAATTGCAATTTTATTCTTCATAATTAATAACAAAATAGCTGTGTATTTCTCATTTTGATGCATTACAAGAGATTTGACAGTTGGAAGAGTTTGCAAAATGTGTTATGTTGTGCTGCTTAATACCTTACTAGGAAAACTGTCTTGCCTCCAAGTTAGTTCAGCTTGCTACATTACAATGAGACTGTAAGTTACTTTGACAGGGAAACAGGAAAAGGAAGTCTATACTTATAAATAAGAGCCCAGACAAAAGAGAAAATGTAAAATTATTCCATAACTTACATGATGATTGAGAATCCTGATCAACATAAACATAAAATTCAAACACAAGGCTATTTTCTTTTTCTTCTGATATCTTTATGCACATAATCAAGACTTTGATACAGTTCTTACTAGCCAGTATTATAAACACCATTAATGTTTATGAATACACATACACAGGACTCATTTTCATTTTTACATTTATATATCCCTAAAAATAAATGCCCTATAGTTACGCTCAACTTAAATATTGTTAAGAATCTACCAGAACCTATTCTCCTCTGTAAGAATGGTAAAACAAACTTAGTTCATGGGGGCACCTGGGTGGCTCATTCCGTTAAGCATCCAACTCTTGATTTCAGCTCAGGTCTCGATCTCAGGCTCATGAGTTCAAGCCCCATCTTGGGCTCCACCCTGGCTGTGGAGCCTACATTAAAAAAAAAGAAGAAGAAGAAGAAAGAAGAAAGAAGAAGAAGAAGAAGAAGAAAGAAAGAAAGAAAGAGAATAAGAAAGGGGAAAAAACTTATTGCATGGTTATGTGTGATTATTCTAGCGTAAAATATTCATAAAATTGACTGAAATATAGGACTCCCTTCTTCAACACATAGTGTAAAAACATAAAGAGGACAGGGACAGCAAATTGTTGCTCACAATGGAAATTTGTTATTGATCTGAAATAACACAAAGTTCAGCAAAGTATTTTCAAGGCAAGAGAAACAAAACATCCCACTTTCCTGATGAATTGTTATAGTATTAAAGTTAATCAGTTTTGTTTTGTGAGTGCTCTTGTATCACATGTATTTAACATCAATTAATCATCTCTACCCTTGAAAAAGAATCCTTAGTTTCTGCTTCTCCTTTCTCAAAAGAAAGAAAGAAAGGGGGGAGGGAGAAAGAAGGAGGAAAAAAGATTGAGAAAGAGAGGGAGGGAAGGAAACGGGGGGGGGGAAAGGAAAAAAGAAAAGGGGCGAATAAAATAAAAAAAAAACTGAGAGGGCTGGGAAGAAGAGTTGGCCATAGGTTGAAAAAAAAAAAAAAAAAGCATGTAAGCTTCAGGTTGCTTCAGGAACAAGAAAAGAAATGATGGAGGTCATAAAGTTAGACCGCAGTCACACACCCTCCCTTTCAGTAAGGGCCATTGCAACACATGGTTTGTCAAATCTCACACCCCCTTGGAAGCAATAATTACATTAGCCATAATCAGATGTGTGTCCTATGAAGCCAATCTGCTTGGAGAGCTGATAAACCAGGTCTTCGCACTCAGCTTCAGGTAGTTTGGATAGCAAAGTAAAATCTGGCCTGCTTACCTATAAGTGCTTTTTGAATATCTTGCATTGCAGCACAATATGTCACTCTTTAAAGATAAAGAAATAATACTATCCAGCAATCATCTTTCACCAATCATTTGGGTCTCAGTAGAAACTAAGTTCAGGATGCCAGTTCCTGGTGTGAATGTTCCTTTGTAAACATACTTGGGCTTCCCGCTGCTTTGTTATGTGGCTACTAACATGATTTATTGCCCCAACACTTGGCCCAGGATTGTAAGAAATCTATGCCCAATGCCTACATTCTGTTCTTTTATTTGGCTGAGCATTTACTTTAAAGAGATAATCTTAATAATTCTGTTCCCACTTTTCTTCAAACTGTTTTTTTAAGTAAACATTTAGTGCCAAAATAAAAAAATAAAAGGAGGACTTTATTCCCCTCTTGACTCTTTGTACTTTACTCATCTTGCCTTAGTCCCCAACGTAGGCAAAAAGAAAAATCTCATTTATTCATGTTGCACATTGCTTCTTTTAACCACAGGCTGATTTTTGATCTTCATAGTGCAGGCCCCCTTAGAGAACAATATGTGTCTTTTTATAGGGAATTACATTGCTTCAAACATCCCACTTGCATTTCTCAAATATCTGTTCTCTTTTAAAAGTAAAAGTACTACAACTCATTGCCAAAACTTTAAGAATTAAAGGAGAAGCAGGGCACCTGAGTGGCTAAGTAGGTTAGGCTTCTAACTCTTGGTTTTGGCTCAGGTCATGATCTCAGGGTCATGAGATCAGCCTCCAGCATCAGGCTCTGTGCTCAGCAGAGTCTGCATGAGATTCTCTCCTTCTCCTTCTGCCCCTCCTCATGGCACATGCATGTTCTCTCTCTCTCTCTCTCTCTCTCTCTCTCTCTCATAAATAAATAAATAAATAAATAAATAAATAAATAAATAAATAAAATCTTAAAAAATAATTAGAAGAGAAGCCCCAAAATGTATACATAAAGTGGAGTAGGTTTAAAATTGAGATATTGCTAATATATATGTTACTTTGTTCAGTTTGGGCTGCCATAACAAATTTATGATAGACTGGGTGCCTGACGTAACTAACATTTACTTCTCACAGTTTGCAATGCTGGAAGTCCCAGATCAGGATGCCAGCATGGTTGGGTTCTTAGGAAGGGTCCTCTTCCTGGTTTAGATGGTAGTCTTCTTGCTGTGTCCTCATACAGCAGTAGAAGACTTAGCTAGTTCTCTCACGTTTTCTCATAAGAGCATTAATCCCATTCACAAGGGTTCCACCATCATGATTTAATTACCTCCGAAAGCCTTCACCTCCTAATACCATCACACTGGGATTAAGGTTTCAAGATAAACATTTTGGAGACACAAATATTCTCGATAGATAGATAGACCTTGATTCCAAGTGCAGTGAGGAATAAAGGCAAAATTAAAATATTGGGCAGCCCTGGTGGCGCAGTGGTTTAGTGCCGCCTGCAGCCTAGGGTGTGATCCTGGATACCCTGGATCGAGTCCCACGTCAGTCTCTCTGCATGGAGCCTGCTTCTCCCTCTGCCTGTGTCTCCACCTCTCTCTCTCTCTCTCTCTCTTTCTCTGTCTCTGTCTCTATGAATAAAAAAATAATCTTTAAAAAATTATGAAATATCACCGATATGTTTAATGTCTCATAAAATTTGTAGTCAGTCCTTTGCATGGGCTCTCCACTCCAGCCTTCTCATGTTTATTACTGCTTTAAAGGCATTTAAGAAAACACTTTTAAAAAGTACTGAATCTCACAAATGAATGTCTCTTGGTATAATTCCCGGTATTTGCAAGCTGACAGCAGAGGAGATAAAGTTTTTGTAAGAATCCCATATCTTCTCAACAAAAAGTACATAATTTGAATATCCATTTACTCTATCAAAAAACACAAGGCTGAATAGTTATTAAAATGAACTTATACATTTTATACACTCTATATAATTACAGACTGATGCACACTGTTAATGAGATAGGCAAAACGAACTGCTGTTATGTGGCTATTAATGTATCAACACACGTGTGTAACTACTAATGTGAATTCACAGAAGAAAATAGAGCCCATTGTTAATCTTGATTTTCCCCCTAAGGTATAAAAAATAACAAGCTATCTTAGAGAGAAATACAATATGCCATAAGTGCCAAATTGTTGGACTTTCTCCAGACATCTGCCACCATGGCACTTTCTATAAAGATAGAAGTGTATGCGCTGGCATAATCAAGATTCTTTAAAAAGCCATCCCTGAAAAAGAAGCAAGAACTACAAGCTTTCTTATCATTCTCTTCCCAGGGAATGAAAACATGACCACTGTGGCATGTTTCAGCAAGATTCCAGGTAAGAGGCAAAACTAGTCCTAAATATACAACTCCACAACAACTTCTCATTTAGTATCCTTCTGAACAAAGATGGCATATCATATGGCATTTTTGCACTTCACCTGCTACTCCCTCTGAAGAGTGGCACTTGACATTCAGTGACAAATCACCTCGCTTAAGGCCCTTAAGTCACCTATCAACTACTGCAGATTTGAAATTTAAGTTGTCTGTGAGAGTATCACTCTCTACTAAGCCCAAAATGTGCTTTCCAGGAATTCCCACCTTCGCTTCCACAGCCCCCTGTAACTGGCTTCCTTGAAGGAGGCCTTTAAAATAAACATAAAATAGTGGTGTTGTTCCCCCTGCCACCCAACCCTGTCTCACAGAAGAATTCAGTCTAAGATAGTCTTTAAATGATATTCGCAAGGGTCTTCTCATAGGGAGAAAATGCATATTATAATATGAATCATCTATATGTTATTTTCCCTTGTAGGAAATGAATCAAAATTAATTAAAACTACAGAATTCTAACATTCTTTCTAAGTGATCAATATAAAATTAAAACTCAAGGTAAATACTTCTCTTTTTAAGGTAAATACTTAGTTCTAGAAAAGAGAGCACCATTAGACATCTTTTTTGCACACGTCTAGTGGTGGAAAGGAAGGAGATACCATAATCTAAACTTTTTCCTCAAATTGCAGTTTGAAATGTAGAAGCAGTTAGCAATGTTAAGTATATTCTTTCTAGCATTTTTGTTTTGTTGTTTTTATTAATGTTCCCCATATTCTTCATAGCATGTGGCTCAGTAGACTTTGTGTCTAAACAATTTCAGGGGATCCCTGGGTGGCACAGTGGTTTGATGCCTGCCTTTGGCCCAGGGCGTGATCCTGGAGACCCGGGACCGAGTCCCACATCGGGCTCCCGGTGCATGGAGCCTGCTTCTCCCTCTGCCTGTGTCTCTGCCTCTCTCTCTCTCTCTCTCTCTCTCTCTGTGACTATCATAAATAAATAAATTAAAAAAAAATCTAAAAAAAATAAAAAATAAAAAAAAATAAACAATTTCATATCAAAACATCCAATCAGTCCAGCTATTCCATTGGTGACATAACACAGATAGGTTGGATAATTTTGTGAGCTTAGAAAAATAAACCAACTAAATATTTTAGGTCATTTACCAAAAAAAGTCAATTAGGGCCTTAGAAACATAACAGATAGGAGTTTCTGACAGGACTTCTGTAGGCCCCACCCTCTAAACAGGCAAAACTAGGAAAACATTTGTATGATAGAGTTCCTAGTCTTTGCATCCTTCTCACAGCTACCACCTTGCTTGATCATCTGTTACAACTTTCTCAAACCAATCTCTTTCTTATTTGTATGTGGAAGGGAGGCATCCCCTAAGGATATATACAAAATTGAGGTATTTTATGGGTGCAGTCAGCATGTAACAGATGACTTATGGCAACCATCTGAATGTAGTAATTTTGCATTTCCTAAGTCCATTTACTATACTCCCGCTATACTTTTGAGACATAACCAAGACCCTAAATGTTTCATCATGTCCGGAAGACACTCAGAGATGAACTTTTTATAAAGTAATAAGTTTCCTTGGGCATATCTGTTGCTTCCAGGTAACCATAACTATGATGGTCATCAATATAGTGGTTGGTAGAAATGTCCTGAATGTCTCAGTTGCAATTAAAATAAATAAAAGGATGCTAGGAGTTGCACACAATCCATCTTAGCCTTTAGGGTAGACCACTGTCAAGATTTGCCTGGCATATTCTGTCATATGTACCTCTGTCTTTGGCAAGATAATTATATGTAATAAAGACAGTTTTTAAAAATAGTTAATCGCAAAATATAAACATTTCACATATAATAGCTGTAGCTACATTAAAATAATGAAATACTATTTCATTAATATCCTACTGTTTGTTGTACCTCTGATAACTTCAGTATTTCATTATTAAATTAATCTTCCTAATGCTTAGGATTTATCACCTCCTACTCAGAATCTAATGTTTCTTCACTAGACACTGGATAAAGTCCAATCTCCTCGCTGAGAACACAAGATTTGACAAGACTACCTACCTCCCTAAATTTATCCTCCATTGCTACACTGGATAAGCTGTCTCAGTTAAATTTTTTTACTTGTTGCAGGAACAAGATGTCACCATTCCCTTGGGAACCCTGCTTACACCATTCTTCCTGCCTCTTCACTCTTCTCTTCTGAGTTCAGAAGCATCACTCTTTCTTCAAGACTTCCACAGATGGTGTCAGAGTTTGGTGATGATAATGATATCAACTTCTCAATAAGTAAAGTTATTCTGCTTATCTACCATATATTGTGCTAGGAATATCCTCATATAAGAATTCTCATCCTCAGCATTAAAACATCAAATTTTAAAATCACTTCAAATTTTCATAATTTTTATTCATTCAGTCTACATATCAGTACCTACAGTGTGGTGATAATAATACTAACAGAGGCTGTTGTGGACCTTGCCCTCATGTAGGGCATTGTGGCAGATGAGGAGGGCAACAAGTAACTAACTACAAAGCAGACATTATTGGAGTGTCTGGGTGGCTCAATTGGTTAGACATGAGACTCTTGATTTCAGCTCAGATCGTGATATCAGGGTTGTAGAATCAAGCCCCATGTTGAGCTGTGCACAGGGCTCTGTCTCTGCAGGGAGTATGCTTGGGACTCCCTCTCTCTCCCTCCCTCTGCCCCTTCCTCCACTCAAGCTTTGTCCCTATAAAACAAATAAGTAAATCTTTAGAAAAAATAAGGTAGGCATTTTTATTATTCAGTGTTACAGAGGGACAAACTCAGGCCTAGAACAGACAAGTAACTTAGCTAACTCCACACACTAAGCAGAGTTGGATTTCATTGTCCATTTTTCAACTTGTTGCTCATTCCTGTCTAACTCCTTAATCTAAATTCTTACCCTGTTGTGTGCATTCACCATTCATTCAGCATTCACCATGTGTTATTTTGCATTGAATTTAAATTTCCTATGTATATCCTTTCTTCCTAAATAAAGTGTTAAAGCCCTTGAAACTAATGACCTCATCATGTATCTTTTGTAATCTTGAGGCCCAGGGCAGTGTCTGACGTGAAAAGCAGACATTCAATAAACTTGATGATAATATGAAGTCTTTCACTTGTAGTTATTCTCAACAGATATTACAGTAAGTTTATAATAGTGGCATTTAACATGTAGCACATATAAAGAATACCTGCTCAGATACACTGCCAGTTTCAAGCATGCTATTTTAAATCATATCAAATGTTCTAAGGCATATAAAATTATTAAAGAATGAAAATTAACAATGATATAAAACTATTATCTAACCTACAGACTTCATTCAGATTTTACCAATTATCTTATTTGCAACAAAAGAATATCCAGGACAACACTCTGCATTCAGTTGTCATGTCACTTCAGTCTCCTTTAATCTAAGTAGTTACTGAGTCTTTATATTTCAAGACCTTGATATTTTTAAAGAGTACAGTTAATCATTTGTAGAATGTCCCTCAATTTGGATTTCTGTAATGCTTCCTCATTATTATATTCATGCTATGGATTGTTGGCAGGAGAACCTCCCAAGGGGATGTAAAGTTCTTCTTAAAACATGGTATCAGGAGGTATATGCTACTGATTAGTCTCATAACTGGAGCTAGTTGGTTAAAGTGGTGTCTGACAGGATTCTCTACTGCAAAGTTAGTTATTTTATCCTTTGTAATTGATAAGTCTCTTATGAGGAGATAAATACATGTAATACATATATATGTAAATATTCTATTACTCCTTAAACTTTCAACCATTGGTTTTTATTCTATGAATAGTTCTTGTCTGAATAAATTATTATTATTACAATGGCCAAATGATAACTTGCTAATTGTGAGATTTCTCTTTCATTTATTTATTTAGTTAATTACATCAATTTGGATTAATGGGTTCATGTTATTCAATAAGTTAAAATCCTTTACAATCATTCTTTATTTAGATGTTCAAATTATCCAAGATTTGGCTAGTAAGTTGTCTCTTGCTCCTATGTCTTTTGAAAACATCAATCACTGAGTAAATCGTCACTTTTTGCTACATAATATTCCAGGTTCATCTTGTACTTTTTGTATCTGGAATCAGGTATTTCTCTAAAGAGTCCTGATTTGGTCCTTTTAGTGGAAAATGGTATTTAGAAATCAAGGCAAGGACTATATTTTGAAATATCAATAGTCAGACTTAGTAAGAGATTCCATATTGGAAATCAAATGATCCTTTCTCAATTTTCATCACACATGCCTCAGCAGGAGTGTGTGACTTAATGATTCACTCACTTGAAATATCCTCCTTACCTGGCTTCAAACACAACATTTTCTGAGTTCTCTTTTGACTTCACTAGTGTTCCTTCTATGTCTCCTTTGAAGGTTCCTCCTCATTTTCTGACCTTTGTTTCCTGGATCACACTAAGAAAATTCTTAGAGCTCTAAGTATAGATAGTTCCCAGAGAATCTCACATGGAAAGTATTATATAGCATAATTCTGGAAGTCAGTCTGCCTGAATTACATTCCAACTGCACTACTTACCAAGTGTTAAGTAGATTATACGGAAGATACATAACCTCATGTGCTTCAGCATCCTCATACATAAAATGGAAATATTAATATTATGCCTACCTTGTAAGGTTTTTCTGAGAATCAAAACTATTTCTGGTCCATAGTAAACCCTATGTATCATCAAGTCCCCATCAAGATGGTATTTTAAATACCATCTTTGTACTCTCCAGCATCAACTTCCCCTACACTCAGAAATATTTCATCCAGCTGGTTGTATAATAGTGACTGGGTATCTACTAAACATTTCAAAATTAACATATGCAGTACCAAATACTTAACCTTACCCGTAAGAGCTCATACCTATTGTTCTCCCAATCCTCCCCATCTCAGAAAATAAGAGCCAGAGGGATCCATTTAAAAACAGAAATCATATTACCTCTCTATTCAAAACACTCCAAAGGCCCACCTTATTATTAAAAACTAAACCTAAGCTGCTTACCATGACATATGGGACCAATACAGCTTTGCCTCAGATACCTCCACCCAGCCTCACATCTCCTCTTTGCCTCCTGATTCACTTAGCACCTCAGAACTCTGTTTTCCCCCTGTCTGAAGCTCTCTCTTCCTGTCCAGATCCAAATTCTCACTTGCTCACAGTCTATTAATCCAGCTTCTCTAGGAAAACAGAACTAATAGGATGTATATACAATATATACAAATTGCTGACTCAAGACCCAGGAAGAGCCAATATTTCATTTGAGTCTGAAGGCAAAAACAAAACAAAACAAAACAAAAACAGGTCCTGGATCAAAAGGCAATTAGGCATGAGGAATTTCTCCCTACCCATGGAAAAGTCAGCTTTCTGTTTTATTCAGGCCTTCAACTGATTGAATGAGGCCCACCAACATTAGGGAAGGCAATCTGCTTTACTCGGCCTATTAATTCAAATATTAATCTCACCCAAAAATATTCTCACAGAAGCACCCAAAATGATGTTTCACCATGTATCTAGGCACCCCATGGCCCAGTCAGGTTGACACATAAAATTAATCATCACACAGTCTTTCACAGTTTTGCTGAAATATTCGATCAGATAGGACATCTCTAGTGATTCATATAAAGTCACAACCATATTCTGTCTTTATATCCTTTGCTCTAATTTTTCTTTCTAGAACTTTTCACCAACTGATACACTGTATATGTGTCCTCCAATTATTTCCTCTTCCCTCCTACCCCCCACCCCAATACATATGATTAAAAGCTCCATGAAAGCATGGACTGTTTTATTCATTGCTTTATTTCTAGTGCTTAGAACAAAGAAGAAATCATTAAACACTTGCTCTTTGAATAGACAAATACCTTCCTCACCTGCCATATTATTTAAAAGGTAAAATAGCTAGTTCTTTTATCACAAATAGGAGTAATAACCACAGAATTTAGTCATCTGTGTGTGATAACCTAGAGACAACCTCTGTAAGGCAGCCACTGGTGACATGTGGAAATTGCTTTTTGTTTTCGAATATACACATTATGTGAATTATTATCATCACTCTTAAAAAATAGATGCTTACTTCTCAGTATTCACCAAGGTAGAAACAAAATCTTTTGATGAGCTTTTAAGAGATTACTAAATTCAGCATAATTGTGAGAATCATAGAAGTAATGATTTTTATCTTAAAGCTTTTTCATTTAAAAATATAGTTAAATTTCTTAACTGCTCAAATAATAATTTACACCAGATAATTGTCAATGGAAAAGTTGTGATGACTACATTTCTGAGTTAAAATAAGCTAGCACAGTGATCAGTTGACAAAAAGTATATATAATGTGCCTTCAACTCTGATTTCATGTTGTTTATCCTGACAACCATCTCCATTCTGCTGCCTAGACTCATTTTATAGATAAAAGAAAAACATTTTTCTTTTCCATTTTCCTTTTCCCAGTTGCCCTCTTTCTCTTATTTGATCTCATTTCTATTTTTGACTTCTGTTAGGAAATGGAATTTTCTGTATTCAATCTATAATACCCTGTATCTTCGTCAATTTTGCTTCAATGATACACAAATCTAGAAACTGATAACTGCAGCCTGTCAGAAGGCATTTCTATAATAAGGCAGAAATTTCGTTGATTCATTTTTATGGGAGTTTCCTAATGAATTTTTTAAGCATATATTTTTTTTCATTCTTAGCATCAAAGTCTATTATTTTCATAAGCAGTTTTGGGAATGGTATATCCACATGTGAAATTTTGATAACATCCTTTATTATGTTCTTAACAAATGTAGAGCTCAATTATTTCAAATCTGTTCAATTAAAGCTCTACTGCTTTTTCACGCTGGTCAGTCAGTCTTCTAAGCTCTTTGCAGAAATAACAGGAGCTTAAACCACATAATACTTGGTGTTTGAGGAGGGGATATGCTTTGAAAGGCTCAATTCTCTAAGCAAAGTAGTTCTGTGAAAACTGTTTTCATTTCCTTGATGATAATCCATCAATTTCTACAGTCCTTAAAATAATATAAAGTAGTTAAGCCATGGGGTTTCAAGCCTTACCTACCACTGGAAGTAAGCTTAAGTCCTGTTTGGAAAGATGTAAAAACATTTTTACACAAAGAAAAATTAATAACCTCAAGCATTTGGATAAGGACAAAATAATCCATATACTCTAATGTTTTGGTTTACTTGGGGAGCTTTCAAAAGCGTCAAGAAAGGAAAAAAACAAATATCTCAAAGATACTTTGAAAGGAAAATCCTAGAAATTAAATCTATTCCCCCCAGTGACATATGTATTCAATTATTATAAACACAGTTTCAAAGAATCAGAATCAAAATAGAGTGTCCCAGCAAAACGATTCCAAAGAAAAGTTCTTGGTTTGATATTTATAGAAATGATTCAGGAAGGTAGGAAAAGAAGTTGTGATTCTCTTATCATTTCTTAGAAATTTTAACAAAAGTGTGTTTTAAGGCAGCAATAATGACAAGCTCATACAGCAGAGGCAAAGGTCAGCAACCTACAGTCCTGGATCAAATCCAGCTAAAGACATGCTATGGAATGGTCTTTACATTTTTAAAGGGCTGTTTAAAAAAAACGAAAGAAAGAAAGAAAAGAAGAGGATTATGCAAAAGATACTGTATGTAGACAGCAAATGTTAAAATATTTATTACCAGGCACTATACAGAAAAAGTTTGCTGTTCCCTGTTCTGAAGTATAAACTTATATTTATTATTTCTCTTTTCCTTACTAGGAAAGCAGCAAATTAGGACAAGAGAGCTAGAACCAAGAGAAAGTGAAAATGCCATATCTACCACAGAAATTATCCAAGAATATTGATTAAATGCAGAGATGTGCTGGAGCTGGCAACAGTGGTTTCCAAGAATCAATTATTATATTTTCAGGAATTTTTTGAGTTAGTTGGTAAACTGTTGATAGTTTGAAATCAGCCATTTGTGAGGGTATCTAAGCCCACAGAAATTAGAAAGCACTACAAAAGGACTTTTGTGATGCGTTATTTATTTTGGTCTGTTTTCTAACATACCAGTGACTGAATATCTTCTTTACATGAATTTTAAAGTAAGATTTCTGTCAAAGAATCCCAGAGTTGAAATTATCCTGCTCAACCCTTTATATATTTCTAATGAAGTGGCCCTTTGCTTTTTGCATACAATTCTTGTGACTAAGAACTTGTATTTTGTCAAGTAGCCCATTCAGTTTAAGATTATATGACTGCCACCACAGACTAGAACTTCTATAGTACTACTGACTGAAATTCTTCAGTTATAAAGTATGAACTCTAGAAGAAATATAACAAGCAGTCCTTTAAAAGTTTACCTATGTATATATGTTTTCTACCTGCATTTAGTTTTTCCAGGGATAGAAACCAAAGGAAAACTGGAAAGCAGAGAGGGTAGCAAATGAGCTAACTCCACAGAAGATGTACAGAGTGTTTCTGCTCTCATAACCAAGGCCAAGGACTTTGGATTTAATGACCATGATGACACAGAAGAAGAAGAAATATTATCACACAGATTCTCAGATGAAGGCAGGTCATTTAAATAGTTACTAAATCAGTAAAGTGCTATTAAATGAGTTACTACCCCACAAATGACACGAGGAGGTGAGAAGGAAATTTAAGGTTGAATTCTGATGAAAAATAAAAGAAAGTCTTTCTTGAAAATTCATAGGCCACAGGTTCAGACTTAAACTATTTACTTGACAATTTACACATTTAATGCAACCCCTATCAAAATACCACCAGCATTTTTCACAGAGCTAGAACAAACTCTTAAAATTTGTATGAAACCACAAAAGATCACAAATAGTCAAAGTAATCCTGAAAAAGAAAAGTAAAGCTGGAGGTATCACAATTCCAAACTTGAAGCTATATTACAAAACTGTAATCATCAAGACAATATGGTACTGGCACAAAACTAGACACATAGATCAATGGAACAGAATAGAAAACCCAAAAATGGACCCACAACTATATGTGGAATGAATTTTTGACAAAGCAGGAAAAAGTTTCCAATGGAAAAAAGTCTCTTCAACAAATGGTGATGGGAAAACTGGATAGCAACATGCAGAAGAATGAAACTGGACCATTTTCTTATACCATATACAAAAAACAAATTCAAAATGAACAAATGACCTAAGTGTGAGGGAAGAATCCATCAAAATTCTAAAGGAGAATGCAGGCAGCAACCTCTTTGACCTTGGCTAATAGCAATTTCTTACTAGACACATCATCAGGGGCAAAGGAAACAAAAGCAAAAATGAACAATTAGGACCTCATCAAGATAAAAAGCTTTTTCACAGCAAAGGAAACAATCAACAAAACTAAAAGGTAGCCTACAGGATGGGAGAAAATATATGCAAATGACATATCTAATAAAGGGTTAGTATCCAAAATCTATAATGAACTTATTAAACTCAACACCCAAAAAACAAATAATTCAGTTAAGAAATGGGCAGAAGACATGAACAGGCATTTTTCCAAAGAAGACATCCAGATAGCTAATGGACACATGAAAAGGCACTCAACATCACTCATCATCAGGGAAGCACAAATTAAAATCACAATGAGAGGGGATCTCTGGGTAGCTCAGCAGTTTAGCACCTGCCTTCAGCCCAGGGCATGATACTGGAGTCCCAGGATCTAGTCCCACATCAGGCTCCCTTCATAGATCCTGCTTCTCCCTCTACCTGTGTCTCTGCCTCTCTCTCCCTCTCTGTCTCTCATGAATAAATAAAATATTTTTTAAAAATCACAATGAGATATCACCTCACACCTGTCAGAATGGCTAAAATTAACAACACAGGAGACAACTGGAGTTGAACAGAGGAGACAACAGGTGTTGGTGAGGATGTGGAGAAAGGAGAACTCTCTTGCACTGTTGATGGGAATGCAAACTGGTACAGCCACTCTGGAGAACAGCATGGTGGTTCCTGAGGAAGTCAAAAATAGAACTACCATATAACAGTCACACTACTAGGTATTTACCCAAAGAACACAAAAATACACATTCAAAGGAGTACATGCACTCTGATGTTTATAGCAGCAATGTCCACAAAAGCCAAACTATGGAAAGAGCCCAAGTACCCATCAACTGAAGAATGAATAAAGAAGATATGGTGTGTGTATATATATATGTATATATGTACATATACATATATATATACATATATATACATATACATATATGTATATATATAATGGAATACTATTCAACCATCTAAAAGAATTAAATCTTGCCATTTGCAATGATGTGGATGGAGCTAGAGTGTATTATGCTAAACAAAATAAGTCAATCTGAGAAAGAAAATATCATATGATTTCACTCAATGTGAAATTTAAAAAACAAAATGGATGAACATATGGGAGGGGAGAAGAGAAAGAGAGAGGGAAACAAATCATGAGAGACTCCTAACAATAGAGAACAAACGGTTGATGGAGGAAGGTGGATGGGGGACAGGATAGATGAGTAACAGGTATTAAGGAGGGCACTTGTTATGATATGCACTGGGTGTTATATGTAAATGATGATGCACCATTTAACTCCTGAAGCCAATACTGTACTGTTTGTCAGCTAACTAGAATATAAGTAAAAAAAAAAAAAAAAAAAAAAATTTGTGGGCAGCCCCGGTGGCTCAGCGGTTTAGCACCGTCTTCAGTCTGGGGCCTAATCCTGGAGAGCCAGGATCGAGTCCCACGTCAGGCTCCCTGCACAGAGCCTGCTTCTCCCTCTGCCTGTGTCTCTGCCTCTCTCTCTGTGTGTCTCTCATGAATAAATAAATAAAAATCTTTACAAAATAAAATTTAAAAAATTTTAAAAACCCATTTGCTTGATATGGAACCTACCTAGATGAAATATTAACATCAGAGGGACAATGATAATCATTAAAGGCATTTGGCAGAAGCAAATGCAAATCTCCTTAAAAGACAACCAGAGATAAAGGCCTTCTAACAATAAGACTACATGTAGAACACAAAGTTGCAGAAAAGTCAAGGAAACAACAGACCATAAAGAAAGTAGATTCAAAAAAAAAAAAAAAAAAGAAAGAAAGAAAGTAGATTCAATATAATTTTTTAAAAGTAGAACAAAGAAGGCAGAAATCTGGCAAAATTGAAAAAAAATAAAAACAAGCTTCTGAAAATGAAATCACTGTAAACATATTTAGTAAACTGTATAGGTAAAAAAATTAAAAAAATTAACTAGGAGTAAGCACACTTAAATAGAACACTTGAAAGAAAAGTTAAGAAATGTAGAGGATAAAATGAGAAGGTCTAATACATCCTTAATAGGAGTATACAAATAATAGAATCCAAAGAATGGAGAAAGGTGATATACTGAAAATTCCAAATGAGAATTTCTCATAATTGAATAAATGCAATCCTTAGTCTGAGAAATCATACAGAATACAATAGAAAAAAAAAGTAAAACAAAATCCACAGTTAGAGATATTGAATATAAAGACAAAAAACAAGTCTTAAAAGTGGCCAAACAGAAAGAAACAGACCCCCCCCAAATAAAAGACAACTATACCTTCCAGTAGCAACAATGAAGTCCAGTAATATTAAAGTATTAAAATAAATTATGGATAATTATTACTATTAACTGCTATTCCAGAATAAGAAAAAAATACTTTATTGCTAAAAATACTAACCATCATCTGAGCATTCAGGGAATCAAAATCTTTTTGCTGGTGGAGGGTCTTACCTTGATTTTGACAGCTGCTGACTGGTCAGGGTGGTGTTTGCTGAAAGCTGGAAGGCTGTGCCAATTTCTTAAAATAAGACAACAATAAAATTTGTCACTTCAATTGACTGTTCCTTTCACAAACCATTTCTCTGTAGTATGCAATGTTGTTTGATAGCACTTACCCATAGTAGAACTTCATTCAAAATTGGAGTCCATTCTCTCAAACTGTCCATGCCTTAACAGTTTATACACACATTAATCTCATTGTACATCTCCATCAGAGCTCTTGGGTGGCCTGGTACATTATCTCTGAGCAGTTATTTGGGAAAGAATCTTTTGTTATGAGAAGCAGATCTCAAAAGTGGGTTTATTTTTTTATTTTTTTTTTAAGATTTTATTTATTTATTCTTGAGAGCCACAGAGAGAGAGAGAGACAGGCAGAGGGAGAAGCAGGCTTCCTATAGGGAGCCCGATGTGGGACTTGATCCCAGGACCCCAGGATCACGCCCTGAGCCAAAGGCAGACATTCAATCACTGAGTCACCCAGGCATCCCTCAAAAGTGGGTTTAAAATACTGAGTAAACCATGTTGTTAACGGATGTGCTGTTATCCAGGCTTTGTTGTTTGATTTATAGAATAGAAGCAAAGTAGATTTAGCATAATTCTTAAGAGCTCCACAATTTTCAGAATGGTAAATGAGCAGTGACTCCAACTTAAAGTCACTCATTTCATTAGCACCTAACAAAAGAGTCGGCCCCCTCTTTGAAAGTCTGAAGCCAGGCATTGACTTCTCTCTGGCTATGAAAGTCCTAGATATCATTTTCTTCCAATATAAGGCTGTTTCATGCACATTGAAAAATCTGCTGTTTAATATAGTCACATTTGTGGACTTCTGGATAACTTGCTGCAGCTTCTACATCAGCACTTGCTGCTTCTCCCTGCATTTTATGTTATGGAGATGGCTCCTTTCTTTAAACCTCATGAACCAACCTCTGCTAGCTTCAAACTTTTCTTCTGCAGCTTCCTCACCTCCCTTAGCCTTCAGAGAACTGAAGAGTTAGGGCCTTTCTCTCACTTATTCTTTGGTCTAAGGGAATGTTGTGACTAGTGTGATCTTCTATCCAGGCCACTAAAACTTTCTTCAGAATAGCAATAATAATAAAGCTGTTTTTCTTTCTTATCATTTGTGTGCTCACCAAAGTAGCACTTTTAATTTTCTTCTAGAATTTTTCCTTTCTATTCACAACTTGGGAAGCTCCTTGGCTTGCAGAAGAACACCCTTTTTCTACATCCTCACATGGTCTTTTTCAGTGTATGCATACTAATGGACTAGACTTGGCCCAGAACACCCAATGCCATTTACAAAAGGAAAACTCAGGGAGCCTGGGTGGCTCAATCAATTGAGTGTCCCACTGTTGATCTTGGCTCAGGTCCTGATTTCACAGTCGAGAGTATGAGCCCCACACTGGGCTCCACGCTGGGTGTGGAGCCTCCTTAAAAATAAATAAATAAATTGGGGATGCCTGAGTGGCTCAGCAGTTAAGCGTCTGCCTTTGACTCAGTGTGTCATTCTGGAGTCCCAGGATCAAGTCCCACATCGGGCTCCCTGCATGGAGCCTGCTTCTCCCTCTGCCTATGTCTCTGCCTCTCTCTCTCTCTGTCTCTCTCATGAATAAATAAAACCTTTTAAATAAATAAACAAACAAAAACAAAATAAAATAAAAGGAAAGGAAAGACTCATGCAACCATATAAAGAAGATACTTGAAAAGTAAGGGTCAGAAAAGAAAACCAGCTGTTAGAGAGAAAAGTGTAATACCATTAGTATGGTCCAGTGAGGCAAATGTATCTCTGAGAAAAATGATTTCCAGAATGGTGGAAAATGGAAGCTGAGATGTTTGTTCAGGAACACCTGGATGCTGACCTTACTACTCTTCCTTATATGATAATATGGATCTAATGACATGGAGCTTATACAGGGGAACTGGATGTGTCTATTTATTTCCAAAAATTAAAATACCTAGTTGTGTGTGCTCATTTTATGGGAGGGTTCAGAAAAGCAGAAAGTCAAAAAGGCCTGCAGCTTGGCAATCAATAAATTTTCCAAATCCAGCTAACCCCACCTACTCTCCTACCCCACTGCCCCTCCATGCTTGTACATACTTTCCAGTCCACATGAATCAGGATATCCTCATACAGTTTAATATAGGTGTTAAAAATATCGAACATAGCAAGTGTCAACAACATTTTCTGTAAAAGCCCAGATAATAAATATTTTAGGTTTTCGGAACCAAAAGGCAAAATCAGGAACATTATGTAGACAGTAACATGATAAGAGAAAAAAAAAATTCTGCATTTTTTTTTAGAAAATTCAAAATAGAAAAGTCATTGAGTATATTTTTTATAATAGAGGTCTAAAAAAGAAAAGAATAGAATTCTTTTTTTATGGAGCACCTGGGTGGCTCAGTTGGTTAGGTATCTGCCTTGGGCTCATGTCATTATCTCTGGGTCCTGGAATAGAGCCCCACATTGGGCTCACTGCTCAGTAGGGAGTCTGATTATCCTTCTCCCTCTGCCATTCCCCCCACTTGTGCTCTCTCTCTTTTTGTATCTCTGTCAAATTAATTAATTAATTAATTTAAAAATCATTTTTAAAAAAGAAATTCTTTTTTTATGAGAGACAGAGAACATTTCATTTAAGGAACGTTCAAAGTTGGCATCCCTATAATAAAAATCAGTTGCAAAATTTATGCTAATGCTAATATTTTACCAATTTCATCTTTAAGAATGTCTTCTCACAAAGATAGGTATTGTCAAGTACCAATACTAATTCATGAGCATATAATTTTAATTGAGGATATTTGTCATTTGGAAGACATTTACAATTCTATTAGATTCTTCTCTTGGTATTTGTCTTTCAGTATGTCATTGCAATGTAGATTAAATACTCCAAAGAAGGTTTAGTGGAAGTTCTTCAGTTGTGCAGTTAAATGGATTTTGCAATATGGAAATTCCCTTGCTTTGAAGTCCAAAAAATTGATACGGATCTTTAGGCTGAGCTTAAAAAGCATATCTACTGTAAATGTGTATGGAACTGTATATCTTACTTCTTGTTTTAACTCAATAGTATAAAGAAGCATGACATCACGTGATTCAATGTTCATTATTATCAAGATATACTGTAGCATAAATTTCAAATGTAAGTGCTACTTTGTCCTATAATTTTAGTTTTAATTTTTTAAACAAATTGTCAAGTTTCACTAAAAGCAAGTTAATTTCCAATATGTACCCTGTTCCATAACAACTGAAGACAGCTCTTCTTATTCAAAAAAATTTCAATCTCATTCCTAAACTCAAACAATTGCAATGAAATTGTATTCCTGTTTAGTCACTAGCCTAAGCCTCTGAGTGGTGGGGTAAGCCATGATTATATTTAGCTTCTATTTTTGACAAAAATTCACAGAATTCATGATGGGTAAGTCCAGGAGAATAAAGTTCACCACGGACACTACCAGTTCAATAACACATAATAGATTCAAATATTTTCTGCAAATTACCTGCTAACCAATAACATGATGACTAACTATGGGCTTTAAACACTTCATATTTTTATAAGCTTTGTCCAGCTAAATCTACTCCTACTCTACACATTTTTATCCCTTCTGTTATAACACATTTTAGCAGATTCCACTTCAGATGGTACTAGATTAGTGCTTTCTTAAAGTCTTTGAAAGAATTCTTACCTTATAAATGTTCCATACTAATTCTCCAGTGTCTTCAAACTTAGTGCTAGTTGTTCAAATAACTTAGCAATATGGTAACATCTGTCAACTCCCCAATAACAAAAGAAGTCCAATCAAAATTATTTGTCTTGTTTTACAATTGACTATTGATACCATTCCAAATGTCCTCAATTCTTTAAGCAACAGTTCCTGCTTTTAAAAGCTAACAGTTTTATACAAATTTTCTCTGAATTTATTTCTTTGGTTATTTTAATCAAACATAATTTTGTTTAACTATCAGTAGGTGACTTTTTTTGCATAATTAACAAATGGGCCATTTGAAAGTTTACCTTGTTTTCAGCTTCCTGTTTAGTTGTTGTTGTGAAGAATTCTGCTGAGATGAGATACACTCATAAATTTTTAAAACCTTCCTGGCTATTGGTTTCTTTTGCATTAGGGATATTGTGATGTGTGCTAATTCTGGTAATATCATCACATATTTTAACAGTGTTATTAGTATGTCTATATTGTCACCGCATAACAAACACAATTCAGGTCATCTATTCAATAATAAAGCATGATATTATGTATTAGTTTCCTGTGGCTGCTGTAACAAAATGACCACCTATTAAGTGGCTTAAAGCAGCACAAATTTATTCTCTTATAGTTCTGGGAGTCTAAACTCTGAAATAAGTCCTACAGAGTACTAAAATCAAAATATCAGCAGGGTCAGTTCCTTTCGAAGCCTTTTGGGGAAAAATCCATTCCTTGCTTCTTCCAGTTTCTAGACCTGGCAGGAATTTCTTGGCTTGTGGTGTGCAATCTTTCCTTCTGTCATCACTTCACCTTCTATGTCTGACTTTCTTACATCATTCCTATAAGGACCCTCATGATTTCACTGGACACAGCCAGGTAACCCAGGATAATGCCTCCATCTCTAACTTTTTAAGTCGATCTTATCTATAAAATTCCCTTTACCAAACAACATACAGGTTCTGGAATTAGGACACGGACACCTTTGAGATATTTTGCCTACTGCACAAAATCCACTTTTGCCTTCTAGTTTATATATTATTGAGTGTGCACTGATGATAAAAAGTAAATAAGACATATGCATTTTGAGAGACACCTGGGTGGCTCAGCGGTTGAGTGTGTGCCTTCAGCCCAGGGCATGATCCTGGTGACCCAGGATCGAGTCCCACGTTGGGCTCCCTGCAAGGAGCCTGCTTCTCCCTCTGCCTCTGTCTCTCTCTGCTTCTCTCTCTCCCTCTCTGTGTCTCTCATGAATAAATAAATAAAATCTTAAAAATAATATGCATTTTGAAATGCTGTCAAGTTATAACAGCATCATTGCAATTTGTGGTACAATGAACATGACAAGAATATGGTCTATCCTACAAATACTCAACTCTGCTTTTGTAGCATGAAAACAGTCAGAAACTATATGTAAATGTATAATCATGGCTGTATCCCACACTACAAGTTAAATTTCATATAATTTCCACATCACGAAGTATTAATCTTCTTTTGATGATTTCAACCATTAATAAAGTTAAAAAAGTTCCTATCTATCAGGCCAATACAAAATTAAATGACAGGCTGGATTTGGCCCTTAAGCCAAATTTGCTGACTCCTGGCATAAACCAACAGACAATGCAACAACCAGACAAGATCTATGGATATACTTTGGACCAAGTGGTTAAAAAAAATAATAATCTTACATTTAAAATTCAGGAGAATTCACATAAGAATCTTACTTTCTGTCTCCTCTTATGGAATCTGAAGATCTGGCAACACTGGGCACATATGACAAAATTGCCACGATGAAATCATTTCCTACCTTAGATAGAATATGATCTCTTATGTGTGGGAAATATCAGAAAGGGAGACAGAACGTAAAGACTGCTAACTCTGGGAAACGAACTAGGGGTGTTGGAAGGGGAGGAGGGCGGGGGGTGGGAGTGAATGGGTGACGGGCACTGGGGGTTATTCTGTATGTTAGTAAATTGAACACCAATAAAAAAAAAAAACTCAAATTTCAGAGGAGAAAATAAAAAAAAAAAAAGAATATGATCTCTTCATTTGGTCTATTTCAATCTTACATTCCTTTGAGTATGTGATCCAGATTTCCTATCCTTCTTTTTTTTTTTTTAAGGATTCATTTATTTATTTGGAGAGAGACAGACAGACAGACAGCAGGGCTAGAGGCAGAAGGAGAGGGAGAAGGAGAGAGACAACCTCAAGCAGACTCTGCTGAGCATGGAGCCTGACATTGGCTCGATACCATAACCCTGAGATCATGACCTGAGCAGAAACCAAGGGTCAGATGTTTAACCAACTGAACAACCCATGTGCCCCACTTATTGAATTTTTTAACAGTTCTTTCTTGGTTGTAATTTTTCAACTTACTGCCATCTCAAATCTTTTCCTTTGTACTAGCTCCATACTCTCCTAAATATAGCACCCAATAGAAACTTAAACACTTAGCACAGACCATAGTAGTAGTGGTTCTTAATTAACCCAGGCTATGTATTAAAATAACCCAAAGATACTTTGGGAGACAATTCCAATACTTGGATCCTACCCAAAACCAATTAAATCAGAAAAGCTGGGACTCGGGCCCCAATGTAAGTATTTCAAACACTCCAGGTGATGTTAATATGAAAGCAAGACCCATACGTAGTGAATTGGAGCAATAACATTGTATTATTTTATCTTATTATGGGGCTTATGTATTCAAATTACTTTTGAGATTTTGAACGTAAAAACAAATGTCCAGTAAACTTCTATTTATCGTGAATAGTTAGAAATTATGGACTATTTCTTTTTAATTTCTTTTTCCATTTTCAATCATTCAGTCTTTCATTCAACAGGAATTTATTAAACACTACTATTTTCCATACAGTTGGCTTGATTAGACAGTTACAGTGAGGATAGCTTGGTAATTCTCACTTAAGTTTTTTGACCTGAACTGAATTCATACTACATCAATAATTACCAGCTTCCATATGTGGCAGACTTTCTACCAGGCACCTCTCCTGTATTTCTTAGTTTCTTCTTATAGCAACACACACTACACAGTACACTCTTACTATCTCCATAATATAATTGTTGATCCTGAGACTTGATGGGGCTACAAACTTCTCCATGATTCCACAGCTAACAATTTGTACACAGAGGAATCTGAACCAAGACTCCAGAGCTAAACTATCTACTCTCCACTAAACTGCCTTACACCATGTGACAAAACACACACTAAATACAATGTAATAGTTTAAGGATATAAAGTGCTTCAGGGAATTCCACTGCTTCACGTTCAACTCTAAACAAGTAATCATTATTTGCAGGGAGATCATACATTCTAGTTTGCCTGTGATGCACTTGGTTTATGCCTATTTTGGAACAAGGCAAATATATTAATAGACCCAGCTTCACCCTATATAGTGTCCTAGTTTAGACAAATTATATAGTCACCTAGTTTTACAAGACTATACCAAAGTACAGTGCCAGTGAACTCTAGGCATTCGAATGCATTGTTAAACAATTAAAAAAATGATGGCAAAGCCAAGAATTTATGTCCTGCCTATGGCTTGACAAGTTTATGTTTAAGGAAAGTCATCCACAGTGGTGTTTATCATGTCCTGCTCTCAAAAATTCAGTAGAGGAGAAGCACCTGGGTGGCTCAGTTGGTTAAGCATGCAACACTTGATATGGACTCAGGTCATGATCTCAAGGGTTGTGAGGCTGAAACCCACATTGGGCTGCATGCTGGGCATGGGGCCTGTTTAAGATTTTTCTCCCTCTCCCTTCTCTTCCGCCCCTCCCTCCCAAAATTCAGTAGAACACTCTAAGTATTTTCATATTCAGAAAAGTAAGGTTTTACAATGAGAAGAGTTGCTTTAGTTATTATGACTACTTCTTTCTGTTGAAATAAAAGTTACTGACTAGCACTAAATTTTAAACATGGCCTGTGAGTAAAGGGCAAAAATTTTTGCCTTTACGCTGTTTTCCATGTGAGAAAAGGAATTTGAGTACATTTCTCCTTTCTCTATAGTAGCCAAAGAGACAACTGAGTAGGGACAGGAATTTTTCTACTTACAATGGGCCTTCTGTCCTGAGCTATGTCTAATACTTCCATTTTAAAGTGAGATGTAGTCAGGCATAGGGGTGTAAGCTCACAACCATAAGCTAAAGAAATTTCCTATTGATAGCTTTAATCAATCCTCATAATTTATCCTATATGCTACTGGACTACTTATGAAGGTTCACCAAAAAAAAAATCACTGTCAGTGTACTTTTAAATTCATAAGTAGGTGAGAGAGGAGATGAATCTGCCTATAAGTCTGCATCACTCATGCTGCAGGTGTTTGTTATGTAATGAGATGGTGCATTTTTTTCTGAATTCTAATGTCATTGATGCAAATCTTTTCTCACATCATACTTCTTTTTCCAAGATTGTCCATACTCTTATTTGACTTGCATTTTCTACCCTGTGACTATAATTACATTATACATTAAAAAGTAATAAAAAAAAGTGTTCCCACTTGAAAAAAAATACAGAAAGTTACGTTTCTCTAGTCACTTCTGATTAGCTCTAATCTGGTTCTCCAGAGGGAAAGGACACGACATTGAACATTGAGTTTCTCTATTCAGAAAGCTGATCCTTAATAGCACTGAGGAAAAAAAAAGATTCTTTTGATCTTGTATTTTAATCTTAAATTTTAATTTGCACTATACAATTTTAATAACTGTCCTCTAGGTTTCAAAGTGAATAGAATTAAGTATTTTGCGCACGTTGCATATTACACATGTAACTTCAGATTCCTTTGTATCTGCAAGAGCTTTGAAGACTGCTTATTAAATTAGTAATGACCACCAGTCAAGGGCTGTCAACCCCTTTTGTACACTCATGAGCCTTGGCCACAAATCAAAAATAGAGGTTGAACTCCTTTTTGTTTCCAAGCATAATATAATGATGTGGCCCGTGATTAATAAATTCCATGTTTCACATGGGATTGTAAATAACCATATCTTTTGCTTTTTCCAGGCTCTTCTTAATACACACAAATGAATAAAGATGTCAATGAATTGCTTATATTTTCCAAAAAACTGATCATCAAATTCTAACACTAACAAAAATAGTACCACTTCTAAGAAGTATGTTTCTATCCTTATGATCCTATATAAGCAAAGTTAATGTTCCAAAATGCAAAGACATCAGTAGTCCTAGTCTATTTAAAAGTGGTTATTTCACTTTTCTCTTTTGGTTTTTGTTTTGTTTTTGAAGATTAGATGGTGTTTAGAATTAGAGAATCCATGTTTAAGAAGTTACATCCTATACTCCTTGAATGTATGTGAGAGAATATGAGTCTAAGTTTATATATTTACAATTCCATTTGGAAGCCAACATTAAAAAGACACAAACATGTAATACAACTGGCAAACATTTTATATTTTTTCAAGCGAGCACGTTTTTGTTCATTAGTTCAGTAAAGGAAAATACACTGAAAACTCACTATATATTTCATACTCTACTAGGAGCTGAGGAGATACAAAATTTTATAAAACAATAAGTTTTGTTCACTAATCCGCTATTTATTAGGAAAGATAAATATTCACGTTTAAGTGCCATAGAGAAAAGAGGCAGAGTAGTATGCTAGAACAATAGTGACTGGGCACTGTCTTGAGTGGCAGGAAGCTTCAGTGAGGGCAGAAAGCTTGAGCTGGGTGTTGAAACATAAGGAGGAACTCACCAGACAGGTAAGTGGAGCAAGGGCATTCCAGGCTAACTTCAAGGGAGGATAAGAAACAGAGGCTTGGAATATAAGGCCCATTACAGGGATCCCTGGGTGGCGCAGCGGTTTGGCGCCTGCCTTTGGCCCAGGGTGCGATCCTGGAGACCCGGGATCGAGTCCCACCTCTGGCTCCTTGTGCATGGAGCCTGCTTCTCCCTCTGCCTGTGTCTCTGCCTCTTTCTCTCTCTCTGTGTGACTATCATAAAAAAAATAAAATAAAATATTTTTAAAAAAAGAAAAAAAGAAAATTGCTTTAAAAAAAAAAAAGGCCCATTACAGGCTTTTTGAGTATTAGTATTACAAGAGTACAAGGGAAGAAATAGGGGATGATGCTGGACAGGAAATCAGGATACTATTGTGTGAGTATGGAAGTGTGTGGGTGTGTGCAAGCCCATGAGTATGGGTATGCAGTTATATCCTAGCTTCTGAGATTTAAAGTGGCTACCTAAACTATGTGTCTACTTAAAACATACTTAAAATCATGTGGGAAAGAGAGTGATTGCTATTATGTTCTCCTCCAACTCTCAATGCCTCAATGCACCCACTCGCAAAATATACATAAGAATATGTAAAACTGCCCCCCAGAATAAGGTATTCAATGAGTACTATCCATCTCTATTAATGATCTGGTAACATACAAATTATAATATACTCAAGTCTTTATTACCATGATGATTAACACTAATGTCGACAAATTGTCTCATACACTCGTTTATTAAGTTATAATTTAAACATTGTAAAATCAGATCTTCTTACTGTAAGAGTCTATGAGTTTGAAAAAAATCCATAGTTGTATAATTATCCTGTATAATTATCACAATATAGTACATACAATTCCACTACCCCCAAAAATTGTTCTTGAGACCCTTTTAATCAATTCCTTCTCCACCCTGCCCCAGCCCCTAGCTAAGGTCAATAACTAATCTGTTTTCTGTTCCTATAGTCTTTATTTATCCAGAATGTAGCATAAATAGAATAACACAGATTGCAATATTTGGAGGCTGGCTTCTTTCAGTTAACCTAATGCATGTGAGATTCCTTCACATATGATGTACATTGATGCATGTATCAAGAGGTCATTCTTTGTTGTTGCTGAGTACTTTTCCACTGTATGGATACACCACACAGTTTGTTTATGCATTCATCAGTTTAAAGATACTGGGTTATTTCCAGATTCTGTTGAATACTAGAAAACGCACTACAAACATTACATAAAAGTTTATGGATGAACATTAAGTTTTACCCATACTTTTTAGGTAAGTATTTTGGAGTAGGATTGCTGGGCCATATGTTTTTTAAATTTTTTTTAATTTTTTTTTAATTTATGATAGTCATACAGAGAAAGAGAGAGAGGCAGAGACACAGGCAGAGGGAGAAGCAGGCTCCATGCACCGGAAGCCTGACGTGGGATTCCATCCTGGGTCTCCAGGATCGCGCTCTGGGCCAAAGGCAGGCACCAAACCGCTGCGCCACCCAGGGATCCCCATATGTTTTTAACAACATATGTAACTGGCAGTTTTCCAAAGTGTTCCCACCAGCAATGTACGAGAAATCCAATTGCTCTGTTCCTCACCAGCACTGGCTTTTGTTGTATTTAATTATTTAAGCCATTTTAATAGGTACATAGAATCACAATATCATTTTAATTTGCATTTCCCTAATGACAAATGATATTGAATATCTTTTCATGTCCTTTTTTTACATCTATTTATCCTCTTTGGTGAAGTACCTGGGCAAAACCTCAGCCCATATTTCCAAATGGACTGTTTCTTGGTATCATAATTTGAAGTTCTTCATATATTCTGAATATATATCTTTTATCAGGTATGTGTTTTGTAAAGATTTCTCTCAGCCCATAAATTCTAATTCTCTTAATAGTGTCTTTCACAGAGCAGATATTTCTAATTTTGAGGAAGTCCAATTTATCATTTTTTTCTTTTTTATGACTGTCATTAATGTCATATCTAAGAAATATTTGCCTAATCCCAAATCACTAAGACTTTATCCTATATGTTCTCCTAAATATTTTATAATTAGGTCTAGGAAACATTTTAAGTTACTTTGTATGTAAGATATATAGGTCTGGGTTCAGTTTTTGCAAATGGATCTCCTATTATTCTAGCAGCATTTTTTTGAAAAAATGCTTCCTTCTCCACTGAATTTCCTTTGCACCTTTAACCAAAATTAATTGTCCATATAGAGGGGGCTGTTTTGGAACTCTTTGATAAACTTTTTAAAATAGAACTTACAAAACAATGGAATTTATTATAGTTCTTCTAGGCATGCTACCTAAAATACACACATGAGAAATGGGAAACCCAAACGAATATGTGAAGAGATGGGAAAGAGAGGCTTGACAGAGCACCAAAGAGCTGCCCTCTACAGTAACACAGAGCCACCCTTCTTTGTTAAATTGCCACTTCCACTGGGACACTTTTCTTGATTAGAAATAACAGGTTGGACTCTTTTCCCATGAATATGCTGACTTAAAATGAAGCGGACTCATTGCCCAGGAAAACAGTAGGGAGAAGGATCTGACCCATGGTGGGTAAGTCCATTAGGAATCAGCACACTGGGGCACCTATGCAGCTCAGTCAGTTAGGCATCTGTCTTGGGCTCCAATCTCTGGATCTTAGGAGGGAGCCCCGCATCAGGCTCCTGCTCAGCAGGGAGTCTGCTTCTCTCTCTCTCCCTCTGCCCCTCCCCACCATTCATTATCTCTCTGGCTCACTCTCTCAAACAAATAAATAAAAATCTTAAAAAAAAAAAAAAAAAAAAAAGATCAGCACACCTCAGTACCATAGGGTATATAAAGAACACTTTCATAGCTGTGCAGAGATCTTGCAAGAGGTTTTTTTTTTTTTTCCCTTTCTTTCTTCTGACTCACTTAACATACATCTATAGCACAGTCTCTCAAAGAGCTATCCACTGAAAGGAGATTTCTCAGATGCAAAGCCTTTGTTCTTAGGCAAAAATTCTTTATGCTATAACTATCCAAATCCAAATCCAAATCCTCAGCCAACTTCTTCCTGTATGCCATGTTCCTTTGTGTGGTAAAAGATGTAATTAATACAAAAGTCATCTCTCTTTTACAGGCTGTAATTCTCCTTTAATTAGAATATAATTAAAACCAAATAAGGAAGCATGCAGATGAATAACTTTGTAACTTTTTATCTTGAAAAATGGTTATCTTTTTCTTTGATAAAGAAAATCAGCCTACAGTTGGAAAATGGTTTTGAGCATTTTGATAGTAAACCACTGGGGCATGTGCATGTGTTTGTGTGTGTGCGTGCATGTGTGTTTCCCTGAAAGGCACTCATACAGAGAGCATTTTAATTTTCCGTGGTATTGCTATTTTGACCTCTGAGACCTTGCAAAGTAAAGTATTTATGATCCTGGGCTTTTTTATGGTATTGTTTCAATATTTTTGTAACATTTGTATTTCTTGCTGATGTTTTTGGCATTAAAAATCACTCAAGCTGTGCTGAAATATAATGGTATTCACTGAACCATACCATGGAAGGATAATTCAGTTCAGTGAGGTTATTCTAGCTCATCATGTACACAAAGGATTGAAAGAAATTGTAGAAGATTCTCAGTTCTCTACATGGGCAGCATTGAGTGGTTTTTTTCCTCTAATAACTTGACATAGAAAAACCTTCACTTGAATATAAAAATATCTAGTTTTAAGTCTTTAGAGCAAACCAAAGGAACAATGCAATGGCCTAAGGTATAAGGAAGCAAAGTACTGGTGAACAGTTGCTCCAGATCACTAATTTCCTTTACCTGTTACCCAGACAAAAATCAAACCGCAACATGCAGCTTTTCATTCCCAGTTTCAACACATCCTTATTAAGCCCACAAAATGATAAATCTCAAACTCAATTAGAGTAGTGGAATGTGCAATTACAAGTATAAACCATTGGTGATTTTATTTCCATGTATGTAATGTTCCTAACTATAGATATTCATAGTGTCTGATATTGACTGCTTATGCTTGTACTATTTGTATCTATTTTGCAATTTCTATCCCAACAATAGATATATGCTCTCAGTCTCCTCGCTCAGCTTTAGATGTCAATTACATGGCACCCAATATTATTTGACCTTTTTAATTTTCACTTCTGATTGGCTGGTCATTCAAATTTGGCCTTTATTAATACAACATAAGCTCCTAAGGGATAAAGTAAAAAAGCTGACTGGTCAAAACACTAATATTTGCATGTCTAAAGAGAAAGACAGATAATCTCCAATAGGCATGTCTTTTCGTCAATTATACAGGATAAATACATTTTGAATTACAAATGATTGAGACCTTAAATTGAGTGTACACACCTGATAGATGAAAAACAGATCTTCCAATTTTACTCCCTGTACATAAGTAAAGGCAAATATTGTTGCAATATTCAAATGCAGAACACTGCTTAAACAAATGGGCTCTGGAATCTGACAAACCTAAATTCAAACGACGTCCTGTTATTTGTCTGCTGGGGACTTTCAGCAACTTCCTCAGTCCCTCTAAAGCTGTTTTGTCATCTGCAAAATGGGTATCGTAATTGTTTGGTTTCTGGTTCAGTTGCTATAGCACAGACTATAAAATAATACTAACACAAACAAAATAGAAGTTTATTTCTCTTTCAAATGACAAGCGAAACATTACACTCTAATATAGCAGGTTTATGGTTACTGGGTTGGGGCTCATTCTATAATGTTGCTCTGCCATCCTCAAAACACAGCTTCAATATTTTAGTCAAAAAAATGTCGTTTGTGCGCTTGTTATCATATCCATTTACCAGTCAGTGGAAGTGAATAAAGAGGAGGTACACTACAAGGTACACTATAAAAATAATCACATTGTCTACTCTTCCCTGTGTCTATGTCTCTTCACAAGGTGACTTTGCAGTAACTCCCATAAAATAGTTTATTTTTCCACCCCTTGAATGCATGGGTGTCTTGTGAATTACTTTAACCAAAAGAATGCACCAAAAATGACATATATGAGGTTCTAGATCTAGATCTCTATAGGTCTTAAGCTATTCCATTTACTCTCTTAGTGCCCTGGCAGGCACTGTGTAAACATGCCCAGATTAGCCTGGATGAAGAAAGACGTGTAGCCTCAGGTGATGGTCATCTGCTAACCAATCTGATAGCTAATCATAGATGTAAACTCAGATAACACCACAAGACTCCATAGCTGATGCCAGGTCAAACTGCCAACCTGCAGAATTATGAGTTAAATTAAATTATTGTCGTTTAAACTCACTAAATTTGGGGTGGCTTACTAGGCAACATGTGATAAAAGAAAAAAGAAAACCTTCCTTTTAATGCTATGACCCAGAATCCTCATATATAACTTCTACTCTTATTAGTCATATGGCTATAGTAGCTGCAAGGGAAACTGGGAAATGTAGTCTTTCACTGGATGGTCATGTGTCCAGCTATAGCTAGGTTACTATTACTAAAGGAAAAAAAAAGGCGGGGTGGGGGGGAATCTAGAGAATTTATACTGGCAGACAACTACTTAGTTAGTTGCTACTTCTACCTTTTTAGCTGGTTGAGAATATTAAATGTGAAATTAAGTACAACAGTCTTGTCTCAATAAAAAGAACCTCAATAACAAGAAGAGAAAGACCCCAAAGAATGTTTGCTGTCATTTATACTCAGAACCATACATAGACGACATTTGCTTAAAGTGTCCCAAAGAATAGTCAGGAGTATCAAATTCTCTGTACTTATTTTTGGTTTGTCCATTATTTTCCAGCAATCTTTCCCTTGTCCCAAACTAAAGTCAGGAACCACAATGGAAGAAGATCCACAAAGAGAATATAAAGAGTGATATTGAACCACTGCATCTACTGATGTGATGTGGACAAAGCTTAGATTTCTATTAGAAAAGATTAGATAGAACTTATGGCATAAAGCCAGGGGATAGGACTAAAGGAAGTCCTTTCAATTTTATCATCTGTCACTGTAAAATAAATAGAGAATGTCACTGGGCAACTGCCAGAAATCAGAGTGAGAAGGGCTTTTCTGTTTTTCTCTTTTTTTGTGTTGCTGGGAGTTTTGTTAAATAAATTTTTTAAAAAGGGGTAGTGGATGTGGTAGCAAACTCTCTTGGCTCTGAGGAGAGAAATAAAACAGGTGTCCATTTCCTGCAGCCAATTCATGTGTCTCTTTCTAATTTTAATGGAAAAGAAGTTAAAGACAAGAGCAGAATTGGAGATAGGCAGTGGAAAAATGAGAGAAAAGAAATCTAAAAGGCAAGCTTTAGAGTCTGATGGATGTGCACAAAGCCCACTCCCATAAAAGAAGATCATCACTTATTAACCAGCTACATCATTACCTAATGGTAACCGGAGAACAGCAATCATTAAGCAAACTTTAGTTCAGAACACACGTTCCCCTGTATTTTGAAATCTGATGCTTTGAGTTACCCTCAAACTTCTGGGTAAGCTCACATTTGGTAAACAGTTATTACTGTTGAAATCCGTGTGGATCATCTCTCTCTCCTTCCAGATTTTCTATCAATTTAGAATTTGTTATTACAAGTCAAATGCTGAAACAACCTGAAAAAGTATAACTAAGGGACCCTGGACAGAAAAAAAGATTAAATAATCAATAAGTAAAGTGACACATGCACAAAGGAATGAGACAGCAGTGAGATGCAGGGCAGGTGTGGGCCGCCGTGTGAGTGGCAGCACTTACAGAATATGTCCAATTGAGACGCAAGGAAGGGCTCAAGGTCAACAACAACTAGAAAAACAGAAAGCCATAACAAAGAAGGCTTTGTCAGAAGCCATATACGGATAAGGTCTAACGGCGGAGAGTAGTGTGTGTGTGCTCAAAGGTGAGCCAGAGAATACAAAGGACATTCCAAAGGAAAGCAACTTCAGAAATGGGAGAAAGATCACAGACCAAGATAATAGCATTGAGAAAAGGAAGATGAGTAGCTCCAAAACATCATCTTTAGAAATATCTGTTTTATTCAAAATGATTAAGAGGCAAATATCCACACCACCTAGAGTAGTTGGTATTTTAAAATATAAGACATTGTCAGATAATTATGAAAGGATTAGGAAATTGTAATATATAGTGTAAGAGGAACCCAATCAAAGATTAAAGTGTGATACCTAAGAGACACTCAAGTCATCATTTCTAGGGAACATTCAAAGGAGTACTAGTCTCTCCTGAGGGTAATCAATATTACATAAAAACAATAAATATGAAAAAGAGCCGGAATACATGTGGTTCTATAAGTTTCTTTCCTGCAGAGAATATTGAAAGCTAATATGCATTGTGATACTCCAAAAGGGAGGTGTGTGATAAATACCTGTCTTTGTTCCCCATCATCACCTGGCCATTTTTCATTTGGGAAGCAAAATAGCTGCTTGTATTGGGATTTTCCACCTTGGAGTGTTCAGGTTATATTCCCCTCCTAAACTATAGTGGACATGTGACCAACCCCAGGCCACTCAGTTTCTTTCTCCTGAAAATGTGCTGCTTAAACAGATGGATACAAAGATTTTTTTTAAAATGGTGCTCTGAAGCATCACTGCTCTATTCCAATGAATGGGCTTCTCCTGACTTGCAAGGTCTGGTGATGCAGGTTTCCTTGGATGTTCTGAGCTTCCCAAATCCTTCTATGAATTCCACTCAGGCTTGGTAGCCAGAGGTCCTTTGTTTGAAACCAACTCACTCCAGGAGGAGCAGTGTTCAACATTTCACAAATACATTTGACTATGGATTTTTTTCTCTTTTTTGGCAAAATAACATACTACACAGGACATACACTGCTGTAGATAATAATGGAGGGTCTGTGGTACATATTAAGGGAACATAAACTATACTCTACGCTTATATTACCCATCATAAATCACCAAGCAACAAGTCACATCCCTCTCAGCTGTTCTCCCACAGAGAGCATTAAAATGGTGATAATTATGGTGAAACCACCACACAAAAATACTATACTGGCACCAAGATAATCAAAGGTCAGGTGACTCCTAGTCTGAGGAGAAACATAATGTCTTCGGCAATATGTAGGATTTACCAGTACATCATATTTAGAAATGACTATTAAAGGGAATCTTGGGCTTACCACAAGGCAGGACCTTCCTGGAGAATAAGCCCTAGTTAACTGAACAACGTCTTTCATTCTCAAGGACTGTGAGGGGTGGGGGAAATACCTCTCACACATCTCCTCCCAAAGCCTAGTATTGTGATAGAATCTCTGTTTTTAAAGAAAACAGATAGCTCTTTAAGATATTCACTAATGGAAAGCAAAATTTCCACTCCTCAAAAAAAAAAAAAAAAAAAAAAAATGAAAAGAAAAACTAGTAGGGCACAAAAAGAAATATTCCCAAATAGGAAAATAGAAGGAAGAGAAAGGTCCAAATAGAAAGAAAGAATAAAAAGGTGCTAAAAGAATATATCCAAGTCATATGAACTCTATCTTTCTATTTCTACAATAGGTCCTGAAACAATAATAGTATTCATAAAATTCATGGCTATTTTGGATAACATGATTATTATTCATGACATTATTTGGGTTCTATTCCATATATAT
Organism: Canis aureus; assembly: GCF_053574225.1. Classification (NCBI taxonomy): domain Eukaryota; kingdom Metazoa; phylum Chordata; class Mammalia; order Carnivora; family Canidae; genus Canis; species Canis aureus. The sequence continues at coordinate 49,211,517 of NC_135614.1, forward strand.
TACAAGCCGTTATCCTCATTATACAGATAAGAAAAGAATTTGCATTCTATTCTATTTACATTACAAGCCATTATACCATTACAGAGATGAGAAAACTGAGACATGAAGGTAGGCTGTCTAAGAGTCTGCCTCTTTAACCAATTTAACTTCCCCTCAGTTCATTCTCTTGACCTAATTTGTTTTTCTCTCTATCCCACAAAAAAATGCAAATTTAATACAATCCATAGTGATAATGATGATTCAAGGAAATTGCATATAGATTTGTGGGCATATACATATATACAAATATACGTACTCATAAAAATTCTAAGGGATGCATGAGAAGAATAATAGAAGGAATAAATAGCAAATGAAATAAGGCTCTGAACAGGATAAGAAGAAATGAATAGTCTTGAAGAGTACTTAGGAACATATCTTTCTCTGTCTAGATAACAGTAGAAATATAAATGTTTTGTGGTAGGTATTAGGAATTTTGAGGAAATTCATGCTTGAAGCAGATCTTAGAGAACTATCATACAGAGTGATTGGGGAAGGAAAAAACATGTTTTCTATCTGTTTATTGAGTATATAGATCAGGACTAGTTTCCCCTTTTCCAGTAACCCATCCTTTATCCACATAGGATATAGACATTTATCTATGATGCAAATTATATGAATGCTTATAGAGCAAATCAGTTATGTATGGTTGCACTGTGTTCACATAAATTCTAATAGTCCTTTCCAGCTCTCACAGGAATACTTTTTACAATTTTACAATTTAAATAATTTTATCATGAACTTTCAGTTTGGTCAGGCTTTTTTTTTTTTTTAAAGATTTTATTTATTTTTTCTTGATAGACATGGCGGGGGGGGCAGAGACACAGGCAGAGGGAGAAGCAGGCTCCATGCCAGGATCCCGATGCAGGACTAGATCCCAGGACACCCTGGGTCAAAGGCAGGCGCTAAACCGCTGAGCCACCCAGGGATCCCCCAGTTTGGTCAGGGTTTGTCAGGAGTTCTAATGTCTTTATTTTACCTTTATTCTAAAATAGTGAAGAATGTTCCAAATTCGAAGTCATCTGAGTCAGGTACCTCAAATTCGGATGACCTCAGAATCTAGGCAAACCACATAAACGAATGAAGTGATCTATGTGTGAAAAAAGTTGAATGGCTATCTTGGTCCATCTCTCATTTTCCCACTTTTCATAATGGCCTGGAGGCAGAAAAGGATCTCCCTAAGAAACATTACCGCAAAAGTGCAAAGATAATGAGAAAACAACACTGGTCTTAGTCTCCAAGAGATAATAAAGCATGTGTAGGCACTGTCACAAACTGGCAAATGCATGATCATCTAAAGCTGGCAGCTGCTACCCTGACTTACCTATTACTGCTATGCCTGAAACATGATTCCAATACTGTCAGATGTTCTGAATTTTTAAGCAAAATGTGATAGATACCAAAAATATCTCCCTTTCTATCTATGTCTACCGTGCTCGCTTTGGCAGCACGCATTCTATCTATGTCTATGCCCTTTGGCCTGTAACTATATAGTGCCTTCATACTCTAACTATGGGATTGCCTATATCCTTTTTTGACCAACAGAATGAAATACAAGTGACAGTAATGCCAGAGCTTCTAAGCCTAGAGCTTAAGGGGCCTTAAACATTTCTGCATACTCTTATTTTATTTTTACCATCCGCATGAGAACATATGTGTATGAGAGCCAAGGATGTAAAGACAAACTGCCCCAGCTGAAGCCAGATGTGGAGCCCACCACGACCAAAGCCACATAGCTAATCCTCAACTCACCCTAGACACATGAGCAATTAACTTAGTTTTGTATGCCACTGAGGCTTTGTGGTTGTTTACTATGCAGTATTATCATGGTAGCAGATAACAGATACACAAATCTAGGTTCTTGGGTGAAATCTTCTGACTTTTAAAATTTATGCCTGAGGGAAGTTCTTGAAAAACTATCATGCAGAGTAATCTAGGGAAAAAAAAAGGTTTTCCATCAATATACTGAGTCTATTGGTCTGAACTAGCTTCCACTTTCCTAACAACGCATCCTTTACCCATGTAGGATATATAGATATTTGTCCATGATGAGAGGTTTTTATGTTAGCAACCAATTCATGTTTTTTAAAAACACAACACATTTCAAACACAATATTCTGTGAATCTGATCCAGACCACAGACCACTATTTGGCATTATTTATTAAAGTCTAATCCCTTCATTTTACAATTAAGAAAAGGCATTTTTAGAGACAAAACAGCTTTTCCGCCACAAAGTAGTTGGACTTCAGATGCAGATTCACCTAATTTGGCCACTTAAAAAGCGTCTTAGTATCTTTCTTTGAGTGCACAGGTATTTCCAGAATCACTCAGGTCTTCCCTCCCCATCCTTTCTGCCACTTTGTTCTTGTCCAGAGGCTAGATCCACATCAAGGACCTACACTGCATTCATCTCTGCAAACCTCATCTGAGCACTGTCAGCTACTATCTTGTGAGTAGAGGTTTGAATTCTCCTTTTCCCAGGAAAGGTAATACTTCTAAAAATGTGCTTGAGGCCACAAACTTAGCATATTATTTCAGCATTAAACTCACACCACTTCTCTCTGCAACAGAAATGAATCAATGATGCTTCTGCTCTAAAATGGAATCATTTTTACACAATGCTGACTCAGGCAAAATTCCCGTGAAATCTGGGCAACACTGGTCTTGGCCAAGCAAAAACAATCTTAGGATAAGAGCAGACAGGCAAATTGTAATGAGGTATGTGTCCATTCACTTAGAAACAACACAGTTTCTCTTTCACAGAACTACTGAAGGAGAACCCATATTGAAAGTTGTGATTATTGTTTTAGCCGGGATTCATAAAGAGACTGAACAGCTGCACACTTTATTAGATCTAATCTAAATACCTGCTCCTTGTATTTTGTGCTGGGAGATATTTATGTTATCAATTCGACTTTATACTAACCATCAAGAAGAATACTCCCTGCAGCTCTGCTGACTCAAAATAATGACTTGTAAGGGAGCCCTAATGACAGAACAAGGGGCAATTATAGACCCAGCATGAGACTTAGAATAACTGCAGGATGTATTTTGTGCACTTGATTGACCTCATGTTCAAGTTCGTTTGTGCCTCACTGTTGTAGATACGGCCTATGCCTCAGGGTATATGCCTTGTTAATTTCAATATAAGAAGACAGAACAGATTAGATCAGATGGCTCCAACGAAAAACAAAAGCGCATCAGTGCTTGGCGGAAAAGTGATGGCACGTTGGGGTCTACCAGAAGGAACCATCAAATATCTTTCAGGGAGGGATGAGAAGTTAGAATAATCAATATGGAGTGTTCATTCATTTCTACTCTTGGGAGAACTAAAACAATGTACATCTTCTTGTGTCTTTACATAATTGTGGTAGCTCCTGGGAGGACTTAGAATTTATTGTGAAGTGAGAGAGGGACAGGAAAACAAAGAGAACAAGAACTCAATATAAAATAAGGTTACTGTGAGATGTTCATAGATTATATTGCTTTAGAGCAAAATCATTTGGCAGGCTCTTCTGTACTTGTTACTTTGAAATACACTCTGGCTATGCTGTAATTCACCAAATAAGAAAGGGGGAAAGGGATTCTTTTCCAATGGGTTGTTTATAATCCTAATTCTAAACAAGCTTACTTAAATGGGAAGGGGCATTTAAAAAGAGAGGCAGGAGAAGAACTGCTATTTGTTTGTTATGGATGTTAGCGTTTACCAAAAAAAAAAAAAAAAAAAAAAAAAGAACAAGAACAAGAAGAACAGGAACAAGAACAAATCCTCTTGATTTGTTGTGTACAAAATTATAGAGGGAGTTCAAGCACATAACGATATTGCAGACTGACTTCAAAACAACACAGAATAACTGGTACTTATGCAATTTCTCAGAAACATAGCTTTGATTCTAAATTGGTTGAAAAGAGGCGTTCCAAAATCGTCATTTCATCAGTCTTGGTTGTTTGCTAATAGTACCATCTAGTGAACTCCGCCTACACTTCCAAAGTGGTTGTTAGAAAAACCTACAAAAGCCTTGGTGAAAACTTGAAATCAATGTTTTCTGAATGATACTGGGAACCACATCTTTTCTCTACTATTGTCAGCCCTGTAATCTCTGAGAAAGTGCATAACTAATATCTAATATTGTATGAGGAAGCTCCCAACTCAGAATATACAAATAAACTGCCAACCTAGCAGGCAATAACACACACATGCCGCCAAGTGATTAGAAACTGAAGTATGGGAATCTATTCCATATTTATCTAGCCTGAAAAATTTAGACTGGAAATGGTTCATGCCTGAAACCATAGGAATGTAAGAGCTATTATCGAAAGAGGTAAAGTGTTGATGTTTTCCATACCTATTTTTACCTCAGATGTTAGAGAAAAAGAGTAGAAAATGTAGGTTCAAACATGCAGCACTTTAAAAAAAATTTATTTTCAATAGGCTGCCGAGTTTTAAAAAACAAATATTAGTAAGTTCTCTTCAAAACACTAGTCAGATAAAATACACTGATTTTAAATTGTATGTAGAAAAATATTTTCAGATTTCTCTAAGAAAACAGATTTCTGACTGAAAGCTCTTGATTTAGTAAAGATAATTCTTCTCCACTGAGGCAATATCCTCTGATAACTCAGTAACTACTAAGATTCAGGCAATCCTAATAAAATAACCATAGCGCATGTGATTGATTCATTCATTTTAGATAACTGACTTCCAATTTTATGTAACAATGCTAGTATAATTTTTCCCCAAAAACTAAACCAAAGGAAAACTCTCAGAAATAAGACAGAAAATGGTATTATTTTATAGTACATGATTTTTTAAGAAGTATAAATGCACTGACTTTAAAGTCATTAAGTTAGAAAAATAAAGTTACTTTCATGTTATCAACAATTAGAAGTTACAGATGTAGATATAAGCCTTGTCATATCAAGCCTTTGACTTGATGTATTTCATCCAACTAAAGCTGAAGAACATTGGGTGAAAAAATGTCTATGACTTGGATATATTTTGGCCAGAAAGCATCTATTCATCATTCATCCAGTAAGGTAATTTTCCTCTGGAAGACGCCTACCCAACTTTTAGTTCAAGCATTTAAGGATGTTTGTAGTTTCACCCAACTAAATGTGGGTGGCATATGACTCAGTTCTGGCCAATTAGACTTCCTTATTTTTCCTGGCAAGAATAACTGCTTCAAAACAGAGTATCTGATACAGTTGAGATACAATTCAAACACTGTGCACTTTTTTACAATTATTGGGAAAGTCACTGGATTTGAATCTGGAAGTATTTGTCCCAGAGCTATTTGCAGCCATCCTAATATTATATAAGGCCCTGAAAATTACTCCAAAATAGAAGATAGGTCCACAAGATAAAGTGAAAATAAATTCTGATGTGTTAATTTATTTATTCAATAAATATTTACTGGACACCTCTTATGGACCAGGGCTTTATCGATAAGCTAGAAAATAAAATAACAAATATTCTTGTAGTCACAATGGATACTTGTTTCGCAGTAGGAAATAACGGCAATTTTTTAAACAAATAATTTCAGAGTGATATTGAGCCTTGTAATAAAAACAGTAGAGTAATAAAAAGTGATGAAGTAGATATGCTATGTTGTCTAAAACATGTGTTGGCAAACTACATGTCATAGATCAAATCTGTTTTTTACGTTTCTAAAAGGTTGCTAAATAGATGGAGAATATACATTAGCATGGCCCTTTATAGAAAAAAATTGCTGGTCTTCAAAGGTAGTTGACAAGAATTCTTCCTGTCCTTCCGCAAGCATGCCACTGAATTTACCAAAAACTAGAGTCTATTTTCCCACTTCTTTTACCCTGACTAAGCTTGTAGATATTTTTAGCCATCAGAATTGTGCAGAAGTAATATTCTGAGATTTCTAGACCTCCATCTTAAGAAGCCTTGTAGTTTTTTTTTTTTTTTTCACTCTTGAAAACAAGACCCCAGGTAAAGAAGTCTAGACTATCCTGCTAAAGAGAGAGGCCAAAAGGAGGGAGACTCCTTGAATAATAAGAGACTACATGGTGGAGGGGGGTAGCTACACAGAGGAGAACTAGGGTATTATAGACAGTACTAAAGCCCTCAACCCATTAGTGAAGCTGTGTCTGGTCCTCTGACCCCAGTCAAGGTACATTGGCCAAGAGCTACCATGAGAAATAGAGATAAACCATTCTCACTAAACTTACTGGAATTCCTGATTCACAGAATTGTAGACAATAAAATGATCGCTGTGTTAATCCAGTAAGTCTTGGGGTGCCTTGTTTTGCAGTAAGAGTAAGTGAAACAAAAAATGGTACCAGAATTAGAGTGCTGCTTTGACAAAAATCTAAAACACACAGTATTGCCTTTGGAACTGGATGACAAATGGAGGCTTGAAGAGAGATGAGAACCATTATTAGAGGTTCAAAAAGCAATGAAAAAAAATGCTATTAAAGACTGGAGAAAGGATAGCCTGTGAAACATAAAAGTGAAACATTTGGCAACACTTGTGAATCTAGCTAAGATTTTTAGACATAAGTCTAAAAAGTGCCAATCAGTTTCCTATTATGTTATGTATGATAAACTATAGGTGAGAGAGAAACCAAAGAAGAATTGCTCCATATATAAGCATAATTTAGAGGAAATATAGAGGACTCAGGACAGTTTTTCCAGTAAGAAAAATGTTCTTAGAGTAAGAAATGGCCTCCAGATAAAAATAAAATCAAGAGTGTGGCCATATGATCCTTTGTTAAAACCTCAGAAGAATTAAACTTATGTTTATTACACCCTTTGGTGAAATTAAGACAAGGATAAGAATTTTAAGGCACTGTCCTACATCAACCTGGTATGCCCAAAGTGGAGGAAAAAAAATTACCAATATGACTTTGGCATACAGAGTCCCTGTAAGATATATGAAAAGTCCACAAATATTTTAAGAAAGCTATATTGGTAATAGCACTACTAGTTTGGATTGAATGGGATTAAGATACATGAAAATGAAAAAGGCCTATGGGGCCAGGGCCATCAAATTTATGTGGGTGAAAAGCAGGAGGAGGTGGGAGGGGTTAAACTGCAAACAGGGATGCCTGGGTGGCTCAGTTGGTAAAGCTTCTGACTCTTGGTTTCCTTGGTTTCAGCACAGCTCATGATCTCAGGGTCCTGAGATCCAGCCCCAAGTTGGAGTCTGCCCTCAGAATGACAGACTCTCTCTCCTTCTCCCTCCCACTCACTCTCTCTCTCTCAAATAAAATCTTAAAAAAAAAAAATCTGGAAACAAGAATTCTCAGTGCTTAAAGCCATGAGCCACAGAAAACAATGTGCTAAAGAACCTCTGTCAGGGAGCAGAAAAACCAGGATCTGCTAAAGAAACATTTTCTTGAATAGGGAATCAGGTGACATGTGCCTAGATGGTTTTAGAATGATTATGGACCAGTGACTGCTATGTGTCTTCCTTCCTCCCAGTGTTGAAGGGGAGTATCTACTGCAGTTAGCCTGCTCCTGTTTCACCATTGTGCTTGGTGGGGGGAGATGATAACTTGACTTTTAGTTCACAAATTCTGCATCAAGAACTACTTTCAAAGAGCCTTATCCCTCTAGTGCAGATGTACGTCACAAGACACTGTATTTTGGGCCTGATGCCAGATGGGAGTTGGGCTGAGTGTATTTTGCATGTGAAGCAAATGAGAAAGGCTATAGTCAGAAGGTGGAATGCAGTTGCTTATCGACAAAAATCATCACCAATAATTATCTAATCCCTGTACACATGACACATTTCCCAACAAATGGTAAGTCCGTGTATGGTGATCTTATGACTCGTTTTGACTAGTGGAATGAGGTGAAAATGACATTCTGGGACTCCTAACATAGCTTTTAAAGGCCTGATATCTTCAGCTTTCACTCTTGGAAGAAAGGGAAAGCCCAGAGAGGCCACATGATAAGACAAGACTCAAAAGACCAGAGATGATGTGAGGATAGAAACCAAATGGAGAAGATGTAAGGTGCCTCATCTGACAGCCAACACCAAGACCCCGGCCAGTGAGTAAAGCACTTGGGGTTCTCTAGCCCCAAATAATCCACCCAGCCAACACTCCACAGAGGGGAAGACATGCTACCCACAGGGTCTTACTTGATTCTGAAACAGAGAATCATGAGTGATAGTTATTTTAAGCCACAAGCTTTATGGTAGTTTGTTATGAGGCAATGGATAAAAGACACATCGTCTATTTTAGATAGAGTAGCCAAAGAAGTTTATTGAAGAAGTAGCAGTAATGAATGAAGATCAAAATGAGACCGAAGAGAAAACCATAAGATTGAACATTCCAGGCAAACAGACTTAATCTATTCCAGAAACTTCATGAAATTTACTTCATGAAAATTACTTACATGAAACAAGTCGGGTGACTAAATAGGAAGAAACTGGAAAAAATCAGATGTTGTAAGATTTTTCAGTTTCAAAGGCATATGTCACTTCATTTTATTTTTAATTTCACAATTTCACAGGATGGTTAATTAAGTTTAAGAGGGAACAATAGTTAGAAGGAATCAGCATATACTTTATATAGGTGTTACACACCCACACACCAGCCTACTTAAAACATTTGAAAATATTGAAAAAAATTATTTTGAGAGTCTCAATATTTCAGATGTCTCTACCTCCACACACAAGAAATTTTTATTTTCATCTTGTTTTCACTGGAACCATCCTTACTCGATTTACAATGTGAATTACAACTTATATTGCTACCCTCCATGCCTGAAAGTGACTCAGTAGGGAACAGAAGAGGGAATCACTGTAATACAGACAAGCTTAGTGATCTCTGTGAAGCAAACAAAAAGAGCATCCTGTGAATACTTACTGCCTCCTTTTATATGCTTCATCCCATTGAACAGTTGAATCAAAAATTACTATAAACAGAGATTAAAAATAACACAAAAGCAGTATGATACGATTATGCTAAAGTAAAACTGTATTTAATAGCAATTTTCATTGCTGACTACAAATACAAATAATTAGGGTTCATACTTTCAACATCAGGAATGTTCGCCAAAAAAAAAAAAAAGAGGAATGTTCGCATATCCTTTATGTTTGCACACTTCTAATTCCTATGTCTAAGAATACTGAGTTAGTCAGAATGACTTCTATTCCAAGTTACAGAAAATGAACTCAAGTTGGATTTTAGGGAAAAAAGCAAAAAACAAAAACGAACAAAAAAAGTGTGGTAACTTAACTAAAGAGTCTAGAGTTTCAATTATAGATGGAGCCAGATCCCTAAATGACCAGATCCCTACATCGGCCTCTTTCTGTATCTTAAATTTACTTTCCTATACAGTGGCTTCATTCTCAAAAAAGGCTCCCTCCATGATGTATTCCAGCAAATCCTGGATTACAGTCTTTCAGATTTAAACCCAGTAGAACGTAAATGTTTTTCTCCTGAACACTTCATCAGAAGTCTTAGGTTTATTTTGGTAGGAGTGTGTGTTCAATCCTAAACCAATCACTGCAGGGGGAAAAGATAAAATGCTCTGATTGGTTAGGACTAATACACATGCCAGCCCTGGAAACTTCAGTGAAGTCAACCCATCATTGATGGAAATTTTGATTAATCCCTTTCATTTTCACTATAATGAAAATTTCATTATGATCTTATTTTCATCATTATCATTGTATTTCATTCTTCTTCAAGGAATACCCTTTCTTCCACATATCTCTCCATTATTTTCTGATTATTTTAATTGAATAAACTTGTAGAAGCAGTAATATATATATATTAATATATATACATATATTTTGAAACTTTTTTTTTTAAATGTACAAAATTGCTTCTCAGGAAAGTGATGTCAATTTCTATTTCAATGAGTAATGAATTTGCCTTCATATGGCCTCATTGTATTTGGCTATTATCATTTTTGCTAATCTTTCCCACAGTGGAAAATAAAATTATTTACTTCATGTTTATACATCATTGAGCACACATATGACTTTTGTTGAAACTTGTGAAAGCTGCAGATGTTAAAACACTTTACCTCTATATGTTTCAACAAATATCTCTTCTATAACCACAATATCATAATCATAACCAAGAAATTTAATTTTAACATTATTTAATAAAGTTCATATTCAAAAATTTCCAATTGTCCCCCAAATATCCTTCATAGTTTTCTTAATTGAGGTTCCAATAAGAATCACACCATTTAGATGTCATGACTCTGTATTTCTTCCTCCTCAAACCATATGAATATTCTTTTTCTTATATTGAATTAGCTAGGGCTTCTAGTATGACACTGAAAAGAACTACTAAAAGGATACATCCTTACTTTGTTCCTGATATTCAAGGGAAAGTTTCTAGTTTCTCACTGTTAAGTATGATGTTGGCTGTAGGTTTTTGTAGATGTCCTTTATCAAGTTGAGGAAGGTATCGTCTATAACTAGTTTACTGAGATTTTTTATCATGAATGGATGGTGGATTGTGTTAAATGCTTTCTCTATAACTAGTAGCATGATCATGTGCTTTTTCTTCTTCAGCGTATTGATGAGATTCATTGCATTAAATTAATTTCTGAAAGTTGAACCAGCTTTGTGTATCTAAGATAAATTTCAGTTAGTCCTGGTATATATAATTCTTTTTATATATTGTTGGATTTCTTTTACAGATTGTTCAGTTCCTAATATTTTGTTGAGGATTCTTGCATCTATGTTCATGAGAAATATTGGTATGCAGTTTCTTTTTCTTGTAATGTCTTTATTTGGTTTTGGTATAAGAGTAATGCTGGCCTCACTGAATGAGTTAGGGAGTATATTCTCCAATTCTATCTTCTAAAAGAGATTGTAGAGAATTAGTATAATTTCTACCTTAAATATTAGAACAGTGAGCTAATCTGGCCTAGGGCTTTCTAATTTGGAAAGTTATTCATTATTGACTCAAATTCATTATTGACTCAAATTCATTATTGATTCATATATATATGAAATTGAATCCAATATATGTATGTATACATATCTATCAAATATATACACACACATATAGATGACTCTTCACATTGTCTATTTCTTCTTGTGTGAGTTTCAATAGATTGTGTCTTCTAAGGAATTCGTCCATTTCATCTAGGTTATCAGATTTGTGGGCAGAGGGTTATTCATTATATTCCTTTAGTATCTTTTCAATGATCTTAACATCTTTAGTAATGTCTCCTCTTTAATTTCTATTACTAGTAATTTGCGCTGTCTCTTCTTTTCTTAGTTAACCTGGCTAGAAGCTTTTAAATTTTATTGATCTTTAAAAAGAAATGGATTTTGGTTTTGTTGATTTTCTCAATAACTCTGCTTTCAATTTTCATTGACTTATGCTCTCATTTTTTTTTTATGCTCTCATTTTTATTATGTCTTTTCTTCTGCTTTCTGTAGATTTAATTTGATCTTTTTTTTTCTAGTTTTCAAAGGTAGAAGCTTAGGTTAATGATTCTTGATCTTTCATCTTTTTCAATATATGCATTCAATGTTCTACATTTCTCCCCAAATATTGCTTTAATGCATACCACAAATTTTGATAAGTTGTATTTTCATTGTTTCTCAATATTTATTTTATTTTCACTTCAGATTTCTCTTTGACCCATGTCTTATTTAAAAGTATTTTTTTCATCTCCAAGTTTTTTGGATTATCTTTCAGTTATTGATTTCTACTTTAATTCCACTGCAGGCTGAAAGGAATAATATATTTTCTACTGTTTTAAATTTGTTAAGGTGTGCTCATGACACAAAATGTGGTCTTTCTTGGTGAATATTCCATATGAGCTTGAGAAGAATGTGTATTTTGCTGCTGATGGGTGAGGTAGCCAATACATGTTGATTTGATCCAGTTAATTGATGGTATTGTTGAGTTCAACTATGTCCTTAATGATTTTCTGTCTGCTGGATCTGTCCATTTCTGATAGAGGGATGTTCACATCTCCAACTATAACAGCGGTTTCACATACATGTCCTTACAGTCCTACCAGTTTTTGCCACACTTATTTTGACACTGTACTGTTAGCTGCTCCCCCATTAAGAATTGTTATGTCTTCTTGGAGAATTACCTCATTATCATTTCATAACGCCTCTCTGTATCCCTGATACCTCTTCACAGGTTAGCGCAAGTACTTCATAAGAGTAAGGTATCCAAATTCTTCCCTCCCACCATCCCTTGTATCATTGTGGCAATTCATTTTACTTATATATAAGCAGACATAAGTAGATGATCAAACACATTGTTGCTGTTATTTTACTGACAGATCATCTGGTAGATCATTTAAGAGTAATAAAAATAAAAGTTTTATTTTGCCTTCATCTATTCCTTCTCTGATGCCTCTTCCTTTCTTTACATAGATCAGAGTTTCTGACCTATATCACTTGCCTCTTCTCTAAAAAATATTTCTTGCAAAGCAAAGCTATGAACAACAAATTTCCTCAATTTTTATTTCCCTGAGAATCTTTATGGCACTTGTGTTTCTGAGGAATAATTCAGTAGGGCACAGAATTTTAGATTAATGGTTTGTGTTTTTCTTACATAAAGAAAAGTGTAAGAAGAATCACACTTCTTGCTTACATAGTTTCTCAGAAAAAGTTGGATATAATTCTTACCTTTGTTTCTTTATAGATACAGTGGTTTCTGCCGCCCCTTCCCCACTAGTTCCCCCACCCCCCACAACAGCTTTTTCAAGATTTTTTTTCTTTAGCTGTGATTTTCTGCAGTTTGAAAACAATACGGCTTACAGCTTTTGACATTTGTCCTGCTGGTACCTTGAGTTTCCTGGATAACTCGTTTGGTATATAACATTAATTTGGAGGAAATTCTGTCATTATTGCTTTAAATATTGCTTTTGGTCCTTTTCTTTTCCTTCTGATATTCTAATTATGTATACACTATATCTTTTATAGTTCTACTGTAATTCTTAAATATTGTTCTTTTTTAAAAAATATTTTTCTTTTTGCTTTCAGTTTAGGAAGTTTTTACTGTTACATCCTCTCAGATTCTTTCCTTAGTCCTGTCCAGTCTATTAATGAGCTCATTTTTAAAACTCTTAATTTTTATTGTAGTGTTTTTTATCTCTAGTATTTCCTTTTCATTCTTCTGTAGAATTTCTATCTCTCTAAATAAAAATTTAAAAAAATAATTTTTATCTCTTTGCTTACGTCACTCCTCTGTTTTTATGTGGCATCGACTTTATCTGTTATAGCCCTTAGTATATTAATCATAGCTGGTTTTAATTCCCAATCTGATCATTCCAACATCTCTGCCATATCTGAGTCTGGTTCTGATTCCTGCTTTGTCTCTACAAACTGTTTGCTGTTGCTGTTGTTTGCCTTTTAGCATGTCTTAAAAATGTAGTATGTCTTGGTAGCTGGACATCATGTACTGGCTAAAAGGAAGTGCAGTAAATAGGCCTTTAACAATGTCATGGTAAAGCATAGAGGAGGGCGAACAGAAGCCTTCTATATGCTGATCATTAGGCCTCTGGCTTTGTGCTCTCTGGACTGTGACCTTTTCAAGTGCTTCTCAGGATTTTTCTCCCTCTTTTGATGGACAAGATAGCAAGAGAAGGCTATAGTTGAGTATTTCATTTACTCCAGGTTGGTTAGACTGAAGAAAACCCAAAAGGTTAGGGTCTAGTAAAATAGTTGCTCTTGAGGGCAACTCTTGTTAAGAAGAAAAGATTACTCTGGTATATTTCAAAATGGTTACTTTTCCCTTCCTAGGCTGAAACCATGAAAGAATTTTCTCTCTGACATTCACTAAGAGAACCTGGTCAAACTCCTACAAGTAAAACTCATGTATCCCTCATGACTGTCCACCCCTTCCTGAATTCTTAACTCTCACACGAACTCCATTCTCCAGCAATTCAACAATTATAATTCTGGTTTTCCAACCTGACCACTGGTTCCATGATTTCTGCTCATGGGTTTCTGCTCCAGTAAATTATGATTCTTTATATTTGTTTACTTGTCTCTTCAGGGTTGGGGACAGGGCAGACCTCACTTCTCTGGCAAATCTAAGAAGAGTTATTGATTTTTCAGCTTACTCACAGTGATGATTTCAAAGCTCCTTACATGCCAGACTGAAAATCAGAAGTCCCCCTTTTTTTCTCCAGTTTACAGTTCCTTCATTTCTAATATCCATCCTGGAGCTCAAAGAAGACCTAGAATATGCTCAGCCATTTTCACAATATGTTCCCCCTTGGCATACAGCCCCTGAAATAATCCATGAGTTTGCTTACACTCATCAAGCATTTTTATGTTAGAGTTCTCTTTTTGTTCTCTTAGTTGCAGTGAGAAACTTTAAGAATTATCAATCCCTATATGTTTGCTTCATATTCCCAGAGCATACTGGATTTCAGCTGTAGATGACAGAAAGTCCAAATCAAATGATCTGATGCCAAAAGGGAATTTATTGGCTCTTGTGAATGGAAAGAAGAGAGTGGTAGCACTCACTTCAGATATAGCCTGATGTTATATAGACACTCTTCTGCCTCAGCTCTGCTCTCTTCTATGCTTTTGCTTTGTTCTCGGCTCTTCTTTCATGTATCTATGATGACTACTGCATCAAATCCAGACAAGTTCAGGAGGAAAGAATGAGATACTGTCTTCCAGGATTTCCAAAAAGGTTTCATTGCATTATTGGTTCTGAATGGTTCTGAATAGGCTGAGGGCAGCTCCTGATCCAATTACAGTTGCTCAGGGAATGCAAAACATTGGTTAGTTATGTCCCAGGCCATGCAATCAATCCATTCATGAACGAGGAATGGAGCCAACTCCCCTAGAAACCCTTCGAAAGAAAGCTGGGGATCATGGAGAGTTCAGAGGAGAAATGGAATATTATTAGTAGAGGATGGATGAATGGATACCAAGCAGCCAAATCAACATCTACTGTCCACCCTGGAAAATCAGACTTAATCTGTGGTTATTCACATCAGCAAGTCTTCAGTGAACAAATGAAAAGTAAATTTTACAGATTGTGATAATTTAGATTTATGTTCTTTTTCTCCAGGTCATATTTACATGATTACAATATTAGAATTTTGGTATTTATTACTGGTATTTAATTTACTTTGGATTTTTATTTCTTATCTCTAATAACTCATAATTTCACAATTAACTTTGGAGGAGATCTAGATACCATGAACTGAAGGTTATTTATAGGTAATAAATAAATAAAGAGTAGGAACCAAAAAGAGAGAAAATAAAAGCCCTGATTTCATGAAAATGCTCTTTCCACTCTCTGTAATGAGACTAAAAAACATATTTTAAATGTGATTTGTGATTTGTTGGTATAATTATTTTTAAACAAACACACACACACTTTACTTCATTTCCCCTCTAGGACATGCATATGGTTGTCATAATAGTAAATGATGATTCTTCAATGTTGAATTGCTCTGAATTTCATTTACACTATTATTATTCTGAATGAAAATAATAAATACAAAGTTATTTTATATGTATACAATTGTTTGTCTAAGACAAATTACAAAGTTGATGAAATTGAAAGTTAATTTGATAAGTCATGTAGTCTGTGAGAAATAACTGTATAATAGGTGGTATGCACAGGCAAAGACTACAAAGTATCAATTCGAATTCTGATAAAGAGGGTGAGGAGTAATAAACTACATTAAAAGGCTTCTTACATTCAGTATCACTGACATGGCTGTAAGTCACAGAAATGATAGAGTACAACAAAAACTCTATCTGACAAAGGAAGTCCTGAGTGGGGGGTCATTAGTGTTAAATAAATATTCAACATTCACTTTCCACAATATTGAAATGCTGGCAGGCTGAATCCCAAAGGCCCCCACAGACCTAACTCTCACAGCAGTGTGGTTTTGAATTAACAAAATATTGGAGGTCTGTAAAAGTACTTTAGTTCTCAGGCCCTGGGGCTATATGAGGAAAAGGGGGAGATATGCTGAGATGTAAAGTATTGTTTCTGTTTTCATATCATCCAATGAAGAAAAATGTAAAAATCACACTGCATCCTCTATAAACCAATGAACTATGTGCACTTCACAGGTATTTACTGAGCTCCCAATAATGTCAGGTGCAGTTTCTAAATGTGGTTTAAAGATTGAGTTCTCAGAACACTGTAATCTCCCCCAAGATCTCAAAATGATTTTCTAGATAACTCTCATTATCAGACATTAGGTTGACCACAGAGAAAGAAGGAAAAGGAAAAAGGCAGCTTTCACTCTTGGGAGGTCTTCTCTAAATATCCAAAATCCCAGTATATTGTACTGGAACAGAAAGACTATGACATTTGAAATTAAGCAGACCTGAATGTGTCTTGACACTCACCAATGGCAGATTGTGGACTTTAGTCAACTTGCTGAATTTTTCAGAGCTTGAATATCCATAAATGGATATTCACTACAACTTCATAGGTTTGCTTAGAGCAAAACTCTTAATCTAACTTTGGGGAGATTTCTTCACTGATTTCTTCTTTATGCAGAAAAAAATGTATCCGCATAAGTATTATTTTGTGTGGTTATCTGTAATATTTGTCTTACTGATACACCACTATCAAGCAGTGCAATACACTAGCATATTTAATCTTGTATATTTTTAGATTTCATTTTTAAATGATTTTATGTGTGTGTGTGAATTCACTACGTATCCCTCTATTTTCAGAAAAGAAAAAGATTGTAATTTTATTCTCACTATGCTTTCAAAAAAGTCCATGTATCTCTGGGTTTCTGACTATCAGTTAAGGATTTGGAGCACAGGATTTCCAGGAAGCATCTTGCTTTACCTCAGCACCCAAGAGATTATTTTCACTAGGTCTAAAATACCTTATCCTGTAAAGAGGAGAGGGAAAAGAAACTTTTCCATTTAATTGCTTCTTTGATTTGTATCAGCTGCCTTAGCTTTGTTGCTGATGCCAAGCATAGTTAGAAGAGTTGGAAGGTGAGAGATAACAGAAGAGTAGCTTCTGTGTGGCTTACAAATGCAAAGCAAAGCATCTTTATTGATATTCTGTTTAAAAAGTTCACTGAGGTGCAGCTCACAGTTGTCGAATGGAATGGAAAACAGAAATCCCTTTGAAAATAAGAGATAGAACTCAAGGTCAGTCTCCCACAAGCCAGTATTCCCTCTACCCTCACCTTTTTGGAAATGGTAAATCATTTATCTGGGTTTGTTCACTGCACGTTGATGCTATCACACCTTATCACTGTCTAAAAGAACACTTCACTAGCATATTTTTAAAACAACAATTTATCTTCTCTTGTCCCCTAAGCTAATTTGAACCCCACAAGTCTCATTGGAAAAAATTCATAAGTTGCAATTCTTTTGATAAAAGTTAAAAACTTTCTTAGATCTGTCATTCAGGGACGCCTGGGTGGCTTGGCGGTTGAGCATCTGCCTTCGGCTCAGGGCATGATCCCACAGTCCCCAGATGGAGTCGGGCTCCCTGCATGGAGCCTCCTTCTCCCTCTGCCTGTGTCTCTGCCTGCCTCTCTCTCTCTGTCTCTCATGAATAAATAAATAAAATTAAAAAAAAAAAGATCTGTCATTCAAAGTTAATGAATAGTAGATACATTTATAGATCTTCTCTTAGATGGGCCCAGTGTGTCTACTCCAATAGCAAATTTCAGAAAATATTCATAGCACTTAAAACAAAAGAAGAATTATTATATTATTCCCATGTGGATAACAATATGTTTCTGGTTATCCTTTGCATTTCCTTTATGCTGGATCTCTCAAGAAAGAAAATATTGGTGATGAATCACTGAGAACATCATATTAGCCCAGCACATGATATCTAAACCAGAAGTACTCAAACTTTAGTTCCACCTAAATTTCAGGAGGTCTAGGATGGGGCCCAAAAATGTAGATTTCTAATTGTGCCAAGTAACTCTTATGCTGCTAGGCTGGGGACCACACTATGACAATCATTGGCTTAAGCCATAGAAAGATAAATTCATTATCATCAGCACTAGAATTTTAAAGTATTATTTCATCGTGGGTTGAGGGATTTCTAAAAACGTGAACTGTAAAAATGCTGAATAAAAACAGCAAAATCTGTATCATATCTATGACAAAATCAGTTCAGCAGCCATGATATTTTGAGACTATTAAAAAACAGGTGTGCTACAAAATGTAAACTGTACTTTCTGCCAGTGGGCACCTAAGGTGCAAACTATGTTCAGTCACGAAAAAATAGTGTTTTCCTGCACACCTAAATCACATGGCAAAAAAACATTGTTAAAAGGTAAATGGATGCACATTAAAATCTTCAAGAGTTTATTTGAGCACACATAAATTTAAATCAGGCAGCACCAAACCAAAGGGGAAGAGTTTTTATAGAGAAGATATGAAAGCAAAGCAAGAAAATTATTTGATTGACCACAGTGAAATTAACTGGCTTCTTTGGGAGAGCCTAGTTGGCTATATGTGATTGGTTGTTTTTTGAAATTTCATTTTCTCAAATTTCAGCACATTGACTCTGGTTTAGGTTCTGGTTTACTTAGGTAGGCTACCAGGGCATTAGAGCCATTCCAATCCAATAGGACCCCTGGTTAAACTACTTTAAGAACATTACAACTGTTTTGTTCATTTTTAGGGCCCAAATATTTACTGGTGTTTTCCTACTGATGGCTAACAAAATGATTTTCTCTGAGCCAAATTTAATTAATATGTAATTTCTAAATTTGCATCATCAAATCTTGACCCAGGTATAAATTTTACATTTTCTACAACTTGAATATTCATATTAGATAATTTTGAATGTTCCTATGACAGTAGAGACCAGAGTACATTTTTCTTCAAAGAATAGATAAGAAGCAAAATGTAACTTCAAGCCAGGGCCAAAACAACAAAACCAACAAAAAGAGCTCCTGTTTACTGAACACAGAAGGGCTTTCTATCATTGGAATTCTTGGCAAGCCACAGGGGCAGGAACAGTTCTCCTTCAAAAGGAACTGTCCGAAAGAACAACCAAGAAAAGAGAATGATTTCTTCAGATGTTAAAATTAAAATCTAGACACAAAGAAGTGATTAATGTAACTTTTACAGGTACAATTTAATATTTTGAGTCTTCTAAAGCTTGCCTCTCCCGCATATCTAGTGTTATTCAAAAGTGTCCTAAGAATGCACAGAAAACAAGAACTATAGACCTAGAGTTGAATTGCTCGTTTTATTTAAACAGAACAATGTTAAAGTAGCCATCCTTCAACTTCAGTGAGTAACTTGTGAAAACTAAAGATCCTTGGATTTTTTTTTCTCCCAAAGAATTTGCTACATTAATTTGAGCAGGCCCAGGAATCTGTATTTATAAATGACAATAACAAGGACCAAGTTAGAAAACTCTGAAAGCAAGTGTAAAGCTTAGAAGATTCTTTACTCTTCTATGCCTTGTTTCGTACTCTGCTGTGATTACTTCTCCACCCATGATTGCCCATAAGGACTCACGGCTGATTATTAGACTTTAATTAGCTATGTTATTGAAACTAAATGTTACATTCTATATATACTCTTGTATACATTTTGTAGACACTCTACCAATGGAAATGACTAACCATCAACTTCTTATTGAATATTTCCTTTAAAATAAGGCATTTAATGATATAAGCACTTCGAGAGATCTCTTTCTCTAAAAACCTTGGCATTACGCCATTTGTGGAAGACCTTCCTGGTTTAAACACTGAAAATCCTGGTTATCAGTTGGATCAGTTGATAACTCCACTGATCATTCTGTGACTGAATGTTCATATTTCATCTCCAGATGCCTACATAGTAGTTGAAGCAATGAAAACACACACACAGACACACAAAACCCTTCAATCTAGAGGTTTTTTTCCTCTTTTTCAATTGTACTCTTGTCCTATTCTGCTGATACTCTTCACCTATTTTTCAGAACAAGAAACAAAACATCAAATAGCCATCATATCCATGAATGACTTGATGGCAAATACAGCACCATATTCAATTTTTTATCCCCATTGTAACCTAGTGCTGGACCCTGTGAAAGGTATTTGATAAAGTTTTTGTAGATGAAAGAGGCCAGACTTTAAAATATTGTTTCCCATACATAAGAAAGAAATCATTTCCTTCTGTGAAAATGCTCAGAGGCAGGTCTCTTCATCCCCTAGTACCAGCAAATGTATTTTGCCATTTGCAAACTAGGTATATGCTCCATTTGCAAACTAGGCTTGCTCCTTCAAATGCTCCTCAGAAAGTAGTAGCTCTCAAATTCATCTGTCAGAAGAATTGCTGAATGCCAGAGAAGAAATCTGTTATCTGTTGTGAAGTTTGCTTTAGGGAAATAAAGAAATGCAAATATTTGCACAATCAAAGATTAGGACATTCATCCCAGGCCTTTTAATGTGTATCAATAAGGATACCAAGAAAGTCAGATTAAGTTCAGTTTCATTTCTCCTGATTCCTAGTGACAGCTGGGAGGCATCTGACAGCCATCTGACAGTGGAAAAATTTCTTCCTATAAAGGAGAAAATTATAGGACCACATATCAAATTAGGACACCAAAATGAACACTCCAAAGCTTTCCAGAAATTTTTCAATCAAAAGGCTTAGGAAAAAGTTCTGATTTTTATTTGAAACATGTATCATAGAAACATTGGCAAAAATCAAAAATTCAGAAATCAATAATCCACTGTTTTCACCTCACATCAAATGAAATTATGCAGACTCCCAAATATCCTGGGGAGAGAGAGGCAAGGGAGGGGACAGTGTATGTATGTACACATATCTGACCTGGTGGGCTTAGGTCTGGGCAGAAAATACAACAAGACTATGAAGAAGATACAGATCTCACACAAAGAACAAGTGACTTGGTAGCTGGCAGGTCACATTCATATAGCTAATTTGAAAACTGCATGTGACTCTTCTATCCAAATCTTAATCTTCATATTTGTACCAAGCACATAAACTCCTTTACACTTTTCAGTCACCCATTAGTAATGAGAAGCCATTGAAAAACAATCTTTGAGCCACAGCCTTTCAACATGATCTTTCAATATCCCCCTGTACCTGACCACACAACTCATACTTGCCCATTATGTCTGCCTGAAACTTCAAGGTCAAGGTTCTCCCTCCCCCTACCACCTCTGCTCCATCACTCTGAAGCCTTTCCTTCAGCATCCAACTCCTCATACTCTGACAGACTGAAGAAGGACAGGAGAACATGGCTTTTACAAAGTCTTTTCACTTAGGCAAGAGGATGATGTATCCCAGACAAATTCTTCAAAAGAATTAAATAGGCACTGAGAATTTATTTCCTCCATTTCACACCCTTCTCTCTGGGGTTTCTGTGCTGACAGCTGACTTTTACAGTATGTTCCACTCTGATGTCACCCCAGGCATATAAAAGTTAGGTCAAAGCTTCAACAAGAGTAATTCAATCCAGGTGAAGAGGAAACACAGAGGTGATAAAATTTTGCGTACATTTATCACAGCCTAAGATGATGGAGCCATTTATTTTTAAACCTAAACAATTACTTTAGTAATGCTTTCTACCATTAAGAGCTTTGCATGTTTTGTTTTATTTTGCTTTTGCATGGTGTGTGTGTGGGGGGGGGGGGGGAATAATTTCGTTTTGTTTTCCTTTGCTTTTGGCCTTAGCACCTGATAGTTAAATTTTGTGATTTCCTTGGAGGAAACTAACATGACCTACCAGAATTGTTCCACAGATTATTTTTAAAGTTTCCCTGGCAAAATATGCCATTTGACCTCTCATAGGGCATTTACCTAGGTGAATAGTTTTGGTTAAATAAATAAAGTTTATATATACTCTGCAAAAGACACTGTACTTGCACATATTAGATATTTAAGAGTAAATCAATAATTCTTTATTGTTAGAACTATAAAAATCATCACGAATAAGAACCAATCTTAGTTGTAACACATCTTATATAGGTTATAAGCTTGTGTGAGTCATGAATTTTTATAGATTTAAGCATGAAACCTTTTATGGTTTCATGCAGACTGGTTTAGGAAAACAGAAAATGTCAGATCACATAAAAAAATAACTGCCATGGATGAAAAGTGATATAGAATTTTGTAATCTACCTGTTTACTCCTCACCATTCTTCCCTCTAATTCCGGTTCAAATCCAAGTTTATACATTCCTGGGTCACGATGAAAAGTGATGAAGACTCCTTGATGAAATTCAGGTTCCTCTGAGCTCTTTTTGAGTTGGTCCTGTCCTTGGGCCTGTTCTTAAAATCCCAATTTCAGCAAGAATCCTGTCACGTCAGATTAGCCAGAATCGTCCAACCTTGATATTTGATCACTCTTCTTATCGCCTACTCTCCCTCAGGTGATGTCTGATCACCCTAGCTTGCCTTTAGCAAGAATCCTATGAGGTTGGTTTAGCCAGAATCTCTCCTTAACCCTAATCGTTCCTCTTAGTAATTTTTCACTTCACTTCGTGGCTATAAATTCCCATTTTCCTTTGTTATATTCAGAGTGGAATTCAATCTCTAACCTCTACTGCAAAACCCTAAAGCTATTGTCCTTATATCTATTGTAATAGTCCTTAATAAAATCTGCCTAACTGGGCAGCCCAGGTGGTTCAGCAGTTTAGCACTGCCTTCAGCCCAGGGCCTGATCCTGGAGACCTGGGATCGAGTCCCACATCGAGCTCCCTGCATGGAGCCTGCTTCTCCCTCTGCCTGTGTCTCTGCCTCTCTCTCTCTCTCTCTCTCTGTGTCTCATGAATAAATAAATAAAATCTTAAAAAAAAAAATCTGCCTTACTGTCCTTTAACAAGTTCCACAAGTAATTCTTTCTCTAACATTAGGCACTCAAGAGATATTTTAGGAAGCAATGATTCTTTTCTTAATGTTACATCAAATTGTGGAGTTCATTCATCTGTGAAGAAAATATGCCAATCTCCATGGGTGTACTTTTGTTGTCCCAGAAGAAAATGTAGTCCTATCAAGAAAAACAGACCTAGAAAAAGAGAGCACCCTACCCCTGCAAGGTGTCAAATGAGGAAATACTAGATGAACAAAAGGTGGAGCAGCAAAGCTATCCAAAGGCAGAAAAGATGAAAGTTTATGATCTTAAGGTTAGAGAAGTCTCTCTTACCATACACATTAGGACTTGTGTTATGTGGAAATGATGCTGCTTTGGAAAACAAGGGCCATTACTAAAATGCAACTGATATCTCTGTCACCACCTTGTCTAGGTTTATCAAATGATTGAAATGGTCCTTTTGCTGATTTAGCAAAACTCTAGTTTTGAAAAGCTGTTTTAATTGTTTTATTCTCTTTCACAAATGATCCATGAACTATATGGGTTAGGAGGGACAGAGATTTTTAGATTTGGGGTATGAGAGTTAAGGATTTAGGGAAGGTTTTTTTTTTTTTTCTAAGTCACATAAAAAAGTAGTGGACCACATCACTATTGAGTTCATAGCTACTTTTTCACATTGTACTCAAATTAGATTGGGAGGGAGTAGACAGGGGACAATTCTTCATTTAATTTTAAATAATATTTGGATTTCAAAAGTAAGATTTGGATTTCAAAAATTGGAGTCAGCTCTTGTGGATAGGTGAGAATAAAAATGAGATCACTGAAGATAAGGCATTCAGTCCTTGGCTTCTCCAGTCTATCACTATTCTGAGTTGCTAGGTATACCATAAAATAATAATTATCCTACACATATTATACTCCCTTCTTACCAAAAAGAAGCTTTGATTACGTTCATTACTCATTCTTACCAAGGCCAATATTCAGAGGCAAGATTTTTGCTGATTTATCACAGCTTAAGGTTCCTCTAATATTTTCCCATTTCAGCTCTTTTACAATATGTAATATTAATTTCACTGGGTTTTCTGGGTCATTTTAGGAAAGGAAGAGAAATAAATGTAAGGAAATATTCACAGGTGCTATAAAAGTTCATTAAAGAGTGATAATTTTCATATACATGAAATACACATGTATATGTATTTAAATATATATGTACACAATCTATATGAAATACATACATATATGTATGTGTTTGGGTGTATATCAGTGTGTATCCCATTCAAAAAAAGCCATAACATGGGGGAATTAAAATATATTACAGAAATAATCTTTTATATGACCAAAAAAAATTATCCATTTTAACTTTTAAATGGTTCTTTTACTGCTTTTTCCTAAAGGCTTTTATTTTATAAGTGCCCTATACTCTCTCATTAGGAAACATAAAACAAAAAGCCATAGTTCTTGATCTAGAGTTGAGTAGAAAAATATACACATATAATACAATTGAAGAACAATAAAACAAGTTCAAGTTTCTATGATACAAAGCTCAGAAGTGTGCATAATTTTATTCCATAATGACCCTCCATTTTGTCAAAGTCATCATACAAAAGGATTTGACTTGGCTGTCCAAAGGCCAGTGCAAGTAAGAGATACCATATATACAAAGGCATGGAAAAGGGCAGAGGTATGCATGCATATTTCAATATACCTATTGTACTATAGTATAGGAACAGTATAGTAAAATGAACAGAGGCCTGGTGAAGAAACAGTAAGAGAGAAAGCTCAGAAGGAAGGAGAATTGGTATCTCTATCTATAGATTAAACATATTAAAACCAAATATTAAGTTGAAATCTTTTCATAAATTTCCACCCAATTTAGAAGCATGAAAATCGGTTTGTCATTTGTAGAATTTACCATTTCCAAGTGTGATTTTGTTTTTCTAAGTCTTCACTTAACTAAAATACACTGGGCACCACCAAAACAGAGTGTAGTATATTCTTTTTTGTTTTAATTGTTTAACTGACAGCTAACATAATGCTCTCATTTCTAAAGAAATCAAAGAGAAAAGTTGTCCATTCTTGCTCTGATTCCACAGTCAAAAGCAGCTGGAGTTTATACAAAGGTTCAGACAGTTCAGACCCAATTGGAGCAGGTTATTTTCCTTTTCCACTTCTGACTGTGAAAGACCTGGTGCCAGGTTATCATTTCCAGAAAACATCTATGCCAGAAAAACCTGCAGTTAGAGACGTTTTTTTTCTTTTTGAATTGTTAGCTGGTCTCGCAGCACATTTTGAATGTAACCTTTTTAATCCCCGCATTTGCAATTAGAGATTAAAATTCCATTCCAAGAGCCATTCGGCAGATGGCAAAGCATGAAAAAACTGAAGGTAGTTTAAAATTGTATTTATACAGAACACCAGATGAATTTGCCAGGCTGTTTCTTCCTGAGTTTATATATTCACTTGTGAAAATTGATTGTTTAAGATGTAGATTTCATTTGCAGGGATTTAGCATTTTTATAGGATTTTAAAGCATCAATTAATCCATCTCTTTTGTTCAGCACAGCTGCTTTAAATATGGAAGTAAAATCTATATTTAAAGCAACGGCTTCTTAAGAAGATTAAGTCACCTGTGCAAGGGTCACCAAGGTAGGTTCAAAAAGGCCACATGGTAATAAAATGGACAGGCCACTGAACCAATGCATCTATTAAGCGGAAACCCCATCACATCTTAGGCCATGTAGGCAGTTTGATTCTTAATTAAGATTTTTCCTTTAGGTTTCTCCAAGAGCTTTTGTGAAAATCCTTATTGCTTTTAAATGTTTACTGACATATAACAGATTTGGAGCAGTGCACAAATCATAAATATATAGCTTAAGGAATTTTTTAAAAGTGAGTATATCCAAGTAAGCACCTCCCAGAAAAAAAAAAAAAATTATTCCTGCCCCGGGAACCTTCCTTGTGCTCCTACCCAAGTTATTTCCTCCCCCATTATAACCACCATTCTAATTCTAGCACCAAAAATTACATTATACCTTACTGGTATTTATGTAAGTAGACACAGTACTGACTAATTTGTGTTTGGCTTCATTCACAAAACATTTTGTTTAAGATTCATCCACTATACTGCATGCAGGGATATATTTGTTCATTGTTACTGCTGTATGTAAGTTTATTTTATAAATATTTCACAGTTTGTCCATTTACTATTGATGAGCTTTTGGGATTTTTCTAGTTTGGAGAGATTAAAAATAGTGCTTCCATGATCATTTTTAATACATGATTTTTGGTGAACAAGTGTTTGCAATTCTGATAGAATTAAACCTACTTGCGGAATTGGTCACAGTTTTCCTTGACAGCACTAGACATTGTCAGTCCTTTTCACTTTAGCAATCTGGTGAGTATATAGTGGCTTTGTATTGTAATTTTAATTTTAATTTATGTACTTCTTTGATAACTAATTGAGCACACTTCCATAGTGATTTGTAAAGTGCCTGTTGAAGCCATTTGGCTATTACTAATTCATCTCTGTAAAAGAATTTCCACTGGATGCAAATCTCTCATGAAATAAATGTATTACAAATAATTTCTAATCTGTAGTTTGCTTTTCCACTCTCTTGGGTTAATAAGTTCTTAATTTTTAAAAGATATGATTCATCAATATTTTTTTTCTGTAAGCATAGTGCTTTTTATGTTTTGTTTTATAAATCATTGCTTCTCTCAAGTTCACAAAGTGAGCCATGCTATATTCTAGAATATTGTTTTAACTTTTAAATTGAGTCAATACGGATACCTGGGTGGCTCAGTGGTTGAGCGTCTGCCTTTGATCCTGGGGTCCTGTTTTTTAAAAAAATAAAATAAATTGAGTCAATAATCCAAATTTATTTTTGTATATTGTGTCAGTACAGATTAAAATCATTATTTTCCATTTAGATAAGCCATTGATCCAGAACCTTTTACTGAAAAGACGACCCTTACTCCTAACCCTCAATGCATGCAGTGGCATCTTCTTCACAAATCTATTGATCCTATATATATGGGTATATTTCTGGACTCTATTTGTCTATCCTGTGTCAGCAGTATGCTATTTGTGCAGCTTCATAAGTCTCAATATCTAGTGGAATTAGTCTTCCAGTTTTGTTTTCATTCAATAATTCCTTGACTGTTTTGGTCCTCTGCCTTTCCATATAAAGAATCACTTATGGATATATACAAAAAAGTATAATCTGCAGGGATTTTGACTGAAATTATATTGCAAATAGTTATTTTGGTGAAAACGGATATCTTTGCAATATTTTCATTCAATTAATATGGTATACCCATCTATTTTTTGACTTCCATTTCTCTCAATTACATTTTATCATTTTCTTTTTTTTTTTTCGTAAAGATTTTCTTTATTTATTCAAGAGAGACACAGAGAGAGAGAGGCAGAGACATAGGCAGCGGGAGAAGCGGGCTCCACGCAGGAAGCCCAATGCGGGACTCGATTCTGGGACTCCAGGATCACGCCCTCAGCTGAAGGCAGACGCTTAACCGCTGAACCACCCAGGCGTCCCTAGGTTTTGTCATTATCTGTGTAAATGTACATCATTTAATAGGCTTATTCCTAGTTATTTACTTTGTTTTGCTATTATGTATGCTACAGTTTCAAAATTTTATTTTTTGATTGTTTACTGCTGATATTTAAAAATTTGTTTGTGTGTGTGGGTACGTGTGCGTGAATTTGATTTCAGAGAAGCTGCTGCTAGATCCTAGTTACTAATTCTAATGGTTTTCCTGGTAGACTTTTTTGGATATTCTAAGTATACAATCCTATTTTGTAAATAATGACTTTTTTCATTTATTTCATAAGTGTATACTTTTATTTCCTTGTCTTTCATTATTGCTTCTGGCTAGAATTTTCAATAAAATGTTAAGTGGTCATGGGGGCATCTTTGTTTTATTCTGGATCTAAGGGGAAAATAGTTCAATAATTCATACTAAATTAAGATGTTTATTATAGGCTTTTTATACTCCATAAAACGGTGTAAGCTCCCTTTTATTCTTTACTTATGTTGACATTTTATTATATGTATGTGTTCACTTTTATCAAATGCTATTTTTTAATTTATTGTGATAATCATGCCTTTGTTTTCTTCTTAATGTGTAAATGTGAAGCTCAGTGATTATTCTTGAAATTTTAGACCTTGTATTCTTGAATCAAATAATTTCACTATACTAGGTAATATTTTATATATTGCTTATTTTGGTTTCCTAATATTTTTGTAGCATTCTTTACTTATGTCATATAAAAAAGATTTGGCCCATAATTTTGCTATCCTGTAATGCCCCTGACAAGGGGCATTTGATACCATGACTATGCAGGTTTTATAAAATGAGTGGATAGAAATTCTCTCTTTTTCTATCCTATGGATAAGACTAGTGATATTTCTTTCTTGAATTTTTTGAAAGAATTTACTGAAGACCAATATCTCTAATGTTCTCTTTTATAAAATTTTAGTCTTAATTTATGTGTATATTTACTTTTTGAAAGTTCATGTTTTTCTTGACATAGAAATAGTTAAAATTTTATATTTCTTCTTGTATCATTTTTGACAACTGTGTTTTTTAGGCTTTACTCATTTCACCTAAATTATAATATGTATTGTTGAAGTGTTTTGTTTTGTTTTGTTTTGTTTTGTTTTGTTGTTAGGTAAGCTCTATGCCTAACAAGGTGCTTGAACTCACAAACCCAAGATCAAGAGTCATATATTCTACCAACTGAGCTACCTCTAAAGTTATTTTATATCTTTCTTTATATTTTAATGTCTGTAGGCTCTGAAGTGCCTTAGTTTTCTTTATTGCTGATACTGACAATTTGTGCTTTCTCTGTTTTTCTTGATTAAAGATATTTTAATTATATTAGTTTTTTCAGAAAAGAAAACTTTGGCTTTACTTATTTTTCCCTATATAAATTTACTGTTTTATTACTTTTTCTCATCTATAATTTCCTTTCCTTAGAGTTTCTCTCTTGTTTTCTTCTATCATTTTAAATTTGATAATAACATTATTCTTTTCAACTTCTCTTTAGGAGAATATATACATTTTAGGCTACATATTTCCCTAATGTATAGCTATAGCGGTACCTCACATGTTTTTATAAGTACTATTTTTTGTCACTTAGTTTGATATGTTTTCTAAATTTTATTTTAATTTCTTCTTTGACCCAAGGATTATTTAGAAATATAAGTTATCATTGATTTTTTTTGCTATTGATCTCTCACTAATTTCAGTCTGGTTGGAGAACATACTCTGTATATGTAATTGTAATCTTTGGAATTTGTAAGGGCTTGCTTTAGATACCAACATATGATCTGTGCATCTGAAATAAATGAACTCTATAGTTGTTGGGAGAGTGCTCTACAGATATCAATTATATCATGTCATGTATTGACAAAATTTTATGTATTTCTACTAATTTTCTATCATGTGTATTAAGAGAGGTACATCACATCAAAATCTTCAACTATCCAACATGAAGTGGACTTTTTTTTAAAAGATTTATATATTTATTTATTTAATTATTTAATTATTTATTTATTTATTTATTTATTTATTTATTTGAGACACACAGAGAGAGAGAGGCAGAGACACAGGCAGAGGGAGAAGCAGGCTCCATGCAGGGCTGAAGGCAGCGCTAAACTCCCGAGCCACCCAGGCTGCCCGAAGTGGACTACTTTTTAATGCTTTTCTTTATTTATGTTATTGTATACTCAAAAAGAGAACAGTTGTATTTTTCTATCATATTGATCTTTTTGCAATTATGAAGTATCTATAGATCTGGCAATTTTTTTATGGTCTACTTTTTCTGATGTATGTATAATTATGACAGCATACGTGGTTTTCTTCTTCTATTTTATTTTAATCCTTTTCTCTCAATATTTCTCTGTCCTAATATTAATGGTACATTCCCTATAAACAATATATAATGATGTCTTGCTTTTTAATCCTCTGACAATGTGTCTTACTTGGGTGATTTAGTCTACCTAC
This sequence comes from Canis aureus, assembly GCF_053574225.1. Lineage (NCBI taxonomy): Eukaryota > Metazoa > Chordata > Mammalia > Carnivora > Canidae > Canis > Canis aureus. The sequence continues at coordinate 49,241,310 of NC_135614.1, forward strand.
GTTTAATGTGACTTAATATACTTAGGTTTATTTACTCCTTTATTCTTTATTTTCCAATGACCCCATTTTTTTGGTCGTTTTTTCTTCTTTCCTGAATTCTTGTAAAGGAACCAACCATATTTTATCCCATTTTCACCCACCATGAGCTCTTTAGTTATACTTAATTTTTTTTATTTTTTAAAAGTCACCTTAAAGAAAACAAAACAAATGAGCAAAGGGAAAAAGAGAAAGAGAGAGACAAACTAAGAAATAGATTCCTAATTATAGAGAACAAATTAATGCTCACCAGAGTTCAGGTTGGTGCAGGGATGGAGGAAATAGGTGATGGGGATTAAGGAGTACCCTTGTGATGAGCACCAGGTGTTATATGGAAGTATTGAATCACTATATTGTATACTTGAAACTAATATTACACTGCATGTTAACTACCTTGAATTTAAATTAAAAGTTCTTAAAAATTACCTTAAAGATTATACTACCATTTGACCAATAAATTCTACAAGTTAGTACTTTTGTACTACCAGTACAATGTAAGAATATTAGAACTCTTTAAATCCATTTACTCCTCTCCACTCTTTTTTTATAATTGTCATCTATTTTTTATTCCAATTTATTTATTGTTTTGTAAGCCAATATAGCTTTAGATTTAGCCATATATTTACTCTTATTGTTCTTCATTATTTACTGAATTTTCTTACTTTTTTAAGAGATGATTTTCCTTCTCCCTGAATAACTCCTCTGAAGTCTTCTTTTACTATGAGTCTGCTGACAAATTCATTTTTTCCTAAAAATATTGTTTTCTTCATTGTTTTCTTTCAAGTTTTTATTTAAATTCTAGTTAGTTAACATAGTGTAATATTAATTTCAGGTGTAGAGCTTAGTGATTCATCACTTTCATAAAACACCCAGTGCTCATCACAAGTGCTCTCTTTAATATCCATCACCCATTTATCCATCCCCCCATCTATCTCCCTTGAAGGAACCCTCAGTTTGTTCTCTATAGTTAAGAGTCTCCTTTCTGGTTTGCATTTTGTATTTTTTACTCAGCTTTTATGACTGTCCTCCATAAAACATTGGCCATATACAAGCTATTCTATCATAGCCAAAGTGACAAATCACCTTTCTTAGACTTTGCAAAATTTTGCCACTTTATTTTTTTAATTCTAGAATTTCCGTTTGATTCATCATTATTGATTCTAATGTTTTATTCTCCACATTCTTATTTATTTTCTTGAACATAACATTCTGTTTTAAAGTCTTGAATTCCAAATTTTGTACTGCTAAAATCAAGATTCTAATAGAAACTCTGCTTAGATTTTTAGCTTCCAATCCTTTATGCTTGGCTTTTTAGCCTTCTGGCCTACCCAAAATATGTCTCCCTTGGGAAAGAACCACAGAATCCCAGGTCCATTGGGTTGTCATTGTTCTCTTCCCTCTAGAAACTTGGTCTCTCAAGTCCTGACTTCCTTTATGGCCCCAAACTCCATCTTTTATCTACTCAACCAGGAGACATGCAAAAGGTCTAGCCACTGCTCTCTATTCAAACCACTTATGAACCAGAGGGCCATTTTTAGGAGAAGTGGAAAAGAATGTTAGGCTTATCTCACCCTTTTCAACAGGCTTTGTAATACTCAAGTCCTAGATATTTTGGTTGCTTTAAAATGCCTTTTGTATTTTTTATTCAGCTTTTATGACTGTTCTCCATAAAAGATTGGTCACATACAAGCTATTCTATCATAGCCAAAGGGAGAAATCGCCTATTGTAGACTTCTGCAAAACTTCAAAGTTTGAAGCTGTAAGATAGACTGGGAGAAAAATTAGTATCTCTGGTCAATCCTCATAATGGCTGGAAAAAAAACAATATTACAGATTCAAAAGTGTAAATTGGTAATCAGTTTGGGGGAAGGGAGGAATTATAATACGTGGAATAAAAGACCTGTTTTTTAAATCCCAGCAATGAGATTCAATAGCTCTAGGACCATGACTAGTCACATAAACTTTCTGACTATTGGTTTTCATCTATATATAAGAATAAAAATTAATGAGATTAAATTATGTTTAAGATGAAAATCATTTGTAAATTGAAATGATAGATACCAAAGAAATTCAGAAAGTTTCAGACATACTTTTATGAAAAAGGATCAGAATTTGACACATATTAATCTGTTCCACACACAACAGCAAGCCTTTTGTGGGTTCTGACAAGTTATTTTTCAATGGGTTTTTTTCCTAACTAAAATATAATGCATGTAAACGGAAAATAGGAAAGTGAACAGACTATGACAAGTAAAGATATTAAACTAGTAATTAACAAAAATACCCACCAAAAAAAATCCCAGGTACAGAAGATTTCACTGATGAATTCTACAAAACTTAAAGAATCAAAAAGATATCATATGATAGGAAAACTATGGACCATTATCTCTTAAGAATACAGAAACAAAAATCTTCAACAGAAATACAAGCATACCAAATTCAACAACATGAAGGGTTATACACCATGACCAACTGGAATTTATCCCAGGAATGCAAGGTCGGTTTAAAAGAGAAGACTATTAATGTAACAGATCATATCAACAGATAAAATTAAAAGCCGAAAACCATATAATCAACAGTAAACTGCAGAAAAAGCATTTGACAAAATCCAACACTATTTCACAATTAAAAAAATATCTAGGCATAGAAGGAAACTCGCTCAACATGATAAATATCCATTAAAAATCCACAACTAACATCTACTTAATTATGAAAGACTGGATGCGTTCCTCTAAAAAATCAGCAACAACACAAAAATGTCTGTTCTAAAGTTCTATCAAACATTGTACTGGTATGGCATTAGAACAGGGCATTAGGACAAGTAAATAAAATAAAAATATATCTAAATTAGAAAAGAAGAAATAAAATTACCCCTACTCACAAATGATATGATCTTGCACATAGAAAGTTCTAAGTAATCTACTATTAGAACTAATAAATTATTTAAGCAAAGTTGCAGGATATAAAAATCAATATAAAAATCAATCATATTCCTATGATCTAGCAATAAACAATACAAAAATAAAATTAAGAAAACAATTCCATTTACTATAGCATCAAAATTAATAAAGTGCTGCTTAGAAATAAATTTAACAAAAAAGAAAGAAAGAAATTTAACAATGAGAGTTGCGGGAGAGGAGGTAGGGGGATAGGGTAACTGATTGATGGGCGTTAAGTAGAGCATGTGATATGATGAGCACTGGGTGTTATACACAACTAATAAATTATTGAACACTACATCTGAACTAATGCACTATATGGTGGCTAATTGAATTTAAATTTTAAAAACTAGAAATTAATTAATTTAACAACAGAAGTGTAATATTCATATCCTGAAAACTACAAAACACTGTTCAAAGAAATGAAAGATGTTTTATGAGTGGAAAGACATTCCAAGTCATGGGTCAAAAGGCTTAATATTGTTAAGATGGAAAGATTTTCCAAACTAATTTATAGACTCAATGCAATTTCTATAGAATCCCAGATAGCTTCTTCACAGAAATCAACAAGTCGATCCTAAAATTTATATTAAAACTCAAGGAACTCAGAATAGCCAAAACAGTCTTGAAAAGGGAAATCAAAGTTAGAAGATTCATACCTCTGATTGTAAAAGTTACAAAGCAAATGTAATCAAAGCAGCATTGTACTGGCGTAGGACAGACAGATAGATGAAAGGAATACAAGTGAGTGTTCAGAAATAAGCTTCAGATTTGGCAGAGGTTTCATAGGCATGATACCAAATGCAAGCAGCAAAAGAAAGAACAGATATATTAAAGTTCATCAAAACTGAAAACATCTGCACTTCAAAGGACATGAGTAGGAAAGTAAAAAAACGCACCTCACAGGATGGGAGAAAATATTTGCAAAGCATACATCTAATATGGTACTCGTATCTAGAATATATAAAGAACCCTTACTACTCAAAAATGAAAATATAAATAACCCAATGACAAAATAGATGAAAGACTAAACGGAAATCTCTCCAAAAAAAGATATTAAAAAGACCAAAAAGCCTGTTAAAAAGATGCTTGATATCTTAGTTATTAGGGAAATGCAAATCAAAACCACAGTGACTTATCACTTCAACCCAGTAACATGGCTAGAATAAAAAGTTAGGTAACAGGAATTTATAAGATGTAGAAAAACTAAAACCTTCTTCATACATTGCTTGTGGAAACTTGAAATGGTACAGCTGCTTTGAAAAACAGTCTGTCAATTCCTCAAAAAAATTAAACATGCAATTACTATTTTACCAAGAAATTTTACTCCTCAGTTTATACTCAAGAGAAATAAACACATATAGCCACACAAAAACTTATTCCCAAATGCAGCACTATTCATAATATCCAAAATGTGGAAAGCATCTAAGTGTTTATTAATATGGGGTATATGTGAATAAACAAAATGTGGTAATAGCCATGAAATGAAATATTACTTAGCATTAAAAAGGAATAGAATACTGGTACGTGCTTCAACATAGATTAACCTCATGCTAATTTTTTTAGAAAAGGTCACAGAGGATCATACATTATTTGATCTGATTTTTATGAAATGTTCAGAATAGGCAAATCTATAAAGATATAAATTAGTGTCTAGAGATGAGGGGCAGATGGAAATTAAAAGTTACAGCCAAAGGACACAGGGTTTCTTGTAGGGGCAATTCCAGTGTTCCAAAATTGTGGTGATTCTTGCACAACTCCGTGAATACACCAGAAACCACTGAATTATATAGTTTAAATGGGTAAACTGTATGGTATGGTAAATTATGTCTTACGAAATAAAGCTGTTACTCACCTCTACCTCCAAAAAGGGTAGATATATTCAGCGTTAGCACTAAGTTCTACAAGGATTTAAAAGATACTAATTCCTGGTTTCCATAAATATAATAAGACCTATAGAGAGAAGACATATATTCTTTTTTAATTAAACACCACACCAAGAACATATTTGCCTTATTTTTAGACCCTAAATTTCGTGGTTTTTAACTACTTATATATACAAAAGTAGGATAAAAGTAGGATATATCTTAAAATCAAGGTATAATTTAAGGTAGGTCATCACTTTTCATAAAAACTATTAGTTATCCTTCTTAAGTGACTTAGAATCAAACAAAATGTAATGGAAAACAATTTGGGTTATACAGGTCAAAGTGCATTGTAAATTGCTTTTTTAAGAGGTCTCATATTATTGAGATCTGAAATGGTCAGAGAAGCCTTTGTCAAGATTTAGACTCAAACAAATCTTTGAAGAATAGACAATGTGCAGATTATGAGAAAGAGCAAGAAAAAACTTTCAGCCACTTTTTATGGGATTTCTGTAGATGTCTTACATTTTTAAAATTCCCTTTTGCTTCTACTTCTATGTCCTTGTCTTTAAACATCCTGGACACATACATCTGCTGCATGTAATCATTCAAAGAATGAGGTCCAGGTCCTTTCTTTTTATAAGTCACACATACTACCAATACAAATACTTGACACGATTCAAGAAAAAATAGATTAAAATAAAACATGCTTAAATAAAAAATGAGGGGGAATCCCTGGGTGGCTCAGCAGTTTAGCACCTGCCTTCGGCCCAGGGCGTGATCCTGGAGTCCAGGAATTGAGTCGCACATCAGGCTCCCTGCATGGAACCTGCTTCTCCCTCTGCCTGTGTCTCTGCCCCTCTCTGTGTGTCTTTCATGAATAAATAAATAAAATATATAAATAAATAAATAAATAAATAAATAAATAAATAAATAAATAAATAATGAGGGATTATAATAATTCTCTGATAGTCTATTGTCTTACACATGAGTAACTGTATTTATAGAATATCTAAATTCATATGGTGATTTTACATTTTACATAATTTGTTTTATCTTCCTTGAATATTGTATCACAGCCACATAACTAACTAATCCCACAAAACAACAGGATTAGCCCAAGCATTATTTCCTTTAAAAACTAAACAAATAGTGTAAACATTAAAAGAGCCTGGGCTGATTTCAAAGCCAAAACCCCGTCATTACTACCTGTAAGACCTTGTTCCCTAATCTCTGAGTCTCCATTTCCTCATCTTAAAGTAAGAATAATAATATCATCTGGTTAAAAAAAACATTTTTTTCATGGTTCTCATATGAAGTGAGTATCAGAACCACTCAAAAAAAGACCATTAAGCCAGAGGTAGACGTCACAGAAATAGACTTACATAGTTGATGAAAACTGGAGAAAGCTGTAAATCTACTTTCTGCTTCTAGATAAGGATATAGGCTTGAGATATTATTAAATTTGCTTTCAGAATCATGTGTTCCATTATTCTAAAAATTCCTTTAAAAGCCAATACAGATATTGTTTGTGCAACTTTCTGAATAGTGACACAAAAATGTGGCACAGCAAAGACAATACTCTCAGGTCTAGCAAAATTGTTCTTTTCAGTACATCTGGGCAATCTCTTATTTAGGGATTATGGAACACAGTGAAAGCTGTGCTAAGATGTGCTGAAACTGGGCCTGCTGTCTCTCAGCATCCACTTCACTTACACAAAGATTTTGCATCCTTGACTAATTAACTCAGGATCACAATCTAACCTACAGAGGATGTTTGTGTAAGTGCCAGATCTTCCCAGGATCCATAACCTCATAGGCTGTTGTGCGCACATAATCATATAATACATTTAAAACGCTTAGCAGGATGTCTGTTACAGAGTAAACCCTAAATAAACACTAGTTAAGGCCAGATGAAGGTGGTGACGTTGTTTATGAAATGAACAGATGCACAGATGATGTCACATTCTATTTTGATGGATGATCAATAAGAAAGAGTGAGGGGGGATGCTACTCTAACTCCTCTAAAGGCTACTGACTTGAAAGAATAGGGGCAATTAGTTTAATCTTGCTTCTCCTCATTTTAAAGAATTTTAAAGTAAGATAAAGGGAAATGTGGTAGTCCAGAGATTACATCAAGGAAAACTTTTTTTTCCTTTGTCTCTAAACTAAAAACTGAATGACAGATATTAAACTGGAAAGCCAACATTCCAAAAGTGTTAATTTTTATGATTCAGAGCCAGTCTGTGTTCAATGTTTAATATAACAATGGTTCAATGACTTAGTAGACAACCCTGCAAGACCATCCGGAAGAGCTAGATATAAAATCTAAAGGCCCCCCAGAGTGAAAGTAATACATAGGATGAATTACTACAAGATTCTGCTTCCGTCTCCTCTTAATACTAAAGTTCTGCCATTACCAGCTCTGTGTCCTCAGACAAAATACTTAATCTCTCTATGTCTCATTACACTCATAAAATGGGGCAAGTAGAAGCTACCTCACAAGTTGTGTGGGCATCATTATTATTATAATTTTGCCATTGTAAGCATTATCAAAACATCTTAATTAAAAAAAGATGGAAGGAAAGGAAGCAAGATTATTTAGAACGCATGACATTATATCTATCTTCCCTTCTAGCTTCATCTATAAAACAGCCCTCAACTTTTCCTATATTTCAGATACATCAAAATGTTAATTTCTCCTTAATTACACCTAATTAATTGATTCTCAGACATTAATTAAGCACCTACTATCTTTCAGAGCTCTGAAATACAACAATGAAACAACATAGACTCTGTTCTCAGGGAATTTACAATCTGGTAAAAAGCTGTTATTATACCATAACTGACATTGCTCCCTTAACCTAAACATAATTCTCCACCACCATCCTGAATAGATATAGGAAACATCTTCCAATACACTGAAAAAAATCTGGATCTATCTGCCCTCCTTCTCCTATTACAGTCTTTTTAAATCTTGAATTTGGTACTTAAAACCCTGGATCAAACAGTTATATAAATGGAAAAGTCCATTATAGAAAGGATGGTGTGGGTTTTTTTATATAGGATCTTATGTCTGTTTATCCCACAACACTACCAAGTTGTATCTATCACCAGACATTATATATAAATAAATATACATGTACATAATAATAATACCTATGTTCCTTTGGCATTTTATATTTTCAAAACACTTTCTCACAAATCTCTTCTTTTAACCTCACAGAAACTTTTAACATGTATAAATGTCAAAGAAGAAAAAAGAGTACTTTAAGTGAGTTCCTAAAATATAGAACTGGAGAGTCTAGAACAAAAGACTTCCAACTCCAGCTGATTTTTTCTACCATGATCCCATGACCTCTTCTAAGAGATATCCTACAATTTGTCAATTTTCAGATGGGCTTTGAAGAAATATTTAAGCAGACTGGAAGTCAGAAAGGAGAAAGATCAGGAGAAGGAAAGATTTACAATGTTTTTAGAAAGGATAAAAAATTACTGTTAGCAAATGACAAGCCTAAACGCAAAAGCCAATTCTAAATCAATAACTTCTGGCACTATTTACCTACTAAAATATAACTTCGGTCAAAATTTTTCACCTATAGGGGCTGCCAAAATCCTTGACTTTGTATCAATAGCACTAGAGCAATGTTCATCTCCCAAGAATAAACCCTATGATACTGGTTAATGTACTCATAAAAGATATGGTTTGTTTTCCTATATATACATGTACATACACATGTCTATGTGTGTAAAACTCTGTCATTATGAAGAAGTACTAGACAAGCTCCTAGTTCACAGAGCTCTCTCACAAATATTCTACACTTTCAACATTCTCACTGAAGAAAGGTGCAACTGGAGAGGATCCAGTAACCTGAGCCCATAATTCATGAACTACCATCTTACATCTGGACAACTCTTTCTCTTATCCAATCTTTTCTTTCTTTCTTTTCTTTTTTTTTTTTTTTTTTTTTTTTTTTGGAAAATGAATAAACAGTTCTTTTTCAAGATGTATGCTTGAGCATTCTGATCAGTGTTGGTACTCAAAATGTATGCTTAAGGAAGCATTTGAGTCAGTCAAGGGGAATATAATTGCCTAAAACAGACTAGGTTGAAATCATCATATTCTACATTTTCAAAGATAAAGAGATATAAGACTTTCCTGATTTCTGTCAACCTCTGTTCTTTTACCTGGCCACTACTTCCATAGTCATTTGGACGAACTCATACAGTGAAGCAAAAACTTTCCACTGATATTGAGCTTACCACTTTTTCCTAAACTCAGGATTGATAACAGAGTGAATGATATGTTATTATCTGAAAAAAAAAAAAAAAAAAAGGCTTTGTAACTGGGTGGGGGGAGGTGGGTAGAGGGAGAGACAAAAGGACAAATTTTAAAGCAAGAAGGGATTCCTATCTGTTGGAAATTTCCTAGGTTCAAAATGTAACCCACATACACACTAAATGTTGCCCTTTATTCTACCTCCACAACTTTGCATATACACTTTCTGAAAGGATCTTAGTCTCCAGGCATTTTTGTCAAGCTCTCTCAAGTTTTAATTATCAATTCACATGATAAGTCTAAAACCAAGTGTAGAACCAGACTTACTGCAGTGTGGAAAAGGGTCTATGCATAAAACAGAAGTCCTGTTGGCCAACTGGCAATTCCCTTTGTTTGTAGACTCTTGCAATTACTTCCAGGTCATTAGGCCCGTCTTGAGTAGGTATTATACTGTCATTAAGAAAAGTGGTGTAATGACATTCAATGTTATGAAATTATAGCAATAAAAGGAGAGAAGTGATGTCAACAAAGAAAAGTTACAGACATTGAATTTTAGCTAAATTTTGAAAAGTTTGACTTAAGTTTTATAAGAAATATTAAGAAGAAAATTAGCATTTCCATACTTTATCAGTAGATTTATCTTATTCAACAAAAGTATATTGAGGGCCTTAGTGAGCCAAACACTGTTCTAGGTGCTAAAGGATAGAGCTTTGGATAAGATAGACAAGGCCCACAGTTCATAGAATTTATTTCTAAGTGAGACAAAAGAGACAGATAAACACATGTACCAGAAGTTATTCACCAGTCGTGCTATGAAGAAAATAAAAATCACCTATTTTAGGTGATAAATAGACTTAATACAGAAGCTCTTCCTGAGACCTCACACTAAAACTTAAATGACAAAAGGGACCCAGTCATTTGGAAACAAGTAAAAGTTGGGACAGCTCAAACAAAGGCTTTGGAGACAGGAACAAATTTAGCATGTTTTAGGAATAACAACAACAAAGTCAATGTGACTAGAGAATACTGACCTTTAGAAAGGGTGGAGAAGCAGTCAGGGACTAGACTGTAAGACCTAGTAGACCCAAATATTATAGTAATATTTATTGAAATCCTACTATATGCCAGGCACTATTCTAAACTCTAGGGATTGTATCAGTAAACAAAAAGGGCAAATTCCATGACCACAGAGAGCTCACTTTCTAGTTGTTAGAAACAGATAACAAGCAAAGTTTTAAAAAATATTAAGCACTATGGAGAAAAACAGAATGGGATAAAGAAAATAATGTATGCAGTGGAGCGGGAAGGCATACTCTATTACACACAATAGTGTGGTAGATGACAGATGACTGAAAATTCATTGCCACTCTTTATGCTGAGATGTTGAATCTGATTCCCTTACCCTTAAACCTGAGCTAGTTTTGATCACTTACCTGACCAGCAGGATACAGTGAAAGTGTTTTTCTGAAGCTTATGAAGTAAGAACATAGACTCCTAGCAGCTATGGTCTCTTAGAACACTCTCTCTGGAAACCCTGAGAGTACCACGCTGGAGATGGCATGTGTTGACTCTGGTTGTGGTAGGTCGCATCTCAAATGGCTCCCAATGATCACAGCTTCTTAATATTCATATCATTGTGCATTCCCCTTCCCTTGAGTATGAATTAGACCTAGTGACTCACTTCTAACAAAGAGAATACCACACATATTTGGATGTCACACCCAACATTAGATTACAAAACACTGTCTTCTGTCTGGCTTGATCTCCCTTGCTCTCCCTTGCCCAGACACCTCATCACAAGGAACCAAACTGTTATGATGTGGTCAGTCAATGAAGAGGCCCGTGGAGCAAGGACCTAATGTCTGTGACCAACAACTAAAAGGGCCTAAGACCTACCAACTGCTGCCTGAGTTTGAAAGCTGTTCCTCCCCAGCTGAGTCTTGAGACAAAACCCCAGAAAACAGTGAGACTGCAACTTTGTGAGAAACCCTAAGAGAATTTAACTAAGTTTCACTTGATTTTTTGACACACAAAAACTGTGATTTATTAATATTTGCTATTTTAAGTCACTATGTTTTGGGATAGTCTGTTAAACAGCAACAAACAACTAATATACTGGAAGACAATCCTAGTTGATGCCAGCCTCCTGTTCATCCCCGCCAAAGTGCCAAGCATATGACTGAAGCCTCCCTATGAGTGAATCCCCCAACAAAGCACCACTAAATGACCTGTCAATGCCAAATGCAATAGAAAATTCCTCCAGCCAGGCACTGCCCAAATTCCTGACCCACAACATTATTAGCTATAATAAAAATGGTGGTTATTTTAAGCCACTGTGTTTTAGGGTGTCTAATATCCAACAACAGACAACTGGAATGGGTGGTCAGGAACACCTCTTTGATAAAGTGACATCTGAAGAAACAACTGAAAGAAAGAAGGGAGTGAGATATGCCAGTATCAGCCAAAGGGAATAACTGGTAGAGGACCTACATGAAAGTATACTAGGCACATTCAAGGAACATAAGTGGCCCTCTGGATAACATGGAGTAGGTAAAGAATAGAGGAGATGTGGTGGTAGGAGAAGAGCTCAGAGAGGAAGCAGCATGGCAGATGATGAAGGCCTTTTAAAGGACTGGCATTTACTGTGAGTGAATTGCAGAATTTTGAGCTCAAAGTTTTGAGTAGAATATGTTATCAGGAAGTTCTTTTAGTCCTTCTCCCTTCACTTATAATAGCTATGTCCGAATAGTGAGAGCCACAAACCTTCATCAAACACCCTTCATAGCATCAAGCATTCAACAATAACTGATCATTTTAAAATTTATCCTCAGAGAATGACTCATGGACTCTGGAGTCTGTGTGTGGCCTGTGCCTTCACTTCTTCCCATCCTTCTTCACCCGGTCATATACAGCACCAGTGCTTTCATTTTTGGAGTATTTACATTAACTTGAAGTTGTTAACCTAGCTGTGTTGCAGAATGTTTCAGACAGTGCCAGGGGCTATAAATAAATAACAGTTATTTCAGGTTTGCCTGGCAAACAAGCGCTTGGATTCTGTTGAGACCCCAGAGACTATGACTGCTGTGGTGTTGAATACCTCAAACAAGGCTAAAAGCAGGTTTCTCAAGAAATACTAAGCAGACACACTCCAAGTGACACAGTTATGTCTCCCATCAACATACATCTCCTGATTGTCACCGAGACCAATAAATAGTTCTCTCTGTCATCTGTACTTGGAATAAACCGCAGCTAACCAGAGCCCAATTATTTCTTATTACCAACCAGATTTCTTATCTCTCCTCAAACTTTAGCAACTGACAAATAACCAAAACAAAAATTTCAAGATTCTTTTTTTAATTTATGATGTCATCTACAGCAGTGAGTCCCAAATTTCTCAGTAAGGAAGACCTATGTTTTAACGTCTTAATATCTAGCTATATGCACTTGAACAAGTATTTCATTTCTCTGTACCTTGGTTTCTATATTTGTAAATGGAAATGAAACTACCTATGTCATAGAGTTAGTGAGTATTTAAATGCTTTGGAAAGTACCTGACATATAGTTAACAATCAATATATATTAGTTCATCATAACTTAACAAAAGTACTGACTACTCTCTCCACACAGTAGTAGTTATAACCATTAAAAAAAAGTCTTGATCATGTTACAATAAATTCAGTAGGACTTATAAATGAATTTATAATTCATTATCCCTTACGGAGTTACATATACTTGAAGCATGGTACATATCTGACAAAGACCCAGTGATGACTGAGTTAGTTAAGCCTCAAGAGTATGTGATCAACATAGAGTTTATGAATCTCTGACCCAGGGAAGAGAGCACTTTTACTTCCATCCACTTTATCATTTATATTACTAGTATTATACAATAAAAAATGTTCAGAACTGTGACACCCTGCCCTATAAAGAGTCCCAGTTACCAAAGAACATAATTTAAAAATATATTAATGTGTTTTAAGAGAAAAGTGTAAGTAATTTGAATTTAGAACTCTGTAGCAACAAAACTCAAAACAAAAATGTCCTTCTGATTCATCTTCCATTATGTAGAAAATTCAGCTAATCAGAAGTCCTCTTTCTTTGGCACAGTAGCTGGTTAAAATTTTATAACAATGCCATTTCACTGAAATACCTCAGTATGCAAACTGGCAACCCACTGCTTGGTCTATATACATATTATTGTAGGTAACTCCATCTTCTGACAGAATGTTGCCTAACACATAGACTATAAGCCACGGGAAATGGCTAAGAGTGGTCAATTTTCTCCTCTGGCAGATTTCTGATCTCCTTATAACAAGTAAACCATGCATGGAAAAATAACATCTCTCTCATCAGATCTAATTGTGTTTATACACTAATTTCAAATAAAAGCAGAGATACTACTGATTTACTGAACATTTACTATATCCTCATATGGAAGGGAAAGTAGAGGAAACAGCAAAAAATGTCACCCAGTCATATTTGCAAGTTCAAAGGTGAAATTACATAATATACTGTAAATCTGAATTACAAGAAAGTTTTCATTACTAGATAACAATTGCCTTTACTAGTTTAACTTCATTAACATGTTTTTGGACTTTACATAGTGGGAGAGAGAAATACTCTCCAATGAACTACAATAGAACAAGTTTGTAAAGCAGCAAAATACAATATTTTAAGAAAAAGGAAAAAAAGGATCAATGAATGTGGTTTTGGTGTGGGAACTGTAGTATCATTAACAAATCTACCCATCTTTATTAATTTTTCCTTCATAACCATTTTCACATTTGCTTTTTCTCAGTAACAAGAGGTTCCTTATAAACAAGCCAAAGTACAAAATGAAATGCTATTGTGACATCTAATTGCTAAGAATCATTCTGTCTTATGAACAAGAGAACATATTATTGCTAATCTTTATACTGAACCTGGATCAAAATGCTATTTTTTTCTTCCCCAAACTAGCTGCTCACACCCATGTAAAGTCCCTGCCTATTATCATGCTTGTCTTGGAATTCCCTATTTGTAGGCTGCTATTTGCAGGCAAAGATGAACCAGGGATGTCTCACCTAGGTATTACTCTAAGAAACTCTTGATAGTATGGGTTAATTATATCTCATCTCACTTCCCATTACCACTTACTCAATTAAATACAAATCTGAACAGAAAAAGCAGTTTTCTTCCCACACAAATGTTTGCTTTTAGCCTAATGCTCTTTCCAAACAACTGGCTGCCATGGTAGCAGGTATTTTGTATAGAGTGCCTCAAAGTGAGTAAAAATCATTAAAAATGACTAATTAGTCATTAGCCAACAGACAGAAAGCTGCTATTTCCATGCCCAGATGAGAACCAGAATTCTCCTTGCAGATTCCATTAACGCACATAAAATGGGAGAGAGGTGAAGGTCAAAGAAAACAATGTTTCCTTTTAACCTTATTCCTCCCTGATCAAAACTTGTTTCAAAAGCATATTGTTGGCTCCACAACTTGCTCGATCCTCTTGGTTACCTGAGTACCAATTACTGCTGCCTTTCTAGAATATCCATCCAGTATCTGTCCTTTCATGGGTCAATTGTTTGTGATGTATATGAAGAGTGTAGTCATTGGTGCGTTAGCCATAATTAGATTCTGCTACTCCCCTCACCAAATCAAAACTCATGATTGTATTTCCAGAGAAATGTTTCTAAGCACAAGGTCATAAAGACACTACCAATTTCAGTTTAACCTGTCTGTTCAATTGACTACTTAAACTGACAACTCTAATTGTCCAATACTGGACACGTTTATGCATTAAAATGTCTGGTTACATTGTTCTAAACCAAAGATAATCTGACTTCGATAATCAGGTCTGAATTTAGAGGCTAATTGCACATCATTCTTTAACCTTTAAAATGAGTTGCCCTTATAATTTAGAAGAATCCTCTGTGCATTTGTCTAAAACTAAAGATTCCAAAGGAATGAAAATGAAGAGATTATTCTCTGTGACTGAAAAGTGACAAAGAAATGACACCCCAAGTCTTCAATTTCAAAAGGGTTATTAAATCTATGTTCATACTGCATACTTGCTGGATTTATAATTTGTGCACTGCCCAATGCTTTCATTTGCATGAAGAAAGGAAGGAAAGGTCAATATGTTCCTTTTAAAGTGTCTAAACTTCAATTGCAGAAAGCACTATTTAATGGATAGTATCTTTCTTTTATTTTCCCCTTCTTTCACTCTACTTCTTTCCCAAAGACACAACTTCATAATGTAGATTCATATTTGGTTTCAGAAAAATCTGAGTCTTGATCTAAACTCTACCCTAAGAAGCCAAATAACACAGGGAAAAAAAATCTTTTTTTTTTCACTACTGTTTGTTCCTGGAGTGTAAAGATTATTTTACAACCTACTCAGTTACTAGCAGCATCTTGCATTTTTTTAACAGATAGTCATTAGATGTCTGCTTGCTTGTATATTGCTACATGCATTTATAAAAGCCCAAATAGAAATGAAGTAAATTATGTATGTTTACTAGGGACCACAGTCACCACCTCAAAGAGATTATAAACATATACCTACCCAGCTTAAGGAAACAATAAAAATGTGCCCTCAGGGAAAGACAACCCATAGGTAATTATTAGTTGTTATTGGTTGTTTAGATTTCTCTATCACTGGTCTACTCTGCTAACCGAAGAAACAATAACTCACATGCTTTTCTTCTGATTCCTGTACTGACTCTAAATTGTAGATTCGATCACTCACTTTTATTCTTCCAACATGCACACATTTTCAATCAGGTAATATTGGCATAAAAATAATTATAAGGAGAATAAAGTATATGTCTCTTTTCTTTCTATTTCACTAGACCAATGAATTGAATGTGCTTTTTTAATCTATGACATTTACACCTGTTTTAATTAAATGAAGGGAATCTCTATCCTCCAATCAGAACTGCTCTGTCAAGTCTAGAAAAATTTAGAAGGGATCCCACTGTTTAATAGGTATGAAGTTTCAATAATGCAAGATGAAAAAGTAATACTGTATAATATTATGCTTATAGTTAACAATATTATACTGCACACCAAATTTTAAGAGGGTAGATCTCATATTATGTATTTTATTACAATGAAAAAATTAGAAGTCTAGAAAAATCTTTATTTTGTAGATGAAGAAACCATTGAGATTTGAAAAAAGCATCTGAATAATCATCTATTTATCACTAATAGATTCAATAATAATCTGCTGACCTCAATAAGGAAAAATGCTATTATTTTTGGTCTGCCACAATGAGTAGACTGACTAGGTTTGCTTGTCTGACATGCAGTTTCTAGGACTCCCAAAGATTCTAACTCAGCAGTTCAGCCTTATGATTCCAAAATCCACATTTTCAACAGTACTTCAAGTATTCATAAGTAGAGGTCTACAGATTACACTTTAAGAAGTCTGAGGTGATCAGGAAAAAAAGAAGTTTGGAGTAGTATGCTCCCTTTTCCCAAATGCTGAAGATGATTTTGATCATTCATTTATAATTCCTTACATGGTTTCTGTTGAAATATGCACTTCAAAAACACTGGCAAAGTCTAAAATCGTGTAATATTAAGGGTTCAATTCTGGGAACAAAATCCATGAGTCTGGCACTATTAATACCAAAAACTGTTTGCCATGGTGACAGAAACTATAGTCAAAATACTTCAAATATAAGTAAATTTCATTAAAAATGATTTATATACCATCAACAGGAAATTTACTAAAACAGTTATAAATCATGGAAAGAAACTATCCTTGAATCTGTCAAATCTCAGAGCCTGTATTTTTTTTAAAGCTCTTTAAAAATATAGTGAGACATGTGAATGGTGAGCCTCAAATTTAGCCATTCATTTTTCTCTTTTTAGTATAGCACCACTAACTTTAATTAGAACATTAAAATTCCAGGAGTTATTGCAATTTTAAAAAACATATTAAGAAAGGCTTATGAAAACAAAGACATGGATAAAATATACCACCAGGCCACAAGATATTTCAAGATTACAATTCTCTTCCTTTTCCTTTTATTAGAATAAGAACCTTTTTCCACTCAAAAATCTTTAAATTGTGCTTATGACATCTTGGTATTCTTGGAATATCCTTCTTTTCTAAGTAAGGTCCAATGGTTATAAATCAAAACCATCAAATAGGATCATACTCGTAGACAATAATTTCCTGGATAACTAACCTTGTATATTTTAAGATGTCTTAGAATATGTAAAAATCCTCTTTCCCTAATCAGACCTGCTTCGGCAGAAGTCTAGGAAAGTCTTTCATATCATGGGTGATTAAGAAACCATTGGAATGTGAAGGGAGGATTTAAATAACACAATCTCTATAATGCTGGAAAGTTGTCAAATCATTCACAGATCGCTTGCATTTGTATTCTTCTTTCTTTGCATATATAAGCTTCAACAACACTCACAAGACCAAGTTATCAATTAAAAAAATCAGTCTCAAGCAAAATTTCTATCTAGACAATGATGGATACACTAGACTGATTAATTCATATCTTTCAGCCATTAAAAAAGTTTGCTATAGTCGTTTACTTGTCAAAAATACAAAATACCATCAAAAGTGAAGTTGCAAACCATAAATATTGTAAATGGAGTCCAAAACCATGTTCCATCTTTGTAATCCAAAGAAACAATTTCACACTAAAGGCAATAATTTGAATAACTTAATGATTTTGTCTCCATTAATGTAGCAGACACTGATGAGGTGAATATGAGTCTCAGATCACATGTTAGGCAATAGAGACACAAAGATAAACCACTGCACCCTGAAGGAGTCTGCATTTTATTAGACCTGACCATCACAGGCCAGTTTCAGTCAAACTGATAAGAAACTCAATCTAGGTATCCAAAATTGTGTGGAACATAACTAAACTTGAGAATAGCTCTGTTTAAGGCAGTCACTATTTAGTGAAACAATTACTTCATAAATCCCACTCTGTCCCATGAGCAAGAGTAGACCTTGGGCAAGTAGAATAGAATTAAATGTAGAAATGCATTTGTGATGGAGGAACAATACTTGTCAAGAGCATGACCACTTCACAGAGTTGAAGGATGGAGCAAATGTGGGCATTGGCAGGTAAAAAAAAATCAAAGATGTTTAAAACAGAGATGTCTGGGTGGCTCGGTTAACCACCTGATTCCTGATTTTCGCTCAGGTCATGCTCTCGGGGTTGTGAGATCAAGCCTTGCGTCTGGGCATGGAGCCTACTTAAGATTGCCTCTCCCTCTCCCTCAGCCCTTTTCTCTCTCTCTCTCCCTCTCTAAATAAATACATACATACATACCTTTTAAAAATGTTTTTAAAAGATTTAAAACGTTTGTCTTTTCCTTCAATACACCAGCATTTTGCGAAGGCCATTCATTCTTTTTTCCAACTGTTTTCTGTTCTAACACACACACACATTTGCGCACACACAAATGAAAATACTTGTATGAAAAAAAAAAAAAAAGAAAATACTTGTATGGCACAGTGAAGTAAAAGTCCCTCCCAGGACTGAAGGACTCAAAATTTCAGCATACCAGACACATTCCCAGCACACTGATGAGAAGCTCCAAATCAGAAAAGTACATGCCTTCATTAAGAATTGGACTTCTCAGAACTAAACTCTCTAGATTCAAATCGTGATTCACTAGATGCATGAACTTGGAGAAGTTTCTTAGCCTAGCTAAATCTCTGTCTCTGTCTCTGTAAAATAGAGCTGATAATATTAACCATGTTGCCAGAATTGAATAGATTATGGAAGCAAATAAAGTAGATCTATCAGTTCACCAAATGATAGCTCCTAATATTATCATTATTTCTTACTGTAGGGAATACTGAAGAAATAACAATAAGAATAGTAACAGCTATTATACACTGAACTCCTACTAAAAGCCAGGAGCTTTTAAACTTGTTATAGCATTTTAATGAGGAAGGTACTTATTATTCTTCCTTTACAGATGAGGAAACTCTAGTGCAGAGAATTGAAATAATTGCATAGGGCTGCACAAACAACAAGTGAAAGTCATATGAAACCTGTTAGGAAAATTGCTTTTCAGGATGCCCTCCAGAAGCAACTTGTCCTCTTCTTTAACAAACAAAAACTAATAGTGTATTTCCAGCTTCTCTTAAGAGGCATCATGCCATTTCTAAATTTGTCTAAATTCTCTTAATGTTCATTTATGTTTTCTGCCTCAGCTATCTGCTACAGACTCTGTAGTGTTTTCCTTTATTTTTTCTTATACTTGCTTCACTCAAGTTACACATAATATTTCCTTGGGCTGATATTTCCAGATTTGGACAGAAAGTCAATTTGCTCCTTACAGTAACGGTTCTAACTCTAGCTTTGTGCAATAACCCCTTGTCCCCAATCTTTACTAGATCATTTTTTAAGTAGTATTATATCTTTTCAAGATGTGATGGCTAGAATTTTACCCAGTATTTCAGGATAATTTGGGAAGCTGAGTCTGGTTGGTAGTACCATTTTTGTTTTTAAACAAGCCCTGCTCCCAAGAAGCTCAGAAAATAGTTGAGAAGAGAGATTAATACATTGACATAATGCTTGTTGAATGATGTAAATATATTTATGTTGTTCCCAATCCCACAACACCCTTCCTCTTTTCCTACTTACCTCAATGCCATGACAAGTTTTCATCTTGTGGATGAAAAGGATTTTCAGAAAAGGCAGTGAAAAAAAGTTAGTGAATATTATAGACAAGGGAACAGCATGAAACTATGCATCTACAACTGATTAACTGCTCATCATTGTTTTGTGGGCTGTTAATAAGGGTGCTACCAACATGCTTAGTTCAAACAAGCTGGAGAAAGGCTGCTTTCAACAGAGTAGAAGGTTTCTCGTGTTGTTGTTGCTGTTGCTGCTGCTGCTGCTGCTGCTGTTGAACATCATAGGAATTTTCTAAATCTTCAGTATGCTCCTGAGTATTGTGAATCTCCAAGGAAGGGAAAAGTGTAGTATTTCCCAAACATGCATGACCATGGATTCTAGTTAATACACTCTGGAACTAGTGCACTATAGAACAATTATGGAAACATATGTAAAAAAAATAAACCATGGAGGTAAAAAAGCATTATTTAGGGACACAAGAAAACCAGCCAAATCTAATTAGAGCATCTATCATGAGGATTCCTGGACTCTGAAAGTTGGAGGGCAAGGAGGAAGACCCAGCAAAAGGATTTAATCTCAATGCCATATGCAAGAAGAGTTCATTTGCATGGAGTACACTAACATAAGTAGTCAATCACATAAAGAAAAATGAGTTTCACTATAGTATAACATTCACAGTCAAGATTGTTTTGCTTAGCAAAATAGAGCTCCTAGCATATCAGTATTGTTCTGCATGGTACAAACATAAAAGGTAAAACATTTGGCCTTCTGCTATCATTAATTTCCTACTTTGCACAAAGTTCTATAAATTAAATTGACACCTAGAAAAAAATGGTTGTCTGTTCAATGGACAATTGCATTATGATTTTATTCAGAAGGTTGGGGTATAAATTAATTTTTCGAATCCCCAAATGAAAACTAGTTATTGTTTTCTGAAAATGGACCAAAAAGACATTCAGAACAAAAAACTTTCCAAAGTGTCATCCTTGGTATAATTATATCATTCAAATAAAAAGTATGCAGGAGGGGGATCCCTGGATGGCTCAGCAGTTTGGTGCCTGCCTTTGGCCCAGGGCGCGATCCTGGAGTCCCGGGGAGGGGTCCCGCATCGGGCTCCAGGCATGGAGCCTGCTTCTTCCTCCTCCTGTGTCTCTGCCTCTCTCTCTCTTTCTCTCTCTCTCTCTCTCTCTCTATGTCTATCATAAGTAAATAAATCTTTAAAAAAAAAAAAGTATGCAGGATAATCTTGTTAAAGACTTGGGAGTTAAATCTCAGATAAAATAGTTAAAATGGAAAATGATGTAGGGGCAGGAGGTTGGAAAAGAAGGATCAGGGGACAGCTGTTTGTAGCTATGCCTCTTTAGTATTGTTTGATGTTTGAACACTTGTATAAATTACTTTATCAAAAAGATCAAATACTTTTTACAGAAAGTACATACCTTTGCCATTTAATGCTCATTTGCTGAAATATACAAGTGCAGAAATAAATATTTAACCTGAGGATGATATGGCTACAATATACAGCTAACATTGTGATATGGGGCCTATTTAAAGTTTGATTACTAATAAAATATCTACACTCTATTTACCAAGCAAAGTAGAGAGTTAAAAATAAAGTTGATGAAGGCAGTCTGTTCAATAAGTAAAAATTTAAATTTGAATCATTTAAATTAGGTTTTCTCCCTTCAAACTGAAAATATAATTTACTTTTTTTCCTCACCGTAGCATTTATTACCTGTATTATTTATCAGGCAATTAATCCTTCACAGCTAGTCCATAAACTCTTTAATGAAAGGTCCATATTTTCTTCCATTTTTATCTCAAATAATCATTTCACAATGAGGATGCATGATGAAGGAAGACAGGAGGGAGAGCAGGCAGTAAAAGAAATAAGGGAGGAAATTCTTATGCAGGGTTTTTACAAACGAAAGTGTTTTAAAACCATCTTGAACACTAGTAGCATTGCTTTTCTGTTCTTTGGGTGTTTTTATTTAATTGCAAAAGAATGATCTCAGAAATTCATGGTTTAAATTTATCTGATAGAGAAAGCTAGAGAATTACCCTTCATAATATTTAATTAAACATTTCTATCAATTACATTGAATAAATATACAGTCACAACTACCACTGGTTCAGCTGGCACTTAAAAAGATGGCATATATTAAAGCCCCAGTTTGGCTATGCAACACATTAGATAAGGTTAGCAAACACAGCAATTGTTTTTCCTAAGAAAATTGTTTCTTTTAATTAAAGCATTTGCTCTTCTCTTAACACTTTACAATGTGTGATGCAAAATAAACATAAAATAGTTTGTGCAGATTTTTCCTCAGCTTTCTCAGTCCAGCATCAGAATAATTTGATTCAGAATAATTTCTTAAGTCTTTATTTACTTGGAGTAGGAGAAAAAATACTACTGACAATTTTGATAATCAGCAAAACCATTTTATCAATACAACTTTATAATACTAGTTACAAAACTCCTATAGAAAACATAATGAGACAGAATGATTGGGATCTTATACCTCCTTTTCACTAAATGACTAACAAATGAAATCTTCAGTTATATATTGAGATATATGTTGAAAAAAATTGAGTCACGTGAGAAATGACTGTTTCAAATACTGCAGTGTTTAAAAGATGAGGTAGAAATAAAGAATATGGCTCTTGATATGGTACGTATATACAATGGACTACTACTCGGCCATCAAAAGATGAAATCTTGCCATTTGCAATGATGTGGATGGAACTAGAGGGTATTATGCTAAGCAAAATAAGTCAATCAGAGAAAGACAATTACCATATTATTTCACTCATGTGGAATTTAAGAAACAAAACAGAGGATCATAGGAGAAGGGAGGGGAAAAATAAAACAATATATAATTAGAGAGGGAGACAAACCATAAGAGACTGTTAACCATAGGTAACAAAACTGAGGGTTGCTGGAAGGAAGGATGGGGGATTGGGTAAGTGGGTGATGGACATTAAGGAGGGCATGTGATGTAATGAGCACTGAGTTTTATATATAACTGATGAATCACTGAACTCTACCTCTGAAACAAATAATAGACTAAATGTTAATTAATTGAGTTTAAATTTTAAAAAAGAATGTGGATCTTAAGCCTAAGGTATTTATCAGAGCTAGGTGGGTTTTTTTTTCTTTAAATTACTGCAATTAGGTAAGAAGGGGGAGCTACTTTTGTTTTGATTTTTCTTGCCTAACCACTGATCATAATATATTTTGACCTATTCTTCAATTACAATTTAGAGATGTAATCCTTTTGTTCTTCTCTTTTAAAAAAACAAGTATTATATGAAAAACTGTTCATCTAGTATGTCTGAGCCATCAAAAAAAAGTGTGATTCTGCTGGATTTTCTCTTCCAGTGAATATTAGCAGAGCTTTGGAAGCTCTAGAATCAACTCCTCCTACAGAACCACTTCCAATGGACACTAAGTATAGAATTATCAGTCTATACACAAACCTGTGTGACTGAACTTTAAAAAAAAAATTAAATGAAACCATTTTATGGTCCCTAAGTGATGCCAAATACAAGTTTTATTTTTTAATCAAGTGTTTAGGTTTGAAAAAAAAATGCTCATCTCACTCTCTGAAAATGCGTGTGTGTCTGTGTGTGTGTCCATTAAAAAGGTCTGTCACAAAACAAGAGATACAGTTCACCTGTCTTCATAAGGACACAGGATTAGGAACTAGAACCAGAAACTATGGCCTCTACTCTTCCCTTATAGGTGCAAACATGACCACCACCTGCCTCATATCTTTGTCCCTTTCCCCGCATTCTGACTCTCCTCTCTCCTCCTTCAACTCAATAGAAAATAGAGTTTCTTTTTAGTCTAAAGAAGGTCCTCACTTTCCCTCTCCCATTTAGAAAAAAACAAAATTAAAATGTTTAGAATTTGTTTTATCAACCAATACAAAAAAATTCTGTCAAAATTCCAATGGAATTGACTAAATCAATGCACATTTTGGGACCCAGTTGACAGTCACTTGAAACAGGGACGGGGTGATATATTCTGGTCCTTTCAGGAATGCATGTCCTGTAATTATGGGTAAGCAGGAAAGGTGACCAGTTCCTGTTATCTATAGAGCCCTGAACACTAAACATACCTCAAAAAGAAATAAGGGTACTTACAGATATAAAGCACTAGAACAGGAATAAAACAACAGGAATCCAGTTTAAGGCAAGAATATTATCTTTGAAACTAAAACACTTTGGATTCAATTTTTGAATTATTGTTAGCCAAGTAACCCTGGGAAAAAAACGTACCCTCCATCGGTGTCTGTTTCCACATTTATAAAATAGAGATATTATTATCTACTTGGTAGGATTCAAGAAATAATGAGATAATGCATATATAAAGTTTGTGACACAGTGACAATCTTACAAAGTATGTGTATGGCTCAAAGGGTGGGAAAGGTAGGTGATCAAATATAATTCAAAGAAAAATATAGAAGAATATCTGTTATTCCCCAATCTGGTCAGGACCTTCTGCATTGTATTAATCCCTAAAATTTCTTCTCCCAAGTGTAGAGTGCCAGAATAAAGGGCACTAGTGCAATGGGAAATTTAAAGCCTGCATGGAACACCTGTATTCATTACTGCCACCACTGGCTAAACTCTATTTATCCTTTCATTCCAAGGTTTAGTGATCCAAGAAGCATTATCTTATTGACTGGTATGCCTCCCAAATCCCTCTAGTTGGTTCAGAAGCTATGCCCTATGCCATTACATAAGTACTAATTTGTCACATCTTTTTTTTATCATACTGGGGGACTCCTCAGAGCAGGGAACTTTCTTGTTGACTGCTGGCTGAGTCTAGCAATGAATACAGAGTCTGACAAATCAGTGGCCAGAGTTCACATTTGCCATTTGTTTTTTAGTACTCCAGCATCCAAAAACCCTTCTAACTTTTCGTGAAACTTCTAGTGGATGAGTCTCTGTAGCAATTAGGGCTGATTCGATGCCAGAAATTCTCATTTTCTGACACCTGGAAGTTAGTTAGGGCTTGAGCATGACACTTAGACATGGCCAATTGGACACCCCTACCTAATACTCTGAATACGCAGAAAACAAAACATATGAGGGTGTGATTCTTCACAGTGGCATGTATACTATCAGTAGTTCAGTACTGGCAATCATAGGCATAAAAAAACATAGGCAAGCTCTGACTCCTACCTGGCTGTGGTCTGTGTTATTTGCCGTGTGTCCAGGTCTCTGATTTTCAGAGCTGCAGTTTTCTACAAATAAATTAACTCTGTACTTAAATTAGTCAATTAGTAATTTAAATAAAGAAAGAATTCAAAATTTCAATAACTCAATGGTCAGCTGGATGAATACAAAAATAATTAAGCCAACAATGAATGAGTAAAACAAAGAATCAAAAGAAGACTAGTCTTAATTTCCATATCTGCCATTCTTTCTCTCCCTCTTCCCATCACTTGGCCTCCCAATCTTTTCCTTAGAGCAACTAATTTTTAAAGCAAATAAACATTCCAGTTTCCTACAAACTTTTAGGATTCTTACATAACTGATAATAATGATTCCTAAGATATTGGTTTAATTACATTCAACAAGACTGTAAACTGGTTAAAGTAAGAGCTCCATGTCCTCTCCTTTAAGCTCATTTAGTTTTTTGAAACTAAATAAAAGATTAGAAGAAAGGAAATAACATCTTTTAATTTAGAGAAACCAGCTGAGCTTAGTACTATATTAAAGCTTGAGTTGCAATAAATAATTCTATTCAGGATTCTAAATAGCAATTAGATATCTTCCTGAATATCCCTCAGGTACCTTAAGTTCAACAAGTCTTCAAAAATTAATTTACCTTTTTAATTCTAAACGTGCTTTAAAACTTTGTTCCTCATGTTCCAGATGAAAACAAAGCTCTATAGATAGACCTCCACCACTTCTTACCTTCAAATTTCCTTAAAATTAGTAAACAATGCAGTAGAAAAAAAACCTGTATTATGACTGGAAAAAAATATTAATCTGTCCCAGCAAAAGCTAGATGTTTTGAGGCAATTCCATAATAACAGAAGGAAGAAATAGAAAATGGAATTTTCCTGATGCAAAGAAAATGTCAAGATGGGGAGTAGCACGCAACAAAACTATAATCATACCTCATATTCTGAGAAGCAAATGAGCATACATACAAAAGAATTGATCCTATTAGAGCAAGTTTGTAACACAGCAGTAAATTCATTAACACTTCTCTCATTAACATGTGGGAATCTATGAAATGTCCTTTTTAATCAGAGCAGGCTTATGAATGCCTTAACAAATAGAATAAAACAGATATGATTCTATGACTACCAAGACTTTTAAAGAGTGAAAACACCATGCAGTTTGTGCTCTATTCAATGGTACACTCACTAAGAGAGCACTGGACCTCCACATTAAAAGTCTTGCTGCTCTGAGAAGCCCATATTGGGAAAGCCAGATGTAGACACTCAGGTCAGCACTCTCAGCTGAATCCAGTCTTCAGCCACCACGTCAAGGTGCCAGACATGAGATTTAAGCCAATATTCCCACCCAGCCTTTTTGCCAGCAGGATGTCATGGAGTGACCTCCATCAATGTCCCCTTAATCAGAAGAAAACTCAAGTCAAGCCCTGACTGAATGCCTAACCCAGCTATAATAAAATGGCTGGTGGTTTAAATCCCTATGTTCTGCAGTAGTTTTGTATGCAGCAACAGAATTTGATAACAGAGGTGGTAAAAGTAAAGGTATATATGTGGCACGGATTTAGGGAACGGGTAATGAACCAAAGTATGATGGGCTTCATGCTGGCTGTCAAAGGGTTTAATGGAGAGAGAAAAACAATGTTTTTGGAAACTGGAAGAAAAGAAATTCTTGTTATGCAGTAGCAGAAAGTCTGTCGACTCTATCACCTGGGATACTATGGAAAATAGGAAGTACACTTCATGATTTCAATGACCTAGCTAAAGAGATTACTGGAAAGGGCTGGAGATACTAACGGACCTATTTTCAATGCCTATAATAAAACGAAAGGGGAGAGCAATGAATCAAAGAATGAACTCCTGAGTTTTTGAACAGAATTTGGAGGAAATGTAAAGAGCCTAGGATATGCATTCCAAGCAACCCAGTGTTCTCAAAGATATATAGCTTTAGGGAAAATATCAAATTCAGAGTACTGCAAATAAAACACAGCCTCAAGGAATCCAAGTTTTGGCTGTAAGATCCTTTCATAAGATATAAGAGATTCAAGTCAGCCCCTCAAACACCCTTTCATTTACAGAGAGGCTTCTAAGAACATTAAGACCATGACTCACAGTCCCTCTCAACTAGACAACAGTGCTTCTAAGACTCCTAAGAACCCCCAAATCTATAGACAGAAGAGACTAAGAAAGTTACTCAGCTGTGATATTGGCTATGCTTTAGGGAAATACAACCGAGAGGGCAGGGCCAAAAACTGCAGAGCATCAGTCAGAGAGAGCAGGAATGAGCCCCAGTAATGAAAGTGACAATATGTACACAGCTGAATTTCAGCTTAATAACTTAATGCTTAATAACTTAATGCTTAATAACTGTCACATAACTGCCATTTTCCCCCTCTTGCAATGAGGGTATCTAGCCTATCTCGTTTTCATCACTATATCTTGCCTGCACGGGTCTATTAGAGAAGGGAGGGAGGCAAGGCACTACTTAATTTCCTAAGACACCAGAACAAGGAAATTGTACCTAAATAATTGAACTTTAACAGCTTCATCTACTGCTGGAAAACATTTAAATGAGATTCTGGACCCCAAAGCAGACTGTGGCAGTTTAAAATGTGTATGCAAAATCTATGATACTTCTCTCAGAAAAAGGTGAGGCATACATACCCTCCCCTGAAGTAAGGTAATAAGCTAGTGGATGCTTCAACTAATACAATATAGCATCAGTGTATGCTAAATGACTTCTGAGAATGGCTCGTAATACGACATGCAGCTTCTGCCTTGGTCAATGGGAGTCTGACCACTGTGAGCTTCCAGGCTGGAGAGACCATCTGTTAGCACTTTGGTTGACAGTTCCAGCTGAGACCAGCCTTCCAACCATTCTCAACAAGGCTGTGGAATGTCAGTAAAGCCATTCTGGATGTGCTAGGGCGGCCTATAAAATCAGCTGAATACCATGAGGTGACCTCTATCCATAACATAGAAGAATCACCAAGCTGACCCTTGCCTGAATTGTCAACTCCAAAAATCATGAGCTATATAATAAAATGTTTGTTTTTTTAAACTAACAAATTTGGGGTTCATTTATTATGTAAACACAGATAACTGAGAAGCTTCTAGAGTATTTATCAGGCACTTGAGGCCAAAGTAGCAGGAATCCACTGTGGGGATTACAACTGGTACCTGTTACAAACAATAAACTAAGTAGTGTGGGGGCTGCTGCTGCTGATGTCACCAAAAGGAATTAGTTCCAGCTAATTTCAGCAAGCCACAAAAGAAAAAACCTCTTTCTCTTTGAAGAATTACTCCCTCACAGATATTTCTTGCCAGCCACAATATTTTCCTTACTCTTTACCAAGCTTTGAGCTGGGAAAACTAAATTACAGTGACTTTTTCTCCCCAACACCCCCCCCCTTTTCTATACATACATTTTTCCTATAGAATGTTTGTATAAATACTCAAAAAAAAAACAACAGAATTGAGCTTAAATCCAAATTCTAGACAAATGTAAATGTAAGTAAACAGAGTAATCTCTGGGTATATGGAAAAATTTAGATATTGAAAACAAAGGGAATAACCTTCTCTGATCTTATTGGACTAGCTTGTTTTGGACAAAGCCTCCTCCTGAGAACTAGAAATATAGATAAAATTTTTTATCCAGAGCAAAACATATAGTGCCACTTATCCAATCACCCCAATCAAGAGCTGAACAGAAATTTTTGTAGTCCTTTATCCATTCATATAGAAAAATGTGATGAATTTTAAAATTAGAATATAAAAAAGAGGAAAAAACCCTTCTAGAAAAAATGTAGAAGAATATTTCTGTGACCATAGGATAGGATTTAACAGGACACAAATGATACTGGGGAAAAAATGATAAACTGAACTTCAACAAAATATCTGTCCATACCAACTAAGAAAATAAATAAGCCATAGACTTGGAAAAATATTTGTTGCATATTTATCTGACCAAGGACTTGTATTCAGAATAAAGAACTCCCACAAATTACCAATAAAAAAAATGCCCCAAATTCCCAATTTTAAAAATGGGTACAAGACATAAACAAAAACTTTACAAGAAAATATATTTGTCAAAAAAAAAAAACAAAAACAAGAAAATGTACTCAGCATTATTTGTCATCAAGGGAAAGTAAATTAAAAACCACAATGAAATACTACTTCAAGGTTGATGGATGGTTAAAAAACAGAGTGTTGGTGAAGATGTGGAACAACTAACATTCTCATTCTTTGTTGGTTAGGAATGTGAATGAAACAATCATTTTGCAAGACTATGGCTACTTTTGATAAATAAAACATAGATCTACCTCATGACCCAGCACATCTACTCTTAGGTATCTCTTCAAGAGAACTGAAAATATATGTCTATACCATGACTTATACAAGAATGTTTATAGCAACCTGCTTCATAATAACTCAATACCAAACAAACCAAATTGTCCATGAACAAGACAATGGACAAAGTTCAGCCACACAAGAGAAATACTACTTAGCAATAAAATATGCATTAAGTATTGATATATGGATAGCCTTTGTTCCATATGTTTGATTTCTAGAAATTGCATAGGAAATGAATGAATTAGGTAGGTGTGTAAAATTTAACTACAAGATAGTTATTACAGATTGTGTATAATAGTAAATAATTAAATCAACTGAAGTTCCTCAATTGGAAATATGTTATCTGTAGTTTATATATTCAATGAGAAAATATCAAAGATTAAAACTGGAATACAGTTTTATAGAAAATTAATCACAATATATTAATTGATCAAACCAGCTTACAGTATAATACATATGTTATAGAGAACAGATGCCCACATAAGCTTATACTCATGATAATATGTATTTGTATATATGTGTACCCTTGTGTATGATGTGTGTGTATCCCACATACATGCCTAAGTGTGTGTACATCTGTGGAGAGAGACTAAAGTGGTAGAGGTAAGAAAGAGTCATGCAGAAATAATGTTCTGGAATTTCTTTCTTCAATGACATTGCTGAATTTTATTTTGTTTTTAACAGATGCTACTTGCTAATATAATAAAAACAAACCATACACCAATAAAAATTTAGTGTTCAAATAAAATAATAAAATATGCTTATTTGAATGTTTTATATAACTTATTCATTAAAATGAATCACAACCATTCATCAGATACTTTTCATACAATCTGTGTACAATTATCATTTCTCCTAAATCTGATATGAAGCCAGATCATATTTCTACTGAGAAACACCTAGAGGAAAAAGCCACGAATATGCTTTTTGTTGGTTTGCGAAACTACATAACTAAATTCTAGGACAGTATGCATAAGACCCTCCTCACCATGCTCCAAACTCTCCTAGATATAACAGGTAGAAGATAGTGTTTCCATTGACTAAACTCTCAGAGCGCTTTTTAAATCACTTTCCCCCACTTTAAATCTGAGGGTAAGCAAACTTATTCTGTAAAGGGCAAAATAGTAAATTTTTTTGCCTTGCAGGGTACTGGTGTCTATCACAACATAAAACCTGCCATTGTAGTGTAAAAGTATCCGCAAATACATAAATAAATTATTGCAGCTGTGTTCCAATAAAACTTCATTCACAAAAACAGGGAGTGGGCTGATGTAGCATAGAGATCATAGTTTACTGATGCCTGCCCTATAAGATATAAATAATCATAATAATTATACAAAGAGTAA
Source organism: Canis aureus (assembly GCF_053574225.1). Classification (NCBI taxonomy): domain Eukaryota; kingdom Metazoa; phylum Chordata; class Mammalia; order Carnivora; family Canidae; genus Canis; species Canis aureus. The sequence continues at coordinate 49,271,944 of NC_135614.1, forward strand.
TGAAAGTCTGGAATGAATGGAATAGAAATGACATGGACAATGTAAGACAAGGATTGATAAATTAAATAGATATTTATGCACTGAATACTGATGCTGATATGAACTATTTTCCCCAAATGTTAGTAATATGTTTTTTCTTATATGAATAACAATCTCTGGCAAGTATCTAAAATTTTTATCAAAAAGGAATCTTGTAGTAAAGAGAAGAATTACATTTGAAGAATTTTTTTTTTAAGATATATCTTGGGAAAGATGTATACAAATTTACTAGTGGCAATTATCTCTAAATGTTAAACTGATGAGTTGAGTGACCATATAATTGATAAAATTGGGGGAACAAAACAAAGCTAAAATAATTAAAATATATGCTTTTTGAAATATGTATATATTGACTAATAATCTTGTTTCATTATATCGTCAGATTTATAAAATAGTTCTATTCAAAACTTACTGCCAATAATGAATAGAATTCTTTCTAGAAATAAAAATATGTACACACATTTACTCAAGCAAAATTTTTTCTACTAATTAACTGTACATTTAAAAGCAGCATAAGGGGGTGTCTGGGTGACTCAGTTAGTGAAGCATCCAACTCTTGATTTCAGCTGGGGTCATGATCTCAGGATGGTGGGATAGAGCCCCACATCAGGCTTCATGCTGGGCATAAAGCCTGCTTGGGGTTCTCCCTCTCCCTCTGCTGCTCCCCTCTTCTCTCTTTCTCTCTCTAAAGAATATTTTAAAAATTTTTAAAAGTTTTAAAAAATATATAAAATTCTTCAAATAAGCTCTGTTGTATATATTCATTATATCTTTCACCAAATATAAATGATGAAAACTCATAAAATTATCCAAACTCAGTTGTTTCCAGTATTAAATATAAATTTTATCAGTTAAAAATAGGAGCCCCATCAAAAAAAATCTTCCCCACAGTTTGAAATATTCCCAAGTGCAATTATAGAATTTCAAGTTTAAGAAAAAGAGTGTTTCATTTGTTCGGATCTTCCCTTGCTTTTACAGGGATGCATTGCAACAGTTTCCTGTTCATAAATTTTGTTTTGAACAATTATGCTAAAAGCATTAAGAGCTGATATTTCTTGGGGCACTGTGTGGCTCATTGGTTAAGCATCCGACTCTTGATTTCAGCTCAGATCATGATCTCAGGGTTGTGAGATCGATCCCTGCATCAAGCTCAGTGCTGGGAGTACAGTTTGCTTAAGATTTTCTTTCCTTCTCCCTCTGCTCCCTCAAACTTCCCTCTCAAAAAAAAAAAAAAAAAAAAAAAAAAAAAAGAGCTGATATTTCTTGGTGTTCCATTCATAAATTCATTGATTAAATATTTCCACTTGATTTTGAATAAAATGTAACAAAAATTTTAAATGATTCATTATCAAAAAAGCTCAATATCATGACTGAGCACTTAAGTTTATTTTCAGTTTTCAGAACCTAAAACATTTCTATCTGATAGTGGGCAACAAAGATTGAAAGCATATCTGCCAACTAAAATTTTTTGTTCCTATTTTTTTGTTTTTATTCTCCATGAAAATTATATAGTTCAGTTACTCTAAAGTGTGTATATATTTAAACTGTGTAAATTTGACAACTCTTGCTTCTTTTACCACTAAAAGAAAAGGAACAATGATAAATTATGTGCTTACTATGATGAATACCAAGTATATTGCTCAAGTTTTCTTAATTTAATAACAATTGTTTTCCAGTGATCCTATGATCCACTATTTTTAATAATACAGCAAACCAAATAATTGTACTTTGAATGGTGAAATTTCTAACTGAATTTTACAAAAGTTATCCACCATAATATCAGATATTTCACTTTTGACAGAATGAACATCCAAAGCCTTTACTTAGATTCCACAGATTGGATGAAGAAAAAATTGATCCATTATTAGAATTAACTAGTTTTCTTTTTGAAGAATGTGAACATTCTGATATAAGCCTGCCATTATTTAGTAATTAGAGATACTCTTCTGCTAATATAGCCAAAACATTTACAGCTACTGTTCAAGTTTTCACACATGTACAAGAAAATCTGTATAAAAACTGAATAAGAGCTATTTTAAACAGCCATTTTATCTAAATGATAAGTGATATTTCACAGAGTGATATGTAAACATACCATCTGCAGCTGCATATTAAATCAGTCTTCAGGCACATTCTTCTTAATATAATTATTAACTTTTGAAGTAAATTCTGATGCTTCCTCATCATATTTGTCTTCTGTTTCCTGGGTAGTCATTGATATCACTATGGTCCTTATGGCAGGTAGTAATTGTCAACAAATATTTTGCATAGGCTAAATTTCTTCATCTACTTTTTTGAAAAAAAGAAATTTAGTATTTAATTTTAAGTATGCACTTTCAGTTTTTGAGTTAATTATACCTGAAAGGATTTATCCCAAAATTAAATGTATCCCCAAATAATTTACTATATTTATATTTTTTTCTATACAGTAAATACTAATATCACTGTAGCAATAATGTTCAGAACACTTTCAATATTCTCAGCATCTGTTTCCTGCTATGTCACGTACATTTAACTAATAAATGTCCATGTTACCCACTGATTCCTTCGCCTGGTTATCTGGCAACTTCCTGCATTTCACTGGTCACAGCACAGTGTCTTTCTGGTACAACTAGGGAAAACAATGAGTATTTCTTCCATTGACACCAAATAATGAATTGGCAGTTACTAGCCATTTTTTAGTTATCAGGTAAGTGAAGAACATAAAAATATAAACAGTTCATAACTGAGTGTTTGGTCTTATTTTGCTTTGTTTCCCAGATTTAATCATGTGATGAAGTGAAACCTCTGATTACTGCATGGCAGAGGTGGAAGGTCAGAGTGGAGGTCTACAAAATCTTAACAGGTGCACTCTTCCAATAAACATTTGGAAATTGGAATTAGAGAAATAATACTATATGCAATATCATCAAAATGAAATACTTAAAGGTACATTAAACAAGAGTGTACACAAAATCTGCTAGTATTGCAGAGAAAAAGCTTTAAAAACCTAAATAAAGACATAAAAAATCACAACCATGATATAGAAAAGGCATTACTAGTAAGATATCAATGCTTCTAAAGTTAGTCTATAGATGCACTACAATCTCAAACAAAATATCAGCAGATTGTTAAAAGAAACCGAGAAACTGATACTAAAATTAATTTGGAAAGACAAAGGAAATTTTAAAAATCCAAACAATCCTGAAAATGAAGAACAGAGTTGATGAACTTATGAGACTAGATTTCAAGACAATCTAGAAAGTAACAGTAATCAAGGTAGTGTGGTACCACAGACACATAAATCAAGAAAAGAATAAAATAAAAAAATATGCATATACACACATGTATAAATTCATTAGTGTGACATTCTGAAAAAAGCAAAGCTACTGGGCCAGAAAAGAAGTCAGTGACTTTCAGGGATTAGGAGTAAGAACAGAGGCTAGACTACAAAGATGCACAAGAGAACCATGTTGTGGTGACAGAAATGTTCTATCCTGATTATGATAGTGGTTATGTGACTGTATATGTTTGCCAAAGAAACTTGAGACTACTTTTAAAGGATGGATTTTACTCTATGTAAATTTTACTTCAGTAAACCTTACTTTTAAAATAAGAATAATAAAAAAGAAACCTCTACTGAGCTGTCACTTCTTGGAAATATTTCTTCCCTTTATTATTTTCAGCCTGGCATCACATTCTAGCAGTTAAATGGCCACTCTCTCTGATGTGTCTCTATCCTCATGGTTACCATTCTAGGTTAAACTCACCGATGTTCCTGTCTGTTTTTCCAACAGATTGGGCTCCTTGAGCTCTTTTCCCCCAAAGCTGCATCCTCATGCTTAAAGTCACATCTAACATAAAAATAATAAAAAATTATTGGGAGAGACAAAGAAAGAAAGAATGAAAGAAGGGAAAAAAGACACTCTTTTTTTTACTGTTTTCTTCTGCCATTCTGTAAACACCAAAGCTAATCTTAATTACAAAAAAAAAATCCTGAATTTATGTTTTCGAATGAACTTGGGATTTTGCTTTCATTCTATACGGTGAGGTCAACAGATCAGGAGATGACTGCCATTGAAAAGACAGTTTATTACTCACAGTTCCCAAGGGCTGGTTGGAGTAGGGGGTGGAGCACTCCATGCTTCACAAGACCATGCAGAAAAAAAGCAGGGTCAGTCAGGAAGCAAATGGAGTAAGGGATGGGCAATAGCCTTTATTGAGGTTTTCATGAGAAGAAATGGGTATAGCAGAGTAAGCAGCTGAGCAGGTTTAGAATGAGATAGTTTGAATAACTTCAGTGGGTTCTGGGGTAATGGGATAACCTCTAATCTTCCAGCACCTGGTTTCGGAGTAATTGGGCAAGAGAATTATGTTCCAGACTTTAAGGGCCTGATAAAAGAAGGCAGAAGAGAGTATGGACTCAGGATTGGTCAGTTTGCATATTAAAGGCATACTCAAAAATATAAAATAAAATAAAGGCATACTCAGAGACAAGTGTTTGCTATCTTTAAGAATGACCATGTCTTTCCCCTTACCACTCCCTCACACTCTACTCTCCCCTCACCCCTAACATGCCAAACTTTAAGAATACAGAAAAAGGGAACCCTGGGTGGCGCAGCGGTTTAGCGCCTGCCTTTGGCCCAGGACGCGATCCTGGAGACCCGGGATCGAATCCCACGTCGGGCTCCCGGTGCATGGAGCCTGCTTCTCCCTCTGCCTGTGTCTCTCTGCCTCTCTCTCTCTGTGTGTGTGACTATCATAAATAAATAAAAAAAATTAAAAAAAAATTAAAAAAAAAAAAGAATACAGAAAAAGGACGCCTGGGTGGCTCAGTGGTAGAACAGGTGCCTCAGGCTCAGGTTGTGACCCAGGGTCATGGAGGAGAGTCCCACATCAGGCTCCCCACAGGAAGCCTGCTTCTCCCTCTGCCTATTTCTCTGCCTCTCTCTCTCTCTCTATCTCTCATGGATAAATAAAACCCTTTAAAAATAAAGAATACAGAAAATTTAAAAATGTAGTTAATACAATTTATATATATCATTCCTGTATGTATTACAGCTCATTCTATAACCTTAGAATAATAGTGGGTGTGCACTGCTGGTTATCTAGGTGTTAGTGCTATTTTTAGTCTATAAAATCAGTCTAACCTTTTGCTAAATATCAAGTGAAAAATTGCTAAGATGATGTGCTAAGGCATATTCCTCTATATTCTGCAATAAGCACTATGTAAACATAGAGAGAGAGATTTAATTTGTGTATGGAAAGATGGATTACACAGTCAACTTCTTTAACTTTTATTTCCTACTGTGAATCAACAAAAGCCATGCTTTAGTGCCTCCCGGGATAAGTAATAGAAAATGCCACAGACGCAAACTGCTGAGTTATCTTCACCCTTGTTCTTTTATTTAATATTATGTCCATGTTATTTCATTTAATAAAAGATACGAGGGTTGAGAAAACACAATAGTGTGTCTGTCCATGTAATGATATAGGAGAAATCAATTACAATATAATAGAAAGCATTATATTTTCTTACACACATTTTGTTTAAAGTATTAGGAAAGGGCTACACTATATTAGACTCCAAAATATATTTACCTTAACAAAAACTCCACTCTAACATAAGAACAAGGCATTTATCACTGTTCTAATACCACATCGTTTCTGATGTTTCTTCTGCATGACTGATTTGGGCATTATACAGGGTTAAAGTTGGGAACAACAATAATTAAATATAAGACCATGAAATACTTCCATCATAATATTCTCAACTGCTACATAAATGTACAAAACAACATATTCATTAAAGAAATTGTGTTTTGTGTTTCTAATGGCCTTTCTCAATTGCCTTCTCACTTCCAAGAATATAAGCATTGGCTATCTCTAAAAAGGATTTTTAAACACAATCTATAATAACAATAATAATATTTAACAGCTAATATTTGGAATCTTACCGTGTGCATATTAAGTGTTTGACATACATTGTTCCATTTATTCCTCCAAACAACATAAAAAATATATTTATGCCACTCATTTGCAGATGGAAAAACTGAAGGACAGACAGATTAAGAAACTCAGTCACTCAGCTAGTAAGTAGTAAACCCTGGGTTTAAATGCAGGGCTCTCTGACTCTGAACCTATACTTCAAGCCACTCTGTTATGCCGGATCACAAGTATAAGCTGCTTGGTTGGAGCGCTTTCCCTTAGAAACCATGTTACAGTGTTTATAGTACTTTGAGTACCCAAAAGCATACTGTATTCATGTAAAAGTATGAATTCTGTTATGCAGAATCTGATCGTAATGTGCAAAGTTAGCCTCTGTGAGACAAAGCATTCTAAGATTTCTATTTTTGGCAAAGCAAGAGTAGATTTTTTTGTACTTATGTTATTGAACTATGAAGTCTCTCTATCCCCCGTGTCCTCTTAAACCTAAATACAGCTGATTATGTGGGGTTTTGTGATGTAATAAGAGAGTGAAATAAAAATCATCTTCACTATTGGGGGGCCACAGGTAAGTAATTTTACAAAGACTAAAATAACTATTATGGGTATAGTAGAAGATGAGAATCTATTCCAAATTTGTTTTAAGAGAATACATTCCTATCATATATTATGTACCTATATTTTCTAATACCTTTCTAGGTATTTTAAAGAAATTACCTCTAACCCTCACAGCAGCCTTGTGAGATAGATATAGTCTTATTTTACAGTTTATTGTCAGTTGAAACTAAAAGTGGTTCACACAGCCAGGGAAGCAGTAGAACTGCCTCTGAATTTCTGGTACGTCCAGATCCCAAGTTTCCATTACAGTGTAGCCATTGCTGATAAAAGATGTCTGAGAGGGGTAGTAAACTACCAGCCAAAAGGTTAAAGTTGTTCCACGGTTTATATTTTACTTACAGCACTAAGTGTTTTAAGTAATTTTTAACTTAAGTTCCTTCACTCACCAATTTGTTACAGTTCCCCACACACACCACCTCTTACACTTCACTTCCAACACCGTTATATTAATTTTATGGATCTTGAAAGAATATAAGAACCTTAGTGGAAGATGATGATGAGAACATCAAGGTATTATACAGAAGCACTTCACTAAATGTATTTAGTGCATTATCCCAAATTTAATCATATCGCCCAATGTGTTAGATATTGGTATCACCATTTTACAGAAAAAAGATACTTATTAATTTGCTTAAGGTGATGTACTCTCTAAGTAGTACAGCTTGGATTTTAATCCAAGTCTAGGCTACTCAAAATGTGTACTCCTATCTACTAGTTGTATTGCTTCTACTAAAGGATTATGTTGCATATGTTTCTATTAAGAACAACTCCTGGACAATAGCTAAAATCATCAGAATATGCTCTAAGAACCAGCAAATGAAGCTGATTAACTTGTTCATCAGTGGACTTTCCCTTTAAAAAAGAACCAGCCAACTCAACTGCAAAAACCTGCTATTGAGAAAACCTTCAGCCTCGGAGGTTGAATTAATTGTCCAGAGATTTGAGGCTAAATAGTATGTCCTTTGATTTCACTCTTTAATCAATGGCCCTCATGTCCTTCTGTCAATGTGAAGACTACAGCTTCTCATCTCTAGACAGCAGAAGAGCAAATGTACTATATGGGAGGTTCGCTGATGTATTAAAGAGAACTGCAACCTGGGCGGAGGATTGATGGTGGCTTCAAGAGAATGTGCTCTCCCATCCACTCACAAGTGTAATTTAAAGAGGATTTTTCAAGGCATGGATAGACACCATTACTCACATCAGTTCCCACTGCCTTCTCCCTCTATAACTCTTTACCAATTCTGGTCCACAGCTACTCTGCCCTGTTTAATCAACAGCATGCATTTCAGAAGTATTCTCTAGCATCCCCAAATGAATTTCTTATAACACAAATTGAATGAAGTGGTGAAAATGATAAATATGTCTGCAGTGTAACATATTTGTTTCAAGCTGTATGATCTGCCTGAGGGTAAAAGGGACTCCCCAAACAAACTATGCCAACTTCAGGTTTGAAATGATCTATTTGACCATGATCTTACTCTCAGTTTGTAGTCCATGATTTATTTTTTTCAGTCAAAGTTTTCATCTACAATGTTTTACGATATTGAGGTCAATTCTCTGCTTTGAAGGCAAATATATAAATAAGTTCAAGGACATGAGTTTATGCAAGACAAAGATTTCATAAACTAAAATGCATATTTGCTTCATGACTTTTTTTTACACATTCCCCATATGATAATTCTAGAAGTCAGAAAAATATATTCCCAAAGATGTCCATGTCTTAGTCCCTAGAACCTGGAAATATGTTATGTTACATGTCAGGTTGCAGATAGAATTAAGGTCACCAACCAGGTGCCCTTGAGATGGAGAGATTATCCTGGATTATATGAGTGGACTCAATGTAATCACAAGAGTCCTTGTAAGTGAAAGACAGAGGCAGGAAATTGAAAGTCAGAGGGATATAAGTGGCTATGAACCAAAGATAGGTGGCCTACAAAAGCTGAAAAAGGCAAGGAAAAAGATTCTCCCTTGGTGTCTCCAAAGTAATGTACTTGCCAACACCTTGATTTTTACCAAGTGAGATTCTTTTAGTGTCGTTCTGACCTTCAAAACAATAAGATAACAAATCTGTGATTTTTTAAACCACTAAGTTTATAGTAATCTGTTAGAACATTAAAAGAAAACCTAATACAGATATTGGTAGGTGGAAGTGAGACGGTGCTATAACAAATATCTAAAAATGTGGAAATGGTTTTGTAACTGGGAAATGGAAAGAGAATGGAAGAAATTTGGGGACCATACTAGAAAAAGCCTATACTGCCTCAAGCAGAGCAATAGACATGGATGCTAAAGATTCTGCTAATGAGGAAGCAGAGAAATGAAGGGAATGGTAGAGAAAATATACATTATGTCTCAGAGTAAACCTAAATCATGAACAGACTTCTGGTAAGGAAGCTGTATTAGTTTGTTATATGCCCATCAAACTTGGGAGATAATGGAGATATATACTTTATATATATAACCTCATTAATTCTTTCTAAGAATTATGGAAAGACCACTAGGAATATTGGTGAAACCATTAAAAAATAAAGATAAAAGTATTCACAGGGTAAGTAAACCACAGGTATAATTAAAAAATAAAAACCCAGATATGTTGCATTATAAGAACTCCAGCTGCTCTTGAAGAGAAGGCCTCCCTTGAGCTCCAAATCCAGATAGTGGGAACCTTTGGAACACATCGGAAGGAGCAGGAAGGGGGATATTGTTTGGGCATGCTGGTGATGATCAATTTCTTGATTTGAGGAGCAGTCACACAGGTACTCATATTTGTTTTGTGTTTTTAAATGCATACAGATTATACTTCACAACAATAATGGCAAAGAGTAAATTCAAAGCTGCAAGGAAGGAAACCACAGTGCTTAAGTTCCTCAAAATCACCGCAAACAATCCTGTTTACATCTCACCTGTCTTTCTAAGACAACATGGTTATGAGCTCAAATCATGATGTTTACCCTGAGGATATAAATCATTACCATTGGGCATGACAATGCATTTGAAATTACTTTCCATAAACGTGCATGTATGTCTTTTTGTCTCCTTTTAAAATCTTTAATTCAGAGAGCATTCCATACTTGCAAGCAGCAGCAAAGAATAACAGAATTCTAAGAACACATCACTGCGTCCATTATTTCCGTGATATTAGACTTGGCCACTGTAGTTATAAACCCCTACCCATACTAGAGAGAGGGGAAAAGAATGTTTTTTAAGCAACAGCTCTTCCACATATAGTGTGTATGAGTAAATAATTATTGACTAATGGTATCATACTTATTTGTCCTAAAAGTTACTACAACTAATTCTTTCAGCAAATGAATATTACATGATCATTATCATCTTTAGTAGCAGTTTCAGGTGCCAAAAACCTAACCCTCTGATGAGACCTTTAGACATATTTCCTTGGTACAAGGAAATGCAGTATCAGTATTCCTTGTGTAAATAAGTTCAATTAACAACGAGTTATAATTGCACAGGGAGATGAAAATTAGTTTAAACAAGTCAATTAAATCATAAACATTTCAGAAATAAGAGGATGTGTTTGTAATCCAATTAGTGTGTTAATATACTAATAAATTTACTGATTTGAATAGTATCTTAATTGTACAGTAAAGCACCAGAAGAAAAAAAACAGTATATCTTAATTGTCATAAAGGGAGCTTTGGCTGCAGTCTGACTACATAAGTTTGGAGAAAATTATCCATGTTAATGAGATCAAAATGTTTCTATCTAGAATAATAAATAAGGTTACTTGATGGTTTGGCTAATAAAAATGCATCCAAGGGACAGGGGAAATGACTGAACACAGTGTTGTCTGCCAGATGCTAATTACACTAAGTTCCTGATGGGAGAGAATGGGACATTTTATACTGTGACCAAAAAAACCACTTCCATAGTTTGAACACTCACATAATCATGGGAATAAAATATTCCAGGGATAATTCTTTATTGCTACCTCAATTACCACAAATTAAGCTGATATTAATATACTTTACTGCTGCTCAGCCTTAAGTGAAATCAGTAGCACTTCACATATAACTCAAGGGAATGAGCTGATCTCCCATTTCTGTGTAATTACCTATAATTTATGGAACACAGAGCAGCCTAGTCAAGGTCATCTAAGAATGTTGAATTTCATTGTTTTCAATCACCATCTGTGATCTGGGCTAAGGCTGCCACCTCCTCAATCGCCACAAGAGGAAGAAACTGCTCCCCAGCACAAGGGTCAGAGAACCAAATCCTCAGGCCAAGGGGCAGAATAATCATGAGCTGTACACAGTGTTCATTTTAATGAGTATATGGCATTTGAATGAAAATACTAGCTTTATAAGTGATTAATCCACTACTTGTACTGTCTATTTACCTTTACCACTGAGATTTTTACTTTCATGTTTTCTTGTTACTAGTTAGTGCCTTTTCAGCTTAAAATGGTCCCTTTAAATATTTCTTTAAGGCCAGTTGAGTGGTGATGAGCTCCTCTGGTCTTGCTTATCTGAAAAACTCTTTATTACCAGCAATATCCACAATAGCCAAACTGTGGAAGGAGCTTAGGTGTCCATCGAAAGATGAATGGATAAAGGAGATGTGGTATATGTATACAATGGAATATTACACAATCATTAGAAACGACAAATACCCACCATTTGCTTCGACGTGATGGAACTGGAGGGTATTATGCTGAGTGAAATAAGTCAATCAGAGAAGGACAAACATTATATGGTCTCATTCATTTGGGGAATATAAAAAATAGTGAAAGGGAATAAACAGGAAAGGAGAGAAAATGAGTGGGAAATATCAGAAAGGGAGACAGAACATGAGAGACTCCTAGCTCTGGGAAATGAACAAGGGGTGGTAGAAAGGGAGGTGGGTGGGGAGTGGGGGTGACTGGGTGATGGGCAGTGATGGGGGCACTTGATGGGATGAGCACTGGGTGTTATGCTATATGTTGGCAAATTGAACTCCAATAAAAAATTTTTAAAAATGAAAAAAATGAAAAATTCTTTATCTCTTCTTCAATTCTGAATGGCAACCTTGCTGGGTAGAGTATTCTTTGTTGCAGGTTTTTTCCTTTCAGCACTGTGAATATATCATGCCACTCCTCTCTGGACTATAAAGTCTCTGCTGAAAAATCTGCACATTTTAAGTTATTTTTTTCTTTTTGTGGCTATTTAGGTGAGTTCCACTGCTCTGTCTTCTAGATCACTGATTCATTCTTCTGCTTCTTCAATTCTGTGGTCAAACTGCTCTGTCTTCTAGATCACTGATTCATTCTTCTGCTTCTTCAATTCTGTGGTCAAACTGCTCTGGTCTGTTTTTCAGTTATTATATTCTTCAGCTCTGTGACTTCTGTTTGGTACTTTCTTATATTTTCTGTCTCTGAAGTTCTCACCCTGTTCTACTCTTTACTAGCATCTTTACAACCATTACTTTGAACTCCTTATCGGGTAGATTACTTACCTCCATTTTACTGAGATATTTTTCTGAGGTTTTATCTTGTTCTTTTGTTTAGAATATATTCCCTTTCTCCTTATGTTGCTTTACTCTTTGTTTTTACGTATTAAGCAAGAGTTACCTCTCCCAAACTTGAAGGAGTGGCCTTGCATAGGAGATGAACTTTATTATTCAACCTTGCTGTAGCTCTTGAATGTCCCTAGAATCTTTGTGGTTTTTCTAAACAGCTTGATTTATTTTTGATAGGTCTTCACTGTTGAGAATGTGCCAAGACCCGTCAGTGTTCCAAAAGGAGAGATCTCAGCACCGAGTTTCAGGCTGACTGGAAGCCAGGCCCTTGGGCAGCAGGTCTTAAAGTATGCAAATATATACAGGTTTGTGGTGCCACAGACCTGGAGATCTTAAAGTGTCCTCTGGGTGACAGTTGCCAAAAGTAGGGCTCCAGATGGATATATAAGCTCCTTTCTGGGGAGTACTGGCCAACAAAGTGTAGCCTGGGGAAAGCACAAAGATCGTATCTTGCTGCCTATGTTCCTCCATAGTCTCTTAGATGTGTGGCAAGTCTGAAAGCCATTCCTCAAGCTAAAGCTTCAGGAAAAATAAAAAAGCCTTTTTCACAGGAGGACTGGGGGCATGTTTCAGTCTATTACTGTCTGTGCAGTGCCCTGGAGGAGGTAGCTTGCCAAGAACTGTCTTTCTGATTGATATAGTCCTATAGAGCCCAGAAACTCAAGCCCCCTGGCACAATAGCCAGGCAATCAAGGTGCATCCCCTATGTGGATTACATATGCCTGCCAGCTTTAGCAATGCAGCTGCAGAGCACAGAGGGTGTGAAATGTCCACAGCTTTTGCAAAGCTGTGGGATAATGTCTTGGCTACACATACCCATGAGTTTTAGCAAGGCAGCTGGAGAGCTTGAGGCAGGGAAGCAAGGCATGCCCACCCGTGTTAGCAAGGAAGCAAAGAAAATCCCTTGGCTGTATGCCCACCAGCTTCAATAAGATGGTAGGAAAGTGTCATGTCTGCACATGCCTGCAACTTCTACAAGGAAGTGGGAATGCCACAACCACTTGTCCTCACTGGCCCTAGCAAGGCAACAGGAGAGTGCCACATCCTTGCATACCTCTTGCACTAGCAGGGTAGAGAAAGAGTGCCAAAATAGCAAAAGCATTGGCATTTTGTAAGCCAATATCAGGAAACCAAGATAGAGAATGATTTAATATTAATTAATTTAGCAAATATGTAATAAACACACGCTTTGTGCTGACCACCAAAACACAGCAAGGCCCTTAATAGCCTGGGGTTCACAACTCCAAGTTTATTGCTTGGAAGACAAATGGCAAACAAACAAATAAGAGTATAAAATGATAAATGAGGAGAAAACTAAGGCAAGATAAAGAAGGGAAAGCAGCTAAGAGAAGGGAGAAAGTTTGTAGTAATAAAAGAAGATTTATCTAACAAGAAATAGATGACCACAAGTAAGAAAGAGAAAGCCAAGTAACTATTGAAGAAGGAATGTTTCAGGCAGAAGGAAAAATATATGAGGTTGGGCCATGACAGGTAAGTGTGTGCTTAATATGTTTGAAAAGAAGAAAAAGGCCAGTATGGCTGAAACTTAGGAAACATAGGAGAAAGTTGCAAAACATGATATCTGAGAAATTACAAAAGCTAGATAACAAAAAGTAACCTGACATGTTTCAAAAGAATCATTTTGACTATTGGATTGCAAATAGTATGTTAGCAAAGGAGAGAGAACAGTTAGAAGGCTATTATAATCCAGGTAAGAAATTATGGTTGTTGAATCAGGAAGAAAGCAGAGGTAATTCGAAATTATCAGAATTTGGTATATATGTTAAAGGAAAAAACAGGTTGGAATGGAGAGAATTGACAGGTAAACTGTTAGGCATTTTATGTGTGAGATGCCAATTCATCATCCACATGAAACTGTTGAAAGAGCATATGAGTTCATATTGGTCCAGGCTGGAGATACAAACGTAGAAATCATGATTTTTTAAAAAATAGGTTTAAAAGTAAGAGCTGGATGAGATCACTCTGGAGTAAGAGTGAATGGAGAAGGAGAGATCAAAGGACTAAGATGGGGAAATAAGGAAACACTAGCAAAGGAGATGAAAATGAAGTATCTAACTTCTAGGAGGGAAACAGTAACTCAATGCAAGTATTATATTTGAGGTCAAGAAGACTGACATGTGACCACTGGATTAGCCACATGAAAGTCATTGGTGATTTCTGACAAGTGTTTTCAGTGAAGAGGTGTCAACAAAAACTACTCTGAATATGTTCAAGACAATATGAGAGCAAACAAACAGACACCTATTTCAAGGCACTTTGCTGGAAAGAGGATCAGAAAAACAGAGTAGAAGCTGCAGGAAAATGTGGAGTCATGAAATATTTTTTTTCAGATGTGAGAAATTATAGCCTACATGCATGCATGCATGCTGTAAGAATAAATCAGTAAAAAATAGAGTAGGAGGGGATTTGGGAGAACAAGTGTTGAGTTTGGCATTAGAAAGGAGATTTGGGCAGCCCAGGTGGCTCAGCAGTTTAGTGCCGCCTTCAGCCCAGGGCCTGATCCTGGGGACCCAGGATCAAGTCCCACGTTGGGCTCCCTGCATGGAGGCTGCTTCTCCTTCTGCCTGTGTCTCTGCCTCTCATTCTCTCTCTCTCTCTCTCTCTCATGAATAAAATAATAAAGATTTTTTTAAAAAAAGAGATTTCATGGGTATGTTTTCAAGTAAACTGGCTTATGTCAGTTTTTACATGCTTCTACTTTTTCGGTGAAATAGGAAGCCAAGTTATCAAATGAGAAGGTAGATGAGAAACCATGGGTTAAAAGTTTGGTAAAAATTAGAAGAAAATGTAATAGTCATCTAGGAGTATAAAAGAATAATTGAGGAAAATAAGATAGAGTGGCTCAAGAGCAGACAGGCCCACTTGAAGAAAGTGGCCATGAATTTCAAGAAGGCTATTCAGTATAGCTTTGTTTTTCTCCAGTCCTATTCAACTATATAAGTCCAGAAGCAAAGTAGAGAGTTAGATTCAACCAGGGTTGAGTGTTATCAGGTAAATACAGTGAAAGAACAGAAGAAGCAGAAGAAGAAAGGCAAGGTAGTTGAGAGTGTATGCAGGGAAGTACTTAAAATGGCAGACCTGTTAAAGAATAACCAAATACTAAAAATATCAAAGATGAATTGATTACTCTCTTGGCAAGGGAAGGTACCTCTGAAGTGGACAGTGAGTTTCTCCAAGTGTGAAGTCTAAAGATGGATATAGTGCAAGAAAAAAGGAATTCTATCCAAATAGGACAGGATTCTGAAAGGCACTCTTTGATTACAGAGGAGGGAATTGAAAGCCTTTCTTAGGATTGATCATTATCTTTAAGATTGGTCATTATCTCAAGCATGATTGGTCACTTGTGCAGGTATAAAACAGAGCCTGAATCTCAATGAAATGGGATAAAGTAATTTAGTGTCAAACTGGCTTTGGATAAAGCACAATCTAGTCCTTATGAGCAGATGAAGGGATATATCAGAGTTAGGACACCTGGATGGTACAGTCTGGTTGAGCTCGGTTTCAGCTCAGGTCATGATCTTGTGGTGCTGGGATCAAGCCCCATGTCAGGCTTCACACTTAGTATGGAGTCTGCTTGAGATTTTCTCTTTCCTTTTGTCCTTCCTATTTGTACTGTCTTTTTCTGTCTCTCTAAAATAAAATAATAATCTTAAGAAAGAAAAGAATATATCAGACTTAGGTCAAACAATTATCAATCAGATTCTTAAGTACTAGTACAAAGTTTGAGCAAAAATATTTCATAATTAGACCAGAAAACTCAAACTAAGTAAGATATATTGGAGAGAATAACCATGAAAATGTAATATTAGCAGAAAGCCAATGGAGTAAAATAATTGTTTGAAAGTATACTTGAGGAAGTAAGCTAGAAAGATAAGAGGTGGTGGTTGGAAAGCGAGATGCTTAAAATTATGGAAGGGGTATAATTTTAGAGAATCTTAAAGCCTGGGGTTCAACTAATGGAGTATATGGCTATAGTAAGCCAAAGGACAAGATTCTTCAAAGAAAAGGACGTATAAATCAGAATGATTGGAAGAATTACTAACACAGAAACTAAAATCAGTCACAATGGTGACGGGAAAGTGTTGGAGAAAGTGACAATGAACTAGGAGCTATAATCTTTGTGAAATGAGGAAGTGGTGTGTCTATGAAGACTGCAACAAAGAGAGGTAAGCAGTAGTCTGACTCCTTGGGTTTCAAGACTGGAGACTTTTGGGGGAAACAGAGAGACAATGATCTCTAATTGACAATGATAGAGGCACCACATTTTCTGGAAGAGAATGAGCCAAAGAGGGGGAAGATGAAGTCAGATTAGGGGATGTGCAGAGCCTAATGAAGATGAGAGTGCAAGTCATGAAACATAACATAGGAAATCTTAGGCCTCTTGAAGAGACTGAAGCATATAGGAATGAAGGACATACAGGATTATTTCTGGTGGATTCTAAATCAAATTACAGAGGAGAAAATGAGTATGGGAGAAGAAAGAGTAGCAGAGCTCTTGCCAGGAGCCCAGGAGCCCAGGAGCCCATTATGAAGCCTTTCAGCTCTTCTCTTAGTTTTCTTTTTTTTTTTTTCTCTCTCTCTTTTAGCTTTCTATATAAGCTATGGAAAAAAATGATTATATGCTTTATTATGAGTTTCTCATAGTACTTGGTAACCAATCCTGCTTTAAGAAAACCTTTGCATAAGAGACCTGGCCCTTCTGTGGCAGCAGATACTATATATCATTGGCACAAACCTGAATCACATATCACTTCTGTACAGAGACCCCAAATATGCATTACTAAACAAGGTGCATCTTATTATAAATATTTATTTTGCAATAAAGAGTTCAGTTAAAATCTGAAGCTATAACTTCAAGACTTCTGTCTTTGCCTTATGAGTACTCCCTCAATTCTCAACAAAACTTTCTATTTCATTTCTGTCTCTTAAACCCTATCCCCAGTTTATCACACCCCTGAATTGATTCATTCAACAAAAAGCTATCAAGTATTTGTTAAGTGTTACGTGCAACAAGAGATACAAAGATAAGTAAGATGTATCTCTGCCCTGGAGTTGCTCAAAGCCCCAGGTGAAAAGCCAACATGTAAAAAAAGTAACATACTACTTTCTAGATATGGCCTCCTAGAGGGATATACAAAACACAGTGTTGTTTCCAGACTCCAGAATCCACTTTAGAATTCATAATGAGAGTTTTTATTTTGTCTTTTTTACGTGTTGGCAATTTTCTAAGTCAAAATGGAAGAGATGACTTTCCTCTTTTTTGTATTCAAAGTCTTGCTTAACTCAAGCAAGAATTCAGAGCTCCTATTCCTCCAACTTTCCTTCCAAGACAATTTGTTAGCAAGTACCATCTACCCTGCCCTGTCATACAGATATGAATACCTGCAGGGAAAAAAAAAAACTGGAAATTGAAAACAGATGACTTGAACCAAGAATTCTTTATGTGGCAACTTATTCACTCCTTCATTCATTCACTCACTTATTCAGTATAAATACTGATTAAATAAAATCTAAGTGGTGGGAACTGAGCAAAGTTCTGCTTAGTATCTGATGAGAACAAATCAGGAGACAGGGAAGCCTGGGTGGCTCAGTGGTTTAGTGCAACCTTCAGCCCAGGGCGTGATCTTGGAGTCCTGGGATCGAGTCCCATGTCGGGCTTGCTGCATGAAGCTTGCTTCTGCCTGTCTCTGCCTCTCTTTTTCTGTGTGTCTCTCATGAATAAATAAATAAAATCTTTAAAAAAAATCAGAAGAAAATTCAGATGCCTTATCAAGCTTTCATGGGACAAATATCTCTAAGTAGAAAGACAATGGGGGAAGGAGGAAGCTTCATCTATCCTCTAATAATTCATTGCACAGGGAAAAGAATGTGCCTGTCTGGAAAGAGACAAATGAGAATACCTCCTTCCTAGGTCAGTCTGGAAGGAAGTATCCTTATAAGAGAGCGTTCAGCAACAGCCTAAAGTTCTACACAGGGAAAGAGTTTTCCCTTGTCTGTTGCTGGGTTTGAGCCATATAAAAATGATAATTGGTGTCTTCATGGCATGGGCAATACAGGATTCTAGGTTTAAGGGTGGAAAGTAGTGGGAATTTCCACTGAGTGATTTCCATTTTCTCACCATAATCACTTATGCCAAAATAATAAATGACCTTCTGCTTTTTTTAAAAGATATTCTTTATTTATTCATGAGAGACACACAGAGAGAGAGCCAGAGACATAGGCAGAAGGAGAAGCAGGCTCCTCTTAGGGAGCCTGATGTGGGACTCGATCCCAGGACCCCAGGATCACACCGTGAGCCGAAGGTAGATGCTGAGCCACTCAGGTGTCCCTGACTTGCTCTTAAATCCAATGGTCACTTGGCTATTCTTATCCTCTTTAAGGTCTTAACACCATATGACATTTGGATTGTTTCCTATTTCCCAAAATGTTCTTATCTCTTGGCTTTCCTGACAATTCACTCTGCTAGATATTCTGCTGTACTTCTTCATTTCTTCCAAAATGGTGCGCCAATTAGAACCACAATGAGGTACCAATGCACACACTAGGATAGCTAAAATTTTAAAGAGCGCAGTGGAGTGTTGGAGAGGATATGGTGCAGCTGGAATTCTCAGATTCTACTGGGGGATGAGGGGTGTAAAATAGTATAGCTGCTTGGAAAAGGTTAGCAGCTTCTTAGAAGTGAAACATACATACATACATATCACTTAGCAATTCTATTCATAGGTATTTACCCAAAAAGAAATAAAAACACTGGTCCATTAAATGATTTGCACACAAAAACTCATAGCAGCTTTATTCATAATAACCAAAAATTGAAGAAGAATAAAGTCACCAACACATGAATGAAAAACTAATCATGGTACACCCATACTGTGGAATACTACCCAGGAATCAAAAATAAATAAATAAATAAATAAATAAATAAATAAATAAATAAATAAACAAATCACTAATATCTGATTTATGCAACAATATGAATAAATCTCAGCAACATGCTGGGAAAAAGAAGCAATACACCAAAAAGTATTATTCCATTTATATGAAACTAGAACAGGAAAAACAACTTAGAGTGACAGAAAGCAAATCAATGGTTGCTTGGGGCCAAGCATGGGGATATGCAGCAAAGGGCCTGAGGGAACTTTAGAAAAGGATGTATGATCAGTTCTGTGCTGGTAAATGCTTCAAACAATCAATTCTCTGGGGGGAAAAGTATGTATATATGTATATATACAAATGTTTTTATAAGTTTTACTGACACAAAAAACATATAGTACACAATTTACAAATAACAAAATATACAATGCATTTTACTATAAAGTCCACATAGCCAATTAATTTTCACAGAATGCTTCCATTGCTTTTTCTCAAACTCTTACATGTCTAAGCTATCTGTTTCCAATTCAAATTTTCACAAATAAAGTTGTATCCCAATTCTCTAATTCTTTTCTCAATAAATTTATTTTCATTAAATGATATACAAAATGTTCTTTTCATTCTCTTGAAAATTACATTTATTATGCTTCAGTGCAATGGATGTTGGAACCTAACTTGTTCATCAATGACATGAGTGATTTCTTTCCTGAACCAGATAATATCTTAGGAAGAATGTATCCTCAAATATCCCCAATTTTTTGTGCTATTCATAAAGTAACAGGTACAGACAGAGCACTTTTAAATTTAATTTATACTACTGGCAGTTTACTCTTTACTTACTTTTATTGAGACAATCAACTAAAAAAATAAGTCAATCCCTGATTTGCAGTGTTTGCTAAATTCTGTGGTGTAAATACTCTCACCATGGCTGATTTCAAGTTACCAATACAATATCACTGAATACATACTAATATATAGTATTTCCTCCATTGAAACAAAACACATGAGAATAACCCCAAAGGTAGTGTAGTATTAAGTACAGTAAATAACTATTGTGTGTTTCGTTTTGAGTACAATTTGTTTTTAATATAATTTATTTAATTATAAGAACACATGACATAATTTTAAACTAATAGCTTCTATTTAATGACTAGCATCCAAAATTACTAAAAATTAAATAATCAGAATTTGCAAGCTAGATTCAACACAACACTAGATATTTCCTGTATCTTGATTAGTTAATTAGTTATAGGGGTATATGCATGTGTCAATATTACTGAAATGTTTACCTAAAATATGTGCACTTTGTTGCATATAAACCATACTTCAATAGAGATGATTAAAAAAAATAATAATCGGTATCCCTTAGAGTTCTATGTTGGGTTTCCTTTTCACTCCACTTGTACTTACTAAGCCAGTTTATTTCCTCCCCTTGTTCCAATATCCATATCTTGATGGCTTCTGATTGTGTATCTCCACATTTCTTTCTCTGCTAATTGCCATTTTCATATAGTCAATCTCCACTTGGATGTTACAAAGATATTCCAAACTCAGTGCATCTAAAACTGTACTCAACATTAAACATTACCCACACTATTGTCCTCACAGCTCCCCATTTCAGAAAACTGTACTTCTACACACTGAGGTGCACAGCCACACATCAGTGTGAAACTTAAATCTCCTCCACTTCCTAATGCCACACCTCTATCAATTCACACCTGTCAAATCTACTCCTAAATATCTCTTATGTATATATGTCTCTAGATCCCTACTTTCACTGCTCCAAGTCAGACTACAATTATCTCTCACCTGGATTACCCCCCAAAGCCTCTTGGCATTTACTGTTGGCCCTTCAAATCATTCTGCAAAATGTGCAGAGAGGGGTTTTTAAACATGCAATTCTGACTTTGTTATTTAGCTTACAAGCACCTGCATCATTGGGCCTTGATTATCCTCCTAGATACTTCCTTGACATTTACCTTCCAACCTCACTGAATTTTACCTTCCAACCTTACTGAAAATGTTTTCACTTTCTCTACCCAAAATAGTCTTATCTCCTTCTTTTCTGCAGCTATTTCCTACTCATCCTTCAGGTATCAACCTATGCATTACATCCTTGGGAAAGTCTTCCCTGACCTTACACTGGATGCCCCATCTGTATAATCCCATAGCTTGTTTCACACCAAAATATTACATACAGAATTTTCTGCCTCCCCTACTAGACCAAATGCTCCTTTAGGTCAGAGACCATTTTTTATTATAATTGTTGTTGAAAGACTAGCTCCTTGCGAGGTGCCTGGAAAACATCACTGAATGTTTCCTGAATGAATCTTAGGAATATAGCAAACTGAAACGTTGTCAGGTACTGCTAACCCTTCTCCTTGTCTCATACACTTCAGATTTCAAGTCATATGCCTCAAATTATACTGTAAATTCCTTGATAGGTTTAGGGTTCACTTTAAATTTACTGAAACCCATGCAGGCTTCATATAGCACTTCATAATTCACTAAACACCTGATCAATTATGTGGACTCCTATTTATTCCCAAAACCCAAATTCCTATCAAATTCTCAATCTGGCATTGAAGATCTATCTTATCAAGAAAATACGTAGGCTATTTTGAGAACTCTTCTTAAAATACAGATGTTATGTTGTTTTCTAGCCTATTTTCAAATATGTTCCCTCCTCACTTACCCATAGTTCACCCTCTTTTTTCTTCCTCCCCTCTACCCACCTCTGGCCCCTGCTTACTCTGTTGCTGCTATCCTGAATGTCTTCTTCTTTTTTTTTTAATTTTTTAAAATTTATTTACGATAGTCATACAGAGAGAGAGAGAGAGGCAGAGACACAGGCAGAGGGAGAAGCAGGCTCCATGCACCAGGAGCCTGACGTAGGACTTGATCCCGGGTCTCCAGGATCGCGCCCTGGGCCAAAGACAGGCGCCAAACCGCGCCACCCAGGGATCCCTGAATGTCTTCTTCTTGCACTTACTCTTACATACATACATACAATATCACACAATCTCATACAATCTTCAAAGGACCAATTCAGTTCTTGGACTTTTCCTGCTTTCTGTTCTTTGTTTTTAGAACATTTTTCAACTCTCTGTGTTCCAAGAATAGCTGTAGGTGCTGAAAAAAAATTAAGTGATAGACTATGCCATGTAAGAGCTTGCCTGTTGGGAGATGAGGGTGGCTAGTATTTAAATACCTAGTTTTAATATAATGTACTAAAGGTACTGTAGAAGGTACTGAGGCAGCTTCGAGAAGGGAATGAACACCTTCTGATTGAGCATGGGATGGAAAGCAAGAGGGTAAGTCATTAAAAAATTGTTATTTCTCTTTTCTTTAGATTCCCAAAATAAAATACCACATCACATTCATTCCAGCACTTTCTGTGGCTAATAACTGTTGAGCACAACCATTATTTCATTTAATTCTCATTAAAACTCTACAAGTTAGAATGACATAGATACTATTATGGTCAGCACTTTATAGCTAAGAAAACATACTTAAGAGATACTGGGTCAATACCCAGACTCCTAACCATGATGCAGCAAATCCTCAATCTTTGGTGGGTGATATAAAATACCCTGGGGGCAAAGGGAAGGGGTTAGATGTGTCACATGAATCCTAGGGACAGTACTAGGCATACAGTAAATTGTTTGCAAGTATTTGTGTGTGTGTGTGTGTGTGTGTGTGTGTGTGTGTGCCTGTTACATATATTGGACCAAGGACAATCTATATATCAAGTCCAGGGAGAGAAATTAAATCCGTAGCTGCTAACCTTCCACTCCAATATGTTCACAAATCAGACCTAGATTTTTCTCTCTTGCTCTTGTACATTTATTTGTTTAGTTTGAATTAGGGTTTGGCATATGTTTGTTTAATGGAGAAAGTCTCTCAGGAAGAAGTAAAAAGAAATACAATACCTGCACCTATAGGAAATAAGCCAGATGTGAGAATTTGCCATTATTTCTCCCATTTTTATTAGAAAACAGGACTCTGTCTTGCATTTCTCAGTGTAGACACTGAAGCAGTCAGGCCAGCTCACAGATTCCCTCATCTTCTGTGCACACCACTAGGTAAGACTAGTGTCCAACTGCCCTTCTGATATTTCTCTCACTGTTTGCATGAAAGAAAAGCTTGAAATAAAATTTACTCTTTGCTCTCAGCAAGAACTAATACTTATCAAATGCCCTGGTCAAACACAATAAAATCATACTGTGTAAGGAAATTGCTTTTGTAATTGATTTACTAGTTTTCATAGAGGAAAAACATTTCAGTAGCATTTTCATTAAATTGCTTGTCTACAGCAACCAAAAAATATCTAGTTTTCAGTTTTTAAAGACCCCATATCTCTGTCATTTGGACTTTAAAAAAAAGAAGTAATAGAATGAGGAAAAATACTAAACCTAATGATGCACTGTATGGTAAATAAAAGAGCCAGACAAGTCTTTCATTGCAGAAAAATACAGAATTACAGATTACTCATAGGAAAGACAGTGCTTTTGTTTTTGCTGTTTTAGTTTGGGAAACAGAAAAATAAAGGGAGAGGGGAGTAGTTGGTTTTGTTTATATTCAAATATGCCTTAACCCACTCCCCTGAGGCTCAAAGGAGGGTCCAGCAGGCAAAGAGTAAATTCAACTGCTCAGATTCTGCTCCCTGGGGTTCTGTATGTCACTCCAGGCCACACAATGAGCCCATAAGCACCAACAAAAAGCTTTTATCACTTAAAATACACTTGGTTCAAAAGAGATCAAGGTAATAAACTGCAATGGTGAAATGACATAAAACCAAAACAGTGAGCCTTTGGCTAAAAATCTGTATTTTGTTATTGCCATATTAAATTGTAAGCACCATAAGGACAAGGTCTGTATGTGTCTGCAGCTGTGTCCCCAGGGCCAAGCACTGAATGTAGCTCACAACTAATATATGCCTTTTGAATAAATAAATTAATTTTAATTTCCTACTGAATCAAAAAGTGCCTTCAAATGGATGTCAAAACAATATCTTTCATTATTAAATTTCAGGGCAAAAATCTTCCCAAGCTCCCACTTGATCTACCATATCAAAGGAAGACAAAGAAATTTGGGAGCAGGGCAGAAAAATGGGAATGGAAGAAAGAAAAGCTATAAGAAATTTTTTTTTAAAAAATGTCACTTGGCACAATCAAATCGAAAGCCTGAAGTCCAAATTCCAAATGGCCATCTTTGCTTCCCTATAAATACTGTTGATTAAGTTGTGACTACATTTTGCGGGCACTACAAGAAACTAGGCAAAGTAAAAACATTTCCCTTAGACAAACTACAGTATTATAGGAAACTTATTTGACATGCTGCAACAATCTGAGAATGTTCATTTATCCAAAAAATATCAGAGGACTGCCAATTGCTAAGCACTGTGCAAGGTGCCATGGATTCAACAGTGAATCTGCTATGAGTATGAGTTCTTTTTTAAGGTCCTGGGTAAATTTAAGAAACTGATATACAGACCCTCCCCCAGAGGAATGGGTAAGCACATTCAAACCATAAACATGTTTTGCATACAATTTTAGGAAAGTTGTAGATTCTCCAAAGGTAATTCATACCTTGTGTGTATGCCGGGTATGTATATGCAGTACAGTCCTACAGATTCCATTGCCCTCTGCCCAAGCAGCAATCTAACACACTGTCATATTTCATCTTTTTTATTTAAATTAAAGTCAGGTAAGTTAGGGGCACCTGGCTGGTGCAGTCGGTTGAACGTCCAAGTAGGTTTTGGCTCAGGTCATGATCTCATAATCCTGAGATCAAGCCACCCTGCCATTGGGCTCTATGCTGAGCATGGAGTCTGCTTACGACTCTCTTGCCCTCTCCCACTGCCCCTCCCTCCATTCTCTCTTTCTCAAGTAAATAAATCTTTTTAGAAATCAATTAGTTAATTAATTAAAGTTGGGTTACCTTCTAGACCGAAGCCTCTTGATTAGAACTGGCTATAAAAGGAAGCTCCTACAGGCAGGGCAGGATGGCAGGTAATCTCAGTCCCTTCCCAACCTTAGAGAGCTTCCTGAAGTAACTCACAGAAATTAGGTAAATCATTTTAATACAGTTTTTAGAAACCTTCCCTAACTTGATTAATCAACTTAGAGCACTATTTCAAAAGTTTTACTCATTCAAAACACTTTCATATTTTCAATATGTAGATAGCAATCTAGATATGTTGCACATTCTTTAGGAAAAAATCAAGCCAAAGTATCCAATTCCACACAGAAAGAGTATGCCAAGATGACATTTAAAATACTTGTTTGCACAAAGGACACTCTGGGGTTTTTTTAAATTAATTATCCTGCTCTCACTTGCTTTATGTATTATATAATTCATGGATTACTGGAATTCATAATTGAATAATATGTAGATGTCACCTAGAGGTGCTAAACCTATTCACTTACTTGGAATTGCCTGTCTCAATAAGAATGACACTAACTTTAGCATTTTCTCTCTGATTAGAGACACTATAGATTTGCAGTCGCCTCCATGTAATATAAATCAATAAAGAATAATTTTCCAGGCAGTAAATCAATTGTCAGTTCACAGACCCTAATACCCCTGTGCAGGATTTATTGAAAAAATGAATGGCAGTCTTGTTAGGAGATGTACAGCATGCTTTATAGGGACATAATAGTGTAAACCCCAGACTATTACATTCACTACAGCAATGAATCCAACAGAAATAACCCCTTCCTTTCCATGGGACACACACTCAACTGGGTCTTCTTTTAATGACAAAATGAAAAAACTTAAAAGAGACTAGAACGGTAACTTACCTCTGTAGTGGAAGGGTATATTAGTCTTGGGAACATCTTAACTCCTTTGCGGGGACTTTCCGTACTTTGTGTGTTGCGGATCTGAAAAACTAATATTCTAAATCTTTGCCATCCAATAGTGTATCCATTAATCACATGCAGTTTCTGAATCCATGTGATACAGCTAGTCTAAATTGAGATGTGATGTAAGTATAAATAAACACTAGATTTAGGGGCACCTGAGTGGCTAGTTGGTTAAGTGTCTAACTTGATTATGGCTCAGGTCATGATCTCAGAGTTATGGGACAGTGCCCAACTGCACTGAGCATGGAAGCTGCTCTCCCTCTCCTCTGCCCCTCCCTTCCCTTGTGCTCATGAGTGCTCTCTTTCTCAAAAAAATAAAGTATTTTTAAAAACATTGGATTTCAAAGACTTAGTACAAAATAAAAAATATAAAATATCTCAATAATTTGTATACTAATTATATGTCAAAATGATAGTTATATTGGATTAAGTCAAATTAATTTCAATTCTTTATCTGTTTTATGTGGCTACTAGAAAATTTAAAAGCATTTATGTGGTTCATATACTATTTCTATCATAGAGCACTGTTCTGCACAGTACAGTGACTCAGGTGACAGATTGAAAAATTTTATGGTCAGCCAATGATACACCAGCAAATCCTCAGAGAACTAGATAGTTAATTAAGGGAACAAAAAAAAAAAAAATAGGACTCCACCCTTTAAAACAGTGGTTCCTCTCCAGAAGTATGTGGTTCCTCTAAAGAAGTGGGAGAAGACAATAACTGGATGCTCATGGATGGGAAGGTGGGTACCCACAGATCATACAGTAAATATTTAAAGTGCTTGTCAAACAAAATCAGAGACTCTGAAAGGAGAGAAATATCAGACCTGCTAATGGTGACATAACCAGATTTCAACAAATAAGGGGTATAGGAAAAAGTAAGCCAAGAATAGTTTGATCAATGCCCTACGAAGATATTTTAAGTTTGTATCAAAAGTTATCTTTGGTTTGGGGTGCCAAGGTGGCTAACTTGGTTATGTGTCAGACTCTTGGTTTCACTCAGGTCATAATCTCAGTGTCTTGGGATGGAGCCCCACATCAGGTTCTTTGCTCAGCAGGGAGTCTGCCTTAGGTTTTCTCTCCCTCTTCCTATACCACTCTTTCACTCTCTCTAAAATAAATGAATAAATCTTTTTAAAAAGTTATATTTGGTTCAATAGTTACCAGCAGTCTCATTTATTACTAGATGCCCAGAATCTTGCACAAGGCCTGACTCTGGAAAATACCTAATAAATACTTGCTAAATGAAAGAATGAATTAGATGATTAAATACAAAAAAAGATCTAATGCACCTAAATTATGATGCAAGCCTCCCAAAAAAGTATACTAATTTTTTTACTCTAATGCCCATGAAGCAGAATGGAGACGCTGGAACTCTAGATAATGAAGAAGGAAATTCTGAAAAAAAAAAAAGGTAGATAAAGACAGAAGAGACTTTTAGACATAAGAGTAAAGAAAAATTAAAATGCATAACAGCATTAATGAATCCTAAAATCGAGGGAAAGTAAACAGGAGTATAAGATACAGCGTGACAGAGTCTAGACCAATTGCTATCAGTCTGTGGCTCAATGAGGTAAGTCATATAGCTTACTGAATATCAAATTTTGAATTTGTTTAAAGAAGCTTTGGAATTAATTCTAAAATTCCAATAGTCTGTAATATCAGTGATATGAGGCAAAAATCAAAGGATGCAACCAACTATTCCCAAATCTTCAGGAAGTCCTTTGAGAGATTTAACATCAAGGAGAAACTATATAAGCAAAC
Source organism: Canis aureus (assembly GCF_053574225.1). Lineage (NCBI taxonomy): Eukaryota > Metazoa > Chordata > Mammalia > Carnivora > Canidae > Canis > Canis aureus. Next base: position 49,299,570 of record NC_135614.1, read on the forward strand.
TTGAGTGCTTCTCATTCAGGGGTGATATTCCTCCTCAGGGGTCATTTGGCATTATCTGGAGAGGTTCCAGGTTGTCACTATTTAGGGAGTGCTACTGGCATCTAGTGGGTAAAACCAAAAATGCTGCTGCACATCCTACAATGCACAAGACGGCACCCCAAAACAAAGAATTACCCGGTGTAAAATGCCAATAGTGCAACGTTAAGAAATCCTTATCTAGAATAATATATAAATAATATTTACAGAAACCAATGAGGTAGAACAAGAAAATATAAAAAATTTCAAAGCACTCCGCTGATAGTACAAATAAGCTAGTACAAATCTTAGGCTTAAAAAAAATTAAAGAACTCCTAAATTCATCATTCACCCCTAGTTCTCCTCTCTCACTATCACTTCAGAAGTTTTGCTAGAATTTTTCTTAAGAAATCACCATCTCTAAGAAAATGAGAAAAATAATTCAAATTTATATGGGAGATGTATGTACATTTTATGCAGAGGAAGTAAAAATTATGCTTTATTCTATTATGAATAAAAAGACTTGTCATAAATTTAGACCGGGTTCATTTCTTTATGCTTAATAAAGCCTGCACACAAGCACCTGAAGAGAAAATAGATAGAAATTGTACCCATTAAAATATTTACCCTTCCAAGTAACCTAAAGTGGTAAGAAATATAGGCTTAATTATCTTCTCAGATTTTCAGCTAGCACATGAATTTGCAGTCCTACTATACTTGAAAAATAGAGAACACATTCAATACTAAATTTAAATCTACTGCTTTTAAAATATCTTCCTTTGGGCTGCAAACTATAATCAAGTATTCTATATCACCATGAGTTTCAGTACATTAATATGATATAAAATATGCTTTAAAGATATATCCATGATTTATAATAATTGCAACTCTCAGAAACTAATAGCCAGAAGCATTTGACTTTTACCTTCAAATATCCTCCCTCAAATCCTGTTAAAATACTGTCTGAATCAGCTATAAGAGCTTCTATACTAAGATATTAAAAGTAATCATCATTTTTTTGGAGAATTCTGCTATTACATTAATACTTGATATGTTACTCTTCCCAGGTAACATATTTTTACTTTGATAGGAATCTATTAAGAATATACTTCAATAGTATTCAAGTGGTGATATTTCCAGGGACCCAAAGCTATAAAGCATATACATATATGGGTGAGTGGGAAGGGGAGGTGAGGGAAAGGCAGACTTTTTAGAATATCTCACCATTTAGTTTCCTGAGGCTGTTATAACCAAGTACCACAAAACTGTCCAGCTTAACACAAGAGAAATTTACTCTTTCACATTTATGAAAGCTAGAAGTCTGAAATCAAGGAATCAGTAGGGTTGCTTCTTTTTAGAGGCCCTCAGGAATGATTTGTCCCTTACCTCTATCCTAGCTTCCAGTGGCTGTTGCAATCCTTGGCACCCCCTTGGCATCACCTGGCTTGTAGCAGCACTTAACCCCAGTATCTGCTTCCACCTTTACATGGATGGCCTTCTCTACATCTCTACCTCCTTTGTGCCTGTCCTCTATGTGTCCTGTGCTCCTCTAAGGGCAACAGTCATTGGATTTAGGGCCCACCCTAATTTTAGGATGATTTCATTCTTAGAAGCTTAACTCATTATATCTGTATTTCTAGATCCTTAACTAATTGTAGTACAAAGTCCCTATTTCCAAATAAAGTCATATTCTGAGGTTCTGAATGGACATGAATTTGGGGGGACACTATCTGACCCACTACACTCACCATACCTTATTTGTGGGTGAGCAACTATTTTGTTTAAATGAGCATCTGACTCATTTGAGTCTCCCTCTTTCACTTTCCTTGTGTCACCAAACCTGAAATTATATATAACTAACCCTCCCCCAAGGACCCAATTGTTTCATCTATAAAATGGCACTGGCATCAACAGATGTCAATGAAAGAATCCAAACTGACTTGGGCTTTTTCAAAAACTACCTGGAAGCATTAGATAAATGATACAATTTCTTAATGTCTGTGTTATCAGGAAGATCAAATAAATTAACCATGATACAGTGTACTTGAAGTTTGATCCTAAACTCTTCCATTGAATAGTAGCTATCAAATAGATGCATTACGCAACTTCCCTCAATCTTGAGTCCCTTATTTATAAAACCAGAATAATGTAGTATTGGTTTTAATGATAAAATAAAAATCCTGCATATGAATATGCCTACTACAATAGATTCAGTGCTTAGCCAAATGACAAGTTTTGTTTAGCCAGCACAATGGACTTTATTTTTTTTATTTTTTATTTTTTTTCATATTGTGAAGAATTTTTTTTTTAATTTTTATTTATTTATGATAGAGAGAGGCAGAGACACAGGCAGAGGGAGAAGCAGGCTCCATGCACCGGGAGCCCGACGTGGGATTCGATCCCGGGTCTCCAGGATCGCGCCCTGGGCCAAAGGCAGGCGCCAAACCGCTGTGCCACCCAGGGATCCCCTGGACTTTATTTTTATTCAAATCTCAATAACTTTAAGCAGAGAAGGCATTTTCCAATTTTCCACTGGCACCATTCCTTCACTGCCTTAAGCTGTTTATCTGTCCTCAGAAGCCTATGAGTTTGTTACTATAACAAAGATAAACATCAAATACTCAATAAATGATAATGATATCAGGGCTACCTGCCCCAATACTTACCATCCAATTTAGCAACGAGGAATTCACTACCTAGAGGGAGAACTAATTTCATATTTTTTTAAATAATTCCACTTTCTGGTAAATTCTTCCTTCCATTTCTGTAAGTTTTATTCACTGACCTTCATTTTTACTCCTAGGACAATATTAAATAAATCTAGTCCTACAGGGGTGCCTGGGTGGCTCAGGTGATTAAGCCATGGACTCCTGGTTTGAGCTCAGATCATGATCTCAGTATTGTCATGAGATTGAGCCCCATTTTGGGCTCTGCACTCAGCATGCAATCTGCTTGAGATTCTTTCCCCCTTCCTCTCCTTTCTCTTCTGCTCCCTCCCTCTATCTCTATCTCTCTCAAATAAGTAAATAAAATCTTTAAAAAATCTAATCCTATATCTAGTCAACTGTCTTTCATTTATATGAACACATCTATTGTGATTCCCCAATATATAAGATAATTTCTATGACAGCATTCAAAGGCATAATTGTAAATTACAATCAGTATACATCATTAAACCATTCATCTTACTGTTGTCAGAAAACAGCCCAAGGAAATTTTCATGCCATGAGACTATTATATTCCTAGCTTATAAACAATCAGCACTCCTTTAGTTTTTTGACTTTGTGAGATTTGATGTGAAAACCCCAAAAAGTCACTCCCAATGTTTACTTAAAAAAGAAGAGAACTATACTATCATGCGAATTTAACAAGGGTTCTTTGTCCACCTTTCTTGGGCCCAAGGATCACAGAATCAGATGCATGGGCAATTTTGCTTCTTACAAAAATAATTTTTAAACCAATCTTAATTACTTTCATATTTACTAACATATTATTATATGCTTTCTTCCCATTGTCTCACCTCCAGGCCATTTTTCCAACTCTAGAAGCCCAACAGAAAAACTTGAAACCTGGAGGTACACTGAAAATGCTAACTTGAAACTATTGACCAATGGTCATATGTCAAAAATCTAGAGAATTTGACAGGAGCTCTGAATCAGCCCTGGCGTTCCTGGTATTTAGAATGCATGAAGAAGAAATACCAATCACCTTTGACAGCAGCTTCTCGTGTGAAGGCTATAATTGCCAAGTGACCAGATGTCAATATAATCAGCTCCCAGCAATGGCTATAGGAAATCTATGGGGCCTGGAATGCTGAGGTACTTACTTATCCTGCTGACAGTAAAATAAACTATTGTCACCAAGCCTTGATATTTGGGCTCTGTAGAAGCTAAAGATATGGCAGTCTGAAGTACCATAGATAACATACATTAACTACTGGTGATAAGAAAGACAAGGATAGGGCATTAATTAATAAAATATATCGTATTTATATTTCTTTGCTATTTCTCCATTCAAACCAATGATAAACTTACCCAAAAAATCCTTTGATTAATGAAATGATCATATTTAAAATCTTTTAAAGCCAATGTCTATAGTTATTTGGATTATATTAATGTGTCAATTACAAATTTAGAAAATATATTCTGTAAGTCAAAAGGTTGTTAAATTGTTTTTTTTTTTTAAATCTACAGAAAAACTCCATGTGCATTATACACAAATGCAGCAAAGCAGGGGGGAGGAGGATAAAAATAATTAATAATCTTAGCCATCAGGAGTAACAGGTAGTGAAATTTGGATTTTGTGAAGTACCTTTCAGACAACCAGTGACTTATAATTATGGAAGGCAAGATGATTGTATGGCATGACTACCACAGCTCTGTTCAAGGCAGCATTTTCCACAATCATCCTATCCAACTAGATCTTCTGCCATCAGGTCAGCCTTAAGAATTTCTCCTATACTGGCAAACTTAAAATATTCTCAAAACATCCTAACCCTTGTTGCCATGTAATTCCTCATACATTTAGATGGCTAGTGAAGTTAGTCCACATTATAACCATTTTTTATTATATGTAATAACTAAACCCATATAACTCAGCTTTAAAATTCCTCATGTTTAAGAAATCCAGTTCAATAAAAATGAGCTTTCTGAAGCTTGATGTTTAATACTGGATACATTTATATCTAGTCCTTAGAATTAAGAGATTCTTATTAAGTAAATATAGGCAAAGTAGGAAAATATAATCAAATACATTTTAAGAGATTTTAAGACATTAAAATAATAAATGTATAGTCATCGTATTATCCCTGAAAGACACAAAAATAAAAAATACACTTAACCAAAATTACTCCTCATTCCCTTATGCTGATGAGCTCTGAGTCCCATAGTGTGAAACTAGGAATAAAACAAATGGCTAAAAACACTCGGTAATTATAGCTAAGAAGTTAAGGGCTTTTAGAAAATTATATATCCTATAGTTATAATCCAAAGACAAGATGAATCTACCCTAAAATGTTATTAAACAGTATTTAATAAATGTCAACCCTGGTTAAGAGATAGAATGAATAATCAAAAGATTAGGCCCCAGCAGTAAGGTAGCAGGAGGCTAGGACTGGAAAAGGTAGATCAAAAGTACAAGTTGGGGCATCTCCTATAATGGGCATGGCCTCTGAATATGAAGAACAATCACACTCAATAAAGGTAAAATCTTATGCCCACACAAAAACTTGCACACATATATTTATAACAGTTTTATTCAACACTTGGAAGCAACCACTATGTCTTTCAGTAGATGGAAGGATAAATAAACTATGCAATATTATTCAATGCTAAAAAGAAATGAGCTATCAGGCAATGAAAATGCATAGAAGACCTTAAATGCATCTTACTAAGTGAAAGAAGCCAATCTTACATATTGTAAGATTCCAACTACATGACATTTTGAAAAAGGCGAAACTATGAAGACAGTAAAAAGATCAGTGGTAGACAGGGGCTGGGGAACGGAGAAGTAATCACAGGTCTTCTAGAGCAGTGAAACTATTCTGCATGATACTGCAAATGATAGATACATGTCTTTACGTATTTGTATAAACCCACAGAATTTGCAACCTCAAGAGTGAACCCTAATATAAACTAAGGATTCTGGGTGATAATGATGTGTCAATACAGGTTCATTAGTTGTAGGATATGTATCCCTCTGGTGAGGAATGTAAATAACAGGGGGAGGAAGTCTACATATTTAGTGCAGGAGGTATATGAGAAATCTTGTACCTTCCCCTTAATTTTGTTGTAAACCTAAAACTGTTCTAAAAAGTAAAATCTATTTATTTTTTTTTTAAGCAAACAAAGTCTTTTTCAGACATACAACAGTTGAAAGAATTTATCACTGACAAAACTGTACTAGAAAAATGTTAAAGAAAATCTTTCAGGCAGAAATACTAGCAAATGATACCAGATGGAAGTAGGAATCTATACAAATGAATGAAAGATAACAGAAACAATAGCTACATGGATAAACAATTTCCTATTATTTACCCATATAGAGAATAACTGACTGTCTAAACAAAAATAATATTTAGCAATGTAGCATGGGATTTATAACATATTTAAAAAAAAGAGGTATAACCAAAAAATATCACAAAAGCTGGGAGTCAAAAATGGGAGTATACTATTGTAAGGTTCCTTTAGATATGTGAAGTGGTATAATATCATTTGAAGGTAGACTGTGGTTAAATATGTATATCATAAATCCTAAAGAAACCATCAAAATAATAAAGCAAAGAATCATAGCTATAAGTCAACATAGGAGACAAGTGAGAATCAAATATTCTATCTAATTAGGGAAAGAAAGAATAGGTGGAACAAAAGGAAGATGGTAAATTTAAACTTTATCAACAATAATATAAAACATAAATGTTCTAAACACTCCAATTAAAGGTAAATTTTGTCTGATTGGAGACTAAAGCAATACCCAATTATGTGTTTCTTGTAAGAAACACACTTCAAATAAAAAGACACTAACAAGTTAGGGGCGCGTTGGTGGCTCAGTCAGCTAAGCATCCGACTCTTGATTTTGGCTCAGGTCCTGATCTTATGGTTGTGAGATCAAGCTCCACATCAGGCTCTGTGCTCAGCACAGAGTCTGCCTAGGATTTTCTCTCTTCTTTTCCCTCTGCCCCTCCCCCTCCTCACTCTCTCTCTAAAATAAATAAATAAATAAAATCTTTTTAAAAAAGACATCAATAAGATAAAAGCAATGATGGAAAAAGATACACCATAGTAATACTAATCAAAAGAAAGCTGAATTGACTCTGTAATACAAGACAAAATTGAAACCAGAGAAAAGAATATTACCTAGGATAAAGAAGTTTACTTCAAAAACATTAAGAAATAAATTCACCAGGAAAACCTTATGTGTTAAGCAATTTTACACTTAAGGAGAGAACTTCAGGAGAAACTTCCAGGGAAGACGGTAGAGTAGGAAGACCCTAAAGCTCACCTCATCCTGCAAATACAACTAGGTTACATGCACATCAGTGTAAATAACCCAGAAAATGACCTGAAGACTGGGAGAACAGACTCCACAACAAATACACAGAAAGAAGAAAGAAGCCACATTGAAGATGGTAGGAAGGACAGAGGTGGATCAGGAGCTAAACATACCCTCAGGACTGTCCTGGGAGGAATACCACAGGTATGAAAAAGGGAGAGGACCTGAGCCTCACACCAACCACCCCAGGCATGAGGAATCCACATGAAAATGAGAGGTGTATAATTTCCTGAGTTCTTACCATCAGCAGGGCTTAAAACCAGGAACTTTAAAAATCAGCAGCTCAGCTCTGGGAGAACCAGAGGGAAAGAGGACACAGAGTCTCCAGCTTAAAGAGACAGGACAACAAACTGCCCTGCAGGGATACAGCACAGAAGCAGCAGTTTTAAAACACCTGGAGTAAACAGAAGAAAGATTTATTTACTAATCTAATAGCATGTATTAGAAGAGCAGGGTTTATTGGGAGACTTCCCAGGAACAAAGCAGCTGGCCAACACTATTTTCCTGCCCCCCAGCCAAGACATGCAGACCCCATGGGAACCAGCACAGCACCAACACTCACCACCTAACGTGTTAGCACCACACCCTTCCCCCATGTTCTCCTGTAGACCTGCCACCTCCAATAGGCCCTTGGCCAGAGCCCATCCAAAGCAGTGTCACAAACATGGCAGGGTGATAATAGCCACAACAGGGATCATCACCATTACAAAGTGGCCCCTGCCCAGGGAAGAGGGAAAGATAATCACACATACCAGTCAGACTGCAGCCCCAGTAGTGGGCTGGAAGTATACAGCTGGTCTGACTGTAGGCCCCACCCACCAAATAAAGCTTCTCAAGGAACAACATAGGGAGAGCACATTGTAGTTCTTCTGACTGCATTTCTGGTTAACAGCTAGTCTGACCCAAGTCAAGCCCAAGGTGGCCCTAGACTGGTCAATTTACAACACAGGGACTAAAACCTGCCCACAACACGTAAAAAGGGGCATTGCAGATGACTAGACTAAAGGCAAAAATGACTCAGCTGCAATATTAGGGTGTACACAATGCACACAAGAGACAAACTTCAAGTGCCAGGTTCTGACGAACAGGAGACACTGCATTTCAGGGCACTAAAAACCTCTTCTTTATAAGGCTACTACTTTCAAGTGCAAAAACATAGCTGACTTTCCTAATACAGAGAAGGAGACACAGAGAGTTAGACAAAATGAGAAGACAGAGGAACATGTCCCAGATGAAAGAATAGGACAAAATTACAGCAAGAGAGCTAAACAAAATGGAGATAATATTCTTGATAAAGAATTTAAAGTAAAAGTAATAAAGATACTGACTGAACTAGAAAAAAGGGGGAGGATCTCAGTGAGACACTTAAAGAGATAGAAAACATTAAAAAGAAGCAAAGATAAAGAACTCAATAACTGAAATTAAACAATACACTAGATTGAATAAATATCAAACTAGAGGAGCAGAAGAATGGATAAGTGACCTGAAGGACAGAGTAATAGAAAGCAATCAAGCTGAATAAGAGAGAGAAAAATCAGCAACAAATGAAAATAGATTAAGGGAAATCAGTGATACCATCAAACATAATAATATTCACATTATGGAGATCTCAAAAGGAGAAGACAGAGAAAAGGGGGCAGACAATTTATGTAAAGAAATAATAGTTGAAAACTTCCCAAATTTGGAGAAGGAAACAGAAATCCAGACCCAGAAGGAACAGAGCACCTCCAACAAAATCAGCCTAAGGGGGTCCAATCAAAACACATAATTAAAATGGCAAAAAGAAGTCATAAATAAAAAAAGATTTTAAGCAGCAAATGAAAGTAGTTGGGCACCTGGTGGGGGGCCCAATTGGTTAAGTCCAACTCTTGATTTCGGCTCAGGTCATGACCTCAGGATGGTGAGACTGAGCCCTGCACTGGAGTCTGTACTTGGTATGGAATCTGCTTAGGATCCTCTCTCTCTCTCCTTCTGCCCCTCCCACATTCCCTTTCTTAAAAAGATTTAAAAAAAAAAAAAAAAAAACAGTTACATACAAAGGAAACCCCATAAGACTATCAGCAGATTTTTCAACAAAAACTTTGCAGGCAAGAAGGGAGATGCATGAAGTGCTAAAAGAAAAAAACCTGCAATGAAGCATCCTCTATCCAGCAAGACTATCATTCAGAAAGGGAGAGAGATAAGTAGCTGTTGTTGATAAAGACAATCAACATGATTTATCACATCAATAAGAGAAAGGATAAAAACCATATGATTATTTCAACAGATGCAGAAAAAGCATTTGACAGCACAAACATCTATTCATGATAAAAACCCTTAAGAAAGTAGGTTTGGAGGAAAAATACATCAATATAATAAAGGTCTTATTTGAAAAACTGAAAGCAAACATCACATCAATGGGGAGAAAATAAGAGTTTTTTTCCCTAAGGTCAGAAACAAGACAAAGATATCCACTCTCACCATTTTCATTCAGCATAATACTGGAATTCCTAGCCACAACACTTAGACCAAAAAAGATACAAAAGGCAACCAAAATGGTAAGGAAGAAGTAAAACTTGCTATTTACAGAAGACATGATACTATATATAGAAAACCCTGAAGACTCCACCAAAAAGCTACTAGAACTAATAAATGAATTCAGTAAGGTCACCATATATAAAGTCAATATATAAAATCAATTGCATTTCTATATGCTAATAATGAAGTGACAGAAAGAGAAATTAAGAAAACAATCCCATTTACAATTAGACTAAAAAAAAATTCAGGAATAAGCTTAACCAAAGAGGTGAAAGACCTATATTCTGGAAACTATAAAACATTGATGGAAGAAATTGAAGACAACATAAACAAATGGAAGTATATTCCATGTTCATGGATAAGAACAAATATTGTTAAAATGTCCATACTGCCTAAAGCAATCTATAAATGTAATGCAATCCTTATCAAAATACCAACAGCATTTTTCACAGAACTAGAATAAACAATTCTGGAATTTGTATGGAACCAAAAAAGACCCTGGATAGCTAAAGCAATCTTGAAAAAGAAAAGACATGCTAAGGCATCACAATTCTGAACTTCCAGTTACATTACAAAGCTGTAATAATCAAAATAGTATTGTACCTGCACAAAAATAGACACATAGATCACAAAAACAGAAAAGAGAACCCAGAAATAAACCCACAATTATATGGTCAATTAATCTTCAACAAAGGAGATAAGAATATGCAATGGGAAAAAGTCCTTTCAACAAAAGTGCTGGGAAAACTGGACAAATACATGCAACAGAATGAAAGTGGACCACATTCTTACACCATACGCAAAAAATGTACTTAAAATGGATGAAAGACCTAAATGTGAGACTGGAAAACATAAAACTCCGAGAAGAGAGTACAGACAGTAATTTCTCCAACATTGACCACAGCCACATTTTTGTAGATAGGTGTCCTGAGGGCAAAGGAAACAAAAGCAAAAATAAACTATTGGAACTATGTCAAAATAAGAAGCTTTTGCACAGCAAAGGAAACAATCAATAAAACTAAGACAACTTGCTGAAGGGGAGGAAATATTTGCAAATGACATATCCAATGAATGGTCAGTATCCAAAATACATAAAGAACTTATAAAACTCAACACCCAAAAACAAATAATCCAATTAAAAAACAAGCAGAAGAGATGAACAGATATTTCTCCAAGGAAGATATAAAGATGGCAAACGGGCACATGGAAAGATGCTTAATGTTACTCATCATCAGGGAAATGCAAATCAAAATATCACCTCATGCCTGTTAGAATGACTAAAATAAAAAAAAAAAAGAAAGAAATAACAAGTGTTGGCAAGGATATGGAGAGAAAGGTACATGTGTGTGCTCTTGGTGGGAATGCAAACTAGTACAGCCAGTCAGGAAGATAGGATGGAAGTTCCTGAAAAAAATTAAAAATAGAACTACCCTTTGATCACACTACTGGGTATTTACCCAAAGAATACAAACACACTAATACTATGCACCCCTATGTAAACTGCAGCATTATCTACAATAATCAAGTTATACAAGCAGCCCAAATATCCAATGATAGATGAATGAATAAAAAAGATGTGAGATATATATATATATATATATACACACATACACACACACACACAATGGAATTCAGCCATTAAAAAGAATGAAATCTTGCCAATTACAATAATACAGATGGACCTAGAGAGTACAATGCTAAGCAAAATAAGTCAGTCATAGTAATACAAATACCATATGATTTCACTCATATAGGGAATTTTAAGAAACAAAACAAATGAACAAAGAGTAAAAAAAGACAAACCACAAAACAGACTTGCAACTATAGAGAACAAACTGATGGTTACCAAGAGGGGAGGTGGGTAGAGGAATGAATGAAAGAGGTAAAGGAGATTAAGAGTATGCTTATCGGGGATCCCTGGGTGGCGCAGCGGTTTGGCGCCTGCCTTTGGCCCAGGGCGCGATCCTGGAGACTCGGGATCGAATCCCACATCGGGCTCCCGGTGCATGGAGCCTGCTTCTCCCTCTGCCTGTGTCTCTGCCTCTCACTCTCTCTCTCTCTCTGTGACTATCATAAATAAATAAAAAAATTTAAAAAAAAAAAAAGAGTATGCTTATCATGATTAGCACTCAGTAATATACAGAATTGCTGAATCACTATATTGTACACCTAAAACAAATATAACACTGTATGTTAACTCTAGTGGAATTAAAATTTTTTAAAAATACATGCAAAAGAAGAGTAATAAAATCTAATATGAGAAAACTAAAGGAAATAATGCAGAAATAAAAAAATAATAAACAAAAATTCAATGAAATTAAAACTGGGCTTTTTTGAGATCAATAACACAAATAAACATTTAACCAGGTAAAGAGAAAAAGGCACAAGTTAGCAGTATCAGGATTGAGAGGATGATATTACCATAGATTTTACGGATATCAAAAGAATAAGGGAAGTTACAAAAGAAAAAAATATTTAAATTGGATGACATCAAATTAAGAAATTTTTACTGCAAATAATGTCACTGAAAAATGAAAAGACAATGCAGAGAATGAGAGAAAACATTTGAAAACCATGTATCTGATAAGAAACTTCCATATGTAAAGAACTCTTACAAGCCAACAGTGAAAAGGCAAAAACCTAATTTAAAAATGGGGCAGCAGGGGGACCTGGCTGGCTCAGTCAGTTAAGTGTCTGCCTTCATCTCAGGTCATGATCCCAGAGTCTCCCTGTTCAGCAGGGAGACTGCTTCTCCTGATTCCTTTGCCACTCCCCCTGCATGTGCTCTCAGGTTCTATCTCTGTCTTAAATAACTAAAATCTTAAAAAAATAAAATAAAATAAATAAAAATGGAGCAACAATTAAGAATCATTTCTCTAAAGAAGATACACAATTAGCCAATATGCACATAAAAAGATGTTCAAGAAAAAAAAATGATGCTCAACTTTAGTCACTAAGGAAATATAAACACAACTACAGTGAGATACCATGTCACACCCAGTAATAGCAAACAATAAATAACACATCTGGATGAGGATGTGAAAAAATTACAACCATCATAACATTGCTCATGGTACTGTAAAATGGTATGGCCACTATGAAAACCAGTTTGACAGTTCTGCTAGAAGTTAAACACAGCAGTTAAGACATGATCCAGTAACTCCACTCACAGGCACTCAAAAGAAATTAAAACATATGTCTACACAAAATGTATAAATAAATGTCTGCAGAAGCATTATTTATAATAGTCAAAAAGTGGAAATAATCCAAATGTCCAGTAAATGACACATAAATAAAACATGGTATATCCAGACAATGGAATATTACTTGGCTATAAAAAGCATTAAGTACTTACATTTACTATAACATCAGAACAGTATTCTAAATGAAATAAATCAATCTCAAAATATCACATATTTTATTATTCCACTTAGGTAAAACTTCCAAAATAGGCAATTTCAGAGAATAGATATAGACAAAAAGTGGTTGCCAGGCCTATCAAGGAGAAGAGAATAAGGAGTAACCACTAATATATATGAAGTTTATTTTAGGGCAAACAAAACCTGTTCTAAGAATAGATAGTGGTGATAGTTTTAAAACCCCATGAAAATACTAAAAATCACTGAATATTACCTTTTAAGTGGGTGAATTGTATGGTATATGAGTTATGACTCAACGAAGCTATTAAAAATTAGAAAAGAAATATTGCAATCTTATAGCAATAAATGTGGCAGGTTAGATGAGATGGGCAAATTCCTTGAAAGACACTAACAAAACTAATAAAACTCACTTCAGAACAAATAGATAACTTCAGTAATCCATTTTCTGTTAAAGAAATTTAATCTATAATTAAAAATCTACCCAGAAAGTAAACACTAGTCACATATAGCTTCTTTGGTTAATTGTATCAAGCAATTAACAAACAATACAAATGCTACATAAAATCTTCAAAAAACTAAACAAGAAGATATACTTCCCAGCTTACATTATGACATCAGTATTCCCCTGATATCAAAACCTGAAAGACATTACAAGAAAAGGAAATTATAGACCAATATCTTTCACAATCATAGATGCAAAAATTTCCAAACAGTAGTAGCATATCAATGCCCACAATATATAAAAAGAATAACAGACATGACTAAATCCAATATGCCTAATGTTCATAAATCAATCAATGTAACCTGTGATATTAACATATTAGTATATTAACTGCCATATTAACATTATAAAGAACAACAACAAGAAAACATGATCTTATCCATTGATGCAGAAAAATCATTTGGCAAAACCCAACATTCATTCCTAATAAAAACTCAAAACTAGTAATAGACAGCTTCCTCCACATTTTCAAGGGCTTAATAGTGAAAGACCAAATGCTCTCCTCCTCAGGTGAGGAATAAGACAAGGATGTGCATTCTTATTATTTCTATTCAACAAGTGTACTAAAGGTTCTAGGCAGTGCAATCAGGGAATGGAAAGAAATAAAAGTATCAAGATTAGCGGGAAAAAACACATAAAACTCCTTATTCAGTCAACAAGATCACTGATATAAAAATATCCAGTGAAATCTACAAAAAGCTATTAGAACTAATAAATGAGTTTACTGAAATGTAGGATAAAAGATCAATATGTAAAAACCAATTGTATTTTTATATACTATCAACAAATAATCGAATCTGAAATTAAAAAATAATACCATTTACAATAGCGTAAAAAGTATGGAATATATAAAGCTAAATCTGACAAAGATGTGAAAAGATCTATACTGAAAACTAAGTAATTCAACATAGTACTGATGTCCTAGCCAGAACCATTAGGTTAGAAAAAAGAAAGGAATCCAAATTGGAAAGGAAGAAGTAAAACTGTCTCTATTTGCAAATATATATATATATCATATTTTATATAACATGTATATATATGCATATATATGCCCCTAAAGACTCCATCAAAACAACTGTTAGAATTAATCAACAAATTCTGTAAAGTTTCAGGATACACAACTGATATATAAAAATCAGATGTGTTTCTACTCAAAAATAAAAAGTTGTTAAGTACTGTTAAACACTATACCATGGATAAATCTTAAATATACTAAGGGAAGAAACCAGACAAGAAAGTGCATGTACTATATGACTTAATTTATATAAACTTCTAAAAAAGGCAAATCTATGCTGACAGAAAACAGATTCGTGTCTGCCTTGGGGATCTGGGGAGAAGGAGAAGGGTTAGAGGAAACACAGGAATGAGAACATTTTAAGAGTGATGAATATTTTCATTATCTCAGTTGTGATGGCTTCACCAGCATATACATATATTCCAGTGTATGAAGTTTTATACGTTAAATGTGTGGTTTATTTTAGGTCAATTATGCCTTAATTTTTAAAATTAACCAAAAACAAAGAAAAAAAAAGTTCCTATGGAAAGTTAATTTAACAGAAAGTATTACAGTCAATGTCTGGAAATAAGCCAGGAACAGATTAAAATCCAGTAATTTTTTTAATTGATAAAAATGTTGAAAGGCTAGAGTTCACTTATATTTACTTTTAAAGATTATTCTATTAGAAGAATCTGCTTCATCCAATTAGGGCTTCATAAGTCCAACTACATTAAATAAAAAGCTAATTATTTTACAAATCAACATCTGGTTTTACACCCAAACAATTATAATATTATACTCTTGGCTCTAAGTATTAACATGTATTTCATAAATTACATTGTAGTTTAGAAATATAATTCTAATTTTTATACTTCATTTTTATTTTTTTTTATTTTTTTTTTAAGATTTTATTTATTTATTCATAGAGACAGAGAGAGAGAGGCAGAGACACAGGCAGAGGGAGAAGCAGGCTCCATGCAGGGAGCCTGACGTGGGACTCGATCCAGGGTCTCCAGGATCACGCCCTGGGCTGCAGGCGGCGCTAAACTGCTGCGCCACTGGGGCTACCCCTATACTTCATTTTTATTAAGTATTTTGTATCAGGAGAAATCTGAAGTACAAGCACCTAACATTTTGTAATACAGATTATGCTTTAAATAGCATAAGAAATTCAATTTACATGTTTAATACCATCATTCAATATAAAGTGAGTACAAACCTCACCATCTCTCATCACATTTCTGTATTTTATATAGGCAGGAAAATGATTATGCAGTGCAAAGATTCCCAAAGGTAAAATTCAGCTCTCATTAATTTCTAGGTATTTAATATATATTTTATATTAAATATTGTGGGTTGGGGCTATAAGGTATATTCAGTGGTGTAATGTATTCTCTGCCCTCAAGGAGTTTATAATCTAATAGAGGAAATAAGTTGAACACATAATAGTAAAATCAATACATAAGACAAAGATGAGTAATGTAATTAAGTGGCCAATAAGTAATTTCTATCAGTTCAGAGAAGCCAAGTGGTTTGGGATGGTTTCTAGATGTTGATGAGATGAAAGTTTATCCCACTGTACCATAAATGCATTTACTTATCAGATTCCCCATTACAATGTAAGCTCCTTGAAAGCAGAGATCCTGTCTTATTATGAGTTAAGCACTAAAACTCAGGCCTGCAAAAGCATGCACTCAATATATAGTTGGCAAATAATATATGAAAAATAGAATAAATCTTAAAAGACTTAGGCATGTAGGTTCTAAATACATAAATAAGAAAATTCAACTTTCAGCAGAGCTAGTAGTATTAAGCAAAAGCATATAGCTGGAAAAGTGAAAATGATTCTGCAAGAGTGGGGTAAGCCAACATACCCAGAGGGTGGTATGCATGCAGAAAAAGCAGATGTAGTTAGCATGACCTCAACAGAGACTGAGAGTAAAGACCAACTAGGGGACTGAAATAATACACATAGAAGTCAAAGAAGACCTAAGCCAAGAAATGGGCAGTGGAAAACGAAACTAGTTACAACCCAACAGTCATTAGAAAGGAAAAACTGTACTTCTTCAGGAGTACACACTAAAGTTAGAATGATAAAAAGAAGATCAGCATGGCCACTCAGCAAGATGAAACATTCCATATTTTGTCTTAAAAAATTGCCAGCATATGTTGATTGAGTTCAGGAGGAGTGTAAAAAAGTGTGGGAAATATGGATGACTTCAACTTTGGGTAACAGGAAACACAGTGGTGCATTTTCAACACACGATGGGAGATTAATTTTTATTAATCAAATTATAAGTTGTTTAATATTAAACTTGGATTTTTACACATCAAACAAGAAATTTTGAGGAGAAAGTGTGAGATTTTCAGACAGACCATTGATGAGATAAGGATTAGATAGATATATTTCCTTAAAAAAAAACTTAATCAGAGCTCTTGGCTGAATCTAAAAGAGTAAACCTGAACTGTAGGAAACATCCATCGTTGATGCCTGTGTGTGTGTGTGTGTGTGTGTGTGTGTGTGTGTGTGTGTAAAACCAGGAGGGGGAAGGAAGTAACAGGGGAGTGGAAACTGTGCACATTTAAACATGAGAAAATATACCAATAATTGGAATCCAAGAATAAAATAATCAAACTGGCAGACTGCATACTCAGTTGTTGACTTTTAAAAGCATTTCCTCAACATCTCTTTAGATCTATTCTAAGATAGTAGACACCAACTATATGTGGCTATTTAAATCAATTAAAGTTAAAAATTCAGTTCTTCCTTCACACCAACCACATTTCAAGTGCTCCACAGCCACATGTGGATAGTGGCTATCATACAGGCCAATGTATATACAAGATATTTTCAAAGTCTATGAAATTTTTACTGGACAGCAATGCTTCATATCATGGACTTCTGAAGCTATGTAAATTAACTCCAAACTTTTCTGAAATGTATTTGTATTATAATGGAAAAATGTATTCACCCTCTTTGGTCCTTCTCGAGGGTAAGCACAAGCACACACGCAGCATTTTACTGAGACAGACATAAATCAAACACAGAACTCAACTGGCACAGAAAAGTAGCATTGATTACAAATCCTTAGAAATACTCCATGACCGATGAATGTCTTCTTTTTTAGTCGTCTTTCCTGACACATAAATTCATCAAGCATTTTCAGTAAATACATTTTACAGCTCGGCAGACTGAGGCCTATCATGAGGAACAGTTATGGGGAACAACGATGAGGAAAGTCAGTTGCTCCAGTGTGATTCTCTCTCTGAGGAGCCTCTTTTCAAAAGCCAGAGCTTAGTCGGCTCCCTCCCCATATCCTTCCAGAGATAGCATTTCCTTTCATCTCTCTGATAGGTGGCAAAAAACCTCACCCATGGGCTATGTCAAATGCCAGCTGAGAAATTAACAATGGACCAGATACCTCCTACTAGATGTGTACTCCATATGTAGGTGGATATTTCATCTGAGACAATTATCTACTGCACTATTATGGCATACAAGTGTACTTGAATGTCTAGTTCTATACTGCTTTTCTGCCAAGGGGCCAAATGAAAACTTCTCAAAAGATCTTCTTCAGTTCTCCTCTGTATTCACTATAAATGTCACTACTCATATTTACCTGCATTTAATACAGTTACATTCATAAATGCATCCACAGTAGACTGCAGCAAGTCACAAAAACAGATGTGAATAATAGAAAGATGCACATTTTGAAGGCACAGGAAGGATGATAAACATGGCAGATGAACTAAGAATAATTCTAACCTTCCCTACTTTCCACAGTGGAACACTGGATATTTCTGGCATACAACTCCCAATGAAGTTCTGTATGGCATTTCAGGAACTTGCAAGGATAAATATTATCAACAGTACTCAACAAATTTGAATTATGCTTCCTGGTGATTTTTTTTAGACTTTCTCCTTTTGTCCATTGTTTTGGCATCACTTCAGCCAGCTGGGTGTATGTGTGCAGTTACTAACAAAAGGGAACAGGCTCTACATTTCACTTGATGTGATTGATCAAGACTTCTCACCAACCCCCGTCCAATAACTCACATGATTAGCCTCCTAAAATTTTCAAATATTTCCCAAGATTTTCCTTCCTTCATTCAACAAACTCATGAAATTTGACATCCTCCAGGAAGTCTCTGTTTCAGTCAATGGGTCTGGCAAATTGATATTCTTCAGCCCTCTCCCTATTTCCTGTTATTTCCATTCAGATTGCAGCTCAAATATCATCTCCACAATGAGGTCTTGCTTGATTATCCCCTGTCACCAGCTGTCAGTGAGTCACTGTCACGTCATCATATTTAATTTCATCATAGCATTTACCATTAGGGGAAATTATCTTTATATAGGTTTCCAATATGTCTATTTAACATATGTTTTCCCTAAATAGAATTTCAGCTTCATGGAAGCAAGACTGCTTAGCTTAGCGAACTGTGACTGGGATGCTATAGTCATTCAAACATCCATTGGATGAAATCCAACCAAGCCTCTAGATCTAAATTTCAGTGCACAGTAAATTCAGGGAATAGAAGTACACACTAAATAACACCAAGAGGAAACAGATAAATCAAGAAGAATCTGGGAGATAATACATAGTAACCAACTCGAACCCTTCAATAAATCAATGTTGTGGAGAAAACACAGTGGGGGGATTTTGATTGTGCAACTGTTATTTTCTTAGGAATGATAATGACATTATGATAATTTAGGCAAATGTCCTTATTCTTAAGAGATCCAGACTGAATTATTAATGAGTGAAATATTTTTAATATGTGCAACTTAAACTTTCAAACAGAATGGCAAAACAGTATTATGTGGGGGAGAGAGAAAGTCAGCATGGATGGTAAATCTTAAAGGATATTATATAGGTGTTTATTGTACTTGTCTTTTGATTTATTTGCATGTTTTACTATGAAAATTTTCAAAGTTGGGAAAAAACATAAGATGAAAGGTAATCTACCTGATACCAAATGCTAGTCTACCTAATACCAAATGCTCAGGATCCACTATTCCTCCAATTTTTCATGGTAAGAATGTTTATTCACGCTTGTTTCATAACCCAAAGCATCTTTCTATTAACTGTTATATGTCTGTTGTATGCCCTTTATGCCATTTGCTTCAATGATAATCCTTTGTAATGGAAGATCCCAGATGTTGGGCATCAAGCCAGTCAATTCGTTTCCACTGCCCATACTAGAGAGCCAAGCACAGAGAGATGATTAACAAATTATTTGGGAGAACAAATACATGCAGAACAGCTGCCCATTTAGGTAAGTCATGGATCTTGAGCATCTAGACAGAGATTTTTAAACCAGTCCCAGGAGAGCTGGCTTTGAAAGGGAAAGTAGTTAGCTTATAAAATGAAATTCAGTTCAGTTCCCAAATGTTTACACAGCAAATTCTGCCAATCCTGCCTCAAACATCATGGTCACTAAAAAGGGCATCTTACAAAGCCCCAAATGACATACACAAACTAATGAATTCCTCATTTCCTTTGACTTTCACAGACTGCGTACTAGAATATAAGCTGCAAGAAAACAAGAGTTTGACTATTTGTTCACGCTGCTGTACTACCAGGGCCAAAAAGAATGCCTACAACATATTAGATAGCCAATAAATATTTGTCGAATGAATTAATGAATCAAATTCTGATGGAAGAATGGTTCTCCAACTTTTGCATATATCAAAATCACCTGGAGCACTTGCTAAAACACAGTTTGTTAGACTCCACTCTCAGAATTTCTGATTCAAAATTTCTAGAATGTAGCCCAAGAAGATGTATTTCTAACAAGCTACCATGTAATGCTAATGCAACTGGCCTGGGGACCACATTTTAAGAACCACTGCTCTAAGAATTATCTCTTTTAACTTTCCCCTTGCTTCAGATAGCTGCTACCTCAGAAGCAAACACAGTACTGTGCAACCCTTTTGTATAAGATACATAATATACCTCATTGTTTATTTGACAAATAATCTTCTTATGGTATTACAGAAACATTTAAGCTTGAATTTAGGTTACTCAAAATTCAGACACTTTCCCATCAATCAAGCCAAATATTTACCATAGGTATTTTACTCCCAGCCAGGGGAAGCTAGAATTCCTTATTAGCAGCTCAGCATACTACTCCTCCAGCTCATTTTTGTGCATTTGGAAGAAGGCTGGGAAAATATACACTATCTCTTTGCAGCACGATTGCTCCGTGAAGCATGTCTGCCCCCAGAGAAATCAGGTGCCTCATGCACTGCAGAAATTTATGTTAAAGAAAGTCTGTTTATGAGAGGCGAATGTGTAACCCAAATTTATCTCCCAGTGACAACTTCAGAATCTGAAAATTTCCAACTTCCCCCCTTGTGAGTTGCTTGAAATTGCTGTTTTTCAAGTCAAGAACACCTGTTTAGTGTTTTTCTCCTCGCCCTCCCTGGTAAATGGAGCCACTAGGAAAACAGCATCTGAAGGTTTTAATGAATAAGAAACACAAAGTATTGACAGATTTCAGCACATTATACAACCCTTACCCTGTCCCCCTAATGAGGTAAGATCAAAAAGGAAGAAAACAGTTGTGATATTGGGCTCTAGAGTTTGTTTTTAAACTGCTGCAAATGAGCTCAGATAGAGTACCATTCTACAGGGTACAGTCATAAGCAATTTGCACATTGCTGTGAAATAACATATACAGACATGACTGTGGTAAGTGAACAACTAAAGATTTGATGTTCAGCATCAGGCACACTTCCAAATAACTTTCCATCTCAACTACATGACACTCCAGCAATCAAAATTCCACTTGTGCTTTTACCACTGGGGTCAGATATAACTACAAAGCAAAAACAAAAATACAAACAAACAAAAAGTCTGAGCCACTTACTGAATCTTATTCTAATTCAATAGTTACTGAGTATCTACTCTGTATAAATACAGATTTTGAGAACAGAAAAGGAAAATATTAATTACTGCTAGGTAAGATAATGAATCATCTGATACACTGTTGTAAAGCACTCATTTTATGCTAGCCATTGACCTAGGTGCAAACATTTATTTAATAGTCACGGTCCCCATTTGTGGGTCTCGTTCTAGTTATAAACAGACAGGTCAACAAGGAAATGGATATGTAATTACAAGTTAAGAAAGCTACCTCAAAAGAAATGAACAGAAGGTCTTTCATTCAAACAACATTTGCCATTCAGGCAGGTCCTATGGCTTGAAGGATGGGTGGAATTTTGAGAACCAGATGAGGAAAAACTGAGGGAAGGAGGGAGAACAGTAATATACGTAGAATGAATAACATGAAAAAAATGTACAGTATAGAAAATTACAGGTGAGCCATCAAATAAAAGTGCAATCTCAGAAGGCTTTGAACTCTCCATACAAGAGAATGTGGGATTTATTCTCTAATCCAGAGGTTTGGACTTACAACATAATTAAACCACTGTGAGTAGGAACAGTAAAAACCTATTTACATTTCTTGGGGCACCTGGGTGGCTCAGTCGGTTAAGTGTCCGACTCTGGAATTCAGCTCAGGTCATGATCCCAGGGCCGTGGTATTTGGCTCCACATCCAGCTCCATGCTGGATGCAGAGACTGCTTGTCCCTCTCCCTCTGCTTCTCCCCCTACTTTCTTTCTCTATCTCTCTCAAATAAATAAGTAAATAAAATCTTTTTTAAAAAATATATTTACATTTCTTATCTATTTTTTTTATTCATTTCTTATCTAATTTTTAAAATACAAAGATCGATATGGCTTTCCTACTTGACCTATATGTTGAATGGACACAAATCTTGAAAGGAACCCTGATAGAAAGGTCAATCTTGCCCTCACGTGCAGTGCTTATATAAACTGCCCTGAGATGCCATGGATGGGGGTCATTTAAATTAATAGAGTCCTTATAATACTTTATAATGAGAAGAAGACTTATCAGGAACATCTTATCTATCACTCAGTTGTTTGCTATCTCAAGGGAGAATATTTTAAAAAGTTATAAAGTTGTCAGATTAAAGATAAACTATACATTCTTCTGTTAGAGAAATTAATTCCAAATCTGCAAACCTTTTCTATGATGACAATAGATTTAGAATGTCATACATGCTTTATCTGTTCCTTCAAGGTAAATGTAAATATTTTTCTAACTAAGAAAGTAACTTCAGGGCACCTGGGTGGCCTAGTTAAGTATCTAACTCTTGGTTTTGGCTCAGGTCATGATCTCAGAGTCCTGGGATGGAGCCCTGCACTGGGCTCTGTGCTTAGTATGGAGTCTACTTAAGACACTCTCTCTGTCTCTCCTTCTGCCCCCCCCCATTCTCCCCCTCTCTCAAATAAACAAATAAATAAATAAATCTTTAAAATGGGTTATTCTAGTAAATATATAAACAGATGCCTCTTTTTTGCTTTTCATGTTATGTCCTCTGAGCTACTCATTGAACTGCTTGATTGGAAGATCAGTGAAGAATGGATGCTACTGGAACTCAAAAAGCAAGTACAGTTTTGAATTAGATAATAAGGCAACAGACAGAGTTTTTAGATGTTGACAGAGCACTTGCTGTTGAATGGATATAGACTTAAGGAAAGAACTAAAGGGAGCAGTCACTGTACTATAGAGCTCTCCATTTAATTTTTTGGCTAGAAAATCTGGGTACTGTTCAACTCAAAAATTTTCCATATGCTAATAGTTTGGCAAGACGCTACAAGAGGATTTCAAAGGATATACCCTCTGACCTTGTAATCCCGTTTCAAGTACTTTATACTGAAGAATCACAGATGGCAAGGTGGGGGATGAGGGTAGGCTAGAGTGTGTCAGAATAATTTCTACAAATGCTTACTCAATTTGGTCTTTCTATATTTCCACCATCTTCCTCAAGTGTCAAGTAATGGCCAGACTGTTGTCTGCTTCTTTATCTCAGGTATTTTTCAGGGTAAAAAGCAATAGAAACCCAAGTCTGAAGTTCTAACCATTTCTATGAATGGTAGATTTATAGAAGACATAATGCTAGGTGTAGGAAGGGAGGGAGAAAATGAAATTAAAGGGCAAAGAAATAGGTTTTCTTATATCAAAATAAGAAGTGAGTGCTGCATGTCTTTTTTCACTGTATATGCATCTCAGTTTTTACTCACCCAAGGAACTCAGACTGGATTTTCAACTCAGCTCTGCACTGACATGATGGGTAACTGTAGTTAAACCCTGTTCCAGGTGCTGGGAATATAGACAGTGAATAAGACAGACAAGCCCTATCTCCATGGAAGAAAAAACAAAATAAATAACTCATTCTGTCCTGGCAATGAATGTTACCCAAAACTAGAAAAAAATTAACCCCCCAAAATTTTTTAAAATTCTCAACAATGACACAGATGTTGTAAATAAGTAGACGCATACATTAAATCAGCTAATACAACTATGTTCACGTATTTATAGGAAACCACAAACATAATGAGAAATAGGTGATATGAAATCTAAATGGAACTTCTAAACATGAAAAATACAATATCTGAAATGAAAAATTCCCTGGGAAGTCTTAATAACCAACAGCATTCTGCAAAAGAAAAGATTCTGGAACCTGAAAACATAGTAATAAAATGTACCAAAATAAAGCACAAAGAGAAAAAAAATGCACACACGACAATCACAACAAAAAAAAAACCTGAGCCATAGTAAACTGTAGGAAAATAGCAAGCGGAAGAACAGCAGCAGGGACAGAAAAAGCACTTGAAGAATAATGGCCACAATTTTTCCATATTTGATGAAAACTTTGAACCCAGAGATCCAAAAAGATCAACCAAACTCAAGCACAATAAGTACAAAGAATACCACATCAATACACATTATAATTGAATTGCTTTTAAGGAAAGAAAGCAGTGATAAAGAGAAAATATTAAAAGCAGCAAAACAGAGAAAAATAAGGACATTTTATATAAACTGGAGAAAAAAGTAATAAATATAAAAGACTTCTCATCAGAAACTATGCAAACAGAAAGACAATGGAATGACATCTTCAGAGAAAAATAAAGAATGTCATCTTTTGGCAAATTCCAGAATAGTAGATGTAGGCAATGATTATCTAAGTTACTAACATCACAAAAGACAATTTTGCACCGTCTCCTGATAAAAGTACACATCCCCCTAATTTGGCAAATATTTTTGACAAAAAATAAAATAAGAACCTGAATCAGATCAAACCTCTATATAGATACAAGTTTGTAAGGAATACAAGGGACAGAGAAGCATATTAAATGAAGTTTAATGGTAGCAGTGAGCAAAATCCAGAATGAGAGAAATAATGTAAAATAATACATTTCCTTATCCAAATAAACTTCAATAAAATAAAGAAACTTAAATGACATATCAACCAAATTAAATGTGTGGATTTTATTCTCATTCTGATTTTAACAAATTAACTTTAATCAAAAAAATTGCACTATGTAATGATATTAAGGAATCAGAGATTTGTACTAAAATATCCATGATATATTTAAATTTGTTTGGGAAGGGGATGAAGAGGAAATACAGATATAAATGAAACCACAGTGGCCATAGTTGAATAGTTGATGTTACTGCAGTTGGTTGGAATGGTACAATGAGCAGTTCATTGTTCTCCATGTTTATTGACAAATTTACAGAATAAAAAAATTAAGAAAATGAAATAAAAGTTCAATGTTTTCATATATCTAAGCTTATGGAATAAAATTGATATTCTCTATATCTACAGACATATTATCTGTAGTGTCATAGAACTGAAATGGGGGTGGGGGTAAGGATATAAAAAATATATGCAGTATAATCCAAATTTAATTTTAAGTATATAGCACTATTTACATATGCCTATAAATGAGAGGGAGATAAGAGAGAGAGAGAGGGAAAAAGAATGCCAAAATGTTAGTTGCATTTCCAAGCAGCAGAATTATAAGTGATTTATTCTATTAAAATTGCTTTCCAAATTTTCTTTGTAATTTATTATCATAATTAAAGAAAGCATAGATTTGAAAGAGATCAAAACAAATGTTTCTGAAATCAAACTCATATTAAGAGTTTGATTAAAAATACTGTCTGCTCTTTGGAGTTCATGAGTAAAGAAATAATACAGAAATAGTGAGTCACAATACCTGTGCATCTGTTATCATGTCTTCTCTAGGCAGGCTTAGTCCTTTTTATCTCTCTTTTCTGAAAACACATTATACATGTCTCTTTTTTTAGTGCTTCTCATTATAAGTATTAAGTGCCCTTCTTCTCTTGGTTAAATGTGGGACCTTAGAAACCACAAACCAGTACCACACTGTCTTGATGGCCACAGCTTTGTAGTACAACCTGAAATCTGGCATTGTGATGCCCCCAGATATGATTTTCTTTTTTAAAATTCCCCTGGCTATTCGGGGTCTTTTCTGATTCCACACAAATCTTAAAATAATTTGTTCTAACTCTCTGAAGAAAGTCCATGGTATTTTGATAGGAATTGCATTAAACGTATAAATTGCCCTGGGTAACATTGACATTTTCACAATATTAATTCTGCCAGTCCATGAGCATGGAATATTTTTCCATCTCTTTGTGTCTTCCTCAATTTCTTTCAGAAGTGTTCTATAGTTTTGAGGGTATAGATCCTTTACATCTTTGGTTAGGTTTATTCCTAGGTATCTTATGCTTTTGGGTGCAATTGTAAATGGGATTGACTCCTTAATTTCTCTTTCTTCAGTCTCATTGTTAGTATATAGAAATGCCACTGATTTCTGGGCATTGATTTTGTATCCTGCCACGCTACCGAATTGCTGTATGAGTTCTAGCAATCTTGGGGTGGAGGCTTTTGGGTTTTCTATGTAGAGTATCATGTCATCAGCAAAGAGGGAGAGTTTGACTTCTTCTTTGCCAATTTGAATGCCTTTAATGTCTTTTTGTTGTCTGATTGCTGAGGCTAGGACTTCCAGTACTATGTTGAACAGCAGTGGTGAGAGTGGACATCCCTGTCTTGTTCCTGATCTTAGGGGAAAGGCTCCCAGTGCTTCCCCATTGAGAATGATATTTGCTGTGGGCTTTTCATAGATGGCTTTTAAGATGTCGAGGAATGTTCCCTCTATCCCTACACTCTGAAGAGTTTTGATCAGGAATGGATGCTGTATTTTGTCAAATGCTTTCTCTGCATCAAATGAGAGGATCATATGGTTCTTGGTTTTTATCTTGCTGATATGATGAATCACATTGATTGTTTTACGGGTGTTGAACCAGCCTTGAGTCCCAGGGATAAATCCTACTTGGTCATGGTGAATAATTTTCTTAATGTACTGTTGGATCTTATTGGCCAGTATCTTGTTGAGAATTTTTGCATCCATGTTCATCAGGGATATTGGTCTGTAATTCTCCTTTTTGGTGGGGTCTTTGTCTGGTTTTGGAATTAAGGTGATGCTGGCCTCATAGAACGAATTTGGAAGTACTCCATCTCTTTCTATCTTTCCAAACAGCTTTAGGAGTATAGGTATGGTTTCTTCTTTAAACGTTTGATAAAATTCCCCTGGGAAGCCATCTGGCCCTGGACTCTTGTGTCTTGGGAGGTTTTTGATGACTGCTTCAATTTCCTCCCTGGTTATTGGCCTGTTAAGGTTTTCTATTTATTCCTGTTCCACTTTTGGTAGTTTGTGGCTTTCCAGGAATGCGTCCATTTCTCCTAGATTGCCTAATTTATTGGCGTATAGCTGTTCATAATATGTTTTTAAAATCGTTTGTATTTCCTTGGTGTTGGTAGTGATCTCTCCTTTCTCATTCATGATTTTATTAATTTGAGTCTTCTCTCTCTTCTTTTTAATAAGGCTGGCTAATGGTTTATCTATCTTATTAATTCTTTCAGAGAACCAACTCCTGGTTCTGTTGATCTGTTCCACAGTTCTTCTGGTCTCGATTTCGTTGAGTTCTGCTCGAATCTTTATTAACTCCCTTCTTCTCTTGGGTGTAGGATCTATTTGCTATTTTTTCTCTAGCTCCTTTATGTGTAAGGTTAGCTTTTGTATTTGAGTGTGGTACTGGCACAAAAACAGACACATAGATCAGTGGAACAGAATAGAGAATCCAGAAATGGACCCTGAACTTTATGGTCAACTAATATTCAATAAAGGAGGAAATACTATCCATTGGAAGAAAGACAGTCTCTTCAATAAATGGTGCTGGGAAAATTGGACATCCACATGCAGAAGAATGAAACTAGACCACTCTCTTTCACCATACACAAAGATAAGCTCAAAATGGATGAAAGATCTAAATGTGAGACAAGATTCCATCAAAATCCTAGAGAAGAACACAGGCAACACCCTTTTTGAACTCGGCCACAGTAACTTCTTGCAAGATACATCCACGAAGGCAAAAGAAACAAAAGCAAAAATGAACTATTGGGACTTCATCAAGATAAGAAGCTTTTGCACAGCAAAGGATACAGTCAACAAAACTCAAAGACAACCTACAGAATGGGAGAAGATATTTGCAAATGACATATCAGATAAAGGGCTAGTTTCCAAGATCTATAAAGAACTTATTAAACTCAACACCAAAGAAACAAACAATCCAATCATGAAATGGGCAAAAGACATGAACAGAAATCTCACAGAGGAAGACATAGACATGGCCAACATGCATATGAGAAAATGCTCTGCATCACTTGCCATCAGGGAAATACAAATCAAAACCACAATGAGATACCACCTCACACCAGTGAGAATGGGGCAAATTAACAAGGCAGGAAACAACAAATGTTGGAGAGGATGCGGAGAAAAGGGAACCCTCTTACACTGTTGGTGGGAATGTGAACTGGTGCAGCCACTCTGGAAAACTGTGTGGAGGTTCCTCAAACAGTTAAAAATAGACCTGCCCTACGACCCAGCAATTGCACTGTTGGGGATTTACCCCAAAGATACAAATGCAATGAAACGCCGGGACACCTGCACCCCGATGTTCATAGCAGCAATGGCCACGATAGCCAAACTGTGGAAGGAGCCTTGGTGTCCAACGAAAGATGAATGGATAAAGAAGATGTGGTTTATGTATACAATGGAATATTACTCAGCTATTAGAAATGACCAATACCCACCATTTGCTTCAACGTGGATGGAACTGGAGGGTATTATGCTGAGTGAAGTAAGTCAGTCGGAGAAGGACAAACATTATATGTTCTCATTCATTTGGGGAATATAAATAATAGTGAAAGGGATTATAAGGGAAGGGAGAAGAAATGTGTGGGAAATATCAGAAAGGGAGACAGAACGTAAAGACTGCTAACTCTGGGAAACGAACTAGGGGTGGTAGAAGGGGAGGAGGGTGGGGGGTGGGAGTGAATGGGTGACGGGCACTGGGGGTTATTCTGTATGTTAGTAAATTGAACACCAATAAAAAATAAATTAAAAAAAAAGAAACCACAAACCACATTTTACTCTTCTTCATCTTTGTATCTCAGTACAGATACACAGAAGATGTTCACTAAATATATGCTAGATGAATGAGTTACTAACATGCTTTTTTCAAAATAATAACATGGAATTAACAGAAATAAGAGAAAACAGGAAGAAAACAGGGACTTTCTTTATGCCACAAGATCCTTTGATGAGATCTACTAACTGTTTATTCATTTAAATAAATATATATTAAGCTTCAATCTTGTGCTCGGTAGTTGGAGAAATACCAAAAATATCCAATTATCTTCTCTCACAGAGATTAAAATCACTTAAGAGAAAAAAGAGAATCATAAATAATTGCACTAACAAGGTCATAAGAGAAAAGAGGCACAAATGGCACCAAGAATCCAACATAGAATTGGAGAGAATATTTACATCCTATAGGGAATACCAGGGAAACTCTATGGAGAAGATAGTACTGGTACCGTCTAAAAGAAGATGGCAGGAAAAAATATGTGGATAAAGAATAGCATGAGTAAAAGAAACATATGCATACTTAACATTATCAGTAAAAATGAAAAATGCAGAACTTGGATGGAATTGAGATGCTTCTGATTACTATATTTAGTAATTTTTAATCACTAAATTACTTAATTACTAAATTACTAGTCAACAACTGGTCAGATACTAACTCTTCCAGTAAATGTTTATTAAAAGATCCTGGTCATCAGGCACCTTTTCAGGTATCAGTTCACCACCATTGTGGTCTGACCTCTCCTAACCTTTTCCACTACAAATGTTCCTTTTCCCGACAACATATGCTATGTTGTAGCCCTCCACCCTTCCTCCTTCCTCACTATCACCCTTTCTCCATCTCCCTTTCATCCCTATCAAGCTCATCCAGCAAAACTCCACTTATAAGTCACTTTTTCAGGTAAATTAATACCTCCTGTTACCTGAGATGCTCTGGGTGGGTGGCCCCCACCCAACCACCATCATCATCATGATCAGCACCAGTAGGAACACCAGCACCACCACTCTCACTGTGTATCACAATAAGGTACTAATCAAGAAAAGCATTCCCTCCTGATATCAGTGATTAGTGTTTGATATATCCATAATATATCAACTAAAAGTCAATGATAAGTTGATAGTTGAGAGACCAATGTTATTAATGGCAAATGGGTTTGTTAAGGAAATTTGGTAGATGAAGTCTCGAATGGTTGTCTTATCAGTTCAACTTGCTGTGATGACAGCAAAAAATGCAAAAGCAGAACAATGTATTGTATAAGGTCCCTTTATTTCCTCCCTTATTTCTTCTATTTGTAGAAATGTATGGGAGAGGGAAGGCATCTGTAAGCATCCCATCATGACTAAAAGTTTTTTTTTTTTCCAGAACTCCCACCCATAACAAATCTCAACAGACTTGGAAATAATTTTCTCCAGGCCAATCAGGTCATTGGTACTCAGTATCTCTTTACAGCAAAGTATCCTGATGGCATTTTGTGCTTTCCTTCACAAAAGGAGCCAGAATATCTGCCTCATTTTCTCCAAACTACTTACATCTCAGCTAGTGTCATATTATTTCTTGCTCTCATGCTTGGCTACCTCCATGTTGTTGACTTAATGAATCAAACTTACCCGAATGTCCCCAAATGTGGCCACGAAAGAGAATCTGATTTTTTTAAAAAAATAAGCACACACTCGCCAATCATTTAGACTCTTTTGCACTTCTAGAGCTAAGTAGACATTCCCATTACCTCCCAATGTCTCCTATTAGTTCTCTCTGGTTTTATTAAAACCTTTTCTCTTTCATTAAAATAAAAAGCCTCTGAAAAACTACAGTTACAGATTTTCTGCAACCCACAATTTATGGCTGCTACTTGCAACCTTCAAAAGCTTTTAAAAATAGTATCGGCTCTATTATTCTATATTATGGTAATTGTAGTAAAGATTTAAGAGGCACTTTAAGACTTTTTAGCTCTACAGTATATTTCTGTTCCAATTTCTTGCTTAGGCATTTGGGAAAGAAGCCTTATTTAAAAGCTTTACCCTCTGCCCTCTGATATACAGCTTCCCTCTTAACTACAGTAACTAGACCTCACCACACAATTAGGGAAGCTAGGTCTCCAATTAGAGCTCAGCAAAACGTGGGGCAAAGCACATCTTTCCAGAAGCCCATTCCATTTATATGCACCTGACAATAATCAAAATTTTTCTCGTGTGCTACGTACCTCTGACCCCTTTGTTATGCTTCACATCCCCTTGTTAACTCCCTACCCCTCCTTTGCTCCCATAGGAAATCAGCGAAGATAATCACAAGATTAAATAACTCCAATGCCACTGCTAAAATGTTCAAAGCCATTAATATAACAAACGCCCAAGTGGCCACAGGGATTTATGTAGTATTGAAATTAAACTGACCTCATGGTTTCTTCAACATAGATCTGTTCTTTCTAGTTAACCTGTGTTTTTCTCTTGTTACCTAGTCTAGGATGGTTACAATTCAAAACAACCAAGGAAACAGCTAATGGAATTTCCACAGCTGTGAGCATACACAAAAGTCCCAATCTGAAGGTTGCCCTGGCATTGTTCTTTGTATTCCATGCACCAAAGGATATGAGCATTTTAAACAAAATTCCCTCCATACTCCACATTACTAATGTATTTTTCTTGGGCACACACCATATGGAAAAACCACACATTCCCTGCTCCTTCTCTTCCCTCCTTCAGGATTTCAGCAGCATCTGGATAGCACAAATCTATAACAGTCCCCAACTCTGCAAAGGACAGAGCCAAGTCCCAGACTTTCCTTGTTCTGACAAGAACCCTCCTACTGCAAAGCCACAATCTTTTATTGTGTCAACACTTATCAGCTGGGGAGCTTTTCATATAAACTTCCTCATGGAGCACATTTTCCCCCAACCGCCAGCTTTCTTCCAAAGCAAAGGATAGCTCTATTCTATACCCACAGTAAATAATCTTAAGTGTTTCCGCTTTGTTTTGCCTTGTTCCAAGCTTCCATGTAAATTTCAGAATAGTGAAACACACAGTGATTTCTACACACTGGTATTTTATGATTTTAATTTGCTCATAAGCTCTGAATTTCATTATATTTTCCCATTTGGTGCATGGGATTTTTACAGTTAACAGATGTTCACTTAATAGAGCCTCCTAGTGAGCAAATCAGTTTTTTCCCTCTGGTATTCATGTAACTTTCTAGTCCTGCAGTAGCTGTTGCTGGTGCCTGCCAAGTTATCTGGCAGTGGAAGCTCAAATCGAAAAGTGCAATAGCTCTCTGGAAATATGTGTTCTCGTTTCTTTAGTCCCACTCATTCCAACTTAACTCCTTCCTCATTAACACCATGAGAGAAAGCCCTAAGGGGAAAACACCAGCATCTGACACCAGATAGGTTTCACTTGCAGATGCAAAAATATTCTGCACCCACATAAATATTTTCTTAGCCTACAGCCACTGCAAATGCCAAAATTTTTAATGCATCCGTGATAATACAGGAAGAGTTTCCCAAACAACTATCCTAGGCCAATTTTCCAACTTGTGAGTTGTTAGGAGTTTTTACTCAAATACATCTCAGGACATTAAAATAAGTCAAAACACCAAAGGAAGATGTCTATCCCAGGTATCCAAACATGTCTGCATACACAAGAGTCCCCCCTACTTCATGGAAGATGTGTCCTAAGACCCCTATTAAATCCCCAAAACCCCAAACAGTGCAGGACACTATATATATCATTTTTTCCTATACATACCTACCTATCATAAAGTTTCATTTATGAAATAAGGAACAATGAGATTAACAACAATAATAATAGAACAATTAATTTACTGTAACAAAAGTTATGTGAATATAGTCTCTTGCTCCCTCAAAATATCTTATTTTACTGTAGTCACCCTTCTTCTGATGATGTATGATGAAATGCCCACATGATGAAATGAAGTGAGGTGAATGTCATGGGCATTGTGACATAGCATTAGACTACTACTGACCTTCTGACAATACATCAGGAGGAAGATCATCTGCTTCCAGACCAGACTACAGTTGACTACAGACAACTGAAACCACAGAAAGAGAAACCACAGATGAGGAGGAACAATTATAGTTTCTTACTTAACTAGAAAGGTTCTGAGGGTATCTGCAAAGGCTGGACTCCCTGCAGGTTACACGAACATGGCCTAAAAGTTTGAATATCCAATAACCCACCAAGACTCCCATTTGATTCAGGATATAACGAATGATCTCTCTTGAGCACTCTTTTAGAACGCTAAGTTATCCAATAAGTAGCAGAAGTACAGGACAAGTTTCTTTACAAACAAATCAAAGAACTCAACTTGCTGGAAATCCTCATGGTTATTTCTTGTTAGTACTCCTAAGATCAGAGCTCCTGACAATCAAAGGATAAGAAAAGGGTATGAGAAGAATTGGGGAACGTCATTGAATCTTATCCCTTGTCTCCTGACTGATGATTTTTAAATATATGCAATGGCCTTGTTCCTCTGTGGCTCCTGTCAAGAGCTGTGTGGCCTTCTAATGTGGTATTTTCCAATGTCCTTATCTAGAATGTTGATACCCTGACCAGCTTTCAAGTCAGGCTGTGCCTCTGGGTTAGTCATCCTTTAGAACTCAAATTGCCCCTCCTTCAGGAAGTTCTCCGTAACCGCTACCATTTATCCTCATCTGACTATCTTTTTGTTGCTGAGAAATCCTGTTTTCCAAATGTCTTACTGAACAGATAGGAAAACTGAGGCTTTAGGATTTAAAATAATCCCCTAATCTCTCACAGATGTCTAAACCTAGAGGCAGAATTAAAGCCAACGTCCTAAACCACTTTCTACTATCTCCGTTGCAGATCTCCTTTGTCATAATTATTTTATTTTATTTTTTTACCTTCCTCACTATCCCTGTATCCCTAAGCATTTTGTGGCTTACTGAGTGTCTCTTACATGCTAGGTGCTTTAAATGCATCCTTCACTTAATCCTAGGGATGCTAAAAGGTGGATTTATTTGTAACAGTCTAGTCAGGAAAACAGAAACCATGCTAGGTGCTTCAAACCTAGCATGTTTCTATGTATATGACATAGAAAATCAGTTACAAATGTGGTAAGAGAGTTGCAAAGCCCAACAGGGATGTTAAGGCTACCAAGAACTTTCAGCCAAAACAGGAATATGGAGGGACAAGGAAGAGGGCATGTCACTAGAGTCCATGGGTCAATACCAGTGATGGAAGCTTAAGCCATAGCTGACTTGTCAGGTGGGAGCTGGAGCTCTGGAAGAGAAGCAGCAGCTGCTAGAGGGACTTCAGGGACTACAGGTAAAAACATTCTCACTTCTCCCTTCCTCTTACCCTCTGCTCTCCCATCAGTGCTTCCCACTAGCCAAACACAGAACAAGCCAGCTAACAAGGGAGCTTGCAAGAGTCAGTCCCCACTATGATTCTGGGCAGAGCAGTGGAAGGCTGAAGAATGCTTCTGAGAGGGAACAGGCAAATATCTGGCACAGTAAGTATCATCAACCCCACTTATTTCAGGAGACTTAGGCTGGCAGCTGAAGATACCCATCCAAAGTTAGATATAAGGGATGGATTCTATATTCCAAATTCAATCCCAATTGACACCAACGCCCATAACTTCTCAACATCTTGCCTTCACCTTCATTCATAGTATTTGCTTAGTGTGTAACCAATGAGTTAGTTATAATGTTAAGGGGCACTTGGTGCCTCAGTTGGTTAAGTGTCTCCCTTCAGCTCAGGTCATGATCTCAGGGCCCTGGAATCAAGTCCTGAGTCAGGCTCCCTGATCAGCAGAGAGTCTGCTTCTCCCTCTCCCTCTGCTCCTCGCTCCCACTTGTGCTCTCTCTCTCTCTGAAATAAATAAACAAAAATCTTTTTTAAAAAAATTTTTAAATATATAATGTTAAACAAGCAGCTTGGTTCTATTCACATGTGAAGGTCTCTTGATGTGAATTTCCAGAAGCTATTGATTTTGTTTAGGTTTAGAAAAAGTCCTACTTACTTTCCATTTGTTGAAAAGAGAGATGCTGTTATGGAATCACTAAATCATGAACTTTCATTGAAGATAGTTTTAGAGCCAGTCATGAGTGGCTCATGTCTTAGATAACAGAACAGTAATATGAGCAGTTTTGCAATTAGAATGAACTGTATACGAGCTTTTGCTTTGCCACTCAAGGCTGAGTGACTCTGGGCAGGTGAATTTCCTTCTCTGAGCATCAGTTTCCCAATGAGTAAAAGGAAAATAACAAAATCTACCATACATGGTTATTAAGAGGACCAAATTCGATCAGTTATATAAAAGAGATACTATGGTGCTTACCCAGTTCAAGCACTCAATAAAGATTAGGAAAGATGATAATAATACATATTTGGGAAAACATCCCCCAGGAAGGAATCCAGCTTCACACAAACAGACTAAAAAGAAAAGCCTCTCTTGAGTACTCCGGCAAAAATTCATAGTTCTATGGTGATTAAAGAATAAGCTGGCAACAACAAACCAGCAACACTGGTCATCAGCAAATCCTGCGATCTGTACTACTACTGTGGGAGTACTTAAATGGTATTTTTGGCTCTTAATTGGCAACAAGTTAGTAACCCAAGAATTAAAAAGAATTCATTTATCTGCATCCAGCTAATCAATATTCACTCAGCATGCTTCAGCTCCTAGCATCTCGGAGGAATAAAATAAATTGTCAGTCAGCAGCAGCACAATTTTGTTGTGATGGTGGTGCTATTTTTTTTTCTTTTGCTAAATTATTCACCTTCTCGAAAAGCAATTTGATAAATGTTTATTTCTTCATAATACATTCTAACAACTGCTGATTTGTGACCCTCACTGCGGACTGAATTTAAATTGGGAAGGAGGTAAGGACTCCGGGAATATGCCAAGACAGAGCCACAGACAAGCTCAGGCGCTGTTTCTTTCTTGCTCTCAGAGAGCATGATGGCCTCCCATGGCATGAGGGCACTAATTGAATTTAAGAGAGTAATAAGTGAGAAGTGCACACAAACAAGCATATACTGCGGGCTTGGCAGGATATTCTGTGGTACTGTGCAAGGGAGCAGCCCTGCAGCCAAGCTGGATGGGGAGACTGGGAATTATGCTGTCAAGTGGTCTAGGTGACAAGCAGACCGGAGAAGTATGGGGGAAGCAGAATTCTGAGGGCTTTCTGACCAGAAGACCCAAAGAGTAACAGGACATATATAAGGTTACTGTCTTCTTGCTGCCTCTTGTGAAGAGTCTCCACTGCCCCCTCCACTACATTTAGATGTCTGCGAAACAGTAAATGCTTCTTGCAGGTATCTGGGGAGAAAGGTGATACGCCCAAGGGGCCCTTCTCATGCTTCTCTACCATCTTGATACTCTCGATGGCAAATGAATGAAGGTTCCCACAGTCTTTTCTCCAAACATGTCAGAGGATTTAAATGAAGAAGAACTGAAGCTCAGTGTGCCAGAAACAGCAGGACAGAGCATCATTTTCCTTCACACAGGAAAAGTACAGAAGTTAACACAAGCTGCTTGGCACTTGTCCCTGCTATGTAATCATGCAATAGAAATTCCCTCTCAGGGTAGCCCTGGTGGCACAGTGGTTTAGCGCCACCTGTAGCCCGGGGTGTGATCCTGGAGACCCAGGATCGAGTCCCATGTCAGGCTCCCTGCATGGAGCCTGCTTCTCCCTCTGCCTGTGTCTCTGCCTCTCTCGCTCTCTCTCTGGGTCTCTATGAATAAATAAATAAAATCTTTAAAAAAAAAAAAAAGAAAGAAAGAAATTCCCTCTCAGTGAAGGCCCACCACACACCTTGACTTTTGTCCAGCCTGCAGCATGAGGCAGATGGCTCGGACTTATCCTAGTTGGGACCACAAGCTTCTTTATTGCTCACTTACATTTCGCATTTTCAAATTCTCTGACAGAAAATTCTGGGAAAGGACTCACACCAAATTCTTTACTGTAGCTGCTTCTGAGCACTAAGACTGTTTTTCCCCCATGTTTTACATATAAAAAACTTTAAAATACCACAGCAGAGTTTATTCCTAAGTGGAGCAGTTTCCCAAGTTTTTGTGATCATGGTCACTAGGTTCTTTTTTTTTTTTTTTGTAAGATTTTATTTATTTATTCATGAGAGACACAGAGAGAAAGAGAGGCAGAGATGCAGGTAGAGGGAGAAGTAGGCTCCATGCAGGGAACCTGATGCGGGACTCGATCCCGAGACCCTGGGATCATGCCCTGAGCTGAAGGCAGACGCTCAACTACTGAGCCACCCAGGCGTTCCAATGGTTACTGTGTTCTAGTGCCAACCTCTGAGCATTTGGTGGGGTGGCTTATCCTTTCGATTAGGGATGAATCTAAATACCTACAATGATCAAGAAAAATCAATAATGAGTGAAGCCAGCCAGGTCAGGGAGTATAAAGCAATGGTGGGGAAAACTTGAGAGCTCAGGCAACTAGGGACATCCATAGAGGCAACCGCTACTGAGCTCCAGAAAACCACCTTCCTGGGGAAATGAAGTTTCAACAGTGCCAGTTCTTTTAATTTTGCCAAAGAATTGCCAAATCCCTCTAATTCTTTAATAAAAGCTAGAAATCTGGATTTTATATAAAATTAATTGGCAAGAAATTGAATAAAAATAAAACAAACAGTGTGTGCCAACACGTACAGCTGTAGTTTGTGATGTCAAACCAGTATTATCCCCTTCAAAAATCCAAGACACTTTGTATTAGGCTGTATTAGACTGCAATAGGAAATGAAACCAACTGCCTAGTGGTTCAACACAATAGAAGACTTTTTCATGCTCATATAACCATCCATGGCAAATCCAAATCATGAATGGGGACTGAGGATGTGTGGAGAGGCAAGAGGACTCACATATCTTACAGTCATTCAGAAAACCAAGGTGCATGGCTCTACCATCTTCAGTATGTAACATCCAAGGTCACCCTGAGAGTTACTCCTTCCTAGTCAATTATTAGTTCCTTCCTCCTGTTCCTTGCACATGAAGGCAAGGGGGAACAGAGGTGAAAGATGGGAGCAAAAGATAAAATCTGACTTTCTTCTAACATAATATGTTCTATTAAGGACCCGGGGGTTTTATTCCAGGAGAATCTACAGAAAAGCTGGCATCTTTTATCAGTATTCTTTTTTTTTTTTTTAAGTGACAGATCAAAGATTTTATGATATTTGAGAGTTTGCCAAGTCATACATATACCATTCTCCACTTTCTGGGGAAAAAAAGAAAAAGTCAACAGTGACTGGCAATAATGGGTATTATTTCATGAACATCATAGAATATTAGAGCTGAAAGCATACTTAAAGATTTAACTCGGCCTCCTCAATTGTAAGACAACTCATTTAAGGCAGATGTACAATTAGGAAAATCTCAAATCACTGTTTCCTCTTCTACTTTACATATTATCCAAGCTACAATGTAAATCACTCTACCACATGGTTTAAAGGATTATTGTAAAATAATCCACTTTTTCCATATATTTCAAAAGCCAAAAGTAAAATAAAAGGGCAGGGGTAATGTGATGGACATGTGCCATTTTTTGCCTTCCCAATACCCTTTCTCTCTTCTGACAACAGATTTTCCTTTGAAGAACTACCTGTCCCCCATTGTGAATGTTGTTTGACCTCAACCCCTCCCCCAGCTCCAGGAATAAGCAGATGCCCCACCAGACCTGGCCAATCAAAGCTTTCCTACTGTGGCCACGGAGTCTAATTCAGGGATAAACACATGTTCCAAGAAGGCAAACAGACTCAGTTCAGGGACTTCTGTTAGATTGCTTGGGAAGAAAAACAAGATTTCTGCTGGATTTGAAGATTAACAAGAGGATGTGAGCCAGGAGCTAATGGGCCTATAGAGTAGAAACGGCCCGCCTAATCATGAAGCCAACAGAGAGGAAAACAGAATTACCTAATGGAAAGAAAGTCCCTCTAACATCTTTTGAAGCTCTGGCTTAGTTGTATGTAACAGCAATCTGCGCCGCCCCTCGCCCCCAACTTTTCTTCCCCGGGCTTAAGTCAATTTGGGCTGAGTGATAAAAAGTCCTGCTAACAGAAAAAAGTATTACAGAGAAATCAGATACCATACCCAATGGCGAAAAGTCAAAACTGACAACTTATTTACTGTTTGTGAGTGAAGCTCTTTTTGGGAGGCAGACACAAAGATACAAAAGATAAATAACAGTCACAGTGGTAAGTACTCAGTACATGTGAGCTCTGCCAGATGCTGCCCAAAAAACTTTACATCTATTAAGTCATTTAAACTTCACAAGCCTGTGAGGTAGGCATTATCATCACAGACAAAGAAGTTCAGGTCTATAGAAGTAACTTGCCCAAGGTCATAAAACCAGGAAGTGGTTGAACCAGGGATCAAATCCTCATTCTATAAAATTCTAAGATGTAGTACTCATTCTTGCTGTCATAACATCTTAAACATTTCTTCACTCACAACATTGGTCTAAGAAAGTGCCGAGAGAGCTCTATAAGCTGCTTTCAGAATGCAACTGGTTGTTAAACTTACCTAAAAGATAAGTCTTCCTCAGTGAGGATTTTACCTACTTGGCTAGCCTCTATACACCTCTGGGCAAAGGCAGCCTTGTTTCAGGACTGATAATCACAGTCACCCTCTCAGCCCAGGGCTTCTATACAGTGCCACCAACTGCACAACCAAAAACATCCCTGAGGAAAGCCCAAGTGAATTTAATGAATTGCTCAAAATCAAGAGACTTGGAAAGCAACAGAAATAGAAACACGGTCGCAGTCTCCAAATACCCATTACAGAAGAAGGGACAATTCAATCTTCTCCTAGGTCCTCTTCCTCAACAGGACTGCTCACAAACACAATACTATAAATACCTGCATCATGTTTTTACCCAACTGTGCTAAAGAACAAAACTTAACAGTAAATTTTACACATCTTACTGGCTTTATTCAGCAATTCATGAATCAGGCAGCATCAAATTTAGCAGACAGAAAGGAGCTCTGAAAAGCTGTACAAGGTAAGAGATTTCTATAGACCACAGTGACATGGAACAAGGAAGTTATATTGAGCATTTGTGCTGATTAAAGTGGGAGCTACTTCTCTTATATGGAGCAAAGGGAAGTCTTGGAACTGGGTCAGGTAACTCGGGCTGAGCAGGCAAGTATTCACAGGTTAACCTTGGCCTTCCTTTTCTGGGAGAGCAGGGCATAGAAATTTAGTTAAATTGTGGTTTGCAGACATGGGCTTAGTCTGATTACTTTAACAACTACAAAGAATAAAAGCAGCAGCTAGTGATGACTTGACCTGGGTTTTAATCCTACCTGTTTCTTTTACTATTTGTCTGGCTTTGAGCAGGATGGTTAAATTTCTAAGCATCAGTCTGCTCATCTATAAAGTGGAAATAGATGTCTAATCCAGCAGGTGGTTGGCACAGTGACTGCCACAAAGCAAGGACCAAATAAATGGCAGATCTTTCTTTCCCACTTCTGCCCACACCCCAGGATCTCTGCTTAGCAAGACCTTCCGAACAAGGCATATACTTTGGAAGCAGCCGGCAATGAAGGTTCCAAGACTCCCCGTTCTGATTAATGAAGAGTGTGCAAAGCTCAGTGATGCTGTGACTAGGATGTTTTTATATACCAAAAGCATTCCTCCCTTTTGTCATATATATTTTAGAAGGCCCAGATCAGATACTCCACATCTAGTTTGCTCTGACAAGACAGAGTTAACCTAGAAGTGAAAAGTGAGAAAATCAGTGCTAACTGCCAGAGATGATAGCAATGATTAGTGAGAGGAGAGAAAAAGCACTTTTTCAGCTGATAGTAGAAGGCAATGGAAAGAGAAAATGGAATAACCAAAAATACTTTAAAACATTCAGATACAGTAATAAAGAAGTTCAACAATCTGGTTAAATGCTATTAGTTTGTATTAAGTAGAAAAAAATATTTTCCCAAAGCCCAGTGTGGCAAATAGCACTTAATGCTTTTACTCAAAAAAAAAAAAGCAAATTTAATTCTTTCTTCAGAAAAAAATAAAGGTGTCACTAGTTTTCTTTTTAGCATCCACTATGCGCTTTCTGAGATGCCACATATAACACAAACTTGACCCCTATGAAGCTTATACTTAGATGGTAAAAGAAGACAAACAAAAAGAGAAGATGAATGAGACAAACATTTTTATTTATCAGACACTTAATAAATTCAAAGACTACTGACTTTACAGGATAGAAAAATCCTTTCAGATCTCCACACCTCCCTTCCCTTCATGTCTATATCCAACCAAACACCAAATCCCATCTTCTCCCCTTTCTCCATCTCTCTCTAACTCATTCTTTCCATCACCACTACCTCTCCCCTGGGTGGGGGCACCAACATTTCTAGCCTTGGCTATTTCAGTAGCCTTTGAAGCTTCCTTCCTTGCCCCACCTCCATACTTATCCTGGATTACTGTTTTTTAATACAAATCGAATCAGTGCTTAAACCACTTTGATGATGCCCCATAGACTTCAGGATAAAAATCAAATGACTTTAAGTAATATGAGAGTCCTTTGTTCTCTGCCTGCCTCTTCAGTCCTAATCTCCTACAAATCCTCTCTGTATTCAAGGCCAAACTGAACAGTTAGGTCTCCTGTCTGTTCTTTAATACATTCTCTTCTCTCTGCCCAGAACGACTTCCTGCTCATTCATTTTCTTATGCCTGGATTATTCCTGTTCATTTTGCATTTAGTTTTAGATGTCATCTCTTCCATGAAGCCCTCTCGGACCCCTCACATAAACAAAAAGGGAAGAGCTACCACAGATCTAGTAGATATTCCACCTAACTACTCCTCCGAATATTATATCTACCCTAATCATAGGAATTTCTCTCCTCATAGTGATCTCTCCATTAGATTCTGAGATCACTGAGACTTGGGAGCTCTCCCACTATATATTTTCAGGGCCCCACAGATTCTAACAGACATCAGGCACTCAGACAGTACCTATTAAATGAATGAGTGGGTTGGACGTGATGAGAAAGATGTTAGGGAGGAGATGGAATTCTAAATCAGTTTCAGAGAAATTTAAACTAGTATAATGCAATGGAGGGGACTTTCCAATAATTTTTATCTTAAATAGAACTTATTAAAATGCAAATATCCTTAATAGTTCACATAAGAAGGTATTAATTGTTTATCACCAAGCATGCTCCAATTTAAAACTAGGCTTTATATAAATAGAATATTGGAGGGGATAAACTTTTAGAGACTAGAAAAAAACAAAACTTAGGGGCACATGGGTGGCTCAGCTTGTTAAGCATCTGACTTTTAATTTCGGCTCAGGTCATGATCTCAGGGGCTTGGGATGAAGCCCCTAGTTGGGCTCTGCACCTCAACAGGGAGTCTGTTTGAGATTCTCTCTCTCCCTCTACCTTGGCCCCTCCCCATCACTCCTTCTCTCTTTCTCTCAAATAAAAAAAATAAGTCTTAAAAAAAAAAAAAAAACACTCATTCTTTCTCTCTAAACTATATCCCTCCATTTTAGTCTGCTCACTCTGCCAATCAGCAAAATTTTAAACACTTCAGTAGCAAAAAATGCCCTAAATAATAAAAAATATATTTCCAAAAATTTAAGTGCTATACTATGACTGAAATAAATAATGCATTCCCCACAGAACATTCAGTAGCTCTTCACTACAGCATGAGCTCCAACTGTCTTAACCCAGCACTTTACATTTCCCAATCTTCTTTTCCTTTCTTATCTCTTTCTTGTTATTATTCTGTTCTGTACCCTTTGGAGTCCCATGAGATGTCATACATTCCCAGTAAACCATAGTTTTATTTTTATATCTCTGCCTTTTCACATCTTGTAATTTTTTCCAGAATACCCTTTCCTTTAACTGAGCTGGCGAACTCACTCATTAATTCCCAATTCAAATTCTTATGTCCTCTCTGAAGCCATTTTCATCCTCTCCAAAGGCGAATTAATTCTCCCATCTCCACTCTCCCATAGCTATCTCTATTCAAATACTTTCTGAGATGCTCTAGTTGCATGGAATATCAATAGGTCATTTAGGGACTGAGGGTTTTCATTTTCATTAAGTTGTGAAATATTTGCTAAAGAGATAGCATTTCTGTAATATTTCTGAGGTCTTATATGTACTATGAAACTTAAAAAGATATTATAGTTTAACATATTTTCCAAATTTGTATAGTTATGAAAGTCATGAAGCCAGGAATCTCATTCTTCACAAAATAATTTGTAGGGCTAGTGCTCTGCAGAATATTTTAGGTAATACGCCTATTTTGTGATTATCTACATATCAGTCTCCCTATAGAGTTTGTGTGCTCATTAAGAGTAGAAATCTTTTCTTATGATCTTCGTAATCTTAATAAACAGTACATAGTAGGTTGTTAATAAAGATCTCCTGAATTAATTTATAGAAAGAGGATAAGAGTACCAAGAAAAGGTAATAGGAATGGCCAGTCCATGTATTTCCCATGACAGAAGGAAATGCACACCTACATACATCCCCCTTCTTGTGCAAGCCAATTTAAAAATGATTTAGTTGCAAGTCAGAGAAACCCAACTCATGCTAACCTTTGCACAAGAGAAACATGCTGGTAATGTAGCTGAATACTGGAGTATATTGCAAAATTAATGGAAAGGCTGCAGGAATTTAGGACCTGGAGGAAAAAATGAGTAACTCCATGCTGTTGAGACATGCATGTTTTCTCTGTGTCCCCCTTCCATCACTGCAACACTATTTCTCTCTGAATTTATGTATCATTTCTTCTAAAATTAATATAGTAGAAAACATGGGAACCACAACCAAAACAAGTATTCTTATCATAAAATGTGAGCCTCTTTATCACAGTGTCTACATACCAATGTCATTTAAGGACTCTGCTGGTCTTTGCATGTTTCATTAGCCCATGCTTAGGACTAATTTCTGTGCAAGGGAGATGTATAAAAGAACCAAGGCCTGACCATAATTCCAGCCACCCCTTAATTCAGAAAAGAAGAAATGGAAAAGTATGATGAGCAGACCAGAATAGAGCTACCATCATACACTGTAGTTGATTAAACATGGTTCAACTAAAAGGCCGTCCAGGTACTTTACTCTTGCTAACACAGAAAAATAACATGTTGTTGTTGTTGTTGTTGCTGCTGTTGTTGTTATTGTGTAGAGAGGGAGCAGTATCCCACTTTCTGTTTTGGCATCCAGCATTCTCACCCACTGTGAACAAAGGTTTTCAAAAAGCAAACAAAGGGACATGGAGAATATATACTTGCTTATTGAAGCAGAAAGATGCTGAATTTGTCTTTAAAATGCAAATATCTGAACGCTTTAAAACCCCTGTAAACTACATAACAGAAATATCTAATTGGTTAACCATGTCAATTTAGGTCTTTCATTTTTTTCTGGAGGAGAGTCACAATTTGACCTCCAGACTACCCCTAAAATCTGGGTAAAAAGAAGCTCAGTTATACATAAGACCATTAAAATTGACATAAATCTA
This sequence comes from Canis aureus, assembly GCF_053574225.1. Taxonomy (NCBI): domain Eukaryota; kingdom Metazoa; phylum Chordata; class Mammalia; order Carnivora; family Canidae; genus Canis; species Canis aureus. Next base: position 49,343,904 of record NC_135614.1, read on the forward strand.
ACATTATTTAATCCTTATCTTTCCACTTCACCAGAAAAAATTTTCGAAGAACCACTTATTCTACTTCCTTATACTGCTTACCTAGAATTTTACAGTCACCAATAGAGCAGAGTTTAATTTTTTGAGAGATAGAAAAATGAAGAATTAAAATTGTAATTAGAAAAATTGCCTCAATCAGAATTGCACTTCAAGATGCTTGAATGGATGAGCTAAATAAGTTCAGGCATCCATTAGTTTCCAAATTGAATTAAAATATATTGAGTGTTAATTCAAAAATCTAAAGGCAGCCAGCTGGAATAGAATGGGAATCATCTGGGTCTAAAGAGTAGTGCAGATGACACAAAGCAAGGAAAGACGATGGCATTTTTGCTGACCTGAAAGAATGAAACAGAAATCTTAAAAACACGAGTAATTTATTACAGTCCATTATACTAATATCGCTGTTTACTCCAAGCCTGCATCACGGGAGGTCCCTATTGATTCTGCACAGCACAATAGCCCACTTCTCATCCTCCTCTCTGCTCCTTCCCACAGGAAGTCCTTTTTCTCTGCCATTTGCTGTGTGCGGCATAGACGACCTGTGGTAATTGCTGAAGACATTTTCACCCATATTTTTTAGCAAATGTAATTTCCTTTTGATGCTGCCATGTCCTCTCCCCACCCTGCTGTGACAACGAACTCCAATAATCATGCGACTAACATTCAGATAGAGACCAAGTAATGCAGCCAGCTGTATCACAACTTTTGACTTTCAACTTTGTACTTACTTGGGTGCACATATTACCATTTGAGGAAATGAAAAACATTTTTTTCTCTAATGAAAATAGCTTTTGGCCTGGGGTGAAGCTGCAGGAATTGTCCTGAACTTAAAAGAAAAAGAAAAAAAAAAAAACACAACAACAACAAAAACTTCATATAATTTGGCTCTAACAAAAATCTTTAAAAAAAAAAAAGTGAATACTTTTTCAAAATACCCCATGATTAAAATATTCATTATGATCTTGAAGAAATACTCCTTGTTTTAAGGACTGCCTTTCAAATATTCTGAATCTTTGAAGAAATTTATATTTTGAAGGAAGAAAAGGAGGTAAAGGAAGGGGGGGAGAAAGGGTTCCTTAACTAGGATTACATAACAAATTACTCCAAAACTCAGTGGCATAAAACAACCATTTGTTATGTTCATGTATTCTGTGCATCAGAAACTTAGACAGGACACAACATGGCCAGCCTGGCTCTGCTCCCTGTTGGCTGAAGTCCCTGCTGGAATTCTTGAGAGATGTGGTCTAGAAGCATTTGAAGACTCACTCAGATGTCTGGCTGTCAGTGATAGTTATCAACTAGAGAAGTCAGTTGCAGTTCATGTCAGCTAGAATACATATGCATGGTGTCTTTGTTTGGCTTGGGATTGCTCACACAATGGCAGTTTGGGACCAATATGACGTCCATCCGCCAAAAAACCAAAACACACCATGCCTTAGTATTACTTGCCCAGAAACCCAGTAAATTGATGGACTAACACCTCATTAGAGGCCAGCTAAGAAACAGTATAGCATCTGAGCCAAGGGCACTCCCTCCATGATATCACCTTGGAAAGAAGAATAAAGGCTACTTAAGAAGAAAAAATAAACTTGTTAAGTTCCTGAACTTTGAGCTATTTACCCAAAGATTGTTTTATACCAGAAGAGATTAATTTTAAACATTAAATTTAAATATTTTCTGTTGTCAGCAGAAATGAGAGTCCAAGAATAAGATGAGATCAATTATATATATCATCAAGAGAGCCACTTTATTTTATGTGTGACTTGTAGCACATATATGTGTGGCCATACTAAACTAGGAATCTCTTTAAGTTTCCAATGTTAAAAAACAAACTATTCCTCAGACCATAAGCTACATGAAGTTGTGAACTGTGAGTCCTTTCATCCACTTAATCATTTTTTATTGAATATCTACCATCAGCAAGGTCTACAGAGCTCTATACAATCTCATTTCTTCTGGGCCATCCTGTTTGCTTCTCCCTCCTCTCCAGTCTCCCTGGCTTTCCAGGCTTAATCCTGGCTTGGTCCTATATTTTGTGTCCTCCACTTGATATTCTATTGATATAAGTAAGTACTTCACTTGTGCATAGAAATTATATTTTCTCAATGTTAAAAAAAATACCTGGCATATAACAGACATGACATAAATGTGTTTTAATAAATTATAAAGTTCATCTAAAAGTAAAAAAGAAAAAAGAAATAAAAGTAAAAAAGAACTCAGGTGTTTAACTCAATCCTGACTCTCTGATTAGCATAAATGGGAAAGAATTTTAAATATGAAATTGGGTGAATGCTATTTGAGTTACCCTCCAAAAAGTCCCTAAAAAGATTTATTCTCAATTTTTTTCAAGATCAGGGGCAATTAAAAATTTAAAAGGCAAATCAAAAGTTGCAACTATTGAAAAGCCAAATTAAACGGATTAATTCTTGTGAGAAGACACTCCTCTCCTCCCTATCTCAGAGACTCAGTACCATTGGCTTTGGGAATAAAAAGGTCACCACAGATGAAGACAGTGATAACTTATACAGTAATAGAGTGATAAGGATCCTTTAGGAATCAGGAAAAGGATATAAATAAAGAAACAAGAAGCCTCTGAAAGGTGCCAAAACCATCCACCATCATTACAGTAATTTTTTCTAAGTGTTTGCCGGTACAGGGTTACTACAGGTGTTGTAGAATGATGTGTATGGACTAACTCCATTCATTTCCCACCTCTCTAACTTTTCTTAGCTAACCCACATGGTTTATGCAAATTATGCAGCTTTTAAATGGAACACACACACACACACACACACACACACACACACAGCTCATTTATTTGCTATGATAGAACAAAGGAGAAAAAAGATCTCCAATCTCCAAGCCCCCTTCACTTATTTGTCCATCCTTGGTTTCAAAAATCATGCAAGTCATGCTTTGGGATAAATGTAGTTTACAGTGTGCCTGATGTTATGATTCTTCTAGAAACATCTTTCCCATCCCTGGAGAAGCTATAGGATTCGAATAGACTTAGGATTCAAATTATATCAAGATCCTACTGGGTCTTGGGGCTTTTCCTTAATGTAGTAGATGAATTTCAACAGCTCTAGTCTGTATCTAGAGTTCAGAGAATTTAAAGGGCCTCTCATAATTTATGCTCGCTTGAGCAGGACGAGCTTCTCCCTGTGCCTTTCCTCCAAGGATTACACACAGAATGAAAGGTAGGAAAAATTCCTCATGGGGTTATTTCATGCTAAGACCCAGGAGAAAAGAGAGGCTGGTATTATTGGTTCAGCTACTTTATCTTATTTAGTCAGGAAAAAAAAACTTGAGAGCACCACTCTGGCAGTATTCTATTGACCAGCACAAAATTATTTTTAACTCATTGGCACATCTGCAAAGTCATGATCCAAAGCCCTAGGCCTGAAGTAGGACTAATTCGTTTTCTTATATCAGGAGAAAAAAGCAGATTATAAAAGAAATTTATCATAACATTGGGTATGGTGGAGAGGCAGAGTGAGCTTAAACAGTTTGGTTTCAGGGTGAAGCACAGTTTGGGGAGTTGAGAGGTAAACCTAATCATTGCCCAGCTTATCTCTATCTCAAAGCTCTGTTTCTTCCTGAAGGAGAAGATAAACTAATGCTCTGCAAATGGGTCTCTCATAAACTCTCAATTGTGATTATTCAGACACAATGAGAAATTCAAAAATTAACCACAATAACTGGCACTCTTCCCATTTTGTAGATCAAGACATGTTCTCAGGGCCACACAGGTAGTAAACAGAAAAGTCCAAATTCAATGATCAGTTTGGTCTCAACTCAAGGGAGGCACATAGACAGAATGAAGGCCAAGGGCAAAGAACAGAGAAACTGATATCAGCAGCTTGCATCAGGGAACATGTATAACATCTCAGAGCTCTACTGGGTGATGGGAGGGACTTAGAAAGAGGGGTTTCTGTGACTCGACCAGATTTTAACTTTTTCAACCAATCATAAATCTTCAATTCAAACTAGATTCTAGGGTGTTTGCTTAGGAGCCTCTAAGTATGTCTTAGAGAAGGAGTAAGCATGAATTTTAACTACCACTCCCTCAAACTTATTTTAATTTGTTGGAAGGTGGTATTATTACCATTAAAAATAAACATTATATATATAATATATAATTTATAATAATGTGTGTGCACACATACACACATAAATCAGGAGAATTAGACATCAAAAAATAAAAATTAAGTTTTGGGGGAGGAAAAAGAGTGACATTATTATGGGTATGTTTTATTTTCCTTATTATATATTTCTATAATGTTTGACTTTTTGAGATTGAGCACATGCTATTTTTAAATTGGGGAGAAAACAAGATGGTTTTAGTTTTTTGAACATTGCAAGAAAATGAAAGATTGCAAAAATGTTAACATTGTTAGAGTCGTTAAAAAAAAGGGAAAGATTTTAAAAGTTTAAAAACAGAAGTGAAGACATTTGAGCTAAAGAAAAAGAACGGGTGTTCTAATTACCAGTATTCTCGTCTTTCATTTTCAGAAAAATAGATAAGGTGCATTGCAAAGGACATAAGAGAAAAGAAAGAAGTCACTTTCTTATTACTTGGAGGAAGAGGATTCAAAAAGAACAAAGATGCTCATTGACAGGTCTAACTGTAGACATGTTATTAGAAGGGGGAAAAAAGGAGAATTCAGAATCATAGGCATTTGTTTTATCTGTCACATTTCCTTCTTCACGGAGGCACAGTGAATTTGCAAGCCAGCTACTAAAGAAGAGTGGCCAAGCAAATAGAGAGGAGACAGGAACCAGCTATTCCCCTTAGGAACTCAGTCAATTAAATGCAGCCTGGAAGGGATCTAATCTAATATCAAAGAGGCTGTCAGGGGATCAGTTCCCCAGAGTTTAGGGTTAATGATGTAGAGCATGGCAGCCTGGCCAAGAGCAGAGAAAAAGAAACCTCACCAAGATCAGGTATAACTAGAAAAGACCAAAATAAAATAAAATAAGCATTTTCCAGAGTAATGGAGAACCTTGGGCAAAACCTTCTGCAGACAGGTCACAATATCCTCTGCTTGCCGCAGAGGGGTTGGGTTCTCCAAGATCTAGCATGTTTTACTTAATCAAAGTTTCTGTACGTAAAATCATAATCAGCATTGACAAGTAACCTCCCTCGATGTCATACAGAAGTCCTGGGGTTTTAATCTAGTAGACCCAAAGGAAGTCCCTCTTCCACCCAGGGTACAGGAGAAGCATCATATTAATCCTAAAGTTTTGTACAAAAGAGCTCTAAGTTGAAGGTCACTGATAAAGCTGTACCTATAAATCTGAGTGTGAATTCATTAATTACTGGACAACTTGTTGAAAATCAGTAACCAACACAAATGGGAGCAAAGTGAACTACTAAATGCTAGGCCTTTACTAGCTGTGGTCCTCACATCCATCCTTCTAAAGAGCTGTGACTTTGTGGAAAAGGTTCTCCCACCATTTCACAGGTGAAATGACAGATGAAGTAAGAAAGAAATATTACCCATTAAACAGGCAAACAGACTACATCCTAGGTTTAGGATTTAATCTTCAAAAGTTACTAAAATTCAAAAGCATTTTTGGGTTCATACATTTCATTACCAATAATATGGCAGCCTAGGTATCCTGTAAGTTCATTCCACCCACAAGACAGTGCTCTTCCCTTTCTTTCATCCTCCTTCTTAATCACAATCCAGGAGTTATCCTGAAAATTGGTATTTCTTTTAGCTGTGTACAATGGAAGAAAAAAATCCAAGATGCCCTTTAAGCCTCTGACAGATGTTATGCTTTTCATCTTATCTAATTCTTTTATTTAACTATTTTATTAAACACTCTGTGATTTAACTTTCTCATAATCAGTAAATGTTAAGTCAGATAATAGAAAGGCAATATGAAAGACAGAAAGAGGACTTTGTTACAACCCTGCTGGAATTAATCTCTTCGATGGAAACCAAAGAACAAACAACTCAGTGATAGAGCTGTAATAGGTACTTTGGAGTGAAAATAAAAAATATATTTTCTTCCTCAAAGCAGCCATGGAAGCCTCACCATTACTTAGAGCTTAATGGGTCTGAAAATAGTAGTGAGAAAGAAATAAACCACTTTTTCTTTTTGAAAAAAAAAAGTGTTAACTCTTTTAGGATATCATTCAGAGAACCAAGAGACCCAGTTCACTCAATGGTGTATATATGGCCTCTAAAAATTAATGGACCTTTCAGGGGTTGCTATTTATTACCTGATGCAAGGTCTAGGGCTAGTCTTCATTGAATGAAAAAAAAAAAGGGGTATGGAAACACAAATGCTCACATTGGCAAATTAAAATGACTATGAGTTTTGTTGTAGCCTATTATCTAATTCTGAGAGTACCAATGGTTTTTGTGGATGACATTTATTTAGAACTAACTAAATGCCACACCAGGCTTATTCCCTTACAAACATTAGCATATTTAATCTTCATAACAACATATAAAATAGGTACTGCTATCATCTTTGCTTTACAGAAGGAAATTGAGCCTTAGATAAGAAAATGGCCCAACAAATCCCCACAAAGGAAAATTTATGGGCACAAGGGGAAAAAATTATATACAAAGCATTTCTGTTTCTGGATAATTGCTCAGAGGCTTAAAAGCCAGTATGCCTCTCAATATGGTACACAGCAACTCAAAAATCTATCTCAGTGCACAATCTCAGGAACACCATGAAATCTAACCACAGAATTTAGAATAAACCACAAATAGCAATGGAGAGTTTAACACCAAGGGAAAACCCACAAGTAATTAATATTAATAATTTCACATGGACATTATAAAACCATATTTATGAGACTCAGAATCACAGACCCTCAGGATCATGACCCCAGAAGTTTTTGTAATGGCAATAAAGCAGGATCTGATTAATGTGAAACTAAACTATCACATTCATGCCCTGTTATTTCACAATCCATCATGTAAATGCAACAGAACTAAAACACAAATCTGTCAATGTCCATGGTGTCTGGCTTAGAGCTTCCCTACAGACTCAACACTTAAAAGCTCTGTCTGAAGTTTCTAACCACTGTCAAGCTCCCAAGTCATTAGCCCAAGTAAAATTCAGAATAAAAAGAGTTGATCCATTAGATTTCCACATTCACCAGCAAAAGGTCCTTTGAACCCACCTTGTTCTACCTTTATCTAGGCTACCACAGCACCCGCACAAAAGAATTTAAATTACTTTTCAGCAAATTACTTAAAAATAACAGGATGAAATACAAATACACATATACACATGCATATATATATATATATATATATATATATATATACACATATACTTGTCTACTCACACATATGTTTTATACATACCTGGTGTTAAAGAAAATGACCAATCTCTACATGATAGTAATTTTGTCTATTTACATAAGCAACAAGCCAAATCCTAGAAGTTATCCACTTCAAGTGCCCTCAGTAGCAAACAATGCGATCTTCATCTTACTTCTATATATTGTAACCACCTATACAGATGAAGACACTGCCATGTGAGGACTGCCTGCATAACTTGACTTGCTTTGGAATGCTATAAAAGCACATTACCAAAACTTTTTAAATAGAAGGGATGTACAAGGTAATAGATTCATTTAAATTTCAAAATGCTAAAGCAAAAACACAATATTGAAATGTAAATGGCTTCAGTGCCTGACAAATAAAAGCATTATTTCACATAGGATGTAATAATAGGAATATCACTGCCTCCTCCCCAACCAGAAAAAAAAAAAAAAAAAAACACATAAATCTATTCAAGAAAAATAGATCAAGAAATGTCTATTAAGGAAAATGTGACGTTTATTATTCAAGGTTGAAGGGTGCCTGGATGGGTCAGTCGGTTAATTGTCTGACTCCTGGTTTTGGCTCAGGTCATGATCTCAGGGTCATGGGATGGAGCCCTGTGACAACTCCATGCTCAGTGGGGAGTCTGCTTGAGATTCTCTCTGCCTCTCCCTCTGTCCCTCCCCCTGTTCATGTTCACATGCTCTTTAATCTTCACAACAACATTATAAAATAGGTACTGCTATCATCTTTGCTTTACAGAAGGAAATTGAGCCTTAGATAAGAAAATGGCCCAACAAATCCCCACAGAGGAAAATTTAGGGGCACAACTTTTTTTTTTTTTTTTTAATTTTTATTTATTTATGATAGTCACACAGAGAGAGAGAGAGAGGCAGAGACACAGGCAGAGGGAGAAGCAGGCTCCATGCACCGAGAGCCCGATGTGGGATTCGATCCCGGGTCTCCAGGATCGCGCCCTGGGCCAAAGGCAGGCGCCAAACCGCTGCGCCACCCAGGGATAGGGGCACAACTTTTTAAAAAAAAGATTCGTATCAATCAAAAAGGTCTCATCATTCCTTGGGCTCTACTGGCAACACCACTCTACCTTGGAAGGATTATAGTCTGACAAGCTGCAGCAATACCTATATATATCTTTGTGTTCCTCCCATATTTTCCTGATAGATGATAACTCATTTAAAAATCAAATCAAACCCAATTACAAAAATAAATACACAAGAGGAAATAAAAAAATTAGCCCATAAGAAAAGAGAAAAAGTAAGAAAATGAAAGCACTAATTCCAAAAGACATATGCACCTCCATGTTCACTGTATTATTTACAGTACCCAAGATATGGAAACAACCTAAGTGTTCACTGACAGATGAATGGAAATAAAAATATAGTATGTATGGGTATGTGTGCATGTATGTGCATAATGGAGTATCACTCAGCCATAAAAAAAGAATGAAAACTTGCCATTCATGGCAACGTGGATGGACAAAACTTGCCATTCATGGCAACTTGGATGGAGCATTATGCTAAGTGAAATAAGTCAGAGAAAGACAAATACCTATATGATTTCCACAAATACCTACATATTTTTCATTAGATTCTATTTCAGACTATAGTATATGCATTATGGATGAGTTTAGAATAATTTGAAGAGTATTTATTTATAAAGGGTTGATGTACAGAGATGTGGATATACAGAAGGAGAAGAGTAGTAACCTGGATCTAAAAGCAGTAGGGATATTACCATCCTTAGGTCAAAGAAGGAATGGGAGCAGTTGCCAAAACCTAGAAGAAAAGAGGGTGATGTAGTAGGATCCTCCTTGAGTGACCTATATTTGGGGGCATACCTAGCTAAAGGTGACCTTGCAAGAAGGAAATCAGAAGAACCACTTCTCAGGCCTCACTCCTCCAGCTCTCCAGTCTCCTACAGGAAGACTATACTCACCTAATCCCGCTAGAAGCCAGAGGCCAAGGGATCACCACCAGTATAATCTCTATAGATTAGACTTCTAGACACAGAGGAGAGAAATTTGAAGAGTGGATTTAAAGGAGCAGATGCAAAATGTCCAGCGCAAGTTCCAAAGATTATAATTCAAATGTTCACCACTCTTACTATAACTTGAACACAAAATTTTGGTGGTGACTATTTTTTTTGCAACTAAGCCACAAAAGTCTATTAAATTCAAACATACCTCAAGAATAAAACCATAGTGGTAACTCTCCTCGAAAGCAGTTGGGATAAATGGCTGATAAATAAATCATAAAAAGTCAGATAAGTGGAGGGCTGCTAGTAAAGGTGTATTAATTGTGAATCTTTGGTAAAGAGCCAAGGCCTTTTCTTTGATGTGAGTCTACAAACAACTGAAATTGCACCTGGTCTTTCCTTCATAAATGGTCCCATAGCACATCACCTTAATTTCCTTGCATTTGTTTCTTTAAAGTTGTATGAGAATTTAAAAACATTTGGCATAGAACACTTCTAGATTTTTAATAAGTTTTCCCAATATTCTGTAGTCATCTTGCCCACTCCAGTTTAATAGCCATCTTTATATACTTTCTTCTTCAAGATTTTATAAAATATCCAATGTAGTTTTTAACTTTTACTAATTTCATTAATTTGTGTTATATTTAATTATATTATATAATTATAATAAAATGAAAAACGTCAAACAGATTTAGAAATAAAACAACTGTCTTTTAGTATACAAAACTCAAATGATGCGAGTAAATAGACACAAGTACAATAAAAATCACAGATTTCTGAGATCCTTCAGGAAGCAAAAGAAACTTACAGTGCATTTTACAAGAATGGAAGTCAGATTAATCTGGCAAGTCAGCTAATAGAATCAGGTTAAGAAACGGTCTACTGGGATGCCTGGGTGGCTCGGCAGTTGAGCATCTGCCTTTGGCCCGGGCTTGATCCCAGAGTTCTGGGATCGAGTCCCACATCGGGCTCCCTGTGAGGAGCCTGCTTCTCCCTCTGCCTATATCTGCCTTCTCTCTGTGTCTCTCATGAATAAATAAATAAAATCGTAAAACAAAAAAAAAAGGAAACAGTCTACTATAATAAATAGCACTAGTTTACCCAAATCTACCATTTGCAACACTGCCTCTTAGTCAATGTGCTTCACTTAGTCCTATAAAAACATATTTACTGGAAAGTGGATAAATGGATAGATGGATGACTGGATGGAGAAAAGGAAGGAAAGAAGGGAGGCAGGCATTTGGAAAAACTCAAATACCTTCAAATACATGTCATCTGTGTGAAGAAAACAGAAGAGGGGGAACAGCAGGGATGATTCTTAAACCACTATGCATGTATACCAGAATTGAACAATTCAGTAACTAGATGGCACATGGTAGAAGCCAATTCTGTCACTGTACAAATGGGACGTTACAAACAGAGAGAGATCAGAATGATCATGTAGTAATGGTTTACAATATTAACATGTTTACCTTGATATAAATATCAATAGATACATATAGAAGCATTTACAGATATGTACGTATACATGGTTAGTATACACATATATTATTTTCTTACTCTGTCAGCTAAGAAGGCCTGGAAGCAAGAACATCCTTGTAGCAATGAGTAAATCTAAGGCTCAGATCTTTGTTTCTAATGCCATTCTTCAATAAAAGGAACAAATGATCCCTGGAGAAATGACTGACTCTAGAGCTGGAGCAGGGAATATACCAGATGAGTCTGGAGAATCTTACAATGTCAGAGGATAAAGTGCTAAAAGCAAATGAACAAACAAAAGCAAAAACAAAAGATCACAGTAATATGGGCAAGTGAAAGGACAGAAGCCAAGTGAAAAGGCTCTTAACGTAAAAGCTGGAACAGTTTGAGAAACAAAATAGAATCAAATAAATGGGGGAAAAGAGACAAATCTTTCAGGCAGAAGAATTCTAAATATTTTATGTAGATATTCTATCCTTAAGAAGTAAAGCATAACTCCCCATTTCTTAAGCGTAGGCTACTTATAATGCCTTCTTTCCAAAGACTACTGTATGTAAAGGGGGAAAAAGGAGTAACCACACAATGGAGAAGCCTGACAAACACTATTTCAGCCAGATGATAAAAGGTAGTATCAGCAGCAAAAAGTCATATTCAAAGTATGTGCCTCTGACATTATGTGATGAGAATGGCACTTTACTCCTCTGCACTCTTCCTCCCCCAAATCCATAACTCTAGTCCAATCATGAGAAAAATGCCAGACAAATTCTATCTGAAGGACAATCTACAAAATACCTAATCAGTGCTCTTCAAAACTGTCAAGGTCATCAAAACAAAAAAAGTCTGAGAAACTGTCAAAACCAGAAGGAACTAAAGAGACATGACAACTAAATATAATATGGTATCCCAGATGGGATACTGGAACAAGAAAAAGAAGCATTAAGTAAAGACTAAGAAAATCTGAATAATAATAATAATAAATATGCATAAAGTATAATGATGTATAATAATGTATCAATATTGGTTTATTAATTGTGACATATTCAGTATACCAATGTAATATGTTAATAACAGGGGAAAGTGGGTATAAGGAGGAACTCTCTGTATAATCTTTGCAATTTAATGAATAATAATGTATCAATACTGGTTTATTAATTGTGACAAATTTACCATACTGATGTAATATGTTAATAATAGAGGAAAGTGGGTATGAGGAGGAATTCTCTGTACAAATCTTTGCAAATAAATCTAAAACTATTCTAAAATTTAAAACTTTTTTTAAAAAAAACTTATTAGTGGGGATATTTTTTGGCAATCATGAACCTATAATCTCTACATTTGTCCAAAGCAAGGAAAAATAAAGTTATCTTGCCTACTTCCCCATGGATCTCAAACAACTCTTTATCTTTTCTAACCATGTTGAACTTCTTTTCAATCTTCAAGTTTGACACTTCCTAAAATTCTGGACATGCTGTTCTACTGCCAGAAATCCCCAATTTTCACTTATCTGATACTTTCTTTACTATCTGAAGCAATCCAGAAGACCTATCTCATACACAAAAGCCATCCAGAAAGAGCAGAGTAGCATATCTAATCTTTCTTTGAATTTGGTAATAATCAGTAGAAAAATAGCCCCCGTTCATAAGGCAACTAGGTAGCAAGAAATTCAACAAAAGATAAAGAGGTACTCATGTTATGAAATGTTAACTTCCTATTCCCTCCTCAGTTTCACTTTTGATGCCAATCAGGTTTTCTCCCTACCTAGAGCCCAAAAACTGCTCAGATCCTTTGCTCCAGTTTGCAACTAGAATAGTAATGGAAATAACAAATTAAGAGGCTGGGGTCCATTTGAGATGAAAGCTTCCAGTCTGCCAACACTATGAAATTGACCCTAACAACTACAAGGAAGGACTGTTACTGGTAGCACGCACTGCGGAATCTACATGCTCTTTTCTTGTTTAAGTGCCAGGAAGTGGACACAAATACTTGTTTCCCACAAGTCCATAGAGGAAACATAATACAAACTTGTCTAAAGGGATAAAATCAAGAAAAAAAAAAAAACTAAAATTGTACCTAGCCACTTCTCAAACAACGACTTATTTAAAAAGACAGGGCAAGTAGTAAAAGAAAGGTGGGCATAATTTTACATGGCTTTTCACCTCTTTAGGACCTAGAATAGGTAAGTACCAAGTTAAAAATTTGTTGTGGGGGCAGGGCGGGGTTTCCCAGGGTGGTTCAGCGGTTTAGCACCTGCCTTCGGCCCAGGGCATGGTCCTGTAGAACCGGTATGAGTCCCACACCGGGCTTCCTGCGTGGGGCCTGCTTATCCCTCTGCCTGTGTCTCTGCCTCTGTCTCTGTGTGTCTCTCATGAATAAATAGATAAAATCTTTTTTAAAGATTTTTTGTTGGGGCACCTGTGTGGTGCAGTTGGCTAAGCATCTGATTCATGGTTTTGGCTCAGGTCTGATTTCAGGGCCATAAGATCAAGCTTCAGGTCCAGTTCTGCTTAGGTTTCTCTCTCCTGCTTCCTCTGCCTCTCCTCCTTGTATGTATGCATGCCTGTAGGTGCTCTTTCACTCTCCCACTGAAATAAATCTTTAAAAAAAAAAATTTAGCAATTCCTTTTTCTTCTTTGTAGTACCCATTACACTTGTAATTATTAAGATATTTCCTACTATAATACTACAGGGATCATTCCATTTTGTTAACTAAATCCCCACAGCCTACCTTATTGTTGTTATATAGCAAATGCTCAGTTAACAGACTTCTTGAGTGATAAAATATTTATGCTCCTTATCTAGTTTCTGAACTGTTTTCATGCAACTAGATGTATGTTTTTTTAACTCTATTTCCTGGTCTTAATAAAGTACTTAAATAATTTTCCTTCAGAGCCTCAGCTACCTTACTAGTGAAATTTAAAAAATATTTTAATTATGATTCTCAGTCTACACTGTATCCAATGACACAAGAGTTAAGGCAGAAATTTATTTATAACTAATTTGTCCTTTTTCAAAAAGGCGTAGAAAATGTCTGTCATTCACCTTTGAAAGACGTGGCTAAATGGCCCCTTAAACCTTCCAGTTCATCTAGCCACAGGGAATATTAAATATTTAGGAGTGAAATGGCATCTAGTTTGTCAGAACAGTTCCATTTAAATTATACTCCCTTGTAACCAATTGTAAATGATGATTTAATTAGGTGGATGGAGTGAGTTACACTGATCATTAATAAGCTGTGTTAATGTCATCAAAATTCCTATTCTCCAGAGTTGAATGAATGAACAGAAAGAATAGAAAAAAAAACTACCTAGTAAGGAAGATGGCCTATTTCCCAAAATTCACTTTTTTTTTTTTTGTCCATCCAGTAATTAGCCTCGTTTTGTTTGGTATGTTCACACTAATTACAGCAACAGCTTTATTTTGCTTTGTATAAAAGACTGTTTCACTTGATAAAATTTGTAGAGAAAGTATTCATTGTGTAGCTATTACAAAGTATCCCAAATGATAGTATTGTGTTCTTTTTCCAAGGTATTCATTCATAAGAAATGTTCTTATTACTAAATCTGTGTCAAATAAATAAAGAGTATCAGAAAACTAATATGCAAATAAAATTAAGTCTTTAGAAACTATATAATATCTTGGAGTCCATATGTGGACTCAAAAAAAAAAAAAAAAAACATTTCAATCCATCTTCCAAACAAAACAGACATGGAATAATGTCTGCAAAGAATATCATGTAGGATCCTAGATTTATTTCAGAGGCTAACAACATCAAGAAAATTTCCTTGGGGAAAAAAAAAAAACTTTCTTGAATCTTGTCAGACAGCAGGCAGACAATAACACTGAGTGGGAAGATCGACTCCTATATTCAGCTGTGGCAGAACCTATTGTGATCTGCTGATCTTCCTGATTCCATATGGTGTCTACAAATGAAAGAGGCTTTTATTTCTCATTTGTTAAGTCGAAAGTGATCTCAGCAATGAAGAAATTCTATTTCAAACCCCTCAGCTATCCAAATGACAAAGCCTATAACCAGTTGCTCATTGGGACAAGAAGAAAAATGTAAGTAGGGTTAGTCCCATGAATAACAAGAACAGTAGCTGTGATGGATCCTTAAAAAAAAAAAAAAAAAAAAAAAAAGCCCATATACCCAAAGTAACTCTCTATAAACTGGTCAAGAAACTCCCACAAAGGATTCATTATTTATAGGAGTCTCTGCACTGAAATGGATTAAGACTTACTTTTCCTCAAAGAAAGAAACATTAGACAACTAATTCAATAGAAAGGATTAGTTTATCTTTTGAACCAATTAAAGCCACTTTCACCTAAGTAAGGTAACCTGAAAAATGTATGATGAGGCTGGAAGCTTTTATTTGAAAGGAGTACGGGCAACATCAAGAAAATCTCAAAGAATATAATAACAGAACACAATGGTAGAGTCCACCAAGGACAGACACAATGGGCATTCATTCATTCATTCTTTCATCTTCTACCAAATACTCAATATATTCAAGGTCCTGCACTCATATGAAGTGGGAAGAGAAATGGAATATTGCAATGGATGAACGCCACTTAAGTACCAGCAGCTTTACGTTTTTGGCTATTTCTCCCTCCTTATAGCCCCGTGAGGTAGGTTGTCCTCTTCATTTTACAAAACAGGAAAAAGAGAGAGCATTAAGCAGGTTGCTCAAGATCACATACATACAAAATGGCAGAAGTAGAATCTAAAGTTCTGCTGATACAAATCCCCATGCAAGTTCTTACAGAAGAAATAAAGACATCATCTACCCTCCAGAAACTGATCCCTAAGCCAGGGAGAAAGAGCACAGATAAAGACCACTGTAATAAGTATTTCTGCAACAGTGCGATAAGGAAGAGCACATTAGGAGTTGAGAAATAAGGAAGGTTTGCAAGAAATGAAATTTAAGTTGGGACCCTGGTAGACTGTAATATGTGACTCATGAAGCATTGAAGAAGAGTGTAAACAAAAGAACAGAAACAAAATAGTATACCGTAGGTTTGGAACACAACAAAAGATCAATTTTGACTTCAAAAATAGGGTACAGGTAAAAGGGGTGCTTGATTTATAATGCAAAGTCGTGATTTGCACTGTCAGCTCTGGAGGGAGGCTTTGTGGATTCAAATTACAGCTTCACTCCTTATCAGCTGTGTGAACTTGTGCAAATTATTTAAGCCCTCTGAACCTCAGTGTCCTTATCTGTAAAATAAGGATAATAGTACATATCCCTAGATTTGTTTCAAAGATTACATGACACAATACATGTCAAGCTCTTAAAATGACACCAGGCACATACAAAGTGCATTAACTCTTATTAATAGTTATTGTTATCATGTAGGGAGAC
This sequence comes from Canis aureus, assembly GCF_053574225.1. Taxonomy (NCBI): domain Eukaryota; kingdom Metazoa; phylum Chordata; class Mammalia; order Carnivora; family Canidae; genus Canis; species Canis aureus. Next base: position 49,360,078 of record NC_135614.1, read on the forward strand.
AATGGGAAATAAACCTGAAAATGAAGGTTGGGCCCATACTGAAGACTGGTATGAATGCCACTGAGACGAGTTTAGATAACATACTAAAGGCAAGACAGAGGTAATACTAAAAATTTCTAAATCAAGCAATTTTATAATAAGAGCCTACTTCAGAAATAATGTGTCAGCGGTATTCAGGATGGACTGGAAAAAAGAGACTAGCATTAATGAATAAATTAAGACAAAAGTCCAAATAAGCAAAGGTACAGGAAGATACCGACAACCCAACACTACCACCTAAAGTGGTAGAATGGAAATAAATATAAAGACAACAAAGGCATCCTGTAATTACATATACAACTAGCCTTCACAACCTATCACAGAGGCAGTTATGGGGTTTACTAAGGCAAATATTAACTGATCCTCTAAACTTACTACATCTGGACTAATAAGAGATGCAATAATGAGATCCTATGGCAATAACTGACTATGTAATTCTACAAATATTTACTGAGTTTATCCAGCTTCTTCTGCTTTGCAACAGATGTCTGCAATACAGTATTGAATATTACCTTACACTATTCCTATCCTCAATGCACTGAGTCTAGTATGCTATCTAATGGAACATAAATTAGTTACTCAATAAATAGTGAATGGAAAAATGAAATTCGATCACATCAATGGCATTTCTGAGGTCAAACAGAGAAGCATTAAAATCGCAGCCTAAATACTTATTAAATTTGTGATTTGGGTGGATTATTTAATATTCCCAGATACAACAAATTCCTTATCTAGAAATAAGAATATTGAGAGTTACAGGGTGACATAATTATGGAATTGTGGTGAGGATTAAATGAAAGCATATATTTGAAGACTGCCAAGACTACAATTATATGGTCCAAAACATAAATTAAGAATATTTTGGGGCACCTGGGTAGCTCAGTTGGTTGAGCCTTGGACTCTTGTTTTTGTCATGATTGCAGGGTGTGGAATCAAGCCCACATCAGGCTCTGCACTCAGTGAGGAGTCTGCTTGAGATTCTCTCTCTGCCCCCTTCCCCATACTCACTCACACACACTCACTCCCAAATAAATAAATATTTAAAAATAAAAGAATAATGTGTTTAAGGAATTAAAAAAGGGAATTGGAAGCACAAAAGAAAAACAGATTATTAAAATTATCAAGAACCCTTGAAAAGGCATCAAAGAGAAGTGTCAATAATAGAAAATACAAGTAAAATTTAAAATACATTGGATCAGTTAAACAGTACCTCTGAAGAGGTGACTAATGAACTGAAAAAACTGAAGAACTAACTCAGAATGAAGTATACAGAGTCAAACAGAAACAAAAAAGAAGTTACAAGAAGAAATTAGTTGTAAATTCCAATACAAACCGGTATTTCAGAAATAATGGGAAAAACAGAGGAGAAAAAACATTTAGATGGGAATATTTAAGACTGCTTTAGGATAATAATACTTTGGTTTTAGAAGCACAACAAAGACTGCTAAAGAAGTCTAAAATCCAAGAAGAAATGACAAAAAAAAAGAGTAGGGGGTAACACTGGATAAAAATTTATTCTAAGAGAGTGATGATGATGATGTCATCTACTTGTGTGGTTAGAAAAGCAACACAGAAGTAAAATATCTGATAAATAATCCATTGAGAGTGGGCAGTATATATTGAAGTATCTTTAAGTCCTTATAATGCATGTGAAAAGACAGACATTTCTTAAATGAAATTGCAGAAATAAGTCCAACCTCTTGATATTCATAATAAATGCAAATGAATTCTGAAAAAAAAGAAACAAAAAGAATCAAGTTAAGTTCATCAAGTAACTATAAAACCAAATAAAATCAGGGAAACAAATTTATATACAGTAACATAAACCTTAAGGGGAAAAAACATCCTAAGAGACAAAAAGGGATATTATAAACGGGTTAAAGGAGTAAGAGATTAAAACAAGAAAAAAGTCGTAGAAGAAGGAAGAACAGAAAGAAGGAAAAAATAAAGATAAGAATAGAAATCAATGAAATAGAGGGGTGCCCGACTGGCTTAGTTGGGGAAGCATGCCACTTTTGATCTCAGGGTTGTGAGTTCAAGCCCCACATTAAGTACAGAGATTACTTAAAAATAAAATCTTAAAAAAAAAGAAAAGAAAGAAATCAATGAAATAGAGACGATTGACAAAACTAAAACCTAACAAGTTTACAAACCTCCAGAAAGACAAACCAAGAAAAAGAATTAAAATGTTTAGGAACACCTGAGTGGCTCAGTGGTTTGGTGCCTGCCTTTGGCCCAGGGAGTGATCCTAGAGTCCCGGGATCGAGTCCTGAGTTGGGCTCCCTGTGTGGAGCCTGCTTCTCCCTCTGTCTGTATCTCTGCCTCTCTCTCTCTCTCTCTCTCTCTGTCTCTCATGAGTAAATAAATAAAATCTTTTTTAAAATATATATATAAAATATCAAAATAGAAAACTTGAGCAGGCCAATAGCCATCAAATAATTTTAAAATGGTAATACAGCAGTTTATTTTATTTTATTTTATTTTATTTTTTTAAGTAGGCTTCACGACCCTGAGAACAGGAGTTGCTTGCTCCACTAACTGAGCCAGGCAGGCGCCCCATGGCAGTTTATTTTAAGCTAAGCTAAAAATGATGTGTTAAGCTAGAAATAAGATTCCCAGAATCCTCTTCCCTGAATAGTTGAGTTAAAGCTGGCCAAAAGAGAAATGTGTAAAAGATTTGGAAGGGAGAAATGAAGCAGCTGCCATTACTCTCTGAAGGTTGTCATAGTCAGATGTGGTGACAGACTAGTGGTATGCTGGAACCAGCCTGTGCCAGTTCACAGGAGCTGATTATGCATATTTCTTCACAACTTCAAATATGAAGACTTCATATTGGTAGCTTTAAATCAAACATGGTGGAAATATTTACACCACCGAAATTGGCAAACCCTTAAATCAGTAAGCTCCCCCCTCCTTTGCCCCAGCCTGTTGTTAAACATTTTCAGCACAACACTGCAACAGACAGAAAAGTGTCAGTGGGTTCCCTGCTAATCAACAGTAACCCCAGGGCCCATTATCTGATGCTTTGAAAGCAATGACGATCTTATTCAAGAAATTCTAAGAAGAAAATACCCTGTAGTGTGATTATGGGATTGTAATGTAGTTCTATTTTTAACCCTCTGAGGAACCTCCATACTGTTTTACACAGTGACTGAAACTAACAGAACACTGTTAACTATACTGGAATCAAAATAAAAAACTTATTAAAAAAAAATTCTAGAAAGTATAAAATGAACATAACTCCCTGATTATACTGCAAAACTAAGTATTAACCTAAAACCCAATCAGGATACAAGAACTGGCATTATAAGATCATTTCAACATGAACATAGATCCTAGAATCCTAAATAATATAATAAACTAACTATTCTAACTCTGTATTGAAATGTCTACATCATGACCAAACAGGGTTTATCCCAGGAATCTGGCAACTCTAATCACTATAATGTACCACATTAATGGACTAAAACAGAAAAAAAAAGACATGATCATTTCAATAGATGGAGTAGAGGCATTGCACAAAACTTAACAGTTTGTAATTTTTTTTTAAACTTAGAAAGTCACAAACAGAAGAGGCTTTTCTTAACTGGATAAGAATCTGCCCAAATTCCAGAGCAAATAATCAACGGCACAAGTTTAGACATATTCCTATAATATCAGAAACAGTGCCACTCTTAAACATATATTAGAGGCCAAAAAATCATAAAAAGCCATAAGCAATGTCATAATCCAAAGAAAAGAAATAGAAGTATAAGGATTTTAAAGAAAATCAACATGCTATTTTTACAAATAATATTATTTCTTGCATAGCCAACCCAAGAAAATCAACAAAATACTTTTATTACTAAGAGTTGAGAAAGTATTGCAAATAAAATATTACTTTGAAAATACACAGAATGGTCTATAACAATAATTAACTAAATAATATAATAGAAAACAAGATACTAGCAACAGCCCTTACAAAGTGCCTGCCAAATATCTAGGAATTACCCTAAAGTAAAAGGACATTTACAGGAAAAAAAAAAGCAATTCTATTAAAAAAGTTTAAAACTCTGTAAAAGGTCACATTATGTTCCTGGATGAAACAACTGACTAGTTAAAAGATAACAACTATCTCCCAGACTACTATACAAATTTCATATCATTCCAAGAAATATGAGTAAAACTGAATGCAATGACAGGTCCTTTCTATAATTTATAACGAAAAGCAAAGAACCATAAGTTGGTAGGACAATTTAGAAGAATAAGAAAAAAATGGAGGACTTGTTCTAGCAAATATTATAAATCCAAAGAGATAAAGATAAATGACAGATAGATTAGATAGAAAAGCACACAGACAGACAAACAGTAATTAATGAGTGCAAAAACAGACAAACAGACCAGTGGAAAAGGAGAGGAGCTTTGTAATAGACATCATAAATCAGAAAGTTTGGGATGCATTCTAGGGTAAATTAAATGGGGATGGTGCCTCAACATAAAGAGAAAACACTAATGTAAAACTACAAAGCTAAAGAGAAAAGATATAGGAGAAGGTTGAGACCTTGGGGGTAAAGAAGGAAATCACTTTTTAAAATAGTCAAAATTACATACCATAAGAAAAAATTAATTCCATAAAATATTTGTTCAGTGAAGAATCTCACTAATTATGAATGACTGAGGGAAGGTATTCACAATAAAGACAGTTAAGGGATTAATTACAATAACAGACAGGGAATCCCTGTAAAACATCCCCCCCCAAAAAAAAAAAACTGGAATTCTATAAGTAAAATGGGCAAGACTGTGAATATACAATTTATAAAAAGGAAAACCTTTAATGGCTAATATGATGTTTGCCTCATTAATAATAAGAGAAATGCAAATTAAAAGGATGAGATGACATCTCAAGTACATTAGAATAACAAAATTTAAAAGATCAGGTAATACCAATTGGTAAAAGCCTCATGAACTGTTGGGGGAAGAACATTAACTATGAATATCGGACACCCAAAAATTGTCCTCAAGGAGACACCTACAGAGATCATTGCTGAAGCACTGTTTCTCAAACAAGACGATGGAGACCTCCAAGGTTTCCATCAATAAAAGAACGGGTAAATGAAATATAATAAATGTGTGTGATGGAAACAAAAAAATAACAAATAATATGCTTTAGTAACAAAATATTTTTAAAATGTTGAGGGGAAAAATTAGGAGTGCATTGTTTAGCATAACACCCTCTGTATAAACTATAAAACCTCACACACACAGATAGCAGCAAGTTTGTTAGGGACATAAACATATGAACATAAGATTAAAAAGGCATATGTTAAATTTTTTAAAAATGGGTGCTTATAGACACAGTGGAATGATTTTAAGTAATGAAGATAAAGGGAGAAAATCATAAAAGAAGACAAAAGATATTAAGCAGTGATGAGACTGCCTTGAACTGATTAAGATCAACTCAATTCTTGCACCTAAAGTACACACTAAGAAAAACAAAATGGTCTTTGGGCCTCATCCTCAGGCACATATCCACATATTAGAAAAGAAATGACCATCTGTGTCATATAACTAAATGCCAACTGATAGATTCCATTCCACCCAACTGATTTCCAGGTTGGACTTTCTTAGATCCAAATGATAAACCTGCACATTCAAACAGAAGGGGAGAATGTTATTTCTCCCTTCTCTATCCACCACATACAAAAGAGAACTGATAGTGGCTTAGAAAAAAGCTGCCATTTCTAAATAGCATGCAGTTTTTCAAATCATGATTTTATTATCTGTATACTTCTGCAAGCTCCCAAATCTCCAAAGAGGAATAACTCATAGATACCAGATTCATTCAGGGGATAAGCCTAAAATAGAAGTAAAATACAGCATAGTTTGTCTAGAGACTTTTCCTTAGAAAACATAAACTACTCTATGCAATTATGTTGAGAATTAAAAACTGCTACAGATGGCTTACTAAGACTATTAATACCCTAAGACCATTATATGCAATTTTGTCATTAATTGCTAAAATCCCATTGATTTTAATCTACAAAAGTAATAAATCCAACATACCATAATTGCTTGTATTTTTAAACCCTAAGAGATTAGACATTTTAAATCTTGTCTCTGCCTTTAACTTGGGAATTTAAATATCAGAAAATAAATTTGAAGCTTCTGCTTTCAGATGAAAACATAAATTTTGCCAGGAAAAACATAAAAATAGATGAATTCAGTTTGCACTATTTACCTCACTATAGGCTTTCCATAAAAACTGAGAGAGAAAACAAAACATCACAATTTAACATTCTTGACTCAGAGCAAGATCAAACATGCTTCTCAGGTCAAATAATATTGCAATCTTGCTGTAATTCAGAACACATTTTCTTAATTGTGATTATAGTTACATACTTATAGTTATTGCTATACTTCTGTTTTAAAATATTCTTTTCAGGGATCCCTGGGTGGCGCAGCGGTTTGGCGCCTGCCTTTGGCCCAGGGCGCGATCCTGGAGACCCGGGATCGAGTCCCACGTCGGGTTCCCGGTGCCTGGAGCCTCTGCCTATGTCTCTGCCTCTCTCTCTCCTCTGTGTGACTATCATAAATAAATAAAAATTTAAAAAAATATATTCTTTTCAGGGCAGCCCAGGTGACTCGGTGGTTTAGCGCTGCCTTCAGCCCAGGGCCTGATCCTGGAGACCCAGAATTGAGTCCCATGTTGGGCTCCCTGCATGGATCTTGCTTCTCCCTCTGCCTGTGTCCCTGCCTCTGTGTGTGTGTGTGTGTGTGTGTGTCTCTCACAAATAAATAAAATCTTAAAAAAAAAAAAGCAGATGACATCTTATTTTTAAAAATAAATAAATAAAAATATATTCTTTTCATAAAATTATTCTCAAATATACAGCCAAAACATTGTAAATACCTTTTATTAGGTTTTATTTTTATAAATTAACACTAGTCAAACAGAAGTCTTAAAATGGGTCTAGAACATACTGTATACTGTGAAAGAATGAGGATTGAGAAGAGTTAAACATTTTTAATGCTAAATTATTCTGAATTATGTTATTTCCATATATTTATGTGTATAATTTTGAAAATCAAATAGAGAAACAAAAATGCAGATTATAGTTGTGTCTGCAAGGTATGATTACACAAAATATTTTATTTTCCCCTTCATACTTTTATATATTTTTCCAACTCTCTTCCATGGGAATATACTTCTTTTTTTACTTAGAGAATAAACCTTAAAAGTAAAACAAATAGGACTTCAACTACTAACAGTATAGCCAAACACAGAGCTGGTGTACAGACCACTTAAAATTCTAGATAAAATATTTTTAAAAAAAAAAGAGATTGCTCTCTAAAATTTGTAACTAAGAATATAAAAAAAAAAAAAATTAGGGGCATCTGGATGGTGATCCCAGGATCCTGAGATAGAGCCCTGCATCCAGCTCTGTCAAATAAATAAATTTTTAAAAATCTAAAAAAAAGGTAAAAATAAACACTTGCTTTCATTTATATTATCATCATATCACCAGTCTTACTGGAAGTCTTACTGTCTTTGTACCTAACTTTGTCAGGCATCTTAATTTCTACAAATCTAGTAGATATAAAATGGTATCAGGTGTCAGATTTAATCTGAATATCTCTAATAAGGTTTAATATCGTTTTATTTATTTCCTGGCCAATCATATTTGCACTTAAGTGAACTGCTTATTTTTATCTTTTCCCTTCCTTGACTGGGTTGTCTTTTATTTTTTTTAAGATGTTATTTATTTGAGTGAGTAAGAGAGAGAGACATAGAGAGAGAGAGAGAGAGCACAAGCAGGGGGAAGGGGAGAGGGAGAAGGAAAAGCAGACTCCCCGTTGAGCAGGCAGCCAGATTCAAGACTCGATCTGAGGACCCTGGGATCATAACCTGAGCCAAAGGCAGATGCACAACCGACTGAGCCACCCAGGTACCCTGGGTTGTCTTTTTTGATTCATAGGAGTTTTAAAAGCAGGAAAGAATGTCCAATGGAAAAAAAATTTAAAAATAAAGAATGTCCAATGGAGTAAAGTCTCTTCAGTAAGTACTGCTGGGAAAATTGGATAGCTACATGCAGAATAATGGAACTGGACCATTCTCTTATACCATACACAAAGATAAACTCAAAATGGATGAAAAACCTAAATGTGAGACAAGAATACTTCAAGATCCTAGAGGAGAACACAGGCAGCAACCTCTTCGACCTGGGCAGCATCAACTTCTTGCAAGACACATCTCTAAAGGGATGGGAAAAAGCAAAAATGAACTATTGGGATTTCACCAAGATAAAAAGCTTCTGCACAGCAAAGGAAACCATCAACAAAACTAAAAGGCAACCTACAGAATGGGAGAAGATATTTGCAAATGACATACCAGATAAAGGGCTAATATCCAAGATCTATAAAGAACTTACCAAACTCAGCATTCAAGAAAACAAATAATCCAGTCAAGAAATGAGCTCTAAAGAAGACATACAAATGGCCAGCAGATACATGAAAAAATGTTCAACATTACTTTTCATCAGGGAAATATAAATCAAAACCACAGTGAGGTACCACCTTACATCAGTTTTAGAAAGGCTAAAATTAGCAAGACAGGAGACAACAAATGCTGGAGAGGATGTGGAGAAAGTGGAACCCTCTTACACTTTTGGTAGAAATGCAATCTGGTACAGCCATTCTGGAAAAAAATATGAAAGTTCCTCAAGAAGTTCAAAAGAGAGCTACTTTATGACCCAACAATTGCACTACTGGGTATTTACTCCAGAGATACAGATGTAGTGAAACAAAGAGGCACCTGCACCCCAATGTTCATAGCAGCAATGTCCACAATAGCCAAACTGTGGAAAGACCCAGGATGCCCTTCGACCAATGAATGCATAAAGAAGATGTGATATATATATATATAGATATATATATCTATATATCTATATATATATATATATCATGGAATATTATTACTCAGCCATCAGAAAAAAAATGAATATTAAGGGATGCCTGGGTGGCTCAGTGGTTGAGTACCTGCCTTTGGCTCAGGTCATGATCTTGGGATCCGGGATCCAGTCCCATATCAGGCTCCCTGCAAGGAGCCTGCTTCTCCCTCTGCCTGTGTCTCTGCTTCTCTCTCTCTCAGTCTGTGTCTCTCATGCATAAATAAATAAATCTTTAAAAAAAGAAAAAAGAAAAAATGAATACTTAGCATTTACATTGACATGATAGAACTGGAGGATATTATGCTAAGTGATATAAGTCAATCAGAGAAAGATAATTATCATATGGTTTCATGCATATGTGGAATATAAGAAATAGTGCAAAGGACCATAAAGGAAGGGAGGAAAAACTGAATGGGAAGAAATCAGAGAGGAAGACAAACTATGAGAGACTCTTAACTCTCAAATTGAGGGTTGCTAAAGGGGAGGTGGGTAGAGGGATAGGATAAATGGGTGATGGGCATTAAGGAGGGCACATGATGTGATGAGGACTGGGTGTTATATGCAACTGATGAATTACTGAAAACTACATCTGAAACAACGATGTACCAGATGTTGTCTAAGTGAATTTAAATTTAAAAAAATTCTAGGGACATCTAAGTGGCTCAGTCAGTTGGGCGTCTGCCTTCGGCTCAGCTCCTGACCTTGGGGGTCCTGAGATCAGGCTGATGTTGGGCTCCCTGCTTATTGGGAAGGCTGCTTCTCCTTCTCCCCTGTTCATGCTCTCTTTCTCTCTCTTAAATAAATAAAATATTTTAAATAAATAAATAAATAAATAAATAAATAAATAAATAATAAAATTCTAGATACTAATACTTTGTCATTTTATATTTCAAATATCTTTTTTTGATTAAAACTTTTTTATCACTCTGATGTATTTTAAAAGAAAGGGAGCTCATAATTTTAATGTAGTCAAATTCATTCATCTTTTCATTTATAATTTTTATTTCTATGACTTGTATAAAAAATCCTTTTCTACCCAGAAAACACAAAACTATTTTCTGATATTTTTTCTTCCATAAAGTGTTTGATGCTTTGTCTTTAACATTTAAGTTTTTAATTTATATTAAAATTATACACCTACATAAGTTTTATTAAGGTATAATTCACATCAAAGAAAATATACCCATTTAAAGCATGCAGTTCAGGTTCTGACAAACGTATACACTTATTTAACCACCACCACAATAAAGATGTAGAACATTTTCATCACATCACAAAATTCTCTTTCATCTCTTTGCAATTAGTCCCTCCAGCTCAACCATTGACGTGTTCTGTAACTACAGATTAGTTTTATCTTTTCTAGAATCACAGTATGTATAATTTTACATCTGGCTTCTTTCATGGAGCAAAATGTGTTTGAGATTTATCTGCATTGTTATATGTAGTAGTAGTAGTTGGTTTCTTTTTATTTTCTGCTGAGTCCTATTCCCTTCCATTGTGTGGATATTCTACACTGCGGGTATCTATTGGGTATCTATTTACCAGTTGATAGACTGTTTCTAGTTTTTTGACCATTGTGAATGGAGCTGCTAAGAACATTTGTATATAAGTCATTTTGTGGACATATGTTTATCTTAGGAAGATATCTAGGAGAAGTAAATTTATGTTTAACTTTATAAAAACCACCAAACTGTTTTATTTTTTTTAAGATTTTATTTATTTATTGATGAGAGACACACAGAGAGAGAGAGAGAGAGACAGGCAAAGGGAGAAGCAGGCTCCTCGCAGGGAGTCCAGTGTGGAACTCGATCCGGGACCAGGATCATGCCCTGAGCCAAAGGCAGATACTCAACTCCTGAGCCACCCAGGAGTCTCCACCAAACTGTTTTTAAAGTAGTTGTACCTTTTTGTGTTACTACCAGCCACAGATAAGAATCCCAGTTACTTCACACTCTCGTCAACACTTGGTATTGTCAGTCTTATTAATTTTAGGTATTTGAATATATGTATAGTAACATCTCATTATAGTTTTAGTTCACGTGAAACTGATTTTCATGATGTATGTGAAAGATTCAATTTTATTCTTTTTTTCCATTTAACCATCAATAAATGGCCTCAGCACAATTTATTGAATTAAGGTAAAAAATTCCTTATTAAATGCAGTAATAGTTCTGTCATGTTCTGAGATGATACTAAAATTATTTAAAAACTGGTATGAAAATGGGCACCCTACTTTTTTAGAGCTTTCACTAAAATATTAAAGTTTAACATGTATATTTAACTTTATGCTTTGTTAATCAGTATTTTAATAAGCTTCCTTCAAATTTGGAAGGTGACCAGTTATCCAAATCCACCTTATTCCCCTCTCATCCAGTGTCTTGTTTTTTTTTGTTTTGTTTTTTTTAAGACTTTATTTATTTATTTGAGAGAGAGAGAGAGAGACAATGTGTGTAAGCACAAGCAGGGGAAAGGCAGAGAGAGAGGGAGAAGCAGGCTTCCCACTGAGCAGAGCACCCTGAAGCATGGCTCTGTTGTGCCCAAGATTACATATCCAACCAATGCAAACAAGAGTTTATTTACAAACTCGAGCTTGAGTCCAAGTATACCACACACAGCGGAGCAGGGACTTGGACCCAGAGGTGGGTTCCAGCTGGGTTTTTATGGGCTGGTCTAGGGGACCTCCAGAGGGGTGGAGGAATTTTTCAAGTTCTGTTTACATTCTGATATGGGGCTTTCAAGGGCATTGAGCTCTGTTCTCATTCTAATATGGGCTTAACTGAAGTAAGGTAAAGTTCAGCTCTTATTCACAGGGGCCAGAGATGGCTGTACTTGTGCTAAGGCTGAACTTAAGGTGGAATGTCCTTAATTTTCTCGGCCCCTACAGCTCAATCCCAAGACCTTGAGATCATGACCTGAGCGGAAGGCAGAGGCCTAACTGACTGAGCCATCCAGGCACCTCAACAAGTGTTTATAAAACTATTTAGCATGACTTAGTAAAGTTGAGTATGTCCATATTCTGTGATTTAGCAGTTCTACTCTCAGGAGTAAAATATTTTAAATAATTAATACAAACTAGGTAATTTGGCTACACTAAATTTACTTTAAAGCAGTAGTTCTCAAATCTTAGCATGCATCAGAATCCTCTAGGAAACTTCTTAAAGCACAGACAGATCCCTGGGCTCATCCCAGAGTTTGTGATCCAGCCGGTCTAGGCCAGATTTCAGGTGATGCAGACGCTACTGATCTGAGAACCAACTTTGAGAATCACTGCTGTAAAGTAACATGCTGTCCCAGATTTATCAGGTTTATGCCTTGAATTGGCAGATTGTATATATATATATATATATATATATATATATATATATATATATATATATTCTTTTGCTTGAAAGAGCTCCTATGATATTTCATGGATAAGCATTATCTTTGAGAAACAAAAGCAAAATGGAAGAAATAGTGACACAAGTGTACTCCAAAAAGTAGTGTTATCTAAAAGGAACTGGCAGCCTCTTTGATTTTAACACACAGGTTAAGTTACTTGCTCTATAGTCCTAGTATCTGGAAAATTAATGACACTAATACTGTATTAGCTTTAACAAGCTAATCAGTCATTTTCTAATTGGGAGTTTTTTCTGTCAACATTTCTAGTTTTTTACTAATCTGTATACTGTGTTTTATAGAATATTTACTAAATTATGCAAGAGATCTAATTATACCTATTTTTCAGAAGACGAGATGAGCAAAACCTTGTATTTAAATAGCAAGAAATGAGCATCTGATTTTAATTTACTTGCTCTCAAAGACAGGAAAAAGAAGAAAATTCCAATTACAGGTTACATTCACAAAATCTAGTACAGACTGACAACTAAACAATTTATTTCAGAACAATTGTTTTGCAATTCCCAAAGATATTTCCCCTGGGATTTTCCGTGACAACTTTAAAATCATAAAATTACATAAAAATTGTACAAGACATATAATGTGGACCAGGTTTGGCATTTTAAGTTATGGTATTATCAAGCAATTTAATAGAAACTAATAACATTCCATGACTAATAAAACAAGATACATAATTATTCAAAGAGGTTTGAGGGTTTTTTTATGAGGAATGATTTTATCAGAAATAAAAACCTCATACATATGAGCTTTTTATTTCGAATACAAACTAACTCATTCATACAGGTTGCTAGTAACTAGTCAATTAAAATTAATGTAATAATTATCATCTAAACCTAATTTCCAATAAAAAGATTAATATAATTATACAAGATTCCATGAACAAATAGTAATTGCAACAGTTGTTAATAGTGTAATAACTGGGGCAGCCCAGGTGGCGCAGCGGTTTGGCGCCGCCTGCAGCCCAGGGCGTGATCCTGGAGACCCTGGATTGAGTCCCACGTCGGGCTCCCTGCATGGAGCCTGCTTCTCCCTCTGCCTGTGTCTCTGCCTCTCTCTGTCTGTGTCTCTATGAATAAATAAATAAAATCTTTAAAAAAAAATAGTGTAATAACTGAGAAAATCATTATACGTGCATAAATCAATGAGATAAACCTGAATAAGTACAGGAGAATGGATAAACAGATAACAGGAAGAAAGCAAAAGTTGGTAAGGAAGTTCAAGGAATTGTTTTGTCAATGACTAAACCTACCAAAGTTAAAATAAATAAATAAATAAATAAATAAATAAATAAATAAACAAACAAACCTACCAAAGTTGTCAGTGAATAAAATCCTATTGTCAAAAAGCCAAGATATGCCCCCCCAGCTATATAACCATGAATAGGTCAATTCACTCCTCAAAGCTAATGTTTTCATATCATAAAATGGGAACAACCGACAAAGCTAACACATCCAGATGCAAAGTTGATGCACCCCACAAAGGGGTTCAGTTTAGAGGGAAGGAAGGAGCAAAAATCCATCACTATTCTACTTAGCCAGATTTGTCCTCTCCCTCCTACCAGAGCTTTCTTTTTCTACTTCACACAAAGGCACCATATAGACTAGAAGCAGTCCTGTTGATACAGCCTATCCCATCCTGTTGTTTCAAGAATCAAAGTATGTATGTCAAATATATATGGAGGTTAAAAATAGTTGTATATGTCAAATAGTATAGTAGCTAGCACATAGAAGCATTTAATAAACATTAGCTACTATTACTATAATATCAGCTTTCATTAAGATCTCAGGATCAGGACTATAAAAATATCATCATGGAGAGAAGGATTTTAAGAGTGCCAATTAAAAAAACTGTACTCTACTTGGATCCATTAAAAAGAAATATCTCCACTTTTTGCAGTGATGTAAAGATTCTGTGTTATGATTATGGTGTTGACTACATGACTGTACACACTGTCAAAATTTAATTTGCACCCTTAAATTTGTTAAATTATAACTCAATAAAGCTGACTTTTAAAAATGAAATAAAATATGGGGCACCAGGGTGGCGTAGTCAGTTAAGCATCCAACTCTTGGTTTCAGCTCAGGTCATGATTCCAGGGTAATGGGATCAAACTTCACCTGGGGCTCCATGCTCAGCATAGAATATGCATGAAAGTCTCTGTCCCTCTCCCTCTACCCCTCCCACTCATGCTCTCTCTTTCCCCCTAAAATAAATAGATAAATCTATTTTAAAAAATAAATTTTTTAAAAATAAAATAATGCTGCAGTTGTCCTGAGTGTTTTGTGCCTGACAAAAAGCCAGAAGAACATGAGGTGATCCGTCTCCCTTGCCATCCTGGCAGATCCTCTGCCATGGTCATGTCAGGACTTCATTTCTGTATATTTGGCAGCCAATAGTGATCAGGAGGCAATACACCTCATAAAAGAACAGGAGAATTAGAGAGAGGATGCAGAAAAGACATAAAGTCCCTTTACTGACATCAATGAGCTGTCAAAGAAGACTCTCTGTGTACTTGTTAATGCAATAGGCAATGCTATTAAAATTTGAGCATTCTGTGACTTGCAGAATAAAGGATTTTTACAAGTACCAAACTCAGAGGAAAAAATATGTAGGGAATATCAGGTGATACAATGAACATAGTTTTCAAATACACAGGAGTGAGTATATACTGTTGTGACTTCCTAGTACCCTTTTCTTCTTCCAGAAACCACATGCTTTTGGCATTGTCTCTTCCACTGGTCAATGCCCTTCCCACTGTGTGTAAATTAACCATTCAAACAAAGCTTTTTTTATTGTCCAATTCAACTAGCTGATTGTTTTTACCGTATTGTAAGTAAGTAAATAGTTTAACTTAGTCCCTCAAAAATAAATAGCGTTTTTTTTGTTTGTTTGTTTTTTTTGTTGTTGTTGTTTTGTTTTTTTGAGAATAAAAGGAACTTCCCTGGGTCATTCCCTCCCAACAAAAGCAGAAGTTGGCTCCCCCTATCATACAAATCTAACTAAACCTGTCTTCCCTTGAACTTTTCAGCATTTCACCACCTATGAACTATGTACGCAGAGCTGTATATAAGTGTGAAAGTAGGTCTGAATGCTGATATTGGCAAGACAGTTAATGATTAAAGTCTGAGATATAACTCGTTTTAAACAATCTGTAATTTCAAGTTAAAATAAATAATGCCATGGACAATACCTAGTGGAAACTTCATATTTATCTTTCCACTTACCTCAAATTCTTCTCATCCTTTGAATGTAGAGCTTCCTTTAGAATTTACCTGAGCTTCTTTTTTAAGAAAGTTGTCTCAAACTATGACAACCCATATAGATTTTCCCTTCTCTTAAACTCTACATATATATATATATATATATATATATATATATATATATATATATCTGAGCTATACACATTAGTATTTTTATCACTTCGCATTTAATTTTATATCACAACCTCATTTCCAAATACAGCATGAAACGCCTGACATATAGTAATAGATTCTTGGAAGATACTTTGAAACTATCACTCTACCATCTAATAGACAATAGCATGGTAAACACAGAATGTTAAATTTATATTTAGTATAAATATACCAAATACTAAATTAGTAGCTTCTTTAAAATCTTTTTAAATTAAAATATCAAATTTTAGAAATAACAGTTTAAAACTTGTAAAATACTGATCTTCTGAATAAACCAATGGATTTCTTCAGGGTCTATAACTAACATATTGAAAACAGACCTTTTTGCATTTTAAGTGTTCAAAGTTTTTAATTATGATTTCTCATATATGCTTTGAGAGATACATGAGACAGAGATTAAGCCCTACAACATGAGAAGAAACTAAAGCCACATGAATAATAACTGGGCTTTCCTAAATCGTAGCTTCCTACCTGTCTCTCTAGAGACAGAGCTATAGAAATGGGATTATCTCTATCATCCTAAAGAGGGTCATAATCTCAATAACACACAAGGGACACAAGACTACAAGCTGCTAATAAGTTGAAATCAGCCTAATGGGTTAGATAGTATGCTCCCTTAGATACTTTCAGTTCTTAAAAACCTATTTTTTAATCACAAAATATAATTAAAATAATGTGTGACTAGAAATAGGAAATCAATTCTATATATTTAAGGTAATGAAACATTCAGAAATAAAGCCAGGTCCTATTATCAATTAATTGTTAAAACTTTAATGTTAGAGGACATATATCACCATTACTGGAGAAAACTGAAATGCAGGTGATGTGTTTCAGTACAAATATCTGCTATTCTCTTCAACTGGAACAATTACTGTTAAAAATTAAACAGCCCCCAAAATGCCTATATCAAGTCTTAATTTCTCCTTAAATCCTAAACATTATTTTATCTACCTCAGCATTTATCTGTATCTAATCTATCTTCTTCCCACTAGGCTTGGAAGTAAGAACTACCATAATTTTCTAAAAAGAGACTTAAGCTTGTTTTTTTTTTTTTTTTCCACTCTCTTTCCATTTACACTTTCTCTTCCCCCTAAAGTTGTTTCTTAATCTACCTACCCAGGAGCCCCATCATTCAAGTCTTCTTTTGCTTTCTGTCTCTATTCCTCTCTTCATCATCCAAAATCTTGAAAGAATAGCTCATATTTGCCCCTACCTCTTACTCCACAGCAACATATGGTAACTATCATGCTCAAACCTGAAGGTTTCTAATGACTACATCATCACAAATATTCCTAAATCTATTTCTCAATCTTCCTTCTTTTTGATCCCTGTGTGCAGCCACTCCTAGTCTTGATAACTTACCCTCCTTAATTCTCTTATCTCATGAGACCGTTATTTTCCTGTTTGGTTCAGTGCAGGTCCTCCTGCAGCTCCTTCAGTACATAAGAGTTCCCACAGAAATACCGTGATGCTCCTCTTTGTTCTCCCCATTTCTCCATGTATGCTCTTTCCTTTCTTGATATTTTAATCCAGTCTCATAGCTTTAAATACTACCACTATGCAGAATACCATCACTAATCCATATCTCATCTCTCTCTCCCAGCCCATACTCCTCTATCAAATTCTAGTCCCTTTCCTCATCTATTCAACTTTCAAACATTCAGTCACTGTATACTATGGCAAGTAAAAGTATACTCTGATAAATATATCCAATCATGTTTCTGCTTCCAAAAAATCTCTATATAACTACAGAATATCTCCATTTTGATAAATACCAAACATGTCAACTTGGTAAGTCTAAAGATGAAATCATCTTCCTATTACCCAGACCTGTCACCTTTCTCTCCTCCCTCCTCCTGTGCTCATCACTTTGGTTAATGGCATTGCTATTCTTGCTAGTTTAGACTTTGTCAAACAATTTCCCCTCCTTTGCTTCCTACTTATACTTAGTTTCGGAACCCATGCTTCTACTTTACTCCCACCAGAGCCTGATTTTAGGTCATTACTATATCAGAGAGGCAGTGTAGGACTGACTTTTAATGTCTGTAATCCAAATGCCCAAATTCCTCACTTTACAGAAAAACAGAGCAGGAAAGTAGCAGCAACAAGGAGCCAGTAGGAAGAGAGGGGCAAAATTCATGGCCAGTCTCTTGAAGCTTAGGACAGAGAGAAAAATGATAGGTAGAGAAAACTCTTACCAGAATAAGGGCTCTCTGATGGGCACTATGGTGAGTGTTTTATCTACCCGAGTACTCACCAGTGAAAAAGTAGGGAGTTGTGGGGCAAGAAATAGAAGAGGACACCTACTCCAGTGACTAATGCTCAGAGTTAATATTATTTTTCATCATCTTTTTTATTAGTATGCATAATATTTGCTTTGCACCACCATAATGTCTCTTCCAAGAACCTAGCCCATTCATAATAGGCATTCAAACATCAGTGGAGTGATAATTAGCAAACAGCAACCATTTATTAAGCACCTATCAAACACTAGTCAGAGAAAGTCACTTCACATAGATTAGAAACAATGTAATGTTCCTTAGATTATAAAAATGAGGCTCCAGTGACTGAAATATTTCACCCAGCATCCCTCATTTTGTAAATGACTAAGAATCGGAACTTAATTCTATCCAACATGTAAGTTGTTTTCTTTCCACTGCATCATATTTAATTCTTTGAAGGTATTAAAAAGTACTTTGAAGGTCCTTTAAGGCCTTTGGCCATGACTGAATGCTTGCATGATGTTTCATCGTAAAAAGTAGAATCCTTCTTGAAATACATAAAAGTAAAGTTATTGTGTGGAAAGAAAGGGTTAAATTTAAGTCATTTTTATTCATTTTATTTGTAAAAAAAATAGAGAAGGAATTTTATGAGTGAGTAAAAAAGAGGGTGAGAAGACAGTGCAAGACTGAAAATATCTAAGAATCCCAACTCAACATACTTTACAATTTTGCCTAAGGCCAGCCCTGAATTATCATCTCCAAGTATCCTAGAAATAAGACTTCTCTCAAAGAATCAGCAGCCTTCATTAAATATAGATGAACAGGAAAGAGAATATGTAAGAATGGAATAACCCAAGTCCTACTTGCCCAAGGCAAAAACTTGGGAGTAAAACAATGTGAGACCATTTTTTTCTCTGACCTGTGACATAATTCTGGTGCATTCTGCATGCATTTTGGCTCCCCAAAATTTAAGATCAATATGTTGAATCTTATCATTGTAAGTAGTTATGGTGAGTTACTCATATCAGTTACCCCCTTCATCTCCCAATACCTCATGTAGAAAACAACACAGTGGTTCTTTTGGACTAAAACCCTACTGTGTCCTAACTCTGCATTGGCGCCAGTAACTTATTCTCTCTGTATCTTCATTTTATTCTCTGTAAAATGTAGATAATGATAGGACCATTGCTACTTAATGATTTGTTAACTGTAGTAAAAGAAGAGGGTTTAGCACATGGTAAGCACTCAATAAATGTTAATTTCATTATCCCCACCCGTGGAAAGGTTAGCCTCCTTTTTTGTTTTATTTGGGGGGGAGGGGCAGGGTGCAGAAGGAGAGCAAGAATCTCTCTTTCTTTTAAGATTCTATTTATATATTCATGAGAGACACAGAGAAAGAGGCAGAGGGAGAAGCAGGCTCCATGAAAGGAGCCCGACGTGGGACTCAATTCCGGAACTCTGGGAGCATGCCCTGAGCCAAAGTCAGACATTCAACCACTGAGCTACCCAGGTGTCCCAGGAGAGAGAATCTTAAGCAGACTCTGCAGTCAGCATGGAGCCCAACAGGGGGCTAGATCTCACAACCCTGAGATCATGACCTGAGCCAAAATCAAGAGTCAGACACTTAACCAACTGAGCCACCCAGGCACCCCACATTAATCTCTTTTATATACTGCTATATCCCTTTGAGCCTGTGAAATATCTGTCATAGAGGTCATATTAATAAATTTTTCAGTGAGTGAATTAAAAAAATAAAAAGTTGAATGAATCAGTCAGTCAAGTAATTCTACGATCACTCTACCAGATTGAGTACTGCTTTAAAGTCCTCTGGGGTAACAGTCCTCTGTTCCATAATTAGAAGTGTTTAAGACAACTTCAGCCCACCTCCTTATTTATCCTCTTGGTACTTAATATCTCCCATCTGTTCATCAAGTTCATCATATCAGTTGTGATCTCTAGGGAAAGAAAACACCTCTTTCATTTGGGGCTCTGACTTTTACGAGAATGCTACAGCTACTAAAATAATAATAATTAATGGAGATAAGTCATCATCATTACTTACATTATGAATCCCTCTATCCTGGCTAGCCAGGTGTTTGATGGGCAGTCACTTCACTGCTCAAACCCCTACTGCCTGGAAACTCCTACAATGAATGCAAATAGCTCTCTACCTGCCTCCTGGGGTAACAGGGAAAGCAATTAACAAATGTTCACAAAGTACTTGGAAAGAGATAATGGCACCATATAAATGCTACAGATTATTGCATCAGAAAGCTTAAAATCATAATCAACTCTAAGATGGGTTACTTGGAAAGGTAACAAAAAGTCTCTCCAAAAGTGCTTCCTTTCAGAAGAATTTCAGAAAGGCATCACCTTCCTGTAGCTGATAAATCGCCGTCAGACCCAGACCCTTTGCCCCTCACCCACATCCTTTACAGAAGGATCATAAGAAGCTACTTGGTTGGAATTGGTTTGGTTGTGACAGGGGGTTGGGGGGGCGGTTAACAATAATAAAGCCCAAAGTAAACACAGAATCACTCCCAATTCAGAATTAAGCAAGAGATAAAATTTGAGAGGCCTGGCTTTAACCTGGGTTACAATTCTAGGGTCCTGCAAACACAATTTTTACTCAATTCACAAACTGTGCAGCACAGAAGGCATTGTGCACAACAGTGAAGAGAACAAATAATCTGGTTCTGATTGCTCCCAAATTTATGCCTCCAACCTGAGCCACCAATTCCCAGGATCTTACTTATCATCTCTATTGGATATCTAATATGCAAGCATCTTGAACTCAATACATCCAAAACTAAGCTCCTGATCCTCCCCCCAAAACTTGCACCCTTGTCAGCCACTGTCCTCCTACTCTCTGCAAATAGCAATTTTATCCTTCTAATTGCTCCAAAAACCTTGGACTCATTCACAACTCTTTGCATTATCTCACATTCCTTATTCATCCCAACAGTAAAACCTGTTGATTCTACTTTCAAAACATCAAAAATCAGACAACTTCTCACTGCCTTTACAGCTATGCTCTAGTCCAAACCACCATCTCCTCTTGCCTGAATTACTGACACAGTCTTCTAATTAGTCTAGACTCTAGTCTACTCTAGACTCTAGTCTAGTCTACTTTCTCCCTTGCTCTCCTTTAGTATGTTCTTGTGAGGTCAAATCACAACATTTCTGTGGTCACAATTCTAAAATAACTCAATTGATTCCAACTAAAAGCCAAAGAGTCTTTTTAATGCATTGTAACAATGTATGTGATCTGGCTTTTTAATCTTCTCTCAGCATATCTCCTACAACTCTTCCTTTCTTTCCCTCCAGTCTAGCTACACTAGCTTCCCTAATGCTCCTAGATCATGCCAAGTATGCACATGCCTCAGGGCCTTTGTACTTGTTGCTCCCACCTACTCTGATATTCACATTGGCTTGCTCCCTCACTTCCTTCCCATCTATGCTCTAATGTTACCAACTCAGTGAGAATTTTCCCAAGCCGATCTTTTCCTTTTCTAAAATTGTAAGCCTCCCCATCCCACCCTCACAGTCCCTTTACCTCCTCTTTGCAATTCTTCTTAGTATCTATCACCATTTGGCATTATTTGTTTATGGAATGTCAAACACCTCTCCCCATCTGAAAGTACTCTACATGATGTCAGTAATCTCTGCCTATTTCTTTACTCTTTTTCTTTACTATTGTTTCTCCATCCCCTAATACAGTGTCTGACATTTAACAATGCTGAATACATATTTGTTAAATTTTTTCCCATTTTATTGAAGTCCCAGGTGTCAGAATTATTGCACTAATAATCTGTGCTAAAGAACCAGTTGGCACCATCAAGTAAAGATCTCAGGAATGTGGTCAACTTTCTCTCAAACTCCTAATTATACATTTCTAGGCATGGAGATACTAAAGAGTAATGCTGGAATTTGATTTTTCCACAGTTATTAATATTGAACACTGGCCCTCTAATCATAAAACGCAAGGCTGGTTTTTACTCATGTATCAGGCTTGAGGGGAAGAAATCAAACCAAGATGTGCATTTCATACTCTGGCACTGTCCCTTGGATATAAGAGACAGTTTTGTTCAACAGCTAAAACAATGTTTTGAATGTGTAAATTCTAAAAGAAAATTAAAACTGGCAGCTACTTGATATTTAGGGGGGTGGGGGGAAGAGCTCCTGTTCAGCAATCATTAAGATCTAGAGCTGCAGTAATTCCCTCTAATAAAAAATAATTTATGATTTTCTTGGAGCTGAGAAAATGATGGCACACCTGAGCCTCTGATTTATAAAAAATGCATTTCCAGTTCTTTTTTTAAACTGCATCTTTATTTCAGTTTTACAGTTCTTTAAAGCAAATCATAATAGTAAAGCCCTCTACAAGAAGGTAAAGGCCACAGAAAGAGAAAAGATAGATATACTAAAATGCAGGAAGAAGGAGAAGGCTTGCAGAATTATCTTGGAAGGCCTTCTCAAATGTGACATGAGGCCTTCCCTGAACACTCAACCTGAAATGTACCCCCTAGCATCTCCCAATCACCCAACTTTAATTGTTGGCAGCGCACTCATCTCTTTCCTGCTATGTATTATCCTTTCCCCAATTTTAGAAGCTCCCAAAGATAAGGACCTGTCTGCTTCACCAATGTACTCACAGTGGCAGAAGTGACACCTGGCAAAGATTAGGTGCATAATACACATTTGCCACATGAATGATTGCATTAAACATTTGAAATTTTTCCCTATTGTACTAGATCCAAGTAGGAGATACGATTCCAACTCTTGTTAATTAATGAACTAATCTCAACAGCTAAGAGTTAAGAGAAATACATTCTTTTATAAAGTCTAAGTCCTTCTCATAAAATTAGTGCCATATAAAAAAAGTCCTGTAAGAGTAAGCCCATCTCTGTTCCCCTCCCCAATTCCCAATACAATAAATGAAATGTACATTTCTGTTAGCTTCTATTTGCTGGTGACATTTAGTTTTAATTCAAACCAGTCTTCATAAATTCTGGTACTGTGCACAACATCTTAAATGGCTCTATTCTTTATTCAAAATCATCCCTCTCGTTCCCAGAATTGTAGTAAATAGATCTTCTAAAGGGGAAATAAAACTATTTCAACAACAGGCCTATTTCAGCAGTTTTTCAAAAGCATTTCTTTCATTCCCTTGGCTAGAGTTTTCTTTTTATGCTTGGAAAGTTGTGTTATATATACATGTAGTTTAGTCCAAATGGATGTGGCTTTTTGTTGTTGTTGTTGTTGTTGATTTCAGCTTTTCTATTTTCCACTTCAGTATTTTTGCAAAAGCAAAACTTCATATTTCTCTTATTTCTCCATTTATGAGTCTCCATTATTGAATCCATGTTCTCTTTTAAAGACAGAATACTCAAGATACTCTGTGATTCATATTTTCCCCAATGGAAAAAAATCAAATTTACAGATCAGAAAATGTATAGCGTATAACAGTTTCAAATAACATTTCATTTTTCTACCTTAATTTTAAGGAGTGACCTACATGCATAAGAATCTTTCCTAACTTTTTCTTCCCTTATACCCAAAATATCAACTAGGGGTCCTCAGAATTGCAATCTTGCCAGAGATGATTTATCCCCACACAGCTGGGAGAGATTACAAGAAGGGAGGAAAATACTTCAAGAGCAATGGCATCTGCCCTCCTCTAACCAACAGCTTCAATGTCCCCAATCCCTATCTCCAGCCCCATCCCCTATGGTAATTTTAAAACCTCAAAGGAATTTAACGTAATCTTAACTCATTCTAAAGAAAAAATCTGAATTGTATAGAAAACGAATGTACAGGGCAGCCGGGGTGGCTGAGGGGTTTAGCGCCGCCTTTAGCCCAGAGTCTCATCCTGGAGACCCGGAATCCAGTCCCATGTCGGGCTCCCTGCAGGGAGCCTGCTTCTCCCTGCCTCTCTCTTTCTTTCTCTCTCTCTTTCGCTCTCTCTCTCTCTATCTCTCTCTGCCTGTCTCTAATAAATAAATAAAAATTTTTTAAAAAGAAAATGAATGTATAGAAGGGTTTATCACATCATTATTCCATAGTAGTAAAAATATACACATGCATACCCATGCTGGAAAGAAAAAACAGAAAAGACTGGAATTAAAACTATTTAACAGGGATCCCTGGGTGGCTCAGCGGTTTGGCGCCTGCCTTTGGCCCAGGGCGCGATCCTGGAGACCTGGCATCAAATCCCACGTCGGGCTCCCGGTGCATGGAGCCTGCTTCTCTCTCTGCCTGTGTCCCTGCCTCTCTCTCTCTGTGTGTGACTATCATAAATAAATAAAAATTAAAAAAAAAACTATTTAACATTGACATGTCTGAATGGGGGAAATATCGATTATTATTGTTTATACTTTATTTGTATTTCCATTTTTTTTCAATCAACATGCACCACATACAAAATTCAGAGTTTAGAAATCCTTAAGAAAAAATATTAAACAATTCCAACAATAAGGAAACAGACTGCACAAATTACAAATAAAAGTGAGATTTAGGGAAAAATGTTTAAGAAAAATGTTTTTTTAACAAGAAAAAATAAAGTATTTTGTCCAAAACAGTTTTGTGTTTTTATATCTGCCTTAAAATGATCAGATCAAAGGAACAGGTGTCTGCCTAAGAGAAAGTGAGATCCCAGATCAAATGAAAACAC
This sequence comes from Canis aureus, assembly GCF_053574225.1. NCBI lineage: Eukaryota > Metazoa > Chordata > Mammalia > Carnivora > Canidae > Canis > Canis aureus. The sequence goes on from NC_135614.1 coordinate 49,384,751, forward strand.
ACCCCCTAAAGGCCAACTACCAACAAGCCTGTAGATACAGAAGGAAGAGGACGAATGCTACAGAACAAAACATTTTACAACCTTCACACATTGTTTCTTTCCTTCTGTTTTAGAAACTTATGGAACAATGTGGGATTTCTGATTGATTACATTTTATCACTCAATATGATTAATGACTATGTGGCAACCAAATTTTTTGATGGATGAGAATCAACTCACAGCTTTTTGGAAGCATTCAAAAAAGGATCTTACCTAAAGTCTTCTTTCCTCCATTTTTATTTATTCTTTACTAAAAAAACGCATCAATTTTACTACCTAACAAATTAACTGCTTTCATTTTTGTTTCTTTCAATCCTCGTCAACAACATTTCCATCTCATGGGGTTGTAAATAGTTTAAAAGATTGTGTATTCTGCTCTCTTTGTTTAAATTTATAGAGGAGATTCTTATTTTAAAGTATTGCACATCTTTAGTTCCAAAAGGAAATAATTCTATGAGATTTTGACTAAAGATAACTTTCCACCAAAGTATAAACCCTAAAAGTAAATACAACTATTAAAATTAATTACACCAAATTGCTTGAGCACGGTAAACAGAAAACCCAGGGCCAAGTGCTAAAAACTTGAGAGAGTCAATTACCAAGCTATCTAGTAAAAGCCTCCAAAAATCGATAATCCTCCAGCCTTACTTTTATGATGACATTAGAAATAACATTTAATTTTTTATATATAAGAAACGATCTCATGGAAAGTCAGTCTATGCTAATCTTTTAAACCTATTACCAACATTTTATGCATCATAATCCTCACTAAACCAGAGTATATCTATCTATTTAGGTTCTCTCAACAACAGCATTTTCTAAAAGGGTCCCTGCCAGGCAGTAACACCATTCATTTACTAAATATTGCCTGGGGACCTAGCCATGCGTGACTTTTATTAATACAGATGGGAGTTTCAGTCATATCCAAGGTCTGTGGAACAAATGGAATAACCCATTATTGGTTCTTCTCCCTTCATATCTATTTAACATGGATAATAAAAAGAATTTGGTCTGCTATGCCTTATTCAATTACCAAATACCATTAGTTTCATATTTTTAGAGTTTGTTTTCTCTTTAAATCCATGTATCATTTATGAGTTCACAGGCAGAAGGAAATCTACACTTTAAGCCATTATCTTAAGAATATTTCTTGATCAGCCTCCTGGTGTTTCCTAATTATTTTATTGGCATAATTACAAGTACAGGACATTTGATACTCACAAAAGTTATTACATAGGATGTAAGTCTGTGGTCTAATAAAAGCAAATACTAGATATGCTCACAAAACAGAGGACGGCTGTTTTATAACACAGAAGGATATCGATTTGTTTTCCTAATAATATTACTTACCCAAATAATAATGTTCATTTAAGGCACACAAACAATTAAGTAAAAGAAGTTTTTTAAGTTTCTGAGCCTTCAACAATATGGTAAAATAAATTACAGCCTATCCATCCAACAGGATATGTCAAAGCCATTAAAAATGATATATACATCTCTATTTCTTGTCCAGGACATATTACTAATGAAAAAATAAATAGGTCAACATTGTATGTGATCCAATTTTATGTCTTCATACATGTGTTAAAATGGATCACAGAAGAGTATACACTAAAATCTTATCAGTGTTATCTCTGGGTGGGGAATTTGTTTCTTTTACCTGTCAATATTTTCTATAATGATAAATATAATTCTCTGAACAAAAAGCTTAGAAAAGGTGCTTAAAAGAGAGAAGGGGGCAGTTGGATGGGATCAAGAGAAACAATCAATTTGCCTTTCAGTTTACTATTAGACATGTAAACGCTACCTCATATAAATGATAACTTCACAGATTTGGGTTAGGAGTCTAGAATTTAACAATCAGTTTGCAACCACCAGGATGCACACAGTTAAACCTTAGAATGCCAGAGTGTCTTTGCCATTCTTTGTCCTGTGCTGCAGACTAGTTCAATTTCTTTACCCACATGTCCTCCATTAATTGCCTTTTCAATGGATTACTAATAAGTTTTTGATGTTAAGCAAACATCAATGCTCCTATTAAAGTGAGACCAAACACTGTGACTATTTGTTTAATAACACAGTCTGAATGAAGGACGAAGTTCAATTAGCACTGGAGCTGATACAGGCTTCATTAGGAAGGAGAGGCAATTAAAAAGTGGAAGGCTGCAGGAGGCACTGATGTGCGCATCATGCAGCAAGCAGAAAAGGACAAGCAGCACAGAGTTCCTTTGAAAAAACTGTAACCTGAAGACTTCAGACAGAAAGAAGGATCATTAGCACAAAATTAAGCACCCTAATAGGGTGATCCTTATCCCACTAGCTCCAGAAGAAATATGAGGCCAAATCACGTAATCTAAATAAACTGCAGGGTGTCAGGACAATTGGAAGGAACAGGAATTATCTAGTGGGTAGAACTTCATTTAGCACAGAGTTTGGTTCACAGACACTGTCCAATGGATGCTACTGAGCACTATTCTGGGAGTCAGAATACCCATTTGTACCATTAACTAGCTGTGTGACCTTGAGTAAGTCACCCAACCTCTATAGACCTCTGTTTTCCTTTCTGTAAATTAGGGGATTAAACAAACAAATGAGCTCTTCAAATGCAAAAATCTCATAATTTTATGATTCCAATTACTTATGTTATCATGGTTATCCTACTGAGACAGGAGACAATGCAAATCACAAATCATTTGACAAGTAACAGTATTCATACTATTTTCTTAAAAGGACATTAGTAAAGATAAGCAAAAGTGCTATCGTTTTTTAAAGATACACACAGGGATTTTATTTCACAACTAAAATTCCAGGATATCTCTGATTATCCCAATTTCAATATACTAGAAATTTTTTTTGTATATGTTTTATTGGAGTTCGATTTGCCAACATATAGTATAACACCCAGTGCTCATCCCGTCAAGTGAATATACCAGAAATTTTAAAGTGATACAATAAATTGATCCTTTTTGCAACTTTTCTTTGTGGTATTGAGTCTTCACAACTTAATGCCAGACATTTGGGGAAAAATAAATGTGGCTGAAGGATGAAGAGGAAACTCTTTCATCTATTAAATTGTTTAATGACAACTCAGTCACACCCCAAGGTCACTCCTAAAATCACAGCCTTGTGAAGAGGTCCATGGGGATCAGACCAGCTGCCTAGTGCCTGCTTTTCCTCCAGAGCTCCCAAAAGGGAGGGAAAGCAGGCCAGCCTTCCACAGTAGAAACAGCAGTGACAGACCCACAGAACCACTTTGAAGAGGGGCATGAGAATACTAAAATAAATAGGCATGGGTGTTGGGGAGGGGGGGAGAGTCTAATTACAAAGGATTTTTTTAAAAGAACAAATGCACCAGTGCAAAAGTAAGCAATCTCAGTTCTAAGAACTTATTCTACAGAAGCATTTATTCAAGCGGATAAAGATATGTTCATTCAACACTCATTTGACAAAGAGGATAAGGCAACATTTGAACAGACACCTAAAGGAGAAATGCAGGAGTGAGTCAGACAAATATAAGGGAAGCAGGGGAGGCTTGAAGGTTTCTAGGCAGTGAGAACAACAAAAACCCTAAGGAGAAATTGTGCTTATTACATTCAAGCAAATATTTTAATGTGGTTAGTGTGCAGTGAATAAGAGGGAGGCAAAGTGGTAGTAGTCAAAGTCAGAAAAAACAGTTAAGATGCTGGCTCTTGAGAGGGTGGGTAGTCTTAAAGACCATGGCAAATACTTTGGATTATAGTGAGTCGGGGGAGTCACTGAAGAGCTTTGAATAGAGTAAATTTTACCTGAGTTGTAAAAGATTACTCTTGGAAGTAGAGAGACTTATAGATGATGACAAGAATCCAGATAAAAGGCAACAATGGTTCAGACTGAATGGTGGGGGTAAGAGGTGCAGTGAAATGGCTACTATTTGCATATTACAAAAAATAAAATCCTTAGGATTTGCTGATGAATTGGACAGGCGGTATTATAAAAAGAGAGGTATCAAGGACAACACCTAGGTTTGGGGCCTCAATTGAAAAAATGAAATTTGTATTTACAGAAATGGGAAAAATTAGTATACTCAATTCCATAGTTTCCTATTTTCCCACAATTACAAATCATCTAAATATCAATGATTCAAAATTATCAATTATGGTATACTCATACTATGTAGCCAGCAAAATAAATTAAGATAGACAAACATCCTTTCATGGAAAGACATCCATAACACATAATTAAGCTAGTCATGGATTACAAAATATGTTTTTTACCATGATGTCACTATATGTTCACACCTTATCTGAAATAATATACACCAAACTTTAATGGTAGCTACCTCTATGGAAACTGGTAAGTGAGGGGGGACTGTCATTACCAGTTTTATCAATCTTACCATTGTTTGAGGTTCTAACAATTTAATATATTTTTGTTGTCATTAATGATTAGCAGGTATTACTTTTTATGATTATTTCAAAAAATTATTTTCTTTAGGTAAGCATAAACAAGAGCACCTGGCCAATATAAGACTATATCAAAGTCATTAAAGGCCTGGACTCTGAAGTCACATGCAGAGTTCAAATTCTGACTCTGCAGCTTATTAGTATGTGACCTAGAAAAATGTGCCTCAGTTGTTCATCCATAAAAAGGATTTACAGTGGTATCCGAGAAGGTAGTTGTGAGGATTAAATGGGCTAACAATTGTATGATTTTTTAAAGATTTTATTTATTTATTCATGAGAGACAGAGAGGGAGAGGCAGAGACATAGGCAGAGGGAGAAGCAGGCTCTCCTGTGGGGAGTCTGAGGTGGGACTTGATCCCTGGACCTCAGGATCACATCCTGAGCCAAAGGCAGATGCTCAACCGCTGAGCCACCCCGGAATCCCAATTGTATGATTTTTAAAATAGTATTTGGCACATGATAAACAGAATTATGAATAAAAACTCTACCATGAGATAAATCATCATGAAATTTACTGAGTTGTTTTTTGGTGTTTATTTTACAGTATGAAGGGGTATGTGTGTGTGTGATTATGACTGTGTATACTTAGAGGTGGTGGGTTCAGATGGGAAGAAAATGAACACTGAGAATTTTAATTCCAGTCACAGTCTGTGTTTTGAAGAGGAAGACATCATTGTAGACTCTAGTGCCCAAGGAAGATGTGATTTAATAACTAAGAGATCAATAGAATGGGTAATGGTAAATCAACAGGGAAAAAAAAAAGTCCTTGTGACAAAAAATCTGAACGAACCACTTCAAATTATCAAGTTGATTAAGAAGATCTGATCTTTTTTAAAAAATACTGTTACTGATACTATTATGGCTTATTTCTTAGAACTCTTTACCATATCTTCAAAATAGTGATGCAGCACAGAATTTCTCCCATTTTCTCAATAAAAAGATTCATAGGGCAGCCCCAGCGGCCCAGCAGTTCAGCGCCACTTTTGGCCCGGGGTGTGATTCTGGAGACCCGGGATGGAGTCCCATGTCGTGCTCCCTGCATGGAGCCTGTTTCTCCCTCTGCCTATGTCTCTGCCTCTCTCTCTCTCTCTCTCTCTCTGTCTCTCATAAATAAATAAAATCTTAAAAACAAACAAATAAATAAATAAATAAATATTCAGAAAATGTTTTTAGCCAACATGAGTATATAAACTTTTACATTAAGACAGAAGACTTAAATATTTACTTCTAATGACTGACTTTCCAAATGTTATACTCAGGCTTAAAATCATATATTATATAATAAAATATATCAATTCAGAATTACTCTTTACTACCGGAATGCTACTTGAAATAATTTTATTCAAGTTCTTCACATGCATCATTGTCATCACACCTTTATTAACCCTGAATTCACACTCTGAGATGCCTAACAGTCTTCCGGAGCTCATCATGTTCACTTCTGCCAAAACTGTCTGAATTTGTACAAATGCAATTGATAAGAATACTATCCATGCCTGAAGTACTCATCAGCATTACAATAGGACACATATTCTCCTCATTATCCTGGAGAAATATATTCCTAATGTCCACAAACCCAAATGCAGAATTTTCCTTTCTTCAAGACTCTTGTTTACAGTGATATATAGTACTTAAAGCTGTGAGGCCAAACCTCCAGGAACAATTATTATGGCTGTGTAAAATTTTTTGCTTCTTTTTTAAAGTTATTGGGATCCCTGGGTGGCGCAGCGATTTGGCACCTGCCTTTGGCCCAGGGCGCGATCCTGGAGACCCGGGATCGAATCCCACGTCGGGCTCCTGATGCATGGAGCCTGCTTCTCCCTCTGCCTGTGTCTCTGCCTCTCTCTCTCTCTCTGTGTGTGTGTGACTATCATAAATAAATAAAAATTTAAAAAAAAATAAAGTTATTATGGCAGATGATCTTTCTAAGTAACTAGCATTTACTGAGGTCATCAGGACTTACGTGTTTTCCACAAACTTTGACACTATTCTACAGTAAATCCCTTATGAGAGGCTTTGTTAGAACTCTTTATTAAATGCCATTCAATCTTCTAGAGGATAATATTTTGGGGAAAAGAGAACCTTTCTTGTGCTTAAACATCAGACAGTATGCTAAGAATTATATATGTAATGTCTTTTATTTAAAATCCTCAGAATAACCCTGTAGGGATTATTAGATAAACGATATCATTGTTGCCATTTTCCAGATAATAAAACTGAGGCACTTATGTAATTTGCCAAGGCAGTTACATAACTTGCCTAAGCTCATAGAGCTAAAAAGTGATGGGTATTTGAAACTTCAAAATTTTAAGCTCTCAGTCACTACTTTCCGCAGCACTCCCGGTCAAGATGACTTGATTTACAAACATTTTGAAGAAAGGCTAAGAAAAGTGAAAGGCAAGAATCCAGAGAAAAAGCATGAATCTTTTTATCATAAAAGACAAATAATTCAACAGGAAAGGAAAATCTGACCAAAGGTATGGCTTTTTAAAATTAACTTAAAAATTAATCCTTCATGGACCAAAGAGAGAACAATTTTGAGACAAAGAGTCATGGCTACTTCAAGATATTCTTTTCCAGAGGACATTACAGAACCAGAAGGGATTAAAGTTGACTGATTTTTTTCTAAAAATATAACTTATTAGAGCCTGAAAGCTTTATTTAAGTATGGGAATTTATCCTCTCTGGTTTCTTTTAAAAAGGGAAAGGACAAGGCTATGACTAGAATTGCTCCGTAACAACAGTCTTTGACATAGGCGGTAGAAAACTTCATATTGGACGGTCAGATGTGTAAAAAGGAAAGAAGAAGCTGAATTGAACAGGCAAATCAAGAAAATATGATTCAACTCCTTTGTAAGTTTATTCAATGGTATTTTTGTAGAATGCACTAGATTATTCAATAAAGGTATCTCAAGTATTTATTACTTGACTAGCAGTTGTTAAGCACTTTAAGTTTATAAAAAAAAAAACCTCTGTCCTCAGTCTATTTAAAATTTAAAAGTACATAGTTATCGTTGGATGATAGGATTATGTTTTTATTCTCCCTTTTGGACTATATTTTCCAGCTAAATCAACATAGTTAAATTAATCTCTCTATGCCTCCATTTCCTCATCTATAAAGCATGAATAGTAATAATAGTATCCATCTCATAAAGTTCATATGGAAAATTGATGAAATAATGATATATATAGTAAATGTTTTTGATAAATATTAGCTATATTTCATTTTTATTTTTATTTTAAATGCTTGCCATTTTATAATAGGACCTCTACAATCCAATCCAGGTTGAGAAACAATATAATACTTATCCAATTTTAAATAGCTCTTATTTAGATAGTTTATTGCTACCATAAAGCAATATGTAATTAAGTACATAATAAATGTCAAACAGAATCATGAACTGAAAGGAGAGATCATTTTTGCGTAGACTTGAAAGACAATTCAAGTTTCCATGAGTGAAGAGGAAGCAGGAGAAAGCACAACAGCCAAGTAACATCAGAAGCCAGGAAAAAATGAGGCTCAAATCATGGAACCTGAAATAGAAACAACCAAGGAGTAATAAGAAAATATTAAAGAGCATTGAGGGCATTGGTTCATCCAAGTCCAAGATTAGCAAAGACTTTCCCTTTTATGTTTTTTCCATCCTGATATTCAAAAATCCACTTCTTAGATGAAGAGAAAACTATCCTCCCTTCTCCAATTGCTCAAGATCTGGGAATTCTCTTTTCATTCCTTTACTATCTGCAAGTCTACAAGGAATCAGTAAGCTTGCCTATATTGCTAAGTGTAGAAGCAGTAGGTAACCATGTCCAACCAGAAACAAATGAAAATGTTTCTCTGCACCAGGTGCTACGGTAGAAAGAACACAGGCTGAGAAATCAGCCTTAAGTTCTAGTCCTGGCTTTGCTTATGTTACTTGCATTTCAGAGTCTTAGTCTTTTCATCTATAAAACGGGATGATAACAAAACGGTTGTTAGGAATACTAAATTGATAAGTTGATAAGATGTTTAGTACAGCTGGCATACGTATAGTGAGAATTCAAATACGAGACAGGATGGTTACAAAAATAAAGACAAAGTAAAGGAAAATAAGTGAATGTAAGGCAGGATTTCACTACAGTTTTGTTTTGTTTTGTTTTGTTTTGTATTGTTTTTGGCAACCCTTGGTTTGAAGAAAGTCAAAAGCAAATGGATCACTAGGAAACCAAAGGAGACAAAAAGCGTTTCAAAATTGATCTAGTCTGCCTAAACATTTTAGTAGACCTCTACATTATGTTTCATAACTTAAAATACAGAATCTGAAAAAAAAAATACAGAATCTGTTAATACCCATATGAATTTAATCACCCTTGTATTTAGCGAGAGGACCCTATTCTCCTTAATGATATGAAAAGTGCTTGTACAGACCTTAAATTTTTTTTTCCTGTACACAAATGTTCATAGCCACTTTTTAACAGCAAAAACTGGAAAACAACCTAAATGTCCATCAACACATGGTATATTCATACAATGGAATACTACTTAGCAATAAAAAGGAACAAAATAATAATTCCCACAACATGGACAAAATTCTAAAACATATTGCTAAGTGAAAAAAGTCAACCACCAAAGACTACACACCATACGAGTCCACTTAATATCATCATTCTAAATAAAATTATAGCTATAAAAAAAAATTTATAATTTATAGCTATAAAACTCAGATCAGTGGTTACTTAGGGATGGGGATCAAGGTCAACTGCAGAGTCCTAAAAAAACTAAGGGAGATGAAATGTTCCTATATCTTGATTGTGGTGGCAGTTATACCATTGTACACAGTTATCAAAATTCAAACTCTAAACTAAAAGGGATGAATTGTATTATATGAAATTATACCTCAATAGTCTGGGGAGAAAAAAATCTATAAGGTAACTACTGCTTCCTAATAAGTAATAAGAACCTTCTCACACACAGTTTTAAATAAGCAATGATGCAACCCCAGCAAAGCAAAATAAGGCCCTAATATTTTTTCTGAGTCTTTCAAAAAGTTTACATTCTATTCCAAAAAATACTTGCATACTGCAAATGTGAGAAAAATACCCTGTTCGACCGTCTGTATCTGACTTCATGGACTGAGAGTTTCTAGCATTTGTATAAACTCTGCTGCTTTCCATATACTGGCTGCTTCTTCTCCTGGTAGCATTAATTCTGCTGCATACGTGAATTCAATAAAACAAGGAAAGGAAATTTTACTAACACCTTCTAATTCTGCCAAAGGTCCCTGAGTAAACTCCTGAAAAGAACTTTAGATCTTACTGCAAGCAGCCAAAACAGCCTGATGGGCCTTAAAATGGTGTCCTCTGACAATCAGGATGATCCACTAAAAGGGCTCTGCTCTCCCTGTTCACGCAGCAGGTCCAGGACTGTCCCAGGATGCTCAGGAACGCCGCAGGCCACTACACGCTCTCTTCGGCCTCCACCGCTGTGGGGCCGCTGTGACCAGGTCACTACCAGGCCGCTTGCAGGGGCGTGGACAAGGAGCAGGCCACGCCCACACACCGCCCCCTCCTGCCCTCTGGGCGGAGCCAATGCTGGGGATCTGGGGCTCCTAGAGGATGGAAGCCCAGCGCTGGGAGGAGGAAATTAGGCAGCACGGTGGCTGTGTGCATGTAGAGCCTGGCTGTGCTGGGAGTGGGGATTCAAAATCCCCTCTTATCTTCCTCGCACCCCGCTGACTCCAAGAGTGGGTACTTCTGACCCGGATCTCAGAATTGACCTTCAAATTTCCAAGGATAGGTCTACCTTTTGTCTGAAAAAGTAAACTTTTCTTCACATTTATACTGTATCAGCCAACAGAACCAATAAAACTGTCCTCATTCATTCATTATTTTGCACTGACCCATTAATATGTGTTTATATACCCAATATTTGTTTCCCAATATTTCTGGGCCAGAAACTGTGTTAGTTGGTAGGACTACAACCAGGACCATTGGAGATGAAGGTCCTGCCCCTCCTTGGCCTTACAGTCTACTGTAATCACAGGTGGTTTGCTGTCTTCAGGGAGGACAGCAAAGGGGCCATCACTGAACACCTACAGTGACTGCAAGAGGCACTTATCTCACATCCTCATTTAACCCCATAATAGCCAGAGGAAGTAGGATGCTTCTCATCATTACCCAAATGTACAAATAAGAACCATGAAGCCAAAGTTTAAGTAATTTTTCTAACATATGCATAGAGTGAGCCCTAAGGAAGAAAAAAAAAAAAAAGTTAAGGTGATTATGAGGTATCTGATCCATGGCATTGTCTTGCCCTCATCTCACCACACAGAGCCTCAGACTGGCCTTTTTTGATTTTCCTTAAATGCTGCTGTATGAAGGATTAGCCACTCAGCCAAATTAGCACTCATTAAAATTTTAAGCCAATGAGCAACATTTCCCTAAAGTCCAGTGACTCTCAAACTACTGCAGCATTAAAACAGTTTGAGCAGCTGATTAAAACACAGCTTGGTGGGCTCCACCCCAGCATTTGATTTAGTAGGTCTGGGGTAAGGCCTAAGAATTGCTATTTCAACCAAATTCCCCCAGGAATGCTGATACTTCTGGCCTACCAACATTTTGAGAATCACTACTCTAACCTAAAAGAACAAGCAGAGCTTCTAGCCCATTTAATCTAAGGAGTTCAAAGTTAACAATAATACTCTACAAAACTTGTCACCTACTTAAACCATAGAGACAGGAACATCCAAGCACATGAGAGAAGTTTTCTCACAAGCCATTTTACACGTGAAGCAAATGAGGTTCAAAAAAAGTTATGTGGGGGCACCTGAGTGGCTCAGTCGGTTAAGTATCTGCCTTTGGCTCAGGTCATGATCCCAGGGTCCTGAGATAGAACCCCACATGAGGCTCTGATTAGCAGGGAGTCTGATTCTCCCTGTGACCCTCACCCCTGCTTGTGCTCTCACTCTTGCATGTCTCTCTCTCCCTCAAATGAATACATAAAAAATCATTAAAAAATTATATGGATCCCAAGGTAAACTATGGACTTTGAGAGATAATGATGTGTCAATGTAGGTTCATCCATTGTAACAAATGTGCTACTCTGATGGTAGATATTGGTAATGGGAGAGGATGTGCAAGTGCCCAGAAAGGGGTATGTGAAAAATCTGTGAGCCTTCCCCTCAGTTTTGCTGGGAACCTAAAACTGCTCTAACAACAACAACAAAGTTATGTGGTCCTTGGTTATGCAAGAATTGACTAGGCTGAGGCCTAGAGTCAAAGGCTGTAGGATATATAGACCAAAGAATATACTTATTCCCATGCCAGAGTTTTGTACATGGAGAGCAGTAAATAAGGGCATAAGGAGAGCAGTTATCAGACGTGGCTCTCCTTATGCCCAGGATAGCAGAGTGGGGATAACCCAGGATGGACTGGACCTCATGAACAGCTTCTTCCAGACAAAGTTCAATTAAATCTCCTGAGTTTCTCTTACACCCTGCCTCACACCTACCATTTGCAATACGGAGGTTTGACCCGGAGTAAGACTCAGAAATCTGCATTTCTTCTGTTATACTGAATTTTGAGAAAAAATAGATAGCTGTAAATGCCTCCAGGAAACATTAACTATGTTCAAAACAATCCTTCCACTGTCACTTCTCAAAACGTTCTGACTAGGCATTAAATACTGGGATCAACAACAAAGCCCAGCAGGCAGCAACTTGCTTTCCATCGCTCAATTTCCCACATGGTCAATAAGCTCTGCAAATCAGGCTGCTATTGGGTCAGTGGATCTTTAATCTCCTAGATGATCTGAACTAGAAAGATGGCCCAACAGCAAGCCAATACTGAATTAATTTTCCTTAAAATCTGTACTCCATATATCTGGTCATCCCTAATTTTCAGTTACTATGACCCAGTTTCATCCAGAGTGTCAGCTCCCCCAAAAAGAGTCTATTACTCAAGGAACCTAAATCTGATTAGGCTTTAAGTATGTGTGTGAATTTGAACGGAAGGAAAGGGGGAAGTTAATTAGTATGTGTTAGAGGTTAAGAAACCATTTTCCTACCCAACTCATGTCCTCAGTAACCAGATGCCTACCCTATATATATCCTCTGAATTAGACCCTAAGCCCCAAAGGAGCACAAAATCATGGTGTCTACCCTTGTAGAGCCTACAATCTAGTGAACAAGAGTCTGCTATTCAGCAGAAGCAGAAGGGGAATAATTCCTGCCTCAATTACACACATATGTGTACCCAAAACAAAACCAAGTTGGGGAAAAATGACAAATTACAGAAGTAGACAGATTTAGCAGCTTCACTTTAGAACAAACACACTGTATACTTCACCTCAGCAACCTTGGCATTTATCCTGAGTAAAGGGTCCACGTTTTCCATTCTGCAGAGGATTCAAGACAGCCCTGATCAAATCATACCCGGTAGTTGTCCAAAAATCTCTCCCCGACAAAACCCAGGGTCCTTCAGTTACTCATCCCCTCCTTTCAGTTATGCTATTTCTCCTGACACTTTCATAATGACAATTACTCTTCAGAAGATTTATTCCTTAAGCCAGGAATTCTCGGACTTCGGTGAGTATCAGAGGTCTCTTAAAAGTGCAGATTCCTGGGCCTTTCCCTCAAGATTCTGAGTCAGTTCTTTAGAATAATATTCAGAAAACTTCATTTTTAACAAGCACCTTAAGTACTCGATTCTTCTGATGCCAGACACCGAGCTTTATAAGCGGTGTTTCATTTATTGCTCTACTTGCAGATGGGGACGTGAAGTGCAAGAAAGTTAAATAATTTGCCTAAATTTACACAACAATGAAATGGCAGACTCTGAATCCTAACAGCTCCCAGACCCCCAAGCCCAAGGACGACCCAACGTTGGTAAACCAAATGCCAGAGACAGTTGAATTAAAAACTAATAAGGTTTTAGGGGAAACAGAAGTTTTAGGCTCAGAGAAGGGAAAAATAAGCAATGAAATCAGAAAAGGCTCAGAAACAGATTTTGCCAGTCACTCAATTTTGCCTAGGGCCAGCTTCACTCACATTAAGGCCACAGAAGTACCCCGACATAAACAAGGCAAAGCACCTTCTATAAATGTGTCAAGGAAAAAACTTGAGATTTTACATGCAATTAATTGCAAAGACATTTTTTAATGGCAGCCTTCTCTTGCCTTTCCAAATTAATGAGTCAGAAAAGCACTGTTCTCAATAGTATCTTTAGAAGTGGGCAAGCCCCCCTCCTGGGCTCCCATTAAAACAGAACACAGGACCTTCAGCTAAATGCTGCAATGTCCTCCAATTCAGAAAGTCATCTCAAAGCTGTAAATGCCTTTGCACAGGTTCCTTCCCCGAATCCTTTTTGGTCCCAGAAGAAAAAAGAGATGTAGGGAAACAGATGAAGATGTGTTATTTGGATAACATGTCATTTGGGTAACGTTTTGGATAACACTAGAGGTAGTTAACTCATGTGAAAGATGGTTCTTTCTGTAAAGGAAAATGTCCTTTTCATTGATAAATAAAAAGTTATGCAAGTAAAGAGGATGGAGATGGGGGGAAAAACCCTAAACTATCATTATGTCAAGAAGCATACTTAACAGCTTTTTCAGGTCCTTCTTATTTTCACTACAGGTGTGTGTGTGTGTGTGTGTGTGTGTAACATATATTGGGATGGAACTTATATTGAATAAATTTTCTTTTTATAACGTCCAATCTATGAATAGACTAGGTCTGATGGACTCCAGCCTATTCCCAAATTAAACTCCAAGCTAAAGGCCTGGGTGGCTACCTGGTGGTTTGCATTCTGCAGAGCCTTGCCTTTTTAATGAACCAACAAGGGCCCACCTGTGTTTGCTACATGTCCCTTGGATAATTAATGCTGGTAATAACACCTAAGTGTTAGGACACAAAGCACCTGGAATGCGACTCGCTGTACACATTCTAATCACATCAGCCATCGAACTCTCCAAATGACCTTCTTCAAAACAATGACTGTCTTTGAAACCACAGAAGCCAACCTAGGAGAAAAGCTGTTTCCCAGGATTTGGCTGTGGCTGAGCAGTTCTTAAAGCTAGAGTGGCACCAAGTGGTCAGGAAGGGAATTGGGCTGCCAGTTTGTATTCACAGCCTCTGCCCAGGCTGAATGCATGCCAGTCCAACACTGTTTCCAGGCAGCCAGAGGTTGCAGTCCATCTTCTCAGAGCAGGTGACCAAGACTCGGGAGGAAAACAGAGCCCCACACACCCCTGACACTTCAAGGGCAATGCTGAAATTCACAATAAGCCTTCGATTATCCTAATTTTAAGGAGGCTTATGTTTTAACGAAAACACATGCCAGGGGTGGGGGTGGAGGGGGTAGGAAGAGCAATGAGGACCTGTTCCTTATCACTTATAATATTTACATAGCATTTTAGATTTTTAGTAAAGTCTGTTTCATTGTGCCCCACAAAGATGATGAGAAATATTATCTTCGTATTACAGATTAAAAAGGAGGGTGACATGATAGGAATAATAGGAATATAATTACTCAGAGAACACGTTCTATGACTTTATAGTGGCTTTTTTTTTATAGTGGCTTATTTAACCACTAAGACAATATCTCCTTCCGTAATTAGCTTTTCATGGCCAAAATCAATTTTTTTTTCCTTTGTCACACACAATATCCCACTAAACCTATATCACTACTACATATTCTGATTTTCTCTTCTTTTCTTATATTTGTCTTAACTTTTTTCTACTGATTTTTCCCCCTAATGGCTCAGACTCAGATAACATGGGTGGCTTCAAAGACTAGTATCAGAAAGGGTTTCTCCCTCCTGTGGCTTCATATAATTATAGACATATCATTTTCCCATAATGCTGCAGCATCGTTAATCACTTCAAATACAGAGAGAGCCAGGCAAGCTTTTCTGTGAACAGAGAGCTCAGGGTCCCATTTCAATTTGTGATTATATCAATAATCTTGAGACTGTTTTATGGGAACTAACCCATTATTTCTGGAGAAACTGGAAGGAAACTGCTGAAATCATACAGGCATACCCTTACAGACACAAGGAGTATGTGTTCGTATGATCTAAAATTCCAGATGACATTTGTCAGCTGTTTTGTCCTGCCTTTCTTAGTAGCAAAAAGGCAATTTTGTCTTTTCTGTCAGTACATTCATGTAAAGAATTGTGGAACCTTTATCATTAAAAGCACAAATTATCTATGGATCTCTTCCACACACAGCAGAGGCTAGTGTGAATTTAAACTGCTTTTAGATCAGAACAAAAACAACAACAAATTAATCCTGATGTACTTTTCTAAAATACTCTAGTGTAATTTTCATGCTGCAGTCCCTATACCCTGAGACCACAAGCAAATCTTGTAGCAATTTCACAGATAATCTTATGGCAGATTGGAAAGATTAGAGGAAACAAAATTTCTAAAGAAATTATTTCACAGGAAAAAAAAAGCTTAACACAAATACTGTCATTTGTATTGATTATTTCTCATAAATACATCTTTAACCAGAAGATCTCCAAGTGTAGGATAAATATATCACACATCATCTCCAAACAGAAAAATATTTTATTTGGGATAATAAATGGGGAATAACATATACTGCTATGATCAAACAGTAGAACCACAAGACTGCAGGAGGAAAGGTTGAGATAACAATTTGCCTTTAAAGAAATTGTATTTGTTTGTTTAAAAAAAAAAAAAATTACTAAGCACCTGCTATGTGTCAGGTACAATGCTCAGGACAGGAAACAAAGCTCCTGCTCTCAGAGACATTACATTCTAGTAGAGGAACTGTGAAAATCGTTCTATCTAAAAACAAACAAATAAATATAATGTCAGGTAGTAATAAATGAAATGATAAGTATGAAACAAAGTATACCATTTGAGAACTACATCATGAAAGCTGCAGCTTTAGATAGAGTGGTTGAGGAAGTCCTCTCTAAGTATATAAATTTGAGGACAATGAAGATCCATAAACAGACACTTCAGCATTTAACCTTAGTGGCAGCTAATAGGAAGTATCAAAGGCAGCTATTGGGTGAAGGCACCCAATAGCTGGGGAATGCCTTTAATTCCATAGCGACTGGAGTAAAGAATAACCAGCCACTAGGCATACTAAATACCTATTCCTAAACTTCTAAGAATCTAAGCGTTTATCCAATGTCTTCTACTTTGGCAAGGGAAAAGAACCAGGGTCACACTATAAACAGATCATCCTTGACATTTCACAGTGGTTGGAATTAATTGCCATGGGATAATAGCATCAAGACTTAAGCTTATAACAAATGTTACTTTCAAATCAGTTATGCAAATGCAGCTTTAAGAAGCCTAATATATGTAGATTTATGACTAGTTCCTTAAAGGTAATGATCTAAAAAAAATTTGTTTAACTCCACTAAATTCTAAGAGGAATTTATAATATAAGATAAAAATAAAAGAAAAACATACAATGGACCTCTCAAGTTTTTAATAAACAAAGAAATGTAGCCTTTTCTACTAGAAATAATAATATAAACCCACTGATTTCTTTTCTCACATCGCATATTTTACTGAGCTTTTGCATATATCAGAAGGCAAAGGCAGCCAGCAATCTGGAGCTCTGGCACATAGTAGATTTCATCTCATTTTGCATATATAGGGCCTCATGCTGGGGAATTAACAACTTTTAGATTGTTCTAGTGTAACCATTGAGCTGTTGCATTTGAATATGATGTATATTTTTTAATTTAAATAAAATGCATTTAATATTGATTTTTTTTCATCCATATTCAGTATGCTATCCAAACTACAAAATATACTGATGATATAAAAAGTCCCTTCCGGAGCTTAAGAAATCTTCTACAATTCTGTATGATGTTTCATTTATACTTAGTACAAATTTGCCCCTCCAGAATTCCTCAACCTTCTCTAGTCCAATCAATAACTGTTGATAGTTTATAACATAAAAAGTTTTCCTCCACATACTAGTGAAGTATAGTACACAATGCACTTTTTGAGATTCAATACAGATATAGAATTAATTTATTAAATATGTGGCTATTGAATTAACAAAGCACTGCTATACTACCAAAACTGAAAATTTTATAAGAAGACATAATGAACATCATCTGAGCCTATACATTAAGCTTAATTAAAGATGAATATTTTTAAGACAGCCTTCCTTTCCACATTAAAATCACAGGATGACAATTCCCTGGAAATGCTTGAAGGATCCACTACAGTGGAATGTTTTCAAAACAACTCCTTAATGGTATGAGAAAGCAATTTAAAAATTTATTAGAAATTAACAAAATATATTCATTGTTGATGTTTATGGAATTTTACATAATCCCACTCAGATTACAGATGAGAAAACTAGCAGACAACTATATGAATAGCACCATTGTGTCACATAGGTCATGGGCAGGTTTTGTTTGCTTGAGTGATGATATTCTTCTATACAATGACCAAGAGAAGAAAGATAAATAATTTAACAGTTCAGTTGAGACCAGCTCTATTTTTTTGCACCAGAGATTAAAATTTTTTTTCAAGGTTTTCAATTTAGTAAAAGTACAAGAAATAATGCACACTTTTATTTATAACTATAGCTTCTTTCTGAGTTTTATGTGAGCTCAAGTGAAAACTTTTATTAAAATGCAGAAAAGTCAGATCATATAGTACAGAGAAGCAAAAACCATTTACTTTAAAATGAATCCCACAAAAAATTTATAATTTCCTGATAGATCTTCTCCTGTCATCTTCAAAGACTGTCAGTGAAAGTTTTATTTTCATCATTTTTAAGCAGAAAATCCTTAATCATTATCAAAAGAATTTAAATTTGAGGTACCCATCTGTTGCATTTTTTCGAGGCTCCAAACACCCTTCGCAGAGAGGAACCTTGGTTTTGAACTTCAGTGATTAAACAGTGGTCTCCTTTGTACAATCTGCTTATACTGCTGTTAGATAGCAAGTATTTTAATGCCAACCTTCAGTCAAGAGCCTCTTGTCCTACAAGACACTCATTATTCACGAAAAAAATATCATCTACATTTTAAAAATAAAAGGAAGGAATCTGTGTTCACACAAGTGTTTTATGTTTGGGGTTTTCTTTTATTTTAAATCTCCAATTCAGAGGCTTTGCAATCACCAGAATTGTGAACTTTTTTTCCTCTCCGAAATAATAAAGAGACCACTTAATTATCATCTCATGGTCATGTTGCCTGCTATGTGCAGATTGCAAACCTCAATAACAAGTCTAATGAAAAGCATGTCTTTATGGCCACAACCTCTTTACACCTGGACTGCAGCTTTCAGAAGATGATTATATGGTTGCTGCAAGAAGGTCACCATAGAAGGCCAGAGGAACAATCCAGATGCCTGAACTCCTCCTAAGCACATTACTAGCACACTTCCAACTGAATGGCTCCAACTGATGGAGTGGCTTATAAAAGAAACCATTTTTAAATATCCTAATAATAATGCTTTGAAAGACAATTTTAAATAAACATGACAGTACAATGAAGTTAAGATAATGGGGTGGCTTTATTAAAAAAAAAAATAACCAGCTTGTAGTTTGAATTAAGAATAATGGCAAAAGGAGATAAAACTGATATTTTACAGTAATTTTCACCGAGTGAATAAAACAATGCTTAGATAGGAGAACCTAGGAAGAATGCAGAATTCTACCCATCAATTTGTTATAAACGACAGCATATGTTGTGTTTTATTTTGAATTCTCTGATAAATGAATGTTTATCCTGGGATCAATGGCTCTGGGTGAATGGCAGATTGCAGCAGCAATTGCTTTCTTACCAAGAGAATTATCTTAAATCAGATCTCCTTTGTTTGATGAAACCTAAATTGCAGGGGGAATATTTAAACATCTAAGGAGAAAATCCATAGATAAGCTAACACATGGCTCCAAGATGCATTTAGCAGAACTAATTGTCTCTATTATTTTTTTATTCTAAATGCTACAGATAGGATGTACAAGTCAAATAGTAAAATACTGTATCATTATAGGTGTCCTGATAAGGGATAGTAGGCCACCAAAATAGTATATTTACTGCAAGTGATATGGGAAGGTTGGAACAAATTAGACAATTATGTGATGGTAAGTCTAGTTTAATAAGTGAATTAAGACTTCCCTGTGCTATATCATATTTTTGTAAGGTAAGCAAAACATGGCAGCTATCTCTTCTGTACAGCATCTGTGGCCACAAATATACCCAGCATGGCCTGGGTATGGAATACCCATAGATATGAATATATCTATTCCATAGGTAAGCACATAACCAAGTCATGGAAAAATTAACTGTGATTAAGAGTTCAGTCCTGCAGGGCAGACATTTATATGTCTGAATCCTGTGTCTGCTGCTTACTAGATACATAATCCCATTTAAAGTACTGAGCCTTTCTGAAGCCCGTTTAACCTAGTTGGTTAGCTATGGAACAGTAAGAATATGCAAAGTATCAAATAGTTGTCTCACCACCATATTCTTGCCTCTCACACACTTCTCACCCCACCCCATCATAGCCTATTGCCTCCACACTCCACTGAAACAACTCTCCTTAAGGTCACCCTTGCCACTAAGACCAAATGCCATTTACACAGCCCCTATTGTTCCACTACGATGCCTCAGAAGCATCTATTACTGTTGGCCATTCTCCATTCTTGTATCATCTCCTTTTCTCTGTAGGGAGAGAAAGGGGCAGACACACAGAAGAGAAGCCATCATAGTCAGAGAGACAACAACCGTCTGTGCTTCTTTTGGCTCTTGGAACCTGACCTTCCTAAGTTTGGGTTCTGTAACACTGTCATGAATCTTTACTGTGAATTTCTCTTGGGGGCATCTTAAAAGAAAGACAAAAGACACCACTCAAATGGAAGATGGGATCACCTCTAAATCTATTTTAAGTTTTTCTCTTCAATATCCAGCACTGTGTGCCTTCCCCACCTTGATTTCTTTAACTTTGGCAACAGGTAAGTATACAACACATGCATTTGACAGGTACTGAGAAGCAGTTAAAAGAAACTGGAAGGTCTGCGGCTCAATGGGATCCATTCTTAAGACCCGTCACCAATTAAGTGTGTCCCTGGAGGATCCTTCCAGGTCAGGTGTTGGAAAGGTTTCCTTGAATTTAGAAGAAGCTAACACAGTATGGCCTCAGGCCTGTGATTTTTCTTCACCCCTTAAGAGACTTATTTAAAATAAATAGCCAAGGCTTTGTCTCTTTGCCACAGCCTTCCTTGTTATGAGCTGAGGTCAGGACAAATAGCTCATGTCCCTGACTCACAGCTAAGGATGAAATGGCTCCTTTGAGGAATCACTAAATCACACAATCCTCCTGGCAAAGGACAAATGGAGTTTGCCATTCGCCACCGGCTCAAACAGGTATCAACAGGACTTGGAATCAAGCCTCTTATGTTTCTGCTTCGCTTGAGGCCCTTCTAACTGCCCCCTTGAATAGGTCACTCCATCTTTCCCAGATCCCAGCAGCACCTAGAAGGAGAGATTCAGTGCTGTATTACCATACATGTTCTGTGACTGTCAGCGATGCATTTACTGAGACAAAGACTGACAAATTGCACTCCTCAGATTAATTTTCAAGTACATTTTTAAAGCACATGCCTCTGATGAAGTATTTTGAATAGTTCTGTGGATGTCAAGGAGACATTTAAAATATCTCACTCATAATTTTTGAAAATCTTCCTCATTCAAAGTTGTCACAGCTTGACAGCTTAGCTCTGTTTTGAGTATATTCTTTTACAATGTACTACAAACTGATTGAAGAGCTGACAAATCTGACTTAACCCAAACAAGAATCTTTAAATATATCTGATTGAAAAGAATGTTTAATGAAAATGCATATACAGACATTACATCTAGCATCTTATTTTTAAAAAGTCAAATTACACAATTAAAATCTTTACTGAAAATATGCTTCCACCCCCCACTAGAAAAAAGAAAATCACTCCACCATCTATTGAGACAAAATGCTGAAATTATTAGAATCACCATGATTGAATATTCATGGATTTTTTTTTTGTCTAAAGAAAATCTGCATGCACCTTTAAACAGGGTTTAATATAGTTGTTTTCTAATGTATCCATTCCTTTGAATCCAGTGACTTATCCTGGTTTGTACAAACTTAGAAGAAAGAGAGTAAAACACTGAAATAAGGTTATTATAATTCTGCTCTAATCCAGGCTGGAAAAGAAATCTTGTGATTATTAAACATAAAAAAGGAAAAGAAGAACAAAAGGGACCTGTAGCTAGTAAAGGGAGAAATTGGTTTTGTAATGTAGGAGGCAACCATGACGTAAGGTTCTTAGTGCATTCTACCAAACATCCATAAGCAAGTCAAGTTCATAAAATTCCACTGATAGCAGGAGAACAAAGGAGAGAAGCTTTTCTGAAGAAACAGCCATGAGATTATCTCCCTAAATATTTTTGGTTTTGCTATAATACACTTGGTTCCCTGAATCCTTTTCTTAGGTTGGGTCACTAATAAGGAATAGAAGAAGAATACACCATAACAAAAGGCAAAAATTCCTGCCCGAAACGAGGATGAACAAAGAACCTTTCCAGTGCTGGGAGGAAAGGAAGAAATAAAAGAAAGAAAGAGAAAGACAGGAACATCTCAGTAACCTATAACCTTCAAAGTGAAAAAGACAGAAATATCCATACAGTGTTGCTGGAATTTAAGAACACTGGGAGCGGGTGCCCCATTTCCACAGGGGCACCCATTTCCCATAGCTGAGAAAACCAAAAACATCTCAAAGAAGCCCAAATAAGTGTTCATCATGGCTCTGTATCCCACATGGCATGAAACTAAGGGAGCAACATCATGCCCTCTAAGGCTGGCAAATTTAAATTGGGTACTTTTGTGGGTATTTCAGAGCCTCCTTTCCTTCTGGGCAGTTCCAATGACATGGATAAAATTTCTCCTTCAGTGTGGTTCTCCAGTGGCCACTCTATACACAGATTTTCAGTTGGAAACCCTTTGCCCTCCTCCTGAATAGAACCTTCAGAGACAGGTCTGATCTTGATGTAGCCCACATTGGCTACTTGGAAAAGATGCATTATCTGTTTGGCTGTTAGTGGACACGTAGTTACTCCTTAAATGCAATCTTCCAGTGGCTCTCTCTGCTTTTACTTTAGGCTTCTGCAGCTCTTTTTGACATGAGTGAATTCCCAGAGTCCACAGAGGTCCCAGCTGTGGGTTCTCCTAGTATCCCTCCTAACTGCATGAGCCAATGTCTTAAAATAAATCTCTTCATATAGAGGCACCTGGGTAGCTCAGTTGGTTAAGTGTCTGCCTTAGGTTCAGGTATGATCCCAGGGTCCTGGGATGGAGCCCTGTATCAGGCTCCCTGCTCAGTGGGAAGTCTGCTTCTCCCTCTCCATCTGCCAATGCCTCTGCTTGTGCTCTCACTCTCTCTCTCTCTCTGCATGTCAAATAAATAAAATATTTTTTTAGGATTTTATTTATTTATTTATTCATGAGAGACAAAGAGAGAGAGAGAGAGGCAAAGACATAGTCAGAGGGAGAAGCTGGCTCCATGTAGGGAGCCTGATATGGGACTCAATCACAACCCAGGTCAAAGGTAGACCCTCAACCACTGAGCCAACCAGGCATCCCTAAATAAAATCTTTCTTTAAAAAAAAAAAATCTCTTCATATATATATATATATATATATATATATACACACACACACACACACACACACACATACACACACATGCATATATACACACATACACATCCTATTGATTGTGTTTCCCTGGAGAAACCTGACTAATACAAGGTTTAGCAAAAAAAAATTCTCTAAAGGAAATCTCCTCACCAAATCCTCTCCTGTCAGCATTTTGTTCCTTTTCTACAATTTCAATTTGATCAAAAGATCTCTTTCCTTTAAATAGGCCTGTTTTAATCTGTCACCTTACTTAATTAAGGAGCATCTATACCATCCTTTTGCTTTTGAAAAATCCTATCACAATGTTCTGTTACAGATATTAATAGGTCCATGGAACAGGAGAAGAGCAGTGCTCAGGACAAGGAGACTTCACAGAGTAGGAGCCTCACAAACAGGTACAAGGGTAGGATCAACGCTGATCCAAGGCAGATGCTAGCATTTTAGGGACCAAAGCAGCAATTCAAACACCAAGGGAATCAGCCCAGGACAAATAGCCCTTAGAGGTTAATGCCAACCCTGAATTGACTACTTTCGGTCTATAAGAAATGGTTTCAAACCAGAAGTGTCTCGGTTAATATGCCTGGCAAGTTTGAGGGGTTTTTTTTCTCCTACTAGAGGGAATAACTAAAAGAAAAACAAAAAAAGCAATATACGATCCGTTTTGGAAAACAAAAAAAGCTAAATGTTTATCCACATCTGAGTCATAATGAGAATTTTGGCTTTTCTGATTTTATTTCAGAGGGAAGGTTGAGTAACTGCAGGCTACTTGATATTTTTGACCGTCATAAATCAACCACAATATAAGTTATGCATGAGTGTATCATGGATTCACATAGAATGTGGAAAATCATGGAACACAGAGATAATCAGCACCCAAAGGTGAAGCAGGACAAAACATAATAACTAAAAAATGATGAGGAGGATCTGGGGCATTTCCATTAGCTTATTCTGGGATTACCTGGAAATGCCTGAATCTTTGGAGAGGACAAATTGTAAGGAAATGCCAGAACTATAATGTAGTTATAACTGTATTTTTATTATAGCATGTGTGTATGTGACATGCATAAATGCATACCTATAAAATATTCATTATATATTCCTGAGGTAAGAGAGATAGGTCATAAAATTCATTTATTTCCAGATATTAATAGCCCCAAACAGTGATGGGTACTGGAAGCTGACATTTTGAACACTTCTGTCTTTTATGCAACCAAGACTGACAGCATAGTAAAATAGTTGAAAGCACATAATCTGGGGGTTTCAAATCACAATTCTTTCATTTAATAGTACTGTGACCTTGGGAAAGTTATATAACTTCTCTGTGTCTGATTTCTTGATGGGTAAAAGAGGAATAACAGTAACCCACTTCATAGAGGTGTTACAAGGATTAATGAAGAGACTTAATACCTGTGCAGGCCTTGAAACATTGCCTGGAATATGGTGAGCTCTACAGAAAGATTTGCTACATAAAACTAATATGGTAATACATATTAATATTACAATAATAAATTGTATATATGGTTTTATTTGAATATTTCACTTATTTTTGCTCTTCTAAACCAATCATTTTTATTTTCTTTATTATATTCAGAAAAGGGGGAAGAAACCTCAGTTGCATTTTAAAGTTGCTTAAATCAAATGAGCCAATGTAACAACTACAATTAAAGTTGAGAGTCCAGTACACATTTAGAAGTTTGGGAACAGCACTAAAATCAAGGTATTATAAGATTGTGGAGATAGTAAATTGATATTTAAAAAGAAAAGAAGGAAACTGAGAAATATCAATCTTTCATAGAAAAAATAGAAAAATATAATGGAGTTTTGAAATTCAAACTACCAAAATTTTCTACTCACAAGGGTTTTCCCATTTGAAAGATTCCTCCTTTAAATAGGCTGTTTTAATCTGGTATTTTACGTATTAAGGAGCATCTATAACATCCTTGTGCCTTTGAAAAATCCTATTTATAAAGGTAACTTTTTAAAAATTCTAGATACGCTTTGTAATTAACCAACATTTAGGCCAATCTCCTATCTACAATAATCAATGAAAATTGATAAATTGGAAGGATTTACCCAGTGTACTATTAGATTTTTAATTAAAAGTGGCTCTCATTAAGTTTAATATACTGTTTTTAATGACAGGAGAGTGAGTTTGAACAATATTCAAGATTTCCAGATTTGGGGGGAACAAAAGAAGAAGGTGCCTAACTCTCAGCTAACAAAAATTTTTAGAAATTTAATTTTCCAGAATACCCCATCATCCAAGTTTATCCAAATTATATTACTATATCTTGATTTTGCTTTTGCTGTATCACTTATCATGTCCTCAGTTCTAATTTTTTATGCTGGCAAAATCATTGAAAATGCATATAATTTGGTAATGTGCTTGTTAACAAAAACAAGACATATTTCTATAACTGGTAACACAAAAAATAGCCACTCAAGGACATACTCATCATAAAGGTTCACAAAAAAGTTCAGCAGCTTAGATCTTTCTGTGAGGAGAGTGTCTGGTTTTCCATACCAACTAAACCAGAATTGAGAAATGGGAAGGAAATTTAATATAATGGCACTCACCAAAAGCATTCAACATGAGGTAAATCAGGACATGTATGAAAATATATCAGAACATCTGCACACCTGGCTTTAAGGAGCTGGAGTCTGTGGTTATTACCACTTGTAAACTAGGATTTCTCACAGTTATTTACACAAATAGAGCCTCACATCATTAAATCCTCATCAGTGCTGCCCCTCTCTGCCTCTGGCCACACAGAATGCTAAATAAGGAAATGGTGTTTCAGAGCTTCATCTTCAGGAGACTGAGAGGTTACAATTTTCCTTCCTGGGGAACCCTGACTAGAGGTTGAGGATCGCCTGGACATTAGTCTTCAGTTTTTCTCATTTGTTGTTGTTGGGTTTTTTTTGTTTTTTTTTTTTGTTTGTTTGTTTGTTTTGTCCCCAGAAGGGTCATCATCTGCTCCTTAGCAGGATCACGCCAAGTCTCTCCTTTGAGACATATACATATAAATTTTCTTGTAACACCCCACAAAAGAGGAAATCTTGAGCCTAAATACTCAGAAAATATTCTTGTCTTAGGTTGTATTACTACAACAGAATACAATAGATTAGGTGGCTTCAACAACAAACATTATCTTTCCAGTTCTGGAGGCTGGAAAATCCAAGATCAAGATACAGGCGGATTTGGTTCCTGGTGAAAGCCTTGTTGCAAACTGCTACCTTCTTGCTGTGTGTCTTCACATAGTAGAGAGAGAGAGAGAGAGATCAATTTCTTTGGTCTCTTCTTTTAAGAGTTCTTAACATTATATAAGGACTCTACCTTCCTGACCTCATCTAACCCTAAGTACCTCCCAAAGGCTCTACCTCCTACTACTGTCATATTAGGCTTAGGGTTTCATCATAGGAATCTTGGTGGGACACAAATATTTAGTCTATAACAATTTTTCTGTTTCTACTTCCAATATCAAAAGGATTCTCTTATACCTAGACACCAGCCATATCATCACCGTCACTTTGTATTATACTCTCTGACCTGGCAAAGGCCTATTTTGATAACAAAGGTAAGTAGTATTTTCTAATTTTTCTCTTCAGCTTATATGATTCAGAGAAAATCAAAAACTAAAATGAGACAAAATGTCTTAAGTAAAAAGATTCTGAAATCAGTATCTTTTTTATATTGTATAAAATGCTTAATCTTGCTTCCTCCTCTGTCAAATTAAGCAACAATAATACCTACTTCTCAGATTGTGCTGTGGATGCTAAGTAAGATCCATTTGGTGATTCATCCCAGGACTTCTTGAGTGCCTACTCTGAGCAGATACTGTTCTACACACTCAGGATAATACAGTGAAGAAGACTGTCAAAATCTCCACATTGTTGAGCTTCTATTCTAATGAGTGTGACAAGCAAATATGTGCACTTTACAGTTAGGCAGTGCATAGAACTTTGTAGAGAGACAAAAGCAGTGTGGAAGGCTAGAAAGTAACAAAAGGTACTATTGGGGATAGGGTGGTCTCTCTTTGGAGAGACTGATTAAGGTGACAGAACAAGCCATGCACAGACATGAAGAGAATTCTAGACAGAGAATAGCAAGTGCAAATTTCAGAGAAATGGCAACATGCTCAGGGTCTTCAAGGAATAATGAGGAGGTCATTGCGGCTGGTGTAAGGTGGTCAATGGGGAGATTACGAGGAAATGAGATCTTAGAGATAAGGGGAAAGGAATGGAGGCAGATCATAAAAACTCTGGCACAGCATGAGTAATCAAAGCATAGCTCTTCTTGATACATTTCATCCCTGTATTGTTGATGCAGGTTGGGATTAGGTGGTTTCTCTTCGTGTTGTCAATAAGTGCTCTTTCAAAAGAAGACACTTGCTGAATAGATAATGGTCCTGTTATTTTCCCCCAATGCTATCAGTACTGTATTTGGGTTTTCATTGATCCTGGGCTTTCAGCAAGTGACAATCACTCTTCCTCTATCCAAAGTCCTGTTCATCCTAATGAAGATGCATCATTGGCATTTGCTTCCTGCATGGCTGGGAAAGAGCAGTAGAACCAAAAGGCCCCATCCAGATGGAGGAGCTCAGTAGAACATCTGCCTTGCGTGTCTGTCACCTCCCTACCTTCTGCTGCTGTGTTAGCTGCCAGCCTTTGTAGCAGTTCCTGAATCAAGGGCCCTCCTCTTCTGTTGTTTTCTTAGAGGTTTGACAGATACCTGCATTGTTATTCCCAACAGCATCATGTCATCTTTCTTAAAACTGTAGGAAGATCCTGATGGAAATTTCAATCCGTTAAAAAAACTGCACTAGTTGATCTCCAAAATGGATCCATTAAACCATAGCCACACCTGCAAATTTCAACCAACATTAGGCAATTAATCCATTGCATCAATTACATGGATGACCTATACTATCCATATGACATTGAAGAAACAAGACAGCTATGGAGAACACGTTTGTCCCTCTCCAACTCCTACACAAATACTCTAGTCCAAATCATTCTCATCTTCTGCCTAGATTATTACAGGAGTCTCCTGACTGATCTAGTGGAAACCACTTTAGTCTAAACCATCACTCACCTGACTATTACTAATACTAAATAGGCCTCCTAACTAACCTATTTCCAGTCCAGCTCCCTTTATACCCCAGTTGATTTTCCACATTTGGGCATGTGAAGTGACATTTTGAAACTAAATTCTAAACATCTAAGTTTTGTATAAACCTTTCTATGATTCCCCAAAGACATTAGAAACTATTTAATATAGATCAAGATTGCTATTGGCACCCTTAAGGTCATGCCTGGTCTAACCTTTGCATAGCTCTTATCAAGGAACACTCACCCCCACCATGCCCTGCCCAGTTCTCCATACTTTAGTTCTATTGGCCTTTATTCTGTTCTGCCAACATGCCATGGCCCTTTCTGCTTTGGGGATTTTTTGATACCGTTGCCTCAGAGTGGAAATTCTTCCCAACCTCATCTCACTTTACCTACTAAACTTTCAGATTTCATATACAACTCAAACACTCAAGGATACATGCCTTGCATGTCTCAGATAGGCCCATCACTCTCTAATCCTCTCTATAGCTCCTTTTACTTGACTTTTGAAGCTCTTCTAGTTTATAGTTACATGTCACTGAGATTGATTATTTTATTAAATACCCATCTCCCTCTACTAGGCTCACCAGAAAGCCAGGGAATTTGCTTTTCTCACCTCTTGAATCCCAGCACTTTCTGGTTCCAAAGCTAGGGCTCATTCTACTACTTTCTGGATAGATTTGTCAAAGAATAAATAGCCATTAAAACCTATACAGCTCTTTTTTTTTTTTTTTTTTTTTTTTACAGCTCTTAATATAAAGACTGCCTGTATAGGTTTTCTAAACCTATGCCATTTGCTTCATTTTATACAGGAGAAATAATAACATCGATTCTTTCAAGCATGAGTTTGAGCTAAGAACTGAACTAAGAGCTGAGACACCCATAATATGTATTTTGAATAACACTTTGCAAAACCAAAAACTTTGATCTTTTTTCTCATTGAAGATAAATCCAAAAAGCTTGACTGTGAACATAAACAACAAGGTAAAAATGGAACGAGTCAATCTACTACTTCCATGAGCTTCCCTAATTGGTTCACCAGAAATGAATATCTACTTGTTTACTTCTGATAGGTTCTAATTGTCTCAGTAACAATTCCAGATTTTAAGTGAATAAAAAGACAAAGCCTTGCTCTGTTGCAACATCATCCCTCCTGCGAAAAATAAACTATTTTCATAAATATATTTAATAATACTACCATAAACTCATGAATTTTTTAAAAAACATTATTCCTACTTAAGGAAAAAGAGTAAGAGTATCACTGATCTACCCAAATTATAAGTTCCCATGACAAATAGCATGAAGAAAATATAGAAAGATATAGAAAGCATAAAAGGTAAGAAGGAAGGAAGGAAGGAAGGAAGGAAGGAAGGAAGGAAGGAAGGAAGGAAGGAAGATATAGAAAGACAAAGCAACATTGAGAAAGCAGAGTACTCATAAGTCTTAAGTCTTAGAACTAGGGATTCTATGTGAAATCACCACATCATTCTAATTGCAAATACAAGGAAACATAATAGTATAACACACCATGATTCCCTACAACTAACCTCTAAATTAATAAGGATTTAAACCACATAAAAATGATATTTGATACTCAGATCATAACACCAAAATTCTATTAAATGGTAAGCAACAACTTTATGTCTTTAATATTACCAATACATATTTATTGTTAATCTACTATATGCAAGCCACTGGAATCCCTCAGTAAATAAAACCGAGATTTTATGTCTCCATAAAATTTAGATACTAGTAAAAGTAATCAATAAATAAATATAATTGGTATATTATATAATCTGTTGGAAGATGACCAATGCTATAAAAAAGTAAAACAGAAAGGAGTTGAGAGTATGGGACAGATGATTGCAATTCAAACAAAATGGAGATAGTAAGCCTCATTAGGGTGGTGACATTTAGCAAAGTTTGAAAAAGTTGAGAGAGCTAGCTTTATGAGTATTTGGGGGAAGTGCATTTCAGGTAGAGGTCAGTACTATATCTGAGACATTCTAGAAAAAGCAAAGATATGTGTGTGGCTGATGTGCAGCAAGTGAGGCAGGAAAACATGGGAGAGGAACTCAGAGAAGTATTTAGGGGCCAGGCCACATATCTTATTTCCCTGCTGGCAATGGCATTGAACATCTTTTCATGTGCCATGTGTATATATTCTTTGTGAAATACCTATTTCCCAATTTTAAAATTAGTTTGCTTGTTTCTTCACTATGGAGTTTGAGAGCTTTTATATTTTTTTATAGTTGTCCTTTGCTGGACATGTGGTTTGCAAATATTTTCTTCCAGTTTGTAGTTTCTTTTTTTTATTCTCTAAATACTCTGTTGCAGGGTAAATGTATTCAACTTTGATGAATTCCAATTTATCAACTTCCTTTATGGAACTTGCTTTTTGAGTTCCATCTAAGAATACTTTGCTTAACCCCAGGTCATGAATATTTTCTTCTAAAAGTTTCATAATTTTAAAATTAGATTTGCAATTCAGTTTGGGTTGATTTTTATATAAGGTAAAAGGATAAGATTGAGTGTCACGTTTTGTAAATGGGCTCAAATAGTTCCAACGTTATAAAAATGACTATATTTTTTCCATTGAATCATTCTGGCACCTTTGTAAAAATCAAATGGCTATTATACAATGGAATATTATTTAGGAGCAAAAAGAAATGAGCTATCAAGTTATGAAAAGACATGGATGAATCATAAATGCATATCTTTAAGTGAAAGAAGCCAATCTGAAAAGGCTACATACTACCTGATTACAATTATATGACATTTGGAAAAGGCAAAGCTATCGACATAGTAAAAAGATCAGGGATTGCTAGGGGGTTCATAAGGGAGAGTTGAACCATGGCAGGTTTTTAGAGGGGTATAACTATGCATCTGTCAAAGTCATTCAACTTATAAAATTTTACGATGGACCTTAATGTATGCAAAATTTTAAGAATTACTTAGGATGACATGGGATCCCAGCATGGAACATAGAATGTGACAAAGCAATCTAACTGTATTACATATAAATGTATAAAACAACCTCACTGTAAGGGGTGATGCTGACCTAAGTAACTTTGGAAATTAGTGGAGTTTATAAAATTAAATATAAAAGAAACTACTGAAATGTTATGCTCACTCACTTCTCATCATTTTGGCTAAGATCAAGTGTAAACACTACGCTCTAGTCGATAAACTTTTTCTCATACAAGAAAAGATTAACAAACCTAACTCAACTATACATGCATACTAGAATTAAACAATTAAGTATATAAATGGTGAATGATGGGAGCCAGAGTTCTCATTGTTGGAGTGGGAGTTTACAGATAAGCAAGAGAAGGAGGTAGAATATACATATGGTAATGGAATTAGAGTTGGAGACTTCATTATTAACTCATGTTTGGCTTAATATCAGTTAAAATAATTAAATGCTGAAATATTTATGGACACATGTATAGACACAGTATACACATGTATATTTCCTTGATCCATCAACTGAGAGGGCCTAGAGTCAATGACATCTCAGTAGCAGTGAACAAACTGAATGCCCAGATCTTGGTTTCTAATACTATTATCCAAGAAAAAGAACCAGGTCTTCTTGGATAATGGGAGATTCTAGGACTGGAACAGAAAATACAGAAGTCCCTAGCAGGAAATACACAAGATATGCCAGAAGTATCTTTTATTGCCAGGAATTAAGGAAATGCTTTCAAAAACAAAAACAAAAAATACACAGAAAAATACCATCAGGGCACATGAAAGTGAAACAAGAGCCAATTGAAAGAGTTCCCAATGTTCCAACTCGGAAGAATTTGAGCTACAAAATAAAGTAGCATTGGATTATAACCCATAAAAAAAATCTATGTGCCCATATGATTGAGATAAATAAATAAGGAGAAGAGCTAAGTCTTTCTCATGGAAGAATTTCAAATAACTTAATTGCAACCTTTTGCATCAAAGAGAAAGGTGGAACATAACACTCCACTCTTTACGTGTAGGATGGGCGTAGTGACTTGGCTACAAATAGTAAAGTATGGAAAAGAGGACAAATGAACCACTTTTCAGTTGAGAAGTGACAAACACTATTTTAGTCAGATGACCAATGTCAACATTAACAGTGATAAGTCATGTTGGTGGTATGTCCCCTTGATATAACATGATGAAAAAGGCACTTTATCTCTATGGTCTTCCAAAAAAAAAAATTAACTCCCTTCTATGATAGAAACATAGGGAAAATCCTAACTGAGGGGCAATCTACAAAAGACCCAGCAGTACTCTTCAAGACTGTCGGGGTCAACAAAAACAAGGTGGGTCTGAGAAACTGCCAAAGACAAGAGAAGCCTAAATATACATGACAACTAAATGTAATGTGTACCCTACATGGAACCTTGGAACAGAAAAAAAAGAACTTTAACTAAAATCTAAAGAAATCTTTTTCTAAAAAAGCATGAACTTTAGTTAATAATAATGTATAAGTATTAGTTCATTAATTGTAACAAATGTACCATTTTAATGTGAAATGTTACTAATAGGAGAAACTGTGGGTATGGGGTATGTGGGAACTCTATTATCTTCTCAGTTTTTCTGTAAATCTAAAATTGTTCAAAAAATTTATCATTAAAATACGATGCTCAAGTGCAAATAAAATCAAATGGTCATATTTACATTGATCTATTTTTGGACTTTCAGTCCATTGATCTATGTATTTATACTTTTGGCAAAGGATAAAGAAACTGTATAAAATATATGTTAGTTTTTCTTTACATGTTTGCTAGAATTCACCGGTGAAACCACCTGGGCCATAGTTTTTTGGGTTTTTTTTTTTTTTAGATTTTATTTATTTGATAGAGAGTGAGAGAGAGCACAAGCATGGAGAGTCAGAGGGGGAGAAGCAGGATCCTCGCTAAGCATGGAGCATGATGGAGGACTCAATCACAATCCCAGGACCCTGAGATCATGACCTGAACCAAAGGCAGATCCTTAACCAACTGAGCCACCCAGGTGCCCTTGGGCCACAGATTTCTTTTACAGATTTTTAACTACATATTCAGCTTTCTAATAGTGATAGGACTATTCAAGTTACCTAACTCACTTTCAATTAGTTTGGCAATTTGTATTTTTTAAGGAATTAGTATGTTTTACCAATTTTGACTATTGAATCATGCACACAGAGTTGTGTGTAGGATTTCTTTAACATCCTTTTAATGTCTGTGGGGTCTGTAGTGATACCCACTTTTTTTTTTTTTTTTTTTTTTTTTTTTAGTTTTAGAAGTAGAATTTAGTGATTCGTTGGTTGCCTACAACACCCAGTGCTCATTAGCTCATTACTAAAAGTACTCTCCTTAATGTCCATCACCCAATTACCCCTTCCCGCCACCCACCTTCCCTCCAGCAACCTGCAGTTTGTTTCCTACAGTAAAGAGTCCTTGGGACACCTGGGTGGCTCAGCAGCTGAGCATCTGCCTTTGGCTCAGAGAGTGATCCTGGGATCTGGGATCAAGTCCCATATCGGGCTCTTTGCGGGAAGCCTGCTTCTCCTTCTGCCTGTGTCTCTGCCTCTCTCTGTGTCTCTCATGAATACATAAACAAAATCTTAAAAAAAAAAAGAGTCTCTTATAATTTGTCTCCCTCTCTGTTTTCATATTTTACTTTTCCTTCCCTTCCCCTATGTTCATCTGTGATACCCATTGATTTTATTCCTGATATTGGCAATTGGTATCTTTTCTGTATTTATGTTTGGTCAGTCTTAGTAAAGATATCTGTATAGTTCCAACACTTCAAAGATTTCCTACAATAAACATTTGTCATTTTACAATTAGAAAATATACCTTTTAAATTTGCTTGTTTCTTCATTTAAATTGTGGATAATAATGTTTATTTACAACATGGAGTTATATGTGGGTTAAAAATGGTACTGCATATAAAAGTTCCATATAATTTATAGGCAGATGCTAACTATTATGATTATAAGATAAGGAAAGGAAGAGAGCTATGTAACTAAATTAGAAGAATATTGCTATCCAACTTAGGAATAGATGGTAATATTTGTATTATGATTTTATGGGTTCAAGAGAAGAACCAACATTTTCAAACATTGTTTCCCACAACATTTAGACTAAGATTGTTCACACGTATATGTGTGACATTTACTTAAAAAAAATTTTTTTAATATCTATTTATTTATTTATTTATTTATTCATGATAGACACAGAGAGAGAGAGAGAGAGAGAGAGAGGCAGAGACACAGGCAGAGGGAGAAGCAGGTTCCATGCCAGGAGCCCGATGCGGGACTCGATTCTAGGACCCCAGAATCGCACCCCAGGCCAAAGGCAGGTGTCAAACTGCTGAGCCACCCAAGGATCCCCTATTTACTTAAAATTTTTAGTAACTATTGAAAATGACTAAAAGTTATAAAACAACTAAAAATTCAAAATCTTTGTAAACAAGTATAAAAGAACAGTCTCATTAATTCTGAAACATCCAAAGTATTTCTTTGAAGGCCAGTCACCTAAACTAAATCCTACCATATAGTTAGATGATTCATATTACTTAGGTCCCCAGGTGGATCACCTGTGTGCCTAAAACATGCAGGCTTATTCATCCTATATTTCAGATTTAAAAATAAAATGAAATAAAAAATACAAACCTACTCTGAAAAAAAACTAGTTCAAATAATACTTTTAAACCTCACCTTTTATATTTGCATAAAGTTTAGAGGCAAATAGGAGGGAAGGGAGAGTGCTTTAAAGCACTTTCAATGAGGTGGTACAAATACTCTATCTCACTAAAGAGATTTGCTAAATTCTCTCCCTGTGAAGCTGAGAAGCAATCTATCTGGCATTTGGAAGATGCCACTCTATGAAGAACTGATCTCCTAAATACTGAGCTCTCAAAGCCCCATGAATTTGCAGGTAGGAATGAGGAGAGAGAAATGACAAGATAAGGATTCCAATTGTAGGAGAAAGAAGAGCATTAGATGAAGCCAACACATTCAGCTATGATTTATGCAATACCCAAGTACTAACTCAAGCCAACAGCATACTTCCAGGCTATATGCAACTACCAAATTACCATAAATTAAGTTCAAGCAAAAATAAGGCCGTGAAATGGACATTTTACAGTGGCTATTGACTACGATGTTCAGTTTGCATTAAATCTTCTGAAACATTGTTACTTTGTCAACTGAATTAGTAATTGGTGTCCTCTTGGGAGGGAAATATATAATACTTCAAACTCCATATATATTACTCACCACAATTAAAGTCGCTCACTGTAAGAAGCTGCTATCTATATGCATCAGACTAATTATTTTGTGCTTTTTTACTAAGATAATGGGACCCTGCTGCCAGTGGGCAAATCCTGATCATACATTATACCACACTTCCTAGCAATTTTTGATGAAAACTACAGGTGGAGACAGATTATAATGGGAACATCTAATTGAAATTCATCTCCATTTTGCTTCAGATGGAAGACATGCTGCTTGAGCCCTGAAACATATTCAATTTCATTCAAATTGGATGCAGATTTTTCCGGCAAAACTAAATTCAAAAAACATATATATTTCAAAGGGTCCTGGAAGAGATAGAGGAGTACCACAAGTGTTGACCACTCAAGTTTATTAAGCTACTGCTTTTTAAGGTAGGAATAGAAAGCTGAACTTCTGATAAAGGCTATTATCTTTGTAATACCACATTGCACTGGCAGTTAGTAAGTCGAAGGC
Organism: Canis aureus; assembly: GCF_053574225.1. Taxonomy (NCBI): domain Eukaryota; kingdom Metazoa; phylum Chordata; class Mammalia; order Carnivora; family Canidae; genus Canis; species Canis aureus. Next base: position 49,420,725 of record NC_135614.1, read on the forward strand.
TTCACAAAGACCATGAGGAATACTGTCCAATTCTTTAATAAACTTCTTGAACATTCCACAGTCAGGTCTCTTCATTCACGTGCAGGTGCCCACTGTCTCCTTTTTCCATGTCCACCTCTGGCACTGTCTCCTAGGGCAGAAGATGGTGACTTTCCAATGAGATATTGAGTAGGAAGCCATGTCCTTTCAGGGCCAAAAAAGTTTTATATACAAACACACTCATGCTCATACAGGCATACACACACATTCTTCCACACACTCACATACATTCATACATATGCAAACATACACATTTATATACAACATATATGTATGTGTGTATATATGTGTGTGTGATATGCATATCTCCTTCCTTAACAGTAAACCAAAACATCCCTCATTGGCAAAGAGACTGATAAAATCTTAATCAGATAAGTACTCAATACAATATTACTTAAAATGAAAATTTTCTGAGTTAATTTTGTTAAATGCTAGATAATATACTTCTTAAGAATAACTAATTTACTCATAAATCCACTCATTTATTTAATCAATATTTGATGAGTACTATCTATATGCCTTGTACTAAAAAAGATGCCAGAGATACAGCAGAGAACTCCATGATCTCTGCCTTTAAGAAGCTTTTGTTCTCATGGGGATGAAACAAACAGGTAAATATGTCAGATGGTGATATGTGCTATGAGGAAAAATAACACGCAGTGAAAAAAGAGTGATGATGGGCACTATATATATGGTGTTTGGTGAAGGCTTCTCTTAGATGGTCATATTTTAAGAGACGTAAATGAAATGAGAGAGTAAGCCAGGCAAAAAACTAGAGGAAGAATATTCTAGGTAGAAGGAATGGCATACCTAAAGGTTGGGAAGCAGGAGCATGCTGTCGCTGGAATATGAGAAGGGGAGAGCCAAAGATGAGGCAAAAGAGAGCTGAGGGAAAGAGAAGGTTCAGCCTTATAAGCTTTAGTGTAAGCTTTGGCTTTTCCTCTAAGTGAGATGGGAACCACTAGAGGGTTATAAATAGAGGAGCTACATGAGCTGATCATTTACAGGGCTTTCTCTGCTTGCCCTATAGTAAAAAGATGGAAGGGAGAAGGGAGGTGACTACATTAATCCAGGGGAGAAATGATGGTGACTTGAACCAATGCCCTGCACTGCAGGTGGTGAGAAGTGACCAGATTCTGGATATATTTTGCAAGTAGAGACTTCTGGAATTGTTGATAGATTTATGTAGCTATGTGGGAAAAAGGAACTCAAAGTTTACTCCAAACTTTCTGCCTGCATGACTGGAAGGACCAAACTGCATGCAAAGTGCCTAAAAGATGCTGGCAATTGGTATACATATTATACCCTTGCTGGGAAACCATGACTGTCCTCTTTATCATGCCCAGGTGGCCTAATGAATCACTGTAATGGAAGTCTTTGTATTTGAGCTCTTAGTTCCTATCATGACTGAAGGCTTTAAATGCCAAAAACTTCTTCACTGGAGAAAGGGGCTGGAGTCTTAAAACAGAAGCTACAGAAAAAATCTCCAGGAAGAATCCATGAACAGTTTCTATAGTTTCTTTTACTGCTATATTTTAAAATGTGCTCAAATTTTCATAGGCAACATACTAAAATCAAAATTAATCCAATCTTTCTGATGTGGAGTTATACTTACAAATGAGCACTAAATATATGCTTCAAATACAGTGAAATTAATGTCTAACAAAACCAAAATAAAGCAATACAACTGAACTCAGTCTTTTAGGAAGTATACCAATGTGGTTTCTTTAAAGAGAGATATTCAGCATGAAGATCATATTGGTTACAAATACAATGTCCTATAATGTATAAGTTACTTCAAGAATATAGAATGAGGGGGATTCCCAGGTGGCTCAGAGGTTTAGTGCCTGCCTTCGGCTCAGGGCGTGATCCTGGAGTCCTGGGATCAAGTCCCACATCAGGCTCCCTGCATGGAGCCTGCTTCTCCCTCTGCCTCTCTCTCTTTCTCTCTCTCTCTCATGAATAAATAAATAAAATCTTTAGAAAAAAGAATATAGAATGATAGATCCATAATTACTCAATAAGAGAGAACACAACATCCTAAAAATATATTACTAAATGTAATGTTGACAACCAGGTAGTCAGTTATGATCTTCCAAAAGATTCTCCTTGCAGCCTTTTCCAGAGAAGGAAAATGAACCAGCTAAACCGTGGACAAGGTACAGGAAAATAATTCTAAAGATATCATCTCTGTTTTTTCAAAGTATCTAGTCTCTATGATGAAATTGTGGAGGAGGCAATTACATACCAAGAAAAAAAAAAGCAGGTCTGTAAAACAAATCATATCAGACACAAATGTGTCACTAGAAAATGTCATCTATACCAACGTGTGCTAGATAGTCTTCATTCTCCAGCCTTCTCCATCTTGTTTGGTATCTCAGGAGTCTGACTTTTATAGATTGCATTGCTTGGACTCCCTTTGGATCCTTTGGATTTGGCTGATGAAGAGCACTAGGAAGAAATCAAGAGGTAAAAGGAGAGAGAGATTTTTCTCCTTGCTGGACCATGGACTGACAATGACTGTCCACAATTCCTGCCCAGAGGTCCTCTCTTACAACTACAAGTCTCATCCGATTCTGATAACGACTTCCTCCCCTAACAGCTACTTCCCACTACTACTGGCTGTGTATTCCTCACCATCCCTTAAAAGTTCCTCTTAAACTTGCCATCGCATTTGTCAATAAGCCATTATTAAAATTTCTTTAATTACCCCCTTGAGTTTACAGTTTCCTGCTACCCAACTGACACTGTGATCTCCAAACTTAATTCATAATCATTTGCAGATCTTGTTAGAAACACAGATTCCCAAAGCCTATCCAAGACTAATGAATCAGAATTTCTATGCTTGGAGCTAAAGAACAAATAGCTTTAATAAACAACTTAGGTGGTTTTGACCAGCCAACCTGGCAACCATCCCCAGACCAGCATTTAGGAACCCCTGCTCTGAAGACCCTTCCATGCCAAACTGAAGCATCTGAAAACAAACATGATGTTTCCAGAATACAACCTCAGCTACCCTTCTCTCTGACACCAGAGCAATCAATACATAGAAAAAGTGGATTTTCTGTGGGGACATCAAAAGCCAAGGAAAACAAGCATCCGGTCTGAAGTGATAGGAGATACTTCTGAGCACATTCAGTAAATGCTCAACTACCCTCTTTGCATTTTATTAGATCCTCAATTGAAAATCACTTTTCAACCACTTTACAGGAAATGAAACGCATTCACACCTCCATCTGGTGCCAAAATTAACCAAGTGGAAAATACTGACTAGTTTAGGCCTGCCCAACTTTAGTTTAGAGTGGGCACTGGGTGCTCCAGTGCCCTTCAGCCTTAGGAAGATGGGGCCTATTTATTTCTGAACACCATGAACCTCTGGTAGGACCAGCAGATAAACAGAATCAAGAGTCTAACCTACTCCAGTCTCGTGAGATCTACTCTCCATTCTGAAGCCAAAGGCATCAGGAGATGGGCTAAGCTGACCATCTGTTCTTCTCTCTGATAATATGTAATTAAGTAATTTATTTATTCAGCACTTGAACCCCCTCCTCTCACCTCCCATTAGTCAGGGATGATTATGCCAGACCCAGCTGTAGGTAACATATTGCACATTCAGACAAGCTCTGTGCTACAAAGCACTCTGCTAGCCTCCTGGCTATCACCACCTCTCAAACCTGACCGTGGGAGGGACTGCATGAGGCTTGCTGCTCTGCTGGCTCTGCTTTCTTCCCCAACGCTTAGGCACCACTTTCCTGCTGTGCATTAAACAATTTACTGTGCATATTTAATTCATTTGTTCAAAGATGAATTTACCCACATCCTCTGATCACTTCCACCAGGCCAGCTAGGCAACACCAATGGACTTCTCCCATCTGGTAAATTTTATCTAAAATATAAACAAACACAAATGTACGCAGAGCCTGACACACAGCTATAGAGCACTGGGATTGATTCCATAAGCCTCGAGCAAAACATAGAGCTGAGACTATGATTACATATACCATATGTAATGTTTTGTATATTACATGTGAGATTTTACATAGTACATCTGTTTTTATAGCCTGATCAACAAATATTTCCTTTTTGCTGATAGTGGCTTTTTTATTTTTTTATTTTTATTTTTTTTATTTATTTATGATAGTCATAGAGAGAGAGAGAGAGGCAGAGACACAGGCAGAGGGAGAAGCAGGCTCCATGCACCGGGAGCCCGATGTGGGATTCGATCCCGGGTCTCCAGGATCTCGCCCTGGGCCAAAGGCAGGCGCCAAACCGCTGCGCCACCCAGGGATCCCCGGCTTTTTTAATATTTCATGGGAGACTCCTTAATCTATGTCCTTGCAGTTTGCATTCATGGGGGCTGGCTCGATTCAAGGTTGGGCCAGCCCAATGAATGCAAATTCTAGACATACTTTTTTTAATGGAGTTTTTTCCATTGATGTCTAAGAAGATATCATGGTTGCCTGGGTCGCTGGTGATCATCTTGTCATCCTAGCACTAGCTTGCTAAATAAAATCAATTCAGAAAAACCAAAACCAAGAGATGGAGAGACCAACTTCTGAGCAACCAAGTCACCATTTGAATACCTGGATCCAGCTAAAGCTACACTTATTCCAGAATTTCTCTGGTATATAAGCCAATTAGTTCCCGTCACTGCTTTAGCCACTCAATTATTTTTTAACACTTGCAAACATAAAATTTTGATTAATAGATTTTCACTATGAAACCTCAATAACTGTTCAGACGTGGATTAGGTAAATTCACCTGAACTTAGCACATTCTTTTTTTTTTTATAGATTGCACAAATGGAATGTAAGCAAACATAAATGAGATTGCAAAAGAACTTAAAAACCCTAAAACCATCAATAACTGAGAATAGGAAAGGGTTAAAAGTTATTATAATACAATCTGATGGCCAGTGACTTTAATTCCCTAACACTAACATTACTCAATGGGAGGCTGGAGGACACTTGCTCAAGATGTTGTAGAAAGCGTTCTTAGAGCAAAGAAGATAGTTTGATGTCCACAAAGATTGCTATGGTAGGCTGAATAACAGCTCCTAAAGATAACCATGCTCTAATCCCTGGAATCTGTGAATATTACCTTATATGGCAAAAAAAAGAACTTGGCAGATATGATATTGTTAAGGATCTTGAGATTATAAGATTGTCCCGGATTATCCAGGGGGGGTCCTAAATGCAATAACAAGCATCCTTTTTTTTTTTTTAAGATTTTATTTATTTATTCATGACAGACGCACAGAGAGAGAGAGAGGCAGAGACACAGGCAGAGGGAGAAGCAGGGTCCATGCAAGGAGCCTGATGTGGGACTTGATCCCGGGACTCCAGGATCATGCCCTGGGCTGAAGGCAGGCACTAAACCGCCGAGCCACCCAGGGATCCCCAATCCCAAGTATCCTTATAAAAGAGAGACAGAGGGGGATTTGACTACATGCAGAAGAAGAGAAGGCAATGTCATGATGAGAGCAGAGAGAAGAGTGATGCAGCCTCAAGCCAGTGAACGCTAGCAGCCACCAAAACCTGGGAGAGGAAAGGAATGGATTCTCTCCTAGAGCCTCTAAAGAGAGTACATCCCTGCAGATAGCTTGATTTTGGCCCACTAAAACTGATTTCAGACTTCTAGTTTCCAGAAGTATGATATAATAAATTTCTATTGTTTTCAACTATCAAGTTTGTGGTAATTAGTTACAGCAGCCATAGGAAACTAATACAGGCATTCACAACTCCAGGGTTCTAGGAGTTCTTTTTATTCTAGACATCCTTTTATATCCTTGACAGATGATAATGATATTAGTAAACATTTCTTCAGGGCTTGTGGAAGTTAAATAACTTGTCATGATAACAGAGCTAGTAAGTGGTAAAGCCAGGATTTGAAATCAAGTAATCTGACTGCAGCATCTGAGATAATAACTATTATAATTTTCTCTTCTCCAAGCTAAATCTCCTTATGTTTTAAACTGGTCCTCAAACAACATAGTATCCCAATGTTTTGCCATGCTAACTGTCCCTATCATGACACACCACAAGTCTATTAATATTCTGGAAAGTGCTGTATCCAGAACACAATGCCATACTCTAGTCAGGTCTTATCCTCATAAAATACAAAGAAACTATTACCTCTACTGGTCCGGCTACAAATTTGATTAAGCCACTTTAAAAATACATTCTTTAACATGAAAAGGTGCTCAATATCACAAATCATCACAGAAATGCAAATCAAAACCACAGTGAAATATCATCTCACACCTGTGAGAATGGCTATCCTCAAAACAAGATAGAACAAGTGTTAGCAAGAATGTTGATAAAAGGGAATCCTCTGAACACTGCTGGTGGAATGTAAATTGATGTAGCCACTACAGAAAACAGAATGAAGATTCCCACCCACCCACCCACCCCCAAAAAAACTGAAAATGTAACTACCACATGATCTCACTTCTGAGTATTTATCCAAAAGAATTGAAGCAATATCTGCCTTCCCATGATCAATGAAGCATTATTCACAATAGGCAAGATATGGAAACAACCTAAATATCTATCAATGGATGAATGGATATAAAAAGGTGTGGTATATATACATTGGAGTATTATTCATGCACGAGAAAGAAATCTTGCCTTTTGCAACAACATGGATGGACCTTATTATGCTAAATGTAATAAATCACACAGAAAAGGATAAATATTATATATCACTTATATGTGGAGTCTAAAAAAGACAAACTCATAGAAATAGAGACTAAATGGTGGTTACCAGAGGCTGGGTAGTAGGCAATAGGGAGATGTTGATAAAAAATTATAAGAAGAATAAGTTTTGGGGGTATAATGTCCAGCATGTGATTATAATTAATAATACTTCATTATATACTTGAAAGTTGCCAACAAGAGAGTAGAGCTTAAATGTTCTCACTACAAAAAGACATGGTAATTATATTATGTAATGGGTGTGTTACCTAACACTCTGGAGGTTGGTGATCATTTTGCAAATTACAAATGTATTTAGTTGACACATTTTATACCTTAAATTTACACAATGTTATATGTTAACTATATCCTAGTAGAGCTGGGGAAAAATACATTCTTTGACTTAGCAGTGATGTCATGGAAAAAACTGTACATAGTTTCAAAGTGAAGATAACATTCATGGAGTATACATGAAATAATTCAACAAGAAAAGTTAATTTTAGGACTTCAGGCAACAATATCAGATCAGTTAACATGAAATCTTCTATTATAAAACATATAGATATTCTGGTTAAAATATCACAAGTAACCTTTCAAATACGTCTCTGAACTCGAATAAAAGTAAGAGACATCCCCAGGGGTCAAAAATGAAGATGAAAGGAAACTCAGAGAGATATTATCATGTTGTCCTGGGGAAGGGATTGGTGGTCTCAGTTAGCCTAGGGGCTTTGACTTTAATAGCTCCACACAGAGTACACAAGACCCGGAACCTATGAGAAGCAGAGAGTTGAAAATGAGGCCCTTATCCTTAATCCAGGACCTTTGGAGAATTGTATTTTCAGTGAAATGGTGCTCTATATGCTCACTGTTACAGAAAAGTACCAAGGAGGCTTGTGTAGTTCTACATTTCAGGCATGAGGAGTGGAGGAAAATATTCCCTAAAAATTCTTAACCAGAAGCCCATCTTCCCATGAGTTTGAATTTTATTTTACACTCTCCTTGCAGAGACCTGTATTCCTAAGGCACGAAATTAACATAAAAAGACATCCTGGAGTGCTTGGCAGGAGAAAATGAGAAACTTATCTAGATGGAGAAAAACTCAGCCCAAATCACACAGAAATCCCATAGATAAAGCTCCCACTGAGGATGTGCATGCAAAACAAAATTATAGAACTGAAGAGGAATATCTAGTATTCATATTAAATCAGCAGATAAACAGAAGGACTAGACCTCCAAGAACTTCACATAACAGATTAAAAAAAAAAAGAAAAAAGGAAAGCTTAAAGTGATTAAAAAAGCAGTATATGGAAAGCATGCATTTAGTTCTGGTTCTTCCCAAAGCCCTACTAAGAAGATAGTAAACCTTTTACCACCCTAAGGCATAAATTCACAAATGCAAAAAGAAAAAAAATAAGAACAAAAACAGAAAAAAAGTTGACAAATAAAAAGCTAATGGACTAGTGATAACTGACTAGCAGACAAAAAAACCTAGCAATAGAAAATAGCAATGAAAAAAGCCAAGAAGCACCCAATTTACCCCACAGATGATAGTCATATAGTCAATAAGGCCCACCCATATAATCAGAATATTTATAACCCCACTAGTGCATATAAGCAGAGAACACAAGGATGAGCTATTTGAAAAAGAGGATGTAGAAGTCAGACTAGACCTGAATTCTAACTCTGCAATTTTATACTATGTAACTTTAGGCAAGTTATTTACCTTCTTTATAGCTCAGCTTTCTCTTCTGTAAAATTGAGGAAAAGATAATATTCATCTATGATATTTAATGTGAGAAGAATGAAATAAGTTAACATATATTAAATAAGTTAATATGCATAACCCACTACAAGAGTGATGACCACATAGTAGGTGTTCAATAAATGTTTGCTACTACAGTTGCCATTGTTGCTTGAAGAGAGTTCTAACATAGAAAAGAGAACAAAATGAAGATGTTAAAGTAAATTGGGAAACATGGAGATAATGTAGGGCAAAAACAATTTAACTTTTAATATCCTCAGAAAGATAAAAAAAAATTCTGGCTATTGTGTCCAAGAAACAAGAACAGACATTTACTGTCAAAAAAAATAATAGAGAATAAATATGGCCAAAGAAAGAATGGAAAATTGACTTCAAGAAATCTCTGGAAGCACTTCTGTAATTGTGGGAAAGGATATCTGAAAATCCACTTCCCCCAAAAAACAATGGAACACTCACAAAAATTGTCAAAATAAGCTTATTCTGAACTTTGGAAACTAACCAATGACATAAAACAATTCAAGGAATGTTTATTCAGGGAAAACATCTGAGTCTCATAGCACAATGAGGTCTTTGTGGTATTCTAACTTATAGCCTATTCCCATCACTCTCCACCTAATTCTGCAATAGCTTTGAAAACCAAAGCCTAACAAACACAGCATCTATGGAAACCAGCAGCCTTAGGGAGTACAAATGGTATACTAGGAAATACCTAGTTAACACAAAGCAAAATAGCAATGAAGAAAGAGAAAAACAAAAAGACAAAAGACATAGAGTTATAAATAGCAAACTTACAGACTTATAAATCCTACCTTAGCAGTGACTGCATTAAATGTAAATGGATTAAACACTCCAATCAAAAGGCAGAAATGGACAGATGAAGAGATACAAGAGAGACATTTTAGAGTCAAAGACATAAATATGTGAAAAGTAAAAGATACACTATGCAAATGGTAACCAGTTAGAGTGATACTCATGTCAAGCAAAATAAACCTTAAGACAAAATTGGTACTAAATACAAAGTTTATTATGATAAAAAGGTCAATCTATCAAGAAGGCATGATTATAAATATATTCAACTAACAAAACCCCAAAATAAATGTAATCAAAACTGACATAATTCAAGGAAGAAATACATAATTCAACAAAAATACTTAGAGACTTTAAAACCTCACCTTCGGTAATAGAATAGACAAAATATCAGCAAGAAAACAGAAGAAGTGAACAACACTATAACTCAGCTAGATCTCGCTGAGATCTATAGAACTCTCCACCCAACAAGAGAAAAATATAATTATTAAGGGCACATGGAACATTCTCCAGGATATACCATGTGTTAGGCCATAAAACAAGTTTCAATATATGTAAAAGGATATATATTGTACAAAATGTGTTCTCCAGCTACATTGAAATGTAATTAGAAATCAGTAACAAAAACAGGGAAACAGGGAAATTCACAAACAGGTGGAAATCACACAATAAAATCCTAAATAACCAATGGGTCAAAAGAAAGCACAAAAAAAAATAGAAAATATGTTAAAATGAATGAAAACAAAAATGCAACATACCAAAATTTATGTGATGATACTAAAGTATTCCTAGGAAGAAAACTTATAACTGTAAAAACCTATATTAAAACAGAAGAAAGATCTTAAGCCAGTAACCTAACTTTCCACTTTAAGAAACTAGAAAATAAAACAGCAAACTAAACTCAAAGTGAGCATAAGAGGAGAGAAAGGAAGGGAAGAGAAGAGACCTCCCAGAAAATCAGAAAACAAAGATGCAGAAAAATTAAAATTAAAAACAGGAAAATATGAAAGAAAAGATAATAACATTAGAGGTATAGACCAGGAGACCCAATATCATAAGATGAATTAGAGAATGAAGGCAACAGACACAAATGAACCATCCAAACAAAAACATTTATTATTATTATTAAAGAAAGTTCCCACAATGGAAGAATAATAAGCTTCCAAATTTAAAAGGCACATTGTTACCAGCAAAATGGATGAAAATAAATACACAAAACACATTGATGTGAAATTTCAGAACATTAGAAAAAATACATCATAGCATGCTTCATGACTTGATTGTGAATAGTATTTATACTTATAAAGCCATAATAATATAGACATTGAATGTAGGAGTATCAATCTGACAAATTTCAACTGATTCTACTGGAAAAAAAAGGGCAAATGGGAAGATTTTGTTTTGTGGTAGGGATCAAGCATGAAATAGACCTAAATCCTTTCTTATTTGAAACTGCATAGATAATACTTAAATTTTTTAAATCAATAAATAGCAATAGAAGTATGTTATGTAGAGGCGTGATATTAACTTCCAGAATAAGATAAAATAATCAAAGTGGTTTCTCTGGAAGAGCAAAATGAAAGAAGGAAGAGAGGGAAGCAGGACAAACATGGGACACCTGCCTGGCTCAGTTGGCTAAGCAGCTGCCTTTGTCTCAGGTCATGATTCCAGACTCCTGGGATATAGCCCCACATGAGGCTCCCCGCTCAGCGGATGGCCTGCTTCTCTCTCTCCCTCTGCTGCTCTCCCTGCTTGTGCTCTCTCTTTCTCTCTCTCTATCTCTCTGTCAAATAAATAAATAAAATCTTTAGAAAAAAAAAAAAAAGTAAAAGAACATGGCACCACTTTAAAGGGGCAGGAAACTGAAAAATCCAGGGACAAGAAATATCTTCGCAGTAAGAAAGTAGACATATTTATAATGAAAGGTGGGGCATGATCGTTGTAGAACAGACATTTGAGCCTTTGCAACATCCTAGAAGACATTCTTTTTTCCACATAGAAATCATGGAGGTTCATCAAATCTATATTTCCAAAGTAGTGCCAAATGGGGACATTTAAAGGAATTTAAACTTTGACAGTAAGGGGGCTTCACCTTCCTACATGTCCTGAAAGAGCTGCTAGGAACAAAATTTGTTAAAGCAATAAAAATTCAACTAAACTCGCTGCAGATGCAAACTTCAAGAGATGCAGCAAAAAGAGTTTTCTGTGATTATCATAACAACACTTACATCAAAAGAGAGACTAGACTACCCTGGGCCAGTGACACAAAGACAACACAGGCTTCTGACCTAGATCAGGATAACAATAGATAGAAAAGGTCAAGAGGAAGAACAAGAGACTACTCTAGCTGCTTCTGACAGAGGGCATCATCTACATACTCATAAGGTTAATGATAATTAACACTAAAGCTATATGTGGTTACATATGCATGTCATTTGTAATTTCTTGTGGGAGAGTGCATATATTTGCATAAAATACTTAAAATATTGTGTATAGTTCACTATGCAGCATCAGTTCACAGCTCAATAAATGCTTTTACTATTTTCATGGAGTTCTAGATCAGGCCTTCACATGAAATGGGATAAAACAGTAACCATCTTCATTCACTTTCTGGGCTTCACACTGAATAGCAGATAGGTAAGTACTTCTTAACAGGTATTATCCATAAACATTCTACAGGCCAACAAAAGAGTAAACTACTGAGATTACATATTTGGGGAAAAAGAGCTGTGATTCTTTAAAACTATTCTTTAATACAACAGCTAGAAACTTTCTTTTGTGGCCTAAATCTGGCCCACAGACCTATATTAACTTTTACGAGTATATTGTTAAATTTAGTGCCAAAATATAAAACTTGGAAGATTTTGAAACAGCCTCTCCCCAGATCCAGATTTATGGATTCTCTGTTTCTGAAAATGTTTAATAGTGGCTAGAGGTAAGTAGAGGCTGCCCACTTCTTTTACCCCAACCCCTTCCCACGCTCAGCATCCTCCCATCTCAACCTGGCCCATGGGCATCTAAGACTGGGATCTTGGCTCTAACTGCAGGTATAGCCCATCTTCATGAAATCAGCTTTAGGCCAGATGGACCTGGTTTAGAAGTCTAGGTGAGCCTCAGGTCTAGGTGACTCTATTGATGGTGGGTAATTTACTATTTTAAGCCTCAGTTTCTCCATTTTTGGCAAAATGGGGATAATTTTGTTTTTCTTATAGGACTATTATGAGGATAAACAAGAAAAGTGTAAGTATTTCAAATGTTTGACATATTTATTCAATAAATGATGTTTCTTACCTTCTTCTAAGTGAACTCTTAGCCAATTCAAACACATCCAGCATCTTCAATCTTTTGGCACACTTCTGAGCAAACTTTACATGCAAGTGATTACACAACAAGTGGTTGAGGATAAAAAGATGTGCATAACCCTTGGCTTCAAGAAGCATGTAAGCTAGTAGACAAAGTAAAACCTAGCAGCAAAACAAGGTAGGACATGATACCATCCCACACCTATTTAATATGATCAAAATTCAGAACACTGACAATACCACATGCTAACAGGAAAACTTAACTCATTGCTGGTGGAAATGTAGAATGGTACAGCCACTTTGGAAGATAGTTCAGTGGTTTCTTATAAAACTAAACCTACTCTTACCACACCATTGAGCAATTGCTCTCCTTGGTACTTAACCAACAGAGTTGAAATTTATGTCCACACAAACACCTGCACATGAATATTTATAGAAGCTCTATTCATATTTGCCAAAACTTGCAAGCAACCAAGATGTCCCTCAGTGGGTAAAAGGATAGACTATGGTATACAGAGACAATGGAATATTATGCAGTGGCAAAAAGAAATGAGCTATCAAGCTGTGAAAAAACATGGAGGAAACTTAAATACATAATACGTATTACTAAGTGAAAGAAACCAATCTGAAAATGCTACGTACTCTGTGATTCTAACTATATGACATTCTGGAAAAGGCAAAACTACATAAACAGTAAAAAGTTCAGCAGTTGTCAGGCTTAAGGTGGGCAGGGAGAGATAAATAGAGCACAGATTTTTAGGGCACTGAAAATACCCTGTATGATACCATAATGAACATGTCACTATACATTTGTCCAAACCCATTGAATGATACAACATCAAGAATGAACCCTAAGGTAAACTATGAGCTTTGGATGGCTACGATGTATCAATGTAGGTTTATCAATTATAACTCTCATGGGAGATGCTGATAATGAGAAGGCTATGCAGGTTTGGGGCAAGGGGTATATGAGAAAACTCTGCATTTTCCCCTCTATTTTGCAGTGAACCTTAAACTGCTCTATAAAAAGTCAATTAAAAATCACAATAAAGATAACAAGCAGGAGGGAAAAGAAAAGAATAGAATATGATGAATGCAGAAGTAAAAACAAAATGCAATGGCTATACTGAGGTCACCTGTGATTAGGCAAGTGTTACTGTATTTTGTACAAACCTTGTGGTACCTTCCCATGTGTTACCACCTTCCTCACTCTCAGTTCCCTCTATACCAGTACAGTGCAGAGGAGGGAAGGGATAAAGTCAAGGCTTCACTTAAAGACTGAAAAATCATCTGTCTTCACAGACTCACTCGCTATACATCCAACCATGTTCTCTACAAAAAGAAACAGCAGCAATAGCTGCTGTTTTAAGATAGGATGTCATACCTAGCTGTGGAATAACATTTAGAAAATTCTACTTTAGATCTGAGTATACATGGGGGGAGGGAGAAGGAGGCCAATTTTTAAGAACAATCTTACTTGTCTGATGGGACTCACAGTTCATCTCAAACACAAATGCGCTATTACATGAATCTAAAATAACTGATACAAATCTCTCCGCTGAGCCAGTGGGAAATTCCAACCTTTATAAGTTGGGAAGTGCTAAAACAGCAACCTTTTAGAAAAGAGTATCTATCTTTTTGAGCTGTTTCTGGGGAATTGCATATAAAGCATCTGAAAACAAAAATACTTCCCTATTTTTCCAAGATCTGTTTTGCCAGCTTGATACGAGGCTGCCCAGGACAGATATTGTCATGGCTCAAAGTGTTTTCAGAATTATATTCACAGATTAAATGTTTTCCAATATGGTGTTTGAACATCAAAACCAAAACAGCCCTTAAGGAGATGGAGGGGGAGGGGGAGAAAAGCATTCCTTAATTCTTTGGTTCCTATAAGATGTCTAAAGGAATTTATTTTCTCTACCAACATTCCTATCACTTAATAATTTGACAGAGCTTTCTGAAAAAATGTCTTTAGGAGATTTACATTTAGAAGAACTAAGCACAACATTTTGATTGACTACAGTTAGCAACAAAGTGACATATTCTCATTGATTTTATATGGAAAAGGAAAACCATATGTTAAATGTTTCTGTCTTCTTATGGATGGGAAGAGTAATTATTGGTCAGTTCCTAGGAGTCTAAGAAATGGTTAAGCACCCAAGCTTCATTTTCTAGTTAAATCTTTGAGTTATTCATCTGATTATTAATTCAGTTTTGTAAAATGATACTCCTGTGGCAACTAGCTTGGAATAAGAAGTCAATGACAAAATCTTAACTTTATTGGGTTTATATTTTGGCACAACTGTCAAAAAATAACTAGATTTTAAGTGAAGATTAATTTACACATGAGAAATCTAAGACTACTAAGAGGAATTAAGAATGTTTGGAGCACATCGACTGAACATTTGTGTCCCCTCAAAATTCACATGTTGAAGCCCTAACCCCAATGTAATGGTATTCGAAGATGGGGAGGTAATCAGGGTTGGATGAGGTCATGGAGGGGGGTTCCTCACGACAGGATTTTAAGGAGGGGACACCAGAAAGCTAACCTTCCCTATCTCTCCCCCTACATTCTTATATAGAAGAAAGACCATGTGAGGACCCAATGACAAGACAGTCATCTGTAAGTTAGGAAGAGAGTCTCTACCAGAATCTGACCATGCTGGCACCTTGATGTCAGACTTCTACCTAGCCAATTGTACTTTGTTATGGTAAACTCTTAATACAGAGTTCTGTATTTCAGCAGAAAGTATCATACTCTAACATCCTTTGAGATACCTTTTGGAATATGCCTGCCTAACCCACATCCTTACTGCTGAAAAGTGACTCCTCTACCCACAGGGTGTTGATGGGATGCACTCCCCTGTCCATAACTGACTGGCCTACAGATAGACACCTAATGAATCATGCTGCTCTAAGCCATACTGGAGCTTGAGGCCAAAGGAAAAATCAATAATAGTGATCCTGTCTATACTTGCAACTTTGCATTTTGTTCATCATGTAATTTTTTGCATTAATTTTTATTTTTTTAAAACATTGACTTGAGGGGTGCCTGGGTGGTTCAATAGGTTAAGCATCTGCCTTCATCTCAGGCTATGATCCCAGAGTTCTGGGATCAAGTCCCACATTGGGCTCCCTGCTCAGCAGGGAATCTGCTTCTCTCTCTACACCTCCCCTACACCCCCGTTCGTGCTTTCTCTCTCTCACACTCTCTTTATCTCAAATAAATAAAATCTTTAAAAAAAAAAAAAAAACATTGCTTTGAAATAGCATTTATCTGATTATTGATCTTTTTAGGCATCATCTTAAATTATGCACCTGAGGCTTTATCACCTCACCTAGTCTTATCCCTGCTGACAAAGCTAGATGTCCCCCGAATTCTGGAAATGGTCTAAGAAAGATTGGTCAAGGGATCTTAAAATGGTAACCTCAACACTATATTTGGCCTGATAACTATGGCTATATTTAGTTTTGCCATTAATATTATTTAATTTAAATGCTATTAAGCATTCTGTGTATTTCCACTGCCCCATCACTCACTTTTAATCAAAATGTGGCCCAGCTCCTGAAGGCCTTCGGGCCTGACTCTGGCTAGTGAATGGGAATGGTCACTGGGATGGAGAATGTGCAGTCTGGAACCTGCTGACACCACCATATTTTGCACAAGTGGAAAGAGGCAGAAAAAGCCCAACTGTAGAAAGAAAAACAAAGTGGATATGCAGAGAGGAGTGAATCTAATCTCTAAGAGATGACTGTGCTGACTTTGAACTTCACAGGAAGGCAGCTCGAATTCTACCTTGAGTGTGAACCAGGCACCCAAGTCCCTTCTCAGTTTCCCACCCCCTTGCCTCCTTCCTGCATGATGGCTCCTGATCCATGGAAGCTAATCATCCTAACCAAGTCCCCTAAGGAAGAGAAATCCTTGTCCTTTCTAACCTACTATTTACCGTGAAATGAGTAAATAACCAATTCACCAAGTAAATTCTGACCTGCACAGAGTCTCCAACCTGTAAAAACAGCAGCCATTCAGAAGGAAGAATGAACCTCCACTCTGCAGTCTTTGTTGTGCGGTTCATAACCCCGTGGCGCAGTGAGTATAGTTAACACTGAAAAACTGGCAAGCACGGAAAGGCTGGATGAAGACAGCCTCCAGGAGCTATAAAGAACGCTGCCCAGGCTCCTGCTGTGAATAACTGTTGTTATAATTATTCAGAATCAATTTTAATCAGGAAACAACACACCCATTTAAATAAAATGAAAATAAAAGCACCAGGAAGAAAACCAAAGTTTGATTCCAAACAAAACTGAAGACTTCAGCCTCTGCAAAGAAAATCTAATTCTGCCAAAATTTCGTACATTTTACATTTAATTTTACTCTGATTTACAACTGAATCTCCTGGGTACCAATGGTATATAAAAAACCATTAATTCTGTGGAGGCAATTGTTAGTTTTTATAATAAAAAATGCATACTGCTTATGCCATTATTGCTTCGGAAATTAGGGAACAGAGCTTCTAATACCCTGAGCGTGGAATACTGTAGCAAACCACTTAACTTGCAATAATAGAGTATTGACTAGGTACAGTGATCTGTGAGACACGGCCACAGTCAGATTAAGCTACCATCACACTGGGCTCAATAGAGCTTCTCTTAGAATACATTTATTCCACCTTAGCCAAAGAATTCCCAACAAATTAGCTATGAAAAAGCTTTCTAAAAAGGCTTTTCCTATAACCTATATATCATTTTCCCTTTTTCACTTTGTTTTCAAATACTTAATTAAAATACTGACTTCTTCCCCTCTCCTACCTACAAAATCTTTCAGACTTTGTAATACTAACCCCTTGACTTAAACAATATCTGAATTAAGAGGAGGTGTTTCTAAGGCTAATTTCATGTTTACCAAAGAAAATCACCATACAAAATGCATGGGCTAGCATTTGCAGGCCTTGAAAGTATGAAAGAATAAGTTGAGGAGCTTTATGACACCTTTCATGTGAACTGCACTAGCCCAATGGTGTCAAAACATACAAGTGTACATGCTTTTTCTGAATACAGGCTGCAATCGGTACCCCTCTCCCTCTCCTTCTCTTCCCCCTCTCTCCCCTTCCTTCTTCCTTCTCCTCACATACACAGTCACTCACTCACACACAGACTTTTCATTATTCCTATTCATTATTCCTTAGTTAATCAGCTGAAGCGATCTAGCATATTATACTGTGACAGGATATGGTAAGATATCTTCTGGTCCCTGTCACTACTCTTTAATGGACACTGGAACATTTAATCTGAAGTCTTTCCTTTGCATCCCAATGCTGAAACCTATTAGCACTGTGGACAGATCCTAAGCACCTGTGCCAGATGAGTTTGGGTAACAAGAAAAAAGATGTCTCCGTGGAAAATGTATCCAAGTTACAGGTCACAGGAGGAAAAGTCTCAGTGGATATAGCTTAGGAAACAAAAAGGGACACCTTAATGGCTCAGTTGATTAAGGGTCTGCCTTTGGCTCAGGTCATGATCCCAGGGTCCTGGGATGGAGCCCCACATCAGGCTTCCTGCTCAGCAGGGAGCCGGCCTCTCCCTCTCCCTCTCCCTCTGCTGCTCCCCCTACTTGTGCTCTCTCTCTCTCTCTCTCTCTCTCTGTCAAACAAATCAATAAAATATTTTTTTAAAAAAGGATACAAAAAAATAGCATGGCCCTGAAACACTCCTCTTGCTTTACCATAATTGGCTTTATTCCTTTGACTTCAGGCATTATCTACCCCTGAAATTTTTAAAAATGTGAGTCTTTGGAACATATTATTTGGGGAGAACTCTTCATGAGTCCCTCATATTCCTGCAGGTTTTCTGAGCAAAGGCACTGACAGTTTTTCCCTAGACTATCTTGTCATGGATGTTTGAATAGCAGAGAGCCTTAGAAGATAGAATCAGTTTTCCTCTGGGGCAGAGGACAGATTTGCTTCCTGACCACCTTAAGAAAGATAACATCTCCCTCCAAAGCAAAGGTGAGTCACTCTTCCCAACAGAACTTTTTAAAAATTAGGGTTTCCTAAGCTTGGCATTCCTCACCTGTGACACAAGCCCACTGTATGGATAACATTCCCCTAAAGACCTGCTCTGCATCATCCTATTGGACATGGGGTCCAGAGGAACCAATGAGATGCTGATGCTCTGCCTGCTGAGCTGTAAATAATAAAGTCTTTTGTCTCCACCCAGAAAACTCTTGTCTCTGGCCAACATCTATGAAACTGTGATGCGCTGATTTGTTAGTTTGCAAGTAGGGTAAAATTTCAGACCATCACAGTTCTGGACATTAACCAGACTTTGTGAATTAACATGTAACTTGAGTATAACCAACTCTACCCTCACAAGAATAACAAAATGCTTGACTCCTAAATTTTAACGGTTATACAGGGTGCTTAAAATATTCCCCAGCCTCTGTCACTGCCGGGCGAATGCCTCATGCATTCCCATGAACAAATATGCCAACTGCAGTGCTTACACAAAATTGCCATGTTGTCCTTCTCTATGCCAACTGCCTCCATAGGTGTTTTGGGCTTCCCTTCAGCAGCTTCTGACCATATCCATCCTGAGTGGCAGTGTCCATGTAAGAGTGCAATCTCCAGAGAATTTTCCAAGATGCCAATTCCAAAGGTGCCAGTGCTCAGAGACTTCCCTCTCTTCTATTCTGTGCCATACACTGAGATGTAGGCCTGAAATACCACTGCTTGGGCATAGAATCCCTGAACTGTCTCATAAGGAAAAAAAATTACAGCAACTTCTGACCACTGGCCCATTAGCCTGTGAACTCAAACCCATTCCATTGTATAGAGCAGAAAGACAAAACAACACCCTCATTATTTTGCCTCTCCTCTTCTGTGTAACCTTTATTATCACCAAACTCCTCCTTTCAATCAACAAACAATCCAGTGCTCTTATATCAAAAGGTAAAGACAGATTCTGGGCAAGTATCTAAACCCTCCATTCATTCCATTAATAGTCCTATTACAAACCCTTTCAGTTTATAAACATATCTGCCAACCAACGAGCAGAGAATTATACCAGAGAAAATGAGAGCACCTGGCTGGCTCAGTCAGTAGAGCTTGTGACTCTTGATCTCAGGGTCCTGAGTTCAAGCCCCATGTTGGATATGGAGCCTACTTAAAAAAAAGAAAAGAAAAGAAAAAGAAAATGTAACACAAGTTGTATAATATTTTAAAAGAAAGCAGGGGGAAAAAAAGACAAAAAGAAATGGTCCAGATGTCACAGATACATGGAAAGAATGCACCTAGGCATTGAACAAGTTTCTGCCAGAAAGGACAACATTGTCAAGGTCATCTTCAGCCTTGAGCTCCTCTATCTAGGGCAATAGTTTTTGGCACATGTACCCCAAGCATTGAAACCGATCATGCTTTTATCTAGGTAGTGATGCTCATTTGTATATTCATATATGCTAACCAGTGATTATGAAACGCAGTACATGTGAAGCATAGGTGGAAAAGAGAAATTGCTCAATATGAAGCTAATCCAAAACTGATTTTTGTTAGCTCTCATTTTCTGTCTTCATCCTTAGGAAAAGAAGAAAATGTAGACTTTCAAGGAAATAACCATCTGGATCAGGATGCCTCCCAAATTTCACATTCAGTCCTGCCATCCAAACAAGGATTTAGAAGCACTTTTCCTAAACCAATAATTGAGTGGTGCCTGCCAATTTCTCCCAGAACTTGGCTTTTCTTAACAAGCTATTCTACCACTTCTGTCCCTTTTGTTTTTTTGCAATGAGAATAAGAGGAATTGGATGAATTGTACACAATCACCAGGATATCATGGGGGTAAAAGGTGTGCAATGAACTGAAAAAAAAAAAGTAAAATATAATAAAAATACTGTTCAAGTCATGGAGCTTTCTGAGAAAAATCCACAAATAAAAAAACACCATCTAGAAAGCTGACAGTTTTATAAATTGGTCCATAAAACAGTAATGCTCAATTTTTTTTACTAGCCTAGAAAGTGTTTAGTTTTGACAGAAATGACCCAAGTAGCAAGGACTATATTTCTATAAGGAAAGTGATAAATACGGAAAATGCAGCCAGGACCAATTTTTACCAAAAACTCAAAGGAACTAAGTTACCTCCAGAGAAGAATGAACTGACATCTAACACAACTTAACAGTGATTTCCTTGACAGAGATTTCTCAGGAAGGCAGTACCATCACTCAGACTTCTGGATCTTATCCTACCCTGGCCCATTTCCATAACTCCTAGTTGGAGCCTAGATTAATCACTGAAACAATGTTCATGCTTTGAGAAGCTCTAAGAATAAGAAAATTTCCATCTGAATCTTGATCCTGAAAGAGGAGTTCTGAGGAAATCTCTCATCCTTATAAAACAGATTTTCCCAAGGCTGAATCTTCTTCCTGGGAGTTAAGTTAAACTACTAGAAATGCTGAGTACTCTGCAGGGTTATATATCAAGAGGTCCACAGCACAGGTTTAGTGGAGGCCAATCTCAGGCTCAAATCCCAGCTCTGTCGTGGCTGTCCAAGTGACCTTAAGGAGTTACAAGATAGTGCTTAAGCCTAGTTTCATTATCTCTAAAAATGTGAATAATGATGTTACCAAACATGTCCTCCATGAAATAAAAGTGGGATGATCAACCATAATGTAGGAACTAGAACACAGCTATATAGCAGAATTGTCACAGGTCTCAAAGAGATTAACACCAGCAGAAAGAAGAGCACCACCATGGAATAACAACAGCTGCTTTGTGATGAGATAGAAAAATCCTTCCAGAAGAAAAAAAGAGGTGTTAAAGAAGAAAACAATGATTTGCAACTTCTCCTTCTGGATCTGTTTTACTTCTCCAATCTCTAGAAGCTGTTGAAGCTTCAAATCCTACAAACAGGAGCTGGCAGGTGATGAAAATGGGCTCAAAACAGTAGCTGTGGGTCATGTAATCAGCACCATCTGAGAAGCCCCAAAATCTTGCCCGACTCCTGCTGACTGGCTGTGCCTGGGGCACCCACTTAACGTCTCTGAGCCCCTGAATCCTCAATCGTAAAATCAGAGATTAGCATAGGTTCTAGAAGGTTCATCAAAGCTTATGAAAAACATTCTCAATTTCCACAATTCTACTAAATCAAACACACAGATGATCCAAAAAGGATTGCAAGTCAGGTTATCTTTCCCCCAGAGAAATCGAGCTGGCATTACTGGGAACTCATGCCTTGTTTGGTAATGAGCATCCAGAGCCATTGGGCTGGGCATCCAGGTGACCCACATTTCTGTATAAATGCTTCTGCTGGTGCCAAGGGCCGCATGCAGCCTGGAACTAGAAAGGAAGAGATTAAACTGAAGGCACAAACACCTGCCTCAAAGCCTATAGGGAGCTCTAACCATCCTGACAGGCCAGTTGTGGTAATTGTCCTGTCTTATCCAATAAACCAGCTATTCAAGCACTGAAAGGTTGATGCCTCCTGTCAGTTGACCATAATTCCAATCACCTCCATTGCACATATATGTTTTATTTGCATCGCACCTGTGCCACTACAGACCAGGAGAGACCAATTAAACTATGATTAGCACATATGCCGCCTAAATCTGACAAAGGGCTGTTCTCAGTGAAATCAAAGAACTGTGTTAGGGAAAGTCAGATGATCACTTAGATGTGAGAGGGTAGTACTGATGATATTGAGAATATGTGAACTACCGAAATAGATCTACAAGAAATCAGACTTGTTAGTTATGTTTTCTATTGCTATTGGATGAAGAACTTTGATGGCACATGTTCAGACAAGAGAACATTCCATTTTAAACCCTTGCTACTGAACAGGAATAGGATCATGAAGCTTAATTTATATAAATACATCAATTGACAGGTCATCTGGACATTAGCATCTGGATACATCACCTGGACTACTGAAAGGCAAAACACAAATATGGGCAAGGTCATTACCATGACTGATAAATTGTCCCAACTTGCCTTCCCAACTGAATTAGTTAGGGCAATGCCACTGGCTCTTTTTTTAAGATTTTATGCATTTATTCATGAGAGAGGCAGAGACATAGGCAGAGAGAGAAGCAGGCTCCCTATAGGGAACCCGATGTTGAGGTAATTGGGATCTAAAAACAGCTCCTAGGTGGAACCTCAACTTACACTTATCATTGATTAGTAGTGTTACATTGTACTTCCTCATCATCAGTAATTTTATGCAGTATCATGCTGAATTTGTTTTTTCAAGATATTGGAGTTTATCTAGTCAGACAATAAAGATACCTCACAGGTATACTACTAGGTCTAGGAGTACTATTAGGAGCAGGAATACAGTACCGGTTGCCTTTCTCTTGAGGAAAGAAAAACTACTGATTTGTCTTCACTTTTTTGGTTACTCAGGCTTCATATTCAGTATGGTGACAGACTGGTTAGTGTCTAACTTTGCCTCAGGAACCTGGATCATCACCTGACTCCAACTCTGCTATCAACATCAAAAGGTGGTTCACACTCATGCCAAAATCAGTTAAAATCTCAAACTCTTGGGGTACTTGGGTGGCTCAGTCGATTAAGTGTCTGACTCAATTTTAGCTCAGGTCATGATCTCAGAGTCATGAGACTAAATGCACAGTCAAGCTCTGCACACTCAGCATGGAATTGCTTGTCCCTCTCCCTCTACTCCTCACCCCCTCACTCATGTTCTCTCTCTCTCTCTCTCTCTCTCTCTGATAGATAGATGATAGATAGATTGATAGATGATAGATAGATAGATAGATAGATAGATAGATAGATAGATAGATAGATGATAGATAGATAACATCTTTGGGAAAAAAAACCTCAAACTCCTGCTTGGCTTACATTTCTTATTTGAATTCTATCTTTTGTGTCACCTTTATGAGTGATACAGCATCCATGAAGGCTGGACTTTGTGGGAAAAAGACCACACACTGATAATGTAAAAACAAACCCCAAAAGGGGTTTCCTTCACTGCATTGAAGAAAGCAAGAGACCAGGTGATCAGAACCACCACTCCACAGTTTATTAACACACTGTAATGGCAGTGTCTCTTTTGTCCTTGAGTATAGCTAAGATTACTACCAACATATGTCTTGTGGATGACAGGCTAAAGTCGCTTATGTCACTCATGTAGGAAAGATGAGACCATGTGACATTCAGCACAGGAGGAAAAGGCAGATCCTGTGATCTTAGTAAACTTTAGAAAATCTATTTTTTTTAAGATTTTATTTATTTAGTCATGAGAGACACAGAGAGAGGCAGTGACACAGGCAGAGGGAGAAGCAGGCTCCATGCAGGGAGCCCGACATGGTACTCGATCCCAGGTTTCCAGGATCATGCCCTGGGCTGAAGGCGGCACTAAACTGCTGAGCCACCTGGGCTGCCCTAGAAAATCTATTTAAAAGGAGTATTCTGATAACGTTTGTTTTGATGACATCATATTTGTGCCATAAAGGACAGACTCTGAACTGCAGCTTTTGTCCAGGGTAGTAAATCATTAAGGATCTCTGAGCTTAGATTTTTAACTTCTAAAATGCATGATGTAAAGTTCTGTTGATTATAGAGAATCTGATTTTCTAGTCAGCATCCACCAAAAGCAGCAACAGAAAATGCCTCTGTAGCACAGTTCTGCTGACTTATGATCCCTACTTTGCCGACTCTCATCTGCTTCTAGGCACAGCTGTTTCCAAATGGAGCAGCACTTTATGCAAACAGTGCCAGTCTGGCCTCAGAGCAAGAAAGCCCAGAGAATAGGAGTTGGGGAAATCAGTATTTTATAGTTGGAGCCAAAAATTTGGACCATCACCTGTGATTTCAGATACCTGAGATCTTCCATGGCTTGTTCTTTGCTGAAATGCATTGCCTGAAGCAGATCTTAGAAAGATGTTATAGCAATCCAGTTCTCCGAGTCCTCGCAAATTTCTATGAGCCTGCCAAGAAGATGAGCAAATCGAAGATGATGAAGAAGACTGTGGCATGCATAGCACCTCCTCTATCTTTGCTCAACCTCATGGAGAAAACTGCACCCAAGTTGATCATTATAAGATTAATATCCAGTTTTGTTTTTCTATAGAGTTCAACAGTGCATAGTTTTTATCAAAAATAAATAAATAAACATAATAAATTCACTCTGTAGGACACTGGGAAGAGAATAGAATGTCAGAACCAACAAGGTATGAGTCATCAACAAGAGTAGGACCTTTGGAAAACTAAGAGAAGCAGACTCCCTAAAGAACACTCTCTTTGGGGCCCAACAGAACGTTTCACAGTCATTAACCTTCTATATTCAGCCCCTGGCTGCTGGCTCCAAACTGCAATAATCCTACATCTTCCAAGACTTCCTAAAGCCAGAATTTGACCCAGAAGGCAAAGTATAAATTGTAATGTTTAAGAGCAAAAGCTTTGGAATAAGTTTGCCTTGTTCCATACCATGGCTTCACTACTTACTGTATGATTGTCAGTAAGTAATGAATTTCTATTAGGCCTAATTTACACATGAGAGAAAAAGAGCTAAAGATATATATTTTTAAAGTTAACAGTAGTTGTATCTGGATAAAGAGATTAAGCATTAGTTTTATTTATCTGTATTTTCTAAAAATGTTTATAATTGAGCATATATTATTTTATAATAAGAAAAGCAAACATGTTATATAAAAATAATAAAGTTAACTAAGAAATTAGAACTTAAGTGGAGTAATAGTTTTAATAGAATAATTCTTGATGAATCCAAACAATAGTCAGTTTCCAACTTTGTTCCTTTGTTATAAAAAATGCCAAAAGTGGATTCGAAAATCAGTTAATGAGCTTTATTTTAAATAAAGGCAAACAAAACCACAGCATCTATATAATTAGTTAAAATACAAGACCTCCCCCATCTCCCATTTGGTCAATTGATTCCATTCCTGCAGGCCTTAGCTGGCATGGTAACTGGCTCCCTTGACAATCCCATGATGTCTCATGCAACAGATTCTTTACTGTTTTCCAGATATATACCTCCCGGGCTTATCACAAAAGTGTCCTTCCAAAAGATTCCAGGAAAATGAAACATTCTTTTGGAATGTTTTTAAGCAAGTTATCAAAACACAGAAAGGACATTGCTTTCAAAGTTTTAGCCTGTTCCAAGAACCCTGTTGAGATTCTTGGCTCATTCTCCCATAGCTCTGACACAAAATCCAACTGATAGTAGCAGTCTTACTTCACGATGGCTGATGGAGGACAAGAGGGTGCATCAGCCAACCTGATCACCGAGGAATTTCATCAAGGAAAAAACATCCTTCATAAGATCAACAGTGAACTCCCAACGAACTGAGAAACTACAATCCCATTTACAAAGAAGAGACCAACAGAATTACAGAATAATTCCCAAATAAGAGAATCAGGGAAGTGGGAAAGCCCTGGAAGCAACAACATATCTTGTGATTGTTCATAAAAATTAATTAGAGTGCCAGAAAAAAAAACTGCATTGATCCCTGCTTTCAAGGTGATTTCAATATATTTTGAACAACAAGCCTCAAATGTATCACTCTAAATAAAGTGAAGGATATGCCCCCAAAGACAACCCAAGTGAGCATTGGAACAATGGTGGTGTTGCATGAAACTACTACTCATGCAACTAAAGAAAAGGCAAGCCAACGAAATGTTGCTCTGTCCTTCTGCCCTACATAGCTGTAGAGCCCCTCATTCCATAACCATAACTCTATTATCTACCAGAATTACTATTTTCACTTGTTTTGAAGAAATTCATCCCAACCACTAGTACTTCTCAGTCTGAACTCCAAATTAGGGGCCCCTGGGTGGCTCAGTCGGTTGGGCATCGGACTCTTGGTTTTGGCTCAGGTCATGATCTTAGGTTCATGGGATCAAGCCTCTCATTGGACTCCCTGCTCAGCAGGAGTCTGTTTCTCTCCCTCTCCCTCTGCCCCTAACCTTGCTCATGTACTTTCTCTCTCTCTCTCTCTCTCTCTCTCTCCCCCTCCCTCCCTCCCTCCCTCAAATAAATAAATAATTTTTAAAAGTAAACTCCAAATTAAAAATGTAAGCAAGAACACCAAAATAACAAAACTTAAGAGGAAAACTAACAAATGAAAGAGACACTAGGCTGAAAGGCAAAATAACCAATTCTTATAAACAGAGCTTATGAACAATATTGAATAGAAATTTAAATATGTAATAATTATCCTCAACAGATTCGACAGGATTTATATCTACAAAAGAGCTCTGTGAAAAGCAATCATCAGTCTGCAAATTAAAAATATGATTGCAAAGATTTTCTTAAACTAAATAAATCAGCCAAATACCAAAATGGAGATCAGCTAAAACTGAATTAACAACTGAAAATCTGGGATGCCTGGGTGGCTCAGTGGTTGAGCATCTGCCTTCGGCCCAAGGTTTTATCCTGGAGTCCCAGGATCAAGTCCCACATCAGGCTCCCTGCATGGAGCTTGCTTCTCCCTCTGCCTGTATCTCTGACTCTCTCTGTGTCTCTCATGAATAAATAAATAAAATCTTAAAAAAAAAAAACTGAAAATCTGTCAAACACAGATAGAAATCATGAGACAAATGACAAGAGTCATGATAGAACTTAGATCTTTCAAGATAGACCTTAGAAAGCCAATATTTGTCTACCATAAATTCTAGAAGAATGACAAACATAAGGAATACAATGAAAGAAATAAAAATCAATTTTCCTTGACTTAAGGAAATTTTCCATAGGACATGGCCTGCTGTGGAAAAGAGCTAGATGTCCACAAATACTCATTCTCCCTGTCTTCTTTTAATAGAACCCCTGAGAATTTTAGCTGATCATCAAGGACCAGGCAAAATAATTTCTCATCCTCTCTTGCAAAGTGATCATGTGACAAAATTCTAACCAGTAAGATGTGGATTAAAGTGATATATGCAATTGTAAGTCATTCTCTTAAAGAAAAGCAATATATGCTTTATTTCACATAACCAAAAGGTTTAAAATGAAGTAAAGATACAAAGGATTTGAACAACAAAAAGGTTCATTCGCTATTACACATATATTCTTTCTTCAGATATAAGTATGAATATATATTCATGGACAATATTAAGGATATAAATACATATGAATTATATAATATACATTTTATATACATGTATGTATAGGTATGTATGTAGGTACCAAACAGAGAAGATACTTTACAGTCAAATGCCTATAAAACCTGTTTTCAAAAGTCTATCATATACTTGACCAGGGATGATTTCATCTTTGCTGCAGATTAGTGGTGGCTGTGAGTTTCCCATGCTTTCAGTTTCCAAGATGAATTTCATGTGTGTGTCGTTATACCGTGATTATTTATTGGGTATATGGTAGGGGCTGGGCAGACAACTCAGCTTTTGGTTCATATGTTACCGGGCACAAGGAATCACATCCATCCACACTTGACATAGGACAGTACATTACCCTGAAAGCCTGGACTTTAACTGTGGTATAGTAAGTGAATGGGACTCTGGATTATCTTTCTTAGGGAATAATATGAGAAGAAAGTGCTCTGAAATATTTGGTAGCCAGAGGAATGAAGTAGGGCAAAGATGTCCTACAGATCACCAAAACTCTGTGTTATACTTCCCCCCATAGTGTGGAGCTGTCTCCAAAGAGAAGTAGCTGGTCTGCCAGGGACTACATTTCCCAGTTCCTCTTACCCTTAGTGGTAGTCACGTGACTAAGCTCAAGTCAATTAAATGTGCACAGAATTGATGACCACAACATGCAGACCTGACACATAAAGACCCCCACAACCCCCACACAGTACTCTACCCATATTCCTTTCACTTTTCAGCTGGTTAAGAATGGAAGTGATCCCCAAGGTGACCTTAGAAAGAGAGCAAAACTCCCATCAGGCCATGTCCCTGAATAACTGTATGGATGGAGGTGACCCCCTCTAAACTTTTCACGTACATAGTACTCTTATGTGAACAAAGAAAAACTTCTGTAGTATCTGAGCCATCATTCATTTTTGGGTCTATTTGTTAGAATAGTTAGACTACACTGATTAATGTAGGGAACAAAATAGTACCTACCCCACAAGTATGGTTGTAGAGCTTAAATGAAATCATGAAAAAAAGAAACTTAGCACAGTGCCTCACCCATTGTAAGTGCTGTGTGGGCATTATCTTAGTAAGTACCCCGGAAATTATGACAAGGACTTTAGAGTCTTCAAAATGATTAAGTTTCAGGAGATGAGCTCTTGAAAATAAAGGAAAGTGATTGATGACAGTCTACTCAGTCCATTTCTTCCAGTTAATCACTCCTTCCTCCAAAGAATCCTCTGGGCTTGGTTATATGAGTAGCGCAGTAGGCAACCAAAGCACATTTGAGCAATAAAGCTGTGAAACAAGCTCAATATGCTAACCATCAGGGACAGTGATGAACCAGCTGGAGACTCTGAGATGAGTCCCTAACATGAGTGACCAGAAAGAAAGGACTCATATGTAAATATGTGTGCAAATGCAAAGTCTTTTCCTGCTTTTTCCGTTTCTGCTTGCAGTGAGCACATGTGTGCATACACAAGCACACACACACACACACTGACACACAGATAGATTGCTGCACTGCAAAGAGTATTGGTGATTTTATTGATGGGTCTCTCAAATCATCACTAAAACAAAAATAAGCTGTTCATTTCACAGCTGGAGTCAAATGGAGTGATGACAGTTGTCTCACCCTTCTTTGATGATAAATGAGCCTTCCCCTGCTTACTCGGGTCCTTGACCCAAATTCACAGTTATTCCAGTGACCCAGGCAGACCTTTGAGAAGAAAAAAAGCCACACTCACAAATGCCTAATGAAGCTTGTCTCAACTATTACTATTGTACCCTGTCATTCTAACTATAATTGATTTGCTAAGGTAGCTCTTTTTATAATCAGCCTAGCAGACAAAAATACCTAATATAAATTAAACACTTCCCTCTCTCTCTCTCTCTCCCCTTTCTCTCCCTCTCTGCTTCTCTCTCACACACATTTCACCAGTCCTACTATCCCATGTTTATTTTAAACTTTCTACGAGACTTCACATTCTCCTCTTATATCTTAGAAGTAAGCAAATAAGTGTCTGCCCTTTAAGAAGGTCTTTGGTAAAAGGATCTTAGAATTGTATAAAAAGGACTGCATCCTCTTGACAATCTTTTTCATCAGGCACAAATTTTGGTTGATTGAAGCTGACTGTCTAGAATCCTTTTTGAAAAGGGTTTGGAAACCGCATCAGAGATTAGTAGGAAAGAATGCCATGATCGAGCACAATGCCTACACAGACAGAGTACGGCAGCAAGTTACAATATATTCTATGTGTTTATCCTCCCTAAGAGTTAAAGTAGAATAATACATAGGAAATTCCAAGAAAGCAAGGTATCTAGCCTATTGTGTAGATATAGAGATAGCTATGGGTAACAGATATACAGGAATAGATATATAGATATTTAGAATCCGATTCCTTTGAGGAAGATAACACAACCACATTTCAAAGCACATTCCCTGAAACTGCTTATACCTGTTGGCTGTGTCCTACAACAATCTCCTTTACACTCTTTGTGTTGCAAGACATAAGGACACAATTAAACAACTTACTCAGGGAAAAAGGGAAAAAGAGCTCTAAGAAGTAAGGGCCTGAGATTTTTACGTTCCTTTCAAGAACCAAACTCTCTGAGAGATCCTCGAGCCTGAGATTCTACTGGAAGCCAGATGCTTTGTGGCCGCCTGGATGTCTTTCTTCAACAATGGAAGGGTGTATGTTAACAGCCTGTAGTAACAAGACTCCATTATTGCCAGAACATAACATCTCAAAAGGACTCCCAGCTACCCAGAGGTTGCAGAGAGTTCCATTTAGCACCATCTTTGTGAGGCGTGAACACCTGACACAGGATGAAAGTGAAGGAGCCGGCCCTGGGGAGGAAGGGCTTTTTCCCTTTCAAGTTTCTGAACTCTTCTAGGTCTGTGGAGGTCCAAACCACAGAACCAAGGAAACTCAAAAGGAAAGCAACAAAAGGAGCTACAAATCAAAAGCGCCCTCTCCAATGTACAGCTCCTGCTGTTCTGCTTTCATTACGCACCAGCATCGTCTGAATGGATAGCATCACCTCAGCCTCCTCGTACAAAGTCAACACACTGTATTGAGGAGTGTGTACAACTTGCAAAGGAGCAGCCTGGCTGCTGGCTAAATTCTCCAGTCTGTTTCAATCTCCCTCCAAGCCTTTTTTTTCCCAGAGGAAAAAAAAAACTGGGAGCTGGGGAGTTTTCTTTGTCCTGTGACTAGCAGGTTCCTTTGAGATATTCAGGAATAGCATAAACCCTATCACCACCATGACCCATCCCCATATGGCCATGCTCTCCCCGAGAACTGTCCTGTATGTAATTGGGACCTTTCTTTGCCCACCTGCCACACACGTCTTCTTCTTTCCTCTGGATTTCACTCTGCCACTAATTCTCTAAAGATACTTATGTTAACCAAAGGTCTCTGGGTTGTGAAAAACAAATTCACTTCAAACTATTGAGAAGGAACTTCTGGACATCATGTAACTAAGTTAGCTCACAAAAATGAAGCAAGATCCAGGTTTTCTAGGGCCCAAAGCCTAACTAATAGAAAAAGGATGTCTCTTTAATGTCAAATGCAAAATTATGTATGAAAGTGAGTTTCAAAAAGAGAAATCATAACAAACTGCAATTTTTAAGTGTTGGCAAATGTCACAAATACCACAAAACCCAGAGAAATATCCTAATGTTTTTTGTTAATTAACTGGCTGATAACACTTCTGTAATAACTTTGTCCTACTCCTTTTATCTCCTTGCTCTTTGATCACCTCTCCATATGACAATAATTTTTTATTATCACTTTCAAGGGAATAAAAAGGTAGTTCAAGGCTTTCTTCCAGGATAATGATCAAAATTCATTACCGAAGTTGGGATGCAGAAAACA
This sequence comes from Canis aureus, assembly GCF_053574225.1. Taxonomy (NCBI): domain Eukaryota; kingdom Metazoa; phylum Chordata; class Mammalia; order Carnivora; family Canidae; genus Canis; species Canis aureus. The sequence goes on from NC_135614.1 coordinate 49,452,265, forward strand.
TGCAACGTCACACACAGGTGTACTGTTTGTAGTACTGATGTCTGTCCTGATACCTAAGACAAAAACTGACAAATTATAGTTTGCATGATTCAAAAAGGAGAAAATATATGGTGCATTTAAATAGTCTAAATTACATAATCAAACATATTCCTCCACACTTCCATTTTGATTAAACATCAATAAGAACTGAATCCTCCTCTTATAATTTTATATTTCTGATTATCTAAATGTGCAAAATTCTTTAAATCTTCCTTCTCCTCCACTCCCCACATATATTGGATGCTAGGAGCTAACCAGTATGTTTCTGTAATAACCAGATCACACTTTCCCACTGGGTGTTCCCTGCAGGAAAATGATCACAGATTGAGGGGAGGGGAGGAGAAGTGCAGAGTGGAAGCAGAGAGAGTGGTGTGGAGGCTCTTGAAACCATCTATCCAGTCAATGATGTGATTTAGACTAAGGCAGTAGTGGTAGAGATACTAAGTGACCAGACTCACTTGTTTTGACAGCAGAGCCAGTATGATTTGCCATTTTAATATGGGAGACAAGGAAATGACGTGAGGGGAATCTGGCAGGCTCAGTCAGTAGAGCATGTGACTCTCGATCTCAGGGTTGTGAGTCTCAGACCCACCTTGGGTGGAGAGATCATTTAAAAATAAAATCTTCAAAGGGGCGCCTGGGTAGCTCAGTCTGTTGAGCACCCAATTCTTGGTTTCGGCTCAGGTCATTAGCTCGAGGTCTTGGGATGGAGCCCACTGGCGGGCTCTATGATCAGTGCAATCTGCTTAGGATTCTCTCTCTCCCTTTGCCACTTTTCCTGCTCACGTGCTCTGTCTCGCTCTCTCTGTCAAATAAATAAATGAATGAAATCTTTTAAAAAGAGAGAGAGATAAAAGAAAGAAAGGAAAATGAAGTTGAGAATAATGCCAAGTAAATAATATGACCACTTCCACACAGGATTATTCTGAGCACTAGCTGAATGAATGCTTGCAATCATGCCTAGCATAATGCATGGAACATAACTGGAACTCAATAAACATTAAATTTAACCTTGTTTATATTACTTAAAAAAAAACAAACCTGAGCAGAATAAATAGTATGGTAGGCCCTATATCATTACTAACTTGACTATTAATGATGGCAATAAGCACTTCCAAAAATTCCTCTCACTGGCCCCTGCAAATTTGCTGAAGACAACATAGGATAACAACCCAGGCAAATATTTAAAATAAAATATTGCCCAAAAAAGCACATAGAGCACAATCCTATATTTACCTAGGTAAACACAACTCACACAAAAGAAGATATCTAGAGTGTTCACTTCAATGCAAATGAGGAGCTACCAAAGTCTAATTCTGACAAAACACACTAGAGATTTTGGATTACCAGCCATAGTGACCTCAACCCTTAGCCCTAAACTCCTTTTGTAATTCCTATTGGCTATCCAGCTTTGAAATTATACCTTTATAGGCTATAATTTTTCATTTTTTATCCTATTTTTATTATTATCATTTTTTAAGTAGGCTTCATGCCCAATATGGGATTTGAACTCACAACCCTGAGATTAAGAGTTGCATGCTCTACTGACTGAGCCAGTCAGGAGCCCCTAATGAGAAATTCTTATTTCAAATCCATCCATACATTAAATGAAGCATTAATAGGGCACCTGGGTGGCACAGTAGATTAGGTATCTGCCTTCAACTCAAGTCATGATCTCAGAGTAATGGGATCAAGTCCTGGGTCTGGATCTCTACTCAGCAGGGAGTCTGCTTTTCCCTCTCCCTCTGCTACTCACCCCTGCTCCTGTTCTCTCTCTCTCTCTTTCTCTCTCTCTTTCTCGGAAATAAATGAATAATCTTTAAAAATAAAAAAAAATAGCTTCTGAGATCAGACGAGATTGGGCGTGTTCAGGGTGGTATGGCTACAAACAAAAATAAAAAAAAAATAGTAGCACCTTGGAGCTCAAGCAGTTAAGCATCTGACTCTTGATCTCAGCTCAGGTCATGATCTCCAGGTTGTGAGATCAAGCCCCACACTGAGTCCCAAATCAGGCTGTGCACTGGGCATGAAGCCTATTTAAGTTTCTCTCTCTCCCTCTGCCCCTACCCCCTTGCTCCCTCTAAAATAATAAATAAGTAAATAGATAGATAGATACTAATATTTGCACTATATCATTTCACCATTTGCTTAAATCTGCACAGCATACAGTCTTATTATACAATAAAATATTTTCAGTTTGAAAAGTTTGGGATATTTCCTCTTTTTTATATGTATTTTGTAAAATTTTTGCAATGGCAGTACATTAATTTGAGGTAAGAAGAAAGTAAATATTTTTAAAACATTAAGAAAAAAAGGCTAAGAAAAACTCATGTGAAAATATTACTTGATAACATCTCAATAATAACAGCCTCGCAGTAAATATGAATAAAGTTGAACCTAAAACTCTAATCAGAATAATTGGGATAATTAAGGGTTAGAATATTTTGATGGTGTAGTATAATATTTTTTTCAGTTACATATAAATGAACATTACCTTTGGTCTCTGCCTTCCACCTATCTTTCTAATTCTTCCATTTTCTACTTCTTTCCCCCAAGAATACAGCATAATTTATCAAGAATTTGCAATATGCCATATGCAAGTTTCTGTAAATAGCATGTAGAACACTGGGCCTACAGAAATTTTGAAGGGCTTTTACTCTGGTAGGAAAAATTTATGTCAGTATTTGCTACAAAATAAGGAAATTTCCTTAAAGAATATGGCTGGTATTGCAGGTGGTTTATGCAGTACTTATTCACATTCCCTTTCTTCTAGCTCCGGCTCCTATAGAGACTAGAGAGAAACAAACCCACCTTTCCAAGGCCCCTGCAATGAAGAGTACCTAAGTGACACATTCATGACCAATGAGATATAAGTGAATGACTCTTGGGAATTTCTCGCAGACACTACCTCTGCTAGTTCCTGTCTAGAATGTAAACAATGGTTAAAGTGGCAGCAGCCATCTTGGGACCTAAGAGAAAAAAGTAAGAGGATCACAGAGCCTTTGGATTTTATATCTTCGTACCACTGATCTAATACCAAACATCATATACCTCCAGATAGAAGAAGCCTTTATATATTTATGCCTATTATAAGTCCAGCTTTCTGCTAAAAAGGCAAGTCCTAATGGGCCTGTAGGCTACTTCCTAAAACAACTTAATGCCTTTAGCTAAATCTCTACTACCTTATGTTCCTATATTAGCCACTTTCTCCTGATATCACAATTTAGGAAAATACTAATTACCCCATGGTTCTGGAAAATTAAAATTACTTACCGGGAAAAAAGTATCATACTAGGCTTTTTAGACCCAATGTTCCAATTAATATATTATGCATCTATAGAATAGGGAAATGTAAAAGAGGCAAATGAAATAAAGACACAAACCTGAGGAATTTCATAAACAGTAATTAGGGGGAGAGTCAACAGTCTTCACATTTTATAAGTCCTATGTTGTTAACAAACCTGTGCCAACCAACCAGCTTTTCCATAATAGAGGTTACTGAGTGTTTGGAACATGAAAAGGCCACTAATTCCTAACTTGGGGATTTTTTCATATAGTCCATGGCCAGGAGGTTATCTGCACCCCCCCCCCAAAAAAGAAGAGTACAGGAGAGATCGGGGCCATGAAAAGGTAATGGGCAGAAGACAATCTCACCAAGATTACATTCCATAAAACAGAATTGGCAACATCTGCTCAATCTACTGTAGATAAACAGTGAACTATTTTCCATCTCATTAACTAAGAGGATGAGATATTAAATAAACCCCAGGGGCCTCATGCTTTGTTATCACGTTTAAGCCTTGGCCCAGACTTGCTGCATTTGCTAATCCTTGTAATGGTTTACAATCTAAAATCCTACACAATTTCTCTCTCTCTCTCTCTCTCTCTCTCTCTCTCTCCCCACCCTTACACACACACACACACACACACACACACACACACACACACACATTCCCAAATGGCTTAAAACCAAAAGTTCTTGCTTAATCTGACTGTCTAATTACTAGTCACTTAGCTTAAATTATTAACCATGTCTTCAACTGTGATATATGATACCTGTAGGTCTCCAAACAGGATTCTAATAGAATTATCTAATTCTATTAAACTGCAAACAACTGCCCATTAAATATTTATTAGCCAGCTTGCATTCATTGAAGATAGATTGGAGTGTCAGCAAACCTCTGGGTTCTCTCTTCCCAGGGCTTTGTCAAACAGAAGGCTCAGCCAAACCAGCTCATTGGAATCATGCCTATTGATCAACTGCCAATTACCTATTTAATCAAAATCAATGGGAAAAAAAAAAATTTAGAAGAACTTACAAGGTATGCTATGGATTTTTTTTAATACTTGGTTAAGTAAGTAAATTGGTTAAAATCTAGCTAACTTGATTGTAGACACTTAAAGTCTATTTTACCATGGGGAAAACTGCTAGAAGTTAAATAATTAGATTTTCTTTTTCAGACTGGTGAATTGTATTTTTAATAAAGGAGTTGAAGAACTGTCAATTTTAGCCACCCAAGAGAGATGCTTTTTGATGCCATGCTTTCAGGCTAAAATGTCTTCTTTCTTAAAGCCATATGAAAGATAACCTGACACCTTTGGCAGACAGTACTCCTTCAGATGGTAAGCATGTGGGCAGTTTTAGACAATTAGATTATGCAAGATGGCAAGTGTTCATTCACTAAAAATGCAAGAACCATCTGGATTCTCCCAGAGGATCTGGAGAAAATGAACAAGGAAAGTCACTCTTCTAAACAAACCACTTAAACATGAATTGTTCAAAACCCAAATTGTAAATCAATTCTTAATAGCAAAAGGCCATCATAGAGAATAAAAAAGGAGAGGAATGTCATCTGACTCTTGCTCAACTAACTTCTCAATAGTCAGAGAAAGGCCAAAGAAAAACAGGAATTGCTGTAGTAAATAATCAAGTGGTATATATTTTTGCTTCCTGGTTGCTGTAATTAAGGATTCGACTTCAGACGACTGCCTTATATGTTGATTTTGAGAAAATACTACTGTCCGGAAGCAAAATGATTAAGACAGACATGAACATCAGCACTGGGAATCTCTAGTCATTAAAAACAAAGCAACAGGGGAAAAAATAAATTGTGTTATATTCACACACTGGTTTAAATTATTGCAATGCAAATGGACAGACTACAGCAACATAGAAAATGGATTAATTTTGTACACATCATGTCGAATGAAAGAGCCAGACCCCCCCAAAAAAAAACAGATCCTGTATGATTAAATTTACATAAAATTCAAAAACAGGCAACATTATGCTTTGTTTTAAGTAGAATAATAGAATAGTTACCTTTTGGTATAGAGAAAAGGGTAGTGATTGGGAAGAATTTTGGAGTGCTTTTTATACTCGATCTACAAGCCAGTTACAGAACTCTAGTCCCTTTGGAAAAAGTTTTGCACTTTTCTTAATGTATGCTATTCTTCAATAAAAAGTTTACTTTCAAAAAGTAAAGCAACAAAGCAATTTATTTGTATGTCCTTAGACAAGTCACTTATCTCTGAACCTCCAAGTTTCCATCATGTGTAAAATAAACAGTCAGACAAGATAGTCTTCAGATTTCTTTAGATTTTTTCAGATTGCAAAAATGCTTTGATTCTACAAAAATATCACTTGTCTCACAAGGACAAACTAGATCAATATATCTATACTGATATCAACCTCATTTTGGCTTTCAAATATATCCCTCTACCCCCTTACCCAGTTCTTCAATCTTTACTTAAATAGCTATAAACAAGTTTTTCATAGTGTGTATACCCAGAGAATCCTCTCTCTAGATAGGTAGAGAGATAGGTATATAAGATAGATAGATGATAGATAGGTAAATAGATAGATAGATAGATAGATAGATAGATAGATAGATAGATAGATAATAGAATTTTTTTTAAATAAAATAAATCCAGACAAAAAGGAGGGATGGGGAACTGTCTTACTCTCAAAAACCTGCCCCTCAAGTGTCTTTCCATACCTCATTCACATAGAAATATTTAACTTTGAGTTATTTTATCCCAGGAGAGTCCATGGTTCTGGAATCAGACAGAAATGTACTTCATAAGAATGTAAAAAAAAAAAAAAGATCTGCCCTAAAATATGTCCTCAGCACAACTATCTAAGTACTAACTATCTAAGTTCCCATGATTAGAGGATCTTCTTGGATTGATCAGTCCTTTACCTCACAGAGAACGGGCCTCTGAAGACATGAGACATAGGACACAAGCTTTGTGAACATGGAAAAGAATGGTAGAGATCAAAAGCCTAGTGCATCTCTAGAAAAGAGGCTGCTGACATTTGGTACCAAGACGGTACTTCCTAACCAGATGAGAACCAAAACTCAAGAGAACTCATAAGGGAATGGGACCCAGGTATTCTCCCACTGCTCATTCCCCAACTAACCCCAACTTATTCCTGATTCTCCTCATACTTCCACCAAAAAAGTCCTTAGGAATTTCACCACACAATAAGAGAATAAAATTTGACCAATGGCCTCCTTTCCCTAAAGAACCATAACTGAACCAAATAAACTGTTATATATAGGATACTATAGGAGGGCTACCCAAAACTGCTCTTCACTCACTATAGAAACCAGGGCATAAGTCTCTCTGCTTGTGGAGCTCTGTAAGAAAATATTGGAGATCCACTGGGGAATGAGCAAATGTCACCAATTCACAACCAAAATAATGGGCAGAAAAAACCTAAATCCCTCATGTATGAAATATCACAACTTTTAAATTCCCTAGTAGTGTATCTCTTAAAAGGACAAAATAAAGTACAAATCAAGAATTGTTCTTGGAGGAATATTCCTAGATCATGTTGTCAGTAAACAGATAATATGTCATCTCTCCTTAGCTCTCAGGGAGAGGAGAAGTGTCTAGAGAATATGCAATGAGCAAGTTACCTGCTGCTGTCTTTTACAAATCTTAAACAGAGACCAAAAGCAGTTTGGTTGGTTTTTCTTAATAAGGCACATGCATCTCCAGAGAACACATCCACACCAGGCAAAAAAAAAAAAAAAAAAACCCTGCATCTAAATGCCTTTTCATGCCTTCCCAGCTGGGACCGGGGTTTTGCTCTCTCTTTTAAAGGCCAAGGGCTCTGCTACACATCTGGGGAAAGGAAATAAGGCAGAATTACATTTTGAAGGCATTGGTTTAGGTGTCAATCTGCTTCTCCAAACTGTAAGAACATAAGCAATTGTTCAACTGCTACTTAACCCATAAAAAACACCACCAATCTAAGCCCAGTATAGAAAGATCCTGTAGTAAAACGGGCTTTTCCACCCTTACAGGGAGGGTAGGAGCAAGTTGGGAGAAGAGACAAAAAAAAAAAAAAAACAAGTATAAGTGGAACTAGCTGTTATTGCAGCCAGAGTCATTCCATGAAGAATTCGGAGCTGCGTAGATGCTGAGGCTCACCAAGATGCTACTCCTGAGCCATCCCTTATGGACTTCTATGCCTAAGATTTCTAGTCTCCCACCCCACATCTATTTTTCTATATTAATACAAGTCTTTTCTGCATGTATGGCTGCCAGGTAAAGACTACAATTCTCTGCTTTCCTTAAAGTTAGATGTGGCATGTGACCAGGTACTAGCCAATGGGAAATATGAATAGAAATTACTTGTGCAAAAAAAAAAAAAAAAAAAAAGAAGAAGAAGAAGAAGTTACTTGCACAACTTTCTGGTCACATCCTTAAAAAATAAGACACATGAAATTCTATTATTCTTTTTTTCTTCCCACTTGCTGGAAATTGGACAGTGAAGCCACATGCTAAGAATGGAAGAGCTACGGAAGCTGCTGGGTCCCCATGCCATGGATCCACTATATAAGTCCTAGATGGCTTAGGCTCACTCAGCAACCAAACCAATATTCTAAAATTCACAACCACCAATGGCTGTTGCTCAGTTCTTTACCATCCTCTGTCCCACTGGAGTGATGATCATTTCTGCTCCAGAAGTTGCACAGCACCTCCATTAAGCATGGATGTTCCCCACTTAACAACCTGGCACAATGGTAACCTCACCCCACCATCACTACCATGAATGTGGAATTACCACATATGGAACAACTTGCAAGGTCATGGTAGTTTGAAGCAAGATCCCTGTCCTAATCAAAGTGGGGCCATGATGAACCAGTTTCAAATCACCCACAGAACCTGGTCAGTAGTGGCTGTAATACCTCTGATGACAGCTCAGTCGCCTTTTTTCTCCAGCCAGGAAATTTGAGTGAGCCTGAACAGGGTCACCTAAATAGATTGCACCTGCCAAGACTGGGTGATGGAATAAATGAGTACGTGTGGAATGGAAATTAGGGGGCTAGACCTAAAATAAATTTAACAGATTGCCTCCTCTTCAAGTGCTCCTTTTAATCAGCTGATTTCATGAGACTTTGCTTTGCAGAGGAGGAGATGTGACTCATAAGCATGCTTGCCAGAGACAGATGCTTGTGGGTTTTGTTGTTTTTTGTTTTTTGTTTTTTAAAATTCTATCAGACAGCGATCTGCAAGAAATTTGGATGAGGAGAAAGGCCAATGATAAACATGATTTGAATCAAGGCAGACTTGGGTGATAAGATACACAAAATTTTTATAGAATCACAGTTCCTAAAACTATGTTCAAAGACACAAAAATAAAAGGCAAATGAGAGTTTTACAAATAAAGGACCTTAGAGATCACCTAGTTCAACTCCGTTTTCCTAAATAAACACTTAATATAGTATATAACACACAATCAAACATACTTTTTGTAGTTGTTGAGTAAATGATTCCCTGACTAGAAAATAAGAGAGAAGAGTGACTCATCCAAGATTACACAAGAAATACTCAGGTAAACTAAGATGTCTCAAGCTCAAGCTCAACACATTCTCTATGCTGCTTTCTCTCATTATGTAGCATAATCCCTTTCATTTTTGAAGTGAGCCCTGATTTCCATGCACACACTTTCCTTCCCCTGGTGACTTTATCAGTTAGGACAATTTAAGCTGTAAGCAACAGAAAACTTAGCAAAGGTAGCTTAAGTTGGAAAAGTATTTTACTTTCCAGAAACCCAGAGGTGAGTCATCCCAGGGTTGGTTTGGATGGCTCAACATCATCAAGGACCTAAGAATTTTCCATCTTTCCACTTTCCCATGCTCATGTGTTGCTTTCTTCTGGGAACCTATTTTCTCACGGTTGTGAGAAAATTTCTCATTTCTCAATGCTCAATAGTTGTAGCATTTCTTTTTATCTTCTATGAAAGCATTAGGTAAAAAACAAGGAACAAGGGTAAAAATGGCTTCCTTTTCACTTTATCCTATTAATAAAAGGAAAAACTACTCTCAAAACCTTCAACATACTTACCTTTATGTCTCACTACCAGAAATGGGTCACATGATCACCAATCACTGACATAAAGAAGTGAGATAGAGATAGCTGGCTGAGGCCAATCATGATTTACCTATGGGAGCTGGGCATATTCTATCCCAAACAAATGAATTCACAAGGAAAAAGAGTTAAGTGGCTATCTGAAGACATTTATGAGCTGCTGCCACATATCCAGATTGCCTTGGCAGGTCTACTCAAGACTAAGCCTGAAGGTCTTATATCCCACAACGTTAGATAGAGGAGTATGAATTCGACTCAACAAACATTTGTCAATCACTTTCTATTTACCAGTCTTCACACAGACCCTGCGACCAAAACAACAAACAGAACTGATGCTCTTCTTACCCTCAGGGAGCCCACTGTACAATGGCAGATGAAGACCAGTAAATAGTTGTTACAATCCAATGTGATGTGTATCCTTATGGGGAAGCACCCACACATATGGGATAATAAAGAAGACATAACTAGCCCACATACGGATGGTCAGGGAAGGCTTCCAAGAGCAGGTGTCATCAACAGAATAAGTAGAAGCTAGCATGGAGATGTTATGGGACAAGCAGAGTGTGTTCCAGATAGAAGTTTCAGCATAAGCCAAGTGCAAGAGACAAGTGTGAATATGATGAATCTGAAAGCTGGAAAAAAAAAATTCAGCGTGACTAAACCACTGAACATAAGGCAGAGAGATCAACTGAGACTAAAAAGGTAAGAGCGGGTATTCGAATTAGCTTATTTCAAGTTGTTGCCAGTTTGATAAAGGATTCGCCATGACAGCCGTAGGTGGAGTCACAGGTGTAAAAACAAGTAAAAGGCAGCAAGCACAGAGGCGACCTCCCCCGGGGAAATGGATCACGACATTGCCACTTGGTGACTTGCAATTCCCACTGCTGATTCTCCATCTACTGAGGCTATTACAGACTGGGCTGAAAATAATGGACCAGTTCAGAGTGTCAACAGCTCCCGAGCAGAAGGACTAGTGCGGGTAATGAGTGTGCTTTGACAGCCCAAGGTCAGATATTTAACAATATTCCAGAGTTTAAGTATGATACACTGAGCGCTGTTTTAGCTCCTAACTTGAAAGGCTCACAGCTGCTAATATTTACAGAAATAGGAAGCAATTACAGTTCGCTGCCACAGGAGGAACTTAAATAATTTAAGACTCATAATGCCTCTGATTCTTTTCAAGCCATCTTTTCTCCAGAACCAGCTGCTTCTAGCTCTCAGAAAGCCCTCTGTTCAGAAGGCAGAGTCGCCCTGATGCACAGCACTGCTTTTGCTCGCCCAAAAACTCAAGCACACAGCTTTTTGGCATCTACAACATTTCTCCCACATTTGTGCTTCATCTCTGGAAAGGACCCCTTTTCTCACCAGCAATGAAACTCCACAACCATCTGCCTGGGCTAATCTGGGTAAACTGGCATGAGCAGAGAGAACCATAATGTAATTTCACAAATTAAACTAATTTATTTCAGTAGCCATTTTCATGACACCGATGTGGTAGGACAAGAATAGAGAAGAAAGGGGAATGGGGGAGAAATCGAACATGTTCAATGCCGAACAGAAGAAAGTCAAATTTTAAGTGCCTAAAGTTAATATGTGAACTACCCCCAAGAGTCTCTTCTTATGATTCCATTGTGAATTCAGCACTTTCCCTCAGGGGTCAACAAGCTGATGAGTGGGATAAGAAAATGTAAACAATGGTAATTTTTTTTAGTTGAAGTTTAGATCGAAGAGCTACTAATATCAGCCCTATCGAAAAATCTTTGCAAGAATTAGAGAACACTCAAACATCTGCTTCCATTATAAAGTTTTAAAATATGACCAAGAACATAACTGGTAAAGTGACTTCACCTGGGGATAAACACTTTTTTATATGAAAGGTGTTCTAGGATCTTTGAGTTCCACATTACATTCCATCTTACATTTATCATTACAGCTTTTCTTGGGAGGACATCAGACCACAAGGGAAAGAACATGTTTTCTGGCACTCAGCATAGTAGCTTTTAAATCCCAGCTCTACCCCATTTGTGGTTCCCAACTCTGGCTGGTTATTCCAGAGTTTCTGAGCCTCAGTTTCTGCATCTGCAACATGTGATCTTATAAACATGCTTTAATCAGAATTAAATTATGTTAAGTGAAATAACTTGGACAAAGAACCTAATAGTGCCTAGGATATGGAAAGCATCCCAATGAAGCCTGGTTTCATCCCTTCTCTCCCAATACCTGCTCTTCCATTTTTCTCATCAGGATAATATGTATACCTTTCCAGAGTCTGTAGTGTTTGGGAGAAATGCTAATCAGTTGCTCCTGACTGTTCCTTGAAAAATATAACAAAGAAACACTTTTTTTGTAATGTGTTGAATTGTGTTCCCCACAAAATATGTATATTAAAATCTCCACCCCAGTATACCTCATGATGTGACCTTATTTGGAAGTAGAATCGTTGATAATGTAATTATTCAATACAAGGTCACGCTAGAGTAGGATAGGGCCCTGATCAATACACCTGGTATCCTTTTTTTTCTTTAAGATTGATTGATTGATTGATTGATTGATTGATTGATTTAGTGCGGCAGGGCAGAGGGAAAGAATGAGAATCCTGAAAGAAGACTCCCTGCTGAGCATGGAGCCCCATTCGGTTCTCCTGAGATTCTGACCTGAACTGAAATCAAGATGGCACCCCCATCTGGTATCCTTAAAAGAGAATACCATGTGAAGAGACAGGCCTCCCAGGAGAGCGTCAGGTGATGATATAGGCAGAGATCTCAGTGATGAAGCAAAGCCAAGGAATTCCAAAGATTGCCAGTAAACCATCAGAAGCTAGTTGAAAGGCATGAAACAGAGCTTTCCTCATAGCCCTCAGAAGGAATCAACCCTGCTAACACTTTGATCTCAGATTTCTAACCTCCAGAACTGTGAGATAATGAGTTTCTGTCATTTATGCTGCCCGGTTGGTGGTACTTTGTTACAACAGCCCTAGTAAACTAATACAGACCCACTGCTAAAGTTATTTTCTGCTCAGTGTACACATTAATAGCTTTCACCACCACAACATTTTTTTATAGGTTGTCAATGACTTTAGGTCTTTTGGGTGAACATTTAATTGTATACTGTGTAAATAACATGGCTGACTTGGACATTCTGGCTGGCTAAGAACACAGAGTCCTTAGTACATTGCCTCCTTAGTCCTAAAGCACTTTGAATAAAAGGTTTCATTGGCTCTGTTTACCTGTTTTTCTTTCCCCAAGATGTCAAGCTCCTTGAAAGCAGAAACTGTCTCATTCACCTTCATGTCTCCAGCATAAAAATGTGGGAGAGGCATAACATTCATTGAACACCCTACTTTTTGTTTAGCACTTAAAACCTAGTTCCACAAACTGGCCTGAGTGCCTGCCATGTGCCATACCACTTCCTCAAACTAAGAGAGAAAGGCATCAATGTCCCCATCTTATAAAAGAAGAAATTCGGTTCAGAAAATTAAGATTGGGGCACCTGGGTAGCACAGTCAATTAAGCCTCCAACTCTTGGTTTCAGGTCAGGTTGCAATCTCAGGGTGGTGAGGTCAAGCCCTGTGTTAGGCTCCATGCTATGCACAGAATCCACTAAAGTATCTCTCTCCCCTCCCTGTGTTCCTCCCACCCCTGTGCACTCTCGGTCTAAAATAAACAAATCTTTTTTTAAAAGAAAGAAAATTAAGATTAAAAAATAGAAAAGAGGGATCCCTGGGTGGTGCAGTGGTTTGGCGCCCGCCTTTGGCCCAGGGCACGATCCTGGAGGCCCGGGATCGAATCCCACGTCGGGCTCCCGGTGCATGGAGCCTGCTTCTCCCTCTGCCTGTATCTCTGCTTCTCTCACTCTCTCTCTCTGTGACTATCATAAATAAATAAATAATTTAAAAAAAAAGAATTCAGTTCCTCGGATTTCTATACAGCTACTGCTGGCCATGTGGCATTAAAAAAAAAAATAGAAAAGAAAATTAAGATGAAAATGGCAAAACCTTTTTTTTCTTTTTTATTGTATTTTGTAACATGATTCCAAAAAATCCAAAATATGAATCCAATGTACATGCTCTCTTGGAGCCTGGACTCAGATAAGGCAAGAAAGAATGATGGGGGAGGGGGGTGAAAATGTCATCTCCCCAATAAATTTATTGCTGTCATCTCCCCAATAAATTCCCATAAATAAGCCATACATTGTAAATAATCCACAGTGCTAACATGGTTCTGACCTTGAGCAAAAGTGAGTAAAATCTGGAATATAGTTATTTCTTAGAAGAAAAGTCTGACCTAGAAAGACTCAACCCCCTTCTAAATTATTTAACACTTATTAATTGTATCCTGTGAACTAAAATGCTAAGTTAAAATCATGCCCTACCTTTTACTCTTCAATATATGAGAGTATAGCAGATAACAATGCTAAAACCAAACAGCTGGATCAAATGCAGATATATATGTAAATGAAATCCAGACAGATAGATAGATGATAGAAAGATCAAATCTATATATGAATGCAGATATTATGGGAAAATATTAAGTCCCTTCAAAAATTTGAATACTTTCTCTCAAAGCAGTGGCATTAAGGGAAAGCATTTTTCTCTACCTTTGAAAGGTTTCTGGCACAGATTTCTTTCATTTTTTTTTTTAAGTTTGGTGTTGTGATACCTTGCATATCAAAGCACAACAAACATAATTGCTGTAAAAAATAAGGAGCAACCCTGAGTATCACGACTATATGCATCCCCACCCCCTAGTACTTTTTCTGATCACAAAGATCCAACCCCTTCTGATAACTTGGGACCAATCTGGACCCAAGTGATAGCTATGGTATAAATGCTTGTGTCCCCCAGAATTCATATGTTGAAGTCTTAACCCCCAAAGATGGTATTTGAAGGTGGGGCTTTTGGAGGTGCTTAAACCATGAAGATAGAGAACCCATGGAGAGGATTAATGCCTTACAAAATAGGCTCCAGAGAGATCCCTGACTTCATCTGAGAGCACAGCAAGAAGGCACTGGCTATGAACCAGGAAAAGGACTCTCACCAGAATATGGCCATGCTGGTGCTTTGATCTTGAACTTCCCAGCTTCCAGAACTCAGGAAAATAAATTTCTGTTGTTTATAAGCTACCCAGTCTGTGTTCCTTTGTTATAGCAGCCCAAATGAACTAAAACACTGACAAGCCTTGACAAATGCCCTCTGAGTTTGACATTTGTTTTGCCCATTTCCCGCCTATTAGTTGGTTTTCGTCCTGTCCAAGATATATCTTTTAAGGTATTATTCCATGAAGAGGGACAAAGAACCAACTTAACAGGATCCCACAGAAGCATTAAAAAGTCCCTCCATATCAGGCCCTTGAACCAAATCAAACAGTTTAGCTCTTGCCTGCAGATTTCCAAATCCCTTCTCAAGGAACTCAAAGAAAATCTCAACTCTGAACACTCATGGAGAATTGTTGCTAAATTAGCACCAAACTAGATGATCCATGATTAACTACATGCCCTTGATAAACTAATCACGGCATCACCTGGCAGTTATGCCTTGTTTTACAACACCTCTTGGAAGGGATAGTAAAGCATAACCAATTTTAGAAACTATCTCCTTCTCTATGGGAAAACACATGTAAGCAATGAAATTCAATATTTACGCTGGATTCTTTTTGAAAGCAACTGTGAGCTTCTTGAGGAATCATGTATTTTTTTTTATCCTAAATACCCGTCACAAGGTTTGGCACACTATAGGCTTTCAACAGATGTTGGGCAAGACTGACTAACAGAGAAGGTGCTGAGATAAGACGAAGGCTAACATCCCAGGTGAGCAAAAGTCATCACAAGTATGTCTGTCTGCATATCAATTTGCAAAACTAGTGGAAGTGTTTTTAAGGCTCGCCTTGAATAGTAAGGCTCTAAGATTATGAAAGAAGTGATTTACCAAGCCCAATCCCTTCCCGCCAAGATGTAGGCACCTCAATCATTGCTGCAAAACCCCAGCACAGTTTAATTTAAACCAACAACTAAGAAACTGAAACCTTAACCATGTCAACTGAACAATTAACTTCTTTATTCGAAACACACATCATATTTGAATTATTTGATAATCACTCAATTCTCTTGCATGTTAGAAGCTTCTGAGTTATGCCAGCAACATGAATAATGCCTGTGCTTTAAAACTTCTCCAAATATGAAAAAATTACACGTGTACCAGTACAGGGAGGAATGACATGGTAAGTCCTTGTGATCCAGATTATCTCCACTGCTCTCTGATACTTTTTCTTCCATATCTTTTTCATTCAAGATCATATACACTCTGGCTCAAAAATGGGAATCCATATACTGCTTTTTCCCCTTTATACTGTAATTTTTCCCCTTTCTTTGCCTTTCTCTAATGCCTGTAGTTCTTAAAAGCAAATTAAAATGTTAAGTGATTAGCTAGCAAACATATGCTGACAACCACACACTACATATTTTTCAAAGTAAGGAACAATCCCATGATTTGCACATTTCAATACCCCAGTCAAGCTGAGGCAATGCAAGTAGAGAGCAATCTCTGTTCAAAAATATATCAAAACCTAAAAGTCAGGTATTAAACCAGAGCTCAAGAGATTGTCAACAAAATGTTGAAATTTCTAATATAGGCTGACCCTGGGTGACTCTGATTAACCCAAACCTTTCGCTTACAAGATAAGGAAGAACTTCTATTACTATATCAGCTCAACCAGTTGGTATGTTGACTATCTGACATCAGGGGTAAGAAAGGGGGGAGGAATGAAAGAACACACTACACATTCAGACATTGTAGTATATCACCAGCAGATTCCCAGACATACTACGGCATACAAGCCCATCAATTATATAAACTCCCAGCAAGTTCAAATAAAACAATAAACAAAGAAAAGGTCATCATATAACAGCAAAGCAAGTCAGGAAAAACAACCACTAGTGTCAGCCAATGCTTGATCCAATCTAAGGCAGAAAATATCAAGAGAGGCGAAGACTGCTACTGGCTTTAAATCTTCAGGTGGTGACGGGTACAGTGCCCAGAAAGACAGTAATCAAAAGCAGTAACCCAGTAGTCCTTTCAACCATGGCTCTCCCTCCCCAAAATGGACTGTCAACTCCTATATGTGGGCTCGGGAGCCTGGAGTTTGTGTTATGGTCTGAAATATTAGAATCGGCTCCTAAAAATCACACAAAAGCTAAATCTGTGATTTACAAATTCTCTGTGAGGCCTTCTTTTAGTAAAAAGCAATTTGATCTCAAGCTCAGATCCAGAATGAGTCTCTCTCAGGTGACATGACCCTATCTGAAACCCAGGTTAATGATCAAGGCATTCGCAGATTTCAGTTCCAGGGATCGGTCTAAACTCTTCGTTAGAAGAGCTTTGACTAGAAAGAAGGCAAGGCTTTAAAAGTTGAAGTTATCACATCTTTAAATATTGAGATAAATAATGTATGCTATTAAAATGTTTTTAAGTTGAGGTTGTCAAACTGCTGCTACTAACATATTTTGAGGGCTTTCACTCATATCCCTAAAACCTAGACTTTTTCCTAAATGCCTATGTATATCTTAGTGATGAAAACTGATGGGATCATCTTCTTCCCCTATTCAAAGTCCTTCAATGACACCAGGTGTTATCTTGTCCAAATATGTCCTTCCTGATTTGGGTGACCCTCCCTAACAAACCTCAATATGGAAGGCACATTCAGCCATAGGCTGCTACTTACAAATCCCCAATATGCCACATCGTTTCTTGTCTCTTTGCACATGCTGCTCACTTGGCCAGGTAAAACCTTCCAAAGTCCCCAACTTTCCCTTTACCCCAACCTGACCATCTTCTAGGCAAACCGTTATTCTGCATTGCTTCAGTAAAACAGAACCACAAAATGGGGCTGGCTTTGGAGCTTAGCCAACTTGGATTTGCATTCTGCTTCTACTACCCAGTAGTTACTTAACTCTCTGTGCCTTTGTTTCTTCATCACCAAAATGTGAAAAGGAAGAATACCTAGAGATTTTGAGAGGCTTAAACGAAGTAAGATTTCAGTCAGGTAGCTTTTGAGAACATACTAAGTGTTTACAACTATTAGCTATTATCACTGTTATCATCATCACTATCCTTTAAGACTCTAGTTAAAGCTCTTTTTTTTTTGTAAAAACCCTTTGCCAAACACAAACTCTTCTTACAAACATATCAATCACTTTATTTTTTTTGTTTCACCCATGAAACTTGAAAATGCAGTAATCCATGTCCTTCTCTGCAGGGACTACATTCCAAGACCTCCTGCAGATACCTGAAGCCACAGATAGCACCAAACCTTATATATACTATTTTTTTCCAATACATACGTAACTATGATAAAGTTCAATTTATAAATTACACACAGTAAGAGATTAGCAACAATAACTAACAATAAAATAGAACAATTGTAACAATATTCTGTAATGAAAGTTATATGAATATGGTGTATCTCTCAAAGTACTTCAGTGTACTGTACTCACCCATCTTCTTGTGATGATGTGAGATGATGGAATGCCTGTGTGATGAGATAAAGTCCAGTGAATGACAGTGACATCCTGATGTAGTGTTAGTCTATAATATGTCAGGAGAATCATCTGCTTCCAGACCATGTCTGGCCACAGGGAACTGAAACCCTGTGAGCAAAACCATGGATGGGGGTGAGAGGGGCACTACTATACCTCTAATGTGGCTCTCATATTGGATCAAAAGTATGTTGGTTTTTTTACATATCTCTTCCCTCCCTGAAAGCTTCTCAAGAACAGGAACCACATCTCATTAATCTTGTATTCTCAGTGCCTAGCAGTGTTTGACACACGGGAGATACAGAAATAAATATTAGCTGAATGAATCAATAATTGAATGAGTTCCTTAAAAAACAAGTGAAAACCAAATACTGATCAATCAAATCATGTTTAATTGCACTAAGGAAATTTGGTATTCAGAAAAATAGGAAAACTTCAAGGACCAGGTAAAATAATGGAAAGCACATGGATTTAGGAGCCAGGCCTATCAGAACTGGAATCCCAACTCCTCTTCCTACAAGCTTTATGACACAGACCAAGTTATTTAACCTCTAGGAGCCTCTGCTTAGAAAATAACATGTACGGACACCTGGCTTCATCAGGATCTGTGTTTGGCTGTGTGTGAGACTCTTGATTTTGGGGGTGTGAGTTCAAGCCCTATGTTGGGTGAAGCAATTGCTAGAATAAATAAATAAACTTAAGAAAAAGAAAATAACATCTACCTCATTAGGTAAACAAAAAGAAGAAGAAATTAAGCAAAGTAGGAGGGCCTATCAGCAAGCATTCATTAACTTATTATTTCCCTTGGTCTTTTATGAAGAACTGTTTTTGTAAATATAATTGTTACCCCATTAATCTTTGTGTAAAGTGTGAATCTGCTAAAAAGCATCACACATCTATACCATCATAAGAGTCAAATCTTTGTTTCCTTGTCCTGTATCACATTCTTAAACATCTGGACATACATACCTCATCTGCTGTCTACCAGGGGACCAAATGTATGTATTTGTGTACTATGGGCAAGCGTTTTTTGCTTTATGTTAATTGCTGTTTTTGGCTTCTGCTCAAACCATTAATTTGAACCTCAAAATTCAGGAGGTAAATTAGTAGTCATTATCTGAGGTTCCAGAAACAGAGGCTTAGTTAGACACAGACCTGGGAATCACAATATATTATTTAATAATACATTACAAATAAATTCATCAGCTCATACATTCTAGGAGAGATAGAACTGCAAAAAGAGAAGACAGAGCTAAAGGATGCACAAGACAAATCTTGACTCTTTCGCTAATTTGACTAGGTCTAACCTTGATGATATAAACCTTTCACAGTCACTCAGTTAAAAAGAAAAAATAGATTGACTATTTTTCCTACCAATCAACCTAGAGAATTTACATATAAATGTCAAGATTACCAGATAGTCCTATTTGTTCCTATAGAAAGAGCATAAATTACTCATGAATTCCAACCAAGTACACGGGTTTGGTGAGAAAGTTTAAAGAAAAAGAAGGAGGAGAAGTAGGAGGAGGAGTACAGAATAACAGTTTCTGATTTCACAAGTCCAGAGCAGCATTCCTGGTTGACCCCTAAGTATTCTTACCTTTCATTCTTGACTCAAGAACAAAGGAAGCAAGTAGAAGATGATATCAATGTAACTATTCATAAACAGAGGAATTGAATTAAAACCACCCCAAATCTTGAGATCTACTAGACAGACTTGAATTACATGTAGATATCAATCTGCTCTTTTAACCCCTAAAACCAAATTTGAATAGAACTGTGGGGGTAGCGGACTGGGAAACAGGTAAGTTGAGAATGGACACAGAGTGCCCTCTACCTTGTGATATCACGTAGCAGCATCCATTGTGTCCATCACAGATGCAGGTGTCATTAAAATTAGAAAACACACACTCCTCTGTCAGCTTTCCCCAAACTTAAAAATTCATGATTCCTGAGTGAATGGCTGACCTTTACTACATTCCAACTCCTGAGAAAACCAAGAGACACACAGGCTAAGATCTGTGTTTTGTCTCATGGGAAGAACAAAAAAGAGGAAAAGCAACTTTGCAAAAGTATCTAAAACTACAGTAGCATGGCTATTAACAAACGCCCCCAAAATAGAACGTAGGTCCAAAGAAATGCAAATTTATTTAAAGCATAAGCCACAAAAAAAAGAGTTGGCATGTCAACACTACATACTGAAATTTAATCAAACTGAAAAGAACAGTTGATCTGTCTTCAAGAGAAAAGGAGGGGGTAGCGTGTAATATCTTTAATATATGGATGGCTGGGTAGAGTAAATGACTGTCGCACAGAAGGTTTATCTGTAAACACTGCAGTGAGTCTGGGGTTTTTAACCACAATAAATGGCTGGTTTCAATCAGCTGCTGCTAGCAGGAAATCCATGGCCCATAGGAGCAATTACCCATCTCTTGACTGAAGCACAGGGCAATTACAAGCTACCAAAGTACACTCACAATACTGGAGCACTTGACTGTACCGTGCTAATGGAACTGGGACAAGAAACAGTGGTTTGTGGCCACATTTCTCAGCTTCAGCCCTGTGCCAAACCCTTTCATACATCTCTTGTCTCACAACACGGCAGCAGAGATGGAGAAACTGTGGTCTCTAAAAGTAATATCATCTATACCCAAAACACAGACATCAGGGTTTTCTCGGCCCTGCATCCCCTAGAAACTTCTTAAATTTATTATACTCATCCTGATTTTTCAAAATGTATCATGCCTTCACCTGTGGTTTTGTAGATGACTTCCCACCTGAGTCCCCTATTCAGCATTGGGTGCTCATTATCGACTAGATCAGTTAGCCAGATTAGGACTTCCCATCTTCAAGAAGTGAAGAGGAACCTGTCAGGGAAATAAATGGGAAAATAATTACTCTTTTATTTCACTGTGAAAAATACATCAACTGGGTATCCTTAGAGAAGTAACCTCTGTAAGATTAGAGGAAGAAAAATAAAAAGATAGTAAGTGGTCTATCAAGTTAACCTTCCAGTCTCATTACATTTATTTCTAACAGGTGACATTCACCAAAAACCTAATGTGCCAAGTATTGTATCATGCACTGTAAGTGCATTGTCACATTTAAGCCTCGTAGCAACCCAAGATGAATCCTACGATCAACCTCACTTAAAGAATTAGACAATGGAGACTCCGTTTGAGTAATTTCCTCAAGACATCCTAATTAAGCACAATGTGGATTCAGGACTTGAATCTGGTCTATAGCACTTCAAACCTAGCTTTGAAATATCCTATCATCCTCACCTGATATTGGGTGACTCTGGGAGAGAAGGTAAATAATTGGCAAAGCCCCTATTATGCTCCCAAGATAGACATTAACAATGAATCCCAATATCCTTTCCCACTGAGTGTAGACAAGACCACAGAATCTCTCTCATCACAGTATTTCAGAAAGCCACTTCAGTTTGATGCCAACTCGGTTTCAGAATTCCTCAGCATAGCAGCCTTGGCACAGTGCTTGAACCATTGGTAGGCATTCAATAAATGTTAGACTTTAAGAAATCATTGCGTGAAAGGAACATAGACACTTCCTTTAGCCCTAAACAGACCAGTATTTAACTTCGGGCTTCGCCATTTACTAATTACATGATTTAAGCAACTTCACCATTTACTAATTACATGATATAAGAGATTTAAGCAATCTTACCTTCCTCATAGTAAAATAAGGAAGGAAAAGTGAAATTACAAGTAACAGAGTATAGTGGGAATCAGCAAATGGGACTCTGGATAAAACACACCCTATATCCCAGGAAGGACAGATAACATTAAGTAACAAATTAAGAGAAGTAAAAAAGACACATGAGGTCCTGAATTGATATAGAGAAGCAAAAAGACCACCCCTGGGGAATGGGTGATGGACTGGAATACCTACATTTTAACAGGTCAAGTGACCCAAGGGAAGAAAACCTAAGGAAAATAATCGGTTTCTTACTTCTATGTCTTGGGCTCAGCTAGCAAAACTGAATCTCTGTTCTCATCCATTGGGAAACTCCTAAGGAACCGTAATAATATATAACATAAATAATAATGAATATAGTATAAACTGTGGCTTAATGATAACTGATCCTCCTCAGAATATTCGTGACTGTGTCTTACTGGGAGATGGGATACAGGCCCAACCACATAGTATAAGGAGCATCAAGCACAACACTTGACTCATAGTAAGTGCTCAACGCATATTAAATCTCATCCTTATTTTCACTGAGAAAGAAGAAAACTTGGGCTTAGATTTGCTTCTCCAAATGTACTTTAGGTTCCTGCCTACATAGAAATGCACTGCTTCCACTCTGGCCCTCAATGGCCAAGTAGCCTCAAGGCCGGTGGAAGCAACAGTGCCCCCAATAGTTTCCAAGGAGCACCTAGTACTGCAGCAGAGGCTGGGTGTTCCCTCTGCAACCCATCCCCCTTCACTCATGTATTTCTTATTTTCTCAAGCAATTAGAAAAGCAGAGAAGATGCTCTATTGGGCAAATCGTCATTCATCCAGCAGATCAAACCTGGACAGAAGAAAATGGCAGCTCAGAGTCGCTCAAGCCCATAAACTCCACAAAGTGTCTGGCATAGTCCTCTTCTGGGCTTTTGTGAATATGGAGAAAATGGGTGCAAAGAAGCCAAAAACATCTGTGCAACTGAGTCATAAAAGAGCTGATGGACTATACTTAACCTTCATAGAACTGGTCAGGGGGGAAATGACAGGTATATCTGTGAAAAAGCACACACTATATAATGGAAGGAGCCCAAAACTACTAGGTTTACTGTAATGGCCAGCACCTCTGATTCTCTTTCACATCCTCTTTTTCCCTTTATTATCCTCCCTTTTCTGTAGTTTGTGATTCAGGACTTAAATTTAGGTTTTAGAAGGACATACCCTGCCACTTTGAAGTTATGGATTCTCACTGATGCCTACATTCCCTATCCCACCATTGAAGATCTCTTGCTGAAATCACCCATTTCTACTTCCTGTTAGACTTATTTCATAAATTAGAAATGTTCCTTGATAAAGAGTTCCATAGATGCAGATTTTACAAAAATCTGAAGACACTCTTACTCCAATGTTTATAAGCGATTCTTTGGAGAAAACAGATCTGGGATCTTTAAGACACTAAACTGCTAAAAAGGTATTCAACTATGGTATGACTTCACTTGAGTTACTGAAAACAAAACAAATAGAAACATGCTCTGATTGATTTAAAAAGGTCAAATGCCTTTGATGACACTAGATATATTCAACAGTGTGACAGTTCACCTCATTCTTATGACAAAATTTGTTGGTCTTTTTTCCCCATGGTTCACAGATGTTCTCTTTATCCCACACAACGTATTGGGTTATAACATTCACTTTGGTCTCCTTTGTCTCCTGACTCCCTACCTCTTCCTATAACCTTCCAAAAAAGTAGCCACAAAATTAAGGGAAAATATCCAGCTTAAAGGGCAAAGATTTCTAGTAAAGGAAAAGGAGTGGGAAATGAATTATTTCAGACCAAAAGCAATTATATTTTGAAGGCAGAAGCAGACATCTTCTGGCACAACTGTCAAGATGTTACAAAAAGATTAAAGGAGGGTTTTTTTGTCATTTAAAATTTGTTTCTCGTTCTCAAAAAAAGGAGTCTGCTGTTCAGTTTGTGATTTTTAATAAGATTTCTCAATAGACTCCCTGCTTTTCAAAAAAAAAAGTATAAGGGAGAAAGAAGCAAAAAATCGAAGGCTATATAACAAATACAGCCATGACTTTGATGCAGTATCATTCATTTTCACCATTTTGGTGGATTTAGACAAGATTTTTGTGGGAGGTTATACCCTATACAATAACCTGTCAACAAAATATACTTATTGCAGAGACTTTTCAGGATTTAGGCTTCTATTGGGGTTAAAGTGGAAACATCAGATTAATTGCTTTCAAAACTCTGGGAACGTTTGCTCAAGGAGGCAATGGATAGTATTTTCCACTGCTAATGGTGTGCAAATCTCTCCGTAGGCTTCAAATGTCCTCTCCTATTATGTCCCCTTTCTTCGGGATATGGGCTCCCTCAATTCTCCATTAAGTATTGCTTATCAAATTCCTGCTTGAGAGACACAGAGGTTATGTTGAAGACCTAACCAAAGCTATTCAGCCAAAGGGGGTCATGATTTCTAGTATATCCTCTACCCTCTTCTCCACCTTTATGACATGGAAACCAAATTCTGCTCATGGAAGCTGAGCAATCAGCAATTTTCTCCCATCTTTTACATTCCTTCCATCTTCAGTTCATTCTTCATCTCTTTCCATTGTTGAAGTTCAATATATTCCTTTCAAAGTCTTCTTTTCTGGACTTCATCTCTTCATCTCTCCTGTACAATGATTTTTATTGGTGAGCATGGTGGCTCATGGCTGTGGCCTTCACACATTCATAAAGTGAAGAGTAGTACAGATGGAAGATAGGTTCTTAGCTTGGTTTTCTTTCGTTCTGCCTCCAGTTTGGAAGGATTCCTTTCTGGCTTAACACACACACACACACACACACACACACACAGACACACACAGGATGGGGCTAGAAGCTGTGGGAAGCCACATCAAGTATGTAAGGTGATCCATCCCCTGAAGCTTTCTGCAATATTTTGGAAAAAAAAAAAAAAGAACAAAACTTTTACTTGGAAAACATTTAGAGGATAGTTTGTGATGGTAATCAATGGAGGCTAAATCACCTGCCAGACATATGATACATAGAGTAAGACCTACAGGCTTTCAGGAAGGAGAGGAGGGAAAGAAGTGTCTCTACTTGATCTAGTCCTTGCATTCATTTCTCATCCCTATGAACTTATTCAGACGTCAACCTGCTATGACAAATTTAACTTTGAAAAGGAGTAACTTCCCAACTCTCCTTCTCTGATTTACAACACTGGCGACCTTTTTCCTTTTATTTCCCCTTAAAACTCTCTTTTGAGTATTACTGTTGTATTTCATACAGAATACATTTAAAGTATATCTCAGCTTCCCCTAAAATATTTATAAGCCCAAATATGCCTTAACTTCCTACTTTTCACTTAGAAAAAAAAAAAAAAAGATGTGAAAAATTAAACCTTCCAAGTTAGGTCGGCAAATTAAAAGATTTAACATGAAATTTTATCGATATACTTTTCTTATTTTAATGCTCCCCAAATGGAAAAGCTAAACCTGCAAGAAGATATTTCTGAAGCAATGAAATACAGTGATGCTTCCAGGAATTTAGGATTAGAACAATACTTAACTCCTCATTTAACTCAATTTATGCCTTTGGCCAGTCACCTTTACCAGATGATAATAGGGTAGGGAAAATAAGATGAAACTTAAATTGGCATTTACTAATTGCTAGAATGTGTCTCTTTAAAAAGAAATTTGGGGGGGAAAGAGATTGAAAGTACTGAATAATTTCCCTGAAATTTTAAAATATTTCACATTTCCTGGCATTCAACTGCAAAATACAATAAAACAGAAAGAAAAGGAAAAGGAAGACTAAGATGAGGAGGAGGTGCAACTTTAAGGACAGGAAGGATTACTGAGCACCAACAACGTGCCAGACACGTTGAGGTCTTCCCTATACCGGATCTTCTGTAATCCTCATAACAATACTCACACCCAGGGTTGTTATGATCTTTGTCGTACAGACGAAGCACTTGGGGATTAGGGAGGTTAAGTAACTCGGTCAAGACGACACAGCTAACAGCACAGAGCAAGGATGTCACTCTAGATCTAACGCAGACTCTTGCTTGCCCTACACGGTACTAAGTCTGCAGACAACCAGTCATCCTTTAGAGGGTCTTTCCAGAGTAGTCTCACCCAGCACATTTTATAGACAGTCTTCGAAGGGGGAACTTGTAGGCTCAGCTAACCAGGGATGCAATGAACAGAGGGAAATGTATTTGACTTTTTCCCCCTCCCTTCTCATCACTGCTGAGGTCTCGCTGCACCTCCACAGGCAAAAGCCTAACCACCTGGAACATCAAGGAAAGTGAAAGCCTAACCCATCAAGGTGGATAGAGATCAAGAGGAAAAGCATGGGATCATCAATCAATCTCTGATTCAGCACAAACCTATCATGACCCGGTAACCATGTGACAGTCAGAATTCCCAACAGAAGCCTGACTACAACAGCCAAATGGTCATAATTCCCCAGGGCAAACGTACCTCCTCCGTTTATCTAATTGAGAGGAAAGGTTGACAAAGGTACTAGCAAGAGGGAAAAAAATGTGCTCAGAGTACTTTGTATTTGTCACTGTGCAGTTGGCACCGGGGTGACCTGCTATATTGAAATGGAACTGGCTGGGGGGTGCGGGGAGCTGCTGAAAAGAGAGGAGAATGTGGCGGATGAAAATGAGACAGACAACTCAGAATTTTTTCCTTTTGAATTTCAACCTGTTGGATAAAAACAATAGCAAATGAGGCACTGAATATGCATGAGGCAGGGAAGGTATTTTAAGTTTTTCAGGAGACAGCTCGCTGAACGGAATTGCTAATTATGTCTCACATTGCTCTGTCCAATTCAGTTAGCTTGATTATGGCTGAGTTGTCAACTCCCCTGCACTTGAGGTTCCGTGGTTGCAGCCCATTCTGAGGCTTAATACAAAATTAGAAGTATCTTTTTCCCAAAAAAAAAAAATGTTTTCCCTCACTGAAGAGCTAGCTTTACCCATTGTGACAACATAACCTTTCTCAACAAAAATAAAATTAAAACCACCGAGGGTTCAAATTCAAGAGTTTTTGGAGTTGGTGGAACATCGGGAATGCAATCGCAGCTGTGACAATTGCAAATTAAGATTGAACAATGAGCCAAATTAAAAGGGTGAGAAAGAGCAGAACACCATATGGAGTATCTCGTTGCTACCCCCACAGGATATCTTTGATTTCTTAGGAGAAGGAGAATTTGCCAACTGAGGAATGGACTAAATAGAGCCTTGGAATCTCGCTTTTTTTTTTTTTTTTTTCCCTAACCTACAGTGGCTGCCTAAGTCAAGGGAGCTGAATCTCCCACTTCCTTTACTTAGTTTCTTCACCTCTAAAATGGGACAAACTTCATTTGATAATGGTGCGAGTTCAAGAGAGGGATGACGAATGAAACGAGGTGGTGGTGGGACGGGGGGTATTCCCTAGCTGGCCAGTAAGATGGCTAGCTAGAAAATCAGGACTTTGGGAGGATTCACTCTAAAAAAAGGAGGAATGTGGCACGATAGGCTTAATCAAGTAAAATGCCCTTAGATTAATTCAGTATTGTGCCCCTGTCAAATCCATTCATTCCCAGCCAAGCCCACGCTAGATTCATGTCCGAAATAGAGGAAGGACAACCGAAGATTGAGAATGGTGGCCACAACAGTCTTGCTTGGGGTTCCTCTAAGACAGTAACCCAAAGGGGAAAGGAGCATTTCCCATCTTGCCCCAGAGAGCCACACTGTTTTGGAGACACCAGGGCACATGGATGAAGAGATGCCTGCCATGGCAACTGTGCCATGCTAGAATACACCCAAGGAGGGACAGGCAAAAACTGAAGCAGCTGGCAGAGCAGGACAGTTTTGGTAGAAGGGTCTTTTCTGAGAGTATTTGTGACACATCCCCAGGAGATACAGGAAATGGTCCAGGGATGGGGGTAAAGTATTACACAAAAGGGTTGAGTTTTATGCTATCTAGTTGGGAAGATGTTACTGCAATGAAGAAGTCCAGGCTATCTTGCTAAGGAGCCACACAAAAAAGAACCAAGCCCCCAGCCAATTGCTAGGCATGTCAAGGAGGTGGTGGGAATCATCCAGATGACCACAAACACAAAGTGAGTCCAGTCAACACCACATGAGGCAAAAATGAGCCAGCCTCGCTGAGCCCTCCCAAATGGCAAAAGTAGTAGTAGATAAATGGGTCTTGTGGAAACCATTATGTTACATAGTATCAGATAGCTGATTCAACCTGTGTTGTTGGAACATATTTCCTTCTGGTACTCTCCATTTCCAAAACAGAAACAACTTTTTTTTTTTAATTTTATGATAGTCACAGAGAGAGAGAGAGAGGCAGAGACCTAGGCAGAGGGAGAAGCAGGCTCCATGCATAAGGAGCCAGATGTGGGACTCGATCCCGGGTCTCCAGGATCACGCCCTGGGCCAAAGGCAGGCGCCAAACCGCTGTGCCACCTAGGGATCCTCAGAAACAACTTTTTTTATGTCTTTCCCTGTGTAGTGTCGTTTGCCCACAAAAGCAATCTTAGTTCCCAAGGAATGTCTGCTGCTGACCTTAATCATAGGCATTAGGGAGGTAACAATTATCCTATTTGTTAAAATTAAAGTTTTGGCTACAGTACATCATTCCGCAGGAGCAGAAACATCTTCCAATAAAAATAGCTTTGATGCCCACATCTGTTGGCCCCGAATAATATCAGAACGGGATGAAGTACATGTACATCAGCCTCAGTAACAGTGAGCCCCCCAATGGGTTGTGAGTTCAGGAAATCACACTGCAGTACTACCAGCTTGTTTACTTTCCCTAGAGTTGCTTTCATAACTGTTCCCTTGGTCCTCCAAATATCACCATTAGAAAAAGAGAAGACAAAAATCACATCTACAAATAAAGCAGCCAAGCTCCAGAGAGAAGGGAAGGCAAATCAGTTGCAAAAACAAAAACAAAAACCATACAATATTATTGATCAGCACTATTTTCCAGTGTGGCAGGTATCACCATTATTCACTGGCTTCAAGAATAACCAGATTTCCTGAGGAACATGCAGGAAAACTTTATATTAAACCTAGCTGAGTGGAGAATTTACCAGTGGGGGGAAAAAGTGCTATGTTTTTAAAGTTTTTTAAAATGTTCCCTTTTCTGTTTCTCATCTCCTGTCCTCCTTCCTCCTAAACTCAAGTGTCTTTTGGTTGAGCAAAGACTGTTTCTGAAGCAGAATTTCCTTTCTGATTAAATCTGCTCTGTTCTCATGCAGTTCCATTGCTTCAGCTCTGATAAGCCTCAGGTCAGTTCTATCTGAGTTTACAATCCAATTTGAACTTCCAGTGATCATGAAAATATAGATATTTCTTATTTTCAGTGATATCAGATTAAGCTGTTATCCCTAAGCAGCCAGGGTGGAGGAATTAAAATCACATCATGAAATGCAGGAACTATTTATTCACTTGAACTCTTTCTCATCGATGTTATAGAGACAAGTACATCAAAATTGTTGTTTATAATCAAGGAAAATTACCCCCGAAATACATCGTGGTGTGCATGATTTTTTTATATGCTCCTGATGTCTGTCTTTAAGAAAAAATTGGGTTTATTTCAAAAGATTTGCCTGCTTGCTGTGATGATCTATGCCAGTTGGAAGCCTCAACTCTAAGTTGATGGTGCTTAAATAAGAGTGTTTCCATGGCTCTAAGTCAAGAAGTTCAACCTTTTTTTTTTTTTTAAGTCTCAACAATGCAACACATACAAGGAAGCTAAACTAAATTCCATTTTTCTCATTATGTATTAATATTGAGCTTGATTGGTACACACCTAGAATTAGACTAAAGGAAAAAGTCCGAACTAAGATAAATCAAAAGTCTGAGGAAACAAAAGGGCAAAAGTGTAGGGGTAACAGTCTAATCATAAAAAGGAAAAAACAAACAAACAAACCAGAGGAGCCAGTGTCTTAGGCCACTTTCATCATATTTAAGCCTGATTGACTCAGAAGAGAGGTTGGGAATGGCAGTAGAGACTCAAGGCTAGTTAGTATCTGCCTATAGGTGCCACTGAAAATGAGCATTTATTATGAGGAACCGCCCTCCAGAAGAGACAGGCTTCTTCTCCCCTGTACGAAGCCCTAGTGTCCTGCCCTGGGCTCGTTTCTGTGAAGAGTCATATGATGGCTGCCTTTCTTTTCCCTCTTATCACATGACCTCCTATAACTCTTGCCCAAATGTTCGCACTAAACCCAGTCAAAGGCAGTTTAACTGCAACAGTTCAGAAGGTGGCTGATATCTGCAAAATATCTAGAAGCAAATATCCTTCCAGTAAATAATAATACTAGTAAAAGCTAACTTTTCATTTTCTTTTTTTTTTTTTTTGAGCACTTGGTATACACCAATGTACAAAAATTTCTATCATTGAATTCTTACAACTATCCTACAAGAAAACTAGTAGACATTAGTCATTTTCATGTTTTACCACACCTTATACACTTTCCTCTGTGGATTGCTTCTCCCATTCTCCAATCATATGTGGTGACGAGGCTGATAGTCCTAGACCCTACATGACCACAGCCATAATAGGGCGAGGAAAACAAGTCTGAACAATCAAAACAACCCTTCACCTGATCACATGGTTAGTTCAGGATGAAAACGTGACCAAAGTAGAATTAATTAAGACTATCTTATGGGGCACCTGGGTGGCTCAGTCAGTGTTCAACTCTTGATTTCAGCTTAGGTCATGATCTTAAGGTCATGAGATTGAGGCTTATGTTGGGCTCTGTGCTGGGTAAGGAGCCTGCTTAAGATTCTCTCTCTCTCTCTCCCCATCTCTTCCCCCTCCCCCCCCCCCCACTGCTTGCATGCATGCTTTTTCTCTCTCTCTCTCTCTCTTAAAAAAAAAAAAAGACTATTTGATTACAATTTTTTAAAATCTGTGAATTGTTTAAATTTCAAGTTGGAGAACTTGATACATTTACCTGATGTTAACTAGGGGCTATAACACCTTCTTTGCTGTGTAGACAAATCCTATTTGGAAAAAAAAAAAAAAGTTGAGGCTAAAAGAAAAAGCAAAGCAAAAGAAGGTGACAAGATCATACCTTAACTAACCACTCTTGGAGAGTATGGCTAGATAAATACAGAGACACAGACACACATACACATACAGATATAAATTAGCTACTACATTCCCTTTATTGCTTCAACCACCATAGTTTGAATTAGTGACATTACCAGAGCCTTGATTTATCAGGACAGGTGCTATTTTTATCCTCTTTTCAAAGATGGGTAAACTGAAACATAAAGAGATTGCATAACTTGTCCAAGGTCACACCTATACAAATCACAGGACCTGGATTCAAACCAAGCTCAGTAGGACTCTAGTCAGAGCTCTTCATCATTGCAGAGTATGATCTTTTAGGAGAGCCATTGTGCCAGGCATTTTCAGAGTATGAGGAGGAGGAAACTTGCTCTTAAAGAAATAGTTTTGCAGGAGAGATAGATGGGAGCATAAAGAACACAATATAAAACACCTGTGCTCTTACTATATACAGCACTCTTCGATAATAACACTGCCCATCTACAGTACCTGATCTGAACCTCCCAACAACTCTGTGAAGTGGACAGAACAGAGATTTTTGTTACTCTTTTTACAGATAAAGAGAATGTCTAAGAAAATGTTCTCCCCAGATGACCTAACTCTGTGATGAGTAATGAGATATAGCCAGGACTAGATACTCTGCCTTCTAACTCCACCACACTATTTACTTGCTCTGGCTTCACTTAACCAGAATGTTGTTGTGGAGCTCAAAAAATACTTGGTATTTAGAGACCAAGGTTAGAATCTCTCTCTCAACACTTAACTACTTGGGAGATCTCTGATCAAAATTTCTAACCAAAACTTTTTTTTTTCTTTTTAAATTTATTTATTCATGATAGTCACACACACAGAGAGAGAGGGGGGCAGAGACACAGGGAGAGGGAGAAGCAGGCTCCATGCACCGGGAGCCCGATGTGGGATTCGATCCTGGGTCTCCAGGATCGCGCCCTGGGCCAAAGGCAGGCGCCAAACCGCTGCGCCACCCAGGGATCCCTCTAACCAAAACTTTTAACGAGAAATTTTTTTTCATCCAAAGTAATTCTTACACTCTGACAAATTTGAGTACTCAAATAAGACAGATAAGTGGTACTCACTGATATACTCTTCCAATTCTTTTCTACTTTTAAAAATTTTGATTTGAATCCATCTGGAGAATACTTTCATGTAAGATGTTAGATGAGACTAATTTTTTCCCTTCCATGTAATTGATCAATTCACCAGCTTCACTTATAGATTAATTCAGTCCTCTCCCTCTATATACTCATATATACACCCTTAGCTTGTTTTTTCACAGCTATTATTTCTATAATCTTAGTGTGGGAAAGCTTTATAAGGATAAAAACAAAAACAACAAAGGAAAAAGATGGAGAGTTTTGCATCTGTGCAAATAAACATCAATTGATAGATTAAAAAAAAAGATTTAAGTCAACAGACAGACTATGTGATGCATGGCCAAGAATCTTACTTAACTCACAGGATTGTTATAAATACAGAAAGATAGATATCCAGGTAGAAAAACAGATTAGGAATGGTCAATTTTCAAGAAAAAAATTACAAATTAGAAAAAAAATAATAAAGAGGTGCCTGGGTGGCTCAGTCAAGTGTCTGCCTTCAGCTCAGGTCACGATCTCAGGGTCCTGGGATCCAACCCCACATCAGGCTCCCTGCTTAGTGGGGAGTCTGCTTCTCCTTCTCCCTCTGACCTCCCCTCACCCCCCTACCCACTGCTTGTGCTCTCTCTCACATGTTCTCTCTCAAATAAATAAACAAAAAATTTTTAAAAGAAAAAACTAAAGTGTGATAATTTGGGGAAATAGGCATTCTTTTCTGCTACTAGAGACTAGATAATAATTGACATGTTTCTGAAAGGATGTATCTAAGGCACTTAAGTGTCCCATATTCTCTAGTTTCATAATTCTACTCCTAGGAATCTTTCTAAAGAAATAAATAAGGATAGGGGCTCCTGGGTGGCTCAGTTGGTTAAGCACCCAAGTCTTGGTTTCGGCCCAGGGTTGTGGGATAGAGTCTCTTGTCAGGCTCTGTGCTCAGCACAGAGTCCACTTGAGATTCTCCCTCCTTCTTCCTCTCCCTCTCCTTCTGCCCCTCCACCACTTGCACACACTCTAACTCTCAAATAAATAAATTTTTTTTTTTCAAAAAAAGAAGTAACTAAGAATATGGGCAAGGCTTTTTCATACAGTGATGCCCATTTTCCCATTTATAATAGCTGAGAAACAACCTCAAAGTTAAGTGATAGCTGGAGAAGCATGGAGTATCTGAAAACTTACCATCCAAACCAAAGTTTTTGAAGCACCTGCTGTGTGTCAGGCACTGTGCTGGGCCTTGAGAATACATAACCCTTTCAGCCTCATGAGGCTTAAAGTCTAGTGGAAGAGAGAAACAATCAAAAATCACCAGAAATAAACAATTATAACTGTATTCAGTACCCACAGGAAGACCACTAAGCAAAGAGAACATCCACTGGGGAATAGACAGGTCAGGGAGATCAGAACTGGTTCCCAGGGGCAAGGTGATTCAAGGTGGAGGTCTGAAGGAAGAGGAAGAGTTCTTTGGATAAAAGAAGGCCAGGCCAGGCAAAGGAAACAGCACACACAAAGTTCTCCTTCACAGGAGAAAAGTATATGGACATGGAAAAAAAAAATGTCTACAAAAGCATATGCATTATGTACTTCTCTGTACACACACACACACACACACACATACACAAACTATAAGAACTATCAAATTATTAATAGTGGTTATCTCTGGTTGGGTGATATTTGTCTCTACTAACCCCAACTCCTTGTTTTCCTGTTTTTTATTTCTTTTTGTGTTAATTTTGCAAATAGAAATATAAAGCATGAGACAGGACAGAGAGCTAGCTATATGGTTGCTTACTGATCCTACTTCCTTTCCATGTGTACAATGTTGTGTTATCCAAGCCAATCCCATCTCACTGCCAGCTCTAAGTCACCCTTTTAACCAGAGTAAAAGTTAAGAGAAGCTATAAACTCCAGAGTAAGTCGCGTTTTCTCACTTGCATATCTTTAGTTACAAATGACTATTTACCTGTCAGTTGGGTTGAGAACACCCATAGGTTTTCCTTTGAAGT
This sequence comes from Canis aureus, assembly GCF_053574225.1. Taxonomy (NCBI): domain Eukaryota; kingdom Metazoa; phylum Chordata; class Mammalia; order Carnivora; family Canidae; genus Canis; species Canis aureus. The sequence goes on from NC_135614.1 coordinate 49,486,115, forward strand.
GAACCTCTTGGATTTAAAGAGATTTTTTTAAGCTGTTGAAGGTTTGCTTGATCTAAAGTCTCAGAGACGTTTGAAGTTGTGACTTAATGGAAGATTATTTTTATTCATAGTGATCAAGCAGTTAATGAGATAAAGTAGTGAGGAGACAAGCTTAATAGAATATGTGGTTGCGCCGCATGTTAATCTTTATAAAGGCAGAATGAAAATAACAGGAAACCAGGAAGAAATTGGGACAGATGGCTGAACAGCTCAAAGATAGGAAAAACAACTCATCCCTGAATAGGGCTTTCAAAAGCAAACCCCTCTCATGTTGAGTTCAATAGATAAAAAAGGTGATGGAGAATAAGAAGATAGAAGGCCAGGACTAAAATTTTTCGGGTGGCTATTCTCTTGAGACCTTCCCCAAAACCCTTCCTCAATTCCTACTTCAACCCTTCACTGAGGGGCAAAAAGCATCTGGAGCAGCTACAACTTTTTAGTATGGGAGGAACACAAACAGTAAAGAAAATCACCATCTGCCTCAGTGGTCCATGATGCACCATTTTAACCTCTGTAAATTATAACAATATGAGGGGCATTTCCAGCCTGGGCAGACTCAGCAGCAATGCACTACTACTAAGTAGTGCACTTAGGGAAGGCCACTTAGGGAAGCAGATGGCAAAAAAGGGGAAAAGAATGTCACTTCCATTTACTCTCCATGTCAGTTCAGTATCATTATTTGATGTTGTTTGCTTGTCTCTCAGGCCAGAGGAGAAATATTCCAGCTACCTAATTATCCATTTTAGTCCAAAAGCTGATAAAGCCTAATTAGCCACAGAGGAGAAAAGGAAATAAATTTGTCATCAAAAAGTATTCCTTTGGGGCACCTGGGTGACTCAGTCAGTTAAGCATCTGCCTTGGGCTCCGCTCATGATCCCAGGGACCCTGGGATAGAACCCTGCATCAGGCTACCTACTTGATGAGGAACCTGCTTCTCCCTCTCCCTCTGCCTGCCACTCCCCCTGCTTGAGCTCTTTTTCTCTCTGTCATATAAATAAATAAAATCTTTTTTTAAAAAAAAATCTTATTCTTTTAAACCACTAACGTGGAGGTGGAGCCAAGTGTGAATACCTTTAGTAAAGTGGTCAGTGGAATAAATCTTGGGAAACTGGCATAGCTACATTTCCCAGCGAGTATCTTACATCCTACACTTTTAGGATGCTTTCTTAAAGTGCAGATTCTTGGGCCCACCCCAGCTATTGATTCAATGGGATCCAGGAATCTGTACTTTTCAAACATTTTAGATACTTACATTCTGTATCTTATATCCAATGTCTGAAGTCCTTGGGAGTCTGTATTTCTGCTAGGTCTTTGTTTTTTTATTGTTTTTTTATTGGAGTTCGATTTGCCAACATATAGTATTACACCCAGTGCTCATCCCGTCATGTGCCCCCCTCAGTGTCCATCACCCAGTCACCCCATCCCCCCACTCACCTCCCCTTCCACTACTCTTGTTTGTTTCCCAGAGTTAGGTGTCTCTCATGTTCTGTCACCCTCTCTGATATTTCCCACTCACTTTCTCTTCTTTCCCCTTTATTCCTTTCATTATTTTTTATATTCTCTGTATGAGTGAGACCATATGTTTGTCCTTCTCCGATTGACTTCCTTCACTCAGCATAATACCTTCCAGTTCCAGCCATGTCAAGGCAAATGGTGGGTATTCGTCGTTTCTGATGGATGAGTAATATTCCATTGTATACATAGACCACATCTTCTTTATCCATTCATCTTTCGATGGACAACGAGGCTCCTCCCACAGTTGGGCTATTGTGGACATTGCTGCTATAAACATTGGGGTGCAGGTGTCCCAGTGTTTCACTGCATCTGTTTCTCTGGGGTAAATCGCCAGCAGTGCAATTGCTGGCTTGTAGGGCAGATCTATTTTTCACTCTTTGAGGAACCTCCACAGTTTTCCAGAGTGGCTGCACCTGTTCACATTCCCACCAACAGGGCAAGAGGGTTCCCCTTTCTCCACATCCTCTCCAACATTTGTTGTTCCCTGCCTTGTTAATTTTCCCTATTCTCACTGGTGTGAGGTGGGATCTCATTGTGGTTTTGATTTGTATTTCCCTGATGGCAAGGGATGCGGAGCATTTTCTCATGTGCTTGTTGGCCATGTCTATGTCTTCCTCTGTGAAATTTCTGTTCATGTCTTTTGCCCATTTCATGATTGGGTTGTTTGTTTCCTTGTTGTTGAGTTTAATAAGTTCTTTATAGATCTTGGATACTAGCCCTTTATCTGATAGGTCATTTGCAAATATCTTCTCCCATTCTGTAGGTTGTCTTTACTTTTGTTGACTGTTTCTTTTGCTGTGCAGAAGCTTTTTAACTTGATTAAGTCCCAATAGTTCATTTTTGCAGAAGTCAAACTCTCCCTCTTTGCAGATCACATGATACAATACATAGAAAACCCAAAAAACTCCACCCCAAGATTGCTAGAACTCATACAGCAATTCCGCATATAGCAGGATACAAAAATCAATGCCTAGAAATCAGTGGCATTTCTATGCACTAACAATGAGACTGAAGAAAGATAAATTAATTGCACCAAATTGGGGTGCAACTGTAAATGGGATTGACCCAAAAAGCATAAGATACCTAGGAATAAACAAAGCTGACCAAAGAGGTAAAGGATCTAAACCCTACGAACCACAGAACACTTCTGAAAGAAATTGAGGAAGACACAAAGAGATGGAAAAACGTTCTGTGCTCATGGATTGGGAGAATAAATATTGTGAAAATGTCAATGCTACCCAGGGCAATTTACACATTCAATACAATCCCTATCAACATACCATGGACTTTCTTCACAGAGTTGGAACAAATAATCTTAAAATTTGTGTGGAATCAGAAAAGGTCCCAAATAGCCAGGGGAATATTTAAAAAGAAAACCAGAGCCAGGGACATCACAATGCCAGATTTCAAGCTGTATTACAAAGCTGTGATTATCAAGACAGTATGGCACTGACACAGAAACAGACACATAGATCAATGGAACAGAATAGAGAATCCAGAAATGGCCCCTCAACTCTATTGGCAACTAATATTCGACAAAGCAGGAAAGACTATCCACTGGAAAAAGGACAGTCTCTTCAATAAATGGTGCTGGGAAAATTGGACAGCCACGTGCAGAAGAGTGAAACTAGACCACTCTCTTACACCATACACAAAGATAAACTCAAAATGGATGAAAGATCTAAATGTGAGACAAGAATCCATCAAAATCCTAGAGGAGAACACAGGCAACACCCTTTTTGAACTTGGCCACAGCAACTTCTTGCAAGATACATCTGCTAGGTCTTAATTACACAGGGATTTGGGAAATGGAGCTGATGTTAGAGTGGGTTTTATTCCTAGAATCCATAGACCCTTGGGCAGAGGGGACATACCTGCAAGGAAAAATACTTTGGCTTCTGCCCTCTGTGCATTGGTTCTACCAACCCAGGAGCTTAGAGTTAGTTTCAGGACTGGGGTCTTTGTAAACCAGTAGGAGAGTTAGACTCGTTGTCCCTTTCCTTTGTCAATGGTAGATTGTTTTTTTAGTCTGCTTTTTTAATGAGGAAAAATACTCTTTAGGAGAGATGGAGAGACAGGAGGTCCCAATTCTCACTCCACACCTTGGGTGAGCCTCAGACCTAGTCTTCTGTCCTCCTCTAGCCTAAAATATACTACTATAGTTTATTGTCCCTCAAGACTGTTGTGCCTTTAGCACCCAATTACTCTCTGAGTCACTTCTCCTCCTTCCAGTTTCTGGCCCTAAAAATTTTCTGTTCTTGATCACAAGCTCAGTTATGCATTTATAATGATGTTGGATATACTTTATCCAACACTTCTAGGAGTTGTGTAGTGGGAGGGTTTTTTGGGCTCTGTTGCCTTATGTATTGCTGGAAATAGAAGTTCTCGAAACTGCATTCTTAGCAAGCACTGCAAATGACTCTTATCTACACACTAAAATTTGAGGATATTGTAATCTCTGCAAGTAATGAGACTTTATAGTTGTATAACAGTAGTTTATAAAATGTCTTCATATTTATTTATTTCATTTCATCCTTGCAACAGCCTTGCAAAATAAGCAGGACTGGTATTTTTATTCTCAACTTCCTGATGATAAAGCCTAATCAGGCTAAGTTTCTTGCCCAAAAACATAACAGTAGCTAAAGAGCAAAAATGAGGACTAGATCCCAGATATTCTAGTTGATCTATTATATCATACTACATTGTCCCCAAGGTGATAATTTAAAGAGATCATTATCTATCATATGACACAAACCACATCTTTCCAAACCAATTTGAAGGAGGTAGAATCAAATATTCTTTGGAGTCTCTGGGTCTATGTTTTCCTTTTCTGTGTATGTCAAACCCTGAAGCTCTACTCTGTGGCAACAGACTTCTTTAAGAGCAATTTCTCCAATTAAAAACATGGCACCTGAAACTAATATAACATTGTATGTCAATTATACTCCAATAATAAATTTTAAAAATAATTTAAAACAAAAATAAAATGTATGGTAATTACTTTTTAAATGATCTCTATTGTAAATTGACATCATTTATAAGAGCATCCATTATTTTTAACACTCATCCTTTAATTTTGTAAGAAACTCATATTGTTGTGCCAAGATATGGTCCCTAGAAGGTCTCATCTGCAGTGGGAGCTTCTCCTAACTTCTGCTGGCTCCTGTGGGGTTGAAGTGGCTGATTGAAATACTTTTCCTATTCCCCACACTCCAGATGTGGGGATTAGCTGAATTTTAGCATTCATTGTATGACCTTCAGAGAGAAGCAGTGGGCTGCCAACCATTCTTCAGGGCTCATGGTCTATGCAGTGGTGGGACCACCACGAGACCTCAGTCACATCATTGCTTCTGGGTCTGCATTTGGTCATTCCACATTCATTCCACAAACAACTGAGTATTACAATGTGCCTAAAAATAAACTAGAGACTGTCTCATGCTAGCTCATTTTGTAATATTCTGTGGGAAAATTTTACTATGGAATTAACGCTGCTATTCCAGAGTGCTTTGAAGGGCCTTTTAACAAACAATTTCATACAACAAAAATATTTTTTGGCTCTGTCCAATGTTAACAGAGTCTCCCCTTTCTGTGTGGAGTTATCCCTCTTTCCTCCTATCTTTAGGGTTTACAGAGAATAAGTATCTTCCCTATAGAAGACATGCCAAGAGTTTTTTCACAAGCACAAATTGCCATGAAAACTTAAAAGAGTTTGTTTAAAGGGAAGTTAATTAATTTTATTTTAGAGTTGTTGTTCAAATGTCTTTGAAATTGCTGCCTTTTTCCCTTTAGGGCCAAGCTGGTTTTCTTTAGTCCCTTCAGCACGTGGTAATTTGCATGCATGTGAAAACATTTTATCTGCATTAGTATTCTAGAACATGACTAGTCTGTGTAGTTAGAAAGGCAATGGGGTTGGCCAGTAAGCCTAACTATCTATCAGTGAGAGGGTAGGAGAACCCACAACTGTATATCTATGCTACAGAAAACTCAACTACCAGCTAAAAAAATGAGGTGAACTTATGTTGATTATACCAAATGGAAGGTTCATTATATCACTAAATGAAAAAAAGTTAAATTAGAAAATAAGCCATAAATTTTAATGCCATTCATATGGGATCCCATTACTAAGCATTTGCTTAGAAGTTAATTTTGAGAAAGGAAAAGGAAAATCAAGCATTCAGGCATAATATTTTCATTTATTTATGTATGTATTTTTATTTGATAGAGAATGAGTGTCTACAAAGGGGGAGGGGACAGTGGGAGAGAAAGAGAATCTCAAGCAGACTCCTCACAAAATGCAGAGTCTTACATAGGGCTCAATCTCACAACTCTGGCATACTATTTTTATCAATTATATCTAAGCCACCAAATACTTCCTAAGTGATTATCTTTGTGATTGTCCTCTAAAATTAGCAGATAAAGAGACAATTCCACAGCTCTCCTATAAAAATGCTTGGAAACATTTTCAGTGGTGTAATGGTATTAATGTCTTTGGGTATAGCAAGAACTTGATTGCTTTCTTTTAAAAGTATATATATATATATATGTATATATTATGTCATATCTAATCACACACAACCAACAGCTTAATTAACCCCTACTGCAGTACATCTCAACCTATCCGTGGTAAAGGATAAGTCTGGGTTTGTTTCTTTGTTTATTAACATCCATTTCATTGGAGATTGATGACGATAGGTAGCTAGAATTATATGTGATTCATCACATGGGTGTGATGTCACCCAACTGGACCAGACCCTGATTAACAAAAGGAACCCACTAATCATTTGATTGGATGTCATAGCAGTGACAAATTGCTATACAAATTTCTAAATACTAATTCCCAATTTCTATTCTTTTCTTGACCTAGACCAGTAACAATCAGTGCTGGGCTACATATAATTTAAGTAGCATTGGTAAAAAATTAAAAAAAAAAAAAAACTTTTAGATCCTATCTCAGTCCATAGTACAAAATATCTTTAAATCAGGCACTGATCAAAAAAGAGACATATTTAAACAAAAGACATACACAATTTAAGCGCAGACAATAAAACATAGACAATTGAAGCAAAAATGTCCTATTGCTCCTCTTTTACACTTTTTGCTCAGTTTAATTGACAAGTATCTTGACACAGCAAAGCAATCTGTTTCAAAAAACTGCCACCGTTTGCAACTACTTATCTTTGTGAATTATAATTTTCTCAATATTGTGCAATCAAAATAAGATAAATTGGATACTGAAACTGAAAAAATAACACTAGCCAACACTCCTGCAGAGATGCTCTTCGGAAAAATTTAAATTCCACTATAAAACACATGACCCCAGTAGAGATTCACAATATACAATGGACCTGAAACATCTTGCAGAAATAAGTTGGATTAACCTTTAAGGGGGCTGTGAGTTATTTAAACCACAAATCCCATTCTTTATGTTACATCAAGGAACATGCTGATTTACATATTTTGAAAAATGCTGGAGAAGATCCTCTGTAAAGTACCTTGTCATTTCTAATGTCTCAGACTTCCTGAATCCCTATATTGTTAGTTCAAATGCCTTAACATGTCATTATCCAACCCATCCCTCCACAACATGCACACTTTTTAAATGCATCCAAAATTTTTATTTTATGCCTAGGAATGAAAGACATCTAAGGCCTTCCCTTTCCAGTACTGACCTTCAGAGCTTTGTTTGGAGCATACTTTACAAGTTCTGGAGACAACTAGCCATTGTGCTTACAAGTAAAAACACATAAAAGCTGTTTTAAGATATGGATGCTGGAGAGTTGACTTGACTAGAATCACACATTAGCTGAGGAGCTCAGTCTTACAGCCAGTGACCCAGTGATCAGCATTCAAATCTGTACTTCAGCAAAGTAAACTGGAGTGCATTATGGGCTCATATGATCACCTGAGGATACTGGAAGCAAAACTGTTAAATCTATCATTGCCAGGGTTCTACAGAACAACGGTGAACTCCCTCCTGCCCAAAGACCTATCTAACAACACTAAAGCTCAAAGCAAATTGGGTGAAGCACCTGCAATTCATCTGATCCTGTCAAACAGGGTTTCTCAACTTGAGAGCCCTGACTAGTTCATGGGAAGTCCCTTGTTAAAAATGCAGTTTCCTTTAGATTATGGTGATAAAAGGCAACCACAAAAAGACTAAAAAAATCATTGAAATGTACACTTTTGCTGGATTAACTGAATGGTATGTAAATTATACTTCAATGAATAGGTTAAAAGTGAAAAAAAAAAAAAAAGAGGTGCCTGGGTGGCTCAGTCAGTTGAGCATTCAATCTTGGTTTAGGCTCTGGTGGTGATCTCAGGGTTGTGGGATTTAACCCAAGTCAGGCTCCCAGTTCAGCACAGAGTCTGCCTGGGGATTCCCTCTCCCTCCCCCTCTGTACCTCCTCTACCCTCTCTCCCTCTGTTAAAAAAAAAAAAAAAAAAAGAGGCACTGGGTGGCTCAGTTAAGCACCTGCCTTTAGCTCAGGTCATGATCTTGGGGCCATGTGATGGAGCCCTGCATCAGGCTCTCTGCTCAGTGGGATGTCAGCTTCTCCCTCTCCCTCTGTGTACTCTCTCTCTCAAATAAATAAACAAAATATTTTTTGAAAAGTGAAAAAAAAAATTAAAGCTCAGTTCCTGGGTCCCATCCTTAGAGATTCAGAGGTAGCAGATGTGTGACAGAGTTTAGGAGTTCACACTTTTTGGCAAAGAACCTAGTAATTCTTCTGAGAACCAATGTTTAGCCTACATGTTCTGCATTATATCTTGGACCATAAGATAATGGTCCATATATGGTCCATTAAGCTGGACCATAAGAGAGCAGCATTTGCCTGGATTACTTATGAAATTATTTGAGTTGCTGTCATCAAGGAATGCCACCAGCGGAGAATGCTATTCATTCAATATATCTTATAAGCGGGAAGACAACTTATGTTATTTGGTCATAGCTCTCAATTGATAGCAATAAGACAGTAAAAAGAAAAAGCCTTTATGTTAATAATTTTTAAAACATAAAATTATTTCCCTTTGAAAATATATCTTAAATATGACTAAAGAAGACATGGAAAATATAAACAGAATAATAGAATTTTAAAAATTAAATCACTATATACACATACATACATAAAAACAGCAAGCCAAGACTGTTTAAAAGGTAAATTCTCCCAAACTTTAAGGAATAAAGCCTAATCTCATACAAACTATTACAGAGAATAGAGAAAGGCAGGAAGCTCTCCAATTCATTTGTGAGCCTAGAACAACCATATCGCAAAGACAGATAAAGAATGTGTGTGAAGAAAAAAAAAAATACTGCCAACTCACCTGAGCTTAGTTGTAAAAATAATTTTTTAAAGAGTTCGCAAACTAAATCCAGTAACATCAGTTCCCTACTTCACATCATGCAAAAATAGTAATTTAAAATAGATCACAGACCTATATATAAAACCTAAAATTATAAAGCTTCTAGAAGAAAATAAGAAAAAATCTCTACAACTGCAACATGGACAGAAGTGTTTAGATAGATAGAATATATTAAGACACCAGTCATAAAAGGACAAAAAATGATAAATTGGACTTCAGAATTAGACAATTTTGCCTTCAAAGATATTTTTAAAAATGAAAGAGTAAGACATATACTAGGAGAGAATATTCAAAAAACATGTATCAGATACAGAACTTGGTAGTCAGAATATACATAAGAAACACAACTCAATTATAGGAAAACAACCAATTTCTAAATAGGCCAAGCCTTTAAACAAACACTTCTTAAAGAAGATGTATAAAGGCCACAAACTCCATCTGAAGTGTGAATACACCCTTCAAACATCTTAAAGGTAGCTACCTCCAGAACAATAACCAGCTCAAAACAACAAATTTAATGGATGAAATTTCCGTGAACAAAAATAAAATTCTACCTTCTGATGAGAAAAGGAATTTATACAAATATAAAACCTGATAATAGTTTGTGAAATAAAGATTCGAAGAATCTAGTGAATGCTGAATTTATTAGAAGCCCATAGCATTTGATAGCTATTGGAAAAGCTATTAGGAAATTTTAAATTAAAAAAAAAAAGACAAAAGAAGAAAAAGAAAATCTTGTGACCTGATTGCATGCTAGATTATTTTGTTTTGTTTTGAAGACTGTAGCTGTTTTAAGAGGTGACATTTGACATTAGCACCAGGAGAGCTGAGAGTGGAGGGGCAGATGGCCATAAATTTTGTGATTCTCCTCCCAATAAGAGGCAAAATCTATGTCCCTTCTCCTTTCATCTGAGCGGGCCCTGAGACTTCTTTGATCAATAGAACATAGCTGACTCTCTGGCAGTTTTTAGATCCAGACTTTAAGGCACCTAGCAGCCTCTACTTCTTCTTCCAACTTGGTGCACTAAGCTACCAGGTGTCCATCCTGCCCTGTGGCTTCCATCTTGGTGCACTAAGCTACCAAGTGTCCATCTTGCCCTGTGGCTACCATACTGTGAGGAAGCCCAAGCTAGCCTAAGGGAATGGCCTTGTGGAGATACAGAAGCCCAGTGAATCTCAAGCATTCCAGGCCCCAACCATTCAAATCCTCCCAAATCAGAGCCAGTGGTGTGAGTGATGAATCCACAATGGTCAGCCCGAGTCAAGCCAGAACCACTCACAATTTGATTGCAACCACTTGAGAGATTTAAGTAAGAACCAGCTGATTGAGATATAATAATCGTTTTATATATTACTATAGCATATACAAGTATTAACATAAAAAAAGTGGGATTCACTCATTAAGTTTGTTACACAGTAGAGAACATGAGGTTCCTCTCACACCAGCCATGCCCTGCCACAGGAGGAATGATTAAAGGAAAAATATATATTTGGCCCAGAGAAGGGTTTACTTCAGAAAGTATAATAACTATCCACAAATATTTGAAACTTTGGCATGTGAGCTAGAGAACAGCCTTATTCTGCAAAGGACAGATCTAAGACCAAGACCAGATGTTACAGGGAAATGGCAAACATCAAAGTTCCTAGAAAGAAGACTGTCCCAATAATCAGTCTGGTACAAGAATAAAAACAGAATCATTGCAATGTCAGAAACAATTTCTCAGGACAGGTTCAAATGGTTACATGGGATGTCTGGTTAGGCTGTATGTTAAAAATGAGCATAAAATAAGATGTAAGACTAGAAGCATGACCAGGTTGCTGTGATCCTACTATGTGTTTCAGAAATATAACAACTGACTTGCAGGTATGAGTCTGAACTAAAAGTAGCCTAGCTATTCTCAATTTCAACTCTGAAAATGCTGACTCAGGAGGCAATCAAATTCATGGCCTTGACCCCAATTTACCCTATGCTTAAACAAAACTAGTTTCTCAGGAATTATACATGTATTCTATTTGTAAGAGGTTCACTGCACAAATGCTACTAGAAATCTCTTCCAGTATTTAAAAAAACAACTTTGTGGAAATGCTTTAAGACTAGAAGAGATAATCCCCCACTACCACTGCTGCCTCCTACATTTGATCATTTCTTCCCTACATTTGATAATCCAGAAACTGTGCCAGTCATTTTACAGCATTTTTTATGCCACTCTATAAGACAAGGTCTTATCATTGTTTCACAAATGAAGAAAGTGAGACACAGAGAGGTTAAGTAAATTGCCCAAATATGCACCCAATAAATCCTAAACTCTTTCCCAGCTGGCCGATTGCCTGGGTAGATTGAAGACTCCTTCATAAAGAAACCAGTGACTTTGTTTTAACAGGCGCTTCATTGGAAGCTCCAGCTACACTTGTTTCCGGGAATGCCCTTACTTGATTATCAAATGGGATGACTATTTGTTGTGTTAGAGAAACCAGAAAACAAATTGAGGATAAGTACCTCTCTTTATGCAGAAATGCAGTTATTTGAGGGCTCCTGAGTAGAGTCTAAGACAAAAATGCTTACTGCTTTCCCAGGTCTTCTTCCCCAAAGTATAGGTTACTTCCCAAATCAGACAAATACTATATAGCACAGTGCCACGTCAATGAAAACTAGAAAATAAATTGTTGACCAAGAAGAATAAAGAATGATTAGAGTTAATCATTATTGTTCCTCACCATTAAAAAAAAAAAAAAAAAAAAAAACTTCCCTAGAAATCAGATAAACAAAATACACCTGCTATTTTCAAGAGTCAGTCTACCAAATAAGGCAGCCTCTGCAATTCCATTCAGAAAGACATAAAAGTTCACTCACTTGGGGTCCCCATTTAGTGTTATCATCAGCATACTGATATTAAGTACTAGAGAGCAATAAATTGGAATGCTTAATATATTCTTTATAAATCGTCTCTGGATCTTTCTTGATTTCCGGGGCCACAGTGGGTAGGGAGAAGGTTGTTGGTTGGATACACAGCTATTTGACCCTTCAAGGCAGTTTGGTATCTTTTGAGTCCATGAGCTGTGTTTATATCCAATCCCAGATAAGACAAGCTTCACTAACCACAGAAGTTTGGGACAAAAGCCAGTTGCAACCCACATATCCCTATGGTCCTCCTGCCTTCTGGCAAACTCCAGGACCAGATTGGAAAATCTGTGCCCAGTTTAGGGGCCAAGTTTGGTATGATCTGGGGATGATTTATATGGCTTTGGTTGAAGTCCACATGATATGTGCTACTTTGGCCAAATTTAGCTTTGGGGTTTCTGACTCATTGAAGTAAAATGTATCAGGTGGAGACAGATGGGCTCCCCAACAGGGATCAGAAGGGTCTCCTCCAAATCCCGTGGGACACCAAGACAACTAAATTTCCCACCTCTCTACTCAAAAGTCCAAAACAACATGCAACACAGGTGGTGTCAGGGTGAAGGAGTTGGACGTACAAGTGTTTCCCAGGATTTGCCAAAAATAAAAATAAATTGCTTTTAATTTCTGAAGGGAGAAAGGCTGGATTGATTTTACAGACTCTCCTCTAAACAGCAATTTACATGCTGAAACTGTAAAGCTGTGGGTAAAATATCCCTTCCTGGTGATTTGAAATCCGTTGATTAATTTCAAGTTGATGACCTTGTTCCCCTACAACAATAGAACTTTAATTCATCTCACTCAGGCTGCCTCTAACTAGTTTTCAACAATCACGAAACAACCAGCAAGTAGTGGTTGTTTGGTGGATAGAATCCCTATTAATAAATACAAATTAAATGAAGCATATCAAAAGAACCTACTCCCAATACCAGACCAAATAAGATTTTCTCTAAATTTAAGAGCAAAAAATGTCTCCATAGGAAGAACCTCAGATATTCTAAGACAACTCTGTTCAGTAAAAACAAAATGCAAGCCACAAATTCAAGCCACTAAGTAATTTTTAAATTTTACAGTAGCCACATTAAAACATGAGAACAGGCAAAATTAATTTTTCAATTTTTTTTTAATTTAACATGGCATATCAAAAATACTATCATTTCAACGTGCAATCAGTATAAAAGGACAGATGATATTTTTTACATCTTTTTTCCATCTAAGTCTTTGAATTCTGATGTGTATTTTACACTTAACATCTCAGTTTCGACTTTCCACATTTCAAGTGCTCAATCGGCTTATGTGACCACTGGCTACCAAAACTGGACAGTGCAGCTATCAGGTAAGAGCCACACTAAACATCCTTCAGTAAGCAAATGTTATAGCTAGTTCTGACACAAGCTCAAAAAAGATGAAGACTGGCTTTGATCTCACAGAAATGGCAACATTTGGGAAGTAGTAGAGCAGCAGGCTATCAGATCTCTGGGGAAAGCCTGCCCAAGCTTCACCACCACATGCCTCGGTTTCCCCATCTGTAAAATCTAGCTGTGTCATATGGTTTAGTAAGTGAAATTAGTGAATACAAATAAAGTGCTTGGAAATGCATCTGCCCTGTCATACTAACCAACAAGTCAGAAGAGGCTGGTCAGAAACACCTTAGCGCGAGGGTTGTTCTTTATTCATCACTGTAAGTCCCAGGACCTAGCACAGCTCTGATATATTGAAGAGGGTCAATGAACACGTTCCTTCATTAAGGGTGGTGGACACCGTGATGTGCTGCCCAAATCCAACTCTCAGAAATAAAAGGAATTTTACTCAGGCTGCTGGGAGTGCTGCCAGCAAACAGTCCTCAACTATCACCTCCCTTTGGGGAATTGCCCCAACTAAAGACCAAAGGCTTGCTAAAATCAAGCACCTGTCCAAGGTTTGTTTACATTACAAGGCAGGCTCCCTCCTCCTCAGGAATGACAGCACCAAAAGGCCACTCTTGCTCCAGAGACCCTCTTCCCTATGTCTGTATCCTTGGGCATGCACTGTGGATCCCCCCCACTACCCCTCTTACTTCCTTCCCCTGAAGGTGAAGGTGTTGACCCCAAAAACACTCCCTAATAAACATCCTACATGCTAATACACAACCCACAGAACCCAACTGGTGATAATAAGAAACAAGAACTGTCTGTTAAAAGAAGAGTTAAGACAATGAGTATATAATATTTACCAGTGTTTTCCTAACAATTTCTATCAACCAGGTCAATATAGTGTTGCCTGTACATGGATCACCACGGACTTTGAGTCTTCCCACCAGCAGCTCATTTTTTCCAAGACACACAACCACGCAGTTTCAGAAGAACTGAGCATAGCTGCAAGCACTGAGACTCTTTTAAGAAAGCTTCTTTCTTCTTTAGATTATCCAAGACTCACACACTACAACCAGATGCATGCATGCCGGAGTGAGCCCAAACCACAGAGTTCTCTCGCATCTCGGACTTTCAAATTCTTAAATTTGCCCTTTACTTAAAAAAGTCAATGATTTCACCAAGAAAGTTTGATTAGTTTCTTTTACTTTCTGTAATGAAGTGCCATCCTTTTTACACTTGAAAGGATCTTTGTAATAATGCAACATTGATCTTTTGAATACAGATGAGCTAACCTAGATAATAGGATTTAGAATGAGAAAGACCAGACTTGTTCCGATATTTAAGGCTCCAGTGCCATCAAGAGGAAGTGTGGCATAAAACATGTTTCCAGAGACATTGTCTGACGCCACATTAATAAATGTAGGATCATGTTTCCTCCTGCACATAGTCTTTATTTCGTTCAACGTCTTGAGAGAAGTCGTTGTCCCCAAAGCTGTGTCCCCAGATGTCAATCACCCAGTGCAAAAAAAAAGAAGGGGGGGAAGCTTTGGAGATTTAGTTCTGAGATCTGTCTTCTCAAGTCTACTGCTTTAAGCCACAAAGGTCGAGAACTGAGATTCAAACCTGATACTAGAAAACAGTTCTGACAAAACTTAGGAAAAAAATGGCAAGTTGCCAATTCAAAAATTATTTTGCACCAGGCTATGTTGAAGAACTGACAAGGGGAGGTGGGATAATTTTCCTTTGGAGAATGAAGTATAGTCTCTAAGAAATCACTTGCTATTTTCCATCTCCCCATCCCTTAGAAAAAGTAGGAAAAGATGGTCTTTTTGCTGGTCCCATCCTCCAAGAAAGACCTTAGAGAGACATCCTCAAGCACAGCCTTATACACAGGGGTGGCTTATTCTCAGTCACAGCCCATGGCAACATCTCCTGTGTATGGAGCAATGTTAGATATCGGAACAGAATGAAAAGAACTATCATGAAAGACCCAATCCAGTGACAAGTACAAAAGGATCCTACAAAAGATGCTATTATTCTACTTACAGTATGTTTGAAATTATCCATTTAAAAAAATTAAGTCCAAATCTAATGTGGGGAGCTATAAATAAGTCACAAACAAAACTGAGTGCTACATCTGTGACACTAATTATAAAGTATTAAGAGATGAGAGAGCTCAGCATGGGCTAAATTGATCAAAGAAGCTCTGGGACTTAGATAATATAATAGCTGATAATTATTGATCTCTTACTATACACCAGGTGGTATGAGAAGCATTTCACATGGGCTATCTCATCTAATCCTCAACAGGATGGAATAAGGGGGTTACGCTGGTTTTGCTGTGCCCCAAAGTTAAATACTCCCCCAAGAGTTTACAGTTATTAGAAGTCAGTTCATCAGACCCTACAGCCTGAACTCATCAACACCTAAATCATATCAAACTTGACAAAGAGTAAGGAAGATTGGAGAAGGAACACCATCAGGACCTAGAATGAAGACCAAGGTATCCTAACCATTGCAGAGGGAAAGACCAATTGAAAGAAAACAAGTAGAGATATGGGTGGGCGTTGTGTAGGAGGACAAGTGATACAGAATCAAGTCTAGGGACAGAATAGGATGGGGACAGAGAAATCAGTACATGAGTGGCTTAGTGGGTTGGTTAAGCATTTGACTTGATTTTGGCTCAGGTCATGATCTCAGGGGCATGAGAAAGAGCCCCTCATTGGGGCTTAAGATTCTCTCTCTCTTCCTCTCCGTCTGCCCCCTACCCCACCCTGCCACACCCTTGCCCTTGTGTATATTCTCTCTCTCTCTCTCTCTCTCTCTCTCTCTCTCAAAAATAAATAAATAAGGCCACAGGAATTGGGATAACAGACAGGAGACCATAAGCAGGGATGCATTTACTAGAATGTCTTATAATACGGAAACTTGGTCACCAGGTAAGATGGTAAGAGCACGGTTCTAGATGCAAAATGTGGGTTCCGGCAGAACAAGAGCAGGGCTGATTGATGCTCTTGTTATTCCACATCTAGGAATATAGTTTGTCCCAGAGTCTGGCCTTAGGGTCCTCCCCACCCCCTCCCCATTAGAAATTCTATAACCTCAACCATAATGCAGCCTCCAGAGCACGTACCATGACATTCTGGTCCCATGAAGAAGAGAAGAGAAAGGAGGGAGAGAAGGTTTTAAGTCTGTAGGTGCAAACAGTTTGAGAAACCCTACATGCAGGAGCATCTTTTGAGAGATTTATAATGCACACTAGCACCAAACTCCATTTAAACAAGCAACCATCTTCCTAACTTATTTGGCCACCGACCCTCTGAGGGCACACTCCAGGAATGAGTAGTTTAGAGAAATGCTGGGGCAGAGAACCACACCCAAACGAGCCTTCTCAGGAGGAGGAAGACTATTACACAGAATGGGGATGGCCTGAGAAAAAAAAGCCATGCAGAGGAGCAAAGATTAACCAGAAATTATAGCTGGGAAGAGTCAAAGATTCGCTTTGAGACATTAGGACCAGATTACAAAGGAGCTAAGAAGCCTGAAGGGCCATAAAGTGGGAGGTTCCTGCTCAGAGGAATCCCAACATAAGCAGCAAAGACGGAGTGCGGTGGGTCTAAGAGCTCAAAATCTGAACTGGGAGGAAATGTTGGGGGGGACAGAGGCGGGTGGGGAGATGGGCTGTGTTTCTAGCTCCTTGTCAGTGTCTACGGCAGAGCAGGGCTCTGAAGACACCCTTCCGTGTGCGTGTCAGCACCGCCCTTCAGGCCTAGGCCACCTGCATCCAGGTGTTCAATCTCTCTCCACCCCTCTCTAGGCGCGGGACACCAAGGCTTAAAGATGGAATGTGATTCGCCCAACATTGCGCAGCTAAAAGGCATCACAGCCAAGATTCAAAACCAGAGATAGCTGCCTCCGGAACCTTTGGGCTTGATCATGGTATCAGATCATCTCTGAGATTATCTTCATCAGCATCCCTCAAGGGCGAGAAAGGCAGTGGCTCACCCAATCTCCACGTTTGCCCTGGCTCCTTAGAGCCTCCATCGGCGGAGAGCAGCACCTTTGCTTTCCCTTCTCACCAGAAATTTTTCATTGAAATATAAAGCTACAGAAGGTCTGTGATATTGTTTTTCTAAATTCACCCAACTCCACCTTTAGCCAACACGTGTTTATTCCAGACACTATTACAGGTTATTTTATTTCAGGGGAACAGGCACACCCAATCCACTTACAACATTAGACACCATTCAGGTAACAGAACCAACCCTCCCCCTTAGAGCTATCTTCTGTGGCTTCTATTCTCCCAGCAACATGCTTTATTTAGCACCTTTGTTCAGGCTGCAATGACCTAGGGCCAGCGTCTGTCAATTTCTTGCCACTCGCCTCACTCTGTAACCTACAAGTGATGCTTGCTCCACTCGAAAATTCATCAGTGCTAAGGGCTTTTTTTTCCCCTCTCATCTCCTCCTTTCCAAATTTGACCCTAGGAGGCTTGGGGTGAGCAGTCCTGGCTCCCCAAGGGGTAGAGAGCAGATCTCCATCCAGCAGCCCTGCTCTGGTAACCATAAGCCCGCAGGCAGGACCTCCGCAGGTGCGTGTGCATAGAAAGCCCGCCTGAGCCTCGGCTTTGACTTGTAAACAGAGGCTTTGAAAGAGCAAAGTTGTGAGTTTGTCTCCACTAAAGCAAACTTCCTCTGCTGTTTGCTTTGGGCGTTTTGCCGATGTATCTGCCGAGCAAGAATGGATTTCCTGTCTGTTCCTCCAATCCTCCTGGAGCCCCGCGGAGCTCAACTGCCATCTCGAGGCTCCAGAATGGGCATCCAGCCATATCCGGGTCTGATCCCCCATCCAGAGGGCTTTCCTCTCCTGCTCATCTTCTCCCTTTACCCTTTCTCCCTCCAGCCAGGTCAGATAGTGAATCTGCAACTTACCGCCCCCAAGAGGAAGGTAAGACAAAGCCAGGAGGTGGCCAACCACACCGTGCTAAGCCAGATACCCAGATAAGGTCAGGATTACCTTTCAGGGCAGCTGTGAGAGTTAATTGAGATTGTCTCCATTTAACCATGAGGATAAAAAGATGGACAAAGTTCTGGTACTTTACCCCAGGTCAGCCCCAGGCCTGCCCACCTTCAAAGACACAGCTCTTCCAGGTGCAAAATGCAAGGTGCTAGCAGAACAGGTAGTTTCCCTAAATGCTGCAGCAGAGAAGACTGCATTCAGGCTCATTTACCTTGAGACATGTGGCTCCTTCACTATATCTTTCATTTTGCTATTCTGAGACTGACATGGGTATTAAATTCTCATTTTCCTTTTTATTATAACAAAAACAGTGCAAACATGGTTATAATCAGCTAGTGTCAGGAAAGCCAAAGGGGAGACCTGGGTATGTAATGACTACATATAGCCACAAAGAAGGTTGTGGCCACCCAGAGACTGTGCAAGCGAGTCCTACCAATTGTCCAATGTTTTAAGAAAAGCGAGAATCCTGGATCTTTAATGGGACTCCTTGTATTTAAGTTTAGCAATTTTTAGAAACTCAACACTGTCTGAGCCAATACGGCATGACAGACCAAATATGCCCATAGGACAGATGCTAGCACTGTCTGTGGTTCTGCAGCAACCTCTGCATTATCCCACCCTAGGAAGAGTCAACGGATTAGCTCTGACTTAAGACCTCCTGCATCCGTAAGGGCCAGGGGACGTTCGGAACCCAGCAGCACTAGACCTATCTGTGAAAGAGACACTTCAGAGTTCCTATGATCATGGGGTTAAGGAAGGTCACACAGTTCCATCTTCAGAGAGAGCTGGCTAGATTCTCCCCACTTAATAGGTGTGGAGAAAGACTAAACGCAGGAATTTCCTGAAAGCAACAGCAGGATTTGTCATATCTAAGGGTGTTGAGGGTTTGAAAGAAGGATGGGCTTACGTATTATCTTTGTGACATTTCCAATTAAATGCAAAATCAACAGAACATCTTCTGGCAGGGTCACGGTGGTAATGAACACCCACCCCAGCTTGTTAGCGCAACCATCTCTCAAAACAGCAAAAAGGAGGATAAATCAACTGCCTTTGCTACCTTTATCAGCATAAACAAAGAGATAAAAATACGGTATAAAATTTTAACTATCTTCCCCCATTCTACCTGCAAATGTGAAATTCCCCTGTGCTTCAATAAAGGAAAAATACATCCAATGAAGTCTAACAAATGTGCCATCTGTTCAGAAAGCAGGAGGCAGGCATCTCTTACATGTGACACCACTGCCCTCGTGTGGTTTAACAGCATAATGCAGCTGTTTGCCAAGGAGGTTTGAATGGTTAGGACTAAAAATTGTACTTCTCATAAATATAAATCATTTATACCAGGGGACAATATGTGAGGGAAAAAAACCTTTCACTTAAGGAACACAAATATGACTTATATTAAAACGTCTATTCAAATCAGACCGTTTTATTCTGCACTGAGCTTTCTTACAAAAGGGAGAAAGAAATCAAGAGGGGGTTAAAATGTCCTTAGAAAGCAGCTGTGTAGCAAGGACACACAACTGTCAGACCTAATGACACTGGTGATTCCCTTGCTCCCATGTCCACACCTGGCTTCCCACCTCACTGCCTTCCTGCATAGTTCCTGCAAAGGAGGAAAAAAGACCTTTTACTTCCCATTCGCTTATTGGCTTCACACCATTAGTTTGCACCACCATGCTCTGGCTGCACTGTTCAAATCCCTGGTGGCAAGATAATCCCAGAGGCTGTTCCCAGGTAGGCTTCATCCAAGGGGATGGCAGGAATTTGGTGCCCGGACAAAGAGAAAGGAAAACTCTCCAATATGCTGAACTAGACAGAATGGAGACAACATTATACCTACAATTAAGTAAATAACACCTGTATTTTCTTCTATCCTCCACTGATTACAGGGAGACTGGGTCGGTCAATGAACAAGTATTTAAAATGGAGTATCTACAGACATAAAACAAGGTGTCAGGCACACTCAGGATAGAAACTCCCCTGAGCCAGCCTTCTTACCTGTAAAATGGGGATAATGCTTTCTATTTAATTCTTATCATTACTCTGTGGAGGAATAAGATACAATAAGACTTTCTTCCTCAAGACTGATCAAAGGCTATAGACTTTTATCATAATACTCTAGTTTAAATTTGGGTGTGTTAGATTTAAATCTCATGAATGTAATTGTTTAGGTAATAATCTGAAAGCTGAGTTAGTTATTTGAACTTTGTGACCTAGCACATGCATGCTTGATTGCTTCCAGTAAGGGTTGAAATCAGGCCAACTGGCTGCAAAAGGGAAGGGCCCTCACGCCCCTCCCCACAGGAGCCCAACACAGCCGCCAGGTCTGTGCTGCTGCAGTCAGGGTTGGGAGTTGGTGGCTGAGGGGCTGGTCATGCCCGGTCCAGCTATGGCCAGCCCCTAGCAACTAAAATGAGAGCACTTCTGAGGGCTGCAGGCTGCTGTGGCCAGTGCCCCATCCCAACTCCCACCGCAGCCCCAGACCATGCCACAAAGACTGAGTGGGACCTCCAACTAGGGACCAGGGGGCAAGAGAGCCAGTGTCTGCTTTATTTATATCAGGCATGTCTGCTGCTCTGAGCACTCCAGTCAATTAGAGGGAAAGAATTACTTGTTTATTTATTCCATTTTTAGAAGTAAGAAAATAATCTTTAGGGACACCTGGGTGGCTCAGGGGTTGGGCGCCTGCCTTCAGCTCGGGCGTTATCCTGGAGTCCAGGGATCAAGTCCTACGTCGGGCTCCCTGCATGGAGCCTGCTTCTACCTCTGCTTGTGTCTCTGCCTCTCTCTCTCTCTCTGTGTGCCTCTCATGAATAAATAAATAAAATCTTTTAAAAAATAAAAAAAGAAATTAATCTTTAATCAGACCTGCAACTAGAATGGCCCATTGAAGATTCTCTTTGAAAAGACATGATAGCACTGTCTGAGAAAATGGGCTTTGGCATCAGACACACCCAAGTTCAAGGCCCACCTCTGCTACTTACTAGCCCTGTGATCTCAGCAAATTAATCCATGTCTTTGACTGTATATCCTAATCTAAAAAAATGAGGATAACGGCTTCTAATTCTTGGGTTTGTGTGAGAATGTATGCATGCCTGGAAAGGTCTTAGCATAGTCCCTGGCACATCACACATGTTAGAGAATGATAAGAAAGCTGGCACCGTAAATAAATGAAGCAGGCTTTGCAGGCCAGGTGAATTTTAGCTTGGGGTGAGCAAAAGTATCGAAGCCAGAAAGCCTCCGGATGTGATTTAGACTTAGTGACTGTGAGGGACGCAGATGCTCCAGCATCGAGATCAAGGGCAGGATTAGGAGTCACACAGCCTGGCCAACATGACCCGCAGCCGTTTGTCGTTCGTTTGTCGACCACTTACTTCTTCCCTGGTAACCTGTCAGGGGCCACCATCGATCACTTCCCTTCCCTGCTGAGCCATCCCAGCAGCTGGGCTGACAAGGGTGAATGGTGAAGTGATGGCTCCTAACTAGAAGGTTTTCCCACCACCACGTTTCTCTGGCTGCCACGACAGTCTTTTCACACCGGGGTGACCAGCCCTGCCCCGGGGTGTTTCAAATGTGGTCTCCCCAGTGCCGCTGAAAGGCAAGCCCATGACCTTCTTAGGTTCTTCGCTGTCAAAAACTGGGCAGATGGGTTCCTAATGTCCATTCTCTCCTTTGTATTCTAGGCCCTTTTATGGACCAATTCCCCACAGGAACCGTGGCCCTTGAGCCCTCATTACCTTTTCCGTGAGCTTCAATCCCAACTGCTCTGGGTGGTCCACTTTTCCTTTCAATCACTCCATCTCCACTTTTTCTTTCCTTTTCCTTTTTTTTCTTCTTTGCCAGTGGAAATATAGCACCGTTTGACCTACTTCGTCTGTATCACTCCAATAAAAATTGAAATAGACTGAAGGAAGCCTCAGTCTCAAGCTGGAGTTATTTGTTAGGATTTTTTTTTCTTTTTTAGTTGTATTGTGATATTTACATACCATGAAATTTACCACCTTTAAGTGTACAATTGAATGAATTATAGTGAAGTTACAGAGCAGGACAATCATCACCATAAATTAATTTTAGAATATTCTCATTACCTAAAAAGAATCCTCATGCCAGTTTTACAGACAGTTCATATTCCTACCTCCAGACTTCTGAACATTTCATATAAAATATACAATGTCTGCGCTTTTGTGTCTGGTTAAGCTGGGGTTTTTTGTTTTTGTTTGTTTTTTTTTTACATATCCCAGTCCTAAATCCATATACCGTTCTGCTTTTGTTCCCTCACCTATTAGAGAAGATGCTTGCATTTCTTAAAAACTCTGAGCACCTTCTGGGTGCTTCAAGGCTCTGGGCTTAGCCTGGTGATACAGTGGTCAGGAAAACTAGTTATAGCCCTCAGCGAACCACACAAATATTTATTTCACCCAAATAAATTTAAAGTTGTCAGTGTGATTTGTTCTACAAAAGAGAGACAAAACTTGATTTTAATCTGGCTAACTTAATGCAGTTTACACTGACTGCCTATTACCAAGAGAGCTAGCATCTTGAAAAACAGACTTTCTGGTCAAAGTGGAAATGTTTTTGCTAAAAGTAAGCATGGTACTCAATGCAATCCCTATCAAAATCCCAGCTGCTTTTTTTGCATGAATTGACAAGCCGATCCTAGAATCCATATGGAGATGCAAAGTACCTCAAATAGCCAACAATCTTGGAAAAAAAAAAAAAGACCAATGTTGGTATCAATTTCAAAACTTACTACAAAGCTACAGTAATCAAGACTGTGTGGTACTAGCATAAGAATAGACATATCCATCATCATATACAGGCATATACAGTCCAAAACTCTTGGTTTTGGCTCAGGTCATGACCTCAGGGTCTTGAGCTTGAGCCCCCAGAGCCACCATCTAAGCCCTGAGTCAAGCACCCAGCTGAGCCCCACATAGCCCCACAGAGTCAGGTTCAGATGCCTTCTCCCTCCTATCGGCTCCTCCCCCAACTTGTCATGTGCATGCTCTATCTCTCTCAAATAAATGAATAAAATCTTTAAAATAAAAAAAAAAGAATTGAGAGTCTAGGGAAAAAAGCACATACAGTTATGGTTGATTTTCAGCATGAGTACTAAGATAATGAATGCATTGGGGGAAAGAAATCTTTTCAACAAATGATGCTGGAACAACTGGATATCTACATGCAAAAATTAACTCAAAATAGATCAAAAACCTAAATGTAAGAATAAAAAGCATGGAAGTCTTACAGGAAAACATATGTAAGTCTTTGTGACCTTGGATTAGGCAATGGGTTCTGAGATATGACACCAAAAATATGAGTAAAAAGAAATAAATTAGGCTTCATCAGAATTGCAAACTTTTCTGCATCAAAGGATATTTTCGAGAAAGTAAAAAGGTAGCCTACAGAAGGGAGAAAGTATTTGCAAATCATATGTCTATAAGCATCTAATGTCCAGAATATACAAAGAACACTTATGACTAAACAAGAAAAAACAAACGATCCGATCATAAATGGGTAAAGGACTTGAATGGACATTTCTCCAAAGAATATACACAAAATTGTCAATAAGCACATGAAAAGATGCTAGGATTATTAATAAAGTATAATTTCATTTTATAGAAAAAAGTCACTGTGAGATATCACTTCATACCCATTAAGATAGCTATGATTAAAAAAAAAAAAAAAGACAGGCAGTAACACATCTTAGTGAGGATGTACAGACTTGGAACCTTCATACATTGCTGGTAGGAATATAAAATGGTACAGCTGCCATGGAAAACAATTAAATCCTTCCTCAAAATGTTAAACATAGAGTTTCCATAGGACCCAGCACTTCCACTCTACCTAATAGAATTGAAAACATATAGCCACACAAAACTTATACCCAAATGTTCATAATAGCATATTCATAATAGCCAAAAAGTAGCAACAACCCAAATATATATCAACTGAGGGATGGGTAAACAAAATGTTGTATACCCATGTAATGGAATATTATTCATCTATAAGAAGTAATGAAGCACCCATATATGTTGTTACAACTTGGATAAATCTTGAAAACATTTTGCCAAGAAAAGAAGCCAAACAGAAAAAGGTCCTATCATATATTATTCCATTTATATGAAATGTCCAGAATAGGCAATTCCATAGTGATGAAAAGCAGTGTTATGGTTGCCTTAGCAACCATCTCCCCTAACCAGAGTGGGGGGATGTAGTGGGATAGGAGGTGACAGCCTAAAGGGCACAAGGTTTCCTCTTGGGCTGATGAAAATATTGCGGATTTAGTGGTCTTAACTGCACAACTTTGTAAATATACTAAAAAAGTACTGAATTGTATACTCTAATTGTATACTAAAAAGAGTATGTGAAATGTATCTCAATAAAAAATAAGGCTTGGGGCCGCCTGTCTGGCTCAGCCAAAACCACATGTGACTCTTGATCTCACGGTTGTGATTTCAAGCCCCATGCTGGGTGTAGAGATTAAAAATAAATCAATAAATAACAAACTTTAAAAAAAAAAAAAGCTTGCCCACTCTAACCCAATGCAGACAGTAAATGTGCCTGCATTCCCATTCCCCGACCTGACTTACTAAGTTATTGTCTCTGGGCTCCACATCTTTGTGGATCTGCTTTGTGATGCTTTGCTTGGGACTCTGCACCTTGCATTTTTCATAGGAGGGAGATTTGGAAGCAGGATGAGAGAGAAGAGTCCCACTTCCCATTTGCTTGCTGCCTCTAGCCCCCTGCTCCAGCTCCTGCCAGCGCTCCTGGCAGCTCTGTCACAACACCCCAACACCTTCCCAGGGTTCAGAGCCCTCCTCTGAGGGTCCAATAACACACAACCTCACCCTTTGCTTCTTGCTCCTAGAGGCAGTCGCCACTTCCCACAGGACCGTCTCAGTGATGCCTCAATATCCCCTCCTGCTCTTAGAGCACTTCCAAGCTTCTATGTCTCTACACAAAATCTCTTATGTTGAAGTATCTTGGGTACTTTCTTCTTGCTTAACTGCATCCTGACTGACAAAGCCCATTACAGATATATCTATTCCTCTAAGTTCCTTCTAATTCATATGGAAATATTACGTCTCATTTTCCTCTATGTAAGAATATAGTATGCTATACCATACCTGTTCTATACTGTGTGCATCTTTATCAGTGTACCTCCACATCACTTTGTATACAGTTAGTATAACATTTTTATGGTAATTGGATCCAATCCATCTTCTCACATGATGTTCATTGCCCTAAATTTGTCTAATGTATATTTATCTTTTAAAGAACTTTAATTGCACTGAATTCTTCTTTTTTAATTGCACTGAATTCTAATTATATTCGTTTACCTTATGAAGCACCTCCTCTGTGAAATCTTTCTACTTAGTGTTTGAAGATATACTGATAAGTTAGACATGGTCTCACACTGAAGGAGCTTGAATTTTGTAGGGAGATGTGAACTATAGCTAACAATAAAATTGAATCTTTCAGGACATCTCTAATTCAATTTATCTGTGTTTTTCCCTCAAATACATTAATTCTCAAACCCAAATTTTTATTTTCAAAAACCAACACAAATCTCCATTCATTTGCTACTATGCAACTTATCCTCATGTTTATCTGTCTCAAAAAAAGAGGGAGTCTGTTCATAGCTTGCAAGGTTTTGAGATAGGAAGAAATTCTGAGAGTGTACCTGAATTAGTTATTCTCCAGACAAAATGGCGGCAGTTCTAAGGAGATAGAAGATTTAACAAGCTGGAAAATAAATAATAATATAATTACACTTGATATTATACTGGTTTTCAGAAAATTATCTGAACCAAACCCAACTTTGACACTACTGGAACTTACATAGACTCCCACTGGGTCACCAATAGGTATTTTCTTAGACATCCTAACAAGGTCATTTTTCTTAGTATACATTTTACTCAAGGGCAAGATATCAATCCTACATTTCATTTACAACTGGGAGAAGCCCAGAGGCCCAGAATAATTTATTAATGACATTCTCTTTTAAATAAGCTCTCTTCATAAGTCCATAATATTTTCAAAAGAAAAAATGGGAACAAAGTGAGCTCGTTGGACAGCACAAAGTGTTGTCAACTCATTATTTCGAAATTTGACAGGGACACCTGGGTGGCTCAGCAGTTGAGTGCCTCCCTTCAGCTCAGAGTGTGATCCTGGGATCTGGGATCAAGTCCCGCATCAGGCTCCCTGCATGGAGCCTGCTTCTCCCTCTGCCTGTGTCTCTGCCTCTCTCTCTCTCTCTCTCTCTCTCTCTCTCTTTGTGTCTCTCATGAATAAATAAATAAAATCTTTAAAAAAAAAAAAAAAGCTTTGAAATTTGACAGTCAAAACTGAAAGAACAAGGGTGACTGGCTGGCTCAGTCACTAGAGAATGTGACTTTTTTTTTTTTTAAGATTTATTTATTTATTTATTTTAGAGAGAAGGAATGAAGGGGAGCTGGACCAGAGGAATTGAGAGAGAGAGAGAGAGAGGGAATCTCAAGCTGACTCTACACTGAATACAGAGCCTGACCTGGGGCTCAAACACACAACCCTGAGATCATGACCTGAGCAGAAATCAAGAATTAGACACTTAACTGACATAGCCACCCAAGGCATCCCTACAGCATGCAACTCTTGATCTCAGGGTCATGCGTTCAAGCTCTACACTGGGCATAGAGCTTACTTAAATGAATGAGTGAATGAATGAATGAATGAATGAATGAATGAATGAATAAAAGGGGAAAAACATCAACATATACTATAATATATATTTCTAGAGTAAATATTTTCCAAGGCAATGAAATAATCTTAGTGAAAGAAAGTTTTTCCACTGAAATAATTCCAGCTAATAAATCCAGGAGAAATGATAGCATTCAAATATTACCATTTCACAATCTTCAATGAAACCACCAAATCTAGGAAATGCCCACTGTGTTAGTTTCCTCAGGATGCTGTAATGAAGCTACAGCCTGGGTAGCTTAAAACAATAGAAATGTATTCTCTCACAGGTCTGAAGGCTGGTGATCTGAAATGAAGGTGTCAGCAGGGCCATGCTCCCTTTTGCAACTCTGGGTAGAACCCTACTTTGCCTCTTTCTCATTTCTGGTGGTGACCCCATCGATCCTTGGGGATTGCAAAGCATTCCCAGGCTTTGCCTAGTTTTTTTGGTTTTGTTTTATTTTTTAACTGAACCCATTTTTATTGTCAGTAAGAAACAGCAATGCTTTGGAGAAGATCAGCTAGGGAAAAGACTGGTTAGCTGTATCTA
The DNA here is from genome assembly GCF_053574225.1 of Canis aureus. Classification (NCBI taxonomy): domain Eukaryota; kingdom Metazoa; phylum Chordata; class Mammalia; order Carnivora; family Canidae; genus Canis; species Canis aureus. Next base: position 49,513,572 of record NC_135614.1, read on the forward strand.
AAACTATAAAGTTCAAAACTATTAACTAAAAATAAAATAACAGAATATTTAAAAGGCTTTTCTATTAAGTGCTAGGACTTCGAAAATGAATTGAAAACACAGCTCCTTATACCTAAGAAAGTGGGTTATAAAATGATGTGCCTAGGATGTTGGAGAGAACATGGTAGGAGAAAGCATCCTTGCTGGTTCCTTGTGCGTGCAGCCCAGGATCCAGACTGGGGTGTCCTCACTCACCACCTGGATCACTGGGGGCCATATCAGCCCTTGTTTCCCCTGAGGGCAACTGAAAGGAGGTCTCCCCAGTTTGAGGTGTGGCATTTTCCCTGTGTGTCTTTGACTTTACATCAAATTTTTCTCTTTTTCTGAGGACACTCACCCTAATGATTTCATCTTAACTTGATTATATTTGCAAAGATCCTATTCACAAATAAGATTATATTCACAGGTACCAGAGGTTAGAATTTCAATATATCTTTTGGGAGGACCCAATTCAATGTATAATAGTCAATAAATAATAGAAGATAAAAGAATTAAATAAAATGTTGATGGGAAACTTTACACTGAGAGAGTGAGAACATCACACTACCTGACACTACTGATCTATTAGTATCACTAAGCACTAAACAACCAAACATTATGTAGCACATGAAATGATAAGATATATACTGCATGGCACCACTATAACATATCCCTCCAAAACAAGTCAAAAATAAATTGATGGAGAAACTAATCTACCTTTAATCCTACCTCCTCCAACACACAGAGTACTGGAAAGAGAAATAAGTTAAACTGTACCACAAGGATGCATTGGCCAGATGTATAATATGGGACTTTCTTTGGAATGATGATCCTCTTTATTCAACAAGTGAAGATATGGAGGGGAGGGGGAGAAAAGGGAAGTGTTTGGGGGCCGGAAAGATAGAGCTAAAAGAAAACTCAGATTTAAGAATTAATAAACAATAAAAAGACCACATTTGGAAACCAAATCAATACACAGAGCAAATGTTTAGAAAATGAAAACTACAATAATTAAAGCAGTTTTAAGATGTACTGAATATTAGATACTATTAAAGGTAATTTGTTAATTCCATTAAGTCTTAATATGAAACAATGTCACTTATGAGAGGCATTCTGAAGTATTTAGTGATTCACTCATAGGCTATAATATGTACCTTAAAATGCTCCACACAGGGGCACTTAGGGGGCTCAGTTGGTTAAGTGTCTGTCTTTGGCTCAGGTCATGATCCTGGGGTCTTGGGATGGAGACTTCCGTTGGGCTCCCCACTCAGCAGGGAGTCTGCTTCTTCCTCTCCGTCTGTCCTTCCCCCTGCTTGTGCTCTCCCTCTCTCTCTCAAATAAATAAATAAAATATTTTTTAAAAATGCTCCACACAGTGAGCACTCCTTGTTGAATGAATGAATAAATGAATGAATGAGGGCTGCCATGGCCTTCACCTGTGGATTAGGTCTCCCTGCTTCAAATGTCAAAAGTTGCCCATCCAGGTGAGATCTAAAGATTAACTTTTACAGAAACTGGCATTTCAGAAATAGGCTCAACTCCTGGAAATAACGTAGCTCTGTGGACCATTTTCACTGCTTAGACTGATTAAACAGTGAGCAAAAGGCCAAGGGCAGCCATTTCCTGAGCACCCACTATGTGGCAGGCATGGTGATGACATATTAAATCTGCTGCCTTGGTTAATCCCTAAAACACTCATATAAAGCAAGTACTATTTGCATCTTTGTTTTATAAGCAAGGAAATTGAGGCTTGACAAGAGAAGTGACTTTCCCAGGGTCACAAGCTCATAGCTGGCAGAGCCACTGTTTGAACAGAATTCTGTCTCCCTCTAGCACTTGTAACTATAAAAATGGTGCCATAAAACAAACTCGGAGGGCTTCATAATCAGTAGTAATGCTTCATCTATATAGGAGTAAAAACACACCACACAAAAAAGTGTTTTATCATGTAAGAAAGTGTTAGGAGAGCTTCAGTAAAATTCAGCAAATAGAACACACACATTATCTCCCCTGCCTCCCAAAACCTCATTATATCAATACTAATGACATTTTTAAAAGAAAAAGGCATAAACTCATAAGGACAAAGGATAGAAGAGAAAATGAAAATAAAGTTTGGGGCTTTGGAAAACAGACTAGATGGTCACTGAATTCAGCTAGCAGACCTGGAAGAAACCTGAGCTGACCGGAGGGAGAGCCAAGAAACGACCCATTTGACATCAGAACCCAAAAGGCACAGCAGTTTGTCATGTTAGAGACTTGGGACTGTGGGGTAAGGACAAGACTAAAAACCTGAAAATTGGTGTCATCTGTTGCATAAACAGTCAGAGGCACAGATTTCCTCCCCTACTCTACACAGAAGACCAATGAGAATACAGAGGCCACGGCAGGGATCGTCTATCCAAAACAGGAGGATTAATAGAAAGTTTACATACCAGAACCTGGGACTCCAGCTTTCCTCCCCTACTTGAGCCCAGAATGTTGACACCAAAATTATACCCTCAGTGCATGATATTTAAAAAAAAAAAAAAGAAAGAAAGAAAGACTTCTCCAGGAAATCTGACCTGCCGAAAGTGAAATACCTAACAATACTGATAGTGGGTTATCCTAAAGAAATAGCTAGTGAAGTCACCTTACAGTGAAGCTCATAGTTGACAATCCTCACTCTCATGCCAGCTTTTTGTGCCTTCTTCTTAAAAGTGATCAGACTTGGGGGCACCTGGGTGGCTCAGCGGTTGAGCGTCTGCCTTTGGCTCAGGTTGTGATCCCAGGGTCCTGGGATGAAGTCCCACATCAAGCCTGCTTCTCCCTGTGCCTATGCTTCTGCTTCTCTGTGTGTCTCTCATGAATAAGTAAATAAAATCTAAAGAAAAAAAAAAAAAAAAGACCAGACTTGTATGATTCCAACTATATGGAATTCCAGAAAAGGCAAAATCCATGGAGAATGTAAAAAGATCAGTGGTTGCCACTGGTCAGAGAGAGGGCAGGATAAAGATGTAAGGAATGTTGATAATGGGGGAAGCTGTGAATGTGTCAGGGCAGGAAGTGTATGGGAAATCTCTGTACCTTCCCTGCAATTTTGCTGTGAACCTAAAACTTAGGTTTAGTCTTTTTTTTAATAATTTTTTTAATTTTTTTTTTTTTTTAATTTATGATAGTCACACAGAGAGAGAGAGAGAGAGGCAGAGAGAGAAGCAGGCTCCATGCACCGGGAGCCCGACGTGGGATTCGATCCCGGGTCTACCAGGATCGCGCCCTGGGCCAAAGGCAGGCGCTAAACCGCTGCACCACCCAGGGATCCCAGGTTTAGTCTTTTTAAATAGTCTTTTTAAAACGGAAGCTCTTTGTATTATTATTCTTACAAGTGTTTTGAAAGCTTATAATTTTATCAAAATAAAAACTTACCCATGTCATAAAACCGGAGCATTCTCTCTGCACATGCACAGAGAAAAGGCCATGCAAGCACTCAGTGAGAAGGTGTTGTTTGCATCCCACACGGATGTGTGTGTGGAATTGATGGAGAGGGTCAAGTGATAGAAGGAACAGTGGTCTAAGAGGACTTCTGATCCTGCTTTCAAATCTTTAAAGTGGTTTTGATGCCCCTCCCCCTTTCTGGAAATGCTCATATTCAAAGTCTGTTTGTCTATTAACCCTGTATAAGAGAGAATTTTCAGATAGTTTAAAAAAAATGTAAAAAGCCCTGATACCTATTGTCACACCAAGTTTCAGATTATAGACATTTTGGTTCTGATTCGGCAGAAGCCAAGCATGCTGAGAGCAACAGCAGAAAAAGGCAAGCAACAACCGCAAAAGCCAACAGTGGGGAAGTGATTAAATACATCACTGCAGCCTGTTACGCCTGCAGCCTGAAACAGTACGACACAGATATTTTTAAAGATTATTTATTTTCATGATTAAATAGATATAATAGCAATATTGAGCAAAATTAGGTACAGAGAAACCCATACAGGGGAATCCATCCACGGGGATGTGTAGATGTGGATTACCCTCCGTGCGTTGCCCTTTAGTCTGTATGTAGCATAGTGGTTTCTAAGAACTTAACAAGATCTACTTCTCCATAAATGCAAAGTATTTAGTAGGTGACAAACACTCTGTCAATACTATCAAAACAAAGACCAGGTGAAAATCAGTCAAAATGTTAACAATGACTGTTTGGCAGGATCATGAGCTTGCTTTCTTGTATGTGTGGTTTGCTTTTCTCCTCCTCCTCCTTCCTGTTTTCTGTAATGATCATCCATAATCCTTTTCTTTAATCAGGAAAAGAAATAAATTTTCTTCTCCAGGCCATGCTGTTTCTACCTGGAAGATAAAGGACCACTAGCTGACCAGACATAATGTTCCATTGTAGGCATCCAGACAAAGTCCTGTAATTGAAAAACAGACCTGGTTTCACTGGCAGCAAGAGCATTTATGTCCAAAGAGAGTACAACAACTATTCCTTTATGAAGGCTGAGAGGCTTGACGTGTATAGAGTAGAATGAGGCAGGTCAAAAAAATTACGCAAACTTGAAGTTTCTCAAAGAACACAAAGAAGACTGTTTACATTGGTCATTAGTTACGCATTAAATCCAGTTCAGAAACATATGTTTAGCTTGGCTGGGGACTGATTCTAAAGGTAAAGGTGACTTGGTTATTAATAAATATATTTCTTGGGGTACCCGGGTGGCTCAGTCGATTGAGCACTTGTAACTATAAAAATGGTGCCATAAGACAAACTCGGAGGGCTTCATAATCAGTAGTATGCTTCATCTATATAGGAGTAAAAACACACCACACAAAAAAGTATTTTATCATGTAAGAAAGTGTTAGGAGAGCTTCAGTAAAATTCAGCAAATAGAACACACACATTATCTCCCCTGCCTCCCAAAACCTCATTATATCAATACTAATGACATTTTTAAAAGAAAAAGGCTCATAAGGACAAAGGATAGAAGAGAAAATGAAAATAAAGTTTGGGGATTTGGAAAACAGACTAGATGGTCACTGAATTCAGCTAGCAGACCTGGAAGAAACCTGAGCTGACCGGAGGGAGAGCCAAGAAACGACCCATTTGACATCAGAACCCAAAAGGCACAGCAGTTTGTCATGTTAGAGACATGGGACTGTGGGGTAAGGACAAGACTAAAAACCTGAAAATTGGTGTCATCTGTTGCATAAACAATCAGAGGATGCAAATAGTCAAATGCACTTGACTCTTAGTTTCAGCTCAAGTCATGAACTCAGGGTCAAGGGATGGAGCCCTGCATTTGGCTCCATGCTCAGTACAGAGTCTGCTTGAGATTCTCTCTCTTCTTCTCTCTGCTTGCTCATTCCCGCTCTCTTTCTCCCTCTCTCACATAAATAAAATATTTTTAAGTGATTCTTCCCTTTAATAAATAAACAAACATATTTCTTACTTAAGAAAGAAAGCTGAGAGAGCTTTTGGTAGATTACAGTATCGTACTACCCTGTGGAAGTTCTCCAGGCTTCAATCTGGGCACCCTCACATAGGTAGATTGAAAAGTTTCAACAAGCTCCTGGATAGGGACCATGGGTCCTGGGTCACCATAAATGCTCAGGTCTGAGGCTCTGTCAGCACTCAAAGGTCCCATTTCAAATTATCATTCCCCTCCCTACCTACTCCAATGATAGAGGCTACAAGGGTTTTCACACTTGGGAAAATCTCTTTCAGAAATATCCCACACAAAAGTCCCTCAGAACTGATCCATCTGTGTTATGGACTGAATTGTGTCCCTCAAAACTCATACTGTGAAACCCTAACTCATAATGTGACTCTTTTTTATGATAGGGCCCTCAAAATAGTTAAAGTTAATAAGGTCACAGAGCAGGATGCTAATCCAAATGGACTGGTCCCTATAAAAAGAGGAAAAGAAACAAGAGCACTCTCTCTGCACATGCACAAAGAAAAGGCCATGGAAGCGCTCAGCAAGGAGGTGCTTCTGCCAGCTTGGAGGAGAGCTCTTACCAGAAACCCACCCCGCCAACACTTTGATCTGAGATTTCCAGCCTCTAGAACTATGAGAAATTTAATGTCTATTGTTTAAGCCACCCCAGTCTGTGATACCTTATTATGGCAGCCCAAGTGAACTAATATATCACCTTTTTCTTTTTAACCCACAAAAATTTAAGCATCACACACTAAGGAAATAGATTCTAAATAGTCAGACTTACCAAATTTTGAACTTGCACTTCCTAATTCCCTTCTGATAAAAATAAATCTAAAAGGGTATTTTCCTCTAATGTGGATATTTTATAACACTTGATGGGTCACTTTATTTTGACTTTATTCTGTTTGAGGAATTGGATATATAAGAAGCAAAATAACTTCCTCTGATTACCAAATAAATGCATAATGAAAATATGCAAAAGCCATTGAGGTCTACACGAAGCCATCCCAGATATCATTATTGCTCCCTTCAAGCCTGCTTAGGTTTAAATTATAGAAAAATGATGGGAAATTTCTTTAAGTTGTTTAGTTGTGATGCTTAGAAACACAGAAGGGATCACGGAGATTTTGTCTTTGACACTAACAGAAAAGAACTTCCATTGGAAAGCAAAATGCTTTTATGCTTCAATGCTAACATGACCAGAAGGTCACTCTAAAATTTACTTCTGAAAAAGTGTCAGGTTTTTAGTGACCTCATGAGAGCTAGATTTTGGTTAATTAGAAGCTCATCTATGAACAGACATCTGAAAGTTCAATTAGGAACCATGACAACTTTTTGGACAGGTTTCTCTTCATCTGCAGTCTGGTGGAGAAGTCGGATAGTATTGGGATCCATCCCTTTTTCTTAAGATACAAAAGTCCAGCGTTTGCCACAACACACGTTCAGTGAGCTGGTGACTTCTGAAGGACACACATTTGTTGGCCCCCTTTATTGATTTGCTTGACCCCAGAATTACACAATAAATAGCATTCTGTTCAACTGTAAAAGAGAAACTAGACTCCCAATATTGTCCATCCGGTCTAAGTCCTTCATTGAAAAAAAGAAAGAAAAGAAAAGAAAAGAATAAAAAGCACAAAAATAGCAGGAAGCAAGCCAAAGGCAGGACCATTATAAATAAAATGATCTGCCTCAGAAAGGAGGCCTGGTCTCCTCCACCTAATTTAAAAATTGTTAACCATTGAACTAATAATTGGATCATGTCTCTATATGGTACATGAAAGAGGGAACCAGGAAGACCATGAATAACAGAGTGAGGAGAGGGTGTCCTTAATCTCCTCCCCTTGACCTCCTGTGACCTCAGCCTGCTACCCTGATTTTGCTGACAGCAATGTCTGCAGTCTAACAGATGTCCTTCCAATTAAAAGAGATAAATCTAGACCTATTCAAGTTATTCTTCTCACTACTTGGTATCATACTTATTTTTACTTGTATATTGCTCTGGACACAAACATAACTTTGTATCTGCCATCTCCACTTCCTCAATATTTGATGAACAAATTAATAAATGAAATACAAGGAGTTGGGACTCCTGCAGTTGTTTTCAGAAAGCCCTCAGGGATGAAATGAGAACTTAAGCGATCTAGAGGGAGGGGAAATGGTACAACTAGGAAATCACAACATTAACCCAGATCCTTAGGCAAGAGCTAGGAAAAGCCACCTGGTATAAAATAGAGAGATCTTGTCCTATCAAAGGACATTGCATTCCATAATCGATGACTATGTGTATAAACCATAATCTCAATACAACGGAGAACTACGTAGCATAGAATATATTTTAAAGGGAAAAAAAACAGTGACAGTATTTGTATAGGTGAAGATGACAGGTAGCAAATGCATAGTGTGCTTCCATTTATCTAAAACGCCGAAATCCCACACCGCTAATATACTCAGTAATCGTCAGATTAATTTGGTAGGATTAGATTTCTTTGCATTTATTATTGCTTTTACAGGTGTCTGCAATGGAGATGTAGTCACTCGTAATTAGAAATCGCTACACACACACACACACACACAAGAAATGGCTCAATGGCCTTCAAACAGAAAGACTCTGCTTCAGCCTGAAGCTCGTAAGTAGATCACAGGACTAAATTTACTGCCCTCATATTCCTGTCATCTACCCTTTGGAGACAGCATGGGTAAATGAAAGCAATTTTCTTTTTAGAAATAGGACTCTTTAAGAAAACAAACAAAAATAAGTCTACCTCTCTTTTGTGCTGGTCTCAGTCTATCAATAGTAATGCTAGAAATGCCTGGGGGCACTCACCTGGGCTCCAGTGAGCTCCCCACAGACGCTTTTCCAAACCAATGTTGCCACTGGACTGACCCTTGTGGTTCTTATGATAGCAAGACGCCCTTCAGCAACAACCATCCGGAAGCTTTGAAAAAATAGGGGTTTATTATTTACAAGTCCTGGAAGCTACACAGCACACCTGGGGCCACACAGCGAGGTCTCCGGGAGGAGTGAAAGGTAGCGAGGGAGAGAGAGGGAGCACAAGAATGTCAAACGTTCTGTTTATATTGCGGTTGAAGGTGGTGGGGGCCTACGCTTTCACGGGCCCTCTCTTTATTGGAAAATTTTAAACCTAACAGGAGGAGTTTAAAGTGCAGGGAAAGGAAAAGAGAGTTACCAAAATTGACCAAGATCTGTAAAACCAAGGAACCTCAGTGCCAGGAGGTGGCCTGGCTCTTTGTCTAATCACTTGCTGGCATGTGTTTATGGAAATAGCCACCTCTAAGTGGATGCCTCTTTGAAATGGATGCCTGGGCAATCAAGACTTAAATCAGGCACTTGTATCACAACAAACAAACAACACCTGGCAGGGTTTACACTACCATCTCACCCTAGTCTGTCATACTTCCTGGGACCCACCCAACAGCAATGTGGCTCTTCCAACTATTCTCAGACCCCGTGATCATTTTTTTCTCTCTCTCTTTGGATTTCTTATCTATGTAGCAGAGTGTCACTTCCTATTTGTCCATCACAGAGCTCTGTGCTTCTTGCAGGTGCAATGAGAAGGCTCCTATCCTACCTGAATCTACCCAGAAATTAAGGCTCAAACTGACAACTAAACATCCTACAGCTGCAGGTTTACTAATGCCTGCCACATAGCATCATCTGGAGAACAAAGTGGTAATCCTGAAGTCAAATACACTGGGTGGGGTTGGGGAGAAGTTCCTGGAGGATGTCCCTTCAAACTAAACATAAGATTTACTTAGGTAAATGACAAGTTTCCACGAACTGGCCTCCAAGGATTTTTTTGGTAGGGCATTTTTAACGCGTACATTGAATAGGTTTCTAAGGCAGTTGTGCTGCAGGTGGCCCACAGATCACACTCTGAGAAACAGTGTTTTCAGACTTTATCTAACAACACGGGGCAGACCGTTAGGCCAATGGAAGCGCCTCAAAGTTTTATCCCATCTGTAATTGAACTGAAGTCAAGAGGTTTGCCTCTAGCTAGCTGTAAACAAGTTGAAGTGATAAAGTAGACTCTCTGAGCATTTGGGATTTAAATCTCGATTTCTCCTTTTAGGAATGTGACAGTGCTCTCACCTGGGGACTTTAGGCAATGCTGTTTTGCATTTATAGTTTATTTTGCTCAGTAATTATTCGCAGAGTGTTTTTGCAGGGTAGATTTGGTCTCCCCAGCTTGATCATAAACTCCTGGAGTAGTTGAAAGGCTCTCAAAATATTTCTTAATGACATGGAAAGAGACTGTGCTTAGCATAGGGTTGTTGACAAAAGTGCATTCAAGGTCATTAGGTGTAAATTTTCTCTACACCTCATTTAGCTCTAAGTCTGGGGTATGTTTCCTTTTAAATTGGAGACCAGGAGTAGGAATATGAGGCAGAGAACATAAACTTTTTAAAGTAAAGAAAGCTTACATTTTGTAATCAGGGGAAATTTTGTTTTAATGCAGTGGTCCTCAAAATGCTGTCCACAACCAGCGGAATTAAAAAAGAAAGTGATCTGCAGCACCTGGGTGGTTCAGTTGGTTAAGGTTATAAGGCTAAGTGTCTTCCTTCTGCTCCAGTCATGATCCCAGGGCCCTGGGATGGAGCTCCACATCTAGCCAGCATTGGGCTCCCTGCTAAGGGGAGGAGTCTGCTCCCCCCCTTTCCCCCCTCCCCCCTGCTAGTGTGGATGCTCGCGCGGTCTCTCTCTCTTGCTCATTCTCTCAAAAAAATACATAAAATCTTTTTTAATTTTTTTTAAAGATTTTACTTATTTATTCATGAGAGACACATAGAGAAAGAGAGAGGCAGAGACAGGCAGAGGGAGAAGCAGGCTCCATGCAGGAAGCCCGATGTGGGACTCTATCCAGGACCCCAGGATCACTCCCTGAGCCAAAGGCAGATGCTCAACCACTGAGCCACCCAGGCATCCCAGAAATACATAAAACTTTAAAAATAAAGAAATAAAATTTAAAAATTACAAAGCATGTGATCTTGTCAAAAACGCAAATTTTCAGGCCTCTCCCAGACCTACTGAATCAGACACTGTGGTAGGGAGCCTGCCCCATCTGAGTCAGCACAGGCTGCTATAACCAAATAACCATAAACTGAAGAGGATGTGGGGTTGGGGGTGCTTAAACAACAAATATTTATTCCTCCCAGTTCTGGAGGGTGTGATGTCAAATACCAAGGTACTGGCAGAGTCAGTTCTTGGTGAGAATGCTCTTTCAGGTTTGAAGAAAGATGCCTTCTCCCTGTGTACTCACCTGACCTTTCCTAGGTGCTCTCTTCCTTTTTTCATAAAGGCAGTAATCCCATTACTAGGGTCCCAACCTCAGGACATGATCTTAATCTAATTGCCTCTCAAAGGCCCTACCTCCAAATCCATCACAGGGGGCATAAGGGTTTCAACAAGTGAATTTGAAGGGGACTCATTCAGTCCATAACACCCTGAAATGGGGACTTACGTTTAAGACTAGGATTGGAAAGGATGGGGAGAATTTAGAGATCAAAAAACAAAACAAAACAAAGCAAAAAAACTTGGACTATAAAATAGTAAAGCTATCATGTGGTCAATGTGTGCATTCTCCTTGCTAAAAAACCCAGTGTCAGATGTGCATGTAAAGAGAGTCCCCTACGTATATCTATTAAATAAGTAAAAGAAATACACAGAAACGACTGAAAATATTTCTGCCACATTTTACAAAGTGTTTTGTCTCACTTGATCTCAGTGGAGTCTCTGCACTTCCCTGAGATGAAGATTCAGCCCTATTATTTTCCTATATTACAGCTAAAGAGCCTAAGTTCAGAGATGACCTGGGGGCAAGCCACATGGGTACCCAGAGGTACCTAAATTCTATATTCACTTCCTTCCACCAAAAAGCATTTCCTTTTATTATAACAAATGAATTGCCCTGTTTCTTCCCTCTGCGTTGCAAGGATTGGGGTAAATGTTACCTTCCAGAGCTCCTTGCTAGTTTGTTTGTTGTCTTTAGACCTTTATCTTCATTCACAAATTAACAGCTTGTCCTTATATTAACCAGATGGATGGCTGCACTTGATTAATTGCAGTTGTAAGATGGATAAGTAGATTAAAGAACACGGCGGCTGCAGTGCTCACTGCTGGCCAGATATAATTAAGAAAGGAGGAGTGAGCAAGTTCTACTGGGGCTTCTGTGAGGGAAAGGCTCAGTGGACTGATTTCTTGGAACTGCTTCAATTGCTAAATTATGAGAAGCGCTTGTTGCCCGCACTGGGAGAATGTTGAAATCTTGCTGCTGAGAGGGCACAAATCCTGCTTTTTCCCTAAGATGTTCAGCATTTAAATCAATGTTTCTCAAAGTGTGTTGTTGGACCGCCTGTCTCAGAATCATGTGGATGTTTATTAAAAATGCATATTTCTGGACCTCATCCAGGACCCACTAATTTGGGGTGGGGTGGGGATCGGGAATCTGCATTGTTAACAACCTACTTTTAAAACCACCAACTTATTGCTATCTTCAAATGTATAGGATTCCCAGAATCACCAAAAAGACTGCACAAATCCACACTTTGTGAACAGTAGAAAGCCCTTGGCTACCAAAAACTCCAGAAACTGAATTTCCAAAACCCCCAAAGATCTGACAAAGCAGAGAATCTATGCCAGAATCCAAACTTTTGTCTCAAAAGTCTCCTAATGCTCTTGTTAGAAATGCCAATTTTAGGCCTCAGCCTGGACCTACTGAATCAGAAACTCTGAGGATGGGATGCCCTCCCAATGAGTGGAAGCATGCTAAAATTTGAGGATTACTGCTCTAGACCTGTGTTGCTCAAACTTCAGTGAGCATATGAATTATCTGGGGATCTTGTTAAAATGCAAATTCTGTTTCAGGAGGTTTGGGAACTAATAATCTCCCAAGTGATGTTGATGCTCCTGGTTCACAGACCATGCTTTTGAGCAGCAAACCTCTAGGTTACTTTTGATCTAATGTCATGAGAGAAAATTCATATGTACACAAAAAAAAAAGTCAGAAACAGGTCCCTAGGCCTGGGCTGAAATGGTTGGCTAATCAGCACACTCCAGGCATAAAAAGTGAAGCTGCTAAAACACCATCCGTTGGCTTTGAGTTTTGAATACTGAGGATTCATTTGTACTGATTGGCTTACATACCATCCTCCAAAACCCTGATAATTAAGCTCACCAATTTTTTTAAAGTTTTTATTTATTTATTCATGAGAGAGAAGAGAGAGAGAGAGAGGCAGAGACACAGGCAGAGGGAGAAGCAGGCTCCATGCAGGGAGCCCGACGTGGGACTTGATCCCACGTCTCCAGGATCCCGCCCTGGGCTGAAGACAGCGCTAAACCGCTGAGCCACCAGGGCTGCCCAAGCTCACCAATTTTTATGGGGCTGGGAAAGGAAGCCAAAAATAGCTTTCTAGGAACGAAACTCTGTTTTGCCCCAGCTTTCAAACAGCTAATAGGCTCCATGTACTAACCCTGTCTAGAGTGACACTGTGTTGTGTAGTCAGCTCTGTCAGGACCTTGGAGAGCCTGGTACCAGCCCACATCACTTCAACAGGCCTTGATTCCCTCATTTAGTGAGTGATGGGTTTGGGGTTTTTGTCTACCCCTAAAAGCCTATGATTCTATGACTCATTCAGTCCTTTAGACGCATTGTACTCTCTGCATTGTTTCTGGGGCCTGAAGACTGCCACTGCCTACCCTTGGTACTTCCAAGTTCACTGAAAGTGCAGGCGTTTTGTTCCTCTGAGTCAGACTCTCTTGCTGATCCAGGGATCACAAGCTTTGGCAACATGTGTATGAATTCAGATGCTACACGTTCTTGTGTTTGTACTTTTCACCTTTACCTTGGTATGTTTTAAATTATTCAGCTTGATGTTCCATCACGCTAAAATTACTAATTTGGAAAATGGTCACATACAGGATTAGTTTGCCTTGCTGTCAAGGGTTTACTAAGTAGCCCATGTCCGCTGAGATGAGGTATGTATAAATTACAGAGTGAGGATTTGCTTCTGATAGGGGCCTACCAGAATAATTTGTGCAATAAAGACTTCGAATAGCTAGTAGGTTTATAGAATTTCTCTAGTGTAATTAGGAGAGGCATTGTTGTGTAATGAAGAAAATTAATTAGAACTAAATGTTTAGGGAATGTGTAGTTAGGTAACCAAAGGCATATTTGCAGCCTAATTGTTTTTTGGCAGCTGGAGGCATTTTATACCCTTTCAGGGTGTTTAGTTAATAGCTATTTTAACATGCCCTACTGTTTGCTTTTTCTTAAATTTAAACTACTCTCATATAAAAAAAACAGTTCATCAAAGGTTTAAACCAAGTATGTATCCCACTGGAAAAATGCCTCAGTCATCTGGTTTATTAGATCATACTGTCTGTCAAATGTTAATTATTTTCAGAGGAAGTCCATATTGAGGCTAATTGGTATGCCCTCCTGTACCACATAATTACAGAGTTTTACTGTAAGCTTATAAAACACAAACCAAAACATTTTCTAATATTTTGCCAATATTTCTGCTAACCTGTACTCAAATTTCAAGAATTCTGTCTCAAGTCTTCTCGGGAACAAGATAGAGTTTTTGAAAATACAGTAAATTTTAAAATAAGTTAGACTGCTTATCCAGTTGGTTATTTTTATAATATGCATAAAATTTTAAAACAAAGCAGATGTAGATTCAAATCCTTGGTCTGTCATTTATTATGTCATCTTGGGAAAATTATTTAAACTACCTAAAGCTTTATGAGGCTACTGTGAAAAATGCAACCAAATAAGTATATATATATATTTTTAAAGATTTTATTTATTTATTTATCAGAGAGAGAGAGAGAGAGAGAGAGGCAGAGACACAGGCAGAGGGAGAAACAGGTTCCATGTAGGGAGTCCGATGTGGGACTCAATCCCGGGTCTCCAGGATCACACCCTAGGCTGAAGGCGGCACTAAACCACTGAGCCACCCGGGCTGCCCCCAAATAAGTATATTCTATGAAATTCTGGCATTTTTGGTTTCAGATGAGGGGAAATAACTTTTATTTAGAGTAATTTTAGATTTCCAAAATAATTACAAAAGTATTATGCAGCTTCCATATACCCTTCACCCAGCTTCCCCAAATATAAACAAGTTAACTGCCATAACTATTTTTTAAAGATTTTAGTTATTTATTTGAGAGAGAGAGAGAGAGAGAAAGAGAGCACACAAGTAGTGGGAGGAGCAGAGGGAGAGAGAGAAGCAGATACCCCTCTGAGCAAGCTCCATTCCAAGACCTGGAGATCATGACCTGAGCTGAAGGCAGAAGCTTAACAGACTGAGTCCCCCAAGCGCCCCGCCATAAACTCGTAAAACCAGGAAATGAGTATTGATAAAATACCTTAGTCTACAAACCTGATTCAAATTTTGACAATTGTCTTTTTCTGATCCAGGATCCCATGTTGATTTGAGGATTCATATCTCTTTGGTCTCCACCAATCTGGGTAAGTTCCTCAGTCTTTCTTTATCCTTCTTGACTTTGACAAGTTTGAACACTAGCCGGTTATTTTATTTATTTATTTTTAAGATTTATTTTTATTTATTTATGATAGACATAGAGAGAGAGAGGCAGAGACACAGGCAGAGAGAGAAGCAGGCTCCATGCCCGGAGCCCGACGCGGGACCCGATCCCGGGACTCCAGGATCGCGCCCTGGGCCAAAGGCAGGCGCAAAACCACTGAGCCACCCAGGGATCCCCCTAGCCGGTTATTTTAAACAAGTCCCTCAAGTTGAGTTTGTCTTATATTTTCTCATGATTTATATTTAGGTTATACATTTTTTTATAAGAATATCACAGAAGTGACATTGTGTCCTTCTTAGGGCATCCTATCAGGAGCCACAGGTCATTGTCTCATTGCTGTGATATTAACTTTGATCACTTGGTCAAGATAGTGTCTACAAGGTCTCTCCACTGTAGAGTTAGTAGTTTTTCCTTTGTAAGTAAGTATTTTGTAAGGTAATACCTTGGGACTGTGAAAATACACTGTTTCTCATCATGCTTTCATTCCCTCATTTTAGCATCCGTCAATGATTATTGCTCACAACAATTTTTATTATAGTGTTTGGCAAATGATAAGCTTCTGTTTCTACCATGCATCTTATATTTATTAACTGGAATTCTACTATTTGGGAAGAGCTGTCCCATCTCAAGGATTTATTTGTTTATCCCATGATTTATTTAAATCAGTATGAACTCACATATTTACTTATTATATACCAAATATTCTATTATATTATTATTATCATGCTAAAATTGTCCCAGATGTGGCTATTGGGAGAGTCCTCACATTGGTTCCTTCCTTTGTCCTTTTGACATGCCTCTTTTTATCACTTCCTTATTTGCCAGCACCTATATAGACCTCATAATTCCAGCCGTGAATATGCCATTGCTCCAAGGAGCCACATGTCATTGTAAAGTTCAAGGCAATCAGGCTGGCTTTAAGCACAGCTCAATCAAAGGGTTCAACTGATGTCCTAGTAATTCAAATATTTCTCTCAAACTTTTGGCTCTGCTTTTTCTCAGCTTCATTCTTTGACTACGTTATAGCCTACACATGGTGGCTAAGATGGCCACTAATCTTACCCTCACAACTATTTTTCCTGGGAAAAAAGGGAAAACTTGTGATAGTCACAGCAAAAGTCCCATGAAGAGGTTAGATTAACACAGACTTGGTCATATGCCCATTTCTGATCCAATCCTTTTGGCCAGGGAAATAGGGTACTCTGCGTAAGTACTGATCAAATGACCACTTCTTGACAGGCAGGGAGGATTTCAGTCTCATGAGAACCACATGCAATGGGTTTTCCTCAAGAAAAGTGGGCTTTGATATGATACAGATGGGCTTCTACCACATATTAATCTATAAAGCTCTTTGCTTAGTGCAGCACATTGTGAATATTATATAACGACCATTCCATCAACTCACTCTTCTGCCTCATTTTGTCACTTGCATCCCCAAAAAGGCAAATCTGAGATGAGATAAAATTCTTTTAAATCAAGTTGGCTACCTGTTGGCAGTGCTTGCCAAAGATTTTCAAAGTGAAAAGATGAGTATAATGTTATACTGTGGGGACCTAAACCCTCCCTCCACCTGTCTACAATAAAAAGCTACCTGGAATGGCTAAGTACTATTCTAGTTAACACTGTGGGTAAGTGTGCACATATATGATTGCATTTATGTGTATGACATTCAGACCCACAGTTTTCAAAGATTTAGAAATAGGGTGGCAGAACAGAAATAATAGGCCTTTGGATACAAGTAGACCTCAACTCCATCTCTGCCACCTGCTATATGATCTTTGGTGAGTTAGTCTCCCTCAGCTTTTCTCATCTGTCAAATAGAATACTTACCTCATATGATGTGAGAATTCAGTGACATGATGCATATAAAGCACCTAGCACAGCAGTAAATGCGTAAGAAAAAATGAGAATAAAATATAGGTAACAATAAAGGAAATATATAGAAAATATATATAGGAAAAAACTAGCATGAATTTCATCTTTCTTCAACAATAATACCAGCATCTTTAGAATTTCTAAACATCATTATAAACATCAGCTATTATTGAATAAAAACGTGAAAATTACCAGTTAAAATTTGCTGAGCATGTTGTATCTCCTTTAGGTTGCACTAAAACAAACAAGCAAAGAAACAAAAAATAACAACACCAAAAACTAGAGTGGGGAAAAAGAAACAACAGAGTGAAATGGTAAACTGTAGAATGGGAGAACATATTTATAAACCACATACCAGAAGGGATTTCATTTCCAACATATATATGGAGCTCATACAACTCAATAGCAAAAAAAAACTAATAACCCAACTTAAAAATGGGCTAGAGACTTTTATAGTCATTTCTCCAAAGACATACATATAGCCAACAGGTATTATGAAAAGATGCTCAATTTCACTAATAAACAAAGAAATGCAAAACCATAATGAAATTGCCTCCCATCTGTTAGGGTGAGCATCAGACTAACACAAATAAGTGTTCACAAGGATGTGGAGAAATTAGAACGCTGTTGCTGGAGGGTAAAATGGTGCGGTAACTATGGAAAACAGTCTGGAGAGTCCTCAAAAAAATTAATGGATTTATCCATAAGAATGAAATGGGGGGGGGGGGATCCCTGGGTGGCTCAGTGGTTTAGCACCTGCCTTTGGCCCAGGGCATGATCCTGGAGTCCCGGGATTGAGTCCCACATCGGGCTCCCTGTGTGGAGCCTGCCTATCTCTCTCTCTCTCTCTCTCCACGTGTGTGTGTGTCTCATGAATAAATAAACAAAATCTTTAAAAAAATGAAATGAGGAAGAGATATTTGCATTCCCATATTCAATGAAGCACTACTCACATAGGCAAGATACGGGAACATCCTAAGCTCCGTCAATGGACAAAGAAGATGTGGTTTATACCTGCAAGGGAATAGTATTTAGCTTTAAAAAAGAAGGGGCAGATGGTCTCTCCTTTGCTGTCCTGCCAGTGGCTTCCTTGTTGTGTATTCAATAAACATATTTCTTTTGTTCTGTCTTGGGTGAATTCTTCCACTGCCCACGCTTCCAACCAAGTGGCCACTTTTCTGATCAGGAGAGACACTATACTTAGTGGCCTGTACACCAATGTGGACCCACTCACATCAATTTGGTGGACCCTAAACAAGAAGCCTTTGCCAGACCGGGGCTTTTTCCATATTCTCCGGGAATTATGGACTGACTCTAGTACTCCTTGGGAAACTGTGACCTACAGCCACGGTTACTCCTAGTGAAGATCTGAGGTCCCAGGAGGAACTTGCCAGGCCTCTCTTGCCTGAAAGGGTGAAGGATATCTTTTTCTGCCCTTCAGAAGGATCCTTCCCTCCCTCTCCTTTCTCCTTTCAGCCCTTCAGCAGCCTATCTCCTTGAAAAATAAAATAAAATAAGAACAAGAGTAAAAAATAAATAAATAGGAAGGAAATACTGCAATATGAAACAGATGAACCTTGAAAACATTATGCTAAGTAAAAGAAGCCAGCCACAGGACAAATACTGCATGACTCCACTTATAGGAGATATCTAAAATAGTTAAGCTCCTAGAAGCAGAGTAAAATGGTGGGTGCCAGGGACTGGGAACGAGAGGGTGCAGCGGGAATGGAAACTGCTAAGCAATCGGAATAAAGTGTCAATTATGCAAAACCGAAAAATTCTAGAGATCTGCTGTACAACCATTGTGCAACATTAAAATAATGTATTGTACACTTAAAACTTTATTAAGAAGGTAGATCTCATGCTAAGTGCTCTTACCACAATAAAATAAAATTTTAAACCTACAGTGATTGAGGAAGTCAAAGGCCCACTTCCAAATGTGGGGAGAAAGCAGGGTAGGCATTACATCTACTGTTACTGGTGGCCATAATTCATGAGGGCACCACTTTATTAAAAATCACTCCAACAAGGGGCGCCTGGGTGGTTCAGTCAGTCAAGCATCTGCCTTTGGCTCAAGTCATGATCCTCGGATTGAACCCCACATCAGAATCCCTGCTCAATGGGGAGTCTGCTTCTCTCTCTCTTTACTCTCCCCCCTGTTCGTGCTCTCTCTCTCTCTCTCTCTCTCTCCAGCTCTCTCTTAAATAAATGAATAAAAATAAAATCTTTAAAAAAATTACAATTTCTCCATACGCAGAACACCTTTAATATTTTAACTTTCACCTGGTATGTTGATATGACTATGATAAGAAAGCTGTTTTTCTTAAGTAAATAAGCCAGAATATAAATCCAAAAAATGTCATCATCACCTTCAAAATAAAGAAAAGATACAGATTTGCTTCAATGAAGTTCCAAATTTCTGTATCTAAATTTTTTTTCCCTTAAAAGCAGACTTTTTGTAATCAATTAAAATTCACTTAAATCCAAGGCTCAGGTGAGTGAGCAAGTTTGATGTACATGTTTGGAGTTAAAAACAATATGGCAATAATAATAGAAAATAGCTGATTTCCATATAATGGGATACTATGAAGCAATTACAAATAATGAAGCATATATGTATATATAGGCAAGAGCCTATGCATTCTACTCGCTGTTGAAATAAGTCACAGAAAAGAGAAAACTTTCTATTTTGTCCCCAGAAAGTGGATAACTCACCAGGTTTATTCTGCAACCCAGTCTCGCACACAGACATCTGCAGTTATATTTGCCATTGTAAAATTAATAGCCCGTGTGGTTCCCAGAGAAGGGTCCAGCCTGGACAGCAAACTTCCACCACACAATGTACAGTTAGAAACAGCTGGCCCCATGGCCAGGGAATATGCTGACTGCTGCCAAAGCATTTGCCATGGGTCATTGCCATTCTTGGAGCATCAGACCAGCCCACCCGCTCTTCCTGATATCAGAGAAACCCACAAGCAGGTGGTTGCTGCTCCACTTCATTTCTTCATTCAAAACATTTTCTGAAGATCATATCAAAGGGCACATATAAAGTGAAATATTAAAATTTCAGGTCAAAAACCAATACATCTGGGGTGCCTGCGTGGCTCAGTGGTTGAGCATCTGCTTTGGCTCAGGTCGTGGTTTCAGGGTCCTGGTCTCAGGGTCCTGGGATCAAGTACTGCATTGGACCCCTCGCACGGGGGCTTCTCCCTCTGCCTATGTCTCTGCCTGTCTCTGCCTCTCTCTCTCTCTCTCTCTCTCTCTCTGTGTGTGTGTGTGTGTGTGTCTCAGGTTTAAATAAATAAAATCTTAAAAAAAAAAATACACCTAAGAACATGTAACTTGGTACAACTTCAGAGATGTCTGCCTAAGTGGACTGAAGGGGTGAAATATCTGCCAGTCTGAAAAGTCTGGATGTCTGAGGTTATCTCAGAGAGAGGAAACATATTGAACCACTTTCCCCAGCAACATACAGAAATCAACCAGCATCATCTCAAATTACATAGCTGAGGGGACAACACTGAGGGAGAGGAGTTAGCTACACTTTAACATTCTCAAGCACCTACCATGACCATGAAAGCTTAGGAGGGTTATCTGGTTTTTGCACACAAACAGATACTTAGCTGCTGAGGAAACAAAAGCCCAGAGAAGTTACCTCATTTTCCCAAGGCAAAACAGCCAGTATAGATATCAGGATCTGTCTTGAATCCAGGTCTATCTTACCTAAAGTCGACAGTCTTCCCACTATAAAAGCCGATGAAAACCAAAGGTGAACAGTATGGGCTCTTGGTCAGATCACACGGGCATGAATCCTGACTACCAACTGCCCGCTGCAAGGCCTAAACAACATGCTTAGCATCATCATGTCTCCCATTCCTCCTCCATGTGTAAAAACGAACACAAGAAGTAAATACCCCAAAGGGTTATTTTGAGCATAAGTCGATTTTACAAAAGTAAAGCACTTAGAAATGTACTTAACGAGCATTATGACTATTATTATGTCAATTGCTAACTCTGGAGAGAGTCAGGACAAACATACTTTGATGAGAGATGGAAATTAACACGAGCAAGCTGTAAATCAGGAGAAGGCAGATCAAAGTAAGAAATAATGAGGTATGGTATTTGAGAATGGATGGGAGTGGGGAAAAGCTCACCACCAAGAGAAAACATGAACCGATGAAAGTGGAATAGAACATTAATGAAGACAAACTTAGGAATCAGAGTCATCCTGCAGACTGGAATACCCTGAAGTTTGTTTTTCATTGGTTTGTTGTTCCTGTTCTCTGTTCTCTAAACAGAAAAGACATCCCTTTGTTGGAATGATCTCAAAAGCAATTGTGTAAAAAGTAAAGTCTATACAATTTGAACTCCTGTGAGGGATTTAGTCCACCTTCCTCAGCTCAGGCAAAGGCTTCCAGAAACAAAGCACCAACTTTGATTCCTAAATGAACATCAGTCCCTGTGGCTCAGTTACTCAAAGCTTCCAGCAGCACAGAACCTAATAGTTCATGCTCCACAGCTGGGTCCTGAGCCTGGGGCTCCCAATGACTTTTTAGAGCGCTTCATGATTGGTTTGCTTCCATGGGATTTGGATCAAGATGAAAAATGAGCCCAAGGTTATTTGGAAACAGTTCATATTTAAGAGACCTTCAAACACTTCACAAATAAAAAGTGGTCTATAAATATTGTATAATAACCCTAGAATAACTTCCCACTTGCTAATGTTTATCACTGGGGAAAAATTAGCAATGGGCACATACTTCAAAAGTTAGGAAATTGAGGATAAAAATCCAAGTAGTTTGGAAGAGTTGAAAGCATTTTATTCAGAAGGGAATAGCAGTTCATAAGGGAAGGAAATTGTGTTTGAATTTCTCTGTATTGTGATAAAAAATATTCTATCTAGATGATACCTATTTCTCACTGAGTATCTCTAGCCTCCAGCACCCAACCCACAACCTCTGACCCACTAACTCATTATCAACCATCCATGGTGCTGGTCCTTAGCCATGGGGATAGGGTTATGCAGATTGAAGATCATCTATCTATCTTTAATGCATAAAATAGGAACGAAATGCAATAATCTTTCAGACACATAACTAAATGTCTTTCCAATCACCATCCATCACTACCCTTTTGTGGCACTGGTGCTAACCCTGACCCTTTATTCTGGCACAGAGTGGCCCTATAGGGCCTGTGCCATATTAGTGAGTTGAATTGGCCATTTTTCGACTGCAGACCTGCTGCCTAAAAAATCAGCATTTACAAAGCAGCTTGTGATGCAGGGAAGAGCCCAGACAGAGATGTAATAAACAATGTTTTGAATTACATTTTGGACATTTTAAAATGCTCTGGGCTCAATTTCATAAGGCATTTGCATTTGTAATGAAAAAAAATAGATCTCTGAGCTTCCAGTCTCAGGTTAACAGCCTCTTTTATGTTGTAAATTTTTTGCAGGAGCAATTACAAATTGTACACAGATTCATTATTTCTCAAGTACTTTATCAGGACATTTCCCCATACATCTAATTTGTCCTGTCTGAAATGTAACTTGACATAAGGGATTTTCTTAATTGCTTTTGAAGCCTTTCCAAGATAATCAACTGCTTTTTGGAGCATGATAAAAGACAGTAGACAATATTGCCAGTCTGTCTTAGGATCACACGCTGAAGTTTTTGGGTACAAGCAAATAAAGGCAATATTTGCCTCCGAAACCTCAATATCTCCGTTTTAATTTAGCTTCCCTTTTAATGACATTGTCAAAAAAACGAAAAAAAAGGAAATTTTCCCATCATTTCTGTCTGCCCCACTTCAATGGCTGTCACGTTGGTGATAGATACAGTCAATATTTATGAAAGGACAAAAGGATAGTCTGTATTCTGAAGAATCTTTTTTTTTTTAATGATTTTATTTACTTATTCATGAGATACACAGAGACAGAGAGAGAGGCAGAGACACAGGCAAAGGGAGAAGCAGGCTCCATGCAGGGAGCCTGATGTGGGACTCGATCCCGGGTCTCCAGGATCATGCCCTGGGCCAAAGGCAGGCGCTAAACCACTAAGACATTCAGGTATCCCCATATTCTGAAGAATCTTAGCCAAAGATTAAATAAAGATTGCAGTGGGATACCTGGGTGGTTCAGTTGGTTAAGTGTCTTCCTTTGGCTCAGGTTATGATCTCAGGGTCTTGGGCCTGAGCCCTGAGTTAGGCTCCCTGATCAGTGGAGAGCCTGTTTCTCCTTCTGCCACTCCCCCTACCGGTTCTCTCTCTCTCTCTCTCTCTCTCTCTCTAATATATGAATAAAATCTTTCTTAAAAAATAAAGATAGCAGCAAAAATAAGATAACCAAATTTGGGGAGGAGAAGGAATACTGTCAAAAGGTGGTTGTTTCTGCTACCATCCTTTAACAGATTTAAGTAAATGCTGGAACGCTTATTTTAGGGAACATTTTTACTTGTGTTTTCACCCTACCAATTCTAAATAATTTCATTTTTAGTTACAGAACATACTGCATTTCATGGCAGGCACGATAATGGTCACCCACAGATATCCATACGCTAGTCCCCAGAACCTTATATGGCAAAATAGACTTTGTGGATGTGATTAAGGCCACTGACCTTGAGATGGGGTGATCACCCTGGATTATCAGGGGATATACAATCTAATCATATGGAGCATCTTTCCCACCTGTGGTCAGAGAGAGATGAGAGAAGGATTGGAGAAATTCAAGACTCAATCCACTGCTGCAGGCTTTGAAGATGGAGGAAGGGGCCATGAACCAAGGAATGTGGTGGCCTCTACAAGTCTGTAAGAAGCCTCAGTTTACAATTAGCAAAAGGAGACTAAGTTCTATCCACAACCCAAATGAGCAGGAAACTTATTCTTCCCTATAGCCCCCACATACAGGAATACAGCTTGAATATGGACTGAAAACACCTTGATTTTAGCCCAGGGAGAGCTGTGTCAGACTTCTGACCTACAGAACTGTTTAAGCTACCACACAGGGGGTAATTTGTTAAAGCCACATAGAAAATCAATACACCATCTATAGTATAATATCCCCCCCCTTTTTTTTTAAGTAAGTCCTATGCCCAATGCGGGGGCTTGAACTCATGACCCCAAGACCAAGAGTCACATGCTCTTTCAAGTGAGCCAGCCAGGCACCCCTGTAACATCCTATTTATATACCTAGATCATCCTTGAAATGCCCAAATACAAGACATTTAATATTAATTATATCATCATATAGTATTTAGTAACTACCAGACTGTGCAATGGAAAGTCAAATACCATTTGCTAAAATCAAATTAAATTATATCTGACAAACGTAAAACATAAATAATCTCGTGTCCTTTAAAAAGCTGACATTATTAACTTAAGGACACTGGCACATTGGTTAAGATGAAAATTATTAGCTTTATTTTAGATCAACATTGTTAATATGCCTTAATGACCCCTCAATCATCTCCCAAGAGATGATTCTTCTCAATTTTAAAGCTTATCTTTGATAGTCTGAAGAAGAGATCCACAGGAATTCTAGGAATATTAGGACTTTTCAACTAAAAACCACTCCAAAACAATAAGAATCATGACTAATAACTAATAAAAGTTTCACTTTTTCCAGGTGAATGCAGGCAATATTAATAACAAAAATAAAATGGTTGTTTGGTGCTTCATTTGTATTAAGTGATGGATGACCTCATCTAAGATACTTATGTTCCAGGTGTAATCAACTTTCCCAAATACATCATGGGAAGAATTGCCATTCAAGTGAGTCACGCACGACATTACAAAATCTGCCATGGAAGGCATTAAACTAAAGAAAACTGAGTGTTTAGCTTATAAAGTGGGTCAGGAAGAAAATTATGATCCAAGCCTATGAAAATCAATAAAAGTTTGGTGTTCCATCTTAAGATGGTGTATGGGAGATATGTATCAAATTTTGTTTCCTCCCAAAACGCCGGTGAAAAATATTTTTGAACAAAAGACAAAATAACAAGAACAGGGGGAACAAGAAAGCTGACAATTTTGGAAACTAGAAGGCAAAGAGAACTAATATAAACGATTTGATCAACCCAAAAAGCTGAATTATGGCTAGGGAGCTGAGAACCAAAATAATTTATTCTGAAATCCCAATCCCCTCCCCAACACACCCTGAGAACTGGACTTTTTATTCTCTAGCGACCTGGACTGGAAGGAGTGTGAGGATGGAGGCACTGCACTGAAAAGGCAAGGATTAAGTGAACATATGAAAGCAAAATGCTAATTGCAGGAACTTTGAACTGTGTAGGAACTCTCACAAATCTAGCAAAGAATCCAAAACTGCTTACGCTGTGTCTTGGGACTAGGTCTCTAATAAATGAACTGCACAGTCTTAAGAAAGCCTACTATATACAAGGTGAATATGGCTCTAACAATGACCCTTAGCAACTGCATAGATCCACTTATGTGGATTTTTTAAAGTACAGAGCTGTAAATGTTTTTGGGTTTTTGTTTTTTTGTTTTTTGTTTTTTAAGATTTTACTTATTTGAGAGAGAGGGCATGAGCAGGAGGAAGGAGAGAGAATCTGAAGTGACTCCATACTGAGCACAGCGCCCAGCTCAGGGCTTGATCTCACAACTGCGAGATCATGATCTGAGTGGAAACCAAGAGTTGGACACTCATAGACTGAGCCACCCAGGCACCCCTGTAAATGTATTCTCATTATTTTCTAAACATTTGTTCAGTCTAATTACTGTATTTTAAGAATTCAGTATATAATACATACAACATAGAAAACGTGTTAACCGACTGTGTTGTCAGTAAGGCTTCCAGTCAAAAATATGTTTTTAGTAATTTAATTTGGTGGTGGTAGTAGGGTTCCAGAACTTTGATGCAGATTTTCAACTGCATGGGGTTTGGCACCTCTAATGCCCACATTGTTCAAGGGTCAATGGTATTATTTCCTGTTGATGCTGTAACATATTAAACATCATCTTGATGTCTTTTTTTTTTTTTAAGATTTTATTTATTTATTTGAGAGAGTGAGAGAGAGCATGCACAGGCAGGGGGTAGGGCAGAGCAGAGGGAACAGCAGACTCTCCCTTAAGCAGGGGGCCCAATATGGGGCTCGATCCAAGACCTTAGGATCATGACCTGAGTCAAAGGCATATTCTTAACCAGTGGAGCTACCCAGGTGCCCCCATCAACTTGGTGTCTCAAACAATTTATTATCTTACAGTTCGGAAGATCGTTTGTCTGAAATGGGTTTCCCTGGGCCAAAACCAAGGTGGTGGCAGGGTCTTCCCTCCAGAAGCTCTAGGGGAAAATGTTTCCTTGCTTCTTCTAGCTTCTGAAGCCTGCTGTATCCCTTGGCTTGTGATCTCTTCCTTGCATCATTCCAAACTCTTGCTTCACATGTCTTACTTCTCTGCTTTCCTCCCTCTCTCTTAAAAGGACCTCTGTGGTTATACTGGACTCACTACAACAATTCAGGATAACTTCATCTTGTGATTCTTAATTACATATGCAAAGTTTCTTTGCCATATAAAGTAACATTCACAGGTTGTGGAGACTAGCAGCACATGGATGTCTTGGGGTCGGAGGCACTACTAAACCTACCACAATCAAAACTCAAGGGACAGTAACCATAAAGCACAATGAATAAGAAAATGGGGAAAAGATAGCAACCCAATAGTGAAGGATTTAAGTTTAAAGATGGAGGGGGCTGAGTACTAAGCAATATGGATGGAAATAGACCCACAATAAGGCATGCCGCCATAAAATTTCAGGATACCCAAAACAAAAAGATTTAACAAGCTTCCAGAGAGGCCAAAAAAATGTAACAAAAAAACAAAAGATCACAATGGCTCTGAACTTACCAATACCAGCACTAGAAACACAAACACAATGGAACATGGTCTTCAAAAATTTGGGGAAAAAAAATTGGGGAAAAATTATTCCCCTGTTAAAATTTTGTGCTGTAGCACTCAGTCAAATCTCAACATTCTTCTCTCTTACATACCTTTTCTCGGGAAGCCAACCGAAGCTAAGAGAAATGAAATACAGGAAAACAGGAGACCCAACACAGAAGGAATAGGGGAAATTACAGGACAACAGTGAAAGGAGATCAGAAAATACAAGGCAATGAGTCCAGATTGGAGCAATATGACTAAAGGAAGTAAATTGAGGGCTGATTCCATCAAGATGCTTCTGCAGTCGTACCATCTTGTTTTATTTTTTTTTCCACCTTGTTTTAAAACCTAAGAATGGCAGATAAGCCTGAGTAAAATATCATCTATTCCTACTCTGTCCTTCATGCTGTGATGCCTGCAATAGGTGAGTATCCTCATCTTACTCCCCCACAAAATGTCTGAGAGCCAGAGGTAGGCCATGACGAGCTCTGAAGCAATCCCCCTTACCACATTCCTACTGGCCATCCAGTCCCTGGTTCATAGCGTTATTCTATAGTAGGACCAATTTTCCTAGGACTTACTATTTATGCTTTTATCCACCGAATTCCCAGGAGCTCTGTACAAACTCAGGAAAGGTGAACCCAGAGGCATTCCTTTAATCATCTCCTGGGAGTTGTCACTGGCTGTGGCAATATTACCTTTCTCTTCTCTGGCTAGAGAATGTTTATTATCGATTTTTCAGAAAGAACTAATACATAATGGGATGCCTGGATGGCTCAGTGGTTGAGCGTGTGCCTTTTGCTCAGGGCATGGTCCCGGGGTCCTAGGATGGAGTCCTGCATGGGCTCCCCGCAGGGAGCCTACTTCTCCCTCTGCCTATGTCTCTGCCTCTGTGTATCTCATGAATAAATAAAATATTAAAAAATAATAATACATAGCTAGACATACATATACAAAGATATGTGAGGAATACAAAGGTCAGGATATACCTCAGAAGGATGGCAGGATGACTAGTATTAAAAAACAGAAAGTGAGTACTGGCAAAAATGAGGAGAAATTGGAAATCTTGTTCACCATTGGTAGGAATGTAAAATGATGCAGCCACTATGGAAAACAGTACGGCAGCTCCTCAAAAAATTGAAAAATAGAATTACCATATGATCCAGCAATTCTACTTCTCAGTATGAAGTGAGAACTGAATGCACGGTCTCAAGAAACACTTGACAACCATGTTCACTGCAGCATTATTCACAACAGCCAAAAGATGGAAGCATCAATGAATGAATGAGCAAAACTTGGCATATACATTACCATGGAATATTAAAAATGTTTTAAAAACTTGAAAAATGAAGGAAATCCTGACACATTACAATATGAATGAGCACTGAGGACATTATGCCAAATGAAATAAGTTGGTCACAAAAAATTAAATACTGCATGGTTTACTTATATTAAGTATCTAGAATAGCCTAGTTCATAAAAAAGTAGAATGGTGGTTGCCAAGGGCCAGAGGTGGAAAGGAAATAGGAAGGTGTTTAATGGACAGTTTCAGTTTTATAAGATGGAAAGGGTTCTGGAAATTTGTTGGTGAATATAATTAATACTACTGAACTATATATACACTTTAGAATGGTTAAGATAGCAAATTTTATGTGTATTTTACCACAATTTTAAAAATGAGATGGGGGGAAATGCTTGGAGTGGCACAGTTAAGTATCCGACTCTTGGTTTGAGCTCAGGTCATGATCTCAGGTCATGAGATCAAGTGTCATGTCCAACTCTGCAGTTAGCACAGAATCTGCTTGAGACTTTCCCCTTCTCCCTCTGCCCAGCCCACCACCCCACCCCCCACCGGGCCCCTGCTCATGCACGCTCTCTCTCTAAAATAAATCTTTTTTAAAAATTTGTCTTAAGTAAGGATAATGGTTGACAATATAGGGAGAAGTGATACTATAGTGGTTAATTTTGTGACAACTTGGCTAGGCCACAGGGACCCGAGATATTTGGTCACACATTATTCTATGTGTTTTTATGAGGGCATTTTAAATGAGATAACATTTAAATCAGTAGACAGTAAAGCAGATTGCCCTCCATAATGTGTGTGGGCCTCAATTCAATCAATTGACCACCAGACCGCCTTCACACTTTATTTGCAATATCAGCTCCTCCTGGTTCTACAGCAGATTGCCTTTGGACTAAAACTGGAAAACTGGCTCTCCTGGGTGTCCAGCCTATGGGAGCAACCTGCAAATCTTCAATTTGCCAGCCTTCATAATCACATGAGCCAATTTCTTATAATAAATTTCTTTCAACATATATACACACCTTATTGGTTCTGTTTCTCTGGAGAACCCCAATACAGGTAGAATAGGGGAAAGGCATACAATAGTCTCTTATCCATGTGGGTTATATTCCAAGACCTCCCAGTGGATGCCTGAAACAGTGGATAGTACTGAACCCTTTGTACACTATCTCTCCTATATGTACATACCTATGATAAAGTTTAATTTATAAGTAGGCAATGTAAGAGATTAACAATAGCATACTATAATAATATAGTGTAAAATATACATTGTATGAACGTGGCTTCTTTCTCAAATTTTCTTATTGTACTGTACTCACCCTTCTTATGGTGATATGAGAAAATGCCTATGTGAGGAGATGAAGTGAGGTGAATGATGTAGGCATTGTGTTGTAGCATTAGGCTACTACTGTCCTTCTGACGATACGTCAGGAGGATCATCTACTTCCGGACCACGGTTGACTGCAGGTAACTGAAACCACAGAAAGTGAAACTGCAGATAAGGGGGGACTATTGTATAGACCTTCTAAGGTATGCATAATGTTCTATTTCTTAACCTGAGTTATTACACATGGTGTTTATCATTACTCTTTAAACTGTATATACATCTTATGCACTTTTGTACTTGTGACTTATCACAATTAAAAACATGTTTTTCAGGGTGCCCGGGTAGCTCAGATGGTTAAGCATCTGCCTTCGGTTCAGGTCATGATCTCAGAGTCCTTGGATCAAGCCCCACATTGGGCTCCTGGCTCAGCAGGGAGTCTGCTTCTCCCCTTCTCTCTCCCCCTACTTGTGTTCTTTTTCTCTCTGCATCTGTCTCGAATGAATAAAATCTTTTAAAAAAAGGGTTTTTTTGATTCTAAGATCAGGATGAAACAAATTTATTCACTAAAACTCACATCTAGATTTCTTATCTCTTCCAGATTTTAAATAAACAACCTAGGCCTGCTAAGCCATCTGTAGCTGGAGATAGGTGTTAAGTTGGTTTAGCTGACTTAAGTGGATCATGGGTGACGGATCTGTAATGAGTCACTAAGAGAACTTAGAAATGTTTTGAGGTTGACATTATTAAAGATGATGATCCCTCATGCTGCTGAGAGACATATATTCAAAGTAGGCAGACAGTGGTGCTGTTTTATGTGGTGTTATCTCACACAGCATGTATTTTTTCCACCACCCATCCCTGTCCTATAGTTTCAGGGTGAATTCCAACTACAGAACATTTCCGAAGAACCCTCATCACACTTTCAATTCAACTATCCAAGAACCTAATATGTACTAAGCACATACTACAGCCTGGGGAGTGAGAACAAAAAATTATTCCCAGCTCCCCAGTATGCCCAAGTGTTAGACTTTTCCTGGAAAAGTTTTGGCATCTCACATTAAAACATTTTGAAACTGGGGTGCCTCGCTGGCTCAGTCAAGAGGATGCAACTCTTGATCTTGAGTAATGAGTTTTAGTCCCACACTGGGTGTAGAGATTACTTACATAAATACATTTTATTTATTTATTTTTAAAGATTTTATTTATTTATTCATGAGATAGAGACAGAGAGAGGCAGAGACACAGGCAGACACAGGCAGAGGGAGAAGTAGGCTCCATACAGGGAGCCCGACGTGGGACTCGATCCCGGGACTCCAGGGTCACGTCCTGGGCCAAAGGCAGGCGCCAAACCGCTGAGCCACCCAGGGATTCCCCACATAAATAAACTTTAAAAAAACCTTTTTTTTGAAACCTCTATAACAAGTTTACATTTCAAAAGAAAACATTTTTTTTAAGTTCTATAAGGGGCAAAATTGAAATTGTTCAATATGTTCTGTTTGTCAAAAATCAGAATGAAGGTGGAGTCCATGGAAAGCAAAACAATTATGGGAATAAGATAAGCAATTTCATGTCCATCGCTTGATATTAAGTCAATTGAAAAAAACTACAAAATATTTTTAAAGGGCAGGGAGGAGGGACACCTGGCTGACTCAGTTGGTAGAGCATACAAGTCTTGTTCTGAGGGTTGTGAGGCTGAAGCCTCACATTGAGTGTAGAGCCTACTTAAAAAAACAAAAACTAAAAATAGATAAATTAAATCAATTGCAAATATAGGAATTTTAACAAATCCAATTTTCAGAGATACAATTAGCTACATAAAAATTCAAGTATTTTGCCAAATATGGCAAAATACAGAACTTCAGAAGCAGGCTGAAAAAGTTTTAAGAATAATTTATCCTCTTTAAAACCTTTTAAAGGCTTCTGGGTGGCTTAAAAGGTTAAGTGTCTGACTCTTCACTTTGGCTGGGGTCAAGATCTCAGGATTGTGGGATCCATCAAGCCTCACATTGGGCTCTGCACTCAGTGAGGAGTCAGCTTATCCCTCTCCCTCTGCTCCTGCCCCACTTGCACTATCAAATAAATGAAATCTTAAAAATAAAATCTTTTAAAATTTACTTCCAAAATAGAAAATGTATGCTCATTGTAGAGAACTTGAAAAATATTTTTAAAATTACAAAGAAAAAAACCCACTCGTACTCCTACATATGCAGGAAAACTCCTATTGTCTTATGTCAGAAAGTACGGCTAACACTGAGAGTATAAGCACAGGCTCCTTCACACACCAAGCCCTTCCTCTAGGCACTTGTAAGTCCACTGCTCCTTTTGCTAAGCATCTGTGCTCTAGGCATTTCCACAGCAGACGTGTGAAATAGGTGGTATTACTCCCACTTAACCGTAAAAAGAAACTGAAACTCAAGGGAAAAACAACTTACCAGGAGCAAGTGGTAGAACCACATTCAAATCCAGATTTGCCTGTTTCTTTTTGCTATATTTAATACTGCCCTCAAGTCAGAAAATTCTCTTAACCTGCACTGTCGAATTAAAATCTACTGCCTTATTTA
This sequence comes from Canis aureus, assembly GCF_053574225.1. Taxonomy (NCBI): domain Eukaryota; kingdom Metazoa; phylum Chordata; class Mammalia; order Carnivora; family Canidae; genus Canis; species Canis aureus. The sequence continues at coordinate 49,545,520 of NC_135614.1, forward strand.
CTGCTAATGATATGATTTGGCTTGCAAAGAGATAGAATTTAGACTCCAACAGTAATTTCTCCCAAAGTTTTTATTAGACAGTTGGATGTTTCCTATTTCCTTCTGAAAAGTGGCTGAAATGATTACTATTTTGTATTAAAACCCCAAATAAGCAAATACCTTTAACTACATATGACAGTGGTTTAAACATCTAACAAAAATAGTCTAAGAAATATTTAAGATACATTCTATTCTTCATACATTCAGGTCTTTACGCCAAGCTCTTTTCCTATTTTGGTAATGATTTTTTTCTGAATTCATTCTTACTCCACAGATTGATACATCCAGAACCTGTGGGATTTTATATATATACATACACACACACACACACACACACACATACACACACACACACACCTGTGAGCTTACAGGTATAAACTGCAGATATACAGTAGAACAGAAAGTCTAACAAATGTGAATGTTTTATACATTGGGCTCATTAAAAGCATGCTCTAAAATTCCACACAACCTAAGTACATCATTAAAAAACTAGTAATTAAATAAACGGTGGTTCATTCACTGATACAATGGAATACATACTGCCATGAAAGAATACTTAGTTCCTTCTCTTTGGCGCTCTACAGGCATGTGGTAGATTCTGTGGCTGTTGACACAGTGCACCTCATAGGCTGGGAAGGGAAAGGGTGGCCTTAACCAGGTACAGTGACTGACACGGTCACTGTCATCAGGACCATGGCCCAGGGGTCAGGGATGCTCAACTGACTCATGGAGGTCTGCGATCAGAATGGTTCTTAATAGATGACCTGAGCTAATTAGTAAGCATATTAAGAATAATGGGGATCTAAAAAAAAAAAGAATGGGGGCTAGATTTCTCATCAGAGTGACGCTACAAACATAGAAAAGAATGGAACAATACTAGCATTGAAGTATCAACGTGAATTTCCCTTTCTTTCAGAGAGAGATATCAGAAAAGTCAAGATCAGGAAAGAGAAAATAACACTGAAGAACTGTTCCAGGTTGAAGTTGAAAGAAAATGGTAAAAAATGCCATGAGTAATCCTGGATTGGGCACACTTATTTACTGGCAAATTTACATGAATGGAGTCTGTGGATTGGATAATACTGGATCAATGTTAATTTCTTGATTCTGATGATTATATTATGGGGTTATGTGGAACAGCATCCTGAGGTTTAGAAATTATACTCTGATGCTTATATAAAAGATGGGTGATTAGGAATCATATCTGTAACTTACTCTTAAAATGGCTCAGGAAAAAAAACTATACCTTGTGTGTGTATGTAAAGAGAAAGAGAAAGAGAAAATGACAGGATAAATGTACCTAAACATTGGTAATTGGGAAATCTGGAAGGGGGAATACAAACATTCTTTGTGATATTATGACAACTTTTCTGTTAAGATTAAAATTTCAAAGGCACTCAGCTGGCTCAGTCAGTGTACGCACAACGCTTGATCTCGGAGTTTTGAGTTTGATCCCCAAGTTAGGTGTAAAGATTACTTAAAAGTACAATCTTAAAAAAAAAAAAAAAGATTGAAATTTCAAAGTGAATAGTAAACAAAAAAAAAAACAACAAAAAAGAAAACTATAGACATTCTTAACTAATATAGAAAAAACTCTAAGCATATTAAATTTTTTAAAAGTACAGAAAAATACATATTATGATACTATTTGCAAAAAGAAGGGATGGTGATGTGTATATATATATATATACACACACACGAGTGTATTCTTACTATACAGAATGCCTGCAGAAACGTACCAGGATCTGAATCACTACACTGGTTTCTTCCACAGATGGAAAATCAGTAGTTAGAGAAGAATGAAAAAGGTTTTTCACTCTGAAACTTTTCAGTTTTGTACTATGTGAAATGAAGTAACTAAAATAAAAAAGGCTTTAATTCAGTGGTTGCTAATGCAAGTGCCAGGCTGGGTACTTTAAAGCATCCAGGGAAAACTTAAAACGAGATCAGCAGGTCTCAATTCCAAAAATTCTATTTCAGTTGAGTCCAGTTTAGGGGTCAGGTACCACTAAAATTTCCCTAATTATAAAATTTAACATTGTTTGTTACTTAATTGTTGGTTCTTTAACCAAATTATCCAAACCTGATTCTCTACACTTAAATTCTTAATTAGGAACTTAGAAACAAGTATTTTTTGTTCAATGAAGAATAAAATCATAACCTAGGGAAAGGATATCCCCAGAGTAAAAATCAGAAAATCTAAAACCAGGGTTCGCACTGACCCCTGAATAGCAGACAAATCATACTCTTCATTCCACCATTCTGATTCCTTATTAAGGACCGAAAATATCCTTGAGGCTAAGGTCACCTCAATGTTACTTAGTATAGATAATACATTCAAATATTCTGTATTCTTCAGAAAGAACATTCTAAGTAAATATATAGCAACATTACATAGTTATTTTTAGTTAAAAAACAATCAGTTGGCACACGTAGATACAATATCTGTAACATTCTAGGTCTCAAGTGATGAGTTTACCAGGATTCATTTTATTATTTAAATCTCAATAGATACCAACTATATTTTCTTATACCATCAGATGTTACATAAGAATGTAATTTTTAAAAATTAAAGCAACAAAATAACAGTGAGTTTAGATGTTTGGTCCTTACATTTAAAACGTAAATAAAAGAAAACTAAGCATTACCATGCCAGCAGTATATATTTATTATTATTCTTGAATGGCCAAAAGACTTACAAGGCCCATCATTATTAGTATAACCACAGATATGAAATATCACTTAGTGACATGGAGTGAAAAGGACAGTTTTACACATATTAAAAAAATACATACACATACACACATACTCTCTCTGTCAAGTGCTCACCATACACTGCTACAAAAGCAGGAGGCATCAAGCTACAGGAGTTCCAATATACATAACATGTTGAAATATCTCAAGCTTAAAAACTTCACGTAAGTTGCAAAAATAAAGTTTCTTTCTTCAAACATTTTGATCAGAGCTCAAGCAATGCAAATAATGAACACCAATGATTTTCATACTACTTAACTCACTTTAAAACATAAAAAGGTCAACAGTTGCAAAAGTCCTGAAAATGGAGAGGTTATAGGAATGAACAATGCATTTCATCCAAGAAAAAGTCTACAGTAGATCTGTCTCATCCTGGCTCGTAAGTATTTAAGAATCATAATTTACTATACTCAAACAAAGTGAAGCCAGAACAAAATGATAAAAAGAAAAATCATTACGTCAAATGAGGCATTATCACCCTCAGTTTCTTTAGACAATTTCACTAGTGCAAGAGCATCATTTACCTGAAAGATCATGAGTCACAATTAAAGAGCACTCATACAAAACTATTTCCTTTTTTCTTTAAAAAGTGCCACTTACTATATACTTCTCAATTAAAAAAAACAAAAACAAAAAACCCTGCACATACACTAATGAAAAACCGTTTGTCTCCATCTCTTGTCAATGAGGAATGGCCAGAGAGATTCTTTGATTCCAATTCGAAATGGTGTTCTCTGGCCAATGCCCAAGGTCTCTAATTTGGTGCAGTCAAGCTGAGCATTTCTTGGACGCTGCGCTCCTAAGACAGGACTGTCAGTTATCTTTAAAGAAAAATAAAAACAATTAAAAAAAAGAAAATCCTATTTTGCAGTTTCATATTCTCTATTTCCCTTGCCCTTACTAAAAATGATTTGGATCCCAGAAAAATACACAAACAAATAAGACACTTTTCCTATAAACTTCACCAATACTCATGGGCCTCCTTGTACACGATAATTTAGAGATAAACAATATAAACTTCCAACATACAAAGTTCACTTTCATTAGTACCAAAAAATGAAGTTAGCCAAAATTTGCAAAGCAACAAGAAAAATGTTATCAATAATACATACTATAGTGACAGATCTGGGCTTTCACCAAGTGAGAAGGTTTTAAATGCCGTGTACTTACAGGTCGTAAGTGACTGCTGGGGAGGTTGAAGGCATCTGCAATTGCACATGCCATTTCATACTTAGTCATCTGTTCATTGCCAGACCAGTGAAAGGTTCCTTTAATTGATGGATCCTAATAAGGATATAAAAATTCAAAATAGTTTCAATGTTTTGAGTTGAGTGGTTTGACAGGCTGGATAAAAAAGCTAATTTAAAAGGTCCAGGAATTAAAATGCATCCCTCCTTTTAAGAATGTTCCCCATGAGATGTCTAAAATCAAATTATTATAAATATACACAGCTAAACATGAGAAGCAATTTCTAGGATTTAGCCTTAAGAATTTTTTTTAAATAAAAATATTAATGGTTCCAATTTTATTTAGTAGGAAACCTGAGAATGATCACAGATTTTTATGGAAACATAGGCCAATTTAATGAGTATTTCTAATTATCCTAAGCTAAAACCAAAACTTAATGGAACCATTTTGCAGGATGAACTAGTTAGGCATAACATCCTTAAATAGTTACAGAGCACATATTTAAAATACAAATTTTTATGTGTTAAAAAAATATAGACAAACTAACATTCAAAAATAAATCAGTCTTTCATCTTTGTATGAATATTCTATTTAGTTGCCAATTTTTCAAATGTCTGAAATTAACTCCTATTCAAATATCTAAAAAGAAAATTACAAATCATTCTTAAAATGGCTGAAGTTATAAATTCCTTTGGAGATTCTTCATTGGCATACATTAATCTTAAACAGAACAACTTCTTAAAGACAGTATTTTGTCATCCAAAGAAAAAAATACAAGATTTTAGTCATCTTGCAATAAAAGAATGACAAGACCACAGTACATGAGAAAAAAAATTCAAACACAGGGGCAAAATATTTTTACTATTTATAAATATAGCCTACTATCTGCAAACTACTTTTGTTTGCTCTGCTTGTAATTTTATTTTATTTTTTTTTTTGCTTGTAATTTTAAAAAGGTTTTAAATAAAAACTAATTCATATTATTATATGTAATATATATTATATATAATAATGAAAACAAAAACACTTAGACTTTCACTTGTTGATAGAAGTTAGGAAAGTTAGGAACTCTTCCTTCCAAAGATTCTCACCAGCATTCTCTTCTCTGCTAACTGACGACACACAGTGGCTACATCTTTCACATGTGTGGGGAACCTCTGCTGCCAGTGGTCCATGTTAGCTGACTTGTTACTGAACTGCACTTTATCAAACATAACAGTCACAGCACTTTCTTCAAGCTTTTCAACTTCTCCATACAGAACAGGAATTCTCAAAACAGCAGCTCCTAGGAATTAATAAAAACAAGTAATTTTTTAAAGCTGCCTGGTTAAATCTTGATATAAAATGAAAGTATGTGGATTTAAACAATCCTGTTTTAGAAACTGGCAATATTTCAAAATGACACAGTTCATCTATAATAATACCCATTTAACAAATATTGTACTCAATATTTTTAAAGTTCTCTGTTCATTTGGGGTATTTTTATATACTATTCTTAACAATCATATTAATGAAATTAAACTGATCATGACAACTAAATGCAATGAATGATCCTTGACTAGATCCTAGATTAAAAAATAAAACACAATGAAGGCATTATTGGGACAGGTGGGAAAATTCCTACATAGATGATATAGTATAACATGATATTAACGTTAAATTTCCTGAGTATGGTAACTACACTGTAATTATGTAAAGAACATTCTTGTTAGAGGATAAATAGCATAGGGGTGCCTGAGTGGTTCAGTCAGCTGAATGTCCGACTCTTGGTTTTAGCTCAGGTCATGATCTCAGCCACGTGTTGGGCTCTGTGCTCAGTGGGGAATCTGTTTAAGATGCACTTCCTTTGCTCCTCCACTCCCTCAAATAAATAAATAAATCTTTAAAAAAAAAAAAAAAGAAGAAGAAGGGTGGCTCGTGGTTGAGCATCTGCCTTCAGCTCAGGGCGTGATCCCAGAGTTCCAGGATTGAGTCCCACATCGGGCTCCCTGCGAGAAGCCTGCTTCTCCCTCTGCCTATGTATGGGCCTTCTCTCTGTCTCTCATGAATAAATTAATAAAATCTTAAAAAAAAAAAGGTAAGTAGCATAGTGAAGTATTTTGCGGTGAATTTCAGACAATTCCCAACGAGTCTGGAAAAAAAAATATACACACATACACACAAGACACATGGCAAAACATTAACAAGTGGTGAATCTATAATAAAAGTTATATGAGTGTTTTACCACATTAATTCTTGAAACCATTGATTAAGGAATTATGAGGTATTTAAATTTTCTGTTGGTCCCTACTGAGCAGTTACAACAGACTTTGAATAATTAACACTTAAACTGAAAATTAACAAACCACTTTTTAATTAAATTAACATATTGGATAACCATGTATAGATATGTACTCAAGGATGATTCCTGCAGGATAATTTCTAATACAAAAAAACAAAAAACATGTGGAAAGCTAAATGCCTGTCAGTATGGTACCTATACTAGGAGATGCTTCTCAAAGAGTCTGTAAGTCTAAGGCAGTACAAGGAATCATTAAATCAAGTACTATGCAGCCACTGATAGTAAAAAGATAACCCAGAAATGACTCAATATGTATTGAAATACAGATATGGAGGGACCAGGTTATAAAACCAAACCCACTGTTTTTAGAAATTCACAAAAAAAATGCTTTCATACCTAACCACATCCAGTGCTTCTTGGAGGCAGCATTATAAACAACAGCTCTTTACAATTTTCTTTTTGATTTTTTCAATGAGGGTATAATTTTTATATTCAGCACACATGTACGTGTATGTATACACAAATACACATAGGAGAAAAGAAGAGCCATACCAATAGAAATTTAAAAGCTGGGGCACCTGGGTGGCTCAGCTGGTTAACTGTATGACATTTGGTTTCAACTCAGGTCATGACCTCAGGGTTGTGAGATCAAGCCCTATGTTGGGCTCTGTGCTGGGTGTGAAGCCTGCTTGAGATTCTCTATCTCTCTCTGCCCCTGGCCCCCAGCCTCTCCCTCTCGGGAGCTATCTTGAAAAGAAAAGAAGAAAAAAAAGAAATTTGAAAACCATACTAAAGGGGCATCTGGGTGGTTCTGTCAGTTAAGCGTCTGCCTTTGGCTTGGGTCATGGGATTATGACCAGGGTCCTGGGATCAAGCCCAGGTTGGATTCCCTGCTCAGCAAGGAGTCTGCTTCTTCCTTTCCCTCTGCCCTTCCCCCCTGCTTGTGTGTGCTCTCTTTCAAATAATAAAATCTTTAAAATAATAATAATAATAATAATAATTCCTCAATCTAGGAGAAATGATACTAATCTGTTTTTTGAAAGTAGATTACAAATATTTATACTGTAAGTTTTTTTCTTTATACAATAACATTTTTCTTAATGTAAGCTCTATACCCAATGTGGGGTTTGAGCTCACAACCCCAAGATTAAAAGTCACATGCTCTAATGACTGAACCAGCCAGGTGCCCCTATACAATGACATTCATGTATACACTGATACTGGAAAAAGTCTGGAAGGATTCATAAATTCTTCATGGTATCTAAAATCCTTATTTTTCTTTTTTATTAACTATATTCTCTAATTTTCTCCAATGATTTATGCTCCTTGACTAGTTTTTCCAAAATTTAAAAAGTATATTTTATATATTTTTTTAAATATATTTTTACATACTTCTATATTCTCTATGTATTTTATGTATAGCAATGTTATATATACACACACATAAACCCTCAAAACAATCAAAATAGTCAGGGGCTAAAGAAATTGTGTCTTACCTAAATTGTTCTCTAGGACAGCCTTTTCGCCTTCTAATTTTGTTTTGCCATACAGATTTAAGGGACTTGGTACATCTTCCTCTCTATAAGGTGGATTTGTTCCATCAAATACGTAATCGGAGCTAATGTAGATTAGAAATGCTCCAATTAAAGCTAAAAAAAGATAGACATAAAAGAAAAGAATCTATTAAATTATTGCAGAACATTACTCTGTACTGGCATTTATAATAGCTTCTTCGTCATATACAAACAAATCTCTTATAAGCCATCTAGAAAACTTTAATCATTATAAACTCAGCAATTATTTAATATTTTATGAAAATTTTATAAAGTCATCATTACCTGCTTCCTTTGCTAAATTCCCAGAAGCATCCACATTAAGTTGAGAAGCAGCATCTGGCTGATTTTCTACAACATCTGGCCTTCTCTCTGCTGCACAATGTACTATAACATGGGGCTGGAAGTTAAACATTGATGTATTTTTAACCCAAAAGGAATAAAACAGGGGAGCTACAGCCTTCCAACAGTAACTCAATTCATAAAAATATGCTTGTTAAATCAACATTCCTTCAACTACAGAATTACTATAATTTTTTTTTCAAGAATTGCTGTTAATAGTTTTGTCATGCTTCCCTTTTCCAAGTTTCAGACTTCCTTAAAATAAATGTAGGCGCTGAAAGGAAAGAGCAATTTAGTAATCCCTAGGCAAAACCAGACAAACTCAGCGTCAACTACTACTTCTCTATCAAAGTAAGCTAATGTCCTCTAATTTCGATGGGAGAAAGAGCTAATATTTATGTAATATGACCTAAATACCTAATAAATCTATGTTAAAAGGAGAATACCAATTTCAAATTAAATTAATAAATTCAAATCTCTTAGGCCAGTCACTTAAAGAATGTCAACTATCCATAAAAACTATATTCCCAGTTGAGCATTTAGTATGCCTGAATGCCATATGCTAAGCACTGTGCAAGGAGCAAGGATTTCATAATCTACTGGAAAAGAAGGACAGGTAAAGAGACTGTTTCAGTACAGTTTGTCAGACATCAAGATAGAAGAATGGGGGCACCTGGCTGGCTCAGTCAGCAGACCTTGAGATTCTTGATCTTGGGGTCATGATTTTAAGCATCATGTTGGGCCTAGAGCTTACTTTGAAAAAAAAATTTTTTTTTAATTAAAGATAAAGAAATGCAGAGTCCAAAAAAAAAAAAAAAAAAAAAAAAGAAATGCAGAGTCCTTGGTAGAGAAGGGGCATCTACTTCCCAGAGAAGATGAATAAAGGCGAAGATTTGGTAAAACAACGGATAGGCAGGACTAATGTACAAACATACCAAACTATCTCCTTCCTTAATAACTGTTTTGAGGAGGCATCATCTTAAGAGTTGTTTTAAAACTTGAATGTGAGACGCCTGGGTGGCTCAGTGGTTGAACGTCTGCTTCCAGCTCAAGGCAGGGTCCCAGAGTCCCAGGATCAAGTCTCGTCCTGGGCTCCCCTCAAGGAGCCTGCTTTTCTTTGCCTATGTCTCTGCCTCTCTCTGTGTGTCTCTCATGAATAAATAAAATCTTTTAAAAATAAATAAATAAATAAAACTTGAATGTACATAATCTGGGACACACCTTAAAATGTCCTGGGCCCTACCACAGACTTATTGAATTAAAATCTCTGGGAGTGAGACCTAAAGAATAAGTTCCCCAACTGATTCTGATGCAGGTATCTCTTGGACCATAGTTTTGAAAAGAACTTTAACTCTCAATTTGATCAGACACAGGTAGAACAGAATCTAAATTTTTCAGTAACTCTTCTGTGGCAATGATCAACAAATTATTTAACCTCTCTGAGCCTTTGTCATCTCTAAAATGGAAATGATAATACCTATTTTGCAGTGTTGTAAGGATTACAGATAATATTAAAAAGGCATTTGCACAGAAAGTAATACTTAACAAAAGTACCTCACAAACATAAGCTTTTTATAAAAACTTTTTATAAACCTTTTATAAAAAGGTTCCAAGGTTTGGAATATATATACAAATTCCAAGGTTTGTCAATCTTTGTTTCAACCTAATCTTTTTAAGGACTGCATATACTTGGCCATGCTTACCAGAAAACAAGTGCACTATACAGTTGACCATAGAACATGGGTTTGAACTGCATAAGTCCATGTATGTACTTTCTCTAAAGCTCCAATTATTTTTTAATAAGCATAATATCATAAATGTTTTCTCAGTAACATTTTCTTTCTCCTAGCTTACTTTATTGTTAAGAATATAGTACATAACACATATACATAATATGTGTTTATCAACTATATAATTTATTGCTAAGGCTTCCAGTCAACAGTAGGCTATTAGCAGTTATTGTGGGGAAGTAAAAAGTTATACATAGATGTTCAACTGTGCAGGAGTCAGCACTCCTAAACCACGCACTGTTCAAGGGTCAACTGTGTACTGTTGTTGCTTAATGGTGAAAGCTTAAGTATAGTAACTCCCTTGAAAGCAAGAACATGTTCTAAATCATCCAGACAATTCTTAATATAGTTTTCATGTGTTAAAATAAACATACCTGAAAATCATGAATAATGTGATGAACCGCTTCAGAATCCAAAAGATTAACCTGTTCAAATTTTGGTCTTGCTCTTCTAAAACCACAGCCAAAGGCATGCCAATTATTCTGCTTAAATTCTTTATACACAGCTCTGCCAAGAAGCCCAGTGGCACCAGTAATCAGAACCCGCCTATTAGGGAGGTTAACGTCCTCCTAAAAGGTGAAGTGGGGGGGGGGGGGGGGGAGGGAAAGGGTTACTTATTTTGAAAATATTCTCTCCACAAAGTTAGCACTATCATTGTTCACCAAATACTTCAAGTTTAAGTAGTTTGCTTCATATCCTAGATCTATTAGACAATTCTTAAGTTAGAACAAAGATCAAACTGCATCAATAATTGTATCATTTAAGAAAAAGTTTTATTAATCCTACTCCTGAAAAAGAACCTAAGATGATACTATAAGGATACATCTTGTCAAACAGATTTAGATTTTTTTTTAAAAAAAGATTTTATTTTTTAAGTAAACTCTATACCCAACATGGGGCTGGAACTTACAATCCCAAGATCAAGAGTCATATGCTCCAATTGACTGAGCTAGCCAGGTGCTCTGATTTCCTGTTAATAATGGAAGAATCTTACTTTAATGATCAATGATGTCCAAATGAATAAACAGCAATTTTATTTTTATTTTTAAGGTTTTATTTATTTATTCACAAGAAACAGAGACATAGGCAGAGGAAGAAGCAGGCTCCTTGCAGGGAGTGTGATGCAGAACTCAATCCCAGGACCCCAGGATCAGGACCAAAGCCAAAGACAGAAGCTCAACCACTGAGCCACCCACGTGCCCCTAAATAGCAATTTTAATTATGCTCTCTAGTTTATAAAAACATACAACCAGTTTGAAGCTTATGAATTTCTTATGGCCTATTTGGCTGTGTTCTACCAACATACTCACAAGTTGACAATTTTGATCTTCAGTTTGTGATTGCCAAGTTTTCTTTCAAATCTCAGTGATTTATCATATTTTGATAGGTCTTAGTTATAGGATTTAGATTTCACAGGAATTTACGTGGAGGATAAATAAATGTGATCCTTATAGTAATAATATTCCAAACCGGTAAATGTTCCTGAGTTAACCCTAAATTTAACCTAATAGGCCAATTAAAACACAGAGTAGGGAGGGAAAAAGAAGAAAAAACTAACACAGAGGGTAAGCGAAAAAAAAGAAACTAGAATACTTTAAACTGATTTGTGTTCTTGTGTGAAAAAGAAAAAGTTCCTTACACAATGAAATTAAAAGGAACTACTATTTAGAAAACAAGTTCTGGGATCCCTGGGTGGCACAGCGGTTTGGCGCCTGCCTTTGGCCCAGGGCGCGATCCTGGAGACCCGGGATCGAATCCCACGTCGGGCTCCCGGTGCATGGAGCCTGCTTCTCCCTCTGCCTGTGTCTCTGCCTCTCTCTCTCTCTGTAACTATCATAAATAAATAAAAAATTTAAAAAAAAAAAAAATTTAGAAAACAAGTTCTGTTTCCAAAGCGGTTTAAAAACTTTCCTTATTCCCAAGATGGGTAACACTAAATTTCCCAGACTCTTGAATAAAATCAACATTTATTATTTAAAAGCCACCAACAAGAAGTTTTATTTGGAGTAATTGGCTGGCTAAGTCCATACAGCAAGCGACTCTTGATCTCAGGGTCATGAGTTCAAGCCCAAGTTGGTGTGGAACCTACTTTAAAAATAGATATATATTACATTTTATCAATTCGAGATTTTATTTCAAGCGTTTATAGTCACCTATTCTGAGCTGTAAAAAACTTTAAACAAGCATACAATAACTAAAGATCTTTCTTTGTTAGCCCTTAGTTCAGCAGAAAAATTTAGCGCTACGAATTTTTTTTTTACAAGAAAGCCACCATGAGGGTGGAGTGCCTATGTGGTGCAGTCTGGCCTCCAACTCTTGGTTTTAGCTCAAGTCCTGATCTCAGAGTTGTGACACTGAGCCCTGTCAGTAGGGAGTGTGCTTGAGAGTCTCTCTCCCACTTTCCTTGCCCCTCCACCTAGTATGAGCAAGCATGTGCATTCTTTCTCTCTCTCTGAAATAAATAAATACGTCTAAAAAAAAAAAAAAAAAAAAAAAAAAAAAGCCACTGAAATTAGGTATCCCTACCACAGGAAAAACCAGAAATGAAAGGGCTGAAACAGCATAAAGGGGTAGGGATGCCTGCATGGCTCAGTTGGTTAGGCATTCAACTCTTGGTTTCCGTTCAGGAGTTGGGTTGTCCCTCTCTCTCTCCTCTCTTGCACATGCTCTAAAATAAATAAATAAAATATTTTTAAAAATAAAGCATAATGGTAAACTATGGAAGGTATTTTTTCCTTAGTTCACCAATTCCAAATATTTTAAAAGTTGAAGGAAATTCATCAAGGCTCTCTGTTGTACAACTTGGCTCTAAGCCAACTGATCTATGAAAACAAGAATTTCAGCCAGCAAAATATTTTCTTTGGGTTTTGGCAAGAAAACAGCTCTACAAAGACTGATTTGGAAAGAAGAGAAAACAGCCAAGTCTAGTAGATACAATCAGAAAACAATTTATACAGGATAAGTCCCATAAAGATCCCTGAGAAAATATTATACAAGAGCTATGATTTGATTTCTTCTCAGTTTCTCACTTTTTATTACTTCACATTAAAGAAGCAAAAGAATATATAACAGTTCTTAGTTGGTAGTTCTCAGGCTTCACTCTGTTTAAGAATCATGCACAAGGTTTTCAGATTCTGTACATCTGGGATAAATCCTGGTAATTTGCATTTCTAACAAGTTCCCAGGAATGTGCTGAAGACAGTGATTTGGGAACTGTCCTTTGAGAAGAAGTGTAATCTTGAACTCTGAGGAAAGTCCAAGGTTTTTCTTAAAGATATATTTATCTTATTCAAAGACGCCAAAAAATTATCATCTACCTTTCTAAAAGTGACATGATCTTTTCCTTCCCTCTTCTCCCATTAAAAAAGGAAAAGAAAAGTCAAGGAAAAAGTATTCTGTATTCCACAAAGGTTACTGAACAGTGAATTCAGATCCCTGCATATTTCACTGATTCTGTGAAGCACACTTTTTCCTCATTTTAACATCCCTGTTAAATGTATGAAATAGAGATGCATCTTATTACTGTCATAGTCTGGCAATGTCTTGCTTTTTTAGTGCATCTTAAAATCAGAGCCCAGATTATCTTATAATCAAGTACGTCTTAGACTTGATGAAATATAGTATCAAATTACAAGGATAGCAAGGCTCTTAGGGAATTTAAGATGTTTAACTTCTAAAAAGGATGAGGTTGGGACACCTGGGTGGCTCAGCGGTTGAGTATACGCCTTTGGCTCAGGGCGTGATCCCAGGGTCCTGGGATTGAGTCCCACCATCGGACTCCCTGTGAGGAACCTGCTTCTCCTTCTGCCTGTGTCTCTGACTCTCTCTGTGATCCCTCATGAATAAATAAATAAAACCTTTAAAAAATAAAATGAATAAATAAAAAAGGATGAGATTGCATAGAAAAAATACAACCTTATATCCTCATACTCTGGGGTAATTTGTAAGGTCTCTAGAAGAAAATATGTAATAGTCCATGGTACTCAGTGGTTAGATGTCAATGCTCAAAAATTTTCTTTTAATAAGAGAGCAGAGATCTGAAGTGCAAGCATTTTCTAAAACGGAAATGATACTGCACAATCTTATATTTCAAAACTATCGAGTGTTATGTAAGCCTACCTTCCAATCATAATAGCCTTGTTGGACATGCAAGGCAAATATTTCCAAACTGAGCAATCTGAAGCCCAAGAGATGTTAAAGGCTTTACCCATAGTACAGGGAAAAGGCTGGGCTCAGAACTTGTTTTGTTTGTTTCTAGCTTCTGTGGTCTAGCCAAATACATACTGAGTTGTGTCTTTATCCTTGGACCTTCTATTTGATTTCATAATGATTAAAATTTAACTGTTCTGCCACAAAATGTGGTATTGAGAAGTTATTGAAATCTCAATTGATCTAATTCCTCATTAGTAAAATGAGGCATTTGGACAAGATGACTACGGCTCTTCCAACTTTACAGCTCTACAATTCTAACATTTTCCATATTATCCTTAACACAGAGGGGACTGAGTCTGAAAAGAGTGAAAGGAACTTTATTTACTTAATTTTTCCTCTTTTCACAGAGTTCTCTCTAGAGACTCAAAGAGCACCTTCTGTCACCACTATAGGAGCCAAGACAAGATTTTTTTTCACTTGGATTGCAAATTTGTTGGTGCTTGGCAAATAAAATATGCCTCATTCTGAAATTAAAAAATGCCAAACAAAAATATCTATTTTTTACTTTCTATATATAAACACCTGAAGCTTTTCAAAAGTGCACAGTTTTTGTTTTGTTTTGTTTTGTTTTAATTTTTAAAAGAAAAGAAACATTATCCTAAAAAATTACTTTGGACTGTTACTGCATAAAATATTTTAGTCCTACAAAACATAGGAGTGTTCATGCACTTCAAGGAACTCAGAATGAATAAGAAGCTGTAGTTAACCCAAATCACAATAAAGAGCTGAAAATATTTTCTGCTTGAAAAATCTACTTCCTTAATTTCTATTGCTTGAAAAATCTACTTCCTTAATTTCTATCAAACATTAAACTACTCTGAACGTATTTGCCTCTAATTACATAAACTCTTAGAAGTACAGAACCCCAAGTGACCAGATTTATAGACACCAAAAGAATTACTGAAAAATTAAACACATAAAAATAAATGTAGACTTACTACTTTTATTAGGCTACCTAATCAAATGATTCCAAACTATAGGTAATGTAACAAATGGCTCTTTCAAAATGGTCAAACACTACTTTGGGACAGTGATTTGTACTTTAGCACACATGCATTAACTTCTACTAAAAATGTCCTAGAAAAAGAATGAGACATCACTAACATCTAAATAGAGATCTTCTTAAATTTTAGTGGTTAAATACAATACTTTGCTATTTTTAGAACCTAAATTTGGCAGTTTCCTATTCATTTCTTTAATTGATCCTCATTCAACAATCCCCTGGAGGCATCTCTGAGTAGTAATCACTGGACTCAAGATGCTATGATAACCTAGGTGACACTGGTCTAACTGCTACTGTCACCCTATTTGTATCCTATAAGACAGTCTTTTTTTTTTTTTTTTAAGATTTTATTTATTTATTAATGAGAGACAGAGAGATAGAAAGAGACAGAGAAAGAGTAGCAGAGACACAGGCAGAGGGAGAAGTGGGACTTGATCCTAGGACCCCAGGATCAGGCCCTGGGCTGAAGGTGGTGCTAAATCGCTGAGCCACCCAGGCTGCCCCTCTACAAGTCTTAACAGGTTATCACTACAGTTGCCTTCTCCGATATAAGTTGTAAGGCACTGTGAAATTCATTCTCACAAGTGGATTTTAATTCTACACGTTTTGACAGAGCATCAAAAAACGTGTCAAGATTTAGGTTGGGGACCTAAATCTTAGGTCAGTCTGTACAGCATGCGACTCTTGATCCCAGAGCTGTGAGTTTGAGCCCCATGTCCGGTGGAGAGATTATTTTAAAATTAAAAAAAAAAAATCAGGGGCACCCCAGTTGCTCAGTAGTTGAGTGTCTGCCTTTGGCTCAGGTCATGATCCCCGGGTCCTGGCATCAAGTCCTGCATCAGGCTCCCCGGGGAAAGCCTGCTTCTCCCTCTGTCTATGTCTCTGCCTTTCTCTGTCTCTCATGAATAAATACATAAAATCTTTAAAATAAGTAAATAAATAAATTATAATAAATCTTTTTTTTAAAAAAAGATTAAGGATGTATAGTTTTAGTGAAGGGAATCATGAAAACCTATTTTCATTAGTTCACTGAACTACTGTAAAAAAAGATTAAGCTTTACACACACCCATGTGTGTGTATATATATATGTAAGCAATATGCAACATTATGCACTCAGTTTTTTTGAGGGCACATAGGAACAATACAGAAGTTTCAATAGCCCATCTAGCCTAACTTTATCCCCCAAACCCCAAACTGATTAGAAACACTAAATACACTATATCTTGGAAGCACAAAAATTCTGCATGATCAAAACCAGCCATCTCCCATATCTTATTCCCGTTAACACACATCGGTCTAGGCATTCTTTTCCCCACTGCTAGATATATTCTTTGGATTGAATGCTGGGAGGCCTGGAACGAAATACAAGAATGGAGGAGGGGGTAGGTCTGCGATAGCTCTCCCACAGTAACCACCTTCCTTTATGTAACCTCCACAGGGGCTCTGAAACCTGACAAAGTGAAAAAGATTCCTGAACTTGGGCGAAGGACTCATTCTGTAAGCCTCAATTTTCTCACCTGTAAAACGGAGCAGAACAGTATCTTATAGCTATGACGATTAAATAATGCATGCAAAGGGCATACACAGCGCCCTGCACCGAACTAAGAGTTCAGGAAGTTGTCATCTCCAAAACTGCTATTTCTGAAAAAAAAAAAACCACTTTCCCATTCTTTCTCAGGGGCCAGAACGGGGAAGATCAAAAGATACAAACAAAGAATGAAAAAGGGAAATTCAGAGAGATAAAGCAAAACCGAAAGAGCTCCGAAGAGCCCCTCTCCGTTAACGGCAGGGGAAAGAGAAGGCACCGGAGTGAAACCAGACCTACTCGTTTCCTGCCGCAGAACTGGAAGCGCAAATACCGGCGGGTGTGCGCGGAGGTAAACAAACTCGGTGGCGCCGCCCTCTCCCCCCCGGAGCTCGGAAGGAGGTGCTGGGGCGACTCCGGGCCGGGCTCGCATTCCTGCAGGATGCGCAGCGTAAAGCACTGGAGCCCCCACGATCTGGACCGTCCCCCTCTGCACTCCCAGCTTCCACGAGACCCCAGGGCCGACTGCCTCACCTCCACCAGCCGGCAGCTCCCGGGGACAAAGTGGATGGAGAGCTCGTTCTCCCGCCCCACCATGCCCGCCGTCTTCGCGCCGCCGCCGCCGCAGCGACCGCCACTTCCTCCAGCCCGGGATGGCCGAGGGCCGCAGCTCCGTCGCCCTGGGCCCGCCTCCCTAGCTCCGGGCCCGGCCCCCGCTCTCCGCTTCCGGCTTCCGCCGCCAAGGCCGCGCCCGTTGATTGGCCACGCTCGGCCGATGCCCCCCAAAAGGGGGCGGGCGCGTTCAGTACGCTCCCGGCCCGCTCGCCACCTCTTAAAGGGATACGCCGAACAAAGGCCTTGGCCCGACGCCGTGAACACAAGTTCTGGATTTGGGAGGGGTCGTTTTGTGCACTTTTTTTTCCCGTTTGCCTTTGTTCTGGACTAGGGAAAGATCGGACTGAATCGCCTGGCTTTTCAAGTTTCCAGACTGCGCAGCGCGTAACAATGAACTGGGCTTGTAATCCGTGAAGTGAGAGCAGCTGTTTTAAAGCCGGGGGTGGGTTTGGGCAAGACGATGAGGGGGGGCGGCAGGCGTCTATCCCTGCAGCTACAGGAGTGGGGTGTTGTGGTTCGTTTTGTTTTGTTTTGGTCCAGACAGTCAGAAAGGCAAAAGAATAAAAATACAAGTGTCGGTGAGTCGCGGACACCTCAACAACCCGTTTGTCTCCCTGGGATGTTCTAAAGTGGTACGTGTGAAAGTCCAAATAAGTCAAAACTATTTTTAACCTAGTCCAAGATAAAAAGCGAGGGGTTCGGGGGAGGAATGATCCGGGGGCCGCTTCATACTTCACAGAGTCCCGGACTTTACCCGTGAACGCAGAACCAGGCTCTGCGGGAGCCGCGCCGGGGACCGGGCACTGTCGCGGGTCGAACGGGGGCGTCCAGGCGCCACTCGAGCCTCGGGTCGGGCCCGGCCTCCGCAGCCGCCGTCAAACACCGAGGAAGCCGAGGGGACGAGACCCAGAGGCACGCCAGGCCTTCCCCGCTCGTCCGGCTTCTGGAAAGCAACGAATCGGCCGCACCAACCTCCCCCTCCCCCGCCCGGGGTGGAAACGGCCCCCGGGGCAGCTCCAAACCGCGGCGTCCGCTCGGTCGGGGCGCGCGATCCCCTCGGGCAGAGCCGGGCCGGGCGGCACCAGCCAGACCGCAAGGCCGCCCCCGCGCCTGGCCGCCGGGGGGGGGGGGGGGGGGGGGGGGCTTCGACTCAAAGGCCTCATTTTTATAATCCCTTTTTGCTTATTTTAGACCTAAAGACTAAGCAGCCTTTCGGAAAAGTTGTCCTTTGTCTGAGCCCCGGAGTCTCCTTTGTACCCAACCCCCCGACAAGAACTCCTCTCCTTCCTCGAGTAAACCAGCTTTCTTAGGACCGGGGGATGGGGGAGGGGAGCCTGAGGCCTCGCACTTTCCGATTTTTTTTTTTTTCTTAAATTTAATTTTTACCCGAGCTGTTCCTGTTCATCGAGTTTCGCATTATTCAGAGAGTCCTTGAGAGGACTGGCCCAGCGCAAAACACTCCTAATCTGCAGACAAAGAGGGTGGGAAGGGGAGGCAAATTCAAGATCCAACTAATCCTTTTCTTTAAAAGTTGGATTTTGTGGTGGTTAATTTCTAGATGCGCCCCGTTGATGCAACCGGATCCTTCTGGTTTAAAAAAAATTTTTTTTTTAAGTATCCAGTGCGAACAGTTAAGCACATGCATATGCAATTGCTTCTGTTTTTTTTTTTTTTTTTTTTTTTTTTTTTTTTTTTAATTTTTCAGAGCAGCCTTGTCCGGAGTTAGGAACAAGAGTTTTTTTGTCCTTTGAGAATCTGGGTTGACACGTCCCAGGTAAAACTTGAGTCTAGTTCGAGAGACATACTGTGTTCATGCACAGTTTTTAATCATTCTCTTTAAAAATGAAAGTTTCTCCGTGAACAAAAATGCCACTGTCGTACAGACAAAATCCAAGTGCCTGTGGTGGCTAAATCTATAAATTTAAAGAGAGTAGCCTGGAGCTAAAGTTAGGTTAGCAATTCAATTCTTGCTAAGACAAAGAAAGGCTGGAACACACAATTATAGATAAAATCCTTACTTATATAGAACCTTCACCGACACCATTGCATTTAATCCGGTAAAAGAAACTGCTGTTCTGTTTTGCATCTTATTTTATTTTTTTGTCAATTAATGAGACTTAGCTGAGCTCTTTAAAGCCTGGTTCTCAGGTCAATAATTAAAGTTGGCTGATTCTTCCATGTCCCAAAGTTACATGTTTTAAAGAAATGAATGACGCCCGCTTCTTTTTCCTTTTTCTTTTTTTTAACTCACCCTTTTGGTTTTTATCATTCACTGGGATGCTTTTTAAAGAAACTAACTCCAGAATGCTTCATTTCTTGAATAGCTAGGTCTTACCTGTTCCATGTCCTCCGGCATTTCAGGCATGATTCCAGAATTACCTCGGGAAAACAGATTTGGGATGAGCCTCAGCCTCTGCCTCCTTTGCCTGGGTCTTTGTTCTGCCTGAAGAGAGCGCAGGCACGCAAAAACGTGAGCCCCAGCTTCACTCGACCTTTTAAATTAGCATTTTGATTCCAATCCCAGAATCTCATGCAGTTTTCCACATTGCAGTAAACTGGCAGCTGATTCCCCCTGGCAGTCTTGAAAATACCCAATGAGAAGTTTTATGTTTAATTGCATGCCAAGTTAGGGTCTATTAGCAAAACCATTAGGAGAACCAATTTAAAAAAAAAAGAAGAAACAAAGAAACAAACAAAAAAACTTCCTGTGAAGACTTGTTGCAATTTTCTTGCAGAAGAAAAGTAAGACTCACAGTTGGAAACCACACAGATCTTGCAATTGAGTCCTGAAATATTTTATTCAGTTATGCCTTACTGCAACAGAGTCTTGGTAAAGTTTTTCAGTGCTTTTCTGCCTAGTATCTTCTTTTTTTTTTTTTTAAGATTTTATTTATTTATTCATGAGAGACACAGAGAGAGAAATGGGGGTGGAGGGGTGGGCAGAGATAGAAGCAGGCTCCATGCAGGGAGCCTGATGTGGGACTCGATCCCGGGACTCCAGGATGACACCCTGGGCCAAAGGCAGGCACTTAACCACCCAGGGGTTCCCCGCCTAGTATCTTCTAATTAACTATTTTGACGAACAGTAAAAGACACTGGTGGTAACAGCACCCAAAAATTAAAATGCAACAGGTCATTTCTATTAACATTATGCTGCCGTCCGACAGAAAATTGTAGGTGGAGTAGCTTTAAGTTAGGCCAAGCATCAAGGACTTCTAGATGAATAATTTGCAAACCTGCCTGTATCACCAAACCCGAAACAAAATCATTCTATGGGAATGGAGCCCAGCAATCTTATTTTTAACGATTTTAAGGACAGTGAACATGCTCAGTTAAATTTTGAACCATTGTTCTGGACTATGGCTCTGTAACAACTTAAGAACAACAACAATGAAATGCCATTTAGATAGAGCTAAGAAAAAAAAACACTTAACCCTTTATTCCAGACGCTTCAAGCACATAGCACCTAGTAAACTCTATAAAACGTGTGGAAGGTCTATAAGTAATGGAAACTATGCAATTTTTAAAAATTGATAAATTTTATCAAAATTAAAAACTTGTATCCATCAATAAACAATATTAAGAAAATAAATAAGCAAATCACAGACTGAGGGGGGAAAAAACCTTTATACATATATCCAAAAAGGAGTTATAGTCAGAATATTTAAAGAACCCTACTGAAATTGCACAAAAGCATAAAGTTGAAGGACACCTGACTGGCTCAGTTGGTGGAGCATGTGACTCTTGATTTCCAGGTTGTGAATTCAAGCCCCAAGTTGGGGGTAGAGATTGTTTAAATAAATAAATAACTTATTTTAAAAATGCATAATGGGCACCTGGTTGGTCCAGTTGGTTTCAGCTCAGGTCAGGATCTCAGGGTCTCAGCCCTCAGCTGTTGTATGCTTGAGTTTCTCTCCCTCTTCCTCTGCCCCTCCCTCCTCTCTCTCTCTCTCTCTCTGAAATAAAGTCTTTTAAAAAATTAAAATTAAAATTTTAAAGCATAAAGTTGAACAAAAATCAAAAGGCTGGACTAATGCTTCAGCAAAACTTGATTTTAAACAGAGTAACCTTTTCCCTCTCTCCCACAAACCTCCCTCCTCCCTTCTGCAAGAGACCGCAGTACCACCCTCATTGCAGTACCAACTACAGAGGCTGGCCATGCAAACCTAATTCCTGTGGAAACTGGCTAGCTCATCTGTTCCCCTGTAAAGCCCCCAGCTCCTTTCTCCAGGGGGGCTTGCAGTTTTTGAAAGCCTGCTGCAGCTTCCTTTGCCTGACAAGACAATAAAACTGTTGTTACTCTATTCCACACTGTCCTCGTGTTATATTTTGGCTCTAGAAGAACAGAGGTCAGATATCAACAACACTACAACTTAATAATTTTTAAACATCATTTTAAAAATGCACACATTTTCAACAGATACTTCACAAAGATGTAATAATGGTTAATAATCATATAAGAAAAAGTTCAATATCTGGGAAATGCAAACTAAAATCATATTGCGGAGCACCTGGGTGGCTCAGTGGTTGAGCGTCTGCCTTTTACTCAGGTCATGAACCGGGGGTTCTGGGATCAAGTCCCGCATCAGGCTTCCCCACAGGGAATCCACTTCTCCCTCTGCCTATGTCTCTGCTTCTCTCTGTCTCTCACAAACTTAAAATACTGTTACCAGCCAGATCCTAAGACTTGTACTCATGCCCACCGACCTTTGTCCCACATTTTTCCTTAAGCTCTTCTTTCCAGCTTACCTCAACTCAGGCAAAAGACCAGAGGAGCGAAACATCCACCCTGTGATGGAAACTTAAACTCAAGCAATAATGTCTGACTCGACAGGGTTCTCCTGAGTATCACATGAGCAATTTGAACTCAAACTCTGGCTCACACCTGCACAGATGGACAATGTAATGGCCTGTGAAGTCACCAACAGTTACCTTTCCCTCATTATAATACTTTATTATTATATAATATAACAGCATAAAATCTCCACCCAAGAAGGGGGGAAGACAAGCCTCATTCACTCACTATATCATGTACATACAGGCATGTTTCCTTAAGGTACATGTGTGACTTTATACCTGCCTCTACATTCAATGACCAGGCTCCCTTCTAAATATTCATCCTAACCCTAAATAAAAGGAAGCCATTCATCCTTGCTTGGGGACTCACCGCTTTGAAAGTTATTCCCTGTGATTTCCTTATATGTTGCAAATAAAATTTTGCTTTGTGCGACAACTCCACTTGGCATAGATCCTATCTGTAACTTAGCAAAGAGGGAACTCACTATATTAGTTCAGTTACAATACCATTACATACTTAACAATGGTTAAAATTAAAAAGATAACATCATATGCTAACAAGCATTTTTGGCAACTAGATTGCTCATTCATTGCCAGTGGGAGTATAAAATGACACAACCACTTTAGAAAACTGTTGGGCAATTTATTATAAAGTTGAACTCCTAACTCAGCAATTCCATTTCTGGATGACTACCAAGGAGAAATGCAAGTGTATATACATAAAGACTTGTCCAAGAATATGGCAGATTAATTCAAAATAACCTAAAACTGGAAATAACCTAAATATCCATTAATAGATGAATGGATAGATTGTGGTATATGCAAACTATTGGGATATTGCTTAGCTATACAAAGAAATGAACTATATGAATGCAACGCAAAATCATTATGCTGAGTTAAGGAAACTAGACACAAAAGAGTATGATTCCACTTATGTGAAATTCTGAAACAGTTGAAACTAATCTATGGTGAAAAAACTAGCTTGGGGGAGAAGGAGGGGTTGATTGTGAGGGCCGTAAATGAACTTTCTGAGGTTATGAGAATATTTTATATCTTTTTTTTTTTAGTTTTATATCTTGATAGGTAACAAGGATACATATGCTAATCAAACTATAAGTTATCTGGAGGTGGCTGGCTGGCAGGCAGTATAGTATGTGACTCGATCTCCGGGTCATGAGTTCAAGCTCACTGGGTGTATAGGTTACTTTAAAAAAAATTTTAAGTTTAAAAAAATAAGTTGCAATTGAATTTTTATTATTTTTTAAAGATTTATTTATTCATGAGAGACAGAGAGGCAGAGCCATAGGCTGAGGGAGAAGCAGGCTTTCCGCAGGGAGCCTCATCCAGGGCTCTATCCTGGATCCCATGAGCTGAAGGCAGACGCTCAACTGCTGAGCCACCCACCCATGAGTCCAGCAATTGAATTTTTTTAAAAAAAAATTTTTAGATCTGTTCATTTCACTATCTGTATTACTATATGTAATTTATGCCTCAATTTTAAAATAATAACAGTCATATTTTGTTTTGGATCATTTGGGTAAGTCAAGCTTAGATTCAGTCAGCAATTTCCAGGATATAAGTTTGAAGTAGTGTTAGCCATTGCATTGGTACTGTTACCTAGGCTGCATTTGGAAGTTACTCAGATCAGAGGGCTGAAAGTTATTAGCAGAAGGGAGGAGGGGGAATAGGGACAAAAACAGGGTATGAATGTTTTGTTTTGCCAGACCAGTATTTCCTGCCAAGGAGACACCTGGCTAGGTATTTTCCTGATAGCCATGTGAATGAGCCATTCTGAACTAATTTGGAGCTGAGGACTTGCACAGAACTTACCTCTGCTGTCCTGAAGTTACCCTTAGCTCATTACAATACTAAGATCTCCTTCAGTGGGTGAGGTTTTCTGCCATTTTTTTGAACATTCAACATGTATGCTCTAGCATGTTGATGAGCTAGGCATGCATAAACTAAAGTGCCTAAGTAATAGAATATGTGTACATTCTTTTTTTTTAAAATACTTATTGTTTTATTTTATTTTTTTAATTTATTTTTTATTGGTGTTCAATTTACTAACATACAGAATAACACCCAGTGCCTGTCACCCATTCACTCCCACCCCCCGCCCTCCTCCCCTTCTACCACCCCTAGTTCGTTTCCCAGAGTTAGCAGTCTTTACGTTCTGTCTCCCTTTCTGATATTTCCCACACATTTCTTCTCCCTTCCCTTATATTCCCTTTCACTATTATTTATATTGTGTACATTCTTTAATGTACATGGAAGCTCCCTGCCCCCTAATACACCGAATAAAAGCTTCATTTACTAACCCCATGGGGAGATAGTGCTTTGAAAGCTATCCTTGTCTCTTAACTTGTAAGAAGTAATAAAAAGTTATTTGCTTTCAACACTTCTTTGGGTTGTATTCAATTTAATACACCCCAAGAGGTGAACCCCCCAAGTTCAGTTACAATACAAATGATGAACTACTTGGACAGTATTTACATTTTTAAATTCATTAGGACCTAAGAAATCAAAAGCGTTTTCCTTGTTGGGATATGCACACATTTTTTCAAGTTTAAGAGATATATCTCTTAGTTATAATGATACCCCAAGGGCAAGAACAAAGGTTTTTATTTCTTCTTTTTTTACAACCTCCTCTCGCTTGTAACACTCTTTTAAAAATTACCTTGGATTCCACCATCCAAGGTTTTTCCTATCTCTGTGATTCCTATTCCCACATGAATGGCTCTGTCCCAAACTCTCTCTCAATCTATGGCTTCCCATTTCCACATGCCTAAAAGGCATCTTTACCAGTATGTTCCACTGGTATATCAAACTCACAGGCCCAAGAAAGGTTTTTAAAGTAAATTTAATATTAATTCATCATCTTGTCCCTCCAAACCTGATCTTTCTCCTAACCCCCCAGGTTTGTAAGAAAGATACTTTTATGCTAATTAACTCATAGACTCAAATATACATGTAGGAATTTATTAGGGAATAAAAATGAATTAAAAATTAATCATTAAGGGATCCCTGGGTGGCACAGCGGTTTGGCGCCTGCCTTTGGCCTAGGGCGTGATCCTGGAGACCCGGGATCGAATCCCACATCAGGCTCCCGTTGCATGGAGCCTGCTTCTCCCTCTGCCTGTGTCTCTGCCTCTCTCTCTCTCTCTGTGTGACTATCATAAATAAATAAATAAATAAAATTAATAATTAAAAATAATAAATTCCTACTTTACTTATACTAAATAAGTTCTTAACAGGTTTGAAAGGTTTAAGATGTGGGGAAATGCGTACAATAATCTTGGAGTGAGGTATCCTTTTATGAGCATATCATGAAATTCAGAAACCGAAAGTGAAAATACCGACAATATAAGCCAGGTACATTTTTGTGAATATCTGTGTAATAACAACGGCAACAATAATAGTGATAATTAACCAAGTCAAAAGACAAACTGGGAGGGACACCAGGGTGGCTCAGTGATTGAGTGTCTGCCTTCAGCTCGGGGTGTGATGGGAGTCCAGGGATCAAGTCCAGCATCTGGCTCCTTGCAGGGAGCCTGCTTCTCCCTCTCCCTCTGCCTGTGTTTCTGCTTCTCTCTGTGTGTGTCTCTCATGAATAAATAAATAAAATCTTAAAAAAAAAAAAAAAGACAAGCTGGGAGAAAATATATATGATGCATGAGAAATCCGAGAGCTAATTGTCATGCTATATAAGGAAATTTAGAAATCAATACAGAAAAAAAACACCTTAAAAGTCAGCCTTTTAAAGTGTTAAATTCAGTGGTTTTCGATGATATCTTTAGAGTTGTTCAACCATCACCACTATCCCAGGGACACTGCCAAATTCTTTGATTTGGCCACTGGAATTGGTAGGTTAGTGGAGGAAGGGTACAGAAGTTCAACTGAAGGGTGAGAGAAAGGACTGGAAAATAAGGAGGGGAACTAGGTATTGTAGAAAACTCTTCCAAACACTGTTTCTATAAAGAGGTGAATGTGTGGAAGGGTGGAGGGTGATATAAGATCCAAGGCGGATTATGAGTTTTGTTCTGCCTCTTTTTTTTTGTTTGGTTTTGAAAGGTCTATTACTAGAGCACATTTGTATGAAGTAGGGAGGATCCACTAAACTAATAGGATGTGTTACAGGTTGAATTTTGCCCCCCAAAGTGACATGTTGAAATCCTAATCCCCAGCACCTCAGAATGTGACCTTGTTTAGAAATAGGGCTGTATTCCAATTCACATTTGCAGAGACAAGAATGTCGAATTCTTCTGAAGGGAGGGACACTGCAAGTCTCATGGCCCAGCCTGACTTCAATGGAGAAGAGAAGGATAACCCTCCCCCTGGAATTACTATATTTCGAAGAATAATACAATGTCCTACAAGGAGTAGAGGCAAGAGAACATGAGGACACATGTATTCGGGTTGGCAAATTTAACAAAGGAAAGATGTGGAAGTCCTGCCTGACTGCTTCAGTTCTCAGCTAAGTATGTGGTAATGCCATCAGCTGAGGGTGTGAGGAAGGAGGGATACATGAGTCAGAACCTCGAGAGGACTGAACTAAAATTGTACATATGCAACTTTTTAGCTAATGTAGAATTTTTTAGACTTTTTATTATAAAAATTTTCAAACTTACAAAAAAATTAAAAGAAGAGCTTAATGAACATTCTTACCCCATTTCTACCCAAATTCAACAATTGTTACTATTCTACTATAATTGCTTTCTCTATATATATTTTATTATTTTAAAGATTTATTTATTGGGCATCTAGATGGCTCAGTGGTTGAGTGTCTGCCTTTCACTCAGGTCATGATTCCAGGGTCCTGGGATCGAGTTCTACATTGGGGTCCCCACAGAGAGCCCGCTTCTCCCTCTGCCTCCATCTCTGCCTCCATCTCTGCCTCACTCCCTCTGTCTCTCATAAATAAATGGATAAAATCTTAAAAAAAAAAAAAAAAGATGTATTTTTTAGAAAGAGAGCACACAAGCAGGAGGAAGGGCAGAGAGAGCATCTCAAGCTGACTCCCCGCTGAGCACATAGAGCCTGCTGAGGGTGCAATCTCACTACCCCAAGACCATGACCTAAGCCAAAATCAAGAGTTGATGGCTTAACTGACTGAGCCACTCAGATTCCCCTCTATATATTTCTTAAATTAAATTGGTTTTTGTGGGACACCTGGGTGGCTCAGTGGTTGAGCATCTGCCTTTGGCTCAAGTTGTGATCCTGGAGTTCTGGGATCTGGTCCTGCATCAGGATCCCTGTGGGGAGCCTGCTTCTCCCTCTATGTCTCTGCCTGTTTCCCTGTGTGTCTCATGAATAAATAAATAAAATCTTAAATAAAAA
Source organism: Canis aureus (assembly GCF_053574225.1). Taxonomy (NCBI): domain Eukaryota; kingdom Metazoa; phylum Chordata; class Mammalia; order Carnivora; family Canidae; genus Canis; species Canis aureus. Next base: position 49,572,957 of record NC_135614.1, read on the forward strand.
ACATGCTTTTTCTGAAACGTTTCAAAAAGACTTTTTTTTAAATGTCATGACATTTTATTTTTAAAAACATCAGTATCCATTTTCTAAGAATAAGGTCATTCTCTCATATGACTGCAAGACCATTGTCACACTTAAGAAGATTCACAATTCCATATCAGCTACATTTAAATTTCTCTAATTGTTCCAAAAATTTATTTTATAACTTTTTTAAAAAATCAGTATGTCATGAAGCTTCCCACATTTTGTTTACTCTTTTAATCTCCTTTTTTAAAGAGTGGTTTTAAATTCACAGGAAAAGTGAGTGGAAGGTAAAGAGATTCTCCATATCCCTCCCTACCACACTTCATCCCGGCCCCTCACACTTGCACAGCCTCCCTCCTTAGCAACAAACCCGCAAGAGTGGTACATTCGTTACAATTGATGAACCTACACTGACACACTGTAATCACCAGAAGTCCACACTTTACATTAGTAAACTCTTGGTATTGTATCTATGGGTTTGGGCAAATGTATATACAATGGCATATCTTTGTGGTGTCATACAGAGCATTTTCACCGCCCTAGAAATCCTCCGTGTTCCACCTATTCATCCCTCTCCTTCCTCTGCCAGCTCCTGGCAACCATTGATCTTTTTGTCTCCACAATTTTGCCTGTTCTGGAACGTCATATAGTTAGAATCACACGGTATACAGAATGACTCTTTCAGAATGACTCTTTTCACTTCATAATATGCATTTGTTTCCTCTGTGCATTTTCATGGCTTGATAGCTCATTCTTTTTAACATTGGTTAATATTCCATTGTCTGGGTGTATCACAATTTATTTATACATTCACCTACTGAAAGACATTTTGGCTGTTTCCAAGTTTTGGCAATTATGAATAAAGCTGCTATAAACATTTGTGTGCAAGTTTTTATGTGAACATGCATACTTTTTTTGTCTCATCACATTGGCTTTTTGCCGAGACATTATCAATTACCTGATGATTTTCTTCAGGGACTAAGTCTTGTATTTTCTGTAAAGTGTTATTTTTGAGACTTGATTAGACTGATAGTGCTGTGTATGCATATTGTATCATATTAGAAGGCACCTGACAAAAGGACATCCTAATATTAGTGGTGTTTTACCATTTGCTATGATGGTTCCTTCCTTCCTCCCTTCCTCCCTTCTCCTTCCCTCTCTCCCTCCCTCCCTTCCTTTCTTCCTTCCATCTTTCCTCCCCCTCCTTCCTTCCTTTTTAGTAATCCCTACACCAAAGGTGGGGCTTGAACTCACCAAGATCAAGAGTCTCACACTCCACCAACTGAGCTGGCCAGGTGCCCCTGGTGGCACATTCTTTTACCCTTTGCAATTAATAAGTAATCTTCGGGATCCTACTTTGGGACCTGTGAATATCTTGTAACCTAACAACTTTCACTTGATAGCACTGATGTTCCTCATCTAAATCAGTGATTCTGTTGGAGGTGGCAAAGTCCAGAACACTTAATGAGGTCATCTAGGGGGAGAGTGTAGTAAAAGAAAAGAGAGTGCAGGTTCAACTCCTTACTGCAATAATGACAAGCCAGGTACAGGATGGTGCAACAAAGGAGTGAGAAAAGCAGCAGTTAGGTTGAGAGAAAACCAAGGATGTGGCACCAGCTCTCTGGAAAAGAGAGCATTTCAAGAAAGGAAGTTTTGGGGATCCCTGGGTGGCGCAGCGGTTTGGCGCCTGCCTTTGGCCCAGGGCACGATCCTGGAGACCTGGGATCGAATCCCACATCGGGCTCCCGGTGCAAGGAGCCTGCTTCTCCCTCTGCCTGTGTCTCTGCCTCTCTCTCTCTCTGTGACTATCATAAATAAATAAATTAAAAAAAAAATTAAAAAAAAAAAAAGAAAGGAAGTTCTGTTAGTGGAGGATGAAGCTAGGGAGGTGCCCATTGGATTTGGTAAGGTAGAGTTCACTGCAGAAATTGGCAGGAGTTTTGCAGAGGATTGGGAACAGAAATCAGACTCTGGTGGCTTAGAATGAGAAAGACAAGGGAAACAGACCTATACAATGTATCTTTTTCAGAGATGGCTTTATTTTTTTTTAAGATTTTATTTATTTATTTGAGAAAGAGAGAGCATGCACCCAAGTGGGGGGAGGGGCAGAAGGACAAGACTCTCCGCTGAGCGGGATGCCCCATTTGGGGCTTGATCTCAGGGTCCTGAGATCCTGACTTGAGCCAAAGTCAGACACTTAACTCACTGAGCCAGGCATCCTCCTGGCTCTAATTAAGACATTAAATGTCTCTAATTTGGGCTTCTCAATAAATATTTATTGTTTTTCACAAATTTTACACTTATTTCCCCTCCTTTGGTCATTTCTCTCAACATGAGTTTTAAAATACAGTGTAGTGAGATAAGATTTTGAACGATTAATCTTTGTACTTTTTAATTTCCTACGGCACTCTCTTAGTTTTCTCCTACCCACTTTGCAGCATCCATAGAGCCAGGAGGAGAATTAGGATGGTTCAAGTGAAAATACAGAAAAACAGCAAATGTTTGTCCTGCTATTGTTTTTCTCTTGAATCTACAGCTAATGAGGATTATGAAGTGGCTGTGGGTGACAGAGGATGAGTCCTTTATTCCTGATTCAGGCAGAAGAGATAAATATTATTGTGACTAAGATGGGAAGAAGGCATTGGAGTCGCCCTCTCTGTTGTGATAGTCTTCAGAAAATCAGTAAACAAAATTTGACTTGTGATTAAGGCGCTGATGACTCTTAATTTGAAGGAATGTTAGAGTTGGGGTCTCAACAAAAACTTTTCTAAGGAGAGTGAATGACTCCATGTCTTTAGGTCCTGGGGCCTTCTCTCTAACTTTGCCACTACTGGGATCCCTGGGTGGCTTAGTGGTTTAGCATCTGCCCTGGGTTCAGGATGTGATCCTGAAGTCCCAGGATCGGGTCCCACGTCGGGCTCCCTGCATGGAGCCTGCTTCTTTCTCTGCCTGTATCTCTCCCACTCTCTCTGTGTCTCTCATGAATAAATAAATATTAAAACAAACAAACAAACAAAACTTTGCCACTACTTTTGGGCCCCCCACCCTGTTTCAGGAGATGTTCCTATAGTAGTCATGAATAGCAGCAAGAAGAGAGGATCTGGAGGAAGGGTTTCCAGGGATGATGAGAAAGGAGGCAGGGTATCCCAAATTGTGGACGATGCTCTCTTGTCAGTGTGAACATGGACAGGGAGTTAAAGTTAAAGGCTAACATGGCTATACTGGGACTAAGTTAAACTAGACATGACCCTCAGTTCCCAAGCCCTGGCCTCCTATAACTTAGACTTTTACCTGTGAGCCTCAGCACACATAGGCCAGGTCCTGCATGTTGGGAGGCAGCATGCCAAAAACCTTGAAGCAAAAGCTTGAAGTGTTAATAAAAAGTCCAAAGTTTAGCTCTTTCTTTCTAAAGAGACCTCATCCACACCTTCAGTACACACCAGCCTGTCACTCCCTCAGAAATATAGTCCATCCATTTCACAGCTTTCTGAAAGGCCTGAACTTTCTCCTGTAGATATCCTCCTCCCTTGGGGAGAACTGGGACTGTGATGATGATGATGATTTTTGGCAGCATTTGGTGTAATCCATTGCTGTCATTTATTATGCTCTGTATCTCCATCATATTATTAAAGTTGTGCTTTTTCTTCAGCATCATTAAATCAGTTTGTAACTTTATGTATGCATGAGCCTGTCTTTCTTGCTAGATTGAAAGCTCTGTGGAGATAGGAACCGTCTTTATACAATTCTTTGGCCTCTAGCATAGTAGTTATTTAAAAAATTTTTGATAGTTGTTAAATGACTCTCACTGGCAGATCTCACCAATCCCTAAGAATCAGTTACTGTCCACACTCTTACTGTTCCCAGATGTGTATGTTGTTCAGAACCTTCTCCTGAGGACCTACACATGCAAGATTCTATCTGACATCTCCACTCCACCTCAAACTCAGTATGTCCCAAACTGACTGTGTCCACTTCACTTGGCAAATGAGCTCTTTCATCTAAGTTCTTTATTTCAGGTGATAGCAAGGTCACTCATCTATTGTACAAACCGGAGAGTCTCAACTATTCCTCAGGCTATGGGCCATCTGCTTTTACCTGGATAATTATCTTTTTCTTCTTCTACAGCAACTAGACAGTGTCTAACACACAATAGGTACTAGTAAATATCATTGGATAAATGATCTAACTTCTGATTTATTCCCATAGAACTAATTTTCCACTCAGCAATGTGACATTCAGAAACATCTGATGCTAATCCATTGCCCTTTAAGGGCTCCCCATTGTCCACGGGTTAAAGATCAAATTTCATAGTATACGTTTTCCTTTTTACCATTCACGGTCAGATCTATTTATTCTTGCAGTTCAACTTTTCTCTGGTGATACTGAATGTTGTTTCTCAAATGGAGCAAACTCTCTTAACTTTCTATTGGATAATACATTTCCACTGAATCCTTCCCTTATCTGACTCACTCCTATGCATTTGTTCAGGTCCTAGCTTAGTACTCACCACCTGACCTGACCTAGAAGGGGTTGGAAATTCCTGCTAGATCACTAAGTACTTTGCAAACCAAGACCTTAGTTAACCACTTAGCTAGTCAAAGACCTCTATCACCTTTTGCTTTCAGACAATTTTGTAGGGAACATTCTTAGGCTAAAGTCTTTGTATAGATACCAGTCTGAAAGATGAAGTCCTGGCAGAAACAAACAAACAAACAAACCAAAATCTTGGGAGAGAAATTTCTGGCCAAAGGGCACGTATATATATATATTTTTTACTTTAACAGATACTGTCCAGTCGATTTTTTTTAAAAAAAAAGATTTATTTATTCATGAGAGACACACACACACATAGAGGCAGAGACACAGGCAGAGGGAGAAGCAGGCTCCATGCAGGGAGCCCGACTTGGGACTCTATCCGGGGACCCCAGGATCATGCCCTGGGCCAAAGGCAGGTGCTAAACGGCTGAGCCACCCAGGGATCCCCTCATCATAGTTTTTGATCATTGTTAATCTGATACAGAAATATTGGTGTTTCATTTTACTTTGCATTTCTTAGATGATGATGGATTATCCTTTCCAAAGTAAAGAACACTTGCATTTCTTCTAGGTTCGGTCTGCATAGATCTTGACTACTTTTGGACTTTTGGTATTATCCTTAATTTATAAAACTGTCTAATCAGAAGAAATTTGGGGATGCCTGGGTGGCTCAGCAGTTGAGTATCTGCCTTTGGCCCAGGGCATGATCCTGGAGTCCTAGGATTGAGTCCCACATCGGGCTGCCTGCATGGAGCCTGCTTCTCTCTGCCTCTGTCTCTTTCTCTATCATGAAAAAATAAATAAAATCTTTTTTTTTTTTAAGAAGAAATTTGCTTTGCCTGTCATATGTGCTTATCAAGTGACTGTGGAGTCTTTCTCCATCTGGATTTTTTTACTTTTTATGAAATAAAAAAGTGGCTATATTTTGTGGCTTCAGTCTTCTATAGAAAATCTCCATTTTGAAATTATTCAGACATCATTGTGGACTATGATATTGGGGTTTTAAAAAATATTTTATTTATTTGAGAGAGAGAGAGCGTACAAGTGGGTGGGAAGGGCAGATGGAAAGGGGGAAGCAGACTCTCTGCTCAGTGGGGAGCCCAACTTGGTGCTCCATCCCAGGACGTTGGGATTATGACCTGAGCTAAAGGCAGATGCTTAACTGACTGAGCCAGCCAGGCACCCCCATTATTTTAAAAATTTAAATCTGAAATTTATTTTTGGTTTGAAAGTGAGGTGAAAGATACAACTTCTCACTAGATGGAAAGCCAGTTATCTCCCAACTATTGAGCAACATATTTTTAAGACATTCCACCATTAATTATTTCTATTTTCTTTGTGAAGTAGAAGTATCTATCATTGGCTTAAGAAGGTGGTGCTGAAATCAGAAGTTTGAGAAAAATTAAAAATGGGAAAGAGGGGTGCCTAGCTGGCCAACTCAGTAGAGCACGTGACTCTTAATATATAATTTTAAGATTTTATTTATTTGAGAGGTAGAGAGAGAAAGCACAAGTGAAGTGAGGGGCAGAGGGAGAAGCAGACTCCCTATGGAGCAGGGGGCCTAATGCAGGCTCAATCAGGCTAGGATCATGACCTACGCTGAAAGGAGACACTTAACCAACTGAGCCACCCAGGTGCCCCTAAGCATGCAACTCTTAATCTCAGGGTTGTGAGTTTAAGCCCCATGTTTGGTGTGGCACCTACTAAAAAAAAAAAAAAAAAAAAAGGTGGGGGGGTTGGGGAAGAAAAAGAAACACAGAATTGTTAGGTGACCTCAGGAGCCTAGTTAAGGTTAGAAAGAAGGACCTTGACATGGCCACCAACTTTGATATCAGAGGATATTATTTGGTATGTTCAATAGCCTTGGTACAAAAGTATAAGATGCAGACGGTTGAATTTTAACAGGAAATGTTGGGTGGGAGATGTTAGTGTGACCACCTTTAGAAAATATTATCTGTGGAATGCCTGGGTGGTTCAGTTAGTTAAGCATCTGACCTTGGTTCAGGTCATGATCTCGGGGTTCTGGAATCCAGCCCTGTGTGTCGCTCCACACTCAGTAGGGAGTCTGCTTCTCCTTCTCCCTCTGCTTATGCTATAAAATCTTAAAAAAAAAAAAACAAAAAACATATATATATATATATATATATATATATATATATATATATATATATATATATATTACCTGCAATAGGAGGAAAATTGAGATCAACTCGATTACTTAAGGCCTAGGTCAGAAGTCTAATCTTTAGGAGTACCTGTAAATCTTCATTAGGCCTTAACCACACTTTCCAGTATGTGGCCTTTCAAGACTAGAAGCTTCTCAGAAGCTGCTGAGTGTTAGTAAAACTCTGAGAATATATTTTACATTCCAAATACCTAATAAACAAACTAATAAATGGAATGTGGTATTTTATTTATTGAGATAAAGATATTTATGTCATACTTGAAGGATTACAATGCTGGGGATGTTTGGGGTTAGGAGAGGACACAAAATAAAGCTTGGGACTCAGTCTTCTCAGTCTGAAGCCATCACACACGTGGTACCAAAGATTCTTCCTTAGAAGATTGTTTCATTTTCTTCATAATCTTAAAAGGGGAGAAATCATTAGCTTCACATTGTTTATATTCTTTTTAGAAAATGTACTTTTAACAAGGGCATATTTTCTTCTCTTAAAGGATTTTCTTCCATTAATGATTAAAAAATTCTGAAACCCTCCTTACAAAACTCAATTTTTTAAAAAAAGTACAAGAATGAAACCTAATTTCATTTAAAACAAATATTAACAGAAAATAATACACACAGACATAAACTAGTCTTCATAAATAAACCCATTTTAAACCAGTAGTCCAAAGAATAATCTCAACATTAAGACTTTAATTTGGGAATGAACCATTTGTTTTAAAACCTTTATTGAGGTATGACATACAATAAACTGTATATATTAAAGATATATAATTTGATGTTTTGACATATATACATATATAGATAGATATACACAACCCAAAAAACCATCACTATAATTAAGGCAGTAAATATGTTCTTCACAAAAATACTTTTCTTATTCCTAATATTGGTAGTTTATTATTTTTTTTCCTAATCAGTCTAGCTAGAGGTTTAGCAATTTTATTGATCTCAGTAAATAAAATCTTGCATTGACTTTATGATTTTTGTTTTCTAGTTTATTGAGTTCTACTCTGACCTTTAGTTTTCCTTTTCCTTTACTTAGTTTGGGTTTAAGTTGCTCTTCTATTTCTCATTCCTAAGTTAAAAGCTAAAGTTATTGATTTAAGAGCTTTCTTCTTTTGAAATATAGGCATTCAGTGAGATAACTGCTCGAAATCTGCTTTAGCAGCAGTCCATAGCATTTTGATATGTTGTATCTTCATTTTGATTCTGTTTGAAAAAGTTCCTAATTTTCCCTTTGATTTTTCTCACTGACCCATGGCTTATTTAGAAATGTATTATTTAGAGGTACCTGGGTGACTCTGTTGGTAAAGTATCTGCCTTCGGCTCAGGTCAGGATCCCAGGGTCCTGGGATCAAGCCCTCAACTGGGCTCCATGCTTAGCGGGGAGCCTGCTTCTCCCTTTCACTCTGCCTACCACTCCCCCTGCTTGTGCTCTCTATAATGAATAGATAAAAATCTTTTGTTTTTTTTAAATTTTTATTTATGATAGTCACAGAGAGAGAGAGAGAGAGAGAGAGAGAGAGAGAGGGGCAGAGACACAGGCAGAGGGAGAAGCAGGCTCCATGCACCGGCAGCCCGACGTGGGATTTGATCCTGGGTCTCCAGGATCACGCCCTGGGCCAAAGGCAGGCGCCAAACCACTGCGCCACCCAGGGATCCCATAGATAAAAATCTTAAAAAAAATGTATTACTTAATCTCCCAACTATCTATGGGTTTTCCAGAGATCTGTTATTGATTTTTAAATTAAATCTATTGTGGACAGAGAACATACCAGATATGATTGGAATCCATTAATATTGTGAACTGGTTTTGTGGCCCAGGATATAATCGATATTGGTAAATTTTGTATGTTCACATAAAAAGAATGTATATATTATTGTTGTTGGGTAGTTTTTCCATAAATGTCAATCTAATCAACTTGGTTCAGAGTATTGTCTAAATCTTCAATATCCTTTCTGATTTTTTTCAACACAGAGCTTGAATTCAGAATCTTACAATTAAGACCTGAGGTGAGATCAAGAGTCAGATGCTTAACCAACTGAGCCATCCAGGTGCCCCTGAGGGAGGCTATTGATATCTCTCATGATCAAGAAATCGTTGCCAAGACTGATGTCATAAAGCTTTCCTATTATATTTTCTTCTAGTTGTTTAATGGTTTAAGATCTTGGAGATGATTTTTATGTATGGTTCACTGTTTTGCATTTAGATATCCAGTTTTGCCAACACTATTTATTGAAGGCACTATGCTTTCCCTACTTATATTTTTGGCACTCTCAACTAGTTTCTGGATTGCTCACAAAGTGAATTTGTCTCTGTATTACCAATGACTTGGTATGTTTTTTGGGGAGAGGAGGGTCCAAGGATTCTCTTCTGTCACCTTGCTGATGTTATGTCTCAGCATGGTATATCTTTTAACACTGTTTCACTTTTCACCTATTTTTGTCTTTATATTTGAAGTGTTTTTTTTTTTTTTTCTAATTTCTACAATTCTTCTGAACTTGTGGCTTACAATATCATACCAACTTTGTAAATCGTTATTTTATTTTTTTTTAAGATTTTATTTATTTATTCACGACAGACACAGAGAGAGAGAGAGGCAGAGACACAGGCAGAGAGAGAAGCAGGCTCCATGCAGGGAGCCCAATGTGGGACTTGATCCTAAGACTCCAGGATCATGCCCTGGGTGAAGGCAGGCACTAAACCGGCGAGCCACCCAGGCGTCCCATAAATCAGTTATTTTATTTAATTTTTAAAAAGATTTTATTTATTTATTCATGAGAGACACAGAGAGAGAGAGAGAGAGAGAGAAGCAGAGACACAGGCAGACAAAGAAGCAGGCTCCATGCAGGGAGCCCGATGTGGGACTCGATCCTGGGTCTCCAGGATCAGGCCCCGGACTGAAGGAGGCACTAAACTGCTGAGCCACGGGGGCTGCCCAAATCAGTTATTTTAAATGAAGAATCACCAGTTTCTAAATAATATACCACTATGTGTGATTCTCGAGGCAAGGTAGGGAGGGGAGAGCAAAGACAAGAAATACACCTTAAATAGAACCATTTATGTAACTTCATATAATACAAGTTGAATAACTGGGTAAATGACTTAATGTGTGGTTTTATTTCATATTACACACTTATTAACTAAGCAGTTAATAATCAGATGCCAAGCACTCTAAGACAAATTCTCTTGAGGACAGTTTCTCAGATTTTTAGTGTATCTAAGAATTGACTGCAGTTGGTTAAAAATGCAGATGTTAAAAAAAATGCAGATGTTCAGGCTAAACTCCAGATTTTAATTTAGTAGGACTGAGATGGAGTCTAGGAATCTGCAAATTCTTGACCAACTCAGTGACCCTGATAAGAGACAAAAAGATTCTTGTGGAGTTAGACATACCCTTATTTCTTATTTGCACTGGACAAATGGATGATGGATATAACAGAATGAACATTATTAGACAAAGTAGAGTCAAGAACAGACCGAGGTGTTTTTGCCCAGTTTAAGATGTTCAGATTAGAAAAGGCTTCCAGTATTGAATTAAAAAAACTCTGGATTAGAATCTTGAAACCATCTGAGGTTTCAGAGTAGGAGAATAATAATCAGCAATTTTTAAAGGAATGTTGATTTGATGGGATGAGCTGTAAAGTTGGAAAGCCAGAGAGAAAGTTTAGAATGAGGTGATAAAGGTAAGCATCAAGGAGGAGGTACAGACAACAGAAAATAAAATGTCAGAAGTCATACTGGTATGTATGTATGTGAACTTCCCTTCACATACTTAAGAACAGGAAGTTAATATTAAATACATTAAAAATATTCATTAGAAACATAATAATAACAGTAACAATAGCAAAAACAATAATAAAAAGAATGAAATAATTTTTAACAGGTCTTCCCGATATTCACGTGCAGTATTCTTGAAACTCCACAGGAGCTCAATAGCAGTTTGTATTGCCTAGAAGAATTATTAAAAAGGAGGTATTAGTATTTTAAGTTAAATTGAATCCATCAGTCATTATAAACTAAAAACAGGCATTTCCTATCTTCTATAAGGCAGGTGAGCAATGTTTACATTCTGTAGTATAATTATATTAAAAAAGTTTTTTCTAAAGTTTTTTTATTTAAATAATCTCTATACACAATGTGGGGCTTGAACTTATGACCTTGAGATCAAGAGTTGCATGTTCCTCCAACTAAACCAGCCAGGTACCCCACATAATTCTATTTCTTCATTCACTATTTCAACCAATATTGATTTATTGTCAAAGATAAAAAGATTCATAGCCAAAAAAGAAAACTTTACTTTTCCACATCTACAAATTTGACACATAGTTTAAAATTTTAAGGGTATGATAGAGGGAGCATTTCTGGGGGTGGATGGGTAGGTAGGAGCAAAAAAAGCCAGACAAGGTTTCAAGGAAGATGGGACGTGAACTGAGCTTGAAGGTGGGATCTAGATATGTGGAAAATAGGGAATATGGAAGAGGAAAGAAAGGCATTTTACATAAAAATCTTAGTATGGATTTTCTATATCAGAAATTGTCAAACAAATTTTCACAGTTCATAAAAATGGGTAACTTGAGAAATGCTGTGAAAGCAAATCCAAAGAAAGATGACACACATTTATTCATTTCTTACCTTCTTTCAATGGTGTTTTGAGACCAAAATTTTCTTTGCTTTCGTGAAGAAAAGCCTTTGAAGGATCAAAGTGTTTGATACCAAGAACTTTATTTAATTCCTCCTGAAGTTTTGTCTCACTTTGTTTTCTTTTAGCGAGCTGAGAGCGGAGTTTTGACACCTCCTATGAAAGAAAAATATAGACAACAATTATTAAAGTTCATGTGCGTGAAACATGTTATCGATGTTATTGACAAGTTCCAAAGTTGCTCATCTACCAAACCAAAAGGCAAAAATCGTTACTAGATACGGGCTTTAAGACTAAAAATTACAAAATGACTCTGAAGGGCTATGACAAAGGAGATAATGGGACATTTAAATCCTCTTGCCACTCTACAGTTACAGTTTTTTTTTTTTTTTTTTTTAAGATTTTACTTATTTATCTGACAGAGAGAGCAAGGGAGCACAAGCAGGGGGAGGGGCAGAAGGAGAGGGAGAAGCCGACTTCCCTGCTGAGCAGGGAACTTGATCATGGGACTTGATTCTAGAACCCTGGGATCATGACCTGAGCTGAAGGCAGACTCTTTTTTTTTTTTTTTTTTTTTTTAATTTTTTATTTTTTTATGATAGTCACACAGAGAGAGGGAGAGAGAGGCAGAGACACAGGCAGAGGGAGAAGCAGGCTCCATGCACTGGGAGCCCGACGTGGGATTCGATCCCGGGTCTCCAGGATCGTGCCCTGGGCCAAAGGCAGGCGCCAAACCGCTGTGCCACCCAGGGATCCCCTGAAGGCAGACTCTTGAAGGCAGACACTTAACTGACTGAGCCACCCAGGTGCCCCCAAAACTATGTTTCTGATGAAAGTTCATCTCTAAATTAAGTGCAGAGATCAATCTCTGGAATGACAGCATGAGAAGCTCCACTAACATGCTTCCTAGTGAAACTAAAAATCATAAAAAAGGTAACCATTTAAAGCATGTAAAAATAGTCCCAAAGCAAAATAGCTAATGAAGAAACATCTTTTCAAGGATATCTAGAAAAATATGGTACAGAAAGGCAAGGGTTTGTGGTATCTGAACCAATCCTGCTCCTTTTTCCCTACTCCTAGTTTAGCAAGGTGAACACCCTATACCGGACAGGTGTAGTTGGGAATACAGGGCCCTCTCCCCACCCAGCAACCCCCAGCTACCTGCTGCTGAGGCCATGTCCCAAGTACATGTGGCTGAGAGGTGTAGAAACCTTTCTTCTGTAGAACAAAGGCTCTACCTTAAATGCTGTGTGCTGAAAATGCTGGGACCCTGATCGTCTTTGCCCTGGCTCATGAGGCAATGATTCCATGCCAGGAAAGGCAATCTGAGAGAACCTCAGGCTGTTCCCCTTTCCCCTATGTCCACCAAGCACTCAGTCCCTAGGCCAGATGTATCACTCACAGAAAAGCTTGTCATTTTCTCCAACTTCAGCTCCAGAGCCCTGTCTCAGAGATTTTATTTGGGGGTAGGGAGTAGGCTATAAAAACATGTAGCTCCTAATTTCTTGCCAAAGGGGCTGATTTCACTTGCAACAGACTTTAGAGAAGTTCAAGCTGAAGGGTGTTGTGAATAATAGGAGAGTGAGGGAATAAGGGAACTGGGAGGTGCTTCAAAATACAGGCTAAACTGTAGGTTTAGACCTGGTAAATACAACATCAGGGAGGAGCCCTTCTGGAGTCAGAACATAATCAGTCACTGACCTCAGACACACTTCCAATGAAAGAGCCAGAATTTAATTGGGTTAGCTCATAGAGCAATTATACTCCAGGGCACTGCTGGAAATAACAGAGCAATAAGCAACTAGTTATCTAGGAACAGGTGATCAGGGAAATAGAGGAAGACAGCCCTATCAAAATCAGTGTCATGTCAGGGTGACTGTGGGCATGTTCTAAACTGAAACTCCCTGAGTAGCAACATCAGAGGCACAACATTCCTGGGCATGATAGAAGGAATAGGCTTTACTAGCACAATCCAACCGATTACTAAACAAAGAAAATGACAGCAGGCCTGGAAGGAGAGGGCCGTAACCAGAGTGCTACAATATATAATCTAAAGTATCCACTATCTAACAAAAATTTACAAATACACAGGAAAGCATGACCTATACATTGGAAAAAAGCAGGGAACAAAAACTGCCTGCAATAGTAACCAGATATTGGACTTATTCAAAAAAGAGATTTTAGTGTAGCCATTATAAACATATTCATAGAACTAAAGGAACCATAAAAAAGTGAGAATACTCAAATTACTAGAATCATAGATGAAAGAAGGGACATGATGACTGACCTTATCATAATTATAAGGATTATTAAAAAGAATACTGTGAACAGTTGTATATCCATAAATCTGGAAATGAATCTTGTCCATTAAATGAAATGGACAAATTCCTAGAAGACACAAACTACTGAAACTAGCCAAAAAGAAGTCAATATGAACAGACTCATACGAGGTAAAGAGACTGAATAGTAATCAAACACTACCCACAAAGAAAAGCCAAGGTCCAGATGGCTTCATTACTGAATTCTATTGCACATTCAATGAAGAATTAATACCAATTATTCACAAACTATTTCAAAAAGTAAAAAGACAAGATATTTCCCAACTAATTTTATGAGGTCAGCGTCACCTTGATACCCAAGCCAAAGATATTACATAAAACCTATAGACCAGTGTCTGTTGGGAATATGGATGAAAACATCTTAAGCAAATATTAGCAAAGTGAATCCAGCAACCTATAAAGGGAGTTATACACCATGACCAAGTGAAATTTATCAGAAATGCAAGGTTAATTTAACATCCGAAAATCAATTAATTTAAGAGAGCATATCAATAGAGTGAAAGTCACCTGATCACCTTATAGACTCAGAAAAGACATTTGACAAAATTTAACACCCTTTTATGATAAAAACACTAAAAAAAATAGTAATAGAAGAAAACTTTCTCAATTTGATAAAGAGTAGCTATGGCAAACCCACAGCTAATAGTTTACTTAATGGTGAAAGTGTGAAGCTTTCCCCCAAATCAGGACCGAAACAAGGATTTCACTCTTATCACTTCTATTCAACATTGTCTGGAGGTTCTACCCAGGGAACTTAGGCAAGAAAAACTAATCAACTGCATTCAGGTTAGAAGAGAAGTAAAACTATCTCTATTTACAAATGATCTTCTATACAGAAAATCCTAAAGAAGACACTAAAAAAACTATTAAAACAAATATATGAGTTTAACAAGATTGGAGAAAACATGACGAGCACACAAAAATCAAATTTATTTCTATACACTTGCAATGAACTACCCAAATATGAAATTAAGGAAACAACTTCATTTACAATAACAATAAAAAGGAGATAAAATATTTAAGAATAAATTTAACAAAAGAAGTACAAAATTTATACTTTGAAAACTCCAAAATGTTGTTGGAAGAAATTAAAGATCTAAATAATTGGAAAAATATCTCATGTTCATGGATCAGAAGATGTAACATAGTTAAGATGGCAATATGCTTCAAGGCTATCTACAGACTCAACGTAATTCCCATGTGAATCTTAAATGACTTCTTTGTAAAAGCTGGATAGCTTATTCTGGAATTCATATGGAATTGCAAGGGACCCAGAGCAGCAAAAACAGTCTTGAAAAAAAAAAAAAAGAAAAAAGAAAAGAAAAGAAAAAGAAAGTAGGATGATCCATGCTTCCTGGTTTTAAAACTTACTATGAACCAACAGTAATCAAGACAGTGTGGAAGTACAAGGATAGATCAGTGGAATGCATTTGAGAGTCTAGAAATAAACCTTAAATATATGGTCAACTGATTTTCAACAAAGATGCCAAGACCATTCACTGGGGAAAGAAGAGTCTCCTTAACAAATGGCAAGAGACCAAATAGATATCCACATGCTAAGGAATAAAGTTGGACCCTTACCTCACACTGTATATAAAACCCTCAAATAGATCAATGACCTAAATGTAAAAGCTTAAACATAAAACTATTAGAAGGAAACATAGGGATAAATCTTCATGACCTAGGATTTGACAAAGGATTGTTAAATGCCAAAGAACAAGAAACAAAGGAAAAGATACATTAGACTTTGTCAAAATTTTGTGCTTCAGTGAACATCAATACAAAAGTGAAATGACAATGTATAGAATGCGAGAAAATGTTTCAAGAAAATGTATCTGATAAGGAACATACACACATGTAAAGAACGGTCATAATTTTTAAAAAACCAAACAATAATCCAATTAAAAATGGGCAAAGGATATGAATAGTTCCTCCAGGCAAGATATACAAATGGCCAATAAGCACATGAAAAGATGGTCAACATCATTAGTCACCAGGGAAATTGAAATCAAAACCACAATTAGGTATCTCTTCATGTCCACTAGAATGGTCCGAATGAAAAAAATCAGATAACAACAAATATTGGTGAAGATGTGAAAAAACTGGAACCCTCATGCATTGCAGGTAGAATGTAGAAAGATAAAGCTACTCTGGAAAACAGTTCCTCAAACTGTTTAAACATAAAGTTACTGGGATCCCTGGGTGGCGCAGCGGTTTGGCGCCTGCCTTTGGCCCAGGGCGCGATCCCGGAGACCCGGGATCGAGTCCCACATCGGGCTCCCGGTGCATGGAGCCTGCTTCTCCCTCTGCCTGTGTCTCTGCCTCACTCTCTCTCTCTGTGACTATCACAAATAAATAAATAAAAAAAACAAAACAAAAACAAACAAAAAAAAACATAAAGTTACTAAATTACCAAGCAATTAAACATGTTACTAAATTAAACATTAAGTTACCAAACATAAAGACACTTAATTACCAAGCAATTTCACTTTTAAGTAAGGCCCAAGAGAAATAAAAACATGTCCAAACAAAAACTCTTACATGAATGTTTACAGTAGCATCATTCATAATAGCTCAAAGATGGAAACAAGTCAAATGTCTATCAACTGACAGATAAATATGACATATCCACACAATGAAATATAATTAGGTCATAAAGAGGGATTAAGTACTGATACATGTTACAACATGGATGAACACTGAAAACACTGTTAATCAAAAGAAGCTAGTCAAAAAGACCACATATTATTTGAGTGCACAAACAGGAAATATCCAGAACAGGGAAATTTACAGGGATGGGAAGTAGTTTAATAGTGGGAGGGGTGAATGAGGACACAGAGAGATGATAGTTAAAGGGTAGAGGGATTCAATCTAAGGTGACACAAATGTTCTAAAACTGACCACAGAAATGGTTGCATATCTATGAATGTACGAAAAACAACCGAGTTGAATGCTTTAAATGGGTGAATCGTATGGTATGTGAATTATATCTTAATACAGCTGTTAAAAAAAACTTAAATGCTTAACTATTTTTTTCTTAAGTAATCTTTACGCCTAATGTGGGTTCAAACTCATGACTCTGAGATCAAAAGTCACATATTCTACCAACCGAGCCAGCCAGGCACCCTAAATGCTTAAACTATTTTTGAATACTGCTTATCTTTATGATATTTATTTATATCAAGAACTTTGCTATTTTGGAAATAGAAATGGATGTGTAAAGCTTATGAACTCTTTCAATTACACTAGTGATTTCCAATATACTAATGAGGTAGTTGGAAAACCTGAAAACATCAATAATTACCTGGTCAACATTCTAAAATAGATTCACAATTCTCAGATGGATATTTCTCTATAAACTTATTTTTTCTGATACCATAGCCCCTCCTTAAACTGAAATGTTAGAATAACAAACACCCCACCCTAATACCTTCAATAGAACTAAGTGTTATTTTACAGACCGATTTGAGTTGGCTATTTTCATCTTTCAGTTTCACAACATGCTTGATTTTTTGCTTTAGATTTTGATGACCCAGTAATTTAGCATATGAATCTCTTAGTTTATTTAGCTGTTCCTGAGCGGCACCATGTTCATTCAACAAAGCCTGTTTCTCTGCTTCAAATGCATCCAGTTGTAGCTGAAAAAGAATTTTTAAAAATAGACTTAGAAATGTTAAATTTACTTTTCTCATATAAACTACATAGGAAAATCAAGTACAGGGGATCCCTGGGTGGCGCAGCGGTTTGGCGCCTGCCTTTGGCCCAGGGCGCGATCCCGGAGACCCGGGATCGAATCCCACATCGGGCTCCCGGTGCATGGAGCCTGCTTCTCCCTCTGCCTGTGTCTCTGCCTCTCTCTCTGTGTGTGACTATCATAAATAAATAAAATATTTAAAAAAAAAAAAAAAAAAGGAAAATCAAGTACAAAAAAACCCCCCAAAACAAACGAAGGATGAAAACAGATCATGCTGACATATTCTCATGGCTCTCCATAAATTCTTTGAGACTTTAAAAAAATCAATACTGTTTTTCTACTTTTTAAGGTGCGGAGATTAGCATTTATCTTTTTAAATTTTAAGATAGATATATTACTTTGAAAAACACAGAAAGATCATAACAAAGTGAGTCTCACAATTTTACATATGTTAATTATCAAAAATGTATAGCAGGAGAGCCTTCTAAACTATTAGCTTTAAGTTTCTTATTAGAAGGTAGTTTTTAGCCTATAAAGACTACATAAAAAATTGTACATATAATTTTAAAAAAATTTGTCTCATTTAATAGGGAGTTAAATTGGTACTGTAAATGTACAGCAGAATGATCTTTCAGAAAAATCAAGTCACTGTGGTGACTGTCACAGGGAACGAGGTGAAAGCCTAAAACAAACACAAGTTAGTGTAGTCCCAACTGACAAACCTGAAAAGGTTTTGTTTTATTATATAGTTCTTCATAAAGGAGACGCCACTTATTCATTTCCTCAGTTAACTCTGCCACTGTGTTTTCTTTTCCAGCTTTTCTGTAAGGCAAAATGAAATTTAAAAACATAGTGTATTAGAAAAAAAATAACTGCGGTTATATGGCAGTCAGGTTCTAAACCTAGATTACCTTGCTTCTTCCTCTTCCAGTTGTTTCTTTAACTCTTCACCTTTTTGCTTGAGTTGGTTCTGCAAATCAGTTATTGTTTTAAGAGAAGAGACTGTGATTTCTTTAATTTCTGCTTCTTTAAGTGCTGATTTGGTCTGCAGATCCAGGAGCATCCTCGAGTTTAAGAGAGAAGAGTCCACTAAACATTTTATAGCCATTTTAATAACTTTTTCCCTTTCTTTTACTTAAAAAAAAAAAAAAAAAGAAAAAAAAACCAACTCAAAGAACTCTTCAAAAATTTTTTAACTGTGTAAATTCTTAATTTGCAATTGAAGATCACCCAGAGCAATGAAATTAAAATTCCCTGCATCACTTAGTAGTTGGCTTTCGACATTTAATTGTCTTAATGGTTCTAAGGCTGTAAGTATGGGCAGGTTTTAGTTCTCCCATGTACCTTGCGTATTCTTGATTTGCATTCTCAGTTGCCAATATCTGATGTTGAGTATCTTCTGCACTTTTCTCAGCCCTGGTCACTTTTTCCTGAAGTGACAAGTTCTCCAATTTAAGATCTTCTATCTCACGAGCCATAAATGCTTTATAACTTATTAAAAGGAAAATAAAAAGTTGAAGGATTTTTCTAACTATTGTGTGCATGATAAATAAATAAATAGCTGATTAGTTTATATTTTATACAATTTAAGGTAACACAAATAAAACCTTATGAACCGTGCATTTACACAGGTAAGAATTCGGTATTCTGAGGTCAGTACTAATGGGCTTATATGGCATAGGCTGTTCATCCAAAGAAGAAAAAAAAAAAAATCAAGTGCTTACTATGTGTATGAAGTATACCTAACATGAAAATTACTCCAAAATAAATAAATATACGATCTCTGCACCTATTGTCACAGAGTTTATGGTTTTGTGGGGAAGATAAGGAAATGCCTCTTCAGGTTTTCACAAAAAAATGTGAAAATATATGTATAATAAAATTTGTATTATGAAGAAAACTAGAGAAGGGAAGGGTGCCTGGGTGGCTCAGTTGGTTAAGCAACTGCCTTTGGCTCAAGCTCAGCTCCATCAGGCTCTCTGCTCAGTGGGGAGTCCATTTTGCCCTCTCATTCTGCCCTGCCCCCACACTCATGTGTGCACTCTCCCACAAATAAATAAAGCTTAAAAAAAGAAAAAAAAAAGAAAACTAAGGAGCACTTAAGCTGACAATGGCAATGTACCACTTTTAGTGATTCATAAAAGGCTCTTCTGAGGAATTTATAGTTAAGCTGAGATGTGATGGTTAAAGAAAAGTTAGCTAGGGTTCAGGTGAAAGTGTTGCCAAGGGAAAAGAAGCATCTATGCTGGGAGGCAGGTAGAACACAGTACATACACTAAGAGATGAGACTGGAATGTAATGAAGAAGAGATGCAGGAACAGATGCTAGAGACATAAGGCAAGTCATCACTGTGGTGTACATCAGCCCAGATGAGCGATAAAGGACGGTTAGACTAAGGAGTTGGCAATGGAAAGATGTGAAATCTTTTCTGAAGACAAAATCGCAAATTTCACAAAATAGGATGGATGTTAGGAGAAAGGGAGAGAAAATGATTAAAGATGACTCAGGTTTATGGAATGAGAAGCTGGGAAGAGGGAGATGTCATTGACTGAAATAAGAGGAAGAAAGAGACAGAAAATCAAGAGTTGTTCTGGACAGGTTAATATTACACAGTAGGGAGATTCTACCTGGAGATGTCAAATAGGCAGCTAGATAGATGGGTATAAAGCTGAAAGATCTGGTTTGAAGAAATAATTTTTTTTTCAAAGATTTTACTTATCTATTCATGAGAGACACACACACACACACACACAGAGGCAGAGACGCAGGCAGAGGGAGAAGCAGGCTCCCTGCAGGGAACCTGATGCAGAACTTGATCCCAGGACCCCGGGTTCACGACCTGAGTCACAAGCAGATGCTCAACCACTGAGTCATCCAGGTACCCCTGAAGAAATAAATTTTAATGCTATTAGCATATAGATGGTGAGTGAAGTCATAGAATGGCTAAAAGCCTCCAAGGCACAATTTTTCAAAGTAGCAGGAAAGGAAATCCCTCCACAGAGTTGAAAAGAATACTAAAATATAATTTATATTTATGCTTGGACATATCTAAATTAAAAATATATGTACACATATACATTATATGTACTAGATTATCCATATGGAAAAACAAAAAAAAAATTGATCCCTATATCACTGCACACACAGAAACCTGTTCTAGATGGGAAAATGAAACTTTATTTTTTAAAAAAAATTTATTTATTTATGATAGTTACACACAGAGAGAGAGAGAGAGAGGCAGAGACACAGGCAGAGGGAGAAGCAGGCTCCATGCACCGGGAGCCCGACGTGGGATTCGATCCCGGGTCTCCAGGATTGCGCCCTGGGCCAAAGGCAGGCGCCAAACCGCTGCACCACCTAGGGATCCCGGGAAAATGAAACTTTAAAAGAACATAAATATGTTCTTTAGACAGAAAGAAGTTCTTAAACTACATGCAAACATGTTTATATCAAAATCTATAAATTCAAACATTAAAATTGGGATACCAGGGTGGCTGTGTTGGTTGGGTTATCTGACTTTTGATTTTGGCTTGGGTTATGATCTCAGGGTCATGCGGCTCCATTCAGTGGTGTGTCTGATTCGCTCCCTCTGCTCCTCCCCACTACACTGTGCGCTCTCATTCTCTCAATAAATTTTTTAAAAAAATTAAAATCAAGAATTTCTAGTCATGAGAAGAAACCATAAAGAAAATGAAAAGTCATACTTTGGTAGAAGATATTTGGAACCATACTGCTGATAAAAACTTTACTATCAGGAAAAGATAGTGATACTATAGAGAAATGAATAAAAGTCATATACAAGTAGTCCTTTATAGAAAAGGAAAGGTGGATTATTCCCATACGATTATTCCTTTATAGAAAAGGAAAGGTGGATTATTCCCAGGAGAAAGTCATTTTACACTAAGTACACTGGTAAAATTTAAGAAATACAACAAACTGGAGAGGAAGTAGATCAACGGTT
Organism: Canis aureus; assembly: GCF_053574225.1. Taxonomy (NCBI): domain Eukaryota; kingdom Metazoa; phylum Chordata; class Mammalia; order Carnivora; family Canidae; genus Canis; species Canis aureus. The sequence goes on from NC_135614.1 coordinate 49,594,336, forward strand.
ACCTGTATAACCCTAGTGAAACTGTAGATTCTCACTGCTACTTTGTAAGGCAATTTGGCATTACATTTTAAAGTTGAACATTCACATATGTAGGACTTTAGTGTAATTGTTATACATGTATACTAGGAGACTACAAGAATATTCCTAAGAATACTATTAAAAATAACAAAGATTCTATGAAACATTTAGAGTTAATACCTATTCTTCTCAAACTATTCAAAAAAAAAAAAAAATAAGAGGAAGGAAAACTTGCAAATTCATTCTTTGAGGCCAGTATCATTCAAGTACAAAAATCAGATAAAGACACCACAAAAAAAAAAAAAAAAAAAGAACTATACGCTACCTCTTATAAATATAGATGCAAAAGTCCTCAATAAAATATTAGCAAACTGAATCCAACAATACATTAAAAAAAAAACAAAAACAAACACACACACACAGCACAACTGAGTAGGATTTATTCCTGGGATATAATCAACATCACATCAATAAAGAAAGGATGAAAATCATATGATCATTTCAATAGAAGCAGAAAAAATATTTGACAAAGTACAACAACCACTCATGATAAAAACCCTCTGTAAAGTAGTAAAGTAGGTCTAGAGGGAACAAACTTCAACATAATAAAGGCCTTATATGAAAAACCCACAGCCAACATTATACTCAATAGTGAAAAACTGAGAGCTTTTCCTTCAAGGTCAGGAACAAGACAAGGATGTCCACTCCACCACTTTTATTCAACATAGTACTGGAAATCCTAGCCACAGCAATTAGACAACAAAAAGAAATAAAAGGCATCCAAATTGGTAAGAAAGAAGTGAAACTCTATTTGTAGATGACATATGTATAGAAAATCCTAAAGACTCCACCAAAAAACTACTAGAACCGATATATGAATTCAGTAAAGTCACAGGATACAAAATCAATGTATAGAAATGTGTAGTATTCTTATACACTAATAATGAAGCAGAAAGAGAAATTAAGAATTGTACAAAAAACATTATTTAGAATTGTACAAAAAACAATATTTAGGAATAAACTTAACCAAAGAAGTGAAAGACCTGTACTCTGAAAACTGTAAAATATTGATGAAAGAAATTCAAGATGACACAAAAAAATGAAAAGACATTTCATACTCATAGGTTGAAAGAACAAATATTGTTAAAACTTCTATACTGCTCAAAGCAATCTACAGATGTAATGCAATCCCTATCAAAATATCAAGAGTGTTTTTCACAGAACTAGAACAAATCCCCAAATTTGTATGGAACCACAAAGACCTCTTGAAATAGAAAAGCAATCTTGAAAAAGAAAAACAAAACTTGAGTTACCACAATTCCAGATTTCAAGTTATGGTACAAAGTGGTAGTAATTAAAACAGTATGATACAGGCATAGATCAATAAGACAAAACAGGAAATTTGGAAATAAACCCACAATTTTGTAGTCAATTAATCTTGGACAAACGAGGACAGAATATACAATGGGAGAAAGACAACTTCTTCAACAAATGGTATTGGGAAAACTGGACATTCAAACAGATGAAACTGTACCAGTGTCACCATACATAAAAATAAACTCACAATGCATTAAAGACCTTAATGTGAGACTGGAAGCTATAACAATCCTTGAAAGAGCATAGGCATTAATGTTTCTGCATTGGTTTTAACAATATTTTTCTAGCTATGTCTGCTGAGGCAAGGGAAATGAAAGCAAAAGTAAACTATTGGGACTATATCAGAATAAAAGCTTTGGACTAGTGAAGGAAACCATCAATAAAACTAAAAGGCAACCTATTGAGTGAGAGAAGATATTTGCAAATGACACATCCAGTGATGGCTTAGTACCCAAAATATATAAAGAATATATAACTCAACATCTAAAAAAACAAATAGTCCAATTAAAAAATGAGAAGCCATGAACAGACATTTCTCTAAAGAGATCTAGATGGCTAACAGATACATGAAAAATGCTCAATATTACTTGTCACCAGGGAAATGTAAATCAAAACTACAATGAGATATCACCTCTCACTTATCAGAATGGCTAAAATCAAAAACACGAGAAACAAGTGTTGATGAGGATGTAGAGAAAAAGGCACTCTCTTGCACTATTGGTGCAAGACACTATAGAAAACAGTATGCAGGTTCCTCAAAAAATTAAAAATAGGAATACCCTATGACCCAGTAATCACACTACTGGGTATTACCCCCTATACAAAAGCACTAATTCAAAGGGACACATGCACTCTTATGTTTACAGCAGTATTATCAGTAACAGCCCAACTATGGAAGCGGCCCAAGTGTCCATTGATAGATGATTAGATACAGAAGATGTGGTAGATATATATACAATGGGTTATTCAGTCATAAAAAAGAAATGAAATCTTACTATTTCCAACAACATGGATAGAGCTAGAGAGTACAATGTTAAGCACAGTAAGTCAGAAAAAGACAAATACCATATGATTTCATTTATGTGGAATTTAAGAAACAAAAAAGCAATTAAGTAAATAAATAAATAAAAGAGAAACACAGAGAGAGATAAATCAAGAAACAGACTCTTAACTATAGAGAATAAACTGATGGTTACCAGAGGGGAGATGGGTGGGGGGATGTGGGAAATAGGGGATAGGGATTAAAGAGTATACTTATCATGATGAAAAAAATAAAAATAATAAAAAAATGCACAAAAGAAAGGAAAAACCACCCCAAAGCTCAAAGTGAGAATGGGTAAATTGTGCTATATTAATAAAATCAAATATTCTACAGCAGTTACTATGAATAAACTATAACCTCAGTCAACAATGTGATTCGATTCTTGAAACATACATAATGCAGAATATAAAGACAAGTCTCAGGAAATGGCATACACCATAATCACACTTTTTGGCAAGGTTCAGGAAAAAGGCAAAGTTATGTATTATTTGTATGGATATACATGCTATAAAATTATACACAGGGAAAAAGTTTATTATTATTTTAAAAAATATTTTATTTATTTATTTATTTATTCATGAGAGACACACAGAGAGAGGCAGAGACATAGGCAAAGGGAGAAGCAGGTTCCTCGCAAGGGAGCCTGATGCGGGGGGGACTCGATCCTCGGACTCTGGGATCATGCTCTGAGCTGAAGACAGACGCTCAACTGCTGAGCCACCCAGGTGTCCCGTGAGGAAATTATTAATGCAGAATTTAAATGGTGTTATCTGTTGGTGGATAGCAGGCAGATGGGCTAGTAGAGAAACTCTTAGGTAATACCAAATTATTGAAATCTTTTGGCTTACTGGTTTGGTTGTCTTTTACAGGTTCATGTATGTTGATTTCATCTTTATGTTTTATACTTTATGTTTAGTATACCTTCTATATTTATTAAATAATTAAAATAGATATAAGACAAAGAGACCTCATCCCAAAATGATCTAAATATAATAAAAATGTTTATATTAATATGCTTTTGGTGTGAGATGCACACCAATTTCTTAAATTATCATCTGGGGGATCCTTGGGTGGCTTGGTGGTTTAGCACCTGTCTTTGGCCCAGAGCGTGATCCTGGAGTCCCGGGATCGAGTCCCACATCAGGCTCCCTGCATGGAGCCTGCTTCTCCCTCTGCCTGTGTCTCTGACTCTCTCTCTCTCTCATGAATAAATAAATAATCTTAAAAAAAATCTTAAAAAAAATTATTATCTGCAATTTGTAGTTCCTCCCAAAATAGCCCTCCCCCCACCCCTTTTTAAAAGGGAAATAGTAAGTAGATGGAATAGGAAGTGAGGAAGTGGAGATAGTAAGTGTAGAGAATTTTTTATCAAGACAAACTACAAAGATGAGTAGAATTTCAGATTAAGAAGGGTGCTGGGAGTGAGAGTTGTTGTTGGATAGCTGCAGAAGGAAGAGGGGTCCAAAGGAATTAATAAAATTAATGTATTTTAAAGATTTTGAGAGAAAGAAAGAGAGAGAGAGAGAGATCTCATGACCCTGAGATCGTACCTTATCTGAAATCAAGAATCAGACACTTAACTGACTGAGTTACCTAGGTGCCCCTAAAATTTATGTATTTTAAAGATAAGTGCACATTAACATGTTTTAATATTGAATGGAAAAAATCCAGTAGAAAGGTTGAAAAGGACAAATGGAATAATGTCATTGAAGGCTAAAAGACTGGAACGCTTCTGTAGTGGTAAGAGAGGGTGAGCATAAATGCAGGTGTGTTTACAGGTTTGGTAATGAGGAGAAACAAAATTTAGAATTCTTCATGAGGAAAAAGATGGTGTCAAGGAGAGTAAGACAGAAGCTTGAAAGGTTTGAGAGTGCATGAAATTGGAAGGGGCTGGTAGGAAAGGAAATTTGTATACTATACTCTAAGATTACCAGGTAACCCTAGTTGCCCATTTATGGTTGGTCATTACAGAATTTAGAGTAATACCAACCACTTTATTTGTGTGATTATTTTTCCAGATTTCACTAGCCACGCCTCCCCACTCATATTATATTTGGGAGTGCAGACTCTTAATAAGAATACCTTTCAAATTGAGCAGTAGCATCTCCAAGGCTTTGCACTATACTATGATAGCTCTCCTGCAAAAGCAGAGTGGCTTGACTGTGAGCAGCATTACTTTCTTCCAGTTCAGCTTCTTTCCTAGGGAATAAATAAAAGATAAAACACTAATTACAAATCATTATTTTAAGAAAAGGATTAGTATTTACCTTTGACACTGTGAATCATGTGTCCAATGTCTGCATCTTTGCATACACTATCTGGTAGCTTACATCTAACTTTATGATCTGCTTTTTTTTTTTTTTTTAAAGATTTTATTTATATATTCATGAGAGACACACAGAGAGAGAGGCAGAGACACAACAGAGGGAGAAGCAGGTTCCATGCAGGGAGCTGGACATGGGACTCGATCCCAGGTCTCCAGGATCAGGCCCTGGGCTGCAGGTGGCACCAAACCGCTGAGCCACCCGGGCTGCCCCTATGATCTGCTTCTGATAGCATGTTTGTTTCTGTACTAACTTCTCTTCTGGTTACTTTATGTACTAACTTCTCTTCTCATCTTATCTTTTTTTGCCCTTATTTTACTTTTGTTTTTATTCTAATGTAATCATTTCTAAATTTATCTTTCAATTTGCATGTATTTATGTAAGTAGTTAAAACATTTGTTTTTGGAAGAAGATAGGGTTAAAAGACTCTAAAACAATCTTAGCAGCAGCAACCAAAACTAAAGAATGTGAAAAATTACCAGTTAAAAAGCAGTTGGATTGAATAAAGTGTCTCTGCATTTAAACATTTAAGAAATACTAAGTGTCTTTAACTACACTTGGTACTTCTTTGGAAAAAAAAAGTTTTAGGACCATGTATATTTATTTTATTTCAGTAATCCACATAATAAATTGTTATTATTCAAAAATTTAATAACTTATTTGGTGAATTATTTTATATAGGCAAAATAGTGTCTTGTTTTGTTTTGTTTTGTTTTTTTAAAGATTTTATTTACTTATTTATGTGAGCGATAGAGGCAGAGACATAGGCAGAGGGAGAAGCAGGCTTCCTGTGGGGAGCCTGATGTGGAATTCAATCCCAGGACCCTGGGATCACGACCTGAGCCAAAGGCAGATGCTCAACCACTGAGCCACCCAGGCATCCCACAAAATAGTTTTTAAGATCTTTTTTAAATATACATTACAAGCCTCAGAAATTTTTTGAAATATTAACATTATGTATTACCAAACTGGTGATAAAAATTTTTAGATGAGCATATGAGCTTGTAAGAGATCTTTTAAATAACATCTAAAACTCAGAACTATAAATAAGAAGGTTTATTTACTTATCGGCTAAGTCAGACATAGACAAAATAAACAGCTAATCAAATTCCTTCCATAATGGGCGTGGGATTTAAAAATATAAATACCAACAGCTAAAAGCAATCACATAGTAGTAAAGCATTTATAACAAAAATATTCTCTTCCCTGTTCCATAGAGAAATCACTTTCAATTTCTTAGTTTTTCTCTTACATCTAAAATTTCTAGGCTAGAAGGGACCTTAGAGATCATGCCATTAAAACCCCTTTATTTTATATCTAATGAAATAGAAAATTAAAGAAATTTGAATTGGTTTGCTTAACATCACAGAGCTAGTTGGCAGATCCTGTAATAAAATCTGTATCTCCCAACCTCTGTACCCAATTCCTTGAGTTATAATAAATAATTGTCTCAACTTTCTTTCTTCTCTGAAACTGACATCATCTACCCAGTTTCTTAAAGTGCCTGTGCCCTGAGACTGGCTCTAGTATAGAACTATTCCCTTATTAACACTTTGGTACTGCTCCCCGTAAAAGCAGGCATATATAAAATCTTTGTGTCCTTTTATCACTTATCATCACAATAAAACAGAAAAAGGATTTTAATAAAAATATCTAATAGGAGATAGATACACACTTGTGAGATACATTACAATTCTGTAAATTCGTATGTAATTCTTGATTCCTTGCTAGAAATATTTTTAGTAAGGAAATCCCTAGGATTCAAGTAACAATTATTTTAGTTACAACTTGAACTCAAGAATCAACCTGGATGTTTTAATTTAAATAAATGCAGTGGAGAAGGATGCATAATGTGATAAAAATAATAGGGAATTAGAATTAAAAGAAGTTCAAAAGGCACCTAGTTAGGTCAATTAGTGGAGCAATGGGCTCTTGATCTTGGGGTTGTGAGTTCAAAGTCTCACATTTGGCGTGGAGTCTACTTTCAAAGAAAAGTCTGAGATCTCTTAAATTTCTTATTTTTGAGTGTTTCCCAGGTTTTTTTTTTTTCTTCCTCACATTGCTTCTCTGATCACTACTTCTGAGTACTTATGCTACCTCAGAAAACGTAATTAAAGGTATAACTTATGCTATGTAAACTAATGTACACATAGGTGAAAAATGGAAATGTTTCTTTTTAAAGGATGGGATTTCAGCTTTTTTTTTCCTCTAAATCTATTATTGCTATAATGCTGACATTCAATAATTTCAGACAACATACGAGCGCAGTAAAGGAACCGCAAATTTTGGTCATTTGTTTATTAACATCCTTTTAAATTGCTGGCCTTAAAAAAAGAAAAAAACTATGCTTCTGACTTGGCTGTCATACCTGTTTATATATGCCTTCTATGGGTATACTTTACTTCTCTCTATTTCTTACTTGTAAAATAATTCCAACTTCACTTACTCACACGGTTGACATTAGAATCCTGAAAGCATGTACTGGAAAACACCTTTTTAACATCTGAAGTCATACTAAACATGAGGTCTTATTAATACAAACCCTTTCAGCTTCTCTTCTAGGAGTTTCAGTTCTTCAGCTCGAGATTTTGTTTCTTCTTCCAACTGTCTGACTAGCCTTTCAGCTTGTTCCTCTTTTTGCTGTAATTTATCTAGCTCGTCCAGTGCTTGCTTTAATTCTTCCTCAAAGAGATTCCTCTCTTTCATCATTTCCTCTTGAAAGGAACATAGCTTCTGTTGAAGACTGGAGGACAGTTCCTACAACCAAACAGAAAATCACCGAAATAACATGAAATGACATCATGAGGCTTTTACTAAGCACATAAAAGAAGTACAGATAATAAAATATGAATACTAAATTCAAGAGCTTCAAGAAACTTGAAAAATATAGATATCACCTGCATATTGTCATGGATTATATCTTGCACTGTGTTAACACTGTAGTAAATGTCATTTCGGTATTTTTTCTATGCAACACACACCCACACATACTGCTTATAAAACTAAAATTCTAATTTACAGCTGACTTTCAATATATATTTCTCTCAGATGATACTTTATAAACAATGTACTATGATTTCAATAGTATGTAAGTGTATTTTAAAGTTATACAATATACAAATAAATCACCATTGTGAAAAAATTCTAACATTAAAATAAAGTGAAGATGGCACAAATAAATGAAGAGATATTCTGTTTTCATGGATTGGAAAAATTAGCATTGTTAAAATATCCATACAACCACAGCAATCTATAGATTCTATGCAGTTTCTATAAAAATGGGAATTTTCACAGAAATAGAACAATGCTAAAATTTGTATGGAAACACAAAAGACCCCAAATAGCCAAAGTGATCTTAGAAAGAAGAACAAAGTTGGAGGCATCATTTTCTCTGATTTCAAACTATCTTACCAATCTATAGTACTCAAAACAGTATGGTATTGGCATAAAAACAGACACACTGATCAATAGAAGGGGACAGAGTCCAGAAACAAGCCCATACATATAGTTAATTTATGATAAAAGAGCTGAAAATATATAATGGGGAAAGAACAGTTTCTTCAATAAATGGTATTTGGAAAACTGGAAAATCACAAGCAAAAAAAACTTGCTTGTGGACTTATACTATCTTATATCATACACAAAAAATAACTCAAAATAGATTAAAGACTTAAATTTAAGACCTGAAACCATAAATCCAGAAGAAAACACAGGCAGTTAACGATCTTGGTGATAATCTTTTGGATATGACACCAAAAGCAAAGGCAACAAAAGCAAAAATAAACAAGTGGGACTGTATCAAACTAAAATCCTTCTGCACAGGAAAGAAAACCATTCAGAAAATGAAAACATAACCTAGTAAAATGGGAGAAAATATTTGGGAGAATAAGGGGAGAAAAACTTAACCTTAGTAAAATGGAAGAAAATATTTGAAAATCATATATCTGATAAGGGGTTAATATCCAAAATGTATAAAGAATTCTTATTATTAAAAATGAAAAAACTTGGGGCACCTGGGTGGCTCAGTCGGCCAAGTGTCTGTCTTTGGCTCAGGTCATGATCCCACGGTCTTGGGATCAAACCCTGCGTTGGGCTCCCTGCTTGGCGGGAGCCTGCTTCTTCCTCTCCTCCCCACTCATGCTATCTCTGTCTTTTGCTCTCAAATAAATAAAATCTTTAAAACAAAAACAAAAGGAAAAAAGAAAAAACTTCAAACAACCTAATTAAAAACTGGGCAGCAGATATAAATAGACATTTCTTGAAGACATACAATTAGCCAATAGGTACATGAAAAGATGCTCAACATAACTCATCATCAGGGAAATGCAAATCAAAACCACCAGGTATGTTGCACCTGTCAGAATGGTTATTACCAAAAGGACAAGAAACAGGGGTGCTTGGTGGGCTCAGTTGGTAGAGCATGTGACTCGATCTTGGGGTTGTGAGTTCAAACCCCACTTTGGCCATAGAGATTACTTAAAACAAACAAACAAAAAAGCAAAAACCAAAACAGACAAGAAATAATAAGCGTTGGGGAGAATATGGAGGGAACCCTTGTGTACTTTTGGTGGGAATATCAATCGGTGCAGTCACTATGTAGAACAGTATGAATGTTCTTCAAAAAATTAAATATAGAACTGCCATACAAGCAAACAACTCCACTTCTAAGTATTTATCTGAAGAAAATGAAAATACAAACTTGAAAAGATATATGCACTTAAGGTTCAGCATCGTTTATAATAGCCAAGATATGGAAAAAACTTAAAGATCTACTGATAGATGAATGGATAAAGAAAATGTGGTATATACACAGTTGAATATTATTTAGTCATTAAAAAAAGAAGGAAATCTTGTTATATGTAATGCTATGGATGGACTTTGAGGGTATTGTAATAAATGAAGTAAATCAGACAAAGAAAGACAAATACTGTATGATCTTATTTGTATGTGGAATCTAAAAATAAGCAAATAAAAACCCCAGCTACAGTGAAGATTGGTGATTGCCAGAGGCAGGAGTGGGCAAAATGGGTGAAAGAATCAAAAGATACAAACTTCCAGTTAAAAGATACTTTAGTCATGGGGTGTAACATACAGTGTGGTGACTATAGTTAACAATACTGTATTGCATGTCTGAAAGTTGCTAAGAGAATAGATCTTAAATGTTCTCAGACTAAAAAAATTCTATAGCTATATATGGTAACAGATGCTAATTAGACTTATTGTGATAATTTTGTAATATACATGAATATTGAATCATTACGTTGTATAGCTGAAACATATATACTGTTGTAGATCAATTGAAAATAAAAACAGGGCTCTATGCCTTTAAAAAAGAATGGTCACTGTAAATAAGCATTCTTTCCATCTTTTACACTCCTCTAAGTGTACAGAGACACATTTCTTAGATACTAAGATACAAAAAAACATTTGAAAGGTTTGCCAACAATAACTATAGTTGCTGGACCGGATGGCAGAAAAAAAATAACAAAATAAAAAAGAATCCAAATAAAGTGAAAATTGCCTCTGACTATACCCCACCCCAATCTTAGTTTCTCATTGTAGAGATAACCACTAGTTTGGTATATATGCCTTCTGGTGTTTTTCTATACATTTATATACTTAAACATGATAGAAACTAAATATGTAAAGGTCATTTAAAAAAAATAAATCCTAAAAATAGTTGTTGAGATCTTCAAGTCAGTATATATATATCTACTTAATTCCTTCAGTTGTTATATTTCACATCAGTGCATTCTAGTACCTATTTGCTATGCTCTAACTAACATGCTATAGAATATCAAATGTTTTAATCTGTGCCAATCTTGTAAGGGAAAAACAATTATTTCTATTTCTTTGATTATCACTAAGATAGAGCATCTTTTCATGTGTATAGATTATCTGAATTTTCATCCTATGCCCATTATTTCAGTGAACTGTTTTTCTCATTGATATGTAAATTATTCTTTATGTAATCTAGATTCTTAAAAATTGTCAGTTTTATTTCACATGCATTTAGACACTATTTTATAACATCACTGGAAATGTCCAAGTAGTAATCTAACACAAGAATGTACCAGAAAAGGGCAGCCCTGGTGGCTCAGCAGTTTCATGTCTCTCATGAATAAATAAAAATCTTAAAAAAAAAAGAATGTGCCAGAAAATAAATATTTTTAACATTTCCTTTATTTATTTATTAAAGATTTTATTTATTTATTCACAAGAGGCACACAGACAGGCAGAGACATAGGCAGAGGGAGGAGCAGGCTCCCTGTGAGGAGCCTGATGCGGAACTTGATCCCAGGACCCCGGGATCAGGACAAAGATAGACTCTCAACCACTGTGCCATCCAGGCGCCCCTAAATTTTATTTTTAAGTAATCTCTACACCTAGTGTGGTGGCTTGAACTCACAACCCCAAGATCAAGAGTCACATGCTCTAGCAACTGAGCCAGCCAGGCACTCCATCAGAAAATATATATATATATATATTTTAAAGATTATTTATTTATTTATTCATGAGAAACACAGAGAAGGAGAGAGAGAGAGAGAGGCAGGATACAGGCAGAGGGAGAAGCAGGCTCCATGCAGGGAGCCCAATGTGGGACACGATCTCGGGTCTCCAGGATCGCACCCTGGGCCGAAGGCAGGCACTAAATTGCTGAGCCACCAGGGATCCCCCATCAGAAAATATTTTTAAACAATTTTCTTATTTTGGTTCATCAATTGCTTATAATTTTTTCACATTATCAATAATCCTGTCACGCATCTCTGCAGATAAACATGCAGATAAACAAATAGAACTATTTATTCGGCATAAGATTCTAAAAATAAAATTGTTGGAGAGAAGAACATATACAATTGAAGTTTTTGGATACACTGGGAAATATATGACATATAATAAGCACAAGTTGATTTTTTTTTTATATTGTAGCAAACTACCTTTTCTTGTTGCAGAAGTGAATCAGTCTGTAATTCTTTTTGTCGTAGTTTCTCATGTTCCTGTTTTTCAAGAATAAGGTTCTCCTTTAAGTTTTGCATTTCAGAATTTAGAGTTTCATCCCGTACTCTATCCCTGTTGACAAGGTCTTCTATAAAAGTGAAAAATACTGTAATTAGATACTAACTTTGACAAATCGGATTTCCATATATCCATTTTTGCTACTAGCATGTTACACAGATTAAGTATTTCCAAAGAAGTAAAGCCAAAACATAACTCTGAAGTTTGTATCATTTACTATATGTAATATATATTCTAAAGTATGTAATAAAACCTCCAAACCTGGTTCTGTATCTTCTCATTTTAAATGGCCACCCAATGGAGAAGTCAAGAACTGCACCATTGCATATATATATATATATATATATATATATATATATATATATATATATATATTTAAAGATTTTATTTATTTACTCATAGAGATACACACAGAGAGAGAAAGAGAGAAAGAGAGAGAGAAGGAGAGGCAGAGATACAGGCAGAGGGAGAAGGAGGCTCCACGCAGGGAGCCCGATGAAGGACTCATCCCAGGTCTCCAGATCATACCCCGGGCTGCAGGTGGCACTAAACCGCTGCGCCACGGGGGGTTGCCCCATTGTATATATTTCAATGAAGACAAGCAATATATTGAAACAAACAGAGAACAAATATTATAAAAGATAAAAATTCTCGGAGAACAGAATTCATATGTTTACATAATTACTAAAAAAAAGTTGTTTTAATATACCATTACTTTCCTTAAATATTGTACATATTACTTATCTAAATACCTTTTTCTTTTTCGAGTAGCTGACACTTAGCATTCAGGTCTTCTACTTGTTTAGAAAGCAAAACAACATTTTCCTCAAGAGACTGCTTAAGGCTTACAACTTCATGATTCTTCTCTTTCAAATTTTCTTCTAATTGCGCAATATCTAGCTTGTATTTCTCCACTTGATCTGATGCACAACTGCATTAAAATAAATTATTTTGAAGAGCACATAATTTAGGCACAGGGAAAATTAACTGAAAATGATGTATTCATCACTAATCAACAAGGTCCAATGAAAAACTACTATTCATATTACCTAATTTCTTCGATGTATTCTAAGAGTTTTTCTGTTTCAGATTTTTCATCAGTCTTTTCCTTCTCTATTGAAACACTGAAAAAAAATTGCATATATCAATACATACAATAATCACACATAATGCTTAATCTGTACCAAATACTGCCATATCAGATAGGCTGTCTCTAGAGTCCAAATTTCCTTTTTTAAAAATGTGTGTGGTTTTTTAAAAAAGATTTTTATTTTATTATTATTTTTTTATTTTTAAAGAATTTATTTATTGATTTAGGATAGAGTGAGAGAGGGAGAGCACAAGCAGGAGGAGCAGAAGAAGAGGGAGAAGCAGGGCTTGATCCCAGGACCCCAGGATTATGACCTGAGCCGAGGGCAGATGCTCAACTCACTGAACTACCTAGGCACTCCTATAGATTTTATTTTAAAATAATCTCTACATCCAATGTGGGGCTTGGCTTGAACTTAAAACTTTGAGATCAAGAGTTGCATGCTCAACCACTGAATCCAAATTCTTAACCATTACTTTACGTGACCTCTCAAGTTGACAATTTAAAATATACAAATAGTCTTTGAAGTTTTTTTTTAAGCTTTCCAAATAAATTCTGATAAAAGGGCTATGATGATAAGAATTATTACCTATAACATCCTGAGTGTTAGAAATGATCTTTCTTGTAGCTTTCCTATACACCACACATACAAAATGCTATTCTGTGTGCTATAAAGCCTTTGATTCAGGTTGCCTTTTCTTCAGTTACTCAGGAGTTGTACTTCCTCCAAACAACTCAATTTGAAAAATGAGCAAGAAACTTAAATAGACACCTCACAAAAGGATACACATGAATGGTCAATGAGCACAGAAAGAGAAGCTCGACCCTTATACTAACAAAATTACAAATGAGGCACTACTTTCTCCCTAGTAGAAAGGCCAAAATAAAATAGATTGACAATATCAAACTTTGGAGAGGATAGGGAACAACTAGAACTATCACACATTGCTAAGTGGGACTATAAAATGGTACAACCACTTCTGAGGTTTTGTTTTTTTCAAGATTTTATTTGACAGAGAGAGAGGAGAAAGTAAGACAGGGAGAGGGAGAGAAGGAGGGAGAGCACAAGCAGGAGGAGCAGAGGAAAAGGGAGAAGCAGGCTCCCCACTGAGGAGGGAGTCCAATGTGGGGTTTGATCCCAGGACCCTGGGATCATGATCTGAGATGAAGGCAGTGGCTTAACCCAGGTGCACCCTCACTTAAGAGTTTTTTTTTCCTTTATTTTTTTTAAATACATTATACATATACTATACTACCCTCTGACCTAGGAATTCCAATCCTAAATGTTTATTTCTTGAAAAGTAAAAATTGGTGTCTACAAAAAGAGATACATAGCAGTCTTATTCACAACAGTCAGAAACTGGAAACCCAAATAATTTTCAACAGAGAAATAGTAAACAAATGGAGGTATATTCAGGCAGATATTCAGAAATACTCAGAAATAGAGGAACAAATTATAATACAGCAGTATAGATAAATGCCAAAAATATTATGTTAAACAGAGACATACACACACATACTGTGATAAACATCCCCAAAAGGCCTAACTAATTATGATGATGGAAGTAGAAAGTGGTTTCAGAGATTGGGGGACATCACAGTAAGGGAAGAGCAGGGGAGCAGGAAGGAGCGGAAAAAAATTTTCTGGGAGGATGTCAATGTTCTTGATCTTGTTCGGGTAATGAATACAAATACAATTGTCAAAAGTCATCAAACTGAATACTTATGCTATGTAATTATAGCTCAGTAATAAAAAGAAGGCTAGGATTGTGCATTAATCACAGCTTCCTATACTAATCAATATTCCTCCATTTTGGTCTACCATCTCCATAGGACGGTGTTACAACAAAGATTATGAGGCCTTTCCTCATCATTTATATAGAAGATGGACAAAATTAAAACATTCTTCCATCTTTTCAGCATAAAATGTTGGGAATCATCAGAGCTCAGTTGAAGAGAAACAGGAAGAAAAATAGGGCAAGCAGGAAGTAGTAAGACAAGCATGAAGGACGGTTAACTCTACATAAACAAGAGTGGAGTGAGAGAGGTAAGTCAAGAATTAGTCACACTTAATAATTTCCTTTTTATTTTAGTCACTCACAGTTTCCCCTCAAGTTGTGCTATTTTCCCCTGAGACTCCTCCAGATTCTTCTGAGTGACCTGCAGCTTCACTTCCATGCCTTCCTGTTTAGCCATCATATTCTACCAACAGAAGTATATTTTAGGAAATGAGAAATTGTTCAGATCCCCAGATCCAGAAATAGCATACTCACCAAAGACATCACTCACCCTCATCTTTGTTTCTCTTTTGTTTCTAAGTTTCATTAACTCGAGGCTTAGAATTCTCATAGTCTTCTGGTTATTATCTTCAGAAAACTAAGTAAAAGAAACAAAAAAATTCAAAAATATTTTCTACTAGGTCCTATATAAAAATCACAGAAATATTGATTGTTCTATTACTGGGACTATTATTTACCAACATTATACTCTGGTAGAGAATTTAGACTTTGACCACACCAGGATTTTACACGGCTAATGTTCTTGTCCCTCATTTTGATTAATGTGACTTTCTGGTTTATTTATTTAATTTTTTTTGAGGGTTTTATTTTTAAGTAATCTCCACCCAATGTGGGTCTCGAACTCATGACCCCGAGATCAAGAGTTACACGCTCTACTGACTGAGATATACAAGCACCTCTTTCTGATTTATTTTTGAAAGCTGCTTGGGTTGTCTACCTCTACATGCTGAAGAGTCTACTGCAAACCTCTAAACCAAGCTCCTTGGAGAAGATTCTGTAAAGTGTGCTTGTTTAACAAAATACATCTGAATTGCCTGGTCTATTTTAAAATATGTAGAGTACAAGATTCATCCCAGGCCTACTAAATCAGAATTTCCCTTGGTGGGGCCTAGGAATCTGCTCCCTTCCCCATGCTTGATTCTTATGCACCCTTGTTCCCCTTGTAATCAAAGAGCTCAGCACATTACAGGCCTTCAATAAATGACTGTTATTAAACTGAACAGTGATTTATAGCCTCCTTCTACTTCTGACTAAGCAGATGACCATATTATATCCTTTAAGATCTATTAGTAGTAACATAATACTAATAATATTAATAAATGAAATTTATCTATTAAACATGTTTAATCCACAAATTTATTGATTTCCCACTTCATTTCCAAAAGGATTTGAGATGGAAGTCTGATGTTATGCTATTATTTATTTCAGAGAAAGATTTTTGTAAAAAGATTTTATTGAGAGAGAATGAGAGAGAGCATGAGCAGGGGGGAAAGGCAGAGAGAGCAGGAGAGGGGGTAGGAGAGGGATAAGCAGACTTCCTGCTGAGCAGGGAGCCCAATGTGAGGCTTGATCCCAGGACCCTGAGATCATGACCTGAGCCAAAGGCAGATGCTTAACCAACTGAGGCACCCAGGCACCCCCAGAGAAAGATCTTTTTCATTTTTTTTCTTTCTTTCTTTTTCTTTCTTTCTTTCTTTCTTTCTTTCTTTCTTTCTTTCTTTCTTTCTTCCTTCCTTCCTTCCTTCCTTCCTTCTTTCTTTCTCTCTCTTTCTTTCTTTCCCTCCCTTCCTCCCTTCCTCTTTTTAAATATTTTATTTATTTATTCACAAGAGACACAGAGAGAGGCAGAGACACAAGCAGAGGGAGAAGCAGGCTCCATGCAGGGAGCCCAACATGGGACTTGATCCTGGGTCTCCAGGATCACGTCCTAGGCTGAATGCGGTGCTAAACCGCTGAACCACCCGGGCTGCCCGAAAAAGATCTTTAAAGTGACTTCTAGATGTATATTCTTTATTTTTTTTTTAAGATTTTATTTATTTATTCATGAGAGACACAGAGAGAGAGAGAGAGAGAGAGGCAGAGACACAGGCAGAAGGAGAAGCAGGCTCCATGCAGGGAGCCCGACGTGGGACTCGATCCCAGGTCTCCAGGATCACACCCTGGGCTGAAGGTGGCGCTAAACCGCTGAGCTACCCAGGCTGCCCTAGATGTATATTCTACAAGTTTTACTTATTTACTGGGGGTACTTTGAAGAAGGGTGAGAAAACATCAGACATTAAAACAAAAGTAACTTGTTTATCACCTCTTATGTGTCAGGTACCATAATAAAAAAGACAATAATAATTCTTCCTAGAAGCAGCTTAACATTTAAGCTATACTGGGTGGAAGAAAAAGACCAACCTAGAGCCTAAAATTCCCTAACAACTATATAAGAAAAAAACCAACATGTTTCTACTTTATTCATTTATAAATATTATTATCAGGTTCAAATACCTTTGATTTAAGTAGCTCATTAGATCTAGTTAACTCAATAAGCTGTTTTTCTAGTGAAGCATTACTTGCGGAGAGAGATGTTTTCTCCCTGACTGCAGCATTTAGCTTGGCCTCCACCTTCTCCAACTCAGCTTCCAGATCTTGGATCTGCTTGTCCTGAGCACCACGTTCTTGCACAAGAACACGAATCTGGAAAGAAACAAAGTGATGAATGATTCACCAATACAGTACTGACTTAACTATATGCTATTGATATGAAAACATTAAAATTCTAGAAAAACCTCTGTGACATGATGCTTTTAGATATTCTGATTTTACTGCTTGTACAGTTGTATTTATGTCTTAAAAATCTATAAGCATTAAAAAAATCTGTAAGCAGTTTAAGAGAGGGTTTAGTTTTTAAAATGTTATTTTTAAAAATATTTTATTTTTGTTTATTTGAGAGAGAGAGAGAGCACAAGAGAGGAAGGAATAGAGGGAGAGGGAGAAGCAGGCTCCCCACTGAGCAGGAAACCCAATCTGGGGCCTAATCCCAGGACTCTGGGATTATGACCCAAGGTAAAGGCAGATGCTTAACCATCTGAGCCACCCAGCTGCCCAGAGAGGATTTTTTTTTTCAAGATTTTATTTCTAAGTACTCTCTACACCAATGTGTGGCTCGAAATCACAACCCTGAGATCAAGAGACCCATTCCTCTGACTGAGCCATCCAGGCATCCAAAGAGAGGATTTTATTTGCTTGTAATCTTCCAAGTGTAATTAAACTATTCACTTTTAAGGTATTTCTACCTATACGAATTCTTTTTTTCTCTAGTTATATGAACTCAAATTATAGTTTGAGGGGCAGTCAGTTAAGCATCTGCTTTGGCTCCGGTCATGATCATGTGCTCCTTGCTCACTGGGAAGTCTGCTTCTCCCTTCCCCTTTTGCCCCTCCCCATTTGTGATCTCTCTCGCTCTCTCAAATAAATAAAATCTTCTAAAAAATTATTGCTTGAAATGCTAAGTGTTCTCTTCATTTCAAGAAGGCATAATGGAGTTTCTGGGTAGGATGTTATAAGTACTCCAGTACGAATGATCAGTAAGCCATCACTCCTGTTGAAATTAACAGATCAAAACTAGAACCAGTATCAAATCACATATCTGGAGCGCCTGCATGGATTAGTCAGTTAAGCATCCGATTCTTGGTTTCAATCTCATGGTCATGGGTTCAAGCCTCGAGTTGGGCTCCATTGGGCATGGAGTCTACTTAAATAAATAAAAACAAAATGTGCCACATGTCACAAAATGTGGCCACATATCTGACAACAGAAAATGTGGAAGCCAGGAGACAATGAAATAATTTGTTTAAAATGCAGGGGGAAAAGTGCCAATCTAAACTCTATTCCCAATGAAAATATGTTTTAAATTTGAAGGTGACATACAGATGTTTTTAGAGAAAGGAACAGCTAAGAGCATTTGCCAGCAGTAGGCGTGCAGAATAAAAAGTACTACAGTGCTTTAGGCTGAACAAAAATGATCGCAGATATTTACAAAGCATGCACTTAATTTTTTTTTTTTTTATTTGATAGAGAGTGAGAGAGCAAGAGTGAGCAAGCACAAGTGGGGGAGCAGCAGGCAGAGGGAGAGGGAAAAGCAGGCTCCCTGAGGAGCAGGAACCTGGGATCATGATCTGAGCCGATGGCAGATGCTTAACCAACTGAGCCATCCAGGTGCCCCAAACTATGTACTTTAATATAAGGACATGGACAGACTGATAATAAAGGGATCAGGAAAGATTTACCATGTAAATATTAAAAGAAAGCTGAGATGGCTATATTAATATCATATAAGGTAAACTTTTAAGGCAGAAAGTATTACTAGTAATAGAGGGAATTTTATAATGAAAAGGTCATTTCAAGAGGAAGACAATCTTAAATTTGTTGTGCTCTTAATATAAGTTCAAAATATATAAAGCAAAAAATGACAGAATTAAGAAGATAAATGGAGTAATCCATAAAGCTGGAAATGTGAAAATACTTTCCTTACTAGCTAATAGAAAAACTAGACAAAAAAATATCAGTTCAGATAAGGATTTGAACAAAACTTTTAACCATATTGAACTGACATATTTAAACTATATCAAGAAGTGCAAATACTTTCTAGTACACATAAAGCATTTACCAAAATAGATTATTTGTTAGGTATAAAAGTATCAGGAAAGCATACCTGTATTAAGTCGCATGAGGTATGTTCTACTCTTCCTTATTGGCATAGTATTGATATTAATCTTGGTATTTTTTTTAGCCAAAATTGTTTAACTAAAAATGTATCAAACGTCATTTATATATAGATGGCTATGAAATAGATGCTAGGGATTGAATGAGCTTTAAGTTTCCTTACCAGAAGATTTATACTTATATTATTGATTTACAACCAATGTTTAAAGCCTAGTGTTATAAAATAGAAAAAAGAGGGGCACCTGGGTGGCTCAGTGGCTGAGTGTCTGCCTACTGTTCAGGTCATGATCCTGGGGTTCTGGGATCGAGTCCCTCATTGGGTTCCCTGTGGGGAGCCTGCTTCCCTCTGCCTCTCTGCTTCTCTGTCTCTGTGTCTCTCATGAATGGATAAATAAAAATCTTAAAAAAAAAAAAAAAAAGTAGTGGCAGCGTGGGTGGCTCAGTGGTTTAGCGCCGCCTTCAGCCCAGGGCGTGATCCTGGAGACCCAGGATTTAGTCCCATGTCAGGCTCCCTGCATGGAGCCTGCTTCTCCCTCTGCCTGTGTTTCCGTCTGTCTCTCTTCTCTGTGTTTCTCATGAATAAATAAATAAAATCTTAAAACAAAAGTAGAAAAAAGAATACTGAGATTATCTATATCATGCTTTTGCAATTAAAGAAGGTAAGGCTACAAAAAGAAGGGTTTGTACCCTCGAATGCCTACATGGCCAAGCAGATAATATAAAGGACAGAGAGCCAGGTGAGGACTGAAGAGCAGATATGGAGTTTAAAGGAGGCAGTTCTGCATGGCCCTAGCAGATTGTTGCCCTGGAAGGGAATATGGAGAGAGTGTTGTCAGAACTTCTGACTTCTCAACAAAGCCAGAAATCTGACTTTGTTTTGCATGAAATTCTACTTTTAAATGTTGATAATTATTATTATTTAAAGACTTTATTTATTCATGAGAGACACAGAGAGGCAGAGACACAGGCAGAGAGAGAAGCCAGATCCATGCAGGGAGTCCGATGTGCGACTCGATCCCAGGACACCAGGATGGTGCCCTGGGCTGAAGGGAGGTGCTCAATCGCTAAGCCACCCACAATTCACTAAATGTTCATAATTAATTCAATTTAAACAAACAAACTATAAATCCTGTGGGGTTTAAATAAAATAGAGCTGTATTTATCTAAAATCTCTATTCTAAAAGATTAAGAAACTAACACAAATTACCAGTTCTAATCGTGGCACTGCCACTCACTTACCAGCTATCTCTCTGAGACTCAGCTATCACATCTCTAAGTATTAACCCCTATATTGTAGGCATGTGTCCTTAACAAAATGATGGCCAATATAATTAAATACTAAAAGAATCAGAGCAACCAGGGCAGAGATTTGAAAGGTTAGCTTGATACATTCTTGGTCCTAAACCAACATTTTACTATAATCAATGGAAGGTTTTAATATGTCAAAAGCATATGTACACTAAACAGAGTTGGTCAACATTGGAAACAGAAAAAAGACTGCCAGGAAAGCAAAGTCGGCAGTGACTATCTTACTCATGCTTAGGAAGTAAGTGGATTCTTCTTTTTTTAAATTAAATTAAATTAAATTAATTTTATTTATTTTGAGAATGGGGCAGGGGCAGAAGGAGAGGGAGAGAATCTCAAACAGATTCCACATTGAGTGTGAAGCCCAACACCGAGTTTGATCCCATGACTCTGATATGACCCAAGCCAAAACCAAGAGTTGGATGCTCAACTAACTGAGTCGCCCAGGCGCCCCAGTAAGTGGGTTCTTTAGTCACCTTTGCTCAGTAGAGACTTCTGCCATGGTGGAATTGTATGGTATCACTCACTGCAGTGCCTACAAGTGAGTTAAGTTTACTTATTTATTTAACGATCTTTACAAGATGGGTCTTTACAAGATGGTCAGTGAATTCCTGATAGGGAGACTTGATGAACACCATCTCTTTCCAGAGGTGGGGGTGAGATAGACCTAGGTCTTGGAGATAGCATCAAAAATAGCATTGGCAAAGTTCCCCAGAGTGGCAGTGTAGCCCCCTGGCGAAGGTGTAGCAGTCATCAATACTAGCCATCATCAGTAGTTGCTTCTTGGGCACAGGGGCTGAGACAATGCCAGTGCCTCTGAGAGCAGGGATGAGATGCATCAGCACAGAGCCACAGAAGCCAATAACCTTGCATGGCATATTGTGGGGCTTGCCAATCTTGTTCTTCCAGTAGCCTTGCTGTGGGGGGATGATGGAAAGCTTCAGGATGGTGGCCCTATGGATGACAATGGCTACTTCTTAGGGACTTGACACCCAGACCAACATGTCCATTGTAATCTCCCATGGCAACAAATGCCTTGAATCTGGTCTGCTGGCTGGTACAGGTGTGCTTTTGCACAGGCATGATTTTCAAAACCTCATCCTTGAGGAATGCCCCCAGAAAGAAGTCAATGATCTCAGATTCCGTGATGGGCAGGGAAAAGAGACAGACATCCTTCAGGGACTTGATCTTCTTGTCCTTGACCAGGCAGCCCAGCTTCATGATGGAGGTCCACTCCTTGTCCTGTGAATGCCTCTAAAAGCTCTGTGACCTCGGCCCTGGACCCAGATGCTGCTGCCAAAGCCTCAGAGAAAGCCGCCCCTGCCTCCCATTCCCAGGCTCCCAAGCCCTGACGCAACACTAGCACCATTCACCATTTCGTGTTCTCTCAGAGAAGCAGCCCTAGTGCACATTTAAAATGTGACTAGTGCAGTTGAAAAATTGAGTTCTTAGTTTTACTGGATTTAAATAGTCTCAAGTGGTGAGTGGCTAATATTGGACAGGACAGTTCTAGGTTCACCCTCCAGCTCCATTTTATCCTTGAATAGGGCATACATATATATATAGTACAGAAGGTGTGTCAGGTCAGCACAACTGTCATAATTGAACTAACCTGTTGGGATTTCATGTCCATTAAGAAATTCTCTAGCTAATCACTATCTGCAGGTTAGCCTGCAATGAGTAAATGTAAATATTTGACTTATGCATAACTGTGATAAACCAACGCATTAATTTTCAGTTACCAATTTTTCATGAAGAGGGTTATCCTGAATCTGCCCCTCAGTTTGCTAAAACTTGACTTTGCCAGCATACCACACTGACAACCATGTTCTGCAACATGGTATCTAACAAAGTTAAGTCACAGTTACCTGGCCTGCACTGGTCCCCATGGTCTGCTTTACCATCTGCAACACAATTGCAACAGAACTTGCCAAACTGCAACAGAATCTCTGTCTCTTAACT
Source organism: Canis aureus (assembly GCF_053574225.1). Taxonomy (NCBI): domain Eukaryota; kingdom Metazoa; phylum Chordata; class Mammalia; order Carnivora; family Canidae; genus Canis; species Canis aureus. Next base: position 49,616,980 of record NC_135614.1, read on the forward strand.
TTAAGTAACTCTTTCCATTTTATAGCACATTTATTTTTCAACTAAGTTGAAAGCATTGCTTACCTCTTTTTCTAGTATCTTCAAATCTTTATCATTCTTTTGAGATTCCTTCTATTTAAGAAGTCAAAAAACAGATAAATATGTGTCACAAATATCACAGTCAAATTCGATTTTTAGTTATAAAAATATTAAACAATTTAATTTCTTTCTTTTCATTCTTTCTTTCAGTAAACTCTATCCCCCAATGTGGAGCTTGAACTCAGAATCCCAAGATCAAGAGTCTTATGTTCTACTGACTGGGTCAGCCAGGCACCCCTTTCTTTTCTTTCCTTGAAGATCTAATTGGCTTTATTAAGTGATTCATGAATCAGGCAGCATCCCATCTAGCAAGTAGAGGGAAGTTCCTCACCAAACAATTTCTATTTTAAACATTTTATTGAGCCTATTAAACATTTTGTAGGAGACTTGTCTGGTAAAAGAAGGAAAAGGTTCTTCTTCTTCTTTTTTTTTAAAAGGTTCTTTAAATCTTAAAATATTTCAGGTTTAAGTTTTGACTGCAATAAATTATTAGGCTTTTCCTAGTAAGTTCAGGGAAAATAACAAGTGGAGCTTTAGAAATAAAGCTACTGAGTGCCTTCTTTCTAATTTTATACAGAAATACATTTTGAATATTTAATTATGCTATCCCAGAAAGAAAAGAATCTTATGAAGAGAAATAAACTTTGATACCCCCAAAAAGGAAAAAAAAAAAAAACCCAAAAACTACAGATGAAAAGACATAAACATTAAAATGGTGTAAGCTGATTCTAATCTACTTATTGCTTTTATTCTTAAAAAGACCTATAATTTTTGCTCTATGTATTTTTATATCCAATATCCAACAGCCTTTCTGACATAATGGCCTTAACCAGAATATCTATCTTTCCACCTAAAATGGAAGAAAATGTATAAACATATTGAATACAACCTGTTTTATGTGCTTCTAAGTTAGGGGAAGCTACATCAGTCTCATATTTATTAATTTCCCACATGCTGGCATTTTCTATCAAGGAAAGCCTATTATTTAGGGGTTTTATACAAACATGTATGTAATTTAGCTTTCTAAGAGTTCTGTAATTAATTCAAAATTTCAGAACTGCTTCTTCAAGAAATTCAAGTTAAGAAATTTAAATCAACTACAAAATTATTTTATTTTAATTTTGAGTATAGTTAATATACAGTGTAATATTAGTTTCAGGTATACAAGATAGTAACTTGACACTTCCATACAGACGTGGTGCTCATCAAGACAAGTGCTCTCCTTAATCTCTATCACCTATTTCACTCATCCCCCCACCGACCTCCTCTCTGGTAACCATCAGTTTGTTCTCTAGAGTTAAGAGACTATTTCTTGGTTTGTCTCTCTTTTTTCCCTTTATTCATTTTTATTTTTTAAATTCCACTTATGAGTGAAATCACTCTCTAGCTCTGTTCATGTTATGGCAAACAGCAAGATTTCATTTCTTTTTATGGCTGAATAATATTCCATTGTATATATATTTAAAACAATGTGTAAGAAAAGCCTGTCTATATCAGTGCTGCCCAATAAAAATACATCACAAACCATATATGTATTTTCAAATTTTCTAGTAGTCATATATATTTCTTTAAGTTTCTTTAAGTAATCTCTATACCTGATGTAGGGCTCAAATGCATGACCTCAAGACTAAGAGTCACATATTCTTCTGAGCCAGCCAGGCACTCCTCTAGTAGTCATTTTAAAAACTAAAAATTTTAGTAATATATTTAATTATATAATAATAAACACATTTATTATAATAAATAACATATAATTATGTAAAATTATATTAATATATACTAATATATCACAAATATATAAATAATATACAAATGTATATTTAATGATATAATAAATATATTTAATATTTTTACTTTACTATAAAAGTAAAAAGTATTATTTTAATATGTCATTAGTGTAAAATTATTATGAGATATTTTATATGTTTTGTACTGTCTTCAAACTTTGCTCTGTATTTTATTTACTCTTGCAGCACATCTTAATTCAGATGCTAAAGTTTCATCATAAATAGCTATCTATGGGGCGCCTGGGTGGCTCAGCTGGTTAAACAACTGACTCATGATTTCAGGTTTGTGAGTTCATGCCCCACATTGGGCTCCATGCTGCTACTCTAGGTGTGGAGACCACTTAAAAAAAAAAAAAGCTAAAAGAGAAATAGCTATCTATATTTAGATTTCATGAAATATGGATGAAAAAGTATATTCACATACCCAAGATGTTTCAAAAAACATTTACATTTTCCAACCAAAGAGTCAAGTATCAGTTTTTAAAAATATATTAATTAAAATCAAATAATACTAAAAACTTAGCTCTCACTTTCAAGTGGTCAATAGCCACATGTGGCTGGTCACTTCCATAATGTATAATGAAACCCTATATTATAAAACAAGAGACTTAGATAATTGGTAAACAAATGAATGAGTCTAAGCTTAATCTACAGCCTTGGTTTCCCAACTCTGCATCTTTTCCACATTAACAAATCACTTCTTGCAACTTAAGAAACTACAACTTTAAAAAAAAAAAAAAAGAAAGAAAGAAACTACAACTTCCTTTAAAAACTAATGGAAACAATAATAACATGTAGCATAAACTATAACCTGAATAATTTAATCTCTCACCACTCCTTGGTAGTTTCTGAGCAGCACATCTCTTTTAGGCATTAGAATGCATTTTTTCCCCCTTTTTCTTCACCAATACTTACCCCTCTGCACAAACACCACCACAAAATGCAAATGACAGTAACTACCAAATCAAAGCATTGCATACTTTTTAAAGGCTTATTAGGTGTGAGACAATTTATCTAGATAGAAATGACTGAGAAGTGGAGACTATTTTGTAATTCTGAATTATAGGCATGGTTTATTTAGTAATGACGCAGGCAGAAATATAAATCTTGGTAGAGTCCTAATGATAATATTTTTTATTAATTTATAGATTTACAACCTTAATTTATACACTTAATCCATTATAGTCAAATAAAATACCTTTCAGAAATGTTTTCACGATTTAGGTGATAAACCAGACAGAATATCAGAATTCCTCACCTTTAATCCCAAAGTCTTAACTTTTCTTGCTGAAGCAGGCAAGGTAGTATCTCTGTCAACATTAAGATTTTGTTGAGACTCTACAATAAAATAGATTGTACAGATCTTGGTTGGTGCTTACACGCTTGAAACATAGACAAAACCCAATTTCCAAATTTCTTATTGTGATTATTAGTGAAGAAGTACAAAGTTCCATTCTTGACTGTACATGTCCAAACAATTAGTTGCACAATAGTATTAACACAACCAACCCTTTTCTGATTTTCCTACTATTCCCTGACAGGTTAAGGTGATTACCAAAAGAGAAATGATGTATCTGTGTCAGTATCTTACTTAATTTTATTGGTTATGCAATAGTGGGATGATCAAAGCATTATTATGTAGTTGACTCTTTTGTAAATTCATCAAGTAAGAAAATTTAAATATAACTATAGCTTCACATTTTTGGAAATACTATAGTAACTTCTAATTTAAGTACTGTTATTCATAACTTTAAAATTTATGAGATCAAATAACCATTATTTTATTTTGTATTCCATTACCTTTTTGTTTTTTAAATCTTTGTGATTTCTGAAATGATACTGGTCCTTTTAATACTTCTGAAGTTTTAACATCATAAGCACCTGGAGATGGTGCACAACCTAAAGGAAATATAGCACATTAATGTCTCATCTAATGTTATTATGATCTTAAATTAAAAACATGTCATAGTAAATTAATACCCACGTAAAATGCCATTAGCAAATCATTTATTTTTTTCAAATATAAAAATAGCATCCGTTTGATATTACAAAACAGGCCTCTCAGCAAAAAAACATCATTATCTTCCCAAATGTTCTTTATTTCAATGAATCAAAGGAACACAGGCAACTGAACAAAACAGCAAAGACAGTCTTGAGATAAACATCATGTAAGATCAAGCAACATGGCTTTGTTATTAAGGACTGAATATAAGAAAAAAAAATATTTTGGGGACACCTAGGTGGCTCAGGGGTTGAGCGTCTACCTTTGGCTCAGGGCGTGATCCTGGAGTCCTGGGATCAAGTCCCACATTGGGCTTCCTGCACGCAGCCTGCTTCTCTCTCTGCCTATGTCTCTGCCTCTCTCTTTCTGTCTCTCATGAATAATTAAAATCTTTTTTAAAAAAGAAATATTTCAAATCAATTCTGCTCAAAGAGAGTCACTGAGGTAACTACCATCAGTTTCTAGAAATGAAGCAATTAAAAAGTCTAGCTCTCAAGGTTTAGTCTGGAATAAAAATTTATAGTGATAATCCATCTCTGGCTAATATTGATGCATCAGAAAATTTATAAAAGCAATGTTACACAAAGTACAAAGTATACTAGACAATAGTTTTATGATCCAGAAATTTATACAGTATAACCTCACTTAACTGGAGTCTCAAAGTGAAAGCATTTCAGAGTGTTTATGCATAGCTTTATTTTTAATTGTTTAAAAAAGATTTTATTTATTTATTCATGAGAGACAGAGAGAGATGCTGAGGAAGAAGAGAAGCAGGCTCCCTGGGGAGCCGGATGCAGGACTCCAACCCGGTATTCCAGGATCAGGCTCTGAGCTGAAGGTAGATGCTCAACTGCTGAGCAACCCAGGCATCCCTGTTTATGCATAGTTGACTTGAGATCTGGCTCTCAGGACTTGTATTGCCTAGCTGGCTAAGTCGGTAGAGCAGGAGACTCTTGATCTCAGGGTATGAGTTCAAGCCCCATATTGGGCATAGAGCCTACTTAAACAAAACAGCTAAAAATATCATTAGCATAAAGCTTTAAGGATTGAGAATCAATAGATTCATACTATTCTCTGAAAAGTTACTTACTTCAGCATAGTGTTTCATGCAAATAAACAGGAACTGCAAGGAGTGACCATTTCAAGGCAACTCCAGCTGTCTCTTAAGTGTTTCTCAAATGGAATGATAGGTAAGAGCTTGTTGGTACATCTTGACTAACATCAAGGAAAAGTGAAGCACAACAGAAAATATCAGTGATTCAAATGTAGATACACAATTTATTTCTCATCCTGGGATACAATTAAAAAGTATTAAAGTCACTCCTTTCATCAATTCTAAAAGGCTATAAAAACATCAAAGATGGATTGAATTTTCCATTCCTCTCCCTGGATAATGGTAACAAAAATAATTACACAAAAATTCCAATCCTGGGAGCTTTTTTTTTTTTTTTTTTTTAAGATTTTATTTATTTATTTCTGAGAATACACAGAGAGGAGAGAGAGAAGCAGAGACACAGGCAGAGGAAGAAGAAGGCACCATGCAAGGAGCCTGACATGGGACTCGATCCTGGGTCTCCAGGATCAGGCCCTGGGCCAAAGGCAGTGCTAAACTGCTTGAGCCACCTGGGCTGCCCCCTGGGAGCTTTTTGATCTAAATGTGGGTCAATAAGGGGTTGGGGTAGTGGATTTCCAATCAGAAGAGAGTTTCAACACGAAGTATAGAATTCAGTGGGGCATCTAACATAAAGGCAGACTTAACAGAAAACATTAATCTTGGCTATCTCGGATTTCTCACATTGGGGTGAAACAGGAAGCTGACAGGGGTTTCCCTAAAATCAGTATAAGGGTGGCACATCTTAGAGCATAGGTTTTTTTAAAAATTCAAATTCAAATTGCCAACATATAGGATGATAACACCCAGTTTAGAGCGCATACTTTTACTCATTGGGATAGGAGCTGGGAGAGGTAGAGGAGGACATGTTTTAAAGCAAACAAGAGACTTCCACCATACTGTTAGCTATGCCTTTTTGGGGAAGAGGGGATGAGGGCATGCAGAGCCTATGGTTATTCTTTGCTCTCTGCTTTTAATTATTATTATTTAAAGGTAAACTCTAGGCCTAACATGGGGGTTGACCTCACAATCCTGAGATCAAGAGTCACATGTTCTACCAACCAAGCCAGACAGGCACTTAGTTCTCTGCTTTTAGGAATGCTTCTATGGAAAAGCATGAGAAGCACCAGTTTAGACTTGTCAGAGTGGCCAGAAAATAAAATGATGTTGAATTCTTATGTTCTGGTTCATGACTATGTGTACACTCTGAAAAGGAAATATGGGCAAGCAAAAGATGGGATGGTGGACAGTGACTGAGCAGCATCATGAGTTGAGAACAATTAAAACCATACTTAACAAAAACTTCCCTAAACAATCAAATTTGATTGTTAGATTTAGGATTTAGATTCAAGAACTAGGTAGAAATCCAGCCTGTATTAATCTATTAACTCTTTGTGAGAGTGTAGTTAGTACATGTTATTTTCATGCTCCAGATCTTTTCCTTACGAACACTTAAATGTACTATATCACACATACATATGACTTGTTAGAAATCTGGGGAGACGGAACATCAGAAGAATGGAATGAGATGTCCTGGGAGTTATCGCAAGTTTTCTGCAACTTCTTTCTTGATCAACAATGACTGGTAGCTAACAGGTAGTTAATAATTTTAAACAAACAAAACAGTCTATGCATTTCATTAAACGCTTCAAACTTTTGGATCTTTTTAAAATAGTTTTTTAAGGATTTTATTTATTTGAGAGATAGACTGAGCGAGAGCACAAGCAGAATGGAGGTGCAGAGGGAGAAGCAGACTCCTTACTTAGCAGGTAGCCTAATGCGGGGTTTGATCCCGGGACACCGAGGTCATGACCTGAGCTGAAGGCAGATGCTTAGTTGACTGAGCTACCTATCAGATTTCTTTATTTCCTATTTCTTCTACCCAGAATGGACAGTCCATCTTCCATTTTGCCTGACTAATTCTTACTCAGCCTTTTCCAGTTTTCTCTGAGTCCTCAAATTAGGTTGAAAACCTCTCTTTGTAGTAGCTTGTGAGTAGTGTTCTTATCAGAGAACCTGTCAGTTTTGTAATTATCCATATTCCATGTTAGACAAAACTGCTTGTGGTTAGGTCTCTCTAGATCATGTTCATAACCCCAGTATTTAGCTCAGGGTTGAGTTTGACAGTGCGGTGAAGAAAACATAGAAAGTCACTGCGAATGTGGGAATGGGGATAGAGTTTTATAATTCCTCAATCAGGGTTCAAATCCAGCTTTAAATGCTAACCAATAGACATTACTATGTGCCAAGTACTTTTTAGTCAGAAGATGGTAAGAACATTATACTCTCTCCTTTTCTAATCTAGCTTTAAGACCCCTGGCAATTTATTTTTATTTGAGGCTAATTTTCCTTATGAAACAGAAATAAAAAAAAGTATCCACCTCATAGCTGTTGGGATTACTGGAGTAATAGGAGAAATCACTACAGTGTCACTCGAGCATCAAATAAAGTAATAATTATTACTTCTGAAATTGTGAGTTGGTAAAGTCAGTTTAATCTACTATAAAGAAAACAGAATTCTCCTTAAAAGACATACTGCTGAGAGAATTTAGAGAAGATTCTTTGAATATCCAGGAAACAGTATATTCCCGATCTTTCAATTAAGAAAATAAGCTTGTAAAAAAAAAAAAAAAAAAAAAAAGGAAGAAGCTTGTGCTGACCCATTTGCTCACTTGGCCTTCCTTTGTGAGCAGAGTGATTCTTATTTCTATTTGCATGTTGGCTGACAAGTTAAAGATGCCAACAAGTGCCTTTTATAAAGAGTATATTAAAATGAATAAATCATGGGCTTTGATGTTCAGCCCTACCAATTACTGGCTGCTCAGAAGTTACAAAACCCCTCTGTTTCCTCATATGTAAAACGAGGACAATATCAATCCTTTCTCACTTGGAAAGAGTTAACCAGGTAGAACAGAAAAGACCTTAGCACAGTCCCTGCATACAGTTTGCATCCACTGAATGATGAGTGTGCCTCACTAACCATATCTGCGTCTTCCTGGTTAGTGTGCTTATGCATCACAGCGACTAAGTTCACAGGATGGGTTCACGAAGGCCTGATTTTATGTCCCAGTTCTGCTAACTTGGTTGTGTCACACTGAGCAAATCTATGTCTCAATCTTTTTATCAATAAAATAATAATAGGATTACCTCTCAGGGATGTTGGGTAATTAAAAAAGAATAATCAATGTAAATACTTAATACGGTGATTGGGGTTCTAGGTGTCATTACTTCATTATGTTTTCAGTAAGTATGCTACTACCATAATTTTACCCATAAATTGCCTTTACCAATTATCCTTCTTTTATTCCTGAATGGAATATCCAAAAGAAATTCACAAGTTCATACGAAAAACTTGGTCAATTTTTTTTTTTTTTTTAAATCAGTGGGGCCTTCCGGACTTGACCATCAAATAGCTACCAATAGTTTCCTTATCCCCACTTCCTTCTCTCTGCCTTAGTTTCCCCACAGCACTCGTTCATTGGCTGTGTTCTCCAGCTGAATGTAGTGAACTCGATGGGGCAGAGACTTCGCTTCATTCACTGCTCTACCCTTATCTGAATGGTGCTAGGGAAGTAAATGCTTAGTATAGATTCTAGGAAAATAATCAATTGAATGAGACCCATCGCAGCCCTAAAATCTCCGATTAGCCTCCGAGGAAGGGACTCGAGAGCGGCAAGGTGCGTGACAACATATCCCGACCCCCAACTCCTTTCCCCGTACGCACCGGAAGGGTCATTGAATCGTTTCAGGGGCGCCTTAGGAAAAGACATGTTGATGACCAGCTCCACAAACCGAAGGTCACTAGCTCTCCTCCGCAACTCCTGGCTGCTTATTTCGGCCTAATCGCTCCAAATTCAAACCTCCCGGCTTACCCACGGCCCACCTCTAACGTCAGCAGATTTGAAAACCAAAGTTTTGGGCGCACCAATCCAGGACGCGAACGACTAAAGAGCATGCGCACCTGGCCTGGTCGCATCCAATCAGGGCTCCTGTGAGTTTAGGTCACCAGCCAATAGGAGACTATTATTGCCCAACCCGTGTCCAATCGTTCCTGGCGTTACTCAATTGTAACTTACACGCTCGCCTCCTTTGCGCAAGCGCATTTCACGTCTGAGAAGTTGGCAAGCCCGCTTCTGGCGTCATAAAGGCGGCAGGGCAGTGAGTTCTAGTTTCGCTAGTTCCAACTTTCTCCCACCGTCCCTTGGGTGTCAGCTTCCCCGGATTTCGGTTCTTTCAACCTGGGCACTGCCAGCGTCGTAAACGGCCACTGGAAAGGAGAAAGGAGCTCGCGGAGACCTCGGCTGACGTCCCTGCGCATGTGCAGTGACCTGAGCGGAGAGTCGGGGCGTGGCCTGAGCGCGGGGAGCTCGCGCATGCGCTCGTCTCGCTCCGTGCGGCTGCAGCTGGAAGGCTCCCGGAGTATGTCGGCCCCGTTTGAGGAGCGCAGTGGGGTGGTTCCGTGCGGGACGCCGTGGGGCCAGTGGTACCAGACCTTGGAGGAGGTGTTTATTGAAGTTCAGGTGCCGCCTGGCACTCGCGCCCAGGACATCCAGTGCGGCCTGCAGAGCCGGCATGTGGCGCTGGCCGTGGGTGGTCGCGAGATCCTCAAGGTAGCGGCAGGTCGGGGCTTGCGCTCACTTCCCTCCCGGCCTCTAAGCCCCCGAGTCCGCAGGCTCATGGTTTCCACGGAAGGACTGCTGGAAGGCCGAGTGAATGGCTCTTTGAGCCGAAAGAGCGATAGATAGCCCTGGCCTGGTTTGGGTCTGGTCCGTGTCCCCACCCAAGGCTAGTCCCGAGTTGACGGAGAGATGTGAGGAGCCCGGTGCCCTGGCTTTCTCTCTAAACCGAAGAAGTTGCTGCTTTTGTTCCCCTGCGGGTCTTCACCTAGATGTTTAAAGGGACCAATACTCGTTGTACATATATTTTCTTCGAGGCGCTGATTTTAAGTGCTGAGAGGTCAGGGATGACCAAGACCGAAGTTCCCTGCGCTCAGGTGATGCTCTTGCAGGGAGGCATACTAAAGCGAAGTTAGTAAATGCTTAAGCAGTTAGGGGACAGTAGAGGACACAGTACAGGGTAAGGATATCGGGAGGAGGATTCAGAGGTGGCGTCAGGTGATTTATTTTTTTTTTTTTCCACAAAACTAGAAACATTCTGCCTGTTTGTGGAGCGGTTAAGCAGGTAGTCGAGAGGCGTTTTGTGCCCATCATGCCCGTCGGATCCTTGGTAAACTTTATAGGTAAATTCAGTGACGTGCAAGTTAGATTTCTTTTCCGGATCCGATGCTCAAGGTGTTAGAGGACAGTGTAATGAAGTGGTGACGGGAGATTGCTTGCGTAGGATACCTGGCTACGCCCTTTTTCTAATTTCGTAACCTTGGGCAAGAGGTTATTCGGGGTCTCTACGCCTTGGTCCACACGGGGTGCGGGAATTCTAGTGCCTTCCTGATAGGACTGTTTCGGACGTCACAGGGCATCCGTGGGAAGTAAGAGCTGGGACCTGTGTCTGGTATGTAACGAGTGTGCACTGCGTGTTAGCTGCTGTTACTTTATGGGGAAAGGCTTTAAAGTGCCTCAGAGAAAAAAGAGATTCACGTGATGAAAGACCTTGATTTATGTCAGCTTGGATCTTACGGACCTTTCTGGATAGTTTGTGTAATTCATAGTTTCCTGAACAGTGGTTTAAGATCACAATTCAAATTTCCTTTAGTAATTCCAGGAACTTTGGGAATTTTTAGCAGTAACTTTAGGATTTTAGGTATATGTTTATTAGACCAGTAGGATTTTTTTTCTCACTAGTACTGACATATTGAAAAAATATATGTTTTCTTTTTTTTTTTATGTGATCTTTTAATTTCATTTTCTAATACTTAAATTAGGCAAGTAGCAACAAATCAAAACGGATTTGAGCAGATGAATTCTCTTTTAAACTTATGTTTGCCAATTTCTTTCTTAAAAGAGCAGTTTCTGAAAAATCAGTCACAGCTAATCTGGTATCAGAACAGCAGTATGTGCTTAAAAATTTTTTTTGATTCTACATTGCCCAACAAAAGAGAACCAGTTTTTTAAAGTTTATTTTAAGAGAAATCGTTGCTTAATTTCAGCAGGAAAGTTCTTTTTGTAGTTCATTTCAATTGGTAAAGTTAATCGTTGCTTAATTTCAGCAGGAAAGTTCTTTTTGTAGTTCATTTCAATTGGTAAAGTTAAAGTTCAGATACTAATTTCACATTTGGTTCGGTGATCAGTAATATTTATTTATCTTCTAGAAATTAAGGAGCCCTGATCTTTTAGAGAGCCCTGTGTTCTTCGTCATAGTAAATATGTCAAGCAGTGTAAACTAGATTCCATTTCACTTGCTAGGAGGAAAGATAGGGTTCAGCACCTATATATTGAAATGGTATAAAATTTTATCTCCCTAATATAACCAAACTAGACAATTACATGTGGATTAGATAGGAAATCAGCAAAGTCTTTAAGTCATGAAAGCCTTATAAGAATTAATGAAATATTTATGTTTTTAGTACTGCATATGTTTATTTTTCAGGGCAAGCTCTTTGATTCTACAATAGCTGATGAGGGAACATGGACTTTGGGTAAGGGTAACTTATACTTCTTGGAACCCCTTTTTTTAAGAATAAATTTTTGTCTTGGAACTTAATATATTTCCCTCTGTTGTATTAGGTCTTTTGTCTTTGCAAGAGAATGGTGATAGAAACGTATTGAACATAATTGTATGTCAAGATTACCTAATGATTTTTGAAAATAAAAAATTTAATGATGATCTCTAATTTATTTGTGATTTTTATTTGTTTAGAGGACAGAAAAATGGTCCGTATTGTTCTTACAAAGACAAAGAGAGATGCAGCAAATTGCTGGACTTCTCTTCTAGAATCTGAATATGCAGCTGATCCTTGGGTGCAAGACCAAATGCAGAGGAAACTTACATTAGAGAGATTCCAGAAAGAAGTAAGTGAGATGAATGTATGAATATGTATTGATAATCATCTTAAAACCATAGAATAATTATTACTTGAAATTGAAACTCAAAGTGGTTACAAATACTTAAAAAGTTCTTTAGAGGAATTTTTTAAGTTAACTCATTAGGAAGATAGTCTTTCTTTGGATTTTATTTTGTTCTTTTTCAAATATTCTATAGAGGAACTTATTTGTACTGTCATGATTTCTAAGTTTAAATTTATTTAATGTACACCAGTAATGCATAAATAAACTAAAAAATTCACTCAAAATAGATTTACATAATATAAAAAAGTGAAAAATTCCTTTCATCAACATCTCTCTAATTCATGCTACTGTCTCATTCTTGTATCATTGATGTGTTCGTTTGCTGCCTTGTTTTTGACATAAAGGCAGGATCACACTGTGTGTATTGTTCATGTTGTTTATTTCATTTAATAATATGTCTTGGGTCTCTTTCCCTACCAGTACATACAAATAAAACTCATTCCAAAAACACTCATAACTACTTCAGGGTGTTTTCTAGTTTGAAAGTGTCATCGTTATTTATTTAGCTATTCCCTTTTGATAAGATTTGGATTTTTCACTTTGTGTCTATTTCAAACAAAATTTGTGCTTTCATCTCTATAAAACTATTCCAATGATCTGTTAGTTTATGTAGGAGAAGAATTACTAGATCAAAGCACTATTAAAGTTTCGATGGATAATTTCTTTCTATATGATGATTTCCAAATGTGTATCTCTAGTCTAGACTTTTCTCCCAAATATTGGAGTCCTATTTCCAATTCAGCATCTGCACATGACAGTCTGACAGACATATTAGACTCAATGTATTCAACATGAACTCTGTAAATTCCTCCCACACGTGTTCTACCTGTAGTCTTTCATCTTGGCTGATGGAAACTACTTGATCAGACCAAAAAACAAAAATAGGGAATCATCCTTCATTCCTGTATCTCTATCACACACCCTGTCCAATTTGTTAGGAAATCTTACTGACACTACCTTCCAAATAAATTCAGAATTTGTCCACTTCTCACCACGAACTCTACTACCACTTTGATCTGTACCATCTGTAGTGTCTTGCCTAGATTACTCTAATAACCTTCTGATTGTTCTCCTCTACCCTTGCTAAGCTACAGTATTCTCAAAATAGCATAGTAGTCCTTTGAAAATGCAGGTCAGAATGCATCGCTTCTCTTATCAGAGCTCTTTCATTCTATCTGATCTGGTCCTTCTTAATCTCTCTGTCTTCTGTGAATCTCCCTCCAGGCATTCTGCTCTAGCCATATTGACCTTTTTGTTATTTTTGAACATTCCTTTTCTGTCCTTTTGACTACAATGTTCTCCCAAAGCTTGGCTAGCTTCTTCACTGTTTTCAAGTCATTGCTCAATAAAGCATACTTTGGTCTTTGATCATCCTATTTAAATACTATAATCTCATTTCCCTTACTCTGCCCTATTTTCCTTCCTTCCTTTTCTCCCTTTCCTTCCCTTCCTCCCTCCCTCTTTCTTTCCTTCCTCCCTCCCTCACTCCCTCCCTCCCACCTACCTACTTTCCTTCCTTCTTTCCTCCTTTCCTTTCCTTTCCTTTCCTTTCCTTTCCTTTCCTTTCCTTTCCTTTCCTTTCCTTTTCTTTCCTTTTCTTTCCTTTCTTTCCTTTTTCTTTCCACTTGCATCAACTTTTAACACTCTAGATCGGGGGCTGGCAAACTATGGCCCCTGGGTGAAATCTGGCTCACTGCCTGTTTTTGGAGTAAAGTTGTATCGGAACACAACTATGCGTGTTCATTTGTGTATTGTCTTTTTTTTTTTTTAACTTTTATTTATTTATGATAGTCACAGAGAGAGAGAGAGAGAGAGGCAGAGACACAGGCAGAGGGAGAAGCAGGCTCCATGCACCGGGAGCCCGACGTGGGATTCGATCCCGGGTCTCCAGGATCGCGCCCTGGGCCAAAGGCAGGCGCTAAACCGCTGAGCCAGTGTATTGTCTTTCTTATAGCAACACCAGACTAAAGTAGTTATGGCAGAGACTCTGGCCTTCAAAGACTAAAATTCTAACTACTTGGCTCTTTACAGAAAACTTTGCCAACCCCTGCATTAGATAACTTAGTTTATTATTTGTGTCCTCCTGTAAGAATGTCAGCTCTACCAGTGGTAGGGATCTTTGTTTTGTTCGCTCTTGAATTCCACAAGTCTCTAATGGTGTATTCTAAACAGTAGGAATTCTATAAATGTTTGTTGTATAAAAGAAATGCCTTCCAAAAGACGAAAACATGTTATAGCACTTCATAGGATTGTTACGAAGATTGAATATGTTGATAAATGCGTAGATCTCAGAATCCTGGCAGGCATGTAGTAAACTCTCAAATGGTGCTAGTTTATTAAAAATTTGTTTTCACATGTATACTAAAGTATATGTTTGCCCATATACTTGTCAACTTGTAATATACATATTGATTTTCTAAATGCTTGTAGATCTGAAAGTTGAAATATACCTCCTAGTTTTAAGTTCTATTTTGGTGATTACATCCTTTGACATGTTTATTGGCCATTTGGGTTTCCCATTTTGTTAATGGCTAGTTCATATCTTTACCATTTCCCTTTTGAGTTACTTAGATTTTTCCTTATAAGATTTATTTTATCATAATTTTTTTCATATCTTTTAGAATCCTGGCTTTGACTTCAGTGGAGCAGAAATCTCAGGAAACTATACTAAAGGTGGACCAGATTTCTCAAATCTTGAGAAATAACCACTACGGTTTTGCTTCATTCTGTGGATCCTAGCAGATGTTGTGAACTTAAAGGAACAGTTATGGGGTAGAAGGAGAATGTGGATACCTGCAGTTAACAAATTGCAAAATACATTAACTATGGTTCTTAAAAATTGCATTCAAATACCATTTTACATAGGAAACATCTTAAATACTGTGGAAACTATTCTACTGATGTATAGCAACTTTTCTTTGGACTTGTTTTTTTGCTCAGCATGAGGTTTTATATGCTGCATTTTACTAATTTCATATTTAACCTGTATTTTTAATACAAAAAAACATTAGGGTATAGATCATGTGAAATGACTGGTGCCTTCAGGGACAATTAAATTTTCTTTCAATAAGTGTAACGCAGGAATAATGTTCAATAAATTTTTCTAAATAAGAATTGTGTACCCCTTTGTCTAAGTATGCCAGTTCACACAGGAATTGTATTACTGAAAAAAGTTTTAAGAAAGGAAGAGGTCTACATAGTTATTCCAAGTAAGTTCATTTTAAGAGTTAATGAAAATTTCTGAAGTATATATTATGCCTTGGGAGATGACTTTGTCAAGAAATTGAAAAATAGTTAGAAACCTAACAATAGGAATGGATTAATACAAAACAGAAGTAGTGAATGAATATGATTGTTGGGTGAATCCTTTGTCAGTGACAAAAAAAAGCAAATTATGGTTAATGTTTATAAGTTAGTGATGTAACTTTGCTCTTCAGTGATCCAGACATCTAAGGAAGGATTGTCTTAAAATTTTATTTCATTCTTTTTATGTCCTTTGGATTTTTAAAGTACCTCTCTATGTATTTTGTAAAGATTTTATTTTTAAGTAATTTCTTCATCCAATGTGGGATTTGAGCCCACAACCCTGAGACCAAGAGTTGCACACTCCACCAACTTGAGCCAGCCAGATGCCCCTAAAAACTATTTTTAACAACCCGAAATGTATAACAAAGTTACATGTAAAGTGTAAATAATTGTTTTCTTCCTGAATTCTTTATAAATTTATGATAGGACACTGCATCATCTCTGAGTACCATAGTGTGTATTTCCTTCAAAGGACATGCTCTTACATCACTGCAATACAACTATTAAAGTCAGGAAATTAGCATTGATATGTTACAACCATCTAATCCTCAGATCTTTATTTGCATTCATGTTTAACTGATTGTCCCAGTAATGTTCTGTACGGGAAAAGGATCCAGTCCGAGTCATGCTTTGCCTCTAGATTAGATGTCAGGTGTCTGGTCTACTTCATTGTGGAACAAGTCTTCTTTTTCTTTCTTGACTTTTACAACCACAGCACTTTTCAAGATTACAGGCTAGTTTTGTACAACATCCCTTATTTTGAGTTTTGTCTGATACTTCTTCATGATTAAATTCAGATTATGTATCTTTGGCAGGGATATTACAGACGTGATGCTGTATTCTTATTGCATCTTATAATGAGTTAGTAATTTTGATTTGTCCTTTTTCTGGTGTTTACTTAGTGAATAAGTGGTGTTTACTTAGTGAATAAGTGGTGTCTGTCAGTCTTCTTCACAGTAAAGCTATTCTTTTTAGGTTTATGATTACTTTGTGGGAAAGTAGCTTCAGAGTACTATCCTGTTTCTGATCAAACTTCCAACTTATTTATATCTATATGGACTATTTATGGGGACTCATGATTTCTCATTTTATTCAGTGGGGGTAAATCTATTATTTCCATTACTGTGATGCTCACAATTTTTCTTGATTTGGTCAGGGGAAACCATTCTAGGTGGCTTGTATGTTCTTTTGACGTCTCATCATTATTTTAGGAATTTCTTATTTTCTGGCACAAATTATACCAGGCTTAGGCTTTCTCTGTCCTGGCTCAAGAAGAACCCATGTTTTTAAGGTGCTCTGGTTCTCTTAAATGGAGAATGGTATTTAGAAGCTAAGATTTGTGTGGTAGTGAGCAATTGTTGTGTGTTTATAATATATAGCTGTATTTATTTCTATATATTGAAAACCATGAGTCACACTTAAATCTTAATGGCTAATCCCATGTGGTGCATTTTTCTTTTCTCCCTTTCTATATTTATAATGACAGCAGTGAGAAGTCCGATTTCTGTTATCCTTAATATATTTGGTTCCCTATTCTAGGTCATCTCACATGAATGCCTTCCTTACTCTACTCAGGCTCCAACACCCTGTGGCAAGCAGAGATCCTCACCTCCTTGGTCCTGAACACACCTCATTGTGGGCCACTGAAGCCCTGCCATACCCTTTGGCAAAATGGCTCTCTTGTTCACTTTACCCAATAACTAGGAATGAATTGATGGGGAAGAGGCTTTTCTCTTTTAATTTGCTTCTTTTTGACTTTCAAAGAAATTAGTATTTTGAATAAGCACAGTAAAATTAACTCTTCTGTTCATAGTTTTGTGAATTTTTGACATGTAGATTCTGTTAATAGTTTTGTGAATTTTTAGCAAGTAGATTCTGTTCATAGTTCTGTGAATTTTAACATGCAGAGATATGTGTAAGCACCTCCAAAATCAGGAGATTGAACAGTTTAATTATGTTTTTTTTCTTTTTTTTAAATGAACTTTCCACCCCATTTGTGCTCAAACTCATGACCCTGAGATCAAGTGTTGCATCACCATAAAAACTTAATTCTCTCCCTTTGTAGTCATGCCCTACTCCTAGCCTCAAACCCTGGAAACCACTGGTTAAGACTGTCTCTATAGTTTTGTCTTTTCAAGAATGTTCATCAATGGAATCACATGTAATTTTTTTTTTTAAGGGTTATTTATCCATTCAAGAGACAGAGAGTGCAGCAGGAGGGAAGGGGCAGAGGGAGAGAATCCCCAGGTGGACTCCCTGCTGAGCATGGGGTCTGATATGGGGCTGGATCTCTTGACCCATGTGACCATGACCTGAGCAGAAACTTGAGTTGGACACCCAACTGACTGAGCCACCCGGGCACTTTGTAATGTTTTTTTTTTTTCAAAAAACAACAAAACAAAAACAGAAAGCAGTTTTATTGAGATCTAATTCACATACCATGTATTTTGTCCATTTAAAGTATATAATTCAGTGGTTTTTAGTATAGTCCTATTCAACCATCACCATAAGTCAGTTTTCATTTTCATCACTTCAAGAAACCTCTTTTTTTTGCTTTTTTAGCTATCAATTCCCTCCCTCTCCACCCTCAGCCAGGCGACCACTAATTTGCTTTCCATTTCATAAATTTCCCTGTTCTGACATTTCATACATATTGAATATTATAGTATGTGGTCTTTTGTTACTGGCTTCTGTCACTAAGCATAATGTTTTAGTGGTTCATCCATGTTACAGTATGCCAGTGTTTCGTTGTTTTTGTATGACTGGACTATTCCATTGTATAATTGCTGCATATTTATACACTTGTCTGTTGATGGACATTTGAGAAGTTTCTGCCTTTTGGCTATTATGAATAATGCTGCTATAAACATTCAAGTGGGGGCCCCTTGGTGGCTCGTCGGTTAAGCATCTGCCTTTGTTTCATGTGATTCTAGAGTCCCTGGATGGAGCCCTGTGTCAGGCTACTTGCTCAGCGGGAGTCTATTTCTACCTCCCCTGCGCCTGCCCCGCTTCTGCTCTCTCAGTCTTTCAAATGAGTAAATAAAATCTTTAAAAAATAAACATTTGAGTACAAGCTTTTATGTGTATGTATATTTTTATTTCTTATCTAGGAATAGAATTTTGAGTTATATGGAAACTGATCATTTGAGGAATTTCTAGATTGTTTTCCAAAGTGGCTACGCCATTTTGCATGCCTACCACTAGTGTATGAAATTTCTAGTATCTCCACATCTTTGCCCACACTTGTTACAAGATTTTTAAATTTTTAGCCATTCTAGTGGATATGAAGTGGTATCACACTGTGTTTTGTTTTGTGTTTCTCTGATGACTATGCTGAACATTTTTTCTTGTGCTTCTTGACCATTTATGTATCTTCCTTGGAGAAATGTTTATTCAAATCCTTTGCCCATTTTTTTAATTGGGTTATTTATTAATGAGTTGAAAGAGTTCTTTATTCTGTACACAAGTCTCATTATTTGCATATATTTTCTTCTATTGTGTGGGTTTTTCACTTTCTTAATGGTGTCTTTTAAAGCATGAATGTTTTTAATTTTGACATACTAGTTCATCATGCTTTTGGTGGATCAAGCTTTTGGTATCATGTCTAAGAACTCTGTAATCCTGGTTATGAGGGCTTTTTCCAATATTTTCTTCTAAAAGTTCTATTATTGTATGTTTTACATTTCGATGTGTGACCCATCCAAAGTTATTTTTTTTTTGTAAGCTGTGTAATGTAGGTGGACCTTCATTTTTTTGCAAATGGATGTCCAATTGTTTCAAAATAATTTTTTGAGACTATCCATTCTTCATTAAGTTGTTCTTGCACTTTTGTCAAAAATCATATGGGTCTGTTTTTGGTCTTTCTAGTCTACTCCATTGATCCATTTTTCTATCCCTTCACAAATGCCAAACTGCCTTGATAATTGTAGCTTTATGATGAGTCTTAAAATTGGGCAGCCGGATTCCTTCAACTTAATTCTTGTTCAAAAATTGTTTTGGCGGTTTTAACTCTCTTTGCCTTTCTGTATAAAGTTTAGAATCAGCTGTATTCAGTCTGTCTACCAAAGGTCCTGCCCTTAGGGTTTTCATTGGAATAGCATAAGTCTTCCAATCCTTGAACATGGAGCAGCTCTCCATTTAGGATCTCTTTGATTTCAATCATGAGCATTTTGTGATTTTGAGCCTATGGAATATTTACATCTTTTCTTAGATTTATTCCTAAGTGTTCATTTTCTGGAGCTGTTGTAAATGATATATTTTTTGAAAATTGTTTCCAGATGTACATAGTGCAAAGAACTGTTTAATTTTTGTTTGTTGACCTTATATCCTGTGACCTTGTTAAAATCACATATTAGGGGACACCTGGGTGGCTCAGTGGTTTAGCGTCTGCCTTTGGCTCAGGGCATGATCTCGGAGTGCCAGGATTGAGTCCCACATCGGGCTTCCTGCATGGAGCCTGCTTCTTCCTCTGCCTATGTCTCTGTCTCTCTGTGTCTCTCATGAATAAATAAAATCTTTTAAAAAAATCACTTATTCTAGGAGTTTTTTGTTACAAATTCCTGTGATTTTCCTCATAAACCATAAATAGGTTTCATTTAGTTTGTACTACTCCGTATGTCTTTATTTTTTCTTGTTTCATTGCATTGGCTAGAATAGAAGGGGTGGAAATGTCCATCCCTGCCTTGCTTGGTTTTTAAATTTGATTGATTTTCAAATTTTGAACCTGCTTTTATTTTCACACATCCCAAACTTGGTCATGGTGTGTTACTGCCATTTACGTATCTGGATTTGTTGAAGATGTCCATATCTGTTAATTTGCGATATTGGTAAATAGTTTTTTGTTTGTGTTATCTTTATCTTGGTTTGGTGTCAGGGTGATGCTAACCTTATAAAATGAATTGGGAAGTGATTTTTCTACTTCCTAGCAGAGATTGGTAGAATTTGTATTGTCCTCTTTCAGTGTTTTATGGGATTTGCCAGTAAGATTTTTTTTTTTTTTTAAGATTTTATTTATTCATGAGAGACACACAGAGAGAAACAGAGATATAGGCAGAGGGAGAAGCAGGCCCCATGCAAGGAGCCCGATGCAGGACCCCTGATCCCGGACTCCAGGATCATGCCCTGGGCCAAAGGCAGGCGCCAAACCGCTGAGCCACCCAGGGAACCCCTTGCCAGTAAGATTTCAAACAACAAATTCAGTTTTAAAAAATAGAACTTACTCAGATTACCTAATTTTGTTTTAATTTGGTTTATGTTAAGTTCTGGTGGTTCTTATCTTTCACTGAATTCATTTAACTTGATGTACATAGTTGTGTTGTTTCCTTAGTGTCCTTTTAATATAGCATTATCTATTTCAGTCTTGAGATTGGTCATTTGTCTTTGTCAGTCTTGCTAGACATTCATCAATTTTACTGCTTTTTTCAAGTAGTTTTTGGTTTTGTTGGTTATCCTTATTTTCAGTTTCATTGATTTTTAAACCCCTCCTTTTTTAATGACCTTTTCCCCTCTGTTTGCTTTGTGGGTTTATTCTGCTTTTTCTAGTTTATGTGGAAGCTTTGAGACTTTTTTTTTTCATAATAAAAACAATTGATGTGAATTAGTCTAAGCACTGGTTTAGCTACATTTCATACATTTTGATGTTTTCACTCAGTTCAAAATATTTTACTCTTTAGACTTACCCTTAGAACCTTATTTAGAAGTTTGTTGTTTAATCTCTTAAATCTCTTAAGTAGTCATAGATTTTCCTGTTATCTGACATTTCTAGTTTATGATCAGAGAACATACTTCATAATTTTAGTTCCTTTATATTTCTTAAGGGTTGTTTTGTGACCTAAGATACGGTCTGTCTTGGTGAATGTTCCATGTATTTTAAAAGAATGCTTATTCTTTTGTTTTAGGATGAAGCTTTTTATGTCAGGTAGATCCAGTTGGTTGTTAGTATTACTGTTTTTCAGTGTTCTTGCTGATATCCTAAATTTCTATAGATTACTAAGAGGTTTGAGTCTCCAACCGTAGTTGAATCCTTGTCCATTTTTCATATTTGAAGCTCTGATGTTAAGTGCATACAAACTTAAGATTGTCAAGTCTTCTTGAATTTTTATCTTTATTTAATGATCCCTTTTTATGCCTGACCAATTGCTCCAAAATCTTTGTCAAATTAATGTAAAACATTAGCTTTTTATTTTTTTATGGATTCTCTACCCTCAGTGTGGAGCTCAAATTCATGACCCCAAGATCATGAGTTGCATACTCTACTGGCTGAGCCAGCCAGAGTCCCCCAGCCCCCAAACTGGCTTATTTTAATCCATCTCATTTGCCTTATGTTTACTGGTTTTGGTTTATGAAAAATTACAGATTTTATATTTAGTAAACAATAAGTAGGGAGAATCTCAATCAGACCTCACGCTGAGTGTAGAGCCCGACATGGGGCTTGATCCTCTAACACTGAGATCATGACCAAAACTAAGAGGACACTCAACTGACTGCATCACCAAGGCACAGCTGTCTGTTTTTGATAGTATGCCGCATAATTAGAAATATGTAAGGTTCAGGTGTTTAAAAACTACACTGTAAAGAGGATTAAGTATATCTAGTCTTAGTCAAGTGCAAAAGGAACTTTCCTATATAAGTTTTTATTTCAATTTTCAATTAACTCTTTGCAGTGGTCACTTTGTCTTCTTAGTTTAATTAAACAAACACGAACCTTCAAAATCCTGTTTCAGTTCCAATTACCAATTTACCTAAGCAGACTAACACAATACTGGTTAGTTACCTGTCATTACCAACCACTTTGCTGGAATGCCATTTAAGGTAAGAACTTCAGGTGGGCTGAATATAAGGGTGAATTTGTATTAAGAATATCCATAATACTGATGAATCTAAATGACACAAGTTACCAATACTGTGTCAACACCAACTTTTAAATGCACATTAAATATATTTATCCTAATCTTCTGTTTTCTGAAAAGCCATTTGAAAGTAAATTAGGTAATGGCCATACTATTAATAGTGATTGTTTCTGCTATCATACATCTTCCTGCTAAATTTAAATATACCGAATGGAGATAGCTTTTTATTGTGGTTCTAGTATCACATTGACAAAACAGTTAAATCAGAACAGAAACAAATAGAAACTACCTGCAAAGGAATGCATTTCAGTAACTTTATTGAAAGGTATAGCCCTTAGTACCAAAACATAATGGTAGTTGGTTAGGCTACCTCTGCCAACTCAGAATTAACACTGATGTCAAATTATTGAAATATGTCAGCTTTTTGGGAAAACTGAAGTTATCCATAAAACACAGTTCACAAAAGTATAAGATATATTGTGGTTCTTTGGTTTATTTTCCAGTGCACATTTACCCATAACATGTCATAAATGGGTACAGCCATTCTGGATGGACACAAGCTACTTGCTGCACTGAGTAACTGTTTACATCACTTTTAATGCCGTAGATCTCCTTACGGTCACTGACTTAAAAGAAAATCTCAAATACTACCTTAGCAACTTCATAATTATGAGGATGCCTACTGACTTTTTTAAAGACTTTCTTTGGGCACAGGAGGGGCAAGTAGTGAAAGTATATTCTCTTCCTTTAAAAATCCTAAGTTAGAAGCAATAGCAGTTTTTATAAAAACAGCCCTTAGTAAAAACTTCTGGAGTGTTAAATCAAGTTTTTGGAGCATAGTTATTTTGAATTACTAACACAATAAAAACAAAGTTTCTTGATGGGATTAGATGGAGGCAGCAAATACTGTGTAAATTTTACCATGGATGCAAACCACCAGTTTTTTAGGAAAAATATTAACAATAACTTAATATGCCAAAATAACTAGGCCTGTAGTTTTACTTTTATAAAATGCCCTCAAATTTAAGTATAATTCCCAAGTAGCAGTAAAGTCTAGATCTCGGAATTATCTATTATTTGCACTATAGGTACCAAGAAACCATTTTCATTGCCTAGAATAGTGACCCTTGTTATGCCTTAAAAGTGCATTTGTGAAATGTTGGTTTTAATCTATACCTCATAATTTAGAATTTAATTAGGTTACCACTTTTGATACCACCTAAATATAATATATTGACCCAACATAGAAAGTTGGGTCAATGTTAGAAATGAAGATTCACAGTTTACCTTCCCAGGCTTGTTATTAACATTTCACATTTATGCTCTTAGCTTTCATTTGTATGCCTCACAGATGAATTTAAATTTAATTTAATTCCACTACAGCATGTTAATTAGGTAGTTTTCCCAAATCTGAGAACATCAATGCTAATCTAGTTGTGATGTTCTGAGGCTTCACAGCTTAAATTCATTATAACATCATGGAATCCATAGCTCAGGATTGTGGAGAAAGGCTTCAGAGAAGAGCTTTTTTGTTGCTGTAACAATCCTATTTAAACAAACAAAACATCAAGTTATTAGAATTCTGCCAAACATAAAGTATTATTAACTGTTAAAAAATCAACTGCTTAACAGAAGATTTAATAATCATGTCATATGTAAATGTATTAACATTTAGCTTTGAGTAGGAAAAGGTTAAATTACAACTTAAATTCAGATGGTAAGAATATATATCCTATATTAGTGATGAGATTTTAATTTTTATGCACTTTCCACTGTTCCAACTGCAATTGCAATGATATACAAATATAGTGTCGAGATACCCTGGCAGTTTGCAGATACCTAGCATGGAGACCATCTGCCATAATTTACTTTAAGTACAACATCCAAGTTCATACTGATTTTGCTTATAAGCTGACAGTCTTGAATTAGTTCATTTATGGTTCAAACTTTTGGTCCCGTTTTCCTGCTTAGGCTTGTGTTAACTTCAATTGTGCCGGAACTTGGGTCTACATATAGCAAAATGATGTGAAAAATAGTGTCTTAGTGCTTCTTTTGAAATTCAGGTTATTAAAGAGGATGTGATTTTCTAAGCTGAGAATTTAATGAAATGGCTAATGTACATATCAAAGGTTGGATAATTCCTTACTCTCAGGGTATTGTATCTTAAATGAAAAAATGCCCTCAAATATTAACTGACTAGATCAGTGAAGTCATTTTCTCCATTGCTATTCTACTCCATCTTGTTTATTTTTGATAATAATTCATTTAGTTCTTGAATTAAACAATAAAACTATAGTGCTAGAAAATTTTCTCTATATGGAGAGTAACTATGAACCAAACTTACCAATTAAGGGACCATTTCAGGAATTGTTGGAAGGTGGGTTATTCTGTAGTAACTATGCTTCAATTGCCGTGCAGTACGTCCAGAAACAATCCATTTCAACTTCTGAACATTTGGTTTGGAACACTTGTTTGATGAATATTCAGTTAAACACTTGGATACAAGTTCTTGCCAGAAGGTCAAATCTCTGCCATTTATCTGTGGATAAATTAAAAACAAATTATTAGTTACAATTGGGCACCTGGGGTGACTCAGTTAAGCGTCTGCCTTCAGCTCAGGTCATGATCTTGGGGCCCTGGGATGGAACCCTTCATCAGGCTGCTTGTTCAGTGGGAAGTTTGCTTCTCTCTCTCCCTTTTTCCCTCCCCTCTGCTCAGGCTTTCTCTCTCACATATACTCTCTATATCTCAAATAAACAAATAAAATCTTTAAAAAAAAAAAGAAAATCCTACATGGGGTGCCTGCATGGCTCAGGTGGTTAAAGATCTCTCTCTTTCTTTCTTTTTAAAGATTTTATTTATTCATTCATGAGAGACAGAGAGAGAGAGAGAGAGGCAGAGACACAGGCCGAGGGAGACATGGCTCTATGCAGGGAGCCTGACATGGGACTCGATCCTGGGTCTCCAAGATTACACCCTGGGCTGAAGGCGGCACTAAAATGCTGAGCCACCCGGGCTGCCCAAGATCTGACTCTTGATTTCAGCTCAGGTCACACATGATCTCATGGTCATGGAATTGAGCCCATGGGCTTGGTGCTCAGCAGGGAGTCTGCTTGAGATTCTCTCTCTCCTCCCCCACTGTACTCTAAAATTAAAAAAATGGTCCTACAGTATATAACTACAGCAATAATTGTGATCTTACTAATGTGTCTTTCCTTGTTAAATAAATCTGAGGATAAGCTACTCAAGTTTCAAACAGACACATCTCATTTTACTGGAGGAGCTAGTACACAAGTGGTTTAGTTTCTTTTATAGCTGTTAACACCATTTAGGCTATGACCTTGACATACCTTGGAATGTGTCTGAAGACATTCTATTCCTTCAGTTAACTCTACAAACTTCTGTGCTTGGATCTCCAGTGCAATGATAGACAATGCCAACACAGAAGGCTAAAAGAGATAAATTTTAAGTAAGTATTGAGTTGAAAATAGGTATATAAATCAGTTTAATCTTTATAAAATATTTACCTTTGCTTTAGAAAATATGATCCTGCAGTGGCATGCCTTAAGTTGAGCTTCTAGTCTTTCAAAATTAAGGCTATTCTTCCTTTTAAAAAGAAAATGAAAATTAGATTAATTTTATGTAGAATGTAGTCAACGAAGGATGTTTAGAACAACATCTAAGTCATTTTAAAATGAAATTTACGCACACATCACAGAAAATAAATCATTTGAAGAATTCCCTTTCCTTCAGGAGCATTAACTTCTTGAAGATACCATACATGAATTTAAAATAATTTTACCCCCACCAAAAAAGTATCATGTTACAACTATCAAGTTTTCATTTTAATCTATTTCTGCAGTTACTGAGTTCTTTTTCCATAAATCTGGTAGATATTTACTAGGTTCTAGGAGTTAAGTAGTCTATAAGTGGAAAATGTAATAAAAAAAAAAAGTTGAAATGTCCCTTAATCCCAAGAATTAGCCTTCAGAGACTTGAAAAAGCTGTTGACAACTGAAAGTCTCACTTTCGCTGGACAGTGAAATGAAATCCAAGGAGCTGCAGCTGTCATTGTACTTTTTTACCCCCTTCATTTTACTTTTGATTGGAATTATACCAAAATACTGAATTTATGCAATATCCAGAATACCATTTTGATTTCCAAATCTCCTTTGGTCAAAACAAAGATTACATACCTTTCAATTGGTAAGTTCTCTTGAATAAGTGAGTAGTAGAGTTGCAGAAATTGAAAGGCAGTAGTAGCTTTGACTTTCCAACACACTTTCTCCAATACAATCTTTTCCATTCTCATCAAGTCTGAAACCGTGAACCTATACTGGCTTATTCGGATCAAGTCAGTTGCCAATGGTACATTCCTTTCCTCTTCTATTGATTTAACAGCCAAATAGAAGCAGCTCAGCCCAACACAGCCAAGGTGCTTGGGCTGTACCTAAAATGACAATGAGACTATGCCTTTAGCTTATTTTATTTATTTTTAAAAGATTAAAAGATTTCATTTATTTCATGAGAGACACAGCGAGAGAGAGGCAGAGGGAGAAGCAGGCTACCTGTAGGGAGCCCAATGCCAGATTCGATTCCAGGATTCTGGGATCATGACCCAAGCCAAAGGCAGATGCTCAACCACTGAGCCACACAGGTATCCCTCTTTAGCTTATTTTAATTAAAAAATAAACAAATAAAATAATCTAGAACTCAGATACATTATTATTAAAATGTATCTTTGAGATCTATTTCTCAACTGTGAAGGACTTAATAGAGATCCAATCATTCCTCAACTCTAGCCTGTCAACACTATGTATCCACTTGGAATCAATTTTGGAGAAACTGGACTGTCAGGATAATATTTAACTTCAGCCCATAAGAAATTCTTTTTTTCTTTTCCTTCCTAAATCATTGTAGAACTGTAAGCATTATGTTCTAGTTGGACCAAATAAATTAACTGATCAAAGGCTTATAGGAGGATCAAAGCTCCTTATGGCTTATGCACAAAATATCTTTCTAAGATGTCGTGTTTTTCTAGGCTCTTTTCAATAACACATGTAAAATGGCTTTTAAATGGTTTAGCACACACTATTTACTCTGCCTGTAAAGCTCTATCCACTGCCAATCTTTTATAGTTATCATTTCCTGAATGTCTACAATGTGACAGAATCAAATTTCTATCCACTTGAAGTTACACGTTAAATGAAACTTTAAGAAGTTTTTACAGTGTGTGTGTCCTCCTTTTCTTGGAATCTCTTCAGCAACATATTTATTTCTCTTTGGGGGTTTAAGTATCTCTCTTATTCCTTGCATTGTTTTATAGTTATTGGTACAAACATTATTTTCATATAAGATTGTAATATACTTAAGGGACAGATGTATTATTATTAATCTGTGCAACATTTGTAGATTCAAAGGTAGTGCTGGCACATGGTGTCTAAACAATAGTTAAAAAATTAGTCTGTTGAGCAAGTTTCTTGAACCATCCAATTCAACAAATGTGGAATTTCTTCTGTGTATGAGGTGTTGTGTCAGGTACTGAAGACTAAAAGATGAGTTTCTTTCCATTTGTCACATCATCTCATCCACTCATGACCATGGGCACAAAAGGCAGATATATTTTTAACAGTAAGCAAGTTCTGAAATCTACACAGATGTCCTGCTTATCCAGTACAGGGAAATAATTACATAAATGCTCTTCCTTCAGAAGATACTCTTTTCTCTACCGTATGCCAACTGATGTTGAAAATAGCAAGCTAAACAATATATGAATAGGACTAGGGCTAAAACAATTAAAACTTTATATATGACTAGAAATTAAGAAGTATACTCTATTGACCAAGTGGTTCACAATATAAAACAAAACAAAACAAACCTGTAATTCTTAACCACAATCTAGCATTCTGCCTATAACACATTTCTTTAAATTTAAAAACAACAGTAGATAAATGAAAATACCCAACCTATCAAGAAAGATTTTAAAAAACAACAGCCAACTCTCATACTGGGAGTCTGCAATTATTTGCTAACATTTTTCTTTTTCTTTTCTTTTTTGCTAATAGACTATTTTTTCAATGTCAAGTTGATTCTAATTATACATTATTCTTGATTATGAAGGAAGAGTATTCACTAATGCTAGAGTACACAGAATCATCGAAATGTTTTGGCTACTTGCTGAAAATTAAAAAGGTCAAGTTTTTGAATACCAGCCCAAAGCTAGAGAAATTCACCTCCAAAACGAAATGACTAAAACCAAGAAATACTTAGTGTAATGTAGCTTTAAACATACCTTCATTTTGGACAGGAATCTGTCCAGTAAATTCACAGCTAGAGAAAATGTCTCCGTGTCAAAGCCAAAGAACTGAGTTAGACTAAGAAGATCTTTTACTTCAAAGTCCCTTAGTCTTGCAGTCATTCTGAGGCCATTATCGTGTGCAGATTCAATTAGTCTCAAGCCGCAGACCTTTGGCTGACATCTGGACTCCTGTTCCAATAGGGCATTCAGCTGGTGTAGCAGTTTCTGAGATTCAGTTGTTGTCAGTACTTCTATCATCTATATATAGCACAAGGCCCAGAAAGGAGTGTAAGAAAAGCCCTTCCTGCCTTGTAGCATGCCAAGTGCTTTATACACAAGTTTCCCCTCCCCCAATGCTGCCAGTGATCTAAGTCCTTGCAAAGTGCCGTCTGTTACAGCCACCCCTCACCCCCACCCGACCAGTTGGTCACATCCTAGATTGTGACTTCCTAGAGGACAGGAGCCATGCCTCAAACACATTAAAAATCTTCAAGAAATACTTGTTCAAGTCATTCACTGCCAAGAGATAACTGAGTATTGATACTCTGAGATTGGACGGTCGTATGTAATCGCCCTATATTGAACTGCCATGCTGTGAACTGTTAACGTTAGTTAATTTTACTTAATCCCTATTTCCTCATCTGTAAAGTGGGTATGAGGTTCTTACCTACCTCACAGGCTTGTGTGGAAAAACGAGATCACCTAGGTATAGGGCTTAGCACAAAGGCACCTAATAAACACTGGACAATAGTATTTACTTCGTTGTAAAATGAGGTAACAACATTTGTCTCTCCGAGTGGCTGTTAAAATTAAGATGATTCATGTAGAGTTTTGCACAGCGCCTGACACACCGCGCTCCATCATCGTCAACTTTTATTGGTGAAGCTTAACACGTCGCGAGGGCGTGAGGTACCGTAGGCTGCAGCATGCACCTGGGAGTTTCATTAATCTCAGAGTCGGTTATTCCACAGCTAGTACGTCCCGGCCACAAGGGAAGCCCGGCACGAGCGTACCTCCCACACCACGGGGAAGACCGGGCGGCAGGGGATCTTTCAAGTTGCGCGACTGAAGGGAAGCGC
The DNA here is from genome assembly GCF_053574225.1 of Canis aureus. NCBI lineage: Eukaryota > Metazoa > Chordata > Mammalia > Carnivora > Canidae > Canis > Canis aureus. The sequence goes on from NC_135614.1 coordinate 49,646,511, forward strand.
CGACGAGGAAGCACTAACTTTACGGGCCCGGACGCTTTTCCGCCGTGGGCTGGTCCCCGGGACCCCGCCGACCGGACAGTAAGACTGGCCCCGCCCCTCCAAGCTCCGACTAGCCTGGACTTGTTGCAACCGGAGAGTGAAGCGAGGGAAAGAGCGCGGGCTGGACCCGCCCCTCGCCCCGCATCCTTCACCCCTCACCCCTCACCCCTCACCCCTCACCCCTCACCCCCAACCCGGCTCCTCAGCCGCACCGCGAAGCCAACCCCCGAGGCCCCGCTCACCTTGACCGCGACTGCGGCTCCTCAGCCGTGACTACCCTCCCCGGGCCTGCTCTCACCTCACCCCGCGATAACAGATCCGATAGGCCCACGAGGCGAGGGGACTCGCGGGTAAGAGGGGAGAGGCCCGGGGAGGGGGAGCCGTCCTGGGCGGAGGTCTCCGCAGCGCCGCCCGGACGACACTGCCCACCACAGGGTCAGCTCGGAGCCGAAGGGGCAGCGCCTGACCGCTTGAGTAATATATTGGAGGGCGGGGCTTGCCCCTGGTGGGCGGGAGAGAGGGGCGGCTTAGCTTCTGATTGGTGCACTTCCTTTGATGGATGGCCCCAGCCGTCCAAAGAGGGCTGGCCTGGGAGGGAAGAAGTCCAGCCAATCGGCACACACTTCCCATTATCCCGGAGCCAAATTCTCCGCCCCCTGAGGCCACGCCCCTTGCCTCTCAGCTTCTCTCCGTGGAGAGTTTCCTAAAGTGTTTTCAACCAAGAGGTGGTCCAACTAAGTGGTGTACGCGCTCTGTCCCGGGTGAGGTCTCTGCTGCCAGCCGGATTGGCCAGAACATCATTCCAGAATGTACTGAGAGTGTCTGTTCCCTGCGGCTCAGTAGAGTTGTTCGGCGTCGTCTTTGTAAAAATACAGCGACTAATTACAAAACACAAAGTAAACCCTTGATTTTTCGTCACAGGTTGGAGAGGTGGTGAATTTTCTTTTTTTTTTTTAATTTTTATTTATGATAGTCACAGAGAGAGAGAGAGAGGCAGAGACATAGGCAGAGGGGAAGCAGGCTCCATGCACCGGGAGCCCGATGTGGGATTCGATCCCGGGTCTCCAGGATCGCGCCCTGGGCCAAAGGCAGGCGCCAAACCGCTGCGCCACCCAGGGATCCCCAAGGTGGTGAATTTTCTATGCGGTGGTGTATTCTATAGGTTTCTCCTTGTGGGCTTTGGGAAATCCATGAATTCTTGCCTTATTTTGCTTTTTGTACGATTTATCAAAGAATGGAGCTGGGGCAGGTGAATTCTTGGTCTTCACCAGTTTCCTGAATTTTATTTTTGAGCTAATTAAAAGTTGGTAGGTTTTGTTGTTGTTGTTTGTTTTTTTTAAATGGCTTAAAATGGAAGGAGGAGAGTACATGGGAAAATATTTGTAGTGACTATGAATCTAAGTCCACAGACCCAGGTGTGAAGGGGGCCCATGCCGGGTAGGTGGGAAAATAATTAGCCTGAAGCCTTCCTGGACCCCCCCTCCTCTTTCGATCCCTTACAAATGAGAAGGGTCTACATTAGAAGGGTCTGAGGACTGATGAGGAAAGAGTTAATCAGTTCTCAGAGCTGTACTTGGATGTCTCTGCTATCATGAACTCTTTCTGGTTAGTGGCATTCTGAGCTATAAAAAGTGAAAATCTGAAAGATTTACTGGTATCCCTTCTCTTTTCCCTGAGGTGTCTTTTCTTGAGGCAATGTCACAGAACCAAGCCTCAAAACGGGGGCAGAGTTGTGGAGAGGAAAAGAGAGGGAAAACCAGGGAGAAAACGTAATACCTCAAAATAACACCCCAGCCACAACAATAGGTTGGTTGACAAAATGCAGCTTTTCAAATGGGGAAGAGGCCTCCATCCTTCTTGAAAACAAACTTACATAATGAGTATAAACGGACAATTTAAAACCTTTAAAAAGTATTCACTACAGTAATGTGTGAGTTTACAAATGTACATGTTTCTCTTTTGGCTTTTAGTTACAGAATTAGGAATATGTGTATATATACTCACTTACTAATATCTATTGAAACATGTGCCAGTGGAGAACAAAATATATTGGTACCTGTCCTTGTGGAATATGTAGTCTTGTGGACACTATAAACACATGGACTTTGGAATAAAACTTATTTTCAAATCGTAGGTTACTAACTAGCTATGTGACTCTTAAGTTATTAAATCACATTAGTTTCCATTCTTTTCTGGCAAGTAAAAGTACCTTATTCATAGGGTTATTGAGAGGATTAAATAAAGCAAAGTACATAAAAAGGTAGGCACTCTGCCCAGAACACAGTAAATACTTGCTAAATGGTAGGCTTTATTATTAAATTATTAACATTTCTTTTGAAAATGTCTTGCTCAAACATACATTTGATTGGGCTTTTTCTATTGTCAGATTTAATCTTCTCAGCCTAGAATCAGAGTTAATAAAAGTATCTAAATTGCATTAATTTCTAAATCTTTTATACTTGAAATTTTCATGTGAGGCTTTAGGTAATATATCAGTGTTTATGTAATAAAACTGTTTCACATTAGGATCTTATTTTTTGAGATCTGAAATTCCCTATCTGAAAGTAATTGTTTTGACTGCTCTGAAGAAAACTTGATTAAATATAAAGCAAGTCAAATGGACATTCCTTACCTTTTCTCCTTCCCTTTACTCCCACTGTCATTTATATTTGATGATATTAGAATGTTAGTCTATCACTTAAATAATTGAAAAGAGATAATTTTTTATAGAAAAATTAGAAAAATGAGCAAATTAGAAATTAGAAAAATAAGCAAATGTAAGACTCAATTATGTACTCTTGTAAAAGAAAGAAAATGAGCCACTTATTCGCTATGAAATTATTTATAAAGATGTGTAGATTTAGTAATGAGTTTCAGGAATGTTTCAAATGACTGGCTTCTCAGGTATTTTCGAGGCTTGAAGATATATGCAGCTGCCATCTTTATACTTTCTTCTCTGTCATCAGTTAAGTGCAGCAAGAACCAAAGCTCAGAATAATGGCCTTGAGGTTGGGCAAGAATCCCAGGCAGTCACAGGAAGATTTAATCATATTCTCTACATTGTAGACTGCAGAAGTGCCTTTGAGCAACAAAAGTTATAACAAGTAGGTATAACAGTGGTCCTGTGTCAAATGCTGCCCAGACTCACAGGGAAGTTCCTAATTGGTTCTGTCTCCAACCTAGAGATTGGAGGAGGTTCTGCACCTCACCATCTCTTTAGGCTTCTTGACAAATGTCTGGAACTTTTGTATGTTGATTTTTCCAATTGTGGTGAGGGATCAAGAAGTGAGGATCCCTGGGTACTTTCCCCTCTGCTTTCTGATCCTTTCTGGCACTAGTTATTACAATCCCTACCACCTCTCCAACTGTTTGCTAGAACACCTGCTCAGTATTATTCATTTAAAGAGAGCTTGTTTGGCAGTGGCCTTTTTGAGTCTTTATTAGCCCTTGGTGTACCAGAGAAATTGTGTATAGTCTGGGTGGTTGGGGTGGTGGTGGGGGGGGGGGGGCAGGCAGGGAGAAGGATACATAGAAAATAGTTTAGTGATGTCATGTCTATCTTGCCATTCAGTGATTCTAACTACCTTAGATAAGGTAACCCCTTCCAACTAATTGAGGTTACACTACATTCAATGCAAAACTAAACTTCGTAGGTACCACTGCTACCTAAAGGCAGTTTTTTTTTTTGGGGGGGGGTGGGGAGAAATAAGACAGTTTAATGATGGCTTCCTTGTTTTACAGACAACAGGAGGACAAACATTTCTCTCCATGCACCTGTGCAATGAAATCAGGCGAGTGGCAATCCCAGGACAGGAGCCATGGAACTCAGAGCCACCGCTCAGCCTCTCAGTCGCGTGGTCCCAGCAGCGGCAGACACGGGGAGGCGGGGGACGGCCTGGCCTCCCGGGGTGGGAGTGAGGGGCCAGGTGCCGCAGGAAGTGAGGGGCGCGGCACTGCCCGGTGCTGGTGGGAGAGTGTGGGGAAGGGGGCGGGGAGCCAAGCGCCCGGGTGGGCCCCAACCACAGGGAGCAGCTCGGTGGCATCAGCTGTCCCATCAGAGCTACCCTGGGGGCCGGAATCAGGCTGCGCTGGGAGGAAGAGCCCATGGCAGAAGAGGAGCACATGCTGACTGCCTTCCTCCTGCGCATGGAGCTCCTGGTGACTCAGCTGCACCTGGCAAGGGGAAGAGCGCTCCCGAGATCTGATGAAGACCGTCTGCTACTAGATGCCTGAGTGCTTGCACATCAGCTTGACTTACCAGAGGATATTTTCTTAACAATTGCATTAAAAAAAAATCAAATGGACCAGTGAAGTGTTTTCAAAGGAGTAGTCCTTGAAAAGGGACTCTTTTGGGAATAGCATGGCAGGTTAGGAGATCTCCTGCACCCTAGCATTTGGTCCAGTTGACATAGACTGTTGAGTGCAGGGCTCAAAGCCAAGATCAGCTAGTAATAAAAAGAGTTTGTATTTGTTATATGCTTCCCATGTGGCAGGGTGTGTATTGAATTTAAACCCGTATGATCTTACTTAGTTCTCTAACAATTCTGATATTATTATTATTATTATTATTATTATTATTATTATATTATTATTATTATTCAGAAGTGAGGGATATCCTGTATACTTCTTATTTGGTAGCTACCATTTACTGTTTAATGAATATAGATTATATATAACTTGAATTTGGATATTGCATTAAAAATAGCTTTTATTTTGGAATATTTCAGACTCATTACTCAGCTTCAGTAGCTATCAACATTTTGATCATGTTGCCTATTTACTTTTTGTTTGTCTGAACATTCAACAAATATTTACTGAGGACTTTGAAGGTGCCAGACCATTGTATTTTGTAGTCCTAGACTAAAAATATAACTTTTGGGCCGCAGGATGGGTTGGTTATTGTTCTCTGTGAAGATAAGAAGTTGGAAGGATAAACTGGATCATTGTCATCCAAGTGCATTTCTTTAGTCTGAAGTCCACACTGGAGGATTCTCTGTGGTCTGCTGCTTTAGTAGGACAAGGTGGGGATGGGGAGGGGATAGCAATTCCCTTCCTTATAAAGGTTTCTGCCTAGGCTGCTACCCATTCTTCCCAAAAGCGCATGCACATATACCTTCACATCTACACAAAAGGTTTTGACAGAGTTGAGATTTGGAAAAGGAAGTATTACATTTTCTGATCTTGCTCTTTTGTCCAGTTGCATTGTACTGGAATAACGTTATGTCATAGGTCAGAACTTCTGTTCTCTACGTTAGCCTTAAACTGGTCAGGGCCTTCCTTGCTTCATGTCACCATGTTCCTCATTTCTTTAGCTTCTTCACTCTAACTCCTGAACTGAGTTTTGAAAGGTTTAGCCAACTGAAGAGGCTGGTACAAAGGGCATTCCAGACAAAAGTAGCAATACGTGGAAAGGTACAGAGGAAAGAGAGAGTGACAACTCACTCTACAAATGGAATAGAGTTTACTCTGGCTAAAGGTTGGAGGGTGTTGAGGGTGTGTCTACCAATGAGATGGAGGAGAAAAGCACTGTTTATCCTAAAGAGCCATGTAGACCATGTATACCATTCTTGGATTTTTTGGACTTTATTCTACAGGTTTTAGAGAACCAGCCATGGAACTTAAAAGAGATTGTCACAATTGGATTGTGATTTAGAATGACCCCTGGGCATCAGCATGAGGGCTGAAGAGAGGGCCAAGAGTGGAGTTCAGAAGAATAGTTGAGAGACCATTGCCTTAACCTAGGAAAAGAAGTGACAAGATTGAAGCAAGGGAGTAAGAGTGGGAATGGAAAGAAGGGATGGATTCAAGGGACCTTTTGGGGTACAAGTTGATGGATTGTGGATACTGATTAGGGGATCAGGAAGAAGGAAGAGTCAGTAATGATGTTCAGATTTCTCGTTTAAGCAGAATGGAGATTCTCTTTATGTGCTCAGATCAGGGAATATAGGGAAAAGACCAAGTTTTGGGGGGACGTCCTTGAGCTAGTGATGCTTGAAGGACTTTCAGGTAGTGCTGTCTGAAAGGCACCCAGAGAAATCTTTGGTGCTGCAGATAGCTTTGGGATTTATCAAAATATGGGTAGGTGGGGGGTGATTTGAGTTGTGGAAGTAAATCAAGGACAAGAAATATAGGAGAGGATGTGTTATAGGAATCAAGAGAAAGTGTTTCAAGGACAGAGGGAGGATATTGTAAAGAGGGTAATAGATTGAGATGTATGAATAGAAACGTATGAATAGAAAGAGAGAAAATGAAATCAGTGAATATATAAACTACTCTTGCAGGAGGTTGACTGTGAGGGGTGGAGGTAATGGGTGGAGGGTACATATAATTTTGAGAAAGATATTTTGCTTTTCAAAGGTGAGCTAGATTTGCATATGTTTAAATAATGACAGGAAAGAGCCAGCAGAGGAAAAGAAGCATCTGACTACTGGAACAATCTAAAGCCTCCTATGACACTAGTCAATTTACATTTGGTCAGCTGTATTGTTATAGAAGCTTCTAGTTAAATACAGATTACAATGGAAGCGAACAACACAAAGAAGCAGAAATTCTATGTACTTGGCTTGAAATTCTCTAACTAGATGTGAAGAAACATCACTAAATGCTTTATGCATGTTTCTGTTGTCTGTAGCTATATTATGTTCATAATTTCCAGTTTGAAATTATTTAAAGGGCTCTTCTTGATTTAAAATATTTTGGCTTGAAAAAAATAAAATAAATAAAATATTTTGGCTTGTCAAGAAAAATTCAAAAAGAAATATTTTGGTTTGTCAAGTTAGGAGCTTTAAATCAGTGTTGAAGTAAGAGTAATAAATAAAAACATGCATTTTATGTGCCTGTGTGTAGTTAAAATATGGTAAGAACAAGGATTCAATTTGCTTAAGCCTTTGAAAATATCTAGCTTTTTGTTGGAAGCCAATGCATAGATTTAGCTCAAATAGAATAAAAACCTCAGGAACATCATGGAAGTTTCTATTTTAAATGGAAAAATACATATATTTACATCATGTAACCCTAAATACAGTGTATGTGAGCATGAAAATACCTGGATGTGGTAAATAATACTGCCAAATAGCACATACAGAGCTTTCTGTAAGACATTTCCTGCCAGGGGCACCTGGAGACTCAGTTGGTTGAGCATCTTGATTTTGGCTCAGGTCATGATTTCAGGATCATGAGATAGAGCTCTGTGTCTGCTTGAGATTCTTTCTTTCCCTCTGCCCTTCCCTACCCTCTAAAATAAATAAATAAATCTTAAAAAAGACATTTCCTATCAATCCTTGCCTTGTAGAAGAACTTTGAATAATTAAAAGCTGTGGTTTGGTTGAGACACCAAGGGTCCAGACTACAGTCTGGGTCTCAGTTTCCCTCCCTAGGAGTTCACAGTTTTTTAACAGTACATCAAAAATTGTGAGGTTTAATTGGACTAATACATGGAAAGAACACACGTAAGAGCTCAGTAAATGTTAGATATTATTATCTATAGATATAAGTAACCTTCTGAGAGATGAATTATAACCCATAGCACTGCTGACATCAGTGACTAAGTATATTTAAACTAAGCAATGTTATCAAGACTTTGCCCTTCATTACTTAAAATAATAAGTTAGTCTTCCAATTGTTTTAACCTTGAACTAAGAATTCATCTCCTAATGTGTCAGCTACAAGAGTTCAAAAGCTCAAAAACTGGGAGGAGTTGGCTTAATATAAATCTGATAAACATAAACCAGTATTTTAGGGTTTTTTTTTTAAGATTTTATTTATTTATTCATGATAGACAGAGAGAGAGAGAGAAGCAGAGACACAGTTAGAGGGAGAAGCAGGCTCCATGCCGGGTGGGCGCCTGATGGGGGACTTGATCCTGGGACTCCAGGATCGCGCCCAGGGTGAAAGGCAGGCGCCAAACCGGCAAACCACCCAGGGATCCCCTGTATTTTAGGTTTTTCTTTAGATTTCCTTCTGTTAAACATTTTCCTTAAGTGAACTTTCCTCTAATATTGAAGTGTATAATGATTCCCATCAAGAGGTAATGGCGTCTTCTGTTTTTAGTGCCCTTCATTGTTGACTGAGGAATTTCACATGTATTTTCTCATCCAAACTTCCTAGAATCCTTGCCAGATTTTCAGGGCAAGGATTGTTTTGGTTTGCTAGGCTTCTATAATAAAATATCATAGACTGAATGGCTTAAATGATAGAAACTTATTTTTTCATAGTTCTAGAGGCCAAGTTCAAGGTGTCAGCATGTTTGGACTCTCCTAAGCCCTCTCCTTGGCTTACAGAAGTCCACCTTCTTGCTGTGTCCTCACATGGACTTTTCTCTGTGCTTGTATCTTTCTCATTTCTCTTCTTCCTCCTCCTCTTTTTTTTTTTTTTTTAATTAAATAGCCCTCCCACCCAATGTGGGACTTGAACTCAGGACACTGAGATCAAGAGTCACATGCTCTACCAACTGAGCCAGCCAGGCACCCTTCTTCCTTTTCTTTATAATGACAACTATCATATTGATTTAGGGCCATACCGTTAGGACTTCATTTAACTTTTTCTCTTTAAAGGCCCTATTTCTAAATATAGAGACAGTGGGGTTAGGGCTTCAATATATGAATTTTGAAGGGGACACAGTTTAGTTCAGAATAGGTTGTGATCCATATTTTCTTGGAGAGGGCAGTAAGGCCAGAGATTTCTCAGGGTCACTTGCCTTGTGGTTAACTTTTCATTCTATTTTCCCCCATTGTGCATCTCACATTCCCTGCTGAAATTACTTCTCCAGAAATGCTTTCTTTCTCTTTCTTTCTTTCTTTCTTTCTTTCTTTCTTTCTTTCTTTCTTTCTTTCTTTCTTTCTTTCTTTTTTCTTTCTTTCTTTCTTTTCTTTTTTTCTTTCTTCCTTTCTTCCTTTCTTTTCTTTCTTTCTTTCTTTCTTTCTTTCTTTCTTTCTTTCTTTCTTTCTTTCTTTTTCTTTTCTTTCTTTTCTTTCTCTTTTCTTTTCTCTTTTCTTTTCTTTTCTTTTCTTTTCTTTTCTTTTCTTTTCTTTTCTTTTCTTTTCTTTTCTTTTCTTTTCTTTTCTTTTCTTTTCTCCATGCCTAGCATAGAGTCCAACATACAGCTTAAACTCATGACCCTGAGATCAAGACACCTGAGATGAGATCAAGAGGTGGACACAACTGACTGAGCCACCCAGATGCCCCTCCAGAAATGCTTTCTTGGTGGTATGTATTTATGAAATGATTTGAAGTTCATGGACAAAAGAATGATGTTTTATCCACACCTGAAATCCAAGTTCAGAATTTCATTGTTTGATGGTACTTTGTTCAACTGTTCAACTGAACTCACTGTCTTAGACTACACTATTTTTAATTTTTAGATGGTCATTTCAGAATAGCTTTTGGACTAGCTTTAGAAATTAGTGGCTAGCTTATTTTAATGCTCTCTAATTCACAACCCCTTTAACAATAAGCCCTTAAAAAAGGGAAAGAATCTATTAAGAAATTGCTAGCAAGGGATGTGATGTTAAGAACTGCTCTTGGGCAATGAATTAATTATTGCTTGTTCCAGATTTTCATTTTTGAAAACAGTGGAATTAATAGAGACATCTTATGAGTATCAAAACAAATCCACTGTAGAAAAAAGTCTGTCTTTCCTCTACAGTTCTGGAGGCTGAGGAATTCAAGATTAAGTTCCTAGCAGATTTGGTTCCTGGTGAGCCCTCTTTCTGGTGTGCTTATAAGCCACCTTTTGGCTCTATCTTCACATAGCAGGGGGAATAGGGGTCCCATGGGTTGGGAGGATGGAAAGGAGAGCTCTTTAATCCCATCAAGTAGGTCCCACCCTCTTGACCTCATCCAAACCTAATTATCTTCCACAGACCCTCCCCCCGCCAAATCCCATCACACTGGGGTTTAGGGCTTCAACATATGAGTTTGGGGGGTGGCATGTTCACTCGGTAACAGAGTGGTTTCTATGTTTTGGTTGTTATGAATAATGCTACATTCATGCACATGTTTTTGTGTGGATATATATTTTTAATTTTTGTTGGGAATTTACCTAGCAGTAGAATTGATAGGTCATATAGCAGCTCTGTATTTAATATTTTGAGTGATTGTCAAGCTGTTTTCCAAAGTTGCTGCACTATTTTACCTTCCCACCAACAATGTATGAGAGTTCCAATTGCTCCACATCCTTGTCAACACTTGCTATTTTCTGTTGTTTTGATGATAGCCATTCTAGTGGCTATGATGTGTTATCTCATAGTTTTGTTTTGCAAGCATGATGACTAGTAATGTCAAGCATATTTTCATGTGCTTATTGGTCATTTTAATATCTTCTTTAGAAAATCCTTTGCCCATTTTTTATTGTAGTAAACTATTTATCAGGTAAAATTTACCATTGTAGCCATTTTTAAATGTATAGTTCATTGGCACCAAGTATATTCACATTGTTGTACAGCTATCACCACTATCCATCTCCAGAATTTTTTCATCTTCCCAAACTGAAACTCTGTACCCATTAAACAATAAGTCCTCTTAATTTGATCCCCAGCTCTTGGCAACTATTATTATACTTTTTGTCTATGAATTTGACTATTCTAGGAATTTCATGTAAATGTAATCATACAGTATTTGTCTTGTTTGTGACTTAGCATGATGTCCTCAAGGTTCATCCATGTTGTAGCATGTGTCAGAATTTCTTTCCTTTTTAAGGGTGAATAAATTGTATCATGTACCCTATTTTGTTTACCCATTTATCAATAAAGGACACTTGGGTTGTTTCCATATTTTAGCTATTGTGAATAATGCTGCCATGAACATTGGTATACAAATGTCTCTTTGAGACCTCGCTTTCAAATATTTTGGGCATATTGAAGTGGGATTGCTAATCATGTTATAATTCTATTTTTAATTTTTTGAGGCACTGCCATATTATTTTCTGTAGTGGTTGCACCATTTTACGTTCCCCACCAACAGTGCACAATCGCTCTAATTTCTCCACATCCTTGCCAACACTTGCTAATTTCTTTTTCTTTTTTTGATAATAGCCAACCTAATGGGTGTGAAATAATATTTCTGTGGTTTTAATTTGCGTATCTCTACTGATTTTTAATGACAGGCATCTTTTTAGTCCTTTTCTCTGTTCAACTGTTGTTGATTAGATGTCTTCTAAGACCTAGGTCTGGGCACACAGAAACAAAATACATGATCTGGGATCTCAAGAAGCTCTTAGCAGAGTGTAGTCTGGTGCTTAAAATCATCTTTGGGGAACAACTGGGTGGCTTAGTGGTTAAGCATCTGCCTTTGGCTCACGTCATGATCCTGGGGTCCTGGGATCGAGTCCCACATTGGGCTCATCGTAGAGAACCTGCTTCTCCCTCTGTCTGTGTCTCTGCCTCTCTCTCTGTGTCTCTCATGAATAAATAAATAAAATCTTAAAAAAAAAAAAACCCAAAACCCTCTTTGAATTTAGGCTAGCTCTAGATGTGTGATGTTGGGAACATTACTAACTTGTCTGAGTGCCCATTCTCTCTTCTTCCTAAAGGTAATAACACCCATTCCACAGGAATTGTGTCTTTTCACATTCTTATTGGCCATTTGTATATGTTCTTTGGAAAAATATCTATTCAAATCCTTTGCCCATTTTAAAATCAGGTTTGCTGTTGTTGAGTTGTAGATATTCTTTATTCATTTTGGATATTAACCCTTTATCATATATATGGTTGGCAAACATTTTCTTCCATTCCATAGGTTGCATTTTCACTCTGTTGATTGTGTTCTTTGATGCACAAAAGTGTTTCATTTTGATGCAGTCCCATTTTCTATTTTTTTCTCTTTTGTTATCTATGCTTTTGATGTCATATCCAATAAATCATTACCAAATCCAATGTTACAAAGCTTTTCCCCTGTGTTCTAAGAGTTTTATAGTTTAGCTGCTTAACATAAGCAGAAAAAGTTTTGCTTTTGATACATTATCTCTCTTCTTCCCTTTTCTTTTCATGTTGTAATCGTTCATGGTCCTTGTATCTACCACAAAGTGGCAGCTAATCTGAAAAATTAACCTATATAAATATTAATGTATTATTCCTGTTGGTTATCTATGGCTACATTAAACAACAACAATGACAACGACAACAACAACAAAATACCTCAAAGCCAAGTAACTTAAAATAGTGATGCCATTTACTTACTAACAAATACACACTCAGCTAGAGTAGACCAGAGTGGCTTGGAGACTGGTAGCTGGAATTCTGTGAATGGTCATTCACTAACTCACTTATCTGTGTGGCCTTAATGCTGCCTGGGACTTCAGCTTTGGCTGTGGCCAGAATACTTGCATGTGACCTTTCCATGTGGTTGCTGGGCTTTCTTCTAGCATGGTGGCTGAGTTCCAAGGGTGAACTCATAGACAGACAGACAGACAAAGAAAGATAGGGAGAGCAGCCAGAAGCCATATGGTCTGTAGGAACTAGTTTCAGAAGTCATGCCACATTCCTTCTGTTGTTCTCTATTGGCCAAGTAGCCTAGTCCATTTCAGGGGCAGGGAAAATAGGCTCCACTTGCTGATAAACAGCTGCAAGGTTCTGGAAGAGCATTTTAAGACCAAAAATATTACTGTGGCTATTTTTGGAAATATAATCTTCATACCTACCAATGGCAAAATACAAATTTTGAAAAGACGATATCAAAATCTAAAGAAATGATTGCCAAAGTGGGTGTTTTGGGCAATAAGACACAATGCTAGCAGACAGCCCTTTCAATAGCATTAAGTAGGCAACCACATATTCTACAATACAGGGGCCAGTTCTAAAAGGGACAATGAGCTTTTCCAAGGATTAAGTGAGTCAAACTGTCTATGCAAAGTCATGCAAAGTAGAATTTATTTTTGAAAACTCACTAATCTCAGGATTTGAAGGGAATGTTCTAATAAGTTTCCTTATCGTTGCTGCTTAAACTTGTATTAAAATATTGTCAACCAGAATGATCAGGATGTTATCAGTTTGGGTTCTTTTTTTAAACTCTGAAACCACCTCATTATAAGGTTAGTAAAGATTAGACTGAAAGATGAATGCTAAAAACAGTATCATGTCAAGGAAAGTCAGAAAGGGACATGGATTTGAAGGTCAGCTAGAATTCTACAGAGAAAGAGTGATTCTGATGCAGTGTCTTATTCATGCTGTTTTTGAACTAAAAGTCTAAGTAATTTACATTTGGTAACCAGGTCTTATGTTTCTACTGACAATGCCAGTTGAGAAAGTTACTCATAACTGAGAGAAAAAGAACTACCCCCAAATTGTATTATTTGTCACTCTGTCATTCAGAAAGTTCTACAAATGGACACATTTGATGTGTTTTTTTTTTTTTTTTTTGCTAACTCTAGTCTAATTACTGGTACCAAATGCTGACACTCACTGCAACAGGGCATTAAATGAATATTGAGTTGTGACAGTTCATTGTTCTGATTGGAGAAAGAATCTGTTGCTTCGTTCTTAGTCACAGGCTATTACAGTGAGATGTTGTCTCCCTGTTTACTCCCATGAGTTTTAGATTAAAGGTTAAGTAAACCTAATACTATTGGTTAATTAGAATGCTTGACTAACTTTCCCTTGTCGTTCTCTCAGACAACAGAAGCTTTAGTTTATATATAAGCTCCAGACTTACTCCCAGTAAGTACTGGGAGTCTCTGTTATGTAATTACTGACGCAAGTTACCCCACAGTTGCAATAGTAGACATAATATGAACATGCTCACTAATGAACCAAACACTTACAAAATTAGCCTCATTTCAGAGGTTCTTTCCCTCATTAGCACTTGTGTCTAATCCACCCATTAGATCAATGTCTTTGTCAAATAGAATATATAATGTATATAGGACACACATGGATTACAAAATGAAGTTGCAAACTTTGTAAAAAGGATGATGACGGGATAGATATTTCAGAAGGGAATGATTTGAATATCAAAGGATAAGGAGAGGCCCTTGGAAAAATTGAAGAAGCTCTAAAATATTTTGAAAAACATCAGAAAATTGAATGTGAAGGAAATACTGACTTATGATTCTAATCAACTTTATCAAAAGAATCATGCCAAAACTAAAAACTTAATCCATTTTTTGTTTGTTGAATTAGGACATATTTGTAATTATAAACTAACTTTTAAATATATAAAATTATTTTATAACCTTTGGTTTCTCTTCCCATTATAAATGTCCCTATAAATTTTTTTTCTCATTGTTTAATATGAATTTAGAGTCCCTTTTTCACTAGATTTAATTTTCCTGTTATTAATTATCCTCAGATAATGAGGACATCCTAGATCAATACTCTTCATCTTGTAGTTTTCTAAAACCTGGACATGACCACATTCATTCTTTCTCTAAGACTAGAACTCTGCAGATACTTCCTAGTCCCATACTGGGTTGACATCCCCCTATTAAAATTTTTAGAATTGCAGCAGACTTCTAAAATGCTAGGGTCTAACATGACTAACATGTCATAGTTAGGTGACACTGCCCTCTGTAGCCCTCTGTCCTCCAGTGTTTTCCCTGACTTGCATGTTTGATGTCACCTAAACATAAATTCCTCTGTCTGAAATGTCTTTCCCACTCTTTCCTCCATCCTTCTCAGTCATTATGGCCCTTTCAGATAGTTTTCAAACACAGCTTCTTCAATGAAGAACTCCCCAGTTCCCAGAGGAAAACGTTTTTTTCTAAGTTTTTACATTGTTTGTCTTATACATTTGGCAGTTATCACCTTTTGTCTTCTTAGCACTAATAGTAACAGCTAATTCCATTTGTATCTCTATGACTCAATCTCCTACCCCACTTCTCATACCTTATGTTCAGTAGAGACAAAGCACTTACATTGTAGCTGCTTCCTCTTGCATTTACCTTCATATTTCTAAATGAACCATAGTCATGCATCAGAGGGTGATTTTGCCCTTTAGGGGACATTTGGCAATGTCTGGAGACATTTTTAATTGTCATCACTGGGTAAAAGGTTTGTCGTCTAGTGGTAGAATCCAGTGATCCTGCCAAAAATCCTATAATGCACAGGACAGGCCTCACAACAAAGAATCATGTGGTCCAAAATGTCAATTATACCAAGGTAATTGAGTATGATGACCTCTGCTATGTTAGTAATAAGTGGGGAGCTATCCACAAATCTTTTTCAAAAAATATTATTTATAGAGCTTCTTAATGGGCATTTATTTTCTCCACCAAGGGATCCTTTAATATTCTGTCGGTAGAGTTAAAAAAAAATAGTTTAGAGGTATTTGGGTGGCTCAGTCAGTTAAGCATCTGACTCTTCATTTCATCTCAGGTCATGATCTCAGGGTCGTAAGGTTGAGCCCTGCATCAGGCCCCATGCTGGACATGGAGCCTGCTTAAGATTCTCTCCCTCTCTCTTTATCCCCCCACCCCTACTTTCTCTCGTAAAAAAAATGAAGTGATTCGTAATCTAGAGATTCATTTATTTTTTCTTTTTCTGGCATAGGACGTGTGATGTGCAAGTAAAGGCAGATAACCAGAGAGCACACATGTCAGATCTGAGATAGCAGTGTTCACTGGAGAAAATTCATAGAGACAGAAGTAGCAGGCACATGGGTACCTTTTGTCCATTCATTCTAGTGCAGAAGAGATCTAGCAGAGTCAGACATCAGATTGCATGAAAGAGACTTTCAGCTGCATGATTAGGAAAGCACTCTTTCCTAGAATGGTGAGAGGCCAAGGTACAAGAGGGATATGATGTGATATAGTCTTGAATCTTGGCTGCAACCCTAGTGCCCACCTAGAGAGTAACAAAATCTCAGAAGGAACTGCCATCTGTGTGCCCAGGAAGCTGAATTTTGGGGCTACTTAGCTAGGCAAAGTCTCTTGTGCCCCTTTGATGAGGCAGCAGTGAAACTGCCTACCTCCAGGGGCCCTGAAAAACAGATGGTAAGAATAGTGGCAGCAATCACAATGAAGATTAGGTGGACTTTTGTTCAGTTTTCAGGTGCTGGTAAGCTGTCCAGATTCCCATGTAACTCTGGAGAAGGAAATAATGGCAGAATTGGGTGAAAGGGAAATAAATGTGAAATTTCTTACACACTTGAATTGGCGAATTAAGTGTCATATATACTATGTGTGTTTGAAATGTTGTCCCCATCTCTCACCAAATCCTGACATAAATTAACATGAAACTAGGATGTTTTCAAGGCTTGTTGAACTAAAATAGACTTGATCTTTCTTCACTGCAAAGATTTTGCAGACTATTGCTATGAAAGCTTTAGTATGTTGGCCCCTTGATATTTAGAACTGCAGGGGGACATTATAGTGATAAAGAAGTAGAAAGAAGTTTAAACAGCACAATTGGAAAAGGTGTAAGAGGAAGTTGAATCCAGATGATATAGACTAGCAAGGAGCAGGCAGAGACTAGTGGAGTACATGCTCTCTCCCGATGGCCTCTCCTCTCTCCAGGGACCAGGTTATTGTGCAAAACCAAACATATTGCATACTGAGTAAAACAAAGCAGAAAGATGAGTTTATTGCAATGGTTTTGACCTGCAAGGAGGGAAACTCAGTTACCGGGCAATGAGTTCCAAGTTGCTCCAAAGGGATTTTTATAGGGCAAATACAGAAGCTATTTGGCTTTTTTAAAATCTGATTGGTTACCTAGTGCCCTCCTTCTTTATTTGGATCAGGGTACCTGAGTCAGGCCAACAAGAAAGTCCAGAGATGGTGTGAACAGACTTCGTGTTTAGGTATTGGCTGGCATCTTCTGCCCATCTCTGACGAGAGTTATAAACTCCTGTTAGGTGAAGTTAGGTTTTGTTCTTTATGCACCTGTGTTGATGATATCTGCTTTTTCCCTTGAGAAAAGTGACTCCATTTTAGTTTGGCTCTGCATTGTAATTATAGGAACTGGCTCAGAGAGGGCCCACTTCCCTTACCTGTGAGGTCTTATGTTGATCAAGTGATTCCATGCTATGCTGGCAGGTGTCACAGAGGAAGGAGGATCAGGGGTGTGTGAGCCCCACATGACTGGGTCTGGGAAATGGATCAAATTCAGACTGGTGAGTTCTGGGGCCTTGAATGTAGTGTGAGTGAAGTTTCTGAGGGTAGGATGATGGAGGCATTTGGCCTGGAGGCTGAGAAGGACCACCTTCAAAATAAAATTAAGTCTTGGTTAAGGTAGATTGTACATTTCAAAGTAAGTAGACTGAGAGTTCTTTTCTGGGTTAAAAATATAGCTGTTTATCTTTTCATTTGAAATGGCTTATTTTGCAGAGTTATTTATGAAGAGATGCTTTGGGTAAACATTTTATAATTAAGTACTTTACAGGATCTGTCAAAGACAGAGAGTATCTTACTAATAACTGAATGTGTTCAAAAGCCTAGAATTCAACCATTTAGATACATACTATGTGCTTGCTGGGAAGTAACTGTGATTTTAGGTAAAAAGAAAAAAAGAAAAGAATCCTTTGGTGAAAAGGAAGTAATAAAGAAATTCTTAAAAAAAAAAAGAAATTCTTTAATGCAAATTGTATTTGCTTTCTATATATGCGTTTATGTGTATATGTATATATCTGTGAGTATGTACGTAGTGTGTGCATAAGTATACATGTGTGTTTACATATATAAAATTTACAATAGGCAGCCTGTGGCTAGTCTGAGAGGACAGTGACCCATACCTGAGTGGGTGTGGTTGTTTTTACCAGTCTCTTTTCCCCATCAAAGCTGGTCCTAGAACAATGGGCCAGGTGCCCCAGTGCCAGGCATGGAGTGTGAGGGAGTAAACACAATTCTTCTGGAACTCACTGGATCCATTTTTGATGATGATGCCACAGGGTGTGGGCTTGCTTTTGTTAAAGTAATTAAACAAGGAGGCCATTAGGCTGGGATGGCTCCTGTGCTTGGTAGCCTACTGAGCAAACTGAATCGTCAGCCAGAGCCAGTGTACTGGAATCTGAGAAAATCAAACAGAAGAATAATCATGAATACCAATCAGGCTTTCTCAAATAAGGCAAAACCAAGCTACAACCATTCAAATAATTCTCTTGCTTTGCTTCCAAGTCTTCTCTCTGAAAACCTCTCCCCTAGTGCTGGTTGGTGGAGCCCTCCTGACCACAGACTGTTTGGTATTTCCTGATTCCAACTGATGTGTGTGCTCAGCTAAACTTTTGAAAATGTTAATATGCCTCAGTTTAGATTCAAACACTTTGCTTTTACTGCAACATGGTGGTAAAGAGCATTGAAAGCTGAGGGAGTGCTTTGGGAGAACAGGACTCAGAGTCTGTATTGGTTTGAAGCTTAGGAGAAAGAAAGCTTCTACCTTGTTCAACTTGATTATTAGATTTCTGCTCCTGAGATTGGGTCCAAGGCCTGGCTGGTATTAAAGTGCTTCTCTCTTCTTCTATGTCTGGATAAGAGCAATGATAATAACTAAGATAATTCTCTAATTCCTGAGTTTGCTGGCTATAATAGCATCCAAATATCTCTTAAGATGATTCCAGGTTCTAACCCAGGAAAGGATTCACAGCCCTGTACAACCTGGTGATAGCCTACCTTTTGACCTTTTGGGTTGTTTTATCATTAGATCTCTTACTGTCTCTGGAGCACATGATTTCATAAGAGTGTACTTTTATGCTTTCCATTTTCATTGGTTAGCAGCTTACTTTCAATTCATCCTTCAAGGCTTTATTAATTTTCTTGGGCTGCTCTTACAAATTACCACAAACTTGGTGACTTAAGACAAGAGAAATTTATGCTCTCACCTTTCTGGAGGCCAGAAGTCCAAACTCAAGATGTTGGCAGAATTGGTTTCTTTTGCAGATTCTGAGGGGGGATTCCAAGTCCCTCTTCCAGCTTCTGGTGGTGGCTGACAATCCTTGACATCCCTTGCTCTGTCGCTTCAATCTCTGCCTCCATTGTCACATGGCCTTCTCCTTATTTTTCCTCTTCTCAGATCTCTTCTCCTCTCTCTTATAAGGACACCACTAGTCATTGAATTTAGCCCCCCGCCCCCAAATCCAGGATGATCTCATCTCAAGATTCTTAATTACATCTGCAAAGACCCCTTTTCCAAATAGTATCACATTCATAGACACTGGAAGTTAGGACTTACATATATCTTTTCGGAAGATATTATTCCCTCACTACAATGGCTTAACTCACTTTTCTTGATGAAGGCTGTCCTGATTAGCCCATGCTGTTTCTGCCTCCTCTGTGATCCTGTGGCACTGTTCTGTTTCTGTGTGCATCTCACATGAGAGATTAGGTACTCCCTAGACTTGGTGTTCCTAGCTCAGTGCCTGACATATCGTAAGACCTCAAAGGCCTCCGTGTGTTTGTTGAACTTAAACAAAGCATTGCTCATGCCACATTGTTATTCTAAGGCTGACTTACAACAGCAATATGTTATTCAGACCAGAGCTGCTCATGGCTCACTGTGAAATCAATGAGCTCCTACGAAGGCCAGATATCTTCTGAGTGAGAAAACATCTTACTCATTGCTACTCATCTTTTTTATGTCTTATGTATGGCGCCAAGTGGAGAGGGCAACTATTCATGTAATACTTACTCACTTGACAAATACTGAACACCTGCTCTGAGCCAGGCCCTGCCTTAGGCATTTGAGATACAATATGCGTATGATAAAAAGCAGTCAGCACCTGGACAAGGATTGGGACATATGAACATTCAACTTAAATGATATTATGGTAATGACTTGGGTGCTGAGGGAAGTACAGGGTGCTGTGAAATTCCTAACATAAGCTTGGAATCTAGATTGGTAGATGGGGAAGCTATCTGGGAAGAAGTGATTGACATAAATGCTGAAACCTGAGGAACAGTGAAGAGTTCTTGTGGTGAAGCAGGTAGGGCTGGAGTCTTTCGGGAGCTGCAGGTGCCAAACTGTGGCAGTGAGAGAGAAGGTAAGATATGCTTGACAAATGGTTGAGGACGGTAGAGGCAGTGGTGCTTAACCTTTTAGCTGCATCAGAATCCCCTGGAGGCTTGTTAAACATAGATATCTGGGATTTACCCCAAGAGTTTCTGAATCAGCAGGTCTGGGAGGGCTGAAGAATTTGCATCTCTAACAAGTTCTCAGTTGATGCTGATGCTGATGCTGATGCTGCTGGTCTGGGGACCACGCTTGGAGAACCACTGGGCGAGACAAGTACAGTGAGTAAGTTGCAGGATTGGCCTAGTGGGCTATATTAAAGTAATAATAATAATAATATTATAATTAAATATTAATTAACCTAGCAGGGGCTAGATTATAAAAGGTCTTAAGAAGATATGTTTGAATTGGGTCCTGAAGTCCATTAGAAGCCTTGGATGGTCCCGAATGGTGATATGCTTTTGATCATTTCAGTCTATATATGAAGAATCTACTAGGGAGGGAGAAACTGAGGGAGGCTATTGCAGGAATGGAGGAAAGAGGCAGTGGTTACAAGTTCAGAGGAGGCTGTGGGGTTGGAGAGAATGGATGGATTTCAGAAATACAGGGCATAGTGTTGGAAAAGTCTGCAAAGGTGCTCCTTTAAAAATTGTCTCCTTTACCAGGTATCCCATTATGAAATTCTGTCATTAGAAATTGGGGACCAAACTGTGGTTTCCCCAGACCAATGACATTATATCATCTAGGAACTTGTTAGAAATCCGCATTTCTGGGGCACTTGGGTGGCTCAGTTGGTTGGGCATCTGCCTTAGGCTCAGGTAGTGATCACAGGGTCCTGGTTTCGAGTCCTGGATCAGTCTGCTTCTTTCTCTTCCTCTGCCTCTCCCCTCCACTCGTGTTCTATCTCTCTCTCTCTCTCTCTCTCTCTCTCTCTCTCTCAAATAAATAAATAAAATCTTGAACCCCCCCCACGTTTCCAAAAGTGTAGTAATGGGGTCCAATATTCTGTGTTTTAAAAAGCCATCAGGACGATTGTGATGCCCATCATAGTTTGAGAGCCACAGCCTCAAAGCAATTGTGTCCTTAACGGAATGTAAAATAAAATGAAACACAAAATAGAAAATCCAAATTAGGGATCCCTGGGTGGCGCAGCGGTTTGGCGCCTGCCTTTGGCCCAGGGCGCGATCCTGGAGACCCGGGATCGAATCCCACGTCGGGCTCCCGGTGCATGGAGCCTGCTTCTCCCTCTGCCTGTGTCTCTGCCTCTCTCTCTCTCTGTGACTATCATAAATAAATTTAAAAAATTAAAAAAAAAGAAAATCCAAATTAAATTGAAATTAATTATTATGCACAATTATTTATTATTATGGAAATCTCTCATGGAATGACCTTGCATTAGGAATTTTTAGAAATAAAATAACAGTGTGAATTAGTCTTTTCATGGTGTTAGGTGGCTGACCCAGGTTTTAACAGGATGGTGAGGCTGAGACGGCTGGAAATATGGGACACAGAGTGAAGAGAACTTAAGTGTTTGTGTCAGTAGCTTTGCTGCTGTGCTTAAGGAAATTGGTACTTAGCTGCCAATCAAGTCTTGTGTTGAGGAGTTTTTTTTTTTTTTTTTTTTAAGGTTTTGTTTATTTATTCATGAGAGAGAAAGAGAGG
This sequence comes from Canis aureus, assembly GCF_053574225.1. Taxonomy (NCBI): domain Eukaryota; kingdom Metazoa; phylum Chordata; class Mammalia; order Carnivora; family Canidae; genus Canis; species Canis aureus. The sequence goes on from NC_135614.1 coordinate 49,668,080, forward strand.
CAGAGACACAGGCAGAGGGAGAAGCAGGCTCCCCGCAGGGAGCCCGATGCAGGACTCGATCTCAGGACCCCAGGATCACACCCTGAGCCAAAGGCATACGTTCAACCGCTGAGCCACCAGGGGGGCCCAGGAGGTGTTTTTTAAATAAACTTTTATTATTACTATTTTTTAAAATTAAAGGCCCCTTTGGAAGGATTCATAGCCCTGGTTCTTAAATACAAGGGTTTGGTTTTCATTCATTCAACCACTAGATGGCAGCCTCGTGCCACTTTTCAAGCAATCCGAAAAGTCTAAATTTAGGGAGGAAAAAAAGCCAAGAGTTTGAAAAGGATGCCAGCTCATTCGTTTCTATCTGGCGCGTGGTTTTGACATTCTATTCTTTTGGATTTCTTCCATTAATTATGACACTCAAAGTTTTTTGTTCACTGAGAGGCAGAGAGCCAGAGCTTTAATTAAACCCATGGGGGCACCGCCTCGGTAACTACCACGCGCCAGGCACTCTACATAAATTATTTCATTTCATTCTCATAACGTCCCCATGAACTAAATATTATTACTTCTCATTTTACCTTGGATTAAACTGAGGGTCAGAGAGGGGTAGCAGTTAGCCCAAGACCCCCCCAGCGGAAAGGGAGAACTGATTTGGGAGCCCACTTAGCTTAACTGGATGGTAAATCATGCTCACTAAACCCCTGAGAATTAGTACGGTTTTTACAATCTCAGTAAATTACAGCTAGATTCAGCCCCAAATTTTCTAAGATAGGAATCACACGTAAGGTTTAAAATAACTGTTCTCCATATTCCAACATTAGAAGTTTCATTGAAAAGAAGAAAGAAAAGTTTCACTGGTTTTATTTGCAGGATGGCGTTTGTGTCTTTTCTAGACTTATTATAGAAAAGAAATAAGTTTAAATAGCATTTAGAAATAAAAATTTCTGATTCCAACTAGATGTTAGAATCCTAATCCTTTTACTTCAAAAGTAATAGAGATTAAGGTGTGATTTTCTTATGCTGTGTACCACTCTCTAGTATTCGTGTTCACGAATAAAATAATCTTCCCCGTGAGTCCAGGAAGATAGGATGCATGTCTTAGTCACTTCTGTATATTCTTGCCTTATCTTGCTTTTATTGAGTGTGTGTAATAAGGGCAGAGAAAACATAAATGCAAAATAATCCAGGTGAACAAAATACCAAACTGTTCTGTAAAGATCGGATTTGTTAAATACTGTGCTAAGCCATCTTGGAGACAGAGGCCAAAGGGTTTTTTTTTTTTTGGTGCCTCCTTAAATTTTGCAGTCAAGGTGGGAGCCAGTATTTCCCAGCCCTGGGAATACTCTTAGGTGCTTGTTCAGACAGGTTTTCTCAAAACATATCCAATAAAAATTTATTGAGTGACTGCTATGTGCTAATCATGATGCCCAGTTTGCTAACAAAATGGTGAGTAAAAATAGACCTAAGTTTTGCTCTCGGGGAGCTTATGGAATATACCACTCATAGTTGGAAAGCATTATTTTATAGTAAATAATTACCAGTGACTCACTCTTGTTTTAAACAGGAGAAATAGGTGGCAGACTGAGCCATGCAATGGAACTTTAATGGACCCCTGGGTTTTTGTTGTTGTTGTTGTTTTTGCTGAATTTTATGACTTCTGAGTACCATTTGTAGATTGAGATCAGAAACTATTAAAAAAAACATTTGATCTGTTGAAATAAACAGTTGTCTTTCAGTCTTTTTCTTCCATTAGTATTAGTATTCCAACCAGGAAGATGGACACAGTATTTTAATTGGGGACACCCTATGTTGCTTGTCAGTTTCATAATGTGATGAGCATAGATTTGGGGATAGTCAGATTTGAGTCTGTGAGTTATTAAGAACAATGTGTATCATAAAGCGAGAGTTTGCCTTCCAGCTTTACCATCTGCTAGTTGGATAGCTCTGGAGAGCTTACTTAATGTCTCTGTGCTACTGATTCCTTATTGGCAGAAGGGAGATGATAGGAGTAAATAAGCTCATCTATGTGAAGTTCTTGGAATAATTCTTAGTAAACAGTAATATAATATATAATATATATGTGAGCTTCCACTAATAGTGGCAGTAATTCCCATCACTGTGATCCTATAATTACTTGCCTTACGCAAGTAAGTTACCTCGACTAGCAAATGGAAAAAATATTGGTATCTACATCATGAGGCTCTTGTGATGACTAAGTGAGAGTGTAAATGGAAATTGCTCTGTTGGATGTGTGCTCAAAAAAATTACACCCCCCCCCCCCGCCAATGTCTGTCTCCTTAATTAAAGACTCTTCAAAATCTAATAGGAGCTATAGATTGTTCATCTTGTATACTTGGTGTTGTTCACAGCGTCTAGGACATAATAGGTACTTAGTAAATGTTTGATGAAAGCATGTAGAAATATATATGTATTACAATCATAAAAGCCCTTCAGTAGCTGAGGTGTGCCTTCAATTGTGAAGTAAAGGTTATTTTGTGTGTGTTTGTGTGTGCAGTATAGAGAGGGAGAGAATGAGAGAGATTATGCCTATCTCGGAAAGTACTACAGTCTAATGCTCGTGTCCCCCCAAAATTCACATGTTGAAATCCCAATGCCCCATGTGATGGTATCAGGAGGTGGGGCCTTTAGAATATTAGGTGACAAGGTCTCTGACCTCAGGAGTGAAGTCCGTGTCCTTATAAAAGAGACTCTAGAGAGCTGGCTCCCCCCTTCTACCTTGAGTGGACACAGTGAGCACTTGGCAGTCTGCAACTGGAAGAGGACTTCACCAGAATCTGACCATGTGGGCATCCTACCTTGGACTTCCAGCCTCAAGAACTGGAATGAGAAATTAATATCGGTTCCTGATAAGGCACCAGTCTGTGGTATTTGCGATAGTAGCTTGAATGGACTAACACTGAGGTAAAAGAGGAGTTCTGCCAATTCCAGTGAACCTTTTTGTGTTTCCCTTGTTTGTATTTAATAAAGACCATAAAAGAAGACTTCAAGAAGATAGTGCAGACTTCTGCAAGTTGAAAAGGATATTCCCAGTTCTATGGCTATCAGTTTCCCTAACAAATCACCCAAATCAAGTGGAGTTATTCAAATAGCTACCAGGGTAGATTAGGTCTTTGGAAGAAAGCGAAGCCAGTGAGCCCCGAATAATGGGGGTATTTTTCCCCTTTCCTCCTTGATCACGTTCTTAGCTTAGTTCACTCTCTTATTTTCTTTTCACATCCTTTTCAAAAGTTGGAGAGGAAAAAAAAGAGGTCAATCAATATTTACTTTGAAGATTAAAAGCTGTAGCTTTCTTAGAGTACATCTTTTAAGCTGATGCTGTTGATATGAGGATATGAGGATGCCTGGACCCTCCCCGCCCTCCTCCACCATATCCAAAAAGGTTATGTCTGCATTCACTATCAATTAAATTTTATTGAATAATTGACAACAAGAAAGGATCAGTTTAGTTTTCGGGAGTTCAGGCCGTAGTGTTTTTACATCACAATGTCAGGATTGTTGGTGTAGTAAAAAAAAAAAAAAAAAAAAAAAAATTCCATTCTCTTCTAGAATTTTGCCTGGGCCTGTTGATTTTTTTTTTTTTTTTTTTTTTTTAATGATAGTCACGGAGAGAGAGAGGGGCAGAGACATAGGCAGAGGGAGAAGCAGGCTCCATGCACCGGGAACCCGATGTGGGATTTGATCCCAGGTCTCCAGGATCGTGCCCTAGGCCAAAGGCAGGCGCCAAACTGCTGCGCCACCCAGGGATCCCTGCCTGGGCCTGCTAAATAATCAGTTGAGCTAAATTATCCCCTTAAGATAAATTATTCCCTTAAGAGAAGAACAACTGTAGTCTGGAGGGTAAGAGAGATAGCTCTTGGGTCAGACTGCTTGGCTTTCAATGTGGATCGCACTGTTTTCCAGCTGTGAGACTTTTACAGCTTGCTTCAACTTTGAGTCTCAGTTATTTTATCTATAGAATGGAGATAGTAACTGTCTCACAGTGCTGCTCTAGAAATCAAATGAAGTAATGTATGTAAAGCACAGCCTTGGCATATTACAAGTGCTCAATAAATATTAATTATCGTCATCGTGATTCAGCTGATTGGGTATCAGAGGGTTGTAGCCACTGGTGAAGTCACTTCTGAAAGGAGAAAAGTCAGACCTTACATTTTTTTTCCAAGGTCACTATTTTACAAGCTTTAATATTAATGCACTCAATTCAAGGGATGAGCTTCGGAAAAATTGGATAGCTGAAGAGGAGAATTACCTAATCACCAGTGATTTAAAAAGGTTGCTTCAAATTACATGAATGCTAATATCAAACTGTTTGGAAATGAGAATATGGATATCCCATGCCTTGGATTATTTTGTCTTCTCATTTATACTTCACATGCACCTTCTCAGAAAATGCTGATGACCGTTCAGTGAAATGTATATATACGGGAGTGCATAGTATGCAAACTCTTTCTTTGAAACTGGTTATATCCACTTTCACAAAAGTTTCTGTGATATCAGAAGTTTCCAAATTGTTGAACACAAAAGAAATACAAATTTGAGGTAAAATATTTTAATATAGTCACTTTCACCACCAAATGAAGATACACGGGACTTGGTTTAGGTGGAGGAAATAGAGATATTTCTGGCCATTCTGTATAATATAAACTAACCTGATACAAATAATTGAGTACCTACTATTTGGTAGGTTCAGTATTTGGATCTGTCAAAATTATCTCATTTCCATTAAGTCTTTCACTGAATAGGGTCAATAGCCTATTCGTTTCTCTAATCCATAGATCAAATGTTATTTATTTTTGTGCACAATTGCAGGATAATCCATCAGTGGTTTTACTATAGAGGAATGATTATCTATGAATGACCAGTTCGAAATCTAACTTTTGCATGGATCAGGCACGTGCAGTGCTGATTTAACTAAGAGGTTAGGGTCTATGGGCTTTTTAAAGGGCCATGCTTGAGAATATTCTTTTAATTGGCTCAAAAATGCAATAAAAAGCTAAAAAATTATAATAGAAAAAATATTGAATCAGATATTCACAAAACATAATATTTCATCCATTTTAATAATTCTGAAATGTATACCATAAAATTTCATTCAATTTAAAAACGTTTTTTATTTTTTAATTTTGATTTTTTTGTTTCAAGCTTTTATTTTGAAAACCTTTTTTTAGATTAATTTTCTCACCTTGTAGGAATTTGCTATGATTGCTGATGTAAATTAAACATGCTGTATACAGTCAGATGGTTTAACAAAATGTATAAAATGGTTAAGAATGCTTAGGTAGAAATACTACTTTTAGTGAGGCATGTGAGGTATATTTTCATCTGATTCATTAATATGATGTGAGGGAGAAAACTCTAAATGTGAGAGTGATATGGCCTTGTGGTAGTCTCAAAATATCCTGGGAATGCTTTTATTTTTAGCTTGTTCTCTCTACATGGCCAATATGGTAGTGGTTAAGCAGTATGACAGGATTAAGGACTAAAACGAAAACAGCAAGCTCCATTTGTGCCTGTCCCATCATTAAGTCAACAGAAAATAAGCAAGGTAGTTGCTTTTCAGTCAATATTGTCAACTGGGTACTGTACTGCTGTAATGGCCTGTCAGCTCTGATTCACTCATATAGAAAGATTAGAAGAAGGGGAAATGCCTTTTTAATCATTGTGCTGGGGAATCGACCTGCTCTTTCTCTGTAACCAAACAAGAGCAAACTAAAGCCTAAATGCTGATCTCTCGAATAGCAAGTGAGGCTCAATTTTCAAAAGAAACACAAAATGCTCCAGTGCAATTACCAGTCTTGATTTTAGGAGGCTTCATGGTCACCTGGGATCAACTGAAGCCTCCGGTTGGGATGTGAAGCCTTCAAAATCCACCAACGTACTAAATTTGCACCCTGGAATGATGTAATTAGTTGGTTAATTTTTTATACAAAGGAAGACAGAAATCCAAGTGCACTGAGTTTGCATTTTCTAACTCTATAACAGAAGACAAATAGGAGTTGGCTCAGGAATTCCTGATACTAGATCAGAAATTCACTCTGTGCCCTTGCTTTGCATTCTTCTGCTCACTTGTATAATGAATATTTGTTGAGCCTTTCCTAGTTGCTAGGAACAATGCTAGGCCCTAAGCAGGTAACAGAAAACAAGTCAGATAATGTGTTCTCATATAGCTTATGTAAACCACACCATCTGGTCATCCTGATTGTGACGGGCACAATTAAAGAAGCTACCAGGCGTGTTAACTAGCTGGAGTTTATAAAGGAAAATCTGACATGTCCTCTGGGGAGAAGTGGTACTTAAACCAAGAACTGAAGGGTGAGAAGGAGTCAGCTAATTGAACAGATGAGGAAGAATATTGCAAGGAGAGGAACAACAAGTGCAAAGGTTCAGAGGTGGAAACAGCTACTCTGTCTTTCATGAATGACACAGTAAGGAAGGAGCCAGGGAAAAAGAAGGGAGCCCCTCAAATTGAATAATTCTCCATGACTCATTTAATGAATACTAATTAGGAGGCATTTTGTTAGGTACTTTCAGGGATCCAAATATTAAAACATAGTCCTTGCCTTCAAGAATTTTATGTGGAAAATGTTATTTCTCTGCTAGAGATTCATTCTATAAATCAGTGAACAAATTCGTATGCTGCTAATATACAGTTCAAATTAAAATTTTCCTAAAAAAATAAAGAAACAGATTGGAGAGGCTAAAAAACGTGGTCTGGGTTTTGATTGTTAAAAGCATAGATTTATTTGTGCTGTTCTAGGAAGCAGAACAGTTGCCCGTAAGACACATAGTTATTTTGATCTCATGACTTTAAAATCTCACATTTCCTCTGCTCTGTGACCCCAGAAGAGGACTTAAACTTTTTAAGCTTCAACCACAATATCTGAAAAATGGAGGTTTTGGGTGGAATCTAGCTGCAGATTCAAACTGATTCCCGATCAGAATGACATGGCCACATAACTACTGCCAGATAATTGCAGAAAGGAAAGACACGGTGCCTACATGTGCTGTTTCTTTATGCTAGATGGGAAAAGCAGGGAGATTGCAAGAGACATCACACACAAAATGTTAATTATTGAGTTACTGTTTTGACCAGCTACTGTGCTAAGTCCTTTTAAAAAATTGTTAAAACAGTTCTAAAATGTACCTTATGATGTAGGTATTTTACCCCTATTTTATAGATGAGGAAACTGGAAGTTAGAGAACCCAAGGTTATATTCAAGCAAATAGCAGAGCCAAATCTTGAAGCTAAGTTTGTGTTCTTCCAATTATATCCCAGGAAAGCTCTATTGCAGGCAAAGGGATGGATGACCTCTAGAGATCTCTTCTGCTATTTTAAGGCATAACTACCTAAATGAGATGTTTGTGATAATCTGGAATGGTTGCTAAGGGGAGCTGTGAGGCCTTTCAAGACATGATGGCTCTTTAGCCAGGAGGGGAGAAACGAGAAATCAGGCAGAGTAAGGCACCATTTATTGAGTGTACACTTTGTGCTATACTCTGTACTATATACTTCGATACATCTCATTCAAGTCACTGACAAACCTTTGGAAGGAAGTGTGATCATTCTGTCATAGATGAGGATCTCAGTCCTGACAAAGAAACAGAACCTAGAGGTTAAGGAACTTGTGCTTAGACAGCTAGTTGGTAAGTAGCAGAACTGACATTCAGACCCCCATTTCTTTGAACCCCCATTTCATTCTGGGCTGTTACCACTAAGACAAGCCATGTTTTAGATGGGAAAATTGATTTCTAGATGTTTCTTTAGTTTTTAGTAATTTATTATTTTATTTTATGATTTTTTTAACCCTCTGGTCATCTATGTTTTATTTTTTATTTCTGTACCTACATTTTTCACATACACAAAATGTGGTTGATACATATTTTCCTTCCTTTACTTTTTGCTCAGCTCGTTTTAATATATTCTTTTATCCCTTTGGTTTTCCCTTTGCCATCCATGACCAAAGGCTGATTGATGAAAAGTTAACAATTCTCTAGTTAACATATTAAATAGACTTTTATCCCTCCTGCCAATGTTGAGGCAACTAATTATCAGCCCTGTTTGGGAGCAAGGAAAGTTGACCTCAGATAGACCCACAGAGCCCTTCAAAGAGAAAATGGAGAAGTGGGGTCTCCCAACTCCCTCAGCTCCAAGCCAATCTGATATAATTGCCTGAGAACAAGGACTCAAGTACTTGGAGTCTTCACAGATAGAGAGCCTCAGAAATAATGATTACAGCAAATCAGGGCTCATGAATATGCAGCTTATTTCTGCTTAGAGACACTTGAGTTATCGAAATTAAAAATACAAAATTATGGATTGCAAAGAAAGCGGCAGGGATTTTTTTTAACAATTGGAAAATATCACTGGAAATGAAGTCTTCCTGCCAACATGAAGCACATTATAATCATGCCAGGGAAATGATGCTTTTCTAAATGCTTGTTTTAAATAGATTTCCCCCCCAAATTCTGTTTAAAGATAGACTACGGAAGCTTTAACTCATGTGATTTTTTTCTTTTTGTGGATTTCAATTTCAAGGTTATTCATTTTGGGACAGAGTCTAATACCATCTCATTCACAAGATGTTTCCTATAGTTAGTATCTACCCTCGAAAGCCCCAAAGTAATGCAACTTGATTTTGGTGTCTTTTTCTTTCAGAGGTCCCTTCCTTTTTTTCAGGATCTCCTTGGATGTTCCTAAACTTGGTGTGTCAAAGACCCTCTGTTCTCTAGGGTTGACCTCCCAGACCCTATCTGAGTCCTTAGACCATAGCTTTTCCCCTGCTAGTCCATTAAAATGTCTGGTTTCGTAATGTTTTTATTCCAGATCTTTTTAGGCAATATGGTTAATACACATAAATTTACATGTAGATTTTTTATACTTTGTTAGGTTACCATTGTTTTCTTACAAGTTAAATTGGCAAACCCCATTTTCAAATTTATGGACTTGTAGCACCAAGCTACCATGAGATTAAAACTGCTTTGATTACATGGGTTGAACTACTAGATGCAAAAATATGTAACTGAAATCACTCTTTTAAAATGATGTGTGTATTTGAGGAAATAACTAAAATGAAGCATGGGATTTGGTGATGCAGAGGATAGTTGGCAAATATAATAGCAGGTGTTTTTCCATTTTCTTCTCCATTGCCTATGGCAAATATCACTAACTGTCAAGGCATCCTTTCTAACTAAGTTAGGATGAGAGCTCAGAATCCTTCCTAACATAGCATGTGAAGCAGTCCATATCAATTAATAGGGACTGGCATTTGGGATAAATTCACATATCTTTCTTAATATAGAGCAAGCTCAAAATAACTAATAAACCGAGGCTTTGGACCATCAGGCTGGTAAGCTGCTGTTGGGTTGTAGTAACAAGACAGAGATGATCTTTTAGCTATAGGGCTGAAGTTGAAGTTGGGTGGCAGTGTGTTATGAATAGAACAATTCAAGTGAAGCAAGTTTCAAAACCAAGAGGCAGCGTGAAGGATGGAGTCTTAGGGTAGGGGCCGTGCAGAGAAGCAGTACTAAGCCTGGAGTTACAGGAGTGTCATCTGGGGGGATTGACTAGGTTTGGGAAGGTGAATGGGTCTGAAATTTGAGGGATTTGTTTAGGCTTTGCAGTTCTATTTCTGTTCATAAGACACATATTTCACAGTCTTTTCCAAATGCTTACCATCTACTTACATAAGATACCTGGCATTTGCCATTTTGAATGCATAGGTTAGCATCATCTGCCATGCTCTTTGCATTCCTAAGTGGGCTTCTGTGGTTGAGTAAATAGCCATGTTTTCTAATAAAAAGACAACGGAGACAAGAAAAGGACCACATGCATATCCTAGAACCCTTATTCCTGAGTGATGCAGTAATCTTAGCCTCATTTTAGTAATTAGGCCTGCTAGTAACCCTAAATGAGGTTGAAATGATAATAAGTCTCGAACTCTCTAGGCTACCTTAAGGCCAACTCAGAACTGCTTTCACTGCATCCTATTTCTCCTTCCCTATTGGGGGAAACCATTGAATTTCATGTTCAGAATGACTAGGGAATAGGTAGCTAGGGACCAGATAGTTCTGCCAAAACTATTCATTGGCCTATAAAAGAAACTTGTTGGAGTTATGGGGTTAGGGATATCAGATTTATAATCTCTTTAGTAAAGGTTCTATTTCTTTTCTTGTCTGAGTGGGATTCCAATGCATCTGGAATAGAAAAGTTGAGAAATCTAGCTATTCTCCCAGGCAGCTACTGGTCTTGACATTCACCTGACACACAGGCACATAGATACAGATGGTTGGGATTGCTATGTTTGCATTTCCAGTGTCATCTCTATCCCTCCCCCCCTCACTCCTCACTACCATTTGCATAAGAAGAAACAATAATCCACATGGAACTAAAAGAGAAAAGTAGATCATACACTGAAACTGGGTTCAAATTGTTTAGCAGGTAGTCCTGGGCTAGGGGAGGAAAATCCTGCTTTTGTGTGCTCTCTTGTCTATGGGCCAATGAATAGAGACTGATGGAAGTGTTAAGTCTTTTTGGTCAAAGTGGATCTAAAGTCCTTTATTTGAAATCAGGTTTACTTCACAATGACCAACAGAAGTCAGGGCTGAGACTGTTATCTGGATAATTTAGGTACTAGGAAGGAACCTAATTTTGCTTCAGTTGATCTGATTTTACTGAATAAAGCAGCAGAATCTTTGGCCTATGTTACCAAGTTAGTTAAACTTCAATTTCTGACTTTTATTTGGTCTGGGGAAAATAGACTAAACTCTTCCCTTATTAAGGTGGATGCAATAAATAAATATTAAAGGTCTCAGAGGTAATACATTCCCTCTTTTATTTCCACTCCAATGATAAGAAGGTTCTTGCTTAAAGTATTAGTTTTACAACTTCTGTAACAAAGTACTTCCAACTGGGTGGTTTAAACAACAGAAATTTAATGTCTTACAGTTCTGGAGGTTAGGAGGCCAAGATCAGGTATCAGCTTGGTTGGTTCCTTCTGAAGTCATGAGAAAGAATCTGTTCCATGCCTCATGTCCAGCTTCTAGTGGTTTTCTGGGAATCTTTGGTGTTCCTTGGCTTGTAGAAACCACCCTGCTCACTGCCTTTATCTTCATGTAGCATTCTGTATATGTGTGTTTGACTCTAAATTTCTCCTTTTAAAAGGATACCAGTTGGGATCCCTGGGTGGCGCAGCGGTTTGGCGCCTGCCTTTGGCCCAGGGCGCGATCCTGGAGACCCAGGATCAAATCCCACATTGGGCTCCCGGTGCATGGAGCCTGCTTCTCCCTCTGCCTATGTCTCTGCCTCTCTCTGTCTCTCTCTCTCTCTGTGTGACTTACCATAAATAAATAAAAATTAAAAAAAAAAAGATAGAAGGATACCAGTCATGTTAGATTAGAGCCCATGTGAATGACTTCATTATAAATTATTTTTGTAAAGACTATCAACAAATAAAGTCACATTCCGAGGTAAGGGAGGTTAGACTTAAATATATGGATTTTTGGAGATTACAGTGAAACTCATAATGCTTAAATATGTTGTGTGGATTGCTGATATACACTTGCATATGTAACTGTAAAACCATACAATCAAAATGCTGTTGCTTTCATTAAGAGAAGTTTTCCAAATATACTTTCCTTTTCGTAATTTAAAATGAGATAGTCATAATTTATCAATGTCTATCCAGCATTGTGTTGCAACTGTGTAGTAATCCTTTTTTCCTATCTGGGAAATAGAACTGGATGGACAGCTGGCTTCAGAGTTTGCATGGAGAGTACATAATCCTACTTATGTAACCCATCGTGTTTGCAAAATCTGCACTGCAGTTTTTGAGAGGGAATGAGATGTTTGAAAATAAAATCTGCTGTGCAGGAGTGGAAAATTTACCCATTCTTCACATTATTTTTGTTCTCTGTATTCTTATTTTGCATTTTCAAGAGGTATGTATCCTTGCTTGAGTGTTTTGCCTTTGCTGCACACATCAGGAATTCAGAAAAGGTGAGGTATGGCACTAGGTCTATTCATTGACCTTCTTCGTGATGTGCAACTTGCTTAACGCCTCAAGGATTATGATTTCTTAAGTCTTGAGACAGGCTAGATTGAGGTGGGATGAGAGAGAGTACATTAGGAATGGATAGAAATGCTGCCCTTAAAGGTGTAAGGGTTTATTGATCAAATTATAATTCTACAGAAAACAAAAAAACACAAGAAGTCAGTCATTACATCCTTGTACTAGACATCTGTTTTTTTATTCAGCCCAGGATGCTTTTACCCTGCTTCTGATGTAGAGCACTCTTACCCTTTCTTTTTTTTTTTTTTTAATTTATTTATGATAGTCACAGAGAGAGAGAGAGAGAGAGAGACAGAGACAGAGACATAGGCAGAGGGAGAAACAGGCTCCATGCAACGAGAGCCCGACGTGGGATTCGATCCCGGATCTCCAAGATCGCGCCCTGGGCCAAAGGCAGGCGCCAAACCGCTGCGCCACCCAGGGATCCCACTCTTACCCTTTCTTTTGTAGGAACTGTCATTCCTTCATTATAGGTTCTTTTGGGAATGATATTAGCTTACTTCTTTGGGGACTTGCCAATCATATTACTCTATCAATTGCTAGCAATGATTGGACAAAGGGTGGCCATGTGAACAAGCCAGCCAATCAGAGATCTTCCTTGAGATTTTAAATACTAGTAAAGAGGGATTGGGAATAAGAAGTTCTCTCTTTTCTCTGGGTTTACTAAGATGGGATGACTTAATTTTATCTGAGGTCATAGACTGTTCAATATTTTATGACAGAAGCCCCTCTATGATAGGAAAGGTAAACACACATACAACACACAGAAGGAAAGAGAGAGATAATGAAATTATCATTTGAATTCTCAGCAGTCAGTTTCATATCTGAACTTTTAAGTGTCTTGAGTCAATAAAGTCTCATTAAAAAAAAATGAAGTCTTATTTCTTAAGCTGGTTTCAATTGGTGTTCTGTCAGTTGCAACAGAAATAACCTTTGTATGATAAAGACAGTTCAATAAAAAGAAAGAGCAGTAATATTTATATTAAAAGTTTACGGTCCCTTCATTGGTAAGGAAGACTATCTATAGGCAGCAGTATTTGAAAGGTATTGGGAAACAATGTATTTTTCATGATCTTATTTTTTTAGAATTGAAGTTAAAATTTTTATTTATTGATTTATTTTTTTGAAGTTAATATTTTTAATAGTTACTTTTCTTTCCCATTACCACCTGGGATTTTATTTCTTAGTTTATTTTTGTGTTTCCTCATAATTTGAGGGAATATTCAGATTAGTATCCAGGGCTCTCAAAAGCTCTTTGAAAGAGAGAACATCTTCAAGCTTATACTATGCACTATCTGAAATGCTTCTTGTTTTCCACTTATCCTTTAAGACCAGCTGAAATGCTACCATCCTTGTGAACCCCTCCAATTTGCATATTTAGAAATGGATCTCCACCTTTGTGTCCCATATTACCTTGTCTTAGTGATAGCAGCCCCATTCTGCCTTCTTTTATGCTTTCCAGTGTTGTGTAATAAATCACTCCAAATTAATGGCTTCAAACACTTACTATCTTGTTATATCTCATCATTTTGTTGGTCAAGAATTTGAATGGGACTTAGCTGGGGGATTGTTCTCTGTTGTTGACTGAGGTCAGTTGACAGCATTAGCTGGTCTGTTTTAGAAGATCTAAGACTGGGCAGCCCAGGTGGCTCAGTGGTTTAGCGCCTCCTTCATCCCAGGGCCTGATCCTGGAGACTGGGGATTGAGTCCCACGTTGAGCTCCCTGCATGGAGCCTGCTTCTCCCTCTGTCTGTTTCTCTGCCTCTCTCTCTCTCTCTCTCTCTGTCTATCATGAATAAATAAATAAAATCTTAAAAAAAAAAGAAGGTCTAAAACAATGTCACTCACCCGTCTGGCACCTTGGAAGGGTTTCTATTGTCTCTTCTCTGACTTTTTGGATTCTGTTCTTCCCTTCCTTTTGGGTGTATGCCTTTAAAAATCCCCTTCCTCTTACTTTAAAAGAGTTTCTGGGGGGAGTATATTTTTTACCTGGAAGAGTCCCAAACCTAAGCTTACAAAGTACTTTCAGATTCAGTTTCTATTTTCTCTATATAAGAACCTTTTGAGTATATTCCTCCATCTTTTAATGTAGGAACCCTAAAACAGACAAAATAAGTGTTTTGGTATTGAAACTTTTTTGGCTGCAAGAAAAAGAACTCACTCATGCCAGTAAAGGTAAATATCACATTTCAATTTCCTTTAAATATCCTCATCAGCCTTAAGGCCTACGTGTGTGGTTTTGAAGGTGTGCTCTAACCATCTAGATTCATCTGATTTCTGGAGCCCAAGTGTTCACAGTTCATTCACTGTTGTTGCCATACATCATAATAAAAATGATAGCTATTATTCACTGGGCAGTTACTGTGTGTTGGGCATATTGTTAAATGCTTTAGATGTATTATCTCACTTAATTCTCATACTAATAGTAGATAATATTAGTATCGTCTAGAGGTGTCAGGGTGTGGGCTGAAGGTCATAGAGCTTAAATGTTTTGCCTCAGTAGTTAGTAAGTAATAAAAGAGGCAGTGGGAATGAATAGTGAGTAATCTCCCTGCTTTTTCCTGAGAGTAGAATCTTGGGAAAAAAAAAAAAAAAAGCAGAAAGGAAAGGCTGTGAATTAGTCCTTTGTATCTTATTGTAAATGTATTGGTAAGTTTTCATTTTCCAAATATGTTGGAATTTTATTTTGTTTTGGCCATGAAAGGAATCCAGGTTTCTAAGTTTGCTGTGTCTTGTGCCTTAGTGGGACTATACTAACTCTCCTCTCTTAGTTGCTCATCTTTGCAGGCTTCTTGAACAAATTCAAACTTCAAAATAGAAGGGAGAAGCAAACCCAGAAGACTTTGACTTGTACTTCATTCTTACACAGAACAATGCAGGGTGGTTCTATTTTGTGGGATGAAGCCTAGAAGATTCATGATACTCATTGTTCAATGCAATTGATTTACCCCTGAGAAAGCAGGCTAGTAACTGAAGTTTGTTTACACAATGACTCAGCCTCAGCCCAGAATTAGGTAATAGATCTTTATTAACTTTACTTTCTTTCTTAGGAAAAGAATTGACCAAGTTCTAGAAGTGGAATGATTGCAGCATTTGGAGGTCCCTATAAAAACTTCAGATGTTGCCACTCATTTTTAAAGATCACTAGTATAACGTTTTTCTCATTTAGTGCTCCATCACTAAAAGAAAAGAAATGCAGCTTTCATTTTTTACTTACATCAATCACCAAAGTCCTTCTCTGATTCTAGGATGTGTGTGTGGGTAAGTATGTATATCTTCCCTCAGAAGATGCTAATAGGGCCTACTGTGTGATTGTATTTCGCTAGTCACATCTCTTTCCCCAACTCTTTTTTAAAAAAAATTTGGGTATATTATGTGTGTATGTATTTATTTTTAAGTAATCTCTACACCCAGTGTGGCGCTTGAACTCATGAGTTCTTGCCCTACTGACTGAGCCAAGAGGTATCCTTCCTTAACTCTTAACAAACATTTATTCTACAATTTGTAATTGAAAATGGAGGAATAAAAGAGGCTGAGAAGTCTTTAAACAAAAGGACATTCAACTACATCCAATGAGTGGGGCATTGGGCCTCTTTATAATAGGCATGCTATGTTTCTTTGTGTTCAATAATTATAGCTAATCTGTATATGTCTCTGCCTTGGGAGACATGCTGCTAGAAAAGCTGAGGATTGTTCAGGCTATGGCATTAGTCAGCTGTGTGACTTTGAGCAATTCATGTAACATCATTGGATTTCAGTTTCTCATTTCCAAAGGGAAAGATTTGGGTTAGTTCATTGTTCCTCAAACTTCAGTTTCTGCATATCCTTCTTCATTTTTTTTTCCATATCCTGTCACACCTTTACTATTATTGAACTAACATTTTCAAAAAGGCTCTTTTTTCTTTTAACTGAGGTTAAAATATGAGGGATAAAAATAATCTTTAAATATTAAAAAATTATAAAGAAAGAAGTGGGTAGGAAAAAGTAGAAGGAAAGTTTGCCAGAACAGGTAAGGGGAAGACAGAGCTGGGCTTTTTGGAAGTTCTTAGGAAAAGAAGTTTGGGCCTAGAGATGGAAGGGATGGAATCTAGAGAATCGGGGGATCTAAGACTAAAGAGGATGCTAAACATTATATGGTCTCATTCATTTGGGGAATATAAAAAATAGTGAAAGGGAATAAAGGGGAAAGGAGACAATATGAGTGGGAAATATCAGTGAGGGTGACAGAACATGAGAGACCTAACTCTGGGAAACAAACAAGGGTTGGTGGATAGGGGGGTGGACAGGGGAATGGGGTGACAGGGTGATGGGCACTGAGGGGGGCACTTGACGGGATGAGCACTGGGTGTTATCCTATATGTTGGCAAATTGAACTCCAATAAAAAAATATACAAAAAAAAAAAAAGAAAATCAAATGAGAGTATATTGGTTGAAAACATAAAAACCTAGCATGGGGTCTGGTATATAGTAGGCTTTTAATAAATGCTTTTTGTTTGAAAAAAATAAATGAAAGGGTTGCCAGTAGGGACTTAGGCCTGCTCCATGTTAAAGCATGCTATACTTTCCCCCAGCTATTTTCCTACATGCCATCCTACTGGAACACCAGGCCACAGCCTTGCCTCCTTCAGACTCCTTGATCTGTAACCTATCTTCTGCAGCCCCTGCTTAGGGAAGACAGTGGCTAAGGGAAAGTACAGCCTGGGAGTTGAGGCCCAAGATGGGAAGGTTAAGGGAAACTCAAAGGTAAGAGCCAAAGATGGATGAGGTTGAGGAAGGGTCAGAGAAACTGGAGGTTTTGGATTAGGCAAGGAGGAGGGTGTGAAGGTCAGCCATATCAGATTGAATAGGCTGCCTCTTGAGATACTGTATTGGTCAGTATCTGGTAAATTTTATATAGACTACCAAAAATAATAATTGTTCAATATAACTACATCTACCTCAATATGTCACAGCTAGTATGTGTAGTGATAGTAAGAAATACCTAATACAACATCCCTAACTGTTTGGGGACATACTGGGCTAGATGCAGGCATTTTGAACAGTTGTCATGTGTTAGCGTGACATGTGTACTTTCTCGTTTAATCCCACAACATTGAGGCTCAGAGACTTTCAGTATTCCTCAATAACACATAGTTAGATTTGAACCCAGATTTTTGTAATAAGTCTGGGCTTTAAGGAGTGCTTCCAGCTCTACTGTACTATCTACCTGTCCCTCCTTCCAACTTTTGCCTCTCACTTAAGGGGAGAAAGATTCTTTTTTTAAAAAAATTGAAAATACATTAACAAATAGTGTATTATTAGTTTCAGAGGTAGAGTTCAGTAGTTTATCAGTTGCATATAACACCCAGTGCTCATTACATTACATGCCCTCCTGAATGCTCATCACCCAGTTACCCCATCTGCCCACCCACCTCCCCTCCAGCAACCCTCAGTTTGTTTTCTGTAGTTAAGAGTCTCTTATGGTTTATCTCCCTCTCTGATTTCATCTTACTTTATTTTTCCCTCCCTTCCCCTATGATCCTCTCCTTGTTTCTTAAATTCTACATATGAGTGAAATCATATGATATTTGTCTTTGACTGACTTATTTTGCTTAGCATAATACCCTTTAGTTCCATTCATGGCATTGCAAATGATAAGATTTGATTTTTTGATGGCCGAGTAACATATATATTTTTATTATTTGCTTATTAAGCTGGTTCCATACACATTTTAGGATTTTTTTTTCCAGCTCTGTGAAAAATACCAATGGTATTTTGATAGGTATTGCATTGAATGTGTAGATTACTTTGGGTAGCATAGACATTTTAACAATGTTTGTTCTAGCAATCCATGATCATGGAACATTTTTCTTTTCCTTTTTTTTTTCATGGAACATTTTTCTATCTCTTTGTGTCTTCCTCAATTTCTTTCATAAGTGTTTTATAGTACAGATCCTTTCTTTACCTCTTTGGTTAGTTTTATTCCTAGATATCTTATGGTTTTTGGTGCAATTGTAAATGGGATCGATTCCTTGATTTCTCTTTCTTTTGTCATATTGTTAGTGTATAGAAATGCAACTGACTTCTGTGTATTGATTTTATATCCTGCCCCTTTGCTGAATTTCTGAGTTCTAGCAATTTTGGGGTGGAGTCTTGAGTTTTCGGCATAGAGTATCATGTCATCTGTGAAGAGTGAAGTTTGACTCCTTCTTTGCTGATTTAGAGAGATACCTTTTATTCTTCCTTATTCTCTGATTGCTGAGGCTAGAACTTCCAGTATTCTGTTGAACAAGAGTGGTGAGAGTGGACATCCTTGTCATGTTCCTGACCTTAGGGGAAAAGGTCTCAGTTTGGGGAAAAAAGAGTCTCAATGAGAAAGGTCACCTTGTAGAC
This sequence comes from Canis aureus, assembly GCF_053574225.1. Taxonomy (NCBI): domain Eukaryota; kingdom Metazoa; phylum Chordata; class Mammalia; order Carnivora; family Canidae; genus Canis; species Canis aureus. The sequence goes on from NC_135614.1 coordinate 49,686,529, forward strand.
TTCATGTTCCATGCTATTCATTTGATAAACTTTCAAAGCAAAAGTTCACAAATCAAAAGATTGCCTATCTTTATTTTTGGCAGTTTTCCTCATCACAGTTATTTCATATAACCTAATTCTTTTTTCATTATGTTCTTACATTCAAAAAACAAGAAAGCAGGTTGGAAGAATTAAAGAATAACTAAAATAGAAGTGATCTTGTGTGGTAAAATGTGCTCAAGTCTTGGAGTTTAGGAGACATGAATTTCAGTTTTGCTATGGCCATGGTTAAGCTATTTAAATTCTCCAAGTCTCAGTTTCTTCCATTGTATAATAATACTGATGATAATATCACTTCATACTGTTGCTGAAAAGAGGAAGGAAAAGATAAGGTGTCTGTGGCAGCCTTTTTTAAAGAGCAAAGCACTCAGAGATAGAAAAGTTTATGTTGTGTTGGACATTAAAGTGTTAAATTAGGTCTTTCTCCAAGAATAAAATGGGTTTTTGATATTTTATGTATTTGTTTGGTCAATGCCTGTCATCACACTGTTGGTTTGAAATACAGACTTAGTTTGTATATCTCTCCTTAACAAATAAATGCAAAGATAACCAAATATTTACTCACTTTGCACCCTTGGTTATAGCCCAAGTTAGGAAAGTTTAACATGATAAACTGTTTCATAGGTACTACTTAACCAGTAAGAAATTTTTTAGTCTGAGTCTTCTAATATCCCATCAATATTCAACTGATTCTGCTGCTATAGAAATTACTAATTAATTAACAAATATTTATTGAATATTTACTCTTGGTAGAGCATTTTTATGACATTGAGCACGCACTTGCCAGAGATGAGGGCAACTGCCCACAGTCATCCAGTCCAGCCCAAATTTCAAGTGGTGTCACAGGGCTTTAGCAAACAATCATAATTTGTATTTGGAAGTTTATCAAGGGAAATTCAAACGTTTCAACCCAGAATTATCTAGTTGGAATTTTTTAACCTGATATGAAATTCAAGAAGGAATTCAAAAGCAAATGCTCTGTTTCACATTCATCAGACCTCTCATTTTTCAAGCAGTAGAGAATTTTACCTTTAAAGGTCTTAGAAAAATGAAACAAAAGATGATTGCATACATTCTTTCAAAATTCTATATCTAAGTAGGGTGTGATTACTTTCTTCCTCAGGTAGGCAAGAAACCAGACATATTTTCAGGAACTTTAAAACTGCAGCATCAAATTTTAGTCTCTTCTAGATATGATATCTTTTAACATGTAAATTATTGACAGGTTGGTTCATTATTTGCAATTAAGAAAAAAAGTTCTCATATTGAGTAATAAAGGCAAATAACTGCACTTTTATTTTTTAAGGTAATTAGTCATCACTTAAATATTTCAGATTCAAACCTAATTAGGGTTGCAGTTAATTATATCTATCATGTTCCTATACAAATAGTTAATTATTTTGCTGATTTTAAGTTATATTTCCTCCCTTGTTGAGAAACAGTGGAGTGAGTTGGAGTTTTAAAATCACTTACGTGGGGCACCTGGGTGGTTCAGTCAGTTGCGCATCTGCCTTTGGCTTGGATCATGATTCCAGGGTCTTGGGAACAAGCCCCACATTGAGCCCCACGTTGGGCTCACTGCTTAGTGGAGAGTCTGCTTCTCTGTTTCCCTCTGCTCCTCCACACCTCTCATGCTCTCTCTCTCAAATAAATAAAAATCTTAAAAAAAATAAAAATCAGCTTAAATAAAGAGGGAGAACAATGGGTATGAAAAATCTGTCTTACAAAAAATAGTTTAAGAATCAAATCATAGAGTGGCAATTTAGCAATCGAATTAAAATTATCAAAAGAAAAGTATAGAAATATTTTTAATGAGTGATTTGTTTGATCTTAATTGGAAATTTTTCAAGGACTGGAAGAATATAGAACAGAGTTGTGGAAAAAAATAATGGACTGAGAACAAAAAACAAAAAACAGAAACAAAAACAAAAATCCAAAGCCCAAAGCGCTTCATCTCTGTGTATGGAAAGTGGGGGTGTATAGGCTAGTTAAGTTGGTAATATTTGATTCACAAGGTTAGCTACAAGTCATCAGCACAGCTGTTTGAAGTGTAGGAAACATCCAAGTCTTTTCTTTTATCTATACAGTATTAGAGTACTGTTTGGGGGAATCTTTGCCATGGGCAACTTGTCTACTAGTTATAGTAGATTAAGCTGTTATCTGATGATCTGAGCCACATAGACCCTCAGAATTGGATTATTATAAGCAGGTAAAAATTTTCCAGGGTATTGCCTTCACTCTTACTGGAAAAGTACAAATTAATATTATAATTTCCTCATAAGATATTCTTCATAGAATTGATTGCCTTTAAACATTTCTGACCTTGTGTACTATTTGACTGTGGTCAAATATTAAATATAGTCATTATAGGTAATGAAACTTTTAAAAATTATTTAAAAAAAGAATATTTGAATTATAAAGTTACTATTATTGCATTAAAAAGCCATCCCTTATCCAATTATTTTATTATCAAGCAAAACAACTCTAGAATGGCATTGGAAAAGACCTTGGTAGTTCAGTCAACATTTTTGACTGTTAAGGAAAGCAAAATATGTGGAGGCCTGGTTGCCCAAGGTTACCCAGAATGGTAATCAAAACCCGGTTCTCCTGTTTTGAAATTGTCTTCAGAAATGCACAAGAAAACCACTCATTATGTTAGAAACATAATTTTCAACCAAAATGGAATAATACATTTTAATCAGCACCTCACTCATAAGACTTGTTTCCAAATTATTTGGGACTTAAATTATTATTATTATGGAAAATTTCAAACATATAGAGAAAGAAAAACATAATGAACCCTAATGTACCTATCATCCAGTTTCCATATTACAACATTTTGTTAGTCATATTTTATTTCTCATCTCTATTACTACTGCTACTACTGTTTGTGGCAGTGGAATTGTTTTTGCAGGTACATTTCAACCTTTAAAGCAAATCCTAAATATCATGTCCTCTAACTTGAGTTACTAGTTTATTATGCATCCTTGAAATATAAGGGCATATTTTCTTAACACAATCACAATGCCATTATCATACCTAACAATATTAACAATTTCTTAACATATCTAATATCCAGTCCATATGCAAGTTTCCTTGGTTATTTCAAAAGTTTTTTTTTTTTTTTTGAGTTAGTTTTAATCAGTGTCCAAGCAAAGGTGTGCACACTATATTTGTTTTTTATATTCTTTTTAAAAAGGTTTGTTATTTATTTATTTTAGGGAGAGAGAGAGTGTGTGTGTACATGTACAAGTGGAGGGAAGGGCAGAGAGCAATGGAGAGAATCTCAAGCAGAATCCATGCTGAGTGTGGAGCCCAATGCGGGGTTCTATCCTATGACCCTGAAATCACTCGAGCCAAAATCAAGAATCAGAGGCTTATCTGACTGAGCTACCCAGGCAGCCCTGTATTTGGTTTTATATTCTTAACACCCTTTTTTATTTCTTAACCCTTTTAATTTACAATGGTCTCTCTCTTTTTCCCCCCTTTGTTAAAGAGTACTGTCTATTTATTGAGTAACTGAAGTTAATTGTCCTGCAGAATGTGCTGGATTCTGGATGTGGCTAATTGTTTTTTTCTGCTGTTCAACTTTTTCTCTAGCCACCATATTTCCTGTGAATAGGAAGTTAGGGGGTGCCTGGCTGGCTCAGTCGGTTGGGTGTCTGACTTTGGCTCAGGTTGTGATCTCTGGATCCTAGGATTGAGTCCCATGTCAGGCTCTCTGTTCAGCAAAGAGTCTGCTTCTCCCTTTCCCTCTCCCTTTGCCCCTCTCCCATCCCTCCCCCCTCCTGCTCCTGTTTCTCTCTTTCTCTCTCTCAAATGAATAAATATTTAAAAAAATAGGAAGTTAGAACTGATGCTTGATTAGATTTAGTTTCTTCTTTTATCAAACTCAACACCCAAGAAACAAACAATCCAGTGATGAAATGGGTAGAAGACATGAACAGACATTTCTCCAAAGAAGACTTACACATGGTCAACAAGCACATGAAAAAATGTTCTGCATCACTTGCCATTAGGGAAATACAAATCAAAACCACAGTAAAATACCTCCTCACACCAGTGAGAATGGCAAAAATTAACAAGACAGGAAACAGCAAATGTTGGAGGAGATGTGGAGAAAGGGGAACCCTCTTGCTCTGTTGGTGGGAATGTGAACTGGTGCAGCCACTCTGGAAAACAGTGTGGATGTTCCTCAAGAAGTTAAAAATAGAGCTACCCTACACCCAGAAATTGCACTGCTGGGTATTTACCCCAAAGATACAGATGTAGTGAAATGCCAGGACACCTGCACCCCAATGTTCATAGCAGCAATGTCCACAGTAGCCAAACTATGGAAGGAGCCACAATATCCTTTGACAGACGAATGGATAAAGAAGATGCGGTATATGTACAATGGAATATCACTCAGCCATCAGAAAGGACGAATACCCACCATTTGCTTTGGTGTGGATGGAACTGGAGGGTATTATGCTGAGTGAAGTAAGTCAATCAGAGAAGGACAAACATGATATGATTTCACTCGTATGTGGAATATAAGAAATAGTGAAAGGGATTATAAGGGAAAGGCGAAGAACTGAGTGGGAAAAATTATAAAGGAAGACAAACCATGAGAGGCTCCTAACTCTGGGAAACAAGGGGTTGTGGAAGGAGAGGTGGGCAGGGAAATAGGGTGACTGGGTGACGGGCACTGAGGAGGGCCCTTGATGGGGTGAGCACTGGGTCTTTTTTTTTTTTTTAAGACTTTATTTACTCATGAGAGACACACACAGAAAGAGGCAGAGACACAGGCAGAGGAAGAAGCAGACTCCTTGCAGGGAACCTGATGTGGGAACTGATCCCTGGACCCGGGATCATGCCCTGAGCCAAAGGCAGATGCTCAACCGCTGAGCCACCCAGGCATCCTGAGCACTGGAGCTTATACTATATAGTTGGAAAATTGAATTTAAATGAAAAAAAAAAAAGGATTTAGGTTCTTCCTTTTTTTTTTAAGTAAATGCTTTGTACTCTTTATTCTATCACATGAAGATATATATATTTCTGAATGTTCTGGTTTCAGATGGTATCAGCCTCATATCTTCCTTATAAAGTTTTTCACCAAGTTTCACCTAATGATATTAGCATCTGTGCTGATAATTGCCCTAACATGATCCATTATTTTATTAGAGGTTGCAAAATGCTGAGTTTTTAAAAAGATTTTATTTATTCATGAGAGACACACAGAGAGAGAAGCAAGAGACACAGGCAGAGGAAGAATGATTTTTCTAATCTTATAATTCTTTTTGCATTTATTAGCTAGAAATGTTCTGTAAAATACTTTTTCTTTAGCAGCTGTTAGTTTTTTTGAAATATAGTTCATGCAGGAAAGTTGGGCTAAATGCTTGATTTATTCCTTTAATTTGTCAATTTTTTGAGTATGAGTTGGTGACATAGCAAATTCCAGTGATGATAAATGAGTTTTTTTCAGTATGGTTTTTCAAATACTTTGTATATTTGAGTCATATATTATTATTATTTGTATTATTATTTCATGTTGAAATTGTCCCTTCTTAGGCCATTAGGAATTTCTTCAGCTTGACTCTTGAGTCTTTTCTCTGTATGAGAAAAATAATGCATAAAGAAAATGAGAAAATTTGTGCCACAGACATTCAAATAAATATATTGTAGGCTCCCAAGACAATTTATAAAGAGGCTAAATTTCTTTTTTTAAATTAAGAACAATATTGGAATAACTATTCAAATTATTCATCTGAAGTGGACAATAGTCATGTGTATGTCTTTTGAGATGTTTATTCTTAAGAACTCAACCACTTCACATCATTTTATAGGTATGCCTTAAAGTATAATATTCATTTTAAACCAAGTGACACAGAACTTCAGAATATCATGGTGCATACTGTTCATTAATCATCCTTTTCAGGAGCTGAGGATGTAGGGATAGAAAATAACATGGGAGAAGTATACTGACTCAGAGTTGAGGCTATTCTTTAGGTGTAAAGGAAGACCAGTTTGCTTTCTATAAAGGGAAACAGAGCACATGGAAGTAGAGTTGGTTGGATTCAGAGGAATGTGGATCATGAATCCTCGACATTGCGGGCTCTGAGGTCTTCCCAAGTCACGAACCTTTTGAAGCCTATTTCCTCATCTGACAAACAGGCTAATAACACTGATTTCCTCATGCAGGGATTAGATTGTGATAAAAATAATTGTAAAGCTTTTCACACAGAATGTATATCAGTGACTAGTGAAGGCATCATTTGGTAAAGATGTCTGGATGGGGTTGATGGTGGCAGGGAGGGAAGCTTAGTATAGTGGTGGGGAGCCATCTGAAAGAACCATCCACTGGCTTTTCAAGCCTAGAATGCCTTAGTCTCTATGACACTTTAGAATTAGAAGGGACTTTAGAAGACATCTCTCTAACTCCCATTTCACACTTGAAATTGAAGCCCAGTGAAGGTAAGTGACTTGCAATAATATTGCCACATGCAACCACTAAAGAGCTGAGATTACAGCAGAATTGTCCAACAGAAATATGCAAATTACACGTGGTTTTAAATGTTTCAGTAGCCACTTACATATTTACATTTATAGAACATCTCAATTTGCATAGCAACATTGCCAGTACTAAGTACCACATGTAGCCAATGACTACTGTATTAGACAGGACAGGTCCAAAACTCATTTCTCCTAATTCTCAAGCTTATGCATTTTCTGTACAGAATGTAACCTTCTTTTTATTTTCCATATCAGAAATAATTGCCTTATATGTGGGCAATCAAACATCATTTTTTTCATTAAAAAAAAAAAGTCACTGATGCATTTTGGAGAAGGAATTCATTGACAGGTCTTTCCCGGAGACCTAACACTTCTGGAAACTCTACTGGTAGCTTTCCAATGAACAGATTTACATGTGGATGCCTTTTTAGACATAAGGCGCTAATTGCAATCATTCAGATTTCTATTTTTCTGAGAACAAGATTTTCAGCTAAAAGTCCTTTCAAAAATTGCATTACTAGAGAAGACCAAATTGTTGGCCCAGCTCTAGGAGATGCACAAATTCTGACAACATGCATTAGCTTCACTCTTACTGTATTTTTCATATTTTAGTTTCCCTTTTGCACATTTACTGCTTTAAAAAATATTGTAATTTAAAAATTAAAGTTATATGTGTTCCTGGCTTTAAGAGTCAAGTAATTTCTCAAGATTTATTTTTCAGTCAGTAGTCACTTCCTAACCCTATTTCCTGCTTCCCTTGTTCTCAGTCCTCCCGAAGCAAATTCTTTGAACCCTTCCAGCTGTTTCTTTTGGTATTTATCTTCAAAGTTCTAAATAACAGGCTTTTAGTGTTATGTCTTGATTTTTCACTTGTAGGCACTTTTTGGTAACCTTTCTGCTATGGAAGATAAAGATTTGACTCTCTTTCACAACTTCCTCTTCACATATATAATTATTCTCATGACCCTTCAGTCATTCATTAGAGTTCTGTCATAATTTGTGCCAAATATTAACTCACTGTTCAGCAATGGGACTGCTGTCTGTGAATATGTTCATGCCTCAGTCATCTGGTATACAATACTTATTTTTTCTTTTCACAAAAATTTTTATTTCCCGAGGGAGTTAAAAAATATATATATAAATTTTTATGTGTATGTCCAACACAAAGCTCACTTAATTGAGAAGTGTAGCTTGAGCTTTTGTCTGCAGGATGAATAGATGAGAACTAGTAGAAGGAGGAGTGTGTGTGGGAAAGAATCTAGAAAGCAGGAAGAATATGTGCAAAGTCCCTGTGGCTGGAGGACAATGGTAGAAGAAAACCAAGAGGCCTGACTGGAACCTAGAGATGAAGGGAGAGAGAGATGAAATAAACTGCTAGAGAGTCAGGAAGGGGCCAGGCCATACACAGTGTATAGGTAATATTAATGATTTGGTCTTGATCTTAATTATACTTAAAAGAAATTTAAGCATTTCCAATAGAGGGGATAGATGGCCAGATTTAAGCTTGCTTCTCTATTCTGTGCATTCCTTCATATTTTTATAATATAGTAGTCCTCCCTCCCCCCATATTCAGTTTCACCTTCCGCAGTTTCAGTTACCCATGGTGAACTGTGGCCCAGAGCCAGATGTTCCTCCTTGTGATGTATTGTTGGGAGGTGAGCGGTAGCCTAATGCTATGTCACAATGCTGCTGTCACTCACCTCCTCTCATCTCTTCACGTAGGCATTTTCTTATCTGATATCATCACAAGAAGGAAAAGTGTGAGTGTGGCACAATAAGACATTTTGATGTAGGGGGAGACAACATTCACATAACTTTTATTACATTATATTGTTATAATTGTTTTATTTTACTGTTAATTATTGTTAATCTGTTACTGTACCTAATTCATAAATTAAACTTTATCACAGATTGTGTGTATAGGGAAAAACAGAGTATATGTAGGGTTTAGTACTATCTGTAGTTTTAGGCAACCACAGGGGTCTTTTTTTTTTAAAGATTTATTTATTTATCTTAGAGAGCAAGAGAGCACGTGGGGGTGGGGGGCAGAAAGAGAGTGAGAGACTTAAGTAGACTCTACACTGAGCGTGGAGCCCCAGGCAGTCTCAATGCAGGGCTCCACATGGGGCTTGAGCTCAGGACCCAGAGATCACAATCCTGACATCAGGACCTGACCTGAAACCAAGAGCTGGATGTTTAACTGACTGAGCCACATAAGAGCCCCCACTGATGGTCTTTGAATGTAGCCCCTGAAGATAAGGGGTGCTACTGTAATATCCTATTTTGATTAAGTTAGTCTGAGACCTTTCTATTGTTTATGGTCAATGAACCTTAAATGATTTAAGAGCTCTGGTACATTTGCATTTTGCTGTCAACACTCAGATGGACTGGATTTTTAAATACAGGGTCTGTTTTCTTCTGTTGCCTGAATATTGCCTAGAGCTATAAATACACTGTTCATACCATTCTTTTGCATATGTAGCGAATAGTAGTTTTCAATTTCCTTTAATAGTTTGTTGTTCCATCAAATCAATTCACAGCTGTCATTTTTCAGGTACCATTCTCAAGTGAAACCTCTTTTCAGTCATGTCTTTTACTATGTCAAAAAGAACTTTAATTTGTTTTTGACATGTTGTCTTTTTTAAGTCTTAAGAATTCAGGTATGATAGCTATCACTGCAAGATTTAGCTGCAAATCATTTGTTGTCTTGTTTCCATTCATTCAAAAATTTTAACTTATTTGTAATGGGCAAAAATTCATGATGTATGAGTATCATTTTGTTTTCTTTCCCAGTACCTGAACCTGATAATTTTGCTCCTGCCCACACTACCTGTTCTCCCTTTTTTTAAAAATGAATATATATTTTTAAATTTTTATTTATTTATGATAGTCACACACAGAGAGAGAGAGAGGCAGAGACACAGGCAGAGGGAGAAGCAGGCTCCAAGCACTGGGAGCCCGACGTGGGATTCGATCCCGGGTCTCCAGGATTGCTCCCTGGGCCAAAGGCAGGCGCCAAACCGCTACGCCACCCAGGGATCCCCACCTGTTCTCCTTTTACCTGTTCTGGGGATTAGATCAATCAATGAAACAGGAGTGGGGAGGGAATTGTTTTAAAAAGATGAGAGGTACTGTAAAATCAAAATATGTAAAGAAAAAATGCTGGTTCAAAAGGGGGTCTGGGAGGGGAATGAGAAAATAGAAGTGTCTGTGAAGATGGGAATATTAGGTAATTAAAGAAAATTCTTTCAGAAAATGAAGAGTGAATAAATGGGGAGAACAATTTTTTTGTTATTTGTTTTATTTTAATTCCAGTATAGTTAACATACAGTGTTATATTAGTTTCAGGTGTACTATATAGTGATTTAGCAATTCCATACATTGCCTGGTACTCATTATGACAAGTGCACTCCTTAATCCCCATCACCCATTTCACTGATCTTCCCCACTGACCAACCCTCTGGTAATCTCAGTTTGGGAGAACAATTTTGGGCAGTTAACATAAAATTTGGGTTGCAGAGAACTGGGACAAGAATTTTAAGATATGATGTGGTGATTTTTTTAAGGAATCTTTCTTTTTGAATACTTAAAGAGTGAGAATAAGAATTACTATTTTTTTCTTTGAGTAATACACTGTGTAAGATTGGACTATATGGAGCCTCATTTATGTTCGAGTAATATATTTGTTAATATAATATATTTAAGATTGGTTAATAGGAAATGATGTCCCAGGTGGTTTCCTATAAATTAGCATGTCAGTGTCAGAGTTCTTTGGGAGTATGAAGAAATGGGCTATGGACATGGTTTGGAAGGAGAGGGCAATATAAATAGCCAATTTTTCTGCATAAGAGTATGATAGGCAGGGGTACCTGTGTGGCTTAGTCAGTTAATCATCTGCCATTGGCTCAGGTCATGATCCTGGTATCCTGGGATTGAGCCTGGAGTTGGGGGGTCCCCTGCTTAGTGGGCAGTCTGTTTCTCCCTCTCCCTCTGCCCCTGCCCCTCCCCTGCTCCCACTCTTCCTCTCTTTCAAATAAATAAAATCTTAACAAAATATGAAAGGCATTTGATTTTTGAGAGTATCTCAAGGATTTCAGGAGCCAGGGACTTGGGGGAAGGATCAAACAACATGATAATTGAGGCTAGGATCTTGAGACAAAATATAGTGATTAAAAAATTCCCAGTAGTGAAGATGGCTTTGAAAGTTTTAAGTATGGTAATGTGTCATATTAGATTTAGAACTGTTTGCTCTGCTCTGTATGCCATGATGGAATTCTCCTTTGTCATCTCCAACACTGCTTTGCAAGAATCATATGTTGGGAAACTTAAAGTTAACATAGGACTGAGAGAAAAGGAACCATTAGGAGATTAGAATGAATGAGAATGAGATTTCTGTAGGATCTCCATCTATGAATGAATAGTAATAATGAGAATAAGTCCTAAATACCTGTAAAACTCTTGAGGAAAGCATTATGGATTGGGGCATGAGTGCTGGAAGCATGCCCCTATAAAAGTGGAGGTAGATCTATGGATTATGAGAATAATGTGGCTTTTCTCTCATCATTGTTTCTTTAGGTGGTTTTCGTTTTTTGTCTGATGTGAAAATCCTTCCCAATCTGCTACTCAAGAAAGTATCTGCAAAGGCATGCTTTCTATCTAAAATGAGGTGGTGATTCAGTTCAAAACAAACTTTGTTCCACCTCTAACAGCAAAGTTGGCAAAATCACAAGATATATAATTTTATGGGGCTAGATGGGTTCCTGGGAAGCCCAAGACCAACTACCTTGAACAATTTGTGAAGGGTCCTGCACTCTAAATGGCCTCTGGATCAGTGCAGCTGCAGGCAATTTGCAGGAGACTGGCAATGTGGTGTGTGGACCTCGTGGTACTGAATGCTAATTTGAGACTATCTCCTCCAACAGCTTTTGCCATTCATCATTTTCACAGCCAGATGGCTCCCATTGTCTTTCTAGTCCTCCTTTTTTTGTGCAAAGTGGCTGCTCTTAAATCATGGTATATTAGTGTTGGAAGCAATTTTATTATTCATCTAGTAGTCCAATCACCATGTTTTGTAAAAGAGGAAATGGAAACCCAAAGAGGGGAAATATCGTGGTCAAAACTAGCCAGTTAGTGTCACAGCTGAGACAAGAACGTTTATCTCTTGGATCATAGCCTGATGCTTATTCCACTTCACCAGGACCTCATAGTTTTTTGGGAAATAATGTCATACACAGTGTGGAGTCAGATGATCATAAGTCCAAATCTCATCTCTGTTATTTAATAGCTATGTGGCCTTGGGCAGTTAATCTCCAGTTTTCTCATTTGTAAAATGAGGATGATAATGGAACCTTCATCATAGGCTGTCATGATGACAAACTGATACTGATATTTAAAGTGTCTGGTACATAGTAAGTGCTCAGTTAATTAGCTTTTCTCCTTATGGTTCCAGATCTTTTCACATTAAAGCATGAAGAATTGATTCTTTATAGGAGGGCTGATCAAAGGAGGTAGTATTTTGTTCATGAGCATCTCCACAAGCATATTTTGACTTCGTACATGCTAATAATATAGTTCAGTGACCAAGCCTTGCCAGCCTGATGGTTGAAAATGTCTTTCTGTAGGAAATATTTTGCTTGACAGTAGGGAGAATGAAAAATTGAAGTTCTTAAATATTGCACTTCATTAATGTCTGGCATACATTCATCAGTAATGATCAGTGGACCCTGTCACCAATTTGGGGTGCCAAATATTAATAAAAATACTCTGAATTCAAGACACTGTACCTATTTAAAGAACAGCTTTATTTTTCAAGATTATAAAAATGGCTTCAAAATAAAACAACACACAATATTTCTATAACTTCATAGGATAGCTGGTGAATGTATAAGCTTTCTAATTTTTAGAGGTGTAGTTAATGCATTGATAAATCTAAAAAGGAAGGCAAAGATGCTAAGTAACACATAGTTCTCCTTTAAATTAATGTATTGTCAATTGGAGACAGAAAATTTGAAATCTTGGAAGGTTTTCAGTATCTGGAAGATACTGGAAAAAATACACACTCAGAAAAAATTAACAAGAAAACAATGGACTTTGACAGACTGACATTTACTTTCTTCTAAAAAGTGTTTTTCCCATGAAGTCATAACATCTTTACCATTAATATAAAAGTTCAATTTCCATGACAACAAAAGCCTAATGCAGTTTCTCCACAGACTGTAGAAGAATTCCATGAGGGAGAAATTTTTAAGATGCATATTCCCTAGTTTGGCCTAGAGATTCTGGTTCAGAAGGTCCAGGATGGAACCCAGGAATCTGCAAGCTTAAAATCTCTCTAGGTGATTCTTGAGCATCCTAAATTTTGAAAACCACTGGCCTAAGGAAATCCTTTGTTTGGGATGCTATTGCTTCAAACAAAAAATATGCCATGTATTAAGAAAGCGAATATACCCAAATCCTAGAATAAAAATGATGATATGAACCACGCAAGAGTTTCTTTCTTTCTTTCTTTCTTTCTTTCTTTCTTTCTTTCTTTCTTTCTTTCTTTCTTTCTTTCTTTCTTTCTTTCTTCTTTTTCTTTCTTTCTTTCTTTCTTCTTTCTTTCTTTTCTTTCTTTCTTAATTAATTTATCTTAGAGTGAGAGTGAGCACAGGGGGAAGGAGCTGAAGGAGAGGGAGAGAGAGAATCTCAAGTAGATGTCCCACTGAGTGTGGAGCCCATACCAGGCTCTATCTCACAACCCTGAGATCATGACCTGAGTCAAAATCAGGAATTGGATACTTAACTGACTGAGCTACCCAGGTGCCTCTCAAGGGTTTCTTATTCTACAAGAAGATTTATGTTGTATTTTAAAAATAGTTTTTGAACAAAGAAAAAAAGAGGCAAACCAAAAAATAGACTCTTTTAACTATAGAAACAAACTGAGGGTTACAAGGAGGTGGGTGATAGATGGGTGAAATAGGTGAAGGGGATTAAAGACTATACTTAATCATGATAAGCACTGAGTAATTTTTGAATTGTTGAATCACTATATTGTACACCTGAATCTAATAGAAGAACACTGTATGTTAAACTGGAATTAAATAAAAACAGTGAGTTTTTATGCATATGTGATCCTCTTTGTACAAATGTAATTAATGCCCCTCCCCCCCAAAAAAAACCCAAACAAGCAATAAATTTCAATATTCAGTCAAATCCTATCTTACCTATGATGTCTCCTAATGAGTTCAGAAGCCCACAGTATCTGGGCCATTCTGGGTACATGGCTTTGTACCATGAGATATTTTCACTTGTGTGTAGCTTGTTTCCCTAAGTGTATTTTGAACAATTTCCAAAAAATGATTGAGTACATTTCCTTGTATTGTATTCCTTGTCCCCATATTCTTCTCTTTCTTCTTTCTTTCTTGCTTTGTTCATTTATTCCTCAAAAATTTATCAAGTGCAATAATCAGGTTCTGCAATAAATTCCAGGGCATGGAGAACCCAGTGAAACTAGATGAAGGTAAGAGCTATATCAGGGGTTGGCAAACTGCGACTCACCTGCAATCTAGCTAGCTGCCTGTTGTTAATAAAGTTTTATTGGAGCACAGTAATGCTCCTTCACTTAGGCATTGTCTATAGCTACTTTGTGCTACAGTGGCAGTCTTGAATAGTTGCTGCAGAGATTGTATGGCCTTGAAAAGCCTAAAGTATTTAATATTTGGCCCTTTGCAGAAAGTTTGCTGACTTCTGGATTGTATGATTGTTAAAGTTCTGCCCAGTTCATAGCACTCTTGATTAATACGATGAAGAGAAAGGGCGAAGTCCTGTCAGAGGGTATAAAAGGAAACTCCCTTTGGATTAAGGTGATCAGTATCTCAGGATGTGGTACTTAATTTGAGACCTAGAGGATTTGTAAGAGGTAAATCAGGCCAAATATGGGGGGAAGGGCATTCTAAACAAAGGTTTTTTGAGTTTTATGAACTTTTGTTTTCCAGAAGAAAATTTGGTGGCCCAGTAGAAGGGGGAAATAAAAACACATAAATACTACCAATATATATAGATAGGAAATTTGGTGAAATGATTTATGTCCTGAGTCAGTGGTTTTATGATGATTTTGCAGCTAACTAAGCATGTAAAATTAGCTATCATTTGACCTTTTAGAGCAGGGATCAGGAAATATTCTTTTCTTTTTTTTTTTTTTTTTAGATTTATTTATTTATTCATGAGAGACACAGACTGAGAGAGCCACAGAGGTAAATAGAGACATAGGCTGAGGGAGAAGCAAAAGCAGGCTTCTTGCAGAAAGCCAAATGTGAGTGGGACTTGATCCCAGATCCCGGGATTGTGACCTGAGCCAAAGGCAGGCACCCAACTACTGAGCCTCCCAGGTGCCCCAGGAAATATTTTCCTAATGGAAAAATAGTAAATATTTTAGGCTTTGCCAGCTATAATCTTTGTCACTATTACTCATTTCTGTTATTGCAGTATGGAAGCAGCTATAAACAATATGTAAATGAACAACATAGGTTATGTTTCAATAAAACTTTGTAAATCATGAAGTTTGAATTACATATAATTTTCATGTGTCATGAGATATTATTTGTCTTTGGATTTTTTTCAATAAATTAAAAATGTGAAAACCATTTTTAGTTCATGGACCATACAAAAATAGGTAGTGAATCATAAATTGCAGACCCCTGTTTTGGTCTCACATTCCTTGCTTGTAAAACAGGAGGCCTGTAACATTTTCTCTACCAATTATCCAGGGTGGTTATGATTGAGTTGAGACATTTGTCATTGAAGTTCTTTGCATAGGACAACATATTCAGATGTAATATACTGTCATTTTACATTCACAAAAATTATTGAATTATTCACAATTGCAGGATGCACAATTTTCCTGGGACTTGATGAGAAATTTATCTTTTTCGTGAATAATTTCTGCCAAAGGAAGAGAAAAATATGAATACATTTTACATATGTAATAGGTACAAGTATGATACTATTATTTCTAATATTTCTACAACATTGGTTGTTAGGTTAAGTAATTTCCTAAGCAGAGAAGGGTTTTAGTTGATTACATCAACTTAGATAGCCTATTGTACTTTATTTTTACTCTTCAAATTGAACTTATAATTTTCTGTTTTATATGGTTGGTTAATTGGACTTGAGAAGGTAGAATCAGCAATCAGCATTATTATTTTCCAAACACTGCCTTCAGCTAGACTCTGGATCGCCTTCTCCAACTCAGAAGATATCTTCAGCAGATGTCACATACTTTTAGGTATTTGAACAGTCTCATGATCAGGAATTGTGAATTTTAGTACAACCTAAATCAGAACTTTAATCTCTCATCCAATTCAAGGTTTCTCTCTATCCGTCCTCCTCTCTGCCAGGCCCGACCCTTGATTCCCGTCTGCCAGTGGGAAAGGCAATGTGGTTCATTGTTTGCTTCTGCTTCTCCATCTGATCCTTCCATTCACTCTGCTGCTTCTGGCTCTTCCAGGGTTGAGCATAGAGTGTGTGTGTGTATGCACATGCACACCAAATTTACAGAGAAAGGGCAAAATATTACTTGTCTGATGCTGGTCAATTTTTTAAAAGATTTTATTTATTTATTCATGAGAGACACAGACAGAAGACAGAGACATAGACGGAGAAGCAGGCTCCCTGCAGGGAGCCCGATGCAAGACTTGATCCCAGAACTCCAGGATTACGCCCTGAGCTGAAGGCAGATGCTCAATCTCTGAGCTGCCCAGGCATCCCTGATGCTGGTCAATTTAATTACTGGTGCTTTCTTTCACGACAAGGGTAACCTTCTGGCTCTTCCTATTGTGGGGCACAGATAAGGGCCTTTCTGATACTCTGTGAAGAACAAGAGCAGCCCTCTTAGGCTGTTGACATCCCCTTAGCTCCTGCCCATTGGCAATGCATTCCTGATGTTCTCTTTGTCTTGAGGCAGGAGTCATTTCGGGATGTTTCTGGCTCAGCTATCTTTCTGTGTAAGCTCTTGCCTCCCCTCCCACAAACCTGGATGTGTGTTCTCCAATTTCCCTAAAGGATTCTCTTGCTGACCCTTCATGTGGTTTGAAAAAAGAGGGGATAAATGTCATAGCACTCTAGTCACACAAATACCCCACATGTACTCTCTCTTCCTTACTGAATCTCTGTGTTTCTTTTATACTAGTTGGAATTTTGTGATGATAAGGGTTACTAGTAGACTGGTTACCTTTTAGCAAGCTCTTCAGAGATGTGTCTAGCACAACTCTGCAATGTGTAGGCGTTAATTACCCATGATCATAGGTAGGTTCCCAGAGATAAGAAAAAAATTTTCCATGCAAGTTACTGTTTCATTTGTACACAGCTCTTTGTTTTTACTGGCATATTTCCCCATATTATATTTATAAGGTAGCTGAGGACAAGATCTAATTGAATTTTCCTCAGTTTTAATACTTGCTCAGTGGATAAGTGGGTAAATAGATATCCAGTCCCTCTTAGTTACTAAGTAATGGGATTGAAGTCAGTGGGCTGATTCATTCATTCACAATTGAATACCTACTACTAAGTTTTATAGTAGGTTCTGGGAATATAGCAGACCAAAAGTCATTACCCATGACTTCAAGGCTTTATTTTAATAGAGGATATATATATATCAGGAATATACAGCTAATTTCAGATATTGATACACGCTCTGAAATGAAAGTTCAGAGTTCTGTCAGATGAGTGTATAAATGACAACTTAATGTAGATTGGGGTGATAGGTATCCCAGAATATAGTTTGTTTGTTTATTTGTTTTTTTGAGGTGGGAGGGGGCAAAAGAGAGAATCTTAAGCATGGGCCTTTATCTCATGACCCTAAGATCATGATCTGAGCTGAAATCAAGGGTTGGATGCTTAACTGACTGAGCCATCCAGGTGCCCCAGAATGTGGTATTTAATATGAGACCTGGAAGATTTGTAAGAGTTCAGGTAGATCAGGAATTGAAGGGCATTCAAAGCAAAAAAAAAAAAAAAGTATGTACAAAGACCCTACTGCAAGGAAAAACTGATGTTTTACAGGAAGCTTTGAATGAAGTAAAAGAAGGTCATGTAGCAGATTGTGAATTGGGGGGGAAGGGTGGGGTGAAGTGAGGTGAGGGGGTTTGACCATACAGGGAATAGCAGGCCATGAGAAAGGATTTGGATTTGATCTTAAGAGCAGTGGGAAGCTTTTGGAAGGTTATAAGCACAGGAGTGCTGTGCTACCATTGGCATGCCCAGGTGGTTCAGCTTCAAAAACTTTTTGGCATAAAGGACATAGATAATAAATACTGGAAAGGTCCCTTATTAACAGAGGTCAGTGCCTTAGTGTTAGTCTAAATGTCCTGCAAATCTTACTGCATTCAATAAATATGTTCTTTCACAAACATACCATGTTTCCTGATAATTTGAGACTGGATTTGATCGTATAGATGGAATTGTGTTCAAAGGACAGTCCATTACTTTGCAGAAACATTTTGGTTCAATCCTGCAGATTTTGGATGACCTAATGGCGAGAATTCTGTTTTTCAGTGAGAAACCATAGCAACATGCCACTTAGAAGGCACACTATATAATCTATCTGTTCTTCAGTTAGTATTTTGCAGTCCAGAAATAGTCATCATTGCCTAATGTGAGTATGCAAAAGGTCAGGCAAATATAAGCCCCAATGACAGTGCAGTTCTCCCTCTAACCGTGGGGTGGGGGTGGGGGTGGGGAATGTCACTTTCTCTTGGAGATGCATGATCAGGTATATTGGGGCTAGGAAGGAGGGAGGAATTGGGGCTAATAGCTCTGTGTTTCAGAATAAATTGTAAGCCAGTCCTCAATCTCTAAGTACTAAGAATGAGGCTATGATCCATAGAATTGCTCCTTTTCTAAAACCACATACTCAGTACCTCTTGGTACAATTCTTATTAAACTGCAAACTTCTGGTTCAGATATTTTTATGTCCCAGCACCTTTTGCGATTCCACATATGCTCCCTCTATTGTCTTACGTGCAAAATCATAATCAAAAAACAAATACACGGAGAATTGCTTGTCTTCGTTTAGGAATATATAGAGCCATGAATACCAGCTTGGTATCCACCAATGTAGAAAGGTTAAAAGGGCCTTTGCTTAAAAAAAACAGAAATGAAAAGATCTTTAGGGAAGCGGATTCAAGATAGTTGGTTACAATATAAGTTCAGGCAGTGTTTGGTAGGTAAAAGATGGTGAGATACAGAAAAAAAAAGAGAAGAGAGAAGGGAAAAGTATCTCCCAGAGTTCCACTCTATTGGTAAGACTCATGGATGTGTTTTGTTTTGATGAGTAATCACATCTTCAGGTGCCATTTTGTTATCTTTTCCTCCTATCCAGAATATGTTTCCTTTTCGCTTTTTCACTGTGAAAAAGACACTCATTGTGTCTTGCATTGTCTTTTTGACTTTTCTTGCTTTGTGTTGGCAACTTGTTAAGTGGTTCCTCACACAGCTTACCTCTAAGGATTCCAGTGGGCTGTATCCTTTATCCATTACCTTGTTCCTAATCCAAGCATTACAAAGCCTGGTTGCTAAGAATATTTACTTCCCACCCTTGTTGACTCACACCCTCAGTTTGTCAAGGGCTCACCAATAAGATTTTTAAAAGAGATTCTGCAATTACATGGTCATGGTACCATGGCAGAAACCTAGGGAACCAAGGTAATACCCCAATGTTAAAATGGGCCTTTGCTAGGTAGTTTGCACCTAAAGTATAGAGAGGGAGAAAGAGAAGTCAGAGTGCATGGTATCCAGAAGTATTTAGTTTACTTCATTTATTCATCTATTCATTCTTTCATTTATTCAACAACAACTCCTCAAGCACTGTGTACTAGATGTTGGGCTAGGTAATGGGGATATGACAGGGAACTGGATAGACAAAGTCCCTATTCCTGCTGCTTACCTTATGTTTAATGGAATCCTTCTGTGATTTAGCTAACCTCAGCATCTGAGGAAATTTCCCACCATCCATTCTCAGAAATCAAGAAACAGGTTCTGTTTCTTCCCAGCATTAGTGCTCCTGCCTGATGCAGACAGCTGAGTAAATTTTTTTCCTACTTACTGCACCAAATCTGTCTTCATTTCAACATTAATGAGTTACTCATCCAGGATAACTATTTCTAGCAAGGAAATTACCTACAGCTGCCTGTTAACAGGGCTGGGGCAAGGAGACTACAAAAGAGAGATTTTATTTGAAATGAAATTGAACTAGTTTCTTAAACCATGCAAGGCTGTCTCTTCCAGCCATCTACCAGAAGGGGACAGTATAAGAACATGATTTGTTGATCCTTTACTGCACCAACTCCTTAAAGAATTTGTGTTTCAGAATGTTTTTATTAGGAATCACACCAAGTGTTTTGTGAAATTATTTTTACATTTATTTCCAGGGATGAGAAATTCCAGAGCATTAAAAAAACCCTCAAATATGTACAAGAGATTTTTAATGGATTTAGTTTAAACTTCAAGAGACCAAAGTAGAATTTTTCTAGCTGAAAGATGGGTAAGAGGCTGACCTGGAGGAAGACCAGGCCAATGAGTTTGAGTCCATAGTGGCCTTGTTCAGCTTCTAGTCTTGGTGGAGTGGTTATTGTAGGGTTGAAAACTTCTATTTGTAGAATTTGGCTTTCTCATATCATATCAAGGTAGCAGTAATATAGCATATTTAAGAGCACCAACAACTAGTTATTTTGGAAGTAGAAATTATGAATCTGACAAGTGAAGTGGACAGAACAGTGGATTCTGAGTCATCCAATGGAAGATTAAGCAAATCCTTTTATGTCTCCAGACTTGAGTTATCTTCCCTGTTAAATGAGGGGCCTGGATAAAAATAATCTCTACAGCCTATTCTGTTTGAGTGTCTGTGATTCTCCAATTAAGCATGATTAGTCTACTACTATTATTACTGGTACAACTATTACTAGAAATGGCATTTGTTATATTATCAATATATACCAGGCATTGTGCTAAATGTTTTACATTTATTGTCTTCTCTAATCTTGCGGCAGTACAATGAAATAGATATTATCAACCATATTTTATAGGCAAGAAAACTGAGGATCAAAGAAATCAAAGGACTTGTCTAATGTCACAAAGCTAGCATGAAGACATCATCCAAACTCAAACTTTGTGACTCCTAACTCCCTACTCTTAACCCCTGCCACATTTTTTTTCTTCCAGAACCTGCTTCCTTACATTAGTCTTTAACCTTCATAGGTTTGGCAGCAGGCCACAGTGATTGCTCTCTCTTTGACCTCTGGCCTTTGC
Source organism: Canis aureus (assembly GCF_053574225.1). NCBI lineage: Eukaryota > Metazoa > Chordata > Mammalia > Carnivora > Canidae > Canis > Canis aureus. Next base: position 49,707,343 of record NC_135614.1, read on the forward strand.
CTCTCTGCTCATTCAATTTTCCATGTCTCACAATGCCCTCTTCATCGCTATCCAAATATTACTTATCCTTCAAGTTCTAGTTTATGCCTGTTGTCTGGCATAACTACTATATTCCATACTAATCTGTTTTTCTCCTGGACTGTTATTGTATTTATAATTCATTCTGTATAATTTAGACTCAACTTGATATTGTCTCTTATTTTGCTGTGTTTTAAATAAGTTAGTCTTGTCAACATTAACTATAGTGTAAGGCTCTTGTGGACAGAGAAGACATCTTAGTCTTTTTAATCTCTGCTATGAAGGGTATAGGGTTGCATAACCAGTTGGAGATCAATAATTTCTTCTTGTTTGCTAGAGGTAGGCCTCAGGCAAAAATGAACCCTTCTGATTCTAAAAATTATGGCAGTCTCTGAGAAAAACAATTTTCTAGTCTGACTTAAAAAAAAACAGAACAACCCTAGGAAATCCCAAATCTTCCTGACTAATATAGTCAATTATTTCACAAGTTTAATGATTGAAATTATTACTATCATTAATATCATATGAATAGTTAAAATTTATAGATTACTTACTAAATTCCATGTATTGAGCTTATGTTTTGCATGGATTATATTTTATACTTACAATAGCACTATGAAGAGGCTAAGTGTCCTTGCTGTACAGAGAATATAGCAGGTTTAGAGATGTGGAGTAATTCATATGAGGTCTCACAGAGCTGGCAAGTGGTGAAACTAGGGCTACACCTTATTTTTTTAAATTCCAGGTCCAGTTTTCCTGGATCTGGCCTAATTGTACCATGTTGTAAATTAGCCTTCCTACAAATGACAGTGCATGTCTGTTTTTCATCCATACATGCTCCACTCCATCTGGAAAGCTATCTAGGGTTCTGTAACTTTTCATATGATTATTCTTAAATTCTTATTTAAAATTTTGCTCCTCTTTCTAAGTGTCCAGTGGGAATTCCATTTTCCTTATTGTGGTAGGCTGAATTGGGATCTTTCAAAGATGTCTACATTCTCGTCCCTAGAGCACATGAAGATTAAAATGTTGCCAGGAAACTTTGGAGGTGTGATTGAGTTAAGGGTCTTGAGGTGGTAAGATTACCCTATATTACCCTGTGGACTCTAAAGGTAATCACAATCATCCTTGGAAGAGGGCGGCAAGGTCAAAGGTGGAGAAAGGCTGTGTGATGATGGAGCAGGTACTGGAGTAATGCTGACAGGAGCCAAGAATGTTGCAGCCTCTAGAATCTGAAGAGGCTGAGAACACATTCTCCCCTGAAAACTCTAGGGAGGAACTAGCCTTTCCAACACCTTAATGTTCATCCCTCAAAACTCATTTTGACTTCTGATCTTCAAATTTTAAGAGATAAATTTGTGTTATTTTAGGCTATTCAATTCATAGTACTTTGTTATGGGAATAATAGGAGACTTTATACATTAATATAGAGTTCTGTAGATATGATCATTTCCAGAGGCTGAGAGACAAGATGGGTCTAATTGCTCATACTAAACCCTTACTCTCCTCTTTGAATTGGAAGAGATGAATCCGCATGAAAGTTATGCATAAATAAAGGCCAGCTCTAAATGCTGTCTAGAGACAGGGCAGTAATAATTCAGCAGTACAGATAAATGTGTAACCAAACCCATACTCTCCTCAACTTTTTCTTTATTCTAAAAGAGAAGGAAAGATTGAAGGAGCATGATTTTATAATGTACCATGGAATGTGATGGACTTACTCTTCTCTTTGGGTGGCTTATTTTGGGGCTGTGATTTTTTTCTTACTAGAATTCTTCCTGCTTGGATTTAAATGTCTGTTTTGAAGATACTATCACCACCACCACTAATTGCATTAACACAAGAAGATGCTGTCATTTGACATCCTTAAACTTCCTGCTTTTTATTTTGCTTATAAGCAGAATAATGTGAATGTTGCTGGCTCTGCTTTTGGGTACCAGTATTGTGATTTCTAGAAATTGCAATTATCTTTTAAAAGGGAGATCCTCTGATAACCATTTTTTTTTCTCCTGGTGTTTCACTTGAGGATCTATGGTCTAGATCTTGAGAAAACACACCATTAACTCATCAGTTCTCCTGAGGCATTTCATTTGCTTTTAGTCACTTCTTGCTCCCTTCTTAGCAAGGTAGTCTTCTTTTTGTAATCTATTTCCTTTTGTTTTTTCTTTTCAATCATTCCTGCTTTCTTTCATAAGAAATGTCTATACCAGTTTTTGATAAATAACTTAATCCAGTTTTTCTCAGAATAATTGAAGGTTGAAGATCATCAACACTGTAAAGAAAATGATCATGTTCCCTAAAGTCCTCTGAAACGTGTCACAAGGAAGTAAGAAGTGATAGATTTATATCCAGAAGAGAGTACTGAAACCTTTGTCAGTATGGGATGAGGAGTTTAATCAGTGGGTGAATAGAGTAGCCTTTGTATACATGGCAGTTGGACACAAGGCAGTTGCTAGAGCAACTAGCTGAGGAAGAAGAGGTGGGCAGATGGGACCTAGTATTTATAGAGTATGATGGCAGGTGGTGGGTCTTAGTCCTGTCTTGTGTTTAAAATGGTGGATATCAGTTTGAAAGGATAATACAGCAGAGAGATGATGCCTGTAGGGATATTTGATTTTTTTTTTTTTTTTTTGCCTTGCTATCCTTTGCAGCTAGTATAATGCTGGTCACATAGTAAAGTCAGAATGTTTCCTCAACAAATGAACAAAAAGGGGCACCTGGGTGGCTCAGTGGGTTAAATGTCTTCAGCTCAGGCCATGATCCCAGGGTCCTGGGATCAAGCCCTGCATTGAGCTCCCTGCTCAGTGGGGAGTCTGCTTCTCTCTCTCCACCTGCTGGGCTCTATCACTCTCTCTCTGTCAAATAAATAAATAAAATCTTAAAAATAAATGAACAAAAAGCCACATCTGGAGATGCAGAAGGGCAGCTGGCATCAGAGAGATTTGGTAGAAGGTAGAGAGAAGGAACACATCCATAGATAGCATTTCCCAGATACAGGACTTTCACTGCTAAAAGAAGATGGTCCTGGGCATGTCAAGATGAGTGATTACCCTAGCCCACATGGCTAAAAACTAAAGGTTGAATTCTGGGAGGACCAGTAAGAGTTGATGGCATTCTTTCTCAACTTCCTAGATGTCTTGTCTTACTCAGTCCAAGATATATGGACAGATATGGAACCCAATATACATGACTCAGATCACCTCTAGTTTATGGCTCCTCTAGGATGAAAGATGAGGCTTCTCTTAAATCTCACATGTTTTTTAAGAAAAATCAGTGACCAGGTATCATGACTGGAATGGCCATCGGAGATGTGTAATATGGCTTGATCTCAGCCCCACCAAGCAGTAGATATAATTTGGTTGTTAATAATTTGGTTTTTGGAGTCAGCAAAATCTAGGTTTCCACTCTTGACTTTATATAATGGCTTAGGTGAGTTACTTTATTTGTTTACTCCATTATAGTGGTATGGATGTAATAGTCCCCTGCATCGCAAAGGACTGTTATAAAACATAAGTGATGTAAGTCTTTGAAGGATTTAGTACAGAACCAGCCTCATAGCAAAGACTAATTTATAATAGATAGGTATTATTTTGTCTTGGGTAGGTTTTCCATCTTCTGCTTATGTGAGTTTAATGATAATGCTTTGGTATTTTCTAAACATAACTTTGGGTTTACCTCTAGGACAGCCCAAAGCTACACCTGGTCCAGAAGACAAATGAATTTGATTAAGAAATAAGACAAGCTGATGCATGAAATATGAGAAAATTATTCATATTCAGAATGAAACACCCATTGCAGTCAGAGAGGGATGCACATTGTATGAATTATTAAAGACCAACTAAAATCTAGAATGTTTATGTAATTCTGAAATTTTACTGGAAGAGCTAACTATGACATATAAATCCATTACTTAAAATTAATTTGTCTAAAAGCCTTACTGATATACCAATATAGTTAGAAACCAAGCATTTTATATAAAGCTTTCTGAAAACTGGGAAAAATAATTCCATGCCTCAATGAATTTTTGTAAATTTAGTGTAACTGTCCTTCCAGTTTATTGACATTAATTAATGTTAGCTTTGATGGGAATATAATTACTGTTATCTTTTAAAGTGAATATATTCATACCCAGGAAAGCAGATCAACAAGGTGTTTACAACCCAAAAGTCTACTTTAGTATTAATTGGAGGTCTGTTTGCTATATTTGCTCTCCTTCCTACTCCTAATTATATGCCACTTCGAACCTTAAAATAATGCTCTTGGTGAATTAACTTCCTAATTTATTTTTTTTGGAAGGGCGGATAAATTGGTATATTAAGTATTTATTATGTAGGTCAGCAATTTTGCATTCAGGTATGACTTTGCCCTCTAGTGAACATTTGGCAATATCTGGAGACATTTTTGGATGTTGGAGGCGAGGGAGTGCAATGCTACTGTCAGAAATAATGCTTAACAGGCTACAATGCACAGGACGGCCCTCACTCTTCGCTTTTCCCATCATATCAAAGAATTACTATGATCACAAAAATAGTTGAAGATTTTTCTCTTTTTATCATTGAGGAACTAGAGAAAATATTTACAAGTATTTTCTGTTTTGCACAATCCTAAAATTTGTAAATTCATTTGTGAACAGGATTTTTATGACCACATTATGGAATCTAGGCCTAGTACTGGGGTTTTTGGCTGATGTGTTATGAAGAATGAACTAGTTATGATCACACAGTTAAGTCTTATGGATAAGTCAGACAATGACAAATAAGTAAATAAGGAAATGCATAGCAAAATTTAAGATAAATGTCACGAGGAAAGACAACAGAGAGACATGAAGGGAGGTTAACAGGGAGATTCTTCTTAAAGGTGATGCTTCAGGAAGCCTCTCTGAAGAGATGATAGTCAAGCGGAGGGTTGAAATGGTGGCAGTTGTTTAAAGGTGAGAAGAAGGATGCTCCAGGGGCTAGTGTGTTTACAGGTTCTGATGTGGGAAAGAACTTGGTGTGTTAGAGGAATTGAAGAAAGCTAGTGTGATTATAGTGTTGTCAGTGAGAAGGAGAAAAGGATGGAATGAGGTTAGAAAGAATAAAGAGGCAGCCACCAGAGCATGTAGGTTCTTGGGGACACATTAAAGAGGTTAGATGATTTTGCAAATGGAAGGGAAAACCATAAAAATATTTCAGCAAGGGGCTTAAATGCTCTTATTTATGGTTTTAAAAGGATCATGCTGATGGTTGTAGGGAGAATGGATTGGCTTGAGGCAAGAATGAAAGTATGAGATCGGTTACAGTGGGACAGGCAGGAGACCATCATGACCTGGACTTGGTGATGGCCATGGAGCTGTAGAAAAGCTGGTGGAACCAAGACACAGGTTAGATATAGGATAGAACTTGATGATGAGTGGATAAATGTGAAGTGTGAAGAAAAGAGGAGAATCAAGAATGATTCTTAGATTTCTGGTTTGGAAAACTGGTAGTTGTAGGATGGTGCCATTTAGTTAGATGTCAATGACTAGAGGGACAGAAAGTCTATAGGGACCAAAAATCAAGAGTTCTGTTTTGGATATATTCATTTTGAGGTGCTTGTGAAACTTCTAATTGGAGATTCCAAGCAAGTGATCATAAAATACCTCTCAGGAGCTCAGAAGAGTAGCCAAGTGAGAGATATATTCTGGGGGTCCCTTGCAAAGAGAAGTTAATTAAGGCCACATGAATAGATATAATCATGCAGTAAGGCATATAGAGAAAAAGAACAGTAGTAGGGGCCTAGAAATGAATACAGAGGCCCTTAAATATTTAGAAATGCAAAACATTATGTGTTCACACTTGTTAAAATCCTATTATACCCCGTCCTACCCAGCCTAAGAACCTTCAGTCGTGGGTTCTTTTACTGAGTTAACTAGTCGAATTCTAGTATTAGCCTTCAAACTGTAGCCTCCTCTAATTGCTGGTGCAAGAAATCTTAGGCCACAAGGAAAAAAAAATTCTACCTTCTTTTGTAGCTGGCAGAAAAGCAGGTTCTGCTTTGCATCATAAAATTGTCTTTGCAGTGAATATTTTTAACAATGGCATCTATAAGGCACTGGGACATCATATATTGACAGATTCTGTGAAGATAACCTTTAACCTCTAAAATGTCTGTATATCTCATTGTTTTTTAAAAAATAATGCATTGCCCTGGAAATAATATTTAAATTGATATCTTTGTTTTTCAACAAGTGTAAATACTTCTGAATTTTCTCTATGAAGGTAGAGGGGAGTGTGTTCTTCCTCTACATGTATGAGGTAACAATAACAACAAAAATGAACCCTATATCTCTGCTAATTTCTTACTTAACTAAAACCTTTGAGAAATTTAGAAAGCATTTAAATTAACAGACAGAATGAGGGGCACCTGGGTGTCTCAATGGCTGAGCAAATGCCTGTGGCTCAGGTCGTGATCCTGGGGTCCTGGGATTGAGTCTCTGCCTATGTCTCTGCCTCTTTCTCTGTGTCTCTCATGAATAAATAAATAAATAAAATCTTAAAATCTTAAAGAAAAAAGAATGAGCTAACGAAGAAGGCTGAGGAATTACAAAGAAGGCTGAGGAGTTACCAGAAAGTTGTAACATACTAAGAGAGTGGAAGAGCAAAGCCTATGTTTAGGAAAGAGTGTTTCAAGAAAGCAATCAATTATTGCTTCAATTTCCAGGTATCTAAAGAGAAGAGGACTGAAAATGTCCAATAGATCTTTGTAGCAGGAAGGTCATTAGCGATCTTGGCCTGACTCGTTTCAGAAGAATGGTGGAGCTGGAAACCAGTCTGGGCTGGGCTGTTTGGGAGGTGGGAAAGGCAAAGACAGCCTCTCGTCTAAGCAGCATGAAACCAGCTTGTATCAGCATGTAACATGATAATTGCATAAGATTTTTCAATTTCATTTTCAAGACTTACATTAAGTCAGTGAGGTAGGTCTTTTATCCACATTTTTATTGATGAAGTGATTGATATTCAGTTACTCAAAGTTTCAAAGTAATTAAGTATGTAGTAACAGAAGCCCTTTCTTGAAACACATATAAAAGGGGAGGCAATTTCAGGGAAAGAAGGAAGCATCCTGGGAACAAAGCATCTCAAACACATTTTAACAAACTTCTTCATTCTACTTGGACCTGTGCCCAATTCTGACTTTTTTAAGTGAATGGAATGGTGTAGCACACCTAGTTTTTCCCTGAGGAAAACAGTCCTTAGGTTCTTTCTCAAAAATGGTGCTTTTCTAAAGGAAAATTCAAAGAACCACCATTTAGATAGCAATAAACGGAGGAGAATTTTAAAAGCTTAACAGCAGCCTCTGAGACACTCACCTTTGCTGCTTCAAATTTGCTGACAAGGGGTGCTGGCTCTTGGAAGTATCTAGTGGCGCATAAACCCTCTAGGGGCTCACGTGGTACATCTTGGTCTCTCAGGAATTCCTTAGCAACATAATGAGAAATTGAGGGAGGTTGATGTGAGAAATGCATCTGTGGAAGTCTTGAGCAACTTGAGTTTAAAAGAGGAAGAGCAGTTTTATGTCATAGTCCTTGAATTGTCAAATTCCTTTAAAATTAGAATATTTGAATTTATTTGAAGTATAAAAATATTGAGATAAATAGAAAGTCATTCTACTGTTTTGAATTTTTTAAAAAAAATTTTCTTGGGATGCCCGAGTGGCTCAGCAGTTGAGTGTCTGCCTTTGGCTCAAGGCATGATCCCAGATTCCCCAGATCGAGTCCCACGTCGGGCTCCCCACAGGAAGCCTGCTTCTTCCTCTGTGTGCGTCTCTGCCTCTCTGTGTGTCTGTCATGAATGGATAAATAAAAATCTTTAAAAAATTAATTTTCTTATTTTTTTTAGGGAGGGGGGAAGAGGGAAAAGGAGAGAGAGAGAATCTTAAGCAGGCTTCACACCCAGCCTGGAGCCTGATGAGGGGCTTCATCTTACAACCCTGAGATCATGACCTGAGCCAAAATTAGAAGTTGAATGCTTCATTGACTGAGCTATACAGGTGCCTCAAAATCATTCTACTGTTTTAGCTTACTCTTGAATGCAGGCAGACTACAGATATAAACATGGATACTCTGAGAAGTAACCTATTAAAAGGAAGGATTATTTGATATTTTTGACCTGAAAACCTTACCGGAATGGTGATCCTGGTTTAGAAAGATCGAAAAGAAGTCACTTATGCCACACTTAAAATGATGTCAGTTACATACCATATAGTTCCAACTGTATGACATTCTGGAAAAGGCAAAGTTATGGAGACAGCAAAGAGATCAGTGGTTCCTAGGGGTTGGAGGGGAGATGAAGAAGCAGAGCACAGAGGATTTTTAGGGCAGTGAAATTACTCTATGTGATACTGCAATGATGGATATATGTCATTATGCATTTGTCCAAACCCATAGAATATGTGATACCAGGAATGAACCTTACTAATGTGAACTATGGACTGAAGGAGATTATGACGTGTGAATGGAGATTCATTGATTATAATGCATGTACCACTCTGGTTGGGGGATGTTGATAATGAAGGAGGCTGTGCATCTATAGGGGCAGGGGGCATGTGGGAAAAGTCTGTACCTTCCTCTCAATTTTGCTGTTATTCTAGAGCTGCTCTAAAAAATAAGGTCTTAATAAAATAAATGTCAATGTACACATTATTTCTGGGGTAACACATGCCTTCAGCTTCTGCCTCAGCAAGGCCTTTCCTCTCAGCCTGATTTGAGCCTCATGCTGCCCCCCAAGCCAGTGTTCCTTGCACTAAATACTGACGAAATGCTTTCTTCCCCCTTTACGAGGTCTGTGCTTACAGACTTCACATCCTGAAATCAATTTGGTCTACCTGAGGGTCCTATAAAAAGCCTGCCTACTTATTTATAGAGTCTTAATGAAGTAATTTAAAAATGCTTTTTATTATGGAAAATTTCAGTCACTTAAGGGAGGAGACAGAAGCCCTGAGTACTCTGTGAAAGTATAAGGGACCTTGTGTACCTGCCGTCAGCTTCAACAATTGCTCATTCATTTATTTCCCCTCCACCTGTATCATTTTGAAGAATTTCCCAGATATTATAGTAATGGAGCTTTTTTGCTTTAATTTAAATCAGCGGAATAGCATTTGCTTATTCTATATAAGTTAAATGCATATACTATATAATATGCTTTGTGTTCTCAAATATTATAATTTTCCATTGTCTCCACTGTGGGAATTATGATACATTCAAATTTTTCTTTCATATTATTTACTTAATTTTTTTATTGAGGAATAATTGATGTACAGTATTGGGTTGGCTTATTTACTTTAACAGATAGTAACATGGTTCAAAATGCAAAATACTTGGAAGGATATCATAAAAAGTAAGTCTTCTTTTCTTTCTGTCTTATTTTCTCTTAGGAGGCAGCCACTGTAGCTGGTTCTCATGTATTTGTTCATAAATGTTTTATGCATGTATGAGTATGTGTGTATGTGTGTGTATAAGACAGAGAGAATCATATTTGTGGTCTGATCTTGCTTTTTTCACATAACAATAAGCCTTGGACATCTTTCCTTAAGAAGACTTATTAAGCATAGAGCTTACCTAATTATTTTTAAAGACTACATAGCATTTCATTTTGCAATACTACTATAATTTGTTTAACCTACTTTGGTGGATGCACATGTAAGTTGTTTTCAATCTTTTGCTGTAATAGGATCTATTTTGTAAATGCCAAATCTCCACATTTAAAAATTTTTATTTATTTTATTTGTTTACTTTAAAATTTTATTTATTTGAGAGAGTGCATGGTGGGAAGGGGCACAGGTAGACAGAAACTCAAGCAGACTCAGTACTGAGTACAGACCCCAACGTGGGGCTCAATCTCACAACCCTGAGATCACGACCTGAGCCAAAACCGAGTCAGTCGCTTAACCAACTGTGCCACCTAGAGGTCCCTCTAGCACATATTTTAAATTGAGTGTCTTGGAATCAATGTTTTAGGTACATTTTGATTTTCTCTCTCTACCTATTTTTTTTCTACCTATTTTTCATTTCAGTCTCTATGTCCTAACTTCCTGTCTTTTCCCACCCACAGCCTCCTCAACATGTTCTCGGTGCAATTAAAAATTAAGGGCCACACCTTGCTCTTAGGGCAGTGAGAACAGTGAAGATTAGACAGCTTAACTTTCTGTGGCTCAGCTGAAGTTAGCTGAAGTCAGGGAGTCCAGCCCATTATAGGACAGTAGAGCTGAGTAATTTAAACTCAACTCTCTCATTTCATGGTAAACTGATGACTTGGAAAATTAATAGCCTAGTTCCCTAGGACCCTGAATATTTTTTTCTTACTCCGAGGGGAGAGTCACAAAAAGACTGAAAAAAAAATCTAAACAAGTGGCCTTAGTATTTAAGGAGTTGAAGAGGAGAATGAATGTACTGCTGACATCACAGGGAGAAAGGGAGGCTCTTATGTCCTTATATACATAGCACACCCAGCAAAATAGGAGAGCTAGAACTCCTTTTAACTGAGTTGCCCCTAGTGTTCATATTCATGACACCTTTTTCTGACCCAGAGGCTCTTCTTAGATGCTCTTGATACCTTATTTCACCTGAACAATAGCAATAGCAGCAATAACTCACACTTCAGAACAACCTAATGTTGGTCAGGCACTGTTCCAGTGCTTTACACATATTTGTTTAATCCTTACAACCATGCTAGAACTACTACTATTATGAAAGGAGAAACTCAGGACAGAGAAGAAAAATTACTTGCCCAAGGTCACAGCAAGTGGCTAAGCTGAGATGTGGATTTGGTCTGGCTCCAGAATCTGATTTCTTAAGCCTAATGCTATACTTTCTCTGAATAGCAATGTTGGGGAGAAGAGGAAGGCAGGTGATGTGGACCAGTTTACAGATGTCCATATTCTTGCCCTCATAAGGGGGGGCCAGGAGTTGGATGGGTCTGGAGTTCTAGCAGCTTGAGCTGAGTCTGGATGGGACAGTACTGCTCAAGGACTGACTCAGACAAACCAAGAAAGATAATAAAGGAAGTGTCCAGGCAGGAAGGCAAGTCAGGCACACAGTTCAGCCAGAGGATTTACCTAGGGGAGCTGGACAGAAAACAAGTGGAAGGCAGCAGGGTGGAAACTGGAGACTTTGGGTAAGAGCAAATAAACTTGGCATGGCAGCAAAGAGCCTATTCTAAGAGATGGATTTTCTGAAATGCTGAAGCCCAACATCAGGGCTTTGGACCTCATGTTGAGAGACTGTGGGTAAGTGTGGAGAGGAAAATTGTTTCCTTTCTGTTGCCTTCACATCCCACGTAGTTAAATGTTGGAAAAGAACGGTGTTAGGGTTTTGCACATTAAAGGCTAATCAGGATTACAGAAAAAGAAGAAGAAAATATTCACAAAGATGGGGAGAAGGGGAGGGATTGCCATCCTAGCTGTCCATTAGCTGGCTCCACATCAGAGAAATACCTTGGTGATATCTTTCATGCACCTGGCAATGTCCTGTTTTCTGTCACCAATAAATTTGAAGACCAAAGGAAGAAGCTAGATTGGGAATTTCATTTATTTATGTTTTCATCATTTAATTATATAATTGAATAATTAAACATTCGTTAGGTATGTACTATGTGCCAGACACTGTTCTAGGATTTTGGATGTACGCAAACAAACAAGATGGACCAAGTCCTTGACTTTATGGGATTCACAATCTAGAAAGTAATTGAAAGAGATGATCTTTCATAGTGGCTAAACATTGCAGTCTCTGGGATCAGACTGCCTGGAACCATGGCTCCACTACTTACTTATTGTGTGATCACTCTATGCCTCCGTCTCCTCATTCATGAAAAGTACATGATAAGGATTAAATGAAAGCATGCAGAATATCTACGCTTGTGCTAATACACAGTATTATTTATCTCAAGACTAAAGGCTTAGTCATCTCTTAGAGTCTGTGGCATAGGACTCTTGGCAGTTGACCTCTTGAATCATCTTTGTTTGCTTATTACCTGAGTGGAGCTGCAGGTCAGGAGAGTTTCCTTCTTCCCGAGTATCTTCATTCAAGAAAGATTTCCTGTAAGCTTTAAATTCGGCCAGTCATTGCAATCAAAATTTACAAATTATGTAATCTGGTTGGTGCCCAGCCCAAAGTTTTGGATTATTCTAGTCAGAGTGGGAAAATGTTGAGGAAAGTAAAAAGAAGTGATATTCACTCCGTATGATTTTTACAAAGTATTCTGCATGAATATTCAAGACCCTCGCCAGTACCAGTCACAGCAGAGAGGCTGGCCTAACATTTGCTCTATATAGTTTTTTTTTTCCTCCAGATGATTTTATGTAAAACATCTACTTTATAAAAAAGGAAATTAAAGTTGATTTGAGATGCTAGGAAGGGATATACTAAGCCACTGTGTGCTTTGATAATTCTGCGTCTGAGTGATTATGAATACCTCAGTGCTTCCAGATTCTGAAGAATTCTTTGTCAGGAAATTGCAGAATCATTCATTTCTTATATACACCATTTTAAGAACAAACCTGTCATGGACAAGCTTTTGCAAAGAAGAACTACTTAATGACTAGACTAATTAAGAATGTTTACATATCAAATGTAAAGCTTGAGAAGGATCCTGGAAATAAAAAAAAAAATCCTCTTAGTGGGGATCAAGGCTAGAATCAAGTTGGCTTTCAGATTGGCACATGCTGGCTTTTAGATTGGAACCATGTTTCTTTGTCTGATCAGAGCATAGTCCAGGCCCCAAGGATTGCTCAAAAACTTTTCTTTCAAAACTCTTCCCAGATTTCGTTTATCTCAGAAAAGAAGAAACAGGCTGATCTGCATTCTGCAACTGACTGCTCCAGAGCCTCTGCAGTGTGAAGATTTGAAATTGACTTTCTCCCTTGAGGATGTTTCTTGGATGCAGGAGGGGAAAAAAAGTCAGCTAAGCCAAGGCATCTTTAAAGATCTTCTCTCGGAAACAAGATACAAACTGTGCTCTTTAGACAATACATTTCCAATGTTCTAGCCATGACCTTCCCTACTTCAAGTGAATACCAATGAAAATCAATTCCTCTCTCAGTTAGAAACAGAATTTATTGGGCTTAGGAGGTAGGTGAAAAGGGAATATGAAGTGTTTTCAGGGGTTTTTGGATCTGCTGAGCAAATTTTGCCCATGGGGAAAAGAACCAGTTTCCTACATTTTAAAGAGAGTATCTAATGGGACATTTACCTCAATCTTGGAATTCAAGAAAATTTAGGATATTGTTACAAAATGGACATCCAGAGGCCTCTGAACATGGAAGGACATTTTCTTCAACAGGAACTGCACACTCCAGTCTGATCAGGTTTATCAGTCTTTTGACAGTCATTATGTTGGGAAAAGCCTAAGTATTGGATTGGACAGAACTGAGTTTATATTCTGACTCTGCTAGTGATAGCTCTGTGACTCTTATCTCTGTGAACCTCTGTGAACCTCAATTTCCTTATCTGTAAAATGGAGATATCTTTCAGACTTTATCTGATGATTATATGTGTTTACTATGTGAGGCAATTAATGCAATAATGACACTCATTTGGGTATTCATTATATGGTGTGCGCTCTCTCTTTCACACCCACCCACACCCACCCCTAATTTCCTTTCCTATCCTCCCTTGCTTTCTCTGTCTCTCATTTGCTCATTCTTTTTTTTTAATATTTTTATTTTGTTTTATTTATTTGAGAGAGAGATAAAGAGAGAGAGAGTGAGAGAATGAGTGGGGGGGGGAGCAACAGAGGGAGAGGGAGAAGCAGACTCCCTGCTGAGCAGTGAGTCGGACAGGGGCTCAATCCCAGAACCCTGTGATCATGAGCTGAGGCAAAGGCAGACGCTTAACCAACTGAGCCACCCAGACACCCTCATTTGCTCATTCATTAGGGCTCAGCTCCCATCTCCTTATTCTGGCCACTCTTTTTACAAAGATTTCTGCTTTTTTTTAGTACTCATAGTTTAGTCCACAACCCTTAGGAGCTTATTATTTGATTTATATGGTAAAACATTAATTTTAATATTCCATAGCACCCAAAACTTTGAAGGACACATAGTAAGTTTATAATAAATTTTTACCCATTGATCTTATTATTTATTTCAGATAGTAATCCTTTGAATTTCTTTTCTTCAAGTTGATCTGGGGGCATCATTAATAATATTCATAGGGTAACTATATGGTTTACATATATTGGGTCAGAACTTCAGAAGCACTCCATGAGGCAGGTATTATTATCCTCATTTTGCTAATGAACATACAGAATTATATCCGAATTATGTGCTGGGATGGATAAGATTTAAATTAGGATTTAAATTCAGGTCATTCTGATTCTAGAATTTAAACTCTTTTTGCTGTGTTATGTGATATTTCCATTAAGTTTCTTTCTTTCTTTCTTTCTTTCTTTCTTTCTTTCTTTCTTTCTTTCTTTCTTTCTTTCTCTTTTTTCTTTCTTTCTTCTTTCTTTCTTTTTTTTTAAATAGAGCATGCACACATGTGAGCAGGATAAGGGAGAGGCAGAAGAACAGGGAGAGGGAGAGAATCCCAAGCAGATTGAGTGCTAAGCACAGAGCCCAATGTGGTGCTCAGTCTCATGACCCTGAGATCATGACTTGAGTCAATAAAGAATTGGGCACTCAACCGACTAAATACCCCTGGCGCCCCTCCGTTAAGTTTCTAATGAGAATTTGTTTAGGGTTTTCAGTCATGTGAACTGAACACATTTTCTTTGTGAGGCACTGTTCATTTACTAAAAAAGGGCATTCCTAGGAACAGTTCTAGGTCTCCTTGGTAGCCTTTCTGATGTAATTCTGGGTCCCTATGAGCAGTGGAAGAAGGTTCTTATATTCTTCTATTCAAAGGTTTCAAGTGACGTTCCATCTCCTGTCCATACCTTGCCCTTCTTGTCATGAGCACCACTGGACATTCAGCACCTTTCTTAGTTCAAGGGAACACTATGGGTAGTCATATATGTGCCTGTGGCATCTGCAGAAAGAACCAAACCAAACATCCATATACATATAGTTTGCTTTTTAAATACCCCTTTTTCCCCCTGCTATGAAACTTTGATAAATCGCTTGGGAAATGATATGAACACATCTGTCTAGAGAATCCAAGTGGCACTTTTTTATTTCTTAAATTCATGAAAGGAATAATGCTACTGCAAGTAAATTCACTTCCCCTCTCCCCCACAATGAGAAGTATTTCGTATACTACAGTGCTTTTCCCAATTATGTTGAGTAGCTTCATGTTCAATAACAACAGAGGCTCCCAAATTGAGTGTTGGGGCCAGAAGCTGAAGTTCAATAATTTTGGTAATAAATCTTTTCCCTGCTTAAATGGGTATGTAAACATCATATTAGAGGTTTTGGAGGATAGAAATTACACATTTTCTCCTAGACCCTATAATTTCTGCTTTGGACAATGATCAGTGATTTTCTATTATATTTCTAACTTTCCTATTATTTATATTAAAAGAAGCCTTGGTACTAGAATTGTGGTTTCTGTTTCCCCTTGGAGAATAACAAGTTCAATAGGTTGGGCAAAATTATTTAAGTGCTTAATGTTCTCTTTGCTGTGGATTGCCATAAACTGCTATAAAATTTGGGGAAAGATGATTCATAATCTTTAGCCTTTTTTGGTGTACTTCTCAGAGGGCTAAAGAAATATATTTTCTAGAATGAAAAAAGGGAGATATACAGAAGAGAAACATATGAGCAAGGCACTATAGAGTCAAGTTTCGTCTTTCAGTGATCAACCAGATTCCCAATGTTTGGTGCAAATTATGTAGTGGGACTATTTATTTAATATATTTCTCAATTTAGTTCCTAATTTTGATTTATCTTTTAGTTGGTTTAATTGTATCCTCAAGGAGGACTTTTTGTTTTTGGAGATTTTGTGCACCTGACCACATCTTTATACATTTAAGACAAGTGATCTGAGGGGCACTGGCTCAATCAGTAGGGCATACAACTCTTGGGGTTGTGAGACCCCCATGTTGGATGGAGAGATTACTTAAAAAATAAAATCTTAGAATAAAAATAAGACCAGTGATCTGGATACCAAAATAACTGAGTAACTTTTTCCTTCAAAAAACGATTTAGTGTTAAATCTTAAGGCATCCTAGTTTTTGCTCATTGTAGGTAATGTTTTTTTCCTCTTGCCTGAAAGCTTTTTGGATGTTTTCTTTATCACTGTAAACCAAAATATTTGTCCTGGTGTGCTTGGATCTGCGTCTGTCACTATTCATTCCTCCTGGAACATGGTGGATATGTTCATACTGCATTCTCAGGCCTAAGTTTTCTTTTCAACAAAGGAAAATTTTCTTTGATTCTGTCTTTAATTATCAGTGTTTTAACATCAGAAATCTTTCCCTGTGGTCTTTTACAGTTACTGAGTTTATCTAAAAAATATTGTAAACTTGTTCTCAGCGACCCAATGAAATTTTATTATCCATCTCATGAGACAATGAGATGCTTAAAAAGAGTACTTTTAAAATGTATATGGATTACAGAAACACCTTTCTCAAATAGAGAGGAGGAGGCTGTATTTTTTGGTCCATACTTTTCAGTTATTTTTTTTGACATACATGGCAAATAATACCTAAGTGTGTTTTAATCTTAATTTTGGAATCTATGGTAGATCATTTGTTTCAGAACACCCAATGGTGTAACTTTAATGCTAGAAGGAAATCTCCAAATAAATCCTTATTTGATCACTGTTGTTTCACAGAGGTCTTTAGGGGCAAGAAGACTATGTATGGGTGAATAGTGGAGATGTTGTAAAAAGGGTAAAAGAAATTCAGGATTAAGCTACTCTGCATAGCTTATAAGTGTAAAACTGAGAAGAACAGAAAAGGAGGGGTGAAAGTAAACTCAAAACATTAGGTTAGAAAGGATAACATGATCTAGCCCTTTAAGAACATGTAGGATTGAGCAGACTTGAAGAGGCTCAGAGTGATATTTAGGCAAATATCTGACAGAGAAAAGGCTAAGAAGTGGTATCTGGCTAAGAAGTGGTATCACCCGTTTGGATAATTTTTAGGTAGATATTTTGTGCATGGCACTGTTTTGTAGGCTGAGTCTAAGTGGGTTTTATTTTTGACTGCTAAGGAGACTTCAAGGATTTTTTGATTAGGGATGATGGTGTTACAGAAATGGCTGGCAACAGGTTAACACTTCTTAACTGTGAATCTGAAAAAGGAGAGAGGGAATAAGACCAGTACCATAGACCTAATGGTATTGGTAGTAGCAGCAGCATGAGCCCTCAGATTTACTGGTGTTCAGAGGCAGCCTGAGGGCTGTGAATCAGGAAATTGAGAGAGAAATGGGGAACCCTGGAATATTAGTGATCATGATTAAGTCCCAGAAATCCAAATGCTAGACAAAGTTGAAAGAAAGGACGCAAACTGGATGGTCTGTGTTATCAATAGTACACCTCATCAGTAGTATACAATATTAATGGGCTGACTCGAAGGCATCTGGTAAGATCAAGATCAATGTACCAGAACTAATCTTTAAGAACACTTTCTGATCTGTCCCTTAGTTTGGGCCAAGGCTGCGGCCTCATGGAGGAAGTCTTACTTGGATCACTTTTGATCCCAAGTGAAATACAAATGATAGGACATGAAGAGACAGAGACCTGTCAGGGGGTTTTGTTTTCCATTTACTTCCTGTCTGAACATGGGATTCTTCAACTTTCTGAAAAGTCTTTGCCCCGAAGTGACACAATTTGAAGAGAATAGACATGGACAAGTACATGGAAATGCATTTCTAGCAATGCTACCAATGTTCTGCAATCTTGGCAAAGGCACCATCTCAGAGAGAGGGAGGGAGGGAAGGAAAGAGAGAGAGAGAGAGAGAGAGAGAAGTGGGAGAATTCTTTTATTATTTCCCTTATGGTTATGGACTTTTGGTGATAACCACTTAAAATATTCTTTTCCTTATTTGATCACTGTTGTTTCACAAAATCCTGAAAATCAAAGATATATGATTTCTAAAGAAAGATTTCTTTAATAGATCGAAGGACATTATAAGTTCTCTTTTTTCAATGCAGATATACCTTTTAGAAGGTACAGAGGCATTGGCTTAAGGACATTGAATAAGGACCTCCAGTTAAGCATGAAGGATCAAACATTTGCATTTATTTTTGCACTCTCCTAAACCCCCAAAATGAATTAAAAAATATATGTATATACTTATTTAAAAAATGAAACAGGGGCACCTGGGTGGCTTAGTGGTTGAGCATCTGCCTTTGGCTCAGGTTGTGATCCTGGGGTCCTGGGATTGAGTCCTGCATATCAGGCTCCCCGCAGGGAGTCTGCTTCTCCCTCTGCCTATGTCTCTGCCTTTTTCTCTGTGTCTCTCCTGAATAAATACATAAAAAATCTTAAAAAAATAAGAATAAAAAAAATGAAACAGAAGAGAAGGTGGCAACACAGGAAAGAAGTCAACAACATTTTGGAAATTGAATGAGAATGGAATAGTAGAAACTGAACTAGCTAACCTGCAGTATGAAAGCCTGAAGTGATGAAGCCAGTGAGAGAAAGGGAAAATTATGTCTTAAAATCTAGAAAGGGGGGGATCCTTGGGTGGCTCAGCGGTTTGGTGCCTGCCTTTGGCCTAGGGCGTGATCCTGGAGTCTCGGGATCGAGTCCCGCGTCGGGCTCCCGGCATGGAGCCTGCTTCTCCCTCCTCCTGTGTGTGTCTCTGCCTTTTTCTCTCTTTCTCTCTCTCTCTCTCTCTCTCTCTTTCTCTATCATAAATAAGTAAATAAATCTTTAAAAAAAATCTAGAAAGGCTGAAGAATTGGAGATACCAGGCAGCTTTGAAAGGGAGAATGGGGGCACCTGGGTGGCTCAGCGGTTTAGCGCCTGCCTTCGGCCCAGGGTGTGATTCCGGGGTTCTGGGATCGAGTCCCGTATTAGGCTCCTTGCATGGAGTCTTCTTCTCGCTCTGCCTGTGCCTCTCTCTCTCTCTGTGTCTCATGAGTAGATAAACAAAATCTGGGATCCCTGGGTGGCGCAGCGGTTTGGCGCCTGCCTTTGGCCCGGGGCGCGATCCTGGAGACCCGGGATCGAATCCCACGTCGGGCTCCCGGTGCATGGAGCCTGCTTCTCCCTCTGCCTAGGTCTCTGCCTCTCTCTCTCTCTCTCTGTGACTATCATAAATAAAAAAAATATTAAAAAAAAAAAAAAAGATAAACAAAATCTTAAAAAAAAAATCTTAAAAAAAAAGGGAGAATGGCAAAGACTTACAAATGGAGATTTGTTAAACTTTTGGGCACTGAACACTTAAGACCTCGAAATCACCTCTCTTACCCTTGCTAGCCCTTGTCCAGTCTTGTAGAAAATAGATTCACAATGGAGAGGTTTGCACAGCTGGGGATCACAGTGAGATGTTGTTGACTGTGCAGCTTGAATGGTGAGATGCCCTGTCATTAGTCTCCTTAGTCTCCTTAGCATTTCATGCTTTCAGAATACTGAGAGCCAGGCATATACCCTCAGACAGAAGGGGCACACAAATGTTGAAAGTTGGGTGCTCCCCAACCAAATGGCTCAGTCCTTACCCCACCATCTGATTATGACTATGAAGCCAACTGTATTACTTTGCTAAAATTAAGAAAACATTAAGTAGAAAAGAATAACTCACAGCCTGTTAAACCATCTGCCTCTCACAAGAAGAAAAAAGTATTGCTTGTCATGAGACAGGGTTAAGGGCTCAAGACCCATATAGGGAATTCCCCTAAGAGTATTCCATAACAGATGGTAATCCTTGGGTCACAAATACGCATGTAAAGAAAGCCATTACAGAGATTGACTGTGGTGCCTCTGGGTGTGGTCTGATGCAAGTTAGACGGAGGGAAATGGAGTTAACCGCAGAGATATCTTAACTTGAGATTTTTTCCAAACAAGTGTTGTAAGAGATAAAATCTGGGCTTGTTAAAATCTTTCTCATTGGTTCTTTGTTACTTTGTTCATTATTTCCCCAAGGTGCAATGGCACTTCTAAAAGCCATATATGCCTGGCATGCATTTATTTGTTCATTCATTCATTCATTCACTCATTTATTGATTCAAGAAGCATTTTCTGTGCTCTTATATTGCATTGGGTACTATTCTATTTTTTTTTTAATTTTTTAATTTATTTATGATAGGCACACAGAAAGAGAGAGAGAAAGGCAGAGACATAGGCAGAGAGAGAAGCAGGCTCCATACACCGGGAGCCTGATGTGGGATTCGATCCCGGGTCTCCAGGATCGCGCCCTGGGCCAAAGGCAGGCGCCAAACTGCTGCGCCACCCAGGGATCCCCTGGGTACTATTCTAAATAGAACATAAAGTAAAGTCCCTCATCACATGTAGCTTATATTATATTCAGTAGGGAGAGATTGATATAAACAAGAAAATGCTAGACTCTTTCTTCCTTTTCTTCTGTTAAAAGTTGACATTCCCCACCACCCCCTTCTTCCAGGGCCCAAAGCATAGAAGTGAGAGATTTACATTTTAACATTTTTTAGATTGAGAAATTGCACTGAAAACCAAATTGGGAAATAGGAACTGGAACTTTTCTACAGAAGAATTAGTGATAGTGGTAAGTTAAGTATCACAGGAAACTGGGAAACTAGAAGATCAAGGTAAGCAAAAGGGCCAATGTGGAATACTGTGCTAAGCCATGAATGAACCATTCTGGAAAAAAGCACATAACTATAATAAATAGGGGCACAACTAATCTCCAAAGTCTTTTTGTTCAGTTTCTGGAAGATTTCCTTATCTTCATTCTTTATCTATTTCATTGAGTTACACACACACACACGCACACACATATACACATCCCCTATACACACATATATATCTATACACATCTGAATGTCTGTTTATGTATTTATTTTCCCAAAGGCCTTTTTCCCCCAATTCTTTCTTTTATTTCTCCCTCTCTCTTTTCCCTTCTTTTCTTCTTCTTTCTTTTAATAATACCCTGTTCTTATTTCACATATATTATAGCTTGTTTATGCTTTTGAGCAAAGCAGGGATGGCTTATTTGAGATTTTTTAAAAAAGATTTATTTATTCGAGAGAGAGAGAGAGTGAACAGAGGGAGGGGCAGAGGGAGAGGCAGACAAGCAGATTCCCCACTGAGCGGGGAGCTCTAGGTGATGCTGGATCCTAGGACCCTGAGATCATGGCATGAGTCAAATCAAGAATTGGATGCTTAACTGACTGAGCCACCCAGGTGCCCCAGTTTATTTGAAGTTTTATTCTCCTTGAAAATACTTTTTTCCTCAAGTTGCTTTTATTTCTTTCAAACCCCACCTTTCATCCATTTATCTATCTTTCTTTCTTTCAACTTTTTCCTTATGTTGCTGATCCTTTAAGAGTGGAGCAATAAACAGCTGACAGGAAGCTTCTGGGAACATAGTTGGGGCTTCTAGACTATGAGCTCCATATTATAGCTCAATCTTAGTGGGCCCCTGCATCTAAGGAATTCCTGATAGAGAATTCTTTTCTTTCCATATATTATCTCCACTCTTAGCCATAACTTTTTCTCTGCTATCTAGACAGTAAAGCTCTCTTACTTTCTCTAGAGAATAAGGGGAAATTTCCCCTTTATAGTGTTGGGGCAGAGATGATGTACAGATTGTCTGTATGGAATAGGGAAGGGATAAGGATGTAATTCTCAAAACTCTCTACTTTTTGAATAGTCTTTCATTTAATCCTCTTGTTTTAAATTTCACTTCTATATCCATTCCCAGAGGACCCAGTGTTGCCAATTAGAAGATTCTGCAAAACATACTGGGTTTCTTCTTTGCTTCTTCCACTACTGGTTTAGGACTGAGCTTTCCTTAGAGATTCTTTTTCTTTAGACTCTGTACCACTCACCTAGCTTTCAAAATTGTGTTGCAGTTGTCTCTTCTTTTTGTCCTTGTGGTTTTGTTCCCTTTGAAAATTATTTTCTGATGTCTTAATATAGTTTTGGGAGGGAGTAAAAGAGATGGAAATTTACCTGAATTTCTCTTTTATTCTCTTAAGTATTTAAGAGAATTATGACAACAATTAAAAAACACATGAATTTAAGATTTAAACAATCCATCACTATGTCAAAGAAAATGTGACTCTCTCCTCTACTCCCTTGGATTCCATATTCACATCTTCCAAGATGAATCATATTAACTATGATGATGATTTTTCCAATCTTTCTGTGCATTTATATACACTTACTTATACATGTATACAGTTGAGAAAAGAATTTGGATCATATCAAATATGTAGTTTTATAGTTGTTTTGTTTGCTTTTTTTTTCACTTGTGATCTTTCCATATAAGTATATGCACTTCTTTCCCATTCTTTGAGCAGCTGCATAGTATTCCAGAATGGTATGCCATAGTTTATTTAACTTCTTCTCTTTTTAGGAACATTTAATTTTTGTCAGTTTTTCTGTATTATAATAATGCTGTGTGAACATGTTTGATCAAACTTTTTTTGCACATGTACATGTATTTCTTTAAAAGAACATTTAGTGGCTCCTAGAGCCTCGGTCTCTGTTTTCCAAACTTAACTGCATTCCATTTCTTAAATTTTGCCGTATATGCATATAACACATGTACCATTATATACTTATATTTCCCCTTTAAATCATTTTTATTTTTATTTTAAATAGAAGCTTTTTATTATTTAATTCTACTTATTTACATAAATAGGAAATGAATGTCACTTGCCATAAATAAATGGTAACAGAAAAATAAATGCAAATTTACCAAAAATAGTTTTATTGGATTTAAGTGAATGTGATTGCTTTTGTTAAAAGGGAATTAACAAAGTGTTAGTGAGTATTGAAGTCATATTCACACCAAACCCAAAACTTTCTCCCTCACATCTTCTAAAAAATTAAAATGGAACATATTTTCACTGTGTAATTCAATATTATTCAATTCCATATTCATGCATCACCTAAAATAATTTCATACACCATCAGTGGATAATCTTTCTTTCTAGTCCAATAGGTATACCACTCACAGTATTACCTTCCTTCAGTGCTTCGCTATGTCACTGCTCTGCTCAAATATTTAAATCTTTATTGCCTAGAGAATAAAGTAAATATCCTGAAACTTAAGGCCCATCACCTCATGTCAACCAGCCTCAATCTGGGCTGTTCCCATGTTTTTATTACCTTGAGTGTCTTTAGGATTACTATCTACACATTTGCTTTGTTGTGACACTCCAGCTATGCTTGCATTCTGGTTTTTGTGTCTTCTCTAATATATCATTACTTCTTTACAGCAAGACCTGTGTCTTTCATTTTATGTTTTCCTATGCCCTCTACCATACCTAGTATAGTGCCTATACATGGTAGGTGCTCCACTGATTTAAGGTAATTATTGACTTAGAGACTTTGTTACAACAAATTAAGCATTCATTACATAAAAGCTTAATAGAGATGATTCAATTATCAAGCCATCTAAATTCTCATCATAACACAATTATGAGATTATTCTTTATAATACTGCAACATTAAAAAATACAACAGGAAAAAATGCAACAGAAGGAGGACTTTCTAGTGGTGATGCTTTTCTACTGAGTTTGAGTTCATGTTCATTGAATTTATTTCCTTAATTTGAAAGACTAAGCTCCTGTAACTTTTTATGAACTAGCTGATTTCTTTCTATATTCCTGAGTTGCTTTTGCAACATATTTTATCTTAATAAGAATAACCCATCAAGCAAGAAAGCCGGCAGGCTCCTCATTATCATGCTCTGTATATAGGAGTTTATCTTTTGGCTGCCAAACCTGAATTCCACACTGTCCGACTTTAGAAAATGGATTGTTTTTAATAGGTAAGTTTGAGTGACAAAGGCAGAGAGCAAGCCAGTGCCCTGTCCTCTCGGTTGATAGGATTAGATCTAAATGAATAAAGACATGTGATGGGCTGCAGACTTTAGGGGAAAGTCTGCAGTGCACATTGGCACTTGTGAGCAGCATTAATATTCTCTGTCTGCTGTACTAACTCTTTAAAATGCCATTTGCATTGACGATGGTATAAGTGACATTGCTCCCCGAGGAGCTCAGAGGATTGTGGGGAGGTGGAATCAAAGAAAATTCATCCACTCTGAAGGCTCTCCTCTGGCAACAAAATGTAGAAAGGAAAGGACTCTTGTTATTGGGTGATGTCAAATTGCAAATATTCTGGGTCTGGTGTTCACTCTTCCAAATTGGGTCGTGAACTTATGCCTAAGCCTGTAATTACAACCCTATTTGAGGAAGTTTGTTTCATGTGGATTGAACACTGGAGTAAGGGTAGAAGAGTAGAGGTGACCCCACCAGAACAAGTTGGAATAGGAGTTGAGTGGTTCCCTGAAGGAACACTGAGGTCTATTAACAGCAGAAGAAGGTGCAGTGGATGCTGTTGGTGACCCTTCTGGATCCCTCTACCAAGCCAGGGCATCCATCCCTGAGCTGCTGTGAGAGTTGGAGGCTAACAGCTTAGAGCTTCCCTCTTCTCCAGATATACTTTCCACCAAAGGAATCAGCTCAACCAGGAAGTAAACCACCCCCTCCTCCAGCAACATGCATCTAGTGGCTATTTGATTTAAGAGGACAAAGAGCTGTCCCTTTTCTTCAGGAGGAAATGAGTTAGTAATGCACATAATGCTCCAAAGCTCCAGAAGAGAGCATAACCTTGATTTTCTTTCCCTCCTGTTCCACCCTGCATCTCTCACTCTTTTTTCTTTTCTTTTTTTTTTCTCACTCTTTTTTCTGAGAGTAATTAGCATAATAAATAACTCCTTCTGAAGCTCTGCTTCTAAGGTATCTAAACTAAGACATTAGGAGTGGATGCTAGACAAGCGAAATAATTAATGTCCATTCTAGACAAGAACTGAGATCCTTTTCTTTCTCTCTCAAGGGTTCCTTCAATTTTTACCTTTCTCTGAATGTCTATTTCATTCTTCTCTTGGAAGACAGTGTAGCCTCTGGTTCTCAATGCTTGCTGATTCCTCTGCCTTTTCCTGACCTCTAAATATTGAGATACTCAAATGCTCAGTTCTCAGCCCTCCTGTTTTTAAACTATCCTTATTTCCTGAAGAAAATTTGTACAGTCACATGGTTTCAAATGATAATTCACTGATAATTTCAAAATTTACAGCTCCAACTTTATCTCTCCTGGAGTCCCAGACTCATGTCCAACAGGCTTCTTGACATTTCCACTTAGATATCTAACAAGTATTTTATTCTTAAAAGAAATCCTGATCCTACCCACTAAGCCTGTTTCTCCCTGAGTCTTTCTGATGGTTAGAGGAAAAGGTTCTGACAGATCAAATAGTCTGTTAGAGTGATCCTATCACAGTAAATATAGTGGCCAATCTGCCTGCTCCTCTGTGACACTCAAACTATTCCTTACAAGGCCATTTTGGTAACACATGTACAAACAGGGCCTCCTGGATCTCAGGAGAATAAAACTTACTGTCTCAAGTGAAGGTGGAAAATTTAAGGAGATTCTGCTTGATTTTCTTATTTCATTGAAATAGGGAGTAGAACAGGCAAGAGGAAGGAAGAACATGAGACAGAACCATGAAAAAGCAGAGGTCTTCATCCTGTGTAGCAATCCTGGCACCATTGACATTTTGAGCTGGTAATTTTTTTTAAAGGATTTTATTTATTCATTCATGAGAGACACACAGAGAGAGGCAGAGACACAGGCAGAGGGAGAAGCAGGCTCCCTGCAGGGAACCAGATGTAGGACTCAATCCCAGGACCCCAGGATCACAGCCTGAGCCAAAGGCAGACACTCAACCACTGGCTACCCAGGTGCCCCTAGTTCATTCATTTCCATCCAAATATATGTTCAGTTAGGCTCATCTTTCCAAACTGACTTGCTAAAGATTTAGATATAAAACTGTATGCTATTCATTTAAAGTATTAGATAAATATAGCAAACTGTCAGTTTATATGACAATTTGTAGTGTTTGAGGAAACAAATTTTTTTCTCACTTAATTCTTATTTTAATTATAGAAGGCACCTCTATCTATTAAGAAGTGTATGGTAAATGTGAAATTTAGGAGTAGTAACCAGCTCTACTCAGTATTTCATCCTTATTTAGCTTGATGTGTATTTTAGCTTGGTGTAGGTATTTACCTTTGCTTTGTTGGACAACCAAACCAAACTAAACCAAGCCAAACTAAACCTAACATAGCTTCATGTCAGATTTTTCACAATACTATTGGGGTGCCTGGGTGGCTCAGTCAGTTAAGTGTCTGCCTTCAGCAGGTCATGATCCCAGAGTCCTGGGATTGAGCCCCACATTGAGCTTAAAATTGGAATCAGGCTTCCTGCTCAGTGGTGAGTCTGTTTCTCCATCTCTCTCTGCCCTTCCCCTCCCCACTTGTACTTAATCTCTTTTTTTCTCTCTAATAAATAAACAAAAAAACTAAACATTTTTTTTCATAACATTGTCAATTCTATAATACAATCTTTAATTTTTTTTACAAGATTTTATTTATTTATTCATGAGAGACAGAGAGAAAGAGGCAGAAAAGTAGGCTTTCCGTAGGAGCCGGATGTGGGACTTGATCCCGGACCTGGGATCACGCCTGGTGTCAAAGGCAGACGCGCAACTGCTGAGCCACCCAGGCGTCCCCAATCTTTAATTTTAAATCTAATTTTAATTTCATTGATTTGTTTACATCAGTTATATTTTCACATCATTATGCTCTTTTTTTCCTTCTCAGTCTATTTCCCATTTGATTTTCTACTCTTCTTTCATAAAGGTTAGGTATCCTGGCATCCTCTTGAGGAGTGCTATAAAATTTGTTCTTTCTTTTGTCTTTACTGTTTAAATCACCTCCAGAGTTAGGATATTCTGATTCTTAAGTGTGATAGTCCCTTTTTAATGTTCTGCATTTGTCACTAATTCTTTGAGGGCATCTTATCTATTTATCCATTCTTCCCCAAAGTAGGAGAGATTTATCCAGATTCAGTGTTTACCAGTAGAGAGGGTTGTATGCATTTCATATGGTTCTTCTCTACTTGTTATTCTTGTATCAAATCAACTGTAAGAAAGTAGCTCATTCCCCAGGGCTTTGCAGATTTAAATACAAGGATTCTTAAACCATATTGCCTGGAACCTTAACATTTTGAACTGATTCCATATACATCAGTACGTACTTTCAGACTATTGCTTTCTTAGCTTTTCTGAGACCACACATTCTTTTCTTGCAGAGACTAACCTTCTAGGGGAGTTATTTATCTCTGCCATCCTTCCTTATTTTTTCTCTTATTTGTATTTTTGAGAGTTGTCCTTCCCAAATAATAAACATGATTCTGACTATTTTAAGCCAAAAGAGATTTAATATTTTGAAAAAATTGTGCAAGTATTGGGATGCTAGAAGAGCAAGACTGCTGTATTTGGGAATGAAATTTAAATGTCTTTCACCTTTGTGTCACCTGATCAGACTTTATAGAATGCGAGTATCCATTTGGCTGTGATCAGATCATATGCATGGGGAGTGGGGGGACAATTCGACTCCTTCCTCTGCAGTTCGGGGTGATAAGACATTGTATCTTACCAGAACATATATGGTGTGGGTTGAACTTTGTCCCCTTAAAAGCTATGTTAAAGTCCAAACCCCTAGTATGTATGAAGGTAACCTTATTTGGAAATAGAGTCTGATGTAATCTAGTTAAAAAGAGGTCATACTGGATTAGGGTGGATTATATTCCAATGACTAGTATCTTTATAAGAGGGAAATTTGGACACAGATACACAGGGAAATGCCATGTGATGATGGATGCAGAGACTGGAGTGATGTAGCAGCAAGTCAAGTATAAAAATAATTGCTGGAGGGGATCCCTGGGGCTCAGCGGTTCAGCACCTGCCTTTGGCCCAGGGCGTGATCCTGGAGTCCTGGGATCGAGTCCTGTGTTGGGCTCCTGGTGTGGAGCCTACTTCTTCTTCTGCCTGTGTCTCTGCCTCTCTCTTTATGTCTATCATGAATAAATAAATAAAATCTTAAAAAAAAAAGAATCGCTGGAGACCACCAGAAGTTAGGAGGAGGTAAAGAAGGATCCTCTCCTGGAGCCTTCAGAGAGAACAAGGATTTGCCAACACTTTGATTTCAGACTTCTAGATTCCAGCACCATGAGAGAATAAATTTCTGTCGTTCTAATCCATTTGGTTTGTTTTAATTTGCTATTGCAGTCCTAGGAAACTAATATAACACACAATAGGGGAATTCTGAAATTATAAAAGGGGTGCTGGACACCTGTAGAAATCCAAATTCAGTAAGGAGAGTGTGTGAGGAAACAGTATTCTGTTCATTTCCAAGAAGCATTCTCTTAGTAGATGAATGCCCACCCAGTTTTCTTATTGGGACAGATCCTGGGACAGATTCCACTAGAGTGGAAGAGAAATGAAATATCTTCCTACATTCCCTCTGGGTTGCTCTGTCTGATGAACCAAAGCCTGGGTAAAGGATTTTTTTTCTTTATCCAGTTTTATAAGCCATAGCTTTATGAGAAGTTCCTCCTAGATTTTGGCAATAATGGATCTATTCATCTTTATTCTAAGTTCCTTTTGTGTTGTGATTATGTGTGACTATACATGAGAATATTTTTTTTTTGTGACAAGCGAGAAGGATCTGCGATAAGACACCTTTTAAAATCCTTTTATTACTTTTTAAAAATCTTTTAAATTATAAGCTTAAGTCAAAAAATTTAGGGAATAGGGCAAAACTGGTATGAAGCAAGACATCATGTCATGTTATATCTAAAATTTTGTCAGCTTTTTTTTCTCTGATAACATGGGACAATTTGCCTATTTCTAGAGACTTCTGGATTACCTAGAGATATCTTATATGGATACTGTGGTCCTAATTAACAAATTACAGAACTGAAAATTTCCCCTTCTAGAATATCTTGGTTTCTTAGTCTTTGAATTATGCAATATGTAAATAATGCTAAGCTAATTTAAAGAACTTTAAAATTAAAATTATGCATTAAAATAATAAGCCAACAGAACCAGTTATGAGCCAAGAGTGCAGTTGCTTTTATAATAATTCAGAGGATTTCATGGAGATTAACTCTTAAACCAAGTGTAAGAGAATAAAGACATAATCATGGACTATTTTGGACTTTTTAGAGCATTTTGACCAACAATTTTTTAGCTTGAAGTTTATTTTAAATGTCTATTCCAAGAATGTAATTGAAGAAAAACTGTATAGTCTAATGTAGAACTTTATCCTCTATTTTAAGCTTTGAATAAGTTAACAAAAATAAGTGTTTTAGAGACTTAAACAAAATTTTCAAAGATTAGAAATCATTCTCTATTTTACTTATGTTGAAGATATGTTTTTTTTTTATTAAAAAGAGAGAAAGCCTATGTTATCTTTAGCAAATTTCAAGGCATCTGTTCTCATAGATATGGCATTTACAAATGAATACTATCCAAGACAATTTAAAAGGCAGTGAGATTTGATGAAGGGAAATAGGTATTTTATTTTTACACCGTAACTATTGTCAACCAGCTCTGCAGAGAAAACAGAGAAGAAAGAAACAGCAAAAGGACAAAGTCATGTAACTTTAAATGCTTAAAAGGTACAGGTGGCATCTGTGCACTGGTTTGCAAATGAAAGGATTTTTCTTATTCCTACTCATTTTTTTAAGACCTTCCTGTACAAGGGGAAAAAAGTAATTTGGATAGAAAATTCAGAGTCAGTGAAAATAGGTGTGTGTGGGAGCTTGTAAAATTAATTTTAGTTGGGATCCCTGGGTGGCGCAGCAGTTTGGCGCCTGCCTTTGGCCCAGGGCACGATCCTGGGGACCTGGGATCGAATCCCACATCGGGCTCCCGGTGCATGGAGCCTGCTTCTCCCTCTGCCTGTGTCTCTGCCTCTCTCTTTCTCTCTGTGTGACTATCACAAATAAATAAAAAATAAATAAATTAATTAATTAAAAAATTAATTTTAGTTGCTAGGCCTTTTAATATTAGGGTGTGTCCTATCCCCTGTGTCCTCTTAAATAATTCTTTTATGTTGCCCAGGGCAGATGTATTTTGAAAATGGCACCTCTATTAGCCTTAGCTGTATACCTCTCAGAAAAAAAAAAAAAAAATCACCGGAGCTGTATTTTGAATGCTACCCATGCTGAACAATTGTTACAGAACATTAGTTTGAAATCTAAATGGAGTCTGGGCTATGTTTTTAGGTAGGAGAGAAACAAGACAGTGAAGAAGAACAAAGACGCTTCTCACTCTGAATTTCTGTTATGATATTGTGATGGCATATAAGAGGATCTAGAGAAAATAATCAGAATAGGAAATTTTTAAAGGGGGAGAGCATTATATGTAAGAGTCACAGGGCCAGACAACTAGATGACACTAACTCCTGTTTATTGAGGCTTACAGCATGCCAGCACAGCCCTAAATGCATCACATGCTTCAGGCTCCTATTTCCTCCTGACTGCTCTAATATTGCCATCCTAGTATGACCCTCATGTAATATCATCATCCTAATTTTACATATGAAAACTGAGGCACAGAGAATTAAGAAACTTGGCTGAATTCTCTCCCCTAGCAAGTTTGGTCCTGCAGTTTGCCTCCCTAGATTCTGCTCCTAACTTTTCTACTCTCCTGCCTCCCTACCTTGTAATAAATACCTCCTCCATCTCAACCCATTTAGATGTGTACAGGATGTGAATTTCAGTGAATAAGTGGAACGATTATTTATAAACTTCTAGGTGTGTGATACCATTTGCTGACAAATAGTAATGGACTGTGGGTAGGGGGTGGCTTTTATTGATTTTTTCTGCTTAGTGTCTCCTCTCCCTCGTGTAGGTATCAGCGTCCTTATTTTGCTTACAGAAACTATTTTTCCCTCATATTTGTTTTGGTGCCCTGCCTTCCATTGACTAAGGGGCAGATAAGGAGTAAAAGCTGGCTGGATCAGATCTTCTGGCTCTGGATTTTGAATCTTAAAAGGAAAGAGAAAGGCCTAAAATAGTTACAGTTCTTCCTTCCCTATGAGGGCTTCGGGAGGAGACTGATCTGAGTTCTTGCAGAGAATCATGATTCCTGAAGCTGTTCTCAGAAATCTGGAGCATTAGTTTTTCCTTCAATTCTTTGAGCTTTCCCATCTCTTTCCCATACATTTCTTCCTGCTTTAAAGACAACCAGATTCTATTTATTTTATTTGCAATGAAAGAACCCTGATGGATTCACTGACAACTATTCCTTTCTCATCACGCTGACATAGTGGCCTTTTGGGAGCGTGTGGCTTAAAGATAAGATATAAGGGAGCTTTAGATTTTTTGCTTTCTTACTGCCTGAATGAATGGGAACTTTGTTCTTCCTTGCAGATGGCCACTTGCCATTTTTTTTTTTTTAGATTTTTATTTATTTTTTCATGAGAGAGACACAGAGAGAGAGAGAGAGAGAGAGACAGAGAGACAGAGACACAGAGAGAGAGACACAGAGAGAGACAGAGACACAGAGACACAGACAGAGGGAGAAGCAGGCTTCATGCAGGGAGCCTGATGTGGGACTTGATCCCGGGTCTCCAGGATCAGGCCCTGGGCTGAAGGTGGTGCTAAACCACTGAGCTACCCAGGCTGCCCAACACTTGCCATTTTGTGTCAAAGAAATTAAAATTGTTTTGGTAGAAATAAATTTTTGGTAGAAATGAATTCTAGTTTCACTCAGAAGTTCTTGTCTAGTAGAAAGGATTTTAGGCAAAAGACAATTTAGTTCTGGTATTGACTCACACTTAAAAAAACCCTCTGTTATATTAAATTCTTAGCACATTTAGTTTATATTTTAAATGATGACAAAATAGACATGACTTAGTTTTAAAATGGTAAAAATTATTATGTTATTGAGCAGGTAAGCTTGTATCACCCCCTTCCTCCCTTCTCTCCCTTGCTTGCCTCTTAACAACCAACACTACTCATTGTCTCACAGTTTCTTGTACTAACCAGACTGTTTCAAGTGTCCCATGGGATTTCCCTTGCTTGAGATTCTCTTCTCAAATACACCCACCCAACAAACATCTATTGATTCTCTAAGACCTGACTCTAGTGTCTTTTCTGCGATACAGCCTTCTCTGACTTTCCAAGCTTGGTTAATTACTTTGTCTTGTGATGCTAATCTATGAGATCTTATCTTATTAGAACATGTATTAAACACTATTTGGCTACATATGTGCGTCCATCGTTTGTCTGTGACCTTCCATAGGGCAACCCCTTGTATTTTGGCGTATCAGTTATCCTTTGTGACGTTGAAAATGCTTAAATATTGAGCATACCTTGGAAAATTTCCCAATTTGTCACTTAAAGAAACTCTGCTACTGATGCTCTGTACATCTGAAACTTCTTGGAAAATGCTAAAATCAACCTACAAATGGTACGTCTTATAAATATTTTTTCTTCATTACTAATACATTTTTAGATTATGTTACTAAAAGTCTTAGTCTGTTTGGGATGCTATAACAGAAATACCATAGACTAGATGGCTTGTAAACAACAGAAACTTATCCCTCCCAGTTCTGGAGGCTGGAAGTCCAAGAAGAGGGTACTGGCATGTTGAATTGTGGTGAGGACCCACTTATGGAAGACTGTCATCTTCCCATTGTATCCTCACATAACAGAGAGCAGAGAGAGGAGGCCGGGTCTTTTGTGAATCTTAATAAGGACACTACTGCCATTTATTGGGACTGCTTTCATGATCTCATCTGATCCTAATCACCTTACAAAGGTCCTACTTTCTAATATCATAGTAAGGATTCAACATGGGAGTTTTGAAGGTTTGCTAACATTCAGTCTGCCACACTAAGATTTAAAAGTTGCAGCTCAGTCATGGAAAACCATGTCTGCAACCTGCACAGCTCCTATCTAGAGGACCTGATTACTGTCATTTTTTTCTATAGGCCTTTCTGTATCTCCTGCCAGAAATGTCATTAGCCACATGTTTGAAATAGACAATGTCACACCAAGTTAAAGCAGCAAGGGAGAAGAAGAAATTATCAGCACATTTTGTACAAAGCATCCAAAAAACGGACTAGGAGGTTGCTGGGGGCTATGCATCTATTAAAGATGTGATTGACAATGGAAACTGTATTATTAAAGCTGTTGGAATTTCTAACTTCATATCAAACTAGCTTCATTTCATTTTTAGGGAGGATGGTAGCCCCTACAGTCCTCCTTATGACTAACTTGTCTTGATTTTAGGAGACACAGAAATATCTCAAATAGCAGAATTGAAGACAGTAGAGTGCTCTATCAGACAGGCTTTACATTTGCATGTGGTTAGAGACCTACTGGTACATACCTTTTGGGATAAATTTTCTCTTTTATCCACTCCCTGTCTCCCACTGCATACATGAGTGTTTTCCAAAGGGCGTTTGGGGGAATATTACTTTCTCTAAGTATTAACTGGTATTAAGGGGAAGAGAAAAAAAAGTTTCTGAGGCTGAACAAATTTGAAAAGTATGGGATTAAGAAGGTGGAATCAGCGTCTTCATTACCACACATGTTAACAGCAGAAGATGAAGCATTCAGACCAAATCTATGTGATCATGTGATCCTCCCAGAGAACGTTCCATGTTGTACATACAGGCAAACCCTGCTAGGATACAATGGACTGATTCTTTCTGTTAAAAGAACAAATTCAGGCTAATGGTTGTTGAATATTTTGTAGCATTGTTAGCATTTATTCACTTGTTTTCATCCCCCAGAGAGCCTTAGGATTAATTTGCTGTTTCCTGCTCTTTTGTGATGAAGAGGTTTTGTTCAGCTTCTTGCTTTATTACCTTTTCTAGGTACTTACTCTACCTTTGTGTCTTCTTCTTTTTTTTTTTTTTAATGGCTGATACTAATGCCAAAGCATTTTCCATTACAGAATCAACCAAAATAAAACAAAGAAACAAAAATCTAAATGCCAAGTCTTTCCTTAATGTCTGCCATAGAGAATAGGACAAATTTGGGATAAGTTCCATAGTTATAACTCAGGCTTTGTGAGTTCTAAATGTAGTACTGGTCTGAATTTGCTGACTGGACAGATCTCATTGTCTATAAAATGATCATGAGGCTAATAGGCCTATGAGCAAATTCATTTTTCATAAATTCTACACATTGGGGCAGCTCCAGTGGCGCAGCGGTTTAGCACTGCCGTCAGCCCAGGGAGGGATCCTGGAGACCCGGGATCAAGTCCCATGTCGGGCTCCCTGCATGGAGCCCGCTTCTCCCTCTGTGCCTCTGCCTCTCTCTCTCTCTCTGTGTGTCTCTATGAATAAATAAATAAAATCTTTAAAAAAATAAAAAAAATAAATTCTACACATTGGTTAATTAACCCATATTTATTAAGCATCCTCTATTGGTCCTAGGGGCAGAGTAAATACAATAGATGTGATTCTTTGTGTCTATCTGATGGGTAGAGAGAAGAAAAGAGACAACTACGATATAGGTGGATAGAGATGGTGATGAGAAAAAAAAAGAGATGGTGATGAGTAAGGTTTTGAGGAAATACACAGAAAGGCCATCTATTTATCTGAGAGGTAAGTTATTCACAGAAAAGGAAGTAGGAGGTGAATGAAATCGCAGGCATGGGAGAAAATTTATGAATATAGTTTTTTACTGAATGTTTAATTTGTGTCCCACTGTTCTAGACACTGAAAATAACACAGTCCCAGTTTACATCAGAACATGCACAAATAAGTGGGTATTTACAGTCAAGCTTGTAAAAAGTTAAAAGAGGTTTAGGAGCGTGTTTTTATGGGAGCACAAGAGAGGGAAGGATTTTGTGGCTAGAAAATTATGAGGTCGACTGACACATGGTGGCTGAGAATTACTTGGTTGCCCGGTGCTGCCTTAGAGTGTCCCTAAAATGGGTTGAGATATATTTACAAAATAGGAACTCTCTAGAACATAATTGTTTTCCCAATATTGCTGTGACATTCACCATGTACAGCTCAATTTTGTGCAAGAAACCTGTTATTCTTACTCTGTCTTGAAGATATTATGCTACCTTTTTCATTGGCTCATTGAGAAATCCAGACACTTGGGAATGGTTTCTTGTTACACTCCTTCTATGGTTCAAATTTGACTGCTTTGCCCTTTATCTGTTTAACAGTGACTGTTTTCCCCTATGAATATCATACTTTGGCCTGCCACACTGTCTTCTGCTCCTCAGATGTGCCAAATCTTTCTCTCTCTGGCCTTCTCACACATAGTTCTTTCCTCTTGAGTTGCTTTCTGCTCTCTTCGCTTGAATAACTCATTCTACTCCTACTTTAGGTCTCAGCTTGAAGAAACTTTTCTTAGAATTTTCTCTGACCTACTCCTCGCCTAGAATAAGTTAGGCCCCCTTACTTCATGTGCTAACTACCATAGCATTAACAGCTATGATTTGATGAGGGTAGGCACCCATGTCTGAATATTTGTGTTGCTCCTTGCTGCATCTCCAGTGCCTCTCACAGAGGCTGACATCCTAGTAGTCATACAGTAAAATACTTTTTGAATCAATTAATAAAAAAATAAGACAGATTTTTTAAACTTGGTTTCACAGAAGATCAAAAATGACAAAAAAATAGTTTGGAATGAAATGTCAAGCCTGGATGCGATTCAGATAATAATAATAACTACAACTTTGAGCAAGTGTGATGTGACAGTAAGTCAGGTTTTAAAAATTATTGTAAATCTAGACAGTGAGTTTACAAGGATGAAAGAAGTAGAAGTGGACCCAGATCTGTGTGACTCTAAAACTTCCTTTCACTGTATCATGTCACATTTCATCAATAGGTATTATGAGCCAGGGAGACTGGAAGTGAGTTGTAGAGAGATAACTTCTAGCTGGGGAGATCAGGCTGGCACAGTGACTGAATAACTAAGGATAATGTCCAAAGACGGGAAAAGTCTGCAGAGGCAAACAGAAACATATTTTGTTCCAAATCTACAGACATGAAATGGGGAGTGTAGGATGGGGTGAATGAGAACCAATGGATTAAAGATCTGAATAGAAGTTCTGTTCAAAGAGATCCAGAAGGTATGGGAATCTCTGGGTCATGATCTAGTCAAGGGGCCCAAAGCAGAGTCATCCATAGAATGTGGGCCTCAAGAGGAGCCTGGTTGGCTCAGTTGGTTAAGCATCTATCTGCCTTTGGCTCAGGTCATGATTTCAGGGTCCTGGGATCAATCCCTGTGTGTCGGGCTTCCTGCTCAGCAGGAGTTTGCTTATTCCTTTCCCTTTGCCCCTTCCCCTATTTGTGTGCTCGTGCGCTCTCTCTCTCTCTCAAAAAAATAAAATCTTAAAAAAAATGAATGTGTACTTCAGGACTGTCTGACATATATTGTGCCCTGCAAACCACTCTCCTCTTGCCCAACTCAGAGACCTAACCTCTGAGGAAAGCTAGGATCTGTTTTTCATCTGGCCTCTCATGTCTCTCTTTTTTCACTGAGCTGCTTTTGGAATTCCTGGACTCAGTTACTTTATTTTTTACTTTCCATTTGATATATTTGTGTAGTGCCCATTTTTCTTTTCAATCTTAAATTGGCTAAATTTCTTTTCCTGCCAGAGAAATGGCAAGCCCAGTTTTAAATGTCTCACATTGTTTTAACATGAGTACTGTACTTAATCTCACTTTTATTTTACAGAAGATCTTCTTAGAATACTTACATACACACACACACACACACACACACATAACAGGCCAACATCTTATATAAAAACAATTCATGTATATTACATATATTTATAAGTTATATATTATTAAATAAACAATTTTATTGTATAAATTTATATTATATAAACAATTTATATATTAAATATAAATACATATTATGTAC
Organism: Canis aureus; assembly: GCF_053574225.1. Classification (NCBI taxonomy): domain Eukaryota; kingdom Metazoa; phylum Chordata; class Mammalia; order Carnivora; family Canidae; genus Canis; species Canis aureus. Next base: position 49,744,170 of record NC_135614.1, read on the forward strand.
ATATACATTATTTTTTACATTGGATGTTACCTTTTTTTAAAGATTTTATTTATTTGAGAGAGAGAGAATGAACTTACAAGCAAGAAGGATGGGAGAGGGAGAAGCAGGTACCCTGATAAGCAGAGAGCCCACCTCAGGCCCAGTCCTGGGATCACTACCTGAGCCAAAGGCAGATGCTTAACTGACTGAGCCATCCAGGCACCCCTAGTTATCTTTTTTAAAAATTATTTATTTATATTTATTTATTTATTTATTTATTTATTTATTTATTTATTTAGAGAGTGAATAGGAGTTGGGGGAGAGGCAGAGGGAGAATCTTCAAGCAGATTACCCACTGAGCACAAAGCCTGACATGGGACTTGATCCCATGACCCATAAGATTAGGACCTGAGCCAAAACCAAGAGTTGGACTCTTTTTTTTTTTTTTTTTTTTTTTTTTTTTTTTAAATTTTATTTATTTATGATAGTCACACAGAGAGAGCAAGAGAGAGAGAGAGAGGCAGAGACATAGGCAGAGGGAGAAGCAGGCTCCATGCACCGGGAGCCCGACGTGGGATTCGATCCCGGGTCTCCAGGATCGCGCCCTGGGCCAAAGGCAGGCGCCAAACCGCTGCGCCACCCAGGGATCCCAAGAGTTGGACTCTTAACTAACTGAGCCACCTAGGCTTCCCAGATGTTAAATTGATCATGATGGAGTTCTTCCAGATACATAAGTTTGATTTATTTCAATATACTTTTCTGTAGTTTTATGTTTTTTTAAAAATAACTTTCCAATGAGATATACATTTATCTGAAAATAAAAATCATTGCTATCTGACTTGTTTGTTTTTTTCTCATAGGCCTATTTGCTCTTGGGGTATAGCCTTTAGGTTTGTTTTCTGCCATGAAGTATTCAGAACATTGCTGGTGGCTTTCGAAGGCTTTCCTACCCTGTTCCCAAGGCTCACACTGATCTGGGTGTGGTGAAGACTGCCTAAATCACTAGTTATACTTCTCCTTTTTTTCTGAGATGTCAAACTGATAGTCTAAAATGGAGTCTTATTTTATTTGCTCCCAAGGCAGAGACTTGAGGATGATGCTTTATAGTGAGAAACAACCACAAAGTAAGACAAAACAGCAATTACAACAAACACCATACCAAATTAGGAATCATAAAACAATTTAGAAAATTTTGTGTTTGCAATGTTCTTTCTGTTCAAGGACAGTTTTATGTCTTGGTTAAATTTTTTTTCAATTAAAAATGGAAATTAAACAATGTTTTAATTTCCTATAGACCATCAGCACTTCCTTTTTTTTTTTTTAATTTTTATTTACTTATGATAGGCACACAGTGAGAGAGAGAGGCAGAGACACAGGCAGAGGGAGAAGCAGGCTCCATGCACCGGGAGCCCGACGTGGGATTCGATCCCGAATCTTCAGGATCGCGCCCTGGGCCAAAGGCAGGCGCTAAACCGCTGTGCCACCCAGCACTTCTGAGGGGGATGAAAAAAATCAGAATATTATTTTTTCATAAATTTGAGAAATAGTTTGGAAGGTCTGTGTGAATCTTTCAGGTCAGCTCTTCTTCAACAGCTTTTTTCTCTGTAGAGGATGCTTATAGTTAGGCATTATGACCTTAATATTGTCATGATCTTCATTATCATTATCATCATTATTACTCATTTTGTACTTTTAACCAAAGGCAGCCTTAGTTTGTCAAAGATTATCATCCCTAAATTTTATATTTAATTTTTATTTGCATAAAAAGTAAAGTTCCAGTCTTTAACTTAATGAATATGCAGGAAGCTCCCAAGATAAATTTATACCTTCACAGAGATTGGCTCTGAAAAATTGGCCATGTAATGTAGCAAAACATACAGAAGACTAATAATTCAGAGACAGGGAATATGATCTAAGCTCTCACACTATTTTTTGGTTACCTTGTAAAAAAATCCTTCTTCCTCCTTCCCTCCTACCTTGTCTCACTCCTCCCTCCCTCCCTCCCTTCCCTCCCTCCCTAGTTTTCTTGAGTAGAGTGACATGACAGCTTGAGTGACAAAATGGTATTTACTTTGATAACAAGACCATTGAAGAAGCTCTCCACCTCTGTGCATTCATCAGCTACTAAACAAATATTATTGAGCCTCTGTAATATTCCCAGAACTGTGTTAGCAAGAAGAATATGTTAAAAGAGTAATGAGAAGGGAAGCAGCTCCACAAGGGTCTTAACCTTTACTTGGAGAGACAGTATATCTGTAAATAAAAGTAAATGAATACATAATGGATGGTTAACATGCTCCTGCAGAAAATAAAACAATTTCAAAGCAATTGTAAAAGACCATCTTGGATGTTGATTGGTTGGTCTGGTAATATATGCAAAAGGAGTTAGGGATTGCTGTGGCTGAAGTAATTAGGGAAGACTTACAACTTTTCCATATCTTTCCTGTCATCTTTCTTTCATGCATTTATATCCCAGAGGACCAGAAATACCATGTGTTTATTAAATGTTTATTGAGCACTTAATGGGTACCAAGAGCTATAATAGATGGCATGAATAAAAGGATGAGTAAGATATGGATTTCTAGGACAAATAAATTGCTTTACCAAAACTTTAGCACTTTCTTTTTATTTCTTTACAGAAAATTTTGCATTCCTGCCTTTCTGAACATCATTAATGTATTTCATATTAGCTTTAGCCTATGCCCTAGGAAAAAGTCCTAAGAGAAGGCAATAGCCAAGGAACAGGAGTTTTCTAAGAAATAGCTCTTTCATATCATTGCTAGGCAGTGAATGTACCAGAGCTTTATTTAAAAGCATCTTCGAGAAAGCAAGCAGGTTGCAGGAGAGGGTGGAGTTAAGGATGTGTCCTGAAACTAGATTTGCCTGGCCAGCATACTAATTTTACATAAATTCTGTACTTGAACTGGTTTGGGGGAAGAGAGAGAAGATAGAGAATACTGGGAAAAACTGAAGATACCTCCAGGCCACTCCTTGGTGTTGGCATTGTTGTTAGGACCATGGTATTCTACTATTTCTTTCATTTTTTTTTTTTTTTTTAAGATTGTACTTCTTTATGAGAGAGAGAGAGAGAGAGGGGCAGAGACACAGGCAGAGGGAGAAGCAGGCTCCATGCAGGGACCTCGATGTGGGACTTGATCCCGGAACTCCAGGATCACGCCCTGGGCCGAAGGCAGGTGCTAAACCTCTAAGCCACCCAGGGATCCCGTATTCTACTATTTCTATAGCTGAGTATTTTATAAGCTGAGAGAGCCACTTCACAAACTTAAGGAAAAGCAGTTTCTATGGCAACACTCAAACCAATGGAAGGATGACTAGATAATCCTTTCTTATAGCCAAGGAAGCAGAGATGAAAATTTATTAAAGGTATATTTCATATACTCTGAATAATACATATTCAGGGTAAGTATATTCCTTTCGTGTCACATTATACATCCAACTTAAATTGTAGAATATTAAGCACTAATGTATCTCAATGGCTTAATTATTTTCCCAAGACATATTTAGACTGCTAGGATCATTAACATCATGATTAAGGACATGTATGTGGAGTCTTTCTGCCTAGATTCATATCCTGACTTGGACACTTATGCTCTCAATTCTAGTTTATTGACTTGTTCCACTGTTTCTTAACTTTAAAATGGAAATAAACATAATATCTACCTATAGGGTTTTTGTAAGCCTTAAATAAATGAATATGTATAAGCAGCTTAGAACAGTGCCTGATAAATAATAGTTCAATAAATATTAACTATTATAATTAGCTAGTTTTCCAGAGACCACGCTGCTTTCTCTTTTCATAGATACAATTGGAATTCATAGTACGTATAGATAAATACAAGTAAATTCAATTAACATTTTTTGGCCACCTACTTTACACAAAGCATCATACTTGACACTGTGAGTAATGAAAAACGAATACTATAGCATCTCTGCCTGTAAATTGTTTATTATCCACTGAGCAAAGAAGAAGGAGACATACATTCAACAATTTATAACCTAGATTCCAATGGCAGAGGACTTAATAGAGGGTTATATTCTCAATCTCTCTCCTCATTTCCAGATAATCTAGCCTACTTTTGGTTTTTGGAATATACCAAGCTTATTCCTGCCCCAGGAACAGCATTCTTTTGCTGGATCATTCTTAGTTCTTAAAAGGGCTGATTCCTTCTGGTCATTCAGATCTCAGCTCATGTTGCCTCCACAGAGAGGTCTTTCCTGAAAATCTTTTAAAAAGTTGATTCCTCTTAGTCATTTTCTATGACAGCACCCTGCTTTCTCCTCATTCCTAGTATTTTAACAATTATGGTTATTTATTTTATTTTATTTTATTTTTTAAAGATTTTATTTATTCATTCATGACAGACAGAGAGAGAGAGGCAGAGACACAGGCAGAGAGAGAAGCAGGCTCCATGCAGGGAGCCCGATGTGGGACTTGATCCCGGGTCTCCAGTATCACACCCTGGGCCGAAGGCAGGTGCTAAACTGCCGAGCCACCCAGGGATCCCTGGTTATTGATTTTAATTAATGTGTTTAATTTACTGTCTCATTAACTAGTTTGAAGTTTCATGAAGTAAGGGACTATTTCTGTTTTGCTGAGGTTTATCCCCAGTGCCTTTCATAGTGTCTGGTGTCTAGTAGGCACTTATTGAATGAATATAGTGAATGGGAATATAGAGGAGAGATTAATAGTTTTGGTTAGGAACTCCACAAAGTTTTTTTTTTTTTTTTGAGATTTTATTTATTTGTTCATGAGAGACACACAGAGAGAGGCAGAGACATAGGCAGAGGGAGAAGCAGGCTCCCTGCAGGGACCCCGATGCAGGACTTGATCCTAGGACCCCAGGATCATGACCTGAGCCAAAGGCAGACACTCAACCACTGAGCCACCCAGGCAACCCCTCCACAAAGATTTTAAGAGAAAGATGAAAAATGTAGGAGAGACACTGCAGGGCTCAAGAGCATCATAAGCAAAGACATGGAGAATTTTTACATCCCTATCTGCTTTTTATGGAGACTCCATCTTCTGAACTTTAACACATAATTGCAAAGGTCAGTTTTAAGTTTCCTCTGTATCCTCAGAAGCTGCATCTTCTTACCTAGTTCCTGTTATTAATGTAGCTTTCCCCTTCACAGCCTTGTCTTCCCAATCTTTTTATCCATCCACTTAAAGAAACATACAGAAGCAGGAGACTTTGCTAAAACATTCACACCCACACTCAAATTATGCATTCACTGGGGACTGCATAGATAGTGCAATCATGTTTATGCAGCTGAGAGCAAGAAAAGATCAGGTGACTGGTGGAGATCACTTAGCTAAGAGCTATGGGCTTCCATTAACTGTGATAACCACAGACTAATTTCACTGCTGAACGAGGGTTGTAAAATAATTAGGAAAAGTATGTGCCAGAATGCCAGTGCATATTTCTCCTAAATTAATACAGCCTTGTCAAATAGGTTATATTAAAAACAGACACTGTATGATACAAGATCATTGATTGGCTTAATTAATAAGAATCAACAGGCAGAGTCAGGGCTTGCATTAACCTTGGCAGCAGTTGGGGATTTGGGGAAGGTAACTGAGCAAGAATTATTTGAGGGGGAATAAATCTGTGCTTATAAAATAGCTTCTGAAATGGAATCTGGCTGTGCAATGATGCAGCTGCTGTGATCTCTACATGGGCCTTTCTCCCAAAGGACCTCCTGGGAAGACACACTAGGGTGGCATTCCAGGACGGTGGGGAAACTGCCCATGGAGAGACAGATGTATGATTCAAAGCCGAATCAGTAAAATACTTAACTTCAAGATTGTATAATTCCAGTAGGAATTATAGGACTCCAGTAATCAAAGCACAGAGACACAGCTATGATGTGCAAAAAGGTGAAGATTTAGAAGTGACCTTGTCCAATATGTTAAGCAATCAAGGAATCTGTTCTATTCCATTCTTGATAGGGTGTCTTATCTAGCCTCAGTTTAAACTTCTCTAGTGAGCTCTTAGCTGAGATGTTCCACATTTCATCTGTGGAGATTTTGGAGACTCTTACTTCCTTGACCAGAGAGAAACTTGCTCTGGTTTGAGTGATATTCTAGGAAATCTTGAGTTATTTCAATTGCATTCATTTTGGGATTGCCAGATTTAGCAAATAAAAGGAGGAGATGTTCAATTGAATTTGAATTTTAGATAAACATGCAGTATTTGGGACAAACTTATTCCTAAGAAATGTTTTTTTCTGAAATTCAAATTTAGCTGGGTGTTCTGTATTTTACCTGGCAACCATACATTGTTTTAATTCACTTTATTTTTAAGTGGAATATCTTCTGCTTTCACAGCGAGGAAGGAGACCAAAATATGTTAAGAAAAAACCAGCATACCTGTACCTAGCATCTTTTGGGTTAAATGGTTGGGAATATAAAAATAAATTATATTCATCTCCTGCCCTTAAAAGGTTCAGTATATACTACAAGAGACAAATTTCAAAGAATATAATACTATAATTGTTTATGTGCTATGCTGGTAGTATATTTAAGATAAAGTGAGGTAACAAAGAAAGGAGTGACCAAAACAGTTGAGTATTACTGCCCCAGCTAAGGAATAAGAACATCTCATATTAATGGTAGTTTTTTATTATCCCACCACTAGTTTATCTTCCCAAAGATTAGTTCTTAAAAGAGTATAGGAGGGGGATGCTGGGTGGCTCGAGGTAGTTGGGCATCTGCCCTTGGTGCAGGGCGTGATCCCGGGGTTCTGGGATGGAGTCCTGCATCGGGCTCCTTGCAGGGACCCTGCTTCTCCCTCTGCCTATGTCTCTGCCTCTCTCTCTGTGTCTCTCATTAATAAATAAATAAACATCTTTAATTAAAAAAAGTATAGGAGAATGGATTAACTTATTGGGAATAAACTTTTAGGTAATAATAACAGTAACAATCTATTTTCAATGATCTTTTATAGAACAATCTTAAAATTTATAAAATTTGATTTGGTTGGCTTAAATGACTAAGTAAGTATGGCCAATGAGATAATTATAGCACTGATCCAACACTGAGGCTGCTTAATGTGTATGGATTGCCATTGAGACAAAATGGGTAGCTCTGACACAAACCAGTCTTGAAGCTGCTAAAAGATGTTTCATATTATTTAAGAAAAATAATGTGCAAGAAAGGGAATCAACATGTTTTCTGCATTCTTGATATTTTATTATTTGACTCTTGAGTCTTAAAGAATTTTTTGGAGACTTTACATTGCACCATTCATTACTGCCCCCTTGAGAGCAACTTTTCTTGTTCCATAGAAGCCAAACTATGTATATTTTCAAACTTTGTCATTCCAGATTGACTTACTACTGTTGATTATATTAGAATTGGCAAAGTCTCAGAGAAAGTACCTCCACATATTGTTAGTACCTAGTTTATATTAAATGCTTAATAAATATTTGTTGACTGGTTATTGCTTGAATGAATAGCCCCTTCCATAGCAATTTTATTTTTAGGAATATAAGTGAAGAAAATAACAATGATCTGACAATAATTTGGCAATAAACATAAGTAGAGAATCCTTATAATAGTTAAAAAAAAGAGGGAAGAGGGATCCCTGGGTGGCGCAGTGGTTTGGCACCTGCCTTTGGCCCAGGGCGCGATCCTGGAGACCCGGGATCAAATCCCACGTCGGGCTCCCGGTGCATGGAGCCTGCTTCTCCCTCTGCCTATGTCTCTGCCTCTCTCTCTCTCTCTCTCTCTCTGTGTGTGACTATCATAAATAAATAAAAATTAAAAAAAAAAAGAGGGAAGAAACTAAGAAGTGGTAGATTACTGAATAACAAAATTGTGGCTACATTACTCAATTAACTATTAATAAGCCATTAAAGTTATTATGCAGATGTGCATTTATTGAAATATACAAACATTCATAAACCATTATTTAAGGAAAAAACAGTTGACTAGCACCAAGTACTCTAGTACCCCTTGTGTGTATATTTGTGTGTATGTGTACGTGTGTGTGTGTACTTATATGTATGGAAAAAAGCCTAGAAGAGTCTGCATCAAATATTAAAATTGATTATCTCTGGATAACAGGATTCTTGGTGATATTTTTCTGCACCAATTTCTTTTTCCTGTCTTTCTGGGACTCTAATAACATGTTGGATCTTTTGATATTGTCCTACAGGTTGGAGGCTCTATTTATTTTTTTTTAATCTTTTTTCTTTCTGTGTAGGTTGCATACTTTTTATTGCTCTATCTTTAATTTCTCTGGCTCTTTCCTCTCTCATCTCCATTCTGTTATTGAGCTCATCCAATTACTTTTTTAAAAAATGTTTTAAAATTTATTTTAAAATTTATTTTAGAGAGAGAGTACGGAGTGTGAGCAGAGGGAGGGACAGAGAGAGAGGGGCAGAATCCCAAGCTGACTCCACACTAAACATGGACCCTGACTCATGGCTCAATCTCAAGACCCTGAGGTCATGCCCTGAGCTATAATCAGGAGTTGGACACTTAACCAGCTGATCTACTCAGGCGCCCCCCAGTGACTTTTTCTAATTTAAGTTATTGTATTTCTCAGTTCTAAAATTTCCATTAAGTTCTTTTTTTAGTTTTAATTTTGCTTCTGAGAATTTTTATTTTTCCATTAATTTCAATAATGTTCACCTTTACCTTATGAAGGATTGTTATAATAGCTACTTTAAAGTCTTTGATAATTCTAACATCTGGATATCTCAGGCTTATTATCTGTTGTTTATTCTCTTGGGTGTTGGTTGGATAATTTTGGTTCTTTGCATGTTGAATAATTTTGGATTGTATCCTAGATGTTTTGAATATCATGTTGTTAGACTCTGGGTCCTATCAAATCCTCTGCAGAATGTTATTTTTTGTTTGTCTGTTTAAGCAGGCAATCAATCTTGTTATGATTAGACCATAAGTTCTGATTCTCTAAGGGAGGTGTTTGCAGTGTCAGTTCAGTTTTCAAAACTTTTCTATGCTTTTTGGTTCAGTCTGGCACATGTGCCTCTTGGGGGTTCATATTGAACCTGGGCTGTGATTTATATGGTAGTTCATTTCTTGAAGGCTTTATTATTTTCTTTGGGTCTCTTCTGTGTATGCATAACTTGGAGGGAGGCAGGCTCAGGACTTACCACTCCATACACAGAATTGGAGGAATCTCCTTCTCCAGGTTTTTCCTCTCTGGGATTTTTTTCCCCATATTCTCTGACTCCCTGGAGTTTTTTTTTCCCAGTACCTCTGGTCACAAAGATTTATTTCCCCTCAGACTTTTAGCTTTCTCACTGTTATGAAGTTTTTCATGACTGGAGCTTCCCACTTTGTAGGCCATTATTTAAATCCTGATTTTAGTCCTCAATCCACCTGCTGTCTATGTCTCTGTCTATATCTGTATCTATAGATACATAGATACAGATATAGTTTTTAAAAATATGTTTTTTATTTTTTACTTTTCAGATTCTTCAAGTCATGCATTTTGCATTCTTTTTAAAATTTTTAGTTGTAATCACTGGGTTACAGAACCTATATTTGCTTCTCCACGTTAGCTGGCACCAGAAGTTTCCTGATATTTTATTTTCCCTTGTTTATTTATTTTTAAGTCTTCTACCAAAATATATACTATTTGCAATTTTCAAAATATATTTAAATATGTTATCTTAAAAAAATTAAAGGAATAATTATTGTGGAAAACACTTTGAGTGTTTGGTAGATGTTGTAATAATATAATTGTTTTTCAATGATCAAATAATTAAATGTGAAAATGATAATAACCAGTTTGGGTGCAGGTGTGGGACATTAGGCAGTCTCCTAATATAACAGTAGTGTGCACATTAATATGTTCTTTTTCCTAGTCAACATGACTGTCTTGATAAATGTAAAATGTACATTTCCTTTGACCTAGAAGTTCAAATTTTAGGAGTTTATTCTGTGGAAGCACACAAATACATCAGGCAAGTACATGTATATTCTTTGTGGCATCAGTGTATAACTCAAGACTGTAAATAACTTAAACTCTTATCAATATGGAGATTGATATATTATAGTACCTCTATACAGGAAATTCCTATGTAGCTCCTAAAAAGAACATGAGATTTATATTTATTTATAGAAAAATATATCTATACTTAATGTTTGAGTGAACAGTGGATTGCAAAAGATTACACATATGGAAAATTCAATTTATGTTTATATATGTTTTAAGAAACAAAAAACAAAATCACTATGTAATAATACACATTGAAACTTGTAAGAGTAATTTTCTCTGGAGATTGGGCTAGTAGAGGAACAAGTATGCTATTCATTGTCTCTACTGCTTAGGTTTTTGGTAATTAAAAAATATTAGTATAATCTTTTTAAAATAAAAAAAATTATAAGTATTCCTGAAAAGGGATTTCAGGCCTTTTGAAAAGTTTAGATTTTTGTTTTGTCCACAACTGAGAATTAAATAATTTGGTAACCCTAGGCACATAGTATGATGTCATGGATATAACTTAGCTTCAGGTTGCTGTCCTGGGAATTACATAGTGCTGCTCTGAGCAATCATGAAGAATACCTCTGGACAACCGGTTAGAAAGAGATAGCATTTCTCAGTAAGGAAAACACCATGTGATATGAGGGAGATTAGAGGGACACTGACTCGGAGACAGTGAACATGTAGATTCATACGCAAAAGCTTGCCTTATGGCATATTTGAAGATTCAGTTACAGAGCAAGAAAGTCTAGGGTGACTGGTCCTGGCTACCCTATGGAAATTAGGAGCAAGGTTTGTGTGCAATTGATTCCCACTTGCTGGGTTGATATGTAGCTGTTTCTTATCAAGTACCACTTCCTTGAATCAAGACTTCTGCAGAGTCACGAAATGATGGGGTTCATAGATCAAAGTTCAAAGCTAAAGGGAGCGTAGAGTATCTCTGAATTCTAGTATACGAAGTATTCAAACTCACATTGGCACTTTGTCACCTACTATCTTAAAGGATTTGCAAAATTATTTCATGCATGTGAGACTCATATCTAAACTGTATATTTTTTTAAGAGTGACTTCTTACTCTGCTTTATTTTTCTTGAGTACTTCTACAACTTGATATTTTTCTATGACCCTTTAATTTTATATTGCTGTTTATCATCTGTATCTTCCTTTACAATATTTGCTGTATGACAGCCTTTGTTTCTCTTGTTCTGTGCTATAGACCTAGTATTGAAATGGTGCCTGACCCAGGGTGGGAACTTACTAAATATTATTGATTAAAGAATAATGCATGAAGATGAGACATGAGGATTCTACTTTTTCTCTTTCTTCTCACCTCACTTTCCTCTATTTCAGTTCTTAGCACAGTGCTGACTCTTTGACATCAATCACATGGAGGATGTGAAAATCAAGAGAGTATTTAAAGGTGCTCTTTCCAGCCACCTTTAAACATCTGGGCTTGGCCAAGATTCTTTACTGTTAGCAACAGGTCTATAGTGAGTTTTAAAACAGGAATATCATGATATTCGTCTTCCTACTTGAAACCTTACAGCAAGTTCTTCTCATACAGGGATCAAAATTAATATATTTCAACTTACTCTGTTACAAATTCAGTCCATCCCTTATATTACTATTTTCCATTGTTTCTCAAGTGAGGATTTTATTTTGTATTTTAATATATCTGAAATATGAATGTCTCTCACTATCATTGGCATCTTAGCAATGTGTTACAGTTAATTTGTAATGTTTGATATGTCATACAAATGATGGATCTTAGATTTTGTGAAATATGGTATTTAGGTTTCTCATACTTCCATACTAGTATATTAGAGATTAACAGAAATTAGTGTTTTAGAAAGATTTACAAATAAAAGACCTGAATTTAGTTCTGCTAATTATGCATGTGACTTTGCCTGGAACTTTGCCTTTTTGGTCCCTCTCTGTTCTGTAAAGCCTGGAACTTTGCCTTTTTGGTCCCTCTCTGTTCTGTAGAATGGCATTGGAAGAGAGCATGGATATAATATTTTAGTGAAGCATTATTCGTTGCTAGAAACAAACTGTAACTTAAAGGTGAAAGAAATGATCAGAAAGAATCATGAGGAGGCCTGGAAACTAAGGGCGGAATGTGGAATTAATGGTTTCATGAATTTCTAATAACCTAGAACCAGAAAATAGGATCTGAAGAAGGTATTTTTCCCCCTCTTTTCTCATCCTTCTTTCATTCTACATGTGTTCTCTTCTTAAATTTTCTATTTTCTTTTTTTTTTTTTTTTTTTTTTAATTTTCTATTTTCTTTTTCTCCAGTACCATAGACTACTTTTTCTTTGTTGGTATACACATGACCAAAGATGGATTCTCCAGCTTCCAGTTTTAACACCAGAGGCTAATTAGCATGTTTGAGGCCTGAGTCCAGTCTGACTTCCCACCTTGGTTCAGGAATACATACTTTATTAGAGAAGAGTCATTAAATACAAACATGGCTGAAATATCCACTCCAGTGTTTGGTGGGAGTTAATTCTCAGAGAAAAGGGAACAAAAGCTGGGCAGGTTCTGTAGTGTCTAGGTTCTATGGTAGCTAGACAGTCTCTATGGCTCTAAAGATGGATGAGCCATTGCATTTTTAATGTAATCCAGAACTTTTCTGCTAAAGAATGGTCTTGGTTAGGGATTTCAGGAAGTGAATAGCCTTTAATATTGTCTCAGTAATGACAATCTTACTGATAACTTATGGACTTTTTTCTTATTTTATAAAAAGGCCTATGTAAATATGGCTGTCTTCCAAACCTGACATAAAGCCAGAAAGGAAAGGACTTAAAAAAAGGCATTATAGGGCACCTGGGTAGCTCGATCAGTTAAGCATCTGCCTTTGACTCAGATCATGATTCCAGGGTCCTGGGATTGAGGGGCTTCCTGCTCAGCGGAGAGTCTGCTTCTCCCTCTTCCTCTGCCCTCCCTGCTGCTAGTTCTCTCTCTTTCTCTCTTTTTCTCTCTTGCATGTACGTGCACTCTCAAATAAAGAAATAAAAATCTAAAAAAAATTAAAAACGCATTATAACTTTCATTTTTTTCAATTGAAATAATTAACTGAAGGATAATTGTCATTGTGAGATATGATTCTATCATCAGAAATATAGAAACACTTTAAGCATCTCTCTATAGAGTTTGTATTTACTGTTTTATTTTCATTGAGTGAAACACTTTAATCTTATTAATGGTTCTATTTGCAGTTGGAACACTCTATATGTGTGTGTATATGTGTGTGACTGAGAGAGGGAGACAGAGAAAACAGGAGGAGAAGGATGGGGAGGAGAGTGGCTAAAGCAAGGGATTTATTGTTGTCTTTCTACCCACAACAATGTTTCCATTAAATACTTGGGAAAACCCATGCTCCAGGCTTATTCTTCTCGAATGGTAAATTCCTCATGTTTGAGGCAAGGGGAGAAACCAAAGTTGCTAAATGTCGAGATCATCTGGGACAACTTTTTACTGTGGAAAAAAAAAGCCTAAGAGATCCTAGTTTCCCTAGAATGAAAACTAATACTACTTGTATGTATACATTGTACTAGATTCTTTTTATATAGTAGTTCTAGTAATCATAACAGTTTGGTAAGTTATTATTATTCCCTATTCATTGATAGAGAAAAATGAGGGATAGAAATGATGGATAATTTGAGCTAGGTTACACAGCTAGTATGCAGTCATGTCAGGATTTGAATGTGCACATGTCTGATTCCAGAACACGAGCTCTAGTTTCAGTGCATGAGTTCTATTTTCAGCACTTGTGAAGTGGCTCTGGGAGCTGAGGCAAGTCCTTTATCATTTCTGTGCTTCATTTCCATCAGGCATAATGTTTATCGAATAGAAATTGCTCAACAAGTATTTGTTGAATTGGATACTCATCTACATACAAGATTATTTTGAGGATTGTTGGGGGTAATATGTGTATACGGTAGAGGGATTAAGAGTTTGGGATTCTGATCCATCTGTATCACTCTGGGTGATCATTTAATTACTTTAAGACTTGGTTTTCTCAATGATAAAAGAGAGGATGATAAGAAAACAGATTCTTTGGATCATTGCAATGATTAGAAACATTTTAAGAATATTTATCAGGAAGGTAAGCATACAGCAATTGCTCTGGAGATTTCAACTATTGATTATTACAAAAGAAATTTTAGTTGGGCAAGGACTTGGACACTTTGGATTTTGAAAAAAACCACAAGTTTGGACTTGGTTTCAGTCCTTGCTCTGGTGGGTGGTGGTGGGATAATCACATTTCAGAGTTTGGGGGACATACAATACTCACATTTCCTCGTAGCAACTTCTGCTTCTAGGCTTATAAACAGTCTAAAGGCAAAAATATATGAATTCCAGGCGTCATTAGAAGGCAGGTAGTAGAAAATTTCTAGGGTATAACAAATTTAATTTCCTGGTTTTCCTTACCTAGACTCCATTCAGTAACTCCAAATGTCTATGACTTCCTGTCGCTGAGACTCAGAAATCTGACAATTTGGTTGATCTAAGAAGAAAACAACAGGGAGAAAATCAGCAACAAATGTACTCTTATAATCAGATTTTGAAAGATTCAGTGTCTGTGTATGTATTTGCTTATCATTGTCATCTACTGATATTTTTTAATGCAGAAACATGACTAATTCCCTCCTATCTGCCACAATTTGCAAAGAATTGGATATTTTGTTACTTTTCTTTAATAGATCACCACAAAATATGTGATAGAAAAAAGTTTAGTCCACTCTGTATATAATTATGTAAACTGCTTTTGAACTCAACTTAGATTTGGGAGTTTCATCCTGTGGAAAATTATCTTTTGGTCGTTTGCTTTTTATTTTTGCTTTTATAAACAAATATTACCACTGCCCATTGGTCAACCTCAGTCTTGAAGGCCCAACCAGTGCCCCTTCATAGAGTTGAATTTTACTTCCCTTGTCCAGATGAATTTCCCTCCAAAAAACTGTATTGTATTTAGTGGGATATTAAAAAAAATTCTGGTAATTTAAGAATAGTCCTGCTGGGCAAGAATTAAACTTTTCCTTTATTAATAAGACTATAAACCTAATGGAGTGAAACCATAGGAGAATTAGAATGGACGAGCTTATCAGACTCTGCTGTAACTATAAAGAATATGACATTAAGACATGCATCCGGAAGAATGTAAAGAAAATGTAATACATTTTTTTATCTTGTCTGTTTAATATCAGTATAACTCACCTTGAGACTCTTACCTTTTATTTTGCCTATGTACAGTGGTAAGTATTCTGGACTGAAATATTTAAAAGTGAAAGGTTGTGTGGTTTAAATTTTGTGAGAAGAGATTAGATTTCAGATGTGCTTTCTGAGGACTCGGAAGCATTTTTGAAAAAGTCCTCCTCAGTCTGAGAGCTGAAGGTGGAGCCCTTGTGCTGTGTCCAAGAGGCATTCTCAGTGTTAGCTCTTTCAAATTTATTTAGGCAGTTCTAGAAAGGACACAGTCTAGAAAAAAAAAAAAAAAAAGAAGAAGAAGAAAGAAGAAGCGTATGTTTTTTTTTTGTTTTTTTGTTTTTTTGTTTTTTTTAGGTCCTGGACTCCTAGCTTGGATAGTTTGTGGAGGAGACTGGATTGCTGGGATTTTGTGGGACATGGAAAAACCAGCCAACAGCCTTATTGAAATTCGGAGTTTGAGGTTTTTGCAGTGACTGTGGTTTTGACAATTTCTGGAGAATAGGAGGAAATTGTCATCGTTCACCTACATCTTTGTGGGATTCCTCTGGAAACATCCCAAAGGGCCTCCGTTTTACCATTTGTAAAATGAATGGGCTCTCTTAGCTATTTTCTCTACTCTTTTCCCCTTAGAACATTGTAGGAGGCTAGGCTGTTTTTAAAATGCTTCCCAACGAGATCAGTTTGCCCTTTGAAGAAAAGTAGTTGCCCCATGTGTGAGGGCAAGGAAAGGAGGGAGTTAAAAAAGGTACCACCTGTCAAATCCCTACTGCGTTCTCAGAACTTCACAATGTTTTCTCATTTTCTTTCTAACAAAACCCCGTGAAGTAGGTATACTAGCACTTGTTCACAGATGGAGATGCTAATGGTTGATAACATGAAGTAAATTATAAGGAGACCTACATTGCAGAAGTAGCAGAGCAGCATTTTGGACCCAGCTCAGTTTGTTTAATTTTTTTTTTTTTAAGATTTTATTTATTTTTTTCATGAGAGACACACACAGAGAGAGAGGCAGAGACACAGGCAGAGGGAGAAGCAGGGTCCATGCAGGGAGCCCGATGTGGGACACAATCCTGGAACTCCCAGATCACGCCCTGAGCCCAAGGCAGGAGCTAAACTGCTGAGCCACCCAGGTGTCCCTGACCTAGCTCAGTTTGACTCCAGTTTGGGGTGTGTGTGTGGGGGGAACACTGCCAATGTAATCAAAGCTTTATATCCAAGTGAAATGGAAAATAGTCTTTTTTTTTCTTTCTTGAAGTGAATATAGAGAGTTTAAATTAAAAATGCATTATGTGGAAATATTATTTTTCATCTATTAATGTGGCAAAGATAATTAGCACATTGTTTTGACGAAGGTGTTAAAGAGGAGGAACTCTCGTATTATGGCTGGACTTTCCCTCTATTTCACATATTTGAAACATTACTTATAATATTAATGGTAAGTATTTTTGCTTAGTTTGTCTTCTATCAAGCTTTTCTTTTAGATAGGTCACTGTTTGCCATATCTTCCCCGATTTGAGGTCCTGAAAGGATTTGCAGATGGTTTCTTCTAACACTTTGATGTTTCATAAAATCTTTCATCTTTTTTGGAATTTGTTTAGGGATAAGATGGATCCAGTGTTCCAAATCGCTCTCTGGTTGTCATTGCAGAAGCCATCTTCCCATACTGATTTGAGTTCTCCTTAACATATACTGAATTTTTGTATGCTTTTGGGTCCATTTTGATACTTTTTCTTCTAATGCATTGATTACCTCTTCATGTGCTGCTACCACGCTAGTAATTGTGGCTTTCTATTGTTTTAATGCCTCTTTGGGCCAGTCCCTTTTAATACTCTGACATTTTTCTTGGCTATTCTTGCTTTTCTGTTGTTCCCTATAAATTCTGGAGTTAAGATTGCCCTACATTTATAGATTAATGTAAGGAGAAATGACATTTCTATGATCTTTAATCTTCCTATCTCAGAACATGATATGCTTTTATTCATCTTTTTAGATCCCTCAAGAGCATTTAGAACTTCTTTATTTATATCTTGTGACTTTCTTATGATGTTTATTCTTATTTTATATTTTTATTGCTATTGATTTTATAGTATGTATCCCATTATTATACATAGTTATTATTTGCAAATGTGAAAGGCATCGATTTTTTGTATATTAAGTTTATTCTAGCCTACTTATTTGTATTTTCTTTATTGGGTAGCAGTTCTTCAGTTGAAACCTAGTTTTTTTTTTTTTTTTTTTCGATACACAATTATACCATATCATCTCCAAATATTAAATAGCCTCACATTTTATTTGTACTAAAATACCCAGAACAATGTTAAATAATTGAAGTGAGAATGAACATCCATCTGTCTTTTTCTTTTAATATAAAAACTTTTCTGATGTCCACCCACCTCTGCATTTCTGGCTCCATCCCAATTGGTTATTATTTTAAGTTATTTTAATATATTGCTGGATTAATTTTGCTAATGATTTTTTATCCTCCCAGTGAAACTGGTTTATAATTTTCTTTTTATTACTCTCTTATTGGGTTTTATATCAAAATGATCATTGCTTCATAAAATGTGAAGTTTTAAATTTTTTTCTGTGCCCTGAAACTGTTTATAATAAGGGAATTATCTGTTCCTTGAAGGTTTGGGAAAACGTGTCCCAAAAACATGGGTATTTCATTAATTGCCTTTTCAATTTCTGGTATTCTAATTAGTCTATTAAAGTTTCTTACTGACTCAAGACACAAGTTCCATAATGTGTTCCAGGAATACAGTCTATTTTGTTGAGAGTTGTTGATTTGTCATGAGGGTGCTCAGAATATTTTCTGACAAATTTTTTTTGTTGCTAGAATATCACCATTTTTCATCCTTAATGAGTTAATTAATTCAGGCAATGATTATCAATGGCTGTTATGTCACAAAAACAGAGAATCAGATCTTGGTGGAAGTACATGATGCCACCTATGAACTAAGTTGTCTTATCAAATAATGGAACCTGAATCTTACAAAGCTGTGGATCTGACTGCTAATTTTCAGCCATTGAAGACTATGGAGGAACATATTAAATGATGCTGCAGGATATAATCAACAAGATCTAGAGTGTGGGCAAACCACAGGACAAAATATGCCATTTCAACAAAGAATTATAGGGAGGAAGGGAAAAGGGAGAGATAAAGAGAGAAGGGAAACTATTAAAAGAAACAGACATTTCAATCAATAGCAATGTATGGATCTCATTTGGATTCAAATAAACCAACTAAAAAAAATTATATGATGACTGGGAAATATGAAAACTGAAATATGAATACTGAGAGTATGATGATGATATAGTGGCTGTCTTTAAAAATAGATGCTCCCTTTTAGTGATACATACTGAAGATTTACAGATGAAATAATTTGATGTCTGAGATTTGCTTCAAAATTATCTAGGCTGGGGGGAGTGGATGGAGGATAGAGATGTAACAAAATTAGCCATGAGTTAGTAATTACTGAAGCTGGTTGATGGGTACATTCAGATTCATTATTCTATTTTTTCTACTTTTGTACATATTTGAAATTTTCCAAAATAAAAATTAAAAATATCTTTGTATTCTAGTTATGTTCCCTGTTTCATGACTAATACTGGTTATTTGAATTTTTTTCTTTATTTTTTTTGATAAAACTTTCTAAAACTTTGTCTATTTTAAATTAGTCTTTCCAAGAATGTGTTTTTTTGTTTTATGTCAACATCTTTGAAATTTGTTTTATTTTCAAATAATTTCAGATTTTTTTCTAATTAAAGCTATCCTATCCTTCCTTCAGTTTTATCCTAGCCATACTATAAGATGCTGCCTGAGAGAGGAGTGAGGTTTGAATTTTTTTCCTGAGGCACTTCAGTCCATAGCACTAGATCTCATCACTCTCTTTTCCCTAAGATAGGATTAGTCTCATTATGCCAAACATTCTTGTTTACCTCAGTCACCTCTAGAAGATAAAGTCTTTCTGCACATTCGTCATCCCCATTTTGTCATTTATATACTGCCCTATATATTGCCAACCCCTTATTCTTGGACTCCAGAGTCTCTGCTGTGTCCTATGGGACTTGAATTATTGATCTGTAAACCATCCTGTCCTCCTCTCTTTGAATCATGTTCTGTTCTGTTACTGAAACATTGGTGTCTTCTTTGGATTTACCTCTCTTGAAAAGCTGTACTGTTTTCTTCCCTCATGCTCCTTGCACCTCAAGAGCAGGTGCTAGAGTCAGTATCCTCCTTGCTGTCTTGCTTCTTCTAGACCAAGACTCTTTCCTTTTTGGAAAAACCCTTGCTTCATAATCCTTTACCAAATCACGTTGTTCTTGAGAAATCAATGACTCTTATCATTCTTGGCAAATCCAGTTGTCATCTGTCAATATCTAGCTTCTTCATTCTTTGAAATTATTATTTATGATCTTTCCCTTTACTTCACCAGCTTTTCAGTTTCATGAACGCACCTAGAACCATTTAAAAAGTGGCACCTCATCTGTAACCTCAAATGTCAACAAATGTATGACCTTGAACATAATCTGCTGTCTCAGTCTACTTCCACCAGTACAGCTGTTCTCCAGTACTTTTTCCAGTATAGCAGTCATCTGACTACATAATTGCTGGAAACTATTATTACTATAAATGTAACTTTTCCTATAGTTTTTGATAGCATAATTTAATAAATTTTCCCTAATTTTTTTCTAATATTTTACTATGAACATTCAGCAATTTTGAAATAATTGTAGAGTGAAGATCTATATACCTACTACCTAGATTCTATGATCACCCTTTTATTCTGCTGCTTGCCATATACTTATTCATCTACCTATTGCTCTGTCTATGCATTAAGCCACTGTATATTTGTGGTTACATTTCAGAGTAAATTGCAGATTTCTGCATATTTCCCCCTACATGTGTCATCATGCATATCTTTAACTAGAGTTCAGTTTTCATTTACAGCTTATTATGTTGGCTTTAAAAATTGCATACAATGAAATGCATAGATCTTAAGTGCATACTGGCAGAATTTTCACAAATGCATATCCCTGTGTAATTCGAACCACTATCAAGATACAGATCATTACCATGAGCTTAGAAAATTCCTTTATGTCCTGTTCCACTTCATCTCTGCCCCACAATTACAGAGGCAACTTCTGTTTTTTTCCTCTGTTCTGCATTTTCTGGAATTTCATATAAATCAAATGAAATAGGTGTTCCTATGTGTAAGATTTTTTTTTCCCACACAGCATAATGTTTCTGACCTTCAGCCATGTTTTTTCATGTTTTGGTAATTTATTCATTTTTATTGTTGAATATTATTCTATTGTATGACTATGCTGCAATTTGTTTATCTGGTCTCCTATTGAGGGAACCTGGGCTATTTCCAGTTTGTACTATTATCTTCTCATGTGTTAATTGGCCATTTATATATCTTCCTTGTGAAGTTTCTGCTCAAAACTTTTGCCCAGTTTCTAATTGGGTTATTTGTCTTTTTATTATTGTGTTGGAAGTATTCTTTATATCATCTGGATAACACTTTTGTCAGATGTATTTTGCGAAATTCTGCCTTTTCTACTCATTTTCTAAGTAGTATCTTTGGATGAACAAAAGTTTAAAATTTTGATGAAATTTATCAAATTGTAATGCTTATTATTTTTTGTGACTTGTCCAAGAAACATTTCCCTATCCAAAGTCATGAAGATATTCTCCTATGTTTCCCCTTCATGGTTTTAGCTTTTAACTGTAGGTCTATCTATAATCCATCTTAAATTAATTTTCGAATGGTGCTAGGTAGGGATCATAGTTTATTTTTTCCCAGATAGCTAGTCAGTTGTTCACCACTATTTGTTGAAAGGATTTTCAATTCTCCATTAGATTACTTTGGTGCTTTTGTTAAATATCAGCCATGTAAGTTATGCCAGTACCATCCAACTTGATTACTTAGCTTTGTAGTAAATTTTGAAAGTAGTCAAAGTCCTCTAACTTTGTTTTCTTTATTTTAAAATTGCTAGTAATTGCATTTCTATATAAATTGTATTGGCTTATCAATTACAAAACACCGAAATTTTAACAGAACTTGCTTTATACCTATAGCAATGTGACATCTTAACCATATTGAATCTTCCAATTAATAAAATATATATCTATTTTTTTGTGTTAAAAAAATTCCCTTAGCAATGCTTTGCAAGTTTTAGCCTGCAGATTTTGATGTTCTTTTGCTAAAAGTATTCATAATTATTTTCTAATTTCTCTGGAGGGTATTATGCTGAGTGAAGTAAGCCAGTCGGAGAAGGACAAACATTATATGTTCTCATTCATTTGGGGAATATAAATAATAGTGAAAGGGAATATAAGGGAAGGGGGAAGAAATGTGTGGGAAATATCAGAAAGGGAGACAGAACGTAAAGACTGCTAACTCTGGGAAACGAACTAGGGGTGGTAGAAGGGGAGGAGGGCGGGGGGTGGGAGTGAATGGGTGACGGGCACTGGGGGTTATTCTGTATGTTAGTAAATTGAACACCAATAAAAAATAAATTAACTTTAAAAAAAATTATTTTCTAATTTCTAATTCTTAATTTATTTCTAATGCTATTATAAATAGAATTTAAAAAACAATTTCTTAAATCACTGAGTGCCAAGTATATACAAATGAAAATTAGTTTTGTATATTACCCTTGAACCCTGCAGATTTTCCAAATTTAATTTTTAGTTTAGAAGCTATTTTTTAGATTCCTTAGAAATTTTCTATATAAACAATTATTTTATCTGCAAGCACAGTTTTACTTCTTCCTTTCTGATCAGTATGCTTTTTTTTTCTTTTACTTACCTTATTTTAATAGTTAGGATCACCACTTGGATAGAAGTAGTGAGAATTGACATCTTGGTCTTATTCTTTATTTATTTAATGAGAAAGTGCTCAGTATTTTCCAATTAAGAATGATGTCAGTTATTGGTTTTTCATAGGCTCCCTATATTAGATGAAGGAAGTTCTTTCCTGTCCTAGCTGACTGAAAGTTTTAGTTATGATTGAGTGTAATGTTGCTTCAAATGCTTATTCTACATCTCTTGAGATTACATGTGAATTTTGATTTTTAGTCTAAACATGGTAAATTATGTATTTAAGTTTTCAAATGTTAAATCAACCTTGCACACCCTGATAACCCTGCTTACTAATGATGTATTATTTTTATGTATTGCTGGAAGCAGTTTGACATTTTTTTAAAGTTATATTTGTATATGTGTTTTTAGGGGATGCTTTTCTTTTTTGTCATATCTTTATCAAGTTTTGCTATGGATATTATGTTGGCTTCATTCAATAACTTGAGAAGTGCTTTCCTCTTTTTAATTTTATGGCAGAGTTAGTTTGAGATTTATGTTACTTTTTCCTTAAATGTGTGACAGACTGTATCAGTGAAACTATCTGGACCTATAGTTTGGGATGATGTTTAATAATGAATTCAATTATTTAATAGGACTATTCATAGGCATGATGAAAAAGAAAATACGAATAGTCCTATCAAATAATTGAATATTGCTTATATTGTTCTTATCTTTTTAATTTCAGGTTTTTAAAAATTAAGCTCTATATCCAACATGGAGCTTGAACACATGACCCTGAGATCAAAAGTCATATAGTTTACTGACTCAGCCAGCCAGGTGCCCTTTAAATTGGGTTTTAATGTTAATTTTTATCCAGTATTAAAAACATTCTAGCAGGACATATTTTTGCTGTGTTTTTAATTTTTTTTTTGTTTAAATAAACTTTTAGAGTAGTTTTAGATTTACAGGAAAGTTACAAAGCTATTACAGACTTTCTATACCTCTCACTCAGTTTTTCCTTTTATTTATCTTACATTGCTATGGTACTTTTGTCACCACTAAGGAACCAACATCAGTACATTACTGCTAACTAATCTCCATACTTTATTCAAATTTTAGTAGTTTTTTTATACTATTCTTTTTCTATTCCAAGATCCCAGTCAGGATACCACATTACATGTCTTCTTAGCTTCCTCTGGTCTATGACATTTTCTTAGACTTTTTTTGTGTGTGTGACTTTAACAATTTTGAGATCAAGGTTTTTCGTTTTTGTTTTGTTTTTAATAAGATGCCTCTCAGTTTGGATTTGTTTGAAGTTTTTTCTCGTGATTAACATACAGTTGTGGAAGGAAAATCACAGAGGTGAAATGCCATTCTCATTATATCACACCAAGAGAATATACTATCAACATAATTTTTGACTGATGATGTTAACCTTGGTTTTCTGGCCGAGGCAGCACTTACCAGTGTAAGTTCTCTAGTGTAAAGTTACTTTTTCCTCTTTTCATATTCCTAGTTTTTGGAAGCAAGTCACCACTAAGCACAGCTCACACTCAGGGGTGGAGAGTTAAGATCCACCTCCAGGAGGGGCAGTATCTATAAAGATTAGGGGAGATCAGTCTCTTGTGGCAATTTTTTTCTTTACTCTAAAAAATTTTAATTTCTAATTATATTATATTGTTATCAAGTAATGTGGCCAAATGGTCTCCACTTCTTTTTTTCTCTTTCTCTCCCAATACGGATTAGAGGTTCAGTTACACTGGTGAGCAAACTTTCTTTAATCAGTTTTGTCAGCTGATATAAACGTGGTATTCCTGAGAACTTGTGCCATGTTGTTTCTTCATGTAAGGCTACTAGTTGCTAAAATAATGGATGTGTCTCTGGAGGGACATCAATACTTCTAAATTCCAATATGAACGTTATGAGGATGCATAGTGGACAATATTATAATGCCTCTTACTCATAAAACATTCTGAAATGGTGATATTCAGTGTTCATGATGTTTCAAACATTTATTGAGTTTTCAGAGTGTCGTGATCATACTGTTTTTGGTGTGGGTGGAAGAGAGTAATTCTACTTTTGAATCCTAGTATAACAATGAAGGCTTTTAAAGAGAAGGAATGAGAATAGTAAGTGCTATTTTGGTTCTTAACAAAAATATACAGTGAACTCTGTCTGCTGCCATCATAAAGTCACCTGGTGAGAAGCACCTGCTGCTTCTCTTTTCTATCATTAAAGAACTTGATGTCAGGAAATAAAACTCTTTCAGTGACACATTCTGAAAAGAAAGGGTACAAAATCTTATGTACTTAGGGAACTTATATAAATTTTGAGATGATGATTTATTTTAACTGTGTTCTTCCTCAGGATGGTGAGAGGTAATGGTTTAGATATTTTAATGACATTGGTTATGAAGTATACTTTTTATTTCTAAAGAGTGGCAGAATTCTATTATTTTGGTTGATACTGTTTCAAAATATTTTCCATGCCTACATACAGTTATATGTATATTTTTACAATGCTGTAAAACATATTATTATTAAACATATTATCATAGGACATATAAATATCATGAATATTTATTTATGGTTTTAAATATTCTTCTCCAACATCATTTTTAATGGTTACATTGTTCCCATGAATGAGTTATGAGTTTCATATTATTACACAGTCACAAGCGGACAGTGCAGAGATGAACACTCTAGATAGTCATCTTTGACATATCAATGATTATTCCCCAGAGCAAAGTTCTTCAAACTTGGCACTACAGACGTTTTGGGAAAGATAATTATTTTTGTTATAGGGGACTGTCTTGTGGACTTTAGGTTTTTTTTTTGTTTTTGTTTTTGTTTTTGTTTTTGTTTTAAGCAAATAAGCTTTTATTTCCACAACACAACCCCTCTTCCCTTTTCTCCAGGAACATAAATTGACCTCTGCCATCAAAGCAGAGGACAAAAGCTGACAAGTGACAGAAGGCAAGGGGTTACTAGAAAAATATATTATACCCAAGGCTCTTCTGAGGATCCAAACCCCTGTGCCCAGGCTCCTGGTCAAGGCTCACCAAATGGAGAGAACTAAAGACATGAGGCTGAAAATTGACACAAGAAACTCCACTGAACAAAGGGGAAAGGAGCCTGGCAGTGAAAAAGACCTAAAAGAGTTGGGTGGGGTGAGCTTTATTCCTAGTTTGAGTGCTGGAAAAAAGGAAGGGGGGGGGAATAATTTATTGGGTGGTACAATGGTATCTAGTTTCAATCATGTCAGCCAATCTAGATCTCAAGCTAAAATCTGGCCAGTCTATGGAGGTAGAAATTGGGGATGGAAGGAGTTTTGAATCCCTCCTACTTCCCCTAGAGTAGACATTTATTACCCAGCTCTACCCTTTTGCCCAACCTGCCTACCCCAAAAAAGCTTCCAAATCCCTTAGCTAAAATTTGCATCAGAAAACGGAATTGGAATGGGGGCAGACCTGAATCATGCCCAAGTACCCCAGCCTGGGAACTAAGGTTGAAGAGCAGGGAAAGGGAAGTTAAGTAATGGAGTTAAATCTCCCTTCATCCCCTACTCAAAATTCAGACCCCTGGGTGGACAGAGGGAAGGGAAACCAAGCAGCTGTTCTCATCAGGGACCCATACAGACCTGTTGGACAGACTTTGCAGGTGAGAGAAGGCCAAGCTGCAGGCTAGGAGGGTTCTTTAGGCTCCTAGAGGGAGAAGCGGGCCTGGGTCAAAGGAGCAGGAAGCAACAAAAATTGGAAGGAGCCTTTGAGCCCCCAAACTTACGGGCCACCCTCCACCACCACCTACCCCCCAATTGCTAATCAGAGGGGCCCCTGCCGGTGGCAGGCTAATCAAGGCAGAGCTTGATGGGGGTGCCCTTGGAGAGCACCCGAAAGAAAGGGAAGACAGGCTTGCCCAGGAAAGCAGCTGAGAAGTACGCACACGGGCTAAAGTCTCGGCATTGTAGAAGCCCAGGCGCCCAGCCTCAGGGTCCAGGTACACGCCCGAGCGCCGCGGTTTCTCACTGGGGCTCAGCAATGCCTGCTCGGTCGAGCTCTGTGCCTCGCAGCGTTTGCCGTTGGTGCCCACATCACACTCGCCTCTGGAGCAGGGGCTCTTCGGGTAGGGGAGGCGGCGGCGGCGATGGTGACGCGCGAGGAGCCGGCGTCCCCACTGCCCGCAGAGGACCCCCCAGAGCCCACCTGCTCCTTCTGATGGGTCGGTTCACGGGCAGCGCCCACCGCCCAACCCTCTACCTCCCGGCAGTGCAGCCGGAGCGGAAGCCGTGGGCCCCCAGGACGCAGCAGGCGGCCGAGAAGCGCTTGGAATGGCAGCAACCTCCGGCCCCGCTCGGCCAGACGAGCCCCGGCGGGCGCGGACAGCATCAGGGCCGAGCGAGGCGTGCCAGGGCCCGGCGTCAGGTCCCCTTGGGCAGCCTGACACAACACAGGGCTCATTTTCCTCACGATGGCATCTGTCAAGAAGTCATGGCTATGGGGTTGACACGGGTCAGCGGGCCAGACCTCTGGAGGCTGCAGCCGTGCCTCTTCACACCTCTTGAAAGTCTCCTGGATGTGCCGGAGCAGCCCCAGACCCGCCCCCTGCCGGCTCCGCTCCTGGGCCTCGCCAGGGCGGCCCAGCTGCTCCTGCACGCCCTAGCCCGGCTTCCCGCGTCTCCTGGAGGCGCCGCTCCGACCCTGCCCGCTCTTGAGCCAGAAACCGTGTCAGCCGTGGAACTCCCGGGCCACCGCGGCCAGCTCTGACTGCATCTGGCTCTTCAGCTCCATCAGCCGCCTCTCCTCCTCGGCCTTCATCCTCTGCACGGCCTCTCGGTGCTGCCTCAGTGGTTCCACATGCCCCTGCAGTCTGGCCCTGGACCCCTGCGCCACCTCCTCCGCGGGCACCGCGCCGTGCTGTTCGTGGCTCCTGGACTCTCAGCGCGCCACACAGATGGCCTCTTCATCCGCCTTGCAGAAGAGCTTCAGGGCTGCCTGGTGTTTTGGACAAATGCCCCCGGACCATGTTGGCCAGCTGCAGGTTGGCGCGGAAGCTCCTCCTGGGAGGGCTCTTTCGGCCCTGGGGGCAGGTGAAGCACCTCCGAGGGGCTGGAGGCGGGGGCAGTGGTAGCTCCTCTTCCTCGTCCTCCTCCAGGACTTCCTCCTCGTCCTCCTCATCCTCCCCTCTCAGGTCCTCCTCCGTGTCCCCCAAGTAGTAGTCCAAATCTTCCTCCTCGTCCTCCTCCTCCCACATGTAGTCCAGGTTGTCCTGGTTGCTTATATATATATATATTTTTAAGATTTTACTTATTTATGAGAGACACACAGAGAGAGAGAGAGAGAGAGGCAGAGACACAGGCAGAGGAAGAAGCAGGCGTCAGGCAGGGAGCCCGATGTGGGACTCGATCCCGGGTCTCCGGGATCACACCCTGAGCCAAAGGCAGATGCTCAACCGCTGAGCCACCCAGGCGTCCCTACGTTGTTTAACAGAATCCTGGCCCTTACCCACTAGATGCCCATAGTATGCCCACTCTCATTTGTGTAACTAAAACTGTCTCCAGACATTGCCAAATGTTTGCTGAGAGCCAAATTTCTCTCCCTTTGAGACTACTGCCACAGACCACCTTTCTTTGAAGAAGAATTTGTCACATATTCTGTATGCATTATTTAAAGTTCTTAAAAAAATATGTGGTGTTTTGCTTTTAATTTGAAAGAAGTAACATGAGGCTATAAGGAGACAACTCGAAAATGTGTGCAAAAATTTTCTCATAAACCTTTCTTACTGAAGTTCTTAGAGTTTAACGTGCCTGGTGATAAATACAGTGGGGCCCAGTTTCATCTCCAGGTACAGGAAAATCTTTCTGTGTAGCAGTAGAGTAGAGCTCAGAGACAATAGGAAGGAAAGACCTAACTCTCAGATTGCTTCTCATCTTTTTGACTATGTAATGTTTTATGATTTCACATTCTATAACTACAGTTATGCATTTTTGACTTCTAATATTTTCCTTTTCTAAGCAGTAAATAGGACTAATTAAAGGTTTAGATTTTGGAATGAGCCAAACTAGATTCTGATAATGTATCTTATCAATTTCTAGCTGGCTGATCTAGGGCCTTTAATCTTTAGTTTCTGATGTGTAAAATGGGACGAGTAAGATCATCTACCACACAGAGTTTTGGGAACATTATGTTTCAGGACTGTTAGCAGTGCTTGATACCTAGAAGGCACTCAGTAAATATTATCTATCTTTCCCCTCGCCTACCAACTGAAAGAAGAATAATCTATCTTCTCAATTTAATTCTATATCCTCAGCCATCAAAGGAGGCATTTCAGCAGCAAGGGTTGTCCTGAAACCTTTCATTGGCAAAATAACTTAAGTTGTAATATTTTAGGGATGTAGATTTTATAATTGTGTATGAGACACTGTCATAGTTACTATTTAATATTTTGGAACAATATCTCATTGGGTGAGTGTGGAAAAAAATCCTAGAAACTTGATTTTCTATATATTTAAAATTTCCTTCATTTTAATTTCAATTTTTATATTTGCTAATTAAATATTAACATTACATATACTAATAATATTAATACAGTGTTATGAAATATATATATATAATTTATAAATAGATAAAAATCTATGGAGGATGCTTGCTTGAAATTTCTTTACTGCTAGGATGTGAGATCATTTCTTTTAGAGGCCATTCACTTGGAAGGTAGTATTTTTACTGTTTCTCTGATTTGGGATGGAGGAAAGGAGTCATAAATCTCACTGCTTGTCAGAACCCACAATTCCCTGAATGTTATTTCAACATTATTTTACACAAAGTTTCATCATTCTTGTGATTTTCAATAGTAGTATTGGTATATTTGAGTGTTCCCATCCCGATCTTTTTTTCAAGATTGATTGAAATAGGTTGCAAGATGGAGCATTTCTGTATGTCACTGATAGTACCTGGGAAGATTTTTTTATTCACTG
Organism: Canis aureus; assembly: GCF_053574225.1. NCBI lineage: Eukaryota > Metazoa > Chordata > Mammalia > Carnivora > Canidae > Canis > Canis aureus. The sequence continues at coordinate 49,773,126 of NC_135614.1, forward strand.
TTTTGGAAACGGAAAAATAAAATACAAGATTCTGACTTTCTCTTTTGAAAAATTTAAGCTAAATATCTGGGAACAGCAATGTCCAAATGAACTCTTCTCTCTGTCCCTTCCTTCAATCCTTCCTTAAAATAAGGATGTCTAGGAGATAATGGAGAAGTCCTGGAAAGTTGGTGGCATGTAAAATGGTATTAGTATTTAGAAGGCATTAGACGGAAGTGGTGATGGTAGTGGTGGTAGTGGTAGTGGTAGTGTGTGTGTGTGTGTATGTGTATGTGTGTGTGTGTGTGTGTGTGCTCATGCACATATACATGCTTATGTTTGAATAGGAGAACCAATTTTCATGGGTTCCTGGTGCCTGACACGATCTTTACAGTGGATATTTATATCATCTATTTTTACTTTCATACAAGCAAGATAAGGGAGAAGAGAATTTCTTGCTCCTCTCATGGTACAAAAATTTTAATAAGAAGATAAAGGGGAAAGTTAAGGTCCTTTGATCCTTCCCCCTCCCCATATATATATATTCTTTTCACAAACTGGAGTCATAATGTGCAAAATAGGAATCATACTATGGATATTATTATCCAAAATGCTTTTCCTCACTTCACAATATAATTAGGATATTTTCCATACTCATGTATATAGATTTACCCAATTCTTTCTATAGTCATCAGAGATTCTATTGCCTGGATTTACTGTAATAAATTTAGATACTTCCTTATTCAACACTGTAATATCTTCTGTATGTATCTTTGAACACTTTTCTAGAGATATATTTATAGAAATGGAATTACTGGTTCAAAATGTATGCATGTTTAAAATTTAGATCCAACAAGAGTGCATCAATTTATCCTCCCACAAGTGAGAAATTTTCCTTTTTTTTAAAAAATTCACATTGTTTAAATTTTATGGACAAAAAGGCATTTAATTTTTCTCTTCATTGTGATATTGAGCATCTCCAAGAGGTCGTTTTATAAACAATTACTGAGGTTAGGGCTCTTTATATTGTCTTGGTTTCATCCTAAAATGTTTCTATACTTAGGGTCGCCAAGGAAGCTACAGTGGAGGCTGTCGGAAGGGTGGGTTTGAATGAACTTTGGCTGCTCCATCAAGCAGGCTGATTACTGAGGAAACATCAAAAGCTTCACCCGAGTGACTCATCACCCAGATCCAACAGAGGTAATAGAATAACTTACAGTGCACAGCCTTTTGGCTATTTAGTCCGCTGTGTGAGATCAATGGTGCCTACATTCTCTGCTGGATTTTGCTTTGGGAAAGAGATTTATTGGTTAAACCTCACATTACAATGCAGTCAGGGACTTTGGGACTCATTGCCAATACTCAGAAGCATAGAGAAAAATTATTTAACATCTTGGCCTCAGGTAACAATATCTACTTCATGGAGTTGGATCAGGCATCAAATTCTATGGGGATATACTACTGTCCACTGCGTTAACTATCTATCCTTCATGTTGTTTCATTATTTTCAGAGGCTTTACTCTGTTTTGTGTGGTGAAAAGCTTGTGGCTAGAGATAAACCAAAGTGGCAGTTTTAAGACGCATGTGAAATAAAAATGTGACTGGTCATGCATGTGGATTATTAGATATAAAATGTATGATATAGCTTTATATATGTAGTGTTAACTGGATTGTGCTCATGTGCTATAATTATGATTTTAAAATTTATTACTGTCTTTTCATGAAGTTCAGATGGTCTGACTAATTTATATTCTCTAAACATTTCTTGTTTTACTCTTTCATCAGATTCCACTCTTAAAATTCACTGCATGGTCTCTACAGACAAGAAGCAAAGGTTCTGCATGGCTACAGCCTTTCAGTTAAAAGACAAGGAATCCATATTTTCCTTCATTTTACTTTTAGACAGCCAGTATGTTTTATAGTCTCTCACATGCTTTTCTTCTCTCAAAGACATTTTCAAGTTTAATAATATATTTTTAAAAAGATAATTTTCAGGTAATTCAATTTTGAAATCCTATAGACTTTAAAATAAATGCAAAGAATCAAAAAAAGTCTCACATACAAAGTCATTTACCATATCTATCTAAAAATTACAGTTACACATTTGCTAGTTGTATTATTATGGAATTGCTAATATTACCTGCTTTTCAGAAGCATTAAAATAAACTTGTTTGGAAATGGTGTTATTTACTAAAAAAAAAAAAAAAAATAAGGCAGTGTAAGGTATTATTTCTCTTTATGTTGGTTTAAAATTCAAGTGTATTTTATGGAAAATGGGACATTTTAAAGGTTAATCTTACCAGGGAAGTCTTTTCCTATATAAATATATTATAACTTCACACTGTAATTTTGGAGTTTTTCCTGATAATTTATGGTTTTGAGAACTATAGGTCTTAGTAAAAAATATACTGATTTGAAGATTTTTAAGCTTTCATTGTAAGGGTACACAGACCAAAAACATCATGTGTCTCCTTGTATGTTTTGCAGTGCATCTAGTCTGGTCAAATGGGATCATTTATTTCAAAAGTTATTGTGAAGGAAAATTTGAAAAAGGATAAATTGCATGTAATTGTGGTAAAGAATGAACTTTTACTGATCAGTTAGAAAATACCAAAGACACTCTCTGTGCCTGTGTAATCAATGGTGGGTTGGTAATATTATTTTGTATAAGAAAGAACATTATTAAAGTGTATTAAGTTGTTCTGTACTGAAGGGCATAAGAGCATTGTGTAATCTCTAATTTCTGCCAGAGAGAGAGACTTTGTCACCGGGTAGAACCATTTTTATAGTCTATTCATGTATTCAACCAGCATCTATTGAAGCTATATTTTTATGTACCCTACCAGGTACAGAATTTGGGGTGGGCCATGCTAGTGGCAAACAAATCAATAAAGCACACTGCCTTAAGGATTTTACAAGCTCAAGGACAGGACAGCATAAAGAAGCAATCATGTAAACAATAAATGACAATACAAAAAGAATGAGAAGTAATGATCTAAAGGTAAAAATGGCATAATAATGCTAATATTAATATAATGTTACTAATTGCCTATTGTTAGCTAAGGACTTGACTCCCCCTCGTGGGTGTTAGATTATCTCTCCAGCATCCATTCTCCTCTTCTCCCCCAGGTCGTACTTACTGTGTAATTTGTGAGTAGAAAGATATTTTCTGGGGTTTGTAATTCCCCTCTCCTATGGTACAGTGTTTGGTCTGTTTGAACAGATTGGTTCACGTGAACCAATTCAGGAAATCCTCTGCTAGTATTAAGGATGGGATTGTTAGTCATTTCTGGACAATGGGCCATGAGGGGCTTTTTGAGCATGTCTGAAAAAGTTCTCCTTCACTATTCTGGAAGAGCTTTTTGATGTCATCATTTTGTTCACTCCTTTGTTTTGGATGATGAAGCCTGTGATCTAATGATTGCCTCTCATAACTATAAGGGCAAATAAAGCTTAGGCCAAATCTGACACTTTAGAATGAAGAGGAGAGGGAGAGATAAAGAAATTAGATCCTTGATCCTATGATTGAAGCACTAAGTCAAACCGAGCTTGAAGCCTACCTGTCTTCTGGACTTGAGATAAGTGAGCCAATAAAACACTTTTGTTTTTTATGCCAGTCTGAGTTGGCTTTTCTCTTACTTGAACTGGTCTAAATTATACCCAGGAGTTATCTTTTTCCATCTTCATAACAACCCTCTGAAATAAGTGATATTTTTCATCATTTTGTGGATGGGGAAACTAAGGTCTGGAATGGTTAAATATCTTGCTCTGAATCACAGAAGCAGTACATGGTAAAGCCAGGACCTTCCCTGTGTAGTTTAATCCAGAGACACATCACCAAGCACTACATCCTGCTGCCCCCATGCTTTGGGGATGCAGAGAGAATGGCAGTCAAGTTGTAGGAAAGTTATCACAATGCTGGAAACATTGGATCTGGGCCTGGAAGTGGAGCTAAAATCAACAAAAGATGGAAGTGAAGCAAGAGTTTTGGAATGCAGTAGATTAAGTAACTTCAGGGTGCCTGGGGGTGAGGGGTCTAGTTCATGTTTAATCTCTCAGGGGGATGAGAGAGGACAGGACCAACAGGCAAGGTGAAGGGTTTCTAACCTTCTCCAGAGGTTAGAAGACAGTGAGATCAGAACGAGATGGCATAACTAGACAGGGGAAGTTAAAAGGAGGGAGGAGACCTTGAGAGAAAATAGTGAAACAGTAGAGGAAGCAGAAATATTGAGACTGATAGTCACCTACGTCTAGTTCTAACATATTGGGATGATGGGAGTAGGGGTGCGATAAGGGAAAGAAAAAAGCTGATGTCACCAGGATCTCTGCACACTTGAGTTCAGTATCATCATTATTAGGGAAAATCTAGGTTTCGGTTTAGAAGAGAACATAGAGGAAGTGTTGCCAGAAGGGTTGAATGAGAATGTGTTTCCAAGGGTTCAAAAGAGCCCGGTGAAGGGGAACTAAGGGAGTCCGGGGAGCTGGGGAAGATGATTGTGCTGGAGAGAACACAAGTAGGAGAGGGCTGGTGGGCTGGAAGCAGGTGCATTTTGTTCAATGTATCAAAAACGAGCAAGGCAGGGAATTGTGGGAAGGGAAGAGTCTGTTTCAACTGAACTGCTTCCAGGTTGTAGTTACATATGTGGGCTCTTTCGTAATTCTCGCTCCCGGCACATCACATCTTGCTGGTGGAAGGGCACTAAGGTGACTATGGCAACTTGACAGACCTCAAACCATATTACTCTTCACAAACACATGGAGGCTACAATTCTTTAAAAACAATAACACCAGCCGTGGCAGTGGCGACAACAACCAAGTAATTTGTAACTCTCCCCTCCAGAGAACCACAGAGCTGCATATGTTATTTTTTAATAATCAGTGACAAATTAACTAATTGCTACCATCCTTAAACCTGTTTTTCCCTGTAGCTTGTCATTATCTGCAGATGTCAAAACAAGTAAAATAAATGGACTAGATTTCCTTCAGATGTTTGTTGATAATAACTGTTCCCCTAAAGAAAATTAAGAATTGCGTGAGGCTGATAAGCAGAAGCTCCTTCCTGGGTTGTTATTTTAGAATGCTTTTTTTCATCAATGAGTTTCTGGTAGAGATTGTTAGACTCTGCCTTGCTCCCTTTCTGAAACATCAACTCCAATAGTACATCTGGAGAACTGTCAAAAGTCACTGTGAGAGTACAAGTAAAATTGCACATTGTCAGTCCCTACCTGAGAGATGTGGGTTCCTTAGAGCTGGAGTAGGACCCAGGAATCTGCATTTTAAATGATCTCCCCAGGTGATTCTGATGCAGGGGTACTAGGTCAGGCTGTGAGAACAGCTCAAGTCTTCTTGATGGGTTGGGGGCTGGAGCTCAAGATAGGGAGGTGTGCGTCTCTTCTCTGAGATTTGTTTCAATTCTTTCTTCTAACCATCATTACTTTCCTCTTTACTGCAAACCTTTTGCTTTTGAGATACAGTGTTAGGAGAAACACTCAGGCACTGGAATAAGATCTGAATTTGAATCCTGGTTGTGGCATTTACTAAAGGTGAACTCTTGACAGAAGCAGGTAAATTCATTCTGTCTCATTTTTTTGATCTGTGAGATTTTTTTTTTTTCAGGATTCTAGAGATGATGTTCAGAGTGTGCCTTATTTAATATGTAGTACCTAAGAAGTGCTTACACATTACTGTTATTATGACCTTGATTTCTACTTTGCACTAACTTATCATATCTGCCTGCAGGGTTGCCCACTTATGTTAGCTTATGGAGGATCATATGGGATTGTGCACACACTAGGACAGTTTTTCTGTTCTTTTACTACCCCTTTCCTTTTGGCTCTGAATTAAGGCCCACCAGTGAGTTGCTGAGCCCAGACATGGGTGAGGAAACAGCAGTGCTACTAGACAGACAGCTGAGCAAAGCACCATGCACACAGTGAGATTCTTAAAAACTCTCACCTTATGCAGGGTGCTAAATAGGAAAAGCACAAGGCAGGATAAAGGTATGGTGTCTGTCTACATTTGTATTGTCTGTTGGAGGCATTGAGCAAAGAAAGTAGACCCAGTTATCTGTTTTATCACTACCTTTCCTTCTTGAAAGGTGACAAGGTGGGGTTGGGTGAGGACAGAGGTTAGAAAAGGATTTTCTTGGGATGCCTGGGTGGTTCAGTGGTTGAGTGTCTGCCTTTGGCTCAGGGTATGATCCTGGGATCCTGGGATTGAATCCCACCTCAGGCTTTTCACAGGGAACCTGCTTCTCCCTCTGCCTATGTCTCTGCCTCTCTCTGTGTGTCTGTCATGAATAAATAAACTCTTAAAAAAAGAAGAAAGAAAAGGATTTTTTTTATTAGCATTGTCCCTGCTGTGTCCCCTTTGTATACTATAGGCACAGAGACTTGATGGAATGTTGGAGTGAGGGCATGCTTTAATTTCTGTGTGTCCTGCTGTGCATTCCAGAAAACCTGTTACCCATCTCTTGTTTTGGCATGATAGGGCTTTCTAGTTTTACAGTTATCACTGGACAAGAATCCATGGATAGGAGTAGATGTTTTAACTCTTTGCTCGTGTTGTAGGAGATCATTAAGAGGCGGTAACCTCTAGTTGACCTGAAAGCTACATCTGGGCAATCAGAGCATCCTCAACCCCTCCCGTCTTTGGAATGTACATCCTGCTCACACTGTTTCCTACACTGGAGCTGTTTTTTGAGGACCTGACCTTGAGGGAGCAACGTGTTGTTGATGCCATCAGTGGTGTATGTGACTGAACCTAGTGAAGACCTCTATATAAACTTTTAAGATTCTAGTAGGCGAGTGCCCAGCTCTACTCTTCTGGCAGCACCCAAGATGAGCCTCATATGTAAATTCCCTTGCTTATTCAAAAGCCACTCTCTAATCTGGAGGGCTTTGCTTCTTTCTCTGGTTTCTCCTTGCCCTTAATGTACAGGGGCCAGTTTGTGAACCAACAACTTGGATCATAGATCCCCAAAAGAGAGTTTCTTGGAAATTCTTAATGTATTTCTCAATGCACCAGTGCCAAGGGGCTTTAATGTTTTGTCATAGATTGGAAACTGGCAGGTGTGGGCAAACCATTTTAATAGGTGTGTCCCTATTTTATTTATCTATTTATAATTTTTTTTGACATACATATTTTTGTTTTTATGACATTGCCTTTTGAAGGGTCCAAGAAAGTTATTTTAACAGTCTGTGTTCAGGAGTTTTGAAAGCATTTTTAAGGACACTACATTGGGCCCTTTTATTTCCCAGCCTTTGGTGAGCAATCACTTGTTAATCTGTGGTAATTAACTCCAGGTGAGAGTGAATGTAAGGCATGAGGCATTTGCCCATGGCATGGTATTGGGGATTTGTTTCCAGAATATTTATTTTGGGAAAAATCAGTATTGAATCCTCTTTTGTTCTGATCCTATAGGAAAGTTCAAACTTTGTCCAGCTTTGGACTTTAATATAGGAGAATCTCTTGACCATCATGCCAACTTTGCTTGAACTGTATTTTTATATGATAACCCTTAAGCTAATATACTGGCAATTAATTGATGAAGCAGAGATAGTTATTTTTGTCTTAAGGCTTTTCTTTTCTTTCCAAAGAAAATTAACAAAACAGAAAGATATTTAAAAGGAGTTGAATTTTATTTGCTTAATTCCTTACATTTTGGGTCCTGACTAGGAGGAGAAAGTGGACTGTGAAATGTTTGATTTCATGAACATGCCTTCCTTTTGACTAGTTCATCCACCAAGGACAACCAACTGTCTGGCATGAGTGCACTTTACAAATATTGTCTCATGTTGTAAACTATTTGGGATTATATTTTCTCCATTTTACAAATGTACTTTGGAATTATAAAAGAAACACCTATCAGAAAACTCAGAAACCATGAACATGAATAAGAACTTCTCAATTTGTTTATTTTTTTACTTTTTTTTTAACAAAATAAACTCTGTAGTTAAAATGAATCCTTGAAGCAAATTAATATATATTTAAGATTGGATATTTATAACCTACTTCCCGGTCTCTTTAAGCTACTTAATGTAAAATTTACCCTAGTTTTATTCTAGGCTATGAAGAGCAAGAAATCAGGAAAAGCTTTTTTGCTTATTAGTATGGAATTTTTTTTAAGGATTTCGTTTATTCATGAGAGACAGAGAGAGAGAGAGGGAGAGAGAGAGAGAGAGAGGGAGAGGCAGAGACACAGGCAGAGGGAGAAGCAGGCTCCATGCAGGGAGCCCGATATGGGACTCAGTCCCTGCTCTCCAGGATAACACTCTGGGCCAAAGGCAGGTGCTAAACTGCTGAGCCACCAGGGCAGCTCCTGTATGGAATTTTTAAAATAAGCCAGTGATCTTCATTGATAACTCACATGGATAACCTTAAAAACTGAAAACTGTCATTCTTTTTGGGATACAGGTATTTACATCAAAGTCTTAAACTAAAAGAATGGTCATATTACAGTAGGAAGAACCCCTTTCTATTGTAGGATGAATCAAATTTTTAAAATGGTAATAGATTATAATATTCTAGAGCTAGAATGGGTATCAGATATTATAATAATAAAATAGCTAACAAGATTGAGTACTTTCCTGTGCATCAGGAATGATTTTGCCTTTTTAATTTAATTTCATTCTCTCAGTAGCCCTGCCCCATTGACTATTATTTCCCCCCATTTTAATGAGGAACCAAAAAGCTAGATAGGTTAAGGAACTTGATCAAGGTCATATACCTCATTTATTTAAAACTCTTATCTTGGGTTGATTAGGTATCTCTCAAGGTCATGCATAAGTAGCAATTTATTAGAAATTATTTTTGGACATTGGATTTAAAAAGCTATAAATTTCTTGTTGCATAACCTTGTTGCATAAATTGTTGATTTTCAGACTTTTCATGATTTAATCTGCCTGCTGAGAAATCATTTTTCCTATTGCAAAGGTTCATAAGATGTGCAGATTTTGGAGCTTGGCTTGACTGCCCTGTAAGATGCCTATTGACTGAACATAGAAAATTCTGTGTTATTAAAGACAAATTAAGTGAGGTCTTATGTGATTAAGTCTCATGTTAGTTGCTGAGGTAGAGGCTAATAATCGTTAGTAGTTTTTAACTCTCTGTATAGGTCGTATCTATTTTCTGGCAGCTGGCAAGAGAAGGGATGAAGAGAGAATGTATGCACAGGACAGATAATTTGTCAAACAACTTCCTCTAAGCATAAAAAAGTAATTAATTAAGTAAGTTATATCAAGTATCCTGCATGTAATATGAGAACTTCATTAAAGGTAGTTATTCTTTGATTAGCTTTCCCTCTAAAGAGAATGTTCTGTAGACAAAATGCAGGATGTTTCCTGGCCTTAGTTCATGTTGTTTTAAGAGCCTATTAGTGGGTATTAATCCATTCTTTTTTATTGATCCATTCTTAATATACAAATCCCTTAGGCTATGATAGTTGTGAGGACTAGCACCCATGGATATGTTTAGGATTGAAGAAGCTTCCAAAAGTAGCAATATCACAAAAGGATTTCTGGTAAGAGAATAACAATAATAATAATTCATGTAAAGTTTACTCTGTTTCACTTTGGGGGGTTACTGCAACTCTGTAATAACTGCATTAGTTATAAAGCAAATGGAGATGCTTCTTTGACAGGTGAGGAATTTGGCAAGCAACTCTACCACTATATGCAGAGACTGGGATTAAACCTCAGAGCTACCTAACTCTCCAGTCCCTTTCTCTGAATAATTATGCCACATTGTGCCTTAAATAAAATATAAATGGTATATTGACTTGAATAGTTCTTCTTTTAACAATAATTTTAGTTTTCTAAGCCATAATTTGTCATGAATTACAAGTTCATGAGAAATTATAGGTATAAACAAATGAGAATTAAAGATACATATTTTGCATTAGTGAGGATCTCAGCAGGACAGAGATGGCAACTCATAGTAGGTAATTTGAGAAGTGTTTAATAAAGGGATTCTTAGGGCAGCCCAGATGGCTCAGTGGTTTAGCGCCGCCTTCAGCCCAGGGCCTGGTCCTGGAGACCCAGGATCGAGTCCCACGTCAGGCTCCCTGCATCGAGCCTGCTTCTCCCTCTGCCCCCCGCCCCCCGCCTCATGAAAAAATAAATAAAATCTTTAAAAAAAAATAAAGGGACTCTTATAAGTGTATAGCCTAGTGTGTATGGCCCAGGCTGCCATAACAAAGTACCATAGATTGGGTGGTTTAGACAACGGAAATTTATTTTCTTACAGTGTTGGTGGCTGGAAGTCTTAAGTTGGATTGCCAGCATGGGTGAGTTGTGGTAAGGGCTCTCTTCCTGACTTGTGCAGGGCTGCCTTCTCACTGGGTCCTGACATATCAATTTGGGTGAACACAATTCAGTCCATAGCAGTTAGGGAAGCACTGGGTAGCACAGTACCCTGGGACTGGAAACTTCAGGGAGTTACCATTTTCAGGTTTGAGGAACTGGGGACAGTTTGGCCACTACTCTAGGCAGAGAGAAAACACACATGACAGGAGTCATAACCATAGCTGGGGATGGCACCCAGCCAGCGGCATCCCCACCCAAAAGGAGTGAAGACTTCATTCTTCTTTTCCCTGATTTCACCCTTATGCTTCTCAGCAGTGGAAACTAACTGTAGGCCAGACTGAAAGGAAGCCCGTTGATGGAGTCTGTATATGTATAGGGGAAGAAAAATATTTTTTTTCTCAACTTTTTTGGGTTCTTAGCTGACATTTCTGTAATGAAAGACAGATTAATAGGAGGAAAACAAACAAGTTTATTAACACATATATCTCATTTATACACAGGAAATACCCAAGGGGAAATGAGTAACTCCCTGAGGTGGCTTAGGATTCAGACTTACATACTATCTTCATTGGCAAAGGGGAGGTTGGGGATGTGGGCCTCTTAGGGGTGAGTCAGTGATTTTTAGGAAAGATGAATGGGCCCTTAGAGAGAGGAGGTATGATAGTTTATGACAAAGTTGTTCTAGTTTCCCCTCCTGTGTTAAAAAGTCAGTCTTCTCTCATTTTGAATTTGAAGGCCGGCAAGAACTATGTCCTAGCTCAAAGTAGTCCGGTAGGAGCAGTTCCCTCTTATTTGTAAAATGGGCAGCCTTTTTTTTTATTTAGGCCTTCACCTGATTGGATGGGACCCACTTAGACCACCTTTACTCTATCAGATTCTAATCTTATTCAGAAACACTGTCACAGACATACCCAGAATAGTATTTGACCAAATGTCTAAGCTCTGTGGCCCAGTTAGTTTGACACACAAAATTAACCACCTTCCCAGTCTACTATCTGCCTAAGGCTAGTCATATGAGGTTTCCTGTCTGAGAATCTGTTTCTTCTCTAGGGAACTGAAACTAGCAGGGTGTTTACCTAAGGTTACCACTCTGTAATTTATGAGGGTAAATTATCTGTAATTTATGCCTTATCCTAGCACAGATTTGCTGAGTAGCTAACCCTTAAGGAGCAGCCCTTCTTTGCATCCTTCTATTCTCACTTATCCAGACTCACATCTCTCTTTCCTTTCCGCTTACAGCCCCTGATCTATCACTTCTTGATCCCTATCTTCTGATCCTGTGTGCCTTGAATTAGGGACCAATTCTCTACCAAGGATCTGATAACTCAATTATATGCTCATCCTAAACATTTGTATTTAAAGTTTGGCTTTCCTTATCTTATCACAAAGACACTTTTATCCCAACACTTTTCTATTCAGATCACAGCTCTCTCTGTGTCCCCACAGCAATGGACTTGTCTCAGGTCCTCCTTCCCAAAATTGTTATTTCAACACCAAAAAAGAGGTCAATCTTTCCTGCTTGATAAAACTCCTGAAGAGGAGATTTATGACAATGGAGTTCTTTTTGAAGGATCTGTCTTTAGACAGATAAGGGGAGGTCAGAGAATGTCCCTCAATTTGCTATTTTTCAAGTGACTGCAGCTCAAACTAATATACCAATGTGGCATACTTTGCTATTTTTTGCATGTCAACCTCTCAAAGCACAGAGCAGAGTGGAAAAGGAAGAGTGGACCTGGAAGAGCAAAGGGAAGATATCAGATGTACTTACTGTTTACTTTATCTTATAATTAACCACATTGTCTAAAATGGACCTTCTTGGGGCACATGGGTAGCTTAGTCAGTTGAGTGGCTGACTCTTGATTTAAGCTCAGGTCATGATGATCATGAGCCCAACATGATCATGTTGGGCTCTGTGCTCAATAGGCAGTTTGCTTGAGGATTCTCTCCCCCACTTTTTGTTCCTCTCCCTGCTTATATTTTCTCTCTTTCTAAAATAAATAAGATAATCTTAAAAAAATGGTAAAAAAAGAAAATGGACCTTCTTATTCATCTCTCTCCCCTCCCCCTCTACCACATCTGTGTGTGTGTGTATGTGTGTGTGTGTGTGTGTGCGCGGGGGGGGGGGGTTGATGACTCTTTCCTCTGTATTTCTCTTTATTTTTTTTCCAAATTTTTAATTTAAATTCTAGTGAGTTAACATAGAATGTAATACTGGCTTAAGGAGTAGAAGTGAGTGATTCATCACTTACATATTTCACCTAGTGCTTATCATAACAAGTGTTCCCCTTAATACCCATCACCCATTTTAGCCCATGTCCAATCCACCTTCCTCCATCAACCCTCAGTTTGTTCTCCATTGTTGGGAGTCTCTTACACCTCTTCCACATATGAGTGAAATCATATGGTATTTCCTTTTTTGACTTATTTTACTTAGCATAATATACTTTAGCTCCACCCACATTGTTGCAAATGGCAAGATTTCATTCTCTTTGGTGACTGAGTAATATATATCACTGATATATATATATATCACTTTTTCTTTATCCATTCATCAGTTGATGGATACTTGGGCTCTTTCCATAGTTTGGCTATTGTTGACGATGCTGTTATAAACACTAGGGTGCATGTATCCTTTGAATCTGTATTTTTGCCTTTGGGTAAATAACCTAGTAGTGCAATTGCTGGATCATAGAGTAGTTCTATTTTTAACTTTAAAAAAAACCTCCACACTTTTTTCCAGAGTGGCCGCACCAGTTTCCATTCCCACCAACAGTGTGAAATGGTTCCCCTTTCTATACATCTTTGCCAACATCTGTTGTTTCATGTGTTCATTTTAGCTATTCTGACAGGTGTGAAGTGGTATCTCATCATGTCTACTACATCTTTGGTTATCTCCTCCATATAACTTACTACAATGGGAAGTTATCACCTCTATTTATTTATGTATTTTGTATCTGTGTGGCTCCCTTCACTAGTCTAAGTTTCTAAGGACAGGGACTTTTGTTATTGTTAAAAATTTTACTTCCCTTCCCCATTATGGTTGGGTGCAGTCATATGATTTGTTTCAGCCAATAAGTTGTAAGACATGTGAGAGACACTTCTAAGCAGAAATGGTTAATCACTGGTGCAACACAGTCTCAACTTTTTTTTTTTTCCTGTTGTCAAAGTGACCAGCAACCTTTGAGATGGTTGCTGCTCTATCACTTGGCACCAGGAATGAAAAGATCTGAAAGGACAGCTATGTAGTATGAGGAAGAAATATACTTTGTTTTTATAAATCAGTGATTTGGGATAGTTTGCTAGCAGAATATAACATAGCCCTATTCTGACAAATCCTTAATTGTGAAAAGAAGGAACAAACTTGTCTCTTTTAATTTGAGCTGATTTGTAGAGTCTGTGATTATCTAAGTAGCTAATTTACATAGTTTGCAACTTTAGCTTGTCAATATGTCCTTGTTATAACCTTGAAATTCACAAGTTTAATATTATATTCTATTTCCCAATAGAAGGATTTCTAAATATAACTCTCATTAATGCCAACACTCCTTTGCATATTAGAATAACACTCTAGCCCTTGAAATTGTAAGTTTGAGTGAGAACGACACATGAAAGACAGATCAGAATCATGCGGGCTGTCTCTCCTGGGAGGACAGGAACTAATTTGAGTTTTGAATTTATCCTTTTGATGTTCTAATATTCCCAACAATAGTAAGTCATTTTAAAATGGAGAATTGAAACTGTCTATGCCTGATCTATTCTCTCATGTCTAGTCCACTCTGGTTATTCAAATGTGACTCGCGTTCATTCCTCTTATTTCTTGACAAATAGGTCTGTAGACATGTACATGCTTTGTCCTGAATGTTGAACGGGAAAAAGAAAAGGTCTCAGCATAGCAAATTTACAAAAAGTGTAAAGAATTTGAAGTCGAACACATCTTAAGCCATGACCATGCTTTAATTGCCTATTTTGCTTTCGTTGCTTTGGGCAAAAATATTCTTTATTTTGAAGATTTTAAGTTAAACCAAACTAATGAAAATATTGACCAAACATAACTCTTAACCAATGTTTTTTGGAGAGGAGATACTTTGGGGATATAGTAAAGGTATAACCTTCATCTGCCCATCTAATTTTTTTTAATTTTTATTTTTTTATTTTTTTAATTTATTTTTTATTGGTGTTCAATTTGCCAACATATAGCATATTACCCAATGCTCATCCCATCAAGTGCCCCCCTCAGTGCCCGTCACCCAGTCACCCCCACCCCCTGCCCACCTCCCTTTCTACCTCCCCTTACTCGTTTCCCAGAGTTAGGAGTCTCTCATGTTCTGTCTCCATCTCTGATATTTCCCACTCATTTTTTTCTCCTTTCCCCTTTATTCCCTTTCACTATTTTTTATATTCCCTAAATGAATGAGACCATATAATGTTTGTCCTTCTCCAATTGACTTACTTCACTTAGCATAATACCCTCCAGTTCCACCCATGTGGAAGCAAATGGTGGGTATTTGTTGTTTCTGATGGCTGAGTAATATTCCATTGTATACATAGACCACATCCTCTTTATCCATTCATGTTTCGATGAAACACTTGATTGGTTGGACTTATACAGGTTCTTTATTGATATGTATTATATCCATTTAATGGAAGACTCTAAATTATTTCCCATCTCCTTTTTAGAAGATGAAAAATACACAAATCTACTCTGATATGCACAGGACAGACTAATGTTGACCATCTGCATTTATAGGATAATATAAAGATGAAAAATACATAAATCTACTCCGATATGCACAGGACAGACTAATGTTGACCATCTGCATTTATAGGATAATATATATCCTATATATTATCCTATATATATATATATATATATCCTATATATATATAATATATCCTATATATATATCCGATATATATATATCCTATTTCTTTTTTTTAAAGATTTATTTATTTGTTTGAGAGTGAGACAGAGAGAACGTGCAGGAAAGGAGGCATAGAGGGAGAAGGAGAGAGAATCGTAAGCAGATTCTGTGCTAAGCACATAGCCCAACATGGGGCTCAATCTCATGACCCTGAGATCATGACCTGAGCCAAAACCAAGAGTCATATACTTCACCGACTGTGCCACCCAGGTGTCCCTATAGTATAATATTACTGTTTCTGATTAAAGTCTTCTTAAAGCCTTGTAAGATGCTGAGGCATCAAGACAGATTAACATATATATTTATTTAACTATATAGTTATAGGTAGATATAGTGTGTATATATATTTAGAACTTATTGAATTAAAGGATCTCTTGCCTTAATATTTAGATAACCAGGCAATTAAATTAACCAGTTTCTCAATGCTTGAACTTTCTGTATAATGTGAAATGTTTAGATTAGCTGATAAAATAGCTAAAGTACAAAATGAAATTTAAGACCACAGCACAATAAGTGTTTATCTAACCAGTTAATCATTAAAATTATGTTTAAAAATAATTGTTAAAATATACTTTTGTGACCAATTTTAGTTCTTGTATAATAAGGCAACCAGTATAGGCAGACATTTCTTTAATGTACTGAAGACAGCCTTGAAATATTGAATTTTGAATCTCTCAGTGTGTTAGTGCTATAGACTGATTATGTTCCCCCCAAATTTATATGTTGAAGTTCTAAGCCCCCATGTGTTGATATTTGGAGGTGGGGCTTTTGTGAAGTAATTAGGTGTAGATGAGGTCATGAAGGTAGGGCCCCCAATTTGGAATTGGTGTCCATATAAAAAAGAGGAAGAGAGACCAAAGCTCTCTATGCCATGTGAGGACACAGCAAGAGGGTAGCTATCTGCAAACCAGGAAGAATGTCCTCACTAGGAATTGAATTGCCTGGCAGCCTTGATCTTAGACTTCTCAGCCTCCAGAACTGTGAGTGATAAAGTTTTGTTGTTAAAGCCACTCAGTCCATGGTATTTTGTTATGGCATCTTGAGCAGACTTATGCAGTTATTTACCCTGGTTATAGTAACCGAAGTATCAGGGTTCTGTGGTGATTTTTTTGGAATATAAAAGCAGGTGTCATTTCATTTCTGAAGCTCTTTGAAAATTTGGTAGTCCTATGATATGAGTTTCATGGCATGTACTTTGTGAAAGCTTACTTTGGAGGGGTAGTTGGAATATATGATGGTTTCTTGTGACTTTTGTTAGATAGGGGCTGAGCTCTTGGTGAGTTGTATTTGAAATAGAATTTAGAATAAAATTGCTTTTAGTTAGGAAAATGAAACTGATACATTTGGTTTTTGAGTAGTTCTTTACTTTTGGTTAGGTGTGTTTCATATTAGCTCTAAAAGAGAAGAGCTTCCGTATGAAAGGACTAGAGTTAAATGGAAGCAGAAAGAAGTTGTGATCCAGGAATACTTATTTAACATGATGATTATTTTTAAAAAATTCCAACAGACAGATTTTTGTCTACATGTTAAAAAAATGATTTAAACAGAATTATTATTGTATTGAGTAGACCAATCCTCCCATATGAGTCCTTTCAGAATGAAGTAGAAGCATTGAGCTCATATTGACAACTATAAGAAATTAGCACTTGGGAAATAGTTTTGTTTGATTTGAAAATGAGTATTAGCAAGATTCTTTATTTCCCTTTTATCCCTGATGGATTGATAATGTCCATCTATCAACCTGAGGTGAAAGAACTGTACATCTATAATAACTACATAACTATTTGACAGCTGTTGAATATAGGGGATCTATTCCTTCAGATTCTTTTGGAAAAAGATGGCAAAAATATTTGCTCATTATCAGCTTCCTGTCCCCCCCAAGAAGTGAGGCAGCAGAGGTACTTTTGTTTTATTTTGTTTTGTTTTGTTATGTAGCTCATGAATCCCTCAGAATAGAAACAAAATTATTATTTTTTCTCTTTACTCCATATTTCTTTGTGGTAGCTCTATAGTGTGCTACTTATATTCCCTATCTATCCACTTCTTTTTCTCCAGCATCTTCTACCATTAGCATCAAGGCACCCAATTCACTCAGCTGTTATTTGATAAGTTGAGTTAAGGTTTATACTACACATGTTTAATTTGTCACAGTCTACCTTACTGACAGCTGAATACCTACCTTACCTTCAGCAAAGGAGGGTCTTTTTGCTCAAGATTATGACCTATCTTCAGGAATAGCTCATATGCAAAGATTGGCCAATAAAGGTCATAAGAGCTTATCTTTTTCTTCTGATTGGGAGATACAACTTCAGAGTTCTCTATGGGATAAGCTGAGGCCTCTTTTGGAACTGCATAGCAGTTTTACCTTAAATACATTCTCTAAGCAACTACTTGAATACAAATATCTATCTTAGAGTCTGTTTCCTGGGCATCCTGACTTAAGACAGTTAGATCCAGCAGACTAAAGGAGAAGTAGACTCTATAATGGGATTTTGGAGTTGATTACTTCCTGGTCACCTGGCAATGAGGACCTCAATCCTGATGGTAGGTGGAATGTAGATAGCTTGTGGTATCATGTGTCAGTGAAATTACTCAAACATCTAAATAGTTGTGAACCAAGATCAGATGCTGGTAGAAGGTAATACACTAGAAGATTCAATAGGTTAGGTATTTTTAAACGTGTAGGGGAAGTAGTAATCATAAAATCTATGAAACTGGTTATCTCTGAGTGCCATGGATGCACTGCCAAAACATAATGAAAGGCTGTGGATGACTGATCACTGATTTAAATGTGAAAGTCAAAGAACCTCAATAGTAAGATATAAAGAAACTCTTATCTCTCAAAGGCAGGAAATGGGAACACTGGGTATCAGGATCAGAATCAGGCTCCATCAGTGCAGAGTTATAGAGAATTTGAATTCTCAGGACACCTGGGTGGTCAGATGGCTAAGTGTCTGCCTTCAGCTCAGGTCATGATCCCAACAGATCCCAACATCCTGGGATCGAGCCCCACTTTGGGATCCTTGCTAAGTGAAGAGTCTGCTTCTCCCCCTGCCTCTCCCCCCTGCTCATGCTCTCTCTATCTCTCAAGTAAATAAATAAAATCTTAAAAAAAAGAATTTGAATTCCCATAGCCATCAATTCTGCTATACAAGGTAAAGATCTTGGTTGGAGGGAATGGAATACTGAATCTTGGGCTGGGGATGTTTAAGTTAAAATACCTGAGGAACTTAGAACTTTTTATTTTCTTGAATCCTCTGGGCCTGCAGAAATGGCCCATTCCATCCTATTAAAAGCTAGTACAGTCCATTTGCTTGAAGATGATGTCTATTCATATACTCAACACAGCTTTCTTTTGACTAGTGTTATCAGAGTATATCTTTTTTCCATCCATTTAATTTTAATCTATTTGTGTTTATATATTTAAAGTTTATTTCTTATAAGCAGCATGCAGTTGGATCTTACTTCCCCCCTCCAATCTCTGTCTTTTAGCAAGTTTAGACCATTTACATTTAATGTGATTATTGATACGGTTAAGTTTAAGTTTGTCCTCTTGATGTTCATCTTCTATATGCCCATCTGTTATTTGCTTTCTTTTCCTCTTTTTATGCTTTCATTTGGATTAATTGTAGCTTTTTTGGGCTCCATTTTATCATTTCTATTGGCTTATTGGCTATAATTTTTTGTTATTTAAGTGGTTGATTTAGGGTTTAAAGTACACATGTTTAATTTATCACAATCTACATTCAAGTATTAGTATACCACTTATCTATAGTGTGAATCAAATAAAAACCTTCCATTTTTCTCCTTCCAACTTTAGGCTATTGTTTCACACTTTTACATATGTTACAATCCTGCAGTATATTAATACTCGTTTTGCTCAGTCACTTGTTTTAGTGATATTTAAATAAGAAAAAAAATCACAAATACTTACCCATGTAGTTACCATTTCTTCTGTTCTTAATTTCTTTGTATAGTTCCATGTTTCCATATGGTTTTAACTATTGCCTCAAGGGCTTCCTTTACCACTTTTTGTAGGGTAGGTCTTCTGTTGATGAATTCTCTCAGTTGTTATATATTTGAAAGAGCCTTTATTTCATCTTCAGTTTTAAAAGATAATGTCACTAGATGTATAATTTGGGTTGACAGTTTCTTTCTTTCCATACTTTAAATATGGACTCTCAGCTGGATCTCTTTAACTTATTGCAACATTGTTATTTTTTGCCTAATGTCTAGCTTGTTGAAACTTTGGTTTCATGTATTTTATCTTTTTTAAAATTATTGCTTCAGGTGGGAGTATAAATTCAGTCTCTAACTTCATCTTGTCTGAAAGCTTTTGTACTATATATTAATATTTACCAGAGAGCATTCATACAGAAGGGACACTAAACAACTAAGTAGACAACAATGATTTGGCCAGGAGATGTCAACCAGCTTCTGTCATTACTACTTTAGTTCTGGGAGAAGCCATAGTAGCAAGGATGAAGGCTATCATAAGCGCCAGCCTGGGCTTTAACTCACCTAGCTTAGTCTCACTCTATTGCTCTTTATGTTTAAGCTGCCAGCAACAGAGATAATAATGCTGAGCCTTGATATGGCACTGTTCCTTCAGGAGACAAATTAGCCATTTGGTAATCATTACCATAAGTTGATTATATTGAACCCCTTCAATGAGAATGAAAAGAGATTAATGTTGACTAGAACTGGAACATATTTTGGGTATGTTATTGACTTCCCTGCCTATAAGACTTTAGCTAGCTCTACTATTCAAAGGTGTTTGATTCATAGACATAGGATTTCATATAACATTGTATCAGATCAAGGGGCCTACTTGGTAACAAAGGAGATGCACATAAGCACATGACCCTGTTACTCATTGTTCTATCCTCTCTTACACCACTGAGAAAATGTGGCCTGCCAGAATAATGAGGTGATGAATGAGCAGCTCTTTTAAGGGCATAGAACACCATATTCATTCTTAATCATAATTATTATATGATGTTGTATCCCCAGTAAGTGAACTATATAGGTCCAGGAAGCAAGGAATGGTTGTAGGAAATGACCTGCTTCTCATCACTCCCAGTGACCCACTTGTGGAATTTGTCTTTCTTACTCCTACAACTCTGGGCTCTGCAGGTTTAGAGGTTATGGTTCTCAGAGAGAGAATCCTTCCATCAGGGGATACAGCAAGAGTCCCATTAAAATTCTAATCTATGGCTGGTCAGGCAGTTTGAATGAGATGAGGATGGAACTGAAGCCAGGCACAGGCAGTGGATGAAGATAGCAGTGAACATATACTCAATGTCTGTCACCAGTGATAACCTAAGTCAACATGACATGCTGGCCTGGATCAATGAGTCTCTGCAGCTGAATCTGACAAAGATCGAACAGTTGTGCTCAGGGGCTGCCTATTGTCAGTTTACGGACATGCTGTTCCCTGGCTCCATTGCCTTGAAGAAAGTGAAATTCTAGGCTAAACTAGAGCATGAATACATCCAGAATTTCAAAATACTACAAGCAGGTTTTAAGAGAACTGGTGTTGACAAAATAATTCCTGTGGACAAATTAGTAAAAGGAAACTTTCAGGACAATTTTGAATTTGTTCAGTGGCTTCAAGAAGTTTTTTGATGCACACTATGATGGAAAAGACTATGACCCTGTATTTGCCAGACCCTATAGCTGCCAGGTCAAGAAACTGCAGTGGCTCCCCTCCCTTGTTGCTCCAGCTCTGAACAAACTGAAGAAACCTCCCAGCTCTAGCAGTGCAGTTGTTAGTCTTCTTTACCTTAGCAGAAAAAAAGACCTCATGGGGGGGACTCCTTTCCAGCACAAAAGATGGTGGCTAAAATTGCTCGCAGAGGCCCATTGTAACACACAGAACTATTACAACCCCTAAGGCTGGCCTGGGTGTGGTGCAGAAGAATCCTGATGTGGGCAACGGGGATGTTGAAGCAGCTGAATTGATGCAGCAGGTTAATGTATTGAAACTTACTGTCAAAGACTTGGAGAAAGAGAGAGATTTCTACTTTGGCAAGCTAAGAAACATTGAATTGATTTGCCAGGAGAACAAAGGGGAAAACAACCCTGTATTGCAGAGGATCGTAGAAATTCTCTATGCCACAGATGAAGGCTTTGTGATACCTGATGAAGGGGGCCCACAGAAGGAATGAGAAGAGTATTAACAGCCTGACCAGCAGAGCAACATCTGAATTCTTCGCTCCAAATCATATGCTTAACTGTAAAATCCTCCCTTTTATTATTCTTAGAGGACTCACTGGTTTCCTTTCATGAGCAAACAGTACCTCTTCTTAAAGTATACTTTGCAGAAATTTCACCCCTTTTCCAATGAGTTTGAGTTAGGAGCTTTACCCTGTTAGTATTAACATCTAGTTGGGTCACCTGGGGAACAGAAAGGCTGACTGTGGGCCTCACTATATGGATGCTGGTACCATGCACTGCTGGAAAAGGTCCTTTTATGTCATACACTGAGGTAGAGTCCTCAGTAGAGAAATGTAAAGACTGATTTGAATTTTAAGGTAGTGTGAAATTTTGGCAGAGAACGTTTTAATAAATAAATGCCTTAACAATATTTAAAATATACTTCCATATTTCAAAATATAAAATGTAGCATGAGAGGAGATTTTATGTGTTTGACATGGTGTCTGGGAAGGAAGGACCAGACCTCTGGACCTTTGGAATCTGTTGTTCACAGGCCTTGCAGGGCTGCTTGAATCCTCAAAGACCTAGACCTTGGCTCAAAAGGGAAGTTTAAAAAGTTGCTCTGGTGCCATTTGGTGCCCTTGACCAGTTGTATCCCTGCTCTAAGAAGCAAGAGGCATTGTTGCCTGAATGAATAGAAGGCGCGTTTCAGCCCTGAGATATTTGAGTTGAAGAGCTTGAATTTCATTGAATATTCCTCTGATGATTTTTCCAGTTATCCCAGAAATTTTTATGTATTGTGTTTTTTGGGAAATAAGGTGTGTCCAGTTTTTAAATCTAACAACTACTTTTGGGGACTTGCCCACATCTCTGGGATTTGAATGGGGTCATGTCCCATTTTACTGTCTTTTAAGTTTACATTGAACATGCTTCTTTTCTCTGCTCCCCTTGCGCACTGGGGACTCCTCTTTGTCTCCTTAAAGTTTGCTGCTTAGAGTGTAAATTCAGCAGGCAGGTGGTCATGCTGCAAGTTCTTTCTGGACCTCTGGCAAAGGGAGTGACCAGTGAAAGCCATCGCTACCTTGGGATCTGCAAGGCTGGGGATTCTTGGTACCTGATGTCCACCGCCCTCCACTGTTATCGGAATACTTTGCCAGTAAACTAATCTCTTTGGAGATAAAATTCGTTAGTGTGTTACTAAATGTTAATTTTCTTTTGCAGAAGATAAAGTACCGTGTCTGAATTAATTATTAATATTTAAAATATTTCATTCATTAATTTTTCCTCATTTTCTTTGCCCCTAGCCTATTCAGTTCCTTTGTTTGGCAGAGTTCTGCAAAATGTGTGTCACCCACTACTGAGATTGTTCAGCCCCTGATGTATTTGTATTGATTTGTTCCTAAAATGTGTGTAGAAAGCAGATATTTTATGATAAAATTGTTGTGTAGTGCATGCTTTGTGTGCAATTCAGAGGAAAACCCAGATTCAGTGATTAACAATGCCCCAAAATGCAAGTAGCTAGCCATTGTTCAAATAACAGAGAGGCTATTTCTCTTTAGTGGCCTTTTAGACTTTGGTTGCCCTAAAATTCCATTTTATTGGGAACCCATTTTCCACCTGGTCTTTTTTGACAGTTTTTTTTTCTACTTTAAACAGTTTCTAAATAAAATTCTGTATTTCAAGAGAAAAAAAATTCTAATCTATGGCTAAATGTCCAGTTACTTTGGTAATCTGGTGCCAAGAAGCTAGAAGGCAGGGAAAGGAGGCACCATTCTGGCATGGATAATTGACCATCATCATCAGGAGAAGATAGGATTGCTGTTATACAATGAACACACACAGATGATCCACTGGGTGTCTTTTGGTATACCTATGCCTGATTTTGACCACAGGCAAATGCAGTAACTAGTCTGAGAAAGGTTTGGTGAACAGGGGCTTTAATCTTGGGGCTTAGACTGGCAGAGGTGTTAGCTGATGGGGAGAAGAATCTAGATTTGGTAGCAGAGGAAGGAGCTGATAAATATCTTTTGAGGCCCTGAGAACAATTGCATTGGTAGAGAGGTTGTAGTTTATCCCTCTAACTTTCTACATTCAAGTTCACCCAGGAAAAGAGACCAACCAGAATCCTGGAGAAAGTGTTTCCAAATGAAGTGAACTAATTTACTACCAATAGATCTTGTAGTACAAGGGGTAAACCCATGAATGTTCTGGTGTTCTGTTTAGATGATGTACATCAGTATTGTGGCCCTCATTCCCCAGCTTTTGGTAGGGTTATCTGTGGAGAGTATATAGCTGAGACTTTCCCAGCAACTGCCTTCAGTAGAAGGGCATTTTGCCCAAGATTATGTCCTCAGGAGCAACCTATATCCAATCATTGGACAATGTGTGAGAAAAAAGTCCTGGTTCCCTTGTCTTAATTCAGAATAACTCTGAAGACCATATTAGCTTCAGAGTTCCCTCTGGGATTGGCTGAGACCAATTTTTGCTAAATTTAACTTTTTCCCCCATTCAATACTGTTTCCTTTATCCACTAATGAATACATATCCTATGGACTTCATGTATGCAATCTTCATTTCAGAATCTGCTTCCCAAAGAATCTGATCTGAATAGCACTTTTTCTTTGTTTTTAGATACCCATATGCTATAAAACCAACTCTCAGTCTTCAGTGAATATAATTGAGTGCACAGTTTAGTATAAGGTCTATATGGAACTGTCATGAATGACTATTGTTTGTGCCATTCAGATTCTATTAAGCTTTCTTCTGGCAACTGTATTTTGGTTTTCCTGTGGGGATATACTTTGTTTTCCTTTTCATTTTGTATGTTTTGCATGGCATTGACTCATGTCTAGGTTAAGGGATTGACTTAAGATTTATATCTAATGATTCGCTTTTTCTCTAAGTATCACTTTTCTCTGGCCAAAGTTCAGGAATAGGTATATCACTCAATAAGAGCGAATGAGGCAAAACAAAACAAATAAGAGCTGCTAAGGAAAAGGTATATGCACTTTACCTAATGTACTTGAGCTTAGAAGCTTGTGCTCTGGAACTACTGGTAATTATTTTCCTCCCTGAGATTGAAGATTGAAGCCAATACTGAGGAGAACAGAACCAGTAGAAGAAAAGGGTCTGGGTCCTTCTTTCATTATTTGAGCCCTGGATCAAGACATACCTGACAAAAAAAGACATACCTGACACACACGTATTCTTGGAATTTATGTTATGTGATTCAAATGCTTTTCTATTTATTTATTTATTTATTTATTTATTTATTTATTTATTTATTTATTTATCCTTTTTAGAATAAACTCTTTTGTGTTGAATTTTCCAAAAGTCTCATGGTTGATGTAGTATCTTCCTGAACTAAGTTGTGGAAACGGAAAATTACATTACTAAAAGCTCTTTCTATGGAGGGAACAGTTTGCATGGAGGAAACTTCGATCTGAAAAGAATATGGTGCCACTTTGAGCGTTTCAAATGCTCAAAGTTCTAAGTTACTAGGAGTTCTAAGGAAAATTTAGGCTGATGTTTCCCCCTTTTCTTACAGGATATTCTATTTTGTTACCATGATAATTACTTTAATCACATCAGCATGGTATAAAAAGGTCCTGCTGTTAATTATGGAGAAAACAGGAATGCTTTGTTATATTTTCTCTAATTGTTAGATTTTATATTGCAAATCCAACATCTTCCTCCAGATGAAGAATAACGCCCCGATTTTGCAGAACGTCATCTGGCTAGGGACAATCTATCATAACCTCTCTAAACCTCCATCCACTAATATGTGCAATGGGAAACATTCTTCCCACCTAAGAAAAAAAATTGTAAGGATGAAATAAAACGATGTACATGTAGGTGCTTCTAAACTATAAATGACTGAATTATTGCCCATGGTTTTTATTGATGGGAACTATTCAACAATAAATAAATGATGTAACCTTTAATCTTTTAATTTGTTCATAGTAAGCTAAAATATAACATGGTGTTGACACAGATATTGACTTTTCTACTTCTTAGTAAAATAAGGCCTTTTTTGTTTCTTTTTTAATTTTATCTATTTATTCATTTATTCATGAGAGACACACAGAGAGAGAGGCAGAAACACAGGCATACAGCAGGCTCTATGCAGGGAGTCCAACATGGGACTCGATCCTGTCTCCAGGATCAGGCCCTGGACTGAAGGCAGCGCTAAACCGCTGAGCCACCTGGGCTGCCTTGTTTGTTTGTTTGTTTTTCTTTAAATTGGGTTTATTTATAGTCAAATGATGAATCTTTGTTCCTAGAGATCAGTACCTTGGAGTCTAGGAGCAAATATCATCAGATTTCCTTTCTAGAACTCCTGTTCACTGCTCTTACACTGTCTTCATGTTTTAATTACTGTATTTATCTCAGGATATTGAAGCAATTAATATGTCAAGTACTTCTACTAAACTGAAAACCCCTTGAAGCCAGGGGTTATATCTGTTTTAGGAATCTCTCAATGCCAAGCAATTCACAGTGATTGCCTCATTGTTAGTACTAAATGAATGTCTGTTGAGTTAAAATTGAGGCTATTCACTGCTTGGTCTTTATATTTATTCTAACAAAATTTTTGTTCTTTCCTTTATTTTTGAAAGTTTGCAGTGATTTTTCTACATGACTAATTTATATTGATGGAAGAAGTCTTAATTCTTAGATCAACTTCCAGGACTGTATCTGGACCAAACAGGAAGATAGATATCAAATATATTGGTAATGATTCAAAATACTTTAGTTTCAAAGTAATATATACATGCATGATGGAGATTTTTAAAAATAATTTAAGGGCTAGATGGGTGTTGAGTATTACAGACAGCACTCGTGATGAGCATGAGTGTGGTATGTAAGTGATGAACCACTGAACCACTGAATTCTTTTCTTTCTTTCTTTCTTTCTTTCTTTCTTTCTTTCTTTCTTTCTAATATTTATTTACTTAGGGGAGAGGGGGTGGAGAGGCAGAGGGAGAAGGAGAAGCAGATTCCCCACTGAGTGGGGAGCCTGATTCAGGATTCGATTCCAGCACCCTGAGATCATGACTGGAGGTGAAGGCAGACACTTAACTCACCGAACCACCCAGGCACCCCTAACTAGCTAGAATTTAAATAAAAATTTGAAAAAAAGCAATGTGTGGATAAAAAATATAAACAACTAGATGACTTAGGAAAAAAATTATTTAAAAATAATTAGTGAGTAGAGTATAAAAACTAATTTTCCTCTTATTCACATTCTCCCAATTTCATCTCTTTTCCCAGAAAGAACCTCTGTCATTTCTTTGGTATATATCTTTCCATATGTTTTTCTTTGCATTTGGAATCACATGTGTATATGTATAAATGTACCCTATCTACATGAAGAATATTTACATAAACAAAATCATACTATGAATATTTTCTGGAATTTTCTCCCCTTTTCAATTAGTATACCTTGAACCACTTTGCAAATCAGCATATAGAAATTCTTTCATGATTTAAAGGGTGCCTGGGTGGTTCAGTTGGTTAAGCATCTGCCTTCAGCTGAGATCATGAACCCAGGATTCTGGGATCAAGTCCCACATCAGGCTCCTTGCTCATTGGGAAGCCTGCTTCTCCCTCCCCTGTTCCCCCTGTTTATGCCCCCTCTCTTTGTCAAATAAATAAAATCTTTTTTAAAAAAGAAGTTATTTCATGATTCAAAATGGTTATATCTTGTCTATAGCACAGTATAATCTTAATTAGTGTGTGCTTTTCCGTGTTGATAAAATTTTTGTTTTTAATTGCAAAAAAGAAGACAGTAATATTTTTGAACATGTTATTTTGAACATGTCAGCATTCTGTAGCATGGATTCATAGAAGTGGAATCACTAAGTGAAAAGATATGCACATAAAATAGATGCCAAATTACCTTCTAAAAGGGTTGCACTAATTTATGCATCTACCAGTGCAAGAATATTTCTCTTCATGCCACTGGCAACAATGGATATTTATTATTTATATTTATATATATATATATATATTACCAGCTAATGTGTGAAAAATGTTATCTCCTTGTTATTTTGTTTACATTTCCCTAATTACCAGTGACATTTTCTTGAAGGATGGAAATTCTTTTAACTTTCTCAACAAAGTCTGTAGGCTGTGATATTTCTGTTAACATTTGCATCATTATTTAAAAATCCAGACATTATGAAAAAGAATGAAATCTTGCCATTTATAATGATGTAGATTGTAGATGGAGCTAGAGAGTATTATGCTAAGCGAAGTAAGTCAGAGAAAGACAAATACCATATGATTTTACTCATATGTGGAATTTAAGAAACAAAACAGATGAACATAGGGGAGAAAAAGTGAGGCAAACCAAGAAACTCTTAAGTATAATGAACAATTGGAGGGATGGTGGGTGGGAGGATGGGTTAAATGGGTTATGGGTTTTAAGGAAGGTACTTGTGATGAGCACTGGGTGTTATGTGTAAGTGATGAATCACTAAATTCTACATATAAAATTATTATTACACTGTATGTTAACTAACTGGAGTTTAAATAAAAACTTGAAGAAAAAAATCCAGGCATTACAAAATTGCATTATTTTTCTAGTAAGGGATGTAAGAATAGCTGTTTAAATAATGGTTTAAATCATTGAATTACTTGACTATAACTTACATGAAAATCTAAAAGATATTTCTCCATTTTCATGTCAAATTCCATCTTTTGGACATTCTGCTCACTCAGTCTCTGCTCATTCTGCCTACTGGTTGGTATGGTGCTTTTAAAACCAGACCAGGGGGTTCTTTCTGCTAGAAAAATTTGAGAATTTGATGTAATAGTAATAATCATTAAAAATTAGTAGCATTATCCTTTACTGAGCCCCTATTAAATCGAAAGCACTTAGCAAGCATTATTACATTTAGTTTCCCCAAGCCTCACAATTAGTAGATGTCTGACTCCAGACCTATGATGATCCCATGGCTTTTTACTTTTTTATTTTTATTTTTTAATTTTTTTAAAAATTTATTTATTTATGATAGTCACACAAAGAGAGAGAGAGGCAGAGACACAGGCAGAGGGAGAAGCAGGCTCCATGCACCGGGAGCCCAACGTGGGATTCGATCCCGGGTCTCCAGGATCGCGCCCTGGGCCAAAGGCAGGCGCTAAACTGCTGCACCACCCAGAGATCCCTTTAAAAAAAAAATTTTTTTTTTTTAATCCATGGCTTTTTAAATAATCTTTTAACCTAGTTTGCTTGTCTCTAATTTACATCCCAAAGACATTTCATGATGGTCAAAGCTCAGGACAGAGAGTAGGGCTTTTATAGGTCCTGTCAGGAAAATGTGACTAAGTCATAGTCCCTTGATCCTTTATTTAACAGCTGTTGTCTACTAGGGTTCTATAAGAAAATTAAGGTATATAGAAAATTATTGAGCTATTCATTCCTCAGTTTTCCTAAGAACAGTATGCTTGTACCCTTCTAGATGCAAAGGAAATAAGTTAATTCATTATATATAACATATGTCTTGGGTCATTAGGGCTTAATGCTCTCGTGGAAAGAATCCTGGTTGAGAAACATTGGTAGACTGCCATCTTCCATGAGTTTCTGTCACTTGAACAGTCTTGTTTAAGTTTTAAAAACACACAGGTCTTAGTGCCCATGACATAACATTTCTGTGACATTTTGGTATCTAGTTGTCATCCAAGTAACAAGTCTATTTAGGAATAAATTTGTACTTTGACAAATTACCAGTGTGTTGATAATTTCAGTTGGCAAATATGTTAAGAAAGCTTTATTTTATTTCAGCCAGCACAACCTGCATCAAAATGTAGGTTTTATTAGAAATTAAAAAAAAAAACTCAGTAGAACAGATCAATGAAACTAGGAGTTGGTTATTGAAAGAATTAATAGGATCAATAAACCCCTAGCCAGACTTATCAAAAAGGAAAGAGAAAGGACTCAAATAAATCATAAATGAAAGAGGAGTAATCACAACCAACATCAAAGAAATACAAACAATTATAAGAACATATTATGAACAATTATATGCCAACAAATTAGGCAATCTGGAAGAAATGGATGCATTCCTAGAAACATAAAACCTATCAAAACTGAAACCGGAAGAAATAGAAAATTTGAACAGAAAAGAAAAGAAAGAAAATTTGAACAGACCCATAACCAGCAAAGAAATTGAATCAGTGATCAAAACTTTCCCAACAAACAAGAGTCCAGGGCTGGATGGCTTCCCAGAGGAATTCTATCAAGCACTTAATGAAAAATTACTACCTATTCTTCTGAGACTATCCCACAAAATAAAAATGGAAGGAAAACTTCCAAACTCATTCTATAAGGCCATCATTACTTTGATTCCCAAACCAGACAACGACCCCACTAAAAAGGAGAATGACAGGCTAATATACCTGGTGAACATGGATGCAAAAATTCTCTCCAAGATACTAGCTAATAAAATCCTGCAGTACATTAAAAGATTGTTTACCGTGATCAAGTGGGATTTATTCCTGGGCTACAAGGGTTATTCAGCACCTGTATATCAATCAATGTATTACACCACAATAATAAAAGAAAGGAAAAGAGCCGAATGATCCTCTCAATAGATGCAGAAAAAGTATTTGACAAAATACAACATCTTTTCTTGATTAAACTCTCTGCAGTATAGGGATAGAGGGAACTTACCTCAATATCATAAAAGCCATATATGGAAAACCCAAAGCAAATTTCATCCTCAAACTGAGAGCTTTCCCCCTGAGGTCAGGAACACAGCAGGAATGTCCACTCTCACCAGTGTTGTTCAACATATAGTACTGGAAGTCCTAGACTGAGCAATCAGAAAACAAAAAGAAATAAAAGGCTTCCAAAATTGGCAAAGAAGAAGTCAAACTTTCACTTTTCACAGATAACATGACACTTTATGTTGAAAACTTAAAAGATTCCACCCCAAAATTGCTAGAACTCATACAGGAATTCAGCAAAGTGGCAGGATATAAAAATCAAAGAACAGAAATCAGATGCATTTCTATACACTAGCAATGAGATGGACAGAAGAGAAATTAAGGAATCAATTTCATTTAATTGCACCAAAACCCGTAAGATACCTAGTAATAAACTTAACCAAAGAGGTAAAGGATCTTTACTCTGAAAACTATAGGTTACTTATGAAAGAAATTGAGGAATAAACAAAGAAATGGAAAAATGTTCCATGATCATGGATTGGAAGAACAAATATTGTTAAAATGTTTATGCTACCCAAAGCAGTCTACACATTCAGTATAATCCCTATCAAAATATCATCAGCATTTTTCATAGAGCTGGAACAAATAATCCTAAAATTTATATGGAATCAGAAAGGACTCCAAATAGCCAAAGGAGTATTCAGAAAGAAAATCAAAACTAGTGGCATCAGAATTCTGAACTTCAAGCCGAATTACAAATCATCTTGTAATCATCAAGACATTATGGTATTAGTACAAAAACAGACACATAGGTCAAGGAAACAGAACAGAGAATCCAGAAATGGACCCTCAACTTTATGGTCAACTAATTTTCAACAAAGCAGGAAAGAATATCCAGTGGAAAAAGGTCTCTTCAACAAATGGTGTTGGGAAAATTGGACAGCCACATGCAGAAGATTGAAACTGAACTCTTTTCTTACACTATATACGAAAATAAAGCAAAAATGGATGAAAGACCTAAATGTGAGACAGGAATCCATCAAAATCCTGGAGGAGAACATAGGCAGCAACCTCTTTGACCTCAGCCACAGCAACTTCTTGATAAAAACATCTTCAAAGGCAAGGGAAACAGAAGCAAAAATGAACTATTGGGATTTCCTCAAGATAAAAAGCTTCTGCACAGCAAAGGAAACAGCCAACAAAACTGAAAAACAACCTACAGAATGGGAGAAGATATTTGCAAATGCCTTATTAGATAAAGGGCTAATATCCAAAATCTATAAAGAACTTATCAAACTCAACACGCAAAAGACAAAAAATCCAGTAAAGAATGGGCAGAAGGGGATGCCTGGGTGACTCAGAGGTTGAATGTCTGCCTTCACACTCAGGGCGTGATCCCGGGGGGGTCCTGGGATTGAGTCCTGCATTGGGTTCTTTGCGTGGAGCCTGCTTCTCCCTCTGCCTGTGTCTCTGCCTCTCTGTCTGTCTGTCATGAATAAATAAAAATAAAATCTTTAGAAAAAACAGAATGGGCAGAAGATATGAACAGACATTTCTCCGAAGAAGACATACAAATGGCCAACAGACATGAAGAACTGCTCAACATCACTTGCCATCAGGGAAATACAAATCTAAACCACAGTGAGATACTACCTCACACCAGTCAAAATGGCTAAAATTAACAGGTTAGGAAACAATAAATGTTGGCAGGGATGCAGAGAAAAGGGAACTCTTTTTCAGTCTTGATGGGAATACAAGCTGGTGTAGCCACTCTGACAAAGGGTATGGAGGTTCCTCAAAAAGTTGAAAATAGAGCTACCCTATGATCCAGCAATTGCACTGCTAAGTATTCATTCCAAATTTACAAATGTAGTGATCTGAAGGGGAACCTGCACCCCAATGTTTATAGTAGCAATGTCCACAATAGCCAAACTAAGGAAAGAGGCCAGATGTCCATTGAAAGATGAATGGATAAAGAAGGTGTTATGTGTGTATATATATATATATTTTTTTTTTTTTGCTTTTTATCAAAGAAATTTATTTGCATGTAAATAAACAGATTCTTTTGTAATGTTTTGGGGGAAAAATCCCAGATTTTGTCTACTTTCAAAAAAAGGAAAAATCCCAAAGTATTTACAGAACGGCCATATGCACAGAAAATCAAATTTGAAAGTTTTTTAGAAAAGACCCTCCCCAACTGCTCCTGATGTACACTTCTAAAACAAAATTTATAAAGCCCAGCTTTTACAGCTGAGCAGGTTTCCCAACCTAGGTTGAGATGGTAGGTAGTTCCTACCCCTCAAAAATCTAATTCAAGGGTATAAGTAAGGGGGCAGAGGGATTGAAAAGAAAAAAAAAAAAACAAAAACGAAAAAGAATAGGAGATTGCCCAGGGATTGTGAAAGGTAAATAATTTATATATATATATATATATATATATATATATATATATATATATATATATACACACACACACACACAATGGAATACTACTCAACCATCAAAAAAAATGAAATCTTACCATTTGCAACAATGTAAATGGAACTAGAGGGTATTATGCTAAGCAAAATCAGTCAGAGATCTCACTCATACATGAAGTTTAAGAAACAAAACAGAGGATCATAGGGGAAGGGAGGGAAAATAAAAAAGATAAAATCAGAGAGGGAGGCAAACCATAAGAGACTCTATAGGAAACAAACTGAGGGTTGCTGGAGGAGAGATGGGTGGGGGGATGGGATAAGTGGGTGATGGGTATTAAAGAGAGTACTTGATATAATGAGCACTGGGTATTATATGCATTTGATGAGTCACTAAACTCTACCCCTGACACTAATAATACACTCTATGTTAATTAATTAATTTTAATTAATTGATTTTAAATAATAATTAAAAAAAAACCCAAAACCAAAAAAAGAAAA
This sequence comes from Canis aureus, assembly GCF_053574225.1. Taxonomy (NCBI): domain Eukaryota; kingdom Metazoa; phylum Chordata; class Mammalia; order Carnivora; family Canidae; genus Canis; species Canis aureus. The sequence goes on from NC_135614.1 coordinate 49,806,077, forward strand.
TGTAGAATTTCTAAGAAATTCCACTGGACCATATCTCTGACATATCTTTTTGGAATTTTTGTCAGAGACTGGGTAGTTAACAGCCATAGTTTATTTATTTGTTTTTTTTCCCCCTACTCATAATTTTTTCTCATAGTAGGTTAAGTTTGAATGCTTAAGCTTGAAATGACCTACAAAAAGATATGGGTTTTGATACTGATTTTGCTGTATGAGCCTGTCTGGTGCTCTCTACTATCAGAAGTAGATAAACTTTTTCTGTAAATAGCCAGATAGTGAAGATTTTTGGCTTTACAGGCCATAAATTTCTGTCACACTTACTTAACTTGGCCTTTGCAGTGCAAAAGCAGTCATTGTATGTCAACAGCCAAACATGCTGTGTTCTAATAAGATTTTATTTGCAGAAACAGGTGGTAGATTGGGTTTTCCCCTTGAAGACAGTTTTCTCAGCCCTGCCTGTAGAAGAGACATTAAGAAGTGGAAAATTCTTAATGTAATGCAATTTTCTACAATTTTAATTTTTTCAGAGCACATTGAATTAGAAATAGAGGAGCTAGGCAATTCCCAAGATCAAACACTCAGATTTGATTTTGAAAATATCCCCTTAGTTGTCTTACTGAATGTACCCTCGCAGTCGGGCTCTATCATACACAGTTTATATATGCTATATCTTGAAACCATCTCTAGCCCTCTAGATAGGCATTATCATTACTATCCTCCAGGGGCTCAGAGAGATTAAGGAAATTTCACCCATGTCATAGCTGGTTAGTGATAAAATATAAACTTCTACTTAAGTCTGTTGACCTTAAAGCTCTTTGCATTAGAATATTATTTTTCAATATAGCATTGAGAAAGATTGAAATACATGCAGATACCTTATTGTCTTCTTGATGATGCTGGCTTCATGATTTGAGAAAAACTACTCTCAAAAGCAATGGTAATATCAACATCAAATCTAAAAAGTAAGTAAATGAAAACACCAGCCTATAATCTGCTATAATGAAAAAATAATTAAATTATTTCTGAATGTTCATGAAAACATGAACTGGATTTTATATAGGAGAGTACTCAGTGAACAGAGAGGTTTGCCTCTCTCTTTGCTTATGAAAAGGGGAAATACTTTCATTAAGAAATACGAGGTCTTTATGAGAGGTGCTCTATGGACATTTACTCTCTGCTCCTGGCTGCTTCTAACATTGATGATGCAGCTCTGAGCTGCCTTCGAGATGTAGAATAGCAAATCAGGAGTGCTGCTTTTATTCCCGATGGAGAGCTATTTTAAAAGTTTGGTTTGTGCCAACAGCCCCATTCCTGTCTTAAATTGAACGTGACTGAGAATTTCTCTTTTAAAAATTTTCACTGCTTTTTAGTTTAATTCTGAAAAAACAGGATAATGCCACCTTTTCTTTACAAAAGTCAGCAAATTCTAGTGTTAAAGATCTTTGTAATCTCTCAGACCTGTTAAATAAAGTTCTTTTTTTACTATATATCGTGATGCTCCCTCTCCCCCTGTAACTGAGGTTCCATAAGAACCCCAGGTAAACAAAGGCAAAAACAAAGATCAGACTGGCTTTCATAACTGTGGGAGACTTATTCTGAACTTGATATAACAGGAGATCAGGCTGGTTTTAGGTACAACTCAAAGAAGAAGGGTTTCATGTAGTGTGTAGATGAGCTCCTGTCCATTCTGACAATAGTTCTCAGTCTCCAAATTTTTGTCATCTTTACTCTAATTTCCATAACAACTCATATCCCATGAGCAACTGGAGTTACTTATAAGGAAGCAGTTTCCACTGGTCTCTGATGTTTGCTTTTCAGGGAATCTTTGCTGGTGTTGACTGACAGTTAAATTTTAGCATCCAAGAATTCCAGATTCCCAATGCCTTAAATATTATAATAGTTTGTTTTGTGGTTGTAATCCAGTATCAGTAAATATCAATAAATAGAAACAACCTTGTTTTCTTCGAATGTATATAGGGGATAGGAGAGAAATGCTTTCTTTAGTTTTATCCAGTCCTTAGAAGAAAAATTCTTATTTGTCTTTTTGAGGTAAGAAGTTATTGCAAATGTGGGAAAAGGATTTCTGTAGTACTTTATCGGGGAAAACAATGGTTTTAAAAACCTCACAGTTGATCAATTTATTGGCTAGGACAGAGAGAAAGATGCAAAGTGTGAATATTTAAGTTTTCTGACTTTTTTTTTAAAGGATTTTATTTATTTATTCATGAGAGACATAGAGAGAGAGAGGCAGAGACACAGGCAGAGGGAGAAGCAGGCTCCATGCAGGGAGCCTGATGTGGGACTTGATCTTGGGACTCTAGGATCATGCCCTGAGCCTAAGGCAGATACTTAACCACTGAGCCACCCAGGTGTCCCAGTTTTCTGATTTTTCTCATAAGAATTTCAGTCATTCACTCAGATTCTTTTTCGATATTAACATTAGGACTCATGATATCAACATTCATGGTTTCATCCATTTATCATCTACTTTGCATATTATTTATGTGGAGTGACATGAAATTTAGTGTTCAGGACCTACATGTGATCTTGATTTTATTATGTCATATGCTGTAGTTTTTTACTCTTTAAAACGTCTTGCTCATTTGTCTCCTTTATTCAGTTCAGTTGCCAAACCTCCTCCCAAATCATGATTTGAAATTGACAGAGGACTGATCGAACCATCCCCTATTGTAAGGGATATCAAAAAATGGTAGAAGTTGCTTTATATTCCTATATGTAATTTTAATGCATATTATTTGGAACTGGCATGGATTATATTTCTAGTCACTTTTATCTATCTATCATCTATCTATCTATCTATCATCTATCTATCATCTATCACCTATCATCTTATCTATTCACTTATTTATTTTAGTAGCTTTATTGAAGAAAAATTTACATACCATAAAATTCACTTGTTTAAATGTAAAATTTAATGATTTTAGTCTATTCATAGAGTTGTGCCATCATCATTATAATCCAGTTTTTGAACATTTCTATCAACTCAGAAAGATCCCTTGTGCCTGTTGACAGTTTCTGCTCCCACTTGCAACATCAGGTAATCCTTGATCTGCTATTTCTATAATTTTCTGTTCTGGACATTTCATGTAAGTGACTTATATAATACATGATCTTTTGCATCTTTTGTATAATGTTTTTAAGCATATTGTAGCATGAGCTAGTAGTTTGTTTCTTTTTATTTCAAAGTAGCATTCCATTGAGTGGAATTATAGGCTATACTACAGTTTTTTCATCCATTCTCTACTTAATATGCATTTTTTATAGTTTTTGACTATTATTAATAATACTGCCATGAACATTTGTGTATAAATCTTTATACAGGTATGTTTTCATTTTTCTTAGGTAGGAATACAATTGTTGGGTCATATAGTGAGTTTATTGTTTAAGTTTTTAAGAAACTGTCAAATGTTTTCCAAAGTGTCTGTACTATTTTACATTCCATGCAATACATGACAATTCCAATTACTCCACATACTTGTCAACACTTGTAATTGTCTGCTTTGGAATACACCCATTTTAGTGGGTCTAGAGTGGTATCGTATTATGTTTTTAATTTGCATTTCCCTAATGACTAATAATATTGAACATATTTTCATGTGATTATTAACAATCTGAATGTTTTTTTAAAAAAAAATTTTATGTATTTATTTGAGAGAGACAAGGGAGAGAGAGTATGAGCAGAGAATGGGAGAAGCAGACTCCCTGCTGGGCAGGGGCCCAATACAGGGCTCAATCTCAGGACCCTGAGATCAGGACCTGAGCCGAAGGTAGATACTTAACCTACTGAGCCACTCAGGTGCCCCACTATTTGTATGTCTTTTTTTTTTTTTTTATTTGTATGTCTTTAGTGAAATATCTATTCAGATCTTTAGCTCACTTTTAAATTGGTTGTTTACATTTGCAATTTTGAGTTGTTAAAGTTTCTCTTTTTTACTCTTTTAGATAAAAGAGTTTTATCAGATACATAGATATTTTCTCCCAACTGGTGGCTTAATTTTTTTTAAAGATTTATTTATTTATTCATGAGAAGGAGAGAGGCAGAGACATAGGCAGAGAGAGAAGCAGGCTCCTCACAGGAAGCCTGATGTGGGACTCGATCCCAGGACACGGGCTTACGCCCTGAGCCAAAGGCAGACACTCAAGTGCTGAGCCACCCAGGCATCCTGAAGTTTTTTTTTTGTCTTTTAAGATGAAAAGTTTTACATTTTAGGAAATTAAATTAACCAATTTTTCTTTAATCAATCATGCTTTGGTGTTGTATTTAAGAGTACTTGACTGAGACTGATGTTATGATGATTTTCCCTATGCTTTTATATTCATGTTTTAGAATTTTAGGTCTTACATTTAATTAATTAATTAATTTTTGAGAGAGAGTGAGACAGCATGAGAGGACTGAGGGACAGGGATAGAGAGAGAATTCTAAACTAAGCATGGATTACCATGCCAGGCCCAATCTCACAACCCTGAGATCATGATTAGGTCTTACATTTAAATCTATAATCCACTTTGAATTAATTTTTGTGTATGATGTACAGAAAGGGGTCTCAATTCATGATTTTACTTACTGGTATGAAATTGTTCCACTATTATCCTTTCCTACTCTTGACACCTTACTGAAACCAGCTGTCCATAAATGTAAGGATTTGTCTATTGATCTGTATGTCTCCCCTTATGCCTGTATCATACAGTCTTAATTGCTACAGTTTTATTGTATGGATTGAAGTTAGAATTAGTCAGTCCTCCCACTTCCTTTTTTTCCAAATTGTCTTGGTTATTCTGGATCCCTTGTTTATCTATATAAATTTTAGTCAATTTGCTAAGTTCTGCAAAAAATCCTGCTGAAATATTGATAGAGATTGCATTAAAATGAAAGATAAGGAGGCACCTTGGTGGCTCAGTCAATTGAGCATCCAACTCTTTTGATTTTGGTTTAGGGTATGATCTCAGGGTCCTGAGATCCAACCTGTCACCAGGCTCCCTGCTCAGTGAGAAATCTGCTTGAGGATTCTCTCTCTCTTTCTGCTTCCCCACTTTCTCTATAAAATAAATAAATGCATCTAAAAAAAAAAGAAAAAAGCTCTAAAGATAAGTTTGAGAAAAATTGCCATCTCAACACTATTGAACTTTTTAATCCATTAATATAGAATGTCCCTCCATTTATTTAGATAATTTTTCTTAGCTATATTTTGTAGCTTTCAGTAAATTAGTCTTGCACTACTTTTGTTAAGTTTATTCCCAAGAATTTTGATGCTATTATGGATGGGATTTTCTTTCTTATTTGCCTTTCTGATTGCTCATTATTGGTGTTTAAAATACAATGAATTATTAAATATTAATCTTGTATTTTGTTAACTTGCTGAGCAGTATTTTTGTAAAGTCCTTAGGATTTTCTATAAGATTTTATTGTATGTAGATGAAAAAGCTTTATAGCTTTATTTCTTCTTTATCTTTTCCTTTCTATTATCATAAATATAATAATAATTATTATTATTTGCTATATTGCACTGGTTACAACCTTCAGTACAATGCTCAGTAGAAGTGATGACAGCAGAACAGTGACAGTCTTGCTTTGTTCCCAAACTTAGGGAAAAAGCAAAGTCTAGTTTGATGTTAGCTGCAGATTTTCTTAGATACTCTTTTAAGTTGAAGAAGATTTCCTTCTTTTCCTGCTTGGTTGAGAGTTTAAATAATGAGTATGTTGAATTTTTGTCAGATGCCTTTTTGATGTTTATTAAGATGATCATGTGTTTTTTTTTTTGTCCTTTAGTCTAATAAACATGTTACAGTAATTGATCTTGAAACTTTTTTTTTTTTTGATCTTGAAATGTTAAGCTAACTGTATATTTCTGGCATGACTCCTACTTGATTATGATATATAATCATCAACATCATCATCATTACTGGATTTGGTTTACTAATATTTTGTGGAGGAATTTTTACATCTATATTCATAAGGGATATTGGTCTGCAACTTATTTTTTGTTGTGTCTTGTTTGGCTTTGGTAATACTTGCCCCATGGAATAAATTATATGGAAAAATTTATGAAAAAATACTAATTTTCTTTTTTCTAGAGTCAGATTTCATCATTAAGTCAATTATTATACATTTCAACTCCGAATTTCCAATTAAAAATTTTGTTTTGAAATTCTCTATTTAATATGTAATTGTCATGATAATTTCCTTTAATTCTTTAAGCTTGGTTCTTTTAGTATTTTGAACAGATTTTGAACATATTTATGATCGTTGTTTTGTAGTCTTTTTCTGCCAAGTCCACTAGCTGGGAACACTCAGAAACAGTTCCAATTGTTTTATTTTTCTTTCTTTCCCCAGTAGGAATCAAACTTTTCTACTTCTTTTCATATCTCATTTTTTTTATTGTTGAAAACTGGACATTTTTGATACACTGTAGAAATTCTGGATTCTGATTTATTCCCTTGTTTTTTGTTTTTGTTTTGTTTTTGCTATTTTGTTTCTTTGCTTAGTAAGTTGCCTGGACTAATTCTGTGAAGTCTACCTCTCCTTTGATCTGTAGCCACTGATGTCTCCTCGGTGTTTTTGTTGTTTTTTTCTTAATTCTTGTTTTTATTTTAAAATCTGATTTTCTAGAGGTCATCTTTGAGTCAGCATGACTTGATATTCAGCCAATGATTGGTTAGAGGCTGTATTTGTAGGGGAGGAGGAAAATTTTTTCCTCTTTTCCTCTTAGGTTCTTGGCTGGGATTCTGGAATAAAAGATTATTGAGGCAAAAACAAATAGAAGTTTGTTAACCTGCGTATATATGAGGAACTCAGGGAAGAATGACTTAAAGAGGTGGCTTAGAATTCAGGTTTATGTAGCATATTCAACAAAGAACAATAAATTTGTAAAGAAATTACAGGACAAAGGAAAGCCATTTTAGGCTCCTGAGACCAGCAAACTATGGGAAGGTAAAATAGGTGAAAAACTACTGGTAGATAAAGGCTATCAGGGTGATACAATCTATGGTTGTCCCTAGTGATTAGCTTTTGTTCTTCCTGTGGGAAAGGGGAGCAGGAACACCTTGAAAATGTATGTCCTGCTTTTAGGCAAATAGGGAGAAGGCAGGGAACTTTTCTTGTATCTGCTTCTCAAATGCCTTCAGCTCAAAATAATCCTTGTGCTAAAGTAACATTTTGGTGTGACATACTTTGATGTCCTTCATGTTCAAAGATCACAAGCCAATAACATTTTCACCCTTTGCCAGTGGATATATGTGTGGTTTGGGGAATGCATTCAGTGTTCCATCAGTTTACAAGTCTTCCCTGACTTTACTTACTATTCTGCCCTCTTGTTTCAGCTCTACCTGGATGTATGGCTTCATTATCAGCCAGGGGTATGCAGATTGCTTCCTAGTCTCACTTTGTACTAGTGTGCATCCTCTCACTCTACCAGTGGGATATGTGATCTCTTATCAAGGCATATGCATATCCTATATGCATATGTATGTCTCATTCTCTGGATCCCCTTGTTAAATTTCTAGTTAGTTACTAGATCCAACCATAATCACCTTAGGCTAGCTGTGACCTTGGTCTTTCCCATTTTTTTTAACATCAGGATGGCTACTTTTTCTGACAGTGCCCAGGAGCATGGGCTCTCTTTGACCTTTCCTCCAAATCAAGACATCCCTTTCAAGAATAAAACTGCTAGTTCTCACAGCCCGCCTCACTACAGTAGAGCTAGGAAACTGATGGTGCTGGTGGGGATTTGGAAGCAGCTCCAGGCTAAAACAACATGACTCCCAATATTATTACTCAAAATTTAGGATTTTTCTCCTCAAATAAGCATTTCTCAATTTGTTGTATACCTTTGGTTCATTTACAGTGAAATTGTATCTTTAGTCCATTTCAAAATTCTGGAATGTTAGTTTTTTACCATTTTGTTCCATTTTATCATTGCTTTTTTGAGAAGATCTGTTGAATTCCTTATTCTAGCTTTTCAAACATCCTACTCAAGTCACTTTTTAGCAGTTGTTCTCAGGGCCATAAAGATAAGGTTACAGGCAGCCTGGGTGGCTCAGCAGTTTAGCGCTGCCTTCAGCCTAGGGTGTGCTCCTGAATTCCTGGGATCGAGTCCCACATCAGGCTCCCTGCATGGAGCCTGCTTCTCCCTCTGCCTATGTCTCTGCCTCTCTCTCTCTCTCTCTTTCTCTCTCTCTCTGTCTCTCATGAATAAATAAATAATTTTGCTTATAAAAAAGATAAGGTTATGAGGCTGTTTAAGATTTTTTGAAAATTTTTGTTTAAAAATTTTTAAAAATAGATTTTATTTATTTATTTATTTATTTATTTATTTATTTATTTGAGAGAGAGAGAGAGAGAGAGAGAGAGAGAACAAGCAGGGGGAGTGGCAGGCAGAAGGAGAAGGAGAAGCACACTCCTTGCTAAGCAGGGACCCTCATGCTGGACTTGATCTCAGGACCCTGGGATCATGACCTGAGCTGAAGGCAGACGCTTAACTGACTGAGCCACCCAGGCATCCTTGAAAATTTTTATAATTAAACCCAACTGGTTTGTTGATTTTTCTAGGCATATGGCACATATTGCCTACTAATAATTATCTTCTCTTTGTTTAGAATTTGCTTATAACTATTCAATTTAGTTGTAGGGTATGATGACATTTCATTTAATATTTTCCTTATCAACTGCTAATTGAGTAACCTTACATTGGTTAGTAAAGTGAATATTTTCATTGAATTCTAGGATTTAGTTCTCTTTCTGACTTCCATCTTCATGATTCTTTGTAGATAGTGATGTGCTGTCTTTGTGGAACATGGAGAATTATTAAGTGAAAATTCTCTGAAGCACTCTTTCCTCTTCTGCTCCTCCATTCATCTCTGTGGTTAATGGCTTTCCTGAGTCTCCCTTCTCAAGGACATCTTTTCAAACAGTTTCAGGACCCAATCTAGATTATTTGTGTTCAGTCCTGCCTCTTACATCTTTTTTTTTCTCTTATTTATAATTGTCTCTTTGTAGTGGAGAGACCTAATCTTGCCTTAAACAATAACTTTTAAACCTTTAAAAATCTCTCAAGTGGAATGGTAGAAGTTCAGGCCTAGAAAATATGATTTGGTTCTAATTCTCCTCACCTGTAAAATGAAGAGGTTGAGCTAGTTCAATTCTAAGCTTGCCTCTGGCCCCATTGCTCTGTGATTCTGTGGGGATTTGAATTCCCACATCAATTGTGAAATATGCCTATTTAATAAATTTGGTCTTATGCATTAAAACCCAATTAACATATATGTGCAATAATAAGAAAGCTAGGTATGTGTTAATTAATTGCTCATTTAATAAAATTGTCCTGGGATTTGAGGTGAAATTTAAAGATTGAAATAAACTTTCTTCCTTTTCATGCCGTGTTCTCAAACACGGACTATCTTTTGGAGGTGATTACGGCCCAGCAGTTCCCTCCTTTGCAGATGAGGAAAGCATTGAGAAGTTAATAGACTGGCAGGCAAGGTCACAGAGGAGGTTACTGTGAGAGCCAGAAATGAGATTTCAAACTCTAAATAGCCTTCCATTCCTTGCTCATCCATAAGCCTTTACTGATGCCTTCTCCTCCTTCTGTTTTTAGAAACCCATTTAGCCCATTTTGAGCTGTGCTAATTATTCAGTGTGTATTAAATATCAATGTGAATATTGAGACTGAAAAATTTGCCACACATTTATTGCATCTACACACTCTGAGCACATGCTTGGTTTGTAAATGAGTCACCAGATTACTATGTAACAATACATTGATACTTACATTAAATAGTTGGTATTCTATAAATTTATGCTAATTTTTATTTGAAATATTTCAAAGCAAATATGGCCCTTTGTTACTCCCTGTTAGTGAAAATACTTTTTTTAAAATCATCTCTTTTTAACTCTCTACTTCCTTTTGGTTGAGATTTAGAATTAATCTTGGCTCCTTTGCCTCACCCAAATAATAAAAAATACCTTTTACTGAACATCTACTATCTGGCCGGCTCCATGCTATGTGCTTTACACATAGAAGATATCTAATTCTTGAAACAATCCTGGAAACTAGAACTTGCATTGCAGATGGAAAGACTGGCTTAGAGAGATGGCTTAGGCAGTCACTGCTGGTAGGTGGTAGGAACAGTTTTCACAGACAGAGCTCTGGCTTTAAAAATCACATCCTTTTCATTACTCCACATATATCTTCCCTGCCCACAACTCCTATTGGCTCCTTGAAGGCATATTTGTGGATGTTGGCTATTTTATTTTATTTGTTCTTTTGGTTGGTTCTGTGTCTGTTTTATGTTTAGGTTTTTTTTTAGAACTTTTTCCCCCATACCCTGCAATCCTGAAAATGTTCTTAATTACTGGCCCTGAGTTTCCTGCCAAAAGCATGGGCATATAAACCCAAATAGGATGGCACAATCAAGAGGCTGACATAGATATTCAGAGACACTCTTTTTGCTGAATTTGTAGGCTCTGAGGACCACATACATTATCTCTACCTTTATACAGAGAGGGTTATCTGGGAGAGCAGAGATTAGGAAAAGAGTGAGAGACCTGATAACACTGTATGAACCCCTCAACCGTCTATGCCTGCCTGAGACTAGTCCATCCATCTATAACTTCCAGGTTAAGCATAGCAATATATTCCTGCTTTTGTTTAAACCAGCTCCAGTTGATTATTGATACTTGCAAGTAAACAATCCTAGTTGAGGATTACTGTGATAGGACTTGAACAGTATTGTGGAGCTTGTCAGTGATAACTTTATCCCATGTAATACTGACTATTTGGTGGTTACCTGGCTGTTCCAGGTGACCAGCCCAAACTCCTCACCCTGAAACCCCAGTGAAGGCAACCATTTGCCTCTTCACTCAGGTATGTAAAATTCATGCTGACTAGGTAGAGATGCCCACTCATCTTCTACAGTTGGGAAGGGAAGTCTAGGGGGAAAAGATGCAAATGACTTAAAAATGATAAGTGCTTCCTAAGGTTGCATTTAATTTGGTATGCTGAAGCTTCTGTTCTTAGTGCTGAATATTCATGTTTAGTGAGGAGTCCCAGAGGCTTCACAACAGTGTCATTTTCTACAATTTTAGAGTGAAGAGAAATGTGCCTGTTGCTGATAATGTACCTGAAGAGTGATGAAGGTGAGCTGTGGACTCTTTATTAACCATTTACGTTCTGACAAGTCATTATAAAAAGCTCACAATTCAGAAAATACTAAGAGCACCATAAGAACTTTTGCTTAATTCTTGGCAAACTTGTTTTTAAAGGAGGATATGTGGTAGGCAAGAAGACATAAGTAACTTATCTTTTAATAAACCGTGGTTAAACTCACTGTGAGATGCGTGCATTATTTCAAAGTTATTAACTCTTGACTCAGTTTAAATTGCCATAAATTACATCTGCACCAATGACCTAGCCACCCTCTTCCCTCAGTAGTGCAAAATGTCATGGGATGATAACAGGGTTAGAAGTAAGTTGAAGCCAGAATGAAATCTTTATTCATGCAGGTCGATAGGATTTCTTATCACTACTCTCTGTTAAAATGCAAAGACTTGCTATCTTTTTACTTGCCAGCATTTTCCATCATGCTATAGGGAGATTTCTTAATAAATACTATTCTGAGGCATTTGCCTTCAGGGAAGCAGAGTAACAGAAGACAGTGAAATGTGGTTAGGTTAGAAAAACAGAAGCCGACTTCTTACCTGAAACAGTTAGGAACAATGGGTGATAAGTTAGTTGAAAAAGTCATTTAGAGAGGGAATCATAAAAAATGAAAGATTCATGTACACTTAAATATTTTATTTTAATGTAAAACATTTAAATATATATTCATATACTGATTTCATCAACATAATCTGAGGCCTTTCTTTGAGGGAAGCTCCACTGCTTGGAGTTCTGTATCTGTTTTCTTGATTAAACTGCACCCATAAAGCTGTATCTCTTATATTCTGTTTTCAGGTTCTGCTTCTTTAGAAAGCATCAGAATTTAAAAATATTTATGAGGCTGCCTATTTCCAGGTTCCATCTGGATTTTTATGATTCCCTCATTTCATTCACACTAATTCAGTAGTAATTTTGATAGTGGTCCTATTTAGAATATCTTTTCTATTTTCTGTCCTATTTAGAACATTTTACTTAATTTTCATAGTTTTCATTCTACTCATATTTCAGTGGTTTACAATATAGTTCATTGACTATTTTAATTACCTTGATAACTTTAGCTGGTATGGGATGGGAACAAATACAACTGACTCCTGATAAAGGTACAGCCCAACTAGTGAACCCATAATTGGGTAAAGGGCTAGGAAGATGCTTGTAAGTCTATCATGCCCTATTAGTTTGGTGAGTTTATCAGAGGGAAGGGCACAGGGCTGTTAATCTAGTGAATAGCTTAAATGAAGGTTAATTAGAGACTTTCTACAGTAAAATGTTTTCAGAGAAGGAACTGGAATGGACCTTGTACTCAACAGACTTTTTTTTTTCTTTTTAGGTTGCTGATCTTTACCTCAGTGAGCAAGGGAAAAAAACCCACATGAAACTTGAGCCTCATTAAAAGTAGACTTTTTTTTCTGTGTATGTGTTTTCAGTGAATAACCAATTAGAGGTGAACTCAGGCTTCCAATGTAGCCACCAGGAGTGAGAAGAAAAGGTGATAGGTGGATCCCTGCTGTGGCTGAAAGAAGCGCAGGTAAGACTAACCAGAGTGGGACTGCTGGGATACACACTTATTTAAATTCTGCTTTGAGACCTGACTCAATCCCAAAGATAATCTCCAGTGAACTTGTTATCTCACAAATGTCACTGGCTTATTCCCTGTGGCGTTATAAGGAGGAATGTCAAAGTGATAAACTGGAAAGTGCATGCTGCCCTTGACCGGCTGCTGTAAACATATGTCTAGCTTTCTCTTTATCAAAATCCCATAGCACTTGTTTGCACTCAAGTTCTATTCTCGTATCCTAGTAAGGGAACCTAAAAAATGACAGGATCGCAATTATAAATGTTTGGTAGTTGGGGTAGGCTATAGGTCTTTGGTCATAAGTGCCATCTTTTTCCAACTAAACTATGTTGCCATTAACATTTATAAAAACCAGTTTGTAATGCGTTGCTGATTAATGGGGGAGCAATACATTTATACCTTTTAATGAAAAATATTGCTGCATGTGCTTGGGCCTACAGAATTATTGAATATGTCATCTACTGAATATCTACAGGCTATAACCTTATTGGAGATGTAGAGTAGAAGGCAAGAGGGAAAGGAATTATGTTCACATTTTGGTAGATACTAAGCAGTATCTTGCTCCTACTCTGTGTGCCATGGGTGAACAATCATCAGGGCTTATTGCAATGGATGTTACAAGCCACTGTCAGTATTCGTACCACAAATGAACAGTCAAAAGCATTTCCATTTATCCTGCTTTCTGAATGTTGCCTTAATAGGAACATGAATCATAAATAATGAAAACTAAGCCATGCAATTCTCAAGAGCTGTGGGACTGAGTTCCTAATGGGGAAGGCAGATTCCAGAATAACAGACTTTGTTCTGATGTGTGATCAATGCTGAGAATTCTGCACCCTCCACCCACTCCCCAACCACAAACAGGACATGAGGAGTGAAGAAAGGGGGTCTGAACTCAAAAGAAATGTTTCTAGAGTTAATGAAAGGCTTTTTTGACTTATGCTATTAATTTTGCATGTATAGTATTAGATGACATTATGGGGACAGAACTGTTTTCTATTAATATGGATAAGAAAATTAGATACTTTTTAAAGCTTTTTTTCCAAAGGCTTCTTGACTTATTTCCCTCCTTGCTTTCTTTTGAATTCTAGCTCTGACTCACCTGTGAAATTTCCAGTTAGGAAAGAAGTGAGAAAAGCTAGATTTGGTCCCATAGGTAGAAAACTATGGTTAGAAACATTTATGTGTTTATATTACGATATTTTACATGTGGAATTATGAATCTGGTAATTTTAGTGGGCATAATTATATTTCCAGTTATTTCTACTGAAGTTCCATATGACACAGTTATGTAATAATGCTAAAGTGTCCTTTTATGATATCTATGGAGATTAATAAAAATAAATTGGTTAATGTCACAAAATCTACTGTACTGTGCACTTGGACTTTAGTATCACAATGTGATTGTGGGCATGTATATAAAAGAAGACATATTCTTATTTAGGTAAATGCAAGTGTTATTGTAGCCACTAAAAAGATTATTATAAATCTTTGTATGATGCCTTTGGTGAAAGATAAAAATTGTGTCCTAAATAATTAAAGATATATTAATGATTCATACACGTTAGATCACTTGAAAAGCTCAACTTGTCCTTTAAGACACCATCTCTGCTGATTGCCAGGTGCTTTCATTTCTTTAAGCTATTTCCTGTGCTTTTCCAATGCCATATACCTTGTGCAGATTTGTGTATTTATTAATGACTCATCAAGTAATGTATAAAAGGTAACAATATTGAATATTGCATAATGACATTTCTTCTTTTCAGAGCTAAGTAGTTTATATTCTCAGCTGTGGTGAAGGATAGATGACTATATGATAGGTAAAGTTCAGCCATAACTTTTGGATCCCATATGAAAAGTGTTTGGTTCTATATGTAAATATGAAATATCTTCAAATAGAGCAAAGATGTTTTTGCATTTAGAGGTGCTGTTCTTAAGCTACTGAATATTGAAAATATGCTGGATATACTTGTGGTCTATGGAAAAAATCAGCTTAAAGTTTAAGATTGTGTAGTTTCGTTTTTTTTTTTTTTTTTTTTTTTCTGCTAGCTCATCAGAATGAGAAATGTAAACCTCATTTGTTCTCAAGGGCTTAGCAGCCAATCTTGTTCAACTTTTCCTATATCGTTGATTAATTTTGGACGTTGATCAAATCTGACCCTGATCCAAGAAGTGATGCTTCAGCATTCCAGGGGCTTTGGCCTAAAGTGGCATAGCAGGCAAAGCTAATCACCTTTTGAATCTAATCCAGTTATGAACCATTTCAGTGTATTATATGTTTCTATAGGCTTTTAAAATATTGTTTTAATACCAAATTTACCATGACCCAGGGACTCTTCAGTCAAATTATATAAGAAAGTTGAAAAAATATATTATCATTGACTAAGTCAGGCCACAGTTGGTTGCCTCATCCTGTACCTAGGACCAACTGTAGTCAGAATGAAATGATATTTTATTGTTATGTTGTTGTCAGTTGTATGGATTTCATGAAAAATAGTAAGAGTAATATACCCCAGGGGAAGAAGGCTTTTAATCTTGCTCCTTCCTTCATTCATTACTAGGAAACATTTGGAGGCAAGATAGTTTTGATTGACTGAATCTGAATATTACTTTCTTTGTAGTTTCTTTCCAGCTAATTGAGTTAGAATACCTCTGTAAAACTATACTCATTCCGAATTTGAATTCAATTAAAATTCTCTAATAAAGGCCATTGGTGGAAAAATAGAATAATGGCTCATATGTCTTTGAGGGATTTTTGAGGTCTGGTATGGGGTACCATTCGATGCTACCACATGGATGAGCCCAAATCACTGATATCCACTTATCTTGCCTTCCTTCCTGCTATTATGTAAAACTAGGTGTTTTCCCACTTAAGACCAATACTTTCCTGGTCCCCATTTTCCTGTGCCTTTTCAGAAATTCTAGCAGTTCTTGTAACTTCTTGTGATCAATTTTCCCACTATGATTTTTCATTAGTATAATGGTATGATGGAATATTATCCACTATAAAAGAAATCTCGTGCATTTACTTCCTCCTCTAGCTCCTATCCCATTCCTTAACTTTTCTATAACAAAAGTTCCAGAAAAACAATCTATTATCACCTGTAATCAACCTCTCTCCTCCCATTCTTTTCTTGGCATTTCTCCTCTCATTCCATTAAAATTTTGTCAGAATCATCAGTGACTTTGCTTTTGCTCATCTAATGACCAATCCCTAAGTTCCTATCTTTCTTCCCCTTCAGATCATTTGACACAGGTGCTTATTTTCTAATTTCTCAATTTAGCTTTAGGGATACTATTCTTCCTTGATTCTTCTTCTATGTCACTGGGTACTTTTTCTGTCTTCAAATAGCTTCTTCTCATCTTCCTAACTTCTTTTGGATGTCTCAGGGCTATATCCATAGACCATGCTTTTTTTTTTTTTCCCCCACAGCCTCTCACTTTGTGATTTTTTTCAGATCTCATGGCTTTAATACCTTCTAGATATTAACAGTTCCAAAATTTCTGTCTCCAACCTTGACCTTCTTCCCTGAACTCCAAACTTGTAGATTCAAATGCCTACTTGTAATTTCCATTTCTTTTTATTGTGAACTTCTCAAACTTAATAGTAGTGTATGTCTGAAACTGCACTCCAATTTCTGCCCTTTGTTCCCCAACATTGCTATTCAATAAAAGGAAACTCTTTTCTTCCAGTTGTTCAGACAAAAGTTAAAAAAAAAAAGAAAAAAGAAGCAAAACTAAAGAACAAAAATAAAAACCATAGAGTTGTCCATCACTCTATTTTTCCCAAAGCCCATTTCTAATCTTTCAGGAAATCCTGTTGGCTGTACTATCAACAGACATACGGAATTAATCTATTTGTTATGATTTTCATTAAGATCACCTTAGTTCAACCTGCCTGAATAGCCTGTTAAAAGTGAAAAATTTCAGATTTTTTGCTTAATCACGGCAGCATTCAAATAGCTGGTGGAACAATGTTTGCTGCATAGTAAATGCTCAATCATTATTAGTTGAATTAAGGATTGCATAGAGATTCACTCCTCACTCTTCAGGGGTGAATTGTATGATTTTATTTCCCTTTTTACTAATGCATTTCTTACTGTGCAACACTTGGTGAAAGGCACCAAAGCACGTAGAAAAATAGGTTGTCTTTCAGGGTTTTTTTTTGTTTATTAGTTAATTAAAGTGATGACTGTCATGGTTAATAAATTAAGCCTATTTACTACAGTCTCACAGAACAATATTCCTCAAACTTCAGTCATTTGACTTATATCTCCACCCTTTTTTACATATTATTTTTGCTCAAATTAACCTCATATATAATGAATAGAAGGTAAATATAAAAATAAATTCTGAGGAATTCTTGGTGTCTTATGGAACAAAATGATTTTCATAGACTTCTTTTTTTTAAAATTTAGTTTTTTGTAGATAATTTTATCCCTGCTACTTAAAGAGTGCCTTGAAATTAGATTTCAGGTCACATCTTTAAGATAAGCATACCGCATTATTCCATTTCATATAATGCTCTACCTAAAATAGTCTCTAGACCTACCATGGACTTGTTCTATGCTTTGAGTTACAGTGTCTCAGAAGAAAACAGAAAATATACCAGAAAAACTAAAACACATCACTTAAGGCTTATTTCCTGTAAGCCTTCTAGAGGCTTACAAATCTGGTTTATGGGGTTAGATAATGAACATATGAACTAAGAGTCAATGTGATGTGAACTAGTACTTCTTAAATTTAGAGGATTACCACAATTATCCTAGTAGCTCGTTAAAAATGGAAATTTCCAGATTTCTTTTAGGGACTGATTTAGGAAGTCTGAAGTAAAATCTGGGAAGTCAAAGGTTTAACAAGCTAATCAGACGATTCTGATGGGCAATGAGCTGTTGTACCCCTACTTCGGATAATAAAGGAACTAGAACTAGAGCAAGGCTATCTTTCCTTGGAATGAGATTGTCAGGTGTTGAAAATTCCATTGGGTTTTGAATAATATAGGTCAAGTTCAAGTAGACAAACAGGTTGGAGTGGGGAAGAGCAAATTTATGTTATGGTATAATCCAATATGTAATAGTTACAGTGCTCTCCTCTCTAAGTAACAATACACAACTAAAATAATCTGAAGTCCTAGGATATTTAACAAGGATTCTGGATGTGGGGTGGATTTTAGGCTTAGCTAATTTAGTAGGTCAATGATGCCATCAAAGGTTGACAATTTTCTAGACAGTAACGAACCACCTTTTTTTGTGGTTTGACTTTTCATTGTTAGGATTATTGCATCATGGTTGCTACATGGCTACTGTAGCTCTAGACATCATGTCCTCCCACAACATCATCCATGAAATATATACATATATAAGAAGAAATATGGGAAGTTTTTCCTTATATATCTTTTGATTAGGAAGGAAAACTGTTCCCAAAGCCTCTTAGCAGAATTCCCCAGATTGTGTCACATGCCCAAGTCTGAACTTCAAAGTGTTTGATAAACTGAGTATCTGATGCTTTGGGCTTTTATAATGCAAGGCAGACTGCCAGGAAATAAGAAAACAGGACTAATTCCTGGTAGATGGGCAACCAGAAGAGCCGGAACAAAAATGGTGAATACCTAGTATAAAAGTAGAGGAGTGTGCATTTTTAATTTAAATTTGTAAACACTGTTTTCCCTTTCCACCCTTCTTTCCAAGACAAAGGCTTTCTCTGGCTCTCAGGAGTATGGTGGAACATTTTTGTGAGTAAAATAATAAAGATAAGAATGTGTTAACCTTAAATAAGTTTTACTATTCTTTTTTTTCTATGCCTATTTGGAAGTGTCATAGAATTAGGATTTTTGATGATATATGTAAGATCTTGTTCATAAGTGATCACTAAAAATAAATTTTTTTAAGTAGTCTCCACTCCCAGCATGTAGCCCAGTGTGGGGCTCAAATTCACAATCCTGAGATCAAGACTTGAGCTGAGTGAGATCAAGAGTTGGATGTTTAACTGACTAAGCCACTTTGGCTCCCCTGATTATTTTTTGAAATAAGCTTTTAACCTTAGAATAGTTTCAGGTTTATAGCAGATTTGTGAAAACAGTATAGAGAGTTCCCTTATATCCTACACTCAATTTCCTCTGTTATTAATATCTAAGTATCATACATTTGTCACAATTTATAGATTAATACTGATACATTAATATTAACTAAAGTCTATACTTTATTCAGATTTTCTTTGTCTTAACCTAATGTCTTTTTTTTTTTTTTTTTTTTTTTTTTTTGCTATTGTACCAGGGTCCCACCCAGCATACCACATTAATTGTTATGTCTCCTTGGGTACCTTTGGCCATTAAAGTTTCTCAGACTTTCCTTGTTTTTAGTGTTTTTGATAGCTTTAAGGAGTGCTAGTCAAGTACATTGTAGAAATCCTTCAATTGGGATTTGTCTGATGTTTTGCTCAGACAAATGATGGCCTGGAGAAATGTGTTCCTGGGAGAAAGAACACAGAGGTAAAGTTTGATTCTCATCACATCATATCAAGGGAACACACTACCAACATGAGTTATCACTATTGATATTTACCTTGATCACCTGGCAGAGTCAGTGTTTATCAGGTTTCTCCACTGTAAAATTATCCTTTTTCCCTCTTGTCATACTCTGCTCTTTGGGAAACAGCCACTCCGAATAGCTTACAGAGTGGGGAGTTATTGTTCATCTCCTTGAGGGAGCAATATTCATATAAACTGTGTAGAATTCTGAACAGATTATTCTCTTCTCCCCCATTTGTTTATTTAATCATTTATTAATATCAGTGTGGACTGGTGAATATGCATTTTATACTTTGGGTTATAATCCAATATTACTTTAGTTTGCTCAGATTATTGCATCTTTGGGCACTGGGAGCTCTTTCAGTTGGTCCTGTTTTCTTGGACATGCTTCCATGTGTGTGTATGTGTGTGCATATGTAGCACTTGTTTTCTGGCACTATATGATTCTCTAGGCTCATCTTATATGTTTCCTGCCATATCCCTAGATTCGTGCCATTTCTCTGGTTCCTGTCTTTGAGAATGGTGTTAGGAGCCAAGATCTAGATGCTGGGTACCATGACCTCCAGGCCCTCTTAGCCAACAGACCAAGGAAATATGTGTATATATGTATCTTTAAATATTTCTGTATTATTACCATCTGTTCTTAGGCCAAACGTGTTCATATGATATCTCCAACTGTATTGCTGCATGGATCATGCTAGCTTTTTGTCCTCTTGTCTTTAACCCCATTATAACAATGAGAAACCTGGCTCCTACCATCCACCTTCCATTTACTTAATGTTTCAATTACAGTATAATTTCAAGTTTGTTAGCTTCTACCCCTGAAGCTACTTTATCAACTAGAGTACAATGCTTATGTATAGTTCCCTTTACCTTTTGTATTCCAAATTCCACTCATTTTTAAAGTTCTAAAGTCAGCACTTTTCCCCCAATGCTTTCCAGTGAAGTCGTTTTATACCTTTGTAATACTGTTGGATTCTTTTGTCACATACTGCTTTCCATCCTGTGATCCTGACCTCCTAAATGATTTTTCTTAAAGTTTGCACACATTGCGGTACACACTTGGTGCTACACAGTTCTGTGGGTTTTGACAAATGCACTGAGTCATGTATCTGCATTACAGTGTCATACAGAATAGTTCTTTCTGCTGCCATAAAAAAATCCCTTGTGTTCCACTTATTCATCTCTTCTTCCCTCTCTACCCTCCCAGACCTCTAGCAACAACTGATTTTTTTACACTACTGATATTTTTTATTATATTTATAGTTTTGCTTTTACCATAATAACATATAGTTAGCATCATATGGTCTGTAGCCTTTCTAGACTGGCTTCTTTCACTTAGAAATATGCACAGTTTTCTCCTTTGGCTTCTTTCAAGATTTTCTCTTTGTTTCCACTTCTCTGTGGTATGAATATAACATGCCTAAGTTATTGTATTGTATCAAGCAATAGAAATTGAGGTAAACAGTCTTCTGGTATGAGAATTTATAGTAATCTGCCTAGGACTTGGGCTGTATTTAATGATTGCTATATCTATAGATACCAGAGATTTCAAACTCCTCTGGGTCTTTGCTTTCATCTTTTCTCTTGGTTTTGAGCTTCCCTCAGTACTTCTTCTCAGTCTGTCTGTCTTGCAGCTTTTTCAGCTGTAATCCATAGTTTACACTAGAGCATTTTTGGCATGGTGGTAAAGTATGGGGAGAAGGAGTGTTCTATCATCTTCTAATTAAATTTCAGTCTCTTAGGGGCCTTATATTTTGAGATCATGACATTCACAATTGTTTTTCCAGTGGTATACTTTTATCCTCAGTGTCCTCTACTTTTTTCTCTGCCTGCAACATTCTCAACTTATTTCCTTGAACTTTTGAGCCCTATTGATTGTGATTGTTTCTTCTCAGGTGAGACAGTAAAGCTAGGGTGAAAGGAATGCCCTTCCACAACTAGGATAAGGGTCCAGAAAAGTGTTTTTCTCTGGAGGAAAGTTCTTTGTTATGGAGAAGACTCTGGGTATATTTCATACTGATTACTAGAACTGCCAGAACCAAGAGGAAATTTTCCTTATATCTTTACTGTAAGCACCTGGTGGGATTCCTAGAGGTAAAGCCCATAAAAGCATCTTTTTGCCTTAAGATTATAGCCTCAGGAACTTCTTACTCTCATACCTGACCACATTCAGTCTCCTGTCAAAATTACCATTTGCTCCGGATTGAATACTGTCCCCCAAAAGATATGTTCAGGTCCTTGAGGAGTCCATTCATGCCCAAAAACTTACATGTGATTTTTCAGGCTCAAGAGTAGGCAGTTTACAAAGGCTTTCCCTGCCAACCCTAATGAGGAAGAGCTATGTTCCCTCCACCAGATTCATTGCACAGTCAATGAACTAAAGTCTCTGAGGGAGTCTCTGGTCAAGGACTTGGGACCTTCTGGCCAACTATTCCCTTGCACACATCTGCATTCCTAGCCTAAGCACTTGCATTCAAAAGTCTTTTTTATTGGGGCCCGCTTTAGGCACATCTGCCAAAACCTCCTTACTCAGGGGAGAGTCCCCTGAAGATACTTTTTCTCTGCTCTGATTCAGTCTTCAGTACTTTTCCATTCCTTGTCCTTCTTCCATCCTTCCTCTGGCCCCCAAGTCAAAAAAACCCTGCAGGAAGTTGTTGTTGGGGGCTCCCTCAGCTGTGAGAAAGCTCCCTATGTCTGTGCGGATCTATCTGGCCCTCCACGATTACTATCTCACCAGGAAAAATAGAACAGAGGGTGGTCAGTGCCTTCTCTAGTGTAGGCTCTTGCTTACACTATTGAGATAAGAGATTAAGGGCTTGACTGTGACTTTCATTTGGCTTGTTTCAATTGGCTACTCCAAAACTTGGCAGTTCACTTCCATTCAGCACACCTCATCTCTTTCTAGTCCTAAACTTTGTAGCTATAAATGAGACCTTATTTGGAAATAGGGCTTTTGTAGATGTAATCAAGTTAAGATGAGGTCATACTGGATTAGAGTAGGCCGTACATCTAATGACTGTTATCTTTTTAGGAGGAAAGAGAAGGAGACTTAAATACAGAAACCAGATACATACAAAGAAGAGCAGCCATGTGAAGACAGAGGCAGAAATTGGAGTGATGCATCTACAAGCTGAAAAAATGCCAAGGATTTCTGGCAACCACCAAAAGGTAGAAAGAGAAAAGAAAAGAATCTTTCCTGGAGTTTTCAGAGAGAATATGGCCCTGTTGGCACCTTGAATTCAGATTTTTTTGTCTCTAGAACTGTGACAGAATAACTTTCTGTTGATTTATGTTGTCAGTTTGTGATCGTTTTTTTATGGCAGCCTTAAGAATCTAAAGCAGATTTTGGTACAGGCAAGTAGATGCTGTAATAAATACACACACACACACACACACAAAGGGAAAAAAAACAACAAACAAACGTGGAAGTAGATTTGGAATTGGATGGTAGAGGCTGGGAGAATCTGAGGCACATGATAGAAAAAGCCTTGCTTGCTTCGAGGAGAGTTGATGGAAATGTGGAGGTTAAAGGTGTTTCTATTGAGGTCTCAGGTGGAAGTGAAGAGCATATTACTGAAAACTGGAGGAAAAGTCATCCTTGTTATAAAGTAGCAGGAAACTTGGCTGAATTGTGTTTAACTTTTGGGTGAAAAATAGAAAATATTGAAGGCATGGCCTGGTTTCTCCTTGCTGATTGGAGTAAAATGTGAGAAGAAGGAGATGAATTGAGGAGAGAATTGTTAAATGAAAAGATTAGAATTTGATGATTCGAAAAACTCTCAGCCTATCTATGTAGCAAAATATACTAAAACATGTTCTGGGTAGAGTGACAAGAGGGTATTGAAGCAACCTTTTGGGTTCAGAATGTCTACCTTAGGTCTGTTGCACTATTGTATTTTGGAAGCAGAAAACTTATTTTCTAGTTTCATATGTCCACAGGTAGAAAGAAATTTTGCCCCAGAAGGGATTATACCCAGAATTTCACTCATACTTAATTTAGATTATTTCGATGGTAAGACTTGGTACTTTTTGAGTTGACGATACTTAGATGAGATTTTGGAATTAGATTTGATGCTGAATAGGGTTAAGACTCTCAGGGATATTAGGATGGAGTAAATGTATTTTGCAAGTGGGAAAGACATAAATTTTGGGGGCTGGAGGGCAATCTATAACGGGATGAGTTGTATCACCCCTCAAAAAAAAGATATGTTTAAATTCTAAACCCCATTACCTGTGAAAGTGATCTTATTTCAAAATAGGGTCTTTGCAGATATAATCAAGTTAAGATGAGGTTATACTGGGTGACTGGTGTTTTCAGAAGAGAAAATATAGGGAGAGATCTGATTATAGTAAAATGTGAGAGGAAAGAGAAAAATTGAGAAAGTAATTGACAACCAAATGAAACAAGAACTTGAGGATTTGGAAAAATCTCAGCCTACCTATATTTCACAGAGACATTGCACAAAAGGAAAGCATAGAGAAACACAGAAGGAAGACAGCCATGTGAAGACAGAGAAAAAAATTAGAGTGATGCAGTCATAAGCCAGGAATGTTGAGGTTTGCTGGCAACCACCAGAAAGTAGGAAGAGGCAAGAAAGGATTCTTCTCCAGAGGCTGCAAAGGGAGAATGGCCTGCCCACATCTTGATTTTGGACTTCTAGCCTCCAGAACTGTGAGACTAAATTTCTGTTGTTTCAAGCCACCAGGTTTGTGGTAATATGTTAGAACAGCCTTAGGAAAGGGATGCCTGGGTGGCTCAGTGGTTGAACATCTGCCTTTGGCTCAGGGTGTGATCCTGGAGTGCTGGGATCAAGTGCCACATCAGGCTCCCTGCATGGAGCCTACTTCTCCCTCTGCCTCTCTCTCTCTGTCTCTCATGAATAAATAAATAAAATCTTTTTTTTTTTTTTTTAAAGAACAGCCTTGGGAAGTAATATAATTTATATTTATAACTTTATCAGCTTCTATTCAGATCTTAGCTTTGTCTCTCTGAATGAACCTGTCTCTTGAGATTTTGGGCTGGTGGTTTACCCTGCAAATTCAGTTTTCTAGTAAGTCTGAGAAAAGTAATTTACTTTTAGTTTAGCCATATGTTCAGCTTTTTTTTTTTTGAATGAAAACAATGACTTCTGAACTCTTTACATGTCAAAACTAAACCTGAAGTTCTCCCTGTTAAGTTACTTTTGATTCCTGATCTTTTCCCCTTGTACTGATCGGCATTTCTTTCTATCTTTACAAAATATTCTGTGGATGTCTGTTTACCATAAGGCCTTTACCATTGAATATTCTCTTACTCTTTAAACTTCTGACAATATTATACCCATGTTTAGTCCTAGATCAGAATATCAGCTACTCCATGAAATCTCAGATTTCTCCCCTTGACTGGTTAGAACAAGTCTTTTACCATGAAGAACTTGGAACATTTCTTGATCATAGTACTCATTGAATTTTATTATAGATAATTACTCAAAAATAAGTACTCCTAGCATATTTTTTCATATTTCATGTATGAAATATATTGTATTTACTTAACTTACTTAATTGTAGTTGAACAACTTTTGAAATTTGTTTAATATCTGTTTTTCACTTAAGAATATTACTTTCATAAGTGAAAGAGATATGTTTTTATTGTTCAACACTATATCTCCATTCATTTATTGAACACATTTCTTTGAATGTTTTCTAAGTGCTAGGCTATTAGAGAAGGAATTGGGGATATTACTAACACCAAAAAATTAGAGAAGGAATTGGAGATATTACTAACACCAAAAAATGTATTGTCAATCCTCTTATAGTCTAGCAGTAGAGGAAAACACATATGCACACACACACAGGATTATATAAATTGTAATAAATACCATGAAGGGAATAAAAGGAATATTGGGAATTAAGACTAACTATATATTAGGAGCCAGCCAGAATAGACTTCTTTTCAGAGGTGGCATTTAGGCTCAGATCTGAAGGATAAAAAAGAATGAGACACCAGAGGATAGTAGAATTGTGTCCAGCTTTCCAGTCTGAGAAATCATATTGTATGGCACTAAAGTGGAAAAGACTTGAAATTTTTTTACACTGAGAACTCCTGAATCAACAACTATGCCCCATACCTTTGTGTTTATAATATATATCATATCACATAGTAGGAGAGGTTGCCTCCAAGGAAGAGGAGTTTATGAGTAGATTGACTGAATCACATGTTACTTTTTAATTTAACTTAATTTAATTTTACAACAGCTTTGAAAGGTCTTACCATTTTTTATGTAGAAAATAGAGCCTTGGAAGAGCCAGATTTCTAACCCAAGGCCATAGAACTGGTAGTGGGAGAGGTAAGATATGAACCCAGGAGTTTATGATAACAAATTTCTTGCGCTACTGACCATATCATATTGCTTCCTAACAACAAATGACCATTGAGTAAATGAATAAATTAAAGCTGGAAAACCTGCTAAATATGCATATTTAAATCACTGTTATACTATAGTAGATTTAGGATTTTATCTTAACCATTCTTGATTGGATATTTTAAGTTATGTTAATTTTATGTGGATATATCATTCTATCTCAGTTTTACAATAGTGTTATTTATTACTATGACAACCATTTGTAATAAACCACTGTTTACCAGGCCTAAGGTGATCAGAAGTTCAGGTTTCCAATCTGGCTATTTATATCTTAGAAGCAGAGTGGAAATATAAACCATTAAGCAGTGGGTTTATAATTTAACCCAATATAAGAATGTATAGCATTCAAATGAATAAAATAAAATGTGTTTTGGGAACAATTTGGAGACATTTTATATTTAATGGATTCTAAAATGTAAGACCCTTTTCACCTATAGCCTCTGCAGCTGATAGCCTTCTGTTCACCAGCATGGAAAAATATGTTTCATATTAAGTGATGGCAGGGGCATCTGTTTCTGTCATTTTGGCTGCACATCAACTTCATTTCACATATGCAAATTATATAAACTCTTTAAAAAGGAGTCCCATAGTATAATTGACTTTGTATTAAGAGTTGTGAAATTTATTTTCCTAGACCTTGATTTAACCCATGGGTAAACTTTGAGTGCAATTTGTGGTCAGAGATTTAGGATATCTGATCACTTTAGGGAAGGCCAAAGCCAGATTACAGGTGTGTAGAAAGATGGGAAGTATAGTTTTGGCATAAAATGGGGGAGATGGTTAATTTAATGGATAGAGCCCTGGGATGCGAAAATATGGTTCCAAATATTAGTCTACCCTGGATAGATATGTGAATTTTTGCAATATGTTTTTATTCCTCATAGAGTGAGATGTGTGAGGGGCTTAACCATTTAGTTGCAGGACATCCCAACATGCCACAAGTCAACTACTGATGACGTATGCGGTGATTTTAGGTAGTCTAATGGCATGGCTTCCAATAATCTTGAATCTCATAAGCAAAAAGTTTCCTCCTGATTATTTTGATTTACTCAGGAAGGCAAAGTCTAAGTTTGGTGTTGGTATGTCTTTATGACCTCTCCAATACCTTATAATCTCCTTTTATTAATGGAAGGAGGCCCAAACTCAGTCTTTAATAGAATAATAGCTAACTGAAATGTCATAATACTATTTTGTTTTCCGTATATACATTTATCATTTGTGACAAATGCTACTGTGAATTGGTTACTTGTATTTTTTTTCATTTGAAATATAGCCATTTAATTAACAAAGACATTCAATTTAGATAAAACTGAGTAAACAATAGTAAAAATGTTATATCAACATGGTAATATCATTCATTCATTCAACAAGTATGTACTAGTGCCAGTCTCTATTCTAAACAGTGGAGGAAATAATGATAAATGAGAGATATGATCCCCTTTAGCAACTATACAACTTAGAAGGGAAAGAAAATAAGAAAAAAATGAATGAATATAAAATATATCACGTTGTGATAAATTCTAAAAAACAAAGCAGAGTAAGGGGATAGAGAATAAACGTGTATGTGTGTGTGTGTATGTGTATGTGTGTGTATGTTCACTATTTTAAATATAGGATACTCAGAATGGGGGGAGTTTTTGGAAGATGACTAGAATAAATTGAAGAAGTAATCTATGCAAATATCTTGGACAAGGTGATTATATGTAGAAGGAGCAGGAACTATGAAGTTCTGAGACAGAATAAACTTGATGTGCTAGAGAAATAGCAAGAAACCCATGTGGCTTGACATGAGTGAATATGGCAGATGGTATAGAACAATGAGGTAAAGAAGGAGGAAGTATAACATCATGCAAGGCCTGAGAGATAGTGCTACTTAGTGAGATGGGGAAGCATAAGGGAAGAGGTAATTTGGGGATTTTAAAGAAGGCAGGTTTTATTAAAGAGTTGAATTTTGGACATGTTAAAGTGAGATGCCTTTTGGACATCTAAGTGGTGATGTTTAATAAGAAGTAGAGTATATTGGGATGCCTGGGTGGCTCAGCGGTTGAGTGTCTAACTTTGGCTCAGGGCGTGATCCTGGAGTCCTAGGATCGAGTCCTACATTGGGCTTCCTGCATGGAGCCTGCTTCTCCCTCTGCCTATGTCTCTGCCCCGCCCCCCCCCCATGAATAAATAAATAAAACCTTTAAAAAAAAGAAGTGGAGTATATGAATCTGAAGTGCAAATGAAAGGTTACAAAAGGATATATGCTTGAGAGTATCTGTATGGATAATATTTAAAGTTGAATGTGTGATTAGCGAATGAATATAGATTGAAAGAGAAATGGGCTAAGGATTAAGCCCTGGAGAACTGTAACTTTCAGAAATAAAAAAAAAAGAAGAAACCAACAAGAAGGCTGAGAAGGAGGTAGATAGTGAGGTAGGAGAAAAACTCAGGATAGTGTGGTATCATAGAAGCCAGGTTAAACATGTGTTTCAAGAAGGATAGAGTGATCAACTACATTAAATGGCTGTTAATAGTTTCAGTCAAATGGGAACTGAAAATTGATCATTGGATTTTGCAAAATGGATATAACTTATTACCTTGATAAACATGGTTTACTAGTGTGAGAAACGCAATGTCTGATTATAATGGGTTGAGGAAAAACATGGAAGTAAAGAAATAGATCCAGAAAGAATGGAAAACATTTTTTTAAAAATTAAGTTTTTATTTTAATTCTAGTTAGTTTCAGGTGTACAATATAATGATTCAACACTTCCGTACATCACTTGGTGCTCATCATGACAAAACCCTTCCCCCCATCCCCCTCCTCTCTGGTAACCATCAGTTTGTTTTTTTATAATTAAGAGTCTGTTTCTTGATTTCTCTCTCTCTCTTTCTCTCTCTCTCATTTTGGAAAAAAAATTTTTTTGAGCAACCTTGCCATAAAGGGGATAAGAAAAATGGAACGGTAGGTGGAAGGTGATATGGGGTTTGGCTGATGGTGGTATCACTACTTATTTATATGCTGATGGGAATTATTCAGTAGGTGAATCATGAAGATGGAAAGTGAGTTTTGAAGGATTTTTTTCTCCCTATTTTAATATTCTTGTTTGTAGATAGGATTTTGCAATCCAGGAGGTTAAATGAGCTATCCAAAATCATACTAGCTAGTAGACTAAGCTTTCAGATTCCTAGTCCAGAATTACCCTTACTACCTACATTGTTTCAATGTGTATAATCTCTGGGGTAAGGTACTTGGCAAAACATATAGAAGTTACCATTATTGGTTTTCATATTATCTCGAAGGAGCTTAAAGATGAGAAAAATTTCTGGAAATATACCATACCAAAATCTTGAAAAACTGAATTTTTGGGACAGGCATTACTTTTTGTTGGCGTACAAGGAAAGAATGGTGAATAAGGAGTAATTGGTGGAAAATATTTGGGGTTAAAAGAAACACATAAAAGCAGTAAATCAAGAATGATTCTGGTATCTTCACAAGGCAGTGCAGTGCACCAGTTGATTAGAACCAGAGGTGGGTAGCAACCACAATGAGGTCAGTAGATAAAATGATTCCAACCTGTTAAGGGATGTGAAGAGCCTGGGAGAAATTTCAGCCAATTGTGGCAGGAAATGGGGAGTTATTGAAATGTTCTGTGGTAGGAATGAGGATCTGGATGACATCACACTAATTTTATTTGTGGAAAAGTTTGGGCAAATCCCTAAAAACCTGAATTTTTAAGTCAGAGTAGGCTGCTGGGGTGATAGCAACAGAAATTAGTAAAAGAGAAAAAGATTGTAGGAGTGTTCAGTTCAGGTTCTTATGGTCAAATATACAACAAGAAATTGTCAAGAGACATTTGGCATCAAAAGCTTGGAGCTTGGATAAATAGGAGGAATTAAAGGTAGAGTTTTCTGAGGCTATCACATAAACTTGAGTGTTGAATCTATGATGATATGGTACAAGAGTAATTTTAAGTAAAGGAAGAACAGGGGGTCAAAACAGAACGATTGCAAATATCCACACTCTAATTTCTTTGAGCTTCCATTTCTCCTACTCTGAACTGTGATTGATATTATATACCACATGTATTCACAGTGGTTGTGAGACTTTCATAAAGTGACAGATGTGAACATTCTTTGAAAATATGTGGTGTTATTTCAGATGCAGGGTGAAATTACAATGACAAATGATATAAACATGATCAAATAGGACAGCATTTCAAGTTATCTAACATATACTGAAATTACGGAAAGGTAAAATTATGTATCAATAAGAGTGGCTTTAATAGGTTTTGTCAGGGCTGGCTGTTGGAACTCATGTACATATGACTTCCAAACTTTCAATTCCAAACTTGAATTTGAAAGTGTAAAACAACTGCTACAGAAGAACATTTTTTAAAAATTCAAATTGAGAGAAGCGAAGTTGTATAACTATTGCTTTAAAGAAGCAGCTGGTAGCATATGTCAGGACAATTTGGAGCTATTATCACCTCTTTAAGATACTGAGAAAATTGAATTGCTGACTAATGTAGTTGGGGGTGAAGGTCACCTTTCAAAAACCCGGTGACTGCAGTATGATCCTATTTTAAAAATCCATCTTGCAAAGTTGCAGTTGGAAGATAGCTTTCCTCTTACAACAAGTTACATTTTAAGATACATCAAGTTTGACTATAGATATAGATATAGATATAGATATATCTACATAGTGTATATATGTATCACTGAAAGAAATGCCCATCTTCCTTACCTTTTTCTATTCTCCGCTATAGAAACCAGTTGTGGGGAAGTGGGATTAGGGAGAGTTTGGATGATGGTAAAAGGAAAAACAACAAGACAAATTAACATTTCAAATATGTGTTTTTTTAAGTCATTTTGTTTCTGGGGTGGTGATGTGGGACAGATGTTTATGTTGTTCACGCATGCACTGTTCTCTGTTAGTTTCTTAGGCAAAGATAGAACCTGACTTGGTATGAGCAAGAGAGAAACTGCTCTGCATTAAAATGTATAATGCTGTCTCCACTATTGGCAGGAAAAGCTTTTGCAGATAAATTTACATTTAAATGTAAAATACTGTTTTTCCATGAAAGTGTGTTTGCATGTATGTATGTATGTGTGTATATTACACTCTGATAGTTGAAAGTACGAAGGGGCATATCTTTACCTTACCACTGGTGGTGACTCTTCAAAATGCAAAATAATAGGAACATGATAAATATTTTATGTTTGGTGTCCTATTCAGTTTGGGCTGCTATAACAAATACCATAGACTGTGTGGCTTATCAACAACAGAAATTGATTTCTGACAGTTCTAGAGGCCAGAAGTCTGAGATTAGGTCTCCAGCAAGGGCACATTGCAACCTCACGTGGTATAGAGGAGAGAGAAAGCATGTTCTCTCGTGTCTTTTTAAAAGAACACTAATCTTATTCCAAAAGCTCTACCCTCACAGCCTAATTACCTCCCAAAGGCGACATCTCCCAATACTATCACACTGGGGGTTAGGATATTTCGATATGAATTTTGAAAGGACACAAAGATTCATGCGAAGCATTTGGAGAACTGACTGATGAGAAAAACAAATATATTGAAAGCCATTGAGATCAATGAGATTTGGAGTGTCAAAACTCTTTTTTATTGTGTGGCTGGAGACTTCAATCACCTTTTTCTAGAATGAATAAAATTCTGGAAATGTACTGGAGTGCTTAATTGTGTTTCACTATGAACCTTGAATAAGGGAAGGCAATGGATTCTATGACAAGTTTGAGAATTTCTTCCAAATGAGGATGGGAATTCATATTTTGAAGGGACTCATTTTTGAGGATTGAGAAGAGGACAGTCTTATAGAAAAATAAAGCTAGAGACTATAGATTGTCATTTAAGAGACCCTGCAAATAGCTAACTTTTATAATTTTTTCCCTCAGACTATGAGAAAAATTGTATTCAGTATCCAGGTCTAAATGTTTTTTTCTTCACTATAGCTTATGTCCAGAACTTCAGAAAAATCTGATAAAAACACACAGGCTTGTGTTAGAGTTTTGGGGAATCTGTATGTGGTGGTGGTGGGGGTATACAGAGAGCCCATGGACCATCTAACATCATTAGTTTGACTACTCTTTTCTTGACTTTTATGTTTTTGAAATAAAATGCAGGCAACAGTTAGGAAAAGAAAGTCATAACAGAGTTGTCCAACATGTCAGACAACTTGGCTTTGCTGAAACATTTTGTGTGTTAGGATTTTGGCTTTGCCATTAATAGCTTGGAGACAGGACATTTAATGTCTAATAAGGCAAACTCATTTAGACCATTTAGCCAATGCAATGGTTAATTTTTTGTGCCAACCTGACTGGGCTATAGTGTGCTCAGGTATTTGGTCAGACATTATCCTGAATGTGTCGTGAGGTGTTTTTGGGTGAGATTAACATTTAAATCTGTAGACAGAGTAAAGCTTATTGCCCTTCTGTGATGTGAGAGGGACTCGTCTAATCAGCAGAAGACCTGAATAGAACAAAAAGATCCTCCCCTGGGTAAGGGATAATTCTTCTTGCCCGATGGCCTTTGAACTAAGTAGGGCATTGGTGCTCCTGCGTCTTAGACCTTTGGACTTGGACTGGACCTAAACCATCAGGTCTCCTGGACCTCCAGCTTGCCAGTTCACCCTGCATATCATAAGATTTGCCAGCCTCCATAATCATATGAACCAATTCCTTACAAGAAATTTCAACCTTCTTCTTCTCTCTCTCTCTCTCTCTCTCTCTCCTCTCCCTCCCTGGAGGACCCTGGCTCATAGAGCTGCTGTCTTTAGTTGATCTTTTAATATACTTGCTTCCTTCATTAGTGAGTTCTCCAAAAATATTATGTTTACTATTTCCCTACTGCGTGCCAGGCACTATGCCAGCTCCTGAACGTTCAGTACACAACACTACAGAGATTGCCTCTGCTTCTGTTGAAGCTCACAGATTAGAGAGAGACTGACAATACACTAAATGTTTTTGTTGCCTTCTCTCTGCCTTCTTCTCTTCTTCTCTCTAAAAATGTATAGAGAATCTTATATTTACAGCATAGAAAAAGAAGAGAGTAACCCAGAGGCACACTTCACCTAGTCCAGGACATAAAGAAGGCTTCCCAGAAACAGTGGCATTTAAGTTAGGTCTTAAGCAGTGAGTAGGAATTACCCTGTGATGGTGTTTGAGGGTTAGTGTGGAAAAAGAATGTTTATAAAGGCTCTGCACTCATATAGGACTTCACATATTTAAGGTATTGGTGTGTCTGGAATGTAAGGAGGGAGAAGAAAGGTCAAAAAGTTGTAATTGAAAGGGATCAGATTACATAGGGCCATTAGGCTATATTAAGAATTTGAGATTACCTAGCCTGTGACCAAGAAATGAGAACAGAAATCACTGTGATTTCACACAGAAATCACTCTGACTGAATGCCAGCAGGACAAAGGTGGCCATGGAAGACCTTTTGGGATGACAGAGTTAACCAGATAAAATAGAAAATTGCTTCATTTTGGGTGTTGTCAGGGCAAATAGAAGCAGGTAGATAGTACTAAGTCAAGGAAAAGGAGTGAAGCTGACTTTGTGGGGTGATCAAGGGTTTTGACCCTTAGGTGGCTGAGATGCCCACACTGAAGTGTTAAGTAGGGAGGTGGAGCTCAGAAGATAAAAATATTGGAGTCTTCAGGGTGTATGAATGAATGAACAGACATTTCTTCAGAAAAGAAATACATATAGCCAACAAGCACATGAAAAAATGCTCAACATCATTCAGCATCAGGGAAATACAAATCAAAACCACAATGAGATACTGATGCAGGAGAGTTTGGTTCTTGTCTCATGGAGTTGAAGAATGAATCTCGTGGACAAAGGAGAGTAACTAAAGCACCAGAAGTTTATTAAGTAAGGTACCAAGAAAGCTCTCAGAAGTGAGAGGGGGTCCTGACAGCGTTGCCACTGAGGGCTTTTTGGACTGGCCTTTTATAGAAAACCTGACTAGGGAGTTGATGAACTTGAGATTTCTTGTGCCATCTTGAGTGAATGACATCTGACTGTTTTGAGTCTCTGTAATTAGTTGATAGCCATCAAAGGAAGATATTCCCTCATATTTTGGAGCCAAGGGGCCACATTTACTTCCTTATCTCTGTTTTTGTTGCCTTCTCTCTGTTGCATCTTAGTGTTTTTGGTATTTATGGGAGTCTGACCTTGGGGCCTCCTGGTGTCCTTGGTGTACAGAGATTTGTGAGAGCCAGACTCTGGGCCTTTCCCTTATCTTTCCTGCCTAGCTCTATCTGTCCCTTACACAATACCACCTTACACCAGTTAGAATGGCTAAAATAAAGAAGTCAAGAAATGACACATGTTGGCGAGGATGCAGAGAAAGGGGAACCCTCTTGCACTGTTGGTGGGAATGCAAGCTGGTGTAGCCACTCAGGAAAACAGTATGGAGGTTCCTCAAAAAGTTGAAAATAGAGCTACCCTACAATCCAGCATTTGCACTACTAGGTATTTACCCCAAAGATACAAAAATAGTGATCCAAAGGAGCACCTGCACCCTGATGTTTATAGCAGCAATGTCCACAATAACCAAACTATGAAAAGAGCCTTGATGTCCATTGATAGATGAATAAAGAAAATGTGGTACATATATACAATGGAATACTACCCAGCCATCAAAAAAGTTGAAATCTTGCCATTTGCAACAATGTGGTTGGAACTAGAGGGTATTATGCTAAACAAGGTAAGTCAATCAGAAAAAGACAATTATCTTATGGTCTCATTCAAATGTGAAGTTTAGGAAACACAACAGAGGATCATAGAGGAAGAGAGGGAAAAATAAAACAAGACAAAAATCAGAGAGGGAGACAAACCATAAGAGACTCTTAATCATAGGAAACAAACTGAGGGTTGCTGAAGGGGAGGTGGATGGGGGGATGGGGTACCTGGATGATGGACATTAAGGAGGGCACATGATCTAATGAGCACTGGGTGTTATATGCAACTGATGAATCACTGAACTCTATATCTGAAACTAATAATATATTATATGTTAATCAATTGAATTAAAAAATAAACACATGGAAATATAAAAAAGGGAAAAAGATAAAAAATAAAAGGATAATGTAAAAAAATTAGTTTTTTCTTAGATTAGGGCTTTTTTTTTTTTTTTTTTTTTAAGATTTTCATTTATTTACTCATGAGAGACACAGAGAGGCAGAGACATAGGCAGAGAGCCTGATGTGAGACTCATCCCAGGATCCCAGGATCACACCCTGGGCTGAAGGTGGATGCTCAACCATTAAGCCACTCAGGCATCCCTTGAGATTAGATTCTAAGAACAAAAGTAAATCATGTAAAAGGTTTACTCAGAATGTGACACCATCAAGCCCTGTTCCTTAAAAGAAAAAGGAAATCACTCTGACTGAATGCCAGCTGGACAAAGGTGGCCATGGAAGACCTTTTGGGATGACAGAGTTAACCAGATAAAATAGAAAATTGCTTCATTTTGGGTGTTGTCAGGGCAAATAGAAGCAGGCAGATAGCACTAAGTCAAGGAAAAGGAGTGAAGCTGACTTTGTGGGGTGATCAAGGGTTTTGCATTAGAGGTGATACACTTAGGTGGCTGAGATGCCCACACTGAAGTGTTAAGTAGGGAGGTGGAGCTCAGAAGATAAAAATATTTGAGTCTTCAGGGTGTACAAATTAATCCATGATATGTATCCAAAAGGTTGCTAAGGACAGGGGGGCTATAGAAGGCAAAAGAAAGAGGACCCAGTACTGACCCTGAGGGATGCCTAACATCATCAATCTAAGAATGCTGGAGTAGATTTTAAACAGGGGCATTTGCTTTGTCAAGTGGAGGAGCTTTTGGAGATTTTAACTGGGAATGTTTTGCAATGGTTGATTAAAACCCTTACCCAAAGTGACCACTGATGACTTTCCCCTCTACTCTTGACCCCTCACCTAGAAATTCCTTCTCTTCCTCAGTAGAGCAAGTTCATCTTCTCACCCTCTTTTCTGTCCCTAGATCAGAATAAACTTTCTTCCTTACCCTCCAGGTGGTGTTAGGTTTATCTGACTTTAGTCAACCTCTCTCCACTCTGTAGTTTAGCACCAGACTTCAATGTTTCGCTGAATTTTATCTAGGACAGGTAAGTCCCTGAGGCATCTTCAGAAACAAGTGGGAGGTATTCAAAGCTCCTAACGAGGATTTGGTTTAGTTTGCTGATTATTGGCACCAGAGTTGAGTCAGGATTCTTAAGGAATAGAAATGCTAACCCTTTCAGGACCTGCAAATCTTTGCAGTCAGTATCCATGAGTGTAACTTTAAAAGTAGTTCAGTGCATTCTCCCACATTGGAAAAGTACATTTTCAAGGGGAGAAGAATTAAGGCTCTTACCACAATCAGAGTCCTATTTATCAAGGGGAAGCCAATTTTAAAATATAAGGATTTTTAGATATACTAACCCCTAGAAATTTTTTATTTCAAACCTTTCTGTTCCTCATCCTTCTGGCTTTGAAGATAACCTTCAGAATGTAAATTGATGCAGCAAGGGTTGAAGCCCAGAACCAAAAATTCTGATGCAATATTTCAAAGAATGTTGTGGCCTTTCTTCTGTGCTGACTGCTAAGAACGCTGTCAGTACTTAAAGTGGAAGAGCAGTCAGGTTTTGTTAGACATTAACTCAGTACTTGCCTTGAGAGTTTGAGCTCTTCTAACTAGTTAAAAAGCACTGCATAGGGGATCCCTGGATGGCGCAGCGGTTTAGCGCCTGCCTTTGGCCCAGGGCAGGATCCTGGAGACCCGGGATCGAATCCCACGTCGGGCTCCTGGTGCATGGGGCCTGCTTCTCCCTCTGCCTGTGTCTCTGCCCCTCTCTCTCTCTCTCTCTCTGTGTGACTATCATAAATAAATTTAAAAAAATTAAAAAAAAAAAAAAAAGCACTGCATAACCTGTCTTACCATGAACGGCTGCGTCTTTTATTGTGGCATCTGACTGAAGCTTTCAGAAGCAATATATTTCGACTACATATAGCAGAGTAAAGAGCTCCAAAACTTTGCATCCTAGCAGGAATAATGGGATTGTGGAAGATTTTAGGTTCAATTCCATTTACAAGCAATTGCTTAAGGCCTAATATGTACAAAGATCTGGATTAAGTATGAAAATATAAGACAATCACTATCCTCAAGGGGTACACTGTCCAGGGAGGGTGGATAGGACAGATATAGAAACATAATTACCATATGTAATAAAAAAACAGTACAAATTTCAAAAGTAGGAATGGCCCTGTGGTTGCTATTATTTTTTTTAAATAATGAATTCTTTCCCAACAATGACTACCATTGACGATTTATTTAGGGTTGGTACTGTCTTAAGTGCTTTACACATTTTATCTCAGTTAATCCACACAACAACCCATGAGGTCAGTAGCCATTCTGTGGTTGAGGAAACAGGCTGAGAGAAGTTAAGTTATTTGTCCCAGATCTCATAACCAATAAGTGGAGAAGGGGGAACTGAACCTTTACTCTGTTGAATTTTAAACTCCTTACCATAACTAGTTTCCAAATTGTTTCTTCAGAAAGGTGAGTGTTAATATGGGATCTGGGAGATGTAAATTCCAGAAAGACAATCCCAGAAATCTCAAGGAATTGGGGATAATGCATTTTCTAGGCAATTCTTAGGAGTTTTTCTTCATGAACTGGAGATTTCACAGCACCAGGTTTATGAGGACCACAACTAATGACCCTAAACTGACAAAGTTAAGGAAAGATTTAAGATTTAAGTGAAGTGTTATTTCCTTGTAGTCTATTGATAGCTACCCACCCCATGTAGGAATATAAACACCTAAATATATAGTTATGAAAACAAACATTTGATAGACTTTCTACTGCTAGATGGTCTAAATGTTGCTGTTTAATGAATTAAATCAGTTTTGTTTTTCCCTCTATTGGAAGGTACTATGGGAAATAGTATTTGACTTTTCTTGGGTAATTATTTTATTTTTTTTAAAGATTTTATTTATTTATTCATGAGAGACACACACACACAGAGAGAGAGAGAGAGAGAGGCAGAGACACAGGCAAAGGGAGAAGCAGGCTCTATGCAGGGAGCCTGATGTGGGACTCGATTCTAGGACTCCAGGATCATGCCCTGGGCCAAAGGCAGGTGCTAAACCGCTGAGCCACCCAGGGATCCCCAAGTAATTGGTTAATTTTAAATGGAATATTGAAAAGGAACATATGGATCCCCAAATAATTGGTTAATTTTAAATGGAATATTGAAAAGGAACAGAATCACACATTTCTGTGTGTTTGATTCAAGTTTATTCAAACTTAATGGAAAAAATTTGTTTATTTCCATTTTTAAAAAATAACAGATTCAGAGCAAAAGGAAAATATAGCTAAAGCAATTAAAAACCCTTATTTTTGCAGTTAGTAAATCTTTAGACGCTGAGACTATTATATATTATAATGCTATTTTTGAAATAGCATTACTTAGACAGGTATTCTCTACTACTTGGGTATTAACCCTAATATGAATTTCAAAGATACAGAAATGTGAATATGTGAATATATTTTAATGGGAGTTAGAAGTTTGTAACTTTTATTATCCCTTGAAACTTCAAATTCTACTAATTATTACTTACCTAATACATTAAGTAAAGCATTTTTAGTAAACTTATTTTCAAATAGATGAGTGAAAATTCATATATTATAAACAGATCATTTAATTTTTTACCATTTTCCTTAAATGGAAATTTAGTTTTTTGCCTGACAAATGGAACAGAATTTCCATTTTTTCAGTCTTATTTTCTTATTTATTTTCTTTTGTGTGCCCCTTTTGTAGTTGAGATAAAATGGAGAATTAAATTTTGTATCAAATTGCCTTAAAGATGTCAATAATTTCCTCTTTGCCTCCACAGTCACTTTCAAGGGACCTGCCCTTCCTCTAGCTCCAGCATGGGGTGTCCTTTGAGCTGTGTGACTTTCATCCTCAACCCTTCTATTCCTATTCCTCTTTCAGGTAACTCATCTAGGGAGCCAGGAGTGGGTCCCGCACCTCCCTTGGCCCATCAGGTATGGGTTAGAGAAATGAGACTTTTGTGGGCAGCTGAACTAGAAGTCAGTGCATTCTCCTATCTAAGTACTAACCA
This sequence comes from Canis aureus, assembly GCF_053574225.1. Lineage (NCBI taxonomy): Eukaryota > Metazoa > Chordata > Mammalia > Carnivora > Canidae > Canis > Canis aureus. The sequence goes on from NC_135614.1 coordinate 49,844,885, forward strand.
GGCCCAATGCTGCTTAGCTTCCAAGATCAGATGAGATCCGGTGAATGCAGAGTAGTATGGCCATATACAGCTCCTGTGCATTCTGGTGTTGAGTTCTCTATTCTTGATAGCCTAGATGAGGGAGGCCATTTGTAAACCATGGAATAAATAAATGACTTAAGTGAAGAGCTGGTTTAGAGTGAGAGACACAAAAATGCACAAAGACACAGAATATAAGGGACATATCCTCTCTTCCACCCTGTAGCCCTCACCCCAACACCTTCCACTCCCCCACATACCTAGCTGCCTGACAACTTTTTGGTGTTCTGGAGACCCTGCTGTAATTCTTACAGTGATATTGGTTGAGAATGAAATAAAAGCAGTTTTTCCTTGAAGTATATTGAGAAAGTGTTTGTGCCTTACAATCAAATGGGAACTAACACAGGCAAAAAAATGATTCTTTATATTCAGTCTTGAATGATAGAGGATGCTGAGTGTTTGACATGTGCTTAAAGCTAATACATTCAGTATAATAGATATATGGTGTTTTCTCCTGTCCAGCACCCATTTGTTTCTGATAATTGCCATTCTTTTGATAATCATACTTTGATTTTCCTTTGGCATACCTCTTCTCATTTTTTCACTCATATAATTTGTACAAAGTTGATCTCTGTGTCCAGACCAATTCAGAGATGGGCATATTACTCAAGTTAGGTATATGGCATCCGTTCTAGGAATGTGTCAGTTATCACTGGAAAGAGAAGTCAAGGGCAATGTAAGCCTGGAGGTGCTAAGAGCAACCACATGGAAAGAACCTACCAAATGATAAAGCCAACACAGGGCAAAGCTGAGCACACTGTGTAAGGATTGACCCTGGCATCACTGTTTGAACTCCTAGATATGGCAGTGTCAAAAGGAAGAATTATCACTGAACTCTTTAGTTTTTGAAGACAATGACACCCCTCATCCTGTTTTCCTCTATGGCAGTTTGAGTTGGTTCTGTCACATATAGCTCATAATATTAACCAAAATACCCCGTGAATGTGACATGGGAAACAGAAGACCTGGAACCTGTCCCTAAATAATTTGCTGTAAGTAGGATAAGGAAGATTAACAGGCATGTAGTCATTAAAAAGAGTATAAAATGTATTATTAAATGTCAGACTACTGAAATAGTGTAAACATTATCCCTTGAGATGCTGATAGTAAGGACAGTTTAGAATCTCTATTAATTACATAGAATCTGTATTCAATCTTGAATTACATTTGAAAGTGCTGCCCCATCTTCATAGTCAACAGATATGAAGACAAAATATGTGGAATGTGGCAGGTAAGCACCTGTATTTTGCATCAGATCATAAAGAAATCTGAAGAAAAATCACAAGAAAAGCATTTGCATTTCACATTAGACAAAAGAAATATACTAAGAAATCATGAGAAAAACAAGCAACTTCCACCAACAGCAAAAATTAAAGCAAAAACTAAACCAACCAAATGAAACCAAGAGAGATGTGTTTTTTTTTTTTTTTAAGATTTTATTTATTTATTCATGAGAGACAGAGAGAAAGGCAGAGACACAGGCAGAGGGAGAAGCAGGCTCTATGCAGGGAACCCGATGTGGGACTCGATCCCGGGTCTCCAGGATCACACCCTGGGCTGAAGGCAGCGGTAAATCACTGAGCCACCCGGGCTGCCCAAGAGAGATGTTTTTAAAATTGATTATGTTAATGTTTTCTTTGATTCTTAATTGCAATTTGGGATTATTGCATCCATTTTACTGTGTATCTTTGCCAACCAGGATACTAAATATATTTTGTTTTTCACAAATGCCAATTTACTATCCTTTTTTATGTACACAGGTAGGCTGGTATAGGAGATGTAGAGAACAGAACAGAATAAGCCTCTCTGAGCTCACGGATTTCTAAAGAGGTCCATGGTTGGGCTTCAAGGGCATCTGTGCTTCTCTAGAAATTTTCAAAATTTGTGTAAATGTGCATTTTTTTTTGCCTTAAGAGATGCTGTAATTTTCATCAGTTTCTCAAGGGATCTATGATCCCAGAAAACATTATAATGTCCTGATAATTTAGGGCCATTTATAAGAAACTATTTATCATAGCTACATATTAATATATGCTATCATATTAGGATATTATTGGCATTTTGAAGTAAACTATAGATAATGTTAAAATCCTAAGTAAATTTTAGAATTAAATGCGTTTTTCCTACATAAACTATACTCATGCAGGCTGTCAGCCATGTAAAAATTATTTCAGGATATTTAGCTTAAAAATAATAGCAATTATTATCTGTATCAAAATTATATTTTGACTAATTCACATTTATTATCTAACTCTGCTAGATAATAATTTTAACTTTATGGATATTAACTTTGTTCTTTTTGAATGCCTTCCTCCACTTTCGAGAAACAAATCTTCACATAGCTCCTTACCTTTACATTCTTTAGCTTTTTCTTTTTTTTTCTTTTTTTAAAGATTTTATTTATTTATTCATGAGAGACACAGAGAGAGAGGCCAGAGACATAGGCAGAGGGAGGAGAAGCAGGCTCCCTGCAAGGAGACTGATGTGGGACTCTGTCCTGGACCCCGGGATCATGCCCTGAGCTGAAGGCAGATGCTCAACCGCTGGGCCACCCAGGCGTCCCTGCATTCTTCAGCTTTTTCACTAGTGAAGGTCTATTACTTTTTAACATTTCCCATTTGAAAAATCTTAGGGAAAATATTTAGTCATTCACATACTCACTCCTGTTTCCCCAAGGCTAAGAGAATGGGTACTATGGCTAGCAGATTTTATTAGAACATGTTTGGATAAAAGTACATACCCCAGCCCCTCCCAGGGGCCTATTATTCCCAGGAGATATGAAGGATGATGGGAAAATTAAATTATAAATATTGACTAGAAGGAATGTATTCCAGGAAGGCATGTGAAATATGGCACAAATATTTAAAATATCACAAAAATTTGCAAGTTCAACTAGAGTGGTAGCATTCCCTCTGGGGTGTAAAAAGTACAGATTATAGAAATAGACAAGGGTCAGATTAGGAAGACTGTGTATGCTATGATAAGGGATTGGAATTTTATCCCGTATACCAGTGTATTGTGAATTCTGCATTGGCCTCATAGGATGAAGGGGGGATTTGTTAAAATGCAGGTTCACAAACTCAACATTAAATACAAAGAATCCAAATCACTGAAGGCCTCAGAGCCTGCATTTTAAAAAAGCACCTCAGGTGACGCTTATGTCCACTAAATACTGAAAATCTCTGCTAAGAAAAATAGAAAAATATGAAGAAATGAAATAGTACAAATGAAAACATCTGTTAATATGGCTCTGGGCCCCAGATTAAGTTGGTTTAGTTCCATCTGGCAATGTGTTAGCTTCAGGCATGTGAGGGCTGCACGTCCTGTGTATACGTTTCAGAGTGATTTTTTTCTAGCTAAGCATTTCAAGGAAAACTCCCTGATGGTGAAATAAATATCCCTACTTTAACTTATCCAAAGGAAGTTTTAAAACCCTAGAAAACTTGGGATCCCTATAAGCATGAAAAGTTCTCTTTCAAAGCAGAAGCAGAGATTCGTTTTTTTTTTTTTTTTAAGATTTTATTTATTTATTCATGAGAGATAGAGAGAGAGACAGAGAGAGAGAGAGAGAGGCAGAGACATAGGCAGAGGGAGAAGCAGGCTCCCTGTGGGGAACCTGATGTGTGACTTGATCCCAGGACCCCAGGACCATGACCTGAGCAGAAGGCAGACGCTCAACCACTGAGCTACCCAGTACCCCAGAAGCAGAGATTCTGAAAGACACATTAAGAAAAGAGACTGTAAAAAAAAAAAAAAAAAAAAAAAAAAAAAAAAAAAGAAAAGAGACTGTAAGTAGAGATGACTAACTGGAGAGATGCTGATATTCAGTGTATGGTCCTTAATTAGGAAAATTCAAGTGCTAAATAAATGTCCAGTTTGCCTAGGTTTTTTCAGACTACCTTTACTAGTCAATTTTACTTATTAGCATCAGTGAGGAAAGGTTTCTGCTACAGTGGATTTTTCTTTGTTATACTGCCCTTTATATACAGCATTTGGGCTAAACAAGTGTCCTAAAGATTTTGGTTATGGGTTCCCAGTGTTTGACCCAGGATTTAGGCTGAGTAGGCTTAAGAGATTACATGAAAATCACTAGCTTTTTTCTTTTTTGAAAGCAAAAAAGTCTGAAAATTGGGTTCATTTTTAGCTCAGAATAGTCAACCTTCCTGGCCTCAGCCCTAGTGTTGAAGAGTTGTGTGCTCTTGAGATACTATTTAATATTTTACAGTTTTGACTGTGAAACTGGGATAATAATGCCATCTTGTTCATCCCCACAAGACACTGAGAGTCAAATAAAATGATATAATGGAAAAACTCTATTGAAATATATACTCTTTTATAAAAGCAATGAATTATTATATAAAAGAAAGTACAGCCAGATATACAAAATTTATTGTAAAATATATCGTTGCCTCTAGGAGTTCAAAATCTAAGACAACACATGGGCAGGAAGAAAAGAGCTCCCTGCAAATACTATTGTAACTGGGAAAAACTGTGAAATCTGGACATAAAATAAGTGTCAAGATTCTGGAAATCTGCCCGTTTATAGCAGAGTTGTTGACATCAAGTAGAATAATGATTCCATTTAAAATTCTGACAACTGCTATTACCTGTTTGTTTTGTTTTGTTTGGAGAATATTATTTCCTGGCCTTCTGCTCTTTCCTGCTAGGCAGATAGCAAGATTGAAAGAGGTGTGTACCTGTGTGAGTCCATAAATGAAATGAAGCCTTCAGAAAGAGATCTGTTCCTTCAAAGCCTTTCTTCGGGTTTTTCGATGTGACCTGATCTTAATGTTTAGAGTTCGGTCCCAACAAGCCACCTTTGGTTTACTGGCCTCTGTGGCACAGTCCTCACTCTGCTCTTTGGTCAGTTATCATGTTGCTCCACACTGCCATTACATCCATCTTGCTTGGCAGTTTCATTATTCTTACCCTTGAGGCTCACTGCTCCTTTGCATACAAGAAAATCTGGATAGAATTATCACTACTTTGGTACAGTGATTTGGTCTGCTTTTTCTCAAACCTAGTGAAAAATTAAACAAGAGTATCTGTGATGTAAGGATTTTCAGAAGATTACCAACAGCCTCTGTTTATAGCGTTGGCTAAGATGGACAGCTTGCAAGTATATTTATTGCTGTTTGTTATAATAGCATCTTATGCATTCATCTGTGACAGTCAAAGGGGCACTGTTTGTCTGGTGCCCAACATTTGAGCTCCTTTAAAATAGACTAAATATTTGTCAGGAAGGAAAAGCTGATTTTCTTAAGACCTAGACATATGGGACTGTTGTCAGCTTGATGGTGTCGTGTGTGTGTGTGTGTGTGTGTGTGTGTGTGTGTATCCATGCAAGAGACCCCTCAACAAAAAAATAAGAGACACCTGTGAATCTCTCCTCTCCAATATGTACACTTAGGTTCAGATCCTCCAATATAGCTGAGATTGACAGCAGACCTTTAGCAGGATTGGGCAATGCTTGGTAAAAACTCCAGATAATTTTTAAGTTTTTACTTCCTCTCCGAAGTATAGTTTTGGAATCAGACAAGTCTTAGGTTAAAAATGAGCACCATTTGCTACCGTGTTATCTCTCATATGTTACTTAAGCTTTCTGTAAAATGGGGACAGTCACTTTTCAGAAGTTTGTTGTAAGGTTTAAATGTACAGTATATAAAAGGCCCAAAATAACACCTGACATAGAGAAGGTACTCAGTAAATATTAGAGTTCTATCCTATTGTTAGTTATGTTTTTCCACCTTGTGTTCATGCATTGTGATGGCATGAGATGTATCTCTTTATATTTACCATTGGCGAATATTTTACTTTAGAGGATTTTGTAACCTCAATTCCTTGAAAGCCTGACATTTTTATGCATCTTAGGTATGCATCTTGGAGAGTCTCAAAACACCTCTGATTAGCAAACTTAATAAAAGCATAGCTAAATTAAGCCAACCAAACTCATTGTTCTGTTAATAAATCTCTTTCAATAAGACTCTCTGGATTATGGTAAGAGTTACCTGAGGATAAAATATTAATTTGTTTTTAATTCAGTGCACTGCAATGAAGTATGCTGATATTATTAAACTCAACTTTTCTCTGATTTGGAGGTGAAACTAAATCACCACCGAGTAGTAAGGCCACATACTATAGCAACACACCTGCTGAAGGGGTTTTACAAACACTGCAAATTTAGGATAAAGTTTAATCAGTTGGAGAAAAGCTATATATTGAATATAAATTAACACATCATAGATGAGTGATTTAAGTCGTTTACTTTGATTTGAATTATTTAAAGGCAGCACAATAGAGTAGTTTATCTTTTATGGCTTTCTACGGATGTGCTCTATGATTTAAAAATTTTTTTACAAAAGTAGAGAAAAAGGTGAATTTGATAGGAAGAAAGCTGAATTTCAGAGATCCACTTATATACTATTGAAAGTTGCATAGTCAACAGTGAGACACTTTTAAACTATTAAAATGCTGTCTGGCATTAGTAGAATTTGTTTGGTCTTCATTATTTTTTTGTTCACAATATTGAACATATAACTATTGTGATCTTATATGTCTCCTGTGAAAACATTTTTGCTATTTTTCCATCACTGAGTGCGGGAGTAAAATACTCCTTTGCTTTCCAAGGTCTGGCAAGAAACAAAGTAAGTATAATGGGGTGGGCCGGGTCTCATATGCCAAAGGCCACTGAACCTCATTCACCTTCATGATTATTGCTACACTTAAATTTTCAAGGAAAAACAAAAAATGGATTTTGATGTAAAAGTATCCCTTTGTGTAATCTATAGGAAATTAAACACATATCCTACTTTAGTGAGCAAATTTGAGCTGCATAGGTCCCTGGTTTGTCTGACCTTTACTCAGGCAAAGAATGCTATACCAATCTGGATTGATTGATTGGTTGATTGATTAAGAGTATTGAAAAGCTTATCTTAACTTTAAAAAAGCAGTAAAAGCATAAATAGTGGCTCCCTGAGTTCAGATTGTATAAGTAGGAAAACATGTTACATTAATATGAATTTTAACAAAAAGATCATACTTGTGAAAACTTATTATAATTCATTTGCTATTTAGTATACATTTCTTAGCATATTCCCCTATGCCTTGCCCCAAAATGTCCTGCCCCCAGCTTTTCTTTAACTTTTTGACTTTCTTGTCTTATTGCTTTACTTCTACCTACCACTATCACCTCCTACCCCACATTTTATATATACAGAGCACTTGCCTCCTGTTATGTCAAATTGTTTATCTTTTCCAGAGTATATCAATTGTTTTTCTACCCCCCCTACTTTTGCATCAGCATGCATGCTCTCTTCCTAGTCCCCTTACCACACAAGGACTTAAGAAATCTCTGTATCCTTTCAAGTACCAGCATGAGACAAGTCTTCTAAGTTTTCTGTAAGCATCTGATTCCAGGACTGAGATGAATTCATTGTTCACTAATTGCACTTCCATACTTCATTGCATTATAATTACTTTCTTTGCATGTCTATTTTACTACTATCTTTCCATCTCTTTTTGTTCCAGTCTGCAGGGAAGAAAAGCACTTTGGCCATAGACAAAGTATACATAGTCGGGTTTGGCAACCAGAGAGCCTTCCTGATTTGTTATCAGGTCACATTTACTACCATTCTTTCTTGAGATAAGGCCACCTCACGGAGATAGGAACTAGGCTTTCAGGCTGTCCACTCAGACTGCTTCACAGAGTGGATATTTAGAATTTCTCGATGGGGTAGATGGCCCATAGTTCTTTGTTTAATAAGGCTGATTTCATAATCTTAGTTCAGTCCAACCCTGGATAATCTTTTCTGCCTCATTCCAGTCTCCCAACCTTGGCATTCACATGGGGAAGCTTTATCAGAGAGGCAGGGAGGAGGAGACTCTTCATGATATAACTTTGATAAGTAACTTGAGCTATTGAGCATTTATTTTCCACGATCTCTACAAATAAATAATTCTCAGCCCCTATTGCTGCTTATCAGGGTTGCCCCAGAAGTCAGTTTTTAAAGCTTTTTTATTCTAACCAGACTGGGAGCTTTTCTTGGGGGCGGAAGCTGTATCTCATTAACCTTTGTATCCTCAATACCTAACAAACAAAAGGAGCTCAGACACTTGTGAAGTGAATGGTCTAGAGGGAAGAATGACTTAAAGGGATGTAAGATCTTATTTTTCATTTATGGCTAACATTTTGTGACCTGGGATGCCAGATGTACCATGGGCTTCTTGACCAATCTCACATTTACTAAACAAATAAAGTGAAGGCTAAGAGAACACCATGTTGGCACTTCCTTCACATTTTAGGCAGATGGAGCAAACATAATTTACTGTGGCTTTATTTTATTTTCTCTCAGCCTTTATTGAACTTGGAGTTTACCCAAGGTTTGTTCAGTCCAGTCAGAGACCTTGTCAAGATCAATGGCTGTTCTCACCACAGTTTCCTTGCCTCATACTTCCAAGTTACAGGCTTTAAAAGAAGATTTAATTTTAAGATTAATTTAAGATTAAAAATACTCATATTGAGTAAGTATGAAGCTATTCAAACATTGTGGTATGTCTTCTCCTTGTTTTGTCTAAAGACACAAAATAAGATAATATATCAAAATGATAATCAAGTTAGTAAAAATAGCAATCATTTATTGAACATTTAATATATGCCATGGTCTGTACCAAGCACTTCGGAAAAATGATATATTACTTTGCAACTTCCTTGTGAGTTATAGATGAGATCCTGCAACTCAAAAATGTTAAGTAAACCATCCAGGTGTGTAATTTAGTAAATGTTCATTTGGCTTTAAAGCCTGAACTCTTTCTTTGATACCAAAATCTGACAGTGCAGTTTACTTCCATTGTTTTCACCATTCAAAGTCCAAAGTAAACCATTTTAATAGTTCCACAGCTCTCTAAATTAGGAGCAGTTTGAGGATTACAACACCCTCAGAGATAAGAGGTTGCCTTAGACGTAAGGTAAGACAAAAGTCTTTTGGTAATTACATCTACTAATTCTGCTTCTCTTGGTGCTCATTAGAGTAAAATCAGCAATCAGGTGATCTCAGTTTACAATCAATACCTCACAAGCCCTGGAAACCTAGGATAAGAGTAGTGTTAGAAAGTTTGGGAGAGATTACCAATACAATGTTTACGTCAATACTGAATACAAGGGGGAGAGGAGGTACTATCTGGCTTGCTTAAAAAGTTGAGATTTATTTATTTTTAATTTAAAAAAAAATTTTAAAGATTTTATTTATTTACTCATGAAAGTCACAGAGAGAGGCAGAGACATAGGCAGAGGGAAAAGCAGACTCCCCACAGGGAGCCTGATGTGGGACTCAATCCTAGGATCCCCCAGGATCACGACCTGAGCCAAAGGCAGATACTCAACCACCGAGCCACCCAGGCATCCCAAGAAGTTGGGATTTAATAACAAACAGAAATATAAAGCACCTTCCCAGGCATGAGAGCTCTAGTTATATGTGTGAAAAGTAGGTGAATAAATATCAAATGTGCCTTGTGGATTGTATATTTTACATGGATTTTTCTTTTCTTTAAGTGTTTACATTTTTAATCTATACTTTTAATAGTATAAGATATTTACTTAAAGCTATTGTTTCAATTATGGCATCATAGCTTCCATTAGTTTCTAGGTAAGTATGAATACTTTTTTTTACATATTTTGTGTATATTTAGCATGAATGGATGTTCAAATTTAATAGATTGCTTCGTTGCTTGAAGTCACTTGGATATCTTAGTACAGACTAATTTAAATTTGTTGAACATTAAAGCAAAAATTAAAATCTCCCTGAGATATTTCAAGTTTATTATACATTATTAATTGAATGTGTGGATTTATTTTGGACTTTAAGTTATTTGAAATGACTTAAAGAAAATAATCTACAAAAAAGACAGGATTTGAAATTTCTATCAGGATTATTTATAAGCTGAAATAGTGAAACATTTGACTAACAGTGACTTTAATAAATAGAGATTTATTTTCTTTTTTATGGTAAGAAATATGGAGGTAGATGGCTCCTGGAATTGGTTTAGTGATTTAGTAATCTTCTTGTTTTTTTCCCAATATGGTGATGGTGCCACAGCTCTGGTCATCAAATCCACATACAAAGTAGGAAGAAAGGAGAAGGAATCATTAATCAGGCCTCTATTTTAATCAGGAAAACAAAAGCTTTCCTAGAAATCCCTTAAGCCAACTTCTGCTTATATATCATTGGCCAGAACTTTGTTTCATGGCCATCTCTTACTACAAAGAACACTAGAAAAATGAATATTTTACTTTTTTAGTCACTACAGTGGAAGCTAGTATGGGAGAAGGGAGAGAGAAATGGCTCTTGGATCGGTTAGTTGAATTTTTTTTTTTATTGAATAAATTTTTTTTGAATTTTTAAATATTTTTTTGTTGAATCATACAGTTGTTGAAGCATGAAATAAAATAACTGGAAAGCACTTAGCAGAAAGTCTGACTTAGAGTAAGCAGACATAGTAGTTATTGTCATTACCAACAGCAAGGAATACCAACAGCAAGGAAATAAGAAGTGCTTACATGGTAATCTCACCTCTCTTTGTTTATATCCTATAATCCTACAGCATGTTTTAAACCTACTGGAAATAAGGTATCCAACCTTTATTTTTAAACTTTAGAACTTACTGCTTTCTTACATTAAATTTCCATGCATATCTTTATTTGGGTTGATGACTTTAAAATAAAAACAAATCATTTCTGTTTTCTGATTCATAGTATTCTCTATTCTCACAGAAATATGGAGGAAAGAATAGTTATTTGAGGACAGGGTGTCATATTGCCCAAACCTTTCTCTAACAACATCATTTGATTTGTGGTAAAAGGAGAAACAAGATTCTGAGAAGTTGAGCAAATAGCAAATAACTTCACCTCTCGAATGCCCTAGATTTCTTTTCTATATTAGAAAAATATATTGAAGATTTCCAATCTCTGAATGCAAAGACATGATAAGCATATTATACTAATGTTGATATTGTACTGTCCTTGGAAAAGGTATGGAAATGTTGTCAAGAAGTAGAGTGTCCCTTTAAAATGAGCTTTGACTTGTAGCAACAAGAAATAGATTGATTCTAGTTGTCATCAAACTGACTTTTATTGAAAACTCAAAAAAGATAAAATGTAGCACCAAGGAATTACATATACTCTAAGAAAACTCTTATTTGATATCCTAGAATAAATTTTATTTCTTTTTCATTGATTTGTTTGTTTCCCCAAAGCTTATGGGATATTTTATTTCTCAGATTAAGCCACATCTAATTTAGAAGTATCCCTTCAGGTCTTAAGACTACCTTTGGTAAAAGGTATATTGAATAACTACAAAGACTTGAATTGGAAGTTGACAGTAATTTTAGTTAACTGGTATGGCACACCTGAATGTAAGTAATAATAATAACAGATATTTAAATCAGTAATGAAACATTTAGCTTCAGTTTATTGGGGGGAAAAGAGACAAATGGAGACAATTGTGCTCAGCAAGTCAACATATTCAAGTAGAAAAAAAGTAGGTTAATAAGTTTTTAGTTTTTCAGAATATAAGGCGGCATGTCAGTGAGCTCTTAACATAATAATGCTGTGTAACAAATCACCCTAGAACAAACACACATTTATTATTTCTCAGGAGTCTATGGGCTGGCTGGGTGGTTATGTTGATATAGGCTGAATCGATATGAATTGGGCTAAATTGTGCATCTGTGGTCATCTGGCAGATTAGCAGAGAGCTGCTTTGACCAAGATGGCTTTAGCTTGGACAGTTTGGCTTTAGTCCATAAGTCTCTCACATTCCTTCATCATTAGCATATTCATTTGATGGTGGAAAGGGTCCAAGAATGAGTCAGCTCAGTCATGCAAGAGGGCAAGCAGAAACATACATGTTCTTTTCAAGCCTTTGCTTGTAGCACATTGGCTAGGGTCTCATTGCCTAAAATAAGTCAGATAGCAGAGTCCGTGTGGGAGAGAAGAACATGGTTAACGGCAAAGAACAGGGTGTAGGGAGATACAATTTGGGACCATTAATGTAACCAAGCTATACCATACCAGTCTTGTTTTTGTTTAGAGAGCATAGCAAGAACAAACCCTATTCTCTGAGTACTTTAGGTAACTTTGGTTGTATTGTTAGTTACTAATTGGCTGCAGAATTATCAAACTACTTTTCATGTAAACTAGTTTGCTTTTTTTTCAGATGGTAATTATGGTATTCTCAGACTTGATACCAATTTTCCTTTTATTTTTTTAAGAAGTTTTATGAATATTGCAGTTAATTGGCTATATCTCCACAATACAAGCCTTTATGTTTCTTCTCAAAAGATAGAGGCTTCTATTTCTCTCATATAGTCATTATTATCCTTGATTAAAAGGAAGCCCTATCCAAGAGAGAGAAAAAAAATTCAAATATTTCTAGAAATAAATTAGGCTAGATAAGAAGAGAAAAAGTATCTACTGTTTGGGATAAATTCTGTATTAGTGTAATGTGCTACATTTAACTATGACACTTGCTTAAAGATTCTTAGATGCAGGATGGTGTATGTGTTGCATAGAGACATTGAAAAACTTTGCCCTATAGCACCTCAGAGATGTGAGTTTATCATAATGACTTAAATTTTTGCAGTTATAAAATGTCACTGTCACTATTAGAAAAAATATGTTATTGCCTTCAAATTTTTATAATTTTTTGAAAAATTGTCTTAAATAAGCAGATCATTCTCTGACAAAGAATCTCACATTTTGTAGTGGAAAAAATGCCTTGAGTTTCTGAGGCGTATGTTGAAACTTACATATGCCCCATATCCACACTAAATTGTTACTGATCTAAACTTGCTAGTATAAAGTGGAAAAGTCCAGACTAAAATTTTAACACAAAAATTTCAACTTAAATGCATAAGGGAATAAAAGTGAAGAACTACAGCAATTATTTTCCAAGATGGAAAGAAAATGCAAAAGAGCACTGTTTGTGAGCTTATGAAAGATATATGAAACAGGATAAAGCAGCCATCTGTTAAAATAATTCAAAAGCAAAAATTTGGTGAGTTATTGACTGGTCTTAATAAGCTCGAATATTGTTATTTCACCCTCAAAGAATTTCAATCTAAAATCAACTCTTCATTAGTTTTGAATCAGCATTCCATGATCTGTGTCAGATCACTGTAGCTCAAGCACAGCAGCAGGTACACCAGATGCTGAACATTATATTAGCAAAATAACAAGGCAAAGTTCTCCTTACAAGCTCCGATTCCCTCCTTGCCTTCTTCCCACATACAGAAGTTGGAGACAAAACACACACACACACACACACACACACACACACACAAAAACCCAAATCTAAAAAAACAAAAAAACACAGAGGACAGACTGCAATTATATGGCATTAGGTTCTTGTTTTTGCATTTAACCTTGTTTTGCTTATGTATTAGCTCCTGTTATAGCATGGAATGTGGTAAATAGCTGATAGTAGCTGTCTCTATTACTTCTCTAAAGGTTATTTATATTTTCTCAAGACTAGATTACTTTACAAATAAACTCAAATCATAACTTGGATCCTGGTGCTTCTATTTAAATGGGAATTTTCAGGTTCTCTTCTTTATTGCTTGCTTGCTTTTTCTTTCTTTCTTTTTCTTTTTCTTTTTCTTTTTTTTTTAGAGAGAGAAAGAGCATGTGCAACTGGTAGGGGGAGGGGCAAAGGGAGAGGGAGAGAGAATCTTAGACAGCCTCTACAATCAGCACAGAGCTTGAAGCAGGGATGCATCTCAGGACCCCGAGATCATAATCTGACCCGAAATCAAGAGTCAGAGCTCAACCAACTGAGCCACCCAGGCATCCCAAGCTTCTCTTTTTTTCTTTTCTGCCTTCTCCACAATATACATATATACATATATTTCTTTTCAAAATGGCCATTGGCCTAGCTACAGACATAATCAGGAAATAAAGTTGTTAATCTCCTTTGAATGGCAAATGGCTTATATGTACAGATATTGAGAAGTTGTGTTTTACTCCACTTTGGCCATTCTACCTCTAGAAGCTAATCAATCTGATCCTTATGTTAAATGGTTAAAGTTGAGCTGCATTCCCACTGTTAGTGAGTATGCCATGGAAAATAACAGAAAAGGGGCAGAAATATGCATGTTATGATTCTCAGATCAGCCATAGCTTGTCTGTGTGTATACCATGGAAATAACAAATAGCTTGTTCTAAAGAAAATAAGTTTTCTACATGTCCTATATCACTTAGCAGCAGAGGATTATTGAGTTATCTTAAATTTTATCTTGACTCTTAATAGACCTCACTAAAATTACAGGAATAAAAGCAAACTTTTCCCAAGAATGATAGTTGTGCATTTATACATTATATTACATTGCATTATTTATGATTTATGACAAATTATAAGAAAATAAAACATCATAGTTGTATTGTGATTACAATTAACATACATTTTATTGCTGCTTTTTAAGAAAAAGATTTTATTTATTTATTTATGAGAGACAGAGAGAGAGAGAGAGAGGCAGAGACACGGGTAGAGGGAGAAGCAGGCTCCCTGCTTGATGTGGGACTTGATCCTGGGACCCTAGGATCACGCCCGGGGCTGAAGGCGGCGCTAAACCACTGAGCCACCTGGGCTGCCCTTATTGCTGCTTTTTGAAACACAAAAACAAATATTTAAAACAGTAACAGTTGAATGTATGTTTTTATTATTACATTGTTAAATTATAGTATTGTTACTAAGAATGCATGACACTGTTTTGATTAAAATAAATTTGATTAGTATCATCAAAATGCAATAGACAGAGGCACTTTGGTGCTCAGTCGGTTAAATGTCTGACTCTTGATTTCTCCTCGAAACATGATCTCAGAGTCATGGGATGGAGTCCCATGTTAGGTTCCACACTCAGTGGGGAGTCTGCTTGAGATTTTCTCTGCCTTCTCCCTCTGCCCCTTCCCCCACACTCTCTCTCTAAATTAAATAAGTAAATCTTAAAAAAAAATGCAATAGACATTGCTGCTATTAGTGGTCACAGAGGTCTGGGAAGGAAAACTGAGTTTATAGCACTCTTAAAAAATGCTATGGTTGTTTCTTATAATGCTGATGGTAAGATAGCAGGTGAAAATTTTAGAAAATGAAGATTTTCTGAAACAGAGAATATAAGACTACTTAAGAGGGGGAAATAAAATATTGACTCCCATGGAGAATTTTTTAAAAAGATTTTATTTATTTATTTGAGAGAGAAAGAGAGAGAGAGAGCAAGCAGTGTGGGGAGGGGTAGAGGGAAAGAATATCAAGCAGACTCCCTGCTAAACAAGGAGCCTGATGCAAATGTGGGGCTTGATCTCACCACCCTGAGTTCATGACCTGTGCTGAAACCAAGAGCCAGACACTCAACTGACTGAGTCACCCAGGCACCCATCTCATGGAGAATTTTTGAATAGCTAGCTGAAGACATGATCTGAAGACACTTGTATTTGGAGCATGTTTGTACCTACAATAAGTGTGCTAGGTTCTTGAGCACAGGGGTTCTGTGGGTTAGTATGAAGTCCCCTAACGCTGGAGCAAGAAAGAAAGCCTTAGCTGTTGGTTTGTACAGAAAGTGGGTGGATTTAGTTTCATGATTATAATGGAGAACTTTTTGCTATAGGAAAAAGAATATGACTGTAATTGGCAGGAGTGCTATTATAAGAACACTGCTTTTCCAAACAAAATTCTGAAAACCTTATTGAATGAATTTCTTGGAAGTTCGTGAGAGATTCGCAAAGACAGCTTTATGAGCTCCAAGTGTTCTGTGATGATGTTTTCATTCTCTAGAGTGGGGATCAGCAAACTGTAGCCCACAGGCAAAATCTGGCTTATTGCCTGTTTTTGTTTTGTTTTGCTTTGTTTTAAATTTTAAGTTTACAGAAAAATTGAACAGAGTTTCCATTATACTCTCATCCCTTCCCCAGTTTCCCTTGCTATTAACATCTTGCGTTGGTGTGGTACATTTGTTAAAATTGATGAGCCAGTGTTGATACATTAGTATTAACTAAAGTCTATCAGTTTAGATTAGTGTTCACTCTTCTTGTTGTAAATTCTATTGGTTTTGACAAATGCATAATGTCACGTATCCACCATTATATGTTATATGGAATAGAGTCACTGCCCTAAAAAATTCCCTTTGCTCCACACATTTGTCATCCCCCTCTCCATACTAGGTGACTACTGAGCTTTTTTTTTTTTTCCATAGTTTTGTTTTTCCAGAATGTCATGTAGTTGGAATCATACGGTATGTATCCTGTTCAGAACTACTTCTTTCACTCAGCAATAAGCATTTAAAGTTTCTCCTCATTAGGAGAACTCATTAACCCATCTTTAATTTTTGCCCATTTTTAAAATTATTGAATAATACTTAAATTATAGATGTCCCACAGTTTGTCTAGTGATCCATCTAATGAAGGGCATCTTAGAGGCTTTGAGTTTTTGGCAGTTAGGAGTAAAGCTGCTATAAAAATCTATGTACAGGTTTTTGTGTAGATGTAAGTTTTCCACTTCTTTGAATAAATGCTGAGAAATGTAATTGCTAGAATGTATGGTAAGAGTACATTTACTTTTGTCAAGAAACTACCAAACTGCCAGCCAAAGTAGCTGCACTGCATTTTATTCCCACCAGCAAAGAATGGGAGCTCTTGTTGCTCCACATCTTTATCAGTCATTGGTGTTGCCTGCATTTTGGATTTTTTTTTCTTTTTTTTTTGTTTTTTTTTTGGATTTTGACTATTCTAATATGGGTTATTAATTGTCTATTTTGGTAAATAAAATTGCATTGGGATATAGATATGCCCTTTCATTTACATATTGTCTGTGGTTGCTTTCATGCTACAATGGCAGAGTTGAGTAGCTGTGACAAACACCATATGGCTCACAGAACCTAAACTATTTACTGTCTGGCTTTTTATGGATACTTTCTTTAGAATATTTTTTTCTAACACATTCCCTCATGACTTTTTAAGAATTAATACAAAATTCCTATGAAAAATTTGTTTTGTTCATTAGAATTATCATGAATCCATCTAGGCCTTTCACTGGAGAGTGGAGTAGCTCCATCACTAATGCAGTAATAGATCAGGTCCAGCCTGAAAAGAACTTGGCAAAATGAGACTTCTGTGTTCTTATCTTTGGAGGATATTAAAGAAATGGAGGTTGCTCAAAGCCAATAAAACATCATCACGAACTATATAACTACAAATAGAATAATCTTGAAATTGTACATGAACTTTATAGCATGCATATATGCATGTATATGTTATATGTACATGTGTGTGTAAATATTTACTAGTCAAAATTAATTTTTATGAAGGAAACATCCTACCCGTGATCAAGATTACTTTCTCCTCAATTTTTAAAAATTATATTCAGCAATAAAAAGGAACACATTACCAATACATATGATAACATGGATCATCTTAAAAGGTGCCAGACAAAAAAAAAGTATGTGGGTGGGGGAAAAATTTAAATAAAAAAAGGATATATGGTTTTCATAAATGCTTAGTATCAACATTAATAAAATTATCTTAAAAGAGAGAAATTAGTGCTTATGAAAGAATGTGGCTTGGAATATATTCAAGTATATAAGTCATTATAACATATAAAGATAATAACTAGGGCAGCCCAGGTGCCTCAGCGGTTTAGCGCTGCCTTCAGCCCAGGGCGTGATCCTGGAGACCCGGGATGGAGTCCCATGTCAGGCTCTGGATGGAGCTTGCTTCTCCCTCTGCCTCTCTCTCTCTCTCTCCCTCTCTCTGTGTCTCTCATGAATAGATAATAAAATCTTAAAAAAAAAAAAACAAAACTAATCTGTTCTCATGGATTCAATGTGAACTATCTATTGGTCACAGTTTCCCTTGGAACAGTGTTTTCTAAATCTAGTTGCCAAGATTTTTCAAGGCTAACTTCAGTATGCCTGATTTATAATCTGCATTATGGATCACCTAAGGTGATTCTGATAGAGTTGTTCCAAAGACCATCATTTTTGAACTGTACCACATATCTAAGAAATTCTTTGGAAATTGAGAACCAAAGTTCATTATGCCAGTGATGCTTGGGGAATTTAGTTTATGTTGATTTGTAATTTGTTCATTATCATTAAATGAAATTTCTCTAATGTCCAGTTTCTTTGGAAATATTTTATTCTTTGAAA
Source organism: Canis aureus (assembly GCF_053574225.1). Taxonomy (NCBI): domain Eukaryota; kingdom Metazoa; phylum Chordata; class Mammalia; order Carnivora; family Canidae; genus Canis; species Canis aureus. Next base: position 49,863,149 of record NC_135614.1, read on the forward strand.
TAGGAATGTAAAATTAGCAGATTATCCTAAACTTAATCTTGTTAATGAAGTAGCCAAAATATTGATTGACCTCTCATGCCATGCAGCCATATAGCCTTCTGTCTTAGCTTACTGATTTTGTGGCCATGGGCTAGACATGGAGACAATGCCTTCATAAACTGTCACAGCCACAAACAATGTCAACAGCTGTGTGAGATTGAACTGCTGAGTCACTAGAGCCATTTTTGTTTAGCAAAGTGCTGCATGCTTCATCTCATGCTGCTTTTATCTCTCAAATTGTGATACATAGTTCATCCTAAAACATTCTTTAATTCCTGACCAGAAACCTACATGTGCATGTACAGTTTATGTGCTGTGAAGAAAACAACAGATAGGTCCTCTGAGGCAGTAGAACTGTTTTCTGGCACTGACTGTTTTACTTCCTAGCATTAAATTTTAAAACAGGAGGCCACTGGGGCACCCTAATGGTTCAATTGGTTAAATGTCTGCCTTTGGCTCAGGTCATAATCCCAGGGTCCTGGGATCAAGTCCCACATCAGGCTTCCTGCTCAGTGAAAAGTTTGCTTCTCCCTCTGCCCCTGCTCGTGATCTCACTCTCTCTCTCTCTCTCTCTCTAAAAAACAAAACAAAACAAAACAAAACAAAACAAACACTTAAAAAAAAAAAAGAGATAAAATAGGAGGCTATTACTGAAGTGGCTTTAATGCCACCATTGACTATGTAAGCAAGCCAAAATCTAAGCCTGTAAGTGCCTCAAGGTTCCAAAATCAAGATGCTAAGGACAACCAATCACAAATAGCCAACTAGTCTTTCTCTAAGTTATAGCCAATCAAATAATTTCCTTTCTTTGTTACCACACGTTATCTACATAAGCATTTCCTTTGGTTCTTGTCTGCTAAGCACTTCTAACTACTTATGATTTGGTGCTAATTACAATAGATTTTTCTCAAAAAACCTTAAAATTTTGAATATGCCTCAGTTTATCTTTTAACACTGGATATAGTAAAAAAAAAAAAAAGTCACAAATTTTCTCTCTTGGCTTCTTCCTTTTTAAAGCCTGAACAATGGAGCACCTAGGTAGCTCAGTTAGTTAAACATTGGACTCTTGATTTCAGCTCAGGTCATGATCTCAGAGTCCCAAGATGGAGCCTTTCCATGAGCCCCAGGTAGAGCCCTGTGCTGAACGTAGAACCTACTTAAGATTCTCACTCTCTGTCCTCCCTCTGCCACCATCCTCCACTTGTGTAGGCCATGTGTGCACTCTCTCTACTTAAAAACAAAACAACACCTGAATAATAATTCTTATTCTTGTGATGTCACATTACTGTGTATCAATCATGATCATGTCAGTAAAAGCACTGAATGGAGAGATACATCCATATTTTCTCAACCCACTGTTTTACCTCCCTGTTTGGCTTGGCTTCATTTGCCAAGGGTCCCATGAAAGCTTCCTTACTTCTCTCCCATTCTGCAGCCAAACCCTCTACAGTTCACTGTGGACTGCTGATTTGTGAATCTTCCTAAATCATGCACATAAAAGCATTTGTTCTCTACTTTTAAAACTTCCTAGTTTCTGACATGGTAATGCTTACTATCCTTTATTTAACATTTGAAACTCCTTACAACTAGGTCCAGTATGAACCTTCTTTAGTTGATCTGAATTTATGGCAGCTGCTCTGTGCACAGTAATTTTTGTTCTGTGTCTCTATATGTGCTATTTCATCTGCCTGGAATGCTTTTCTTACCCTCCATTTCCATTTGCCTGGGATGCATTTTTTACCCACCTTTTCCATTATAGGCTTTTTAGTTCTTTTTTTAAAGCCCAGCTGAAATGTTAACATTATCTATATTTTGCTAACCCTCTGACCCAGTATTAATACCTTTTTCCTTGTGCTCCTCTAATACCTAGCGATTTCAAAACCTATCTTTGATACTTATGCTTCCACTCAGTGTAGAGATTTATATACCTGATTTTATATATTAAGGTATTTGTTTCTTTCAAATTTTAATGTTTCTGAAATTGAGGTTTATCTTAAAAGTTCTCTCTATACTTAATGATTTTCCTTTTCCCATAAAATTATCATTCTAATTTAACTTAAATTGATGGTGTCTTATGTTGAATGAATGTAGTCTATGTCTCGTGTTTCTTTGCTGTAATGTAAGTTTCTTGGGTGGTGAGGATCATGTCTTACACAATTTTCTATTTTTCACAGCTCCTTGCACATAATAGGTAATCAATAAATGCTTTTAAAAGGAATGGAATATATAAAATGGTATAAAAATGAAAGATATGATATACTGCCCCTGAGCTGTGTGTGAAATGAGATCCTGCACTTTAAAAGTTCTCTGGGAGTTCAAATCATAAATCCTCCATTCTTTGTATCATTCATGCCTATTGTACACCTGTCATGATTTACTAGGCGAGATATGAGGTGTATTGTCTCTCATGATGTTTTGAGCATAATCTGTTTATTTTTTCTCTGATATCTGGCTACTGCATTAATTTTTATGCCAGACTGCTTAAGTAGGCAATAATACCTTTTGCCTTGCTTTATTTTATTTCAGCAATCTTGCTCAGCCAGCAGGGAGGCCTATTGGTAGCTTTCTTTTTTTTTTTTTTTTTTTTTGGTGTTCAATTTACTAACATACAGAATAACACCCAGTGCCCGTCACCCATTCACTCCCACCCCCCGCCCTCCTCCCCTTCTACCACCCCTAGTTCGTTTCCCAGAGTTAGCAGTCTTTACGTTCTGTCTCCCTTTCTGATATTTCCCACACATTTCTTCTCCCTTCCCTTATTTTCCCTTTCACTATTATTTATATTCCCCAAATGAATGAGAACATATAATGTTTGTCCTTCTCCGACTGACTTACTTCACTCAGCATAATACCCTCCAGTTCCATCCACGTTGAAGCAAATGGTGGGTATTTGTCATTTCTAATAGCTGAGTAATATTCCATTGTATACATAAACCACATCTTCTTTATCCATTCATCTTTCGTTGGACACCGAGGCTCCTTCCACAGTTTGGCTATAGTGGCCATTGCTGCTAGAAACATCGGGGTGCAGGTATCCCGGCGTTTCATTGCATTTGTATCTTTGGGGTAAATCCCCAACAGTGCAATTGCTGGGTCGTAGGGCAGGTATATTTTTAACTGTTTGAGGAACCTCCACACAGTTTTCCAGAGTGGCTGCACCAGTTCACATTCCCACCAACAGTGTAGGAGGGATCCCTTTTCTCCGCATCCTCTCCAACATTTGTTGTTTCCTGCCTTGTTAATTTTCCCCATTCTCACTGGTGTGAGGTGGTATCTCATTGTAGTTTTGATTTGTATTTCCCTGATGGCAAGTGATGCAGAGCATTTTCTCATATGCATGTTGGCCATGTCTATGTCTTCCTCTGTGAGATTTCTGTTCATGTCTTTTGCCCATTTCATGATTGGATTGTTTGTTTCTTTGGTGTTGAGTTTAATAAGTTCTTTATAGATCTTGGAAACTAGCCCTTTATCTGATATGTCATTTGCAAATATCTTCTCCCATTCTGTAGGTTGTCTTTGAGTTTTGTTGACTGTATCCTTTGCTGTGCAAAAGCTTCTTATCTTGATGAAGTCCCAATAGTTCATTTTTGCTTTTGTTTCTTTTGCCTTTGTGGATGTATCTTGCAAGAAGTTACTATGGCCGAGTTCAAAAAGGGTGTTGCCTGTGTTCTTCTCTAGGATTTTGATGGAATCTTGTCTCACATTTAGATCTTTCATCCATTTTGAGTTTATCTTTGTGTATGGTGAAAGAGAGTGGTCTAGTTTCATTCTTCTGCATGTGGATGTCCAATTTTCCCAGCACCATTTATTGAAGAGACTGTCTTTCTTCCAATGGATAGTCTTTCCTCCTTTATCGAATATTAGTTGCCCATAAAATTCAGGGTCCACTTCTGGATTCTCTATTCTGTTCCACTGATCTATGTGTCTGTTTTTGTGCCAGTACCACACTGTCTTAATGACCACAGCTTTGTAGTACAACCTGAAATCTGGCATTGTGATGCCCCCAGATATGGTTTTCTTTTTTAAAATTCCCCTGGCTATTCGGGGTCTTTTCTGATTCCACACAAATCTTAAAATAATTTGTTCTAACTCTCTGAAGAAAGTCCATGGTATTTTGATAGGGATTGCATTAAACGTGTATATTGCCCTGGGTAACATTGACATTTTCACAATATTAATTCTGCCAATCCATGAGCATGGAATATTTTTCCATCTCTTTGTGTCTTCCTCAATTTCTTTCAGAAGTGTTCTATAGTTTTGAGGGTATAGATCCTTTACATCTTTGGTGAGGTTTATTCCTAGGTATCTTATGCTTTTGGGTGCAATTGTAAATGGGATTGACTCCTTAATTTCTCTTTCTTCAGTCTCATTGTTAGTGTATAGAAATGCCACTGACTTCTGGGCATTGATTTTGTATCCTGCCACGCTACCGAATTGCTGTATGAGTTCTAGCAATCTTGGGGTGGAGACTTTTGGGTTTTCTATGTAGAGTATCATGTCATCGGCGAAGAGAGAGAGTTTGACTTCTTCTTTGCCAATTTGAATGCCTTTAATGTCTTTTTGTTGTCTGATTGCTGAGGCTAGGACTTCCAGTACTATGTTGAATAGCAGTGGTGAGAGTGGACATCCCTGTCTTGTTCCTGATCTTAGGGGAAAGGCTCCCAGTGCTTCCCCATTGAGAATGATATTTGCTGTGGGCTTTTCATAGATGGCTTTTAAGATGTCGAGGAATGTTCCCTCTATCCCTACACTCTGAAGAGTTTTAATCAGGAATGGATGCTGTATTTTGTCAAATGCTTTCTCTGCATCCAATGAGAGGATCATATGGTTCTTGGTTTTTCTCTTGCTGATATGATGAATCACATTGATTGTTTTACGGGTGTTGAACCAGCCTTGTGTCCCAGGGATAAATCCTACTTGGTCATGGTGAATAATTTTCTTAATGTACTGTTGGATCCTATTGGCCAATATCTTGTTGAGAATTTTTGCATCCATGTTCATCAGGGATATTGGTCTGTAATTCTCCTTTTTGGCGGGGTCTTTGTCTGGCTTTGGAATTAAGGTGATGCTGGCTTCATAGAACGAATTTGGAAGTACTCCATCTCTTTCTATCTTTCCAAACAGCTTTAGGAGAATAGGTATGATTTCTTCTTTAAACGTTTGATAAAATTCTCCTGGGAAGCCATCTGGCCCTGGACTCTTGTGTCTTGGGAGGTTTTTGATGACTGCTTCAATTTCCTCCCTGGTTATTGGCCTGTTCAGGTTTTCTATTTCTTCCTGTTCCAGTTTTGGTAGTTTGTGGCTTACCAGGAATGCGTCCATTTCTTCTAGATTGCCTAATTTATTGGCGTATAGCTGTTCATAATATGTTTTTAAAATCGTTTGTATTTCCTTGGTGTTGGTAGTGATCTCTCCTTTCTCATTCATGATTTTATTAATTTGAGTCTTCTCTCTCTTCTTTTTAATAAGGCTGGCTAATGGTTTATCTATCTTATTAATTCTTTCAAAGAACCAACTCCTGGTTCTGTTGATCTGTTCCACAGTTCTTCTGGTCTCGATTTCGTTGAGTTCTGCTCGAATCTTTATTAACTCCCTTCTTCTCTTGGGTGTAGGATCTATTTGCTGTTTTTTCTCTAGCTCCTTTATGTGTAAGGTTAGCTTTTGTATTTGAGTGCTTTCCAGTTTTTGAATGGATGCTTGTATTGCGATGTATTTCCCCCTTAGGACTGCTTTTGCTGCATCCCAAAGATTTTGAACGGTTGTATCTTCATTCTCATTAGTTTCCATGAATCTTTTTAATTCTTCCTTAATTTCCTGGTTGACCCTTTTATCTTTTAGCAGGATGGTCCTTAACCTCCATGTGTTTGAGGTCCTTCCAAACTTCTTGTTGTGATTTAGTTCTAATTTCAAAGCATTATGGTCCGAGAATATGCAGGGGACAATCCCAATCTTTTGGTATCGGTTCAGACCCGATTTGTGACCCAATATGTGGTCTATTCTGGAGAAAGTTCCATGTGCGCTTGAGAAGAATGTGTATTCAGTTGAGTTTGGATGTAAAGTTCTGTAGATATCTGTGAAATCCATCTGGTCCAGTGTATCATTTAAAGCTCTCGTTTCTTTGGAGATGTTTTGCTTAGAAGACCTATCGAGTATAGAAAGAGCTAGATTGAAGTCACCAAGTATAAGTGTATTATTATCTAAGTATTTCTTCACTTTGGTTAATAATTGATTTATATATTTGGCAGCTCCCACATTCGGAGCATATATATTGAGGATTGTTAAGTCCTCTTGTTGAATAGATCCTTTAAGTATGATATAGTGTCCCTCTTCATCTCTCACTACAGTCTTTGGGGTAAATTTTAGTTTATCTGATATAAGGATGGCTACCCCTGCTTTCTTTTGAGGACCTTTCGAATGGTAAATGGTTCTCCAACCTTTTATTTTCAGGCTGTAGGTGTCCTTCTGTCTAAAATGAGTCTCTTGTAGACAGCAAATAGATGGGTCCTGCTTTTTTATCCAGTCTGAAACCCTGCGCCTTTTGATGGGGTCATTAAGCCCGTTCACATTCAGAGTTACTATTGAGAGATATGAGTTTAGTGTCATCATGATATCTATTCAGTCTTTGTTTTTGTGGACTGTTCCACTGAACTTCTTCTTAAAGGGGAATTTTAAGAGTCCCCCTTAAAATTTCTTGCAGAGCTGGTTTGGAGGTCACATATTCTTTTAGTTGCTGCCTGTCTTGGAAGCTCTTTATCTCTCCTTCCATTTTGAATGAGAGCCTTGCTGGATAAAGGATTCTTGGTTGCATGTTCTTCTCATTTAGGACCCTGAATATATCCTGCCAGCCCTTTCTGGCCTGCCAGGTCTCTGTGGAGAGGTCTGCTGTTACCCTAATACTCCTCCCCATAAAAGTCAGGGATTTCTTGTCTCTTGCTGCTTTAAGGATCTTCTCCTTATCTTTGGAATTTGCAAGCTTCACAATTAAATGTCGAGGTGTTGAACGGTTTTTATTGATTTTAGGGGGGGATCTCTCTATTTCCTGGATCTGAATGCCTGTTTCCCTTCCCAGATTAGGAAAGTTTTCAGCTAGAATTTGTTCAAATACATATTCTGGCCCTCTGTCCCTTTCGGCGCCCTCGGGAACCCCAATTAAACGTAGGTTTTTCTTCCTCAGGCTGTCGTTTATTTCCCTTAATCTATCTTCATGGTCTTTTAATTGTTTGTCTCTTTTTTCCTCAGTTTCCCTCTTTGCTATCAACTTGTCTTCTAGGTCACTCACTCGTTCTTCCACCTCGTTAACCCTCGTCGTTAGGACTTCTAGTTTGGATTGCATCTCATTCAATTGATTTTTAATTTCTGCCTGATTAGCTCTAAATTCTGCAGTCATGAAGTCTCTTGAGTCCTTTATACTTTTTTCTAGAGCCACCAGTAGCTGTATAATAGTGCTTCTGAATTGGCTTTCTGACATTGAATTGTAATCCAGATTTTGTAACTCTGTGGGAGAGAGGACTGTTTCTGATTCTTTCTTTTGAGGTGAGGTTTTCCTTCTAGTCATTTTGCTCAGTGCAGAGTGGCCAAAAGCAAGTTGTATTGGGAAAAAGAGAAAAAGAGAGGAGAGAAAGAAGGAAAGAAAAGAGAAAGAGAAAAAAAAAGGGAAGAAAAAGAAAAAAAAAAACGAAAAAAAAGAAAAAAAAAAAGAAGAAAAAGAGAAAGAAAAAGAAAGGAGAAAAAAAGGGGGTGGGGGAAGGAAACAAATCAAAAAGCAAAACAAAACAAAACAAAACAAAACAACAAAAAAAAAACCAAAAAAAAAAAAAAAAAAAAAAAAAGAACCACCGGGGAGTATCTTCTGATTCTGTGTACTTTAAGTCCCTTGGCTTCTCCTGGAAGTTGTCAGTCTAGCTGATCTTCTGGGGGAGGGGCCTGTTGTGTTGATTTTCAGGTGTTAGCAGTTGGGGGAGCTGCTGTGCCCCCGCCTGGTGCAGGGCTCAGTGGGGGTTGTTTACCCCGTGAGGCCGCAGGAGGAACAGCCCCAGTGGCGGGGCAGCTCTGGAAACCGGATTCAGCTCCGGCAGGAACTCCGTCTGCAGGGCCTGGAGGCTCCGGGGCGGGGCCGCTGCTCTGCTCAGCTGGGGCAGGAGCGTCCTCGCTGTCCTGGGCCCTCCCGGCCTCTGCCTGTCCCGGGGGAGGCGGGATCCTGGGCTGTGTCCCGGCGCCCTGTGCTCCGGAGCCTGCGCTGGTGGATTCGCGCTCCCGCCCCGCAGCCCCCTCCGCGGAGCCGCCCCCGAGCCCCCCCGAGCTGCTCCTGGAACCGCGCAGCCCCCTCCGCACGGAGCCTCTTCCTCTGCCCGAGCCCCCCGAGCTGCTCCCGGGGCCCCGCAGCCCCCTCCGCGGAGCCGCCGCCCGAGCCCCTTCAGCTGCTCCGGGTCCCGCCGGGTCCCGCCGTGCGCGCTGCAGCCCTTAGGGAGCTCGGCGCACTCTCCTGGGCGCGCAGTTGCTGTTACTGTCCCCGGGAGCCCGAGGGCATCCCCGCCCTCCTGGGTCCTGCTCCAACTCCCTGCGAGCCCCTTTCCCCCGGGAAGGTCGGTGCAGCTCCTGCGTCTCCGGGACGGGGCTCTCCTGTCCTGGGGACACTCGCCCCGGCCTCAGCCCGGCTCCTCGCGGGGCCCCTCCCCCTTGGAGGCCTTTGTTCCTTTATTTCTTTTTCCCCGTCTTCCTACCTTGATAGAAGCGCGAACTCTTCTCACTGTAGCATTCCAGCTGGTCTCTCTTTAATTCTCAGGCCGAATTCATAGATTTTCAGGATAATTTGAAGGTTTCTAGGTAATTTGGTGGAGACAGGTGATTTGGAGACCCTACTCCTCCGCCATCTTGCTCCTCCCCCCCTATTGGTAGCTTTCTTGGAATCTATTTACCACAAATCCTATTTACTGAGTATAACACTTTGCTGAAAGTCATCCAAACAATTCTGGATTCTTCTTCCTGGCCCTAAATTGGAAGAAACATCAATTCAAATAGTTTCAAATTGATTTCCAATTATTTCCGTGCTTAGAGCATTGAGAGATTTACCTGGAAAGTTTAATATTCTTCTGTTTTGTACTTTAAGTTTTTTCCTCCTTTTTTTTTTAAAGGACTTAAATGTTCCAGAAATTATCTTCACTTGATCTTTGAATCAAAGCATCTCTTTATTACTTCTCTTTCCCTCCTTGGATTATTCTGATTTTTGAAGGATAGAGACAAAATAAAAATATAAGCAGCACACCCTTGCAGTGACTTTCAGTTTTGATCATGCTTTCTAATTAATCTCTGACTAGTTAGCAAAAATAATTATGGCAGCTAATATTTTATGTTTAGCCTTTGTCATGTACTGTGGGAAACATATTATGTCAATTATCTTACTTAATCTTTACAGTAAACATATGAGCAAGAATTATTATTATTATTTCTGCCAGATGTAAGCCAGATAATATCACTTCTCAAGATCGTCTAATAACTTCTTCTTACTTTGAAGGTCCTTGCTATGAACTAAAGGGCTTTTATGGCCTGTTCCCCTACTGGGATCTCATTACTTCCCTGACTTCATCTTCTATCACTCTATTTTTCACCTCTCTGCTCTAGCTCCTCATTTCTTGTCAGGCATGGTCTTGCCTCAGGGCCTTTGCACTTGCCATCTGTGGAGCACTCCTTCCCTCCATGGATATCAACCTGACTTGTTTTCTTGCTTTCTTCAGGTTATTACCAAGGCCATCTTCTTGGTGGCATCTTATCTCGCTCTATCTAAAATATCTAATATGTACCTAATTCCTCTCTAATAGTTCATATCCCATTCTCTGCTTTAGTTATTTTTCTTTCTACATTTATCATGTTCTAATATGTTGTATATTTGTCCTTTTTATTGCTTCCTTTACTTGAAAGTATGAAGGCAGGGCCTGTAGCCTCTTCTGTTGGCTTCTATCTTGCATTCCCCAGCCCTAGAATGTTGCACACAATAAGTATCTGTTGAATGAATAAATGTATGAAGCAGAGATGTTAAGTAATTTAAGATCTTTTCGCTAGTAGTTTGTGGAGCTAAGATTTAACACAGACCATTTTATTTTTTCACATTTAACTTTTGAATATATTTCAGGAATTTGTTATATAAAAAATGGAAGGTTGCCTGTAGCTTCTCTGTAAGTAATGCATCTACATTATATCGTTTGACAAAGTAGACCAAGACTTTTTGTTCACAGTTGATGTGGTAGATTCCTAAATGCTTTCTGGAAGCATTGTTAGATACATAATGCATATGAGTTGTCTTCTCCGAAATTATTTTTTAATTGAAATGTGTCCATAATCTTGTCATTTCTGAACTGCCAAATTATACTGCAGTCTGTTGATCAAGATTGATTCTGAGCATGTGGGACACATTTTAAACAAGAAAGAATCTTGTTTGTTGTTTGTAATGTGATGGCTAATGCACTGGAAACAGATTGCATGGGCATTAAACTTCTGTCCACACATCTATGTTCAACAAACCAAACAGTAAATATTTGCCTTGATGATTGCTTTTGCTGAAGGGGTGCAAACTGCCATGGCTCCAATTTTTTGGTATTCTTGTTCTTTTCTCTTTTTTTTTAGAACTTTGACTTGAATATAAACATTGGCAAAGAAATTATATTCTTTTACTACACATTTTGGGAGACTGGTATGGTGATATGCTTCTCAAACAGAAGCTAGAGTATAATCAGTCTGCTAATAGGAGCAGAAAGTAATTTCTTAAAATGATCCTACAGCCACCTTGCTAATGTTGAGGATGATTTGAGCTGACTGATTTGATTGCTGCTTCCTTCCTATAAGAGGTCTCAAAGAATGAAATAGCCTATATATGTAATTTAGGTTTCCATGATTTCCAGCAACCTAATGATGCACAGAAAGCTGAAATAAAATTCCCACTTTTTCCCAGATAGAATATACACATCTAAACACCTGTCTTATAGAGAAGAAGGATATTATAGTTGATGGGAAGATGATAGCTTAATGCCTGTTTGGTGGTTTGATTTTCTAATAGATTATTTGAAAATTGTCCAGCTTGTGCTGTAGGGACCTATTAATATCTTTGTAAATAGCTTCAGGATAGGAGCGGCATCTTAGCCTAGTTTTCCAGATAGTACTTCCTATACTATACTGATACTATACTATAATTTTATAGTTCCAGACAAATATTTGAGTTATTTATATTTGAAGCACAGTCTGTAATTCAATAACACTATAAAATATCCTTTCTTTTCTCAATTTTTCATATACCATAGTAGTCTCTGATTCTCTTTGATTCTCTCCCTTTACTTTTTGTCCTATGAAGCCCCAGACTGTGTTTTCTGAAGCTTCCCCTTTCGTCCAGTCAGAATTACTATACTTCCTCTCCAAACTTAGACTGATTAAAAGGTCTTGGGGACTAGGCTTACCAAGAAAACTCCCTTTGAAAGGGATCAGAGAAGAAGGAAGGGAAAAAGGATGAGCAAAAAAGACAAAATCTGTTTTAACTGGAGATTGTGTAAGAAGTCTAGGGTTAGTCAAATGTTAAATTTCTTATATCTCCATCAGAATAATTTTAACCTAGGGTCAGGCCTATTAATATTAGTGGCTCCATAATGGCCCAGCCAGATAGTGTGTGTTCATGAGTGATTCAGAGAGTGTGTGTTAATGAGTGATTCAGAGATACGAAAATAGACATTGGGAAGGTATAATTTTGACTTTCATACATGAAAGCCAATATATTACAACAGTCATTAATTTTCAGTCATTCTGAAGGTAAAATTTAAAGATTACCATTTGTGCGGACTCTATACTGAAATCATAATTGGGATGATGGGAGTTTCCCTTTCTTTCTTTTGGAGCATCTTCATCCTCCTTTCTATTGTTATCTCCGAGCTCCTGAAAGACTGTATACATGGAGTTTTTGAACAGGTGGGCTTCTTTACGAACTTGGTGCGTAGAGCTAGATGGCTTAGAAGAAACGCTGAAGTTTCTTTTTACTTTTCTTCCTAGAATCTTAAGCTAGTTATAGAAGGTTAACTTCTTTCTTAGCTTCTAAAACCTGCCTGATCCATCTTGGTTCTCACTATATATTTATAGATACATACTGAGCTTCTATTATGTTCCAACCACTGCACTAGGTTAAGGTTTTATCCATGAAGTGTTTATACCAGAATTTCCCTTTTAGGGGATCCCTGGGTGGCTCAGTGGTTTGGGCCCTGGGGTCCCGGGATTGGGTCCCGTGTCGGGCTCGCTGCGTGGAGCCCGTTTCTCCCTCTGCCTGTAACTCTGCCTCTCTCTCTCTCTCTGTCATGAATGAATAAATAAAATCTTAAAAAAAAAAAGAATTTTGCTTTTAGACTCAGAACCAGTGTTCAGCAGAATGTACCCTTAACTCACAACTTTGATAAAATATGCTTGTCCAAGTCTTTATCTTTAAAATCCTCCTAAAAGTAGATAAATGGTAACTAAAGGGCTAATCTCTCCTCCCTGTCTCTCCAGCTTATAATATCTTCATTTGTGAAAAAGTGCCTGTAATGTTCTTTGTTTCTAGGGTATGTGTTAAATTTCCATATTTATTTTTGTTTTGTGAATGTGTATTGCTTTAATCATTCTAAATTTTTGCCCTCTTTTGGGGCAAAGAGCAGGAATGTGTATATAAGGAGTGGTGGTGGTGGTAAAGGACAAAATTATAACATGAAGATTTACTTGCACCATGAAATCAGTCTGTTGCTTGTAGTCTTAATTTGGGTACCCCCAGAAGCAGATCCTGAGACATGGATTCACATACAAATAAATACAAGTAGGGAAGTAGGGAAGAGACATGGGGAAGTGAGGTAGCCGATGTAGGAAGCACTATCAAGGCAACTACTGCTACTGGTGACCAGATATTAACACCTCTGGGAAATTCTGAAAAATTGTGTAAAGCACATACTTTGCCTGTGGGGTGAGCAAGCTGTGCATTTATATAGCAATTCCATTCAGTTGGTTTAGACTCCTCCCTGGGGTAGAGGCATTAGTTCCTTGGCACCTTGGGCCTGCTGGATATAGGCATGGCAGCCTTCCAAGGCTTCAGAGACTTGGCCAAGGGATATAGATACTGACAGTTGGTATTTGTGCAGGACCAACCTGAAGTAACAAGACCCAAGGGATATGGGCTGGGAACCAACAGCATCTGCTAAAGACTGATAGTCTACAATTTTCATGATTCCCAGTTCTTTGGCACATGGAAAGCATATTTCTTGGCCTATTTTCGGTACTCTAAAGTTTACTTCTTATTCTTTTCAGTAAATATAATTTCTGCATTGCAAAACAACTTTTGACAGCTTCAAAAACAACTTTTTGAGATTCTTCCTTTCTGAAAGCATAATTTGTCATCAATGAAAAGATTATTTGAAAACTAGTCTTATCAAGGAGTGCTTCAGGGTGTCGTGTATTTGATCAAAACTATTTTAATAAAGTCTATTATAACCTTGGCTATTTGTGATTTTTTTACGTTTTTAATGCTTAGACATATTTTAAGCAGCCTACAGGATTATAAAATAAACATACAGATTATGTAATCAGGCCCTTTGTCACCCAGTAGCTACTCAGCAGATGAGGAAACTAAGCTTTAGTGAGAACCACTTGCTTAAAGTTGTGAAAATAGTCTTTTCTTTTTATAACCCTAGAGAGAAACTCTGGGTCCATTGTAAAATGTCTTATTATTCTAGAACTGAGGATTATATTATAAGCTTCTGGAACTAATGTGAAGTTCTCTGCACCTAGAGTTATTGGCCATTATCTTGAAGTTAAACCACTTATTCCTAGCATTCCTTTTCTCCTTGAGGCAGAGGTACCATAATGATAGGGTTTCCTTATCCCGATGTTTCATACATATTGTTGAAATGGTGCACATATTTTTTTCAACATAGGCTTTACTTTATCACCTGTATCCTCCTTGGAACCAGTCTGTTGGTCCCATTTTACATTGAACACCCTGCTTTGATGCTTGGGTTTTTATTAATTTTGCTTCCAGAAAAGTCTCTGTATTGACTTCAATTATAGAGATTTATTATTAAAACTGAAAGGAATAAAGTATAAAAGCAATTGGAAATACTTTAAATTCTTCCCCACTGATTCCTATTAAATATTTAAAAAGCATAGGAAAGCAACATAAATTGAATACCTAGACATTCAAATATGGATTTTTTTCTTTTAAGATTTTATTTAAATTCAAGTTAGTTATCATATAGCATAGTAGTTTCAGGGGTGGAATTTAGGGATTCCTCACTTGCATATAACACCCAGTGCTCATTACAATGCCCTCTTTAATGCCCACCACCCATTGACCCCATCCCTCACCCATCTCACCTCTAGCAACCCTTAGTTTGTTCCCTAGAGTTAGGAGTCTTTTATGGTTTGCCTCCCTTTCTGTTTTTATCTTATTTTCTTTTTCCTTCCCTTTCCCTATGTTCATATGTTTTGTTTCTTAAATTCCACATATGAGTGAAATCATATGGCATTTACCTTTCTCTGACTGACTTATTTTGCTTAGCATACTATACTCTAGTTCCATCCATGTCATTTTAAATAGGAAAATTTCATTCTTTTTTGATGGCTGAGTAATATTCCATTATATGTATATCAATCACATCTTCTTTATCCATTCATCAGTCAATTGACATTTGGGCTCTTTCTGTATTTTGGCTATTGTGGATAATGCTGCTATAAACACTGGGGTGCATGTGCCCCTTCAAACTGAAATACAAATAAAAATCACAGTGATGTACAACATCACACCAGTCAGAATGGCTAAAATTAACAGCTCAGGAAACAACAGATGTTGTCAGGGATGTGGGGAAAGGGGACCCCTCTTACATGGTTGGTGGAAATGTAAATTGGTGCAGCCACTTGGGAAAGCACTGGAAGTTCCTCAAAAAAAAAAAGTTAAAAATCTGACTTTTGATTTGCTGTTCCTTGCTTCTCAGCATTGAGGCTACAGAGCCTATGAAAATTTTCTTGGAAATTCTTAAAAGTCTGCCAGAATTATTATTATTATTATTATTATTTTAATTTTTTTTAAAATTTTTATTTATTTATGATAGTCACACACACACACACAGAGAAGCAGAGACACAGGCAGAGGGAGAAGCAGGCTCCATGCACCGGGAGCCCAACGTGGGATTCGATCCCGGATCTCCAGGATCACGCCCTGGGCCAAAAGCAGGCGCTAAACTGCTGTGCCACCCAGGGATCCCTCTGCCAGAATTATTAATTAAAAATGTTTCCTTAGATGATTATGAATATTTTACTGTTAAGGCAAAATCTTTTTTTTTTTGGAGGTGACTTTTTAAATTTGTAGTTACTAATAACTACAGTAATTTAAAATTGAAAGATGACCAAAAAGAATCTTGACAACATAGAAAGTAAGAAATTCATTCTCAGATTATTCTTGAAAGAGAAGGTAACAAACATTGCAAATTTTTTTATAAAGCAATGAAATGAAGTACATCATACCCAAACCTGCAGGTTATAGTAAGACTTATTGTCCTTATGCCTATAAAAGGATGCAAAAGTGAAACAAAAAGCCAAAATAACCAAAAAAAATAGGAAGAGGAAACTAGAGATATAAGATGTTATTTATAAATAAGAAAATAAAAATTAAAAAAATACTACAGAAGATAAATAAATGCTAATCTGTTTCTTTGGGGTTGTGGGTTCCCATTAAAACTGGTAAATCCTTTAAAGTCTATTAAGGAAAATGGTAGAGTAAAAATATGAAAATGACCAAGAGTAACACATACATGTTTGTTGAATCATGAATTGATAGAGTGCGAACTGTGTGCTGGGCATTGTACTAAGCACCTTATTTTATTTAATCTTCACAAAAGCCTTTTGAGATGGGCATTACTTTTATCCTCTTTTTATATGTGAAGAATCTGAGGCTTAGAGAGATTAGAAGGAGTAACATGTGCAAGACTGCACAGCTAGAATCAAACCCAGGCATTTTGACTCTAGTGTCTTCATTCCTAACCAGTGATTGGAGATGGTTCATATTGTCTTTGTTGTAGATCTAATAGGAAACCCCAGTGTGGGTTCTATAAATCTCCCTTCTAAAAATTCTACTGTGGAATTTAAAGTACTTTTAAAGAAAATTTTCCGGGAAAATTTCTACTGGATGGCATCAAACTTTTAAAAAGTTTGTTGTAGATGTGTGGAAGTATTTCTTGGATAATCATCTGGAAATGTAGGGTATCTACTATTTGATGGGGATGGTGAACTTGAACACTTTCAGTCTCAATGTTTTGTGGTTCCTCTAGTTAACAGGAGGAATTTTGTAGAAAAGATTTTAAATTAAAAGGTATTCTCAAATGACTACAGTGATCCAAAAATCAGAAGATGACTAAAGAATTTTGACTACATGCAAAATCTGGCCATGATTCTGGAGGGATCTTAACCACTGGTGGGAATTTTAGGAACATGAATTCTTTAACATGGGATTTCTTCCTCTACTGAGCAGTCTTTTTAGGACTACAGAATAGACTAAGATTTAGTGAGAGAGAGAAAAAAAAAAAAAAATCCCACGGCCCTGGATGAGTTTCAGCTAGGAAGATTTTTTTCTAATATCACGTTATTTTTCTCTTCATACTTAATTTGCTCATTGCCTTGAACATGTACTGTTTCCAAGCCTATTCAACTGTTTGCTTTTTTTCTTGTTAATGCAGACCATGAATATGATATCTAAATCTAACTTAACAATTTGAACTTCTATTAACATCACAAATAAAGCTGGTAAACTCTCTCAGCACAACATATAAATCCTTTCAGGGGAAGGTAACGTGCTTTAAATTTAAATAGACATAAATTCCTAATATTTAAATAAGAATATTCTCCTTGGCTCCAGAACTTCAGAATATTTTTTGGTAAAATAAAGACTGTAATAATGTAGAAGCAAAGTAAAATAATTTTGAAAGGTACAAAGGATCAATTCCTTGGTTGGGTGTCTAGTGCCCAACTGGCCTCAATGAAGGGAAGTATCCAAAGGAACACTGTGGAGAGTGGTAAAACATTAAGACAAAGTAGTAAAATGAATTAATCAGTTACTAATAGGTAGGAAATATCATGGATATTAAGTCATATATCTGAGTAAGTAATTGTTGAGTTAAAAAGAAATATTTAAGAAATTATTTTAGAGAGAGATCTTCACTGTAACATAAGCTACTTAGGTCAAATCCCTGTCTTGATTTTCCTTATGCACTTGAAGTGCTTAGGAAGAACTGGCACATAGTAGGTTCTCAAATATTTGCCTAAAGGAAGAAAAAAATACTTCTACTAGTGAGATATGTTAATGCAGAACAAACATGTCAGAGCTGAGGCAGAAAGGATTTTCTCTATTTGTTAGTATCTGCTGAGAACTAAAGTATATAATAAAATTAGTTGTTTTTTTCCTCAGGATTCTGAGTGGCTCTATGGAAAGACATAGATGTAATCGTGGGTTAGAAATTCTTTGCAACAGTAATGAAGCCAATGAAATTGGAAGATTAAAAGAGATTCACTCCTAAAGTAATATAGTCGACTTTGTTAATTAAATTATATAAATCTAATCTATTTTAAGTTTAGTGGCAAAAGCTTCTTTTTATGACATTGTCTTAGAAATCATTTAGACCACCATGACATATTAGGTTATGGAAGTGTTTTTTCAGGCCTGAGGAAATTTTAAATTTATGTTCTTTTTAGTGGAATATAGATTTTTTTTTAAGGGCATGTAAATGTTCCTCTTAATATTCTTGCATTATGCAAAAATCAAGTCAACTGGGCATTAATCATTAGAGATTCACTTCAGTTATAACCCTAAAGTTATGCCATGGAGAATGAATGGACGGGGCAGGGTTGGGGTAGGGGGCTAGGGTTTTAGAATCCTAAATGTCACATTGCAGATGATTATTAATTCAGAATATTTATAGCTGAGTTCTCCATAATCAGAGCTCATCAGACTATTGACTATTCAAGAGCTAAGTAATTAAAAGGAAGAAGTCAACATCACAAGTTAAATTTACCTAAAATCCATAATTATTTTGGCTCAAGTTATTAGCTTTTGTGACTTCCTGGGATATAATTTATGGATCCCACAATCATATATTTATTGACTTGCTAGACTTTTTCAAGTAAATGTATTTTCTAACAAATTTCAGATGTAGATAGGGTCAGTTTCAGATGATACTACTGGAATAATTTGTCCTTGGAAGGAAATCTTAGCCAAAAAATTTATAATTCAACATTTAACCATAAAAATGATATTTCAGTGAATGACTTTAAGGTGTTTTGTTTTGTTTTTGACTTTAAGGTTTTTAGGAAAACATTGTTATACACATTTACAATTTACAATTTAAAGCACAATGGAAAGAATTGGGATAAAGTACCAGTAAACAAAATCCACATTTAATAAATTGCTTAAAGTTGTACTGTAGATGTTGGCATCTGCATAGTTTGATTTCAGTGACTATAATATTTTCAGAGAGTCCAATGGATAGATTTTAGCTTTAACTTTAATAAAGATGGTTTGTAGAAATTAATCCATAGGAATTGTGGTTTTTAGGTTTTTAGCCTCTTCATGAAAAATCCCAGAATCTTTGCTCTGAATCATCTACCTATTTAAAAGAGTTTGCTTAATGAAGGGCTATGCCAGCACCATGACTAGCTAGATCTGAAGGCCAGTTAAGGCTTGGTGAAAGGAAAATCTTTTTACCAAAATTGATATTCAATTAGCTTGGAGTCTGTTTGATTTAGGTCAGGTAAGAAACAAGTTTCGTTGATAATTTTTTCTTTAGTTTATTATTTGAATGTCTTTTTTGAAATTAATTTAGTTATGTATGCTTACTGTGTCAATTAAAAAATGAAGTAGAGATGGATGAAAGGAGAGGTTATTTTTCCACTCTCCTCTTTTCCCACCTTAATCAATCTTTTTTTTAAATAAATTTATTTCTTATTGGTGTTCAATTTACCAACATACAGAATAACACCCAGTGCTCATCCCGTCAAGTGACCCCCTCAGTGCCCGTCACCCATTCACCCCCACCCCCTGCTCTCCTCCCCTTCCACCACCCCTAGTTTATTTCCCAGAGTTAGGAGTCTTCATGTTCTATATCCCTTTCTGATATTTCCCACACATTTCTTCTCCCTTCCCTTATATTCCCTTTCACTATTATTTATATTCCCCAAATGAATGAGAACATATAATGTTTGTCCTTCTCCGATTGACTTACTTCACTCAGCATAATACCCTCCAGTTCCCACCTTAATCAATCTTAATGGCAGCAGGTGTATCATTCTACAACTTCTGCCTTCTTATAAAAAAGTATGAGTACATGTCAAAAATGTGTACTTTATCAATGTTCCTTTCTATAAAAATGCATCACATTAAATATATTACCCTGAAATTTAAAATATTCATTTAACAACATGAATAGATTTCTCATGACAATCGATACAGATCTAACCATGTATCAGAACTGCCTGGATGACTTGGTAAGACATATTACTCCAAGGAGATTCCCATATGGTAGATCTAGGGGGGGGCGGTTGCAAAGAATATGCTTTTCTAGCAAGTTCCTGGGTGATGATGAGGCTGCTGGTCAAAGGCCAGGCTTTGAGAGTCTTTGGTCTATTCTTTATAGAAGAATAGGTGTCCATAGGTATGGATTCTTGCAAAGAGTAGAAGTGTTGTATTTTATCTAACCATTTCCCCTGTTGATGACCCTTTATTTTTCCTTATTTTGCCACAATAAAATACTGTTCCAATAGACATCTTTGTTCATATAACACAAGGATTTTTATTTCTATAGGATAGATTCCAAAATTGAGATTAGTGGGTTAAGGGTGGTAGGCATTTACAATTTTAATAGTTATTTTCCAAAATGGGTCATTACAATTCATTAATTATGACATATCAGAGATTATATCTCCATATCCTCATAAGCGATTCTTACTGTGTTATTCTATATGAGATGAGTGAAAAATGGCATCTCATTGTTTTTTCAGATTTTAATTTAAATTCTAGTTAGTTAACATATAGTGTAATATGGGTTTCAAGAATAGAATTTAGTGATTCATAACTTATGTATAACACCCAGTGCTCATAATAACAAGTGCTGTTGTTTTAATTTGCATTTTCCTAAATTGTAAGGGATTAAGAGAATTCTTGTATATTTATTAACTACTAGAATTTCCACTTTGCCCATATTTCCTTTAGTTACTTTTCTTTTTCCTAATTATTTCTAGAGATCTTTTTATATAAGAAATATTAGCCCTTTTATGACATAAACATTGAAAATATTTCCCTCAGACTCCCATTTCACTTTGAACAGTTTATGACATATTTGGCATGAAAAATCCTTAATTTTTATGTAATGAAATATTACATAGGTCTTTAGGTCTTCTATCTTGCTTAAAAGAATCTTGTATAATGCAATGTTATACAAATATTCTTCTAATATTTCTTATAATGTTTTAACTATTTTGTATTTTGCATCTAAATCATTATTGCACCTGGAATTAACTTTAAAATATCATATGAAATTGGGGTACTGTGCCAGCCTTCTCCCCACTTCAGGGACTAGGGGCATTTTTCTCTTCTGTATAATTCTTTGTGGGCTTTCCGGGTCAGTAGGGCCACATGCAGCAAGTAAACAGGTGCAGTCTTTATGGAAGAGGAACCCAGGCACCTGCTCACTGATTTCCCTCACAACCAAAAAACCTGGATCATCATCAGAGACTCCAAACATAGGTATGCCCTATCCTCTGGATGGAACCACTTAGCTTAGGACAGACACCAAAGAAAATAGTTTCTAATTGATACTTGGTCCCAAAAGACACCTTAGAAGTGTCCTATGTTCTGTTCACCATGCCTCCCATCCAAGTATGGTATTACTTAGAAAGGGTATTTGGAGTAAATCAGGAGTCTGTGTTCAAGCTGCCCTAACTCAGAATACAAACAATACACAATTAATACAAGTTTATACTCACTGAGGATGAAAAAGTAAATAGAAATTAGCAAAGAGAAGGTAGGAAAAATCACTTGTTTCAGTCCCCCAGAGACAAACACTTCTAGCCTCTTACTGAATATCTTTTCAGAGTATATAAATAAATATATAAAGAGAAGTAAATACATGAATTTAAAAATATTACTTTCTGTGCTGTTTTTAATCTTCTCCCCTACTTTTTGGACATTTGGGTTGCTTCCAATTCTTTGATGTCCTATATGCATTGAGATAAACATCACTTTCATCACATTTTTGTGAAGATTTACTATTATTTCTTTATTGTAAATTCCTAGAATGCTAGTGGCCTGATCAAGTGCATATTCATATTTAAAATGTTTCCAAATTGCCTTCTAGGAAAATTCTGAAGTTTATACTTCTCCCAGCCACACATGAGAATGCCTGTCAGTTCATAACCCTCCAGGAAAAAAAAAAAAAAAAAGGTTGTATGACTAAGCACCAACTCAGTTTCTCTTTAAAGACCACTTATTCCTTCTATGGAAGATATTTTATTTTTATTATTTGGATGCTCAGGATTGATTTTTCTTTTTATGAGTAAAAAGGATTTTAGTTCTCCACTCCTTAGGAGTACGTTTCACATTGGAGTAAACTACTTCCATCTGCTCCAGGACTGGACTCTTGTGAACACATCAATACATATTATATTCTCATCCTCTATGACTGAGCAAGCCAGGTTTGTATCAATTTTGGGAAGTTACTACAGTGAGAGAAAAGTTCTCTCTCTCAGTCTTCACTGGCTCTTCAATTGTCTGTCTTTCCCTAGGATTTTGAAAACAACAAAGAAAATGATGTCAGAGAAAAGGAGGGACAGATGAGAAAGACAAGGACAGGAGGGGCAGGATACATCTAGCTGAGCCTGAAGCAAGAACTATTGCTAGAATTTTTACTAACATGAGCCAATCACTTTTTTTGGTGAGTGTAACTAACTTTAACTCCTCTTAAAAGACACTGATCCAGCTATTTATTTTCTATTTTATAATCATTACTCAATTATTTAGAATATATTTTTAAGCTTTAAAATTAAAAATAATTCTGTTAGTTATTACAAATAATTTGAAAGCAAATAAACGTGTTTGTAATTTTCTTAGCATTTACTATTACAAAACATTTGCTATTACAAACAGGTTATTGCAGGTAAGTCATTCATCTCCTTGACAAAGTAGAGAAGAGAGGTAAGAGAAGACTGTTGTTTCCATTCCTTTGAGAATGAGCTGTGGCTATTGTACTAGCAATCTAATGTTGACAAATGATTTGGGTTTCCTGGTCACCTCATTATCACATTAATGATGTCAGACACTGAAAAGAAAGTAGAGAAATCACTTGTCTTATCATCTAATGTCTTTTCATTAGGCATCCAGTCAAGGGATTTTAAAGACATTGGCATTGACAGCTAACAGGCAGTTGATATTAATTCTGCTGAAAGCAATTATGAAGCAGCCAGTTTCCAAACAACCTGGCAATAACCTGGTGGAACCTCAAATGGGAGGGTGCTGAATCTTTTAAAATTAAACTTACTTTTTGCTTGGTTGGAATTGCTTTAATTCAGGGGTAGTGAGAGCGGGCAGAGGTTGGGGAGGAGACAGATTGGGTTTCAATCATTTATCAATGTTTTAATTATTTTTCAGGGAAGTTCCTTAGCAGGTTGGAGGATAATATTATTGTTTGAAAAGGTAACCATTAACTCCGGGATGATATCTATTTACACAACCCATTCCTAGGCTTGGGACTCCCAAATTTATTATTTGAGCTAATATAAAAACGGGATCACAGCTATTGTAGGAATGACCAAGGGTTACATCCTGGGATAAGATTAATAGCTTAATGTTAAAGAGAAGTTGACAACCCTACTGCAACACAGAATATTTTCTCTGATGAATTCCAACAAGAAATTTGAACTTTGGGTCAGTGCAGCATGAGGCTGATAAGGTAAAGACCTGGTTTAATTTGATTAGAGATGGATGAGTACAGAAATGCTAAAACATACCTCAGTGTAGCATTAAATGAAGTACTGAGAGCTAATTTTCAACAAAGGTATATAGCTCCCACTGAAACATGTAAAGTTTATATTACATGTATCTTTGATTTTATTGACTTATGTGACTAGGAAGCAATAACAAATGAAAGACACTGGAGTTATTTTCTAATTACAGTTGACCCTTAAACAACAGGGGTTTGAATTATGCAGGTCCACTTACATGTGGATTTTTTTGATATGTATAGTACTATAAATGGATTTCCTTTTCCTTATGATTTTCTTAGTATTTTCTTTTTTTAGCTTACTTTTTTTTATAAGATTATAGTATATAATACATATAACATACAAAATATTTGCTAATATGTTATTGGTAAAGCTTCCAGTCAACAATAGGCTATTAGTTAAGTTTTGGGGGAGTCAAAGCTGATATGTAGATTTTCAACTATGTGGGTGGGGAGCACTGGCAGCCACAACCCCAGCATTGTTCAAGAGTCACCTGTATAGTGATCAGCATTTTGGTTAAATTGTTTTGTATCTTATTCTACGAGAAAGTGTTTATGATATGTCAAGTATTGTATTGGGCACATATCATTACTGAAGAAACAAAATCTTTAATTTTTCTTCCTTGGAAAACCATTGTAGTCTTAATTCATTCATTCCTTAACAAATATTCTAGACATGCTTATAGAAAATAAGAATCTAACAATAAACATGATATATAGAATCCTGTCCCCATAGAATGTACATTCTTGTAGGGATAAAAAGACAATAAGCAAATAAACTAGATTTTTAGATAGGAATAAGAAATGTGAAAAACAAAAAGAGTTACCAAGAGTATGAGGTTAGATTGTTCAGTTAAGAACATTTCTCTGAAAAGTTTAATATTTGGGCTGAAATAAGAAAGTAACTGTAAGAAGAAGTAACTCTGTTAAGAAGGAGTAACTGTGAAGACTGGGTGAAGGAAGAGTATTTCATGTAGAGGAAAGTGAGGGCAAGGTCAGAAGTGATTGAAATTTTGAGGCATGGTTGTAGGATAGGAGCCTTAAGAGATAGGTTAAGTCCAGTTTATGCAGTCTATGGCTAGGAGATTGCACTTGATACTTAGCATAATTTATCTACTTCGTGGTAGTCCTTTCCTTTCTTTAAAATAGAGATAACATTATGACAAAGAATTTAATATTGTTCTTATAAGGGTTGTGTCAGATTATATTTTCAACTGAGAAGTATAGGAATACCTACATGGGGATCCCTGGGTGGCGCAGCAGTTTGGTGCCTGCCTTTGGCCCAAGGCGCGATCCTGGAGACTCGGGATCGAATCCCACGTCGGGCTCCCGGTGAATGGGGCCTGCTTCTCCCTCTGCCTATGTCTCTGCCTCTCTCTCTCTGCGTGACTATCATAAATAAATAAAAAAAAATAAAAAAAGGAATACCTACATGTTTGATGTCACTGTCCTAGCTAATGTGAATAAATCTAGTTATATCTCATATCATATTACAGAGATAATATGTCACGATAATATTGGTAGCACAACTTAATCACCAATGAACACTGACTTTTTTTTTTCTTTCAGACTTTTAACCATCTATCCAAAGTCACACAAGACTGCAATATGGAGGCCAACTCAAGGGATTTTGGGAGATCTTTCTGCTCCATTAAAATTTTGAGAAACATATTTTGGCTTCTGGAAATTTCTGAAAAATTCCTCAAAATTATGGTTTCCGTACTTTACCTCAGGGTTCTTTCCTAACTTTTTAAGATGGATTGAGAAATTAGAGGGGGAATCCTGAGATCATTTCCCAAGAATCTTCAAAAAAGTCACCTCAGGCACTTTTTTTTTTGAATGCCGTATTTTCCAGCATCTAGTCTCAGCACAAATCTCTTGCATGTACAATAAGCGTAAATAACAAGTTCTAAAATCTTGTACTTCCCTTTAAAAGGATGGAATGCCCCTGGCGCACACAACCAATAAATACCCTTTGTAGCGCTTCCTTAGGTGCTGAATTTTGGGAAGCCAAATCCTGATCATTGTCAACATGTTCTTTTGAAGTAATGATTTATATGGTATATTGTCAGGGTTTTAATGATCAAAGGTAACAATGTTTTATTTCTTTCATACTCTTTGTTTGAAGAAATGTAAAAACCAGCTGGTGTTAGCTGCACAGCTTGAACCGCCCACCCCTAGGAAGAATTTACACGTTTAAAGTATTGGATTGGTTGGTAGTACTTTTATTTTTTATTTATTTATTTATTTATTTTGGTTGGTACTTTTAAAATATATGCAGTTGGCTCTGCCACTGCCACTATCTCAGAGAATAGCAGCTGCCTTTGAATGAAAAGTCTACCTCTTTTTTGGCTAATACTGTAACACCCCATGGAAATCCTTATTAGCCCCTTTGAGAGAGCCTTACATGACATTCAGTGTGCTCTGTTGTCCTATTTCCTAGGATAGAAAGGTGACCCCTCCTGCATCTGGGAGCCTGAGGCTGCCACACAAGTTTCCAAATGCTCTTCAAGTGCTACGCAGATAACAGGAGGACAAAGGTGGAGCTAGAATTTAGAGAGTAGTAGGTGCTGACAATAGACAATGTACTTAAATATCCATTACTCCCCACGGACCATGACTAAATAGTGCCGGCAAGAGAAGAACCTAAAGGGATGAATGCAGGGAATTGCACCTTGATAATTCCCTTTTTAGGGAAACCTAATGTATGGGATTCCTTGCCACAGCCTTCGTCCAAGAAATGATGCCAGGCTGAGAGGAAAGCTAACTGGTAGAGGTATATAGTTTCCCTGTAGCCTAACCTAGAGGCTTGGGAAAACGAGGTTTAAGCCATTGACATTCCTAAACTCTTTAAGTAATATCTACATAATTTTACTTATGGTTAGAGGTGGAGAGACAGAAAAAGGGTAACATCTCCCCTTTCCCAGCCTCCATTTTGAACAATTGCCTCTAGGTCTGTGGCTAGTGATGTAAGGAATAATTCCTCAATTGGGATATCTGAGTTCTTGTTTAGGGAAAATCAAGAAGTAGAGTTATGTCTAGATAAATAATGGAAATATGTGCTTTCTTAATTTTCTTTTGTGTATCTTCGTTTTGCAATTTTTCTGAGTGTGGATCACATTTCAAATGAAAAAAAAATGGTGTATTTAAAATTAAGTTCTGCATTTTCTAGCAACAATTTTCAGCTCCTGTCTTTTACTGTACTTCTTTCCCAAAGGCTTGCAAATGCAAGGATTTCAATACCTTGTCTACTTGTTTAAAAACATTCTTGAGATCCATCACAAGTAGCAGCTGTTGTAAGAACTTTCTACTCCCTTAAACACCTAATCCCCTATGACACATTCCATTTATCCTCCTTTTGTGGAGACTATAGCTTTAGCTGCCCCATGTGGTGAGACTTGCTGATTTTATTTCATTGCTCTGGATTGCTGCTCTCAGATTGCTGAAAAATGAACTTACTCCATATAGCACTAAGTTTGTTGCGTTGCTCCTTTCTGATGCTACTGTTCTGTAGTATTCCCAGTGTCTAAGGTAATGCTTTGTCTACTCAGGATAGTTCTGTTTTACTTTGTACCTGCCAACCATTTTATATTGGTAATTTGTGCAGGTCTATGCTAAAAACTCCTTTGAAGAGCAAGTAAATTACGACTGCTTTGAACTCCTCTAATCACAACTTGCTGTTTGAAATTCTGCCTGTGATTTCACTTCTGATTAAGTGTGTATCTTTGGCATAGTTATCTTTATTCTTTCTAGCTAATGAACATTTGGGTTAAAGAAGTGATCTTTTTATTTTCCATTAAAAAAATTCATTTGTTTGTGGTGCCAGGGTGGCTCAGTAGGTTAAATGTTTGTGTGCCTTAGGCTCAGGTCATGATCGCTGAGTCCTGGGATGGAGCCCTGCATCAGGCTCCCTGCTCAGTGGGGGTCTGGTTGTCCCTGTGTGTTGCCCCCTCCACTCACTCATGCTCTCTCTCTCTCTCAAATCAATAAATAACATCTTTTAATAAATTGCATTTGTTTAACTGGCCAAATTATTACCGAGTTGTAGAATATCAGATTTGGAAGGGACCTCAGAGACCATTTGTTCAAACCCTTTCATTTGTCAGATAGAGAAAAACAAGCCTCAAACCTCAGACATTTGGGGGGACCAAACTAAAACTAGAATCCAGATTGCTGGTCTTCATCTTACCATATCTGGTCTACTTTACTCTCAGTGGAAATTGTAATTCCATTTCCTAATATTTAAAGAAATGTAAGGAATACAACCCTTCATTCATCAGAGGGACTTTGGTTGCAAACAACAGGAAACTGATTCTGGCCAACTTGGGGAAAATGGAATTTGCTGAAAGGTCATGAGAGGCTCAGTTAATTCCTTAGCACGGGTTTCCAAAAGGAGGTATGATTTGGAGAGCTCAGAAGGAGAAAGAGCATGCTCATTCATCAAGATGCGTTTAGTGTTCCGCCCAGCTTGATGAAATATCAGACAGGTTTCTTCCTAACTATGGGCCCTTAAATCCCTTTTCTTCTAGTATTTGTTTTAGAAAAGTTGCAACTAGAAATTCTGTCTCCCAGGCTCCTCCAGTTTTGCAACCCTAAGGTGTCTTTCTTAAAAACCTAGGAGCCATCCTTTTGAAATGAAACCATAAAAAAAAAAAAAAAAAAAAAAAAATAGAGCCTTTGTGTCCTGGTTTCTGTGAGAGGGTAGGAGCCTAGCTTCCATAAGAGTCAATAAATAGACCCAGATGGTCATCAAGATTTGTTCAGTGTCTGAGTAATGTCAAGAAGCCAGGCACTTTCTGTCTTTTGGTCTTTGCTTCTTGATCTGTTTGCTTGTCATCCAAAACTTACTAACAACCACACAAGGGCTGCCAAATGTCCATGTATCAATCACATTCTGTTCAAAAGCAGGAAGCAGGGCAGTGGCTACAGCAGCCAGTAGAACTACTACTTTCCTTTCATCTATGAAAGATAGATTGCTATTCTGGAGGCCCCTAGCATATTTTCTATAATGTTTTATTCACTAGACATGGTTCACATGGCCCTAATTAGTGGCAAAGACCATGGAATTAGAAAAAAATAATGATTTAATCTCTTAGCAATGGATTAGAAAAATATTCATCCCCCTCCTCCAGCTTTAGAAGAGGATGGGGTAACTGGGTGATGGGCATTAAGGTGATGACATAAGGAGCACTGAGTGTTATATAACAATGACGAGGGCAGCCCCGGTGGCTTAGCAGTTTAGCACGTCTTCAGCCCAGGGCGTGATCCTGGAGACCCAGTATCGAGTCCCACATCAGGCTCTCTGCATGGAACCTGCTTCTCCCTCTGCCTGTGTCTCCGCCGCCCCACCCCCCATGTCTCTAATAAATAAATAAAATCTTAAAAAAAATTAAAAAAACAGTGATGAATCACTGACCTCTACCTCTGAAACCAATAATACAGTATATGTATTATTACACATATTACATAATTATATGTTAATTAATTGAATTTAAATTAAAAAAAAAAAAAAGAGAAGCTGACTTTCCTCAAGTGCATTGTTGACAATCTGATACCTAAACAGAAGTGTGTCACTGTTAGCCAGGGAGAATGCTGAGAAAGGCAATTATGTAGAGAATCAACATACATGCTACAACACACCTTTGTGTAGACTTACATGGTTTAGATCTGGATGAAGAAAAAGAACTCTGGGACAAGGACACTTCCCTAGAGATAGAAACTGCAGTGGACACAAAAAAATCTTATAAAATTAGTGATAAAGAGGGATGGAGAGTTCTCAAAAAAGCCTTAGGAAGCTCAAAAATATTTCTCTGGGCACTTATTGAAAGGGCAATTGGGGATCCCTGGGTGGCGCAGCGGTTTGGCGCCTGCCTTTGGCCCAGGGCGCGATCCTGGAGACCCGGGATCGAATCCCACATCGGGCTCCCGGTGCATGGAGCCTGCTTCTCCCTCTGCCTGTGTCTCTGCCTCTCTCTCTCTCTCTCTCTCTCTGTGTGTGACTATCATAAACTAAAAAAAAAAAAAAAAAAAAAAAAAAAAAAATGAAAGGGCAATTGGAGTAAGTTTTTGGAGAGAGCTATGGAAATCTATGTTAAATGCATTAAATTTTTATATATGTTTTGATTAGTTCAGAAATTTTACTTTTAAGAGAATTTTTTATTTTTTACACTAGGGAAACAAGCAACTATTCATGCAAAGATTTACATACTAGCATGTTTATCACAGCATAAATTATAATTATGTAAGCCTGGAAAGAGGTAAAATGTGCAGTGACAGGGAGTTGTATGAATAAATGAAAAGTTTCTGTTTTTGATTTGTTTTTGATATTTAATGATTTGAAGGATGTTAAATGCTTCTGTGGGAGAAAGGAGGTTTCCAAAATGATATTTGAAGGGTAAAAACATGCCACATATGAGGGATTGTCTTTTTTAAAAATTTTTTAAAAATTTTTTGTTTATTTATGATAGTCACAGAGAGAGAGAGAGAGAGAGAGGCAGAGACACAGGCAGAGGGAGAAGCAGGCTCCGTGCAGGGAGCCCGACGTGGGATTCGATCCCGGGTCTCCAGGATCGCACCCTGGGCCAAAGCAGGCGCTAAACTGGGGCACCACCCAGGAATCCCGGGATTGTCATTTTTGCATGTTACAAGTGCTATAGATTTCTCGTATTTTTAATACTTTGATGCTTTTTCTAAAATGTATACAATATTTATGAAATAAATTCTATGAAAGATATCCCTTAAGTTTTGCCTAGGTAGAACCAGAACCCAATGACAATTTCCGATGTGGACTCTGTGGTCAGTCCCATGCTTGTTTAACTTTCAATGTAGAATTTATTATTTATTTATTTATTTATTTATTTATTTTTATTTAAAATATATTTGTGTACTTGACAGAGAAAGAGAGAATAAGCTGGGGGAGCTACAGAGGGAGAGGGAGAGGCAGGCTCCCCACTGTGCAGGGAGCCCCATACCATATTCCATCCTAGGACCAGGAGATCATGACCTGACTGGAATGCAGACGCTTAACCACCTAAGCAACTCAGGTGCCCCTCAACGTAGAATTTAAATTATGTGTCGTAGGAGCTCACTTACAGGTCTGGACATGAAAACTGTGGCTAGCGAGGTCAAGTCACTTTTCAGTTTACACTTGGAAGACAGCAGAAGCTCAGCCCCCCTGTTCAGACTGCCCCACCCACTGTTAGTTTCTCATCCAGCAGTTCCACTGAACTCTTGAAAATCTAAGTCCACTGATGACACACACACACTTACCCAAGCCCATTAGAAGCTTCTCAGCTCACTCAGTGACACCCATGCCCCTCATCATACACCTTTCTTGCTCTCCTGCCCACCTCATCACATGGCTAATTCAGGCCTAGTCACCGTGGCTTTCTCCTGCTCCTTAAACCTGCCATGCTTATCCCTCTTTAGGACATTTGTGTTTGCTGTGTTGTCTTCCTGGGAATACTGTTCTGTTAGATTCAGGTAGCTTCCTTCCTTATTTTCATTCAGTTCTGTTCAAAGGCTTTCTCCCTGAAGATGCCTTTCCTGACTGCTTTGTAACTAGTCCCATCTCCCTCTTTCTCACCCCTCACTTGTTTATTATGGATCCACATCATTTTTCTTTTAGAGCAGTGAATGATGTATTCCGTATTCATTTGTTTCCTTGTTTTCCTTACTGGAATGTAAGCTCTGTAAGGGTAAATAAAGACTTTGCCTTGCTTTCTGCTGTATGTCTGGTGCCTAGAAGAATGACTGGCACATACAATCTGCTCACTAAAATCTGTCAAGGAAATATATCAGTGGCAGAACCCGCATCTTCTCGCCCTGACTCACATGCTTCTCTCCTACACCTTAATCAGAAGATTTGTATGGTTATAGATTATTTTAGACGTGTCAATTATTAATTAAAACATGTTTTTCATAATTATTCATTAGTGAGAACACCAAACTTAGTATTTTAAAAAACAGCTGTACATCTGGAAAGAAGAAAGTAAAGATTCATATACATATATCTTCTGATAAGTCTATTTTCTGAACTTACTTTAAGAGGAGGGAATGTTTCTAAACTTCTGATGAAACTCAGATTAACTTGTCTATGAAGATTTATCACAATTTATTTTTGCCTACTGCTTAAGCCCTGCTATGAATTAAAATAGGTAATTAGGTAATAAACTATTTATAATGTATTATAGCTATTAGTAAGCTATAAGTATTCAAAGCATCATTAGTATCAAAGTGCTTAGAGATGGAAAAGTTTAGGGTGGCACTTATAGTAAATTATGCAACCCTTTAAAGCAAAACAAATATTTCAGTAATATGTTAATGATTCCTCCGTATAATGTCAAGTGACTGAAGTGATGGTAGGTGGGCAATGAGAAATGAGTTTGAAGCTGATGAGTTCTTAATGATATTATCTCTTTATCTTTTGCCCTTCTCTTGCTCTTCATATTCAAAATTCAATTTGAGTTGCCTCCTTTGATAACTGATAAACTTCATCTCATTTCTCAGTGATACATATTCTGTTTTCATAATTTTAAGCTTTAGTTCCTAGACTTAATAATAACAAAACAATGGTACCTACTATTTAAACAGCTTTTATAATGTGACAGATATTATGCTAAATTCTTTGTACCATTAACACATATAAAATTCTCTCAGCAAGCTTTTTTTTCCCATCTGTTTTTTCTTTAGACTTTTAATTTTGAAATAGTTTAAGGCTCATTGGAAGTTGTAAAATAGTATAGAGCTTTTGTGTACACATCACTCACTTTCCCCAGTAAGATATTTTATATAACCACATACATTGTCAAAACCAGGAAACTGACATTAGCAAGACATTAATTTGAAGTCAGGCCATATTCAGATTATGTCAGTTTTACATGCATTTCTTTTTTATGTGTGTAATCTATGAAATTTTTCCATATGCATCTATTCATGTAACCATCATCACATTTAAGGTAGAGAGCTGTTCTATCATCACAAAGAAATCTTTTCATGTTATCCCCTACTAGGCACACATCCCAGCCTTACAACCTAATGACCACAGAGCTCTTTGCAAATGCTGTAATTTTATTAGTTTGGGCATGTTATATAAATGGAATCATGAGCAACCTGTTAAAGCAGATACTATTATTTTCTCCATTTTAACCTAGGACACTGAGACAGCAAGATCCTGGGAGGATGCCTTTCTGAAGGTCAGCCGGCTAGTAAGAGAGGGGCTGGGATTGGAACATAGGGTTTTTTTTACTCCAACGCTCACACTCCTATCTATGCTGCTAATTTTTCTTTTCCTATTTTATAAGCAATAAAGGCCTAGGTCCTAATGGTATTAAAATGATTATTTCCAGGACCTATGCAAGTTTCCCTTTGAAATATTCTGGTATTTCTGATATTGAAATGGTCTTTAATGAGTTATTTTGGAAATTTCTATTTGAGTAGAATAGGACATGATAGAATGCATGACAGTAAATGGATCTCTTCAGTGGAATAAGGCTCATCTTGGAGGACATCATCTACATTAGTCCCATTATCTGGACCTTTCTTCTTTATGCAAAGAAAATTTTGACTATTCTGATGTTATTTATGCCTTCCAGTTAAAAGACTGGCCAAATTGGAGGATTCACAGAGGACCAAAAGGAAAAGTAAATCAAAGACAGTAACAAATGCAAAATATTAGGACGAGACGCTAGTGCATAATTTTGAAAGACAGAATAGAAAAATAGCCACATTAGGCAGTTTAAATCAAATTGCAAACTAGTGAATTATGTAATGAATCTGACCTACAGGTATTTTTATTTGGTCTGTGCAGTGTTTGAAAAACATTGTTTTGAAATAATTACAAATATCTAAAAATGGAGAGCTTTAATACAAACTCAAGGTTTCTGGGTTCTTTTGAAAAATAAAGTAATCTGGAATATTGATTCTCTATTACGGCTGAAGCTAAATCATTACTTTGTCCTCTATGTTGGATATGTGCTTTCCTGTGTGCCATAGTCTCCACCTAGCCCAACAAAACCATTTCTGTTATCAGGCAGATATATTCATTTGAGTTTGTGACATCTAGTCAAGAGGCTGAGTGACATGATCTTCTGAGATTACTTCTGGTTCTACAATTTAAAAATTATGGTATTAGTATTTAATCACTCTCTCTAGGAAATAATTTTCTATATACTTCGTTCTGTAGAACAATGCTTCTACAAAATTATAACAGATAATAAGGACTCCAGCATCAAATAAAATTGGAAATGCCAAGTACTTCATCCCACTTTGGAAAATCATATCCACATATTAGAAAAGGCTCTGAGAAGATCAACAATTATTAGGCCTATTTAACCTTTCTTAACTCAGTACTTCCTATATATATATTTGACTATATATGTATACATATAGGTATATATTTATATATGTATATAGGTATGTGTGTATGTCTTTTTGTTTAACACTCTTCTTGGAACAACTCCTTAGAAAAGTTTTTTGGTAAATGCTGATTGAGAAAGATTAGAAAATGAGCCTTCAGTTTCTCATCACATTCAAAATAATTGACTTTCTGGATATAAAAGTCTGAAATTTTCATTTCACTCCTCTGAAATCAACATGGCATACCCATTGATGCTGACCAAAACAAACACTCATTTTAAACTGGGAACAAGGTTAAAAATAAAAGCCAAGATCTAAGAAGGATTGTGAAATTTAAGACATCAGTGGAACATTCTATGGTTAGCATATTTCAAAGGAGAAAGAAAAGTCATCTTTTTCTGCAAAAACTGCCAGATTGTGGTTTTGGTTTTTGCTTTTTAAGTCATGGTGGGTTCTGAATTCAGTAGATTATCAGTATTGGTTGCAACCTAACCCCTGTACACCCAGGGCAAGGAGAGACCAGAGAAAGAAGCAGACCCCTTCAGATTGGCAAGTGACAGTTTTAATAAGCAAGGGAATTTACATATGAGGCTTGTCTTGCCAAGCTGCAAAATAAGAAGATCTCTGCATCTGCCTGCCAGAATTTAAAAAATTATACAGACTTACTGGGGTTCAGTTGTTTGTACCATCCAGATGATCTCAAAAACATATTGCTCACTCAACATTGTGTCCTTGAAAATGACTTTGGCTGTGGGGTTTGTGGGCAGGAGTTACATTCCAAGGGTAGGGCAGGGGATGAGGAGCCTCTGATTGCCTGGGTTTAGCTCAAGGGTCAATCAGAGGTCATGTCCTTTCCAACAATCAGCCAGGCTGACATTTGAAGATGCATGCCATGGGGATGCCTGGGTGGCTCAGCAATTAAGCATCTGCCTTCCGGCTCAGGGTGTGATCCTGGAGTCTTGGGATCAAGTCCCACATCGGGCTCCCTGCGTGGAGCCTGCCTCTCCCCCTGCCTATGTCTCTGCTTCTCTCTCTGTGTCTCTCATGAATAAATAAATAAAATCTAAAAAAAAAAAGAGAGAGAGAAACAACTTAAAAAAAATGAAGATGTATGCCATGATTCTCCAAGGAGCAGCATTTATCATTTCACTGCATCGTACATTCTTTCAGCAAATACATGCTTAGTACTTACAATGTGCTAAAGGCTGGGTATAAGTTAGTGAATAAAACAAAGTCCAGTCCTCACAAAACTCACAATCTTGTAGGGAAAGCAAGGCCTAGGAAGTAAACAAGCAAACATCTAATTACCTGTTGCTGTGCTATGAAGAAAGTAACTACCAGGCTGAAGAGTGGAGAATAAGAGTGAGGGGAGGGGATGTTTCTCTTCAAATTGGGTAACTCTGAAAGGACTCTTCAATAAGATGACATTTATGGTAAGTTCAGAAATATTTAAAGGAACAATCAAAGACAACCAGAAAGAAGAAAATTCAGACAAAATGGATAGCATGTGCAGAAATCCCAAAGTGGGAAAGACCTCCGTGCATCTGCTCAGCTTCTGACTTGGCTCTGTGGCTGGGTGGCAGTGACTACAGTGGTGAGTGGGGGTAGGGGAAAGGTGGGTGAGGTAGGCAAAGCTCAGTCTTGTAGGATTTCACCTTCGACCATGAAAAGTGGTTTATTTTGTTGTTGTTTTTTTTCCCCACAGTTCATCTGGATGCTAATGAAGGCTTTTTAAAGCAGGGAGAGGATATGATCAGGTTTATGTTTTTCTAATATCACTACAGCAACTATTAATTTGTTTAGGGAGTGAGTTTAGAAGCAGTGAGATTAGGCAGGGGGCTAATACAGTTATACAGAAGAGGATTGATTATGGTTTTGGCAGCGCTGTGTTACCAGAGGTGGAGACTAGCATATGGATCCCATTCATATTTTGGATGTGATAACAATAAGATTTGCTGATAAATTTAATGTGGAATGTGAAGGAGTAGGATGACTCTCATGTTTATGACTTAAGCCACTGGGTGGCTTGAACACAGTGTCATGTCATAGGGAAAGCTAAGGGTTGGACAGATTTGGAGGGAGAAAGTAGCAATACATTATGAAGTTTTAGAGATTTCTGTGACATAACTAGTAGAGAAATCAATATGGAGTCGGTATGGGTCTACAAGTTAGAGGACAGCTAGAGGCCACAGCTTCATCTGAGGACACCTCTACATTTGCTTAATGTTGTGAAAATGTAATAAACAGAATATAATCACAGATGGGAACTATTTTCTACTAAGTTTGGTTTCCTAAAGGCAAGACCATTTGTATATCTTTATTTACTTTTTTGTTAGATTTTTAAAGAGCATTTTCCTCATTTATGTCCAATAGTATTTCCAAAATCTAAAATTATGTGAGTCTGATTCTCACTCTCATTTCATATCTATAGTCCCAGAAGCAGGGTGAAGAGCCGGTTACATAGTATTCACAGCTGGGTGATTTGCCACCTAGTCTTGGTTGAAGTCAAATCAGTTCTGAGTAACTAAAAGCTGAAATGATTGACCTTTGGTTACAACTCTATAAGACCACTCTTTTTAGTTTCCTTTTTCAGTTCATTGATCAGAGGTGGTGATGACTCGGTAAAATTCAAATATGAGCTTCATATTTCCTTTCTTTTTTTTTTTTTTTTTTAATTTTTATTTATTTATGATAGTCACAGAGAGAGAGAGAGAGAGAGAGAGAGAGAGGCAGAGACACAGGCAGAGGGAGAAGCAGGCTCCATGCACCGGGAGCCCGATGTGGGACTCGATCCCGGGTCTCCAGGATCGCGCCCTGGGCCAAATGCAGGCGCCAAACCGCTGCGCCACCCAGGGATCCCCATATTTCCTTTCTGTTGCATGTTCAGAACACTGACCTTGGAGTTAATCTACATGATAGAGCAGGGACTCATTTTAATAGAGGAACTCACAAAGCAGTAAAAATGAAAAAGCATGGTTTAGTGAAGACAGTCCTTAATCCAAATTCAAGATCTGCAGTTTATTAGCTCTTCATGATTTGGTGGATATTACCTACCCTCATTTAGATTTACTCTCTCCCCTGTAGTGTGAGGGCTTAAGTAAGGCAAATCTAAACTCAAGTGAGTTTTAAAATAAGTAGAATTTCCTAAAGTTCCTTTTTTTTTTGGCTTTATTTCCAATGCTTTAAATGTCATTTAACTATTGGTTTTCTGTTTTTGGCATATAGTTACAGAATCCCGGAGATCAAGTTCTTTTCTGAATATGTACAGTATTGCTAGATAGAAGATAGAAACTATTCATTTAATGCGTATATTCTTTTCTGTTATGAAAAAAATCACCTTTAGAGAGAGGTTGTTTTTTTTTTTTTTCCTGTATCGACGTATGAGCAAGCAGTTGTTTTGTTTCTGGGATTTTATTGACAACTCTGTGCCTTCTTTCCATTTAATTTTATTTGCCATTATGGCCCACTAAGTAATTAACTCTGCATTTTGAAAATTTAGAGGCAAGAGAGAGCTATTTGAGAACACTGTTGAATAGTTTTCTTATTTATAATATTTCAAGCTGTGTTAAACTTTATCACAGACTTTTAAAATGTGAGACCCACTTGTGTATTTGTGTCTGGATGGAAATTATGTCTGAGAGAAAAACAAAATTATCTGTAAGAGATTGAGAAATCAAGACAATGTAAAAAAACAAAACAACCAAGCAAAGAAGCAATGCCAAAAGAGACTGTCTTTCCATTTTATTTCTATCAAAAAAACATGAATATTTACATAAATTTTCAAAAGAGAAATTGATTTGCAGTTATATGTTAGGTTTAATTTGTGGAAAATCAAGTTCCTCAAGAGACTTTTCTCAAACTGAATTCTCTTTCTTGGCAACCTCTGAGGCCAGAGTCTCAGTTGTCAAATATATGTCACTTTCCCAGAGTTCTCTCTCCAGACCAGACCAGAAAGATACTGACTGTCTATTAGAACTACTTTCTCAGTATCTCCACTTTGTGCCTCCAGAGGTATCAAAGGCACATATAAGGTGAAATAACCCTCCCTTACCTAAATTTCTCCTTCCCTGATATTTATCCAAAATTTGTCCAAATATAACTATAGAACTATAACTATATATAACATGGAAATTATCTATGTCTATATCTATATATAACATGTTCTATGGTCCAGGCACACTATATTAGTCATTGAAGTATAGCAATAAACAAGACAATGTGCCTCCCTTTATGGGGCCCCAATGAGCAAAAGCCAGAAGTGGAAGTAGAAGTATCTTCATAGATATTCCTTCTATCTTATTCATCAGCAAGTCCTACCAATCTTATATCAGTTCATCTACTTTTTAATTCTATGACTGTCCAGTCCAAGGTATCCTTTTTGCTCTACTGTGTTACTTGTGCCTCAAGGGTTCTTCTCACACCTACTCTTCACTTTTCTGAACCAATCTCTGCGAGATAGGTGTAGTAGTCTTTTCAAAACACTATTATTTTTGTTTTTGTTTTGTTTTGTTTTTTTTCCACACACATATCCCCTTCTTAAAATCTTTTAATGGAATTTCATTGCTCTTATTTTAAGGACTAAAGGTTTTAACATGGCCCTTAAGGTCTTGAATGATCTGGCCCCCACTGACCTTTTTTGCCTTTCCTCTCGATATTCTTTTTTTAAAAAATCTGGGCACTCCACCCGTATTTCCCTTTTATAATTTATTTATTTCTTAGTTCACTCTTACTTTTGTTCCTTATCTCAAACCTCATTTTTTCTTTTTTTCTTTTTGTTAAGATTGTATTTATTTATTCATGAGAGACACACACACAGAGAGAGGCAAGACACAGGCATAGGGAAACTGAGGTGGGACTTGATCCGGGGTCTCCAGGATTATGCCCTGGGCCGAAGGTGGCACTAAACTGCTGAGTCACCTGGGCTGCCCAAACCTCATTTTTTCTATGAAGCTTTCTTTAATCTCTTACATAAGACCAAATCATCATTATAAAATTACTACTTCCTGAACTTCATAAAACATGCTCCATATATTTGTGCATTTTAGTTAATATCTTTTCCACTGGTTTACAAGTTTCATAATGACAGAGATTTTAACTTGTTATTTTTAACTTTGTGTCTTTTACAACTAGAACAATGCCTAACACAGAGCAGATGCATTGTAGATAAATATTGACACTTGGGCAGTGTGTCATGCATACGTATCAGAATCTGTAGTAGATTTTGTAGGTCATATCCCCTCAACCTACTCTAAGACAGCTACACACCTTTTCATCTTATGCCTGCAGCTTTCTTTGTCCAAGGACATTCTCTGGGTACAGGAGTATGGCAACCAAGGGGAAGGTCAGAAATGCTATTTGAGTTATTGTTCCTGGGTTGACTTTTGATCAGTGAGGGATGGGAATCTTTGTGTATGTTCCACAAAGACTCTCAGAGGGATCTCAATATCCAATTGTCTATAGCAGTAACTTGCCCATTTATGTACCCTATAGTAGCTTTTCCTCTCTCACTCTTCTACTCCTTTATAGTACTAACTGGTATCACCTCCGAAATAAGCTACTTACACTCATACTACTATATATGGAGAAACTCAAACTAAGACAGGGCCAGGGCATTGCAAAACTCTTGGGGCACTATTACAATGGCACTGCTCCTATTGACTACTGTTCTTCAACAGGTGCCATTTACATGAGAATATATAAATGGCAACTATGGAACAAATATTTAAAGAAAAGACTGATAATATTAGGGGCCTCCTGCATGCTATATGCAAATATTATTTGTGAATGAAGCAGCAAAGAATGATACATATTGTGTGTGTGTTTTCTGTGGACATGTGTACTCTAAGGTCTCATTAGACTTCATTTACAAGACACAAATTCAGAGAGAAAATTATTAGCATTTTGAAACAGAGATTGCAGAGCATTAAACCAAGTGTGATGCCCTTCCAAATGCAAGACCCTGTACCTCTGCACAGCTCACACAACCCTGAAGATGGCACTGCAAAAGGGGACATGAATACTCTATCTTCATCTCAGCCACTTGATCACCACTGGAGTTGTTAGTCATAATCAGAACATACTGACTCAGACTGCAAAAGAGGGTGATTCTTTAAGAGAAGGGGAGAATGGACTTTGGGAAGACAAATACGACAGCTGTTTACTACAGGAATAGAAGACCAGAGGGAATTGGCTATACTGTCTCCTTCATCCACAAAATCCAAAAGGATTGTCCAGCCCAAGGATAAGTGGGAAGTTTTTTCTGCAAAATACCATTTTGTTCCTTGTTTTGCTTTATCCAAAATTCATTTC
Source organism: Canis aureus (assembly GCF_053574225.1). NCBI lineage: Eukaryota > Metazoa > Chordata > Mammalia > Carnivora > Canidae > Canis > Canis aureus. Next base: position 49,902,880 of record NC_135614.1, read on the forward strand.
TACTAGGAAAGAAAGAATATAATCTATTTACATCTTTTTCAGAACCTATGCTATCCAGTATTTGTGAATAATGTTAAATAGGTTATCTGATGATTATCTGTAAATGGAGATTGCTGTGAATGTAATGTGAGACTGAAAAGGAAATTGTTTTCAGAACATGTTCCTGATGGTGCTGGGTAGTATGGAATGTTGATTTCATGAGCATTAGTTGTTTTACCACAGGATTATGTGAATGTGTTCCTGCTATCTCTCCAAGACAAGGATGCTAGAAAATGCAGTCTGCTTACTTGTATTCCTCACAATAATACAAAGAATAATAGATGAGGGACGACTGGGTGGCTCAGTGGTTGAGTGTCTGCCTTCAGCTCAGGTGTGATCCCGGGGCCTGGGATCGAGTCCCACATTGGGCTCCCCACAGGGAGACTGCTTCTCCTTCTGTCTATGTCTCTGTGTCTCTGTGTCTCTCACGACTAAATAAATAAAATCTTTTTAAAAACCCACAAAGAATAATAGATGAGACATATTGCATGCTAACTAAATATTTGCTGACTAATGAATAAGTGCATTATTGCATGATTTCTATTCCATAGGTGTTATATTTTCCAGATTTCAGAGGCTGTGATGTGACATTCATTCGGACATGTTTCTTTTTCCATTGCTTTCTGTTGTTTTGAGTATTACCAAGTCTTCACTGGCCAGAGCTCAATTTGCTACAGTGTATCTGAAGATATAACTGACTTTTGGAAGGAGGTCATTTTGAGAAGATCAAAATATCCCATGACTCACTGTATTTGATGAAAAAGAGTTTAGACTGAAAAAAGATTGGCCATGCAGGCCTTCTTGTACTTGCTCACCCAAGCATCTTTGCTTTGTTCTTCCCTGTGCATGGAATTCTCTTTCTCCAGGTATGCAAATGGCTTATAACTCACTCTTTGAGATCTTTACTCAAATGTTATCTGGTGAGGCTTTCTCTGACTGCAGCATTTAAATTGAAACTCTCTTCCTACTGTGGCACTCCTATGCCTCTTCACTATTTATTTTTCCCTAAAGCACTTATTGTCATCCAGCACAGAATATATATTATTATTTTTGATGTGTTTGTCTCTGGACACTAGATTCTAAGTCCATAAGAGCAAGAATATCTTCTATCTAATTTACCACTGTATCCTCAGCATCTAGAATAATCTCTGGTAGATTTTATGCAAAATAAATATTTGTTAATGATTATGTTGAATTTGAATAAAAAGTGTGGCAGCCCATGTTGGATCATGAACCACACTTTGAGAATAACTGCTTGATAACACACCAATTTATTAGTACATTAAAAATATCTTTCTGAGGCCCCTTGGAATTTATCATTTTTCTTCTTTAGATTTTGCAAGATCTGTCATTGAAGGTAATCTGATTAATTACTCTCATGTGGGACTGCCAGTACACATGTTGCCCTTTTCTGTGTCACAGTCCATTTTTATAGTGAAATTAGGACTGAATGGGTCAGAATCTGTTGAAAGCAAAAGCAAATTAAATGATTGTTGCGACAGAATAGAGTATTCCTAGTCTCTAAAAAAAAAAAAAAAAAAAATCCTACTTCTCCTTTATAATTCAACCTTAGTTTTAACTTAAGTTCAATTGACTTTCTGATGTTTTATTCTTCCAGCATGCCTTCACATGTCTAAGGTGATATAGGTTGAAATCAACTTAATCCTACAGAGCTGGGTTTAGGATGATAAAGTTGCTGCGCAAACACTACTGGGTTAGCCAAGGATAGTTCATTAAGTGAAACAGTAGTTGGAGGAGTGATTTCTACCAATAATTAACATGCATTGAGCATTAACTCTATACTAAATATGTTGATAAGTATGATTTGTGTATAGACATGTATTTGCCAGTTAACCCACAGAACAATCTATGACATTATTGTTATTCTCATTTTACTAATGAGAAATTGAGGTTCATGGAGGTTAAATTACTTATAGTTAAGCAGTTAGTAATAACTCATTCTGCCATTCAACTTCATGTCTGCTCAGACTTAAAGCTCATGCTGTAACCACTATCTGTTGGACTTGGGGGAATTAAAATTTTCTAGCCACCTAAAGAAATGGAATTCATTAATTGGTCAATTCTCCAGTTAGGTCATCTCAGCCATCTGTATTTATAGTTGTTTAGTGCTTTGCACTTTTCAAAATGTTTCTACATCTTATCTTTTTCTCTCCATCTCCCAGTCTTTCTCTCTATGTCTCTGTCTTTGTCTCTGTGTCTGTCTTTCTGCATCTATTTTTTTTTTTTCTAGAAGCAAATGTTTGTTTGGTTTTGATGATTGAAAAGACCAGCCATAATTGATCTCTGAGATAGCGTTGGAACGAATGGATGAGTGGATATTTTTCAGGTCTCTTTTTTCTTGACTGTAAATTGGTTGAAATGAGACAGGATTACTTTATTAATAAAAATTTGGTGGTAATTGGGGCAGGTGCTAGCCTATGTTAAAATGAAAAAAAAAACCTTTTGATATGCAAATGCTCTTTTCTTAGGAAAATTAATCCCATACATTTGCTTTCAGGAGAATATTAAAATGATGTTAGGCAGTGTTCAAAGACCTTGAAGGTCTTCGCATACTTAGTTCTAAAAGTGTAACATTAAATAACTGAATAGGCCCTCAACGAGCAGTTGGTTTGAATATTTCAGTTTACAGATCTGAAAACTGAAGCACAGAAAGCTGATTTGTACAAAATCAGAGTAAAAAGTGGCTGATTAAGATTTGAACCCAGATCTGCTGCTTTCTTGTCTAGAGATCATTCCTCCAAATCACACAGATATAAGATAAAATACTTGCAAATCCATATACAGTTGGCCCTTGAACAATGCAAATACAGTTCAAACTGTATGGGTCCACTTATATGCATATTTTTTCAATACAGTACTGTAAATGTATTTTCTCTTAGGATTTTCCTGATAACATTTTCTTTCCTGTAGCTTACTTTTTAATAAGCATTTTTATATACATATAACATGCAACGTTTGTGTTATTGACTATTTGTTATCATTAAGGCTTCCAGTAGGTTATTAGTAGTTAAGGTTTTTTTTTTTTTTTTTTTTTTTTTTAGTAGTTAAGGTTTTAAGGAGTCAGAAGTTAATGTGGATTTTCGACTGTGTGTGGGGGTCAGCACCCTTAATCCTTAAATTGTTCTATAAGTAGCATAACGGCTGAATTGAATTATTGTATCTAATTCTAAAAAACAATATCCTATTTCTCTTATGATTTGTATAATACAGAACTTTGCCTAATTTGCATGGTACTTCACCCTTGCTTTGCTTGAAAATGTGGGGATTTAGTTTACAGCTTCTACTGCCTTTGTTACAATGCTGCCCTATGGCTATTACTACTATTAAAAATTACCTTTATTGAGTGCCTGCTGTGTCCTAGACACGGTGATGAATATTTGATATGTTCATTAGTCAGGTCAGTTGGGAAAACATACCATTCTAAAGATTTTGAGAGGAAAGGAATTTAATACAAGGGATTAGGTGCTTACAAAATCATTGAATGGTCTCAAAGAGTGAAGGTCAAGAAAAACTGTCACTGACTTTATATTTGCTATAAAATTTTAGAGGATCAGGGAGTTGATGCTTTTGCCATGTTAGGAAAACACAGAAAACTTATAGTGTAAGGTAGGTAACTCAGGGTAAAATACCCAGAGGCCATTGCAAAACTTCATGTCTGCCAAAGGTCACATGATTGCCCTTTGCTGCTAGAGAAAGAGTAATAACCTTTTGGCTGTCTTCTGTCTTCCAAAACTTGCCCAAATTGGTAAAACTTAAACTATATCTAGAATCATGTTGGCAAAAGAGTCTGAGAAATGTAGTTCCCAAGCTTCTAGTCTCTGCCATATGGGGGGAAGTCAAGAAGGGAATGAAAAGGCTGCTGACTCTCTACAGCCAACAAACAGCAGGACATTTACTGTCTTTTTAATTCTATAAGAACTACACAGGAGGAAACCTGAAACTCAGACATTTTAAGGAACTTGTGTAAGTGGCCTCTGGATTACATAATAGGCTGGCTGATACATGTTTAGTAAAGCACAAATGCCCTCTAAAAGATAAAAAATAATAAAATTATTAATTATTTGACATTTCAAAAAGATGTATTTAATCAGTACTTATGGGACACACCCCAGAGACTTTAATATACATATTATATGTATATATATTTATATATTTAATATATACATATTTTTCCTTCTGAACTATAAAAATGGTGAGATGAGCATGAGAAGCACAAGAGGGGCTTTAATATATATATATTATATAATTATGTGTATATTATATATTTAGTTATATATATTAAACATTTTTAAATTTCTTTTTTTAAGATTTTTATTTATTTGAGAGAGAGAGAGATGAGTAAAGGAGGAGGAGCAGAGGGAGAAGGAGAAGCAGACTCCCTGCTCAGCAGGAAGCCAGATACTCCCTGCTGAGCAGGAAGCTGGATGCCAGGCTCTATCCCAGGATCCCAACCAAGATCATGACCTGAGCTGAAGGTAACGCTTAACTGACTGAGCCACCCAGGCAGCCCTCTTCTTTTTTTAAACTAAGAATGTGGTGAGGATGTATTGAGAGGAGCATTATGCCTAAAGTCACATAGCTAATCAGTGGGAGAAGCAAGATTTAAAGTTTATAAGTCTGACTCCAGTGCCTGCCTCTTAACCATTAAATCACGTGTGACAAGAAGACCCCAAAGTGATTACAGGGATGCAAACTCAGCCTGTTGTTGAACAGTCCTTGAGAATGACATTTTAAAAGAACATCAAGTAATCAGAAAACCTAGATGGAAATTGGCTTAGAACCCAAAGCTACACACTCTACATGCTCAAGTTTATAAAGCACAAGTTATCTTAAAAATTTCTTATCGTTCAAAAATCATTGCCAGTCCCAATGTAGAAATTACAAAGATAGGCCACCCTTTGAACAGTTCTGAATTAATAAAATTATAGCATAAGCCAAAATTATGACAGCATTCTGCTTTTTTTTTTTTTAGGTCATTCTTTTCTGACATATTTAACAGATCTTAAAAAGTAAAACATATGTTTCCAAATTGCAAGCTATAGATGTCCTTTAAAGACTCAAAAATAGTCAGATTTACTTTAGAAATTAGACAAATTACCCACTTGGGAGGTAGAATTTAAGTTGGAGGTAAAGTAAAAAAAATAAATTAAATATTGCCAGATAACAGAAGACTTGAATCATTACAATGATATTGCAAACAGATGGCAAATGTGGGGCAGTGGAAGATAATGCCAAAATAATTACTTCTCAAACCAGGAGCCAAGCTAGGAATGTGTTCTCTGAGAAATAATCATTCTGCTCACTGCGCAGGAAAAAGACATGCACACAAATATTAAGACGAAAATAATCAAATCTATAGAATACACACAAATATTAAGACAAAAATAATCAAATCTATAGAAATAAAGGAAAAGTACTACATTAAAAATGTTCTAGCGGAGGGAAAAATGAGAAGGAATACTTTATGTCAATTGAGAATAAAATTCAACTAAAGTAATTTAATAGTAATAGGGCCCACCTTTTCAAAGCAATATGTGCAAGGCCTTATGTCGTGTCCTTTTACAAGTATATTCTCATTCAACCCACAGGAATGTTATGAACTAGATTTTATTACCCACATTTTACAAAAGAGGAAATTGAGGAATAAAGAAGTTAAATAATCTTTCCAAGGTCACACAAGTTGTAAGTGGCAGAGAGCCAAGATTCATTATTATGATTCCAGAGATCCTACTCTTGGGTGTGACACTATGTATAGGGAAAATGTTACATGTAAACACTCAAAAGGCAGCTTAACTTTCTGTTTGAAGTCATCTGAACTATGTAAGCCGGGTTACACTCTGACAGTGTTACTCTGCTCCCATAGACTCAAAGATTCACTGATTCAAATATTTAAATAGCACTAACTATATCACATGCATCATATTAAGCACTAGAAAGATGACAACTTAATTTCAGCTCAAGAAGAGCTTATAGCCTACCAGGGAATAAGGGAAATATGTAAACAAATAATTATAATGCAATGCAGGAGGTGACACCCTAGGAGGTGTCTCTCTTTCAAAGGAGAGAAAAATTGAAGACTTACCACAAGATTCTATTCCATTTTTATTCCAGACAGGAAAGGAAAAATGGTAAAGATGAAAGAGATAAGAAAGAAATAATGGCTGAAAATTTCCTGAACCTGGGAAAAGATTTGGATAGTCCAATTCATGAAGCTAATAGGTCACACTAAAATTTCAATTCAAATTATCTTCTCTCAAACACATTATAAGATTGTCTAAATCAAAGAAAAAGAAAGAATTTTACTTCCAAGATTTTCTTCTCTCAAACACATTAAATAAGATTGTCTAAATCAAAGAAAAAGAAAGAATTTTACTTACAAGATTTTTTTAAATTCAAGTTAGTTAACATATACTGTAGTATTAGTTTCAGGAGCACAATTTTAGTGATTCATCAGTTGCATACAACTCCCAGTGCTTCACAAGTGCCCTGCTTACTGCCCATCACCTATTTAGCTCATCCCCTCACCCATCACCCTTCCAGCAACCCTCAGCTTGTTGTTCTCTATAGTTAAGGTTCTCTTATGATTTGTCTCCCTCTCTGTTTTTATCTGATTTTATTTTTCCTTCCCTTCCCCTATGTTCATCTGTTCTGTTTCTTAAATTCCACATGATTGGAATCATACAGTATTTGTCTTTCTCTGATTTATTTCACTTAGCACTATACTCACTAGTTCCATCCAGGTCATTGCAAATGGCAAGATTTCATTCTTTTTGATAGCTGAGTAGTATTCCATTGTATATATAAATATATCACATCTTCTTTATCTATTCATGTGTCATTGGACTTTTAAGCTCTTTCCATGTTTTGTCTATTGTAGACATTGTTTTTATAACTATTGGGGTGTGTGCGTCTCTTCAAATCACTATGTTTGTATCCTTTGGAAAAATACCTAATAGTGAAATTGGTGGGTCATAGTGTAGTTCTATTTTTAACTTTTTGAGGAACCTCCATACTGTTTTCCAGAGTGACTACACCAGTCAGGTTCCCACCAACTGTGTGTTCCCCTTTCTCCACAGCTTCACCAACATCTGCTGTTTCCTGACTTACTAATTTTAGCCATTCTGACTAGTGTGGTGTCTCATTGTAGTTTTGATTTGCATTTCCCTAATGCCAAGTGATGTTGACTATTTTTTCACGTGTCTGTTGGTCGTTTGTATGTCTTCTTTGGTGAAATGTCTACTCATGTCTTCTGCACATTTCTTAACTGGTTTTTTTTAGTTTTGGGGTGTTGAGTTCGATAAGTTCTTTATAGATTTTGGATACTAGCCCTCTTTCTTATAAGATATTTGCAAATATCTTTTCCCACTCAGTAGGTCACCTTTTAGTTTTGTTGATTGTTTCCTTCACTGTGCAGTTTTTTTTTTATCTTGATGAAGTCTCAATTGTTCATTTTTGCTTTTATTTCTCTTGCCTTTTAATACATGTCTAGCAAGAAGTTGCTACAGATGAATTCAAAGAGGTTACTGCCTGTGCTCTCCTCTAGGATTTTCATGGATTCCTATCACACATTTCATCCATTTTGAATTTATTTTTGCGTATGATGTAAGAAAGGGGTCTGCTTTCATTTTTCTGCAGGTGGCTGTCCAATTTTCCAACACCAGTTGTTGAAGAGACTTTTTTCCATTGGATATAATTTCCTGCTTTGTTGAAGATTAGTTGATCATATAACTGTGGGTCCATTTCTGGATTCTCTATTCTATTCCAGTGATCTACATGTCTGTTTTTGTGCCAATACCATACTGTCTTGATGATTACAGCTTTGTAATATGGCCTTAAGTCTGTAATTGTGATGCCTCCCTCTTTGCTTTTCTTTCTCAACATTACTTTGGCTACTCAGGATCTTTTCTAGTTCCATACAATTTTATAATTGTTTATTCTAGCTCTGTGAAAAATGTTGGTGTTATTTGATAGGGATTATAATGAATGTGTAGATTGCTTTGGGTAGGATAGACAATATTTGTTCTTCCAATCCAGGAGCATGGAATGTATTTCCATTTCTTTGAGTCTTCTTTAATTTCTTTCATAAGTTTTCTATAGTTTTCAGAATACATATATTTCACATCTTTGGTTAGGCTTATGCCTAGGTATCTTATGGTTTTTGCTGCTGTTGTAAATGGGATTGACTTCTTGGTTTCTCTTTCTACCACTTCATTATTGGTGTAGAGAAATGCCACATATTTCTGTACATTTATTTAATATCCTGAAATGTTCCTGAATTCATGTATAAGTTCTAGTAATTGTTTTGTGGGGTCTTTTGGGTTTTCCACACAGAGTATCATGTCATCTGCAAAGAGAGAAAGTTTGACTTCTTCCCTACCTTTTGTTTTTGTTGTCTAGTTGCTGAGGCTAGGACTTCCAATATTATGTTGAAGAACAGTGATGAGAGTGGACATCTCTGTCTTTTTCCTGACCTTAGAAGGAAATCTCTCAATTTTTTTCCATTAGCTGTGAATCTTTTGTATATGGCCTTTATGATATTGAGGTATGTTCCTTCTATCCCTACTTTCTTGAGGGTTTTTAATGAAGAAGGGTGTTGTATTTTGTCAAATGCTTTTTTTGCATCTATTAAGATCATATGGTTCTTATCCTTTCTTTATTACTGTGACATATCATGTTGATTGATTTGCAGAGTGAACCACCCCTGCAGCCCAGGAATAAATCCCGCTTAATTGTGGTGAATAATCCTTCTAATGTACTGTTGGATTTGATTAGCTAGTATCTTGGTGAGAATTTTTGCATCCAAGTTCATCAGGTATATTTGTCTGTCATTCTGTCATTCTCCATTTTAGTGGGGTTGTTGCCTAGTTTTGGAATCAAGGCAATGCTGGCCTCATAAAATTAATTTGGAAGTTTTCCTTCCTTTTTTTTTTTTTCTTTTTTTTTTTGGAACAGTTTCAGAACAGGCATTAGTTCTTTAAATGTTTGGTAGAATTCCCCTGGGAAGCAATCTAGCCCTGGACTCTTATTTATTGGGAGATTTTTTTTTTTTTTTATTACTGATTTCAATTTTTTAGCTAGTTATGGATCTGCTCAAATTTTCTGTGTCTTCCTGTTTCAGTTTTGGTAGTATATATATGTTTCTAGGAATTTATCAATTTCTTATAGACTGTCCAATTTTTTGGCATATAACTGTTCATAATATTCTATTATAATTTTATTTCTGCAGTGTTGGTTATGATCTCTCCTCTTTCATTTGTGACTTTATTTATTTGGGTCCTTTCTCTCTTTTTTTTAAATAAGTCTGCCTCGGGTAACAATTTTGTCAATTCTCTCAAAGGACCAGCTCCTAGTTTTGTTGATCTGTTCTATTGTGGTTTTTTTATTTCTATATCATTGATTTCTGCACTAATCTTTATTATTTCTCTTCTGCTGGCCTTAGGCCTTATTTGTTGTTCTTTTTCCAGCTCCTTTAGGTGTAAGGTTAGGTTTTGTGTTTAAAATATTTCTTGCACCTTGAGAAAGGCCTATAATGCTACATACTTCCCTCTCATAATCACTTTTGCTGCATCCCAAAGGTTTTGGACTGTCATGTTTTCATTTTCATTTGCTTAATGTATTTTTGTATTTCTTCTTTATTTTCCTGGTTAACGCATTCATTCCCTACTGAGATGTTCTTTAACTTCCATATATTTGTGGTCCTTGCAAATTTTTGCTTGTGGTTGACTTCAAGTTTCATGCAGTTGTAGTCTGAAAATATGCATGGTATGATCTCAATCTTTTTGTGCCAGTTGAAGCCTGATTTGTGACCCAGTATGAGCTCTATTCTGGAGAATGTTTCAAGTACACTTGAAAGTATGTATTTTGCTGCTTAGGATGAAATGATCTGAATATGTCTGTCAGGTCCATCTGGTCCATTGTGTCATTCAAAGCTATGTTTTCCTTGTTGATCTTCTGCCTAAATTACCTGTCTATTGCTGTGAGTGGGATATTAAAGTCACCTACTATTATTGTATTATTATCAATGGGTTTAAGTTTATTATTAATTCATTTATATATTGGGGTGCTTCCACTTTGGGGTCATAAATATCTGTAATTGTTAGATCATGTTTATTATCAGGTAATTCCCTTCTTCATTTTTTATTAGTCTTTGGTTTAAAATCTAGTTTGTCTTAGAACATCCAGGTGGTTCAGAGGTTGAGTGTCTGCCTTTGGCTCAGGGAGTGATCCCGGATTCCTGGGATCAAGTCCCACATCAGGCTTCCTCCATGGAGCCTGATTCTCCCTCTGCCTGTGTCTCTGCCTCTATCTGTGTGTCTTTCATGAATAAATAAATAAAATCGTTTTTAAAAAATCTAGTTTGTCTGATACAAGTATGACTATTCCAGCTTTCTTTTGTTGTCCATTGGCATGATGAATGGTTCCACACCTTCACTTTCAATCTGTAGATGCTTTGAGGTCTAAAATGAGTCTCTTATAAGCAGCATATTGATGGGTCTTGGTTTTTTATCCATTCTGATACCCTATATCTTTTGATTAGAACATTGTGTCCATTTACATTCAGAGTAATTATTGAGGTATGAATTTAGTGCCATTGTAATACCTGTAAAATCATTGTTCCTGCAGACTGTCTCTGTTCCTTTCTAGTCTTTGTTGCTTTTGGTCTCTTTTTCCTGCTCAAAGGCCCTCTTTTAGTATTTCTAGAGCTGGTTTAGTGTTTGTGAACACTACACAGACACAGTTCACAAACACTGAACCTATAGTTTTTGCCTGTCTCAGAAACTCTATCTCTCCTTCTATTCTGAATCACAGCCTTGCTGGATGAAGTATTCTTGGCTGCATATTTTTCCCATTTAGCACATTGAATATATCATGCCACTCCTTTCTGGCCTATCTGGCCTATCAAGTTTCTGTGGATAGGTCTGCTGTCAGCCTTATGTGGCTGTTAAGGATCTTTTCTCCAGGGACACCTGGGTAGCTCAGCAGTTAAGCATCTGCCTTTGGCTCAGGGCATGATCCTGCAGTCCCAGGATCAAGTCCCACATCAGACTTCCTGCATGGAGCCTGCTTCTCCCTCTGCTTCTGTCCCTGCCTCTCTCTCTCTGTGTGTGTCTCAAATAAATAAATAAATAAATAAATAAATAAATAAATAAATAAAATCTTAAAAAAATAATTAAAGGGTCCTTTCTCCAGAGCTGCTTTCAGAATTCTCTTATTTTTGAATTTTGCAAGTTTCACTATGATGTGTTGACCTGTTTTTGTTGATTTGGAGGAAAGTTCTCTGGCCTCTTGGACTTGAATGTCCGTTTCCCTCCCCAGATTAGGGAAGTGTTCAGCTATAATTTGTTCAAATAAACCTTCTGCCCTTTTTTCCTCCACTCTTCTTCTTCGACACCTATGATAGGGATATTATGGCATTTTATAGGATCCCTGAGTTCCTGAAGTCCATATTTGTGATCTAATAGTTTTATTTCCCCTTATTTCCAGCTTCAATATTTTATATAATTTTATCTTGTATATCACCTATTCATTTCTTGCATCTTCTTTGATATTACATCCAGTCAGTTTTGCATCTCAGTTATAGCATTTTTTATTTTGGCCTGACTAGTTTTTAGGTCTTTTATCTCTGAGGCCAGGGTTTCTCTGGTGTCATCTATGCTTTTTCTCAAGTCCAGCTAGTAATCTTATGACTGTTATTCTAAATTCTTGTTCAGATATATTGCTTTTATCTGTTTTGAGCAAGGCTATGGCTATGATTTTTGTCTGATCTTTCTTTTGGAGAGAAATCCTCCATCTTATCATTTTGACTAAGTTACTGCCTTTTGCATATTATGAAGACTTGTCATCTTTCCTGCTCCTGAGAGTAATGCTAAATTTAAAAGGTGTCACACACTGTCCAGGGCCTGGTGCTTAAGGAGGTGTTTCTGGTTTATGCTGTGTGCACTCTGCTGTTGTGTTTTGTCAGCTCTTTCCCACAGGCAAGTCATCCACAGAGTTTCTCTTTGCTTGCAGTGGGGAGTGTTTGACCCTTTAACTAGGTGCACTTTGATTTGTTTAACATAAACCTGACAGGAAGAAAACAATTCTGATCCAAAAGAAGAGAAAAGGAAAAGGATTTAAAAAGCAAACAGACAAACAAAAAACTATAAGCCTGATTTGAAAGAGAAAAGAAAAGAAAAGAAAGAAAAGAAAAGAAAAAGACTCCCAATCCAAAACAAAGAGAGAGAGAGAAGTGAATAAACGAATGAACAAAAAGTATAAGCCCAATTTCAAAGAAAAAAACTAAAAAATGGGAGGAGAAGCCTGATCCTATTTCCCCAAGAACTGAAGCTGATACTTTGGAGCATTATGATCAGTAGACTTGGTTCATGCAGGGGGCTTATACCAGGTCAGTCAGAACTGGCCTCGTAAAGATGCCCCTGTAGGATACAGGGAAGCAGCAATTGGAGTAAGCAGCTCTAGCCTCCACTGGGGGTGCTGTGTGGCTCATTGAAGTCCAACTACACTAGTGGGTGGGAGGTAGAAGATGGTATCACCCCATCCTCTTCTCCCTGGGGAGGGGAACATGTGGCCACTGCTGCTTAGGAAGCCCTCAGAGAAAAGCAAATAATTTCCCTTACTGTGGCCCAGGCCTCTGTCAGATCCCTGCCCTCAACCTGTCTGTGCCCAGGCCATTGGCCTACCCTGCACCAGAGTTTTCTTATGCTTTATATTTCTCATGCACAGGAGGGATTCAAAACTCCAAATCTTAAAGGACCTAGCAGACCCACTCCCCTCCCCACAGAGAGAGTCTTGCACTGTTGTGCCCAGTGTAGCTCTGTCCCAGAAGGGCAGTCCCATGGCCATTCAGGTGCCTTGAGTCTATAGTAAAGCACAGCAAAAAGCTGCAACCAGGTTATCTGTCCTCTACATGTGCCTCTGTCTCTAGATGTAGAATGGCCAATCAATGGTGCCCATGGATCCCTCGTCCTTGGAGAGGCAATATACACTCTTCTAAATGTACTCTAAGAAGGAGAATATTCTCTCCCAGTGTGAGCCAGGGGATACCCACACCACGCTGTCTACCATTGGCTCCCAGATCTCCAACCTCCTTTTCCTCAGGAGCACTGCTGCCCATCCAGCTTGACTTCAGCAAATGGCATGGAATTTTAAAACCTTGGTTTTGCCACAGTCAGTTCCTCTCAATTCCCCAATCATTGGTCCTTTCTTACATGAATTCAATGCACCTCCCTCTTTCCCTGTCCTCTCTTTGCAAAAATTTCTCCCACTCTCTCCTTGGCCCTGCAGCTTTTCTCTCCCCTATTCATGTCTCTGAATTTCAGAGCCACATGTTCTCTCCTTCTAATTACATAGATTGTTCTCTTAACCCTCAGATCAATTTCCTAGTTGTTCAAAACAAAGGTGGGAAAAATACTTATTTTCCCAAACAACGAAAGCAGGAGTCATCACCAAGAGACCTGCCTTACAAGAAATGCTGAAAGAAATTCTTTAAGCTGAAGTGAAAAGATGCTAACTAGTAACATAAAAACATATGAATATGAACAACCCACTGGCAAAGCCAAGTATATAGTCAAATTCAGAATACTCTCATAATGTAATATGGTATTGTATTCACCACTAACTCTAATATAAAGGTTGAAGGGCAAAATAAAAATAGCTGTAGCCACAATAATTTGGTAGTTAATATAATATGCAAAGCGATATAAAATATTACATCAAAAACATGAATTGTGGAGGGGAAATAAAAATCCAAGATTTCTATATATATAATGGAAGTTTAGTTGTTATTAGTATAATATAGACAGTTATATCTATATTTGAAGTAAGCCTCAGGGTAACCATAAAACAAAAATTCTAGGAAATACAAGAAAAAGAAAAAAATCAAAGTATACCTCTACAGGAAATCAATTCACAAAGGAAGATAGCCAAGTCTTTCAAGCTCTTCCCAAAAAATGAAGATGAGGGAACACTCCTCTACTCTTTCTATGAGGCTAATATTACTTGAAATCAAAGCCAGACAACAATACTATAAAAATAGGAAAATAAAGGCCAATACCCCTGATCAATATAGATGCAAAAATTTAACAAAACTTAGATAACTGAATTCAACATCACAGTGTAACAATCTTACACCATGATCAAAGTGAGATTTATGGCTGAATGGATCAAGATATGCAAATCAATAAATATGATATACCACATTAATATAATAGAAGATAAAAATCATGTGATCAACCCAATAAATGTAGAAAAAGCATCTGACAATATAAAACATTCCTTCATGATAGAAACTCTCAATAAATTGAGTATGGAATGAATATACTTCAACCAACAAGAGCCATATACAACAGGCCCATAGCTAACATCATACTTAACAAAGAAAAGTTGAACGATTTTCCTTTAAGATTAGGAATAAGACAAGAGTGCCCACTCTCAAGATTCACAGTCACAGCAATTAGTCCAAAGAAGAAGAAGAAATAATAATAAACAAACAAAGGAAGGAAGGAAGGATTAAAAGATATTTCAGTCAGAAAGGAAAAAGTAAAATTGTCTGTTTGCTGATGACATGATCTTGTACATAGAAAAATCCTAAAGAATCCACACAAAAAAATGTTAGATCTAATAAATTCAGTAAAGTTTTAGCACACAAAAATCAATATATAAAAATCAATTGCATTTCTAACACTGGTACTAACAATGAACTATAAGAAAAGAAAAATTTAAAGATCTCCTTTACAATAAAATCAAAAACAATAAAATGCTTGGGAATAAATTTAACCAAGAAAGTGAAAGATATAAATGCTGAAAACTATAAGACACTGATGGAAGAAATTGAAGAAGCCAGAAATAAATGGAAAGTTATCCTATGTTCATGGATCAGAAATGCTAATATTATTAAAATGTCCACACTACCCAAAGCCATCTACAGATTCAACACAATACCTTTCAAAATTCCAATAGCATTTTTTACATATATAAAAAAAAATCCTAAAATTTGTGTGTAAAATACAAGACTCCAAATAGCCAAATTAATCTTAAGAAAAAACAAAGCTGGAGGCAAACTTTCTGATTTCAAACTATATTACAAAGTCATAATAACAGTATGATACTGGCATAAAAATAGAAACACAAACCAACAGAAGAGAATCAAGAGTTCAGAAATAAAGTCTTGCATCTAAGATCAACTAATATTTCACAAGGGGGGCAAGAATACTTAATAAAGAAAGGACAGTCTCTTCAATAAAAGATGTTAGGAAAATACAACTGAATAGTCACATGCAAGAGAATTAAATCAGACCTCTATCATAGATCACTCACAAAATGAAATGAATTAAGACTTAAAGGTAAGATCTGAACTCATAAAACTCCTAGAAAAACATATTAAGGAAGAAAACTCCTTGACATTGGTCTTGGCAATGATTTTTTTGGATATAACTCCAAAAGCACACAGAGTGCCTGGGTGGCTCAGTTGGTTAAGCATCTAACTCTTGATCTCAGGCCATGTTTCAGTCTCAGGGTTATGAGTTCAGGCCCCACTTTGGGCTCCATGTTGGCACAGAGCCTACTTAATTAAAACAAACAAAAGCACAAGCAATAAAGCAAAAATCAAATTAAAAAGCTTCTGCTTAGAAAAAGGAACCATCAACAAAATGAAAAGGCAAATGGAATGGGAAAACATTCGCAAATCATCTATTTTGATAAGGGATTAATATCCAAATATATAAGAAACACAATTCAACAGAAAAAAAAAAGTAAGGAAAGAAAAAAGATCTGGTTAAAAAATGGGGAGAGAACAAATACTCAATAGATAAATGAAAAGGTGTTCAACATTACTAATCAACAGGGAAGTGTAAAACAAAACCACAAGGAGGTAATTCCTCACACTCATTAGAATCATGATTATTAAAAAGATGAGGTTACAAATGCTAGCAAGGATGTGGAGGAAAAGGGACCTTTGTACACTCTTGGCAAGAATGTAAATTGTATTCTCTATGGAAAATAGTATAGAGTTTCCTCAAAAAATTAAAGTTGAACTACCATATGATCCAGTAACCCCATTACTGGGTCTTTATTTGAAGAAAAAAATAACAATAACAAAACTAATTTGACAAGATATATGTATGTATGTTCATATCAGCATTATTTACAATAGCCAAGATATGAAAACAACTCACGTGTTCATTGATGAATGAATGGATTAAGAAGTGTTGCATATGTATACAATGGAATACTATTCACCATAAAAAAATTGAAATCTTGCCATTTGCAAGAGCATAGATGGACCTTGAAGGCATTAAGTAAGGTGAAATAAGCCAGACATGAAAGGATAGATACCATACAATCTCATTAATATGTATAATTAAAAAATAAAACAAAACAAATAGAACCAAGCTCACAGATAACCCAGAGAACAGACTGATAACCAGAAGCAGGTGACATACGTGAAAATATATGAAGGAGGTCAAAAGATAAAAAAAATTCTGGTAATAAAAAGAATAAGTCATGAGGATATAGTATGCAGCATAGTGAACACAATTAATGATACTGTATTGCATATATGAAAGTTGCTAAAAGAGTAGATATTAGAAGTCCTCATCACAAGAAAAATAAATTTTGTAATTATGTATGGTGACAGATGCTAACTAGACTTATTGTGGTGACTATCTAACAATATATACAAATATCAAATAATTGTTATATACCTGAAACTAATATAGTGTTAAATGTTAATTATACCTTTTTTTTAAAAATTCAAATATAAAACACAGACTGTGACCAAAAAAAAAAAAAAAAAGAAAAAAATGGCAAAAGGAATTTTAAGCAGTGTACTCTGATAAATTTGCTTTCCCTGGAGTTTAGATTAAGAATTCTAAACGTCTATACATGCGTCTTGAAATTAAATAAAGTAAATGGATAGTAGATGGTGGGAGTATGTTTCTAAATATTGGAGTGGAATGTAACACACAAGGAGGGAAATAAGAGTAGAATGATCAATGTGGCAACAAATTAGAGTCAGAGATATCAGCATAAATTCATGTTTAGCTTAATATTGACATAGGTGGAAATGTATAGAAATATTTATAGACAAGTATATATGCACAAGTTAGTATACACACAAGATTCCCTTGTTCTGTCAGCTGTGAAGGCCTAAAAGGAACAACTCACCAGTAGTAGGCAGCACACCTTAAGTCCAGATCTTGATTTCTCATACCATTCTCAGTAAAAGGAACCCAAACTCCTTGAAGTAATGTCTGAATCTAGGATTATGGCAGTAAGTATACAAGATGAGTATGGGAGTATCTTATACACAAATTTTTTTTAAATAAACTCAAATTAGTGAGGGTATGTCAAATGGCCAGGAGCCAACAGCAAGAGCTCCCAAAGGCCAAAGCTGGAAGAATTTAAGCAACAAATAATAAAGTTGTATTAGATTATAACCAAAGTATAAAATATCCATAAATCCATATAAATATAAACAACTGATTAAATAAATAAATAGATGAGAGGAAATAGAAAAATCATTGATGTAGGAGAATTCCAAATAATTTAGAAAGATACTACCCTTCAAGGATGTTAAACACAATTGCCTATGCCCAAAGTACAGATTATACATAGTGACTTCTTTCCAAAAGGTAAAGTATGGAAAGTGGTGGAGGATAACTTTATAGTGGAGAAACCTGGCAAATCCTATCTAAGGCAGGCAATCAAGATTAACATCAACAGTGAGAACTCATGTTGATAGTATGTACTCATGATATGATATGAGGATCGTCCTTTTCCAATTGAGGTCAGAGGTCAGAGACCAGAAAATAAAGGAAAAAGAAGAACAAAACAAAATAAAACAAAGGGACCACTAAAGTAAAAAACAAATTTTAAAACAAAGTAGTCTAATCATGATAAAATCACAATAAAAGTCCAATCTGGAAAACATTCTACCAAATTCATGAACAGTACCCCTCAAAACTATCAAGGACATCAAACATAAATACAAAAATCCTCAGCAATATATTAGCAAACCACATATAATACATTGAAAAGAACATTCACCATAATCAGGCGGGAGTTATTCCTGGGATGGAAGGGTGGTATGATATTTTCAAATCAATCAACTTTATACACATCAACAGAACAAAAGATACAATTTATATGATCATTTCAATAGATGCATAAAAAGCATTTGAAAAGATTCAGCATCCATTCATGATAAAAATTCTTAACAAAATGGGGTTAGAGGGAGCATACCTCAACTGCCATATATAAGAAAAAACCCAAAGGTAACATGGTAAAAAACTGAGAGCTTTCCCTTTAAATACAGGAACAAAACAAGGATGTCCACTCACACTTTTATTCAATATAGTACTGGAGCAATCAAACAAATAAAAGAAATAAGAGGCATAAAGAGGTAAACTGTCACAGATTACATGATAATATATAGAAAATG
Source organism: Canis aureus (assembly GCF_053574225.1). NCBI lineage: Eukaryota > Metazoa > Chordata > Mammalia > Carnivora > Canidae > Canis > Canis aureus. The sequence continues at coordinate 49,921,379 of NC_135614.1, forward strand.
CTAAAGATTCCACCAAAAAAAAAAAAAACTATGAAAAGTAATAAATTAATTCAGTAAGGTGGCAGGATACAAAATTAATACCCAGAAATCAGTAGTGTTTTTATAGACTAACAATGAAGTCACAGAAAGATAAACAAAAGAACAATCAAAAATTTATAATTGTACAAAAAGAATGAAATACCTAGGAATAAACTTAAGCAGATGAAAACCTATACTCTGAAAACCATAAAACACTGATAAAAAATTGAAGATGACACAAATGGAAGGATATTTCATGCTCATGGATTAGAATAATATTGCCAAAATCTCCATATTATCCAATATAATCTTCAGATTCTATTTAATCCCTAACAAAATACTAACAGCACTTTTCACAAAGCTAGAACAAAAAATACTAAAATTTGTAAGGAACTACAAAAGACCCCACATGGCCAAAGCAATCCATAGAAAGAACAATGCTAGAGATATCACAATTTTAGATTTCAAGATATACTACAAAGCTGTACTAATCAAAACAGTATGGTACTTTCAAAAATAGATACATAGTTCAATGAATCAGAACAGAGACCCCAGAAATAAATCTACATTTATATAGTCAATTAACCTATGACAAAGGAGACAAGAATATACAATTGGAAAAAGGAAAGTCTTTTCAATAAATAGTGCTGGGAAAACTGGACAACTACATGTAAAAGAATGAAATTGGACTACTTTCTAACATCATACATGAAAATAAACTCCAAATGGATTAAACACCTAACTGTGAGACCTGAAATCATAAAAATCCTGAAAGAGAAGGCAGTAATTTCCCTGACATCAGCCACAGCAATATTTTTCTAGGTATGTCTCCTAAGGCAAGAAAAACAAAAGCAAAAATAAACTATTGGGATTATATCAAAATAAAAAGGTTTTGCACAGCAAAGGAAACCATCAAGAAAGCAAAAAAACAACCTACTGAATGGGAGAAGATATTTACAGATGATATATTCGAGAAGGAGAACTCAAGCAATATGTAAAGAACTCAAGCAATTCAACAGGAAAAAAACAAACAATCTGATTACAAAATAGGCAGAAGACCTGAATAGTCATTTTTCCAAAGACACGTAGATGGCCAGCAGACATTTGAAAAGATGCTCAACATCACCAATCATCTTAGGGAAATGCAAATCAAAACCACAATGAACTATTAGATTGGCTAAAATAAAGAACACAAGAAACAACAAGTGTTGACAAAGATGTGGAGAAAAAGGGAATTCTCAAGGGAGGTGAAAGATGGCAGAGGAGTAGGGTCCCCAAGTCACCTGGCCCCACAAACTTACCTAGATAACTTTCAAAACATCCTGAAACACCTATGAATTTGACCTGAGATTTAAAGATTTTATTTATTTATTCATGAGAGACACAGAGAGAGACAGGCAGAGACACAGGCAGAGGGAGAAGCAGGCTCCATGCAGGGAGCCCGACGTGGGACTCAATCCCGGGTCTCCAGGATCACACCCTGGGCTGCAGGTAGGTACTAAACCGCTGAGCCATCCAGGGATCCCTTGACCTGAGATTTAAAGAGAGAATAGCTGGAATGCTACAGAAAGAAAAGTTTTTGCTTCTAACAAGGTAGGAAGACAAAAATAAAAAAAATAAAAAAGAATAAAGTGAGGGAGGGGAACCGGGACAAGCAGGGCTAAAGCGGAGTGGCGAGAGACTCTGGGGCAGGAAAGCCCAGCCCTGGAGAAGCACGAACTTTAAATCCGCACCAGTTTTCCCTGAACCGAAAAGTGCTTAGCAGGGAAATAGGGCAAAACCGCAGGAGGGGCAGTGAAGCCCCAAGATTCCTAGACTCACTATAAGAGAAGGGATGCCTGCAGGAAAGCACCCCGCAAACCGTGGTCCAATGTCAGTAAAGGGCTGGAGACCCACAGACCTTGGGGCATTTGTCAGGTATGCCAGCTCTGGAGTGGCCCTTACCCCAGATCCCAGCACTGAAAGGAGGTGGCTGTGCCCTGTTCCCTTTGGGAGAGGTGGACCCCAGGAGTGCAGGTCCAGTGGTGCAGGGCCCTGGATCCCAGGGAGCCCAAGCGGACAAAGCCAGCGATCCTCTGTGCCTCCTGGGACAGGTGGAAGCCGGGAGGGCACAGGACAGTGGGACCTCTCTTGCCGCTGGGTGCTCTGCAAGCTGTGCAGATCAGTGCACCCCGGCCTGCCCCCAGGACCATCTAGGCCTGTGTGCACTGGGAGACTGCGGTTAGTTACTCGCAGGGAGCTCGACTCCAGAGCTGGAAATCTGGCTGCCACTAGTTTTTTTTTTTTTTTTCCTCTTTATTTCATCTTGTGCCTGGGAGAGGTGGGGCCTCTAGGGATAAAGGCCTCACAGGATACACAGCTCCCACTGAGCCCAGCACCTGGCAGGGGGCAGGACAGCTCCCCCAGGCGCACACACCTGAGGATCAGCACAGCAGACCCCTCCCCCAGAAGACCAGCTGGAAGAACAAGGGAAGAGCAAGTTTATTGGCCAAGCAGACTGGAGAGCTCCAGGACTGAAGTATATAGAACTAGAAGGTCTTTTTTTTTTTTTTTTTCCCATACGGCTTTTTTTTAAAAACCTACATCTAATTTATTTTATTAAAATAACATAATTGAGGAACCATCAGATAACTGTATTTTGTCCGGCACGATAAAAACAAAATTAAAACCCAAATCATCAAGAAAACCTGTGTTCCCGGCTTCCTTGCATACACATGATGTGGCTGAAGAGAAAGTCTGGCCCGGCAACCCCGCCGCACAGGGGCCCCTCCTGGAAGACAGGGTCAGCACGACGGAGGACCCCTCCCTGCGGGCGCAGCCGGGAGGGGCGGGCCACTCGCCTTTTCTGGAAAACCGTCCCACTGCGCTGGAGACCTCCAAGGAGTGTCCCCAAAGTCAAGGTCCGTTAGTCCCAACACAGGCTCCTTCAGGCGGCCGTGGGCTCTGGACGGTCCTGCACTGGGCCGTTTGGTGTGTGATGTGCAAAACTACCCGTTTGACTCCACCCCGCTCTCTCTGCAGAACAGTCCTTCCTAGGAGAAGCCTTCCTCCGAGGGCTGACACCCACGGTCCACGTGGCCCGATCAGGGCCGGTCTGTCTGCGACCTTCGCTTCCCCTCTGAGTGCCTTTCCTTGCCCTAAAAATACTCACTCAGCCAACAGCTGGGGCCCAGATCACGTCCTGCCATCTGGCAGCTATGGGTACAGCTGGAGAAGGCTCTCGGCTCAAGAGAAGGGGGATGCAAGGAAAGGGAGCAGGCCAGACCGGCGTGTCCAATGGCTTCCTTCTCCCAGGGCCAGGAAGGGTAGAAAAGAAGGCAACATGAAGTTAAGGCCCTGTGAGTAGTCTAGAAGGTGCTTAGCAGCAGCTTCTCTGAAAATGAGCTCTCTGCCTCCAGGGAAAGGGAGCAGAAAGGTGGTGCCTGCCGACTGCCCTTAGAAGACTAAAAATCTCCAATATGTTTTCTCTTTTCTCATCTTAACTACAATATTTGACCAGCTCTTGATTTTTAAGTTTTTTCCTTTCTGACTTTCATATTTCTACAATTACATGTCTTAGATATATTTTTCACTTCTGGATTTCCTTCAATGTATTCAATTTAATTATGGGAGATTGGGGATCCCTGGGTGGTGCAGCGCTTTGGCGCCTGCCTTTGGCCCAGAGCCTGATCCTGGAGACTCGGGATCGAATCCCACGTCGGGCTCCCGGTGCATGGAGCCTGCTTCTCCCTCTGCCTGTGTCTTTGCCTCTCTCTCTCTCTCTGTGTGACTATCATAAATAAAAAATAAATTATGGGAGATATACAAGATATGGGTATTTGTTTTTTGTTTTTTCTGCCTCGTTTAGTTTTCCATGGTGGAAGTTAGTACCTTCTAAAACACAACCAACATACATCCAGAACCAAGTGGAATACTGTGTTGGTTTATTCTGTGAGATTATATTCTCTCTTCCTTCTCATTCTGTCACCCCTCTTTTATCTTGTTTATGTTTTTGTGGTCAATGTTGGGGCTTTCTCTAGGTATTGCTGGTTTATATAAATTTGGGATTGAGCATCTTCTAACATATATAACAAAATACACTCAGAACCAAGAGGATCACCCTCTAGGACCCCTCAAGTAGACTATATTCTCTCTCCACTACCACTTCCTCACCACCAACATCCCCCCTTTTCTTCTTTTTTTGCTTTATCCTCTTTCCTCCACTTTTTCTTTTTTCTTCTTTTTTGTTTTTGGCTTTTGGCTTTTTATTTTTATTACTTTGTTTTAAAATTTGTTTTTCATTTTAGTGGTTCCTTTGTTTTATTTTGTTCTGTTCTTCTTTTTCTTTTATTTTCTGGTCTCTGACCTCTGACCTCAATTGGAGAAGGACAATCATCATATGGTTTCACTCATATGGGAAATATAAGAAATAATGAAAGGAATTATAAGGGAAAGGAGGGAAATGAGTGGGGAAAATTAGAGAGGGAGACAAACCATGAGTGACTCCTAACTCTGGGAAACAAACAAAGGGTTGCAGAAGGGGAGGTGGGCAGATGGTTGGGATAACTGGGTGACGGGCACTGAGGAGGGCACTTGATGGGATGAGCACTGAGTGTTATACTATATGTTGACAAATTGAACTTAAATTTTTTAAAAAATTAAAATAATTATAATGCAAAAAAAGAGAACACTTATGCATTATTGGTGGGACAGTATGGAGGTGCCTCGAAAGAAAAAAAAAATCAAGAATTGAAATACCATATAATGCAATAATTCCACTATTGGGTATTTAGTGGAAAGAGAAAACAGGGAAAGTTAAAATACTAATTGAAAAAGAAATATGCGCCCCTATGTTTATTGCAACATTATTTACAATAGCCAAGATATAGATGCAACTTATGTGTCCATCAATAGAAGAATGGACAAAGAAAATGTGATGCATACACACACACACACACACACACACACACACACACACACACACTGGAATATTAACTAAAAAGGATGGACAACATGGATGGACCTAAAAGATATTAGGCTCAGTGAAGTAGGTCAGAAGGAGAAAGACAAATACCATATGATTCATCCATAAATGGAATCTAAAAGAAAGTGAATTAACAAAAAGCAGAATCAGAGCTATAAATACAGAGAACTGATGGTTGCCAGAGGAGAGGTAGAAGAGATGTTGGGTAAAATGGGAACAGGGGAGAGGTAGATACAGGCCTCTAGTTATGGAATGAGTATATCATGGGAATAAAAATCAGTGCATAAGGAATATAGTCAATGATATTGTAATAGCAACATATGGGAACAGATGATAGCTATACTTGTAATGAGCATAGCATAATATATAAACTTGTCATATCACTAAGTTGTATAAATGAAACTAATGTAACATTGTATGCCAACTACACTCAAAATAAGTAAAATAAAATTAAAATTAAAAAGACTGCCAAGGTCATCAAAAACAAGTTAAATCTGAGAAGCTCTCACAGCCAAGAGGAGCCTAAGGAAACAAGACAATTAAATGTAATGTGGTATTCTGATGAGATCCCAGAACAGAAAGAAGAGATTAGGCAAAAAACTAAGGAAGTCTGAGTAAAATTTGGGCTTCAGTTAAAAATATATGAGGGGCACCTGGGTGGCTCAGTCGATTAATCGACTGAGCCACCCAGGTGTTTGCAGGTGTTTGCAGGTGACCTGCCTTTGGCTCAGGTCCTGGGATGGAGCCCCACATCATGCTCCCTGCTCAGTAAGGAGTCTGCCTCTGCCTCTGCCCTCCATGCATGCTTTCTCTCTCATTTTCTCTCTATCTCAAATAAATAAATAAAATCTTTAAAAAAGAATATATTAATGTTGGTTTACCAATTGGGCTAATGTGTCCTATTACCATAAGTTATTAATAACAAAGGAAACTAGGTGTGGGGTATGTGGGAACTGTAGTATCTTTGCAACTTTTGTGTAAATCTAAAACTATTCTACAAAACTAGTATCACAAGTTTCCTAAAAACAAGTATCACAAGAAACAAAAAGAATTTGAGGAATGTAGGAAAGAAAAATAAGTATTTTGACACTTATGAACTTTTAAGAAAAATAGCATCCCCTGAATAAATACCTCCATATATTAATTTTTAATTAACTTAAAAATTTGAGCATGGGAAGGATAAATACTAATTCTCAATATATTAGAATATTATAAGAATAGAGCAACTTTTTAGCAAATTCTAAAAGGTAGAACTTCTGAAAAAAAAGAAATGATTCGAGCAGCGTTTTAGGGCAAACTAATCTGACCTTCCTGAAGTAGATGGAATTGGTATTATCAAAGAATAAGATTGCCTCTCTGAGGGACTCTCCTTCAATTCCTAGGAAGGCTCTTTCTTCATTCTCTTACCAAAACATTAAAAAAGATGGGCCTGTAATGAACTACCACGGACTGAATGGATAATGATCAATTTTCACGGCAATCAAACAAAATAGGATCATGAAATCTCAGAGCTGGTGAAAACTCCAAGGTTGACCCCTCATTTCTGACATGAGGAAGAGGAGAGCCTGGGAAACAAGGGGTCTTATCCTGTTAAACATGTTTAACTAGTGGCTCAGTTGACTCTAGAACCTCCAGGGCCATGCTCCCTCCAATGTGCAACACCAGTAACAGTGAACAGCTGCTGCTTGTTACTTCTTACAGCCATTCCTTTCCCTAAACTGTCTGGTTTCCTCCCTCTCCTGACAGCGCTTCTCACTACAGGTGCTCAGTGAGCAGATAGAGGTTAAAATAGCCATCTACATAGTACCCCACGCATCCCCCTAGGCAAGGTAAGACTAGGCACATAGGAGTAAATTTACAGTTCCATCCCTGAAAGACAACAAGTTGTACTAGTATAAAGCAGCTCTGCCATAAGGTGACAATACTGGAACTGGAATGTTCAACTTCACACCATAATAAACTCAGAAACTTCATTAAAGTAATATTTGCTTATTAAACTGGAACCAATTAAAAGTAATCAACAAAAAGTGACCCATTTCTTCCAGTATATTAATTTAATTTCTATGAGAGTAAAGTTATACCTCGAATTAATCACTTCAATAGGAGCTGGTTAAAATAGTTAGGTTTTCTATCCTATCAATTTTAAAACTAAAATGGAGAAAAACACAAAAGCATTTCAATTTAAAGGAAAGTGCTGCTTTGAACTTGAAAATAATCAGATAATGAGCACACACAGCTATTTTTCCAGCTTGGATTTTAATTAATTTTCTTTGGTCTGAGGCTGATATGCATCCAATAAACTTGCAAATTTAGCAATTATCTGTAAAAATCTTTTCCTTTAAATAACTTGAGAGTTGTCTCCTGGGACTAAAAATACAAGCAACAGATACAGAAATGTTTAAAAATGAAGATTCTCCCTGACTAAAATATAATTAGAAATGTGAAAAATCTGTGCTGAAATTAGTTACCCCCAAATTGCATCATTCGACCATGAATTTCAAACTTATTAAACTTTCAAAACCTCAAAGGCAGAGGAAAATGTCAGCAGTTGATGGCATGCAAGAGTAAACTTTGTATTATGGTAATGGCTTTGCAAACCTCGAAAGCTGAATTTCGGAGCAGGAAGATCTCTGCACACACCTAAATCACATTGTGTAATTCACATTTGTTCAACATACCCCCATAAATGGATCCCTTTCCCAGGAGGAATGGGGTAGTTGACATTAGATTTGGATGGTGCCGCCTATGCTCTCAATGCCCACCACCCCTTTCCCATAAAAACATGGAGCCTTCTCTACTACTCCTCAGGCCAGGTGTTTGCTATTACTTAAATAATATGAAACTTGTATTCTTTTATCCTCATCTGTGTTTTCTCCATTCCACTTTACCCTAAAAGTCAAGACTATTTACTCTGGGATCTTTATTTCCTCATAGAGCACAAGACTTCCAGCCTTCCAGCTGTTTGCCTTCCAGCTTAAAGCAATAGGTCTAAAATATAATACAACCTTTACTCTTCCTCCCAAAATAAGGTGACAGTAAATAAAATGTATTTTTCAGATCCAAGATAAGCAAAAGAGTAGCTATGAAAATGGATAATAATTAAAGAATAATCAGTAAATGGCGCTCCCTTCAATGACTCAACACGCAGGACATTTTTATCCCTGCTACAACCCTCTTTTTGTTGACATTTATATTTATCTTTCATGTAGATCTATGCTAAAGCCTCCTATAATTTTACCAGAGTGCCTCAGCCTCTGAATTTTCTCTCTCTGTCTTGGAAGCATAAGGAAAGTATTCCAGAAGGGCAGTTATAATGAGTGATCCTCTCATTTTCCTCATTCTTTTATTCAGACCTGACAGAGAGACTGCTTATTTCACAGAAGAATGGTGCTGGCTGAAAGATGCTCTCTTGAAATAGAGGGATTAGAGACTTTGGTTCCCTTAAAGATGTATTTTATTTGCATTTTAATTATTAGAGCTAAAAAGCATGAGCATGAACTCCTGAGTATATTAACTCTGAAATTTTATCTGCATTGTTTCTGTTCACGTTCTGTATAGTGTATCACATAGGAACATATCAACATATGTTAAATATATATTTTTGGTTATAAATTAGAGTCTGACTATTTATCTGATAAAAGCTACACCTATCTTTTTGATAATAAATAAATAAACAACATATTGATAATGTCTAGTGTTGGTGAAAATGTAGAAAAGCAATTACAATTATTCTTATATATTGCAAAATAGTGATGATTGCTACAACAGTTTGGGAGGGCAATTTGGCAGCATGTAGTAAATCATTTAATGAAAATCTGTTGAGCATATACTATGGAGCAGGCACCATTTTAGTTACTGTGGATATGGTGGCAGCAAAGTAGTCTTTACTCTTAGGAATCATGCTTTTATTTGGAGTGGGAATGGAGACCTAAAATAAATAACCAAGTAAACACAAAGTAGGTCAGATGGTGACTAGTTCTCTGCACAAAAATAAAGCAGGATAAGGGGGATACAAAGATCCCTTTTGGAGAGGTACAATACTTATTTTATGTGGAGCGGTCAGGAAACGCCCCACTGAGAAATGATTTTTGAGTAGACACTTGAAGGAAGTGAGAGAGGGAGACATCCAGAGACCCGAGGAAAGAGAATTCCATGTAGGGGAAACAGCAAATGTAAAGAGATCTAAGGTGGAGGCTGGCTTCAGGATTCAGGACCTAGTGCTGAGTCCAATTTGTCTTTTGTAAATATTGAGAATGGTCTTTCACTATTCAAATTTATATGTTTATATTTAATATCTACCAGCCTCTTTCTTTATAGTTTTGGATTTTGGAAACATGCTTAGAATGGCCTTGCATGTGGTCACAATTATGCAACAAAAAATAGTCTCTTTTTTAAAGCCTTGCTGCGGAGTTTGTTCACTTAAAACTTTTTGAGACTAGACATTGATTCTGAAAATGATCATGTTAGTGATTGTACATCACTACAGTGTATATCCTAAAATCATCTATGTTTATGTTGACAGATTCTTTGCTTGCTCAGACTTTAGTTAAGCTCCTGAACCTTCTCCTGAGCACAGCTATGTACTTCCTTGTAAAATCCGCTTTTAGCAAGAACTCTGCCAAGTAAGGTTAGCAGGAGTCCCCTGTGCTCAGTATTGGATCTCTCACTGTAGCTGATCAGTTCCTCATCTTCCACCATCCTGGAGGTAATGTCTGATCACTCTAGCCTGTCTTCGGCAGACTCCTATTAGGTCAGCTCATCCAGAATCCTCTTTATTTCTGATGTTTCCCGTTAGTGATTTTGCATCCAGGGCCCCCACCTCTGCTGCTTGGCTACACATTCCTACCTGCCCTAGTTGTATTTGGAATTGAGCCTGGTTTGATACTGTGTCTACTTTCCCCTATTGCAATAGTCCTGAGTAAAATCTGTTTTTACTTCTTTAAAGTAGCTTTGGTTTTTTGAGGATGTTTAGTCTATGTTTAGTCTATAAGTGAACATCTGAATCACTTTAGATTTTTGCAGACTTGCTAATATTAAGATATTATTAGCTTTAATAAATTTAGAAATCTTTTAAAAAGTAGATGATTATGTTGCTTTTTTTGTCTTGCATTTGTATGAATAAGCATTTTCCTGTGGTCATAATAGTGTATAACTCAATGTCTTCTTTTTTTTTAAGATTTTATTTATTTATTCATGAGAGACACACAGAGAGAGAGAGAGAGACAGAGACACAGGCAGAGGGAGAAGCAGGCTCCCTACAGGGAGCCTGACGCAGGACTTGATCCTGGATCTCCAGGATCAGGCCCTGGACTGAAGGTGGCGCTAAACCACTGAGACACCTGGCCTGCCCCTCAATGTGTTTTTTGAGAATATATTAATCATGAATTATTGTGGTGGATCAGTCTTGGATGATATTACTTTTGTGATTAATTTAAATATATCTATTATTAAATATGCCTGTCAATTACAATGCAAAAGATCAAATTTGACTATATTATACTCAATGATTAATGGAAAATATGCTCAAAACTCAGGGTAAGCCAAAATATTTACTTTCTTTAAGATTCCAATTATTAAACCTTGTAAATGAAACATTAATTTAAATTTTCATTTTTTTTCTTTTTTTTTCTACTTTGGTCTAGGCACATATGGAATCTTCTTTCTGGAAAGTAAGTCTTACACATGACTTGCTCTGAGGAAGAAAAGCTCAATATTAGAATTTGCTTATGAACAGTTAAACATTAAGCTATCAATGAGTTATATGTCTTTTATTGTTACTAATTATATTACCCTTAGAACTTTGAAAGATCTGTTGATAATTTATAATAGGAAACATGATCTTCATAGGGTTTTAGCTGAAGGGACGTGTTTGTGTGCAAGAGTCTTGGAATTGTGTGAATTCTGATACTTGCTCATATACTGCCTTAAGCTGGATTTTGGGACCCTTCTATGTACACTGGTCCAATTTCTCTAATGACATTAGCATCTCCTTGAGGGGATGGAATATGGGAAAATAGAATAACATTCTTTTTAAAAAAAGATTTATTTATTTATTGGAGGGGAGGGAGAGAGAGAATGTGAGTGGTGGGGGTGAGGTGGTGGGGGTAGAGAGGAAGAGAGAGAGGGATAGAAAATCCCCAAGCTGACTCCCTGCTTAGCACAGAGCCTGATGCAGACCTGATCCCAGAACCCAGAGATCATGATCTGAGCTGAAATCAAGAGTGGGGTGCCAACTGCCTGAGAGCCATCCAGGCACCTAGAGGCATACATAGTTTTTAAGTACAATAAAGGAGTGACCTTTGCAATTTTGACTCACAATTTCAGAGTAAAATATGATCATTATGAGAAATCTATCATGTTTTTCCATTTCTGGTTAATGTTGGCATCCACAATTTCTCTAAACTTTGCAGAGAAGTGGTTCAATAGTCTGTACGTTAATTATTCCCTTGCCTGGTATAAATAAACATGCAATAAAAAATGCTAATTAAAACAGGTCTGGTTATTTAAACAATGCATTATTTAAGAAAGATCTCTAATATTTAATGTTAATTTTCCTGCATGAATATCAACAATCTGTGACCTTTTGTTATTAAAATTAGTAAGTGATTAATCAGCAGCTCAAATAAGCATAGGAGTCTTGAGGTCCAATATCATTATTCATAACAATACTTTAGTAGTGGATCCTGAAAGACATATCAAATATTTATTGTTTTGCAAAGCCTGATGGTAGCATTCTGTGTGTTGCCTAAGGGTAGCAATACTTCATCTGAATGTTTTCATTATGACAGTAGTTTTTGTTTCTTGTTGTGTACATTAAGGTTAAAATAACCTGTGTTCTTAAAGCAATTCCTTTATTTTTATTTATAAAAGACTTTATTCATTCATGAGAGATCCAGATAGAGAGAGGGAGAGACACAGGCAGAGGGAGAATCAGGCTCTGCAGGGACCCCGATGTGGGACTCGATCCCGGGACTCCAGGATCACGCCTTGGGCCAAAGGCAGGCGCTAAACCGCTGAGCCACCCAGGCGTCCCAAAGCAGTTCCTTTAAAAGGAAATGTATTAAGCTCGTAATTCATTTTCATGTCCAGAGGACAAGGGCAGCGCTCTTGTCTCTCTAAAGTAATTTTAATGAACTATCCATTTCATTTTGATTCACTACAATGCCTGTACACACTTATATATCCTCTGAGAATGCATACACGTGACCATTCAAACATTATCCTTTGCTAGAATGCAAAACAATGATGTCTGTGTTTAAAAACTATTTTCAAGTTCATTTGAAGATATCCAAGTTTTAATTAAATAAAAGTGTTAGAAATAATGAATAAGTATGGGAAAATGGAATAAAAATGTATCAACCTCACAGACCTTGCTGATTTGGTGTTAAAGGAGCTGTATATAATATCTAATTTTAACATTCTTTATACTATGACCCAACAAAGGAATATTCTTCACTCACTAGTTTCCTTCTAATTTGCTAAATAATGCATTTCTAATTTGCTAAAATAATAGTAAAGTGCAGAAGTAATGCTGCTGTTTAATTTTAAAATAACTGAGTCTTTCATTAGTATTCTCATTCCATGATATACTTATTTTTTTTCCAGAACTATTACCATGATTTAGAAAATTTAAAAATTTTGAAGGAGATTCTCACTAATGTTAAAATCATAAAATCACCCCATCAAGTTGCAAAGAGTGTTGTTGCTTTTAAAGATTTTATTTATTTATTTAGAGTACACTCAAGCACGAATGGGGGGAGGGGAAGAGGGAGACTCATACTCCCCACTGAGCAGGAAGCCCAATGCAGGGTTTCATCCCACCACCCTGAGATCAAGACCAGACCCGAAGGCAGATTCTTAGCCAACTGAGCCACCCAGGCACTCAAAGAATGATGTTGTTTTAATAGAAATACAAACCTCCCCGAAAGGAGACAAGGTAAATAACATCTATTAGTAGACATTTGTTTTCTGGCTACTCATCATCTATTTCTTAGGTAGCCCTGCTTTCAACCCCTCTGGTGTATTACTTCTTTTCCATGTGTAGTCCACATGCTTCTAAGGTGTTGACATCATCCTGGACTCCAGAAAAGGACATATGCCTCAGATCTCCCCAGACATAACATTCCTTTGTTCTCAGTGACTGGATCAGGGGTGGCACCTGTCCATGTTAGAGCCAGTAGAAACAAAGTAAGGAAATGAGGTGAACTGTAAGAGGATCTTCCTTTTCTTCTACTTCCAGATTTCTTACTCCTTCTGCTCCTCTTCCTCCTTCTTCTCTAAGAGAGTATTCTTGACTAGGTCCAAAAATGACATTACAGTAATATTAAAAATATCAGGTCATGAATTTGTTAAATTACATTGTACTATTGAAGTAAAACATGCTTTTAGGGCAGCCTGGATGGCTCAGCGGTTTAACCGTTTAGCCCAGGGTGTGATCCTGGAGACCCAGGATTGAGTCCCACGTCAGGCTCCCTGCATGGAGCCTGCTTCTCCCTCTGTCTGTGTCTGTGCCTCTCTCTCTGTGTGTCTCTTATGAATAAATAAATAAAATCTTTAAAAAATAAAAAAATTAAACATGCTTTTAAAATATGGCTTTTTAACATACTTAAGGTTCCTGGACTCATAGTAATTGTGTTGATTTTAAAATATGTCCCCTGAGTCTTTGACATGTCTTTCTACAAAAACTGGATCCTAATTTTTCTCCTCTTAACTATAGGCTAATTGAACTTAGTGACTTTCCTCTAGTGAATAAAATGTGGTGTAAATGATGGTGCTTCACTTCCAGGAGTCATAAAAGATGTTGCAGCTTCTGTCTTCCTTTAGAATTATTTGCTTTGGTAGAAGTTGGCTGTTTTGTCACAAGGACACTTAAGCAAGACCAATGGAGAGGTTCTTGTGACAAAAATTGAGGCCTTCTGCCAAGAGACAGCACTGACTTGCCAGCTAAGCAAATGAACGATCCTGGAAGCAAATCCTCTAGGCCTGTTAAACCTTTAGACAATTGTAGCCATGGCCAGCACCACGGTTGCAACCTTATGTGAGACTGAAAGCCAGAATTACTGGATTAAGCAGCTCCCACATTCCAATTCACAGAAACTGTGAGGTAATACATATTTGTTGCTCTTTTAAAGCCACTAAGTTGTGAGGTAATTTGTTATGCTTAACCCTTTACTACTTTGAAATGAACACTGATAAAGAAGCTTTTGGTTTACCTAGAGTGTCTACAAAGCTGTTATTTCAGGATATTTTTCTTCCAGTAGTTGTAAATTATGCTCTGGACATTTACTTTTAGTACTGACTTTGAAAGCCTTTTGATTCTCTGCACAACAGGTATTTAAAGGCAAACAAAAGAAGACACTTAAAAAAAAAAAAACTTGTAGCAGTATTTATTCTTGAAACCTGATTTTTAAGTCTTATGTGTTAACCTAGATGTTAACCAGGGTTTTATTAACCTATAGGATTTTGATGAAGTGAAATTGAAATTTATTGAAATAGTGACTTGAAATTTCATTTGTACCTTAATTATAGTGTGGCCACCTCTCCAAGATTTTCATGGTTCCTAAGAGACTTACCTTTTCAGAGTCAGTGCTGCCTTTGAGAGTCTTCATTCATTCATTCATTCATTCATTCATTCATTCATTCATATATTCCACCAACAAACATTTAGTGAGCACCTGCTAAGTGGCAGGCACTATTTTAGGTCCTTGTGTTGAGTGAAACCTTCCTGATGAATACAGTTTAGAGACTGTCCATTTCATCTCTGTCTTTGTTTCATACCACATGGGCTCAGTACCAGATTTGAGGCTTTCCCCTCACTTTTCACCAAACCACTTATTTAAGGGATTTTTGTGTCTAGGATTTCCTGAATTTTTGAGTATCTGGAGAGTTTTATACTGAGGAAATGTGTAACTTAAAATTCACTGTAAGAAATTCCTATTGTTAGAAGTCCTCTAGCAATTTCCAGACATTAAACTATAGGCTCTCTGGTCATATTTTGTTGTCCTCTTTGCCCCTCATTATCTCATACCCCCACTTTTGGTTATCCATAGAATAGGTAATTTAAAGCATGCACAAGAGGATATTTTATCTTTGTAGTGTTCTGTTCGTTTTTAGTGCTAGATTTTACTTCTTTATTCTGTTGTCTTTGCCTTTGCCAACATGTAATCCCTTGCACTTTCCTCTAACTCACTTTCTTAGCAGGGCATTTTCTGATGCAAGGTAGACTCCCTTTGCAGAAATCTGGTATTTTCTGTTAAATAATTTTCACATTGCTCCAAGTATTTTTTCCCTGAAGTGATAGGTGCTATGATATACATTGGTCAGTAATCCCCAAAAAATGTTTCAGACTAGTGGTAAAAGTAGTTCAAGGATTACTTGCTGTACAGCCACATATAATGTGTAAATATTTATTTACCAGTGGCTAGGGACACCTAATGACAGCTACATTGTCCAAGAAGACTATTATTACCAGATAAATGAAGTTTTTTTTTCAATATTTAGTTGTTTTTTTTTAAATTTTATTTATTTATTCACGACAGAGAGAGAGAGAGAGAGAGAGAGAGAGAGAAACATAGGCAGAGAGAGAAGCAGAGAAGCAGGCTCCATGCAGGGAGCCTGACGTGGGACTCGATCCAGGGACTCCAGGATCACGCCCTGGGCTGAAGGCAGGCACTAAACCACTGAGCTACCCAGGGATCCCCTCAATCTTTGGTTTTTTATTTAAACACAAAGATTAGCCTTTTTCAACCTTTTTTCTGTTGTTTATCAGAACAGTTCCACATAGGACATAGTTATTCTTAATATTAGAATCATTCCATTAAAAGGCTAGGCTGTAAATCATACCTTTTTAAAAAAAAGATTTATTTATTATTATTTTTAAAGATTTTATTTATTCATGAGAGGGACAGAGAGAGAGGCAGAGACACAGGCAAAGGGAGAAGCAGGTTTCCTGTGGGGAGCCCAATGTGAGAGTCCATCCCAGAACCTAGGGATCATGACATGTGCTGAAGGCAGACACTCAACCACTGAGTTACCCAGGTGCCCCTTATTTATTAGAGAGAGAGAGAGAGAGAGAGCACATGCCAGAAGGGGGAGGGGCACAGGGAGAGGGAGAGAGAATCTCATGCAGATTCCATGCTGAGCACAGAGCTAGATGTGGGGCTTGATACCAGGACCCTGAGATCATGACCTGAATCAGCTGCTTAACTGACTGAGCCACCTGTGCCCCTAAATCATACCTTTTTATGTGAGGAGGATACTGAGGAGAATACTTAGATTGAGAAATATATGTTTTGAGAAAAGTCATTATGAAATCTTTGTTCACTTTCCCTCTTTTCCTTGTTTTGGATTTGCACAGATTCTTTACATTTTAGAGGGTACAATTATGGAATCTCTTTGAAAGTTATGAAAACAATGTTCTAACTTTCAAGGTAGGAGTACAGGGCACAGGCTTATAGATATACATTACAAGGCACAGGGTTGTTTTTTTTTTTTAAGGATTTTATTTATTTATTCATGACTGATAACAGAGAGAAGGCAGAGACATATGCAGAGGGAAAAGCAGGCTCTCTGCAGGGAACCAATGCAGGACTTGATCCAAAGACCCCAAGATCATGACCTGAGCTGAAGGCAGACGTTCAACCACTGAGCCAACCAGGCATCCCTGTAGGACACAGATTTAACTACTGCTATTATCCATAAACAAACAAGTTTTTAAGGATGTAAATTCTAATGAATATAATTTCCCTATCAAGTGAAACTTTTTTTTGATATTGTATTGCTTACTGCTTCTGTTGGTAATATTCTTTTTTGAAGTTGTCAAAGATAAAGTGAAAGAACAATACAATTTTTAAAAAAAATCTGAAACCTTGAGAAAGTTACCTTTAACAAAATACAAGAACTAGTAATTGTTTTTCTTTTCTTTCCCTTCCCATCCCATCTTCATTCTCCCTGTTTCCTCTCCTTTATTTTCTCACTTATTACATGTTGGAGAACCTGAAAATATTAAGCAAAATGAAATGGCTATGTAGAATCATAGCAATATTCTCAGGCAGAAATAGAGATTATTATATATCTATTCCCAAAATAGGAATCTATCAGTTTTCTTCCCTTAGAAGTACTTAGTGAATGCAGATCTGATTTAAAAATTAATCTAATTATGTTTCATCAGTCTAAATTTATTTATTTATTTATTTATTTTTAAAGATTTTATTTATTTATTCATAGAGAGAGAGAGGGAGAGAGAGAGAGAGAGAGAGGCAGAGACACAGGCCGAGGGAGAAGCAGGCTCCATGCAGGGAGACTCGATCTAGAGTCCCCAGGATCACGCTCTGGGCTGCAGGCGGTGCTAAACCGCTGTGCCACGGGGCTGCCCCTAAATTTTTTTAAAGGGAGGTTTGAGATTTGTCTTTTGTTCTAAGCTTCTCGGAGAAAACAGATATATGAATAGAGATATCTGGATTCTAGTTATAATTTTTAAGATTGATACTATGCATGTCATTTATGCTCTTCAGAAACCATTTTATTTATCGTACATATACTTTGTATCAGCTTCTTTCTAAGATTTTTTTCTAGCTTTTAAACTTTGAGTCTATGATTCTAAATGTCAGCTTATTTTGTATTAAAGAGTGACATATTTATTGTCACTGGCCATAACTGGTATCAGACCATGGCTATCTCAGTACTACCTAGTAATAACAACTTACTGCTTTTATGACCTTTTGATTCTCCAAGCAAACAATATTTTAAGACCAGTGTAGTGGATATTTGGTATCTTCTTTGATAAACTTCTTAATCCCTTTTCTATAAAGCTGCCTGTTTCTATTTGGGTATCTGTGATGCAGCCAAAAACTTGGCTAAGCCAATCAGAGGGATTCAATTCATTGCTTAGCTACTTAAATTCAGGTTTCCCATCCCATTCCTGTCCCCTAAACTGGTACAATCAGTGAAGTTCAGGGTTTTGCTGGGAATTCTGTAGAAGACAAATCTCCTGCTAGCTGTAAATGAGGAAATCTCATTAGCAACCATCTTGGGATCACAAAGTAAGACAGTTTTAGGAATATACAAACATCTTAGAAGGCAAAGTAAGATGTGGAAATACACCTTTTGTGGCACAATTCAGCTAATAAAGATCTTTATCTCTTAAGCCAGAGTGAGTTTTCTTTTGTTCACAAAGTCAATGTTTAGCTTTCTGAGTGTGGTAGATAAAGTTAGTTCATGAGATTAATTACAATTATAGTGTGGTCAAAGCAGCTATGTGATCAGACCAGAAAGAGTTACCTAAAACACCATGTAGAGTCTTCAGCTTGTTAAAACGAATTATAATGGGAAAAGCCTGGGCTTTGGAGTAAGGTAAATTTTATATGAAATCTTGACTCAGGGGCACCTGGATGGCTCAGCGGTTGAATGTCTGCCTTTGGCTCAGGCAGTGATCCTGGAGTTCTGGGATCAAGTCCTGCATCGGGCTCCCTGCATGGAGCCTGCTTCTCCCTCTGCCTGTGTCTCTGCCTCTCTCTGTGCCTCTCATGAATAAATAAATAGCATCTTAAAAAAAAAAAAAAAAGAATAAATCTTGACTCATTTACTTAGCATAGATGGTACTTAACATTTATTTACTATTTACTGGGTGCTGAGTACTTGAGTTCATTATCTCATAAAATCCTCTTAATTATTTTTATCCTCCTTTTACAAGTGAGGAATCTGAGGATTAGATAGTTATCAGGCATAGTTAGGTTTCAAACCCAGATGTGTGCCCTCCAGAGTCTTCATTTATACTTACTACATCTTTGAAAAATGGAGCTTCATGTGTATATTTTATTTGGCATATGTTTTTTTTTTTAAATGTTTGAGTCAGCATTTAAGAATTGAAGGATTGCATGTAAAGATCTACCCTTGCATCTGCCCTTGAAGAATGAGGTCTGACCACTGTGTCTTTATTCCCAGCAGAACTATCAGCAGCACAACTACTATTTTTGCTGCATTTAGTTAAGACATGCCCTCTGAGCGTTGCCTTAGCTTCTATCCTTCTATATTGTTGACCTGACTCCAAAGCTGTGTCAAAAGCAGTGACCATTTCTTCCACATTGTTGCTTTTCTTACAATAGAGAAATATCTGTACCTACAAAAATGAAAGATTGATCTACAGGGTGGGGATTTTCAAGGATTGGGAGAGTATACTCTTTTTTCTTCCAGATTTGTTGAGTATGATTGACATATAACATTGTATAATTTCACAGTGTATAGTGTGTTTATTTGGTACACTTATATATTTCATAATGATTATACCATAGTATTAGCTAGCACCTCTATCATGTCACATAATTACCATTTCTTTTTTGTGTTAAGAACATTTAAGATTATAATTAATAATACTGTATTACATGCTTGAAAGTTGCTAAGAGAGAGTGTACTTCTGAACTGTAGAGGCAAAGAACATTTCTTCTTACTCAATATGCAAGGGCCATACCTAATTTATTGATTTAGTATGCTTGCTTGGTTCCTGTGAGCATTTGAATTTATAAAACTTGCATTAAATAATCCTTTCTTTCTTTTTTTGTAGTTTTGGCAAATTTTTCTCCAAGGCTCCTTTTCCTCACTTTAAGAATAGAGATTTTATGGCAGGATTAAATGAGATAACCTATTTAACTTGGCCTTGTGCTTCATTGGTCTTTGGATAGTGCCTTTCAAATCTGGAGTATAAGGGAAAAAGTAATTAGTACCATGGGATGAGATTTCAGTGGGCCAAAACCTCCATGGTATGAGAGAAATCAAGCCTCAATGTCTGTTTCCTCAAATCGCCATTCAGGAGAGGAGTTTTATGACAGAAAGAGGCCAAATTGCACATCTAGAATAAAATGGATACTGACTGTCAGGAAGAAGAGATACTTTAATTGGTGATGGTACTGTCAGAGTTTGCAAGAAGCTGTAACCATAGGAGTGACCTCTCCTGAGGAATGTTAGGTCAAATGAGGGAAGAAAAATATATCCTTCTTAGTCCTTGCCCTTTTTAGAGCCATTCAGTATATCAGGTGCAAATAAGAATTTGATGATATGAAAGTCAGTCTCAATATCTATCTTTAACTTTGGAAGAAAAATAAATTCTCCTTTTTAGTGACTCTCTAAAGAAGGGATTCATGTTTGAACCTAGTCATTTAATGTAGAATCATATAATTGCAACATTAGCTGAGGGATGTAGAAAAAAGCACATAGATTAAGAAAAAGCCAAAAAATTATTTATAGCCATCAACATATCATTGGAATTTGAGCTATCATTAAAATGATTGAATTATAAAACTTTAAAAAAACAGAAATAATATTTAATTCTTTTGACCATATACAATGATTTCTCTGAATTTTCCCAGCTGGTTAACTAGATATTGGAAACCAGGTCTTTAGCTTTTAGAGTAGTGGTCTTTTCATTATATTGTGCCTTCCTATTGTGGTTCTTCTTGAGCTGCTGTTCAAAGATCAGACACTAAGTAAACATTTTTAAAAAATAGGGCAGCCCAGGTGGCTCAGCGATATAGCGCCGCCTTCAGCCCAGGGTGTGATCCTGGAGAGATTGAGTCCCGCGTCTGGCTCCCTGCATGGAGCCTGCTTCTCCCTCTGCCTGTGTCTCTCTCTCTCTGTCTGTCTCATGAATAAATAAAGATATTTTTAAAAAATAGTGAGAAAGGGTGCCTATTCATGGTGTGTATTCTTAACTCTCTTATGGAGGAATGCTTCATTTTTGGGAATAGGTAATTCTCTCTCCATCTATATGAATCAGAGGGAGCTAACTAGGTTTGTAGATTATGACCCTCACATTCTAACTGTAACTGATTTGTTGAATGGGGTGTATATAAACCAGTCAAATCAATCCTTTTAGGGAAAACTTGCAATTGAGGTTGAAAAATTACAATCAACCTCTCTTTGATTGGCTGATTATGTAACATATAAACTCAGTAGTCTGTGTCTGCCATGTGAACTGAAAAACCTATTTCAAAAACCTGGTTGCAATGAGGGTGACATTAAATTCATTGCAGAGAAAAGCAGCAACGAGAGAGGACGAGGATTCTGGGGTTCCCTATTCTCAGTCTTGTGTTCTATGAGGTACCACCAGAATCTCCTAATCATCCCCTTTTGTTTAAAGTAGTTCCAGAAGAATCTTTCTTTTTTCATCTTTCTTTCATACGCTATAATCAAACAGGACTATGTATTTCTCTAGATATTCCATGTCTTTGTGTTTAAGATTTTCTTTTCAAAATTTTTTTTATTTTTATTTTTGTATATTTTTTTACTGGAGTTCGATTTGCCAACATATAGCATAACACCCAGTGCTCATCCTGTCAAGTGCCTCCCTCAGTGCCCGTCACCCAGTCACCCCATTCCTTTCCACCACCCCTTGTTCATTTCCCAGAGTTAGGAGTCTCTCATGTCTGTCACTCTCTCTGATATTTCCCACTCATTTTCTCTACTTTCCCCTTTAATACCTTTCACTATTTTTTATATTCCCCAAATGAATGAAACCATATAATGTTTGTCCTTCTCCGATTGACTTACTTCACTCAGCATAATACCCTCCAGTTCCATCCACGTTGAAGCAAAAGGTGGGTATTTGTTGTTTCTAATGGCTGAGTAATATTCCATTGTATACATAAACCACATCTTCTTTATCCATTCATCTTTCGAAGGACACCGAGGCTCCTTCCACAGTTTGGCTGTTGTGGACATTGCTGCTATAAACATCGGGGTGCAAGTGTTCTGACGTTTCACTGCATCTGTATCTTTGGGGTAAATCCCCAGCAGTGCAATTGCTGGGTCGTAGGGCAGTTTTATTTTTAACTCTTTGAGGAACCTCCACACAGTTTTCCAGAGTGGCTGCACCAGTTCACATTCCCACCAACAGTGCAAGAGGGTTCTCCTTTCTCCACATCCTCTACCACATTTGTTGTTTCCTGTCTTGTTAATTTTCCCCATTCTCACTGGTGTGAGGTGGTATCTCATTGTGGTTTTGATTTGTATTTCCCTGATGGCAAGGGATGCAGAGCATTTTCTCATGTGCTTGTTGGCCATGTCTAAGTCTTCCTCTGTGAGATTTCTCTTCATGTCTTTAGCCCATTTCATGATTGGATTATTTCTTTGCTGTTGAGTTTAATAAGTTCTTTATAGATCTTGGGTACTAGCCCTTTATCTGATAGGTCATTTGCATATATCTTCTCCCATTCTGTAGGTTGTCTTTTAGTTTTGTTGACTGTTTCTTTTGCTGTGCAGAAGCTTTTGATCTTGATTAAGTCCCAATAATTCATTTTTACTTTTGTTTCCCTTGCCTTCATAGATGTGTCTTGCAAGAAGTTGCTGTGGCCAAGTTCAAAAAGGGTGTTGCCTGTGTTCTCCTCTAGGATTTTGATGGATTCTTGTCTCACATTTAGATCTTTCATCCATTTTGAGTTTATTTTGTATTTTATATTTTGGTGTAAGAGAATGATCTAGTTTCATTCTCCTGCATGTGGCTGCCCAATTTTCCCAGCACCATTTAGTGAAGAGACTGCCGTTTTCCAGTGGATAGTCTTTCTTGCTTTGTCAAATATTAGTTGACCATAGAGTTGAGGGTCCACTTCTGGATTCTCTATTCTGTTCCATTGATCTATGTGTCTGTTTTTGTGCCAGTACCACCCTGTCTTGATGATCACAGCTTTGTAGTACAGCTTGAAATCCGGCATTGTGATGCCCCCAGCTCTGGTTTTGTTTTTCAATATTTCCCTGGCTATTCAGGGTCTTTTCTGATTCCACACAAATCTGAAGATGATTTGTTCCAACTCTTTGACGGAAGTCCATGGTATTTTGATAGGGATTGCATTGAATGTGTAAATTGCCCTGGGTAGCATAGACATTTTCACCAAGAATATTTCACCAAGAATATTCATTCTTCCAATCCATGAGCATGGAATATTTTTCCACCTCTTTGTGTCTTCCTCAATTTCTTTCAGAAGTGTTCTGTAGTTTTTAGGGTATAGATCCTTAACCTCTTTGGTTAGGTTTATTCCTAGGTATCTTATGCTTCTGGGGGCAATTGCAAATGGGATTGGTTCCTTAACTTTTCTTTCTTCAGTCTCATTGTTAGTGTATAGAAATGCCACTTATTTCTGTGCATTGCTTTTGTTTCCTGCTACATTGCTGAATTGCTGTATGAGTTCTAGCAATCTTGGGGTGGAGTCTTTTGGGTTTTCTACATAGAATATTATGTCATCTGCAAGGAGGGAGAGTTTGACTTCTTCTTTGCCAATCTGAATGCCTTTTATTTCTTTTTGTTGCCTGATTGCTAAGGCTAGGACTTCTAGTACTATATTGAATAGCAGTGGTGAGAGTGGACATCCCTGCCATGTTCCTGATCTTAGGGGAAAGGCTCCCAGTGTTTCCCCATTGAGAAAGATATTTGCTGTGGGCTTTTCCTAGATGGCTTTTAAGATGCTGAGGAATGTTTCTCCTATCCCTATACTCTGAAGAGTTTTGATCAGGAATGGATGCTGTATTTTGCAAATACATTCTCTGCATCTATTGGGAGGATCGTATGGTTCTTGTTTTTTCTCTTATTTATGTGATCTATCACGTTGATTGTTTTATGAGAGTTTAACCAGCCTTGCATCCTGGGAATAAATCCCACTTGGTCTGGGTGAATAATCTTCTTAATGTACTGTTGGATCCTATTGGCTAATATCTTGGTGAGGATTTTTGCATCTGGGTTCATCAGGGATATGGGTCTAGAATTCTCCTTTTTGGTGGGGTCTTTGGTTTGGGATTTAAGGTGACACTGGCCTCATAAAATGATTTTGGAAGTATTACATCCCTTTCTATCTTTTGGAACAGCTTTAGTAGAATAGGTATTGTTTCTTCATTAAACGTTTGATAGAATTCCCCTCGGAAGCCATCTTGCCCTGGATTTTTGTGTCCTGGGAGGTTTTTGATGACTGCTTCCATTTTCTCGCTGGTTATTGGCCTGTTCAGGTTTTCTATTTCTTCCTGTTCCAGTTTTGGTAGTTTGGGATTTTCCAGAAATCCATCCATTTCTTCTAGATTGCTAGTAATATGTTTTTAAAATCATATGTATTTCCTTGGTATTGGTGGTGATCTCTCCTTTTTCATTCATTATTTTACTTTTTGAGTCTTTTCCCTTTTGTTTTTAATAAGGCTGGCTAATGGTTTATCTATCTTATTAATTATTTCAAAGAATTCAACTCCTGTTTTTGTTGATCTGTTCCACAGTTCTTCTGGTCTCTATTTCATTCTGCTCAAATCTTTATTAACTCTCTTCTTCTGCTTGGTGTCGGTTTTATTTGCTTTTGTCTCCATTTCCTTTAAGTGCAAGTTTAGCTTGTGTATTTGAGGTTTTTCCATTGTTTTGAGGGATGCATGTATTGCAATGTATTTCCCTTTTAAGAATTCTTCTGCTGTATCCCAAAGATTTTGAAAGGTTGTATCTTCATTCTCATTAGTTTCCAGGAATCTTTTTAATTGTTCTCTAATTTCTTGGTTGACCCATTCATCTTTTAGAAGGATGCTCTTTAACCTCCATGTGTTTGAGTTTCTTCTACATTCCTTCTTGGGATTAAGTTCTAGTTTCAAAGAATTATGGTCTGAAAATATGCAGGGGACAATCCCAATCTTTTGGTATCAGATGAGACCTGATTTGTGACCCAGTATGTGGTCTATTCTGGAGGGAGTTCCATGTTCACTTGAGAAGACTGTGTATTTATTTGCATTTGGATGGAAAGTTCTGTATATATCTATGAAGTCTATTTGGTCCAGTGTATCATCTATGGCCCCTGTTTCTTTGATGATGTTCTGCTTAGAAGATCTGTCATTTGCTGAAAATGCCATGTTGATGTCTCCTACTATTAGTGTATTATTATCTAAGTATCTCTTTACTTTGGTTATTAATTGATTGATATGCTTGGCAGCTCCCACACTAGTGGCATAAATATTCATGATTGTTAGGTCCTCTTGTTGGATAGACCCTTTAAGTATGATATAGTGTCCCTCTTCATCTCTTACTACAGTCTTTGGCATAAACTTTTATCTGATATGAGGTTTGCTATCCCAGCTTTCTTTTGAGGACACATTTGAATGGTAAATGGTTCTCCAACCTTTCATATTCAGGCTGGAGGTGTCCTTGGGGTCTTAAACAAGTCTCTTGTAGACAGCAAATAGATCGGTCTTGCTTTTTTATCCAGTCTGAAACCCTGCATCTTCTGATGGGATCATTTAGCCCATTCATGTTCAGAGTTACTATCGAAAGATATGAATTTAGTGTCATCATAATACATTCAGTCCCTGTTTTTGTGGATTATTTCTTTGGGCTTCCTCTTTCTTTTACAGAGTCCCCCTTAATATTTCTTCCAGAGCTGGTTTGGTGGTCACATATTCTTTCAGTTTCTGCCTATCTTGGAAGCTCTTTATCTTTCCTTCTATTCTGAATGAGAACCTTGCTGGATAGAGTATTCTTGGCTGTGTGTTCTTCTCATTTAGGCCCCTGAATATATCCTGCCATCCCTTTCTGGCCTTCCAGGTCTCTGTGGAGAGGTCTGCTGTTAATCTAATATTTCTATCCATATAAGTTAGGGATCTCTTGTCTCTTGCTGCTTTAAG
This sequence comes from Canis aureus, assembly GCF_053574225.1. Taxonomy (NCBI): domain Eukaryota; kingdom Metazoa; phylum Chordata; class Mammalia; order Carnivora; family Canidae; genus Canis; species Canis aureus. The sequence goes on from NC_135614.1 coordinate 49,946,982, forward strand.
GATTTTCTCTTTATCTTTGGAATTTGCAAGTTTCACTATTAAATGTCGAGGTGTTGAATGATTTTTATTGGTTTTTTTTTTGGGGGGGAGGGGCCTCTCTATCTCCTGGATCTGAATGCCTGTTTCCCTCCTCAAGTTAGGGAAGTTCTAAGCTATGATTTGTTCAAATACACTTTCTGGTCCTCTGTCCCTTTTGGCGCCCTCTGGAACCCCAATTAAACGCAGATTTTTCCTTCTGAGGCTGTCATTTATTTCCCTTAGCCTTTCCTCATGGTCTTTTAATTGTTTTTCTCTTTTTTTCCTCAGCTTCCTTCCTTGCCATCAACTTGTCTTCTATGTCACTCACTCTTTCTTCTACCTCATTAACCCTCATCATTAAAACCTCCAGTTTGGATTGCATCTCATTTAATTGATATTTAATTTCAGCCTGATTAGTTCTAAATTCTGCAGTCATGAAGTCTCTTGAATTCTTTATGCTTTTTTCCAGAGCCACCAGTAGGTTTATAATTGTGCTTCTGAATTGGCTTTCTGACATTGAATTGTAATCCAAATTCTGTAACTGTGTGGGAGAGAGTACTGTTTCTGATTCTTTCTTTTGTGGTGAGTTCTTCTTTATAGTCATTTTGCTCAGTGCAGAGTGGCTGTATGAGCAGGCTGTGTCAAGAATATCCACCACAACCTAAGTAAATTTCACCTTTGATGATTCTACCTAGGTCAGAGTCAAGAAATTGAAAACAAAGGTCAGAATGAAAAAACAAAAGGACCACCAAAGTGAAAAAGAATTTTAAAAGCAAAGTAGTAAAAAATAAAAGGCCAAGAACCCCAAGGAGAAGAGAAAAAAAGGAGGGGGGAGAAAAAAATAAAACGGGGGGGCTGGGAAATGGTGGTGGTGAAGAAGTTGTAGTGGAGGGAGAATGTAGTCTACCTGAAGGGTTCTAGAGGGTGATCCTCTTGTTTCTGAGTATATTAAGTTCTGTATGTTAGAAGATGCTCAGTCCCAAATTTATGTAAACTGAAAATACTTGTAGATGGCCCCAACATTGACCACCAAAACATAAATGAGATAAAAGAGGGGGGCAGAATGGGAATGAGGAATCTCACAGAATGAACCAGTGCAGTATATCACTTGCTTCTGGGTGCATGCTGGTCATGTTTTAGAAGGTATTAACTTCTGCCATTGTAGAACAAAATGAGGCAGAGAAAACACAAAACACAAAACAAAAAAATATATCTTGTATATCTCCCAAAATTAAGTTGAACATGTTGAAGGGAATCTATAAGTGGAAAATATATCTAGGACCTGTAATTATAGAAATATGAAAGTCAAAAAGGAAGAATCTTAAAAATGAAGAGGTAGTAAAATATTGTCGTTAAGGTGGGAAAAGAGAAAAAAAATGGAAATTTACAGTGTGATATAAAAGCGAGTTGTACTGGAAAAAAGGAAGAAAAAAAAAAAAGGAACGGTACCTTCTGGTTCTATATACTGTAAATCCCTCGACTTCCCCTGGAGCTTTCCAGCTGCTCCATCCAGAACTTGCTCTTCCCCTGTCCTTCCAGCGGGTCTTCCGGGGGAGGGGCCTGCTGTGCTGATTCTCAGGTGTGTGCACCTGGGGGAGCTGCCCTGCCCCCTGCCGGATGCCCGGCTCAGCGGGAGCTGTTTACCCCATGAGGCCCCTGTCCCCTGGCGGCCCCGCCCCTCCCAGGCACAGGGTGACACCAGGAGGAACAACCCCACTGGCGGCGGCCAGCTCCCCAGCCCTGGAGTCAGCTCCCGCAGGAACTACCGCAGCTCCCTGTCCACACTGGCCTGGATGCTCCGGGCGGGGGGCGCTGACCTGCACAGCTCGGGGGAGCTGGGCGGCAGGGGCGTCCTCGCTGTCCTGTGCCCTCCCCGCCTCCGCCTGTCCCGGGGAGAGGGCAGGATCCTGGGCTGTGCCCCCCGGCGCCCTGGGATCCGGGGCCTGTGAGGCTGGAATCGCGCTCCCGGGCGGCGGCTCCCGAAGGCCCAGGGCGCACCCCCTCCGCGGACCACGGCCTGAGCTGCTCCCGAGGCCCCGCCGCCCCGCTCCAGCCCTCCACGGCGCTCGGCCCGCAGGCTGGGGCGCATCTCCCCCGGGCGTCCCTCCTCCAGCGACCTGGGGGCTCCGCTGCCCCCCCTGAGGTGCTGCCGGGTTCCCTGCTGAGCGCCTTTCCCTCCGGGGAGGATCCGGGGAGGATTTTTAAAGTTCCCGCTTCTCCGGGGCGGGGCTTTCCTGTCCTGGAGGCTCTCACCGCCCCCGTAGCCGCCTCCACTAGGGGCCCTGCCCCACTGGATTCTTTTTAATCCTCTCCCCCCCACCCGGCCTTCCTACCTTGTTAGAAGTGAAAACCCTTCTCTCTGTAGCGTTCCAGATGTTCTCTCCTTAAATCTCAGGTCAAATTCATAGGTTTTTCGGATCATTTGAAAGTAATCTAGGTAAATTGGTGGGGACAGGTGACTTGGGGACCCCACTTCTCTGCCATCTTGCCCCACTCTCTGTATTTGAGATTTTCTTGGTGGTAAGTTGCATCTTTTTTTCTCATCAGGAGACTGTATATATTATAATTTACCATTTACAAAGTACTTTCTAGGTGCCAGGCACTATGTAGGCACAAAACAAACCTTATTTGTAAGCTTTAGCCTGCAAAGAAGGAAATAATATTGACATTTAAAAAGTACCATTCAGGGTGCCTGGGTGGCTCAGTGGGTTAGGAATTTCAGGTCATGGTCCTGGAGTCCCTGGGGCTTGGGATAGATCCCAAATTGGGCACCCTGCTCCGTGGGAAGCCTGCTTCTTCCTCTGTGTCATTTCCCCCTGCTTGTGTTTCTCTCTCTCTCTCTCTCTCTCTCTTTATCTCTGACTCATTCTCTCTCTCTCAAATAAATAAATAAAATCTTTGAAAAAAAAAAAGTGCCATTCAGAATGATGAAGCAACTTGTCCAATATTCCTCATCCCACTAATGACAAATTTTATACCCACATCTTCATTTATTCCTTGAAGAGAATTTCATTAAATGCCTATTATATCCAAGTATTATTCCAAAAGCACTGAAGATGCACAAATGAGCAAGACACAAAAATTGAGTCTCAGTTCTCATGGTTCTGCATTCTACTAGAGGATACAGATAATAAACAAGTAAATATAAATATGAAGGTGAAGGTGGTGAAGAATATAAAAATGTGATACAGGATAAAAGAAAACCCATGGGAGACTTCCAACTATTTTAGGTTAAAATTGTTAGGAAAATCCCCTTTAAGAAAAGACCTAAGTGAGTCAAGCAGAGACCTGCAGGAGATGGTTTCCAAGTAAAGGCAATAGCAGGTACAAAAAAGATGCACAGCTGACAGATGAACCAATCAATGGAATACTAGAAGTCCTAGAAATACATCTATATACTCAAATTTCATATAATAGAAACAATATGTAAAGAGGTACTCTACAGATAACTGGAAAAAGGATAGACTTAGCCATAAAAGAAGTTCTTGGGCACACGTTTGCTTATATGGAAGTCTGAAGTTGACTGGTGACATTAAATATGAAAGATATTATTTTATATGTTTAGAAAAACATTCTTCTTGAGCTTGACAGAGAAATTTAAGCTATAAAGGAGAAAGTTACTAAATTTAATTGTATTAAACATAAATTACATTTATTCAAATGTATTATAAAAATGCAACCCACAAACTATGTTACTAATACTTGTGACTGACATAGGGTAAATATCCAGACTATATAAAAAACTCCTGTAAGTCAATAAAAATTAAAATCATAAAAACGTGATCAAGATAGAATAAGCATTTCACAGAAAAGGAAATATGGATGGTCAAAAACTACAGAGGTCCACTATTAATAGCATGTAGAGGAATGTAAATATAACCAGAATGACTTTATTTCATATTTACCAGATTGGCAAAAGTTTTAAGAGATATGAAATTATTGGAGCACCTGGTGACTAAGTCAATTGGGCCTCTGACTCTTGATTTTGGCTCCCATTGTAATCTCAGGGTAGTGAGATTGGGACCCCCGTGGGGCTCCACAGTTGGTGGAGAGTCTGTTTGGGATTCTGCTCCTCTCCCTCTGCCCCTCCCCCTGCTCATGTGTTCTCTCTCAAATAAATAAATCATAAAAAGAGATGAAATTATGAAGTGTTGGCAAAGTATGGAGTGATAAGAACTCATATCTGATGGTGGAAATATAAAGTTGATAAAATCACTTGAGAAAACAAGTTAGCTTTATCTAGTAAGGAAGGGCGTGAGTCCTAAGAACCAGCAATTCTAAACCCAGACTTACACTTTGGAGAAACTCTTACACCTGTTTAAGTGATATACATACATATTTGTTGCAGGAATTTTTTCTTTTTCTGGATTTTTTTTTCTTAACAGGAGAAGCAACCCAAATGTCCATCATTTAAAAATACTGGATAACTAAATTCTCATATGTGTGTACCAGTGTATTTTTATTTAGTAATGGATCATAGATGGATTTCAAAAACATAATACTGAGCAATGAATGAATAGATGAAAAGTTGTGGAAATGTCTAAATAAACCTTAAAAATTGCATGACCAAGGTTTTTGATTAGAGATGCATCCATGTATGTGATGAGTCTAAGGAAAATAAAATGATGATTAGAAGAAACCATATAGCAGTTACGCCTCAGGGGTATGGAGGGGCTTTATTCTGGGAAGAACACCCAGAGGTCTTCAGAAATAGCTGTAAGTCTTTTTTGCTTAAGCAGGGTTCTGGATGCTAGGTACTTGTTTTATCATTGTTTAGACGATATATCTAACAAACTTTAAATATTATATATACTATTTTCCATGTATAAAATAGATCACGATTTCAAATAAATAGAATAAGAATCTCTTGCTTATACCATGATGCTACACTTCCAAAATGCAAACAGAAAGCAATCATTATTTTCACACCCTGATACAATTCAGGTTGATTCTGTTTCTTTATTTCTTTCTTGGAACATCCCTAAAATCCTTTTACAGAAAAGCAGTTAATACTTAATTTATTATTTTATATTGTCCTAAGGCTATAAAATTTGGTGAAAGAAATACCAATTTCATGTTTATGTATGTGTAATCAAAATGTGCATCTAAGTAAGTAAAATATAAATTGTTATTGTCAAATACCATTATGGACCTTTTTATTGACCAAAGAAGACTATTTTTTTCTTATTAGATGCTTTAAAACCCTTCAGAACATTGATAAAGGGCAATCTATAAAGAATTTTTTTAAGTTTTTAATTTATTTTTTTTCTATAGAGATGAACTAGAAAAACATGAGATCAAAGGTTGGGAGAAGAGATGTGTAGGAAAGGAAAACAATAGAAATTTATCTGAATAATACTCCATTTTCCCCCTAAATACTCATTTCTATTCTTCATGGATGACTGCTTATTCTTTGATAATACTCCTCAAACATTTTGATCCACTAAGTAAGAAAGAACTTCTGACTCCACTTATTTAAAGGGAATAACCTTCAACTAAGGCCACTTTTAATTTCCCAATAATTATAATTTAGAGCTGATGGAGGTGAGAAGCAAAGATGAAGACCATTTAGGGACAAGGCTTACTTCTGCCTCTTTGCAAAATGCCATATGTAATATAAAGAGTGATAAAGATTGAAGCTACAGGGGCTCTAGGAACAAAATTACTCCTACTGAGTGTCTTTTTTCCCCTCTTATTTCTTATCATGGTTCAGGTCAAGGGATCTAACTCTTTTCAATACTGAATATTCTACCTCAAACTGTTTCAAAAATTGTAGTCTAGAAGGGCACATAGGTAGCTCAGGTGGTTAAGCATCTGCCTTTGGCTCAGGTTATCATCCCAGGGTCCTCAGATTAAGCCCCAAGTCAGGTTACCTGCTTAGTAGGGAGCCTGCTTCTCCCTCTGCCTGCCATTCTGCTTACTTGTGCTCTTTCTCTCTCTCTGTCAAATAAATGAAATCTTAAAGAAAAATTGTAGTCTAGAAACAGTGAATATTGGGTTAAGTCTTTAAATTTCCTTATATGTATAAGACAACTTTTAAGATTAACTAAGAATATCTGTGAAGTAAGATATGGACCTATATGCAGAAGCCCTGGGTTATACATAAGTCAAGCTTTTTGAGATATATAGCACTTTTTCTATAGAGACAATCTACATTTTTCTTTCAAGATGGGGAGTATTATTTTGCCTACCATTTGCTTTGCTCAGGGATGTAAAGGGACTTTGTGGGCTTGTACTGCTACATTTGATCTTCAGTCTTTGTATCAATTATGATTTTTTTAGTTGCAAGCAAATAAAATTGTACTACAGTAAACTTAAGCAAAACGGACATTTGTTAGAAGGATATAGTTTAGAAAATTGAACCAAAGTATGATAATGTAAACTTTACAAATGATGACAGTCATTTTGAAAATTTAGGTAGAAGTGGATGGTCTTTATGGAACACTTTTGTTAGATGAGTGAACTCAAATTTCTTTTAATTTGTGGATCTTTCTGCTTAAGATTTAAGTTCTAGGAAGAGGACCTCTGACTTCCTACCCACTTTTGTCCAGGAGCTGAGTAGATCTTGATTTATCTTCCTACTACATTTATATCCAAAGAAAAGTCAGGACCTGTGTTTTTTTTTTTTTTTTTAAAGGAAACAAATTGTGTAAAAATAACATATTATCACAGCACTGATTTCAGGAATGCATTGACTGGCAAAGCTCTCCTCTCCTATTTTTAAAATAGCATAATTTCCATGGACATCCCATTTATGATATTAAAAATGGGTGATATTAGTAACTTTCCAATTAGATTGAAGAAGCAAGAGTAGAAGAATCTTGATTCGACTGGAAAGCATTAGTAAATATAACAACCTTGATTAGAGAGATTCATAGAATTAAACGAACAAGTCTACAGTTTGTTCTTCATTAAATGGGTGTTTATGCAAAGAGAATGGTTGTTTCCACATTTTTGCTTATGTTCCACTATTCCTTCATATTAGTAAGTTCCTTTGCCTTTGCTGCCCACAAAACATACAAATAATTTAATGGATTTAGGCAAAGAATGTGCCCTAAAATCCAGTGAGATGAAGTTAATAGGAGATTAGGAAACTGAGGTACGCATGTTTTTGAATAAATGAATAGCTTCTTCAGGTTTCTCATCTGGTTGCAGAGAACTAAATGACCAAGTGGACTTGGGCTAATGAATTTTCTTGGAGAAACTGGGACCACATATTGTCCATTTGTAGTGCAGTGGATCTACTTTATGGTACCATTATCTTCTAAAATATGGCTATTTTTATTAAGTTACATCTTAATGTTTATTGTCCAATCAAAGCTGATGAAATTAAAGTTGAATTTATTTTCATTTTAATTTGTGGGAGGCCTTTTTATAGTGACTAGTGCAGGAATCATCAATGTGATACAATTCAGACCAATAGGATATAATCTGGTAAAGTCTGAGACAGAGGAAATCTGTTTTGCTAATTGTCAGGAGCACGGAAACTTGGAATTCTCTGTGACATCTCAGGAGACAGCCTTCCTGAAGATGGTGTCAACACAAGAAAGCAGACCTGAGAGACAGAGAGGAACAGATTTTTGAATGTATCATTTTAAACAGGTTCTCTAAGTGATTTTGTGCAGATGTTCCATGGCCTCAGTTTGGAAAACATTGTTTTAGACCCTTACTAAAGAGGCTACCTAGAGAAATAGTCTAAAAGAGTTGAAGAACTATTTTAGCAACATGCCCTGTTAATTACTTATTTCTTATGTACATTAAATTTGTATTTCCATTGCTTGAAGGTTGTTATGCTTAGATTCTCCACTTTCTTGATCCCACAGTCTGGATATTGATAATCTCATTGTCTTCTTATTCTATCTATTGGGAAAGGGTCAAGGCTGGTGAGACTGGGGTCTGGTGCTAATGACTGGGTAAGAAAGGCTGAGGATTCACCTCTTCTTAGAATCTGTCACCTGGTTATTGTACTTTAAACTAGGCTTTTATTCCTAGAAAACACAGAAAAAGCTTTTGCCACATCCCTAGAAGACCCAAATTCTAAAACACCATCCAAAGATCCCCCAAAGTACTATAATTGATGTTCAACTAACACGCAGAAACACTCTTTTTCCCTAGCTGAACATTCTACGGCAATATTTTCTCAAAACTGTACCTTGGTGGGTCATTCTGCTCTGCCACTTTAGCTAGCAAGCCTATAATATGGCTTTGTTAGCACCAAAATATGTCTTCATATCATAATCATTGTTGTAATAAATGGGATAACAGAGAGTATCTATTAGTTTGGCTTTGTTGGGCCCATAGGAGTTGTATATTATATAAAAAAAACAAAAATGAATTCAAGACTAAAAAACATAAAACTTCCTTTCATAGCAGCAAAATGCCAACCTATAAAATACAAAGATAGGTGTTTTTCACAATTGGAAGTCTAGTGCCAGTCCCTATAACATGCCAGCTTTTTAAATAGAAGTATTTCATCTATTCAGATTGATTCAAAAGATAACCTTTTGTCCTGCAGGGAAATATTACAATCCAATTCTTTCTGTGGAATAGTATTAAGCTTGTATTCTATTTTGTGACCCTATTTTAAGGAAATGCACGATTTCCCATAAGATACTCCAATTTTATAAGAGTATGTATTTTGCTAATTTAGTAACATTCTAGGTGAGCAGGCTTATAAGATATTTAAGTTATAATAAATTTAAAACATAATAAATTTAAGAAATTCCGTTGTTATTCTCAATTTACCCACCTGAGGAAATAACAGTATTAGCTGTTATCTAGCACAAAATACTATCACTGGTTTTAGGATTAAATTTAATATATCTACATAAAATTATTTGAAGCTGTTAGAATATATTCTATTAGGAAAAGCAACATGGTATATTACATGAATTAGTAAATTCATGGGTAGATATTCTTCATTGTTTTCCTGCCTTGTTTTTCTTTTAGTTCAAGGAAATTGCCCAGAATACAAGATAACTCCCAAACCATTGCCTGGGCCTCCATTTGCTTTCTATTTACTCAGTCAGTCATCCAGTTATACAGCAAAGACTTGAAGATTTACTTTATTTTATTTTATTTTATTTTATTTTATTTTATTTTAGGTGAGAATATTTAAGTTCTAATCTTACAGCAAATTGCAGTTATATAATCAGTACTGTTAACTATAGTCATCATGTTTTACATTAAATCCTCAAAACTTATTCATCTTATAGCTGAAGCTTGTGCCAACCTCTTCCTATTTCCCCACTTCCTGGGCCTGGCAACCAATTTTGTACTCTGTGAGTTTGACTTAAAAAAAATATCTTTCTAAGATATAGGTCCATCTTTGTTCTTTTGCATTTGAGGATCTACTTTAGAATGCATCAGAATCATCCCAAGTGATTATAAATGAAGATTATCAGACCTTATTTTCTGAACATCTATTTCAGTAGGTAGAGGATAGAGTGTTAAAAAAATCCCAATTTTACCAGGTTTTGGAAATACTTCTGAATCAGGACTATAAACCATACTTAGTAAAATCCTGCCTTTTTATATGCTAGGCATTATAATATCAAATGTGATTGAAATTATCGAACTACTTAAACTGGGGTTCGATTCAGAAAGCAAGGTAACCAAGGGGGAAAATTTAGGGAGGCACTCACTCTCAGACCCTAATTTTCACCTGCAGATTTCACTAACCTAATAATTTTATTGTTTAACCCCCACCCCTCCCCATCTGCACTCCATCTCCGGGTAGGGACTTATATTTCACTATACCTTTGAAGCACTCTGGGTTCTCAAAGAGAGCTAATACTGTTTAGCTGCTTGTCACATAGATAGACATTATGTAATGTTCTCTCTCTAATACCAGATTTATTTTCAGGTCATCAGTGAGTCAATTGAACAAATGGTAGACATTTTGCCAAAACCTGAAGACCTGTTCTCTGACCTTGCAAGTAGCTTTAAGTATAATTTCACTTAAATAGTCCAAAAGCTTTTGCATAAATACAACTTGGCAGCTAAATGGTATTTGGGGAGGGTAAGAACAGAAACTATAGGAAAGAGCCAAGTGAATTGAATCTTTTTTTCTCATAGAAGTAAGTCATATTAATCTATATTTTTTAAAGATCGTATGGTTCCCACTGGTATTTACTTATCTGCAAACATGTTTATATTTATCTAACACATCTTCTTTCTGTCATATTGATTGTAGAACTTTTCAGTGATGTGGCCTGTAAACAGAGGGGCCCTGGATATGACCAAATGGAATAATGACATAATCCTCCTACAGATGATATTGCAGTTCCTAATTGCTAAGGACATCACAATATGTATGATCCTCATACGTCAGTGGTGCTTGTTTTTTGCCCTTGAAGTTCTTCATTTGAAAAAAGGTCAAGGATATATTCTCTGACAAAAGAGAGTGAACCATCTTTAAGTTTGCTCTGTATTATGTACTAAATTTAAATCTTCTTATTATAATAAGCTAGTTGGGAAGAGTCCTCCACTCTAGAATCTCTGGTGCCAAGACTTTTCTTAACTGATTCTGAGGATGTGTACTTCTCAGCATTTCAACAGTTGCTAATCTTATTTCAGCATGCCACATAATTAGAACTGCTACAAATTCTAACTACTCAATCATCTCTTCCCTCCTTTATGAGATGTGCTAACAGACTCTGTAATGGAGGTGGACTCCCTGTGTTCTTGCTTTAAGTCTAAAGGGAGTTAAATATAATAAACCAGGAAGTGTCTGAATCCACCTCCATTTCAATGTGATCCTCAGTTAGTACATTTCCCTTGAGGTTGGCAGAGAGCTGTGAATACAATTTTTTTAAACTATCCAATTTCAACTTAAAATTTTGAGTCTTAAAATTTTCCACTACCCATCGACTGGGTACCCTGGATTATAGGTGGGTAAAGGGGGAGGGATGGAGGGAGAAAGGGAGAGAGAGAAAACGTGGCTGAATCATTTGTTATCTTGTGATATTTTATATTATACATAGCTAGGCTCATCAGAAATGAATATATGCTAATTCACATAGCAAGATCTAAGAAGGGGACATGAATAGAACCAACTAAATTGAGTTGAAGACACATACAGATAAGCTTTGGGAAACATTTACATTTTGGAATACTAGTCCAAACATGTCTGCTTTCAGAAGGTCTCTTATAGGTGTGATAAAGAAAATATTTACTGTGATTTTCATTATTTTCTAATTCCGCAAAAGGGTAGGATTCATTTCCCTAATGTAACTCAAACCTGAGAGTTTGGCTCAAACATGTAGCCCAATTATACACATTTGTGAACATGACCTTTTGTAGAGTTTTTGAAAGTACAGGTAAATAGAGAAGCTTGAGCTTATGAACTACTGGTTATATATAAATGGCGTCTTCTCTCTTTTCCTTACATTGAAGAATTTTCCATAATCAGTTGAAACACTGTCTCCATAAAGCTTCTGTTAAAATTCAAATTATTTTCCAGTGACATTGAACTTTAAAACACTTATCAGTTCTTTACAATTAGAGGAGAAACCTGGTTTTGACAGAGTACTGGAAAAAAATCTCAATATTAGAGAACTGCCAGCAAAGGAGGGCAAAGTACTTGCTCTTCAGGCAGATCCTGAGCACAGGCAGAATAACGGGACTGAGCTCAGAAAGAAAAGGAGAACTGCCTCAGAGATGCTTATTTTAGTTTTTCATAGGGCTGCCCACACTAAGTTTTTAGTCAGTGACTCATCAAATTTCATTTTTCTAAATGTGATGCTATTTTTTGTCTATCTTAAGAAGTCCAACAAGCATTTTCTACCAGGAAATATATTTCTGGTCAGCAGAGGTTCTTTAGCATTTCAGTACCATGGACATCTTATGGCATCTGGTGAAACATATAGACCTCTTTTCTGAATAGCGGTTTTAAAGATATAAAGTAAGATACCTAAGATTAAAGGAAACTGATTATGTTTAAATGCAATTATAAAAATGATTCTCTATATGTTTAAATATAATTTAAATATAAAAGGAAACCGATTATGTTTAAATGTAAATCTCAAAATACAATAAAGCTAAACGTGTGAACAGTAATATATATATATATATATATATATATATATACTTCTTTAATACATTTAATAATGGGATCTATTATTACCTAATTATTAACATAATTTTGAAGTAATGGTAAACATAAATGCTATTTTGAAGTATTTGCAACAACTGTAATGTAATATAAAACAATCTTGATTTCTGCTGAAAACAGAGCCACATATTCTGGTAAGAATACTGGCATTTGTTGACTCAGTTCATAAGTGAAGGAAAAACTAAATTAGGTTTGTGGGAAAGCAAGGATATAATTTTATTCATACATGTTCACTGTCCTCCTGAATGCTGTCCATGGTCTCCTTGGTGGCCTGTGTTCCCCTGGTTAAAATTCTTGCTGCATGAATTAAGACAAATAAGGTAAATCAAATTTCTTCTTATATGTCAAAGAATGGCTTTGATATATTTCTTTAAACACTTTATAACAACTGAAAACTTATCTTTCAAATTATATACTTAGAGGGAAATTGGGACCTTGGAAATTGGGAAATTGGTTTTTATTTATTTTTTCATTATGAAACAAAGTGTTCCCTTGGCATGCTCGCCTCAGTTAAATGCATTTAATAAAATCCCTGTGGTATTTGGATACTCTGACATTGCTGGGAAAGGATGTCTATTTATGAAACTAATGTTGTTAGACTAAATAACTAAATAAAAGGAAATATTGAGTCAGAAATAACAAATTTCTATGGGAATAGGGCTTTTCTTTTCCTTTTTAAAGAGTAGATTAATCAATTGTATTTTGCCTTAAGATGTTGTTAGTCTCTCTCAGTCAGGACAAAACAGCAAGCCATTTCAAACTGATCATAGAACAAAAATTGGCACCAAGATCCCTTGGCTTCTACTTGAGCATGCGACACGGCTCATTTCATGAGTAATGAAAATAATGATGATAATGACAACTGTGAGAATCCTGTCTAAAGTATAGTAGAGAAGGAAACCAAAAGGGGAAAAACCAGGATTGTTTCTAGTACTATGTTTAAAATTCTTGGAATTTGAGTTTTCACAGTGAAATGAAGACATCTTTAATAGCAGAGTAGGCATAACATTCATAATATGATTGTCATGTTTCATATCTGTTTTCTGAGAATTTGTATTTCCAAGGAATACAATGGGAAGAAACCAGGGGAAATTACAATTCTAGATCAGGGTTCTGATTCAAATGTTGACAGAGGTCATACAGGACACAAAAAGGCCTATATTAGGTCAATTATAAAACAGAAGGACTAATGAGATGACTACAGATCACAAGGAATGGGGTGTAAATGAAAAAGAAATGGTGTAACCCATTAGAATCTCACAACATCTGTCTGTGAGCAAGTTAGATTGGCCATGGTTTGACAGAGTGGATGCAGATAGGAAAATATACCTCATCAAAAGAGCAGAATTCAATTTTTCTATCCTCATTTTACTGGTCTGCTTCATTGTACTCTGGCAATGTTGACTTAGTTGATCTTTCCCTTTGGTAATGTCTTATCAGTGTTACTTCTACTTTGGTTTATTATCTAGCAGCAGACTATCACACAATAATTTGCTCTTTGATGTCCCCAATAGACTGTGTACGTGTTACATATTTTTCCACAATACTGCAAAATAAACCCAATATAATCATCTATTTAGCCTCAAGTCTATGAGGTTTCTCTGAATTGAACTGGGTTTGGCTGATTTGATTATGCTTGGTTGATTTTAGCTGGGCTTACTTATTCCTCTGCAGTCAGAGCAGATCAGGTCAATAGATCTGTCCCTGTTTACTGGGCTCACTCACTATTTGATTGGCTGCCTATTACATAATCTAGGATGGCCTTGTTTGGGAAGACTTTATGTTCCTTATGGTCCTCTCCTCCAACAGGTAAGCCTGAGCATGTTCTTCACATGTTTTTGGCAGAGAGCAAGAGACAAGCACAGTCACTTTTTCAAACTTGTTCTTGAGTTGCTGGGCTAATATTTCATTGACAAAAGTAGTCACAAAGCCAATCAGATTGAAGAGTAAGGGAATAAATTTGAGTCAAAATCCCACTAAGATACTATATCCCAGTCATTACTTTGGTTATAATCAGAAAGGCACAGAAAACCAAGTGTTGGCAAAGATATTCATAGCTGGCAGGAATGTAAAATAGTGTACCCACTATGGAAAATGGTATAGTAATTTCTCAAAAAATTAAACATAAAATTATCATATGATCCAGCAATGTCACTTCTGAGTGTATATATAAAAGAATTTAAAGCAGGATCTCAGAGAAATATTTGCACATCCACATTTAGAACAGCATTATTCATAATAGCTAAAAGATGGAAGCAACCCAAGTCCATCAATGGATGAGTAGATAAACAATATGCACACACATGCACAAAAGCTGGAATATTATTCAGTTTTAAAAGGAAGAAAATTTTGACACATACACAAACTGAGTGAACCTTGAAGACACTATCCTAAGTGAAGTAAGTCATTGAAGAACAAATATTATAAGATCCACTTATTTGAGGTTTCTCATGTTGAATTCATATAAACAGAAAGTTGTCAAGGGATAGAGATAAAGGGGCATGGGCAGTTAGTTTGATGAGTACAGAGTACCAATTAAGGAAGATGAAAAAGTTCTGGATGGATGGTGGTGGTGGTTACATGACAATGTGAATGTGTTTAATGTCACTGAACTGCACACTTAAAAATGGTTATAATGTTAAGTTTTTTTGATATGTATATTTTACCACAATAAAAAAAAGTACAGAAAGAAGACTAAGGGAATAGATTTAACCTAATTAGTAATTATTGTTGCAAAGTAATATAACAAAATATATGTGGATACACAAGGAGGCACATAATTGGGAACATTCAAGTGGTCAGTCTATCACAGAGGATATTTTTAAAGGCAGTAACATGTTTTTCAAAGTATAATGAATCATTGCAAAATTTAATTTTCTTAAATGACTTTGACATTTATAGCAAATTTAGAAAAATTGCAGTGAGCTGTTATATCTGTCTTAGCATGGTAGTCTATATGAAACAGGGTTTTTAATTTCAGAGCTGAGTTCAAGAATATCAGCCCTACACAGCATTACTAGTTAGAATGAAAAATTTAAGTTATAGGGAACAAATCAAACGCCATATATTACATTTGCTTATGCTGCAAATGATCAACTAAAGAACTAAAGTTTTCTTATGGGTTGTATTAAGATATCTAAAAAAAAAAAAATCAAGTGCCATTTTATAAAACTTCACTGACCTTCTAGCAGTTACATAAAGATAGAAATATATAGTTGCTACCATAGCATTGTTTGTGATATGTAATTGTGATCTGAACTTAGAACATTTTAATATTAATTAAAATTTTGTACTGTTATTCATAATTTCCTTCATCTGTGCTATTTCCAAAATTCTGGTAATGAAAATGCTGATCATACTAATATTAAATATATTAAATATTTCTAATTTATTTAAATTCATATCCATGTTCTTTTTGAAATATTGGTTAATGACTCCATTCATATGGGAAATTTGTGTGAGCTCTAATTTCATTTAGACAAAACTGAACATAACATAGTATATTTTAAAAAAACTATCATAATTCAGAGAGTACCAGTAAAAGGAGTAGTATTAGTTATTTTGATAGTAATTCTTATGGGAGCTTTATATTTTTATTATTAATTTTGGGGGGATAAAATTTAATCATGAAAATAAGATCAAAGCCATTCTTTATAATGTGCAATCAATGTTGAATATTGCAAAATTTTATTATTTTATTCTTATAATTTATTGAGGCAGATAAAATGGATACTATGCTCATCGTACAGATGACAAAATCAATCACATAGTTTGACTTTTTCAAGAATACAAGTTGTTTAGTGATGACTCCCATCACTAAACAAGACTCCCAAACCCCTACCTCATAGAACTGCGGTGGACAATACGGTTGCTATCTGCCATATGTGGCTACTGAGCACCTGACATGTGAAATCTCTGAACTGAGATGTCTGTGGGGATGAAATACACACTGGATTGCAAAGACATTACTTAGAAAAGAAAATATTCCATGAATAATTTTATATTGATTGCATGTTAAAATGATAAGACTTGGGACATATTGGGCTAACTAAAATACCTTAAGATAATTTCACTTAAAAAATTCTTCTAATTTGGCCACTACAAAACTTAAAATTTTATATGTAGCTCTCATTGTATTTCTCATGGACAGTGTTGTTCTAGAACTTTTTTTGTTTTGTTTTGTTTTGTTTTTTGTTTTTTTTTTTTTGTTTGTTTGTTTTTTTACTACTTTGGGCTAAGCATCTGTGTAAGGGGTATGAATGTGTGTCTCAGTTCATATGGTGTTTTGGAGTTTAAGAATCAGGGCTTGACATAATTCTTTCTTTTTCTTTTTAAAGATTTATTTATTTATGAGAGAGAGAGAGAGAGAGGCAGAGACACAGGAGGAGGGAGAAGCAGGCTCTATGCCGGGAGCCCGATGCAGGACTCGATCTGGGGATTCGAACCTGGGACTCCAGGATCGCGCCCTGGGCCAAAATCAGGCGCCAAACCGCTGAGCCACCCAGGGATCCCCGACATAATTATTTCTATGTCAGACTAACCATCATGACTAGGTACTGTTCAATTAATTCACAAATTGTCATAATGAAATAGTTAAATGTATTGCCTATGAAGTTATAAATTCTAAGTTTCCTTGCTTTTTATCACAGCTATGTTAAGTTCCTCGAGGTTATACATTTTAACATCTTCATTTTTGGTCATCATCTTTAATATGCAACATGTAGGGTTTAGTAGTAGTCAGATTTTTTTTTTTAAACTTACCTGGTAAGAAAGAGTATCCTGATTCCTGCCAACTGACTTTTCTTGAATGCTTAGCTCAAAGCAATAGAAAAAAATAAAGGTCTTGGATAGCATGATCCATGAGAAATATGGGAGCCACATAAAACATTTTAATTTTTTTAGTAACATTTAAAGAGTAAAAAAAAAAAACAGTGAAATTAATAGCATATTTTATGTAATCCAATATATCCAAAGCAACAAGAAAGCAATTTTTGAGGAAACCTGATCGTATCTCCCCATTTCCTATAACCCACTCAGGAACTTTCCAGTGTTCCTAGGGTAATTCAAATTCTTACCATGGTGAAATTCTTACTGTGACTTATTTAGCCTTATATGCTCAATCTCTCTCTCAAATATCTCTGTATTCCCTTTCCACCAGTAGGACTACCTGTCCTCTTTTATGTCCTCTAGCATTCCAGTATCCTGCTGCCCAGAGGCCCGTATACTGCTTCCTCCCTCTGCAACACTCCAGATTTCACCTCAAGACTATCATACCTTGATTCTTAGTCACTTTCCAGTATATGTCCTCAAAACACCCTGTTTCTTTACTTTGTTTTTTTTTTTTTTGTTTGTTTGTTTCTTTACTTTGAATGAGTTATTTCATTAATCTGATTATTTCATGCATATCTCAATGACTCAGTGGACTCTAAGATCCATGAGAGCAGGCTCTGTGCCTGTGTTTGTTTAGTATTACTGCATACTGCTTGACACAATAAGCACTCAATAAGTATTAGCTTAATGAAGGAATAAATAAATGCATATTTCATTGTAAGAACTAATAGACATTCTTTGATGTATGCATAATGCTCCATTTAAAATAGGACTCTTGGTATTTAATTTAAATTAATCCCTTGACATTTTACTAGCTATTTTATCTTCCCTATTTGTTTTGCAAAGTATTTCAGTTTTTAGCTAAAAAATCATATTCACTATTATAGCATATCTTTGAACATTTAAGCATAGTCACTAATGTTGCATAACATGAACCATCATTAGTTACTTGATTCACCCAAGATCCCTATATTTACTTTTGGGAAGAAAAGTTGTTATTGAAGAGGTGCTCAACTTAAGAGGACAATAATAAATATGGAAATAGATTTGGAAATGGTGTTTTCTATGTATATGTGTTTGTTTGAAGAGAAAGAGATTGAAAGGAAGACCAAGGCTAGGTTTTGAAATATTATCATTTTTGATGTTAATCTTCACATTTGTGTGTGAGGTTTTTATACTTATTAAATGCTAGTGTTACCTTTAAAAGTATAGACAATATAATCTTTAACTCTCAATTATAGCAGAATGAATATTTTTACCTTTAAGAAGAGGAAAAGCATAAGAAAACGGTCTGATGGTAATTTTAAATACAGATTACCATGGAAATCTCTCAGAGATATATTCTGGCATCACAGTAACATATATGCTGGTCATCTATTCTATCTAGAAGTCTGAAAAATGTGCACTGATGTCCAAATAATTGATTTATTGCCCGGAGAAATCCCTTATTAAAGAAATATTAAATTTTGTCTGATAGGTCTTCTTAAGTAAACATGTAGACCACTCCCTTTTAGAAGGATTTTTATCAGAAGGCTAAAATATTTAAAATTATATATTGTAAACTTTTTAGTTGATAATAAAATACATTTAACCATACCACTGGTTTTCAAAGTGTGACAGTTGACTAGGAATTTAGGCATTACCTGGGAACTTGTGAGAAATGCAAATTCTCTTGTCCTCACCCAAAACCACAGAATCAGAAATTTTGAGAGTGGGGCACAGGAATTTGTGTTTGAACAAATTGTCTATAGATTCTGTTGTACTTGATATTTAGAACAGCTGAGCTACACTATTATATTTAAGGAGAATTCTCATTATTAGCCTTAAACTATTTTGTGGCTGGCAAATTATTATTGAGCCATGCTATATAATATAGGCAAAATTATAAATCACGAAAGATTTCTTTAAAAAAATAAACAAAAATGTACCTAATGTCTCTTTTCAGAAGTCCTCTTTAAAATTTCTATTTCGAGTGTCAAATTCATAAACATATTCACAAGAGTAAGAGCCCCTCCCTGTAGGAAATATGTGAAACATATATAGTTAGTGATAGCAAATTGGCAAATTTGTTGGCAGATTGGCTCTCAGAAGAAAGACACCCACGTTTGTAGCATTTTCTTATTTCTGTAGTGTATATCTCCCAGCATGGTCTTTCACTAGATTCTGACACAATGTCTCTTGAAAATGGAGTTGGGAAAAGGTGTTCAAAGTAAGAGTTCCAGTTTTTTGGAGGGAGGAGACACCCTTGAGAAAGAGCATCCAATCCACTTTATAGAAAATTTCTGTTTTTCTCATATTCTTTTTTGCCTGGTTAAGAAGAAGTCATATATATTCTAAAATTCTTTGACTAAGAGTTCTTATATAGGAATTACATTTTAGTTTTTTAAGTGGACTGCCAGTTAATGACAATATCCTTTATCATAAGTGTTTTGCTGAATTCTCAACCATTTGTGCCTATACAAGTGTGCTTTACATTGGGAAGCATTTGGAACATATGTAATCCTGGTCAGATTTTAGGTAGCTTTCCCAATGATTCTATTTTACTTAGAGACTCTTCTGATAACCAGAGTCAATCCTCAGTAATTTCACACTAAAAAAAACCCAAAAACTTTTGGATAATTAAGAATCAACATTTCAATTATTCAAAATATTATTGAATATAGTTATATTTGAAAATGTTGCCAGTAAGTAAAAACAAACATTTAAAGCTGGGGCATTTTCTTTCATAGCTGGTAAGAAACAAATCTGGTGTGTTGTTATTGGTGATGAAGACTCCTTAAACAAATCTGGCTGGTTATTATTTCTAGTGTAGGCTGCAGTCCTGGATTTCAAAATATTTCAATGCCTCTTCGTGTCTTTTGCTCTTTTTA
This sequence comes from Canis aureus, assembly GCF_053574225.1. NCBI lineage: Eukaryota > Metazoa > Chordata > Mammalia > Carnivora > Canidae > Canis > Canis aureus. Next base: position 49,966,815 of record NC_135614.1, read on the forward strand.
AATTCAGTATTCTTGACGGATAAATGCTAGTAAAAGTCTGTTTTGAATCTGCTGCTTTTGTGCTCGGAAGATTTCAATATCCTTCACTGCATGCAAAATAGAAACCCAACATTTTAGCTTGGTACTCAAACTCTTCCTACTTTCCATCTTCATTTTCTGATACTACTCTATGTGAACTCATACACTTTGCCATTCTTGCAAGTATCACACTTTGCCTGATACCTGCAATGTTCTCTCTCTGCCCATGGTATTTCTTCTCTTTGTTGTAACTGGAAATACCATGCATACTTTATGGCCTACTGCACATCTCAGTTCTCTCCAAAATTTTGTCATCCTTTTTGCTCTTGTGGGTTTATGGGTGAGAAGTGAAATATAATATTTGGAGTCATTACCTGGGTTTGAATATTTGGCAGCTATTTTATCTTATGTACTTAAAATGCTTTCAGCATGTCCTCATTCATAAAGTGAGTTTCATAATAACTGTTTTTTTTTAATTGTATTGCAGAAACACAGAAAGGTGCCTGGCAAGAAATATTAACTATGACTTTTTTTTCTTTTTTTAAACTCAAAAGCTATGTTTAACCACTTGTTTGGCCCTTATATGCTTTCTTGTATTATAGCTTTCATGTATATGTTATTGTATTCTGAATGTTTTAGGAACCTTGGCCATGGAGCCCAGACTTTCTGCCATCTCTGTAGGACCTAACACACACTCTGCCAATAATTGGTGCTGAAAAAATAACTGATGAATAATAATACAATGGAAGAGGGCAAGAAACACTCATTTGGGTCCTGGGAAAACAGGGTCCTGGCCTCAGCTTTGCTTATATCTTTTATCATATTAGCTAATAACTTTGAGTTTCAGCATCTTCATTCCAAGCAGAATGAGCTAGAACTACTAGGTGATCTCTGGCTCTTTCAACACCCACATGTAATTATCTGTGATATGGTTTAAACCCACTAATATAAATACAGACCATATGCTATATTATATATTCATGCCTCTCTTGAAAATACTGTTTTATTCTATTTTGTTTTTTAAGATCATCATACTCAATGCATGGCACACAATTTTCCTTAGTTTGTGGGAGGATCCTCCTTTTTAAAATTATATGATTTTTCCTTCAGTTTATAAACTCTGTGTGGATTAAAGACTTAACTGCAAAAATAAAATTGTAAAACCAACAGAAGAAAACACAGGGGATTGCATTTGTTACCCTGGATGGAAAACATTTTGGACTCATGAAGGAAAAATCATAAAGGGAAAAATGATGGATTTGACTGTCTTACTATATATTACATTATCCCCTGGGCTGTGCATAAGTATTTAGGCTTATATTCCATATTACCCTGAACTCTTCTATCCAACTGTTTATACAAACAAAACAACAACAAAAACAAGTTTTCCTTGGTATTTTTTCCATTTTTACCTCTAATGTCCAATATTTCCAAAGTTTCTGCTGTTTCTGGCATCAAAAATGTCTCTTTTGCCTTTCCATTTCTAATCATCTCTGCTGATACACCAGTTGAAATTACCATTATCTTTTGGATTATTGCATTAAGCTCTTTTTTTTAAATTTATTTTTTATTGGTGTTCAATTTACTAACATACAGAATAACCCCCAGTGCCTGTCACCCATTCACTCTCACTCCCCGCCCTCCTCCCCTTCTACCACCCCTAGTTCGTTTCCCAGAGTTAGCAGTCTTTACGTTCTGTCTCCCTTTCTGATATTTCCCACACATTTCTTCTCCCTTCCCTTATATTCCCTTTCACTATTATTATATTCCCCAAATGAATGAGAACATATAATGTTTGTCCTTCTCCGATTGACTTACTTCACTCAGCATAATACCCTCCAGTTCCATCCACGTTGAAGCAAATGGTGGGTATTTGTCGTTTCTAATGGCTGAGGAATATTCCATTGTATACATAGACCACATCTTCTTTATCCATTCATCTTTCGATGGACACCGAGGCTCCTTCCACAGTTTGGCTGTTGTGGACATTGCTGCTATAAACATCGGGGTGCAGGTGTCCCGGCGTTTCATTGCATCTGTATCTTTGGGGTAAATCCCCAGCAGTGCAATTGCTGGGTCGTAGGGCAGGTCTATTTTTAACTGTTTGAGGAACCTCCACACAGTTTTCCAGAGTGGCTGCACCAGTTCACATTCCCACCAACAGTGTAAGAGGGTTCCCTTTTCTCCGCATCCTCTCCAACATTTGTTGTTTCCTGCCTTGTTAATTTTCCCCATTCTCACTGGTGTGAGGTGGTATCTCATTGTGGTTTTGATTTGTATTTCCCTGATGGCAAGTGATGCAGAGCATTTTCTCATATGCGTGTTGGCCATGTCTATGTCTTCCTCTGTGAGATTTCTGTTCATGTCTTTTGCCCATTTCATGATTGGATTGTTTGTTTCTTTGGTCTTGAGTTTGATAAGTTCTTTATAGATCTTGGAAACTAGCCCTTTATCTGATATGTCGTTTGCAAATATCTTCTCCCATTCTGTGGGTTGTCTTTTAGTTTTGTTGACTGTATCCTTTGCTGTGCAAAAGCTTCTTATCTTGATGAAGTCCCAATAGTTCATTTTTGCTTTTGTTTCTTTTGAGTTTTTCTTTTTTTTTTTAATTTTTATTTATTTATGATAGTCACAGAGAGAGAGAGAAGAGAGAGAGAGAGAGAGAGGCAGAGACATAGGCAGAGGGAGAAGCAAGCTCCATGAACCAGGAGCCTGACATGGGATTCGATCCCGGGTCTCCAGGATCGCGCCCTGGGCCAAAGACAGGCGCCAAACCTCTGCGCCACCCAGGGATCCCGCTGTTGTTTCTTTTGCCTTCGTGGATGTATCTTGCAAGAAGTTACTGTGGCCGAGTTCAAAAAGGGTGTTGCCTGTGTTCTCCTCTAGGATTTTGATGGAATCTTGTCTCACATTTAGATCTTTCATCCATTTTGAGTTTATCTTTGTGTATGGTGAAAGAGAGTGGTCTAGTTTCATTCTTCTGCATGTGGATGTCCAATTTTCCCAGCACCATTTATTGAAGAGACTGTCTTTCTTCCAATGGATAGTCTTTCCTCCTTTATCGAATATTAGTTGACCATAAAGTTCAGGGTCCACTTCTGGGTTCTCTATTCTGTTCCATTGCTCTATGTGTCTGTTTTTGTGCCAGTACCACACTGTCTTGATGACCACAGCTTTGTAGTACAACCTGAAATCTGGCATTGTGATGCCCCCAGCTATGGTTTTCTTTTTTAAAATTCCCCTGGCTATTCGGGGTCTTTTCTGATTCCACACAAATCTTAAAATAATTTGTTCTAACTCTCTGAAGAAAGTCCATGGTATTTTGATAGGGATTGCACTAAACGTGTATATTGCCCTGGGTAACATTGACATTTTCACAATATTAACTAATTAATTCTGCCAATCCATGAGCATGGAATATTTTTCCATCTCTTTGTGTCTTCCTCAATTTCTTTCAGAAGTGTTCTATAGTTTTGAGGGTATAGATCCTTTACCTCTTTGGTTAGGTTTATTCCTAGGTATCTTATGCTTTTGGGTGCAATTGTAAATGGGATTGACTCCTTAATTTCTCTTTCTTCAGTCTCATTGTTAGTGTATAGAAATGCCACTGATTTCTGGGCATTGATTTTGTATCCTGCCAGTCTGAAACCCTGCGCCTTTTGATGGGGTCATTAAGCCCATTCACGTTCAGAGTTACTATTGAGTTTAGTGTCATCATGATATCTATTCAGTCCTTGTTTTTGTGGATTGTTCCACTAAACTTCTTCTTAAAGGGGAATTTTAAGAGTCCCCCTTAAAATTTCTTGCAGAGCTGGTTTGGAGGTCACATATTCTTTCAGTTGCTGCCTGTCTTGGAAGCTCTTTATCTCTCCTTCCATTTTGAATGAGAGCCTTGCTGGATAAAGTATTATTGGTTGCATGTTCTTCTCATTTAGGACCCTGAATATATCCTGCCAGCCCTCTCTGGCCTGCCAGGTCTCTGTGGGGAGGTCTGCTGTTAATCTAATATTTCTCCCCATATAACTTAGGGATCTCTTGTATCTTGCAGCTTTAAGGATCTTCTCTTTATCTTTGGAATTTGCAAGCTTCACTATTAAATGTTGAGGTGTTGAACGGTTTTTATTGATTTCAGGGGGGGATCTCTCTATTTCCTGGATCTGAATGCCTGTTTCCCTTCCCAGATTAGGAAAGTTTTCAGCTAGAATTTGTTCAAATACATATTCTGGCCCTCTGTCCCTTTTGGCACCCTCGGGAACACCAATTAAATGTAGGTTTTTCTTCCCCAGGCTGTCGTTTATTTCCCTTAATCTATCTTCATGGTCTTTTAATTGTTTGTCTCTTTTTTCCTCAGTTTCCCTCTTTGCCATCAACTTGTCTTCTATGTCACTCACTCGTTCTTCCACCTCGTTAACCCTCGTCGTTAGGACTTCTAGTTTGGATTGCATCTCATTCAATTGATTTTTAATTTCTGCCTGATTAGCTCTAAATTCTGCAGTCTTGAAGTCTCTTGAGTCCTTTATGCTTTTTTCTAGAGCCACCAGTAGCTGTATAATAGTGCTTCTGAATTGGCTTTCTGACATTGAATTGTAATCCAGATTTTGTAACTCTGTGGGAGAGAGGACTGTTTCTGATTCTTTCTTTTGAGGTGAGATTTTCCTTCTAGTCAATTTGCTCAGTGCAGAGTGGCCAAAAAGCAAGTTGTATTGGGAAAAGGAGAAAAAGAGAGGAGAGAAAGAAGGAAAGAAAAGAGAAAGAGAAAAAAAAAAGGGTAGAAAAGAAAAAATGAAGAAAAAGAAAAAGAAAGAACGGGGAAAAAAAGGGTGGGGGAAGCAAACAAATCAAAAAGCAAAACAAAACAAAAAACAAAAAACAAAAAACCCACGGGGGAGTATCTTCTGATTCTGTGTACTTTAAGTCCCTTGACTTCCCCTGGAACTTGTCCGTCTAGCTGGTGTTCTGGGGGAGGGGCCTATTGTGATGATTTTCAGGTGTTAGCCTTTGGGGAGCTGCTCTTCCCCCGCCTGGTGCAGGGCTCAGTGGGAGTTGTTTACCCCGTGAGGCCGCAGGAGGAACAACCGCAGTGGCGGGGCCAGCTCTGGAGCCCTGGATTCAGCCCCCACAGTAGCTCCTGAGCTCTCCGTCTGCAGGGCCTGGAGGCTCCGGGGCGGGGCCGCTGATCTGCTCAGCTCGGGGCAGGAGCGTCCTCGCTGTCCTGGGCCCTCCCGGCCTCTGCCTGTCCCGGGGGAGGCCGGATCCTGGGCTGTGTCCCAGCGCCCTGTGCCCGGGTCTGCGCTGTTGGATTCGCGCTCCCGCCCCGCAGCCCCCTCCGCGGAGCCGCCGTCCGAGCCCCTCCGAGCTGCTCCCGCCCCGCAGCCCCCTCCGCAAGGAGCCTCTTCCTCCGCCCGAGCCCCCCCGAGCTGCTCCCGCCCCGCAGCCCCCTCCGCGGAGCCGCCCCCGAGCCCCTCAGAGCTGCTCCCGGGTCCCGCCGTGCGCGCTGCAGCCCTTAGGGAGCTCGGTGCACTCTCCCGGGGCGCAGGTGTCTGTTACTGTCCCCGGAGCCCGAGGGCATCCCCGCCCTCCCGGGTCCTGCTCCAACTCCCCGCGAGCCCCTTTCCGCCCAGGAAGGTTGGTGCAGCTCCTGCTCCTCCGGGACGGGGCTCTCCTGTCCTGGGGACACTCGCCCCGGCCTCAGCCCGGCTCCTCGCGGGGCCCCTCCACCTTGGAGGCCTTTTGTGTCTTTATTTCTTTTTCCCCCGTCTTCCTACCCTGATAGAAGTGCGAACTCTTCTCCCTGTAGCATTCCAGGTGTTCTCTCTTTAATTCTCAGGCCGAATTCATAGATTTTCAGGATAATTTGAAGGTTTTCTAGGTAATTTGGTGGAGACAGGTGATTTGGAGACCCTACTCTTCCGCCGTCTTGCCCCTCCTGCATTAAGCTCTTAATTTTTTCTCATATATTTTTGACTATTGAGTTATTTATGCTCACCCCTTTTGAGCTTATCTATTTACTTACCTTAAACTAGTTTGAAATATGTTTTGCTACTTGCAAAGAGCATAGTCCTTTTAATAAAAGTATCAAACTTTTGAAAAATAAAATCTACATTTTTAAGGGCTTAATGGATTTTAGAGTGGATCGATCTTATCCATCTCACTTACTTTACAGAAAAGTTTTCTTTAGCTGAGATTTATTTGTAAGTTGGTAAAGAATGTAGGCTTCTTCATAATAAATTCTTTAATTTTTCTCTCTGAACTAAAACCTGCATTTTTTTCTTTCTCAGGAAAGGCCAATATTATTCAATGTGCAACTTTTTATAGCATCAGTCCAGCTTTTATAATTCTTTATGATTTTAGTGGACAGTGGGCCAAAAGTAGGAAAATACTCACTATGTGCTTTCCAGTAAATTATCTAGCGATTTCACTTCCTCATTATATGTATGAATTAGGTCACAAAGTGACAAATTAATTAGATGATCAAATGCAATATAATTTCTTCTTACCTATATTTAAAGAATTATTCTATCATTAAGTGTTAACATTAGGAAGAAAAATAAACAATTTAGACAAATACTGGTTAAATAACATTCAAAATATGAAATATCTATCTGCCCATTTGGAAATGTTTAGGAAATTTAATTTCCAATTTCTATTCTAATATGTATGGCAGCAAATATTAATTCACCTGATACTACTCCAAAGCATTATCAGGAATAAAACAGGAAAACATGCATTACTTCTATAGAATTGCCATCTATATGGAAATACAAGAAATGGTAATTTTTTAAAAAGATTTTATTTATTTATTTGATAGAACACAAGCATGGAGAGAGGCAGGAAGTGGGAAAGGGAGAAGCAGGTTCCTGGCTGAGGAGGGAGCCTGATGTGGGGCTCCATCCCAGTATACTAGGATCTTGGTCGGAGGTAAAGGTAGACACTCCACCAACTGAGACACCCAGGCACCCCAAGGAATGGTATTTTAAATGTTTACAGCTACTGAAAGATAGCCTCTGCCTTATCTGGTGTGGAGTATTTTTTATTTGTTTGGTCACAGAGAAGATTCTTTTATTTTTCTTTATGAAAGCTCCTGAAAAACTGTACCAGCCCAAAATTCTGGGGGAATTAAGGTTTTTAAATAATTATTTAGAAAAAATCCTTAAATTATTTAAAATTGTCTAATGATTAGTTTTTTTCCTAAGGTTATCTCACGATCTAACTAATATTCCTTTCTTCATTCAGTTAGTATTAGGCACTTTTTTATTTAGGTCACTAATTTTATGTAGATAATTCCTCTTGCCTCTTAAAATGGTACTTAAGTTTTCCATATATGTTTGCATTTTATTTTAAATTAATCGTACATTCTTGAGGTCACGAGATAAACATACTGAAACTGGAGTCAGGAATCACAGATTCCAGCCTAATTCTGTCATTGTCTATATGAGTTTGGGTAAGTAGTAAACTCCCTTAGGTCTGTTTTCCAGGGAACTACCTCATTGTATGATTTTGTGTTTTAAATGAAATGTAGTGAAACACCCTTTAGCCATAGAGAACTGTAGAAATATAAGTTATGTTCATCGTTCTTTTGAATACTCCTTAATACCGTGTAGAAAAAAGAAGAAAAGCTCAGATATTTATTAAATAAACATTGGCTTTTTGAAGCAGGATGAAAGTAGAAAAGAACTGACTGTATTCCAAAGGATTCATAGAGTTCCTAAGGTACTCAAACAGATTGTTTAAACTAATTAATTTCCCCTATTAAGTGGTCAAAGAGCATGGACAGCAAGAACAGAATGTGGTTAGGTTTCAGGGCATTAAATTTTCTTCAGAGAATTCAAATCTATTCTTAAACTCTCTGAATACTTCATTGAAATATCAAGTAACTATTAGGTTTTTACCTTCATACAGGTATGTGATTTTAATATGTTATATTTGTGGTCTAAACTGAGTCATAACATACTGCAGACAGTGTCCTAAATTTCATACAAATACAAATTATTTAGCTATTTTTTCTGGGAAAGGGAATTAATTAAAATAAAGCAATTTTCCCAGGACATTTACTCAAAGGCACAAGTCATATCCATTTAAATACTTATTTATCTTCCTGATTTAAGGAATTCAGCCAAAATAATTTCCATCCAGAGCTCAAAAGGACTTTAGCTAATTGAATTTAGAACTCTATAATAATAGAGTAGCTAAGTAATGACTAAACAAAAAAGAAACAAAGATGTATTATTTTTCTATTATAATGAATAATAGTCATGTTAACCATTGAAAATACATTATTCTGACATCAGAAACCAATTCATCTTTGAACTTAGGTAGGGCATATAGAAATAATATGTTAAGTAATTTTGGCCTTAGATACATTTCCTATGATGCATTTACACTCTACACATCCCATTCGTTAGCTAATGTGGCAATTGCTTTGAAATTTCATATGGATTAAAACATATCCAAGGGAGAAATGTAAACAGAAATTGTCATGTCACTTTTATATAGGGTCAAATTTATTAACAAAAATGCAGGAGTATAACATATGTTTCCTTGATACACAGATAAAATATTTTCTTATAATTTAAACATATTTTCAAATTATGTAAAACAATACTTATTAATATCATGTTATAGAAAATTTAAATAATGCATGCAAAATGTAACTTCTAAAATATGACTCAGTATTGCTTGACAGATTAGTCAGTCAAAACATGATTTGATTCTATGCTGGTTTGTGCTCAATGTGATTTCAGAACCTGAAACTGAATAATTAGAATGTGCCTTATCTCGCTAAGCCAGTGGGAGAGGTTCATTACAAATCCAGCAACAAACTTACGGGCTAGTGGTCATGCATCAAAAAGAAGAGCCGAGATTGTGTTTAGACCTTCACAAAGTTTGGTCATTTGTCTTTAGAGTTTTAGTACCATGAACAGTACATTTCCCTGGCAGTATTGAGGGGAGGAGCTAAAAAATTCAATTAGAGCTGTAGCTATCTGTAAAGGAATTCTTTTTCTATATTATTAACCCAGTTTACTGGAGGGTGAGTGAAAATGTAGGAAAATCCATTAAATTAGTAATTAGATCAAATTCAAGCTTGCTTTAGGATCTTGACACTGATACAGATTTGGTTTGTAGGCAACTTTTTTTCTTAGTAGCCAAGGATTTACCCTATGCATTATTCAACTCTTTTCCACCTATCTACTTTCCAATACCTTCTGCTAATTTTCTGTTTGTTAGAATGCCCTTATAATATTGAGGAAAAATTAAGGATAAAAGGAATCTACTTTACTGACAGCCATGGCAGGAGGGAAAAGGATTTTGCTTGTGGATATATAAGTTATTGATATAAATGAGTATCCAGCTATGTATTTGTTTTCATCTCCTTTCATTTATTGTATGTCCAGAGCTTGCATTTCAACTGAAACCAAGTTTCTAAGGTCAATAAAGGTTAATGTCAATTCTTATTCATGTGGTCATTCATCATTTATTCAACAAATCTTTATTAGGCTTGAATTCTATTCTAAATATTCTTCTATGTATGGGGGTTAAAAGAGGTAAATAAAACTGATACAATCTCTGTACTTATGGGCAAGTCTACTGGGGGAGAAAATATTAAACAATAGCACAATTAAACATTTACAGTTGTCATAAGTATGATGAACAAAAAAGCACAAGATATTAGAATACATAATATTATGCTTGGGTGAATCCTTTATCAGGGAAGACTTACCCAAAGATATGCCTCGATTTCTTGCCTCCTGTTAACAATAACCTCTGAAATTCCCTTCATATACTCACTGTTTCCTCTTCAAACTTGATCCACAGTGTAGCTAGAGTGATCTTGTGTGTAAACATGACTATGCTTGTCTCCTGATTGATTATCATCAGTGACGTCATGGCTTCTTATTACTCTAAATATAAACACCCAAATCCTTGTTTGGAATGGTTAGGAACTTCACTAGCTACACTTCTTTATCCTTGAGATATCATTTCTTTCATATTGGCTTCATTTCTCTGTCCATGTGGAGGCAAAGGTAGTCCCCATGAAGTTATTTATGCCATCCTAATGGTTCTGTCTCAGTTCCCAAAATTGCATGGGGTGGGGGAGAGGAAGCTTCCAAAAGAAAAAGTTGAACAATGGATAAAATAACACATATCCTGTCTAGCCATATAATTAAAATAAAATTATTCTGCATATAGTGTAATTTTCTGTCAACTAATGCTCCCTATATTTAAAACTGTATTTAAGCAAGTATATAATATAATTTGCTATAGTAAATTCCCACACAGTGAGATAATTTTAAAAGCCTCTTGGAGATATTTAGAAGGAAATTGGAGGTTTTTGAACTAAATCATTTTATACTCTCTTATTTTCATTTTAGAAAATAAGTGAATTGAAATGCTATATATATTTTTTTGTTTTTGTTGCTCTTTAATTTTGATGAAACCTATGGAAAATTTCAAGCTTTCCAAGATATCACAAAAAGCATTGGTTTATATTTATTTATATGTATATTTTTAAGATTGATTTATTTTAAAGAGAGAGTATGGGTGCATGAGTGTGGGGAGGGGCAGAGCAAGCGAATCCACAAGTGGACTCCCCACTGAGTGCAGAGGCCCAGGTAGGGCTTAAGGCATGGGACTCCAGAAATGAAGCTTGACCCCAGCCATGAGATCATGACCTAAGCCCCAAACAAAAGTTCGACACTAAACTAACAGAGCCACTCAGGCACTCTACAAAAAGTACTGCTTTTTATATTTTTTAATTTAAAAAAATTTCTCTAAAACCTTATTCAAAGTTATTCACCTCACTGTTAGTAAGATATAGTTAATGCTCTGTTTCAGTGTTATTAGGCTTGCCAATTGCTGGCAATGGACTTTGAGAAAAACTCATTTCTGGACACTCAAAAGTTAAGTTATTCTTTTCAAGACATACCAAACTCCCAATACTTGTGTAAGTATTACATGCACCATTTTCCCATTAATCTTTAAATGTGAACTTACATTACTAATCTACATCAGTGGTTGTTACAATGAAGTCAATAACAAATTATGACTGTGTAAATCAAAATACCACTAGTTAATATTAGACAAGAATATTTTAAAAACACTACATTACATATTACCTTGCACTTTGAAACATTACAGTTCATATTTGTTTAAGTTTATTTTAGACAATTGAAACTTCACAGAATTTAACAGCAAATAAAGTCTAAATAATTTAGTTCTGTACTTTCGTTCCAACTATCTCTATTTTACAATGTATAAGGCTCATGTCATAGTTCAGCAACAAGAGGATCTACAGACCTGTCTAGCCAGTCTTCTTATTCATCCCATGTGATAGTTTTTATTGCTTTTTTAAGGTGAAAGTTTGAAAAAGTGCTTTATAAATTCTACTTTCAGAACTTGAAATGGAATACATTTTTTGGCTATTCATACTAAATAAAACTTGGGTTGTACTTTAAAAATTTTCATCGAAAAGATAACAAACAAAAAGGGAAAAGAAAGGAAAAGGAAAAGAAAACTTACACCATGATTTAGGCTGTCAGTCTTTAAGTTGAATTTATAACACTGAAGCATCAGAGGTAACCTAATAATGCCCTGCACCCCATCCTTCCTTTTTTTTTTTAATTTTAAAAGGCAGCCAGAAAAAAAGTTTTATTTATTCTTCAAAATAAGATGCAAAAAAGATTGCAACAACTTCCTCATACACTGCTCCACTAACACCTCCTCCTTGAACCGATTCCAAGCCCAAACCAGAGCTATGCCCATAGCTTCCTAGTGTATCACGTTGTCTATACCAGACTTCTGCTCAATGTTCACAGAGGTCATTAGAATAACTCGTCACTGCTGGCCTGGATTTAAAGCAATGTTCCAGAACCAGTGTTACCATCCCAATTCTTCTCCCTCTTCAGGATTTATAAACTAGAAAAAAAGAACATGTCTGTCTTGCCATTTTTAAGCAGGGTTTGTGCATACACATTTTAAGACTATACTCCCTAAGCGAGAAACTTTTTTCGAAAATCACAGGTACTTTCAGTAAGCTTTTTGGTTCAAAGCACACGATTCATCATACCACATTTAAAAACTAACTTCATACATACAAATGGCCAGAGAGGTATGAAATTTACAGAGTCCTTAAACATCATTCCCATACATTAAGCATTGGTTAGACAATAATAGGAAATATGTTAGCAAATTGAGCAAAAAGACTTTTCCAGGCTCCATGTCAGTCACATAAAAATTTCTGCAACATGTAATCCTTTAAAATTGTCCCCAGACATCCCATTCCCAGAACTGTTCCCATACAAATCCCCCTCCCGCCTGATCCCAACCCTCCTCACAAAAGTATCTTAATAATTCTTGTTCCTAATAACAGCTGCTTTGAGTTCTGCTGCTGTTGCGGGAAGTCTTGGCACTTTCTTAGCAGGACTTGGAATATGCTCAGTGACCGTACTTGAATGTATGAGTCCTACTCCTTCACCCATAGTGTCCTCACTGGGAGAAGGGCTCCGGGGTGCTTTTTAAAGTGTGTGAGTTTTTGTTTATTGGCAGTGAGATATTGTAGCATAAAAAGTGTATTGGGCAAATCATATCATAGAGCTGCTTTACTTCTTGTATAGCTTGTACATAATTCTTTCATTAGAATGAAAGAGGGCAAACAAGGTCAAAATTGTATTTCTAATTTCAAAATCACAACACATGTAACAGATTTAGTATGGAAAAGTAAGAGTAAATCACTTGAAGGCTATAGATTTAGATATCCACTTGGAACAATAAATTGTGTGTGTGCATGTTGGACCATTGGTACATAACTAGACAAAGTGTGAGGTTATTTTCAAGCTGGAAGGATTAGAACCAAAAGCTATGGTGTTATAGCATGGATAGGAAACCTGGGATAGGTATTTTGGAATTACTAAGTAGGTACTATGTTCCCTACTGGAGTAGGTAGGTATGTTCCCCAAGAAATTGTCATTGAAGTTTGGAATTCATTCAGTTATTCACCTTTAAATTATATATGGCTTATATTAAATAGGCAATAATTTTAATTTTCACTCTTTCTATTGTTTTGTTTGGATGCATAATTTGTGATTTACAGCAAAACTATATAACTTTTCATGTCTTTATTATCTAACATTTATAGTTATTGGTTTAGATGAGATTTTGAAATATGGAAATTGGCTAGCTAATAATTGAAGTTCTATAATAACAAAATTATTGGAAATACTGTGTAATCATGACTCCATTCTTTGTGACAAAATCTCTTCTTCATATTGACATTAGCAAAATACCCTAATTTAGAATCAGCATGAGGTGATACATAAGATTTTCCCGTGTCTTTCAGTATCTTCTTAATGGTTTAAATTGACCTCTTATTGAAAGTTAAAATTTCTAAAAAAAAAGAGAGACACTTTAATATAGAAAATTCCCAAAATTCTATCAATCAAGTTGCTCCTATTTTGGAGCAATGTCACTATTACTTACATTTATTGAGTGTTAAGTTGTTAATATCCTAAATATTTTGGTATGCACCATTTAACTTTTATAATAAACCTCAGAGAAGTACAATATTAATTTTTGGTGAGATACATGAATCTGGATTCCACCGTATAGAACAGATTGTTAAAATGGAGCTGGGACTGAAAATTTGTTCTGTTTGACCAGAATTCACACTCATAATACTAAATTACAAATCAGAGGACAACTTATTTTAAGAGGCCCAAAGGTGCTCTTATATAGTATACAACAATACTGGACTTTTTATGGAAGTTTTGTTTGGTTGTTGAGTTCTTTTGCTAAATTTCCAAGTACATAAAATTCCTATAATGCACTATATAGTAACATTGCTTGTCTGTTTAAATATAGATAAAATTCTCAAAGCCTGTCCTGGAATCCTCCAGAATGTCAATGTGAATTTAGGATTATACTGAAAGGAATGACTTCAGTGGCCCCCATGAATATGTTCTTGGGATGAAGAAATGAATTAGGTGTCTGAAAATGGAAAGATGCCAAAGTTTTTGCCGGTTTTCAAATTTACTGACTTGTTTGGAATTTGTAATGAGATCTGACTGTGGTTCTCTCTGAACTTAAGATGATTGTTTTTACCTATATCAGGGTTTCTGAACCTCAGTACTACTGACACTTTGGACAGATAATTATTTGTTGTGGGAGGCTGACCTCTGCATTGTAGAATATTTGACAGCATCTCTGGACTCTACCCACTAGATGCCAATAGCAGCATCTAGTTGAGATAAACAAAAATGTCTCCCAGCATTGCCACATATCCCCTGGGAGGAGGCAAAATCATCTCTAATTGAGAGCCACTGATCTCTATGTATACATTTCCTAGAGATTCAAACTTTCTGTATTTTATGGAATGCAAACAAATGGCTAGTCTTTTTGAGCAATAACTATCCTGATTTAAATGCTGTTAAAGGAACTCCCATGTGACCTTATTCTATTATTTTTAACTATTGTTAGATACATTGATTGCATTACCCTCTTAAGCCAATTATTATCATTTAAAATGCTCAAATGGCTTGCTGCGTGTGTGTTCCAACGTCCCATGTGAAGTGAAATGGCAAATCTTTTTATTTAAATACTCAATAAAGGAAATATTTCAGAGAAAGTAGCACCTACAAGCTCTTTTTTCTTATTAAATTTACCTTGCTTTACAATCTCATACACTCTTGTGTCAAAGCAGCGTTTTCTTAGGAGCCTCATATTTCAAGGTAATTTTATTTCCTTGTCTTACCTGTGGACCTTGGTTGAAGATATTCTGGACTATTCTTCCAGATTTCCTAACTTTAGAGCTCAAAGATCAGGATTTCAGGCATGAATTTTTTTCTTCCTTAGGCATATTAGTCTATCAGTTCTGAGAAACCAACTTTGAATATTACAGAATGAAGCAGATTTGCTAAGGCACTCAAAAACATAACAACCGACACCCATTTCTTTATATTGGCATAACTAAGGGAGGCAGTCAAATGATGCTTTGCAAAACCAAAATTATCTTCAAGGTGACTCTCCGTCATTTCCATGTTAAAAAAGGTATCAACTTTTCTCTCCAAAAGACAAATGTTCTTTTAAGCTAAATGATAAGGAGTTTTAAATATTAGTTTTTAGCTCACACAGTGACACAATTTCCTTGTAAAAGTAACCTGCTTCTTCAATCACTTGCAAAAGTTCAGAGACCACAGATGAAGACCGCAGGGAAGAAAACCCCACAGGCATAGGTGTCTTGTTTGAGATGTTATTAAGAAGCCCATTCTGGTTCATGGCCAGATACTTCCTGGCTGCCTTTGTGGAAGGCCAATCCACTCATTTGTGTTTGGTGATACAAAGAGCTATTTTTGTTGTTGAGTGCAATTGCCTCCATTTAGAAGTACTTAGAACAAGCACACACTCTTTCTGAAAAGCTATTCCATTTTCATTTTATTAAATGATTTATTGGATGGCTCCCAAAATGATTACCTAGAAATGTCAGGTAAAGGTTAATTTAATACCAAGGGGCAGAGTGTATAAGACTTGTGTGGCACCAAGTTGCTAATACCATTTGCTTTAGGAAAGGAAAGGGAATACTTTAGTGTAACATGATGGGTATCTGACATTATTTTTCGATTTACATGTTGATAAAAAATACATTTTTAGTGTCTTTTCTATCTCACAAAAAGTGAGAATGTTTTTGAAAGAACTGCCTCACTTAGCCATTTGAAAATAGTGTTGGAGTAATTTAGGAATATTTTTATTTCTGCTGAGACACTATCTGCAAGTGAGACTATGCTATGGAAGAAAGAAGAAGCATAATATGGGGAGTAAGGCAAAGAAAATTTTTGCAGACATATTATTACACAGTATTTTTGAGCATGTAAAAGCTCTGAGTCAGAAAATGTGGGCCTGGTTCCTGGCTCCATCATCTATTTACTAAATATATGACATTGGGAAAATTATTCAACTTCTTAAATTTTAGTTTGTTTCATTTATATCATGAATAATTCAGAGCACAGTTTTTTGCACACAAATATGCTCATTCTATTCCCTTATTCAACAAATATTTATGGAGCACCAAATGTATAGTAGGAATTTTTTTTCCAGTTTTGTTGAGGTATAATTGATATGCAGTATTGTGTAAGTTTAAGGTGTACCACATGCTAATTTGATACACTTATATATTGCAAAATAATTACTGCAGTAGGGTTAGTTGACACCTCATATAATTACCATTCCATTTTTTGTAGTGAAAACATTTAAGATCTACTCCCTTAGCAAGTTTCAAGTATATAGTACAACATTAATAACTATAATTGCCATATTGTGCCCTAGATCCCCAGAACTTATTCATCTTTTTTAAAAAGCTATTATTTACTTGAGAGAGGGAGAGAGAGAAAGAGAGAAAGCATCAGTGTGGGGACGAGCAGAGGAAGAAGAAGCGGACCCCCCACTGAGCAGCCCCCCCCCCCCACCCCCGCCATGGGGCCTGGTCCCAGGACCCTGATGAGATCACGACCTGAGCTGAAGTCAGACACTTAACTGACTGAGCCACCCAGGCATCCTGACTTTAGTCATCTTAGAACTGGAAGTTTGTACCATTTGAACAACATGTACCATTTCCCCCAACTCCTGGTGACTGGTAACCAAAATACTACTCTATTTCTGTGAGTTTAGCTTTTTTAAGATTCCACATACAAGTAATATTTGTCTTTCTCTGTATGACTTACTTCACTTAACATAATGCCCTCAAGTTCTGGCCAAATTGGAGCAAATAGCAGGATTTCCTTCTTTCTCATGGCAAATAGTATTTCATTGTATACACACCATATTTACTTTATTCATTAATCCATTCATACATGGACACTTAGGTTGACTCCATATCTTGACTATTGTGATAATATTGCAATGAATATGGGTGTACAAATATCTCTTTGAGAGAGTGATTATGTCTTCAGATATATGCAAAAATGGGATTTTTGGATCATATGATAGTTTTAGTTTCAATTTTTTGAGGAAGCTATATACTATCTTTATTAGTTGCTGTACCAATTTATATTCCCACAAGGTTGCCCTTTCTCACCAATACTTGTTATTACTTCTTATTTTGATAATAGCCATTCTTACAGGTGTAACATTCTTCGTTAAATTTATTCCTAAGTACTTTACTGTTTTAGGTGTTACTGTGAATGGGATTGTTATCCTACAACTTTACTGAATTTGTTTATTCTAACAGGTTTTTTTGTGGTCTTTAGGATTTATATATTATATATAATATTATCAGTTAAGAAAAACTTTTTATTTCTTCCTTTCTCATTTGGAAGTCATTTCTTTCTCTTATTTTTTTTTTTTTTTTTTTTGCCTGATTATTCTGGAGAGGACTTTCAGTACAATGTTAAATATGAGAATAGGCACACTTGTCTTGTTCCTAATCTTGGAGGCATGAGTTTGAATCTTTTACTTTTGAGTATGATGTTAGCTGTGGGCTTGTCATATGGCTTTTATTATGTTGAGGTATGTTCCTTTTATATTCACTTTATTGAAAGTTTTAATCATGAAGGAATATTGAATTTTGTCAAATGGTTTTTCTGCATCTATTGAGATGATCATATGATTTTTATTTTTGCTTCTGTTAATATGGTGTATTACATTTATTGACTTGCATATATTTGAGCCTTTCTTGTATCCTTGGAGTCAATGCCACTTGATCAAGGTGAATGATCTTTTTAGTGTATTGTTGAATTTGATTTGCTGATAATATTGGACCTATATTCATCAGGCATATTAGCCAATAGTTTTCTTATGTCTTTGGTATCTGGGTAACACTTGCCTCATAAAAAGAGATTGGGAGTATTATCTCTTTTTCAATTTTTTGGAAGAGTTTTAGAGGAGTTGATATTAATTCTTTAAATATTTGGTAGAATTCATTAGGCAGGCTGTCTCATCCTGGGCTTTTCTTTGGTGGGAGGTTTTTATTCCTGATTCAACTTTCTTACTTGTTATTTGCTATTCATATTTTCTATGTCTTTATGATTTAGTCATGGTAGATTGTATATTTATAGAAATTTATCCATTTCTTCTAGATTGTCAAATTTGTTCACATATATTTGTTCATAGCAGTCTCTTGTGTCCTTTGTATTTCTTTGATATTAGTTGTAATGTCTCCTCTTTAGTTTCTGATTTTACTTGAGTCTTCTCACTTTTTTTTTCTATTGGTTAGTCTAACTAAAGGTTTGTCAGCTTTCTTTACTTTATTAAAGAGTGAGATCTTAGTTTCACTGATCTTTTCTATTGTCTTTTTAGTTTCTATTTCATTTATTTCTATTCTAATCTTTGTTATTTCCTTCCATATACTAACTTTGGGCTTCCTTTGTTCTTTTCTTTCTAGTTCCTTGAGATGTAAGGTTAGGTTGTTTGAGAATTTTTTCTTTCTTGAGGTGGGCATTTATTGCTAAAAACCTTCCTGTTAGCACTGCTTTTGCAGCATCTCATATATTTTGGTATGTTGCTTCTGTTTTCATTTGTTTTAAGATATTTTTTATTTCCTTTGATTTCTTCTTTGACTCATTGGTTGTTAAGGAGTGTGTTGGTTAATTTCCACACACTTGTGAATTTTACAACTTTCCTCCTGTTATTGATTTCTAGTTTCATACTATTATGTTTCAAAAAGATACTTGGTATGATTTCAGTCTTAAACTTGCTAAGGCTTGTTTTGTGACCTATCATATGCTCTATCCTGAAGAATTTACCATATGCTCTTGAGACTGTGTATATTCTACTGATGTTGGATGCAATATTTTGTATGTCCATGAGGTCTATTCAGTTTAAAGCACAGTTCAAGTCCAAAGTTTCCTTAATGATTTTCTGTCTGGGTGACTCTTCTGTTGTTGAAAATGAAGTATATTTTTCCCTTTCAGTTCTGCTAGTATCCATGCGTGCAACATCAGAATACCTAAATATGTTAAAGATTGTGATATCCTCCTGATGAGTTGACTTCTTTATCATTATAAAATGACCTTTATTGTTTCTTGTTACAGTTTTTGGTTTATAGTCTACTTTCTCTAATATAGGTAGCTCTATGTAGCTACCCCTGCTCTCTTTTGGTTTCCATATGTATGAAATGTCTTTTTCTATCTTTTTATTTTGAGCTTGTGTGTGTCCTCTAGCTGAAGTGAGTCTCTTGCATATAGTGGGTCTTATTTTTATCCATCCAGTCACTCTATATCTTTTATTTGGAGAATTTAATCCATTTACATTAAGGTCAGTTACTGATGGATCATGATTTACTGATGATACCTTATTGTTTTCTGTTTTGTTGTGTTTGTTGTTGTTCTTTTCTCCCCCTCTAGCTGTCTTTCTTTCTTGGTGAATTTTCCAGAGTGTTAAACTTTGATTGCCTTCTCTTTAGCTTTTGTGTATCTATTGTGGGTTTTTGCTTTGTGATTAGTGTGAAACTTACACAAAACATCTTATAGATATAACACTATTTTATACTGATTAAAGCTTAACTCTTATTGCATACAAAACTCTACCCTTTTACTTACCCTTACTTTTAACATTTTTGATAACATAATTTACTCCTTTTGTATTGTGTATTCATTAAAAAGTTATTAGTTACTTTGAATACTCTTAACCTTTAAACTTTATACTAAAGTGGTTAACACATCACAATATTAGAGTATTCTGAATTTGACTCTATACTTCTCTTTTCAGTGTGCTGTGTATTTTCATGTTACCAGTTAACATCCTTCCATTTCAACTTGAAGATTTTGTTTTTTTAAGCATTTCTTGTAAGGCAGGTCTAGTGGTGATGAACTTATTCAGCTTTTGTTTGTTTGGGAGAATCTTTATTTTGGGGCACCTGGGTGGCTCCATTGATCTGCCTCAGGTCATGACCTCAGGGCCTGAGATTGAGCCCCACATCAGTCTTCCTGTTCAGTGAGGAGGCTGCTTCTCTCTCTCCCCTGCCCCTGCTCTCCTGCTATCTCCCAAATAAATAAATAAGTAAATAAATACTTAAAAAAAAAAAGTCCTTTACTTACATTTATTTATTTATTTATTTATTTATTTATTTATTTATTTTTATTTATTTATGATAGTCACAGAGAGAGAGAGAGAGGCAGAGACATAGGCAGAGGGAGAAGCAGGCTCCATGCACCGGGAGCCCGACATGGGATTCGATCCCGGGTCTCCAGGATCGTGCCCTGGGCCAAAGGCAGGCGCTAAACCACTGCGCCACCCAGGGATCCCTACTTACTTCTTAAAGACAATTTTGCTGGATAAAATATTGCTATGTGGCAGTGTTTCTCTTTCAGTACTTTGAATATATCATCCCACTCTATCTTGGCCTTTAAGGGTTTTGCGGATAAATCCATTGATAGTCTAATAGGGGTTCTTTTTGGAAATATGACCTATTTGCTCTTACTTCTTTTAAGATTCTCTCTTTGTCTTTGATATTTGATGGTTGTATTATAACATGCCTTGGAGAAGATTTAAAGCCAAATATGTTTGGTGACCTATAAGTTTCAGGGACTTAAACAATCTCAATCTCTCCCTAAATTCGGAAAGTTCTCAGCCATTATTTCTTAAAGCTTTCTGCCTCATTTTAACATTCTTCTTCTGGGATTCGGTAATTCACAGATTATTTCCTCTGATGGTATGCCACAGATCACATAAGGTTTCTTTATTCTTTTTTCTTTGTTTTCCTCTAAGTGGATAATTTCAAAAGTTCCATCTTCTAATTCACAGCTTCTTTTTATTCTACTTGATTCATTATGCTATTGATTCTCTTTTTTTGCCTTTTTCATTTCATTTATTGTAATACAATGAATTCAGCTCCAGAATTTCTGTTTGGTATATTTTAAAAAATTAGTTATGTCTCTTTTTTAAACTTCTCATTTTGTGTATTGTTTCCCTGATTTTGTTGAATTATCCTTCTCTGTTTTCTTGTAACTCATTTAGCTTCCTTCAAAAAGATATTTTGATTTTTTTATTGGGTTAGTTATATAGTTCCATGTCTCTAGGGTTGGTTATAGGATAATAATTGTGATTCTTTGGTGGCATCATGTTTTCTTGTTTTTTCATCTTCCTTGAAGTCTTGTGATGCTCTCTTCACATCTGCATAATAGTCACCTCCTCCAATCGTTTCTGTTTGGGGGAGAGAAATAACTTCCATCAGCCCTACCAAGGAAGTCTGAGGCTTTCTTAGATGTTCTATGTTCTATACCTGTTCCATTCTTCTTGCTCCCTCTTGTGACAGAATTCTTATGCTTTTATAAGCCTTCTTTTAATCCTGCTATGTACCAGGATGAGTAGTGACCTCTTTCCTTTTCCTTTCCTAAGAGTGAAGCTGAAGTTCAAGTTTATGGTCTTTAACTGGCCCTCAGATTCAGGCTGGCTTCCCATATGTATTCACTAGCCATCTGCCAAAACCTGCTCTACTGCCATCTGGAGCATGCATAGACAGCTAGGCACAGAGTGAGGATGTGCATTGGTGAGGCATTCAGATGACTAGGGGTACAGGTAGGCTAGTTGGGATTATGTTAAATGAGACATCTCCATTGGCTCATCGGTGGGTTTCTTGATGGAGCTTGTCATGTAGTCAGGAGGATCTGTGAATCTTTAACACCTTCAAAGAGTTCTATCTGCAGCTCTTCCAGCCTTTTACCACCCCTGTCATGCAGCTCAGGAATCAGCTGTCTGGATGGGGCAAGAGAGAAATGAAATGTCTGATGACATACCATAGAGCTGGGGAATCTGGGCCTTTGCATGCTCTCACTTTCCTTTGTGAGAGAAATCACAGGTCTAGAAGATCTTGTTTGGCATGGAGTTATGTACCTCCTTGGTGGATGGCATAACATAGATAAAGTCAAACTTTTTTTCTCTAACTATCCCAGTGCTTCTAAACTCATACATTTTTTTCCCAACAATGTGCTGAAACTTCTCTGTTGGAAACCTGAACTTCCACAAAACTCTTTCCTCCTTGGGTGGTTGTCTAAGAGAGTGTTCTCCACAGGTGCCTGGACCACAGCTGAGAGGGGTTGAAGCTAGTTCACAAGCCACTGGAGAGTCCACAAGCAGAATCAAGGTCTGTATGTCTATCATTCCTCTTGGGTACCTTGACATATGGTGCTAGATTCTACAGTTCCCACAAAAACACTGCTGTGGTTAGATACCAGATTGTTGTTGAAGAGGGATACAGTAAGGGACATCTCATTGAGTTTTTTTGCTGATGTCACTCACTCAAGAATGGATTTAATTAAGTTCTAGGAATAGAAGGGTGAGCTCAAACACACATTCTTCTTTCATAGAGCCTATAAATTGAGGAGTTTGTGAGCTTAATTGGGAAGATAGCTATGAATTAAATAATTACAAAAAATATGTATGAAATTTTAACTGTGATAAGTCTATGAAATAAATCAGTACAGTCTTTTAACTTTAGGTTAATTTGTCAATCTGAAAGATCAAGAAAATTTCTTTGAAGATAACTTTAGAGCTAGATCTCAAAAATGAGTAGAAGTTGGCTAAGGGAAAATGAGGAGAGAAGAGAGGTTAAATCAGATGGAGAGTAAGACATGAAAAATGCCACATTAGCAGGGAGCAGAGAGCTTCTGAAGAACAGAGTTCAGGCCAGTGTGACTGGAGCCCAGAGGATGAGAGAGAAGAATTGTGTGTGATGAGGCTGGAGATACTAATAGAAGTCTAAATATGTAGGGCATTTTATTTTATTGTTAAAAATTTTTAAGGATTTTATTTATTTATTGGAGAGAGAGCAAAGTGAGAGAGCATGCAAGAAGAGAGGAGGTGCAGAGGGAGAGAGAGAAAGAGGGAGGCTCCCCATTGAGCAGGGGGCCCTGACAGACTCAGGGCTCCATTCTAGGATCCCTGGATCATGACCTTAGCTGAAGGCAGTCACATAACCAACTGAGTCACCAAGGTGTCCTTATAGAGGGACTTTTAGACTATATTACAGGTTCTGATTTTTTTTTTTTTTAGATTTTTTGAAAGCACTGGAAGATTTTAAGAAGGATAGAGTATTGTTGGTAATGAGCATGTTTGTATTTTCACTGGTTACAATGTGAAGAAGTTAAGAAAGGTAGGAGTGGATACTGGGTGACCTGAGGGAGGAGGCTGCTGTTGTGGGTCAGGTGAGGACTGAAGGCGTCTTTGGTTAGCTCTGGAGAGGCAAGATGTTCATGGCTTTGAGAAACTAGAATCAATATATGTTAACCATGATTATTTCTGTTATTACTATGGTTTTGCTGTATGATCAGCCATTGACATTCTTCCTTTTGAGTTTGAGGCAATAGTTTTTGTTTTATTTTATTTTAGAAAAACTTGATGACAGTGGGAAACACTGTAGGTTTGTTCTTTGATAACCATCACTTTTTTTGATAAGTATTTTTATTTATTTATTTTTTCAATAGCCATAACCTTTGAGGGAAAATTTTCAACCAGTCCAATGAGGCCATCTGGTAGAGAAGTCTAGTAGCAGATCTCAAATTGCCTCTAGCACCTCAGTCTTTTTGTAGATTCTGAGCTTTCCAACAGAAACAGTGGGCCTTTAATATGGAGGTACCAGGGTTAGCCTACTAGCCTATATAACCATCTGTTCTCCCAACCTTGACCTGTTTTGACATGTAGGTTCCCTATCATTGTTGGTGAAGAGGTTTGGATCTTAAATTTCTCATTTTATCCTGTGTTACCTGAAGAGTACAAAATTTTATATTTTCTCAAATTAATTGTGAATCTAAAACTCCTCTAAAAAATTAAGTCCATGAAAAAATTATATTCCATAGAATGCAATCTAGTGTGTAACAATAACTAACCCTCTATTCTTGAATGTCTGACTTTTTTGAATTTTTATTTCTGACAGTTTGTGAACCAGAACTCATCTTTTTTTTTTTTTCTTGCTTGTACTCAAGTGTTTGCACTAAAAAAATGATGAGGGTAGAAGTATTTAGATCTTTGCAAGAATATTTTGAGATTCAAACATTATATTCATTTTCATAAACATTTGAGTGTCAGTTATGTATTTATTCAACAAGTGTTTACTTAGCATATACTGGAATTGTTTTGTGAAGAAAACACAAAAATAAAAATAGATCTGCTCCTCTGGTACTTCCATTCTGATGGTGATGGGTAGGAGTGGGGCTTAGGCTGCAATACCTCTCTGAAATCCAGGGAAGCTGTGGGCTAAGGTTTTCCCCCTCTTCCATACTGTCATATTCTGGTAAAGAATGTCAAGGGATCCAAGAATTCTAAATTTGAACTTGACCTTTCATTACTAAACTATTTTTATCAAGGTAAGAACATATATTTTATTTAGCAGCTTTATAACTTCTAAATATTGAAACATACATTAATGGATATTTGCAAATCATAGGGGTGGGTTTGTTGAATAGATGACTAATCAATAGGCAAGAAATACTTTAAGAGAATCATTTTAGACAGTGATAAATATGTGATTGAAATAGGACAGGGAGATGAGATAGTGACTTCTATGAGTAGTTGCTCCCTTAGATTGGTTGTTGACAGTAGTCTTCTCAGAGAACTGCGGTGAATAAGAAGGCACTCATTAGAAGAACCTTGGGGCAGGTCATTCTGTTAGAGGAAAAAGCAGATTCAAAGATTTTAAGGAAGAGAGATACTTGGTGTAACCAAGGAATAGAAAGAAGCCTGGTTGTAGGCATAGAGTGAACCTGAGCACTTACTATGAGTTGGCATTAGAAAGCTCTGTGGGGGCCAGATCCTATAAGGCTTTGAAGATCAGAGCTTAGATTATGGGTCAATTCCAAGTGCAGTGAAAACACTGGAACATTTTACACAGGGGAGCAGCATTATCTGATTTAGCTTTTATAATGAGAACTCTAGCCACTGAGTGGTAAATAAATTGTAGAGGCAGGAATGGAAGCAGGAAAACCATAATAAAAGGCTATTGCAATGGTCCAAGTTAATGTTGATGGTGTCTTACATTATGTTTCAGACACTGTACTAAGTGTTCAGTGTGAAAATACTCTGGCTGAACATGTACTTAGAACTATTATTTTGGGTTCTATGGAAACATCTGGCAACTAATCAATTCTTGAGTTCCTTTTGTGACTATTCCTCTTATGACATTGCTCAGGAAACTGTTCTTTTAGAAGCCTTCCTCTTTCAGGCAGAACTCCTATGATACTGAGAGCATCAGAAAATCAAACCAAATTATTTTCAGCACCATTTGAAGATGAAACATAGGGAACTGCAGTAGAGGCTCAGACTGGATTTGGTGATGGCCCATGTGTTAACAGCTGACAGTAGAAAATGATTAGTAAGGAACAGGAAAGAGTATGAGGAACTAGTGCAGTCAAACTTACTCCCATCTCATGTCAGATGGTATTTGAGGTGAAATACTTGGCTTATTAATAAAACTGTGGTGTGTAGCAGGTAAGGCCTTTGCATAATGAATCACTAAGCAATGTTTTTACCTTATGCTGTTGACCTGTTAAAATATATAGCAGAGTTTACAAAGTCTTAGAAAGTTCAGTATATCCAAAAAGTATTTTCTGAAGGTTTGCTGTGTACAGACACCAGACCAGGGAATACAAAGGAGGTTCTGGATCTTGACATCCAGAAGGACACAGTTTGATAAAGTCTTTGATTTTTAAATCTTACTAACCTGCTCTTTCCATTTTTTGGAAAACTCACAGTTTTTAAAAAATTTCCCACTGTATCTTAATATATCTTCTGATTGCATACTTGCAGAAAAGAGAGTCTTTATGAATTTTACTTGTCTTTTCTTTAATACAGGCTTATTGCCATGGATGTCATTTATAGTTAGTGAAATATTATTAGCACAGGATTCCTTGTCCTGAGAGTAAATTGCTCCCTCGATTATTTTAATGTCCTGATCTCCTTGAAGTGCAATCAACATGACTCTTGCTTTTCTTTTGTCTAAAGTAGCCAGTTACCATTAAAGTAGATTTTGGTTCTGTGATTGGATGGCAAAGCTCTTTCTCACATAAGAGGAATGATGTCTGCCACAGCAGGTGTCATTTTAAAATACTAAATACTAAAATACATTTTAAAATACAATTTTTTTGCACAGTATCCATTCCATTATACTTATGATATCCCTGTTAGAAACTGATTCTGATTGCTTTGAAATCTTTTTTTAAAATCATTTTTTACTTGACTTTTTAAGATTTCCACAAAAATTTGCATTTGCATATTGCTTTTACAAAAGCAACTTCCTGAAGCCTACAATGTCACTAATAATGATAATTAAGACTTATTCAATGTGTATTACTATGCCAGTGAAGGGATTTATAGACAGTACTTGTGTAATCTTCATGACAATGTATAAATATAACATAGATTTTGTAATATCTACTTTTTCTAAAACTGACATTGTTTGTTTACTCTCATGTTAAAAAAGTCCCCATGAGAATGTAAACCCTAAGAAATTAGGGATGATATCTTTCTGTTTCTTTTATTCTAGTAGCTTGCATGATGCCTGATTCATAGCTAGTGCTCAGTAAATATGTAGGTGTCTTTCTAAATGCATGACACTCAATGGTTAAGTGGCTTGCCCAAGATCACACAACTCATGTAGTCCTCCCTTACTCCAAAGGCTGTGTTCTTAGTGGGCTTGATGCAGTTTCAAGGAAGAGTTCTTTGCCCTGCTGGGTTGGTTATTAGGAATTGTCACATCATTTAGATTTATCTGATGATACAGCTAAAGATCTGCTACACTTTCTATTAGCTCATTTGGGAAAATTTTATTCTCAGATAAATAGCATCAGGCTCTTATTAAACACAAACAGCTTTTCCTTCTTACTGTAGTAACATTTCCCCATCATGTTCCAATTTAGTCCTAGAGGAAGTAACTGAACAATGAATGTAAAATTCTTTCTCAGATTACCCATATAAAGTTATTAAGTTTTTATCATGTTCTCTGATTAAAGTCTCCCTATCTTACCCCACTGAGTTTAGAAATAGCACATTGTCCTTTCCAGGGAAATTATTAATCCTGACATCATTGTTTTAATAGCAAGCTTTAGTTGATTTTACATTTCCTGCTCAAGCGAGTTCTGGCTTCTCTTCTGGGCATTTAAGGTGCTTCCTTTCCTCACACACTTTTCCAAACCTAGAAATCCAATTTTATCTTCTGGTCTCACTCCCAGAAAATTCTACTTCTATCCTACATTGCAGCGAGACTGGAGGGCCGGCTCTATCTTTAACATACTTTGAGATCCTTCACATTTGTACCTGGATGTGTGCTGATATTACCATTGCCATGATTTTCCTCCTGCATCTCTGTTGATCTGACGCTTGCTCTCTGTTTTTGACAAGACAGAAGCAACCTCTACTTTTGCAGATTGTATCTCCTTCATGGCTGTCGCTCATGGACAAGAGCCATGGTATACAATACACCTCCTCACAGTGTGGGTATTTTGTGACAGAGACTAAGTCTCTTTGAGGGCACAAAGCAATGCCCTCACTTCATAGTGAGAACAGAAGGGTACATGGCTAAGCTCACTTCTTTCCTCACTTTGCTCTTTCCCTGAGATAACACTTGATCTTGAAGGATCAGGATCCTGAACATCTACTGGGAGAGATTTAGATTTTTTAGATTGGAGAACTTGCATAAAAAAATTTCTCTTGCTAATATTGGACACCCCCTTACTTTACGCTAATAAAAACCTTCTTCTGCTAAAGAGGGGGAAGAAAAAAATGAATTCTTCAGATAAACCCTGGGGTTATTCTTATATGTGGGAGGGTTTGGGTATAAACCATTACCCAAAGAAAATAATACATACAAGTCTTAGTTTTTGATTAAAAATTTTATTGTTCCTTCTTGAATAGCTACAAGATTCCCCTTCTTTGTCTGATAGTTTTGTCTTTTTTTCAACCCCTTGGTCATTTCTACTTTACTGGGGGGGTGGGGGGAGTGAGGGGTCTTAGTTCCATACTGGAAGTAGGGATGGCAATTAGATTTTCATATTCCTTAGAGTAAAATATAAAGACAAACAAACCTCTCTTTGAATAATGCAGTTTTTCACAAAATAATTCTGATGAAAGATCTAGAAAGTAAGGTTCATGAAAATAAATGTGCATCTGGGCAGGACTTGGTTGACTCATTATGAAATTTCCAGCACTTAGTAAGTGCTCAGGAAATGTTTATTAAATATATGAATAAATAAATGTGTTATTATTTTAAGAAAGTTTCTGCCCCTCTACTCTGATTACCAATACTTACTGAGGGTTAATGAATATGTAGGGGCTGAAAAACAAGGAAATCTGGGAAAAAGCAAGGAATTCTCATTCTGCAGCAAAAATAAATGAGAGGAACTAAATTTTTAATGTTATTTCAATGTTGCCAAATGCTTCCTCTGCTAGGGGCCTCTCTTATTATTCCTTCAAATAGAGCATCATAAATTTAACCTGTCATAATGCCATTCTGAAAGCCTTTGCCTTTTGAGTATAAGAAACTTAAGCATTGTCTCCGGTCTTTTTTGTTTAGGGTAAGTGTAATAGCATTCTATAAGCAGCACCACAGAGATTCAAACTGTAGGCAATTTGAACCTCCTGATCACCATCATTGGTTACTTTTTTATTCAGAAAACTTTCAGTAAGCTTTTCCCTCTTTTGTGATGAGGTCCATGAAACTTTTTTCTTTGGGCTTCTTGAAATCATACTTGAAAGCTTTGCAAATGTAAAACACTTCCATTATTTTTGGCATTATATAATTTGAGGGTTTTTTTGGTACAATTTAATTTCCCTGCTTGGCTCTGCTCTAAAGTCATAGCTCTGACTGCTTTAATAACAAAGTGTATTGTGTGTATGTTGTCTTATGATGAGAAGGGGAACTTACAAACTGTTCTCGGCATACGTAGAGGGAAGCAGGAGCTTGGCCTGCACTAGTAGAAGTTAAAATCAACCAATGCATCTAATTTCCCATCTATATCTTTGAAGAGCTTTTGCCAATTTTCTTAAAGCATTTACCTACCAATTTTCGTTGAAACTATTGCACAGTTAGTTGGGTTGTAGCTAAAATATTCCTTCCACGAAGCAGCGTCTGACTCCATTCCATTCTTGTCTCCTCTAAATCTTTTTTTTTTCTAAATTTTATTTATTTGACACACAGAGAGAGTGCACATGCACAAGCAGGGAAGTGGCAGAGGGAGAGGGAGAAGCAGGCTCCCGCTGAGACTGATGTGGGGCTAGATCCCAGGACCCTGGGATCATGACCTGAGCTGAGGTCAAACACTCAACCAGGTGCCCCTCCTCTGAATTTTATTGTCTGCCTCATTCTGTGACTTTTGCTGTATTCTGGGATTGAACTTGAGATAATTTCTGACTATGTATTATCTTCCTTAGTATGTTTAAGCTACTTAAGAACAGGACATAATTCTCTTGCAGTGTTTAAATTTCTCTAATACATACATACATATCAAAGGCCCACTAAATATTTTTCCTAAGAGGGAAATCTTAGGTGAGGCTATGAATTTTCTGGGTTTGAATATCTGACCCTATTGGTCCAGGAGCTCTGACTTAAAGAATGAGCTCATATAAACTCATAACTTCTCTGTGTCCCAAAGCTAGTGAGGATTTTATAATATTGCTTAGCCTGCTCTTTCTCTAAAAACACAATGTTTGTGGTTTGTGTGTAGATGTAAATGTGTGTGTTGTGTTGAAGGATTCAAAACAGGCAAAAGTGGGACTCACAGATGGCTATAACCAATAACCATTAGGAGCTCTTTCCAAACAGGCTGTGAATGATTCTAGAACTCTACTCTGGTGCTGCAATTAAAATTAAAGGCACAATCTTATTATAGCCTAGAAGGACTTCCATCGTTTGTTCCTTATTTTCTGCTTCACCAGTACCTTGGACCAGTGTTCCTCCTATATACTATACCCACCAAATATTAACTTTCTTTCTGCTCCTGGGCACCTCAAGTTATTTCCCACTCTGGGTCTTCCCATGGGCTAGATATATTTTGCAGAATTTCTCCCCATTCTGGTTGTGTTTCACCTGCCTCATTTCATATGTCTTCCAGATATCAGTTCAGATGTTATTCCTTAAGAAGGATGTCCTTGCCACCCATCTAAGTGATATATATTTGGTTCCACCTATTGTTCCCATTTATTAGTTTATTCCTTTCTTTTACAGTCTCACAATTTGTAGAACCAAGCCATTGATTAAAGCCTCAGTAAGGGTAAGACTGAGATTTACTGCTGTATTGACAATGCCCTGAATGATGTGTGGTACATAGAAAATCTCAGTAAATATATATATGAACTGCCAAGCAAAACTAAGAAAAGGTTGAGGCCAGAAGAAGATTTTGGTTCTTAGTATAAAACTCAAATAATGCATCGTAAAAGAAATTTATACAGATTTTTCTCTTCTCAATAAGCATCAATGCGTGTTCTTTTCAGGGTGGTAATTTAAAAATAATAAAAGTGTCTCCAGGTTTTCCAGATCCTGCATATTCACTTTTTCTGGTATGCTATCCCTGACATTGTCACCTGCCTTCTATTCCCTCATCTCATTCCTCAGCTTTTAATTAGGTAATTTCCATTTATCTTCCAGGTCACAGTTTCAACTTGCCCTCAGGGAGACATTCCCTGATCCCTAAATTAGGCTAAATACCTTGCTATATGCTCTTAAAGCACTCTGCTCTTCTTTCATAAAATTCCTCACATTTCTTTCACTTAGTATTCAACTAACGTCTATGTGCCATAAAGAATTGACTCATCAGGCTTAGGATGATCAGAACTTGTACATTCCAAAGACAGGACTGCCCTTGACTGGCTCCTGAGACATAACAAAAGCCCTAAAAATATCCTACCTATAAAGAGTATCTTAGTATATACCTGGGGCATTGGGCCACAGCAGATAGTTTTTGCTAACATGATTTATGGTGGATCCTTGAGCAAGGCTGTATAAAATCGACCTTCGAATAAAGGGCTGGGGACTGAGAACCAGCATCATCCACATGGGTGTTCCATGCCTATGTGATTGGCCCCCAATGAAACCCTGGATGACAGGCTCATATGAGCTTCCCTGATTGGCAATATTTAATGCCTGTTGTCACACATCACTGCTAGGAGAATTAAATGCTGTCTGTGTAGCTTAGGCCTTAAACCATATATGCTTTCTTCCATTTATCCCTCATAAGGCTGTGAAATAGGTAATGTTGGTGTAAATTTTTGAAAAATTTGAATGTCATAGGGGTGATTACATATTGTCATATTAATAAAGTGAGTTAGGAGATGAGAGGTAAGATTATCCATTGTATATGCACACACATGTGTGCATACATGTCGATTTAGATATCTCCATGCTGGTTAGTTTCCCAATAATTTAAGAAAGATTTTTTTCTTTAGGTCTCTTAGTAAAATAAGAAAAGGCATATCTTCACATTTACATCAAATGAAGAGTCTTGATAAATCAAAGTCTTGGTAAAGTGAAGGTAGACTTTGATCAACAAAACATTTTGACAACTCTTTTAAAACCCTAAATCTTCCCACACCAAACTCACTTTCCCTTAAAAACCTTAATGTGGTCTACAGGACCTCTGTGATAAAGCTTTCCCTCAGTTTCTTCATTCTCACTGACCTTCTTTTAGTCGAATCTCCCTTTCCTGGTTACACCAACCACAGCGCCTTGTCCATATTTCCCCGCATGCCTAAGATGCTTTCCTTCCTTCCACCGATTCCTGATCCTCTTAGTTAATTTCATCCTTTAGTTCTGCTTGAATGACATTTCCTCTGGGAATTTTTTCCAGATTCTACATTAAAGTAGGTCTCCCTATCTTAAGCCCTGACAGTACTCAGTATCTTTCCTTTGTAAGACTTATAACATTACATTCATTTATTTGTGTGATATTTTAATTAAGTACTGGTTTCTTTATAATCTAACCTTTGTTTTTTATTTTTTAAAGATTTTATTTATTTATTCATGAGGCAGAGAGAGAGAGGCAGAGACACAGGCAGAGGGAGAAGCAGACTCCATGCAGGGAGCCCGATGTGAGACTCTACCCGGGTCCCCAGGATCACACCCTGAGCTGAATGAAGGTGGCGCTAAACCTCTGAGCCACCTAGGCATCCCATAATCTAACCTTTGAAAGATAGAAGTTTTTTTTCCTTTTTCTATACTACATCCTTAATGCCTAAAATAGAGTATATTGCATAGTAGTACTTAATACATATTTGTTAAATAAATTAATAAATTTAACATATTAACATTGTGGTTCAAAAGTAACAGACTGAGAATTTGAATCAGAAAGTTGTGGCTTCAATATTGTCTCCTTTTTTGAAACTTCATTTACAAAATGGGAATATCAATATGAAAATTCAATATTAAAATAGTGAAATACATAAGATGAAAATAAAATATATTCAGCCTAGTTTCTAGCATATTGTAGATGGGCAAAATATAACTTATTTTTATTTTTCACTGTTTGGTAAAAATGAAAAATGGCTTTAGCAAGCAGGCATAGAATAGATAATAAATACATGAATGTTAATGAGGCTGCTATTATTACTCTTGACCTCAAATAGTAGGTGTAAAAAATGAATATTTTTCAGACA
This sequence comes from Canis aureus, assembly GCF_053574225.1. NCBI lineage: Eukaryota > Metazoa > Chordata > Mammalia > Carnivora > Canidae > Canis > Canis aureus. Next base: position 49,999,386 of record NC_135614.1, read on the forward strand.
TGTTTCAATTTTTTTTCTATTTTATTTCCAATAAACAAGTGTTATTATCCTTTTTGTTTTGAGAAGAGACATATAATTTGAAAATATCATGCAGCTGGTGATTAGTAGAGTATAGAGCAGAGTAAGGTCTCTTGGGATGGGCAGAACAAGGTACATTCTGTTTTATATTTTCTTTCATGTGAGTGACATCTCTATTGTTTAAATCCATACAGGGTATAAGAAAGGCATCTAAGTTGACCTTTGAAAACAAATTATAATGTTATAAAGGCTGCAAAAATTGCCCATGTTTCAAACGATACTATTTTCTCACAAGTATTAAACAGAATGATATTCCCAGGTGGAGTTGTAGATTTACTGAGAATAGGTATATAAAATCTTATGCTAACACCAATGGGTATGAGCAAGTGAATAAAAAACCCCTAAGATGTTTAGCAAAAAGTTCAGAACATTTAATTATAATGTCTTATAGACAGAAAATTGATGGATATATGAGTTTTTATGCTAAGAATATTAGGAAAAGAAAAATAGTCTGGTGATTAAAGAGAAAATATTGTTTCTATTGACGGGCCAAGCTATACTGCAATAGAAACGCCATTTAGGGTTTCATATGTCAGAACTTTGCAGAGAGATCAGTTTCTTAGATGTTTCTTATGCACCAAATAGTCTTACTACAATAATTTGTCATAGCTGGACATTTTTGGTCTCAAAAGTTAATGACCTCCAAAACTAAGTTAAAGTTAATGTCATGGTAGATATTTTTCTTACAAATAAAGAGAATGTAAATTAAAACTGAGGCACCAGGGGCTGAGTTGAGCCATTGAGTCATGGGGTTTTTTTAGAGGATCACATTCATCAACCAGATCAGGAAAAGAAAAAAAAAATCCATCAACACTTTGCACAAATGGTCTGGTAGCTTTTTGAAATTGATCACTTCTAGTAGATACTTAGAAGGCAATACTAGTAGCCTTCTATTAGGTCAGCATGGTTAGGAATGGTGAGGAGTAGTTTTGAGATCATTATGAAATGAACTAACTTAGCCTGGGTTCAACACAGCAGTCAAGAGGGATAAGTCCTCTGAATTTTCTTTTTGTATTTCTGCTATTGAGGAACAATTCCTACAGGCATTCCAGCCTAGCACATCATAGAATCCTGGGCAGGAAGCAAGAGAATCTCTGTCTAGTCTGGAGGTGAGGAACTGTGCCTACATCCATGATTGGACAAACAGATGAGGTAGAGAGGATTGGAACTGATGCACATGTCCAATTCTGATCCTACAGTAATTTTATAGAAAACAAATAAGTTGCTTTCCTTCTTCTGTGGCTTAATGATGGTTTGCCATGGAACAGAGTGTCTGCCAACCTTTAACATCAGAGTAGAAATGTAAGTTTTGTATTATAAATTGAGATACTGCTTTGTTTCTAGAATTTATTGACTATACTTTAAAATACATGAAAAAATATGTGTTGTTTGAAAGGAGATAAAAATTAAATGGTTGGAAACATTCTCTCATGTATCTTAACCAGTAAATATAGTAAATGTTGTAGGGTATAGAATTTTTTTGTGGGTATTAGGGAGAGCTTTAAAATAGAAAGAAACAAAACAAAAAATAAATAGGCTAATTCCTGATTCTTAATGCATCAGAATTCTTCTGATTACAGGGCCCAGAAGCTCAGCAAAGACTAGCTTAAATAGTTAAGGGAAATATGTTGTATCATATATCTGAGAAGTCCAGGATGTGGGATCAATTTAGTTACATTTTGGTCCAGAGACTTAACTTGTGTCATTAGCATTTTTTTTTTCCTTCCTCATCTCTCTGTTCCAATGCCTTCTTCTATGTGTTAGCCATATTCTTTGATTTTCAAATGATCTTTATGCATTCAGGAAAAATGGTAGTCAGCAGTTCTAGTTTCACTTTGGCCTTCATGCTTTTGTGACATATAAGATTTACTTTATTCTTGAAAAAGAGGATGTTTACTGTCAAAACTGGACAAGTCTAGCTATAACTTAGTATCTACCGATATAAATAAAATTCTCCCATCCAGTGTTTGCGTGTTGACCATAAGAAGAACTCTTCTTTCATGCTGCTCTGGACTTACACCTATTACTTGAAGCATCATGATTGACAGACCTGGATTACACGAACACTCTAGAGTTCATGGTTTTATGAAAACCACATGGACTAAGGCAGGGTTGTTGAAATAAAACAATATATGTCCACTACAAAGGCTGTGCTTTAAGAAGTTTAAGTATACTAGAAATGTGCCTTTGGAGTATGCTTTTGTTTGATAAATGGAAAATAATAAAGTAAGTTCACTTGTAAGAACATGAAGTTATACAGTCTGTGAAGTGTATATTAGGAATACTTGCTAGATTATCATAGAATATCATAAAATATTAAGGGTTAATGTAAAAGAGAAGCTATTCTACTGCTTTAATTTTATAGACAAGAAAAATAGATTCAGAGGAAAGAAGTAACTTGCTCAATGGTATATAATACAAGATGTCTTTGGGATACATGTGGAGAAGGGATGGGAAAGCCATGACATTGGAGTCAGTAAACAAATTTGTGGAAGGCAGTGAGATTAACTTTGCATTTCATGAGGCTCATGGAATGGGAGGGACTAATTAACGAAGTATATATATATACATATGTTGCTTAAGAGTTGCAAAACTTCAGTATTAAGTTCTCAAAAATATATTTGTTTCAAATGTTTTTCTCATAAGAACAGTACAGACCTTCTATGGAAAGTTAGAAAAATTTGAATGCTCAAGCAAAAATGAGAGAAAACTACCACTACTGATCGCAGATTGTTATTTGCATCTTGGTATATATCATTAGACCCAGTTGCAATTAATGAATTATATATACATGTATATATTTTATATTAAATATATATGGAGAGTGAGGGCTCAGACATATACACTATACATGAATAAATTTTCCCATTTAATAGGTTTTTCTCTAGTTATTTTGTTATTATAAACAATGTTTGAAGCACACTTTTGTAAGTGACTATGCAAATTCTTAATTATTAAAAAATATGGAAGTAGAATTTCTAAGGTAAAGAAGGTCTAACTATTTGACTACTGTTTTTATTTTTAAGTAAAATTGAAAGTAGGTAAAGTATCTTCATAGTTCCTTTTTTTTTAGAAAAGCAAATAAAAAGAAAAGCCAGTTCATTCTATTCCTTGTTATTTCAAAAGCAAAATATCTCTTTAGCAGCAGTGTCCTGTAGCATTTATGTCTTGCTCAAGGGTAATCAACTGAAATGTATGTCTCTGAAATTAATTAATATCCCATTGAGAACACATTTCATAGCAGATCTGAAAGATTCCAACGTAGCTAATGACCTTTTACATTTGTCAAAATTTATTTATGATATGGAAAAGTAAAAACATTTAGTTGTATATTCATCCAGTAAAACATTAAACTAGTATTAATAGATGTTAAGTAAGATACTGAAATTTTCCATAAGTGTGGATTCTTCAGATTGTTATGCATTTATCAAAGTACTTTTATAGTTATTTCAGTTGGTATTTTGAATAATTGTATCAAAAACAATTACTGAACATTGGAATGTTTTGAAAATTCAGTGCCTGGCACATTGCTTTATACATTAGGTTTTTAATACTTATTTGAATTAAGAATGAATGAGTGAAAAAAAAGTCTATTCATGTCTTCTGCCCATTTTTAACTGGGTTATTCATTTTTTGGGTGTTGAGTTTGATAAGTTCTTTATAGATTTTGGATACTAACTCTTTTTGAGATTATTTCATTTGCAAATATCTTTTTCCATTCTATAGGCTGCCTTTTGGTTCTGTTGTTTCCTTTGCTGTGCAGAAGCTTTTTATCTTGAGGAAGTCCCAATAGTTCACTTTTGCTTTTGTTTCCCTTGCCTTTGAAGACATGTCTAGCAAGAAGTTGCTGTGGCTGAGGTCAGAGGTTGCCGCCTGTGTTCTCCTCTAGGATTTTGATGGATTCCAGTCTCATATTTAGGTCTTTCATCCAGCTTGAGTTTATTTTTGTGCATGGTATAAGGAAATGGTCCAGTTTCATTCTTTTGCAAGTTGCTGTCCGGTTTTCCCAACATCATTTGTTGAAGAGACTGTCTTTTTTCCATTGGATATTCTTTCCTGCTTTGTCAAAAGTTAGTTGACCATATAGTTGTGGGTTCATTTCTGGGTTTTTTATTCTGTTCTGTTGATCTGTGTCTGTTTTGTTTGTTTGTTTGTTTGTTTTGTTTTGTTTGTTTGTTTGTTTTTGCCAGTACCATACTGTCTTGATCACCACAGCTGTGTTTTATAACTTGAAGTCTGGAATTGTGATGCCTCCAGCTTTGCTTTTCTTTTTCAAGATCACTTTGGCTATTTGGGATCTTTTGTAGTTCCATACAAACTTTAGGATTGTTTGTTCTAGCTCTGTGAAAAATGTTGATGCTATTTTGATAGGGATTGCATGAAATGTGTACATTGCTTTGGGTAGTATAGACAGTTTGACAATATTTGTTCTTCTAATCCAGGAGCATTAGATGTTTTTCCATTTCTTTGTATCCTCTTCAATTTCTTTCATTAGTGTTTTATACTTTTCTAGGTACAGATCTTTTACCTCTCTGGTTAGGTTTACTCCTAAAAAAGTCATTGTAATATCTAAGAATATATTGGGATTTGAGAAACATAATTATGTTAGAATGAATGTGAGAAAATGACAAATGTTTGAGTAAATGTTTGCACATCTGTGAAAATGGCTGTGAAATAATATGTGTTTATCTAACAACCTCATTATTACATGGGGTTGATAAAATGTATACAAACAATTTTATTACATTAAATATTTTTTCTTAAAAAAGAATGAATGAGTAAATGGAGTCTTTCCCAATTTTATAAACTATATATTAACAAATTATATTCATTGTATAGTATACAACTCTTATTCAAAATTTATAGATTAGAGGTCTTAGTTCAAATATAATAGATTAAAAAACAAATATAATAGATTTAAAACTGCAAATATTGATTATCCTGATAGTGGATAACAAAAGAGGCATTTGACCTGTGGTATATCTGAATTTACCACTTCTTAGCAACAAATGTATATAAATATGTATACGTATATGTGTACATACATGCTTTTGACACATAAAATAACCATATTAGGATTATATCTACTAAAAAAAAAAGCCATTGCTAACTAATTTTATATTTTCTTTTTGAGTGCCTATTTCAGATAGTCAACTAGATGCAATGTCAACAGTCCTTCACTTAGGAATCCAAGAATTTTGAAAATCATTTTCATAGGAGCAGGAAATTATATATTTTTAAATTTTTTTATTGGAGTTCAATTTGCCAACATATAGCATAACACCCAGTGCTCATCCCATCAAGTGCCCCCCTCAGTGCCCGTCACCCAGTCACCCCCACCCTCTGCCCACCTCCCTTTCCACCACCCCTTGTTCATTTCCCAGAGTTAGGAGTCTCTCATGTTCTGTCTCCCTCTTTGATATTTCCCACTCATTTTCTCTCCTTTCCCCTTTATTCCCTTTCACTATTTTTTATATTCTCCATATGAATGAGACCATATAATGTTTGTCCTTCTCTGATTGACTTATTTCACTCAGCATAATACCCTCCAGTTCCATCCACGTCGAAGCAAATGGTGGGTATTTGTCGTTTCTAATGGCTGAGGAATATTCCATTGTATACATAGACCACATCTTCTTTATTCATTCATCTTTCGATGGACACCGAGGCTCCTTCCACAGTTTGGCTATTGTGGCCATTGCTGCTAGAAACATCGGGGTGCAGGTGTCCCGGCATTTCATTGCATCTGAATCTTTGGGGTAAATCCCCAACAGTGCAATTGCTGGGTCGTAGGGCAGATCTATTTTTAACTCTCTGAGGAACCTCCACACAGTTTTCCAGAGTGGCTGCACCAGTTCACATTCCCACCAACAGTGTAAGAGGGTTCCCCTTTCTCCACATCCTCTCCAACATTTGTTGTTTCCTGCCTTGTTGATTTTCCCCATTCTCACTGGTGTGAGGTGGTATCTCATTGTGGTTTTGATTTGTATTTCCCTGATGGCCAGTGATGCGGAGCATTGTGGAGCATTTTCTCATGTGCTGTTGGCCATGTCTATGTCTTCCTCTGTGAGATCTCTGTTCATGTCTTTTGCCCATTTCATGATTGGATTGTTTGTTTCTTTGCTGTTGAGTTTAATAAGTTCTTTTTAGGTCTTGGATACTAGCCCTTTATCTGATAGGTCATTTGCAAATATCTTCTCCCATTCTGTAGGTTGTCTTTTAGTTTTGTTGACTGTTTCTTTTGCTGAGGAGCACGAAATTATAAAACAAATTCTGGTAGAAGAGCCTATGTAGGCCACATGGAAAGTGAACTGCCCTGTGAGAATACTTTAACACAATCCTTGCTGTTTGGAAAACAGGCACAATTGCTTCAAAGAGAATGAAAAACCCCTTCGGAGACATGAATTTATTTATCTCTTTCATTTGAATCTATTTTCAGGCCCAATACCTCATATTTAGAAATGTTTCTAAATGCCAATTAGCTTTATTCAATTGGCATATGGCTTCTCAGAGTCTGAGATGAGAAATAGCTAAAAATGCCAGTGAGCATTACCTAGGGAGTGTTCTTGTCAGGACGATAGACAACACACATCCCCGACCAGGCAGCTCATACAAATATTCTCTTGTTGGCAAAAGACGGCATATAAGGTTGTGTGGTTGATGTAGTATCAATGCTCTAAGCAAAGAGAAATGCATCATTGTTTGTGTTTTGTCCACATTGAAGTGACACAGTATCAGCATATGCTTTGGGCAGAACACATTTGAATACTATCGGACATTTTAATACATTTATATTACACAATGAAAGACATACTTCATTCAACAAATGTTTGATAAGTACCCACTGAATGGAAGGCATAGAAATAAGTGGAGATGAATGAGTTGGGTGTGATCTCTTCCATCATGATTTGGTTACTGAATGCTATATCGTGCTTCGCTTGGCTGTGCCTTATCTCTCTCTCAAGATAAAATGTTTCTTTTCTTTTTTTTTTTTTTAAAGATTTTATTTATTTATTCATGAGAGACATGGACTGAGAGAGAGACAGAGACACAGGCAGAGGGAGAAGCAGGCTCCATGCAGGGAGCCTGACGTGGGATTCGATTCCGGGACTCCAGGATGACGCCCTAGGCCGAAGGCAGGCGCTAAACCACTGAGCCACCCAGGGATTCCCCTAAAATGTTTCTTAAAGGCAGAGAGTCTGCTCTATAACATTTAGTCCCTTATAATATTTGCATTGTTGGACATGTTTCATAAATGTTTCAAAATAGGTTATGAATGTATAAAAGTAATATTGTATATTTAGAATCTTTTTTTTTTAATTTTTATTTATTTATGATAGTCACAGAGAGAGAGAGAGAGAGGCAGAGACACAGGCAGAGGGAGAAGCAGGCTCCATGCACCGAGAGCCCGATGTGGGATTCGATCCCGGGTCTCCAGGATCACACCCTGGGCCAAAGGCAGGCGCTAACCTGCTGCGCCACCCAGGGATCCCCATATTGTATACTTAAAAATCCAAGCTTTATAACTAGACTTGAGTTTGAATTAGCCTCTGTATTTGGCAACTATGTAACTTTGGAAATAAACCTCTCTGAACCTTAATTTCTTCATCTGTAAAAGGAAGATAATGATGCTTATCTTGCAGTGTTATTGTAAGACTTAGAGAGCATGCTTATGTCTCAGTATGTGATAAGTCATTAAACTAACTTCATTAATTCGAATGAGTAATATTATTTGTATATTTTTATTTTCAGAGACTTTTTCCTGGGACTTTTTTTTCCCCCCTGGGACTTTTGAAACAAAGTATTTTTGAGAGATATTTCTTTTCAGAATTTATAAATATTAAAAAGGTAAACTATATGCTTTGTGATAATGATAAGGAGAGAATAATCTATGCCTTTGCCATCCAGCCTAAGGTAACTGATGTTGACATTTTGGAAAACACTGTTTTGTGTCTATTCTAAAAAAAAAAAAAAAAAAAAAAAAAAAAAAAAAAAGAAAAAGAAAAGGCTTATGCACATATAGAATGATTTTGGTTCATATTTTAATTTTTAAATATTTATTTTTAAATTAGTTTCAGACATAGAATTCAGTGATTCATCAGTTGCATATAACACCAGTGCTCATTATATCAAGTGCCCTACTTAATGCCTATCACCCAATTACCTCATCTCCCCCACCTCTTTTCTGGCATCCCTCAGTTTCTTTTCTTTCTTTCTTTTTTTTTTAGATTTTATTTATTTATTCATGAGAGACACAGAGACAGAGAGGCAGAGACATAGGCAGAGGAAGAAGCAAGCTCCATGCAGGAAGCTCAATGTGGGACTTGATCCTGGGACTCCAGGATCATGCCTTGAGCCAAAGGCAGATGCCCAACTGCTGAGCCACCCAACTGTCCCCATCCCTCAGTTTCTTAGAGTTCGGGATCTCTTATGGTTCATAATTTAAAATAGGATCATTCTTTAGTTTCTTTTTGCACTTAACAATATAAAATTTGTTCATATTTATAAATTTATAACAATGTTCATATTTATATGTATAAAATATTTTTCATAGCTTCATTACGTTCTAGAATATATTCATATATTCTATAGGAGAATAAAGAATTTTCCTTTGCTATTTCAAGTACTACAGCTATACATCATAATCAGATCTCATTAAATACTTTTACATTTTGTCAAAACAAAATCAAGTCACTAAAGCTGGGGAGGGGAGCTGTGTGGGAAAGTGTCTTTAATGTGCTAATGCTGATGGCCATGATATTAACAACACCCTCATTTTCAGCAATAACCATTAGAGTTAATGATGTTTCTGAATTAAAATGAGTTTCTAGTAGACAAATGCATACACAAGTAGATAGCTTAATCAGTACCTAGAGTTTATTAATCAAATTCATATACACTACTTTAAAAAATTAATGACAAGATTTGAGCTTCTAATTCTTAAGGATATCATTAAACACGGTTGTTTGGAATGAAAGTTGATGAATGCTCTTTGTTAATTGAGTTTATTTAAAGGTACATACATACCAAGGACATTATGATTATCATCATATTAAATGACATAAATATAATCAACGTCAAAGGTATATAATTCAGTTGATTAATATTTTTTATGTATTATGGCTGCTCTAATATTTTTATCTTGTTTTACCTTTTAGTTTCATAATGTAACACTGAAATTTTTTAGATTTAGCAATAAGATTTTGTCAGCTGTGATAAACCTCGGTGTGACATTAGAGGAGGCCAGATTCACATGGCAGCCTCACTTGTGGACACATACTCTTCATCTTGGTCTCTACAAGTTACTCATCCTTTGTTAGTTTTATAAATTAGAGAGGGACTTTAGTAGTTCTAAAACAGCTTTATTGAGGTATAATTGGCATAGGATAATCTGCACATATTTAAAAAGTGCAGTTTAAAAAGTGTTTCATACAGATATATGCAAACATCACTGCAACAATGATAATGAACATGTATATTATCCCCAAAAGATTCATTGTATATCTTTGTATTCCATTTCCTAGTCCTTGGTTCTTTTCTCTTCAGGTAACCATTGGTCCACTATAAATTCATTTGCATTTTCTATAATTTTATATAAATGGAATAATACAGTATGTGATTATATTGTCTGGGTTCTTATAATCTGCATAATTATTTTGAGTTTCATTCATGCTTTTGCATGAATCAAGAATTCTTTTGTTTTGCTAAGTAGTATTCTGTTGATGCTTATATCATAGTTGGTTATTCTTTCATCTAGTGATGGACAGTGGGTTTTTCTAGCTTTGAGCTTATTACAAATAATGCTATTATGATCCATAATATGATCCATATCATATTATGATATATGTATCCTGGAATTAATATATTTTCAATTTTCTTGGTTTGAATTGGAATATCTGGATTATGTGGTGAATATATTTTACTTTTCCATAAACTATCAAACTAGTTTGACTAGTTTTTACATTTTCCCCTAGTAATATATGAGAATTCCAACAGTTCCATACCCTTGTCAACATTTGATATTGTCAGTCTTTTAAATTTAAGCCAGTTTGATAGGTGTGTAATGATGTTTACTATTGATCAATAATTGGAACTTGATGGATTCACCACTGAATTTAGGTTTGGTTTAAGGATCAGAATATTCTAATGGCATTTAAAGTAGCACAAGGCATAGAACAGACATTGTTTTCCAATCCATTTTGTAAAATCAAAATTGCTTTATTAACTATAAATTTAAGATATGTAAAAAATATATAAACATACAGTATAAAAATGAGACTATAGACTACTTTAACTTCTAAATATTGAACAAAATTCTTTTATTTTTTTAAAGATTTTATTTATTTATTCCTGAGAGACACAGAGAGAGGGGCAGAGACACAAGCAGAGACAGAAGCAGGCTCCATGCAGGGAGCCCGATGTGGGACTCGATTCCAGGACTCCAGGATCATGCCCTGGGCTGAAGGCAGGCACTAAACTGCTGAGCCACCCAGGGATCCCTGAACAAAATTCTTGATAAAATATTGACAAATGGTTCAGAAATGTGTCAAAGAATAATATTCCATCAAAAGGAAGACTTTATTCAAAGAATGAAGATTTATTTTAATACCCTGAAATAAATAATTATTAATTAGATTAATAAACAATTCATATCAACAGTGAAAATGTATCTGACAAAATTTAACAACTGTATTTCTTGACATATAATTCCTCTATTAAGTAAAATATCTCCCAAAATACTAATAAAATATAATATAGACTCTTTTCCAAAAACTAACCCCATAGAAATATAGACCTTGGGCAATTAAATCATGGTAATCATGGAGCTCATTTTATATTGGGTTTGAGGTGTTTAATGAAATAAAAAACTTTTTATATTTCTCAAATTATTGAAATTCTGAAAATGTAAAATTTGTGAAGAGTTTTAATATAAAATTAAATCAATATTCCTGTTAAAAATAAAACTATTTGAATTTCATTAGGAACCAGACAGGCATGACTACTGTCAACATTATTATTCATTGCCTTAGAAGTTCTTGAGCATTTAATATCTTGCATAAACACTAGGCAAATAAGAATAAGATACTCTATTTTTGCTGATAGATTATATTTCCATAAAATTCAAGCAATCAAGAAAAAATTATAAAGACTTCTAGGATCTATTAAAAAATTGGGTGATATGAATGGAGGGAATAAACATAAGTATAAATCAACCCATTTTTTTTTTCTACTCTAGCAACAGTTAGAAGAATATAGGTAACTTTGTAGTGGAAATAATTAGTTAGAGCAAAAGAACACTGAAAAGTACTTAGTAATAAATTCAGGCAAATTTGGTTTAAGATTTATATGAGAGAATCTTTTTGAAAGTTATAGAATCTGAGTCAATAGATAAGAAAATCATCTTAACTGTGAAGTTTCTTAAAATTGTCCCCAAATTTACATAAATTTAATGAAACTCCAATTAGAATACCATATCGACTATTACTTAAGATGATTTTTAAAATTTATATGGGGGTATCCCTGGGTGGCTCAGCCGTTTAGGGCCTGCCTTCTGCCCAGGGCATGATCCTGGAGTTCCAGGATCGAGTCCCACATCAGGCTCCCTACATGGAGCCTGCTTCTCCCTCTGCCTGTGCTTCTGCCTCTCTTCTTCTGTGTGTCTTTCATGAATAAATAAATGAAATCTTTAAAAAAAATTAAAAATAAAATTTATGTAGAACCATAAATACTGGCAAATACCCAAACAGTGAGAGGATCATAAAAAGTCATAGCAATAAATTCATTATGGTAGTAGTGTGTTGAATAGATAAATAAATCAGTAAATAAGAATATATCCCAGAATATTTGAGAAAGGAGACATATGAAATACATATGATATACTGCCATATGGTATAACTGGTAGTTTAATGCAGTGAGGGGATAGGATAGTGGTGAAACCTTCAAAACAGCTCTAGCAAAAATCATAGTGGACCTGCCATCTATTACATTTACAAGTTTATTCTGTATGGATTAAAACTTTAAACAACAGTACAATAAAAATAGTAAAGGGAAATATAGGATACTGTGTTTACAATTTTAAAGTACAAAGACTTTCTTAATCAGGGATAAAACATAAAACCAAAGAGTAGGGCAGCCTGGGTAGCTCAGTGATTTAGCACCGCCTTTGGCCCAGGGTGTGATCCTGGAGACTCGGGATCGAGTCCTGTGTCGGGCTCCCTGCATGGAGCCTGCTTCTCCCTCTGCCTGTGTGTGCCTCTCTCTGTGTCTCTCATGAATAAATAAATAAAATCTTAAAAAAGAAAAAAAAACAGAGTAACAATAAGAAAAAATGTAAAAAAATATTGTTTAAAATAGAAATTATTTTTAGTATTTTGGTATTGTAAAAACATATAAGGAGGCAATGATAGAATAATAGAATTCAAAATAAAAAGTCAAAAAATTTAAAAACATACAAAATAGCTTCTTAAAATCTTAGTAATTTTATTCTTGGTAATATTTACTTAAATAAAAAAAAATTTGACCCAACTGTCATATTTTTGGTAGTCAGTTTCACAGATATGGATATATCTTTATGTAAGGACATATATGCAGGAATATCACAACATTATTCAAAATGGCAAAAAGTGAGAAAAAGTTCCACTAATAGAAAAATTTTTGAGTTATTTAATGTAGTATTATACACTATTAAAAAGAGGAATCTAAAGCTCTATCATCTGAATAGAAAAGATCCCTCAAATTATTGTTTAATGAAAAAAAGGTACCGAAATATATATTCTATGACCTTGTTTCAGTAGCACAATGACCAATACCCTCCTTCCCTTTTTGCACACCTGCATTCATATTCATATTTGAGAAACCCAAGTCTTTCTTTTTAGAAACATATGTTCAGAGTCTACCATATATATACCACACATGGCAGAGGCCTGGGCAGAGGCACACTGAACAGAAAAGTCTCTGCTCTCTTGGAATTAATATTCAAGAGAGGGAATGGCAACAAAAAGTAATAAATACATCAAGGCAGAAATTAGATGATAAAGGGCCTTGTAGGTAAAGAGTTTGGAGTTTATTCTCAATATAATGTGAAGTCACTATAGGGTTTTGTTCAGCAGAGTGGCATGAATTGCTTTATTGTTTTTAAAAGATTGCTCTGGCTGCTATTTGGAAAATGAGATGGGAAGGGGCAAGAGTAAAAACAGTAATCTCTTTCAGATACTATTGCAGTTTGCTTTGCAAGAGATGGTGATAGTTTGAACTAGGGTAGGTAGCAGTGGAGAGGGAGAGAAGTGGGCACTTTGGGGTAATATTTTCAGAAAGAACAAACAGGGCTTGCTGGAGGATTGCAGAGAGATGATGAGGGTAAGAAATGGATCTGGGACATGTAGATTTTTAAATGATAGTGACCCTTTTTTACACCAATGGCAAAATTGGCAGAGTAGTGGATTTTTTAAGTTGGAATAGTTGACTTTTGGAAGTAATGGTTGACTTTCTCAAGTATCAACTTTAAAATGTTTGCTAGATATCTATCCAAGTGAAAAGATGAAATCAGCAGTTGAGTGAATGGATATACAGCATGGTGGAGAGGACCAAGCTGTAGAATTAAATTTTAGAGGCAATAGTACATATAATTGATATTTGGACATGTAGAGTTGGTGTAGATAAGGAGAAAGACCCTAGCTTGAACTCTCAGTATTGATATCACATCTAAGTTTGTTAAAATTTAAACTTTTATAGTGTTGAATGTAAAGATTCACTCTACAAAAGGGGAGTTTAGTTAAATTGCATAAAGATAGGCATATTAATTATTGATAAATTCCATGTAGGTGATTACTTAGTCTTCTGAATAATTAAGGACATGCTTCAGGGCATGTAGTTCATTTTAATGCTAAAACCCTGTGGTCCTATGATAGCATTCTTAGTATTTCTCTGTAATCAATGTATTAATTATCTTCTGATGAGAAAAGAACTGCACAAACATAATATACTGATACTTCCTAGTATGGAGAAGTTTTCAAGGTTGCATTTTCCAGGTCCTATGAAAATTTAGAGATGTGGGGATTTGGAAAAAATTTTGGAATTTTAGGAAGATTCTCAAAGGTAGAGGATCTATTGTTTTCAATAGGAAATTGCTCAGAATGAGAAATGAAACATGCTTCTCACCATCCCTCTGAGTAGCTGGGATGATTTTCTTTAACAGGCATGAAAAATAAATGGACTTTTTTTCCCTCTGAGTTGACAGCTTTCTTAGTCTAATGATTCTATCAGAGTTAAATTTGTAGTGTAAGCCACACAGAAATTCTTCTCATGGAATCTAGTGAGAGCCTTTATTTAGAGATTTAGGAATTTCTAAGCATATCAACTGTAATTGGAAAAACCTTTGCTCTGGCTCTTGGGGAAAAGCAAACTCAGGAGACAGGTTTCTAATATCAGGTAGAAAGAGATTTAAGAGATTTAAAATGTTCATTTGAACAAGCTGCATCGGGATTTTTCGAGTACCTGAATTTTCAACTTTTCCCAAAAGTTGTTGTCTTTCTTTTAAATAAATTTATTAAAAAGTACAAACTTAAGTGGTAAGATGGATACATGATTATTCTTTACTAATTCAGAAATTCAGAACCAGTGGTAATTTGATTTTACCTCTTTTTAGAAAGCTCTTTCTTCATGATTATAATGCTTCATGGATATAATGGTTAATCTTAATGAACATTTTTTTCAATAATCTTAAAGACTTAATCAGCAATCCTTATCTACTGAAAATTAATAATTACATTTCAAATTATTCTTATGTCTTCACCAAGGAATAGATAGGTAAGACCTCTGTTGGCACTACTTTTCTATTCTGGTTTATATTTGGTACTACAAATAATAAAATTGAATTATTTTAAAAAGTTCTACATATGGGCATTTTACAAAATTTACAGAAAAATTTATAGAACTTTTAAAAACTCTACTTGAGAAACAGCAAAATCTTAATTAATAAAAGTATATTTTGTTGATGGAACAAATACAGCAGATTTCTTTTTTTTCTTTTTTTAAAATTTTTATTTATTTATGATAGTCACACAGAGAGAGAGAGAGAGAGAGAGAGGCAGAGACACAGGCAGAGGGAGAAGCAGGCTCCATGCACCGGGAGCCTGACGTGGGATTCGATCCTGAGTCTCCAGGATCACGCCCTGGGCCAAAGGCAGGCGCTAAACTGCGCCACCCAGGGATCCCTGGCAGATTTCTTTAAGACAATATTTCTAGAGATCATGGCATTTGGAAGAGTTACCTTTTCTTTTTTATTTCTTGAATAAATGTTTAGTTGTAAGTCTCTGCTGAATCTGAATAACAAGACTGTTTCTTCCTTAAATATTTTAGAATTTTATTTTAAAATCTTTTTTTAAACAAATTTTTATTTAAATTCAATTTGCAACATGTAATATAACACCCAGTGCTCTGCTCATCACATCACGTGCCCTCCTTAATGCCCATCACCCAGTCACTTCATCCCCTCACCAGCCTCCTCTTCCACAATCGTTTCTTTGTTTCCCAGAGTTAGGAGTCTCTCATGGTTTATCTTCCTCTCTAATTTTTCCCCCACCCAGTTTCTCTCCTTTCCCTTATAATCCCTTTCACTATTTCTGATATTCCACATATGAGTGAAACCATATGATGATTGTCTTTCTCCAATTGACTTATTTCACTCAGCAAAATACCCTCCAGTTCCATCCATGTCAGAACAAATGGTGAGTATTCATACTTTCTGATGGTTGAGTAATATAATATTATTCCATTGTATATATATACCACATCTTCTTTATCCATTCATCTGTTGAAGAACATTCTGACATTTTTAGGAACATTCAATCCTTTTGCAATGATGGTCTACATAGGATTTCATATATTACTTACCTATGTATAAGATCAGATTGGAATCTTAAATACGGCTCAATTTTGACAGGCCTAGTAAATTACTATATTTCATACTACTCCTCTCCCCCATATTTAGCTAATTTGTAAAAAATAAGATAAAATGAATACCTTATTTGTCACAAAAGAATTAACTAGGATGCAATTGATAATGTGGTGTTAACTTTGCTTGATTTCAATTCAACCTATATGTTGCATATTTAAGCTATGGATTTCCAAGATTTTGAAATAAAACTTAATGTTTTTGTTAATATATTTATAGTTTGAGAAAAAAAAAGTACTAATCCTATGCCTTCTCCTACAGAAAAGTAATAAAAGGGAGATTGATAACTTTGGCTGAAAAAAATTTGTTCCCAAAGTTCCTTAAGAAACGTAGAGAAAGGACCACCTGGGTGGCTTAGTGGTTGAGCATCTGCCTGGAGTCAGGATCAAGTTCTGCATCAGACTCCCCACAGGGAGCCTGCTTCTCCTTCTGCCTATGTCTCTGCTCACTCTGTGTGTTTCTCATGAATAAATAAAATCTTAAAAAAAAAAAAAGAACTCCCACAATCCTTTTGAACTTGGTCCTCTAGGAAGGTAGTTCATTATTAGACTTGACTCATGAGATGAAATCTGATTTGCCTATTCCTAAGGCATAGGCATAGGGAGAAGTTCTTAAGTGCAATGTAAGTATAAAAATAAGCGTAATTGTTAAAAATGAAAATTATTTCACCTGGCCTTAAAGAAAGAAAGAAGGAAATGAAAATTATATCAGTGAAAAGGCTTAGAATAAAAGATTTAACAATAAATTATAGACTTGATACAATATGACTAACAACTTCCTTAGGTGTATGTGAAAAGCTTTGAAATACTTTGCTTACTCCTATTCTAGATTTTAGGGGTAGAAGAGATTTTAGATTATTATCTAGATTATTACTAGTCTAATTCTCATCAATTCAAAAGAGGAAAAAATGGACACAGAGATGTTAAATGACTTGTACAGTGTTATAAAACCAAACCAGTTAACAGCAAATTTGATTCCAGCACCCAAGTATTCAGAGCTGATTGCTAAATGATTCCATTTAGCAATCTTTTGGCAGCCTGGTTTACATGTTCCTCTTTACTCTTCCTCCTCCCTCTCCCTTAAGCACATGACCTAGAACTTAGGAATCAAGCAGACATCAAGATACAACCATAGTTGGAGTGTTGTCTAAACTTTACTAGTTCACATACAATGCCATGATTTATGTCATATTGGTACTTCCTAACCATTAGATAAACCTAGACCAGGCTTATGACCTACACATAGTTCACAGATACATTTTGTTTGCATTAGCATGGTATTTTAGAAACATTTTAAAAATGTAAAAAAAATACAAAGATTGGGCATCCCTGGACCCCCATTCTCAAAAGCAGCCATGAGATAGAAATAAGGAATAGCTGACACCTTTGATGAGATATGGGGTTTCCATTTTGCTGGTCTAAACTCTTCCATCTTGTCTCTGACACAAATATTGAGCACCATTTGCTGTTCAGCATCATATTTGTACCTCATGTAAATATTTATCCTCACTGTATCTCTATCAAAAGATGGGTAACAAAAGTGTGGATCAGGATGGGAGTGCCTGGGTGGCTCAGTTGGCTAAGCACCTTGGCTAAGCATCAGATTCTTGACTTTGGTCTCAGGGTTGTGAGATCTAGTTCCACATGGGGCTCTGTGCTCAACTGGAGCCTGCTTGAGATTCTTTTTCTCCCTTTCCCTTTGCCCTTCCCCTTGCTTATGCTCTCTTTTTCTCAAGTAAATAAATCTTAAAAAAAAAAAAAATGTGGACCAGGATGGTCATGTGATTTTTCTCCATCTAGGCTCACTTCTTGATTTTACTTCCCTAGATCTTGAGAATATTTGCGTTTACAATGCTTGGATAGACTGTATTATACCCATCTGGCAGCAGTATATATTAGAAATTAGATTTAAAAGCATAAGACCCACTGTCTTTCTTTAAAAATTTACTAATATTCAAAATTAGTCATTTCCTTTATTATTTTTACTATTAAGTGTGTAATTATTTTTTGTATGCCATTTTCTGTATATAATTATTTTCTGTATACCAAGAAATGACTAAAAGTAATTCTCCCTTTGAATTATAAGAATTATTAAAAGTTATATTAAACTACTATACATTTGGCAGTCTTCACAATACAGCTAAATATCAAAAGATTTAACCGACTAAGCTAAAGCCATCTAGGTGCCCTAAAATATAAAAAAATTTAAAAACACACGGCAAAAGTAGTTTCTTAACAGTGGATGAATTCTATAGCCCAAAAATAGAACTGCAGTTAAGCTTGTGTATAAGCAATGCAGTTTTTTCAGCAGTGAAGGAGATCTGTGGCTAAACCATTTTGCCCTTCATCAAAATGACTGTAAGGTGGACATCAGACACTTTTTCTCTCCTCAACTAGTTCCATTCACTGTATACATTTTTTTATCTGAATTGTAGATAACTCGGGCAAGTGATATATTGATATTCTGGCAATGGCTTAATAAAACCATGAAGAACAACTCTGCTCTTCCCATTACCTGACTTTTATGTGACTTTGGTATTGATTTAAATGGCATTTTATTTATTTCCAAGGAAATAATCTTACTGATTTTTTTTTATAAAGATCAATGATTATAATTTTACTTTCAAATACAAAGAAAGCTAACTACCAAAATGGCCACCTCACTGCTTTTAAATAAATGATAGTGTAGCTTATTTCCTTATGCAATCATCCAGCCTTAACTGTGGCACATTTCAGTTTTTGTATAAGTTTTTCTCTGCCAAAGATTTCTGATATGAACCTCATTTTAAAAAATAACAGTGCTATAATTCCATCAGGAAAGATAATCCCAGAACTATTTTTAAAGTTAGGCAGTGATAAAAATATTATACAGTTTAAATGATGTTTTTGAGGTATTTTAAATAGAAATTTTTAAGGTTGAATATAAAACACAACCTATGAAATTAAAAGATTAATACTGGCTTAATTTTAGGATAATGGTTCCCCAAAGAAGCAAATATTTACAAAAAATCTGATCACATACAATGGCAAAAAGATAATCATAATAATTTTTAAAATCTACACAGCATATGTGCTCTATGTAGGTATATTGTGTCTTTGTTTTATTACTACTTTTCAATTATTGTGCTATAAAAAATAAAATGTTCTTTATGGCAAGTAAAACTAAAAAAAGTGAAAAAATAAAAAAGGCAGTAAAGCCCAATAAATATTTCTATCAACAAAAATATAATTATATCCTCTCTAGCTCCCATTTGGAGCAAAGACAAAAAGATAGCACACATTTTCCTATTTTCCTCTTGCTGCATCTTTTTTCTATTCAGTAAGTGGGAAAAAAAAAAAAAAAAAAGAGAAACAATCAGACATTCGTCAGTATCTCTCTGGATTCTTTTGTCAGTTGTCCGCGGGTTATAGACCATTCTTAAGAACCACCAGTCCAAAGTTCTCTTTCCCTTTACAGGGTGAAATGCAAACTAGAACTCTCTAAAGACAGAATATATTAGATGTGGGATCATGTATCAGTTATTGCTACTGTCACCCTTTCTAAGTGCTCCCTTATTATTTTCCCTTCTTTTCTTTTCGTCCCTTACTCCAAAGTCTTTTACTGTTTGCAACTTAGCTATCTTCTCTGGTCCTTATGGAATTATCGTATAATTATGGGTTTGAATCTCAGCCCCTCTGGATATAGCTATGTAACCCATGGAAAATTATTTATTTTCATGAGTTCCTGACTTGTCATTTGGAAATAAGATGGATAATAGTTCTTTTTTTCATGCTATTCACTTTAGCATAATGCCAGACATACAATAATCACTCAATTCTAATATATAATTATAAAATAATTATAAAATCTTTTATGGATTTCCTGGAGTGAAGAGGTTGGAGGATTGTTAAGTACTAAGGAAATACTTTGACTTCTAGGAGAAAATTGTGCCTGAAAGTATATTTCCTTAGTTTCATTTCAGAAAAGAGTTTTGAGGGATCCCTGGGTGGCACAGGGGTTTAGCGCCTGCCTTTGGCCCAGGGCGCGATCCTGAAGCCCCGGGATCGAATCCCACGTCGGGCTCCCGGTGCATGGAGCCTGCTTCTCTCTCTGCCTGTGTCTCTCCCCTCTCTCTCTCTGTCACTATCATAAATAAAAAAAAAAAAAAAGAGTTTTGATAAGTTGATAGATGGTTTCTGACTTTCTGCTTAGCCCAAATCCACCTTTAATCAGAAATTTGGTCAGTAGAGTATTTTCAGAACTAGAAGAAAATAAAGTGAGATCATCTAAACACATGAAATAAATGCCCTAGGTGTATCTAGCACTCTTCTCTGAGTGCCTATCTTGTACCTTAGTAATTTCTCCTTATCCTCCTCCTCCTTCTTCTCCTTCTTCTGCCTCTTCCTCTTCTTCCTCTTCCTCCACTTCTTTTCTTTTTTTTTTTTTTAATTTTTATTTATTTACTTATGATAGTCACAGAGAGAGAGAGAGAGGCAGAGACACAGGCAGAGGGAGAAGCAGGCTCCATGCATCGGGAGCCTGATATGGGATTCGATCCCGGGTCTCCAGGATCGCGCCCTGGGCCAAAGGCAGGCGCCAAACCGCTGCGCCACCCAGGAATCCCCCTCCACTTCTTTTCTTAAAGGACATGGAGTTTACAAGATACACTGAAAGAAATGAAAAATGAGAATAGGTGAGAAATTATATATTAAGAACTAAATTGTCATGGTGATCAAGTATGAACTTTGTCTCACTTTTTATTTATTTTGTATAGTCTTAATATTTTTGAGCCAAAATTTAAAAATTAGTATAATTTAAATGCATAAATATTTGATTTTTTAGCTTATCATAAAAATCAATTTGATTTACCTTCTAGGATTGATAAGTGTTAATTTCCAAATTCTAATATAAAGGCTGGCACATAGGTGCTCAATAGACATTTGTTGAACACTTTAAAGAATGATTATGACAAACAAAGAATACAGAGAGTTTGTATTTGAGTAAATAATGCCAATGGGTCTTTAGGATGCCAACAGAGGACATAGGACAGAAAGCAGTGAGTGGCGGGATGATCTTTTCCTTTCCTTCTTGAAATAGCTTTGCAAAAATGATTCACATGTACTTCTCCTTTAGAAATGCCTATTGGGGGATCCCTGGGTGGCGCAGCGGTTTAGCGCCTGCCTTTGGCCCAGGGCGCGATCCTGGAGACCCGGGATCGAATCCCACATCGGGCTCCCGGTACATGGAGCGTGCTTCTCCTTCTGCCTATGTCTCTGCCTCTCTCTCTCTCTCTCTCTCTGTCTGTGACTATCATAAAAAAAAAAAAAAAATTTAGAAATGCCTATTGGACATCTTGGAAGATTTTTCCTCCCAGTATGTTATGTGGGAATATTGCATTGGTTTTGACATCCCTTGCTCTTCTCAAGTTGTGTTCTTGTGATTCCATGTGGCATCCACATAGTCAAATCCAATGATTTCTTTACAACTTTAATGCCCTTTCAGTTTTTATAACCTTTTATTTGATACCTTTGCTTTTTGTCTTCCCATTCTTTGGATTTTTCCCCCCACTGATATCTGGCTAACATTTATTGAGAATTAACTTTGTCTCAGGTACTGGTCTAGCCTTGGATAACTTATTTGCTTTTTGCAAAAACCCCATGAAAGAAGTATTTATTATTCCTATCTTAAAGATGGGGAAATTTGTCCATGGTTACTTGGTTAGCACAATAGGGAAGAAGAATCTGACAGCAGGCACTGAGATCAGATCTCATATTCTTAGCACTGTTACAGTGGTGACAATGTAATGACCTAGGTCGTCTTTGACCACTTTTCTGTGTACTTTTCTCAGCTTGGCTGACTGGTTCTGCTTTTACTATCTGTCTCTCTCCTTACGAATTATGATAATTACAAAAAAAAATCACCCTCCTTCCATTTTCTCTTTCCAAATTAGTCCTTTTAATCACACCCCATGAATTTTGAAACGAAGTGTTACTCTTATTGTTTTTTTTATATTTATTTATTTATTTATTTAGATTTTATTTTATTTATTCATGATAGACAGAGAGAGAGAGAGGCAGAGACACAGGCAGAGGGAGAAGCAGGCTTCATGCAGGGAGCCCGACATGGGACTCAATTCCGGGTCTCCAGGATCACGCCCCGGCTGAAGACAGGCACTAAACCATTGAGCCACCCGGGGATCCCTCTTATTGATTTTTTTAAAAGATTTTATTTATTTATATAAGAGAGAGAGAGCTAGAGGGAGGGGCAAAGGAAGAGGGCGAAGCAGACTCCCTGCTAAGCAGGGAACCAGACTCTGGGTTTGATCCCAGGACTGGGAGATCATGACCTGAGCCAAATGCAGATGTTGTACCAACTCAGCCACCCAGGAACCCCTCTTAGTGATATATATATATATTTTTTTTTTGCAGCAGTTGAGATTTTACTTACTATTCACTTCAAAAGAAATTTAGGAAAGTTTTAAATATCTGAGGGACTGGAGATGGTTTTTACTTTTGAATTCTATTGCTTTTTAAATTAGATTATAGTCATTGAATGTGATGTATACTTTTTATATTTTAAAGAATTTATTGAGTTTTTCCTTGTGGCCAAATATATAATAAAATTTGATTAATGCTTCATGGGAACTTGAAAAGAAAATGCACTTTTTTTTTTTTTTCCAGAGTACTGGGTTCAGAGTCATTCCTTATTGATTTTCTTGTATTCGGCTCTCTTATGCCATTTTTGATTATTTTAATTACATAACGAATGAGAGTTGTGTAAAACTTCTTGCTACTTATACCTATTTTTCTTGCATGCCTAGATATTTTAACTCTCTATATTTTGTTACAATAGTAACAATTTCAGCTCATAGATAAATCATAATTATACCTTCACTCTATGTTGTACCCTTCACCATTAAAAAGCTATGTTCTACTTCACACTTAATATGATTTTATCCATTATTTCAATTTTAAAAACAATATAGTAACTCCTGCATATTTAAGCATGTGTACCATGTATTATTAAGGCCCAACATAAAATCTCAAATGTTGGATACATATTTGATACTGTAATATTTGTTGTGTAAGTAATGAATACAAATGAGTTTCCTGGGTTATGCACGTAGCATCTTTGACTACTGTGTTACCCACGGACATGCACAAGGGCAAAACTATGAGAATGTCTCTCTGAAGTTAAACTTTTGAAAACGTCCTAAGAGAACCTACAGTTTGTCACTAGGAGATTATCTAAACTTTTCAAAAGTTAGTACTTTGGGTCAATATTTGTTCTATATTCATAATGATTTTTGTTTGAAATTTAATTCATCTTCTTAAATTCAACAAACTTAAGGTAGTAAAAAATTCAGTCTTGGTTTGTAATCAGTGTTCAAAAATGTCCCTTATAAAAATATTGTCTCAATTGGGAGGTACGGTCAATATTTGTATGGAACTTTACTACTTTATGTTCACAATATGTCTTACTATTTATTTTTTATTTCTTCAGTCAGTGTTGTTCTCATGTGTAACATTATTTGTCTAAGAACTTGTTTAGGGTTGCCTGGGTGGCTCAATGGCTGAGCGTCTGCCTTTGGCTCAGGTTGTGATCCTGGGGCCCTGGGATCGAGTCCCGCATCAGGCTCCCCATGGGGAGCCTGCTTCTCCCTCTGCCTGTGCCTCTGCCTCTCTCTCTGTGTTTCTCATGAATAAATAAATAAAATCTTAAAAAAAGAAAACAACATGTTTAGTAGCATTCAGACAATCAAGTATATCTCATTCCATAAACCTGGGAATATTCTTTATTGCTTAGCTTCATCAAAGTATAATTGTTGTCCCTGGATATTGCTGTCAAGTGATCAGGTTTGTCTTTGAAAACTCCTTTTACCTCATTTTCAAAGGAATATTAGAAATATCTTAGGATATTCTTCTTTTCAGATTTTTGATGTCATAATATGTGTTTTTTTCTTATGCATTTTGAAATTGGATACTGACATTATTGGATATAAATAGCTTTGATTTAAAATATAATTAGAGGATCCCTGGGTGGCGCAGTGGTTTGGTGCCTGCCTTTGGCCCAGGGCGCGATTCTGGAGACCCGGGATCGAATCCCATGTCGGGCTCCCGGTGCATGGGGCCTGTTTCTCCCTCTGCCTATGTCTCTGCCTCTCTCTCTCTCTCTGTGACTATCATAAATAAATTAAAAAATAAAATAAAATAAAATATAATTAGAAATACTATAATTTTTAATAAATTTGAACATATGTTAAAACAAAAATCCTTCCACAGTTATTTATAATAGATCATTTAACCCTCACCTGTAATTACTTTTACATCTATAGTTATTCTTAGTTTAAAATTATTTATACTTTAAGTTCATTCTATTTAATCCAGGGATTGTCATATCTACTTTACCAACCAAGAAGACCAGAATTATATCAAACTGAGGTTATGGATATAAACTAGTAGTGAGGAATGTAGTGGGTATGAGGCTTGGGAGGACCTTTGAGGTCCCCCCACTTTAGCTCAAATATCTATCATAGATAGTCTTTGCTTCCTATTTCAGGGACTTTCTAAATCACCCAAAGCTTAAACAATTGAATGATTCCATTTCATTTCTAGTCACTTTCCCTAAAACTCATATGTGTTTAAATTGTTTTGTTTTGTTTTAAACAGCTGTAATGTGGGGGGATATTTTAATAGTTCTTTCAAATAATTCTGAGTTTCCTCTAACACTATATCAACATTCAACAGCGATATTTGGTTTTGTTTTTTTAGAGAGAGAGAAAGCAAGCAAGAACACACGAGCAGGAGGAAGAGCAGAGGGAGATAGAGAATCTTAGGTAGGCTGCAGGCCCAACACTAAGCCTGTTGAGGGGCTTGATCTCATGACCTTGAGATCATGACCTGATCTGAAATCAAGAGTCCTAAGCTTAAAAAAAAAAAAAAAGAGTCCTAAGCTTAACCCAACTGACCTACCCAGATATTCTAACATGTAATGTTTTCTTAAATATTAGTTGCAATAGGGAATTTGAAGTCAAGCAGGTGAACTTTTTATACTCTTTTACATTGCTAAGTTCTGCTTTCTTCTTGAGCTATAATTGACATAGGACATTATATTAGTTTAACATGTACAACATAATGTTTTAATATATGTTTATATTGTAGAATGATTGCCACAATATGTTTAGTTAATACTCATCTTTCTATAGTTACAATTGTTTTTCTTGTGCTGAGAACTTTTAAGTTCTACTCTATTAACAACTTCCAAATATACAATGCAGTATTATTATCTATAATCAGCATGGTGTACATTACACTCCCCATCCCCCACCTCTGGTAATCTGGTAACAGCCATTCTGTTCTCTGTCTCCATGAGTTCAGTTTTTTTTTTTTTTTTTTTTTTTTTTTTAGATTCCACATGTAGGTAAAATCATATAGTATTTATGATTCTCTCTCTTATTTCACCTCAAATTGTTTTTAAGTGTCATTATGGTCTGGTCTTTTTTTATAAAATTCTGGCACAATTTGGGTCTGGTTTGGTTTAATTAAACAGAGTGCTGTTCAATCAATGTGACTAAAATAGCCTCATCTTTTTGAGTATAGGCACGAAACCATTAATGGTTAAGATCCACAATGTTGGGTGTTACATAGAAGTTTCCACACTCTCCTTCCTGCTGTCCCTTTTAATGGCACATAATCTAAATTTTATTCTTATAAATGTGGAAGTATATCATATCTTTAAAATTCCTACAGACTTAGTTAACACTTTGGTTTGTAAAGGTGCTCAGGGTAGACTCAAGGTTGTGACCTAGTGCTGACAATCTATTTTTTTTCATAAGGACTTAATTCATTTGAGAAAAGAAGATAGTCATATTTAGGCCAAATAAATGGTTCAAATGCAATTTTAATGAAAAGGAGCTATGGTCCAATTTCTTTTCGGACTCAGGGAACTTCACTCTCAGATGAGTTTGAAGATTTACAGAAGCTTTCTGTCTGTCTCCCTATATATACATTAGTATATGCATGCATATCTATTTATATATATATCTATATAAATATGTATATATGTATTCATATCTCTATATATGTACTTTTCTATCTATATATCTATCTATAGACTTATTTAACATCAAACATGTGTAATAGGTAAGTAAAAATTCTGATAACCTTCATGGTATGACAGTTTGGTTAAGTAATCCAGCAAGTAGACTTTGAGTTTGAAGTATTGTAGAGTTGAAAATGCATTTTACCCCTGGTGACTTTTTATTATTGTATCCTTCTCTCTCTTATACTTATTCCTTTCTTTACCTAATGAAGGAGATTTTTAATATATGTTTTTTTCTGGTCTCATTTTGACATATGAAGGGCAGAATTATTATTATAGCAAATGCCCAATAAATGTGGCTGATATCATTCATATTCTCTTGATATTCTGGAAATGTACCTAGGATATTGAACATAAGTTTAAATTCCTCCTCTTCCTCTCAGCTTTCTGCTTCTCATCAGCTAGTCTCATCTCAAAATACTTTGCTTTGTCACTTTGAGTGAATATTGAACCAAAAATGTTTGCCTTTTGTAAAATGGAGGTAAATTGTCATATTTTTCATGTTCCACTTTTAATTTCACCCCCAGTTTATAACTGAGATTGGAGTAATGTCTCCAGGGCAATGTTTTCATTTTACTCTGCAAGGTAAGTATCATACATTCACATATATTCTGGTTAGTCCTTCCCTTAGATTTAGAGTGATTTGGGAATCCCTGAGTGCCCCATCGGTTTAGTGCCCAGGGCGTCATCCTGGAGACCCAGGATTGAGTCTCACATCAGGCTTCCTGCATGGAGCCTGCTTCTCCCTCTGCCTGTGTCTCTGTCTCTTTCCCTGTGTCTTTCATGAAGAAATAAATAAAATCTTTAAAAAAATATTTGGTGTGATTCCCTTTGCCTACAGAATCATTGTACTTGGCATTGCTTGATCATTTATTGTGGCTCATTAAAAATTATCTTCTAGCATTCTATTCCATCCATAGTTAGGAAAGGAATGAAATAAAACTGGCCTGAAACAACTGATTGTTAGGAGTCCTTCTATCCCCAGCATTTGTCCCAAAGCTATTTGGCCCATACCCATAGCAAGTCAGGATGTCAGGTCTGTTTTTAGTGCCTTGAAGTGACACTAACATACTGAAAGCCCTGCAGGGCAGATACCCACTGTTTTAGTTTTTCCCTCCAGATTGTAGAATGTTATACTTAGACATGTTATATCTGTAAAATTGTAGAAAGATATTGCAAAAGTTATTTCAACCAGTCGTTCAGAAATATGCTGAAATTTTAGATAATCCCTCACAATTTATAATGTATGATACAAAAATGAATTCCAGTTTTTAACAATTTGTTATGACTAAAATCTGAATGCTGGATAATATATTAAACTTATAGCCATGGATACCTAGTTAATGTGCCTTTGTAATAGAACAAACAAAAATCTACAGCATTTTTCTCGCTAAATTTTAGTCAGTAAAGACCATGAAAGATTGACAGGAAGTATGTGGCTTACCATGTTTGTTTGTTGCGACACAAGCCAGAACTGTTTGTTTTAAGGATATGCTCAGTTGGCATGGTGAGATTGTGAGAACCATCTTTAGATCTGCATTACACAAAACCTAGAAAAAGCTAAAGTATGATTCTCAAAATAAGTATAAAAAAACTTACCTTTTAAGCTTTTTATAGGGAAACTCGACTTTACATGGTCCATTTCTAGTAGGGTCCTTGGCACTCCGAGTATTATATTGAGATCTTAGAATTGATGTGACATTTTACTTTCTAGATATTTCCAGTTTAAATAGGCCACCAGCTTGTTCTATACACTGGGCATAGAAAGGCCCTTTAACAATTTGTTTGGGAAAGATGTTCAAACTCAGTTTGTCCTTTCTCTATGATGAAATGCTCTTTTAAATTCAATTACCAAGACCTAAATACACTTAAATGACTGACAAGAGAATTATTAACCACATTTTAATAGCTAAAGGCATCATGGATTTCAGATAGGAACATTTTTAATGCTGTGAACCAATGCTAGATGCTCACATCATATCACATCATCTTTTTTTTTTTTTAAGGTAACAATTTTATTTTGTGTAGGAGGTAATTTACTGTGGTTCACTTATAGTGGATCAAGAAACATCTGCAATATGGTGCATCTAGATTAGTAAACCTGTAATTTAGGACTGAAAATATCGATTGCATTTTTCTGCTCTTGAACTTTCTGCTTTCCTTTCTCAATAGTTTCTTACTCATTATATTTAATTTAGGCAAGGTTACAGCCACTGAAGGGTGGAGCAAACTGCTATCTTCAGAGACAGCATTACAGGGTGAACTAATTTCCTCTCCCCTGCAATTATTTACACTTAAACAATATTTTGTCCTCCAGAAAGATTTCAAAATCATGCAAAGATAATTAGGAGTTATATGCATTCTGTTTTCTCCTTAAAATTTATCATTCAGAAATTTAGAGTAAACCATTTTTAATTGCTTTGGGCTAGCACACAGCCCTTAAATGTAGTCAAACCACACAGAGACAATATTTTAAAAGATCTTTTAGCTTGAACTAGCAAAGCATAAATGAATGACGTTGCTGTGTATGATTAGGAGTGTGTCTGATTAAAAGAAGAAGACCAGAGAAGGAGAGAGGGGAGTAAACATACTAAAGAGAGAAGAATTAAGTGGTTGAGTAAAGTCATATATACAAAAATAAAACATGATTTAGTTGGGAGTCAGGAGACTTAAAATTACAGCCTTGTCCTAGTGAATTTTCCTCTCTTAGTCTCAGTTTCCTCATGTATAGAAGCCCAGATTAGGCAGTTGTGCTGGTTATTTCTGGCTTCATTTCTGTGATAGCAAGAGGTAATCAAGTGGTGGGAGGGGTAAGTGCCTTGAATTATTTTTGTTTTTGGAGAAAAATATGCTGTTGAATAAAAACACTTTTTAGAAACAGAGAAATATACCATTGACCATTCCACTTTTGTATATAATCTTAAAATAGTTTTCAGGATAAGAATTTTCATATGTGCTAAATTGTAAGATCATGATCCTCAGAAAGTGGGATCCGTAGACTCCTGGGGAATCCTGAGATTTAGGGATCCACACAGTCAAAACTATTTTTATAAAAATACTAAGGCATTATTTTTGTGTTTAGGATTTTCCATAACAGTACAAAGACAGTAGCAGATAAAACTTCTGGTGCCTTGGTACAAATCAGTGTAGTGACAGCAGATTGTACAGGTAGATATTTTATTAATTACTATGCACTCATAGTTCCAAAAACAAACAAACAAACAAAAAAAAACAAAAACAAAAACAAAGGCTTCAGTTTCCACACATAAAGAGCTTGGAAATCACCATTCTATCCTAAACAACAAGAAAATGCTCAACAAACTAAAACATTGACAATGCTGCCCCTAAGGTTGGAGTCATAGATTAGCAAATATAGGGAATCATGACTTACTGGGGCAGAGACTCAAGAGAAGAAACCAGGTCTAGAGTAGTATGAGATAATAGGAAAAAAACATACATACATACGTACAGATATATCATCTGTCCCTGGTTCCTGGTGCAGAGCTCCCAACGCTTATAATTTCCTAAGTGTTAAGAACCCTAGGAGCATTTCTTCTTCTAATATATTGCTCTTTGACCACTGTTCCTGACACAGACCTCTTTTTATTATTGTAGTTTCCTGTTGATAGGAGTGTCTTTTGCTCTAATGTGGTGACTTTGGGTGAGCTCCTGGATGAGGGCTTGTCCCAGGAAGGACCATGCCATGATTAGAAGCTTGGAATTTTCAGGCCAATTCCCCATTCTCTTAAGGGGGGAGAAAGGCTAAAAGTGGATCTAATGGTTGGTCATGTCTACATGATATTGGTCATGTTTCCAAAAAAATCCCCAAAGCAACGGAGAGTTTCCAGGTTGGCAAACACATGGAGGTGCTAGAAGACTCGTGCACTTGGAGAAGGCATGGAAGACCTGCTGGTGTCCAAGAATTGTTAGTTGGTATGGGGAAAAACCTCCACACATTTGGTGACCAGAAGTATCAGAAGTAAATTGTTCTCTATGTAAAAGGAAAGGAGACACATAGGAGCTTATTCCTGAGGGAATATAGAAAGGAAAAAACTGAGCTCTTTTACAGATAGGAAAACCAGAACTGTAATTGACAAATTTCTGGAGGTTCTGTGTGGACAACTCTGAAATGTTAAAAACTCCAGGGGAACCCAGGCATAGGGAGAACCCCACAATACTGTGAAATTTACCTCCAAGAGAACAACCAGTTTCTCACAATAAATATCCTCTCATGCTCTATCTGGGAAAAGGGAAAAGGGACAATTTTGAAATATACCAGAGCACTCTGTTCTTCTTACAAGGCCCACCTTCAGGAGAAACTAGTTAACAAGAGCCTAACTTGCTGGGATATTATCAGAGCTTAACTGATTTGGGGAAGGGTAATACTCAACTCCAGTTCCCTCAAGCTTTCCACATGGGAGAAAGGAAATTTCCAATACCAACCCATTCTAGCCATTTTCTCCCACCCAGGAGAGGAGAAAAATATAATAACTGAGAAAACCTGTGATATTCAGAGAACAGAAGCATAGGCTCACTAAAATACTGAGACATAATCATAGAGGTACAGACTGCTTCCCCTCCCTGACATCTTACCACCACACTACTAATGGCCTATTTACAGCAGTTCCTTTACCACATTATGCCTGCTATCAAGAAAAACATTACAAGGCATGCTAAAAGCAAAAACCACAACTTGAGGAGACAGAGTGAGCATCAGAACCAGACATGATAGGGATTTTGGAATCATCAGATCAGTAGTTTAAAATAACCATAATTAATTTACTAAGGCCTCTGATGGATAAAGAAGATAGCATACAAGAACAGATGTACAAGGTAAGCCGAAAGATGGAAATCCTAAGGAAAAGAAAAAGAAAAAGAGAAGTGCCAGAGGTCAAAAACATTGTATCAGAAATAAAGAATAAAGGCTTTGATGGGCTTATCTGTAGACTGGATACATAGCTGAGGAAAGAAACTCTGAGCCTGACAATATGTTATTAGAAACATTGAAGACTGAAATGCAGGGCTGCCTGGACAGCTCAGTCACTTAAGCATCCGACTCTTGATTTTGGCTCAGGTCGTGATTTCAGGAACAGGAGATCAAGCCCCATATTGGGCTCCTCAGGGGCATGGAACCTGTTTGAGATTTTTTCTTTCCCTCTCCCCTTGCCCTTCCCCCACTCTATATCTCAGAAAAAAAGAAAACTGAAGTACAAAGATAACAAAGACTGAGAAAAATCACCAGAATATCCAGATACTGTGGAACAACTATAAAAGGTATACCATATGTGTAGTGGGAATACCAAAAGAAAAAAGAGAGAAAGAAACAAATTTTTGAGGTGATAGTGACTGAAAAATTCCCCACATTCATGTGAAACTTGAAACCATTGATCTAGGAAGCTCAGATAATACCAAGTAGGTAAATGCCCTCCACCCCCTCCCTTTCCAAAAAATAAACCTAACTCCACATAGCCATATCATTATCAAATTACAGAAAATCAAAGGTAAAGAGAAAATGTCTAAAGAAACCAGAGGGGAGAAATAATCACAATAATAATACAAAGGACAGGAGGGAGTAATTAGAATAATTTTATAGGGCAGCCCAGGTGGCTCAGTGGTTTAGTGCCACCTTCAGCCCAGGATGTGATCCTGGAGACCCAGGATTGAGTCCCATGTCAGGTTCCCTGCATGAAGCCTGCTTTGCCCTCTGTCTGTGTCTCTGCCTTTCTCTCTCTGTGTCCTCCATAAATAAATAAATAAATAAATAAATAAATAAATAAATAAATAAATGAAATCTTAAAAAATAGAATAATTTTATAATTGTTGTTATTATAAGGTACTTACACTACTCATGAAGTGGTATAGTGTTATTTGCAAGTGGACCTGGATTTGTTGTAATTGTCTACTGCAAACTTTAGGACAACACTTAAAGAGAAAAAAGGAGTACAACTGATATGCTGAAGAAAGAGAGAAAATGCAATGTTCAATAAAACCACAAAATGCAGAAAAAGAGTTAAAGATAAAAAAAGAATAAGAGCAACAAATAAAAAATAGATATACTAGATATAATCCAACTATATCAGTTGTCATTTTGATTGTCACTGGTCTAAACACAACAATTAAAAGACAAATTGTCTGCAAGAAAATTAAGGAGGACCCTATAAAAGAAAGATGAAACCCAAATAAATTATCCATAAAAAGAGGGACTGAGTAGGCATTACGATGACACTAAATTCATATCTTTCAATAGTTAGCCTGCATGTGAATGGGCTAAATGATCCCATCAGAAGATGCGGGGTATTAGACTGGATAAAAAAGCAAGACCCATCTATTTGCTGTCTACAAGAGACTCATTTTAGACCTAAGGACACCTACAGCCTGAAAATGAGAGGGTGGAGAACCATTGACCATTCAAATGGTCCTTAAAAGAAAGCAGAGGTAGCCATCCTCATATCAGATAAATTAAAGTTTATCCCAAAGACTGTAGTAAGAGATGAAGAGGGACACTATATCACACTTAAAGGATCTCACCAATGAGAGGACCTAACAATCATGAATGTCCCTAATGTGGGAGCTGCCAAGTATATCAATAAATTAACCAAAATAAAGAGATACTTAGATAATAATACACTTATACTGGGAGACTTCAACATGGTGTTTTCTACAAATGACAGATCTTCTAAGCACAACATCTCCAATGAAATGAGAGCTTTAAATAATACACTGGACCAGATGGATTTCACAGATATATACAGAACTTTACATTCAAATGCAACTGAATACACTTCTTCTCAAGTGCACATGGAACTTTCTCCAGAATAGACCACATACTGGGTCACAAATCAGTCTTAACTGATACCAAAAGACTGGGATTGTTCCTTGCATATTTTCAGACCATAATGCTTTGAAACTTGAACTCAATCAGAAGAAGAAATTTGGAAGAAACTCAAATACGTGGTTGTTAAGGACCGTCCTGTTAAAAAATGAAAGGGTCAACCAGGAAATGAGAGAAGAATTAAAAAGATTCATGGAAACTAATGAGAATAAAGATACAACCTTTCAAAATCTTTGGGATACAGCAAAAGCAAAAGCAGTCCTGAGAGGGAAATACATTGCAATACAAGCATCCTTCAAAAAAATGGAAAAAAATCAAATACACAAGCTAACCTTACACCTAAAGGACCTGGAGAAAGAAGAGCAAATAAAACCTACACCCAGAAGAAGAAGAGAGTTCATAAAGATTCGAGCAGAACTCAATGAAATAGAGATCAGAACAACTAGAACAGAAAAACAAAACCAGGAGTTTGTTCTTTGAAAGAATTAATAAGATAGATCAACCATTAGCCAGCCTTATTAAAAACAAAAGAGAAAAGACCTAACTTAATAAAATCACAAATGAAAAAGGAGAGATCACAACCAATACCAAAGAAATACAAACAATTTAAAAACCATATTATGAGCAGCTATACACCAATAAATTAGGCAAGCTAGAAGACATGGACACATTTCTGGAAAGCCACAAACTACCAAAACTGGAACAGAAAGAAATAGAAAACCTGAACAGACCAATAACCAGCAAGAAAATGGAAGCAGTCATCAAAAACCACCCAAGACACAAAGGTCCAGGGCCAGATAGTTTCCCAGGGGAATTCTATCAAATGTTTAAAGAAGAAACAATACCTCTTCTACTAAAACTGTTCTGAAAGATAGAAAGGAATTCAATACTTCCAAACTTGTTCTATGAGGCCAGCATCACCTTAATTCCCAAACCTACAAAGACCCCACCAAAAAGGAGATTATAGACCAATATCCCTGATGAACACAGATGCAAAAATTCTCAACAAGATACTAACCAATAGGATCCAACAAGACATTAAGAAGATTATTCACCATGACCAAGTGGGATTTATCCCCAGGATGCAAGGCTGGTTCAACACTCGTAAAGCAATCAACGTGATAGATCACATTAACAAGAGAAAAAACAAGAACCATAGGACCCTCTCAATAGATGCAGAGAAAGCATTTGACAATACAGCATCCATTCCTGATCAAAACTCTTCAGAGTGTAGGGATAGAGGGAACATTCCTCAGCATCTTAAAAGCCATCTACGAAAAGTCCACAGAAAATATCTTTCTCAATGGGGAAACACTGGGAGCCTTTCCCTTAAGATCAGGGACACGGCAGGGATGTCCACTCTCACCACTGCTCTTCAACATAGTACTAGAAGTCCTAGCCTCAGCAATCAGGCGATTAAAAGAAATAAAAGGCATTCAAATTGGCAAAGATGAAGTCAAACTCTTCCTCTTTGCAGATGACATGATACTGTGCATAGAAAATCCAAAGGACTCCACCCCAAGATTGCTAGAACGCAAACAGCAATTTGGCAGTGTGGCGGGATACAAATCAATGCCCAGAAATCAGTGGCCTTTCTATACACTAACAATGAGACTGAAGAAAGAGGAATTAAGGGACCAATCCCATTTATAATTGCATCCAAAAGCATAAGATACCTAGGAATAAACCTAACCAAAGAAGTAAAGGATCCATACCCTAAAAACTACAGAACACTTCTGAAAGAAATCGAGGAAGACACGGAGAGATGGAAAAATATTCCATGCTCATGGATTGGAAGAATGAATATTGTGAAAATGTCAATGCCACCCAGGGCAATTTACATATTCAATGCAATCCCTATCAAAATACCATGGACTTCCTTCAGAGAGTTGGAACAAATAATCTTCATATTTGTGTGGAATCAGAAAAGACCCTGAATAGCCAGAGAAATATTGAAAAAGAAAACCAGAGAGAGGCATCACAATGCCTGACTTCAGGTTGTACTACAAAGCTGTGTTCATCAAGACAGTGTGGTACTGGCTCAAAAACAGACACATAGATCAATGGAACAGAATAGAGAACCCAGAAATGAGCCCTCAATTTAATGGTCAACTGGAAAAGCAGGAAAGACTATCCACTGGAAAAAGGACAGTCTCTCCAATAAATGGTGCTGGGAGAATTGGACAGCCACATGCAGAAGAATGAAACTAGACCATTCTCTTACACCAGACACAAAGATAAACTCAAAATGGATGACAGATCTAAATGTGTGACATGAATCCATCAAAATCCTAGAGGAGAACACAGGCAACACCCTTTTTGAACTTGTCCACAGCAACTTCTTGCATGATATATCTATGAAGGCAAGGGAACAAAAGCAAAAATGAAGTATTGGGACTTCATCAAGATCAAACGCTTCTGTACAGCAAAAGAAAGAGTCAGCAAAACTAAAAGACAGCCTACAGAATGGGAGAAGATATTTGCAAATGACATATCAGATAAAGGGCTAGTATCCAAGATCTTTAAAGAACTTATTAAACTCAACACCCAATATACAAAAAATCCAATCATGAAATGGGCAAAAGACATGAACAGAAATTTCACCAAGGAAGACATAGACATGACCAACAAGCACATGAGAAAACATTCCGCATCACTTGCCATCAGGGAAATACAAATCAAAACCACAATGAGATCCGACCTGACACCAGTGAGAATGGTGAAAGTGAACAAGACAGGAAACAACAAATGTTGGAGAGGATGTGGGGAAAGGGGAACCCTCTTGCTGTTGGTGGGAATGTGAACTGGTGCAGCCACTCTGGAAAACTGTGTGGAGGTTCCTCAAACAGTTAAAAGTAGATCTGCCCTATGATCCAGCAATTGCACTGCTGGGGATTTACCCCAAAGATATAGATACAGTGAAATGCTGGGACACCTGCACCCCAATGTTTATAGCAGTAATGTCCACAATAGCCCAACTGTGGAATGAACCTTGGTGTCCAACGAAAAATGAATGGATAAAGAAGCTGTGCTCTCTATATACAATGGAATATTACTCAGCTATTAGAAACGACAAATATCCACCATTTGCTTCCACGTGGATGGAACTGGATGGTATTATGCTGAATGAAGAGAGTCAATTGGGGAAGGACAAACATTATATGATCTCATTCATTGGGGAATATAAAAAATAGTGAAAGGGAATAAAGGGGAAAGGAGAGAGTGGGAAAAATCAGAGAGGGAGACAGAACATGAGAGACTGGTAACTCTGGGAAACGAACAAGGGGTAGTTGAAGGGGAGGTGGGAGGAGGGATGGGGTGACTGGGTGACGGGCACTGAGGGGGGCACTTGGCGTGATGAGCTCTGGGTGTTATGCTATATGTTGGCAAATTGAACTCCAATTAAAAAAATTAAAAAAAAAGAGTTTAAAGGGATTATGAGACCAAAAATTTGAGAACAAATCTTCTATGTGGCCTCCTGAAAATTAATAGTAGGACATGTAATTTGCATTTATCTTCTTGGAGCTACCTTTCCTGCAATAAAAATTTACAAGCATGTTTTCTCTCAGGACAGAATATGAGAAAAATATACCTTTAAAAAAACCATACTAAGCCTTAATTTCTGTCAGAGTCCTGCAGCTGCATAGGGGCCAGTGTTTTAAGTTTGTGAAGTTCAATGGTAGTATGATGTCATTCACCGTGGAACAGGTTCTTGAGGCACTAGAATCTCTCATTCTTTTTTTGTTGTTGTTTTATATTTTTTTCAGCTTACTTTAAAATCATAAAAGCACCTGGAAGTTTTCACCAGAGTTATGTACAGGGAAAATGGTTATTGCAAGGTGGCATACAAGAAGCAGGTATTATTTCCTTTGGTCCTTTAGCAATTCAAAGGAAGTTTAAGGAGGCCCTACACAGAAAGTGTATAGCTATTGTGTGAGTTTGCTAAGGCATCAATTTATCTCAGCTCCTAAAATAACATTGAAACAATAATAAAAACTAAAATCAACCAGTGGAAATAGGTGTAACAAATTGTGTAAATGAAGCATAACATATGCATTATTATAGCTAACTACACGTGAAATGCACTTAGGCCAGACCTTATTGCTAATTTACCAAATTAGATTGTGGAGCTGAGTGAAAGGCAGTAGATTAGCAGACTACTCTGAGCTGGGCAGGATGTAGGGAGCGAATGGTGATTTGTTAATGTGTATGCCATTCCTTACCTCCTGGGAGTAAATTCTGGTTGGGAGCACATCATAAATTATAAACTTGGCCTGGTCTCAGCCAAAGCCTCATTTGTTAGTTTTTCCTTTCGTCTTTTGTTTTGCAGAGTACTTTATGACATGCTAAATTAAATTACACTGGTTGTTCTCTTGATGGAACTAGAACAATCCCTCACGAATGTTCCCAGGGAAACTGTAGAAGTAGATAAAAGCCAAGGTGCAATATGCATGGAGTGCTGCTGAGTGGCAAGCTCTGAACTAGGCTCTGTTGGGGAGACTGCAAGAAGGCAGGGGAAACTAGTTTTCCCCCTGAAGGGGCTCAGCAAATTAGGGCATCGGGGACACAGCAAAGCCTTACAAAGTGTAGAATTTACGAATTCTTCAAAAGGAAAGTACAGGCTATCAGAGGGGAAGTTACGGAGTAGTAATTGGTAGGCTGGGTATAACACAAAGACTAGGATGGCATGCTTTTAAAAATGTTGAGATAGTTTAAATATGCAAAAAAGCTCAGACATTAATTTGAAAGTCTTCTGTTATCACTGTGCATATTTTAAAATGTTAATATTTGCCTTTATTTTCTTCAGAATTTTGTCCCTCTCTGAGCATGTATTTTTGGCTCTTTTGCAAACATTGGATGATACAGTATGTGATAACATCACATAATCTCTTAGCTCTAAGTGCTCTTTTCCAACTCTTTCCCTTCTCTATAAATGCAACACCTTCATCTAGTATATTCTAGTTACACAAGCAGAACATGGAGTCATTTTTAACAGTTCTTTTTTCCTCTATCCTCATATAGAATCCACCATAAATCCTAGTGATATTTTTTTTATTTTTATTTTTTGCCAAAACATCTCCCAGATCCAGTGAGCTATTTTCAGCTATACCGTAACTATGGCCTTCGGTAGTCAATTTACCATTGTGTTTTACCTGGACTGCTACAATAATCTTCCAATTGGTCTGATACCCATCCACACTTATTCCTCCAAACTCTTCTGTACACAGTAGCCAGGATGATCTTTGTGAACCACACCTTTGATCCTTGAACCATTCAATGGCTTTCCACTATACTTCAGATAAAGATAAAGCTCTTTGTTTTAGATTTTAAGATGCTGCAATGTCTTACCTTTTTAGCATCATCTTGCATCACAGTGTCCCTCAAGGCTACTATATATATATAGTATATATATATATATATATATATAGTAGTTGTGCACTGCACAACTCCAGGAAGCACTTGACACATATTAGTCCACTTGATGAGGCTTCTGCAGTATCAAAATTAGCACATTCATATGGGAAACACTGCTTCCCAGACCACTCCCCATCTTTCTGCTCTTCAGCTTCTGGCTTTATTTTATGTTCTCAAATGTATCCTTCTTTACCATAAGGTCTTTTGTTCTTGCATCTTTTTCCTCCTGGAATATTCTTTCATCTTTATCAAGTTAACCACAAAGCATTTTTCAAACTTCTGCTTAGTTCTTGGGCCTGCAGTTAGGTTGTTTCCTTATTACATTTAGGTATATGTCCATGTAGGTCTCCTTTATATCATGTAATTATTTGGTTACTATTTGTCACTCTCATTGAAAGTGAAAGTGAAAGGCAGACAATAAGTGCAATTGGCCCATCATTGTACTACAAGTAGGTGGCACAGACAGAGAACCTACTGGATATTGTCAGTTGATGAATTTAAAATGTTTAGACCTCTCTTTTCACATATGAATGTATATCCTTTTCCAGTATGCCTTTGCTATTTGCATATTGGTTCATAATATGCATATTCCATAGTCAGCTATTCTCATTGTTGGACGTATTCATTGTTTCCAGTTTTCCAGTATGTTCATATTGTCTCATTTCATCTTATTAATCATCAATTGGATTCAGAGAGAGTTATATCCTGGATTTATGCAAAAATAATACATTTTTTGGATGGGAAGAAAATCATGTTAAAAGACATAGTTAGGGGTTAGCAAGAGGTTATTAGGAAATTAGAAACAGCTTTGACATGTAATCAAAAGTAAATCTTTTAGGAGGACATAAGGAGAAAAAAATTACTATTATTGGAAAGCTTTGAAGCTTAGAGTGAAGTATTTGGCTTCTTTCATATTGCTAAATTCAACTAAATTGCTTGATTTTGGATTACTGATGCTCATGATTTAATGAACACTTATTATATTTTTTTTCATTTTTTCATCTAACTCCATAATATCATCTTGACTTTTCACCTTTAATTTTCTATTATGTTCAATTTAGGGCTATTAGGACATACTGAGAACGTCAAAGAAGCAAAATAGGCACTACAGAAGTGAAGTCTGGGGTTCTCTCAGCAAACATCAAATACCAATGCTATTATTAGTGAGTGAAACAATCTCAATGTGGTAAATATCAGAGTCATACCAACTGGTTAAAGAGAATTAAAAATATCAGAATTTAATGGCTATTTATGAATATCAGATTGATGAAAATAGAGGAAGAAGGACTTCCTGGTGATTGGCTAGAAAATGTCAGAAGGAGATTAATAGCTCTATGCCATGAAAGTTAATAGTGAAAGCTACAGAGGACTGGCTCAGGAGACAGAGGCAGTTCTCTTTTGAACTTACCTGTTATCACAAGAGAAAGTGTATTGGGTAACAGTGGTAATTAAAGGAACATTCTCTTGCAAGGTAGTCTAAATAAATTTGTCTACATGTTAAAAAAATAAACTCTAAGTGCTTTAATCAGTCAGGAAATTTATTATCTGACATAACTGAGAATCCTGAGGTATGTTCTACAGAGGATGTTCAGTGGTTCAATGATATCATCTAGAATTCCTTTTCTTTTTATGTCTCTGTCCTACCATTCCTGCTGCAAAATGGTGGCAGTGATTCCAGGCCTCCCATCTAGACAGGAGAAGAAGAAAGACTGTATCTTCTTACAGCAGTCAATAAATACAGAGGAGGTATTTTCTGTAATCCTACCAACAACTACTTACTTATTTCTAACAAGAATTATAAGCCTGTTCTTGACCCAAGTATTGGAAAATGGATGGGCTTACCTTTTTTAACTTAGAAGAATCGATGGGGGTGGCATTGATTTGTGGTAGTCAACCACAATAAGCAATATAGCAAATAACATTTATTAAAAAATGCAAATATGTAAAGTTATTCGATTCTGACTAATGACAATGAATTATGGTGGTGGTGTTGATATGAATTAATTTTTTTTGTTGAAAGAAATGTGACTTCAATTTTTATGCCTTTTCATAATATTGGTATTTTAATTATTTCCTAACCTTTGTCTTCATAGTTTGTTTCTTCAAATCTAATCTACCTTCAAATCACTGAGAAAAGAGATTCTTATTTAATTACTTACTTATTCCAGGCTCTGGAGATAGAATAATGTCCAAGGGAATGGGAATTCTGTCTTCATGGAGTTTATACCTAGTGGCAGGAGGTGGAAAATAAATATATATCCACAGTATAATTTTAAATATTGATCATTATCTTTTAAAAAAGA
This sequence comes from Canis aureus, assembly GCF_053574225.1. NCBI lineage: Eukaryota > Metazoa > Chordata > Mammalia > Carnivora > Canidae > Canis > Canis aureus. The sequence goes on from NC_135614.1 coordinate 50,040,046, forward strand.
AAAACCACCACATTACAAAGGCATTCAAGTAACCACTTTTGTCAAACATTTTAGTAATAGTATATATCAGTTGTAATTAAGATAAGTTAAGATCTTGTTCAACATTCAGGTGTGATCAGACTTTGGCTGTGATTAGCATTTGTCTGTGAAGAACTTACGGCATACCAGCATGCTGTGGCATATGCGTTGAGAAACACTAACTTTGTGACCCTGGGCCAATTGTTTATCCTCTGTCTGTGGTCCAGTTTCTTCACTACCTACTTTAAGGCATTTCTATGAAGATTAAGTATCTGTAGAGCTTAGAACAGTGCCTGGCATATCAAAGTGGAGTGTAAGTCTGTGTAAAATTAATAAAATAGAATTTAATAAAATAAATGCATCTTATTAGCTAGAAAGAGAAATGAGCCTCTGTTTTAATTCTTTTACATTATTTATGAGGATTATAAATGGACTTCAGAGTTTATTTAGTTCAATGTTCTCATATCAAATGGAAGGAAATGAAGCTGAGAGACAGGGTAATGTTTCAGCCAGAGGTAGACCTGAGGTCTTTCTCATGCCTGTGCACTGCTCTTTCTAGTATTTTACTCTGCCATTATCTTCTTTCACACATGTTTTAAGTATATACATCCCTTAGGAAAGCAGAACCTGCCCTTAATCTAAGGGTAATTTTGTAAAGAGCTGTAAACCTCTGTTTCCTGGTGTTGTAGTTACTATTTCACTCTTGCCCTGGGGTCTGGATATGGAGTTCATTTGGTAAAAAGCAGGTGTTTTCAGAGCCAAATGCTGTTCTTACCTCAGTGTTTCATATGCTGGTGTTTTTGGTTAAAGTTCTAATTAGCCTTTTGTAGCTAATGAACTTGTGGGTTATAAATCTACTTATTATTATGAATGATAGGACCAGTGCTTAAAATTTGCCAGTTTTGCAGTAAGACATAATTATTTATGAAAAGGCTTTGCCCTAGAAATGGAAATTATAATAATTAGATTTAATCTTTCTGTGGCTTATGTATTTTTTTATCCAAAGAAACAGATGTCTAGAGGGTGCTAATTACTAGTAGTGGAAAGTTTCCTAGTCAGACAAATCAGAAAGTCAGGAGACAAAACCCTGGAACTTTTAGCCACCACTTAGCCATGTGCTTTTAGAAAAGAAGCAATCCCCAGAGGCTTTCTGTTAATTGTAGATTTGTACTACAGAACGTCACCAGCGGAGGATCCTTACAGCTTTGTTTCTTAGAAGGCAATGGATGTTTTATTTTAAGGTGCTTTTCAGAAAATAATTAAATAGGTGTAACAAACTTGTTTCCAAAAGTTTATTAACTTAGTTAAAACTGGACCATGATTAATGCTATATCAGAAAAAAGAATGTAGAAATTATCCCTTTTGTTCAGGACTGAGCTTCATAGTCAAGCATGGGCTTACCCAAGAGTCTACAGCTAGTGGCAGGTCACAAAATGAAACATAAGTACTCGGTTCCCCAGCCTAGATAAAAATTATGTCTATTCAATTTTCTTGAATTAAGTAGTATAACTACATTCATTAAAATTAATGAAAAGTTTAATTAAAAAATCCTATTACTAAGATGAAAAGATATTGCGGATAGTCTTTGTGGCTGAAGATGCTGTTTCTAGATTTTAATATAATAATAATATTAAATTAGAACAGGGGCAATCTTTAGAGACTAGCAGTCAAAATTAATTTGGTCTGGATGCTAGACCCAAGTCCTCGTTTTAGATGAGGACACAAAGGTAATGTGACAGGTTATGTGAGATGCAACACTTGACAGCTTGTTAGTGGCAAAGCTGGAATTAGGGCAGAGGTCTCCTTGCTTCTAGTTCAGTATGCTTCCAACTATACCTCAAAGCCATCAGGTTTTCCTGAGCTAGCAAAATATTCCCATGCCTCCTCATTTCATGAAAACCCATGTCTCACCTCTTCCATCTCTCCCTACAGCATGGGCTTCTCCTTATCCAGCATAAGTGAGGAAGGATGACCTCACAACTTTATAGAAGCATTTTCAAGTATTCATATTGTCCACAAAAAAAGAGATATGTGGGGATCCCTGGGTGGCGCAGCGGTTTGGCGCCTGCCTTTGGCCCAGGGCGCGATCCTGGAGACCCGGGATCAAATCCCACGTCGGGCTCCCGGTGCATGGAGCCTGCTTTTCCCTCTGCCTGTGTCTCTGCCTCTCTCTCTCTCTGTCTCTATGAATAAATAAATAAAGTCTTAAAAAAAAAGAGAGATATGTAGTACATAGGTATATCTACTTCATAATTGCACTCTAATCTTTCATCCTTGTTGTAGCTTAATGGACATAAATATGGACTCTGAGGTTCAAATCCTGCTGCCCTCATTTGTAATCTGTCTCCCCTTGAGCAAGCAACTCTCTGTTTCAGTGTTCTCATTTTAAGAAAACCTAGGATTATTAGTAGTAAAAACCTCATAGATTTTTGTGAACATTAGATAAATTGATACTCATAAGGCACTTAGGAAAGTGTCTGGTATACTCTACGTACTTAGTAAATGTTGGATGTTATTTTTTATAGTATTAGGCAGAAACAAGTCAATGTATAAAATAGTATTGATTATATGTGTAGAAAGCTTCTAAGTGCCATACATAAATAAGCCCTTATATTAATTAATGTCATCACAACAACTCCAAATTGATATTAGCCCAATTTTATGGACAGTAGCACCGAGACCCAGAATGATTGTATCACTTGCTCAGAGCCACGCAGTTATTCACTGATGGCAGCTTCCATAACTCACATTGTTGGTATAGTCGAATCTCATGTGTTTGCCTATTAATCCAGATTTCAGAAACTAGTGATTGCCCTCTAAATTTTCTAATTGCAAACTTTTGAAATGTTTTTTGAAATGGAAAATTGTAATTGATAGTCGTGCTGAGTTTTCCCTTTTTTTTTTTTTAAGACTTTATTATTTATTCATGAGAGACACAGAGAGAGAGAGAGAGAGAGGCAGAGACATAGGCAGAGGAAGGAGAAACAAGCTCCATGCAGGGAGTCTGATGTGGAATTTGATCCCAGGACTCCAGGATCACATCCTGAGCCAAAGGCAGCGGTTCAACCACTGAGCCACCCAGGCGTCCCCTGAGTAATTTTTCTAAAGGCCTTCAAAAACATTAAGGCTATGCTGTTGCACAATGTGGGATATTATTATAATGCTCTGCCAGATTCTAAAATTCAGAAGGGAGCACTTTACTTAGCACTGAAACCTACCTGGCCTAAGGCATGGCAGGAAATGGTATGAATTAAAGGTCAATCACCTCTACTTCTTGACTCAGGAATCCCTTTAAGGCCTGAACCGACAAGGCTGCTCGCTAATAAAGATCACCATGAATGACACCATCTGGCATTTGTCAGACAAGAGGGGACAGGAGAAACAGCTGCAGCCATCTGCCTATGTTGCCAGTGACTCAAAATGAATAGGCAAGGAGGGTCTGTGCTTCCAGCCGAGTGAATATGCAGTCATTCCTCAGCTCTGCCTTTTTCTTTTTTTTAAAGATTTTATTTATTTATTCATGAGAGACACACAGAGAGAGAGGCAGAGAGAGAAGCAGGCTCCATGCAGGGAGCCTGATGTGAGATTCAATCCTGGATCTCCAGGATCAGGCCCTGGGCTGAAGGCGGCACTAAACTGCTGAGCCACCTGAGCTGCCCAACTCTGCCTTTTTAAAGATTTTCTATGAAGGTATTTCTTCAAAGATTCCTGGCATCCTCATCTATACTTTTGTGGTGGAAGTTGTATTGATACCTCTAATTCCAGATGTTTTAAAATTGAACCCATGGTTTCTTCATCTTACTCAATTAATTCACCAAGACCAGGTCTTCTTCCATTGTTTCTGTTTCAACAAATGACATTCTAACCTGTCAAGCTGGACACAACAAAAATGTATATTATACTTGCTACCTCTCTCCTCTTCCATCCCTTGATTCTTTAGACTTTCAGGTGCTTTGCTTTGTGCTCTCATAATACTGTATGATTTCTCATTTGTAGAACTTACCAAACTTTGTGATAATAGATTTATTTTTGTGATTATTTCATGAATATTATATATGTATATTTTCATATATATGTATATGTGTGTGTGTGTGTATATATATATATATATATTTAGAGAGAGAGAGAGAGCACTTTACTGGCCTATAAGCTTCATGAGAGCGAGGATCATGTCTATATTTGATTATCAGTGCTTACACATATGTTTTTGCTATAATTTCCATGTTTATCACATAGTAAGGACTATAGAAAATGGTTGAATGAATCTTCATGCTCCTTGCCACGTTATTTACAGCAGCGTATTCTGAGAAAAGGGATTGTTAATAATGGCAATGATCAAGCAATAATGGACTGATGCCAGAAATGGTGAGATCTCCATCATTGATTTTCACAGCATCTACAGGGACTTCTGTCATCTTGAATTTAGGGATGTTTGAAATAGTTTGGAAGTCTACCCCCAGCACCGTGGCTTATTATTCTTTTGTGGTCACTAAGGCATTATAGATTGGTATAATGAGGATTTTGCACTAGAGTGGCAGGAGTCTTGAATTTCAGTTCAGATCTCAGTGACCTTGAACTACTCACTTTCATTATTAACAATCCTCCTTCCTCATCTTTAAAATGGGGTGCATTAATAAGGATGGATTAGGTTAGCCAGAAATAACAAGTAACCCTATTTACTCAACAGTTTAATCCAACAAATTTGGTGGATGGGCACAGGGCTTTGATCCACACAGTGACTTAGGGACCAGCTGATGAAAGCTTGGAGTTGAGCCATTACAAACATGAATCTTCTCCATTTGCCATGTTATCTCATCATTAGAAGAAAAATTGAAGAACTGTGCATAAGCGTTTTATTGCCTTATTCTGGAAGTAACATCACTTTTCACGTTTCACTGTCAAGAAACAGTAAGACAAAGTAAGAGGGCTGAGAAATATAGAGGAGCAAATGGAATATTTGGTGAATAAGACAGTATCTTGCATATAAGGGGATAGTGATTCTTTGTTTTCTTGACCAGGATAAACATTTATCATGAAACATATAAATATATAAAACAAATAAGTGCAACTGTACTAATAGAAGCACAGCCGAAGAGACCTGGGCCTCTGCCTGTTTATTTTATACTTTATAGTAACCATGCCATGTAATTATACCCAAAGCACCTCCATGGACCTTCTAGGGCTTGCTGTGCAGTGTGAGAAGTTCCTGGCCTGGTGATCTCTAGGTCAAGATCTCTAGGTTGATAGAAGCAACTTAAAATTCTACTTGTAAGTGATGAATTCTTTTTCAAATTTATTATGCAACTGTGTATACAAGTTAAGTCTATTGCCAATTCTTAAAGATTTTTAGCAACTTATTATTTTAATTGAAAACATGATATACTACCAAAAAGAAAAGGAATCCACCCATAATCCTAAGAAAATTATTTTTTGGTCTAGTCCTTATGTATATTTTACATAGTTTCATTTGTATGCAATTCTGTATATTTTTTAAAGATATATTTATTTATTTGAGTAGAGAGAAAGAATCTCAAGCAGACTCCATGGTGACCATGGAGCCCTATGTGGCGCTCAATCTCACAACCTTGAGATCATGACCAAGAGTCCCAATCTTAACTGACTGCACTACCTAGGCACCCCTTGTATTTTTGTCACTTTTTTTTTTCAGTTCTATTTGGTCTTTGTAATGATTTTTTTTATAATGGAATTTTTTTTTTTTTTTATTTTTATTTACGATAGAGAGAGAGAGAGGCAGAGACACAGGCAGAGGGAGAAGCAGGCTCCATGCACTGGGAACCCGACGTGGGACTCGATCCGGGTCTCCAGGATCAGGCCCTGGGCCAAAGGCAGGCGCCAAACCGCTGCGCCACCCAGGGATCCCCTCTAATGGAATATTTTTAACCAGTGCAGCCCTAAATGCAACTATGTTAAGTCATTAAGTTAGTCAGTATCTGGAAATATATTAGTTTTCAAAAAAATGACAATAATAATATTAATTTCATGTTGAATCTTTAAGAAGAATCTTGAAATTAGAGAAGAAATTGATAAATTAGAAAAGATTCACTGAAGATAAATTAGTAAGCTGAGCAGTAAACTCTGTATGAACCAAATATATTATCCAAATTAAAACTAGCGGTATGTTAGTACATTGTTGAGAGTGTACTATGTTTTATGCATTGTCTAAGCACTTCCCATGAGTTGTCTCATCCTTACTCAATCTGTGAGAAATAGGTAAAATTATTTTATAAATCATTTTATAGTGAGGAAAACTGAAGCTCAGTTTGCCTAGCAATGTGTCCAGAGTTAGAAGATTAGAGAATACCTTCTTATGGACTCAAATCCAATTCTGTCTCCAAAGCCTAGATGCTACATAAAAACACGTTCAGAGGCAACCATGGATGGTGAGGTGAGGAAGTGGTGCAAGTCTCTTATGAGACTTCCCCAGTCCCATTGTTTTCCTTTTTACATTATCAGCATTTAAAAATTACATTGAAATTTAGTTTGAAGCCATAGACTATAGATGAAATGTTAAAAAAAGACTTTTAATGCCAATATATCTTAATATGGGTCCATAGTTCATTTTACTACAGAATTAATGAGAATACACAAATGATAGATTGCTCTGTGAATAATATTAATTCTGTCTCTGGACCCAGTAAAAAAAATCTAATAGGTTATATAAATCAAACCCAGCAAGAAATCAACTTATTTAAACTGTTTTCAAGCCAGTATACACAATATAATGACTCTAATAGTGCTGAAAAAGAGGGAAAAGTTAAAAACAATATTGATTATTAATTATTTAAATTTGAACAAAGTTCATGCAAAAGGACATTGGCCTATAGGTAGTACTAATGAATGCATGTAAGAGCAAAGACTATAAAGCCAAATGTTCATTTTCTTTCTAATGTATATGTATCTTCATGCCAGTTCACTTAAGAATGAACATTCTATTTTAAAAGGTATAGTGCAATATTAGTCTCGCTGATAACATTTCTCTTATAAAGTAGAGAGCACAGCTTTTGTCCCTGAGTCAAAATGGGGATCACAGACTGGTTTTTCCTGGCCAACAGACAAGTGTTAATAATTTTCTGTCAACATCTTAAATTTGGTATTGTGGTAGGCAGAATAATGGCTCCTCAAAGGTGTCCATGCCTAATACTTGGGATTTAAGAATACACTTCATTACACAGCACAAGGGGATTTGCAGATATAATTAAGTTTATAGACCAAATCTTCAAAGAAAGAAATTATCCTGGATTATCTAGGTGACCTATTGGCACTTGTGTTTTCAACCACTGATCTGTAAATTAAAGGGGACAGACCCAGATAGGAACACTCATGGTCAGCTTAGGGATTTTTCTATTCCTTTTCCAATGACATTAACTTCAACATTCCTAATTTTTGCCTCATACACCATTTCACATTAGATCCCACTCTGTCCTTCACTTCCCTCTCTCTCTGTTTCTTTATTTTTAATAGAGGTTGGTGGACCCAACAAAGTTGGTTGCTGTAGAAACATAACCCTTCCTTTTCATAAATGTTTTTCAGAAATAAATGTCATCATGCAGTTCTTTTATCAAGTTTCTTTCATTGCCTCAGTTGCCATGGAGTTTCCCTCCTCCATTTATTGAACCATGTCGGACAAATGTTTTTGCTGCAGAATCCAAGTGAGGCAGTGCTCCAATATTTTATATTTAATTACAGTTGCTGTGTATAAGGGCAGAGCACCAGATTATGTAGGAAGGGTAAACAAATACATCTTGTTCTTGGTGTGGAATTGTTTTGCAGTAGAAAAAAAACAAGTCTAAATAATGAAACAAACATCTGCCTGGGCAAGAGAGGAATCCCCCAGCCCTAAATATTTGGATGCTTCTTGTGCTAGTGATTGGCAATATAAATAAAGCTTTATCATCACTTACACATTTTCATAGTACCCTGTATATCTCTTTACTTTTTGAAAAGATTTTATTTATTTGAGAGAGAGTGATAGAGAGTGCACATGACATTTATGTGAGAGGGGCAGAGGGACAAGCAGATTCCCTGCTGTCTGGACCCCTAGTCGGGCTAAATCCCAGGACCTTGAGATCATGACCTGAGTCGAAATTAAGGCACTCAACCGACTGATCCACCCAGGCACCCCTGTATCTCTCTATTTTAGCACTTTTCACTGCTGAAATTTAACATTTGTTTATTTTTTTCACTATATAGTTAAGCTTTCTGATGGCAAATTCTTTATATCTTGATACCCATTTTATACTAAGTATATAGCACAGTGCCTGTATTATTGTAAGATTTTAGTAATTCTTTGTTGAATGAAAGTTGTGTTATCATTTGTGTGTATGAAACTGTGTGTATATTATCTAATTCTGAATCATAATATAACAAAGCATTCAAGACAAAATACTTAAGTCTAAGCATAATTCACAGAAACCATTTGTTTAAGGAGTTGAAATAATTTAACTTCCCAGATATGTCTACATTAGGTAATGCCCAGAGAACTGGTCTGTTCCATATGCTGTTAAATAGCTGCCTGATAATGTCATGTATAAGATTCCAGGAAAATAAAAGAATAAAAGTAATTGATCATGGACTATAAGTTGTCTTGTTGTGAGTGCCAAGCATTCCTCCTCATTTTTTAGGTAGGCCCCACACCCAGCATGGAGCCCAACACAGGGCTTAAACTCGTGACCTCGAGATCAAGACCTGAGCTGAGATCAAGAGTCAGATGCTTAACTGACTGAGCCACTCAGGCACCCTTATTTGAAACTCTTTATAGCTGTTGATTGCATAAAATTTGAATCTTCTTCCAGCCTCAATGTGTTTCTACCATTTTAATTTTCATGTGTCTTGAATCTTCATTGATCTTACATCTTATCTACTGTCTGTTTTACTGGTTGCAGTTTTGTTTCTGATCTTCCACATTGAATGTTGCTCATGACAACATGTGTCCTTTCATTTCATCAAAGAGTAGAGACATACTTGTAGCTTGTGATAGATGCTTTTTCTCTAAGAAGAGTTCTCAAAGTTAATCCTGGAAGAAGAAGTCAATTTCTAGGAACTGGAGAACTACTAATGTCTCTGTTCCAGGCTGAAAAACACAACTGGAAAAATTTTACACAAGAGCTTTTGTCTTAAAAATTATTTTTCAAAAATGGATACATCGATTTTATATATGAAAATAATGTATATTTATTATAAATTTTAAATAATGAATTAGGGAAAATTACAATTGCTACTTTTCCTGTACTCCTTGATTCTACATCTCAAATAAAACCATTTTGGTATTTGACAAATCTCAAGACTATGTTTTTCATGTAGTCCCTGAATTTGGGCTGGCCTAGGCTAGAGTTCAAGCTCTACCATTGTCTTTCTGAGTAAAGTTAGAAAAATCACCTAATCTTCCTGAGCTTTAGTTTCTTCATTTATAAAATAGAGTTTCTAGTGGACCTACTTTATAGGCTTAATGTACACTACGTGCTTAGCAAAGTGTTTGATATTCAACATATAGCAACTAGTGTTATATGGGTATTATTCATTTTATTTACAATATTTAGCTAAAAATATATTGATGGCTATCTTTGTAAGTCAATACTAAACATCAAAATTATCTTTTTAAGTGACTCCAAAATATTCTAATAGATGAGCATACCATGATTTCCCTACTGATGAAAGTTTCTCTTAATCTTAGTCTATTTTTGTGTTCAAGTTGTTTGGTTATTTTCCATAAATATAAGATTAAGATGATTTAGAAATTCCATTAGACCAACCTTCCGTACTTCTTATTGCCGATCATTGGCTATGGTGTTCACTAGCTAGCTGATTGAATGAGAGCAACTGTGATTCCAATTTAGATGATACTTTATTGAACACTAGTGTCATCTCAGGGATACAAATGCCTACTGATAAGCTCATTTGGGTACTAACAACAATGAAGTCTGAAGGGAAGATAATTATCACTGGTGGAATTAAATATTTAATCTTTTGCATGTTATTGGAAGATATCATTTGGTATTATTACTTAAGAAAAGAGTAGGCAATTTACATCATCTGCCTTCTCCAAATATTAGAGTCACCATAAAAAATTCATAGTAAATTCACACCTAGTTTCTAGAGTAATCTCATGTTAGATTTACAATTAATACACATTATTTTGTATTTACTTTGAGCCATAAATTTTATGTTTTATAAAAATCATTTGAAAGTAAGAGCTATGGATAGTCATTTCTAGCTAGTCAGATTATGCTATAGGTGATGACATAGTCATCAGTTCAAAGACTGGAAAGTTTCTGGAATCTGTATAGGATAAAACTTCCCTGACATACCTCTTTGCCCAAATTCAGTAAGTAAATAAATTTATAGGCAATAAACTGTACAAATTTGTTTGTACAAATAAATGTTTAGACAAGCAATGATAACAGGAGAGAATGGAATTTTGAGTGAAGGAGGCTGTAATTTGTCAAAATAGCAGGTAGTTACATTTTGTCACCAGTGATAGAATCTTGCCTGCTTACTAGTCTTTAGTTTCTCATGTTGCCTGTGTACTCTATTCATGAGATTTCTAGGGATCTTAGTTCATTTTTATTATAGAGATTTAAAAAGGAGACTGAAACTTCACTGATAAAGATTAGAGAATGAGTAATTTTCATCTTGAGAGCATATTATAGATCTCAGCCTCTAAGCCTATTTTTAGATAGAGCAGCAGTTTTAATTAGAGAAATTAAAAAGAATATTTTAAAGCTTCACACAAAATCCCAATTCTGGATAAAATGCCAATTTAGATGAAAGGAAAATTGTTTTTTAATGGTCAGTGTAATCTCACAAGTTAGAATATTGAGAGAAATACTGCAGATTCACAATAATTCATTGGCTTGAAGGTCTCTTGCCACTCAAACTTGGGTTGCTGGTTTGTGGTCAGATGGATTAGGCTTCACTCCCTCTTGTTCTTTTACTAAGAAGCCATATGCAACACTTTTAAAGAAAATACTTCCTGGTGCCAAAGATATTACTACAGACTTCCTGGTATCAAAAATATTACTATAGAATATAGATAATGAAATGAAAGAAATAGAGAAGAAGCCCAGCTTTGGCTACCTTAGAGTCCTTAAACTCCATTCTAGAATTCCCAGACACTCCAAGCAACTTGTTTTCAGTCTAGGTTTTCCTATATTCTTTCTAATTCTTCTTGGGTTTTAGTTTTGGTTCAGGCTATATTTTCCTACAGACATAATTTTCTAATGAAAAAAATCATGGATTTATTATTTCATTTGTACTATACACCAGGAACTCTTGAATTTCTACTGCATTCCAGATACCATGCACTCTTCTAGGTGCTTGAGAATAACATAGATAAAGATCTATATTTTCATGAAGCTTACATTCTAATAAGGGAAGATAGATTAACAAATATAATAAGGAAGCAAATACAGTAGTTACAATAAAGTAAATATTAAATACAATAAAGAAGTTGGAAGGTGATAAACATCATGGAGATAAAAGGAAAAAGTAGAGTAAGGAATGGCAATTGAGCATGTAGGTGGCAGATTGTAACTTCAAATGTGGTGGTTAGGATGGGTCCTCTATCAGGTGACATGCATATGTAAAGATGTGAAGGAGGTGAGAGATTTAGTTTTGTGAATAGTTTTTTTAAGTGGAGTTTTATTAAATATAGTAAAACAAAACAAAACAACAAAACAGACAAGAAAATTAAGTTAAACAGTTATTAGGTAGAAAATTCCTTGATAATGAGAAACAACCCTATTGTGAGGCCAAAGGCTCCCTCCACTAGGTGTCAGTCTTGAACAAAGACCTCCAAGCCCTGTGGTTCTCTTCCTTTCATTGATCACTCATTAGTAGCTTGACATCTTACCCACTACTAGTCTGTGACAAAGTCCTCTCTTGGATGAAGACCTCACTCCAAAGAAGCCAGGAATGCTAGATGGGGAGGAATTGGTATTCTAAGGCTTAGGCCATCTTTGGACCAGCTCCAGGTCTATGATACAGAGAAGAGCAAGAGCAGGGGAATAGCTTGAAAGGGTCTAAAGCAGAGGTCCATTTAACACCAATAATGGTTTACATCTACTCTAAGGGCAGACACACACCTATTGCAGCTCCTTCTCCACCTGAGTGACCCCCAAGGTGTCACAGAGCCTGGCTGTGGAATAAGAGCAACAATCAGTCCCCCAGACATAGGAGATACCTAGCTGCCCCAGTGATAGGGGATCATATTGTGTATGTTATATATACAGTGATGAAGACAACACTAGAGGGGCCTCTGCCACGTTAAAGAGAAGTATACAAGGAGAAAGTTACTCCTGTAACTTTCTCTCTACTGCTTGTGCTTTGTGAAATAAAAACCCAATCTCCCCTGCCTTTAGAGAGCATGTTTTGTTCACACCAGGGAGAAGAAATAGCTAATAAGATTTTCAGGTGTGCCTACAACATTCAAGAAAAAGCAAAGAGACCATGTGGTGGGGAGTTTTAGAAGAGGAGTTGAGGTCAGATGGCAGGTTGTGCTGTGGCTACAGAGAGGTTGTAGGGAAATAGGTCACAAAAGGCATTGAAGTTCCCATTCACTCTGGGTAGGCAGAAGCCTTGGCAGGATTTTGAGCAGAGAAATGCCAGGATCTGACTCTTGTTTTAAAGGAATTTCTATGGCTACTTTCTATCTTGTATTTTAATTAATCTGATGCCACATTCTAGAATCTGAATTTTTTGCAGATACCTATGCTCAAGTTTTACCTTTGGACCCCTTACAATAAATAGTTAAAAATGTGTTGGCTTCTATTTTAAAACAGTGAAATTACTCAGAACAATGATAGATATAATGCATTCTTCTTCCCAAATCCAAATATAAATTAACTAATTTAAGAAAACTTTCTCTACTTAATATCACTCATATTTGAGATGCCTCAGGCAAGTTTTGCAGATTCTACTCTGTTTTTACAGTTCATAATCAGCTCCTACTTAGACTATAGGAGTTAATTAATTCTTAACAGTTTTCTGCAACTTACTCTGAGAACTAGTTTTAATTGGTAGATTTTTTTAAATGTTAGATTTTTTTTTAAAGGAGAATTCATACAGAATTGTATGTGATCCCAGCTGCTCTTAATTCAGGTGAAAGTATTATATAAATCTGATCACCTAGTTTGATACCCTTTTGCAAAAGAAATATGGACTAAACAAAGGTAAATAGGTATATTTACAGGTACCTTGTTTTGACCACTGGGTTTATTTTTTTCATACAAAAATGGATCCATTGAGAATATGATTGTCTAAAACTGGATTATGATAATTTGTAATACAGATACAGGGACTCCTGGGTGGCTCAGCGGTTGTGCGCCTGCCTTCAGCTCAGGGTGTGGTCTCGGAGTCCCGAGATAGAGTCCCATGTCGGGTTCCCGGCATGGAGCCTGCTTCTCCCTCTGCCTGTGTCTCTGCCTCTCTCTCTCTCTGTCTCTCATGAATAAATAAATAAAATCTTTTAAAAAATACAGATACAACTTTATTCAAGCACTATTTGATAAAGTTTCGCTTTTTATTGCTGGTAACACTAGTTTATTGAGTTATGTAGAATCACTTAAATTCAAATTCAAGCAAGTTTAATTTGATTGCACTTTGTCCCTAAAAGATTGATTTTTATCCTAAAGAAAAAAAAATTAGCTCATTAGAAGATAAATGCTGTGGGATAGTAATGGCATATGGTTCTATTTATGCCTATTAATATCATATATATTTGTGTTCAAAGTATCCAATAATTTTCTCAGCACTTTCACAGCATGATAGGTGACCTTTACTAGCAACTCTGAACTCCAATAAACTTATTTTTTAAAGGAAAATATCAAGGAATGCTACATATGCTAATGTTGGAGACCTCAAAAATTTTAAGTATAAAATGTGATCTATATCTAGATGAAGTGGGTTTCAGAAACTGCTGAGTCATGAGAAATAAAAATATAAATTCAAGTCAACAATGTGATAAGAAAATACATAAACAACAGTTTCTCAGTTATATTATTTCAGGTGTCCTCTGCTTTGTGGAATCAATCTGGCAAAGAAGAAATTAGAGAAAAAATGACTATAATCTCATTCTTGGTTTCATTGAAAAAATTGTTTCCTGATGGGAAAGTTTTCAGACACATAATATATTTATTTAACAAATATTTACCATGTGCCTATCATATTCTAGACACTTTATTAAGTACTGGCAAAACAGTGGTAAATGAGATATTTGTTCCCCACCTTCAGGGATTCAATATTCTGGAGGGAAAGAAAGATTAAAAACAAACAGGCAGATGAGATAAATAATTGTACATTGTTGTAAGAGCCATGAAGAAAACAACTAAGGGACTTAGGCAGTAATTAAGAGGAAGCTATTTTTGGTAGGGTGACAAGGGGAAGCATCTCTGTCTTGCTGGCATCAAACTGAACCCAAAAGAGAAAAATGAACTGGCCACATGAAGGTGAGTGCGCTGAGGTCAGGGATGAGAGAAGGAAGGGAAGGGGAAAAGCATGCTAGGAAGACAAAGTGGAGAAAGCCTGTGCAAAAACATGGAAGGAGAGAGGAGATTGGTCTGTTTCAGGATCTGGGGCTCCTAGAGGGAGGTGACCAAGGAGTAGAATCAGCTAGGGTGAAGATGGAGAGAGGATTTTTCAGGGTAGGGTAAACTGTTCATTTGGAATGCACTGGAGGGTCTAATCATAATAATGTCAATCTTATTTGTATTTTTAAAGTTTATTCCACCTGTTAGAGAGCAAAGGATTGTGGTTAGGGTAAAGAAGGAATGGAAACTGTCTACTGGAATAGTCCAGGTGGGATATGACAGTGACTTTGATTAGGGGATAGCAATGATGATGGGAAAAAGGGAATGCATTCATAACATTAAGAGGTGGGCTATCATGGATTATATGTTCAGGGTGGGTAAAAAAGAAAGTGGAATCAGGAATTTCTGGTCTGAGTACCTTGGTTAATTATGGCACCAGAAGAACAAATTTGAGGGGACAAATCATGTCACTCTGATTTTGGACATTTTATGATTGAAATAGCCCCGAGACATCTAATGGAAAACAGACGTAAGGATCCATCTTTTCAGAAGAAATGTCTGGACTAGATTTGAAAGTGTTATATTAAACAAAAAATGGTTGCTTCAGTGGAGGATTGTTTTAGCTCTAGCTGCTGTAATAAAACACCATAGACTGTGTGGCTTAACCAAGAAACATTCATTTCTCAAAGTTTTGGAACTGGGAAGACCAAGATTAAGGTGTCAGTGATTCGGTGTTCAGTAAGGGCTCTCTGGCAGACAGATGCTTCTTACTGTATCTTTACATGGTGAGGAGAGAGATCATCTCTCTAGTGTCTCTTTTAATAAATGTACCAATCCCACCAAGAAACTCACTCTCATGACCTTATTACCTCCCAAAGGCTCCGGTTTTAGAGGGGACACAAACATTCAGTCTATAGTAAGGGCTGAATTGAAATTTACTTACACAGATTTGCTTCCTGGGAGTGCTTTCCAGTTCCCTCATGTAACCTGGTCTTTCTTGCAGATCTCTCTGGAAATCATAGGATACCAACGCCCCCCACTCCCCAATTCCCCTTTGAAGCTCCAACTGATTCACACCTATACTCTTTCCTTTGAATATCATATTTAACTCTCTTCTTTCTTTAGCCTTCTTTCTTTAGATAGTGGTTGTGTTGAAATGGCATACCATTTCCCTACAATATAATAAAAAATGTGGAAAGGTTTTTAGAGAATATTTATTTTAATAACCCCCCATAACCTACATCTGTTTATAGACAAGAAAACAAGCAAAGGCAGAGTAGAGCAGTTTCCTCAAGTTCCAATAAACTAATAAGAGTCAAGCAGAGTCTTAAATTCAAGTCACTGAAACTAGCTTCTGTGTGTGTGTTTTTTTTTAAAAGTATTAGAGTTCTCTTTATTTGGTTTTTATGTCCAAAATAGCTTTTTACAAATTAACTTAAAATAAGGATTATGTTTTATTGAAACTCAGATAATCTAGAACATTTGATTTTCCAAATTCCGCTATAAACTAAATTCTTCTTAACCTCTGTATAAGTAAGGATGATTTTAGAACCTAAATAAAATGTAATATTTTAGAGCTAAAGTACTTTAGAAATCAATGCTAATTGAAGCCCAAAGAAATTAGGAATGTTCCCCAAGGTCATGCAACTTGCTGGAAGAATAGTCTAGCCTGGAGATGAGTTTCTCTAAAGTTTACTCTAGAGCTTTCGTCACCAATCTTCTAAAGTAATAAGCATTGCACAGTGCAATGTTAACTTTTGTAATGCTACCCTGTGCATAAATAACTGATGATTCATTGTCAGATGTTTAGCCCTATTTTACCAAGCCTTTCAGAATATTAATTTTCCATCAGTGTTTTGAAAGTAAGATTTTTCAGAATTTATATGGAATAAAATTCTCTTTAGGCTGGAACACAGAAAACCCATGCATTACCTTTATCAAAATAAATTTGGACTTATTTCCTAAAAACTTGTTCTGTGCCAGCTTGGAAAAGAAAAGCATTAAACATAAGCTACTTCTCAAAGTGTGCTTCATAATGGTAAGAGAATATATAGAGAAGAATTATATGAAAAGCTTCAGTCAATTATTAAAGTCTGATACAGATTATAAGTAGTAGGGTAAATAGAGAAGTGTTAGATTAATATGGATTCATTCAGGTGGTCAGAAAGAAATCAGAATTAAAATAAGTTAAGAATGGTATTTTTGGATAAAAAGGGATGCTTCTTATAAATATAGGTTTGCAGGTTTAATTTTCATTAATTTTATTAATCTTTAAATGATTGGTTCGGTGTGTATGGGTCCACCTATAACATTTCAGTGATTCCTGGGGTTCAAATATTATCAGACCATACATCTAGTTAATATAGCTCAGCTCACTCATTAGAAATTATTTTGAATGAAAATAGCTAATTTAAATATTATCAAATCTAAAATGAAAAAGTGAAAGTTTTTAATGTCATGTGTAATTAGGCAACTCTCTCACTAACTTTAAATATTATGAATCCCTGTTTAATCTAAATCTAGTCTGATTTTGAAGCTAGATTCCAATGGGGCTCTTTGCCCCTTTTCAGGAGTCAGTATACAGTCGTTCTTTCCACTTACAAAAGGACAAGGGATACAATGGAAAGCATGCTGGTGGAAACACATGAGTTTTAATCCAGGCTAAATCACTGACTTGGTGTGTGGTAGTGGGCAAATCTTTTAGCATCTTATATTACTTAGAATTAGGGACTATATTAAATATTCCTTAAGAACATTTCTGTGCCTAAAGATCCGTGAATATGAGACTATGTCTTCTTCTATCTGTACAACTGGAGAGTTTTAGTTGCTTAATTAAAAAAAATAAAAACAAAAATATATTCTGAGGTCTTATCCTCTTTCTTTGGGGGGGGTGGGGGGATTTGACTATAGAAAATGGTTCCCTAGCAACAGTTCGGCATATCTGTGAGTTTCAGGCTACTTTAAAAAATGGAGTATATATGTTTCCACAAAACATACCATTAAAAAACAACATAGTATTTTATGAGTGTTGGTTTCCTGGTTATAATAATGTACTATAGTTTGATAAGGCATTGAGGCATTGAGGCATTGAGGAAGGCATTGAGGATAGGCATTGAGGAAAACTGAGTGAAGGTTATATGAGAACTCTCTATACTGTATTTGCAACTTGTTCTGAGTTTAAAATTCCAAAATAAAAAGCTTTTTTTTTTTTTTTTTTTTTTAAGAATAACTTGAATACCAGATAGAGGAATTTAACTTTAAAATTACCTTCAGGAAACTTGACTAGAACTAATTTTATTCCACTACCTTTTGTATCTTTTATTTTATACCCATGACTTTTTCAGAATAAGAAAATATTAAAATTGAGTTACTAGTAAACAAATCTGAGATCTGTTTGCCTCCTTCTTCTGCTCCAAGTGCTTATCTAATTTCTACTGTGTGGTTATATATGTAATAATGAGATGAAGAAATAATTTAGAATGAAATGGTTTAGGATTAACCTCTGGTTTGACTGTGACTCAGTTTCTCCATTTAGAAAAACTGAGATAACATTTACACAGCTGTTGTGTGAATTAAATAAGGCCCTACATGTAAAATCTCCTAGGAAAATGTTTGACATTTAGCAAGTTCATTGTAAAATGAGCCAAGAAATATGATTCATTGAAAGGAGCAAAATCATGAGGATGTCACTTCCAGGGTTTTTAACCGGGCTAGGGAACCAGGGTAAAATCACACCATGCAGTTTAGTGTTAATCCCTAAACTACTCCTGATGATGATCATAATAGAGATAAAGATGAGACTAGTGGAGTTAGAGTAATCAGGGGAGATATTATGGAGGTGATTGGATTCAGCAACTATGTATTCTTGGCAACAAAACAGATCTCATTTACTTAAATCTTGCACTTTTCCTAATCTATAGAAATAATATCATTTGTAAAATACTTTACGGGTTTTTGTTGTTAAAATTCCTCTATATAAAAAGCAGTATTATTATATCTACAAACTACAGCTAAATCTCAATAATTTGAATGAATATTCCTGCTAACAGCTCCAAAGTTAGCTTTGGGAAGTTAAAATGAATGATAATTACACCTGTAGTAAACCCTGAAGACAGTGATCCATATTGTTGGCAGTGATAGTTTTTTCTAACAGCAAAATATTTATTTATGGAATTCTTTTTGGTGAAGAAAAATTGATTTATCTTGCTTTCCTTATGTGGTTCTTATGTCATTCTTTCAACTTAGAGCTTATAAAAAAATTTCCTCTCAGTTGATTCTTTTGCCTTTAACAAGTTTTAGTTGCCTATAAATATATGAAAGGGAAATTAATCTTTTCTTTCAGTGGACTTGGATAGGTTTGGCTTAAAAGAATTCTTTTTAGACTAGTATTTCATTTTATGGCTTTTATGAGGCACATTTCACTTAAATCAATAATTACTTTTACAAGGAAAGATTCAATTTCATGTAGGTAAACAGGTAGTAATTGTAGTATTACTGCTTGGGATAAATCCAAGTATCCCTGTTTATTTGTTTTTCCTATATAAACTACTCAAATAAAAAAATAAAAAATAATACTATGTTTGCGCAAATGGAGATGAAGCAATTCATCCTGTGCAACTGTGATTTTAACTAATAACAATGCACATTCACAAATAAGACTATCTGTTTTATCTGCTCACTGTTAGGATAATAATCTTCAGATCTATGAAAAATGTAATTCAAGCAAGATTTTATTTTCAGAAGACATGAATAGCTATTTTATAATAGTGATAAAATAATTTTTGGTGGTATGAATTCCCTTTTATTATACTATGGTGCTTCCACTGATCCTTTCATTCTTATATTACTATACAGAAAATTTCTTGAGGTGCTTCTTAATAGCTATATTTTTATTCACCCCTTCTTTCTTCCTCTCCCCACCCCCAGACACTGTGATAAGTACTTTGAATGCTTGCTCAGGATCAAACAACTGGTAAGTAATGGAACCGAGCAATTTGTATTAATACTTACATTGTACACTCATGTTTTTAAACTACCTTTGAAAACAAATTATGAAAAATGAGCAACTTCTATCATTTTTATAAAAGAGAATATTAGGAGTGAAGGAATGCATCATTCCATTTAATTCCACATCGTTTACTTATTTTATTTTAGGGATACCTATTGTTTTCTGATTTTAAAACTAATGTATTTAATAGAATATTCACTATATAAAAGACGATAAATAGAGAAAAATAAAGGACAATGTGATTTAGTCAAAATTTTGGCATATTTTCTTCTTTATTTTTTCCTTCCTCCCTTTCTTTTCTTCCAATTTTTAAAAGTACACTGAAGTCCTATTGTGTGTCAGTAAGTGTACTGAGTTGGGGGTTCTGGAAGTAAATGAGACAGAAGTAATTCTTTTCTCATGGATGGAATGGATGTAGGAATACTTTTTTTTTTATTTGCTATTTCATTTCTCTAAAACCATATTTTGGCTTTTATTTCATTCCATTTATTATTATTTCCTGTACAGTACACTTAATTACAGTGTTATATTAGTGTCTGGTGTACAATATAGTGATTCAAAAATTCTGTATATTACTTCATATTCATCATGTACTCTTCATCCTCCTTACCTATTTCACCCATCCTACCCAACTCCCTTATGGTAACTGCCAATTCTCTTTTTTTAAGGGTCTGGTTTTTTGTTTCTCTTTCTTTTTTCTTTTGTTCATTGGTTTTGTTTCTTAAATTCCACATATGAGTGAAATCATATGGTATTTGTCTTTCTCTGACTTATTTCATTAGCATGGTAGATCTATCCATGTCATTGCAAATTGCAAACTTTCATTCTTTTTTATGGTTGAATAAATTCCATTGTACATACATATGCCACATTATTCTTCATCCATTCATCTATTGATGGACACTTAGGTTGCTTCTATACCTTAGCTACTGGAAATAATGCTGCAATAAGCATAAGGTTGCAAATATCTTTTCAAATTAGTGTCTTTGTACTCTTTGGGTAAATACCCAACAGTGGAATTACTAGATCATATGGTAGTTCTATTTTTAATTTTTTGAAGAACCACCATATTTTTTTCACTTGCTTTTGTTTTTATGTTATTATATTAAACAATTCTTTTTATGTGATATTTAATTTTATGTGTCAACGTGGCTGGGTCACAGTGCCCAGATATTTAGTCAAACATTATTTAAATGTTTCTCTGAAGATTTTTTTGGATGAAATTAGCACTGACATTGGTAACTTTAAGGAAAGAAGATTGCCTTTCAGGAGGAGGAGCTAAGATGGAAGAGTAGTAGGATCATAGCCTCATCCCTTGGGCACAGCTAGATAAATACCTAATCATTCTAAATACTCAATAAATTATCTGAAGACTGACAGAACAAACTGCACAGTGAGAGGGAGAGAGGAGGTTACATCACGGAAGGTAGGAGATACAGAGACAAGATCATGGGTGCTATTGGAGGGGAGTTAGCCCAGGACATGGAGAGAGGTGAGAGGGGGAGGAAGAGGGGATCTCACGTGATCTCCTGTGAGATCCAGTCCAAGGTCATTGACTGGGAATATGAAAGGGGTTGATGTTCATGAGTTTTTTCAACTGGCAGATCTCAAAGACTGGAATTTAAGAGGTCTGTAGTATGGGTCAAACCTGCATCAATATAGCACAGGAAGACCCTCCCTCAGAAGAACAGCATAAGTCCCTACAACACCAATTACTAAGGTTTGGAATTTTAAAACACATCCAGCCTGCCTGGAATAGAGCCTAAGGTGCACTATGCTTCTCCAGAAGGGTCAGCAACCTGAATACAGACAGTGAGTAGACAGTGATCTGAGGAACATCTGGGATGCACAAAGGGAATCTGTTCACTCTCCTGATAGGGCTTCCCTGACAACAGTGAGCATGAACTCCTCTCTCTGGCGACAAAGGGGCTGGTGGTGCCATTTTCCTCCCCCATGACTCAGCATAAACTGATTTCAATGAAGAGCACTGTGCCAACACTGGCTGCCTAAATTGCTTACACCAAGCCCCACCCCCCCCCCTGCACTCTATTAGTAGTGCTTTTCTTGGGCAAGTATGCTTGAGAACCAATGCAGTGAGACCCTCCCCTAGAACACCAGCAGAACCTGTGTCTGCCCCGCCCCCCCAGCAACCATCATCACATCTACTGACCATAAAGTTCTGCAAAGTTTCAGCTCTAATTGAAATAGCATCAAGTCTCTTTTAACAAGCAGACAAGAGACACCTAGTTAAAACTCACTAACTCTGGCCAAGATCCAAACACTGCCCACTGCAGGCAAGGAGAAACTATAGAGGACTGACCTGAATGATAGGCCAAAACAGCAGCAAAGTTCACACAGCACACACCAGAGACACTTCCTGAATCACCAGGCTCTAGACAGTATATGACTTCTTCTTCATAAAGTCATTAGGAACAGGAAATATAACAGGCTTTCCCAACACATAGAAGAAGACAGAGACCTAGACAAAATTCCAAGACAGAGAAATGCCTTCCAAAAGAAAGAACAAGAAAAGGTCACATCACAGCCAGGTACCTAATTGAAACCGATATAAATAATAAGCCTGATACTGTATTTAAAGCAATAATAATTAAGATACTAGCTGGGCTTGAGAAAACCATAGAAGACATCAGGGATTCCCTTACTACAGAGTTAAAAGAGCTAAAAATTAATCAGGCTGGAATGAAAAATGCAATAAACAAGATTCAAACCTGACTGGATATAATGACCACAAGGATAGAAGAAACAGAGGAATGAATAAGTGAGTGACAGAGAAGATTAAAAAGTATGGAAAATAATTAAGCTGCACAAAAGAGGGAAAGAAATATATTGGGTCATGAAAGTAGACATAGGGAATTCAGTGACTCCATAAAGTGTAATAGCTTTCCTATCATAAGAGTCCCAGAAGAGGAATAGTGAGAAAAGGGGACAGAAGTTTTATGGAAATTACAGCTAAAAACTTCCCTAATCTGTGGAAGGAAAAGGACATCCAAATCCAGGAGGCACAGAAAACTCTCATCAAAATCAATAAAAGCAGGCCAACACCAGGACATATTATACCTAGTTAAGCTCACAAAATATAGAGATAAGGAGAAAAATCCTAAAAGAATCAAAACAAGTCCCTAATTTACAAACAAGGAAGACAAATAAGGTTAGCAGCAGACCTATCTACAGAAGTGTGGTAAGCCTGAAGAATGTGGCATGATATATTCAATGTACTGAATGGGAAAAATATGCAGCCAAGAATAATCTATGCAGCAATATTATCATTCAGAATAGAAGGGGAGATAAAGAGTTTCTCAGACAAGCAAAGCTAAAGAAGTTCATGACCATTGAACTAGCCCTACAAGAAATATTAAAAGAGACTTTTTTAGTGAGAAAGATCAAAAGTGACAAAGACTAGAAAGGAACAGAGAAAATCTCCAGAAACAATAACAAAACAAGTAATAAAATGGCACTAAATTCATATCTGTCAATAATAACCCTGAATACAAATGAACTCAATGCTCCAATCAAAAGACATAGGGTGTCAGAATGGATAAAAAAAAACAAAGACCCATCTATATGCTGCCTACAAGAGACTCATTTTAGACCTAAAGACATGTGCAGATTGAAGAAGAGATGGAGAAATATTTATGATGCAAATGGATGTCTAAAGAAAGCCAGAAAAACAATGCTTATATCAGACAAACTAGATTTTAAACCAAAGACGTAATAAGAGATGAAGAAGAGCATCACATCATAATAAAGGGGTCTATCCAATAAGAAGATCTAACAGTTGAAATATTTATGCCCCCAACTTGGGAGCACCCAAATATATAAAGCAATTAATAACAAACATGAAGTAACTCATTGATAACTATATAATAATGGTAGGGGACTTCAGCACCCCACTTACATCAATGGATAGATAATCTAAGCAGAAAATCAACAAGGAAACAATGGCTTTGAACAACACATTGGACCAGACAGACTTTTAGACATATTCAGAACATAAGGCTTCAGAATACACAATCTTTTAAGGGCACACGGGACATTCTCCAGAGTACATCACACAGTATGTCACAAATCAGGCCTCAACAAGTACAAAAAGCTTGAGATCATACTATGCGTATTTTCTGACCACAACACTATATTTGAAGTCAACCACAAGAAAAAAATTGTAAAGACCATAAATACATGGAGGCTGAAGAACATCCTACTAAACAGTGAATGGGTTAATCAGAAATTAAAGAAGAAATAAAAAATACATGGAAACAAATGAAAATGAAAACATGATGGTACAAAACCTTTGGGATGTAGTAAAAGGGGGTCACAAGTGGGAAGTATATAATAATAAAGGCTTAGCCCAAGAAGTAAGAAAAATCTCTTACACCAAAGGAGCTAGAAAAAGAACAAGAAATGAAATCTAAATCCAGCAGAAGGAGGGAAATAATAAAGATTAGAGCAGAAACAAATGATGTAGACACAAACAAAAACTATAGAAGAACAGTAAGACCAGGAGCTGGCCTTTGAAAAAAATTAATAACATTGATAAAACCCTAGCCAGACTTACCAAAAAGAAAAGAGAAAGGACCCAAATAAATAAAATCACTAATCAAAAGGAGAAATCAACCAGTACCACAGAAATACAATTAGAAGAGAATATTATGAATAAGTAAGTATATGCCAACAAATTGGACAATCAGGAGGAAATTGATAAATTCCTAGAAACATATAAACTACCAAAAATGAAACAGGAAGAAATAGAAAACTTGAACAGACCTATAGTGGGCAAAGAAATTGAATCAGTAATCAAAAATCTCCCAACAAACAAAAGTCCAGGACCAGATCGCTTCCCAGCGATTTATTTATTTATTTAATTATTTATTTATTTATTATTTAATGACTTTATTTATTTTAGAGAGAGGGAAAGAGAGATAGCACACATGTACACATGCAGGAGGAGGGAGAGGGACAATCATACTCCATGCTGAGTGCAGAGCCCTATGTGGGACTTTATCCTTGGACTCTGAGATCAGGAGCTGAGCTGAAATTAAGAGTCAGGTGCTTAACTAACTCAATCACCCAGGTGCTCTGTCTACCACCACTTAAAGAAGAGCTACTACCCTACCTATTCTCAAACTATTCCTCCTCCCCCCACCAAAAAAAAAAAAAAAAATAGAAGTGGGAGGGAAACTTCCAAATTCATTCTATGAGGCTCATTGCACCTGATTCCAAAACCAAAGACTGCACCAAAAAAGAGAATTATAGGCCAATATCCCTGATGAACATGGAATAAAAAATTCTCAACAAAATACTAGCAAATTGAATCCAACAGTACATTAAAATGACCATTCATCATCATCCAGTGAGATTTATTCCTGATTGCATGGACAGTCAGTATTTACAAATCAATTAGTGTGATACAACACACTAATAAAAGAAAGGATATGAACCATATGATCCTCTCAATAGATGCAGAAAAAGCATTTGACAAAGTACAACACCCATTCACGATCAAAACCCTCAACAAAGTAGGGATAGAGGGAACATACCTCAACATTATGAAGGCCATACACAGAAAGCCCACAGCTAATATCATCCTCAGTGGGGAAAAATAAGTGGAGAGCTTTTTCTCTAAGGTCAGGAACATGACAGAGATGCCTACTCTCACCACTATTATTTAATATAGTACTGGAAGTCCTCACCTCAGCAATCAGTCAACACAAAGAAATAAAAGGCATCCAAATTGACAAAAAAGGAGTCAAATTTTCGCTATTCATAGATGCAAAACTCTAGGTAACAAACAGGGTATGTATATATATATATATATATATATATATATATATATAGTACATACACACATATAAGTAAGTATATGGTAATCTCCTTTACTATATAGGCATATTATATATTATGTTAGTTCTGTTTCTCTGGAGAACACTGATAATGAATTACTTTGTAATTAATTTTTTCTTGGTTTTATGTGTGCAGGTACTGTCTCACTCTAATGTTTGGTAACTTATTCAGTAATAATTTCTACTTTTAATATTAGGGCTTTATTTTTTTTACATTTCTTTTACTTTATTGCATTTAAATATTTAAAGAAATTAAAATTTCTGTGTGCATGCATACATGTATGTATGTAAGAAAGAAAGAGCTTCAACTTTATTTTCTGTCAAGTAATTGATTATATTAGGATTATTTGTGAAGGCTTTAAAAAATGTAATACATATACTCAGTTGTAGCATTTCGAAGCATTCCAAAAACTACAGAAAAGAAAGTTAAAAGTCTCACCAGTTGGAAATGACTTTCATATCTGTTTGTAAACATTATACTAGATGTTTCTCCTTGTGTACATGCAGATCCACAGAAATAGGAAAGAAAGAAGCAAGATGGAAGTGAAAGATAAAAAGAAAAGAAAAAAACTATAAGGATAAAGGGAGGAAACATTTATTCATTCCACTATGCAGGCCATATTTTTTAATTAAAGTTTTCTTTTAATTTAATTTTTTTAAAAGAATAATCTGAAGAAAAACTGAAAGAACTGTATCTTCATCAATAAGAATTAGATTCTAAAAAAAAAGAATTAGTTTTGATCAGTAAGGGGGTTTCTAGGGAAACAGAATCAATAGGTTAGAGAGGGAGAGAGAAAAAGATTCATTTCAAGGAATAGGTTTACACAATTGTGGGTAAGTCTGAAAACTGTAAGGCAGGTTGGCAGACTGGAAACTCAGGCAGGATTTGATGCTATAGGATTAAGGCAGAATTTCTTCTTTGGGGGAAAATCTCAGTCTTTATATATAATATTTCAGTTGATTCAATAAGGGGTCATTGATTATAATCTCCTTAAGGTCAACTGATTATAGATATTAACCACATCTACAAAATGCTTTAACAAAAACAATAAGATTAATTAAATTTGTTTGATTAAATAACTAGTACTATAGCCTATCCAAGTTAACATATGTTATGGGTTTCTCAAAGACCACACTATACTTAAAAAGATAATAAAAATTATAGATTGAAATTATTATGTGTTTATATTATACATTCTTACTTATTTTAAAATCTTTTTTGTAAAAGGTAGTATATTGGCTTAGTTTCATTTTCTCCATATCCTCCTATTTTACTTTCCCTTGATTCATCTTAGTTATATTATTATCTTGCTATTGTTAAGGTTTATATGTGTAAATATATTTATGTTAATATATATTTTAAGATTTGTAATCATAATCCCATAATTTTATAAACTTCATTTTATATTCAAATTGACATTACTTCTTCTTCTTAATCATGGTCTTTCTCTTCCTAAGTTATTTAATTTAACTTATATCTTGGTTGCATTTCATACTCATTTGAGTTTGTTTTATTTTTAAAGATAGCCTTTGGGGCAGCCCCAGTGGCTCAGCGGTTTAGTACCACCTTCAGGCCAGGGTGTGATCCTGGAGACCCAGGATCGAGTCCCATGTCAGCTCCCTGCATGGAGCCTGCTTCTCCCTCTGCCTATGTCTCTGCCTCTCCCTCTCTCTCTCTCTCTCTCTCTGTGTCTCTCATGAATAAATAAATAAAATCTAAAAAAAAAAAAAAAGATTAAGAAAAAGGAATGCTTTAAAAAAATTAAAAAAAAATAAAGATGGCCTCTGTTTCTTAGTTTCTTACATGTTACTTATTGTCTAGGCATAACATTCATGGATCTCTTTCCCTTTCATATGTTTCATATGTTACTTTCCCTTAACATATTACACATTGTGTTAGTTTCCCATGGCTGTCATAACAGATTACAACAGCTGGTGACTTAGATAAAATAACAGGTATTTATTCTCTCACAGATCTGAAGCGTAGAAGCTTGAAATCCATCAAGGCTGAACTCTCTAGCGGGGAGTAGGGTGGAATCTGTTCCTTGCTTCTTCCAGGTTCTGATGACTGCCTCAGTGTTCCTAGGTTAAGGTTATATCGCTCCAATTTCTGCTTCCATTTCCACAGCACCTTCCCTGTGTGGCTGGGTGAAATCTCCTGTCTCTATTTTACAGACACTTACAATGGCATTTAGAACTCACCAGGATAATTTAGGGTAACCTTCTCATCTACAAATTCTTAATTTAGTAAAATTTATCAACATATTTTTTTTTCAAATTAGGTAACATTTATACATTTCAAAGATTAGGACTTGATATCTTTGGATAACCATTATCTAACCTACTGCACATATTAATCCATTTTATTTTGGCATTGAGTATTGCCACAGAGTACTCTGAGGTAAATCAGTTTTTATTAGTACATTTTTTAGTTTTCTTTCTTAGGTACATATTAGATTCATTCCTTATTTTTGAAGTTCACTATCATCTCAACATATCACTAGAATGCTGAATCAATACATGGGCTGCTCTTTTAATATAAATCTCAAGTTTCTTTTATTACTTCAAAGAGAATTTTATTATATCCTGAACACTTTTTTTCTGTCACAGTTTTTACTCTTCTGCAGATATACTGTGTGTATACTCCATGTTTGTAAATTTTCTGTGCATTTTCATGCATATGTCTTGTGGTGGTCTGTTTCTGATTGTTATTTACTCCTTAAAAAGGGTGACTACTTACGGAAGAATAAGTGAGCAGGGGTGAGGGCAAACTGAAACAGTCCATGACTGCGACATGTATTGGCTGCCTTGTGTGAATTCTCACCAAAGCTGTTCATTTTATTATATTTCTTATAGTATTCTACTATTTAAGCAAATTTTTAGAAGATCCTCAGACTTTGGAGTCCCAGACAATGCTTTATTTATCCTTGACTTGACTTTTTCCAGGCTTGGTTGTTTTCTGCAATCATGCTATTCCTTTATCCACCATTGGGATTTTTTGTCATATTGTCTACATGAGTATGTAGGTTTTTTTAATTTTTTAGATCAACTTGTTTCTATTAAATTAATTGATCTAAGGAGGAGACCTTGTATCACTATGTGAGTTAAACACTAGGATCACTTTCCATGAGAAGTAATGGTAAAATAATACAGTGAAAACATGCATTGCTTCTAAAAGCCTGACTACATTTTGTCAGATGAGTTTGACACATTTTAATAAGAGGGTAAAGAAGTACTATTGTCAAACAAAGAGCATCTTTAAACCTTAAAAGGAAAGCATTGAAGAAGAAATAACTGTGTAACTCAAAGAGAGCAGCTGCACTGTTGCAATACTTTGTGTTGTATTTTCTTGCAAAATTCGTTTGAAGACAAGTTTCCACCTCTAAAAGATTTAAATTCACTGTTTTAGATTATATCTACAACTTAAGAGATAAAAATTTAATAAAGTATGCTAAATTTCTGTGGATTCCTGGGGGGGGCGGGGTGGTCAGTGGTTTAGTGCCTGCTTTTGGCCCAGGGCGTGATCCTGGGGTCCTTGGATCTTGTCCCACATTGGGCTCCCTAAATGGAGCTTGCTTCTCCCTCTTCCTCTCTCTCTCTCTCTGTGTGTCTCTCATGAATAAATAAATAAAATCTTTTAAAAAAGTATGCTAAATATCTCAATTTTCAAAGGAAATATTAACTAGATGCTGTCTCTTTCTTGATATTTTTAAAGAATAGTATGTAGAGATATATATTTTTTGAGAATATAAAGGTAACTATCAAACTTCAGAATGTATATAAATATGCCTATATATAAATATTTAACTTACTAAAATTCAAAGATTTTATTTGTGGTTTAAAAAAGCCACCTGCAAATATATGCTATTGTTATATATTATTTCTTATAGGAGATACATCTAAAACAAAATTATACAAAGTTTAAAATAAAAAAATGGGAGGGTGGGGCAAGATGGCAGAAGAGTAGGGTCCTCAAGTCACCTGTCCCCACCAACTTACCTAGATAACTTTCAAATCATCCTGAAAAACCTATGAATTCAGCCTGAGATTTAAAGAGAGAACAGCTGGAACGCTACCGTGAGAAGAATTCATGCTTCTGTCAAGGTAGGAAGACAGAAAAAAAATAAATAAAAAAGCAACCAGTGGGGGAGGGGCCCCAGCAAGTAGCCAGGCTAAGGCTGTGTGGTGAGAGCCTCCAGGACATGAAAGCCCAGTCCCAGAGAAGCAGGAACTTTACCAATCATCCCGGACGGAAAGCCACTTGCAGGGAACTCGGGCAGGATCCCAGGAGGGACAGTGGAGCCCCCAGGGTCCCGGGGTCACTAACAGAGGGGGTGCGCCCCGGGGGAGAGCCCGCCACACACACAGTTCCAGCACTGTAAAGAGCTGGAACAAGCCTGGCAGGGCCTCGGGAGCAGCTCAGGCAGCGGCTCCACGTGGAGGGGGCTGCGCAGCCCGGGAGATCAATTCCAGCAGCGCAGGCCCTGGAGCCCAGGGCGCCAGGGGACACAGCCCAGGATCCAGTGCTACCCTTGGGACAGGCGGAGGCCAGAAGGGCACAGAACAGTAAGGATGCTCCTGCCACTGTGCAGGTCAGCGGCCCCCACCCCCGGAGCATCCAGGCCAGTGAGGACTGGGAGACTGTGGTAGTTACTGTGGGAGCTGACTCCAGGGCTGGAGAGCTGGCCACCACCAGTCTTGTTGTTCCTCCCTGTGTCACCTTGTGCCTGGTACCTAGCGGGGCCACCAGGGAA
This sequence comes from Canis aureus, assembly GCF_053574225.1. Lineage (NCBI taxonomy): Eukaryota > Metazoa > Chordata > Mammalia > Carnivora > Canidae > Canis > Canis aureus. The sequence continues at coordinate 50,070,227 of NC_135614.1, forward strand.
CAGGGGCCTCACAGGATAAAAGCTCCCACTGAGCCATGCACCTGGCAGGGGCGGGGCAGCGCCCCCAGGGTGCCCACACCTGAGAATCAGCACAGCAGTCCCCTCCCTCAGAAGACCCACTGGAAGGACAGGGGAGTAGCAAGTTCTTGACCAACCAGCGCTGGAAAGCTCCAGGGGAAGTCAAGGGACTTACAGTATATAGAATCAGAGGATACCGCTCCTTGTGTTTTTTTTTTGTTTTGTTTTGTTTTTTCTTTTTGTGTGTGTGTGTGTTTTGTTCTTCGTTTGTTTTCCCCTTTTTTTCTCTTTTTTTCCCTTCCTTTTTTCCAGTACAACTTGTTTTTAGCCACTCTGCCTGAGCAAAATGACTAGAAAGAACTTAGCGCAAAAGAATCAGAAACAGTACTCTCCCGCAGTTACAGAATTTGGATTACAATTTGATGTCAGAAAGCCAATTCAGAAGCACAATTATTAGTCTACTGTGTCTCTGGAAAAAAGCATAAAGGGTTCAAGAGACTTCATGACTGCAGAATTTAGATCTCATTAGGCCAAAATTAAAAATCAATTAAATGGGATGCAATCCAAACTGGAGGTCCTAACAATGAGGGTTAATGAGGCAGAAGAAAGAGTGAGTGACATAGAAGACAAGGTTATAGCAAGGAAGGAAGCTGAGGAAAAAAACAGAAAAACAATTAAAAGACCATGAGGAAAGGTTAAGGGAAATAAATGACAGCCTGAGAAGGAAAAATCTATGTTTAATGGGGGTTCCAGAGGGTGTCAAAAGGGACAGAGGACCAGAAAGCATATTTGAACAAATCATAGCTCAGAACTTCCCTAACTTGGGGAGGGAAACAGGCATTCAGATCCAGGACACAGAGAGAACCCTCCTAAAATCAATAAAACTCGTTCAACACCTCAACATTTAATAGTGAAACTTGCAAATCCCAAAGATAAAGAGAAGATCCTTAAAGCAGCAAGAGACAAGAGATCCCTAACTTATTTAGGGAGAAATATTAGATTAACAACAGACCTCTCCACAGACACCTGGCAGGCCAGAAAGGGCTGGCAGGATATATTCAGGGTCCTAAATGAGAAGAACATGCAGCCAAAAATACTTTATCCAGCAAGGCTCTCATTCAGAATAGAAGGAGAGATAAAGAGCTTCCAAGATAGGCAGAAACTGAAAGAAAATGTGACCACCACACCAGCTCTGCAAGAAATATTAAGAGGACTCTGTAAAGGAAAGAGGAAGTTCAAAGAAACAAACCACAAAAACAGAGACTGAATAGGTATTATGATGACACTAAATTCATATCTTTCAATAGTAACTCTGAACGTGAATGGGCTAAATGATCCCATCAGAAGATGCAGGGTTTCAGACTGGATAAAAAAGCAAGACTGATCTATTTGCTGTCTACAAGAGACTCATTTTAGACCTAAGGACACCTCCAGCCTGAAAATGAAAGGCTGGAGAACCATTTACCATTCAAATGATCCTCAAAAGAAAGGAGGGATAGCAATCCTCATTTCAGATAAACCAAAGTTTATCCCAAAGACTGTAGTAAGAGATGAAGAGGAACATTATATCATACTTAGAGGATCTATCCAACAAGAAGACCTAATAATCATGAATATTTATGCCTCTAATGTGGGAGCTGCCAAGTATATCAATCAATTAATAACCAAAGTAAAGACATAGATAATAATACATTAATACTGGGAGACTTCAACACAGGGCTTTCTTAAATGACAAATCTTCTAAGCACAACATCTCCAAAGAAAAAAGAGCTTTAAATGATACACTGTACCAGATGGATTTCACAGATATTACAGAATTTCCATCCAAACGCAACTGAATACACATTCTTCTCAAGTGCACATGGAACTTTCTCCAGAATAGACCACATACTGAGTCACAAATCAGGTCTTAACCAATACCAAAAGATTGGGATTGTCCCCAGCATATTTTCAGAGCATACTGCTTTGAAACTAGAACTTAATCACAAGAAGAAGTTTGGAAGGATTTCAAACACTTGGAGGTTAAGGACCATCCTGCTAAAAGAAAGGGTCAACCAGGAAATAAGAGAAGAATTAAAAAGATTCATGGAAACTAATGAGAATGAAGATACAACCATTCAAAATCTTTGGGATACAGAAAAAGCAAAAGCAGTCCTAAGAGGGAAATCCATTGCAATACAAGCATCCTTCAAAAAACTGGAAAAATAAAGGAACTGGAGAAAGAATAGCAAATAAAACCTACACCCAAAAGAAGAAGAGAGTTCATAAAGATTTGAGCAGAACTCGATGAGATAGAGACCAGAAGAACTGTAGAACAGATCGACAAAACCAGGAGTTTGTTCTTTGAAATAATTAATAAGATAGATAAACCATTAGCCAGCCTTATTAAAAACAAAAGAGAGAAGACTCAAATTAATAAATCACAAATGAAAAAGGAGAGATCACCAACAATACCAAGGAAATACATACAATTTTAAAAACATATTATGAGCAGCTATACACCAATAAATTAGGCAATCTAGAAAAAATGGACGCATTTCTGGAAAACCACAAACTACCAAAACTGGAACAAGAAGAAATTGAAAACCTTAACAGGCCAATAACCAGGGAGGAAACTGAAGCAGTCATCAAAAACCTCTCAAAACACAAAAGTCCACGGCCAGATGGCTTCCCAGGGGAATTCTATCAAACGTTTAAAGAAGAAACAATACCTGTTCTACTAAAGTTGTTCCGAAAGATAGAGATGGAGTACTTCCAAACTCATCTATGAGGCCAGCATCACCTTAATTCCAAAACCAGACAAGGACCCCACCAAAAAGGAGAATTATAGACCAATATCCCTGATGAACACAGATGCGAAAGTTGCCAACAAGATACTAGCCAATACTGGGCATCCCGGGTGGCTCAGCAGTTTCGTGCCGCCTTCAGGCCAGGGCCTGATCCTGGAGACCCAGGATTGAGTCCCATGTCAGGCTCCCTGCATGGAGCATGCTTCTCCCTCTGCCTGTGTCTCTGCCCCTCTCCCTCTCTCCTCTCTGTGTTTCTCATGATTAAATAAATAAAATCTTTAAAAAAAAAAAAAAAGATACTAGCCAATAGGATCCAACAGTACATTAAGGGAAGATTATTCACCATGACCAAGTGGGATTTATCCCCAGGATGCAAGGCTGGTTCAACACTCATAAAGCAATCAATGTGATAGATCACATCAACAAGAGAAAAAACAAGAACCATAGGATCCTCTCAATAGATGCAGAGAAAGCATTTGACAAAATATAGCATCCATTCCTGATCAAAACTCTTCAGAGTGTAGGGATAGAGGGAACATTCCTCAGCATCTTAAAAGCCATCTACGAAAAGCTCACAGCAAATATCATTCTCAATGGGGAAATACTGGGAGCCTTTCCCCTAAGATCAGGAACACAACAGGGATGTCCACTCTCACCACTGTTATTCAACATAGTACTAGAAGTTTTAGCATCAGCAATCAGGCAACAAAAAGAAATAAAAGGCATTTAAATTGGCAAAGAAGAAGTCAAACTCTCCCTCTTTGCCGATGATATGATACTGTACATAGAAAACCCAAAAGACTCCACCCCAAGATTGCTAGAACTTATAAAGCAATTTGGCAGTGTGGCAGGATATAAAATCAATGCCCAGAAATCAGTGGCCTTTTATACACTAACAATGAGACTGAAAAAAAAAAAGAGAAATTAAGGAACCAATCCCATTTACAATTGCACCCAAAAGGATAAGATACCTAGGAATAAACCTAACCAAAGAGGTAAAGGATCTATATCCTAAAAACTACTGAACACTTCTGAAAGAAATTGAGGAAGACACAAAGAGATGGAAAAATATTCCATGCTCACGGATTGGTAGAATTAATACTGTGAAAATATCAATGCCAGTCAGGGCTATTTATACATTTAATGCAATCTCTATCAAATTACCATGGACTTCCTTCAGAGAGTTGGTACTAATAATCTTAAGATTTGTGTGGAATCAGAAAAGACCCTGAATAGCCAGGGGAATAGTGAAAAAGAAAACCATACCTGGGAGCATCACAATGCCAGATTTCAGGTTGTACTACAAAGCTGTGATCATCAAGACACTGTGGCACTGGCACCAAAACAGACACATAGATCAATGGAACAGAATAGAGAACCCAGAAATGGGCCCTCATCTCTATGGTCAACTCATCTTCGACAAAGCAGGAAAGACTATCCACTGGAAAAAGGACAGTTTCTTCAATAAACGGTGCTGGGAAAATTGGACAGCCACATGCAGAAGAATGCAACTAGACCATTCTCTTACACCATACACAAAGATAAATTCAAAATGTATGAAAGATCTAAATGTGAGACAAGAATCCATCAAAATCCTAGAGGAGAACACAGGCAACACCCTTTTAGAACTTGGCCATAGCAACTTCTTGCAAGATACATTTATGAAGGCAAGAGGAACAAAGCAAAAATGACGTATTGGGACTTTATCAAGTTATTTTTCACTTGTTGAACAGACAAACTGGGATACATTCATGCAAGTAAATATTAATCAGTAATAAGAATAGATAAGCCTAAAATCACAAAATGATATAAATAAATCTTCAGTGCATATTGCCAAGTGAGGGAAGGGAATCAGAAATACAATATACTGTATTATTTCATTTTTATGACATTCTAAGAAAGGAGAACTACAGAGATTACAGAAAGATCATTACCTGCATAGAATTTGTGGAGAGTTCTTCAGGGTGAAATAGATGAAACACAGGCAACTTTTTATGGTGGTAAAATTATGCATGGTACTTTAATTGTGGATACAGGATATTATACATTTGTCAAAACCTTTGCAGCACAAAAAAGTAAAATTTAATTTGTATGCAAATTGGTAAAATATCTTTTGATAGGTCAGGGGATCCCAGGAAGGAATGCAGAACATGAATAAGTGATTTAACTGTATTACAGATATATCATACAACCTCAACGAAGAGGTATAGCTGTGAGGGACGTGCTGACCTAACTAAATTCAAAAATAAGTGGCATGTAAGACAAAAGGCTAAACAAACAGTACACTAACACTGTATTGTATTTGTTAATTTGCCATGAGGCTATAATAGTTTTCATATTGTAATACATGTTCACTGGAATTGAACAATTGGGTAGATGATCGTTGGTGAGAGCCATGTTTCTCATTGTTGAAATGTATACTAACCCATGCATTTACACATATCTGTAACTATATGCAATAAATGTATTTATTGCAATGTATGTAGATGCATGGGTTAGTATACACACATGTATTTTCTTATTCTGTCAGCTGAAGAAGCCTAGACTTAAGGAAACCACAGTAGCAACAAACATGTCTAAGGCTCAGACTTCAGTTTCTAATACTATCCTTCTTAGAAGGAACCAGAGTTCTTGGAGAAAATGTTGATTCTAGGACTGTGGCTGGAAATACATAAGATAAATCCGGAGCAACTTGCAGTGCCAGAAAGTAAGTGTAACAATAACATCAATGACAATAGAAATGGGAATATATCAAAGATACACAGGAGCCAAATTTAAGAGCTCCCAATGGCACAACAGAAACAATTTGAGCATCAAAATAAAGTATTATTGGATTTTAATTCAAGGTATTAAGCATCTATGAGTTCATACTGATATAACTGATAGGATAATCATATAAATAGGCGAGAATACACAAATCTCCTGTGAAAAAGAGTTTGAATAACTTATATAGACACTGTACCTTAGGGAGATAGCATATAACTAACAACTCCTTCCTGTGAGTTGTGTGTGTATAGTGCCCTCCTCCCAAAGGATATAATGTGAAGATGGCAAAATAAAGAGTCACTTTACAGTGGAGAAACTTGGCAACTACTATCTCAGCCAGGTGATCAAGGTTAACATCAGCAGTTATGAATCCTCTTGATAGTATGTATCTTAATGCGGTAGGACAAAAATGGCCCTTTATTTCTGGGATCTTCCTTCCTAAATTTCATAACTTTAGTCTAATCATGTGAAATATATCAGATAAATCCCAACCGAGGAATATTCCACAAACTGCCTGACTAGTACTAATGAAAACTCTCAACCTTGTCAAGTAACAAGAAAACTCTTAGCCAAGAGGAGACTAAAGGACATAATGAATAAATGCAATGTGATATCCTGGATGGAATCCTAGCTCAAAAAGGATACTATGTAAAACTAAGGAAATATGGGGCCCCTGGGTGGCTCAGTGGCTCAGGTTGTGATCCCAGGGTCCTGGGATAGAGTCCTGAAATGGGCTCTCTGCAGGGAGCCTGCTTCTTCCTCTGCCTATGTCTCTGCCTCTCTCTCTGGGTCCCTCATGAATAAATAAAATAAAATCTTAAACAAAACAAAACACAAAATATTTGTTCCTTAATTGTGAGAGATATATGAATTTAAGAGGATAATACTAAGTGAACTAGGTAAGTGTATGATAACTTTCTGTATTCTCTTTATAATTTTTTTGTTAAGTCAAAAATTATTCTATTGTTAAAAAGTTAATTAAATAATAAAAGGAAAGCAGAGACAATTTATATTGTGTGAGTAATGTCAATCAGAAGTAAATGGGTTGTTAAAGAGGAGAGAAAGTATATCAGGGTAACAAACTGCCCCAAACCTAGTACAAAACATACATTTCGTAAAACAAACATTTCATTAGGTTCATGGATTCTATAATGAGTTAGGAGGAGGTACAGTGGACAGTTTATCTCTACCCCATGATATCTGAAGCCTGATATGGAAAGACTTGAAAGCTGGATATGACCCAACAATTGTGGATTGAAAACATCTGAAAGCTTTATTACTCATATGCCTGGTAGTTCATACTGCTTGTTAGCTGCAAATTCAGCTGCAAACTTGGACATGTAATCTCTCAGAGTAGCTGTTTGAGCTTCCTCACAACATGGTGGTTGATTCCAATAGCACACATCTCAAAACATTGAGGCAAAAGTTGTATCTCCTTTTATGAACTAACCTCATAAGTTATATAATATCATATTTATTGTAGTTCCAGCCAGCCCAGGTTTAGTGAGACCACCATTGCTACCTTCTTTTTTTAAATTTATTTATTCATGAGAGAGGCAGAGACATAGGCAAAGGGAGAAGCAGGTCCCCTGTAGGGACCCTGATACAGGACTTGATCCCAGGACCCCAGGATCATGACCTGAGCCAAAGGCAGATGCTTAACCACCGAGCCATCCAGGTGCCCCATTGCCACCTCTTGATGGAAGGATGGTCAATGTCACATGGTAAGAAAAGCAAATGGTATAAGTGATATTGTTGCAGGTATCTTTAAAAAAATGCAATCTGCAATATGAAGGTATGAAAATATTATTATATAAAATGAGTTAATGCACTTAGTAGAAACTAAAAATACTTTTAGAAGCATTGAAATTTAATTTTGGCTTTTCTGTCTTTAATAGGAGCTTTTTAAAGGTTCTAAAGGAGAACCTTTTAAAATGCATTTAAATGCATTTCATTTCAAATTAAATTATCTTGGGCAGGCACACTAGTTGAGTGGATCAGACCCACTATTTTAGAAATGATCCTACATGAAGAGAAGTATGTTGAGTTTCATGAAAACAGGAGATTACAGAACTATAGAAACATATTTATTTTTTTACTTGTACAAGTGAGAGGAGCTTATGCTGAGGGTATGATAAGTAAAACTGAGGATTCCAGGAAGGCTGAATTACACATATAACTCACTGTCACTCCTGGTTGTCTTATAATGGAGCCTCCATTGTATTATATTGCTACTATAATAAGAGTCACATAAAACTGAGTTGCAAGAAATTAGAGGCAGAGGAAGATATGACCTAGTTAGTTTCACCTTTGAAATATGTCAAGTAGGTATTTTGAAGGAACTTGACTCATAGATAAAGAATGGGAAAAATAATTTAGAGTTAATCTGGGCATATGTGCATTGGTATCTGAGGAATTACAGATGCATTACTTATCACACTGGCTTACATCATTTCTTGTTAAACAAGAAACTAATAAGATTTGAATTTTAGAAATTAGCAAAGTTACATTAAAGAGAAGACATTAGTAAATGTAAAAGGAGAAACTCAAAGTAGAATATAGAAAAGCAATAATAATAATAATAATAATAATAATAATAAATTATTCCCAAATAAAGAATAAAAGGAGAAATTCCAAATATATACAATTTAGCATTAGGAGTAGAGTTGTCTACAGAAAAACAGACATTTATGAGGATATTACATGCTATATCTTAAATATTTCAAAAACCCTGAAGTGAACTCTCTTCTTACAAAATATAAATTATAAAAAATGGTGCAAGATGATGCAGAGAACTAGAATAGGCTCATGATTATCAGAGGATTGTGAAGAACGTTGACAAAAATTATATTTTCCACTAAGTCATGAATGTCCTTCATTTTGCTGAATTCACTAATGAGAACTTCTAGGATAGCAGTATCCAACAGAAATATTGATGTGAATTCATATGTAATGTGAACTACATATTTAATTTAAAAATTTATAGTAGACATGTTAAAAATGTAAAGAGATGAATTAATATATTGTATTTAAATCACTATATCCAAAATATTATTTTGAATATTTAATCCACCTAATATTATTAATAAGACATTTTGCAATCTTTTTATGTTAAATCATTAAAATCAGTATATAATACAGTCATTCAATATGGACTAGCCATGTATTAAGTGATTACTAGCATCTTGACTACTACTCTGGGCAGTGTAGTGCTAATAGTTAAGAAGCATTGCTTTTTCTTGGAGGTGGTGTGGCTGGATGGTTTTTACTTAGCTGTTTTATTTATATTAGCAGAATAAAGCACATACAAACTTTGTGAGATTTTTTAGAAAGATGAGCATAATTTGAAGATAATTTTAAGAATTCTTTAAACAGGGGATCCCTAGGTGGCTCAGCGGTTTGGCGCCTGCCTTTGGACCATGGCGTGATCCTGGAGTCCCGGGATCGAGTCCTGAGTCAGGCTCCTGGCATGGAGCCTGCTTCTCCCTCTGCCTGTATCTCTGCCTCTCTCTCTCTATGTCTGTCGTGAATAAATAAATAAAATCTTTAAAAAAAAAAAAAAAAGAATTCTTTAAACAAGGGTACCTAGGTGGCTCAGTTGGTTAATGGTCTGCCTTCAGCTCAGATCATGATCTCAGGGTCCTGGGATTGAGCCTCCCATCAGGCTCCCTGCTCAATGGAAAATCTGCTTCTCCTTTTCCCTCTGCTCCTCCCTACAATTCGTGTGCTCCTTCTCTCTCTGCTCACTCTCTCTCTCTCTTAAAAAAGTAAATGAAATCTTAAAAAAAAAATAATTCTTTAAACAAGTTGGTAATACATGTTTCTTTCTTTTTGAGAGAGAGACAGAGGAAGAATTTTTTTTTCAGTGTTCGCTTTGGCTCTAGGGAACCATGCAACTTTAGAGAAGAAGCTTAGTTTCTTAAAGTTCTATTCAGAAATTAGAAGATCCTTGCAATGCAAAATCTGAGCAATACCAGGTTTCCAAAATTCCATCATTCTTGTGTCACTTGGGTACTATACGTATGTATAGATCTATAGGTCTATATCTATCTATCATCTATCTATCTGTCTATTCCTTTTGAGATTGAAAACTCACCTTTAAGATTCTGCCAGAAGTAGAAAATGGCAGTCACATTCTACTGAAATAGTCAAAGTACAGTTGAAAATGGAAATGCAATTAACACTACTACCAATGTGTTAACTTCATCATGGGGGCATGGAAAGTGTTATCACACAGGCTAATTATCATGAGTTTGAATTTCCACATAGAGAATGAGGACAGTTTGAGGGAAATGTTTTGATTCTGTTTTTGACTTTGGCTCATGGCAATTGTCATTCCTCTTCAGTCACATTCACAATTCACATTTACATTTGACTGTTTAGTAGCAGTATTGAATGTCTCTGGCATTAGTACCATTCAGATTTATGTTAAATATTTTCAGGGTTTAAAATAACACTGATATTTTCTTAGCATAGTCCTTTTGCTCTTTGAAACATTACATTTGTACAAGATTAATGGTGGTATGAAGTAGGTAGCTATTACAGAAGGTGGCACAGAAATTGAATTTAGACATATGTAGGCAATGTTGTTTAAAATATATGTTGATTTCAAACAGCAAATCTCAAACTTTATTTAATGGCTCTTTCAGAAAGTCAAAGCATCCTGGACCATATGCTTGATTCCTATATTTACTGATCAGAGTAAAAGCAGCATCCTCTGAAATCTCAAAACAAATGCAGAGAATGCTGGTTTTGGTGAAACACTAGTGAAGGGTGACACCTTATTAAATATTGAAAGTAAATTACTCAGGTCAGAATGCAAAGTCCAGGGGCACCTGGTGGCTTAGTTGGTTAAGTGTCTGACTATTTTGGCTCAGGTCATGATCTTAGGGTTGTGAGATCAGCCCCATTTTTGAGTCTGCATTGGGCATGGAGTCTGCTTAAGATTCTTTCTCTCCTTCTGCCCCTCCTCTCTCTCTCTACTTGAGGCTGACCACACTCTCTCTAAAAATCAAAAAACAAAACAACAGCAACAACAAAGTCCAGATCTCGTTTTCTGGAGATCATATTATTTAGAGAATTCTCATGGACTGTCAGTCAGATGGTTAGTTCCAGGAAGGACTCTTCAATAGTAGTTTTTTTTTTTTTTTTTTTTTTTTTTCAGGCTATTACTGAATCACTGAACTGTGCTTGAACACAGAGTGTTGTTCTAGGTTTGCAGACTGGCAGTGATGTCAACTCTGATTATGATCAAACTAGCTTTCATTTAATTTACCTTCCAGTTGGGAACTGAGCTTTGTCACGGATATGTGGTGGTGAAGGGTATAAACATAGGGAACACTGCAGCTACCCAATACCTTCCTTGTTCCTTAGAGAGGTAAGCCTAAAACTCAGAGCCCAAGCAGCCTGAGTGGAGGGACAAACTCTCTAGGTCAAAGAAACTCTGAGCTTTCCCATGGAAAGGGAAATGCCAGCATGCAAGAATCCACTGGACTATTGTAGAAGGTGCAGATATAGTGGTTTTCAAATCTTAGCATTAGAATCAACTAGAGGTATTGTTAGAGTTCAGATTGCTGGGTCTGTATGTAGGGTTTCTGATGTAGTAGATATGAGGTAGGCCTAAGGATGGCATTTCTACCAAGTTCCCAGGTACTGCTGATATTACTGGTCTAGGGATTATGTGCTGAAAATCACAGTTCTAGAGTGAGCTATTTTCATGTTTCTTTTGCTTTGTCATCAAGTCTACTACCTGAATGTAGCCTACCAGAAGCTTTCTGGGAGAAACTGTAACAGTACTGTGTACATTGTGGATAAAGACATTATATTCAAATTGGTCCTACCAGAATTAAGCACTTATCTATTTAATTCAGACCCAAGCCCACTTTTATCTCAATTTCACAAGCAGAATCAGGGTCTTTGATCAGCAGGTTTTAGAAATGCTATTGGCCATGACAGTCTTTAGGAATATAAATAGCAGATTCATAATCTTTGCTCATGAATATTGATGTACATCAGAAATTTTGGAAGGTCAACCAATTTGTCATTGAATTAATTATTACAGTGAATACAATGAATGCACTTATAGAGGCAGCAGTAATTGCAAAACTGAAGATTGTCCGGTATGATGTTCTTTTTGTTAACCAAAATAGGGCCCGGTTTCATGATCCACATTTAATATGGTAGTGATGAAGCCCTAAACCAATAAGGGAACTGAGCTAAATTTTTTTAGCCCTAATGTTAAAAATAGTTAGCAAACAATTATTGTGAAAGTATTTTTGACCAAGAGGGAATTCTATGTAAGGAAATTTGGCCATAGGAAAGTAATTAAGGATAACTTTTTCTGAAACACATTAAAATCTAGTTTAAGATATAAATAAAATTTAAATCTGTTTTTGAAAATTTAGAAAATGTCTTGACAGTATGTTTCAGATACTTAAGGATATCTAATAAATTGCCGCAGGTTCTAAATTACAGAGATTCAGGTATGTCTTTTAAAAGTTCTCAGGGGAGTGTTTTTTAAGTTCATTTTTAATTAGAGTTTTAATAATCTACACATAAAATGCCCTTCCTTGAGTTATTCTTTATATAATCAAATTAGAAATGCCAGCAATTCCTTGAGATTTTCAATTAAAGTTTCAAGCAAGAATAGTCTCGTTTATAGAGGTATTCAAAACAACTTGCTAAGAAACAGCCACATAGCTATCAGAATTAATTCCTTCAAAAGGAATGACTTTGAAGAAAAACTTGAGAAATTGATGGTTTAAAGAAATTCTTTAACTGTGTACTTTGATCTATTTTGGTAAAATTCCAAAAATCTTCAAGCAATTTTAAACTTTTATGGAAATTTCAAGGGCTTGTTCTTCAAATATTTTTTTCTGTCTAGAATCCAGTGAAATTCCACAGAATGAATATAAGTATTTTGCTAAAATCTAAAAGAAAAAAAAGACAAACACTCTCATTTACTTGGTACGTGATAAAGCTCATTAAAAATGAATTATTTTGTCTAAGATAATTCCTAAAATAGAAAGTATGATTAGTACTATCAGTATTTTCATGTTTTATCTCTGTTTGTTAAGCAGGAACTATTCTGTATATAGAATAATGGTGATTTACTTGAAGACTTATTTATGAAATAAATATTTATTGAGTGTACTATGTATCTAGCACTGTCTGAAACTAGGGATAAAATATTAAAAGGGATAGACATGACTTCTGCCTTCATGGAACACATATCCTAGGGGGAAATACAGCCAATACACAAATAAAAAAATAACAGTTGCAAATTATGATAAATGTTATGATATAAACAATGCAGTGGCTATCAAAGTGAAGGAAAATGGAGGACCGTAGTAATTTAGAAAGATGGCTTAAAAATGGCTGCTTTGGGAGGGTCAAATTTAATGCAAAGAAACAGGGAAGAATATGGGCAAAGGCAGAAAAAAAAAAAAAAAAACCAGCTCTTTCAGCTGTGCTGCATTTTTGTAGTCTGAAGCTAACTTAGACTTTACCTCTGAAGCTGTGAATTGATTCAGATTTAGCTATTGTGTTCTTCAGCTATACCAGTATTAATGTTTGATGAACTAAGGGTCCAAGTTTCAACTAATATACGTTTTTCCACCTAACACCATAGGTTCAAACAGTTTATCGAAATACATACTGATAGAATAGGTGTCTTATTGTCTCTTCACTACCAGATACCAAAAGAAAGTGAAATCATAAGCAAGAAGCTGATCCTTGACCAACCTGAGATTTCACTCTGGTTCTTTATTCCAAACAGAGCTCGGTAACTCGTTTCTACCCTTTTCTATTAGAAGATACCCTTTTCTTCCCTCCAGGGTTATAGAGGTTGTATTTATTGTTATAAATTATTTTGAAAACTGATTACTATCTGCACTTTGCAAAAAAAGCCATAAAAATGTATAAATGTTAAAATCTCCATTTATAATAATTAATAATTAAATACTTATTTATAATTAACAATTATATAACTATTTTAATTAATTATATTCATGGTTATACATTATAACTACTAATTAGTTTTGTATTATTCTTTCAGACCAATTTTGTTGTGCATGCACATACACACTGAGAACATATACTTAACTATATGTATGCATTTGTTTTATTTAATTAGATTACACTAAGACAAACATAGTAGTAAGTAGTCCAAAAAGTTTCAATGACTTAAAACAAGAATTTGGTTTTCTTACTCACATGACATGTCCATGATGGGTTGGCAGAGATCTGCTCTTTGCAATCCCATAGAGACTCAATCAAATGGAGTAGCTACCCTGTGGGGCCTTCCTCATCATAGTGACTCTTAATGTCTCAAATCAGCAAGTAAATGGCTGGGAACTGCTAGTGAACCGAGTCTAGAAGATGATTAAGATATATTTGGAGAGAAAAGGTCTAGTGATGTCCACAGTGCTCCTTCATTTACCTCTTTTCATTCAAGAATATGCCATGTAGAATGAAGACACCCTGAAATCGAGGAGGGAGAGTTGATTCAAATGAAAACTGACATTGAACATCAGTTATAGAATATATTGATAGTAACAGACTCTGGTGCTCATTCAGATGCATATTCAGCTGTCAGCTCAATTAAGTATTATCACTTAAGTGTGGGTGGCTGACTTCAAAGTATAAGGTAAATGAAGAAAAGTCTGTCTGCTAGTCAGAAAACACAGGCTTCATACTAAGAACTCTTCAGGGTTTAATCTCATAAGGTAAAACTATCATTGAAATGTTTACAGGCTTTTGCTCATACACGGGTGATTTGTTAAGATTTATTTGGTATTCAAGTAGTACTTTCTACCTGACAGCTGTTTGTTGGGCACCTACTATATGCTAGGCTTTGTTCTAGCCACTGAGGATACAGTGACAAATAAATAAGATACATTCTCATCACTTTTGTTTTTTTTGCACATGTATTAAACTCTGAAATACTCATCTTTTGCTGCAGCAGAACAATCCCAATGCTACAGTGGTATATATCAATACATATTTATTTCTTGTTTATGTCATGTGGCTGCATGAGGCTTTCAATTCTGTGGGGATTGTCTTAGTTCCACATATTTTCTCTAGAACCCAAACTGATAGAACAACCAACCACTATCTTGAACAATCAGCTTTCGTGGTGATGATCTCAGAGTAAGAAAGCCAGCACCAAATCATATAACTACTTTTCAAGCCTTTGTCCACATGTGGCAAAAGTCATGTTGATTCACATTCCATTGGCTAAAGCCAATCACTTAATCAAGCCCAAGATCAATTGGCCAGCTAACTATAATCTTACTACAAGGAAGCCTGGGACGGGTGCAGAGGAAGCAAGTGATTGTGAAAAAATAATGCAATTCACCGAAGTAGTAAATAATTTCCTAGTAGCCACTGCTTTTGCTATTTGCCGTCACTATTTCAGCACTTTCATACACCTGCATAGTAAAAATAGGAATTCATTTCCATTTCCACAGAGCTTCTCATTACTTTTTTTTTTTTTTAAGATTTTATTTATTTACTCATGACATACTCACAGAGAGAGATGCAGAGACACAGGCAGAGGAAGAAGCAGGCTGCATGCAGGGAGCCTGAGCCTGATGTGGGACTTGATCTTGGGTCTCCAGGATCACACTCCAGGCTGAAGATGGCGCTAAACCACTGGGCCACCGGGGCTGCCCTTCTCATTACTTTTTTTTTTTTTTTTTTTTTAATTTATGATAGTCACAGAGAGAGAGAGAGAGAGGCAGAGACACAGGCAGAGGGGGAAGCAGGCTCCATGCACCGGGAGCCCGACATAGGATTCGATTCCGGGTCTCCAGGATCATGCCCTGGGCCAAAGGCAGGCGCTAAACCACTGCGTCACCCAGGGATCTCTTCTCATTACTTTTTAACAGAGATCAAGAATGGAAGACATTGAGAGGATATTTAATTATATATATATATATATATATATATATATATATTTTTTTTTTTTTTTTTTTTTTTTTTTTGAGAAAGAGCCAGTACCCACAAGCAGGAGGTAGAGGCAGAGGGAGAGGGAGAAGCAAACTCCCCACGGAGCCCGACTTAGGGCTTGAGATGGGACTTTATGGGGGTCTCAATCCCAGGACTTTGGGATCATGAAGGCAGATGTTTAACTAACTAAGCCATCCAGGTACCCCGAGAGGATATTTTAAATTAAACTTTCATTCTACTCATTCATCTACTTCTTTGTTTACTGATTCAATGACTATTGAGTGTCTACCTTGTTCTAGACGCTAGGGATTCATACATGCTCATGGATAGTATATTCTTTTTTTTTTTTTTTAAAGATTTTGTTTATTTATTCATGAGAGACAGAGAGAGAGAGAGCGGCAAAGACACAGGCAGAGGGAGAAGCAGGCTCCCTGCAGGGAGCCGGATGCAGGACTCTATCCTAGGACTTCAGGATCATGCCCTAAGCCAAAGACAGATACTTAACCACTCAGCCACCCAGGCATCCCATGGACAGTTTATTTTTGTTAGGGAAAAGATAAAACTTTTAAAAATGAATAATTAAATGTATGCTACATGATGCATACTATAAAGATAAGTAAGGATGGATAAGTGTTTAGACAGAGTATGGCTGTAGCAGTTTTAGGCAGGGAGACCAAAGATATTATATAATGAAGTGGTAGTTGAACAAAGACCAGAATGAAATGAGGGAACCACACACATGGCTATCTAGGAGAGGGAATAACAAGTACCAAAGTCTTGTAGGCATGATCACGTCTATAGTGTTTAAGAAATGTGTCTGGAATACAGTATGGGGGGACAATTAGATTCTAGATTCTAGGTCAGAGAGCAGTGAAATGCAAGCTGATAATGGACCTTACAAGCCATGGTAAGAAATTTCAGTTTTATTTTAAATATGAAGGGAAGTTATTAAAAGGTTTTAGCAGATCGTGTTATTCTACTAATTCAGATGTCATCATGATGTAACTTCTTTCTCTACTTGAGCACATTTGTTTAGCTTGAAAATGATGTATTTTATTTCCAGAAACTTGTTTTGTGTTTTTCTTAAACGTATTGATGTGTTCTTATGCTTTTATTTTAGGTTTGATCATGTTGTTATACTTCCCTTCCTGGATCTTTCATATCCTCCAGGGCTCATTTTACTTGTCCATTTCTTCTTTTGTCTTGATGTGGTCTCATTGAGCTTGTGGTAATTTTCCTTTGTATGTTGGTTGCTGAGTGCCTTAAGTGTTGGCAGCCCATGTAAGTTGTAGTGTTCTCTGTTTATGTGGGTTGATGTTGTAGAAGTTGACAACTTGTCAGTCACCACTGGATGCATAGGAGAAAGCTTCTCTGCTCCCTGTGTTCTTAGGTCTTTTAGCCTAACGGATGAGGTGGTCTCAATCCACCTCTTCCGCAATTGCTGAGGGTTTGGGCTCCAAGGAGAACAGGCCTCCTCTGGTAATCAAATTCCTGTCTTAGGCCTCCCTGATGCTCTTCTGATCCACCTATGGTCCAGAGAAACTATCCATGTCCACCAGAGGAAGACAGAATTGGGACCTCACTTTCACCTTCCCAGACCCTGTCTACTGTTCCCAGTAGCTACTTTCTCAACAAAGGTGGGCATGTGAGAACGGAGAGGCTAACCAAACTTAAAGTCTCTAAAGCCACTATCTTCTAAGATTCCCTTGGCTCCAGAAATTATATTGCATTTCCAAGGGACTTTCTTAACTAGATTAAAATTAATGCTTCTTAATCATTCCAATACACCAAAAATGCCTTCACAAATGCCATTTTCATTTTACACATTTACTTTGTAACCAAGTAGAACTCAAGGAATATGATAATTGGTAAATAAAAAGTATGTTAGGACAAGGATATTTGCTTCTATTTAAATAGTAACTACTGAAAATACATTCTTGGGCAGCCCTGGTGGCTCAGCGGTTTAGCGCCTGCCTTTGGCCCAGGGTGTGGTCCTGGAGACCTGGGATCGAGTCCTACGTTGGGCTCCCTGCATAGAGCCTGCTTTTCCCTTTGCCTGTGTCTCTGTCTCTTTCTTTCTCTCTCTCTCTGTCTCTCATGAATAAATAAATAAAATATTTTTTTTAATAAATAAAATCTTAAAAAAAATAAAATACATTCTTTTGTCCTTGAAATTAATCAGTTCCATGCTAACTTTGCAAATGCTCAGCCCAATTAGTTACAGGCATGGCTTCAGAGTAGATTCTTTTTGTAACAGCCACGTGACTTACTTGAAATGGGCATAAAAGGATGTAAAACATTTATAATGTATCAGGGACAAGGTGTTAACAAGAAAACCTGCCATAGCTGGAAGCTTATAAACTGTTCTGAGTGAATTCAATTCAATTACAAAGGTAGAAACAATTATGAAAACCATGGGGATTGTGATTCTTCTTGAACTTCTGACATACCTGAGTGAAGAAATGACAGATGAAATTTTGAAGACAGAAAAATAGGTATAGCTCAGTGTATGACAAATGGAGAAGCATGGATTTTTTTCTTTCTTTTTTTTTTTTTTTTTTTGGTAATTTTCATTTCACCAACAAAAAATTGAAAATAATCAATTATAAAAAAGTGACAAAAACTGGTCCAGGAAATATTACTATAAACAGCTCAGAATTCAGAGAATTTCCTTCCAACTTATATATATGTATAATAAAATATATAATATTATATTATATATATAATTAGATATAATAAAACATATGTTTGTACATGTATACATGCCTGTGTTCATGTGTGTGTGTATATCTATATAATATTTTATCCATTTGACATTTTATGTTTTTTTATATGAGTTTTCCATTTCAAATTGTATCCCGAGTACTTTTTCATAAGTACTATACTTAATCTATGGTAAAATATTAAAACATAGATGTAAGCAAAATCTCAAGTTTTGAAAAATTTAGAGTATGCTGGTCCTATTCTTACAGTTATCTCTTAAAAGATTGAATTATAAAATCTCATTGCACAGTCACGTATTTAAAGTCAAATAATAGTGTGGCTTGGTTTGTTTCTTGTGGGTATGGGCATTCTACAAATGGCTTTTTCTGTATATAAAATGGGTGAGTCTTTTTATATGAATCGCTAAGTAGGGAAGGTGAACACTTCTGGGTAATCTGAATAATGCATTCTCTGAGTCATGAAAATGTTTATTTCTGAGGTAAAATGGAGTTCACACAATAAATTATTTTTTATGGCATCAGTGAATTAAGATCAGTAAATCCATATCTATTTTCTTAAAAGGATCATGGTTCACATTTTGTTAATCTATATCTGCTTTTTCAAATAACACATTTTTACATGAATTTTATTTTACAGATATAATTAAAGGGTTGAATAATATCTTCCATTTCATTATATGAAAACTTAGGGCATTAAAAATATGTTGACAATATTTACCCTAAATGTAAAGCTAGGATTTACATAGGCTTTACATGTAGTTCCTACGCTGAAATTTCCACTTGCATTTTTTCCATTTCAATGTATTTTTTTCTTAATTCCCAGGGGAACTTATTAGACAAAGTGCAGGTTTTATGGTAAAAATAGCTCTGAAAAAAAAATAGCTCTGCAGTGACTAAGGATATACTCTTCAACATTCTTGTTAATATTCATTCTGTGTAACATTTTTTTTCTCAGTAGAGATTCTATTACTACACAAATATATATAATCTTAATTTAATTAGATACATTTAATTTTATTTGACAAAAATGAAATACATTCAAGTGATAAATCCATATAAATGGGAGGCTGTTTATAAATTTATATTATTAATGCCGTAAGGTTGATATAATGAGGTTTATTTGGAAGATTTGGAGGGTAATCTTCTAGACATGTATTTCTTAAATGTAGTTATCCAGCTAACTAACTTGTGCCAAAGCTCAATTTTAAAAAGGCAAACTCATGATTTCTTAAAAATACAAAATAAACGCATATCAAAAAATTCTTAAAATTCATTAATTAGTATGGGAACCAATATGATGTTAAAAGCAGTTCAAAGGAGAAATTGAGGAGTTGATGTGTGTATGTGGGGGATGTGTGTGTGTGTGCTCGTGCTTGTACACATGCAGGAATGTAAAAATGAATTTGTTAATAGATGTAAAACTGATTAATATTATATAGGACAATAAATGGCATTGTTATGGATAAGAATAATTTGCATTCATATCAGACTTATTCAAATTATCTTCTGCTACTAGAGAGATATAAAAAGTCTATTCAATAGAAAGTCAAAGATGTTCATTTTATAGAATCAGATAATTCCCAGAAAGCCCACTAGAAAATATGGAACATGCCTCTTAAAGACCCATAGTAATCGTTTGTGCATTTCCAAATTTTGGACAATTTTTCCTATCATTTGTGATTTAACTGTGCTTTGAAGGAATAAAATTTGAATGAACTAGTTTTTCAGATTTGCTTCTTAAGGTAGAATAACAACAAAAAATGAGTGAGGGGATAGTATTTTTTAAAAGACCATTAAGTTTATATATAAATCTCTAGCCAACAATTCTTAGTGATGCTAGGAATTCTTGGTTAAACATTCTTAGTATTTTAAGTACCATGTGACTCGATACATATGTAACACAATGCTGGATGGTTTTTAACATCCTTTCTTTTTTTTTTTTTTATTTATTTTTTATTGGTGTTCAATTTACTAACATACAGAATAACACCCAGTGCCCATCACCCATTCACTCCCACCCCCCGCCCTCCTCCCCTTCTACCACCCCTAGTTCGTTTCCCAGAGTTAGCAGTCTTTACGTTCTGTCTCCCTTTCTGATATTTCCCACACATTTCTTCTCCCTTCCCTTATGTTCCCTTTCACTATTATTTATATTCCCCACATGAATGAGAACATATAATGTTTGTCCTTCTCAGACTGACTTACTTCACTCAGCATAATACCCTCCAGTTCCATCCACGTTGAAGCAAATGGTGGGTATTTGTCATTTCTAATAGCTGAGTAATATTCCATTGTATACATAAACCACATCTTCTTTATCCATTCATCTTTCGTTGGACACCGAGGCTCCTTCCACAGTTTGGCTATCGTGGCCATTGCTGCTAGAAACATCGGGGTGCAGGTGTCCCGGCGTTTCATTGCATTTGTATCTTTGGGGTAAATCCCCAACAGTGCAATTGCTGGGTCGTAGGGCAGGTATATTTTTAACTGTTTGAGGAACCTCCACACAGTTTTCCAGAGTGGCTGCACCAGTTAACATTCCCACCAACAGTGTAAGAGGGTTCCCTTTTCTCCGCATCCTCTCCAACATTTGTTGTTTCCTGCCTTGTTAATTTGCCCCATTCTCACTGGTGTGAGGTGGTATCTCATTGTAGTTTTGATTTGTATTTCCCTGATGGCAAGTGATGCAGAACATTTTCTCATATGCATGTTGGCCATGTCTATGTCTTCCTCTGTGAGATTTCTGTTCATGTCTTTTGCCCATTTCATGATTGGATTGTTTGTGTCTTTGGTGTTGAGTTTAATAAGTTCTTTATAGATCTTGGAAACTAGCCCTTTATCTGATAGGTCATTTGCAAATATCTTCTCCCATTCTGTAGGTTGTCTTTGAGTTTTGTTGACTGTATCCTTTGCTGTGCAAAAGCTTCTTATCTTGATGAAGTCCCAATAGTTCATTTTTGCTTTTGTTTCTTTTGCCTTCGTGGATGTATCTTGCAAGAAGTTACTGTGGCCGAGTTCAAAAAGGGTGTTGCCTGTGTTCTTCTCTAGGATTTTGATGGAATCTTGTCTCACATTTAGATCTTTCATCCATTTTGAGTTTATCTTTGTGTATGGTGAAAGAGAGTGGTCTAGTTTCATTCTTCTGCATGTGGATTTAACATCCTTTCTGAAGATGAGAATACTATAGTCCGAGTAGCCTATTTGCAAATTTTATCACTTTTCCTCTTTCTGTTTCTAAACTTACCTATCCTTCCATGTGTCCTTGTATTTGTGTTATCTGACACCAAGCAGTGCAGCTTCCTTTTTTGAAGATTAAATCTCTCATCTGCAAATTCTTTAGGGCTTTGTACATTCATGCTTGCCTCTCTGTAGTCACTTTGTTTGAAAGTTCTTTTGTTTAAAAGCACACTATTTGCTCTTCTTTCTCTGAACAAAAATAAAATGAAACATCAACAGCAAGTCTGCACTCACTTATCATTCATTGCCTTTAAGCTAGCCTGCTTTGGTCACCTTCTTCCATCTTTCTGGAACTCGCCAGATAGTATCAATTTATTCTTCCCACATTATCACCTCATTCCTACTCTTTAGCCCACTAACCAGGTTTGTATTTCTACTGTAAAGAAAGTCTTCTTGAAAAGCGCAGTGGTTTATTTTCTGATTGCTAAATCCAGTCATCTATTTTAGTTTCTTCTTTGACCTTTCTTCAGTTTTCATGGTCTTGAAAGGTCTTCTGCCTTTCTTCCTTGATATAACTTTTTCTTGATTTCCAGAAAATCATTCTACTTTATTATTTGTCCCCTTTTCACCTTCATGCCCTTAGAGATTTCCTCCAAAATTTTACCCCTCCTCATTTTCCTTCATTCCTTAAAATTTGGGATTCTCTGAGATTTTATTTTTTTCCTCTTCTCCCTGAGTGATGATATTGGCTTCAGGATCTCAGGTACCATCTAGAGCTATTTATTTCAAACTACATGTGCCCTGCACCTGAACTCTCTCCTGAGATCCATTTCTCTATTAGTATATAACTTTTTGCATTACTTGTAGGTATTCCTCAGGAAATTCAAACTTGAAATGTCTAATGTCCAAACTAGAATTCACTTTCCTTGTCAGTCCCTTATTTCTATCTCCCATTTTGGTTAATGACATTGCTATTGACTTAAAATCTATGCAAGAAGGACTAGTATCATCTTTAACTTTTACCTTTCCTCTCATTTACCAATGTACTCAAATGTACTTAATGTTTTATTGATTAGGCTTCTTAATGTTATCCCTACTATAACTGAATCTGTGTTCAAACTTTTCTCTCTTTTCTAAACTATTGAAAATATTAAAAGTATGGAAACAAATCCCTCTTCAGCTATATTAGCTGCCTTACCTTTTGCATTCTATGAATTTTTCTCAATTTTCAGATCACCCATGAGTTACAAAACTCCGATTCTTAAAAAAAAAAAAAAAAAAAAAAAACTCCGATTCTTTTCCAAATCTATGCTCTTTCCACAGATTATCTTCTCATATTTTCTCAGTATAACAAATTTATTCATCTAGACTAATTTAAAGCATCGCTTTGTCTATGGACATTCTCTTGACATCCCAGGTAGATCAGGCTTCTTCTGAGCATAGTTCCATGGCAGGATAATGCAATCTGTTTGTGTGCCTCACTTCCTCATTATTTGAGAGTAAAGAATGTGGCTTATTTATTTTTGTATTTTCAGTTCTTACTATAAATCTTGGCCCATAGTAAATTCTAATAAATTATTTTGACTGAATGGGGAACATGGTTTTAGAATGAAAGTTTTGTCATTATTGAGGCATTGTGGATTAGCTTCAGTGTAAATTTCACTTCATTCTTACTCTTAGGATGGGTTTTGGAAATATTTTGAAAAAATACATACATGTTTTATATTGAAATCATAAAGCTAGTCAAAACTGACTCATTCCTAAGAGTTTTCTTCGGAAATGACAGAAATTTTTTAGGATCTTGGATTTTTGTAAACATCAACCGTTTTAATGCTTTTGGTTACATGTCCTTTGTAGTTGTGCATAAAAGTCCTCTCAGTGAGCTAACACTTGTGTTCTGATTCATATTTGCTACATGTGCACAGTGGCTCTAAGTTTCAGTTTTGACTCCACAAACGCTTTCATTAATAATTTTGTTGGCAAATATGACATGCCTGAAGAAAACAATTTTAACTTATTTAACTTTTAACAAAAAATATTTGGATGAAAAAGATTACTTTCTTCTTTATGAAATTCTCACAAACACTGTAACAGCTATGATTTAACTGTTTTTTTCTAGGGGTGCTTGGGTGGCTCAGTGGGTTAAGCATCTGCCTTTGGCTCAGGTTATCCCAGGGTCCTGGGATTGAGCCCCGTGTGGGCTATCTGCTCAGCGGGGAGCCTGCTTCTCCCTCTCCCTGCCCCACCTTTGTGCTCTCTGTTACTAACTCTTTCTCTCTCTCAAATAAATAAATAAAAATCTTTAAATGTTTTTCCTATGTCCAATATGACCACATGATCGATAGCCTATGGTTGGCTGTTTGGCAGAACTGATTTTTCAAGAACAGACGAGCATATTTTGGTAAAAATAATCTTATAATCCAAGGTCAGTGAGCAATTAATAAATATGCAAATTTATGTCTTTTATCTTATAGCTACACATCAGTATCACATTTTCTTGGGAATTATAATTCTCCATGCAAAAAAAAAAAAAAATGTGTGTGGCAACTTCAAAGAAAACCTGCTGAGAAACCAAGAGAATACTTAATAATGCTCATGAGCAATGAGGCTTGAATGATCAAATGAAGGTCTTCCTGGTTAGCTATTGATTATTCCATCACGGCAGGTTACTTCAAACCACACACAATCATTTGAACATTACCTTCATCTCTTAATATTTCTCCCTATCACCAGAAGAAAATTACTTTTTCTTGACCTTCCATAACAGGCAAATGTATTTTGTATTATTTATTGATGTGATAATATAACATTCTTGGGAGGGTAAATGAGACTTATCAAGTTCAAATGAGTTATAATTGTAGGAACCTTAAAGGTAATTCTAAAATCCTCTTATGCTTCATGCAGAAAAAGATGTTTACTTCTTATAGAAAGAAACTCCAGAGCCTTATCAGGACTTAAAAGTTAAATTGAAAATGAGGTTTTATTTTATGCTTGTTAACATAATAAGGGGAAGCATGCTATGTGACAAATTTCCCTTAACATCTGGCAAACTAGTCACCTGTAGATAGGTTTCATCTTAGCTTACCAGTTCTCATATTACCTTCTTTCTCTAAATGACAAAAGGATTCTAAAATTAGTTTTGGAACAAAAGAGGAAAACGTATCATGCTTAATGAGTACCATTCAGGTATGGTAATAGTTTTTAAAAATGGTAGTAGCCACCATGAAATAAAAGAAACCATTTATTTCGAAATCAGAAGGGCCAGCATATGTTACGAGTACTAACCATGGTGGGAAATCATTGTACCAATTTACTGTAGCTATTACATGTTTTCTGAATAAAGCCAGTTTAAAATTATTGAACTTGATAAAATTTCTATACATGAAAAAAATAATGAAAAGATCATTAAAAATATGCCACAGAAAGGTGAGGCCTGTTGTTCCTTGGTGTTCATTTTCCATCTGAGAAATCTGATTATATCCTGTGGCTTTTTATTGTCCCAAGTTCTGGTCAATAAGCATTTCATGTAATACTGGTTTCCCACTTTCTCACTACAGTTGCCATATTGAGTTGACAGATCTGTACTTGTTTCTTTTTATATCAGGCAGCAAAAGCAAATGCTGCTTATGAAATAAATTGGTTTACTTTTATAGTCGACAATTATTACATTTTATTCATTATTTATTTAATTGCTTATTTAGTGCTATTTGGCTTTAAAACATGAACTGAGTTTTATAGTTGAAAATAAACCAAGTGCTGTAGAGAAGTGTCTAATCACTAACTTGTATAGCTGAAACTAATATTACACTGCATGTTAGCTAACTGGAATTGAAATAAAGATTTTAAAAAAAGAGAAGAAAGTGGACATCTTTTATGAGGCCAAGACTGGACAAAAGAAACTATGCACACATTTGAATAAATTGCTAATATATTAGGTATATCGATTCAAAGGGCTTATGATTTATGATATACCTACATTTATAAAATAATAAATTAACATATAGATGTAGTCTTCTTATTTTGCTTTAATTCATCGCAACAATGTATTTATTTTTTTTGTAGAATTTACAAAACATAACCTGGGTAAGAACCGCAATAATCAACTTTTCTCATTTTCTATAGTATCTTTCTTGCCCTGAGAATTAACAATTTTTTTAAACAAACATTAATAAAAATAGCACTCTCTTATATTTATGCAGCTCTCTTCTGAAAGCTTCATGATTCATCATTGTGCTCATTTCCATGGCAACCATGTAAGTCAGGTTTCTCAAAACTAAATATTACAAAGGCAAATAGAAAATCCAGATGGAGCTTTGGATTCTTGCTTACCTAGGAAGATCAGTAGTGTCTGGCATGTGCTCCAAAGGTCAATATTTTGATGAGACTTTTTCAGACCAAAGAGACAGTTAATACTATGTTCTCAGCTTTCTCAAGGATATGATATCTGTCTTTCAAAAAACTAAGGTTTGAGAAAAACAACAGTGTTTTGACTCTTTCCTATCATCAATTCCCCTTCCATTCATGGGAAATCTTTTTAAAGGTGTATAGATTTAATATAATCTCAAAGTTTTTCAGTTTAAACAAATAAAAAATTGGGAACTAATGGGAGATTAATAAATATTCATTCATTTATGTATATTAGCTGAGTGCCTGTATCATATACTGTTCCAGGCACTGAAGATGCAGCAAAGACAAGAAAGATAGGTTTTCTGCTTTCACAGCACTTATATTCTAGCAGAAGAAGAAAACAATAGTAAAATGTAAGAGAGTTAAGACCTATAAACAAAATGATACCAAGTGACTTGGTTTGAAGAGGGAACATGAATATTTGAGATTGAAAAAACGTGGCATTTTGAAAACATTGATTATAAATTGCAAATAAAATCTTTCTTAATTCTTACTGAATCTCTGATACTGGCTAGCAACACATGTGAGACACACTAACTGGGATCCATAGCAATAGAGGACATGGTATGGAACAATATGGTACTGCAGAAGTTGGTGGTACCCACTTGTAATCATCAAGTTTGACTTCACTTCTGCCAATCAATGAGAAAACATGATTTCTACTTACAGTGTTGTCCCCAAGCCTTCCTCCTTATCCTTGAATTTTGCTTTCTAGCCATACTGTGTGATTGTAGTTTGAGGTCTGGGTATTCAGTTTCTCTTGCCTCTAAACTTGTGCATACCCTGGTATACAGCTGGCTTGTCTTGCCACTACTCCATGCTTTTTCAGGAATCCATTCAGATGCCACTTCCTCTGATTTCTTAAGTGTTTGTAGGTCTTCTTACAAGCTCCATCAACACATTGTATGTATACTCACCATTACTCTTATTACAATTATTATAATTGTACTCTTTCATGATAGGAGTATCTCAAGGACTAAGATTCATTTTATTTTTTATTCTTTTTTTTTTTCCATTTGAAAGTAGTCATTTATTAACTGACCAGATTACAAAAATAATCATGGTAGATACCTTAGTTCATCCTTCTAATAAGCCTATTGATTTGGTCTTCCCTGTTGCCAGCATCTCCACCTTCTATAAAATGAGTGGTCTTTTTCTTCATTCTGCCGTGTGGAGAAGATAATTTGAAGGACCATAAAAAGTTGTTTGCCTCTTTGAAACGTTTTCCAATGTTTTAGATCTCATGAATCAGATCCTCCATGCAGATGATGCCATATTTACCAAGAGACTGGGCAATCAATGTGTTATCTGTCAGGGCAATTTGCTTCTTATTGATCTTGCTGTAACCACACTTGTAGATCAATTCATTCACTGACTTCAGGTTTGGATACCCCCATGCTATATATGGTTCCATAACCCTTAGCATGTTAATTGAAGCCTTGTTGAGCTTAACAAAGGTGCCATTGAAGATCTGGTGAAGGCGAAGAAGCTGCAACACTTTTCGAAACTTTGTACTCACACCATTGATACCTCTGACCCTGATGACAAATGCCAATTTGGGTTCTGTAGGCACATAGAAGTTGCCAGCTTTTCTCGCCATCCTCACCATTCGAATCTCAGTTCTGTACATCTTCCTGTATTCCTTGTGGTAATGCTTAGCTTTTTCATAGATAAGCTTCCTCCTTGCCTTTCAAAGCATCTTTTGGGGAAACTTTTTTCTCATACACTTTATCTTCAACTCTGCGAAATTCCTTCACTTTTTCTTAAGGGTTTCTGGCACAGCAGGAAACTTCTTCTTCTCTTCTGCACCCCCCATGGTTCCAGCCAGAAAAGAGGACTAGGATTTATTATTATTACAGTATCCACCACCAATAATTTGTATGTTGACGGAAAAAATTTGTTGGTTAAGTCATCAAAGAAAGGGAAAAGTCTGTGACATCAGACTATAATAGAGCTTTTATTACACTAGGCTGGTTTGGAGGAGGAAAGGATCAATTTGTAGTACAGATACCACAAATGCTCATTGTTATTTCTGGGTTTTAGGAGATTTTCTTGATTCAAATATTTCTCCATTTACCGTATGACCTTATGGCTATTTCCAGAGAATTTAAATAAATCTTTAAAAAAATAATTTTTACCATTGAAGTGTCTGGGTGGCTCAGTCAATGAGGTGGCTGACTCTTGATTTTGGCTCAGGTCACAGTGTCGGGGGCCTGAGATTGAGTCTTTCATCAGGCTCCTGTTTAGCAGGTAATCTACTGGAGGATTCTCTCTCTCCTCTGCCTCTGACTCTCCTCCCATTCATGTGATCTCTCTCTCATAAATAAATAAATAAATCTTTAAACAGAGTAATTTTTATCAATTTCCCTCAGGAGTAGGTCCAGGTAGCTTCCCTTTTACCTTCCAGAAGTAGAAACTAAGTCTACTTTTCAAAATGACCATTTCGACTAGTATGGCTTACATATGCATTAATATGCTAAAGGATTTAAGTACTTTATTTCCCAGAGTTTATTCCTGAGGTTGTATTGATTAGAATGAGCTCAAAGTGATGAGAATGCTTTTCAAAGGACCGCATCTACCTAGCTCTTTGGCTAGTCCTTTCAATATCTGTTCTTTAATCTTCTTTACTGATTTGGATGCCTGAGATTGCATGACAATTGATGAGACTTTCAACAATAAGACCCTGAAATACCCACAGATAGCAAATCATTACTGATATATCATTACTGATATATACCTATCTTGTCGGCATCATCAATTCTGGTATTAGAGCATGATGATAAAAATATTTATTCGGACTGAAGTACACATCAATAGTACTCAAGAATGGCATATTGAATGGCATATCAAATAGAAATTTTCCTGTTCTTGAGCTATCTTCTATTTCTTGTCTCCAACATGTGACATGTGTTACCAGAATTTTCAAACCTATAGGCAAGTTGGAAGAATATTAAAATTATATATGTGTATAATTATATATATCCCTCCAAAATCTAGAGTTAGAATAATTTGTTCTTGTGATGGCTGAGCAAATATTCTGACATACTTTATTAGTCTATCTTGGTGAATTTTCAGAAAGTTGTATACCTCAAGATTCCTTCTCCCTAAATTCCTTTGTATGCTTCTTCTAAGATATTACTAGAACTCAATAACTTGTGCTGCTACTGTCAGTATTTCTGCCTAAAGGAAAACTTCCATTTCTGCATGCATTTAATTTTGGGGGAAATTTTGTATCAAATACAGTACTTTGGCTCTTCAGAAGTAACTTGATGGCTCTGATTTATTTGTATACAAAATCCATGCCCTTGAAACTTTAAAATAATAGCAAAATATTTTAGGATGCATAATATATATATGTATGCATGTGAGAATTATGCATACATATGGAACCATTTCCAAAAATAATCTGACACATTAACAAGTTAGCAGATGTGATTTGGGTTGGCTTTGTTTATTTTTTAGCATTTTATTAATGACTTATTAAAGTGATGAAATCAACTATTGAATTTTTAATAGTAAACACACTTTAAATGTTAAGTAATCATGAATTTAAACAATGAAGTTAATAAAGTTAATTTAGTTCAAGGAACAGGGAAACTATTAGCTTAGTTTGAGAATTACATTTTCCCCCGTGAGCAAATTTAAATGAGCTTCATTGGCTGTTAAGCCATTAATCAAACTTTTATTTGTATTTGGGGAATGTTTGGCATCATTCAGGTAACTTTTCTGTAAATTAGGTGGTGTCTACATCCGTGCCTTTTCTGTTTTAGCTAATTAATGTCAACATTCATGAACAGCGAATTTGAAGGTGATTTACTATTTTCTCCTAATGAGTTAATTTTTGATTTCTTAACATAATTTTTCTTTAAACTTCAGGTAATTATGATTAATGGGAAAAATCTGTTTTTTCTATTACCAAGGAAAAATAATCCCCTCACTGTCAGTGATATTATTGTTGCTTGCTTGCTGTAGTATGAATTTTGAAGAGCCTCTTCACTTTTATCTATGGGGTGAGATTTTGTGAACTTATAGATAGCAAGAGTTAGGGATGACAATGAATGAAAATGCAAACACAGAAAGGCCTAGGAAATCTTTATGATTTGTTTTCCTTTCTTTTGATAGTTTTTATAGCCCTTTAGCTGACCATTTTGATTTTACTACTACAGCCATAAAAAGGTTGTTAATAGCCTCACCAAGCAGAAAAGGTGAATAGGGAAACACAATTTCAGTACTTACATTAGGAAATATATATATATATATATATATATATATATATATATAACCTGCTATGTTGCTTTGATTAATTTTATTGAGCTGAGAATTACCTTATTACTTTATTTCGTCACTCAAGGAGTGACTTTTGTGAGAATTATTCCTGATCAACTGCCAGTCAAAACATGTATGCTAGTTGTTCCCCAAATGCCTCAAAATAGGTGATGTCTGCAATAGAAAAGAGATTGGCTCTAGAGGGTTAAATTACACATGCCTTAATATTCCAAATGTAGTTACCTGTACTTCAGTAGGTGGCAGTCTTTTCATTTTGACTATACCCAAGACCTAAAATACACAGAAAGAGAGAGGAAACAAGGCTGGTGTTAGACATAGGTGCCATGGTGTTAAGCGTGTGAGTGCCCATAGTAGTATGATTCAAGGACATTGTAAATAATTTTCTGAACAGGTGTCCATATTCCCTGAAGTCAGTAGTTGTTGTTGTTGCTCTTAAAGGGCCTTTTAAAGATCACTTGATTTACTATAGCCAATGAATGGATTGGACGTCAAGTATTTCTATTTGCAAACAAAAAATAGTTTGTTTTGGATTTAGTGACAATATTTGAGGTATTTTTCTCAGTGTCTTCCTTAAGCTTCTTTTTGTTCTTTTTTGTCATTGATGTCTTCATACCTACAACCACATTCTAGGATATAGTAAAAAATATTTTGAATGAATGACACTTTTTACATCTTATTTAAAAAACGAGATTTATTAGTGAGACTTCTGTATAATCTTACTAGTTTAATTGGCTCCTTTTTCCTTTTTGTAATCTTTGTTCAGTGCCTTGAATAGAGTTGGTGCATAATGCTTATTCAATAATATTTGTTGAAGCAATGGATTAATATATCATGACATTTTCAGAATTTAGTTTTGAATGTTTTCTTTCAATTTGCGAGATTGTACTTATAAGAAAATATGTATAAAATATTTCAGTTTCAAAATTTCTATTTATTTTAAAACGGATGACTTTTGTATAATAACAGAAAAAGTGGGTCTCCTAAAAATATGACTTATATTGTTCATATAATGAAAATAAGATATGTTGGCCTATATTCCTCTTAGATGCTGATATATTTTTAAAAGAAACCAGTACTACATCATGTTTTGGGTGATTTTGTAAAAGTGATCCAGTGGGGGAATTAGGCTTTTCATCCTTAACAAATCACTCAAGGGAAGTAAATACATGAAATTTTAGTAAAGAAATATTTATGTGACTCTAGAGTCAAATACTCCATTTTAAATTCTAGCTTTGACATTTTCTAGCTGTATGACCTTGAGTAAGTAGCTTAATTTCTCTGTATATGTTTCCTCATTTGTAGAATGGGAATGATATTAGCATAATCTTATTGACTTGCTATGTGAATAAATGAATTACTGGATGTTATATGCTGAGAGCAATGCCTGGTATATATAGTAAGTGATACTTAAGAGTTTGCTTGATTACTTCTAATATTTCTGTTAATATTGTATTAGGTATTAATACTGTTAACATTGCATCAAATACTGTATTAGGGTCTGGATTCAGGAGATATATGGCAAACATGCACAACAAAATTGTATGCAAGAAGCAGAAAGAAAGCTGAGCTTTGATTAGCAAATGTTCCCTTACAGCTGACAAAGAGGCACAGTTCTTTTATGGCTCTGCTTTGTTTTCTCTTAGGTGTGAAAATTCAGAAATGACAATCCTGCTGAGCCTAATGAGATATTTCTGATTCCTGAAGTCATATGTTGGGTTCTGTATGTGATGTAAAGAACTGAATGATAATGATTATTTAAAACTCAGATCCTTTTTTAACTGAAATATTAAAATATTTTTTATATAATCTGAAATGTGCAGGAAAGCACAAACAACTTTTTTTTTTTTATCACTGTAACATTTGAGTGGGGCTGACTTGACCTGATACCTCCTGATCACATAATAGTTTAGCATGTGTTTACTTGTGGTTTTTTTGTTTGTTCATTTAATGCATTACTTTCGATTTTTTTCTATGATACCTGTGGTTTTGAAGTTTGTCTTTTATCCTTTTGAACAGCCAGAATATTGGCCTACAAGCAGTATAGTCCCTTTTTTCTTCCTTCATCACAACAGACCAGGATATGAATACAGATACATTACCATCATCTGGACTCTAATCCTATTCTAGTAATACCAATTATCTCGATAATTCTTTTATAATGAAAGGATCCAGTTTAGAACCTTTCACTACACTTAGTTCATGGATCTTTATTCCCTCTCACTTTGGGACAGCTCTTCAGTTCTTTTCTTGGCTTTCAGGACCTTGACCCTTTTAAATGAGAGTAGTAATTTTTTCAAATGTCCTTCAATTGGTGTCTGTCTTTTGCTTACTCATGATTATATTAATTTATGCACTTTTAGGAGGAATATTGCAGAAGTGATGGTGCATCCTTCTCCCGGGGTCCTATCAGGTGGCACACTATTTTGAGCTGTGATACTACGAACGATGCTCACTTTGATTACTTAATTAAGCTGGTGTCTGCTAGTCACTGTTTTCTCTTTTGAAATTTATAAATATCTTGTGAGTCCTTACTTTTTAACCATTACTCATCAAATTACAGAATCATCGGTTCCTATTTTTGTCAATGCTTTATAATCTATTACTTTATTTTGAAACTCAAATTGCTTCAGATTTGGTCAACAAGAGCCTCTTCAAGTTGTCCCTTATGTCCTTTTGACATGGTCTAGTCATTGAATGCTTGTTTGCTTTTGGGTGCAAAAAATATGCCCTGGCTATTCTTTTACTCCACCTGACTCACTGCTGGAAACACCCATTTCCATAGCATCCTACTTCCTTTTGGTGGAGAATGGTATTTAGAAGCCAAGAACTGGGGATCCCTGGGTGGCGCAGCGGTTTGGCGCCTGCCTTTGGCCCAGGGCGCGATCCTGGAGACCCGGGATCGAATCCCACGTCAGGCTCCCGGTGCATGGAGCCTGCTTCTCCCTCTGCCTGTGTCTCTGCCTCTCTCTCTCTCTCTCTCTATGTGACTATCATAAATAAAAAAAAAAAAAAAAAAAAAAAAAAATTTAAAAAAAAAAGAAGCCAAGAACTAAGCATTAGGTATATTTATTGCTGTAAGTGTTGTTGATCCTAGGCCACCTCAGTGAACATGATACATACATGAAGACATACATGTATATACATTTACCTCTCTGCTTATTTCTATATCCATATGTTGGAAATCATATATTCATCCTCTGTTTTCAATTTCAATTGTCTACCACATGGATCATAATAGAGTTCTCTTTTTTCATATTTGTAACTGCCTTCTCTGAAGGTTAGAAGATTGGTTTGCACTAATGTTATGCATTTATTTATTTGACCAATTCCTTCTATATGTCTTCTATTTTTTTTTTTTCCAGAATATAAGTCTTCTATTGACATTGCCACCCCTTCTGTGTGCTGATACCCTCTTCACTCTGCTCAGCTTTGACTTATGTCTCCTGGACGCCTGCATACACTATATAGACACCCTCCTCACCATTTGTGGGTTCCCACGGTGGACCACATCCAGTGAGGATGCTTTTCTTTCCTTATACTTGAACTGTGCCATAAATTACTGGGTACCCCCCACCCCCATGCTCCTTCCACCAACTCGTGGATGGCCTTCTCATCCTATGTGGGCTCTGGTGCCTCCATCCCACACCAGGTTGCCCCTCTACAGACTTGCCCTCCCTATCATATTCAGGTTTTCCATACTCTGCTTGGAGTCATACATATGTGGAGATACCTTAGGCCACCCCTGTCTGGGTCAGCATGTTCCCCCCTCTCAATGTGAATACCTCTTTTGCTTTGCCCTACTTAATGAATTTAGGACTGAAAAGTTAAGGAAACTGAGGGAAAGAAGGAAGGGGATGGAACAAGCCAGATTTTAATTAGAAATAAAAACCTAATGAAACCTTTTAGAAGGATACAAGAGAAACATTTCTTGTTGCTGCCAGTGAAAGCTGAACTAATCTTTAAAGCTTAAGATAAAGACTTTATTCTCTATGAATTAACACATAATTTTTTAATAGTTCAAATCTATAACAACAGGGCTTTTTTTCTAACCACTTTTAATTTTTTTTTTCTTACTTCAGTGTTTGCTTGTTGCTGAAAGTCCTCTAGGATTCAATTTTCTATGTTTCTGGTTCATACATTCAACCCTCAGCACCCCTACCCCAGCCCCATCCCTTACCTAGTAATAAACATTAAGTGCCAAGGATCTGGTCATCTCAAAACTGCCTGTTAACAAATCACAACACAGTAAAGGGTGTCTGAAATAAAATTTAAAAATTAATTCTATGTAATAAGCACATATGAAAGAAATTAGGCTCCTAGAAGGAAACTAAGTGCAAAATAAAAGATAATTTTGAAAATACTTTTTAGTGACTCTAAGCTGAGCATCTTTGCAGTTAATAGCATTGATTGGTTTGCCAACCTGCATAATTACCACTCCCACATTCCCAATTCTCCCTTCTTTGATGAATTTCATATTATCTAGCAAGACAGCTCATTCAGGTCAGCATTCATCATATACTGGTGTGTCTTTTGAGGGTCTTAGTATAGGGTGCCTGTAGCTGAGTGTAGAAAAAGGAAACTTCAATTAGGAATCCTGAGAGCAGGGTTGCCCCTACTCTGAGTGATCTGAGACAATCTTTTCACCTTCTAGTCATAATTCCCTTTACTTATAAAGTGAAACACTGATAATCTTTAAGGCCTCATGGAAAACTAGGATTATATTAATAAATAAGTAAGCAATTCTATAATTCAATAAGTGTTTGTTGAGTAACACTGGGATTGATTCTTTAATCAATACATTTATTGCTTGTTTTATTCTATTTAAGGAAAATGTTCAGATAAGAAAGACCATAGAAAAAGAAAATAGATTAGTGTTTTTCAGAGACTGAGAGGAGAGGGCAGAGAGCATAATTGCTATCAGGTATGGGATTTCTTTTGGGGATGATGAAAATATTTTGGAATTAGATAATGGTAATGGTTACACAAATCCATAAGTATATTAAGCCCCCTTAAATCATTACTTTAAAAGAGTGAAATTTATGGTATGCGAAATACATTTTAGTAAAGCTATTATTTTAAGTTTTCTACAGTGGCAAATAACATGAAATGGGTATAATATGATAGGGGGTGGGCACTAGAACCAGTTATATATAAACATTCTTGTGTTTTTAAAACCATATGTAAGTATTGGAATATTTTAAAGGAAACAATAAAATAAAAACAATAATATAGATAAAATTTGTATCTTAAATTCAAAATTGCATTAAGTCAAGCTGTGAGGGAGGGAGTTTGGATGTTTCAAAATATGCCAAATTAAGATTTAACTAAAGGGCCTCAAAATATTAGATTTCACTTTGACAACAGAAATATATGGATTGGGGCAGCCCGGGGGGGGAGGGGGGGCGGGGGGGGGGGGCTCTGCGGTTTAGTGCCAGCTTCGGCCCGGGGTGTGATCCTGGAGTCCCGGGATCGAGTCCCATGTCAATTCCCTGCATGGAGCCTGCTTCTCCCTCTACCTGTGTCTCTGCCTCTCTTTCTCTGGGTTTCTCATGAATAAATAAATAAAATCTTAGAAAGAAAGAAAGAAAGAAAGAAAGAAAGAAAGAAAGAAAGAAAGAAAGAAAGAAAGGAAGGAAGGAAGAAAAAAGAAAGAAAGAAAGAAAGAAAGAAAGAAAGAAAGAAAGAAAGAAAGAAAGAAAGAAAGAAAGAAAGAAAGAAAGAAAGAAAGAAAGAAAGAAAGAAAGAAAGAAATATATGGATTGAAGCAATAGATGCTGGTTACTAAGAAAACAAAAGTAGCTGCCATTGGAATTGAGCCAATTATCGGTCTTCTGAAATTCTAGAGAAGGTTTAGTCAAAGGAAATGTAGTTTACGTGGTCAAAAAGAACAATAAAGGCCAGAAACATCAGCATCATTTGTAAATGTGAACATTAGATGTAGTCTAGGTGTTTGACATTAGAGACTTGACTAGATCAAGTCTGATAACTTGGTAACACATCAAGTACTGGAACATTAAGTAGCCTTAGAAACTGGGAAATGGGGCAGCCCTGGTGGCTTAGCGGTTTGGCGCTGCTTTCTGCCCAGGGCATGATCCTGGAGACCCGGGATGGAGTCCCACGTCAGGTTCCCTGCATAGACCCTGCTTCTCCCTCTGCTTGTTTCTCAATCTCCCCCACCCCCCACTCTCTCTGTGTGTCTCTAATAAACAAACAAACAAAACAAAATAACAACAACAAAAGAAACTGGGTAATGTTTCACTGCCATGGGAGAGAATTTATGACTATAAAAATATTTTGATAAGAAAAAATATAAACTGAATGAAAAATATTATTTCTAGTATAACCACAATTTAATTTTTCAAATATGTGAATACACATAGTACGAAAATATTAACATTGGTATCCCTCAAAATGTGGATATGTTGATAGCCTTTTTTTTTTTTGGTGCAGTGAAATAATTTTTTAAAAAGGTGGCTTTAAATAATTTCCAAATGATGTCAACATAAATTGCTTTTAGGTTCATAAAGATAAAAGTAAATGTTTTTTGAAAAAAATGAGATTCTAATAATTAGATATGGATAATACTAAAATGAAACATGAATTGAAATGTTTCATTTAAAAAAAAAATGAAATGTTTCATTTATCAAGAAGCATTAAAAGTGATCTTTTTTTTTTTAATTTTTATTTATTTATGATAGTCACAGAGAGAGAGAGAGAGAGAGGCAGAGACACAGGCAGAGGGAGAAGCAGGCTCCATGCACCGGGAGCCCGACGTGGGATTCGATACTGGGTCTCCAGGATCACGCCCTGGGCCAAAAGCAGGTGCCAAACCGCTGCGCCACCCAGGGATCCCGCATTAAAAGTGATCTTGTCATTCCCCTTTAACAGATATTTAGCATCATTGGCCCTGCTAAATGCTAGTACTATAGTCACTAATGATTTTAACAATCAAAAATACCCCTCCCTACCACATTATAGGACCACAAATAGTACCATAGTACCATCACTATTTGAGGATAGCTGATTTAGTAATATATATTCATGTATATCTTACTCAAGCTTTCCTTTTGTCACAGACTTTATGGGTTATTTTTTCCTTTTTTTTTTTTTTTTCTGGAAGTATATACATGGAAGTATCTATAGTCAAGATCTGTAGATAGTGAAATTGATCACATTTTTTTTTGTTGTTTATCCTCAAATACTTTACCCTTACCCTTGAGAGCTAGTTTGGCAGGGAATACAGTTTTAAGATGATTTTTTTCACCTTCTCAGCTATTTGGACATTATGCCATTGTATTCTTGTTCCACTATTACTGTTAAAAGGATAAAACATTTTTCTTCTTGCTCCATTAATCTTTTTTCCTGCTTAAATTTAATATTTTATTTATTTTTTGTGTTCCTTACTGTCACCACAATAGGTCTAACTTTGGATCTCACTTGATTTATACTGTTTAGTATATTTTATTTTTATGTCCTTCAGTTCTGAAAAGTTCCTAGCCAACTTTTTTTTCCCCTGCTATTTCTCCCTCTCCATTCTCTCTATTCTTTCTTGATGGGATTCTAATGATATATGTTGAACCTCATCCTATCCTCTATATTCTCTTAATACCTTTCATATTTCTCATTTTGTCTCTGCATGCTTTACTTAGGGCAATTATTTTGATATATATTTTGTGCAACTATTTTCTCTTTAGTTGGTTCCTACTTGCTCTTTAATCTGTCTACTGATTTTTAAAAAAACATTTTATTAATTTATTTGACAGAGAAAGAAAGAAAGTGTGCGTGTGTGCACACACAAGCAGAAGTAGACTTGCGTGGGAGGGGGAGGGGAAGGGAGGGGTAGAGGGAGAATGAGATGCAGACTCCCAGCTGAGCACGGAGCCAGTTGCAGCCCTGCTCAACCCAGGGCCCCAGGATCATGACCTGAGCCAAAGGCAAATGCTTAACAACTGAGCCACCCAGGTGCCCCTAATGATTTTTCATAATTTGAATTTTATATTCATTTTTAAAAATTTATTTATAGGGTTATTTGTTTTTTACTAGGTGTGGTGACATTTTTATTTTATTTATTTTCAATTTTTAATTTATTTTTTTGTACATTTTTTATTAGAGTTCAATTTGCCAACATATAGCATATCACCCAGTGCTCATCCCATCAAGTGCCCTCCTCAGTGCCCGGCACCCAGTCACCACAACCCCCCACCGACCTCCCTTTCCACTACCCCTTGTTCATTTCCCAGAGTTAGGTGTCTCTTATGTTTTGTCACCCTCACTGAAATTATCCACTCATTTTCTCTCCTTTCCCTCTTATTCCCTTTCACTATATTTTATATTCCCCAAATGAATGAGACAATATAATGTTTGTCCTTCTCTGACTGACTTACGTTCTCAGAATAATACCCTCCATCCATGTTGAGTTCCATCCATGTTGAAGCAAATAGTGGGTATTTGTCGTTTCTGATGGCTGAGTCATATTCCATTGTACATAGAGACCACAGCTTCTTTATCCATTCATCTTTCAATGGACACTGAAGTTGCTTCCACAGTTTAGCTATTGTGGACGTGGCTGCTACAAACATTAGGGTACAGGTGTCCCAGCATTTCACTGCATCTGTATCTTTGGGGTAAATCCCCGGCGGTGCAATTGCTGGGTCATAGGACAGATCTATTTTTAACTCTTTGAGGAACCTCCACAGAGTTTTCCAGAGTAGCTATACCAGTTCACATTTCCACCAACAGGGCAAGAGGGTTCCCCTTTATCCACATCCTTTCCAACATTTATTGTTTCCTGCCTTGTTAATTTTCCCCATTCTCACTGGTGTGAGGTGGTATCTCATTGTGGTTTTGATTTGTATTTCACTGATGGCCAGTGATGTGGAGCATTTTCTCATGAGCTTGTTGGCCATGTCTAGAGGAAGCTCTGTGAGATTTCTGTTCATATTTTTGCCCATTTCATGATTGGATTGTTTGTTTCTTTGATGTTGAGTTTGATAAGTTCTTTATAGATCTTGGGTACTAGCCCTTTATCTGATAGGTCATTTGCATATATCTTCTCCCATTCTGTAGGTTGTCTTTTAGTTTTGTTGACTGTTTCTTTTGCTGTGCAGAAACTTTTGATCTTGATAAAGTCCCAATAATTCATTTTTGCTTTTATTTCCCTTGCCTTCATAGATGTATCTTGCAAGAATTTGCTGTGGCCAAGTTCAAAAAGGGTGTTGCCTGTGTTCTTCTAGGATTTTGATGGATTCTTGTCTCACATTTAGATCTTGCGTCCGTTTTGAGTTTACCTTGGTGTATGGTGTAAGAGAGTGATCTAGTTTCATTCTCCTGCACGTGGCTGTCCAATTTTCCCAGCACCATTTATTGAAGAGACTGTCTTTTTTCCAGTGGATAGTCTTTCCTGCTTTGTCGAAGATTAGTTAACCATAGAGTTGAGGGCCCATTTCTGGGTTCTCTATTCTGTTCCATTGATCTATGTGTCCATTTTTGTGCCAGTACCACGCTGTCTTGATGAACACAGCTTTGTAGTACAACCTCAAAGCTGGCATTGTGATGCCCCCGGCTCTGGTTTTCTTTTTCAATATTTCTCTGGCTATTCAGGGTCTTTTCTGATTCCACACAAATATGAAGATGATTTGTTCCAACTCTCTGAAGAAAGTCCATGGTATTTTGATAGGTATTGCATTGAATATGTAAATTGCCCTGGGTAGCATAGACATTTTCACAATATTCATTCTTCCAATCCGTGAGCATGGAATATTTTTCCATCTCTTTGTGTCTTCCTCAATTTCTTTCAGAAGTGTTCTGTAGTTTTTATGGTATATATCCTTTACATCTTGGGTTAAGTTTTTCCTAGGTATCCTATGCTTTTGGGTGCAATTATAAATGGGATTGGTCCCTTAATTCCTCTTTCTTCAGTCTCGTTAGTGTATAGAAATGCCACTCATTTCTGGGCACTGATTTGTATCCTGCCACACTGCCAAATTGCTGTTTGAGTTCTAGCAATCTTGGGGTGGAGTCCTTTGGATTTTCTATGCACAGTATCATGTCATCTGCAAAGAGGAAGAGTTTGACTTCATCTTTGCCAATTTGAATGCCTTTTATTTCTTTTTGTTGCCTGATTGCTGAGGCTAGGACTTCCGGTACTATGTTGAAGAGCAGTGGTGAGAGTGGACATCCCTGCCGTGTTCCTGATCTTAGGGGAAAGGCTCCCAGTGTTTCCCCATTGAGAAAGATATTTTCTGTGGACTTTTTGTAGATGGCTTTTAAGATGCTGAGGAATGTTCCCTCTATCCCTACACTCTGAAGAGTTTTGATCAGGAATGGATGCTGTATTGTCAAATGCTTTCTCTGCATCTATTGAGAGGATCCTATGGTTCTTGTTTTTTCTCTTATTGATATGATCTATCACGTTGATTGCTTTACGAGTGTTGAACCAGCCTTGCATTCAGGGGATAAATCCCACTTGGACGTGGTGAATAATCTTCTTAATGTCCTGTTGGATCCTATTGGTTAGTATCTTTTTGAGAATTTTTGCATCTGGGTTCATCGGGAATATGGGTCTATAATTCTCCTTTTTGGAGGGGTTTGTAGGTTTGGGAATTAAGGTGATGCTGGCTTCATAGAACGAGTTTGGAAGTACTGCATCCCTTTCTATCTTTCAGAACAGCTTTAATAGAATAGGTATTGTTTCTTCTTTAAATGTTTGATAGAGTTCCCCTGGGAAGCTATCTGGCCCTGGACTCTTGTGTTTTGGGAGGTTTTTGATGACTGCTTCCATTTTCTCGCTGGTTATTGACCTGTTCGGGTTTTCTATTTCTTCCTGTTCCAGTTTTGGTAGTTTGTGGTTTTCCAGAAATGCGTCCATTTTTTCTAGGTTGCCTAAAATATTGGCGTATAGATGCTCATAATATGTTTTTAAAGTCATATGTATTTCCTTGGTATTGGTGGTGATCTCTCCTTTTTCATTCATGATTTATTAATTTGAGTCTTTTTGTTTTTAATAAGGCTGGCTAATGGTTTACCTATCTTATTAATTCTTTCAAAGAACCAACTCCTGGTTTTGTTGATCTGTTCCACAGTTCTTCTGGTCTCTATCTCGTTGAGTTCTGCTCGAAACTTTATGAACTCTCTTCTTCTTCTGGGTGTAGGTTTTATTTGCTCTTCTTTCTCCAGTTCCTTTAGGTGCAAGGTTAGCTTGTGTATTTGAGTTTTTTCCAGTTTTTTGAGGGATGCTTGTATTGCGATATATTTCCTTCTAAGGACTGCTTTTGCTTTTTCTGTATCCCAAAGATTTTGAACGGTTGTATCTTCATTCTCATTAGTTTCCATGAATCTTTTTAATTCTTCTCTCATTTCTTGGATGACCCTTTCATCTTTTAGCTGAATGGTCCTTAACCTCAAAGTGTTTGAAATCCTTCCAAACTTCTTGTGATTGAGTCCAAGTGTCAAAGCATTATGGTCTGAAAACATGCAGGGGACAATCCCAATCTTTTGGTTATCACTTGAGACCTGACTTGTGACCCCGTATGTGGTCTATTCTGGAGAAAGTTCCATGAGCATTGAGAAGAATGTGTATTCAGTTGCATTTGGATGTAAAGTTCTGTAAATATTTGTGAAATCCTTCTGGTCCAGTGCATCATTTAAAGCTCTTGTTTCTTTGGAGATGTTGTGCTTAGAAGATCTGTCATTTGTAGAAAACACCATGTTGAAGTCTCTCAGTACTAGTGTATTATTATCTAAGTATGTCTTTACTTTGGTTATTAATTAATTGATATACTTGGCAGCTCCCACATTAGGGGCATAAATATTCATGATTGTTAGGTCGTCTTGTTGGATAGATCCTTTAGGTATGATATAGTGTCCCTCTTCATCTCTTAGTACAGTCTTTGGGATAAACTTTAATTTATCTGCTATGAGGATTGCTACCCCTGCTTTCTTTTGAGGACCATTTGAATGGTAAATGGTTCTCCAACCATTCATTTTCAGGCTGGAGGTGTCCTTAGTTCTAAAATGAGTCTCTTGTAGACAGCAAATGGATGGGTCTTGCTTTTTTATCCAGTCTGAAATCCTGCATCTTCTGATAGGATCATTTAGCCCATTCACGTTCAGAGTTACTATTGAAAGATATGAATTTAGTGTCATCATAATACCTATTCAGTCTCTGTTTTTGTGGTTTGTTTCTTTGAACTTCCTCTTTCTTTTACCGAGTCCCCTTAATATTTCTTGCAGAGCTGGTGTGGTGGTCACATATTCTTTCAGTTTCTGCCTATCTTGGAAGCTCTTTATCTCTCCTTCTATTTTTTTTTTAAATTTTATTTATTTATTCATAAGAGACACACACACACACACACAGAGAGAGAGAGAGAGAGGCAGAGACACAGGCAGAGGGAGAAGCAGGCTCCATGCGGGGAGCCTGATGTGGGACTCGATCCCAGATTCTGGGATCATGCCCTGAGCTGAAGGCAGATGCTCAACTGCTGAGCCACCCAGGCGTCCCTATCTCTCCTTCTATTCTGAATGAGAGCCTTGCTGGATAAAGTATTCTTGGCTGCATGCTCTTCTCATTTAGGACCCTGAATATATCCTGCCAGCCCTCCCTGGCCTGCCGGTCTCTGTGGAGAGGTTGTTGTTAATCTAATATTTCTCCCCATATAACTTAGGGATCTCTTGTCTCTTACTGCTTTAAAGATTGTCTCTTTATCTTTGGAATTTGCAAGTTTCACATTTAAATGTGAGGTGTTGAATGGATTTATTGTTTTTTTTTGGGGGGGGGGCTCTCTATCTTCTGGATCTGAATGCCTGTTTACCTCCTCAAGTTAGGGAAATTCTCACCTATGATTTGTTCAAATATACTTTCTGTCCCTCTGTCCCTCTTGGCACTCTCTGGTACCCCAATTAAATGTAGATTTTTTTCCTTCTGAGGCTGTCATTTATTTCCCTTAACCTTTCCTCATGGTCTTTTAATTGTTTTTCTCATTTTTCCTCAGCTTCCTTCCTTGCCATCAACTTGTCTTCTATGTCACTCAGTCTTTCTTCTACCTCAGTAACCCTCATCGTTAGGACCTCCAGTTTGGATTGCATCTCTTTTAATTGATTTTTCATTTTGGCCTGATTAGATCTAAATTCTGCAGTCATGAAGTCTCTTGAATCCTTTATGCTTTTTCCAGAGCCACCAGTCGCTTTATAACTGTGCTTCTGAACAATTTTTATATTCTTAAATGATATGGAAATTTCTTTCTTTCTTTCTTTCTTTCTTTCTTTCTTTCTTTCTTTCTTTCTTTCTTTCTTTCTTCTTTCTCTCTTTCGATTACCTGATTATTCTTAATAGAGTCTTATTGGTTGTTCATCTGTTATTCCACCCTTTAAAACATATTTCAGTAATAAGTATTATATATTCATGTTAGTAATTTATAAGTATTAATATTAATTAACCTTTATATATTTAGGAGCATATATGTTGTTATTTTTACTTTTGATGTCAGTCTCAGAAAAACTTTTGTTTTCTGGTTCATTATTTTTTAATGTTAGTTCATACACTGAGCTTGATCTATGAAAATCCCATGTCTGAATTAGGAACAATTTGTCTCTTCAGAGAGTATTTGCAATTGCTTCTGCTGTGAATGAGGGACTAGTAACAACCTGGACCACTTTAGCTCTTTTAGAGAGAGTCTCTGGTTCTACCTCCCTCTGAGCAGGGAGCTAAAGCTTGATCTTTTCATCTTTGTCCTTTAACTGGCATTTACTGCCAAACAGACCTTGCTTCATTTATTTCTCACTGATGTCAGCTCTCTCTTCCTCTTTCCTCTCCCCTCTCCACCCCCCCATTTTGGAAATTGTCTTTGATTTCTTCAAGAGTAGTTATATGCTAGTCACAAACCTCTTCAAGGAATCTAGCCCATCAAAATACTGGAAGCAGAAAACCCCTCATACCTTTATGGCTAGGGAAGTACATCTTTATCTTCCAAGTTAATAACTTAAAATTTTGTATCTTAAATTTTCTTCTTTCTGCTAAAAAATTTTAATCCTAAGTCTTCTGTGGCATAGTTAGATTTTCTAATTAGACTTTTCTTCTCCATCTCTCTTTTCACATATTTGAATTCAGGATAAGTTTTTTTTTTTTTTTAAACAAATATGCTGCTGCTTAAGAAAATTCAGATCATTTTTTGTAATTCAAGTCTTACCAAGATGATTATGATGGGGCCATGAATCTCTTTTTCTAAACTTTCCCAGTTAGTTTATCATATATGTCTTTATCATGCTGTTTTTTAAAACCACCTCCACCTGCCATTGACTTTTGAAGAAAATCATCATTAAAGAATATAATTCTAACACCTGAAATATGTATAAGTGTGAGGAGATGGAGATTAGTTAGAGTACAATGAAGCTTGGCTCAGATTTATTTAGGTGAATGTGGTAATATTGATCTGAATTGATGTCCTTTAATATTATTTATGAAAAGGAAGCAAGTGCTGGAAAAGTCAACGTTAAATGATTAAGTTGGTTATAATATCTCTGGCAGATGGAAGATTCCACTTTATCTTGAGGTGAAATTGCTCTGAAGTATTTAAAGTAAAATATCTGCTCAAATTTATTTGCTTTCATCACGTGTTTCTTCTAGCTAAGAATAAATGTTAATCTTTGAGTTTTTTGTTTCTCATCTGAAGCATTTATTTAAAAAAATTAAAAAATCAAACAGCTTTGCTTGGAGTGCACCCTTATCTTCAGCTGTGGCCACTCAGGGTATATCTAAATTTCATGGGAAGCCTCAACTCTACTTACAGATGGAGAGGAACATCAGTGTAGACTGTTTGGATTGAAGAAAAAAAAAACTTTCCATATGGGAAAGAAAATAGGTAGATAGAATTTAGAAA
This sequence comes from Canis aureus, assembly GCF_053574225.1. Lineage (NCBI taxonomy): Eukaryota > Metazoa > Chordata > Mammalia > Carnivora > Canidae > Canis > Canis aureus. The sequence continues at coordinate 50,115,218 of NC_135614.1, forward strand.
GGAGGCACTAGAAATCCTAACGCATTGGATTTGATGATCAAATCCTAGATGCATCCTCTGAAGTGTGTATGAGATAGTTTTGAGAGATACTAGTAGAAATCTTACTTCATGGTGCAGATAACAGATTCTCTGATTTTATTTGTATCCATGTCATTTTCTTCTACTCAACTGGGAGACCTCATGGGCAGGGATCTGTTCCTATAGATTTTGCCATATACCAGCATCTGCTGAAGTGTAGGAGGCATTCTACATGCTTATAGAACTGAGTTGGATTGGAGCTGGCTTTCACAGAAGATTAATGGTAAAATGAACAACTTGGAGCTTTTCAAAAAAAGTTGTGTGGTATCTCTCTAGTAGAGGATGAATGAAATCTAGGGTTAGTTTTTTAGGAGTCCCATACTGGTTAAAGTTTGGGTGGTAAAAACTTGACCATTAAAGTAGTACTCTAACTGGCTCTTTTATTTATAGTTTTGATCTAAACAAGTCACTTTGCACACAGCAGAGTTGCAGTATTAAAACATAAGCCAAACTATCCCCAATTTCAACCCCTTTCACTGCTTTCCTTTAGGATACCCTGTGGGACCTTACATTGTCTAACCCTGCTTTCCACTGCCCTCTTTTCTGATGCCATCCTAGCCCTCTCTTTATGATCCAGCCACACAGGCTCCTCTTGCCATCCGACAGCTCCTGTGCACCTGCTTCTCCTTCTTTCTGTCAACTTTTCCCCTAAACTTTTCACATGTTAATCATAGAATAAATGCTAATATTTTAGCTCTTTCAATCTCAGATATAAATGCAATCTCAGAGAGGCCTTTCTTATTCTAAAACAGGCTTAGCTTAAACTCCTTCTATACATCACCCTGATTTATTTGCTTTTTAACATTTCTCATGATTTTAATATTCTGGGTGTGCATTACATTTTACTTGTTTTGATTTTTGTCTCTGGACACTAAGATAATTTACCCTATGATGAGGCTTTGGTTTTTTGTTCTTTTGTGTATCTCTAATACTTACTATAGTTCCCAGAATAGTAGGCATTCAACAGAAGTTCATAGAATAATGAATAGACAAATAATGCATTAGCTTTAAGTTCTTAAGTTCAATATCATAGGGGATTTTCCCCTTGGATATAATTATGTATGTTGTCTTTAACTATGTACTGGAGCTGCTAGTTAGAAGAGATGTGGATCCTCCATACACAATCTTGAAGTCAGGGACAGGTTGTGAAACACAGTGACTACATGGGAAGCTATAAAGTGACAAGTGCCACATGATTGGAATTTAGGACAGAAAGGGCCTGTTTGGTATGGGATGTCATTGTTTCTAGGATATCTCAGCAAATACAGCAAAAACAGATGTGTGTATACCAACCTGAGTATGTATACATATCAGTAAATATTTATATTTGTATCAATATTGATACCCATTTGTGTCAATATTAATCTAAACATGAATTCATGCTGATGTCTCTGACTTTATCCAGTATCCCATGGATTTTCTAGTCTTCCCTATTGTTTATCTTAACATTGCACATTAGCAATGAGAAACCTGGCACCTACCATCTGTCATCCATCTACTTATTCATTCAATCCCACTATGCATGTTCTATCATTTTAGGATTGTTATTCCAATGGGAAACCACTGCTCCAAATACAGTACATGCTCATGTATGATTCCTTTTGTCTTTAGTTTTACAGTCTCTATTGTTTCTGAAATTACTTAGGGCAGCACTTTTCCTCCCACCCTGTTCAGTGAGGTTGTGTCTGTCATACATTTTAAATACATTTTAGGAGTGTCACTATTCCATTTTAAGCTTCTTAATTCTTTACCTGATTTTTTTATTTGTATATATTAAGTTTGAAGATGTAATATTCTCTAGGTATTGTCAAGTGTGTAATATCAGGTATCCAACACTACATTACTATACAGAATAATTTCACTGCCCTAAACAAGAATCCCCTGCCTCACCCATTCAAATCCCTGATAACCACAGATCTATTTTTTTAACCATATGTATAGTTTTGCCTTTTCCAGATGTCATATGAATGGAAATGTGTGGAATGTAACCTTTTTAGACTGGCTTCTTTCACTTAGCAATGTGTATATGAGATTCATCAATGTCTCTGTATGGCTTAATAGCTCATTCCTTATTATTGCTGAATAGTATTCAATTGCATGAAAGTACTACAGTTTGTTCACGTTTTTACCTACTGAGGGACATCTTGATTGCTTCCTGTGTTGGATAATTATGAATAAAGCTTCTATAAGCATTTATATGAAGGTTTTATGGGGACATAAATCTCAACTCAATTAGGTAAAAACGTAAAAGTATGATTGCTAGATTGTATGATAAGACTTAATTTAGTTTTATAAAAAACTGCCAAACTTCCAAAGTAGATGCACCATTTGTATTTCCACCAGCAATGAGTAAGAGTTTTTGTTGCTCCGTATAAATTGGAATTCTCAGTGTTTTGGATTTTGGTCATGATAATAGGTATGCAGTGGTATCGAAGTGTCATTTTACTTTGCATTTGCCTAAAAACAAATCATGTCAGACTTTTTTTTTCATATGCTTATTTGCTATCTTTAGTGAGATATCTGTTCAGACCTTTTGGCTATTTTTAAGTTTTTTAATTAAAAATTTTGAAGTTTGGCTATTTTTAAATTTAATTTTAGATTAATTTTTTAATTTAAATTTAATTATCTATTTAATTATCTATAAGGTATGTGATTTTAAAAGATTTTCTTTCTGTGGCTTGTCTTTACATTCTCTCAACAGTGTTTCTCATGAAAGAGTTTTTAAAATTTTAATCAAGTCCAACTTACTAAACTTTTTAAAAATTATGACTTGGTGTTATATCAAAGGCTCATCACTGGGGCACCTGGATAGCTCAGCTAGTTAAGCATCTGACTCTTGATTTCAGCTCATGATGTTGAGTAAGGGACAAGCAGAGCTAGGTAGGAAGAGATAGGTAGGGGCCATAGAATCAGGCTCACAGAAATCCCAAAAATGCTGAGGTGTCAGGAAACCAGAGATAAGGGCACAAACCAGACCACCCTGCCCCGAGTGTAGGTAGGGAAGGTATTTTTTGTTTTTGTTTTTGTCTTTATGACAGTTACCTGCGACAAACAAAAAATAACCAGACCAAATAGAAGCCATTAAAGATGTTATTGCCAGTCTTTTTTTTTTTTTTAATTTTATTTATTTATGATAGTCACATAGAGAGAGAGAGAGAGAGGCAGAGACACAGGCAGAGGAGAAGCAGGCTCCATGCACCGGGAGCCCGATGTGGGATTCGATCCCGGGTCTCCAGGATCGCGCCCTGGGCCAAAGGCAGGCGCCAAACCGCTGCGCCACCCAGGGATCCCAAACAAAGGCATCACAAGAATGATAGGGCCACAAGCTCCCTTGTCAATTCTAAATAAAAGACTCAGTGGAGGCCCCTATTGTCAACCCTGCCTAAGAGCTTTCTCTGTATCCTCACTTAATAAAAATCTATTGCTTTACTCACTCTACTTCATCCATAGATTAATTCTTCCACTGTGAGACAAGAACCTAGCTCTCCTGCTTCAATGTCAGGGTGATGAGGTTGAGCCCTGTTGGATCTGTGCTCAGTGCAGTCTGCTTGAGAATCTCTCTCTCCCTCTGCCCCTCCCTGCACTCTCTTTAAATAAATAAATAAACAAACAAATAATATGAACTAGTCATTAAACCCAAGGTCAAGCAGATTTTCTCCTGATGGTTATTTTCTCCTGATTGTATTCTTAAAGTACAAATAATTTTTAGTACAGGAAGAAATGATTTAAAAAAAATTCTTAAACAAATCTCCATATTTTACTAATAAGAAAAATGGGGACTTCTAGTTGTATATCAGAAATGGTCATGAAATACTGCATATATATATATATATATACACACACACACACACAATACTGCATATATATATATATTTATGCACACACACACACAGTCTCCAATATACAATGATTTGACTTATGATTTTTAGAATTTAGGATAGTGAGAAAGCTATACACTTTCAGGAGAAACTATGCTTCACATTCTGAATTTTTATCTTTTCTTGGGCCAATGATATATCATACTTTGTCCTTACACTGGGCAGTGGTAGTGAGCCACAGCTTCTAAGTAGCCATGCTCTTAACATTGACAAATCATGTATTTTCATTCTGTACCCATACAACCATTCTGTTTCTCACATTTAGTGAAAAACATTCAATAAGTTAGTATAGCATTCAATAAGATGTGTGAGATATTCAACACTTTATATCATGATATAGGCTTTGTGTTAGATGGTTTTGTCCAATTATAAGCTAACATATATTAGGATATTAAGATAGGCTAGGCTAAGCTATGACATTCAGTAGGTTAGGTGTATTAAATGCATTTTTGACTTATAGTATTTTCAATTTATGATAGATGTATGGACATAACTCCATTTTAAGTCGAAGAAGATCTGTACAGAAATAAAGTCAAAGTCATTTAAAGATATTTGTAAAATACTTCCAACTGCAATGCTAGCCAATTAAGGATTAATTTTCTTTCATTATTATAGGAACTGTGCAGATAATAGGTCAATTCCTCCCCCATTGTGTGTAGATAATTCCTATTATCATTAATTGCAGTTTATGTGTAAGAAGAAAGGGAAACATTTAAACTTTATAGAGGAACAAAAAAACATTACCAGCTGTCCACAAGGCCAAATTCTCTCAACCAGTAGATGTCATTCTCTCTCCATTTTAATGTAAATTTCTAATTTCTGCCTTTAGCTATCTGTTCTGAAGACAAGTTACAAAAAGCAGTTCCATTTCAGTCTGCATTTCTCTTGATCTTTGTTCCAAGTTAGTATCTTTTCCCTTCCATAATAGCAAGAGTGCCAGAGTGTGAAATTGGGGCAGTTTGAACAGAAATGACAGTTGATAAGTTCCTGTCTTTTAGTCACTTTGCCTGTAGTGTGGGCTATTTATCTACTTATTCCAATTCACAGTAAAAGATTGATTAACTTGAAATTGACTTTCCATTCTCATTTGTCTTTCAGAGTAGGGCATTCCATAATGATTTAAGGGAAGAAAAATAGGAAAAAGCTATTGATAGTTTTGGTTAGGTGCAGGAAATGCAATTACTCAAGAAGCACTGATCATTTTTCCTTTATGTATTACTTAGCCCTTTTACATGCAAACAGCTGTAGATGTCACCTCTTCCTTGAGATAACCAGGGCTTGCCAAAACCCTGTTAATTGCCCCTCCTTTGTGCTCTCATTACACTCTCTACTTACTATAATGGTGCATTTATAATGCAGCATTACCTATGTCTATTTGCTTGACTCATTAAAGAATAAGTGTTTGGGAAGTAGGGGCACCACCCTGGCCTAATCTGCATTAATTCAATTAGTAAATGTTTATGGAGATCTGATTCCTTTGAACACATTTTGGGCATTTTGGGAACACCATGATAAATGGCATAGTGATTGCTTGTAGGACACATGGGCAGGGAGAATTTAGACAAGAAAATAGCCAATGATTACCTAGAATAAAAATGTTATTAAAAGAACTAAATAGAGAACATTATGGAAATATATGAAAAGGGCTCCTTTCCATCTTGGGAAATCAAGATAGGCTTTCCAGAAAATATAATCCCCTAAGCAGAGTTAAGTATTAGTAAAGAATATCCAGGAGAAGGAGCCCGGGGGAGGGGGTGGATGGTGGATAGTAAATAATAAACAGAATTTCAGGAAAAGTACATTTAGTTGCTTCATTATCTTATGCCCAAGTACTTAGAGAAATAAGTAATAGATACATGTTATTAAATGAATGGGTAGATAAATTTCAAAAACCTAAAGCCAAATTGGAGAGACTAATCTTTCTAAATCTATTAATTAGCATGCCCATTATTTTTGATAGTCACTTAGTCATATTACCTAAAGGAGAGAAAAAAAAAACAACAACACTATTTTCTTCAAATAGTGCATTCTCTAGAAGACCTAATCACTTTGGAGAATAGATTTCTAAAATGTGTTATTCTCAATGACTGGTCATAATGGCATGTGTAGTTCTAGGGTACATTTTTAAATTCTGGAAAGTATGGAAGCTAAATACATGAACTTTGAAGTAAGATTACGTGTCTTAAATCTAAATCATGCCACTTACTAAGCTTTTAAGCACCAGATAACTATGCACCTGGTTTTCTATATATGGTTTATGAAAAACTGTCAAAAAGATATTATTTTGCCTAAGAAGGTATGTTCATAATTCCATTGTGTATAAATGTCCTGACTTGTCCATTAGTTTGGATAGGTATTCAATACAGTTCACCTCATTTTTGTGGTGTCTTTCCAATCAGCTAACTGAAATGAACACTAAATATCCTTAGTGCTAGTAATATGTATTTTAATACACATATAAGCTTATAGTTCATCCGACTTCTTAAATTTAAAAAACTTGTGTAGCTGTTGAAAAGTTAGGAAGCAAGTAATGAATGAGAGCAGAATTTGCTAACTCAAAATATGCCTCTTTGGCATAAGGATTATTTTGAACTGGTTGTTTTTAAGAAACAACAGACACAGAAGAAGCTCTGAAAACTGAGTAGAAGTTATCCTACTATAAAAGACATTCACTTTTATAAGGGAAATCTCCCTCTGTAAGAGGGTCACCCTCACTGTACCAGGAAGAGGAGAGTGACTAAATTTCTAGAAACTCTTATCAGTAGAGAAGGCAGAGATTTAAGACTGCATAAACAAACATACCCTGGCCCATAACTGGCCTCTCCCATTGCCCTCCCACTCAACATCTTTCTTTTATCTTTAGCTGGAGATGGTGTTTAAAGTGGTGACTTGGGCCATTTCTGGGAGTTACTCTATTTTCCTATGTCTGTCCCATGTGTACAGGAGGTACACATGTTATTAAATTTCCTCGTTTTTTTTTCCCTGTTAATATGCCTTTTACTGTTGGGATGTCTAAACCAAAAACCTAGAAAGGTAGTGAGAAATTTATTTTTTCCTCCTGTGCAGTAGGAATTTATTTCCCCAAGAAATGGAATAAAGGTTTGAAAACAGACATGTTTCTGAGGTGTTTATGTAGTAGAAACTCTTATAGTGTGAAATCCTTAGTCTTTAAAAAGAGTAAGATATAATACCACAGTATATATTGGAAAACTTGGAATAATTAGTGACGTTAAAATATCTCTCTTGTATCTCTTTCACATGTGGCCCAATTGCAGAGGCAATTTTGACCACCACCAACTCTCATTCATCTCATCCCTTGATTTCTGTGTCCAATAGTGTCCTCTGACAAAAAGAGACAATTCCATGAAAGGGAAGTAGTGAAAACAAAAAGGAGCTAACTTCAAGTGTTTCCATTGATCAAGAAATTTGAGAACAATATCAGTAAAAATAATAACAATTTTAATGACACTTAACATAGAAAAGAAAACAAAAAGTATTTAAAAAGTTACAGAGTATAAAGAAGGTTAAAATTCAATAAGTATGCATTGTATGGAAGTACCAGTGGTTCTTTATAGCTGGCATGCATTCTTTTTGTGCTGGCGTTTGGTTGCTGAATCAGTGCTTGAACTCTACCAGCTGTTAAATATTTTAAATAGCACCCTTGTTTTGAATTGATTTTCATAAGTAGAGAGAAACACACACACACATATTTTGTGTGTGCATATGTATATATGTGCATATGTTTATTCATACAAATACTTGTTCATACTTTTGTTTATATATACAGATATGTTAAAAATTATTGTATTCATTGGATATTTATATATTCTAAAAATATTTTCCTTGTATCTGTATAGCAGTGAAAAACACAAAGGTTATAAAGACAAGTAGTCCTTGAAATCTGGGATGGAATAAGTTCCTACATAATTATCAAGTAGCAAAAATTGTACAGCTGGTCCCTGCAAAATAAATTAGGCAAATCTCTCAAGAATGCCAGCTAACTACATACACTCGATTCCTTATTTTCTAGAAGATAAAACCCCTGCTAACAATACTTAGGTTAATAAGGAATGCATCCACTTTGGCCAGAGCAATGGGTTATGTAATTTGAAGTGGGACTTTAAACATCTATCCTGGGGGGCGGGTCAAGATGGCAGAGGAGTAGGGGCCCCAAGTCACCTGTCCCCACCAATTTTCCTAGATAACTTGTAAATCATCCTGAACACCTACAATTCGATGTGAGATTTAAAGAGAGAACAGCGGAATGCTACAAAGAGGAGTTTCCACTTCTAACAAGGTAGGAAGGTAGGAAAAAAAAAAAGAATCCAAAGGGGGAGGGGCCCCCCCACAAGGAACCAGGCTAGGCGGGGCAGTGAAAGCCTCTAGGACAGAAAGGCCCAGTCCCAGAGAAGCAGGAACTTTAAAAATCCACACCAGATTCTTCCTGGAGGGAAAGGTGCTCCCAGGGAACTCAGGCAGAACCACAGGAAGGGCAGTGGAGCCTCCAAGGTTCCCAGGGTCACTAACAGAAGAGGTGCACCCCGGGGGAGAGTGCACCCCAGACTGCAGGCTGAGCGGGAGTAAGGGCTAGAGCAGACGCTCGGTGGGGCTCAGGAGAAGCTCAGGCGGCAGCTCCAGCGGAGGGAGCTGCACCCTGCTGCCTTTGGGAGCTGCAGCCTGGGAGCACGATTCCAGCAACACAGGCCTCAGATCCCAGGGTGCCGGGGAGCACAGCCCAGGATCCTGCATCCCCAGGGACAGGCGGAGGCCAGAAGGGCACAAGACAGGGAGGACGCTCCTGCCACCAGGTGCCCCCAAGCTGTGCAGATCAGCAACCCCCGCCCCTGGACATCCAGGCCAGTGTGGACAGGGAACTGCAGTAGTTACTGCGGGTCTGACTCCAGGGCTGGGGAACTGGCCACCGCCAGTGGTGTTGTTCCTCCTAGTGTCACCCTGTGCCTGGGATGGAGTGGCATCAGGGAACAGGGCCCTCAGGGGTAAACAGCTTCCATTGAGCCGTGCACCTTGCAGAGGGCGGGCAGCTTCCCCAGGTTCACATACCTGAGAATCAGCACAGCAGGCCCCTCCCCCGGAAGACCCGCTGGAAGGACGGGAAGAGCAAGTTCTTGACTGAGCAGCGCTGGAAAGCTCCAGGGGGAGTCGAGTTATTTACAGTATATAGAACCAGAGGGTACCCCTCCTTTTCGTTAATTTTCTTCCTTTTCCAGTACAACTCGTTTTTATATCACACTGTAAATTTCCAATTTTTTTTCTTTTCCCATCTTAACTACAATATTTTACCACCTCTTCATTTTTAAGATTCTTCCTTTTTGACTTTCATATTTCTACAATTACAGATCCTAGATATATTTTCCACTTCTAGATTCCCTTCAACATGCTCAACTTAATTTTGGGAGTTCTACAAGATACATATTTTTTCTTTGTTTTGTGTTTTCTGTTTTCTCTGCCTCATTTTGTTCTACAATGGTGAAAGATTATACCTTCTAAAACATGACCAGCATGCATCCGGAACCAAGTGATATACCATGCTGGTTCATTCTGTGAGATTCCTCATTCCCATTCTGTCCCCATCTTTAATCTCATTTGTGTTTTGGTGGTCAATGTTGAGACCCTCTACAAGTATTTCTGGTTCATATAAATTTGGGACTGAGCACATTCTAACATACAGAACTTAATATACTCAGAAACAAGAGGATGACCCATAGAACCCTTCAGGTAGACTACATTCTCCCTCCACTACAACTTCTTGACCACCACCATCTCCCAGTCCCCCCTTTTCTTTCTATTCCTTTTTTTTCTTTTTTCTTTTTTTTAATTTCTTTTTTTTTTCTCTTCTTCTTTAGGATTCCTGGCCTTTTATTTTTTAATACTTTGTTTTAAAATTTGTTTTTCAGTTCAGTGGTCCTTTTGTTTTATTTTGTTCTGATCTTGGTTTTTAATTTCTGGTCTCTGACCTAGACAGAATCATCAAGGGTGATATTTACTTAGGTCATGGTTGATATTCTTGATTCACCCCGCTCATACAGCCAGTCTGCACTAAGCAAAACGACTAGAAAGAAGAACTCACCAAAAAGAAAGAATCAGAAACAGTACTCTCTCTCACAGTTACAGGATTTAGATACAATTTGATGTCAGAAAGCCAATTCGGAAACACAATTATAAAGCGACTGGTGGCTCTGGAAAAAGCATAAAGGATTCAAGAGACTTCATGACTGCAGAATTTAGATCTAATCAGGCCAAAATGAAAAATCAATTAAAAGAGATGCAATCCAAACTGGAGGTCCTAACGATGAGGGTTACTGAGGTAGAAGAAAGACTGAGTGACATAGAAGACAAGTTGATGGCAAGGAAGGAAGCTGAGGAAAAAAGAGAAAAACAATTAAAAGACCTTGAGGAAAAGTTAAGGGAAATAAATGACAGCCTCAGAAGGAAAAAATCTGCATTTAATTGGGGTACCATGGGATGCCAAGAGGGACAGAGGGACAGAAAGTATATTTGAACAAATCATAGCTGAGAACTTCCCTAACTTGAGGAGGTAAACAGGCATTCAGATCCAGAAGATAGAGAGCCCCACCCTCAAAAAAAAAAAAAAAAAAACAATAAAAACCATTCAACACCTCACATTTAAATGTGAAACTTGCAAATTCCAAAGATAAAGAGACAATCTTTAAAGCAGTAAGAGACAAGAGATCCCTAAGTTATATGGGGAGAAATATTAGATTAACAACAACCTCTCCACAGAGACTGGGCAGGCCAGAAAGGGCTGGCAGGATATATTCAGGGTCCTAAATGAGAAGAGCATGCAGCCAAGAATACTCTATCCAGCAAGGCTCTCATTCAGAAGACAAGGAGAGATAAAGAGCTTCCAAGATAGGCAGAAACTGAAAGAATATGTGACCACCACACCAGCTCTGCAAGAAATACTAAGGGGACTTGGTAAAAGAAAGAGGAAGTTCAAAGAAACAAACCACAAAAACAGAGACTAGATGGGTATTATGATTACACTAAATTCATATTTTTCAATAGTAACTCTGAACGTGAATGGGCTAAATTATCCTATCAGAAGATGCAGGATTTCAGACTGGATAAAAAAGCAAGACCCATCCATTTGCTGTCTACAAGAGACTCATTTTAGAACTAAGGACACCTCCAGCCTGAAAATGAATGGTTGGAGAACCATTTACCATTCAAATGGTCCTCAAAAGAAAGCAGGGGTGGCAATCCTCATAACAGATAATTCAAGTTTATCCCAAAGACTGTACTAAGAGATGAAGAGGGACACTATATCATACCTAAAGGATCTATCCAACAAGACGACCTAACAATCATGAATATTTATGCCCCTAATGTGGGAGCTGCCAAGTATATCAATCAATTAATAACCAAAGTAAAGACATACTTAGATAATAATACACTAATACTGGGAGACATCAACATGGTGTTTTCTGCAAATGACAGATCTTCTAAGCACAACATCTCCAAAGAAACAAGAGCCTTAAATGATACACTGGACCAGAAGGATTTCACAAATATTTACAGAACTTTACATCCAAATGCAACTGAATACACATTCTTCTCAAGTGCACATGGAACTTTCTCCAGAATAGACCACATACGGGGTCACAAGTCAGGTCTCAACTGATACCAAAAGATTGGGATTGTCCCCTGCATGTTTTCAGACCATAATGCTTTGACACTTGGACTCAATCACAAGAAGAAACTCAAATACGTGGAGGTTAAAGAGCATCCTGCTAAAAGACGAAAGGGTCAACCAGGAAATGAGAGAAGAATTAAAACGATTCATGGAAACTAATGAGAATGAAGATACAACCGTTCAAAATCTTTGAGATACAGCAAAAGCAGTCCTGAGGGAAATACATTGCAATACAAGCACCCCTCAAAAAGTGAAAGAAACTCAGATACACAAACTAACCTTACACATAAAGGAACTGGAGAAAGAAGAGCAAATATAACCTACACCCAGAAGAGAGTTAATTAAAGTTGATTCAAGCAGAACTCAATAAAGATTTAATAAACTCAGTAAAGAGTTAATAAAGATTCCAGAAGAACTGTGGAACAGATCAACAAAACCAGGAGATGATTCTTTGAAAGAATTAATAAGATAGATCAACCATTAGCCAGCCTTATTAAAAACAAAAGAGAAAAGACTCAAATTAATAAAATCATAAATTAAAAAGGAGAGATCACAACCAATAACAAGGAAATACAAACAATTTTAAAAACATTATGAGCAGCTATACACCAATAAATTAGGCAATCTAGAAGAAATGGACACATTTCTGGAAAACCACAAACTACCAAACCCGGAACAGGAAGAAATAGAAAACCTGAACAGGCCAATAACCAGGGAGGAATGGAAGCAGTCATCAAAAACCTCCCAAAACACAAAAGTCCAGGGCCAGATGGCTTCCCAGAGGAATTCTATCAAACATTTAAAATTAAAAATACCTATTCTACTAAAGCTGTTCTGAAAGATAGAAAGGGATGCAATACTTCCAAACTAGTTCTATGAGGCCAGCATAACCTTAATTCCCAAACCAAAGACTCCACCAAAAAGGAGAATTATAGACCCATATCCCCAATGAACACAGATGCAAAAATTCTCAAACAAATACTAACCAATAGGATTCAACAGGACATTAAGATTATTCACCACGTCCAAGTGGGATTTATCCCCTGGATACAAGTCTGGTTCAACACTTGTAAAGCAATCAATTTCTCTTCAATAAGAGAAAGAACAAGAAGGAAATGACCCTCTCAATAGATGCAGAGAAAACATTTGACAAATAGAGCATCCATTCCTGATCAACACTCTTCAGAGTGTAGGGATAGAGGGAACAGTCCTCAGCATCTTAAAAGCCATCTATAAAAGACCCACAGCAAATATCATTGTCAATGGAGAAACACTGGGAGCCTTTCCTCTAAGACCAGGAACACGACAGGGATGCCCACTCTCACCACTGCTATTCAACATAGTACTAGAAGTTCTAGCCTCAGCAATCAGGCAATTAAGAAATAAAAGGCATTTAAATTGGCAAAGAAGAACTCAAACTCTCCCTCTTTGCAGATGACATGATACTGTACATAGAAAACACAAAAGACTCCATCCCAAGATTGCTAGAACTCAAACAGCAATTTGGCAGTGTGGCAGGATACAAATCAGTGCCCAGAAATCAGTGGCCTGTCTATACACCAACAATGAGACTGAAAAAAGATAAATTAAGGGACCAATCCCATTTATAATTGCACCCAAAAGCATAAGATACCTAGGAATAAACCTAACCAGAGAGGTAAAAGACCTATACCATAAAAACTACAGAACACTTCTGAAAGAAATAGAGGAAGACAAAGAGATGGAAAAATATTCCATGCTCATGGATTGGAAGAATGAATATTGTGAAAATGTCTATGCTACCCAGGGCAATTTACACATTCAGTACAATCCCTATCAAAATACCATGGCCTTCTTCAAAGAGTTGAAACAAATCATCTTAAGATTTGTGTGGAATCAGAAAAGACCCTGAATAGCCAGGGGAATATTGAAAAAGAAAACCAGAGCCGGGGGCATCACAATGCCAGCTTTGAGGTTGTACTACAAAGTGTGTTCATCAAGACAGTGTGGTTCTGGCACAAAAACAGACACATAGATCAATGGAACAGAATAGAGAACCCATAAGTGGACGCTCAACTCCATGGTCAACTAATCTTCGACAAAGCAGGAAAGACTATCCACTGGAAAAAGACAGTCTCTTCAATAAATGGTGCTGGGAAAATTGGACAGCCACATGCAGGAGAATGAAACTAGATCATTCTCTTATACCATACACCAAGATAAACTCAAAATGGATGAAAGATCTAAATGTGAGACAAGAATCCATCAAAATCCTAGAAGAACATAGGCAACACCCTTTTTGAACTTGGCCTCAGCAACTTCTTGCAAGATACATCTATGAAGGCAAGGGAAACAGCAAAAATATTGGGACTTCATCAAGATCAAAAGCTTCTGCACAGCAAAAGAAACAGTCAACAAAACTAAAAGACAACCTACAGAATGGGAGAAGATATATGCAAATGACCTATCAGATAAAGGGCTAGTACCCAAGATCTATAAAGAACTTATCAAACTCAACAGCAAAGAAACAAACAATCCAATCATAAAATGGGCAAAAGACATGAACAAAAATTTCACCGAGGAAGACATAGACATGGACAACAAACACATGAGAAATTGCTCCGCATCACTTGCCATCAGATAAATACAAATCAAAACCACAATGAGATACCACCTTACACCAGTGAGAATGGGGAAAATCAACAAGGCAGGAAAGAATAAATGTTGGAGAGAATGTGGAGAAAGGGGAACCCTCTTACACTGTTGGTGGGAATGTGAACTGGTGCAGACACTCTGGAAAACTGTGTAGAGGTTCCTCAAAGAGTAAAAATAGACCTGCCCTACGACCCAGCAATTGCACTGCTGGGGATTTACCCCAAAGATACAGATGCAGTGAAACACTGGGACACCTGCACCCCAATGTTTATAGGAACAATGTCTACAATAGCCAAACTGTGGAAGGAGCCTCAGTGTCCAACGAAAGATGAATGGATAAAGAAGCTGTGGTCTCAATATACAATGGAATATGACTCAGCTATCAGAAATGATGAATACCCACCATTTGCTTCAATGTTTATAGAACTGGAGGGTATTATGCTGAGTGAAGTAAGTCAGTCAGAGAAGGACAAACCTTACATGGTCTCATTCATTTGAGGAATATATAAGAAATAGTGAAAGGGAATAAGAGGTAAAGGAGAGAAAATGAGTGGGTAATTTCAGTGAAGGTGACAAAACATGAGAGACTCGTAACTCTGGGAAATGAACAAGGGGTAGTGGAAAGGGAGGTGGGTAGGGGGATGGTGTGACTGGATGATGGGCACTGAGGGGGCCACCTGACAGGATGAGCACTGGGTGTTATGCTATATATTGGCAAATTGAACTCCAATTAAAAAATATACAAAAAAATTAATTAAAGTCTATTCTTGGGGCACCTGGGTATCTCAGTGTGTGAGCATCTGACTTTGGATCAGGTTGTGATCCTGGGTCCTGAGGTCCAGTCCCACATCAAGCTCCCTGCAGGGAGCCAACTTCTCCCTCTGCTATGTCTCTGCCTCTGCCTCTCTCTGTGTCTCTCATGAGTAAATTAAAAAAAATTTTTTTAAATAAAATCTATCCTTCTCTTACCAAAGGGTTTCACAATAATTTTTCTGATACCCTTGGAGGTCTCAAACTAAACCTATGTATTATTTTAGAATCACACGCAAGAAGCTTAAAATAAAGACAACTTTCTTAAACTTTTGTGTTATTTTTAGAATAGACTTGTCTACATATGGAGGAAGTTTCCTTATATTTGTATTTGTAATTTTTATAATATTTGTAATTTTGTCTACTCTATAAGGTATTTGAAGCATCCCGAGGAATCAAGTGCAGGCCCCAGAAGTCAGAATATGGCTCCTTCCCCACAAAAACAAGCAAACAAACAAATAGTCACTTCCTAATCCTCAGAATGTGTGATTATGTTACTTTACATGGCAAAAGGACTTTGCAGATATGATTAAGGTAAGGACCTGGAGATAGGGAGAATATTCTGGATTATCTGGATGAGTTTAACCTAATTACAAGTCCTACAACTGGAAGACATTTTGTGCTACAGTCAGAGGGCAATGTGACTATGTAAGAAGAGTCATAGAGATGAGTGTTACTGGCTCTGAAGAAAGCCATGGGCGGGCAATACACGTTTAATGCAATCCCTATCAAAATACCATGGACTTTCTTCAGATAGTTAGAACAAATTATTTTAAGATTTGTGTGGAGTCAGAAAAGACCCCGAATAGCCAGGGGAATTTTAAAAAAGAAAACCATATCTGGGGGCATCACAATGCCAGATTTCAGGTTGTACTACAAAGCTGTGGTCATCAAGACAGTGTGGTACTGGCACAAAAACAGACACATAGATCAGTGGAACAGAATAGAGAATCCAGAAGTGGACCCTGAACTTTATGGTGAACTTATATTCGATAAAGGAGGAAAGACTATCCATTGGAAGAAAGACAGTCTCTTCAATAAATGGTGCTGGGAAAATTGGACATCCACATGCAGAAGAATGAAACTAGACCACTCTCTTTCACCATACACAAAGATAAACTCAAAATGGATGAAAGATCTAAATGTGAGACAAGATTCCATCAAAATCCTAGAGAAGAACACAGGCAACACCCTTTTTGAACTCGGCCACAGTAATTTCTTGCAAGATACATCCACGAAGGCAAAAGAAACAAAAGCAAAAATGAACTATTAGGACTTCATCAAGATAAGAAGCTTTTGCACAGCAAAGGATACAGTCAATAAAACTAAAAGACAACCTACAGAATGGGAGAGGATATTTGCAAATGACATATCAGATAAAGGGCTAGTTTACAAGATCTATAAAGAACTTATTAAACTCAACACCAAAGAAACAAACAGTCCCATCATGAAATGGGCAAAAGACATGAAGAGAAATCTCACAGAGGAAGACATAGACATGGCCAACACGCATATGAGAAAATGCTCTGCATCACTTGCCATCAGGGAAATACAAATCAAAACCACAATGAGATACCACCTCACACCAGTGAGAATGGGGCAAATTAACAAGGCAGGAAACAACAAATGTTGGAGAGGATGTGGAGAAAAGGGAACCCTCTTACACTGTTGGTGGGAATGTGAACTGGTGCAGCCACTCTGGAAAACTGTGTGGAGGTTCCTCAAAGAGTTCAAAATAGACCTGCCCTACGACCCAGCAATTGCACTGTTGGGGATTTACCCCAAAGATACAGATGCAATGAAACGCCGGGACACCTGCACCCCGATGTTTCTAGCAGCAATGGCCACAATAGCCAAACTGTGGAAGGAGCCTCCGTGTCCATCGAAAGATGAATGGATAAAGAAGATGTGGTCTATGTATACAATGGAATATTACTCAGCTATTAGAAATGACCAATACCCAACATTTGTTTCAACGTGGATGGAACTGGAGGGTATTATGCTGAGTGAAGTAAGTCAGTCGGAGAAGGACAAACATTATATGTTCTCATTCATTTGGGGAATATAAATAATAGTGAAAGGGAATATAAGGGAAGGGAGAAGAAATGGGTAGGAAATATCAGAAAGGGAGACAGAACGTAAAGACTGCTAACTCTGGGAAACGAACTAGGGGTGGTAAAAGGGGAGGAGGGTGGGGGGTGGGAGTGAATGGGTGACAGGCACTGGGGGTTATTCTGTATGTTGGTAAATTGAACACCAATAAAAAATAAATTAAAAAAAATAAAAATAAAAATAAAAATAAAAAAGAAAGCCATGGGCTACGTATGTAATGTGGGTGGCCTCTGAAAGCTGGAAATGGCAAGGGTACAGATTCTCCCCCCTAGTCTCCAGAAAGGAACATAGCACTGTGGAAACTTCGATTTTAACTTGGTAAAACCTGCATCAGACTTGTAGTCAGAACTGAAAGAGAATAAATTTGGGTTGTTTCAAGCCATTTAGTTTTGATAATTTGCTGCAACCAATATGTACCAAGTGTGTAATACAGTTTAAATTGTTTAATGGTATTTACTTAGTTATAATTATGCTAAAATGTTTAAATAAAATTTACTTCTAAAGTTTTATTTATTAAATATTCCTTATTTATTCGATATTTATTTTTTTGTTATTACACATAGAATGTGCCTAATGATCTTGACTTCTAGGTGAAGATGTTAGAAAACAGAATGTTTTTAGGATGTTTGCTTATTATTGTTTGTCTTTAGGAAGGAATTCCAAGAAATAGATAACAAAGAAAATTATTGGTTAGTGTGTGAGCTTGAATAAGAGGGAGGCATGAATAAAAGCAAGAATAAAAGGGAAATAGAATTTCAGAAAAATTTCAGGCTTGGAAGAGGCTCTTGATTCCATTTCAATGGTAAAAGATAGTGCTGAGATGGGCTCTGAATTATGAATGCATATGAGAACTCAAAGGACTTATCTTGGCCAATGCATTGAGAAGGGAAGGAACACACATAGTTATTAGACTCTCTCTTCCTCAGCGCTGTGGGTGTGGAAGCCCATATCAAATTGGAGCTTCCAAAACCCTGAGTCCTTGGAGACACTATTTTGTCAGAGGTTCCTTTCTGATATAGAGCAGAATCTAGCCTATCCTGATAGAGTCCACTTTGTTAACAGTTCAAAAAGAACTAAAGGTGATTTGTTATGGTTATTATTGCTATAATATGGGCCATAATTTCGACCTTGAACAAATCACTGCCACTGAAAGAATAAAATATACTAAGTGGTTTAGGGACAGGCCCTAAGACTTTCTGGGAGATGAGGGTAGAGTGATGTCATCAGATCAAGTTTGGGTTGAGGAAGGAAAAAGAGTCAGTTTTCACAAAATCTGGCATTTAATGGATATTCTGTTTATTGGAGTGGTTGAATAGATGAAGGATAGTAAGATTAATACCTATCTGATCCACCAATAATTTCACACCATTTGTATCATCTACATTTAGCTCCTTGATACCTTTGTTTTACTTTGGATTTTATGGGATATACCAATATCCCTCTGACTTTTTTCTTGCAAGAGAAAAATTAAGTTTGTTTTCAGTCACTGTGAATGAACCTAAGTCCAATTCTCGATTCTTGAATTAAAATGCATTAGATGAATATGCTATAATGATAAATACTGATACTTTCTACCATTTCTTTAATAAGCTCTATAGCGTAGAAGAATTTTAGAGATGACTGTATTATGTGAACTCAGATTACTTTCAAATACAGAATTTATAGTAGGCTTCTTACAGAATTTCTAGACATTTCAACTACTCCATAAAGCTAGTTCCTCCCTACCTCCTAGTACATACTAACTGAAAACTTTCGTGAGTTTGTACGTTAAGTGTGAAGAATGCTGTCCTTGGAACTATTTTTCTCATTCACTGTAGTTGTGATTGTGGGTTGTGTACTCAATCTTCACACTTCTAGAAAAAAAAAATCATGGTGGAAAAAATCCCCATAAGATAAATGGTATAGATGCGTTTTCAACATCCATTCTAGCCCAACTCTGAAAGGATCTGGATTTGGAGTTTACTTCCAAGCAATTATAATGAAAGCTTCAATATGACTTTACAATAAACCAAATGCCCTCCAAACAAATTGATTTTACTGCATTGGTTTGAGCAATGTACTGTATCATTTGTTTTCCTGCCAACAGTATTTTTGTTTGGTTAGGCTCACCAAAAGAAGAACCAAGTAAAATCTATTTTTGAGGAGAGAAATATTTGAAGGATAGAGAGACTTCTTTAACGCCTACTTTTTTTGTGTTTTTAAATTTTTTTATTGAAGTTTGATTTGCCAGCATATAGTATAACACCCAGTGCTCAACCCGTCAAGTGCCCTCCTCAGTGCCCATCACCCAGTCACCCCATCCACCCCCAGCCTGCCTCCCCTTCCACTACCTCTTGTTCGTTTTTCAGAACAGCTACTTTAGATAAGACTTTCATCTGTTATCTACATAGCAAAGTGCACAGTTACCTTGCTTTTGTAACCTAGAGATGCCAAAGGATTTGCCAGCTTTGTACCAATGTGATGCCTTGGCTAACAGAGAGTAGAGTCTGAACGCTCCTGAACTGTAACTGCTGCTCTAATTGTATTTAAAAATGCATTCGATAAGTCTTACTTTTGCACTAGCCTTCTTAACTAACAACTTGGTGTTTAGTTCCCCTCCACCCTCTGCCCCTCAGTTCCATTTTACAGAATGGTATAGTCACACTTCTTAAAACACTTTGGTGGTTCCTCAAGGCCTATGGAATGAACTTTTAGATCTTTTATCCTTCCATAACCTGGTCTCTTTATCTCTATAGCCCCTTTCTGCTATATATTTTCTGCTGAAATAACACCACATTATTCTGAGTATTTTTTGCATACTTTGTGTAGTTTCAGTCTTTATGCATTTGCTCAAGTTATTTCTTCAGCCTGGAAGGCTGTTGTCATCCTTATCTTCAATCAATCTCATTTCTAACTCTTCTTTCAAGATTCAGGTCAGATGACCTCTGGGTAGCTTCCTGTGAGCCCTTTTTTTTTGTGCTTTTACAGCAAAAAAATGGGTACTTGCCTCTTTGTATGAAGATTATCCATTTGTATGTCTCCCTCTTTGGGTAAGCTCCTTGAAGAACTGGGCCATTACGAGTTCATGCTCCATCACCCAACCTTGTTTCCCAGCAACTCCTGCTTATGCCCCACACCTGCCCACGCACATGCTCATATTCCCTGGCACAGAGCCTGGCATATAAAGAATGCTCAAAAATGTTTGTTGAACTGAGTAAAATAGATTTACCTGAAAACATCCTGGAAGAATAACCAAAGCACTGGAATTAAAGGACTGATTTATTCAGTTTAAAGAAAAAAATTTAAGAGCAGCACTGATGAAGTTCGATTCTTGGATTTGATGCATATCAAAATCCATTTTCTGACTATGTCTGACTCTGTGTGTCTTTGAAAATATATTCTTGGTCAGGAATATTCTTTCTACTTTCTATAAGGGGCAACTTTCTATTCTTCTTTTAATTCACAGTTTAAGTCTTATCCCTCTGGGAAATTTTCTCACATTCCCTAGATAGCTTTTCACACTTTTCTCTTGCTTTAATAGCTCACTGTGCATAAATAACTCCAATATAAAACTTATCACAATATATTGTAATTACTTATTCATGTGTCTCTCTGCAGTATCTTCAATTTACTGCTCCTTGAGGAAAGAGTTTTTCTTTTTTCTTCATTATCTCATTTTTCTCTTCTACTCATTGTTTAATGCAGTGCTCAGGATTGCATTTTTGTTATAGCAGTTAGTTTTAGTCTGCTGCTCTCTGCCACAGTCTCAGAACTGTGCTTCATGGGTAGTAAGGAGGGCTGAGATTTAGAGCACAACTGACAAATTATGGCCAACTAGAGGAACAAAAACTCTAAGAATGTAATGTCTTCAAGTGCCACAAACAGGCTCTCATTTCAACTTCTAGCACATGACTCTGTCAAGTCTAGAGACCCTAGTTTTATAGCCTTGGCTTCACTAATTATTTTGGTGAACCTGAGATATTTATTTGGCATCTCTAAGTCTCAGTTTTCTTATCTATAAGGTGGGATTCATTCATGAAGTTTGGTCTGGCCTTTTTTGACTACAATGACTAGAAAAGGGAATTGATAGGGAATTGATTGGCCATGTAACTGAAATCCAAGGCTAGTTAGGCTTTAGGCACAGTTTGGTGCAGAGGTTCAACAGATGTGCTGGAACATTGTTTCTCTTTTCTCTGCTCGGTCACATTCTCATAGTGTCCCTGACCAGGCAAGAAGGTCTCTGTCATTTCCAGATCTGTATTCCCACAATAAAAAGATTAGAGAAATTGTTGAATTGTTTCTCTCACAAGTCTAGACAATTATCTGATTGATTCTGCTTGGGTTATTACTATGATCCGTACTCTCAACGGCCAGCCTAGGTTTTGTGCTCCTTCGCTTTGGTTGGAGAAGGGTATGGTAAGGTAACTAAAAACACCCAGAGGACCTCACAGAGTATGGAAAGATACTACAAAAGAACCACAAGAAAGGAAGGGGTATTTTAGGTAGACAAAAACTATATCTCTCAAAAACTTACATTGATTTATTCTAACAATATTTGTATTAATTAATATTTATTTTAATCAACAACATTTATATTAATTAATTATTGACTGAATATAGTAATTAATTAAATATTAATCAAAATATTAATATTTATTAAGCTCATCCCTCAAAAAATGCTGTTGCAATTAAAGATAATTGCTTTAGAGTGCTTAGCCCACATTTTAGCATACAGCTAATGTGCAAAAAAAGAAAAAAAAAGAGGTATCTATTAGTAACACTAATTAATTGAACCAAATATAATACATTATATACCTAATAATCTCATACCTGCTGTTCATTACACTGAAAAGTTTCTGAAGGCAAGATTGATTGGAAGATTGGCTTCTAAGCTGGAGACATCAGTAATGTGACTATTTTTAAATACTTTTTGCCACTCAGATTAATTTCTTTGAAAACACCAATCAACTTTATTTCATTGAAAGTATTAAAACAACAACAACAACAACAACAATAACAGAAAAATTAAAAGCCTATCTTCTCTTTCCACCTAGAAACTTCCAGGCATTTTTTACCCCTAGAATAGTA
Organism: Canis aureus; assembly: GCF_053574225.1. NCBI lineage: Eukaryota > Metazoa > Chordata > Mammalia > Carnivora > Canidae > Canis > Canis aureus. Next base: position 50,137,472 of record NC_135614.1, read on the forward strand.
AGAGAATGAAGCCTCTGAGTATTTTGGTGAAAAAATGTTCCTCATTATGAAACCCTATTATCTTGGTAGCAATCTCTCCCTGGTGTATCCTCACATGAATTTAATTTTCAAAGGCTCTATAGAAAGGTCATATGGCTGAGAGTCAAGATGTCACTCAATTGTGCCCAAACATTATGAGAAGATACTCCTCTGAAGGGACTTTTTGTATTAGTCCCATTACTGGCTTTAATCTGACTGAAAATCAGTGCCCTAAAGAAGAATCTGAAATACTTGCTGGGTCAGTGAAATGTAAATTCTGAAAGGAAGGTAGAGATCTAGGAATCTGGTTCAGAAAGCTAAGGCCATTTTCCCAGCAAAGAAACAATTTACCAAGTAGGAGAGATGTTTTTAAAACTGGCTCTCACTTCCATTGGGGATTTTAAGCTAGATACTTAACATTTGATTGTTAGTCTCTACATTTCTAAACTGGGACAAGCTAATTGCTAAGGTTCAAGAAAATTGGAAAGCCTGGGTGGCTCAGCGGTTAAACACCTGCCTTTGGCTCAGGGCATGATCCTAGAGTTACGAGATCGAGTCCCACATCAGGCTCCCTGTGAGGAGCCTGCTTCTCCCTCTGCTTGTATCTCTGCCTCTCTCTCTCTGCATTTCTCAAGAATAAATAAATAAAATATTTTAAAAAATTGACAATGTTCTTAAATACACACTCTGATCTTTCTTTTGAGGCCCTTGGAAAAGTGTATACACAACCTCTCAAATAAACTCATTAAACAAATTTAAAAATTGCCCTTGGAAAAGTGTATATACAACCTCTCAAGTAAACTCATTAAACAAATTTAAAAATTTCAGAAAAGCTACATTTTTTCTGTTTGATCAAAGGCAATTGCTTAGAAAACTTACAATTCAGAAATCCTAATACACAGTGAATAATATCCAACTATGAGGAATTTCCTGCCAGAACATTAAAACCCTTATCAATTTTAATTCATTTTTAATCATATAAGTATGTTAATAAGTCACAGAGCAGAGCAGAACCTTAATCTTCTTTCAACTTTCTTTTTCCATGTGCTACATTGCCTACTCTACCCGTGAATAAGGAAATAAGTCATAAAAGAGAAATAGTAAAGATGAGAATAGTAGTTACAAATTAAACTATATTATAAATGAATCAAGAGGAATATAAGCCCCTTGGGAGACCACGAAAATATCGGATGTTTCCCCACTGTGCATGGAATGGATCCACCTTATCTGAATATTGCAAATGGAACCTATGAAGGCCAGAGGCTTTAAGACATCTGGGTTACACTGGCAAGATTTTTTAAAAATGACTGATGTATGTATATAAATGAAATTCCATGCATATTCACTTTGATGCCCCTTTAATGATTTCCAAGTGACTGTTCTTTGCATCACTAAAGGGTGTGAGACCATTGCTACAATTTCCGAGAACCCGGGCTTCTTCTGTACAGGTGAGCATTATGATTTGGCACCACAGGGCTTTGCTTTACCAGATCTGTCTAGCAGAATATGTCCATTCCAAAGTCCTACACCATATATATGTGCTTGGATGATACTTGCCCCTTTTTTTCCAGTGTTACAGAGGATGACAGCTGGAGGGTGGGAAATTAACCCAAACAAGTCTGTCTTTTGCTTTTTCTCAGATGTGTTTCTTCTACTTTTTTTTTTTTTTTTTCCAGTTCTGGTTTCTCTTGTTCAGTTTGATATTTTGATGAGCACAGACTCAAGAGGGAACAGAACTGCAGGGCTGCCCTCTTTGATGCATATTAAAGTCACCTCTCTGAAAAGGAGCTAGAAAGCACCAAGGCACCAAAAAATAGGAAATTATGATACACAACTGAATGACTCTATCAGCACTATGGTATGATTTATGGTAAGCTATTGATCAGTTGGTTTAAGAGGAGCCATGCTGAATATGTGACTCACTTTGTGGTATTGACTGAAAACAAAGCTCCACAAGATGCTGAAAGTGGTTGTTCCAATTGCCATTTTCCCCCTGTGCTGTAAAATACAAAAATGTGACCAGACCTAGTTTGCATTTGTGCCTTGGAACTGCTGTTTATAATTTGAGTGATTCAGTACAAGTCATTGGAGTTGAATGTGTCATGTCATGCAGTAAAAATTCAAGTATACCTTTTTGTTTTACAGAAACATGCAGTTCCAAAGAACAGAACTAAGGTAAAAAAAAAAAAAAAAGACCAATTTATGTTTTAAACAATGAAATACTTATTAAGTAACCACTACATGTGAATAGAACAAGTTAGTTCAGGGCTCAGTAAAAATAAGCAAATGGTGCTGTCAGGCCTTTACCACATTTTGATGATCTCAGTGCATATGTAGTTAAGGAGGATTTTATTAATATTGTCCTGCTTGTAGTATAATGGCCACACGATAAAAAAGAAGGTATCTATAAAGCCTGCTCATAAAAAAGAAGGTATAAAGCCCATTTTGCAACAGAAACCTGATCAAAAGGATCTGATACTTTGATTATTCATTTGCAGACAAATTCTTAACAACTTCTAGACCAGCAAATTGGAGATCCATTTTTTTTCTGACTTTGAACAGAGAGATCAAATTTTACTTTTTCTCCTTCCCTATTCCTGAAGGTATTTTCCTTAGGACATTCAGGGTTTTCTGTATCTCAGGGTGACATAAGTTATCTAGTGATGTACTAACACTAATTTCAGCACTTACGGAGTTTTTTGTTTTGTTTTTTTTTGTTTTCCTTAAAGGTTACTGACTAGCTGAGGGTTGATTTTTAGCCTGAGGAACTTGTTATTTGTTTATTTCTTATATGACCTTTCTTAATAAAATCAATTATTTGTGGCGCATAGTGTTTACTTCTATCTAGAATTATATATGATTACTCTAGAGGTTTTTTTTTTATAACATTTTATTAGGAATAATATCGACTAATGGTTTATTGCTTGCCTATCATGTAAAGGGCACTGTGTTGGGTGCTGGGAATGTAACAGTGAGTGATCAAAAGATCGAGGCGAGGTATTTGATTTCAAGGAACTTAAAATGTAGCTTATCTAACTCTTTAGTAATTTTAAGAGCATGATATTCTGTCCTCATTTTAAGGAAAAGGAAAGTAAATCTCAAAGTTAACTAACATATCCAAGTTAACACGGAATAATTTGTAGGATCAGAGTGAAAGATAAGTCTATCAGATTCTAAAGCCCATTTTTTTTCCTCTCTGTTATATCTATTAAAAGTTTTTCCACATGTAATAGGCAAAATGGAGATCAAATGGCTCAGATTAAAGGCTGCAAAAAGGAAAGAGTTCAAGAAAATTATTTTTTTCTAGTTCTACTGCATTATATATTCAAATGTTGCCCAATTTAAAAAAAATAAATCAACATGCCTAGGAAATTCAAGAAATATGGAGACAAATTAGGTAATGATGAAAATTCATGTGAGAAGTGTCTAGTTTGGATGAATAATCAGAAAAGATGATAGAAGTGCATGTCAGATCTGTTAAAGAAATCAGATGGTTCAGTGATGAAAGAAATGTTACAGGTACTTGGAAATAAGATTTATGGTCTTGAATATGGAAAGAATTGCCTTTATGTTAGTAGTATACACTATCTTTTTATCTGTGTGTGTGTAAGCAAAGATGAAAATGATTTTATGTACTTGCTTTTAAATGACAATAATCATAAAATACAAGACCAGTTAATATCTTGTACTTTGGAACTTCTATTGTGATTTGTTGAATTCTGAGACCACAGTTTGAATTAAGCATTGATTCAAAATCCACATATCTAGCAAAATCATGTGATTTAAAATTTTTGATTGGGATAGGATGGACTAGACATAATGGAATACAGTGAACTATTTTTTCTCTTACGCTCTTACCTACCCCTGGTGGATAAAAAGCCTCATAGCAGGAAAGTTTAGGGTGATCCAAAAAAACATAATAGAAATGTGAATTAGGAAGATTGAATAGGAATATGATGGCTAATTATACACCTGGAATTTGGATACAGAAATAGGGGGAAATCAAAGAGGAATCCAGGTACAGTTGTTTTGCCAATAATAGAAGCATCTCTCAGGCAAAGGACTTGAAAAGAGTTGCAGTAGAATGAAGTTGGTTTTGAATATGTTGTGGTAACCTCTAAATTTAAACTTACATCACAAAAATAATAATGGTAATGGCTGTTTCATTTAGCGCTCATTTGTACTGTAAGCTCCACTAAGCTCTTTTCATATATTAATAGAATACTAAAAGTCATGTAAACAAATGGTAATAACTCCATTTTACAGAACTGGAAACTGAGAATCAGAGAAATTAACTGACTCTCCCAAGCTTATACAGCTGGAAATATTCAGAGCCTTCAAATAAACCACATCTGTCTGACTTTCCTGTTACATACTATCTCCTTATTCTTGAAATGGAACAGCATAAAATAGCGTAACTATTGACCATTGATCCACCAGTGAATTTTTAGTCCTCCTCTACAATACCATACCAACATTTTGAACCTTTCTACTTTAAAATTGTGTTTGCTATTTTCCTGATATTTTTACATTGATTTTGAATGATCAATCCCTGGAACCTAAATTATTAACTTTCTGCCTTTGAAATTCTGTTGTCAGTCAAGCTTAACTTGTTTGTATTCTTATTGATTTGTGATGGAGATGACTAAGTGGCCATAAAAATCCTTTTTTCAATTTTTTTTTTTTTTTTTTTTTTTTTTGCCAGCTGAAGTGTGGTTGAATGGTGGCTGCCCAGACAGAGACTACAGTTCTCAGCCTCTTTGGCATCTTTATGCAGTCATGCATCTAGTTTTCATTAATGAAATGGGAGGGGAATTGCTGTGTGCCTTTTCTGGGTTATGACCTTTAAAAAGTGAAAAAAAAAAAAAGTAAAAAAATAAGAAAAATAAAGTAAAATAAAAAGTGAGTATCCTCTTTATTCCCTTCATCTGGTGGGATCTAGGCACAGACTAGGTTCTAGGGATGACAGAATGGAAGAAATATGAATCCCATTTCACTATACAGATAAGAGCCATCTGCCAAAATCTCCTGCTTTGCTCTGAGAAAGCACTTAGAAACTATGGTATTTGAAACATTAGAGTTGTGGATTTTTAGAATATTTTTTGAAAGATTTTATTTACTTATTCTTTTTACAAAAAGAGAGAGCGAGTAGGGGGAGGGGAAGAGAGAGAGAGAATCTCCAACAGACTTCATGCTGAGCATGGAGCCCTTGCGGGGCTCAATCTCATGATCCTGAGATCATGACCTGAGCTGAAACCAAGAGCTCAATGCTTAATCTACTGAGCCACACAGGCACCCTTATTTTTAGAGTGTTTTAGCTTAACTAAAAATTTCAACTATCAGTAAAATATATCCTGTCTTGTAATAGTAATAGTGGAACATAATTCCTTGTTATCTTCTATAGAACATGTTCTGGCAATTTAGGTGCTCTTGAAATCTACCAAAAAACCATCTTAATATCTGTTACGGCTTGGATTTAGAATAGGGTGTGAACTGTGGCCTACATACTCAAGTCAGACTGCTCTTTGCAATAAAATGCAGAAGAAATTTTGATCAAGCTCTTACTTATATTATGGTCCATTGCATAATGAATAAGTATTTATTAAAGTCTTGGTTTGTGCCTAATCACTGAGTCTGAGTTATCTTTGTAGAGGATTCATCTAAAGGAAAAGAGAGTTATTTTTACATATGTCCCCTAATATTATTCAGTGTATTTCTTTTCCCAACCAGATAATCTTGTTCTTTCTAAATTCCTATTGGTTTTAGAAATTTAATTTTTCATATGTGTGAAAGTTATCTTGCCACCAGAGATGTCTCTGAGAGAGAAACTTATGGTCAGGGAGATCCTGAGAGGAATTCCACAAAACGACTTGTGTAGAAGCTATGACTGTAAAGGGTTCTCCAGACAACATTCAAACTTTTCTACCTTGTGTACATCAGAAGGGTGGTCTCTGATTCGGGCATCTTGAATACATGCTAAAATAAGTTATTTTGAGGCAAGTTGTCTAGAGGTCAAGAAGAATAAAGACCAACTTCAAATCAGCTTTTATTTGAATTTAACCATTTTTCCCTTTTTGTTGTTATTTTTCAGGCAATTACACTCTCCAATACTGGCTGTGTGTTGAGGGCCTTCAGTGATTGCCTTCCTCAGGCAGTGCCAGAGAGCAGTGTTTGAAAAATAAGCTGTGAAGGCTTAAAAAATTAATCTACCTAAAGGCTGGACCAAAACCCTTTTGCTAGAGAACAACTTTTTGCTTTAAAAACCAATTACCAAATTCTCAGAGCAAAGCAGAGGTAAAGAGCAGAGCAGGCAAAAAGGGCAGCTGTGTAAGTAAACTTAGGCCCTTTTTCTTGAGCTTTTCAAGGTTTCTACATATATTTCTCAGTCATTTCTTGGCAAGGCAGTCTCATTACTGACAAGGACCTGGAAAGGTCTGACCTATATTTGCATCACTATGCTTTATTATTTTATTTTATTTCATTTCTATAAGTAGTGGATTTAATTTTTTTTAAATTTTTTAATTTTATAATTGCTAGAGCTCCATTAAGTTGGATCCAAATTCCAGCCTGGTTTTCTTGCTCTGTGGTCCTGAATCTCAACTGTAAATTACAGGTAATATACTTATTACAAATATGACTGTAAGAAGCAGATGAATTACTAAACATAAAGGGGTCCACTCAATTTTTTTGCTTATAACAAATGCTCAATAAATATCAGCATGACTGTGTTGTTGTTCATGGTTGTTATAGCAAAAGTATACCTTTGTGAATTTTCTTTTCACTTCCAATTAATGTCTTTGCCTTTCAAAGCTGTAATGCATTTAATCCCATTATTGCCTTGAGAGCAGTTTCTGCCCTTAGCATGGCTCTTCCACTCTTTCCAGATGCATTGTTTCATAGTTAGCTGGGTGAGCCTATTTCTTCTCCTGTCCAAGCACTTCAGAAGAGGCATTATTGTAACACACATTTGACTGAAAGTATTAAATATTTCTTAAACCGTAGAAATTGGATACCATTTTTTCCCAATGGTTATGCTAGTTATCACTTTAAAAGTGGTAAGAAAATCTCAGTTAAATAAAAATCTTGGCATATGATTTTTGAAGTGGTTAAAATTATTTTATTAGGAGAGAAAATAATGTGGTTGTCTAAACTGTAAACCTGGAACCAGAGTGTCTGGATTACAGTCCTGCCTCTGACCCTCCATCATGGTGTGATCTGAAAAGATTGCTTCTGACTCTGTGTGACTCAGTATTTTCATCCATGAAATAGACATGAAAATAATATTTACCTCTTAGGACTGTTATGAAGATTCAATTACTCTATGTGTGTAAAGTACTTAGAATAGTATTTGGTTCATAGTGAAGTTTTCATGTTTTGGTTGCTGTTTTGTTGTTGTCATTGTAGATTTCACTTCTGTATAGCTTGATGAGGTATTGGCTACAATGCTTTGTACATTGATTTGCTTGTAGTATAAACTTTAAATAATGTGTGTTTTGCATGGCATTGGGGGGCCTTTTAAAGTTTTAAAGATGTAGAGAATGTGTGATCAGAGAGAAGATTCTGGTAGAATTAGTTGGAGACTATTGTCATAACTCCAAGTATGAGAAAAATATTGTGTGTGCTAGGCCAGAATTGATGAATATGGAATAGGGAGATAGAATTGAGAGACATGTAAGAGGAAAATTTACATAATTTTGTGATTATATTGATAAAGAGATAAAATGGAGGTTTCAGGAATAACATTTAGATTTCTCAACTGCAAAACAAGATGAGTCAAAGGTCCAGTTATTGTATAAAGAATTGAACAAAAATAGGTTTAGAGATGGAATGATCGTAAGTTTTATTATAATAAGTCTTATTTTGGACATCTGGCCTTTGAGGTGCTCTGGGATCTCCAAAAGAAAATGTCAAATCATTTAGACCCATACAGTCAGTTGGTGCTCCCAGGAGAGACCTGGGAATGTTGTGAGCTGTCACTATATATGTAGTTATTTAAGCTCTGGGATCATTGAAGTGCAGAATCTTGTGTTAAAAGAAAAGGCGAATTAGAAATTAGACTTGAGAAACTCCACCATCTCATGGTGAAGTAATGGAGAATGAGCATGATAGGGAAGAGAGAGAGAAATTTCCAGAAAGAAAAGAAAATCAGGAGACTGTTAAGTACAGAAGCCAAGGAAAGAGAGGGATTGATGGAAACCAATTTTGGATGGGGCTACAGAGTGGAAAAAAAGTGAGTAAATGATACAATATGAATAGATGGCTTTTCTAAGAAACTTGGCTAAGAAAATAGAGACAAAACAGGAACTAAGACAAGCTTAAGGGGTCAGTTGACTTTTAATTAATTAATTAATCAGTATTCATAAAAGGGGGTGACTTGTGTATTTAAAGCCAATGAGAAGAATCTATATAAAAGATTTTAAGCATTCTGGAGAGAAGGTGATTATAGAGATGGGAAAATTCTTACAAACATGGCAGAGATGAATACATGAAGTTGGTACAGAAGGGATAAACTCTAGAGTAGTGATTCTCAATTGAGATTGATTTTATTCCTTCTCCCTTTAGTCCCCAAAACATTTGGGGAATTCTGGATATATTTTTGGTTGTCACTCTGGGGAGGTGGTGCTATTGGCATCTGGTGGGATAAGGTGAGATATAGTGCTAAACATCTTACAACGAACAGGACAGCTCCCAAAACAAAAAATTATTCAACACAAAATGTCAATACTGTTGATGGTGAGAAACCACGTATAGAATAGACAACAATTTCCATTTAGGAAAAGACTAGAAAAAATAGGATGGGGCAAGAAGTGGGCATATTTTTATGTTTGATATTAATCAAATGATGAGTACTAAATAATATTAACCATAACTTTTGTCATATGGTTAAATTATGTCTCTAGTAATGTGGTTACTTCCTAGTAAGCTCTGAATGATGGGCAATTAAAAAAAAAAAGTATCAGTTGACTTCATTAGAGAGTTACTATAATTTATTTTTACAATGTGAAATTTGAATATTATTGGTGCTCCTGACCCTTCTACACTGAATTCTACCCCTTTATTTAAATTTTATAGACACCATCTGTGACTAAGTCAGCTGAATTAAATTTGAGCCACCTAATAAGAATAAGTTAGATTCATTTTTCCTAAATAATATTCAAAGCTGGTGATTTGGGGAGAATTATGGCATAGTGGGTAACAACTGAATTCCAAGAAGCCTTTAGCCCCCACTTCTAAGCATTTGCTAGCTAAGGACTCTAGGTATGTTACTTAGACCCTAAGTAGGCTTTAGTGTCTTTATCCATAACATAGAAATAGGGCCATTCATCTCACAAGTGTATCTCAACATCAGGGACTAATGTTTGCAAAGCACTCACCATGGGGTGGAAATAGCAAATTTTAGTAATTGATGCTGCTGCAGATAAGAATTTCATTTAGGCCTACTAAGCACATCATAAAATATCCATCAGTCAAAATGCTCACCATGGCATGTTGGGCATGTAAAATTGTTTTTAGGTGTTCTTGTTAAAGAAATAAATATTCCTCAAAATTTATTTCTACATGAAGCTTTAAAGTTTGGAAACCCGAAAAACACAAATTTGTTTTTCACTTCTGATTTATATGAAAAAATGTTTTTTCTTTGTTTGATACTGTTTGTTATAATGAATTCAGAGACATCCAGAAACTATTGGTAGTAGACAGTTATGTTTCTATAAAATAAAGTGGAAAAAGATAACAAATTTTCAGCCTGATTCCTGTTAAAATAGTCTTTGATGGTTTGCTTGATTTCCTTTTTGTGATACTGAAGCATGAAACAGCAGTACACAGTATCAGCACACAGTGCAAGTGTGGTCCCAAATCAGAAGTGAAGAAAATGTGTCTTTAATCAGATAGCAAGACTGGAGTCAGATGGAGGCAAATCAGGAGGAATGAGCAAAAGCCTGTACAGGTACTCTGGGCCTCTATTAGCAAGTCTTACACTGATTGAAGCCAAAATATGAAGGGCAGTGTAGTGCATATTTATTTTATACCCCTGCCTCCCATTTGATAGTCTCACCCTCTTTTCCTTTTAGAGAGTCACCTGTTCTCTGTGTGGTTTTCTTGCAATTGCCACAAAGCATTGTGTCTTCTCTGAGCATGTCTCAAGTTCTGCCAGTCAGATACTTGCCTTTGGGAACTCAATTATTTAGTTTTCCTGATTCTTGTCCATCTCTGAATCTGGCTTATCTGTATTATCTTTGAATCTGTGTGCTACATGATTATCTTCCAGTGAATTTTTTTTTTAAGATTTTATTTATTTATTTGAGAGAGAGAGATCACTAGTGAGTGAGATGAAGGGCAGAAGGAGAAGCAGGCTCTTTGCTGAACAGGAAATCCAATGTGGTGCTTGATCCAACTCTTGATCATGACCTGAACTGAAGACAGACATTTAATGGACTGAGCCATCCAGGTGCCCTCCAGTAAATTTTTTATTTTCCTTGATTATTAAATGTCGATTTTTGTTGATGATAACCAAAAAATCTTAACAGACACAGGCATTACCAATACCAAAGGCTAAATAAACAATTGGTTGTAGGACCAGGGAATAACTAGAACTGTTTAGAAACTATGTGTCAGTGGGAAAGAGCTGTGTGCTGTTCTTACATTCCAGATGAGAATTAAATATGTCTCCAAAAAATTCCAGTGAGTGGCTTTATTTCTATTACAATATGAATATCTCATTAGCTTCCTCACAAATCTTTTCCACTTTTTCAGACTTTTTTGCTTGGATCAGAGCATTATTCAATCAAATAAGACGCATTTTTTGTTGAATGAACACATTTATTCCTAATGCTTTGGGTTTGGAGTTGCCAAAAAGGAAATCAAACCAACTCATTCATACAAATGGGTTAGGCTGCATGCTCTCATCTTTCATCATTATGTTCATGGAAGAGTTAGGCTTCTATTTTAAGAATGAAGAACAAATTTCTGGAAGAGATAAATTGTTATTGAAGAATTCCTATATAATCAGAAGCCTTAGAGGCAAATAATAATTGTAATTTGGGTTCTGAGATTGAAGCCACTTCAATAATGATGCTCATTAGATTTTTTGTTTCTCTTCTCTGGCCTATTTAGGAACAACAATTGTTTAATGTCCTGATGGACATAACCAATGTAAACATAGTGATTATTTCTGGTACGATGTCTTTCTTGCAGATCACCAGATTGAGGCTTCAGTTTCTTGCTATGTCTCCACTAAGCAAAAATGAATCTTTCCCCAAATGCAATGACACATGTTCAAGCTGTAAAAAAAAAAAAAAGTAAGATTATGGTCTATCTACAGATGACTTATTAGCAAGCAAACAATTATTTTTCTTTGACTTATCCTAACAAAATTTCTTTTACTAATATCAGACTATGAAGATCCATGCCAGGCCAACTGCACAGGGGGTTATAAAATGGTTTACTGTTCTCTTCAAGGAGATATTTATGCAAATACAGCAAAATTAGATATGGATAAGAAAATATGGTAGACTCAGTTTTCATTATATAACTGCCTTTCAGAATAGAAAACTTTGGGTGCTTCATAACATAGAGTAGTGTAACTTTTCCACCAACTTACAGGGATATCCACTAAACATATTTATAAAGTTTTTTCACTATATTTTACTTCACATAGTAGCCTTTTGTAAATAGGAAAAAGCAAAAAGAACTGTGAATTAGGATTATAAAAGACATCAGTGTATAATTAAACACATTTTTTTTTGTTTATGAAAACATGTTAAAGGCCAGAACAGGGGATCCCTGGGTGGCTTAGCCATCTAGCTCCTGCCTTTGGCCCAGGGTGTGATCTTGGAGTCCTGGGATTGAGTCCCACACTAGGCTACCTGCATGGGGCCTGCTTCTCCCTCTGCATCTCTCTCTCTCTTTCTTTCTCACTCTCTGTGTCTCTCATAAATAAATAAATAAAATATTTTTTAAAAAGCCAGAACAAAGAGCTATGAATATTGGCAATAGTCATTGTGTAATGTAAAAGTTATGCAACTGAAAGACAGAACACTTAGAATGTAGATCTGGTTTTGCCATGACTTATTGTAATAACTTTGAGTAAGTCACTTACTTAATGCAACATTCACTTTTGTTTGTTATCCATTAGATGAGGCTGAGCATTAGATCCAGAGTTTCGCCTACATGGCTCTGAATCAGATCTGGTACAGAAAAATGTTTATTGAGCATTATATAATTTTTATAAATTGAATCTGATACATTTTGTCAAGGGATAGTCTATAATTGTCCATAAATTCTGTCATTTTCTGAGGTCTTACCTTTCTTTTATTTGCCTGGTCTCCAAAGACAATTGATAATGTGATTCCCTTCAAGAGATGTTCCTTGAGGACAGTTATGACCTCAAAATCTTATGATTCTAACTGTATGGTTTTGGAATGGTCCAACCTAGCCTGTCTGGACTTTCTCAATGTACTTGAATAGCAACAAAGAATAAGGGGCCAAATTATATATTTAGTTTAGCATATAGTCAAATATGATGTTAAAATGAATTTTGAATTTCTTCCATATATGTCCACAAAATCTAGTAGAGATTCTTTGTTTAAATGTGTGTTTATATGTAAATTAAATGTACATATACTAAAATCAAGAAATTTTAAAATTACTTAGCTCATAGAGAGTGGTGCATTCTGAAAACTTAGCTAACTCTCTGCCAACAATTTCCATTTGAAATGAGACAGAAAGTTAAAAAGGAGTTATGATGGTGGAGTAGTATGGGGACCTTGAGCTTTCTTGGTCCCCTGAACACAGCTAGATGAACATCAAATCATTTTTAACAACTAGGAAATTGATCTGAGGATTAAGAAAACAATCTGCACAATTGGAGGAAGAGAACATGGCAGATGCGAGGTTCAGAGCCATGAACTGGGGGAGAGAAAAGCCATCGTACTGCAAAGGGGAGGGAACCCTTTGTGTAGAACCAGGTCATAGAGACAGTGGGAGAGCAGCCCAAAGGTTTGCACAGTATGTTTCAGTGAGGGGTTCCCTTGGATCATACTGGGAGAGATCACTCTCCTGTCTACAGTACATTCAGAAGAGGTATTTTGCCTCTCCAAGGACAAAAGACCCACCAGGAGACTTTGAGCAGCAGTTCATCAGCAGAGGACAGAGGCATGCATGGGGGGGCAGATAACCTGGTCACAGCTTTCCACTGTGCATCACAATAGACTCCAGAAATTGTGTGCTTGCTGTGTGACTGCTTTTCTGAGACAAAACCTCTCCTCCATGGGAGGGGTGTGGGTCTGCACCTTGATGGGCTCTTTAAGATTTGGAGTTTTGAATCCCAGCCACTGGCCAGAGATAAAACACAGAACTGTGCTGCTGGGCATGCTGATGACTGGGAACAGACAGATTAAGGGCAGGGAGCTGATGAGAGCCTAGGATATAGGAGAGGAGATTGTTTGCTTTTCTGTAAGGACCTCCTGAACAGCCAGGGATTCAAGTACCCTTCCCCAGAGATGAGAAGGTAGTGTGGTGCCATCTTCCACCCCTGACCCATTAGCACGATGGACTTCAGAGAGAAACACAGCACTTCCAGCCTCCACTGGGGGCGCTTATACCAAACCCCACCCTCTGATGCTGACAAGGGAATCTTTACAAGGGTTGGTCTGACTGTGAACCAGTGCAGTGGTCCTCTCCCTCAGAAGGCCCCTGAAGAACCCCTGAATGTACTAATTTTACTGATCATATAGTATTCCAAACTATCAGCTTCAGTTCTGATGGAAATAGAACCACAGTTGTTTTTTAGATTTTTATTTTTTATTATTTTATTTTATTTTGTTTTGTTTTTCTATTTTTCCCTTCTTTGGTATGAATCTCATAAGTTTTTAAAATTTATTGATTTGTTTCCTTTCCTCATGTCTGTGTCAAGCTTCTTTTCTTTTCTTTTCTTTTTCTTCTTTCTTTCTTTTTCTTTAGAATCAGGCTTATAGTTTTGTGTTGTTGTTGTTTGCTTTTTTGATTCTTTTCCTTTTTTCTTGGATTAGGCTTTTTTTTCTTTTTTTTTAAAAATTGGGCTTATCTTAGGAAACGGATCAAAGCATACTTAGTTAAAGGTCCAAACACTCCCCACTGCAAGCAAGGAGGAACTCTACAGAGGACTGACCTGTGGAAAAGAGCAATCAAAACACAACAGCAGAGTGCATATAGTATACACCAGAAACATTTCCTGAAGAGCCAGGTCTTGAACAGGGTATGACCCCTTCTTAATATGTATTACTCTCAGGAGCAGGAAACATGACAAGCTTTCAAAATATGCAGAAGACAGCAACCCAGACATAATGAGAAGATGAAGGAACTCTCTCTAAAAGAAAGATCAGGAAGAAATCACAGACAAGGATTTGCTAAAAATAGATATAAACAATATATTTGAATAAGAATTTAGACCAATAGTCATAAGAATACTAGCTGGGCTCGAAAGAAACATAGAAGATACCAGAGAAACCCTGGCTGGTGAGATAAAGGACCTAAAAACTAGTGAGGTCGGAATAAAAAATGCTATAACTGAGATGCAAAACTAACTAGATATAATCACAGTGAGGATGGAAGAAGCAGAAGAATGAATAGTTGAAATAAAAGATAAAATCATGGAAAATAACAAAGCTGAAAAGAAGAGGGAAGTAAAACTATTAGATCACAAATGTAGACAAGGAACTCAGTAATTCTATAAAATCCAATTATATCCATATCATAGGAGTCCCAGAAGAAGTAGAGTGGGAAAAAGGAGCAGAAAGCTTATTTGAACAAATTATAGCTGAGAACTTCCTTAATTCAGGGAAAGAAACAGGCATCCAAGAGTCACAGAGAACACCCCTCCAAATAAACAAAAACAGGTCAACACCAAGACAGATCATAGTGAAACTTACAAAATACTAATTCTGGGAAACAAACAAAGAGTTGCAAAAGGGGAGGAGAATGGGAGGATGGGGTAACTGGGTGATGGGTACTTATGAGGGCACTTAATGAGATGAACACTGGGTATTATATGTTGGCAAAATGAATTTAAATAAAATATTTTTTAAAAACCCACAAGGATAAAGAGAGAATTCTGAAAGCAGCTTGGGAGAAAAGATCCCTAACCTATAAGGGTAGACACATAAGGCTGGCAGCAGACCTGTCCACAGAAACTTGATAGGTGAGAAAAAAGTGGCATGATATATTCAATGTGCTAAATGGGAAAAATGCACAGCAAAGAGTACCTTATCCAGCAAGCCTGTCATTAAGAATAGAAGGCAAGAGAGAGTTTCCAAGACAAGCAATCACTAAAGGAATTTGTGAACACTAACCCAGCTCAGCATTAAAGGGAATCCTTTGAGCAGAAAAGAAAAACCAAAAGTAACAAAGAAAAGAAAGGAACAGAGACAACCTGTAGGCACAGAAACTTTATAGGGAATACAATGGCACTAAATTCATATCTCCTATCAATAATCACTTTGGATGTAAATGGACTCAATGGATAAAAAAAAACAAGACCCATAAATACACTGCTTACAAGAGACTCCTTTTAGACCCAAAGACACCTTCAGATTGAAAACGAGGGGATGGAGAACCACTATCATGCTAATGGATATCAAAAGAAAGCTGGAGTAGCAATCCTTATATTAGACAAACTATATTTTAAACCAAAGACTATAATAAAATATGAAAAGGATACTATATCATAATAAAGGAGCCTATCAGGCAAGATGATCTAAGAATTGTGAATATTTATGCCCCAAACTGGGCAGCAGCAAATACATAAATCAATTAATAACAAACTTAAAGAGATTTATTGACAGTAATACAGTGATAGTGAAGGACTTCAACATCCCACTCACAGTACTGAACAGATAATCTAAGCAGAAAATCAACAAGGAAACAGTGGCTTTGAATGACACACTGGACCAGGTGGGTTTAAAGAACATATTCACAGCATTTCATTCTAAAGCAAGAGAATACCTATTCTTTTCAAAAGCATGCAGAACATTTTCCAGATCACATACTGAGTCACAAATCAGGCCTCAACTGGTACAAAAAGATTGTGATCATACCATAGATATTTTCAGACAACAACACTATGAAACTTGAAGTCAACTGCAAGAAGAAATTTGGAAAGACCACAAGTACATGGAGGTTAATGAACAATGAACATCATACTAAAGAATGAATGGGTTAACTAGGAAATTAAAGAAGAAATTTAAAAAATGCATAGAAGCAAATGAAAATAAAAACATGGCAGTCCAAAACCTTTGGGGTTCAGCAAAGGCAGTCATAGCACTACAAGCTTTCAAAAAAAAACAAGGAAAATCTCAAATACACAACCTAGCATTATATGTAAAGAAATTGGAAAAAGAACAGCAAATAGAAGAAGGAAAATAATAGAGATTGGAACAAAAAATGATACAGAAATTTTTTAAAATGGTAGAACAGATCAAGGAAACTATAAGCTGGTTTATTGAAAGAATTAACAAGATTGATAAACCCCTAGCTGGACTTAACAAAAAGAAAAGAGAATGGATCCAAATAAATAAAATTCTGAATGAAAGAGGAGAGATTACAAACAAAACTACTGAAAAACTCCACCAAAATATTGCTAGAACTAATACATGAATTCCAATAATTAAGCTGCAGGAAGGGAAACGAAGGAATCAATTCCATTTAAAAGTGCATCAAAAACTATAAGATATCTAGGAATAAACCTAACTAAAGGAGTAAAAGATCTATACTCAATAAACTATAGAATACTTCTGAAAGAAATTAAAGAAGACCCAAAGAAATGGAAAAATGTTCCATGTTCATGGATCAAAAGAGAAAAAATACTGTTACAATGTCTATACCATCCAAAGCAAACTACACACTCAGTGCAAATCCTTATCAAAATGAGAGCAGCATTTTTCACAGAGCTAGAACAAACAATTCTAAAATTGTATGGAACCACAAAAGACCCTGAATAGCTAAAGTAAATGTTGAGAAAGAAAAGCAAAGTGGGAGATATCACAATTTCAGACGTCAAGCTATAGTGGGAGATATCACAATTTCAGACATCAAGCTATATTACAAAGCTGTAATAATCAAGACAATATGGTACTGGCACAAAAACAGACATATAGATCAATGGAACAGAATAGAAAACCCAGAAATGGACACAAAACTGTATGTTCAACATACTATTTGTTCAACAAAGCACAAAAGAATATCCAATGGAAAAAAGTCTCATCAATAGACAGAGTTGGGAAAATTGCACAGCAACATGCAAAAGAATGAACCTCGACCATTTTCTTACACCATACACAAAAAATAAATTCAAAATGGATTAAAGACCTAAATGTGAGACAGGAATTTATTCTAAAGGAGAAGACAGGCAGCTATTCCTTTGGCCCTGGCCCCAGCAACTTCTTACAAGACACATCTCTGGAGGGAAGGGAAGCAAAAGCAAAAATGAACTATTATGACTTCATCAATATAAAAAGCTTCTGCACAACAAAGGAAAGAGCAAAAAAACTAAAAGGCAACCTACAGAATGGAAGAAGTTATTTACAAATGATATATCAGATAAAGGGTTGGTATCCAAAATCTATAAAGAACTTATCAAACTCAACACCCCAAAAACAAATACTCCGGTTAAGAAATGGATAGAAGACATGAACAGATGCTTTTCTAAAGAAGACATCCAGATAGCTAACAGTCACATGAAAAGATGCTCAACATCATACATCATCAGGCAAATACAAATCAAAACCACAATGAGATACCACCTCACATCTGTCAGAATGGCTAAAGTGAACAACTCAGGAAATAACAGATGTTGGGAAGGATGTAGAGAAAGGGGAACCCTCCTGCATGGTTGGTGGGAATACAAACTGGTGCAGCCACTCTGGAAAACAGTATAGAGGTTCCCCAAAAAGTTAAAAATAGAGCTACCCTACAACCCAGCAATTGCCCTACTAGATATTTATCCAAAGGATATAAAAATGCTGATTTGGGGGGAAACATGCATCCCAATGTTTATAGTAGCATGATCAGCAATAGTCAAATTATGAAAAGAGCCCAAATGTTGATTGGCTGACAAATGGGTAAAGAAGTGAGATAGATGATGATAGATAGATAGATAGATAGATAGATAGATAGATAGATAGATGATAGATAGATAGATAGAGAGATATAGATAGATGATAGATAGATAAATAGATGACAGATAAATAGATAAATAGATAGATAGATATAAAGAATAGATATATTGAAATATTACTTGGATATTTATAAAGATATATATATAAAGATATATATATTGAAATATTACTTGGCAATCAAAAATAATGAAATCTTGCCATTTATAACAATGTGGATGGAACTAGAGTGTATTATGCTAAGTGAAATAAATCAGTTAGAGAAAGACAAATACCATATGATTTCACTCATATGCAGACACTTGTTGGGATGAGCACTGGGTTTTATATATAAGTGATGAATCACTAAACTCTACTCCTGAAACCAATACTACACTATATGTTAACTAACTTGAAGTTAAATGAAAAACAAACAAAGCCCCCAAACCTTACAAAAACCCCAAGGAAACAAGAAAGAAAAAAAAAAAACTAACTCAAGTCATTTTCCATTGGACCATAACTTTATTTATGAAAAAGTTATTAGTTTCATAATATAATATTCTTGGTATTAACTCAAAAAAAACCCCAATTTACTTCTTGTAAGTCATTTCTTTTTTTTTTTAATTTTTATTTATTTATGATAGTCACACATTGAGAGAGAGAGAGAGGCAGAGACATAGGCAGAGGGAGAAGCAGGCTCCATGCACCGGGAGCCCGATGTGGGATTCGATCCCGGGTCTCCAGGATTGTGCCCTGGGCCAAAGGCAGGCGCTAAACCGCTGCGCCACCCAGGGATCCCTTGTAAGTCATTTCTGAGACAAAAATTTTATAGTTTATTTTCAAAACAGAAGCAATTTCTGCTCCCATTAATAGAAATGATAGACAAATTTCATGTTCACATTAAAAAATTTGTTTTTATCCATGTGGAAATCATAGCATTCATTGTGAAAATGGTAGACAAGAGCTAATTGGTCTTTTTGTATCCTTTTTACCATTCAGAACCATCATCTTCAGAGTAATAGCATATTAGTACATTACTCAGTGATTTTTCCATTGGAGAAATCTAGTTCCATAAGATGGCAGTTTTCCATTATATAATATTGTTAATTTTAGTATTACTACTATGTTCACCATATTAAATTATTTAGTTGGAAGAGATTTTGGAGCATGTCTAGTAATGCTTTCTCTGCAGCACACTGACAGTTGATTGATTATATAGCCTATACTTGATCCCTTCTAATGACAGGAAGTTCATTATATTGTAGCATTGTCTTTTCACTTATTGGACAGATCTGATTGCTAGGAGTATTTCAAGCCCAATTTCTTTTTCTGGTGTAATGGTCTAATGACACCACTTCTGAAACCTTACTTGTCCTGTGTAATCATCTGTGACTCTTTCAAAGTTTTTTTCCTAGGGCACAGTTTCTCAACACTACCTTCTTAGAAAGCTTCTTAAAGTTTTGAGCAATGTCTACTTGATGTGACCAGTACAGGGTAAGATAGCTTGTTCTGTCCTTTGAGCTACACAACAGTTCTGTTTTTGTAGTCTTGGATTTCATCAGCTTTTTAACAGGAGGTTATAATCTTATCTTTTCAAGTATAATTTTAGAAATAGTTTCTCCTATCCTATCTATATTGGGAGCAACTGACTTATTTTGAACAATTAACATTTGAATTTAAATGCAGAGCTTTACATTTACCTACTATATCATTTTACACTTATAATGATCTTGGGAGAAAGGAAGAAAAGATATTATTAGCTCCATTTTTATTGATAAAAATAGTGTCTTATAAAGAAACTCGCCTAAATTCAAGTAGCAAGTTACTGGAAAAGTTAAATACTAGGATTTAGCATTTTTAATTTGGTGAGAAAATGTTTAACATTGACTAACAATTTAGAAATTCATTTACATGGTAACCTCTATTGCTAACACATAGTTGAGAAAATAAATAAAACTTCTGGTATTTAATCCATTCCCCTCTTTTTAACTTTATTTCTATCAGAGATTCCTTCATGTTTCTATGTATCTCTTTAATTATCAGTATTACTCTATATCCCATTACACAAATCAGTCATGTAACAAAAAAGATCTGCATTTGCTCTTATTTTGTCCCATAGAGATATAGGCATTACATTTCAGATTCACACGGTTTTTCCCAAATCTACAGCTTTAACATGTACTTGTCTTACTAAACTGAACATTTGCTCAGTTTGAATCTCAATTTCAACTGTTTATATCTGGTGTTTAAATGAGAAGTCTCTGGTGATCAAGCAGAGAATTACTGCACATTTTAGTTTTTACTTAAGAGGTGCTATTAAAAGATGAGAAAATAGTTTCAGTAACTTCAAGGAGCAACCCCATTTTTTCTGGAAAATTCTCTAAATATTTCACTTAATAATGTCTCTTCTGCAGATATTTCAATGTTAAATGGTACCTTCCTCTGAAGTGGAATAGAGCATCTATCAGACTCAAAGCAACAGTGCAAGCTTTCTTTTAAAGACATCAAATAGCTGAGAATGCTTACTTGAAAATAAACTTTTTTCTGCATTACCATGTTTAACCCTAATGTGATGGCTTATTACTCATCCCATATAGAGATTGGCGTGGGCAGGTGCTACTGACAAATTTGTCAATTCCAGCCCAGAGCTACAGAATTCCTTGTCCAAGGACACAGAATCCACTAACAGTATTAACGTTCAAAAATTGCCAAAGACAGTTCTGTTCTCTCAAGCATTCCATTTGGTCTAGTTGAGCTTTGCTAACCTTTTCTCTTTGACAGAACAACTTTAAATGCATGTCAGAAGGGAGCTTTATAAATATTTATTGAATAAAACAGCTTGTTTGGATATGAGATGAGTTTAAAGATAGGAATTAAGGCCAGTAAAACTCTAACTTTCTGGTGTGGAAAATGTGCATTGGGAGAATGCCCAACACCAAATTTTAAATAATAACCAATTTTGCTTTTAGTGCTCAACTTAATGTAGTGTTATAATAGAACTCTAGAACTTGCATTTGTCAGTTGTAAAAAAATTTTGGAGGGATATATTTATTTATCATTCATTCAGCTTTTAATTCATCTACTCAAATTTTCTAAGAATGATTTAAAGTCATTTACAAAAATACATGTATTTTTAATTATAAGGACATTCAGGCAAAGAAAGAAAAATAGGATAAATCCAAGGATGGTATTTATAATAAAATTATGCACTATAAGTTCTGACCATTGCCTTAGGAGGATTATAAACTAGTTCTCAAGTTTTCTGATGATCAGCACAAGGAAGGATATACTGATTAATTACGTTTCATTTTCATATAATAAATTTCTTTTCATATAATAACAATAGTTTATTAGAAGAAACACATTTTTCTAGATGTGAGAATATAGTAAATATTTTCCTCTAGATATTGTATGCTATAAGAAAGATAAAGATAACTTCCATATGACAAACACAACTTTTAACTATGCCTTATAACTTTATTGTTTGTTTTTCAGGATCTGGGGTAGGCATTTGTATACTTTGTGTTTGTTTAGATGAACAGGCTGTTTCAGTATTGGTGGTGACAATAACTTCTTCAGTGGTACCTTGTCTTCTTACTGCTCTGCATTTTAAAATGCATGTCCTTGTTTCCTGCAGCTGTCTTCCCTACTCCCTCTTATACACAACTTTATCTCCTTACTTTTCCTCTGCATCCCAAATTGCTCAATCAATAAATGGTAATTTACAAGAACAATCCCTCATTTTCCCAGAACTATCTTTCATCAATCATTCCTGAAAATAACTAAATTCTGGCCAATCTCCTTCTGCTAAATCCCTTTAACACAAGTTAGGGACTCTTTTGAAGCCTTCCCCAAGTTAAATACTTCTTGGAAGACTTCTTCTGCTAGGCATTTCCTAATTAAGGCTTATGCATGTGATTCTCGGGTTGTTTTTCTTCATCATCTAAAGCTGTGGTAACTGCTACTTAGTAAATGTTCAAATGTCTTTGTGGAATGAAACAAAGATCTCTTAACAATCATATATAAGTGATTCTAAAATGATTTAGATGGTCTAAATCAGAAAAACATTCAAATACCTTTATATGTCCAACTATTTTCTATGAAGTCAATACCAGTAACTAACAAGAGTTGTTCTTTGATTTTCCTAAGTTTTCAAGTTTATTTTTCTTTGCTAATAATTTATTTCTTTTTCACATATAGATTTTTGTTATGGTCTAAAAAGTTGAGTGGCTGAATCAAAATATTTCCCTATATGAATGGAGTTATCAAATAGTTAAAGAGCTGGACGGACGGTCAACTTTAATTTTCTTATAAGATACCATACCTTTGAATTGCATAGAATCTAGACTCTGAAAATTTGAAGTTTATACATTTTGTTGTCCTGCTTAACATAGATCAAAATGAGTCACCACAAATTAATCTTTTCATCCTGTAGCTTACTCACAAACTATGGATTTCCCAGAACTAAATAGAGGTTAAAACACCAAGTGAGAATTTGCTTGTTATATTCATATGGGTATTAAGAGATCTGGGGATGGGGAAGAGGAATAATCCTCTGGGAGCTTCGAGTTGTGAATCTTTGTACTTGCTCACTTCCAAACATCATTTGTTCAGTTCATAGACAGGTACAGCGAGGGGTAGGCTTTGCAGCAGGAAAATTTAAGAATTGAATGGGATACAGTCTTTTCTTTCCAGGATGTCATCGTGTTATGGCACAGTGTTATGGCATAGTGTTATGGTTACAACATTGTAGCAAATTCTAAAATTAGGAAATGTACAATTTTGTAGGCATGCACATTTGTGAAGTGCAGTGCCAATGACCCATAGGATTTGAGTATTATCAATCCATAGTTTACCAAGTAGAAAGAAAGGAAAAAAAAATCCAGAAATGGGAGAAAAGACTTCAAAGTCACAAGGATTTTGAAGGGCATACCTATCCCAAAATCTGGTGGTGGGGGAAAGAAATGAACATTTCAAAAAAATAAAGCACAACTTACTTAATAATATTGGGCTTTCATGGGCTATATGTTCCATATTACCCAGAATGAGGGTATCTTGTAAAGTAGAAGATTTTTTATTTCATTAATGCTTCAGGTTTAAAGTAAAAAAAAAAAATGAAGACAAAACATATTTCTCATAAGGTTAAATAGGTTTTCTTCTAAGGTTATCATTGCTTTTGGTTAATATTTAATCATGATAATTATTTTGATCTTTTTGTTTCTGTTTTTAAAAGATTTTATTTATTTATTTTAGAGAGAGAGAGCCTGAGTAGGGAGGAGAGGCAGAGGGAAAGGGAGAAGCAGGCTCCTCGCTGAGCAGGAAGCCCAACATGGACTTGATCCCAGGACCCTAAGATCATAACCTGAACCAAAGGCAGACACCTAGCTGACTGAGCCACCTAGGTGTCCTGATCTTTCTATTTCAATAAAATATCACTAATGGAAAGTTTTAGATTATTCCTCAATCTAAATTGGAGGGCTAATAAAATCTGGGGAAAAAAAATCTGGGAAAAACCACTTTGGCAAGAATACCAATGCGAGAAATGAGTGGAATGAATTAGTGTAGTGGGAAGAAGCAGTTTGCTGGAAAGAGAAGCAGAATAATCATGTATGCTTAAAAATGGATCCTATAAATATTCTATTGGTTTAAATTGGTTTTGTAAATAAAGCTCTCTTTAAAAAATACATGATAATAACATTTAAAAAAGTAGAGTGGTTAAAATAATAATTCTTGGAGTGAAAAAGACCCGAATCATATTTTGGTTTCAACATTTACTAATTTCACGGGAGAGGAAGCTCCATTCTTTCCAAAACATTTTTTTTTTTTCCTTTTTCTCTAGAGAAAGAAACCTTCTGTCTTTGGATCAATGGTTGGACTATTGTTATTTATAATCAGGGTCACTGTGCAGCTCCTTCTCGTTCTCTTCTCTCCAATAAGGAGACCAAAGCCTACTCCTGCATGAGATAGCCAATTGCCCCTCTTGTATCTCTATGTTCCTCTCAGAGCATTACTCAAACCTAGAGAATCAACCTGATTGGATTCCATTCTTTGACGTATAGAAGCCCACTTAGTACTTAAGTTGAAACTGTGTGTTTGATCTAGGTCACAAGAAAGTCTTGAGTGTGGGTATAATTGTTAGCTTACCTAATACTAATGTGCTGGTGTGGATTACCATTTATTAGCGATATGTGTATTTAGTGTGTTCAGCAATTTTCTAGAAGGAAAAGATTTTTGATGAAATGGGAATGTCAGGTCCTTTGTTTCTTATTCAAATTCTATCTAATAGTGCCTTAAACACTATCTTAATGCCTAATATTTGTGTTTGAGCATTTGATATCCAGAGACTTAGAAATATAACACCATCTGAGTTTTGACTTGTTAAATAATTTATGACATCTTTAAAATGTTATTAACCCTAGGTCAGAGGGTTGAAAGAACAAAATGTGCTACCATACTTTGTTATCACCTGTTGGCATATAGTAAGGGCTTAATAATTTTATTTATTAGACTCTAAATGACAAAAGTGTAGGAAATTGGCTTGTTCGCTATTGTTTCTTTAACCCTTAGCATATTGTCTGTTTGGGGTGTGTGTGTGTGTCCTACTTGAATGAACATGGGGAAAATTAAAACTTTTTTTACCATATACAATAATAAGATAATCATCTATCTGACATTCTGGAATGTAACTTCTGATTGGTATGGAAAGGGAAACAGAAGACATATTTCATGGAAAAAAATAATAAGACCTTAGTACTCTAGTAAAATTTGACAGTTTCTGGGCAATAGAGGATAATGGGTAACTGAAAAATTTGATTGGAGAACTCAAGAGGTAGGATAACTACACATCCATGGTATAGTTTTAAATTTTATTTAAATTTAATATTTTCAACTCAAAACAATGTGTTTACAGGATATACATATATATTGCATACATACAGATATATGTATATATTACACAACTATGTATGCCACAAATACATTAAAGAGTTATCAAATAACAAAATATATTAAAATTATTTTCCTAAAATGACAGTGCCAATAGGCCTGATTATACTGGACAACATAATTAGAGTAACATTTAAAACATAATTTTTGAAGTATAAGCTGTGAGTTTATTTTAAATCAGTAGCTCTATTCATGGACAAAACACACTCATAAACATAGTATTTACTGTCAGAATCTTTATTTTGATCTATAACTTTTTCCAGGCAAGTACCAGAATAAACTATAGCTGACTTTCTTTTTCATCTGCTTATAAATTTGTTGCTAGAGCTGTTTAATTTTTCTTTTCCTAAATGAATGACAGAATAAAATATTTACATATAAGAAAAAGCATATGTGATTCCATTTTTAACCCTCATAATCTTTGTGTAATATTGTGATTGAATATGCTTCCAATGAGGAGAGTTTTGCTTTAAACATATAACTGTGAGCAAGTAACTCCAAAGATTTGGGGGTATTGCATGATATATAATTTGATTAAAATATTTATTATTTCCTTGTTCTTCAAAATGGTCAATACTAAGCTATTTCCTTTTTAGAATGCAGTTTTAGGGCTTTTCTTCATTACTTTTTCCAATGGTTGGTATCCTCAGGAACCACCTGTACAGGATTTATGCCACAAATAGGGGACAACTATTTGAAAATTCATTAATCAGCTTCCTCTTCATTATTCTGTTGCCAAGAACATTTATAGTAGACATCTTTTGAGATTTCTGCCTAGGACATTGCATTAACCATTGTGTATATATCTCCTCCCCCCAAATAACCATACATGATCATAAATGGCCCAAGCTAGCTAAATTAGATAATTTCTTAGGGTAACTTGGAATTACAGTATAGCAAGAGAACACATTAATTTGGAAAATGGGGGGCTGTTGGGTAAACTTGGAAGCAGAGAAACCAGTCTGTGGGGAGAAAAGAATAGGCAGATGCACAAATGGAAAAGAAAAGAGACTGTGTAGAGAGAACAAGAAAGTGAAGTAGAATAAGAGAGAGAAGGAAGAGTAACAACAGTTCCCACAGCATATTAAAGGAGTCTTCATCTCAAATGAAAAGTATGTTCATTCATTCAACATTTATTCTTTGTTACTGTATGGCAGATACTGCTAAAGATTCTAATGATAAAATGGTAAACATGGGACTCTATGCCATTTCTTTGTGGAGATTTTATGCTCGTGAGACAGATCCTCAATGAGGAAACAACAATATAGTATAATTTAGGATAATAATGAGTAATATAAAATGATATAGAACAGAATGAAGGGTTAAATTGTGGGAAGTGGAGAGAGGAAAATCTGTGAAGAGGGATAGTTTTAGAGCCTATACTTCGCAATGAACACTACTTATTTTCTATTTTCCCATTTCCTCCCCTAGAGTTGCTAGCTCAGTAATGATATGATCATAGTTACTATACCTGACATTTGACCCCTGAACATATGCTTTATATTTTTGCTTTTGTTTTCTTTAGAGAACCCCTGCCCATTCCTGTTACCAATGTTAATTTTTAGAGTAATTAATGCTAGCTGCTATAAGACATAAATCCCCAAATCTCCATGGCTTAACCCATTAAAAGTGTATTTTTTATCTCACAGTCTGATGCAATTTGGGCAGCTGTCCAAAGAAGCTCTCTTCTAAATGGTGACTGGAGAATCAAAGTTTCTTCCATCTTTAGCTTCACCATCTGGAGCATGGCGCCTTCAAGGTCACTGCAGCAGAGGAAGAATGAGAGATAAAGGAGGCATATCAGCTCCTGGATTCTTTAGACTGGAGATGATACTCATTATTGCCATTCAAACTTCCTTGACTTGTATTAATTCCATGGTTCCAACTTAAAATCCACAGGGACTGGGAAATATGAAGGATATTGGGGATATATGTGTTGAACATTAATGATTACTTCTATAAAGGATATATTTTGAAAATAGAGCCACAGGCTTTGATGATGGATGGAGTAAGGGTATGAGAAAAAGTGGAAAACCAAAGATGATTCTTAAGGTTTGATCTATGTAATTAATGATTAATGGTAATGGTTGGGAGTGGTTATGGACATAAGTATGAATCTGACTTTAGTAGTATTCAA
The DNA here is from genome assembly GCF_053574225.1 of Canis aureus. NCBI lineage: Eukaryota > Metazoa > Chordata > Mammalia > Carnivora > Canidae > Canis > Canis aureus. The sequence continues at coordinate 50,164,697 of NC_135614.1, forward strand.
AAGTGTGCTTTATTATACCTATATCTGTGGCTGTTATTGCTTGGTAACATTATCTGTACTTGATTTGGTGACATAATAATATACCTGTTTTATCAAAATTCTTTTCATAAATAATTTTTCATAAAGTTGAAATACTGTACTTATTTTTTCTAACCTAGATCTTCAGCTCCCCAGGTAATTCTAATGTATATCTAGGTCTGAGAGCCCTTAGTGTCAACACCTGTAGATCATTGTAGCAAAAAACAAACAAAACCAAAACTGAGTTTTATGGGATGGTTTTGGCAGGAGTGACATGATTTCAGTGTTTTTGTTGTGCCCAAGATTGGGAATCGGAGAAACCACGAAGGAGCCGACACCGATGCAAACACACGAGGGTTTATTTACAAGCTCGAGCTTGGGTCCAAGTATACCCGACACAGCTGACACAGCGTAGCAGGGACTTGGACCCCTAGGTGGGTTTCAGCTGAGTTTTATGGGCTAGTCTAGGGGACCTCCAGAAGGGGTGGAGGAATTTTTCAAGTTCCCTTTACATTCTAATATGGGGCTTTTAAGGGCATTGAGCTCTGTTCTTATTCTAATATGGGGCTTCCAGCCCTTGGCTTGGGCTCTGTTCTCATTCTAATATGGGGCTTTCTAGGACGTTAAGCTGTAAACTGTTTTCTTCCTGTAACTGAAGTAATGTAAATTTCAGCTCTTATTCACAGGGGCCTGGGATGGCTGTACTTGTGCTAATGCTGAACTTGAAGTGGAATGGCCTTCATTTTCTCGGCCTCCACAGTTTTAACAAAATGTTTTGTCTGCTTTATTAAAAACAGATTGCATGATTTTTAAAGCAAGAGGACTAGCTAATATCAGCATGAGAAATGGAGAGATAAGAGGGATAAAGACTGAAAAGGGAGTCCTGGAGCATGCTGAGTTAAAGAAAGGACAAAAAAGGGGGAAGAAATAGTGGCCGGATGCAGTAGAAGAAAAAACAAGAGACTACACTGTCTTATAATCTAAGTGAATAATGTGTTTCAAGGGGTATGAGGGTTAAAGTGTATGTCACAACAGGGTAGATTTCCTGGCAAGCAGATGCTGAGACCAGTTGTAGCATATGCAATGTTTATTAGGGAATGCCTATAAGAGCAAAACCCATGAGAAGAAGAGAAAGGAAGCCACATGGGGCAAAAAGAGAGCCACAATGCCCATCTGATGATAACAGCTTTGGCTAACTCCAGAGTTAAAATGGTCCATCCAGAATTATCCTTGGTTGGGCCAAAATGGTTAGGCTTTTAATACCCTACCACAGTTAGTCACTGAATGTGTGTTTCCCCAGGAAGGGTGTAACCTTGAGTCAGATGAATGTGCAGCTAAGGCAGTTCCTTAAGGGGCTGATAGCCAAGGGTTGTTGTCTGAGACAGCCTTGGCTCTTCCAGTTGTCTCTTCCAGTGGCTGAGACAAACCCTTCCTTAAGCAGTGCATCATTGTGCCCACTATAATCCACCCTTTGCACTCAGATTTGTATATCCAAAATTTTGTATGTCTATTATTGTAAATATATGTAAATTATATATAATTACATATACACAGATTAGATATATTTATGTGTGTGACTGTATGTAAATATACATATGTGTGTGACTATGTATATATATTTATATATATGTATATTTATAAATATATAAATTTATATATAAAAATTTATAAATATATAAACTTATATAAACTTATAAAATTATAAATATATAAATATATAATTCTCCAATTGATTTCCCTCTTTTTGAGATAAACTTAGAAAAGGAAATTTAGTTGAGATAAACCAGAGCCCCTGCTATGATAGCTGGTTTTGGGGTTGCAACTGATGCTCTTTGTGTCTTTCCTCATCTGTACATTCCAGATTTTCCTAAACACCAGTTAGTGTCTCTGGTGATTTCATTGGCTTATCTGGTGGCATGATCCAGAACCTCATTTCTGGCCACTATGTCCTTCTCAGGGCAATGTTGCTTCACTTGTTGATGTAGCATCAAAATTTGGCAAGGAGTATCAAGCAGCACCCAAGTGGAACACTGGAGTGCCAAAAATATTCATCCTTGCCATGTTGTGTAATAGGAACTCTGCCAAGGGGGTGACTTTCTGCCAACTGGTCTCTTGACACATTGTGTGCAAAGTGCTGAGGCAATGGCTCTTGCTTATAACCCAAAGGGTCTCTTGCTTAGTTCCCTGGTGGCAGTATGCCTTATGGATTACCAAGACCTCTATCTCTGAGGAACCTAGAGTCTTTGGAAGACAAAGTACAAATTCCTTAAGTAACAATTAAATGTTGAGTCTGGTCCTTAACTTTGGCCCCTTGCTGCAGGAAGTGAGAGCTTATTACCACCAAAGAGGCTCTCTGGCTCTCACACTTGGCTTTCAATTGCCTGTTAATTGCTCTCAGCTTTTCATTGTCTTTTTCTAGAGCATCAGAGGAGCTTACTAATAGCCACTTAATTCCATTGTCATTATGGTTACTATTTACCCCAGTTTTTCAAATGCTTCATACATTGTGTTAGCTCACGCCTTCCCTTGCTCTGGTACACCATCACAATTCAGCACCAGTGAGTTTTAGCAATTGGGCCATGTAGTTGTACCAAGGTCCATCTGTGTTCTGTCTACAAATGATGAGACCTTAACTGACAGCCAGACGGTGACTAATCCAGCCGTAGAATCCACTCTACCGCCTGAGTTTTGGGACCACTTCTATCATACTGTTGTAGGTTGAACTCTCTGGGAAGTAGACATGAGAAAGTTGTAGTGTGCAAGCTGTTTATTAGGGTGTGAACATGGGCAAGGTGGCCTTATACAGCTAAGGCAAACTTTGAAGAACTGACAGATGAAGGTGGGGGACCAACGGTACTCCTGGCAGCTAGGGTAAGATCATTGAACAATGTGGAAGTCAGTGAATATGTTTTTTAGATATTTTGTGCCTATTCTTTTTAAAAATTCAAATAAAAACAAATGACTTTTGGTGGAGTTGTATTATATTAGAAAGGGTGCAGCTTAAGTTGCAATAACAAGGAAACCCTACTTTTAAAATGCCTGGAACCTTAACCCCTTCTCATAGAACAGTTCAGCTCAGTCATCTACAATATTTTTGTTTTGTATGTGTAACCAAGGCACATCCTTCACATCTCACCATGTATCAAACTATGGGAAGAGGCAAAGACTAGAGAGTATAGACTCACTCCTTTTAAAGGCAATGTCCAGGCATTGCACACTCAATTTTTTCTTATATCCCCATGGCCAGAACTCTATCACACAGCCAAACTCAGATGTGAGAGTTGCGGGAAATGTAGTTTAACTGGGTGATCACATGCCCATCCAAAATTTTATGAGGAATGTTAGGGGACAGTTGAATTCAGTCATCCCTGTACCATAAATGAAGACCTACCAAAATTCAGTCTCCCATTAGATTTTATCTAATATTAAGACTAGCTCAAAATAAACATTATTTGTGGTAGACCTCACACTTACACTAAGCAGTCTAACCTAGAGCTCTCATTACCTACTTTGCTATGCTGCTCTTCTATAGTAACATTTTGATGATAGGAAATGATTTTGCTTTTCTAAGTTTTCTTTATCTACTATCCTGAATTTATGCATTTCAGGTTTATCTCAGGTATTTGTCTCTGAGTCATCCCTTTTTTTCATTTGATTCCATCATAAGGCTTTTGGTACAATGAATGTTTAAGCAATATATACCGAGAGCTGTACAGACTGAGAATATTGGTATTGCAGGTCAGCTACCATTTTACACTTTTACCAAGTTTAAATTCAAGCCCACGTATTGGTTTGGCATGGTATTATTGCTCTCAGAACAAAAAGTGAGGAGAGATAAGATCCATGGTAATGTCTGAAGGTTAGGCTTGACAACTTTGTTTAAAAAATTGGGGAAGAGGCTTTTTTTCTTTTTCACATTCTACCTTTTGAGATATGAGACTAAATTGGCATCAAAATTGCTGAACACAATTAGATTGATTCTGTAAGGTATTCTGGCAAAATTTATCAGGTGCTCCTAACTGTTTATTCCTTAATGTAGTTGTTTCCATTTTGGAAAACTTGAACTCAAAAATGTAACACTAAACATAAGCAACTTCGTGCACAAAGATATTTATATCCATAGAGTAATAGTAGTAAATAACTGAAAAAAAAAGCTAAATGTCTGATTATAAGAGAATTATTGAAAAAACTTAAGTTCATTTGATAGAAAATAGGCATCTATCAAATAGCATAGCAAATACTCATAATCTGAGTGAGAAAAATCAAGATACTGATAAGTAATATATATTCAGTGTTTACTACTTGTCAAGTGCTTTTCTAAGTGCATTACATAAGTTAATTCTGAATTCTGATACATCTTTGTGAAGAAGACATTGATATTGTCTCTGTTATGCAGATGAAGAAGTCTAGGCACAGAAGATTTATGGTATTTGACCAAGGTCATAAAGAAAGTAAATGACAGACATGAGAGTTGCATCCCGGCCTTGAAGCTGTAGAACCGATACTATTATTATTATTATTATTATTATCATTTTAAGATTTTGTTTATTCATGAGAGACACAGATAAAGAGATAGAGACATAGGCAGAGAGAGAACTCGATCCCAGGATCCCAGGATCCCGACCTGAGCCAAAGGCAGGTGGAGATACTCAACCACTGAGCCACCCAGGTGCCTGAACCCATACTGTTAACTACCATGTGATGTGGCCTTATATGTAGAGGACAATGATTTGTTTGGTAAGGTAAATTTTTGTTTTATTGCTTAAGGAAAGTATTGAAGTTGTGTTTTGGAATTAGTGGGCTTATTTATATAAGGTGCCAGGAGCTTTAGGAGAGAAAAAGAGAACAAGATCCAACCCCATTCTTCTAAGCCAGTTGGATTGAGGTGGCCCAGAGTGAGGTCCTGGGATCAGGTGAGGATAGTATTACTACTGAGCTAAACTTTCCATAAAAGCAGATAGGCACAGAAAGAATGAGTGGGCTCTCCCTTGCTCTAAAGCTTTAAGTAAAAAGGAAGTGGTTTCATGGGTGACACAGAGATATATCCTGTCCTAGCCAGGCTTCTGTCCTAGCAAAAGTAACTTTTATGACTGAATCTAAATGGCTATCATGGAATCCAAGGCTAATGTTGGTGTGAAATCCTTAGCTTTCACGACCCTGATGGTAAGGCTGTCCTCTCTTCTACCTTAAACAAACCCAGTGGTCTGCCTGGAAGATAATAATGTCTCTGAAACAAGTCGCAGTCCAAGCATTAGCATTGGAACTATATAAGATGATGAATTCCAACATCCACAGTGGCAACTGTCCTGAGTTTCTTCTCAACCCCAGGCATCTGTTTTGGCAACTGTTTAGATCAGGCTAATGAACTCTGATAGCTCTTCTGGAAGCTTTCAGCTTCAAGGGAGCATATACATATTCTGGCTTAAAGTAAGGACATGAGAGTAAATAGGACTTGTCCTTCAGATAAAATTGTGGTTGGTGTGTGTGTGCATGTGTGAGTGAAAAATATGGCATGATTCAGGCTTACATCTGTGCTTTGGACCCAAACTATAAAGATAAATAGTATAGTTAAATATATAATTGATGCTCTGCTAAACAAAATAAATTATATATAAAAACATAAGAGGAAATGCACCAAAATGTTAGCATGATTATTGTATGGTGGTGGTTCTTGGGATAGTATAAAATGTTCTCTGTGTTCAACCTGTTCTTTAAGGAATAAGCATTACTTTTCTAATGAAAGACAAAAGTAATATTTATCATTTTATCTATAACTGTTGTTAGGGAAAGACACAATTCTTTATGATTTCCTCAAACTATTTCTCATACATATTAACTTATTGTAATCTATTATTTAAAACATATTTCATCATTAATTCACTGAAACTTTTAAAGAAGAATCAATATTTACAGAAAAAAAATTTTCACTGTCTGCATATAGTGGACGTGATTTCAGCATTTCACATATAATGTACTGCCTTCTAAGCAGATAACATAAGGACCTTTGGGAAACATCAAGGATGTGCATTTATGATCTATGTACACTGTGAAATCTCAAGGAAGTCAGCCCTTTACACACTTCACCTAAATATGCCCAAATCAACCTGCATTAAAATTTAGTGGTTCAGGGAATGCTCACCAATGTCATCTTCATAACCTCTTACAGGGAGCAAGGATAATTCTATAAAGTTGTTCCCTGCATTTTAACACCTCTTTAGTCTGCACCTTTGGCATGTGAAAATTAAATTAAAGGAAACAAATTAAATCGCTAAATTCTATCATGTTGATTTTTTTATATAAGCTTAAAATAAAAAGATTTAGTTTTGTTTTTAAGGTTGCTTGGGGTTGCTTGAGTGTAGAAAATCACTGGAACAAGTTTGTTCAGCCAGATAGCAGTCCATGACTCCCACCATACTGGCTCCTCAGAGCGGTAATTTACAGATGTTAGTAAATGCCTTGCTTTTCTAAATACTGATTTCATGGTCCTGGGAAAGGATAATAGAATGCAAAGTACATGGTAAATTTCAGCAAACAAATCAGGATATATGTTACCTTTGGGAAGTTCAAATACTTCTAAACCTCTTCTACCCATTGGAGCAATGGCCCAATCAGGATCCCTGCAGATTGCTGTTTCGGTTTTGTTCTGAACTCCAGGGGGTGCCATTTGCAGTACTATCTTGTGAACGGCACCTTTTGAGGTTTTGCAATCCATAAGGAGAAAATATAATGGAAGAAACTAGAAGAATTCAATTCCTTACCTAACTTTGCTAATGTTGAGCTATTATCTCGATGACAATTTTAAAGGATAAAGACCATTGAGGTAATCATTTTATATCAGTAATGACTGTTCTACTTATACCTGTTTTCCTATTTTTTAACATCATATCAATGAGAAGTAGGTACCTAGAATGACAGCAACTGGCATTTAAAAAATAATAGCTTTGAGACATAATTCATAATATACAATTCACCTATTTAAAGTGTACAATTCAGTAGTGTGCAACTATCATTACAATTTTAGAACATATTTTCATCACCCAGAAAAGAAACCTCATATCCATTAGCATTCATTCCCCAATTCCTTTCCATTTTTTCTACCCCAACATCCCAGCCCTGGGAAACCAGTGTTCTTTTTTTTTTTTTTTTTTTTGGTCTCTGTAGATTTGTTTATTCTGAATATTTCATTTATATGGTATCATAGGTCATCTCTAGTGACTGACTTCTTTCATTTAGCATACCTGTAAGATTTGTCCACATTATAGCACCTGCAATAATACTTCATTTTCTTGTATTGCATAATAATATTCCACTGTATGGGTATATCACATTTTGATTGTCAGTTTATCAGTTGATAGGTGTTCGGGTCGTTTTCACTTTTAGGTTATTATAAATAATGCTGCTATGAACGTTTGTGTATAAATTTTTGCGTGAACATATATTTTTGTTTGCTTGGGGTACATACACAGGAGTGGAATTGCTGGGTCAAATGGTAACTTTATGTTGAACATTTTAAGTCACTGTTAGATTGTTTTCAAAGTAGCATAACCATTTTACAATGCAGTATTAGTTGATTCCAATTTCTCCACAAGCTTAAGAACACTTGTTATTGCTTTTTTGATGATAGCTGTCCTATTGGGTATAAAGTGGTACCTCATTGTGCTTTTATTTTGCATTTCCCTGATAGCTAATGATGTTTTTATTGGGCATTTGTATATCTTTGTGGGGAAATGTGTATTGTATTCAGCAATCAACTTTTAATTGAGTGTTTCTCAAGCAACAATTTCTTAGTAGAACCCCGAGAGTGCTCAGATTCTTAATGAATGAAAAATGCTAGATTTTTTTCATCCTAAGTTTAACATTTTATCATCTTACATGATGTGTATGATCTGAAGAGGGTGTACAGCTCATAGTATCTCCCCTCATCAGACTGTAAGTGTGAGAAGACCAGTGCTGTCTATTTTAGTCATAGTTGAGACTATAGTCGCATGGTTTTAACAGCTAGTAGAGAGCTTCTAATGTGATGGATACTAAAAAATTACTTGATGGATAAATAGATAAAGACATTTCTTGTACAAAAACACTGACCTCTTCTGCTTGCCTAGAGCAGATTATGTGATCTTTTCTATCCCCTCTAGGTGAGGTTTGTTCTGAGATATTAAAAGTAATAGTCAAACTTAATTACCTGAAACATAACCAAGAGTTATTAACCCAATAAAGCTTGATTCAAGAGAAAAATACTTCTAAGGAAGAGAGATAATATATTGCAGGTTTTTCCAAGTATGATATTATGATATAATGATATAATGATATAATGATATAATGATATAAATATATATATATATATATATATATATATATATATATATATATATATATAGTCTTTGTCTTGGTTCTTGGCACAGAGATCCTAATGTAATAAAATAAATTAATATTTGGTTTTAGTCCCCAGTTCCTGAGTTGGCTCTGGATTGATAGAGGTAAAAGGAGTGTGGTGAACCAACTATGTGATTGGAGGGTTGGAACTTTCTGCCCCATCCCCTGACATCTGGGAGGGGAGAGGAGCTAGAGCCTGTTAATCACCAATGGTAAATGATTTAGTCAATCATGGCTACATAGTGAAACTCCATAAAAACTTTAGCCAAAGGGCTTTGGAGAGCTTTCAGATTAGTGAACAAGAACACATGTATGTGTCAGGCTGGTGGCACATTTCAAACTCCATGGATAAAGAAGCTCCTGTGCTTTGCTTTAAGATACTTCTGGATTACATCCTGTATGAAATCTTCACTTGACTATTCATTTGTATCATCTAATATACTCCTTGCCATAAATCAGTAATAATAAGTCAGCTATTATCTTGGTTCTGTGAGCCATTCTAACAATTATCAAACCCGAGAGCGGTGTCAGAGGAACCCCTAATTTATAGCTGGTCAGTCAGGAGTATAGGTGATAACTTGGCACTAGGATTGGCATCTGAGTTGGGGAGTGTTTTGTGGGATGAGGCCTTAATCTGTGGTGTCTGTACTAAATTTGGTTAGTGTCAGAATTAAATTGAATTGCAGGACACCAACTGATGCCAGATAGCTGTTCAATATTGGACCCCCCCCCACACACACACACATTTGGTCTCATAAGCAAAGTGTGAGAATAGAGAACAATAGAATTTTTCTTCCTTTTTTTTTTTTAATTTTTATTTATTTATTTGAGAGAGTGAGTGAAAGAGAGGAGAGTGGGGTGAGGAGGAGGAGGAGAGGGAGAAGCAGGCTCCCTTGAACAGGGAGCCCAAGTCAGGGCTTGATCCCAGGACCCTGGGGTCATTACCTGAGCCTCTTGGGGTCATGACTTGAGCCAAAGGCAGATGTTTAACCAACTGAACCACCCAGGTGCCCCTAAAAGTTTTTCCTTTTACCAGCATTCCTTTATTTCTGTCTTTAGTCCATATTCACCAAGGGTCAGACAGGAAGCCTCTAAATTAGTGCCAACAAATAATAATATGAAGTGTGTGCAATGCTGGCAAGATAATTAATTCTATTATTTCTTGACCCTGGTGATTCTAAGCAATCTCATAGACACTACAGGACTGGAAAACGAACACCAAAATGCTGCTGCTCACTGATCAGTCTGAGTCAATGAAATGTCCTTCCAATCCTTAGCAAGCAATGATGAGGAAGGCAGGGGCTATGGGTTGAATTTTGTCCCTCTCTAAATTCCTAAGTTGAAATTCTAACCTGTGGTACCTCAGAATATGGCTGAATTTGGAGATAGTGCCTTTATTCATGAGAGAGAGAGAGGCAGAGACATAGGCAGAGGGAGAAGCAAGCTCCCTGCAGGAAGCCCAACACGGGACTCCAGGATCTTGGAACTCTAGGATCACGCCCTGAGCCAAAGGCAGCTGCTCAACCGCTGAGCCACCCAGGTGTCCCAAGATAATGCCTTTAAAAAGGTGATTACATTAAAATGAGGTCAGTAGGGTGGGGGCTAATTCAATAAAATTGGTTCCTTTATTAAAAGAAAAGATTAGAACATAGAGAGGTAAGACCATGAGAAGACACAGGGAGCAGATGGCCATCCACAAGCAAAGAGAGGCCTCATCGGAAAAACCCTATAAACACCTTGATCTTAGAATTTTAGCCTCCAGAATTGTGCAAAAATAAATATATGTCTGTTATATAAGCCAGCTAGATAGTGGTACTTTGGTATGACTGCCCTAAAAAATTGATACATCTGGTATAGGTTGAATGGAGACAGAAAGGAAAATCTAGGATTGACTGTTGCCGTAGGAGCATAGTTGGTTTTTTACTAAGAGGATGAAAATGATAGAGGCAATTGAGATAATCTACCAAAACACAGAGGGATCTAGAGAAAAGGCATTTCTGTTCTTTATCTTTTGATTAAACACTTCCTCAATATCTCTTTGGGGTAAGAGATAGGACCATTTTCCTAGTTACAAAGAACATGTTCTAAATCAAAGAGCATGCCAGCCATTCAAAATGATAAATGGCAACTTTCCTATGTTTGGCATTTGAACATAAATGGTGAACCGCTACCAAGTAGATACAACTTTTTTTCCTCCCTCTCTTATTCCCTCCCTTCCTCCTTCCCATTCAATGTCTTTTGTAAAGGAATTCCTTAGATCAAATATAAATAATGAAAAATGGGTTTTATTTATTTCTAATTCTTCCCAAAGGAACTGATGATGACCCTTTAGCAGTATACAGAAGGATCATTTTTCTGTGTCTCCTTTTATAATATCTTTTCCATTTAAAGTTTTCAATGCTTTTAAATATTAACATTTAGCATAACAATGGTTATAATAGATTTTATTTCTTCCGGTTCATGTATGTCTAATGTTTATTTTTATTGTTATTTACTTTTTCCATTTCATTTTTTGCCTATTGGACCAAGTTGCTAATCATTTCTTTTTTATTGTTGTTTTTTAGAAAAATTTTATTTGCCTCTGTCTTTTTTGCTATTTTGGAGTTTTATTGTTTATTTCATTGCTCTATTTACTAAACTTTGTTATTAGTGGAATACACATGGCTATTACATGAAAGTAATTTATAAGTAGTTCCTTCTCATTATAGACTTTTTTTTCTATTATTGTGCCCTCATTTTCCAAGAAGAGATATTGAGAATAGTCCACCTCTGAATCCTGCCTTATTTTAATGCTTCATTTTTGTCAGAGATATTTTAGTATTTTTAGTTCCAGATTATAATGTTTCCCCCAGCAGTGTGTCTTTTCTATGCTAAGAATCCTTGCTTAGCTTTTAAATTACATACCCTCAGCCCTCCGCCACTATATCATTATCCATTTAGATTAAACTATATATATTGCAAAAATAATTGCCCTAGTCTCAATTTCTTCTCTAATATTAAGATTTCTGTCCTAATATTTGTATTTTTGGTTACAGATTTTTCTGGAGATTTTTTTTCTCAGGAAAATTTCTTTCAATTTACTTATGATCTTTCTTCTATGTATTCTTCTTTTGCTTTTTTCCTCTGGGGCCACCTATTATTTTTAGTTAGTACTCTAAATCCATCTTTCAAGTTTCTAATGTTTTCTTAATATTTTCCATCTCCTTTATTATTACTTCTGTATTATTTCTCCTCTTAATCTTTGAGGCCACTAATTTGGATTGCAACAATGTCTCTTCAATTTGCCTTCATTTTTGAATTTTATAGTTGTATGTCACTTTTTTTCCACATAAACGTTTTTTGTTTGCTAATTTTGAAGTTGTTAATTGCTTTCATTATTTTTTTTCTGTGTTGCTCAAGTTACTACCTTTTCTCCGATAGTTCTATTTTACTAAGAGTTCTTCATTCTATGCCTTCTGTTTGTTTTCCTCTCTATCTAGTGGCTTATTTTTTTTCTGGTATTTAGGTTGAGCATCTAGAGTCCATTAAGCATGTAAATTACATAAGCCATCTCTCTCTGGAGAATCTTGGTTGATTAGTGAACCAGACAGCAACTTGTATATCTCTTTCTGGAGTCTAGATCCCTGAGAGAGGTTTCTCTGGTTACCAATTTCATTATTGTTAAGGCTGGTGGGTTCCTCATCTTGTGGAATAAAAGATATTTTTTATTATACTCTTCCTTTTCAGATTCCCTGGTCCAGAGTCCAGCATAACCTCTAAAGCACATTCCCTGAGTAGGGGCAGAGCATCAAGACTTCTTTCAAATTCACCATATTTAATAGTATTGCCACTCCAGAAGTCTCTCCAGACCATTACCCAGCTCTTGTTTCTACTCAATCTCCTCTTGAGAACGCAATTCAGCCAGAGGACTTGACTCTATCTCTGAAGTACCAACTTAGTTTGGGAAATGATCTGTTGGATTACACTTATGGGGCAAGGGCACCAGAGACAATCCTAATTTGTTGTTTTATAAGAATGTCCAACCAACAGTTCCTCAGATGTTATTATCCAAATAGGAACTGAAATGTGTTTTCCATTCATATACTTACTTTTAGTTTCTGAGAACCAATGAGCTGTACTCTTTATTAAGCATCTTTTAAAAAAATATTATTTTATTTAAATTTAATTGATTAACATATACTACATTACTAGTTTCAGACATAGAACTCATTCATCTATTGCATGTAACACCCAGTGTTACATTGCATGCCCTCCTTAATGTCCATCACCCAATTACTCAATCCCCCCACCCACTTGCCCTCCAATAACCCACAGTTTGATTCCTATAGTTAAGAGTCTCTTATGGTTTGTCTCCCTCTCTGATTTCAGCTTATTTTATTTTTCTCTCCCTTCCCCTTTGATTCTGTTTTGTTTCTTAAATTCCACATATGAATAAAACCACATAATTGTCTTTCTCTGATTGACTTATTTCGCTTACCATAATACCCTCCAATTCCAGCTTGCTGTTTTAGAGTAGAGTTGAAGTCTAAGAGAAGGGTTTTTCTTCTCCTTTATTTGAAATACCAACATGAATAAATTTTTTATAGCAAAGCCTGTACTCATTGAAGAGAAAACTAACCTAGAACACTCAGGCACCTATTGGTCATTATGTTCACTTGACTATCACACTTGTAAACTCTACTTGGCTATTAAATATCTGAATCAATTTCCTGTCAGAGATAAATGTTTGTAGTCAAAACAAACTATTACAAATAAGTAGGTGCTGAAAGGAATTTATCATCTTAAGAAGCATGAATTTTTTGAGTACCTGTACATAGAATTGCATTGACCTGAGAGATTATGTTGGGGAAAGGATGGGCAAAGAGGACAATGAAAGCAGTAAGACTCTAGACCATCCCTGAGGACCTCACACATCTAATTAGAATTTATTGTATCTATATAATGAGGGTTACATGAAAAACCTGTATATCATTGGATGATTACAAAAGGATACACTTAAAATTATGTACCAGAAGACCATCTATTCAATTCATATACTGTAGTGGAAAGATCAGGAAACTGTGGATTTAAATCACAATTTTGCCTACTTATTAGGTGGGTGGCTTTGAGTCTTAAAAAATAGTAATATAGTGGTGGAGAAATAGGATAGTTCTGTTTGAGAAATTTAATATTAACCAGACACTTACCAGAATGCAGAATTAATGCTCTATAACTTCTTCCTATTTACAATCACAAGAAAGCATATTTGTGATAATGCCATTTAAGTAACAAAAATAGCTAACACATATTGGACAATTGGAGACTAACCATGTGCCAAACATTGTGCTTAGTACATTACCTGTATCATCTCATTTTATCTTCAGAGTCTTATGTGTTATGTACTATTTTTATTGTTATTGTGTACTTGAGAAAAATGAAGATTAGGCAAGTGAATATCTATCTATCTATCTATCTATCTATCTATCTATCTATCTAATCTGTGTCCATGGAATGTAGAGATATATTTGTGTGTCAGTGCATGTGTATGGGGGTTGTATGTAAAACCGTCTTGCAAAGCTTGCCACAAAAACTATTTTTTCTTAATAGTTAACTATGATGAAATTTGGTAGTGGAAGAAATCTAGACACTTATTTTTATTGGAATTAGTAAATTTGCTTTCCATTTGATCTTTATAGTTATGTTCAATATGATGTTAATTTATAATTCTTTCAGTTCTCTAATCAAACCATAGGGTATATATCTAAACTTAGTACTATTTAAAAAAAAAAAAAAAAGAAAGAAAGAAACTGGGAACTAGTATGTATCATTGATCCTAGGAAAGATGTTAGCATCAACAATCAGCTCTTGTCTGCCCAGTATGATTGCCTAAAACCCAAGTTACATTTCATTCATAGTTCATACTTCTTTAGGGCCTCCTGTATATTTCATTCTAATTAAAACATACCAAATAGTAATAAGATCTTGACAGGAAATACAGAAATTCTTGACAGCATTTAAATGTCATTTAACATTTATGTAATTTATAATCAAATATTAGACTATTATTCTGTTGATAACCATTTTTACAATTTTCTTTGTTCCCTTGCTTATTTTTTTTTTCAATTTTTATTTATTTATGATAGTCACAGAGAGAGAGAGAGAGAAGCAGAGACACAGGCCGAGGGAGAAGCAGGCTCCATGCATCGGGAGCCCGACGTGGGATTCGATCCCGGGTCTCCAGGATCGCGCCCTCGGCCAAAGGCAGGCGCCAAACCGCTGCGCCACCCAGGGATCCCCTGTTCCCTTGCTTAAAGATTACCAATAATAAGCTTTATGATGCCTAAATGGTGATATAATTGAATTGTTGTGTACCTTCATGAAGTTAATTTAGAAAAATATTTTCTAATTTTTCTAAAGTAGCAAAACACTTTAAAAACCTGGTATCTTATGTTTAATTCTCTGATGGGTTTTTTTCCTCTAAAAGGTGGAAGGTAATTCTTGCTTTAAGGGTAGGCTAGTCTTATTGACTCTTCTAGAAAATAAAATATGGCGACAGTGATAGTATGAGTGACCAGGTCAAAAATGGCTTTAGGGCTTCCTCTCTTTTTTCTCTCTTGAATCACTCACTCTGGGAGAATATGAAGATCCTCATGAAGATCCTCAATATCATTGTAGAGAGTTACACATGGTGAAGAAGTGAGGTTTCCAGCTAATAGCCTTGTGAATGAGTCACCATTGAAGCAACCTTGGCTCACAACTTAATTGCAACCTCATGAATGACCTTGAACCATAACCGCACAACTAAACTACTCTTACATTACTGACTCTCAAAATTTTGAGGGGAAATAAATATTTATTTTTTAAGTAATTAGGGATAATTTCTTACACAGCAATGATTAATACACATACCAATATATAAAATTGTTTTAAATGGGACTGATTGAAGATTGTTAGGCAAGAACCAGGAGAAACTAGACTTCCAGGCCTCTCTCTCAAACCCAGCTGAGTTCTATGAAGCAGCTTGGCATGGGCATAATGACTTACAGAGTATTAGATTGTTGTCCATGGGCACAGAAGCCATTTCTGTGTTTTTGAGATGATGGATATACAGATTTAACAATTTCTATCAAAATCACAGCCAGACTTCTTATATAGACAAAACTGTTCTAAAATTTAATAGACAAAGGATGTCAAATAGCTAAAACAATTTTAAAAAAGAAGAATAAAATGAGAGGAATCAGTCTGACTTCAAGGCTTTTTATGTATCCACAGTAATCCAAACTGTTTCGCAGAGGTAGGCACAAAGACTAATGGGACAGAATAGATATAGAAATAGACCCACACAAATATTCCCAATTAATTCTTGACAAAGGAGTACATTAATTCAAGGGAGAAAAAAAATCACTTTTGAGCAAATGGTGCTGGAGTGAATGAATAACATAGATAAAGAATGAACCAAGGAGGGCCTGGTGGCTCCGTCGGTTAAGTGGTCCTGCTCAGGGTCCTGTGATCAAGCCCCCGTGAGGCTCTGTTCAGCAGGGAGCTTGCTTTTCCCTCTCCCTCTGCCTGCTGCTCTGCCTTGTGCTCTCTCTATGTCAAATAAATAAGTAAAATGTTTAAAAAAAAAAGAATGAGGGATCCCTGGGTGGCGCAGCGGTTTGGCACCTGCCTTTGGCCCAGGGCGCGATCCTGGAGACCTGGGATCGAATCCCACATCGGGCTCCCTGCATGGAGCCCGCTTCTCTCTCTGCCTGTGTCTCTGCCTCTCTCTCTCTCTCTCTGTGACTATCATGAATAAATAAATAAAATCTTTAAAAAAAAAAAAGAATGAGACTCAACTTGCCTCATACATTATACAAACATTCAGTTAACACTGATCATGGATTTAAATGTAAAATGTAAAAGTACAAAATATTTAAAAGTAAAATGTTGGAGAAAATCTTTAGGTTCTAGAGCTAGGCAGAGTTCTTAGACCTGACATTGAAAGTATGACACATAAAATAAAAAAAAAATTGTACATTGAACTTTATCAAAATTAAAAAAATTTGCTGTGAAAGACTGCTAAGAAGATGAAAAGACTATCAACAAGTTTGGAGGAAATATTTGCACACTAAATGTGCAAAGGACTCGAATCTGGAGTATATAAAGTTCACTCAAAGCTCAATAGTAAAAACAAAACAAACAATTTCGTCCAATTACAAAATGGGCAGAAGACATGAAGAATATATGAAAATGGAAAATAAGATAATGAAAAGGTATAAGTATCATATTGTTAGGAAAATTAAAACCACAATCAGCTCACACTATTAATTAACCAGAATCATAAAATAAAATATAGTAATGACACCAAATGCTGGCAAGAATACCAAGTATGGATCACTCATGGGCCACATTTGGAAATGTTAAATGTTATAACCATTCTGGAAAACTATTTGGTGGATTCTTGAATAACTAAACATGAAACTATCATATGACTTAGCAGTTGCATTCCTGGGTGTTTATCCCAGAAGTATAAAAACACATTCACACAAAAACCTGTATATGAGTATTGGTAGCAGCTTTATTCATAGTGGCTAAAAACTGGAAACAACCTAGATGCCTTCAAAGAATAAATGGTTAGATAATTGTGGTACGTTCCTACCATGGAAAGAAGGAATAAACTGATGCATGCAAAAAACTGGATGAACCTCCAGAGAATTATACTGAAGAAAATAAGCCAATTACAAAATGTTACATACTGCATGATTCTCTTTATATAGCATTTTTGAAAAATTATGGACACAGAGAACAGATTAGTGGCTATCAGAATGGTTGTGAATGAAGTATGTTAGTAAAAATGCAACATGAGGGCTCCTTGTGGTGATGGAAATGTTCTATAAGTTGATGGTATCAGTGTCAATACCCTAGCTGGGATAGGGTACCATAGTTTTATAAATATCTTAACTTTGGGTGAAACTGGATAAGAGTACACAGGACCTTCCTGTATTATTTCTTAAAGCTGTATGTGATTCTAAAATTATCTCAAAATAAGAGATTTAATGAAAAATCAAACAAGCTTATACTTTCATATTTGTCTGTAGTTTAGTGTTTAATAAACACTTCTGTAAATCATGACATAGCCATCTACTTTCCTTAGTTTAGTAGGAATTGATTTAATATATATCTAACAATAAAGTATAAAGCTCTGATACTTATTCATAAATCATGCAAAAAACTTAAATCTACTCCACAGCTGTAAGCCTATGTTTCCCTGCTCCAGTCATGGAGTTGAGAGTGCCATGTAGTACCTAGGAGAGAGTCTACCTAGCATGAATATAGCTAAAAGTAAAGCCATTGACACTCAAAGTAGCCCTGCAGACATATACCAAATATACAAAGCTACTGACTTAATTAAGAATTCTAGAGAAATGTAGAAAATATAGTATGTATTATTTTGCCTTGAGTAAATGGCATCTGGATTACTGAAGGTTGGTTTTATATCTTTATTGTAGAAGATTATTTACCTTTTGTGCTTCCAGAGAAGTTGAGGCCAGCAGGATAATTTATGCTAACAGCTTTGCTATTTACTCTTAGAGTCATATGGAAAGAGTCTCTTTGTCTTTATAATTCTGCTAAATTATTATCCAGACTGGCAAAATGATTTCTGTGTAATGATTTTTTTTTTTTTTTTTAATGAACACACTTTTTAGTTGTCTTGGGCTTTCTTGAGTCAATATTCACCAGTACAATCTACTATATTTTATGGTCAGAGTCTCCAAAGAGTTATCACTTCTGTTCTCAAATCTGCATGTCCAATGGCAGAACTAACTACTCTGTGTCACCTGGGACATCAATAATGACTTGTTGGTTCCTATTGATTCTGCATCAGTGAAGGTTAGACACTTTTAAAACTACTTCCCAAACTAGGTTGTACGTATGCCAATGCCTTGGTTTCCTGCCCAATATCTTATTTTTTCCAAGGTTGAGATCTTTGTTGCAATTAAATCTCAGATCCTTTGTGCTGCTGAGAGCCATCCTGAACACTGACCATTTGGGGCTCCAACTGCCAAGTGATTTCTCTCTTTGCCACACTTTGCCAGCAATATATGCTCTGGAGTACACTTGTTAAGCACATGCTGTACCAATCCTAGGATTCTCTCACTCTGTTGGGTCTTGACTGTCCTGTCAGTAATGGCACCCTAGTCTTGACAAAATCCAGGTCCTGACTACCCAAGGCTATGCAGGGTTATGTCTTCTTTTTTATTTTTAAAGGTTTTATTTATTTATTGGAAAGAGAGAAAGAGAGAGAGAAAGAGGGGAGAGGGTCAGAGGTAGAGGCAGAGACTCTCAAGCAGACTCCATGCTGAGCATGGAGCCCATCTGGGGGCTATTCCACAACCCCAAGATCATGATCCCAGCTGAAATCAATTCTGATGCCCAACTACCTGAGCCACCCAGGTGCCCCAGGGTTATGTCTTTAGTTGCTGATTTGGGTTATGCAAGTAAGTCATTGCATATTTTGAGATCAATGAAATTTTTGAAAGGAGGATTAAAGTATCAAAATAAAGGAATAAATGAGGGCTCAATAATTATTTGTTGATTGGAATATTTTCTATATTTTAATATTGACCCCAGAGCTCCATTATACATAAGTCAGGTTGTAAAAATAAAGTGTTATGAATGAATGCAGTGGGATAGTGTAAAGGATGAGCAGGAGAAAACTCAGCATCTAACCAAACAGCTATAACTTTTAATGAATTGCCATTTTAACAAGCTTCCCTGCCAATTACTGTCACAGAATCATATTAACATAAAGTAATCTATGTTTCTGATTTATTCATTGTTTTATGGCCATACATCTTTTGTCTTTTTTGCTTTGGCTTAACTCCATGGCTTCTAACATGATTTATACATTACTATACCCAATAAAATATTGAAACAATTGGGGTTATGGTCTGAGTGTTTCTACAATAACGATTTTTATCTTCCAAGTAAAAAAGAAAAATGAAGGTCCAAAAATAATGAAATACAAAAAAAGTTTATTTCTATGGAGACTTATGCAATCATTTTATTTGAAATTGGCAGTTTTAAAACCATAATTTTGCAGTGTTTTCAGCACCAAAGTGCTTTAAGTTAGATTCTTTTCCTTTTAATCATATTCCATCTGATCTAGAGGTGTCAGCTAAACACAAAAAATCCCCATGGGATCTTGTCACTATAGCAACCACATTGCAGTTTGCAATATCTGGGTAATGAAGTGCTGACACGTTTTCAGCACAAGGTGCTAAGTAGAAGTTTGTTTCACTAATTAGGTGGCAAAAATAATCAATTCCTTTGTGATTAATGATGTCACAAATTATTCAGTAGACAAACCTGGAAAACTTTATTAACCACTACTTTATGTCTTATATGGAGGGACAAAAATTGATAAAAATCAGGTTTGAATTCCTTTGGTTAACTAGTAAGGAAGGATTAAGTGTCTGGGCCCATCCTACCCCCTAACAACAGACATGCTTTATGCTTTGTTTAGTTTTTAAAGTTTCTTAGCTTGTTAACATTTTATGTGATTTAAGATCAAAGTGATGACAGCTTGAGTTTGATGTTTGCTTTGATGGCAGAGGACAGAAATGGACTGTAAACATTTGTTAATCTTATTGCCATCTGAAATTTACTGGAGTTTCAGATGCTTGTGCTTTTTCTTACCTAAATGAACTTGCATTTATTAAGTATGTTTTTGATGAATAGGACATCTTAGTTAATTTAATATGTTGATGAATAGGATAATTACTGTACCCTGGGGATAAATTGAATACCATTCTAGTCCTATAGAAATGGATAATCAAGGTGAACTCAAGGGTTATATAGACATGGTAATAGTTTTTAATGAAACCCTTCTAAATATCATATGGACCAAGGCCTCTTAATTCAGAGAAAGTGGGGAGAACTACATAACATTTCCCCAAGTTGGACATTCTTATTTCAGGGACTTACAAGTGACTGAGACTGTTAGAATAGTGGAGTGTCCTTCAAAAATGGATCCTCCATTCTCTAGGAAATTGGAAGGGTTGGCCTTTCTATTTTACTCCTACATCTTCCAGAATGGAAACTTCTTTTGTCTTTGGCTATTCAAAGTCCCCCACTTTTTTCCCCTCTGTCTCTTCCTGGGTCTTCCATAAACCTTGTTTTTATAAAAACACAGAGTCCATGATCTAAAAAGGAAATAAAAGGTAAACATAGGGATGAAATATGTGTCCGGTATCTAAGGGGAGACACAGTCACCTTTTAGTCAAGGATGTATACTTAGGCTAGTGCTTTCTTTGAGTCCTTGTTTCTATTTTGGAATAGGCTGAAGGAAGGGGAACACTGTCCTTGGGATAAATCTGAGATATGGCCCTGACACACACTGATGTAACACCTAACATAGCACCTAGTATATAATATGTAAACAATAAAATATATCGATTGTTAAAAATAATAGTGATCATAATAAAATGATATAGGACAGACAACCTATATTGAAATGACATAGGATTGGCAATACATAGTGAAATAATGTAAGACATACTATGCATAGGCAAATGATATGGGGCAGGCTATAAATGGTTTAGGAATTCAGGGAAGGAAGAGATTGCTTTGAAATGGATTGTGTACCTTGCTATAAAGAAGAGCATATTAGTGAGCAGGGAAAGCCTAGAAGGATATTCTTGAGGTTTTCATGGCCAATAGAATCAGAAGCAGGGAATGAACGAGTTTTGTGTGAAGGACAATGTCAAAGTGGTAGTGTGGCTGATCTGGGAGGAGGCCTGTGAGGTTGTTTAGGTCAGTTCCTTTCCTATGGACAGAGGAAGGCAAGACATGAGGGCATTTTGGCTACAGTATATTCTATTTCAGGACTGCAAAGCTATACTTGTGTTTAGGTGGACGGGCTACACTTATTTCCTAGGAGGCTTACCTGAAGCTGTGGGCTTGGATAAAAAAGATGGCCTTACTGAATGCAATTGTTTTTGGTCATAGTATATTCTCCAGGACAGGCCATTAATATACCAATGACCCTCAGTCTAGAATTCTCTGCACATGCAGTGGACTGCTCAGGTATCACAAGGTCTGTGAGTTATTATTATTTTCACATTTCATATGAAATTATTTTATATTTCATAAATATTATTTCAAAATCATATTTATAATAATAATTATTATTTTCAATGTCCTGGATCCCTGTAGGAGATCACACATTACTTATTCAAGGTTTATAAATGTGTAACACGATAAATCTAAAATAAAAGATTCTTCATTCTACTTTATGATCTAAATTATATAGAGTTATATATGCCCTCACGGTTCAAAATATTCATGATACATATAGTTTGAAAGATACTTTACAAAAATGCAACGTTCCTGATCTAGGAAGGAAAATAAAAGAAATGAAGTGGTAAAATTTGGGGAATTAGTAATTTATTCATGACTTCATTCATTCAAACATTTATGCCACGAAAATTTCTTGAGCCACTTCTCTGTGCCAGCGCTTCTGCCATTGAGAACTCAAATATGAATAAAGCAAAAAGCCTTGCTATCAGTGAACTTAGAGTCAGCATTTTTAGACAAATGACTCATTAGTGTATCTTAAAATCATTTAGCTTTACCTATGCTTAACAAGGCTGAGACTGCCTTGGCTATATTTCTGGAGGGAAGAGGAATAAATTCATTGAAAAATATGTGTCAATAGACATTCTTTCTAGACATGGTGTTAAAAAGCATTAAGATCAATTATTGTCTGAGTTTCCACTAGGTGGTTTATTTAACTAATAGCACTTGTGTGTTTTCAATAAATGCACCTTCCTCCCCAAAGAAGTCCAACTGGGCAGAAATCACTCTCATTTTCTTCAGTTAGATAAAGGAAGTGTTGTTATAAGTAATTGTGTGTGTGTGTGTGTGCGTGTGTGTGTGTGTAAATGTGTGTCCCTGTGCCTGCTTATGTATTCCTGGGCCTCATAGCTACTTTGATGTGATTATTGTAACAAAAGAGACAGGTCTTGGCTAGAACAGCAAGGCTACAGAAGCCACACAGAAAATTGTATAATTAGTCTTCAACTGTACATTGTACCTTGTTTAAAACAATGTCATGAATCTATAGGAATCTACATCAGAAATCAACAAATCCTTTAGGCTTGAAAGACTCATCCTCTTTTTCTCTTATGCTTTGTCTTCCCCTCTTTCACCAAATTAGTGTGACAAGTACTTAGACATGATCATTTAAAAATACCTTTTATCATTTCAATTAATCTGCCTAATTTCAAGAGCAAGTTTTCTAATTTTCAAAGATTTAATTGCCTATTGTTACAGCTCTAATGTGGCAAAGTGCAAGGAGACATTGGACTGCCACTGCTACACATGGCAGAGGAAGGCTGTTAAGATAAACCCTAATCCTCCCTGTGTCACTCTGCCACTACACTTCCCCAAAGAACTAAGTATCAGTTACAGCATTTTCTTAAAAAAAAAAAAAAAAAAACTGTTTTAAAGTCCCACTAATAGCGACTTCCGTATTGAAGACAGTGATTCAATTTACATACTAAAAATTCTGGTGGCCAGTGGTTCCATGGCTGGTGGATCAGTGGCTGGTGAAGCATCTCTGTGATTCTCTTGGCCCTTCTTTCATGATTGGAAGTTGGCAGCCGCAGCACTCTGCCTAAGGTCCTAATAGAACAGAATCTCACACAGGAAGGAAGATGGGTAGATATAAAGGGACTTTTTTCTTGTGTGCCTCTTTTCAAGGAGTTAAATATTTCCCCGGAAGCACATATTAGATTCACCTTATTTTTCATTGACCAGAACTGAATTAATGCCTATCTTAAGACCAATTGTAGGTAAGGGAAATATAATTTTAATGATTTGCTTAGACCAATTGTAATTCATTTCCTGGGGGAGGGCACACGGCTGCTTGAACAAA
The DNA here is from genome assembly GCF_053574225.1 of Canis aureus. Lineage (NCBI taxonomy): Eukaryota > Metazoa > Chordata > Mammalia > Carnivora > Canidae > Canis > Canis aureus. The sequence continues at coordinate 50,187,990 of NC_135614.1, forward strand.
ATTGGATTTCTGTTAGCAAGGAAGAATAGAGAAATGGCTATTGTGTAGGCAAACAAGAATGCCTTCTGTTTGGTTCTGATCTAAACAAATGTCTTTCTTTAGCTGTCATATTTTTTATTTATTTTTATTTTTTAAGATTTTATTTATTTATTCATGAGAGACAGAGACAGAGAGAGGCAGAGACACAGACAGAGGAGAAGCAGGCTCCATGCAGGAAGCCTGATGTGGAACTCGATCTCAGGACTCCAGGATCACACCCTGGGCTGATGGCAGGCGCCAAACCACTGAGCAACCCAGGGATCCTCTACCTGTCATATTTTTAATTCTCTATGAATATGCCATACCATTAGCAAATTATATTTATATAGTTTCACATCTGCAAGAAGTTAACTCCTGGGTTCTCTTTGTTCTTCATAATCACCCAGACAATAAAGTAGAAGTGAATATCATTATCAATGCCTTAAGGATAAGGAAACTGAAGTTTACTTGGATGAGGCAGAGTTGCATAGCTTAAGAGACAAAAAAAGGGTAAGCATTTTAGTCTAAATCTTCTGCAACCTGATGCCCCTTTTTAAGCTATTCCATTGGTGTCCTCTTCAATTGTAACGAAGTTGCTTTGTCTCCACAATAACCACGGCTATATGCCCGGGAATAGCAGAGGAGGTGCTTGACAATCTCTTCACCTCATGCTACCAAGTCTTACAAGACTATAAACAGGGAGATTTACAGTCCCGCAAGACCAGGAGCCCTTCATTCATTAATGTGAGAATAATTTATTAAGCACCAGCTCTACCAAGCACTGTGTTAAGTTATGGAGATAACATACCAGACAAACTATTCATGGTCACTGCAGTTTAGAATCTAAAACAGATGACAGAATTTTAAATAATCTATCACACTGGGGATCCCTGAGTGGCGCAGCGGTTTGGCGCCTGCCTTTGGCCCAGGGCGCGATCCTGGAGACCCGGGATCGAATCCCACGTCAGGCTCCCGGTGCATGGAGCCTGCTTCTCCCTCTGCCTGTGTCTCTGCCTCTCTCTCTCTCTCTCTCTCTCTCTCTGTGACTATCATAAATAAAAAAAAAAATAAAAAATAAAAAAATAATCTATCACACTGAAGTGTCACACCGGCTCTGAAGCAGAAGTAGAGGTGTGTTAAAAGCATTTAGTCAAAGCATCAGATCAAGTCATTGGGAAAGGGGAAAGTTAGAAAAATGTTCCACAGAAATTGCTATTAAATCTGATACTTTTGAAATTAAAAAGAGGGAGAAGACAGTACTCAAATGTAGTATCTGCTCAATAAATATTTAATGCCTTTTAAAATCAGCTTTACTGAGATATAATTTGCATTACAATTTACTCATTTAACATATAGACTTCAATGGTTTTTAGTATATTCTCAGTTGCACATGCATCACCACAATCAATTGTAGAACATTTTCATTACTACCAAAAGAAACCCCATATTCCTTAGCAGATACCCCCAGAATCCTATTCTTCCTCCCCCAGCCCTAAGCAACTACTAATCTTTTCGTCTCTATAGCTTGGTTAATTTGGGACATTTTTGTATAAATAGAATCGTACAATATGTGCCCCTTGGTAACTGAATTCTCTAAAGTTTTCAAAGTCTAACGATGTTTTCAAAGTTCTTCTATATTATAACACATATCAATGCTTCATTTCCTTTTTATTTTCAAACAGTGTTACACTGTATGGATATAAGATATTTTATTTATCCATTGATCATTTTATAGATATTGAGTTGTTTCTGCTTTTTGGTTATTTATGAATAATGCTGCTATGAACATTCATGGATAAATTTTTGTGTGCTGTTGAATTGTAAGATTTCCTTGTATATTCTAGGTGCAAGTTCCTTATATTTTATATGATTTGTAAAAATGTTCTCTGGTTCCATGAATTCTCTTTTCACCTGCTTATTGGTGTCCTTTAAAACAAAACTGTTTAAATTTTGATGATGTCTATTTATCTGTTTATTTCTGTTGTTACTGGTACATGATTTGGGGTCATGAAGGTGTATTTATGTTTTCCTCTAAGGTTTTATAGTTTTTTGTAGCTTCTAAGATTGTACAGCTTTTTTATAGCTCTTATATTTAGGTCTTTGATTACATTTTATGCTAATTTTTGTATGTACTATGAGTTGAATGCCTTTTGGATGATTCAGATTCTTAGTCAGGTCACTGAGTGCTCTTCAAAATTTGTCTATGGCCCAGTAACATCAGCATGACAAGGAAGCTTGTTAGAAATGCAAATATAGTCTTCAGGTTGATATTCTAGTTTGAAAGGTATTACCTTAGAGAGTTGCAAACAACATTGCTATTCACTTTAGTAGAAATTGGTAGCCCTCCTTTTATTTTAAAATGACAGATAGCAATTTTCAGCATCCAGCATCTCACATTGTTTCAAATCAGAACTTAGACATCACTTTGATGATTTTAAATAAAATACAGAAATTGTATTTTACTGCAGGAGAGTGCTAACATCCAGAGAATGCACAGTTAAACTTTGAACAATGTGTGGGTTAGGGGCTCTGGCCTCTCATGCAGTTAAAAATCATATATAACTTTGCTCCCAAACTTAACTATTAATGGCATACTGTCAACTGGAAGCCTCACCAATAAAATAAATACTTCATGAATGTATATTTTATATGTTGTATGTATTATAGACTGTATTCTTACATTCGAGTAAGCTAGAAAGGAAAATGTCATTAAGAAAATCATAAGGACGAGAAAATAAATTTAAGGGAAAGTAAAAAATCTGTATATAAGTGGACTCTTGCAGTTCAAACCTCTGTTGTTTAAGGATTAACTATATTTTCATAAGGCTTAAATTTATATTCAAGTAAAATCTTTCTGTAGACTAACAAAGACCTATGGTTTGTTTTTTGTAGCCTCTGATTATTAAACACATACATACACACACACACACATCAGTATTAAAAATTTCCTTTCAAATATATTAGGACATAGACAAAGAGAAAATAATATTCCTGGTGAAATGTCTGTTCTGAGGAAAAAAAGTTATTTTATAAATTGTCTTTAATATGGCAACTCCTAATATTTGGTAATATAATATATATAGTTCTGGGTTTATCATAGCTTAATGCTATATTCTGTAAATGGTTAGCTATTTATCTCAGCATTTTCTGATATATTTCTAGGTAGCAACCATTGGAGCAGGAAATCAATCTTAAGAAAAGTAATTTGAGAGTATGTAATTTTAGTTGCATACTTTTGAAGGATAAAAATACTTAAAATATCAAAGAAAATTAAACTAATGCATTAATTATAGGATACATGAGATTCTTTGAATAGGAGATTACAAATATTCTATGTTTTAAAGACATATATCATTTGGTAACTTTTAAAATAATTCTGTGAGACTAGATGGTTTTGAATACTCCCCTTTCTTTCTATGTCCACCACTTGCAAACACCCACACATATTGAGATGTATGCTAAAAGTAAACCATGTAAACCACCTGCTCTCCTGTATATCTAGAATATATACTACCCTGGTCTGTTACATAATTCTACAAAAAGACTGAATTACCAGGTCTCTGTTTACAAGTGTGTTTGGTCTTATGGTTGGGGCTTTTGGACATAAAGATTATTATAATTGCAGGTTAAGTAAAACACTCTGTGTAGATTGGTATTCATGTCATGTCTGTTGGGGAAGTTTCAATTTTTTTCTACTTTTTTAAGAGAGAAATGCAAATCATTACTTCACAGATGGGAAGATTCTGTCTTACGTGATAATGGCTTCTCTGTTGCCAAAGATAAAGAGCATAGTATAACAAATCAAAACCACAATGAGATACCACCTCACACCAATGAGAATGGGGAAAATTAACAAGGCAGGAAACCACAAATGTTGGAGAGGATGCGGAGAAAAGGGAACCCTCTTACACTGTTGGTGGGAATGTGAACTGGTGCAGCCACTCTGGAAAACTGTGTGGAGGTTCTATCAAAGAGTTAAAAATAGATCTGCCCTACGACCCAGCAATTGCACTGCAGGGGATTTACCCCAAAGATTCAGATGTAATGAAACGCTGGGACACCTGCACCCCGATGTTTATAGCAGCAATGTCCACAATAGCCAAACTGTGGAAGGAGCCTCGGTGTCCATCGAAAGATGAATGGATAAAGAAGATGTGGTTTATGTATACAATGGAATATTCCTCAGCCATTAGAAATGACAAATACCCACCATTTGCTTCAACGTGGATGGAACTGGAGGGTATTATGCTGAGTGAAATGAGTCAATCGGAGAAGGACAAACATTATATGTTCTCATTCATTTGGGGAATATAAATAATAGTGAAAGGGAATAGAAGGGAAGGGAGAAGAAATGGGTAGGAAATATCAGAAAGGGAGACAGAAGATAAAGACTCCTAACTCTGGGAAACGAACTAGGGTTGGTGGAAGGGGAGGAAGGCGGGGGGTGGGGGTGAATGGGTGATGGGCACTGAGGGGGGCACTTGACGGGATGAGCACTGGGTGTTATTCTGTATGTTGGCAAATTGAACACCAATAAAAAATAAATTTATTATAAAAAATAAAAAAAGAATATCAAGAAAAATGATCCTAATGTAGAAATATTAAAAAAAAAAGAACATAGTATAGATGTTCGTACCAGGCATAGATTTACTATTGAGATTGTAGTTTGCATGGTTTACATTTATGATATAAATATTTGTGACTCTCCATGGAGATGAGATGTTTGAGAACTTGAACTGTATAGCCACATAGACCTAGATTCAAGTACTGGCTCTACTAGCTCTGTAACTCTAGGCAAATAACAGTCCCTTTTAAGCCACCCTGACTCTCTTTTTAAAATTGAAGTAATGTGGATACCTAACTCAGAGGTCATTTTGGGGATAAACTAAAATTACACGAATACATGGTCTACTATGTTATTATTGTTAGTCTTTGGGCCATGTTTTATTAGGAAAAACAAGAAGAAGCTTATTATTATTTTTTTTTTTTAAGAAGAAGCTTACTTGAAGAAATGGAAGTAACAAATTTTAAGAATTTGGGACACCTGGGTGGCTCAGTGGTTGAGTGTCTGCCTTTGGCTCAGGTCATGATCCTGGGGTCCTGGGATCGAGTCCCACATCAGGCTCCCTTCATGGAGCCTGTTTCTCCCTCTGCCTATGTCTCCGCCTCTCTCTCTGTCTGTCTCTCATGAAGAAATAGGTTAAATCTTTAAAAAAAAAAAAGAATTTTGAGAACTTTTGTTATTTAAACTCCATTTTCCCTTAACATATATAACTCTATAGAAACACGGCTTAATCTCTTTACGACGCTAAAAAGAAATTGGATATATCACTGTATTTTGTGTTGCTTTGTTATTAGTTTTATAGGAAATCTATTTTGTACAGATCTTAAATCCCAAGTTGACCAGTTTGTTACAACATCTTATTACAAAGCTCAATTTGTTTACAGGATGGAGAACATTAACATAAAAATTCCTACCTAGAAAAATATGAGAAAAATGTGAATGCATGTAGAGTGATATGAATATCTGTTAGTGTTTTTGCAAGAAATGATGAATTTATGTATAAAAATAAGCCAATTAAACCCATAAGTCCATATTATCACTTCAAGGTTAAACATAGAGGCTCTAAAGATGATGACCTAAGAGTGCCAAGTACTAAATGAAATCTTCAGAGAACATACTCATCTCATCTAATGACTGTATTTTGCTTTTATAATGATAAGTGATGCAAGATTAATAATTTTTTGTTTGATTGAGCCAAATTGGAGATCTGTCTAAGCTTCGTTTCTTTATTTAAGTCTGGTCCCAAGCACAATAGAATTTGTCATTCCAAGGGCATCATTGACTTCCTACCTCTCAACTAATTTCTATTTTTCAATGCCTAACCTGTAGAGAGTGGCATTAGCGTGTTAGTTAAGACATATTTTTGTCTCTTCTTTCCTTTCTGGATCCTACTGAGAGAAACATCTAGAAACCACATGAGAATAGGAACAAGAGAAGCCCTTTATTGTGATGTGGCTGATGACTGCTGTTTTTAGAATGCCGGTTCCCACGGGCAAAACACAAAAAGAAAATTGTATTTAAAAAATAGTGTTGTGGCAAAGTTCGGAAATCCACTTGGGTCCCATGGGAAATTAAAGAGCAGGAAAAATTGGACCAAAGAAATTAAGACAATTTTTAGATTACAAACACTTTCTGGGAAAAGATTCAAACCAATTCAAATAAGCCACACAGAGAACAAGGGAGGATTCAAGGACGACTGGGTAAAAACTAAATTGCAGGGTTAGGTTAATTGGTATGGGCAGGAAGGCTTCCTATCAGGTTTAAGCAGTGAGCGTGTCTAAATAATGCTGAGAAAATTGAGTTAGAGAGTGTACACACAACATTTAGGAACTATGATGATTGCATTTCTGCTTAAACCAGAGATCTAGCTAACGGAAATCATTTTCCTATTTATTCACATGTGCAGGAGAGAAAGGACATCTAGAATTAAATCTGAAGGCAAGCTCATGAGCCTGAGTTGGATGTCTGCAACTCTCATGCAATGATGCTGGGTGCAAATCTTTTTAAAGCTACTTTCATTTACTTAGCTTCTCACTTATGACAAGTAAAATTTAAACAGTGAAAGTACATAAGCTCAACTGTGGAAGGCTGGAGATGCAAACATAATCAGTTTTCTAAAATTTTGTGTGAATGGTGATGGCAAAGTTGATTTTATAAATTTTTGTTTAGTTTTTCATTTTTCTCTTTTTAAAGGGTACATATTTGCTAAATTAAAGGTTTAAACCTGGCAATTTTTACCTTGAAAAGTTTGATGAGCTTGCTTGGAAAAGAAAATACTGAGATGTTTTCATAGAGTCATGTTAATGCTATTAAAAAAGGAGATAGAAAGGGTAGGGTGTTTTAGATTATCAGTTAGTATTTGTAAACCTAGCATCAACATCCTTTTCCATGCCGTTCATCTACACATACAATTACTTTTCCTGAATATCCGGCACCATTATAAGTAGTCAATACCATTCCTTAAACCTAATAGTTTATCGGTCAAGGTGCTTCGGCTTTTAGTTTGTTTACTGCAAGCAACTGAAACCATCCCTAGATATCCTTAGAAAAAGATAAATTTAATAAAAAGCTCTTTAGAATTCAGAGTAACATAAAGGCTGGAAAATCAAACTTATAAGGTGTGCATTTGGGCAGGAGGGATAGAAAGAAAGGAAGCACATAACATATTGAAGGAGGCAGGTGCTCTTACTCTTAACTTCACAGGCAAGTGAATAAGAATAGATTTCGGAGTTTGTGATTGGTTCATGCACTTGCATATGGCTACCTGCAAAGTGGGTAGAATAAGGATTAAAGATTTTACAACCATCCTCTGTCTATCCTCCTATATAAGGTATCCCACCAATTATATTTGCAATGGGGAGTTCCCCTCAAGAAGAGACATTGCTTACAGGGCACAAGAATGCACTCATACACACACAACACACACATTCTCTCACACACATACACACACACATACTGAAAATGTATACACAATAGTTAGTGTTAGTTTCTGATTTATTTTTTGCAGTCAAGATTGGTAAGACTAAATGAATCTAATTTAGCAAAACAGTCATCTGTAATGACTTGCTAATAAAGGTATGCTACAGCTAGTCACAGACACAGAGTGAGTTCTGGAATTCGTTTTCTATGAATTTTAAACTGACACAAAATAAATAGTGTTTCTGGTAAAAGCTTCTTTTGAAAATGCTAGGGAAGAATAATAATCTACAAAGGTGACATGCTGTACAGAATTTGTTAATATTAATTTGACTTTTAAGCCTGTATCTAATAATAAACCAGGTATAAGAAAAAAAAGTCATGTCAGTTAGACCCAGCATACAGATTCAGAACCAGGCTTTGTTTTAAAGCAGGATAGAAAATACAAGGATATATTTTGGACAACATAGCCATTTACTATTCTAGGCAATATCTAAAATAAAATGGAAGTAGTGCCAATGAGCAATAATTATTGGTGATTTTTATGTTCTTTCTCTTTTTCACTTAATTTCTATTAGCATTCATTTATAAGAGATATCTGTCTCTACTTTTACCCATCATTCAAAATTTTGAACAAGTGGCCACAATTAGATATTTGGGCTCTCTTTAGTTTTACATGATCTGCAGCAAAAGAAGAAAAAGTGAGAAATTGAAGAATAAAAAAAAATACATGATGCAGCCAAATGAATGATTTAAACTAGGTACAGTGTTTAAACTTTAACCTTTTATTGTTGTTTCTGAGCTCTTGTTTGAAACTACTTTCAAGGCTTGCCTAAAAGCATACAGCATTTAATTTTAATCTTCTAAATAAAAAACTCCATATTTCATTAAAAGAAAAAATATGCATGGTTTTCATCTGAATAGCTGTGACTATGAATTTACTTCACTGGAATGCAATATAAAATCATTATACTTATTTCTTATGCAAATGTATCAAAATTGGCAATTTTTGTTTGCTTATAATTCATTGAACACTTAGTCATGTAAATAGAAAAAAAAGTGACTTGATATCAAAACAAAAACAAAGTAGGAATAAATTGGCAATTTCCAAATGCATAGCTAAATTATTTCAAATGAAGTTCCCTGGATGAGTGGCAGTAATACATCAAGGGCAAAGCTGTATTCCACTCTTTCAGAACCTGAGCCATAGATTGTAGAAAACTAGGTTTGCTATGAAGTACCATTAACTCCTTCAGTGTCTCCCTTAGCACATTTGATGTTGTCTATATAACTCATTGTTCTTGGTGGAGAACAACCAAAGCTGACTTTGGCTGAGAAAGCAGAAATATAGTTTATTTAAAAATATTGGAAATTTATAGGACTATTGGGGTGCTGGAAGACAAGATTCAAAGCTTTACAGATAGAAACCACATCTAAAACTAAATCATAGAGTTAAGCTGTTAATAGAATTGGAATTTTGGGGGGGTTTATTATTTTCAGAAACTGTTACTGTTGCTATAAAGAGAGAGATCCTCACCACTTTTGCTGCTCTAGTCACTAGCTCTGATGCAGTTAATCTAGGTCATATGTATATGTCATAGCATTGAAATCTAGGGAAGCGAGTATCCAGCATTTTCTTTTCTGGTGGGAGATATTCATGAGGTGAGGAACTTCCCAAATATGGGAAAGATGTTCAGTGTTCTAAAAACTGGAATACAGCACTAATTGCCCGCAGGGAATTCAGAAGACACAAAGTAATCAAATATTAATCTAAGCTGTTGAGCATTTTTAGCATGAAAATGTATTGAATTTTCTTAAATACTCCTTGTGCTATGTCATATTTATTGATTTATGTATATTGAGCTATTCTTGTATCCCAGGAATAAATCTCACTTTATCATGTTTTATGATCCTTCCAATGTACTGTTGAATTTGGTTTGTTAGTATTTTTTTTTTTTAATTTATTTCTGATAGTCACAGAGAGAGAGAGAGAGAGAGAGAGAGAGGCAGAGACACAGGCAGAGGGAGAAGCAGGCTCCATGCACTGGAAGCCTGATGTGGGATTCGATCCCGGGTCTCCAGGATCGGGCCCTGGGCCAAAGGCAGGCGCCAAACCGCTGCGCCACCCAGGGATCCCCGGTTTGTTAGTATTTTGTTGTAGATTTTGCATTTATGACTATAGGGGCATTGGCCTATAATTTCCTTTTCTTGTATAATTTCCTTTTCCTTTCCTTTGGCTTTAGTTTCAGAGTAATGCTGGCCTTGTAAATTTAGTTTGGAAATGTTCCATCCTCTTTAATTTTTTGGAAGGGTTTGAGAAGAATTGTTATTAATTCTTCTTTAAATGTTTTGCAGAATTCATCAGTGAAGCCATCTACACCTGGGTTAAATTTCTTTTTTAGGAAGTTTTAGATTACTGATTCAGTCTCTTTACTGTTACTGGTGTATTTAGATTTTCTATTTCTTCATGATTTGGTGTTGGTAGGTTGTATATTTTCAGGGATTTATCCATTTCTTCCAACGTATCCAATACATTGATGTATAATTGTTCAGTTAGTCTCTTGTGATCCTTTGCATTACTGTGGCATCAGTTGTAATGTTTCCTTTTCCATTTCTAATTTTATTTGTATTTCCTCTCTTTTTTCTTCTTAGTCAACTTAAATATTTGCCAGTTTTGCTTATCTTAAAAAAGCCCCCACTTTTCCTTTTTAAATTTTTTCTATTATTTTTCAAGTTACAGAAGAATTCAATTCAATAAAATACATACATGACAAGCCTACAGCCAGCATTATACCTACCAGTGAAAAACTGAAGCTTTTCTTCCAAGATCAAGAACAAGACAAGGATGCCCATTCTTGCCACTTCTATTCAACATAGTACTGGAAGTCTTATCCAGAGCAACTAGGCAAGAAAGTAAAATAAGCATTCAAATCAGAAAGGAAGAAATAAAATTGTCTCTGTAGATGGTAGATTTTATATATAGGAAACTCTAAATTTCACCAAAAAACTTAGAACTGATAAATTTAATAAAGTTACAGAATGCAAAATCAACATACATAAACAGACATAAAACATACAACATACAGAAAATCAGTTGTAATTCTATATATTACCAAGGAAATATCAAAAAAGAAAATTAAGAAAGCAATCTTATTTATAATAGCACCTAAAATAAAAAGAAATGCCTAGGAGTAAACTTAACCAAGGAAGTAAAAGGCTTGTATACTGAAAACTACAAAACATTGATGAAGGAAATGAAAGAATACACAAATAAATGAAAAGACATCCCATACTCATGGATTGGAAGACTTAATATTGTTAAAATGTCCATATTACTAGTGGGGGAGCTAAGATGGTAGGAGGACTCTAGTCTCACCTTGTCCCTTGAACACAGCTAGATAGTTATCAAATCATTCTAAATATGCAAGAAATAGATGTGAGGACTGATGGAACAAATTGCATATCTAGAGGGAAAGAAGAGGCCACTTTGAGGAAGGTAGAAAATACAGAGATATGGTTTAGGGGATAAACAGATCACAGATGCTGCAGACAGAAGGGAGCCTTGGTAGCAGAGAAAGATGAGAGTGGAGCACATGGGGATATGCACTAGGTGAACACTTCCCCAAAGTCATTGGCTGGGACAATGAGAGGGCATAATTTCTGTGAGTTTTTGCAACCATGAGGGGCTGAAACACTGGAGTTTTAGAGGTCTGTGGGCTTGGCTGGGATAGGGCCTGAGGACCCTGAAGAGAAGGCACACAAGCAACCCCAAGGCCGACTCTGATCGGAGGACCACCTAAGGTGCTTTGAGAGACTGGTCATTCTTCTTTGGATGCATCTGTGAGAGGTGACATTTGCAGCCACCTCTCAGGACACAAATTCCCTTTCCAGGCTCCATTTCCCTTCTCTAACCCCCAGTATAGGCACAGAGACATCTGCTTAGGGTGATGAGATTTGGACACTGGCTATTAGCCTACTTTAATCTCATGCCCCTGAACTTTGGTGTGACTGCCCTTCTCATTTTTTTAATTTATTTTTTATTGGTGTTCAATTTACCAATATACAGAATAACCCCCAGTGCCTGTCACCCATTCACTCCCACCCCCGCCCTCCTCCCCTTCTATCACCCCTAGTTCGTTTCCCAGAGTTAGCAGTCTTTACGTTCTGTCTCCCTTTCTGATATTTCCCACCCATTTCTTCTCCCTTCCCTTATATTCCCTTCCACTATTATTTATATTCCCCAAATGAATGAGAACATATAATGTTTGTCCTTCTCTGACTGACTTATTCACTCAGCATAATACCCTCCAGTTCCATCCACGTTGAAACAAATGTTGGGTATTTGTCATTTCTAATAGCTGAGTAATATTCCATTGTATGCATAAACCACATCTTCTTTATCCACTCATCTTTCGATGGACACCGAGGCTCCTTCCACAGTTTGGCTATTGTGACCACTGCTGCTATAAACATCGGGGTGCAGATGTCCCGGCATTTCATTGCATCTGTATCTTTGGGGTAAATCCCCAGCAGTGCAATTGCTGGGTCATAGGGCAGGTCTATTTTTAACTCTTTGAGGAACCTCCACACAGTTTTCCAGAGTGGCTGCACCAGTTCACATTCCCACCAACAGTGTAAGAGGGTTCCCTTTTCTCCGCATCTTCTCCAACATTTGTGGTTTCCTGCCTTGTTAATTTGCCCCATTCTCACTGGTGTCAGGTGGGATCTCATTGTGGTTTTGATTTGTATTCCCCTGATGGCAAGAGATGCAGAGCATTTTCTCATATGCATGTTGGCCATGTCTATGTCTTCCTCTGTGAGATTTCTCTTCATGTCTTTTGCCCATTTCATGATTGGATTGTTTGTTTCTTTGGTGTTGAGTTTAAGAAGTTCTTATAGATCTTGGAAACTAGCCCTTTATCGGATATGTCGTTTGCAAATATCTTCTCCCATTATGTAGGCTGTCTTTTAGTTTTGTTGACTGTATCCTTTGCTGTGCAAAAGCTTCTTATCTTGATGAAGTCCCAATAGTTCATTTTTGCTTTTGTTTCTTTTGCCTTCGTGGATGTATCTTGCAAGAAGTTACTGTGGCCGAGTTCAAAAAGGGTGTTGCCTGTGTTCTCCTCTAGGATTTTGATGGAATCTTGTCTCACATTTAGATCTTTCATCCATTTTGAGTTTATCTTTGTGTATGGTGAAAGAGAGTGGTCTAGTTTAATTCTTCTGCATGTGGATGTCCAATTTTCCCAGCACCATTTATTGAAGAGACTGTCTTTCTTCCAATGGGTAGTCTTTCCTCCTTTATCGAATATAAGTTGACCATAAAGTTCAGGGTCCACTTCTGGGTTCTCTATTCTATTCCATTGATCTATGTGTCTGTTTTTCTGCCAGTACCACACTGTCTTGATGACCACAGCTTTGTAGTACAACCTGAAATCTGGCATTGTGATGCCCCCAGCTATGGTTTTCTTTTTTAAAATTCCCCTGGCTATTCGGGGTCTTTTCTGATTCCACACAAATCTTAAAATAATTTGTTCTAACTCTCTGAAGAAAGTCCATGGTATTTTGATAGGGATTGCATTAAACGTGTATATTGCCCTGGGTAACATTGACATTTTCACAATATTAATTCTGCCAATCCATGAGCATGGAATATTTTTCCATCTCTTTGTGTTTTCCTCAATTTCTTTCAGAAGTGTTCTATAGTTTTTAGGGTATAGATCCTTTACCTCTTTGGTTAGGTTTATTCCTAGGTATCTTATGCTTTTCGGTGCAATTGTAAATGGGATTGACTGCTTAATTTCTCTTTCTTCAGTCTCATTGTTAGTGTATAGAAATGCCATTGATTTCTGGGCATTGATTTTGTATCCTGCAACGCTACCAAATTGCTGTATGAGTTCTAGCAATCTTGGCGTGGAGACTTTTGGGTTTTCTATGTAGAGTATCATGTTATCGGCGAAGAGGGAGAGTTTGACTTCTTCTTTGCCAATTTGAATGCCTTTTATGTCTTTTGTTGTCTGATTGCTGAGGCTAGGACTAACAGTACTATGTTGAATAGTAGTGGTGAGAGTGGACATCCCTGTCTTGTTCCTGATCTTAGGGGAAAGGCTCCCAGTGCTTCCCCATTGAGAATGATATTTGCTGTGGGCTTTTCATAGATGGCTTTTAAGATGTCGAGGAATGTGCCTCTATCCCTACACTCTGAAGAGTTTTGATCAGAAATGGATGCTGTATTTTGTCAAATGCTTTCTCTGCATCTAATGAGAGTATCATATGGTGGTTTTTCTCTTGCTGATATGATGAATCACATTGATGTTTTATGGGTGTTGAACCAGCCTGTGTCCCAGGGATAAATCCTACTTGATCATGGTGAATATTCTTCTTAATGTACAGTTGGATCCTATTGGCCAGTATCCTGTTGAGAATTTTTGCATCCATGTTCATCAGGGATATTGGTCTATGATTCTCCTTTTTGGTGGGGTCTTTGTCTGGTTTTGGAATTAAGGTGATGCTGGCCTCATAGAACGAATTTGGAAGTACTCCATCTCTTTCTATCTTTCCAAACAGCTTTAGGAGAATAGGTATGGTTTCTTCTTTAAACGTTTGATAGAATTCCCCTGGGAAGCCATCTGGCCCTGGACTCTTGTGTCTTGGGAGGTTTTTGATGACTGCTTAAATTTCCTCCCGGGTTATTGGCCTGTTAAGGTTTTCTATTTCTTCCTGTTCCAGTTTTGGTAGTTTGTGGCTTTCCAGGAATGCGTCCATTTCTTCTAGATTGCCTAATTTATTGGCGTATAGCTGTTCATAATATGTTTTTAAAATCGTTTGTATTTCCTTGGTGTTGGTAGTGATCTCTCCTTTCTTATTCATGATTTTATTAATTTGAGTCTTCTCTCTCTTCTTTTTAATAAGGCTGCCTAATGGTTTATCTATCTTATTAATTCTTTCAAAGAACTAACTCCTGGTTCTGTTGATCTGTTCCACAGTTCTTCTGGTCTCGATTTCGTTGAGTTCTGCTCGAATCTTTATTAACTCCCTTCTTCTCTTGGGTGTAGGATCTATTTGCTGTTTTTTCTCTAGCTCCTTTATGTGTAAGGTTAGCTTTTGTATTTGAGTTCTTTCCAGTTTTTGAATGGATGCTTGTATTGCGATGTATTTCCCCCTTAGGACTCCTTTTGCTGCATCCCAAAGATTTTGAATGGTTGTATCTTCATTCTCATTAGTTTCCATGAATCTTTTTAATTCTTCCTTAATTTCCTGGTTGACCCTATCATCTTTTAGCAGGATGGTCCTTAACCTCCACGTGTTTGAGGTCTTTCCAAACTTCTTGTTGTGATTTAGTTCTAATATCAAGGCATTATGGTCTGAGAATATGCAGGGGACGATCCCAATCTTTTGGTATCAGTTCAGACCTGATTTATGACCCAGTATGTGGTCTATTCTGGAGGAAGTTCCATGTGCACTTGAGAAGAATGTGTATTCAGTTGAGTTTGGATGTAAAGTTCTGTAGATATCTGTGAAATCCATCTGGTCCAGTGTATCATTTAAAGCTCTCGTTTCTTTGGAGATGTTGTGCTTAGAAGACCTATGGAGTATAGAAAGAGCTAGAGTGAAGTCACCAAGTATAAGTGTATTATTATCTAAGTATTTCTTCACTTTGGTTATTAATTGATTTATATATTTGGCAGCTCCCACATTTGGGGCATATATATTGAAGATCGTTAAGTTCTCTTGTTGGATAGATCCTTTAAGTATTATATAGTGTCCCTCTTCATCTCTCACTACAATCTTCTGGGTAAATATTAGTTTATCTGATATAAGGATGGCTACCCCTGCTTTCTTTTGAGGACCATTCGAATGGTAAATGGTTCTCCAACCTTTTATTTTCAGGCTGTAGATGCCTTTCTGTCTAAAGTGAGTCTCTTGTAGACAGCAAATAGATGGGTACTGCTTTTTTATCCAGTCTGAAACCCTGCGTCTTTTGATGGGGTCATTAAGCCCGTTCACGTTCAGAGTTACTATTGAAAGGTATGAGTTTAGTGTCATCATGATATCTATTCAGTCCTTGTTTTTGTGAATTGTTCCACTGGACTTCTTCTTAAAGGGGAATTTTAAGAGTCCCCCTTAAAATTTCTTGCAGAGCTGGTTTGGAGGTCACATATTCTTTCAGTTGCTGCCTGTCTTGGAAGCTCTTTATATCTCCTTCCATTTTGAATGAGAGCCTTGCTGGATAAAGTATTCTTGGTTGCATGTTCTTCTCATTTAGGACCCTGAATATATCCTGCCAGCCCTTTCTGGCCTGCCAGGTCTCTGTGGAGAGGTCTGCTGTTATCCTAATACTCCTCCCCATAAAAGTCAGGGATTTCTTGTCTCTTGCTGCTTTAAGGATCTTCTCTTTATCTTTGGAATTTGCAAGCTTCACTATTAAATGTCGAGGTGTTCAACGGTTTTTATTGATTTTAGGGGGGGATCTCTCTATTTCTTGGATCTGAATGCCTGTTTCCCTTCCCAGATTAGGAAAGTTTTCAGCTAGAATTTGTTCAAATACATATTCTGGCCCTCTGTCCCTTTCGGTCTCCTCGGGAACACCAATTAAACGTAGGGTTTTCTTCCTCAGGCTGTCGTTTATTTTCCTTAATCTATCTTCATGGTCTTTTAGTGACTGCCCTTCTCATTGAAGCTTTCCTTGGCACCGGTGCAGCAAGATCCTCCCCCAGAGGATCAGGGGTCCCTACCATACCAGATCCCTATAGATTGGAGTTTTAAAAGTCAGCAGATTTGGCTGGGATAGAGCCTGGAGTTCCCTGCACTACTCCAGGCAGGCAAGCAATGTGGAGACAGCATGAAAACAACAGTCTAAAAAACACCTGGGATCATGAGAGGAAATTATTCCTTCTTCTGACAGTGCTTCCCTGAATACAGCAATCACTGACTCCCTTCTATGGAGACAAAGAAGCTGACTGGTACCATTTTCTTCCCTTGCCCCTCAGCATAAATTAATTTCAGTAAACAGCACAGCACCAACTCTGGCTGCCTAACCTGCTTACATTGAGTATCACTGTCCTATACTCTCCTGTAGTGCTTTTCTCAGGCAGTTGTGCCTAGAGATCAGTGCAACAGGACTTTTCCCCAGAAGCCCAGGAAAAAAACAAAAAAACAAACAAAAAAACAACCTTCTGCACACTTGTGTACTGACCATAGAATTCTGCAAGATTTCATTTCTAGTAAGTAGCATCACGTCTCTTTTCACAAGCCGACCAGAGCTCAACTAGTTAAAACTCACCATACTCTGGCCAAGATCCAAACATTGCCTATTGCAGGCAAGGAGAAACCCTGTAGACAACTGACCTGAGGAGTAGATTATCCAAAACATAGCAGCAGATTATATGCACCACATACCAGAGACAGTCTCTGAAGTGCCAGGCCCTGGACAGTATAGACCTTTTCTTAATAAAGCCATTACTCTCAGAAGCTGGGAACATAACAGGGTTTTATAACACACAGAAGACAGAGGCCTAGGCAAAATGCAAGATGGGAGAATTCATCCCAAAAGAAGGAACAAGAAAAGGTCACAGTTAGGGATCTAATAAAAATAGATATAAGTCATATGCTTGATGGAGAATGTAAAACAACAATCATAAGGATACTAGCTGGGCTTGAGAAAAGCATAAAAGATGACAGGGAGTCCTTTACTAAAGTATAAAAGAGCTAAAAACTAAGCAGCCCAAATGAAAAATGCAGTAACTGAGACTCAAAACCAACTAGATGTAATGGCCACAAGTATGGAAGAAGCAGAGGAACAAATAAGTGATATAGAACATAAAATAAGATAAAAGGGAAGAACACAGATATCCAAGATCAGGAGGTACAGAAACCTCCTGTTGTAAACAATAAAAACAGGGCCTAAACCAAGACACATTGTAGTTAATTTGCAAAATATAGAGATAAAGAAATATCCTAAAAGAAACAAGAAAAAAGAAGTCCCTAATGTACAAGGAAAGACAAAATGAGAACTCTGTACAGTAGCAGGCTGGAAGGGAGTGGCATGATATAACCAATGTGCTGAATGGGAAAAATATGCAGCCAAAAATATTCTATCCAGAAAGACTATCATTCAGAATAGAAGAAGAGATATAAAGAGTTTCCCAGACAAAAGCTAAAGGAGTTTGTGACCACTAAACCAGCCCTGCAAGAAATAGTAAAGGGGACTCTGTGAGTGGGAAAGACCAAAAGTAACAAGGACTAGAAAAGAACAGAGAAAATCTCCAGAAACAGTGACAAAACAAGTAATAAAATGGCACTAAATTCATATCTATCAATAATTACTCTGAATGTAAATGGACTCAATACTCCAATCCAAAGACATAGGGTGTCAGAATGGACCAAAAACCAAGACCCATCTATGTGTTGCCTATAAGAGACTCATTTTAGATCTAATGACACGTGCAGAATGAAAGTGAGGGGATAGAGAAATATTTACTATGCAAATGGATGTCAAAAGAAAGCAAGAATAGCAATACTTATATCAGAAAAACTAGATTTTATACCAACAGTTGTAACAGGAGATGAAGGGCACCACATCATGATAAAGGGGTCTATTCAACAAGAAGATCTAACAATTGCAAATATTTATGCCTTCACCTTGGGAGCACCCAAATACATAAAACAATTAATAACAAACACGGAGGAACTAATTGATAATAATATTATAATAGTAGGGGACTTTAGCACCCCACTTCCATCAACGGACAGATTAAGCAGAAAATCAACAGAGAAACAATGGCTTTGACCTGTTATATTTCAGATATATTCAGAGCATTTCATCCTAAAGCAGCAGAATACACACACTTTTCAAGTGCAGTTGGAACATTCTCCAAAATAGATCACACACTAGGTCACAAATCAGGCTTCCAAAAGCACAAAAAAAATGAGATGATACCATGCATATTTTCTTACCATAAGGCTATGAAACTTGAAGTCAACCACAAGGCAAAACATTGGAGAGACCATAAATACATGGAGGCTAGAGAGCATCTTATTAATAATGAATGGGTCAACCAGGAAATTAAAGAAGAAATTTAAAAATACCCAGAAACAAATGAAAAAAAAAAAAAAACATGATGGTGCAAAGCTTTTAGGATGCAGCAAAAGGGGTCATAAGTGGAAAGTATATAGCAATAAAGGCCTTGCCTCAAGAGCAAGAAAAATCTCAAATAGAAAACCTAACCTTACACCTAAAGAGCTAGAAATAGAAGAACAAATGAAGGCTAAAGCCAGCAGGAAAAAAGGAAATAATGAAGATTTGAGCAGAAATAAATGATACGGAAACAAACAACAAAAAACACCCAGGAAGACAGATCAATGAAACCAGCAGCTGGTTCTTTTAAAAAGTTAATAAAATTGATAAACCCCTAGCTGGACTTATCAAAAAGAAAAGAAAAAGGATCCAAGTAAATAAAATCACTAATGAGAGAGGAGATATCACAATCAACACCACAGAAATACAAACAATTATAAGAGAATATTATGAAAAATTATATGCCAACAAATTGGGCAATCTGGAGGAAATTTATAAATTCCTAGAAACATATAAACAAAACTGAAACAGGAAGAAATAGAAAACTTGAACAGACCTATAACCAGCAATGAAATTGAATCAGTAATCAAACATTTTCTAATAAACAAAAGTCCAGGGCCAGATGGCTTCCCAGGGGAAATTTACCAAACATTTAAAGAAGAGTTAATACCTATTCTTCTCACACTATTCCAAAAAAATAGAAATAGGAGGAAAACTTCCAAACTCATTCTATTAATGAGGCAAGCATTGCCCTGATTCCAAAACCAGACAAAGACTCCACTAAGAAAGAGAACTACTGGCCAATATCCCTGAGGAACATGGATGAAGGAATTCTCAACAAAATACTAGCACATTGAATTCAACAGTACATTAAAAGAGTCACTCACTTCCATCAAGTGAGATTTATTCTCGGGTTGCATGAGCCCTTCAATATTCACAAATCAATCAATATCACACACCGTATTAATAAAGGAAAGGGTAAGAACCATATGATCCTCTTAGTGGATGCAGAAAAAGCATTTGACAAAGTACAAAATCCATTCATGATCAAAACCCTCAACAAAGTAAGGATAGAGGCAACATATCTCAACATCATAAAGACCATATAAAAAAAAAACCCACAGATAATATCATCATCAATGGGGGAAAAAGTGGAGAGCTTTTTTTCTAAGGTCAGGAACATAACAAGGATGCCTACTCTCACCACTGTTATTTAATACAGTACTGGAAGTCCTTGCCTCAGAAATCAGTCCCCAAAAGAAAAGCCATCCAAATTAACAAAGAAGAAGTCAAAATTTCACTACTTGTAGATGGCACGATGCTCTACATAGAAAACCCAAAAGACTCCACCAAAAAATTGCTAGATAGAACTGGTTAAAGAATTCAGTAAAGCAGCAGGATACAAAAATCAATGTATAAAAATCTGTTGCATTTCTATATACTAATAATGAAGAATCAGGAAGAGAAATAAAGAATCAATTTCATTTCAATTACACCAAGAACCAACCATAAGATACCCAGGAATAAACTTAATCAAAGAGATAAAAGATATGTATTCTGAAAACAATAAAGCACCGGGATCCCTGGGTGGCTCAGTGGTTTAGCGCCTGCCTTTGGCCCAGGGCATGATCCTGGAGACCCAGGGACCGAGCCACATCAGGCTCCCAGCATGGAGCCTGCTTCTCCCTCCTCCTGTGTCTCTGTCTCTCTCTCTGTCTCTCTCTCTCTCTATGTCTATCATAAATAAATAAATAAATCTTAAAAAAAAATTATAAAGCACTAATGAAAGAAATTGAAAATGACACAAAGAAATGGAAAAATATTCCATGTTCACTGATCAAAGGAAAAAAATTTTGCTAAAATGCCTATACTACCCAAAGCAATCTATACATTTAATGCAATTCCTATCAAGATACCATTAGTTTTTGGGATCCCTGGGTGGCGCAGCGGTTTAGCGCCTGCCTTTGGCCCAGGGCGCAATCCTGGAGACCCAGGATCGAATCCCACATCGGGCTCCTGGTGCATGGAGCCTGCTTCTTCCTCTGCCTATGTCTCTGCCTCTCTCTCTCTCTCTCTCTCTGTGTATGACTATCATAAAAAAAAAAAAAAAGTTACTATCCAAAGTGTTTTTTTCCCCAAAGTGTTTAAATAGTATCTACAACAGAGTGGCATAAAAAAAAATTTAAAATGGTCAAAAGCCCTTATCTTCGTTGACATTTCTTCAATGAAGACATTTTTTTTCTTTTTTTTTTTTAATTTTTATTTATTTATGATAGTCACAGAGAGAGAGAGAGGCAGAGACACAGGCAGAGGGAGAAGCAGGCTCCATGCACCGGGAGCCCGATGCGGGATTCGATCTTGGGTCTCCAAGATCCTGCCCTGGGCCAAAGGCAGGTGCCAAACCGCTGCGCCACCCAGGGATCCCCTTCAATGAAGACATATAGAGAACTACTAGGTTTATGAAAAGGTGCTCAACATTCATAATCATCAGGAAAACACAAATCAAAGCCATGAGATAATCACCTCACATCCTTTAGAATGGCCATCATAAAAAATATAAAGGTAAGAAGTGTTGGAGAAAATATGGAGAAACTGGAACCCTTGTACATTGCTGGCAGGAATTTTAAAAAGTTATAACCATTATGAAAAACAATTTGGGGATTCCTCAACAAATTAAAAATAGAACTACCATATGATCCAGCAATCCTATATCTGGTTGTGTATCCAAAAGAATTGAAATTGGGCTATTAAAGAGATATCCGTACTCCCATTTTCATTGCAGCATTATTCAGAATAGCTAGGATATAGAAATAACCCAAATGTCCATGGATGGAGAAATGGAGAAAGAAAATGTAATATATAGATATAGATATATAGATACACACACATACACACATACACATATATATGTTGGGATATTATTTAGCTTTAAAAAGGAAGTAAATCTTGCCTTTACAACAGCATGGATGAACTTGGAGGACATTATGCTAAGTGAAGTAAGTCAGTCATGGAGGGCAAATATGGCATAATTGCACTTCTATGAGGAATCTAAAATATCAAGCTCCTAGAACCAGAATAGTGGAATGGTGGTTGTCAGGGGATGGTGGGGAAGGAGATGTGAGGTTTTGTTCCTCAATGGTTATAAAGTTTCATTTATCCAAGATGAATAAGTCCTAGAGATCTGCTATACAACATAGTGCCCATAGTTAACAATATGGTATTGTGTACTTAAAAAATTTGTTAAGAGGGTAGATCTCATGTTAAGCACTCTTACTACACCAAAACAAAATAAAATAAAATACTAAACAAACTTTTGGAAATGATGGATATGTTTATTACCTTAATTGTGGTGATGGTATCATGAGTGTATTCATATATTCAAATTTATCAAATTGTATACATTTAACATGTTTAGTTTTTGCATGTGAATTACACTTCAATAAAGCTGTTAGAAAATACTAATATAGGTACTTCACTGAAGAAATTTGTCTGCTTATTCATTGACTTTAACATAAGGAGATTATCCTGGTTGGCTAATGTAGTTACACAAGTCCTTAAAAAAAGAAGAGGAAGGGGGATGAGAAATGAAATATTAGGGTAGGTTAGACAGACTCAAAGTCTTAAGACTAAATGTCTTATTGGTTTAGAAGATAGAAGGAGTTACAAGTGAAGGAATGAGGATCTCAACCATGAGAAGCTGATAAAGACTTCTGTCTAATACCACTGAGGTATATCTTGGTCCTATAAGCACAAGGAAATAAATATGGCCAACCACCTGAATAAGCTGGGAAGTAGATTTTTCCCCAGTGTCCAAAAAATAATGCAATCTGGTTCATGCTTTGACTTGGTTTGGTGAAACCTGGAGCAGAAGCCCAGCTGATATTGGGAATGCCCAGACTTCGAATTAAACAGCTGTGATATAATACATCTGTGTTGTTTGAAGTCACCAAGCATGTGGTAATTTGTTTGGGTATCAATAGAAAACTAATAAAAAGCTATAAGAAAAAACTGGGATATGGAGTAAAAGCTGATCTTCTTGCACAAAGTCTTGTGCTTAGGGACTAAGAGATGATAAACAGAATTTGGAGAGAAGAGAACTGTGAAAAGAAATTTGAAGGCTCCCAGAGACACATTTGATCTTCCCTTGTATCACCCTTTTTGCTTTTAAATGGTTTTCATTCTGAATATGCCTCTCCTGGTAGAGTAATACTACAATAACTTACAGATCAAAAGATCCTTATTTTATATCTGCAAGGAGGACTAATAAATATTGAGAACAGTTTAGAATTTCTCCTGACTGGTATAGTAGGTTATATATGCTACACTGATCTGTAAGCCTCAAAATATGGTCATTATTTTTTTATAGAAATTTTCTCTCAATAAATGTATAGACTTAAATAGAAAAGTAAGCCAGTAGCATATACTCACTATGTAGAAAGAAGTCTCTCATTTCTCAAACACTGAATTAATTTTTTTAACAATGCCGGCATTTATTTTTGTTTATGCTTCTATGATTACAAACATTTGAGAAAATTTGGTTTAAAAACAGCAGCTAAATACTAACAGATGGGCTGAGCTGTTTCCAAATAGATGTCTGAAAAAAAATTACCTGTGATAAGAAAGTATAGACTTCTGAGCCAATGAATACAACATGTTAAAAGTTTATTGTCCATTTTAATATAAGAGCAAATTGTAATTTTGGAATGTTTGGAAATGGTTAGATTAGGGTACCAGTAGACAATCTGGAGCTATGGAGGGAGGGTCAAGATATACCAGCTTCATTCCCATGTATTCCTATATCTAGAGGTAAGACACAATGTTTGGGCACAACATTGTATTTTCATTTGTATTGTCCTTTGACCCACTACTAAAGGCTGCATGTCATGGACTGCAAAACATTGAAAAAGCTAATCATTTAAAACTGAGAAACTGAGAATAGTATATATAAGAGATAAAACAAATGAACAACCAAAATAGTCCTCTAGACAAATTCGCATTCTGTGTTGAAATAATTAAAAGCACATTTAAAATAATTTAAAAATTAAAAGGACTTTATTTTCTCCCACAATTTCAAAGTCTAGAAGTAAATGTATCCTTCAAGTTGGTTGTATCAGAGGCTCTGAGATGTCATCAAGGCCTGAGTTGTCAGCCACATCTTAAGTGTGTTTCTGTCATGATAGAAAAATGAATACAGTAGTACTAGTTGTCAAACAAACCATATCACACTATCCCTAAGGAGAGACAGAATAGCTTCTGTTTTTAGCTCTTTTCAAAAGAGCAAGGAAAAAAATTTCTTCAAATCCCCAGGAAGCACTGACTCTTGCTGCTTTGGTTCCGGCAGGGTCACATGCATATTTCTTGCCCTGTCCCAATTACAGAAAATTGTCATATGTGGACTGGTTAGGCCCAGGTTACTCGAACCAAGAGAATACAGAAATGGAGGGTGGAGTTCACATGGCTCTTACATAATGGATATTAGAGTAACCGTTATAATTTTCATGATAATCTTTATCTGGAAATCTAAGACTCCTTTATTTACTGCTAAAACAAGATTAGCTTCCATTATATTTTGTACATCCCTTATCATAATAATTATTCTACTTTATAGACTTGCTTATTTTATTTTCTATTTCTCCTACCATATTTTCCCCCAAAATTTTATTGGGGAAATTTTCAAACACAGAAGAATTGAAAAAGTTGCAGATTTAGCATCTATATTTATTTAACACCTAGATTTCTGCAAGATTAACATGTTGCTATATTTACATTCTCATATTAACCTATCCATTTCTCAATCTACCCATTTTAAGTTTACTATCTTCTGCTGGGTTTTAATGCCCTTTAAGGAAAGAGAGCTTCTGTCTTATTCAGTATTGTATTTTCTGCATGCTAGCACAATATCTGAAACATAGATCTCATTAAAGATTGAAGAAACAAAAGTGAAGGAAAGAAGGAGGGAAGAAAAAAAGGAAGAGAAATAAGGAAGCAGGAAGGAAGGAGGCAGGAAGAGTATCTTTTGTGGGAAGAGAGTTTATTTTTAGCTTAACTAGAACCAGGTTTACTGACTCTTAAACAACTCCACCTTTTTGGATTGTCTTTTGTTTGACAATTATCACCTTGCTTTATAAGTGAGCTCTATGCAGTCATTAATGCTATACTTTCATAATTAAAAATAATATATAATTTAGAGTTAACTGCAGAATAAGTGGATATGTTTAGCTATATTATACTGGTTTTATGTAGTGATTCGGGGCCTCTGTCTAGAAATCCATTTCATACAACTTCCATTATTTGTTTCTCTAATTGCCTTTGAACATGGAAAAAAAATGTTATATAAAGGCTATTTTTAATCAGACATAAGCAATCCTCTCAATTTTGCATGTGTGTCACATCTTAGTGACTATTTCTCTCCTTTAGGTCAAAATATATTAGCAGGACTCTTTCAGGCACAAATACTAAAAATACAACTTATACAGATCACACAAAATAAGGAATTTATAGGCTCAGTGAACAAAAATCTGCCTGTAAAGTCCTGAGCTCTGGCACAGCTGGATCCAGATGTTCAAAAATGTCTTCAGGAAGATGTGGTATATATATACATAATGTAATATTACTCAGCCATCAGAAAGGATGAATACTTACCATTTACATCAACATGGATGGAACTGGAAGATATTATGCTGAGCAAAATAAGTCAATTAAAGAAAGACAATAATCATATGGTGTCACTCTTTTTTTAAAGGCATTTTTTATTTATTCATGAGAGACATAGAGAGAGAGAGAGAGGCAGAGACATAGTCAGAGGGAGAAGCAAGCTCCATGCAGGGAGACTGTCGTGGGATTCAATCCCTGGTCTCCAGGAACAGGCTCTGGGCTGAAGACAGCGTTAAACCACTGAGCCACCCGGGCTGCCCTCGTTTCACTCTTATGTGGAATATAAGAAACAGCACAGAGGATCATAGGGTAAGGGAGGGAAAAAAAAAGTTGCTGGAGGTGTGGTGAGTGGGGGGATGGAATAATTGGACGATGGACATTAAGGAGAGCACAGATATGATGAACATTGGGTGTTGCATGCAATTGATGAATTGCTGAACTTTACATCTGAAGCTAAATATGTACTACATGTTGGCTAATTCAACTTAAATTAAAAAAAAAAAACAGTAAAAAATATGTCTTCAGGAATTCTTTTCTCTTTTCTTGGATTTGCTTTCCTAGAATTTGACTTCAATCTCTGACAAACTGTCTTGTAAGGTAGGGGTAGGACTACCAGTGGATCTGGGCTTACTTCTAGACAGCCTCGTGGTACTCACTGAAAGATATCTTTTTCCCCAATTCAACAATAGCAACAACCAAGTCTTAGGTATGAGTTTATTGGCTTGCATGAACTCACTTGGCCATATAAATCATGATTTGTATCTCTGACTGGCCATATGCTAACCTCCCAATCCTTGGGCTAGTCTCAGATCCCTTTAATCATATTGTCTAAGCATAAGATGGGGATTCACAGCAGAAGAAAATCAAGATACTATTTAGCAGAAGAGAAAAACAAATATTGTGCTGACTTAAACAATGAATTCCCGACTTCAAGTGTAAGTAAAGTGATGGGTTCCTTATAGTGCAAAGAGAGAAAAAAAGATGTCATTTTGTAAGATATACTTCCTTGAAAGACATATGTTGATAATACAGGATATTCATCAGTTATTTATATTTAATATATTGAAATATCAAATATTTGTTGGTTAACAATAGTTTTCCAAAGCTCAGTTCTCCTTTAAAAGCTTATAAATAAAGAATAAATATTAGCAAACTGGTTAATTAGCATCATGTCCTTATTTTACCAGCAAACAAAAATATAAACGTAAAGTGATATTTATTTAATATACAACCGTCTATTTCTGCTAATAATTATACATTTTTATACTTCATATTCAGAAGATATACATTCCTTGACAAAATATATAAGCTGTAAGGTTCTGGAGGCTTTTGTTTGATTTTCTTTTTTTTTTAATTTCAATTTTCATTTTCACTCTGTTGAGAATTCAGAAAGGACATGTCTATGAGAGTTGCTGCTTTGATATTCTATATTCACATACTAGAATTGCTATGCAAATAAAAGAATTCTGGGTGAAAATTAGTTTCCTGCAATTGAGTCAGGGTGCTGGGTGATGGTGAAGACTAGTTGAATAGGCTATCACATGCAGAGCTTCAGTATTTGGGCTTTAGAATCAAACAGAACTGGGCTGAGTTGCAGCTTCATCATTTACCGGCTGTGTGACCTTGAACAGTTTACCTCACCAATCCTCAGTTTCCTTATTTTTGAAATTAGTTTCAGATAGTCTCCTTCAAAAGATTATCAGGATTATGAGATTAAGCAGTTGAGACTTTTGTAGTTCCTGGTGCAAAACAAGCATTCAGTTAGTCATTCTTTATAATTGAAAGACACTAGGTAATGATTTCTTACCCATAGTGATTCAGGGCATAACCCTTGCCAGCTGGCTGTTTGAAATGGTTTTATTTGCTCTTTCGGTGGACTCTCTTCTCCTTTCTCCTTAGTGAAGACATTTGGAAATACACCACTCATTTCTAATATGGGTGAATTAGATTTTCATCAGCTTCCATGGGCACATGACTGTAATTAACAAGTAAAATGAACACAGATCATTTAAAATTCATTAAAGTATGGGAGAAAAATTCCATTTGATCACAAGTAAAATTCTCTGCATGTTTACTCACTTAGAGGAAGACATTTGGGAAGAAGTACTTTACTCTCTAATGTGTTAGCAGATCGCAAATGAAACTGCTTATAACCTCCTGCTGTCATGGTTATGAAACTCAGTTAACATTAATTGAAATATCTGAATGCTTGGTGTCACAACTTGTGAGTCAAGTACAAAAATCTTTTGTATATTTTATTATTTGTTTTTTCCAGTGTGAATATTAGAACATTCAGGTTTTCATGTATTGCTTGTTCTGGTTTGATAATCAGTGTAATAAATGGCTCCTGTGAAATGTGCTTAAGAGAAAACTGTGAAGGAGTTAATATCCCTATCTCTGTGCCAAATGGACATAGGGAAATTGATGATTGCAATAAAGGTCCAAAATTAGACAACCTTAATTCCATCACCCATTTTCAAAGGATTGATTTTGTGAGATTGAGTGGAATCCTGTAATATTTTGAGAAAGAAAGAAAGCACTTCTGCATCAAAGCTGCATCCAATCTTTTAGAAGATGGTATAGATTAAATAATTTCTCAACAGTAAAAATTAATAAATTATTGTATATACTGTAAAATATATATATATATATATATATATATATATATATATATATATATATATATATATATATATATATATATATACTGTCCCTTAAATCCAAAGGTTAGGTTATAACTCTATTGGTTCATAGATTATAAGAGCTAGTAAAGCTCTGATTAATAGCTCCAAAGTATTCTATAACTTTATGTTTTATGTTGGTATCCATTTCTTGGGCAACATTAAGAAAATGTTCAAAAATAAATATTGAAATAATTTTATAGTGAACACATTTACAGTACCTAGAGTCTACCATTAAAAGTTGTAACTATACTGTCTCTATCACAAATCTATCAGTCTAGACAGAAACAACCATTTTAAAATGTAATCTTACATGGAACCCCAGTATTTCCTAAAACTCAGTGCTTCTCTGGTCACAGTAGAGCTTGATACCCAGAGGTCTACTTGCTCTGGTTAACCCTTTCCTAAGGAGACCCCTGTTTTAGTTCTACTGCACACAATTTGACAACCTATGATCCATTCAAACCTTATTATTTTGCAGGAAAAACAAACAAACAAACAAACAAACAAACCTGAGATGCAGTCACAAATACAAAGAGACCTTTTAAGCTGCTGCCAAAAGTGGAACTAGGATTTATTTTTCTGTTTTTGCTGCAGATGTAATCTTTTAAAAATAATCTCATCATGTTCTTTAAGCAGATGTCAGGATAGCCTCATCAGGCTGTGCATTTTGTACTCTAGAAGAATGACATGTGTGGTTCTGGTTAGAGTGAGTGTGGGAAAGCTAATCCTGTGATTCAGGCAAAGTAGCTATGGTAAGACATAGGTCAGGGTTATATTTAGGCAATAAGTATATTGATAATGCTGGGGGTCATCAGAAAATTACATCTTACATAAACCTAGGTCACTGTACAAATGTTATTAAGGAATATCCCTTTCCTTGCTGTTAGATTAATTGATTTACTCATGCATTCATTCAGGGAGCTCATCTTTGGTATTCTTATTTCCTTCTATCAGTTACATAGCATTTGGCTTTTTCTATTAATATAGCCTTAGTATTTGCAGCTGTCTTTACTGGTGTGTTCTGTGTCTAGTTTTTCAAAGGACAGCCCCTGCTTGGCCTATAGGCTTAAATACAGCCTAAGCCTATATCAAGTTAAATATCATTTGCTCAGAAATGTTTTCCCTTACCCCTCCTAAGACTTTTACACAATCAGTATAACATACATCATTCTATGTATTTCCTCCATAGCACTTATTGTCATCTGTAACTCTTTGGTTTTTGTTTTGGTGTTTATTTTCTTTTTAAGATACATTGTAAGCTGCATGAGGGCAGGACCAGAAAAAATCCTGAGGTATAATAAATGTTCACTCATTTTTTTTGAGTATATTTGAATGTCTACTATGTGGCAAGCATGGTTTAGAATCTAGAATACTACAACAGAAAAAATAGAGAAAGCCCTTGCTCTTTAAATTTTATATTTTCATGAGGGAAGACAATACACACCAATAAGTAGATACATAAAATGATAAGCAAAAAATAATGAAATTAAATAAAATTTAAGAAGAGGACAGAGTGATGGAAAGTGCTCTTCTAAATATGGTGGTCAGATAAAGTTTCTCTGAGAAGATGATATTGAAGTGGGAGAGCTAAGTTCTTGTCTCATGGAGTCAAAGAATGAATTTCATGGACAAAGGAGAGTAAGTAAGCAAGGACAGGAGAAGTTTATTAAGCAAGGACACAGAAAAATCTCTCCAGAATGAGAAGGTTCCTATAGGGTTGCAACATGGGCCTTCCCTGACACTTATTTAGAACTAATCAAGGACCTTGTGGTATTATCATTCTTGTGATGTCTTGGTTTAAGTAAGAACTGGTGATAATATCTGTAATGGCTTACTTCTTTTTAGGGTCTGATTATTCTTTGTTGGTTACAGATGACTGTCATAAAAAAGACACCCTCCTAACCCACATCCAGGGCAGGGTGGTCTGGTTTGTTCCCTTATCTCTGGTTTCCTGACACTTCAGCATTTTTGGGATTTCCATGAGCCTGATTCACACCCTATCTTTCCTTACCAAGCCCCACCTGTCCCTTACTCAATACTGTAACAGAAGTATGAGTTAAAGGAGGGAGCAAGTCATTGAGATACTAGCAGAAGGGTCTCACAGGCAGAATAGCATGTACAAAATCCTTGAAGTTGTATTGGTTTTGGCATGTACAAATAACAGAAAAATGTTCATTAAGCCTGGAGTAAAGAGATGACAAAATAAAATTATAGGAGAGGAGATATTTGGGGACTCACTAAACTTTTTAAATTGTATTTGTAAAGAGAGATTTGACTTCTTTTTAGGATGATAATTCTGAAGAGAGTATTGGTTGATTTGAAACATTTGGTACATGAATCATCCTGGCTAATGTGTAGAGAGCAGAATGACACTAGGGATGGAGGAGTAGAATGAGGCCTAGTTGGGAGGTCAATATGGTGGTCCAGGTGAGAGGTGATGGTGCCATGGATTGAAGTAGTGAAATCTATGAGAGTGGTAAGGATTAGGATATATTATGAAGAAAAGTATATCAAGATTTGCTTATGGAATGGAGTACAAGAGAAAGAGATTAAAAAAAAAAATGAGTGCCAGATATTTATCCTGAGAACTGGAAGAATGTGGCTGTTATTTGTTGAGATAAGGGTGGATGAGGGGAAAGCAGGGGAGAAATATCAAGGGTTTGGTTTTAGACATGTTAAATTTGAAGCTTCTATTGTGGATCTGAGAGGATAAATTAAGGACACAGATGGATATGAGTTTTAAGTTCAGAAGAAAGCCAAGGGTGAAGAAACTAAATTCCGAGTCATCAGTATAAAGAATGCATATGAACAGTGAGACAGACTAAGTTCCTATATAGATTGAATGTAGATAGGTGGAAGAAGAGATCCATGTACAGACCCTTGTGATTCTATCATTTAGTGATTCAGGAAAGAAGATATTGAAGTAGGAAGTAAGAGCGAGGTAAGAGGAAAGAAAGAATATTGTATCATATAAATCAAATGATACAATTTTTAGAAGAAAGGAGTGATCATCTACATCAAATGCTATTAAGTTGAATAATATAAGATCTAAAAATTGGCCAATTTATTTCTTCTGGTCAAGATCATTACTGACCTTGACAAGAATGGATTTGGTGATTAGAATAGGCTGGAAAGAGGATAGAAAGATCATAAAAGGAGAAAGAGTTGTGCCATAGAAAGGAGAAGATAAACAGGGTGCTAACTGGAAAGGATATAAAATTGAGAGAAAATTGTTAAATGTGGAATTATCATAAATTTTTGCTTCATAATGGAAATGATATAGTGAAAGAGACATTAGTTATGGATGAGATAGAGGAGACAATGGAAGGAGTAATATTCTAGAATGAAAAGGAAAGGATGTTACAAACAAGTGGAGAGAGAACAACTCATTATTGTAGCAGGGAACAGAGTGGGACAGATTACATGAGCATCTTTGTAAGGGAGAAATTCAAACAGTGGGTCTGGAATCTAAAATGATTAGGGAGGGAAATGAGAATACCATGGAGAATGGTCAATGGACCAGAACTCTATGAGGATGAGGGATTGGTGGTGTTAGGCTATTTGAGAAATGAAATTTCAGAGGGGAAGCTAGAAAACAAAAATACTTCAGAGAGGGGGAGCTATTGGTAATGGAAAGGTCTCAAATACAGCTTACTGTTAGAATCACTCAGGAAATTTATTTGCTTACTTATTTGTCCATCCATTTATGTATTCTTTCTTACGTCCCTTCCTTTATTTCTTTACTATAAAAAAAACTCTGTTGCCTGGCCCAAGTCCATGTAATGATGCCATTAATTGGTCTGGACTTTGGAACCAGAGCACTGAAATTTAAAAGGTTCCTAGACCCTGGTGATATTGGAGAACCATTGATTTGGAAACTTAACTATATGTTGGAGTCATTTGAAGTGAGAAAATTAAGGTATTGGTTGTATTGTTTCTTTGACTTTTGAAATCATAAATAAAAGTGATAGGAAGAGAAGATATAAGGAAGTATTTGAGCAAGGTGTTAAAGTCTTGAGGAAATGATATCAGTCAGTAGAAGGCAGCAACAGGTTGGGGAAGCATATGGTGCAGTCTGAAACTAAGAAATGGGAGGTTTCATTACAGAGAAGGCAGGAATGGGTGTTTGAATGCAGCAATGTGAGCCGAGGCCCTTAGTTACCCCACTTCCAGGTGTAGGATATGGCAATTGAAACAATGACTAATTGAGAGACTTTCAAGGGATCCCAAAGGAAAGCTAGATATCTATTAGTATAAGAAGGTAACAAAACAAAGCAAAACAAAACAAAACAAAAGAAAAAGAAACAGTTAAGAGAAGTGCTTACCTTTCTTGGGATTGACAAACACCATAGTGTTTGAAGAGTGTCTGTTGAGTGAATAAGTATTTTTTATTCAGATCAGTGTTTGTGTACAACAGTGACTATATTATGCTGTATTAAAAATAATTATTTGAATATCTCTTTACCTTATTCACTTACTCAGAATTTATATTGTGGAATATCAACAGAAATAACATTATTTGCTCTGAGTTCATGCTAAGGAACTCATCTATTATCAATGGCAGGTTTACATGAAAATGTTGGATTCTGTTGTTTGAATATTGTATGGATGAATTATCGAATATACAAATGGTTAATGGCCAGACAACAGAACTGACCACAAACTCTGCATCAACTGGACTATGAAGTCACACCACAACTTCTCTAGAAATCACCCAGAGTGGTCAGGACTTGGTCAATAATTTTAACTTCCCTATATTTTGCCCTGGCTTCCAACTGAGGATCAGCCAGAGAAAGCCAAATGTGTTTCCCAAACCAATCACATAAGATGTTTGGCTTTTAATGAGCCTAACACTTCTCTATTCCAACAACTCCCAATATGAGTATACCTAAAGCCCTCCTTTTTTTCAATATAAAGTGTTCTCATTCCCCTGCCTATCATTGAGTCTTTGTTAAATACAACTGATAATGATTGACTTCCTTGTTATTGCAAGCTCTTAACAGCCTCTGTTGTCATTTGAGTGGCCTTTGTTTCTTTTCATATGTGAATGACTAATAAGAATGTATATGTGGGTAATAATAATACAGTCCATTAAATACAGTCCTAAAAAAATAGGTATTTTAATGAAACATTCTGATAGAGGCAGTTCTTTTCATATTCTTGTTTAGAAATATTGGGAGCTGCAATTTAAAAAATATGTAAGAGATGCTTAAATGGATAAATATTAATAATATCCTTAATAGAAACAGTGTTGTGGAAATAAGCTTAGGTTCTCCATTCAGTATCATTAAAAATTTTAAATATTTTTTTACCCAATAGGAGATATAAGTTCAGCTTATAGACAAGATAATGTACTAGAATATTTTAAAATATGTTTAAAATTTATTAATCCTTTAAAAATATAGCTTACTGATATATCTTCTGATGCAAGGGAAACAAAAGCAAAAATAAACTATTGGGACCACATCAAAATAAAAAGTTTCTTTAAAAAAATATTTTGTTTATTTATTTGCTAGAGAGAGAGAGAGAGTACAAACAGAGGTAGCAGCAGGCAGAAGAAGAGGGAGAACTCTCTCTCTGGGCCCAGATTCTGGGCCCAATCCCAGGACCTCTGGATCATGACCTGAGCTGAAGGCAGATTCTTAACCAATTTAGCCACCCAGGTGCCCCCAAAATAAAAAAAAAAGTTTCTGCATTGCAAAGGAAACAATCAACAAAACTGAAAGACAACCTACTGAATGGGAGAAGATATTTGCAAATAATATATCCAATAAATGGTCAGTATCCAAATTTTATAAAGAGCTTATACAACTCAACACTGTAAAACAAAAAGTCCATTAAAAAATGCACAGAAGACATGAACAGCCAATTTTTTAAAGAAGACATACATGGCCAACAGACACATGAAAAGAGGCTCAACATCACTAATTATTAGGGAAGTACAAATCAAAACCACAATGAGATATAATCTCACACCTGTCAGAACTGTTAAAATCAAAAACACAAGATATAAGTGTTGGGGCAGGACTTGGAGAAAAAGGAAACCTCGTGCACTGTTGGTGAGAATGCAAACTGGTACAGCCACTGTGGAAGACAGTATGGAGATTCCTAAAAAAATTAAAAATAGAACACTCCTATGATCTGGAAATTCCACTACTGTTTTCATATTCCAAAAATATGAAATTTGAAAAGACATATGTACCTCTATGTTTATTGGAGCATAATTTACAATAACCAAATTATGGAAACAGTCAAAATGTCCATTGATAGATGAATGGATAAAGAAGATGTGGTATGTATACAATGGAATATTACTCAGCCATAAAAAAGAATGAAATCTTGCCATTTGCAACAGCATGGATAGATTTTTTTTTTAATTTTTATTTATTTATGATAGTCACAGAGAGAGAAAGAGAGAGAGGCAGAGACACAGGCAGAGGGAGAAGCAGGCTCCATGCACCGGGAGCCCGATGTGGGATTCGATCCCGGATCTCCAGGATCGTGCCCTGGGCCAAAGGCAGGCGCTAAACCGCTACGCCACCCAGGGATCCTTTGTAAGTCATTTCTGAGACAAAAATTTTATAGTTTATTTTCAAAACAGAAGTGCCACCCAGGGATCCCAGCATGGATAGATTTAAAGAATATTATGCTAAGTGAAATAAGTCAGTCAGAGAAAGACAAATTACATATGATTTCACTTATATGTGAAATTTAAGAAACAGGGCAAATGAAGAAAAAAAGACAAACCAAAGAACAGACTCTTAACTATAAAGAACAAACATGGTTACCAAAGGAGAAGAGGGTAGGGGATGGGTGAAACAAGTGAAGGGAATTAGAATTAAGAACACACTTATCATTATGAGCCTGAATGATGTATAAAATTAATGAATCACTATATTGTACACCTGAAACTTACATAATACTGTACATTAACTATACTAGAATTAATGTAAAGAAATAAATTTAAAAAACAAAATAAAATTTAAAAATCCTTCCAATAGAGAAAAAAGATAACCTACTGAAGACATAAAATATCATAGTACATGGACTTGAATGAAATATTTAATTCTTTTTTAAAAAATTTATTTATTCATGAGAGACACACAGAGACAGAGAGGCAGAGACACAGGCAGAGGGAA
Organism: Canis aureus; assembly: GCF_053574225.1. NCBI lineage: Eukaryota > Metazoa > Chordata > Mammalia > Carnivora > Canidae > Canis > Canis aureus. The sequence continues at coordinate 50,223,042 of NC_135614.1, forward strand.
AAGAAGGCTCCTCACAAGAAGCCCAATGCGGGACTTGATCCTGGACCCCTAGGATCGTGTATTGAGCCAAAGGCAGATGCTCAACCGCTGAGCCACCCAGGCATCCCTGAAATATTTAATTCTGAACATGATTGGTAGTGGATATTAGTCAAAGAATATATGTATATAAAATTTTTAAGATTTATATTTAATGAAACAACTTATCTTTGCAATCTTTCTCAGAAATTAATCCCTTTTAAGCTTTTCACAACCCCTAGTATAAATCTATTTCAAAAATCAATAAACTGTCCATAAAGTCTTGATATCTAGCTCAAAATCCATTTTGTATGCTAACTGGAGGTTACTTATACAAACAAATATGAAAAAGAGTCTTCAGAAAGAGATTTTATCCATTAGGAAGTGCTAATGCATAGGTCTAAGCTATTATTATTAGTTAGCTTCATGTAAAAATGTTATTTGAAGTTATATTTATCATTACAGAAATTTTATTACTAATCTTTGATTTTGGGAGACCTGGGCAGCTCAGCAGTTGAGTGTCTGCCTTTGGCTCAGGGCATGATCCTAGGGGTCCAGGATCAAGTCCCACATCAGGCTTCTTGTGAGGAGTCTGCTTTTCCCTCTGCCTGTCTCTGCCATTCTCTCTGTGTGTCTCTCATGAATAAATAAATAAAATCTTAAAAAAATTTTTTTAGTATAGTACTTCACAATTGCATTGTGGTTTTCAATGGTTCTCGATATGTGCATCATGGACCAATAGCATTGCCTAGGAACTTGTAAGAAATAAAAGTTCTCAGGACCATCCCAGATTGACTGAATTAGAAACTTTGGGGATAAGGCCCCCAAATTTGTGTTTTAAGAAGTCTTCTAGGTGATTTTGATACGTACTAAAGTTCAACATCCTCTAATTTAAATAATATTCTTAGTTAATCCATGGAAAATTTATTTTTTAAAAGATTCTATTTATTTATTTGAAAGAGAGAGAGAGTGAGCATGAGTAGGGCGAGGGGTGGCACAGAGAGAGAAAGAGAAGCAGACTCTCCGCTGAGCAGGGAGTCTAATGCAGGGCTTGATCTCAGGACCCTGAGATCATGATCTGAGCTGAAGGCAGGCACTTAACCAACTGAGTCATCCAGGCACCACTCTCCATGGAAAATTTAAATAATAGCAACAAAAAAGAATATTTGATTTATGCAGTAAACATTATTAGATTTGAATGAATTTTTATAAGAACTACTAAACATGTCAGATATTTTGCTGCCATGGAGATAAGCCACTAAAAATTAATCGTGTGTGGCAGTAGATTCTAAGGGCTGCACTATTTCTTTCCTAAAGTTTATGCATGGGTGAATAATTCAGTCAGTTTACAAAAAAAAAAAAAAAACTAAAAAAAATGGTAATATTATCGCTTAGAAATTCTTGAGAAATGGTCTTAAGCCCTCTATTTTATTGTGAAAAATACAAAGTCTTCATTCTTTAGTAGTTATTTTATCTGCTTTACCTCTTTACATAGAGCAGGGATTCCAAACTCAAATGCCTTCAGATAAACCAGGCTCTTAACTTCACTGAGCAGGTCAGGTGGAATCTTCATTTCTATATAGAAAATTGTTTTCTTCGAGATATACTGAAATATGCAAGCCTTTCAGTTTATTAATTATTTTTCATTTTTGACAGAGACTTGGGAATAAATAATACAACCCATTCCTTTGGATCCTAGGAAAATAGCAATGCAAGCCCAATGAAGACTATGAACAGACACTCCATCTGGGTACTAGGAAGGTAATGGAGGTAGAAACCATGACAAGTTCAATGTTGTCTTATCTTAATGGCAGAAAGGGAATCCAGCAGGTGGGAGAGAGTTTCTCCTTAACACCTGCCAGCTGTAGCCATGTGTGAATATAAAGGTGATGGTATTTTAGCCCCTACGCTCCTCACAGAGAGAGGCTAGAAATGAAAATTATCAAGTAAGATTTCTTTAAAAATTTTTGTTTGTGTGATAAGAACATTTTATATGGGATTTGTGCTAACAAATTTTTAAGTGCACAATTCCATATTGTTCACTACAGGCACAATACCATATTGTTCACTACAGGTACCTCTGGAACTTGTATATCTGAAAATTCCCTCCATACCTGTTGAATGACCACTTTCTGTTCCCATGGTCCCAGTGACAGGTCACCATTTCATCCTCTGTTTCTATGAGTTCGATTCTTATATAAGTGGAGTCATAGAATATTTCTCATTTTGTGACTGGCTTATTTCACTTAGCATAATGTCCTCCAACTTTATCCATTCCCCAGGTTGATACACATGGCAAGATTTTCTTTTTCTAAGGCTGAATAATGTTCCATTGTATTTATTTATTATACCTCATTTTCTTTATCTGTTTATTTGTTAATAGATATTTGTGTTGTTTCCATATTTTGACTGTTATGGATAAGCTACAGTAAACATAGAAGTCTGTATAGTCTCTTTGGGATTTGATTTCATCCTTTTGGATATATACCCATAAGTGGGATTGCTTTATTATACAGTAATTCTATTTTTTAATGTTAAATTGGCCCAATAGGACCCACAGACTCTGGCAGTTGATAAACTCTCTGTGGAGAATTGTTTTCAGTTAGAAAGTGAACATATCTTCTTCTTGTTTGTCTTGGAAAAAAGTATAGAGATACAGAAGTTTGAAGAGTTTTTCCATGACACATATTTTGTATATTTATGAATCAGAACTATCTGATACCTCTATTTAGACAAAAATAAGGGAGCTTCTTATCCCAGCATGTTAATCTTATCCGGTCTTTTTTTTTTTTGGCCTGCAGATTTCAGAGGTGTTATCACCTTATGATCGCTAGAAAACTATTTTAGACAACATCTAATTATGCTCTAAAAGTTTCAAGGTTCATCCTCAGAAATACTATCATTTATTTAAGGTAGCTTAATAATGGAAGTTTCTACAAAATCTTTTTTTTTGTTTGTTTTCTATCCTTATACTCTATTCTCATTTCTCTTTCCATTTTAGATACCCATTCTAACATGTTTAATGAGTTCCTTTTTGTTTATATGCATTTCTCCTAAATAGGTATCATTGCTTTACTTTAAATTCATGTACATACTTTAAATTCACATAAAAGTAATTAGGTTGTATTAAAAAAAAAAAAAACCTTCTGCATTGTAAATTACTATGTAATCTCCAACTGTGTCTATAAAACGACAAACTGTAGTTATTGAAACCAAAAAGATTTCCACCTTATTGAGGTGCAGGTGAAACTTAAAACAGTTTTTATAAGATTTTGATTGGCTTTTGATAAATTTATGATTTTTAAAGAAATTTTGATTTCTTCCTTAATTTTCCCTTTTTTCAAAGGAGCATATATTTGAGTAGGGTCCAACTTTATAAAAAAAAAAATAGCTATTTTGCAGTTTCTTCCCGTTGATTTTAGGGTGTACATGTCTAGACTGGTAAATGTGTTAAATACATAAATTGAGAATAAAAATTTAACATTAGGTATTTTTTTCCTTTGAAGTTTCACAAAATAGGGCATTCAAATATTTCAAGCTATATACTAAAATGACAGGTAACAATGTAAAAATAAAGTGGAATTTAAATTTAGTGTTTTCTTGCCCTTAGTTATTAAGCTTATTTCACTCATTCATTTCATAAGTGCTAATGCATAGACATAAAAACAGAAGTATTATCAGACTATGTTGCATAATGGATAATTATTTTTCTGGAGATATAACAAAAGATTTCTCCTGTGTCCTTACGTGAACATTTTCTCTCAGTGAAAGCACACTTTCTGTTTTTAGAATTCCATTTCTTGACTGTCATTTTTGCTGCATTTTTTCCTCTTCTGGTTCTAAAATATTCTGTCAATCTTGGGTTCCCAAAATAGAACATGATCTTCTAGATATGGAAAAGAGTATAGTAAAAAAGGGAAAATGAAGCATATTCTGAAATAAGCAAGGCAACATTGAAACATAAAATTGTAGAATTAGCTCACTTTTGAATATGTATGTAAATGTACTGGCTAAGTTAGTATAAGATATAATTCTGTGTGATTTAGTTGGCTTTGTCTCAGGAATGTAAGGTTGGTTTAACATCTGTCTAGTAGATCATATCAACAAACAAAACAAAATTGTCTTGGCTGTTACTAATGATCATTAGAGAAAATTAAACATACATTTCCAACAAACAAACAAACAACAAACAAGCAAACATATTGAACTTCCTCTAGAAGGATTTTTTTAAAGGTCTATAAGTAGTTTCTATATTAAATCAAATGAAAACATCAAAAATAACAATGAAACACTAGAGATATTTCTACTAATATCAGAACTAAAATAAAGAACCCTACTATTAACATGTTACATAACATTGATTTGAAAATGTTAACCTGTACAATGAGACAAGAATATTAAGTAATAAGTAAGCATGCTGTGAAGGAGTTAAAATATAATTATTTGTGATGATATAATTAGCTTCAGTGTGATCCTCATGCAGATGAACACACCCTTTCTCAAGTGTGTTTCTGGGAGGATGGTAGGTGAAAGAATGAGCCAGGAAGAAGTGTAAGCACGTGATTTTAACCCCTGATTTGCCCTAGTCTAGCGGAAAAATAATTTGATACTATGCAGGTGGTCACTTAGTTTTTTAATTTAATTTAAATTTTTTTTAAGATTTTATTTATTCATGAGAGACACAGAGAGAGAGAGGCAGAGACATAGGAAGAGGGAGGAGCAGGCTCCCCATAGGAAGCCCAATTTACTACCTGAGCCAAAGGCAGATGCTCAACCACTGAGCCACCCAGGTGCCCCATAGGTGATCACTTTAAATGTTCTTCATCTTCTTTGCTTATAATCTCACACACTTTGAGGAACCAATTATTCCCAGATTCTTTCCCAAACCCTCCCTAAACATGTATCTGACTAGTTTGAATGTGGCTTTGTTTCCATTTGTTTTCATGACTGGGGTTAGCAAATACGATACTGTAAGGAAGCTATGAGTGAGCATATGCATCTCAGCTTTAACTATAACCTTAACCCATGATTATATTTCTCTGTACCCTCAGTTTTCCTTATTCTTGTGTTTCAAATAATATATGCCACTCTAATGTTCTGAAGGCTTCTTCTCCCTGTTTTATTTTTCCTCAACATCTTGGTAGTATGTACTCATCCCTAGGTATCACCAATTTTACATTCTTTTTCCTCTGCCTTTTCTTCAGAGTTTTCCATTTGCCTTTAAAATAGATTGCTGTTTAGATTAATATTGCCTAATCAACAACAAAGAGCCTCTATATACTGTTATTTACTTCCTTCAAGACATTTAACTTCATATTACATTTTCTATGCTTCTAGCTTGATATTTCCCTTTTAATATCATGGTGTTGTACAGAATATATAGTTATAACTTGATAAAAATACTTAATGCAATTCTAGACAATGTGAAATGGAAAACTCACTTTTTTTCTAATGGTGTGAAAAAAAATGCTTTTTAAAGTCTTTCCTGTCACAGAGTGTTTTTAGTTGACATTTTAAACATATTATAAGATTATTTTGCTTATTTGTCTAAGAATCTTGCTGAAATGGATTTATAGATTTTCAGGCCCCCCTCTCTGGAGGGCAGAGAGTGGGGGAAATGGTTAAAGGTGGCCAGGAAATACAAACTTCCAGTTATAAGATAATAGATTCTGGGTATGTAATGTATAGCATGGTGTCTATAGTCAATACTGAATTGTATATTTGAAAGCTACTTAGAGAGTAAAATTTAAAAGTTCTCACCACATGCTCACACACTTATAGTTTGTAACTATGTAAGGTGATGGATGTGTTAATTACCTTATAAGTAATTGGTTTGCAATACAGACATATAAAATCACTGTTTTATACCTTAAACTTACACAACATTATGTATCAATTATATCTCAATAAAACAGGAAACAATGTTTCTTAAGTAGGTTAACATGGTAAGCAATGAAAATAAGTAACATCACATTTAAGAATCCTTTCATGTAGAGATCAAAGATTAATACAGTCATGCTATTTGCAAATAGTGTTTTAAGTGAAATTTCAGTCTGAAATGATAGGTCTCTGGTCTTTCTAGTAATTCTATCGTTTCTTCTGTCTTGACAAACTACTATCTTTATCATATTATGGTATTCAATTGAAAGCAGTAAAATGTAGATATTGAATTATCTTACTGTCTAAGGATGCTTTTGTATATCTGAGAGAATGAAGAGAGAGAAGTATAAGAAATGGAATATTCAGCTAGTGTCAGAAGATAGAACAGTTTTGAAAAAGCAAAGACATACAAGAGCATGGGAATTTGAACAAATGAGACCAAGAGGGTCAAATGCTCCAGAAGGATAAATCATAATGACTTGTGTTTTGTCAATAAGTGATAAATAGTGGTCCCCAAATGAAAGTTTTTTTATGAGTGTTAGAAACAGAAAACAATTGCAAGTGATTAAGGAGTAACTACATGATGAAAATATCGTGGCCATACTTTCATATTAATATGAGTTTTTTAAAATTTTTATTATAAGAACAATATATGTTATACAAACATGCAAACAACACTGGAGTCTAGAATATTTTTGGCAAGCCCATCTACAAGAAATAGCCACTGTTATAAGTGGATATATGGTAGTTCTCAATTTAAAAATATGTATGTTAGGGTGCTAGTAGGTTAAGCATCCTACTCTTGATTTTGACTCAGGTCATGATCTTAGGATTGTGAGATCAATGGTTCTTAAAATTCTCTCTCCTTCTACCCCCTTCCCACCACTTGCACATGCTCTCTCTCTCTAAAAAAGAAAAAAAAGTGTACATAATTCAAAACATTGTATACACAGTCCATTTGTGTAATGATGCAGTGAAGGCAATAGAGAAAAGATTATGCCTTAAGAATATTCATATCAGGGCAGGCCCGGTGGCCCAGCAGTTTGGCGCCGCCTTCCGCGCAGGGTGTGAGTGATCCTGGAGTCCCAGAATCAAGTCCCGCGTCAGGCTCCCTGCATGGAGCCTGCTTCCCTCCCTCTGCCTGTGTCTCTCCTCTCTCTCTGTCATGAATAAATAAATAAAGTCTTTACAAAAAAAGAATATTTGTATCTTTAAAAGAATTTTTTTTTTTGGCATAGAGAGAATAATGAAATAGGGGTGGGAATAAAGATAGAAATCAGGAGGAAGAATACTTCATTTCTAAGCAAGAAGAGAAGGGAAAAATAGATCCTAGAGGTAAGTGTATTAAGGGGAGGAAAGGAGCAATAGAAAGAGTAGCTTGCCAATTGAGCTAACATGCTACATAAAAATAATATTGGATTTGATAAAATATACACACACACACAGTTTCTTACATTCTGAGTTTGGTCATAGATTCAAACAAGTAGTATCAGTATGTTCTTGGCAGAAACGTTCACAGTTCAAGTTGTTTATTGGTCTACAGGACTCTGAATATGGACTCTAAGGACTCTAAGATCTATGGAAAGGAGAGAGAGAAAAAGAGAAAAGAGTTGAGAGGAAGAGAGTTTTCTCTGTATCTAGAGGAATGCTTTCTGTCTTTTTACACACTGGGGTTCTGTAAAATATCTCCTTTGAAAGAAGGTATTCATTTCTAAAAATCAGTTGGATAACCATTGTTCATTGTTTTTGGTTGATAGTTTGCAGGAAGATTACCAGGAGCTGGTATTCAAAAGATGAGGAAAAAAAAAAAAACCAAAAAACCCTAACTTAATAATATCAAACTATCATAAAGGTTCAGATGTTATTACTGATGGTTCTTTTGATACTTGTGGGTCTGGAGTCATACGAAATGGAGTCTTAGAAAGAAATATCTAGAACCCACTCAAGGAGGATTATCATCCTCTTATCAGCAATTAAAGGAAGGAAAGCAAGGGAAGATCCTAAAGATGATGGATCTTTGGTGCATTGTCGTGGCATTAGCAAAGAGTGTACTTCTCATCCAGTAGGAGAAATAGTTTCAGTGCCACTGGCTGACAGTTGACTCTCTACAATGAACTCCATTAAATCAATAAAGGCCAGAAGAACCACGATCAGCTGCACAGGTATTGTCTCTGGTAGCTGCAAAAGGATTCAGAATCTTACCATATCATTATTTTATGCTCAGATTAGGATCTCTTTGAATAAATGAATTTGATCATTCAGGACCTGAAGTGGAAATTTTAATCTAGCAGTTCTTTAGCTGGATCTAGCCTGAGAGGTTTATGTGACACACAAAATATATTTCATATATGGGAATCAGCAAAATGTAAAAGTCAAGAAATTCACAGTAAGTCTAGATTTCTTTCTTCTTATGAAAAAAAGGAAAAAATATTGCAGCATCAGACCTTATTCTTACATGGCAGGCATTAACTGTAGTTTATAAGTTATTCTTATCTGTCTGACCCTACAGACTTTGGAGACGGTGACCTCTGACTTTTAGAGTGGTCCTAGTTGTTTTTTTTTTGTTTCTGAGACAGAAGTAAATTGAATATGAATGTGACTGACCACTCTTCTATTCCAAGCAGTCTCCTCAAGAGTTTCCCTTGGGCAATTCTGTTCTAGGAAGGAACAATTCTTAGTATGAAAATAAGTTATGATTTGAAGTGCTCACATATGCTTCACTGAAAGAATCAGGAAGTAGATGGTTGAGTCTGTCAGCTTTTTTTTTTTTTTTTCCTTTTTGCTCAAATGCTTCTGGAGCAGAGAATCATCACTTAAATAGCATCATTGTGTTGATGGCTTGATTGTTTTTAATCATTGTATCTCAAAGGGATCCCTGGATGGCTCAGCAGTTTAGTGCCTGCCTTCGGCCCAGGGTCTGGTCCTGGGGTCCCGGGATCGGGTCCCACGTCAGGCTCCCTGCATGGAGCCTGCTTCTCCCCCTGCCTATGTCTCTTCCTCTCTCTCTCTCTCTCTCTCTCTCTGTCACTTATGAATAAATAAAATCTTTAAAAAATTGCATCTCAAGATAGATGAAGTAAGAAGATAGCTTGAACTCTAGTTGTAATGAGGTATTACTATTCTGTGGTAGCCTCAAACTCTGAGAACATTTGTTACCCAGAGATACATTAAAATGAAAACCTCCTCAGAAACTAGAAACAGAGAATGGAGTAGCAAGAAGAAGTGCTAGTTATAGGAAGCCTTTATTTAGAAGAATTTATGAAGATCAATTTTATTTAGCACTCATTGGAGTTTCCTGCAAGAGTTAGTTCTTGTGGAGAAGAGTGTTAAGGTGGGAATAAAGCTGTTAAACCATTAATCTTAAACAGCTCTGTGGTGCAGCTATCAGAAAATCTAATTAATCTGGCCTAACTATATCCAAATATTAGGATATATAAAATTTTGGCTAACTCTACAGCCACAAATTATGTTGACACATTTAACCAGCTGAATACGCTTCATCAAAAACAGTCAAATCACCTTTCAAGTTGTTTACTACAGAGTATGGAAATAAAAGTATTTTGAATGGAAATGGGGAAACTAAGTGAATAATACTAACAGCAAGCATTTATTAAACAATGTGCTTAGCATTTTGCACCTGTGTCTCATTTAATAGTAGCAACCATTCAGATAGAGGTTCTCAAATTATTCTCATGTGAAACCAGAGTTTAGAAAAACTAAATAAATTGTCTGAGGTCAATGTGGATAGTCAGAAAGAGATAAATCCTAGATTCAAACTTTCCTACATGCCTTACTATTCCCTATGGATAAGGGAAGAGTGGGGATTCCTTAAGCATACTATCATGGCTCATCAGGGGATTCTGTCTTAGTGAATTAAACAGATTTTTATTTTGCTACTCTTTAATGATCCCCAAAGCATTTTCTCTAGTAAAATTACTTGGAGAACCATTGTTAGCCCTCCAATTATGAACATTTTATTCTCTGATTCAACATTTTGTGTTTTCTTCCTGTTTTAATAATGATTTGAAGTTGTTTATCAGATGTGACAAAATTTTAATGATGAAGCTATTTCTTTAGAAAAACCTTATAGATCTGTGCATGCAAAGGCTCTTAATCTTTGTCTAGTGGATTCTTATAGCAATAATAATAATGATAACATTGGCAAAAGCATCACCAGCAAACATTTTTTAAAACACTTGTAGTGTGCCAGGCACAAAGCCTAGGGATTATATACCATCAAATCTTCCATATTAATAAAATGAAAAATTGCCTTCTGCCAAATAATATTCATTTGTCCTTAAGAAGTATTTTACCGGGGCAGCCCAGGTGGTTCAGTGGTTTAGTGCCACCTTCAGCCCAGGGCCTGATCCTGGACACCCGGGATCAAGTCCCACATCGGGCTCCCTGCATGGAGCCTGCTTCTCCCTCTGCCTGTGTCTCTGCCTCTCTCTCTCTCTCTCTCTGTTTCTCTCATGAATAAATAAATAAAATCTTTAAAAAAAAGGAGTATTTTACCACAATCAAGTAAGAGCAATATATGGAAAATGCAGTCTTCCCCACAGGTTTGTTGTGGAAATTCTGTGATAAAATATAAATGAACATTAAAAAAACAAATTCAGGAGAAGATGGTGGATTCACAAGCTTTGGAATAAAATGAACGTGGAGTAAGGTTCCAAGAAAATAAAAATGTAGGACATACAGTTAAATTTGAATTTCAGATAAAGTACAGTTTTGTTTTAGTATGAGAATATTCCAATTATTCCATGTCCCTCACTAAGTGTGTGACACTGGGCAATTTCTCTTACTTTCTGTTCATCCATTTGTGAAGATATAGAATTTCTCTAAGTTTCTATTTGTCCAGTTTTAAAGATTAGAATTCAGTGGTATAAAGTATGTAGCACTGTGTCTCACACCAAGTAGGTTACAAGTAACCTACCTTTGATATTGAACATCTGATTTTGAACATTTGAAGTATGAGATCCCTAAAGCATGTGAAATTATTTATTCCAAATGACTTTTAGTCATTATCCTTTTAGTGGCTAACAACCGGTTTATAATTATGGGGAATTGAAGATCTAAACAGAGTCCTAAAATTAAGGTATTTTGATACCATATTACCCAAACTCCTACTTCATGGGTAAGAAAGAAGCAGGAAATCAAGCGTACAGCCAGGATTAATAAATAAATCTCTTCAATATCTATTAAGAGTTCTTTGCAATGCAGCAACTTGTCTTACAGGAAATCTTGCTGAAAAACAATTAATTCAGTAGATTTGTGCAAGGATACACACACACACACACACACACAGTATTGGATAGGCACAGCAAAATTCCAAATCTCCTTTTGTAACTTGAATAATATTTTGTTCTATCATGCAGATACAGACTATGGTGGTATTTACCGCAGCCTGCGGTATTTACCTAACTACAGTTGAGTTAATAAACACTAGTATTTTTTAAAAAAGATTTTATTTATTAATGAGAGACAGAGAGAGGCAGAGACATAGGCAGAGGGAGAAACAGGCTCCCTGTGGGGGAGCCTGATGCAGGACTCAGAGCCCTGGGATCACACCCTGAGGCAAAGGCAAATGCTCAACCACTGAGCCACCCAGGCATCACTAAGCACTAGAATTTTTAGTCATTGCTAATAAAATACTCTTTTCCAGTATGGGTTTTAGTCACCAGCCACCATCGTCCAAAATGTGAAAATGTGATGTATTTTACATAACTTGCTCAGCAAGCTTTTAAGTAACTTTGACTTCCCAACCTAGTTGTAAAAAATAACTTACCTCATAGCACTGACTTAATTTCTTGTTGATAATTTATTTTAATCCCAACAATGCTAAGGTCTTTTCTAATCAATGATGAGCATTTCACTTTTGCTGACACTGAGCTCTTCAATAGACACTTTACAAAGTGAGGCTCATTTGCATTCAACTAGTCATCACTCTGCAAGGTGTAATTTGCATTCTGATCATGAGTATAATTTCCCATTAACTTTGTTGCAACATAGAACATAAGTACTGATATTACTTAACTCTAATCTATTATTTTTAATATACAACATCATTTTTAAAAATCAATCCAAATTTCTGTCTCAGGCTTGTGAGCTGTTATTTTTGTAGACATTCAGTGCCATTGTTTACTAGCTGAAGAGTTAAAATAACTTATTCTCAAATCAGGCAGACCTGTGTTTATATTTCAGACCTAATACCAACAAAATATATCTCATTAAGGGAGCAACTTAAATAGTCTGGACTTCAGATTTCTTTTTGTAAAATGAGCACACCAACAGCACTCATGGCATAGGGATTGCGTGAGGAGTAAATGAAACAATGCATGGAAAGTGCTTTACCTAGTGATGAACACATAGGTAATACTAAACGTAGTCAATATTTGTTTTCTCCTTTTTTCAGATATAATCATTGTACTTTTTAAATTTTCTCTTATTTTCTTGGTTATTCCGTCACTACTCTTAATTATTTTCACATTTTATATTAGAAAAGATTATTTTGTGAAAATATATGTGAATCTTAGAAGGGATCAGGGGACTTTGGCAGAGGAATCAGGTAATAGACCTCCCTTAGCAGACGGGAGTTTGTGGAGGAAAAAAACAACAATGGAACCCAGTGCTATGACCATATCCCCAAACTGTGCTATTTCCTTTGACACTTTTGTGGCATATTTACTGATAATTGATAAACTGACATATCTCAGTTTGCACATGATTAGAAGTAAAAAATGGGCTGACCTAGGTGTGATGACACTTAGTAGTTTAGTTTTAGAGCTTATAGTTCTGCTGTTAAGCATGGAAAAAAGATGGCTATCTGTGGCTGGTATTAGTCATTAGAATGGTCAAAAAGAAAGCACAGAAACTATCATATGAAGAAATGTGAATGGATTTCAAGTTTGGAGGACATCTAAGTGGACTTCAGAGAAGGTACTTGACTGGGAAATAGAATTAATTGAGGTTACTTTGAGGTATATCAATCTAGAAGAAAATTTGCTTTCAGGGGCATGAATCCTGATAATTAACATTCTTGATGGAAAAAAGGCCTCATCATAATGAAAACAGTCTAGACTCAATATTTTGTCAGGTCTGCAGTAGGTAAGATTTGAGAATACATTTAAGAAAGAACTATTTTCCATTTTTTCCTGCTTTCCATCCATTATAACATATATGATTTAGGAAATTAACAAAACAAAGATAACAAGGTTGTTTGTAAAAAAAATGACATAAGCATACATGCAGTTTTACATAGGGAAACTTAGAAGTTATTATTACTACCATTGTCTAAGATTATGAGTGAAATCATTAGGAGTGCAGACACTGACCAGACTTAGTTTTAATCTTGCGCCACCACTTAGTAGCTGTGTGAATTTGACTGGGTTTTTTTGACTGTTCTGTACCTCAGTTTCATCACCTGTAACCTGGAGATAATTATATTACTTACTGCATAGAGTTGCTGATAGGATGAAATGAGTTAATACATATAATATAGCTTAGACTAGAGCTCAAGTGCACTGAAATTATTTAATATAAGCTATTACATCACTGACTGAAGTGGTATAAGCCATTCCTTATATTGCCAACTTTTTTATCAATTTGATATGATATGTACCATGTATTTTTTAATTCCCCAAATATGTTATTTTTTCCTATGACTAGAGCAGAGAACGTAGCAGAGAGATGTTCAGATGTATTGTTTGGATTAGTAATGAGTTATTTGAAAATTACAATTTGAATCATACCCAGTAAGGAAAATTTTTATTTTTATATAATGTATTTCTTACATATAGTCCTATTAATAAAACAATCTATTTTGTTTTAGATTAGTAAGGTTTGTCAAAATGAATCTCTTCTAGTTTGCTGAGTAGGTCTCAAGAATTAGAAATGACATTAAGATATATGACTGACAAGTTTTGAGCCATGTCATCATGATGACCAAACTAAGAGATATGTCATTCTGATGAGGATGGATGGCAGAGGATGTGCTGGAAGGGTGTGTAGCAGAAGCAAAAAGGAAACAGGGGTCTATGCTGAGATGATCAAATAACTCTAATTATCACTGAAATTGATTTGAGGCTGAATTTACTTTAAAACTGCAGCATGCATTTTTTATATATTTATACAAATAATCCATTTTCATACAGTGACCTTTCTGATGGAAATCATTTTTAAAATCTGCAACAAAAAAGTCCTTACTTGTCATTTCATAGCCTGATTTGCAGATGAAGAGTAGCATACATTTAAAAAGTTGGTGCTTCCTCCCTATTATTCCACTATTTGCAAATAATAATAAAAATTATTATTGTGGTAGTACTTTCTAGGCAGTTACCATGTGCTAAGTGCTGTACTAAATTTACCCGTTAATACTCATTTAAACTTCCCAATAAATATATTTTTATTACCTTCAGTTATTATTTAGGAAGCTATGGCTTAAATTAGTTACTTGCCCAGCTAATATTTGGTATACCAGAACTGAACCCAGGTCTTGATTCTTAGCCCCTATGTAATATTGCCCAGAAATGATGTGGTGAATAGTCAAAGTTGGCCCAGAGCTCAAGAACCATCTAGTAATTCTCAGAGTATGGGATGTCAACTCTGACCATATAAAATAGTTTTAAGTGGTTTATGAAATTGGCACCAAGTGACATTAAAAATGAGGAAGTTACCTCCCATTCAATTCTTGTTCTCAGGATTATTCTGAGAAAGTATTAGTCTGGTGATCATTGCTCTAAGTTTCTTGAACATGAGATAATTTTTATTGTTTAGAGTGGTCCTTGTAATTAATGGTCCTCAGCATCAGGTAACCCACACTGTCTAGATAGAATCAAGCAATATTATTTTGTTTAATTTGTTGTTGGTGTATTTTCTATCATTAGACAAAAATTTCATTTATAGAATTCATATAAAATGAAATTCACTCTTGTAAGTAAAAGAATAGTATAAGATACCTTTGGATATGGTAATGGAAGTATGGAAGGATGAAACAGAAATATGAAAATGTGTAAAACTTGGAAAAGCCTGTATTTCAAATAGTTTTTGAAATTGTCATACAGCTTTGATTCTAAATTCTGCCACTCAGTCTAACATCCACCCTATCATTGTGTTCTACTATATAAATCTCAGAAAATCATTAATGTCTTAATATTTATACTTGAAAAATGGGACATGAGAATACAAATCTTATAGGATTCTTGTCTTACTAGATGTCTAAACATGTGTAGTGCTTAGCTCAGGGTCAATATCTTATAGTAGTCATCTGTATACTTTATTCATTTATTTTTAAGATTTTATTTATTAATTCATGAAAGACACAGGGAGAGAGAGTCAGAGACACAGGCAGAGGGAGAAGAAGGCTCCCTGTGAGGAGCCGGATTCCAGATTTGATTCTAAGACCTCAGGATCATGACCTGAGCCAAAGGCAGACCCTTAACCACTGAGCCACCCAGGTGTCCTGTATGCTTTATTTTTTTAAAGATTTTATTTATTTAGTTGTGAGAGAGAGCATGCGTGAGAAAGTGGAGGAAAGGGATACAACGAGAGGGAGAAGCAGACTCCCCGCTGAGCAGGGAGCCTGACTTGGGGCTTGATCCCAGGACCCTGGGATAATGACCTGAGCCAAAGGCAAGGGTTTAATGGACTCACCTACCTTTATAGTAGTCTCTGTAGATGGACTGTTAATATTATTATTTTCCAGCTTTTCATTCTTTCTTTTTTCTGTATCTCATATTAGTTATCTCTGTCTCAAATGTCACATTAAGTGAACTCAGAACTAGAAAAAGCTTAACTTTCTCAGTAGAGTTAGGCTTTGTTTATAATGAGGATAAAATTTATCATAAGATTTATTGCAGGGCAGCCCTGGTGGCTCAGCGGTTTAGCGCCGCCTTCAGCCTGGGGTGTGATCCTGGAGACCCGAGATGGATTCCCGCGTCCGGCTCCCTGCATGGAGCCTCCTTCTGTCTGTGTCTGTGCCTCTCTTTCTCATGAATAAATAAATACAATCTTAAAAAAAAAAAGATTTATTGCAGTACCAAAATTTTGAACCAGATGAAGTACTCAAATTAACTTTAAGCAATTATTATTTAGTATTTTTTCTTGCCATACGTATTTATAATTTTTACTTTTTAATTTTTTTCTTGTTTCTTTCATTTTTTTTCTTTTTCCCTTCTCTCCCCTCCTCTTCTCTCCTCTCTTCTCCTCTCCTCTCCTTTCCTCTCCATCAACCACAAGTCCGTCTAATTATGTGTGATCATATATGACCTGAACCATAAGGCTACTCAGAATGTGACAGCCTTGTCATCAAGTATAATAAGGGTCAAGAAATTAGTTTCTTATAGATACTTCTTATAAGAGATATTCTGAAATTCACTAGAAAGAACTGAAGGGTGATAAGCTATGATTTAGTGTTATTAGTAACAGCAAGTGGCAGAGTAGCTTTTCTCCTCTGCTTCTGATGGGATGAAATCTGGTTGCATGTGAGCAAATGTTTGAATTCCACAGAGACTTTAAAGTCAGTACTTCTTTCTGGTTCCAGGGCTTTACACATGAACATTTACCTGACTGGAACAAAGCATTCCACTGACTCGATTTTTTTCTTGTACTTTACATTAGGGCTTTTACTGTAGTTATGAATTACCTCATATCTGGAGACTTTTGTTCAAAGGCAGACTCTGCTTCAGTAAGTCTGGAATATACCCTAGGATTCTGTATTTCACAGAAGCTTCTAAGTAATGTGGATGTTGATCCACAGACCATATATTGACAAGCAGGCATTATATTGCCTCCTTAGAAAGACCTTGTATGCCCTTGTTATATGAAGTAGTTTGCTTCCTAGTATTATTATTTTTTGTGTTTATGTTTTGCTTGTCTCTCATCTTGAGATTATAAACAAGGTCAGTGACCATGTTATGTTGCTCAGGAGGACATCTCTAATGCCTGATATCTTGTAGTTGCCTAATAACAGATGAAGAAATAAAAGAACAGCTACTTCTAGATTGCTTTAATGTGTCTCAGTACCTAGATTAGCAGTTTTCAAATTTTAGCATGCATCAGGAACCTGCATGGGCTTGTTAAAATGCAGATTGCTGAACTCCCCCATGCAGTTTCTGACTCAATAGGTCTAGAGGGAAGCCTGAGAATTTGCAATTCTAAGTTCCCAGGTGTGGCTGATGTTTCTGTTTTAGAAACTGCACTTGGAGAACTGACCTATAATAAAAGATATAGTTCAATAGTAATCATTTGCAAAGATGATGCTGGAATGCTGATTCCATCTTTGAGGAAATATTCCAGCCATCTAATTTCCCTGCTCATTTGGCACTTATGATTCAGTTTTCAGGATTCATCTAATAATTGTAATTGTAGTATAGACTTCATGAATGTGTAATTATTACTTATAATATGGATAATACATATGGATAATAAAATAAGTAATAATTACACATTCATGAAGTCCATACTATAATTACAATTATGTGACTGTATATATAATAATATATATGGATAATCAAATAAGTAATAATATGTATATCTCCATATTTATATATCCATATATAGCCTTGAGAAAAGAAAGGGAAGAAGAGCTGTCCCTGCATTAGATCTTCTTATGGATTGTAGTCACGCCAGTCTCCTTTTGAGTCTCCGGTCATGTCCCTCGCACACTGCCTTTTCTTGACATTTTGCAAGCATCCAGGCTGGCCCCTGAGATCATTCACTCTGACTCGCCTGGCTTGGTTTCCTTAACAATAGCTCAGACCCCAAAAGGGGTCTCTCTTGTTCTCTCTTTTTTTAAGCATGCAAAGCCTTACTTTCTTGCTCAAATTATGTTTTTTTTCTCCCTTTCCTCTTTATAATGATGAAGCATCACTGGAAAGTGGAAGAGACCGAATAGTTGCTGTATAAGCTTTCTCGTGCATGGAGACACATTGAAGTCATTATTGTAAAGTGCATTATGAATTTTAAGAAGGACTATATGATATCTCATTCTTCCTTTAATTATCTCCAGCAAATACTAACATGGGTAATGAGAATTGGAATTTTGGCCACAGGCAGGATATTACTGTGAAATGGTATTTTCATTTAAATATTGATTAAGCAAAGGTATTTTAGAGAGAAATTAAGTATCAATTCAATGTAAAAAAGTTAATATCAGCAAACATTTTTAAAGATGTGTATTTTAATAGATGCCATTTTAAATTTTGATTTAAAGCTGTCAGAAATATCTTTCTGATAAAGATAATTTAATTCCACAAAATGCATTGTTCTCCCTCAAAAAACAACCTAGGCATAATGACGATAACATTATTTTTATTTGCGAAGTTAATGTTTTAACATCATATTTTAAAGTTCCATTGTAGTACTTTTTCTTGAAATTCTCCCTCCACATAAAGATCAGATGAAGTTGTGGTGAAAATTATTCCTTAAATGACATGTGAAAGAATTGAAGAATAATCATTTGAATAAGAAATACTTTGTGATTTCAGCTCAGTTCTCTGACCTGTATTTTAGTTTGTCTATGTTTTAGCATCTATTCTTATACAATTTCCTAAGCTATTATCTGATTAGCTTTGTAGAAATTAATTCCTTTATAGATTAGGATACTTGATTTTTAAGATTTAGGATACCTGATGTCAGTTTGAGGAAATAAAAGAGACATGACTTTGGCTTTTAATATTTATCATCTTTTTGGAAATTTTTCATTGCTCTGAGGGAGCCAGATATGAAAGAAAATGTGAAATGGAAGTCATAGGTCTGCCATATTATTACAGGTTTATTTGAGCTAATTACAGCATAAATGCCACACTGGTTTTCAGTGATTCATTTCCTGGACTGTTCTTCAAGCAGGCAGGAGAAAGCTGCTAGAGACATTTTCAGCAGTGCTGAGACTCTTTAATTAAACTCTGGTTGATGTTCCAGAACCTCTCTTAGGAGCCTGGGGGAATAATAATACTTATTTACAAGGCACCTTTTACCCTAAGGCTTTCAGGTCTCCTTACTACAATCAGTATACCAGACTGTCCTGAAAGGAAAAGCAAATATTCTGTTTGAATTGATAGCAAGTGCATATGTTTTTGTGTGAATGTGAATTTTATTGATTTAAATATTCCAGATTCCATTGTCTTTAATACTCTCCAAAATAATTTAATCTATAAAGAGATAGTGAGGGAAAAAATTGAGACCCTTTCTGTTTCTGATGGGCTTTCACCTCGGCTCCCTTCACATGACTACATACTTGTAAACCTGATTAGGTAAATTAGAAATGTCCTTGAAACAATTCAAGAACTTGGAGGAATCTATTTCTTTGTATATTTAACTATTTATATGTAACTATGTTCTGTCTCTTTTATTCTATCCCCTAATCTTATTTCAGGAATATTTAAGATGGCTTATAAAAGGACAGATAATGAAGAATGAATACATTTAAAAACAGGCTAAAAAAATGAGGGAAAGAAAAATAAAGATATGGAAATAATACAGAGCTATGTGTTAAGATACTATATAAAATACATGCACTTTAGTTGATGCCGGCAGGCTAGGTCCAAGGACCCAGAAGGGTCCTACCCAGCCAAGAGGGTCGTTTGCTTTGCACAGGATATAAATCAAATGTGAGTCAGAGAAAGTGAGAAGAGAGTTTATTGATTAATGTAAGAGACAGGTAGAGAATAGCAGATGGAGTATTTGAGAGACTCAGAAAGGAAAGGAGAATGATCTCATCTTTTCTTGGGGTTAGAAGTTTTTATGGGAAAAGGAGTCTAGGATACATGCTCCTTAGGAATCCAAGGTAGACTCCAATCAGGTAAGTGTCTGCTGAACAACAGGGGTTTCCATAAATTACCAAAGGTAGGGGGTTTTGATGCCAGGGCAGCTGAGGTTTGTTTAAAGCTAATATCTCAGGCTCCAAACACCTAATAATATCCAAGAAGAGCCAGGTCCTGCTATGTCTCTGCTGTTTTTCTGCTAGGTTCCATTTCTGAATAAGCCAAGAAACATATGCCCAAATGTCAATTTTATTACATGATAATTTAATTTAATCAACAAAATAATAAGAAAATACATTATTTTTCTAATATCATCAAGCATTGCAAATACGTCACCATCATTATCGTACAGTCCACCTGTACCCTAACCACGTAGTGTGTTTTGTTGTTCCCTGAAACCAACACATTTCTGGTCAACTACTTCACTTTATATGGGCAGTGCCCGGTGTCTGTATGTCTACTCTGCCAATGAGAATTCTATGTATGCTTCATGTCTCTACTTTTATACCATATCTTTCAGAAGATTTCCTCAATCTGACAATTTGGAATTTATCTTAGCCTCCTTCAAGCTTTCATGGAATGTTTAATTTATTTATTTTGTGTTTTACTATGAATGCATATCTTCCAGTACTGAAATCATAACCTTCTTGAGAGAAGCAATCATATATCAATCACACTTTTTTGTTTAAATTCTCTTTTGGAATAAGGTACAGCACGTGTACTTATATAAATAAATAATCTTTACCTTCTTGTCAGATCTGGAACAAACCCCTTACACCTAAGATGTACAATAGAGGTTTCCTCTATAGAAAAATGGATGGATGAATAGCAGACAGATTAAGTAGGCTAAGGAACATTGGAACTGTTATCTCATACATTACCATTATAGGAAGATTATCATTAGCAATAATCCATTATTACAAATATCATTTTGCATGATCAGGTAATGTCAACATTTATTTAAAGTGCACCTGTGTATACCACCCAAAGCCAATTATATTTTCATCCTATCATTCATCTGCTCAAATTTCAGTATCTGCCTGGTGTGAAAAAGATTTAAAGCTTTATTTTTTGCATTTATGACATTTTCATTATCTCTGCTCTTTATCAAATAAAGTAGCATACATATCTGAATGCTGTATCTCTTGGTATTCCCTATGGTTCTCCTGCCCTTCTCCCTCTTTTCCTTGGTACCTTCCTCCCTTCTCCTCTCACTCTCTTCCTTCCTTCCCTCTTTGTTCTTTATTCTTCCTCTCTTCTCTGCTTACCCCATCATTCTCTCTTCCTTCTCCCTCTGTTCTACCTTTTTCCCTCCCTTTCTATCTCCTTTCCTTGGTGTCATTCATTCTTCTTGCTTACTGTGTACTACATCTTGATCTGATAATGCCACAAATACTATGAAATAGTTTTGGCCCCTAAGGAGCTCACAGTTTAGAATGAGCTAGGTCAGTTTTTTTTTTCTTTTCTTTTTTTGTTTCTTTATTTAAAAAAAAAAACTATTCTCAGTAAGAGAATAAGAGTCATGTTTATTTTCAATTGTGGTACAACCCATCATGTCTTTTATTCATTCTTCACCTGACATCTGCATGAATGTTATCCTTACCCTCTTCATTCATGCTTTTTCCAGATGGAGAAATCTTTCATAACCATCCTCATAGCAGATGTGAACTGCACTACATTTCTTTAGTTCTTTACAGTATGCCACCATTAATGTTCTTGAATTGATTGTTTCATATTTGCTTGACGTATGTTGCTCAAGGGTGTTGGATAGTTTTTCTGCAAGTTCTCATTGCTCCTAGCATGGATCTTCATGGGTGATTTGCTTAATCAATCAAACACTTGAGCTATTGAAAAGAACCAAGTCAGAAGGAAAGAAAATGACTTAGAAGTTAAAAACAAAAGTTTACTTAGAAACAGTTGTGATTTTTTTAGATTTATTTATTTTTTTGGAAGTGTGGGGAGGTAGAGAGAAAGGGAGAGAGAGAATCCTAGGCAGGCCCCACATCCAGCACAGAGCCCAACTCTAGGTTCTATCTCACAACCCTGAGATCACGACCTGTGTTGAAACCAAGATTTTGACACTTAACCAACTGCACCACCCAGGCACGCTTGTGATTTTTTTAAAAGTAAAATTGTGGAGGATGAACTCTGGGCGTATAGCATCAGATGTAACTAGAGCTTATGGGTATAGGATCCGGGGACTTTTATTCTCTTCTGTGCTCATTTCTATATTGCACAGCTATTTTTAAGTACGTGTATACTATTTTTCTTAAAATAAGTAAGTTAAGTTTCATAAATTTATTTACTTATCATTTCATGTGCTGAAGTAGATATTACAGAATAAAAATTTTTCCTAAAGGATTTGTAATTTCCAAAGACAAACCACATATGTTTTGCCCTCTAGGGAATACTTGAGGTTATCAATACATATATAGAAGACAGATATATATGGCTGCTTTGTGGAAGAGAGTTCACTCTATATTTCACCCTGTTCAAGGACATTATTATTCATTGTTTAACAATAGAGGGCAGTAGAATAATGGTTCAGAGAATTTATTTTAGACAAAACTAACCACATCCTTCATTCTAACCTCTAGAAAAATGATCAAAATCAGTCTAAAATGCTTATAAAAGAAGAAAGTCAGAGTCATGATTTTTGCTTTTAATTTGCCAGAATGTATGTTTACTCTAAAAGAGGAAAAGGCAGTTCGGAGGTGTTCAGGATCAGGTGCTCTTTCTTTGACCTTGAGTTAAATTTAGGGGCTTTGAAGTTTCTATCAGAACATTAGTAAGCAATATTCACATTTTCCATTGATCTTGTCACATAAGGTATGTCTATTCACAAACAAATTTAAAGAAAAAGATAACAACCAGTTTAGCTTCAAAGTACTTAATGATCTTGGCAAAATAATGCCTTAAGCAGCTGAATTAAGCCCTTTGTGTTCAAATGTGTTTGCTCCTCTAAGTTATGTAAAACTCAGCTATTGTAAGCTAAGTGTAAGCTAAGTGTCCTCAAGTGACAGAGTGCAGCCTAGGAAAATTCTGATTAAAGAGACATCTACCAGTACCATGCCATGCCAAGCCAAGACATAAAGAAGCTTAAGGCGAAAGAAAACTCAGTACTTTGATCCTCTTTATTAAAAATTCTGATGTATTGTTTATCATGGAGTTTTAATAGTAATTTTGATTTTAAAAATTTATCGAAATATTATTTACCTTATTTACTTACTCTTTTCTCTCTGTCTCTCTGTCTCTCTGTCTCTCTCTCTTTTGGCACTGCTTAAATGTATCTGAGGGGAATATCTCACTCCCCTCATCCTAAATCCCAGCACTGGTAGCTACTCAAACCAATATACTGTTGAGTCACAGCAACATAAGAAAACATTGAGATGAGGTGGCATGATATAAAGGGAAATAAAAAGTGAATTAAATACTCAGAAAGACTGTCATCAACAGAGTGTCCTACTGTGCAGAATTTTTAGTCTGATACATAATGAAATATATCTCAGTAAATCATGCTTCAAGCCTATTTGGAATTCAGTTATCTCTTTTTCAGAACAAGTATGAACTTCTACTTTGATCATATATTTCTCTATATCTGTATTGTAAAATATACTGGTTTAATTTCTTATTTTAGAGAGAAAAACAAATGGAAGGAAATCATGTTGGATCTAAAGGTAATACCCAATTCATGCCTTTCTTTGATCATCTTCTCTCTTCTTCAGAACCTGGGTCATCATCTCAGACCATATCTATTCCAAGAAAAATGACATTGGTGCCAATAATACTTGATCTTCTGTAAACTCATGTTTACAGAATGTTGACCTTTATTCAGAATACAGAGGCCTTAACTCTACTTTGATGCAGGTTTTGGGGATGGTTCTGAATAATATTAGAAACATAATGATAGTAATAATACATGAAGTAACTAACATTCGTAGAATATTGAATTTTTCTCTGGGTTGGGACATTTAGAGAACAGACATCTTAACCGACTTCCTTTCTCCCCTCCTTATATTCTTTTCTTTTGACAAAGTAATAAATATTAAAAGAATTGCACATCACAAGTTAGAACATATTTGACTTACCAAAGTATGAATGTGCAAAGTATTCATGATAAGACCTGGGCACAAGTGAGCATTTCAAAGTTTATAAGAACTACTTTCTTTATGGCCTAAATTTGTATCGCACTCTCTTAGTTCTGACCATTTATATCTTCATATCATAGTTATGCATCTCTTATCTATCTCACAAGATGGATAGTTTCATGAAAGCAGGAAGTTTCTGTTTCACATGCATTGGATTATTACTACTATATTCTTTGTAGCTCATCTTAAAACCTGATGTAGTATAGGCCTGCATAAAATACTTATTGAATAAACAAATTTCTAGAACCTTGCTTCCTAATATTTGACATTATGCTATCTTTTAGATGATAATTTGTTTATTCATTAGAAATCCTACTTGTATTTGTTCAACTAGAAATCTGTGATGCAAAAGGATGACTCAATAGATCTAAAAGTCAGTTTATATTTAGTAGAAAGAATTTGTGCAGGAAGAGATTGTCTTCTATTTATTGTTTCCCATACCCCAGAGTTTGGTTTTATATTTTCTTGATTAAGAAAATCTAAAGTTATGCATTGTACTGCTATTTCAGAATCTTAGAACATATCCCACATTCAAGTAACCAAAAAGGGGATACTCAGGTTGTGCCAAATGGATGGCAGAACTATCCTTTTACATGCCTCAGAGAGTTTTTGCCATGAATAATCAAAAGAATGTCAGGTCATAAGTGATTGCTTAAAAATTTCTATATGTCTTTCAAACATTCAGTAATATGGTGAAATATAATGGTTGAATTGCTGGGAACTTCTAGTTGATGAGACCTTCTTGAAGTTTTATTTGTAGACACTATCTCTGCTCATATAAGTGTGACCACAAAGACTCTTGCCAATGTAGTAAAATGAGGCTTTTGAGACTGCATCAACAACACTGGTAGCAATGGAGGTTTTCCTTTTTCAAGTCATTATTGTCATCACCAACTAATCACCCTCTTTGATGATATTCTCTCTTGATTTGAGAAAGCATAAGCCTTGGGGGTTTTGTATAATTCTTTTTTTTACTGATAAGTGATCTCACCTCACTACAGGATGGCTTGGTTGTCTTAAATATACACACATGCACACATATACTACATCTATCTATCTATCATCTATCTATCTATCATCTATCTATCTATCTATCTATCATCATCATCATCATCAATCTATTTATCTATCAAACCACCTCACAATTTCATTCATAGGATGTTAACCTACTTTAAGTATTCATTTATTGAAACTAATTCTTAGTTCTATTTTTAAGAGGCAGTTCATTTGTGTTTTAAATTATAGGACAATAATTCTTCCTGGAAAGGAGCAAGAGAGTTATTATAAATAAAAACTGACTCATAAATATATTGACCCAACATCTAATAACATTGACCTACTTGCAGTGTATATTTAATTAAAATAGCATTAGACAGAATAAAATTAACCTCCTAGAATAACCAAAACAAATGGCTATAATAAATGCAATTACCTATTACTATTTTGATACTTCATTGAAAGATTTTCATCAATATCTTCTGAAAGATAATTAGCTAATAAAATTCAGATGTAAAATATTTCTCCTTGAACATTTAATTTTTTTAATTTTCAAGATGAGAGTTGTTTTTTGTTTTTGTTATTTTTTTAAACCTGAACTTTTTTGACATTGCTTACAAAGGAGATATTTGAATGATTAAATAAACCTACACAACACATGAAGGGAGATGGGCCATTTGAGAAGACATATATTAAATCCCTTAAATTAAAAAAAAAAAAAAAAAAGCAAAGTTGTTTTTAAACTTTCTAACAAAGAGGAATAGAAAATAAGCATAATTAACATAGAAAATGTGTATGAGTATAACTGTTGGGTATTAAACAAATATATTTAATAATGCAGCTCATTTGCATTCCCTAAGGGTAGCACTAGAACAATTTGACATATCTTAAACATTACGTCAACAAATAAATATTACTGGAATTTAAGTAAAGAAAAAGAGAAAAAAAGGTTATGATAATATCTTTGTTTTATTCTGATGGTAGAACATAGCATTTTAGGCCTGTTTTAAATGTTGTATTTCTTTTCATAGTTCATAAGCATTTCTGGAACCTCTCCTCAAGAAAAATTCCAAAGTAAGTAAATTAAAACATTTTATAATATCACTCCTCTTGGTTTGAGAATTATAGGCTAATGCTTTTGCTATTGTGTATGGTTTTATTTGTTTTTAGTTGAATATAGGTAATTACATATTAGAATGCAGAAAGGTAGGCAATTTGGCCCCTTGATTGCAACTATTATATAAATGGATCAACTTTCACCTTTCAGGACAGAATCCAAAATTTCTTCAGGAAGAGTAACCCTTTAAATGTCTTGAAGCTACTCTTTCACAGTTACTTTAGACCAAGAGCATACAGGAGGTCATCTGGTGCTCATGAGGTGCCCAGATTCCCACTTCATGGCACATACTCAATATATCCCAAGTCGGGAAACCATTACATTTGGAAATACACAAGTATTATCAAAATATTTCTTTAACTGTATAAATTAAAACAGAAGTGACAGTAGGATTAATTCTGTAGTATTTTAAAATTAAAGGTTTCAAGGTTGTGGGGAGAGGATAAAGAAAACTCTTATCTCAAGAAAACGTTACATGGGTGATAGTAATGTCCCAATGTTACGAAAAGCAACACTGTCTTCCGAAGGGGATTATGTCTATCTTACCACTAAAAATTCAATGCCTACCGTGGCACTTAGCAAGCACTCAAAAAAATGTTTATTGTTTGACACCATTAGCCTGACTTGACTACATGGAGTTGTGGCCATATCAGTCTCTTGCATTCTTCGTTATGGTTCACATTTGCTAGGGAAAGGCTAACATAGTGGTTGACAAGTTATAAAGAGGACTGGATCTACAGCCTAGACCTGGAGAAATCTGAAGGAAGGAATAATAATAAAAATCCTTCAGTTTCCAGACACAACTGTTTCTTCAGAAGATTGGGCTTTTGTTATTCTCTTTACTTATTGTGGGAAGTAGAGCCCTGAATAAGCTTCAGTTGCTCATTGAAAAGAAAGAAAACAATAATTATTTAAGGACATGATGAGAATTATCTCTGTTTCCAACTCATGGTATCTAGAAGTTCTTAAATCAAATGGTATGAAGTACAGACATCTTTTTATGGATAACTTCTTGGGTTTTCCTTCTAACTCCAGCTCCTGGGGAAGAAAGCTGAAGAATGTATACAGTACATCTGAATAACATTTTGAGAATCTTGCCAAAGTTTTGGGGTTACCATCCTTCAAGACTGTCAATTGCTTTTAATTACTTTTTATAATTGTTTAAAATATCATTAGATTTAAAATCCAGCATGTAATTATTTCTCTGTACATGTGATTCAGATGCTTATTATTGAAAGTATTCTACATAATGTATAATGTTTAATAATTATATTCCTTATGTTCATTTTGTAATTATTATGGAGAAGATGTCTTTTTGCATAAATTCACTTTTTTTATATCCAAATATGAAAATATAATTAATGTAAAATATGTCTATGTCATTAAGAATGGGATGTTCTTAGCTGTTAATAGGAAGCATAGTCACATAGAAAACATCTTTCTTAGCTAGAAATATATAATATTATTACCCTTTTAGTAGGATGAACAGTTTTCCTCCATGAGTTTCCAAGTCATGCTATATCTTTGACCTCATTAGTTTGCTTTAGCTTACTAAATTGAGGACAGGAGTAGGCACAAAATTTGCTTTTAATAAGATCCTAGCAGTTTCTTCATTTGAGTATTGAATTTGCATTACAATAACAAGAATGGACATACTTGGTTTTGGACACTGGACCCTTCATAGTTTATCAAAATGCAAGTAGTTTAATGAAAGTAAAAAAAAAAAATGTTTTTACTCTGGTCTGGATTTTTCATGACCATTAAAAATGTCTAGAGTCTATGAAATAGTTTGAAATACTTTACTGTAATGTTTTGTGTGTTTTAAATTTAAATTAACCAAGACAAGAACCTTAAATATCTTTTAAATTGAACTCACAATTTTTTCTTTATGAGGTCTTTACTGAGCCTTCCTGTTGGCCCTACATCTGTGTTGGTTTCCTAGGGCTGCCACAACAAATTATCACAAACTGGGTGGCTTAAACCAGCAGGCATTTATTCTCTCAGAGTTCAAAACATTCAGAATTCTGAAATCAAAATGTTGGCAGGGTTACTTCCTCCTGGAGGCTTTGAGAGGGAATCTGTTGTATTCTTTTCTCCTAGTTTTCTGTGGATGTCAGCAATCCTTGGCATTGCTTGGCTTGTAGCTGCATCACTTTGATTTCTGCCACTCTAATGGCCTTCTTCCTTGCATGTTTCGCTGTGTGACAGTGACAACAGTCACTGGAATGAAGGCTCCATCTAACTGGGTGTGACCTTATCTCAACTAATTACATCTGCAAGAACTTGTTTCCAAGTAGGGTCACATTATGAAGTTCCAGCTGTACATGAATTTTGAGGGGACACTATTCAAACTTTCATTGTGCATTGGTTTCTTCTTCATGATTTAATAAAACTCAAACCCTTTTTTTTCTGGAGATTTCTCGTTATTGCTGAAATAGTCTGGGGTATATGAAGTATACTGAGCCTTCCTATTGGTACAGGGTCCAGTCTTTGTATAACATCTTCTGTAGCGATGTCTGCACAGATCTATCTTATCAATTATCACTCCAAAACCAAATCATTTCCATTCCTTCTTTTTCCCCTAGAATGCAAGCTTTTTGAAAAAAGAGAATATGCCTTGGCATGATTGAAATATCAGGTTTTAGCACCTATGTGGCACACAAAAGGCAAACTGTTGATGTGGTTAATTTATTCATTCATTTAATCATCAAATACTTGTTGCATGCTTACTGTGTGCTGGCATAACCAATGTTGCAGTGGGAGAACATATTAATCTATTTTGAATTACATGCCTATTTTGGATCACAGCCCTATTTGAATACTGATTCAACAAGTATACATATGTACATACAATTTATCATACAATTCCAGGGTTCATAGAACCTAAAGATTCATTAATTTTTAGTTAAAAATCCCTGGCATTGATCCTATGTAAACTATTTATTCTGCTTCCATTTTCTCATCCCCAGGATAGTGCAAGACTATTCATAGTAATACCTGTTTTATCAATTAGAATACACTTGGCAGTAGGTAATAGAAATCTCAATTAATATTGTATTAAACCAGTATAGTTTTCTTTCTTTATTTATTTATTTTAGTTTTATTTTTCACACTTAAAATTAATTGTAGATATTGGCAGTTGCTGGCTTTTTTTTTTTTTTTTTAGTTCCTTAATGAATTCATCCAAGATCTAACCCCATAGTCTCTGGTCTCCTTTCCTAAGTCAAGGTATTGACTTTGGGCAGTATGACTTTATACAAAGATAGGAAGCAGTGGTTGGCTAGGAAAGTAAGGACCTTCTCTTCTTTCCCCTCACATTAGAGCACAAAAATTATTTCCCATTAACAACCTAGCAGACTTCCTGTTCTGTTTAGTCAGAAGAGAGAAACGGAAAGCCTTTGGTGCAAGTAATGCTGGGAAATTAGTATCTATCCATGACCAGATTAGATCGACAATTGATTTATTTCTGGGGCTGGCTACATTGCCTTGCAGAACATAATTGAGATTCTCTTAGGAAAGAGATGAGATGAATAAGAGTGTCACATATGTGTAAATCTTCAAAGCTGTGAAAGTGCTTTCCAAAATATAGTCTAATCTAAACATCATACTTGTGGCTCAAGAATCATTTCCCATTTGCCGCTGATGAAACTAAGGCTGAGAAAAGTCAACTGACTTGCCTATAACTTCACAAGTAAGTGGCTGAACTTAGAATCTTTTGGGATGCCTGGGTAGCTCAGCTGTTGAGCATCTGCCTTTGGCTCAGGGTGTGATCCCAGAGTCCCTGGATCGAGTCCCACATTGGGTTCCCTGCATGGAGCCTGCTTCTCCCTCGGCCTGTGTCTCTGCCTCTGTGTGTGTGTGTGTGTGTCACGAAAAAATAAATAAGATCTTTAAAAAGTAAAATAAAATAAAAAGAATCTTTCAAGCTATTTGTATCTGTGCACATTTTTTAGGATGTTCATTCATATGTCAATAAGTATTCAAAAAAGATAATGATCCTTAAAAAAAAAAACAGTATTAGAGAAGGAGTAAGGATGAGTTCAGTTAAATTCATTGAATTTTCAGGTCCACATTGCATGTATAGTGTTGATTCCCTCGATATGATAATGGAAAGAAGACAGATCTAAATTAAAAGTATACTAAGTGAACTTAGAATTGAGTAGGACAAAGCATGAGAATCCCATGCTATTCTCTATCTTAAAGGAAAATTGCCTAGGGGATATTTGTATTTAAACTCAGAGTTTCTTGTTTTTTCATCCTGAGATTGCAATAAACAAAATCGGATCACCTGTGCTTTAAGACTGATAGTGATGAAGATAGGAGGTGAATTACCTAACTTCTTGTCTAGGGCTGATCTTCCCATAAAATATTGACCCCTTTGAGTAGTTCAGTTATGGGAGGGGGATAGAAAGATTTTCACTTTTAAAAGAGAACTGGGCCAATAAATATTAATATTTCTAAGTATTCTTGAAGAAAAAATGTGTACACATCATAGTAGACGTTTTCTCCTCATCAGCATTCATTGCTTTCCTTCTGATAACCTCATTTCAATTTCTTATTGTGGAATCATCTTTCTCTCATATTCCCTGGACATGGTTTTAGGCCTTCTGAGCCCATTCTCTTGTTCCAGGAATTGACAAGAGAGCCACCTCTGGCCAGTTAACATATTTTACCACTCAGCCATTGGTATTTAGTTCTGGTTTGTAAACATGAGAGGCAAATAAAATAATTATGGAGCTTTTTCTAA
This sequence comes from Canis aureus, assembly GCF_053574225.1. Taxonomy (NCBI): domain Eukaryota; kingdom Metazoa; phylum Chordata; class Mammalia; order Carnivora; family Canidae; genus Canis; species Canis aureus. The sequence goes on from NC_135614.1 coordinate 50,253,705, forward strand.
AACTGCCAGGAAAGATACTATTTTTACACTAAGGTTCCAAAATTGATGGAATAGATGAGGCTGAATGACAACTTGACAATCACTGTAAGTGGAAAAGAAGAGAAGAAAGAGGGGCTCTCTTATTTATTGAACATCAGTTATATCACAGGCAGTATGTGAAGTGTTTTACATACAGTATCTTACGTAATATTTACACAAATCTTATAAAATCAACATCATTTCTCCCATTTTCAGATGTAATATAAAAAGATTAAGTGATTTGTTTTAAGATTACACAGAGCCAAAGCAAGAATTTGAACTCAGGGCTGCGGTGTATGGAGTGGGTTATGTTTGTCATCTCTTTCCACTCTGAGTACTGATATCTTAAGAGTATATATATTTATGCACATGTGTAGTGCAGCGTTTCTATATTGTAATTTATAATCTACATCAATCCTGATAGGAAATTATCTCTAGGGATCCCTGGGTGGCGCAGCGGTTTGGCGCCTGCCTTTGGCCTAGGGCGCGATCCTGGAGACCCAGGATCGATTCCCACGTCGGGCTCCCGGTGCATGGAGCCTGCTTCTCTCTGCCTGTGTCTCTGCCTCTCTTTCTCTCTCTGTGACCATCATAAATAAATAAAAATTAAAAAAAAATATTAAAAAAAAAAGGAAATTATCTCTGGTCAGAGGATGTTTCTAGCCATGACCAAATTGATGACTAAGAAATATCTCCTTCTATAGTTTGCTAAGTAAGTGGACATTGCTAGTCATCCTCCATGTGAAATTAATTAGCATAGTTTACCACAACCACATCTGAGTTGATGGAACCATCTTCATTTACTTGCTCAGGACAAAAATTGGGGTTCATCTCTAATCACCCCTTTTCTTTCATTGCCCACACCCACTAGTATATTATATTTACTACACATCCAAAATATATCTTGGATGAGACACCTAGATGGCTCAGTCAGTCAAGCATCTGCCTTGATCCTAGGATCATGGGATGGAGCCCTACTTAGGGCCCCTTGCAAAGCAGAGAGTCTGCTTCTCCTTCTCCTTCTATCCCTCCCTTGCTCCTGCTCTCTTGATTTTCTCTTTCTCTCTGTCAAATAAATAAATAAAATCTTAGTGTGTGTGTGTGTGTGTGTGTGTGTGTGTCCTGGATTTATTTGTCCCCAACTCCTCTGTTACCATTCTAGTCATGTCACCATTATAACTGGAACTACTCTAATACCCTATATTTCTTGGATGATATTTCTGCTTATTTTTGTTGCCTCATTTAGTTCATTCTCCACAAAGTTGCTTTCATGATCTTTTAAAAATAGAAATCAGAACGTATCACTTCTATTTAAAATGCTTCACATGGCTTCCTATTGCAGTTAGAATAGCTTCCTAGCTTATTACCATGCCTACAGGATTTTTTTTTTTTAGATTATTTATTTGTTTATTCATGAGAGACACAGAGAGAGAGAGTGGCAGAGACACAGGCAGAGAGAGAAGCAGGCTCCATGCAGGGAGCCCGATGTGGGACTTGATCCCAGGACTCCAGGATCACGCTCTGGGCAGAAGACAGGCTCTAAACCACTGAGCCACCCAGGTGTCCCACAAGATAAATGTCTTCCTTCTACCTATCCCTAAACTCACTTCCTACCATTCCCTTCCTCTCTCTTCCACTCTAGCAATCCTAATTCTTTGATGTTGTTGTTATTAATTACCTCTTAGGCACATTTGAGAGCTTATTTACACTTCAGGGATTTTGCATTCACTGTTTTGTCTTTTTAGAATTCTCTGCTCCTCTGTTTTTACACTGTTGATGTTTACTCATCTTTCAGTTATCATCTTAATCATCACCCCTTGTAGAGGACTTTTCTTAGCATCCTCCTAAAGTAGCCACTTGCATTAGTCACTTCTCCCATTAGCTTGTTTTAATTTCTTCATAGAATTTGTTCTGTTTACAATGACCTTATTTATGTTTTTGCTTACATTTTCTTGTCTTCCCTACCTTCAACTTATTTAAGCCCCAATAGATTTAAGTCCCCATGAGGGGCAGGACCTTCTCTTCCTTGTGCATAAAACATGCCTGGAATTCAGTTTGTACTAAATAATTATTATTGAATGAATGAACCAGAGTCGGAATAAAAATTAATGTACCCAGCATGACAAGTTGACTTAGGTCTATTTCTTAGTATTTTTTTTTTTTTTGCTTTTATGTATTTATTTTTTCTGCGTTGGATACAAATGGGAAACCAGTCAACTGAAGGAGCCACAAAACCTGTGAATATGTGACTGATGGGAAAAAGGCAATAGACTGACTTATTTGTGTAGTTCTATCTTCTTGAACCCAAGCATTCTATATAAAAATAAAACAAGAGAGCTTTTTGTTTGAAAATGAAATCTCTACAATAGAGATTAGCATGTTACTGACATTTGTACCCCAAATTGCTTTTCCAGAAATGAACAACCACCAAGGGTGAAGAGCTGTGTAATTTCCATCAATAGCAGACACCGTACTTAATTTTATTCTTGGCTCAAATACACTGGTCAATTTTAAAATAATGCATTAAATAGAAAATATCCTCTGTTCCCAAAAGAGTATATATGGGATAGAAATAAACGTTTTAGAAAGCCAAATAGGCTAGATTGTATTTTGCTATTTCCAGAATGTTAGAGCACAATATTTCTTTGTTTCTGGACTGCAGAAGAAAAAACTCTGTTCGTCAACAAAATGAGGATATTCATTATAAATGGGTATCATGTTCATGAAGACAAATGGCTCAAAGTAAATCAAAGATAATTAAAGCTATTGTAGGTAATTAAATTACTAATCTGTTCATTATACAAAATTTGCCACAACTACTTTTGAGGTTTTCTGTAGAAATAATATCACGAAGCAAGTAGATACATGGTTATACCAGTGCTGCCCAGAACTTTCAGTGATGATGGAAATAATCTATATCTGATCGCACAAAATAGTAATCATTAGATACATGTGGGTATGGAGCTCTTGAAATGTGGCTAATATAACCAAAGAACTGAATTTTAAATTTTATTTATCTTTAATTAATTTTAATTAAATAATCACATGCAGCTAGTTTCTTCCAGCTATTTCTTCTTTCTTCTACCTGTGGACAGCACAGGTAGATACCAATATTTTTAATGAACGAACTGTACATAGACATCTGGACACTATGAATTAAACCATCAGGGGGGATTAGATATTCTATTGCTAAAGATAATGGAATTACTTTTTTCATAAAACATTTGCATTTTGACTGCATTCTTCAAATCATCATCACCTTGATAAGACATGTGAGATCATCAGGTAGATTGAAATGGCAGTAGGGGAGAGTTTGAAAGCAGGAGGTCCTTTTAAGATTAGTGGAGTCATATAATAGTACATTTACATTATGTGCTAACTTTAGAATCTAACCTCTCCGGACCACTAATAAATCTCTTAAATTAAGATGTAAGGCCTTAATGTTAAAATTGGTTATAGTTGCTTGCAAGAACATGTACTTTAGAATTCCAACTCACCCCCTTTTACCTCAACCTTGTTTACCACTAGAGATTTCATAATTATATCTAAAGTAGAATGGTTTAATTTTTTTTATATATCTGCATATAGACTTTCTTTTGTTCTTTCCTTGGTTGGCTTCAATGTTTCTCAAATTTTCGTGTGCAAACAATTTTCTGCACCAGGTTGGGTACACAGAATTGTGTGTACTGTATTTCATAGATAATTTAAGGGCAATTTTTACATAATTGATTTTGCCTTCTGTGCTGACTTGACTAACTCCTGTGTGACTCGTCTACCTCTCTCAGTGCTTAATCCTAGCCTTTCAGTTTGAAATTATTCTCCCCCAAGGTTGTGAAGCAGATCAATTTAGTATTACTTCAACTACATTTAAAGCATTTAAAAAAATTTATATCCTCAGTTATCTGATTTTTCTAAGTATTTTTTCTAAGTATTTTTTATGCTCAAAGGCCTAATTGCTAAAAGCAAAGTTTGAAATAGCCTAATAAATTTTAAGCATCTGAAAACTGAGTGATAATATCTATTTCTATCTTTTTTTTCATGTTTTCCAGGCCAACAGAAGCTGTACATTTTTAGAGTCTTTTCAGGGCCAACTTATGAAAAAAATATTCTTTGAGATTTTAATTATAGAAAAGTGACTTTCCACTCTTACATTTTCTAGATAGGTTTCTTAATATCTGCTTACCTAGAAATCATATCAGATAGCTTCAAGTTGTCCAACAATTAATCTCTTAATGTCAATTAGTAAATTCTTAAGTATCATGCTAGAGACTGTTATGCAAGCAAAAAAAATCTAATAATATTCTCAACATTCAGGTATTTTACAATATAGTTGTGGTAACGAAATAATCATAAATGAGATGAGTGTGAATGATGACTGTTTTAGGATGCTTTATAGGTTATCAATTATTTTACAAGTCTACTTGTGTCAAAGTATTTAACTAAATGCTTTGGATTTTTGACAATAAAATACTTTGAGATTTTTGACAAGCATATATCTGTCTTGTAAAATCTTTCAAAGGCTGGCAAATAAATTCTCATCAAACACAAAATATATTTGGTACTTTTGAAGCACATGTACACGTGCACACACACACACATACACAGAAGGAGAGAGAGAGAAAAAGAGAGTATGTTGATGTCATTCATAGGAAATCTTTTATTTATATTCTTAGAGATGGAAGTTTACTAGGAACCTATAGTTAGGAGAAATAATTGGAGAATTTATTAAATGAGAATATCCTATGTCTTACCATCTTTTTGTTTTAATGTTTTTTTTTTTAATTTTTTATTTATTTATGATAGGCACACAGTGAGAGAGAGAGAGAGAGAGGCAGAGACACAGGCAGAGGGAGAAGCAGGCTCCATGCACCGGGAGCCCGACGTGGGATTCGATCCCGGGTCTCCAGGATCGCGCCCTGGGCCAAAGGCAGGCGCCAAACCGCTGCGCCACCCAGGGATCCCCCGCTGCGCCACCCAGGGATCCCTGTCTTGCCATCTTTATGAAACCCACAGTAATAATACAATTCTACATGCTCAACAATATCTGCATTGTTCTTTGGACATGGAGTCTTAAATTCTCTTAAATTCTCTGATAGTGCTAATATGCTCACTATTTAACAAAAGCATACTTCTTTATGTCTTGCTTCTTTTTTTTATGTCTTGCTTCTATAACTAAATTTTAATATGGATAAGAGAAAAGACAGAATTCCTCATGTTTATGCAGAATTATAAGAACAGTAAGCACATGATACATATTGGGTCTTCCATGTCTATCTTCAAAGGTTTCTACTGGCTAAGTACAACTTTTACTCATTTATTCATAAAACTAAGCTTGCTGTCTTAATTTCTTGGGTTAGGTCCTACTTTCTAATTGCTTCACAATTTACTTCTACAAATATTTTTTGAGAATCTGTTATGTGCCAGCCACCTTACTAGCTACTTAAAAATCTTCCTTGCCTCGAAGGAGTTCATAGTATAGTAGGTGATGTTAGTTAGCCTTCCATTTATTCTCCTACCGTCTCATTTATCTTCTTTACAATTTTGATTTATAAGACTACCATAAATATTTCTTGAGCACTTAGTAGAAGCTCAATACATGTTTAGTGAACAAAAGATAACATAATTGTGCAGAGTATTGTGCTGAGCATTGAATCGTAAAAGATCAATGACTTTGGCTGAGTATTGAAGTAGAAGTCTGGACTGCAGAGGATATTTAAAAATTTTTTTGTCTTTCATATGATATCAGAAAAAAATATTTCTACTCTCTCTCCCTCAAGAAAAGACATAAGAGAAGAATAAGTCTAACTGAATGGAACTTGAGTATAGCTTCAATAATTATACTTTTACTCAAATGAAAACCTGTGTGTTTTAGGTTATCAGCTTTAGCACCGAGAAATCAAATTGAACAAAATAATCACATCAACACCCACCATGTTCTTCTGACCCAGTAACTGTTATGCAGTTATGTATCTGTCAGTGTGGAGCTACTCATGCAGAATTGCTGCTCCTCAAGATAGATTGAAACTTTACTGCTGGGATAAGTACACTGTTAGGCTGTTCCAAGGGAAATGCTCCTCCAAGGGAAATGCTCCTCCAGGGGAATAAGAGCAGCAATGATCTCCCTGTTGCCTGAGCTAGTAAGGAACAAAGATGACTTTATGGTTTTTTATATCTTTGCCATTTTTTTAGGCCAGATAAAAAATCAGTTCTCACTGAAAAAGAATACTGTAGAATATAGGATAATATGTATTGAGTACACACAATCTTCTCTTACCTCTGAGTAATCCCACATTGTTTGATTTGTACAATTGTCCCACATATTTTTATTGAACTAATAAAGAGTCAAGCCTTCAGGATCTCATCCGTGTTCTCAAAGAGTTCTTCTTGTGCATGGGAGAAAACCACATATAGCATTTCTTGTACTGTCATTCAGATTTACATAACTCAAAGGTGGAGCTAGGAAGCCCTATTAATTCTAGTAACATCACTTAGGGACATGTTCAGGTCCAGAGCACTTCACATGGGTAGTAACATAAAGAGCATCTTTTCTAAACTAGAGATTGTTGAATTGAATTGTCATGGAGTAAGAGAACTGAAGCATAAATGAGGTGTATCAGGACCATCAAAACTTAAACATTATTTGTAAGTGAATGTAAGTACAAGGAAACTTCAAAAATTACTTTGGAGGAATTTTGCAAGGAATTCTATTTCACATGAGTGTGGAAGGGGATTTGGAGCCAGTAGAAATTTGATAGTATGTTCAAGAGCTATTTGGATGTGGGGATATTAGAATAGTACAGGAACAATAAAGTATAACAATTCTGTCCTTATCCTCACATTTATACTGTTGAGTTCCTTTCCTCTGAATTAAGCTAATCTGGGCTACTTGGGCCATATTGTCTTCATTGGTATTTCTAGCTTATATTCTCTTTTTGTAGGTGAATAATTGGAACCACTCCTAATTTCATGACTCACACCAAGAAACATGAAACCATGAAGAGAATTTGGATCATTGGGAACAAGAAGACAACAGATGTAAATAACAATGTTAAACAAAGGAGATTCAGCATCACAAACAGTGAGAGCAGGAGAATACTGACAAAAGTTTTCTGAATTGATGGAAAACCAAATGAAGTAACAGAAAGATTACATCCAGAAAACATCTGGTTGGTAATAAACCTATGGTGGAAGGAAAAAAAAAAACTGACAAGAATAACAATTAAAAGATAATATTCTGACTTCTTTCAATGATGAAATAAATTTAATATTTAACACAGTCCAGATGTCTTCTAATGCTTTGTTTTCAGGGCACCTGGGTGGCTCTGTTAGTTAAGCATTTGCCTCAGGTTTAGGTCATGATCTCTGGATCCTGGGATCAAGACCTGCTCTGCGGGGAGTCTGTTTGTCCCTCTACCCTCTCCCCCTCCGCACATGCTTGCTCTCTTTCTCGAATGGATAACTAAAATCTTTTTTTTTTGAAAAAGAATATAATGCTTTCTTTTCAAGTAGCATTTTCAGAAATATTTGGAAAATCTCTGAAAATATCAAGAAAAATAAAAGCAACCATAATACTAAAGAATGTATTTCTGCTGCACAAATTTCTTGGTTCTTGAGGATCTGCCAGAATTTTTCCCAACAGTCCTACTGAGAAATGTTTGCATACAACTCTATCCTCTGTGAAGATATTGCTTTTTTCATTTATCTATATCAGCCACTTAATATGTCTTGGAAAATTAATAAGCATTTATTATTCAGTCAAAAAATTGATGAGAGATTTGCTACTATAACTTTTGGTACATTTGTATTTATTATTCTTAGAAATTCCAGGACAAAAGTTCAAATCCCTTTTAGTAGGAACTTGAAATTGCAGCGTGAGGTGTTTGTGTTCTCTAGAGCAGTGAATCTCAGCCTTAGCTGCACATTGGCAGCACCTGGGGAGCTTTGAGATAATATTGGTATTTGGGTCTCATTTCCAGAAAATCTTGAATTTTTGTGTGTTTCGGTTGAAGTCTGGATATAGATACTTTTTAAAAAGCTCCTCATTGGTTTTTTAAATTTTGTATAATGGTTGAAAGATATTGTTTTAGGGGAAAACAATTTTCATTTGGTTTTACAATCCTTAAAGGTTTTTCAATGTTGCAGAATTATATTTCTATACGGTTCAAATTGTCAGGGACATGGTAGCAAGAAATCTCTGGAGGATGAATCTTGAGCCATTTGTATATTTGTATAGAAGAATCTTTAAAACCTATAAAACATGATCCAAATCCAGTTTCCAAAGGTCAATATCAGAATAGTCGTTAAGTGTATCTGTCTTAATCATTATTACCATGTATTAGCATGAAAAGTTATTAGAACATAAGGCTCACATGAAATATAACTTGATTTGACAATATCAAACAGTCATTTATAAATAGCATTGTTTCCATTCTACAATACAGGAATTGAACAGAAAACATTTTTAAAAAGATTTATTTATTTATTCATGAGACAGAGAGAGAGAGAGAGAGAGAGGCAAAGACATAGGCAGAGGGAGAAGCAAGCCCCTCGCAGGAAGCCCGATGTGGGACTCTATACCAGATCCCGGGATCACCACTCGAGCCGAAGGCAGGCACCAAACTGCTGAGCCACCACGTGTCCCTGAACAGAAAACATATTGACTAAAAGCTAAATAATTCATCTCTTTAGACCTCCACTATTATTCACTGTAACTGCTTCAAGACCTCCTTTACTGGAAAGGAACCAACTTCATACTGACATAAACAAGAGGAGAGGCTGATGTTGGGAGTGAATGCAAAATGCTAATTAGAAGGGCAGATGGGTAAAATAAGCAAGAACAGAAATTAAATGTCACAAAGCAAAACTTTCTAAGTTTAGAGACAGAAGCATTTACATTTAATATGACTTCTGCTTCTGATTCTTAAATACTTTCCCTAATCACTTATCTCTTACTACCTGATTGCACTTGACTTTTTAGTGTACCTTGGCTGATTAGCAAACTGGCTTCATCAGGAGGAAAATGTGTGTGTTTTCCAAAGGAGAGGTGCTGCAAGAGCCTCCAAGAAAAATAAAATGTTTTTGCCTTGTTAATTTTCATGACAGAGTGAATGAAAAACAGTGTGGACACAATATGGTCAAATTCCTCTTATGATTCAGTCACCTCATTCCTGCCATGCCCTGCTGGGATCCTAAAGGTATTTCAATGACCTATTCTTTTTATCCTGTTGGGATGCTGGCCCTTTATGGAAAAACACTTTGAACATGTAGTTCTCAACTCCAGCAGCAGGAATTCTAATCCCAGTCAAGGTATATGAAGTTCATGGATTTCTGCAGAGAAGGAGAGCACTATTTCAGGAGGAAGAAAATAAATCTCTCTGAAGAATTCCCAAGCAATTTACCAAAGTTTAGCCTTTTACTGTTTTAAGGAGGCTTCACTATTTTATTACTCTTAATCATAAATATACATTAAAATTTATTTAAATAGTCACAGGGGATGTTATGGATTAAAGCAAGGTTTGAAGTTTAATAGACTGAGTTCCTTTGTTGCACAAAAGATATTAAATAATTACTTCTTTAAGGATCTAAATATTTGCTCATACTATTACAGAAATAAATTTTCAAATCTTGTATGTGTTTGTAACTACTTTGTTTTGCAAACATTTAGAAGCATTATGTAAATAGATTATTTTATTTGTTTTTTTTTAATTTTTATTTATTTATGATAGTCACACAGAGAGAGAGGCAGAGACACAGGCAGAAGGAGAGGCAGAGACACAGGCAGAGGGAGAAGCAGGCTCCATGCACCGGGAGCCTGACGTGGGATTCGATCCCGGGTCTCCAGGATCGCGCCCTGGGCCAAAGGCAGGCACTAAACCGCTGCACCACCCAGGGATCCCTAAATAGATTATTTTAGAGAGCTCATAGAAAGTATATTTGCACATGGGGAAAAACACACACACACACACACACACACACATACACACACACACCACCATGATACATGATACTGCAGGGAGGTTTTCACAGTCCTCTAAAGTTCAAAAGAGTTGGTTGTTGCTATTGTTTTTGTTGTTTCCCATATTTTAGCAATAAAGTCATCATCTCTTCTGCTGTAGATGAGGAGATAATCTGACAAATAGGAGTGAGTGCATCAGGAATATTAGGACAAAAAAAAGGTGGTCAAATTTAAGTTTGAGTTTCTGGTCAAATCACAAACAGTGAACAATTGGAATGGCATGAGTGGTGGGCCCCATAACATTTCTTTGCCTAAAGATCTATTTCCCCTTTCTTGTAGAATATCACAAATCACTTCATCAAGAATCCCATCAGCCATATGCATTGAACATAGCTCTTCCTATACTGTACTCTTGGCTGCCTTTCCTATTTATGTTAGTAGTGCCTTGAATTCAACAACCTAATTTGATTTAACTTTCAATTCTCAATTTGTATTATGTTACCTTATACATCATAGGCAAATACAATATAGGCATACTAGTGTAAAAGCAGGTTAACAGTTTTTAAAATTGCAAGAAAAATAAATTATGAATGATTTTAATAAAAAAATAAATTTATCTAAGGATATTAGTAAGTTGCAGGTCAGATATCCAATTATAACTTCTATCCCTTGCTGCATATTCTCATTCTATGTAATCCTTAGGGGAATTTTAAACAAAGTACCCCATACTTGACCAGCCAAGAGATGGACATGAACCCTAAGTACAGGTGTTTCTCTAGAGAAATTGAATTTAGAGCACTTCATGGAAGGATGGCTTAAAGTGATTATGCAATTGTTTCTGTCCCTAGATTCCTGAAGGTTTTTTTTTCCTCTTTTTTATGATTCCCTACATAAGTCTATTTTATCTTGCCAGACTGCTATCAATTGTTAGCAACAACTCTTCTCCAATTTCTCTGCAAATGTAGACATGGCACATAAATATAAACCATGATGAAGGAAAATATCACTGGTTTCTTAGTCTCTTTCCTCAAAACAAACAAAAAGCTTGATAAACAAATGACTACATTGAATTATTTCTGTAAAATCACACAGAACACTTTTATCCTGGAAGGTGACCTACTTATGATTTTTTTTTTTTTTTTCTAATCTGTGAATCTGGCTGACCTGATACTGCTGATTTGTTACTTTGGTTGATGTAAAACTTTAATTTCTGGAAAATTCTGATGTGTGCTACCGAATTGTATACTTGCTCATTAAGGCCAAGACTGCTTTTGAACAACTGTATTATATAGGATAAGCTCCATGAGTCAGTTAAAAGAAAGCAGCTTCTGTGAGTGAAACCAACTCAAAATCTGTTCTAGGGAGGTCAAGTCTCCACATTCAAAGTGAAGTGGAAGCTGATTGTGATGGTTTATATGGTTTACATAGAACTTATTTTTTAATTGTAGGATTTGTGGTTTCTTTTCTCTGCCTTAATGTGCCGTTAGAATAGAATAAGCTTTAAGTCACTATCTTTCTCTAATTGCAAAAGTGGAAGATTGAATTAACTCATAATCAAAAGAAACCCTTATCTTTTAAACTAGTAGAGTTGGCTACTCCTGTATGTTCCAATTTCCTTTCAAGGGACACATTTCCTGCCATACTGAGTTCCATCTCTCCATTTATGTAAGTGAGTAGTTCTGAGTATATGATGTCTCCTAGAATCTAGAATTGGACTGTACAGCATGTTGGCTGGTTTTTGCAATGCCTTTTACTTTTGCCTGTGAAGCCTGTGATGTTTAATTTACATTCCCCTTGAAATAGGGGAAATTGTAGTCATTATACAACTGAGTTCCACTTGTCCTAAGCTTTTCTAATTTTTTTATGGCTTCCTTGGCTGCCTGAGGGCAGAATACGCCAGATTCATTATGTTTCTAGGATCTTTCCCAGTCTCTTTTCCTCTCACTCTTCTTGAGACTTCTTGTTCTTAGACTAGTTGGTATGTTTGTTTTGTTTACCCTAAAGCCAAAGCATGATAGATTGCATTACCTATCAAACCAATTATACAGTGTTTAAAACCTTCAAAAGAAAAGTCTTTAAAAGTATAGATGAGGGCTATGAATAGACCATTTAAAAAGTCCATTTTGCTAAATGTGAGCCATTATTTAGTCAATTTGTTAAAGCACAAATTCCATTACGTGGTTGATGGATTGTTAGTGATTATTTGGCTTTCTTCTATCTGGCCAATGAAAGATACATGAAGAAATTAAAAATGACTATGTTACTTTTTTAAAAATTCCTTATTTTGGGACACTTGTGTGGCTCAGCGTTTGAGCGTCTGCTTTTGGCTCAGGGCATGATCCAGGAGTCCAGCATTGAGTTCCGCATCAGGCTCCCTGCATGGAGCCTGCTTCTCCCTCTGCCTGTGTCTCTGCCTCTCTCTCTCTCTGTGTCTCTCGTGAATAAGTAAATAAAATCTTTTTTAAAAATTCCTTATTTTAAGTGGAAATTTTAAGTTTATAAATTCACCAAACTATAAGGTCACTTTTAGATTACTATGAATCCATATCAGTTTTGTTTCCATCTGTCATAGAATATGTTTTGGATTGAACGTGGCAGATACTTAACAGCTTTAAGCCACATATTAGCAATGTCTTCAATATTCTTTTTGAGCACTGGTTGAAACAACAATGAAATCAATGAGATATTTATAAATCATTTTTTTTCTGTACTGTATAATATTTTATGGATTGGAATATGAGATAGTTTTATAAAGAGATAATCAAACATGTGCTGAATTTACTCCACCTATACTTAAATGGTCTAATTCAGAATCCAAATGATGTTTTTGCCTAAATAGCAAAGTATGTTTCTAAAATCAGTCAAATATTTGTATTTACAGTGGACATATGCTTACTTGCATCTTTAATAGAGTAACTTCCTCAAATATATTTTGAAGGATCTGTTAAAGGTTTATTTTTGCCTCTTTTTAGTTGAAGAAATATTTTCATATTCTTAGTGTTAATACATTGAATACAGATTTACTGAAGGAACACAAGATACACAAGTTTTCTCATCTGAAGTACAGAAAATGAGTAAAGACAGACAGATAAAAACCAAAAAAAAAAAAAAAAAGAAAGAAAGAGAGAGATCAGGTTTTTGTGTGGTACGTGTGTATGTTTTACAATAACTTACGAAGGTGGAAAATAATACAATTTGGAACTGTTGCCTCACTTATTTTCCCATAAAAATGAGATTTGTCATTTTTGTTTATGATAAATTCTGGAGGAATGATGAGAGTGTGATAGGTCTGCTTACCTCACTTTATTTTCTGTTCTTTTAGAGAACAAGTAAAACCATTCAGTATACAACTGTTCCAATATCCGATTCTGAAATCCTGCAGGAAGTTTGAAGACAAAGAATACAAGGAAGGGAAAAATCACCTGAGTTGAGCTAGAACATTTAGATATTTGAAGATTCAATATTGCCTGGGGTAATGCCATGCTTGGTATTTTTCAATACAAAGAAAAAGATAAAACTACCTTTCGTATATCTCTATTTGGCAGTCTCTGTGCCTAATTATCTTTTTTTTTTTTATTATTGTGCCTAATTATCTATTAAAAAGTCTTCTCTTCTGGAACTTAAATTTCTCCTTCTGCTCACCTTTTCTAACAAAAGAATTTAAAGATGCTTAAATATCTATGACCTTAAGTAAATATATATTCATACTTAATTTTCCCAGTCTAATCCCCTCATCAAGCTACCAGAATCTATTATTCTTCCCTTCTAGAGTTGAGATACTTAAAAAAGAGTCTCTAACTCTTCATCTCTTCTTTCCCAAGATGTCTCTAATTGTTTGCCTCTTCTTTACCATCATTAAATACATAATTATTTGTCCTCTGTAGCTAACACAAAATTAAAAATGATCTCAACAAAGACGTGAACAATTCTTTGTATGTGAAATGTAATGACTGCTTTTCGTGCCTTATCTTGACCTCTCTGTACTGTCTCTTGGCTCCCATGATTCTGGCCTCTCTGTTCTCCTATCTCTTGCTGTGATAATTCTTTGTTTCCTTTCCAGGGTCCTCTGACCTTGTTAGCATTAGTGTTGTCCTGAAGTCTGAACTAAGCCTGCTGTTCTCCATTCTCCACTCTCTCTGGGAAAAGTCCGTTGCTCTAATGGCCTCAGATTCCAGCAAATAATGACGATTCACAGATCTTAATCTCGAGATCTCTAGAACCAAATACGTGGTATTTAACTCTCAGGTATTCTACTATATTGCTTATTCCTCCCTTTCCTTTTCAAAACAGTGCCATTCCTCCCATGTTTTTCTTTTAGGAAGACTCTTATGCATACAGTTGCTGAGCACTTCTTCCACCATTCCTGACAACTTGTTATTGACTACGTCTTAGATGGTACCTCTTCCTAGGACCTTTGCTGAGCCCCTAAATTTGAGTTACGTGCTCTCTTATGTGCTCCTGTGCTCACACATCAACATTTTCTGTCTAGTTTTACTAACCATGAAGCAAGCTCTGCCTCCCTCACTAGACATAAAATTTTGTGAAGGTCAGGACTTTTCAGTATTGTTTACAGATGCAAACTACCCAGGATAGCACAAGTATCTAGCTCACTGTGGACTTCAATCCTTCCTCAATGAATGAATAAAAGAGAAAATAGGAGGTAGACCATAAGTGTTAACAGTGCTGTGCTTCTTTGGTAACAGATCATACCGGATTTTTTTTTTATTACATACAACTGAAAGACAAATAAAAGTGGCTAAACATAAAATCATATTGATTTAAGCAGAATAGGGAGATTTATTGTCTAAAGTCACTGAACAACTCCAGGCAGCCCAGTATTAGCTGGATCTAAGGGCTCGAATTATATCATAATTTCTCTCTCCATCTTTTGGCTCTGCTTTGTTTTGTATTGGCTTTTTCTTAGACAAATCATTCTCTAAGCTCAAGGTCTAATAGAGTCTCTCTTCTTTATGACAAAATAATGTCCTGAAAACTCGGCTTCATTAGTCTGAATTGGATTATATTTTAATACCTGAACTAATTGTTTAAACAGGGAGTCTGATACTCTGATTTACAGGCTTTGGTTACATACTTTCTCCTTGAGCAAGAGGTACTGTCAGGTAGTAAAATTACATGAAATGAAGATGGGGAGATGGTTCGCAAATAAAATATGCTCCGCAGATGGTCCTTGACTTATGATAGTTTGACTTAGGATTTCTTTTCTTTCTTTTTATTTTTTTTGTATATTTTTTTTATTGGAGTTCAATTTGCCAACATATAGCATAACACCCAGTGCTGATCCCATCAAATGTCCCACTCAGTGCCCGTCACCCAGTAACCCCATCCCCCCTCCCACCTCCACTTCCACCACCCCTTGTTCATTTCCCAGAGTTAGGAGTCTCTCATGTTCTGTCACCTTCTGTGATATTTCCCACTCATTTTCTCTCCTTTCCCCTAGAATCCCTTTCACTATCTTTTTTTTTTTTTAAAGATTTTATTTATTTATTCATGAGAGACACACAGAGAGAGGCAGAGACATAGGCAGAGGGAGAAGAAGGCTCCATGCACAGAGCCCGGCCCAGGGACTCATGGATCATGCCATAAGTCAAAGGCAGACGCTCAACTGCTGAGCCACTCAGGCGTCCCACCTTTCACTATCTTTTATATTCCCCATATGAATGAAACATATGATGTTTGTCCTTCTCCAATTGACTTACTTCACTCAGCATAATACCCATCAGCTCCACCCACATTGAAGCAAATGATGGGTATTCATCCTTTCTGATGGATGAATAGTATTCCATTGTACATATAGACCACAACTTCTTTATCCATTCATCTTTTGAAGGACACCGAGGCTCCTTAGACAGTTGGGCTATTGTACACATTGCTGCTATAAACATTGGGGTGCAGGTGTCCCAGCATTTCACTGCATCTGTATCTTTGGGGTAAATCCCCAGCAATGCAATTGCTGGGCCATAGAGCAGTTCTATTTTTAACCCTTTGAGGAACCTCCACACAGTTTTCCAGAGTGGCTGCACCAGTTCACATTCCCACCAACAGTGCAAGAGTGTTCCCCTTTCTCCACATCCTCTCCAAAATTTATTATTTCCTGTCTTGTTTATTTTCACCATTCTCCCTGGTGGGAGGTGGTATCTCATTGTGGTTTTGATTTGTATTTCCCTGATGGCAAGTGATGCAGAGCATTTTCTCATGTGCATGTTGGCCATGTCTATGTATTCTTTCGTGAAATTTCTATTCATGTCTTTTGCCCATTTTGTGATTGGATTGTTTGTTTCTTTGCAGTTGAGGTTTATAAGTTCTTTATAGATCTTGGGTACTAGCCCTTTATCTGCTATGTCATTTGCAAATATCTTCTCCCATTCTGTAGGTTGTTTTTTAGTTTTGTTGACTCTTTTGCTGTGCAGAAGCGTTTGATCTTGATGAAGTCCCAATAGTTCATTTTTACTTTTGTTCCCTTGCCTTCATAGATATATCTTGCACGAAGTTGCTGTGGCCAAGTTCAAAAAGAGTGTTGCCTGTGTTCTTCTAGAATTTTGATGGATTCTTGTCTCATATTTAGATCTTTCATCCATTTTGAGTTTATCTTTTTGTCTGGTGTAAGAGAATGGTCTAGTGTCATTCTTCTGCATGTGGCTGTCCGATTTCCCCATCATCATTTATAGAAGAGACTGTCCTTTTTCCAGTGGATAGTATTTCCTGCTTTGTCGAAGATGAGTTGACCATAGAGTTGAGGGCCCATTTCTGGGTTCTCTATTCTGTTCCATTGATCTATGTGCCTGTTTTTGTGCCAGTACCACACTATCTTGATGAACACAGCTTTGTAGTACAACCTGAAATCTGACATTGTGATGCCCCCAGATATGGTTTTCTTTTTCAATATTCCCCTGATTATTCAGGGTCTTTTCTGATTCCACACAAATATGAAGATGATTTGTTCCAATTCTCTGAAGAAAGTCCATGCTATTTTGATAGGGATTGCATTCAATGTGTAAATTGCCCTGGGTAGCATTGACATTTTCACAATATTCATTCTTCCAATCCATGAGCATGGAATATTTTTCTATCTCTTTGTGTCTTCCTCAATTTCTTTCAGAAGTGTTCTGTAGTTTTTATGGTATAGATCCTTTACCTCTTTGGTTAGGGTTATTCCTAGGTGTCTTATGTTTTTGGGTGCAATTGTAAATGGGATTGGTTCCTTAATTTCTCTTTCTTCAGTCTCATTGTTAGTGTATAGAAATGCCGCTGATTTCTGGGCATTGATTTTGTATCCTGCTACACTGACGAATTGCTGTTTGAGTTCTAGCAATCTTGGGATGGAGTCTTTAGGCTTTTCTATGTACACTTATATACAAAAATATATATCTTGTATATCTCATAAAAATTAAGTTGAACATGTTGAAGGGAATCTAGAAGTGGAAAATATACCTAGGACCTATAATTGTAGAAATATGAAAGTCAAAAAGGAATAATCTTAAAAATGAAGAGGTGTTAAAATATTGTAGTTAAGGTGGGAAAAGAGAAAAAAAAATGGAAATTTACAGTCTGATATAAAAACGAGTTGTACTGGAAAAAGGAAAAAAATTAAAGAAAAGGGGGGGTACCCTCTGGTTCTATATACTGTAAATCCCTCGACTTCCCCTGGAGCTTTCCAGCGCTGCTCCATCCAGAACTTGCTCTTCCCCTGTCCTTCCAGCGGGTCTTCCGGGGGAGGGGCCTGCTGTGCTGATTCTCAGGTGTGTGCACCTGGGGGAGCTGCCCTGCCCCCTGCCGGATGCCGGGCTCAGCGGGAGCTGTTTACCCCATGAGGCCCCTGTCCCCTGGCGGCCCCGCCCCTCCCAGGCACAGGGTGACACCAGGAGGAACAACCCCACTGGCGGCGGCCAGCTCCCCAGCCCTGGAGTCAGCTCCCGCAGGAACTACCGCAGCTCCCTGTCCACACTGGCCTGGACGCTCCGGGCGGGGGGCGCTGACCTGCACAGCTCGGGGGCGCCCGGCGGCAGGGGCGTCCTCCCTCTCCTGTGCCCCCCGCCTCCGCCTGTCCCAGGGGGAGGGCAGGATCCTGGGCTGTGCCCCCCGGCGCCCTGGGATCCGGGGCCTGTGAGGCTGGAATCCCGCTCCCGGGCGGCGGCTCCCGAAGGCCCAGGGCGCACCCCCTCCGCGGACCACGGCCTGAGCTGCTCCCGAGGCCCCGCCGCCCCGCTCCAGCCCTCCACGGCGCTCGGCCCGCAGGCTGGGGCGCATCTCCCCCGGGCGCCCGTCCTCCAGCGACCTGGGGGCTCCACTGCCCCCCCTGAGGTGCTGCCGGGTTCCCTGCTGAGCGCCTTTCCCTCCGGGGAGGATCCGGGGCGGATTTTTAAAGTTCCCGCTTCTCCGGGGCGGGGCTTTCCTGTCCTGGAGGCTCTCACCGCCCCCGTAGCCGCCTCCACGAGGGGCCCCTCCCCCACTGGATTCTTTTTTATTCTTTTTTTTTTTTTTTTTTTTTTTTTTCCGTCTTCCTACCTTGTTAGAAGTGCAAACTCTTCTCTCTGTAGCGTTTCATCTGGGCTCTCTTTAAATCTCAGGTTGAATTCATAGGTTTTCAGGATGATTCGGAAGTCATCTAGGTAAGTTGGTGGGGAGGGGTGACTTGGGGACCCCACTCCTCCTCCATGTTGCTCCGCCCCCTCTGACAGGATTTCTGACTTTACAATGGTCTGAAAGTGATAGCATTCAGTAGAAACCATACTTCAAAGTTTGAATTTTGATATTTTTCCAGGCTGGTGATATGTGGTATGATACTGCCTCATGATGCTGGGCAGTGACAGTGAGACCGAGCTTCCAATTAGTCACATGATCGCAAGGGTGGTAAGCAACTCACAGCTTCTAGCCATTCCTAACCCATACAACCATTCTGTTTTTCACTTTCAGTACATATACGATAAATTGCATGAGATATTCAAAACTTTATTACAAAATATACTTTGTATTAGGAGATTTTATCCAACTATAGGCTAATGTAAGTGTTCTGAAGATATTTAAAGTAGCTTAGGCTAAACTACAATGTTTGGTAGGTTAGGTGTATTGAATGCATTTTTGACTTACAATATTTTCAACTTATGGTGGGGCTTATTGGTATACAACTCCACTGTAAGTCGAGGAAGATCTATATTACTAGTAGAAGTGGGAGTGGATTCTCTGCAGGCAGAATTAGTAGATCAGTCACTTGCAGATGGGAGTACCAGCCATATTCTTCATTTTAATGGCCTATATATGTTGTGGGGGTGGGATATTCGGAATCTCCTAAAGGTGGTGCTAACCTTTTAAACACAAAGAAAAAGTAAGCTGTCGGCTATTGAGTTTTTAATGGTCTTCACAATGTAACTTTATATCCCCAATCCCACTAAACTAATCATTTTAATGAGGACTTGGCATCTATAATTTTTATCTGAATGTTTTAAGAAACCAAGTACTGTTAATTAAAAGTTAAAAATGAAATTTTAATAACTTTCTACCTTGCCTTGGTCATAAACCTTGATTTCCCCTCCCTTCTCCCCATATATTTCAATTGAGCAGGCACATATCTACGAAAATAATAACTGCAGTTGCAAAGCTACATGCTGAAAGCAGACTAGTACCTGTGTAATCATTTCTGAAAGTTATAAAGCACATTAAGTTAATTTCCCTCCTGTTTGTGAGGTGTCTATATACCCGTAGCTTAGGAAATGCAAAGCCAGCTACAAGGTATTTCTCCTCCCTCAAGGCAAAAGCAATTAGTATGGAAAGAAGCATATCTCCTTCTAGGTCATTTTAGTTGCAATATTCTTGTACTGCAAAGCTGTCTTTCTAAAGACAAACAGAGCTTTCTTGTGAAAACAAAGAGCAACAATCCTTTTAGTTTCTGATATAAATACACATGCAGGCAAAAACTTGAAAGTTCGAAAAGCAACACAATTCATAACGTTTCTGAATCTACCCAATGTCATTTGAAATATCTTTATCCAAATAGCTATAAATTGATATTCATCATAGGAAACATAATTGTGAAACATCATTTTAAAAGTGCAACGTACTTAGGCTATAATTTTGTAGGACATCTAGGTTAATGAACATGCCAGCATCATTCTAGCCTTTGAAAACATGCTGCTTAAAAAGGGAATAGATATCTTTATTGTTAGTTTCTTCATGGTTTCCAAGAAGAGACAAAGCTGGACTATCTTTGCTGCTGCGGATTTATTACAAGGACACACAGAAAGGAAGGTAGCAGGGGAAACAGCATTGACACCTTAACATTTATTCTAGATCTCAAACTTCCCAGATAGATAGTCTCATTAAGAAGTAGAACCTGGGGATGCCTGGGTGGCTCAGTGGTTGAACGTCTGCTTTCAGCTCAGGGTGTGATCCTGGGGTCCTGGGATCGAGTCCCACATGAGGCTCCCTGCAGGGAGTCTGCTTCTCCCTCTGCCTATGTCTCTGCTTCTCTCTGTGTCTCTCATGAATAAATAAATAAAATCTTTAAAAAAAAGTTAGAACCTGAGTGCAGTATTATTCAGAGCATCAAGTCTCAACCCCAGTAGGTCATGCACTTGAAATTTATACTTCCCAGAGAGAGAATCTTACGATGATAATGTGACACTTCAGAGGGCATTTACTTTCCTTCCACCCAGTCTTCACAGAGTAACTTTGGTTTAGACACCATTCACTGGTCCTACCAAAGAAAGCCAGAAATGTTTTGTCGGTTTTGTGCATATAACAAGGAGGGCAAGGAGGAACCACTTGGAACTGCTTTCTTGCAAGAAGCATACTGTGCAAGATTGTAGGCTCTGGTATAAAACTGAACTTGTCTCAAAATTACTCACCTTAAAAAAAAAAAAAAAAAAAAAACCTACAACTTACAGAACACTTTAGAGCCTTAGCATATTAGTTAGGGTTGGCTAGGTCATGTTGTGGTAACAAATAAGGCTCTGAATTTTACTTGCTTAACATAAAGATTTATTTCTTCTTATTTAATCTGATATAGATCAGGTGACTACTCCGAGGCAGCTCGACTCCACATGTAATTTGGCAAGCCAGTGTGATTCAATCTTGTGCCATCATCTCTTGTTAGATGGCTTCCAGGGGAAGAGGCAGTGTGGCAAACTCATACCCATGCTAAATATTTGGAGCAGCACCCACCAATTCTACACATAGGCCACCATCCAGAACTAGTCACATCACCCTGCTCTCTACAGGTACATTGGGAATTACAGAAAAGCATATCCGGTGAGGATGGAATTTTTCTGTCACACTCCATTTTCTCATTTATAAAATGGATATGCCTTGCAATAGTGTGTGGGATGATTACAAATTGGTGTTATATAGTACTCTAGGACCAGTGCCTAAGAAATGAAAATTTAAATCTCTAATGTGCTTAGCACACATTTGTGATATAGCAAGCGCTAAAGAATAATCTCCATGCTAAGAAAGGAGCTATTTGTGTGGCAGTTTCTTAGAGCTCGTAGACTTATTCTATAAGACAGTATAACTTTAAAGGTCACTTCTTAAGCTCCAGATATGGGTTTTTGTTTGTTTGTTTGTTTGTTTTGTTTTTTGCCTTCCCAGTGACTAACCTTAGCCCCAGCTGAATGAGACTTTGGCAATAGCTAGAAACACTTCAACATTTGATTCTATCATAATAAGTGAAAACTTTTTTTTTTTTTTCCCAAGATGAAGCTTAGTGTGGAACTGCAAGTACTCCTATATTAGGATTTGCTCTAGTTTTTGGTGGTCAGGACACATTTAATCAAATTTCATAATCATTTCACAGATTTACGAGGCTATATTCAAATCAGTCCAAAGCAACATGTTTGTTTTGTGCATGTGATGTCATTATAAGAGCTATAAGGATGCCTCAGATACATTCATGGATTCAAAAACCTCAGATATTGATGAATTGTTAGAACAAATATATGCATAATCATAATACATGTGGATTAAGCTCCAGGTGTCAGCAAGATGTACTATCCAGTCAGGCAGCTTACAAAGGTGACCTAAAGGAGGTTTTGAGATGATGTCAGTAGATGTGGAGAATTTTAAAATGTGGAGATGACAAGAGAGGCAGGATAGGCAGAGAGAAAAACACTAGCAAGGATAGAGCATGTCCTAGTCATAAGTAAGGAATGTTATGTAGGGCACTTTAAAAAAGTGGATCAAGTTCAGGTAATAGGGGGCCTTGAAGGCTAGAATCACAAATTCTTCTAAACCTGTTCAGTAAAGTGCATCTACAGAAGGCTTATTTATTTTTTCCATATGATAGCTAGGTTTTACATAGGTAAAAACCTATGTTCTTTAGTCACTAGCAACTTTTTCCTGAATTGGGCATCTGTTCTAATATAAAAATATGAAACTGTGTATCTTTAAAAGCCTGTTTGGCCTTGTGCTACCAACTTCCTTCTGAAATACTTTTCCAATTAACTTTCAATCCATTGTAAACCTGATACATAGGGATGAAACAATGTTCCCCAATATAGATAGTAACAGGTGATATGTATATAAGTTAATGCAGTAGATTTCCATTTTCCATTCTTAGACTTCTGGAAGCTTTGAAGGAGTGAGAGAAAAGATCAAAGAGAAAAGGAGTTTTAGAAATTTGTCAAGGTCTTCCAAGTAGAAGTTGGAAAATAAATTTTAAATAAATTAATTAAAGTCTTGATTCTTTTGCATGTAGAAGAGTTTCCAGGAAGATTGCTTTACTTGCTGTATCTATCAGATAGAAGAGCTATGTGGTTAATATATTCAGCCTTTATTTTTGGAAAAGAGGAGAGAAATAAATGGCACATGAAAATAGTTTTAAATTAGGTTTGAATGATGTGCTTGATGTTGATTTGTAAAAAGTAATATCACTAGAAACATTTTTCTTAGAACTGGAGAAAGAATATCATAGAAAGGATATTTTTCAAAATAACTTTATTTAATTGTAAATAGGTTCTCTTTGTTATCAAGCCACTGGGGGAAATCAGTTATAGATTCATTTCATACTTTTCTTTTTTAAAACAGTTCTGGTTGAATACTTTTTTAATTAACTGCTGATCATGCACAGTAGTGTCCTGCAACAAACCTGGAACGTGTACTTTTAAAATTAAGTCTAATAACATAAATTATAAAGATAAAATATATTTGCATTTGCCAAAAATGAGGGCAACTTGAAATAAATATTGCCCTTTAATCAATTTACACATGTTTATAAGTGCCTGGAATGAGTAAGTGCTCAGTTGAAAACATGACACCTAAGTGTGTCAGGTGATTAATCTGATGCTGTTAGAACATAAGCAAATATAATGAGGAATTTTTTTCCAGTGGATTTTTTTCTTCTATTCATTTGGCAGAGGCCTATAATAAATTTGTGTTTTTGGCTTCGTTTCAGTTTGAAACTGGAAATAGTGACTGGTTCAGAGCCACTTAAAGTCATCTTCCTTGGAAACATCATGCTCCTGCCATTTTGCAAAATTATGTCCAAGAAATGAAATTATTCTCAGCATTCCTGGATATGCAAAAGAATTTCTACTATTTTAAGCTAAATAATATCAAGTTCAGTTTGTGTTCAGTGTAAATATAATCCTAAAGATGATGTCATTGGTAGAAATCAACTGGCATGCTATCTATTATTAGGTAATATCTATGGAATGACTTTTTTTATAATTGATTTTATGTTCATAATAAACTTTAAAAACTATCTTTACCAAATTTAGGATGTATTTACAGTCTCAGATGTATTTTATTAATAATTGTCAACCTGAGGTCAATACAAAAAGTGTTTTTCTGAAAATGATTGTATAATGACTAAGAGTACATTAATTTCTATCCTTTTCTTCTTATTTTCATCTATATCAAGGAAACCAATAAGTTTCCCAGAACAGAGATTTGGCTTCCCAAAACAGAGGTTTGGAGGAAGAAAGAAGCTTGAAAAATAAGTGGTAATTTCAGGGATATCATCAAAGATGTGAACTCCTTGGTGAGTTCAAGGTGTGTAGGCTCAAAGCCATGATGGAAAAATGGAGTAATGACTCACAATTCCCAAGCTCTTCTCTAAATTAGCTTCCAAAAGCCTATATCTCCTTGTGTTATGTTTGATAGTATTTTTAATAACAACAACAACAACAGAATTTTGTTATTTTTTACTTACCACATTCTGATTCTTACAACAATCTACATTAGGTTAAAAGGAAATGCATCTTTTATTTTCATATATAATCAGCTCTTTTAAAAAGAAATTTTATTTGTTTGGGAGAGAGAAAATATGAGTGGGGGGAGGGGCTAAGGGAGAGGGCTCGGCAGACTACCTGCTGAGCAGGGATCCAAAACAGGGCTCAGTCCCAGGACCCCAAGATCATGGCCTGAGCTGACGGCAGATGCTTTACCGACTGAGCCGCCAAGTGCCCCTCTTCAGCTCTTTTCCTGAAAACTATTTTCTTTCATTGAGCTGTAGGTCATTTCATACTCAGTTTAAATTACTGCCATATGGTTTAAATTAATGTGTTTGTTTTTCAGTGAACTTAGGCTATACTACACTGTTTTTATTTCTTTTCCTTTACGTAGAATCACCTCCACTCACCTGCCCACTCCTACCCCTGATACCCAAGGTATGACCAAGCTTGTATATTCACATTAAACCACAATGATATACATTCCCAGGTAGACATTTTTGCTCCCACTTGAGTGCTGTGGGAAAGGTACATCTTACATGACTATCTGCACATTTTCCTTTCATCATTTCTTATACTTGGTCCAACACTGATGCTTCTCATTTGAACCCCTTCCTTCACAATTCCCAGCTCAAGATAAGGGGGTCTTGTTCCAACAGGTGTGAGTCATTCATTGAAAGGAATAAAAATTCAACCAGGAACAAAGGATAGCAAAAAAAAAGGATAAAGAGTGAATAAATTTTTCCCAAGTAATAGGAAAACAGACATAAGAAAATAGGGCAGTGGGCACCTGAAGGGCTCAGTAGGCTAAGCATCTGCCTTCCACTCAGGTCATGATTTCAGGGTTCTGGGATCAAGCCCCCACATCGTATTGGGCTCCCTGCTCAATGGAGAGACAGCTTCTCCTTCTCCCTCTGCCTTGCCCCTTGCTCCTGCACACAGTCTCTCTGAAATAAATAAAAAATCTTAAAAAAAAAGAAAAAGAAAAGAAAAGAAAGCAAACTAAGTTACATGTCTGAATAAATACCAAATTCATCGTAAAGGTCTTCATGCCCAATAATTTTTATATGGAACAATCGTAAATTTTTTTCATTAGTAAATTGAAACACTTATTCCCATTTAAAGGCAATAACCAGTAGGTATATGTGAAACCCAACTAGCCAAGTATACTTTCTCTCAGATATTATAAGCATCTATTCCTGTTTCTTCCAAAACAACATTTTCTTATGAGGTCACATTAGTTGTTGACATATTCTATAGCATTTCTTCATAGCAAGGAGTTATTTAAAAATTTGCTGGTAGCCCCAGGTTTGCTGAAGGAATTACCATACTTTTATCGGTAGGCAATTTTTCTGTCTAACATATTGTCTTCAAAACAGTGATTTCTAAAAAATTATTAGTGTATTAGCATATCACAATTCTCTAGGGAGTTTGGTTAAAGCTGGACAAACAGCTTTCAAACCTAGTGAATCAGAATCCCTGGGCTGAAAAGCATAGGTTTTAATTTTACCAAATTGGGCAGGTTTACTTACCCAAATCTGGAAAGCACTGCTCTGAATATTTTTTGATATGCCCACATTGAATCTCTTAGATGAATAGATCTTATACCTGGGCAGTTATCAAATTCACCTGGGAGCTTTTAAGTGCTTCTATTCACAGGTTTCATCCACAAAAATATGATTATGTAGATCTGAAGTAGGGCACCAGTATCCACAGTTAACAAAAGCCTCTTAGGTGATTCTTATCAGAGCCACACTTGGGAATAACTTTCTGAAAACATTAAAATCAGTATCATCTTTAGTATTCTGCAATTTTGAAAATATTTAAATTTAGCAGTCATCTGATTTATTTTTGATATACCAGAGTTAATTAAAATAGTTGACTACTTAAATGCCTAAGCATGAAACAGCGCCTAATTATTTCTAGAATCCTTAAACATGCAGTTATTGGATTCTTGTGTTTGTTACAAAATGTGTTAGATTTCCATTGAAACATTCAGTAAATTTTATACATTACCTATATGTGATATATGTGTATGTGTATGGATGAAATCTCTAAAGTGGCTCCCTCTCCCTAGTTACCATATTATCCTGGTCAATCCCTTATAAAACATTAAAATTTTAACATTTATTTGTTTATTATGTCTTCCTTCACGAGGATGTTAACTCTACAAGGATAAGAACTCTTTATGCTATATTCATCATTGCATGCCTAGGGCCTAGAACAGTGGCTGGTGTGCAGTAGGTGTTCAACACATATCTGTTAAAAATAAATAGGGTGTTATATTTATTTATGCTATTTATATATACAATATAGATGTAGTTTTTAGCTGTTAATGAAAGTACATGTTATTAGTCATGGAAGTTCTCTATATTCAAAGGAATAGGAGTCTCCTGTAAATATCACATTTAAATAGAGAGTTTGGTAGTCATGAATAGATATCCTCATCCCTTTCATTTGAAAGGAACTTGGAGATTTTGACTTGGATTTGAAATAGCATTTCTTTTTAAGAAGGGTCACACTGCTTCTTGGGTATTATGAATCACTCTCACTTAATGCACATGAAAAGCAGCTGAATCATACTGGAATCACGTTGCTCCACAAGAAACGTTTCAACTATTTTGTCTTCATTCACATGATGGAAAGTGTAGTTAATGACACTGTTATATTGTCACATTGAGAAACTTCAGAATCAAGTGGCTAAAAATATTTTCTTGCAGTTAAAGGTAGTGAAGAGTCTACAAGTTTACCTTCAGAAAAATTTTTATAAGTGAGACTATTATAATTGCATCTTTTTTCTCTGGGAAATTTTCTGTTCAAGTGAAGAGTGCATTTTAGAGTTGTTTCTTGGATTCTCAGCCAGGCTATAACACCAAGTATGTTGTCTGGGGAGGTTGATAGATGTAGGACATATGTATTATTTTGTACATTTATTCATTCAAAAGCATTCATCTAGTACTTTTTGTACTTCAGGTACTGTGTTAGGCCTCCTCCAGATGTGAGAGAAAATAATAATCATAGATTCAGTACAATATGCTATGTGTTATGATAGTGGTGTAATCAGATTGCCCTTGAAACAGAGAACAAAAGCATCGACAGGTTGGAGGTTTTAAGGATAGCTACCTGGAGTTGCAGATATTTGTGCTGAGTCTTGAGAAAGGATTGCATTTATCTATTCCACAAATATTTATTGAGTGACTTTTATAGAATCAGGCTGAACTCTGGATATATTGTGGGAGACAAAACAGACATGAATACCGCCTTCATGGAACTCAGCCTGGAAGGGGGACAGACTTGATAAAACAGATAATCCTGGAATAAAAATAAGTGATAAAGGAGAAAAAAGTGAAATGATCTTTAGGAAAGCATTGCAGATGGATCAGAATTTTTGACCATAAATTGGTCAAGGAAAGCCTCTCTTAGATGAAATGATATTTGAAATGACATTAAATTGAGTAGAAGTTAGCTAAGCAAAGATAGAGAGAAGAGCATACCAGATAGCAACAGCAGGACTTCCTTTATTTTATTCAAAGAACTTTGGTCTAAAACAGCCAAAAAACCCCCCACAAAAACCAAACAAAAAGGCTTTAAATCATTGCCTTCACTGAACATTATGCTAATTAAAAATTTCCAAACACAACTAAGAGCACTGGTTTAGAAAACCCTAGAAAAGAACTTGAAATTGCTTTTTTCCTCTTTTAGATTTCTCTCTCTCTCTCTCTCTCTCTCTTTTTTTTATTTCCTAAAAGGGAAGGTATTTTGGAGGTAGTCATCAGAAGTTTGAATTTAGTTTTGTCAAGTTTTATAGTCACATTTGATTTCATGGTTTTATTGCTATTGGGTTTTTTTGAATTTTCAAATGTCAGCTTATGTTTGGCTCAATGCAGCCAAAGAACACTGGAAAATACACAAAGGCCCCATGTAGAGTTACTGCCTTTCTAACTTTTTCATTCTCCAACAAACTTTTCTATTTATTGTCCCCCCCAACCATAATAATTCACTCTTGTCAGATTATATTCCTCTCTGCCCATCTTCATTTTCAGTACATTTCTGTTCTCATTCCATATTGATTATGCTGCAGTATAGCACATTCATGAGACTGGGCTTTTGGTCTCCAGTAATGCAAATGTTTTGTCATGTGCAGTGGGGCAAAGGCTTTCATTTGGTTTGTAAGCTAACGGGGCAATGAGCAAATCAAAGTCTCTGGATCTTCACTCCAAGGCTTCTTGGAGGAACTGATATTTGAACAGAGAATTAATGGAATTGGTCATACAACAGAGAGGGAGGAAGAGCAGTCCAAGTGAATAAGGAAGGGGTAGTGAGAACTGGCCTGTGCAAAAACTCAGAGAATGCAAACATAATTCATTCAAGGAGCTACTCTTAGTTGTGTGGGCTTAGGAAAGTGTAAATACATAAGAAAATGAAACAGGCTTATCAGTTTTTGTTTTGTTTAGAGAAAGAAAACAAGGGACAGGAAAAAGGAACATTTGGGGCTTTGGCTTCTTCAGTGCTCATTCCTGCTTTGCCCAACAGTAATGACATATCCCTGTTTCCTTTTTCCCCAAACTCTTGGAAAGAAGGTATGTCTTTCAAATGGAATTTGAGTTGGAAGATTATGAGATGGCACAGGGAGGCCTAACAGAGAGTAAATCCATAGGGAAGAATACAGAGTTTACATATAAGGAAAAAATTACCAGCATGTGGAGACATCGTGTGAGTCTCTGGGCACAATAATATCCCAAACTACAGGCTTTTCAGTTACATGAACTAATAAATTCTTCTTCTACATAAAGTAAGCTTGACTTGAGTTTCTGTTGTTACAGTGAAAGCATCTTGAAAAATATAAAGTTTAATGGGGGAGATTTTTCTTAGCCTGAATCTAAAACATCAAGCATCTCTGGGGCTTCTCTGATTAATTTCAACAGAATACTACAGGTAGCTTTGTTCTTAAGGAATCAAGTCAGGTTGAGAGTTCTTCATTATATTTGGTTTACTTTGTTTTTAAAGCTATAACAGGAAAGTATTCCCATTTATCAGCTTTTTAAGTTTTTTTTCCCCAGTCTCGATTTATGTTACCTTCAGAATTAAATGCATGTCCTATACTAAAGAGTCATTTCTATCACAAAATCATGTAAAGTGTTGTTGTTTTTTAAAAATTTCTTGCAGGGAAAAAATTTTATCTCAACCCCTATACTGTCCTGCAATACATATTTTATTTTTAGCATTATCTGTTTTGGTTATTCTACAGATATTTTGTCCTTAAAATGATATTCCAGAATGTTAAGCAATATTTGCCTCTTCCTGAAGCCATTGGAGATTTAGCTTCTTCAAATGATAGCCTAGAGCCTACTTAATCTCCTCTAAATCTCAAAAGGTATTTGATCTGTCATTTTAAATAGTTTTATCAGCATTTTTTGGTACTTTATTGATCTGATTAACTGGAACAGAAACTGTGGTACTAATGTGATCAAGATGAGGAGCGTTAGTAAGACAGACCTTTTACTGGGAGTTGATAGACATATTTATGGAGATAAAAAGAACTGTTGTATTACATTTGGGATTTAAAGGAAACAAACCAATGTTTCTATATATTCACAATTTCTAATTCAAATACTCACTTCCCATAGTTTTGCATGTTGTTTGAGATATATTAAGGAGGATCCTAAACCCAAATTTTATGTGTATTTTATGGAGACGTAATAGAGTTGCTAAGTTTGAGGTAGAGAGTTGATTCGAGTACAAGGTGTGCTAAAATGGGGTGATGAAAGAACTTTTTCACAATTATCGCCCTGTCAAGAAGATTCACGTTCTTGTTTCTTATGGGAACATTTGGACAAATGGTCAAATAATTAGGCCAAAGTCAGACTTTGAAAATGATAAGGAAATATGTCAGTTGACAATAAGGAGAATGTGGTGAGCTGGAGAATGAGAAAAGAATATTTACTGAGACTGGGCTTAGTTGACAGGCAAATATAAATTGAGTCTTAAATCCACAGCTTACTAGTTTAGTGGACTTGGTCAAGGAACTTCACTGATTTTGGACAAGTAAACTTGTGGGAACCTGAATACTCTCATCCTAGAAAGTGGCTGATCTGTGGGTGTCAGTTTCTTTACATGTATAAAAAGTAGTTGATGAAATTAACATTGTTGAACTGTTGTAAAATGTGATGAGATCATTCATATAAGCATTCTTGGCAGAGTGCCTGACAAAAAAACTCAGCAAATGTTAAATATCATAATGACTATAATTAAGATGGTAATAGCAATCTGTGATGCAGGATTCCAGGAGTTAAGAGAATCTTAGGATAAAGAACCTGATACTCAGGGAAGACCTAGCACTTGTGTAAATCTAACCTGAAGGAGTTGGAGGCAGGGGCTTCGTCCTAGAAAGTACTGTGGT
This sequence comes from Canis aureus, assembly GCF_053574225.1. Taxonomy (NCBI): domain Eukaryota; kingdom Metazoa; phylum Chordata; class Mammalia; order Carnivora; family Canidae; genus Canis; species Canis aureus. Next base: position 50,284,258 of record NC_135614.1, read on the forward strand.
TCTTTAGAATAATTCAGCTGTTGGTGGACTAAGGCTGACACAAAAACTCTAGTGGGTTGTGAAAGGGATAGAAAAAGGTATTGAAACTTTCTGGGGCTCTCTTGGTGCCTGTCACATACCCACCACACTTCAGGTCGCAGAGCTGTGTAAAAAGAGCAATGCTATTCCAAAATCCCAAAGGCTAATTGACTTGAAGTTACTTTGATACTTTTCATCTGGATTGAGGTTGTTAAAATGAGTACCTTCCTGGAAATTCAAGTCAGGCCATCAGCATATCCAGCTGTGGGAACCAGAACTGATAAAGTCAGAGAAATAAAATTATGCAAAGCTCTTGACACAATGGTCTACAAATAGTTTGTAATTGTTGTGATTTCCTTCTTGAATAATTTCTACTCTTTTGACATACCTGATAACCAAGGTTTCCAGATTTATCAAATAAAAAAATACAGGCTGCTCAATTATATTTGAATAGCAGATAAGCAATGAAAAATTATTTCCTTTGGAAAGTGTTTCCAAATATTGCATAAAATGTATGAACTTCACCGATAAATTACTCTTCTGGGTTTCCTTGATTTCTCTGCTACACCTTCTCACTCTCCTCTGGTGACTTCTCTTCTCCATGAGCTACTTTGATCCCTCATCCCACATCTCGAATTAAATTTTGCATATGATATTCTCTCTGCCTGGACAAGATCATTCTTCTACTATGTAGGGGCTGAGGGCAGGCTGCCCCAAGATGGGCCACTTTGGCATATCGGTTATTTTATTTTATTTTATTTATTTATTTTTTTATATCGGTTATTTTAAATAAGAGTCCTGAAGAAACAGCTGATGTAAAGACATTCAGACCCTCCTCTGTCTCCCTAAAAGTAAGAAATAATTCCTCCATGTAAAAGCTACCCTCCCTGTACCAGGAGATAGAGAGACATCCTTACCCAGAGATGGGAAATTTAGAGTTCAGAAGGCTGTATAAACAATGCTTATTACTTTTTAGTAATTTACCACCCCAACCCAAATTCTGTTCAGAATTTCTTACTAACTGAAGCTCCCAAAGTTATGTTTTCTTTGTCTTGTCAATGCATCACAGATTTATTGTCTCTGTCTAAAATGTATAAAAACTGCCTGCCTTGGTCATTTCTTGGTGTCTCAATTTCATAACCAGGCCTCTCTGCACACATAGTAAAACTTTGGTATTTTTCTCCTGTTAATCTGTCTCATGTAAATTTATTTTTTTACTTTTATTTTTTTAAATAAAGTTTTCTTTTTTTAAAGATTTTATTTATTGGGGTGCCTGGGTGGCTTTGTCAGTTACGTATCAGCCTTTGGCTCAGGTCATTGTTCCAGGTCCTAGGATGGAGCCCTCAGTCAGGCTTCCAGCTCCCTAGGGAGTCTTCTTCTTCTCTCTCTCTTCTCTCTCTGTCTCTCTGTCTTCCTTGGCTCCTCCCCTTCCTCTTGTGCTCTGTCTCTAGCTTTCTTTCTCTCTCAGATAAAAGATTTTATTTATTTACTTGAGAGAGAGAGAGAAAGAGCACTGAGCAGGAGCAGTGGGGATGAGCAGAGGGAGAGGGAGAAGCAGAGTCCCCGTTGAGCCAGAGAGCCTGACTTGGGGCTCCAGCCCAGGACTCTGGGATCATGACCTGAGCCACCAGAGGCTCCTGTCCTGTGTAAATTTAATTCTTAGAGCAGTTGGAAGACCTTGAGGGTAGAAAAGAATTCTTCCTCCCCTTCAGTAGTCTTTACATATTATACTCATCCTTTAAGTTTTAGAATACTCAGATTAAACCCCAGATAAGGTGACATTCTTTATTGTGCAGTTTTACAACATACTGTGCAGCACATATTATGCTTATGTTTGTTTCTTTAAAGATTCTTTATTTATTCATGAGACACAGAGAGAGGGGCAGAGACACAGGCAGAGGAAGAAGCAGGCTCCATGCAGGGAGCTTGACGTGGGACTCGATCCCGGGTCTCCAGGATCACGCCCTGGGCTGAAGGTGGTGCTAAACTGCTGAGCCACCCAGGCTGCCCATATTTTGCTTATGTTTGAAGAATATGCTTCTGTTTCTAAATTAAACTCTATTAGGCAAGAATTATGTTTAACTTAATTTCTCCTGAGTCACCTGTACCCAGCACAGGAAACTCACTTAATAAACATTTGTAGAATATGGAAGGAATAATAATTGTTATTATGGTTATTAATAACAAGCATTAGCTTTTTGCTTTGCATGGCAGATTTATGTAGTATATTTCAAAGACCTGAAGAAGCACCCTTCTACAGTATGCTAATGAGATAATAGTCAACAATAAGTTTCTATTGGGTAGTGGTCAGTTCTAGTTTCTAATATAATAACAAACATTTATTGAGCCCCTGCAAATGTCCCAAGGGCCTTTGGAGATGCTTAAAATATTATCTGATTTTATTCACAATCTACTCTAAAAAGATCAATACTAGTTCACAGAACACTAATTAATGATCCAAAATGGCAGCTGGTTAATTTTATACTTGGCAGACTATTGATATTTGGAACATAATATTAACAAAGACACCACTCCATATAGGTAGGACCACTCAGAAATCAAGAAAATTTTTTTTTTCAGTGAGTAAGGGAGTTTAGTGAAAGCATAAAGTGCCAATATAGTAAACCACAAGTGTTTGATGCTTTCTTTTCCAGTATAGGAAATTTATTTCCATCTAGATGTTAAGTATTACAATTCTGAATAAAATCACATACCTACTGACTGGAATTTCTTTTCTTCTCTCTCTCTCTCTCTTTTTAGGATTCATGTATCTGAGAGAGAGAGAGAGAGACTACGTGTGCAAAGGAGGATGAGCTAGAGAAAGAATCTCAAGCCGACTCCCCAGTGAGTGTGGAGCCTGGCATGGAGCTAGGTCTCAACACCCTGAGATCAGGACCTGAGCTAAAATCAAGAGTCAGTTGCTTAATTAACTGAGCCACCCAGGTGCCCCATGACTGGAAATTTCTATTTAAGATCTTATCATCTAAAAAAAAAGATCTTATCATCTTTTGTTAGTCATTAAAAAATGACTGTAATAACTCATCCCACCAGAAATATTATAGTTTGCTAAATATGGCCACTTCTAACATTGCAGATATTTTAAAATGATGAACTGATAATCTGTATTTCAGAACTATTTAAGTCTTGTCAATAACTTAATTACAGATGATTTCTTTGTTATGAATAGCTTCTGTAGAGGTGTCATCTAACCCTCGTATATGAATTGCTATTCAGCTTTAGCAAGTGATTTTTTTTTACCTTGTTTCAAAGGTTTGGGATACACACTTTTTGAAGCTTGCAACTCCCTGTGTATAGGTAACAAAGTGTTTTGAATTATTCAGAGATGAGAGAAAATATTAAACAAAGATATTAAGATATAGTTACTAGACTATATTGATACAAGTTTCCATAAGACAATCAAGGCTGCATACAGTCTAATTTTCATATTATGTATCTTATTTAATATGCAATCAAAATTGAATATATTTACAAAAAAGGTATACAAATAACAACTGTGCAACTTAATGAATTATCATAGTCGGAACATACTTTCGTAATCCTTCACCTAGATCAAAAAGTCTATTTCCAGCATACCAAAAGCTACTTTCAGGCTTACGCATCACTATCTACATCCTATGCACCAAAGGAAAAAAAAAAAACTTTTCTTACTTTCAATATCTTAGTTTACATTTGCCTTTATGTAAATAAAATCACAAAGAATCTACAAATAAGAGTTTTTGATCAACTCATCTATAAAGACTATTGTTTTAAAGAATTGAGCTGTGCTCCAGGTAATAAGAAAGCTGAAATGGCTTCTTAGCATTTTTGGAATACTATAAAGCATTAGAAAACAGGTGTTGAAATTTGTCAGTGTGAAAGTTAAGAGAAGAAAAATGGTTGATGTGATTATGAAATGCCTGGGTTTGGAAGTCTATATCAAAGAATTAGTGTCGGTGGGGATTCCAATCATAAAAGTTCACTCTAGGGCAGCCTGGGTGGCTCAGTGGTTTAGCACCGCCTTTGGCCCAGGGCGTGATCCTGGAGACACGGGATTGAGTCCCACGTCGGGTTCCCTGCATGGAGCCTGCTTCTCTCTCTGCCTGTGTCTCTGCCCCACTCTCTCTCTCTCTGTGTCTCTCATGAATAAATAAATAAATTATAAACAAACAAACAAATAAATAAAATTTCACTCTACATTAACCCATCTGTTGATTCACTTAGTATCTTTGCTGTTGCTTACATTCTGATTTGTGCCATGGGAAAAGTCATGAAAATACATAAAGTAATTTGAAAAGAACCAGATTTTTGTTGAATTGGCTAGATATCTATACATTTTCTCATATGTTAAATTACAAAAATATGTAAGTTGTGGAGTTTCAGTCTTCTGATACAGTAAAATACTAATATTAAATGAGGTTTAGGAGAATCATCTTTTAATAAATTGGTAAAATTTTATATTAAACAAAAGGAAAGCTGAAAAAAATCTAGCAACTTATGGACCATTGTGAAGATTAATTAATTACTTGCACAGGAATGAAACAAGAATGACACATGATATATGAGTGTATATGCATTTCTAATAATATGCTACAGCCAGAGGGTGCAGTGATTATCGATCTGTGACTAGATAATGCTGTTTCCAGTTCTCCAAATTTTGCAAACAAAACCATCACCCTCCCTGAGACAGAGAAAATGTGTGACCTTCTATAATCACTTAACTTCTCTCTGTTTTCTCATCTTGAAAATGATAATATCATAATCAACATGACTCCTGCATGAGGCAATGGATATTTTCTTCCTCACTTTTGAAGATGTTTTATGTAAAGCAGTGTGAGGTCTGCCAAGCACACTGTGGTATAATGATAATTTTTTTATTAGAAGTCCTAGTGAGAGGCTAGTTAGCTGACTTAGAGCACAAGGCATATAGGACCTGAATTGTAGGTTACAGTTCTATGTCAGTGGACACATATCCAGTTCTATGAATCTTGACCTGTTCTTCAATCTCCAAAATCTTTTTTAAAAGTTATTGTGGTAAAAAAAAAATAATAAAATAAATTAAAAAGAAAGAAAGAAAGAAAGAAAGAAAGAAAGAAAGAAAGAGAAAGAAAGAAAGAAAGAAAGAAAGAAAGAAAGAAAGAAAGAAAGAAAGAAAGAAGTAGTTTTTATTTTTAAGGAATACTAAAAAAAAAAGAGTTCTTTGAATTACTCTCTTTTGCCTGCCTTACCTCTTTGCTTTGTCATATTTCAGAATTTGTCTTATTTCATGCTTATAAAAACTTAGTTTTATATCTGTTACTTATGTTTAATAAAAAATCTCAAAGCCATAACAAAAGATTATAATGAATTTAACTATATATCTCATCTTCTGTGAGAGTTTATTTATTTATTTTTTAAAAGATTTTATTTATTTATTCATGATACACAGAGACAGAGAGGCAGAGACACAGGCAGAGGGAGAAGCAGGCTCTAGGCAGGGAGCCTGACATGGGACTCGATCCCTGGTTTCCAGGATCACTCCCTGGGCTGAAGGTGGCGTTAAACCACTGAGCCACCTGGGCTGTCCCTCTGAGACATATTAATGTGCTTTATAATATGCTCTTAAAGACAGAGTCTTCTTACTGGAACATACCTCTGAAGTGCTTGATAGTCATACATAACTTGAGTTTTTTTAAATTAATTTATTTCTTCTTGACCTCATGACACTAAGTTCATGACCCTAGCTGAAATCAAGAGTTGAACACTCAACAGAGATACTCAGGAACCTCCATAAACTTGAATTTTAAGAAAAAAAAATGTTATTTTCACAGATACAAGTTAGGAAGAAAGAAGATCTCCTTTTACTTGTTGAATTACTGTCATCTGAGTTCAGTAGAATGAATCAGAATAAACAATCCTTCCTAGGATTGATATCAGAGCTAATCCAATTGGTGCTGAGAGGAAGTATGCTATATTTGTCAAGAGTGGCTTTGGGCTTAATAGGCCTGAGTGAGACTTCTGGTTTTACTTACCTAACACATTACCAAAGCTTCAGTGTGATCACCCATAAGGTGAGTATTCAGGGGATATTTGTTTTAGTCAGCATAGCATTCATTCAGCTCTCTTCCTTCTTGAGTTTTTTCTGGGAACTACCCTCCCTTAGATTCAGTGCTTATTTCAGATGACGCTGAATCTGCTGTGTGGTTCAGAAGTAGGCACATAACTTCAGCATATTCAAAGAGTATCAGTGGGTGAGCAGCAGTGCTATGACCTTAGTTGGAATTACTGGAAGATCTACCGGAAGGGCAAAATTTGCTTCCAAATAAAGTCAGCTCAGTGTAAAACAAAGCAACTGCAGAGAAAGAAACAACCTATGCAATATTATTTGGGCATCTGACTCTTGTGTCTCAAGCCAAATCACCTCCTTACAACTGTAATTCATGAATGAACAAATCCCATTTATTATTTTTTCCAAAAAGAAGGATGAATACAGAGTAAGATTGTAACATTTCTATTCTTGTAGGAATTTTGTGCATAAAAGTATTTGCCAAAATGCCCGGAAAGTAAGTTCTTAATATAATTTGAGTTACCTGAGTACATCTAAATCAGTGGTTGAACCTCACTGACACAATGACCTGAAGATGGAAGGACAACCATCTATTACAGAATATTTTCCTAGCAATAAAGTATTCTTTGAGAAACAGAGTAGATTTGGAAAAGTCAGGACTGATCATTGCAAGAAACTTCATTGAGATGCATTTATAGAGTACATTCCATGTGGCAGATACATATTTATGTTCCTAGGCATCATCAATGTTCCCAGCTAAAGCCAGACTTCCCTTGCCAATATCAGTGCCACGACTCTGTGGGACAAACAGCATAAGATTTATAAAAGAATATTAACACATATAAATAATATATATTTAAAAAATCTGTATCCCATAAGAATTAGAGACATTCTGAATTACATCTATCTAAAGGTTTTCACCAGTATCTTTGGAAGGAAGAATGGAAAAATATATCTAATTTCACTATTTGAGTCCAGACTATCTTAAAATTTTTAAATTTCCATCATTTCCAGAAACTTTTGTGTTTAGAGTTTTATTATGTAGATCTGGACCAGGAGGCAGATATCCTATTTGACTATTTCAGGTCTGGTTCCCAAAGTAGGCGTAAGTGGGTAAGGAGCACACCTTGAAGAATGTTACCTTAAAAGGCCTAGTCATCAAGATCAGCTACACCTTCTATAGACACCTGTGTGTGGAAGTCTATGGGCTCAACAGCATCTATCTCAAAGTTGCTGTGCAGTGTTTCTTTAACGTGGAGAATTTGATTCACGAATGGCATAAAAAATTGCATCTTTCAGAGTCTTATAATAGAACTGTTAACATATTAGCAATCTGTTCACAGTCTGGACTGTCATGAGCAAGAACCTACGCACAATATGAGCCATCATTTATTTTTGGCCACACCAAGAACGTACAACATTTATTTTAATAAACTAAGACCAAAAAAAACAGGCTGAGATGCGCCGAATGGGATACTGAGAGACAAAAAAATGTTGTTGACTCTCTATAAGGACAGAGGACAGACTGGAAGCTTGTAGCTTGTTTTTAATCTTCACAAAATAGGCAAGCCTTTCTCTTGGTCAGTCTAGGAAGAAATCTCAATTCTGTTATTTATTCATTTTTTAGTGGTGATTACTTGATGAAATTATTTACAATACACAAGAATTGCTTTCCAGAGAGATACTCCATTGGAAACACGCCACAGTATGCTCTTAGCTGATTGTTAAACACAGTTATTTTTATTCCTCTTGGGGATAGTGAGGCATGAGCCTGCACATATAGGTGCATGATTCTGGTGAAACATTTTAAATGGGAAACTATCTAGGGTTCATGCATCTGTACCATGGTAAATTTGGGTAGTTCCTGCAGAACATAGTTCATGTTATCTGGCTTGTGGGTGGCTGATAATTCTGAAACGAAGAAACTCTTAAGACAATTGTACACTAATGCACATACAATAATGAATGTGCTATTTAGACTTAATTTTTGAGTTTTAGTCTCTTGTAGTCAGAGGAAGAAAATTACTGGCTTGGAAATCAAGGCTGAAGGAAAGAAAACAAGATAGGGCTTTAGTGTGAAAGCATAGACTGGATGTGCAGTGCACAGATTGTGCTTGCATAAGGATTACATATTTTAAGTGGATTTTTCTAAACTCCAAATATGATAGAATTTTTGCAGAAGAATGGCCATCACAGATGGGAAGCAATTTCAGGCATAGTATCTTGCTTGATAGAGAGGTGGAACTAGAGTAAGAGGCATCATTAGTGTAACAATCTGCTGTGCAAGGTGAAAATTGCAGCAGCAGAGAGCTCCTGTGATCTTTATACAGGACAAGTAATTTTTCTGTTTTCTTTTCACTTCTTAGCAGAAGTAAACAAATAACTTACTCTTTTCTCTTTCTTCTGAAAAGTTTCTTTTCTTGCAGAAACCCATAAAACATTGCTCACCGCTATAATTGATTGTTTTCCTAAGAATCAGCTACTGATCCCATTCTCTCTATTAATGTGAAATTTGAGTGAAATGGCCTGGTTAGGATGAGTCCTGGAGAAAGAACACCCAGTGAGTGATGCTGGTTTGCAAACTGACCCTTGAACACAAAGGCCAAGGAGAGACTGAAGAAAGAGACCCCTCCAGATTGGTAGGTGGTAGATTCAATAAGCAAAGGAAATTATATACAGGCTTATTTTAGGTGCTGCAAGTCAAGTAGATCTCTGCATCTGCCAGCCAGAATCTTAAACATTTGAACAGAGGTCTTAATGAGTCACATAGTCATTCCAGATGGTCTTAACAACACCTTCCTTTCTCAAGGCTGTGTCCTTGAAAAACAGTTCCAGCTGTGGTATCGGTGGGTGGAATGTCCACACCGGGGATGGGTCATGGGATGAAGAACCTCAGATTGCTGGGTCAGGCATGTGGGTCAACCAGAGGTCATGTCCTCTTTATGACCTCCTTCAACAAGTGTTATTTATGATTGCAAATTCAGGGAACCTGTGAACAAGTATTAAAGTCTTTTAGGTTATAAGTGCCAGAGTTCAAAGATACAGGTATCTGGAAATGAAGTACTGAGCTCTGCACTTAAACAGAAAGAAGTGGTGAGCTGGTAAGTTTTGGTGTCCAGACTTTTTTAGGAACTGTTGAAAGGAAGGGGTCAATTAATTTTAAAGGCATAGGATATGATGAATATTCAGTCTACTTAAGAGCACTTGTTCATAGGGCTTATGGTCTCAGTCCAGTTCTGATCGAGGAGGTGTTTCTTTTAGGAAATTATATGGATATAAAGTTGATTAGAATGGCGTATTAGGGGCAGCCCTGGTGGCTCAGTGGTTTAGCGCCGCCTTCAGCCCAGGCGTGATCCTGGAGATCGCCCAGGATTGAGTCCCACGTTGGGCTCCCTGCCTGGAGCCTGCTTCTCCCTGTGCCTGTGTCTCTGCCCCTCTCTCTCTCTCTCTGTGTCTCTCATGAATAAATAAATAAAATCTTAAAAAAAAGAATGGCATATATGTCAAGTTATAGGCTTATTTTAAATAAGCCAAAGTATAGCAATCTACAGTAAAGTACTTTATTTTGTTCTTTTCTGAATTCATCAAGAAAATGTGCTGATCAAACATTTTAGGCAATGTGTAGACTTAGATTATTATGAAGTGATTAATTTCCTGGAACTATACTTAATCATCTGGAGATAAATTGACAAGATGACTGTTTCAGGACTAGCTACTCATTCATCTCCGTTGTCAACATAAAAACAAACAAAAAAAACATGAAGAAATGACTCTTAGAGGTACTTTGTAGAAGCTTATCTTCTCAATATGTCAATAGCCAAAGCTTTATTTAACTGTGGCTCGACTCAAACCAATTAAACTAACTTTGTAGTTCTTTTTCACTAGGAATTTCTATATGCTTTATACTCCATATCTCTTTAGCACTTTTCCTACTTAGATGATTCTATTGTTTTGCTTATGTTACTTCTGTACCTTTTGAAACTAAGGTAATTTCCAGAGATAACCACTTTATTATAAAAATGTAAGTCAAATATTTGTTTGAAAAATATACAAAGAAATATAAAGTTTTAAGGAATTTGTTATTAAGTTTTATTTGGCAATTGTAATCTCTAGTTTCAGAATATCAAAAGCATAACTATTCCTGTTCTAAGCCCTGAGTTCATACAAATAGTGAGTTTAGGGAATATGATTTTGCATTTTGCAATCTGTTGGAATCATTTCTCAATCTTTTCTCTCATTAGAGAAGCTGCTATTAGACCTCTCAGTGGATGACTTGTTCTGCCATTGCCCTTTTATATACTTTCCTTTTTTTAGACATCTACAAGGCCTACTATTGTAGAAGAAACTAAGAATGCATTAGCAATTATGTCAGAAGTTAGAATTAGTCTAGTAAGCCTTGTGAAAGATAACTTAATTGGAGGCCCAGAAGATAGAAAATAGAAATGTCTTGCTACTAACTGGTATATCCCAGCTTTTCTTGGTTAAGGCATAGGTGTTAATAAGGATCTTCAATGAGTGTAGGAGAACCATCCTTTCATTGAACTGATAATGAGATTCACAGTGGCTACGGGGAACTATGTATGAGAATATCTTGTTTACTAGCTGTATAATCTTTGTTAAATTATTTAAGTTCTTAGCACTTGAGATGCTTTAATAGGAAAACAAGAATAATAAATTCTACCTCATTGGGTTTTATACAGATTAAATGAATTAATATCATAATGTGCTAAGGCACAACCACAATTTTAGAGGCATTTCATTGTTTTTGTGCTGTACAAAGAAAATTACAAAGTTAGCAGAATAAAAAGATCTAGTGCCACAAGTGCTTAGAGTACACAAATCTTCATTAAAATATTTGGTTCCTGCTTCCTTTTTTTCCTTAGAGAAGAGAAATGGAGTTGACTATTCTCTTCAAAATGAAAAAGAGGCTTTAGAGAATGGTCACTGGTTATCTTGCTGCCTAGGTTTAAATCCTGACCGCCATGTACTTGTGTGATATGACGCCAGAACTCTAAAGCACATTTCATTTTTCTCACTTATGAAATAATACAACCCAACACCTAGAGTTTGCAATGAGGATTAAATGAAATAATGGTTAAGGCCTTATCTATACAGTGCCATCGTAAATTTTCAACAATGCTATTTTTATTATTGTTAATGTTATATATAGCCAGTTGGATAAAATACTAAATCAGTATATGACAGAAAGGTAAGATTTCTCACCAAAGTTGGACTGGTTAGATATCTTAAATCTTTTGATTTAAGGGATGGCTTCCCAATATTTTTTTTCATTATTGGCACACCTATGAATTTAATGACTAGTGTAAAAGAGCTAAATAACATGGATACAAAAATCAATCTAAAAAGTAGAAATTTTTTCTTCCCTGGTCACCTAAAAACTAATATCATTATATTTTAATATATAAAATTAGATAGTTTATTGCTGAGGTGATTTTTCTATGATTTAAAATTATTCGTCCTTATACAAAGTAGATCAAAATAAGCTTCTGAAATTTTGCCCTCAGATTGTAGTACTAGAAGAGGAAGATCTGTGAAGAACAAAATGGAACCGTAAAGATAATCAAGGCAGGAAGGGTACCCAGGGTTTCTTAACAATGCCCACCTGCAAAAGAGTTTGATAGTTCTACTTTCATCAGAAATGGGGATTGATACAAAGGAGTGGAGAAGCTGCCCTTCCTTTTCCGTTTCAGTATTACAGTATCTCAATTCCCTGGACAATAAAATAAGGGAACAGATGACAGCCATCCAAAGGCAATATTGCTCTTAAGCACCATTAATATTTTACATTTATATTGAAATAGCAGGTGAGACTTCTATGGTGATTTTGGCTGTAGGGCACTGCTAAATCCTGAAAGACCAAGAAGCACTTTGAAGAACAGTACTCCAAGCACTTTCCACAAGCAAGCTTGCTTTGATGATTGATGAATTATAATGGCAATTACTGTACTTAATTCAAAAATTAAACTTACACCTATTTTCTTTCAAGTTTTGTGATAGTATGTAGTATTTTCCCAGATACTCGAACTCATTTGTTACTTGCCTCAGGTTTTGCATGCACCATGTCTCTGTGACATGCACTCATCTGAGGTATGCCAGTGTAGTTCTAGTACATAATTCTATCTTCCAAATTCTTTCTAGTATATGGTTGTATCTTCCAGAGTAACATCCTTTTCCAGTGTTCTGGACTCCTGAAACTTGTATTCCTTTTTCTGAAACACAAAGAAAATGTGCCTCTTTCTGTATTTCTCTCCACAGGAAGGCCATTTCATTAATGCTTTCAGTTTTCCTCAGGGATCTGATTGCTGTGGTAGATGCTTTGAAATGACTGGTCATTATAATTCAGTCACCCAAGGCCTTTCAAGTTAAAAATTGTGGCTATGGAAAAATTTTGATTCCATAAGAACAAAACTAAGCAAGCTGTCTACTCTCATTGGGAAATGCAGTAAATGCTCCTGCATACTGGGAAGAGTGCAAGGGCAAGAAAATGAGCCTTACTAGGTCAGAATAACTTACAATGCTGTTGATAATATCATCATAGTTATTGAGGGGTTATTAATTTTTGTTAAATGCCCAAATTACATGAACCTAAGTTTTTTGGTGAAAGATATAAAAATTAAAAAGTAGCTAGCAGTTATTGAAGGCTGTTCTAATGAAAGAAAAAAAAATTTCCCTCTCATCTTCTGAGTTCTTAGCTGAGACCCCTATAATAAAAGACATAACAACAGGAGAAAAACAAAAGTTTATTAACATGTATACCTATATGTATACATGGGAGATACCAGGGGAAAAATGAGTAGCTCCCTGGGGTGGCTTAGAATTCAGAATTAAATACCATCTATCAAAGGGGAGCTGGGATGTAAGCCTCCAAAGGATTTGGAGGATCTGTCTTCAGGTAGATAAAGGTAGTTCAAAGAAAATTTCCTCTAGCATTTACCATGTTTAAAAGTACTTAACTCTCAAAATAATCAATATACCAAAGTGGCATATTTTAGGTAGCATGTCCAAAGTGGCATATTTTAGGTAGCACTCCAGAGTACTAATTTGGAGTGATATATTGTGCCACTCTTCTTTGATCATTGGTAAGATCCTGTGCTTAGGACATTATTTAAATTACTTCATTTAATTTTTGCAATGATTTGTAATTAGGGTTTTGATGGAGATTCATGAATGCTTATACAATACTTGAAATTAATAGTTTCTGGCACATAGTAATTGTGCAACAAATGGTAGTGTTAGTCCTTATTACAATTATATGAAACTTGAGCATACATGAGCATAGTATATATGATCATAAAATCCTGCAATCGTCATAACAACAAAAACTTCAAACATGTGTGAATAATGATTGCATTTGAAATATAAACTGATTCCAGCAAAATATTTTTGACCTGGACCCTTCAGTTGTATTCACTTTCACTTATGTACCAATCACTATGGTTAGAGACATGAATACTTTTTTTAAAAGTGGACTTTGAAGAGAATGTAACTGAATTAACTGGGAAGATGACCTCAGCTTGCAAAACAATCGCAGAATAACAGATGTTGATGTACCATCAAATGCTAAACAGTAAGATATAGACAATATGGCTAAAAATAGAGTTTGGAAAGTTTTCCTTGAAGAGCTAAATCTTGCTTAAGTCCTAAAGTTTTAGAATTTAGATACCTTTTTCCTCTTTAAAATAAAATTAATACTCAAGAGTTATTTCTCTCCATGGCAAATAGCGGGAGAGGATTCTTAAAAATGCTTAATGCAACTTAAAAGATATATACTTTGATTATATAAGTAGTATATAATATACACTCTCACTAAAAGTACTCTGTAAAAGTAAGGACCATCACAAATACAACTCTGAATTCTTCATCCTAGAGTCTAACATTCTATTTCTTGACTATAGCCAAAGGCTGTTAGTAGGGCCTAAATCCATTATTTCCTGCCTGGGTACCAAGTAAGCTGAAGCTGACATCTCACTAGGCAGTGCCCTCCCACCTCCAATTCCTTGAGTATTGGTTGAAGACAACCTACCAACTAAGAGTTGATTGTGCTAAAACAACAGTGAAAGATCAGATCGGAGTTTTTAGGTGGAAGTAAATCTGTTAGCTTCAGTAGCATCTGCAACCTCTCCCTTGATTCTTTACCTCTCTTCCTCTCTTTCTTCCCTCCTCTGTCATAGTTCCCTATTTTATAGCTTTCAAAAATGAATTGAGGCCACTTATAAAAAATGCTCATAAATTCTTGCAATCTTGTAAATTATCTGCAATGTCTGCAAATTGTCTCACTGAAACATGAGGGGGTTTCTAAGGGTGTTCCCTGGACCTAATGTTTTTCCCACTTTGTGCTTTTCTTGTCATGGGTCCCTCATTTTTTGATGTTCTTCCTTTTTCCCTTTGGTGAGTGGAAGATGCCCTCCCCTTCCCTGATATGTTTTTGTAAGAATTTTTGGAACCTATGTATATATTAGGTTGCATGGCATATGGAATTAAATTTATTGATCAGTTGACCTTAAAATAGGGACATGGTCTTGGATTACCCAGGGGATCCCAATATAATAAAGATATTTAAATGGAAGGATACAGAAGAAGAGAGTGATAGGGACATGATTATAAAAGAAAGACACAGAGATGCCCAGTTGCTAGTTTTGAAGATAGAGGAGGAGAATCATGAACCTAGGAATATGGCCAGCCTCTAGAAGCTGGAAGAGTCAAGGAAATAAATTCTCCCCTAAAGCCTCCAGAGAGCAGGACGGTCTTCCTCTACCTTGCTTTTAGACAACTAAGATCTATACTAGATTTCCAACCTACAGAATTTTAATATAATAAATCAAGGTACTACATTTGTGATAATTTGTTACAGAAGCAATGGGAAATTAACGCTCCCTCATAAATCCTAATACATATTACAGATTCCATGATGATGGGTATTCTCTTGCGAAGTTCTATAGTTGGGTAGATTTCCCAATTACTGGGTCATCTATGATTTATGTATAGATACAATTTAGTGAATGCCTGTTGGGTTAATTATGGGCAGATGAAAAAATGGCAACCTGGGTATTAGACTAGATTGAGGGAGTATAATGACCAGAGTATATGGGAAGAGGCTTGTCTGTACTCAGTAGAAATGTACCTGAGATACATTGGTAAGAAATGGTACTAAGACGGATCTGAAGTCCAACAAAGAATAAATATGAAATTAAGAACAGCTATAGCAAATCAAGTACTACTATATATGCTTTGGTTTGCTCATTTGTAAAATCGGGGCAACAGTCCTGCTTACAAAGTTTTCAGGAGGCTTAAATGGCATAACATATGTAAAAATATTAATTGTCTAGAATCCAGTGAATCTATCAATAAATGGTAACTTTCATCATAATAATCTGTGTCCATTTAGAAAGCCTGAGCCTATAATGTTGGGTACAGTGATAGTACCATGAATTGAAGTAAAAAAGTGACCTATTTTCCTAGTGGTTCTAAAATTGTCAAATGCTACATTCCACTCCAGTGCAGTCTTGTAGAGCATTCTACTTAATGTTACAGAAAGAAGTGTTAATTTTAGCCGTCACAGCTGGATATTTATTAAATGTAAGCATTTCATCAGCAAGAACAGGAATTTCAAAACACATGCAGACATATTCACTTATATAATTAGGACATATAAGTTATTCACATTTCTATTCCACATGTCATATAAAATTATGGAATTTATACATAGGAAGATCTACATATGTACATACACACTAAGTTCTGTGGGGATTAAAAAGTGTAATATAACCTGTAGCCCTTAAGAGGCACTTGTTAGATGTATGTAACAGTGGTTGAGGACAAGCCTATATGTAATGATTTGCTACTATTGTGTGCTACAAAACTAGAAAATAGCCTGTCAATAACCAAATTGTAATTTTGTGGTTGAAAATGATACTAAAAAGAGCTCAGTAAGAGTGATGAAGGCTAAAATAACCTAAGATGGTTTCATGAAGAACTGGGACTTGGGTTTTGAAGCACAAATTGGTAGGGAGAAATGAAGGTGGTAATTTTGGAAGGGAGAAATGGTATTAGAAAAGGATTAGATAAAGTGTGCTGTGCCCATATTTAAAAATGGGGGGCAGTAATAATTATCCATCTCCAAGAGGATTTGGATATAGAGGATTTCTAGAAATGTTTCTAATTCCTAGTAATTTTGTTCAAGCTTCCAACCCCCTCATATGAGAAGAGGGCTGGTTGTTAAGAATATAGCTTGCAAAACCTAGTGCTATTGTCTTTGTCATAACCACCTTGGCTCTTGCCTTTGTTTTCCTCTTTAATTTGTGGGTACTATACTTTGACTTGTGCTGGAAAAAGTGAAATGAAAACAAGGGAAAAATTGGATTTAAGCTTAAGCCAACCATGCTTTTTCATGACTTCTCTAAAGATGTTCAGGCTCCATCTCTACTAATTGGCCCTTTTACATATAGTTTGACTGTTCAGAAGGTTTTTACTGGAGAAGGAAAATAAATGAAGAACAAAATGCAGATGTTCAAGTATCAAGCCTCATTAATTAGATACATATTAACTAATTCTAATAGACTACTTGCTGTGCCTCAAGGGATTGATGGAGAGGTTAAAGAGACTTTATTTTATGTCAATCTGTCTGTTTTCTTAAGTTTTATGATAAGGCCCAAACAATAATATTGTATAAATGTTACCATCTGGAATGGATAAAACATCATTTTCTCAAACTTAGTCATTTCCTTGTCCAATTGGAGTTTTAAAATATTCACTTATTCTCGTATTATTTTTATTTCTGCCATTTTTACACACTAAAAACTTGTCAATTACTCAATATTTCTCCCTAAATCAATTTTCTGGCTTATTAGATAAATGTATTTTAAACAAAAATTTTATGTCAATAATAGCATTGGAAAGCTAGTATTCTCTCTGAATAAATATATGTATTATGTGGGAACAATAAAACCAAATAATATCCAACCCTAGCTATAAATGTGATCACTTCCTGAGGATAGATTCAGAAACGCTCACTCTTAGTTAAAGAGCAAGATTTGTAAAAGGAATAATGAACTAAAAGGATGTGAATTTCTCACGTGATTCATTATTCTTCAACACCATATCCATGCAGCACATTAACCCATCTGGCTTATTGCTTGTGTTGTGAGAGACCGTAGTGAAAGAAAAAGAAGTGATAAGAGCCTATCCTTGCCCAGCTGGGCAGTGACATGGTTCTGTTTTGCATATGCCACAAGCTTTATGTCAGCTTAAGATCCCCATCCTCCACTCTGACCTAGATAGTTTACACATGAGTAATTTCTGTAAGATTAATGCTATAACATATCATAGTTTTATTGCTCTATAGTATTTTAAAACTGGTCTGTTCATTCATTCATTCATTGAATCTTTAAACAAATATTCATTGTCAACCAGATGCCACACACTTTTCTACGTACCAGAGATTCAGTAGATGGATAAAGCAACAGAAATAAACTCATGCTTTCATGAAAACAATTAACAAATAAGATAGATGATAGATTTGTACACAGAGAACTGTAATAAGGCAATATAATCTGGGAAGGGGGGGGCATAGGGAATTTACAAAGGGATAGGCAAGAAAAGGCTCAAAGAAAAGGTGATGTTTGATTTAAAGCCTGAATTGGTTGAAGAGTAGAGTTAATCCATGAATGCTAAATATCTTAGAGAAGAATGTGAGAGGCAGAGGAAAGCGTAACCACAAAACCTTGGGTATGTTTAACACAGCAAGCTTGTCATGGCTGCTAGAGTAGAATGAGAGAAGAGAGAAAATCAGAGGTAATGAGAAGCTAGATCACTTAAGGTATTGTAAGACTTAGATAGATTTTGGCTTTATTCAGTGAGATGGGAAGTCATGCAAGATCTATAAATAATGTCTGGAGGTACATTTTAAATGATCATCAGACTATTCTCTAAATAACGGATTGCCTTATGTTATGAAACTGTAAGGTAGCTGAAGATGTGGAAAATATGTGGCTGTTGGAATGATCCAGACAAGAGACACTCTTGATTGTTAATTTCAAGCACAGTGGTAATGGAAGTGAAGAGTTTTCTGAATGTATTGGAAAATAGAGCCAGTATGATCATCTGGTTGAACGAAAGGAATGAATCCAAAGATGTTGGCCTTAGAGATCGGAAGGATGGCATTCTCAATCACTGAGTTGGGTAATAGCGTGGGAGGAACAGATTTTGGTGGGATCTCATGGGGTAGAAAAGAATTCAGTTTGGGGTATAATAATTTTGAAATGTCTACTAGCTAAGTGGAGATATCAAGTAAATAGTTGAATATTTTATTTATTTTATTTATTTTTTTATAGTTGAATATTTTAAAATGAAGTTCATGTGAGGTTAGATTAGAAAACTAAATTTTGAGGCAATAGGTTTTAAATGCTATAGATAGTATTTAAAATAATAAGACTGATGAAATCACCAAGGTAATCTGCTTATACAGGTTATAAAAGCACTGTGGACTGACTTTTGTTTAGTGTTTGGGAATAGGTAGTAAGATGAGCAAGGAGAATAGAAAGCAACAGGTAATGTAGAGAGAAATCTAGGTGTATGTAGCATCTAGAAAGCCAAGCAAAGAATATATTCAAGGAAGATGAATGGAATGTTAAATGTGAAGAAGTTCAACAATGATGAGGCCTGACCCTTATGTATTCTGTTTGAGAATATAAGGCCATTGATCACTTTAACAATAGCATTTCTTTTTTTTTTTCAAAGATTTATTTATTTTAGAAAGAAAGTGCATGGGGGGAGGGAGAGAGAGAGACAGACAGACAGAGACAGATAGACAGACCCAAGCAGACTCCAGACTGTATGGCATCAGAGCTTGGCCTCATCATCCTGAGATCATGACCCTGAGATCATGACCAGAATTGAAACCACGAGTCAGGTGCTTAACTGACCAAACCACCCAGGTGTCCCAACAATAGTACTTTTAATGAAGTATTATTAGAGACCACACTTATGGGATGGGATCAATAGAGAATAAATGGAAATATTGGAAAAAGGGAGTATATAAAACTTTCAGAGGGTTTTACTGTAAATACCAATGGAATATTGGTGTCATAGGGGTAAATAAGGTAAAGATAAGGTTTGTTTTACATGATGGGAGGGATTACAATGTATGTATAAACTGAAGGAAAAAATCTATGAGAAGGAGAAGCACTAGTCAGAAGATTTTAAGGAAACCTGGATCTATAGCCTTGAATAGGCAAAAGGATATGGCATCTAGTGCATAAATGAAAGGGTTAATTTTTCATAAGAATATGGACAATTCATCTGTAATAACGAAGAAACAGAAGGAGCATATGGGCTCAAAAGGTCTTTACTCCATAACTGAATCATTTTTTCCATTTTGCACAAGGTATAGGACTTTGGGCTTTTTTTACATTCTGTATCAGAGGATACCTTCTAGGACACAGATCAAATTTTCTTCTTAAGGCTTTTTCAGTAATAATAGCTCATACTTTTGGTGGTTTTTCCTGAACTCTAAAAATACCTACTAATTGATAAAATATATTTTATTATTTTGTATATAAAGCCTTTTATTGTCCTCCATTTCTTTTTTTTTTAAAGATTTTATTTATTTATTCATGAGAGACATAGAGAGGCAGAGATACAGGCAGAGGGAGAAGCAGGCTCCATGCAGGAAGCTGGATGTGGGACTCGATTCCGGGTCTCTGGGATCACGCCCTGACCTGAGCCGAAGGCGGCGCTAAACCACTGAGCCACCCAGGTGTCCCTGTCCTCCATTTCTAAGTTAAAAGCTGAATATTTTTGTCATGTATTCGCTTAACCACATGGTAAATTCAGAGGCTTTTTAAAGATTCCAGTTCTGTCACTACTTTTCTAAGGTTCCTCTGTAACTTCTCAAGAGTTCTATCATTCCCTCCTTTTGCCTATCATATTTAGTCCATGTGTTTATATTAAATTATATTTTATAATTATATTTGGTAATTTAGATTACCAAATCTCAAATTCTACACTGCAAATATTCCTGTTGATCCCACCTATTGACTTTTTAGGATAGGGATTGTATCTTATTTATATTTGTATTTCTAACTATAAACCATTTGTCTTGTACATCATAGATGCAGAATTTATAAATGAAAAATTGAAACAAAATGCTAGTGTTAGGTTTAGTATGTATTGGAGCAAATTCCATTATTAGCTTATGACCTTATGGGTACTAAATTATGATTTAATTTCCTAAGAAATTGCTAAATGGAAGTAAATCATCCTCCTTCCAATGTCTTATCTCTGACATGAAACAGCATTTGTGTATCTTTAATACAGTAAATATAAGTCTTATTGATGGTGGTTTCCATCTAGGAACACATCATCCTTGGGTATTTACAAATAGTGTTTCTTAATTTCATTGATGTTTTTGTTTTCTCTTCTGTCTCAACTGTTTTTCATTTCAATGAAGCACACAATTGCTGAAAGTTTAATTACTGTCTATATTATACTGATGTCATTATATTAGTTCTGGGCTAATATAATGTCTGTCATAATAAGCTTTTAGAAAATTAGAATATTGAAAAGAGGAAAAACTTACAAGGGAAAAATACAAGTAGGTTCCATCTTGTATACCAACGTAATTCTATTGAGAGTGGATTGAGATTTGTGAGGCAGCTTCAGGTTTAGTGGAAAAGTTTACTGAGATAATTTATATTTGTCATATAATATGATTCTATGATCCTTCAATTTCTTTAATGAACTAAACTCTGGACTCTTCTGGAGACTTCCTCTCTTTTGGAGCTTTATATGTCAAGAAAACTCTTATTCTGACTCTTCTTTTTGCTGTAAAATCCTTCATTGTCCTATGTTAGTTAAGACATCATTCCCTTAAATCTAAATATCCCCTTCCATCCACTCCTTTCTTACTTCTGCCATTATTTTATCCCAATTACCAAGTGCATATGTGGAGCACCCAAACCTGTTATCTTTTTCTGTGGACTTAGAATATATAGGATTATTAGGTTATGGTGGTTTTTTTTTTCTTTTATGTTTTTGTTTTTACTTTGTTTTGCTGCTTTTTTTTTTGGTCAGTAAAATAAACAAGATATTTTGAAGCTTTCATTAAAAATAATTTTAACAGTTACATATTTTCAACTAGATATATCATCAAATCTCTACTATAAGCCAAATATAGTGAAAGTATTTTACACATATATCAATTCTATTCTTCAGAATTATCCTGCAACTTAAGTAGCAATATATTTATTTTGTAGATAAGGAATCTGAACTTAATAAAGTCCATCAAACTTAAGGTCCTATAGCTAATGAATGGGAGAATGGAGTATTAAAACTGAAACTTTCTTTTTCTTTTTCTTTTTTTTTTTTTTTAAACTGAAACTTTCTGACTCTTGAGTCCATGGCTGTTTCCACTAAACAGAGTCACCTCTATATATAATGTTAACATTGTTCTAATAGTATTAATAAGTCCATCTTAAACTTATAATATATCATGCATTATTTTCAAAATCAACATTGATTACATTACTGAAATATTGATAAGCACATTACAAATTTTGATAGAGATGATAATATGTAAAGGTTGCAAACTGGTGACCTCTGAGCCAATGCCTATAGATTAAGGGTGCCAGAGGGCCACGAGGAAAGAAGAAAGGGTAGCAGTATTTTAAATATTTGAACCAGTTCTTTGTGAATTAGAAGTATTCACATACAGAAAATTCCAGATCCCTGACTTCTACTGAGCAATGTATAGCTACTTCAACATAGGACTTCAGTGCACCTGGCAACAGGAAGTGTGAACCTGAGACCTTAAATATGGTAGCACCATCCAGTTCACTACCTCTAGTTGGTGAGTTTATTTAGACAACCTATCTGGTAACTTTAGATATTTGCATTTGAAATAAATCAAATGATAATAATCTAAAATAAATAAATAAAATGAAAATATATCTAAAAATGTTTAAATAGAATCTCAAGAGCGTTTCCTTTTCCATATTCCCCATTTCTGTACATAATTGAGTTCTATCAAAAATGGTAGTAAAATGTAAGAAGGGAAAACAACTTCTGAAGGCAGCAGCCTCTCTATTCCTCTAATGATACTACATCAAATGTTATCATCAGAGCTTGAAACACTCTCCACTGGAAAAAAAAATGCAGTTAATGTGAAAATGAAGTAATAGAATTACTTAAAATTATTGAAGACAAATTTACATCTAGTTCCATGATACTGAAAAATGCTTGATTAAGCCATAATAACATACAGTTGAGTAGAGGGGGGGGAAACCTAAGATTAATCATCATCTAAAACTGTAGATTGAGTTTCAATTTATGTTAATGTTCACTTTTAAGAGAATTTTAATAGATTCCCTTTAATCTTAATTGAGTTTAGAAAAAAAAGTTAATTTCTAGTTCACCATGTTTGTTTTTATATTTCCAGTGGCATGAAATTAGTTGGAGAAAAAAGAAGAAACATAATTTTAAGGTTATGTATGTTGCCTTGCTCATGATTATTGGAATGAATGAGTTCTTACAGGTAAGCCTAATTGATGGTTCAATTATCCGTTGCATTAGGGTAACTGATCAAAAAAATGTGCAGGTTTGCCTTCAATCATAAGATCCTGTTGAGGTAGAAACAATAAATAATCTGAGATTCTTTCTACCATGAAAAATAACTAAAAGTTTGCTATTCCATCCCCTTTTGCTAAAAGGGAAGGGCAGAGCAAAAAGAATGTGGCCAGTGGGCCCAGGGTTGCCTTTTTGAAAGCTGAAAAACTTTTTTAAGCCAGACCAACCTGGACAGGATGGGAAAGAATGCACTGTGCTGTGGCACACAGAATAGGGAGGATTCTAGAATCCACATAGGAGGCCCTGGGCTTGAATAGGAGCTCTGTCCTGCGGGTTTTGTTTTTTCTTTTAAGATTTTACTTATTTATTCATGAGAGACAGAGAGAGAGGTAGAAACACAGGCAGAGGGAGAAGCAGGCTCCTCACCAGGAGCCCAATGCGGGACTGCATCGGGACCTCGGGATCATGCCCTGAGCCGGAGGCAGATGCTCAACCACTGAGGCACCCAGGATGATTCCAAATATGCTCTAAAGTTTACATCTTTAATGTCTTCATGAGATTTAAACATACCACACATGAATTTTTGAGAATGACCATTATATCATTTGAGTTCACTTGATTATAAATAAGACGGTACTAGCCAGCCAATGCTTTGAACAGAACCTTACCAGAATTATATGGTTATTTGGTACATTCACAACTACACTGGTCTGGATGTATAAAATACAGAGCTTTAGCTGGATGTCCAAATAATCATTGTATATGTACAGGAAATGATACCATTTCATATACTTCCAGGATTCACTAAATTATAGCTTAAAATATTTAGAAAAGGCTCGTTGTGTAATTGGGGAATCATATCACCAATAGTGCTGGTACTCTGGCTGCAGGTATACATGTAAGGAATGTCGTGCTAAGTAAAGAAATGACTTGGATCTGCACCCACACCCAAGGACTATAAAAACCATCAAGTCGAGTCATTCTCTCATCTCCTTTGTAAAATATTTTAATAAATTGGTTTAAAATACATGTATAAAAACTCAAATAATAGACTAATTTTTTATAGATTATTCTATCAAGGAAGATTTTTATCTACTTGTCTGTAGTTATAAAAATGTTTAACATATTCAGTATGCTTCATTATATACTTATATAGTTAATATATATGGAATACTTTTGTGTTATGCATTGCATTATGTGCTTGATAGGCCTTTTTCCCAAGTAATTCCATCTGATATCTAATACTAGATGAGGCATCTACAGACAATCCAGGTTAAATAAATTATCAACATTGATTAGCAAGAGCTATAGGATTTTATTCCAGTTTCATCTAATCCAGTTTGTAGAGAGACACTATACTGTCTCAGGAAAATACAGGTTTTACACATGTACAAACACATATTCATGCACACAGAAATACACATAAGCACACATGATGCGTGAAATACAATTGATATGAAATAAGCACTGCTTACATGTGTATAGGTATGAGGTTATTTCCTGAATTTTCATAAAGTTCTAGTACCAAACTCATGATCTTCCCTTCAACCTTTTTTGCCTTTCTCCCGAAAACGATCTGTGTCCTCATTTTCCATTTAGTAATCTTTATTAATTGGATGCTAGTAATCTTTATTAATTCTTTAATCTCCCGCACTGCTCCTCTCTAGTCTCTTCTATGCCTCCTTACTGCTTTGTGGGAAGCTGACTAGCTGCTTGTTTTGTGACACCTTCACAAAGTACTTTATTGTTAGAGAATCCTTGCTAATGTATTAGCTGATGAATTTGAGTTACTGCTGCTTCTAGAGACATTTGTCTGTTAATTAAAGCCCTTTTAGACTAAAGCAATTTCAAGAACTAAATGTATACTTTTTTCCCCACGAAAATGTTTTCATCAGAATTTGTATTGTCTTGAATATTTCAACTGTCTATTTACAGTTAGTTGCCCATCAAAAGATACATTCCATCTGTGTTGAATATTGTCACTATCTTTCTGTAATAGAAGAATTTCTCTGGCAGACAATTTTTGAAAAGGCATGCTCCTTCCTATGGAAGTCTTCACTATGTATAGTTACTAGTCCATTATGGGACAATGAGTATTTCAGAATAGAACCAATCTGTAAAACCCTATTCCAATTTGAGATCATTTATCATCAATGATAGTGAAAACTTGTTTGATATATCAGATGGACTTTAAATATATTACACAAAATATCTAAAATAAATGAATACTTTGAGTATATTTAATATACTAAAGACAATGTTAAACATGTACATGTGTCATTATGAAGGTTTGAAATCTTAGGTTTAAATAATGAAGGCATTCTTTCTGTGCAGCCAATTCTGAAGAGACCCTGACTATTCAAAAACAACAACAGAAACCAGAAGAGGTACAGATGTCCTTAGATGACCTAAAAGGTCTTGCCAACTTTTAAAACTTCATAATAGGGATTTTGTGTACTTCTGTGTTGCCCCTTTCTTACAAACGGGGTTCTTAATTTTTCTTTCATAACAAGAACACTGTAGTAAAAATACATTCTGGATGAGGGAAAGGCTTTCAAATTTTAGGAAACAATAAGACTAGGTGCTCTCTTGTTAGGACATTTTGTGTGCTTTTCCACTAAGATTTTGCTGGAGATACAGGCCGTCAAGCTTTAAAGGGCCCATGAATTCCTCTTAGCTCAAATTTTAGCTGCAAACATAGGTGGAGAACCTGCAAGCTAGGAAGCCTGAGAGAGCAAAGGAATGAAGATGACTGTGAGTTGTTTCAGGAAGAGACATTACCTTTGTGTGGGGTTTGTACTTTATGAATTGACTGGATATTTAATATGTAGACTTTTGACAATCCTCAGAGAAATACTTGATAGGTTTTTATACCACTGTTGGGAAGGATCTTATTCCTTGGTTTGGTTTGACTAGGAGTCAAAATTGTTGAGCTCTAAGCCCAACTCCCATATCAACTAGTTTTATT
The DNA here is from genome assembly GCF_053574225.1 of Canis aureus. Lineage (NCBI taxonomy): Eukaryota > Metazoa > Chordata > Mammalia > Carnivora > Canidae > Canis > Canis aureus. Next base: position 50,309,868 of record NC_135614.1, read on the forward strand.
AACCTTTGGCAGATGATAATTATTCTGTCTCAGTGTCATCTCTTGTCAGAAATAATTAACGTGCATATCATGGTATGGAAGCCTATGAGAATTACTCTGAGGTGTAAGACTCAAGTTTGACATATGATCCCCAACCTCTACATACATGTAAATTCTATACTAAATTAGAAAAAAAAATCAACCAAAAATATAGAACTGAGTTTATTTTTTATATTATTTATTTTTTAAAAGATTTTATTTATTCATGAGAGACACAGAGGGAGGGAAGCAGAGACATACACAGAGAGAGAAGCAGGCTCCATGCAGGAGCCCAATATGGGACTCCATCCCAGGTCTCCAGGATCATGCCCTGGGTCAAAGGCAGGCGCTCTACCACTGAGCCACCCAGGCATCCCTAGACCTGAGTTTAAAAGGAAAGAGGGAGATTTTACTTTTAGGATGGCCGCACACCTACTCACCAGAAAAACAAGCAAACAATCCTCTAAAGTCTTAGGAAACTGTACTATGTGCATATAGAAATGAAGAAACACTCATTTGAGAAAATACCGTAAAAGTAAGAACAGCAAGAGCCTGGCATTTGAGCCATGACCCATTTTTTTTTTAACCTGTCTCTCCAACTGTTTGATGGAAGCTCTCCACTCTATGTAAATGTATAGGCAGATGTTGTTAAGGAGGTGGAGTCTCGGAACACCTGGCTGGCTCAGCAGTTGAATGTCTACCTTTGGCTCAGGTCATGATCCTGGGGTTTTGGTATCAAGTCCTGGATCAGGCTCCTAGCGGGGAGCCTGCTTCTCCCTCTATGTCTCTGTCTCTCTGTGTCTCTCATGAATGAATAAATTAAAACTCTTAAAAAAAAAAAGGTGGAGCCTCATGTTCCCTGAGCTTTCAATCAAAGCTTACTGTATCTCACTGTCAGGTAAAGGTTTCCAGCTCTTCTCATCTCTAACTCCTGGTTGAAGAGGCTAAATTCAGAGGGAATGCAACTGAGACTGCAAGAGCTCCCTTCCTCCATGCATCTTTACTCACAGGGCAGGGTGTCTACCTTAGGCATGGAAGGCAAAGAATATTGGAACCCTGCCACCCTTAGCCCAGCTCAATCCTAAGGCTGAAGTTCCATATGTGAAGATGCAAATCAGTAAGATGATAGGTTCCTTCTAGAGGCCAGTATAAATTCTCAGAAAGCATGCTCAGGTGAAGAAACAGTCAATAAAAGGAACTATAAGGCTCTCACGATATGAACTGACTTCATTTGAAACAAATACAGGGACATGAAGACTCATGAGTACTTTCAAAGACCAAAGCTCCTCTTTATTATGCTCTGTGTTATTCAATGATGGAAGTATGTCATCATACTTTTGTCCAAACTCATACAATATACAACACTAAGAGTGAGCCTTCAGATAATCTATAGACTTTGAGGGCTCCTGGGTGGCTCAGTGGTTGAGCATCTGCCTTTGGCACAGGTCATGATCCCAGGGTCTTGGCATCGAGTCCCACATCAGTCTCCCCACAGGGTACCTGCTTCTCTCTCTGCCTATGTCTCTGCCTCTCTGTCTCTCATGAATAAATCTTAAAAAAAAACAAAACCAAACTATAGACTTTGAGTGATTATGATGTATCAATGTAGGTTAAGCCTTGGTGAAACATGTACATACACACATACCTTTCTGGTGAGTGATATTATTATATATGATAGAGAGGCTGAAAAGATTAGTTGTTATAAGTTATGATAAGCCCTGAGGAACCACTCACTAAAACCACTAACCACTAACTAAAAAAACATAGTGAAAAAAGTCATTAAAGGAATTAAAGTTATACTTGAAAATACTTCATGCAGAAGAAAGTAACAAAGGAAAAATAGAGGAACAAAAGCCACAAAACACTAAAAAAGTAAAACGGTAATCAAAAATTCAACTATATAAATAGCATTAAATGTGACTAGGCTAATCAAAAGGCAGAGCTATTGAAGCTGGATTTAAAAAATAAACTGATCTGTGTGCTGTTGAGAGCCACAGTTTTAAAAAAATAGAAATAGGTTGAATGGAAAGATACCATGCAAACTATAACTATGAGAATACAGAAGTGCCTATAGTAACATCCAGCAAAATTGGCTTTAAAATCTTTAAACAGGTTACTAGAGATGCAAAGCAATATTGTACAGTGAAAATGGGTCAAACTATCAGGTTATAATTATAGCCACTTATGTAGTACAATGGAGTCTCAAAATACATGAAGCAAAGGCAAACAGAATTGAGAGAAATAAACAATAATGTCAGATTTAAGTATTCCAGGTTAGTAATGTATAACATATCTGAAAAGAAGACCAATGAGGAAATAGATATTTTGAACAGCATTATACATGAACTAGCTCTAACAGACTTATTTAAGACTCCATAAAACAAGAGAATACATGTTCTTAAGTGCACATGGAGAACGGTCTAGGATATATCTTATGGTAGGCCATAAATAAGTCTTAAGTATAAAAATATTGAAATCCTAAATTATTTTGGGCCACTTTGGAATGATACTAGAAATGAATATCAGAAGAAACCCTGGAAATTTCACAAATGTGAAAATTAAAAACAGTCCTTAATAATCAATGGGTCAAAAAGGAAATCATAAGGGAAAATGTAAAATATTTGAGGCTAATGAAAATAAAGATACAATATCCTAAAACATATGAGTTGCAGCCAATGAAGGACTTGGAAACAGATAGCTATAAATACTCACCTGAAAGAGAGAAGAAAGATCCTAAAAAACTGAATTTTCAACTTATGGACACTGGAAAAAGAACATAAAACTAAAGCCAGAAGAAGTGGAAGGAATGGAAGAAAGATTAGAATGAGAATGAATGGAACAGAAGAGAAAAACTAGAGAAAATTCGACGAAGTTGGTTGAAAAGATCAACAAAATTGAAAACCTTGTAGCTTACTGAGGAAGAAAAAAAGTCTCAAATTGCTAAAATCAGAAATGGAAATGGCAGTACTACCAACTTCACAGAAGTAAAAAAGATTCTAGCAGAAGGTTGTGGACAAATACAGACCAATAAATTCCATAACCTAGATGAAATCGATAAATTGCTAGAAAGACACAAAACCCAAAATTAAGGACCAAGTTTCCAGGAGGCATTTTAGGGCCTGTCTTCCAGTTCTTCAGAATCTTTAAAACAGACTGCTTAGTGATCAAAATTCAGTAAATACAGAATTGAATGTTACCTCTCCAGCAGAGCATGAACTTAGGATCATCAGTGCTAATATAGGATTTTGCATGCGAAGCCCTTGGTGAGTAGGTAATAGTGAAAAGATATGAGGGAATACTTTAAAAAGACCTGAAATATATGCCTTCTATTCTTAAGCAATTATAATCTAAGTCTTCATTTTTTGCCTATAGTCTGTCACTTCTTCAGAACTTTGCTTCAGTTCTATTTGGTGATTTCCCTCCATTTTAATATCCTTTTGGTAATTCCTATCTAACTTTTCAAAGCCCACTTTCTGCTGCAAATATTAATAGATCCTTCCAAGCAGGCCTACTTTTCCCCTCAGAATGTTGTGACTTTTCTGTTACTTTTATATTATTTAGAGTTTAACCACAGTCTCATGTTGTAAATTATAAAGTATCAGGAAAGCTGGGAGAGTTCCTTTTTTTTTTTTTAATGATAGTCACACACACAGAGAGAGAGAGGGAGGGAGGCAGAGACATAGGCAGAGGGAGAAGCAGACTCCATGCACCAGGGGAGCCCGACGTGGGATTCGATCCTGGGTCTCCAGGACGGCGCCCTGGGCCAAAGGCAGGCGCCAAACCGCTGCGCCACCCAGGGATCCCGCTGGGGGAATTCTTAATCATTACCCTTCTCTTTACAACTTCCATGCCCAGATATACTATAAAGATCTGCCACCTATCAAGATGAAAATAATAAAATTTAAAAGTAATAGCATGAAAATAGAAATGCTAAAAAACGTTCGATTTTATAGTCCCTTACCTTACTAAGGTTCTCCACCATTATCAGGAAGATTGGTTTGTCATGTTAACAATGAATACTTTGTCGCTTTTAGAAAGCTGAGAGAAATTGGGGAAAATTTGCCACCAAACAGATAATAGGAACAGTGATAGCTACCTGCACAGTGCTAAGCTTCCATACTGTATCTCATGCGATTCTCACTACTTGAACTTTCAATCTTAGAAGTGAGACTCAGAAAGGTTAAGTAGCTCACCCATGCTTTTTCAGCCAAACAGAGATGGGCATCATATTTGAACCCAGGTCTGTCTGATTTCTTAACCACTTCAAAAAGTCATGTTTTTGTTTTTGTTTTGCTGGCATATTTACCAATGCAGAAAAACCCAGGTTATACTAGTTAGAAGTACAAATATTTGCTTGAGTTTCTGATTCTTGTTTGGGTCAATTTACCTGCACAAATCAAAACAGTGGTGATCCCCAGATGAACTGACTGGTTCAAAATAGATTGTGACGCTATATTTCTGAATTTTCTCCATTTACCCAGTACTATGCCAATTTACTTTGATGTTTCATTAGCAATCAGATTTTGGCAGCTTCATTTGTAATACACACATGTCCTTTTATGCAATAATAAGGTGAGAAAATGATGATTACAGGATGTCTTCTGTAATAGACACTTGAAAGCTGGAACATCTATCAAGTCTTGCCATATCCCTAATTAAAAATGTTCATGGATTTATAGAAAAATGCTTGCTGATAACTAAGTTAGTCTTCCTTCTGCCCTGGCATATGTTAATCATATACGTGGTATATACTTAAAGTATAATGGAAAAGTTATTTCCAAAAAATGTGAAGGCAAAAAACATGTTTTTACCAAAATATTTGTCAAAAATAAATTTATAAACCATGGAGCATAGTTTAATCCCCAGTGTGGCATAGTGAGAAGGTCTCTACAGTGGAGCTGGAGGATTAACTTTAAATCCAGTTTTCATACTTACCAGCTATGGAATCCAGAGCCAATCATTCTAATTGCCTTGATTTTTAAAATGTATTTTATAGATAATTATATTTGCTTTAAATGTTTTTCATAGAGATTGAGTTAAGACACCATAGTTTAATACCTGAAATGATATTAAGTTTATTAAGGTATTTGATATCTTTTTGGAAGAATTAAACAGCAAAATAGCCATTTATTGATTCTTGTTAAGAGACACAAAATATATATGTAGTGTACGTATTACATAAGCATACAGGTGTACTTCAGAGATACTGTGGGTTTTTGTTCCAGACCTCCTCATTAAACATCACTATAAAGTGAGTCAAATGAATTTTTTGGCTTCCCAGTGGACATACGAGGTAAGTATACACTATACTATAGTCTAATGAGTGTGCAAATGCCATTATGTCTAAAAAAATACCAACATACACATCTTCGTTTTAAAAATGCTTTTTAAAAAATGCTTTTTTAGCATAAGATACCTAGAAATAACCCTAACCAAAGAGGTAAAGGATCTATACCCTAAAAACTACAGAACACTTCTGAAAGAAACTGAGGAAGACACAAAGAGATGGAAAAATATCCCATGCTAATGGGTTGGAAGAATCAATATAGTGAAAATGTCAATGTTACCCAGGGCAATATACATGTTTAATGCAATCCCTATCAAAATACCATGGACTTTCATCAGAGAGTTAGAACAAATTATTTTAAGATTTGTGTGGAATCAGAAAAGACCCTGAATAGCCAAGGGAATATTAAAAAAGAAAACCATAGCTGGGGGCATCACAATGCCAGATTTCAGGTTGTACTACAAAGCTGTGGTCATCAAGACAGTGTGGTACTGGCACAAAAACAGACACATAGATCAATGGAACAGAACAGAGAATCCAGAAGTGGACCCTCAACTTTATGGTCAACTAATATTCGGCAAAGCAGGAAAGACTATCCACTGGAAAAAAGACAGTCTCTTCAATAAGTGGTGCGGGGAAAATTGGACATCCACATGCAGAAGAATGACACTAGACCATTCTTGTACACCATACACAAAGATCAACTCAAAATGGATGAAAGATCTAAATGTGAGACAAGAATCCATCAAAATCCTAGAGGACAACACAGGCATCACCCTTTTTGAACTTGGCCACAGTAACTTCTTGCAAGATACATCCATGAAGGCAAGAGAAACAAAAGCAAAAATGAACTATTGGGACTTCATCAAGATAAGAAGCTTTTGCACAGCAAAAACAGTCAACAAAACTAAAAGCCTACAGAATGGGAGAAGATATTTGCAAACGACATATCAGATAAAGGGCTAGTTTCCAAGATCTATAAAGAACTTATTAAACTCAACAGCAAAGAAACAATCCAATCATGAAATGGGCAAAAGACATGAAGAGAAATCTCACAGAGGAAGACATAGACATGGCCAACAAGCATATGAGAAAATGCTCTGCATCACTTGCCATCAGGGAAATACAAATCAAAACCACAATGAGATACCACCTCACACCAGTGAGAATGGGGCAAATTAACAAGGCAGGAAACAACAAATGTTGGAGAGGATGTGGAGAAAGGGGAACCCTCTTGCACTGTTGGTGGGAATGTGAACTGATGCAGCCACTCTGGAAAACTGTGTGGAGGTTCCTCAAAGAGTTAAAAATAGACCTGCCCTATGACCCAGCAATTGCACTGCTGGGGATTTGCCCCAAAGATACAGATGCAGTGAAACACCGGGACACCTGCACCCCGATGTTTATAGCAGGAATGTCCACAATAGCCAAACTGTGGAAGGAGCCTCGGTGTCTGACGAAAGATGAATGGATAAAGAAGATGTGGTTTATGAATACAATGGAATATTACTCAGCCATTAGAAACAACAAATACCCACCATTTGCTTCGACGTGGATGGAACTGGAGGGTAATATGCTGAGTGAAGTAAGTCAATCGGAGAAGGGCAAACATTATATGGTCTCATTTATTTGGGGAATATAAAAAATAGTGAAAGGGAATAAAGGGGAAAGGAGAAAAAAAAATGAGTGGTAAATACCAGAAAGGGAGACAGAACATGAAAGACTCCTAACTCTGGGAAACGAACAGGGGGTGATGGAAGGGGAGGTGGGCAGGGGGTGGGGGTGACTGGGTGACGGGCACTGAGAGGGGCACTTGATGGGATGAGCACTGGGTGTTATTCAATATGTTGGCAAATTGAACACCAATAAAAAAAAATGCTTTTTTGGGACGCATGAGTGGCTTAGAGGTTGAGCATCTGCGTTTGGCTCAGGGTGTGAACCTGGGATCCGGGATCGAGTTCTGCATGGGCCTTCCCTGCAAGGAGCCTGCTTCTCCCTCTGTGTCTCTGCCTCCCTCTCTCTGTGTCTCTCATGAATAAATAAATAAATCTTAAAAAAAAAAAAAAAAAAAGCTTTCTTGCCAAAAGTGGCTGTCATGTAAGCTCTCACCAAGTCACAATCACTGATCACATTTCACCATAACAAATATAATGAAGAAGTTTAAAATATTGCAAGAACTATCAAAATGTGATGCAGATATAAAGTCAGCAAATGCTTTTGGAAAAATGGTGCCAATACACTTGATCAATGCAGGATTGCCACAAATCTTGAATGTGTAAAAAATAACCCAAAAAAGCAAAAACAAACAAACAAACAAAAAACAACAAAAACCAACAACAACAACAAAAAACATGAATCTGGAGGTTCCTAGGTGGTTCAGTTGAGTATCCAGCTCTTGGTTTCAACTCAGGTCATGATCTTGGGGTTGTGAGATTGAGCCCTGTGTAGGGCTTCATGTTCAGTATGGAGTCTATTTGGATTCTCTCCCTATTCCTTTTCCTCCCAAATCTCTTTCCACTTGTGCACACATGGGCACACTCTTTCTCTCTAAAAATCAATAAATCTTTAAGAAAAAACCCCAAAAATATATATGAAGTACAATAAAATGGAGTACGCCTATAAATATGATAAATCTATTATAATTGTAAAAACTGCATATAACAATATGTATATATATGTATTCATATATGTATGTAACATTCATATATATGTAACAATATGCATATATATGTATTAAAAGAGGTAAGAAGGTATGTTACTGTAGTTGTTAAATGTGTAGGGTTAGAACCAAATAGTTGAGTGTAAATATTTTTCTCCCACCTACCATCTTTGTGACTTTGGATAAATCATCCAAACTTTGAAAGTCTTAGTTCCTTCTTCTGTAAAATGGGCATATTAATAGAACTAGCTGTTTGTATTTTTCTGAAAATATATTTAATACAGTGCTTTGTACACGGCAAATACTCAATAGATGCTAAGCATTCTCTTAATAAGGAAACAGGTTCAATTAGGTTAAGTGTTTGCCTGTGTTCCAAAAGATAAGAATTAGGATTTAGGTTTGCTTTTGTCTGCCTCTAAAACTCACCCTTTTTCTCCTACAAAATATAACCATTCATAGGCACCTGACATTTTTTCCATTCATGCATGGAGTTTTCTTTGTGAACTCATATCTGATGCTCACAACAATATCTTCCAGTACAAAATGTTTTAATTGTGGATCACCAGTTAAAAAAAAAATCCACATTTCTGCATGAAAAGATTCAAATTTGCTTTTTATTGGCTTTTTCTGAAAATTACACTTGAAGCCATCAGGAGGGTCTCAGTTGAGAATAAAATCATCAAAAATGATGTTAATGCAATATACATTGATAGCAGGCATAATTATTAGAATACATTGTAAAAATATGCATAAACTTTGCCTATGAATAGTTTCCATTAACAAAATAAAATGAACCAGTAATTATATAGTGATTCTGCATTTACTATCAGAATTTATGAATATTACATCTTTTTTTTCATTTTGTGAGGTTAGAGAAATGTTATTATAGACAGGAAAGATAGTAAAGCTCAGGGAAATGATAGGATTTGGACAATATTGCAGAGCTAATAAGTGGTAGATCTGAATTTGAACCCAGACTGCCTGACTGTAGTAAAGCACCCTCTTGGGCATCACTAGTATTAAGCCCAAGTACTTTATGCCAAAAATAAAAAGTATTTTGCAGTGCAGTCTCATCCAATTTTAATACTGGTGCATTTCCCCCACCAACTGACATTTACTTCAAAAAACAGAGGATCTGTGGCATTTGAAATAAAGCAGTAATTGTTCTTTATGCTGAACATAATGCTTATTTAATGTTGACATAATGGAGGCAGACTAATGTAAAGTGTATAATTGTTACTGCAAGGGATCTAGAGTATATTTGTGCATGTCAAATGACGTATGGGTTTCATGTGGCCCCCAGTGGGAATGAACCATGACATAAACTGATAAAGTGGAAAGATTGTTCAATGTTTTTTTATCTACTTTTAATGAGAAGTGTTTTCATGTCATCCAGACTTGACTTTAGAGCTGTTATTTGCATCCCTCCCACAGATATCCTTTCTGTACACAAAATAACAAGAAAATAAAACACGGTGTGATATGTTCTTCATTCCAAATATCCAATGGCATGGAAAGAAAAATTGCTTTACTTCTTGGCACAAAAAAGGCTCTGCCTATCAGAAAAAAAAATTCCAAAGAGCTACTGGAGATGCCTGGATAAACTCTGACCACCCCCAAAAGGGAACAAAAAATCACTTTATCAAAATGACAATTAGATAGGCCATGTGCTTTTCTGTGCTATGATTTTTATGCCATGGCTCTTCAGTTTCCTAATCTAAAATATCTTTGGCTTGTTGCCCTCTGCTGTGTAAATTCTGGTTCTCTTTGTATATATAAGTTGTCTACTTAGACACAGACTTGATAAAAGGTAACAAAGAATCATTAGATAAATTAATGACTGAAAGCTCTTATAAACATCTACCTGGAAGATGGGATAGAATATGGAATATCTAGATGACATTTTATTCTCATACTTAAGAGAATGGGTAACAGAATGTAGGGGTTAAAATTTTAGGCTCTAGGGCTAGATACTTTTCTGCTCACCATCTTCATGTCCTTGGACACCTTAACCTCTCAATTCTTTTAGTTTTCTAATTTCTAATATTAATTATAATGTGTAATCAATTGGGATTTTTGAGGATTAAATGAGGTAGCCTATTTAAAATACTTAGAAAAGACTTTCATATTAAAAAGGCCATCATCAGTTGGGGTGCCTAGGGAGCTCAGTTGATTGAGTGGCCGACTTGGTTTTGGCTCCAGTCATGATCTCATGGTCCATTGAGCCTCACCTCTGGCTTTGCATGTGGGCATGAGTCTGCATCAGATTCTCTCTCCCTCCCCACTCATACTCTTTCTCTCTTGCAAATAAATAAATAAATTATATATATATATATATATGCATATATGTATTTAAAGGCCATCAGTAAATGCTGGCAATTACAATTATAAATGTATCATTTGATTCCTACACAAACATGAGATGAGCACATTAGGCAGCATTGAGTCCAGTTCACAGGAAGGAAAATGTCATAGACAGTCTTGATATACTAAGTATGCCAGAGGCTGTGCACATTTGCATTATACAGTGGCTATAATTCAAAGTATCTACATACTACTGGCCAGCAGGAAGAGGCTGCACACACATGCAAAGGACATATGAAAGGTTTTAGCAAAAAAAACGAAAATGAGGACAGATTGGAAGGTTCCTAACTTTGAGTGTGCTACCCAAACTACACATAGACCATTCCTGTATACAGCAACCATTCCTGTACTGCCAAATATTGAAAGTTAGTACCTCCTCAGATTTCCCTTCCTAGCTGCCTACCTTACCTATGTTTAGCCCTGACCCTGAAATGCAGACACACAAGCTACTCCTAGAATGCCAGGTTTAAAATAACAACCAGGAGCACCTTGGTGGCTGTCAGTTCAGCATCTGCCTTTGGCTCAGGTCATGATCTCAGGGTATTGGGATCAAGCTCCATGGTGGGTCCTGGGTTTCCCATTCAACAGGGGTCAGTTTCTCCCTCTGCTCTCCCTCATCCCCTGCTCCTGTTCTCTGTCTCTCTCAAAATAAAATAAAATAAAATAAAATAAAATAAAATAAAAAAACAATAACAAACTGAACAGAGACATCAGATAACACATATTGTGAGAAAGTTAGATTTTGTTAATATAGTCCAGATACATTACTAAAAAAAAACCAAACTGGCAATATCTTCAGGGAGGGTAGGGAATAAAAATCAGAAACAGGAGCTACTGAAATATATTATCTAGACTGTCCCCTCTGGAGATTTCCTTTAGTATTTCTTATAAAGAAGGTCTGCTAGCAATTGATTATATTCATCTTGGTTTGTAGAAATTCACTTTCACCTTCAATTTGAAAGGATTAATGTCCTGGGATATAGAATTCTTGGTTAAATTTATTTTCCTTTTAGTTTTCCCACTACTTTCTGGCCTTCATTCCATCAAAGTAGAAGTTTGCTGCTAGTCATGCTGACGTTATTCTTCTTTATTGAGGGGCTATTTTCCTCTTTAGGCCTAATTTAGGGTCACAAAGATTTTATCCTCTGTTTTATTAGAAAATTTTATAGTTTTATTGAGGTTTTAGATTTAGGTGCACATTTGCACAAGTCCATTTGAGTTAGCTTTTTTAATTTAGGGATATCCAATTGTTCCAGCTCCATCTGAGAAATGGCTATACCTTCTTCACTAAATTACCTTTGAGCCTTTGATAAAAATCAGTCCCCCCCCCCCCAAAAGGAAAATCAGTTCCCGCACTTGTGGAACTATTTTTGGATTCTTTCATGTAGTTGGTAAAGACGTGTATTTTTTTTAAAGATTTATTTATTTATGTATTTATTCGTGATAGACAGAGAGAGAGGCAGAGACACAGGCAGAGGGAGAAGCAGGCTCCCTGCCGGGAACCCCACGCGGGACTCCACCCCGGGACTCCAGGATTGGCCCTGGGCCAAAGGCAGGCGCTAAACCGCTGAGCCACCCAGGGATCCCCAAGGACGTGTATTTTGATATCACTGAGTGTGCTCTATAAGTTCCTAAAAATATCAATTACTAAAATTTGTTCGATAATGTTCTAATATTCCATATTTCTGTATCTACACATTTCTATATACTTTGAAGATACCACTGGCTTTTTTTTCTTGCATTGTTTTTGATGAAAACTCAGTAATGTTTCTGATCTTTTTCTTTTTGAGCCTGTGTCTACTTTTTATATTTTCTGTCTATATATTCTATTAATTTTCAGAAGGAGCTATTCTTAACAAAAATACCTGTAGATATACCTTAGTGTTTCCAAGACAATGAAGGTAGAGACTAGAAATAGCAAAGAATGAGAAATTTGCATTGTAACTGGGTAGGTTATAAGTTCTTAGGGAAGCTTTTCCTTGTCCTAGATGCTGCTGGCACCAAAACAGAAATTTATGCTTTGTCTCTCTTGGCTAGCATTGTTTTATCTAGTCTAATTTCTCTCAAAATATAGTTATTCAAGGGTCAGTTCTTGTAGAAGTCTCCATTTTACACTGCTGAAAACTTTCTTTCTTGAGTTTGATGAAACTGCCATTATCAAAGTCTTTAGGTTTTTAAGTGGTAAATGCCTTGAGAGCAGCTGAGAGTTCAATAAGCTGAGACTTACAGAAGTCCAGTGAGTAGACAGATGTGTACCCGGAAAAAAAATTTGACGTATGTAAGTATAGATTTATGTGTATATGTGTATATATTATTATATTGAACAGAGGGATTATCCTAAAGTATGTTAAATGTATTCTTGATGTCAACCAAATTGTTGGTAAATCATGAAAAGGACAAACATTATATGTTCTCATTCATTTGGGGAATATAAATAATAGTGAAAGGGAATATAAGGGAAGGGGGAAGAAATGTGTGGGAAATATCAGAAAGGGTGACAGAACATAAAGACTGCTAACTCTGGGAAACGAACTAGGGGTGGTAGAAGGGGAGGAGGGCGGGGGGTGGGAGTGAATGGGTGACGGGCACTGGGGGTTATTCTGTATGTTAGTAAATTGAACACCAATAAAAAATAAATTAAAAAAATAATAAAATAAAATAAACTTTCTGCAATATAAAAAAAATATTGTATATTTCAGTAATTATATAGCTGTTTAAAGTATGTTCAGGGTGAACACAACTTTCCTACTAAGTTTTTGAAATGAAATTCTGGGAAATTAAGAGTGAACAGTTCATAGGTAATATATAAAAATATATTTCAGAAATCTGTGGTGATCAAATACTTGTATTTTGTCTTAAGTATATACATTAGTGATATAGTTGTTTTCTTGTCCATAAGTCCCAAACTGAGCTTCCATAGGTTTTCCAGATTCAATCTTCCCTTTATGTCATTTTTCTTTTAATTTTATAATATATAATGGCTCTTTTTTGTTTGTAGCATTGGCAAGCTTATTAATCTTTCCTTTATGTTGGCCAATTTAAGAGAAGAGGGATTCACTTCCTTATTAATTTGATATATTCCCACATCATATTATTATTCTCTCTGGCAAGAAATTGGCCATATAAATTTCCAGGTACACTGATGTAAGAAACTAGTAACTATAAAATAGAAAATTTCTCATGTAATTAAAATTAGAAGAGTCTAATAGAAAATAAAATAGCTGACTTCCAGATGGTAAGACAAAAAAAAAAGTTGACATACTAGACTGAAAATATAAATATCTTATGTTTTATACCTAAAACTCTCCTTGCTTTGGGCCGCTTTATCTAGGGGATGGGACATTCTGTAATCAGACTCTTTTGGAAATAACTGAGTAGAAAATATGGGTGTGATTCAAAGGAGACCTATTTAAAATCTAATTTGGTTCCAAGTCACCAATACATAAAACCTGAACAACTCATAATGTTTGTTAAATAGATTGTTGTTATTGGTTATGCAGGTCAAATTAGTTACTACTAACAGCACCTTATTGAAAAGTAATAAATTACCAGAGAGTAAATGTGCTACTCAATTTTTTATTATTTATATTTTTAACCCTCATGAAAACCTTAACATAATGAATACCACTGTAATGGCCATTTTACAAATGTGATAATTGAGATTTTCAAAAATAAAGTCAATTATTTGGGATTCCATAGTTTGTCAGTGTTAGAGCTGGAATTTATTTGACACTCAAGAAAGTCTTAATAAATCACCACTGTGGCTAAATTTTTGGCTAAGTTTTTCCATGCAGGTGGCACTGACAACAGATTTTGGGATTTACAACCTAGTGATCTAACTTGATATACAATCATTTAACTAGCATTCATGCAAGTTGTATCTTCCTTAAAGATATGCTGGATTTCAGTAACAGTTCATCTACAACCAAATTGTATGCAAAGATTGAAAGTACATATAAAACTTTTATATCAGAGATGGTCTTAAAATCTCCAATTTTAAAATATGGAATATTTGTACTAAACTGCCTTGAACTAGATAAAATGACTAAAATCCCTGTAATCAAAGTGGATTAATTGTTAATAAGATAAAATATGGAATTTTATTATATAAAATTACATCTTGAAACACAAATTCCTTTTTGTTGTGAAGAACAGCTGAAACACATAATTGAAGAGTAGTGAGAAGACACTGCTTGGAACAACCCAAAAGAACTGAAGTGTATCCTCCTGAAGTTTATCCTCCAGGGCCGCTTTTTTTCTTTGTGAAAAAGATACCAGTTTCAATAAAGCAAAACTGGTTTATAGATCTTTGGTACATTCCTCAATATTTAAACTTTGTTTATAGTACTTGCAGCATTTTACTGTCAGTATTAGGAGGACTGATGATGGGCAGCCCAGGTGGCTCAGTGGTTTAGTGCCGTCTTCAGCCCAGGGCCTGATCCTGGCGACCTGGGATCAAGTCCCATGTCGGGCTCCCTGCATGGAGCCTGCTTCTCCTTCTGCCTGTGTCTCTGCCTCTCTCTCTCTCTCTCTCTCACTCTCTGTGTCTCTCGTGAATAAATACATAAAATCTTATAAATTTTTTTAAAAGCCATTAAAAATAAAAGGAGGGCCCATGATTCTTTATAACAACTTGTTCTTTCTTAGAAGTTCATTTCACAAAGCTATACCCCAGTCTCATGTCTTGCAGTATATTGCCTATGCCAAAATTCTTTTTTTTTTTTTTTTAAAAATCTCCAAGCTACACAGTCTGAGATTCCTTTTTTTTTTTTTTTTAAATTTTTATTTATTTATGATAGTCACAGAGAGAGAGAGAGAGAGGCGCAGAGACACAGGCAGAGGGAGAAGCAGGCTCCATGCACCGGGAGCCCGACATGGGATTCGATCCCGGGTCTCCAGGATCGCGCCCTGGGCCAAAGGCAGGCGCCAAACCGCTGCGCCACCCAGGGATCCCTATGCCAAAATTCTTAAACTCTTTATATCTCTACTGCCACTACAAGCAGTTATCAGTGAGTTTCTGATAAGTTTCATCAGGGGAAATTGAATTTTTATCATATTTAATTTTCCTCTAAGATAACTGTTTTGTGGTAAACAACATTTTCTTCCTCCCTGATAAAGTGTCTCTTTATCTTCTGAACACTGCAATTATAGAACTGTCTCCTCAACTAATTGTGAAATTACAGAACAACAACTTTTCTTAATTACAATCTAAAATTCCTTCACTGTAAATCATTTTATCATCACCTATTATTCCATAGGCACACATTAAAACGTGTGCTGAAATTCTCACTCTAGAAATGAGTATATTTAATAGTAAAAAATGATATAGAGCAAAGGTATTTGAAGAATATATAATAAGTTCATCTTATTTCTGAATTAAAACTCATGTCTTCTCATTTACTACAGTAATATCTTCAATTTATTGTGGTCATGGATAACAGAATGGCTTCACTGAAATACGTTTGTATTTGTGAATAGTATATATGAAAATTAATGAAGATTTTGTGGGAAACCTAACTGACCTTTTCCTGGGTTCATATAATCTTTTGACTAACATTGCAAATATATACAGTAAAAACTTACCCAAACTCATAACTAGAATTATAAAGTAAGCATTATGTTTTAAAATGTGCACACATTGATTTTGTATTTTTGCTCTAATGAAAGATTACCTCAATTGAGAATTTTTGAAGAGTACAAAAATGAGAAAACGATGGAATTACTATCAATAATTAAAACAGGCAATTTTTTTCTGTATTTCAATTATTTTCATACAGCTGCTATTAAAAAACTTATTTCCATCTTTATTTCTTACTTTTTCTCTCCCTTTGGAACTGCTAAAAGTCTGGGATCGAACTAAAAACTTAGATATATCTAAATTAACACTAACTTTATAGCCAAGAATAAAAGAAGCAATCTGACTTAACACCAGTGGACAATATGAAATTCTCTATTTTCACTAGAAACCAAAATCTACTCAAAGGGTCTTGTTTTGATTATGTTGTTTCTAAAAAATATTAATGAACAACAACAAAATCCATATCTCTGACATTGGAAAAATGTCCGAGTGTAACAGGGAATGGTTAACTATCCTTTTGGAAAGGTGATTGAGTAATCATAAAACCATGACAACAATACATACATTTCATAAACATTAATATACTCTGTACCTTGTAAAAATTTAACATCACACACAAAAATATAAATAAGACATAAAGGAACTCATAATCCATAGTTACATACACAGCAAGTCACATAAGAGAGTTGGAAAAGATTGACTTCATTTTAATTTTAAATAAATGAGATAAACCTCTGGCTTCTAAGAATGGAAGGGTTAACTTTTCTGCCTTCTGAAAGTATAGAAGCTTGTTCAAACTTACAGCAGAAAAAAACGATTAGAAAATCTCAACAAAATATATGACCAGCTATTTGAAAGCTAAAAAGTAACCAAAAGTTGGGAGAAATTGGAGGAAGATAGATCTGAAAGGATGAACTGCAATTCTCAGTCCTGTTAGGGTAGTAAAAAGATGTCACTTATTGGCTTGAGGTTGGAAAGTGTTGGAATTGAAAGGAGAGCCAGCAAGTTAGGGGCCAGGTATGGGAAGAAGAGTGACAGAAGACTAATATTTTAAAAATTACATTTAATTTACCCCAAGTATTGAATTAGTACTAAACTATGCATGTAGAGGTGAGACCCTAGAGGCCATGGTCAAAATGTAGCAGCTAGGAGCTGAAAGAATTAGACAGGGTTTGCAGTAGTTTACCACTTCAGAGGAGTTAGGAATTAAAATTTGAGTACAACTAAGTAAACTGTCTATAAAAACAAATCTTAGAAGGGGTTTAACATAATCTAGATTTTCTAAGATCTAACATTTATAAAATCCAATATATAATAAATCGCTGGACTGTGAAAATACAGAAATATGTGATCCTACTCAAGGAAATAAACACTTAACAGAAAATAACTGAGATAATCACAGGTTACAATTAAAAGATAAGGACTTGACAATAAATTCTACAAATGAATACTTAAAGCAAAATATGTATACAATTACAGAGGAAGAATATCAGTAAAGACACAGAAACTATTAAAAAAAACCATATAGAAATTCTAGAGCTAAAAATATAACTGACTATATTTGATTTCTTTAAAATATTATGGCTATTTAAAGCAAATAGTATAAGATGAATATGAAAGGTTTATAAATTATGTAGATATGACAAAATAACCCAAAAGTAAGGCAATGTATTCTTGTAAGCTTTCTATACTTTATGTGATGTGATAAATTAAATGAGATAATAATAGTACTCTGATAGATAACAGAAGATGGCAAGGACTATATAAATGTACTAAGCAGTGATAATCACTATGATTAATTAACATAAAACAATTGAACTAACCCAAATGGTGAAGATAAGTAGCTCAGAGGAAATAGAAGAACATTAAGCATCAGAAACATGAGGATTTTTTTTTATTTTACCATAATGTTAATTACCACTTACTGTTATTAAATAATTAGGGATTATTATCTCAGTATTATATCTGAAAATTGAGGCTTAGATAAATTGTTTTTGCCCCTCCACACAGACACTGGGAAACCGAGGACTTTTGTAGGTTTAATTTTTTAGTGTATACAGTGTATACAGTTTCTTTCAAAAATCACAAAACAAAACTTAAATTGCAAACCCAATTACACACATCACATTGCTTAAGTTTACTGTTTTCTCAAAGCAGAAACCCCTAATCTCAGAATGTTTTACATTTAATTTGGCATTGACTTCTTGGGTTGTTTATTGGACTATGGAATTAAATATAGCATTGACTCATTTCTAAAGGCCAAGTGACAAAAAAAAGTTGCAAACTTTTATCAGTACCCAAATATAATAAAAGAGGTTGGCATTGTTAGGAAATTTTGCCGCTGTTTTCAGAGATTGTCTCTGCAAAGACATAAACACACACACACACAAACATGCAAACATGCAAATCCACAAACTTATTGTTAAGAAAACCACAAATTGTAAACCTTGCATTTTTCTAGGTGAATGCTTTAGGAAATTACCCCTAGAATACTCTTTTGTGCCACATTACAAAAATATGGCTTGTACAGATTGACTTATAGAAACATGCAAGTCTTGGCATGGATGATGGGAGGAGGGTGAGGGAAGGAATAGAACTTTGGAAACCAGGGTAAAAGTCTCAGTACTAGTATATACTTAATTGTGTGACCTTAAATGTGTAATTTATTTTCTCTGTAGACCAAGTAAGGTAAAAGAACTTGAAAACATCTAGGAAAAGTAGGATATGAAATGAGAAGTGTGAAGTTTTATAATATTTTATCTTGTAAAAGTCTTTGCTCAAATTATCACTGTTTTCTTTAGTTACTATTTTTATTATAGCATGTGATATACATTTTTTTTTCTGCAATGAGATTTACATTGCAGGAGCAATAAGTTAACAGTGTATTCTCTTTTCTTCAAACTAGAAAGGCACTCAAATAAATAAAGTTTGCTATCCATGCTCTCAAATGCAATGTTTAGGATTTACAAGTAGGCTGTTATTTCCTTCAACATGTATTTGTTAAGCGTTTTCAAATAATATCTTTTTTTAAAGATTTTATTTATTCATGACAGACACAGAGAGAGAGAGGCAGAGACATAGGCAGAGGGAAGAGCAGGTCCCCACAGGGAGCCCAAAGTGGGGACTCGATCCCAGGACCCCAGGATCATGCCCTGAACTGAAGGCAGACACTCATCCACTGAGCCACATAGTTCCCTCAAATAATATCTTTTATGAATTTTTGTATGTTTGTTCTGTCATTGAGAGGGGTATTGAAATATCTTACTATAATTACAAATTTGTTTCTTTTTTTCTCCTTGAAATTTTTTGTTCGTGTATTTTGAAGCTCTGTTATTAGGTGCAGACATTTTTAGGATGTTAAGACAAATTGACTCCTTTATTATTATAAAATGATCTTTATATCTGGTACTATGCTCTGAAGTATACTTAATAATTATAGTAATGAAAATATTTCTAACTTCATTTAGTTTTACCATGATACATCTTTTTTTTTAACCTTTTAGTTTTAAATAATTTATGTCTACACTTAAAATGTGTTGCTTACAGGCCGCACATAATTGAATCTCTAATTTGTTAGGCTTTTAGTTTAATTGGGATATTTAAACCACTTATATTTAATGTGATTATTGATATGGTTAGGCTTAAGTTGATCTTCTTGTTGTTTGTTTTCTGCATGTCTCATATGTTCTTTGTTCCCATTTTACTTTTTTCTGCCTTTTGGGTTTAAATATATTTTTAACTTATCCCTTTTATCTCCATTGTGGATTATTAGCTACAATTCTTTCTTTTGTTATTTAGTAGTTGTTTTTGGATTTATGGTGTATATTAGATCTTATTACAGTTTATCTTCAAATGATAATATACATTACATGGTACAAGAATCCCCCAATAATATACTTCCACTTCTCCCTTTCAGATTTTAAGTTATTATTGTCAATCATTTTACAAACTGCATTGTGATTATTTTGTTTAAAATTTTACTTTTAAAGAGTTTTAAATAATATCAAAATAAATTGTATATATTTTTTGTAGTTATTATTTTCAGTGTTTTTTTATGTCTTTTGGTATCTATATTTCTATTTAGTATAATTTTTCTTTTGCCTGAAGGGCTTCCTTTAATGTTTCTTGTAAGCCTGGTTTACTCCTCATGAATTCACTGTTTGTAAGTTTGATAAAGTCTTCATTTTTGAAAGGTATTTCATTGTGTATAAAATTCTAAGTCAAGAGATACATTGCATAAGTACATTAAATATATCATTCTACTGAGTATACACTGAGTATAAGAAGTCTATTCTTGGGATCCCTGGGTGGCGCAGAGGTTTAGTGCCTGCCTTTGGCCCAGGGCGCGATCCTGGAGACCCGGGATCGAATCCCACGTCGGGCTCCTGGTGCATGGAGCCTGCTTCTCCCTCTGCCTGTGTCTCTGCCTCTCTCTCTCTCTCTCTCTCTCTCTCTGTGTGTGTGTGTGACTATCATAAATAAATAAAAAAAAAAAAAAAAAAAAAAAAGAAGTCTATTCTTTTTTCTCTCTGTACTTAATTGCTTTATTTCTTTAAAAAATGCTCAACTACATAGAAATTTTGTTAATACTGTTTTGAAGAATTTGTTTATGAAGTCCCTTGGTGTGCTCTTTATGTTTCTTAGGCTTCAGATTTGTTGAGCTTTTTGGAAAATGTGGGGCCATTATATTTTCAAGTATGTTTTGCCTCCTCATTTGTTTCCTTTGGGAACCCCAATTACAAATATATTAGGCCTCTTGAAGTTGCTTCACTGCTCACTAATCCACTTCCTATTCCTTAAAATTCTGTTTTCTCTTTGTATTGCAGTTTGTCTCTATCGCTATCTCTTCAAATTCACTGACCTTCTACAATGTCTAATCTGCCAATTGTCCAATACCATGTATTTTTCATCTCACATATAAATGGTTTTTATTTCTAGAAATACAATTTGGGCCTTTAAAAATATTTCCCATTTTCCTACTTAACCTTTTAGGGAAATAGTTAACTATATGGAAATAGTTATAATAACTTATAAATTTCTCTTCTAACATCACTGTCAATTTCAGATGGGTTTTGTTTTTTTTCCTTCTTATTATGTGAATCATTTTCTTGCTTCTTGGAATGCGTGGCTATTTTCAGCCAAGTGCCAGATTATGCAAATTTTACCCTGTTGGGTTGGATATTTTTGCTTTTTTGTAAATATGCTTGAATTAATTTGCTTAGAAACAGTGCAGTTATTTGGGGTCTTTCATTTAAGATATGTTTAGCTCAGGTCTAATTAGTTTACATTACCAACATAAAACCCTTTTTAGATCTCTAGTCCATATTCCAAAAAAATTTTATAGTCTAGGGGGTGAAAAGAGGCACTATCCTCTTCCTGTTAAAGTATTGGGTAATATTAATTGTCTAACTTACATTTTTTTGGTTTTAAGTTACAGTTTGACTTTCTGTTTTTTTCTTTGCCCTCCTTTGCTTCTGTTTCCTCCTATTTCCCTCCTTATTTAGTCTTTGTTTCCTTATAGTCTACCCTGTATCCCTCCTTTTAAAAATTCCTTTCTGTCCCTTCCATTCTTGAAATCTATGAAAGTACTTTAACAATACATACAGCAGTGTGTTAAGTGCTATATCTATAAGAGGGTGGGTTGTGGGATCACGGTGTATTTTAGGTGATAGTTGTGAGGCATATCTTTTTTTAAAGATTTTATTTATTTATTCATGAGAGACGCAGAGTGAGAGAGAGAGAGAGAGAGAGGCAGAGGGAGAAGCAGGCTCCATGCAGGGATCCCAACGCGGGATGTGATCCCAGGTCTCCAGGATCAAGCCCTGGGCCGAATGTGGTGCTAAACAGCTGAGCCACCGGGGCTGCCCATGAGGCATATTTTAAGTAGGTTAAGAAAACTTGGGTAAATAGTTGTTTTTTATTTTATATTTTAATTTTTCAAATATCTGGATCCCATTAAATGATTTGATGTATGGGAGGTATTCAAAGGAAGAGTTTGGGAAAAGACTACATTTTATAATTAACTGTTGAAATTCCATATGATGAGGTGGGCTCAGCAAACATGAAACTTACACATCAGTTTATATTTGTGGTTGAGAAATTGTCATGGTACATCTAGAAATTAGTTAAGTGTTAAAAGTAGTCTCCTAACTAGAGTTCAAACATCTACTACTTAGTAATCTGCCATCTCAGTCTTAAAGAAATTCGCCAACTCTCTTTGATTTCTCATAAATACTCCCTTCTTTTCTTAGAGTTTGACTCTCATGGCAAAGCATCTTTGATAGTTTCTGAAGTTCTGATACTTTGGTCTAGGCATCATCTACATGGTTACTGGTAGGCAGGTACAAATTGAGTTTTATGTTTTGTGTTTGATAAAAGGTCATACTTCCACATGAGCAAAAGCGAGAGCTTATTTTACAGAGATAATAGAGGTTGCAGGTGAATGTAATGATAGCTTAGCCCAAGTCATTAATTTCCTAAAGTTTCAAAACTCTAAGCTTTGAAATAAACTTTTTTTGAAAAAACTATTTTTACCTGGGTGTGGTCTAATTATTTATTAGATAACACAATATTGCTTCACTGTGAACCAAACAGAATGAGTGGCTGTGTCAAACATAGGTCAATATCCAATAGCTGGTTCCCTGATGAATCTTCAGTAGTTTGAATAATGTGTATTATTTAAAATATGCGGGAAATACTCAGAATCTTAGGAGTAAGAACAGAAATCTCCTTTCCTTATTATAGTCCCTAAAATTTTAAATTCTTTTTCTTTTGAAATGCAGGTAGAATGGGCTTTTAAAGCATTTGGACTATATGCATGCCTTTAAAAAAAGTCAAGTATATTTATTATTATTATAAACTTTTGATGTTTTACCTTAAGCTGCAAGTAGCTGATATCCTCTTACATTTTTTTTTCTCCCAGAGTTGTTTTAATCGAGGTTATATTAACAATGATATACCCTGAGCAAGGCTATATATTGCTTAAAAGAACTTTTATGGTAAAATTTTATAAATGAAAACTGAAGTAACCCATCACAAGGTATTTATAGAATGGTAGCCACAGCTTTAACAATGTACCAGGCTGTATGGATATAAAATTAATGTATCCCAATAAGTTAATCTTGCTAGGAAAAATTTTAAATAAAATTAGGCATAGGGATTGATTGAACATATGTGGCCTACTCTGCACCACTAGCTTTAGACTATACAACTCACATGTTTATCCCTACTGATTATTGCTATTTTGACATTTTCCTCTATCAATTTTGATGTATGATGCAAGTCCTTAGAAATAAGGTTAGGTGCTATGTATCTGGGGAATAACATGAAATAATGTATTTTTATTATCTAAGGGATGTATTCATGCTACTTCTCCCCTCTCCCAATGTCTACTTTTGTTTGAAACTTAATAAAGCCATCGTTATTCTCATAACCACCCTGCAAATTTGAGACTAAAAGCCTAAATTAAAAATTCTAGAAAATGTATTACTGATATTTAAATCTCTTTCACTGTTTTCAATCCATTTATTCTCTTCATATACAAAATACCTTTTCTTATATAGTTGTGTTATTAGTTAACTTTGCATGAGTCCCAGTGGTATCTCCACTCTTTCATTTCACCCTGGCACTCAAGTCTCTGTCTCATATTTCTTTGTATTTTTAAGTATGATGTAAGGCCTAATACAGAATAGAACCTCAGTAACTATGTATGATAAGTTGGTTCCTTACTAAATTTCTTACTGCAGTGATTCTAAGGGCAAGGAGAAATTCACCAGAATTATATGGGAAACTTTTTCAGACTTTACACATTTCTAAAAGATCCTAATTTTCCTGACCGTAGTAAACTGATGGTTCTCCTGGGAGCATGTCCCATCCATCAAGTATATTGGGCTATGATACAAGTTGAAAAAACCTGTCCTTGTTAAAAAATGACTTGAGGCTTCAGCTGCATCATCTCTTTAGATCATTTATAACCACACTATTCAGAGTGTCTCCTGTGAACCAATGCCACTCCATCAACTCTTTGTTAAGAGGTTGCAATAAATACAAAATTTGAGAGACCATGTCTATGAACTTTAAGATAAATTTGACATTGCCTTGACATCTAAACACCTGATCAACAGGCTTGTATTTTCCATATTTTTCTTAGTATTTTGTCTTGCTACCAATTATTTTAAAAATGTATTTCCTAATTCAATCATTTACAATGAATTGGAAGTTAAAAATAAAACATGAAGATGACTTACAGAATAGACTTGGCTATTAATATGTGTTTTGTCATGGTCAGTTTTATTTGATTTGGAAAATGTCTGAAAGGAATGTCAGACAAGGAAAAGTATTGGGATGAGAACTGTGAACATTATCCTGAAATCTACTCTGACTAGGAGCCTTATTTCCCCTCTGTGAGGACTATCATTTCTCAGTACTACTTTGAAAGAAGGAGAAAAATCCATACTGTATCAGAATGCTTTAAGTTTTTTGACATCCACATGCCAACTTTCCATATTGAATACTATATGCAACAGAAATAAAGACAGCTAGCTATGTTTCCTAATAGAGTTCAGAAGTGAAAAGGAGAGAAAGACATTTGTCCTAGTGGTACAAAGGGGTTTTTTTAATAATAAAAATTAATAGTAATATAATAGTTATATATATATATTTTTAATGTATATATGAATGTATACACATTTATGTATACACACACATATATAAAATCAAGCACCACATTTCTTATTTCTAATACATAGAATGACTGCCCCTTCTGGTTTCTGGAAGCCAAACTGAACAGGTGCTTTTTGGTCTATAATCATAAAACGTTACAATGTCACACAAGTGAATACACAATATGTAGGAAAGCTATCAGGCAAAAAATGTTAAATGATTTATAAGATCAATTCATGTGTATTCTGAACACAAATGCCATGAAAGAGAGACATGGAGAAAGACACAAAGAAGAAAGAAAAGGGTTGCTATTAATAGAGGCGTGCAAAAACAGAAGCACAAATAGGAGCAAAATCAATAAATATCTGACGATCCATTCCCTTGTTAAATATGTGGTAGAGTGCTTAATTAAAGAAGTAGTTTCTTGCTATTTACGCACAGAGTGCTTCCATTCCTCTGTCCCTAGAAACATAATCATCACATCTTTACAGAGGGCAGTGTGTATCCATAAAACAAATGCGGACAAGCAGAACATTAAAAGAGTCTGTTGACATATTTGCCAGAAAGATAATTTAGTTTAGTTTCTGTTTTAACAAAAGTGCATGAGGCATAACAATAACAATCTCTACTCCCTTCTAAAGCAAAAGGAAGAAAACAACCCTACCTTATTCTAAAACTCTCTAAAGATACCAGAATTATTTATAAATTATGCAATGTAATATGCCCTGGTACTGCTATGATAGGAGAATAAAGAGGAAAAAAAAAAAAGGAAAACGTGCAGAAATCAAGTCAGAATGTAACTGCATGCTGCATACCCCAGATGTGTTTCAAAAAAACCTCATTTATATCACCTCGTTATCCAACAGGGGCTACTTTAAAATGGTCATCTTACATGAACCTCAAATTATTGTCAAGAAAGGTAGTCAAACACCTACATCTAAGGTTATCTGATTTCTGTTGAGCTTAGCATGACAATTGAGAGTTAACGAATAAAAATATAAGAAAATAAAAGCTAAAATCCATGCTCTGTGTTGCCTGGCAACAGTGAGTTGAAAGAACATCTCCAAATCTGGTCAGTCACCAATTTCCCCCAAAGGCCAACCAAAAGCATAGAGCTGTTTGGCACACAGATTACAATACCACAGAGACTTTTGCTATAACTATATGTACTACCCAAAGAATACTGCCACCAGATTAGGCAAAGCAGGCTTTTGCTCAGGAAGCAACCATATTTACAGATGTAATGACAGTTTGGGAAGTTGATTTACAAATCCATCTTGAAAAAATTCATAAGAATAATATTATAGAAATTAGTATATGGATAAAAGTCATGCATTCTTCTTTGTAGACTATTCTGGTTACATAAACTGAGAAGGTTTGGTGTATAAATTATCTATTGCTGTGTAACCAATTACCTAAAATTTAGCAGGTGAAAACAATTTCACACAATTTCTTGGGACAGAAATCTGGGACCAACTTAGCTGAGGACTTCTAGCTCAGTATCTCTTATGAGATGGCTATTAATCTGTTGACTGAGCCTCCAGTCTGTCTGAAATATCTTGGAAGAGCCAAGTCAAAGTTCACTCACCTGGCCATTGGCAGGAGTCTTTATCTCCTCAGCATGCAGGGCTTTCCATAAGGCTCACTGACATAGTTTCTCCCAGGGAGTGGGATCTGAGAGAGGGGGAATGAGGAAAAACAAAAGGGACACCACAGTTTGGTAGTCATTTGGAATGCTGGTTACCACAATCTAACCTCTGGTCCAAATCATCCAATTTCCTCCCACATGCAAAATATGCTCACACCTGCTAGGCCCCCTGCAAATTTCATCCCATCTTGGCATCAGAGAGACCTCTAAGTATCAGTGCATTTAAGGCAAGCCTAGGGGTGAATGAGTCTCCTTACATGCAGTGCCTGACTGCATGTGCTCCTTGAGTACAGTTCCTTTGGCTAAGGAGAGTTAAAACACTGGACATTATATATAAAACAAAGTTAGAAGACTTTGAATGGCAGAAAGAAGGCTGACCAACTAGGAATCTTGGGTGCATGGAACTGCAATTTTGCTAATTTTCTTTTGCTTTGTAGATCAGAGTGGGTGCTTCAAAAGCCAGCAACCCAGGCATCCCTGGTGGCCCAGTGGTTTAGTGCGCCTTCAGCTTAGGGCATGATCCTGGAGACCCGGGATGGAGTCCCATGTCGGGCTCCCTGCATGGAGCCTGCTTCTCCCTCTGCCTGTGTCTCTGTCTCTGTCTCTGTCTCTCTCTTATGAATAAATAATATAAAATCTTAAAAAAAAAAAAAGCCAGCAATCCAAAATGCCAATGGATGAAGCCAAAAAAAAAAAAAAAATCCCAAGAAAAGTCTGTTATTCCCAGTCAAAACTAGAGAAAGGGCAGTCTAGAAACACAGAGAATGATTAGACAACAATCTCCCTATTTCAGAGAAACATCACAAAAAAATCTGCAGCCCTGTTTTGGCTGCTGTTTGTGAAGACTGAGAGGGAGCCTAGACTAGTCCTTACTGGATGGTAATGAAGCATCCCTTCCAGCTGGGGGCGTTATAGATGATGGGCTGGGAGACCAGAGTTTCACTCTGATTGGCATAAAAACTACGTGGGAGTCCTGGACTTTGATCCCCACACAGTGGTAACAGGATACAAGTTCTCCTCCCACTCAATTGGTGTCAGAAAAGGTGATGTGGAAAGTCAGGATTTTCACAACCTTCCAGGGTTATCAACTCCTTTGACAGTTTCAGGGGTGGGTGGGCATACGGAAATAGTATGAGGCTGTTGTATCTCTTTAGGCCAGGATGATGACACAGAAGGGGCTGGAGGGGGATGGAACTCCCACCATTGTTCAGCTACAAATGGGCACCACTCTCTCCCAGCAGGTTATGGACAGGCACTATGTGGAGGATAAAGACTAACTTCAGGTGGGGCTTGCTCCAGTGGCTCAAGTGGACTGTCCAGGATTGTTTTCCTCTTTACAATTTTGAGCTCCACTCTGGTTGTCCCTATTCTTTGGAGGTTTTCACTTCATACAAGTGAAAGTAGGAAAGAGTGTGGGATACACTTTAGGTCTTAAGTCTCTCACTCTCCCTCTACTCCAGGTAAAATCTAGGTTACTTTTGCAAAAAAACGGTAAATGTATACTGGGAGACAATTGCCAAAATCACACAAAATCATATCAATTCAGTTTTGGGAGTATATTTATCATATAGTGCCTATTTTGTGATATATTTTTCACTTAAGAGCTTATTAATTACAAATCGAAATATATAGGATTATCTCTTTTTAAAGACTGCATTGTATTTCATTGTATTGATATATTACATCCTTTTGTGAACACTTAAGTCATTTTTTTGTTTTTGTTTTTTTTGCTCTTATAAATAGGGATGCAATAAATATATCCATGTGTAAAGTTTTAAAACACTGTCTAATTGCAGTTTCAATTTCATTAAAATTAAAAGATAAATACCTTTTTTTTCTCTTTGCCTTTAAGAACTTACTGGGGTAAAAGTGATTTCAAATATGAAAAATTGATAGATCACTTGACATTATGTAAACAGACCATATGGTAAGAGTAACGTGTGATTTTTAACACATTCTAGGTTTCTGCAGTGTTAAGTATTGAAACGTCATATCCTTCCATCTTCCTCAAACATGTTAATTTTAAGCTTCAATTATCAACCACATATAGTATGGTTTACAATAAAAAATAGAAAGCTAAGCACTCAGCTTCATCTCCAATTTTAGTCCAATAGAAACACACAGCCACCTCCTCACTGTAAATATTTCAGGCAGTGGGCTTGATACAGCTTGATGTTTTCTGATGCTTTTGTTCAATGCTCCAGTTCTCTATGTTGAAATATCCTTGCTAATTTATGAGCTTACCATGGAATGGTATGTGAGTAACAACAGCAGATGCCTCAGTGTGCCTATTTAGTTAAGAATATCAGGATATCCAAGAAGCTATTTACAAACTATGGAAATATTACTTTCATTTTTTTACAATACGGTGGTGATTCTGTTTTAAGTGCAAAATGTGTTTTAAGCCAGAAAGGGAGAAAATGGAAGATGTAACATCTTAGTTTATATTATTGTGCTTTTCTGATGAGAGATGAAAATTTATGTTGATTATTTCTATTGATGTTTTTGCTCCTTTCTTTTCTTCTTTAGCCTCTTTGCTAAGTTACTCTCTAGGACTACTTGAAGTTAAAATGCTGAGAATTTTCATTTTATTACTCCATTTTGAGATGCCTTAGTACCAAAAAGTATCTTTCCCTTACCACAGAATTTGTTTAAAGGTTATTCATAGAATTGCAATTGTTTAAAGGTTCAAAGTCATTTTTTTTTCTATTTAGAAGTTGACCAAAGTATCATGGCTAATTTGAATAATTGCAGTATACGTCTCTAGATTTTAAGTGAAATTATATTCATGGTCTCTCTCAGCTTCGGGACAATCCTGGGGATATGAAGTTATAAACATTCATCTGAACAGTGAAGAAATTGAGCAATTTCTGCCTTTCTCTGCTCATATCACAAGTACTGGCAGAGTCAGATCTAGACTTGAATCACACCCTATTACTACTTTGTCTGTCTGCTGCACCAAATTACACACTCCATGTTTGTTTGTATTAATTCAACATTTTAAAATTTTCATTTCTTATTCTTGCTTCTTGTATTTCAGGACTTTTTTCCTCTTTTTTTTTTTTTTTCTTGTCATATTACTGCTTTTGAAGTATGTTTTTTAAGAAGTTCATTCAACTATGGACATATTTATGGGAAAGTCTCTGTTTTTAGTAATTGGAAATTACCTTTATTTATCCTTATTCTTGAAATAAATTATTTATAGAATACTGATAGTTGATTTCCTCAGGAATTTAAAGATATTATTTCACTCTTCTTTGGTTTTATTACTGCTATTGTTAAGGCAGCCAAATAGTTTCCCTTTGCTCTTTTTAAAAAAAAAAAAACTTTTGAGGCAAACTCTCTTCATTCTGCTTTTTGTTTTTTTGTTTGTTTGTTTGTTTTTTAAAGAATCTATGTGTTTGTGTTCTGCAAAAATTCACTGCAATATGTCAAGGTGTGAATTTTTTACGTTTTTTTTTTTTCTGCTTGGGATTCATCGACAATCCAGGACTTATAATTGCACATTTGTCACTAAATCTAGAACCTTCTCCATTATTACTTTTTAAAAATCTTACCTTCCTTCATTAATTATGAATTCTATCTCATCTTCATAGAACTTAAATAATGTATGGTTACCATCTTTTATCTCTTTATATTGAATTGTGGATCATTTATTCAGATCTGTCTTCCATTTCACTGATGTGTCCTTTGTGTATGGCAAATATGTGACTTAACCTATCCCAAACTTAATGTTAAATTTTAACAAATATTTCATTCTTTGAAAATTTTCCTCCTGAATTTTAATACTCTTCCCTCTGCACTTTTAATAACTTTTAAAATTCCTTTTAATAACTTTAAGCATGCTAAAATATTTTAGTATGTTTTCCACAAATTCAAATATCAAATATTGAATTGCCCAGTTTTGCTATTTGTTTTACTTCCTGAACTCTCAATTATAATGCCTTGCTTACATGTATGTAAGCATTTTTTTTGTCAATTCATATTTTTTATTATTTTTATTTATTCATGAGAGAGAGAGACAGAGAGAGGCAGAGACATAGGCAGAGGGAGAAGCAGGCTCCATGCAGGGAGCCTGATGTGGGACTCAATCCCAGGACTCCAGATTCATGCCCTGGACTGAAGGCAGGTGCCAAACCGCTGAGCCACCCAGAGATCCCCTGTCAATTCATATTCTGTGGAAGCTATATCTGTGAGACTTCTTTGAAGCCTTATTTTAAGGAATGTTTCTTCAAAGAGGGTTTACATAAATTTCTGGCAGTTATCAACCTGACATTAATTTATGCCAACATGTTTGTCATAAATACTGTCTCTGCCCTTTAATAGTTGTATGATTTTGGGTAAGGTACATAATTTATTTGTAATCTCCCTTTCTCATTTGAATAAAAGATAGAATAGTAGTACTTACTAATAAGTTGTTGTGAAGTCATATGGTTTCATATAATATTATCTCTTCTTATCCAACTTGAAATAAAAAATTAGTAATTCTAAGGTTTGTCCTAATGTTGGAGGGCCTGGCTGGCTCCATTGGTTTCAGGGTAATGAATTCAATCCCCACATTGGGTTAAAGATTACTTCAACCACTTGTCCTAACGTATAACTATTTGAAAAATTAGGAACATAAACCTTATTTTATTTCTGAATTTTAAGGGCAATTGAAAATTCAATTCAAATAAAACAATAAATTTGAAAAGTAGTTCCAAAGATACCAGTATATCCCCTGTGATTCTTGTTCCCCTTTTTCCTTCCCTGTATCATGTATGGGGGGGGGGAGGAAACAATTGAATACCTTTTACTTCAGAGGTTTCTATTGGCATGTATATATACCATGTACATATAGTTATAAAGAGATGGCCATCTATTTGCTATCTTCTGCTTTAGGTTTCATTTGTTGAGAATCATCCTTTAGAGATGATTTGTTTCTTTCTTGGTGATCTTAACATCTGCTGTTGTTTCTTTGTAGATTCACAGAAAAGAGAAATGCCTTAGATAGTCTTCTGATCAATACAAGCAAAGCCCTTTTTCTTTATCTACTGGCTAGAGAGTTGTTAACTTTTAAATAAAGAAATAGAAAGAGAAGTTTCTTTTTCTGATAAAACCACAGGAGGCTGAAGTTTTAAAAGTTAATTTTATTTAGAAAATAAGGTAAATTAAAGAAATGGTGTTTCCATAAAAGGTGGATGGAATGAAAAAAAATGTACTTTGCTGATAATAGATTATCTCCTCACACAACCCACTCCTGATGCTTGATGTTTGCCAATGATTTTTGAGACTAGTCCACACCAGGATGCATGTGGTGCTCCCAGGATGGCAATAGCACCAACCAAAATCTAACCTTTTGCCCTTGACCTCTTTTTATTCTGCTGAGTCTGTCTGTTAGTGTACAAAATTTGTTGTATAACTGTCTTCCCATTTATGCCATGATCCAAGTCCTGATTTTGGATTTAGCCAAAATTTTAGGCTCTTTGTTTAGTCAAAAGTGCTTTGGAAAAAAAGGCCTGAACTTTTACCTTAGCTCCTTCACTGACTCTAGTGAACTAACTTTAAAAAAAAAAAGTTAGGAATTTAGATATTCTCTAAACATTCATCATTTCTTTCCCTTAGGGGAGAAAAGGAATAGTTACATCATATAGGACATATGTAACTTTCATGAGGAATCATCAAAGTTAGTGATAATTATTCAAACTAAAATTTTGGAGGGAATAAATCATACAGCCATTTAAAAAACACAAATATTGTATGCCAACACTTTGAGAGGTAAGAAGATCATAAACTAAATAGAT
The DNA here is from genome assembly GCF_053574225.1 of Canis aureus. Taxonomy (NCBI): domain Eukaryota; kingdom Metazoa; phylum Chordata; class Mammalia; order Carnivora; family Canidae; genus Canis; species Canis aureus. The sequence continues at coordinate 50,341,866 of NC_135614.1, forward strand.
ATTGTGATGCTGTAATTTTTAATAACACTGAGGACTATGTTCTAAGTAGCATTTGTGTAAAAATTACAACAACAATAATACTACAACAGTAATCATTTGTTGAGTGTTTCATACTGGCTGATTTGTGTCCAAGTTAGAAATAATAGTCATGGTTTTTTAGAGGTGGACAACCATCACCCACTCCCTTGGAATTAAGTGGAATAGCAGGAAATAATGACACAGGTATAAAGATAACTCTAGAGGAAAGAGAAATAATAATTTCAATCCTAATTTCAGAAGCATCAATCTTGAGTCATCTAATAACATTGCTCTAATTAAACCTTTAAGGAAGAGGTTAGAAATTAAAATATAGCCTAAATATTTCTTTAGAATACATAGATGTAGTTGTGAAATGCAAATATTTTGTTTGAGAGAAACAACTTCCCTTTTTATCAGTCCATACATTTGATAGGGGCTTAGTAACATTTGATTTGAACAAGCAAGCTATAGAGACTTAAATAAACCAATTAGGATAATCACAATATATGACAGTAGAAGCATTCTACATGCCTGTAAATAGAGTAAAAAAAATTCTAGCATGCTAAATATCTTAATGCACATTTTTTGTTCAAAAACTGATTTCTGGAATTTAAAAAATTTTCAGTATTTAGGGGATCCCTAGGTGGCTCAGTGGTTTAGCCCCTGCCTTTGGCCCAGGGCATGGTCCTGGAGTCCCAGGATCGAGTCCCAGTATCGAGTCCCACATCGGGCCCCCTGCATGGAGCCTGCTTTTCCCTCTTCCTGTGTCTCTGCCTCTCTCTCTCTCTGCATCTCTCATGAATAAATAAAAAAAATAAAAAAATAAAAAAATAATTTTTTCAGTATTTAAAAATAAGCATTCAATTCTTCATATTTAAGAAAAAATATATTTAAAATAATTTTATGTGATATCATATGCGCATTTTGAATATCATTGATTGGATAATAAAACACTAAGAGGATGAAGCTGTATATTTACATGCTAAAAAAGCTTATCCCCGGATTATGGGTGATTTCCTTCTCTATTCTACATTTCTGTGTTTGTAAAATGTCTACAGCTATCATACATTATGATTATAATGAACGATGTTTATTTTGTATCACAAAGAAATGGCAGGGAAGAGAGATGTCAGCTAGAGAAAAGAGAAATGAAGTGATTAACAAAGCAGACATAGATTTTATTTACTCTCTAGCTTTACAAGAGATAAAGAAATCTGAGGTAAATAATTGAATTTCTGGTTCTGTTAGGAAGTTGAAAGTTGCTAAGTGGTTAAGCAGACTTATGGAGATAAATGGGAATATTCTGCACTGCTCTGGCAGAAAGCCATTTTTGTATTCCGAAAGTATCTATTCAACCTGTACTTTGACATGGAGGAATTAGAATAACGTCTACAATGTGTTATTTTATCCAGATAAATTAACACTGGTTATTAATCTAGTATCTAAGTAACTGCACCTCTGGGATCTGAAATCACATGGTCCCTTTTTATTTTGTCATCTCAATAAAGAGTCAAGCTTTACATATCTGAGATGATTTTAGAACAAGTGAAGGATTTTAAGTATATGACAGTGTACGACAGACTGAGGGGGAAATTAAGAACTCAAATAAAAATATCATTGTTTCTTGGGATGGTCAGAAAAGTTTTCATGGAAGATCTTAAAATGAGATTTGAATTAGAGTTTTGGATTAATGTAAGGGAAGAAGATCATTTCCTGAAAATAGTTCCGAATAGTTCAAAATGTAGCAGGAGAATGTTGGGAAATTTGCTTCAACTCTAATGGAGGGTGAGGCATCTCATTAATCTTAACATACATGTATTTAACTCTTTGACCATGGAATTATCTATCCTTTCTTCTCAGTAAAATGAGACCAATCCTCAAAGGCAAAGAAGGGGAGCTATAGTGCAGACTCTGAATTGGCTCATTCAATATCCATTCCCACTTGCTTCTGGTTTACTTCTCCATACTTAGGGAATTCAGAGCCCTTACTGCAGTCAGATTACAAACTGATTTAGTTTCTTACATCATTAGTGTTATGCGAGATTTGGGAAGTAGAAATGAAACACCATTACATGGAGGCCATGATTTTGCTGCTTTACTTTCCTCCTGTCAAATACAATTTTGGAAACATCTATTTTTCTTATTTCCTTTTTTTTTTTTTTCCCTGAAGGAGCTATAGAAGACTTCTTGTATCAAGACCCTAACTGTTACTACTGAGAGTTAGAACACGGAAACTGATGTTGCTGGTGGCAGACTCTTGATTTCCCAATCAAAACAGGGATGCCTGACTGGCTCGGCGGTTGAGCATCTGCCTTCCGCCCAGGGCATGATTCTGCAGTCTCAGGATTGAGTCCCACATTGGGCTCCCTGCATGGAGCCTGCTTCCCCCTCTGCCTGTGTCTCTGCCTCTCTGTCTGTGTCTCTCATGAATAAATAAATCTAAAAAAAAAACAAAACAAGAAAAACAAACCCAGATTGATGCAATGAGTCTATCAGATGTGGTGGTAGCTTGTTGATTTTCTGACTTTTTAAAAAGATTTTATTTATTTTTTTGAGAGAGAGAGAGAGAGTGAGAGAAAGCACAGAGGATGAAGGAGAAGCAGACTCCCAGAACCCTGGGATCATGACCTGAGCTGAAGGTAGACACTTAACTGACTGAGCCACCTAGGCACCCCAATTTTCTTACTCTTTTAGGTAGAAACAGAAGCTCTCTTGGTGGGCAAAATCTGTTGTGTCGTTCTGGTGATGTTTCTAGAAGATTAGTCTAAAATCTGTTCCTCCTGCCCTTGCAAAAATCTCATTAAATCCTCTATAATGTTTTGTGTTACTAAACATTGTCCAATACTTGCCACTGTGAAAATTGCCAATATTGAAAGACGAGAAGTTGATGGCTAAATAATTTACAAGAGAAAATTTTAAAATATAGTCTGTGAATTTTATCAAGGATCTATTGAGCTGTAGGCTAGATGCTTTGGCACATGTGTCCTTTACACATAAATAATAATAAACTAATTGATTCTACATCTCAGGTTTATAGTAGTGTAATAATGAAATTGATAGGAACAACTAACCTGGACAAGATAAATTTTTTTTTAGTCTTCTTCCATACTATATTAAACTCTGTAAATTTGACAGTTATCATGAAAGCATTAAGAAATTGCATTATTTATTCTCCATTCTTTATATACGTTTTACCTTGGGCCAAATGATTTATCTGAGCCTCTACTTCCTCACCTTTAAAATAAGGATAAAACATCACATCAACTTCACAGGGCTGTCATAGGGATAAATGAGTTAACGAATTGGGTTGGAAGTTACCAAGACCACCCTCAGGCTCAATGATTCACTGGAAGAACTTATGAGACTCATAACAGCTGCTATTCTAATATTTATCATTTATTACAGAGAAAAGATAGAGATTAAAACCAGAAAAGGGAAAAGGCATATTGAGTAAAGTCTAGGAGAAATGAGACTCAAAGCTTCCCATCCCAGAAAAGTGACATGGGGATGCACTTAATCCTCTCACCAATGAGGTATGACAACATATGCAAAGTATTGTCAACCAAGAAATCTCACACCGGCACTTGGTTTCCATAGTTTTTATTGAGGGTCAGTCATGTAGGCATTCAGCAACTTCACGTCTGACCTCAGCTACTCAGACTCTAGCCCAACTAAAGCAAAATCATGTATTAACCTAAATCACATCATTAGGATAAACTATCTGATCAAACTGGTACACCATGGTCCAATGCCTCAGGCATACAGGAACATTTTTAGCAACAGCATATTCCAAGGGTTCAGACATAATCTCCGAGGAGATACTAATGAGTCAGGAGAGGCACAAAATTTCAGAACTTATTAAAATTGGAGACATTCCACAAGAAAAAAATAAGCTATAGAAAATCCTCATTCATCAGATGATCACTGTTTTCTTCAGTGTGAAACTTAATCACACACATTTCCATCCTATTGACATAAAAAATTCCCTAGGGGGCTTGTTGGCTATAACAAGAAATGTGAATAACTGAGATATACCTAGTGACTATGTTTTAGTACACGTAAATACTAAATATGCAGATCAATGGAAAACAAAATTCACTTTTGAAGCAAGGTAGATGATGATATGAAATGTAAATTAAGGTAAAATTCATCAGGAAACAATCAGAATCTATTCTTACTCATATACTTTTTGAGGCAAATGAGAATGATAGCTATTATTTATTAATTTACTTAAATATTCATTACTTTTGAATACCTATCACTCATTCATTTATTCATCCATTCACTTAACAAATATGTGTGGAACAGCCAACACGTGATAGGCCCTGTTCTAGTCACTGAACCCAATGAACAAAGCAAGTTAAACACCTGTGTTCTTAAAACTTATACCAATAGAAATAGCAATAAACAAGTATAATCTTTTCAGGTGGTGTTAGATACCACAAGAAAATAAATAGTAATTGAAGCAATAAAGCTCTAGAGTTTATACAATTAAAATTTTTCATTTTAACTGTGTGTCTAGAAACCTTAAGGAGAGGTAGAAAGAAAAACTTATTCCTAGAAAATATTTATGTATGAGTGTATTTGCTTCTTATTGTGCTATGACAAACTACCACAAATTTGATGGCTTAAAAGAATACACATTTATTATTTTATACTTCTGGAGATCAGAAGTCTGAAATGGGTCTCAGTGGGTTAAAGGCAAGATGTGGCAGGCTGTGTTCATTCTGGAGGTCCAAAGGGCTGTTTTCTTGCCTTTTGCTTCTTTTAAGGGCTGCCTACATTCCTTCACTTGTAGTTAATTTCCATTTTCAAAAACAGTAATGGCCACTCAAGTCTTTCTCATGTTGTTTAACTTAACACTGATTCTTCTGTCTCCCTCTTCCACCTTTTCAGACCCTTGGATTACATAGGACCCACCTAGATCATCCTATTTTAAGATTAGCTAATTAATTACTTTAATTTCATCTGCAACTTTAAATCCCCTTTCTCATATAGCATAACATACATACAGGTTTTAAGGATTAGATACGGACATCTTTGGTGGGAAGTGGTCATTATTATGCTTATCACAGTGAGTTACATATATTTGAATACAGAAGAAGCAGTCTGACTATATATCCAAAAAAAAAAAAAAAAAGAAAGTTTTTTGAAAGTTTTTTTCTCTGTCTTACTACATTAAATTCAATATTGTTAAAATTAAAATTACCATCTTTTAGTTTGGTATTTTACCATTGGCCATTTCCAATGTTGAAGATCTACATAAGTATGTGGGTTTGCAAAATATTACCTAATTTAGAGAATAAGCAAAGATCAGAATATAGTTTGCAAAGTCATTGTTTACTATATGCAAGAAATTTATTATGCAAAGTATTATTATTTATGACTCAGACCATAGATGAAAGCAGTTTGCAATAAAATGGGAGTATCCTGTATAGTTGTTACATGATAAAATAGCTAAGGGGAAAAGGAGTGGGGGAGCAGAAGGAGAGAAATAATCTTAAGCAGGCTCCACACCCAGCCTGGTGCCCAACACAGAGCAGGGTCTCCTGACCTGAGATCATGATCTTATCTGAAATCAAGGCTCTGATGCTTAATTGACTAAGCCAACCAGGCACCCCAATGTGCTTAATTTTTAAATAAAGGAAGTTAGGAGCTAAAGCTCAAAAAGAATTGTGAAAGATTGTTAGAATCAAAATGTATTTTTTGGAGCTAAGGTGAGAATATCAATAGCCTAGCTTCACAAATGTGACAAAAATCATCAATACAACCTCAGAAAAAATTCAGACTGGTGTAACTCTTGTGTTACCATAGGTCTCGAGATTTCCTGGGACTGTCAATCATTATCCTACCAGAAGTCATTGCTTTGGACATTGCTACAAATATATAGGATCCATTTTTCCTGTGGCCATTGTTAAACAACAAAATTCAGCTGAGTAAATTTGAAGATTTAATTGGCTTTATTCAAGCATTCATATTGTCCATGGCAATTTGTTCTCTCTGGGTCTCAATATTTTTCTGTTCAAAAATATAGAATTGAAGGCTCAGGGGTGACCTGGAAGAGGAGATGGAGCATTATATTGATCTATTTTACAAATTAAACTTCTACTTGAGAGTTCTACTCCTAAAACAATGCTTGAAAACCAGTTTTTATCTGATGCATCTCAACATTCTTTGGTTCTATGAAATAGGATTTTTATCTATTAATTTCATTCATTCACTTATTTAACAAATAAATTTTAAAAAAAGATTTTATTTACTTATTCATGGGAGACACAGAGAGAGAGGCAGAGACACAGGCAGAGGGAGAAGCGGACTCCACACAGGGAGCCTGACGTGGAACTCGATCCCAGAACCCTGGGGTCATGCCCTGAGCTGAAGGCAGACGCTCCACTGCTGAACCACCCAGGTGCCCAACAGACTTTTTTTAAAAACACTTTTTAAAAGATTTTTGGTTTTTAGTTCCAGTTTGGTTAACATACAGTGTTGTATTAATTCCAGGTGTACAGTATAGGTATTCAACGCCTCCATACATTACTGGGTGCTTATCCCAACACCTCCTTCATCCCCTTCACCCACTTCCCCTCTGGTGACCATCAGTTTGTTCTCTCTGGTTAAGAGTCTGTTTTTTGGTTTGTCTCTTTTTCTTTATTCATTTGTTTTGTTTCTTAAATTCCACATATGAGTGACATCATAGTATATCTGCTTTCTCTGACTGACTTGTTCTGCTTAGCGTAATACCCTCTAGTTCCTTCCATGTGGTTGCAAATGGCAAGATTTTGTTCTTTTTTTATGGCTCCGTACTCTTCCATTGTATACGTACACCACCTCTTCTTCATCCATTCACCGATTAATGATGGACACTTGGGTTACTTCCATAATTTGGCTACTGTAAGTCATGCTGCGGTGAACACAGTGGGACATATATCTTTTCAAATCAGCATTTTTGTACTCTTTGGGTAAATATCCAGTAGTAGAATTACTGGATCATATGACAATTCTATTTTTAACTTCTTGAGGAACCTCTGTGCCATTTTCCACAGTTTACGTTCTCAGCAACAGTGAACAAAGTTTCCTTTTTTTCCACATCCTCGCCAACACTGTTGTTTCTTGTATTTTTTACTCTAGCTCCTCTGACAGATGAGAGGTGGTGTCTCATTGTGGTTTGGAGTCACACTTCCCTGATGCTGAGTGATGTGGAGCATCTTCCATGCATCTGTTGGCCATGCATAGGTCTTCTTTGGGGAAATGTCTGTTCTTGTCTTCGGCCCATTTTTTAATTGGTTTATTTGTGTTTTGGGTGTTGAGTTGTATAAACTGAATAGAAGAAAACTTTAAAATCATACATTTTTGTTTTCCCATAGTTCCTTACCCCCTTGCTGTGGAACATGGATTCCATTGTATTTCCTTCTGTACCAATTCACCACCAGGTTAAAGATTCACCACTAAATTCCACCATCACATCATCAAAAGGAAAACAAATAAATATTTATTGAAAACATACTCTGTTCCAATTAATATTTGGCAATCAATTAACAATGGTTCTCTTCTACCTGGCTGCTCTGTTGATTTAATTAGGTTCTGATTTCCTGCTAGTCTCAGGCATTCCTTAAATTGAAATGTTGCATATTATTGATAGCAGATACATTTTGAATAAAAAAGAATAGTTAACCTTATGCTTAAGTAGATTAAATGGTGATCCATGTGGTGTTATTTTGGCATCACAAGTAATTCTATCCACTGCCCTTTTGCTCATGCCAAAAATTTCATCATTAAAGAAGCATGACCTTTTACTCTTTTTATCTGTAAAAATGGGAATTCTAAAGTGAAGAATAACTTATAAAATCATTAATATTCAGTGCACATTTATTGTAAACTTATTTGGGGCTAGGCATAGCTTATTTATTAACATGACAACACAGAATTCTTAGGGAAAGAAACTTCAGAATGCAAGTGGAAGGAAAGATTTTTATATTAATTTGTCTGATGCCTTAATATTTATAAAGTGTGCATTATGTGTGAAATGCCATACCATGCATTGTGGTCTCTGTGGGATACCACTTTTTGCTGGCCAGGTTCTGAATAACATAAAATGTAAAATAGGTGAGAGATGCAAACATCATTATTTTTATTAATACGAACTAAATGAAATAATGTAACTCTGTGTAAAACAAAGAAACCTGTTAACTAAACCAGCAAGTTCTGCAAAGTTACCCATTATGTAATGATAGTGTTAGACTAGGACAGGCCCCCATATGTGCAAATACTGACCAGATAAGATTGAAGGCAGAGAAGAAAAGAAAGGAACTCCTAGTCTCAATGGATAGAAGTTCATATCCATTGAGAAAAAGAGTAGGGAGCGTGAATTCAAGTATGTCCAATTTATTCTTCCCAAATATACCAACCAAATAAGCCATGCTACTTCCTCCAAGGTGGTTAGGAAGGGAAAGGGAGGATTCAGAAATGTTCCACCAGTTGAATTACTTTGACTTGGAAGAAAGCATCAGAAATCTCCTCAACATTAAGAATTGGAAATAAAGAGATGAACAAGAAGACAATACACTTTCTTTCAAAGTGCTTACTCTCTAGTCTTATAACAGAAATGTGAAATAGAATAAATCTAGATTTTAGAATCCCATGTATTTCATTCATAAAATAGAAATAATACCAACATCACATATTTGTTATCAGTGAGGTTTTATGTATAAAGCATGTAGCATTGTATCTAGCTCAAGAAAAAGTTTGTTAAATATTTTTTTCCTGTCCCTTCTTTACACATTCAAGATCCCTCTACTCTGTATAGAATAAAATATGTTCCAAGTTTTTAGGATAGTCTAGATCTCTAAGCACTTAAAAAAAATAGATGAATGTTATAAGCACTTAGGGACCTCAAGTCAGAGTTGTGTATTTAATAATATTAAGCCATTGAACATTAAAAAAAATGGAACAAAATTATTTATCCTTCACCTAACTATAATTATAAAGCTTATTCTAGAAAATACTGGAACAAAAAAAAAAACTTACAGTGTGAAATTATTCTGTTTCTGGCAGTACAGCAGTTTCAGCCTCCAGCTGAAAATAATAGAAGCAATTCAATACTGAAATAATCAAAGTTCTGAAAGAATCTGTCAATCCAGAATTGTGTAACTAGATAAGTCCTCTTTTAAGAATGAAAATGAACTAAAGACATTGTTAGATGAACATTGAGAATGTTTAACAACCACAAATGCTCAATAAAGACATCTTGAAGCAGAAAGAAGGAAAATAACACTAGAATGCAAGTTAGAACCACAAGGAGGAAAAATATACACAGAAATGCGTGAATATGGGATAAATATGAACAAATAGTCTTTGGTAAATAATATTTATAATGCTTAATCCATAGTAATAAGCAATAAAGTAAAATTGGGCAAAATATATGTTAGCATATAGTCATGCAGAGTTAAACATGTAAATGTGTTTTATCTGTGTAGAAGATAAAGTTACCGATTTTTTTTAAAGATTTTATTTATTTATTCATGAGACACATACACACACACACACACACAGAGAGAGAGAGAGAGAGAGAGGCAGAGACACAGTCAGAGGGAGAAGCAGGCTCCATGCAGGGAGTCCAATGCGAGACTTGATCCCAGGTCTCCAGGATCATGCCCAGGGCTGAAGGCGGTGCTAAACTGCTGAGCCACCCAGGCTGCCCAAAAATGCTGATTCACCTTAGAATTTGTGAAAGGTACCGATAAAATTTTTAAAGTTAAACACTTTAAAAGATTATGTTTTAAACTTCTAAATTATTACAGCATAAGAAGTGGAACAAATTAAAAACTTTATGAAAAAAGGCAAGAATGCAGAGGAAAATAACAGAGAAAGTGAAAAACAGCAAAAAATTTTGAAAAAATACATTGGAAACAAATTGGTTTGCTCATATTCACAACAATTATAAAGAGAACAGATTCACTAAATAACAAAAATTTTCATACTGGATTTAAAATCAAATTCTGCATCACTTATCAGAAATTCATCAAAAACACAAGGACCGGATATTAAATTTACAAGGTTGGAGAAGAAACATTGTAGAGAACTGATAAAATAATGTTTGAATAACTATATTAACATCAAAAGGAAGAACATTTACCAGGAAAAAAAAAAAGCATCACTAGAATCATAACATGATAAAAGAGTAATTCCTGAGGAAAATATGACAGTTTTATTTTGTTTGAACCTAATAACATACCCTCAAAAACACAAAGAAATAGTCCATAAAACTACAAGAAGAGTTGAAAAATTGATAATTGTGATAGGCCAGTTAGCTACATCACTCTTAGTTACTTAAAGGTCAAGAAAGTGAAAGTAAGATATAGAAGATCTCTGATCATTTAAGAATTTTGAGTGAATGGACATCTACAGAACACTCACCCAAATATATATCAGTAGTCTATTCTTTGTAATTGCTAAAAAGTATACCATTAAATTAAGAGTATTTTTTGCAATCAAGTCTCATTTCCCAAGTTTGACTCTTTTGACCTGTCAAGTTCTTGTCATTTTTATGTCTTTTAGAAGATAAAGGGATTCTCCTGTTGCATGCAATAGTACAACAAGGCCAAAGGGATTCTACTTCCCTAGATACCTCATCACCACCATCTTCTTTGAGTCAACCATTGTATTTTTCAGGGATAAAGGGGAATTCCTTGGCAGAGAAAAATTGATGATGTTTTTCCTTCTCCATCTATTGTAATATTCATCTTTTATAGTCCTCTACTAAATGAGTATATTTAGGGAAATGAAAATATTCTGTATGATACTATTATGGTAGATGCATACCATTATATGTTGTCCAAACCCAAAAAAGTACAACACCAAGAAAGAATCTAATGTAAACTATAGACTTGGGATGAGTATGATGATGTGCCAGTGTAGGTTCATCAGTTATAACAAATGTAGCACCCTGGTGGGGGATGCTGGTAATGGGGAAGCTGTGCATGTACAGGGAAAAAAGAGGTAAGGAATTAGCTGGACCTTTCTCTCAGCTTTGCTGTGAACCTAAAACTGCTCTGAAAAATATCTTTAAAAAGATTCAGTTTATGCAAGAAATAATAGTTGTTAATTGTTCCTAGGAATAGGTGGCTCCCTCTGAAATCTCCTTTATTCTGTATCTCAGGGCTGACAGGATGCTGTGATGGATACAGGAAGAAAATTCATCCAGAAGCATTTGCTATTAGATATATGGAGCTATTTCAATTTTTTCCCCAAAAAAAACATACAGAACTTTTAGTATTGTACTTATTTGTCACAGAAGTAGCAATTGCATACATTGTTCATTTTTCTTCAGAAGCTGTTTAGGTGCACACTGAGTTGTTGGTAATGAGTATCATAAAACACCACAGAGTCACACTACTCCACCTTTACAGAGCAGTGATAATAAGTGCTTAATCTGAGGCACATTTGGAAGGTGATCTTTGTAAAACCAAATGCCCAAACCTGGCATGAGGAAATGTGCAGTGTTAGAGTTTATTTTGTTCCTTTGTTCAGAATTAACATTCTTATAGGGATCTTTCCCACCCCCCTTCTACTCTGATTTAAAGATTGTTTTTGCAAAGGTAGGGAACGGCAATAGTTGCTAAGGGATGAATTGTTTGGACTAACTTGAGTGCAGGGTTGAAAGAGATTCTAGGACTAGATCAAAGTTCAATAGAATTAAACATTCCATTATCAACTAGTATATCTGTTTTGGTGAGGTAAAGATACTTCTGTTATGTGTGTCTAATCTTATCTACTCCTGTTAGAACAACCTCCTGCTCAAATCAGAATCAGAACAATCAGAAAGCTCTACAAAAACGTTTTTGAAATTAAATCTGTTGGTTTGAAGAAAGATTATATTATATAGTTGGTATAATTTTAGAGTTGCATTTTAAATTGTTTTAATTCATCGAAATCAATCTTTTTTTCTGTGTTGAATATATTATCTCTTGAAGAATAGAAATTGATTATATGAAAGTAAAATTCATTTTGAATGTCAAGATTTATTTCTATCTAAATAATATTTACATACTTTTAGCTTAACTATCTAAGGTTCAAATGTCATTAATAACATGTCTCTCAAAATATGTAATTTGCAGAAGTCCTTCCCAAATTTTTTTATTTTAAGCCACTTCATACCCAGGAAAGGAAAAAAATAAGTTGAAATAAAGCCCCAAGCCAATATTGCTGTGGATTATTTTAATGCCCTTATGGAGCTGGCAAACTTCTGGTATTTGAGACTTGTTCTAATAATACCTTATGCTATAAACTGAATGGAATTTTATCTATGGATTTGGGAATACTAATTGGCCTTGGCAGTAATTGTTTCCATGGGGGTGAAGGAAGTCAAAACTAAAACTTCAGCCACTTAACCGCCCCTTTCAGCCAAGTCCCTCGTTGATCAGTGTAGAAAAATAATGAGACCTGCTCTGTTTCCAAAGAACCATCTTGCTATTGTCAACACTCCAATGTTTCTCATTTGAGACTCAAATTTATTTCAGTTCCTTACATGCTCTGTGCTATCTGCCTATATTACCATAAATTATTTCCACTAGAAATGTTGAATTGAAAAACAAAAAGCACTGAGTGTTTTCATGCAAGAGAAATGAATCTAACCCGAAGGAAGTAATGCCCCCATTACACTCTGGTGTGCAGCCTTGTATGTTCAGAATCTTTGTCTACACCTCATGTGGGGGCCCATATATTATTATAATACAATTGCTACAAATGGTTAAACATATTGATAATCAAATAGTAATGTAAGGGCTCTAGGGATCCCATCTTAAAACATTTAACCAGTATCTTCCAATACTAAACACTCTTTTTTTCCCTTGAACTTGAATTTAACATCTATGTTTTGCTCTCATATTCTTTTGTGTCCATTGTTTTATAAACACATTGACCTTAATTCCATCTCCAAATGCATGTGCAAATAATTTGTATCAGATTCCTAATAACTAGTTAATGTGTTAGATGCTCTCCAGTACAATGATCTTCTGAGGTCAGTGTTATCCTCACTTAATTGGTAATGATAGTTTGGATAGAAGGAACAAAAATAATCTCCACCATTACTGAGAAGTTGCTATGAGACAGGATTTGTGTGAAGTGTTTTATCTGCAAGATGTCCTTGAAATCTCATAGTAAACTTACATGAGGAATTCTGGTATTTTCCAACATACAATAGAGGGACCTATTGGTTATTAATTTTCCAGCAGTCATGCAGCTTTTAATTACTGGAATAGGGAGTTAAACACAGGTTTGTTTGGATTCAAGTCTAGCTCCCCTTTCTCTTCAAATCCAGATCTTTCTTATCCTTCAAGACTCAAACTGAATCTCACATTCATCTGTAAAGTCTTCTCTAACATTTTGAGGTGATGTTAGTCCTATGACTTATACAAATCCTGCAGTTGGTACCATGAACATTATCATGCCATTCTTGTCTTTCTGTTTTGTTACTATTATTCCTGCGTGCCCTTTTAATATCACCAATATTACAAAAGTGGAATCTTGATGCTTCGCAATGTCCAGGAGCCCATTGTTGAATGACCACAGGGGGCAAAGGTGTTACAATGTTTAGTGATCATAAATGGGTAGGGAGAAAGGCTTAATTAAGTAAAGAGGAGTCTAAAGCCTTGTTCAGATTTCCCTTCTGAGTATGTCGCATGTACCAAAGGAAGAGCCCTTCTTACTGCTTTGTCAATTCCATCGGAGAATTAAAATATGTAGCCACCTTAGCTTGATTGTCAATACATTGTCCACTTTATTGCCTTTTAAAATAATTTTAATAAACACAAGTTGAGGTAAAAAATAATAGCAACCTCATCAAATTATTGACGCAACTGAAAACAAAGCCCCTCCTAACAGGATACCAACTGTTCAGTTTCCCACTTTAGGCATTATGTTTCCTGTTCCAGAGAATATACTTGATGTACACTGTGGGTTGTCTTAGTTACCTTTTTTTAAAAAAGTAAGAATAGAGGACAGTGATATCCAATTTTATGTAATATTATTTCAATAGATGTGCAACATGAGAATGAATAATAGTAAAGGAAGATAAAATGACAATCATGATCATGAGATTTTTATATAATTTTAGATGATATACAGGATCATCTGTATTAGGTACAATCATTATTCAAATATAGAAGATTTTTTTCTGTATAAAGTTAATGAGTTTCCCTCCCCCTTCTGGGATTTATGGACAAAGAATGAGCCTAGTTCATTTATATATTCTGATAATATTTATTGCTGTCATTTCTTCATTCATATAGTATTTACTAGGTTTCACTAATATATGGGTATTGTCACAAAAGAATGTACATTGAATTTAAAAACTCTACTATAATTAATAAATCTGCATAGTAACACAGTCCATGAGTCTGCATATTGCAGGTCTGATTTTTGGTATGAGGCAGGTAGCAAATCCCATTATTTTTGTCTGCACACCATTTCATTGATTATATGAAAAGATGAAAATTCAGACATCATATTATGCTTTCAAGGTTCCATGTCATCAGTTTGCTGGATCTTCCTCCCACTGCATTGAGTGATTTACTACACAAAACTTAATAACAATAGTTCCTTTTGTTAAATGCTTACAATTGGCAGACACTGTGCTACATATTTTTCATGCATTTCCTCAAAAAACCTTTATGTGGTACTCCTTGATTTTGTATTTGTTTTAAAAATCAGGAACTTAAAAAGGGGTGAGATTACTTAACTCCCCTAAGGTGACACACCTGGCTAAAGAAGGGTTAGAGTCTGTACTTGATTCCATCGTCGATGAACATGATGAATTTACAATATACTGAGGCATCCCTGAATCTGTACTGTGGATAAACGGCCTTCACTTGCTTTGCTTCAATGAAGCCCTTTTTTCTTGCTTTTCTGCCATAGAGCTTACTTCACAGGCAGAACAATAAATAGTGTGACTCTAGTTTTTGAAAGAAGGAGAAAGGATCAATACTCCTCTTGCTTTCTAAATTTTAAGTCATTTTGAGATCATCATGCTTTGTCACCCTCCTTCATATTTCTACTTTGAATCGGATCTAGAAAATAGTACGATTTCTGAAGATCATTAACCCTGCTTTGCTTTTCCCTTTCTTTAGTGCTTAGCCATAATAACCGATGAAACCAAAGCAAATACTATCTCATTTATTTTAAAGCTCATAACTAGAAGTACATTAAAAACTTATGTATCTATTGTAGGCATTGAATTTGAAGAGACTCATTATTGTAATGAACAAGAGGAATTTCTTCAGTAGGAGATAATTTTATCATCTAGAATTAGAATAAATTGATATTCTTGATGTTATAATATGCCAGATTCAGAATTGTTCTGCCTATTGAGGGAACAGCTCTTCCTCCAGCAGTGTCAGTGTAATACACTGATGTTGTAGAATAGAACCCACACAGGCAGAAGGGGTTTCACACACCACTGACTTGATGGAAAGTTCTGTTCCATATCACAATATACTGGAACTAAAAGCATTCACTTTCTAAGGAATGAATCTCATTCTGCTCTGTTGCTCTGCCACTCTGTCTGCTAACACACACATCCAAGCCACCATTATCTCTTGCCTGGGTAACATAGTAGCTGACTTATAGTTGGACTTGTTTCTATTCTTTGCTGATTAATTTTTTTCTCCACTCATTAGTCAGAATGATGCTTTTAAAATCCAAATCAGATTAAATTCAATGTTTAACTCAGATTATTCCTTGGCTTCCCAATTCATCCATGGTCCACATCCACAAGGTCCACAAGGTCCTTCATGATCTGTCCTTCTAATCCTCTTCTGATCTCAACTTCTACAATTCTCTCCTTGTACTCTAAGAAACCCACTTCTCCCCCAGTTATGCCTGACCTGTTTCTGCCTTAGGGCATTTGTATTGTCTGTTCTCTCTACATGGAATGTTCTTCCTTCAGATACCCACATGGCTAACCCAATGACTCCTTTAAGTTTCTGTTCAGATAACATTTTCTCAGAAGGCTTAGCTATTTAAAACTTCAATACTTTATCACTCCTGACCTTCCATATCACACTGTAATTTTTCTGCCATAACCTTTATCACCTTGATATATTAGCTACTTATAAAAACTTGCTTCTTTGAGACACCTGGGTAGCTCAGTGGTTAAGCACCTGCCTTCAGCTCAGAGTGTGATCCTGGAGTCCCGGGATCAAGTCTCACATCAGGCTCCCTGAATGGAGCCTGCTTCTCCCTCTGCCTATGTCTCAGGCTCTCTCTCTCTCTCTCTCTCTCTCTCTGATAAATAAATAAAATCTTTTTTTAAAAAAAACTTGCTTCTTAGACTGTAAGTTCCAAGAAGTTAAAGATCTTTGTCATCTGTGTCCATTGATGTATCTTGAGCATTTAGCTAAGTACCTTATACTCACCATCTGTTAACTGAATTAAGTAATGAGAAAAGGCTTGATACATCCTAACCAACTTACTTAAAATGGCTTGACCTAGAGGAGCCTGAGTGGCTCAGTCAGTTAAGCATTCAATTCTTGATTTTGGCTCAGGTCATGATCTCAGGGTTTTGAGATTGAGCCCCACAGCAGGCTCTACACTGGGTGTGGAACCTGCTTAAGATTCTCTCTCTTCCTCTCCCTCTGCTCCTCCCTCACCTATTTCTCTTTTTTCATCTCTACAAAGAAAAAATTTTTTTAAATAAGATGGCTTGATTTTATAGCACAGGACATGTCACATACATATGTGCATTTTGGGCAGACCAATAAAAAATTGGCAGTTATCTTTGAGAAGAGTCTTATGTTTTGGTGTTAAACCTAGCTACTTTAAACATAGACTACAGTTTTCAGGAATATAACTTAAGATATTTAATTACATAGAGATATATTATTATTAAATAAGTAGGGTACATATATAAAATTATAATCAATTATTCTGTCAGAGAAGTCAAATAGTTATTTAATAAGTGACTTTTTCTTTCTCTAAAATACCTCTAATATAGTAGTGCTTATTTTACAGGATGATATACCTGTTTTAATAGTAAGGAATTAAATTTCATAATGCTAACTAACTAATGTCCCTCAGGATACCAATATATCCATAGCATAATTACCATACTCTGGCTTGATTTCTTTATGGCATCTTGCTGCTGCACAGATGGTAGGGAGGAAGTAATAGCCTTTGGTTGGGGATTCTTGATAAAGTTTATAGCCTTTAAGCCTGGAGAAACTCCAAGTCATTGTAGCATCTGCCTTTAAAAAGATATGAATGTGGAATCCATTGCACAGCATCCTTAATATATTTTCTAGAAAGCACAATATTTCTAAGGCATTTGCTTAATGATAACATAAAGTTATCAAGTATCTGTAAAACTGTACACTATGTAGCTACTATTTCTTTCTTGATTATGACTCCAAACTACTTACTTCAATCCCTTGGATTTCTTAAACAGTATAGGAAAGATGAAAAGCAGATGGTATACAATAACAGCAAAAACAAACACAAAAACAACAAAAAAGAAAAAATAGTGACATAATATAGGAATAAGACAAAAATAATAATATAAAGAGATAACTGTGTGAATGCTTCGACATTTCACCCTGCTCTTTTCTCAGGCAACCTCCTAGAGGACTTTCCACTTAAGAGTTTTTGGACATCTTCTTGTAGAAGATGGCCAGCTATGAAAAGTACCATACTTCTACTGAGAAACAATTCCATAGGTCTATACTGCTGTACTGGTACTTTATCTTACAAATAACAAGAGAGGGGCACCTGGGTGGCTCAGTTGGCTAAGTGTCTGTCTTCAGCTCAGGCCATGATTCCAAGGAAGGATGGAAGCCCTGCATTGGGCCCCCTGCTCAGCAGAGAGTTGACTTCTCCTTTTCCTTCTGCTTCTCCCCCTGCTTGTGTACACTTGTGCTGTCAAGTCAACACATAAAATCTTAAAAAAACAACAACAAATAACCAAATATACGAGATATGATAAAAAAGATATGAGAAGATAAAACAAGATGTAGGAGGAAAAATATAATAATATAAAAAAGAGAAAGTGAGAAAATATAAGCGAGGTGATTTATTCGATGGTCCAGAAATACACTCAAAACATGAAAATGCTTTATGTTAAACTGAGTTTAGTGGTACCTCCAGACCCTGATAGAAGCAAATGCTCTTCAGCAGAACTCACCTTTAATGTAGGCCAAGAAGAAGTCTCAAATAATTTCTAGGGAAAACAATTATTTTTAGAGAAAACACAACGAGAAACAACCAAACACATGGAGAAACAATAATGTAAGAAATAACCACAATAACTATATTAGTGTCCTGTTGTTTCTAATTACTACAAGCTTAGTTGCTTAGGAAAACATACATTCATTATCTTATAATTCTGGAGTTCAAGAGTCTTAAAGAGGTCAACAGAGTTGTATTCCTTCAGGAGGCAATCTATCTGCTTGCCTTTTCCATCTGTCGGAGGCTGCCTGCTTTCATTAACTCATGGCTCCTTTCTCAAACCACTTTGACCTCTGCTTTCATCAATCCTCCTCTTTTGACTCTCACAGCCCTGCCTTTCTATTACAGGGATCCCTCGTGATTGCACTGAATCCAAGGGGATAATCCAGAATAATTTCCCAATCTCAAATTCCTGAATTTACTCACATCTGTAAAGTTCCTATTGTCATGTATGTAAGATATATATTTACAGAGTTTCAGGAAGAGGAAGTAGATATTTTTGAGAGTTCATTACCTTCCACAATAGCACATTGAGATAATAAAATACTCTGAGACTTCAGATACTATAAGTATCGAAACACCTATTATAAAATTATGCCTCTTTATATTTAAAGAAATAGAGAACAGACTGGAAAGTCTGTATATGAAACAACAAATCATGAAAATGATGTAGCACATTTTAGAAAATATCAAGTAGGACTTCTAGGAATGAAATCAAATAAGATGCATTTTTAAAAAAAATTATGAGTTTTAGGCACATATGAAAATGCAGTTAGTCAAATTATTTCAGAAAAAGAAATTCTAAAAAAAATTCAAATTTTCAAAATGTATGAAGAAATGTCCTATTTCCTCTTCTGGATGGAAATATCATAGGTATTCATTTTATAGTGTTCTTTACATGTACACTTACAAACTCTTCTCTGTGTAAGAAGTATGAAATATTGAAAATATCCATTAAAGTTCTGTGTAATTAATTGGAACCAGACTGAAGACAAATGTGAATGATTAATTAGAAAAAATCTCACAATATTAAATAAAGATAAGTTGTAAGAAAAAGCTGGTATGATATAGAATATAGATCCAGGATACTCAATATCAGGTAGTAGAAGTTCTAGAAAGAGTGAATAGACCGAGTTTAAAGGATAAATTTTCCTAGAAATTAAGAAACTCAACTAGTAAAGGTAGGTCACTTGTCCTTAAATAATCTATAAATTTATTATAATTATAGGTTTGAAATGAATTTAAGTAAATTTATTTGGAGTGAAAGAGAAGAAATTTCAGACATCTGAACAAATGAGATGGAGCACATGATAAATTTCATGCTGATTATCAGTGGGTAAAAATTAGACTGTTTAATAATTACTGTTAGGACAACTAGTTTTTCTAATGAAAATCTTTGAGATTTTCTACCTTGCCCAAATAGTTCTCTAGTTGAAACCAGAAATATAAGTGTAAATCAAGAGTGAAAATTGGTATAAAATATAACATGAAGGTAAGGGTAGGCATGTCTTACCAACATAAGGTAAAGATTTGTTTACTCATTAAAGGTATCTCTACAAATTTGATAACATAAAACGTTGAAAACTTATTGGAAGAAGTAATCATAAATGACTCAATTTGGCAAATCTTTTCAGACTTCTAACACATACAAAGTACTATTCTATATTCTGGGGATACCTAGGGATGAAATAGACAAAAATACCTCCTCTCATGTATTTTAAATTTTGGTGGAAAATAAACAAGAATAAAATATGACCTGTGAGAAGCTCCCAAGTGCTATCTATGGGGGAAAAAGAGTAGAGGAAGGATAATATGGCTTGGCTTTGGCAGGAGTTGAAGTCTATTGAAATTATTTCAACTCATTAGTACAGGTCCCACTAAGAGGTGTGACCTATGAGCATATGAATACAGACATGAAGAAGGTAGACTGTGAGCCATCTGGGGAAAGGCATTCCTGGCAAAGGGAACAGCCAGTGCAAAATCTGTATATTCAAAGAACAGGGACGCCTGGGTGGCTCAGTGGTTGAGCGTCTGCCTTCAGCTCGGGGTATGATCTTGGGTTTGGGGATCAAGTCTGGCATCAGGCTCCTTGCAGAGAGCCTGCTTCTCTCTGCCTATGTCTCTTCCTCTATCTCTGTGTGTCTCTCATGAATAAATAAATAAATCTTTAAACAAATTAAAAAAGAAACAAAGAACATCTAGGAACCAGGTGTTTGAAGCCAAGCATATGTGGAGGACAGAGTAAAAAATGAAATAAACAAGGTGATGAGACCAATGAATTGTCAGGAAAAAATACTTGCAACACTTATAATAAGCAATATATTGAGATTTATAAAAAGAGCTCCAACACCAAAGTAAGAATAGAAAACATATCAGAAAATATTGGACGGTGCTTATGAATAAGCATATCACTGAAGAAGCAAATTGGCCAATAAAAATGTTTAACATCTTTGGTGGTGAGACAGATTAGAGAAATAATAATAAAATAAATAAAAAATATTAAATGTTCTGTTTGGAGAACTTTTGTAAGCACTTAATTAAATATATGCTTAATAACAAACCCATAAGACGGGATCCTTATTTTAGAGATGAGAATTTTGCTACACAGAAGAGTAGTCTAACCAAGTTTATACAGCTTTATAGTGATAGATATTAGGCATTCTGACTCCAGGATCCACTATTTAAACAAATGATTGATTTTTATAATAATAAAAATTAAAAAAAATAAAAATGAATACATCAATGAAGTGGAAAAACTAAGTAGAGTGGTGTCATTTCTTGTTGGTAAAATGTGGGAAAATAGGAAACTTGATCACAATCGTTTAAAAATAAATGATATGAGGAGGGGCAAGGCGGTGGAAGAGTAGGGTCCCCAGGTCACCTGTCCCCACCAAATTACCTAGATAACCTTCAAATCATCCTGAAAATCTATGAATTCGGCCTGAGATTTAAAGAGAGGACAGCTGAAACGCTACAGGGAGAAGAGTTTGTGCTTCTATCAAGGTAGGAAGACGGGGGAAAAGAAATAAAGAAACAAAAGGCCTCCGAGGGGGAGGGGCCCCGCGAGGAGCCGGGCTGAGGCCGGGGCGAGTGTCCCCAGGACAGGAGAGCCCCGACCCGGAGGAGCAGGAGCTGCACCGACCTTCCCGGGCGGAAAGGGGCTCGCGGGGAGTTGGAGCAGGACCCAGGAGGGCGGGGGTGCCCTCGGGCTCCCGGGGACACTAACAGACACCTGCGCCCCGGGAGAGTGCGCCGAGCTCCCTAAGGGCTGCAGCGCGCGCGGCGGGACCCGGAGCAGCTCGGGGGGGCTCGAGGGCGGCTCCGCGGAGGGGGGAGGGGGCGGGAGCGCGAATCCAACAGCGCAAACCGGAGCACAGGGCCCCGGGACACAGCCCAGGATCCCGCCTCCCCCGGGACAGGCAGAGGCCGGGAGGGCCCAGGACCGCAAGGACGCTCCTGCCCCAGCTGAGCAGATCAGCGGCCCCGCCCCGGAGCCCCCAGACCCTGCAGACGGAGACCTCCGGAGTTCCTGCGGGGGCTGAATCCATGGCTCCAGAGCTGGCCCCGCCACTGGGGCTGTTCCTCCTGGGGACTCACGGGGTAAACCCCCACTGAGCCCTGCACCAGGCGGGGGCAGAGCAGCTCCCCCAAGTGCTAACACCTGAAAATCAGCACAACAGGCCCCTCCCCCAGAAGACCAGCTAGACGGACAAGTTCCAGGGGAAGTCAAGGGACTTAAAGTACACAGAATCAGAAAAGACTCCCCCGTGGGTTTTTTTTCTCCCCCGTGGTTTTTTTTTTCTTTTTTCTTTTTGATTTCTGATTGCTTCCCCCACCCTTTTTATTCACCTTTCTTTCTTTTTCTTTCTCTTTTTCTTCTCTTTTTTCCTTTTTTTCTTCCTTTTTTCTTTTTTCTTTTTCTCTTTTCTTTCCTTCTTTCTCTCCTCTCTTTTTCTCCTTTTCCCAATACAACTTGTTTTTGGCCACTCTGCACTGAGCAAATGACTAGAAGGAAAACCTCACCTCAAAAGAAAGAATCAGAAACAGTCCTCTCTCCCACAGAGTTACAAAATCTGGATTACAATTCAATGTCAGAAAGCCAATTCAGAAGCACTATTATACAGCTACTGGTGGCTCTAGAAAAAAGCATAAAGGACTCAAGAGACTTCATGACTGCAGAATTTAGATCTAATCAGGCCAAAATTAAAAATCAATTGAATAAGATGCAATCCAAACTAGAAGTCCTAACGATGAGGGTTAACGAGGTGGAAGAACGAGTGAGTGACATAGAAGACAAGTTGATGGCAAAGAGGGAAACTGAGGAAAAAAGAGACAGAAAATTAAAAGACCATTAAGACAGATTAACGGAAATAAACCACAGCCTGAGGAAGAAAAACCTAAGTTTAATTGGGGTTCCCGAGGGCGCGGAAAGGGACAGAGGGCCAGAATATGTATTTGAACAAATCATAGCTGAAAACTTTCCTAATCTGGGAAGGGAAACAGGCATTCAGATCCAGGAAATAGAGAGATCCCCTCTAAAATCAATAAAAACCGTTCAACACCTCGACATTTAATAGTGAAGCTTGCAAATTCCAAAGATAAAGAGAAGATCCTTAAAGCAGCAAGAGACAAGAAATCCCTGACTTTTATGGGGAGGAGTATTAGGGTAACAGCAGACCTCTCCACAGAGACCTGGCAGGCCAGAAAGGGCTGGCAGGATATATTCAGGGTCCTAAATGAGAAGAACATGCAACCAAGAATACTTTATCCAGCAAGGCTCTCATTCAAAATGGAAGGAGAGATAAAGAGCTTCCAAGACAGGCAGCAACTGAAAGAATATGTGACCTCCAAACCAACTCTGCAAGAAATTTTAAGGGGGACTCTTAAAATTCCCCTTTAAGAAGAAGTTCAGTGGAACAATCCACAAAAACAAGGACTGAATAGATATCATGATGACACTAAACTCATATCTCTCAATAGTAACTCTGAACGTGAACAGGCTTAATGACCCCATCAAAAGGCTCAGGGTTTCAGACTGGATAAAAAAGCAGGACCCATCTATTTGCTGTCTACAAGAGACTCATTTTAGACAGAAGGACGCCTACAACCTGAAATAAAAGGTTGGAGAACCATTAACCATTCGAATGGTCCTCAAAAGAAATCAGGGGGTAGCCATCCTTATATCAGATAAACTAAAATTTACCCCGAAGACTGTAGTGAGAGATGAAGAGGGACACTGTATCATACTTAAAGGATCTATCCAGCAAGAGGACTTAACAATCCTCAATATATATGCCCCAAATGTGGGAGCTGCCAAATATTTAAATCAATTAATAACCAAAGTGAAGAAATACTTAGACAATAATACACTTATACTTGGTGTCTTCAATCTAGCTCTTTGTATACTCGATAGGTCTTCTGAGCACAACATCTCCAAAGAAACGAGAGCTTTAAATGATACACTGGACCAGATGGATTTCACAGATATCTACAGAATTTTACATCCAAACTCAACTGAATACACATTCTTCTCAAGTGCACATGGAACTTTCTCCAGAATAGACCACATACTGGGTCACAAATCGGGTCTGAACCAATACCAAAAGATTGGGATTGTCCCCTGCATATTCTCAGACCATAATGCCTTGAAATTAGAACTAAATCACAACAAGAAGTTTGGAAGGACCTCAAACACGTGGAGGTTAAGGACCATCCTGCTAAAAGATGATAGGGTCAACCAGGAAATTAAGGAAGAATTAAAAAGATTCATGGATACTAATGAGAATGAAGATACAACTGTTCAAAATCTTTGGGATGCAGCAAAAGCAATCCTAAGGGGGAAATACATCGCAATACAAGCATCCATTCAAAAACTGGAAAGAACCCAAATACAAAAGCTAACCTTACACATAAAGGAGCTAGAGAAAAAACAGCAAATGGATCCTACACCCAGCAGAAGAAGAGAGTTAATAAAGATTCGAGCAGAACTCAATGAAATCGAGACCAGAAGAACTGTGGAACAAATCAACAGAACCAGGAGTTGGTTCTTTGAAAGAATTAATATTTTGATAAACCATTAGGCAGCCTTATTAAAAAGAAGAGAGAGAAGACTCAAATTAATAAAATCATGAATGAGAAAGGAGAGATCACTACCAACACCAAGGAAATACAAACGATTTTAAAAACATATTATGAACAGCTATACGCCAATAAATTAGGCAATCTAGAAGAAATGGGCGCATTCCTGGAAAGCCACAAACTACCAAAACTGGAACAGGAAGAAATAGAAAACCTGATCAGGCCAATAACCAGGGAGGAAATTGAAGCAGTCATCAAAAACCTCCCAAGACACAAGAGTCCAGGGCCAGATGACTTCCCAGGGGAATTCTATCAAACGTTTAAAGAAGAAACCATACCTATTCTACTAAAGCTGTTTGGAAAGATAGAAAGAGATGGAGTACTTCCAAATTCATTCTATGAGGCCAGCATCACCTTAATTCCAAAACCAGACAAAGACCCCACCAAAAAGGAGAATCATAGACCAATATCCCTGATGAACATGGATGCAAAAATTCTCAACAAGATACTAGCCAATAGGATCCAACAGTACATTAAGAAAATTATTCACCATGACCAAGTAGGATTTATCCCTGGGACACAAGGCTGGTTCAACACCTGTAAACAATCAATGTGATTCATCATATCAGCAAGAGAAAAACCAAGAACCATATGATCCTCTCATTAGATGCAGAGAAAGAAAGCATTTGACAAAATATAGCATCCATTTCTGATCAAAACTCTTCAGAGTGTAGGGATAGAGGGAACATTCCTCAACATCTTGAAAGCCATCTACGAAAAGCCCACAGCAAATATCATTCTCAATGGGGAAACACTGGGAGCCTTTCCCCTAAGATCAGGAACAAGACAGGGATGTCCACTCTCACCACTGCTATTCAACATAGTACTGGAAGTCCTAGCCTCAGCAATCAGACAACAAAAAGACATAAAAAGCATTCAAATTGGCAAAGAAGAAGTCAAACTCTCCCTCTTCGCCGATGACATGATACTCTACATAGAAAACCCAAAAGCCTCCACCCCAAGATTGCTAGAACTCATACAGCAATTTGGTAGCATGGCACCATACAAAATCAGTGCCCAGAAATCAGTGGCATTTCTATACACTAACAATGAGACTGAAGAAAGAGAAATTAAGGAGTCAATCCCATTTACAATTGCACCCAAAAGCATAAGATACCTAGGAATAAACCTAACCAAAGAGGTAAAGGATATACCCTAAAAACTATAGAACACTTCTGAAAGAAATTGAGGAAGACACAAAGAGATGGAAAAATATTCCATGCTCATGGATTGGCAGAATTAATATTGTGAAAATGTCAATGTTACCCAGGGCAATATACACGTTTAATGCAATTCCTATCAAAATACGATGGACTTTCTTCAGAGAGTTAGAACAAATTATTTTAAGATTTGTGTGGAATCAGAAAAGACCCCGAATAGCCAGGGGAATTTTAAAAAAGAAAACCATATCTGGGGGCATCACAATGCCAGATTTCAGGTTGTACTACAAAGTTGTGGTCATCAAGACAGTGTGGTTCTGGCTCAAAAACAGACACATAGATCAATGGAACAGAATAGAGAACCCAAAAATGGACCCTGAACTTTATGGGCAACTAATATTCGATAAAGGAGGAAAGACTATCCATTGGAAGAAAGACAGTCTCTTCAATAAATGGTGCTGGGAAAATTGAACATCCACATGCAGAAGAATGAAACTAGACCACTCTCTTTCACCATACACAAAGATAAACTCAAAATGGATGAAAGATCTAAATGTGAGACAAGATTCCATCAAAATCCTAGAGGAGAACACAGGCAACACCCTTTTTGAACTTGGCCACAGTAACTTCTTGCAAGATACATCCACAAAGGCAAAAGAAACAAAAGCAAAAATGAACTAGTAGGACTTCATCAAGATAAGAAGCTTTGGCACAGCAAAGGAGACAGTCAACAAAACTAAAAGACAACCTACAGAATGGGAGAAGATATTTGCAAATGATGTATCAGATAAAGGGCTAGTTTCCAAGATCTATAAAGAACTTCTTAAATGCAACACCAAAGAAACAAACAATCCAATCATGAAATGGGCAAAACACATGAAGAGAAATCTCA
Organism: Canis aureus; assembly: GCF_053574225.1. Taxonomy (NCBI): domain Eukaryota; kingdom Metazoa; phylum Chordata; class Mammalia; order Carnivora; family Canidae; genus Canis; species Canis aureus. The sequence goes on from NC_135614.1 coordinate 50,368,287, forward strand.
CAGAGGAAGACATAGACATGGCCAACATGCACATGAGAAAATGCTCTGCATCACTTGCCATCAGGGAAATACAAATCAAAACCACAATGAGATCCCACCTCACACCACTGAGAATGGGGCAAATTAACAAGGCAGGAAACCACAAATGTTAGAGAGGATGTGGAGAAAGGGGAACCCTCTTACACTGTTGGTGGGAATGTGAACTGTTGCAGCCACTCTGGAAAACTGTGTGGAGGTTCCTCAAAGAGTTAAAAATAAACCTGCCCTACGACCCAGCAATTGCACTGTTGGGGATTTACCCCAAAGATTCAGATGTAATGAAACGCCGGGACACCTGCACCCCAATGTTTCTAGCAGCAATGGCCACAATAGCCAAACTGTGGAAGGAGCCTCGGTGTCCATCAAAAGATGAATGGATAAAGAAGATGTGGTTTATGTATACAATGGAATATTACTCAGCCATTAGAAACGACAAATACCCACCATTTGCTTCAACGTGGATGGAACTGGAGGGTATTATGCTGAGTGAAGTAAGTCAATCGGAGAAGGACAAACATTATATGGCTTCATTCATTTGGGGAATATAAAAAATCTTGAAAGGGAATATAAGGGAAGGGAGAAGAAATGTGTGGGAAATATCAGAAAGGGAGACAGAACATAAAGACTACTAACTCAGGGAAATGAACTACGGGTGGTTGAAGGGGAGGAGCGTGGGGGGGTGGGGGGTAGTGGGTGACGGCACTGAGGTTGGCACTTGACGGGATGAGCACTGGGTGTTATTCTGTATGTTGGTAAATTGAACACCAATAAAAGATAAATTCATTTTAAAAAAATAAAAATAAATAAAAATAAATGATATTACAACAAATTTAACATTTACAGTGAGTTGGACCTCATATTATTAAACACCATCTTTATGATATTCAGAAGGTTAGAGGCACCCAACTTAATAGTGGTGGTGTTTGAGTATAAATCCAAATAGTTTAGTCACAAATCCATTTCTTTCAAGCACTCTGCTCCAATTCCAATATTGTTGGAAATATAGATTATCTGTAGTGTTTTGGAAATTTGATAGCACTTATTAATGTGGACGGCACTTATCAAAAATGTAATACATGCATAACTTTTGACATAGTTGCACTTCTAGGAATATTTTTAATAGATATATTTGCATAGAAAAGCACAAAAATGTTTATTAAAATGTTTTTGTTTTTGTAAAAGAGAGTAACTAAATGTCCACCAATAAGGGAATAGTTCAATAAACTTTGATAAATAATTAAGATGTAATACTGCAATGCAAAAGAGAAAATGAAATAATGTTCTGTATGGGAGAGTGGAATATTATTGTGTTTTAAAGTTCCATAACTGTATGCTATGCCATAATGTCGTTTATGTGAAAATAACCTTTACATGTGTTAAATTTATAAAATGAATAGAAGTTAAATGAAAACATACCTAAATGTGTGTGTCATATGCAGATATACATGATTTATATATTATTCTTTATTTCCATTTATATAAAAATATGGACAAGCAAAAGGTCTAAAATATTTAGAAACATACATCTAGTATTATATAAACTATCTTATAAACATATCATTGAGCTATTAAAATACCACAAAATACACTATTCTAAAATACAAAATTCTGTTTTTAGTATATTCAGAGAGTTACTATCACTACAACCTAATTTTAGGCCATTTTTATCCTATCTCAAAGAAATCCTATACCCATTAGCAGTCATTCCCATAATCTCCTTCCCGGTACCACACTCCCATCTGGCCCAAGGCAACTACTAATCTATTTTCTGTTTGGACAGATTTGCTTATTCTGGACATTTCATATAAACAGAATCATATAATTTGTAGCTTTTTCTGCCTGGCTTCTTTCATTCAGCATAATTTTAGGGCCTATCCATTTTGTAATTAAGTTCTACCTTTGTTTAGTGAATAATTAGTGTTAAATTTATAGATATATAATTATTTATTTATCCAGTCATCAATTCATGGACATATGGGTTTGTTCTATTTCCATGGATACATGAGTTATTTTTGGCTATTATGAGTAAAACTGCTATGAGCATTTGTTTATAAGTTTTTGTGTGGACTAGTGATTAATTTTTCTTGGTTATACATCTCAGAGTGGAACTGCTTGATCACATGGTATCTATAGTAATTGAGAGCACTGTCAAGCTTTTTTCCACAGTGGCCACATTATTTTACATTTCAACTGGCAATGTATAAAGTGTTACTTTTTCCACATTCCTAACACTTGTTTGCTTTTAATTTTTTTTTAATAAAATTTTTACTGTAGCTATCTTAGTTTGTGTGAAAAGATATCTCATTGTGCTTTTCATTTTCATCCCCCTAATGACTAACATTCTTTAGCATTGTTTTGTGTGTTTGTTGGCATTGGCATGTTATATTTTGGGAAATGTCTATTTAGATCTTGGACCATTTTTAAATTTCAGTATTTGTTTGTCATTGAGTTGTAAGATATAATATATGATTTGAAGAAACTATCCAGTTTCTTCCATTCTGTGGACTGTTTTTTCACTGTTTTTCACATAAACGATTTCAATTTTCTTATAATCCAATGAATCTCTATATTTTTTGCCACTTGTGTTTTTGGTGTGCTAAGAAACCATTGCTTAACCTAAATAAAGTTAAAATCAAACATATACTTTGATGTTTTCCTCTAAGAATTATATATTTTATTCTATTAAATTTCAGTTTATGAGCCATTTAAATTTAAATTTAATTTTTGCATATGACCTAAGGTCAGAATTCAGCTTTACTCTTCGGAAAGTGGCTATCCAGTTGTCTCAACACAATTTGTGGAAAAACTATTTTTTCCACATCAATTGTCTTGGCACTTTTGTCTAAAATCAATTAGCCACTGATCTGTAAGTCTATCTTCATGCTAGTACCAAATTGTTTTTATTATCGTAGATTTGTAGTAAGTTTTGATATTGGGGAAATTTGAGTCCTGGAACTTTTCTCTTCTTTTTCAAAAATATATTTTTTGGCTGTTCTTTGTCCTTTATATTTCCACTTGAGTTTTAAGATAAACTTGTCAATGTCTGGGGAAAAGAAAAGGCCAGTTAGGATTTTCATAGCAACCATGTTGAATCTGTAGATTAATTAGAATACTATTACCATCTTAAAATATGGAATATTCTGACACATGAACATAAGAAGCCTTTTATTTTACTTAGATCTTCAAATCCTTTCCACAATGTTTATGGTTTTCAATGTATAAGTCTTACACTTGTTTTGTGAATGTACAAGTATTTTGTTCTTCTTGATATATTATAAATAGAATTGTTTTCTTAATTTCAGTTTTGGAATGTTCATTACTAGTGTTTATAAATATAATTGACATTTGCATATTGACCTCATATCCTACAACTTGGCTGTACTTTTTTATTAATACTAATTTTTGTGTGTTTTCCTTAGAATTTTCTAAAGAATCTATATTTGTAATCTGCAAATATAGATAACTTTATGTCTTCCAATCTGGATGCTTTCTATTTCTTTTTCTCATCCGACTGCCCTGACCGGAACCCCACGTCCCCAGTACAATGACAAATAGAAAGGGCAAGAATTTCCTTGATGTCTTTAACTTTTTCATAATTTTGGGAGAAAGAATTTAGTCTGTCATCATTACATTTGATGATAGTTGTGGGGTTTTTTTAGATGTCTTATAAAAGTTTGAGGTTTTGATTTCCAGTTTTTTGAGTTGTATTTTTTTAAATCATGAAAGAATATTGGATTTTTGTCAAATAAGTTTTCTACATTTATTGAGAAACATAGTTTTTGTTCTTTACTCACTTGATATAGTGTGATTATTAATTGATTCTGAGTATTAAACTGACCATACATGTGTGGGATAAATACCACTTGGTCTTGATGTATAATCCTTTTTATATGCTATTGGAAATATTTTGCTGATTTTAAAGCAATTTTTACATGGTCATTCACTTTAATTCTTTTTTTTTTTCACTTTAATTCTTTAAGCAAAGTTTCCTCACCTTAATTCTTTGAACGTGTTTATAATATGAATCCCTTCAAAGTTAGTTTCTACTGCCTTTTCCCTGTATGAGTCATATATGTATTATTTGCATTTCTCTTAACATTTTATTGAAAGTTGTCCTTTTTTATCAGCAACTCTGGACACACATTCTCTACAGGATGGAAAGTTATTGTTATTTGATTGGTCATACTTTAAATTTGCTTAGTGACAAGTTCTGTGAAGTGTATTAACCTGCAGTGTGCAGCCTCTGAAGTCTCTGCGTTTTCTTCTTTGCTTTAATCTTTCAGTTTGGCTACATAAAGGTCAGGCATGATCAGCATAAGTCCTTTATTGGTCACAGATTGTGCTTAAGCACCTTTAACTGGTAAGATTTTTACCCTGTACTAATGGATATACATGCAGTTTGTAGGCTACTACCACTACTCAGTTTGTTTATAGATTTTTTTGAGCCACATTCAGCCTGGAATAATAACTAGTGGTTACCTCTCTAATCAGCCCTAGAGGGTAAAGAATTGATCATGTATAGTCATCTAGAATGCCAGTAGTGAGTATGATTGGTTTTAAAATCTGGCTTAGAAAGTCACATTCGGGTTGGAGAATCTTCTTTGTCAGCTGGGATCTGGTTAAAAGTTGAATTTAAGACATTTGTGCCAATGAATTATGTTCCCTGTGTTGATGGGTCTGCATGTGGCTTGGAGGTTATTTTCAGGTCCGCCCCATGTCTGCTCTGATGGATCTTGAATGGGTACAGCATAATGCATGTGCATAGCTTTCTTGAACTCCAGGGTTGGTTGTGAGTCCAGGAGTAGTCTTTTTGAACGCCTAATGGTAGGAGGGCAGATGGTGAGCCCAGACTTGGCTGCACCAGTCTGAAGGGGAGTTTGCATCATGCTGGGCTGGATGGGGGGAGAGAGGGAGTGTGTCATGATTCAAATACTACACACTCTTATCATTCTCACTGAGATTTAGTAGCTGTTGCTTGTGAATATTTCTTTTTTTGCTATATACTCTTAGGACAATTTCTCACAGACTTTAAGTGACTGTTTTTAATAATTTCCGACAATAAAACTTTTATTTCACTAAGAAGTGTCTTCAGCACTCCTTACATTGCCATTTCAGAAGCCATGCCTCCTATTTAAGTGTTCGTATATGCAAGTCATGCATAGAAATACATATATAATGTAAAAGAAAAGATCCAGCAGCCTCAACACGCTAACATTAGCAGACTGAAAAATTGGGAATGGCTGGCTAAGTGCAGAATTAAATCTCTATCAATATTCTTCTGTCACTCTCCTATTTTATACACCTTATTATATTCCTACCAGTCAAAAAACTGAGCAGCTAAATGTTAGCGTTCTAAGTTCTTCATTGCCTGTCTTCAAATTATTTGCCTAATGTGTCCCTTCCTCTCCTATCTTCCTAGTAAGTAAGATCTTACTTGCTATTTTCAAGGCTCCTCTGAAATCCTGCCTTCCCCAGGATTCACTTCCTGATTACTCCTCTGTACTACACATTCCTTTTCCATGTAACTGTATGGGGTATATGGTTCAGTTAACATGACTTTTCCTGCTAGATGTTAAGTGCCTGAAAAATAGAGACTAGGTCTTATTCTTTTTTTTCTCTATCACTTTACGTAGAAACTCCCACTTAGTAAGAACTTAGTGTAAGTTAGTCACCCTTTAATGAAAATATTCCATGATAATATATAATACTTGGCAGCAGAAATATCTTGCTTAGGGCTGTAGTTATATAGCTTAAACATTAAGTGTAAATAGGAATATGTATTTTGTGAGGTTCTCAGTGAAAATACATCATTCTGTACATTTTGACTTACAGGGCACAAAAAATGTGCAGCTAAGGATGTAAAAGGAATAATCTGACGTCTGGTTCCCAGAAAAGGAAGTGCTAAGGAGGCTTATGTTTTCTGAGGGTTTACTCAGCAACAAGCAGCATGCTAAACACTTTGCATTAATTAACTTCCACATCTAAGATTTAGGCATTATTCAATTTTACAGAAGGAGAATTTGAGGCACAGAGATATTAAAAGACTTACCCAAAGTCACAAAATTGATGGTTAGGAGAACAAGGACTGAAAACCAGGTCTGATTCAGAGCTTGGCATTCCTGAATTTTAATTTCAGTCTTTGTAATAAAACTGTTTTGAATTAATTATCACATAACTGAAGTGCTCTTTAACTTCTGTTTTCCCTGCTTGGGGGCATCTTAAAAATCAGTGGCATGTTGGACTGACTGCATTTTTCTCTGATCTGACACTGTCACCCATGCATAGACACGGTCAGGGGTGTGACTTACAACACCTAATGGCTGTAACAAGCCTAGCAAGCTTGTTTGGCATTTCCTATAGGAACAACCTCTCAGATGTCTCCTTGGTGGGAGACAAGAGGGCATTGCCAAATAGCTAATAGCCAAACCTATCTTTGTGGATCAGTGCTTCATAATCTCAAAGCAGAAACCATTTATCCATAGTTGCTTGTGTAGTGAGCAGGTTACCTCTGTGAATTTTCCCCTTCCCTCTTCCCACAATAATAGATAGTAGCAACTATTTCTATAATGCCGACACTTTAATCATACTTGCTATGATGCTATGATGCTATGAAAAAGCAGTGTTATTCAGGTGGCAAAGTATATGTAAATCCATTTTAATGATTACCAGTATAATTGGAAATTACTTAGTTTGTTTCAGCCAATAACTGGATTTCAGCCTAATAGGCTAGTGGTTTGAAACCAACATGGTTTGTTTCTTAAGGAAGGTATCACATAAGCAATCCATCACCATGCTTTGCAGTGACAAATTTCTAGAGCTGAGATTGTATTCTATGAATGATCTTCTTCATAGATCTTATATGGCACAGTTTTATAGACATTTGGTTACTTGGGAAAGAGCTGAGTGGTCAGTTTGACCCATTGGGGTTCTTTCTAAGACTTCTCAAGGGAAATCCTTTTAATATATGGTTTCCTGTCATCTTCATGGCCAATAAATCACACCACACCACTGCAGGCAACAGAATCTTTACAATATGGGCCTTGGAACCAGACAAAGCTTCACTCAAATCCTGTATCACCTATTACCTTGGACAAGTTACTAATGCCGTCTAGACTGCAGTGTCTTCATTTGTAAAATGAGACTAGAAACATCTAGTTCCTTGGTTTATTGTAGTAAGTGAAATGATTAAGGTTAAAAAAAAAATCAAAGCCCCAAACAGTTATGGTTAAGTTTCAGGCTCAGCATAGGAGAGAAGCCTGGTGGGTTAGGGATGTTTCCATGGCCACAGGATGGAGGATGGCAGCCCAGTTTAAAATCTCCTATTTCCCACCTGCAAATCTCACTCTGTCATTGTCTCTGATTTCTCCAACTCCAGGTTAGAGGCAAAAAATTTCAAATAGAAAACAGTTTTACCAATACAGGGTGATCGTTCCCACAGAGGCTGAATACTAAAAATTGTAAACTGACGATAAAAGAAATTTCCTTTGATTCAAGTTAAGAGATTGCTGATAATGGAACCTGTTGGCTCATGGGAATAAAATCCAAAGAGAGGTTTGGAATTATTTAGGAGTTTTAAGAGTAAACTAATAAATATTGATCCATATCTCTAGAATCTAAGAGGAATTAGTCCAGTATAAAAAAGAATAGAGTACTGAGTCTAAATTAAAGCAGGTTTTTTTTTTTCTTTCTGGCATTTAAATTATATTTTTATTTCACAGTAGCTGGTATTTCAGTAACTTATTTTTATCATTTCTGCACTTACAATCATCATTAATTCAGGCAGTTAGTTAGCAAGTCAGAAATGATAAGTCGGGCACTGAGGATAAACTGAAGGGGAAAGAGAGCAGAGAAGGAGAAGGAAGTAGAGAAAGATAATGAGAAGAAAAATAAAGAAAGGGGAGAGAGGGATGGGGAAGAAAGGAGGAGGGGAAAAAAGAAGAAAGGAGGAGGGGAACAGTTGCTTTCCTCGAGGATCTCATAGCCTGAGGGCCTGCTTTATAAGTTTTTATTTAAGTAATGATTTCAAAATTATTGCAAGTATTAGAAACATTTTAGGTTGGAAAGGAAACAGGACTGTGCACATATTTTGTTTCTTACAACTTAACGGGCATGTATATCATCTAGGGTTGGTATTAAAATGTAAAATGCAGATTCAGACTCAGTGGGTCAGACTGGGGACTAGATTATGCATTTCTAACAAGTTCTAAGATGATGTTGATTGTCTGCTCCTGGAACCACACTTGGACTGAAGTGGTATCATATGGGCCCAGCCTCCCTCCCCACTAGTGACTTGTTCCTTCCCAGTCAGTATAGCTTCTTGTGACAACTCGTGCATATACTTAGAGCAGCAGTTCTGAAATATTGGAAGCTCCTAGGGAGCTTAAAAATATTGTTAATGTCTACATCTCATTCCCCACCCCCCGCCCCCGAGATTTTAATATAATTGATGTGGGGTATGATCTGGGCATCGGGATTTTCAAAAGGTCCTCAGGTTTATCAAGTTTCTGTTGCTGCTGTGACAAGTTACCACAAGCTTAGTGGCTTTTAAAAAACACAGATTTAAAAACTTATTTTCTTACACTTCTGTAGATATAAATCCGACAGGGATCTCACTGAGCTAAGATTTAAGGTGTCTGAAGATGCACTTCTTTCTGGAGCCTCTAGGGGACATCTATTTCTTTGCTATTTCCAGTTTCTGGAGGTTGCTTGCTTTTCTCAGCAATAGTTCATTTTAAAGCCAGTAAATCAGGCCAAGTCTTTCTTATGCAGCCATCCCTCTGTGTCTCCCTTCAGAGGACTCTTCCACTTCTAAGGGATCTTGTGATTGTACTGGGTCCACCTAGATACTCCAGGATAATCTCCGTATTTTAAGGTTAGCTAATTAGCAATCTGAATTCCATCTGCCACCTTAATTTCTTTTTATCATGTAAACTATCATATTCACAGGTGCCAGGGGTTAAGACATCTTTGGAAACCATTATTTTGCCTACCACACCATGGGATTCTAATGTACAGCCAGGGATAGAAATCAAAATAGAACATTCTCACTTAAATAGGACCACAGGGAAATAAAGATCTTCTAGAGGCATTAGGAGGGAGGTAGACTGGGATCCCTGGGTGGCACAGCGGTTTGGCGCCTGCCTTTGGCCCAGGGCGCGATCCTGGAGACCCGGGATCGAATCCCACGTCGGGCTCCCGGTGCATGGAGCCTGCTTCTCCCTCTGCCTGTGTCTCTGCCTCTCTCTCTCTCTCTCTGTGACTATCATAAATAAATAAAAATTGAAAAAAAATATTTAAAAAAAAAAACTAAAAAAAAAAAAAAGGAGGGAGGTAGACTTAACCTTTTACATTTGTCATGTATTCTTCACTTCAATAAGATATATGTATTTCTTCTTGCCTGAGGAAATAAAATCTCTTTAATATGTTCTCATGAGGTTCCTGTTAGATATACGGGACATAAGATGAACTGAGGGAAAAAAAAGTCCAAAGTAAGGAAAATGGGAGGTGATGGGAAAATCTTCAAATACCAGTTTGGTATTTGTGAATTATTCACACACCATGGATTGAACCTTTCCATTTTATTCTTTGAGTTTATGATCTTCCCCCATTTGTATGCCTCTGCCAATGCCTTGTTTCTGGCATCTGATAAATTTCTTAAATGCCAATACCCTGGGCCCAGAGGACCATACTGTGACGCCTGAGCTTTAAAGTGACAATTCAAAGGTAAAGCTGATACTAAAAGAGTAATGAATTGCTTATTATTAATGTGGACACCATTATAATGCAAATACAGTTGTTCTGAGTAGTCTTACCCTTTAAAATTCAAAATGGTCTGTCAAAAATGGTTTGACAGTTAAATGTGATAGGAGACATAGCTGCATTATAATGAAAGTAATCAACTTCCCAAATCTGCATACTTGCATGCAAAATGAGTGAATAAAAATTTAGGGTGGGGGGAAGGGAAAGATATTTTAAAATTTCAGATACAAGGGACCAAAATTATTTGCATAAAAAGAGTTATATGTCTGATATCACATAATTAGCTTATGAATTCCTTTGTTTTGAGTCTCATTAGTAAACTTTCTGGCAGTCTAAACAATGGACCCATAGTTAATTGGCATGCTCTATGTGAACACAGAAACCTAAAGAAAACAGATTATCACAATAATCCCAAATTTAGAAATTACTTTTAGAATTGCTTTTTTCCAAGTCTGGGTTAATAAGCACTCATATATAATTCTGTCAGAGTTTCTACTAACCTTGTTCAAAGTCTTTGTCACTCTGCTTGTTAATAGTCTTTTTATTAAAATGTTGAAACGTATGGACATACAAATCTTATGGGCTTCTTCATCAATATATCTATTGTTTTGGACACATAGAAATCAGTCAAAGTGTGAATGAACAAACAAATTTATATCCCAAAGCTACTTAAATGAAGTCATAAGTAAAACAAATCTCCAGTTATAACTTGACAGTAATAAATTTTTTTATTCAAATATCTTGTCAAGGGCTTATTCTGGTGTCTGGAAATAGAAACACCAGTAAGATCAGATTGCTGTTCTTCAGGAGTTCATAGTTTCAGGCAAGAGACATACCTAAATAGCAAGTTACAATGCACTGCTAAGTGCTGCGGTAGAGACCAACACATCATACTCTGATTGGAAAAAGAAAGGCACCCTCAGCACATTTTACGGGGGTAATGAAGCATCTCAAGACAGACCTCCTGGAAAAGGTGATTTTAAAGATGTATTCTCAAATATAGAAGGAGCTACCCATGTAATATGTTGAAGAAGTATATTTTGGACTGAAGAAGCATAAAATTACCTGAAAGAAAGGGAAGGAGGAAGATAGTGAAGAGGACAAATAGGAGATAGAATGCCTTGGGAGTTACTTGGTTTAATTAACTGAACTGTCCATAGCAGGATGCCAAACCAAATACCATCTCTATTGTCAGAGATAAGTCATACTCTACCCATATATATCGTAGTTATGTATCATATATTTTAATGTAGTTATTCCTCTCTCCAATCACATTTAACTGTCATACTACTCTATTTTGAATTTTGAAAAATAAGACTACTCATAACAACTATATTTATATGATAATTGGATTGCATTAAATTTCACTGAGTGAAATCATCTTAAAACATTTTACATGGTTCGCTCAAAGTATGTATTCCTAGACCTGCCACATTAGTATCACTTGGGAACTTGTTAGAAATAACAAATTCTACTGAATCAAGAGCTCTAGTGGTAGGGCTCAAAAATCTGTGTTTTAATATGTCTTCCAGATAATTTTGATACATATTCAACTTTGAACAGCCACTATTAAATGAGCACAAGAGTAGCTTTGTAGGAAAATTTACTTATTTATTATTAATACTGTTGGTAGTAGTGATGGGTAAAACGTTCTGAAAAAGTTCTGTGTTGGCAAATCTGTTTGGATTTCAGACATTACTACATTTATATGAAGATTTTTTGCTTTTGTTTTTGTTTTTGTTTTTCCTACATGTTTTAGAGGATCCATGGCTTTCTCTCCATATTCTCTTACTGACATACTTTCTGGAATCATGGAAAGCGAAAGTCTTATAAGGCTTTGGGGCTAGGAGACATGCTGCATTCCAATATCAGAGAGATAATTCAAATGAAGACATTAGCGTAATGTTTCCTTAGAATTTGTGGAATTTTCTTCATTGTGATTCTGCAGTTTTATAAGAAAAGAGAAAAAAAAATTCAACCTAGCCTAGACTCATTAGAGATTTATTTTGCTTGCTAATAGGAGTTACTTATATTTATAATTTTAATTTTCAATTTAGTTGATAAGTACTTTAATCACTGAGTTGTTAGAACCATCATTGGCATCTTACATTATTAAAGATTAGTTTTGAAGCACCTGTCATTGTCTTTTCTTCAAAAGTCTAAACATGTAGAAGAAAATATTTCCTTTTTTGTATTCTACTCTACTACTGCTTAGAGGAATTAATCGGAGGCAATTTTGCTTTTTTATAAAATGTTCTACAAATTGTGTTGACATTGCTGCCCCTGAGGTATGTAGTAACTTTGAAGATTTGGGGTAGGTTAAGTTCTAGATTTCTCAGACTATGACACTGAAACAGAGTTTCAGAGAAAATTCCTTTTATCCCAGCCAGAACAGCCATGCCATGGAGAAATTTCACTGAATAAACAAGGTAACCAGAAAGTTCTGTTAACACATACTACATTTCCAATCATTGGAGTTAGATGAAGTTCTGTAGTACTTCCTATTCTAAACATAAAGTTGGAAAGAATTTCAAGAGTTTTATAGTATTTCAATCACCCAATTCTTGCTGAGACTAGACTAATACCATCCCATTAGGATATTGTTCAATATCCATTATAATGATATACATTTGCAATGTTTCTAAATCATTCGTTTGGTTTTTTTTTTTTTTTTTTGGTTCTTTGTTTTTGTTTTTGTTTTGTTTTGTTTTGTTTTGTTTTGTTTTAGAGAGGGGAATGGAAGGGGCAGAGGGAGAAAGAAAATCCCAAGCAGGTCCATGCCCAGTGTAGAGCCTGGCATGGGCCTTGATCTCACAACTTTGAGGTCATGATCTGAACCAAACCAAGAGTTGGACACTTAACCTACTGAGCCACCCAGGTGCCCCTAAATCATTCCTTTTCAAACTACATTCCTCAAACACTAATTCTCTGTTTGTATGTGTATATATGTGTGAGAGGAGGGGTGCAGGGGGATAAAGAGAGTTCAGAGGTCAAATAAATTTGGTTAGTGCACTATACAACAGATCTCTCTTGGAGATACACAAGACAAATTAGCATATTAAAGACCTTATTAAATTTTGAAATTTGTTTAATAGAAGTGTCCAGCATTTTTTAAATATAAGTGCTTTAATTTTAAAGGTAACCCATGTAAACACATCTTTTTTTTCTAAGATTTTATTTATTTTATTTTTTTTTAATTTTTTTTTTCTTTTTAAATTTATTTATTCATGATAGTCACACGGAGAGAGAGAGAGAGAGGCAGAGACACAGGCAGAGGGAGAAGCAGGCTCCAAGCACCGGGAGCCTGATGTGGGACTCGATCCCGGGTCTCCAAGATCGCGCCCTGGGCCAAAGGCAGGCGCCAAACCACTGCGCCACCCAGGGATCCCAGATTTTATTTTTAAGTAATCTTTACACCCAATGTGAGGCTTGAACTCCAAAATTAAGAGTCAAATGTTCTACTGACTGAGCCGGCTAGCCACTCTAACATATCTTTTAATATGTTCAGAAATTCTAAAAGACTTTCCATTATAGTTGTAAGTTTCTTTATAGTTCTTAGTAGAAAAGTCACTCCAAATTCAAGCCTAAAGACCAATTAGATAAGATTATTAGGCAAAATCAATCTTTTACTCTTCTTTTCTATAGAATGCTCCAAAAATATTTTGATACAAAACATCCTCCTCACCCCAAAAAACTATTCCCATTCCTATACAGATTTCTCTTTCCCACGTATAGCACAGTATGTCTATATGTCCTTCAATATGGATGACAGGATCATGCCTTGCTTTAAATAGTAGAAACACACATGAGAGACTCTATCACTGTGAAAACTGTAGTATATTTAAATAATTTTTGAGTCATTTTACTTATAAAGTAACATTTATAAACTGCGCAGCATGATAAGAGCATATAAAAGACACTGAGAATTTAGCAAACAACATTTATCAAGTTTCTTCTATATTTCAGGAACCACACTGGCCCCTGGGGATACAGTGGTTTCTGATCTCATGGGGCTTATGGTAGAGCTCTTATTCATGAAGCTGTTTCTTAGAGTTGACTAGCTCAGAAATTCCTTTATTTTATTTTTAACAACATAAATAATGATAATTATATTTATTGATCACGTGGTTTATGTCAGAACTTGTTTGGTAATTCCCATAACATCTTGTTAACAAGTATTCCTATGCTACATTATGTGAAAGAACCAAAACCGTAAGAATTTAAGACCTATATAAGAGTAGAGACAGATTTTAAATTCAGGTTGTTCTTGTTTGAAAGACTTTTCCTCTACTACACCATATTGCTCGTATTGACAAAGACTGTTTAAGTCTTTATTTAGAAAATAAATGGAAAAAAAGAGAAAAAAATGGTTATGTTTGATGAGAAGTATGAAATCTGTTATCATTTTAGGATATCTAAAAATACAGATCTAGAATCTATAAAGTCAGAATTTGGATGTGTTTTGACTGTTCCTAATTTGCTCTGTGCCACAAAGTAGAATACTTTTTATTTATTAGTTTATTATTTATGTCCCATTTTTCTAAAATATGTTATGGGGGTTAAATATAACATATAAAATGGCACATTTTATGTGTTAAAGCTTGATGTATTTTCAGAATGTGAACACATCTATATAAAGAACACCCAGATCATTATAAGAACCTTAGGAGCCACCCCAAGGAGGAGTATTCTCTTACCCTCTAACCATGTATATTAACTTTTTACTTAAGTAGAATAAGGGGGGCCCCAGTGGCGCAGCGGTTTAGTGCCGCTTGCAGCCCGAAGTGTGATCCTGGGGACCCGGAATTGAGTCCCGAGTCAGGCTTCCTGTGTGGAATCTGTTGTCTCTGCCTCTCTCTCTCTCTGAATAAAAAAAAAAAAAAAAAAAAAAAAAAAAAGTAGAATCATACAATATGTGTACAGTGCAATCTACCTTACCTGGCATATTTCACTCCACCTTATGCTAGTGGTATGAATCCACAATTTTGTGTATAATGAGGTTCATTCTCACTGTTTAAAGTTGCTACAATTTTTAAATTTTTTCCAATATTAATGGGTACAAGCATGCTTTGTTATATTACATTTTCCTTTAATGCACTTCACAGATACTGCATTTTTTACAATTGGAGGTTTTTGGCAATCTGGCCTCAAGCAACCCTATTGGCACCATTTCCAGTGGCATTTCCTCACTTTGTATCTGTGTCATATTTTGGTAATTCTTGAGATATTTCAACTTGTAATTATTATATTTATTACAATGATCTGTGATCAGTAGTTATGACTTATTAAAAGCTTTAATTTTTAGCAATAAAACATTTAACTTATGTACATCTTTTTTTTAGACATGCTATGTGCACTTAGTGGACTTTAGTATATCATAAACATAACTTCTATATGTACTGAAAATGAAAAACTACTTTTGACTCCTTTATTGCAATATTTGCTTTTTTCTGGTGGTCTGGAACAGTACCTGCAGTATCTCTGAGGTATGCCTGCATTGAAGTAGTTTCTAATTCTGGAAAATTATCAGTAGAACTCTATAAGCCATTTCATGTGGGTCTTTTGGAAAACATTTCTGCTGTTATATATCAAAGTAGTGAAATTGTTGGGTCAACGTATTCCATATATTTGCTTTAGTAGATCATTCTAAGCAGTTTTCAAGGTGGTTTTACCATTATGCACTCACACCAGAAGTATATGAGTTCTCATTGCTCCACATCTTCACCAACACTTAGCATTCTCCCTTTACATTTTTTTCCATTTAGTTATTTTGGTGTGGATAATGCTATTTCATTGTGATTTTCTCATTTAATTTTACTTAATTATCATTTCCCTGGTATGTAATGAAACTCAATTTCTTTTATCTATTAGTTCTTTGAATATCCTTTTTATGAATTATCCATCTTTATCTTATATATTCCATGAGTCTGTGTCATAAAAATGGGCCTATGCTACAAATTTTGAATTTTTCAGAAAGCTGGTTATTTTTTTAAATTTATTTTTAATTGGTGTTCAATTTGCCTACATATAGAATAACACCCAATGCTCATCCCATCAAGTGCTCCCCTCAGTGCCCATCACCCAGTCACCCCCACTCACCCTCCCCCACCGCCGCCCACCTCCCCTTCCACCACCCCTAGTTCATTTCCCAGAGTTAGGAGTCTCTCATGTTCTGTCACCCTCTCTGATATTTCCCACTCATTTTTTCTCCTTTCCCCTTTATTCCCTTTCACTATTTTTTATATTCCCCAAATGAATGAGAACATACACTGTTTGTCCTTCTCCAATTGATTTATTTCACTCAGCATAATACCCTCCAGTTCCATCAACGTCGAAGCAAATGGTATGTATTTGTCTTTTCTAATGGCTGAGTCATAGTCCATTGTATACATAGACCACATCTTCTTTATCCATTCATGTTTCGATGGACACCGAGGCTCCTTCCACAGTTTGGCTATTGTGGACATTGCTGCTATAAACATCGGGGTGCAGGTGTCCCGGCATTTCACTGCATCTGTATCTTTGGGCAATTGCTGGGTCATAGGGCAGGTCTATTTTTAACTCTTTGAGGAACCTCCACACAGTTTTCCAGAGTGGCTGCACCAGTTCACATTCCCACCAACAGTGCAAGAGGGTTCCCGTTTCTCCATATCCTCTCCAACATTTGTGGTTTCCTGCCTTGTTAATTTTCCCCATTCTCATTGGTGTGAGGTGGTATCCCCTTGTGGTTTTGATTTGTATTTCCCTGATGGCAAGTGATGCAGAGCATTTTCTCATGTGCTTGTTGGCCATGTCTATGTCTTCCTCTGTGAGATTTCTGTTCATGTCAGAAAGCTGGTTATTAAATGTTTACCAGCACACCATATTTCCTCATGTTATCAAATTTTCTATGACCTTCATATTTTACTTTTTTGTCAAAGGAATGAAAGGTAACTATGATAGCATGTACTTAAAGTAGAAAAAAACAAGGCATTTTGAAGTTTTTATGGGAAGAAAATAAACAGCAGAAGTCATGAAGTATTATAATAAAAAACTTTTTTCCAGCCAATTAGTCCTACAGTTTTTAATGTTTTCTGAATTTGATCAGAGATTCATAATATAGCCCTTGGATATCTTTGCTTTCTGCAGTTCTCTCAAAGCTTCATCGTTATTTATATCAGCAAGATTGTAAACTTTTGGTGCTTCTTATTTTATATTTCCTTCCTACATTAATTCCCAATGTATATTTGTTGACCTATGAATGTCTGTATGTAGACAAGTACCTTCATTTAATACAAACCATATTTTATGAAGTGAAAGTTAAGGCAACATCTTGAAATAAGAAAAAAAAAATAGTGCTCTGGAATTTGAAACTTGAATTGGCTGTTACCTAGCTAAGGTTAGATACATTTTAGGAGGCATGAGATTGAAAATAAGAGTAAACAGCTCTGTGCTTTAAAAAAATAGAAAGGAGAGGTACTCTTTCATATAAGAGTATAGGAATATGTAGTGTATTGATGTAGTTTCAAGGGCTGGAAAGATAAAAAGTTTCAAATGATGTCATAAATGCCAGTTTCATCTTTTTGTTTTCCCTCTTCTCATATGTAGATGACCTCTTCCTATGTATTTGAAAAATGATTTCCACCAGGTCTAGGGACTGCCCCATTCACAGTTAAGAATCAATAAAAAGTGAATTTACTTGTCTTAATCTCAATTAAAAATTCTGAAAATAAAAATCCATTGTGATTGGACTGGCTGACTATGTCCTATGCTTGCCTTGATGGCAATGGGTATGAGTCTAGGTCTAATCATAAAACCCTACTCAGACTGCTGAACAGAGAGTGGGGGGATGGGTATATTCCTAGGAAAACTCAGTCCTAAGGGTTTAAGAAGGGAAATTGGATGCAAAATAGAAATCCTCTCAAGTAGCAAGTTACCTTCTCTGTGGTTCAGGTTCCTTATCTCTAAAGCCAGAATGATAAAAATAAAAAGGACTTAAAGTATCCAGCACAGTGACCGACCAGAGTCGTGTTCAATTAAAATTATTTTTATATTTTAATCAAGTGCTGTGTGAAATGCTTGTCAAAATCTTACTAAGTGATTTAACAAAGTATTAAGAAATTGAATCCCCTAGAAAAATAACATAAGAAAGTACTAAAATGTTTATGTATATAAACTTCCATTGCAAGTTTACAAATTGGCCAGTCAAAGCCATGTTATAGTGAAAAACTCCAAACTTTTAGGGGCATAATACAACAAAATTGTATTTATTCCTAAACTCAATCACATGCAAGTGATTTTCCTCCAAATAATAATTCAGTGGCCCAAGATCTTTGTATCCTGTGGCTTTCAGTGCACCCTGGCTTTATCTGGCCAGCAGTAGTAGACAGGATGGGGAGGGGTGGCATAAAGACAACACTAAGGATTATTCAATTATGTTTTATGACCATGTCTCGAATGTTATGCATTATTTATGATCACATTCCATTTGCCAGAAATCAATGACATGATTTCAATCTAACTGCAAGAGAGGCTTGGAAATAGTCTTCCTTGAATCTGGGAAGAATAAATGGTATGGCGAGTATTGAGCCAGTTTCTGCCATAGTTCCCTACACATCTGGTCACCAGTGTGTCTTTTTTCCATACATAGAAAACAGTCACCCCTTCACAAAGATGACAGCCCCAAATTCTATGCAGGCTTTGGGCAGTGCTGCTCAGTCCTTTCCATAAGATCTGGAGGTAGTAGCTGAGGGTCTGACAACCTCTGACGTAAAAATAAAAGTTATCTATCACTGCCATATTTTAAAATACAAAATAATGAAATTGAGTCAGAATAACCATAACAAGTATTTCCATTAAAAAACAGGAAGCATGAGAGAAATAAAGCAGTCATTGATCTGTGAGAATTTTGAATAGTCTGGCTTCTCTAGAAAAATATAGGTTGAAGAATAGAGGTGAAAGGCTGCTTAAGTCTTAAAGAGTCAATATATTGTTTTAGAGCTTTAAATACAGTTTTTCAGTCAATACAGTTCCCTTATCCAGACAGTAGGCTTCTGATATATTAGAATTTACTCAGCTTTTTGTGACGAAATGATACCAAGAGATCTTTCCTGGATACAATTTTCATATACAATGTATTTCTGTACTTTCTCACTCTCATGCTGTTCTCTCTCAAATTTCTTGAAATTACTGGATTTTATTTTTTTAATATTTTATTTATTCATGAAAGACAGAGAGAGAGCCAGAGAGCCAGAGAGCCAGAGAGCCAGAGACATAGGCAGAGGGAGAAGCAGGCTCCCTGCAAGGAGTCCGATGAGGGACTTGATCCTGGACCCCAGAATCACACCCTGAGCCAAAGGCAGACGCTCAACCGCTGAGCCACGCAAAATTATTGGATTTTGTCCCAAAATTATTGGGACAAATTCTGTCCCAAAATTATTGGATTTTAACGAGAAGTCCATTTGATGTGTTCTCTGAGTCACTGAGTAGTTTTCCTGGGTCTCCACTCAAGAGTCTTTTCAAATGTTATTCCTTATATTTATAATCTAGAAGCACTTGTTTCCCAATCCTGAGAGAAGGAGTCTTTTAGACTCCTCATTCAATTTCCTTTATGCTTGCAAACTGATCCATTCTCTCCCAAGCCTTTCCATTCTTGCAATGCCTTCCCAAATGGGCACAAGAAAAACCAAGACAGAAGGTTTGCATTTTGTTCTTAGTCCAACTTCCTTAGAGGTGCTCCTGGGGTGGCAGGTGCTGGTGTTGATCTGGGGCAATACTTTGATCAAAGCTTTTACCCTGAATATTTACAACTTCTGATACTGATTTCTTAATGACTGATGTCCAGCTAAGTAACACCCCATCTTGTATCAATACCACATCTTGTATCAACTTTTCTGTTAGCGTAGGCAGTGTGTGGCAGAGTCAGAAAAAATTTTAATGGCTCAGTGGCTTATCAGAAAAGTGTATTTCTCACTCATTTGAAATCTAACGGCAGGTCAGGTGTCTGTCTTCCAAGTGGTGGTGCTAGAACCCAAACTCATTATTGTATGTATATATATTTTAACTCTCATTATTGTATCTTATGTCTCTATCATAATGCAGCTTCAAAGTCAGGCTGGTGTCATCCACCAGGCAGATTGAACAGGGAGGCTTGGAGGAGTGGTGAAGTTGGAAGGTAAATTGTACAAGATGTTCTAGTCCTCAACCTGGAAGCAACATATATAACTTATGTTTACATTCTTTTGGTCTGAACCCAGCCAAATAACTGCAAAAGAGGCTGGAAATGTAGTCTTATGTTTCTACAAAGACAAAATGGGACTGGTGAGCATCTAGCCAATCTTTTCAATAACAAGATCATTCTCAAGAAATCGGTTCAAGTAATGCCATTAAGAATAGCATACTGAAGAGAAATTCTAGAACAAACAAATTGGGTGTATACATATACAAGTGTATGCACACATACATTCATGCATTTAATGGGTATCGTGGACACCTAAGTCCTTAGTTGCTGATTTTGCCACCAGCCTTCTCTGTGTTATTCTAAAAGAAGAAGCTCAATTCCAAAAGGACAAACGGACACAATTTTAAAAGTTGTTCTCTAGCCATAGGGTAAAGCCCCTAGTTATAGTATGAGTCATCATGCTTCCCCAAGACTGAAATTGTCAAGTAGAATTTCTGGGGGTAGGGTAACACTCTCCATGTGGAAATATAAGGGAATGCAGGGAAAGAAAGAAGGAGGGAATTCCTAATGACGTCTTCTGTGGAAAAACCTGCTGTTCTTTTTCTGTCTATAAAAAAGAATACCTGAGGCTACAGAGTTCCTTTGTTGTCCTTTCTAACTGGGCTCTGCCTTTATTTTTAAATGTGTATTTCTTTTTAAAATGAAGAAGAAAAGAGATGCACCTGTGGCTTTAAAATCATCAGTTAATAAGTAATGACTAAGTGCCTTTATCAGTTATTAGTCACATATTTTCCCATGTTTAGCAAAAATGGAATTTTCCCCATTAGTTATTAGTGACATTTAACCAAAATAATTATCTCCCTTATGCAGTTGTGTTAGCAGTTGAAAGTTCTATTTTAGCTCTTTTCTATGAATACAGCAGAACAACATCTTAATTTCTGTGAACCAAATTGTCTTAACCTTGCAAAATAGAGTAAATTCATTTGCATTGCCATTAATAAAATAAGCACATGTTAAGTGCAGCAACGTGGGTGGTTCTGTTCACTTTTATTTTCTTTTCTATAATACGAAGCTTCCACAGTTGTGAATCACCACAGTGCTGCCCTTTCCTGAGCATAATGATAATTGGGTAGATCACTCTGAATCAGTTCTCACTTGACCTAATGGGTTAAGAGTTGACAGACCAGTAACTACATTCTGGCTTTGTCCTGTACAAGCAGCTAGAATAATCTTGGGACAATCTCATTATCCAAGCTTGTTTTGTCTTTTTTTGTTATTATTTTATAAAATGGGATTAATAACAGTTATCATATGTGTCATGTAATAAGTACTCAGTAATATTAGGTGACATTGTTTGACACACGTTTTCTTTCTAATCTCATGTAATCCAATGACAGATTTAGGACAAAGTTTATTTGAAAGAATCCACTGCAGATGAATCTGTAAAGTATTTACTACTTGCCACCCCTGGAGGCATAAAGAGATAAACAAACAAAAAACCCAGTCCCTGCCTTTGAAAAATTCACAATCTAGTGGAATAGATGGATATTGCAATATGGTAATAAGATATTGCAATATGGTAATTCATGATGTCTAACAAGGAGATCAAGGATTCATTTTAATGGAGTAGGTCTGAAAAAACTTCAAAGAGGAAGAATGATTTACATGAGAGATACATGGCTAAGTCAAGGTCATCTTACACAGAGAATAACTTGTGTAAGGGACTAGTAGTATGACAGTGTGGGATGCCGATGCATTGTAAGTCATCCAATATAACACTGTCCCTGGATGGCATGTTTGTAGCAGACAGTAGTGGAAGAAGTAGCTCCTTGTGCCATTTAAAATACCAGTGGGCTAACATTGAAGTACTTGAAGAATGATACTAGATTTTCCAGTGTTCACTGATAGATTTTAGAAAAGACCTCTCCTTTATTTTTATTTCAGGTAAGCAGAGAAAACAGGGTGGGGGAGAGGGGTATAACAAGGGCAGAAAAATAACTCCAGTCCTCAGAATCCAGTTTTTAGAAAAAAGCCTACATTGATAGATTCCTTTATATAATAAATATATTTGAGAACACCTTGTGGGTGAAAGAATTCAGTTGGTGAAGTGAAAAACTGGCATTTTTTGTCAAACACTTTTTGTCTTAGTTATTTAGTGTTACTATATACTATCTTGAGACATGTTATTGCTTGATTTTTTAGTGAAAATATAATATGGTATGTATACAAACACAAATATGTATTTATATATGTGTATATAACATATATGTAGATACTGTTTTCAGGTATATATGAATATATAAATACGAATTTCTATCTCTCATCTATTTTTTATCTATCTAGATACTAAGCTCCCTGATGGTAAGGATTATGTATAACATTCTTTGCCTGCCCGATAATAAATATTCCACAAAATTCATTAAATATATAAATGTATAAGTTGTAAATAATCACATATTTATTAGAGAATGCTTCTTTCTCAACCCTACCATGTTTTTTCCTTGATTTCTACCCAGGATTTCTTATATTATGTTTTATACTTTCCATTATGATTATTCCATTGCTGTCTCAGAATATCATAATGTTGGTCTTGGTGAAGTGTAAGAGCTTAGTAAACATCATCATCATAGTAATTTGTTAAGTGCTAACTGTATGCTCTATTTAGTTCTTTATTTCCATTTCACATAGTAATCTTACAAGGAATTATTGTTACCTTTCATGGATTATTCAAAGAGGTATGCAATTTACTGAAGACCACATAACCAATAGTTGGGTCACTCCTTCTCATTCTCAAAAAATTCATTAGTATACTACTTTAGAGCTCACAAAATACTTAATAGGCATTATTTCATTTAAACATCAAATTTACTGATGTGATAGATAGTCACCAGATTTTCTAGATGAAGGAACTGAAACTCAGTGAGGTTAAGTGATTTCCTAATGACATGTATCTGAAAGATGACAGAGTTTGTATTCCATTCCAGGTTTTCTTTTTAGCTACCCTATGGTTATTCCACAACTAACAACAAAATAAAGCCTAATTGGGTAGGCTACTTTTACTACTGGAATCTTAGAGGCAACTCTCAGTATTTCTTTGAGCAAATCAAACTTAGCATACAGGTTTAAGCAAAAACGAAAACCAAAACAACAACAAACAAAACCCAAAACAACAACAACAAGAATAAACAAGTTCTTCTCATCAGAAGGTTAAATATTTTTAATAAAAAAACTTTTATTTTAAACTTTTATTTTAATAAACTCTTCTCATTTAAATATCAATTCATTATGACCATCTACACAACCCCTTAATGAGAAGCAAATTAAGTTGTTTGAAAATAAATTCAGTAAACTGTTTTTCTATGGACCAGTGGCAGCAGGAAGAGAAAGTGATTGTGCCAGGCTGTTGGCTGACTAGAGCTAATGGCATTCAGTCTTGTGAAATGGATATTAATGATTCTACAGTGTTTAACTTGTTTTGCCTTGATGGATTTTCCCTTTCTGAATTAATGTCTGTCTGCTCTTGATTAATTTAGAGTGATTGTACTGCAAGTCAGTTAATTACATTTTCTTTCTAAAGTCAAATATCATTCATTGTGATGAAGGCAGTCATTTTGATTTCTCACAAAAGTAGTCCCTAAGTGCCTCAAGTTATAGATCTAACAAATTTAGTAGGAAAAGTTCTTCATCCAGAAAGGCTGTATTAAAGTCAGAAAAGCCTTGTCATAAATCCCATTTTGAACATTACCCTATAACTTCCCAAGCAGAGCTATTTGAGGTATATGTTGCGGTGTCTCAAACCAGAGACTTCCACTACCTGTTGTATAAGATATTTTTAAAAAAATCTTGTAAACTCTTTGCTCCAGGACATAATAATGTAGGCAAAAGAGTTTTAAAATACTTTAACATTCCCGGAGGGAGAAAATAGGATATTGTAAAGAGAGCAGTAGATTCAAAGTAAGAAAAGTCTAGATTTTTTCTTGTAATATTAATTGAATATGTGATCTAGTTTCTTTCATAAGTAAAATAGGTATTATAGTGCCTGACTTCTAGATTTAGAAACTGTTGCAAGAATCATGTGACCTGTGAAAGAATACGTTATATGTACAATGTAGATGTACAGTGTGATTACCACTATTTTCCTGGGTAAAAATTTTCTTTTAAAAATCATTTTTAGGGGCACCTGGGTGGCTCAGTGGTTGAGCATCTGCCTTTGGCTCAGGTTATGAGCCCAGGGTCCTTGGATTAAGTCCCATATCAGGCTCCCCACAGGAAGCCTGCTTCTCCCTCTGCCTATGTCTCTGCCTCTCTCTGTGTGTCTCTCATGAATAAATAAATAAAATCTTTAAAAAAAATTAGTATAATTGGCATACATTATGTTAGTTTCAGATGTACAACACAATAATTTAGCATTTGTATACATTACAAATTATCACTTCAATAAATCTAGTACCATCTGTCACTATACAAACTTAACAATTTTTTGTCTTGTGATAATTAGGATTTGTTTCTTAGCAACTTTCAAATTTGTAATACAATATTAATGACTATAATCACCATGCTGTGCATTATATCTTCATGACTTATAACTGGAAGTTTGTAACTCTTGTCCCATTCACCATTTTGCCCACTCCTCAACTGTCCCTCCTCTGGCCACCACCAATATATTCTCTGTATCTATGAATTTTTGCTATATTTTGTTGGTTCATTTGATTTGATTTTTAGACTTCAAAATATTTTATGGTGAAATTATATGGTATTTGTCTTTTTCTAATTGTCTAAAAACTCTCAAGATCCAACCATATTGTCAGAAATGGCGAGATTTCTTTCTTTTTTATGGCTGAGTAGTATTGATGGATGCTTAGGTTGTTTACATATTGTGGTTATTATAAATAATGCTACAATTAACATAGGGGTGCAAATAGCTTTCTGAATTAGTGTTTTCTTTTTCTTTTATGTAAATACCCAGAAGTAGAATCAATGGGTTGTATGTTTTTTCTATTTTTACTTTTTTGAGGACCCTCTATACTGTTTTCAAAGTGGCTGGACCAATTTACATTCCTACCAACAGAGCACCAGGGTCCCCTTTTCTCCTCACCCTCACCAGCAGTCCTTATTTCTTGTCTTTTTAATGCTAGCCATTCTGACAGGTGTAGGGAATATATCATTTTGTTTTTTGTTTGCATTTCCCTATTGTTTAGTGATGTAGAACAACTTTTCATGTGCCTGTTGGCCACCTATGTGTCTTCTTTGGAAAAATATCTATTTAGATCCTCTGTCCATTTTTCAATCAGATTTTTAAAATTATTATTGAGCTATGTGAGTTCTTTATATATTTTGGATATTAATCCTTTATAGAATATTTTCCAATATTTCTCCCTTCGTTAGTTTGTATTTTCATTTGTTGATTGCTTCCTACACTGTGCAGATGCTTTTTAGTTTGATTTAGTCTCATTTATTTCTTTTTGCATTTGTTGCCCTTGCATGTGGAGTCAGATTAAAAAAATATATCACCAAGACCAATGTCAAGAAACTTACCACCTATATTTTTTAGTAGGAGTTTTATGGTTTCTGATCTGAAATCAGTTCTTTAATCCATTTTCATCTGATTTTTGTGTATAGTGTAAAGTAGTCATTTCATTCTTTTGCATGTAGCTGTCTAGTTTTCCTGTCTCTATTTATTGAAGAAATTATTCTTTCTTCAGTATATATTGTTATCTTCTTTATTAGAGATTGATTGACTATATATGCATGGGTTTATTTCTGGGCTCTCTATTCTGCTCCATTAAACTCTGTTTTTACACCAATATCACACTGTTTTGATTATCATAGCTTTGTAATATAGCTTTAAGTCAAGAAGCATGATGCCTCAGCTACGTTCCTCTTTCTCAAGATTGTTTGGGCTATTAGGGATCTCTCATGATTCTATACAAATTTTAGGATTGTTTGTTCAATTTCTATGAAAAAAATGTCATTGGAATTATAATAGGAATTGCATTGAATCCATAGATTTCTTTGGGTAATATGGACATTTTTATAACATTAATTCTTTCAGTCTATGAGCATGAAATATCTTTCCATTTATTTGTCTCCCTCAGTTTTTTTCATCAATATCTTAAAGTTTTCCAGTGTACAGGTCTTTCACATCCTTGGTAAAATTTATTTCCAACTAATTTATCATTTATTATGCAATTATAAATGGAACTGTTTTCCTTTTTTCTCTTACTGATAGTTTGCTATTAGTGCATAAGCATGGAACAGATTTTTTATATTTATTTTATGCTATGCAACTTTACTGAATAAATATATTAGTTTTAACAGTTTTTTGGTGGAGTCTTCAAGATTATCTATACATAAAATCATATCATCTGCAAATAGTAATAGTTTTACTTTTCCCTTCTGTTCTGAATGACAGCCTTGCTGGATAAAGTATTCTTGGCTGCATATTTTTCCCATATATCATTCCACTTTCTTCTGCCCTGTAATGTAATGTTTCTGTAGATGGGTCTGCTGTTAACTTTATATATCTACCCTTGTAGGTTAAGGACCTTTTGTCCCTAGCTTCTTTCAGAATTCTCTATTTATCTTTGTATTTTGCAAGTTTCACTACGATATATCTTGGTGTTGACCTGTTTCTTTTGATTTTGATAGGAGTTCTCTGCCTTTTAGACTTAGTACAAAGATAAAGCATAGTGAAACTTGCATGTTATGAAAACGTGTTACGTTTCCTGCTCCTGAAAGTGATGCTATATTAAAAAGGGGTCATACCGTATCCAGTATGCACCTATTTTTAGAAAATAGTATTTTTTAACTGACTAGCTCATAGTAAAATTTTATCTCCTTTCAGGTGATCCTTAGGAACTAAAAAAGCTATGCACTTAGTCGAGGCTGGTTTTCAGCTTTACTCATTATCAAGCTGGACCCATAACTATTGTTCATGCAAATAGAGTACTCTTTTTAGAAAGGGTGATTCATTATAAGGCAATGTGATCTGTCTGTCTCCACAGTCAGAAATAAATGTGGAGGGACAATAGAAAGAAGCCACAAAGCAACCACTTGTTTTGCCTTTAAATTTGAAAGCTCTTTTTGCTGACAAACAGTAGTTTCCTTTTCTTTTTTAAGATGACAAAGATTGTTTTATAATTAGCTTATATACCTGAAGATCTCCAGGTTCAAATAGCTGTGGGCCCTATGAATGCAAATGGTGAAAATATGTCTGTCTTTTTTTCTTACTAACAGTAAGTGCTCTCTGTAAGATGTCTCCAATGACCTCCTTCCAAGAAACTGCCCATTTCCAAAATTAGCCTACAGGAGATTAGTGATAAGAAAATGGAATTTAGAGTCAGAAGACCCAGGTAGGAGTTCTGTCTTGTCACTAATTATTGTACCTTTAGTCATATGGTATAATCTCTCTGAACATCAAATTCTCCATCATTTATTTGTATATTTAACAAATACTTATTTCTATTATGTGCCAGTTATTTTTCTATGTGTTGTGGATAGGATACTAACCATAAATCAGTAAAGGTCATGATATCTTGTAGTCTTCATTTTGGTGGGTTAGGGAAGCCTTTGTTAAATAGTCACACTGAGAAACACAAATCTGCTAAGACTTCCAGAAGGAACTTTCCTATAATGTTAATTTGCAGAAGTGGAATAGTTTGGAGAGTTCCCTGAGAAAATGATGTTTAGTTAGAATGTAAGAAAATGAAAATCAACTAGGTAGAAGGGTTGGGGAAGAGAAAAATGGAGGAAGAAAAGAAAGAATATTCCCCATGCAGGCAAAAGATGTGCAAATGCCCGTGGGAGGAGGGAGCATGGCTTATCGAAGCAGTTGGTATAGCTGAGAGTTCAGTGTGGGTAGAAGAATGGTGCAGTTAAAGGATGACAAGTAAGGAGGTAAGGAAGGGACAGTAGTGATCCTCAAATGTTCATTTACTCATGTATGTATTTCCCTCCCTTTCAGTTGGGTGAGTTATGTGAATGATGTCACATTTGAGCAAAGGAAATTAAAGCCATGCACAATTATCTAGTCTCTCTCTCCCTCCCATGTTGAATGAGGACATCTTACATTGTATAGGCTAAGTTGCTTGGATGTGAGTCATTGTTTGAAGGACAGTTGATAGGGAAGATTGGATAACTCTGTGGCAGACATTGTGTAAGTAAAAACAAAAAAATTTGCTGTATTAGGCCACTGATATTTTGGGGTTCTCTATTACCACAGCACAACATAGTGTACCCTATTACAGATGATGTCAGACTACACGGAGTCTTACATACTAAACAATGATTTGGATCAGTTTTTTCAGACCAATGGGAGAGCACTGAACTGTCTTTTAAAAAGCAGAAATCAGATATTTTTTCTTTGAAAAAAAAAAAAAGATTCCTTAATAAATATTTTAGGTAATGATGAGAAAATTGAGGCTAAGAGATTTTTGTTAACTGTAAAATAAGATCATAGCTGTTTTTACTATCCTCCCAAGAATGTTGAGGAGACCAATTACAAATAACTAAATCTGGTATTGTGCAAAATGCAGACCATCAAACGTTCTGGATTTTTGACATGGCTCTATTGTCTCAGCTGCTGTTTTCCCTTTGCCCTAGAAGCCAGCATTTTTGATCAATCTGCTATTCTGTGTGTGGCTGTAATCCTCATACCAAAAAGTAATTCTGTGAAATTGGTTAGGCTTATCTGCCCTGCAGTCAATAACAGCTTAGTATATATGAATTTAGAGTGGAAAATTGCTTAATGGGAAAGTCTTCGAATGTTTCAGAATGAAGTTTTCAGTCTACACCCTTATTGAAGTGCCATGTGTTACCTTAACTCAATCAGAAATGAGATATTCTTATTTCTTTGTCTTTCAGTAATCATTGGGAGTTTGGGCTGATAAACAAACCTGGAACCCAGCTGAATAATGTAGAAATTTTAGAAAATGAGCTGTTTATGATATTTTGTTTTTATGGTATTTCTATAGAGTAAATAAGGGAGAATCTTGATTCTATGCTCTGTGAAATTGACAAAAACAGAGGGACATTTACTCAACAATGTACAAAAATATAGTACATTCTTTGTTTTAGGTATCTTCACACTGGTGCTAAGACTCAGCACATTCTATATTGCCAGGAACACTGCTGTCATTGATTCCTTAGGAATGTAGTCCTCCTACATTTACCTCAAGAACACCAAAATTCCTTCCGGTCCCTGTGACTCTAGGGTCTGCTCATCTTCACATAGCATAGCTCCTGTGCCTGATTCATAGTTACAAAGGAGGCTTCAGAAAATAACTATCTGCTATTTTGTCTTTCATAAGGGGAGGAAACAATGTTTGCTTTATCCTGTGCACAGCTCAAAAAATGGACAGATGCAATGAGTGTATGGGCAGATTTGTCATTTTCTTTATAATTTTCCAATTTAAAGCATAAACAAATGTTGTCTTACTGAACTATACTTGCCCTGGTAATGTTTTACGCCCATTTTTAAAGGAAGTGCGGTACATGAGAACAGTATTTAGATCAAGATCTGGAACATAATATGTGCCCAATAAACATTTGATAAATCAAGGTTTATAAATTTCAAATACTCAGGGTCACATTACATAAACATATTTGGATCAGAATTTGGATATAAATGTAAATCTTATATGTAGTCCTGAGATTTTTGATCTCCTCATATAAGCATAATTATATTAGCTATTATAGTATTTTTCTACTTACAGAAATATTAAAGATGTCAATGTATTCTAGACATGTGGAAAAATGCTAGAATTGTCAGTTAGATATGACATGGGTAGCTTGATTTTCCTACACATTTTATTACTAGCCCAAATTCAATAGGAATGACTGAATCACTTATTTTGCCACCAGGTTGGCATAGTTTAGTTCAGATAGGAAGCAAAGAAACACCTTAGCTTCATGGCAATTAACACAGAATGTTATTTATTGAACACTGACTCTGCATAGCAACAGCTTTTATATTTAAAGAGTAATCACACTCTAGGAAAGGTAACTGTTCTCCTGGAAGGCTCAGATTGACATTCCTATCATAAGCAACCTGAAGAATAAACATAAGTTGGTTGCCTGGAAAATTTTATCCATTTTAGAGTTTTAAAATTTTCTAAAGTTAGGCCAAGTGACTCTTATGGAAGGTAATCTGTAATAAAAGAAACAAAAACCTGTAGTATCCTAAATCATTTTTCCAAGGGATAGAATCAAGGCTGTAACTCTAAATGATGCGACAGAAAAATATGACCATGTGTGACATCTGAGCACACAATGATTTTCTCCGAAAAAAGAAATAACTATTACCAAATTTGGTTTGAAGTAATAATGTAGATGAATTAGTATCATTTCATTTATTCTAAAATTTCTTCTCTCTTTTGACTAACCCTGGATACTATTTTCCCTGATAATTAAAAATTTAAAATTTTTATATGATTTTTATGTAGCAGGAACTGGACTTTCTGTGTGTTATTTCATCTAATCCATACAATAGCATTGTGGGTCAATATTGCTATCTTCACTACACAAAGAAACTTGCCTACTGAGTTAAAGTGATATAATACATGTCACACAGTTAATAAAGTTCAGAAAGCAAAATTGAGTCCAAGTCTGGCTGAGTTCAAAACATCAATTTATACTGACCTACAATACTAATACTAATACTAATAATAATTGCTACTGAGTGAGCATCTTTTATTTATCTGTGTGTCTCTATATCTATGTAACTACTGTACATTGAGAAATGAAAACTGGAAGGGAATGATAAAGATGTCAAATCACTAATATGTATAATATGTTGTTTTCCTGCTTTTGAGGTCCTTCTCACACTCATTGCTGAGTAATTCCTATTTATACTTGATGACTCAGTGCAGATATCACTAGTTCTATTTTTAGTAGATGCCCCTCTTTACTGTACTTTTATTTGTTATACCACTTATCATAATTAATTGCCATGTATTATATATTAATTTACATGATAAACTCCCTAAACTATCAGCTCCCAGGGAACTGGGACGTATCTTCTCTCTCTCCTCAGCAAGTGGCAAATGCCTTACCTCTTGAGTAAAGAACAAATGATAACTGGTCACAAACTTGATTGTCTTATACACAGGGATTCTAGCATTTGAGTATCTAAGATTGGAGATGTACTTATATATTAGTCATTTTGGTAGACCAAAACTGGCAACCTCTGAGCTGGAAGTAGCTTTTAGTGCCCTCCCTCACTTCCCAACACAATTATTTTAATTGAATTTTGAAGGTTTAAGTAGATTCTAATAATCTTTACCATTCTAAATGATTGCAGCCCAGTATGCACATCTGTGATCCCTTCCTAGACCCTGTAAGCATTTGAGTCTGTTATTTCTGCTCTGGATATTCCTTCATTAACCTAACTATGAATTTGTATATTATGCATCTAATGGGTTAGCCCATTTAGTTTAATGAGAATTTGGATTCAATCCCAGAATCAGTTATGTTTTATCTAATCCCTGTCCTTGCATTATGTTCCTAAATCATCATTATTATAAATATATAAATTTCTCCAACACAATTCCATCCTTAATAGGAAAAAATCATAACAGTGACAAAAAAATAACAAGCAAACAAAAATTAACTGATGGAACCTACCATATTTGATAGTGAGATCCTTTCTGTAGAACTGCCATTATACTGTTAGAAATTAACTCTTTCCTGAGAAAATATACTCAAGTAATCATATTACTGCTAATGATCAATATTCCTTAGAAATGTGTGTACTTCTTAGGATTAAATAGGTTTGACCAAGTTTCCTTTCACTTGATTGTGAGTTACTATTACTAATTAGTGATACTCTTTACATTTAAAAACAAATCAATGTGTTCTTTAGTCCAGTGCTAGGGATTCTTGTTTTCTTGTTGTTGTTCAAAATCTTAAAAGTGTATATGACTCTTACATATCATGCCCTTGATTATGAAGAATTCACTAAAATAATCATTATGGTCCATGTCATGAACTAGAAAGGGATGATTATTTCTGTTTTTTTCTCCATCTCCTAGAGAGAGGGCAGGAAGACAAAAATGTACTACTTCTTTGAAAGACTCATGTATAATAGAATAGTATAACACTGAGTCTGATTTTCACTTACAGCTAAGCTTGGAATAATAAGATCCTTCAAAAGATCTCATGGGAAGAAATTCTCCTTGAACTACATTTGTTGGGGAAGAGGGAGGTTACAGATATGAGAGAATTACCCAGTGTTTCTAACTTTTCCTTAGTTATTCTTCTTCACTGGTTTATAGTTGAACTGAAAATACTTTATAATACAGTATTTAAAATTACATAATATATTAAGGTTTAAAAAACAATTAGAGGAAGAAGTATTTTACTAAAGGGTTAGTTTTTAAACACTTACCCAAGCTATTATCCATGAGGATTGTGATGATAAAAGGTGTTTTTAAATTAATTTTGAAAAATTATGAGATGATCCTAAGAGTGTGATATTTGACATCATCACATATTTATCATGTGCCTGCTAAGTAGGTTACAGTGCTGACCACTCTAGCTCCCACTTGGAATAAGATGGCACTAGTACCAAAAATGCCCTTTTTGGTTTCAAGTTGTTTATAGTAGTTTATTGTATATATATGTATTTCATATGTTTTCTATATTTAATTAAAATAATCGTCATTTGTTGTCTAGTTACAAAAGTAATACTACATGAGTTTTGCAGCATGAATTCTTAGTAATGATAATAGAGTAGCCCATTTATACAAGTATACACTGTATTTCATTTCTGTGATTCCCCTATTGTTTGATATTTATTTCATCATGAATCTTTCATTTTTGTTACAGCAGAAAATGCTGTGATGGACATCTATCAAATGTGTTAGGTCAAAAAGCAAGCATATTCTGGTACAGCCACCTTGGAAAACAGTGTGGAGCTTCCTCAAGAAGTTAAAATTAGAGCTACCTTATGACCCAGCAATTGTACTACTAGGTATTTACCCCAAAGATGCAGATGTAGTGAAATGCTGAGACACTTGCACCCCAATGTTTATAGCAGCAATGTCCACAATAACCAAACTGTGGAAGGAGCCATGATGTCCTTTGACAGATGAATGGATAAAGAAGATGTGGTGTATATCTTCTGTGATATATATATATATATATAATGGAATATTACTCAGCCATCAGAAAGGACGAATACCCACCATTTGCTTCACGTGGATGGAACTGGAGGGTATTATGCTGAGTGAAATAAGTCAGTTGGAGAAGGAAAATCATCATATGGTTTCACTTATATGTGGACTATAAGAAATAGTGAAAGGAATTATAAGGGAAAGGAGAGGAACTGAGTGGGAAAAATTAGAGAGGGAGACAAACCATGGGAGACTCCTAACTCTGGGAAACAAACAAAGGGTTGCGGGAGGGGAGGTAAGTGGGGGGTGGGGTAATTAGGTGACAGGCACTGAAGAAGACACTTGATGGGATGAGCATAATATGAGATATATTATGTTATAATATATCTTGGTAAATTGAACTTCAATAAAAACAAATGTTAAAAAAAAAAAAAAGCTGTACTTTCACAATGGAGAATTCTGGCAGCTGCCACCTGTTTACCAAATGATCATACTTAGCAACACCAATAGATGAGACAATCATGAGATAAAAAAAAAAAAAAGCAAGCATATTATAAAAATTTTTGTAAAGTACATTCAAAATAGATGCTACCAACTTTAAATTTAATCTATCTGGAATTCATTTTGTATTGTTTGTAACAGAAGGATATTACTGTTTTTTAATAATCAGGAAATTAACCCAGAGCCATTAGGAAGTTCATCCTTTTATTGGCAATCTGAAATGTCACCTTTATATTAATTTAAATCCTATACTTACTTGAAACTAAATTTTCTATTCTGTTTCATTAATCATCTTGTCTATTCTTGTTCTAGTACCACATTATTTTAATTACTACAGTTTCAAGCCCAGTTAATATTAAATAAATTACTTCATACATTAAAATCACATGTAAAAAAATTTTTTTTGGTCCAGACACTTATCCAGATGATGTGAGGGGTCATAAAGGGATATGATAAGGACATGTTTAATTCACAGCAGCTGTAACACCTTCCAAATATAGCAATCTCCCTCTTGAAAAAATGTCACCTACTATATTCTAAATGTATGGAGACTACTTTTCATATTGTAAAGAAATTTTAAGCCTGGCAAAAAGCTCCTTTACTCTATTTCTTGAAGAGAATAAAAATGGGATGAGTAGTAAAAACCCACACAAGTTTTCATCCAGTACCTTTTAATTTTGTTGGAAACACAAAGCCCATGTGACATAGATGAGTAGAGTTGTGGTTGAATTTTAACTTCCCCACTTGCTAGTATATAACTTTGTTTAATCTTTTTAATCTTATGAGCCTCATAACCCAGTAAAGTGAGGGATAAAAATAGTTCTTATATCATTTTTCCAAGTAAGCACTCAAAAAATGTAGATGTTGGTTATTGTGTGCCTTTGGATTCCCAAATTGTCACACACAAGGAATACATAGGTTAGAGATCAACAACCAGTCATCTAAACACTGAAGATGGGTTTGACACTGATAGACTTTTACTAGGAGAAAGTCTAAAATCAATCAAAAAAGAAAATACAGAAATTTTTGTTTTTTAAGCTTTACATGTGTTTTCTGATTTTACAAAACCCATTGTATAAACCAGTTCACAAGAATGCAATTTTAAAGTCTTTAAGTGTGTGTCTCTGTGTTATAAGAGAAAAAAATTCAGTGCATTAATGGGAAAAAATAATACTTCAGTGTAAACAGTGACTGTACCTAAAGTTGAAAGAACAAGGAGCAGACATTTCTGAGAATCTCGATAGGTCATATTTTGACTTAAATCTTTAAATTCTGTTGTACAAATTCTCCAGCATGCAGGTGTAAGGTCTAAAAAAAAAAAAAACAAACAAACAAAGGTGAAGAAAAGAGGGAGAGAAAGAAAAAGGGAAAAAAAAAGAGGAGTATCTGCATATTTATTGCCTGCCGAGCCAGGCTGGCCAGAGTTCCAGAACAGTCCTCAAGCTGCCATATTGATAGGAGCCAAGGTTTGGCCTCTGCCCTGCTTTGTCAAGGAGACTTCAAATCACAGTCCCCTGAGCTTTGGGATAGTAGAGAAAACAGCTGAGCAGTATGCTCTGTTTGTGGTGTGAAAAATAAACCCTTGACCAAAGGCACAGGCTGCAAACTTCCAACTAGCCCAGCCCCCAGCTCTGTGGAGCTGCTGTCAATTTTGATTAGCTTTTGTGACTCTGAGACTCCTCCATTCTATAAATGGCTCCATCCCTTCAGCCCTCCTTGCTCCTCCTATTGCTGGCTCTCTTTACTGTGTGATGAGCTGTCACAGCTGGTTGATCAGAATGCTACCCAATCAGCTGCTCCTCTTAGCAAGACCATTGACTGACCTTGTTCTGTCTTTGCCTTTCCCATACTTCTAATCCTCCTGCAGCTGAATCTCTTACTCCTGCTGTCTGATCGCACTGCTTGTCTAATCAGCCTGGTAGACAGTTTGATTAGCTGCTCCTTCTTCTCCCACTGCCAGCTCTTCCTGCTGCTACCAGCTGTGCTCAGGGCCTTCTAGTACTCACCATCAATTCCTTCTGACCCTCCATTAGTGCTGCTGGCTGATCGACTTTATATTTTTTCTCAGCGGTGCTCTGATCGTCTATTGTCTCCCTCTGCCATGGTCCTCTGATGAGTCTCCTGATATCTTCCCCATCTGTCTCCTACAAGATTCTCTTGATGTTAATTGTACTATTATGGTCCTGTGGCAGGCACTTTTTCACTAGCCTTTCAGCCTGGGTCATCTCAGAGGCTACCTTTGGCAAGTAATAACATTTCAGTTCAGTTTCAGTGCCTGCTTCACAGGGTCTCTCAAATTCCAATAGCTGATGTTGTGATCTGACTCTCTGTATCTAATGAGCTGCATTCGTCCTGAGACAGTCTGAATTCTAGCTTATTGTTAATAGGTTTTGAGTTGTTTCCTGAGCATCATCTTCCACCTCATTTTCCCTCGGGGTAACACTTCTTTATAATAGTAATAATTTGAAACTGATAAACTCTTTGGGTCTAAGTTCCATATTTTTACAATTACCTGTATGACTTTAAATAAGTAACTTAATCTCTCTAGAACTTACTTCATCTCTAACATTCCTTCATTTATTTATTCAACTAATAGCTAATGAGTAACTACTATGGAAAGTCATTGAGCTTAAAGCTGAGGATGCATCTGTGAATAAGGTATGCAAGGTCCTTTAATATCTACAGTTTACATTTAAGAGTGAAAGTAACAGACAAACAAATAAGCGAACAAATAAGCCACTTCAAAAGTGGCAAGTGCTTCAAGAAAATAAAATAGGATAATTGAATAGAAAAAGACCTGAGAAGGAAGGGCTAATTTAGATTAGATAATCAGGAAAGGGGTTTTTGAGAAGGCAATATTTGAGCTAGTACCTGAAGGATGAGAGAAAGGCAGCCATGTAATGATCTGGGGGAAGAATACAATGAGCAGAGAAAGCAACAAGTACAAGACCAGAAAAAAAAAAAAAGCTTGGCAAATAGAGGAATGTAAAGCCAGTTTGTCTGGAACATAGTGAACAAAGAGATTGGTATGAAGTAAAATCAAGGAAGTAGGAAAGGTCCAGATTTTATCAGACAAGAAAAGCTATGCTAGGATGTTGAATTTTATTCTAATTGTAATAGACAATAATTTGAGGTTTCCTCTTGATCATTGCTATATTGGAAATTTGTGTGTTGATAAAAGTGTTTTATATCTGTGCTGATATAGTAACCACTAGTCATATGCAGCCACTGGGTATTCAACATGGAACCAATGTGCCTGAGGAACTGGATATTTTATTATTATTATCATTTAAAAGATTTTTATTTATTTATTTTAGAAAGAGAATGGACATGGGGGCAGAGGGAGAGGGAGAGAAAGAATCCCAAGCAGATTCTCTGCTGAGCACAGAGCCCACCACAGGCTCAATCTCATGACCTGAGCTGAAATCAAGAGTCAAATGCTTAATCAACGAGTCACCCAGGCACCCTGGTATTTTATTATTTTTAATTTTAACTAATTAATGTAAATGGCCACATGTGCCTAGATATAATGGGGGCTATAGACAGATGAGGGTTGGCTTAGATAAAGAATTTTCTAATCTGTACCTCAGATCTCTTTTGGTCCACCCACCTCACAGGAGCAATGAATCTAACAGATTTGGGTTTGGAGTCCTTTCATCTTCTCACTAAATAATATAAACTCTGTTCTTATCTGCTCTTTCAAGAAATTGCATTTGGAAAAGGATAGGCTGCTTTAAAAAATGTAGAAATCATTCAATGCTAGATTAACAACACCAGTGAAGTCAAAGCAAATGAATTTAAATGTTAGCTATACCACTTGCTAACTGGTTGCTATGGTCTGAATGTGTCTCTCCAACATTCATATGCTGAAATCACCCTCAAAGTGATAGTATTATGCCCTGGGGTTTGGGGCAGGTTATTAGGTCATGAGGGTGGGGTCCTTATAATAGGAATTACTATTCTTTGTAAAAGAGATCCCATAGAGCTAGCTTGTCCCTTTTACCACTGTGGACACAATGAAAAGACACATCTATGAATCAACTTCGCTAAATGCTAAATCTGCCATTGCCTTCATCTTGGGCTTCCCAGCTTCTAGAACTATGAGAAATACATTCTTTTTGTTTATCATCCATCCAGTCTCTGATACTTTACTATAACAGCCCAGATAGACTGAGACATAGGCAGAATACAAAACACTACCTTCGTTTCCTTACCTGTAAAGGGAGATACAAATAATGATATCAACTTTATAGACCACTTGTGTTGATTAAATGAGATAACACAAGTAGAGTGTTTAGTAGAGTGCTAAACCCATAACATACACTCATATAGTAAATATATATATTTCTAATTTAAGTATAATTGGCATGCAATGTTTCATTGGTTTCAGGTATACAACATAATGATGCAACTTCTTTATGTTATGCTGCCATCTCAGATGATAACTATATTTGTGGTAAAAAGCACTCAATAATATTGACCTCTACAATTACTGTTAGTTTGAGGTTAACTTGATCTGGAGCAGTTGTGTTTCTACTCCTGTAACTGGGAAGTCATCTAGTTTGACAATCTGAACATTTTAAAAGTCTTATTCAAGGTCACTCAACTATGAAGGATGTAAGCTGAGATTTGAACCTAGGTTTCCATGACTCTAGAGTTAGTGATACTAACCACTAATCCACTGGGCATTTATCTGAGTTCTGTGAAGTTGTCCTGTGAACATGTTCTGTATATTAACAACAATGTACTCCAATAAATGCATATGGCAAAGGAAGCATTGTGAACGGTTATTATGAAAAGATATTCATCAATTACAGTCTATTGGTGTTTAAATAATTAAACTTCTTTCAGGTGAATAAAAAAATCACAAACCCATTCATTATTAAATTCTAAAATGTAGCCCCAAAATTCTCAGTTCAAGCTATGGTAGTTCAGATGTGGGTCTCTTAAGGCAATTTTGATATTTACTTCTCACTAAGAATTCCTGCTGCTCTTGTCAGTTAGATGAATAGCTTCCAAGAGCATTCACTTTTGAAATCACACCATATCTTTATTAGGTAAGAAGTATTGAAGCTAGGATTTGAATCCAGTGCCTGCCTGGTATAATAGACCTGGAGTCTAAGAAAGCAGGTAATGTCTTACTCTACACAATGGGAACATTTATTTTCATTACCATATCAGTGGTTGGGATGATTCAATGGAATCATATGGTTAAACTCTTTCTGATTTGTTTGGGTTGCAATTTCAAATTGTATAGAAATTACCTTTATTCAAGAAATCACTGGGTAATTGCAAATAAACAAAGCAAAGAGGAAGGAACAAAACTGATGCCTTCTCTAAAGCTGATGGAATAGGTAAGCTACCTGCGGGTCAAATGTCTTGAACTTTAGCTCTTTCAACAAGGCACAAGCTTCTTGGATGATTTGTAATGAAATAATGAACTCAGGAAAGAAAACCTTA
The DNA here is from genome assembly GCF_053574225.1 of Canis aureus. Classification (NCBI taxonomy): domain Eukaryota; kingdom Metazoa; phylum Chordata; class Mammalia; order Carnivora; family Canidae; genus Canis; species Canis aureus. Next base: position 50,407,317 of record NC_135614.1, read on the forward strand.
CACTATCATTTTCCAATTGCTAACAGAAGTGAAGTTGAGCTTTAAAAGTTATAAAAGTTTTAAACTTATAAAGAAAGTTATAAAACTTAAACAGTGGCACTAATACTATTAATGGATTATTGTGAAGAAAACTACAAAATCCTAACAATTTAAGCTTATATAATATCCAAAATATCTAGCTTTAGCTGTTTTTGCTAAGCTCTGATGAATATATAATAAAGAATACCTGACACAAAAAAGGGAACTGATAATATTCTGAGCTTGAAAGCAAAAATGGACATACTTAAACAAAGAATTATTGATCAATATTTATTCCATGAATATTTATGGGATCCCGTATTTGGCGAACACTGCTGTTAAATCTTTGAGATACAGAGCAGGTTAGGTGAAGTCTCTGCCTTCATGCAACTTCTATTCCAAAAGGGCAGATATATAATAAACCAAAAAAAAGAGTCTATTATTAATAAATAGCAATGATTAGTTCTAGGAAGAAAACTGTAATATCCGTGAAGTAGTTGTGTGATGGGGTTATTTTAAACAAAGTAGTCAGAGAGATTCTCTCTAAGAAATTGGTCTTTGATCAAGATTAAATGAACTGAGGGAGTCGCTGTGGAAATTTCTGGGAGAGGATCATTCAAAGCAGTGGGAAGCCAGAAAGTGAGGAGTTCTGAGGAGGAATGAACTTGGTGCTTTGAGTGAAAAGAAGGCCAATGTGCCTGAAACCAAGTGAGCTGGGTGAAGAAGACAAGGTTGGGGAAATAGGTGTTTTTGTAAACCAGGATTGAAACTTTATTGTTGTATTGGAGGGTTTTGACTAAGAGGAATGACATAATATGATTTATTACCAAAAACATTTTGTTGCTGGATGGTAAATAACTGTATGGGGAAAGGTGGGAGGAAGGAAACTAGTTAGAAGATTATTATATTTTCCTATTATATATTTCCTAAAAATGAAGATGGTATGGACTAGAGGGGAGCTGTGAGAGCGATGAGAAATTGTCACATTTGGGGTATATTCTGCAAGATCAAAGAGCTTGCTGGTTTGTATGTGGTTATGAAGGAAAGAGGAATCTAGAAAGTGTTCACTAAGTAATAAATGAAAAGTTGCTGAAGAGACCTTTTCAAGGTTTAGTACAAGTACTGGACACAGAGTACAGTGTCTGGCCCATATTAAATTTCAAGTAAGTGGTTAAGAGTTATTTTTATTATCATTGCTTCCCAAGCATATATTATTAGGCTCTAAATAGATGAATGTATCAGATAGTCCTCTTGGTTCTATAATAAACAAATATCAAAAATATAACAGCGATTAGTAATTCCCTCTTGCTTTTTGCTTTCCTGGTATTTTACATTTTAGCAAACTTGTATCTCTTATCTGTTCCCCCTTTGATCTTCATTTTATCCTCAGTTTATTTCTGAATTCGCCATGTTTATTCTTTCTGCTCTATTCACTCACTTTTATTTCTTATGGAACCTCAAGTCTATCTAGAATTCTCTACTACTACACTTACTATTCTTTCAACCAACTTGACATATGAATGATCTTACAAAAATTCTGTAAAATATTATGCACCAGTTAAAAAGAACAGAGTGGACTCTTAACTACAGGAAACAAACTGAGGGGTGCTGGAAGGGAGGTGAGTGAGGGGAGATAAGGTAATTGAGTGATGGCGTTAAGGAAGGCACATGATGTGATGAGCACTGAGTGTTTACACAAGTGAAGAATTATTGAACTCTACAACTAAAACTAATGACGTAGTATATGTTAGCTAATTGAATTTAAAATTTTTAAAAAAGAATAAAGTGGGTTAACGTGAACTAGTGTCAGTAGATTTTCCAAGTTTAAAAAGGAAGTTACAGAAAAAATGTAATCTGAATATGAGTAGTATAAAATAAAAGAATAATTAACATTAGTCTTATGGCTAAAAAATAGGCTAGATAATACTTTGGAAATAACAACTTCAAAATTTCCATAGATGAAAACAACAGTAGTTTAGTTTTTCCCTCATGCTAAAGGTCCATCAAAAAATGGAAGAGAAAAAAAAAAAAAAAGGGAAGAGAACTCTAAGTACTGTTTTCCTCACTATAGGACCCAGGGCATTGGGAGCTGGGTTTAAAGGAAATATTTACTTTTCAACTATATACTTTTGCTTAGTATTTAACAAGGAATACATACAATGTTCAGGAACTTCTCGGTAATTAAAAATAATATTTTCCCAAGCATTCAGCAAAGATTAAATACAAAAGTTACGTGAAGACTTAAATTATGAATATTTTTTCTTTATATTTATTTTCTTAATTAAAAATTATTTTACAGGATGATTCAACACTTTTGCATTATGCTAAATATGTATGGTACACTGAATGTTTACGAGGCCTGTTTTTTTTTTCCCTGCAAGAGTTTTGCCCTCTCATTAAATCTTTGAGGAAGAAGTTTGATTGTCTTAGTTTTTAAGCAAATGTTCCTTAGAAAGAAATAAAAACTTAGAGGTGTTTTTTGTTTTGTTTTTTATTTTGTTTTGTTTTTTGCTTTTTTAGCATCTAACAAAACTACAGTCCATGTCATCTGCAAAAGAAGCCCTATTGCAGTGAAAGCTATAAAGATGAGAGGAATTTTTTCTTGTCCTTCCTGTTTATAAACTGTGAAAACTGGAAATTACTAATGGGAAAAAACTTTGCAGAAATTACTGGATGTCCAGAGGCACCTGGAAAACAGAAGAACCTTGAGATAGACTGTTTATTTTGAAGGGAACTCTGAAATCTCCTTTGAAATAGACCTAAAAGTACCATGGCATAAACAACATGTCATTGGGATTTTCAATCTTTTTCCACTTGTTTTCTAAGTAATCCCAGGCAGGTTGGTAAAGACAAGAAACTTTATCTTGTTCAGTACTTTTAATTCACTCTTCTGTCTCTCTTTTTTTCTTTTCTTATCTTTTTTCTTCCCTTTTTCTCTTTTTTCTTTCTTCTTTCTTTTTCTTTCTTTCTTTTCTTTCTTTCTTTCTTTCTTTCTTTCTTTCTTTCTTTCTTTCTTCTTTCTTTCTTTCTTCTTTCTTCTTTCTTTCTTTCTTCTTTCTTCTTCTTTTTTTCTTTCTTTCTTTCTTCTGTTGCTTGACTACAATCGTGGTTACCCTTCTCTATTCACCTTTTAAGGGAGGAAAGGTTATAATTATATTATTGTCTCTAAACTTTATTCTCATATTCAGGAAATGGTCTTTTCTTGTTAATTATTTATTGGTGACTATTTTTAAACTTACAAATGTGTACTTTTTAACAAATAAAAGGGAATTTCATTCCATATTCAGGAATAGAAGTTTTTTGTTATTTTAACATGCTACCTTTCTTCATTTAACACAGAAGTCAGATTTATCATTGATTTTCAGCAAGCTATAGGACTATATTCACTCTATATCAATTAATATTTCAAGGAAAATGTACGATACTCTGTGTACTGCACAATGCTGAGCTAGGTTCTGGGAACACAGGATCAGTAAGATGGGTTTTCTATGTTTGGAATAACATTTAAGTAGGGACATGGGGATAAATAAACTAAATATGAACACATGTAGTAATTTCTAAAATAAAATAGGATGTAATGGAAGCACCAAAGGAAAGACATGTTGAAAGTTGAGGTAGGCTTTCTTCATACATGTACTTGGGGCTGGATGTTAGGACAAGAAGGTTTTAGACAGAGGCATTATCCAGAATTATTATGTGTAATCTTAAATCTTGATATGTCATTATCTTCCCCACAACTACCCACAGAAAAGCAAACAATATTTCTTAGACATTTTTTATCGTAAAAAATGATCATCACTTATTTCACATCCTGAGTGATAGCTAGAAATTACTCAGTGTGAAAATTCCTGCAAGGAGTCTAGTTTACATTTATCTTCCAAATTCCACTGAAATTTAGAAATTGTCTTTTTGAAGTTTGATAGTTTCAGAGGGACCAGGCAGAAGCAGCTGTTTCACACTTAATTCTTTGTCACTACAAATTCATTATTAGCTAGCACACTGCCCATCAGAAAAGGAGGTCAAATACTTCATTCTATAAGAGGATATGGAGATAAAATTGCTAAATCTAAAAAAGACAGTGGCAAACTACTCATCTTTCCTTTAATCGATTGTTTATAAAATAATTATTTGAAGTTCCAAATAGGCTTCAAAGTTGCGTGATAAAGTGACTCAAAATGATTGAGTTGGGCAAAGACATTGGGGAAGTAGTGGTTTCCACTCATTATAACACCCTTTTATTTATCAGTGAGTTCATTCAAAAAATATTTATTGATTACCTATGTGTTGATTACCAATATCTGGTCTAGATTAGGGGGATAAAACATTGAACAATATATGCAAATCCCAGTTCTTATGGGATCTATGTTTTAGCCATTGAAAATGATAAGTTAAATGTATAAATAAATCAATGACATAACTTCAGAAGATTATTACAAAATGTCTTATGTATAGAATGGAGAAAATTTTTCTTACTGTCATGTGTGAGTATAGTAAACACTGCTTTGAAAAAATTCTGGGGGATCCCTGGGTGGCGCAGCGGTTTGGCGCCTGCCTTTGGCCCAGGGTGCGATCCTGGAGACCCGGGATCGAATCCCACGTCGGGCTCCCGGTGCATGGAGCCTGCTTCTCCCTCTGCCTGTGTCTCTGCCTCTCTCTCTCTCTCTCTCTGTGTGACTATCATGAATAAATAAAAATTAAAAAAAAAAAAGAAAAAATTCTGTATTCACCCCCTTATTCCTATTGAAGAGGAATTCTACATTTCAGGTACCTTTAGTGAGAGGTTGTACTGCATGTTCTAAAACTGAAGCTTGAACAATCAGATCCTCGCTTTCTCTTGGGTTTTAGGTCATAGCTTAGATTTAACATGGCTTTTGAGTTAGGTTAGCTAATTGGATACTCCTATCTAGAATTTTTAATGTTGATTAAGTAGTGTGGTAGGATATACTTTTAGGAATCATTCATTTAATCAGTTACAGCAGTGGTACCTAAACTTTTCCTTTTACAAAAAAGAAAGTCTGTGTTTTTAGTAGCTGTCTATTCTAACTTGCTTTACTAAGCCTAGGTCTCCAAACTCCCAAGGCTCTATAAATTCAGAGTATATAGCAGCTTGCAGCTGCCAGAGTTGGTTTATGTTACTTGCCAGTAAATGTACCAAAGTCCTAGGTCAAGTATTTTTACCATTTAAAGTGTATCTCTCATACAAATTGATTTCTGATGCTCTGATGATTGAAATTACCTCCTGTTGCTCTGCTGTATTTCATATACTTGTCTCTCCCTTGAAAGCACAAATATTTGATCCAAAGTACTTACTTTTGCATCTCTAAGAACTTAGTTACTAAGAAAAATAATTTACAACTGGGAATTTTGGTGTGAGATCTTGGAGATATATATCATTTCCCTAAAAGGTCATGGTATAGTGATGCCATGATACCATAGTCTTCTTTCTATGATCTATAGTTAAGAAAATAGATGTTTTGTGGACAAATCTGAGAAGTAACTAGGTTATTTCTACATCTTCAGTTTTTAAACTATTTTAAAGGAACTATACATATGGATGAACAAAATATATTTTGATAATTTCTTAATATTATCCCAGTACTTAGAACTTTGGATTTTATATTATATGATATAGTATCAGTATTTATAATATATAACATATAATATTATTAATTTATACATGTTATTTAGTATTTAATAAGAATTGTCACTATTAAATCATTATGTTCTGTAAACAATAGAGCCTTTAGAGTTCAGTTCACTATATGTAATTAGTAAGCAGTTATTTGAATACCTCTCTTGCATTTATATACTTATGTGTATATGATGAACTCCCCTTATATTCCTTGCCTACAATATGTATGCTCTAGAAAGAATACAAAAATAAAATAGAAGGCATAGGCAATAAATAACCTTGAGGAATGTAAATGTTTGTTTTTCAGTTATTTGAAAGAAAAAAAAGAATATCTTGCATATGAACATACGAAATGTGGAGGTATATACATGTGTATGTGCACACACATATTACATATATATAATGTATAATATATATGCATTCATTGATTTTAATTAGTGTAATTTAAAAATGTTATGTTGCTTTCTGGACCAGCAATCTTTACATTAGAAAATATTTTCTGACCTTTTATAAAATAACTACAATACCATGATACATATTTTAGTTTGAAATACTGCAAAGGTCATTTCCTTTCTGACATTTTCAAAAAGGAGACAGTTCTAGAAAAGAAAGGGATTTTATGAGATGAACTAGAAAATCAATAGAGAACTTGTTCTTTTACTAGAATGCTTACCTTTTATTTTTTGATTCCTGCTCAATTTCTTTGTACAGAAAGAGAGAAAAAATCATAAACTGAAGATGGATGGTCCGTGTGCAGTGAAATATAGTTTTTGTGATTTTTGATAAATACAAAAGGAAAATTATCTCAGAGGATTTCGTCCACTATGTTGGAGCAATTATTATTAAAACTACAATGGAATGGAAGATTGTGGGTGTGGATATGACTGATATACTGTTGGGTTTATTTTGATTGAAAACCAAAGTACCAAATAATTGTTGATCTTCAACTTGTTTGTGATTTAGAAACAATAATGACAAACGTAGAATGCTTATGAGTAACTGATTAAACAGTGATGTCACTTGCCAAATCCAATGAATGTCAAATACAATTCAGTTCGGCTCTGTCAAGGGCCTACCATGGATAAAACAGAGTAAACAGTGTTTACTATGGGAATAGACCATTTGAATCACCAGTTGTGATTCAAACGTGAAATATTCCATTGACTTTGGCAAATAGACTTTTGGCTGAATATTATAATTTTATTTCTGGTGCAGGGAATCTAGGATCCTCATTATGTTTTACTTTGATTGGTTTTAGTTCAGTGGCTTGTGGTTGAAAGCACAAAGCTCTAAACAAACCTTTGTTCAGTGAATTAATGAATGCATATTGAAATCAGTTCCTATTTTCTGAGAACAAATCAAGAGGAGCTAGAGGTAAAAGAAAGAGGTATTCCTGGAGTCAATGGAGACTATGGAAAAATTATCCTGATAAGGTGAGATGGTAAAAGAAAAAAAAAATAGCATGCAACTAGATAGATATATATATTCTTGAATTCTTGAATAGATTACCCAAGCAAAATACATTTTTCAGTTTCACTGTTGGATTCTGTCCTAGGGCAGACCTAGGCTTTGTGTATTTTCAAAATTAAGGGTTAAAAGGGCTGGGCTTGCATTTTTGAATCTATTCTGACCTTTCCATGTGATACAAGGCCTAACCTTAAACCCTATGATTCTCAGTAATATTCTAAGACCTGTTGAGTGGAGGGAAACATTAAAAATGGTACTTATTAAAGGGTAAGGATTCAGAACAGTAAAGTCAGCCCCAGAACATATTGAAAATCTTTTAAAATGGAATTACTTCCGTGGGAGTGCCGTGCATATACTAAGCATATAATCTTAAAGCATCCTTTTAGTGACAGAATTATATAGGACGGGTCAGACGTTGCTTGTAAAGGAAAACATTGAAAGGATGTACATTCATGATTCTTTTCTCAAGACTAAAGAATTCTGTATAAAAGAGTCCTGTGATCAAGATAATGTATGCTGGTAATGTTTTTTATAAAATAATAGCAGTGGGCAACATCACCGCATATATGCTCCTCTGAAGGCAAAACCAGAGCTATCCAAAGCTTTAGAATGTTGCAAGGTATTATATATTGTATATAAGAAAATATTTACATATAATTTGCATTGTAATATTTGTTTTCTCATTCATCCTAGCTCATTCTCAGTAGACATGCATGCCTGTAGAGCTGTATTTGCTTGTGACTGTCCAATATCTACTGATAGTGTTGGTACAGTAACAATTGCTCAAAATTTTTATTTTAAAGATTTTATTTGTTCATAAGAGACACAGAGGGTGACACAGAGATGTAGGCAGAGGGAGAAGCAGGATCCCTGCAGGGAGCCCAAATTGGGACTCAATCCCAGGACCCTGGGATCATGACCTGAGCCAAAAGCAAACACTCAACCACTGAGCCACCCAGGTGCCCCTGCTCAATATTTTGAGTATCATTTCCACTTCCTTCCATTCATGTATCAGTGTAGTACTCATTTGTTGATGGTTTACTATGTGCAAGTGGTATGATTAGTGCCAGATTTATAGTGATTAAAAAAAATAGATACCAAATATAATCCTAGCCTTCATGGAGATCACAGTAATATACGCCAAGAAGTGTACAAAGGTCTTTGCATTTATCAGAGTTTTTAGCTTTCATAACCCCTCTATAATGTCAATTCAATGATTTACATCATTTTACTACTAAGGATACTGAGGCATTTGCACAAGGTCACACTAGTTTCTATTTATTAAAGACTCACCTATTACTGAAAGTGCCTTAAATAGGATGTTAAAAATACTTCCTATACTACAATAATCTGATAACCTAATGTTGCATTTAGAAAACTTATGGATTTGTGGCGCCTGGGTGACTCAGTTAGATGAGTGTCTGACTCTTGATTTCTGCTCAGTGCATGATCTTGGAATGGTGGAACTGAGCCCCAGGGCAGACTCCTCTCTCAGCAGGGAGTCCACTTGGGATTCTCCCTCTCCATCTGTCCTTTTCCCTGCTGTGCTTATGCGCTCTCTCTCTCTCTTTAACAACAACAACAAAAAGAAAGTAAGTCTTTAAAAACAAAACCAAAACCAAAAACCTATGGAATAAAAATCCATATCTTACTCCAAGTGATTTTTTAAGGAAGTTCTAGTAACCCAGTGTTGATCTTTGGGCATGGGTAAAAATGGCCTGCACCCCTAAATGATACCTTTGAATCTAATTTCTCTCTCTTGAACTCAGCTTTCTTTCCTTGTGCTCCTTCCCAGAGAGGTCCTCTTCCCTGCAATCACATATCAGACAAAAGTACCAGGGCGAAAATTTTTCCAGCTTAAGTTCTGAAGCAAAAAAAAAAAAAAAAAAAAAAAAAAAAAAGGTGTCTTTTCTGGTATTCTTAGCATAGATCCTAGGATTTAACCTGCCTTTTTTTTTTTTTTTTTTTTTTTTTTTGCCTTTTTAAAAACTGTCCTGATTTGAACTGGCATGTACTTGTCCTAATTTGTGTGAACTGAAAGTGTGTGCATGGGAGAGGAGCATCCACAAACAAAAACTAAGGATGTTTGTAGAACCAGAATACCTTCTTCATAGGCAAACCTAAATGAACACTATACCCCTAGTGTATCTGAAGTTCATTTGTTTTCCACTGACCTCATTTCCCTTTCAGCCAAGTCCATTTTAGAAGTCTTTACCAGCTCCTGATACTCAGGAGTGACCAAATCAGAGCAGCAGAGAGAGAAGACACACTTGAACTTTGGACCACAGGAAGTTGTAATCAAATGCGCTGTCACTTTAAGCAGTTGTCACAATATTTAAGGCAGACCTGAAGCTTCCTACTCATCCCCTCTCAGATATTACCATGATAAAGGACAGCTGCCCTTAGTTCTTAAGCCCTTAGTTTCTGATCCCTGAGGATTCTCTCTGGCAGTCAGAGTCTGCTCTCCCTAGGCCTCTGCAGGCTTAAAAGGCCAGAGAATTAATGCTCAACCAGCAGTCCCCTGGTGGTATGAGCCTGAGATACGTGGGTCACCCTGATCCCCAGCTTCATCCCAGTGGGACTAAGATCTAGTTAGTTGATATGAGAATGTGCACTTTGTAAGCTGTCTTTCCTTCTCTGTCTCACTTCCCTGCTCCTCTCTTAATGCCTATCAGGGTCACCTCCCAGATAGACTGCTTGTCCTCACCTTGGTACCACCTTGGAATCTGAAAATGATCACATAGTCAGTGATCACATAGTATCTAGGTTTTTAAATATGTTTTGCTAAATACTTATCTTCCATTGTCATAATCTTTTTTTAAGTATAAAAAAGTAAAGGGGAGAGACATTCATAATTCCCAGAAATCCTTGCAACATGTTTTTATAATTAATGCAAATCCTGTACACTTATTATTCTGTTCTATAGATAGAAAATTTAAATAGTATAATCAGATAAATATTTAAAGATTGAGTTCGAATGCTATCTTCTCCTCACAGTTAATTACCAAGATTCCTCTTATGAAAAGGAGACTATAATGAGAGGGGAAACAAAAAGGGGAGAATGAGAGAGAAAGCACAAAGATTTTGTTGTAGAGCTGGAAACTATAAATAAGCCAAATAAATTTCTTTAAATTCTGCTGCAAACAATAATTCTGTCTCTGAATATTTTTTTAATGAATAAAACATGTAACATACCTCTTAACATACATATTTTTTCACCTCGTTCTTATGTATCTTAGATGTTGTATATCACACCATGGAAATTGCTCAGTTCTTTTCAAGCTACTAGGTAGCTTAGCACTGTATGAATGCACTCCATGAATGTGTATTACTTACTTAACTAGATCTTTGCCAATGAATATTTTGTTATTTCCAATCCTTTTTCTGTCATTGAGATATTATGATGAAATTCTTCAATATACATCTGTGAGTAATCTTTTGGATACATTTCTAGGAATGGAATTATTGGTTAAGGCATATGCATTTCAAAGTTGTAAAGATACCATGAAATTGTCTTCTGTGGTAGTTGAAACCATTTATCCATCACACCAATTAAAGGTGTTTGCCTTTTCCCTTGTAACTGATGTGATGACTTTTTAGATTTGCCATCCTTCCCAATCAGGCAGTTTGAAAAAGATAACTTGTTTTTAATTTGCAGTTTTTATATTATGAGTAAGGACTTTTTTTCAAAGGTCAAGAATTAATTTAGTACCGTAGAGATGGGTTATTCAGCTATTCAATGGGTCATCAATTAATGAGAAGAATTCAAAGCACATTATTAGAAACACAGAGTATTGAAAAAAGAGGTTCCCTCCCAGATGAGAAGCATAGCCCTACTCAGTAGGAGTCTCCCTTGGACCTAAAAGTCCTGACTATTAGCAAGCTGGGAGGGTTGATTTTTTGTTCACCTCACCAGGGCTGGCTGGGTCTGGACAGCTTAGGTGTCGAAGAAGAAAGAAGAAGAAGAAGGAGAAGGAGAAGGAGAAGGAGAAGGAGAAGGAGAAGGAGAAGGAGAAGGAGAAGAACTCAGCAGCAGCTAAGTTTTTTGCCATAACAAAGCCCTCTTTATCTTGTGGCTTTTATTTATTAATGTTTGTAATTTTTTTATTGGAGTTTGATTTGCCAACATATAGCATAACACCCAGTGCTCATCCCATCAAGTTGCCTCCTCAGTGCCCGTTACCCATCTTGTGGCTTTTATTATCAGGCCAAGAAAATTTATAGAAACATCCAGATTCCCTGTCAAAGCTGTGTCAGCAAGTCCCTGTTCTTACCTGGAGGAGAAGAGAAAGGTCAGTACTCAGATATTACTAAACACTAACTCAGCCTCCCCTGAGCATCATGTCTCAGCTACCCATTTTTTTTCAACACAATGTGTTCATTGCAACTTTTTCCCAATTACTTGAAGTGCCTTGAGTCAAATACAAAATCCCCATGGGTATTTTAAGTGGATATCTAAACTTCTGTTTCTTTTCTCATTTCCTATCTAGCTTCTTTCAGTACCACACTGCTTTAACTATGGTAGCTTTATGTTATATTTTCTAGACAATACGCTAGATTTTCCTCTTTACCCTGCTTCTTTAGGAGTCTTCATCACATGCTTGTATTTGTGAGTGTGTGTGTAGGTTTTGTGTTTTTGTTTTTCATAGACTGATGTTTTACATGTATTTTTTTTTTTACTAATTTTCATATTATATATAAGAAAATTGATTATCAAAGAAATAAGATGTCTCACACCAATTTACACAGCTGATAAGGGCCAGAGAGGGACTTGAATTCAATGTATAACACCCAAAATCTGCATGTTGAGTTTTTACATAAATGACAATGCCAAAAATGCTAGGATGTGTGGTCAGAATTTCCCAAACTGAAAGATCTCTGGCAGTAGAGGGAGGGTAGTTAAGGGGAAAAGGAGCAAATTGAAGTCTAAGAGTTTTTTTTTTTTTTTTTTTTTGGTGGGGGGCAGATGGCTACGGAGAAGCCTTTGTTATAGAAAAGAATGGGCAAAAAAAAAAAAAAAAAGAGAGAGAGAGAGAGAGAGCTTTCAACTCTGGTGTGAAACCTCAACAGATGGGTGGAAAACTTGGATGTCCCAGGCCAAGTCTCATTAAAATTAGAGGAGAATTGAAGATATAAAAGTAAATAAATAAAGCAGTGCTTGATTTCAGCAATTTATATTGTTAATAACGAAACTGCCATTAGTGTCACTCTGTTGTGCATGTATGAATCATATACAGGTATGTGTGTGTGTATATATATATATATATATATATATACACACACACTATACATTTATACTATATGTTTAGTTATATATACTATATATTTAGTTATATATATATATATATATATATATAACTAAAATTTTACATTTATTTAAAAATATTAAAAAGCCAGTAGTAGTTGGGGTAAAAGAGAATAAAAGAGAAAAATCAAGCAACCATTTATGGAGGAAGTAACCATAGATATAATTTAACACAACTGTGAATCCTACTTTTTATCATCCCAGGTACTGTCATATGCATTTGGACTTTGCTAAGGAGAGGTTATCAACAACTCTTACCTTACCCCAACATGCATACCTATGCATACCTATGCATGTTGGGGTAAAGTAAGTACTGACTGCTTGGTATGAGTATAGGGAAATTCAAAATTTTGGGGGTAATAGGGACCTGGCAGAAAGATTACCATCAGGGTGAGTACTCTATGGGTAGACAGGGGACTCGATAGTCTTCAGAGGCAGAGCAGCTCAAAAAGACAAGAAAGAGGAACAATTACCAACGGATATTGTTAAATTATTTCCAAGGGGTGTGCTAGTACCTCTTTGTTGCTTTGTTGCTCTTATCATATATTTTTCATGGAGGTTACATATAGGTGATACTTTTTTGTGGAAGTGGATTTTTTAGGTAAACATCAAGATGGTACTGAGTTCTATGTCTAGATTGAGTAAAGGAAAGAACAGGAAAGAACAGATTATTTTAAAAAGCTGGAGTTGAGAATAGAGAAAATTCTGAATGTAAACATGGAGATGAACAAAAATTCCTGAAAAAATTTCAGTCTTCTAAGTTGTTGAAATGGTGTGGTGAAAGCCAAGAACTCGAAGTGGTACAGTTGGACAGAGTTAATATACGGCCCTTTGGGTAAGAAAGAAACTTATTAAGATCCTTGGTTCATATGACCATATCAGTTGAGAGAGACCCAATCCTGGCCCATTTACTAGATTACCATTCTTCTGTCAGACACCCATTGCTCAGGAGCAGACTCCACAGCCAAGGTTTCCCAGTTTCTTAGAACAAACCATTAATAAGATCATAAAGAAGAAGTGATTACAGAAAAGATGCTACCCAACCTCCCTGGTGCTCTTGCTAACCTACACCTATGGGTAGGAAAAGACAGCCTTGAGAATCCTCATTTCAGTTTGGCCATGGACTTAGTCACATCAGTCTAGAGAACAGAACAAATACATTTTTCAGTCCTCGCTTTCTTCCTCAAAAGACAAAATCTGGCACAGTGCAACTCAACTGGAGAACTGGAGAAGAAAGGGCACATCAAACTGCCCTGAGCATGAATTTCTAAGTTTCATTTCCTGGGAGAGAACCATAACATTAAGTTAGATCCAAAATAAGGAGAGAAGATTTCAATCAGGATAGAATTCAGAAAATGAAGTTTGGGGATCACCCCTGACAGTGAAAGCAAGCCACTCTGCTGAGGACAGAGACCGTGCTGAGAAAGAAACACTTCAGACCTGCCCTAGAAAGAAACACTTCAGACCTGCCCTAGAAGGGATAGGCTCTTCAAAAAAGTAAACCCAGACAAAGGACAAGCCATATGTTACAGAGTTGTCCTAGAAGAAAGGAAAATCAGCAGGTTCCTTTGAAACAAATTAGTGTCAGCCTTTAAACAGAGCCCAGTCCTGGATGCAAGCAGTCTGTTCTTGTGATAGTAGAGATACTAAAGGTCAGGACCAATATCTGTCATGAATCTGATCCTACAGCGTGGGCTGGTCTAAAGTGTCGACTTCATGAAAGGGAAGATACTCAACACAAAGAAGTTCTTTAGATCTAGGCAGAACCCAAGAGCTAAATAATGTTGTGATTGCAGGTCTCCTTCCTTCCTTCTGCAAAGCAGAGAGTCAAAGGCCAATCCTCAGGGTCTGAAATGCCTGAGGGAGGAGTAAGCAGATCAGATGCAAGTCCAGACTTCCAAGCCTCTGAGGGCTGGTTTTCCTGGTTGGCATATGCAGGAACTGCAGAGGTCAGATTCTTCCAGCTTCCTATGCCACTGCTCTGGGCAGTGTCTTTTAGGTTATATCTCTGCCAGTAAGTCCTTATCCGTGTACCCTCTAAGAGAAAAAGATAATATCAAGGAAATATTTCAGACCTTATAATCAAAACATGCTATGCTGGCAAATTCTTTGAAAAGAGTGGTTCTTGTTTTCACTAACCCAAAATTTTTTCCTTTCCAATATATTTGTTTCTTATAATAGGTAAATGGTGTCTTCTATCTCTGCCACACTTAGAGGTTAAGTTTGAAAGTATCTAAATAGCCCAATCATTAAGAAGAAAGGTACTAGATTTAGCTCTTATGGAGTTTCTTTGGTTCTCAAAGAAGGCCCTGCTCATGGAGGGACAGTGACAGGGACATTGCACACTCATTACCATCTTGGGTTGTATTATTTGTACCTCCTGTGAAATTCCTATTTTAAAAATACATAGTATATTTATAATGCATAATTTGTCCCTAAGGAAAAATACAAAGGAACAATTACTATTAAAATCTTCAGGGCAGCCCAGGTGGTGCAGTGGTTTAGCGCCGCCTTTGGCCCAAGGCGTGATCCTGGAGACCCGGGATTGAGTTCCACGTTGGACACCCTGCATGGAGCCTGCTTTTCCATCTGCCTCTCTCTCTCTCTCTCTCTCTGTCTCTCATGAATAAATAAATAAAATCTTTAAAAATAAATAAATAAATAAATAAATAAATAAATAAATAAGACCTTCATATCTTTTGAAATTATAAAAGAAAAACTAACAAAGTTTAGTCTTTAGTCCTACACTCTGGATCAAGAATTCTTTCTCTTGTTCCCCACATTCCTGAACTCTATACAGTGTCAGGTTGGCAAGGTTAAACTGGCTTAAACAGGAAGCAGCGTTCCCCACCAGAGCTATAGGGAAGCTAAGAATGTAGCCTCACATTAGAAGTGTGGGGAGGCTAAGACTTTAGTTATGAAGACAGGGAAGAAATCTATATTCCTGATTCTCTTTGTGTGAGCAGCTGGCATCTGCACCGAAGTCCTCTTTTCCTTCCTAAAAAATTATTCTGCATTGCTATCAGTAATTTACAACTTACAGAATTATACAATAGCTCTGATAGAAACAGAATCAGATAACAGAAAGATTTGCTTCAAGCAGTGTGTAATTTCCACTGAAGGATAGATTTTTCCCTATAGTTTCCTCCCTTATGATTAAAAAAAAAAACTCATAAAAAGATGATTTTTTTTTGGTCACAAAATAAGGCTACCAGTCTTAGTAGGTTGGACCTGGTTATTTATATAAGGGCAGAAAGAGTGCTTACTTAATATACAGGCCTTTTAAAATATGCTACAGTAGATGTTATCATAAAAAATCTCAGATTGGGCTTTTTAATTCCCTTATTATTTGCTATTCTGAAGCTAGGAAGAAAAACAGAAGAAATTCTCTCCACCAGGTTTTACTAACATATAGATATTTGAAAAATACCTTTCTTCTCAAGGTCTCCAAAATATCCTAGGGTTCCTAGAATGCCTGGAAGTGACCTTGCTTTCTTCCTGTAGGGCTGAACCCTGTAAGCCAGATACTGGACCTCTTTTTCTGGGAAGGCTTTACAAGAATTGGTTCCATAAAGTGCCTTAAAAGCGGCTACTATGAGTATGATACTCAGTATTGTATGAGTATCATTCTTGGACATGACATTTTGGGCAGGTCTTTGGTTATATAACCAACATCGCCAATAAGTTTTGGAAAAAAGAGGACAGATTGTTAAAGAACCTATGGAAATAACTATACTGCCATGAAAAGTAAAGAGAAATAAAGTTTCTGAATTTCTGGCTATCAGTGAAAATGTATCATTTTTTTTTTTAAATTTCAGTTCAGCCTACCAGTGCTATTAAATTATTTGTTAGTATTTACAGATTTCTCAAAAACAAAGGCTTTATGTGTTTGTGTATAATGCATATGTATGTATATATATATGTGTAAGACATATGCAATATAATATGCATGTATAATATATAGCATATATATGTATTTATTATAATAAATATATTAACATATATATATTTTAAAACCCACCATCTCTCAACAATTCATCCAGTCCTATTTAATTCTTATTTCCCTAGATCTTGGGTCAGTGATCTCATGAGTGCCTCTGCTTTCCAGTGACAGAGTTCTGGAAATTCTTACTCAGTAGCCCTGTATAGTATTAAAATTATTCAAAGGATGCCATTAGAAGTCTGTACTTAAGAGTCATTCTTTGAAGTATCAAATGTTTGAAATACATGGCACAGTCCTTTTTCACAGAGCTCTGAGATAGTCCTTTTTTGAGTAAAACAAGAACTCGGGCTATAGCTGCAAAAAATCAGGGAAGGATCAAAGTAAAACAAAACCTCTGTAGATCAGATTTAAAATGGCTGTGGCTAATTTATTACTGATAGTTTTCAAAAGAGAAAAATATGATAGGAATTTATAACAAGAATAATACAACTGACAAGAACATAAAGTTGATGCTGGGGTGTGGGGAAATAAAAAGATATGACTAGTCCCCCAAAAATTTTTAGCAAAATGTCTATAAGTATAATGATTAAGGTTATTTTCAAAGGATGAAGTGAACATTACATCTATGCTTTAAAATAAACGATTATTAAAAAGGAAAACATTATTGAGATAACTATATATATATATATACACAACTATAACTATAGCTATACATATACATATACATATATACATAGAGAGATAGGTAGATACATACACATACACACACAAAATACAGCAAATTTTCAGCAAGAATATAGCAAGAACATATAGTATAAAGAGACCGTAAAGAGGCTCAGTGTGTCTGAAGTGAGTTTGAAATATCTGTATTAAAATAAAAAGAGCAAACTCCGTTTTTAGTATTGATGTATGTGATCAACTTGAAAATTAATGGTCTAGAAGATGCTAGATCCAAATTAAAGAAGTGAGGTTATAGCCATAAAATAATTTAAGTTTTTTTTTAAATTTTAGTTAACATATAGTGTAATATTCGTTTCAGGTATAGAATTTAGTGATAAAACACTTTCATATTATACCTGGTGCTCATCGCAACAGGTGTATTCCTTAATACCCTTCATCTATTTTACCCATCTCCCCACTCACCTTCATTCTGGTAACTATCAGTTTGTTTTCTATAGTTAAGAGTCTGTTTCTTGATTTTCCTCTCTTTTTTTCCCCTATGCTCATGTGTTTTGTTTCTTAAATTCCACATGGGAGTGAAACCATCGTATTTGTCTTTTTCTGACTTATTTTGCTTAGCATAACAGTCTCTGGCTCCATTCATGTCCTTACAAATGACAAGATTTCATTCTTTTTATGGCTAATATTCCCTTGTGTATATCTACATTTTCTTTTCTCATTCATCAGTTGATGGACATTTGGGCCATTTCCATAATTTGACTATTGTAGATAATGCTGCTATACACATTGGGGTGCATTATCACTTTGAATTAGTATTTCATATTCTTTGGGCAAATACCTAGTAATGTAATTGCTGGATAGTAGGATAATTCTGTTTTAAATAATAATTTGTGGCTACTGACACCAGATTGCTTTTGTCTAATATCATCAGGCAAACCACCATGAAGATTCCCATAAATATAGAAAACCTTTCAGAACTATTTCTTACTATATATTTCAGTGTTTCTGAGGTTAAAACATATTATAGAAAGCAAGGATACTGAATAATTTATGGAGACTTCCCATGAAACATGCCATCTCTAAAATAGTTATATTAATTACATTTTAACTATATAAATTTAATCTATGGAAGGCTGAGCAGCTTTTCCATTTGGTAATTCTCCCAATGATACTTGTAGATATTAATATATAAACTATGTTAATTATTTCTCACATATTTAAAATATGCTTAATATTTCTAATTATTTCCATTTATTTTATAGGGTGAAAAAAATCTTTGTGATTTTCCAGGGTACTTCTAGGAAATCTAGAAGATAGTTTAAGCATAAAAGATAGGCTAAAATTCTTATTTTATTTTATATTTAAGATTTGTATTTGGGAAGCTCAAATCAAATTTTCTGGTAATTTAAAAATTTAACTTAAAATCATAAGGCCTGAAAGTTGTAATTGGCTACACATTTGAAAACAACAATAAAATACTTAAACATAAGCGATAACATACTTGTAAATAATCTTAGCTACTTCATAATTGAAGGAGCTTTACTTACTTAAATGCACAAGGACTTAAAGTGAACATAAAGAAAATTATTTCATTAAGATACAGAATCTGTGCTATCACAGTAGATTGCACAGAGAAGAGGAATGACCATTCATACTGTAAGCTAAGACAATAAACAACAAACAAAGGAAACAAGTCAACAAAAATTGAATAAATTTGCTAAGATGTTAATGCATTTCATAGCTTTCAGGACTCATGCAGTAAGTTAAGGCAAATTTAATTTTCCAGTTTTGCCTGTCATTATGCTCTTTTATATTCTGGAACAAATTGATACTTGGGACAGATCTCAGGATGTCTGTGAGCTCAGAACTAACTTTTTAAAATTACTAAGACATCATAAAATGATTATATATTATTGCTATCTTCAAATGAATCAGTAAGCATTAAATAAAAATTTTAGTTTCAATTTCAATACAGTAGATATCACTGATTATAACCTACCTACTCAAATAAAGAATTGTTCTTTGGGATGCTCAATAGGTTCAAAGAGTATAAAGAAATTTAGAGAACAAAAAGAGAAAAAAGTCCAAATCCTGTTTATGATTGCTTTGTTCAGGGGAAGAGATGATGTGGATAATTAAGAACTGTTTTGTCACACTCTCTATTTTAGCAGATTTGCAGAACTGATAAATTCCCATGACACAATTTTCCATATCTACTAACGGCTGTTATACAACTTTTTAAAATGAAAGAAATGGTAAAATGGTGGTGGGAAGAAACACAATATATTCACTAACACTCAAAGATACCTCAATGTAGCATATAAAAATAAGAAACAAGAGCATATAAACTTAAAATGATA
Organism: Canis aureus; assembly: GCF_053574225.1. Lineage (NCBI taxonomy): Eukaryota > Metazoa > Chordata > Mammalia > Carnivora > Canidae > Canis > Canis aureus. The sequence continues at coordinate 50,426,723 of NC_135614.1, forward strand.
TGTAGTGCTCAATGTTTTTGTATTTTATTCTTACTTAGAAATCATCTAGTCCTCTAACGAATATCCATTATCTTAATATCAGTTCAAAGTTGTAAATTACCTTATGATCTTGGGAATCATGTTCAAATGGACATGCTGTAAAACATAATTATTATTGAAATAATGTTTGTCATACTGATTCAATCTAGTTAAACACAAATTTATACCTTTTATTATCTTGAATATTCAGTTTGAATTATTTTAGCTTTACCCCAAATTTTAAGGTATTTTATAGGTAATATTGGTAAATCAGAGAAGATACAGCTTTTATTAAACCAAAATTTTAACTAATCTCTTTTGTCAAAGATTTACCTAAATTATGTAAGCAGATTCTCTAAATGTTTCTGAGTTAGTGTTCTTAAAAATAATTTCTTAGTCTAGTATATTTAAAGTATTAGGAATCAGATTTCCTTATTTTTGGGGAGTTTAGGAATACTGTATTTATATATGTTCTTATTAACCTTTATAAGCCAGTCATAACAGTGCCCCTTTATATTAACAGACCTTATAATCAATCTGTCTTTACTAACTAGCAGTAAATAGATTACATTCTATATCTTTATGTAGGTATAAAATAGAAAATATTAAGTACAGAATGAAAGATAATTTTTTCCTAAACATTGACATGTAGATAGAAAGACATAGAACTTACATTTTTATTTCTGAAATTTCAGCCATGGATCAACAGTAAACACTGACACACAAAAACTCACTGGTTAAGATCTCAATAAACCCCTGTTCTCTTTCCAATGGGCATGAAATGCTTAATTGATTTGAGCTCAAAAATAACAAATAGATGAACATAAGAAGACTAACCAAATAGTCTGTTGTTATCCACAGACTGTCTGTTGTTATAAGAGAATAGATCTCTTCTAATATATTCAGAGAGAACACCAAATAACCTATTAACCAAGGACGAATAAAAAATGAAAACAAAAAAATAAAAACATAGTTGAATGGAAAATTAAAATTAGAATAACAGAATCAGCAGAGTTCTGCTTTGTATTCACTTCTGGAATTTGTCTGGACACTTTTCAGGTGATTAAGTTTACCAAGCACTGTCAGATATCCATTAGGCATCTCAGTGAAAGACCCTCAAAATTGTTAAAAGTAATTTTCAAATTAAAAAAAAAGGATAAAATGATACTCATACAATTGTAAAATAAACACACATTAAACATTTTATTTTACTCACAGTATAGTAACCAAACATAGTGTGTTTAAAGGTGAATTCAAAAGAACAGAAATATTTATAGACATAAATGAACAAATGAACACAATAATATATTGTTCACAAGGATGTGGAGGGTGGAAAGAAGAGCATGGGGTGGTCTCTCCCTCTAAATAATTAATTTGTATGTCTACAGACAAGCTGTATTTTGTAATTATCTACAACTTCCAGAGTTATAAAATAGCTTCTATGGAATCAGAATCAGGAAATGTTGAAAGTGTGCTACAATTGATGTACAGTTTTCTGCTGGAACACAATTCTTTTCTCTATAACATTCAAGTAGCACTTAGGTTATTCTCCAGGCATGGAATAAACTGGGTTCAAAGCTAAGGTCAAGAAAACTAAACTCTGCCTTGGGATAGATCTCTGAATCTCTTATCCATTAAAGGATAATCTAGATGTTAAGTGATTCAGATAACTGGACACTTTCATACTTTTTATTTCCTAAAAATAGGGTTTTTTTGTTTTGTTTTGTTTTGTTTTGTTTTTGTTTGTTTTAATTTTAGAAAAAGTTGCCGGAATCCCCAGAGCACAGCTGGGTGATAGTGTATGAGGTTATGTTTTTGGAAGATATTAATATCTAAACAGAGGAATGGCTGGAGCAAAGCATTACAAGAGGGGGGTACAGTTTAAGGATCTATAGTAACTCTGCCGTTAATTTTTGTGCCTTATGCGAAAGCTCCTGTGGCTATGGGGCTTGCCTTAGACTCCTACTCAGACCTTTGAACTAGAGCTGTCAGAGGTACCATGTGTTTTCTCATTTTCATACATATTACCCAAGACAAAGCTATTGAAGAACCCACCATAGAAGTTACTGACAAAGAATGCTGAAAAGGGTGGGAGTTCCTGAAGAAAGAGGTAAAATTGGTGTGAGGGTACCACAAAACAGTATCTAGAGCTCCATAATACATATTGTTTGTCTTCATGCCTAGAGGGTGGACAAGTTAGGGTCAGTATGGTACATCCTGCCTTTATTCCAGTATCTTTGTTACCTTACCCTAGCTCCTGAATGATGAGCCTAGAAAAATAACAGTGGTTCTAATTAAGTTTTTGCAAAGGTTTTGTTTTTCTTTGTAGTTAAGTTTAAGAACCTGTACTGCTTGTAGTATTAGGCCCTATTGTGGTTCCCTGTCTTCTATTCCAGATCTTCTTGAACTGTGGACCTGTTTTGTCCTGTATATAATTCCTTTATAAGCTCTGAAGTTCTGTTTCTAAAGAATAACCATAATGATCGGCTAACAACCGTTTCCAGATTTCTCTAATGTGCTGAGCTAACAAGTGGTGGTGATGAGATTCCAGAGTATAGATTCTTTTTCAAAAAAATATTTATTTATTTGTTTGTTTGTTTGTTTGTTTGTTTATTTATTTATTTATTTATTTATTTATTTATTTATTTATTTCAGAGAGAGAGGGGAGAGAGAATCTTCAAGCAGACTCCTCACTGAGCACGGAGCCCAACATGGGGCTTGATCCCAGGACCCCAACCTCATGACCTGAGCTGGAATCAAGGGTTGTTCATTTAACCGAGCCATCCAGGTGCCCTTCCAGAGTCTTGATTCTTAATTACACCAATCAGACTATGGTATTTCCATCTTCATGTTGCCTAATCTGTGGATAAAAGAGGACAGAAAACTAGCATATAATGAGCATCATCTCTGTAGTTACTATTCAGTGTTTGATAAAACTTTCTCTAGCTAATGATAAACCTTATAATAGTTGATATTTTCATTTTAAAATCCAGATTATTATGAATTAAGTGAGAAGTTCAGTAACTTTCAACAATTAAGGTCTACTAAATTTGCCTCCAGAAGAAGTGATGTATGCTTTTGTCTAAATCAGTGAGATATATTACTTTACTCACTAGGCCAGATAGTGATCCAAAAAAATAGATTGGTTACAAATATGGGGCATCAAACACTTCTATGCAAACTCCTTTCTGGATCACCCCTTAAGTTGTTACAATGTTGCTTTCCTTCCAAATTACCATCAACAAATTATACCTACTTAATATACAAATTCAAATCATTGGTGACCAGTTAATTGGTCATCAACTCTTGATGCAAATAAAAGTTGAGCTTTCTTTCTGTGGGAAAAGTGACTAAGAGACTAGCCAGTTATTATACTAAGGAGTTAGCATTTGAAGTGTTAAATAATGACCTACAAGATATTGTGACAGTTAAAATAAAAGTAGAGTATCGGAAATAAAGGGTTCGATTTTTTTCATTAGAAATAAACATTCAGGTTTGATAAAACTCAAATAACATGTGCATTTCTACACCTGTCTCTGCTGAAATTGATAATATATAATATTGTTGCTAATGAGTGTTAAAAAACAGGGATGGGAATAGTTAAATTGGTTTGGAGTGACCTTTGGTGGGTTACAACTAAGAATAATTAAGTGCTATTCAAAATTCCAGGATCCAGAAGTAAAGCCAATATTATAAATACAGGAAAAATTAAGAATTCTATTGACTACTTAGCTCTATTAGATCCACACATGAAGTGTAAGAATATAAATGGAGCAAGATTTGGAATATTCAAACTGTTTCCTCTAGGGAAGACTTGCCACGGAGGGATGCTCATGAAGGCAGAGTGGTCAGGAATAGCTACGTAATAGGATCATGGATGAGTTTGCTGGTGATGAAGAGGCAATCCCGGCAAGCCTGAGGCACCTCAAAAAAGTGCTGAGGCAGGAATTAAGGTAGCACTTTATCGAACAATCAGAAAGGAAGTTGTAACAAGCTGAGGTAAAATTTGCTTCATAGAAATGAGATGATTACTGCTAAAAGAGCCAGCAAACACTGATTTGAATTCCTGCTCTCTCTCTTACTAGTTCTGAAAATTTGGGGTAATCCAAATGAATCTCCAGTTCATTTGTAAAATAGAGATACTGTTTTATGATACACAAGAATTCAAACATAACCCCCAATTATTTTTCATAAGCTTACTTATAGGAAGAGAAACAAAGTCCATAGTATTCAGAATAAAATAAAAAACATAAACTAACAATTCTTGTTAGAGATTAGAACATAAAACAGAGTTTATCTTAGAAATTCTACTTGTTTTACTTGCTGCAAGATCCCTATATTACAATCTTAGCAATTCTTTCTTTTTCATTTATATTTATATGTATACACATATTTATATATGAGTTATACACATGGCTTAATCCTTTAGTTCCTTAAAGTCTTGGCTCAAATCCCTCTTACCTGAATGACCTTCCTTAGTTGATCATCCCCACCTTAAACACGGCATTCAACTGTTTAGACCCTCATTCTGATTTATTTTGCTTTAGATACATGCCATCAACTGAGAAATTATGTGTTTATGGGTTTATCAGAGCTCTTATTCTGCTAAAATAGTAACTCTTTCAAGGAAGAGACTTTGCTGTTTTTCTTCAGTTATGTCTCTGTTGCTTAGTTAATGGCAAATAGTAAGTGCTCAGGAAATATTCATTAGTCCCTCTGATTTTGAAAAAAAATAAAATATTATCATATGGTCTGCTTCAGAATAAATGAATGAGTATTCAAAATATGTTTTAATTAATAGGAGAATACTGTAGATAAGCTATTTATTTATCTAATATTAATGGAGAAATTTTCTTCCAATAAACACCCTAAAAAGAGTAACAATCATGTACTGGAAATTAAAAGATTATGCTTTCTGATGTTCTCCCAGTTTTGTGTCAGAATAACAAATTAACTCTTTTATAATGTGGAATATTTTTGCCTGGAGTCAATTATGTTCTTTGCTTTTCTGAGATAGTAAATATAATGAAGAGCTTTGTTTATTCTGTTCTCTACTCTCTGACTTTTGTTTGGCTTGTACAGCCTTAAAGTGCTTCTCTGCCTTCTTTTTAAGTGTAATTTGAATTCAGACACTTCAGTTCTATTACTTTTCACAAAGAATAAACAATTTTATGATTACGGTATGTATATATGATCTATCTATATAAAAATAGATATCCTTCCCTTTCTCACATCTCATATTGCATTGAAGACAAATGAAAAGCAAATTACAGAAAGATACATATAGTATGATCATGTTTCAGTAAATTATAAAACAGGAAGCAATACGGTATATTTTTCCTAGAAACAAAAATGTGGTATGCAAATATGGTAAGTACAAAATTCATGACAATAGTTCTCCCTGGGAAGAGGGTATGGGAATAAGGTGGCAAGAAGTATAAAGGGGATGCCTGTCTCAGCCTTAATAATTTATTTCAGACAGATAGGTAGGCAGCTAGAAAGAGAGGTATGTGAAGTAAATATGAGAAAATATGTACATTTGATGGTGGTTTATGTGATATTTGTCATTTTACCCTTTGTACTTCTCTGCAATTTAATGGCCTTTTGCAACTTAAAAATGGTAATCATATTATTATATTTACTGAGGCAGAAAGACAAAGCCTAGAGAAAGATTACAGTGCTAAAAAATGACTTTTGTCCTCAACCACCCTCTTCTGTCACTTCCAATATCTATTTAAAGGACAAAAAATATTCAGAAAGACTTACTGAAGTATTAATAACATTAATGAAACCATGAGATAATTTCATTCTCCTATTATAATTGTTCTCTATAAAATGTTTGGGCACTAAAAAATGTGAGACATTATTGTAATATTGTCAGATAATATAAATGCCTTATGAAAATTAGAATACTACATAGATATTATAGTGTTAATAGGCTGTTATTATGTAAATATATCCTCTGGTATCCACATATTTTATATACAAGCAAACACTTGAGTCTAGACTATGTTTGATCCTTTCTAATGTCCACTGGTGTCAATTACAATGAGATTTTACTTCTCTATTTTCATCACAAGCACCAGAGAGGAAGTACAACCTGTAATCAGAACTTTCTGAAGGAAGGAAGATCAAAGCTTTGTCCTTTAGACAATCCCTTAAACTCTGAAACTTGGAGTGAGATTAGTCTAACTTTATATCAGATAAGCAATTTAAAGAATTTGGAACTACATAGATTTTATAGCTGAACTTACTATTTTTCTACAACTGAAGAAAAGGAAAGGGAAAAAAGACTCTGAGAAATGGGAAATAACCGTTTAATGTTATCTTAAAGAAGAAAACATAAAGTTAAACTATCCTTGGTATACACTACTCAGTACTAATTATTTGGAATTTGCCACCCCCCCAAAAAAAAAAAACGTGTACATTTAGCTTATGTAGTAGACTGATGATGCTCACCAAGACTACCCGGAAATAAAATTCCATATGTAGAATTCTAATAAACCCTTAGCTCACAATTCAAAGAACTGCTCTAAGTACCTTAAAACTTGTTTGTCTTCAAAGATATGTGGCAGTACAATGTTCAAATTTATCGGAAAGATTATGGTAAAATTTAGTAGCTCTTTGTATATTTTATGTCCACCATACTGCCAACATATTTGGTAGAATATGAAACAACTGTATTCATGTGCATTTTCAAAGTAGTTTGGGGTGCCTGGGTGGCTCAGCCAGTTAAGTGTCTGCCTTGGACTCAGGTCGTGGTCTTCTGGTCCTGGAAATCGAGCCTTGAATCAGACTTCCAGCTCAGCATGGAGTCTGTTTCTCTCTCTCTCTCCCTCTGCTCCTCCTTATTGCTCATTCTCTTTCTCTCTCAAATAAGATCTTTAATGATAATAATAATAATTTTTTGTAGCCTCTATGAATTGACCAGCAAAAGGACAGCTCACTTAGGATTTGAGAGACTGCTTTCACAGAATAAAATCAATTGATTAGAAAGGACATCCAAAAACTTGTTACTCCATAAAAGCTATGAGAACATTGGTAAAATTGCCACAATCAACTTTCCAAAGCTCTGGAAATTAACCAAATGCTTAGAGGTAGCAATCTGAGCAGCCGCCTCAAAGCAATTGATTCTTGGCAAGAACAGTGAACTTTTTAAGTTTTTAACTTTTTGACAGTGGTTTTTAAACTTGTATTATTCCCATATTCTCACCTCTCTCTCTCTGGCTTCATAGTAGCTTTGAAAACCAACACTATGAAAACCAGCAGCCCAATAGTCACTAGAAAAGTCAGGCCATATTTAGAGCTCTCCAAGAAATCCCATCCAGACAGTTTTCACTCTTTTACCTTACTGGAAGTTCCTTGAAAAAGCTTCATACACAGAGCTTTTCTTTATTTGACCTGACTTCAGAGCTTGCTCTGGCATGGATGAACCTTGAAAACATGCTAAGTGAAAGAAGCCATTCACAAAAATGTACATGTTTCATTTTTTATGTAAATCTCACAATAGACCAATCCATAAAGATGGAAAGTAGATTACTGGTTTCTAGTGGCTGGGAATGGGGGAATTGCCAGTGACTGCTAATGGTTAGATGGTTTATTTTGGAGGTGATAAACATATTCTATAATCAGTGGTGATGGCTATACAATTCTGTTAATGTACTAAAAATCCTTTAATTATTTAGAAGGGTGATTTTTATGGTATATGAATTATATAATGGTAATAATATTATGATAATAATACCACAATGAGGTACCTTACCCATAGAATAGCTAAAATTTTAAAAACTGTCCGTACCAAATATTGGCCATAATGTAGAATCACTGATACTCTTGTGTATTGTTGATAGGAATGTAAAATGGTAAACGACTTTGGGAAAGTTGTTTAGAAAAACTCCTTGGCATTACCCTAGCAGAATGAAAGCCTATGCTCACACAATACTTGTTTGTAAATGTTCATGGTGCAGCTATAGCAAAATATTAGAAACAAGTCCAATATCCATTAATAGGTAAATGGGCAAAGAAAGTGTGGCATATCTAGGTCAGCAATACCAGGGAATGAATGATTAATAGCCATAATAACATGAATAAAACTCAAAACAATGATGTGGAGTGAAAGAAACCAGACAGAATAGAGTTCATACTGTACAACTGCATGTATGTAAATACTTTAGAATGCAAACTAATCTATAGTGACAATGCAGACAAATATTTGCTGTGGTGTTGGGGACAGGAGAAAGTAGAAAGGCAGATATGGATAACCAAGGGGCACAAGGAAATAGAGAGGTAATGATGATTTTTTTTTTTGGTCTCAATTGTGATAGTTACATATATGTATATATGTCAAAATACATCAAAGTGTATTTTTAACATATGAAGTTATTGTACATCATTTATACTTAGGAGAATGTCTAAAATAAAAAAGATTGTTGGTACTATGTATTGGTGAGTATGTGGAGCAACTAGAACTTTCATAATTTGTTGGTGGAAGTATAAGTAGTTACAACCAATTGGTACAATCACTTGGGAAAACTTTTCTGATCTATTTATGCTTAATATAAACATACCCTATGATCCAGCAATTCCATTTTTAACTGTATATCTGACAGAAATGTATATATGGTTTCACCAAAAGGCATATACAAATATGTTAATAAAGTACTTTATGTAACAATTGAAAATTGAAAATCACTTGAATGTCTATCAATAACAGAATGGATAGTAAAATGTGATACAAACATGCGAAGAAATCCTGTAGAGCAGTGAGAATTAATGAACTATTGCCACCTAGAACAATGTGAACCTATAGGCATAGTGTTTAAAGAAAGAAACACAAAGAGTACGTATTGCATACTCCATTACTATAAATTTTAAAAACAGATACGGTGACACCAACAAGAATACAATTATTTGTGTTCTTTGTCAAAGTTGATCATACTATATGTGGATAATTTTTACATCTCTGTGTGTTATATATCAATGATTTATTTATTTTTTTAAAGATTTAATTTATTTATTTATGACACACACACACACACACACACACAGAGGCACAGGCACAGGCAGAGGGAGAAGCAGGCTCCATTCCACGCAGGGAGCCTGAGGTGGGACTCGATCCCGGGTGTCCAGGGCCACACTCTGGGTTGAAGGCAGTGCTAACAGGCTGAGCCACCTGGGCTGCCCCTAATTTATTTTTCCTTAAAAGTACGTCACTTAAGGAGTTCTCTCTGTATGCCTAGTAGTTCTCAATACCTCCAGTATGTATCTCTTAAAACTTAGGAACCACTTTAATTAGTTTCCATTAGGGCAGCACCAGTGGCTCAGCGGTTTAGCGCTGCTTTCAACCCGGGGGGTGATCCTGGAGACCCCGGATTGAGTCCATGTCAAGCTGCCTGCATGAAGCCTGCTTCTCCCTCTGCCTGTGTCTGTGCTTCTCTCTCTCTCTGTATCTCTCATGAATAAATAAATAAAATCTTAAAAACAAATTAGTTTCCATTATTATCCCTACTTTTTGTTTAAGTAACTGATAACTTATTGTAGCTATCCTGAGAAAGACTACATAGTGTTTTGCAGCAGAACTGTGATTATCCAGTTCTAGTTTGTGTGACCCTAAATCCCATGGGCTCTCAACTACTGTACTGCATTGTTTCAGCTTAAAATGCCTCTGCGGAGTGTTACAAAATTTCAGATTAATCATTAACACCTTCTAGTGGTGTTTTGTGTTTAAAATAATGGAAGGATATGAACTGATAATTAGTCCAATAGTAAAGACCTTAAGAACTTCGACAGAATACAGATGGAGTGCTTTGTCGAAAGGTAACCACCTTAATTATTTTAATAATATAAACAGAAGAAAAATAAATTTTAATGTATCATTTTCCTGAAATCTCATTTTAGTAAATATTCTATGAACTATTACCTGTGTCCTGTTTGCACAACTATAAAGCAGCATATTTGGGGTCCACTTTTAAGAATTTATAGCAACTTCATGTGCACTAACAAAATGTCTTTTTTAAGTAGATATATTTTTATTTTGTAAGTTTCAAGCGCCTTCATATTAAAATGGAAACTTTACTTTCTTTGCTGATAGCATTCTCATTAATCATTGTTTATACTTCTAACCTATTCTTTCTTTCTTATGATTGAAATGACTGCTTGAATGATTAGTTCTCTCCCTCAATTTACATACACAAAGGGAGAAAGAGCTTTGTATATAAACCTTTAGCTAATCTGTCCCTTGCCTCTGTAGCTAACATCCTGTAAATGTCCTTGGAGAATGAATTCAGGTAAAAGGACAAATAGAGACTAGCCCCAGAGAGGTTTTTACCATATTGCCTGTTATAAAATGATAAACTAATAGAGCATTTTCTTACTTCCCAAGCCACATCTGAGGAGCTGTCAATAATTAAACATGTTTTTGCTTTTGGAGAGAGGAATTCTAAAGACTAAATGATTTGTTTCTCTACTTGGGAAATATTTTGAGTCATGTAATTCTCCTGTAGTAGCACCTAAATTTATAATTTTCTATGTTTTCTAAAGAAGCTATTTTTTATTTCACTCTTCACCAGAGATCTGCTCTCTCTACCTTTTGCTTTTATCTGCCAAAAACATATTTATATGTACTTTACATATAAATTTAATGGTATGCTTTTATTTTACTGGTATTCCATAAAGAAGTATCTATCAGGAATTATAATAATGCATTGTTAATGCATTATAATTTGGTTTTGGAAAGGAACTTTGGAATCTCTAAATTTTACTCTGGCCTAAGTCACTGCTACTCTATACAAAGAAAGAATTATGAAAAAGAAGAAGAAGAAGAAGAAGAAGAAGAAGAAGAAGAAGAAGAAGAAGAAGAAGAAGAAGAAGAAGAAGAAGAAAGAAGAAGAAGAAGAAAGAAGAAGAAAGAAGAAGAAAGAAGGAGAAAGAAGGAGAAAGAAGAAGAAGAAGAAGAAGGAAGAAGAAGGAAGAAGAAGAAGAAGAAGAAGAAGAAGAAGAAGAAGAAGAAGAAGAAGAAGAAGAAGAAAAAGAAAAAGAAGAAAAAGAGAAATAAAGCTTCTTTGTATTTTCACCTTGGGACTTGCTAGGTTTAAGGTAACCTAGATTGTATAGATGATTCTATTACCTACACTTCTCTTTCTCCACTACCCAAATCCATTGAGTTTTCAGTTATACCTACTAGAATCTGAGTAAAAGGAGTCAGAAAAATATAAAGCAAGGTAAAATATTTGCCTCTCACAGACTGCTAATGAGTGGTGGAAACTTCACATGGACTATATCATTTAATCTTTTCAGTGACACTATGAGGCAAAGATGACTATTACCTTTATGTTATAGGTGAAGAAACCAAAACTCTGAGGATTACACAATTTGTTCAGGTTCACTTGTCTAAAGCCTACATCTATACCTGGTCTTTCTCCCACTGTATTTTACTGTCTTCTTCTTCCCTTTACAACTCAGTTCTCATTTAGGGGCAAGTAGTCCCAGACCAGCAGACACCCCTGAAAGAGGGAAAAAGAGAGAGCATTTCAAGAGTTAAAGTGGTGTCCCAGACTGCTGGAGTCCTAGGGTTCTTAATACTCAGGCCATATGGAAGCAAGAGCAGGATGTGGCTACTATTACCCTATTTTTGCCAAGTCTTCCATTGCCTTGAAAATCTTCAATCCCTGGAGTACTACCCATTATAATGTCTGAAAATAAGACCAACTAGAATCAGCACAGTTCCTCTGTAGGGATTTTATTAATTACTCAGCAAAATCTCATAGGTATGGAGAATCACATGTGAATAGGATAGATGTGGTCTTTCCCCTCAAGGATTTATATTTAGTTGGAAAGGGAGAGAGATGAATCCCTTAAATAGGGCAACAAATGCATCAGAATTTCAGATTCTGAGAGAAGCAATAAATAAAATATTAATAGGATAGAGAATGATGGGATGTGGAGAGAGGATAATTCAGATTTTAATTAGATTTATTTTTTAGGTAGTTTGGTCAGAGAAAATTCTCTAAGGAGATGACACTTGAAATAAGAGCAGCATGCTAATTAAGAGTGAGTAGAATATTCCAGGCAATATATGGTAGAGAGTAGAATATATATAAATGCAAATGCCTCAACTGTTCATCAAACATGGGATTTAGGAAGAAAGAAAGAAGGCCAGTACAAATGGACATAGTGGTGACTGACTGATGAGATGAGTTCAGAGACAGAGACTGGTCTGGGGAACTTCTAGGGAGATGAATGAAAGTAATATGAGTTCTTGGATATATAAGTGATATAATCTGATTTGTGTTTTTGAGAAAATGATTGGGTGCTGTGCAGAGAATGGATTAGGTGAGTGGGTAGAAGGACAATGAAAGTGAAATTAGGTGACAATAGCAGACATAATCTTCATGAGATAAAAATGAGATATAGATTGCACTGTACATTCTCATTTCTGGAGCATAATCAGAAAAACATTTCAAAGGAGTTGAAATTGACTAATGCAAACTTACAGATATTTTGTGAGTTATTTCTCTTTTATTAGAAATCAAAAGAGTGAAATCTTATTTAACATTAGAACTAGCAGTTGCTGGGTCAGAAGTTGCCATGAAATCTTGTCATGTAGTTGAATTTCTTGTACAAAATAGTAAAAAAAAATTAGAGTTGTGTTGGAAAAAAATGTTTGTTTTCTGAATATGAATTGAATTATTATGTTTAAAAGATCAGTGAGGCCTTGCTATTTGAGCAGATGAATACTTTGAATAAATGTGACTTCTATTTGTCAGGTCTGAGAATTGCAGAAGCTAATTATTTTTTTTTCTTCTCATGATAAATGAAAAATCTTACAAAGAAAACATTTGTGCTATCCACTAAATGAAAAATACCTAGAAAACAGCAAGTATGTCTATTTACATCTAGTAGTGCTTATATCAGGCCTTGTGTTAGGTGTATAAGCATCACTTCATGAAATTCTTAGAACAATTACATGACAAAATATTCTTTCCCCATATTAGGAATGGAAACTTGAAACTTAGTGAGTCAGATTAATTTGTCAAAGTTGACATAGTTTGTGAATGATGGACATAGCTTTATCTCAGAGAGAACAATTAAAAACAAAAATCACAATTAAAAAGACTTTATTTTTGACATCTCCTCTCCCCCTCAAAAAAAAACTTTAAGGTAAACTGTTAGTAATTATAAACAATTTAATGTCTCTCTTGGAATTCATGTCTATCAAAACTGTTTAACTCCAGTAGTGTGTTTTACTAGTTTAAAAGAAAATAAAGCTCAGTTTGGTGTATAATCTGATCACTAAGAAAAAAAAGGAAGGCAGAAAAACAAAAGGAACCAAGATAGAAATAAAAAATTTACTCCAAGTCTTTCTGCAAATATGTTATATTTACATTGCCAATTGTGATAGCCAACAGCCATATGTAACTACTGGACATTTAATATGTGGCTAGTCCAAGTTGACATGTCCTGGAAGGATGAAATACACAGTGGATTTCAAATATTTAGTAACAAAACCAGTAAATATCTTATTAATACTTTATATTTATTACACATTACAATGATAATATTTTTACGTATTGGGCTAGTTAAAATATGTTATTAAATGATTTTTACCTATTTGTTTTACTTAATGTGGCCACTAGAAAAAGTAAAATGACATATGTTGTTTAGATTTGTGGCTGGCATTAGATTTCTGTAGCATGGTATTGATCTAGAGGATTTCTCTTTTCCATCCAGAGCCTGAGAATCTGGTAATCAAATAAAAACATGCATTTCTGTTATCTTTTCAAAGAGAAGATATTTAATAGGAGAGCTTAAGAAGGAAGGGTGCTGAAGGTGTTCCAGGGGATTGATTTTTATTTCCTTCATTTCCCATGACACCAAATAAGTTGTATTTTAGTAATATCATGAGACAAAAATGAGTTTTTATAAAGATGAATCTTTATGGTGTTTAAAGGTGAATGAATACCTTCCATTTTCACTTCAAGGTCAAAGATGACTCATGAAAGAGAAAACATAAATTCTAAGGTTGGAAGGGTTCTTGAGCTTAAGATCTTATAAAACTCATTTTGCTCAGGATAGAATTGAGACCTTGAAATACTAAAAAAAAAAAAAAAAAAAAAAAAACCAAGGGGTTGCTTTTCTCAGAACCAAATTAAAAATTTGGTTTGCCAAATTAGAAACCTGATCTTGTTTGTCTTAGAAATTTTATGAAAATTTGGGTCAAATAGGGTTCGTTTTGTGTGCTGTCTGAATAACCTAATGTATTATTTATTATTCATTGATCAACTCTATACATTGGTGTTAGCAGCTTATTTAGTAAGACTTAAACTACAGACTTAAATTAAAACTTTACCTCTTTGTTTTTAATGTTTCTGCTTCAGAAACTTAATGTTTAATTTCCAGCAGTGAGGATTACTGAGTTTCAGTAACATTAGAATCTAATAGTACTTACTTAACATGCCTCATTACTTCCCCAGATCCATTCAGAGTAGGTTTGCCTTGGAGAACAACATGTGGAGTCTTTGGAAGTGACAAATATGCTGTTGAGGGATATTAATCAGATGAAATTTAAAAGACATTTGCGTCTGGCCTTAAAGTCTTTGGTCTGGAACAAATGGCAGTCAAAATCACTCAGTCTGAAGTGTTAGAAAATGATCAGGAGTTTGTGTGAGTGACCAGGCATCTGTTGTATGTGAATCTCTTGTGCATCTGTCATTTAGAAGAGGAACATACTTTTAATTTCTGTCAAACTTCACACTTGGATACAGTTTACATTTCATAGTGGATTTTTAATCAGCAAGAATGAAACACCTTGGCAGCATTTAGGCAATTCTGAAACCTTTAGGAATCATGTTTAATTTTCATTTCTCAATTCTCTTCATTACACAGACAACAATTTTGGATCTTTACTTTATCCTTGGCACAATACATAAAAAGAAATAGGAACTAAAAAGGCAATTATAGAACTAGCCATTGTAACCTCTTTAAATTTTTAGATCATCAGAAAGTTCGATTAAATACTAAACATAAAATAATTGATAGCCTCCTCTAAAAACTGCAGAAATGATAGTTTCAAGATATTTTACCAGTAAAAAGAAGATAGGGAGTTTAGTACAGATTCTACACACATTTGATATGTTTTGAAAATCATTCAGACCAAAACTTTGTTATTATAACATACCCTGGCTCTTATAAAGTGTAAGGTAGGATATTTTATTCATTATAAATATGTGGAATACTTAGAAGAAAAGACGAGAACATATGCATGACCTAAGGGTTAGCAAAAACTTTCTTTAACTGAACAAAAGTGCTAAAAATTTATACTACATTAAATTTAGAAAGTTTATTAATAAACACCAGTAAGGGAGGAAAAAAAGGTAAACTATTCAGTGAGACAATCCACCAGGCAAAACATTTACATCTAGAATACATTTAACAATCTAAAAAGTGAATAAGAAAAAGCAGATAACTTAATAGAAAACTGGAAAAGTATCTTGAATGGATATATCTCAAAAGAAGATATCCAAATGGCCAGTAAATGTGTAAAAAGTTCTTAAACTCCACTAGTTATCAGAGAAAAGCAAATTAAAATGATAAGAAATACGGCAACACATCACTAGAAGAACAAAAATTTTAAAGACAGAACAAATACCAAGTGATTTGATGAATTAGAGAAGCTCAAGAGCTCATACACTTTTGTTTGGGCTATAAAATTACTTAACCATCTTAGAAATTTTCCTTAGGTATCTACCAAATCCAAACATGTGCATAACATCTAACCTATCTCTTTGATTCCAAGATATGTACCCAGTGAAATGTATATATGTGTTCACCAAAGAAAAATGTGATCATAGAAGCAACATTTGTAATAAGCAAATAATTGGAAGTGACCTGAATATGTTTCTAGAGAATGAATAAATCATAGTATATACATACACTGAAATATTATCTAAGTAAAGCAATGAATTATAGCAACATAAATAACATTAATAAATCTCATAAACATTAGATTGAGTGCAAAATGTCAGTCACAAAAGGAAACATAAAATATTATCTTGTGTAAATTTCACGGAATCTGATATGCATATGGAAAAAATAGATATTGATACATAAAAATCAATTTTATTTTTTCAATATTTTAAAAAAATTTTAAACTTTTTTTAAGATTTGTTATTTATTTATTCATGAGAGAGAGAGAGAGAGGCAGAGACACAGGAGAGAGAGAGAGAGAGAGCAAGGGAGAGGCAGAGACACAGGCAGAGGGAGAAGCAGGCTCCTTACAGGGAGCCTGACGTGGGGCTCGATCCTGGGTCTCCAGGATCAGGCCCTGGGCTGAAGGTGGTTCTAAACTGCTGAGCCACCGAGGCTACCCATAAAAATCAATTTTAGATGGATTGTGATTGAATTATAAAATATTCCTAGAAGAAAGCATAGCAGATTATTCTAATTACCTGGAGATAGACAAATATTTCTTAACAGAACCCTAAAAGTCACTAACTATTAAAAAAATTGTAATTGGACTGTCTTAAAACAAAGAATTTGTTAATTAAGTGACATTACTAAGAAAGTGAAAAATCAGGCAGCCTGGGTGGCTCAGCAGTTTAGCATCAGCTCAGGGCCTGATTCTGGCGATCCAGGATCGAGTCCCTCATTGGGCTCCCTACATGGAACCTGTTTCTCCCTCTGCCTGTGTCTGTACCCGCCCCCCACCCCCTCGTGTCTCTCATGATAAATAAATGAAATCTTAAAAAAAAAAGAAAGTGAAAAATAATGACACATAGTGAGGGGAAATATTTGCAATACTTTTAGACCTTTATGCAAGAAAAGGCACATATTTGAAATATGTATATATTTGTATGTGTGTATACACATCCCACATTTATGTATTTATATACACATAAAAATCATACAATCAATAAGAAGAGGGGAAATAATGCTAGAATATCTGGACAAACTAAACAAATAGATCACGAAAGAAAATACCCAAATTGTCAATAAAATATGAAATTGTGCCCAGCAGCATTAGTCATCAAGAAATTGACATAAAAGCATAATGAGATGCCACTATGTATTCACCAGAATTCATAAACTGAAGATGGGCAACTGCAAGCCTCGATGAGAATGGGGAGCAACGGGAACACTCACACACTCATGGAGGGAGTATAAACTAGTAAAATTAGTACAAGTGCTCTGGCAAAATCTTAAATACAGTGTATATAACACAGAGGCATATGAAGCCTCTAACCCTGCAGCTCTCCTCCTAGGTATGTTCCTGGTAGGAATAATAACGATGGAAACAGCCCTAATGTCCATCGAGAGTAGCATGCATCAGTTCTGATAAATACATACAGTGAAATATTGTAGAGTAATGAGAATGAATGAAATTATATCTATAGACTACAGCATGGTAAAAACCATAAAAAGGTACATTTTGTATGATCTCATTTACATACGTTTAAATCAGACAAAAATTATGTGTTAGAAGTCAGGTTAGTGATTAATTTTGGGGATAGCAGTTGAAATTAGGAATGATATGAAGAGTCTGGACTAGGGGTGAGGGTCTTTTTTTTTTCCCATCTAGATCATGAATTCAGGGGTGTGTTCTCTTTATGAAATTCCATTAAGTTGTATACTTATTATTTGTGCATGCCTTATTATATATGTCATGCTTCAATAAAAATTTACTTAAAACATATGAAGTATTCAATAATTTAAGGGAACTTGTTTCTATAGCAACTAGTTTATAAAATATGAATTGATGTCTCCAAATGTAAAATTAAGGAGATGATGTTGGTAATGGCACTTGTGGGGGCAGGAGATATATAGGAGATATCTGTACCTTCTACTCAATTTGGCTGTGAACTTCTCTAAAAAACAGCCTATTATAACATAAGTGTTTGAATTTAAGTACACTTAGAAATCATAGCTAAGATTAGTGTCCTCGAAATCATCTGAGTTCATTTACCCAGACAAACAAATTTCTGCTATTGTTTATTAATGTTTTTTTTTTTTCTGTCCTTCCATCAAGATTCATATTGATTTAGTAAGGGCTTTATCTCTCCCAGGCAGAGATTATGAAGTAAGGTCAACTCCTAACTACATGCTGTAATTATCTATTGCTGCAAACATACATCTTCAAAACAGCAATTTGGTGCTGACTGTTGGTGAGGAGCTCAGTCATATCTGAGAGCCTGGAGCCCAGTTCCTTTCACATGGGGCTTCTCATGTGGCCTAAGCTTCCTGTAATGGCTGAGTTCCAAAGATGAGTATGCTGAGAGAAACAGGCAGAAATCATATCAGCCTATATGGTTTGAATGTCAGAGAGTGTTACTTCTGCATTACTCTACTACTCAAGGCAGTCATAAAGAGCAATGTAGATTCATGTGGAGGGGACATGCATTCCATTTCTTGAGGAGGGGAAGTGGCAAGGTTTTGTAAGATGGTACTTGTTGTAGATCTTTTTGGAAAATACAGTTTACCCCAAGGTGGTTTGTAAGGCTCTTTATGACCTGGCTCCTGTCTATTTCAAGTCCTCACCTACACTTTAGCCATAATGTTCTTATTTCTGTTTCTATAACCGATCATGATCATTTAATCCAAAGAATGTTACACTTGGTATTCTAATACTTTGTTTTGGAAGTGTGGAGGCCCACTCGGAGTTGGAATGGTATATCCCAGATCTTTGGCCACTTTGTTTTTTATAATTCAAATCCTAAAGTATCTCAGTTATTACCAACTTGAAGTGGTTGCTGTGATAGCCCTAACTAAAAGAAACTCCCAACCATTCTTTATCATATTATTTTTTTCATGACTCTTTTAAATTGTAATGAAAAATATTTATTTCCTTTGGTAGTATCCATTGCCCTATAAGAAAAACTACAAAACCTGTGTTATTTACTCCTATATCCTCCACGCTTAGAAGAGTGCCTATACATAGCTGATATCTAATAAGCATTGTTTGATAAAAAGTTAACTAAATTACTTAGAGTAAGAAATAGTATTCACTGGAAGTTTGAAACATAATAAATAAGGCAGTTGTATAAATAAACACTTTAATTCAATACAATGAGTGCTATAATGTACTTAAGGACTAAAAATCTATGAGATCATAGAGTATAGGCAAAATCACTTCATCAGAGAAAGTAGGTAAAGCTAGTGAATTCACACAAAAAGAAACATTTGAATGGGGTCTTTAAATGAGTATGGCATTTCAATAGGCTGAGACAGGAAACGTTTCTATTAATAAATTATTTTCAGATTGATAAAATAGAATCATAAATTTAAACATATCTATTGTTCTGGTTCTCAAAATCATTCTACATTTATTTTGGATTCAGCCTTTAGTAAGATATTTAAATATTAATTTTGATATTAATTTTGATTAATTTAATATTAATTTTAGATGTATAGCAGCACAAGGGAAGGTATAAGGTAATAATATGCTCAACCAAAACAAGTGTAGTACTTTACCTATATGGTGAATCAGACAGTTTCAAAACCAAATTATACTTCCTGTTTTATAAATAAAGTTTTGTTAGAACACACCCATACCCATTTATTTACATATTGTCTCTGGCTGCACTAGCACTACAACTACAGAGCTAAGTAGTTATAACAGAAACTGCCTGGCCCACAAAGTCTAAAATATTTGTTCTCTGCCCTTTAGTAAAAAGTTGCCAATCATTGTGCTGAACAGATGATCATATGGACTTATAACAAGTATGTTTGAGGAATTGTGTCTTTTTAGGGCAGAAAATTTTGCATTTACCCAACCATGTTGTCACACGCAGTGTCTGCTGAATATGAATCCATATGAAGCCTTATTTTAGACACTTGATAATCATGGAAAGAAAAAACCCATAGAACCATCTGGCCAAAGTTATGATCTTGGCATCATATGTGATAGACTAAGCCACTGATTTAATACGTGGCAATCGTGAATTAGAATTTTCAGTTATGGTAACTCTATATAGTCACCTTCTCCATCTTACTGTTCACTACCCTAGAGCTCAGACCAAAGTTCTTTCCTTTGTTAGGACAATGCACAATTTATTGATCTTCCAACCTCTACTCCTTTAATTCAGTCTTTACATAGCAACCAAAAAAATTTTTTGGTACACAAATTGGATCACATTAGTCCTTTGCCAAAAGCTTGCCAAAGGCTTCCTAAAAATTTTTTTTTTTTTTTTCTTCCTAAAAATTTTTGTGTAAATCCCAACTTCACTGCCAAGGCAGTGAATGATCTGGCCGATTTTGAGCTCTTAGCCCCATAGGATGCTGCCTCCCTATTATACTGTGCTGTAACCATACAGCTCACTCTTCATTCATGAAATGCTAAACGTTTTCATGCCTTGGGGACTAGATTCAATCTCTTTCCTCTGCCTAGAATAATCTTACAAAACACAATTACCACAGCTACTGGTTCTATCTACTTGTCTCAGCTTAATTGTTATCTCCTCTCAGAAACTTTTTGACCTCCTTAAGTAGCTAGCCACTTCTATCTTCTGTTACGATACAGTCTTAGTTACTGACATTGCCATGATCAGAAGATATATACATTTCTTTAATCTTATTGTCTGTCTACCCCACTAGTTGATTAGCTTTGCTTACCATTGTATATCCAAAATTTAGTACAGATTCTGGAATATAATAATTACTTGATGGATAATTAGTTGAGTAAATAAATGAAAGTATGCACACATGGCCACTATCTTTATGATGGCTATTAAAGATAATTATTCTATAAATATGAATATATTCATATACATATTCATCACTTATTCATAATATTAACATAATATATTGACTTTTTAATTTGGAGAATGTTATTAAATAAATGGGATTCAGACTAAATTGAAACAGTAATTTAATAGCAGTAATCACTTCATAGAAAAGACTCTCAGATTTGAGGATATTCTGAATGCTACTTTTTGTCATTTATCCATTAAGCAAAGACTAATTTAGCCTGCCAAGTTTTGTCCAACATTTGAAGGCTTTGTATTCAGAGATACAAAGATGACTAAGTAATAGTCCTAGTCCTTGAATAATTCACAGTAACGTCACAGAAAATAACATATATAAAGATCAGATACAAATAAGTACAATACAATGTGGTAGGATGTTCAAAGCACTATTAGAATTCATTGCAAAATACTGCCAGTTATACCATAGATATTCAGACTGTGTATATGTGTATATGACAATAAGACATATGACATTGTATATGTGTATATGACTGTGTATATGACATTTGAAAAGGGGCTTAAAATATGAACAAGAGTTTGCTGGGTAGATTAAGGGGAAGATAGGAATCCAGGTTAGAGGAAACAATACATGCAAAAGCAAGATGCAGGTTAGGAAAATAATATAGGGTAACTGGATAGTGGAGAACTTTGAGATCACACAAGATACTGTGTAAAGCTAATTTAAAGTACTTCGAAGCTAAAATATGCAGAATTTTATATAAGATATTAATGTATTTGGACAATTTTCCTAAGCTGTCAGAAAGAAATTTAGTAGACAGATCTATTTACAGAAGATCAGTAAAGATGTTGAATTTGTTCAGGTAGATATATTAAAAACCTGAATTAGGTTTGTAGCAGGAATAATAAAAAAGGACGGAGTAAAGAAAGATTATTTAGGAGGTAGGACTGACAAGATTTGATGAATAAGAATGTGGATTGGAAAATTGATTGTTTGGGATGCCTGGGTGGCTCAGGAGTTGAGCATCTGCCTTCAGCCCAGGACATGATCCTGGAGTTCTAGATCCAGTCTCATGTCGGTCTCCCTGAATGGAGCCTGCTTCTCCCTCTGCCTGTGTCTCTGCCTCTCTCTCTCTGGGTCTCTTATGAATAAATAAATAAAATCTTTAAAAAACAACAAAAAGGGAAAATTCATTGTCTAACAATCATTGTTATGTAAATAAGCTTTTGTTTATCTTATCTACAAATAGTTAATACTTTAAAAGAATTAGATGACTAATATTAATGTACCTCTCTCTCTCTACTCTTAAGAAATATGCTAAGAGATACACCATGAGGCACAACACATTTATACAATTATTCGTCTCTTCCTGGCAGTGGACTCCAAGGGTATTATCTTAATACAGATCATCTACCAATATATTGAGAGTAATTTATACAACTATGAATGTCAGATAGTTCCATGGACCTCAAACACATGGTTTCTACATAGTCACTTCATCTTCAAATGGCCATTATGTAGTACAAATTATTAACAGAGAATCTCATGTTGGAAAAAAAAAAAAAACTGCAAGATTCCTATTTCAAATAAATTTAAAATCTCTTTCCTTTTTAAAGTAATAAAGAGCTATTGTTCAAGGAAGAGATTTCCCTCCTGGTTTTTCTGGAATTGGATTTTCTGTTAGGGCCTCATACAATCTTCCTTTTTTTTTTTTTTTTTATTTTAATTTCCAGTAAGTTTAAGAGAAAAAAAAGATAGCCATTAGAAGTATTTGCCATCTAAACTTGTATCTTCCAATAAAGTAATGGATAATATCATGTTAAGCAAACTAAATTCATGCCAAAGGCAAGAGCAATGGACTATCCATCTCCTTTTGTACCTCAAAAATTAACAGAGATTAGTACCTGCAGATTATACTGAGGTACATTTTTCAGACCTTGTTTGTGTGGTTTACATTTAACTAGATGGAGATAAGAGGTTTTAGCAAGAGTGCTCAAGCCTGTGCTTATTAGTTCAGTTGAGTAGAACCAAGTACTATGGTTCAATCCTCAGGGCTTTACTTGGCTGTGCAGTCACACCGCTGTCTTTAGCAATTTATTGCACAAGCAAGTGAATCTCACTCTCAATCTGAGATACCAAAATAACCATCAGCATTGCCTATTAGTAAATGTCAAATTTGCACCTATGTTTCTTTGACTAGGTTGGTAACAAGATCTTTGTATATAGATCTCTGTTGCTGTACTTTCATAATGATTTTATTAAAACTTCTGTATCCATGAGCTATTAAGTGCCTAATATAGGATGAATGAATGACAGGAATAAAATGATTATCTTTCACTTATGTACTTATGAATAATCATTATATACTTCAGTTTATAGATGTAGATACCCAAATGATTCTTCTTTAAAATGAGAACTGAATTAGAATCTTCAACTGTGCTTTAAAATCCTAGATTCTAGGGGATCCCTGGGTGGCTCAGCGGTTTCACATCTGCCTTTGGCCCAGGGCATGATCCTGGAGTCCCCGGATCGAGTCCCACATCAGGTTCCCGGAACGAAGCCTGCTTCTCCCTCCTCCTGTGTCTCTGCCTCTCTCTCTCTCGCTATGTCTCTCATAAATAAATAAGTTTAAAAAAAAAATCCTAGATTCTAGTCTAAGCTCTTTTTGATTATAATTTTGCCAACATATATATCTTTTTTTTTCTTCTGAATCTGTTTCTACAATTTTGAAAAGAGGGCTAAATCTATTGTTAAAAGAAATTCTGGGGATGCCTGGGTGGCTCAGCGTTTGAATGTCTGCCTTTGGCTCAAGGCATGATCCCAGATTCCGACCCCCCCCCCCCACCATTGGGTTCCCTGCAGGGAGCCACTTCTCCCTCTGCCTGTGTCTATGCCTCTCTCCCTGTGTCTCTCATGAATAAATAAATAAATAATTTTAAAAAAACAAAGAAACAAATAGAAAACAAAGAAATCTGTAGTAAAATTTTTCAAATATTTGCAGCCAAATGCCTGGAGGGAAATTTTGAAGGTCCAACATTTGGAAATTAAGTCTTAATTTTGATTATATACTTTTGAAATAGAGGAGAATTTCTTGCCACTTATGTATCCTCACTTTTCAGGAGCATAGCATAGGAAGACTCTTTCTATAAAAGAGATTATCAATGCTAGCATATAGTGTCTTGGGTAATAATGAGTTCCCCATCCTTGGACTACTCAAATAGAAAACAGATGAATATCTGAGAGGGATTCTGTACAGGAGTTTTTGACACTGTTCAATGAATTGACTTTTAAAACCCTTCCAACTCTGATCCTGTATTGCAATAACTTCTACACAATCCAAAATCAATTTTAGAACTTCTTTGGTCCCAAGAAATCTGGATCTAAAAATGGAAATAGTAAACTTATCTCTATCATTTGTTTATATTTTATGAATATATTTTCAAGTACGTGGATGTTTAACATTGTATTTAGTTAAAAAGAGCTATCTATGATCATTCAAAATTTTCTTAAAATGCATCAATGTTTTTTCTCTCACATATTAGCAAATGTCAATCCCAGAGTAGTTTTAATATATTGAGTTCACATTTGATGCTAATTTTTTTTAAGATTTTAAAAATTTATTTGAAAGACAGAGTGGAGGGAGAGGCAAACTCTTCCATTCTCCATTGAGAATACTCAAGCAGACTCCTCACTGAGCACAGAGCAGTTCCAGGGCTAGATCCCAGGACCCTGAGATCATGACCTGAGCAGAAATCAAAAGTCAGACATTCAACCAACTGAGCCACCTAGGTGACCCCTGATTGGACTTTTTTTTAAAATAAATTTCCCACCCTTATTATAGTTGTTCACTTTTATATCATTAAAGGTTTAATAATAAATTTATAATTTTCAGCTTAACTACAAAATATTACCACAACTTCTTTGTGTAAGTAGACTTATACCCTTACTATATTCAGAAAAGCATTTCAACAAAATAAGGGAAAAAAATGAGTCATCCAGTTCACCATGCTTGTTTATATTTCAAGATGTGTAAGTATGTGAGTCATAGTTATTTTTTATGAAACCTCTAGAAACAAATTGCCCTTACAGTCATTAAGAAGAGAAAAACAGTTGAACACTATGAGAAAAAGAAACCAGAGTAAACAACATCATGTACAACAAAGTTATTAGGTGGTTAAATCTGTGTTAATTTTTTTTTACTCTAGTCCTCTGTTAGATTTAATTCAACCCTCTGTTGCTTCTATATGTTGATTTCTAAATAGAAAACAGCCTATTTAAATAAAATACAAGCTATCTTTTAATAAATACCATTAAACCTTTCCCTACCATCTTAAAATGCACATTTCAACTGAGTGATAATTCATGAGGATTATAATATAATGTTTCAGCAATATTCTTATTTCACATTTAGCTTGGTAAATGTTATTTTTATAGAATCCTAATGATCTCCACCACCTACTGAGGAGTCAGAGTTGAGTCCACAGATGTT
Source organism: Canis aureus (assembly GCF_053574225.1). NCBI lineage: Eukaryota > Metazoa > Chordata > Mammalia > Carnivora > Canidae > Canis > Canis aureus. Next base: position 50,451,927 of record NC_135614.1, read on the forward strand.
TTTATCTTCATAGGACCTACTCTTGGTAGTAGGATCCTAGTGTCCTCACTCTGAGTATTGACGATACAGCAATATACAAACCAGACTAAATTCTCTACTCCTTGGAGTTTTTTTTACATCTGTGTGCTTATAGAGCAAAGTGCAAATTCAAAATAAAGATACCCAGTCAAACATATTCTTACACACATAAAGCAGACTGTGGTAAGTACTTTAAATAAAAATAAAGCTTGATAAGAAGGAAGCAACGGGAAGGAGGGGTTATGATTTTAGATAGGATAATTAAGGAAAATCTCTCTATAAAGATGAAATTTATGGAGAGATCGAGTTGTATCCCAATTCTTTACCATACATATATCTAAATCCTTTGTTTTATAACTTTGCATATAGCTACCACTAACAAAGGAGTTCGTTACCATGTTTCTTGACTTCAAACTCAGTGATGTAGCTTGCTTTGGTCAATGGGATATTAGCAGTTATGGAAAAAACAAAGGCATGAAATGTGCTTTGCTTTAGGCATCCTGTTTTGTGGCTCTGCCATTTGTTTGACAGCATTACTTATGGGTAGCTGTTGTCCCTTCACTTAGTGCCACAGAATGAAATAAATGGAACATACATGACCTCAACCCACAGTGAGAAGCCTGATTCTGCTGGGCCTACAGCTTGAAGCTGAGATCACCAGACAAGTGCAATCTAGTTTATTTGACCCATAGACAGTCCACATACTCATGAATGAGAATAAAATCACACTGTTTAAACCTCTGAGTTTTGGAACAGCTTAATATTCAGCAGTCATTTTGATCAACATGGAAGAACTTGGATTGAAGTAATACAGATGTTCGGTTTATAATCACCCAGACAGAAAGAGCAGCAAGCATGAATGATCTGAGTGTGTGTGTCACATTTGAAGTAGTTAGGAGGATTGTGGCTACAGTAAAGTGAACAATCGATTTTTATTGTTGTTGCTACTGTTATCATCATTGTCAATGCTTTCTAGCCAAAGAACTCCAGGAATATATCCATAGTTGGCCAAGCTGGGTTTATTAGTGGCTACAGCAAGGAAGACCACATATCATGGGAAACCATGGAGCGTTGTACTAAGAAGGTGTTAAAAGAGCCTATATAGGATTTGGGCTTTGCTTAGGAGAGTCTAAAGAAATCAGGGTTATGTCTAGATTGGATGCTGCCAGAAAGGGAAGGGAATTCTATTGTTACATAATCTCAACAAATATTGTCTACTAGAAGGGAAGATGAGAATGAAAACAAAGTTGTGTTAAAGAGGTTAGCAATCACTCATTTATTTATGGGTAGCATACTGACATAGTTTTTGTTTGTGATTAGATAAAATTATTAAATAGTAGAATTTAATCTTATTTGATTATAGTTCCAGAATAACTTTGTCTGAGGATGGAATTTTGTGGCATGGTTTGTGTTCAATAAAATAGCACATCATAACTGTGAATTTCAGGCCAACTTCTGAATGTCAACAGCTGTCAAGAGCTGCTTTTTTTTAAACTCTTATCATTATCATTATCATTATCATTATCATTATCATTATCATTATCATCATTATCAAGGATAGCCCAAATATTCTGACACCAGCCACATAGGCAAGTGTTTCATAAGAATGCTCAAAACAGTGTCCATTGTCTGCCAGTGCTATGATTAAATACAAAGGGAATCTAGCAGCTACCCATACACTCATAATCTATAATATGGCCTTCCCAGTTTTAGGGTTTCTTAAAATATCTATATATCAAAGAAAGTGATTAGATGACCACAAAAGAAGTCACACTTCCTCGTGTTCTTAAATTCTCATTAAATCCAGGTGTATGTGGTCTACTGTGTTCCAAGTGCTAAGTATTCAGTGAGTAAAAATAAGACCCATTTTTATGGGGCTCAGAGTCTGTGTATACATTAAAATAAGTGATTTACTGTCCTGTGACTGTGAAGCAAATTTCAGTGTTGTTTTATAGTCAATCTATTTATAAAGAGCATGGTAAATAAAAATTGTATGTCAGCATTTTAAAATTTATATTATTAATAACATATCAAATATGGCTTGTATTCCTCAACAGTATAAACCCAAATTATCCAGACCCATAGTAGTAAAATGTCATCAATTTTCCAGTGTCATAGTAGTTAGTAGCTATGGGAAAAACGTACAATCCTTCAAAAAATCTGATTTTTAAACAAAATTATTAGACTCAAGCCCATAGGTAAAAATACATGGATGATTTTGTTAATGTGGTAGTTAAAAGATGACTACCTTTCTTTGAGAGAAGAGCACTCAGCAGCCATCCAAGAAGATTTTCTTTGTTCCATTTAATACTTATAAATATCAATCAGGAGCACCTGGGTGGCTCAGTCAGTTAAGCACCTGTTGATTTTGGCTCAGGTTATGATCTGAAGTTCATGAGATCCAGCCCCAAGCTCTGTGCTCAACTAGGAGTCTACTTGAGATTCTCTCTCTCTCTCTCCCTTTGTCCCATCCTCTGCTTGCACATACATGCTCTGTCACATAAGTAAATAAAATCTTAAAAAAAAAAAAAATCTATCCTGAAGATGGTAAGAGTAGGGTCCCCAAGTCACCTGTCCCCAACAACACACCTAGATAATTTTCAAATCATCCTGAAAACCTAGGAATTTGGCCTGAGATTTATTTGTTGTTTTTGTTTTTGTTTTGTTTTGTTTTTGTTTGTTTTTTTTGGGGGGGGTTGTTTTGTTTTTTTGTTTGGCCTGAGATTTAAAGAGAGAACAGCTGGAATGCTACAGGGAGAAGAGTTCGTGCTTCTAACAAGGTAGGAAGACGGAAAAAAATAAATAATAAAAGAATTCAGTGGGGGAGGGGCCCCCGCGAGGAGACGGCTAAGGCCGGGAGGCCAGAGCCTCCAGGACAAGAAAGCCCAGTCCCAGAGAAGCAGGAACTTTACCAATCTTCCCCAACGGAAAGGCACTTGCAGGGAACTCAGGCAGGACCCCAGGGCGCCAGGGGACACAGCCCAGAATCCTGCGCTCCCCCGGGGACAGATGGAGGCCAGGAGGGCACAGGACAGCAAGGATACTCCTGCTGCCTGGGACCCCCAAGCTGTGCAGGTCAGGGGCCCCCACTCCGGAGCATCCAGGCCAGTGCGGACTGGGAGACTGCGGTACTTACTGTGGGAGCTGACGGCAGGGCTGGAGAGCTGGCCGCTCTCTGTTGCTGTTCCTCCTGGTGTCACCCTGTGCCTGGGATGGAGTGAGGCTGCCAGGGAACAAGGACCTCACAGGATAAACAGCTCCCACTGAACCATGCACCTGGCAGGGGGCAGGGCCGCTCCCCCAAGTGCACACACCTGAGAATCAGCATAGCAGGTGACCAGCTAGAAGACAGGGGAGGAGCAAGTTCTGGGCTGAGCAGAGCTGTAAAGCTTCAGGGGAAGTCGAGGGACTTACAGTATATAGAATCAGATGATACCCTCCTAGTTTTTTGTTTCGTTTTGTTTTTTGTTGTTTGTTTGGGTTTTTCCCCCTTTCCCTTTTTTTCTCTTTTTATTTCTTCTTTCATCTAGTACAACTTGTCTTTAGCCACTCTGCATCGAGCAAAATGAATAGAAAGAAGGACTCACCACAAAAGAAAGAATCAGAAATAGTACTCTCTGCCACAGAATTACAGATTTGGATTACAATTTGATGTCAGACAGCCAGTTCAGAAGCACAATTATAAAGCTACTGGTGGCTCTGGAAAAAAGCATAAAGGATTCAAGAGACTTCATGACTGCAGAATTTAGATCTAATCAGGCCAAAAAGAAAAATCAATTAAATGAGATGCAATCCAAACTGGAGGTCCTAACAATGAGGGTTAATGAGGTAGAAGAACGAGTGAGTGAAATAGAAGACAAGTTGATGGCAAGGAAGAAAGCTGAGGAAAAAAGAGAAAAATAATGAAAAGATCAAGAAGAAAGGTTAAGGGAAATAAATGACAGCCTCAGAAGGAAAAATCTACCTTTAATTGGGGTTCCAGAGGGCTCTGAGAGAGACAGAGGACCAGAAAGTGTATTTGAACAAATCATAGCTGAGAACATCCCTAATATGGGGAAGGAAGCAAGCATTCATATCCAGGAGATAGAGAGATCCCCCCCTAAAATCAATAAAAACCGTTCAACACCTCGACATTTAATAGTGAAGCTTGCAAATTCCAAAGATAAAGAGAAAATCCTTTAAGCAGCAAGAGACAAGAGATCCCTAATGTTTATGGGGAGAACTATTAGGTTAACAGCAGACCTCTCCACAGAGACCTGGCAGGCCAGAAAGGGCTGACAGGATATACTTAGGGTCCTAAATGAGAAGAATATGCAGCCAAGAATACTCTATCCAGCAAGGCTCTCATTCAGAATAGAAGGAGAGATAAAGAGCTTCCAAGATAGGAAGAAACTGAAAGAATATGTGACCACCAAACCAGCTCTGCAAGATATATTAAGTGGGACTCTGTAAAAGAAAGAGGAAGCCCAAAGAAACAAAGCACATAAACAGGGACTGAATAGGTATTATGATGACACTAAATTCAAATCTTTCAATAGTAACTCTGAGCGTGAAAGGGGTTAATGATCCCATCAGAAGGTACAGGGTTTCAGACTGGATAAAAAAGCAAGACTGATCTATTTGCTGTCTACAAGAGACTCATTTTAGACCTAAGGATACCTCCAGCCTGAAAATGAAAGGTTGGAGAACCATTTACCATTCAAATAGTCCTCAAAAGAAAGCAGGGGTAGCAATCTTCATAGCAGATAAATTAAAGTTTACCCCAAAGACTGTACTAAGAGATGAAGAGAGACACTATATCATACTTAAAGGATCGATCCAACAAGAGGACCTAACAATTATGAATTTTATGCCCCTAAATTGGGAGCTGCCAAGTATATTAATCAATTAATAACCAAAGTTAAGACATACTTAGATAATAATAGACTATCACTGGGAGACTTTAACATGGCACTTTCTGTAAATGACAGATCTTCTAAGCACAACAATTCCAAAGAAACAAGAGCCTTATTTTTTTTTTTTTTAAGTTTTTATTTACTTGTTCTTGAGAGACACAGGGAGAAAGGCAGAGACACAGGGAGAAGGACAAACAGACTCCATGATGGGAGCCCGATGTTGGACTCAATCCCAGGTCTCCAGGATCAGACCCTGGGCTAAAGGTTGTGCTAAACCACTGAGCCACCCAGGTTGCCCCCAAAACAAGAGCTTTAAATGATACACATGACCAGATGGATTTCACAGATATTTACAGAACTCTACATCCAAATGCAACTGAAGCACATTCTTCTCAGGTGCACATGGAACTTTCTCCAGAATAGACCACATACTAGGACACAAATCAGGTCTTAACCGATACCAAAAGATTGGGATTGTCCCCTGCATATTTTCAGATTATAATGATTTGACTAGAACTCAATCACAAAAAAATTGGAAGAAATTCAAACACGTGGAGGTAAAGAGCATTCTGCTAAAAGATGAAAGGGTCAACCAGGAAATTAGAGAAGAATTAAAAAGATTCATGGAAACTAATGAGAATGAAGATACAACCATTCAAAATCTTTGGGATACAGCATAAATAGTCCTGAGAGGGAAATACATCACAAAACAAGCATTCCTCAAAAAACAAAATACAAAGCTAACCTTGCACCTAAAGGACCTGTTGAAAGAAGAGCAAATAAAACCTACACCCAGCAGAAGAAGAGTTAATAAAGATTCAAGCAGAATTCAATGAAATAGAGACCAGAAGAACTGTAGAACAGATCAACAAAACCAGGAGTTGGTTCTTTGAAAGAATTAATAAGATAGATAAACCATTAGCCGCCTTATTAGAAACAAAAGAGAAAAGACTCTAATTAATAAAATCATGAATGATAAGGGAGAGATCACAACCAATAGCAAGGAAATACAAACAATTTTAAAAACATAATATGAGCAGCTATACACCAATAAATTAGGCAATCTAGAAGAACTGGATGCATTTCTGGAAAACCACAAACTACCAAAACTGTTAAAAGAAGAAATAGAAAACCTGAACAGGCCCATAATCAGGGAGGAAATTGAAGTAGTCATCAAAAACCTCCCAAGACACAAAAGTCCAGGTCCAGATGGCTTCCCAGGGAAATTCTATCAAATGTTTAAAGAAGGAACAATACCTATTCTACCAAAGTTATTCCTAAAGATAGAAAGTGATGGAACACTTTCAAACTTGTTCTATGAGGCCAGCATCACCTTAATTCCAAAACCAGACAAAGACCCCACCAAAAAGGAGAATTATAGACCCATATCCTTGATGAACACAGATGCAAAAATTTTCAACAAGATACTAGCCAATAGGATCCAACAGTACATTAAGAAGATTATTCACCATGACCAAGTGTGATTTATCCCCTGGATACAAGGCTGGTTCAACATTTGTAAAGCAATCAACATGATAGATCATATCAACAAGAGAAAAAAACAAGAACCATAGGATCCTCTCAATAGATGCAGAGAAAGCATTTGACAAAATAGAGCATCCATTCCTGATCGAAACTTTTCAGAGTGTAGGGATAGAGGGAACATTCCTCAGCATCTTAAAAGCCATCTATGAAAAGCCCATAGCAAATATCATTCTCAATGGGGAAACACTGGGAGCCTTTTCCCTAAGATCAGGAACACGACAGAGCTGTCCTCTCTCACCACTGCTCTTCAACATAGTACTAGAAGTTCTAGCCTCAGCAATCAGTCAACAAAAAGAAATAAAAGGCATTCAAATTGGCAAAGAAGAAGTAAAACTCTCCCTCTTCGCAGATGACATGATACTGTATGTAGAAATCCCAAAAAACTCCACCCCAAGATTGCTAGAACTCATACAGCAATTCAGCAGTGTGGCAGGATACAAAATCAATGCCCAGAAATCAGTGGCATTTCTATACACTAACAATGAGACTGAAGAAATAAAAAAATAAGGAGTCAATCCCACTTAAAATTGCACCAAAAAAGCATAAGATACCTAGGAATAAACCTAACCAAAGAGGTAAAGGATCTATACCCTAAAGACTACAGAACACTCCTGAAAGAAATTGAGGAAGACACAAAGAGATAGAAAAATATTCCATGCTCATGGATTGGAAGAATGAATAGTGTGAAAATGTCCAGGCTACCCAGGGCAATTTACACATACAATGCAATCTGTATCAAAATGCCATGGAATTTCTTCAGGGAGTTGAAACAAATCATTTTAAGATTTGTGTGTAATCAGAAAAGACCCTGGATAGCCAGGGAAATATTGAAAAAGAAAACCAGGGCCAGGGGCATCACAATGCCAGATTTCAGGTTGTACTACAAAGCTGTGATCATCAAGACAGGGAGGCACTGGCACAAAAATCGACACATAGGTCAATGGAACAGAATAGAGAACCCAGAAATGGGCCCTCAACTCTATGGTCAACTCATCTTCGACAAAGCAGGAAAGACTATCCACTGGAGAAAGGACAGTCTCTTCAATAAATGGTGCTGGGAAAATCAGACAGCCACGTGCAGAAGAATGACACTAGACCATTCTCTTACACCATACACAAAGATAAACTCAAAATGGATGAAAGATTTAAATGTGAGACAAAAATCCATCAAAATGCTAGAGCAGATCACAGGCAACACCCTTTTTGAACTTGGCCACAGTAACTTCTTGCAAGATACATCCACGAAGGCAAAAGAAACAAAAGCAAAAATGAACAACTGGAACTTTATCAAGATAAAAAGCTTCTGCACAGCAAAAGAAACAGTCAACAAAACTAAAAGACAACCTACAGAATGGGAGAAGATATTTGCAAATGACGTATCAGATAAAGGGCTAGTACCCAAGATCTATAAAGAACTTATAAACTCAATAGCAAAGAAACAATCCAATCATGAAAAGGGCAAAAGACATGAACAGAAATCTCACAGAGGAAGACATAGACATGGCCAACAAGCACATGAGATGTTCCACATCACTTGCCACCAGGGAAATACAAATCAAAACCACAATGAGATACCACCTCACACCGGTGAAAATGGGGAAAATTAACAAAACAGGAAACAACAAATGTGGTAGAGGATGTGGAGAAAGGGGAACCCTCTTGCACTGTTGGTGGGAATGTGAACTGGTGCAGCCACTCTGGAAAACTGTGTGGAGGTTCCTCAAAGAGTTAAAAATAGATCTGCCCAAGACCCAGCAATTGGACTGCTGGGGATTTACCCCAAAGATACAGATGCAGTGAAATGCCAGGACAGCTGCACCCCATTTTTAGCAGCAATGTCCACAATAGCCCAACTGTGGAAGGAGCCTCAGTGTCCATCGAAAGAAGATGTGGTCTATGTATGAATGGAATATTACTCAGCCATTAGAAACAACAAATGCTCACCATTTGCTTCAACGTATTATGCTGAGTGAAGTAAGTCAATTGGAGAAGGACAAACATTATATGGTCTCATTCACTTGGGGATTATAAAAAATAGGGAAAGTGAATAAAGGGGAAAGGAGAGAAAATGAGTGGGAAATATCAGTGAGGGCGACAGAACATGAGAGACACCTAACTCTGGGAAATGAACAAGGGATGGTGGAAGGGATGGTGGGCAGGGGGTTGCAGTGACTGGGTGATGGGCACTGAGGGGGGATACTTGATGGGATGAGCACTGGGTGATATGCTATATGTTGGCAAATCAAACTCCAATCAAACAAATAAATAAAATAAATAAATTTAAAAAACATCTATCTTATCAATCAATTAAGTATTCTTAAGCAAATCTTATTCAAATTTTATTTTATCCCTATTTTAATTAGGTATAGTAAGACAAATAAAAAGCCAGGACCTTTAATAAATTATTTATAAAAATGAGAAAATAAGTGGGTTGAGCAAAGGCAGTTTGGGTGGCTAATGCACTGGTAATGGCTTCAGATTCTAAGCACAATGCTCTATATTAAAATCTTCAGCTCTTTCATTAGCTTTACCGAGGAAAGAATAATTTTAAATAAAATGCCCTCCCCTTCACAGAAAGTCAATATACATTCCTCGAATCATATTTATTTCTGCTAATAAGTGAGAGTCTTAGTTTAAGGAGAATACTAGGAATAATAATTAGGACTCTCAGATTTTGAACAAAGAATAATTTATTTTTGAAAACTGTATGTCTTCAGAAAATGGAGACTATTTCTATATATTCTTTACTTTCCAGGTTGACTGTAATACAAATATTATTACCAAACTTAGGAACAGGCCAACAGAAAGATATTATCCTACTGTGATATAAGTCTAGGATAATATACTAGAACCCAATGACTAGATGCTTCTTTTAGCATTGATTATACCTAGAGGTCATCTATGGAGGAGGAGTGTGATCTAGATCCATGATATTTGGTACCATACATCTATCTTCCTTCCTTGAAACAATTCTCAAAATTTAAAATTGATTTAAAAAAAAGTGAAATTGAAATATAGTTGCCACACAATGCTACATTAGTTTCTGGTATATACCATAGTGATTTCACAATTCTATATAATATGCTATACTTAACACAAGTGTAACTACCATCTGTCAGGGTACAACCCTATTAAAATATCATTGATCATATTCTCTATACTGTGCCTTTGGTCCCTGTGACTTATTCATTTCATAATTAGAAACCTGTACCTCCCACTTTCCTTCCCTCATTTTGCCCATCCCATTACCCACTACTCTCCCCTCTGGAAACCATCAGCTCTCTGTCTTTGTGCATCTGTTTCTGCTTTTTGTTTGTGTCAAATTGGTTTTTGATAGAAAACTATAGATTTGTGGTTTCTCTCATTGAATTGAAATGTGTCCTGCCCCAAGCCTGTTTCTACATGGCTGCTGTCAGCCAAGGCTGAGTGGATACCTTTGCCCACAACATTCCTGCCTGGCTTCTTTCACATTTTAGTTTGTGATGTCCAATTCCATCCAATACTTTGCCTTCAAGCATTAAATAAATTGAGAGCTACATGGTTCCTTCATATCTCCTACTATCCTCCCTTTCCTCAAGGTTCTGAAGTCCCACATTCTGTATAAGATAAATCTTTCTTTTGGAATTTGAATACATTTTCTCCAAATAAGATTTACATGACAATGGATAATACCATCTGAGTCATAATACCCTTCCTAGGTTAAAGACAGATGCTTGGTCACACAATTCCTTTTTTTTTTTTTTAAATGTTCCTGTGCTTCTTGTTCTCCTTCTTTTAAATGTAGGTAATCATGATTTCACTCATCCTCTAATGGGCTGTGGCATTCAGTGAAATAATAATGAGTTGGAAATGTATTATCATTCAGCTAAGGGAATCATTTATTGTAATGCCATGTCTGCAAAATAGTTAACTTGTTCCACAATGCTGCTTTCAGTCCCCAAAAGTTCAGTAAGACAGTACTGAGTGGGTCACTCCTCACATTGTAAAGTAGAAAATCTGGACCCTAAGTGTTTATAATCCAGCTGTTATGACTGTCACTGCTAAGAGCCCCACAAATCAAAACAGGGTCAGGAAGGAGCAGTGAGAACCATCAATAAAACAAAAATATGTTATGCATTTATCTTGTCATCTTCTTCCAAACTGTACTATAACATGATCCTAAAAAATGTGGAGAAGTCACTAATTTGCTACATGGCCAAGTATTATGTATTATCATTCTTCATATGTGCTTTATTATATTTTTATTTAATAAAAAAAATGAGAGGGGGAGTTCTCCCAAAGAGATGTTTCAAAATAAGCTACTAACTGACAGCAGATTCAGGAGCAAATGAATCTATGTTCTGTTATCTTTAACTTTTCTCCTACCATCAGTATAGTTCACTTTAAATATTGGGCATCCTTGATAATGGTGGTTTCTAATCATCCCTGCCCCTGGTATATAAGTACTATGTGGCCTTCTTCCCTTATGTATTAATGTGAAACACGGTAACTTAAGAGCATGGTTTTTGGTGCCCTAGACGTAGAATACAGGGCTCCCCTACTACATATTGTGTAACTTTGCTCATATCTTTGACCCTTTTAAATCTTAGTTTTCCTATATGGAAATGGCTTTCAAAATCCTGTGCTTCATCTATGGATCATATTGTTCTTTTCTTCTAGACTTACTGTGAAGAGTTAAGTAAAATAACCCATGTGCTTATCACAGCATTCAGCAGATAGTGAATGTAAAATAATTGTTATCATTTATCATAATCATTTTCATTTAATTCAACTGGTTAAGGGGCACCTGGGTGGCTCAGTGGTTGAGCATCTGCCTTCAGCTCAGGGTGTGATCCTGCAGTCCCAGGATTGAGTCCCACATCAGGCTCCCTGCATAGAACCTGCTTCTCCCTCTGCCTCTGTCTTTGCCTCTCTCTCTCATTCTCATAAATAAATAAATAAATAAATAAATAAATAAATAAATAAATCTTAAAAAAAAACACTGGTTAATATGATGCCATCTTGTAATCGAATGATGTCTTCTCTCTTTTTTTAAGATCTAATTCTTTTGTTGTTGTTGTTATGACAAAGGTAAATGTTTTAACACTTAAAAAATTATGTGTATGTAGGCTTGTATCTCCGGGGTCAACTTAGTGTTTCTAGAAGCAGTTTAACTGAGTCAAGCCTATAGCAGACTATTTCTGACCCCTAAGAAGAATGATGAACTTTTCATGACCAAATTCATTTAGATGTTTGGTTTTGGTATCATAAGACAAACTTGGATTTCATCTCATAAAGTAAACAAACAGTGCAGAATTAATAGAAAAAAAGTACAATAAAGTTGTCATTTTGACATTAATTTTTTTCTCTGTAAAGGTATGACCAATACCAAGATCAGGATATATTAGTGAAGGGCAAATTGGTTGAATAATTACAATACAAATTATAATGAATTGGCAATGACTGTCTTGCCCATCTGAGATTTTCAAAAGTTTTTTACAAATGGGCCTAATTATTTTACAGCCCTATGTCTTGTTCAGGCTGCTATTACACAATATCATAAACTAGGTGGCTTATAAACAGCAGACATTTATTTATCACAATTCTGGAGGCTTGAAGTTCAAAATCAAGGCATTGGCAGATTTTGTCTGATGAAGACTGCTTCCTGTTTTATAGAATGCTGTCTTCTCTCTGTGTCCTCACAATGTAGAGGGAACAAGAAAACTCTTTCTGGTCTCCTTTATAAGAGCACTAATGCCATTCATGAGAACTCCCCCCTCATGGCCTAAGCGCTTCCCAAAAGCTCACCTCCAAGTGTAGTCACATTGGAAATTTGGATTTCAACTTACGAATTTGGGGTGATACAACGTTCAGTCTTTAGCACTTTGTATATCTTAATATGAGGATTTAACAGAATAGGAAGTCACCTTAGTTCAAACTCGCAGAGAAAACCAAGATATACCCTACGTTTTGAACCATGTGTTTCATACCATTTAAAAATGATTCAGGAAAGCAAACCACCCTTTGGGGAAGAGCCTAATGAGAGGCATTAAGATGAAGTAAAAAGAGTGCTAAAGACAGTCTTATCTTTTCCACTTAAATGAAACCTTGGGCAAATGATTTCATGTCCCTAAGCCATCAGAACCTTCATTTGTAAATTAAAACTAAATAAAACTGGCCTACTAAATAGAACCAGTATGAAGATTAAAAGATATGACCTGTTCAGAGGTGCTCAATTAACATAAATCCCTGTCTGTTGCTCAGTTAATCTTTACAAGTTCTTCATCAGCCATGCATCTTCTAGACAAGACTTATTAGGATGAACAAAAACAGAAACATATTTATGTTTATCTGTATCTACTTTATAAGACTACTGAATTTTTAAAAGCTAACATGGAAGGTCTTTCTTCTACATTGGATCTTTGCATCAATTCCATCCATCCATTGATCCATTGATCCATGTATCTATCCATCCATCCATCCAATCTTTATCTATAGATATCTATTTAGCATCCGTTTTTATTACATCTATCATAGATTCTCTCATAGAAGATAAATAATAGTATTAAAAGTAGCTTATTTTTATTAAATGTCCATGATATGTCAGAACTTGTGAGGAATATTTTATATAAATTTTTCATTTACTTTGCACTACTACCCTCTGAGCAATGTATTATTTTCCTTATTTTCTACCTTCAAGGCTTAATCCTAAAATTAAGAAATTTTCAACATGAAACAGCAGATTTTTGCACTAATATAAACTTTAATGGGTAATAATAAAACAAAGATAAAAAGAAGTTATTGAAGTGTTATGGTAACTTAGAGTAGGCAGAGGTTGCATTAATGTCTTCAAATATAAATTACTGATCTTTAAATAATTAGAATATTTTAAAAATCACTAGTGGCGTTATGGTGACTATAATTTTCTACAACGATTTAGAAGTTACTTCAAGTTTATAGAGTTGCCTAGATCATTATTATAAATGGTCTAGACCTAAGAAAAATTTTCAGTTATTCAAGTTTCAGTCTGTCGTAATTCTGTAGTCATTGAGACTGATCGAGGACCAGCACAAATGCACATATTAATTGATTATATTTACATTGAATATGCTATGTTCACACGCAGACACAAAATTCATTGAGCCTCAGATAGAATAAATCATGGCTGATAATATCGGCTGATAATATCTGATGTACTGTCTTGGGAAAGACTAGTTAGGACTATAGATCTTATGAATATATGTGGAAATAATCAGACTCAATAAAATATTTTCGAGTTTTATAAGCAAAGAAGAAACTAGAGATAGAAAAAAGAAAGAATGTATAGCTTCAAAGATCTTAAACTTACAGGAAAATAATATTGTTTCATAATTGCCAAATACACTTGACATTGAAAACTCTTTCTGTAAGAGCTCATAGAAAGAAAAGCTCACCATGCATAGCACTATTTTACTAGAGGTTATACAGAAGATATAGGATTCGGACAAAATTAAAAGAAAAGGTCAGGCTAAGAAAGTAGAAAGGAGAGTGAGTGGCATGCATGGAGAGTGAAAAGCCTAAGCAAATGAATGGGAGGGGAAAACATTTGACATTTATTTATTCATTTATGTAATCATTCCACAAGATTACATCAGGGCCAAACTAGATGCCAAGTATATTGTTTTATGCTAGAGTTGGAAACAGAGAAATGAATAAGACACTGTTCCTGGTCTTTAACTTCTTGGCTTTAAAGAGGAATTAAATTTGCATGTACATAAATAACAAAATATATATTGTATAAGATAGTGCTAAGAGTCACAAGAAAGATAAAAGAGGACAAGGAACTAGAAAGTGATAAGTGGCGGGAGGCAGTGGAACATAGTAGTTTAGATAGATGGTTAACGAAAATTGTTCTGTCAGGCAGCATTTTGAGCTGAGACCAGAAGAAATTGAGGAAGTGAATAAAAGCTAAAGTAGATATTAAAAAAAAAAAAAGTCCAAACAAAAAGAGCAATAAAAGGAAAGTTCCTGAAGTAGAAGTATATTTGGTATATTGAGAAAAACAAAAGGCCAATGTGGTTGATGTAGAGTGTAGGAAGGTGAAAGTGAAGTCATGGAGAGGGTAGGAATGCGGGCTGATCATAAATCACCCCATAAGCTATGATAAAGGTAATGGTTTGTTTTTGTTTGTTTTTTTGTTTGGTTGTTTTTCATGAGTGGCAAAGGAAACTATTAGAAGGTTTGCATAGAGGAATGGTGTGGTATGACATAACTTGTTAAAAAACACTTTGGCACCATGTTGAAAGTAGATGGTCAGGAATTCAGAATAAGATGTGCAACGTGAGGAAAAAGGGCTATAGTGCCTTGAATTGAGAGCATTGGAGATTGCAGATACAATTTGAAGAATAAGCTAAAATCAAATTTCAAAGGCTTTAAATTGTCAGTCTAAAGTTATTTAGTTTATTCTGTAGTTAGCTTATGAAAAGTTATCATAAAAGCATGTAATCATATACAAAGGAAGATGAAGAGACAACATCGATAAGTTTGCAGAAAGGGAGTTACTAGGAACTGGAGTAGTCAGGGAAAGATTCATGGATAGCTTATTACACAGGGACCCTCCAGTCCTCAAACTGCATCTGGCTCCCTGAGCAGCCTCATTACCATCACTCACAATACACCTTGATCCTTGAAAAGAAAGAAAGATGAGTTGTGCCCAAAGTCCAGGATGCAGTCAGCCTCACTGATTGGAGAGCTGCTCCACCATTAATCCTTTTTTAAAAAAAAAAAAAAATTTATTCATGAGAGACAGACACACAGAGAGAGAGGTAGACATAAGCAGAGGGAAAAGCAGGCTCCTTGCAAGGAGACTGATGAGGGACTCAGTCCCAGATCCCAAGATCATGCTCTGAGCTTAAGGCAGACGCTCAACCACTGAGCCACCCAGGCATTCCACCATTAATCTTTTGTACTGGGCATGTGATTGGATGGATGGTCTTGGAGCCTGAGGAGAGCTGTTCTGAAGAGAGCTAAAACACAATAGCTACAAGGAAGAAAAGTAAGAGACTTACTTTTGTCATTTACTGACATCAGTGAAACTGACCGTGATCTAGCTGTGAAATTCTGGGAAATGGTAGCATCCTCAGGATAGGTTTTAAGTATAGGCTATAGAAGAGGCTGTTCCTAACCTAAAAACAGAATAGTGACTGACACTACAAGTTGCATTATTCCAGATACCAGAGCCCACCAGTCTCCAGGAGCCATGTTCTTTCAATTTCCCTGCATAGTGACATACAGATAAGGAAACTGTGTGCTTTTGCTTTTGGACTCTACAGAGCTTATTGAAAATGTGAGTCTCCTAGAAATGTGACTGTTTGGCTACTACAAGCAATTCCTGTAAAGCAAGCACTTGGGGCATATAGAATAGGCAGGTAGGCAGGTAATCATCTCAACATTATGAGTTTTTTAGGAAGAGCAAAGCTGCCAAAAATGCAGAAGACACAAGAAACCTGGCTTAAAAATAATTTTTTTCCTCTTTCTCTGACCTTATTTGTGTATTTTCCCCCTTGAATCATACTGGATTCATAATAGTTTCCTCAAATATCTATCAACTGGACTATTGGTTTATTAAATGAATCTTTGGAAAATCAAAATCACAGAGACTTAGCAAAGCCCTGAAGATATTTTTCCATGATTCTGCACAAGAAAATTTATAAACGAGAATTGAGAATGGGATCAGAGACCAAAGGTAGTATTAAGAAGAGTCAGTAACTATAGTGGATATTAGATTTACCCTACTTGAAATTTAACATGTAAGCCATCACATTTTGTAGATTATGGCAGAGAACAAAATACTCCAGGGGCACAGGAGAAGTGTGAACCTCAGCATAGGTATCAGCTCCCTCTGCCCTACTTCCCTAGTTAGTCCATGAGTGTGATGCAAAGGGGGACCCAGATGGATGCAGTGTATACAGTGCATATGTGTCACTGCTAAGAAACCAAGTTTCTGAAATTCCAGTCATATGAAAAGGCTGCTAGCAAACTTCTTAACTTTTGCCCTAAAAGGAAACATCATTTTTATTATCCTGATCTGGAAAGAAGTCTGTCCTCTGCTCTACAAGGAGATACTTTCTTTTAATGATGTTCATTGTACAAATATGCTTGAAAAGATAGTCTGGAACAGAAGTGGTCAATGCCTGTTAACAGAAACCCAAGAGACACAAGGAAAGTTTCTCCCAACAACAAAAAAACTGTAAGCTTTAGTGTCTCTTCTGTTAAAGAAAATAGTTATTTCTATAGTTTACCTATTATAAGTAAGAGTTTCTACTTTATTATGATTGCTATATTATAAGAAAAACATGGACATTGTAAAACTCAGGGTAACAATGAGCTGAAGAGAATAATACAACTAGAATTCAGCAAATCTATGTTCTATCATCCTCACTTTTGCCTTCAGTAGTGAAATGATTATGTTAGTAATGAAAATACCCCAATTTGGTGACTACTTACTATGTACTAGGTAGACATTTATAGGTGCCATGTAACTTAAAACAATTATCATGAGAAATGCAATACAATATTTGATCTGTATTTAACATGTGGGTTGTATTTAACTGTGGGTTGACTTCAAAATTAAATATACTATTGATATTTTATGAATATTTGTTAAGGTCTAAATCATTTTTTCCAATAACATATATAACTTTTATTTTCCCTTCCTTTCCACCTTTTTTCTTTTTCTTTATTTTTCTATATATATATAATATATATAATATATGTATATTAATATTATATATAAAATATATATTATCTAATATTATATATAATAATGAGACAAACTGATGGAAAGTATAATAGGGAGTGAGAAAGTATAATAGAGAGAGAGAGAGAGTAAGCACTAGTGGTGGGTGGAGAGGAAAAGGGAGGGAGACAATCTTAAGTAGGCTCCACACCTAGCATGGAGCCTGACACAAGGCTCTATTTCACAACCCTCAGATCATGACCTGAGCTGAAAGCAAGAGTTGGAAGCTTAACCTTATGAGTCACTCAGGCACTACCCCCTTTCCACCTCTTTTTAAAAAATATTGAAGTGTAATTAATATACAATGTTGTATTAGTTTCTTGTGTACAGCACACTGATTCAACAATTCTATACTCAGTTCTCAGCACAATGAGTGTAGTTATCATCTGTCACCATACAACAGTATTACAATATTATTGACTATATTCTCCATGCTGCACTTTCCATCTCCATGACTTATTTATTTAGGTAGGTGTATATGTGGTTGTAATTATTTGATATACAGGTAAAATATCATAAGCTTCTAATGAGGTAGGGACCCCCTGATGAGGTAATATGTATGCGTGACCACTAATTTAATTGTGGGAGAGGGGAGCAAGAAAGGAGTAACAAAATTCTTGAAGAGAAAACTTCCTGTTGATGTAGATGCAAACATGGCAGATAGCACTTCTTCACCCCTTTCCTCTTACTTTCTCTTCCTCTCTTCAATCTTGTTTCTCCCCTTTCATTTCTAGAGTTATTATTGTAAGACAAGATTAATTTTAAAGCCATTTGTCAAGGTGGAGTGGGGTTCTGAAAGGGGAAGGAGGTTGTTCATACAGGAGTCTACACAACATGAAGATTTAGAGCCCAATGAGGGTCAAGAGGCCACATAAACAAGTCAGAGACAGTGGATATAATTGGGGATAGTTAAATACAGAATGATTGACTAAATAAATATATATATTAAGAATAATGGGAGCCAGGCTTCTCACTATTAGATAATGGAATTATGAATATGGAAAGAGTAAAAGTGGAACAAATCTTATGGTGTTGAATGGGAGTTGGAGGTGTCAGTGTGAATTCATGATTTTACTAGACAAATTGATGGAAAGTACAATGGGGAGTGAAATATTTATAGCATTTTAAAGTACCTTCCTACAAAATACATAAAAATAACAAAGTTACAGTACTTTTATAGTAGAAAAACATAGCTTTTATAGTGAAAAAACCTGGCACCCAACATCTTAGTCCCATAATCGAAGTGTACATCATTAGCTATGGGACAAATTGAGTCTGTGTGTTACCTGATACATTAGATTACAATTTGGTGTCACTCTGTGCTACTCTTCACAAAGAGATAAACTTAATATTATTAAATAGGAAATATCACATAGCCACCAATCAAGAGAAGAACTGAAAAAAACAACTGGCCTATAATCTCTAAAAATGCAAATTCATAAAAGTTAATGAAAGACCTGGAAACTGGGAGACAAAAAGAGACAAAAGATACCCAACAAAAGGCAACACATGATTCTGGACTGAATTCTTGTGCCACTAAAGACTTTATTGGAACACTGGCAAAACTTGAATGGGATCTAAGGAATAGATGGTAGAATTTATCAGCATTAATCTCCTGAGGCTGATGGATATATTAGGGTTATGTAGCTTATGTATGGTTTGTAGCTAATATACATTAAAAGAATGATGGAATTGTAGGACATCTGGTTGAACACTTGATCTTAAATTATTCAAGGGCCAAAAATGTATCTTATATTCTACTTGTAACTTTTCTAACATTGAGGTTTTAATTATAAGTGAATGGATGAATAAATGAGTAAAGTAGCTAAACAAATATCAGAGACACTAGTTCCATAACTAAGGGCCAACAGCAAGAACTATCTAAAGTGTACCCAGACAAAGGGCCACTGTAACTATTAGATAAAAAAGAAGTCTAAAACATAGGAAAATATCTGAGACCTGAAATATAGACACAATTTTTGAATTGAAATTTAAACTACAAAATAAAAATTAAAAAATATATAAGTAAGCATATTATTTTGCCAATATCATTAACTACTAGATTTAGTATTTATAAGATGTTACATTTTAAAGTAACTTAAAGGTTCAATTTCTCACAGTAAGCTATCTTCCAGGCTTTTGTAATAATTGCTAAAAAATAAAAAAAATCAGTCAACCATAAATGAAATGAGTTTCTCAGCACTAAGTAGTTTCAAGAGTAAAATGACAAAAAATTTTTCAAATGCTCAGGGCAAAAAAAAAGGATTTTTGTGAGATGAAGATGTATTTTCATAGCTTTCACTTGGTTTTCAGGATGGTTTTCTAAAATGGCCCTCCCAAGCCCCTCTGGAAGGCTTGGAATAGTTTGATAGTTATTAATTAGATAATGTAGGTCTTGATCAAAAAGAAAAACTTTGACATCTCTATTTAAAGACTCTGACAAAAACATAAGAGATGTGGGATTTTAAAATGAACAGTCTCTTTAAAAAGCAAATATTCCAAACCTATCCAAGTGACCACCACATAAAAATAGCTCACTTTCCTTAGCCTCCTATTCTCCTATCAGATATCACAACTGTCAATACTCTCTGGTCGAAGATCACCAGAAACATGCCTATAGTTGAACAAGTGGATTTATTACTCATTGCAACCAGTGGGAATGGACTCCATGAGGAGCTATGAGGTGTCTAAGGTGATATTGGAAATAACCTACTAAAGGATTTGGACTTTGGGTAATTTGAGGAATGGTCTAAGGAAGCATGGGTTTGCTCTAGATATGGTCTGTTAAAAAGTGGGAGAAATTCTATGATTAAATATTTTAATAAATTTTATTTACTGGTAGGGGGCTTAATATGAGGATAAACCTTTAATTGTAAAGAAGTAACAATCCCTCATTTTGGCCAAGAGTGAGGAATGTTTGGTATTGTGTGAATTGTACAATGACTAAGTTCTTGTGCCTCTTTATGATGGCCTCAGAATGACCTTGTCTGATGCTGATGTTCTATGAGACAATTTATGTTCCACAGGAGAGAAATGTGGTCTAGCTGTAAAAATTAGGCCCACTTAGAATGACCCTGGGACCTCCCTCTGAGAATCAGAGAAGTTTTCAAATACCAGTTTTCTGTCTTATAATTCTGGACAGGACCTATGTATTTGCCAGTACCAAACTTTCAACTCTTCCTTTTTCACTGGTCATCTTAATCATTACTTTTGCCCTTGGTATTTTGGAAGAATTGTAATGCATTGGACAGAAGCATAGGCTCTTGTAAGGGTATGACTATTTTGGTTGAAGATGAAGATCTGCCTCCTCTTTGTTCTGTAAATTTGGGCAACTTTTCATTGATAAGCCTTGGGTTCTTTACCTGTAAAATGGGATTAATAACTTTTTAAGACTATTTAAATGGTATTGGATATGTAAAATGTTTACCATAATATGACAGAGGGAACATTCAATAAAAGCTCTTATCACTCTTGCTGGAGTCTCACTAGTAACCATAACCCAGACCAACTTTTTCACTATGTGGTATAATTATCAATGTCTTGCTAAGCCCCCAGTGCACAAATCCAACTTCAGCCCAGTCATTTCACAAATATTTATTAAGCCCCTATTATTTTAGGCACTCAGATTATAGCTTTGAATTCTCAGGGTCCTTACTTTTTTAATAGGAGAGACCAGCAATGTAAAACAAGGAAAAAAGAAAAAGAAAAGAATATCTATACTGGCTGTTTAAGAGTGACTGATACCATTGACATAGTAACAGCTTTCCTGAAAAAGAGTAGAATCATGGCTACAGCAAATGTACATATTTATTTTTAAGACATTCCATTCAGAGAAAGAGGAAAATATTAGGAAAAAAATTTCCTTGAACCAATGAATTGCTATCATTTATTGAATAATTTCTGGGTATGAAGTAGTGGCTAATGTGTTTCATCAATATTATTTCATTTAATCCTCATAGTACCAATATTAAATAAATCTCTATGTTTATTTTTTTAATGAAGAAACTGAATCCAGAAAAATTAAAGGTCATACACTTGATAAGTGATAGACAAAAACTCAAACCCAGATTTGTCTGATCTCAGTCTTTTCTTTCAAACACTGTGACAAGAGCAAGACTTTCACCCTCTCTGGGTTTCAGTTGGCCTGATGTTTTCATTCTGTAGAAGGAGTTATTTTAAATAGATTTGAAGTCCTCCACCATTAGTGTCTATAAATGTTTATAGTGTACTAATTCATAGATGTAACCAAACATCCCTGTCTTAGAAAATTCAACAATATTTGCTCATGAACATCATTTGTATATATTGATTATTATCAAATTTTAGCATTTCTCAAACTATCACTTGGAATGCTCATTCAGAAGGTGTGGAAAGGGGCCTGAGAATTTACATTTCTAACAAGTTCCCACTTGGTGCTGATGCTGCTGGTTTGGGAACTCACAGAAGCACATGCAAAGTGTAATGCAGAGCAAGCAAACAAGGTGAAATGTTTACCATTTTAAAAGTAGGGCAAGCAAACAAGGTGAAATGTTTACCATTTTAAAAGTTATATGTATTTGTAATATGAATGACCTGTTTGAGATTGACATTGGAAACTTGGTTTATTAAAAATTTCTTGGTGTTATTTTAAAAATTACGATTTTTTAATATCTTACGTAATGGAAGAGACTGGACTCTAAGCTAAATTATCTGACTTCTAGCCAGAGGCTTTATTACCACAGGGTTAAGTAATCATATTTCAGGAATAATATATTTTTCCCAGTACAGATCACATACCCACATGTAGTCTTCACCTAACACTCAGAGCTATCTTTCTTTAAAATATTCAGTGGCTTCCAATTGCCCTTATAAGGTACAAATTCCTTAACATGCATGCCTTGTATGGTTCAATTTCCAGATGATCAATTATTTGTTTGCTTACCAGACCTCTGCAAAATACTTCTTTCAAATTCTTAGGCTTTCCCTTCTCTTCACAGGGACATCTGCACAAAGTTTGTCATTCAAATGGCTTATTAAAAAATGCTTACCTTGTCCCAATCCCTACACCTACACCCATCTGTCTAGAAGTTCCTATTGGTCCTCCATGTAGATGTTTAAATGTTGTTTCCTTACAGAATGATTTTTCTGATAGCCACTCCTTACATTCAGTAGGCTAATGTCTCAAAAATCCCGTGCTTCTTCAAAGGATTTAAGGAATCTATAATTATTTTATTGAATTATTTGTTTAATAATTGCCTACTCCTCCAGGATATTCAACATGTCTGCATCATTCAGTGGTGGATTCCCAGTGCCTAGCACAGTGCCTAGCCCCTAGTAAGCACAAAAATACATATTTGTTGAATGACTAAATGAATGAATGAACCAAGGAATGAACCATAGTTAATGGACATATGAAAATTATGGAAACATTTCTTTTGGGCTTAATAGAACCTATAGATGTAGCATTGCTAATAATTTTGTTATGATAATGTAAATGTGGATTTATATTTTAATGCCTCATGTTTGATTGAATTTTGAAATAACACCTAGAGCTTTTTGGACTCTTGAGATAAGAGCTAGGTCTGTCACTTTTTTCCTATAAATGAGACTATTCTTCAGTGTTCTCCCCAGGATAGGGTGGCATAAAAAGGTAAGCTCTTTGACTATGGAAAGGATGCTGCATATACAGACTCTCTTATTAAAATGCTGTCTCTCCACTAATAAGAAGAAGATGACTCAGAACACTTGGGAACCTGAAAGCTTCCAAGATGAATTCCAAATTCCTTCTTTTTCTGTTAGCATACAGCAGAACTGATGAGATTGTATAAGTTCTTTTTGTAAGGACCTCCCTTCTGTCCTTTTGTGAACCAATCAATAGGAAGAAGGATCAAGGAAAAAAATGAAAATGTTTGCTTGATAAATACATATATATATTCATATATAAATATATTCATATATATATGATCCTTGTTATTTAAAACGAAAAAAAAATTAGAGAACAAGGACAGGGACTGTGACTTGGGTGATGTTGCCTGGATATAACTAACCTAATTTTCTAGAAAACCTTGGCATCTGTGACTTTTGTGACAGAATCCACAATATTGTTCTTCCCAGAGATTAGTTGGATCCTACTCAACATTGTTGATTTCCACTTGGTGAATAAAATGAACACAATGTGAGAGGTCTCTGGATACCACTGATGATAAAAGAATCTAAGACATCCTTGTTAAAAGGTGAAAATCAAATATCAGTGGGTGGCATTGGCATATCTTACTGCTTGAAAGGGCAAAATCTGCTGCTTTTTTCGAATTTGGCTAAGGCAGTTGCCTTGATCACATCAGGGTTAACAAAAGGCCAAACATTTGAATCTGTCCATTGTTTGAGTCCTTCTCATCTTCTAAGTTTCAACTTAAAAAATAATCTCAGTCCAAAGCCCTGTTTTCCACCTGAGCACACTGTGCTTTCTTCTAGCTCTTATCTTGATCTAATAGTAAAAAATAACTTGCTCAGAGGCTGTTCTCAATGACTTCTCACCTAAGTACTCCACTTCATAATTACTTTCTGTTTCAATCACTTGTATATATACTGTGGTATGTATCAAAATTGGTTACTTATTTTTCTATTAAAAAATCTTTTGGATCATAAAGATAGGGCCATGTTCAGTTTTTTTTTCTTCTGTTTTATATCTATAATTCCTATCAGAGTGTCAAGCATAGAGTAAGTGTTCAAAAAATATTGGATGAATTGATTATCTGATACAGTTATTTATTTCTTCAAGAATATTGGTTATCATCTGAGTAAACATTTATTATTATTATTATTATTAAACAGGTAGAAAACTAAAATGTAAAGAAATTATGTGGCTTGCCTACATTCTTTCAGTTACTAAAGAATAAAGAGAGAATTAAACTCAGTATTTTTAAATTTCATATCATTATTCTAAAAGTACTTTATTTACTGTTCCCATTATCATAGAAAAGAGTCAAAGAATAGGAAACTAAAATTTTTTTGATGCTGTGATGAGAGTTGCCCACATTATCTTGTTGTTTCCAACAGACCTATGAGAAAGGTACTGGAATTTCTCCTTTTCTACCTGATGTCTTTCAGTTTTTGGCTGAGTAACACATTAGCCTATGAAGTTGTGTGGATTTTTTTTTAAGATTTATTTATTTATTTTAGAGGAAGGAAAGAGGGAAGAAAGAAAAAAATGGGGAAGGGACAGAGAGAGAAAAATCCTCAAGCAAACAAACTCCTTGCTGAATGGGGAACCCAGTGTGGGGTTATATCCCAGAACCCTGAGATCATGACTTGAGCCAAAATCAAGAGTTAGATGTTCAATTGACTGAGCCACCTAGGTGCCCTAGCCCATGAAGTTTCAAAACATGCATACATATCCTATTTTCCATTTCATAAACTCTGGGTTTGACGCTCCGTACCTCCCTTTCTCTCTTTCTTTTTTAAAGTTCAAGAAGTGATTCTAAAGTATAATTAGGCTTAAAATATTCTTCCATAAATAAACAAAAGAGGCTATTAGAGGTTAAATCAACTAAGATTACTTTGATAAATGGTAAATCCAGCACTTGAACGTCAGCCTACAAAGCCCATCTATTTCTTTTCCTTTACTCATATTATAGCACTCTGTATTAATTCTTTCCTGTGAAAATTGATGTCAAAGTGTTTAAAAAAAAAGTCACTAGTTTCACCCTATAACTAGTCCTCATTGTTTTGAGGAGCCTTATATAGGCGAATAGGCATTTGCAATGATTCTTAACCACAGAGAATCTCTGTGTTCCACGGACATGTAAATAAACCCCAGTTAATAACTTTTGCTTTAGGTGTTTAAATGCTTATAATTTCAATTGTCCACAATGGGACACAAAGCAATTTTTAGTTGATTAAAATTTTCAGATTAGTATTTAAATGTTCAAATCTATATTCCTTTATTCCTTCAATATGTATTTTAAATATTTATAAATTTTAAAGTAGTGTACTAAGTGCTGGAAATAGAATGATGAATAAGGTCAACACTGACACACCCTTTAAATGGAATTAGTATTCTAGTAGATAAATAGATGTGCATTTAGATTAAATCATAAGAATCCTGCAAAGAAAGAGAGGGTGGCAAAATTATAGGGCAATTCAGGGGAATCAGGACTACATCTGTGAGCTATTCACTGCATATAGTCGGGAGAGAAACTGGAAATGGTAGGAAGAGAAAGTGTTTTCAAAGTGCTGTAATTCTGGCTTCCACAACTGCATGTAAATGGTGATGCCATTTACTGAGCTGGGTAACAATTAAGAATGCCATGTGTAGTTGTAAAATGGCAAAAATGTTAAGAAGATATGTGTACCTACTGAGTTTGAAATATCTTTGAGATATCCAAGTGAGAATATAAGTAGACTTCTGGAGTTCCATAATCCAAAAGCTTAGAGGAGGGATCTGGATATATAAAAGCAGAGATAGTCAACATGAAGTAACAGAAAATATAAAGCTCACCTAAAGGCAAAGAACTAAATGATTGAAGTAGAAATCTTAAGACCAAGCCTTCAAGAAGTCCAGTATTAAAAAGCTAGATGGAAGAGGAAGATCCAGGAAGGTATTGAAAGAGTAGACAGAGTTGAAGGAATATGAGCATGAAAGGATGGTATTACATAACACAAGGGAAGATGATTTTTTTTTTTTTGGAAAGGGGAGAATTTTTCACTGTGTTCTGAGAGGTCAAGTAAATGAAAACTGAAAAATGATGTAGAGATACCTTAGCGATCTTTGCAAGGACCATTGTGGCTTGCTGAATGAAGGCAAAATCAAATTGCAGTAGGTTGATGAGTTGAATGGCAAGTGAGGAAAGCAAGAAGATACAGAATCTAGACTGCAGATGGAATGTTTGGCTTTAGATAGAGACACTTTCTTTTATGTATTAGTAAAAAATGAGGAAAAATGCCAGAATCATTTCCAGTAATTTGTAAGTTTGGGAACAAAAAGAAAAGAAAGTTCCTGTGCAGTGGCTTCTATTTTCTCTATATGAAAGGTCATGTGATCTTCAGAGAATGATAGTATATTATCAGCTGGCTATTGCTAAGTAATGCTAATATCAAATTTGGGGAGCTTAAAATGGCAACCATTTGCTATTCATCATCGGTCTTTGAATGTGCAAGGCAGTTCAGCTGATCCAGCTAGGTTCCATTGATTGTGGCTGGACTTGCTCATGTGTCTGCTGTCAGCTTCTGGGTTGGCTGTGGCTGGTTGAGCTAGAATGACTTCAGCTGAGTCCATTAATTTTCTCTCCATGTTGTCTCTCATCCTACAGCAGGTTGGTTCCAGCTTATTCTAATGATGGTGGCAATATTCTAGGAGAGGAAACTGTTATAAACTAATATTTGTGTCCCTTCCCCACCCTAAATATACATGTTGAAGCCCTACCCCATTTAACATGATTACATTTGCATATTATGAAGGGAATTAAGATTAAATGAAGTCATAAGGATTAGTGTCCTTATAAGGAAAAATACCAGAGAGTTAATGTAAGAGCACATTGAGAAGGAGGCTATCTGCAGTCCAGGAACAGAGGCTTCACAGAACCTGATCATACTGGCACCCTATTTCACACCTCCAGTCTCCAACACTGTGAGAAAATTAATTTCTTTTGTTTAAGCCACCCAATTGATGGTATTTTGTTAGGGCAATCCAAGAAAACTAATGTTGAAACAACAACAACAAAAAATGCTCATATATCCTCTTTAAGACTCTACCTGTATCTAGTATGCCTCTACCTTATTAGCCAAAACAAATCATATATCCACCTCCAGATTATGAGTAGGAAAAATCTCCAAAATTCCAGGGAGGGCATTCATAGGAGCCCATCACACAGCAAATCCAACAGAGAAAGGAAAGTGAATTTGGATATTTAAAAGGGACAGAATTTAATGTATCCACTGTGGACTATGGAAAACCTTACTGACAAGAGAAATACATTAGTACTTTTGGTTTGTGATGAGTCACACTAATCAACTAGATGTATTAGTCAGCTGGGGCTTGTGTAGCAAAATACCATAGATTAGATGGTTTAAATAACAAAAGTTTATTTTCTCACAGTTCTGGAGTCTGGAAGTCCAAGTACTAACATGGTCAAGTTATAGTGAGAACTCTCTTCCTAACTTGCAGACAGCCACTTTCTCACTGTGTATTCATATGGCCACTTTTCAATGTGTGCCCATGGATCAAGAGAGAGTGTCTCACTCTTCCTCTTCTTAAAAGGATACCAATCCTTTAGAATTAGGACCCCACCTTTATAGCAATAACAATCTCCTAAAATCTCTATCTCCAATAAATCATATTGGGATTAGGGCTTCACCATATAAATTGGGAGGAAAATGATACAGTCCATAGCACTAGGGTAGAGAAAAGAGAAGATATATTGTTGTTTATTTGGTTTTTGTTTTGTTTTATCAAATGACTATTAAGGGGCATACAATGCAATTAATGCCATTGGTTAAAGAACATCTAAAATACAAAATGAAAATAGACGGTAATAAAAACAAGAGGTTGATGGAGAAGCAGAAAAGAGAGATGGAGGTGCAATTGCTTTTAACACTGGTGGAGCGATTGAGCTAAAATAATTTATGTTAGGCTATTAAAATTAATAATTTGGGGTGTAGAGTGGCTTCAGGAATGAAGAGATTCAGGCTATATTCATGAAAATGGATCATGGAGGAGGTGAGGAAGTATCATTGGAGAGGAGGAAATAATGGGACTGACAAGTGTGCTGTAAATGTTGTATGCATGTGTGCTGGCATCATCCTCCCTAGTGGCAGGGATTTGGTGGGGGAAAGCTCATGTAAGATGGTATTGCCTTTAATAAATTTAAAAAGAAAAGTGTTTCATAGAGATGCGGAAAACACTAAGGCATTTTCTATACTTTAATGTTTCAAAATAATCATAGTGAGATGAACATACTGAGTCTTAAAAATTATTTATAGTAATAAATATCTAGAAATTTATAGGGTACAGCTCCCCCAGTAAGATATAATGCAGCAAAGGCAAAATACTAAGGCAAAGCAGTTAGGTACTGTTGGTCCTAATTTTTTCTGAGTAAATGTTTTGTTTTTAGAAACTCTTGAGGCAAGTTTAGAAGCTGCATTCAGAGACTCACCAATGAAAAGACAAGACTCAGGTTGCATGTCTTGCTATTGCATTGTTTTTCTATCTTTTTAGCTGGCAGATGGCCCTTGAAATTCTCCTCCTACCTTCTTTGCTGTCAGCAATCTCCCATTCTCACATTCCTGAGATCCAGAAGGGCTCAGCTATTTGAGTATTTTTCGGTGTGTATATAGTGCCTCTCATTGTAGTCTTTTTTGAAGAAGGTTAACAATCAAGAAAGATGTCTTTCCAGCTGGAAAATGCTAAATACAGGAGCAGCCAAGAATAGGGTACAACTCCCTGATCAGGCCTTACCCTGTGCCCACTTTACCTTTCTTTACATGTTTTTTCAGCTGGAAATAATAGGACTTACTCTTAAGAGACAATTGTTTCTGATGGAATTTTTAAGACATTCTACCTACCTTTATTTCATTTTCTGAAGTTTCATGTTAAGGAAATATGGGCTAAGGCTGTGAGTACAACATAAGATTTCTCCTCTGATTGGGAGGCCTTTTCAATATCCCCTAAGCAAAAATGGGTGTTCCTTTTTCTCATTAATAAGATAACTATTACAGAGACCTCTATAGTGCCAATTAACTCACTATTTCATATGAGTTTCTTCTACTAGATTATGAGTTCTTTGTGGGCAGAGTGCTAATCTTCTTAATCTTAAAATGGCCTGCAACTAGCACAGAGTTTGGCAATTCATAATTGCAAGCATTTATTGAATGTGATTGTGTTCCAAGAACTAAGTACTTCACATTATTCATTAGACTCTTTAAAAACCCCACAAAATAGGTAATATATTTATTTCTGTTTTACAGATACCAAATTTGAGATATAATGAAGTAAAACTAATCCACCTTAAGAGGTGGAACTAGCACTGAAACCCAGAAAGTCTAATTCTATAATACATATTTTCACCACCACACAATCGTTTAACAAATATTTATTTAGCAGGGACTTTCTTTGCTAGTCACTGGAAATCCTCCAATGTCTTGTGAGAATTGTATTAATGGGGTTAAAAGTACAAAATGTCTTATGTAAACGAAAGTACAGGTTGATATTTGAAAACATTATCAATTAGGAACTTTTTTTTTTTTTTTAGCTGCAAATAATGAGAAGTCAAACCAACACTGGCCTAATCCCTAAGGATATTTACTGTTTTTCTCAAGAAAAAATAGAGGTAGGCACCACCAAGATCATTTCTTTGGCTCAGAATGTCATCAATCGCTGTCTCCTGATTCATCAAATCAACCTCTCTCGCCCTTGATGTGACTGTGATATTTTCTTCATGGCTTTAAGATGTTAGCACAGCTTTGAATCAACATAACAACTGCAACTGTAAACACAACAGGAAACAAGATGAGGGGGAGAGGTCATATACAGCTCTTTTTTTCCAAATCTATTTTTAACCAGAAAGAATGTTTCTCCTGGAATTACCAGCTAATTTTCCCTACACTTCATTGGTTTGGCAACTGGAAAAAGAAATAACACTTATTTTTTTTTAAGATTTTATTTATTTATTCATGAGAGACACTGGCGGGGGGTGGGGAGTGGGGGAGGGCAGAGACACAGGCAGAGGGAGGAGCAGGCTCCATGCAGGGAGCCCAACGTGGGACTCAATCCCCAGTCTCCAGGATCAGGCCCTGGGCCAAAGGCAGCTCTAAACCGCTGAGCTACCCAGGCTACCTGGAAATAGCCCTTCTGTGATTAGATTAGGTTAAGCATGCTAGGTATCCACATAAAAATATGGCTCTTACTTAGAAAGAAAGGGGAGAATGACAGTTGAGTAGAAAACAATAATATCTTCTGTAAAAACAACAACAACAGCTCTAGTGGGATTTAGCTATTATTGGAAAGTTGAGAACAGATTCCCCTGTAGAAAATACTTCTCTAAGATTTGAAAGGTAGTAGAAACTGCTAAACAAAAATACATGTTGGAGGAGAGAATTCCAGGCAGGGATATTGTATTTAAAGTCTAGAATCAAGAGAAAGGTTAGCACTCTTGAGGGTGTTAAGGAGTCTTTAGGTGCTGAGAATGCCTGAAATGAAGACAGTTAAGGGATAAAGAACAGCTTCAATGGTATTCAGGATTAGGATTACAGATGACTATTTTAAAGGTTAGTATTTTATATTCGTGGATGGAAAGCTAGATTCCCAGAAAACTAATCAATGATTAAATGTCAAGTAAATAACTGAAAACAATACTAATATTTATAATATTTTTGAGATATATCATAAGGAATTTTAGTGTCTATACACTAATGTTAGTTTTTCAGTACATTTCAACCCAACCCTCTAAAATGCACTCTACTCTGTGAACCTTGTGTAATACAACTCAATAAACAGTCAGGAAATTTGTTTAAAAAGTTCAAAGCTATGTTAAGTACAGCTCTCTGTATTCTAATGTCCTGGTAAAATCCAGTAGGAAAAGCTCATATAGGGAAATTACAGAGGAAGAAAACTCAGATGTGGGCCAAATAGGGCAACTACCAGGGGCAGAGAGCAGGATGTAAAAGATGGGGCAAGACTTGAAGTAGAGTGAAGGGTTGAGGGTGAGTGCCTTATTAAATGTGTCCTCCATGAATGAAAAAGGAGAGATCACAACCAAAACCAAGGAAATACAAATGATTTAAAAAACATATTATGAGCAGCTATACACCAAAAAATTAGACAATCTAGAAGAAATGGATGCATTTCTGGAAAACTACAAACTACCAAAACTGGAACAGGAAGAAATAGGAAACCTGAACAGGCCAATAACCAGGGAGGAAATTGAAGCAGTCAACAAAACCTCCCAAGACACAAAAGTCCAGGGCCAGATGGCTTCCCAGGGGAATTCTATCAAAAGTTTAAAGAAGGAACACTACATATTCTACTAAAGCTATTCCTAAAGATAGAAAGTGATGGAATACTTTCTACTCATTCTATGAAGCCAGCATCACCTTAATTCCAAAACCAGACAAAGACCCCACCAAAAAGAGAATTATAGACCAATATCCCTGATGAACAAAGATGCAAATATTCTAAACAAGATACCAGCCAATAGGATCCAATAGTACATTCAGAAGAGTATTCACCATGACGAAGTGGGATTTATCCCCGGGATGCAAGGCTGGTTCAACACTCGTAAAGCAATCAATGTGATAGATCATATCAACAAGAGAAAAAAAACAAGAACCATAGGATCCTCTCAATAGATGCAGATACTGTATTTTTGACAAAATACAGTATACATTCCTGATCAAAACTCTTCAGAGTGTAGGGATAGAGAGAACATTCCTCAGCATCTTAAAAGCCATCTACGAAAAGCCCACAGCAAATATCATTCTCAATGGGGAAACACTGGGAGCCTTTCCCCTAAGATCAGGAACATGACAGTGCTGTCCTCTCTCATCACTGCTCTTCAACACAGTACTAGAAGTCCTAGCCTCAACAATCAGGCAACAAAAAGAAATAAAAGGCATTCAAATTGGCAAAGAAATAAAAATTGGCAAAGAAGAAGTAAAACTCTCCCTCTTCACAGATGACGATACCGTACGTAGAAAATCCAAAAGACTCCACCCCAAGATTGCTAGAACTCATACAGCAATTCGGCAGTGTGGCAGGATACAAAATCAATGCCCAGAAATCAGTGGCATTTCTATACACTAACAATGGGACTGAAGAAGGAGAAATTAAGGAGTCAATCCCATTTACAATTGCACCCAAGGCATAAGTACCTAGGAATAAACCTAACCAGAGGTAAAGGATCTATCCCCTAAAGACTACAGAATTCTCCTGAAAGAAACTGAGGAAGACACAAAGAGAGGGAAAAATATTTCATGCTCATGGATTGGAAGAATGAATATCGTGAAAACGTCAATGCTACCCAGGGCAATTTACACATTCAATGCAATTACTATCAAAATATCATGAGCTTTCTTCAGAGAGTTGGAACAAATTATCTTAAGATTTATATGGAATCAGAAAAGACCCTGAATAGCCAGGGGAATATTGAAAAAGAAAACCAGAGCAAGGGGCATCACAATGCCAGGTTTCAAGTTGTACTACAAAGCTGTGATCATCAAGAGAGTGTGGTACTGGCACAAAAACAGACTCATAGATCAATGGAACAGAATAGAGAACCCAGAAATGGGCCCTCAACTCTATGGTCAACTAATCTTCGATAAAGCAGGAAAGACTATCCACTGGAAAAAGGACAGTCTCTTCTATAAATGATGATGGGAAAATCAGACTGCCACGTGCAGAAGAATGTCACTAGACCATTCTCTTACACCATACACAAAGATAAACTCAAAATGGATGAAAGATCTAAATGTGAGACAGGAATCCCTCAAAATCTAGAGGCATTTTGAACTTGGCCACAGCACCTTCTTGCAAGATATATCTATTAAGGCAAGGGAAACAAAAGCAAAAAGGAACTATTGGAACTTCATTAAGATAAAAAGCATCTGCGCAGCAAAAGAAACAGTCAACAAAACTAAAAGACAACCTACAGAATGGGAGAAGATATTTGCAAATGACATAGCAGATAAAGGACTAGTATCCAAGATCTATAAAGATCTTATTAAACTCAACAGCAAAGAAACAATCCAATCATGAAATGGGCAAAAGACATGAACAGAAATCTCACAGAGGAAGACATAGACATGGCCAACAAGCACATGAAAAAATGCTCCGCATCCCTTGCCATCAGGGAAATACAAATCAAAACCACAATGAGATCCCACCTCACACCAGTGAGAATGATGAAAATTAACAAGGCAGGAAACCACAAATGTTGGAGAGGATGTGGAGAAAAGGGAACCCTCTTGCACTGTTGTTAGGAATGTGAACTGGTACAGCCCCTCTGGAAAACTGTGTGGAGGTTCCTCAAAGAGTTAAAAATAGAACTGCCCTATGACCCAGCAATTGCACTGCAGGGGATTTACCCCAAAGATACAGATGCAGTGAAATGTCGGGACACCTGCACCCCAATGTTTATAGCAGCAATGTCCACAATAGCCCAACTGTGAAAGGAGCCTTGGTGTCCTTCAAAAGATGAATGGATAAAGAAGATGTGGTCTATATATACAATGGAACATGACTCAGCAATTAGAAATGACAAATACCCACCATTTGCT
Source organism: Canis aureus (assembly GCF_053574225.1). Classification (NCBI taxonomy): domain Eukaryota; kingdom Metazoa; phylum Chordata; class Mammalia; order Carnivora; family Canidae; genus Canis; species Canis aureus. The sequence goes on from NC_135614.1 coordinate 50,485,386, forward strand.
TCAACGTGGAAAGAACTGGAGGGTATTATGATGAGTGAAGTAAGTCAATCAGAGAAGGACAAACATTGTATGTTTCATTCATACGGGGAATATAATAGATAGTAAAAGGGATTATATGGGAAAGGAGAGAAAATGAGTGGGAAATATCAGTGAGGGTGACAGAACATGAGAGACTCCTAACTCTGGGAGAACAACAAGGGGTGGTGGAAAGGGAGGTGGGAGGGGGGGCGGGGTGACTGGTTGATGGACACTGAGTGAGACAGTTGATGGGATGAGCACTGGTTGTTATACTAAATTTGGGGAAACTGAACTCCAACAAAAAATTATGCTAAATAAATAAATAAATACTCTGGGTGCCTTTCTATTTCCATCCTTGTCCTAGCCCTGACAACGAGAATAAATCTGGATTTTTAACTTGTAGCCATAAATAACCTAACTAATGGAAGATATTCAGTGCATCTGAGTGTGAATACTTTCTAGTTATGCGTGTTCACTTAGGTAGTTCCAACCTGTCTACATCAAACTGTGTTTGTGTGTAAAATGTGGTTCTAAAGGTTAAAGGCTTACTTAGAATGATAGAACATTATCATTGTCATGCTCAGAAAATAAATGCTTCCTTAGAATGATACATTATCATTGTCATGCTCAGAGAGTATTAGTGTTATGCTGATGATGGATTGGAATTATATTACATTTTTACTCAGGCTTGCTATCTTTATCTTACTTGAAACTTGGTGTCCTTCCAAGAGGTGCAGGTGAGAGTGGGGGTTTTAATCCATTAAAGCAAGTAGTAAGAAGAGATACTTTGGAATTAGGAGAATGTCATGTAGGTATTCATCAATATTGCCTTTAGGTAGGGCATGTCCAATCTCAGTAAATATGTATTGAAATAGTGTTCTAGTTTCTCAGGAGGAAGCAAAGAATATGAACATGTTCTCTGCCCACTAGGAGCTTACAGGCTATTATAAATATTACAAAAATTATCATATGTATTAATGGGGAATAAAAGTATGCTCTCAGAATTTAAATTCTTTTCTGAATTTTTCTTCACAGGGCCCAAATGAGGAGTTTTGAAGAATAAAATGATTAATGTCAGCTTATAGCAAAACCAAAGTCTAAGATTTATAACATTTTCCAAATGAATAGAGGAATTTGGGGATATGTTAATGCATAATATAAGATGCAGGCTGTTAAATGACCATTGAAGAGGAATTATAAACTATACAATAATATACATAAAAATCCATAATGATCTATCATAGTACTTTGGCATCAGAGAGAAATCTATGATTCCTCACATGAGATAGCTAGGAGTGCACAATGAATAGAAAATGGATATTGTTACCATAGCAACCAGATTTGAGATTCAAGGTGGGTTTTAACCTAAGCTTCTGTCTTGAGAATGAGCCCATGCAAGTAATTAGATTGCTAAATTGCTGAGACAGCATGTGAGAAACACAGGTATATTTAAGGAAAAACCTCTCCCAAATTTAAATCCTCATCAATTGTAAACAAAATCAGAATTAATACCACACTGCACTGAGTAGTGACTTCTCTTTCATACTGTTCTGTATGAAGGTTTGGATCCTTCCTTTCCTTTCATCTAGAGCTATAATATTCCTTGCTCAGATTGCTATTGAATTGCATAAAATGCGACTATACAGAGTTTCCTTATCTGTAAAATGAAATTGTTGGATTGAATGATGTTTCAGTACCCTAATTAGGTGTATGCTATTGGTTTGGAATTTCAGAATTTAGCAGTAGTTTGAAGGAGTCATTTTCATCCTCCCTCAATAGATTTAAATATTTTTCTCTCAGTACGATGGCATGTGTCATGTATGGGATAACTTGGGTAAGTGTGGAATGTCTGTTCAAATTACTTTAACCTAAAAAACAAATTCTCAGAAGAAGTCATGTTAGCACATGATTTCTAGGCAAGGAAGTGCTGCCATACCTTAAAGACTAGGATTACACTTGGAAAGTCATTTGTAATTTTTCATCTCTCTCTCTCTTTCTGATCATTATCATGTGCCTTCTCTACTCTACTCCCTATATTTGATTTATTCTTGTTTCTCTGTTGCCAGCTTTCTTCAGTCCTTTACTTGTACATGAGCTCATACTAAGATCTATGTTACAACCTAGTTTAGATCCTAGTAAGTATTGTCTAGGGCAGTGGTTTCCAAAAGTTGTCTTTGTGAGACCTAAAGCTGTCAATTCCCTGTGCCAAGCCAGATAGCCACACATTTAAAGTTTAATGATCAGCTCTTATTGCTGCCAGGATGCCTGGGTCCCAAACATGAATAGAGCAACATGCCTACTCTTTAGCCCTCATGCTGCATCCGTGCATGCATGCATGTGACCATTCACTCCTGCTTAGAATGCTTTTGTTACTCTTGCTTGTGGCCACTGCCTGTCAATTCGAAATACAAAATGACTTCTATTACTAGTATTTGAAGACCATGCCAAGAACTCCCTAAAGGGATATTGAAATGTAAAAGTGATCCCCTATGATCATACTCTGCCAAAATAGAAGTCATAGCCACATTGAAGAATGGGCAGTGAGCTTACTCCACATTGCAGCACCCCATGATACCCATTACACTAAATATTGTAATTGCCATCAATGAGCTATTGTTGATGCATGCAGCTGCCCTTAATGAAAAAAAAAAATGGTAAGAATAGAAATAATCCTAACTCCTGAAAACCTTTAAACTATTTTGAATATTTTTGACTATTTTATTAGTTTTTCTGTAGGGTTTCAGAAGCCAAATGAAGCTGCCACGGATATACTTACCTCTATACAGCACTGAGGCAGGTGATTCGCTGGAGAATACCTAGAAGACTATATATCTGTCTCTTATGGCTAGATAAAGAGCCTCCCCTTTCTATCATACAGGTCTCATATGAGTGTTTCTCATTGACAGATATTAAACCAGAACCCATCAGCAAGTAGGTCTGAACCACAGGCCCATGCAACTTAATCATGCCCTAAGGAATTGATCAAACTGCATTTTAAATATCACACTTCAACTGGATGATAAAATGCTGCTGTGAATTTCCATCTTAAGGCTTATTATGATAGGCAGCTCAGATTGCATAGTTGTTGATGCTCCACAGTTACAAGTTCACACTATCTAAGTTCAATGGTAAACTAGGAAATAATTTTCTAAAAACAGAATAGAAATTTGCAGAACTCATGACTTTGCTTCAATACCTACCAGTATGTACTGTGTTTTTCCTACTAGAACTTGCCAGGGGTTCTGTAGGATGTCCACAACTCACCACCTATTATTTCTGGCATCATTGTATATAGCAGATCATATAGACAAAGGTGAAGAACAATTTGCTCTATAGACTAGATCAGTTTTAGGGCTTTTGTTAAAACAACACATTAAGAAGCACAAGCAAATATGATCAACAATTAATATTATTCTAATACATCTGACATTTTAACAAAATGCCTAACATCCTAGAAAATTTTATAATTTACCAAAATTTATTCAGAAGAAGTAGAAAACCACAAATAGACCAATTTTAATTAAATCAATGGAATCATTTGTTAAAAAAATATTTAAGAATATTGAAATAAAGCAATTCATGTCCAGAGATTTTATAGGTGAATTTTACCAAGTGTAGGAACAGATCATGCTTATATTTTGAAAAGTTGGCAATCTATTCCAATTCCTATGTAAAGAAGGATTATTCCAGTTCATTTAAGAAATTATGATAGTCTTTTTATGAAAACTAGGTAAGCATAGTATAAAAGAAAAATTATAATGTCCCTTAACATATTGAGAAACACAAAAATAAAACACTAATAAACATAAGTCAACAATTTATTAAAATATACCCTGTGTGAAGTGCTGACTAGCTCATAAAAATGTATTAGTAAATTCACTTCATGAATTTACTAATGTAAATTATACGAGACAAATGTCTCGTGAATCTGTTTTTTCTTCCACTGACTTGAGTTTTTAAAATCTGAGATGTAGGATCCTAGCTGGAAACTATGTTTTCCAGCTCTCCTTGCAATTAAACGTGGCCAAGTGTTTGCTGGGAGAACATGGGCTAATATCATAATCTAGGGCGCTTTGTAACATGTTGCTTCTTCATCTGGCTGTCGCAGGGATCCAGCCAGACTGGAAAGACGAGGTCAGAAACATAGGGGAACCTAGAACAAAGTTGATTTCAAGACATCAACATCTGCAAGTGGCTAAATGAGCAGAGCCTTTTACCAATCAGAACTACTTCACTTGGACTCTTTCATGACAAAGAAAAATGATTTGTACTGATACATATATGAGTAGGTATGTACAAACATGTGTATCTTTATTTACTAAAATAATTTTTAAAAATTAACTCCTAACATCTTTCAAGTTGTCACCTAAGATTTTTCATTCTAAGTTTAATGGCATCAAAATATTTCTGCCTAATTTATTATGTATGTTGTCTTTTAATTCATATTTTAATTAAAACTTTGGATCTGCATATTTTACTAATTCACTTTATAGAAATATTTAAAATTTATAATTCATATAAATTGAATGGCAGAGAATTTTTTAAGTCAAATGAACATGTCACATACCATAAATACTTTTTCAAATGTGAGATTGAGAAGGATAAAGAGAGATTTATGGATGATTGAGAAATAGTCAGTGGGAGAGAACAGAAATAGCTAAGAGCCTTTCAAGAGTTTTGAAAGTCAATTCTGCCATGATTCTATGCAGGAATAAAACTTCAGTGTTTCTCACTGGCTTACTGACTTTTTGTTTTTTCTCTTGGGCCTCTTCCTTAGCAACTATACACTCCAGAATTGTCCCTCTGTTCATTGCCTGTATGATTTATACCTAAGGGCAATGCATTCTGGCAAGATTCATCAGGCAGGAGAAATGCAACTCCTTTAGGAAGTGAGAGAAAGGCAATTGTGAAAGCATTGGTGGTTATGGTAAACTTGTGGGCAATGGGCTTTTTCAGGAAGATTAACCTTAGGGAAGTCTGTATTCAAAAGTAGATTTCAATATATATTCCTTAAAATCATTCATGCCTGTATATCCCGTAGAAGCTTTCTGTGTGTGTGTGTGTGTGTGTGTGTGTGTGTTCACAGCAAAACTTGTCCAATATGAAGACCAGCTTCTGACCTAGATCAGTGCTTCAGATAATGTGCTGTGTGGATCATGTGCCCTAGAAATAACTTGGATGTTTATTAAAAAGGAAGATACTGGAAAGCTCCTCTAAATTTGATCTATAACTCTGGAGGTGGGACCACAGAATCCTGTCCAAGTAATCCTGATACAGGGAGTCTGCTGTAGTCTGGATGCATAAAAAAAGATAAACTAGAATCTTTTCCCTATCTCTCAATATATATAAAAAAGAGATGTTCATAACTCCCAGCAATTTTCTCAAATACTCCTTTTCTTTTCTAATTCTGTCATACTCAGTCCAATTCTGTTCCTTTCATTCACCACTGAAACCTCCCACCACACATGAAGCACACCAAGCAAAAATGCCAGCCCCACCTACTCCCATTCTTGGTTATGTGAGTTAACCTTACAGTATTCTTCCCTTTCTTTTCTCAAAGGTTCTTCCCATTTTTATCTCTCAGTTTTATGTATTTCATCACAAGTGCTGGAGAATCAAGAGGGTAAAAATAGATTTGTCTCCAGGGGCAGATAAAAGGCAGACATTTTGATACAGAATGTGCTGGATTCGGTGCCCTTCATCCAGCTCCAGGAATTTCAGTGGCTGGAAAGCAACCTCATGGAAGACAGAGTCCAGAGATTTTAAGAATAGTATGAACCACAAAACTAATACATGAAAATTCACAGGTTCACTATGCCTTTCTAATTATCCTCCACATATACATGACCACATGAACACATGAGAGGGTTTTTACTGTTCAAATTGCAAGACTTAGAATTCTCTTTTTTTATTAGAACAATATGCAGAAAAAAATAGAAGAAACTCAATTTGGAAAACTGGATTCATTTATAAGTGATTTGACTGAGCTGTTTCCTGAAGAGCAAAATAAATATGAGGAGTCTTATGGACTAGGTTGTCTGGAAGCAGTTGCTGAGACTCGCAGTCTAGTACCAGAGGTACTAAAAGTACCAGAGGTTTATTAAGGTCAAAACAATGAAGAAAAGAACCAAAGGGATTGGGCAAAGGGAGAAATCTATTTGTCATGAAGGTACAATAAAGCTTCAGTGAACCCTGCCCCTCACCACCTCCAGGATCTTCAGGAGCTTATGGACACACAGTTATTCCAGTGTGGTCTAAAAAGGCAGGAGCAGGGTCTGTTTATCCCCACCTCTATCAAACACCAAATGTGAGTTGCCTTGGGCACAAGGATAGCTGGGAAGAAGAGAGTCCTCTCTGTGGCCAAGGCAGCTCCTGAATGAGCCTACAGCTGAAGGCTGTCTGCTGACCACATTCCCCCAATGTGGCAGCAAGCACTTCCGTGCAGGGCACCAGGGTCATATGTGTGCAAGTCCATCTTGAGAAGGAACAGTGGAATGAAAGGAGAGGAATAGAGAGAGACCCAAGAATGGTTTTGAAAATGGAGATACAGGAGCAATTTTGAAAAGGGTGTGAGCAATGGCAACAGTAGCTTCTACACTGGAATGCCTGGTTGGCGGGGGAGATAGATGGTGAAAAAAACGATGCTCTGTGCTCTGTTCAATTTAATTCTCTATGGGCATGTTTCAGCTTAAACAGCACCCCCTCAAGGAGCATTCCCTGACCCTAGCACCCCCAATTATACTTCATTACAACCATATTTTCCCTTTCAAAACATTCATCATACTCAGGATTATTTTTTCGATTCTTGCAGTCTCTGAGAAGCTGAAAATTTTATGAGGACAGGGAGGCATCTTTGTTGTTCATCACTGTTTCCTCAGTGCTTCATGTGGGAAAGGACGGTTATTAATGGTGGGGTTATTGATCACAAGAAGTGCTCAAGGTAAAGGATTCTAAAAATAACACCTAAAGTATGGATAACAGAACTAAATTATGGGTACTTCAAGTGGAATTGGAATATGGGTAACTGTTACTATAATAAATATGATCATAATTAACTTGAATGATACTCCGTGCCAGGTATTATTTTAATTCTCAAAACTATCTGGAACAATCCATTTATGTGGAAAGGATATAACAATCTAATTATATTTCTTCACAAGCAGGAACTCAACAACACAGAAGTTAAATAACTTTCCTAATTTCACATGCTTTGTATATATTACAGATTTAAAACTGGCTCCCAATCCAGTGCTCTTAATGATTTTCCATTAGACCATTTTGCATTTGAGTTTGCCATCCATAATCACAATATGAGACCGTTTTTTCTCATTATCAGGATTTTTTTTTTATCAGGATTTTTTTTTAAGAAAATAGAGAATACGTGATTTTGTGTTTTTCCTGCTGAAAATGGATTCCCTTCCTTTTGCTCTTAAATCAAACAGGCACTTAGTAGTTACCCTGATCTCCTGTTAGCTGTGTCTGTCTTCTCTTATTCACCAAGGGACTCTGCAAACAGTATGAATGATTTAACATTGTCTTCTGTGGTTCTATAATGCAAAGATTAAAGTCATGGGATATAGCAGAGATCAACTTGGGTTCAACTCTCACCTATTTTGGGGCAAAACAAATTCGAACTTGTTTTGTCACTTGTAACTGGAAGTGATGATGATGATGATGAATCTTAATTACAAGGTCACTTGACAAATAAATAAGCACGGTGCCTGTTACAGAGTAAGAAAATGGCATTGAGAAAAAAGCCTATTTTATTTTTTTCACTCTCATCCAAAATGTTTCCATGCTACTGATTGTACTGACTTAGAACTACTTGTTGTAAACTAATAGTAGCTAGTTAGGTTTATGTATGGTCAGTTGGATAATGGAACTTAAAAAAAATGATCCAACAGATAATCAATGCTATGATTCTCTTGGCTTATGCTTTTAAGTTTAGGGTTCAGTATTAGAGTTAAAGGTTCACCTGAGCAATGTGGTTGCTCAAGGTGAAAGTGACAAAGGTTGTAATAACCCTGAGGTTTCTTTACTTTATATTTTTACATTGCATTTAAATTCAATTTGCCAACATATAGTATAACACCCAGTGCTCATCTTATTATGTGCCCTCCTTAATGCTTGTCACCCAGTTACCCCATGTTCCCACCCACCTCCCCTTCTGCAGAAGGAGAGTTAGGGATGTTTCCCGGAGTTAGGGATCTCTCATGGTTTGTCTTCCTCTCCCATTTTTCCCCACTCAGTTTCCCTCCTTTCTCTTATGGTCTCTTTCACTGTTTCTTATATTCCACATATAAGTGAAATCATATGATAATTGTGTTTCTTTGATTGACTTATTTCACTCAGCATAATAGAGTCTAGTTCTATCCACAATGATGTAAATGGTGGGTATTCATCCTTTCTGATTGCACTACTGGGTATTTATCCCAAAGATATAACCCTGTTTTTATTCACATATGGCAGACTGTGAATCCAGTGTAAAACTTCAGAATTTCACCAGGTCTTGATAAGTTTCTTAATTTTTTTTTTTTTTTAGTATCTTTATGCTGTAAGCAGTGTATTGTCTCCTCAGTTCTGTTCTAGCCTAAGGCCAACCATTCTCCTGTCAGAGTTCACAGCACACACTGCTAATCATTGAGTTTTTCTTTCCAGCTGAGCCTTGACAGGTCCTCCAAATCCTTCTCCAGCAGCCAAACAACTGATTGGAGTTGGGCTGAAAACCATGTATTATTCCAGGAATAGGAAATCAGAAAAGTGACGTTAGTAAGAGATAAAAGAATTAGGTAAGGCTTTATAAGTGCAGTCAGACTTTACTTTGGCCTTGACTTAAAAAGACAATGTAGAAAAGAAGAGTTTATTTCAATATTCTGATCCTAGTCTGTACCACTTTGCAACATTTATGTATTAAAATATGCCATCCATTATTTGATTTGCTATCCATATCTCTAATAAGGGAGTAAGACAGGTTTATTTTTTTAAGATTTTATTTATTTATGACAGACATAGAGAGAGAGAGAGAGAAAGAGAGAGAGCAAGAGACACAGGCAGAGAGAGAAACAGGCTCCATGCAGGGAGCCCGATGTGAGACTCGATCCCAGACTCTGGGACCATGCCCTGAGCTGAAGGCAGATGCTCAACCACTGAGCCACCCAAGCATCCCAAGACAGGTTTTATACTAAGTTATTATTCATGTGTTCCTATCCTAATAAAGTTAATTTTGTTTTTCATCTCTACCACATGTGGGAATACTCATTACCACAGATGACAAACATATAGCTTTCTTTAATTAATTGCTAACATCATTTTGAGCAGCCATCATATGCTTCCAATAGTGAGAAATAACAGATAAAAGACAAAATAAGGGAATTTGGGAGGGATAGAAATTAGAGATTTTAATTTTCTGCTTTCTCACGTCTCTCTGAAAACTTGATAAAACCTATAGACTCTCATGCTAAGAAATACATACTCGTTGAGAATTTTAAAGTATGTGTATGGTCTTACTGACCACTAGATGCATCTATGGATCACAACGGGGTAACCTTTGCTAGACTTGTGGCTTCCCAGAGTAAGAAATCAGATTACTAATGACCAATGTTTGAACGAGATTATGATTTTTCCAGTATTACAGCATCTTATGGGGCATGATAGATTCTAAGTGGACGGAAGTTTCTTCAAACTTCTCTTAATCATTTTAGAGCACATTTTTGTATATATTTATTGGAGTTCGATTTGCCAACAGATAGCATAACACCCAGTGCTCATCCTGTCAAGTGCCCCCCTCAGTGCCTATCACCCAGTCACCCCATCCCCCAACCCACCTCCCTTCCACCACCCCTGTTCATTTCCCAGAGTTAGGTGTCTCTCATTTTCTGTCACCCTCACTAATATTTCCCACTCATTTTCTCTCCTTTCCCCTAGAATCCATTTCACTATCTTTTATATTTCCCATATGAATGGAACATATAATGTTTGTCCTTCTCTGATTGACTTACTTCACTCAGCATAATACCCTCCAGTTCCATCCACGTTGAAGCAAATAGTGGGTACTTGTCATTTCTAATGGCTGAGTCATATTCCATTGTATACATAGGCCACATCTTCTTTATCTATTCATCTTTCAGTGGACACCGAGGCTCCTTCCACAGTTGGGCTATTGTGGACATTGCTGCTGTAAACATTGGGGTGCAGGTGTCCCAACATTTCACTGCATCTGTATCTTTGGGGTAAATCCCCTGCAGTGCAATTGCTGGCTCATAGGGTAGTTTTATTTTTAATTCTTTGAGGAACCTCCACACAGTTTTCCAGAGTGGCTGCACCAGTTCACATTCCCACTAACCGCGCAAGAGGGTTCCCCTTTCTCCACATCCTCTCCAACATTTGTTGTTTCCTGCCTTGTTAATTTTCACCAGTCTCACTGGTGTGAGGTGGGATCTCATTGTGGTTTTGATTTGTATTTCCCTGATGGCAAGGGATGCGGAGCATTTTTTCATGTGCTTGTTGGCCATGTCTATGTCTTCCTCTGTGAGATTTCTGTTCATGTCTTTTGCCCATTTCATGATTGGATTGTTTCTTTGCTGTTGAGTTTAATAAGATCTTTATAGATCTTGGATACTAGTCCTTTATCTGCTATGTCATTTGCAAATATCTTCTCCCATTCTGTAGGTTGTCTTTTAGTTTTGTTGACTGTTTCTTTTGCTGTGCAGATGCTTTTATCTTGATGAAGTCCCAATAATTCCTTTTTGCTTTTGTTTCCCTTGCCTTAATAGATGTATCTTGCAAGAAGTTGCTGTGGCCAAGTTCAAAAAGGGTGTTGCCTATGTTCAATGAAGCTCAAAAATAGATATAAAGGTAAAAGAATAAATATATAGTAAAAATTGCTTAAACTATATCTTCATATGGCACTTTCCCATAAATACATATATTGTCATTTAAACAAGAATTGGATTATACTTTCACTTAGTCTGATTTTTTAATGATTTTTTAAAAATATTTTATTTATTAATTTTTTTAGAGAGAAGGAGAAAGAGCAGGAGGAGGAGCAGAGGGAAAGGGACAAGCAGACTGTGCTGAGCTCGGAGTCAGAGTCAGGGCTCCATACCAGGACCCTGAAATCTGAGCTAAAACCAAGAATCTGATGCTTTACCAACTGAGCCACCCAGGTACTCCATGATTGTTTTTTTTAAATATCATGTTTAGTATGGAGTTTTTTCAGTTTTTTCATAACATTAATTACTAGATATAAATTTAGAAACTTATTTGACTGTTTTCCCACATTATGAACCAGAGATTGGTTTCTTGATTAGAGGAATGCTTATTTTTAAGGTTTTTGATATGAGTGATGAGTCTCTATTGGCAACAATCTTTCTGCTATTGGCATATATTTTTGTGAAAATGTCAGTTAAGATTTCCTGCTCTGCCTTAGAAAAATAATGATCATGGGACCCAAAGTAGGCAATCAAATGTTATTTCTTTGAAATGTGAAAATGAATAGTTGCGTCAAAAATATTCTTAGACAAAAATAAAAAAAATAAAAAATAAAAAATAAAAAAATAAAAAATAAAATATTCTTAGACATGGTTTATTTTATTTCAGGCTCCCTGAAGGATATTCATTAGCCCCTGCTTCCTATACCTCCACTCAGTGCTTTTCTGGCTCTAGTTGATCCTGTTCCCTCCAGTTCTTTGAACTTTGAGGCATCCTAATATTAAAATCCTTATCTGCCTCTTTTGGTTAGAGTCTATTTCTAATGTCTCATATAAGGATTCTGAAGGAGAGCATTCTTGTTTTTTAAGTTTCTCTCCATCAGGGTCAAATCAGCTTCCATTCCTATCAATAGTATATGAAAGTGTTAAGGTAAATTTCTGAAAGAAATGAAAAAAAATCCAAATGACAAATGTGAACTGGCAATGTTTTATTTAGAATTTGTTTGATCAGAAACAACATTCTCTCTTTCATTGAAACCAATAATTCTGGGTGTGCAGTTAATATCGCAGTGAATAAATGAAATCTCAACCTCAAAATTAGACTCAATTTTTGATGGAGGCATAGTTCCTTCAGCAAACACAAGTGTTCTTATTATGTTCTGTGGAGATTTTCTTTTTAACAGTATGCTTGGATCTCCTTTGGAGTCACTTTGAAACTTGTCCAATCTTGCCAGCAAGTGATCATCAACTAGATGTTTCTATGAATAAACATCTAATTTATTGCAATGATTTGCAGATATAATTTTGACTCTCTATGTGTATCTTTATTAACTGTATATAGCAGCGATGAATATATGAACATAAAAAATAGCAACGTATGTATTATTTTAAGTGGTAATTAGGAAGCAAATTACCTGTGAAACGGATGGAATGATTGTTAGGGTCTAATGGGCTTGAATAACATTATTTACATTTGAAGTTAAATCTAAATGTAGGGCAGCCCCGGTGGCTCAGCGGTTTAGCGCAGCCTGCAGACCAGGGTGTGATCCTGGAGACCCGGGATCAAGTCCCTAATCGGGCTCCCTTCATGGAGCCTGCTTATCCCTCTGCCTGTGTCTCTGCTTCTCTCTCTCCCCTCTCTGTGTATTCTCATAAATAAATAAATAAATAAATAAATAAATAAATAAATAAATAAATAAATAAATCTAAATGTAAAAAAACAAAGAATTTAGCCAAAGGAAAATGCAGGTATTTAGGTATGAAAATGATATGATTACTGACTCTAAATGAAGATAGTTGTTGAGAACAGATTAAGATATTCCCTTCCTTGGGAATGGAGGCAGAGAAGGAAATCTTTAATTAAGGCATGTGTGTGCCTATGTGCAGGGGATGCTGGGAGTCTCCAACAGCAATAAACCTTTAAAAATAAATTGATTCAACTCAAAATAGAAGATGGTGTTTAATCAAGGTAATATATATCTAGGATTATGAGGAGTAGGTATACTAGTAATTATTGGTGGAAAAAAGTATACCTTAATTTGAAATGTTGACAATATTGAGGTAGAGGGAGTTTACTACCATTTCAACTAAAATAATATTGAGCTACAGAATCAGCTCTGTACTGTGATCATTCCATTGAAAAATACATTCAGTGGAAAATAATATATGGTAAAGGAGATGTGTATGTTGATTTTGGCAGCAAAGTACCTACATTTGAAAACAAACTCTACTAATTATTGGCAAACTAGCTAATCATCTCAAGTCTCCATTCCCTAAAACTTAAAGTGAAATCTAATGCAACTAGTCTCTGTATTTTTGTGAAGTTTAAATGTACATAGTGGTCTAACATTTGTAAGTATTCCAAAATGGTAAACTTCTATTATCTTAAAATGATCAAAGGATTTTCACTCATGTCTTATGTTTTACAATTGTGATTGCTGTGCGTTAAACCATTATGTTTCAAACCAGATTAATTGCTAATTTATATCAGGGTTTGTTATTAATGATACTGTTAACATACTCTGTTTTGGAGGACTGTCCTATGCCTTGCAGTGTGTTTACCAGCATCCCTGACCTCTACCCACTCAATGCTCATAATAGCCTCCCTCCCTTCCTGTCCTGATAATAAAAAATGTCTCCAGATATTGCCAAATGCCCACCGGTTGTGAACCACTGAACTAGGTAAAATGGTTGGTTAATGGTTTTTGGAAACCATTTCATGGATTTTATTATTATTATTAAAGGCAGGTGCTAAACCGCTGAGCCACCCGGGCTACCCAATTATTATTCTTTTAATGACCATGTGTATGTGTTCACGTAGAAGAGTATTCACTAACATTTTCTAGTAAATAAAAAAAATTACTGAATTGTAATATGACAGTAAACACCTGTGAAGGCAGTCACCCATCTTTGAAATACTGTCATGGTTGAAACTTAAGTGGATGGTCCAATGTGTATTGTATGCTTAACTCCATCCATCCTCATCTTTCATGGCACCTGAGGGATCCTCTTAGAACACAAACTGAAAACCACTAGCTCAGAGGAAGGACCCAGAGGGGAGGGATCAAGATGATAATTAGAAAACAATTGAGCTAAATCTTAAGTGTATCCTATGTATAAATCAGATGCTAACTTTCACTGTGGAATCAAAGCCAATGGATTCTGAGTAACACTGTTTCTGTACTTTTATGATATTTTCAGCTGCTGAACTTCTCTTACTAGAGAAATCACGTCTATCTCAAATGTGGTGCTAGGTATCATCAGTACAGAGAAGTTTTCATCAGAATCTTTGATCAGTAGCATGATAGGGGATTCATCTATGTATCTTTTTTTACTATATCCCAAGGCACTTTGAAGACTGTGTATGACACATTAAGTGTATGAAAAGTATTTTTAGAATACATGAGTGAATAAGTTAAAGGTGAAAGAATTTATCTTATTCAACTTCAATCACTCTCCTACCTGCTCGAAGGGTTCTGGGCATCTCTCCCAGATGAGAACCTATAATTTAGGTTGTCAGATAAAATTTACAATGCCTGGTTAAATTTGAATTCCAGATAAACAATCTTTTAAAAAACATTTTAATATTACCCTTTACCACATTTGATGCATATTTATATTTTAAAAATATTGTTTTATCTGAAATTCTAATTTAACTGTTCATCCTGTATTTTTACTTGCCAATGCTGGCAACTATACCTGAAAATCTTTAATCAATCTTCTTTGCTCATAAGCTTTCCCTCCTCCTAGAATATTCTTCCCTCCTATTACAGCCTTTCTCTTTTTATTTACCTTTCCTTGTCATCTCCAACTAGTTCTTCAAATGTCAGCATCAATACTGCATTCCATGAAAATCTTTACTGCTTTTCCACAACAAATTGGACTCTCTATATTATATGGCATAATAGTACCCTGTAGTTCTTCATGATATGTTTCATAATCAAAATTAAATTATTATATATATATTTATTGGTTTACTATGTTTGTCTCAAGCTAGAGTTTAAACCCCATGCCAACAGGATCAAGATCTTTTTTATTAAATGCTACAGTTCCAGCAGCAATTATTAACAGCTTCATTATTAGTGAAATGAATATTTTGATGCTATTCATCTGGAATAGTTCTGCTATTGGCTTGATGTATTATTAGAACAAAACAAAATAATTTTTTTGCATGGAACGGAAAACAATTTCTGCATAGAATGAAATACTCAAACACCCATTAATATTGAAATATCCAAATATCCATTAATATTTTGATGTTAGTGTTTAAAAAAAGAGCTAAATTCAACATTAATCAATTTATTCACTCAAATATGCATGGGAATTAGTGGCAAATACATACTTCACTAAAAATGGGCAATTTAGTTTGTGTTCAAATAGTTGACCTTTTTTCTTAACTCATTCTCAAGTCCCCAAAACCATGTCCCTTACCACTGAGCGTGAATCAACAAACTGTTTTGAGGGC
This sequence comes from Canis aureus, assembly GCF_053574225.1. NCBI lineage: Eukaryota > Metazoa > Chordata > Mammalia > Carnivora > Canidae > Canis > Canis aureus. The sequence continues at coordinate 50,500,797 of NC_135614.1, forward strand.
TTGAAATACCATAGAACCATAGTGTTTCCCATTGGAAGGGAACTTAGAATCATCTAGCATAGCCTTTTCTGAAGGGGATTACGTAAAACATCCTTTCTAATGTGCTTTATGTTAAGAGGTATCCGAGATCAAGTAATTTGGAAACACTCTACCTAAAGCCCATGGGGATATTCATTATCAACAATGATTAATAAGTATTCTACAGTAAAGAAAGTCGTTTATCTGATACTATACCCACCATTACTTAAGATTATGTGAATGAGAAATTCTTTTTTTTTTATTTATAAACATCCACAAAACTTTGTGAAATGTTTATCTGTGTGAGAAAATTGAGGCATAGAATGGGTAATTAACTTTTCCAAATGTATGCAGTTATATGTAAGTAGAAAACAAGTCCCCTGATACCTACTCCATATTCCAGCTGTCAATTTGAGAAGTTCACATTGGGAATTATTTGAATGTGGATATGTTTCTCTCAAATGTAAAAGGATATTAATGATGATATGACTCTAATTTTCCTATGTGAAGTGCTTATGAGATGTATGTTATTTGTTTCATTTTCTTTTCTAGCATCACAGTAGAGATAGACAAAGTAGAAATAAAAATCTATGTTGGATGATCTGGTACAAATTTCTAAAGGGAAAGAATACTCAAAAATATTTCTTCTCCATATATTTCATTCTGCATACATGAACCAAATCCCCCCCCCCCAAAAAGAAATATCTATTATGTGCAAAACACTATTCAAAAAACTGGAGATATGGATGTGAAGAGGAAAGTCAAACTCCCTTTTCTGTCTAGAAAAGTGACATTTAAAGTAGAGTGTGTGTGTGTGTGTGTGTGTGTGTGTGTGTGATATTATTTTAGAAAATGATTTGAGCCACAAAGACTATTAGAGTATGACAAAAGTACATAATGTGTATTTTAAATAGAATGGTCAGGAAAGACCTCCATAAAAGTAACATTTAAATACACTCTTGGTTGAATTTAGGAAAGAAGTGAAGATATTCTTGCTGAGGGAGCAACAAATGAAAATGTTTAGGAATGGGAGTAAGCTTGACACTTTTGAAGACAAAACAGGAAATCAATGCCTCTAAAGTAAAGTGGGAGAAAGACAGTAGTTGGTGATGATGTTGGGGAATTATGTAAGGCCTTACAGACCATGATACTGAATTTAAATCATATATTATAAAGGAATAGTGAGTCATTTGAGTCTTTTGATCATATTGTCATGGTCAGTCATTTCTTCATTCTCTTTTTTGTTAGAAGACAGTATGCAATCAGTAGTTGGTGTCTGTCTTGTTCACTGCTTATATCCCTCTTATCTAGCATAGCACATATATAAAGCATTAGGCATTCATTAAGCATCTGTGGAGTCTAAATGAATATAAATATGATCCCACAATGTTAGTGAAACTGTATTTCTGCTATGAAGGGGCAAAAGCTAAAATGATTAGAATTTAGAATCAAAGACATGTATTTGTACCAAAATAGATGACTTGGGCAGTATTCTTTTTCCCCATGAGCCCTCCTTATTTTCATAAGGGAAATCAACCAAAATGCAAATGCTATTACTTCAGGCTGTGCCTTTGTAGACTAAACTTTGTCCTTCAAACAGAGTGCTCATGTTAATTATAATAGAACAGTGGGGAATATTAAAGGCTTAAGATATTCTGCAGGTTTACATCACCAAAATACATCAAATTGAATATTTGGCAAGTTTCTCTTTATAACTGAATTGGCTCAGCTTTCATTTAAGGTAACACATTAAACACAAAGTAAAAGGACTTCTGCTTGGAGTCTGCAAAAAATGTTAATCTAGATCTTCCCAGCCAATATCAAGGAACTTCATTAATCAAAATGAAACTATTATTAAAGCCTCTAATATTTACATAGCTTTGTGCTAAATGTTGTGGAAACTCTTTTCATGATTCTGTCCTGTACTTTGGGGAATTTTCCTCTTCCTGACCCTTTCTCTAATTTTTATCCTAGGAAACTGCTATTTATTCTTTATAACCCAGATTAAATCTCTGTTTTGTGCAAAATTCATTGCCCATCTTTTATGTCCTCATAACTCTTCATCCATAGAACTTCTTACATTTTCCAGAATTCATCATTTCACAAATTCATCATGTCCACTTGATTGAGACCTTTCCTAGGTGGATTCTAATACATCTTCTCCATATCCTCAAATATTAGTCAGGGTCTAGGATGTGATGTGCTCCCAGTAAATATGAGCTCAAAGAAGGGCTGTGAAGTTAATGTAGTAAAGATACAGTTCTTGTTTACAAGGAACTTCTATCATATTCAAGCTAGAATATGAATTTAATAAAATAAATAGAATTCATTTATTAAAATGTTAATAAAAGAATGAGAAAAACAGTAAGGTACCAAACTTTCTGGATACAGTTCAGAAAAGAGATTATAATTACTGCAGAAAAACTTCATTAAGACAACTTGAGGATGGGCAGCCCGGGTGGCTCAGAGGTTTAATGTCACCTTCAGCCCTGGGCGTGATCTTGGAGACCTGGAATCGAGTCCCACATCGGGCTCCCTGCATGGAGCCTGCTTCTCCCTCTGCCTGTGTCTCTGCCTCTCTCTCTCTCTGTGTCTCTCACGAATAAATAAAGTCTAAAAAAAGAAAAAAAAAGACAACTTGAGGTGATTGTCTCACATACAGTAGATAGAGGTGATTTAACAAATATCAGTGGAGGTTGTTAAATTGATACTTGCCTGTGTAACTGAAATGACCTTGATACTGAGGAGAATAGCACTACACTTGATAAGATTGATACCTACTTTGAATTCACTGTTCTAATAATTAAACAGGGGCTCTTTACAGAGTTTGTTGGGGGAAGAAATGAACTACACAAAATTTTGTGTACTTTAACTTGAGCTAAATTAACTGGCCACTAGCAATGATTTTGAAGATTAATTTCTCTTGAAGAACAAAACCAAAAAGGTGTTTGGAGAGAAAACTAGCTTCAGAGCACAACAAAGAAGTAGCTTTCTGCCATCTGATTCCTTTTCTTTTTTGCATGGTAATAAGCACTGCTTGGCAGCTTAAATTCAGTACCAAAATTTAGAACCAAGGTGCTACAAATTAAGTAAAGGGTTAAATAAATCAATTAGTGCACATTTACATAATATTTTCTATTTGTCTAGATTGCAGTCCAGGTCTTTTGATTATGCTGGAAGCATAATCCTTGCTTCACATTCATGGATAATTTCGATCTTTCTCTGGAGATGAATGAACACATAAGGATGAGAGAACAAGTTAATGTTTATTATGTTGCTACTTTCTATATTGACCACACTGATCAAATTAGGTAGAGATAAAGTTTTCTCAGATATGATGGTATGAATTAACCTTCTATAGACTGTGAGGACAGAGTGTCTGGTGTATTTGAGTCCTTAGAAAAACTACCTTTGACTAGAATTAAGACCCAGTACTGTGGGACTAATTTATAATCTACAGGATTGTAATAAATGATGTAGTTAGATGTTTTGTTTTGTTTGTTTTGTTTTAAGGACAGGAAGAAAACAAGTGAATTTAAGTTGGAGATAGCACTTTTATATTCACTAATAGAATTTGATTTAGGGTGGTGGCTTCATATAATTAGGCTAGGAAATTAAAAAAAAATGTTTGAACTAACCATTTGTGGAAAGGAGAAAAATATAAACTAATTTTTACAGATTTTTTCTTTGTCTTTTAATTTTTCTCTTTTTCTTCTTCTTTTCTTTATTTTTTTTCCCTCTTCTCTGTATCCTCCTAACCTTTCTCCTAGTTTACTTGCTTTCTCCTGAAAAGTGATGATAAGATAAAAAAATATATAAGGGCTGAATATCAATCTCAATTGTCTGTATGATAGGTTTATATCAAATTACTTAGATGAAAGATACCAATGTTCCTTTGACATAATGGCAAATCAGATTTTGAGTGCTTTATGTAACATGCTGGTAACTGAAAAAAAAAATATTTTTGAGGAACAGTTTTCAAGAAAATTCACTTTTTCTCTTAATATGTTATGAAATTGAGAGCTTTGATGTAAGTTCACTTCACTAATGCTGCATCATAAAGTACCTTACCTTCTTACTCTACACTCTGCTCTGTTAGAAGGCTTAGCTGACAATTGTGATTTTCTGAGGAATGGCAACTGATCAAGGAGAAAGTCGCAGTCAGCGGTGTTGCCATGGCATGTTGTTGTTGGTGAGGATTCATGGAGTGCACTTTTCATGGGCAGATGAATATGTGCCTGCTAAAGATTGGCCCTGAAGGAGAATGACGTCAGTTCAGCACCTGCCCTTCTGCAACATGCTGGGCCCTTTGATTACTGGAAATAGCTACACTGAGTGGTCTGGGCTGGCCTGGGATATAACAGCTGCTGTGTTCTTTTCCTCCCCCTAGAAGAACACAAATGACTGTGTTTAGGAAAGGGGTCTGAGTAGAAAGCAGATTTCTCACTTCGTGTGTTTTTCATTGAGTTCACCACTATTATCCACATAAGGAGGTAGGCATAGTTGGCCATGATCTGGAACACTCTTAAGAGGTTTTACTAAATTTAAAGAATTGGTTTAAAATCTGAGTACATGAAACTACAAAGGGTATGGTGGGACGCACTTGGAATGATATTTGTTCTCCCTATTGTGATTTCTGATAAATTAGTGATGTCAACACTATCCGAACCAATTTTACTTGTAAGATACGGTGCCTAGGACCATAAAGCTTTTGAAGGGCTCTGACGATGTTTAAAATAATATATAAAACTCACTCGCACATATATGAAAACAGAGAAATTAAAATTAGTAACTGTTAAATTGTTCACAAATCATTTTCTGGCAATTAGACAATTATGGTTCACTGCAATTCTTATATAAATGTAAAAATCATAAAGAATAATCAACCCTAATAAGGTTAAAGTTATTTAAAAAATGATGTACCTCATAAACTGAAAATCATGAAACTTAGAACATTCACTTTATTTATTATAATTATGACTTTTATGGGTTTGTGCATATATTTTAATATGCCTAATACAACATGGGGTATGGACTCCCAGCATAGAAATATATGGACCCTGAAGGTCCTAAAATGGCCCTGCTCTCATCTATTTGCATAAAAATTATGAATTCTTTTTCTTTGTCACCCATACATTTATGTCTTTCTCTTCCCAAGCCACCAGAGTCTGCTTCACCACTGTCATCTGAATCACTCCAATTTTTTAGCAATAGTTCTTTCTGCCTCCAACAGTGCCTCTCTCATAAATAGTTCCTACTGTTGCTTAATGAAATCACCCATACAATTCTGACCTTGTTTATCCTTCTCAGTGGCTTCTAGTGCTATCAGAGTAAAATTCAATCTTTTTAACATGGAGAAAATAACCTCCCAGCCAACCCACTTCCATATACTCCTCTTTCTCAATCCCAACCATTGGCTTCTCTTTCCCATGTGCAAACACTATCTTTTACTCATATGGAATTTCTTGTAGTTCTTTAAATAGCCAACATTTTTGTCTCCTTTGGGCTTTTGCATGTGATGTTCTCTCTAATGGAAACATTTCCTTGTTCTTCACCTTTTTGTAAAATGGATAACATCTCATCTTCGTTGAGATTTTAACTTATAAAACACTTTTTCTGCTTCCCAATTGCTTCTCAGCCTTTTGGCTAAGATCAAGTGTAGTATCTACTTCCCAAGATAAATTGGGTGATGGTTTTATTGGCTGCTAAATCTCTTCCCCTTTCCCTTCTTGAGCCCTCCTCTTTCCAATCATAATATTCTATTAATAGTTCTGTCATTATGCTGTGTTGCTTGTTTGCTTGTTTTGGTTCTTTCTATATGATATTCAAGTCTCCTTCTCTGTATTTTTTTATACTATTTTCCTCTTTGGAATTCCCTAGCTCATTCTTTTAGTATTTAACTATTATGCATTCTCCAAAGTCTTTAATTCATGCCACCTCCAAGAAGCCCTCTCTGGTTACTGCTCTGAATTGTAACAAGAAATAATTCTCAGAACACATAGCACACATTATGTATATAATTTATTCAACATTTGTCATATACTGGGCAGCCCGGTGGCTCAGCGGTTTAGCACTGCCTTCAGCCCAGGGTGTGATCCTGGAGACCCAAGATCCAGTCCTACATGGGGCTCCCTACATGGAGCCTGCTTCTCCCTCTACCTGTGTCTCTGCCTCTCTCTCTCTCTCTCTCTCTCTCTCTCTCTCTGTCTTTCATGAATAAATAAATAAAATCTTAAAGAAAAAAATTTGCCATATACTTCTCTGAAACATTGCTGGTGTCTTGTCATATATGTTTATTCAGCTCTGGTATGAACAGTTCTGAAAGAAAAGAACCAATTGCAAGTTCCTAGGGCAAAAATACCATATATCCCCTGAAACACCTATCAAAGTGATCTATCTACACCTTAGAAGTTGATAAAGAAATAAAATAATTAATTGAATCAATAGTGTATATGTGACAAAATAATGATTTTATTGAATAAATAATAATGGCAAATAAGAAGGGGTCATTTTATAACAGTTAAAAAATTATGAAAAATTATTTATAAACAGATTATAGGGCAGTCCAGTGGCCCAGTGGTTTAGCGCTGCCTTCAGCCCAGGACATGATCCTGAAGACCCGGGATCAAATCCCATGTCGGGCTCCCTGCATGGAGCCTGCTTCTCCCTCTGCCTGTGTCTCTGCTTCTTTCTCTCTCTCTCTCTCTCTGTCTCTCATGAATAAATACATAAAATCCTTAAAAAAATAAAAATAAAAATCATATTATAAGAAATGTCAAAGCTATGAATCTTTAATAAATGTGGCTTAGAGAATTAGCAGTGAAAACTTGCTCTGAATTCCTAACCAAAATAAAATTGACTATGGTGGGAATCTTAGGGGAAATGTTTTATATGCAACAAATCCAGTGTTCTGTGCACATGTCCACATTTTCTTAGTTGCACATTATTTTCATGAGCTTAGACTTCTTTTCTACCCAGAATTGAAGGGATCAACATAAAGCAACATCTGCTGATGAGTTGTTATTTGGTTTGCCAGTATTTTAACCTCAGAACACAACATTGTGGTCATTACCACCTGTTTTTGTATTTCAGTCAGTAAAACACTGTTGTAACCTTCAGCCTTCATGTTTTGTGAAAATGATAAAGAGTACTGCTGTGTTAAACATAACAAATAAATTAAAAACACAACTAATTAGCATCTTCTTGATAGGCTAGAACATAGACATTGTGATTATATATGCCACTAATATCACTTTCTTTGCTTTTAACATTTAAAAATACTAAGAAATAATAAAAGAGGAAATCCAGATTTGAGAGAGAGATTGCAAGTCTGTTGTATCACTCTTATTATCCCTGCCTGAGGTTTTATTTCCACATTCCTTCAGAATAACAACTAACACAAGTAATAAGAAACAGGAAACTGAAACAAAACTATGAAAAAGAAAATAGGTCAAGGTTTTTGTTTCTGTGGGTTTTTTTTTTTATGTTTTGCCGTGTTTTGTCTTCACTAAAGAAAAATAGAGTGCATGCATTGTTCATTTTGCTGCCAGTTTTGTTGATAAGATCAATAGAACTTTTTGAATCTTGGAAATCAGCTTATGGGAGGGTTTGTCTACTATTTAAAACAGTGTAGTAGCAGAGATCAGTAGCTATCCACCCCACATATTTGCTTATTCTATGCATCATGTACAGCTATGGCTGGCAAGTGCCTGGCTAGCTAGAAGCTACATTTCACTGCATCTAAACTAAGCCATATGACCAGTTTTGTCATTGGAATTTACACAATAGTGATGTGTCTTAATTCTGGATTATTTGGGTTAACAAAAATGAGTATGCCTTCTCTATACTCTTGTTCATTTCCCATCTGATTGCTGGATGCCAAGGATTTTGAGGCCCTTAAAATCCAGCAGAGATTAGAGATGGTGCAGCCAGAAAATTGAAATAGTCTCTGAATTCTCAAAAGGAGAAGGCCTACTCACTGCCCAGGAACATTTGCACAGAAATTATGTGAGTAAGCAAAAAACTTCTATATGTAAGCTACTATCCTGTGATCCTTAACCCTAGACTTGAGATCTAGGTACTGCTGCTGCTATTCACAATTAGGTAGTTTTGCTGGCAAATTTGATTGAATAGTACAAAGAAGTCTTACCAAACAATTCTGGAGTTAACATTCTTTTTAATCATTTTTAAAAATTATCTGTCTATGGTATTCAGTGCCTTTGATGATAAAATGCTAGCAATGCATAAGTAAATAATTTAAGTAATGCATCTGCTTCTAGTCTAATAGGAAAAACAAATATTATCCAATTAATCATAATTATAATAAGCACTATAAAGGAAAAACAAAACAAAACAAAATGAAGTATGATAAGGTAAATTCAAGATCTTAGTCTAGTCTGAGGGCATGCAGAATCAGGTAAAAATTCTGAGAGAATTATATTTATGGACCGGTTAAGGAGGAGTAATGGAAGAGGGAAAATTGGACAGAATAGCATGCAAGAAGGCCTAGAAATGTGAAAAGCCTGGTTGCTTTGGAATTTTTTAAAAAGATTTTGTTTATTTATTCATAAAAGACACGAAGAGAAAGAGGCAGAGATATAGGCAGAGGGAGAAGTAGGCTCCCTGCGGGGACCCTGATGCAGACTTGATCCCATGACCCCAGGATCACCACCTGAGCCAAAAGCAGATGCTCAACAACTGAGCCACCCAGGTGTCCCAGTGCTTTGGAATTTTGTGGTCATTTGAAGATATTCTGTGTGTTCAAGTAGTATGGTATTCCTATGGAATAAGGACTATATTCCCACTCAAACAGTAAATAGCTAGCATGTATAGATCAGTTACTATATGCACAGCCCACTCCTTTGTGTAATAGGGGATATAACCATATGCAAGGAAGGTTTCTGATATCTGAGATGATACAATCTGCAGGGAGTCAATATTAGCACTCTTTTTCTTTTTTTTTTTAAAGATTTTATTTATTTATGAGAGAAAGAGAGAGAGAGAGAGGAAGAGACACAGGCAGAAGGAGAAGCAGGCTCCATGCAGGGAGCCCGATATGGGACTCAGTCCCCGGTCTCCAGGATCATGTCCTGGGCTGAAGGCAGCGCTAAACCGCTGAGCCACCCAGGCCGCCCTTAACACTCATATAACAAAGAATAACACAAATATCACATAATCAGATTTGACTTCCCATTGCTAACGTTCATACACAGAGCTAAGGTGAGTACTTCTTTGGATTTATACATTTTAGGACAAATTTTTGGACAAAATTTATAGATTTTAGAACAAAAAACCCAAATAAAATAAAAACCCAGTTGACTTCCTTCCAGTGGAGTAACTAAGCTGAAATGCTATGAGCTCCGATTTACCATTAGTTGATTATCAAGTACAGGAGGCCAATGTTTCAGAGGAGAAGTAGAACAGAGTTGGGAGGATAAGGAGAATAAATCAGATAATGTCACTGCTTAAACTCCAGGATTCAGTTGTACCTAATGCAAACTACCTAATTCTTTATTCCCTTCTTTCTCCTCTTCCTCCTCCCTGTTCCTCTTTCTTGTTTTCTTCTTCTTTTTTAAGCCAGTTTGAGTTGTGTTAACTGAAAGCCTGCTCACTAAAATAATGACAGGTTCTACAAAGCCCTATATATCAGGAAGGAGATCTTAGTGTTTGCATTTAGGCATAGAAAGTAAAGTTGGTGCCATCTAAGTAGGGGTCAAACTGAAGTATAAAATTAATTCTTCAGGAGGATGTTCCTCATTTATGAAGTCCCCTTAGTGAAAAGTTTTAGGATCAGGATAATGAATTTTATAAAATTTCTTGAAGTATAGCAATACTTCATAGAAATTCTTGAATTTATTAATAGTTACATAAAACTGTAGGCATCCTTTAATTAAAACTTAGTAAAATATAAATGCTGAGGCATTTGATCCATGAAATATAAATGAGTTACACTCAAAAGTTTCTTTCATTCTTTCCCATTTTCTAATGACCTACATATTGTAAATAAAAAAATATATTCCTCCTGGAACCTAAGCCTAATGGACAATAGTTGATCAATTTATGTGGCATTCTCAACTAACTTTTAATTATGACTCCCGCAGCAGTTTTGAAGGATTGAAGGCTAATGTATAGAGCCTTAGGCCATACCATAACAGGTTCCTACAGAAAGCCAAACTTTGCTCACAGAAAGAATCATAATGAATAACATATCACACAGATTCAAACATAAGAGAGCAAAACTAAAGCATTAATGCCTTGAATGTTAGTGATTTCAAGCATTCTCTCCCAGTACAATCTCAGGTACTAACCTTATATAGTAGGGAAATAAGTTTTCTTAGTTAACTGAGGCTCTTCTTCCTGTCATATATAAAGTACTGATTTTCAGTTATCAATACATTTTATGCTAAAGCTCTTTTGCACATAATTCTCATTAAAATCACTCATTCAGAAATTAGATATATTACATATCAAAAGTATTATATGAGAGATTATCGGCTGTTCTATTCAGGACATCTACCCTGTGAATTTCATTGGAATTAGCTCATTAGCAAAAGGTGAGTTGAAAGACACCCTCTTAACAGCTGTGTCTTCAGAGAATCTGCCTTACCCCCACATTTCAGCTTGTCAACAACTATTGCCTGGACTTATTTCCAAATATTGGCTTCAGATATAGTTTCTTTTACCTGCCTTCTTGGGCTTTATCTACTGGAATAACCATTTCTAAGTCAGGACAGCCTAATGATGTGGCCTCTTTTTCTGTGCCTTAGTCTCTACATGGACACCCTTCTCCAGTCTTCACTCATAGAACCTTAACCTGGGAAAAAAGTTTGAACTATTTTTCAAGGAAAAAAGTTTGAATGATTCCAGATGACTCCCAGAGACAGAAAACAAACCAAAGCTTGTCTAGATAGATAAAAGAAGAATTGGTGACTTGTAGAACTTAAGAGTATAAGGTCAGATAGAATGATCTAGGAAGACCAGAGTCAGTAGCTAAACACATGAACTCGTTTTCTCTTTGTTCTGTTGCTTTCATCCATTTTGGACTCATTCAGCCATTTTCTTCCTACTTGGAAAACCCAAACACTCCTAAGAGTGTTTATATGGGATCCTCCTGTCAGCCACCATTCCCAGCATTAGAGAGTTTCACTTTTCTCATGGTTCCAGAAAAATCCAAAACTTCAGTTTCACTGAACTGGCTGATTTGAGTCATGCTTTTGTTCTGTTGTAGCTAGAAGAGAGAACATGATGATTGGCCAGGGTTGGATAATATACTCATAGTTGGAGCCAGAAGACTAATAATGAGAAATAGGTGATTCCAAGAATTCAGGTCTGTGTGCTATTGTAAAACAAACAAACAAACAAACAAAAACAGTGAATATTGAACAGGCAAACTAATCAAAATAAAACTAATCACATATCCTTTATATACCAACTGCAATAATACAAGACACAACTAACTTACCCTGTGATCAAAGTGTTATATCTACTTAATACTCATTATGCTTGACCAGCCTTAGAAATTGCAGTGATTTGTAGACCTCATTTGTCAGATACAATCTTTTTCTAACCGCACTCTCTATGGACCCATGATGATTAATTCAGATCTAAATGTATCTCTGAAGGAGTAATGATGATTGTATGTCAATCTTAAGAGAAACATTTCTGGTTTAAACAGTACAAATAATCACAGTGCCATTTTCCCAAATTCAAGGAGCCTATCCATCAATAGTGAGCTGAAGCCAAACTCCCCCTGGGAGACTAAATGCAGAAAAGGGATTGATTTTGTTGGGTTTCCTATTAGCACTAATTACCAGTCTTTGATGTGCCTCAAATATTTCTTGACAAGGAGATGTTCGCCTTGTGGCAAGAAGCCAGTCATTTTCATCTGTAATGAAGCTTGCCTTTGTCCTGGGTGTTTATAGACTAGTTAGGACAGTCACATTATTTTTAAAATGTGTCATCTGACTCAAAGAGACAGATTTTGATAAAAATTATCTATTTTTTTCTTCAGAAGATAATTGGATAAACTTCAGGCATACCTTGAGAGTACTGACTGAATTCTAATGGAACCAAATGGGGGTACAATCACATTATGATTTGGCCTATTAATTAGGTTGTTAAAAGAACTAGTAGATATATAATATTATAAGCTTCATAAGATCAGGAGCCTTTGTATTATCCATGGCTGCACTTATGTATTTAAAATAATAGTGACTGGCAAATAATAAGCACTCAAAAATAATGGTAAATAAATAGATTACAAGATAAAATAAAAGAAAATTCTAAATCAGTCCAAATTATAAATCCTCTTTAATCTGCTGAAAATGAACTGAAACTCAATTCTCAATCCAAACTCAATCCTGAAATTCAATACAACATGGAAAAAAATAAATTATTTACACAGATTACATAGCTATAAAATCAATGAGTTAAGCCCAGGTATGTTTAATTCTAGAATCTACTCTATTTATTCTTCTATTTACTTTGTTGAGACAGAAGACTTTATGCCTGAGGAGCATGACCTGCAGGAATAAACTATTAGGGTTAGATTGCAGGGTTCCTCTGCTCACTAGTAGTGAGATGTTGCAGGAGTTGCTTAAACTAGGTTTCAATTTCAACATTGAAAACTGGATGTATTGTGAGAATTATAAACAGTATTTTTAAGTAATTAGAAGAGTTTCTGACCTATAGAAAATTCTATATATTTCTTGTTTAATAAGTTCCAAAAAAGAACTGTATTTTTCAGAAAAAAAGAATTCCATAAGAACAACCAATGTTTTAAGCAAAAGTCAATTTTTATCAAGTTACACTGTATTTTATTAGATCTTTCTCTAAATCAATGCCAAAGCCAAGAATATAGAAAAGATTTTATGATCCCCATAGTCTTATTTATGAAAACATCAGAAAGCTTTAATACACATGAACAAATCTGGTCATGAATTCCTGCTTCTGATGATAATTTACTTCAATTACTTAAGAGCTTCTTGGGATGGTTCTTTACCTTCTTTTATACTTTTAATCCCAATGTAGATCTCCACCATATATCTTTGATGTCGTTAGTTTCCTGAATACAACAAAAACATCTGAAATTTTAGCGTAGTCATATTATTTCCACAAATATTTGTTGGTTTTGCAAAGGATTTTAAAATTGAAACTAGAAATTCTTATATTCAGGATTCCTCTATTACCACAAATTTTTCACAATCAATTTTCTCTACTTGTTCCAGCCTTCCTTTGGCTTTGGGTCTCAACTTCCTCTTACCCTCAAGACTCCACTCAAATTTTTTCAACTCCTCTATTTTAGTCACTTGCCCTTTCCCACCTTTATTATGCCAAACAATTTTTATCTCCACACCTTACTTGGCTTTGGACCTTCCTTTGCATTTCTAAAAACTTCTTCATGTACTCACCTAAGGGTGATGTGCTTTGCATCCCACATTTTATCTCTACAGGGATTTCTGTCTTTCTTTTAAACCTTTCCTATTGATATCTACATATACAAAAGATTTAATTTTTCCCTGATATGAATTATGCCACCTATGCCCACTTATCACCTACGCAGACCCCTTACATGCAAGTTTCAATTTTAAATAAGTATGTCTCACTATTTGTGAAGGATAAGAAGAGAGAGATACTTTTTCAATAATTCTGCTCTGAGAGGTAAAAAAAAAAAAAAAAAAGTTACCTGCATGGTTGATGCCAGCACCTCCACTGTATAGAGGAAGTCCTTGAGTTTTTCTCCTTAATATGGCAGCCACTGGCCACATGTGGCTGTTTTAATTAGTTAAATAAAATCAAACAATGTAATTCCTCTAATAACATATATTTCATATACCCATTAGCCACATGTGACTATCATATTCAATAGTACAGATTATACAATATTTTCATCACTGTCTATGAGATAGTCTTCAAAAAAAGCTGGCTACAGAATCTGTAAATAGATATTTTGAAAAATGACATTTTGCCCTGTGTCTTCTCTTATAACTTGTACATGGGGATTATGCAATAAAAATGGATTTTCAACTTTTTTACTGTAAAACTATTTTCCATCAAGGTGTTGCAGGGGAACATAACAGTTATACAAATAATGGAGAATAATGGATAACTTATATTGGAATATTCTGATAATAAAAATAGTTATTTCCCATTCTACAATGGTAGGTATAAATTGTAGTTTCTATATTATTGAAACTATTCCTACAATTTCTATAGTATAGAAATCGGACTACAGATTGTCATTGATTAGTGAGTTATGAAATCATTTCATCAGGTAAAAATTACATTTTTTTAAAGAAAATATCTTAAAATTACATCAAATAAAAATAAGAGTGTATCACACATAGATAAGGAAAGTATTGTTTCATTAAACTTCTGTTTTAGTTTTGCAGCTCTGAGTCACAATGTAAAATAATTGCTTACTCTAGCTCCTATTTAAAATGCTTGAAAACAATTATGGAAAAATCCACTAGAGTTAGCATCTCCACAAATGTAAATGTAACATTTTTATTTTTCAGCTGTCAGAGAGAATGCAAAGTGTATCTAATTCCAAAGAAATCAAATTTTGAGCCATTTTTTTCACACCACTGATCTAGACATATACACTATATTTGTGCAAACTAGTGGGAAAAAATAAAAATCGTATTTCTGAAGCCTTTTCTTGCACACAATAAATTATGAAATCCATCATACAGCTCAAATAGTACTGAATTTTTCTCTAATCTTATGTATCCCATTGAATCCTACAGCTTTCCTTACCACTTCACTAACTACACTTTTAAAAAGCTTCCATTTCTCTCTCTCTCTCTCAGTTCTATGGTCATTAAGTAATGCAATTACACCTTCAGCCCAAACAGCATAGGTCTTTATTATGGGTTGAATTGTGTACCCCTCAGATTCATAGGTTGAAGTACTCAGCCTCAGTATTTCAGAATACGAGTGTATTTAGAGATAGGGTCTTTAGAGAGGTAATTAAGTAAAATAAGATCATTAAAATAGGCCCTAATACAGTATGACTGGTATCCTTATAAGAGTATAATACAGACATACACAGAGAGAAGACTACCTATAAGCCACAAAGAAGTCTCAGACACATTGATTTCAGACTCTTAGCCTCCAGAATTATAAACAAAACAAAACAAAACAAAACAAAACAAAAAACAAGCATATGCTATAATTCTGTAGTTGAAGACAACATACCAATCTATGGTACTTTGTTAAGGCAGCCTTTGAAAAACTAATATGGTCTCCATGCTACTTGAGCCTTTTAATTTTTCCTCCTATGACTTAAGTAAATGTATAAACTTGTATATTAGCTAAAGTTCTTTAGTTTCAAGTGACCCAGACTGGTTCTGCTCAATTAAATAAATTGAATTTAGCAGGATATGAACTAGTTCCAAAAATAAAAGAGGAAAAAGAAAAGAAAAAAGAAAAAAAAGTTTACAGAACCAGGTCTCCAACAGGACAGGAAACAAGAAAGCTCTTTGGATTGGGAAGTCAGGACTAATAGAGAGTCTCAACTATTTCAGTTTTCTGTCCCTCCTCCATCTCACATTCCAGGGAGAAGATATTATTTGTCCTTGCTTACGTGGAAGTATTTATCTCCAGAAACAAGTGCAAGGTCTTTGACAGCCCCACCAAGATTCCACCTAATGAGGAAAGTGTTATTCCCAAATAAAATCTGAGTTTTCTTACCACAAGAACAGGAAATAGAAACTGGGGCAAAATAGCAGATATGTGTTACTTTGGGTTTATTTACTTAACATAGACCATTAATAATTTTAAGCTATCTTACACTGGATAGATTAAAATATAATATTTTCTATAATTAAAAAATGTATATAGTTTGAATTTTGGTGTTTTCTACAAGCCAGATTGAATTTTCTGGAATAATTACAGGGGAGAAAAGAAAAGCTACATAGAGAAAAAAAATTCAATATAGCGAATTTATCCTAGATATCTATAAAGCATTGGGAAATTTTTTAAACAGCTATTTTCATTACTTGACATTATTGTATTCCTGAGATTCAAATAATAGGGGACCAGACTATTTGAGGATTATCATCTGTGAAAAGGAACAAGAACAACCTCAATAGTTTTCTTTTTTTTAAAAAAACTATTTGAAATTGTTATAATGAGTGTATCATCTATTTTAAAGATTTCAACTACTTTCTGTATCTCAGGAAAAAAAAATTAAAACATAGCATACATATTTCCCTAAAGGCACTATAAATTGGAGGTTTCACTTAAATATCTATATCTGATTTATTTTCTGCCTTGACCTAACAAGCAGATATGACATTTTTTACTGATTTGGAATACATCAAGTTACCATCTACCACGCCCAAATGGCTAGAGTATTAATGCTTAGCTGCCATTTCTTTGTAGCTTGATGTTTTCACTAATTTAATTAACTGAGATGTGGTAAGCTCAGATACAATAGTGAAATATCTATTGTCCCCCAAGAAGCTTATAATTTAACAAGACAGACACATTAAAAGAAAATAGCAATATAGGAAAAGAAATATTCTAGTGGGTTATATAGGTTAAATATATATGTATGTATATAAGGTATATAATGATTATTAAGATTTAAAATATTATTTTTAATGGAGACTTAGAGCTAAGAGAACAAAGTTCTATGAGGCAAAGCCAAAGATAATCTTTAAAAGAGATTAGACTGAAGCTTGGTCAGGATATAATCAATATAAATTTGGGCATGTATAATTAAGCTTAGAGTATTTACACTAAATAGTTAAAATAACTCATCGCTCATAGCAGATATGTGTTACTTTGGGTTTAGTTACTTAACATAGACCATTAATAATTTTAAGCCATATTACATTGGATAGATTAAAATAAAATGTTTTCTATAATTAAAAATGTATATAGTTTGAATAATTAATCAGATCTTCACTTTAACATACAATTTTTTGAAAAAGCCAATACTAAAACATCTGGTAGTAGGATAATTCTATTAAAGGATGGTAAGTGCCAGGTCCACTTTTAGGCTAAGGGTTTTAGCAAATAAAACTATAAGACACTGAGTTAAATTTGAATTTTAGATAAATGATGAATAATTGATTTAGTATAACCATGTCCTATACATGATTTAGAACATACTCATGCTAAAAAAAATATTCATTTTTTACTTGAAATGCAAATTTAATTAGGTATTTTCTAGTACATCTGACAATCCTAATCAGGCTGGGGGGAGGAAAGACTAGCTTTTGAATATGAGAAGGAAACAAACACTGAGGGGAGATACTAACCAATATGTATGTGTGAGCAGGGTAGCAGGAAGACTTCTTTTCTTAAAGTAATATTATTTAATATCTGAAGATGTTAGGATGTTTTAAAAAATATTTATAAGTAAAATGGAATATTTTTATGCTACATTTAATATAAATGGTCTGTTTCTGAGAAACTTCAGGAAAGGTGACTTTTTGCTATAGATTTGAAAAACTATCCCAACTATGGCACTAACCAAAATCAAAATCGACATAAATATTAAATTTTTCTCTAACTTTTGTTTGCTTAATCTTGAAAAGATTACCATGTTTTATGTGGACTCAAATTCTGATTGGATTAGTTCTGGAGCACTTAGAACTCTGAGAATCATGTCTGTACTTCACACTAGGGTTTGGAATCAAAATCAGAATGCTGAAAAAGTTATTTTGAGGTATTTAGGAAAGCTTATAAGTTTTTCATCCTAGTCAGGTTTATTCTGGTACATAATATCTTAATTTTATTTTTTTTTAATTTTTAAAGATTTTATTCATTCATTCATGAGAGACACTGAGAGAGAGAGAGAGAGGCAGAGACACAGGCAGAGAGAGAAGCATGCTCCATGCAGGGAGCCTGACATGAGACTCAATCCTGGGACTCCAGGACCACACCATAGGCCGAAGGCATGCACTAAATCGCTAAGCCACCCAGACTTCCCGATATCTTAATTTTAATCAACATTTTAAAAAATATTTAATTAAGAAACCTCTATACCCAACATTGGGCTTGAACTCACCACCATGAGATCAAGAGTTGCATGCTCATCTGACTAACCTTTAGACCTTTAGTAGTAAGATGGATGTTAGTAACTCTTCTATAGCACTTTAAACTCTTCTATGGCACTTTAATTAGTGTCCTTGTTTCAGATATGTATCATAAATTTTAACCTACCAGAAAAATTCCCCTAAGGCCCATAAAAACCAAGCGTGCTTGGGCTATGTGAGTGAAAAGAACTATAGACAAGTATCCATTATATTTGTTTTACCCAATCTGTAACTGAGAGCCTCTTAAAAGTCAGGAAAGAACAAGCACATTGTTTTTGTATGCCATTTTTCTGCTCAGTATCTGCTCAGGGAGGCCCATAATTATACATTCTGTTTAAGTAAAGCACTTTACTTCTCCTCTTATGTTTAAACCTTAATAATTGGGGATCCCTGGGTGGCTCAGTGGTTTGGTGCCTGCCTTTGGCCCAGGGCACGATCCTGGAGGCCCAGGATCAAGTCCCACATTGGGCTCCCAGCATGGAGCCTGCTTCTCCTTCTGCCTGTGTCTCTGCCTCTCTCTGTCTCTCTACCATAAATTAAAATAATAATAATAATAAAAATAAACCTTAATAATAGTATAGAAAAATGTAAAGGTCATTTTTAATTTTAATGCTTTGAAAAATGATAATCTGAAAATATAAAAATAGTAGAATAATAAGATCTCCTATGCTATTACTTTTGTGCAAAATACCTAATTTCCTCACATACTATTTTTAATCAATACAATAGTCACTATAAATGACATACCTGCAAGTGAGCTTCAAAAAGCCTTTAGTAAAAACAGTTATATCACAATCATAATTCAAAGCAATAACTATTTTAATTTCTTCTCTGATTTCTTTGGACAAGAGAGTAGGAGAAGACAAAAGGAAATAAAATCATAAAGCAACTTATTGTAGAGACATGACATTTTTTAACTGAAAAAGAACTCATAAGTAATCCTTCCATTCATTCATTGGAAAGTATGTATTTAGTGCTTCCATAGTCAGGTTGGGCTGCTAAAAGAAAATACCATAGACTTGGTGGCTTAAACATTCAGCCACTGTGAAATTCACTATGAAAGTTCCTGAAAAAGTTAAAAATAGAACTACCCTACAATCCAGTAATCACACTATTGGGCATTTACTCCAAAAATACAGAAACCTGAATTCAAAGGGATAGTGTACCCCTACATTTACTGCAGCATTACTTATAATGTCCAAAGTATGGAAGCAGCCCAAGTGTCCACTGACAGGTGAATTCATAAAGAAGATGTTACACACACACATATTGCCTTGGAAAATAAGAGGGACTGAATTTTGTGAATTTGTGGAACCAGTGGGGCTTAAAGCTTGGAGTTTTAAAGGTCAGAAGTCTGAGTTTAAAAAGCACTGCTCTGCTCTTGAAGAGAAAGCAGGCAAATAAGCCGGGGGCAGACAGCATGGAAACAGCAATCTGAAGAGCACCTAGGGCACACAAGGAGAAATTATTCACTCTTCTCAGAGTGCTTCCCTGACAGACAGTGTTTATGAGATACCTGTACAGGGACAAAGGAGTTGGCTGGTGCCATTTCCCTTCTTTGCCCCTCAGCATAAATATAGAGCCACCTACAGGAAGCAGCACAGCACCAACACTGGCTGCATACACCAAGCCCCCCACCCCAACCCCTGTGCTTGAGTGGGATTCCCTTTCTCTGTCATGCTTACCTCAGTGCCAGTGCAGTGTACCCCTCCCCACAAAGATCAGCACAAACCACTGCCCACACCACATCTCCCAATCAGATAATTCTGCAGGGCCTCAGTTCTGGTAGAGGTGGTAAGTCTTCCACAAACATATCAGAGTACACCTAGTTAAAACTCAGCACATGCAGAATGCAGGCCTGGGACCAAACACTGCACAGAGCAGGCAAGGAGAGCCTCTGCAGATGACTGGTCTGAAGGATAGAGCAGCTAAAACACACAACAGCAGATTGCATGCAGCACACATCGGAAATACTCCCTGAAGCACCAGGTTCTGGGCACTACATGACCTTTTCTTCATAAGGCCATTACTTTAGGTGCATGAAACATAACTAACACAGAAAAGAAGGCAGAAACTTTGACAAAATGTGAAGATGGAGGAATTCATCCCAAATATAAGAATAAGAAAAGGTCATATCCAGAGATCTAATCAAAACAGATATAAGTAATATGCCTAATGGAGAATTTAAAACAACAATCATAAGAATACTTGCTGGGCTTGAGAAAAGCATGAAAGACATCAGGAAGACCCTTAACATAGAGATAAAAGAATTAGAGAACAACCAGGCAGAAATGAAAAATGCAATAACTGAGATTCAAAACAGACTGGTTGTAATGACCACAAAAAGAAGCAGAGGAATGGAAAAGTGATGTAGAAGATAGAATTATGGAAAATAATGAAGCTGAACAAAATAGAGAAAGAACAATTAGGGATCACAAGAGTAGACTTAGGGAACTCAGAGACTCCATCAAAAGTAATAACATTAATATTATAGGATTCCAGAAGAAGAGAGAGAAAAAGGGGCAGAAAATTTATTTCAAGACATAATAGCAGACAACTTTCCTAACCTGGGGAAGGAAACAGATATCCACATCAAGGAGGCACAGAGAACTCCCATCAAAATTAATAGAAGCAGGCCAACACAAAGACATATTGTAAATAAATTTGCAAAATATAGTGATAAAAAAATTTTAAAAGTAGCAAGACAGGGATACCTGAATGGCTCAGTGGTTGAGCATGTGCCTTCAGCTCAGGATGTGATCCCTGGGTCCCAGGATTAAGTCCCACATTGGGCTCCCACTAGGAGCCTGCTTCTCCCTCTGCCTATGTCTCTGCCTCTCTCTCTGTGTCTCTCATGAACAAATAAATAAAATCTTAAAAAAAAAAAAAAGAATAAGAAGAAGCAGCAAGGTAAGAAAGTCTCTAACTGGGAAAACACGTAAGACTAGCTGGAAATTTTTCAACAGAAACTTAGCAGGACAGAAGGGAGTAGTATGGTATATTCAAAATCCTGAAATGGGAAAAAAAAAATTTGCAGCCAAGAATATCCTATCCAGCAAAAGTATCACTCAAAATTGAAAGAGAGATGGGGCGCTTCCTAGACAAAAACTAAAGGAGCTCATAAGCACTAAATCAGCCTACAGAAAATATTAAAGGACTCTCTGAGTGCAAAGGAGATACCAAAAGTAACAGAGACAAGAAAGGATCAGAGAAAAATCTCCAGAAACAACAAGAAAACAAGGAATAAAATGGCAATAAATACCTATCAATAATTACTTTGATTATAAATGGACTAAATGTTCCAATCAAAAGACATAGGATGCCAGAATGGATTAAAAAAAAAAAAAAAAAAAAAAAAACCAAACACAAGATCCATCTACATCATGCCTACAGGAGACTCATTTTGGATCTAAAGATACCTGCAAATTGAAAGTGAGAGGAAGGAAAAACATTTATCATGGTAATGGAAGTCAAAAGAAAGCCAGACTAGCAATATTTATATTGGATAAACTAGACTTTAAAACAAAGACTGTTGGGCAGCCCCGGTGGCGCAGCAGTTTTGCGCCGCCTGCAACCCCCGGGGGGGTGATCCTGGAGACCCGGGATCGAGTCCCACATCAGGCTTGTTGCATGGAGCCTGCTTCTCCCTCTGCCTGTGTCTCTGCCTCTCTCTCTCTCTGTGTGGGTGTCTCTATGAATAAGTAAATAAAATCTTAAAAAAAAAAGATTAAAAAAATAAAACAAAGACTGTTACATACAAAAGACAAAAGGGCACCATATAATCATAAAGGGAACAATCCAACAAGAAGATATAAATAACAGTTATAAATATCTATGCAACCAACATGGGAGCACCCAAATATATAAAACAATAACAAGCACAAAGGAATTAATTGATAATAGTAATAGTAGGGGATTTTAACACCCCACTTATATCCCTGGATACATCATTTAAACAGAAAATAAACAAGGAAACAGTGGTTTTGTATGACACACTGGACCAGATGAACTTAACAGATACGTTCAGAACATCCTGTCCTAAAACAGAATACACATTCTTTTCAAATGCACTTAGAATATTCTCTAGAATAGATCATATATTAGGTCACAAAGCAGACCTTAATAAATAGAAAAGATTGAAGTGTGTTCTGACCACAACACTATAAAACTAGAAGTCAGCCACAAGAAAAAATTTGGAAAGACCACAAATACATGGAGGTTAAACAACATGCTGCTAAACAATGAATGAGTCAACCAGGAAGTCTAAGAAGAAATAGACACATGGAAACAAATAAAAATGAAAACATGACAGTCCAAAACCTTTAGGATGAAGCAAAAGTGATCATAGGAGGGAAGTTTATAGCAATACAGGGCTACCTCAAGAAGAAACAAAAATCTCAAATAAGCAACCTAACCTTACGCCTAATGGAGCTATAAAAAGAACAACAGAGCCTAATGCTGACAGAAGGAAAGAAATAATAAAGATTAAAGGAGAAATAAATGATATAGAAGTGGTAAAAACTACACAACAGAACAGATCAATTAAACCAACAGGTGGTTCTTTGAAAAAATTAATAAAATTGATAAACCTTCAGCTAGATTTATCAAAAAGAGAAGGATCCAAATAAATAAAATCACAAAATACAGAGGAGAACCAACACCATAGAAATACAATTATATGAAAATGCTATGAGAAACTATATGCCAGAAAATTGGATAACCTAAAAAAGATGGATGAATTTCTGGCAAGATAAAAATACCAAAACTGAAACTCAAAGCAACAAAAAACTTAAATCAATAAGCAGCAAAGAAATTAAATCAGTAATCAAAACACTCCCAACAAAAGTCCAGGACCAGATGGCTTCACAGGTGAATTCTTTCAAACATTTAAAGAAGAGTAAGTAATTGTTATTCTCAAACTATTCCATCCCCCCCCCCAAAAAAAAAAATAGAAAAGGGAGGAAAACTTCCAAATTCTATGAGGCCAGCAAGACAAGATAAAGACACCACTAAAAAAGAGAACTTTAGGCCATTATTCCTGATGAACTGAATGCAAAAATTCTCAATAAAATACTAACAAATTGAATCCAACAATACAGTTTTTAAAAAAATCATTCACCATTATCAAATGAAATTTATTCCTGGGTTGCAAGAGTTGTTCAATATTCATAAGTCAATCAACATGATACATTTAATAAAACAAAGGATAAAACCACATGATCATTTCAAAAGATGCAGAAAAAGTGAAGTATAACATCCATTCATAATAAAAAACACTCAACAAAGTAGGTTTTAAAAGAGCAAACCTCTACATAATGAAGGCTATGTACAAAACCCCGCAGCTAATATCATCCCCAATGGGGAAAAACTGAAAGCATTTCATCTAAGGTCAGGAACAAGACAGGGATATCCATTCTCACCACTGGTATTTAACATAGTTCTGTTAAGTCCTAGCCACACCAACAAAAAAGAAATAAAAGACATTCAGACTGGTAAGGAAGAAGTACAACTTTCATTATTTGCAGATTACTTTTACATATAGAAAACTGAAAGAACCCACCAAAACCTGCTAGAACTGATTAATTCAGTAAAGTTGCAGAATACAAAATCAACATACAGAAACCTGTTGTATTTGTATACACCAATAATGAAGCATCAGAAAGAGAAATTAGGAATCAATCCTATTTATGATTATAGTAAAAAACAATAGGATACTTAGGAATAAACCTAACCAAAGAGGTGAAAGACCTGTACTCTGAAAACTGTAAAATATTGATGAAAGAAATTGAAGATGGTACAAAGAAATGGAAAAGACATTCCATGTTCATGGATTGAAAGAACAAATATTGTTAAAATGTCTATGCTACCCAAAGCAATCTACATTTAAGACAATCCCTGTCAAAATACCAATAGCATTTTTCACAGAGCTAGAAGAAACAATCCTAGAATTTGTATGGAACTACAAAAGACCCTAACTAGCCAACACATCTTGAAAAAAAAATGCTGAGCCTCACAATTCTGGATTTCACATTATATTATAAAGCTGGAGTAATCAATACAGTATGTTTCTAACACAAAAATATACACAAAAATTGATGGCACAGAATAGAAAACACAGTAATGAACCCATAATTATATGATCAATTAGTCTTTTGACAAAGTAAGAAAAGATTTCCAATGGAGAAAAAACAGTCTCTTCAACAAATGGTGTTGGGGAAACTGGATAGCAACTGTAAAAGAATGAAACTAGATCACTGTCTTATACTGTACCCAAAAATAAATTCAAAACAGATGAAAGATCTAAACATGAGAACTGAACTATAAAAATCTTAGAGGAGAACACAGGCAGTAAACTCTTTGACATCAGCCATAATAACTTCTTTCTAGATATGTCTCCTTAGGCAAGGGAAACAAAAGCAAAAATGAACCACAGAGAATACAACAAAATAAAGAACTTCTGCACAGTAAAGGAAGTGACCAACAAAACTGAAAGGTAACCTATTGAATGGCAAAAGATATTTGTAAATAACATCTGATAAAGGGTTAGTATCTAAAATCTATAAAGAACTTATGAAAAAAAAGAACTTATGAAACGTAACACCCCAAAAATGAATAATCCAATTAAAAGTGGGCAGAAGACATGACTAGACATTGTTCCAAAGAAGAAACACAGATAGCCAAGGGATACATGAAAAGATGCACATCACTCATCATCAGGGAAATACAAATCAAAACTACAATGAGATATCACCTCACACCTGTCAGAATGGTTGAAATCAACAACACAAGAAACAACAGGTGCTGGTGAAAATGTGGAGAAAAGGGAACCCTCCTGCACTACTGGTGAGAATGAAAACTGCTACATCACTCTGGAAAACACTATGAAAGTTCCCAAAAAATTAAAAATAGAACTGCCCTACAATTCAGCAATTACAATACTAACTATCCAAAGAATACAAAAATATTAATTCAAAGGGAAACATGAACCCATTATGTTTATAGCTGCATTATCTACAATAATCAAATTATGGAAACAGCACAAATGTCCATTGACCAATGAATGGATAAAGTTGTGATACGCACGCGTGTATGTGTATGTGTACATAATGAAATTTACTCAGCCATAAAAAAGAATAAAATCTTGTCATTTGCACAATGACATAGATGTATTAGAGAGTATTATACTAAATGAAGTAAGTCAAAGACAAATGCCATATGATTCACTCATATGTGGAATTTAAGAAATAAAACAAGTGACCAAAGGGGGAAAAAAGAGGAAAACCAGGAAAAAGACTTTTAACTATAGAGAACAAACTGATGGTTACCATAGGGGAGGTGGGTGGGAGGATAAGGTTAAATAGATATTGAGGATTAAGTAGTGCACTTGTGATGAGCACCAGGTAATGTGTGGAATGTAAAATCACTATATTGCACACCTGAAACTAATTTTATACTGTATGCTAATTGAGATTTAAATAAACTTTAAAAAATCTTTCTTCCATATACTTTATGAGTTTAATTATAATAACATTAATTAATATGACATATTAGAAAACACAAAGTTATAGCATTGCTGAAACAGTCAGTAGTTGCCAGGGGTTGGAGAGGCAGGTTTGAACTGGTGAAGTAGAAGACATTTTTTACAGTGGTGAAACTATTTTATTTAATAACCTGATAGTAGATACAAAAATTTATGCATATGTAAAACCCATAGAAATTTGCATCATAAAAAGTGAAACTTAATTTATGTAAATTAAAAGAAAATCACTGAAGACATTAGTAATTCTAGGATAGAAAAATAATCTGTGTTATACAACACATGTATGAAACAATCTCCATGAAAATGTTGGACAGGAACATAACTACTGATCTAAGCAAATTTGGAAATGACAGGAATCTATAGGAATAAAGGCCAAAAAGACTTTACATTAAGTACTGTACCCTGGTTGATGAAATAATTTTCCATGGGAGTATGAGCTAATATTATGCATACTGAAATTAAGCAAATAAATGGATGGCAAAAATTGGGAGGCAGGTTCTCACTATTGGGATGGAAGTGTACAGATAAGTAGCAAGAGGAGGTTAAAATAATCCATGTGGTAATAGATTAGAGGATGCTTAGTAGGAAAAAGCAAGCCTAACTCCCAGAATGCAATTTCTAATGCCATTATTCAATAAAAGAAACAGTGCTCCTTAGAGAAATTGGTGATTCTAAAAGTGAGGCAAAAAATATACAAGATGAGCCTGAAACATTTTATATTGCTAGGAAGTAAAGAAATGATTTTTAAAAATCATGGGAATGCATCAAAGGTATATAAGGACCACATATAAAAGCTATCATTGGCAAAAGCTAAGCAAAAAAATAAATATAATATTGGATTATAAATCAAAGTATAAAATAAATATTTGTAGGTCCATGCTTACATAAATAATTGAATAAATAAATAGTAGGGGGAATAGATAAATCTTTTGTGTAAAAAGATCTCAAATAATATATATAGATATTTTACCCTGAATGAAGTGGAACACAACTTCCCACTCTTTAAATATGGGGTATGCATAGTGACTTCTTTCCAAAGTATACAGTATCGAAAGAAAGAAAAAGAGTAGCTTTGCAGTGGAGAAACCCAACATACACACTGGTCAACCCTCCAGGTCATGACCTTCATCAAGGTCAACATCAATAGGAATAAGTCCTGTTAATAGTATGTACCTTTCCCGTGACATAATGAAAATAGCACTTTTCCTGTGATTCTCCTTCCCAAAGTCGATAATCCTAGTCTATTAATGAGAAAAACATCAGACGAATATTAGTTGAGAGCCATTCTACCAAATACATTGCCAAGACTCCTCAAAACTGTAAAGATTAATCAAAAACATGGAAAATTTGAGAAACTGTCATACCCAAGAGGAGACAAAGGACGATGATGACTAAATGCAATGTGATATTCTGGGTGTGATCCTGCAACAGGAAAAGTCCATTAGATAAAAACTAAGACAATCTGAATATAGTGTAGATTTTAGTTAATAAGACATATCAATACTGGTTCATTAACCATAACACATGTGCTGTATTAATATATGATGTTAATAAGGAAACTGGGTATGGGGCATATGGGAATTCTCTGTACTTAACTATCTTCACAATTTTTCTATAAATCCTAACGGTTCTAAAAGATGAAATTCAGGTGTTTTTTTTTTTTTTTTTTTTTTTTTTTAAGGTCTGTCCTTGTGAAGGTTACATGTTTGTGGAAAAAGAACATAAATAAAAATATGAGAGATGATGATATATATCATGGAAATAACAAGAGAGACAAGGAATAGAACATATTGGCTAGATTGAAAGTGAAAAATTTACATCATTACTTATCCTGAAATCTCTGTAGGGTTAGGATCAGGATTTAAGAGATGACCTGGATATACCAGACTTCTAGAGGTGACAGATGTCAGCAAGATAAAAGAAGTAATAGTCCTGGAAAATCTCAAAGCAAATAATATTAGTGATGTTTTAAAAGAGGAGGGAAAAGTGAAAGTTGCTAGGAACGTGTAGAATTCACCTGGGCATTCATTTCCAACCAGTGACAATGGGAAGCTGAGGGAAGGAATAATCTCAAGCATGTAGAGTATTAGGACTCTCTCAGTATGTTGATGGAGAAAACAAGTGTAATTTCCTCCTTTATAGATGAGAAATATGAGACCAAAGAACTCAAAATAATCTTCTTTCCATATCAAGATAGTTACAAATTTGGGGGCCAGCCCTCAGGTTCTTTGATTCTTAAACCAAAAAACTTCTATGTACACAGAGTGCTTTATATTTTTGGTAGTGAAATGTACCAGAGGTGATTGCCATTTGAGAATAGTCAGTTTAAGGACATATCTAAAATGAATATATTTGCTTTCTATATAAGCAATCAATAAGATCATACTTTGATTCATGTATTTTACTTGGGTTTTCCTTCTTTTTTTTTTTTTTTTTTTTTTAAATTTTTATTTATGATAGTCACAGAGAGAGAGAGAGAGGCAGAGACACAGGCAGAGGGAGAAGCAGGCTCCATGCACCGGGAGCCCGACGTGGGATTCGATCCCGAGTCTCCAGGATCGCGCCCTGGGCCAAAGGCAGGCGCCAAACCGCTGCGCCACCCAGGGATCCCTGGGTTTTGAATATTGATTATTAAGAATACTTTTTGTTCTGGTAGTATATACACTTCTGACTTCACTTGTGGATCTCAACTTACAAATTTAATGAGTTTAAGTTTTGCTTCTAGACTGCTTAGATTCCATTTAGGTTGTTCTACTAGTATTTGGAAGCAGCTCCTTCAAATATGTTAGATTCTGTCATTCTTATATAATAGCCACTTGAATATAAATAATACCAAAAGGAAAGTTGAAGAAGTCGAAATTAGAGGTTTGATGATTCAAATCTCAAATGAAAATCATTTGTGAAATAGTTGAAATTTTAAAAACATAATGAGAACCTACTCTGTGCTTGAACTTATTAGTTGGCAATTACACATGGTGTCACTTTGATTCTTAGCACAATGTTTACCAAACATTGAATTAATATCTATTATTTGAGTGAATTGATTTTCCATGCATGTCCTTGTTCTAAAAATTATTATATACTAAATAAAACCAATCCATTTTGTTAGTTCTATAATTCTTTCAGCAAGACAAATTGCTAAAGGAAAAGCAGAGATGAGTACATTTATATATTATCTTAAGTATATTCTATTTTGAAATTAGTAAAAGAAAAAATAATAAAACTTTCCATGCAAGAAGCCAAAATGAATAGAAGGAAACTGAATGAAGAAATTGAATTTTTGTTTAGTTAAGAATATTTTTTATTTATTTATTTATTCATGAGAGACAGAAAAAGAGAGAGAGAGAGAGGCAAAGGGAGAAGCAGGCTCCCTACAAGGAGCCTGATGTGGGACTTGATCCAAGGACTCCAGGATCATGCTCTGGGCCGAAGGCAGGTACTAAACCATTGAGCCACCCAGGGATCCTCTGTTTAGTTAAGAATAAATAAGAAAAACATCTGCATTGACTTTCCTGATTTTGAGAGTGTTGCATAGTGAAATTCACTTAATATTTTACACTATGCTATTCTTATAATCTCAGATTTGTGATTCTGAGCTTAATTTTCAACGGAATGGAGTACTAGGTATTATATATATATGTAGAAAAATTCATAGAATAGTTTAAAACCTAAGTGAAGGTGTCAAGAAGATTGTCCAGTGTGAGTTGTGCATAGGTGTACTTTGTTTTTCATGCCACATTCACAGTTTCTCTTGTCTGACTTTCCTCTAAAAATAGACTGCCAAAAAATCAACTCTTTCTGTCAAATTTCCAATCAGGTTCATTTTCTGTAACTCAAGTTTTGTTTAATATTAATAGTGACTGGATAGCTAATAAGATATTTTTAGAAATCTATCTTCCCCTTTATTGAGATGTGCTTCATACACTTATTCCCATAACTCATGAGGGAGAAAACAAAATCTTTTATTCATTATACAAAGTCATGAGGCATAATTAATATAATTGTTGACAATATGAGCATTCAGAAGACTCCAGAAATCCTGAAGAAAAATGTTGAACATTTCTTTCCTTCACCTACACATACACACAAATGAATGTTAAACAAAAATACATATATAGCATTCGGTAGAGGAAATTTGGCTTGACAGAAATGCATAGTAACAAAGCATGAGCTTTTAGATGAGGACAAGCTCAGTGGATATCAATAGTATGAAATGATTCTGAAGAAACCTTCTTCTAATGAAACCTTAGGAGGAATAAACAGCAAAGAAGAAGATTATCACATTGTGCTTCATACTGATGAAATTGCCTTTGGGGCACAGTGCTAATTCTCTAGAGAACTCTTTAGAAAGAATGTTGATAAACCAAACTGTTGAGAAAAACTGGAGATATTCTAGTAAAGAATAAAATCTTTTCCTGCAGAGGGGCATTTAGAGGCTACAAACTCCTCAAATCATTGTTATATGTAAGAGAAATTAGATTTGTATCTAAAAAAAAAATGCAGTATAATAAGAAATCTGGTTTAAGAACTTCATGTCATTTAATTAGTCTTAGGATGGTATAGTTTACCATACAAATTAATGAGATCTATCACTTTTAGTAGACTACTGTTGCAAATATTTTGAGGTTTCTTACACCAAACAACCCTATCTCAATGAGATCTCTCAAGGCCTTTCCTAAACCTCCTTATCCCGATTGCTTCTATTGCTTAGGCTCTGATAAATACAGTCCTGAGTGTCCTCATTTCTTTGCAATAGCAAACATCTAGTCAATTGCATTCCGATGTTTCTTTTCTTGTTTTGTTAGATCAGGCGACTAGCTTGAATCCTGGCTAACTGAAAAAGCACAATGTATGGTTGTCAGGAATAGATCAAACCAATGGTAACATTAGGTACACTCAAACAGAAGGTAGAGTTTAGATTCTAATTAGAAGCAAGAGCCATGCTACATCCACTTACAACCGAATAAGCCTCCAATTAAATGAAAAAATCATTTTGCTCAGGACTGAATAAAATGCTGGTCAATTTTTTTTTTTTGTATTTAAAACACTACGTCTAATTCCTAAATCCAGCCAATATGAAAATTAAATGTTGCTGTATATGTAATTTGTCCCAAAGCTTCTGATTTTCACCATTTCATTATTGTCAGTTATAAACTGCTTGTTGTACTTAACAGCAGAGTTCAAGGATGATATTAGAGCATTACTTTTAGGGTGAAAACAAGGAAAAATATGATTGTAATGTTAGGCACAGCATACTTGTGGGAACAAAGAGTCATTGCACCTTCCTAAAAGGTACTGTTATTTCTCAGTTTCTTAAGGTAAGTGAACCCTCCTTTGAAAGCTATTGCTAGGTTGGAAAAGAAAAGTCCTAAAGTAAACCTGTATGTTACTCAAGAAACCTATATTCAGCTATGGAAATATAGGACTCTTTATCTACACTGTTTCACATACCAATGTAACTGCAATATCAATATATGTATACTCATGAAACTTCTATGTGTTGAATAAGCAGACTACAAGGAATAATAATAAAATAAATTAAGACCAAGGCAATAGAAAGAAGTGAAATTAAGGATTGAAAATATATTTGCAGAGACAATTTTGGGAGAGCGGTTCTAAAAATGGAAATCTAGAAATTACTTCCTTTGGGAAAAATACTTAGCACCTTTGCAAAATACAAATAATTCTCCAAATTTTAATCATAAGAATTCTCTCTTAGTTGACAAGTAAAAGTGAGTGCTACTATTTCTGGTTCCTAACCAAGGAAGACTGAATTTAATGACTGTCATTCCTATGTTAGCATGATTTTGTTTTTCCTCTGAGAGAAACTGAAGCTGTGTTAGCAGATCATCAAGACTGCCTTGCAAGGAACTAGCTGCTGGTCTGAGCCATGCAGTAAATAAACAGCCATTTTAATTAATTCTTAAGAAAAGCAAAAGAAGTCTGCAAATAGAGATGTCCATACATGTAAGTTGGCATCATGAACAGAGGACTATTCATATCAAAAATGGGATTAACAGCATAAATGAAAGAACTTTCCTCTTACTGGGTTGAGAAAAAGGCTGAAATGTTTATTTTTGTGTGCCATCCCAGAAATGTTTACTTAGTCATTATCTTCTGTCACAATATAAAAATATAATGGTTTGGTAGACAGGAAAACAACAGCCCAAGTATTTCATGGCTTCTGCAATGAAGTGATAAAGCCAGTTTCCCCTTATCTTGAATTAAGCTGAACTTAAAATTTGCTTTGGCCAATAGAATATTGGCAAAGTAGCAATACTTTGGACCCCAAAGTGGGTCCAGAGATTAAATTTTAAGAGGTCCAGCATTTAATTTCACCCTCTTGGAGTGCTGCTCTGAACCACCACATAATAAAGTTGATCTAGAATATTAGAGGATGAGAGACATGTAGAGAAGACTTGAGTTACCCTGGTCATCAGCTAGCATTAATGCCAGACAAGTCATTGATGCCATCTTGGATCTTCTAGTCTAGCCAACTCTTGAGCTGTATGTAGTCACATATATGAACCCAGGAAAAATGAACAGAGAAGCCACCAAGCTAAAGAACAAAATGTAAAGTAATAAAGTGTTCTTTTAAGCCACTAGTTTGTTATATAGCAATAAATAACTTATAAATATTTTATTAGATTAATTAGGTGTCATTTCAGAATTCTTTGAAAGTGGCTTATTAAATAATTATAACAATATCAATAATTATAATTTCTTCTTTTTAGTAAATGTGCATTACATTTGATAAACAAAAATAGATATACTGTTTTCTGAGGACACCTAATCTGTACTAAGTTGGTGAGGCCAGAAACTAATAGTAATAGCAACCATTTTTTTTTTCATTTATTTGCTTTTATTTTATAAACTATCACACAGTGACCATTATTTTAACACATGTATGAAATAATGCAGGCACCACCAAAATCATGATATAGAACAGTTCCATTACCCCCAAAATGGCCTTTCACTATACCTTTATATTATTATTCCCTGGAAATCACTGATACATTCTTCATCACTAAAGTTTTGCATTTCCAGATGAAATCATACAGAATATAATCTTTTGATACTGATTTCTTTCACATTCTGTATAACCTTTGAGATCCATCCAAGTTTCTGTGTGTATCAACAGTTTCCTTTTATTGCTGAGCAGTATTTCATTGTATGCATGTAGCACAATTTCTGTACCCTCTACTTGATTAATGACATTTGGGTTATTCCAGTTTTTGAGAATTATAAAAGAGGAACTATGAACATTTGTGTATAGGATGTTGAATGAACATTAGTTTTTATTTCTCAATGGTAAAAACCTATGAATGAGATTGGTAGGTCATAGGGTAAGTATATTTTTAACTTAATAAGAAACTTCCAAACCATTTTTCAAATTTTCTGTACCATTATACATTCCTACCATCAGTGTAAGAAAATTTCCATTACTTTGTACTCTGCTAGGATTTGGTGTAGTCAATATTGTTTTGTTTTAGCCCTTATAGTAGGTTTGTAGCAGAATCTAATCATGATCTTAATATGGATTATCCTAGTGGCTGATGAGTTGATAGCTTTTTCTGTGCTATTTGCCTATGTATTTTTAATTTGGTGATGTGTCTATTTAAGACTATAGGCTATTTTTTAATTGTTCATTTCCCCCTTCATGAGATATGTACAGTAAAGTTGCTGTGGAGGACACTGTTAGGAAGACTATGACAACTAGCTTCAAAAAAAGATCCAATGATTCCCATCACGTGATATTAAAAAATGTAGGTACTTACCTCTCACACTGTGCAATGAACATTGGCTTATGTGACCACATTGCTGATCTTTGATCTTTGTGATTTTTTCCATGTGCTCTTGAAAAGAAATGTATTTTGCTCTTAATGGAATATTTTATAAATGTCACCTATAAATGTTCCATAGTGCTGTTTTGCTCTTCTATAGCCTCACTGATTTGATGTCTTATAATTCTATATATTACTGAGAGGGGATTATTGAAGTCTATATTTATATGTTTGTAAATGTATTTTTTAATGTTTTTTTCATCATGTATTTCAAATTTCATTTGTTAGCTGCAAACACATTTAAGGATTTTTTCATCTTCTTGATGAATTAACCATCTTATCATCACATATTTCTCTTTATCCCTGCTAATTTTCTTTGCTCTGAAAATTATACTTTGATATCAATAGAGCCACTCCAATTTTCTTTTGATTAGTATTTCCATGCTGTATCTTTGTCCATTCTTTTACTTTTAACTCACTCATATAATTATATGTAGAATTAGTTTATTATAAATACCATATAGATGGAAATTTTTAGTTAATGTGTCTTAATTGGTATGAATAAACATTTTGCATTTAATGAAATTATTGATACATTAGGGTTTACATTGTTATTAACTGAATTACATCCTTCCCCAAATTCATTTTTAAAGCCTTTATTCCCCAGTGTGGCTGTATTTGAAGATAGGGCTAGAAGAAAGTCATAAAGATTAAATGAGATCATATGGGTGAGACCTTAGTCTGAAAAGGCTAGTCCTAACAAAAAGAGGAAGAGACCCCAGAGATCTCTGTCTGTCTGTCTCTCCTTTTGAGTCCAAAGAAAAGTCCTGGAAAGACATAAAAAGGCAGACCTCTACAAGCCAGGGAGAAAGCTCTCCACACAAACTGAATTTGCTGGCATTTGGTCATGAACTTCTAGCCTCCACAAACTATGAGAAAATAAATGTCTGTTGTTTAAACTATTAAGTCTGTGTTATTTTGCTATAGCAGTCTGAGTAGACTAATACATGCATTTACCATTTTTTTCTGTTTTTCTTTTTAATCCCTCTGTTCTTTTTCGTCTAATTTTTGGGTTATTTAAATGTCTTTTATTCTACTTTGTTCTACAAAGTATTCTACTTCGATGTATCTATTGTGTTTTTAACTATATCTCTATATTTTTTTGAAGTAGTTGGTCTAGAGATTATAAAAAACATACTTAACTTCACAATCTTTCTATAGAGCTAGCATTTTACGACTTTAGGTTGAATGTATAAACTACCCTATAGTTCTTTTTAACACTCTTTTATTTCATAGTTTTCTTGTGTATTACATCTATGTATATTAAACACCCTCCTCCAAAAAAATTCTGACACCAACTTGTATACTGTAATTCAATTCTGACACTAACCATCTGGAGTTAACACCAGACTCCACAGGTTTAAGAGCATGGTCACCAACAAGACTGACCCCATTCAGGTACCATCATACTTCAGAATTCCCCAGGATATCCACACTTCTGACTATCTATAAATGTAGGAGTTCCCATGACCTCCTCAGATTAAATAATTCATTAGAATGACTCACAGAACTGAGGAAAGTACTTTACTTACAATTACAGTTTTATTGTAAAGGTTACAAATCAGCACCAGCCAGATGAAGTGTGAGATCTGGGAGGGTACCAAGCACAGAACTTCTGTGCCCTCACCACATGGAATCAAGGCAAGTCACCCTTCATGTTCCAACCAGGATGTTCCACTAAGATCTGGTGTCCAGTTTTTACGGATGCTTTATTACATAGGTGTGACTGATTGAATCATTGCCCACATGATTGAACTAATCTTTAGCACCTTTTCTATTCTCAGAGTTCAGACCAGTTCAAAGGCCCAACTCTCTAACCATATGGTTGGTCTTTCAGGTATTGTTACTCCAATTCTGAAATATTTAGGGTCTTATCATAAAGCATTTCATTTTTATAAACTATCAGGTATAATTCAAAGAGGCTCATGAATGATAAAGACACTCCTATTGCTCAGGAAATTATAAATATTTAAGAGTTTCATGCCAGGAACCTGGGACAAAGACTAAATAAATTCTTTATTATACAACAGCAATCTTTTGTTTCAGCAATCAAATGTATAAATATCAAGGGAAGAATAAGCTAACATATTTACTCAAATGTTTACCATTTTTTAAAGATTTTATTTATTTATTCATGAGAGACATACAAAGAGAGAGGCAGAGACATAGGCAGAGAGAGAAGAAGGCTCCATGCAGGGAGCCAGATGTGGGACTCAATCCCAGGACTCCAGGATCACGCCTTAGGCCAAAGGCAGATTCTCAAGAGCTGAGCCACCCAGGTGTCCCAAATGTTACCATTTTGATGCTTTTATGGATTCGTGGTATTCCAAGTTTTCTTTTTTCCCTAATTATTTTTCTCTTATATCTTAAGGCTTTTCATGAATTATGTTTACATCAGTTCATTGGAAACAAATTATCTTAATTTTCCTTCTTCTGAGATGTCTTTATTTGTAGAAGATATTTTTGCTGGATTTAGAATTTGGAATGATATTTTCCTTCAGTAGTTTAAAAATGCTGTGCCAATTTATTTTGATCTCTATGATTCCTGATAAGAATTCTGTCATTAAAATTGCTGTTCTCCTATATATAACATGTCCTTTTTCTGTCTTCAAGAATTGTTTTTTATCTTTGGTTTTATGCAGTTCAACTGTGAAGTCACCATGACTGTTTTCTTTGAGTTTATCTTGTTTGAATACTTTGAATCTGTAGGTTTACATCTTTCACCGCTGCAGAGTTTTCAGATATTATTTTTTTAGTTCCACACTATCTTTCTGAGACTTTGATAACACAAGTTTTAGATCACTTGTTGTTGTCCAATAGGTCCTTAGTTTTTTTTACCTTATTTTTTTCTCTGTTGTTCAGAGAATAATCAAATAATGTTGAGTATTTTCTATTGCTTTATATTCAAATATATTGACTCTTTCCACGGTCATCTCCATTTTTGATTGAGCCATTCAGCGTCCTAAAATTTCCATTTGTTTTTTTTAACGTGTATCTTCAGTTATTCTTTTACTCAGATTTTCTATTTTTTAAAATGTGTTTCAATAGTGTTCATAATTGCTTGCTGGAATCCTTTTGTAATAACTACTTTAAAATGTTTGTCAAAGAATTCCAACATTTCTAATATATTAACATTGATATCTGTTGATTATCTTTTCCTTGTGATTTGAGATTTTTCTAGTTCTTTTTATGCCAACTACATTTGGATTGAATATTAGATATTTGGAATATTATTACATAAGACTGAGTTTTGACTAACTTCTAAAAATGGTATGTTTGTTTTAACAGGTAATAGACTAGTTTAGGTTCAGCCACAGATTCCATTCTGTGGTTTTCTTTCTTTTTTTTTTTTTAAGATTTTATTTATTTATTCATGAGAGACACAGAGAGAGAGAGAGAGAGAGATCTTGAGAGAGAGAGAGAGAGGCAAAGACACAGGCAGAGGGAGAAACATTCAGGAGCAGCACATGGGACTCGATCCAGGGTCCAGGATCACCCCCTGGGCTGAAGGCAGTGTTAAACCGCTGAGCCACCCGGGCTGCCCCATTCTGTGGTTTCCAAATCCAATACAGTACTGTTTTTATCTGTTCCACACATGCATCACCCAATCACCAGTCTGGGACCACGATGTTGGCCAATCTGTTAATTCAGCTCTCAATATCTTTAAGATATTGACCAATGACAGAGTTATAGATGCACAGCTAAGAGCAAGCATAGGAGTTCATAGAAATCTTTCTTGGACTACTTTTATGAGCTGTACTTCTTTTCAGCTGCCTCAGGAATCCTGTTCTTAGTCCTATAACCAGAAAGCTGAGGTTCTCTTTAACTTGTTCTATGTATACTTTACCAACTGAACCTATGTCTAGGGCCAAGAAGAGAGAAAGAGAGAGAGAGAGAGAAGAGAGAGAGAGAGAGGAAAGGGATATATCACAATCTCTTGGAACTATAGCTCCACTGATCCAAGAGAAAGATTCACCTCAACCAGAGTTCCAGTTGGTGTAGGCTCCTATTGCCTATAATTGTCACCAGTACAATATGACTTTTGAGAGTTGAGAGAAAACAAAGATTCATGATCTTTCTGAGTGTTAATGGCTTCCTTTTCCACTGTTGAACCAGAACTTGAGGATTTTTAACTGTACATCAGTGCACTGAGTTAAGGCTAGGGGACGTCAAAGTGAAAAAAGAAAATGTAAACTCATGGACATTTTAGTAGTATTTCAAATTTTGATTTTCCTCCCTAATCTTGGTGCTACTATTTACTTTCAGAGCCCTTGAATAGCTCTTCTGTGCATTCTTTTCAGATTTTATAGATGTATTTAGTGGAAGAAATAGAATGGGGTGTTTATTTCATCTTATGCAGAACCGGAGCCATGATTCATTGATAACAAATATTTATAGAGCATATTTCATGTGACAGGCTCTATGATAAGTGATTTATATAGATGAACTCTTTATCTCTGGCAATAAACCACTGAGGTTGGTTCAACTTTATAGATGATGAAACTGTATTTGAGAAGCCACGTAACTTGCTCATGGTCACACTGCTACTTAGAACTCTCTTTGCTTAGACTTTAGAACTATTAAGTTATAGAGCATAAAGCATTTTCCTGGAATAACTTCATCTGGAGCAATAACCCAAATTGAGCATGGGATTCTAGATATAGAAAAATTTGTATGAAAGCTCTGAGTAGCAAAACTCACAGAAAATTGCATAAAGAATGCTGAAGACTAATTTATTATCATTTGTTTTTGTTTTGTTTTGTTTTGTTTTTTTGTTTTTTTGGCTTTAGTTCTATTGTCAAAGTCTTTCCAACATCAAAACTATGGTTTCCTAAAAAAATATGCTTGACAACTTCGTAAACTCTAGAAGTCAAAGTGCAAAAGAAATCTTCAATAAATATTTCTAAAATAAAGAGAAGATTAAGATGGAGAAAAGTAAAGCTCTCTGGCTTTGCTCATTGGTAGCTTAGCTTTTTGTAATAGTTACATATTTAAGGTTAAAGAAATGTTACTGGCATTTTAGTAGCTTAGGATCTTGATATGCACACACAATGTGTAAAAGCTGATAAAAACTTTTTATTTAATTGATAAAAACTTATCATCTGAACTTTAAAAAAATATCTGAGATTTCCTCAAGGTAATTTTTTGCCATGCAAATGCCTGAGGGAGGCTCAAGAAATGAATAGTTAACATAATTTGAGAGACAGTTAAAAGATAAATGTATTTTGAGATAATCTGATTTTGATTTGGGACATAGTTATGTCTGTCATCATTTGACTTCATGAAACATGCAGTTGTGTACAATGTTCTATGGTATTATTTGTTTTTTTCTTTCTTTTTAAGTAAACAAACCTGCAAATACCAACAGCAAACCGAAATTGAAGCAAAGCAAAACATTGCATAGACTCAGCAGATTTGTTAAAAAAACAAGCTTACACCCTAATTCTAACTTCTTCCATTGGACTGCAGGATTAGATGTCACTATATTTCGAGACTACTTATTTCCTTTATTTAATTTGTTAGCTCCTCAATGTTGTTGGAAGTATAGTCCTGTGATAGAGACCATGAGCATGTATCAAAAATTAATTCTCTCAGTCTATTTGGAAATAGATACATCTCCTAAGTTAAAGCTTGTCAAAAAAGGCCATCTGGCATTGAGGCCCATAGAGAAGGTGTGATAGAAAAATTGCCATATTCATTAATAACATCCACGATTTCTAACTCAGAAATGACTTATATATTCAAATACATATATCCAAATATTTTGTTATATTTAGTAACACAATTTTAACTGAACAGCAATTGTATTATTTTGATAATTGTAAATTTTGATAGGGCTGCCACTTGGAAGCTTCTCAGGGTGTGGCTTAAAGTTTATAGCTCAGCATTAAATTAGAAGGATTCACTTGTTTGGTTGCTTTTCCTTGTAAATATATTTTCAAACACAGATTGGATCTATGTTTAATATACCTGTATCAATTCAGTTCAATTAAAACTGTGTTCATATAAAAAAAAAATTGAAAGGGCACCTGGAAGCCTCTGACTCTTGATTTAGGCTGAGGTCATGATCTTGGAGTTCTGGATCAAGCCCTGACTCAGGCTCTGAGCTCAGCGGGGAGTCAACTTGAGATTCTCTCTCTCTCTTTCTCCCTTTTAGTACCTCTTACTCATGCATGCATGCTCTTTCTCTCTTTCTCTCTCTCTCTCTCAAATAAATAAATAAATGGAATAAATTTTCAGCCAAACTTTGGTGGTTTTGTAACTTACATTATGACATAAAATTAGCTATTTTATTTATGTATTTTTCATTAAGTTGACCATGGTGATATCCATAACTAGCTATCTTTTCAGAAAGAAATGAAAAATGCTAGTAAAAGCTATGTATGTATGTGTGTGTTATATAATTTTTAAAAACTATTTAGACAACTGCATTTTTTTACTCTTCAAAGGGTTGGCACTCTAGGATAAATAAGACCACAGATACTTATACAGTATATTTTATATGAAAGTTGGAAATTGGAGAGTATGATGACCAATTATAAACAGAAACAGATGATCATCAAAAGAAGAATCTACGTTCTGACTCATACCAATGCTCAAGTAAATAATAGTAAATGAACCTCATTGCAATCTCAAAAAATATTTATTACATGCCTAATTTCATAGAATTTCAGGTCTGATCTGCTTTGAATGAATTTCATACAAATGGAGTTCACTCTTCAGGTAATTTACATACCAGGATACATTATTTTAAATTTCTTCATGTGTTAAACCACCTGTGCATTTTAAATAGTCAAATGCATGGATGGCTTAGTCAGTTAAGTGGCCAGCTCTTGGTTTTGTCTAAGGTCATTTTCTCAGGTCCTGGGATCGAGCCCCAAGATGGGCTCCTTGCTCAGTGAGGAGACTGCTTGAGGATTTTCTGTTCCTCTCATTCAGCCCTCCCCCTGCTCACACA
The DNA here is from genome assembly GCF_053574225.1 of Canis aureus. Classification (NCBI taxonomy): domain Eukaryota; kingdom Metazoa; phylum Chordata; class Mammalia; order Carnivora; family Canidae; genus Canis; species Canis aureus. The sequence goes on from NC_135614.1 coordinate 50,541,207, forward strand.
CACTCTCTCTCTTAAAAAGTAAATAAATAAGTCTTTTAAGAATAAAAATACAAAAAAAAATAGTCAAATGATGCATACACAGCCAAGGTGTACTCAGAGTTGATAAAAAATGAAAATACTAACTTAGACATTTTCCTTCCTATCTGCCATCTTTTTCATTTTAAGTTATTATTACTATTATTATTGCCTTGCGATAATTTCCTTTCAGCAGATACTAGATGGCCAACCCTCCCTCTTCCTTTTATTCAGTACTTGTATTTCTCTATGTTCCTAAGTATATAAGGTTTGCATTTTGACAGAATTACACAGGAGAAAATCCACTGGAGATTCTATTTATCTTGAGCCATGGTGTGCATTTTACTAGCATCCACTCTTACTTTTGTTTATTAATTTTCTCATTCTGATCACATAGATTTGCCTTAGCAAACTGTGAGATACAATGGGGCAGAAAACAAAGCCTTCGGTCAAGTTTTCTACTTGTCACTTCTTGCAATTATGTTGTGCATCAGAGACAGTGCTTCCAAAAGACCTGTGAAGTGTTCCCAAAATGCCATGTTAATTCTGCAGTGACCTATTGCTGTTGGTCTTATATGAGTATTCACCTGATTCAAAACTTCACGTGACTTTAGGATACAGGATGATTACCAGGGCCTCAGATACCATCACCTTATGCCTGTATATCTTGGCAAACGGGAAGTTAACTCTGTGTCTTATTTCTATATTGTGTCACTGAGCTGGAAGCTGAGCCCAACCACACTCCAATGGCTGACTAACGCCAGGGCAAGCATGTTTTTTAAAAGATGATAGTGGGAGATGAGGTAAAGAGTAAGAACCAGTTCTTGAAAGAAAGCATTTTTTTAGTGATCTTGACATGAGCCCAGAGGCTCTGGCAAAGAACATAAGAGTGACCTTTGTGATTTGGTAGGCAGGCTGGCACCTATCTTGGCATAGTCTGGAGAGATTCCCTGGAAAAATGCAAACACTAAACTTCCCTTACAGAACTGGCTGGAAATGGAAGCCTTCGTCATTAACTTTCTGCTGGGTGGTCACCCATTTTATTTTTGCTAATTAACATGCAACTTAATTGCCAACTTACTGTACATAAACTTATTTATAGCCTTATACTGTTTGATTCCTCTTCTAACCCCCCAGAATTTTAACCTCTCACTAGTTCTATTCCCAGCTGACAGTTGTTTTTCTCCCTAATCCCTGCCTTTTTTTGTGAAGCTGGTGATTTGAAATGAAAGGTGATCTTGCAGAGAAAAGACAAACTTCTTTATAGTCTCAGCAGCACCTCCAGTCAGCTCTTCGTTTCTGATTCAAGGTGACTGCTTTTTGTGTTACATTTCTTATCTTAACATTCTGTTTCAGGAGCTGCCAAAACATTCATTTTGTTTTCAAAATGAATGCAAAAATCCCCAAAGCCTCTACAAGACCATTGAGGCTTACTAATTAGATTCATTAAATAGTACTCAAAAGCAAAGAGAATTTGTCTCTTATTCTGTTTTTTTTTCTGCCCAGACTACATCTCCACATTGTTTTATTAAATAATATGCTACGTTTAATGGTTCCTTTTACTAAAAACATTGGGTTGCAAAGTGTTGTTTCATTAGACTTCCCATCAGTGCAAGTTGGTGTATTTTTCCTCTTATGGCTGCATCTGGTGTGCTGGTATTCAGGAGATTATAAAGTAGTCAAAAATATGATTGGCGTGATGTCTAATTTTGGAGCTGTGAATGTCCTACAGGAAATAGTATAGAAAATCTTTTTGAAGATTCTTTTTCTTTCTTTCTTTTATTTATTTATTTTTTAAGGACTTTACTTATTTATTTGAGAGAGTATGAGTGGAGGGTGCAGAAAGAAAGGGAGAGGGAGAAGCAGACTCCCTGATGAGCCTGATGCAAGGCTGGATGCCAGAACCCTGAGATCATGACCTGAGCCCATGGCAGATGCTTAACCTTCTGAGCCACCCAGGCACGCTGATTCTTTTTCTTTTAAACAAGAGAGAAAAAAAAAATTCTATTACTGTATTGGCTTCAAAAAATTCACATAAAGTAAAATTTACTTTTTTATTATATATTTCTCAGTTTTAATATATCTGTAAACTTACATAACAACCAACACAACCGGAATAGAGAATAATTCCAATACCCAAAGAATCCCCTTGTGCTGCCCCTTGGCTATCAAAACCTTCTCTAGTCCTAACTCTGGTAACCAATGACTTTCTCCATTGGAGTTGTTTTGCCTTTCCTGAATTATCTATAAATGAAATCATTCAGAATTTAACCTTTGAGAGTGGCTTCCTTTAACTGGTATGCCTTTAGAATTCTTTCATGTTATTGCACATACCAATTGTTAATTTCTTGTATTTCTGAGTAGTACTGTATTATGTTTGTACCAGAGTTTTTTTATCCAGTTTGTCACTGAGGGTCATTTGAGTTGCTTTCAGTCTTTTGGTAATTACGACTCAACTGTTGTAAATATTCATGTACAGTTTTTGTGAGATTGTGATGGGTCATACAGTAAGTGCAAATTTAACTTCCTAAGAAATGATTAGAATTCTGCTTTCTGTCTGGCATGTAAGGAGTTTAGAAATTGTTACTGTCCTAACAAGTAAAAAGCTGAACAAACTGAAAAATCAACAACTCACCTTTTATTCATCATAGACATGGGGTCACAGGGCAAACTGCTGCTCTAAAATTGGAGAGACAGACAGGTAGATAGAGAATTGCGGCTCACTGGAATTGAAAGCTCCATGGGAACCAACCAATTCAAACTATTGTTGAAGAACTTCTGGAGGCTCACTGTGGGCAAGTCAGAATTAAAAACTCCAGGGAATCCAATTCATAGAGGAATCCTCAAGCTTTTGCGAATTTTATATCTAAAAACTCTACCAAGTTCTCATGGGGAATATAGAAAAAAATATATCTGTGCTTTTATACTTCCTGCAAGGGTAGGAGAAATCTACCCTTGATTGTGAAATATGCCAGGGCATTCTGTTCTTAACAAGGCCTACCTCAAGAAAAAACAGTTAACCACAGGCTAACCTGCTAGAGTTTTACCAGAGTCTAACTACCTGTGTGAAGGAAAATATTGGGTATTTTCCTGGTATTAGTATCAGTCTGCTCCAGCCATCCTATCTCACCTAATATGGTGAAAAAAACTGGGAATTATTGGTGAAATTCACAATGCAGAGGTACAGGCTCATCGAATGACTGAGACCTAATTATGAAGGTATGGAGTGACACTTTACCACTACATTGCTAAAGGCCTATTTACTACAGTCACTTATATCCAGCATGTCATGTTCATCTTTCAAAACAAAAAATTACAAGATATACTAAAAGGCAAAAAAATGTAAAATATTTTAAGATGCAGTTAGAAGAGACAGAGCGAGCATCAGAACCTGAACCAGGTATGAAAAGGATGTTGGAATTATCAGAATGGGAATTAAAACAACTATGATTAATATGCTAAAGACTGTAATGGACAAAGTAGACAGCATGCAAAAACAGATGGACAATGACAGAAATTATAAGAAAGAACCAAGAAGGAATGCTAGAGATTTTTTTAAAAGTGTAACAACAACAACAACAATAAATAAATAAATAAAGTAACAAAAATGAAGAATGTTTTTGATGAACTCATTAGTAGACTGGACACAACTAAGAAAAGAATTTCTGAGCTTGAAGACAGGACAATAGCAACTTCTGAAACTGAAAAGCAGAAAAATAAGACAAAAACAAACAAACAAACAATATCCAAGGACTATGTGATAATAACAAAAGGTGTGAAATATGCATAATAGGAATATTATAAGAAGAAAGAGATAAAGAACAGAAGTAATATTTGAAGCAATAATGACTGAGAATTTTCCCAAATTAATGTCTGACATCAAACTGCAGATCCAGGAATTTCAGAAAACACCAAGCAGGAAAAATGCCCCAAAATACTACACTTAAACATATCATATTCAAACTTTAGAAAACCAAAGATAACAAAAAATATTGAACTAAGATGGAGGGAAAAAAATATTTCCTATATAATAATAGGAATAAAGATAAGAATTACATCTGACTTTTCAGAAACTATGCAAGAAGAGAAAGGAGTGAAATATTTAGTGTTGAGAATAACAATGAAACTATTTTCCTGAGTAGCTATACAGTTTCCCTACCAGCAATACCTTTCCAGTTGTTCTACTTACTAGCTAGCAGTTGGTATTATCAGTGTTTTTCATTATAGCCATCCTAATAGGTGTGTAATAGTATGGCAATGTGGTTATAATTTGCATTTTACTAATGACTAATAATATTGAACATCTTTTCATATGCTGATCAGCCACTCATTTAAACTGGCTATTCAAGTATTTTGCCCATATTTTTATTGGATTATTTGTCTTCTTATTCTTGAATTGTAAGAGTTATTTATATTATTCTGGATGTCAAATCTTATGATGGGCATATCAGTTTAAAGAAATATTTGCCTAGGGATGCCTGGGTGGCTCAGCAGTTGAGCGCCCACCTTCGGCCCAGGGAGTGATCCTGAAGTTTTTGTAGACATAGACTACGAAAACTTTTTTTTTTTTCTTAAAAAAAAAAAAAATTATTACAAGCAGAAACAATACTGGCTTAAAAAAAGGCAGGTAGGAGTCCCCTCCTCTATCTAGCTCCCTCCCAACTTCCCCGTACCACTGTAGCATGGCTCAGGGTCCTGCTACCAGGGCAGAGCTGCTTCTCCCAGAGGGGACCTTCCATGGCTGCCATTTCTCAGCTGCCTGTGACTCACTAGCCTCTGCAGCAAGGAAAGGCAAGACGTGAGGACTTCCTAGTCACTTGTCAAGGGCTTCAGCCCACTTCAAGGGCCTGAAGTCCCCATATAGAGTCCTACATCGGGTTCCTTGCATGGAGCCTGCTTCTTTCTCTGCCTATGTCTCTGCCTCTGTGTGTGTGTGTGTGTGTGTGTGTCTCATGAATAAATGAATAAAATCTTAAAAAAAAAAAAATTGCCTAACTTAAAGGCACAGTTTTTTTCCCTAGGTTTACTTCTAAGAGTTTTATAGTGTGACATTTTACAACTTCCCATATAATCCATTTTGAATTATTTTGTATAAGGCATAGATTGTGGTACTTTTTTTTTTTTTTTTCAGGACGGGGTAAACAAATGTCCAAGTGTTCAAGGACCATTTGTCAAAAAAATCATTTTTACATTGAAGTATCTGTACCTTTTTGTTAAAAACATAAATTAATCATATTTATGTAGGAGTTTGCCTTTGTTTTCCTATACTCGCTATTCCGTTTCATTGATCTATGTGCCTGTCCTTTTTCCAATAACATACAGTCTTGATTGTTATAGCTCAACTTCTTTTGGTTTGTTTTTTTGCATTTCCATATAAGTATTAAAATTAGTTTGTCTATGTCTACAAAAAATACTGCAAGGATTTTATTTGGGTTAACATCTTAATTATACTGGATTTTCCAGTCAATGAACATCATATATTTTTTCATAATTGGATTATACCTTTCATCAGCATTTTGTAGTTTTCAACATGCTTATACTATGTATATATTGTTGGATTTATACCTAAGTAATTCCTTTTGGGGGTACTCATAAACAACACTTTAAAAATATCTGTATCAAATTGTTTATTAATAGTATACAGAAATAGTATTGATTTTATTGTGTCCACATTGTATTCTATGATCTTGATAAACTAATTTGCAAGTACTGGGAGCTCTTCTGTGGATTATTTGTGATTTTTTATATAGAAAATCTTGTTATGGGCAGCCCTGGTGGCCCAGCGGTTTAGCGCGGCCTTTGGCCTGGGGTGTGATCCTGGAGAGCTGGGATCGAGTCCCACGTCGGACTGCCTGCGTAGAGCCTGCTTCTCCCTCTGCCTGTGTCTCTGCCTCTCTCTCTCTCTCTGTGTCTGACATGAATAAATAAATAAATAAATCTTAAAAAAAAGAAAGAAAATCTTGTTATTTTATCAAGTTAGATTTCTTTCTTTCTATTTCAATGTTTTCTCTTTCTTTCCCTTGCTTCATTGTGATTAATATATTTCTGTGCAATGTTGAATGACAGTAGTGAGAATAAACATCCTTACCTTGGTCTTTGTATTTAGGGGAAGCATTTAGTCTTTCACTATTAAGTATGAGGTTACTTGTGTGTTTCATATGCCTGCTATTTATCAGGTAAAGGAAATTCCCTTATATTCCCAGTTTGCTGTTTTTTTTTTTCTTTTAAGATTTTATTTATTTATTCATGAGAGACACAGAGAGGCAGAGACACAGGCAGAGGGAGAAGCAGGCTCCATGCAGGGAGCCTGATGTGGGACTCGATCTCAGGACTCCAGGACCACACTCTGGACTGAAGGCAGGTGCTAAACCACTGAGCCACCCAGGGATCCCTGGATTTTTTTTTTCTTAAGTCATGAATGAATGTTGATTTTTGCCAAATACTTGCTTTCATCTACTCATATTATCCTATGCTTTTTTTCTTTTTAAGCCTGTTGGTGCAGATTGCATTGATTGATTTTTTAATATTGATTTTTGATATTGCATTCCTGAGTTTAAGTTCACTTGGTTATATTTTATGCTTTTTATTTATTGATGGACTAATTTGCTAGTAATTTACTGAGGATTTTAGCATCTGTGTTTATAATTCATGTTGTTTTGTGTTTTATACTTATGGTTCTTGTCTGGTTTTGGTATGAGGACAATCCTCAAATCATAAAATGAGTTTCTAAGCATTCCTTTTTCTTCTGTTTTCTGAAAGATTCTATGCAAGATTTGTATTATTTTTTCCTTAAACATCTGGTAGAATTTAGCAAAATCATCTAGACTGGATATTTTGCTTTCATAAAAGCTTTTATCCATGAATTCAATCTCTTTGTTATATGCAAGACTATTGAGATTATCTGTCTTCTTGAGAAAGTTTTCTCAGTTTATATCTTCCAAGAAAATTGCTTTAGGTCAAATTTATGTTCATAGTGTTTGTGATGGATTACATGGTTATGACTCCTTCAGGTTCTTTTGTTGAAACACTAATTCCAATATGACAGCATTTGGAGATGGAGCCTTTGGGAGATAATTAGATCATGAGGGTAGACCCTCCAGGAATGAAATTATTGACCTTTTAATAAAAGACCAAAGAACTAACTAGGTCTCTCTTCATCATGGGATGATACAGCAAGAAAATAGCCATCTGTAACCAGAAAGTTGGCCCTTTCCAAGAACCTAACCATGCTGGAATCTTATATGAGACTTCCAGTCTTCAAAACTGTAAGAAATAAATTTATGTTGTGGATAAGCCACCCACTTTATGGTATTTTTTATAGTAGCCTGTGCTAAAGTAGCATTGTTCATAATGTTTCCTTATTAAATTTTAATGTCTACAGTTTATAGAGATAGTCTCTTTTTTATTCTTGATATTAGAAGTTTATGTTTACTCATTTTCTTGGTCAGATTGACTATAGTTTTATCAATTTTATTGATGTTTACAAAGAACCAGCTTTTGATTTTGTTTTCTCTGTATTTTCATTTTCAATTTCTTTAATATCTGTACATGTCTTTTTTTGTACATGTTTTTATTTCGTTTTCATACATGCTTTGGACTTATATTGCTCTTCTGCCCCCCCAAAATTCTTAAGATACAAGCTTAAGTTAGTGATTTAAGGTCTTTATTCTTTTTTAAAATATATGCATTTAATGCTACAAATTTCTATACCTCTTGACTTTTGTGCATCTCACAAACTTTGATATAATGTATTTCATTTTCATTCAATTCAGAATATATCTGAATATCTCTTGAGACTTCCTGTTTGGCACACTGATTATTTAGAAGCATGTTGTTTAATTTTCAAGTATATAGAATTTTTCCAGATATTTTTCTGTTGTTGATTTCTAGTCAAATGCCATTATGGTGACAAGATAAAGTTTGTATAATTTCATTTTCTGATTAATTTGTCATTTTTTCCCCATTTTAAGTAACTTTTCCCCTGTGACCTAGAATATGTTCTATTTTAGTGAATATTTCATATGCATATAAAAGGAATATTTATCTAATGCTGCAGCATTGAGAGTTCTATATATGTCATTTGGTTGAAAAGAGTTGATAGTTAAAAGTTCTGACTCTGATTCTACTTCTGATCACCAACTAAAAGGTTCCGCACCCAATTCCAGTTTTTGTAGGGATGGCTTTTTTTTCCACACCCAGCAATTCACCAGACACAGCCGGGTATCCTACAATTCAATTTAATTCTGACAATATCTACCTATATCTACCTATGTGGGAGATACTGTCTACCCACAGGTTAAGAGAGCTCAGTCCCATAAACATCACCCCCCCTCCCCTCCCAGTGATCAGAGGCCAATTAAAAGTCCAGATTTTCACCTGGGCTTCTGACCTACACGCTGTAGATTCCAACATCCCCCCACTCTTTATATCCAATTAATTTGCTAGAGCTGCTCACAGAACTCTGAAACATTTTACTTACAAGATTACTGGTTTATTATGAAAGTGTATAACTTAGGAACAGCAAGATGGAAGAAATTCCTAGGGCAAAGTATAGAGAAAGGAGGAACTTCCAGGCCCTATCTAGTTATTCCACTCTTCCCCAATCTCCATGTGACTACACAACCTGAAGCTCTTTGTATCTCCTCCTTTGGATTTTATGGAATCCTCAATTACATAAACATGATTGATTAAATCACTGGCAATTTGCAGTTGATTGACTCTTCAGCCCCTCTCATCTCCCTGGAGGTCAGCAGTAGGACTGAAAGTTACAACCTCTAATCACATAGTCACTTCTGGAAATCACTCTGTTAGATGTGGTTTAAAAGTCATCTTATTAGCATAACATTAGCATAACAAAAGACACCTCTATTGCTTTCAATTCCTAGGAAATTCTAAGGGCTTTAGGAGCTCTGTAATAGAAATGGGGATAAAGGGAGCCTCCGGGACTCAGCGGTTTAGCGCTGCCTTCAGCCCAGGACATGATCCTGGAGACCTCGGATGAGTCCCACGTCAGGCTCCCTGCATGGAGCCTGCCACTCCCTCTGCCTGTGTCTGTGCCTCTGTCTCTCATGAATAAATAAATAAAATCTTAAAAGAAAAAAAAAAAAGAAATAGGGATAAAAAACAAAAATACATTTCTTATTATAACTCACAGTATCACAAAAGTATTGTTCAAGTCCTCTACTTCTTTGATGATTTTCTATCTACATGTTCCGTCAACTATATTCAAATGAATGTTGATGTTTCCAATGTACCCACAGGTATTTTTAAGTTCTTTTTTAAGTTCTTTTGTTCTTTTGTTAGACAATTTATGCTTATTATATCTTCTTGATGAAACATTTTTTAAATCACTATATAATGTCCCTCTTTATCCTAGTAATTTCCTTTCCTCTAGACTCTTCAGTTTTCTTTTGATTTGTATATGCTGGTATAATTTCTGCTATTTATTTATTTATTCATTTTACTTTATTCTGTAGTTATAATTAAAGTGAGTTTTGCATAAACAGCAAATATTTGAATATTTTTAATCCAATCTAATTATATGTCTTTAAATTGGTGGTCTTAAATACATTTTTTAAAGTAGGCTGCACACCCAATGTGAGGTTTAAATTCATGGCCCCAAGATTAAGAGTTGCATGCTCCAATGAGCCAGCCAGGGGCTCCTAAATTAGTGAACTTATTTATATTTAATAAAATATTAATACATTTGAATTAGACTACCATTTTATTATTCTTTTCTATTTCATCTCTTTTTTCTCTTTCTTGCCTTCTTCACTTTATGAGAATGACTTTTAGAATTCCATTTTAATATATCAAATTTTTCACTATATATTTTTTGTATTTATTTACTGACTGGGGTTTATGATATACACTTGCCACTTTTCACACTTAACACTGAATCAATAGTTTACATCTTTATGTGCCCAAGAAGGATGATAGAAGGGGAAAAACAACAACAACAACAACAGCAACAAAGCTGGCCACTATGCCAGTCTTCCTTCAAGTTTGATTGTCCTTTCCAATCTACCAGTTATTTACTTTTCAGGGTTTTGGGATCAATGTTTTTATGTACCTCAGCTAGAATTTTAAAGTGTAATAAATGTAAGAAGTAGGATGTTTACTCTATCTTAACCTTGCCAGAATCATGCTGTGTTAACATTCAAACATACATCTTAAAAAACAATAATCTTCTTTTCCTGGAAACTTGGAGAATTAACTCTAAACTAAGGAGATAAACAGGGACATACCATGCTTACTTCAGTTACCACATCTTTATGAGACAAGTGAAATTTAATTGATCTCCATGATCTTTTGGTCCTTACACTGTATTTCATATTAATTGTAAATGCAGTGAGGGATCACCAGGGTTAGTTACAAATACAAAATTAATTAAAATTCCACTACCTGGATTTCAAAGATATCTTTTTGTTTTGCCACTTGCATAGCCTTACCTCCACAAACAGATTAAGTCTGTGGTATAGTGGAAAAACACAAACTGGACTCTTTTGTGTTTAATTCTGAAAGAGAACACCAGTTCCAATTATTTTGTTAAGCAAGAATGCTTATTTGCCTACCATGGAAGCTACTTAACTCCGTTTTTTCCCATTTCTTGGTCTTCCAGATGAGATTGCATGGGGGTTTGCCAGTTTCCATACAGAGAACATTCCCTGATAGATTCACATTTGAAGGAGCTGCAGGAGGCTGGTATCAATCTAGCTTTTTATTAAGGAGACAGCATATGTGAATTGCTATGTAGCAGATGTATGTATATGTGAGACTCAATTCAGTAAAACATTTATACAATTTCCATCAAGGGGTGAAAAATTGAATAATAAAAAAAAAAAGCCTAACAATTGTTATACTGAATCTCAAAAATAGCAACCCAGTTTGTTCTCCAAAAGCTTCCAGATGCTTTATTTGGAAAATCTTACCGAAAAATGCTTTTCAATTTTTCTTCCCTTAGAGTGTGATATATAGCCTATCCACTTAGGTAAAAAGATCTTTAGTTATTAATTCATTTAAATGGTAAATTTTCACATACAACCTCAAGTGATTTAAGATAATTTACAGAAAGGATGATCCAAAAGACTTTGGTCTAGAGCAAGAAGCAACCTTGACATTATTTTTCAAATCCTCATATTGTACATTCCTTTCTCCTGAGATTCACAGAATGACATGCTTGATACTAATGTTACTAACTTATTGGTGTTATCATTTTTGTTAATAATAACTTTCTAGAGCACTTACTATGTATTTGAAATGGAACTAAATGCTTTATATACATTCAGTTCTCATAATAACTGCAAACATCATATGCTGTTGTTAATTTGACTTTTAAGAAAAGTATGTGAAGCTTAGAGAAGTTAATTGCCCCAAAACTAATAGATATAAAACAGCAAACCCAGGGTGTGTGTACAGTTCTACAGATTCCAGTGTTCAGGGCACCTGGGTAGCTCAGTGGTTGAGCCTCTGACTTTGTCTTAGGTCATGATCCTAGGGTTCTGGATCAGGTCTCACATTAGGCTTCCTGCAGGGGAGCCTGCTTCTCCCTCTGCCACTCTCTCTCTGTGTCTCTCATGAATAAATAAATAAAATCTTTAAAATAAAAAACAAGGAATTCCAGTGTTCATACTCTTAACTATGATAGCATGCTTCCTTTAAATTAATACAAATATGTTAGAGGCTAATAATTTAATTATTTACATACCAATAAAATGTCTTTAAACTTATACCAAGTTCTCAATACTGAAAGCCTAGAAGGCCTAGTTGTTGAGGCAATTTCAAGTGGGTGAGTAGCTGATACAATTTGAGTTACAGGTATTTTTCAGTAACTTTCGCATCATAAATACCAGGTAGTTGATAATTACACTTATGAATAAGTTCCATCTTGGTACTAATACTGTGTCAAGTCCCCAAAACTGTGTGACATTGCGTGAGAAAGCTATCCTTAATCAATGTGGTTATTTCTATGGATATAAATCAGTCATACTTGTGTGTTTGAGATTGTATACATTTGGTCAAGAATTTATCAAACTGTGAATTTTAACTTAGTCATGTGTTCAATAAATGTGATTTAGTAGATGGCGCCAATATTTAAAAAATGTAAGGAGGGATACAGGGAAAAAAAAGTAATAAAAGAATAGAAAATATCAGAGCTAGTTACTACTTCATGAAATATTTGTTTCTATTTAAGTACAAATATTCAGGCACTTCAGCAGGACCAGCTAAATAATTTATTACAGTAGTGAAGCATCTTTCTATAGTTGGTAAAAGTCAGGAACTCCAATGACCCCTAGTGCCTTTTGTCCCCTAGACACAGCAACTCCTCTGGGCCCTCCCTTTAAAACCCTTCAGAGTCTAAAAGCTAAAGGTATATTAAGACCTTCTAGCAATACCACTATGTGTCTATTTTGATTGATCAATGTCCATGCCAAAATATTTTATCTATATCTCCATTTACATCTATATGTGTTTTGAATACTGAATTGTGTCTTAAAATGTGTATTTTACTAAGGATCATGGCAAAAAATAATTTAAATCCCCCATGTCAGTTAATATAATCATTACCAGCGATTCTCAATCAGACATAGTTTGCCCACCGGGGGAATATTTGGACATTGTTTGGAGACATTTTTGGTATATCACAAGGAGATGGAAGAATGGAGAGAAGCATCGATGACAACCAGTGTCTAACGAGCCAAGAATGCTGCTAAATTATAGTGCAACAGAAAGCCTCACATAGCAAAGGAGCGTCTGGCCCCAAATGTCAGCAGTACCAAGATCGGAAAACCCTGGTCTTATCAGTACATACAGAGATGCAGTCTTCCATATTCTTGCATATAACATTCTATAATTATTATTCTAAACCCATTATCACAAGTAGATTTTAATTTTCTGTGTGTTCTAAATTATCTTGCTTGAGCAAGCCGTTTACTCTGAGATTTGGAAAATTCTATTCTTGACTTGTATGTAGTTTTAATCTAATTTTCTGTTGTATCTAGATTGTGAAATGTCTTTCCCCTTGTTTGAGTTCTGTTTTCCAGGACAGTTTCCACAAAATTATAGTTATTACAATCTGATTGGTTTCAAAGGATTCTCATCACCTGGATAAAGAATGAGAGTTTGTTTTCCTAATGAGAACTGTGACTAACCATGTCAAGGCCACTCTGTATATTGCTGAGTTTATAGGCTATGACTGGGTAAATATTCACAAATTGCCAGTAGATTACTCCTTTCTACTATGCAAATTGTAATGTTAATTTTAGGATAACTGCCACAAGCCTATTTTATTGGATTGTACAGTTTCCATTTAAACATGTCATATTTTTTTCTGAAAGTAATTGAAGTGAGCAAAAAATCTCAAAAAGGAAATTAGTTTCTGATATTTCTGTTGTTTTTGATATTGTGGTTTTGTTGTCAACATGCTTCTTTTAACTTAAAAAATAAAAATAATGTCTGTGCATGAACAAAATACAAAATACACCGCTATTGAATTTCTAGGTAGTTAATACTCTACAAGTCGAAAAATAACATTTGTTTTACAAAAATAGGCTTATACTTACAGAAACCTGTTCTTAACCTTTTTGAGTTAATACATCTTGGAAATCTTTTCATATCAACGTGCATACATCTATCTTACATTCACATTGTGATATATCATAATTTGACCATAAATTAATCACAGCATGAGCATATCATATTTTAATACACCATATTTCTTACTTAAATCTTGTTCTAAGCCATGCTTTTTTTGAATAGGTACTGATATTTGTGTGTATTATTTCATTAAATAGTGTTAAGCAGAAGAAGGGTGATTTAATATAATCATATGCGACAAGTTAAGATCCACTTATTTGAATATGAATTTTATTCAAATTCAAACCATTAAGGCCTAACCTGGGCACCAATGTTCTCTAGTTGGCAGCTTGACCAAATTACAAAAATAATATGCAGGAGAAAATGAATTGCCTCATGTGTATCAGAATATTAAGTGATAGCAAGCAGAATATTTAGTGGTTAAGTATTTTCTTTTCCAATTTCAGGGATGTACAATCTAACAATTGACTTCCAATTTCATTAATGGTTGCTTACTATAAGATTTGTTTGTAATAAAAACAGTTTCACACTTTGGTATGTAGGAGGCATGTTTACTGGAAACTATAATAACAAGGAAATAGACATCTTTTTTTCTCTCTTCTTTGATGTAAATATTTGACAGTATTTTAATGACTAAGTTTAGTCCCAAATTATTAAAAGATTATAAATATATTGACAAATTTATCAATCCAAATCAAACATACCAAGAAAGTTAGGCATAAAGATCAAAGTTGTATTCCTTCTAACCATGAATGAAAACTACAAATATTTTAAGACTCAAGGAAATGAACTCTTTTTCAAAGCAAGGAGAACTACAAAATGACTCTCTGAGTGGTGTTTATCAGTATTTTTTTTTCCATTTTCTTTACTTGCTGTCACAAGAACAGTCTTATTCTTGTAAGATTTATGAATAAGACTTGGATTGTCCTTGATAGTCCTAGGGTTTTTGTTTAATTTTTATTTTTTTTTCTTTTTCTACCACATTTTAATCTAATTCTTGAGCTTTCAGGATCTGATTGCTTTTCCTTATTGGCTCTTTAAAATAATCTTTACATATTTATTGCAGCAATCCAAAGTTCATATTTGTTATTTTACAGTACTCTTTTATGATGCATTTCGTACTGAAATCTCTCAAAGGGCAACAACTTTGTTGCTCTAAATTTTCTGCTCTGTGCCTAGTCTTGTGTCCTTTGCCAGTTGGCACTTCATTAATTATATTTCCACAAAGCATTATGAACTGCTCACATTTCTGGAAGAGGAGGACAAATTAAGATGTATGACTTCTAAAATTAATGTTGTAAACTGCCACCTTGAAGATTCTGAAAATAGAGATTAAGTTAAAACCCCAAGGAATGTAACATTTTTTCCAAAGACTTTATTTTTGGAGAAGTTTTAGTTTCAGAGTAAAATTAAATAAAAGATACAGATATTTCCCATACATCCCCTGCTCCCAGGCAAGCATATCATAGCATCCCCACATTGCCACCACTCCCCATAGTTACTACAATTGATGAATCTACGCAGACACATTATTGTCACCCAAAGTACATAGTTTACATTAGAGTTCACTCTTGGTGTTGTACATTTTATGGATCTGGACAAATGTGAAATGACATGTTTCCATTATTACAGTATCACACTGAGTAGTTTCACTGCCCTAAAAATAGTTGTGCTTGGCCTATCATCTCTCCCTCCCTCCTAACCACTGGTAACCACCGATCGTTTTCATTCTCTTTCTGGTTTTATCTATACTAGTGTGTCATAGAGTTGGAATCATACAGTACACAACCTTTTCATTGGCTTCCTTTACTCATTAATATGCATGTAAGTTTCCTCCATGCATTTCAATGACTTAATAACTCACTTTGTTATTGTCTCATTGTTTGAATAGATCACAATGTATTTATCTATTCAACTATTGAAGGACATTTTGGTTGCTTCCAGGTTTGAGGAATTATGATAAAAGTGCAATAAACATCCGTGTGAATATTTTTGTCTGACTGTCATGTGGATCATCTTTTCATGTGCTTATTTTCCTTATGTATATCTTCATTGATGAGTTATCTATTATGATCCTTGTCCACTTTTTAATTGGATTATTTGTTTTTTTTTATTGTTGAGGTTGAAGTGTTTGTTGTATATTTTGGACAACAGTTCTTTATCAGGTGTGTCTTTTGCAAATATTTCTTTCAGTATATGGTTTATCTTGTCATTATCTTATATTAGAAGAAGTGTGTTATATTTCCTTATGTTTTGCTTTTTTAGTGGACCTTTCTTTAACACTGTAAGGGCAAAGAAAAGGGTGGGTGTCAGGCTCAAAAGTTAGCTCCCCAAGCAGGCTGTGGCTAAAGACATGGATAGAAAAGGGTCCAAAGATAAAGCAAGGGGATCCCTGGGTGGCTCAGCAGTTTAGCACCTACCCTTGACCCAGGGCATGAACCTGGAATCCCAGGATTGAGTCCCACATCAGGCTCTCTGCATAGAGCTTGCTTCTCCTTCTGCCTGTGTCTCTGCCTCTCTCTCTGTGTGTGTCTCATGAATAAATAAATAAAATCTTGAAAAAAAAAGATAAAACAAGTGTCAGAAAATCAAAAGTTGCCAAATCAAAGTAGACAGCAAACAGAAGTTGATGTCCAGGAATCTGCAACCCAGGATAGCCAAAGTTAGATGTGGGTTTGAGAGAACTAACAAAGTGGAGCAAGTAGAACACCAAGGAATACTTATATCCATATTTTTTGTTCCCCCCATGAGGGCATTTTGCTTATGAGTAGATATTGAGCCAATTTATATAATAGCTCCAGAAGAAAGACATTGCTTTAAATTTTCACAATAAATCAGCCAAGCAATCTGTCACTGTGTATTAGAATACAATAATACAAGACCCATGTGAATCATAGATCTACCACTTATCTCTGAGTTAAACCTCTTCAACACCTCCTTTCTACCATTATTCACCTACAAAATGGGATCCTAATGAAAACCGTATACAATTTTAGGAAAATTAAATGATCTTATATCTCCAGAGACTTTAGCTTTCTGTCTGACATATAAAAAGCACTTAATAAACATTACCTTTTATTTACAGTCCTACAACATGCTTAGATATGTTCTGAGTATAAGCTCTATGAGTAAGGGGGATAAGGGGAAATGCAAAACACCTTTTTTAATTTATGAACCAACTAATTAAAGAGCTGAGTTGGAGAAGGAGCAATATTAGTATTAATGGGGTAATTCCTTCTTTCAATTGGGCATCCTAACATTAGAACTATAACACAGTCAATGCTCAATAAACATTTATCAAATGTTTATACAAATGTTTATACAAACTTATCAAATGAATATACAAAGTAACACGTAATAAAGAATGCCAGACTAATACACACTCACACGCACACATACACACCTATAACCAATACCCAAAAAGGTATAGATAAGCAACAGAAGGATACAAACAATAAAGTATATATAATATTGGATTGAATTAGGGGGTAATAAGAATTGGTCATTCAAGATAAGTGATTTGAACCAGGTGTTAAATGATATAATAATTATAATAGATTATTGTGACATCCAACACCCTTGCAAGCTATGGGGTATCTATAAGTAAGATGCACAGCAATCTTTCCCCTTAAGTTGCCTAGAGAGACAGACATAAAAACAAAAATTGAAAATATAATGGATCAGTTTAATAATCTACACAGTCGTTGCTATTTATTTCTTGTACTTATTAAATGCCTGACACATTGTAGATGTGTAACAATTTTTGATGCTTGAATACATGAATGAAAATAAAATTAAGGACAAACAAACAAACAACAACAAAACTAAAGTGAGAAATGATTAACCCTGTCTGTCAGAGTTAGGAAAGAATTCACAGCGGCGGTGATATTTCACTTGGGTTTGGTGGGTCAGCAAGAATTCAGTGAGTACACTAAGAGTAGTGCTTGGTTGGCTTTGTCTTTTTTGCTTTGCTTCTAAATGGTGAGTTGAGCATAATATACCACTAAGAAAAAGACATGATGCCAGCCCCTAATATGTTATTGAATGTGGGATCCCGCTTATGCTCTTTCTCCTTTAAACCACATCTTTATAAAACAGTAGCATTAAGGACATTTAAAATAATCACATTCTTCACGGCTAATATTAAAGATCAATTTATTAATTATCTTGGTGTAGTACAGCTTGTTGGTTTTGTTATCTGCTTCTATAGACTTATTTATTTAACTTTAATTTAAATTTTAAGTTATCATTTTGGCACCAGGGCTGGGAGTTTAATCTCAGTTTATTAGGAATCAACTTCTCTAGGCCCCAGGATGCCTTTAACAATAGGTAGTGGAATCAATTATTCAGCCTCCTCCTTCAGGAGTTGGGCTTGCTAACTTATTAACCACCTGAAACTTTATGGTTAGGAAGATTTGTGTTTAGGCATGCTGCTATTTCCACACCCAGCTCTTTTCCTCAAATAGATGACTTGGAAGACTGCCCTTTCTCAGGGAATATCCTTCTCATTTAGACACTTAATCCACCATTCAGTTGTCCTTGATTTATTTTCTGAGCTCATAATCATTGACACTCTAAACTTAAATTCCTTCATATTCTTACTGATAAACCCATATCCTGATTACAAAAGAAACATTGAGTACAAAATATGCCTTCATTAATTACAATTACAAAAAGTTTCTCTCCTAAGAACTTTCAGCAAGAATACTCAAACTACTAATCATTTGTACTTTAAACATTATGTAAATATCAGGTTATGTAATACCAAGTGTTTATGGATTTTGTTTTTCCCCATTGAGGATAAGTTGTTTGTCCAGTCACAAGGATAAGAATCCATGTCCTGAAGATCTTCTGCTGAACCCCAAAATGACCATCAAACTAAGCTCAAACTCACCCAATCCTGCACTCTTCAAATTTACGCAACTCATTGTTCATAGTTGCATAGATCTGGGCTGATTTCATTTTTCTTATGTCTTCCTAAACTTAGCTTTTCTAGCCTCTGCTTTTAGTTAAAAACCCCTTATGCAACTGCTTATGTTACTGATTTCAACCAGGAAAGACAAATTGGGTCTTGCATAATCTTTACCTTTCTAGGAACAGCATAATATCCTGCCTGTCTCTGAAATCCCAAAACTATTGTTTATGGTTGATTTCCTTCAGGTGCCTTGTGAACTATGATAGAATTTGTGGTGACTTGTTAACTATTGTAGAAATAGTGCCAATGACTGTTCCCAAGAAAAGAAGCAGAATAGGATCTATAGGAGCCAGAGTATCCAAAGGGAGGAAAAATCCCCTCATTTAATGAAATATAAAATTTTATTTGTAATTTGAATTTTTAATCAAATGCTAATTATCATTTGAAGGGAAAAAAAGTGTTTGGGGAAGTAAATGAGAGCACTCTAAGATGAGGGTGAGGATGATTCAAATTAAATGCTCAGATGAATGGTTTGATTTTAAGGTTTTTTGTTTCCTTCCCTTCTTCCTTGCTTCTTCTTTCCCTCCTTTTTAAATTCTAGAGGTGTGTAACATTTCAAATACTGTATGGAGAAATGAGACAAAATGGAATCTTACAAAAATTTTCCCATTCTAAAATATTAAAAATAGCAAAAGGGAATAAAGGAGAAAGGAAAGAAAATGAGTGGGAAATATCAGTGAGGGCGACAGAACATGAGAGACTTCTAACTCTGGGAAACGAACAGGGGTGGTAGAAGGGGAGGTGGGCAGGGGGTTGGGGTGACTGGGTGACGGGCACTGAGGGGGCACTTGATGGGATTAGCACTGGGTGTTATGCTATACGTTGGTAAATTGAGCTCCAACAAAAGAAAGAAGAAAGAAAGAAAGAAAGAAAGAAAGAAAGAAAGAAAGAAAGAAAGAAAGAAAGAAAGAAAGAAAGAAAGGATTATCCCATTCTAGAGGAGACCAACCCTGAAGAGCTTAAAAGTTCTTCACAGTAAAATTACTATGTGTAATTTCTTATTATTGTTAATGTATCTGCTGGGGTCTGTTCCTTTCAAAACACTGACTAAATTTACCGTTTGTTTAACTTTCTGAACTAAACTCTCCCTTCTCTCTATTTATATAGTATAAGCAATTTAATTTGTGTCTTTTCCTTGATAGTGTGTCTGAGCTTCCAACTTGTTTGTTTGGTATCCAGTGACAAATTTACAAATACCAGAGGTGTATTTTTTGCTAACAAGAATAATAGAATAATAAGAACTCAATTAGTCCCCTCAATCATCTTAGAAAATTCCACTTGTAGTTAGGTAAGATCAACTAATTTAGCTTACCCTTTTGCTGAATTATCTCTTTATAGGAAAAATGGCCAAAATTTGAACATAAAAAAAAATGTTGCTTATGTAACTTCAATATGGTATCAGATAATTTTCCAATAATCCTATCTAGACAATATTTGATGCTCTCAGAAAATGTAGCTTTGGCTAATGAATGGAGTTTAGATGTTTTATAACCTTCTTAAATTAGCCATTAACTTGTAGAAGCTGGTATCCTATGATGATTGTTTTTCCTGTCGAATAGAGATGATAATCCTCAAATCATGGTTTATTGTTTTGTAGGTTATCAGTAATTTTCCATCACAGCAATCTTATTTGAGCAGTCCTTTCCTCACTAAACATATATGCATGCCAGTTTCTCAAATCCTTTCCACATTATCTTTTATGTTCTTTTGATTTATGCATTAGTGACTCAGAAAATTTTGGTATATGCTTTGTCTCTATTTGTATGAAATTCATATGTTTAACGATTTGAAAATCAATCTCATGTCTTTAAACATTGTGGTTGAGTAAAATTTTTCGAAGAATATAAGCAGTACATGTAAAAGACATAGTCTCTGTTTATAATCTCACATTCACTTGGAGAAGCTATGAAAAAGAGTCAAGCATAATTTAAAAAAATATCATTTATATATTTCAATATGAATTTAGTGTGTTGAGGGGTCTGTTTTTTCAATTTTTTAGTCTTATTTAGTTAATTTAGATAAAAATTCTCCTTCTACTAGATCACTTAGGGCCAGATACCAGTGTTATTACATATTCATATCCATACCAATCACTACCTGGTGCCTATACATAGATATTATGTACATATTAGGATGTTTTTTTAAATTATGAGATAGTAGTTAAAATAGCTATACTTTCTTACTCTATGATCTCTCAGAACAAACTTTATTTTAGTTGAGAGAACAGTTTCTCTCTCCTTTAAAATCTGCCATATAACAAATTAAAAACTTGATGCCTCCCTAAATTGAAGGGCAGATAAGTCTCCATCCTGTGGGACCGGCTGAGTCAAAGATACCAAGCACACACAAATTACCTTTTAGTATGTCTCCCTATAACCACATAGGCCACCCTGTTGAGTCACTTTTGAATTATGAGAGAAATGAGCTCATTAATCATTATGCTTTGAGTGGAGAGAATCTGCTGATGGGTATGTTCCTATCTAAGCTAACTCAATCATTCTTATACACATAAGGTCTCTGATTATAGCTACAATAACCTGAGACAGGGGGTCAACTAAAGAAATATGAACAAGCCATAGTAGCATAGCCAATGACAAGAATATTATAAACTCAAGGGATCCCTGGGTGGCGCAGCAGTTTGGCGCCTGCCTTTGGCCCAGGGCGCGATCCTGGAGACCCGGGATCGAATCCCACGTCGGGCTCCCAGTGCGTGGAGCCTGCTTCTCCCTATGCCTATGTCTCTGCCTCTCTCTCTCTCTCTCTCTCTCTCTCTCTCTGTGACTATCATAAATAAATACAAATTTAAAAAAGTCAAATGGACAAGGATGCCTGGGTGGCTCAGTCAGGTAAGCATCATGAGGCTCTTGATCTCAGCTCAGGTCTCAATCTCTCTCTCTCTCTCTCTCTCTCTTTCTCTCTCTCTCTCTCTCTTTAAGCAGGCTCTTTGTGGGGAGCCTGATGTGAGACTTGATCTCCTGAGCCAAACACAAAAGCTCAACCACTGAGCCACCTGGGTGCCGCTCAGCTCTGGTCTTGATCTCAGAGTCAGGAGTTCAAGCCTTGTGTTGGGCTCTACGGTGAGTGTGGAGCCTACTTTTAAAAAAAATATGTTGAGCGGTCAGTTAAGAGAGGAATATTGGCATTGACTTTAGGTCAATTACATGGTTATTTGAGGAGTGGAGGGTTTTAGCTTCCATTCCTATGCTTTTGATCATTTTTAATGTTCTCCTTCATTACTCAGGAGTCTTTCCATTTTAAGTTAATCTACCTCAAAGCAGTTTAAACCAAAAAGGAAATGCCCATTGAACAGTCCAAAGGCAAGTTCATTTGACACACTTGAAACAGTGAGTTCAAATGGTATCAGCAGGGTTCTTTCTTTGTCCATTAGCTCTACTTTCCTCCTTGTCTTTGTTTGCAGGGACATTCTTTTCATGTGCCATTAATATGACTACAGATAGCCACAAACCTCCATTATCCTTACAGCTCTTTATCTGAAAAGCATACTGTCTTCACTGATAGCTGTGGCAAAAGTTTCAGGAACAGCTCTAATTGGTTCACTATGAGACCTGCAGCCATCCTAGAAACTATAATTGTGGCCCAAACTCTCTGTAAGCCAGGACTATGTACCTTCAAAACATACTTATGAAGAATAAAATTCCATAGAACAATCAATGCAGACAATGGTAAATAAGATCAAAAAGATAATAGGGGGCAGACCTGGTGGCGCAGCTGTTTAACGCCACCTGCAGCCTGGGGTGTGATCCTGGAGACTCCTGGAGTCCCACGTCGGGCTCCCTGCATGGAGCCTGCTTCTCCCTCTGCTTGTGTCTCTGCCTCTCTCTCTCTCTCTCTCTCTCTCTCATGAATAAATAAATAAAATATTTAAAAAATAAAAAAAAGATAATAGGAATTTTAGTTTAAGTGGTTATAACATTAATTTTGGCTATAGCAACCTTCAAAGGCATTTTGAAAGAGGAGCATTTCCTAATTTAAAATAAATATATAAATATTTTGTGAGTGTGTGTATGTTACATAGATACATCCATTTATACATACATGTATGCACAAATACACACACACATATCCCTCCACATATCTCTAGCATCACCTGGTAAGTAGTAGGTATTTTATAAAGATTTTTCATTTTTACAAAAGAAATCTGAGATCACGCTAAAAGTAGACATAGCAGTCTTACTCTACCACTTCTCAGAAAGAAACAAATCTCTTACTTGTTGTCTGTGTGAACTTGAACAAGTGATATAACCTCTATAAGCCACAATTTTCTCATCTGTAAAATGGGAATAATCATATATGTCTTACTTTTGTCCTTGGATTATCTTTTTGAACTGCAAAGTATTACATAAATGTGAAGTGACAGTAAATTCCTTAAAAAAAAAAAAAATTCCTTAATCCTTTTAATGCCGTGAGACATTCTTCTGTGGCAGGATTGAATTTCCAACTCATTACTTTTTATCTCCTCATTCAGTTGGTCTTACATGAGACTATTAAATAAAGGCAAAAATAATTTGTAAGCATACAAACACATTGAAATTATACTTTGAGATGAAGTCAAAGAAGCCAGAAAATGCTTTATTTGCCTTCTATATAGTTATTCTGAAAAATCTACAAGACTATTTCATTCACTGGAGATGAAAGGTGCACTTCTGTATTTCCAGGCCAAGACCTGGGGCAAGAGTCCAAGGGAAATTTAAGGGAGTGAAGGAAATGACATCAGAGAGAGAGAAGAGGCTCGTTGAAGTTCATGAAGAGTTAGGCTCTATATGCAAGACTGCCTCACATATACAATGCCTTCATTGGATTAGGAAAAGGTATATTTCTGCCTCTTCAACTGATGAGTTACAGAAGGGCACCTCCTCTTGGCTTATAGAGGCCATGACTGTAGGTTGGCCAGAGTGTGAGGCCTGAATTTCATCTCTCATCTAGTCCCTTTGCTGGGCAAGTACGAAGTCTACAAAAGTTTGTGTCTCTGATTGGCTAATAAAAGCACTGTCTTCTTTATGCAAAAGATCTACACCACTTTGCCCTCCCTGGTTGTTTTAGGAGTAATGGAAAGACTTTGTGTAGTAAATAATTTAATCTTATCCAAAGAAAGATTGAGACTATGCCCTAGGTTTCTGGGAAGTAATCTCTAAGCCCTTGGAATTTCATGCTTGATAGGAGATTTTTGTTTTCCTGGAGGCCTGGGTCTCTCTGAAAAGTTTAACAGTGTGACTTAGGTGGAGGCTGTGGGTCATGTTATATCACCTCATCCTCCAGAGCAGCCGGATACTGAGATCAGTGACAAGAGTGGTCAATCATACTTACATGATGTGACCAACCCCAGTAAAAATTCTAGACTCAAGGCTTGGGTGAATATCCCTAATGGCAATATGATGCACATATTGTCATATGCCAGTATTTGGAAAGTAACACTTTCCATGAGTTCATGGACAGAGGATGACTAGAAGTTCTGCATTTGGAACTGTTTTGGACTCTGAGGTCTGGTTCTCCTCCCTTGATAATTTTAATCTGTATCCTTTTGCTAATACACTGTAACTGTGATCATAACAACTTATAGTGAATTCTTTGAGTCCTTCTAGCTAATTTTTGAAACTGAGTAACATCTTTGGGGCCCTCAAACTTGCAAATGATGTCAAAAATGATATGAGTCTTATGGATTAACCTCTAACTTCACAGGTTTTTATTTAGAAAATGGTACTGAATACATTTTTATGACTTATTTGCTCTAGTCTTTCTTATCTCCTATGATGTTGCATGTTTAAATTTTATACACATGCAAGCATACATGCATATATATGTACATGTGTGTATGTATGTGTGTATATGAATTTACTTCTCATTTTTCAAAAATTTCAAAATAGTATCAGTAACCTGAATTATCTCCATCTTCAATATTCAGCATCCAGTATCCCTGTGCTCTTTGAACAAGTCTAGGGAAGTATAGGAAGTTAGTGGTCTGGGCCTGGAAGGAGCACTCGTGACTTCTGATCACACAACACTGAGTAGAGAAATTAAACCTGTATTCACACCTAATTGGAAGGTACTCTGGGGCATAAAATATGTCTGTGTGCCCAGGAAAAAAAGGAAATAGATGTGGGAACAGCTAGTTACTCTCTGCCTCACACATTCATATTTTGTCTTCTCCTATCTTCTCAGACCTGCTAAACTATCAGTAGTTAATATGATAGATAGATTAATAATTATGTTTTAATTGATGATTATATCTTATAAATATATTACACATTTGTAATATTCCAATGTCTCTACTCACAGAAGTGAACATTTTTAGACATATAGCTGCCAGGAGAGAGGACTTTGGAGACTAGTATCTAACTCTCCCACCTCATTTAATGATGGGTCCAAAGTCAGTGTTCGGGTCGCCCAAATTTTGTAATCATTCTTGAGGATGACCCCATCATTCTGCTCATGTGAATGAAGTCTTAAATGTAAAAAGTATGGTAGTAACTAGCAATTACTTAGTGTCTACTATGGGAAAGGCATTATTTGAAGAGTTTTGCATGCATTATTTCATTTAATGCTGGCAACAACCCTAAATAATAGATATTACCTAGGAATTGTTGGTGCTTGAACATCAGTCGTGTAGTTGTAGTTGAGCTCAAGAACCTAGGCAATATACTATGCTCCTTCTAATTTCACTAAATAGCCTATGGGAACTCAGCTTCTCTAACTTTTCTCCGAGTTAGACAAAGTCTGCATATTTTGTAGTGAATACACACCATGTGTTAGGAACAGTATTCAACTACCTCCTCAGCTTCCATTCCTCTGTTGGTGTTTTTCTTTCTTGCATAACCTACATCCTTTCAATTCCCTTGCTTCAAGTGCCACCTGCTCTCCTGAAAATGAAATGTGGCATTTGCCATTTATATTTGCTATGCTCAGCAGTGTCCTGGAAAACAAATATAAAATGACAGCTCCACTCCACACTATCTCTGGGCTTCACACTTCTGTTTCCCTTTGCAAATCTGGGGAAAATTCAGAATTCTTGTGAGAAAAGTTGTTGATGGAAAATGCTGCTTCCATTTTTTGACCTTTAGAAGTACCTGAAGTACCTATCTCTTGAGCAACAGAAATGCAAAATGAAGCAACTGCACTGTTCCCTAGAGAGAAAGGGGAATTTTATTATGCCTAGTCTGTCATCATTATCATCAACAAATAGTGTTTGCTAAGCCTCCAGGAGCACGAGGCAGTAGGGTGGTTAAATTGGCATCTTTTCCTCCTCCCAAGAGCTTGCAGTTTAAATAGAAACCTGAGCAGCAAAGACAAACATATACAAGGTCAGGCTGAGACCAACACTAATACATTAAGATACTCATTAAAATAGAATAGAGCTCATTATAATTCAATAAGAATGAGAGGCAGCAAGATGCAATATGAACATGTGCTAAATAGCAGTCAAAGGACTTCCAACCTATTGGTGTACAGCTTTGAGCAGGTCACCTCCCCACCTCTGAGGTGGAAATGCTGGGAAGGTTTGGGGAAAATAGTTTGGGAGTTGAAACAAACAGACTCTGGAGTCCTAAAGCCACACAGTTTCTGTAGGCAAGACAAAGTAACTGAAGCACCCTGGATCAAGTTGTCTTCCTTGCAAAATAAAAGGATCAATTTTTAAAAAGGAAGAAGGGGGGTCTCTGGAAAGACAGGTACGTACTGAGGCATTATTCTATTGGAAAGGGCAGAGGCCAAACAAAACTACAGATGGAAGAGAATTTAAGGAATGGAATTACAAAAAGTTCACCTCAGGGAAATTGTGAAGTGAAAAAAGAAAATTCAGATTAAACACTAGCCAGAATAATTTTTCAGGATATTCATCAACAATTTGTAACACTCCCCCTTCCCTATCTCTTTGAACAAATAATACAACCAATAACATAAGCCTGAGCAAATATGAATCCTCAAGTGATTCTTTCAGATCTTAAGAATGTTAGCATGTCCTCAAATTATACATGTTTAATTATTTCATTTGGTCCCCAATTCTAAGAGGTCCTATGTGTGCTACTCAAAAGCCATCACTCTGTAGTGGTCATCACCAATAATGGCTTGTTTATCTTTAGTTGCCTATAGAGATCATCATGTTTTCTGTAGGGTGACTATGGTATGTGATCAGAAATATTGTCTCTGAGAAACAGTAGGCTCAAAATCCATCTGTCCTTCTGTCTAAATGTCAGAAAAATAAATATTAGCTATTTCTCTTTTTATATTGTGAGTATTTCTATAACAATTTAATTCCTAACCATCACCTTGACCCTCTTCTGAGGTAGCTAGGTGCCTTGTATTCACCAGGGAATGAGTCAAACAGATAGAAATGTGAAAGAAAAATGCACAATGATATATTTTTAAATATCACCCAGGTTATATGGTAAACTCTTCTGCTTCTATCAAGAATGGCCTGAGAGTAGGGGAAAGTATAGCATGAGGATATTTTTTCTAGACTGTAGACAGGTCTTCAAAAGGGGATGCTTGTGGGGAGAACATGGTGGGCATGTAAGGTTCACAATGTGGTTTTCTTAATATGGCTTAAGATAGCCAAGTGATTGAAAAGTCCATAACCTTGGAAAGCATCACATCTTGTGCTGGATTTTGCTATTACAGTTTGAATCTCTCAAGAAAATATTGTCAGACCATAGAAACTTGGGCTTATTTCTATGTTTATTAATAGAAAATGATATCTAATTTGGAGTTGATAATTAAGAGATTTCCAGGACAGGGTCAGTGTGGAGGGATAAGAACACATTGGCAGAGGGTATCTTTTGGGGTATTCAAAAGAAGGACAGAAGCTGAATAGTTGACATTCAGACGGTTAATTCAGACAGTTGATTTTGCTTACTTCACAGTTAGGAACTGAGCCAGCTCAGCACCAAACTCTGGGATTCTGAATAGTGGCCTTCCCATTGGTGTGAGAAAGTTATCAGCAGCAATATTCTTCCTCCAAAGAAATTAGAGCCCAGGGACCATCTGATAAGAAGTAGAGAAAGTAGGTCCCTTAGGCTGACAGGAGCAGACCAATTAGTATCTCATTTTCTACCAGAGCTAATTAAGCCATAGCTTGCTGCATTCTGCCTCAGTACCCTTCTGTCTCAGAACCATGTGCCTGTTGGGCCTGAGGCTGAAGGTTGTGCTTTACACTCTGCTTCTCTTCAGCTAGGACTCACTTTCCCCCTTGAAATTAATGGGCTGAGACAGGTTCCAGTAGTGCTGGGAACTCTTATGTGAGGAAATCCTTTCCTAAGGGTGCCTGCTCCACTGGAGATTCAGAAATTCACCTGAGTGAGAATGGAGCAAGAAGGGAGATAAAGGGCAAATGTGATGTTTAATTCCAGAAGACCACATCACCCTCCAGTGGCAATAATAATAGAGTTGGTTGAATGTTTAATTAACATGAACTAAACACTGTACTAGTTTACATTCATTATTTTATATGACCCTCAAAACCAGCACATGAGATCTGCATTTCCACAATTTCACAGCGAAGAAACAAGTTCACAGAGCTAGGAAGTTACAGCCTGAATTCAAACTCAAATCAGACTGAGCCCAGAGGCAGTGCTCTATCCATGACAATATGTGATTTTGGAATAATTATGTGTTAAACTACTTTTCTCCCAGTTTTCTTTAATCTCAGAGGCATGGCTCCTTCACTCCCTTTCAGTTTCTAGTTAATTAATAGCTGATATTCAAGAACTAGCAAACCCCACTCTATTAAGGCTCTCTCTAGTTATATTTATTTTTATTTTTATGTACTTTGTATATTTATATGTAGAAATTTACTATATATATTAGGTTACATAGATTATACATTATGAAAATTATATAAATAATTATTTTTATATTATTTATGTATAGTTTTTTTCCTGTCAATACACTTTTAGGATTAAGAGGTGAGAATGTGGCCATAACAAAAACAAACACAATTTCACAATGAGTAGAAAGCCAGTTCATTTCATTTCACACCTATTACTTCTTCAGGATAATCCAATTCTAACTCATCTTCCTAATGATGAGGCTGTCCCAGGTATTCAATCATCAGAGATACTAGATTTCTTAGAAGAAATTCATTATGATGAGTATATGGTTTATGAAGATTTTCTATTATAATTATTAAAGTGAAGATATTTATAGTTATCTCTTCAATAGTCTTATAGTCTAATTCCTGCACTCCATTCCTAAACCACTCTAGAAAATTATAGTTTTCTGTATATCATTTGCAATGTGTTTAAAATCCTTCATCTTTGCTCAAGATCTGTGTGGATACATACACATATATGCATGTATAAAAAAGGATGTCTATGTGTATAATAATTAAAAGCTCAATTCTGGAGATCATCAGATCTCAGCATAAACTCTACTTATGTGCTATGTAGACTTGGGAAAATTACTTAACGTCTCCAAGCCTTACTTTCTCATATTTGTTAGAGCTGCTGGGAGGATCAAACAAAATAACTGCATGCAAAACACTAAGCATATTGCCTGGCTCATGATAAGCAAACTCTGGATAGTTGCTGTTCTTATTTAGAATTCTCCTCTGGAATCACAACCTGCTCAGCTATGTATCCATCTTATGAATAAGAAGCTGGAAAGGATTACAAAGGTTTCTGAACATTTTCTTTTTTTTTTTTTTTTTGTTTTCAATTTCATTCGTGATGATATCACTCCTCATTTCCTTCCTTAATCATCATTTAAATTATCTTCAGCTCTCTGCCTGTAGTGGTAACAAGTTTTAGCATAAAGGAAAAAAATAAATTAGATATGAGTATATTAACCATGTATTTTATTTTTTGTATTTTGATTCTTTGACATCAGGGGTCTTGATGACCCTGGAAGGAGTACCTCTCCCAGAGTTAGCCAATTCCTGGAGATAGTAAAAAACTTGCTCAAGATCACCCTTTCAAAAGCACACCAACCAATCCAGAGCGCATACCCTCCACCACCTCCTTTATGGGACTCAAACACTGCGCCTATCCCTGTGCCCTAATCATGCCAGAGCCAGGGACCAGACAACTGAAGACAGCCCCTGTGCACTAGAGACCACTGAAATTATTCAAAGTTGCCAGGCCTAAGCATGCTTTCCCCACCTCACCCTGCCTTCCAATGGAAACCACTACAAAGGCTTTTGCCCATATGCCTCTCCCCACTCACTATGCCTCCTGACTGATCCCAGTGCTTCCTTATGTGCTGCCCATAGCATGACATCCTCATTCTTGTGGGATCTGTGTATAAGAAACTATTTTTCGATAGAGGGAACATTCCTCGACATCTTAAAAGCCATCTATGAAAAGCCCACAGCAAATATCATTCTCAATGGGGAAGCACTGGGAGCCTTTCCCCTAAGATCAGGAACAAGACAGGGATGTCCACTCTCACCACTGCTATTCAACATAGTACTGGAAGTCCTAGCCTCAGCAATCAGACAACAAAAAGACATTAAAGGCATTCAAATTGGCAAAGAAGAAGTCAAACTCTCCCTCTTCGCCGATGACATGATACTCTACATAGAAAACCCAAAAGTCTCCACCCCAAGATTGCTAGAACTCATACAGCAATTCGGTAGCGTGGCAGGATACAAAATCAATGCCCAGAAGTCAGTGGCATTTCTATACACTAACAATGAGACTGAAGAAAGAGAAATTAAGGAGTCAATCCCATTTACAATTGCACCAAAGCATAAGATACCTAGGAATAAACCTAACCAAAGAGGTAAAGGATCTTTACCCTAAAAACTATAGAACACTTCTGAAAGAAATTGAGGAAGACACAAAGAGATGGAAAAATATTCCATGCTCATGGATTGGCAGAATTAATATTGTGAAAATGTCAATGTTACCCAGGGCAATATACACGTTTAATGCAATCCCTATCAAAATACCATGGACTTTCTTCAGAGAGTTAGAACAAATTATTTTAAGATTTGTGTGGAATCAGAAAAGACCCCGAATAGCCAGGGGAATTTTAAAAAAGAAAACCATATCTGGGGGCATCACAATGCCAGATTTCAGGTTGTACTACAAAGCTGTGGTCATCAAGACAGTGTGGTACTGGCACAAAAACAGACACATAGATCAGTGGAACAGAATAGAGAATCCAGAAGTGGACCCTGAACTTTATGGGCAACTAATATTCGACAAAGGAGGAAAGACTATCCATTGGAAGAAAGACAGTCTCTTCAATAAATGGTGCTGGGAAAATTGGACATCCACATGCAGAAGAATGAAACTAGACCACTCTCTTTCACCATACACAAAGCTAAACTCAAAATGGATGAAAGATCTAAATGTGAGACAAGATTCCATCAAAATCCTAGAGAAGAACACAGGCAACACCCTTTTTGAACTCGGCCATAGTAACTTCTTGCAAGATACATCCACGAAGGCAAAAGAAACAAAAGCAAAAATGAACTATTGGGACTTCATCAAGATAAGAAGCTTTTGCACAGCAAAGGATACAGTCAACAAAACTCAAAGACAACCTACAGAATGGGAGAAGATATTTGCAAATGACATATCAGATAAAGGGCTAGTTTCCAAGATCTATAAAGAACTTATTAAACTCAACACCAAAGAAACAAACAATCCAATCATGAAATGGGCAAAAGACATGAAGAGAAATCTCACAGAGGAAGACATAGACATGGCCAACATGCATATGAGAAAATGCTCTGCATCACTTGCCATCAGGGAAATACAAATCAAAACTACAATGAGATACCACCTCACACCAGTGAGAATGGGGAAAATTAACAAGGCAGGAAACAAAAAATGTTGGAGAGGATGCGGAGAAAAGGGAACCCTCTTACACTGTTGGTGGGAATGTGAACTGGTGCAGCCACTCTGGAAAACTGTGTGGAGGTTCCTCAAACAGTTAAAAATATACCTGCCCTACGACCCAGCAACTGCACTGTTGGGGATTTACCCCAAAGATACAAATGCAATGAAACGCCGGGACACCTGCACCCCGATGTTTCTAGCAGCAATGGCCACGATAGCCAAACTGTGGAAGGAGCCTCGGTGTCCAACGAAAGATGAATGGATAAAGAAGATGTGGTTTATGTATACAATGGAATATTACTCAGCTATTAGAAATGACAAATACCCACCATTTGCTTCAACGTGGATGGAACTGGAGGGTATTATGCTGAGTGAAGTAAGTCAGTCGGAGAAGGACAAACATTATTTGTTCTCATTCATTTGGGGAATATAAATAATAGTGAAAGGGAAAATAAGGGAAGGGAGAAGAAATGTGTGGGAAATATCAGAAAGGGAGACAGAACGTAAAGACTGCTAACTCTGGGAAACGAACTAGGGGTGGTAGAAGGGGAGGAGGGCGGGGGGTGGGAGTGAATGGGTGACGGGCACTGGGTGTTATTCTGTATGTTAGTAAATTGAACACCAATAAAAAAAAAAAAAAAAAAGAAACTATTTTTCAATGACAGTCATCTTCTGATCTGTTGGCTCTACCATACATAAATATCACTAAAACATACATTTTAAAACAATGAGTAATTCCAAACTGAGTAACAAATAAAGTTCTTTTTCATTTCACTGTAGAGGCCCTGATAACAGAGACCATGTCTGCACCAACCAAGTGATTCTCAGTTATTATTTGTTGAATGAATAAATTTATTGCATATCTAAAATGTGCTGATATATATATATATATATATATATATATACACACACATATAAATCTTTATTTAGAGAAATTGTCTGCATTGTTAAAAGTTGAATGAATATATACTCTCAAATTCTATGTCTCCTAGCTTGTTCTCTAACAGGAATTTGTTTGGTTATTTAAATGCATATAAATATGCTGATTCGATATACCAATGGGAAAAACATGACCCAGAGTAAAAGGACAGTCCTTGTAGGACTGTGAGACACTGCCAAAGTAGGTTGAAGAAAAGGCTCAAGGTTAGGTGTCCTTAACTTTTTGATGGAGGACAGAAAATACATCATATTCTATCAGCCACCTAATGCTGTTGGCAAGCTTCCTGAGGCTTCTTTCTTACTAAGATGTGATTTTTTTTCTTTAACAATTTGCATGCTATTAGGCACCCTTTTGGCAAGAGACAGGCATTTCAGATGAATCCTTGGCTCAAAGAGTACCAAGGATGTATAGAGAGAGGGTGGATCAAGCCTTTCTGGAATAGCAAACAGTATGGAAATAATCCAAATACTAGTTTTGGGGAATTACCACAACTGGGGACCCTTGGAAATAGTAAAGACTAAATGCAATATGCTTTCTGCTTTATCTAGCATCTGCTCTGGCAGGCTGAAAAATAATGCTAAATGAATTTATTTTACTAAGCCTAACTCTCTTTCTGCTGTAAAGTGCTTTATTTACAAACTCTATTAAATAAATATGCATATATATATATATATGTGTGTGTATATATATATATATAATGTTTAACACACGAGTCTGTGTTTATATGCATCTTTTCTTATAAAGTCACCTAGGAAATACCTGATCCATTAACTTTTTCTTTCTAGAAACTTGGAGTCTTTCTGAAGAAGCCAAATTTATGTTAAATAATTTTGTTTTTAAATCTTAAATGTACATCAGGACATTTCCATAAAACTATGAGTTTCATTTAAAAACAGATTCTAATATAGGGAAAATTATGAAAGACTTTGAAATGGTCTAAAAGATTACTGACTGTCTTGTCTAGTACTCCTCTTTGTTTTTCATTGTTTTTGAGCTATTTTCCAAGTCTAGTTGTAAAAAAACTAATAATGATGCAAAGATTCTTGTCCATAACTCTAAATGTTGTCCAGTGGAAATTCAGTTGATTGTTGCCCCGAGGATATTGACCACTTATACCAGTTCTACATCTCTTAAGCACATTCATTTCAGCTTTCCTAATGGGCCGATGTGGTCACTTTCCCTTCAGATCTTCCTTAGAGAGTCTAAATTAGCATCTTACTGGGTTCTCTCCTTAACTGGGGAATTAAATACAAGTTTTGACTTATGCTTATTTTACATCTACATGACTATACCCTCTTTTCAAAATGTTATCTTTAAACATTAGTACTATACAAAAACAAAACAAAATCCCTGGGGGTGGGGAGAACCTAGATAAATGCAAAGGCATAGGCCTGGAACTCATGCCTATCTAAATGGCTAATTTGATAGAGGCATAGATTCTCCTCAGGTTCAACTAAAGGGTATTTTCTAGTACTAGATAGTGAAGCTTTTTATCATGTCTCTGAGAGAACTTAATTATTTCCTCAATAGTTTCTTTCGAAGTGACTCCCTGGAGCTGAGCCCCTACAGCGTCCTTCCCAGACTGCAGCAGTTTTCGTTGGTGCTTCTTCAATCACTTCCTTCCAACCATTTGAACAATTTCTACAATTACCTTGCATTTAGAGTTTCCAATCTGAAAATAAGTATACAATGTAATGCATTGTTTTGTGCACAGTGCCCTTATTCTTCAGCAGGTAAGGCAACAATTATCAAATCAATTTCTCCAGTGTATTAGCTTTAGAGATGCTACATCATGGCTTTTGTTTCTGCTTTTTATGGAGTCTTTTAAACTGCTGTTGTATTCCACTCAATTGTGCTTGTGAGTGCCTATGACAATCATTAATGCTTTATGAAGTGGTGCATTATTTGTTCAATGAAATTCAAAATCTGTTCTAAACAATTTCAAATCAGAGGTGACTGACTGCCTGGAACACTGACAAATATCTCCATCTTTGGCTGGTTAAATGGGCAATGAACTAGACAGCAACCTCTGGGCAGAATGAGCTACTTTTCTCTAAAATAAAGCATCCTTTTGCCTTAAATAGGCTGAAATAATCGAAGTAAATTTAAATCTAAACAGGCTAAGAGGGAGCTGTACTGGTGACTACTAAAATAGTATCCCAAATAATGCAATATATTTGCTATATTCTGGCTGGAAGACAGAGGGCTTTGACATTGGATAATCTTAGATTTGGTTTATACTAGCTGTGAGATATAGACCAATTCCTCACTACTTCAAGTATCAGTTCTTCATCTGTAAAATTAAGACAACAATATTCATGAAGTTTTATGAGAGTGAATTTACATAAGTCATGAAAATGCTTAAAGTAGTGTTGACGTATACTAAAGATACGATAAACACCAGCTATTTGTATTTATGTATTAATGAAAGATTCAGAGCTTGAAGTCCCTGAGTAGGATATCATTGATTTCTAATGCTAAGTGCAATGCCTTGTATATAGTAGACCAATCAATAGTATTTTTTGGCTGAATAAATGATTTATTCCATTCCTGAATAAGAATGAATTCCATTCCTGAGTATAAGAGGTTTAAGCAATGATGATAACATTAAAAGAAGAATTAAAGAGGGGTGCCTGGGTGGCTCAGTCCATTAAGCGTCTGTCTTTGGCTCAGGTCATGATCCCAGGTCCTGGGATCAAGCCCTACATTGGGCTCCCTACTCAGTGGGGAGCCTGATTCTCTCTCTGCGCCCTACTCATGCTCTCTCTCAGTATATGTCACTAGCTCTGTCTGTCTTTCTAAGATAGATAGATAGATAGATAGATAGATTTTTTTTGCTAGGCTAGATAATATTTTTTAAGAGAAAATGAGAGGGTACAATTGTGAAAAACAAACTTATAGGTTTGTATTGGGGCTGGAGATTGATTTTCCCCAATTATTATCTCAGGATAATTGCATGTGTCAGGAATTCTTTCAGAGACAAGATAAAAATATGAGCAAGAAGTGAGTGAAAGGGAAAGGAAGGAATAAAATACAAAGTATTTCTATTTTCTGGGTGAAATACTAAAATAGAAAATGACTAAATACATTCTTATGGACTCCATTTGGAGCAACTTTATGATTATAAGTTTATTCAGTAAATAAGTGCTATACATTAGAGCCGACAAGATTAACAGTGCCCTGCCATGTAGGCAGGTTGGGTCTGAGAATGAGAGTGTCTGGGAGATGTGGAAAGGGGGAGAAAATAGAGTCTCGTCTTTGCTTGAGGTTAGAGGGTTATGTTGGAAATGGGGTCTAGAGTATTCCTTGAGGAATCCAGGGTAGGGTCCAATCAATAGCCAGTGGTAGGTGAACAATAGATGTTATCCACAAATAACTAAAGGCAGGGAGTATTGATGCCAACATCAGCCAAGGTATGTTTGAAGCTAATGTCCTAGAACATGTTTGGGGTCTGGGTCTTCATAGATGTTACCAGATTTGGGGGATCTAGGACAAAACTCAGATGATTAACTTTCTTGTTTCCTCCTTGAAGTGGGAACATGTCTTCTTTGGCTTATTCAGAGGCAAAATATGGAACATGAGTAAATGGCGCCAAGCAGAAAAGCAGCAGAGACGGAGCCTTTCTAAAATGGAGTTCCTTCAACTTCCCTACCTCATCTGGAAATTCTTCTTGTGTTTGTAGAATTTGTTTAGTGATGGTCTCATGTTCCTATCCTGATGAGAACACACAGGTAGAACTTCAAAGAAAAAAAAAATTCTTAATAAATTAAAAAGCAAAAAAGCAAAGCACTGAGAAGCAGAGGTATCAGAGGCTTGTATCATGAGATCAAGTTGATAGAATAACAGATTTAGCTCAAAGAAGAAAAGACCCAAGATGATATAACTATCTTGAAATACTTGAGGTTCTTAATGAATAAAACTTAATTATACTTATTCAACAAGACTCTTGAGAGGTAGTTGAGAACCATGGATATAAATTAAGAATAGTTGAAGTTATAAAATAAATGACATCCAGCACTGTCATAAACCTCATTGGAGAGATTCAAGCAGAAGTTAGACCATATAATCTCAGGGATATTACAGAGTTGGAAACTATAAATTTGAAGGCCCTTCCAACCCCAAGACTCTGTTTTATGATGCTTAGTTCCAGCCAGTGTTGTATAATTTTCAGGCTCCACATTGGTTTTGCATGCATCAGAAGACTCTTAGACAAATTTAGAGCCCAGAACTTATTCTACCTATCCCATAAAACAATAGAACATGTGGTCCCAACTTATATTCCTGTCACTTGTTCATTTGACTAAAATCAAATTGGGAGAAAGCACCTATCTGCTCACACTGTCTGGATCCTCAGTGAGAAATTTTCATTCCACTGAGTTGAAAGGGGGAAATCTTACTGTAGGATGACAAGCAGAATTTCTCAGCCCACCCAGACTACAATAATTTTGTTCTCATACCTGTTACTGATTCTTCCAGATTCACTCAGATTCCTTGTCCCCATGTATGGTATTACTCAATGTTTACATTTAGACACATTTCAGACAGTGGAGTTTTTGAGCTCTGGTAACAGTGGAATCTTACTGAACTTGAGCTGCTAATAGAAGAGTTTGGGGAAGCTGGCAAAATAGAGAGTAATAGAGAGCAGGAGAAAGCCCCGACCTTGGCTACTTGAGCAAATTTAGTGTCAGAGACTTCAATTTTCTAAACTTCAGCTTCTTTCTTTGTGCCTTCTGATTGTTTTTGCCCTGATTTTTAGTGAGTAGTTTTGATGTTTAAATAAGCCAGTGTATTTGGAGAAACTTCCTATAAAATATAAATTATTGCTAAAATATTAAGGGTGCAAAAGATAATGATGATTGTTTAGAATATTGTCAGTTCGTGAATGCACTCTGTACAGCATACATACAATAATACCTCAAAACTATATACGTGTGACAGTTCTTGTTGCTTCTTTTGAGTTGGGCTTATAAGGGTTTGCATTAGAAGAACTGCCCCAAATTCTAGGCCTGCTGCTCTATGATGCTGGGCAAGTCCCCTACCTTTTCTTAGCATTAGTTTTCTTATTTATAATAAGATAGTAGGTGTTAACCTACTGAATTTTGATAACATTTAAGAAGGTCAGTAATGTGAAAGCATTTAGCACAGAGCCAGGCATAGAATAAGCATTCAGAAAGTAATTGTTAAGCTTGAATTTGCAGTTTTGACAGCAGTACATATTATTTGTAGCAGTAGTTGGTTTAAGTCCTTTAAAACTTCAGTTTTGTTTTGTTTTGTTTCGTTTCGTTTCACTAGAGGCAAGATAAAGCACTACAATCTTAACTATTCTTCCCAGAGATCTTGTTCCCTCCACTTGGCCTTTTTAAAGACTATCACAACCCGGCAGGGAGAAAACTTTCAGTGTTAATAACAATGACATTATTATCCTCATGAAATGTTCTGGTCCTTTGGATTTCTTCTCTTTCTTTTATTGGGGTAGGTAGCCAAATAAAGCATCCTACTTGGTTCTCAACTATATTTCCATTGCTCACGTTTGGGTCCTAGTAAGAACGTAGTATTTATTGAATAAATGAATGAGTGAAATGGCAGTGCTTTGTCTTAAAGCAGATGCTACTAAAAGCAGAACACCTGTTCCAGATGGGCTCCAATAGTTACTGTCCACAGTAAAATCAGTGTTACTAAGTGGGACTTTCTGTCAGATTCCACTGCAGAAGAAAAATAGGGAACCTGTGTCAATTATATGTTACATTCCACAAGCAAACAGATCAGCAAACAATAAAAAAAATAAATCCTTCCATCCTGAAGAATCAGGGGAAGATTTTTATCTGAAAAAGATTTTGTTAAAAACAAGAGGGGATTATAAAAGATGTCTAATCTATCAAAGCAAGCAGGTGTGAAGTGGGGGAAATCTAAAATTAGAAAAATACATTTGATGAGAAACACAATTACTAAATTACAAATGAAGACAGAAAAAAAATCAAACAAATACAGAATTTAGGTATTCACTGAGGTCTCACAAGGTAAGGATAAAGTGATATAATAGTTGAAAGATATGGATAAATTCAGGAGTTCTGGTTTCCATGGATGAAGATTACTTGATTTGGGGAGAGCATAGAGTTGGAAAGAATGCGCAGAGAAGAAATACTCAGTGTAATAATAGAATATATTAAAATTTTCCTGAAAGGAAGGTTTGAACATGCAGATGTAAAAAGTTCACAAAACTAAAATAATTCAGACCTAGATATGTTATTTTAATTTCATTTAATTCAAAAATAAAGAAAATATAACTTTTAGATATCAAGAGTATATGAATAGGGGGAAAATCACTCTCTTACACTTTGGGGCTCTAGTATGAATCATTCTGATACTTTTGACGAAAAATAATTGTAATTTAGGAGTCTGTAGTCACTTAAGTTATCATTAATATGCAAATATATACATATAGATAATACATGTGTTTATGTATGTTTATTTGCAAAAATCTTAGGGATAAACAAAACTTTTTTTTAAAGAAATACCTGTATGTGTTATAAATCCTTTATGGTGGAAAAACACACACATACACAACTGTCTAAAAAATTATTTTAAGTGATACCTGGGTGGTGCAGTCAGTTAGGTGTCCCACTCTTGGTTTTGGCTCAGGTCATGATCTCAGAGTTGTGAGATGGAGCCCCACAGAGGGCTCTGCTCCCTGTATGGGGACTTTGGGTTTACTCTCCCTCTCACTGACCCCCTCTAAAATAAATATATAAATCTTTTTTAAAAAAATAAGTAATTAATTTGAAAATGAATTTAAAGCTTCTAGATTAGGTAAGTGCCAATACAAACAATTGATAATGCTCAATGAAGCCAGTTATCCAAAGTGCAATATTGTAAACTGAATCTTCTCTGAATACAACTGTTCTAAATTCAAGAGAATAAAGGAGGAAGGCTCATTTCAAATTTGGGCTGAAGGTGACTACCTTCTCCAACATTCATAAGCCCTTCATTTATTGAGTTAGAGAGGGCTGATTGCTCCAGATTAATAAAGTAAAATAATTCTTCTCCTCCTCCTCCTCCTCCTCCTCCTCCTCCTCCTCCTCCTCCTCCTTCTTCTTCTTCTTCTTCTTCTTCTTCTTCTTCTTCTTCTTCTTTCTTTTTTCTTCTTCTTCTTTCTTTTTTCTTCTTCTTTCTTCTTCTTTCTTCTTCTTCTTCTTCTTCTTCTTCTTCTTCTTCTTCTTCTTCTTTCTTTTCTTCTTCTTCAGAGAGGAAGGTGGGGGCAGTGAGAGGGAGAGAGAGAATCTCAAGTCTTATGTCCAGTGCAGAGCCCAAGGCAGAGCTCCATCTCACCACCCTGAGATCATGACCCGAGCCAAAATGAAGAGCCTATGCTTAACCTATTGAGCCACCCAGGTGCCCCATAAAGTAAAATTCTATTCCCCATTTGAATATTCATTCTTGATTATATGCTACCCTAGTCTTACAGCCCAGAGAAGATAAGGATTGAGTGGTGACCCCCTTAACTGCTAATATACAACTAAAATGGAACTATTTTTTTGGAATCCTAGGTCCACTGTCATTACTGAGTGAAACTCCTCTCCATTTCACTTTCAATGTAGAGAATAAGCCACCAACACTTTTGTAAAATAGATTTTTTAAGTTCTGCATTTTGAAAATACAGTCTCCTCAGCCTCCCTGAAACTTTAGGGCTCTTGTCATAAGTAGGGCTCTTTTGAAGGGTAGGAAGCATTAAAAATGCTATCTTGACCATGCTCTGGGAGCTCTGTGAAAAGAACATTAATGACAAGAGCATTATATAGAAAGAGGCTTTAAGTATGTATTTAAAGTAAAAGATTGCTGTGAGAAAGAGCTTTTTCACTATGTACTACTTAACTGGGACATTTGTTAGAGGTTACAAAACACCTAGCAACTTTTCCAAATATTTTGTATGCATGGCAACACCATAGCAGCCTACAGAGTGTGAGGTTTCAATCTTCCTTGGTCATGTAAAGAAATTTTGGGTTATTTTTGAAAAACTAAATAAATAGGGAGAGGTATACTAATTTTGGAATCCTGAGAAAGCAATTACTGCAAGGCTTCTGGGTTTTAAAATAATTTCTTTTTAGTAAGGGAGAGAGGGAGAGGGAGTGGGGGGAAAAGATCCTATTGGTAAAGGTATATATACCTTAAGTTTATTGCCAGGCTATGCTTGACCAAAATTCAAAATAAGTACTTTATAGTTTGGTTTCATTTAACTCTATGACAACCAAAATTTACTGAACAGAGTACCCTAAACAAAATGCAGATGGAGAAAATTCGTTTCTGTAATTTTTTGTTTCATGTAATTCTTCTTTCTAGTTTTAAAGGGAATCCTGGGGCAGCCCCAGTGGCCCAGCGGTTTAGCGCCGCCTTCAGTCCAGGGTGTGATCCTGGAGACCCCGGATGGAGTCCCACATCATGCTCCCTGCATGGATCCTGCTTCTCCTTCTGTCTGTGTCTCTGCCTCTCTCTCGGTGTCTCTCATGAATAAATAAATAAAATCTTTTTAAAACGGGGGTGTGGGGGGAAATCCTGAGCATCTTCATGAGTCTTCTCATAAACCAGAAGGTTACATCTTTGTAGCAATGTTTCTTGGCATCTGCTGGATTTAATTATGGTTGAACCATGCTGAATTCATTGGTAAATGATATTGATACTCTTCAACTTGAGATCATTGGCAGAATTGTTTAGCTGCTTTAATCAGATGTGTGTCTTCATTGTTCACCCAGTACCTTGTCACCATGATACTCTTGGAGTGACCCTATTCTCCCCTCCATAGGACCAAATGTTTCCCATCTGTTAAGGTTCATTTCGAGTACTACTTCCTCCATGAAACTGTCTCCTACTTCTTCATCAATGGACTTTTACATTCTCTGATCTCTTAGCTGTAGATATCATTAGACTGATGTAATTTAACAATTAACTGACCTCCCATTAACTCAAGAGAATCATCCTTGTACCCTGGATTTGAACTTAACGTCTACCACTTAAAAGGATGTGATCTTTGGCAAACTACTTAACTTAAAATTATCTTTTGTTTCTTTTTTTTATTATTCTTTCTTGCATTAGTGTTCTTTGAAATTTCATTGTATTTATATTTACATATTGTATTTAATCCAGTACTTGCACAAAAATTTTTGGTTCTCAAAACTCTCCTCTTCCAATTCTCTTTTTCCTTATTCCTTTTATTTCCCTCCCAATGAACAAAGATACTAATTCATATATTTTATTGCTGTTTAAATTGAATTCTTGACAGTTAAAATGTTTTTGCAGATTAAAAGCTAAATGAAAAAGAGTAATGATATTTTCTCTAGAATGGTGCGTCTTGAAAAAAAAAGAAAAAGAAAAAAAAGAACCAGAACTAGAAAAAAAGTAACTCTTCTGTTTTCGTGATGGACTTTATTTAAAAAGAAACAGAAAATCAAAAGGTCAGCCTGAATTAGTGTTAGAATAGTTGTGCCAGGATGGTATAATCTAGAAGATGAGGGTTTCTTTCCTACTCTGTCAAGCTACCCATGAACTAAATGCACTACTACAGCCTAATTTAAATGTATGGTTAAATAAAATCAATAGAGTTAAGAGTATACTTTGGAATTCTAAAGAATTAAAATACTTCTGGGTTTTTTTAATACTGCTTTTCCCTTCACATAAATAAATCCCTTTCTGTTTATGTGAAATCTGATGAGATTCTTCTTAGTAATGGAACTGCCTTCTCTTGTCTCCTCATAGAAAAAATAATTTTTAAGGAGAGAAAATTTGTTAAGCTGCTTGTATGAGAGGGAAGTCCCTGAAGGGGTCTGCTGAAGTAGTGATGGATAGTCACTAAACTGACCTTTTAAGAAAGTGAATGGTTAACTACAGAGATTTAACTTTGTTGAGCAGAATATATCATCAGGGGCCAGAGAAGACATGCTTACAGAGGAGGTTTCTTGGTTGTATGAGAAGAGTTGGCAAGGAGAGTGAGACATTGTGGCTGAGGGCAAAAGAAAAAATTAGAAAGTGAACAAACATATCTAACCTGTATTTTTAGTACAGTGATAAAAAATGTAACATGAATCTTTTAGGTAACCTCCTTAATAAACCTTTCTTCAATTCTGTAGGTACTCCATTGTGGGGGGATTTGAAGCCGACATCCAAAGAAAGATATCTGTGATATAGGAAAATCATCACTGTTGCAGTCTGTTTTATGTCTCAGTTTTTCAGGGATGTGACAAAATGCTACTACTTCAAGGTCAGTGTAATCAAAAGCAGAAGATGACAGTGGGCGGACACTCAGTGCTAACAATAGTTTGCTAAGGTCTAAGGGAAAAACACAATACGGATGAAAATTTTATAGGATATCTTCCCATAAGTATCTCCTCCAATATTCTTATCTACCTTTTTGCCTTCTTTCCCTTGTGGGAGACATATTCTTTTTTCTATTATTGTACTACAATCGAGGATGCAGTTGATGATTACTATATTTGTTATTATAATGCTGTTATTTACTATGTGCTAGGTACTTTTCTATATATTTTCCATGTATTCAAATGGTTACTCCTTATCATTCTTTATATGATTCTGAGCATCCACACATGGGACTTGGTCTTATAGTAGAACCTATTTCCCACCCTCTCCTGTCTCACCAGGAAATCTATGAAACACACACACATATGAACAATCACTACCACCACCCAGAAGTACATTTCACAAAGATAGGATTATTTGCTCTAGAATATATCATAGAGAATTCACATAAACATTTAAAGGAGCTTTGGCACCTCAGGTCTTACAAACAGACCTGGCTCTTGAGACAGGCAATAGATTTTCATTAATACTTCTGAGGAAATTCTCAACCTGGAGGTTAATGATTCAGTTGAAAGTATTAGACAAGAGGAAATAAATTATAAAATCAAATCTTTGTTTTATATTTCAGAGCTACAACATTCCTACAAAGAGTTGACAAGTAAAGTTATAAAAATTGCATGATAGCAAACATCTCTCTGTTTCAAAATTTTGTCTTAAGTTTTTTAT
The DNA here is from genome assembly GCF_053574225.1 of Canis aureus. NCBI lineage: Eukaryota > Metazoa > Chordata > Mammalia > Carnivora > Canidae > Canis > Canis aureus. Next base: position 50,584,558 of record NC_135614.1, read on the forward strand.
CCTCAGTGCTTTCACTCATTCATTATTTTCTAAAACTTTGCAATAAATCCAAATAAAATAAAATATAAAAAATGTTGTAGTGGGAAGTGGAACCTGACCTTATTTGAATTTCTTAAATTATGTAGTGACTCCTTAACAAATAAAAAGAACATATCTGCTTTACTTTAAAGGATAAACTTTAATTATTTTATTATGATAAAAATAAGACACGGTGAAGATGTACAATATGAAACAAAATATGTATTAAACAGAGACAAACTAAAAACCTGCTATGTGGGACACCTGGGTGGCTCAACGGTTGATTATCTGCCTTTGTCTCAGGGCATGATCCTGGGGTCTGGGATTGAGTCCCACATCAGGATCCTTGCGGGGAGCCTGCTTCTCCCTCTGCCTATATCTCAGCCTCTCTCTCTGTGTCTCTCATGAATAAATAAATAAAATCTTTTAAAAATAAATGAACAAATAAAAACCTGCTATGTAATTAATAATAATAATATTTATTTTGTATTTATTATATGCCAGGAAAAATGCACTGAAATCAGTTTTATAGTCCGAACGGGAACTAAATCTTCAGTGTGGGAATGGGAAATATTGGCCACTTTCTCATTCAATAGCCACAGTTTCCCTTTAAAGTCAGTTCATAGTGTTATTTTCTAGAGCCAATGGGAAAGTGTCTGACTTTTTTGTTGAAATCTAACACTGGCCATCAAATGTGAAACTGGCAATATGTACCTTGAAATTGTACTAGGTACCAGTAGATGAAGACCACATTTAGGATCTCAGAGTTATCCAATAGAAAATTGTTTCTGGCTCCAGTCCTAGTATTTTTCTTGGCATCTATTATTCTTCAACCATTGAATGTCTCCATTTAAAACCACCTGGCTTTAGTCCTTAAACATGTAATATTTAGCAATAATACTAGCTGTGCTAGATCAGTTTTATAGGGCTATAAAACGTTTCCTGATGGTTAATTTTATTGTTTGGTTAGGTCTGTGGTATTTCTGCTCTAACATGATAATTCTACAGAGGAGGAGATTAAAATTGAGTCCGTTCATCCAATGATATCCCTGATGGTGATGAGTAAGTTTAAATGTCTACAATATAGACTCAGGAGAATTAGAAATGCATAACAGAACCTTCCTCACTGTGCATGCACATGCACATAGCAGGCTGGAGGGAAGAACAGAGAATTCTTTAAGTGCAGTGCCTTTAAATATTTTTTGGAAAGATTTTCATAGGCAGTGCTATTTGAAAGCTTGAAAAATAATTATGTGGATGCATGTGAATTGGTCCATTTTTAACTCATAAATTACCGCTGAATAGCTTACTCATGCCCTCTAGATCATCTGTCCCTATTAGCCTGGTCTCTGCTTCCCAAAAGCTGACTGTTATTGACCCCTTGCTCTCTTACATTGGATTGACAACTGGAAAGAGAGAGAAGTGGTATTCAGGGTTTTTATTCTCTCAACTCTGGTTTCTCCTTGGCCTGGCTGCATCCTTTACTTAAAGGTCATATCTCCTCTCCAGGAAGCCATCTCCACATGACTCTCTTTAAGAATTTCAGTAATTGCTCTGTCCATTCACCCCTTCAGTAGTACAAACAGTCCTGGTGTTGACCCAGCCACATTTTTGTAAATAATTTCTTTATTAAACTCCCTTGAGTTACCCTAATTTGAATGTGCCATCTGTTTCTTGCTGGCACCCACACTAATGTATACATGATCAGATCTCAAAAATTAGTAACACTATGTAGCTTCTGATGATTGAATAGCTTTGTTTGGATAATTCAGAAACAAATTGCAAAAGACCCCTTCTATTTCATGTCACAACCAGTACAGCAAGGATCTGATAGCCTTCCTGAATTGTTCTTCCAGTTAGATGCTATTATCATGTTCTCCTTATTTTGGTTTTTATAGGGTTTTGTAAAAGCCGCTCCTTTTGAAATGAAAAAGAATTGAATATCCTACTTCATGTCTTCTTACACTATACACAGGCCTCAAACACAAACCTTTATAATTTAACATCATTTCTTTATCTTCTTTCTACAGGGTCAGTTTTAATTTTCCACCTTTGAAAAACCAAATGGAACAATATTGAGATCTGTGCCACTTTTCTGTGTTTCTTTAATACCTTATATTTACCCCAATAAAGAGTGTACTATAAAATGTTGAAATTGCCTATTTAGGTATGCCTGGATGGCTCCATCAATAAATCATCCAACTCTTGGTTTTGGCTCAGGAAATGATCTCTGGGTCCTGGGACTCACTCTGGGTGTGGGGCTCAGCACATGCCTGCTTGTCCCTTTCCCTCTGCTTCTCCCTATGCTCTTTCTCAAATAAGTGAATAAACAATATTTTAATAAAGAAGAAATTGTCTACTGAATTGCTATTTATATCTACATATTTAATATGATATCCTTGAAGATAACTTTATCTTATTTGTTCATCCATTATATCTACCCCAGTGCTTGGCACATAGTAGACATTAAATATTGTGGGAAAGCACCATGGACATTAATAAGGTTGGATTAAGATTACCTAGCATTGTATATACAACTCAGATTATTTCCTTAGCTTTGAGAAGACACAATGGGGATTATAGGATACCCCAACTCTCTATGAAGTAATCGCTTAAACTTCTCATGACTTGTATAATAATCAAATAATAGTGTGACGTCTATGTGTTAAGAGTTAATTAAGGCTAATATTATGAATATAGTTTATTGAACTGTTAAAGCAACAGGGAAAGTATGAAATTTAAATGATTTTAAAATAAAATGGTGATTTTATTGCTACTGTTCCAAAAAATATATCAAGACCCCTAAATATTTCCTGTAACAGTATTTCACTGAGGACATTATTTTATTTACAAATCTTCACACAATATATTAAAATGTATTTAATCTTTAATGGAATTACTTCTTTCAATAGCTCAACAGTTCATTTTGGCATGCACTTGTAAAATCCCTTTATATTATTTAATTTACTTCAGGGAGAGCAAAAGAAGATGTGTTCTAAGAACAATAATATTTTGCATTTGGATGATTTATTTTAAGAAATAGCTTATAATAATTTGGACCTTGAAATTATCTCATGACACAAGTTCTTATGTACCTAAGGCATGTTTTAAAACTATCTGAATATATGAATAAAATGAATAAAAACATACAAGTGGAATGAATGAATGAAGTTTATAGATGAAAATTTGAAACAGCAGAATTATAGCAAGTAGGCATCATATAATTTGCCAGGCCATATAGGAACAGAGTGAGACATTGATACAGTGTTGAATGAATGTTTAGACACCCCTTGTATCTGTTACAATATCAGCTATGATAAATCCATACCCTCTAAATATTTCTAGCAGAAAAAAATCCACTAGAAAAAGCCTGCAATTTTTATAGTGTTCTCTAAGATAATGGATACTACAATAATGCTAGATTCACATTTACAAACATTTAGTAAAGAAAAACCTTTTTAGTAAATACCATGTGGTTCAGAGATAAGAATGCATAGTCCTACCCTTAAAGTGTAATAATCATATCTGACAAATAATAGTCTTAATAATTACTCTTTGAATGAATAAAATGCAAAGAAATATCATTAATAACTAAATGTATATTAATTACACAATGGATCTTGCATTATACCTGTATTTGTTTCATTTTTATTCTTAGAACTCTATAAAGTAGGTATTATTACTTCAATTTCACTAATTAGAAAACCAGAATTAAGGAAGCTGGTAATTCTATTCAAGGAATAAAGATTGGGAGCCATAGTACCATGGTTTGAACTCACATCCATCAAAGCTTGTGTTTTCTTCCCACATCTTAAGTCACCCCTAGAGTGCTAGAAAGGGCCTATATACAACTGGAGTGGTCCTGATTCCCACCCAAATAATAGGTAGAAGTAATTGTTACCCAAAGGAGAGATTTGCTGCTGTTTAGTAGTTTGGTGGAATAAGAGGTCAAGTTTCAGAGGTTTAAAAACAAGAATAATGATGAAAACAGCTAATTGCCTCTCACAATCTTAATATCTCCAGGACATTAGTTTCCCTGATAAGAGTCCAACTTGATCATAGGTATAAAAATACAACTAATTACAACGATCAATGTTACCCATACTCTTCCAGCTGAGTATAGCATAGGTGATTGAGGTTGAAAGGAAGAAAAATGACATTAGTTTTAGTATGTCTTCACTCATCTTAGCAGAAATATCTCTTCCTTCCATAACACAGTGTGGAAGAAGCCATCAGGTTGGGTGATGCCCAGCAAAATTAGAGTGGCAATAGGATGAGAGATAAGTGCCAGTCAGCAGGAGTCTCTGTAGGGCCCAAGAAGATACTATTTAGCTGGGAAATCTGCAGAAGAGGTTGTATTAAACTTTTTGCTGGAAGCAGTTGAAAAGGTTGAAAAACAGATGATCACAATCACCTTTGAAGAAAATGAACCCAAACTGCCTTAATATCCATGACATCTGAGGCAATTGTGGATACAACTGGCTAAGAAATAACTTAGGAATGGTTTCCCAGCATGAGTTAAGGAATTAAAAATTATTCCTGAGCTGGAACAGCATTTGAATATCTTGTTTAAAAATTAGCACTAATAAGAACCAGCAATAGAAGATAAATACATTTGGAGGCATGCCTACTGGCTGGGACTTACTCTCACAGTAGATACAGAATGTAAGATGATGCAGTGGGGGAGTTATGGCAAAGAAATTATGGACAGGAAGATTGAGTTAACAGTGTGGTTGATATAACTTGACAACAAGGATAGTGAATATATGTGCTGATTTTATTTATTAGAAATTGCCTTGAAAGGGCCAAATATATCTTGATTATAATTTAAGTAAGTTCTGTTGCCATTAAATTCATCTTTTGAAAATGTGTTAAGGCAGGTAATTTTGGGGTTGGAAGATGCCTTCCTTCCTCCTGAAAATATGACAGTGCCTGACTTGTAGGGTTTTTCAAAATTATTTTTTCAGGAGAATTAATTTAAGATTTATTTGAAATCACCATACTGTGAGCTTTACAAGGTAAGAAATCATTTCTCCCTCTTCTCTCTGCAAAGCCTGACACTATATTCAGCATGGAGTAAGCTCCCAATGAATGCCTCACAAATTGTTTAATTGTTCTGGATTCTGTTCTGAGGGAGATGGTGCTTCTCCTCCTCTGCCTATCCCTTTTTAGCATTTATTGAACCCTTACTGTTAATCATGTATATTCTATTAATCTCTTTATTTGCAGTGCCTCTTTCTATTTTCAAGCAACTATATGAAGAAGGTTCTGTTGTATCTAAACATGTGATAAGACAATTCATGTTTAGGAAAATTAAGTACTAGTCCACAGTAAGGGATTTATAAATGGCATACTAGCCTAAAATCCAGCACTACAAAAGTGCATCATCATATTTTTTATGGTACAATGCTTATTCTCTAGGTTTCTTGGGGGAACTCTCTCCTGTAACAGCAATGGGCTTGGCTTCAGTTCCTCTCAGACTTCATTTGTTTGTGTATAACCTTCACAATTTTTGTATTGCTAATACTTCAACTAGTTAACACTAACATACATTGCCTACACAATTTCTATCACTGTTTTGAGCATTATTTGCATTGACATTTTTAATCCTCCAATAATCCATAGGTAAATGTTAGCATCACTATTTTTTACAAACTGAGGCCAAAGAAATTAAGTGGTGAAGCCAGAATTTATTCTAGAATCTGACCCCAGAATTTAAGTTCTTAAATATTATACAATATTATTATTCAGTATTATCCAATTACTAAATACTTTTCTTACATGGATTCACTATGCATATATTTACTTCTAAAAGGTTGTATTCACTTTTGTTATAAATACTAGTTACATATTTTCCTAACACATCTTAAGATAAAATATTTAACAAGGATTTTCTTTTAAATTCATACTATTTAAAATCACATTTGTGGATGACATTGTGGATGACATTTTATATATAGAAAATCCTAAAGACTCTACCAAAAAACTATTAAAGCTAATAAATGAATTCAGTAAAGTTGCAGGCTACAAAATCAACATTCAAAAATTTGTTTTGTTTCTATATACTGACAAATATCAGAAAGAATTTTTTTTAAAAAAAATCCAATTTACAGTTGCATCAAAAAGAATAAAACACCTAGGAATAAATTTAACCAAGGATGTGAAAAAAAAAAATCTATACACTGAAGACTATCAAACATTGGTGAAGGAATTTTAAGAGACACAAATAAATGGACAGATATTTCATGCTCATGGATTGAGAGAATTAATATTGTGAAAATTTCCATATTGCCCAAACCAATCTCCAGCTTCAATATAATCTCTATAAAAATTCCAATGGCATTTTTCACAGAAATAGGATAATTAATCTCAAAATTTCATGAAAACACAAAAGACTCCAAAGAGCTGAAATAGTTGAAGGCATTAAGAAGTACAAACTCCCAGTTATAAAATTAACTCAAGGGAATATCATGTACAAAATAGGGAATATAGTCAAATAATATTGTAATAACTTTGTATGATCACAATTGGTAACTGTACTTACTGTGAGGATCATTTCATAATGTATAAAGGTATCAAATTACTAGGATGTATACCTGAAATAATAAGATATTATATATTAATAATACTTCAGTAAATAATAAAAAGAAAAATCAACTCACATAAAACTAATGGAACATATAATACATTTTGAAGTCATTTGCTTAGTAGTGAACACTGGCTTCTGAATCACAGGACCTTTTTATTCTGGACCACAAACACATGGATATGCCTTAATATGCCTTTGGAAGACACCAATTAATTCTTTAAAATCTCTTTCTCACTGAGCCTGAGTCAAGATAATTGAATTTTTCTTAATGCATAACTCTGGGAATTTACTATACATATAACAAAATTGGTGTGAAAGATGAAACATAAAAGCATCTAGAGTTTAGATCCAACTCTGCTACAAGTTACTGTATTACCTTAGGCTAGATCTTTAATTCTTATATGTGTCAGTTTCTCTTGCTGTACAGTGATGTATTTGGTTAGGTTTATGATCAATTTGGGTTCTAGAAATTCTTTTAGGTATGTTCTGTTAGGTGTTGATCAGTCATGTGTGACCACAAGAGGGAACAAAAAAATAAGGGCTCAGAAAAACAAAGCCTATTATACTCACAGGTCTTAAAGATACAAAATCACCTCATGCCATGAAGGGGGGTCACATAGAAAGAGTGCCAAGAAACCAGTGCAACTAATTGGGTGGAAAGCAGAGAGTGAAGACCTTGAACAAGTGCCTTTACTGAGGGATGCCTGGGTGGCTCAGCAGTTGAGCGCCTGCCTTTGGCCCAGGGCGTGATTCTGGAGACGTGGGATTGAGTCCCACATCAAGCTCCCTGCATGTAGCCTGCTTCTCTCTCGCCTGTGTCTCTGCCTCTCTCTCTCTCAGTGTCTCTCATGAATAAATAAAATCTTAAAAAAAAAAAAATACCTTTACTGAAGGTCGGAGTGGAATACACAAGAAAAGGCGTGAGAGGTTTTCATTGATGTGTTTGAACGTTACTAGGTCATGGTTAAAGGAGGACAGTAAGAACTTGTAACAGGGGCCACCTTTATCATACTTGTACATCCAATCACCTGGGCAAGGTATGGCCTGCTTTTGGGAATGTTGAAGCAGCAGAAAAGAAGAGAAAAGAAAAAAAAAATTTACCATACAAAATACAAAACCACTTGGTTTCTTTTTAAACACTTTTTAATTTAAATTCGATTTAGTTAACATATGGTGTGCTATTAGTTTCAGGAGTAGAATTTAGTGATTCATCATTGTATATAATACCTAGTGCTCATTCCATCAAGTGTCAAACTTAATGCCCATCATACACCTACCCCATCTCCCCACCCACCTCCCCTCTAGAAACCCTCAGTTTGTTCCCTGTAGTTAAGACTCTCATATGGTTTGCCTCCCTCTATGTTTTCATCTTATCTTATTTTTCCTTCCCTTCTCCTATGTGCATCTGTTTTTTCTCTTAAATTTCACATATGAGTGAAATACGATATTCATCTCTGACATGTCACTTAGCATAATACCCTCTAGTTATCTTCATGTCTTTACAAATGGCAAGACATCATTCCTTTTCGTGGCTGAGTAATACTCCATTATATATATACACATGTACATATGTGGTATATATATATATATATATATATATATATATATATATATATACCACATCTTTATCCATTCACTTATTGATGGACATCTTGGCTAGTTCCACAGTTTGACTATTATGAACATTGCTGCTATAAACATTGGGATGCATGTTCCCCTTCAAATCACTATTTTTGCATCCTTTGGATAAATACCTAACAGCTGGGTTGTAGGGTAGTTCTATTTTTTACTTTTTGAGGAAACTCTATACTATTGTTCAGGGTGGCTGCACCAGTTTGCATTTCCACCAACATACCACTTAGTTTCTTTGATCTTTCATATATGCTTGTTCCTAATTCAGGCCACAAATTCTGAAGATAAACTGAAAGCCATAAAGAATTTTATCTACACTCTACAATGATGGAAGGAGACTTCAATATCGTACTTTCAAAAATGGATACAACACTTAGACAGATCAATAAGGAAATAGAGGACTTAAAAAACAGTATAGATCAAATGGATCTAACAGATATATACTGAACAGTCCACTCAAGAATAGCAGAAAAAACATTTCTCTTGAGTGAACATGGAATAGTCTCCATATTAGACCACATGGCAGTAAATAAAACAAGTCTTAACAAATTTAAGAATATTGAAATCACACAAAGTATTTTTTGGTCACAGTGGAATGAAAATAGAAATCAGTAACAGAAGAAAAACTAGAAAATCCACAAATATGTAAAAATTAAACAGTGCACTCTTAAACAGCTACTGGGTCAAAGAATAAGCTACAAGGGAAATTAGAAAATATCTTGAGACAAATGAAAATGAAAGTGAAAGCACCACATATTGAAACTTCTGGATGAAGTAAAAGCAGTGGCAAGAGGGAAATTTATAGCTACAAATACATTAAAAAGAAGAAGAAAGATCTTATATCAGCAACCTAACTTTGGATCTTAAGGAACTGAAAAAAGAAGGATAGATTGAATTCAAATGAGCAGAAAGAAGAAAATCAAGATTAAAAAAGAGATAAAATATTTTTCTATGTTTCAGAACAGAAATGTTATGCAAAAAAATCAACAAAACCAAAACCAATAGTTGGATCTTTGAAAATATCAACAAAATTGACAAACCTTTACTTGATGTAACTAAGAAAAAAACATAAAAAATTAACACAACTAAAGTCATAAATAAAAGAAGGAAAATTAATTTTACAGATATATAGGGAATTATGAGAGTACTATGAACAACAAATTGGGTAATCTAAATTGACAATTCCTAGAAACAAACAACAAATCAAAAATAAATCAATCATAAAGAAATAGAAAATCTGAACAGACCTATAACTAGTAAAAAGAATTAATCAGTATTCAAAAATCATTCAACAAAGAAAATTCCAGGACTGCATGGCTTCATAAGTGAATTTTACCAAACGTTAAGAGAGCAAATAACACCAATCCTTCTCAAACTCTTTCAGAAAATTGAAGGGGAGAGAATACCTCCAAACTCATTTTATGAGGCCAGCATTACCCCCAATACCAAAACCACACAAAGACACTAATTACAGATTAGTATTCCTTATGAACATAGAAACAAAAATCCTCAATAAAATACTAGCAAACCTAACTCAACAGTATATTAAAAGGATGATACATTTAACAAAGTGGAAATTATTCCTAGAATTCTGGGATATTTTAACATATGAACATCAATCAAGACAATATGCTACATAACAGATTGAAAAGGAAAAAAAAACATAGAATCATCTCAATGAAGAAATTCAACACCCTTTCATGATAAAAACACTCAAAACACTAGAAATAAAAGAAAATTATCTCTACATAATAAAGACCATGCATGAAAAGCCCACAGGAACATCATACTAAATGGTGAAAGATTGGAAACTTTTTATTTTCTAAGACCAGAGGGGCTCAGTGGTTGAGCATCTGCTTTTGGCTCAGGTCATGATCCTGGGGTCCTAGGATCAAGTCCCACATCAGACTCCCTGCTTCTCCCTCTGCCTATATCTCTGCTGCTCTGTCTCTGTCTCTCATGAATAAGCAAAATATTTTTTAAAAATGCAAAAAACTTGAATAGACATTTCTCCAAATAAAATATACAAATAGCCAATAAGCACATGAAAAGATGCTCAACATCACTAATCATTAGGAAAGTGCAAATCAAAACTACATGGGATCCCATTTTTATATCCATTAGGATGGCTATTATAAAACCAACAAAACAGAAATGAAAACTAACAGGTGTCAGTGAGAGTGTGGAGAAATTAAAACTATTATGCACTGCTGTTAGGGTTATAAAGTAGTACAGCTACTTGGAAAACAGAATGGCATTTCCTCAAACATTAAAAATAGGATTACCATGTGATCCAGCAATTCTACTTCTGAGTATATACCCAAAAGAAGTAAAATATTTGAACAGATACTTGTACACCTTTTTTTATAGCTTTGTATTTACAATAGCCAAAAGTTGGAAGCAACCCAAATGCTCGTCAGTGGATGAAAGAATAAACAAAATGTGAGATATATATATAATGTATATATAGTTATATATATATATAAACTATATATATAGTTATATATAATATATATTATATATATATATAACCAAACATTATTCAGCCTTTCAAGGGAAGGAAAATCTAACACATGCTACATGATGAACCCTGAAAACATTATACTAAGTGAAATAGGTCACAAAAGGACAAATACTATATGATTCTTTATATGAAGTACCTAGGGGTAATCAAATTTACAGAGACAGAAAGTAGAATAGTGGTTGCCAGGAGTAGAGTGAAGGAGTGAGTGGGGAGTTAGTATTAAATGAGTACAAGGTTTGAGTTGTGGAACATAAGAAATGTTCTAGAGTGATGGATGCATCGGACTGTGAATTTACTCAAAGTAGATTTTTCAATGGCTAAAATGGTAAATTTTATGTACACTTCGCCACAATTTTTTTCAAAGATTTTATTTATTTATTCGAGAGAAAGAGAGCACACAAGCAGACTCCCCACTGAGCAGGGAGCCAGACCTTGAGATCATGACCTAGGCTAAAGGCAGATGCTTAACCAACTGAGCCACGCGGTGCCCTGCCACAACTTTTTTTAAAGTAAAAAGGTATTAAACAGTCACCAAATTGTCTTTGGTTTCTGACAACAAACAATCCAGAATTAGCCTTGGCTTCCTTAAATTTGCTACAAAATCAACCAGCAGAATCCCAAATCCTAGAAGTTTACTGAGATGTCCCATCATTCCTTCATTGTGCTTTCTCCCTCACTATAAGGTAAATAAATTATTTAAATATATATACAATTTAAATTAAATATAAATTAAATGTAAAAATAAGATAATTATATGTATATACATAAAGTGAATCCACCATTTATAGAATTTTTACTGTTAATAATTTCTATTATAAAGACTCTTGCTACAACACTTATATAGTACCAAATATTTCATGTAGATTGGCTCAAAGTTAGAATTTCATAAGAAGATTTTTGTTAAACAGACATGGAAACATGAATCCACAAAACTCATTCCCTACCCCTAAGTAAGTGTTAGTCAATAATTTTTGGTGCTTCTCCTGGAGCCTCTCAATAAGTATGTAATATTAGTTTGCATTTTCTACCTCATATATTACCCATGACACAAATTAGATGCTAGAATTATAATTCTGGTCCATAGAGTGCAAGATTGATCTTTAGGATATATTGTGCCATAGATATGAAAATACAAACATACATTAATGAACATTAATCAATAAAACTATAATAACGACTATTTAGATGACATTTATTCCTCAGGATTACTTATCTCATTTACAGCAAGGATAGCAAATAGGTTTCAATTCCTATTTCAATGCTGATTACTTTGAGATTGCAAGTTCATTTTCTCTTGAGCCCTGCTCCTAAAATCAGTGTTTATTCATGTGCCCAGTACATGGTAGGTACTAAGAAATATTTGTTGAATGAATGAGTGGTTGAATGAATAGTGCTTAACAGAGAATCATCTTGAGAAATATATATATATTTTGGGGGGGGGGGGCATTCACCAGTCTCAGTGTAAAAAAGTGACCTTAACTTGTTACACATGCAGAAATAATGAAATATTCACCACATACATGTGTCCAATTTGTAAAGTTATGCTTTTTGTTTTTAAGATTTTATTTATCTATTCATGAGAGATACAGAGAGAGAGAGGCAGAGACACAGGCAGAGGGAGATGCAAGCTCCACACAGGGAGCCTGATGTGAGACTCGATCCCAGGACCCCGGGATCAAGCCCTGAGCCAAAGGCACTCAACCACTGAGCCACCTAGACGTCCCAAGTAATGCTTTTCCAACACATATGTACCAGCAGATAACTTGGGGATCCTACTAAAATGTAGATTCTGAATCAGTAGGACTGGGATGGAACCCAAATTCTGTTATTTACAAGTTATCATGGAATTCTGGTGCTGTTAGTTTTCAGGCAACATTTGAGTAGCATGGAGCTAGACTGAACAGTGGTCCTTGTTAAAACCCAGACTGGCCCACCCACAGAGTTTCTGACTCACTAAATCTGCAGTGGAACTGGATAATTTGCATTTCTAAGAAGTTACTAGGTGATCCTGATGCTGCTTTCTCCCACATTACACTTTGAAAACCACTGATCCAGAATATTTTCCTCCACCTACCCTCCTCAGTAATGATACATGAACTGACAGGTTTTAAGGCATAGTAAGTCACCTTGTGTTTTACAACCCAACTTGAGTTACTTTCAGTTGCTGGTGTTTCCTTCCTTCCAGAAAGAGCCTTGGACTGTCATCTTTTAAGCCATTTCTAAGGAAACAATAACCTTTGCAAAGTAACTACTGGTGTATGTCTTAGAGGCTGAGGAGAGGAATTATTTTCTCCCTACCTCACATGTTTAAATATTCTAGAAATTCTCTGGAGTTTTAAGCTGAACCAACCTATTCCTGTAAAGAGAAAAACTATCTGATATCTATAGACATGTGTCAGTCACAACTTAGGACACTTTTCCCCTCCTGAGAAACGTAAACACACAAAGAAAAAAAGAGTCATGAGTATGGTTATATCCAGCAAGTATCCATAATGAGCTATGTACTAAATTGAGGCATTGACTAATCTTTTATAAAACTTCATTTATCACTCTCTTATGAACTATGAAATTGCTCTCACAATTTGGTAAATCTAGTTCTCTGGTTTATCACCATGATACTGGGGAAAGAAAGACTTCATTTTGCCATTTGAGTCCCCGAGAAACATATTACAGAGAAAAGGAGAATCTGATGATTTCTGAGATTGTAATTTCAGTAAGTCAAGAAAAAAAAAAATACAAGTTCAAAACCCAGAAAGCAAAGGGCTGGAATATGTTTTAGTCTTGTCAAATATGGTGTTTATAATGGGATAATTAATCTAGAATGAAAAGAAAGCATCTAACTTTCTAGAAGTACAGTTCTGGTCTGTGTTACCATTATTAAAAGATAAACTGAGGCATATTAAAATTTTCAAGATCTTATTTGAACTTACCTGATTTGAATTGAACAGCGCCAAAAATAAGGGTGGTTAAGAGTACTCTACTGACAGGAATTAGGGGGAGGTTTTTATATCGGAGACACTGAAACAAAGCAAATAAATTAGTTGATTGACTAGGCTTGAACGGCTACCTGATTTGGGAAAGCGTAGGTTTGTGATTGGTTGTTCTTAAGTTTTATTTTCACAGATTTAAGTGTGTTGACTCTGGCTTAGATTTTGGATTGTTTACATAGATTAGTTACCAAGGCATTAGTCACCCCAGTCTAATAGCCTCCTTATTTAAATACTTTAACAACATCATCATCAATTGATTTATATGAAAGTCATTCCATCACTTATAAAGTGGCTTTAAGTAGTCAGAAATAAATAGCGCATTAACAGGGGTAGAATAGACGGTGTATAGCTGTACTACAGAAAATATTTTGGCTATTAGACTATGATTTTCTTGAAGGCTAGGATATTCATGAAACTAACTTTTTCTCAACATTTAATAAAGTGCAGTATGGTATAGGCACTCCTTAACTATTTGTTGTTATATAAACTTCAGACAGTATCATTTCCTTCGGTATGCTTCACCTGTTCTGTGAATTGGAGCATTTGAAGGGCACTCCATAATATGGAAAATATGATTTTGAGAAATATGATGAGTTATCATATATTTTCCCCTATTTGCTTCTGGATATTTAATGTATTTTATTCAATGTGATATACTAGTAAATGGGAAAAAAACTGAGATTTAAAAATAGATCTTCTGATTATACACTGAATTTTCTTTCCAAAGTTATACATAAAGAAGCATGAAGATCAATTTAAATCAGATTTTTCTCAAAAAGAAAGTCTTCATTTTCACGGAAATCTTAACTACCTTCCCACAATATCTCATGCGGTTATATTAATTCTTAAAATGAAAAAGAAAAACACAAAAATAGAAACTGATTTGAAAATTATCTTATTAATATCAAGTATGCTCACCAGAGGACTGAAGCACAGCATGTAGCTTTAGAATAGCCAAATTAAACATTACTGAGCTGTAGGTTCATTGCTTTGATAAATACATATTTGCTATTTCTGTTATATGTTTTCGAGAAATTAGTATAACTGTCATACTTTACAAAGAGAAGGCAAATGGTCTTCAAAATGGTTTTCACTAAAAAAAAAAAAAAAAAAAGAAAAAAAAAGATTTTCACTAAATGATTACCTTTATCAGAAGCACTCAGTGGCACACTGTCTTCAGAAACCTGGTCGTTTAACAAATCAAATCATCTCATATCTTATGCCCAACATTAAAGATTCAGAGTAGTTCTTAATTGCCCTCTATTTCTTAATCTATTCTCACCTCTTATAACATCCTTTATTCTCACAAAGCTTATGTACACCTAACTTCACATTTTGTTCATATATTCTTTTCCTCTACCCCATTACATGCTCACTGTTTATTTTGACACCTGGTAAAAACTTGTCCAATTTGAAATGACTTTCTTGAGTAACCTCTGAAGTAGACTTGTTTTCATAGCTTTAAATTCTTTTTTGGGGATCCCTGGGTGGCGCAGCGGTTTGGCGCCTGCCTTTGGCCCAGGGCGCGATCCTGGAGACCCGGGATCGAATCCCACATCAGGCTCCCGGTGCATGGAGCCTGCTTCTCCCTCTGCCTATGTCTCTGCCTCTCTCTCTCTCTCTCTGTGACTATCATAAATAAATAAAAAAAAAAAAAATTAAAATTCTTTTTTGGAAAATCCATATTCTGATTGCCAGTGTGGAACTGAGCAATTTACTGTTCTCAGTCCATATATTTCTAGTGAATTTGGTAATATCAAATGTCGTGAGCTAGAAAGACACCTAGAAGAATTAATATTTCGTCTGAGACCTGAATGATAAGAACAGTCAGTTTTATAGAGATTTAAGGAGAGCATCCCATTCAGACAAAAACGTAAGGGCAAAGGCTCTGAGGCAGGAATTAAATTTGCAGTTTTGAGCAACTGAAAGACATAGTAGGTAAAGTATGTAATGAATGGTGGGGGACCGGTGGTCGATGAGATTTGCAAGGTAAGACCCCAGTAAGACTTTAAATACAGTGTTGTTGTTGTTTTTTGTTATGAATTTTTAATGTTATGAGTACTGAAAACTATTGGAAGGTTTAAACTAGACAGCCTATAAGATCAGACATATATTTCAAAAAGTCATTTGGTGACTGAGGGGAGAAGGTGCTCAGAGTGCTAGTGTAATTCCACTCTGTGACCATGGGCAAGCCTTTAATTGACATCTTCAGCTGTCAAATGGAAATAAAAGCTTCACTGAATAAGGTACAAATAGGGTCTTTTGTGAGAAATAATTTAGGCAAGAGTGTGATGAAAAAACAGAAAAAATTTTGGAAATTATGGGGGAAAAAAGTCTAAGATTATGAAAGGAACATAGTCTATTCAACAAATCAAACAAGTATAGAATAACAGGAATGAGTTATTCAGAATAACAGGGAAGCAAGGGAGAATGTTTTCCATTATTCCACTTACCTCTCTCATTGGTTTCCCCTGTCCTTTTTTTTCATTTTCTGATTTCAAGAGTTAGCTTTGGCTATTTCCTGCTGTCAGTTTCATCTTCCTTATTTATTAAATTATTCATTAAATATGTTGGGAGACAAGTATAATAGAAGTGGGGAGTTGGAGACCAAAAAGAGGACGAAAAACAAGAATAGAGAAGAAGAAAAATGATTATAGCAACCTTTGCTTCCCTCATTCATGAACCATCAATGGAATGTGCATGGTGAGGAGTAGAAAACGATGTAACTGACTTGATCTGCTTATGTAAGCTCATATTTTGTGAATTAGAAGTGAGATGTTAGGGGGCACCTGGGTGGCTCAGTCAGTTAAGTGGCTACCTTCGGCTCAGGTGATGATCTCAGGGTCCTGCATCCAGCTCCCTGCTCAGTGCAGAGTCTGCTTCTTCTTCTCCCTCTGCTCCTCCTTGCTGCTGTGCTCTCTCTCTCTTTCAAGTCATAAATAAATACTCCTAAAAAATGAGATATTAATATAGACTTTCTTTGACATTGTGCACAAGTGATGTACAAAGAATCACTAAGTATTTTTAAAAATTCATATTAATTTTGCATATTTTTGCTAGTGTCAATCATTGTGTATGAGAGAATGAAACTATTTGATAAGAAAGAACAATAAATTTGTATCTCTGTGTCTAAGGAAGCAAAGAGTGTGTTTGTCTAAATAACAGAGACTTCTTATCTCTTAATGACCATTAATACAGGATATTTTTCAAATTTTCTGTTACCTCTTTTGTGTGTGATTTTTTCTTTTTTTTTTTTTTTTCTAAGATTTTATTTATTTATTCATGAGAGACACAGAAAGAGAAGCAGAGACAAAGGCAGAGGGAGAAGCAGGCTCCATGCAGGGAGCCTGATGTGGGACTCAATCCCAGGACTCTAGGACTACACCCTGGGCCAAAGGCAGGCACTAAACCGCTGAGCCATCCAGGGATCCCCTTTGTGTGTGATTTTCAATCTGTTTTAACACAGTGAATCTACAGTGTTATAGAAGCTAGTTTAAGTCCAAATGTAGAACCATTCATTTGACTTCAGATAATTCAGCGCTCCTCCAAATAGTTTTCCATTATATGTTAATGTTTTGTTGTACAGGTAATAGATAAATAGATTGTCCTTATAAGAATTTTAATTTGCTTCCAAGGCTATAGTTTACTTATTGTATTATTTACAATATTAGGCACCTCTTATCACCTTGAGATAATTATTTGTCAGTCATTTAGTGAAAAACTTCTAGCCACTTTTAATTTATATTTATACTCAGGAATTATATTCATTTATATAAATAAATAAATCCTCTAAATATATAGGATTTTTCATATGAATGTTACCAATCCATACATATTGTCCTGGAATTTTATTTTAATTTAACACAGGGTCTTGGAGATTATTCTGTATTCATACAGATTCTTTTTTTTTTTTTTCAGCTGTTGTATGGTATAATATTACATGAAATTTTTTAATAGGAAGAATTTAAATGCTTAGAATTAAGGTAATGAATAAATATTTTCTACTACTTTTCAGACCAAGATGGACTCATCTCTCTAAATGGCATTTCTGAAAAATAAAAAATTGTCAAGGTAAAATATCAAACATAATGATTTACTTCCCTGTGGTATATTCTCAATGATAATGAATTAATTCAGGGTCCTAGGTTTATAGGACCTATATAATTTTTTTCTTTTATAATGTAGTCATGAGAATAATCAAAAGAAATGCAGTGAATTTTGCAAAACTTCAATTTCCTCATTGGTAGAATGGCTATGCTATTGGATCTCTGCCTTCATGGCATTATTGAGAAGAATCATTGGAATAGTAGATATGAAACTGAGAAGTTATTAGAGATTACACCAATAAGACTAGGAGAAGCAGGGGCTTGTTTTTTACTCTTTATCAAGTGATTAGTTAAGCTACTGCTGCGTTCCAAACCATCTCCAAACTCAGTAGCTTAAATACATTTATTTCTCATGCATCTGTATCTTGTCTGGGGTTAGGGAGATCTAACCTGGCTCAGCTGAGGTGGATTTCTTTTATGTAATTCTCACTCTCTTAAACCAACAAGCTAGCTAATACATGTTTTTCTCATGCTGATGGCAAGCATGTAAAGTGAATGAAAACATGCAGTCTTTTGAGCCTTAGGCATAGTACATGTACCCTGCCCTTCTGTCTTTTTTCTGTTGGACAAAGAAATCCCATAATAAAAATGATGCCAAGGGGTGCCTGGGTGGTTCAGCAGTTGAGCATCTGCCTTCAGCTCAAGGCAGGATCCCAGGGTCCTGGGATGGAGTCCAATGTTGGGGCTCCCTGCATAGAGCCTGCTTCTTCATCTGCCTCTGTCTCTGCTTCTGTGTCTCTCATGAATAAATAAAATCTTTAAAAAACAATGATGTCAAGAGTTAGATAAGTGGGAAGAATTGCAAAATCACGTGTAAAAGTGTGAGTACAGGGAAGGGGGCCAAATGTGCAATCTACCACATACCAGGTTGCTTTTTCTTTGTATTTCAGTGTCTTCAGACTCCAATCACATCTTAACATATGTATGGATTTTTTTTATATGCATAGATTGATACACTTAGTTTTTTTTTTTAAGATTTTCTTTATTCATGAGAGACACAGAGAGAGAGAGAGAGAGAGAGGCAGAGACACAGGCAGAGGGAGAGCAGACTCCATGCAAGGAGCCTGATGTGGGACTCCATCTCAGATCCCAGGATCAGGCCCTGAGCCAAAGGCAGATGTGCAACTGCTGAGCCACCCAGGCATCTCAATACACTTAGTATTTTAGCCTGTTTTGAAAGGAATTTCAATACCATAAAGATGACCACAAAATAAACATATATCAATATTTATAATATGATTTTATATAACATCTGTCATTTTGTATAGCATTTGTGGTATATTACTTGAAAAATTATTCATCGATTAGAAAATCATAGAGTGCTAGATTATAATGTAAATGTTCTATTTGATAGATTATTCACACCTAATTCTTGGCCACAATTCAGCATCATCCTGGGCTATAACTTAGAAAATCATGAAGAAGAAATAGTTAATAAAATCATCATACTATCCCAGACATGAGCTGTCTCAAATGCTAGATTGTCATTAGTTCTATGAAGACACCAGATCTTCTCTTCAAATAAATTACATTTCTAGAGGGGGAAAAATATGCCTGTCAGCAAAGTTTCTTTATGAAAATACAGACAAAATGAAGAATATGATGATAATTTGGTTCATAATTTATCTCCTCGAGTGACAGTAGGACAGGGAATTTTTTCCAGATGCAAAGTGGTTGGAGTAGATATCTTTTTCTCTTCTCAGAACATATTGTAATTAAAATAGCTGAAAATAATTTCTTTCTGATAAGAATAATGAGAACATAAGATAATCCTTTTCAATATATTACTCTTCCACCTTTCTATGTTTAGGTAATATACATTAATATCTCACATGCTACATGATTTGGGATACTTAGAAATAACCCATGGAATATACTGTTCTGATTAGAATCTGGAAACTGAAACATTCTATTACCAGATCATACTTAGCCTTACATCCTACTAGGCACACTCTGGGCATGCAGGTATGAACCCTACAGAGAAAAACTGAGTAAAGATGGTTTCAGGATTGGTTTCCTAGAACCTAGACCAACTTTCTTAGTGGTAGGTATAAGAGAACTGTTTTATGCTGATGCTCCAGCAACCTTGTACAATATAATGCACATAGGCAAGGCTCAACCACAACATAAGCCTTATCAGAATGCCTGTGAGCTTCTAGCCTCAGATAAAGATAAACTGTTTTGTGTAGAACTGCTGCAAAGCAATTTGTCACTTAATTCCTTATCTTGAGAGATGCTTTCATGGGGCAGTTTCTCATCTCTGTAATACCAATAGGATAGGTTGCTTTCTGTCCTGTCCCCTCATAGGTTATAGCTGCAGAGTATGAAATTGTTTAATTGCAGTGTGTAATTGGCTCCTCAGAAACAAGGTGCCCCATAACTCATTTGCATGTTATCTGGTCTCTTTGTTTCGGTGTCATCCTGTGACTTGGGGAGCTCCATCACTGCTAATCTTATTTTTGCTTATTTTTACTTATCTACAAGCAATAAATTGTGAATCTATCTAGACTTATATTTTCTTTACTATTTCAATTTGTCAGCTTTATTGAAAAATTTGTCCCCAACCTTGGGCTGGTAGTCATAATGCTCTTTTAGAAGAATGACAACTAGAGTCCTTTGCATTCATTGGTCAGGTATGGTACTGTGGTAGGTAGAAGTGGATTTGGTTGCTGAAGTGTTCAGTAACAACGGAGAAAACTAGTTCTGAAAAATGATCCCTGATATGACTGATGAGTTGCATCGGTATTTAGATTTAGAGATAAAGTAGGGAGAAGACTGAAGTAAATGAGAGTGTGTGGTGGTTGTTGCCCATTCTTCTGCACCACTGGCAAATCAATGGCACTTTCCTTCAACTAGTGGTTGTCAAAAGATGAAATACTTCCTGGAGTATTCCAAAGCAATTAGTTATTTAGAGAATTACTCTCTGCTCTTGCAAACACAAAAGGAGAGAAATTAGAGATCAATTTGGGCAAAAGCCTAGTGAGACTCTTAGAAATGTGACTCATCTGGTTAGCAGATGAGGGAACCACACTAAGTTTGCTGGATAAGAAGAGATGGAATTCTCTTAGTTGATTAATGACCAGCCCTATGTCCCAAGCTACTCTGGCCACAACTGCCTTGCTCAGTGACATGGACACAGAGGAAGAACCTGTCAAGACAGATCAGGACATACTGGAATGAGTTTTCACTTACAAATGAAACAGTGGCCTGCCCAGGATGTGATTTCATTCTGTGATAAGCACCCATGGAAACCTGTAGGAGGAGCTATGGCCTCATTAGAACCACTGGAGCTCCACCAGAGACTAATAATAGAGATCATGAACATCTAGAAAATGATAGTCACCTAATAGATACTGTCCCTCACTTTCAAGGGACATACAATCTGAAGATCTGGGAAGTAACAAAAAAGAAAATCCCTAGCTAGATTTGCCATTCCCTGTGAGCAAATAGAAGGCAAGTGGGACAATCTCAAACCCCCTTTGCTGACATATGTGCTATTCAGACCAGTGTTGACCTGATACTTTTGATCTCTACTTAGATCAGTAGATCTAAGATCTTAGATCTTAGATCAGCCACCTCTCTATTTAGATTTTACTCTTTTTAAAAGCAAACAGGATTGGGATAGAAACTGAGGTTTACAAAAAAGGACTAGAGATCTTCTTCACTGGTTAAGATGTGTTGAGGATTTTATGGCACCCAAGGTTGCCAAATCCTTTTTAGTCCTGTGGTGCTGGGATGCATCTATGGGTGTGATTTAAAAAAAAAAAAAAATTTTTTTTTGAGAAAACTCTGATTGGACAGTAAGCTGATTAACTTTATGGGTGGATCCTTCTGTGGCAGTACACAATAAGTAACTAATAATACTGACCATATTGTGGCATTTAGACATGTTAAGGATATGTAGTCTGTTCTTGATTATAGGAAATATTCTCAATGGGGAAATAATATAATAAGAGCAGGGATTCCTTTGAGACATAACTAGGAGCCCATAAGTTCCCCTGCCTAGTCATGTGGTTACTGTGAAGTAGTAGAGGATAACTAGAGGGGTATGAGTGGCAGGAAATCATGGCATTGACCAGGGTATTAGAGGAGGAAGAGCCACCTAAAGAAACATTATCAGCTTATATTAGCCTTGTATGAACAGTGAAAACTAGTACTTGCTACTTCTCTGTGGATTACTGGAGTAAAATCACTGTGGTAGTAATCCCTCTTATTATTGCAGTTCTAGATAGAACAATCTAAGTCCTTTGTACAGATTAAAGATATTGTACATGGTGGTGGGCATTCCTAATGCCTCCTTAAGCACCCAGTGCATCTAAAGGATCACAATCAATTTGCCTTTCATGGCTTGTGTTATGACATAATTTTACTGTGTTCCCTCAAGGCCATCTACTCCCCATGATTTATCTTCAGAAATTAAGCAGAAAAGTAGAAAAGACAAGGATCCTATCAGAAGTGCCCTGGTACCATTATATTGGCAGCATTATTGAAAGGGTTAAAGACAAAGTCTAGGCTGCCATTAGCTGAAATTTATCAATATTGGAGTAACTAGGTCTGGAAGATTAATCCTGACAAGTTAGAGGAACTAGTAACTTAAGTGAATTTCTTGGAACCATATGGGCTAATGCTCACAGGAAAATTCCCGAATCAGTTCAAGATTGAAATTAGGCTTAAACATTGCAGCAAACCCAAAGAAGCATCAGTACATCTAATAGGCCTATTTCTATTGGAATTAGTTCATACTTCACACAAAGTATGGGATATACTCAGTTATGTAAAAACACTGAATAGAAAGCCACCTTTGAGAGGGGATATGGGCAACAACAGGCCTTAGAATCTATCCACCAAGCTGCACACACTCCAATGAGCCTTTGAGATATAAATGCCAGTGACTGACAATTATGTAGATTGAAGTGTATGTTGAAAATTGTTGCCACCAAGGCCATGGTGCCCTCAGTTTTTAGACACAACATTTGCCTTATTCTGCCGGCTGGTATATCTCACTTGAGTCATAATTACTGGTTCGTTACTAGGTGTTGGCAGGTTCTGAGTCAGTAAGCAATAGCAGATTTATGCCTTGACACCCCTATCCTGGGATGGATCACAATGAAAGCACTAACAAGAAAGGGTACTGCCCAATAAGCGTCTATTATTAAATAAAAACAGTATAACCAAGAAAGACGTAAACCAAAGATTAAGTGGAGCTTTATAGATACACAAAAATGTGGCCAGTTATTCTCAGATGTGATCATCTCAAATGGGGGATCAATACCAGTATCTCTGCCCTCTGTGCCTTCCTCCTGCATTCGTATGACTCTCTCCCATATCCCTCCCAGATGAGCAATTTCTTGACCCTGTCTGCCTTTCCTTGTGGCCAGGACTTGTCTCTGACATTCCTACCACCCGCATTGAAGTGAATCTCTCCTCTGTCCTATTATTTCAGGGTACTATATTCTTTGCTCCCTGGTGAGTTGACTTAATTCATGGCAATTTTCTTGGTAATGAATGTTAACCATTCTAATCTGTCGCCCCATCTGTCAAGTTTGTACCTCATTAAGGCCTTTAGTACTAAACTAAAGTACTAATGTGGTAAATTTTAGACCTAGTTACAAAATAGTAAAAAAAAAAAATTTTTCTCCCATCCACAGAGGGATAGAGGGATACCTTCCTCTATCCCATGCCTATTTTCCATTATATAGCTATATGTGTAGTAACAAGGAGGAAAAAACAGGACATTTTATAGAGAAAAGCCCTGGGTAGAATTTTATTCAGAGGGAAAGGGAGGAGTATGGTTTTCAAAGGCAAAGTCAATACTGTATTGTTTCTTTGACTTGCTTTCAGAAATAGTATTAGGAGAATGAGAGGGAAGGAGAGAAAATGGCATCCACGGGTTACAGTACCTACAGCCAAGCTGCAGCCCAGCAGGGCTACAGTGCATACAACGCCCAACCAACTCAAGGATATGCACAGACCACCCAGGCATATGGGCAGCAGAGTTATGGAACCTATGGACAGCCCACTGATGTCAGCTATACCCAGGCTCAGACCACTGCGACCTATGGGCAGACCGCCTATGCAACTTCTTATGGACAGCCTCCCGCTGGTTATACTACTCCAACTGCTTCCCAGGCATACAGTGTCAGCCTGTCCAGGGGTACGGCACTGGTGCTTATGATACCACCACTGCTACGGTCACTACCACCCAGGCCTCCTATGCAGCTCAGTCTGCATATGGCACTCAGCCTGCTTACCCAGCCTATGGGCAGCAGCCAGCAGCCACCACATCTGCAAGACCACAGGATGGTAACAAACCCGCTGAGACTAGTCAACCTCAATCTAGCACAGGGGGTTACAACCAGCCCAGCCTAGGACAGAGTAACTACAGTTATCCCCAGGTACCTGAGAGCTACCCCATGCAGCCAGTCACAGCACCACCATCTTATCCTCCTACCAGCTACTCCTCTACACAGCCAACTAGTTATGATCAGAGCAGTTACTCTCAGCAGAACACCTATGGGCAGCCGAGCAGCTATGGACAGCAGAGTAGCTATGGTCAACAAAGCAGCTATGGGCAGCAGCCGCCCACTAGTTATCCCCCCCAAACTGGATCCTACAGCCAGGCTCCAAGTCAATATAGCCAACAGAGCAGCAGCTACGGGCAGCAGAGTTCAATCTGACAGGACCACCCCAGTAGCATGGGTGTTTATGGGCAGGAGTCTGGAGGATTTTCCGGACTAGGAGAGAACCAGAGCATGAGTGGCCCTGATAACCGGGGCAGGGGAAGAGGGGGATTTGATCGAGGAGGCATGAGCAGAGGTGGGCGGGGAGGAGGACGCGGTGGAAGGGGCAGCGCTGGAGAGCGAGGTGGCTTCAATAAGCCTGGTGGACCCATGGATGAAGGACCAGATCTTGATCTAGGCCCACCTGTAGATCCATATGAAGACTCTGACAACAGTGCAATTTATGTGCAAGGCTTAAATGACAATGTGACTCTAGATGATCTGGCTGACTTCTTTAAGCAGTGTGGAGTTGTTAAGATGAACAAGAGAACCGGACAACCCATGATCCATATCTACTTGAACAAGGAAACAGGAAAGCACAAAGGTGATGCTACAGTATCCTATGAAGACCCACCATCTGCCAAGGCTGCTGTGGAGTGGTTTGATGGGAAAGATTTTCAAGGAAGCAAACTTAAGTTTTCTCTTAAGAAACCTCCAATGAACAGCATGCAGGGTGGTATACCTCCCCGTGAGGGCAGAGGGATGCCACCGCCACTCCGTGGAGGTCCAGGGGGCCCAGGAGGTCCTGGGGGCCCCATGGGTCGCATGGGAGGCCGTGGAGGAGACAGAGGTGGCTTTCCCCCAAGAGGACCCCGGGGTTCCCGAGGGAACCCATCTGGAGGAGGAAACGTCCAGCACTGAGCTGGGGACTGGCAGTGCCCCAATCCGGGGTGTGGAAACCAGAACTTCGCCTGGAGAACAGAATGCAGCCAGTGTAAGGCCCCGAAGCCTGAAGGCTTCCTTCCACCACCCTTCCCGCTCCGGGCGGCCCTGGTGGCATGCGGGGAGGAAGAGGTGGCCTCAGGGACCGCGGTGGTCCCGGTGGGATGTTCAGAGGTGGCCGCGGTGGAGACAGAGGGGGCTTCCGTGGTGGCCGGGGCATGGACCGAGGGGGCTTTGGTGGAGGAAGACGAGGTGGTCCTGGTGGGCCCCCTGGACCTTTGATGGAACAGATGGGAGGAAGAAGAGGAGGGCGTGGAGGGCCTGGAAAAATGGATAAAGGCGAGCACCGTCAGGAGCGCAGAGACCCCGGGGAGACCCCGCAGAGCTGCATTGACTACGAGATTTATTTTTTAAACCAGAAAATGTTTTGAATTTATAATTCCATATTTATAATGTTGGCCACATTATGATTATTCCTTGTCTGTACTTTAGTATTTTTCACCATTTGTGAAGAAACATTAAAACAAGTTAAATGGTAAAAAAAAAAAAAAAAAAAAAGAGAGAGAGAGAGAGAGAAAAAAGAAATAGTATTAGTACATATTCAATAACACTGAAAGAAAGCATGATGTTTTAATGATCCTAAAGAAGCCAGGGCATGCTTTTAAAAAGAAATATGAAAATGAAATAAAACGAACTGAGAAAGACTCACAAAGAAATGACTAAAGAAAGAATTGGAGAAGGAAGGGTTAGGATGCCTTGGGACAGAGCAATTTAGAATAATGCATACATGTACTCAGGTGGAGAGCGAAGTCTCTGGCTAAATATTAGGCCTTCAGATACTGGTTACAATACTGCCATCGCAGGGAGTCCTTCTTTGACTAGAGCTCTAGGACAGACCCCCCTCTCCTCTCCTCTCGTGGCAACCTTCATTTTCTTTCATAAGGTTCCCATAGTTTGAAATTATGTATCTACTTGTCTGATTATAACTGCAGTGTCCATCTTTCCCATTTGATTGGTTGCTCCTTGAAAATAGGAACCATGTTTTGTGGATCTAGCATGCTGCCAATAAATACACTGAGCATTAATTCAATGCATAGCTGTTAATGATTAAATGGGGGCTGGATCACCAGAATTCTGGCCTTAGTCCACTGCTTGGGATAGAGAGAAATCATTTGGATTATCGGTGGTGTTTGCATCATTGCCAATGTTCATTTGCCCCTTAATCATCTCAATCAGTGGTCCTGATGTAGAGCAAATTTAACCCTGTCCCCATGGAACATTTTGAAATATCTGTGGACACGTTTTGCTGTCACAAACGGAGGCACTGAAAGTTGCCCAACATATGACATTGTGTTCATCTGTGTGTGTACATGTGTGCACACACACCTGCACACATACACACACTGCAGTTTACACTGAATATACATGACCTTCTAAAATGCAGAATGTGAAAAGTAATAGTAGTCACGACTAGGAGTTATACCACATATTAATTAAATACAGGTTAAAGAACTACCCAACTGTTTACCACTATATCAGTCTTGTGGTGCTATTATGTGGGCACAGCCTTTTTGTAAGGGCAAGCTTTAATTATACTTTAATATGAAGCATTTATCACTACTTATAAAGTATAAGGTTAGTATATAAACTCTACAAATAATAGTTTTTTAGTTACAAAATTTATAGTAGTAATTTCAGTAGTTGTCATAGATGAAATGGTAGTATAATATCTTAACGATGCCAAGACACCTGGGTGATTCAGTGGTTAAGCGTCTGCCTTGGGCTCAGGGTGTGATCCTGGAATCCCGGGACTGAGTCCCACATCAGGTTCCCTGCATGGAGCCTGCTTCTCCCTCTGCTATGTCTCTGCCTCTCTCTCTCTGTCTCTCTCTCTGTCTCTCATGAATAAATAAATAAAATCTTTAAAAAAAAATATATATATATATATATATATATATAAAACAATGCCTAAAGGAGCCACTGGCATGGACAATTAATTGGAGAAAGTAGTAGTTGTACCACTGCTAGTAGTAATACTAATAACTCATATTCACTGAATGTTTATTGTGTATGCCACAGTTTGAGTTCTAGAAAGCAACTCTGAGATGGAGGTTAACAGTCCAAATATCAGTTGGAATCAGTATTTATGGAAGGGCAGAAGGCAGTTTGGGGTGGAGAAAAAAGTTGAATGCCTCAGCCAACTTAGGAGCCTCCCTAGTACTGGGGTGGCCTTTGGGACTTGGTCCTAAATTGCCAGAGGGATTGGGCCTATAGATTCCATGTTGATCTATCACTGATGCAGACTGTCCTACGGGAGGCATGACCTTGGATGAGCAGTCTGCTTCAAATGAGGTAATCTCCTAAAGTCTGGAAGCCCTGCCAGCTGTTTTCAGCCAGCAATTCAGGGAATAAATTCATTCTTTTATCTTGAAAATGCTCCTCAGGGAATCCACCACATTGCACAAGAAACTGGCTTGACACATAATGTGCATTTTCTTAAGTTTTCACAGTACACCAAGAGGTTGGTGTTATTATCCCAACTATACAGATGACATAATTAGAGCCTAGAGAGTTCATAACTTTCTCAGGAAAAAAAGCACGATTCACTTTTATAAATAAATAAATAATGTTTGTTTGTTTCTTTCTTTCTTTATTATTTATCTTTGTATATATGTAAGTCTGGAAAGAATTGAGTTAAAGCAGTGATGTTAGGATATAGATATGTGTTCCTATTTACCCAAATAACCTAAGTATATTTATTACTCTTGTCTCCTTCACTCTCAAGACTGTCCAGTTTAGATAATATAATAAAAGGTCACCCAAGGTAGGGCCAAAACTAAAGGTACCAGAGTGCAATACACTGAAGCTCAATGGCAAGGTAGTGTCAGAAGCCTAGGCCAGAAGAGGATTCAAGGAGCCTGAGAGTAGAAATTGAGAGAATAGGCTAAGGGTTTTTAAGGTCAAATCCCCTCAACCAGAAACATCAGCATAGCCTGGGAACTTGTTAGAAATGCAAATTAGCTATTGATTCAAACAACCTGGTACAGGGGTACCTCTCCACAACATACAGTTTCAAGGAAGCTTTCATGAAACTCTGATGCTTGTGCCAGTTTAAGAATCTGGATAAATTCATAGACTGATTTGGTCAAGATGTTTATAACTACTTTCTTTTTATTTTGAAATTTTTTTAACTGTAGTCAAGAAGGACTAGTTTCCCAGCAAATAGAGGAGAAATTCCAGGAAGAAATGCTGGTTTTAAAGCTAAAAATTTTCCACAGTGCTGTGACTCACCAGGTCTAATGGTTCTTCACAGTTTTTTCTTCTTATTTCAGATAGGAGCTTTGTATTAACGTTGAGAGTCAGGTGTGTGGCCTCCAGAAGCCTAGTTTCTGGTGAAGCCTGCCTTCTATCTCTCTCATTATATAATGGATATGTATAATAGAAAGATTAATATATATGTATAATATACACATATATATCCTTTGAATTGGGTAAGATCGAGCGTCCATCTCTATTTTCTTTATGAAATATCTCTGTGATCGTCTGTGGATCCACTGGAAACTGATGTGCCCAGGAAGAAACAAAAACCAGAGAGATATCACTTTAGCTCCTGATCTCAAAGCCAGAAAGAAAAGTAGACTTATCACAGAAGAAAAGAATGCATTTAATATATATTAATATTAATATATATTAATTAATATATTACATATTTATATAAATATATAATAAATATATATTTTAAATGTAGTTAGATGTTAGAATGTTAAAATATATATTTTTAAATGCATTCTTTATTCTATTCTATATATATACTTTAAATATATGTATGTATTATATATATTTACATATATATGTATACATGTATTACATATATATATTTATTTCTATCTCAAGATGTGAAAACATTTACAGTAAAAACTCCTATTTTAATGAGATCTTACAAACATTATATATGGATTGATCAGGAATGATATCAATGATATCATTGATATATGGATTGATTGCTCCAGAAAGCACAATATTTTCTGGGAGCTAAAAAACTGTCTAGATAGGAGTCATACTATTACCATTCCTATTTTTCGGCTGTATAGCGCTACACAGTTTATAGAGAACTTTGCATATGTGATTTTATCTCAGCTTCATGAAAGACCTGTGGGAGAGGTAAAATAGGTATTAATCCTCTCTCTCTCTCGATATATATATATATATATAGATAGATATCTGTCATTATATAATTGTACCATATAGTTTCACTGCCCTAAAAGTCCTCTGTGATCTGCTTATTCATCCCTCTCTCCCTATCCCTTCACCCCTTGTAACTATTGATTATTTTATGGTCTCCGTGGTTTTGTCTTTCCAGAATGTCATATTATTGCAATCATTCAGTGTGTAGCCTTTTCAGATTGGCTTCTTTCACTTGATAATTTGCACTTAAATCCCTTCAACGTCTTTTTTTTTTTTTTTTTTTTTTTACTTGATAGCTCATTTTTTTCAGCACTGAATAATATTTCATTGTCTGGTTGTACTACAGTTTATTTATCCATTCATCTACTGAAGAGCATCTTCATTTCTTACAAGTTTTGGCAATTATAGATAAGGCTGCTATAAACATCTATATGAAGGTTTAGTATGGACATAAGTTTTCATCTATTTGGGATAAATACCAAGAAGCATGATAACTAATCATACGATAACATATGTTTAATTTTGTAAGAAACCTCCATACTCTCTTCCAAAGTAACTGTACTATCTTGCATCCCTATAAATATGGAATGAAAGTTCCTGTTGCTCTACTTTTTGGACAGCATTTGGTGTTGTCAGTGTTCTGGATTTTAGACATTCTAACAGGCATTTAGTAGTATAATTCTCATTTCCCTGATGGCATATGATGTAAAGCATTTTTCATATGCTTATTTGCCATCTGTAAATCATTGGTAAGGTATCTGTTAAGGCCTTTCACCCATTTTTTAATTGGGTTGTTTTCGTATTACTGAGTTTTAAGAATTCTTTGTATATTTTGGATATAGTCCTTTATCAGATTTATCTTTTGCAAGCATTTTCTCCCAGTCTGTGGCTTATCTTACTATTTTCTTGATAACTAAGACTTCAAAAAACATTCTGCTGACTACTGTCGAAATCAAAACGTTGGCCTGGAGTTCATAGTTACATTGCCCCAGCAAAGATTTTTCTGAACACCTACTATATATGGTGGCACGCTTGTAGACTTTAAGGATCAGACTGAACAAGACAGCTTCTATCATTCATTCAGCATCAGCCATCAGGTCTCTATGTAGAGTATCATTGGGTTTTCTATGTAGAGTATCATAGCCTTCAGGTCTCAATTGCCCTCACTGTCTCACTGAATTCCTAGAAATTTCAAAACTATTTTGAAATAAAATCTCTGTTACATCCTCCCTCCATTTCCTTTACCCTTGCATTTTAGGAAAATAGTCTTAAGAGAGAAAAGAGGTACTATTTCTATTAACTAGGGAATATGAACATCAGATGATAACAGGAATTGTGAAAGAATCACTTTTTTTCTGAATACAGGTGAAATAATGTTTACTTGCTTATTTTATTACAAAAGCAATGTATATTCCTCCTGAAAAACACAATTAGTACAAAATCAACTTTTATATATAATCACATCAAAATTATAATAATTATAAGGTGATTTCCAACCAGTATCTCTGTGTCTTCTTCATTCTTAGTGTGTGTGTCTGTGTTACATATATGTAAGCATATATGTAGATAAGTTATTCTTGTGAATCCTTGTATTGACATAACATCTCACATTTTAAATTTTGGCTTAAATAATCTCCAATTACTCAGTAAACAGAGGGACTATGAAGCTGTTAGGGGCAGAGAGTGCATCTTAAGTATTTTCCATGTCTATCATAGTGTCTAACATGTAGCATGGATCTAATTATTATTGAAAGTCTTATTGTACTTTATGTGGAGTAAAATGATTCGAAGAGAAAAAAAAGGCTTATTTAAGTTATAGGGTTCTCAAAAAATTTGGGATCAAGAGCTACTATAATGGCAGTACAATTTCCTCTTCTGTAAGAAGATACCTAACTGTCATGGAAAGGCAAACTGTTCTCTTGGAAAATGGATTAGTGGAGAGAATGACCAGACACTGAAGACCAGAGTGCAGTTGTCCTTTGAGCCTGGCTTTCCTTTGTACTTGTGAAAACCACAATGTCATTTTACCTACAGCCAATCAAAGGCCAGGTCCTGCTGGAAGTAAAAGATGACAGATGGACCACACCACTGAGTCTGCAAAAAGTGCGGCTTTTGGAAAAGTATGCTTTTTGTTATCTTCAGTGTTATCTTCAGACAGTATTGACCGGAGAAACTTTGACTTTTTAATGTTTTCTTGACAAAAAGACTATTTCAGACACCATCTCAGTGCTACTTGCTCAGTCAGTCATCCGCACTAGGCAGAAATTCTGTCAGAACTTGTCACTTTTATTTAAGCAAGGCCCTGACATAGAGCAACTTTATTCTAATCATACTCACATTCAGTTTGACAGCTTCAGATATCTTTGTCC
This sequence comes from Canis aureus, assembly GCF_053574225.1. Lineage (NCBI taxonomy): Eukaryota > Metazoa > Chordata > Mammalia > Carnivora > Canidae > Canis > Canis aureus. The sequence goes on from NC_135614.1 coordinate 50,616,413, forward strand.
ATTGTACATGCTCAGATAGATGATTTATCACCAAACATTTCTCTTTTGGTAACTCTGATAGATAGATTCTCACCTTCTTTTAAGACCAATTTCTGAGGAGCAAAAAAGCCTATATTAAAAATATAACAGTTTTCCAGTTCTCTATAGATAGTGTGAGAAGTCATATTATAGAAACAAACACAATTTAGTTGTTAGGAAAGGAGGGGAAGCCAATGCAAAGTAGTATTAAAATAGAATACGCATAGGGAATTGAATCCTGAACGTTTTGATTTTCTCCGTGAATTCTATTTTTCCAAATGAAAAGATGACTTCCATCCAGTTAGTTTTGTGGGAGTTTGCAAAACATCTTAAACGAATCTTTAATGTTATATTGATAATGGCATGAAAACGGAATCATCTAACCACATTTAACACACTAACCTTAAAAAGATTAAAGGTCAGAGAAGTAAGCTGAATAACCTGCTTAATTGGTGCTTTATGAAAAACTGTCATAGTAATACTATTAGCATTTCTTATTTCTTGAATATGTATTATGGCTTAAGCATTCTATTTGCTCTATATACATTATTCCGTACAACCCTTACATAACCCCTGAGGCATTATTATCTCTATTTGCAGAAGAGAAGAATGAGCCTCATATTAGTCAAGCATCTCATTCAAAGTCATTGTAAAGAAATCATTTCAGGGAAATGGCCATCTATGAATTTTCTGCAATTAGGTGACTCCATACTATTTTTAAGAGATATGAGAGCAAAAAAACAAACAAACAAAAAAAAGAGATATGGGAGCAGAAACTTGTACCTCATAGTGAGTTAGAGAACTGATGAGGGGGAAAATGATATAAATGGACTTTGACCATCAGCTTTTTCAAAAAGTCACAAACTCTGTTGAGACTCTCAATAGATAAGAAGAGGGAAAATAAACGATTCCCTAGGTGTGGCAACTCCCACTTCACACAAGTTGTTAGAGTCAAAGTTCTCTGGCTCAAAGTCGTGCCTAGAAATCTTGGAGAGGTGAATTTTATTTGGTCACATAACTATCTAAAGAAAATGATAAGCAGAAGTCATTTGTTCTCACAAAATATTCATGTCCTTTCCTCATGTTCTAGTCCTCCTTGCATTTGGTTAGAATTGTATAATGAGTTCTGGCTCTGAGAAGTGATTTGTATCAATTCCAGGCTAATGCAGTTACAGAAAAGGACATTAGTGAACAAATTTATGGAATTCTAGTAAGACCTATAGTTTAGTTAGGAATAGTGTACCAATGTAATTTTTATTTTAAATTTAAAATACAGTCTACCTAATAATGTTAGATTTAGTAATAGTATTACTTAGTCATAGTATTGGAAGTATTGGCAGAAGCAAAAGAATATTTTCTAAGTTCCAGACAATGTACCAAGTACAACATGGAAGTTATATTTTTAAATTCTAGCATATATCAATCCTATGAAGTAAGATAACTTTTGATATGTGAAAAATTGATAATTAACTTTCATGTTACTGAAACATTCTCAGTGGGTCTACCCAAACTCTAGAAAAAACATTAGATTTAGCTGACTCTGACCTTCTCCAGGTTTGTATAGATAGTGGAGTTGCAATATTTCTCCTGCTTTTCTGTTTTCTGTAACTTGCTGGTTTGAATAAAATTCTATCCTATTTCTCCAATTTGTCAAATGAGGAGGCTACATGAAATAAATGTGTGAGTTTCTCTTCACAACTGAGTTCTGTAAGATTACTGTTGTAACGATCCATAAATAATGATTTTTGTTCATCTTTGTGTACCTAAGAAGTGTGTTTGAGAGTTGGGCTGATGGCCACAATCCCTTCTGTGTAAGAAAATATGACTATAAATGAAGTCAGGGTTTTATATGTGGGTTGGCAACAATAATGATAACAGCATAACAATATATACTCTACCATATAAAAATGCACCCATGGAATCTGATGTTCCATTAAGATCTAGCCAGTTGTCTGAGTCATGGAAAAGCGAAACAAAAGCTATTAAAAAATTAGCTTCTTAACTTAGAATTATGTCCTACTGAATAGTCTTCACATTCATTTGGCATATGGGTGCTCTGGAAATAGGTCTCATGAAGAGATAGGAAGGTGATCCTGAATATCTGTAGCCTGACATATCTTATGTGCAAACACTATCTTTCTCTGGCATTTAAGTTATTATTTTTAGACCTTTCAACCTTAGAATTAATACCCACTCACACACTTAGCATAATATCATGGCATTCATTATATACATTGTGCTCTGCCAAATATAGGGAATTTTTTTGTGTGTAAGAAAGAGTCTAACTCCATTTTTGATGCATGACTGCTGAGAGCTTTTAAGCCACTTCTCTTTTGGCACCACATTTGGGAAATGTGATGGTAAAGGATAGGCTCCCTCATTTGGGGCCAGAGAGAGTTAGAATCATACAATACTTGGCCTATGCATTTTAACCCACATCCCCCAGCCTCACCCACTAGCCACCATTAAGTCATTCTTTCCCTACTCTCATTTTTGGACCAGTTGGGAATCTATTCCTGTTCTCCTCCAGAAAGACTCATTATGTGTAATAAACCTTTTCAGGCCATCATGGTACATGTGTAAAATTATCAGCTTCAATATCCATAGCAAATTCTGGATGGGGTGTGTGGGGGGGTCTATCTCATCTCTGTAAGATAATCAGAACATCTTGCATGTTTTATTTATAAAATGGGACAATACTTTTTTTGAAAAGTTATTGAGAAGGAAAATGGGAAGTCAGAAGAGATTAACACATGGCTAAAAAGTTCTGTTTCTTAATACAAAGTGGCATGGACCCATGCAAGATCTTTTGGCTGTCAGATAATATTCTCCTAAAAATAAATTACAAAGAAATCGACAAAGGAAACTGAAAATTTATTAAAAAGTTAACTGAAAAAATTAACAGTACAACAATTATAGACTATTGCTAGTTCTATTTTAATGCCACACAATAGAAGCAAAGTAAGAATAATAGGCAAATTTCCAAGTTATGTTTCCATATCCATCATTTGTAAAGACTATAGTGGTTGATTTTGGCCTTTCATTAAATGGAAATTATGTATGTATTCTACTGTTTTGCCATTGATTTAATTAAGAGTCTTCATGAAAAACTCTCTTGTTAAGAAAAGCACTAGAATGAAATGAAGGAGAAATAAGTATATTTTGTGGGTAAATACCCAGTAGTGTGATTACTAGATGCTAGGGTAGTTCTATTTTTAACTTTTTTGAGGAACTTCCATATGTTTTCCACAGTGGTTGCATTAGTTTGCATTCTCCCCAGTAATGCAAGAGGGTTCTTTTTTTTCCACATCCTTGTCAACACGTGTTTCCTTTGTTTTTGATGTTAGCTATTTTGACAGGTGTGAAGTGATATCTCTTTGTAGTTTTGATTTGCATTTTCCTGATGATAAGTGATGTTGAGCATCTTTTCGCATCTGTTGGCCATCTGGATGTCTTCTTTGGAGAAATATCTGTTCATGTCTTCTGCCCATTTTTAATTGGATTATTTGGGTTTGGGGTGTTGATTTGTACAAGTTCTTTATATATTTTGGATATGAATCCTTTATCTGATATGTCAGTTGCAAATATCTTCTCCCATTTAGGAGATTGTCTTTTAGTTTTGTTGATTACTTCCTTTTCTTGTACAGATTTTATTTTGTTGTAATCCCAATAGTTTATTTTTGCTTTTATTTCCTTTGCCCTAGGAGACATATCTAGAAAAATGTTGCTATGGCTGATGTCAAAGACATGATTGCCTGCATTCTCTTCCAAGAATTTGATGGTTTCCTGTCTCAAATTTAGGTCTTGCATCCAGTTTGAATTTACTTTTGTGTATGGTAAATGGAAGTGGTCCAGTTTAATTCTTTTGCATTAGCTGACCAGTTTTCCCAACACCATTTGTTAAAGAGACTGTGTTTTTCCCATTGGGTATTCTTTTCTGCTTTGAAAATTAATTGACCATATAGTTGTGGGCTTATTTCTGGATTTTCTATTCTGTTCCATTGTTCTGTGTGTATATTTTTGTGTCAATACGGCTTTAATTACTACAGCTTTGTAGTATAACTTGAAGTCTAGAATTGAGATATCTACAGCTTTGCTCTTTTTAAAAATTGCTTTGGCAATTCAAGATCTTTTGTGGTTCTGTATAAATTTGAGGATTTTTTGTCCTAGTTCTGTGAAAAATGCTGCTGGTATTTTGATAGGGATTGCATTAAATGTGTAGATTCCATTGGGCAGTATAGACATTTTAACAGTATTTGTTCTAATTCATGAGCATGGAATGTCTTCCCATTTATTTATATCATCTTTAATTTCTTTCATCAATGTTTTATAGTTTCCAGAGTACAGGTTTTTCTCCACTTTGGTTAGATTTATTCCTAGGTATCTTCTTAGTGAATTGGAAATGGGATTATTTCCTTAATTTCTCTTTCTGATGTTTATTATTAGTGGAAGGAAATGCAACAGATTTCTGCACATTGATTTTGTATCTTGTAACTTTAGTGAGTCCTTTATCAGTTCTAGCTGTTCTTTACTGAAGTCTTTAGGGTTTTCTATACAGAGTGTCATGTCATCTGCAAATACTGAAAGTTTTATTTCTTCGTTGCCAATTTGGATGACTTTTATTTATGTCTGTTGTCTAATTGCTTTGGCTAGGATTTATTATGTTGAACAAAAGTGGTGAGAGAGTAGACATCCTTGTCTGATTCCAGACCTTAGGGGTAAAGTTCTAAGATTTTTGCTGTTGAGTATGATGTTCACTGTGAGTTTTTCATAAATAGCCTTTACTATGTTGAGGTATGTTGCCTCTAAACTTACTTTGTTGGAATACCTGGGTGGCTCAGTGGTTGAGCATCTGCCTTTGGTTCAGGTAGTAGTCCCAGGGTCTTGGGATTGAGTCTCACCCACATCAGACTTGCCACAGGGAGCCTGCTTCTCCCTCTATGTCTCTTCCTCTCTTTGTCTCTCATGAATAAATAAGTAAAATCTTTAAAAATGTAAAATAAAAATTAGAAAACAAACCTACTTTGTTGAGGGTTTTTATCATCGATGTATACTGAACTTCATCAAATGCTTTTTCTGTCTACTGAAATGATCATATAGTTTTTAATCCTTTCTCTTATTGATGTATCATGTTAATGATTTGTGAATATTGAACCATGCTTGCATCCCAGGAATAAATCCCACTTGATCATGGTGAATGATTTTTTCTTTAATGTATTGTTGGATTCTGTTTGCTAGAATTTTGTTGAGGATTTCTACATCTGTGTTCATCAAAGATATTGGCCTATAGTTCTCTGCCTGTCTCTCTCTTTTTCTCTTTTTTTGTGGTGTCTTTATCTGGTTTTGTTATCAGGGTAACTTATACCTCCCTCTTAACACTCCTGGGAAAAGTATCATAAGCTGCTAAATTATACAATGTTTTTTAACAGTTATCTCTTTAGAAGTCATGTATTAATAGTGCAAGACGCATACTAAGGTGCAGGATAGTTGAAGTAAGTGAAGAAATTTACAATCCATTTAAAAAATAAGCTTGTGATTTTACAAGAAGCAATTTGGTAATTCTTACAAATTTTACTCAGTGGATCACCTATTATCATATAGTTTATAATGCCAGGCAATATAGTTCACCTTTGAACAGCACAGAAGTTAGGAACACTGACTCAATTGCAGGAAACCCCCAGCACCATGCAGTAAAAAAAAAAAAAAAAAAAAAAAAAAAAAAAAAAAAAATCCATGCATAACTTTTTAATATCCCAAAATTTAACTACTAATAACCTGTTATTGACCAAAAGTCTTAACAATAACATAAATAGTTAACATGTATTTTCTATGCTATATGTATTATATATCCTTACATATTATATTTTTATATATATGTTATATTCTTACAGTAAAGTAAGCTAGAGAAAATATTATTAAAAAATCATAAGAGTAAATACAGTACTCTACTGTATTTATTTTAAAAATCCACATACAAGTGGACACACATAGTTCAAACCCATGTTAGAAGGTCAACTGTTTGTTTCATGCTTTATAGCTTTAAAAAGCTAGTGAAAAAAACAGGTAAGCAGGAAAAATACAGGAGTTGTAATATGTTTATATTTTTTCTCTAATTTAGTTAATACACCGGTTTATTTGTAACAGAGATATACAAAATTATTGGATATATGGTTAAATTAAAAACCAAGAACATTGCAATCTGGCAAATCAAAATGTGCCTTGCTTTCTTGAACTCTTCTCTGAAATTGCTTTTCTCAATGACATTACATCTAATCAATCAATTTGATTAAGCCATCTGGTGTTGCATTACTGGGGCTTAAATGAACACAGTTTTCTTCAAGGAAGTTAACTCTTGGTGCTCTACTTCCAAACTGGCATAGTCTTCTGAACTAGGTGGTTTCTTGCAGGTAGTATGCAAAATCTCAAAGTAATTGTGCCATATATTCCTGGAAGCTCCAATTCCATTCAAATAGTTTTGGAAAAATAAACAAAGGAGCCACAAGAAGATACATTCACTGGAATTACTAATTTTTTTAATTATTTATTTATTCATGAGAGACACAGAGAGAGACAGAGAGGCAGAGACACAGACTGAGGGAGAAGCAGGCTCCCTGCAAGGAGCCCGTTGTGTGACTCGATCCCAGATCCTGGGTTCACATCCTGGGCCAGAGGCAGATGCACAACCACTGAGCCACCCAGGTGTCCCTGGAATGACTAAAATTAAAAGAAATGATCAACAGATGTTTCATGGATATGAAAAAAGAAGAATCCTTATACATTTTTTATGGAGCTATTAAGTATTATAACATATTTGGAAAAAGTTTTGATGGTTTTTAATAAAATCAAACACATATCTACTCGATGATCTAGCAATTCCATCAGTAGATATATACCCAAAGTGTATGAAAGCATATACCTACAAGTGACTTGAAAAACAGTGTTTATATGAACTTTATTTGTAGTAGCCTTAAACTAGAAAAAAGTTAATTTTTTACTCAGTTTTTATTCTTATCAAAGAATAGATAAAAGGATATATTTTTACAAGAAGATACTACTCAAATATAAAGGAGCAACTAATGTATGCAATAACATGGATGAATCTTAAAAACATTATCCAAGTGAAAGAAACCTTACACAAAATAATACACATGGTGTATTTCCTTTTACCTAATATTCTAGTACAGGTAAAACTCAACTATGGTGAAAAAAGTCACAAAAGTGATTGTCTCTGTGGAGATGATGGATAGAATTCCTTGGGCAGGAACATGAGGGAACTCTCTAGGGGTGATAATATTATATCTCTTGAAGTTGGTTTTAATTACACAAGTGTATGCATTTGTCATAAAATGGCACACTTACAATTTATGCATTTCCTTGTTTAGAAATTTTACCCCTGATAATGAGTATGGATTAAGACAGTGATGGATATATGAATTATGGGATAAAAAGCAAATATAAAAAATGTAAATTATATTAATGTACATATTAGAAGGAGAAAGACCGTAAATAGTTTTCAACATGAAATTACATGGAAACATTACTAAAAGTTCTATCTTTTGTGATCTTAATATCAAAATTAAAGTACAAAAAAAAAATTAAAGTACAATAACTTAAAACTATCTTTTCAACTGAAAACATGGGCCAATGGTTCGATGCAAAAAATTGAGGACTGTTAGCTCAAAACCAGCAAATAATAAATAGATATATATGCTAGGAAAAATTCACATATTCTCAAGAATTTTGATGAGATTCTCTATTATAAAGACAAATTGAGAAAAAGGATTCCATAACAGTATTACACAAACACAATAAGATAGTTGGTCTTTGTAGCACTAGTTTAAAAACAAACAAAAAAGCCTGCATTGTCCTTGCATGTTTATTTACAATTTGATTTTGACATTATAACAATTAACAAACATTATGCAAATGAACCTAGATTTTTATGTCCCTTATGTGTGAGGACATAGTATTCCTCAATTGTAGAAACCTGTTGACTTATAATTCTGACTTGATCATAGCTATAAACATCTTGAAATTCTGGATAACATAAATCAAATTGTTCTGGAGACAAAGTTGGAATTAAAAAAGGAAAAGAAAAACCTATAGGAAATAGAGTAAACAACACCTAAGAAGCAAGAGGGGAATGGGGACCAGAGTTATCCATCATTTTAATCTAGGAGTTTAGAAGTAACAAATGACTCAGTAATAACAGAGAAGTCCTTGGTCTGAATAGGAACCAAGATCCCTGCTTAAAGTCATGTCACAGGATGGGCTGTTTTTCCTAGCTGCTTGGGACATTGTGTGGAAAATATATAAGTCCCTGAATGATCCAAATTAGACATGCCAATTTTCCCCCTCTGAGTCTCTCATTTCCTTATTTACAAAATGGATATTGCAGTTACCAATGATTGGGCAGCTTTTGTCAAAAGAGCAATCTATCATGTTTGAGGGTAGAAATGCCCTAGATTTAATAGGTGGTCACAGAATAATAAGCAGTAAACTAAAGAAAGCTTAGGTAGAGAAACAAAAGAAGGCTAGACAGAATTTTGAAATCCTTATAATCACAAGAGTGAGAAAATGAGGGTGCAAACCAAAGGCTGTTTCTCTGGAGTGGCTGGTCTTTTATAGGCCTCCAATCAAAATTGATGACTCCAAGAACCTGCCTCTGAGTTACTTGTTCACATATTTTAGTCTCCTATTTTATCCCTTTTGAATATCCTACCAGTGTCTTAATTTTTTTGTTCATTTATTTGTTTATTTATTTGCTTATTTCTTTGTTTATTTCTGTTTTTCCCATCCCATCACACTTGTCCAAATGTGTCAAGAAAAGATTAAGGTCCAAAGTCATAACAGTTTTCAGTCCCTTCTTCATCTAATTCATGGTTGCCCCACTATCTGGCATATTGTCTCCAGCCATACTGCTCCTGGAGTAGCCTCAGTCATAGGCCATGTTCTTTCTGTTCCCTCTGCCTCTAATATTCTTTCCATGGATTTATTGCAAGACCCTCACTCCCACTCAATTTAAGTTTTTACTCAGATGTCACCTCATCAAAGAGGATATTCTGACCACATCAGAAAAATAATATCTCCCTTGCTTTTCAGCACAGTTCTCCAAAATTAATGTAGTCGGTGCATCAGAATGTATTTAATTAACGTGAGAGGAGAAGAACTCATATTTTTTTGGTTTTTACTTGATAATAGATAGTTATGGCTATGAGAATGATTATGGAAATTGATACATACCCATCAAATTATATAAATCATTCCTGTTTTACTGATGGTACAAATAAATTGTGCTTGTTGTATAATATTAAAAGCGTACGTACCAGTAAAAAGAACAAAATGAGCATTCCTCTTCTCACTGTACCTCCTCTTTTGTACCCACTTACCAGTCCTCCCATTTTCCCTCCCTCTTTCGTTTTTTCCTCTCTCTCATTTTCCCTTCCTCTCTTTCTTCCTCATACCTCAAGGATGACATGTGCTGATCAGCATTCTCAAGAATTTAGTGTAAACCCTTCCATATTTTAAAATTTACATTTATTATGTATCTGTGTATACATGGGACTTTTGTGTATGCTTTTTTAATGTATGGAATACAAATGCCAAATGCAACTTGGTGACTAAATCTAAAGAAGTCTATATAATTTTGCAACGTGCTTTTTTTACTTAGCAATATATTATGGATTTTTTTGATATCAATAAACTTAGATCCACATTATTATTTCAGATGCTGCATGGTAGTCTATTACATGGATGTACCTTACCTATAATAATCAGTCTCTTTAACACTTGTTTTCAATCTTATATAAATAAAAATGCAGCAGTGCATACATTATATATAATGCCCTTTATAAATTTGTGTGGACATTATATTATGTTGCAGTACTGTAATAAATGGATCAGAATAGAGATTTCTGGAAAGATTAGATAGAAGATAGATAGATAGATAGATAGATAGATAGATAGATAGATAGATGACAGATAGATAGGTGATAGATGATAGATAAATTTATTTTATGACAGAAGTAGCAGTACTATTGTGTGTTAAATAATTGATTAGTGAATTTTTTTGTTAGGTTAAATTTAAGCATATGAAATAACTTAGGTCTTACTTTAAATCATATAAAGATAAATTCTAACTAGAATAATTAATGTAAAAACAAATAAAAGTATAAAACTATTATAATAAGATATACAAATATGTTTTTTGGCTATTGTTTAAAGAAGGCTTTTTGAAGGAAAAGTACATTAACAACTCCTGTGAATTAAAAACCATGGGATCCCTGGGTGGCGCAGCGGTTTGGCGCCTGCCTTTGGCCCAGGGCGCGATCCTGGAGACCTGGGATCGAATCCCATGTCAGGCTCCCGGTGCATGGAGCCTGCTTCTCCCTCTGCCTGTGTCTCTGCGCCTCTCTCTCTCTCTGTGGCTATCATAAATAAATAAAAATTAAAAATAAAAATAAAAAATAAATAAAAACCTCTGTATGGGGACGCCTGAGTGGCTCAGCGGTTGGTTGGCTACCTTTGGCTCAGGGCAAGATCCTGGGGTCAGGGATCAAGTCCCACATCAGGCTCCTTGCAGGGAGCCTGCTTCTCCCTCTGCCTATGTCTCTGCCTCTGTGTGTGTGTGTCTCTAATGAATAAATAAATAAAATCTTAAAAAAAAAAAAAGAAAAACTTCTGTATGCCTTAGAAATCATAAAGTTTAAAAACCAGTGAGTAGACTGAGAAAAGGTAAATACAACATCTGTGCATCTGCAACAAAGGCTAAATATACTCACCACAAGATAAACACCTCCAAAAGGATAAGACTGAAAAAGAAAAAGAAAAAAAAAAGAATGAAAGAGCTAAAGGATGAAAAATATGCAGAGGATCTGAATAGTCAATTCACAAAAAAAGTTGAGTGATCACATAGGTAAGGAGAGATATTGAACCCGATGAACATAAAGAAAAATGTAATTTTAAACAAAGCAGCACAATTTCACACTTAGAAGATTAGAAAACAGCATTAAAAGTCTAAATGGTATATGCATCAGCAGGAGTAAGATAAACGTTATTTTCTCATATTCTTTCTAGCAGGAGCCTAAATTGATGTAGCCCCTTTGGAGACAAATGTTAGTAGATAAGAAAACTAAGAATAAGCATAGGATGAACATAACTACCCAGCATTTCTTTCAGATTATATACACGGCATGTAGGTTCTTTGATTTATTTGAGTTGGAAAAAAAAATACTCGTAAATTCAGAGGATTTATAAAATCCCTGAAATCTATTCATTAATATTCTAGGGTGTCCATTGACTTCTGCACCAATAATCTCTGGTGTAGAACTTCCTTGTTTGCAAACTAACATCATATAACAAATATCCAATGACTAGCAGAGCCCTTATAAAAGACTGAGAACAATTTAAATATCTCAAAGCTACTTATAGAGCAAAAAAGGGGGACTTTGTTGTAATTTCACCCTTGTAATTCTAGCTGAGGGGCAGATGACTGACTGCTACCTCTGATGTTTGTGTCCCTCCAAAGTTCCTATGTTGAAACCTAATCCCAAATGTGATGGTAATTATAAGTGGGAAATTTGGGAGGTGACTAGGTCATGAGGATGGAGCCCTTATGAATGGGATCAATGCCTTTATAAAGACATTGTGTGTATGTGCATGTGTGTGTGTGTGTGTGTGTGTGTGTGTGTAACTTATTCTTTAATGCCAGTTAGGTCACTGTGATGTAAGAATGAATTAGGGGCAGATGGGGCTAGGCAGGGAAAGATAAGGGAAAGGACCAGAGTCGGGCTCCCATAAATTTTTGGGCTCCCATAAATCCCAAGGACACCAAATGGTCCAGAGTCAGGCTCCTACCCATCCCAAGGAAACAGAGATAAGACAGTAAAAACAAAGAAGAAAATAAATTAGGCTCCCTAGCCCCAAAGTGTTAGGAAGTATCTCCCTTCAGTAGTTATCAAACAATCCCAGATAATTACCAGACCTCAAAACAGCCTCTGTCAATCACTTGAGATGCGCAAAGAAATCTCAAGGCCTTGAGTTCTCTGGTTAGGTTCCGAATAAAAAGCCAGCCAAAAAGCCCTCAGTGGCAACTCTGTCAGGATCCCTCTCACTTTTAAGAGCTTTCTCTGTATCTTTGCTTAATAAACTTTTATCACTTTACTCACTCTCCTGTGTCCACGAGATTCATTCTTTGACTCCATGAGATAAGAACCAAGCTCTCCCATATTAGCTGCTTCTCAATTCCTTCAGAAATTGAATTTTCTTTTTCATACAAGTTACTTGGAGGTTGTTAAGCATATAATCTTGGGCCCAATGTTCAAAGATTCTGATTCTACAGATCTGAACTGGTATCTGGTAATCTGTATAATTTAGATGTAATCTGTAACTTTCCACTATAACTATCTTCATTAGTATTTACCCCTTCACCTTCCTAGACCTTACTTACGGGCCATCGGTTACATTTTAGTCTTCAGACGGATCACCTTCACATCTCAACACATCTGCACCAATTTTGCCCCTTCTTTGGTCACGATCTTAAAGATGTTTTTCCTTCACCTATACACAGGATCTCATCGCATTTAATCTCATTAAGAGTCTGGATCATTAGTGACACAATTTTCTTTGTCTTCCAATTTTTTCTTTATGATTCCTTTCCAACAGTTTTTAGCCATGTAAAATTCTTTCCTACCTTTAAAAGATAAAAACTTCCCTTCACCTCTTTTAGGCCCCCTGGAGCTATTTTCTTATCTCTCTCCTTCCATTCACAACCATGTATCTTAAAGGAGTTGTCTGCAATTGCTGTCTCCATTCTTTCACCTTCTATTTGTGCTTTAGACAACTACAATCTGACTTCTGCCACCACCGCTCAGCTGAAACTGTTGTAGATAAAATCACCATTGACTTCTTTGCTACTAAATTCAACGGAAACTTCCCAATCCCAGTTTTAGTTAAACTTTGTGCAGAACTTGATCTGTTCATTAACCTCTCCTTGCTTTGCACTCTATTTCAGAGGAGGTGGGTGCTGTGATACTGTGCCTTTCTTGCTAGGTGCCTCTGAGGATTTTTATTGGAATTTTCTTTTGTTTTCCTCATATTTATATCCACTTTTTTTCTTTTTTATTCTAAATCTCCCCTCGATAATCCCATCCAGTCCCTGATTTTAATGTACTATTTTCTAACAACTTAAGATATTGTTTCCAGTCTGTTTCTCTCTCTGTGGCTCCAAGCTAAATATCCAAGTCCCTGTTGCATATCACAACCTGGATGGCAATACCATTACTAAATATGAAAGTCATAATAATTGAGAAATAATTATAAGTCAGGCTCTCCATTAGACCCATTTCATGAATTATCTCAGCCTTATTAAGTAGATTCAAATAAGGTCATTTAAAGATGAGTAAACTGAGGCTTAAAGATATTTAATAAATTGTTCAACATGTGCACGTAGAATCCTAGAATCCAGATGTGTTTAATATCTAATCCCACACTGCTACTCATTTTTTATACCACATCTAAGGTTAAATATGCAAGGGATTCTCCACAAAAACTCAAATCCAGCAGATCCTAAACTGAAATCTTCCATTTAGTTTTCTATTATCACAATGATTTTCCACTTCTCCAGCAATTCACATAAGCAAGAAGCTGGACTTTTTGACTTATATATCATATCTAATAAATCACAAATTTTATAACTTCTACTTTCTTAATACCTTAAAAATGCAGAACTTCTATTTCTCTCTCCCCACTGATCAGAAACACAATTAGCCCTCCCCTGAATCAGTGCTGCAACTTCTTAACTGGTGTCCCTGCTTCAGGTTGTGACCTCTCCAATCTGTTTTTTAAAAGGCAGTCTGAATGATTTTCTGAAGTCAAATCCGGTCATGTCATTTCCTTGCCTACTTAAAGGCTGTCAATGCCATTCCATTGCCCTCAGGATAAACTCCTTACGAGGACATGCAAGGACATTCATGACCTAGCATCTCCTTATATTTATGGCTTCTTCCAACCAAACTACTCACTTCATTATAAGCTCCAACCACGGGACACTATTTGTAGATCCCCAGGAGGATGTGCTTCATTTCAGTTCTACGATTTTAAAAGATTTTTTTCTCCCACTTAAAAACTACATCCTTCTTCCCCCATTCAATGGATCCTTCACAATTCAGCTTAAATGGAGCTTCTTCTTGTAAGCCTTCTCCCTCCCACTAAGATCCTTCTAGGTTCTCCCAGAGTGCATAGCTGTTTCCTTATAGAATTCATCACACTGCATTATCATTACTCATTCTTACCTGATTCTGTTACTGCACTTTCTGTCTCTTCAATGGTGGCATCATGACATTATTTGAGCTTAGTTTTCCCCAGAAGCAGAGCCTGAGGGAAGAATTCAAGTACAATTAATTTTGGAGGTGATCTCTGGAAACACTGGAGGCAGAGTAAAGAAGTGAGACAGGGAAGGGAAGATAACTAATGAAGAACTCAAGTGCACTACTACTGTAGGTTAGTCGAATTTAATATGCTGAGGTGGCAGCATAATATGCTGACTCTGGGAGTCAGTGAAAAATCTGCACCTCAGAGTTACCCCATCCTAGGAGAGATTTTGTGTATTCACATACTATCCTGGTTTCCCTAAACATTAAGTAGTAGCACTGATTAATCCCTCAATCCCAGACAAACCAGAGTGGTTAATCACCCTAACCACCAGCTCCCACCAGTTACTAGTTAAAGGCATCTGAGGAAGGGCAAGTGAGTGGAGGAGTAGAGATTAATTCCCTGACATTTTTAGCCTGTGTGTAGACAACAAAATTAATTCCCCTGATCCAAAAGCCCTTAGTCAAAGAAATTTAGGAGCTGACAGTTAAAGGTAAGGCCATTACACATGACACACTGGATGTGTGTGATGAATATGGATCTCCATAGCATTTGCTACAGCCTTGTTTACTATTAGAGACATAATACTTCCCAATGTCTGGCACATAGTAGGTACTCAAAAATATTTATTAAATAAATTTATATGTAAATAAGTTACATATATATTTTTAATTTTTTTTTTTACAAAGGAAGCAAGTTTCTGTGATTTATTTACTATTCTGTCTTCAGCATGGAATATTAATTCTAGCTCTCAGTAAATGATTAATAAATATTTTGAGTGAATGGGTAATTGAATAAAAAGGTCTTACTGAATGAAGTAGATGATCTTTAAGGTCCTTGTAAGCTGTGAGATTCTATAATATTTAAAAAGTCAATATGTACCTTCCACAGTATCCTCTTCAAACACATCACGTTGTTATCTGTGTGGGTACTGTGGAGAGAAAAACACACTATTTAATCATCCTTAATCAGCCCACATTAGGGAAGTGGAATGTTGCAATGTCCTTTCATCAGCCTCATAGCAGAGTGACTGTGACTAATTGGATAAGGGCCACCATGACCCAGTTTTTGGGCCCTGTCACTTCAGAAACATAAAAAACACACCGTGGGAGGGTGGAACATAGATTGACTATTGCCACTTGTGCTCCACTAATGATAGAAGTATAGAGAACTCCAGTCTCCAGAACTGGTGCTTCCCATAGCATTTTCTGTATTAAAAACAAAAACAAAAAAAAAAATGGAGCGGTGCCTAGGAGGCTCAGTTGGTTAAATGTCTGCCTTTGGCTCAGGTCATGATCCCAGGGTCCTGGGATGAAGCCCACTTTGGGCCTCCTGCTCAGTGGAGAGCCTGCTTCTCCCTCTGCTCTGCTCCTGTGCTTGCTCTCTCTCTCTCTCTCTCTCAAATAAATAAATAAAATATTAAAAAATAAAAAATAATTCAAAAAATGGAATCAAAAGGGAGGTGTGTGTGTAGAAGAAGCTGGAGTCTTCAAATAGCTTTCTGAAACACCATCTGAAACTTTGGGCTTTGAGTAAAGGACTATGGGAATGTGTTTAAACAACAACAGAAAGTGGTTGCACTCTACTTATGGTTTTTAAAACAGCATTTAAAAAAGCTTTTTGTTTCTTCTGGCTAATTATCTATGTACCACTGTCTTCTGCATTACTGGTGATGATTTTTTAGGTAGAATTTCTTGTTCTCTAAGAAAACTCTTATCCTGACCACATATAATGTTTTTTAAAAATCCAGATTTTTATCATAGTGATATGGGAGAGCTTGGTTCCTATCTCACAGAGTTGACATGGGAGAGTGAGTAAAGGGATAGAAGTTTATTAAGAAAAGATACAGAGGGATCCCTGGGTGGCGCAGCGGTTTGGCGCCTGCCTTTGGCCCAGGGCGCGATCCTGGAGACCCGGGATCGAATCCCACATCGGGCTCCCGGTGCATGGAGCCTGCTTCTCCCTCTGCCTGTGTCTCTGCCTCTCTCTCTCTCTCTGTGACTGTCATGAATAAATAAAAATAAAATCTTTAAAAAAAAAAAAAAAAAAGATACAGAGAAAGCTCTCAGGAGTGATGGGGTCCCAACAGGGTTGCCACTGAGAGCTTTGCAGGGTTGGTCTTTTATTGAGAGCCTAATCAGGAACCTAAATCCCTTTAACATATCCACTGATATCACCCTTGAGTAAGGACTAGAGATAACATCTTTAATGGCTTACTTCCTTTTTGGAGTCTGATGATATTTTGTCAGTTACAAGTAGCTGTTATAACAAGACACCCTCCCCACCCACCTTAGGGCAGGGTGTTCTGGCTTGTTCCCTTATCTCTGGTTTCCTCACACCTCAGCATTTTTAGGATTTGTGTGAGCCTGCTTCCGAGGCCCCTTGCCTAGCCCCATTTGTCCCTAATTCAATAGCAATTTTCTAGTTTAAGAACATATTCCTTTCCTGATTATTAAATCATATGCACAGCTAAGGATTTTAGAAAACTCAGAGGGTGATTTTTATTAGTATTTTTCCTTATATCTATCATCTACCTAACTATCCATCTATGCATTCATGATTATATATTCTGCATAGCAAATTTGGAAGTTATCTTCATAATTTTCTGACTTAAAATTCACTAGGGTACATACTAAAAAATTATTTTGGGAGCCAAGAGTTAGGATCCCAGAGAGGCTGCAGGTTGTGATTTGCTTTAAATATGAGTGACTTTTGTAGTTCCTTCTCAGATGGATGGCAAAGGACTTGATTCTTATTGGATGACTTTTTTGGGAGCTGGCTTTCAAAGAAGCTGAAATCTATAGACACAGCCAGAGGGCCATGTGACTCTGGTCAGGGGAGATGGACCCACAGCCACTAGAACTGTAAATAGAGAAAACAGTGATTTCAGGTTATGTGTCACAGAGGCAATTTTTATGCACCTAATTCTCTCTTGGCAAATGTATACAGCACACATGAGGGGAAACAACATTTAGGATGTCCTCATTTGGTGGTGCTTGGTTGGCTTAGTCAGTATGTGATTCCTGATCTCAGAGTCATGAGTTCAAGCCCCACATTGGGGGTAAAGATTACTTAAAATGAAAAGTGGTTAAAGTGGTAAAGGTTATGTATACTTTACCCTAATTTTAAAAATTAAAAAAAAATTATTTGGTGAGGGTTCATGATTCTTTCTCTCTTTAATTTTTTTTTTAGAGAGAAAGAGAGTGCATGTGCATATGCATATATGCAAGAGTTGGGAGGAGGGACAGAGGGAGAAGGAGAGAGAATCTTAAGCAGGTTCCCTGCCCGGTGTGAAATTCAGAGCTCAGGCAAGGTTTGATCTTATGCCCCTGAAATCATGACAGGAACCAAAATTAACAGTCAGACTTAACCAGCTGAGCCACCCAGGCACCCCCATGATTCTCTTAAATTAGGACATAAAGGCTACTTATGTCTTTGGATATACATATATTTTCCACAACAACTGGATTATTCTGTTCATATATCTTACAGAATATTTTCCAACTGTTAAACCTTAAGCAAACCTTTTGTTTTTTTTCAAAGGCATTGTTTGTACTTGGGATGTTTATGTGAAATTCGACTCATACCTTATATAAGTTATAAAAGGTAAACCGGAATTAATGTGGTCCAGATTTCTCATGAGAATATTTTGAGCCTGCTCTCTTTTCCTTGAGGTCACAATGCTGGTTAGTTTCAAAAAATAGAGTTAGAAATTAGTTTGATTTTTTTATCAAGATTCTTTATATTGTGCCCCTGGCTTAACAACCAACAGTTAGATTTTATTTTTATGGCAGATTAATAACATTTATAGAGATATAAATATAGAAAATGTATATATGTAGTTATATCCCTTTAAGTATTTTTGAGTATTTTTAAATAAATATATATACTGAAAAGGATACTGATTAAATAATTTTCACAAATTATAGAAAAATTATGACCTACCTATGTACCTGGAATATAGATCTGGAAATGGTATTATCAGTTCCCAGAAGCATCTCTTGTGCTCAGGAATCCTCTCCTCCCCCATCCCTGTAAGAATTCTCCTTCATCACCGTAGATTAGTTTTGATTCTTTTTGAATTTATGTAAATGGAACTTAAAATTTTCTTGTTTTGAGTTTGGCATTTTACTCTACATTATAGATGTGGATTCAATCATGTTGTTATTTGTAGTTTATTTGATTGTTGTAAATTTTGTAGTGTAGAATATGCTATTGAATGAATATTCTGCTGCTTTTTTTTTATCTATTCTGCAACTGATAGGCATTTGAGTGGTTTCAAGACATAAATTATTAAAAAATAGCATTCTGATTAATCTGTTTAAAAAATAAAAATATATTTACATATATGGGTGGTTTTAAATGAAATTTTCATGAATCATAGTGAGTAGCATTCATTTTTCAGATTTTATTTTGAAAATTCTCATCAACTGCCTATTGGGGTGAGGGCTTTTCTACACTTGAATAAAGATTCAGAGGTAAAATCTGTAGCCCCACTTTTCAGATATTTGTAGCTTTACAAGAAAGACCACCTCATGTATACTTTTTGCAAATTTGGGGAGGAGTAAGGATTTTGTGACCAGATGTTTACTTCTGAATTAATGGTTTTTACTTACCTAGTAAATTTCCAATACCATACTTTTTTGCCATTATAGGTGGCCCTTGTGCATTAGTTTGTAATGTAAAATAATTTCTATCATTGCTCAACACAAGCCTGAAAGCTTTAGCTTTCATGGCAGTAGCAGGAATTTTTTTACTTTAATAGATGTTACCAATTCTCCACTGCCAAACTGGGGAGGTAAATAATTTTTTGTGTTTATTTATTTTAGTTTTTATTAAAATTCTAGTTAGCTCCCATGCAGTGTAATATTAGTGCCAGGTGTATAATTTATTGAGTCAACACTTACATACAACACCCTGTGCTCATCACAGCAAGTTCCCTTCTTAATACCCATCACCCATTTAACCCACACCCTGATCACATCCCCTCCAGTAACCATCAATTTGTTCTCTAAACAATTTGATTTGTCTCTCTCTTATTTCCTGCTATGATTGTTTGTTTTGCTTCTTAAATTCCATACATGAGTGAAATCATTAAAATATGGAAAGTTTCACAGATTTGCATGTCATCTTTGCACAGGGGCCATGCTACACTTCTCTGTATTATTCCAATTTTGGTATGTGTGCTGCCAAAGTGAGCACAGGAGGTCAACAATTTAACATAAAACACTTTTCAGAGCACTTTAAGATTCTCTACTGTTTAGTTCCTAGGTAACATCTCCATATCTAAAAATCAGTACATGTTTAAAAGAAATGCATGTTGGCTATGTAACTTCTTATATATTCCAGAAATGACAATTTTGAAAGAAAAACTAATTCACTACTCTATTAGGTACTAACAAAGATTCTCTCCTTGACCAAGCTTTAGTACAGCAGCTCTGAGCCCTTTATCTCAAATAGGCTCAACTTTGGAAATTATGTATTCATTTGAAATTGTATATTCATCTTTGCATTGCTCAGTTTCAGCAAGAATCCTGTTGAGTCAGTCTAGCAAAAAATCCCTCTAAGCTTTGATGTGTCCTCTTTGTAATTTTCCATCCACTGAGCCCTACAGTACTCTGGCCATAAATTCCCACTTGTTCTTTTATTTGTAGTTGAACTCTACATCTTTCTCCCACTGCAAAGCCCCCATTACAGTAGACTCTCTTAAATAGTCTTTTATAATTTTGTTAACAAGTGTCCTGAATAATAATATTTTAATGGGGTTTTTTAATGAATAATATATTATTCTGGGGAAACCCAATGATTCACCATCTTCTGGTTTTATTTTCCATCTATATCTTATAAATATAAATAAAGACAGAAAAGATATCAATACAGTTGAAACTTGAATAACACAAGTTTGTACTATTTGCATCCACTTGTACACAGTTTGCTTTGATAAATATAGTTCTATAAATATGTTTTCTCTTATGACTTTTAAAATAACATTTTTCTAGTTTACAGTATGAATACAATATATAATACAATACATAATATGCAAAATATGTTAATTGGCTGTTTACATTATCAGTATGACTTTAGTCAACATTAGCAGGCTGTTAGTGGTTAAGTTTTGAAAGAGTCCAAAGCTATATGCTAATTTTCATCTGCAGAGGGAGTCAGTATCTAAACCCTTGAATTGTCAAGGACCAACTGTATATTAAAATTAATAAAAGAAAACCAGCTTAAGGCATCTCTCTCTCTCTCTCTCTCTCATACACACACACACACACACACACACACACACACACATGATTTAAAGAAAGGTAAAGATTTTGTGATTATACCTTTCCTTTTCTATAATATTTTTTTTTTGAAATATAGTGTAAACTCTATGAGAACAAAACCCATGTCAATAGTTTTCACCATGATATCTCCAAAGCACAGTGCAGTGCTTGGCAGATGGCAAGTACTCAACAAACGTATTGAATTGAATTGTATCTTCATTACTTTACAAAGGCATCAAGTGTTTTGGGGGAAAAAAGTAAATGATTAAGAAGAAGAGAGACAGGAGTCAGTAGATGCTTAAAACAGAAAAGGAACTAAATTCAAGTATCAAGTATAATTGCACTACTATTCAGTAAGTCTTCACAAGGACTCAGTTTCTTCTTATTTTCAAGGGAGTCAGGGCACTGTTCAATAAGGAAGTCATAGCCTTGTACCCTGTTGGACCTTGGGTTCAGAGGGTCTATAAGTTGATCCATTTTCCATCTAGTTTTATTTGTAGTCACTTTATGTTAAATTGTACCAATAAAGTTTCAATTGTACCTATAGTAATTTTATTTACAGAAATAGGACTCTGGCTTTGCTAATTTTAGCTTCAACCCAGTATAGAATTATACCCTTGGGGTACCCGTAACTCAGAAACCGTGTTTCTTTTTAAACTGAGCAATAGCAGATGAGAAATATTGGCTCAGAAGGTCCACATTTTGTTAAAATAGCTCCAGGCTGCTTTGCCCTATAAATCACTGAATGACTTGGACATTTGCCATGGGGCTCACCAGAGGGCCATAGCTATTAGTTCACATTAACTCCCCAAAAGCAGTTTCCTGAAGGCATTTCCTTGTCTGTTATAAAGCCAATTTGAAAATTGTTCATGTTGAACAGAATGGTTAAAATATATTGGTTTTTAATACTCCAATGTGATTCTTTTTAAAAACTACTTTTTTTTCAGGCACCTAGGTGGCTCAGTGATTGAGTATCTACCTTTGGTTCAAGGGATGATCCTGGGGTCCTAGCATCAAGTCCCACATCAGGCTCCCTGCAGGAAGCCTGCTTCTCCCTCTGCTTATGTCTCTGCCTCTCTCTGTCTCTCATGAATAAATAAATAAAAATCTCTTTTAAAAAAAAACTACTTTTTTAAATGGATTAGGCATCAACTGAAAAGATCTAAATTAAGCCTTTATATTCAGAGTTTGGGATGATACGATGCAAATGAAGAAGCTTTATCATGCAGTACATGTTCTAATTTTTGGAGATTGCTGGATAATTTGTTTCTCTAGACCTGTTCTCCAGCCTTCCTCACCATGAGGTATTCCCCATGAGGCTAATCTCTCTAGCCCACACAATATGAGTTTCCTTGCCCTCTAATTTCCATTTGGTTTGACCAGTAGGATGCTTTAGGTAGGAGAGGAGAGAAATCTGAGTGTTTGTTCCCACACTCCCACTCTGTCTAGCCACTACTTGGCAGTGGCTGTCTCTTCCATGCAAACTCACAGCTCCTGTTAGGTGGCTTCTATTCTATGCCATTTTCTAGGTTCCAATACTCCTTCCTCTTGCACTTTCAGGACTAGAATGATGTAGTAGGCAGAATAATGATACCCCAAAGATGTTTATGTTCTAATCCCTAGGACTTGTGAATATGATGCCTTACTTATTGAAAAGGACTTTGCCGATGTGATTAAGTTTAAAGCCTGGAGATGAGTGGATTATTCTGGATTATATAGGTGGGCCCAGTGTAGTCACAATGGTCCTTTTAAGTGGAAGGCAGTAGGTCAGAGCTAGAGATACAATGGAGGAAGCAGAGGTTGGAGTGATATAATTGCTGGCTTTGAAGGTGGAAAAGGGCCACTGGCTAAGCAATGCAGCAAGCTTCCAGAACCTGGAAAAAGCAAAGAACAAATTCTCCCTTGAAGGAACTCAGCCCAGAGAGCATCTTTAGTTTAGCCAGGAGACTACAGACTTTGAGGTATAATCATGAATTTGTGCTGTTCTAAATTAACTAAATGTGTGGTAATTTGATACAGTGGCAGTAGGAAACCAATCCAGATGATAATGGCTTTCCCATGGTACCATACCATCCTTTGGTTGGTGAGATTTAACACTCCCTACATCTCTGTGAATAACTCTTTGATTAATTTTTCTTCATTTATTCTCTTTGAGTGTACCATCTGACTTTTGCCAGGACTCGGTTAAATACATATACTTTATTTAGTAAACCACTTTTAAAGATTTATTCTATTTAAATAGTGGGATATATATACAGTGCCTGAGATAAATACAGATATTCACTGTATCATTATTTATAACAATAAGAGATAACATAAATTTTCAGAATAAGGACTGGCTAAATAAATTATGGTACAGCTGTATGGTATAACAATAGAATGCCAGAAAATATTTGTTACATATATACATACATACATGCCTGACTGCAGACTATAAAACAGATCTATATCTATACCTACATCCATATCATGTTTATACCTTTATTACCTATCTATCTCACTAGATAAAGAAAAAGTAATGCTTTTAGTGGTTAATTCTTGCTAGTAGATAAAGGGTAACTTTTTCTTTGCAGTTAAATAATGCTTTTAGTGGTTAACTCTTGCTAGTAGATAAAGGGTATCTTTTTCTTTGCAGTTTTTCATACTTTTCAAAGTTTTTACAAAATTTTCATTAGTGTTCAGAAAACTTTAAAGCAATAATGGGGCTTCCTCACATATGGTAGAATGCTTTGTATTAAAGAGAAAGTATTTCTAGTTTCATCCAGTTAGACTAATAATTTCTTCTACTAGCACCTATTCAGTGCAGCTCCATTATAGTTACTTATATTCTTATCTGACTCCTCTATCATATTACGGGGCATTTTGAAGCAGAGAATGCCTTAAAATTTATTTCTTCCTATACTCACAGTGTCCTTTGTAAGGCTCTTGATATGTGTTTACTGAAAGCTTTATATAAAATTGATTTTATAGATGCTTAATCAAAACTTCTTTGATAAGGGACTTATTTTTAGACCCATAAATAATACAAGTAACAGAAAAAAACTAAAAGGCAAATTTATATACTTATAGCAGGGAGATAGAAGATAACTTGATTTAAGATGCAGATGTGCTGAATTATTTATACTAGACTCTTGTCACAGAATTGTCCATTTAAACTTTGTTTACTAAGAGGATTGAATAAGATTAGTACTTACTTAGCTGAGGTAAACATTAGGATTAGGTTACTCAACAATCCCATTAAGTACTGGAAGAAATAAAATAGCCTATCATACTTTTGGCTGGAAAGGCTTCATGGGCTAGGTAGACTCTTTAATTAGTGACTGTTCAGTGTGTGAACAGAGAAAGGCAATCTAGTAATATGGCACTATTTTGGAAAAGACTCAAGAAGGAAATTGGACAGAGTCTAGGCAACTGTGTGGAGATATGACACAGTTTAGAAAAATCTGAATATTAGATAGCATCAATAACATTAGCAGAGGAGTGATAGAAGTAAGATGGGTTAGAAAGGACCAAATGCCCTTATTTACATATGAAACTGAGTCTCCTACGATAGGAATTGTCAGGAAAATCTCCAGATGTGGGACACTTGAGTGGAATAGTCAGTTAAGCATCAGACTCTTGGTTTTGGCTCAGGTTGTGATTTCAGGGTTATGAGATAGAGTCCTGCCTAGGGCTCCACACTCAGTGTGGAGTCTGTTTGAGATTCTCTCTCCTCCCTCTACCCCTCCCCACCAAGTTCTCTCTCCCTCTCTTTCTAAAATATTAAATAAATCTAAAAAATCCCCTGATACGACTTGAATTCTCTATCCCTGGTCCAGTGACATTTTTTTTTTCTCTTTGGCAAGAATCTTCAATTATGAGTGAATCCCCATGTTCATTTCATTAAGGATTTTATAAATTTAGCTACAAAATAATTTATTGGCTTAGTTATATTAGAAAAACATATTAAATGAAATTATACAGTTATTGATACCACTTAATGCATATTTAGCAGTCCAATTAGGCATTTCCATGTTTTTAAGGAAAATTATTTTTATTTTTTAGAAGATATCTACATGTATATCTTTATGTGTATCATTTATGGTGATTTAAATGATATTGGGGAATAGTTACTTACCAATACTTGGCTCTGTAATTTTCTCTATGTACATGAATGAATTTCTCAAGCATGGTATGTCAGTAAAGATATTATTCATTATTCATATTTATTATTTATACAAAGTGGGAATATATAGTAATTCACTTCATAAATGATGATCATTATTCTTAAGTAAGTTAAACTATGATCATTTGCCTTTTCTTTTCTGATCTTACATATATGTGCTGAGGAAAATTATTACTATCCAGTCCTTTCTTGGTATTAAATCAGTTACTTCTTATAATAAAACTATGAGTTATAAGCCATTGTTATTATTCCCATTTTCAGGTATAATAGGTCTTGACAGGACCTGGATTTGAACCTAGGTAAATTGGAACAAGAGCCCCTGCTTTGCCATTTTGTTATACAAATAATAAGGGAAAACCTTTATTTATATCCCAAATTTGGGTGAAGAAAGTTGCAACTACATTTATAATCAGTCTATGATTTTTAATCTCAGAACAAGAAATAATAAATAAATCCTACCACTCTCCTGATATAGTAAAAATAATGAGCCTATTGAGACTAACCATGGGAAACTCTTTTGTTGTCTATTGTCTCAAGCCCTGAGGGACAAAGGCCAACTCTGAGTCTGGAATTTTTCAGATAACTGGCAGTCTCTTTTTTCAAACAGAATTCTGAAAGCAGTAGGTACAACATATCAATTGATCATTACTTTAGGTAGAGAATAAAAGAAATGCAAAATTTATCATCTTACCTCTTTTGCTGGGTATTCTAAAATTTGACTCATTGCAATAAAATAAAGTGAGGTCAAGATCAAAGAAAGAAAGCATCTGCAAGTTTGGCAGATCCTAAAGCATTAACAGAAAGATAAAATATCTCAGAATTTTACTTCCAAATCCTGAAACATTGTAAGACCCAGTAGAAAGCATAACGGTCAGATGTCTCTCCCAGGTTTGCCATTAACTGGCTGTGTGACCTTTGAGCAATTCAACCAGCACTAAAAAAATATAGCAGAGTTTTAGGTCTAGGCCATTCTCCCTTTCTCCTACACATTTGACAAAAATTCATAGTGACAAAGCATAGAGATAGCAATTTTTGACATAATCCCCAAAGACTGCATCATTTGGTTAATTTAATTTGACCTTCGTCACAGACAAAAATTGTTGCTACTCGTCAGAATACTATTGAGACTTAAAAAGCGGGGGGGGGGGGGGGGGGGGGGCGGTGAAGGCCATATAATGAATATGCACTCAGCTAAAGATAAGGGCATTGAGTTAGACAGAAGACAAAACCTAAGTGAAAGCTCTTTTTTGTAACATGTCTAGAAGGTGAGAAAGAGATGTTTAAATTGGATGTAGGCAGCCATGAGAGCCAAAAGAAAGACAGGCAGAGGAAGGTTAGGGCAGCAGTGCTTGTAAAGGATTAGGTTACTTTCTTTTGAGAATTTCAAAGGACTTCAATAAAATATGACACTGTCCCTGAAGCATGTCTCCCTATGTTTTTAAGTTTGGGGGCCACAGAGAAAGGTTCTTTGGCCTTAAAAGTAACTAATGTGTATGATTTCCCCAACAAAAGAGTCTCAGTTTTTCAACCTATAGTTTAAAGGAATGTTTGCAATACGAACACTCCTTAAAAATGAAAACATGCTATAGTGTCACCTTAAGACATACATGAGTATTGCTGGATTTTTAAAGGAAAGCCGATCTGATGGAGTTGGGAGGATCATGGCAGCAGAATATTAGAGGCCCTGGAAGTAAAAGAAGACATTTTTGACCATTTGCTGAGTGCTAGTGTATAGGACGGCATTACTATATGTTTTAGCTAGTAAAATGGAGTCTTATAAAGGATGAATTGGCAATTGTCAAATAACAGGTAAATGGTAGAGTTGGGATCCCAATTATGCCTGACACTAATGTCCGTGTTCTTAATCACACCACAAGTTTTGAGGTACACAGGTTTGAGCTTTACTTACTTGGTGATATTTCTTCCGTCCATTTCCATTCCATACTCCAAATATGGAGCTCTTAATCTCTTCGAAGTGAGGAACAATACCATGCATACTAAGATCATACTGCCCACAAATAAAGTTCACATAAAGGGAAGGCAGTATTGGGGAATGCTACAGGGAAGAGGGGTTACAATCTTTACAACAAACAAGTCTAGCCGGACCATTAACATGCCACCATCAACTAGAATGCAGCATTTTTATTGTAAAAGTCCACATAATTAGGCAAGTCCCTTTGTGAAAAGGTTTTCAAATACATAGATGGGGAGCAGCTAATAATTAAGAATTAGATTACATATAATATATATTCATATTGCCAGTACTATGCACACATTGGAAAGCTAGCTTTTTTGAGTGTCCCCATTACAGAATACATTTCAAGTTGACAGTAATGTTTCTCACCATTGAAAATTTGCCAACAACTCTCCCAAAGAGTCAACATTAAATATGTTAACAATTCAAAACATGAAAATAATTAATTCTATTTACATGTGTTTGAGGTTATATACTAGAGCACTGATATATTAAAGGTGTGTAAAATTGGCAGCTAAATGTGTTTCAAGATTCACCCAGATGACTCAATGAGGACCTTACATGGTTTTATAACAAAGCCACTCTTTCTTTTCTACTCTTTAGATTATCTATCAAGTTATACTGGCTATGATTGAATTCTAACTTAGAAAAATGATGCCACAAAGAACTGACAAAGGATGCTATTTTAGAAAAATAAGGATTCAGGATGAGTACATGAAGGTGAGCTCAACTCATCATGTTTGAAGTCTGGTACAACCACTTCATGTGATTGTCACATAGTTGAATGAGGCCACAGTCAGAGGTTCAACCTCCATGTAAATCATTCATCTGTTCTTTCAATTTTTAAAAATTAATCTTCTGTACTTTCTTTTTTTTGAACAGAGCATAGAATAAAACATTCTGAACACCAGTCAGGTATGAATCCTGCTCTTGCCTGTCATGTCTTCATGTGGAATTGTGGATGGGTCAAACTTAACTCATCCCCAAACCTGGAAAAAATATGCAAACTCTAATTATGCCCTAGTAGACTCATTTCTATGCATAAACATAGGACTTAAGTATTATTTTAAGAGAAGGATGGACTTTGGCTATTTTTGTTCATTATCAAAAATTTTAGGTTAGACAAAGGTCTTTGGATCCTTCTGTTAATTTTCACAAGATCAAATAACATTTGGCAATGCCTTTGTGAAAAGATGTATTACTGGTTCCAGCTGGCTCAGAGATTCACAGAAGCATATGAAGCCAATTCACTTCAAACTGTATCTGTTGAGCACCAACCATGTGCCAGGCACTATATAAGGTGCTAAGGACCCAAAGAGGAAATGACAAGGATTCTGCCCACAAGGCACTCACAATCACTAGAAGCAGATCTTGAGATGGAGAATAAATTCTGTTATAATCTATCATCCTAAAAGGAAGAAAAAAATAGCTGCAAGCACATACAATTACTTTGTACTCTATGAAATTGGGCATATTTAGAGATGGCAAATGTCAATTATTCAGTCTATATTTTACTTAAATTGTTTTAATATGTCCTACATGGAAAAAAAATAAGTTTTTCGAATCTTCATGCTTGAGGGAGAAGGTAGAGAAAATTCCTCCCTCCAATTCCAAACCCAAACCCTTATAATTACATTCACAATTCTTTGATGGCCCAAAGTCACAGAATAAAAGACAATGCTTTATGATGTTAACTTCATTCCATTTATTTTGGCTCTAAAGAGATGCATGCATTAAACTTGAAGCATTCTATGCTATTGAAATATTTACATCATTGTACATGTGATATGGAGGAAATTTTCTTCCTATCTTGGGATAGAGGTATAATAGATTTCTAGTCTAGGCTCTTATATTTAAAGTGACTTGTGTTTTTTTTCTCAAATGAGGGAGATATCCTACTGGGACCAAATTTACTACAACCTGCCCCCAAATGAGCACAGGGCACAGTTTTGGACCTTTTGCATCTAATTGTGTTTTGAACTGATTAAGGACACCACCACTGTTAAGTAGCCATGGTTTCCACTATTTTAATCATTGTAGCTGAAAAATATCTTGTTTGGTTTCAGTGTTCTTGCTCTAATTTCACTTTGCCTTGCAGATTTGAAACACAGCAAACATTTTAGTTCAAATTACACTTACCACAGGAGAGTTGGGCGTAAACAATATGACAGTAATACAATTTAGAGGGTTAAGAACATAGAAACAAATTTAAATTATTGTAAACCACACAAGGAATTATTTAAGCAGACTTAGAAAGGACATCTTCTCTCCATGAGATTTAGTGAATAAGACCCACATCAATTAAACCTATACCTCTTTCACAGGTAAAGGTAGGAAACCCAATAAACTAGATTGAACAAGCAGAAGGCAGTGGGGAAGAAGATCCGTGCATATGAGTCCATTTTGGCAATACGAATATGTATCCTCCCATGTCTCCAAGCTCCTGTTCGGCAGTCTTCAAAACAGCAAAAGAAACTGGCACAGTCCTTGCCATCCAGACACTCATACCCATATTCTTCATCTCTCTCTTGAAGGTGAGTAGCATTGTTCATTTGAATGGTTGCTGATCTTGGGCGGATATCAATCGTAGGGGCCTGAGACAAGGGTAGGGAAGAGTAGTTAGTGATACTTGATAAATCCTAAACTAGGTCTCCATAATGTCACCAAGGTGAATGATGAATCTGAAAATGAGTACTCAGGAATTGCTATGAAATCGTGATCTACAATGGTAAAATTGAACTTAGAAGGATAGCACATTTGCAGATTTCAAATTTTGAGCTTAAGCAGTGCAGCTGAAAATAATACCATCAAGCTAATAGCTATAGCAAGAAGATTGAACACCAAAAGAACTCAAAGTTTAAAGATTTAAATCAAACAACTACATGGAATCTTATTCTAGTAAATATTAGATGTGAGGTTGGTTACATGAAGGCATTTAATGGTGTTGCATGTGAGTAGAACAAAGAAATAAAATGCATCAATTTTGAACTCAAATTTTGTGTCATGCTTACCTATACACAAATAGTAAACCCCATTACACTGAGCAAATGTACTAAATGCTATTAAAAGAAAATGTTAAAATTTACATAAATATAGGAGTTTTCTGAGTTAATACCACAAATAGTATGGCTTATGTTTTGAAGAAATATAGTGCTTTGTCTACAATTCAGCATCTGGAAGCTTCAGAACATCAGCAATGTTCACCTACATGTAAGTGAAAACTCAGAAAAAAAATACTACCACCTTTTTTACCATTTGAGAAGAAATTAATACCAATTAATTGAATAATTTAATCGTTGCTGCCATATTAATTATCAAAGTACTGTAAATCTCAATGATTAATTTAATTTGGAAGAGTTAGTTTTATGATATTATAAATACAAATCCTAGTATCTCTGTGTAAGTTATCAGAATTCAACTGGGAAAATAAATAGCATTGCACTATTGCATGATAGAGCCCAAAGGCCCTGGATTGCCCTAACAAGAAGGGATGGGTATTATAACTTAAAGCACTCCAGAGTATTATTTTTATAGAACTGATAGGTAGAGTTGAGATCAATGGAGATTATCAAATTTACTTATCAAAAAACAATCCTGTTTTGAATTTGGATTACAGAGTTATATATATATGGTAGATGCAGTCAGTGAATTTTATCTGAAAAAAGAGAATAACTTTCGGCTTTCATATTTAAAGAGGCACTCTTTTCTAATGACATGCCATAGAGTTTATAGCTTGATAGGGTAAAACCTCTGTGAATTAGTGTAGGGCTGACAAATCAACTCTAGAAATCTATAGAACTACCTTCAGCTCAAAGGTCTTACCTCTCGTAGAATACTTAAATATCTATTCACTAAAAAAACAACAAAAAAAATTGAAACACCATGTAAGCGTTAATAATTAAATTCAGCAGTTGCATGCAGTGAATTTTCATTCCAAAAACATTATACCTTGAAGGAAAACATCCGAAGAAGCTTTGGGTTTGTAGACAGAAAAGAGAATTGCATTTTTTTTTTTAATTAAAAGAAGAAAAAAGGAAAAGAAAAAGACAAAATAAGATAAATTAAAAATACATTTTAAAAACATAGTAAAATGAACTGAAATTATAAACACAGAAGGACAATTCTGGGCTTGGAATAAAGTTAGAAAATGGAATTTGAGGATTTCAGTAAATTAATCCACAATTATCTAACTGCAAAAACCCGTGTTGTTCACCTGTGAAGAAGCTTTCCATTGCCTGGCTTCCCTGTATAAAACTACTGTGATTTTATTTTCTAATTAATATCAAGGAGGCCTTAATAGGTAAATCTTAACACAATGAACCAAAAGGCATATTTAATGGAAAAATGAAATTTTAGCTTCTCATTCATAGCTTAGGTTCTTTTTAGTTGTGATGAATCATCCAATTGGCTTACAAGATGGAAATCCATAAAATTTTCAGGTAATTTGATTTTTTTCAGTTTCTTTAATCCCCTCTGCGAAGGTATAGCTGTTAGAAAAGGCATAGGGGCATTTTCTGAAGACTCTTGTTTAAAAGCTCACCCTGTCACATCCTTGTTAATGCTGACATATAATAATGTTGAGTGTCATAAAACCCTTTTCTTGGGGAAAAATGTAATGGAAAGTGAAGGATGGGGAGAAATAATAATTTAAAAAACACAATAAGGAAAATAAAATAAGGATAGAAAAAATGCAAAGATAGAGAGGCAAACAGACAGGGAAGGAAAGAACTGCATAAAGCATAGTGAATATTTGGGAAATTAAGGATAAACATTTTTGTATTAATTATCAAGATTAATGATTTTTTTTTCTTTACCTGTTACAGATTCTTAAATTCAGAAAAATATATGCCATTTGTAGAATTTCACCAGGGTTCCTTGAGATCCATCATGATATAACCTAGAATTAGCTATATTTCCTCATTATAATTTAGTTCCCCCAAAGCTGGTGG
This sequence comes from Canis aureus, assembly GCF_053574225.1. Lineage (NCBI taxonomy): Eukaryota > Metazoa > Chordata > Mammalia > Carnivora > Canidae > Canis > Canis aureus. The sequence continues at coordinate 50,648,159 of NC_135614.1, forward strand.
GTCAGATAGCTAGCTACCATCAAGGCTCTCTCATGGCCCTTATGGTAGACCAGGAAAGTCTATAAATTCAGGAAGCTAGTGTGACTTCCTTTGCCCCTGTCTTAGAAGGGAACAGATTTTAACTTCTGTGGAGCTTCCTAGAAACCAGACAACCTCTATACTCATGTGTGTAAATGGGTAGCTACTTGTTCTTTCCAACATCCATATTAAAGGATAATTTCATTAAGCTTGTATATTTGTGCTTTATCATCTCTATTTAAAGTTTTGTGGCAAGGTGAAGTCATCCTACCTTTTTCCAAATCACTGAAACTATATAAATCATCAACATCAACCATGATCACAACTATTAATGGTAAGGAATTTAATTTGTAAGTTACCATGTGATGCTTTTTACCTTCATTACCACAGCAGCCCTTTAATTAATATATATATATATATATATATATATATATATATATATATATATAAAATGTACATATAGTGTAATGCTCATTTTCTATATGAAAAACAAAGACACAGGGAGGCTAAGTAACTTCTCCAAACAATAGATGATCCATTTCATTTAAAAACAAAATGATACACTTTGAATATGAAACCAACGGCAATCCTCTGGTGATAAAACACACACACATAATTACTTGCAAAAGTGTGGTGATCTTTGAAACTTCAAGAGTGTTTGTTGTGGCTTCCTAGTAGAAAGCCTTGAACGGAAATGTTAATTTAAAACACCAATAATTTAAGAATGTTATAGTAAGGAGCAGAAAGATGACAATGAAACCTAGAATAACAGCAACTAGAAAATAAATGCATGTCTCTGCAATGTTTATAATCCCTATGCAATGAAGAGAGTAAGAGTCTGTCTTAGTGAATCAGGTCTCTCCCAAGTAAATAATGACCAAAATTAATTCTTATGATGCAGCCAAACTCATAAATTCTGTTTTTATTTTAGAGCTTAAAGTGTTGAGATTTAGGTTGTAGACAGGCTAAGACGAAATCAAAACAAAACCAGGTGGCTTTCTACATATAAATTTCAATGATCCCAATGGGAAATGATACATACAGGGTTTTTCTTCTTTTTGTCTTTATCCTTGCTTGGTTTCCGGTTGCTGACAAAGTAATGCAGGGTGCCATATTCCACCAAAGCAGAGAAGACAAAGATGAAGCAAACAGATACAAAGAGATCCATGGCTGTAACATAGGAGACCTTGGGGAGCGACTTCCGGGCAATGGTGCTGAGGGTGGTCATTGTCAAGACAGTGGTGATACCTGAAGAAAGGTACAGTAAAACAGATCATGTGACCTCATCATTAAGTAGGGTAACTGAGTCACTACTGAGACCAACTTTGTTTTGTGACTTCTGATAAGTAATCTTAGTAATGGGAAAGGAGGCATAATTGTAATCCATTCACTCAGCCCACAAATATTTATTGGCTGCTTACCAAGTATCAGTTACTATAACAAGCAGTGAGTAGATGCTGAGAAATAAGATGGACATGCTCCCTGACCTTATATAACTTATTTTTAGTGACAGAGAATTCTAAATTAATTGCACAAAGAAAAGTATATTTATAAATTATGGTTTGTGTCATGAAGAATAGCAAGGATGTTGAAAACCTAATTATACATAATACTGAGGAAATATATCTTTGAGGAGGTGATTTTTAAGGCAGAGTTTAAAAAGTTAAGGAGAAGTTAAAAAAAGTTAGGAGACACCGACTTCTAATTGCTGAGGAAATAAAAGAAGATACTGAGGAAGGGACACATTATCTTTTTTTTAAAGATTTTTATTTATTTATTCATTAGAGACACAGAGAGAGAGAGAGAGAGAGGCACAGACTTGGGCAGAGGGAGAAGCAGGCTCCATGCAGGGAGCCTGACGCAGGACTCGATCCCAGGTCTCCAGGATCATGCCCTGGGCTGAAGGTGGCACTAAACCGCTGAGCCACCTGGGCTGCCCACACACTATCTCTTTAAAAAAAAAATTAGAATACCTATCATCTGGGGAGGGGCAAGGGTATCAATGTGATGCTGAGATAACAGAAGTTCTATTATGCAAAGCATGCAAAGGAGTTCACCTTTTATTTAAAGTACAAGGAGGATCCATTAAGGGTGTTAAATAGAGGAGATGAGCTAAGTGACATGTTCTAATTAATGAATTTTTTAAAGCCCATCATAGAGAGTGAAGATGGTGCAGTAGAAAGATACTGAGCTCACTACCCCCACGGATATACCTAGCTATACCAACTAAATACATTGCAACTTACTCTGAAAATAATCTAAGATTGGTAGAACATATCTCCTATAACAACTAAAGTCCTAAAAAGAAGGCCATATCAAGAAGGGTATGAGAGAAGAGGCATGGTAGGAATCAAACTACTGTTGCAGCTACCCACAAGTGGGAGGGATATCACAAGCATGGAGGAATAAGGGGATTCAGGGGATGGGCACCTCCATCCCTGTGTGCCTGCACTGAAATGAGCCCCCATAACATCTGGCTTTAAAAATCAGCAGGGTTTAACTCCAGGAAAGCCAGAGTGTTATAGGAAACCAAGTCTCCACTTTTAAAGAGCCAGCATGCCTTATTACTCACCATGAATTCCAACACAGAAGAACTAGTTTGAAAAGTGCCTGGGTTATACATGAAAGAGATCTATTGACTGATTTTTGAATGTGTGCTAAAGGGGCAAGAACCTGGAGAAGCTTTCTCCAGGAACAGAAGTGCTGATATGCACCATTTTCCTTGCCCTGTTTCAGCCTAGATGGCTATTTACTTGTAAAAGGCGAAAGATTTATGCGATCTGAAGAGAAACCAGAGTGTGGCTATTTACTTGTAAAAGCCAGTTCTGAAACTTTCTACTTGCTAGCAGCACTTGCCCCACCCCATCATTCCTCAACAGATCCATCTCCCATAATTCACCCTCCCCAGAACACACCCCTCCAAAGTGTCTCCTGTCCCACCATAACTGGCCAGGTGATCTCAGTTGGGACCAGCAACCCCCTCAAAGAGATTATTCCCCACAACAGCTGATAGGCAGCCCTTGCCAAAACCAATGTCCTTTCAAAGCAACCTTTCCCCAGGGACTGGGGAGTTAACCCCACAAACCAGCATGCCCATAGTACCTGGAACCAGGCCTCTCAGCTCGGTGTGCTAGGGGCAGACCCTACCCAACACTGTGCCCACAGCAGTCATGGTCATAACAGAAGGGTGCACACAGCCCATACAGGGGATATCCCTGGAGCACCTGGTTCTGGTGACCAGGAGGGGATTGTGCTACAGGGCACCATAAGCATGCTCTCAACATGAGGCTGCTACTTTCAAAATCAGGAGATAGAGCTGACCCACCTGATATATGGAAACAAACACAGAGAGTTAGACAAAATGAGGAGACAAACAAATGTTCCAATAAATAAACAAGACAAAGCCACAGAAAAAGAGCTAAACAAAATGGACATAAGCAAACTACCTGACAGAGTTCAAAGTAATGGTCACAAAGATACTCATAGGACTTGAAAAGTCACTGAATGAACTCAGAACAAAGAAATAAAAAATATAATAAAGAACCAGTCAGTGCCAAAAATACAATAACTGAAATTAAAATACACTAGAGGGAATCAACAGAAAATTAGAGTATAGGGACATCTGGGTGGCTCAACGGTTGAGTGTCTGCCTTTGGCTCAGGGTGTGACCCCTGTCCAGGGATCGAATCCCACATTGGGCTCCCTGCAAGGAGCCTACTTCTCCCTCTGCCTATGTCTCTGCTTCTCTCTCTGAGTCTCATGAATAAATAAATAAAACCTTAAAAGAAAAAAAAAAAAAAAAGAAGACGACGACTAGAGTATGCAGAAGAATGGATCAGTGAGCTAGAAGACAGGGTAAGGAAAGCACCCATGCTGAACAGCAAAAAGAAAAAATTCTAAAAAATGAAAATAAGTTAAGGAATCTCTGAGACCACATCAAACATACTAACTTTCATATTATAAAGGTTCCAGGAGGAGAAGAGAGAAAGAAAGGGGTAGAAACTTGTTGGAAGAAATGAGAGCTGAAAACATCCCTAATCTGGGAAAGAAAATAGACATCCAGGCCAGGAAGCCCCAAACAAGCTAAACCCAAGGTGGTCCACACCAAGACACATAATTAAAATGGAAAAATGTAAAGATAAGTAGATAATCTTAAAAGCAGCAGGAGAGAGAAAACCCTCTAAGGCTATTAGCTGATTTTTTCAGCAGAGATTTTGTAGGCCAGAAGAAAATAGCTCTGATGTTCAAAGTGCTGAAAGGAAACAAAACAAAACAAAACAAAACAAAACCTATGAGTAAGGATACTCTACCCAACAAGGCTATCATTCAGAATTGAAAGAGAGAAAGTTTCTCAAACAAAAGTTACAGGAGTTCATCACCACTAAATTGGCATAAAAGGGACTTAAGTGGAAAATAAAAGGCCATAACTAAAAATAAGAAAATTGTGGCAGGAAAAAAACCTTAATGGTAAAAGCAAACTTACATTAAAGGTAACAAGTTAATGAAGGTTAAAATGCTAGTATGAAGGTTAAAATGCAAAATTAGTATAATCAATTATATTTACAAAAATTAATCAAGGAATACAGAAAATAAAAAGATTAAGGGCAGCCCCGGTGGCGCAGCGGTTTAGCGCTGCCTGCAGCCCAGGATGTGATCCTGGGGACCAGGGATCGAGTCCCACATTGGGCTCCCTGCATGGAGCCTGCTTCTCCCTCTGCCTGTGTCTCTGCCTCTCTCTCTCTCTCTCTCTCTCTGTGTGTCTCTCACAAATAAATAAATAAGGTCTTAAAAAAAAAGATTAAAATATGGCATCATATACATAAACATGGAAAGGAGAGTAAAAATGTAGTGCTTTTAGAATGTGTTTGAACTTAAGTAACCAGAAACTTGTTATAGACTGCTATATACTTAGGAAGTTATAAATGAACCTCATGGTAACCACAAGCCAAAAACTTAGATACCCCCTCCCCCAAAGAAAATAAAGAGAAAGTAATTGAAGCATAACACTAAAGAAAGTCGTCAAACTATAAAGCAAGAAAGAACTACAAAACAACCAGAAAACAATTTTTAAAATGGCAATAAATCCATGCCTATTGATAATTACTTTATAAATGGACTAAAAGCTTCAATCAAAAGACATAGAGTGACTGCATAAAGAACAAGATCCATATATATGCTGCCAACAAGAGAATACTTCAGATCTAATGACATATACAGGCTTAAAGTAAAGGGACGGAAAAATATATCCCATGAAAATGAAATTGAGAAAAAAAGCTGGAGTAGCAATACTTATATGAGACAAAATAGACTAAAGCAAAGGCTGTAACAAGGGACAAAGAAGGGCATTACATAATGATAAGAAGACGAATGCAACTTGAAGACATAATGTTTGTAAATATTTCCACATCCAACATACTAGCACCTAAACATATAAAGCAAATATTAACAGACAAAAAGGGAGAAATTGTCAGTAATACAATAATAGTAGAGGACTTTAACAGCCCATTTACATCATTGGATGAATATTCAGACAGAAAATCAGTAGAGAAACAGTGGCTTTAAATGACATATTAGACTAGATGGACTTAACAGATACAGAAAATTCCATCTAAAGCCAGCAGAATATACATCCTTTTCAAATGCACATGGAACATTCTCTAGGATAGAGCATATGTTAGGCCACAAAACAAGTCTCAATAAATTTAACAAGATTGATATCATCATTTCCAACCACAACACTATGAAACTAGGAATCAATTACAAGAAAAAAAAAAAAAAAAAGCTGGAAGAAACACAAAGATATGGAGTCTAAAGGGCATGCTACTAAAATACAAATGGGTCAAGGAAGAAATGAAAGAGGACATAAAAAAATAATAATAATACACAGAGGGGAGCCTGGGCGGCTCAGTTGGTTAAGCATCTGTCTTTGGCTTAGGTTATGATTTCAGATCCTGGGATTGAGCCCAGTATTGACCTCCCTGCTCAGTGGGGAGTCTGCTTCTCCCTCTCCCTCTGCTCCTCCCTCACCCCCACTCATTTTCTTTCTCTTTCTCTCTCTCAAATAAATAAATGAAATGTTTTAAAAATACATGGAGGTAAATGAACATAGAAATACTATGGTTCAGAATCTTTGGGATACAAGAAGTTTTAGCAATACAGGTCTAGCTCAGGAAACAAGAAAATCTGAAACCTAACAATCTCAAATCTAACCTTATTCCTCAAGGAATTTGAAAAAGAACAACAAAGCCTAAATTTAGTAGAAGAAAGGAAAAATAAAGATCAGATTGGAAATAATTGAAAGAGACTAAAAAGGAAAAGATGAAACTAAAAACTTGTTCTTTTAAAAGAGAAAACTGATAAATCATTACTAAGACTAATCAAGAAAAAATACTCAAAATCAGAAATGAAAGAAATTATAAGTGATAAGACATAAATATAAAAAAATAACAATATGAAAAATTATATAGCAACAAATTGGATAACCTAGAAGAAATGATAAATTCCTAGAATTATATAATCATCTAATGCTGAATCAGGAAGAAATTTAAAAACTGAACAAACCAATTACTAGTAATGAAATTGAAGTGGTATTCAAAATACTCCCAAAGAACAAAATCCAAGACCAGAAGGCTTCACAGCTGAATTCTACCAAACATTTAAAGAAGAGTTAATACCTATATGTCTCAAGCTATTCAAAAAACAAAGGAGAAATGAATGCTTCCAATTTCTATGAAGCCAGAATTACCTTCATATTAAAACCAGAAAAAGACACTATATAGAGAGAGAATTTCAGACTAATATCCTTGATAAATATGGATGCAAAAATTCTCAACAAAAAATTAGCAAACTGAATAATATATTAAAAGGATCATTCAATACTATTGAGATTTATTCCAAGGATGCAAGAATGGTTCAATATATGCAAATCAATCAATGTGATACACTACATTAACAAAATGAAAGATAAAAATCATATGATCATTTCAATAGATGCAGAAAGGCATTAGACAAAATTCAAAATCCATTCATGATATAGGCTCCCAACAAAGTATAGAAGGAATATACCTCAACCAAATAAAAGTCATTTATGAAAAACCCACAGCCAACATCATACTCAATGTTGAAAAGCTTTCAGCTTTTCTAAGGTCAGAAACAATACAAGATGTTCACTTTCACCACTTTTATTCAACATAGTATCAGAAGTCCTCGCTGTAGCAATCTGACAAGAAAAAGAAATAAATGACATCTGAACTGGTAAGGAATAGGTAAAACAATTTGAAGATGGCATTATACCATATATAAAAAACCCTAAAGACTCCACCAAAAAACTATTGGAATAAATTAATGAATTCAGTGAAATTGTAGGATGAATATATGAATTAAGTGTAATTATAAATGCAAAATCAATATACAGAAATCTGTTGTGTTTCTATACATTAACAATGAATTAGCAGAAAGAGAAATTCAATGATTAAGAAGACAATCCTACTGCAATTTCATCAAAAAGAACAAATTATTTAGGAAAAATTTAACCAAGTAAGTACTTGGTTCAGAGTACCTGTACTCTGAAATGATAAGAAATGGAAGGCAACACAAATAAATGGAAATATATACCATGGTCATGATTGGAAGAATAAATATTCTTAAAATGTCCATATTACCCAAAGCAATCTACAGCTTTAGTATAATCTGTAACAAAATACCAATAGCACTTATTACAATCCTAAAATTTGTATAGAACTATAAAAAGACCCTTGATTGCCAATGCAATCTTGCCTAAGGACAAAGTTGGAGGTATCATAATCCCAGAATTGAAAGAAAACTATGAGGCTATAGTAATCAAAATGGTATGGTATGGGCACAAAAAAAAAAAAGATAGACACATAAATCAATGGATCAGAATTAAAAGCCCAGAAATAAATCCATGCTTTTATGGTAAATTAATCCATAAGAAAGGAGGAGGCATGAATATGCAAGGAGAAAAAGACTCACTTCAGTAAATAGTGTTGGAACAACTGGACAGCTACATGTGAAAGAATGAAACTGGATTATTTTCTCACCTCATATACAAAAATACTTTCAAGATGGAGGACCTCTAATTATAAAACTCCTAAAAGAAAACATAGCTAGTAAACTCATGGACCTCAGCTTTTGAAATATTTTTTCTGAATTTGTCTCTCGAGCCAAGGAAAATAAGGGCAAAAATAAACAATTAGGACTAAATCAAACTAAAGAACTTTTGCTTAGCAAAGGAAACCATCAACAAAACAAACAAACCAGTGTATGGAATGGGAGAAGATATTTGCAAATGATTTGTCTGGTAAGGGGTTAATATCCAAAACAGATAAAGAACTTCTACAACTCAACATCAAAAGAATAAATAACCCAATTAAAAATGGGCAGACTACCCAAATAGACATTTTTCCAAAGACGACTCACAGAAACGGCCAAGAGAGTTATGAAAAGATTCTCAGCATCACTCATAATTAGGGAAATGCAAATCAAAACAATAGTAAGATACCACTTCACACCTGACAGAAATGGCTAGTATCAAAAAGATGAGAAATAACAGTTGTGGCAAAGATGTGGAGATAAGGGAGCCCTGGTACACTCTTGTTAAAAATGCTAATTGATGTACCACTCTGGAAAATAGTATGGAGGTTCTTCAAAAAACAACAAATAGAAATACTATATGATCCAGTAATTTCACTTTTGGGTATTTACCCCCAAAAAACAAAAACACTAATTCAGAAGATATATGCACCCCTGTGGTTATTGCAGTGACATTCAGAATAGCCAAGATATGGAAGGAACCCATGTGTCCACTGACAGATGAATGGATAAATATAATATAGTATACATATATACAGAATGGACTATTTCTTAGCCATAAGAAAAAATAATCTTGCCTTTTGTTACAACATGGATGGCCCTACAGGACATTATGTTAAGTGAAATAAATCAGACAAAGACGAATGCCATGTATCTAAAAAATAAAATGTGCAAATGAGCAAGCAACAACAAAAATAGAAACAGACTGCTAAGGACAAACCTGTGTTTGCCTGAAGGAAGATGGGTAGGGGTATAGGCAAAATAAGTGAAGGGGATTAAGAGGTACAAACTTCCATTTATAGAATAAATAAGCCCCAAGAACCATGTGGCTCTTTTGGGTCATTATATTTTAGTTTAATAGCACGTTTCCTCAGTGTATTTTCTGTTATGAAATTCCCAAGAGGGGAAAGATTGGTGTTGGTTGAAATAATTTCACAGAAATGGGTAGCTCTTCATAGAGGAGAGGCATCCCTCAAGGTAACTGCAGTTGTAAACTACAATTATAGCCTCTTTCCTATGTTAATTATTATTATGGAATAGCCCAACTCCCTTTCTAGTCTGTATATGCTGTGATAACAGGAAAGACCTCTATACTAACTTTCTTTGTGATCTCATAGACAAGTATAGTGTTGGGACTCAATATTTTTTTAATGCATAAATAAAATAATCAATGAATAGTATATATATGAAAGGTCGAAGAGACCCTCCTACATTTAAAAATAGGAATTCATATTGATGACTTGTAAGAGAGAGTTTTAACTGTACATAACAGTAGCTAACATTTATGGATCTCTTTCTTTGGCCAGGTACTGTATCAAACACTTTATATATTATCCCACAAAATCTTCACAATGAGGATTATCACTGTTACCCTTTTTTGCAAGTGAAAAAAACTTGAGCACAGAAAGAATAAGGAATTTGTCCAAGGTAGAAAGTGAGAGAGATGAGAAACAAGCCTACAAAGTCTAACTTAAAATGCCATGCTCTGACCCACATTGTTACATTCCCTTTCTATGAACATGTACCTAATATGTAGCATGAAGCACCAGACACTCCTTGAGAGCTAATGTATTTTTCTAATTTGAGATCATGTGGACTATAGGTCTTCTATAGTGTCATTGTAGAACCTTAGCAATGGTGAAGTTTCTCTTCTATAAACCAGGAAGGGTGTGGGAGGTGCATATCTCATAGCATTTTGTGAAGATTAAGTAATGTTTATTGTCAGTTCCTAGTAAAATATCAATAAATGTAAAATATTTATTTTAGAGGACAGACTTCAAACTAAAAAAACTTCATTTGAGTTATCCATGTGTTAATGCATGTAGAAGTTCTTGACTATAGTCAATTACAGTGGATATATTTGGGGGGATAATTTAAAAACTAAATTGGCATGTTGGCCTTCACTTTCAGGCCACAAGCCACGCTTGACCTATGAGGAGTGAAAATGTCAGAAATTATAGTAGATACCATCGATAAGTTAACTTAAGAAAATCTGACATGTCTAAACACTTATCTAGCAAGTTGGGAAGACGGTATTTAGGCTACATGGAAGTTCATCACAGCCATGTAAAAGAAGAATCCTAAAGCACCACTTCATGAAATTTTCAGTTTGTGCTTGGAGTTGCAGAGAAGAGAACAATGGGTAGCAGACAGGTGGTTATTTTAACTGATTCACCAATCACAAAACAAGATAGCTGGGGGTGTTTTGTTTTTTGTTTTTTAAAGATTTTATTTTTTTTATTCATGAGAGACACACAGAGAGAGGCAAAGACATAGGCAGAGGGAGAAGCAGGCTCCTTGCAGGAAGCCCAATGCAGGACTTGATCCCAGGACCCTGGGACCACACCCTGAGCCAAAGGCAGATGCTCAACCACTGAGCTACCCAGGTGCCCCTGGGGGTGGTTTTTAAGCCCAGTTTGGCTAAGCAAAGAATTAGATTTCTCTTACCTGGGATAGATGAAAAATATCCATAGCTTTTATCAATTCCTCCAGTCTTGGCATCAAGTAAGCTCTTCAGACATGTTACCTCATCTCAGATTACTCAGGTGAAAAATACCGACTGGTGTTTTTATTGTTTCATCCATTAAATCATGATTAAGGTTTACCAGCTATCACCTGTGTACCAAACTTCATTCAAGTGTTACAAGCCCCAAAATGACTGCTCCCCATGCTCTTGTGGTCTGAGCTCAGAAAGCAGTCAGGAGTCTGAGCCACATAGGTATATTTATCTCACTCATCAAACAACTTGGCTTTGAATATTCTGTGGCAATAAACTGAAGTTCCACCGGTGTTTAGGGTCATCTGGTTTAACACTTGATTGCAAATACTGGAAAAGGTAATGTGATCACATATTAGAATCATCTGGGGAATTTTTATTATTATTTTTTAAATCTTGACATGCAGGCCAAGCTCTCAAAATTTAGATAGACGTCTCCTATAATTGGACGGAGATGCAGCTAGACATGTAAAGGCCCTCTAGTGATATAAATTTTTCAATAAATAAAATTCAGTACAGTAAATGTATTTTCTTTCCTTGTGACTTTCCTAATAGTTGTTCTTCTCTACCTTACTTTATTGTAAGAATACAGTACATAATACATTTAATATAATATATGTGTTACTAGTAAGGCTTCCAGTCAACAATAGGCTATTAGTCTGGGGGGAGTTCAAAGTTATAAGTGGATTTTTGACTGCACGGGTGGAGGTAGAGCCCTTACCCCCGATGTTATTCAAGAGTCAACTGTAGCTGCCAACATTTCTAAACCTTACTATGTTTCATGCATGTTGCATGGAATACTTTATTTAATCTAATAAAATCCTACAAGTTAGGTACAGAAAATGCTATATGTTTCACATTTGAGTAAACTATGATTTACAGAAATTAAAGAGCATTTCCAAGGCCATGCTATACATGTGGGATGAAATCCAGATTTATTGGATTTTAAAGCCTGAGCTCTTCTTAACTATTGCATTTATATTTACTCTCTAGCCAAAGAGCAAGCAAGAGACGTGGTTCTAGTTTTCACACAGCTGATAAAAGAGGAATGTGATTTTATAATTCATCTTTCAACAGCTTTATTCTTAGTAAATATTTAACATTCATGGACCTACACCCCAATGACTTATGAGTCTGTGGCTTTGCAATAATCTATGTGAATCTTCTTCCTCACATAAGGAAAAAGATGTGAAATTCCAAGGTAAGTATCAATATATACATCAACCAAGATGCAAATAATCTTAAAAGTGTATGTGTTCATGGTGGGGATGGGTGGTGTTCCCAAAACGTCACAGGTATTTTTCCAAAAATATTTTCAGTGGTTCATTTACACAGATCCAATTGGTGTGTATGTACATCTTCAAATGTCATTATGATAATTATGGATGTTGGAATTCATCAACAGCCAGTCATGTGCTGGTAAATGTTTAACAGTTGACTCTAGGGAGGGAAAAAAAAAGCAGTCCTGATTTTTAGTGTTTGCCTATTTCCATGATGTTAGTACTTTCACCTTGGCTGACTTCAATCTACCAATATGGTATCTCTCAATACATTTGGAAAGAATAAACACAACTAGCTCTCATGAGCTTATGTGAGCAGCTCCAGCATATAACTGTCCAGAGACCAAAATGAAAAATCTATTGAAATTAGAAGTTTGGGTTTTTTTTTTCCCTAGTCAAATTTATTAAGAGAATTTTCTAAAGATAGTGAATTGAGGTAATTAAGGAAAACTAGAACTGGAAAACTTTTGAACACTGTTTTGTTTTAATATGCTAGTTTTCTTTAAAATGAAATAATGGCATTTCTATGTAATTGCTGGCTGAATTAAAAGCAAATCAATTTAGGGGAATGAAGATTACAGATACTGAGTACTTATCTTGAAACACTAAAACAAAAAGAAATTTGTCTCACCTAAAGAAGTTCTGGCTGGAACAGCATCCTTATTGATCCAGAAAGATACCCAGGATAGGACAACAATGAGTGTGCAGGGGATGTAGGTCTGGATGGTGAAGTATCCCATCCTTCTGCTTAGGTCAAAGTAGACAGACATGACCACATAATCTCCTGAAACAGAACAAAGATAGCACCATGCAAACTCTTACCAAACTTGGAAAGCAGTTACAGTTAGGAGCCCAGATATAAACCCATGCTTATATGGTCGATTAATCAATGACAAACAAGGCAAGAATACACAATGAAGAAGAGACAATCTCCAATAAATGGTGTTGGAAAAACTGGACAGCCATATGCAAAAGAATGAAACTAGAAAACTACCTTATACTATATAAAAAATTAATTCAAAATGGATTAAAGACTTGAATGTAAGACATAAAGCCATGAAACTCCTAGAAGAAAATATAGGCAGTAAGCTTTTCAACATCAGTCTTAGTAATAGATTTTTGGATCAGTGTCAGGCAATGGCAACAAAAGCTAAAATAAATGAATGAAATTACATCAAACTGAAAAGCTTTTGCATAGTGAAGGAAAACAACAAAATGAAAAGATAATCTACCAAGTACAAGAAGATATTTACAAATGATGTATTCGATAAGGTGTTAAAATCTAAAATATATAAAGAACTTACATAACTTAATATAAAAATTCCAATTAAAAAATGAAGAGAGGAATTAAAAAGATATTTTTCCAAAGAAGACACACACATATCCAACCGGCACAAGAAAAGATGTTCAACATCACTACTCAACAGGGAAATGCAAATTAAAACAACAGTGATATATCACCTCATACCTGTTGGATTTCCTATTATCAAAAAGATAAAAAAATAACAAGTGTTCGCAAGGACATGGAGAAAAGATAACCATCCTTGTGCACTGTTGCTGAGAAAGTAAGCTGATGTAGCCACTATGGGCAACAGCATGGAGGTTCCTCAAAAAATTAATAGAAATACCATGCAATTCAGCAATTCTACTTCTAGATGTTTACCCAAAGAAAACAAAAGTACCAACTTGAAGAGATCTATGCATTCCTGTATTCAATACAGCATTATTTACAATAGCTAAGATATGGAAGCAACTTAGGTGTCCATCCACAGATAAACTGATAAAGATGTAACATATATACAATGGAATATTACTCTGCCATGAAACAAAGAATGAAATCTTGCCATTTGTGACACCATGGGGGATGCTAAGTATATAATGCTCAGTAAAATAGAGAAATAAATATTGTCTTCACTTATATGTGCAAACTAAAAAACAGAAACAGACGCATAGATACAGGCAGCAAGCCATTGATTGCCAGAGTGGAGAAGAGTTGGGGGTAGGTCAAATGGGTAAAGGTGATTAAGAGATACAAACTTCTAGTTATAAAATAAATAATCCATAGTATATCCCTATGTACTATTATAATAATTTTGTATGATAACAGTAATGAGATTTATTGTGGAGATCATTCTGTAATATATAAAAATATCAAATCACCATGATATATACCTAAACCAATAGGATACCTGTATGTCAATCATACTTCAATAAAAAACTGCAAAGCTTTTGAAAATAAGCATGTATTCAGTCCTCATGTTCACACATTTAATTTTAGAGTTCTATATAAGGGGTATGTTGAAACTATCTTCTACCCATTTGGGTTAAAAAACAAACAAAAAATCAAACTGAATTCTGATCCTTTTATAAGTAATGTGACTACTAGATGGAAGAAAACATTTTGAGTATATTGATAATATTTTCTTCTTTCGAGTATTTCTGGATGGTGCCTTCACTATCTACTTAATATACACAATATACAACTTTCTGTTCCAGAGGGAGGGAGGGGAACAGCATTTCTATACCATGCCTCTCGTACCTGCAATGAACCCTAAGGTTCATAACAATTTCCTCTTGTTCTCAGGACCTTTCTCCATACTAGCCACAGAGGAATATACTGGTGCCTGACACTGGTAAATGCCCACTTTACTCAATTTATAACCAGATTCCTATGCTGAGACATTTTTTAATGTTTTCTTTGAATCATATGGTTTTCCTTCATAGCATTCACTGTAATTCTTAATTTTTCATTTGTGTAGCTATTTTTGTAATATCTCTATTAGAATTTACCTGCACAAATTCATAAGCAGTGCCTATTTTAACATACCTTTGCACTACCAGTACTTAGCAACCTGTTTGACTCCCAATAGGGATTCAGTAATATTTGTTGAATAAATGATCAAAGGAAAGAATGAACTTATAAATTTAAACACGGAAAAAAAAAATCAAAAAGCTGTATTCTGGAACATTGAGTTAAGAAAGGAGTTTATGTAAATACTCCTGAAAGTAGAGTAATAAAGGAATAAAAGAATAACTATATGGTTAAGCATGAGAACAACTTAATGTGACACAATTTGAAGTCTCTAATTTTTTAAAATCATGATGCATGCATTACTTTTAAAATTCCATGTTTTTCATTTTATAGGATTCCAAGTGAAATTTTAGGGAATTAAAAATTTTAAAACTGGATAAAATACTATGGAATCATATCCCAGTTACTATATATTTATGTTTTCTTTATACTGTCTGCTGTTGCAATGTGAGATGAACATCAGATCACTTTTCAAATGTTCTTTCTTTTCTTCTTTACTAAATTATAATTTGTCCTAAAACACATGAAGAACAAATCCAAATCCTCTGCTTTAATTTAATTATTTGGCTTTGTGCCTATGTTTTTCTACTTATTTGGCTGATTTAGATTTGATTTGAAAATAACGTACTTTAGAAGCCTCATGCAGAAAAGACTGACTTAGCAGAGTGAGTTATCACTCCTCATTCCAGTTCTTCCTACCCACTGGCAAGTGTCATTGCACAGCTTTCCAAGTTGCTGAGATAGAAAACCCTCCATTGGCTACTCTTACAAGGAGTAAAGACTCTCGCCCTCACCCTGCAGTGTTTCCTAAGTGGAGTTATGAAAACCTCCTTCTGGTGAATTGATGTACTGTCACTTGTCTGAGTCAGGCTTGGTTAAGACAGTGACAGTGACCCAGACACTAATTAGGGAATTCAGCTTCCATTCGAACATCACTTCCTCTCAGAGATCGATAAGTAGCCATTATTGAGCAACTATCCCTGAAAACTTAAAGGTGGAAATTTCTTGTTGAGAGCAAGTAGATTTTGATTATTTCTCTGAGATTATGTGTCCTGTGTTGATTTATCTGGACTTAAACTATTTAAAATCATGGCATTTCATGAATTAGTTTGGTCTCTGTTTTTCTTTTACTTTAGTCACAGGCTGTAATTGCGAAGTAAAGACATTTAATTTGAGATGATCCCTACTGTCTGCCTTTTTCTTTCCTGTGCCTTTGATCAAAGTACTATAGGCAAATGCAAGTTCTCATATTCTAGATAGGAAAAACAAAGAGAGTTTTTCTTTTTAAATAATAATATTCAGTGAATGCTTTTCCTCCCTATTTTCAGAGTCCTTGAGAGTTTTCTGCATATTTTAAACATGTGTTTAAGTGAGGCTTTACAAATTATAATATCTTAAATAAATCTATATAATTTTAGTAACTTCTTTTTACTTCTTATCACGTATGTGAATGAAAATCTACAGTTTGGCATTAATGATCTGACTCTTTTAAAGGTGAACTTTAATTTTGTCTCAAGTTAACAAGAGAATTATCTCAATTCAATACCCCAGTTCCCTTTAGGTCAGAATCTAAGCTTTCATAACCTATTTATCTATCAATATCTATTTTAAGGTAATAGCTTCTGAGCATCTTTCATCTTTGCCAGCAAATCCAAAGCTTTTCTACCACTAGATTACGAATTCAAACTTGGAAACAGGCCATTTAAAAGCAAAGCAGCTTCACAGTGACAGCCTGATGTCTGTCTTATCTCTAAGGCCACATCCCTTTTTGTATTTTTAAAAACTCTGGGGCAAGAAGCCTATAAAATCAAATCTCCTAAAAGTGCCACATCAGTGATTCCTAAGCCCAAAAGGTTTAAATGCCAACCAAGTTAAAAGTGGTTATTTCAGCCACTTCAAATATATTCTTTCTTTTTTTTATAAATTTATTTTTTATTGGTGTTCAAAATATATTCTTTCTATTGATTTATTCTAACACATGATATTTAAAGTCATAGCATTTAATAAGTTAGTTTGGTCCCTGTTTTTGTCCTAATTTAGGATGTAATAGACACAGGCTATGATTGAAAAGACAAGACATATAATTTGAATAACACCTACTAATGTCCATTCTTTATCTTTTATAAGCTTCTTATGTCTGATTTTAGGAAGAGACTATCAACATCAATGAATTCCACTTTTTTTTAAGCTGTGGTATTAACCATATTAAACCTTTAAAATTCAGTGTTTATTAGGGTGTTTAGGATCTTATTTCATATACAAAACTATTTCCTAAAAACGTAAAGATTTCAATGGTAGAAAAGTCTTCCACCCCATGAGCACTTGAAATAATGACAAGAATTTTCTGGTTACCTGAAAAGAGAACTACTCTATATAGAGTCTGGGGCTGAATGGTTTGCATATATTATCTCTTAACATCATCAATACCTTTTCAGGATGGTGAAAAAAACAAATATTTCACTTTGTTCCTCATTCATGATTCTTACTCCACTTAAATATAGTTGAATGGAGTATATATTATTCTACTACATTGACTTTGAAGGCATAATACTGTTATGCTTTTCTCATGCTTATAATAGTATTAGTTATTAGTGTTATACTCTTCTTAACATTCCTTTCTCTAGTCTCTTTATTTAAGTCAACAAATATTCTGAATCACTGCTATCCATACAGCTCTTTATGAGGGAATGTGGAGATTAAGACCTATGGAATCTCACAGCTGATTCTAAATTAAATAGATTAAGTGGGAATGATATCAGATAGTACAAAATGATATTTTTGTCTGACTACAATTCAGATAGATAGACACATGTGTTGAGACCATGTATTCGATCCAACTATATCCCCCTCTATTAAATACTTAAATCTGTGGTATACTTCTATGAGGTTGCTTTGGCTACAGGAAAGCAGGAGGGCTGAATGACTGTATTTTAATTTGGGAAAATATAGAAAGCATAAAGGAAAAATATTTACACATTTAGCATGTAAAACATAAAACTCCTATTTGCCTTAGGAGGTGCCTCTGGCTTAGTTGGTAAAGCATGCTGCTCTGGATCCTGGGACTGTGAGTTTGAGCGGGAACAGAGTTTACTTTAAATACAAACAAACAAATGTACAGCTTTTAAAAAATTAAAAAAAAAATAATGCCTTCAATAATTTTAAAAGGCAAAACACCACACTTAAATAATATATCTCCAAAATAAGAAATCAAAGGTTAATATCACTGATAAACAATTCCCATTAATCACTGAAAAAAAAGAAACCCAAATTTTAAAACTAGGTTAAACAAAATGAATGAACAATAAAGGGACATATGAATATTCTCAATATCAGCAGTAATCATTGAAATGCCAAGTAAAAGAATAGCATTTTACTTTTATTCTATTATATAGAGGGAAGTACAGACAAGATGTGAACAAAGAGCTATGCTCTTGGTAAGGGTATACATTGACTTTTTGGTAATCTGGAAATCTCTTTCTAGAAATATATTTAAAAAAATAAAAATAAAAATATATTTGACTTCAAGATATCTGGAATAAAATTTGCCCAAAAAATGCTTTGTAAATATTGCCTTTTAATTGGCACCATGCTTTTCTCCTAAAAGAGAGAATATCTAGTCCTTGGGCAGAATCACAGTCTCTGAGTTTATGGAGTCTGGAGCATTACTGGTAAGTAATGACTTTCAAATCTAATCAGTTGCTAACTTCTATACATGCCACTCCATGCATTTCTGCATCCTTCACCTGCCCACTATTTCCAATGGTGGCTGAGGCTCCAATTAACTTTTCTGGAATTACATACAATGTTCCTCCAGCAACTACGTCCTGTGAGGTCAGAAGAAAGGAAAATATAGCTAACCTGTAATCCTTACCATCAAGGACTCCTCAGGCTAAGAAAGACATAGGGATGTAGCATCACTACTCAATGGCACAAGGGCTCAAACAAAAAATACCCAAGCTAATTTATCTTACATACCATAATTAAATGAAGTTTCTGGCAAGCCCATTTCTGAAAATTCTGCTTAAATAATTCCAATCTTTGAAAACCTTAAAGAGATTCATGTTCTTCTTCACAGAAAATCTAAGCCCCTTAGTCTGGCATGGGTGGCTGTCTATAATCTGAATTTAACATAGACCTTTCTCATCATTCCCTTCATGTTCTCTAAGCCCTAGAGAAAGCAAATTAAATATTTTCACTTCACACTTGCATGATTTTTCTGTCATTCGTCTTCCTGACCTCCTCTCTCACCCAGATTCCTAGCTCATCTCCTTTTCCTCATTCCAACTTCCAAATGTCCCCAGCACCACCACACTACCATACATATATACTCTGTATCATGACTAGACTTGAGCTAAGATGATACTTACCTTAAGTAAAATACAAAATTAAATAAAATTTAAAAATTTATCCCCTTAGTTCATCAAGAGTATTTCAAGTGCTCAGTAACTACATATGGATAGTTGAGTACTATATAGTGATAGTACAAACTATAGAAAAAGTAATTCATCATAGAAAGCTCAATTGTACAGTGCTAGTTTAAACCAATTCTTCTAAAATGCACTTCTGCTTATGCCATTCCCTTCAAGTTTCTCAGTATAAAATTCATACTATTTAACATGTGTTTCTGGTCCATTTTACCTTGATCCATATTGAACCATCCCCACTGTATCCACATAACTTATGATCTCCTCCTGTAATACCCACCCAACCTGATCTCCTTTCTCCTCTCCTAAGGGGTACTGCTCATTCTTTTGTCTTCACTTGCCATATTACCTCCAATTTCTGGAATATCTTCTGTTCCTTGGTTCATGAAACACACATATATGTTCTTCCAAACTCTTCTATAAGTTTCCATTGATATCAGAACACACTAACATCCTTTAACTTGTCCATTAAAACTTTGTATAGACTTCCCCTGATTATATCTCTAGCCTCATCTTAAATAGTATTTCTTCACACTTGTTGCCTTTACACTTCTTGCCTTAGGATATTTTCACATGCTGGTTCTCTTGGCTCAAAATCTAATACCTCGTCTTTACTTTAACTCCATATTTTCTTCAGATATCAGTTTATTCCACCATCAAATAAATCCTCAATAAATCTAATGTCTTTAGTAAAACCTCACTGTATCATTTGACAATTAGAGAACTGACCACAATTTAAAGAATATGATTGGTGTGAATATTGGATTACAATTTGTAATTGGTTTCAGGAGTTCCATGAGAGAAGTAGCTATACTTAGCTGGATATTTTATTCTCAGCATCTAGTACAGTACCTAGTACATAGAAGGAATTCAACAATTATTTTTTAGATGTATAAATGTTTTAGCTTAGAAAGCCATGAAGAAAACCCTGGGTGAACTCTACACCAAAAGCATTTAAGACCAAGGCAGGGATCAACATGAACTTTTGAAATATTAAACTTTCACTTTAGAAATTATTGTTTTCGAAATATTTTTACTGAATACCTTGCTGACTGTAATCCCTGGAGATGTGAATATAAAGTCACAGTGAGCTGTTAGCAATGTTAACTGCTTGCCAAGAAGAAAAAAGGAAAGGGAAATCAGCTATATCAGAGGACCACATTATGCTTATTAAAGAATCGATTGGTGATTTGAGTTTCTCAGCCAGATCCAATTAATGAGAGAAGAGAACAAAGGGGCTTGGCCACTGGAACAGATCAATCAGTCTTTCACCTTAAGTCTAATAGGTAGGTGTGTTTTCATTTCAAAACTTCACCATTTTTATTTCATCAGTTATTTCTTTAAGCTCATATGTTGAAAAAAAATCAAAATAGCAATTGGAAAAATTACAATGGAAAATTAAAAGTGTAACTTATACTTTTTTACTAGGCTAAATACATTTTTTAAAGACTCCCTCTGACTTTTCCACTGAGCAAAAAGAGCATAGAATTGTGGTGAAGACCAGGAGCTGCTTCAAGTTAGATTCCATAGCAGTGGAGAGAGACTCCAGAATTCCTGCAAGGATAAGTGACTTATTGGGGCTCAACAGAAGAAGCAGAATGAGGGAAGGAAACAAGAACTGGCAGTGGCAAAAAAGCTAAGGATAGATTGGCTTCATCCTAAGTAGGAGAGCTTCTAGGAGGTTCTGGAACAAGCTATCCTACAGAGTTAGCACCAGCCACCTTGAGGCAAGAGCAGAAATAATTTGTGCTCTGTAGGCTGAGGTGGAGTAGTCTTAATTTCCTAGTCAGGATGGCTCTATTTTGGTCAAAGACAATTCTGTAGAGAAAGAGACAGTGGTGGGCTGCCAGCAGTCACCTCCTATAGCACCTGGATAATGGGTACACCAGCTCAGAGAAGACAGGAAGGAAGGGTCATAAAAAATGTCCACTACAAGGACGGTGGTGTCAGACTGGCTAAATTCAAAAGTCTTAACTTCTGTCACTAACTGGTTGTGTGATTTGGGGAAAGTGCCTTAATTCTGAATCTCTGTGCCCTTATATGTAAATAGGGATAATAAAAAAAACTCCACCTCACAGGGTTATTGTGAAACTAAACTAAAAAGAGTCAATGTATGTGAAGTACTTGGTATAATTCCTGGCCCATAATAAAAGGCCCACTAATATATTATTACAAAGTAGCATAATCTTTGTAATATTATTAATCCCATTCTGACACATATAAGTATAGAAGAAATAATACTCAACATCTAAAAGAGAACCAGTTAGTAAGGGTCCTAGAATTTATCCATATTAATCAATTCTACCCTCTTAAAGACCCATCAAAGGAGAACTGGTGTTTTATCCAAGGACCCAGAGTTACCTAGTGGCAGACCCCAGACTCCTACCTCCCAAAGAAGTATTCCTTTTGTAGTAAATAGCCTGTTCATTTTGAGCCAGTGGTTAGGATCATAGAAATAAAGGTTAAGGGGGAAGCAAAGCAGAAAGTTGAGAAATTATTGAATATAGTTAATATAGAAAGTTGGTTTGGATAACTGAGGGCTCCAACCACAAAGAGAAAAATTCCTTTCATTTGTTCCTGAACCTTATATGATAGGCATATCACTTTTAGCAGGAGGGAAACTCAACCATACTAGAGTTGTCCTTTTGGAGAATAGCTTTAGGTAGAAGGAAGCTTAATATTTGAAAAGCCTCCAGAGATTAGTAGTTTTCTCTAGGTTTACACAGTAAACCTAAGTGTTTGCTAATATCTCAGTTCTCTGCATTACTGTACTAGAAAATTCTCTTCACTAGATTTACTAGTGTAAATCACTTTTCTTCATCTGCTGAAGAAGCTGCCAGTTTCTTAGTTCGTTGTGATCTTTTTTAATACATTTCATTATTTTGGGTCCATTACCAAATTCTGACTATGTAGCAAATAAATTCACCTTGGGATTTATATAAATAAAGCAACTCTAGCTCAGAAATCTAAAGCTGAAGATACAAATGAATGCATTTGCCACTTTGATCCATCCTAAAGGAATGCAATTTCTCAGCACAGTTAAATTTAACTCCTACAAACAACTGACTAGATATTAAACATGTTTTATGTAGTACATTAAGTGGTATATCGCAGCTTCCTAAGGACAGTTGTTTTGCAAAAGAGCTTCTATAGCATTGGTAAGCAAGCTTCCTCTTGAGCGAGATTTCTTTTATCCTTTGTTAAAAGGTTACCTGAAACCATCAGGAATAATAGTAAAGCATTCAGTCTTATTTGTGTGAACATCAATGTATCCATGAAAATCATTAATAGCATCATTTTAACATAGTTCACAGGTTTGTGTCACAAAAATTATCTCTTCTGTTCAACATGACAAGTATGCTTAGACTAGTTATGTATTAACATGGCTTGACAGTCAAAGATGACAAAGTATCCTCTTACGTATGATTACTCCTCAGGTAGAGTCCTACTGTAACACACCAGATCTCCTAATTTAGCTCTGTGAGAAGTCCTATTTCAGGAGAAATTTTAAAATATGAATTCATATTCCCCTCTTTGCTCTCTTGGCTCTAACTTGCTGAGTGGAAGTATTTTCAACAGCTCAGGAGAGAAATATCAATAAGAAGCATGTACCATAGTATAGATAAATCCGTCAACTTTGATAAGAAAATTAAACTGGCATAATAGAGGTATCACTGGATATTTGAGAAATCCTAAGAAAAATAGTAGTCGTTTATTTCTAGCCAACCATAGGTGAGTGCTAGATAAGGAAGGACTTTTTTGCTCCTTGTAATTACAGATTATAGCTGATTTGTCACAGTTGTAATCCCAGACCCACACCACAGAAAAGAGGTCAATATGTTACACTTTGCCATTCTGACATATACATGATGAGATTGTACTTCACAGAGGGAAAGAATAGAAATCCTACTAGCGACCTGTAGAAAGAAACAAGATTTCCTATATGAAAAGGCATGGCCCACAGTTCTGTCCGTGAAAAAAGCCATGGGTAGCCACAGTTCCCTCTGTTCCTTCACCTATGAACAGGAATTTCCACCCTTTTAGAAAGTACCAGAAAGAAGAGATTCCACTCTGACTTTCTCCCACTTCATTCACTCTGTTATCTGGTAGGCAAAATTGAGATGCTTGCCCACTTAGGTGTTTTTTTACTGGATAGGTCTAATAATTTCTTGTATCTTTTCTCCATTTGG
The DNA here is from genome assembly GCF_053574225.1 of Canis aureus. NCBI lineage: Eukaryota > Metazoa > Chordata > Mammalia > Carnivora > Canidae > Canis > Canis aureus. The sequence continues at coordinate 50,671,711 of NC_135614.1, forward strand.
TAAAGTCTCCTGAGTCAAGCCATGGATTAATTTTGAGAGATTAATCTAGAAGTTTGTCTCACTCAGTCCCTACTTTAGGTACTCAATTGTTTCAGCCAAGCAAGTAGTTGGTCTTGTACACCAACTTCTCCTCTGAGTTGGGTAATATCAAAAGTTAGAGTTGGATGAGAAATAGTAAGAATCTTCCAAATTAGTGCTATCAGCAATAAAGATAGTATTTGAATTCCATCTGTTGGATTTATGAATGTATCTTATAGATGGTTTCAAAATCAGGAGGCAAAGAGAAAATGTTATTAATGATTTTAATTTAAACCCAGAAAACTCTTCTGGAGAAATAACCACATCAGTGCAAACACTGTAATTTCTTGTTTTTATTCATTTGATGGGCTGGCATAATTTTGTGTTTGAGGCTAGACCTGATTAATCTAATCCAGGCACTGATATTTTTCTTAAAGAAAAGACTCCACCGAAGTTTAGAAACCTAATGTTATCAGAATACCAAGCTTTCTAAAACAGCTTTGAAAGCAGCTGGAAAAAGAACATCCAAATTCAGGCAACTGCAGGCAATGGTTGCAAAAGGTCAAATCACAAAATGTTCCCCAAGACGTCAAATCACTCCTGCGGATGCTCTGCAAAATTATAAGCTTAAAACCTTGACCTCACTTGCTCTTTGCTCTATGCCCAACCACTCAATGTTAAAGCTTTCTCCCCCATGCTGGAATTCTCTCACCCAAGAAGCTTTGTATTTTGTGATAGTTAAGATAATTTGTAAGATGTCTGTTAAAAATAATTACTAATATGTATTTTTTAAACTCTGTAAATAATATCAAACTACATAGAGTTGGTTCTAAAAAGCTCAACTTCTTTGAAAAAGGCAGCTTTATCTTTTGGTAGGGAAAGCATTAGACTCAAAGTCAGTAGACCTGTGCTCTAATTCTTCCCTGTTTATGATCTTGTTGTGTAATTGTGAGTACACCTATTTTCCTTTCTGGTTCTTTTTGTCTTTTTTATAAAATAAAATCATCTCAAATAATGGATCTTGTGGAGAGCCTATAAAATGTTAAACATGATTTTAATTTTAAATTTATTATTAGTGATATTATTTAAATCTGCACATTTGAAACATGTCCAAATTTCACCAACAGCTCTAAAATTAATGAGAAAATGAAGAAATGAGATATATGACAAAAAAAAAAACAACCTGGGAATTTCTTAGTTTGACACTAATTCATTCTATAACCTTAAACAGGTTACTTATCTAGTCTCAGTTTTAGTATGTGGAAAAACAGGGATAATAGTTATCCTTACCTACTAGAATTCGGGTGAAGTGGAATGATTTCACTTGAGTGTTTAGAATAGGGACTGAGACATAGTAGGTGCTTACTAAATGTTACTGAGCATTATTACCATTATTTTTTGCATTTTCCTAATGTTTTCATATAACTCAGAGGATCTTATGACCTTGAGAATCTAGTTTATATCAAAGCTGTTCATTTTGATTTGTATCTTCAATAATATCCATTTTTCTCCACCCGTCAGGAAGCCAAAGCTTAGTCCCATTCCTTCCTCCTCTGGTTTTAAATATAAGAATTCTATAACTGTACACCTGACAGAAACTCTTTTCTTGCACTGAAACGGCCTTGGAGTCAAAGACAAGAGAGCAGAACAATCTATCCTTTACCTTCTCCTGACAAGACTGCATTACAGACATAAAGACCTGAGAAGGCCACAGTGTAGTAGAGGGGATATAAGGATGCCCCCTACTGGGGGTCAGCAGGCCTTGTACTCAATACATGACACTGCCCACTCAAGAGCACAGCAGGGCTGGAGAGATGACATGTGTTCTGCCTCTACTCAACTATTAGACAAAATCACCTCCTTCTACCCACCAAAAAGCCTTTGTTGTGAGTTGAGTAATGAAGGAAAATAATATAAAGATTTGAGAAAAGCATGCAACCACATCCATTTTCTCTATTTATATCTCAAAGAATGAATTCTAGCCTCAACCTCTTTGCCACATGGAGTGTTGTATTTCTCTCTTTTTATAATGGACAGTCTAGATCAGGGGATTGATGCTCAGCATTCTCTGTCTACAGGGAAGATAAGGAATTATGTTTTTGGGCAAAATGGACCTCCAGGAGAAAGTGTTTGGGGAGCAGGATCATGTGAACCAAGGTATGTAGGTATCTGCCTTGTATCTGGCTTCTGCTATTGCAGAATTGATATGGGAGATTAGTAAAGTCCCTCCAGATCTTTCTTTTTTTTCTTTTGAATTGGCACTTGCTTTATTTTCACAGATGGTATTCCATGTCTAATCAGCAGCAAGAACAATGGTTTAATGTTCTGTTCACCAAAACTGAAAGTGTCTTTGGCCTCATTATATAGGGAGTTTTCAGTACTTTCATTGCTGAATTTGGATTTGATCCTAGGGTGTCAGAGCTGAAAGAGAATTTAGAGATCAGGCCAATTGTTTTCATTTTCCTGATGAGAAAGTAAAGCTCTGAGGAATATTTGAGCTTGCCAAAGGTCACACCACAGAACCTTTATCAGAAGCTAGGTTTCTCAATTTACCCCTGAGAGCTTTTTTGTTTTCATTAATACTGTCATTTGAATACCTAAGCTGTGAATTATAAAATTGAAGTATGGTTTTATGCATTAAAGATTTAATTAGATGTTCTTTCCTTTCCCATGCTTGAGTTCCTAAATAAACTTCAGAGTTAGCCAATTCTTTCTGTGAAATACTTCTTTTATGATTTGCAAATAAGAAGGGAAAAATATTAACTGTAGACAGCAGTTATTTGCTAAGCACTATTACTCTTTCAGCATTGAGGCAACAACCTTTCGGCAGCTGATCACGAGATCTCTCAAGGAGGATTTGATGTTAACATCAATAAAATTTGGAGCCTAGTTGGAATCTGGTGTTTAAATAATGGCAAATTGAAGTGCCTTGCTTCCCCTCTATAGCCTTCTTGGCAGGGAGAACAAAAAAAAAAATCTCACTTTTTTCCAGCAGTTTCTAAAAGATGTGCACTTTGCAGAAATTATAGGCATTAATCTATAGCCCCTTTGGCCCAACCAGCTCTTGACAACTAATTGGATTTGGTAGCATGAAGTAGTACTTGGAAAAATTTACAAAAAATGGTTTTCAAGCTCTATGCTATTAAAGAATTGAAAATAGCTGCTTTAAGTTAAATATTAGGATACTTAATCTGTACAATGGTAGGGATGAAACTCTAGGTCATGTTTTAAGACTTGCGTTCTGCAAAAAGAAAAGATCCCTCTTTTTTCTTATTTGCCATGTATCAGCTTTCGTGAACAATCTGGAATCTACCCCAATGTCAAATTTACCAAACTTAGATGTAGCTCATCTTTTTTTTTAAGCTAAAAGATTTTAATTTCATTAATAATAGGGTATACTAATATGTTTATCTCAAATAAACTGAACTATTTAAGACATACTCTTATAGTAGTCATACAATTAATAGAGAGGGAGCAGGAACCAGCCTGTTAGAATAACACATCTGTATTATACATCAACATCAATGGCAAATATTTCTCCAATTCTTCTTGAGAAAAATGCCAGACAAATTAGAAAGCAAAAATGGCTTGCTTTGAAAAACCCCTGTATATATAGGATAAGCTTAGTCCCTCAAAAACCAGATAAAAGCTGGTATAAATAAAAAAATGAAAAAAACTAGCTAAACTTCTCAAAGGTACTAAATTATATCAAATATATTATACCAAGGCATTTTAGCAAAATAAAGCATTAAACTGTACTTGGTAGACATAAACATTTATTTTTAGAACTATTTCATTACAGATTGATTGACTATTCTACTTGAATAAAGAATAACCTCAAAGCCTTGCTGACTGAATATAAGGTAAGAAAAGCTAACATCCCAAGCCATTTTTTGCATGAACATGGATTCTACCATTTAATGCAGACTCAAGGCCAAAAATGTTTAGAAGAAAATGTTTAACTTCCAGTACAAATTTTCTTCATGTAACATTTTTAAAATACAGTAAGATGAGCCCAATTTAAAAATTACTTGAGGTGCCCCTGTTAACACAAACAGCTCCAATGATGGAACAAGAAAAGCTAAATTTGTGTCACTGGTGCTCATTTTAGTAGTAGAATCATCAAGTACAAGGAACTAGAAGAAATTGGAAATAGGAAACTTTATGTCCTAACAGTCATTCAATCAAGGTTGATATGATTGTTTTGATGACCAGAATAACACATTCTCCAACCATTTTGGAGAAATCCAAAATGAACGTGAAGAGTTCAGTGTCTTATGCACACACACAGTGCTCAAAGATTAGCAGTATGAGCCATCTCTACAAAAGCTGAAGAAAACATTGCTTGAAATGAAAGACAGGGGAAGTTCTGTTTTCAAAGATTATGGATACTTTTAAAGGAAATGTTGACATTTAACTTTCAAAACTGAAATTAAAAATGAAGTAGAGCCTGGTACAAGAAATGTCTGAAAGTGAATAAGAGCCTTGATTTCCCAGTGGTATAATGGAGACAGTGCTTAAACTTAAAAACTATTCAAGATTTTTTGAGCACCCTAAAATTATGATACAGAATAGCAATTCTAAAACGACTTAAGCCAAAATGAGCCAAAGACCTGCTGAGAGAGACCCCAGTTACCTGGAGCTGGAAATGCAGATGGGAGAGGCTTAATGAGTGCCCAAAGACCCCGACTGCCCTTCGGCTTCACTATCCACTGAACCTAGAACATTTCTTGTAGGAAAGATGTTATCAAAGGCTTGTAATTATTGGGCAATACCAAGACAAAGTGAAAATTGGCTTAGGACTACACTTTTATTATCTTTTAGAAACTTAGGGCTATTCCTTTACTTATTTTTAACTGTTTATACAAAGTTACCAAACTAATATCTCTGAAAAAAAATAACAGATTACTACAGTTCAAAAGGTGTCTTCTATAGCAGAAACATAAACTGTGTTTTGTAGAAAGACATAAACTGTGATGACAAACACTTCCTGCATTCCCTCATCCCTCTTCTATACAGTTTGACCATTATTCTTTTTAAGAAAATACACTGATAATAGAATATAAGCAGATTCTTTTTGCTTCTAGTTCCAAAGTATTTCCTTTAAACAACTATGACTTTAGAGTAAGTAAAAGATGTATTAATAGAAAAGGAATGCATACAGCTTAGACGTTAGAATTAAAAGAAATCTTGATGATCATCCCATCTAGCTATAACTGAAACTCAGGGTTAAAAGGATACATCCAGGGCCACAAAATTAGTTGGCATCAGATCTAAAATAGAGAATTCTGTAGCTTGATTCTCAATTTGAAATTCTCTCATGGTGGTTTCACTAAAAGCATTATACCTATTTTTTGCTGCATACACTACCGTGATAACACATTAACCAAAACCATAGAAATATGCAATTCTAGATATCAACATGTTCAATATCTGCATCTTAGAAATGAAGGAAGTGAAGCCCTCACTGCTCAACCTTCCTCCCAGAGAATTGGAATCTATCAGTTCTCTGTTCTAGGTTACCATGTATAATGTGGCTTAAGAGGGAGAGGAGAGAAGAGAAAGTAATTTTGCATTGGAGAGAATTGATTATCTGCTTGCTGGGAGCTGAGCATGGAGCAACAGCATTTCTCAAGTACTGATGTTTCCTCCCTATGTGTCACAAGAAGGGAAACTGGGGCAGTTTCTAGCATTGTTCCTTGAAGAGCTGTGGCATGCTGTTATGTAAAACAAACACAGACAAGGGAAAGGATACCAACAAACAGTCTCTCTGCACTTAGTCAACTGACCTCCAGGGAGAGACTGACAGTGACTCTCTGCCTCCAGGAGTAAAATAATGCCACTTGCTGAATGTAGGTTGAATGACCCAGATGAAAATCTGAGTTGAAATCAATACACCTCCTCACTGTTATCTCTGCCAGGGAAGAGACCTCAGGATAACTAAGCAGTAGAGATACTTGGCTTGGCTTGTAGCCATGTTCTCTAATCCCCGGGAAAGGAAGAACATTCAGAAATTTGGATCAGCAGTTATAAGAAAACACAATTTCCCCCCTCTTCTTGTTAATTATGAGAATCTAAGCAAACGCATTATAAAGGCTAAAATTATAGCTCTTGTTTTCCATTTCTCTGGTTTTTTCTCCTGATGCTGTCTGTCCTGTGTGACCAAAGATTTCCTTCCTGCCCCTTGCCAAACCTTACACAGGGCCTATGCCTGACCTGCTTGGGCTAAGCAACACACTTTGCTCTAAACAAGTTTATGCAATGAAAAGAGTGTGGGCTTTGAGATTCAATCTGTATCTGTACCTTGACTCTAGTTCTTATTAGATATACAACTTTAAGTAAGTTACTTTAACTCTTAGAACATGTTTCTACAACTACACTCAACTCTTTTCTGTGTCACATTCCCTCCCTTCTGACTGCTCTGGTAGAAAGGAAGACAACACAATAGATCAGGTAACTAAGGATTATCTTTCCTAACAGCATCGCATTTTATAGGGGAATCTCATACACACAATGCTTTAACTCAGTGGACAAGATTCTCAATATTGTGATTTCTGGCATTATGGCATTTATGAGTCTAGTGTCATATCCAGAGCCACTAAAAGTACACTGAGAAGACAGACAATCTAATCCTCCACAAAGTCAAAACCTCAGTATTGCTCATGTTTGAAGATATGAGCTTCCAATGATGGTTGGATTACATGATAAATAAGGATACTCCCAATCTTAAAATCTTATAAAAATCTTAGATTAAGTCTTAAACCTAAAGTAGATCATATAGATGATTAAATAGAGAAAATAGACTAAAACATCCTAATAAAACCTAGAATAATCTTAGTTTTTCTGACCATAGTTTTAATTTTGGGAGAAAATCCACTCACCCCAAATATCTAAAGTACAGGCAATAGTGAAGATTTTCATCTTAAAAGAAATGACATTTATATTCAAAACACACATTTTGTCAGTGTGTGGAGATTTGATAACTTTGCTCAAAACAACCTTAACACAAATTAAGGAGGTTCAGACAATCACGGTCTCTTAATCTCTATTTCTTATGTTTCTGAACTTGACTTTTTTTCCCCTCTCTTATCATCCTTTAATATTGCCACTGTTGAATTCTAATGGTTGTAGTTTTGCAGAGGTTATGATATCTGGGAATTTCCTCTGAAATTTTGGAATTGTAAGTTTTAAAAGTTAAGGAAGATTGATTACTAATGGAAATTAGATAGATTTATAGTAACCAATGTTTATTGATCATCTGCTATAAGCCACTTCCAGTGGGAGGAACTGAAGATACAGGGATAAATGAGAAATTCTCAGCTAACAAAGTGCCACCCATGTACAATGAGAGGTAAATAGGCAATTCATAGCATTGTTACAAATGCCACGAAAGAGGATAATAAAGGAAGAGAGGTGCAAACATTCTCATGGGTTGCTTCATCTCAACTAAATCATGAAGGAGAAAGAATTGTCAGATGAAGAATGTAGGAAAATGATATACAGAAGAAAGAGCAAGTGCAAATTCCCTGAGGCATGTGAGAGCCTGAAATATTTGGGAAATTACAAATAGTTCTGTGGTAATGTAGAGCATCAGGATTGAGTGAAAGAGAAGTCAGAGAAAGAACACTTGGAGAAGTTGATGTTGAGGTTCATATATATATAGCTAATGAATTTGGAATGCAACTTGAGAGCAATGCAAAACATTCACTAGGCCTTCTACCATGATTATCAGGATGATAAGGGAAACCTCATGATAACGTTTGCCTTCCCTAAAGTTTCAACTCTACTTAAAGGTATCAGGTAGTCTCACACTTAGTATAATATCATCCACCCACAACAGAGTGAATCCACATACTAGTCTAAGGCAATGATTTCTGTAGGCTTTTGCAATCATCAGGGATCAGTTGGGAAGGTGCCTGGATCACATATTGGAGTAAACATATGATTCTCCAGAATGGCTTTCCTCATCTACAAGGGTGAAGATGGAGCCACAGATACCCTCAACATACCCTCCCTCCCTAGCCATACCCTCAACAACCCCAGCAGTAGCTGTCTTGAATTTTCCATGTCTAATCCATAGATCCATCAGCTTTGCCAGTAATGAAGAGGATGCTTTGGTCACATTCAATTTACTCATTTAATTTTTCAATTGTTTTAAAACCGTTGAGACAAAAATGTGATGTAACAGACTAGAATCCTTAAAACTCAAAATTCACAACTAGTTAAATAAGCTTGGTGCTTCCTACATCTGAGTCTTTATTTATGCTATCATCCTTGCTTAAGTGCCAGTCTTCTCTCTTCGGTCTATCAAAATCTCACATCAAGACCCAGCTCAAGCACTTTATCCTTCCAGGGAACCTACTCTGATTTATTCTGCATCTCTGTGCCTATACTGGTGCTGCTTTAGCTCTAGTTAACAGTCCTAATCTTTTCACTTACTGCCATGTGTTGCTTACATGAACATAAAAGAAATTGACTTTTCTTCCAGATTTTGTGATGACTTATAGTTTAAAGATTTTACTCCTATAGTGGGAATTATTTTCATTGTCTCACACACAAATGAAAGTATTAACACAATGATTCTGAGTACATTCTTTGGAGTCAGAAAGGCCTATTTTCAAGTATTGACTTTGTTACATACTAAGTGATCCCAGACAAGTTTCTTAACTTCTCCAAGTCTCAGTTTGTTATCTTCAGAAGAAGAATAATTACTTTAGTTGCAATAATGATCAAGTGAGTAATTCCATAACAATGATTGCTAAGTTCTTGCAGAATATCCAAACATGTACCCTGTCATCTTTGAACTAAAAGGACTAAGCACTTTGTTTTAAAATAATGATTATCATGTTTAATATGTTCTAAGGTATTTTAATATTAGTACTTTCTTGATTATACCAGAATCTACTTGTCTTACAGGTATTGCAAAATAACGTTGATTTTTAAAAGATGTCTTGATTTTAGAGATATTAAAATGTAAAATAAATCCATGAAATAAAGATTTATTGAGAACATGTGTCAGATTCTATGTGAGGGTATAAAACACAGACCAAGAGAGACAATATTCCTACTTTAATGAATGTCAACAGAAATTATAAGGGAAATATATGAAAAATAATAAAGGTAGGGCTTAAAAGCATCAAAAGTTAAGGATAAATGTCCATCACACATAAAATAAGTTGTTGCCTATTAATGGAATTGCACTTTACATTTCAATGAGATGAATAATTGCTGCTCACAACATGGAAGAATGTACTAAATCTAAGATACTAGATGAAAAAGAGTGCATATTGGGATGCCTGAGTGGCTCAGCGGTTGGGCGTCTGTCTGCCTTTGGCTCAGGACGTGATCTCAGAGTCCTGGGATGAGTCCCACATCCGGCTCCCTACATGGAGACTGCTTGTCCCTCTGCCTATGTCTCTGCCTCTCTGTGTGTGTCTCTCATGAATAAATAAATAAAATCTTTAGAAAAAAGTGCATATTGTATAATTCCATTTATGTAAATATCAAAAACTGATAAAGTGTCATATAAATTTCAAAACTTGATAAAACATAGCTAAGAAAATAAAAACCAGAATAGTGATGGACGTATCACTTACAGTGATAAGTAGGTATTGATTAACAACATTTATTAGTGAGGCTTCTGTGGTGTTAGTAAAATAGTCTATATTTTTATTTGGGTGGTAACAACATGAGTGTGTTTGTTTTGTAAAAAATTCATTGAGCTGAAAACATTTTGCCCTTTTCTCTATGTACTTTATTCTTTAATAATGATGTTATTATTAGCACAGAAATAGACACATGGATCAATGGCACAGAATAAAGAGTACAGAAGTAAATCCACACATATATGGTCAATTAATCTACAACAAAGGAGGGAAGTATGTGCAATGCAGAAAAGACATCCTTTTTAACAAATGGTGCTGGGACAGCTGGGCAGATACATGAAAAAGATTGAAACTGGACCACTCTCTTACACCATACCCAAAAAATAAACTCAAAATGGCTTAGAAAACCTAAATATAGGACCTAACACCATGAAACTCCTAAAAGAAAAACATAGACAGTAATCTCTTAGACATATACCTTAGCAATATTTTTCTGGCTCTATCTCCCTAGATAAGGGAAGCCAAAGTTAAAATAAACTATTGGGACTATATCAAACTAAAAAGCTTTTACATAGCAAAGGAAGATATCATCAAAACAGACAGGCAACCTACTGAATGGGAGAAGCTATTTCCAAATGATATATCCAATAAGCAGTTAATATACAAAATATATATATACAAAATATATATATATATATATATATATATATATATATATATATATATTTTAAACTCATAGAACTCAACACCAACTCTCTGCCCCCAAATAATTCAATGAAAAATGGGCAGGCTCCATTGGCATTTTTCCAAAGATAGATAAGAGACACATGAAGGGATGCTCAATGTCACTCATTATTAGGCAAGTGTAAATCAAAACCACAATGAGATAACACCTTACACAGGTCAGAAAGGCTAGTATGAAAGAGAAGAAAGAAAAAAAAAGAAAGAAAGAAAGAAAGAAAGAAAGAAAGAAAGAAAGAAAGAAAGAAGAGAGAAAGAAGAAAAAGAAAGAAAGAAAGATGAAAGAAATTGAGGAAGACACAAAGAGATGGAAAAATATTCCATGCTCATGGATTGGCAGAATTAATATTGTGAAAATGTCAATGTTACCCAGGGCAATATACATGTTTAATGCAATCCCTATCAAAATACCATGGACTTTCTTCAGAGAGTTAGAACAAATTATTTTAAGATTTGTGTGGAATCAGAAAAGACCCTGAATAGCCAGGGGAATTTTAAAAAAGAAAACCATATCTGGGGGCATCACAATGCCAGATTTCAGATTGTACTACAAAGCTGTGGTCATCAAGACAGTGTGGTACTGGCACAAAAACAGACACATAGATCAGTGGAACAGAATAGAGAACCCAGAAGTGGACCCTGAACTTTATGGGCAACTAATATTCGATAAAGGAGGAAAGACTATCCATTGGAAGAAAGACAGTCTCTTCAATAAATGGTGCTGGGAAAATTGGACATCCACATGCAGAAGAATGAAACTAGACCACTCTCTTTCACCATACACAAAGATAAACTCAAAATGGATGAAAGATCTAAATGTGAGACAAGATTCCATCAAAATCCTAGAGAAGAACACAGGCAACACCCTTTTTGAACTCGGCCATAGTAACTTCTTGCAAGATACATCCACGAAGGCAAAAGAAACAAAAGCAAAAATGAACTATTGGGACTTCATCAAGATAAGAAGCTTTTGCACAGCAAAGGATACAGTCAACAAAACTCAAAGACAACCTACAGAATGGGAGAAGATATTTGCAAATGATGTATCAGATAAAGGGCTAGTTTCCAAGATCTATAAAGAACTTATTAAACTCAACACCAAAGAAACAAACAATCCAATCATGAAATGGGCAAAAGACATGAACAGAAATCTCACAGAGGAAGATATAGACATGGCCAACATGCATATGAGAAAATGCTCTGCATCACTTGCCATCAGGGAAATACAAATCAAAACCACAATGAGATACCACCTCACACCAGTGAGAATGGGGAAAATTAACAAGGCAGGAAACAACAAATGTTGGAGAGGATGCGGAGAAAAGGGAACCCTCATACACTGTTGGTGGGAATGTGAACTGGTGCAGCCACTCTGGAAAACTGTGTGGAGGTTCCCCAAACAGTTAAAAATATACCTGCCCTACGACCCAGCAATTGCACTGTTGGGGATTTACCCCAAAGATACAAATGCAATGAAACGCCGGGACACCTGCACCCCGATGTTTATAGCAGCAATGGCCACGATAGCCAAACTGTGGAAGGAGCCTCGGTGTCCAACGAAAGATGAATGGATAAAGAAGATGTGGTTTATGTATACAATGGAATATTACTCAGCTATTAGAAATGACAAATACCCACCATTTGCTTCAACGTGGATGGAACTGGAGGGTATTATGCTGAGTGAAGTAAGTCAGTCAGAGAAGGACAAACATTATATGTTCTCATTCATTTGGGGAATATAAATAATAGTGAAAGGGAATATAAGGGAAGGGAGAAGAAATGTGTGGGAAATATCAGAAAGGGAGACAGAACGTAAAGACTGCTAACTCTGGGAAACGAACTAGGGGTGGTAGAAGGGGAGGAGGGCGGGGGGTGGGAGTGAATGGGTGACGGGCACTGGGGGTTATTCTGTATGTTAGTAAATTGAACACCAATAAAAAATAAATTAAAAAAAAAAGAAAGAAAGAAAGAAAGAAAGAAAGAAGAAAGAAAGAAAGAAAGAAGAAAGAAAGAAAGAAAGAAAGAAAGAAAGAAAGAAAGAAAGAAAGAAAGAAAAGGAAAAGGAAGAAAAGAAAAGAAAGAAAAGAAAAGAAAAGAAAGAAAAGAAAAAAAGAAAAGAAAAGAAAAGAAAGAAAAGAAAAAAGAAAAGAAAAGAAAAGAAAAGAAAAAAGAAAAGAAAAGAAAAGAAAAGAAAAGAAAAGAAAGCAAAATAAAGAAGTATTGATGAGGGTGTGGAGAAAGGTGAATCCTCATGCACTGTTGGTGAGAATGTAAATTGGTTACAGCCACTATGAAAAACAGTATACTTAAAAATAGAATTATCATGTGACCCAGTAATTCCACTAATGAATATTTACTTGAAGGAAACAAAAACATTCATTTGTAAAGGTACATACACCACTAGATTTATTGCAGCATTATTTACAAGAGCCAAGATATGGAATCAACTTAAGTGTCCATCAATAGATGAATGGATAAAAAAGATGTGATATACACAGGCATACACATATACATACACATGCACAAGTGTGGGCATGTAGGTATAATGGAGTATTACTAAGCCATGAAAAACATTAAAATCTTGCCACTCAGCAACATGAATAAACCTAGATGGTATTATATTAAATGAAATAAGTCAGACAAATACCTTATGATTTTACTTATACATGCAATCTGGAAAAAAAACAAATGAACAAAAAGCAAATAGACTCAGAAATAGAGAACAAACTAGTGTTTGTTGGATGATGGGCAAAATAGGTAAAGGGAATTAAGAGGAACAAACTTCTTGTTATGAATAAATAAGCCACAGGGACGAAAAGTACAGCATAGTATATATAGTCAATAATATTTTAAAATTTTGCATGGTGACTGATGGTAACTACATTTCTCATGGTGAGCATTTTGTAATGTATATTATTGTCAAATCACTGTGTTGTACACCTAAAAATAATATTTAATGTCAACTATACCTCATTCATTTTTTATGAATAAAATATACATGTTCATAAAAAAGCAAAATATTGTTACAGTTGGAAAAGCTGTAGTAAGCAAAGTTTTAGCCTGTAGATATATCATCTAGAAAGATATAATTGTTATTTGGTTTATCTGATTTATATTCTAATAGATCATCAAATGGCATGTCATTTTCATTTTGTGGAACTGAAATTTCACAGACCCCAAAATAAACTTTTACTATTTTTCCACAGTTTCATTGGTAGCGCCTATGATGCCACTAATGGAAATGAGGCTTAAAATATATGATCATGAGTTGCAGATGGGAAAACAAAGAATAAACTAATAATATATTTTAGAAGTATGTACTTCTATGATGCAAATTTCATCAAGTGATAGCATCCCGTTAGTGAATAGAACACTGGATACAACAATAAAGACATGTTGTTTTAATCCTAGCTCTGCCACTATTATTTCAGTGTTCATTAGGCCTCAACTTCCCCATTTCTACTGAATAGATTGGGCTTCAAGTCTAAAAATTCAAAATATACACATAACATGATTATGAAAGAATATTAAGACAAAGACACAAATGAGCACTTTTGAAATTGGACTCTTCAGAATTTCTTTTAAAGGGTTTCTGTCTAATATTTAACTCATACATTTATAATTTATCATTCATGTTCATTTCAACAGTTTACAAATAACCAGTTGGATAGAGTTTTATTCATCTTTAGCCCACATTCATATCCACTTCACATTTCATGTTGTCACTGACACCCACAGAGGCTACTCATAAATTGTTCAACAGTTTCATTTTCTCATTGTAGTAACTTCCCCTTGAGCTGTGTATGACAATGCTCACAAGTATATCCTGATTTCCTATCTGCAGATATTTTCCTAAGAAAACAATTCAATTCTAGAATGGGTTGAAGAAAGTTTTCTGTTAAGTAAAATACAAAGTGCCAAACACTGTTATTTTACCTTCTATACTATTCAGTTAGTCCAACTAAACTTTTTAAATATTATTTTTTTCCCATCTTATAGATGGAAGAAATGGTCATTTTAGACATCACAAGTGACTCACAATTGTGGGTTTGTGGTTTAAACCTCCATTTTTCCAACTTTGAACCCCTATTTTCCCCATGTTTGTCTGAAGAATGAAGACCAGTTTGAGATTATAATTCTCTGTTAGATTAGTGTCTGCCTAGATGTTGGCCTTTGAAATATTTGAAGCTTTATAGTATTATTTGACCATCGAGACTCCCACATCATCACATACCTCTTAAAAACTTTGGTCGGATGTTGTAGTAAGAAAGAAGCCATACCTTTTGTTACATTCCTGCCATTTCTAAAAAAAAGAATAAGAGTTTCCCCAGTACCCTTGCTTTGTTTGGATTAATTTTCTGAAGGTCAACGTCTCTTCTTTGCTAGGAGCTATTCCAAGATCTCTACTTAGAAAGCCCCTGTGGCAACCATAGGCAATACAAAAGGTACAGCTAAATATGACTAAGAAGCCTACCAAATATAATAGAAGGGACTTCAAATGACAGTAAATGGGGAGGGGGGTAGGAATACAGAATGCATTACACAATCAGTGTAATATGGGGGAAAATATGTTAGGGTTGGACTGAATCATTTATACAATAGGTTATAAAGAAGCCAGCTTATCCTTAACATCTGAGGCAGCACTTCTCAAATTTTATTATGCCTAAGAATCACCTTGAGATCCTGTTTACAATGCTGAGTCTAAGGCCACACCTCTGGAGATTCTAATTCCACAGATATGGGGAGGGTGTCTGGAAGTTTGTATTTTGAATAAGTAGCAGGTATAGTGCTGGAGTACCTATAAAGTATTGTGGGAAAGCATCCTCTAAAAAAAATCAAAGGGGTGAAGGACAAATTAACAAGACGATTCTATTTTGTTTTATTTGCGATATTTTACATTTGCTGTAAAAGGGGAAAATAACTAGTTGTCTTTATATCTTATATATAATGAGTATAGGGGGATCCCTGGGTGGCGCAACGGTTTGGCGCCTGCCTTTGGCCCAGGGCGCGATCCTGGAGACCCGGGATCGAATCCCACATCGGGCTCCCGGTGCATGGAGCCTGCTTCTCCCTCTGCCTGTGTCTCTGCCTCTCTCTCTCTCTCTCTGTGACTATCATAAATAAATAAAAATTTAAAAAAAAAATATATATATATATATAATGAGTATATCTTATATCTTAATGACTGACATGAGAAACACAATCATCTGGATCAACTGCAGAGATTTAAAATCCCTCACATTTCTTGGGGATAAATATGTTTCTGAAGCCATTTTCTGAAAAGACTTTACAAAATGAACATTATGCATATGGCGTGAATTCTGGAGCAATTCAGAAAGGTCCTGAGCTGTAGCCAGGATCAAACGTGCTTATGTTTCTGCAGAAAAATGTATGAATATTCATACTAAATGGGACATGGTCTATACCAAGGTCCATGTCTTTTCAGGTTGGTTCTTTCAACCAAACAAGTTGAATCAAATTGTATTACTTTTATGATATTGAAATAAAAACTTCAATGGTAAAATAAATACTGTAACTTGCAGGACGCCTGAGTGGCTCAGTGGTTGAGCATCTGCCTTTGGCTCAGGGCATGATCCTGGAGTCCTGGGATCGAGTCCCATATCGGGCTTCCTGCACAGGGCCTGCTTCTCCCTCTGCCTATGTCTCTGTCTCTCTCTCTTTCATTAATGTATAAATAAAATCTTAAAAAAAATACTGTAACTTGCCATCAAATACAGGGAATAAGACACTGTGAACTCTAAAAGCTATACTTCATTGAATACTTAATATTTGCCTTCCAGGGCAGCCTGGGTGGCTCAGGGGGTTTAGCTCCGCCTTCAGCCCAGAGCGTGATCCCGGAGACCCAGGATCAAGTCCCACATCGGGCTCCCGGTGCATGGAACCTGCTTCTCCCTCTGCCTATGTCTCTGCCTCTCTCTCTCTGTTTCCCATGAATAAATAAATAAAATCTTAGAAAAAAAATATTTGCCTGCCATTGTATCTAGTGTATTTCATATGATTTTCTTGTTCTCACTATTTTTCTATGAAAAATATCTTAGTGCTCTTATTGTAAAAGTGAGGAAACTGAGGCCCAGAGGATTAAAGCAATCGGTTCAAAGACAGGTTAGTGAGCGGCAGCAGAGCCAGGAGAAGAACATGGCTGACACTCTAATGATAATATTCTTTATACCATGCTATGTTGCTTTTCTCAAAAATTATCTTGTTCACCACTAAATTTAAAAAAATGTGCTTCAGAGGCCTATAAATACAACTTTGAAATCCTTTTTCATTAATTCCTAGAATGATTTAATAAGTGTCTTTTATCTGCCTGCGTAGTTTTTATGCAGTTTATAAATATTCCCATTTTTCTTTCTTTCTGGATGAGGTAGAAAACCACTCATTTACCCCCCTTTGCATTTAGACATGGCCATGTGATTACTCCCGCAATATAATCTAACCTCTCTGGATTGATACAGCACTCATAATCTCCCCTTACCCCTCTTTAGTATTTTGTATCTATATTATTATCTTCAGTTTTTATTCCTAGTTTAGACAATGACCAAAGCAAACATTAATAATGTGTAATAATTTTGCTACTAACAATACCACTCTTTCCTACCTTGGACCATTTCACCAACAATGAATTTTTGAAGAAATACAAGAAAATACATTCTGTTTAAGGTGTGATACCAAAGATTGGTCTTAACTTCCAGGTTTAACATTAAATGAGAAGTAGTAAATTTGATGTTAACGTTTTTAAACTGATTTTTCTTATCATCTATTTATTTTTCTTATTACTGGGATTTTATTCTAATATTCTCTATGTTTAAGAAAAAAAACATCATTAGAATCAATGTTTACTGGTCTTTTACTCACTATCTCCTCCCTCCTTTCTTCTTTGACCAAAGTACCTAACTTTCCCTTTGGGAATTTACTCTTCTTTCTCAGCCTCTGAACTTCGATGGTACTCATCACATTCCAGATCCTAAGGTGGGAATTAATGTGACAATCTTATCCTTATGGCAAGAGCAATTGGTTCAGGGATGTGAACCTGACAAAATTTAAAGTTAATAGAAGAGATACATACCAGAATTCTAAGGAGAGATTCTGTCTCTGGTAGGAAGAGAGGAAGCCTGGTCTCACTGCAGCCATTTACTATTACTACAAAGTGAGAAGTCAGATCTCTGTGGTGGCACTACTTTAAGTCTCAGGATGAAGCCAAGGCCATGGATAGAAGATGGAAGACATGAAAATAATGCAGATCTTTGGCAAACATTTTTTGAGTTATTGTATTTGATACTCCTGATTTAAGAAATCCTGTACAACATATATTTTGATTATAAAAGTAATTTTTAGACTACACTGAGACAAAGGAGTCATATCATTACATTACTTGGAAATATGGATTGTTCTTTCTTGAGGAGAACCAGTGTCTGACTAGGCTTTAGACATTCCACAAATGTCCACTCAGAATTATGCCACAAGGAGAGGTCATTTAATACATCTATGTTTCTGATAGATTTACAGTCCTTTTGGAGAGGCAGGAATTATACACAAAGTGCTTAGCTGCATGGTGGTGAATTATAAGTACAATAAAATTATTGAAGATAGTAGTAATATGTGTAGCAATAATCAGGGAAAACATCATGCACACAGTGTCACTACATCTTGGGTTTGAAGGTTCTGTTTGTATGGCCATAGAGAAAGAGGCTCAGTATTTCAAAGAGGGGAGTAGAATTGTCATGGGAAGGAGAATGGAAAACTAGATACCTCCCCATCATTCACTCTGTCACCTATGGGACAAGGCCCATT
Source organism: Canis aureus (assembly GCF_053574225.1). Taxonomy (NCBI): domain Eukaryota; kingdom Metazoa; phylum Chordata; class Mammalia; order Carnivora; family Canidae; genus Canis; species Canis aureus. The sequence goes on from NC_135614.1 coordinate 50,689,887, forward strand.
TCCAATAGTGTAGCCTTTTATGTCTTATAATAATCTTGTGTTGTAAATAATAGTAATTCCATTTTTTTTCAAAATTTTATTTATTTATTCATGAGACACAGAAAGAGGCAGAGACACAGGCAGAGGGAGAAGGAGACTCCATGCAGGGAGCCCGATCCTGGGTCCCCAGCATCACATGCCTTGGACTGAAGGCTGCGCTAAACCACTGAGCCACCCAGGCTGCCCAGTAATTACATTTTATAGAAAAGTTGTCCAGTTAGTTTAGTTTGGGTTTGGTTTGAATTGAAGCCTTCTTAGACGCATGACATTACAGCAGAGGTCTAACTCATAGTTAATTAGGATATAGGGTCTGTGAATTATACTTAAATATTCAACTTTCCCCTTGATTTCAACTAACACAACTTTCCTTTAACTCTAAATAATTCAGAATATGTAAGAACATATTTTATCAGATTTTTAAAGAAGCATCAGTGTGATTGTGTCTGTATGTTCCCTATAAAGTCAGCAAAATATTTCAACCTCTAATCTAGTGGAATAAGGAAAGATGTATATTAAACTCAATCATTCAGTTCCACACATTCTATTGTGCTTCTTTTAAAACTTTTTAAAATCTGACTTGTGCCTTTAGTAACACTAAGACATTGCAAAGTTAGTGAGAACATTAATTTATCCATGCAAGCATGCATGATTCTACATGACCCTTTGATTTCTAGCTCTTCCACATTTTACAAGCAAAGACATTCAAAGGCCAAACTAAGATCTTTCAGCAAAAATAGGAATTAATTTTCTTGATTCATACTCTCCGTCTCTGTTGAAGACCAATAATTGTGAGTACAAGCCCAGAATTCTGAATTATTTTCTGAAATGAGCCTACAAATCTTAAATTACATTAAGCCACAATTCTCTGTTCTCAAAAAGATACATTCATATTCTTTCTGTTCTGTCCACATCTTTGTCAAACCTAATTTCTCCCTGTTTTCAAGATTCGGTTCAAATATTCTGTCTCCATGATTCTTTCTGCTGTCTTCCTTCAATTGTACAACAGACATTTATAGAGTATCTACTCCATGTCAGGTCCTGTGCTAGTTGTTAAGGAGACGACAATGAAGTTGGACTTTCATGACATTTTGTCTGTATAAACTCTTAAAAGGAAAAGCCCTCTCATAAAATATAAAAAGCTTATGGTAGGCTGTCTTAAAAGGCATTTTAACCTAAAAGGCTACAAAAAGTACACTTTATCTACAACTTAAAAAAGAAATAGACCCAAGGCTCTTTTTCTTTGAATGAGATTCTGCCAATTGTTTATCAATGTGTCACCATTCACACATAAACAAACCCTAAATTTATAGACTATAAATCTAAATTCATCACTTTAAAAATTTAAAGTATAAAATTTGTTTTAACATCTGTTATTTTTATAATCAGTCACAATTAGCCCACACCTAAATATAGGACTTCATGTAATGTCTACTATATCATTAAAATAGTAGTTTGACATTTATAAACGTATTTGGACAGAAACACAACTCTGGGTAACTATTAAATTCAGCAGAATTATATGGACATATAGAGCAACCCATGGCCCTCAAGTTTTCAAATTACCAGGGACAACAGAGGGAATGGAAAAGGTAGCTATGCAGACTAGTTTGAAAGAATTTAAACAAGGAGAGTAAAGAGTTCTTCTACAGTTTTATAATTATTAGAATAAGTAAAATAACTAGATTTTAACCTTCTTGACAGTGAGATCAATGCCTCACATAATTTTGAACCTTATATCCTTCAGTAAAATGTTTTGTTTACCATATGTGCTCAGGAAATACCAAATGAATAATGGACGAATGAACTTGTATAGTACTGTACAAATGATCCTGTACGGGCACTTGGGTGGCTCAGTTGATTGTCTGTTTTCGACCCAGGTCATGATCCTGGGGTCCTGGGATTTAAGCCTTATTCTGGGCTCCCTGCTCAGTGGAGAGTCTTCTTCTCCAACCCTCCCTCTGCCCCTCTTCCCACCCATGTACATGCATAGGTGCTCTCTCTCAAAATAAATAAGTAAGTAAATAAATAAATAAATAAATAAATAAATAAATAAATAAATATATCCCTGCCAGTAAGGAAACCAAAGCATAAAAAAAAAGAATCATTGATCTAAGCTCCAGATGGAGCAAGTCTTTAAAAAAGAAACCCACAAATGATTCAGTAGAAGTATATAGTGCTTTGAGCTCTAAAGCCATTTTTATATACATCAATCTCATTTAATTATTAGAGAGATTCTGTATGGTTGACTAAATAGAATATTTTAATCCTTATTTATAGGTATGGAAACTGTGGATCAGGTAGACACTTGCAGTTTGCAGAGATGGGCCAAATCTCAGGTTAACTGACTCCTCCAGAATTCACCCAAGAGACTAGAAAGATGCATTATTCAAGTGAAAGCTACAGTCTGGAGTGCTGATGGCAACTTCCTAATATCTATCTCCGCTGTACAGAGAATTCTAGTAGAAAAGCTGCCATGTTTAGACATGAAATTGCAATGCTAGAGCTATGGGTCTCAAAGACAGCTTGATATTCTTCTTGCTACAATCTATCATATTCTCCTAGGCCACAAAAAGGATTCCTGAGGGACTGAGTGTGGACTGAAAGGTTGGATGCAACATCAAATGACTATTGTATGTGGAGCTACAGACAGATCAGATTTTTCTAGATGCAAAGTTCATGACTGGTATTTACATGGGCCAAAAATCTAATGTAAAAGACAGGGGAAGGCAAATAGAAACCATGCAGCATTTAACTCAGCATTAAGCCAGCATAGCTATAGAAATACCATTCTGGCTGATGTGTTAGCAAAGGCTTCCCAAGAAAACTCCAGTTTTCAGAGGGGTAGGCTGGCAGCCTCTGCTGACACTTCTATCCCACCAGGATCTGTCTGGGAGGCACTGAGCATTGTAGGCATGGGGGCAAGCATCCCAGCCACCAGAAGGACGGATGGGTAGAGACAGGCAACTTGCTAAATTAAGCCCCTAGAGCAACCATAGTTAAGAACTACAATAGCTGGGACACCTGAGTGGCTCAGGGGTTGAGCATCTACCTTTGGCCCAGGGCGTGATCCTGGAGACCCAGGATCAGGTCCCACATCGGGCTCCCTGCATGGAAACTGCTTCTCCCTCTGCCTACGTCTCTGCCTCTCTTTCTCTTTCTGTGTCTCTCATGAATAAATAAATAAAATCTAAAAAAAAAAAAAAAAAAAGAACTACAGTAGATCTTAAACAAGATAATGACTATACTGGTACTTTCAAATCATACTCCAAACATATCCTATAAATATCTCAAATTCTTAAAAGACCTTAGTATAATGGTTTCTTCATTCAGGAAAAAAAAAAAAACTAAGGATGACATGTTATTGAAGCATGTAGGCATTAATATGCTCTGATGTAGTAAAAAGTACGGATTGTTGTATGTGATGTTTCATTGGTCTTATCACATAGAGGTTCACGTAAAAATTACTTAAAATTCAGTTAGATCCAGCTCATTGTCCATCCATTGGACTGTGGGCTGCTCAAGGGCAAGGACCATGTCTAATTTATTGTCTTGAACTCTATTAATGGTGCTTGGAACGTAGGAGGTCCTGAATAAATAACCAATAAACAGAATTTAGCTGACCTCAAAGAAAGGAACTAACCAGAGTTGAAAAGGAGTTACATCTTAGTAGAGGTTAGCAGCATTGCACAGATGTTCACAGGCAGGCTGTGTGGTCTCAAGTGAGTCTGAAGCCCAGCTCTTCCAATCACTTGGGTGTGTGTGACCTTGGGTAAGTTACTTATCCTTTCTGAGCCTCAATCTTTCCATTTGCTAAATGGCTGTAATAATATACACACTGCATGGAGGCATTGAGAGAGTTAAATAACATTTGTTCTAGGAATCAATTATTTCAATAGAAAAAAAGTCTTTTTAGATTTCTTAAATTTTTCCCAAAAAATGAGGCACAGTTTCTATGAAAGATTGAACATCCTGGGCCAGTTTAAAACAAAACAGTAAAGCAACCATCTTTCTAAGCAATATGTTTTGAGTGGGTTTACCCACTAATTTGCATGAGTCCCTCATCTACATTGAGTTTCTGACTATTCCTAGTGTTGGTGAAAGTAAAGAGGCTTTAAGAAAAAGGAAATTGACACATTCAGGGGCCTCGCAGGTGACCTTTAACATTTTTTTCTTTTCATCAGTTAAGGGGAAAGCTACTGAGAAACTAAAGCAGCATTGTTAAACCTGCCTTTGGCAAAACCTACTAGCATTTTTTTGGCAAGTGCCCATGAGGCCTCCTGTTCTCAATTCACAATGATTTCTAAAGTAAAATTTAACTACAGAATTAGTTTCCTTTTCCTCTTTATCCCCTATCCCTCCCTAAAAGTATCCTCCTAAGGAATTCTACAGAGTAGAATGTTTAAAAACCTGGGATATGTGGCCTATTCAATCTGATTTCAAATTCCCTATTTTTCTTACTGGGTTAGGGCTTGGACTAGTTACTTAATTTCCCTGAGTTACAGTTTTCTTATCTCTAAAAGCAGGGTAGTAATCATATCTACTTAGAGGTTTTTACAGAGATTAAAAAAGAAATTTCATAGCAATTGCCAGGGGCAGTTTGTTGTACATAGTATGTTTTCAATAAATAGATCATCGGGGATCCCTGGGTGGCGCAGAGGTTTAGCGCCTGCCTTTGGCCCAGGGCGCCATCCTGGAGACCCGGGATCGAATCCCACGTTGGGCTCCCGGTGCATGGAGCCTGCTTCTCCCTCTGCCTGTGTCTCTGCCTCTCTCTCTCTCTCTCTCTCTCTCTCTGTGACTATCATAAATAAATAAAAAAAATAAAATCTTTAAAATAAATAAATAGATCATTTTATTAATTTATCACACTGGATAACTGTGATGTCTTAAACAGCAATTATCCCAAGAGAAATATTCAGTGAGAATACTAGTTTTTAAGAAGAAATAAGCATCTGTTTTTCTTAATCCCAAACAGAATAGAGACTAGCACTAATGCTGACTTTTGTCATTTTTCTTGCATTCACACTTAGAGTCAAGAGACTGCACTAAATGTTTTGAAGGGAAAAGATAATTTTCTTAAAACATGTTTCTAAATTACTACGTGAACCTTAATTTTAAAATGTTTCCCACCCTATATTCCTCATCTAAAAGTTTAACTTTTCATCCCTAGAAAAGTGAAAGCATGGAATTTAGCCCACTCAGCAATCTCACAAACCCCCAGCAACTCCAAGATTGTCAATTGCTGCAGGTCTCTTACTGACTTTAGGTGGAAATACATTAATCATAGAGAACATCCAAACTCCTTTTTCCTGTGTCTTTACTGAGTATAACTTTCATTACCCTTTCATTTCTACATTTAGCCTTAATCTTTTAATAGCAGTTTCCCCTCAAGAGTACAAAAAAAAATCAGAATTTCATCTTTTGTGTTGCTTTAATAATACCCTTAATTTTGATCAGCTTGTCATCCTCATTAAATCCTGATGACAAAATGTGATCACGGGGACCCAAGAGTGAGAGGCAGGAACTTGAGTCACACTCCCAGACTTGCTCCATCTGGAGCTTAGATCAATGATTCTTTTTTTTTTCTTTTTTTAAAATGTTTTGGTTTCCTTACTGGCAGGGAGATATATATACTTTTAAGCCTTACCTTCAAGGCATAACTTTGGAATTTCAGATCTAGAGGGAGCCTTAGCCGTAATTGTTAAATAATGGCAATAATGCTTTGAATATGGGCTGTACTCCCAACATGTTATAAAGCATTTCCACATCCTTTATCTCATTTGATTCTCCCCACACCAATCTGAGAAAGGACTCCTGATAATGCTACGCACATCTTACTGTCAGAAACTGAAGCACAAAAGGATAAAAGGATTTGATCACAGTAATGCAGCAAGTTAGAAGCAGGCCTGAGAGTGGAACCTGGGTTTTCAGATTCTTATTCTAATTTTTCTGTCACCATTCCATGATATTCCAACTAATAATGTATAGTTACAGCCACTATTAGCAATGCTAAGCCACACGTGACTTATTCCTTAGCACTGAATGCAACATCTTCTAGCCAACCTAAAAGTAGAAATAGCTCATCAGGTTAACTCAGGCATTCTTTCCCTCTTCATTTTCATTTTTTCTTCATTTTATTTTACCTCAATATCTGATGTAAGGGAATGGACCTGTGTGTAAACTCTTGACTTACAGAACTTAAGAGAGGCTTGAGAGAGGTCTGTTGTAATGAAATCTGGAAATCAATTTTTAAAATGCTTCATTTACTGTGAAACTAGTTAGAAGAGCTAACACTAGCCATTTCACTTCCCTGGGCTTTTTTTTTTTTTTTTAATCTGGAAAATAAGGGCCCTTGACTAGGTAAGTCTATGATCTCTTTGACTTGCATGTTTTTGTCTTTGTTACATAACTGCAGCATTGAATATTGTTAGTAGTGTGGAATGGAAAATAATGAATTCCTCTGACACATCTAGCAAGCATGTGTGTGTGTGTGTGTGTGTGTGTGTGTGTGTGTATGAGACCCCAAGCTGGTCATGGTCAATCAACAAGTCAATTTAATATCTCTTTCCCAAATCCTTCCAAAGTCACTTTATAGGACAGCTATTAAAAGAGTACTCCCACACACACATCTGCCCTTTTTGGACAAATTTCAGCTTTCTTCTCCTTTTTTAGTCTAAATGTAAGGTTACAAAACAAGCAGAAATGAATCACTGCATCAATCACTATCTTTTATGAACTTTCAATCAATTATAAGTCATTTTTCTTTTCTCAGAGTCATTAAATATGCCTGAAATCTTCATGTATATGTATACATTATGTAAATATATATACATCATGTGTGTGTGCGTGTGTGTGTGTGTGTGTGTATTAATTTCAAGGGTTAAGGAAAAGGAATGAGAAAGAAGGGAAAACACAATTACATTATGATCACATTGTCATCTATGTCCAAAGCTATTCACAATTTCCTAAGCATTTTCAGATACTCATAGCAACTCTGGTAGGGCAATTGCAATTCTTCCATTTTACAGATAAAGTGAGTTCCAAGAGATTAAATGACTTTCCCAGATGTATACACTTATTAATAAGGTCAGCTAGGACTTAAGGCCAGCTCATCTCACCCCTGGCCAAGTATTCTTTCCTTTCAAATTTTACTATAGGTCATGTCTTACTAATATAGTACACATGTAATGTTATCCAGAGTTTTTAGTGATAGATAATACTTCCAGTGATAGAAAGCATTTTAACTAGCCTTGTTCAAGATGCTTCTGTTACTTCCTCATTCTTATCTTTGTAAAAGAAAACTGACTCTAACATACCTGTCCAGTTATCAACACTGTAAATTGTAGCATTTACTTAAACAGCACAACATATTACATTGTGCAGTATGCCAGTGGCATGAAGTACCTTGAACACATTTGTGTTCTTTGTAGTGAACACACTTAAACACATACACACACACACAAATTACACACACTTAAACACATACACACACACACAAATATGTTCATGTGGACAGCCTTTTTCCTTAATGAAAAGGAAATCACTATTTCATACAAATAATACCCAACAAAAATATTATCGTCCAGTCTCAGAGCACAGGTTTGAATCCTGGCTCTGCTTCTTACCAGCTATATGATCATGAAAATAAAAATATACTTTCTAAGATGTTGCAGGTTTATATAAATAAACCTTGTAAAATACTTGGCACTCTTGCTGGCATATGTAAAATGTCCAAGAAAAGCTGACTTTAACATTCTCATCATCATTTTCATCATCATCAATTATCATCATCATTATCAACACTACTTATCTGTGTATAGATTAATAGTAGTGGATCTTTAGGACCAAAATATCTCCTACTACTCACTAATTCAGCATCAGCCTATGAAATGAAAATTGCTTTTTATATTTGCATAGTCTTAGGTAAGTGGCCAGGAGGGAACAGTAGATTGGGGACACAGATGCTTGTTGATTAATTCTAATTCTACTAATAACTAGCCATGCAAAAATGCTTTAATTATTGGTACCACCATACTTCATAAATTTCACCTATAAAACAGAGGGACAGAATTTTAAGAATGTTTCATAGAGAAAAGGGTTAAAATGATAGCTTATTGTTATGATTAAATAAAAGAAAGGATTTAAATCTTACTTGAAACTATTTATACTCTTTTCTTATACGACACTATTAAGGACTTTCTTTTCCTCATGAAAAAGTAACAGCAATCAAGACAGCCTGACCTTTTCATTATTTTGTGGCCGTTCTTTATTAAATCATGTTCAATTACTTCCTCCTAGTGACAAGAGGATGATCCTGGTTTATTGTTTCTTAGAAGTTACATTACCTAATATCTGTAAAATTTAATTTAGTACGGGACCAATATTTACAGATTTGTTTTTCAATGTAATTAATAAAGCTGTCCCAGAAGTATATCAGGGCAAATCTTGCCCATGTTTATAAAATGTGACAGTTCCTATCACCCTACAATCATTTTCATGTTAATATTGTATCTTTTCATCTTCTTCTGAAGCCAATTTTACATAAATGGAAAATCATGGCTATAGGTCATTGACAGAGACAGCAAGCTTGACCCAAAACAGTCTCTTTTAAAGATAATTCTCAGAGTCAGAGATATTTTAATGACTGGTTTCTGTTTTCTGTGAGAATAAATCATTCCTTTCCCTTGTGATTGTGGTGATTGTTCCTGACAAGTCACCTCAAGCTACATATACTTACATGGTCAGGTAGATGAGCCATGTATAGCATAAAGGATTCTACTAATGGTAAATTTTGGTTATAATTTTTGCATTCCAATGATTTGTATCTCTTTCTACCAAGCCCGTCCCTACAAAGGCCTTTCCCAGAGGTCCTTTGTGTAACAGAAGCATGAATCCCAACCCATGGGCAACAGACTTCCTTTGACAAATGGAATGTGAACCAAATGACATACCTGTCAAAGCAGAAACTTTAAAAATTATTTTATTCTTCTACTATTTCTCCCTCAGCCATGAGAATAGCATGCCATAGAATGCAATATTTTTTTTTTTTGAGTTTTAAGTCACTGATATCTAAGGGCTCTTTGCTACCATAGCATAGTCTAGTTTAAACTGACCAATGCAGTCTGATTCTGCTATAATAGTATGCAACTAGCCCTAGATAGACAGATGATAGATAGATAGATAGCTAGACAGATGTCATCTCAATAAAAAGAAAACAAATCACACACTAGATAAAGAAATATGGACAGGAGCAAGTCTTTCTGCAAACACAAATTCAGAACCTGGTATTTGAGTCACCACTGCATTAGAAAATGGGCCTGTCAGGAAACATGAGTATCTGTTTAGTGACTTGTTCCATGATCATGGACAAGACCTTTACCCTCTCTGAATACTTTTCTATAAGACTTGTTGTACATGACCATCTTACCTGGAAAATGAGCATCATATAGAAACACTGTGAAAAGTAAATGGATGATTCATATAGAAAGAACTTACAAATGCTAGTACATCATATTATTATTGTAAAGGTGGTATATCAGTACTGTTTTAATCGAGTGCCAATTCTCAGTACTATCTAGCAGCCAAATTTATATAATTAAGCTATTAATAAAATAATAAATTGAGGTTATACTATGCATTCTTGATTGCAAGTGTTCTTTCAGTTCAAGGATACCAAGTGCCTGCTTTTTTCTTGTTTCTGAACGTCATGTCAAAGACACTGTCCTATCTTTGCCCTTTCCTAATTTCTCATTCAGAATAAATGCAGTTAACATCCACCTTCACTCCTCACACCCACCACGGGCCTATTTTTCCCATGCCAAATTCATTTTTTCAGACCTTAACTAACTCACCAACCATCTCTATGGCAACACTGAGCCTCTTGCCCCCACAATTACCACCAAAGTTCTCTATACATGAGAGATAAAACGGATTTGTTAATTTGTAGATTTTTTAGAATAAGAAAATATGAGGAAGCTTCTGTTTGGAATTTGTGGGGACATAGAAAACCTAAATGCCCACCATAAGTTTGCTTTATAACAAAACTGCCAAATATCAGGAAATATACCACAGCATTTTAGAGGTGAAAGGAGCTTCAAATTCAGTCTTGTCTGATTTTTTTTTTTTTTTGAGACAAAGAAATCAGAAGTCAAAACGAAAATATGACTTGCTCAAGGTCATTCTACTATATAGTAGCACAACCACAAAGGCAACTCTTAAATAGGAATCAATTTTTGCTCTATATTCAGCAGTCTCATTTCATCAAAGAAAATAAAGAGCAGAGCTTTATTGCAGGACAATGATTGTATCGGTCTTCAGAAAAGTACAACAGGAAAAAGTGTCAATTGGCTAAGCAAGAGTGCTAATCAGTAATGTGCAGAAAGTTGCAACCAAGCTTTTGCCTGCTTAGATGTGAGCTGAAAAAGACAAATGCAGACAAGACTAGATGCACAGATGTTCATATATATAACTTCATAATTTTATGTTTATTGAAAATCCATCTTCCATGAAAGTGGATCATGGAGATAAACTGAATAAACTTAAAATTGATTGGCCCTGCATATGCTACATATTTATGACAAACCCAAATTGTAGAATGTAAAAAAGCAAATGAAATATAGGTTGGCCAGGTTCTGGCACTTCTCTGCAACTCTCTATTTTCAAGCAAAACTTGGTGAGTAATAATTTTCACATTCCCTTTTTTTTTTCCTATTTAAAAGTAAAACAACAACAACAACAAAAAAGTATTCATTTCCATGCATACTATGTGCTCTCATTTGGGAGTTATCTTTCATTTCCCCCAATTTTCCATAAAGATATAGATGTGTAGTTTTTCAAAATAAGGAAACCGTAATTACAAAGAAAGACATAGAGCCCCCAAAATATAACAGGAAGTGGTAGAGACTTTGGTAAACTGGAGACTATGGGCCTCACCTCTTCAGAAATGTCATAATTCAGCTATACCCAATCATTTTCAATTTTTTAAAATTTTTATTCATTTATGATAGTCACACAGCGAGAGAGAGAGGCAGAGACACAGGCAGAGGGAGAAACAGGCTCCATGCACCTGGAGCCTGACGTGGGATTCGATCCCGGGTCTCCAGGATGGAGCCCTGGGCCAAAGGCAGGCGCTAAACCGCTGCGCCACCCAGGGATCCCTATACCCAATCATTTTCAAATGTGAATGAAAACCCATATGTTTAAGATGTAAAGATCTCTAATAAGATTTTCATGTGGAAATTTTTAATTGTTCAATATTGACTAAAATAAAATTGAACTCATCCATGTCTAATGACCCATGTTCTATGCTAGAGTTGGACAAGTGCCTACCTAGTTACAAACATTGACTTTACCTCTTTGGAGTAATTTCTCTATAAGTACAATTGGGGTTGATTTTCAAGATTTAGCCCTAAAATTTTATTTTATTTATTTACTTCTTTTAGCCCTAAAATTTTATTTTTCTATCAATCTATTTTCACTCTCAGTCATTGATACTGATAACAAGAAATCACAGCTAAGAAAGTGTAATCATTAGGTGGTTATAATTTATAACCATGATTGAATTGTCTCTTCAACAAGGAGCTATTACACAGCTCATAAATTACCCACTGTCTTTTATGTTACATAGCTCTTCACCACTTAGCAATTAAAATCAAGGTTCATAGCGCTGTAAGTCATGTGAGCATAAGCATACCAGAAATCATGTTTGGAAACTATCCCAGTAAACTCAGTTGCCTAAACTGAAGATTTCATCTTCTTGGAAATGTCACTTAATTATTGTACTTCAGTGTTTATATAGAGCTGACAGAGAAGCATTTATGGGCAAAACAATTAAGTTTGTGATGGTGTTGGGAGAACAACTGTAATGATATTTTTTAGTGTTTCCTTTTTGCCATTATTCTGAGAGATGATGCATAGCATGGACAAGTTAATTCAGGGATAGATAAATTGGTAGATGAATATGAAAAACTAACATTTATGATAGGACTGATATTTAATGGGAAGCAGTCAATTTCTTAAATAGCAGAGATATCCATATATAAAAATTAAAAAATAATTAAGTGTTTAACATATTTGTCAGTTCTCTTTTCCTTGGGCTTTTCTGACCTATTTCTGCCCTTCAAGAATGGATTGGTAACACTAGTTGTTCTTGCCTTTTATTTATTTATTTGAAAGAAAGAGAGCATGAGCAGGGGGACAGGCAGAGAGAGAAGCAGGGAGCCTAATGTGGGGCTCAAGCCCAGGACCCCTGGGATCAGGGCCTGAGCTGAAGGCAGATGCTTAACCAACTGATCCACCCAGGTACACCTGTTCTTGATTTTCTAAATGAGTTATATTACATGAGACACAGGTAAGAATGGTTAAGAAATTCTAGTCAGCCCCAGCTAGTATACCCAGAAAGAACAAACTCTTTTCTGGGCTGATATGCACTGCAATGTGCTATGACCTTCCTAATAACTTCCTTTTCGGGGAAAAAAAAGTTAAAGAATAAAATAATAATAATAATAATAATAATAATAATAATAATAATAATTTTCCTCATTGCTGTTTGCTTCCCTTTTCAGTCTTTTTGACAAGCTTAAATTTATATATCTGCCACGCTGAAGAGCATTATTTTCTGAAAATGCAAAAATAAGATGAAGAAATTATTCAATTGCATCAAACAGAGTGAAAGGAACCCTCAATGAGTTTATGTGTAGAGCATGATGTCTGTCAACTTAGTCTCTATTATCTCACATTTTCATATTTAAAAATTATTTAGTGTTTTACATTTATTTGGGGCAGCAGCTCAACAGGAAGGCTCAATTAGCCATATCAGTCATGCGGATGAATGTGTCTTTTAAATATTGCAAAATAGGATTTTCAATTGAATTAGGAAACACCAAAGACTTGGATAAAAATTAATGTCTTGACCTGGTTGGCTGTGATCGACTGTCAAAACAAGGTATTAATCTCCAAAATTACTGTAAATAGTCATGAAAACCTTTTATTATGTTTTCTTTCTGATGAGAATTTTGTGTGAGGAATAAATTTATACAAATGCACCAGATCTGACAGTTTCTTAATGAGATGGTGGCCAATAGGTCCACTTAGCTAGTGAATAGTGTTATCTCACAGGCAATAAATATGTTTTCAAAAAAAATGAAAGGATATCATTGCTAAATTGTTTCTCACTTGTTGTTATTACTATACATAAATATAATTGCTATTCCTACAGGTTAACATTTTGTTGATGCATGTATGGGGTGATGCATGTATTAAGTGATTTTACTTCATTGTGTTGTATAATATTACCTGTTTTATCAAGCTTAAGAATCAACGTTTTCCTTTAACTAATTCATTTCTTTACCTATTACGTTTATTAAAGGCAATGGAGTAAAAATTTAGTATCTAGCTAAATATCTCTATTTTACTGACTATCCTTGAACAAATTACTTAGCCCCTCTAAACTTTAGTTGCTTCATCTATCAAATAGCAAAAGAATGTATTTCTCAAAGGCTTGTTGTGAGAAATAAAATGAGATCATGCATGTTGCACAGATGCTAGAAAGCCATAAAACCCACTGTCCCTTCTGAGCACACAACTGAGCTACATTTCCCAGCCTCATTTTAGCTCCATGGGAACATACATTTTTGTCAATGGAATAAAGCAGAAACAAAGTGTGTCACCTTGAAGCCAAACAACTTTCCTTAGATTACATATGACTTCTGTATGGAAACTTTCTCTCAAGCCCTATATCCCGCATGAGGTAATGTCAGAACAACCTTGGAATTTAAAATTCTGCCATGGGATTTTTAAAGGTTATATATATATATATATATATATATATATATATATATATGGTAATATATATATTGTGAATATATATAAGGCTATATATATGTGTTCATATATATATTGAATATATATGAATATATATAATGAATATATATATAGTGACTATATATATATAATGAATATATATATATATATTCTTTCCAGGATTACAATTGAAAGAAAGTAACACATAAAATTTTGGATTAACATTATATATAACATCATATATCACTAAAAATAAATACATGAGTGGGATTAAAAATCTAAAGGAGTTTGTTTTTGCATTTGACTTGCTTTGAAAACATCGAAAATTTGATGAAAGAAAACATTAATTTATAAACAAAGTCGCTCCTACATTAGGACATCCACAGTGTAACTGTGGTTACATCAGAGGTTCTGGATAGGTCTCAGAACAAGGACTTCAAAGATGCATCTAGACAAATGCATTCATTTTATAAACAAGGGACTTTCATCCCAGAGAAGACAAATGACTTCCCCATGGCTACTCCTGGCTCAGCTCTCTCTATTCATACATTTTTCTATCTTGAAACCAAACTTAGTTTTTTTTTTAATTTGAGCTTAAAAATAAAATAAAAATAAATTATTGTGAATTTTTCAACATTGATTTATTTTAAGACATGGCATTGCTTCAGGTATTTTGAAAGTTTATTATTGACTAAGCTCACAACATACTGACTCCAAAGTCACGGGAGGACTGTGGGATGAATGGGCAATTGTTGATTTCTCTCCTAACACCTACATTTCTTAAATTTTTTGTTTCAACCTCTTTGGTAAAAAAAAAAAAAAAAAAAAGAAAAAAATACTGTTAACTTGTATCTTTTTTTTCATTTTCCCTTTTCTTTTTCCTAAAATAGCTGACTTCCATGAGGAGTAAAGTTTTAAAATGTCTGATTTGCCAAAAACATCTAAATTAAAACACAGCCTGGAAGGTGGGAGCTATTTTTTCTATTTGGAGAGTTATTTGACCAGTACATATACACTGATATATGTACAGAAGGTTGGAGTTGAGTTTGATATCAAAGAAGGAATATAGGATACAAAGATAGGAAGTAGGAAACCTATCCAGAGGTTAAGGGTGTGGTGGCAGAACCATGGGCAAGATTTAAAGCTAGAGGGTAAATTATAAGTATATCAGAAATCAAGCAATGAACATGGACTTTATCCAGAGAGCTGTGGATATTTCTAATATTGCAGTCTTCCTGGTACTGTCAGAAAGTAAAGTAAATTTGTGGTATGTGGATTCTTTATTTTAATATTTATGTATTTCTTATGATAGAAATTGGGGAAATATAACTGGCACATGGAATCCTAGCCAAAAAAGTTGAGTTAATGACAAAGTAAAGCAAATAATATTTAATGTTCATGGGCCTACCAAAAACATAAGAGGCTATTTCATGAAATACTGATATTTGCACTCCTAAAGGAAATATGGAAGCTTAATGGTATTCTAACAAAGGAAGAATATGATATTTTTTTTTGTTTCAGGATTATGGCATTTGGATCATAGGTACCCCTATAAAACTTATTCACCCACTTTTCTTGCCCACAATTCAGTATGAGAACATGAAGGAACAAAATTCTGCTTGATACTAAAATTGTGTAGATAGTCTGGTGACCTGGCAATGGCAATGTGATTGAAAGAACAGTCTTCTACTTGAGAGTAAATAATGAGTAATGGGAATAAACATGATAAAATTCTACATTGCTTATTAAATTGAGAGAAATTTTACAGTTTTGTAAATAAATTGCCACAAGCAATCTACAATTGCTACTAATAAACAACTCTAAGCAACCCACCATCCTAATATCATGGATACAAATAGGATTAAAACAAGGCTTTTGTTGTGAAATTTGTGATTTATTGGAATGAGGAGGAATAAAAGGGTAAATAAAAAATGCCTAAGCAACATGAGGCAGGAACTATATTTTTGTAAGGTGAGTGAAAATGCTGTGAGGGAGAACTAATGAAATAAGGATGATAATAATTACTAATAATAATTCCTTCTAACTACAGAGTCCTTTCTATATGCCAGACAAAATTTTAATCATTTTGAATGGAATATCTTACTTAATCCTCGGAGGAACTCTGTAATACTGGTGATATTGAGCTTAGATATATTAAGTAATTTATAGAAGCCAATATTCAAACTTGAGCTGCCTGACTCCAAGAGTACATATAATTTAAAAATTGCTCCAAATTGTCTTGGTGGTAAGCTAAGTAAAGGCCTCATTGAAGAGGTGCTGTGCTTTTAAGCCTTAAAGTCATAAAGAAGGTAGGGATGAATCGAGAAGCCATTTAGAAGAGAAAGACTAAGATTCAGTTTGTGTGTTGGATTGGCTCATTATATTCAGGAAAACAGATGGATTAGTTCTGTCACAAGGTGGGAAATTATAGAAAACAAAACTGGAAAGTTCCTGAGATCAGATGCTTGCATATTAGGAACAATAGCTCATGTTTAATTGACCTAAATTCTCGAGACATGGTGAAAGTTGTGTTTCTAGAAGACCTACTGGGCCACAGTGGGAATAAAACAGTGTAATAATTAAGAGCACTAGTCTAGGAGCAAGCCATGTGAACTTACAGCTCAACTTTTGTAACTCATCCCCTCAGTAAATGAGCTTCTAGAAGTCCATTTCCTTATCCGCAGTGATACCTTGGGTATGGATGTGTAGTAAGTAGCACCACGGTTATAAGAACTCAAGTAGGTTATTTAGATAAAAGGTTTGCTACAGTGTGTGTAGTTAGTGCTCAGTAAGTGCTAGCCTTTATGATTAATGTGTAAAAAGCAGACTGTGGAAGAGAGAGAGAGAGAGAATGACAACAGGGACATAATCTTAACAGGCTACCAACACAGTCCAGATGAGAACAGATAAAATCCTGAATTAGGACAGTGGTGATGGCAAGTGAAAAGAGGACAGTTACACAAGATGCTTCAGAGGCATAAGTGCCTTTGTGATTCATTAGAGGTGGGAGGTAGAGGCATGACTCTGAGTGTTCATGACTGGCTCACTGGGACAATGATGGTGCTATTCCCAGATGTAGAGCAACTGTAAAGCCATGATGGCTTGACAGAGAAATCATGGATCCAGAATCTGTTTTGATATATTGATGATGAATGTTCTTCAAGTCTTATCATCAATCTACCACCAATGCAATGTTTTTTCCTCAAATAGGATATGGATATGACTGGTGAAAAGCAAGATGGTTCAGGTAGTGGATGCAAAGATTGTCAAATAGCATTGAATTACATGGTGAGAAGATTCTTTTCTGTGAAATGATCCTTCTACTCTACTGTTTACATCAATGAAATGTTTTGTTTTGGTGCCAGCTGCACTTTCTCATTTCTCTAATACCTTTTTTTCTCTCTTTTTCAGTATACTCAACATGCAGAACACAAGTATATGCACTTTAAATTCAAGAACATTTGTTTGCTTTTCATTATATATATTTTTAAAGATTTTTATTTATTTATTCATGAGAGAAAGAGAGACAGGCAGAGGGAGAAGCAGGCTCCGTGCGGGGAGCCCGACGTGGGACTCAATCCTGGGTCTCCAGGATCAGGCCCTGGACTAAAGGCGGCGCTAAACCGCTGAGCCACTAAGGCTGCCCCAGCTTTTCATTATATTTTTGTATCAACTTTTATTGTGTCAGATGCTTCTGCTTTTCCAATTATGGTCTAATATAAGGAACCAATGGTACAGTTACCACTTGGATACAACAAAAACATGAGAGTTGGACTTAAATTAAATGAATGAAGCTTGGAAATCCCTGCAGTAAGTGAGGTCAGATTTTTGGCAATATCCTCACTCAGTTTTGATGAAGGCTTTTTAAAAGGATATACATTTACTGTAAGTCTAGGAGAAAATCACACTGTACTAATGGCTAAGATTTAAAAGGAGTATGAATTTGATCTTTTGATCATTTCCCAAGAAAGTTGTTTTTATAACTTCCTAATAGGTATTAACCATTTATAGAGTTCTGCTTTGAAGGTAAGAATGGCATTAGAAATCAAACAAAAGGTCATAAAATCAACTATCACAAGAATCAAATTGCCTCTCAGCACTGGTGTTAAGTTTCCATTCAGTCCTTTCTCTTCACAATTAAAATGGACTGCACACAAAACACAAGCCATCAAGAGCAGGGAGTAGATAAGAAGACCAATAGGGAGGCTAACCACCACATTAAAATTCACAAAGGGTTGATACAATCAGTTAAATGATGCCATTCAGTATCAGATCTGATATCAATGTAGTTTTGCTTTGATTTCCATAGGAAGAATAATAGCTTTGTGACACCTTGGTAATTTTTCTTGCCATGCTTTAAGTTAGATCATTTTCTTCAGGAAATATCACTATTTTAATAGACAGTAAATACTCTAGATAATTCTCAGGATGAATTATTAGGGAGGGAATGATGTTAGGCCCTGTGATATACAGCCAACCCTTCCTTCACTACCATTTGGTTTTATTGCCCCTTTGAGCTCAAATGACTAAAAATACCTGCTAGTCATCAATTTTTGGGTTCTGTTTTTAGGGTGCTGGAATAATTACAGAAATATGAATATACAACACAATTTAATGCCCAATTTCTCATTCTGGAAGCATGCAAACTTAGAGATTATTTTTACACATGTTCTTCCTTTCACAGATGGAAAACCAGTTCTAAGGCAATCCTGAATCTTTTTTGGGGACCAAATAAAAGACTGTTCTAGTACTTGATGTTCAGGATTTGCAGTGAATAAGGGAACAGAAGGCCACTTTTCAAAAATATACTCAAGCATTTCTTTGACCTTCTTTTATATTCTTTTTGCAAATTAAGAGAGTTGGAGAAATCTTCAAATACTGTCGATACCAGTGTTAAAAACAGATAGCTCTTTAATTTCAAGGATGATGGTTATGAAGGTTAATCTTGATTTCTATTTTTGTGTAGATCCTTAATTTGCTTTTCTATGTACAGTAGACCAAGGCCTTATTCTAAATTAGTCAACACAAAAATATGTCCTATGAATTTCGAGGAAAAAAAATCAGGTATGCTCAAATAAATCAACAGAAAACAGTTCAACTCACAGAAATACATTATCAAAATACATGTCTTGATAGTAAGCTGAGAACACAATGTTTATATTTGAAACTAGGACATAATTAAACTCACATAATTTTAAAGGAGTAGCTGGAATAATCTGTATGGAGAGTTTTATAGAGGGTTTATACTGGCCACCCATGAGACAGATCAAGTCTGGAAATATGTTGACATTATACCACATGGGTTTTTAGATTTTTTTTTTTAATTTATTCAGAGAGACAGAGAGAGAGAGAGAGAGGCAGAGACACAGGCAGAGGGAGAAGCAGGCATCATATAGGACTCGATCCAGGGTCTCCAGGATCACACCCTGGGCTGCAGGCGGCTGCGCCACCGGGGCTGCCCCTACATGGGTTTTTAAACCAATTTAATTAATACCATTAAAAATCATGATATTTGATACAAAAATAAAAACTTTTAGCTTCTCTTTAAAAATCTGAAGTCATGAGCACATTAGGTCCCATGTGCATCTGAGAATAACATTAATAAAAACTATTTATTGAATGCCTACTAAGTGCCAGGTATCAATCTAAGCATTTTCCTTTTTTTTTTCCCCTCATACACATAGTATGATAGATATGGGTTTTTTGTCCACATTAGACATCTGGGAGAATTAATTCCTGAGAAATTCAATAATTTTCTCAATATCTATAGTTGATAACTGATAGAGTTGGGATTTGAAACCAGGCCTGTCCCATAAACATGATATAGCCAGTTCAAAATATTAAATTACTGAATGGACCATCAATCCATATCCATTATGATCACATTTCTGCATTTGTAGAAAGTTAATTTTCCCTGTGTGATTGCTTAAATGCCATTTCAATATACAATGAAACCTATTTCCTAAAAGAAACATTACACCTACACCTAATAAATATTTTCTGCTCTTAAAATAATGGCTACTCATTTTTGCTTAAAGAAATTACACAAATAATTAGCTAAGTCCATTTTTATCAATTTTGCTTCAAATTGATAGAATCCATTTATATATATCTATTATGCTAGAATATCAATTATAATTTTCCCTGGTAAATTAAAGCACTTCATTTAATTTTAATTTTCTGCATATCATTTGTAGGCAGGTACTGAAAAGCCTTCTGCATTTTATATATATAATATATATATTATATATATACCAGAATTTTAATTCTGGAAAGGGTCATTTAAAATTCAAGTGCATCTTACCAGAAGTTGTCTTCACTACTTCAGTAGTATTTCTCAGTCCAACAAATGAAAATTGATAAAGCCTCCAAGATCTTGTGTCACCCACTTCCACAGAACTACGCTTCCATTGGTAGACAATTTCTTCACGTGGATAGCCATCTGCCATGAGATGGGAAAGGACACATTTAAAATTATTTATAAATGAACATATGTAACAACCACCTTCCATGAACAAGACCTAAGGTAGGTGTGAGAGAGATGGAGTGATAAACTAAAAGATCCTGAACTAAAGGAACATCACAATAGAGGAAATAAACGCAATGACATCTTATCCTACCATTGTTTAAAAACTATGAGGTCATGATTACCCTTGAAAGTCATTTAATTCACATAAAAGGTATACTATACATGGTTTCATGTATACTATATGCATACTTTACATTGTCTAGGGTAAGATATAAAAAGTAGCCTGTATATAATAGTACATATGCAAGCTATTGTTTCATGATGAAGGGTAGTCAACAGGGCAAAGTGTTGAGAGTCATGCAGAAGCAGAAAATAGAAGAGCAGACTCAAGTGCCTCTCCAGGGCATGACCTTGGAGTGGAAGATGACTGAGAAAAATAACCTCAACTGTTTACCTTATTCTCTCTCTCTCTCATTTTTTTGGGACTTCATTTTAATATACATAGAAATTCTACTTACTACAATTAAAAGTAGTAAGTAGAAATGCCAAGGGAAAGATACCAATGAACACTATGTAGATTCTGAAGAAGTCAATCATGTTCAGACAAAAGAACAGAAACCCTTTGTGAAAGAGATATTGTACTGATGATGTAGTGATTATCAGTAACATTTACTAGCCATAATACCCTAGACAGGTTTCTTCATTTTATCCCCTAAACTATTTGTTTCTTTATGGGGATGATGGTAGTACTTATTTCATGAAACTGATGGTCAATGCATATTTGTTGAATGGGTAAACATTAATGAGTTAATTGTAGAATAAACTCAAGTATGGGTGTTTGGCTGGCTCAATCAGTAAAGCATGCAACTCTTGATCTTTCAGTTTTAAGTTCAAGCCCCACGTTGGGGAGATTGCTGAAAATAAAATCTTAAAAAAATAAAATAAACTCAGGTAAAAATAGATGATAGCTAGCTAGCTAGATAGATAGACAGACAAAACTAGACATCATTTAAACTATATACTAATAATGCTATATAAACCTAAATCTTAATTATAGAGACTGATTGACCACTTGGAATAAAATCCCTACGTGTGTTCCTTTTCTTTCTGTTTGGTCCAAGTAGTTGTGTTTTATGTGTTTATTAATTAAGATGAAAGAGAAGAGAATGCATGATCCCCATATTGGCATGGAGCAGGAGTAGGGAGGCAGGATGTGCTGAAAATTGAGAAAAAGAATGATGTTAGGGAACTTCCTGAAGAACGTTTGTGATTTCACTTTTTTGATAGCCGTAAGTATCATTAAGTTATGTTTGGGTTCAGAAGACAGTTGTCCATCAGTGACCTAAAGACACAGAAATCACCAGTTCTTAAATTTTAGCTGACTCAGAAGAGGAACAGTTCCAATTGGAAATTAATAGAAGTCTCATATCCTAAAGGTTGGGGAAGATTTTATTTAAAATATTCCATTCTTGAAAAAAAAAATTCCATTCTTGGATAAAGTAAAACATGATATACAGTGATATTTTTCCTCTAGTTCATTCTGGAATTTATATAATGATGAACAGATGACTCCTTCTCTCGTCATTGATTTTTTTTTTTTTGAAAGTATAGTTATCATGATTTACTTGGCTCTTATGAGTCTCTGTCACTTCCTGCTGGGGAAATTCTATTTATAGAAATATAAACTTAAAATGCATAATTAGTTTTTCATTCTGCCTAGTATGCATAGTTGGCAGACCACAAATAAGGAGAAATGAGCAACCTAACATGGATGTTAAACAAATAGTGAAGCAAATATCTAGGGGAAACTGAAGGTTGGTTTTGGTTCAGGCAGGAAATATCTATGGTTACTAAAGCTTAATTTGCATGTCAGTTATCATGGATCATCTTGCTATATAGGCTATTATCTGATAATAATAATAACAATACTAATAATAATAATAACTAATAAAAATAATAGAGCTTTTTACTGAATCTTATCATATGTGAGGTAGCATACCAAGCATTTTACAAATATTACAACAAAACAATATTGTGGTAAGCCAGGTCTCATAATCTCTACCGGGTACCTGAGAATGTGGACTCACTGCAAGATTTAGTAATTTGTTCAAGTTTATTTGATGGAGTTGAGATTTGAACTAGACCCATAAGACACCAAATATTAGTCTTTTACTCACCAGTAAATAACTAGATATTGCTTGACCTCCAGATGAAGAAGGTAATTTTCAATTTTGCTATTTTTAACAGAGTACTGAAATTGAAACTAATACTGAAATTTAAACAAGCAAATGATACTGTTGAATCTATGTACTTCCTGATGTGTAAGGAAGAAAATAAGTAGCAAATATTTTGCTACTCTCTTCTGCACCAACAGAGGCTGGGGGTGGGGTGGGGGTGGGATGGGGGCAGAGAATAAGGATATAAAATCTACCATTATACCTTTCCATTGTGGCTAGGCCTGGCTTTGCAATCCTCCTTGAAAAATGCCTCCAGACAACCACTACGAATTTATTAAAAGTTTATACACCAGTGCAACCTACTTGTAATTTCTGATAAAATAGATTCTTTTTTTGCAGGAATCACTCTAATAGGGATAAACTGGTATTGTGATGAAATTAACTGTCAAAATCTTCAAAGTCAACAAAAATGCTTAATTCTGTATTCTGTATGAGTCTCTCAATTAGTTGGCATTGCAATTAGAAAACTGTTGCTGAGAGGATACAGAATACAGAATACAAAATGAGATTACTTACAGCTGGAGAACTCCAAGGGGCAGGAATGTTCATCCATTGGAAAATTGTGCAATTGCAATTGGCACTCTGCATCAATTGTCAACCTAAATAGAAAGATATGGAACATAAATAGAAATCACTTAGACAGTTTTAAGAATGTACACTAGTTCAATTTTTAATGACTATTCATCTTTGCTCCTTGAGAATACATCTCATATTCTTATTGATAACACAAGGTGATTCTCCCTGAAGAAACACACCAAGTCCAGGAGGAAATTACTTAAGACTTAATGTAGACCATTTTCACAGATAAACCAATAGGATCTTAATGACATCAACCCTATTTTTTCCAAAATTTATGATCATGTAATTTTTTTGGCAAATTAATTGCATGCATGAAATTGCTTGGTTGAATATATTTAACTTAACAGTTTTAAGAACTTAAGCCTATTTACTGTTTGCATGTAAATGAATGCTGATAAATTCTCAGATCTTATCTGCTAATTAAAGCAGAACATTCTGTGTGTAAGTACTTGTTAGCTGTTAGATTTAAATTACTATATGTGGGCAGCCCTGGTGGCTAAGCGTTTTAGCGCCGTCTACAGCCTAGGGCCTGATCCTGGAGACCCAGCAGGATTGAGTCCCACGTCGGGCTCCCTGCATGGAGCCTGCTTCTCCCTCTGCCTGTGTCTCTGCCTCTCTCTGTGTCTGTGTCTCTCATGAATAAATAAATAAAATCTTAAAAAAAATAAAAATAAACTTTAAAAAATAAAACAAATAAATTACTATATGTGAGTTTTAAAATACTGATATTTCACAATGGAGTATTATGCATTCTTTTACTGGAACACTATGAAGTTATTAAATAGTATGTTATAGAGTAGAAGAATATTTAATGGCAAACAAGAAATTTAAATACACATACACAGACATATTAGAAAAATGTTAGTGAATCTCAATTAGTTTGCATCTGGGGTGCTATTAAAGATACAGGTTTTCTTGATCTCAATATGGGCTGGGATTCTAGGAGGATGAAATTTAATGGAGTTCCAGATGTTCGACCACCTTTGCCTTTGGAGAAGTATGAATATATTCCAACATTGTAATGGTGATGAGTTGATGATTTTTAAGATTTCTTATTTCTTTGCTTATCTATCTTACAGGTATTAATCTTAAAGCAAAAAAAAAAGTATTAGTTTATAAACATTTATTTAAGAGACTTCATAATTCAGCATAATTTTTAATTGGAGAGATATCATTTTTCTGTGGTATAATAGGACAACTACTAATGTTAACAATTACTAATTAAGTATAAATAATAATATTGAGCCATTAATCATCTATCTGGCACTGGGTATAATAAATTGTTCTCTAATTTAGTAAGTGTTATTATGGCTTTATTGTCCTTGAACTTGTCCAGAGTCACAAAGCTAGCAGCACAGTTGAGATTTGAACCCAAGATTATTTGTCTTGAAAGCCAAAGGTTTTAATCACTGTCATTCAATAATTATATGCTCTTTCAAAGAAAAGGTTAGTTTTTTTCGTAAGTGCAATTATAATTAAATTTGATTTTTTAAATCATTTTCAAATTAAACTGGAATTATTAAAATTGAAAATAATTTAGAGAGATTGCAGATATGAAGACAGATACATATGTATGTATATGTATTATCTCTGCACCCACAAATGGCCTAATATAGAATACAACAAGAATAAAATCAACTCTCTGTATAGATTCACAACTCATTCAAACTTTGAATCTCATGAGTGGCATTTTTGAGGTAGTTCTATAATTAAATATTGTATAGAGATTCCACAAATTAATGGAATTGAAAAAATGGGTGTAGTTATGAGAACGATCAAACGACTTAGGATAGTGTGAGTGACTTAATATTTCAAAAGCAAGACTGACTCTGATTTATATCAAATTTTGCTTTCCACTAGATTCTAATTTCATTCGCTATACTCTCTCTCATTTAATGAAATCCATGATGAATACAAATATATGCCATGAATTTTTTATCAATTATGGTCATTTTTCCGTTACTGACATAACTCTGATAAAGATTCTGAAGCTATTTTAAAGTATTATATTTTGTAAGCCAAATGTTATATAAGGAATAAAGTATATGCCACAAGAGCTTTTTTTTTAAAGTTTTTATTTATTTATTGATGAGAGACAGAGAGAGAGAGAGGCAGAGACATAGGCAGAAAGAGAAGCAAACTCCCTGCCATGGGCCTGATGTGGGACTCAATCCCAGGAATCCGGGATCACTACCTGAACCAAAGGCACATGCTTAACCAGTGAGCCACCAGGCGTCCTGCCACAAGAACTTTTAAAAGGAATCATTTTGAAGTGAAAAGTTCCAGGATACTAAGATCTAGAAGAATCATATTATCCATTATTTTTAGTGAAAATATACATAAATAACTTTAATATATGTTGTGCTTTTTATATATCAGGTTGCATGTTAAATAATTTACTTATTGGTCCATTTACTCCATATGATAAAACTATGATAAATAAAACTATGATAAATAAAACTATGATAAATAAGAAATAAAATAATTATAAGAATTATTATCTCTGTTTTATTTATTTTTAATTATTTGTTTATTTATTTATAAAATATTTTTTATTTATTCACTTAGGGGAAAGAGAGAGACCACCAGCGAGAGCATGTGCAGAGGGGAGGGGCAGAGCAAGAGGGAGGAGAAGAATCCACACTGAGCAGGAGCTCAACATGGGCCTTCGATCCCAGGACCCCAGGATCATGACCTGGGCCAAAGGCAGATAGATGTTTAACCAACTGAGCCACCCAGATTCCCTATTTCTATTTTATTTTATTTTTTTATAGAAGTTAAAGAAATGAAAAGAGTTTGCTCAGACTGTCTCGGGTGGAGCACGAACCGTGGGGGTGGCAGTGCCTCCTTTCCAATAATCTCCATCAATTTCTACCTAATCTCTTTAAATAAAAATGTAACCAAGTAAAAACATCAAACTTACTAATAAAACCAAGATCCCTCCTGCAACCAGATAGCTGCCCCTAAGTCCTAGACATAGAAATTCTGGAGAGTTGTCCTAATTCATATAGAGAGTAAGATACAGAGCTAAGAACCAAAGCAAGATTTTCCTGGTTCTTAAGTCTATGTACTTATCTATTATGTTGTTTAATATTATACTCTCACCCATGAGAAACCTTGAGATAAAAATATTTTAAAGGCACATAAAGGCAAGTGGTAAGAAAATGGTATCCAGTAATTTAAGTAGAAAATCTCCCAAATATTTCTTAACTTTTAAGTTCAGAAAATAAACGATACCACCTTTGAGTTATCCCTAAAGAAGTCCACTCCCAAAATAGCCAATAAATTAAGTCAGCCTATGAAGGTAGTGGGGAATGGGTACTGGGAGATAGAATTCATTGTACTTACTATTATGCAGCTAAAGAGAAGGAGGTATAGACCTCCACACCAAAGTTTATCCTTTAGCAATAGTTTCCTTGGAAACAGAGACATTTCCAAGAATAGCAACTAGTGGTCCCAAGGATAACTGACTATTTTTGTTTCCTTATTCTAAAGTAGCAGAACACACATGCAAAAGCCAAAACTGGTGCAAAAATCCGGTAACCTTCCAAAGGCCAAGGGAAATTTCATGTCTCTGCGAGAAAACAGAGTTCTCATATCAGTCATAGAAAATAATTTCTACCTATGACTTTGAAAAAGCTCACTGATAAGAGAAAGAAAAACTAATTTTGTACTATCACATATTATTTTGATCACATGTGCCCACCCTGACGTAAGTTTGAAATTTCTTTCATTCCTCTTCTTTTATGAGAGTGGAGTTGATCTTTGTTTTATTCCCAGAGATTACTGCTTTCCTTTTTTCAAAAGCATACCGTAAAGTGTAGAGCACTCGACCATCATTCCAAATTCTCAGCATCCTGTTAGGGGTGGTTATCCAGTGTGCATCAGCCTTTTTGGAGTTTCTGAAGAAAGTGTCTGGAATCCAGATTTTCCCTACCATGTTGCTATTCAATCGGAGGACTTTAATCGTGCTGTTAAATTTCAGACGTCTGTCATACCATGTTTGGGCAAAAAATATGTCAATTGTATATTCCTGTTTCAAAGAAAAGGTGAAATAGAATATTTTTAACACAGAATTGTATTGTAGAGCATTTGTTTGCATTTATCATTTGTATTCTCACTGCCAAAGCAAAGTAAAACTACTTTGGTTTTGAATAATCCAAAAGAAAGTGAAAGCTTTGCTAAGGAAACTCACCCATCTTTTGTAGACAAATTGATATTTTTATGAAAAAATAGACTTGTTTAGATTAATTCTAGTGAAAGATCGTAGCTGTGGTATAATCATTTGAATTCAATGTTTCTAGAGCAGTTTCTCATGTTAATTTGGGCCAGCTTATTCTTTGTTTTGGGGGTGTGTTGTGTACTGTAGAACGCTTAGTAGCATTGTTATCCTTTACCCACTAGATGCCAATAGCACCACCACCACCCCCCTCAACTCTCTGCATATTGTGACAGCTAAAAATATCTCCAGACATTGCCACCTATATCTCTAGGAAAACAATCACCCAGGTTCAGAATCACTGCTAAAGAGTGAAGCAAGCCCATAATACTGAAAACAGTCCTAAACTGGAGCTCTGGAGGTTCAGTTGCCTCATAATAAAATTGAGATCTTTAAGGACCTGTCTTGATAGATAATGTGAAGATGGAAAAGGGGAATGCCCATAAAGTGGTTTATACAGTGTCTGACAGATAGCAAACACCAAATGCTAAGGTAACCTTAAAAATTTTGCTACTATTATACTTGTCCTTTTCTCTAAACAAGAGTAAATGAACCAATTAAAAAACAATCTTAAAAAAAAAAACTTTACTACTGTACTAACTGCATCACAAAGCACATTTGCAAAGTGCTGTGATGAGAAATAACTTTATAAAGGATTACCCTCAAGTATATATCACTCAGATGGCAAGTGATTGACTCTAATCAGAGAAGTAAGTGTGATGTGAATTCAGACCATTAGACCTGGAGTCAGAACACTGAAGTTCCGGTTTGTCATATTTAGATATTATTTAACATTATTTTATAACTAGATTTTAATGATGTTTATAAATGAGAAAGTTAAAGAAAAAATTCAGTGTACTCAGAATATGAGAGCTGGGTGATGAGAATTATCCATATTTCCTATTCAATCCCATCAACCCACCACCATTTTGTAATGAAGAATACACACAAACAGGGAGATTATTTATTTGCCCAAAATACACAGACTGTCAGGATCAGACTAGAACCTTCTTCCTTTGCCTTATATGCATTGTTCTGTGTTATTTCTTTGCACCTCCTACTGTGACATCTTATTGTAACTAACTACATTTCCACTAGGGTAAGTCATATTACTTCATTCACCACTTAGTTCTATATTTGTAGTCTACAAACAGTAAGAAGGGAACCTATTCTATGAAAGTCTTTGTCAACTAATTAGTGATGTGCCAGTAGATTAACTAATTAACTTCTGATCTACACTTTGGCAGGAAGAAACACACACACATGGACACAAATAAAAGATTTAAGAGTCACTGAATCAGCATTTCATAAAATGTGGTCCTGGAATAACAGTTCCGGGAATTAGTATTCCTGCAATTAAAAGTTTTATGTTTAAATAAACTATCCATATAGCTTCTTCTTAAATATTTACAATTTGCATTAGAATGCTAAATATACTGAAAAACTGTAGTTATATGGAAGATATGTGTTGGTATTTGTTTAATGGTTAAACAGGCAAACTTATTTGAATTGACTGTGCAGGTAGTGGCATATGTTTTTTTTTATTTTATTTATTTATTAAGGATTTTATTTATTCATGAGAAATAGCGGGGGGACGGGGGGCGCAGAGACACAGGCAGAGGGAGAAGCAGGCTCCATGCAGGGAGCCCGATGTGGGACTCGATCCCAGGACCCCAAGATCACGCCCTGAGCCAAAGACAGATGCTTAACTACTGAGCCACCCAGGCATCCCAGCATATGTTTTTAATCACCACTCGTGAGAACACTTAAACTTTCTTATCTCCCTAACTCAACAGAGCGTCTTACTGCTAGGTTGGTAAACACTATTTCAAAATTATAGTATCATTATGTTGTATTTGTTATGTTGTTATGTTTTTTAGCATTTTTTACAAGAATTAATTTATCTATATAGATCACATTTAATTCTCATAACAAATTATAAAAAAGTTATCTTCCTATTACAAAAGAGAAAAAAGAATATGAAAGATTGTCGCTCCTGTACGAAATTTTGTTGGCATATTCTTTCCTATTTTTTGACACTACATCTCTTGTCTAATATGTTAATAAAATAGACTATTAGAAACTTACCATATTGATAGCATTCACTGGACCGATGCTATTCACATACATGTCTGTGTGAATTAATGTTGGTTTCACTGTAAAGAGAATGACAGAGATATGTGCATGTGGAGAAGCACAACATTTTAATGTTTTAGTCTGTATTATTCTAGAAATAGATTTATTTTGCTATATTAGAAGTGATTTATTCACAACTAATTTGGTGTCAGTAATTAATTCACTACATTTGAGTAACTATTTGTTTTCCAAAAAAAAAAAATCTCCTTTTAAGCATGTAAATGTAATAACTAAGCAAATTAGAGTTTTGAAATTGATTATCCTTTAAAATTACATTAAAATGAACAAATAAGAAAACACTGCTCAGATTTTCTTCAGCCTTAATTTTACCATTTTTTCTTTAAGCCATGGAGTTAACTCAAGCATGGTAATCTGACTTGACCCATGTAGAAAAAATAACTACTTAGTGATCCAGAAAAAAATATTAGAAACATGAAGTAGAGACATAAACAGCAACAAATATTATTAATTGTTTTTGAAACATTGCCCTCTGTTGATTCCTTTCATAACCACTTTATCCTCATACACCTCAGTCAACACAAAATCAATCTTCTTCAATGACTTACTCAATTGTGTGACTCATCAAATAATATGAGGAAACCATATGGAAATCCAATACACACCTATTCGTCAAAGAGGACTGACAGTAAAAATCATGTAGTATTACATCCATGACCAAATGGACGTGCTCCATTTTCATTTAAAATTTAATGAACAAGGATTCATAATAGCATTCTGGGCTTCAATTCAACAAGTATGTTTTTCTCATCTTTTTCCCCTTTCCCTGAAAGTGCCATGCCCTAATTTTCTGTGTTGGATTGAATTTTTCACTAGTCCCTGCCTCTATGCCTCTGCCTTCTCCGCAATAAGGCCACTTCTCGGCCTCTGAACTTCAGGCTTGACATCTGACCTGTGTTGGCTAATACAACATGAACAAGTGAGTGAACTATTTCTAATCCCCTTATGTATGAGCCTCTACTTCATCTTACTCTGTTATTTTTTTTAAAGATTTTATTTATTTATTCATGAGAAACAGAGAGAGAGGCAGAGACACAGGAAGAGGGAGGAGCAGGCTCATGCGGGAAGCCTGACATGGGACTCCATCCCAGGTCTCCAGGATCACGCCCTGGGCTGAAGGTGGCGCTAAGCCACTGAGCCACCAGGGCTGCCCTACTCTGTTATTTTCATGAGAAAGATACTCCTAGCTAGTCTGCTGGTCCCAGGAGTACAATGAGAATATAGCTTTCTTAAATGAGCAGCCCTAAACTGGCTTAATTTAGATTAGACTGCCCCGACCAAAGTGCTAACTAAATGATTATTATATGCCATCGAGATCTGTGACATTTTATGACACAGCAGTAGGCAACTACTATATCCTTTCTTTACCATTTATTTACTTGTTTGTTTTTGATGTTACTTCATAAAGAAGTGGTCACATTTCTTCTGTAGCCTTTGTCTAAGATATCTAGGAGAATTTGAATCTCCAGCTCTCAAGCCCCACTTGAAGATCATAGATCCTCTTTCCTCTTTGTATTTATCAAGGCCCCTCCTACCCGCATGTCTGAATGCTACTTTTACATTCTTTATTTTTACAGCATATAATAATCATTTAAGAATTTCCACTTATTGAAACACTAGTGTTTTCTTCTAATGTGGTAGGCATCACAAAATACTTTAACACACCTCCTATATCAGGCCGAAGTTTATTGTCGTATCCTTCCAGGAGATTATTTAAGATGACAGTGACATCACCCTCAGGAACTTTAGGAGTCAAGACCCACGTTTTGTTAGAAGCATAATCCTCATAGTCATCATCAGATTTTTGGCTGGTGAGGCTAAGAAAACAAAAATATTGTTCAGGAAACATTGACTATATCCAAGAGGATTTTTTACTCACAGGCCACTGAGGAGAAAGGAGAAATGAAACAGGATTATAGTATGTATTATAATGGATGACAGTGAATTTTTTCACTGAGGCTTCATCGAGCTAATTAAACTGCACAGATGTAGATTCAAATGCATTAAAGTGTACTCCCCTGTTTCCCAGAATGCTCTATCTTCCCATCTATAAGTATACCATGTTTTCCGAGTAATTTTTGCCTTTTCCCCATAGTTGATATTCTTCTTGTCCACCTCCCAAAGCTCAAGAAGGACTTAAGAAAAAACTCTTTTTGTGAAAGTGATGCTTAAAATATCATAATGTAGTCTCAGAATTCAGACACAATGTCTACTTCTTCCTCCCCTAAGAAGTTAACTTGCTTCAACCTATTAATGAAAGTAAGAGACTGATAATTAGATTCACTCCCACAAACCGCCAGACAAGCCTCTCCTCTTTCAATTGAACTACTAAGGAGAACTTAGTCTTGCTGCTTTTTCTTCCCCCAGGCTGTGTGTATGTGTATTTTTTTCCCCTCACTTGCACCGAAAGCAAGGGCGGTTCATTTATCTTTGATTGTTAAGAACCTGGTACTATGAAGAAAAATGTAGTTGTAGACTTTAAGCCACTCTTTATTACAGCAGAAGTTCCTAATCCAGAATCTCATGCTAATAGTTAACGTACTATAATTGCGTAATTGAAATTGCCTACGTTGAGTGATTGAGAAGCTACATAATCTCCTGTGATTCCGTTTTCTATGCCCAAACCTGTCAGAAAACTCTTACAAGTAGGGCCAGAAGCTAAGGCTAACTTTGGAAAGATATCAGAATTCCTCTATCTTGCCCCTCCCCTTACCCTAAAGTTCAACTTCTCCCCCTCCACACACACACAAAACGATCACAGGATTCTATTTTACAGATCAAGGAGCAATGCAAACCTTGCAACAGCTGCCATTTTCATTTTTATCAGCATGCAGTAAATGTTGGCTACTTCTGTGGTTTATGGTAAGATTGAAAAAAAAAAAAACGAACTTAAAATATAAAATTTCCCATCCTCATTTCAGTTTATTTTC
The DNA here is from genome assembly GCF_053574225.1 of Canis aureus. Lineage (NCBI taxonomy): Eukaryota > Metazoa > Chordata > Mammalia > Carnivora > Canidae > Canis > Canis aureus. Next base: position 50,722,314 of record NC_135614.1, read on the forward strand.
ATAAATCTACGGTACAGAATGGATCTTGTCAGAAATCAAACCACTGCCACATTACTCTGAAGTAATATATATATGAAGTATATATACATATATATATAATATTTATTATCTTTCTTCAATCATACTCATTCATCAATTTATATATATATAAAATATATGTATGTATATGTGTGTATGTATAGATAAACAGATGACTACATATGGTAGAAGAAAGCTGATTGTGTGATTAATCTGGTTTAAGAATGAGAGTGGGAGACAAAGTTTTAAGAGTAATCACTGGCATGGATCAACTCAGTAAGCAAGTAATCTCTTTCATTTCTTTAAAGCTTTAGTAAGAGGAACCATTATAAAACTGAGCCACACATCTGCATAAAATCTAACATAGCCAGTCTTACATCTTGCACTTCAATTAGCATAATGACTTTAAACAACATTGAAATTTCATAAAGTACCCATACAGTACATGATAGGATGGACAAAATTTCAAGGAGTTCTCAAAGAGAAAGGCCTTAGAGTCGGCAAAGGCCAGTTCTCTGCTAGGAAAATCCTTCTTGGAGCTCAATTCCTCATTTCTCTAGAGCACTGCTAAACACTGCCTAAGAGCTCTCATCCTATGACCTAAATCTCACTAATTTAAGAAGAAAAAAACAGCTCTCTGACCAAAAGATTTTCAAATCAATTCCAGTAACTCTGAGAAAAGAATGTGGTTGGCCCATTGGATATCATCGTTATGGAATTTTACACCATTTAATTTGTTCATGCAAAAGTGTCTTAAAAAAAATCTCTCCCTCTTCCTTTCTGTTTCTCCCCGTGTGTCTCTGTTGCTCTTTCTCTCTCTACCTCAGACAAATGCACCCTATTAAAGTTTCTTCAAGGGAAGGGAATATATGTTAAATCATTTGGTTCACTCTCTCACAGCAACTCCTCATACTAAGAAGTAAATGATCCAAGCACGCTGGTGCTGTATTATTATTGTTACCAACATCTGGAAGATTAGGAGGCAAAATACATTAGGTGAAAATACAATCTTGCTTAGGAGGAATACTACTTTTCAGAATTGCATCACTAAATCTTTTAGAATTATCACGATTAGAAGCCAAAACAATAAACAAATGAATTATTTCATATAAAATTATTTGTGAGAGATTTTGTCATAATTGAGGTCGCCTACTTAGCCAGACAGAGGGAAAAAAAAAAAGAGTTGAAGAATTAAAAGTACATACTTTGGAATTAGAAAGTACTAGGTTTGCTTTCTGGATTCATCATGTCTTACCTCTATCATTTACTATTTTATGACCTGGAGCAAGTTATTTAACCTTGCTAAACCTCTCAAAGTTTTTATCTTTAAAATAGAGTTAACACTAGCATTCATATCATATTTTTATGTAAGGTTAAGATAATGGTTATTAAGTGCTTCACACACTATCTGACACCTAGCCCTGAAAATAGATCCATTATAATTATTGTTATAAAGTGACCACTGCTAGATTTATAACAGCTCCAACCATGTAACTAAAGACCTGAATCTATAGATGCTGCCTCTAGGTTTATATCTAATATGTGCTGAGAAAAATTAAAAACAGATGTTTTCCAGGAAGAAGAATAATGAACCCCTATATTGTAAATAAATGAAGTTTTTATTCTCTAGAGTTTTCCCAGCTGAGGTCTAAATTAATGGGGCTGATGCATAATCTGGGATTGTTTCCAGATTTATCTTAAAAAAAGAAAAAAGAACCTCTCTCATTCAACATTAGCTGTTTCTTTAGAATTCAAACTTTGGAGTCAAGATCTCCTCATTTATAGGTGGGCTCTCTAGGAATAATAATGTCTGATCATTAGACAAGGCATTTGTGGCATTGTCAACCCCATAAGAAGGCCTGGGCAGAAACAGATTGATAATGACTCAAAAAAACAGACTTGACAGTTGAGTGTGCCAAGCACAAACATAAAATTGAACTTCTAGGTAAAGGTATCTATCCAAATGTAATAGCCTTTACAAGTAATATTTCTTATGCCTTTTACTTTAAAAAGTAATCTTATCAAAAGAGAACTAAAAATTCACTCTTAAATTTTTTATGATTTTATATTAAATTTAATAATTTATTCATTTAATTTTTACTGTAAATATTTTGTTTTATTTTAATTAACTTATAATTTATTTAATTATATTTGTATTTTATATTATATATTATAATTAAGGAGAATATTAATATTTTATATTAAATATTTAATATAATATCAATGTACTCTTAAAAATGTCGTCTTTGAAAACTTTTTTAAAAATGCTAGAAATGGGCAGCCCGTGTGGCTCAGGGCAGCCCGGGTGGCTCAGCGGTTTAGCGCCGCCTTCGGCCCAGGGCGTGATCCTGGAGACCCGGGATCGAGTCCCATGTCGGGCTCCCTGCGTGGGGCCTGCCTCTTCCTGTCTCTCTCTCTCTCTCTCTCTCTCTATCTCACATGAATGAATAAATAAGATCTTAAAAAAAAAAATGCTAGAAATGGTATGCCTGGGTGGCTCAGCAGTTAAGTGCAACTGCCTTCGCTCAGGGTGTAATCCTGGAGTTCTGGGATTGAGTCCCATATGGGTCTCCCTCCATGGAGCCTGCTTCTCCCTCTGACTCTCTCTGTCTCTCATGAATAAATAAATAAATAATAAAAATCTTTTTAAAAAAATGCTAGAAAGCGATCTGCTTGGGAATGTTGGACCAGCAGTATGAGCAAAGCTAGAATATTGCTAGAAATGCAGGACCTCGGACCCCACTGAGATTCCTGAATCAAAATCTTTAACAAATCTTTAAGCAATCCATATGCATATTAAAAGCTGAGAATCAGGGACCGCTGGGTGGCTTAGTGGTTGAGTGTCTGCCTTCAGCTCAGGGAGGGATCCCAGGATCTGGCTCCCTGCAGGGAGCCTGCCTCTCCCTTGGCCAATGTCTCTGCCTCTCTGTGTCTCTCATGAACAAATAAATAAAATCTTAATAAAATGAAATAAAATTTGAGAATCTCAGTCACAGAGTGTTTAAACCAGTGGGAAAGGTGTGTGTTTGTGTGTGTGTGTGTCTGTGTGTGTGTGTACACAGTGGGCTCTTAAAACTATATATTCCCAGGTTCCTATTCCTACTTTAGATCTTCTGAGTCACCATGCTGTAAATTAGATTACTTTTATTTTCATGTTTCCAGTTTTATGCATGATTTGAACTTATGCATGATTACCAACATGTAATAAGTTCATGTTTATAATCAGAAACAAAAATTGATTTTATTTAGAAAAAAAGTGGCTTAGAAAAACAAAAGAAATATTTGATAGATGATCAGTAAGAGGTTTCTCTCAATTATATAAAAGATTATAAATACTTGAATTTTGGTACATATTTTGTATGTTGGACTCTGACAAGTAACCATGCAGTTTATGGAATTTTAAATTTTAATCTATGCATTTTGGATTCCCACAAATTCAATAAAGATCTGAGTTTTGTAGGAGGAAAAATCTAGTCACTATCCGAGGGTAGTATAACAGCAAACATATAGGTAAGATATAAAAACATTTGTCTTTTTGGGTATCTTAAAATGCATTGATATTTGGCATCTTAAAGACAGAATTTACATTTTTTTCTTTCTCTGACATAGATAAGTAGTAGAATTTTTAAAATTAATAAAAAATTCAAAAAATCATTTATTTTCATGTTTAAACTATTTTTAAATAATCAGTATGTCATTCTTTTATAACATTAGTTTCAGTAACATTTTTTTTTTGGTACAAGTTTTAGTTTTATTTTATATGTACAATGACTTAAATACAGGGTATTTTATATATCAAAAAAATCTCTCAGGAGATCTGTCAGTAAAATGAAAGTTTTTAAATTTTTTCTATTAAAAATTCCTCTTCGTTTGACTTTCTGTTCTGTTAGTATCACCTCTACTGTGAATCTCTACTGCTTATATAACATAAATCTCTATTCTTTCCTTTTTCTACTCTTACAGAGATTCTCTTCTACCCCAAATTCTCATCAGACCATAGAATCCGTTGAGAATCCTCAGTCCAAAAGCATCAGTAACAGAAGAATGTGTTGTTCCTTACATCACGTTGCCCAAGTTTGTTAAATTCCAGAAACTTGGCCAAACTCCAGTATGTTTGCATGTATTGTCCTTCCTGCCTACAGTCTTTTCTTGTCTTCACATCCCAAATCAATAGTTGGCATGGTTTATTCCTTCTTACTTTCTTTTTTTCTCCAGATTTTATTTATTTATTTGACAGAGAGAAAGAAAGGGGGGTGGTGGTTGGCACAAGCAGGGGAGCAGCAGGCAGAAGGAGAGGGAGAAGCAGGCTTCCCACTGAGGGCGGAGGAGCTTATGTGGGGCTTGATCCCAGGACCTCAGAATCATGACCTGAGCCTAAGGCAGATGCTTAACTGACTGAGCACCCAGGTCCCCCGCCTTCTGACTTTTCAACACAAACTTTACCTTCACATAAATGTTATCCCTTAATAGTTTTATCTAACTTTGTCACCCACCCCACCCTTCCTATGCTCTAGCCAGTCCTTGATTGCTTCATAACATTTGTTACAATGTCTAAGTATTGATTTGTTTATTGTCTGCCTCCATTACTAGACTATAAATTCCACAACAGCATGCTTAATTAAGATGTGTGGAAAGAATAAATGTTCTTGCTAATTTGTTTTCCTCAGGTAAACCATCATACCTATGAAAGCTGCTTTTCAATATACATTATGTCTTCGGAATAAATTTAAGGACTTTATATGAAGGGGTGCCTGGGTGGCTCAGCAGTTGAGCGTCTCCTTTGGCTCAGGGTGTGATCCCAGGGTCCCGGGATAGAGTCCCACATCAGGCACCCTGCGTAGAGCCTGCTTCTCCTTCTGTCTGTGTCTCTGCCATTCTCTGTGTGTCTCTCATGAATAAATAAATAAAATCTTTAAAAAAAATACATTTTTAAAAAGGACTTCATATGCATTCTCCCACTTAATCCTTGAAACGCTGCTATTTCTATAATTATCCCCATTTTGCCAACGAAGAAAAGCAATGATATTTACCAATAGTCGCTACAGTTGACCAAAATCAAAACATTTAATCATTATGCTTTGAAAAAGGCTTTGAAAAAGAAATTGGATCCAAGGAATCTGCTACTGTATATTTATAAAAAAATAAGATCATCCAAAAATAAATGGCTGCTCACATTCATTTTCCTTTAGGACAATAAATTTGTTTATGCCTGAGCTCAATAAAAGTATGGTACCTTTGGCACAAAGTTAATAACATTCCAATTTCATAAGCTTGCTATTGCAGATAATCAATAATTTGATCTCCCCATACTGAGGAATAAAAATAGAGCTCACAATTTAACTTCACACATGTGATAAATCATCTTACACTTCTTCTTGGCTTTGTGAGCAATGCACACTGCAGGGGCAAGGCCTACATATCAACCAGTTCATTTTAAAGATGTCTTCCAGCCACTGCAAAAAGCAGATTTTGGTAGAAAATGTCAGAGCAGGTATGAAAGGTGAGTATATGTCCTAAAGGACACAGGGAACCCATAATCTGATCATGGGAAGAAGGGACCTCACTCTGTATTGTCCAGGACTAGGAGCTCTTACGGGACACTGTGATAGTTTGTGAACAAGAACATTGGGGCACCAATTATTCTTTCACACAGAGGCCTATGGGATTCTATACATCCCAGTAAGGAACCTCACAGAACCTGTTAGGAAAGATGCTCTCTGCTTATGTATATATGCAAAAAGGGGAGACATTCATCAAGGATGTAAACCCCAAGTATCAATTTTAATAATGAATTGTCCTGCTTATGAGGACTTCCTTAGCTCTTACCAAGTTCAGTTTTTTAATATTAAGTTAACAGCTATCAGGCAGCCCCAGTGGCCCAGTGGTTTAGCGCCGCCTTCAGGTCGGGGTGTGATCCTGGAGTCCTGGGATTGAGTCCCATGTCGGACTCCCTGCATGGAGCCTGCTTCTCCCTCTGCCTGTGTCTCTGCCTCTCTCTATGTCATGAATAAATAAATAAAATATTTAAAAAAATAAGTTAACAGCTATCGGTAAGTATGTTTATTTGACTGAGTCAAATATTAGACATATATATCCAATGTGTAAATGCAGACTGTTTATTAGAATCATCAATGATCCTTATCAGATTACCGTCTGTGGGATTTTATTACCTAAGATAAGTTTCATTGCAAGTATCAGAACATTTAAACTAAATTGGGAGGCACTGGAATATATAATCATAAAGTCTAAAGACGATGAACTTCACGGTGCTCTAGATAGCTTCACAACTATGTATTTAAAAACTCAGATTCATTCTATCTCACCCTTCTATCCTCCACAGTGTCAGCTTCAACCCAAAGATGGATTGACTATGCAGTCAAGAGATACTAACAACTCTTTATACCTCTATGACTTCTTATTTACATCTAAGAAAACAGAGAGAAACTCTTCCAGAAGTTCTCTCTCAAAAAGAAGAAAAGTCCTCAGAAAGTCTAATCTGTGCATCATGAGCCAAATACATATGAATTCATACATATGAAATTTAAATCTATGGCTAGAGGATGAGATTATGTTAATTATTTTGGTCTAATTATCTATCCTACCATGAATATCTAAGATGGATTCAGCTTCTCAAAAAGAATGTGGACTTCACAGATACCCAATAAAAATTGGGATAATTAATAAAGTGAGGAGGGGAAATGTGGAAAAGGCAACCACAACACTCATTGGGGTTAAGAGGTACACAGAAAAGAGCCATCAATGTGAAGTCTAGGGTTATCCCTGAAGTCCATTTACCTTAGGTTAGCCATCCTACCAACTTGTGTTGTTTGTTTTAACCATTCTTAAATAAAAAGTGGGAGAATGTGGAGCAACTAGGACTGAAACACTGCTGGAAGGAACATATTTTGGCATTATCTGTTAATGATGATCATCCATGTTCTATATCCCAAAAAGTTCATCTCTAGATTTATTTTAAAAAGAAACACATGCGCTGAGTGAAGTAAGTCAGTCAGAGAAGGACAAACATTATATGTTCTCATTCATTTGGGGAATATAAATAATAGTGAAAGGGAAAATAAGGGAAGGGAGAAGAAATGTGTGGGAAATATCAGAAAGGGAGACAGAACATAAAGACTGCTAACTCTGGGAAACGAACTAGGGGTGGTAGAAGGGGAGGACGGCGGGGGGTGGGAGTGAATGGGTGACGGGCACTGGGTGTTATTCTGTATGTTAGTAAATTGAACACCAATAAAAAAATAAATAAAAAAAAAAAAACAAAAGAAACACATGCACACATGCACATGTCTACTCTAAGACTTGTACAAGAATGTTCATAGTTGCATTATTAGTAATAGATAATCCAAAAACATAATCCAAACAGGTATGAACATAATCTAGAACAATGGAGTAATAAAATATAGCATATTCATATAATAAAATATTATACAACAATACAAATTGGCGACCTATTACTAACTTCAGCAAAATAAATCTGAAAAATAAAAATTTGAGCAAAAGGTGCTACACATACACACACGCTATGCTAATGTTTATATGAAATTTAATAAAAGGCAAAATTCAACCACAGAGCTGAAAGAATAATGGTTTCTTTGGGGGAAGAAAAAGAAGAGGAAAATGAGGAAGGAGGGGAGGGTGTTTTCTAGGGTGCTAGCAACATTTTATTTCCAGTTGTGGTTGGGATTATGTGGATTTTGTGATGATTCATTGAACCATATTTAGGTCTTTTGTACTTTTCTACATTTTACTTCACAACAACAACAACAAAAACAAAACATTTCAGAGATCAGGTTTAGGTGTGAGTGTTAAAAGTAGAACATTAGGTTCCTAAGAGCAAGAAATGTTTCTGTCTCCAACAGTGTCATTTTCTGAAAATTCGTCAAGTGCCTGGCAGTTGACAAGACATACAATGAATACTTTCCAAAATCTGGATGAATCAATGAGAGTATGAGTTATTTTTAAAAATTTAATGTTTGTGAAAATTCACCTGGTAAAACTCACTCTTTAAAAATATACATATATAACAATTATAGCTAATATTAAAATGAACTGCCTATATAACCTGCCATCACATGATTGTCATCACTCTCTTCATTAAATGCTAAAATTCCTAGCCTATAAAAAACTGAGGTAACACACACTGAAGATATTTTTGAGAGTTAAAAAGGAACAAAGCCGAGGTTAACCCCAGAAACCAATTCTAACCCCCAGAAACCAACTGTCTCTGTTAGTTAGAATAGAAATTAAAATATTGATGCTAAATTGTGATAGGAAAGAAATGTCAATGGATACAAGAATTCTTATGATATAAATAATAATAGTTTAATGATAACAATGATTATTAAACTGGCACATTCCTAATTCATCTCTCTCTATATAAAGCACTTTTATGTGATTTTTTACTAAGTGATAAAAATAACATTCTTAGTTTCTTGTCGTGTACACTTTGTCATAGAGTAGCAGCTATGGCTTCAAACCTGAATGATCTTTGGATACTGAGACAATTCACCTTGCACACTACTTTTAGAAGGAGGTGGGACCATAGCTGTGTTGTTCTCATGCAACAATTCTTTTCTATGATGTAGGAGAACTTGGCCACTTCACTTGTATTATTACTGGATTGTGACAACATGGTGATAAAGTAGGCCAATATAATTTGGAGGACTGTTCTCCCTCATTCTAGAAACACACATGGACTTACTTTGCATAGAGTTGCTATGTTCTGACTATGGAAAAATAAGACCAACTTGAACCACAGAAATATGTATGCTATAAGCTAGTGTCAGAGAAGGATGTAATTTATTTTCTGTCAAGAAATATTCCAAGAAGGAAATATTTTGTATTTCTTCCTTTATCTAATGACTATCATTCACTAGGAATACACAATATCCAGCATATACTGAATGTTCAATACATTATAAAGATGAGTCGTTCTTACCCCTGCTGCATGTTATAATGCCATAGAGAGCTTAAAAAAATGCCAGTGCTGAATGCTGACCTCTTCAAATACTGAGTTAAATGAGGTAGGATGGGACCAAGACATTGGTATTCAACTAATTCTAAGGTACAGTCAGAATTAAGAGCTGGTGCAAGAGAGTATAATAGAGTTCTTGGACTTTCTTTTCCTCAAATAAGTATCACTTTCATGATTGCTCTCAAGCAAGTCAAATATCACTTACTAGTGTTTCATTGTACACTGGGTGTTCAAAATAGCATCATCCTCAAAATTGATGTCCTATTAAAATTATCTCATATCAGTGATTCCTGGAACTTAGAACACCTGTCTCTGGTAACCAAGACGGTTTTAAGTGTCACATAGGAATAGCATTAAGACATTGAAGCACATAATTTGAATTTTTTTCTCTGTTTAATTTTCTTTCAGCACATTCAATTATATTAAGGACAGTGTCTCCGTTTACTTGTAATTTGTCTTTAACCACATTCTCCAACTTGCTAACCTACTTTCTAAGGAGAACAACAAGCTCAGCACTTCTAGTAGAAAATAATATATAATTAAAATGTGATAACATTGTACTGGTTTCATTGTATTTACTTTGCAGCTGTCTTGTATTATGAAAACTAAAATCTATTTTCCAGATTTTATTACTCTTATTATTAAATGTATTAAATGAAATAATTACTTTAAAAAGATACTGGTTTTGTGAAAAATTTAAAGTAAATAAACGATCAGGTTTCACTTAGATGTGGCAAAAATCATGAAGGTGGCCGGATTTTGGAAACAATGCCTTGTAAATTTAGATTTCTTGGTCCTTCAGTTAATTGAGATTCTTTTGTGCACAGCATAGTTATAGATGGAAAGAAGTAGAAAGTTCAATGCTGATATCAAAACACCTTTCATCTATTTGAGGAAACAAATACCTGAACAGCTAGAAACAAGAAACACTGAACTAACAAGGCAAGGCAATAATAAAAACATTGTCACATGGTAGACCATGACTAATCTCTGTCTGCAGTACATCCAACTTGATGTGAAGGTGTGCCTCTGCATTTAACTATGAAATCTCAGTTTGTATAGTAAGGAGGATAGTTTTCTGTAGAACATAAAACATTTTGAAGAACTAATACAACTTTGATCCCTCTTCTAGTAAAATAAAAGGTCACACATACAAGCATGAAAAATTGTTCTCATATTTTCAAGGGCACATGTGTGGATAGGAGAACTTTTGTGTATTTTCTCCCAAAGGTTAAACTGTTCCAGATTTAGGATAGTTAAAATGTCACTGAAAACCAGTGTACAAAAATGAACGCTGATTCTATTGTATGCAATATCTGCATATATTTAGATGTTTATTCAAATATATTAAAAACTCATTATCTTTGGAGCCTTTCTATGGGAGCAGAAAATGAGATATTTCAATTTTGTTTTAATATTCGAAAGTTTTGGAAAAATAGAGCTAATTTATTCAGGTGAGGTGGCTGATTGAATTTTCACTTTCATGTGGAATTTTACCAACATTTATACATACATCTGAGCGATCATGATTCTGGAAATATTCTCTTGTTTCTTTATTTTCTAAAATTGCACTATAGTCTTTAAGTTCAAGTCAATACAAATTCCAAATCTGTCTCTGTGGTCATGACTACTTCCAGACTACTCCTAATATTTTCATTATTTGGTTTTTCCTGCCTAAAACATTTTTTCAAAATCAAAGTTTTATTAATCACTTTAAAAATTTAATCAAGTTTTGTCTCATCCTTCAGCTTTTTTCCTCCTCAGTTTCCCTACCCCTACTATGTGTATCTCAATATAATGTCAATTTACATAATTAGGAATTGTAAATTCTCCAAATCACAGAACTGTGTTTATTCATTTGTTTTTATTCACAAGCCATCTTCCATGAACTAAACACTATCTTCAGTACTCTTTGCTTATGAGAGTACGGTAGACGTTAACAAAAAAAAATTCTATATTGAAAATGAGCATAAATAAGCACTCTATTGATGTATTTTAGAAAGTCCAAAATTACTTCTGTGCTTAGAATCCTGGAAAAATGTAAAAGAAGAAGAAGTAGTAGTAGTAATAGTCCCAGTGGACTTTGAAGTCATCCTAACTCCATCCCAATTTAAGCACATTTTAAAACATTATGCCATCTCATAGGTAAATTAAAAATTTCATAGAAAATAAACAGTCTGTATCATTTATATATTTAGAAACTTAGATCCTGTATCATGCAATAAGGCTAAAAGTTTTAAGTGATAAGGAATTCATATCATGTAGAGTGCCTTAATGTAGTAACAAGGTCACTTAACTGCCTTTTCTAGGAAATGTATTATTAGTTTTTTTCAAGAAACTGCAAGTTTAGTGCATAAATTACAAAAAAAAGGCTCCCACAGAATCCATGCTTCTTCCTACAAGTTCCATATCAGTATTCTTTCCATTCTTTCCAGTATCCTCAGGTACCTAATCACCACGGTGTCAAAGCAAATTGCATTACTGACTACTATTTCAGTGGTAACACTACTGATGTAAAGATCCTGACTAATTCAATTAAGAGTACAATCTCAGGCCAAAAAAAAAAAAAAAAAAAACTTCTATCTGGAAAAACTTAATATGATCATTTTGTGTAAGCATTCCAGGAAAAAAAATATCTAGATAATCAATTTTTAAAAGTTATTATTCCATAAGATATTCAATTCTCCAATGCAAATAGGAATGAGATTACTGAGTAGTATGTATGCAGGAGTACCTTTAGCCTTACACAAAATTGCAAGTTTTTCCTCATTTTTATTCCTACTAGCCATGGAGAGTTCCAGTTGTTCCACATCCTTACCAACACTTAATCCTGCCAGTATTTTTTTATTTTACCCATTCCAATAAATGTATAGTGGCATCATAATGTACATTTATATTTAGGGCTAATAACATTGAACTTGCTTTTGTGTGCTTGACACATCAATAATTTGGATGGATCTCAAAGGCACTATATTGAGTGAACTAGCTGATTCTACTTAAATACTCTTGAAAAGAATAAAAACTATACTAATGAATAACAGACCAGTTATTGCCAAAAGTTAAGGGAAGGGGAAAAAGGTGTGACTACAAAGGGGGGGGGGGTATGAAGGAGGGGTTTATTTGAGGGAGGGGGTGATAGAACAATTCAGTATCCTGATTTGGGATAAGGAATTTAAAAAATTATGTTTGTTAAAATTCTTACAACTGTCTACCAATAAATGTCAGTTTTGTTCTATGTTAAAATAGATGTTCTATGTTAAAAATAAGACATATAGCTATTGTACTGTAAACTTAAATCACTGAACTTTTGCAAATATTCTTTGTTACAAGATTTTTGTGAAATTTCCTGATACTAAAGAATGAGGTAATTGAGTCTAAACATTTAAAAATCTCCTGGGGAGAAAGGCATTTTATTACTGAAACGGTACTGTGGTTTCCTTTTAAATTGCTAGCTACATAGATGTTTGGATCTCTTTCAGCCTTTTAGATGGAATATTACCTTTCATGGTTTTCTTGCTCACAGATTAAGTTCAACAATATATTTTATGGATAGGAAATAAGTATACTTTTGTTAATACTCTCTGAGAATCCTTTAAAATCTAAAACTCAGTCATCCAAATAACTGCCCCTAAATCATATTAACTTGTAAATAAGAAACTATCTTTGCCATTTCTTAGATATGAAGTATATAGCTTTATAAAAACATATCTGTTTAAACACATTAGTTAAATATAGTACAATAATTCCATAACAATAACATAAAATAATTACTACACTTCAAATAACTGACAGAATAACTCTTAATCCTACTAAGATTTTAGAGCAAGATGTAGAACAATATTATATATAACTCTAAGGAAGCTTAAAGTAAAAAATTTAGTTAATTGTAAGCAACCGAAAATTGGTAGGTAAATTGCAACCCTCACCATTCCCGAAATCACAGAGGCACATGTCTTCCTTAAGAAAAAAATAGATGTATTTTTATATGAGGCATTTCCCCTTATCTGGATTACAATTCAAATTCTCCACTAAGGCTTCAAGACCATGGAATAGGAAGCAGCTTTCTGCCTCCCAAATCCTATATCCTGAATTTTGATCCTTGGTCACTGTCCTCCAACCATCTACGCCTTTTTAATTTTTAACTTAAAAAAAATTTTTTTTAAAGATTTTATCTATTTATTCATGAGAGACACAGAGAGAGAGAGAGAGAGAGAGAGAGAGAGAGCAGAGTCATAGGCAGAGGGAGAAGCAGGCTCCCTGCAAGGAGCCCCATGTGGGACTCAATCCCAACCTCTGGGATCATGCCCCAAGCCAAAGGCAGACGTTCAACCACTGAGCCACCCAAGCATCCCATCTGGGCCTTTTTTTAGCTCCTAAAACACACGAAGTTCTTACTCTGCTCAGGGCCCTTGCACTTGTTGTTACCCATCATGAGAACAGTCTTCCCTTCAATCTTTTCATGGTTGATTTTTTTTTTAATATTTACATAATCTCAATTTATTATCCATTAGTCAGAATGGCCTTTACTGATCATTCTACCTAAAGTAATTATATACCACACTTTCAATTATTTCTTCAACTTTTACCTCTCTTTGAAGTTCATTTACTGTTTGTCCCTAGACTGAAATGTCTAAGATGATTAAGAAGATATCTCCAACTCCCATAGTGCCAAACAAGTGTTAAGAATGCAACAAATAGGGGATCCCTGGGTGGCGCAGTGGTTTGGCGCCTGCCTTTGGCCCAGGGCGCGATCCTGAAGACCCGGGATCGAATCCCACATCGGGCTCCCTGCATGGAGCCCCTTTCTCCCTCTGCCTGTGTCTCTGCCTCTCTCTCTCTCTCTCTGTTACTATCATGAATAAATAAATAAAATCTTAAAAAAAAAAAAAAGAATGCAACAAATATTCAATTAATGGCAGGAAGACAAGAGACAAGGAGGAAGAAATTTTTCCACTTTGAATTTATTTTCATTCCACATTTAACATAGCACTTTAAAGTTCAAGAAGAGTCGGGCAATGACATCTCATGTTAGCCTCTTTCAAGGAGAAAATGGACAGACTCACGTGGATCTGTGAGTTTAAATAATGATTGGGTGTGAAATATATATCTGGTTACACAGTTTCCTTAAATCAGAGGCAATAAGTGAAAAAATCAATATAAAAAGAACCCTGTTTATATATGTATATGTGTGTGTATACATATTAGTGTTTTGCTTTTAAAAGCACATTTTTATTCTAGAAAATAACTTCCACAAGAGCAAGGACTAGGTTTGCTTCATTCAATGTTTTTCAGCAACTGCATATTACCAGGAACAGATCAGCTAGGAACTAAACAAATTATGATTCCCAAAATAAAGAGGAATTAAGAAGGGCACCATTCAGATTATCTAAACCAGAGTATGTAACCACTATGTCCAAACTTCTGTTTTATGTACATTTTTCTGATAAAGTTCATTGATATTTAAACATCTACTCAGCACGTGCTTAGGAGATTAATTTTATTCTCTTGGACTTCAGACTCTAAATAATGAGAAAATCTCTCCCTAAGCGATTCTCTAAAAAGTTTACTTCGATACTCATTCATCAGAGAAATTGAGCTACATATGGAAATTATAGCAGATCTACAAAAAGGAGCTCCTATCATGGGCTGTGGAAACTCTGCCAAAGGCCTGTTGACTACAAGCGTACTTGAAAAAAATCATGTTTCAGGGAGTATTTGATGACCAACATAGCCTGGGTTTTACGGCACTGAGTTGATTTTATTTGCTGTTTATTATATAAAAGATTTTGGTGAGATGACATGTGGTGTGACTGGAAAGTTTTCTTTTGCTTTTCCATTTCAGTAGGGTTTTATTATTGGATATTTTTTCATGTTTTCAAATATAATAATTGAAATAGTCAAATATCATTCACTATGACTGTTCCTTTTTAGCCATGAAATAGAAAGATTTATAATAAAATTATCTCTCAATCCTAAAACATCTCACTGATGAAAATTCTATACTAAAGAATTTCAAAAAGAATTTAAAAATTTTCAAAAGAAAATGGAAGAGAGCTAAGAAGCTCTGAAAGTAGTATCTCTAAAGGAAATAGGAAAATGAAGCTAGCATCTGAAAGAATCTAATAAAATATAGTGTGACAGTAGAGTTTTGTCCAATGAAGGATTGGAGCTGACACACGAGAGGTTGTCAGGGATACAAATCATGAAGGACCATATTGGGTAATCACATGCCCAGTTTGCCTGGGAAAGTTCCAACTGGCACCTGTAATCCTGACACAATTATTAATTATACCCTCTTTCACCATTTTGCATAATAAATATATAGTATATTACTTACAAGTCTAGTTAAGACAACTGGATCTTATGGTAGAAGAGGAGTTATTACAAATATTTAAGATGGCAATATAACAACCAATTTGTATTTTAGAAAGTCATTCTGAAATGAAACTACCTTTATTTGCAGATAACAATATTGTATATAAAAAATCATAAGGGATCTATGAGAACTATCAGAGTAAGTTCTAGAACAAATATCACAGAATGTAAAGTAATATACAAAATAAATTGTTTTTCTGTATAATAAACATTTAGAAAATAATTTAAAGTATATAATTTGAAATAAGACATAAAATACTTAATAACCTTAAGAAAAATGTGCAAAGTGCCTACATTGAAATATACAATAAATTAGTGAGAAGAATTTAAGAAAATCTAAACATATTGAAAGATAAACCATGTCCATGGATTAGAAGACTTAACATTGTCAAAATGTCAATTTCTAATTTGATCTATATAGTCAATACCATTTCAAGGAAGACACAGCAGGACATTTTTGTTTTGTTTTGTTTGTTTTTGTATAAGTTGACATATTTACTAAGAATATATAATGACATAAAAGATGCAAAATGGTCAAACTAGCTTTTGCAAAAGAACAACACTGATGGTTGTGTTTCATATTCATTGCCTGGTTTCAAGATTTACTGAATGGCTGCAATGATCAAAGTCACAGAGTACTGACATACAAATAATCTAGTAGACCAATGTAATGAAACAGATATCAGAAATAGACCTAGACATACATGCTAATAACATTTTGACAAAGTTTAAAAGAATGTCAATAAGGGGATCCCTGGGTGGCACAGCAGTTTGGCGCCTGCCTTTGGCCCAGGGCGCGATCCTGGAGACCCGGGATCAAATCCCACATCGGGCTCCCGGTGCATGGAGCCTGCTTCTCCTTCTGCCTGTGTCTCTGCCTCTCTCTCTCTGTGACTATCATAAAAAAAAAAAAAAAAAAAAAAAAAAAAAAAAAAAAAAAACCTTAAAAGAATGTCAATAAGAAAAGGAAAACTCCTCAAAAAATTGGGTTAAAATGATTGGGTAATTGTTGGGGGGAATGGATTTCATTCTCCAATGTATTAAATGAAAATAATAACATATTAAGATGGATATTAGAGCTAAAAGGGAACGTTATAACTACAGAACCTCTAGAAAAAATATGAAAATATTTCTACAAACTTGGAGGAGGCAAATATCTTAGGACAGAAAAAACACTGACCATAATAGAAGCAATGACAAATTGTACTTTAAACATTTTGCTCGACTAAATAAATTAGTAAATAATAGGGGCACCTAGGTGGCACAGTTGGTTGAGTGTCAGTCTCTGATTTCAGCTCAGGTCATGATCTCAGGGTCATGGGATGGAGTGCCATATCAGGCTCTGTGCTAAGTGGGAGTCCCTTGAGATTTTCACCCTCTCCTTCTGGCCCTCCCCCACTCAAGTAAATAAATAAATCTTTTAAAAAGTAGAAAATAAAAAACCTTAAGAATGGAAAAATATTTTTACTACATATATCTGACAAAGGGTTTTTATCTAAAATTCATAAAGTACTCCTACAAATCAGTAATAAAATCAATCAAAACAAAACAAAACAAAAAAACCTGAGGGGCTCCTTGGGTGATTTAGTTGGTTAGGTATCCTACTCTTGATTTTAGATCAGGTCATGATCTCGGGGTTGTGAGATCGAGCCCCACATCAGCTCTGCACTAGGCATGGAAGGTAGTTAAGATTCTCTATCCCACTCACTCTGACCCTCCCCCACCTGTTTGCACTCAAGTTCTCTATTCCCCTTTCTCCCTTTCAAAAAACCCCAACAGAACAAAAACACCAAAAAACCTGAATCGGTACAACTTTACTCCCACTATTATGGTTTAAATCCAAAAGACTTTATTTACCAGCCTCTGCAGTGTCCCCAGTGATTCATATCTTCCTAGTATTCACACCTTTACCTAAACCTTTCCCACTAGTATCAGGATTGTTCTGTGTTACTAATGCCATATGGCAATAGTGATGGTACATAATTATAATATTATATTACAAAAGTCTGTGGCTTCTATCTTGGGTGTTCTCTCTCTCCTTCTCTTTTATCTCTTTTTCCACTCCACCTCTCCATCACCACAGAGAGACGGCCAGTGAAGAAAATGGAGCTTCCTGCCAATATAGTAGTGAGCTTGGGAATGGTTTGTCCAGCACCTTTAGGGAACTAGGGCCCTGTTCAACAACTTGATTGAACTTCATTCAACTTCATTGCAACTTCCTGAACCAGAATCATCTAGCTAAGTTACTCCTGGATTCCTGTTCTTGGGAACCTTGTGAGGCTTACCAAACATGGGGGATTTGTTGGTTTTTATTCTTTGGCATTTTTTTGATGTTTTGGATATACAGAAATAGATAACTAATGCAAAGGCAGATCACACCTAAAGTTGTAAGGATTTGCAGCAACTTGAACTATCACATATTAGAAAACTGTTCTGATAATTTCTTATAATATAAAAATAAATTAATTCTATGTTCCAGCATTCCAACCAAAAAAATGATAAGTCCAAAGCAACATCTGTACAGTAA
This sequence comes from Canis aureus, assembly GCF_053574225.1. Lineage (NCBI taxonomy): Eukaryota > Metazoa > Chordata > Mammalia > Carnivora > Canidae > Canis > Canis aureus. The sequence continues at coordinate 50,740,226 of NC_135614.1, forward strand.
TGTTCATGCCAGCTTTGTCCAAATTGCCTCAAACTAAATGCATCAAGAAGAGAATGGGTAAACATGCTGTAATTCATACCATGGCATTCCTAACAATAAAAGGAAGTCATGATATATCCAACATGTGTATCAAAAACAATATGCTTAGTAAAAGGAGCTAGGCACAAACTGTTGATTTCATCAATATAAAGTTCTAGAACAATAGAAAAATAGTCTGTGGTGAGGAAAAAAATCACAAGAGAGACTATCAGAAGGGAGGAAACAGAGTAGAGGTAGTTAATTGGAAAGGGGCACAAGAAAGGTGTGATGGAAACTAATATATATTGAAAACCAGTGTGTGTGTTTATGCATATGTATATAGGAGTGGTGGTTATACTTAAAAAATCATCTAACTGTACATTTAAATTCTGAACAATTTATTACATTTCAGTTATGTATTTAAGAAAATATTTGACAGGTGAAATGTCTCTCTGCTGTGTGGTAAATTAATAAGACAGCAAAACTGGCATCAGAAAGGTACTGTAGGTGACTGATTTAGTAACCTAGGTGACAGATGATGTCGAGTTTAATTCTATCATCAGATCTATTAGGCTCAAAGAAAAATGAAGTTAGTCATGACCTTCAATAGTAAAGTATTAGCTTGGATTATTCCCTTCCTCATTACTCTCCAGATTCAACCTATTGCTTCCATTTCAGATTTAATACAGATGTTGCCATCAAGAGTAACAATATGGCTTTGTTCTGAATAATAGGTTGGGTAATTTTGCTCAGAAACTCAGACAGTGGTTTCACACTATCTCTGGAAAAAGATCCTTCTTTGCATATCATTAAGGAAGCTGTCTTTAAGAAGTTCTATGTGTCAGCATATATTTTATTATACAGAGATCTAATCTACATATGTTAGAAATATTAAGTTTACAGTAATGATCTAAAATGAATGATTGTTATAGGCATTCTACAAACAGAGACCTCTCCCCTATTTTCTTCTCTTACACACCTTAAGATAGGAGACTGACAAATTAGAGAATTTGTATTGAGAAAGTCTCTCCTGCACTGTCCCAAAATTTTCATTTTACAAAGGTAGAGAAGATATTTCTGCTTCTAGGAATATCCTCAGGAAATAATGACTCTATAGTATTAATAAAAATAATAACAACAAATACAACATATAAGGGATGCTACCGTGTATCAAGCCCTTATCATGTATCATATCAATTACTACTCAAACTTATGAAGAATTGTTATTTTCTTTTTTTTTTTAATATGAAGAGACTAGGTCTATATGAAGGTGACTGAGGGCCAGCAAGTAATAGATAGGAATAGGAATTTAAATTTTGGTCAAGTGTGGCTCCATAGCTTACAGTCTTTTTTTTTTTTTTTTTAAGATTTTATTTATTTATTCATGACAGTCACAGAGAGAGAGAGAGAGGCAGAGACATAGGCAGAGGGAGAAGCAGGCTCCATGCACCGGAAGCCCGACGAGGGATTCGATCCCGGGTCTCCAGGATCGCGCCCTGGGCCAAAGGCAGGCGCCAAACCGCTGTGCCACCCAGGGATCCCTCTTTCTTCCTTTTTTAAAAGAAAACAAATTTCAGAGAAAATAAAATGCAATTTACATTATTTAATTAAAAATAATAATTAAGCACATTTTAGAGGCAAAACACTTCTCTAAAAACCTAGGTTATATAAATAGACAAAACAGTGTCTCTGCTTTTATCAGTTCTGTCTTCTACTGAGGGAAACAGAAAATAAAAAGTAACAATGATAAACCAATAAGCAACAGAGTATAAAATTATCTACTTAATTACTGAAGGCTCAAAGTATAAGGAAGTATAAAGCATAGATGAGAAAAAGTGGAACTGTGAGTACAAAGTTGAGTGTTGTTTGCAATATTACACTGAATAATGAGTAATATCTCACTCTTTGGGAAGATAATATTTGAGCAAAGACTTAAAGTAGATGAATTAGCCAGTGGATATCTGGGAGAAATACATTATATTGAATATACTATCCCTGTTGTTATGGCCAATGTCTCACCACAGGGAAGAAATAGGTGAGGATTGTTAGACTCTCACTTAATATAAATGTAGAAGGCTACCAAGAAGATGCAGAACTTTTTAGAGAAAGCTAAAAACCAGTCATGGGTTCCTTTTATTTCACCCACCATGTAGCCACATAATAGAAGTTTAAGGATTCAATGAGAAAGGCATTCTTGTAGAAAAGGTTATTGGCCTACAAGTAGAAAGAGCTGTGCAATTTCCTATTCTCTTCCTCTCATGGAGATATTTGCACCACCTCTAGCTTAAGGCAATTAAAAAAGTCAGGGCACCTGAGTGGCTCAGTCAGTTAAGCATCAGCCTTATGCTCAGATGATGATGCCAGGGGTCCTGGGATCTAGCTCCACATCGGGCTCCTTGCTCACTGGGGAGCCTGTTTCTCCCTCTCCTCCCTGGTTATGTTCTCTCTTACTATCTCTTTCTCTCTCTCTCAAATAAATATAATCTTAAAAAAAAGGAAGTCAAGAAATCCACTCATAGATGTCTACCATGATGGAAAACTAACAAGGACAATTACTATCTCTACCCCAAATAGAAAACTTGTATAACTGCTTCTTGGTGCTCTATGAACACAAAGTAGACAGAAAACTCTTAGGTAAATTTGGTCTGTATTCTCTATAATCTGAGCAGTCCAAATGAAGACTATAGCCTGATTCTTTCCTGAAAATGTCTAAAGGTAAATAGGCTAGTTTGAATAACCCCAAGTGTGAATCTGAATGAGAAAGACCTTCACTTCCAGAATCTAACAGGCAGTTTTGCTGAGTCCATCCGTCAGTCCATTCATTCTTCCATCTTTCCTTCCTTCCCTCCTCTAAACTAGATGGATGTCAAAAAACAGTCATGTTGGAATCATTTTTAAAGTTATCTATTTGGAAAAAAATAAAAAATAAAAAAATAAAGTTATCTATTTGGTGATATAATTCTAGGAGAAGATCTGAGTAGATGTATTTTGGCGTGGAACTGAAGGGGTATCATCTGACATCAGCCATCATATAGCATAACGCATGTCAGGGAATATTGCAATGCTGGAGTTCCCCAAAAGTGTAAAAGAGAAAGAAGATTATCTTCAGAGAAACCATCCAACCCCCCAATGAAAGAGTAACTCAGCATTTACATATTTGTTACACAGATAACACAACTTAAGAATTTTCTGGTCCGGGCAGTCTGGGTGGCTCAGCGGTTTGGTGCCACCTTGGGCCTGGGCGTGATCCTGGAGACCTGGGATTGAGTCCCACATCGGGCTCCCTGCATGGAGCCTGCTTCTCCCTCTGCCTGTGTCTCTGCCCCTCTCTCTCTTTCTGTGTTTCTCATGAATAAATTTTTAAAAAATCTTAAAAAAAAAAAGAATTTTCTGGTCCTTTAATTATCTTCTTTCTCTTCACTCCGATCTCACAAAAAAAGTCAAGAGCAGCATAATAAGAGAGAAAGAAAAGCCTAACAAAAAAAAAGTGTCAGACTAAAAGAATCTCAGGTCAAGCCTGATCAGAGAATAGAAGAAAAAACAAAGCAAAACCCAATGGGAGATTGAAAGATGAATTTAGATGAGAGTTTAATACCTAAAATGAGATTATTTTAAACTCTAAAATATGGGATCCCTGGGTGGCGCAGAGGTTTGGCGCCTGCCTTTGGCCCAGGGCGCGATCCTGGAGACCCGGGATCGAATCCCACATCGGGCTTCCGGTGCATGGAGCCTGCTTCTCCCTCTGCCTGTGTCTCTGCCTCTCTTTCTCTCTCTGTGACTATCATAAATAAATGAAAATTAAAAAAAAAAAATTAAACTCTAAAATAGAAAACTTAGAAGATTGGGGCACCTGGGTGGCTCAGTAGTTGAGCATCTGCCTTTGACTCAGGTAGTGATCCCAGGGTCCTGGGATCCAGTCCTATATCAGGCTTCCTGCGGGGAGCTTGCCTCTCCTTCTGCCTGTCTCTGTCTCTCTCTCTGTCACTCATGAATAAATAAATAAAATCTTAAAGAAAAAAAAAAAAAGAAAATTTACATGATTTACTTTAGATATTTTCCAGGTATAGGGAAAAGAGATCAACAGATGAGGTTTGGAGAAAAATATCATTTCTAAACTATATCTACCTACGTGTACCATGATCAATAAATACATTATTGGGAAATTCAGGCAGATTTTAAGCATCATCAATAAAAGACATGAAATTAAAGATCTACAAAAATCCTTAGAAAAAATGAAAGATGAAATCAAAGCAACTATATTAAAGTAGAAATAATATTATTGCTTTGATATCTGGATATCTCTATCTTCGGTACATTTTTTTTTTTTTTTTTAAGATTTTATTGTGATGCCTGGGTGGCTTAGCAGCTGAGCATCTGCCTTCAGCTCAGGGCATGATCCCCCGGTCCCTGGATCGAGTTCCATATCAGGCTCCCTGCATGGAGCCTGCTTTTCCCTTTCCCTCTGTCTCTGTCTCTGTCTCTGTCTCTGTCTCTGTCTCTGTCTCTCTCTCTCTCATAAATAAATAAAACCTTTAAAACAGGGAACCCTGGGTGGCACAGCAGTTTAGCGCCTGCCTTTGGCCCAGGGCGCGATCCTGGGGACCTGGGATTGAATCCCACGTCGGGCTCCCAGTGCATGGAGCCTGCTTCTGTCTCTGCCTCTCTTTCTCTCTCTGTGACTATCATAAATAAATAAAAATTACAAAAATACTTTAAAACAATAAAATAAATTTTAAAAAATAAATAATATTTTATTTATTTATTTTAGAGAGTGAGGGCATGCACACACATAGCCAAGCAGGAGTTGGGGTAGGGGTGCAATGGGAGAGAGGGATGAACTCTGCACTGAGCATGGAGCCCTACATGGGGTTCAGTCTCATGATACTGAGATAAAGACCTGAGCCAAAATTGAGAGTTTGAGGCTTAACCAAATGAGCTACCCAGGTGCTCCTATTTGCAATATGTAAATATTTACAGTTGACATTTTTGATCACCTCAATCATATAAGCAACTGCTTGATTAACTTTGGTATGAAAATATCAAAGTGCATAAGCATTAATTTTAGAGGAATATGAAGTTATAACCAGAAATTGGAGCCTCATTTTTATCTGAGAATATTTGTATGCACATTCTTATTCTCTCTCTAGTCTCATGAGTTTGATAAGGAAGATAGTATTTTCTTTCCCATAACCTTAGGGAATAGATATGGAGAAATTAAAGCACTAGTTCAAGTGTCCTTGCATATTAGTTGAGAGCAGGATTAAGACTTCTCTAGTCACATTCCTAGGGCAATAATCCAAATTACACAAGTATAACCAGCCTTTTTCTTTCCAAAGGTAAGAAAATACTTGGATTGTTTTGAAATATAAAAGGCCTCTCCAGTTGACTTTACTGGGAGGGTTATTTGCTATTCATTTCTCCCATATTCTAGAGAATAAATATCCTTTAAAAGAAAATAAAAAGCCTTAAGTTATACATTAGTGGCTTAGAGTAAAAATAAAATTTAACTCCTAACCATATTAATCCTTATAGTATTATGATAAGAGTGCAAAAAATATGGTAATAATTCTATATCATTATAAAAATCATTGTATAACTCTATAGATAAAGTGCCGTGTAAACGCTAAATATGTAGTGCTGATATTACACTCTCCACCCATTAATAAGGAAAACCATATGAATACCAAATAACATAATAGTGGGGAAAACAAGAATGCTTTTTAAGCAAAGATCCTTTATAATAATTGAAATCCTGCCATGAACTCAAGTTTGGTTGTAGAACCAGTCTATGTAGTGAGACAAAAATATATATCTGTTACCGTTTAGCCACAAGTATGTGTATTTAAACTGTGAAAATTCTGTCTTGGAATGGCTAGGAAATTGTGACAATGACAAGAAGCCATAGCCCCTACTATTACATTTACAACAAAGATAAAGTCTTCAAAGTTAGACTTAATTTCAATTCGAAAAATTCTTGACATAGAAAATTTTCAAGTGTGTAGAACGGAGACGTCTATGACTAAATATTCTGTAATTCAATTATTTTTAGATTATTCTAAATGAAGTCTAAGATATCCAAAGAGACATTTATATAACTTTTTAATTAAAAGCCAATTCTTAAATTCCTGCCTATAATCTAAATGTTTTATCTAGAGGATGGTGGGCAGCTGGAGTCTGAGAAATACTGGGTGACAATATTTCTTTTCTTCTTTTTTTTTTCCAGGTAGATGTTTGTCTCAGGCTAGATTATTTGAAATGCTGTATCTACAAGTAAACAATTAAGTATGCTGAGGAAATAATTTAGAGTAAAGTTGTATGTAGAGATTAATTCTGTTAATTATTGTGATATTGAATCACAATATCCCCTCTACATGTGGGATCATAGCCTGTTAAAGTTAAAACTATGAAAAAAATTGGTTATGGGATAAAAAAAACTTTAGCAGCTCACAAGAAAAGTCTCCTGAAGCATTTCTGTTGAGGCAACAGATAAGAAAATATTTAGAAATCTTTAACTCAAATTTCTTTTTTAAAATTCAGTGCTAGCACTTCAAAGTAAGGGTTAGACTGAGTATCAAAAAGTCAAATAAATCTCCAATCTGTCCTTGAAAAAAAATTCTTATGTTATAAAAATCTTATTCTAATAGAAATAAAAGTATATTTACTTTTAACACTTAATTCCTGTTTATTCTAAAAATTTTTCTGTTTTATCTCTAATTCTTCTTGTTAAGGTATTTTTACTCTGAGATGGGATGTAGTTACATTGAAAGAGTTTATAAAATTGTGAAATTTGTTTTAAAACCTATATGTAGAACAGTTGTGCATGGGGTGTATGTAGTTATGAATATAATTACACACGTTCATACATCTATGCATATTTATTTTTCAGCCAATATTTCCTTATACATGAGTTGGGTTTATTAAAATTCTTTATAAGTATTCCTTATTCTTTGTGGTTTGTATAATATACCCAATGATTTAAAAAAAATTCTGTATGTGAAATCGACTCATGCTCAGTTGAATAATGAATTAGCAATAATCAATGCACTTGTAAATATTAAATATGGTGATAAATAAACTTTTGGAAATCAGCAAAGTAAGTAACACTTTTCTTCAATGTGTAGTCTAGAGTATGTTCCTGAATTCCAACTCAGACATAATGATTCAGAATCTTTCAGTGTATGGTTCAGTAATCTCCATTTTAGCAAGTTTTCTATGTGACTCTTTTGATAGTACTATATACAAGATACAGGACAGTTTATATAACTTTGAGGTTCAGAAATTAATATTTCACATATAAGAAGAGGTATTAGCTAGTAACATCCTCATCTCAATGCTTTATATCCTTCCTCATTTTATTCTTGTATAAAAACAATAAATTTAATCAATTTAATAAAGGAAAGAAACTTACTCTGCAGTTATGTATGAAAAAGTCAATGAAATCTGTTTCTTTAGTTCCTCTTCAACTTTCCACTATTTACCCAAAATGCCTCCTTTAAATTGATTCCTAGGATCCCACATATTCCCAGATGTCCTTCTTTAGAATCAGCTTTAGACCTCAAAGCTTCTATTTCCATTCAGCCCTATTCAGCCACTCTAATGGCTTTTTTTTTTTTTATGGGATTGCAGCAAACTGAAACTCTGATCACATTCTCTACACTAAATTGCAATGACTCCATTCTGTCTCATTTCTGAGAAAATGTGAAAATCCTACTGGAGAGTCTACATGACACATAGTTCCATTATTCAGAGCTATTTACAAAGCTCATCTAGGCTATTATGCAAAGAATTGAAACATAAAATGTATCACTAAGCTTTACTTTTTATATAATATTGGGAAAAAAAGTTCAAGCTGTGGGAACAGAAAGACATCTTAAACATGATACTATTATGAATAATAATAAAACTACATATCTTTCCATTAAAATAAGGCCATTAGAAATAAATAATAATGTATTCATCCATTTAGTTCAAAAATTGTTTACTAAGATAGGTCTTTCCTTTCTACTCATGTCTATTTCCCTATGTCCTGTCTAGATTTCAATCCACAGGTTTCATAAATGCTAAGAATATGAGAATTATTTTCTACCCATAAGCAACTGTCAACTAACTTCTGAAACAAATTAAGAGCTACACATGTTAAACAGAAAAATATGTGTTAATTTTAAATTAAAAAAATGTTTTTCCAAGATCCCACTCAAATGTATTGCACATGAAACATTTCCAATAAAAGCCTGTCTCCACTTCTAAGAAACCTACTTAATTTCATACTCTTAATGAAAATACATTCTATCTTAAAGTAAAGGAGAAAGATATAAAAAGTGCTGAAATAATTAAGCAGACCCTATCTCTGCTTAGAAACTTCAAAAAAAAAAAGCTTTCACACTTGTTTTCCTGGGTCTCTTCTTAATCAAAAATCTGCATCTCCCATTACCAACCCTAGGGAATGGAGGACCAGAGAAGTTAACTAGAATTTTTAAAATAAAATAATAGTTAAACCCCTAATCCTTTTTATTTCCATTTGTTACAATACTACATAAGAGTGTCAACTCCCATGAAAACCTTAGGGCAATGGTTTGATTTCATCTATAGCTATTGTTTTTCTCTTCTTTTTTTTTTTTCTTTTGAGGAGTGGGGGTTATGAGACTAATTCTTATAGAGCTTTATTTCAAAATGACAGTATAGAAGAAAGCAAGAAATGTAGTCAACCACTAACTTGCCTTTGGTCCTGGCTGGATATCCTGAGGGAATGTATGTGCGTGGTACCATTGGCTGTTTAGGTGTGTAGATAATAAACTGTAAGTGGGGAGGAATATTCCCCTGATACTTTTGGTGCAATGAAGTTCAAGAAAATTTAGGTGCAAAACACTTCAGAGCACATACTAGCTCAGGGTTTTGGGGAATTCATTCCCCCCATGTTTTCCATTTAGTGCAGCAAGGCTTTGAGACATCGATGCATAACTTCACAATTTTGCTTAACATTCACCTGGTTCAGCTTATTTTTCAATATTGCAGTAAGACCAACTCTTTTCTAGTCATATATCCTCTATGCATCATCAGCTACATTCTCTACCCCAAGCCCCCTCCCATCTTCAAGGAGGGGGTAGGAAAATCGTAATAGGGCTCCCAGAGGTCATTAGTGCTCCTTGACTCCGTTGGCCTTTGGTCTGTACTATAAGGATGTCCTGTGTAGAATTAGATATCCTATGGGGCTAGATAAGCTTTCCTTTCGGCCCTAACCAGGACTGCTGTCCCTGGTGCTGAACCATGTTTGCCCATCAGGGAATCTGCTGCCGGGTCAATGGGGCTCAATAGAGAATGCCCAGGTGCAGAAACAAGCAATACTTTGCTGTACAGAAACAGAACCCCTCCTCCACATACACACACATATGCACACAAATCTCCTATGTGTTTGCCAGGATCCCATTTGCAGTTTTCTCCTCCAGACCCCCACCCAAACGCCTCCAACATGGCCTCAAATCCCAGCAAGTACCAGCACAGCCCACCTCGACATCAAATTGCAGTATTATCAAAATGCTAATCCCCAAACACAAAGTCTTTATGACGTTAGCTTTTCAACTCTAAAACAAAACAAATAAAATCCAATAAATTAATAAATAAACGAAAGTGACCTTCCTCTTTCCTCCCTCTCTTTTCTGCCCTATATTTTCACAGTCCCCTAAATTATATCCCCATATCCTAGAATAGTGTTTAAAATCTGGGTGGTCTCCCTAGTTCCACATCCTTACCCCCTCCCCCACCTCTCCGGAACAAAACAACGCTGAAAACAGCACATCTTACCCGGGATAGAGCGATAGCAGGAGCAGAATCCACACCGTCATTTTCTGTGAAAATACAGGAGTCGAGTATTCTGAGCTTCCTGTGCTCCATATATTTGTCGAACTCATCTTTTTTTTTCCTCCTCTGCCTCTAGTCTCTCGGTTGCAGAAGAATCCCTCCCCTTTGTATTATTATTATGCTTATGATCTGATGGTGGCTCCCCCCACCTGCCTCTAGTAGGTCCGGTCACTGGAGAGCTGTGTTGCCACCAGCTCTGGAATTAATATTCAGGGGGCAGAAATAAGATCAGCACAAACGCTTGCAGATACCATCAAAGCGTCAGCTCTGGGAGCGGCTTCCAAGTCTGGGGGAATAATGTATTTGAGGCAGGGGGAGGGTACAGGGAGAGACGCACACCAAGACAAATAAGGGAAAGAGATGCGCGCACACTCTACACATACTCATGTCCCTCACACTCACACATACTCCTACTGGTCCTTCATTTTAGGTCTGTTTATTTGTTTGTTCTGTTTTGATTTTTTTTCTTCTAGAAGAGGAAGGCAGGACTAGGGCTGTGTGTGTGTGTGTGTGTGTTTAAAAGAAATTTTAAAAATCAAAGTGTCTCTGCACGATTAACTATCACGCAGATTAACTATGAGGTCAAAGTGGAAGTGATGCTTGCTGCTGCAGCACAAATTAACACATGCGTGGTGTCTTCCCAGTGCTTTTAAACTCCTTACTGCACACACAAGCATGGAAGGACTGACTTTCATGGGGGACAAGAGATGCCCTAACAAGCTGGTAAACTATATCACCATTGACAGAAGGCTTGTATCATTAGATCTGCCAAGAATCCGTATTAAAATCATGCAGTCTTACAAATCATGATTACACTGTAGGGGGAGGAGGGGCAGACAGTGTGGGGCGGGGGGTGGGGGGAACGGCTGTTTCTCTGTAAAGCATCCTGTAGGGAAACAGATTTGGTGAATTTTCAATTTGAATGAAGAGAGAAAACATTGATAGAATTAAAAGACGTGAAAAAATCCCATACTCCCCAGGATTTACTCCCTTTTCTGTTCCCATCCCCAGTGAAAATATAAAGACACAAACTACTTGAAGGTTGAAGAATATAACTGCATCAAGATAGCTGCTTGAGTAGAGAATATAAACCACAAAATAGTGGCTGCTTTTTTAAGACAGTTGGACAAAGAGAGGAGGTCAAGAGGACATTTAACAATATAAAAGATTGCTATATGGGGATTGACTTTTTTCACTCTGCTTGGTGACAATCTTGAAAATTTGTGGGGTAGATGAGTCGTGTTAGCATGCTTCCTTCTTGCTTAGAATGTTACCATGGATACTGATACATGGGAGATGTCCTTCTGTACCATCCTAGTTCATCTGCCACAGAGGAAACCCCATTACTCATCATAAAAAGGAAAGTGAAAGACTGTTTCAAGTTTTCTGTAGGGTCTAGACCACAACAAAGATGTTCATGGAGAGATGGTGAAGAGGACAAATCAAACCCCTTGCCGGTATAAAGCAGGGAGTCATTTCAAAACCTGTGTGTTTTCTCCAAAAAGAAAGTCTTCCAGGTAGTAACTTGAGTATGGAGTCAATGAAACATAGGAATAGAACATAAAATGAGTAGGTCCACACTCCATCTGCAACCCTAAAAACTGCCCAAGGAAAGCAGAATTACTAACAGCTCCTGCCAATGACAGAAATTGAGGACACTCTTTCCGACAATGAAGCAAAACAAGCCTAACAGACACACCTGGAATCCTGCATGCCTTTAGAAATCAGCCTTGTTTTATGGCGTTTGAATAAAATCCAATCAAAACAACAATATTCACAGGCAGTAATTGACTTCTTTCTATTGTGATTAAAATAGAGGGAGAACAAATGTAAATCCCTATCTTTGTAATTCTCTTGTTCCTTGCTGTGCTGTGAGGAACTTTGGTCCCCCCTTATATTTACATTTATTTACAAAAAGATGCTGGGTTGTTAATAGTGTATCTTTGTTTTTGGTGAAGATAATTCTATTGCATTGTTTTAGGCCAAGGCCAGATGCCTACCCAAACCAAACCAGTGAGATAAATGAAAGAAAAGGACTGTTTCTGAATTAGTAAAGTGGTGGAAAACTTACACACTGGAGTGGCTATAACCCATTGGAATGGAGATTCCACTGCTCTGTTCCAGTTAGAGTTGCCAAGGAAATGGGAATAAAATTATGAGAAATGTCCTAATTTTTAAAACACAAAGGACACACCAAATACATGCAGAACATTAGGTTACAAATATTGTTTCATACCATATAAAAAATTGATGTGAAATTCTGCCTTCTACTATATAGGATATGTTCAATTTTGCAATGTAAGTTTTTGCCCCCAGGTTTAGTGATAAGCATATTAATCTGGGAGAATGAATGTTAACACTTTCCAAAGCAGTAATTCATATACTGACCCCTTATCAGTATTTTCAGGATCTCTAGAGATTCTAATCTATTTTAATAATGGAATATCTCTCAGCAAATTAAGAAAATTAAGAGGAGATTTTACTTTTTTTATACTTTTTATAGTATTTGGGCACAATTTTACCTGCACTATTCTTGGTTAGACTTCAGTTTGCCTCTGCAGGTCTACTAACTGGTGGGTGCTCTGAAGAAGATTATTTTAATGTATTGTCTAAGATACATTTTGCAATACACATTAATGCCATTGGTAATTGTAAGACACCCATTAATTTTTTAAATTACCATTCAGTTACACTTATTCCTGCCCATTTTTAAGAAAATATGCTTATAATACCATAATAATACCATACTTAAATAACCATTATGTGGTAAGCATGCCTATCCTTTCATTGTAAATAATATATGTATTCATGTGCATACATTTATACAAAAATTTAAAAATTATTGTAAAATAGGAAAAAACTACTACCTACATCCTGTCATCCAAGCAAACCATTGTCAATATGCTGCAGATTCATTTTGTAGTTTATTTTTTTTCTGAATAAAATTTCATTTTCACTTTTAATTTGACATATTTTATTGTTATTATTATGCTCAAAAGTCAATTATGCGGTCAAAAGTTGGACCACTTTGGTTGTTGATAGCCAATCTCTTATCACTTGGGGAATTCAGACATATACTTAGGTTCTAGTTCTGGTAATGATGAAATTGGCTAGCCATCTTACAGATAATAATTATAAGTGGTGAACAAAACATGAAATAAATAATTGTGCAAAATCCTAGAAAGCTACAAAAAGCAAGTAGAAAGTGTTGAACATTTGACCACAGAAAGATGAAACCAAATTGGAGGAGATCTAAGATTATGTGGTTTTTCCACTGAAGGCAGTTTAAGGATAACCAAAGTTTCCTTATTTGCCATCAATTTGCATGGTGTTAGCACAGGAAGTCCCACATCCCAGGAAAACCCTCAATCCCAAAGGGACAGGATGGCTAAAAGTCAGAAGGCAGCAATCTTACTGTTTTGAGTTTTAAAAGGAGGGGTGTGGGGCTGCCAGAACCACTCAAATTGAAGGAAGGAATCACAGAAAAAAAGTTACAACCAAGAGAGGTATGATTCCAAATATATATGCAAAATATATATACAAACTTACCTTAGATGTTTGTTTTTGGGTAAAAGGGGGAAAAGATGCCAAGAAGCGTGAAAAAGCAAAAATTGCAAGACTGAAAAAGCTGAGCCAGTATTTCAGCTGCCACTCACTGCAGAAGACACGGAGTTTGGAGTTTGAATCCACCAAGTTTAAGGATCATAATAAATACTTCATACTTACCCTAAAAACCCTGGAAGGACCACAACTCTTCTCTATTCTAGGACTAAGGACTTGCTCTAAACCTAAGGACAAAACTGAAACTAGCCTGAAAACAGCATAAACTAATTCTGTGCCAGATGAAAGTCATTTGCTAGTAACTTAATTCCTAATAAAACAAACACAACATTCTCTAGAAGACAATTAAAAATCAGAATGCCAATAATATATAAATTGTATTGATACATGTTTAAATTATTTGATAAATGGCAAAAAGAAAGACACACAAAGTACAAGTAATAGAACACATTTTAAAGAAAATAGCATTCAGTGTAAACCAACAAAACCTGAGATGCAATTAGCAAATAAGGGATATTCGGTCCACTATTTTAAGTAGTTCAGTCACTTAAAAGGAAGAACATGGTTATGACGTTTATGTGGTCAATACAGTAGGGACTCTCAGCAAAGAAATAGAAACTATTTTTAAAAATAGAAAATTCTAGAACTTTACAAACACTGCAAGGAGAAGTTTATGCATGAGTTTTAATAACAGATTGGCAATTTCAGGATAGTAGAAGAAATAAATAATCAGTAGACCTGAAGATAAATCAATAAAAATTATCTACCATAAAAATCACAGGAAAATGTTCAAAGAAAGTTAAAGGGTGATTAAAAACCTGTGTAACAATATCAAGCCTCCTTACAAAGTAGTGTGGAAGGAGAAGAAAGACAGAATAAAGCAGAAGCATATTTAAAGTAATAATGGCCAAAGAATTTCCCAAAATTGATAAAAAAAAATATTACATTGGCTCCAATAAGTTCAGTGGACTCCAAGCAGGGTAAACATGAAAACTCATGGAAACTTTATAGTCACACATCTAAAAACTAAAGATTAAATGAAAACTTTAAAAATATCCAGAAACAATGAAACACATTCATTGCTAGTGGCTAACAATGCAATGATGGTTGACTGATCAAAACAATTAGGGCCTGGAAACAGTGGGTGACATCTTTGAAGTTTTGAAAGAAAACGTACACATAGAATTCTAGATCTAGTAAATGGATCCTTCAAAATGGAAAAAAAAAAAAGGTGTTCTATATGTTTACAAATTGAATTAAAATAAAATTTTAAAAATCTCTATAAAAATAAAATTAAATTTTAAAAACTTGAAAAATTTTTTTCAAATAAACAAAGGCTGAGAGAATTTGTCACCAGCAGAGCTGAGATAGAAATAAAGGAAATTCTTTAGGCTGAGGGAAAGTGATACCCTATGGAAACCTAGATATACACAAATGAAGAGCATGGAAAATCATTAATATTTGGGGTAAAAAAGTTTTTATTGTGTTCCCTTTAAAGGAGACCTGACTTTTAAATGCATGTTATAGTAATTCATATTAGAGTTTATAGCCCATATATGTATAGTAGCATAAAGTATCCCAGAGTTGGGGTTAAGTTATACTGTTACAAATTCTTCTATTTCATCAAGTGACCTGTTAGCAACTGTAAATAGACTTTGATAAAGATGAATATGGCAATCCTTAAAGCATCACTGGAAATAATATAAGAGTATAGATAAAAATCATTAGAGAAATTAAAACCAAATACTAAAAAATAATTAATAAGGCAAAGGCAGCAGAAAATAACAGAATGGGGAGAAAATAATGAGACAAGGAGAATAAACATAGCAAAATAATGGCTGAAAATAGTTATGAATAAAAGAATTATTAGAAGAGATAAATAGCTATTTTTTTAAGATTTTTTATTTATTAGAGAGAAAAATGAGCTGAGGGGGAGGGGTTTGGGAAGGGGAACAAGCAGGCCCTGCTGAGCAGGGAGCCTGATATAGGGCTCCATCCCAGGACCCTGAGATCATGATCTGAGCTGAAGGCAGAAGGCCACTCAGGATCCCCAAAGTGCTATTTATTATAATGACAAAAGGATTAATTCATCAAGAAGACAAAAAAATTATAAAATTTTACACACCTGATAATAGAACTTAAAATAAAATGAAGCAAAAAAACTGACAGGAAAAGTCAGTACTTGACAGGAAAAATAGATATATCCCACAATCAGAGCTGGCAATATTAAAAAAGTCTTCTGACTTCTCATTTATAGAACACTATACTCAATAATTGCAGAGTAAATTAACAAATGTACATACTTTTCAACTGTTCAAAAATAACCCTCAATAAATTTTAAAATTTTGAAAGCTTAGAGTGTATATTCTCTTACTACAACAGAATTCAGTTGGAAATCAATAATAGGTAGAAAAGTTCCCAAAATTTTGAAAATTGAACAGTATCCTTCTAAATAATTCATAGATCAAAGTGGAAACACAATTGCCTCAAAACAAATGAAAATGCAACATCTTAAATTTGTTTTGTGGAGCTCAAGCAAAACCTGGAGGAAATTCATAACTGTCAGTATATAAAAGAGGAGAAAACTTAAAATCAATTATCTAAGCTTCTGGCTTTAGAAGCTAGAAAAAGAATAAATGAGTTCTACATATACAGACTCATTTGACTTTCAATAAAGATGAGGCATTTCAAAGGGGACAGCCTAATATTTTAAAACAATAATGTTGGAATATTATTGCTCCTAATAATGGTAAATTTTATTTTATTATTATTTTTTAAGCAGGCTCCATGCTCAACATAGGGCTTGAACTCATAACCTTGAAATTGAGTCATATGTTCTACTAACTGAGCCTGCCAGGTGGTCTCAAAATGGGTAATTTTTTTTTTTAAATTACCTTTGTCTTTTACTCCATCATACATGAAAAAGCTAAAACTTGGGCACCTGGGTGGCTCAGTGGTTGAGGATCTGCTTTCCACTCAGGGCATGATCCTGAAGTCCCAGGATTGAGTTTCATGTCAGGCTCCCTGCATGGAGCCTGCTTCTCCCTCTGCCTATGTCTCTGCCTCTCTGCCTCTCTCTCTTTCATGAATAAATAAATATTTAAAAAAAAAAAAAAGCTAAAACTTATGGTTTTTAAAAAGAAAAACTATCTTCAGGACTTTGAGGTAGGCAAAAATTTCTTAGAGAATGTATAAAAATCATAAAGCATAAAATATGACATTGATAAGCTGGGACTTCAGAAAAATTAAAATTTCTATTCATCAAAAGATTGTACTAAAAATATTGAAAAGGCAAGTCACATACAGGAAAAAAGTATAACAATGAAAATATCCAACAAAGAACTTGTATCCAGCATACATAAAGATATTTTATATCTTATTAATAAAATGCAAATGACCTAATAAAACTGGTCAAAATACTTGAATAGGGGATCCCTGGGTGGCTCAGCGGTTTAGCGCCTGCCTTTGGCCCAGGGTGTGCATGATCCTGGGGTCCCGGGATCAAGGCCCTCATGAGGCTCCCTGTATGGAGCCTGCTTCTCCCTCTGCTTGTGTCTCTGCCCACCCCCACCCCATGTCTCTCATGAATAAATAAATAAAATCATTAAAAAAATACTTGAATATATATCTAATGAAAAAATTGTATGTGTATCTAATAAGCATATGAAAAAGTTCTCTTTGTCAGAATGCATCAACAAAATATGAACTGAAACCACAATGATATCTTTTCTTATTAACAAAGCTGGCAATACCAAATTTTTTGAGGGTAGAGAGTAACTAAAATTCATACATTTTCTGATGAGAATGTAAAATGGTATAACCATTTGCAAAAGATTTTGGCAGTTTCTTACAACATTAAACATTCACTTACCATATGACCAAGTGATTCTATATCAAGGTATTTATCAAAGAAAAAAAAATATGTGCCCCTACCAAAAGTTTGGTACAAAAATTCTGTAGAAGATTTATTACATTTGGAACACTTCAAATATCAGTAGGAGAATGGATAATCAGATTCCATGCCATATTTATAAAATGGAAAAATACATTATTTAGCAATAATCTTAAGAGTAATTTATACATGCACACATAGACACATACAAATATATATACACACAAATATATATATATACACATGCACACACATATATATATATACATTCAAGAGCATAATTTCAAAAATATTATGTTAACCAGAAGAAGCCAAGCCAAAATAAATAAATAAATAAAAGATTCAAGTTATATGATTTTCAGGGGCAGCAAAAGAAGTCTATGTGACTAAAATCAGAACATAGTTGGGGTGCCTGAGTGGCTCAGTCAGTTAAGCATCTATCTTTGGCTCAGGTCATGATGCCAGGGTCCTGAGATCAAGCCCCTGTGGGGCTCCCTACTGAGTGCTTCTCTCTCCCACTCTGCCTCTACCTCCCCCTCTGCTTTCCCCACCCCCATCTCCCTAACCCTTAACTCATGTGCACTCTCTCTCTCAAATAAATAAAATCTTAAAAAAAAAAAATCCAAATGGAGCTTACCTATAATAGGTTCTCACTGAGGTACAGGAGAGATTTCTGAGATGAATGAAATATTCTGTATCTAGATTAGGAAGGTTAATATACAGGCTTATCTACTGATAAAACTTACCAAATTTACACTTAAGACCTAATGATTACACTGTGTGTTAATTTTACTATAATTTTAAAAATTTTACTGATAAAATAAATAGTATGCTTATCAATAAGCATAATTGGATCAGGCACAGTGCTGTGTGACAAGCATTATTTGACCCTCCTTCAAAAACTACAAGGCAAGTACAATTACCATTGCAATTTTCCACATGGGAAGATTAAAGTTTAGGGAGGTTAAATTATTTGCCCAAGATAACCCACAGAGTTATTATATAGTCCTCAGCAGAGGAGATTTTATTTTTTTAATAGATTTTTATTTATTTATTCATAAGAGACCAAGAGAGAGAGGGAGGGGGGGGTGGCAGAGACACTGGCAGAGGGAGAAGGAGTTTCCCTCCATGCAGGGAGCCAGATATGTACTCAATCCCGTGACTCCAGGATCATGCCCTGAGCTGAAGGCAGATGCTCAACCACTGAGTCACCCAGCCGTCCCATCAGAAAAGATTTTGAATGCAGCAATCTGATTTAAGAAAACCCTTGAGCATGATTGTATGCAGTTTCTGAGTAACATGGTGGTAGTTTAAAAAAAAAAAAGTTATTAACCATTTTCTCTAATCATGAGTTATAATTTGAAATTTTAGAGGCAACTTGATGTAATACAAAGAACATAGAGTCTAGAGTCAGGAATCTTGGGTCTGTAATGAACTCTGTGACTTTAGGAAAATTATATATAATTTCCCTAGGACTCATTTTTCCATCAATAACATGAGGGATGATACAGGTGATATAGATGGATCTTTTCACTTCTAACATTCAGTAACCTGTAATTCCAACAGCATTTTAGGGGTACTGGCATGGAAAGAGTGTCTATAGTTCCTCCAAATAGGTTAACTCTTTTCATTACAGCTTGACATTAACAGGGGCAATGTCTATGTGACTGAACCACTGGCTTGGTTATCTCAATCTCAGCCTCCCTTCGGTCTCATGTGAAACCTCATTGCTCAGCATACTGGATGAGGCAGATTGGCAGGTGGACTCTACTTCCCCATAGTTGAATCTGGGCTGACCTTGAATTTGCTTTGTCTAGTAGGATGTACAGATATGTGAGTTCTGACGTCTGGCGTAAAAGGGTATCTCCACTTGTATCTTCATCTCTTGGGAATGCTCCTGCCATCATGTAAAACATCAGTTCTCCATGACAACAGGGCATTTACTTGCTTTAATTTCAGTGCCTTACCTCAGCACCTAAGAAGAGGGCTTGCTCTACAGTACATGTCCATTGAATATTTGCTAAAATCTAAAGAATTGAATCTTACAAAGTATCCTCCAGAAACAACTCAGTTTAGATTTGCAACAACATTGTATGAATGCCACATTGGCCATTCTTTTGAAATCACTGGGTATAATTTTTTTTAAATATCAAAACCATCATCTGAAAATTGCAGGCATCTCAACATTTACTTAGCATGGCACACAATGTAAGAACTTGATCAATGCTGTGAATTACCTTTTAATGATTCTCAGATGTTCCAGGCAATCATGACACAAGTAAAGCAGACTTTTCCCAGGCTAATGTCTCTCATTGCTAATGATGTGCCTCCCAGGGATTTTCTTTTAGATTCTGGAGTCACTGGAGTGTCATTTAGTATGACAATGTTAGTGGATGGGACTGGTGCTGTGGCATGAACTCCCCCCTACTGGCTCCAGAATCAAGTACCTCATACAAGACAATTTTAAACCATAGGGGAAAATAAGGATAAATGAAAATGACAGCAAATGATTATAATGATAATTTATGGCATTCTTTTTTTTTTAAAGATTTTATTTATTTATTCATGAGAGACATAGAGACAGAGAGAGAGGCAGAGACATAGGCAGAGGGAAAAGCAGGCTCCTCACAGGGAGCCTTACGTAAGACTCCAGACTGATCCCCAGACCCAGGATCATGTCCTGAGCCAAAGGCACACACTCAACTGCTGAGCCACCGACGCGTCCCTTTGGCAGTCTTTAAATGCTTTTAATTTCCTCTTTTTTTGTGTGTGTTCAATTGAAAGGTCAATCAACTTTTAAATGCTTGATTTCATTTTTAAAAATTTTAATTGTGATGGAAAACACAAATATGAATATAATTATTGAAACATCAGTTTATTTAACAGAGTTACCCCAGCAAAAATAAATGTGAAAACTTTGAAAAAATACCATATGGCTCTACCAAACAGTAGAAATTTCAGTTTAAAATTACTAGATTGCTTTATTGAGGAAATTAATTTCAGCACCTCAAATTAATACTCAAAGGAAAATATGGCTTCTTTAAAGTTACAGAATATATGCGAAAATTTCTACTGTCTTTGTCAAAGAGTGAGAGGTTCCAGCAAGAAAAATTAATCCATGTTTTAAGTCTATTAGAAATTTTACTAACATGCCTAGGGCACAACTGATAAAGTTGATTTTTTTTATATTTGTCTCAATCTGCAAATGAGCTAATAATAATACTGTTGTGTGGATTACATAAATTAATATATGTAATTATTTTACACAATCTATGGCTTATTTTGTAAACTCAATAATTCTTTTGTTATCATTATGCATTTTCCTATTATTTAACAACATTCATCAACATTTATTATTATCTAATAATTACCAGGCCTCAGTCTAAGTATCATTCAAACAAAGTTACTATGTGCCCTTGTAAAGATTATAGTTTATTTTTTATTTATTTATTTATTTATTTATTTATTTATTTATTTATTTTTTAATTTATTTTTTAAAAAATTTATTTATTTATTCATGAGACACACACAGAAAGAGAGAGAGAGAAAGAGAGGCAGAGACACAGGCAGAGGGAGAAGCAGGCTCCATGCAGGGAGCCTGATGCAGGACTCAATCCTGGGACTCCAGGATCATACCCTCGGCTGAAGGCAGGTGCTAAACTGCTAAGCCACTCAGGGACCCCCAAATATTACAGTTTAGCCACTTAACTTTCTATCATGCTCACTCTTAGCACACAAAACAAGCCCTTTCCTGCTCCTCCTGTTTCATAGCATCCAACTGCAAGGTAGAACAAATTCAGACTAAGACATAGGCTCTTATACAATCTTTCTCACAAAAATTCATTTCAAGTCTATGTACTCATTATTCTTTCTTCCACAGGAGATTCCAAGCATATCTCATAGCTTTTCCCAGCACTGTCAGCTAACAAAATGAGTAGGTATTTACCACGTATTAACATATACAATTCCACTTAATAGAAAACTCTAAACACTTTTCAATGTAGAACATTACTGCTGCAGTGAAAACACTTCAGGGTGGGAAATCTGAAAAGGGAAGGGGGAGACTACTTGACATTTCTGCTTTTTCTTTGTGTACCTCCCATGTGTCCCTAACACAGAAACACCCACATAAACACAGCAAACACACACAAACAAGTACACACCTTATAGCTATTTTGTTGTGTGTGTGTTTTTTTTTTTTTTTTTTTTTTAATTTTAGCAAAGGATAGGAGGTGGAGATATCACTTGATATAGCAGAATCTGGTGCAACGGCCGTAGATATACAATTACTGTCTCTCTCTTATGAGGCACTTGTGAGGGTTCCTAAAGAGAAACCCTACAAAAGGCTGCCAGGAGTTTCCTGGGATACACAATACATCTGAGTGGTGGTGATGATTCCCTCAGTTTGTGCATTGTCAGGTCGATCTGTCTCTGTACCAATCAAAAATGTTTTATGTGGAATCTTTCAAGACAGCCCACAGTCAACCCCTTTTCCTGGGAGCCATATCTGACTCACTGAAAATACAATTTTGTTGCCAAGTTCTGAAAGTACAGCATGTTTCCAATGCACCCAGTCTCTTCCTCTGCTACCAGAAAGCTCTAGTCACAGTCTCTTGTCTTTAAACGGTTACAATTCTGAGTCATATACAGATCCCTCTGTCCCCTTAATTTAGCAAGGAACTCCTATCATTCTCTTTGACTGATTCTTTTGAACTCTAGTCCTGTGACCTAAAATGGAGGGAAGAATTCTTAATAGCTAAAAAGTGGAGTCAATCCCGGTGTGCATAAATAGTTAAACAGATAAGCAAAATATGGTGCCTATATATAATAGATTATTTTTCAACCTTAAGAAGGAAGGAAATTCTGGCATATGCCACAACATGGATGAGTCTTAAGGACATAGTGCTAAGTGAAATAAACCAGTCACAACAAGACAAAAAAAAAAGTGCATGATTACACTTATATGAGATACTTAGGGTTGTCAAAATCATAGACACAGGAAGTGGAATGGTTGCTGGGTGCAGCAGTGAGGAGGAAATGGGGAGTTATTGTTTAATGGATATAGTGTCAGTTTTATAAGAAGAAATGCATTTTGGAGATGGATGATGGCAATGGTTACACAACATTATGACAGTAATTAGAGAGAATTCCTTTGATATTAACTCTTCAATTCATATTAGTAAAGCAACGACTTATTTATAAAGTTCATTCTGACTCGCTTGAGTCATTTTTCTAATAGAAAATTCTTTTGAACTTAATTCTCCAGACACCTAAGCAAATCAGTATGCTTTCAAGTTAGTTTATCAATTCATGCATTCATTCAACAGGTACTTTTAATTGTCAACTAAGGTGTCAGACACTGGGGCATCTGGGTCGTTCAGTAGGTTAAGCATCTGACTCTTGATTTCAGCTCAGGTCATGATCTCAGGGTGATGAGATAGAGCCCCACATCTGGCCCCATGCTGAGTGTAGAGCCTGCTTAAGACTCTCTCTCTCACTCTCTCCTTCTGCCCCTCCCCTCACCTCTCTCTCCCTCTCTAAAAAAATAAAATAAAATAAGGTGTCAGACACTGCACCAAGTGCTGGCAATATAAAGGTGACTAGGCCATGATTTTTGTCCTTCACCCATACACAGATTCATTAGGAGGACAGCCTGGGCACTTTCAGGGCACCATATGTACATTTTGGAAAAACAATTAAAGAAGATGAATATTTATATTTGTTGACATTCTAAGAAATTACACATGGTTGGTTTTAGGACTTTGATATTGAATGAATATCAACTAAAACTTTTTGAAATTACTGTAGTTCATCAATGTTCTATTTATAAAATTAGATACTTTAATACTTTTATTACCTTCTCCATATTTGCATTAATCACTATCAAATTAATTACTCAGTGAAAAAGTCATGTAATATAACATGGGGACTGAAATTGATCTTAGAAAATATTCAACCAGTACTTCTCTTTGTACAAAAAAGAGAAACAAGGCCCAGAGAGGCTTAATGACTGATCCAAAGTTACCCACTAATTAATAAGAGTCAAATATGAAATTCAGATTTTCAAACTGTGAAACCTCACATTCCTCCCACAAACCACAAATAAACAACTTTATAGTTTAAGACAAAGGTGGAGATTGTCACCATAAAATATTTATATTACTTCTTGAATATGCTGCAATACATGAAATTCTTTTCTGTTTATTTTATCCAGTCTTCAAAGCATAATTTACTTTTCATTGTGTCTTGCCATTTAACTCTTCAATATAGAAGAAGGCCAGTGATTATTTATGACACTGGGGATGCAAAAGGAAGGAGTGCTTATCCTGAAAGGCAAGTCAAGGGGACGTTCATTTAGGTAATTTCACTAGGTTATGAGTTTAATTTAATGATACAACTTAGAGTGAACCACAATGCTGATAACATTCTCAACTCCTACTCATCCTTTAAGATAATCTGATTTCTTTCTTGGAATCTTTTTTTTTTTTTTTGGAATCTTGATTCTACCTAGGTAATTACCCAACTGACAACCAACTATTTTATTTTCATTATTTTTTTAAAAGTACATTGTATATCTAAGTCTACAGTAATGTAAGCAGTGATTATAAGTTTTATTTCTATTTGAGACAAATTTGTTCATTTCAACTAGGCTAGCATTAAGCTCTTACTATGAGCAAAGAAATATGAAAAACAAAATGTTCATTCCTTACAAAAATCTATGCTTTCAAACATTTTTCATTTTCCTTTAGACCATATTAACCTTGTCATCTCCAGATTATGGGGGAGGACCCATTTAGTCATTTATAATTTTATTTCAGACTTTGTACTTCAGTCTTTAAATGAATTAAAAATTCCCAGAAAATTCAAACTCCAGTGTGGTATGTAGCAGCTTAAAGGGACTGTTTTTGTTTTGTTTTATTTTGCTTTGAAGCATACTTAATTAATGAATACATAATTAAATTCAGAGCCACATTTTACTTATTTTATGAATAATTCTTGAGAAAAATGCCATGCTTCTTGAATTTTTAAAAAAGCTCAAGATTAATTTGTGTTGAGGCATTGGTTAAGTAACAAGAAAATAAAAGTAGCACAATTTACATTTATTGAAACATAAGACAATGTTAAAAATAAGGAAACATATGTTCCATTAAAACTATTAAAATATTTAGTGATATGGAAAATATTGGTGACATTTTGCTAAATAAGCAGACTAAAAAGGTATGTAATTATATGATTTTAATAAAATTATAAATTATTAGTAGTTGAGAAAGAGAGAGCGATGAATGGATGGTAGACAGATATGCAGAAGGAATATATTTTGGCTGCCAGAATTAACTGATTGGATATGGGCTGAAAATTCACTAACTATGCATTAATTATATTTTAATACCTATTATTTAAATTTCCAAACCTTAGTTTTCTCAGTGTAAAATGTAGGTAACACTTACCTACTTCACAAATCATTAGGAGTAAAATAAGATAATCCCAATCAAGTACTTAACATAATAGAAGCATATAATTAGCAATTTCATTGCTCATATGATATGAGCAATATCACTTATGGCTGATATTGCAATATAACTATATATTCTTATACATGATTTACTGTGTGAAAAATTTTACAGTAGACATTATAGTCTCACTATAAACATAAAACATTTAAATTCTTTTTTTTTTTTTTAAGATTTAATTTACTTATTCATGAGAGACACACAGGCAGAGAGGCAGAGACACGGGCAGAGGGAGAAGCAGGCGCCATGCAAGGAGCCCGATGTGGGACTCGATCCTGGGTCTCCAGGATCACGACCTGAACCAAAGACAGGTGCTCAACCACTGAGTCACCCAGGCATCCCAACATTTAAATTCTTAAATTTGATTTTTGTTTTAATAAACATTTATCAATCACCTATTATTATGTATAGGTTTGTGAGAAAGATATGGACATATACATATGCCATGATGCTCTGAAGTCACAGAGAATGATAATCACAGTGGGTAGAAAGTGCAAATAAGAGAGTGAGCACAAACTTCAGAGCCTGAGAGTCAAAGTTCAAAAATGAGAAAGTAAAAACCAGGTGTAACATTTTTTCCGATGTCTTCCAATGTTAAACATACTGTACACTCAAGAGGAAGCAGAGGATGACATAAATGAATTCTTTTTTTTTTTTTTTTTAGAGTTTTAAAATTTTGTTTGAGAGAGAGAGTAAGTCAGAGGAGGGGCAGAGGGAAAAGGAAAAGCAGACTCCTTGCTGAGCAGGGAGGAAGGAGGGCTCCATCCCAGGACCCTGGGATCATAACCTGAGTCCAAGGCAGACAACAACTGACTGAGCCACCCAGGTACCCTGAATGAATTCTTTATTGCCTTATCTATCTTTATTTCCTATGTGCCACTAAGAGTATGAACATTCTACCAAGTCTGATGTGACATTATTGTTGAGTAAAATGAATTTCATGGGCTATTTTGGCATTTTCAAGATTATTTTAATTATTCTCATTTTTACCTAACATGCAGAATTGAGAACCTAATATCCTCACAATTAAGGAGAATAAAGTATAAAATATAGAGTATTGCTTTCAAATATAACTATGCATAGTTATTTGTTAAATAAATCTCAGTAACAGATAATTCAATCAAACCTCTTCACTTCACTAAAGATAATTTGAAGTCTGGAAATGCTAAGTGACTGTCTAATATAATATAATGAAAAGGCAGTAGAAGCAGGCCAACAGCATTCTAATCTTTCTCTGTTTTTCTCTATTAGAAAAGACACATTTCTCAGAGGGAGAAAAACTGGTCCTGTGTGTGTAAGATATATGCCTTTGTAAATCCACTCTGACCAGAGGATAAAGTCACAAGGTACAGAAGTGGTCACTGACATGTACCCTCACTATTAGCTGCCTCAGAAAAGGAATTAGTGTTTTATGTTAAGCACCAACTCTGCTTGTTCATATGTGGGATCTCCTTCAATCTTCACAACTTATTGAAATACGGAGTGATGTTTTGCCAATTTCATACATAAGAAAAACACAAAAATTTAAAGAAATTAAATTATATTCACAAAGTAACACAACTAATAAGTGTCCAAGCTTAGCTTGGGGACTAGATTTTCTTGATACCAGATGTCATGTCCCTATACCCTATTCCATGCTATTAGAAGAAACTTTTTCAGATCCTCTGCCACCTATGTCTGCCATGTCTCTCTTCTTCATTTCCACCTCCACCCTTTAAATTATGGCTCAAACTGTTTCTTTTAAAAAAACTTCAAGTTGGGATGGCTCAGTGGGTCAGGATCAGCCTGCCTTTGGCTTAGAGCTTGATCCTGGAGTCCCAGGATCAGGTCCAGAATCGGGCTCCCTCCATGCAGCCTGATTCTCCCTCTGCCCATGTCTCTGTCTCTCTGTGTTTCTCATAAGTAAATAAATAAAATCTTTTTTTTTAATAAATAAAATCTTAAAAAGAAACTTCAAAAGAAATCCTTGTATTTCTCATTTAATTCATGCACATCTACTATGCATTAAATAAATAGCCATTGTAAAACTGAATCATCAAGGTGTTTTTTATGCTCCTTATACTTTACTATATATGTCATCAGAAATTCTATACACTTTAGAGGGGCTCAGTTGGTTAAACATCAGACTCCTTTTTTCTTTTTTTTTTTTTTTAAGATTTATTTATTTATTCAGAGAGAGCAAAAGAGAGGCAGAGACACAGGCAGAGAGAGAAGTAGGCTGCACGCAGGGAGCCTGACATGGGACCCGATACGGGGTCTCCAGGATCACACCCCGGGCTGCAAGCGGTGCTAAACCGCTGAGCCACCGGGGCTGCCCAGCATCAGACTCTTGATTTTGGCTCAGGTCATGATCTCAGGGCCAAGACATCAAGCCTCCTGTCAGGCTCTGTGATAAGCGGGAATCTGCTTGAAATTCTCTTCTTTTCCCTCTACCTCTCCCCAACTCACTCTCTCTCTCTAAGAAATAAATAAAATATTTTAAAATAAATGTAATAAATACATGTTAGAAAAAATACTATTTGCAAAGCTTTCAGTCAAATATTTTAGTACTTATTGAGCACTACACAGTTTAATAGGGTATTAAGTTCTAAATCTCCAGCCCAGATAACTGAAAAGTTAGTGCACTTACAATCTTTCGAATTTTGAATTCTATTTTGTTTTTGAAAATTATGTTTCATTGCTTATGGACTGGTGCCCCCTTCAATGAAAAACCTAAACACTATTTGTATAACTACTTCCACACTGCCTTAAGTTATTTATTGCCCTACAAAGACATTAACAAATGGAAAAAGTTATGGTTAACTTCCTATACAGAAGTAAATAGGACAAGACCACTAGGGAAAGAGTATTTGCAAAGTGGAATAAATGAATCTGGATCCAGTTCTAATGATAGGTTTACACTCTGCAGGCCTTCCTCTATTTTTGGATCAATATACAAATAACTTTTCAAGTCTACCTAGTATCTATTTCTCCTCTCTTGCCTTCTTGTAATCTCTATATGCAATACAGACTCGAACTCATAACATCGATTAAGAGTTGCATGCTCTACCAACTGAGCCAGACAGGCACACTGTTTTCCTTTTGTTTATGCAAACAAGAGTGAGAAAAGTGGGGAAAAATATATAATAAATGTTTTCAATCTCCAAGAACTATTGGGAATATCTTAGAGGAAATCATATACATGAGTAAATTGTTGTACTTGGTGCATTGGCCTTCAGAGCTCTTCATCTCTTTCTCATTCATTAGATACAGCTATTAAAGATAGAATAATAAAGGAACCCTCTTAAATCCCAGTCACAATTTGAGAAATGATATCAGTCATCAGTAGGAAATTGAGGAGATTCTAGTGAACTGAATTTCTGGTTGTGGGGGGGGGGTCTGTAAAAAATTAATAATTCACTACCTTAGAAAATTCTGAGTATGCCAATGTTACATCTGAAAAAACTAAGTCTTTGTGCTTTTTTATAGTTTTCACTTTTTGCTGATTATAAAATGAATCCATGTTCCAGGTACAATATTTGGTGACAATAAAAATTATAAAGAAGAAAGTCAAAATTACAGAAATTCCCCTTTGAATAATAGCTGTTTGCTTTGGTCATCACATATGCTTTAATACCAGTTGTACAATTAGAAAATAGTTCATCAGGTTTTATCTTCCATGTTTTTGGGTTTTGTTTTTTTTTTTAGTTCTCTTTTTTGAGGCATCAACATTATTTCCCAGTATGTGCCATTACAAATAACATTAATAAAAAAGTTTTGTGTGTAAACCTATCATTATATCTCTACTTAGTTCTCTGTAATCATTTCTTGGCATCGAATTATTGAGTCAAAGCACACAAGTATTTTTTATAATTCTTGGTTCTTAATATTGCCAAAGTTCTGGAATTTGGTAGTAACCAGAATTTAAACATTGAATCTCCAGAGTACTAGCTCCATTCTTCAGCTTGTTTGACAACTCAAAGCTTAATGTTCTCATATTCTCTTTTTTCCTGAGATATCTCTCGACTTCACTTTGTGTTAACTGGTTTATTTAATACACACGAAGTGTATTAGCACTATATGATGAGCCATATGCTCTATGTGTCCTAAAGATACAGCAGTGAATAAAACAGGGGTGGTCTTTTCCTTCTTTGAGCTTATTTTATAGGTGAGAAGATAGATATTAAACAGGAAAACACATGCTAAAAAATATGAACTAACCAGCTGTGGCATGTGCTATACAGAAACTAAGTATGTTGCAGTGAGAAGTAGCAGAGAGGAGAACAGTCCCATTAAGATGGGACTCAAGGAAGGCCTCACTGGGTCCTTAATAAATCCTGCCTTGTGATGCTTCATTTATTCTAATAAATAAGTGCCTTATGGCAACTTTCCCTTATCATTTATATCAAAATCCATGAGTAAATGGGTTAGATTTTACATGAAAAATCACAGGAAATTATTTTTATAGCTTTTGCCTCTTAAGACAAAATCCAAAAAGGTGGGAGTCATGAGAATAGAATACTTCATAATAAAAATGATCGAGGTATTTCTGGTTCCGGTGTGGGGACTTTCGTTCTTGGTGGTCAGTTGTTGCAGTTGGTGGGTAGTAACTGAGCCAAGATGCTGCAGAATCTGCTGGCTCTTCGCCAGATTGCCCAGAGGACCTAAGTACTGCTTCACTCAGGCAGTTTGAAAATAAAGTTCCAGAGAAACAAAAGCTATTTCAGGAGGATAATGGAATTCCAGTGCATCTAAAGGGTGAAGTAGCTGGTACCCTCCTGTATAGAGCCACTATGATGCTCACAGTTGGTGGAACAGCATATGCCATGTATCAGCTAGCTGTGGCTTCTTTTCCCAAGAAGCAGGATTAACTTCAATTCATCTCAGCAGGCAGTTGGTTCAGTTTCATTCAGCTCTCTATGGACCAGTAATCGATAATTCAATATTTATTGACTTAATACTAACTGCCACCAATAAAGCAGTGTTTACCATGAAATAAAAATAAAAATGATCTATAGAAGAAATCAAAGTCCAACTATAGATTATGATTTTTTTAAGATTATTTTACTCAAAAGTGTTAATAAGATTCTTCTGCCAAGAGCTT
Organism: Canis aureus; assembly: GCF_053574225.1. Lineage (NCBI taxonomy): Eukaryota > Metazoa > Chordata > Mammalia > Carnivora > Canidae > Canis > Canis aureus. The sequence continues at coordinate 50,770,146 of NC_135614.1, forward strand.
ATATAACTGACAAGTATTTCTTTCCAACAGAATGGGAAAATGATATAACAGTTAACAGAAGATAAATTACAAAAGGCCAATAAATACATGGGGGAAAAAAGATAACCATACTAGTAGCCAGGAGAAGTCATATTAAAACAACTACATGAGGGATATCTGGGTGGCTCAGCGGTTGAGCACCTGCCTTCGGCGCAGGGAGTGATCCTGGAGTCATATTTAACATTTTTTAAAAAGATTTTATTTATTTATTCATGAGAGACACAGAAGGAGAGAGAGGCAGAGACACAGGCAGAAGGAGAAGCAGGCTCCATACAGGGAGCCCGATGCAGGACTTGATTCCAGGTCTCCAGGATCATACCCCGGGCTGAAGGCGGGGCTAAACTGCTGAGCCACCGGGGCTCTCCGAATAAATAAAATCTTAAAAACAAACAAACAAACAAACAAACTATTGTACTAACCCTTGGATATGCCAGCTAGGAAGTATTTCACATTATCTCTATACCCAACATGGGGTTCAAACTCATGACCTCAAGATCAAGAGCTGCATGGTCTTCTGACTGAGCCAGCCAGGTGCCGCTGTCACAGAAATTTTATTTATTTTTTTATTTATTATGCATTTAATTAGTTATTATATGATCCCATTTTATGAAAGAGTTATGTATTGGTAAAGTTTTAAAATCATATTCTCAGGCATGAAGAGAAAATTGTGATGGAATTTTGAACAGTGTTCAACCTGAAAGAGATTTTAAAGATCATCTGTTAATAATCCTCCTATTATATGAAAGGGGAAACTGAGTTCCCATTCATGAAAGGGGTATGTAATTTGCCTCAATTTTCACAGGTAGAAAAGAATCCCAGCACCACCACATCTATATATGGATAAATTTGTGCCTGACGGTAAGATAAAAAAAATAGCATGGGAGTAATGTCAAACTGACTTTCCATAGAGAGTAAATAACAATAATATCTCAGGGCTTCAGAAGAGCCTTCTACATTAAGAGATACTCCTGATTTATTAGACAGCATGCCTGCATGCTTAAGGTATCATGTGCTAGAGTCAGAAACATTTTAATTGGAATTCTGAGTTTGTCATTTCAAATGTTTAATACTGGCTAGTTTACTTAACCTGTCTGAGATATGACTTCCTGTTCTATTAATGGGAATAAATATCAGAGTAGTCTGTAAGGACTGTTTCTAAGGCTTAGGAAACACAAACATGAAAATATTGGATTTATTATTCTACAGTTTTGTAGTGCCAAAGTTCACCAAATCTTTTTCAGAGGTATACTTTACCACCATAAATTTGCTTCCAGTTTCAGTCTACAGAGCAATTTCAGCATAAGAGAAGGAATGAAGATAGATCATTTCTCTACATTTTTTTTGTACTTTAGATGATACTTTCATCTTAACATCTGATTATCCCATGCTCCAGTATACAAATAATCCATGTGGAAGTTGCAAGGGTCATTACCAAATATACTTTCAATAGAATTTTGCTCAATAGCTGACAGTACCACCAAACTTCATTTTCTGTGAACTTCAAAGCACAAATTTGAGCTGATTATTAATAAAATACAGAGGGGCCATTTTGAATGATAGTTTTCTAATTCTACAAAACTATAAATCTCATCCAATCAATGGGGCAGAAATTATGGAAACAGGAATTCAATTATTTTGTGTATTTGTTTAATTTCTTTAATCTATCTAGCCTCTGAATGCCATTTTGTCATATGTACTAGTAACAGGCAGGATTCCAACTTCCTTTATTGTAGACCAAAGGGCTATAACATCCTTCTTCTCATGCCTGAGGAAGTGGAGCACAAGCAATGGACTCCAGCTTATGCAGCACATGCTAGCACATTTGACCCAAAGTGAATGGCTGATTTAGAAATTAATCAAGACTGTAAATGTGGCTAGTATCAAGTATAGAGACTATTCTTGAGATATGACCCTGGTTTTGTTCCCTGGTGCCTTATCTCCTTGATGTTCTGGAATAAAAGTATGACTAGAAAGAACACTGTCACAATATAGAATCCAACAATATAAATCTAGAATCAGCTCTTAAGGTTCATTTAAACTAACCTTTTCACATCCTTGTAACTTTATACATTATCTAAATATGTTGTGTCTTGCACATTTCTAATAATTATATAGAAATAAAAATAATAATTCTACATATGCACGTTGATAAAGATGTGGAAGAAATTGGTATGTGTGAAACAACTTTTCAAATTCAGAAAACCCAAAAGGAATTAACAACAGCATGACAGGTTATTTTTCTCCCAATTTCACACTTAAATAAAACATTGTTCCATATGGAGTGTTAACTTTTTATTCCATTCCATTCAGAACATTCACCTGACTTCTCTCACCTCTTGGTCTTATCTTTTATGAGGACTAAGAATCTAAAAACGGCCAAGTAGGATGTGGGTCATAGGATATTTGTAGAGAAACTTGAGTGAGACAAACTCCTATATTTAAAGTGAAAATTCGTTGGCCTGATTTAAAAGAAGGTGAACCTAGCCAGAGATCTCTGTTTTTATTTATTTAACTCTAGAGTTCAGACTAATGTTTCAGGGTTTTGATCAGGGTAGGAGTTGAATAGATAGAACAGGACGATGAGGAAATATTAAAGGCAAAGAAAGTCTTTAGTAGCACCTTATGGAATCAGTAAATAAAATCTATGCTTTTATAAAATATTTTTATAATATTTTATAGTGTATACTTTCACTTCAGTTTGCTTCTCTGCCCATTCTGCTAACCCATAATAGAAACTAATATTCTACTGGGATATCCTAAATTCTCTAATTTCTATACCTTCTTAGGAGAAGGTAGAGAATAGAAACATTTTCAGCAGTATTTCTCAAAGTCTATTAGACAAGGCAGTAATCCCAAGGAATGATCCTCCAGAGGGGAAAAGACATCAGAATCAAAGTTGAGGAAAAGTGTGTATGAGGTCTCCACTTCAGGACAATCACACAGCTTAGTGTTGTACATCCTCTAAAATGTTCTGTAGTAAAGAAACCTATAACCTTTGGCAGTGCATTTCCCAAACTTATTTGCCCACAAAAGCCTATTTTGTAGAACTTATGTTAGGTAGAATCAACTTTATGGTAGTTGAGGAGCTGAACGTTGCCTAAATCTCCAGCCGTAGACTAGATAAAGGGTGTTGAATTCAACACAGGTAAGAGAAATCTGTGTGAGTTGACATACTGCTTTCTACTTTCCATACCTGTCCTTTGGAGCCTGACAGCTTTGACTTCCCTTGTGATGGACTATTGACTATGTAATAATAGTGATATATCATCCAACAATCAGGTTCCATTCAATTCATCAAAAATACTTCACAGCTCTTGAATGGAAAAAATGGTGTCTCCAATGGATAAAAGCATTGAGCTGGTTTCAGTGCCTTGCATGTGTATATTGTGTACATGTACACAAACATATGTACATCTATTTCAAAAGAAATACAGATTTAAATTTGACTAAGAACTTGGCTTCTGCAAGACTCAAAATGATATCAATTCTAGTTCTTATCAGTTAGCAATTTTAGTTCTCATCAGTTTTGTTTTGTTTTGTTTTGTTTTTTTAATGTTCTCTATGCCAGAACTAAGATCTAGGGATAGGCAGAGTTTGAGTCCACAGCTCAACCACACCACAAGAGACCAACAATTAATAAGATTAGCCAATTCCAGGGATCCAAAGTAATACTGTTAGTTGTCTTTTAAAATTTTGTTCTGAGGGATCCCTGGGTGGCGCAGCGGTTTGGCGCCTGCCTTTGGCCCAGGGCACGATCCTGGAGACCCAGGATCAAATCCCACATCGGGCTCCTGGTGCATGGAGCCTGCTTCTCCCTCTGCCTGTGTCTCTGCCTCTCTCTCCCTCTCTCTGTGTGACTATCATAAATAAATAAAAATTAAAAAAAAATTTTGTTCTGAGTCTTAATTTTTATTTAAGAAAAAAATACCTATTTTAAACAGAAATATTACAGTTTTCTACATTTACAGAATTACAGAATATGACATTCTTCATTAAATAATTTTTACATAATTTTTACATAAAATAATCAGTAGGTAATAAAAGAATACATATGTAATATATATAAGAGGTAAATAACAAAGATATGGCAATCCCTTCTGGGCACAATACTCATCTTAATTAAAATATTATTAGCATTAACCTGAAGTTCTCTATATGCCCAATCCTTTTTCCATCTCTACATCCTCAGAGTAACACATATTGAATTTCTTCATTGTTTCTCTGCTTTCCTTTAGTGGCTTATGTTTATATCTCTAAAAGTTTTGTTTCATTTGAAATATATCTTAATGGAATTACAATACTACCTTTATTTTTCTCCTCAATTTACATCTTTGATTTATCCATGTTTTTTTAATCTAGCTATTTATTTATTTATTTACTTATTTATTTATAAAGATTTTATTTATTTATTCATGAGACACAGAGAGAGAGAGAGAGAGGCAGAGGCACAGGCAGAGAGAGAAGCAGGCTCCATGCAGGGAACCCAACGTGGGACTCGATCTCAGGACTCCAGGACCACACCCTGGGCCGAAGGCAGGCACTAAACTGCTGAGCCATCCAGGGATCCCCAATCTAGCTGTATATTTAAAGATTTTATTTATTTATTCATGAGAGATATAGAGAGAGGCAGAGACATAGGCAGAGGGGAAGCAGGGTCTCTGCAGGGAGCCTGATGCGGGACTCCATCCCAGGACCCTGGGATAAGGACCAGAGCCAAAGGCAGATGCTCAACCACTGAGCCACTCAGATACCCCAATAAATAAATAAATACATACATACATATTTTTTTTTACTGTAGAACAGTCTACTATATTACTATTTCACAAATTTAAAAAACCCAACAAATTATTTACCTCATCTAATGTTGGTAGTTATTGAATTGTTTGCTCTTCTTTCAATTACAAACTATAAACATTCTTGAATATTTCTTCTGGTGCACATAAAGAAGGATTGACTGAATATATAGGGCATGTACTTGGGAATGAAAATACTGTACATGTGGTATAAGTAAACTCAGTTTTATCAGGTAATACTAAGTTTTCAAAATCATTATATAAATTCATTCTCCCACCAGCAATATATTCAATAGCTCAACAATGTACTAACATTTGATATTATCTATTTATGATTTTTTAAAAAGTATTAAGATTACCATTTTATAGTTTCTAATCAGTGATTAAGTGCATCATCTTTACCCCCCTTATTTAGAAAACATTTAAATTCATCATGACAAATTTCTCAAAAAGATTCATGCATAAATGAGGACGCAAGGGAGCTAACTTCCTATGAGATGAGTACATCCTCTGTTAATGTAATTAATGAGTATATCATATATAATGAGAGATGTATTCAATTATTTATAATTAAATTAAATTAAATTAAATTAAATTAAATTAAATTAATTAAAAGACAAAATGGGAAGTGAAAATATAGTGTTAACCAGCAGGTATCCTTAATGTGTGGGGAAAACCATAATCCATCAATATTTCTTTGTATTTGCTTTAAAAACCTCTGCATCCAAATATATTTAAAACAATCTTTTAAAAAGGATACTTTTAAAATTTACTTATGTCTTTAGAGCCATAGATATGTTTTTAAATGAATGACAATTCAAGTATGGCTGATATACCTTATAATTCATGTATGTCAAGAGTATGCTTCCCTCCCCTCCCTTCCTTCCAGTAAAAAGATTGAGTGATTTAGGAAATGACAGATGTTATGCTAGGCCCTAATCTAAATACATGCTTATTTAAAAAAAGTTTTATATTCTATAACTATTTTTAAGCAATGTTTTAAAATGTCTGAACATATTTTATATCAGTTATTTTTATATCTTCTATATAGACAGGCAGTGGTAAAGGGAAGGCATGTACTATATTTGAAAATATGCTTAGCTGACCCTCAAATCATAATTTCTCAGTTGCGTAACAAAAGACCTGTAGGTCTTATGTAAATCATTTCCCTTCTTAGCAACTCTATTTACCTCATGTACAAAAATAGAGGATTGACTTGCTGAAATTCATAAAATGTAGTATGAAAAGATAATCTTTCCCTGTTGAAGAAATTAAAGTTTCATTTTGTTATTATAAAACATAAAATGTACATTATGAGTCCATATTAATTTCAAGTGTAAACCTTTCAAGCGTATATGTAGAATTAGGATAAAAAAAATAATGCTTTCTGCCCAGTAGTAGCTGATACAGCTAGAAAATCTCAATTATGGGAGATGGACAAGTAGGCATTTAAAAAACTACCCTCATGATCCATTGGCTTAAAAGCAACAACAAAAAAACCCTGAGCAACTTAAAATGAATGTACCTATCTCTCTACAAATGAATTACTATATATATATATATATATATATATATATATATATATATATATATATATATAAATCTGGGGATTTCAGATAATTGAATAAATTAGCTGAATTACTTGGGCAAATGAAGTCACACTTGATTCTTAGAGGATTCTCAGAGAAGTAAGCATCATTATTTAACATCATTACAAAGAGATAGCAAGTGGAGAAAAACAGGAAATCTTGTTTTTTCTTTCTAAAAAACCATCCCTAATGGATCTTACAAAGAATGTGCTAGAGAAACAGAGGATTGAACATCTGTGGAACAAAAATTCAGAAAGAGAGAATTGTTGTTCAGAGAAGATATGAAGGAGTTAACAAAAAAAAAATTGGTTACCAAATCTTGCCTTTAGCAATTGTTCATTGTATATGGCACCTGCCATAGCTTGTCTATCAATTTTGAGCTTTGTTTTAGAAATATAGCTATTTCAATGCCATGTACACAAGCCATGGAGAATCAAGCTTTGGCCATGCTTGCACAAGTCCTAAGCACTAGTGAAGTGAAATTCTTTGCAATAAATCTACAGTAATATTTTGTCAAAGCTAACGCTAAATAATTAAAGGAAGCAAAGAGAGCAAGTGGTGCTATTCTCACCATAGAAATTTAGAGATTATATCACTTCAATAATTTAGAGATTATATCACTTCAATTAATAGGAAGCAAAAATGTGCTTTACCTTTTTGTTAATAAGAATATAAATATTATTTTATCACAGTTTGACCATGGCAAAATACATAGTTACAGTTTATAATGTTATTTTAGAGCTTTAACAGGGATCTGATATTTTGTCCTTCAAACTAAGAATACCTAAAGACTTTCTTACCAATGACACATTACCTCATGCAAAGCAAGTTTCTAACTGCCTCTATATACAAAATTTTTATTTGATGTATCAAATGCTATCAGGAAACATTCCAAATAAAATTTAACTCTGAGTTTACCTTAGTGAAGTGAGCAGACAATAAATAGAGCAATGTATCACCATTGCAAGAAGAATTTTGTGTGTGCATGTGTTTAATTTTAGTCTGAAATCTTTCTTGTTATATTGTAAGGTAAATATTAGGGAAATATTTGGTTCATAAAGTCATTTAATTCAAGAAAACCAGTTAAACAGTGCCCAAATGACTATTGGGTATTCTGAAGACATTTCCCCCAGATATCTGCCAGGTTGGTTAATGCTTTTCCTAACACAAGAGGGGGAATAAAAAAGAAGCTCACTACCATCTCATGAATTGGCATACCTCTTCCACTAATCAGGTCACTTTCCTTAATTGGAACCATATTCAACAAGGCTAACAATGGCAACAGAGGCTCTTTGAAATGGAGAGAAGATCAGTGGAAAAAATAATCACTTTTTCTTTGAAGTTATACTATCACAGGAGCCAATTACCTTTTCAAGAAAATATTCTTATCATAGAGCAGTATCTGTGATTTAAAAAAGACTATTAGCAATAATAGGATGCATCTCCATTTGAGCAGCTCAATGACTCTTCCTCTGGAGCAATATTACAGAAATGGAGGGCAAATATGAATTCGAATTAACCAAACTTAAGACTTGACAAGTATGAAATTCAGGTTTTATTTATTTTATTTTATTTTTATTTTTATTTTTTTTGAAATTCAGGTTTTAAAATGTAGCAGGTGAGTTATGCATTTTACCAACTCCAATGTTACTTCAACTAGAAAGGTCTCTCAGACCAGGCTAACTAAATTTCATTCCATTTCTATCATATCTCATAATTTTCAGAGAACTTATCACTATTATAAATTAATTACTATTATTAATAATTTTTTCTTAAGCTTATTGTCAGTTTTCCTTAACTAGAAGATGATTTCCATAAGCTAAGGAATTTTATCTGTCTTGTTAATATCTAATGTCCAGGAGATATGCATTCAATAAGTATTTATTAAATGAGTTAACAAATGAGTGAATAAAATAATGAAAATCCACATCCATCTGGACATAAACAAAATGGTCTTGCTCTCTCTGAACTTATTATTGTTTAGCCAAAAAACTTATTGAGCTCTACATATAAAACAGTCAAATTAGTTCAAAGGCAAAATGGCAAGGCACTGAAATCCCCAGCCTTGAATCCAGAGAGACATGGGGTAAGGAGTGTTTGACACTAGCTCATTGCTTTGGACTAGCTCTTAGAATTGTGACAAATCACCTAACCATCTTGGGTCATAGTTTCATTTGTTACACAATGGAGGTAAAACTTTATAACATATTGGAAGATTTAAAACTGATAACCTATGCAAAGTGTTTGACATTGTATTAAGTACTCAATAAATGGTAGCTCTTGGAATTTTTATTAGGAATCTGTGGAGTTCCTCCTGTACAAAGTGAGTTCATATGTCCATTGATCATCAATTACAACATATGTCAAATAGAATTTTCCTCGGTGTCCTTTAATCTTTAATTCTATATGTCAGAGTTTATATCTAGAATGGGAACATCAGTTATATGACATGTAAGGAGTTGACACTATACTTAGATTTTAAATACTTTCTTTTTAGAGGCAATGTAACCATTTTTTTGGAAATATTTCAGAGCTTTCTTCTGCATGAATGTACCTCAGGCAGTTTCAGCAAGGAATGTCTCTTTGTGCCAGTTTGATATTCTTTATTTTATATTGGATTGAGCTCACTGGAGGAAAATGATAAATCAAGGACATTTATTTGCAATAGGTTTGTGGTTTTACAAATGCAATGCTGGTAAAAATAAACCAAGTCATTTGTATTTAACATCCACAAACATCGCTTCAGAGTGGAGAAAAGGTTGAGAACTGAGTTAAGTCAGAATTTGAATGCCTACAAATGACCTTGACACTTAAGTATTGCATCTGATGAACTTCTGTAGGGTTTTTCCCCCCAATTCTTTCTAGCTACTTAGAAAAAAATACTACTTATTTTCTTTGGGTTTGAAAAACACTTTCCTGAAAGAAAATAACTTCTATCCTAAGATATTTGAGGTTTAAACTAAATACTAAGTAACTTGCTTCTCAAGTTATATTATTTAAGCTCTCCAACACAACACTCCCAGGAAACATCTTTTTTATGTACTCTAAAATATAAATACTCTTTTACAAAAAAGATCAAGAGAATGGAATAGCCTCGACCAATTGAATATCTCTTAATTATACATGCTAATGGACATGGGAAATAGTTCAGAGAATTTCAAACTTCAGGCAGGCTTCAAATTATTTATATATTGCTCTGATATAATTATATATTTCTCTGGTCAGAAAATACAATTTCTGCATATCAAATGTAAAATTACTCAAAGCAAATTAAAAAGCTTTAAGCGAAAAGACTCACTATTCACTTATACTTTCACTTTTTGAGGCAGGGAGATAATATAAATTATTTGGTTGAAGTGAAACAATATATAAGGATTCCCCCACTCTTTCTTTTGCCTTCATTGCTACCCCATATTCTTTCTCAGCTTTATGCCTCACATCTTTGAAGTCAGCAGGGAAGTTTAGCATTGCAGCCTAAGTAATATTTATGTTTTCTCATAATTGAACTATAAGCTTCATATGGAAATAAGAATAAGAGAAGACAAAGATGGAGTATTTGTCATCAGGCCATCCCACTATTTTTTTTAAAAAAATAAACTATAAAAACTGGTTAGAACATTTAAAATTCAATTATCTGCTGTTTGGTATAGTCTGGACAGCAGGTGCCATCATTGAGAGGGATACATGGCTGTTGAACTCCATTTGTACCTTGGCTTTTCCCCTAAGAGAATATTGTAATAATAGTGGTTAGTAAACTACACCCCCTTTTCTTCCATTAAAGTATTTGACAATCCTTGTTCTAAAATATGGTGCTGGGAAAACAGGTTTCAAGCAGAGTGCAGTGGTCTCAGCAGGCAGAGGACACAGAGTTGGAGTTGAGGACTGCCCTCACAGCTAGGATTTGGGACACCTGGTCATACAAAGAAGGAAGTAGGGAAGGAGCTTCAGAATCCTATATAAACCACCCTTCTTAGCTTCTTTACCAACCTTAGGCTATGCATAGGAGGTCTAGAAGTGAGAATCACTCAGAGAGGCTGGAGAGCTGGACAAGTACTTCAGAGCTTACAGTATATTGGGAGACAGAACTTGAAGTCTGAGCCCAGCTACTGAGAAACTCCGGAATGGCATAGTCTAGGAATAAGGATCATGTCCTACTTTCTTTCTTTTTTTTTTGGATCATGTCCTACTTTTAAGGGAAAAAATGAAATACAGTCATCCCCACAAAGCCTCAAAGTTTAACACTGTCAAGTTAATCTGCCTATAATCTAATTGCCTGACAGATTTTAATTAAATACTCTTCAGAAGGTAATATTCATCAACCACGTATCTTCCATGGTGTCCAATGGAAGAAAGTGACAAGCAATCAAGAGGAAAAAAGATTCAATCATAGCAAAATCAGAGATAATTGAGATAGAGACTGTAGACAACATCATCAGTATAACTGTAATCATATGATAAAGACAACTGAGAAAAGGATGGAAAATGGAGGGAAAAAACCAGAATTTCAACAGATACAGAATGCATTTAAAAACATTCAATGGGGACACATGGGTGGCTCAGTTGGCTAAGTATCTACCTCATGCTCAGGTTATGATCCCAGGGTCCTGGGATGGAGCCCCAAATCAGGGCTCCCTCCTCAGTGGGGAGTCTGCTTCTCTCTCTCTCCCCCACCCTCTTCTCATCTTCTCTAAAATATGCTCTCTCTCAAATAAATAAAATCTTTTAAAAAGCCATTAAATGTATATTCTAGGACTACGAGGTATAATATTTGAAACCAAGAATTCTTCAGGTGATTTTTAAGAGCAAACTGGAGATAGAAGAAAATTGGATTTCTGAATTAAAAGACAATTTTTTTTAAAAGACAATTTTATAGAAAAAATCCAAACTGGAGTACAAAGAGAAAAAGATTTTTAAAGATAGTGCTAAGAAACAAGTAAAGTATGAATTGCATAACATCTTATAGTTAGTGTTCCTTTAAAAAGGGAAAAGTACTACTTGAGCATAAAAAATATGTTAAGAAATATTGTTCAATTATTTTCCTAATATGATGAAAAAAACCCAACCACAGATTTAAGAAATTCAGCAAATCCAATGCAGAATAAATACAAAGAAATAACAGCTAACTGCATGATAGTTAGAAAGTAGATATTTTAAATATAACCATATGAAAAGTATATAAACAAAGCAATAAGACTGAAGGCAAACTTTTTAACAAAATTGATGAAAGTACAAAGAGAATCTTTAAAAGGTTAAAATGAAAATACTGCCAACTCAAAATTCTGGTGCAGATAAAATATTTTTCAGTAATTAAAATGAGAGAAGTGAAGGTTTTAAGAGAAAAACCCTGATATTTGAATAAATTTTTGCCAGCAGGGTTAAGTACAAAAATTAGCCAAAGGACTTCTTCAGGTTAAAGGAAAATGATCCTAAATGGAAGAATAGAACTTTCAGGGAAAAAAATACTAGAAAGGTAAACATGATAAATAAATATAAATGAATATGAATATTAGCTATTTAATAAAAGAAAAATAATGCCTCATGAAAGGTATATTGAAAAATCACACTTAACACAAAGGATAAGAGGTGTTAAATGAAGATTAAGTGTTACAGGTTTCTTTTATTCATTGAGAAGTCATAATGAATGAATTCAATCAGTAATGATAAATCTAGGATGCACATTTTAATCTGTAGAGTAACCACTAAAAGAATAAAATAACAAAAGAAAGTGTTAGTGAAGAGCTAATAAAGGAATAACATTAACACTGATTTTTTTTTCTCTTGGCTATGTTAACTACTGATGGGCCCATCAAAGGCATTGCTCTTACATATTCGTTTTATTTATAGCATTTCCTTTTGATTCCTTTTAGAGTTTCCATCTCTGATTCTATCATCCATCTGTTATTGCATATTGTCTACTCTTTCTTTTATATAAAAAGTATACATATAGGAAAGGAAGAAATAAAACTCCATTTGATAGTTGACATGAATGTCTATGTAGGAAATCTCAAATAATCTTCAAAAACTAAACAAAACAAAAACAAAAACGAAAAAACCAAAACTTCTGGAAGTTAAAATCATGTATATAAGATTGTAGGATATATGGCTAATGCACAAAAGTCAATTGTTTTTCTATATGCTCGCAATGAAGAGTGGAATTTTCAAATTACAAAGTCAATACCATTTGCAATAACAACAGCAAAAAATGCAATATTGAGTTATAAATCAAACAGTATATGTGGTAGACTATAAAACACATATAAAAGAAACCAGGGTTCTAAATCAATGGAGAATTATTCTGTTCATGGATTGGAATAAGTATTATTAAAATATCAATTTATCCCAACTTAATCTGTAGGCTATAAGATGTTATGCAATTCATACTTTACTAGTTTCTTAGCACTATCTTTAAAAATCTTTTTCTCTTTGTACTCCAGTTTGGATTTTTTTTTCTATAAAATTGTCTTTTAATTCAGAAATCCAATTTTCTTCTATCTCCAGTTTGCTCTTAAAAATCACCTGAAGAATTCTTAGTTTCAAATATTATATCTCATAGTCCTAGAATATACATTTAATGGCTTTTTAAAAGATTTTTATTAAATAAATAAAATAAAATAAAATAAAATAAAATAAAACATAAGTTGGATCTTACTGCATTTAAGTTTCTGTTCTATTAAAGAAATTACTAATGAAATTAAAAGTCACATGCTGTGACAAAATATTTGAAAAATATATCTTATAACCTTGTATATAAAACCACTGGGAAAACTTACAACTCAAAAATTAAAAAATAACAATATTTAAAAAGATTTTATTTATTTGAGAGAAAGTATGCATGTGTGCACGAGCAGGAGGAGGGACAGAAAGAGAAGGGGAAGCAGACCACCCACTGAACAGGGAATCTGATAGGGGTCTTGATCCCAGGACCCTGGACCATGACCCGAGCTGAAGGCAGACACTTAACTGAGTGAGCCACCCAGGTGCCCACAACCAGATTTTTTAAATGGGAAGAAACACATCTGAACAGACAACTCTTCAAAGAGGATAGAAGGATGGCAAATGAATATATGAAAAGAGCTTCAACATCATTTGCCATTAAACAAATGCAAATTCAAATGAAGTCACCACAATGTACACTATAATGGATAAAATTTTAAAAACTGACAATAACCAATTGCTGATGAAGATTCAGAATTCTAGGATCTCTCATTCATCATTGATAGAGGTACAAAATGGTATAGCAACTTTGGATCAGTTTTCTTGTTTTGCAATGCTCATCATAATTTTATCACATGCTTCAAGTCACACCCATCATGCCCAAATGATTTGAAAACTTATGTGTACACAAAACCTGTATGTGAATAGTACATATATTCATAACTTTCAAAAAGTTGAAGCCAGCAAATTGCTTTTCAATAGTGAATGATAGTTACCTGGTACATTCATATAATGAAATACTATTTCTTAGTAAAAAGTAACAGAGTATTAAAAAAAAGAAAAAACAGAAAAAAAAAAAAGAGATCAGAATGGCAAACAACTTGTAGCCAAGAGCGATAAAGATTAAAAAAAGATCTACTGACCAAAACAAAAGCAAAAACAAAAACCTTGTTTAAAAAATTGGCCAAAGCTTCAAGCAGGCAATTCTCAAGATTATTAACTGATTAGCAAATAAAAAGTGAGCAATATAATTTATCAAAGAGATACAAATCATTAACACAATGTAATATATCCATGTACCTAACAAACAAATGTGGCTAACATTAAATAAGGATTATATCTAGTGTTGCCAAAGTGCTGCCTGTTACAATGCTAGTAAATTAGAATTGCCACTTAGAAAATCATTTGTCAGTTTCTAAGATAAACATATGCGTACTCTATGACCCAGCAAGTAGCTCCACATAGTATAAATTCAAAAATAGTACTTAGAGTTTTTAAAAGATATATACAACATGTTCTAGCAGGGGTTTTTTTCCTACAAGTTTTAAAAAGATTATCCTTTTTATGGCTATGTAATATTCCATTTTATATAATATGTAGATATACATATATGTATGTAAATAAAATATACTATATATATAATCTCACATCATTCTTATCTGTTCATCTACCAACGAACACTTAGGTTGCTTCCATATCTCGACTATTACAAATAAGCTGCAAAACATAAGGATGCATATCTTTTTTTAATTAGAATTAGTATCTTTTTCTTTGGGTAAACACCCAGTGGTGGAATTATTGGATCATATAGTATTTCTAATTTTACTTTCTTGACAAGTCTCCATACTATTTTCACAGTGGCTATGAAATTTACATCCTATCAACAGTGCATAAGCATTCTGTTCTTTCCACATCCTTGCCAATACTTGTTATTTCTTATCTTTTTGGTTTTAGCCATTTTGACAGGTTTAAGGTATTATCTCATTGTGGCTTTGATTTGTATTTCTTTGATGATTAGACAAATGGGTAATAAAGATGCCATATACATAACACAACAGAACTTAATACAGCCATAAAATAGAATGGGATTGTGCCACTTATGACAACATGAATGGACCTAGAGGGTATTATGCTAAGGGAAATAAGTCAGACTAAGACAAATGCCATATAATTTCACTCAGATGTGGAATCAAATGAAACAAATGAATGAACAAACAAAAAGTAGAATCAGACTTATAAGTTCAGGAAACTGATGATCCGGAAGAGAGGAAGATCAAGAGATGGGCAAGATGGGTGAAGGGAAATGGGAGGTACAGGCTTCCAATTATGGAATAAATAAGTCATGAGAATAAGAGTCACAGCATAAGATATATAGTCAATAATATTATAATACCAGGGGATCCCTGGGTGGCTCAGCGGCTAAGGCCTTCCTTCGGCCCAGGGCCCAGGGCGTGATCTTTGAGTCCCGGGATCGAGGCCCACATCAGGCTCCATCCATGGAGCCCGCTTCTCCCTCTGCCTGTGTCTCTGCCCCACCTCCCCCGTGTGTATCTCTCATGACTAAATAAATGAAATCTTTAAAATATATACTGTAATACTGTTAGATAGTAACAGATGGTACTATGCTTGTGGTGATCAGAGCATAAATCACAGGGAGATGAATCACTATGTGGTACACCTGAAACTAATGTAACATTGTGTGTCAACTGTATTTTTTTTAAGAAAACAGCTCAAATACCTATCAACAGTAAAATGGATACATATATTGTATTTATATATATATAATATATAACTTGTATATTCCACCTGAAAGTGAAAATATCAAAATATTAAAAATTTTTCTCTCTGAATGGTGAATTAGGAGTGATTTTTGAAAAATAAAATTTCTGTGTTTTTTCTGTTTCTTGAGCTTTTGGCAGTAAGCATGTATTACTTTTTTTTTTAACTTTTATTTATTTATGATAGTCACACACAGAGAGAGAGAGAGAGGCAGAGACACAGGCAGAGGGAGAAGCAGGCTCCATGCACCGGGAGCCCGACGTGGGATTCGATCCCGGGTCTCCAGGATCGCGCCCTGGGCCAAAGGCAGGCGCCAAACCACTGCGCCACCCAGGGATCCCGCATGTATTACTTTTTAAAATTTGGAACAGGGGACCCTGGTGACTATGTGCTGGAAAAACTCAGCAGCAGCATTCAGGTCAAGAAAACAAGAGCCAAGGGGAGCAGTAAAATCCAAGCCCGAATGGAACAGCAGCCCCCTCGTCCCCCGCAGCCATCACAGCCACCACCACCTCCACCAGCTATGCCATTCAGAGCTCCAGCAAAGCCTCCAGTTGGACCCAAAACTTCCCCCTTGAAAGCTAACCCCTCACCTGAACCCCAGCCGGATGACATCAAAGGAGAGCTGAGGGCCGAAGCTGACACTTTGAACAGAGGAGCGGCAGCAGCGGGAGCAGGTCCTCAGACTCCGAGCGCCCATCAGGAAGCGATGACGACAGCTCGAGCAGCGGGGCTGGGGACAATGGCCCAGCGCCCCCTCGGCCGCCCGCGCCCGCACACCAGCAGCCCTGCACCAGCAGGCCGGCCGTGGCCAACGGAACCAGCCGGCCGCAAGGAAGCAACCAGCTCATGAACACGCTCAGAAATGACTGGCAGTTGAGCGAGTCTGGCAGTGACAGTGATGACTAGAGTCGGATCTTTCGAAATCAGCTCCTCGTGCACAGATGTGCTGCTGGACCAGGCTGCACCCGCGTGGAGCCCCTTGCTGAGAGGGACGCGCTATGGATCAGTGACTCTAGGAGGAGTTTGAAGCTCTGGAGGGCTCAGATATTCAAGTCTATAACTTAGTGGTGATGGGTGATTTTCTGGCGTAATTTTCGAATCTCATGTTGCAAAGCAGAACTATGGAAGAACTAAACAGAATTACATTTCTATTTGGCTAACACTATTCCTGAAAAACAGACCAATGTACCCCGGTCTAGGTTACTCAAAGGCCGTTATCTTTAGCAGACCAGTGATTCAGTTTTAAACCTCAGCAGCCACAGTTTGCCCCAGTGGTCTGCACCAGTGAAATGAAACCTGGTCTTTGAGGGGTAGGAGAGAGACGGAAACCTCAAACTGCAGCACAAAAGTATGTTAAAACCACTTTAAACTATTGAGACAAAGTGGTAAAGAAGTTTTGTCTGACCCAGTCTGATAAGCCTGTGTAGAAATGGACTCCAGGAGGGAGTCCAAGAGTGTCCTCCTGAGG
Source organism: Canis aureus (assembly GCF_053574225.1). Lineage (NCBI taxonomy): Eukaryota > Metazoa > Chordata > Mammalia > Carnivora > Canidae > Canis > Canis aureus. The sequence goes on from NC_135614.1 coordinate 50,787,251, forward strand.
GTACCCTAGAGCTCTGCTAGCTCAAGCCCCTCATTTACAAATAAGGAAAAAGAAGCCCAGGGCTGGCTTATGGTCGGTCTCCTACCCCCAGTCCAAGCTTTTCCTGCTGCTCCCTCCTTTGAATCTCAGTGGTTGGAACCAGAGATTCTCATGCAAGACGTTGATAGTTGTACATCAGAGCTTTTATTCCATTCCAAAAGACAAAAGTGTTGGGTACTTCTGGCTCAAATTCTGATCCAAAAAGTCCCTAAAGTACATGAGTCTGGGTGAGCAGATTAAGCCAGCAGCCACTGTGTTAACACCTGAGATTCAGTCAGATTGGGGCTTTTAGTTCCATGTAGATCCATGCTACATGTGCTTCACTCGGTGCATTTTAGTAGGGGGAGGTAGGAGTGGAAGAGCGGTATAGTGAAGGAATCTTTCTGAACAAAAGAATCAGCAGCAGGTTTTCAAAAACCAGAATCCAGATAGGAAGCAGTTCTGCAATATGAAATGAGCACATTCTTGGAGAAGGCATTTCTGTTCATGCTTTTGTACCACTGTTTGTGCCTGACTCCCAGAACGATTTGTATTTTTGATACACAACTAGAAGAAAGTCACAAGATTGCCTTTTTGCAGTGTGCAGTTTCCAAATGAATGTTACAGGAAACTAGTCGCTAGGAAATGTTCCACATTGAGTAAATGTGTGACAAATTGTCCCGTGATTAGTATGGAGTAGCCCATTTCTGTAATTTGAATGAATACAATTTGAATGTCCTGAGAAATTTCCATTTACTTTGGTTCAGTGGGTATCAAGAACGTTAAAAATGATTTTCCTTCCTTGGGTTCCTGCACTCAAAGATGGCCTCTGCTTCCCCAGCTAGCAGATGGAAGCCACCTGGACCTGGAAAGGAATTAGAGGATTCATGGTGGGGGCTTTGGTGAGAGTTGCACCTTACAGAATCACCGGTTTGATGCACACAGTGGCTCCAGTGAGCTGGAGATGCGGGCCTGGCACCATTATCCAGTGGCACACTCACCCCCCCACCAACTATAGGTAATAGGGACACACTAGGACTCTGTGGTAAGTTCTCAGCCCATCCTGAGGTTTCCGTGGATTTAATGGTAGGTAGGAATTTATAATGAATTGGTAATTGTTTTATAATTCCTTGGTAATGACAGCTCAGGGAAGGTGAAGATCTTGATTGGGAGACTTGACTTGTTACTGGATCTGGGAATTGTTTCACTGATCTTAACTTGCTCAAGCTGGGGCAGGTTCCAGGAACTTGAACTAAAAAAAAAAATCTATTTAAACCTCTCTCTTTTTTTTTCTCTCTCCTAAAGTCTTTTTTTTTTTTTTTTTTTTTTTCTCTCCTAAAGTCTCGATTTATACAGATAAGCTGTGGTTTTTGGCATGTCGGGTCAAGAAGTTTGTTTCTATAGGAAGTGCTTGCATGTGGCACTGGGTTTGGTGAGTTGAGATCTGTGGGCTTCAGGCCTTTCCTCTGTCACCCATCCCATCTGACACTGCACGTTTGTCCTCTAGCCCGCTTCCAGTTTGTTCTCTGCACAAAGCCTTCAGTGGTCCCCTCTCCCCACCCTCTACCTTTACCCACCAGAACAAGGAATCTTTTCCTTTCAGAAATCAAGAATTTGGCCTCATAGATTACTTCTTATGAGTAAGCTTGTGCCAGCCTCCTTGGACTTGTTCTTTGTGCCTCCTCAGTCTCTCTCTCCCTTCTCCCCCATCAGGCCTCAGGCCCGACGCTCTGTAGGTGCCATCTTCGTGGACTCTGTCTGTTTCAGCCCACTGGAGTGCTTTGTGTACACACTGACCTTCCTCTTGCTTGCGCTCTGGTTGCTGTGAACTCCTTAAGAGCAGGGACTTGTCTGTCATTCTCATCGCTACTCCCTGGGGTGTCTACAGGAATAGACATTCAGATGCTTATAGCCTGGTGGGGAGGAGGCAGAGAAAACCAACCAGTGGAGTACAGAGGGTAGACCTGGAGAAAACATTCCAAGCATTTGGATACAGCTGAAAATGATCCATGCTGATTTTCATGCTTTTCAGTCTCTAACTGAATTGTTAAAATTGCCTTTTCTTCATCCTCTATGACTACCATCCCGTGAGTCATTAGGTAAGGTATAAAGACTTAAATCCGAGGTACCCAAGAAGCCATGGCAAGCCAGTAAAGATGTGATTTGGGGAAACTTAATACAAACTAGAGATTTGTGATGATGCCACTCATTAACTATTTTATTTCTATACCAGAATCATTCTTTTCTGTGTGTGGTATTAATATGTATGTGCTTCAGTGGTGGGAAAACTTGAAAATTCCAAAATCTTTGCTATCCTAATTGAGAGGCTGATTAAATAGGGTGTGTGTGTGTGTGTGTGTGTGTGTGTGCGTGTGATGTATTTATTACATTATTTTGAAAGATAATAGTCTGTTATGTGGGTGTATATTAGGTACAGCCAAATTGGATGTTTCCATTTGTCAAGGAAGGTAGGATTTCTGAAACTCAGGCCTTAACCAGTAGGTTGGAAGACAAGACCAATTGAAGCGTTATGAAATGTGTGTTTTTGTCGCTTCTGTCCTGTCTTGGGTTCATTGTCTTATTCTTTAATGACTTTTAAAATCTTGTGCCTAAAAGTTTATTTTGCATAATTATGAAGTAGATGTGCATGTTTACATTTATGTAAAATATTTGCTGTGTAAAGTTTTTTGGTTTATTCTCTTAAAGATCACTATATTTAAGTAAAAAAAAAAAAGGTCAGCAATACAAAAAAAAAAAAAAAAAAAACTCTTCACCTGGTCAGTTTCAGAAGACAACTTTCTGAAATAAGAAATGACACCCAGAAATGGAGACAATTACAAATTAGCATATATAATTCTGTTTAGCTTCAGGCAAAATTAAAGCCTGAAATAATTTTTACATAAATTCTTCAAGCTCTTGAGTACAGCCTCCAGCCCATTGAACCTCGAGGCATTAATGTCAGAATGTAGTCACCCTACATTAAGTTAGACTCATATTCATAGAGAACTACTAAAATTAGAATCTTTCCTTTGGAGATGCCGTAATGACAGTTTAAGTGAATTTTGCTCTCTCTTGAGAAAATGCTAGGAACAAGGTACCATCTGGTAGGTGTATGTACACATGTCAGTGCATAACTATTCATCATGTCCTTTTGAGGACAATAAAATGGCTGCAAAATCAAAAGTTCACATTTGGAACAGTGCATTTCACACATCTGTTAACTCTACACCAAGTGATATTCTTAATATTTTCTGGAATGAAAGACAAGAGATTGCAGAATATATTTCACAATATTCTACTTAATCACAATGGTAAATCTGCATAAAAATTATTTGTCTTAAAGTATTAAATGGAGTATCAATATGGGTGGCCATGCCTATTCCCAAATATGTTTAATAAACATTTTTTAAAGTAAGGTGATGAAGGGTAATACATGACTCTTAAAATTATTTTCTATAGAAAAATTTTAAAAATGATGATTTTTGCATAGAAATAATTTAGGTAGCATTTGACCACCCCTATTTCTCTGTATGTATGTATACATGTATGCGTGTGCATACGTACATATAGATATAGATATATATACCTCATCATTGATGTAGCAATATCTAATGTGGGAAACAAAGGCAGAAGAAAAACATTAAATTTCCTTACTGTCTACAGCCTACTGACAAGTCCTTGAAAGAGGCAGAGTGATCTTCCTCTAGGAACTCATCTACCTCCATGTTAATACTTTGCTGAGGGCAAAAGGCGACTTTAGCTTAACATTGTCCTGACCCCTCCAGGATCCTCTGAGTCTACTTTAACATATAAAAATTCCTTTAGAAGCTTCCTTTATCTCTACCCTCCAAGATAGGTGTTGGCAATTATCCCCCAAATATATGACTCACTGATACACCTCTGAATGGTCTCATGACTGAGTTTTTACTAAACAGCAATAGATGACCTTTTCCTAACAATAGCTGGCCCCCTCAAGGTCCTGGAAACCATGTTTCCATAATACTGGAAGCCTTGTGCTTGCTATCCCTAACCTCCTTCCAACTTGAAAATATAAAATGTGCCACTCTTCATGACCCCATTGCAGCTCTTTCTGCCCACAGGTCCTGACCCTGTGCTGAATAAAATCACCTTTTTGCACCAAAGATATCTTAAGAATTCTTTCTTGGCCATAGGCTCTGGACCCCAACACTTCGAATCACATCAATATCCTAATAAAATAATAGCAAATAAAAACAAACAACTGAAAATGAGTAACAAGGAAGTTATGAGTATCACCAAAAGTGAAGGAAGTCAGTTAAATTTTGGAAATTAATGTAATCCACCAAATTAAGGGATTGGTCTAGAAAATTTTCTGATGTTAATAGATTCAGAAAGACAATTCGATAAAAAAGCATAAAAAGAACTGAATTTTAAGGAGCAAAGTAGGAAAGGCATGATAAAATTCATTTACATAATTCAGTATAGAGATTATCTCTAGGGATAGAAGGATGATTTAACTGAGGAAGGGCACAGATGACCTTCTAAGAAATATGATTTCAATATTATATTTCTTGATAGTGGTTTGGTGTATGTTAACTTCTAAATTAAATATGAATTATCTAATTACATATTCATTTTTGATACATTTTTATGTGATTAAAATATATTACAATAAAAAGAAAAATCAAAGTAGTAACATAGGTAACATTAAAAATAAAAAATATTATCAATATCTAGTCACTTATACAACTGTAGAAAACAGAGATAACCTAAATTGATATTAGAAATTCATGAGAATTCTTCTAATTTTACAGAGAAAAATTCAAACTTTTCACTTGGTTTGTGGTTTTGCAATATTTTGGTTTGCATCTTTTTCCTGAAAATTATTTTTAATTTTTTAACGCTTTATTTATTTATTTGAGAGAAAGAGAAAGACCGACTGTGAGTGGGGGAGTGATAGAGAAAGAAGAAGAGAGAGACTCCTTGAGCAGATTTCCCATTGAGTGTGGAGCTTGGACTCAGAGCTCTACTCTAAGACCTTGAGATCATGACTGGAGCTGAAATTAAGAGTCAGCTGCTTAACTGACAGAGACACCCAGGCTCCCCCAAGATGAATTTTGAAGAAAAAGACAAGCTAAGAACATTGTAGTATCACTTAATCATAAACAAAATAAATATCAAATAGTCATCCAGAAGAATAGTTTGCTATTAACCTGGCTATTCATTTTATGCTTCTTTTTGTTGTTCAAGATAAATGTAAAGGAAGGTTGTGATTATTATGTCTTAACAATGTGCTTTTATTTCAAATCTTATGGTTTTGCTCAAAGTGAAGGAAGAGAGAGAAAAGAAATTGGGATTTTAACACATGAATGAAAAATCAACCTATTTTAAAAGATTTTTTCCCCTTAAATTTTCAATCATTTGGGGATTTCCAGTTCAATCTTTTAAACTATGAAAAATGCTTTAGGTAATTTGGGTAAAACACTGACATTTGAAAATGATGTTTAAAAGGCTCTATAACTTGAAACTTTAAAAATGAACCATCAATTTTAGTGTTGCTGTTGTTTTAGAACTGCAATTAAACATGCCATATGTTAGCTAATCTGCAAATAATACATCTGTGTTCATTTGTGGAATTTCCCTCCTCCAGACTTCTATTCCAAGCTCTACTTAACTGAAGCAACATCCTGTGTTACAGTTACCACACTTTCCTTCTGTGGGCTGAAGATTTTGAAGTCCTCCACATAGCCATGGGTAATCTGCATTTAGTATAGAAGGCTTAGATTTGTGGAGGGAAGGGGGGACAGGTGGGTGATACAATTTTTATCACCTTTTCATCAACAGTTAAACAACAGACTTTACTAAGTATCTATAACTCACTAAATAGCTGTTAGGAATAATAAGCTTACTGCGTAGTTTTACCTTCGAGAATTGTATCATATTATTGAAGAGATAATATACAGGTACCGCACACAATCACAAATTGTATGAAGTCACAGGTGCACGGGGAAAAGTATGTATTAGAAGAGAGAAGGGGGAAAATCGTACCTTTAGGGTACACCTTCACCCTTTCTGACAAATTACTAATTTTCAAGACCCCATTTAATATCACTTCCTCCATAAATGCTTCCCTGCCCTTCCCAGCTCTCCCTACCTAGCCCTCCTCTCACCCATAGACAGATGTAAATCATTTTTTCTCTGTGCTCTCGTAGCACTTACCACAGATTTCTAGGACTTTCTTGTTTGAGCCTTTCCCTTCATCCTGTACTGAAAAGCAACTAAAATTTCAGCAAAACTGTTGCTTTTTTCCTTCCCCAAAGTGTAGGAAAGTATTGTCCCTTTTTAGGGTTCAGTGGTTGGGGTCTTGAAGAATCTAGAGAAGAGGAGGATGGGATGGGAGTACAAGAGGTCTTTGGATGAGTTCAGAAGAGAGTGTGTATCTTGATGCTTGGAGGTCAAAAAGGTGTATTAGAAAAAACGCTTTAGGCATTTATTAATCAGACCATTCCCTTCAGAACATGTGAAGAAAAAAGAAAATCCCTCTTTAATATTTGTTCGTAAATCATGCTACAATATAACAAACAATTCTTAGAGGCTAAATCATAGGGGTCATAGCTTCAGAACCATATAGCCATTTCATAGAACTGTAACACTTGAATATTACCCCTTTCATAGTACATTGAAATAATCCATTTAAATTTGTAGTGGGATAATATTTTGATATAATAACTGTTGGAGATATCTTTCGCTTTCTACTCCCTCCCAGCCCACCTCCTCACCCTGCTTTTTATGTAGCTATTCACATTAAAATAGATCAGAGTGATGAATCAAATGCATTGAAAAAAAGTTTAAAAAATACTCTTGAAAATATGGAAAGGATTTAACCTTGAAAGCAAAAGGTTTTAGTTTGTATGAGTTTGCTAATTTAGAATTCAAAAGGTTAAGTCCTAAAAAAGAGAAAGCTCATATGATAAAGAATATATTTGCAAGAAAATAAAGACAGATAAATCTGTCCTCACTCCTCAAGCCTAAGAATGACACTCAGTAAGATTAGAGTTTTTTGTGGGATCCTGGACAAAAGTAATAGACATTCCAGGAGCATGCTGTCAAAGACTGATTGCCCAGGACAAAAGGGGGGGCTGTGCCATATCTTGAGACCTAAGTGAGTGCCATCTAACATCTGTATGGATAGTGTAGACCATCTAAGACCTAGTAACCAACATTAAGGGGCTCAGCAGAAAGGATGTGCAGTCTGCCAGGCCCTGTCCAAATTATTCCCTGCCAACAAGGTCCCTCCTTTTGTCATAGAGCAAAACACAAAAAACATCAATGCAAACAAAGAATAAACATCGCCTATCCCTTACTAAAAAAAAAAAAAAAAATTATGAAAAACAAAGTATAGAACTCCAGATACCTAGAAAACAGGTGACTGATGGTAGTTTGAGAGTAGGAACCTTCAGCTATACATATATATGGGACTGTAGGAATTACCTAAGATTGTTTCACATATTAGTGACTCTCAATCAGGGATAACTCAATCTCTTCCTCCTGGAGACATTTGACCATGTCTGGAGACATTTTGGTTGTCACAAACTGGCAGGAAGGAAAAGGTGGGGGTAGGGAGGATGTGCTATTAGCATCTAGTGAGTAGACTCCAGCAATGTTGCTAACTACCCTACAATACACACAACAGCCATCTTACAACAAAGAATTCTGTATTTCAGTACGGAGGTCATGAAAACCATGCCCTGGAATGTGACTTGTAGTAAACAAACTTTTGTTATGCCTACTCTGCATGAGAACATGATTTACTAGTGATGCAGTAGTTTTATTTTTGTCTAAAAATTAAGGTTAAGTGGAAGAGAATGTTCTCTGCAAACGGGAGAGAAAACTCTCACGGTGATGTTCTTTTTTCCTTCAACTCTGTGTTCAGCGATACTATATTAGTAACTTAAAATTGGTCATAGTGAAGTATTTACATAAAAGTTGGCAAACTAAATAAATTGGAGCTTTTTGTTTTCACCCCCTGGGCTGGTTGTTGAATATTTGCCAGTATACATAGTATGATTACTGTTTTTCAAAGATTAGTTGCTAGTTTGGGTAATATAAGTAGAAGGAGGAAGCCCAGTTGGAGTTGTGTTTTTTTTTAAGATTTATTTATTTATGTATTTATTTATTTATTTATTTATTATAGACAGAGAGAGAGGCAGAGACACAGGAGGAGGGAGAAGCAGGCTCCATGCTGGGACCCTGACGCAGGACTCGATCCCGAGACTCCAGGATCGGGCCCTGGGCCAAAGGCAGGCTCTAAACTGCTGAGCCACCCAGGGATGCCCCCAGTTGGAGTTTATGAAGAGTCCAAGTGAGAGATTGTTAGCCTTATTGGCCAGATATAGTGGAGTTGAAAAGAAGGGGACAGATTGAAGAGAACTAAAGAGATTTAGTAGTGATTAATTGGGTTGAGACATCAGTTGCTTTGGGCCAGTGGGTGGATGATGGTGCCATTTACTGAAATGGAAAACCCATGAGAGGAATAGGTTTGAAGTGAATAGTGGTGAGTTACCTCTTGCACATGTAAAGTTTGATCTGCCTCTGATATTAAGTTAAAACATCAATCAAGCAGATGGACACAGACATATGCTCATTAGTGTTAACATTATAAAAGACTAAGATTTACTGTTGTTAATATTACCGAATCCAAATATTCAAATAGAATTGGAATTAACTTCATTTAATGGCATGGGATTTGAGTTTTATTCCATCTTATTTCTCCTCCTCCACATCATACATACTCCTTGTTTATCAGATGTTGAACATCAATCTGGAAATCCCTATTCTAACTCCAAGGACTTCAGTTGCTTTTTAGTAAGTAAGTTTTATTTACACCTAGACATATGGGTAAATAGCTCTGTCCTTTCAGAAAATTCATTTATCAGAGCTACTTATACCTTCTGTCTTCTCCATGAAGATACTGGCAGTTTCCACTAAAGTCACTGTGAGTGGTGAGAAGTGCCCAGCCACCATTGTCATGGACAGGTCACATGTCCATTGAAAACTAGATCAAGACTTAGAGCCCCTTCAGGTAAATATGATTTAGAAAACATGAAGAATCCTGGAGGTCAAGAAATATTGGCCATGGCACAAAAATCATGTTTGGTTGCTTTGAAAATTTTTTGTATTTGTTTTGTTTCACTTTAAAACTCTTTGTCTGGGAAAGACAGAGACAAAAAATAAATAAATAAAACTCTTTGTGGGGAGGGGGGAACCTAGTGTCATGATACAGACCACTTGCAAAGTGACTGCAAACATTTTGGGTAGTGAGACATGTGGTGTCTGATGCTGGCAGCAAGGGTGAGCAAACTAAGTTAGCAAGTATTTTATTTATGCCTAATATTGCCTTCATCTTTTTACATATTCTTTCAAGCCCCTAGCATTTTCCAGGCGTCAAGTAAATGAATTTTCTGCTTGCCAATGCCAGATGGCTGGTGTCTTATTTGTAGAATTAAAAATAATTTAAAAAATCATTTTGTAATTGTTTTGCCCCATCCTTGAACCCACAAGTCTTTCTAGGTCTTTCTTCCAGATGATGGATAAACAAATGCTAAAGTTTTATGTGTCCTTGTTTAACTCTAGGCCTCAATCCATCCTGCAATCAGACTTACAGCCTGAGTTTCCCATAAAAGTTAGTAAGCAACTGTCATAGGTCTGGCCTTCTCCACTACTGCAGGGCAAGTGGTGAACTGAAAATAGGATTATTTCTCTCTTAGATGCATATCTTCTTTAATCAAGATATTCTAGAAGTTCAGAAAAGCTGAGTTTGAGTTCTATTTCTGCAAATAAGAAATTATATTGGTATCTATTTTGTGGAGTTTTGGAAAATATATATAAAGCTTGCAGTATATGGCATGTTATATAGGCCTGACCAATAATGTCTGTTAGCTGCTATAGATGAAATTGGCCATCTTATCTGTGAATCATATTTTTCATAGTCCTGAAAAATTGGTTATGTAACCTCTCCTCCACTCTACAAACTAATGGATATCATGTAAAGTAAGATTCCCATGGTAACATAAGTAGTAGGGGTGAGAGAAGATTCTAATTCAGTCTGTCCAACTTCAAAGTAATTGCTCTTTGCAATATGAAATTATATCTCATATTAGACCTGGCTTCCAAACTTCCATCTTATTACCATCAACACTTAATTTACCTATAATCACAAGTTCTTAAGTTTAATTACTTAACATGTCAAGGAAAAATACTAGTTATATAATACTTTGTTATTTTCATGTCTATTAGTAAGATAACATCTGTCCAGGTTAATAAATATGTGTTAAGTACCTAATATATTTAGCTCAGAAATAGTGAGTTATTTTGTATTAGCTCAGAAATATGGAAAATAAAAAATTCCTAAATTTCTCAAATTGAAGACTATGATAAACTCAAATATTGAATATTATGGCAAAAAGGATAATCAAGTTCAAGATTACTAGGATTATAAATTGGTAGAATAACTTTGGACAATAATTAGATGTTATCTACTATAATGGAAAATATTGCATATCTCTTCCTCTTTAGGTCTATAACCTAGATAATCTTTAACATGTATGGAAGGAGACTTATGTAAGGATATTTACTGCAATATTATTTGCAGCAAGAAAAAAAATGGTAACACTGAAGTTCAATGACAAGATGAATGGTAATTATGATATATCTATGTTCTGAAACAGTCTGCATTAGTTACAGAGATGAAAGATTTTTTTTTTTTTTGAGATGAAAGATTTCTATCTACTTTTTCAGAAAGAATGTTAAGACTTCGTGGAGATAAGACTGTTTCAGAAAAAGTATGCTAACATTTCTTTAAAATGCAGAAGAGGAAATCATCTTGATAGATTAAATAAATTACCGAGGGTCAAGAAAATCCTTATATGCAAACTTTGGTCTATCTTGTACCTACAAACCATGCTCTTAGACCAGGAGGAATCAGAGTAATTAAAGATAAGACCTCAGAGATCTAGTTCACTGGCTTCTTTTACGTTTTCTGAAGAGCTTAGGAGGAATCATGTGTTTGCTAAGAGGGAACACCCATGGTTTTACTCTTCTTACTACCACCACTGCACACCTTTTTGCTTCAACTACAATAGCTACAAGTTTTTATTGATTTTAAGAGTTTGCTGGAAAAGAAATTATTTTTTAAAATAGTTTATTTGACAGAGAGAGAGAGAGGCACAAGTAGGAGGGAGGGGAGAGGGAAAAGGAGAGCAAGAAGCAGACTCCCTGCTGAGCGGGGAGCCTGATGTGGGGCTCCAACCCAGGACCCTGGGATTATGACTTAAACTCAAGGCAGATTCTTAACCAAGTGAGCCAGCCAGGTGCCCCTGGAAAAGAATTTTAAAGAGTGTTCTATGCTAATACCCATGTGAATCAGAATACCTCAAATTAAAAATAAGAGAACTGAAGCTCAGAGAGGGAAACTAGATTGCCCACAGTCACAAAGCAGAGAATGAGAGTTCCAAGGCCACATGGCCTTCCAGTATGCCATGCTGCTTCTAAGCATTCTCAGATCCTAACCCAGGTGCCTCTCTGAACTAGAAGAAAAAGTCACTAACTGAAAAAGGGGTCATGCTGAAAAGCATGTTCGGGAGGCACCAAAGACCAAACCAATGGAGGTTAGGCCCAAAGAGGGAAAACTGAAGTTTCCAATGGAGAAGAAAGATGAGGAAACTTACTTCATATTTTTGCTTTCAATATACATTTTCAGAGGTTCTGTTTTTCTTCTGGAGCTGGAATAAATTTTCAAAGGGGACTAATTGCACTCTCTTAGGGGAAAAAAGTAATTGCTTCGCAGTTTAATTGAATGAGGATAGATTAGTTTCCGCCGATGGTTTGTCTTCTTTTAGTAAAGGAGACTCACTGAAAATGAGCAGCCGAGGAGCAGAGGAAATGGATTCATAGGGCCCTAGCTGATGGGTGCCCAGAATATAAACACTGGTCTCCTTTTCTGTGTTGAAATTTCAGGGCATATTTATCTTCTTTGTCTACCCTTCATCATTAGTTTCTGTGGCCTTCACATGTCACCAAGAAGCTCCGAGCTTGGAAATACTGTTTTACAATATTGTATGAAAATACAGGGCTAGAAGTAGGACACAGGCTTTAAATAAATTTGGGAAAATCCCTTTTAACCCCATAGTATCTCCTTTTACCATTTATAATTAGAGCTAAAGAACGTAAGTTTATTCCAAGACTATTTATTGATTAGTATTTAGAAGTCATGCTTTTCTCTCACTAGAGATATTTCTTTCTGTGTGAAAGGAGAGCAGTTAATGTTAGCTATTGGCTTCTCCCTGCCTTTCACATACTCATTCTCTGGGAGGGAAAAGTGATCTCATAGGATTAGAATGATTGAGAAAAATAAACTGGACATGTTCAGTTTAGCTCCTTTTTTTCATTGTAAACCAGGAATTTCATCTGATATTCCAGGGCTGTATTCTTTTGCATCAGGCTGTCCCAGACTGGAATTGCCTAAGAGAGAGAAGCAGACACTGCTAATTCTTGAGTAATGTAGCTACATTACAGCCAATTATATAGATGATGCTTTGACCTTCATCTGCCACTCTTGTTCATTCTCTGTCTGTATCGTTCTCATCCTCTGGAATACATGTAGAAGAGATGTTGCCTCTCAAAGACCTTGACACTGCCAATGTGGCAGTTACTCTTCTAGATCTGGGGATGCAATAGTGATATTAACAGATAAGAACTGTTCAAATGGAGCTTGCATTCTAATGGAAGAAAAAATAAAAAGCACTAAACAAATATATTATTGTTTTAGGATAATTTAGGATAATGGTATGAGATAATAATTAACTGAGGGAGATCACTTCAGTTTGAGTGTTTAAGTAGCAAATGGACATTTGAACTGGGTCTAAAAAGAGAAAAATAGACAGGCATGCAAATATCTGGGGCAAAAACATTCCAGGCAGAAAGAAGAACAAATGAAAAAGACCTTGGCATGTTCAAGGAATTGCAGGGTGGGGGGTGGGGGTGGGAGGGGCGCTAACACAACTGAAGAAAGTGATAAGTGGGAGCAAATGTAGGGAAATTAGAACAAAGTGATAGGTAGAAACTTATTTGTTCAAATGAAAGAAATAATATATTATTTGATAGATTATTATAGGCATGCTACTTTTTAAGGTGGCCATAGGAAGAAAGAAATAAATAGGATCATTCCTTAAAGGAAATGTTTTAAAGTTTAAAAGTACAAAGAGTTTGATTACTGAAATTTAAATGACCATTTTTTTTGGTTGTATTACCTATTATTTTATGCCTAACACCCCATTCTCCATTTTCATTTTTATATTTTCCTATGATCATGCACAAAAACAAGGAGCTTGTGACATGCTGTCACTTCACTGTCTCTCTCTCGCTCTCTCTCTCTCTCTCTCTCTCACACACACACACACACACACAGTCTGAGCTAGATGCACTAGATGCAGTGGGTGGGAAAACCTACTGGAACTTTTAAAGAGATAAGCAACTGACAGCTGGAAGTCACATCTTGGTTGTTTTAGGTCTATCTCTGCCATCAGTTGTGGATCTGAACAAGCCCTCCTGATCTCAATTTCTTCTTTAATAAAGATCAAGAAATCTTCTCTCAGCCACCTGAAGGAAGAAAACCCTTTCAATTCTATCTCCAAAACATTTCTAAAATGATCACCCTCCTTTCATCCTTACATGAGCTACACAGAATCTATCTCATCTACCACCAACTTTATTTTTATACGATTTGCTTCTTCCTCCATCTTCTTTCACGATTTATGGAGGATTAATAATAATGCAACAAAGGAAGAAGAGTACACTGAGAAATGGTGTAGAGTGAGATTAGAGTACTCAACTCATTTATCTGAGGAATAGCAGAATGTTCCCATGAATTTATTCATTCTAGGAAAAGCAGGTTGAGAAAGGAAGGCAGAGTAAACACATTTAATTTTGCCATAGTGATATCGAGGGAGAGTCAGGGCATTGAACTATTTAAAATAGCAGACCATACACGGATAGCATAAGAAATATATTGTGTACCCTACAGGATGCTAAGATTTAGAGGAAACTTCACACAGCATTCAAGTATTTAGCCTCTCTTTAAACTCTGGAAGATCCGGCATATTTGGTCTATGTGTTTACATGGCAGCTATTATATATCACTATGTAGAAGTTGCCTCATCTGCAAAAGATTTGCATACTTGCAACTTGGTTCATCTCAACCCTGCTTACTCTAGGAATTTAGATGATCTCCCTTTCTCCTATAGGTAGTGACATTTAGTCTCTTGACTTAAGAGAATGCAGGTTGATGCTCCTAAAATAACAAGATAATTCCATTAGGAAGATATAGGGTTTTATATTCTTGCTCTTTACCTAACTTGCCCTGTGGGCTTGTACAAATCCCAGATATACTTCAATTTCCCCATCTGCAATAGGGAGATATTATTTACCTCACAAAACTGATGTGTAAATAAAGTGGTTAAAGTATTTGACAACACACTGAAAAGCAACTTAGAGCTTACTAGTTGAGTCATTGTTGAAGATTTTACAGAATTTTAGAAGCAGTGCTAGGGTTTTCTAGAGTAAGAACTGGTGATTTGGAATCCAATCTATCTTAAGCAATAAAATTGGCATTTATTTTGGAATGTTCCAGGCATTCATAAAATCTTTTGATAACATTTTAATTTTTCGCATTGGAGAACAAGCCCTTCCATAACAAAATCCATTGAATTTGGTTCTTATGGTACTGAATTCCCTTCTAGCTTAACGAGTAATTTTGCTGCTCAGACTTTACCAATTTTAAGCACTGCAACCCTCTCCCTCTGCCTTCCATCATACAGAGAGTGACTACTTTGTTTTGGTAAGTAGCCAAACCAGAACTATTGATATAGAGGACGTAATCCTGGGGTTTTGTTGAGATGATTAAAAGAATCTCTCATTCCTTGTACTTGAGGCAGTGAGGATGTATCTTCGGACTGCCAGAGGCCACCTAGTGGAGAGAGCTTGAAGGTACCTAACACAAGTCAAGCAAAGCAGGCTGAAAAATGGATACAGGAAAGAAAAGACTTCAGGATACATTCTTGGACTTTAGCTGGCTATATTTTGATTCTGTGAGTCAGAAGATGCCAACACCAATTTCACCAGTTTACAGTGAGGGCCTCCATGAACATGAAGTCAACATAGAAGAAAATGTAATAGAAAAAGAGAGAAACTGAGGACTGCAGAAATTATTTAATGTCCTGGATCCAGCCATGTCTGCCCTTTTGTTTATACAAGGCAGTAGGTTCATGTTTTTATTTCATCTAAGTTGAGTTCTATTTTATTACTTGCATCTGCAAGACTCTCTACAAATAGACTACAACATCAACACTTTACACTTTAATATTTAACCTTTAATTTTATAGTCCATTCTATTATTCATGAATGACTCCTGTGAATATGTCTTCTCTAATTCACCCAAGACTACAGACTATCCATGACTTATACCACTAAAGTATCTCCCAGTAGACCTTTATATATTATTATAAAATAGACACTAAATAGATAATGGTCGCTAATAAATATTTGTTAATGGATGTAGAACAGTGGATGATTGTTATTCATAAAAATATATTTCATGGATCAACTAGTAATACAAGGAGAAAGCTGCCCCTGGGATAGGGGTGGGAGATGGGGTGGGATTTAAATACATTCTAGATATACAAGTATTCAGAAGTCCAATTTAACTTCCTTCATATTTTCTTATAGTCAAGAAGCACTAACATGCATAATAATTGCCTAAGAATAATAATGATACTGATAATAGCTATCTAATGTTTTTTTTTAAATTTTATTTATGATAGTCACAGAGAGAGAGAGAGAGGTAGAGACGTAGGCAGAGGGAGAAGCAGGCTCCATGCACCGGGAGCCCAACATAGGATTCAATCCCGAGTCTCCAGGATCGCGCCCTGGGCCAAAGGCAGGCGCTGAACCGCTGCACCACTAGGGTTTCCTAGCTATCTAATGTTAACTGAACACTTTCTATGTGCCAATATTGCTGGCCACATCAAATACATGATCTCATTTAAACATGTAACAACCCTATGTAGTAGAGAACTTATTGTTCTCATTTTACAAGTGAGGAAGTTGGGGCTGATCATAATTAAAAGGTTTTCATAGTATCTTATAGAACTAGTACTGGGACTCAAACCCAAGTAGATTCCCAACACTGTGATTTGCATAAAGTCCATGAATATTTTATAAGAGAACAAGAATTCAACCAAAGAGTTTTACTTTATCAGGTAGGGAACATGTGCATGCAAGTTAAATCATTTCGTATATTCTCCACATTTGATAAAAAAAAAAAAATCTCTCCAGCACTTTTTGCCTTGCCTAGTAATAAACTAAAACTCAATTTTTATTTCTATAGATTTGCTAGGGAAAAAAACTAAGTAAAACAAGATCTTTCTATTTTGGCAAAAATTGAAAATATACAGTTTTCCACAAAACATGATCTTGTTTAAATTATTCAAAGTGTAACTTTTATTCATTTCTTTAGAACACCACATTGGCCTTATGTCCTTTACAGAACTTACACAGAGTGAGAGTTCATTACCTTCCTGATGAATTAGAAACATCTGTGAGGCTGATAGATTGCTCATCTAGAAAGGACAAAGTGAAATACTATTAATTCTTTATTAAGGTAAAAGAAGCATCAACATTGCCAGAAAAAATTGATATACCTAGCCAGCTAACTGAAGGTTTACGATCACTTGATGTATTGAATGTCATTTTTTATAGGAGATCTAATTTAGGCCTTTGTGTTTAGCTTTTTAGAAATAACATAAACTTTTCATTATTAACTACATATTCTTTTTTAGGGGAATTTAGTTTATTTATCTACTGTATTATGTTGCAGTTATTTGACCTTGAAGAATGAATAAAATATTAATATTTAAATAAAAAGTCAACTGGAAAATCACAAAAAGTGAAATACACATCTAAACACAGGACAATTTATTCTGAGATATATTAAGAATTAAATCTTATTTAATTTCTTTAAAGAACAGTTTGTTCTTAAAGCAGAAAGTAAAAAATGGCCTAAAACCTTTTTGAATCTTAAAAGGTCAAACTTGACTGTATGGAGCTATTTTTAGTCATGCTTTTAATATCTTTAGCAATCAAGAAGATAGGAAGTTTATGCTTCTATTTATATCTCAGATGATGCAAATACTAAAGTTGGTATTACATTTTTTATTACTATAATTACAATGTAATATGTATTAATAAAGTTACTTCTCTAACAAGTATTCATAATGAAAATGATTTCCAGAGCCCAAATAAGAGTCAAAAGTGAAAAATATTTGAAGGATCTATAATCTGTTTAGCTTATTATCGTAAATTTACTTTCCTGTTGTAATACCAAGGCAAAGAAATTCTTAACAAAGCTTAGACAGATTATGGATTCTTTAACTATAATTAAACCTATTTCATAGTCTAAGGTCTGAGTGACAGAGCTAGACTCTGGTACAATTTAAGATAGTCAACATTTTAGTAAGGATAAAAGCCATAGAAAATCTGATTAAAGAAGGCTTTTGAAACATTGATTTTAAAACTTTATAGGACATAAAGCAAATGCCAAAAGAAAAGGAGTCCTGCGAGTATAAGCTTTGGATAAAAGGATTAGGACTTATGTGCCATCTATATTTCTGATTTGGTAGGTATATATGAATATGAAGAAAAACATTACTTCTTTACAAGGGATGTACAATACCAAGAGATCTGTGTGCTTTCAAAAAAGCCTGTGAGTATCTTGATGAGATAACTAGGCTATAGATTTGTTATCTTCATTGTGGATATAAGAAAACCTAATTCATAGAAGGACAAATGGGGAGCAGTATGGGTCAGATATCCAGGTTAAGATGTCTGAGAGCAGGCCTAGAAATTGTCCAGAAGCAAGCCAGAAAAGTCATGGAGTTCAACCTGTAAAAAGTGTTCCTATCTGAATCCTGCAGGGTTAAATTCTTTGATTTTCTAGGCTCAGTTTCTTTTAGTTAAAATATAACCTAAAAGAATTAAAAGCAATTTAAAGAAATAGATAAAAGTACTTGTTTGATTTTTTATTGATTGTTTAATTAATTTAGATATTAAGTCTAAATTCTCTAATATTAGACTCTTAAACTCAATTTATACAAAGTATACACATTTTTAGAACTAAGTCAATTATCTAATAACTGCTAGTAGTGAATAATGCATACAAAAAAGGCTATTTTAAGTAAATAACATGCATTAAGTTATATAATCATCACCCTATGAAGTGCATACTATTATTGATCTAGTTTACCTATGTAGGTACAGTGAGATTGGGTTACTTGACCAAATACTCACTTCATGAGTGGCAAGAGTAAGCCTTGAACCTAGACATGTTCCAGAACCTGTGCTCTTAACCAGGACATTGCCCTGCCTCTTTCATAAGGGGAGGCACTTATTTTTAACATTTAAAAGAGTTGAATACATAGAAATTTAGCATCTTTTCAAGATGATTGTTGAAATTTCTGGCATTAAATGATTCATTACAAAAACCCAAACTGAGGTAGGAAATTCCACAGAGAATGCAAGAATATACTAAAACTATTCTGAGAAATCTATGAGGGGCTTCTTGTGTGTGTGTGTGTGTGTGTGTGTGTGTGTGTGTGTAAAATCTTCATTTAGGAAAAAAAAGTGAATTACCTACAAAAGTGTCTGACATATGGGCCCTTTGTGACACTGCATATATTGTAACTACCAGTGATGTAGATTTTGGAAGATGATGGGGATTTTGGAAGGTTTTGAGTGTGTTTTTTTCTTTTTTTTAATGTTACTGTTGACATTTAGAAATAAAATATCTTTGGAGAATTTCATTTGAAAAGTTTTTCAATTGGTGATTAGATACAGAAATTCTGGCAAACAATGGAATACCCCTCCAAAATAAAAAGGAATGAACTACTGATATACGTAACAGGACAGATGAATTTCAAAAATATCATACTAAGTGAAGGAAAGTAGATAGAAAGACTGCATTACTTGCAGGACTCTATTTTTATGAAGGTACAGAAAAATTGAGGCTTTAGTAACAAATGCAGATCAGATTGGTGATTTACAGGGGCATGAGGTGGGGAAGAGGATAGACTGTAGAGGGGCAAGCAGACAACTTTTGGGGTTCTTAGTATTGTGAGAATTTTTTTTTTTTTAAAGATTTTATTTATTTATTCATGACAGTCACAGAGAGAGAGAGAGAGGCAGAGACACAGGCAGAGGGAGAAGCAGGCTCCATGCACCGGGAGCCCGATGTGGGATTCGATCCCGGGTCTCCAGGATCGCGCCCTGGGCCAAAGGCAGGCGCCAAACCGCTGCGCCACCCAGGGATCCCAGTATTGTGAGAATTATATCATAGTTTCTCTCTCATACATACATTCATTGAAATAGTCACTTACACTAGTAAGTTTTAGTATAAATACATTCTACCACAATAATGCTAGTTTTTAATACATTCAACCTTCAACTCAACTAACATTTTATTCAGGGAATTGACTGGATTTTGGAGACAAAAATGTGGGTTGATACCTCAATATATTAATATAATATTAATACTTTTCTATTTTGATAAGTGTTTAAGAAGGTACAAGGACTTGATTTTTTTTTTTTTGTTAGGCAAGTTCTAAAATTTTAGAGTATTATACGCTGAAGAAATACTTTTACCTCAAAACCATATTAAGAGTCATTAGACCTATTGTTATTTGGATGATAGCTATAGATTGTATAGGATAATAAGTATGGATAGAAAATGCCAGAATACAACTTACCTTTCTACCTAGTTGTATTTTCCATTCAACAAGATCAGATTCTCAGAAATTACATTCATCTTATAGATGAATATAAGTAATAGTTTTCTAACTATACATGGATTCCAAAATGTAATGTCTATTCTGAAATAAGACATTTACTAGAAACAGTCACTTTTGCTATTTGGTGATACATTATATATATTTATATTTATTAAATATATATTATATATATTATATTTATATATACATTATGCATCCATGGTGTATAGGAGTATTTGATTAAATGATTACGTTAAAATAATTTGTTTTTCAACTTATTGTCTGATAATAAGCACATAGAATGGAAGTTCTCACAATTTTATTTGTATTAGTGAATCTCGTTGCCATTTTTTCAGTAATGATTACAGAAGTTTTCTGATTTTGATAAGGAAGGTGGCAAGATAAATTTTTCATTTCCACTTTTGAAGTAATGCATTTTTATTAGCCTATTGCTAAAGTCAAGTAAATTACAGTTGATTTAGTTCAGCATGCCAGAAGTAGATAACTTCTTATTTTTGTATTTTTTTATGGATAAACTTTGTTTTACAATCAAACCAAAATTTTTCCTGTATATAAAAGAATAATGTTATAAGGTAACACATAGCTATTTTCTGCCATTTTTATATTCTGGTTCTTTTTGATAAATGTGGAAAATAAAAGGACATTTGGCTAAATATCCTATTTCATGTTCTAAGTTGCTTATCAAATATTTCTTTATAAACTAACAAACATGATTATGTGTTTGTTTATAATTTTTTAAATTTTATTTATTTATTCATGAAAGACACACAGAGAGGGAGAGAAGCAGAGACACAGGCAGAGGGAGAAACAGGCTCCATGCAGGAAGCCCAACATGGGACTAGATCCCAGGTCTCCAGGATCATGCCCTGGGCTGAAGGTGGCGCTAAACCGCTGAGCCACCCAGGCTGCCCTGTTTGTGTGTGTTTAAAGAGTAGATTGTTCATGAATACTTTTCTTTCCTTAGGAAATTCTGGGTAGTACTAAAAGCTTTGGAACAAATTTATAACCTTAATATGATGCCATTGGGTGAGTTAAGCTGAAGATTACAAAGTCCTTTGCTTTCTGTCAGTTGACCTTGACACCACAGTGTCCTATTCAAAGCTTCATGAAATCTTCATTTATGTAAAGAAGGGTCCTAAACAGCAAATTTAAGTGAATTCTGAATAAGGTTTTAATGTTAGTTAATATTGTATATGTAGAATACAGATCTCCTAATTCTTATTTCAGGGAAGACTTATTTCTTAAGAACTTTTGACTTTATTGAAGCAAAGATTAAAAAACATTATTAAAACTTTGTTAGACAAAACAGGAGAACTAATGTTCTCAGTAAAAAAGATGTCATTATCTAGCTAACCAAAGGCTTATATTCACTAAATGTACTGAATTTTTTTTCTAATGTACAATTTCTGTATTTCAATTGCTTTTTATTAGTAAAATGAGCATTTCACTTATTAACACCTAAGTATACATTTTTTTTCTTTTTTTCTTTTTTTTTTTTTTTTTACAGTAGTTAATTTTATTTGTTCAAGGCTCATATTGCAAGCATTAACCAAGCATGGGCTTTGATTCTGTGAGCCCAGATTCACATATTTAGGAAGATAAAAGCAAACTGTGATCCATGAATATGGATGAAAAACTAAAGGCTCACAGTTAATTACATCATGGTTTTAAATTTCTACAGCCTAGAAGCCAGAAGTCACAGATCTTTTAGGTCTTTCTGGATATCCCACAAGGTATCTGCACTTTTCTTGAGCTGGGCAACCTCATCATCCTTCAGCTTCTGATTGATCACATTGGTTAAGCCCCGAGCGTTCAGGATACACGGAAGACTCAGGAAGACTTCCTTCTCAATACCATACATGCCCTTCACCATTGTTGACACTGGATGAATCCTGGAGAGATTTTTCAACATGGATTCAATGAGATCAGCCACACTTAATCCAATAGCCCAGTTGGTATATCCTTTTAGCTTGATGACTTCATAGGCACTTTCAACCACCATCTTATGCACTTCCTTCCAATTTTCACTGTCGTTGTCTATTCCCATTTCTGGATTCAGTTCCTGAAGAGAAACACCTGCCACATTCACTCCACTCCACACAGCCACACTTGAGTTGCCATGTTCTCCCAAAATCCATCCATGGCAGCTGCTGGGATGAATGCCAAGTTTTTTAGCCATAAAATAGCGAAATCTAGAAGAATCCAGATTACACCCACTTCCAATCACACGGTGCTTGGGTAGTCCACTTAGTTTCCAGGTAACATATGTAAGAATATCCACTGGGTTGGAAACCACAATTATGATACAATCAGGACTGTACTTGACTATCTGAAGAATAATGAATTTGAAGACATTAACATTCCTTTGCACCAGATTGAGGCGGCTGTCTCCCTCCTGCTGGCGGACTCCTGCAGTCACCACCACAATCTTAGAATTGGCAGTCACAGAGTAATCTTTATCTGCCACAATTTTAGGTGTCTGTAGAAATAAACTCCCATGCTGTAGATCCATCATTTCTCTGAGTTTATCTTCTAAAACATCCACAAGGGCAAGTTCATCAGCCAGAGACTTTCCCAGAATGCTGATGGCACATGCCATACCAACTTGTCCAACACCCACTACAGTGATCTTATTGTTTGGGATTGCAGCTTCTTCTTCTGCAACTGGTGCAATCAGGTTTTCCTTAAGAGTTGCCATTGTGCCCCGAGACCAGCGGCTGTAAGGGTCGCGCGAAGGAGACCAGGTTAGCCTTTTCTTTTTTTTCTTACACGGGTTGTTTTTCCTTCTGATCTATACTTATTTGGTAGCCTTGAAGAATAAAAGGTGCCCTAAATCTTATAAGATCAAATTTGATAGTAAGGAGTTAGTTTTAATAATCAAACAAAAGTTAAATAAGATCTCAGTTATGTATCTTAAAATGAGACATAATTTTAGAAAATAATTTGAAGTACAATGCACTTAACAGAAAAGTTATAGGTAGCTTTGACAAGTGAAACTATAATTCCCCTGATTACCAAATGTCCAAACAGTTTCATTAATCTATGAGCGCAATTAGAAGAGGATCTATGTGTGTATGCTTACATAGTCTATAGAAATAAAGCTTAAATGCCCCTTAAATACGAAATTCCATTCCTTGGATTTATTATGTTGCATTTATATTATTAGGTAATTTAACATATATTAAAATTTCCAATGTGACATTTTAACACTGGAATTCCATAGGATGCTAGTTCTTATCTCCCTAGCTTAGAGGGGGCAGGGGAGTTAACTTCCAGTGGAAAATTTCTCTATGGTAGAGAACATATTCTTTATTGCTCAGTATTGGTATATTTTACTAAATGTTCTAGATAAACATATAGTATTTATTCTGCATTCGATTAGTGTAACATTGGTTTTCATAAATCAAGTTTCTTCATCTATTCTTACTGATAACTTATTTGCTTTATTTCCTTCAAGTTACAGAAAGAAAAGAGTTATCTTCGGTTATGATTGTATATTGATCTATTTACCATTTCAGTTACAATGACTATGTATTATGTTAATAACACTTACCATGAGATGTATCTTCTTACATTTTTTAAGTGTACAACAAAATATTGTTAACAATAGACAAAGTGTTGTACAGATCTTTGGAACCTTTCATCTTTCATAATTTGGAATTTTCCATTGGTTAGCAATTCCCTACTTCCCACTCCCCCCAGTTCTTGCCAACCACCATTCTATGCAGCTTTAATGAGCTTGACTATTTTAGGCACCTTGAGTGTAAGTGAAATCATATAGTATTTGTCCTTGACTGGCATATTTCAGTTACCATAATGTCTTTAATGTTTGTCTATGTTTTTACTTTATGTTAAGGGTTTCTTCTTTTTATTTTTATTTATTTTTTACTTTAAAATTTTGTTTAGGGATTTCTTTTTAAAGGTTGAATAATATCCCATTGCACACATATACTATACTTAATTCATGTGTTGATGGACATTTAGGTTGTTTTCACATTTTGGCTGTTGTGAATTATGCTGCAGTGAACATTATAGTGCTATAGTGATCCCTGTTAATATCTCAATGCAAATATTTATAGAAATAGATTCTAAAATTCATATGGAACCACAAAGGGTGCTAAAAAAAACAAAATAATTAAAGAAAATACAAAGCTGGAATCCACATTTCTCTACTTCAAAATATGGTACCAGAATAAAAAGCAACACAACAGACCAATGGAACAGAATAGAGAGGCCAGAGATAAGTCAACAATTATGATCAACTGATCTTAAATAAAGGTGCTGAAATTACACCATGGTAAAAGGAAAGTCTTTTCAATAAACAGTGTCGTGACAACTGCAAAAGGTGCATACTAGAGGCAAAAAAAAATGAAATTGGAACTTTATCTTGTACCATACACCACAGTCAACTCAAAATGGATTAAAGGCAGACATAAGACCTGAAACTGTGTAACTCCTAGAAGACAACATAGGGGGAATTTCCAGGAAATTGGTCTTGGCAATGATTTCATAGAGATGACAACAAAAACAAAAATAGATACATGGAACTATATTAAACTAAGAAGCTTCTACACTGCAAAGGTATCAACATCAGTGTGAAAATGCATCTTATGGAATGGGAGAAAATGTGTGCAAACTATATTTGGATAAGGGATTAATTTCTAAAATACATAAGAAACTCCTACAACAAAAGTGAACAAGAAAAGCCTTAACAATCCAAATTAAAAATGGGCTGAAGATTGGAATAGACATTTCTTCAAATAAGACCTACAAATAACCAGAAGTTATGTGAAATGATGCTCAATGCCACTGATCATCAGGGAAATGGAAATAAAACCCACAATGAAATATCACTTCACACCTGTTAGGATGGCTATTATCAAAAAACAAAAGACAGCAAGTATTGGCTAGAATGTGGATAAGTTGCAACTTTTGTACAGTGTTGGTGGAAGTGTAAAATGGTGCAGCCAATGTGGAAAACAGTATGGAGTTATGGAGTTTCCTCAACAAAAAAATAGAACTAGGATATGATCCAGCAATCCTACTTCTGAATATTTATCCAAAAAAAAATGAGATCAGGATCTTGAGGGAATATTAGCACTTCAGTGTTACTGAAGAACTAATTAAATTTACTGTATATATCTTAAGACTACATGATTATGTGCATATAAATCTGGCATGGTTGTATTTGCCTGTGGAATTAATATCTTTTTTTTTCTAGTATGGAAAGTTCTTTATACTTATAAAATTTCTTAAATTCTAGTTCATCTGATGTTATAATAATTAAGCAACTCTCCAGCATTCAGTGCTTTAAAGATGACTTGATTTTCTTCTGCCTTCCACTCTTTCAAAATCCTGCTGTGGTCTGCTCCTTAGAATAATTTGTCCTTTCTTCTCCTACTCTATCTCTTTAAGATGGTCTCTAAGATTTCAAGAATTTTAATATGATATGCTCAAGTGTTGTTTTCTTTGGGTTTATTTTACTTAGGGTATCTAGAAACTCTTAACTATGTGAGTTTTAGCTCACCAGTTTTAGAAAATAGTAAGTCTTCAAATATTATCCAGAGCCATCCACTCTCCTTTTTCACTTATGGGTTTTCAATTTTAAAGTTTGTGGAATCTATGCTTATTTCAACATTAGAAAAGCACACGAGACATTTTCTTTATGTTCTAGAACATATTTACTTTCTTTCTTGTATTTTCCATCCTTTTCTTACTGAGCTTCAACTTTGACATTTTCTACAAGCCTATCTTCCAATCATTCTTTTTCTGACATGTAAATAACTATTAAAGTCATTAATTATATTTTAATTTCATTATACTTATTCTTCTAGCATCTCATTCTGACCCTTTTAGAAAGGTATACGATGTAGTGGCATGGGCAACAAAAGCCACTCATTTTCATAAAATGGAAAGTAAAAATATTTATGCTGTCAGCTCTAAAGATCCAGTTACTTAAACTGGATTTAGTCAATTTAAAATGACTTTATTATCAACACAATATATTTTCCTTGAACTCTAGGGATGAATCATAGGCTAGAATTTAACATAATTCTAATGGCTAAAAGGTGAACTTCTCTGACTAACATAAGCTGGGGGTGGAAGGGCAGGCAAGGATATTGGTTTTTTCTTTTCACTGCTGTGTTCCCAGCACGCAGAGGAGTGCCTGGTATAGAATATGTGCTTTTTATTGTTTGAGTTGAATAAATGAATTCCTGAATCAAATGGAGGTAAATGAGCAACCCAGTTTGTTTCATTTTTTCACCATCTTGTAGAATAAGAGTTCAAATTAATCTTTGTGAGCCGCTAATCTAATTAATACAAATAGCAACATTAAAAAAATATTATAAGGTATGTGTGGCCTTGATTTTGTAATTTTAATGAAATAAAATAGATTTTTTGATAAAGAATATTATCAGAGACAAAATGGCATTTCTTAGTATTAAAAAGGATCCATTCATATAGAAGACATATTGTTGAATATACATGTGTTTAATGAGATTTAAGCAATTATAAAACAATAAAAATTGATAAAAACATAGTAGAAAATAGAAAAATAGACAATCATGGAGATTTTAATAGCATTTCTCAGTATATGATAAAATGTATACACATCAAATATTCACAAGAATATTGAAGATTTGAAAAGTAACATCAACCAACTTCTGACATTTTAAAACACACCAAACAACTGTAGGATACATATGCCTTTCAAATACATAGGCAATATTCACCAATATAGACCATACAGTCAGCAATAAAACAAGTCTCAATGTATTTCAAGGGTAAGAATAAAACAGACCATATTTTCTTGCCAAAATGGATTTAAGTTAGAAATCATTAATAACTAATTAGCTTTCAAGGTCTCCGTGTATCTAGAAATCAAACAACGCACCACTAAATAATCTATGGTCATGTGAAGATATCACAATGGGCATTGACAGTTGTTTGTTTATGCCCTAGATATTACTAAAACCATGCTATTGAACTGCTGTCAGTGAGGAGCAATAGATGTTTTTTCCGGGTCTTTCATTATTAAACAAACCCCAGCAACCTCAGATATGCATTTACATTTTTAAAAAATATATCTAAAAAATTTTAAAAGGACTGAGATTAAAATGAGCATTGCAAAGATCTAGGAGATAATATAAATTGCAAAAGCATGAATGAAAAGGATGGCTGCCTGACTTGTAAATATCCTGGTCATCCCTACCTCAGTACCAACTGAAGGAGGTTTGCCTGACAGGGGTCTTTGACAGACACATTCCAGCTTCACAGTTTAGAACTACGCTGCACAGGATAAGCCTTACATATTGGTGGGCTCTCAGACTGATTTATAAGAAGAACACTGCATCACTAACAACATAAAATCTTCACAAAATGCATCGACATTAAATCCAGTAAGTGGATTCAAAATGTTTTTTTGGCAAAGAAACTTGTAGTTTGATTTGTATTATTGGAAAATAACAAGACTGTCCTATAGGCTAAAGACATTTCACACTGAGATTAATGTTTATTTATTGGCAGGATTAGTTTTCTTCCCTTCAATTAAATCAATAGATTTCATTTCTCTCTTATCTGCTTTGTTCACCTGGTCAGGTGTTTTGATATTCCAAGCCTCAGTCAAAGTACCACTTTTTTACAAACCCATTCCTGATTTTGCACAGGCACAATTGATGGTTATTTCCCATAAGTTAAATAAACGCTTTCCACTCTATATCACTTCACTAGATACAGACACTGGCAGTTGTATTATCATTTAAACCTATCTGCAACCCACATGACAGTATAGTGGTTTTAGCACACTCATTTTCCCAAGGAGGAAATGAAGCATATCTCCTCATTTCCAATGAGCAATAAATATTAGAGATGGGATTTTAGACCAGATGGACCAAGTCCAGAAAGGATGCTCTTGTCCACACTGCATGCACCATCTACTCAACTGTACGTTATAAAAATATGTGTACATACAGGGATGCCTGGGTAGCTCAGTCTGTTAAACATTTGCCTTTGGCTCAGGTCATGATCCCAGGATTCTGGGATTGAGCCCTGCCTCAGGTTCCCTACTCAGTGGAGAGTCTGCTTCTCCCTTTGCTTTTCCTCTTTGCTCATTCTCACTCTAATAAATAAATTGAATATTAAATATATATATATATACAGATATTATAACATAGAAGATAAATCAAGCCATGAAAAAGGTATATATTGTAATACTGATTCTTCCTCCTACCACATCCATTTATCCAAAGATTCTCCAGGTCCTCTACATATTTGCCATCTGATTCTATAAATCTGTAATCCTTTGTGACCAAAACATCCTTTCTCACCTTGAGAGCCTCTTGCAATATCCATCTGATATTTTATTTCAGTCTTTCTCTCAGATGATCTATTATCTACACATTAGCAACAACGGATCTTTTAAAATGTAAACTGTTTTATATTACCCTAACTTAAAAATTGTCAATGGCTTTCCACTGGTCCTTGTGTAAGGTCTGATTCCGTTTCCTTTTCCAGCATCATCCCGTGCCACATTAATGCAATATTGTTCTAGAGTACTGGCCTTCTCTCTTTTCCTCAAAAATTCTAAGATTCCTGCCTTGCCTCATACTCTGACTGCTATTCTTTCAGCCTAAAACATGATCATGTTCAAACTGACCTACTCCTCCAACTCAGGGTTATATTCAAATCCACAAATGACTATCTCTTTTTCATCTTTCAAATTTAAACTTAGATACTATCTCTTCAAAGATGCTTTTATTGTTTTTCTGTATCAACTTCTGTGTACAGTTTCTCAAGCAAACATATTAAACAGGCCAGCATTTGGGAGGCATCCTCTTACTCACCTGGTAGCCAGTACACAAGCATAGGGGCCACCCCCCACATGCCACCCCCTCCACCTGGAGCTTAGTGGTCAACTCAAGATTTTCCTCACTGATAGCTTTTTCCCAAGCCCCATTTCTGTGGTCTCTTAGCTGGCTCTGCAATTGTTGGTTATCAATCTCAGGAATTTCCTAGATGAAATCTAAAATTAACTTCTAAACACAGAGCAGAGAGAGACCAGAGAAAGAGGTAGACCACTCCAAATTGGTAGATGGCAGGTTTAATAAGCAAGGGAACTTACATATGAGATTTGTCTTGGGCAGCCACAGATAGATCTCCACATTTGCCTGCCGGAATATTAAAGTTTATATAGAGATCTTAATGAATTTTAATTATGTAACCATTCCAGGTGATCTCAACAACACCTTACTCTTTCAAAGGTACTTCCTTAAAATGGCTTCAGCTGTGGGAACGGAGGGCTGAAGTACCCTCCCAGGACAGAGAGGGGAGGAGGAGCCCCCAGCTGCCTAGGTCCAGATCTGAGGTCAAATGAAAGTCACATCCTCTGGATCACAACATCCTCTTCCAATACAATAACACTCCTGGGCATTTATCCCAGAAAAATGAAAACTTACATGTACTCAAAAACTTGTGCAAGATTGTCTTAGTAGTTGTATATAATAGTAAAAACTTGAAAATAATACAAATACTTTCAATAGGTGAATATTTAAACAAACTCTGGTACATCCATTACTTGGAATACAACTCAGTAAGAAAAAAGAATAAATTATTTAATTTGTGCTGAGTGAAAAAAAGACAATCTCAAATATGATTTCCTTTATATAATGTTCTCAAAATTCCGAAATCGTATAGAAGAAAACAGAGTCGTGACCATAGTTTAGGAAGAGTGGAGAAAAGGGTTGGGTGTAACTGTGAAAGGATAGTAAGAGATCTTTGTGTAGCTGAAATACTTTTGTGTCTTGATTATGATGGTGGTTACACAAATTACACATATGATAATATTACATACAACTGTATACACACATTGTAGTTATGTCAAATTCCTGGCTTTAATATTATATTATATATTAGGGAAAATGGGTGATAGGCACACAGGACCTCTTGGTACTATTTTTCAACTTTCTGTATATCTATATTTATTTCAAAATAAAACATTAAAAAAGGAATTAAGGGGAGCATCTGAGAGGCTCAGTCAGTTGAGTGTCCAACTCTTGATATCAGCTTAGGTCATGATCTCAGGGTCCTGGAATGGAGCCCCACATCCAGCTCCATGCTCAACAGGGAATCTGCTTGAGATATTCTCTCTCCCTCTCTCTCTGCACCTTCCTCCACTTGTGTGTGTGCACACACATGCACACATTCTCTCTAAATACTTCTTAAAAAAAGAACTAAGGTACAGGTAGTAAATAAAAATGCTGAAATATTTACAATGCAAATTGACATTTGGGGGTAAAGGGCATGCTACTATGATTTGTGTAATCATCACAACTAAGACATCCAATGAGGATTTTTAGCAAAAACTTTCTAGCAAAATCAACAAAGAATTGCTTTTTCCAAAATTGGGGTTGTGGTGTCATATCTGCATGTAGTACTGGAGGTTTTGGGGTTTGAGTACAGTTATCTTCTCATGTGCATTTCATTTTAATAAATTTAAAAGGCCTACATTTTTCTCCCAGATGTTTGATTTTCTGTATATGCCCAGTCACTAAAGTGAGCAATATCTAACTAAAGATGTTCCATAATACAGCCTTATTAAATTCAAATTTAGTATCACAAGACCCATTTAAGTTAATGAGGACTGTGTAATGGTTACTAGGTAGCAAAAAGATTGGGGGAAGAAAAAGATGATAGAATAGGACACATTATCAGACAAGAAAAAAAAATGTAATTAAACTCTAGTATGCCAGGAAGTAGTTTAATACTATCTACCGTGTTTTTAGCTTCAAGTAAATTTTCAGTGATATGGAACAAAAATTTTAATATGCCATTTTTCTAGTTCAATAGCTCTTCCATCTACACTTTTTTTTCCATCTACACTTTTAACCAAACATTCCCTGGACATTTGAAACTTGGATTTCCCAGTACTTGATATTCAATAATCACTCAGTCTTTAAATGGATAATCATATACTCATTCAGGACATCATGATTACTCCAAACAAAATTCAACATTCCTACAAAGCATCAGGAACAAAACTGTAAATAAGAAAGACTGGCTTCCACCATCGAGGGGCTTGTGGTCTACCGGGAAAAGAGAGATAAAAAATTGTGCTTTTTATAAAAGTTACAATGCAGTGTTAAAAGAACTATGATGGGGAAATAGAGGATACCACAGAAGCACATGGAAGGTCATTGGACAAAGGTTGGCAGTAGGAGAGTAGAGAAAGAGGTAAGTGGGCTGATATCAAAAGATACGCTTTCTATATGGAGAAAGTGGAGAAAATGTTTCAGGCTTCGAGAAGAGTATGCATGATGACCTAGAGGTAAAAACAAAAACAACAATAAACTGTCCATCAATGAATACTTACTGGAATGTTATAAAGAGAGGGGTGACGTCTGGTTGGTTTGGAGTTTAGAACAAATAATATCTTGAGCTTTAGCTGGAGAAGTTAAGGTCAGCAACATGGAGTGGCATCCGAAGGCTATGGTAGTAATACATAGCAGTGAGAATGGCAAGAATTACTTGACTTTGTGAGAAGTTAGACATGAATCAAAGACATTAAGAATGTTTAAATATGAATGAAGAGGCTTAAAAGTTGTCAATGGTGTCCCAGACGTTCAAAGATGATGTGTTATGGTATCTATTATGCCCTCTGCTTCAGTGGTCATAAGATTATTTGTGGAAAAAGAAGTAATATTAATCATATTTGGAAACAAACAAGTTAATAATTGTGTATGTGTATTTGAGTATGTGGGTACACACTCATACACATGGAGAAAGAGAAAGATAATTTTGTTGTTGACTCGATAGCATGTAGCTGGAAAATACAAAGCACAAATATGAGGACTATGGGAAGGTCTACAGAACAGCTTTGTTCTTATTTCTTCTTTCTAAATACATTTGTTTCCTCAATCCAAACTAGCAATAAGCCAGTGAATGTTCTCTGAGAACGTTCACTGACTATAGGTATGTGCACTCTGGACACAGAACAGAATGGAATTGCTAGAAAAGTTACTGTCCCAGGAGTAACCCTACACCAGTGAGGGGCCGAGTTGGTGAAAACATCAATCAGCTCCTACACTGTTCAGTGGGATAATTCTAATATGCACTCCACACAGCCTTTCAGAGCCTCATTTTCCCTTTTTTAGTCATCTTTGGATCATATCTCAAATAAATTGCTTGCAACTAAATCCTTGCATTAGGTTCTGTTTCCTTCTTACTGTAACTTTGTGTATATGTTGCCTAATATTTTCTGTCAATTTTAAAACAACAGATTTTCTTGAATTAGAAAAACAAACAAGTATGTGTAGAGAGGATGCCAGAGTTAGGGTAATTTACTAGGTTTCTTATTTTAGAAGTGCCCTGATCTGCTGTGTAGTGAAAGTACAGTATCTTTAATAGGCAATATTTCTTTTGGTAGAGAATATTTGGTAGGTTGTTTGATTTTGTGATTCAATTTTGTTCTATAGGAGCTGTTTTTAATTCTAAATTTCTAGCAACATATATTTTTTGAGTGCTTTCATGTGTTTGTTCATAAACTGAGGAAACCCTGATGAAGTAAAGGGGTAGTTGTGGTAACTCAAGGTAAAGAGCCTAAGGTAAAGAGCCAGATGGACTTAAGACTCATCTATAAGTTAAGACACTTACCAATGTATAATTTAATTCGAGCAAATGTCTAATAGAAAAATATTTCTATCATCTTAGGAGAGACAAGGCATTTACTTCTTCGTTTTTCCTTCCACTTTTAAGATTATAACAGCATGTATGCCCATTATGGGATTAGTAGAGCTGTGTGAGTTTTATATTCCAGGAGCCTGTGACTAACTTCATACTTACAAGAGTTGAACTCCTTGATGAGGCTTGTAATTCATCTTATTCTGCAGATTAATTTCCAGTACCTGTTTTATTCACTCCCTTTAACACAAACTTCTAAGATATGTTAGAAGCACTACCCTTTCAAAAAGGTCATTTATTGTTCTGACCATTTTGAGGCCCTTTCTGTTGATTGCCCTGTAGACTATGGTCGGATTCCGTGCTATCTTGGGTCTGTTATTATTTCCTCACTCTGGTGTGTCTTGTTCTCATAGGGAGTGCCTTCACCTGTCTTTCATTATCACTGGGCCCCACTCAACATGGGCTCTATGAGAGAAGGGTGTGCCAAGCTTAGGAGTTTGTCTTCCCACTTACACAGAAATTGAGCAGTATGAATCAGTTTCTTTTTTTCTATTTTTGTTTGAAATCTCTTCTTATGGATCTGTCTGTACCTGAAAAACAGATTTTAATGTAATTATATGCCATTATACTATGAACCTGAAAACCTACGCTTAGGAATTTTGAAACTTAGCTTAAGGAACATAAATATTTGTTCATAGTCAACTTGGGATGTTAAAAAATGAGACAATTTCACCGGAAACAACAACGACGACAATAAAATCAGATATCTCTTAGCATCAGAAATGAAAGCAATAGTAACAAGATAATTTTTTCAATTTCATTTGATTAGTAGAGTGGTAAAAAATAATTAGAGTGGTAGGAGAGGTCTGGGCAAAAAAAAAATCTTTGTGAACATTTTTGAATAATAAATAATGCCATTCGATGAAAGCCAGATTTCTCCCTTTACTAGCTGTGTAATCCCGGCAAGTTACTGAACTGTCTGTTACATCATAAGTTATTTATAAATAAATTATATAAGTTCTAGCAAATCCTGAGAATGGTCCCAGTACATGGTAAGGGTTCAAAATATTGTAGTTATTATTATATAATATAAAAATCTGAAATTAATTGTTAGATTATTGAATTACACTTAAGTAAGAATTTGAGTGAAGTAATTTGCTTCCTTAATTGGCTACTCAGGTTTCTACCATTTCTTTTGCCTGTGATACTTCTAGCACCATCTCTTAGTGCTTCAGAAAAATGGACTTGGTTATTGAAGCCAATATTCTTGAAGAGACCTTTTGCATGTATCAACAGAACCAAAGGAATGTGTAGACTCTAAGATGTTATACATTAAAACAAAACAACTCCTCTCAAAGAAAAAAAAAATCCACAAAGACTTTGCTGTTACATAGACAGGGAAAGCACAGAAAATGCATGTGTTCACTATGTTTTATAGCACTGTGAAAATGACTAGCTTCTGAGGCTTGCCAAGTTAAAGCCAGCTGGGCCAAATATTGCTGGAGCTCCTCCTAATGGAGGTAACTGAATGGAGGTTAAACTAAGTAACTAGGAAAAACTCATCACTTCCTATTTGCAGTTAGTGAAATGGTTAAAAGCAAGACCAACATTTCTTTTGTAATATGAGAGAGAACATTTCCAGTTCTAATGAGTGAGGAAAACTATCCAGTTAATCCTCTGGATATAGAAACACAATTGCTTTTAATAGAAAGGCAGCTGATTGAATGTCATCTTAAGATAATCACAGTAAAAAAATAAAATAAAGAGATAATCACAGTATTTTTCTCAACTGCCTAAGACATCCCATAGCAATTCATGCATAAAATATTCCTTTTCAAAGTTAAAATCTGTATTCAGAAATATACATTCAATTTAAACATAAAAGACTGTCCTGTTAAATGTGATGTGGAACTCATAATAAAACTTCAGGATTTCCTATCTTACTGCAGGTCAAATGCAGTATGCATGTTTCCACTTACTAACTCTGTAGAGGGGCAAACACAGTCTTAAGTTGAACTATTTCTCTTCTAGATTGGCATCAGGGATGTTATTTAAGATTAGTGAAATGGCATATCTAGATTTCCATCTTTATGGATAACGATTATTTATCCCCTTAATTCATTTAGATGCTTTTGTGTTTCTCCTTTTGAAAAAGAAAGTCATCTTTTTTTTTTTCTTTAAAGAAAGTCATCTTGAAATACTTTCTAAAAAAATTGTTTTGAAAAAAAATTGTTTCGGAGAGATAAGAAGGGTGAACTACTACAATACTATGAAATATTCTTTAATGGCAGTTCCTGTTATAGGTTGATTCAGAGAATTGATTATACCTGAAGATTTCATTTTCATTTTAAGTAATCCATCTTATTTTCCCATTAAATTTCAGCCTAATTTCTGTTGTATTTAACTTTTTATGGAGCCTTAAAATAAAGAAAAAATCAATTTTAGGCATCTTATTGTGGAAATCAACAAATAGTACATTCCACTGATACCATTCTAATTGGACTTACTGGCTTCTTCTTGAACAGAAAGCCAGTTCTCAAAAAGGTTCAGCAAGAGAGCCAAAGAATCTCTTTAGTTTTCCCATTAGCTAAAACTAATGCCTACAAGTCCTTAATATACCCTTTCAAAAACAAAAACAAAACAAAACAAAACATGTATGAAGCCAAATTCTGCTACTGACAAGCTCTATCACTTGACCGAGTTATGTAGCATCTATGGGTGTTGGTTTTTCCATAAATATTATGGGGAAAATAATATACATGCTTAGATATTTTGAGGATTAGTCTCTCTCCTTTCTCTTGCTTGGAAGAAAGTCTGGTAAATATAAGTGCTTTAAAAGTGTTTGTTAAATATAATAAAAATATAGCAATTAAATTAATTTAAATAAATGACTATAAAGCATCAAGTAGAAACTAAATAGAAACTAGGATTGTTATCTTCAAAATCTAATTATATCTGTATTCTCCTGTCTGATCACTCCTGTCCTTAGATTCTTGTACTTTGTGCTAAACTACTTTTAGTTACTGTAAAATTTTAATTTTGTTCTCAATGCCTGGCCTTATTATTTGCTTCCAGAATCTGAACAACCTTCTCCTCTCTGTCTTTTCCTCCTTCCTTACTACTGCTCTTTAACATCATCATAAATCATAATCATTATCATTATCAATTACTTAGTTTTTAACTTAATGCTCACTTTCTCTGGGAAGCCTTCTTTAGGTCATTTTAGATCAATATGGCAGCCCTCACTCCATGTTTTCTATACTGACCCACCAGTTTGTCCTATAATTGATTGCCTGTTTGCTGGCCTGTCATTTCTCCTCAATTAAGCATATTTTATAAAAATGTTCCATCCCTGAGGCACCAATCACAATTTGACACATAGCACTTTTTTCTGTATGTGTATTAAGTAAATGGAATGCTTCTTTTATAATCTACTGAGAACAGGCTCCAGATCAGTGGCCTTTAAAAGATGGTCTGTGGAAATATTTTCTCAGCCAGTGAAAAAAAGTAAATAAGAAAATGTGGTCAGTTTTCATAAAGATAAGTGTAATTATTATTATTTTAAATTTCTGAGATATGCTTTTCTTATTCTAATGATAAAAACTATTCCTTTAGGGCACCTGGGTGACCCAGTCCATTAAGCATCTGATTCTTGGTTTCAGCTCAGGTCATGATCTTGGGATCATGAGATCAAGCCCTGTGTCAGGCTCTGCACTCAGCATAGAGTCTACTTGAGATTCTCTTCCTCTGCTTCTGCCCATCCTACTTATGTACTCTCTCTCTAAAAAAAATTAATAAATCTTTAAAAAAATTATTTCCTTAATTAAATGAAAGCAATAATAAATGGTTAGTTTATTTATATTCTCTTTACTTAGAAAATTAAAAAGCTGGCAACTTCTACTACTGGGATCTCTATTTTTTAAAATTTATTTAACTAATACATGAGATGCAAAATTCTAGTGGAAATAGAATGAGGCATAAAAATAAGGACATAAGTAGATGACACAGAAAAGTAAGCATGAAAGAGGCTCTAAAAAGGATAATGATATATGGTATCTTTTTTAAAAAAGATTTTATTTATTTATTCATGAGAGACACAGAGAGAGGCAGAGACATAGGCAGAGGGAGAAGCAGGCTCCCTATGGGGAGCCCAATGCGGGACCCCTGGGACCACTCTCTGAAGTGATGGCAGATGCTCAACCACTGAGCCACCCAGGTGTCCCTTTTTTTTATAATAATGCTTAGAATTAGTCATAATTTTTTTGTGATAGCCATGCATCTTGAGCTATCTATTGTAACCTAGGTGAATATTCTATTTGTTGCACGTGTCCCCAAACTGAGGTTTCATAGACTAGAAGTCATAGTGCTTCTGCATTTCAGTGAAGCATTTGACAGAGTTCCAAGAAATGTTATTGACCAGGTATAGAAATATATCATAACTAATAATGTAGAGGGGTGGATCACAGCCTGAAAGTGATGAGATATGTCAATGTCAAGTTGTAATGTGATGGCACTTTCTTTGGCTCTGGCACATTCAAAATTTTATTAATGACTTGGATGAGGACACTGATAGCTTGCCAATCTAATTTTGAGGTGACAGATATTGTAAAGAAACAAAAATGATCAATTACAGTATCAGATACAAAGAAGTCCTTGAGAGGACAAATAATTGTCCATTTTAAGAAGAAAAATATTAAGTGACAATACAAATGTATGCTTTTTTGCCAAAAGGAAATTCACAAGAACAAGTTAGTTAGCCATTGAAATAAAGGTAGAAAAGACGTAGGAATTTGAATTCAATACAGGCCAATAGTAGAAAGTATTAAAATGTAGTTGTGATCTCCTTTGTAACAATAAATGGAAGGAGGAACACCTGGGTGGCTCAGTGGTTGAGCATCCTCCTCCAGCTCAGGTCATGATCCCTGGGTCCTGGGATCCAGTCCTGCATCAGGTTCCCCATGGGGAGCGGGATATACTCCCTGCCTGTGTCTCTGCCTCTTTCTATGGGTCTCTCGTGAGTAAATAAATAAAATCTTTAATAAAATAATAAATGAAAGTATGGGGTCAACAGGAGGGAGAAAACAATTCTTGTTTTGGCTAGTGGATATTACATTCCAAGATAGTTTGATAAAGGCAATGTACCTATAGATGGGCTACCAAATGTTGAAAAGAAGTGACCTGAAAAAAGAGACAGTTCAGAATTGTATCTATATCTTCAAATATTGATTTGTTATAACTTTATCATTCTGGGGAGTGCGTGTGTGTGTGTGTGTGTATAGAAAGGTATTTATGGAGGAAAATGTTTTTTTATTTATTGTAAAAGTATTTCAGGTTATGTAATATCAAAGCAAATGCTTATAAAGACAGTCTATTACAACCAGAGGAAAGTAATAATGAAGTCATCTTCCTACAGCTGAAGGTCAGGAAAAAATCATATTTTAATTCCTCCAAGGAGACTGTTGAGAAATGCAATTGCTGTTCAAACTTATTTAAATATTGTGAGCTGCAAAACATACATCCATTTAATAAAACTACATTTGATTTTTGCAGATAAATAATGTCATAAGTGAAGGTGTAAGCCATATTTAGAGGACAATAAGTCTGATTTGAATACCTTTTATACATTTCTGCCTCTGAAGATACATTTTAATCATAATAACTAAGGAGAGCAAACAGTAGAGAGCTTAGAAAGTGACGTTATAAAATATGTTTGCATTTGGTTAGTGTTGACCGGAAATTCAATCAGAGGACTAAAGGAGAAGGAGAAGTCTAAAACTCATATGTCACTCCAGATGACTTTTTTAACCCCAAATATTGCTTTTCCATCTTTTTCCTATTTACTGTAATAGGCCCATGGGACAAGATGAGTATACTGGTAAATCTGGAACTACGGTAGAAGGGGAATACCCTTTAACATGAATAAATTGACTTTCTCTATTTTTTTTTACTACATTTCTTTTATTATGGATGTCTCACTTCATTGGTACAGCCTACAGGTAATGTGTCACCATGATAAATGCCACCTGCTTCTATCAGACAGTGCTGTCTGGTGAAATGAGGGCTCCATTACGAGCTGTAGTTCATTTCTGATTTTAACACAGATTGGTTGACTGACCTTGAATAAATTGGGTCATGTCAGCATATTGGAGCTTTTTGGCTGCATCCTTGCCTGCCTCATATATAATGAATGTATTGCATATGGTAGCCTTTCAATATGAATAATCAAAGTTATCACTAAAATAGTGACAATATTTCACTATTTTATAACCAGCATTGCTGATTTCCTAACTTCATCTCAATAGCTAGCTTATCAAGATTATAGGTATGTTTCTCTTTCTGTCTGTGATGTTATATATCTTCATTTAAATATTTTTGAATGTTTTTCTTTATTAATATATAATTGACAAATAATATTGTAGGATTGTAGAATACAGTGTGATGATCTGATTGCTATATATATATCAATATATGTCTCTACATAGATGTATATACGTACACACACTGGGAGGGTTTCTCCTATTGAGTTAATTAACACATCCATCATCTTACAAATTTACATTTTTCATATTTTTTAGTGAAAACATTTAGTTCTACTGTCTTAGCAAATTTCAATTATGCAGTATAGTGTTGTTATGTATGTTATATATCTTCCATTGTCTTTGGTAGAAGTTATTTGGGATGTTCAGCTTAGAATTATTTTCTGAACATGATTACACCAGTAACTTGTTCAGATACTATAGTTGCTTGAAAGACTTAAGTACAAATATTTTAGCCAAATGGTATTCAACTTGACTTGTTTTTACACAACTTACCTATTATCATTTACAAATATATATTTGAGATTGTCTCACATCAAGATCACATAGATATACTTCTTTTTTAATGATGATATATTCTTTAATTGTATTAATGTACCATAATTTATTTACTCAATTCCATATTGATAGATATTCAGAATTTTACAATATTTTGTAATCATAAACTATGCTGCAAAGAATATTCTTGTATAGATGTGTGTGTGTATATATACTTTAAAACATTAAGTGATTTTTAGACTGAACCTCTTAGAATCAATAAACCTGTAAAATGAAGAGGTTGAGAATGCTATAGTATAAGCATTTATTTTGACCAATATATATGTTGCCATTCCATGAAATTTGTGTTAGGAATAAAAATACTGCAATATTAAATATATTGAGGTCAGAGTGTACTATGTCTACTAGCTATTTATAAGACAGTAGGGGAAAAAAAAGTCTTCTACTTCTGGTTATTTTTATTTTCCCACGTCTTTGATCTTTCACCAAGTAAGAGATGAGCATTGATCAGTAGCACTGATTATATTGATATCTTACATTAAGGATGTATTTGATGAGATATGTACATATTCCTGATATCTTTTACAGGTGCCCAATTTTAGCAGTTGTATTGGAAGATAACCCTGAAGGTTGATGGTATTTAAATTACACTCTGCTACTTTTTCCTTTGAACAATTTGAAGGATAAGCCAATTGGAAGTTAAACAGCAATTTTACTTCATTAAATTTTTATAAAAAATACATATGTTTTAACTTAAATTGATGATAGAAAATGTTTTAACCTTATGTCTTTGCTTGGGGAGTGCAATTAAAATAGAAAATAATTTTCTTGCCATATTGATTCAACACTGCATTCTCCCATGCCCTCTTTTATTCACTTGATACCACACGTAGTTTATTTTAGATGATGTGATAACAATTCCTGAATGGTTTACATATGTGATAACAGTTTCTGAATCGTTTACCTATTCTGCATTTGGAAATTTTAATATGTTATTTTTCAATGTTCGTAATCAAGGATTAAAAATGTGAGTGATCCTTTTTTGATTAAGGTTATTCTTTAGTGTGAATCAGAGTAAACACAGGCATGGTTAAGTGTAATTAGATTTAGTTACCAAGGAGAATGTGTGAAAACAAATAAATGAACAGAAATACATTTAGATATGAAGTAGATATCCTGGAAATGCTGGTAGTATGTCACCTATTCTTCATGCATACAGGTTATAGTACCAACGAGCTAAAGAATTTCCATTGGCTGTCTTAAAATGGTAAAGAGACCATGCCAATATAGAAAGTTGCATTTTATTTTATTTTCATCATTGTTTCTTGGAAGACATTTTTCTGTACTGCCTTAAATGCAGTTAACTAGTTACTTCTACATTTTGAAAAAAAGAAATATATTACAGATATTATTGTACTATTATACAAATAATTCACTATTTGCCTGGCATTTTTATGTGGCTTTTGGAAAGTATAGCTTTTAAGTTTTATATTTATTCCTAACCTTTCAACTGCTTTATTCTTAAGTCTCTAGTTGAAAGCCACCACAAAAGGAGGACATTGTATGGATTTAGGAATTAATCTTAATTTTATTAAAGATAATGACCAAAAAAAAGAAAAAAAAAGGTAATGACCATAATAAAAAATCTATATTTATTAAATATGCCCCTTGCTCCAAGAACAGTGCTAAGTGGTTTTATGAATGCCATTGGCCCACACGACAACACAAAAGGTATGGTAAGATTATTCCCTCAATTTTTCACTAAAGGAGCTTTGAGCTATCAGGATTAAGTAACTTAAAAAAGATCTTACCATTAATAAATGGCAGAGTCAGTCTTAAGCTCAAGTCTGCCTAGAGACTTGGATATAGTTATAAGTAGAAGAAATGTACAGGAATATGATGGAGCTTTTGTTTATAACAAATTATGGGATTGTGAGCACAGAAAGACACAGAGACTTTCAACAACATTAGTTCATTCTTAAGCTATAAGGGGTTCTTGTTTTTTAAGTTGCCAAATATGACAGTATTTTAAATATATATGCATTTCTCAGTCTAGAATAAGTAAGATTGAACACAATATAAATTAGATGTGTAATTATATTTAATGATGTTTAATTATTTCTAATTCTCCATAAAAGAAAACTAGAGATCAAGTAAAATGTATAGCATGATGCTTTCTATTCAGCATGAATGGGGAATGAGAGATGTATGAAATGAAATATGAAGTTTTATTCCTGCTCTATTGACCTAGAACCTTTAAAGTCTCAGTTTATTAGGGAACATTTTAGCCAAATTATACCAATATTAATGGATTTTTACCAAAAGGTATATTCTGATATCAATGCAATTAAGCAAATCTAATTCTATGATCAATATTATGATACCTGTCAAGAGAAAGTTATTTTCTGACACATTTTAACAATGAAGAGTTACTTAATTTAGTGCAGTTTATTTTGAATCTTGCTAACTGTAGTTCTTATGGTTTTGTTTCTTTTCAGTTATTTGTATCATTATTCCAAAAATGAAATTGATAGGACAATAGTCTGATAAGGAAACAAACCACAGAGAAGTCATGTTGAAGTCATGTTTTGTCTGTAAAATTTATTCTTGTACCAATACAAATTTTACCAAATAGTTTTAGAAACTGTAAGTTTCTGTTGATTTTTTCTATAAAGTTAATTTTTACTGTGTTAGTTAGTGTAACTTCTAAATGGTATTGAATTTTTTTTTATTTATGTCAAATTTTAACTGCCTGCAGTCCTAGTAACTCCATTCTAGGTTGATGTTCGTATGTTGTTATGTGGCTTATGAACTGAATAAATGATTTATGATTTGTATTTATTTCTTAGCTAATTTACAAAATTTTGAGCAAATTATTTCATTATTTCAGTATGGAACTGTGATTCAAATGGATAGATTATTATCACTGTGATAGTATTTTTTAATATATTTCTGATCACTTTGAATTCTGTACTTGACATGTACATGCTATTTTCAAAATGAAAAGCAAATGAATGATGAGATCAAAATGCCTTCATAGTAAAGAATGTCCTTATGATCAAATTATTGTAGGTAGAAAGGCAATGTCAAAACCTGGCTTTACTGGAAAAATGCATGCTGAAATGTTCAAAGTGATTCACTTCTGTCTGAATCATGCTAGTATAGGTGATTTTACTTTCTTCCTTTTGATAATCTGCATCTTATATTTCTGTAATATACATACATTACTTTTTCAAATGAGGAAAAGAAATGAAACAAAAAGCAAGCAATCAAGTAGAGACAAATGATATATGTATGGACTTAGAAAATCCTTCTGGGTGTTTTAGAAATGGCAGTCAATATGTCACAATTGCAGAGGCGGATTCAAGTTTTGAAGGAATCAGTAGCTACAGTGCACAAAGTTCCCAAAAATAGGTCATTCTGGAGCCTGGGAGTCCAGTTAAGGAGACTATCAGGACATGGACAATGAGGAATAATAATTCCTTGAATTAAGCAGGCATGGGGATGGGGAAAACTTAGCAGACCAATGAACAACTAGAATGGTTGAAAGAGTTAACACTGTAGAAATGAGAAATAAGAAATGCCCAAATGGAATGTCTCCCAATTGTCTTTCAATGTCAAAAATAAACAAAAAATAAAATGAAAGAAATGGTCATGTGTCAAAAATTCTGTAGAATAAATTCTTAGTATCTTTAGATACTTGATTTTGCATTGGTACAATCAAATTTCTCAAGAGAAAGGTCTTCCAATACGCTACCTGTGGTGGGCTGGAGGTGGGAGCTGAATCATAATTTCTCATTTATTACTCTAAACTACATTCTTTTTTAAAAAAAAAATTATTTATTTATTCATGAGAGACAGAGAAAGAAGCAGAGACATAGGCAGAGGGAGAAGTAGACTCCTCACAGGGAGCCCGATGCAGGAGTTGATTCAAACCCCGGGATCACACCCTGAGCCAAAGACAGATGCTCAACCACTGAGCCACATAGGTGTCCCTCTAAACTACATTCTTAGAAGTGTGTTATGATCTATGATTTACTCAAAATGTATCTAATCTAAGGATCAGTAAGAGAAAGGTTGTGGAAAAAAGTGCTGAACCTGGAGCAAGAAGCCCTGGATTCCATCCTGGCCCTATTCACTGACTACTTGTGTAGCTATGAAACATTGGATCCTAATTGTGGTGTAAATTACAAAAATGAAGGAGGGCAAATGGTTCCAGGTTGACTTTTAAACATCTGTATTTTCTTCCGCTTTCATATTTTAGTGAATGTGCCTAAATCAAAAACTTGAGTGCAAATTACATACTCAGCAATGAAGACTAAATACTATAAACTAACATTTATTTAGTGAATATTATGTCCTAGTTTTCTATGTGTACCACTCTGCATGGGCTGCTGTAACAAAATACCATAGACAAGATGGTTTAACCCATGGTAACTATTTCTCATAGTGCTGGAGGCTGGGAAGTCCAAGATCAGGGTACCAGCATGGGGTCTGGATGAAGGCCCTACTCCTGACTGGTAGATGGTAGTCTTTTCCCTGTGTCCTCATGTGGTGGAGAGAGAGACAGAGACAGAGACAGAGACAGACAACAGCCTTGCTTTCATGATGTCATGTAAACCTAATTATCTCTCAAAGGTCTCACCCTCAAATACCACCACACATGGGGGATTAGGGCTTTAACATATAAGTTTTGGGAAGACGAAAACATTCAGTCCATAACACTCTGTGCTGTACATGTACTAGTTTATTAATTCTTATACCAAACCTGTGAGACTAAGAACTTTTAATATCTTCCTT
Source organism: Canis aureus (assembly GCF_053574225.1). NCBI lineage: Eukaryota > Metazoa > Chordata > Mammalia > Carnivora > Canidae > Canis > Canis aureus. The sequence goes on from NC_135614.1 coordinate 50,831,433, forward strand.
TTAGAAGATGAGGAAATTGAGATACAGCAAAGGGTAGTAATTCACCCTAGGTCACCCAGCTAGGAAAATGGGTACTCAGAAATGCAAATTACAGAACTCACATTCTTAACCACATTGCAGTATACAATTGTGATTAATTACATGCTGTAGCTACTCAGAAAAATAAGTTAAATCTCTATCTTTCACATTAAAGTTGTCTACAGTGTACTATTTTATTCTCTTCAACAATTGGCTAATTTCAGGGACTGGAATGTTCCTAGATATTGAATATGCCATGACTGTAAAATCTAATTCTTATACTAAGCTTTGTGTTTTTCTGAGATACAATAAAATTTTCCAAAAATAATATATGTTATATTAGAACATGTAGCTCAAAAATGATAAATATCACCTCTAATGTGACCATGGAGGGAAAACCAAACCAAACCAAACCACTGTAATTAATTGTGTGTTAAAAAATAAAGAAAATGACATCCTAGTAGCTAACAAGCATTTAAACTATTTATATTTTAGGAAATATCAACAAACATTTTTATTTTAAATCTATTTAGCAAATACTTGTTCTTGTTTCTGGCTGCATTCATTATTTATTTTAGTGATGGATCTAAATGCTCTAAATCTCAGCTTCATGAGGGTCTATACTAGGAAACCTTTTGTTAAGAACAAATATTTTATTAGTTTCATTGCATTCTTTCTTTCTCTCCCTTTCTTTCTCTCTACCTCTTTCTCTCTCTCCCTTTCTCTCTCTTTTGCAAAGAACAATTTTTAATTTAGTTTTATTAATTCCCAGATCATTTGGTCTGACAACTCAATTTTCCTCTATGGAAAATGTTGAAATTACATAATTTTATCCACCATCCACTGATATCTGGAAAATGTTCAGAAATACTTTATGATATAATTATAAAATGCTCTTTTAAAACATTATAACCAATAATAGAATCTGGGCCGCTAGGTTAAGAACTTGATGATATCTGAGCAATGCGTAAAATAAACAGTTAAACTTATTTAAAAAAGCATCTTATCTTTAGATGCTTGAGGATAGGCTCATCATCTTTAAACCAGACCAGAGTATAGAGGAATTAAGCAAAATCAGAAAGTTATCAAAAAATAATGAAAGCAAAATCTTAGTAAAAGAAATTATATTAAATATGGTGAAAGAACTAAACATTTACATTAATGTTTAATAATATAAATTCAGTTTTTGTATCCATATCTGGTAAAACTACAAGGATATGTATACGTGGATGAAAAATAAGTCTGTAAATGTGAAATATGTTTGAAAACAATGCTGAAAATAAGACTTGTTATTTTAGAGGTGGGACTATAAACATACTTGCTGCTGGGGCTCACAAATATGATGAGCAAATGAATTAGCCCCAGTGTAAGAAAAACTGTTAATTTCATAGGCCTGTCCTCTGTTTTCTTACTTTTTTTTTTTAATTTTTATTTATTTATGATAGTCACACAGAGAGAGAGAGAGAGAGAGGCAGAGACACAGGCAGAGGGAGAAGCAGGCTCCATGCACCGGGAGCCTGATGTGGGACTCGATCCCGGGTCTCCAGGATCGCACCTTGGGCCAAAGGCAGGCGCTAAACCGCTGCGCCACCCAGGGATCCCCCTGTTTTCTTACTTTTTATAAAGACATGAAGAAATATGATTTTAAGATAAAACTCCAGTATCTTGAACTTGTTCAACTAGAGTAACATAAACATCTGTGACTCAACACATGATTTACAAAATGTGACATTATCCAATTTGCTTCAAATGTTTTTCAAAGAAAAAAGTGAAGATAAATGTTGAAAGAATTAAAATTCCCTGTGTAACTTTCCCAGATCAAATCAGGCATTGTTCTAAGACTTTACATATATTACATATATCAACTTATCTAATGTTAACATTTTTATGAAGTAGCTTTACTCATTATCCTCACTTTACAGATAAGGAATCAAAAGTTAATGATAATTAGATCAGAAGGATTTGAACCCAGGCTATTTGACTATAGGTCATTGTTCACATAGCTCTCTGGGGTTAGCATACCCCCAAATATATAAGAGATTGTCCACAGCGGTTTTATCAATGAACACTCTCACATCCCAAGTATAGAGATCCCATGATTCTCCACATCTTTGTCTACAGCTGGTATTTTCAGACATTTTAATTTTTGTAAATCTGATTCTAGTGTATGATTACATTTCCCCAAATCCTGGTAAAGTTGAACATCTTCTCATATGTGTATTAGCTATATAATGCTTCTCTAGTTTTTTCATCATTACATTTTAATGAACTATATTAAAGTATAGCTTAAAAACAATGAAAGTGTGCAGTTTCTACAAATTATGCAATAATTTGCTTGTTTAATCTCAATAAAGCTCATTTGCCATTAATCTCTCACTTTCTTGGACCTAGGCAAATACTAACCTTCTTTCTGTCACTCTCAATTAGATTTTTTTTTTCTAGAAATTACAGACTACTTATCCATATTCACTTGTTGGACATTCGGGTTGTTTCTCTCTCTTTTGTTATCATTACAAATACAGTTTCTATAAATGTCATGTGCAAATTTTCACATGGACATGTTTTCATTTCTCTTGGCAAATGCCTGGGACAGCAAGTGCAAGATCATATGGTGAGTCCACATCCTTCAGTATTTTTAATTTTAGCGTCTTTGGTGGATTTGTAGGGGTTGGTATTTGTTTTGGCTTGATTTTTTAAAAAAAGATTTGATTGAATGATTGATTGATTGATTGAGTTAGAGCACACATGGGCAGGGAGGCAGAGGGAGTCTCCAGCAGACTCCCTGCTGAGTGCAGAGCCCAACGTGCGGCTGGATCTCTCAACCCTGAGATCAGGACCTGCGAGGAAATCAAGAGTCACACACTTAACTGACTGAGCACACCTGTTGTGGTTTCAATATGCATTTCCCTGATGACTAATGATGTCGAGCATCATTTCAACTCAGGGAGACTACCATACTCCACTTAACAGGATCTTGCTGAAACATTAAGATATTGAACCTAGACAGAAAGCTGGTGTAATCACAGGGCTCACCTCATTTGCTTCCCTTTTTTCTCTGTGATCATGATCCTTCTTGTTTTTTAATGTTTGAATACTGTGGAGTTTTGTGTTATTCCAGTTTTTTAATTGTTTGCAATAAGAAAGTATGTTTGATCTTAGTTATCCCATTATAGCCAGAAGCTATTGTTCTTTTACAAAATAAATTTTATAAATATTATTTTTAAACAATTAGGAGTTAATGGAACTTAGTTTTGCTAATGAAAGTAGATTTAATTAAAACTATATAGAGTTTAGGAGTTACTAGGTTTTTTCATTATTTTATATTGTTTTCTTTCCTTCTGGATTCTGGATTACATTGATTAATAACTACTTTAGTAAAGTTAATTTGGTGGTAAACTCCCACATTCTTTATAAGTCTGAAAATGTCTATTTTTTCTCTCACTTTAAAATGATAATTAAATACGTGCTAAATTCTAGTTTGTTGGGGTGTTTTTTTCAGCGTTTTGAAGATAATAGTTGTTCTCTGTCTTCTTGTATTTATTTCTTCTGTTATCTTATTTGTCTTATCTTCTTAGGTTTTAATAGTTTTGTTAGCCTCAATAATCAGTCGATTGATAGCAGAGAGTAGAATGGCAACTTTTTATAATATATATTATAACATATATCTCAACATTAAAAAAAAAGATAGTAGAGACTAAGAGGGGGAGAAAAGGAGAGGTTTACTACCAGCTTGATCAATGAGATTCTTTTAAATTTGAGGAGTTCATTTGAATTGCAACGGGGTGCCAAAACTGCCCTTACAATCATATTCCTTTAATCAAGAGTAAGCTTAGGTTGTGAGAATAGATCATTTTTCCCCCTTTGAGGTCAACTTGTTACAGATGGAACAGCATGGTACTGTGTTTATAGTGAAATGGGTTTTTGAGCTGTGCAGGAGCTGAGGTGGTAATACATGGCATGATTACATTTAATTTATATTTCAATTCTGACTCTCTTGAGCCCTAGCTCTGCTTTCTCATTTTCCTCTTTTCGTGACAGTCATGCATAGGGTGATGACTACAGATTTTCATCAGTAACTCCCAAATCCCTACTGGAGTCAGTATGCTACAGCAACTTTCTCTCTAGAATGTTTTCCTTTGTTTTGTTTTGGAACTTTGTTGATTTTCTTTTTCTTTTGGTCACCTCTCTCTGTTCCAGAAACATAAAATTATCTGTAATTTGGGCTGCTGTTACACTAACGTAACAAATAATTCATTAATTAATATCAGATTCTATTAAAACATTAACATCTGTATCTTCTAATTAATTGCTGTCAAAGTCCATGTGCAGAGTCAATTATTTCTTCCTCTCAGAAATGGGTAGGGGTGCCTGGGTGGCTCAGACAGTTAAGCGTCCAACTCTTGATTTCTGTTTGGGTTATGATCTCAGGGTCATGAGACTAGCTGCCAGCTGTGTGTTGGGCTCTATGCTGGATGAGGAGCATGCATAAGGCTCTCTTTCCCTCTGCCCCTCCCTCCAAGCCCCTCAATCCCGTGCATGTGCACACCTGTGCTCTCTCAGAAAGAAAGAAAGAAAGAAAGAAAGAAAGAAAGAAAGAAAGAAAGAAAGGAAAAAAAAAGAAAAAAAAAAAAAGAAAAGAAAGAAAGAGGGATCCCTGGGTGGCGCAGCGGCTCAGCGCCTGTCTTTGGCTCAGGGCGCGATCCTGGAGACCCGGGATCGAATCCCATGTCGGGCTCCCGGTGCATGGAGCCTGCTTCTCCCTATGCCTATGTCTCTGCCTCTCGCTCTCTCTGTGTGACTATCATAAATAAATATAAAAAAATTTTAAAAAAAGAAGAAAGAAAAATGGGAAAAGAACATTGCTGTGTTTATTGTAGTTATGGAAGAGAGAGAAGCTGAAATTTGATCTTTTTACAAGCCACCACCATTAACAAATGTAAATTTTTAGAATATTTATCTCAATTTTTCTTTCTTTTTTTTTTGTTTTTTTTTTAAGATTTTATTTATATATTCATGAGACACACACACACACAGAGAAAGAGAGAGAGAGAGAGAAAGCCAGAGACACAGGCAGAGGGAGAAGCAGGCTCCATGCAGGGAGCCCGATGTGGGATTTGATCCCGGGTCTCCAGGATCACACCCTGGGTTGCAGGTGGCGCTAAACCACTGTGCCATCAGGGCTGCCCTCAGACAAAGATTCTCATTTAAATGGAATGGTTATATTCTCCTTATGAACAAGTGTGCGTTTACTTATAATTGGGCAACAAACTATAAATGGTGGGATTAAAAATAATTATTGTAAATGATATGTAAAATGAAGAACAAATTGGAAAAAATGTAGATATTGTGATGCACAGAATGTATACAAATGCCAAAATTTACTAAGCACCTCCTAAGCCAGAGAGTTTGCATTTAAGTCACATCAGTAGATATTTGCTGGGCTCCTGCTTTGTTCCTGGAAATGTGCTAGCTGCTATGATACATATAGCATCCTCTTGCCCTTCTCATTCTACAGGATTAATGTCTCTTGAACCAATTCTTTTCTCTCTATACCTCCTACTCTTCCTTTGTACAAATCTCCATCCATCCTCAGACCTGCGTACCTGCAGTCCCCAGGATGGTCCACCCCTATCCATTCTTACAAGTTTCCTTGAATACAGACCTGTTTATTATTCTCCTGTATTAACTCTTCTGTATCACTGCACTGTCCTCAGTTTAGCATTCACATTTCCCATCATGATGTAGTAGGCATGTCTTGAGTTTTTTTGCCTTCTATTCTTTATAACTCCTTTGCCAGCATAGCACCCCCCAACCATGCATATTTATGATGGAAGAAACTACCCTCCCATTTCACAGTATTCTGTTCACAGAACTGCCAACTACAGTGTCTCTTTAAGGAGTAAATACATGACCAAAGCTAGATCAATTATAACCTTCCAAGAATTGAATCCACGTTGTGGCCAAAAGGACCTAAGGTAGTTGAAGCTGAGTTAAAGCAGTGACTGTGCTTTAAAGAAAATACTATGAATTCCTGCTACTGAGTTTCCTGAGAATCTCCTAATTCCTGTATTTCTTGGGATTTGGCTACTTAGCTCCCCCATCAATTATGTGATTTACCCAGTTCAATAAGTTCCCTTATTTTCTAAAACATTATCCACATATGGTTTAGATTGCTTTCAAGAGCATTTATTAATAGACCCCCTTCATGGACATTCAACACCATTTCTTGCAATGCTCCACCTTACATCTGAGACTGAATTCTCCATCCTCCATTAATTCATCAGCTTGTTTTTCCCATTGTTCTCACAAAGTGCCCAGTTGTTTTTTATCTGACTATATATTTACTCCCCATGCCTCCCTCCCCCCTTTTTTTTGTGGAAATGCTTATCTGTACTACTCTAGTTCCTACACATCTTCTAGAATTCAATTTGCATTTTCTCCAGAAACATTTATATCACAGATGCTTCTACTATATGCTCCTATACTCCATTTATCACTCTTTTCAGTTATTGCTTATCTGCTGTGAAAGAGGAAGTTCCATAAATGGAGAATCTGTGTCTATCTTCTTCATATTTTATTCATGGTGCCTAGGTCAGTGCCTACCACATAAAAGCAAATTAGCAAGTATTTGTTGAATAATGAGTAAAAGAATGAACATAAGAAAACTTATTTAATTCTACAAGACATTGTATAATCATGTTTCCCAATGAATATAAACAAGGTCCGGACAATGAGTTTTCTGGCTATTAAAAAAAGAGAAAGGGATTGAGAGAGAGAGAGAGTGAGAGAGATCTGTGATAGGTAGGTTACCAGGGATGGATGCAAGAAGGACATAAGAACATTTTGGCCCTAGCATTGCAACCTTTGCATTCAAAATGGTACATGTGGGATGTGTGGGTGGCTCAGCATTTGAGTGTCTGTCTTTGGCTCAGGACGTGATCCCAGCATCCATAATGGAGTCCCACATCGGACTCCTTGTGAGGAGCCTACTTCTCCCTCTGCCTATGTCTCTGCTCTGTGTGTCTCTCATGAATAAATAAGTAAATCCTAAAAAAAAAAAAAAAAAAAGAAAAGAAAAAAAAAAAGGTACTTGTGAAATCTGTCGCTTTTTGTGAGGTAGCATTTCAGCACCATGTAGATATGTTGACAAATAAGTTTTATCTCGCATGTAAGTTTGGTTTTTAGTAGGATAATGAGGCCTCATCCATTCTTGCTTGGCATGAATGAATATTGTGATTGATTAGTAATATCTGCCTTGGAAGAGGAATAAGAAAGTTTGAACAGGAGTGATAGGTATTTTCCATTCACATGCTGGTGTTATCCATTATCTTCCAGGTGCCTTTTTGAATTAAATGGTTCCAGGAATTTCCCAGCGAGATGTAGAAAATGTCAGTTTGAGAAATGTATTAAAGACTCATATAAAATGATAGAAACATAAAATTTTTAAGATGTGTCAAACATCTATTCATATTATAGGTTTAGAAGTCAATGGCTGGAGAGAAGAGGTCTTGCCCATAAATGCCCACCAACTGGTTAGCAAGAAACTTACTTTTTCTATTTTCTGGTTTGGACTTTTCAGGCTACATAATTGAAATAAGGGAACTTATTGAACTGGGTAAATCACATAATTGATGGGGGAGCTATGTAGCCAAATCCCAAGAAATACAGGAATTAGGAGATTCCCAGGAAACTCAGTAGCAGGAAATCATGGCATTTTCTTTAAAGCACAGTCACTGCTTTAACTCAGCTTCAACTACCTTAGGTCCTTTTGGCCACAACGTGGATTCAATTCTTGAAAGGTTATGATTGATCTAGCTTCGGTCGTGTACTTACTCCTTAAAGAGACACTGTAGTTAGCAGTTCCGTGAACAGAATACTGTGAAATGGGAGGGTGGTTTCTTCCATCACAAATACGCATGGTTGGGTTTGTTTGTTTGTTTGTTTGTTTGTTGTCAAAGACTGAATTAATAAAAGTCACTTATTACTTGTGGTGACTTTACCAAATTACTTTAGTCCCTCCATTTTTAAATAAGAAAGATATAGTTAACCATTGGATCACACTATCCTATATGCAGGTATTAGCCAGTACTTGTCACATGATAAAAAATTAAGTGCTATTGGATATTCCTATTGTGACATTTTAGTTCTAACATAACATTCAAATGACTCAACTTCCAAATCTCTTAAAGAAATTTTGTGTCAGTTTTCAAGCCTTGATAAAATTAGCTGTATAAGGGAGTAGGCTCCCATGTCATAAATGGCAACCCATTTCATTGTGACTTTTTTTATAAGACCTTTCCCCCTACTTCATATAGTTACAGGGATAAAGACAGTCTAGAAAACTGTGGGCAAGATGGGGATCATGGAAGAAAGTGAAGAGGAGAACTAGGGAACGGAGGGAAGTCTAGAGAAGGAAGAAACATGGAAGATAAACCAAAGTATCATGCATGGTATTTAAGCAAGGTTTTCTCTAATTCTTTCTTCTTTGTAATCTGGTGTTTCATTTTCAAGGTTAAGTTTTCCTTTTCTCCATATAAATTTTATGAATTATTACATTTTATTGACACAAGCAAAGGTGGTGACAGCAGCAAGCATAGCTTTGGAACTCTGCCCAACACTCTTAACTCAAAGTTATTATCATTAATAAAATAATGAGTGATAAGCAGAGCTAGAAAATACAATCTATGCACTGAGCTGATTGCTTATTCACATTATCTCAGTTAATCGCATACTTCTATGAGAACTGTCTTCATCTTTTTTTTTTAAGATTTTATTTATCTATTCATGAGACACACAGAGAGAGGCAGAGACATAGGCAGAAGGAGAAGCAGGCTCCCCATGGGGAGCCCAATGAGGGACCCCAGGACCTTGGCCTGAGCCAAATGCAGATGCTCAACCACTGAGCCACCTAGGTACCCCAAGAGCTGTCCATATTTTATGGATAAGGAAAATGAGGTTTATAACTATTAAGGTGCCCAAAGTCACAAAAGTAACAACCAACTACAAAAACACAAAACATGAGTGTTTCTCAAGTCCATGCATTTAGCTGTTCTAGCAAACTAAATGAAGCACTCACCTCTCTCCTTTTTCTCTTTGTGATTTTCACACAATAGATCACATCCTCCACCATCCCCACTCACATCAGTATGAACAAAAAGCAGATCCTTGGGAAATCCTCCAGTCCCATCTGTCCTAGCTGGGTGTGCTCCAGGTGAACTGTTTGGCGGGGCCTACTCTGAACTCTGTGAAGCCTCTGCACCTGCTGTTGCCTCAGCTTGGAAGACTTTCCTGGATCTTGTTAGCTCATCACTTCTAAATCTTGGAAACCTTGCTTTGACCTCACAAGCTCTGAGTGAATGAATCAGGGAAGTTCTTCAACCCCTCAACCCCTGTGGCTGCTCAGTCCACTGCAGCAAATCCAGGGCTTTTGTACTTACCTTAATCACATTATGCCTGATATGGTATTGAAACCATTGGCTAAATTTCCACTTTCTTCAAATAGATAATGAGGTGAGAACAGGAAATCAATTTCACTCATCCTTCTATGCTTAGTGCCTAGCACAGCAAATGGAACCTAATAGATGCTCCAAAAAGAGAATTGGATGATTTAATAATATAATATGTATTAATTATTAGCATACTATATATTAATATAATTCCTGAAAAATTCTATATGCTAAGCATTGTACTTATTTTTTCCCTGCATTACCTCATTCGATTTTTCTAGTCAATCTGACATCTAAGTCATATTATTCTCACTCTAAATTAGGAAAACAAGACCTAGAGAGGATATGGAATTTATCCTTGTTCACACAGATAGTGCCAGAGGAAATTTGAGTTTTGATCTTTCTAAAGTAGAATCTATACTCATAAGCACTGCACTTTATTAGATCCCTTCATGAATGAAAATAAATCAAACATCAAGCACATGATTTTAGAACATGATCTTACAATGCAAGTTTCCATTATTGCTCTCCTAGTTAAAAATAAAATAGCTTAAACAGCCCGGTTTTCATTGTTCTCACAACACACTGCAGATGTCCCTGAATTGGCACCTTTGTCTTGTGTTCTCCCTCTGGTGATGGCTCTTTTGGTCTACTTTTGGTAGACCTTTTGGTCTGTTTATACGGACACTATCTGTTTGGGGTGGCTGAAGTCATATTCTTTCCTAATTTTCTGAACTCCAGCTGATACACCTGCCTCTGAATGGACAGTGCATTTTACCCCTTTCATTCATTCTTTTTCTTGTGTTTCAATGAAATTCTGCTGAGGTTAGGAGTACAGTCTTTGGAGTCAATCAGGGTTGAGGTTGTGGGTAATTCAACAGCATAACAGCTTTGCCTTTGGGGTAATGCTGACTTTAGATGTTAGATGCCTCCACTGTGGGTCACTTGGCCAGTTAAGTCTCAGGATCCAGGGATAGGCAGAGAGAGTGGGGCTGTGAAAACTGGGCATGTCAAATGGAGCCTGGGTTCCTGGTGAAGAGAATAAGGAGAATAAGAAAGGGAAAACCTACCATTCAATGGAAGGAAATAAGACTTAGAAATTGATCTAAATCAAAAGTTCCACCATAGAGGTTGGAGAGGACTTTGGAGCAATTGAGGTATACCCTGTAAAGCAAATATTCCCAGGGAAGTTACATTTTTGGTTCTGGGAATTGTTCAAACAAATGCAGGAGATAATCCTCTCCATGGCAGGAAAAGGTTAAAACCACACACCCTATCTATAATATCTATAGAAATCTTTGACCTTCTGGTTTTCTCTGCCCTTTTCTGCTTCTTACAAACATGTTTATTTGTTGTTATAATTTTGTTTTGCTTTTCCATAAGTTTACATTTGTTTTTTAATCTTATGGATAAAAAAAAAAAGAGGACATTTGACCTCTCCTTAAAAGTAGGCCTCCTTGCTCCTGAGGATATTTGTATCAAATGAAGAATAGCCAAATTGAACAGGTGGGACGAAAAATTCACTCTTTCTCCTGTGTTATGTGAGGGTGCCCTGATCTCCAGGCCACCTGCATCCTTTAGCAGTCTTGATGAAAGAGCACAGGGCCTGGCAGTCTTGGAAGTTTTGTTCCCTGGTGCTGTCTGGACTGCCGTGGGCTGCTACCAGCCTTATGGTCTCCACACAATCTGTCATTTCTGCTTTGTCCCAATAACCTTTGGCAACAACAAAACAAAAAGGTACCTGAAAGTCAGGGATGCTGATATAGTGAATTTGCTCAGACCTTTACTTTAAAAAATGCAGGTGTCATTGGCACCGCAAGAAGTCATTAGCTGTTGAGAAGGTTCATTTAGAATCAAGATCACCTATGGGCTTGTTATAATTCTAGACCAAAAAAACCATGTGGCCACCATCGTTGTTTTGCATTTTACCCTCTTTTTACCAGGTTCTGCAAATTGGAGGAAATATGTGAGGAGATAATAACTCAGAATGTATGTATGTATGAGTGTGTGTCTGTTTGCATCTTTTTTCTTTTTTTTTAATTTATTTTTTATTGGTGTTCAATTTACTAACATACAGAATAACCCCCAGTGCCCGTCACCCATTCCCTCCCACCCCCGCCCTCCTCCCCTTCCACCACCCCTAGTTCGTTTCCCAGAGTCAGCAGTCTTTACGTTCTGTCTCCCTTTCTGATATTTCCCACACATTTCTTCTCCCTTCCCTTATATTCCCTTTCACTATTATTTATATTCCCCAAATGAATGAGAACATATAATGTTTGTCCTTCTCCGACTGGCTTACTTCACTCAGCATAATACCCTCCAGTTCCATCCACGTCGAAGCAAATGGTGGGTATTTGTCATTTCTAATAGCTGAGTAATATTCCATTGTATACATAAACCACATCTTCTTTATCCATTCATCTTTCGTTGGACACCGAGGCTCCAACAAATGTTGGAGAGGATGCGGAGAAAAGGGAACCCTCATACACTGTTGGTGGGAATGTGAACTGGTGCAGCCACTCTGGAAAACTGTGTGGAGGTTCCTCAAACAGTTAAAAATAGACCTGCCCTACGACCCAGCAATTGCACTGTTGGGGATTTACCCCAAAGATACAAATGCAATGAAACGCCGGGACACCTGCACCTCGGTGTGCATCTTTTTTCTATTTATTTATATATGTATCAAGAGAGAGATACTTACATTGCATATCATTCACATATATACATAGTTATTATTTTCCCCCCAAAAAAGAGAGAAAAAGTTAAATACCTAGATTTATGAAGAAGGTACTATATCAGAGAGTCTGACGCTCAGTTTCCATTGAGATGTGCAGTGTTATAGGCTAGCGGCCTCTAAATGCCCACAAAGTCGAGAATGACATCAGTGAATGAAGCCAGGCATCTGTGCTGGGTGGTACAGAGCATACAAGAGGGTGGTGGGATTGTGAAGAACTGGAAGTTCTCTGTCTAATCTGGAAGGGGCATCAGACACTCACTTTTAGTTCACTGTTGCCTTGCAGGATGCAGGTTTATTGTTGGCAGATTTTCATATCTAATAAAACCGGAAAAAAAAGTGTATGTAAAATTTTTAAATTCTTTTTTTTAAAGATTTTATTTTATTTATTCATGAGATACACACAAATACACACACACACAGAGAGAGAGAGAGAGAGAGAGGCAGAGACACAGGTAGAGGGAGAAGCAGGCTCCATGCAGGGAGCCCGATGTGGGACTCGATCTTCGGTCTCCAGGATCACACCCTGGGCCGAAGGCAGCGCTAAACCGCTGAGCCACCCGGGCGCCCAAATTTTTAAATTCTTAAATTGTGAATGTGTATTTCTCCCATCCCAACCTCATCCTTACTCATTATTCAACTGGCCCTTTTTCATTTATATTGGCAGTCTTTCTTTACATGTCTAATTTTACAATAAACTCCAACCTGTACCTACTATTTTTCATATGTCCATTCTTTCCATATATTACTTGTTTAATAAAAAATGAATAAAACTAGAATATCAATATACATCTAAGCAAGAGATATATTGTTTAAATCTGTAAATTATTTAAAGACCTAATAATCTCATGGCTAGGTTTTCTAACTGTCCTTCCCTTTGGAAGAAATATGCTTTCTTTTCTTTCTTTCCTTTTTGTCTTTTTTTCTTTTCCTAAAATATGTGGTGTGTGATAATTATTTTTTTCCCTGAAGCAATTGATATCTATTTGTCAACCCTACATGTTCCCCACCCATGCTGGCTGTCTTATGAAAACCAATGTGGGATATATTGGTAGAATTGAAAGGACCTGAATTTTTAATTCAGACAAAGAAGCCTAACCAGTAGCATTTGAGTAACTGCAACAGCGTCTCATAAACTTAAAATTAATTCTGGCCTCTTATTTATAGTCTGCAATACCCACCAAGGTATGATCCCCGCATACCTATCCACCATCTCCTACAACTCCTACCCACAACACTTCAGAATATATTTTTTATTGATCCTCTAGAATTTTTACCAGCTTTTCCTAGCCATACAACCTTCTGTCTGGCATAGATTAACAATTTCTGGCTTTTCCTTGTCATTCATGTCTGAGAACATGTGTTGATCTCCCACAGAGACCAACTATAGGCATTATGTACACTGGTGAATGTTCGTTGTACTTATTATCTTAATGATTTCACTTTTTAAAACATTTATTTATTTATTTATTTATTTATTTATTTATTTATTTGAGAGAGAGAGAGAGAGAGAGAGCAAGATGGGAGAGAGAAAGAGAGAGAGAGAGAGAAAGTGCACATACGTGCCCATGCATGAGTGGGGATGGGTGGGGCAGAGGGAGAGGGAGAAGCAGACTCCCCACTGAGCAAGGAGCCTGAGACATAGGGCTTAATCCCAGGACCCCTGGGATCATAACCTGAGCCGAAGGCAGATGCTTAACTGACTAAGCCAGCCAGATGCCCCAGTGATTTCACTTTTAAAAGCTACTTTCTTTTTATTAAAGGTTTATTTATTTATTCATGAAAGACACAGACAGAGAGAGAGAGAGAGAGAGAGAGAGAGGCAGAGACGTAGGCAGAGGGAGAAGCAGGCTCCTTGCAGGGAGCCCGATGAAGGACTTGATCCCCAATCCCGGGATCATGACCTGAGCCAAAGGCAGGCGCCCAACCACTGAGCCACCCAGGTGTCCCTTAAAAGCTACTTTATTGAGGTATGACTGATATACAAAAAGCTGTACATATTTAATGTATACAACCTGATGAGTTTGGTGATAAGTATGTACCTGTTAAATCATTGTCACACTCAATGCCGTAAGCAATTTCCTTATTCTGTGTGTAAATATCCAGTTAGGGTTTTTTTGTAAAGGAGAGAGGAAGGTTTGTGTTAGTTACATAAAACTTAACTATTTGCAAGACTATTTCAAATGTTTACTAAGACCTTTCCCTTTCTGAAAGAAAAAAAAGTACACTATATTTTTCTTGGCCATCGTGCCCTCTGCCTCTGCCCTCTGTAAACTGAGTTTTCATGAGGAGAATGACACAGTAGTTTGTACTGATGAGTGTAATATTTATATTCTTACAAGTACAGTTTGAGTAATTATTTTCTTGCTAAGACTATTGCTAGCATTGTGATTCTTACTTTTGACAGAACGTATAAAAGAATCATCAACCTCTATACGACTTGACAAGGAAGTGTAATTCAAATAAATAATCTTTTACTAGCTTGGCAGGCTTTAGGAGATAAGACCTGTGTTTTGACTAGAAACCCTTTTCTATGTGCTTTCAATGGGGCAGTAAAAGAATTTAGTAATATCCTAATGCCATCTAATAGAAAATACTGCTTATTGAGATATCATATTATTTTTTAAGCCATCAAAATCATTTCCAGATATCCATGATTGCTAAATATAATTTGGGCCACTATTTGCATATTAATTTTGTTGTAGTTACATGAAACTTGTTGACATTTACAGTAGAAGGATCTTCTCCCTAAACAAATGCCTGCAATAAAGCTTTAGTTGTCTCAGTAACACTGATACTACAATTGTTTAGATAATAACATGCAAATAGGACATTTTAGAAATAGCATTGACTGGGAAGTTGGAATCATACTTCAGATACCATCTCTACCATAAACTGCAAATTGGGTAATTCATGTCTCTGTGCTTTAGTGACATTGTCTATGAAATGAGGCTATTGGCCAGAATGTAGCTTTCAAGTTTCATGTCTTGCATTTTCATTCTTAAAGTAAGTGGATCTAATTCCTGGTATTCAAATGTTTAAAAATAACCCATTAAAGTTTATATGTAATACTTTGGGGGGAGAGTTTCTTCTTCTTTTTCTTACAAGTTAGTGTTACTTCTATATGTTGACATTCTTATTCAGTACCATCCATGACATAGGATTTCAGTAAGTGAAGGACTTTTTTTTAAATGAAGGATTTTTGGATGATGACTAAAATGATTTGATTTTTTTAAAAAAGGAGATGGTGTGAATGTTAGTTTGGTCAAATGATACTATCTCCCTCTCAGTGAGACACAGTTTAAAGAGAAAACAATGCTTTTATTTATATTGTACCTTTATTAGGTTTTTAAATTTATCGTAAATAAAGCTTGTATGCTTTTGGATTTAGGAGAATTATTTGATTTCAAATGGTGGCATATGGAAGAGCTATTTATACCATTAAATAGGTTACTATACAATTATATATTACTGTGATAAACTCTTATAAATATACTATGGTTCATAGTCAACAGTTGTCAATACTTCAAGACTCAGAATCCCTTGTGTAATAGGTAATTAGTAAGTTTCTTAAATTGGAAGCTTTAACTCTTCCTTGTTTTGATATATCTGTTCACTATCTAGATCACTGACACATGAGGAGGAGCTTAATGACGAATCTACTTAAAAAATGTTGCTTAGAGAAAACATGTCTTCTTCTAGGTCTAAGAAAATCCATTTATGTTCCGGGTATTACTTTCCTAGGGCAACTGTAACTAATTTCCACAAAGCGGATGGCTTAAAACAACAGAAATTTATTTTCTCAAAGTTTTAGAGGCCAAAGTTAAAAGATTAAGGTAATCAGCAGAGCCACATACCCTCTGAAGGCTTTAGAGAGAGAAGTCTTTCTTGTCTCTTCAAGCTTCTGGTAACTTCAAGAATTCCCTGTGGCTGCATCATTCTGTTCTCTGCCTCTGTCTTCACACGGCCTTCTCTTCTGTATATGCTATATCTTCTGTCTGTGTCAAATCCCCCTCCTCATGCTTTTCTTATAATGACATAAAAAGACTTGTCACTGAATCTAAGACCAGATAATCTAGAATGACCTCATTTTGAGATCTTTAATTATGTCTGCAAAGACTGTTTTTCCAAATCAGGTCATATTCACAGGTTCTAGAGGTTAGGATGTGGACATATCTTTTTGTAGGTCATCATTCAACCGATTACATTTCCTCATATGTATGTTCGTAGAAAATCTTCTTTATTGGTCCTGGGAATGAGGCCCATGTGAACTCTGCTCAGCAGGGAACATGCCTCTCTCTCCCACTCCTGCCCTTCCTTTCCTAATCCACACCCCCACCTGTGCTTGCTCTCTCCCATTCTCTCTCAAATAAATAAATGAAATCTTATAAAAAATCCTCTTTATTCTATTACCCTGCATGCCATGTTTGTGTTCTTAAATCAGAGTTGTTCCTAGGGCAACACCAGTGTCAAGCACAGTTCCTGTTACATGTCGACTCATAACACATACCTGCTTAATGAATGGATTTCTTGAATACCCATAGCTTTCAACACCTTGATTGGATTAAACATTCTTTTGGTATCATTTCAGTTAAATATCTCTCTTCTCTGTAAAGTTTAATGACTAAAGATTAAGACAGTACAGTGGGAAGTTCAACATAAAAGAACAAGTTTATATTTTTATTTCTTATTAAGATTCAAGAAATGTATACTATAGTCTTGAATCCACTGTTAGCAGGGAACTTACCCATTATGGTTTCCAAAATATTTTTTATTTATAAAATAAAGGAGCTAATTTAGATGATAAGTCCACTTAAACTCATTAAAAGTGACCTACTTCTGATTTTGTTTCTAATCCTGGTTTGGCATTTTACAGCTATAAAACAACTGGTGAGTTCTATAATCTTTCTAAGCCTCCGTTTTCACATCCGTAAAATGAGAATTGTTATTAGTGCATCACAGCAATATGAAAATTAAAAGAAATGGTGTATCAAAATAATATAGTGTAATCCCTGACACTAAGAAAGCAATTCATTATTGGGAACCAGTAATTAGTGATGACTATTCCTGTTATATAATACAATGGCTTATTTTTCTATGGGAGTTTTGTTTAGGATCCATGGAATACACAGATATGATCGAACATCAAGATTTAACTTTATCCTGGGGCACTGGCCAAAATTTGTTGAAAAGAAAAAGTCTCTGGCAGCCCAGGTGGCTCAGCGGTTTAGCGCCGCCTTCAGCCTGATCCTGGCGACCCTGGATCAAGTCCTACATCGGGCTCCCTGCATGGAGCCTGCTTCTCCCTCTGCCTGTGTCTCTGCCTCTCTCTCTCTCTCTCTCTCTCTCTCTCTCTCTCATTGTGTGTGTCTCTCATGAATAAATAAATAAAATCTTTTTTTTAAAAAAAAGAAAAGAAAAAGTCTCTTTTCTTTGGGTCACATATCTTTTTAATCTTATCTGAATAATCTCTTACTCAAGATTGTTTTTGAATGAAAAGTGTTCCTGAGAATACTTCTTTACTGGGTACTACCTAAGGCTTGAATTTAAAAAACAGTTTTGGCACATTATTTCTGTTTCTTCTATTTTTACAGTGGCCATGAAGGGAAGAAGCAGAACTTAATGTGGACAGCTGACCTCCAAATATGTGGATTCAGTTTCCACATGTCAACTAATCAACTCCCAATGGTAATCTGTGCAGAAATAGGACTGCTGAGGAACAGAGAATCACCAATATTAATAAAACCAAATTTAAATGTTTAACCTTTTAGTACCTGAATAACTTTTTTGTTTTTGTTTTTTTTTTCTGAATAACTTCATTAAAGAGAAGTGCTCAATAGTATTTTGAAGAGACCCTTTATTGCACCCCTCACCCTGCACTCATTGTGATGCCTGAAATTCTAATTCTATTCAACAGTGTCATTTCATAACCTTCAATGTGGGGAAGATCTAGGCAGTCTTTCATTATTGTGTACATATTTGCTACCTTCTATAACTAGATCATTTTGAACATAGATTGTACTTCATCTTTCAAGATTATACCCTTTTATAATAATTATAATATCCACAGACATTTTTCTGCTCTCAGATCAGTTGCAAACTGCAGCTCATGGTCAAGTGAAGAGAGCTGAAAACAGCAGGAGCAAATGGCACTGAATGACTTAAAAACAGCTGTACTAGAATATATAGAGAGGAATATAGTCTCGTTTGTAATGTCTGAAATTGAGTTTTCTCTTTAAAGGAAAATGCAATTTAATTTTCAAAAATATTTGAATTTTATTATGTAAGAAAAAAATCCTCTGTTTTAACATGTTCATTGAATTTTATTTCTTCATTTTACTTGTACTCACTTTTCCATTTGTGGGTGGAATTTATTATAGTTACTAGTTTTACATTGAATGAAACAAAATCTCTAAGATTTATTTCAATAAAATTTTGAATTCCTTGTCATTTACAGTAAAATGTATATACTTTCCGTAGTAAGGCCATCCTTTGTTGTTTAAATCCTCTTTTCCCTCCTCCTTACCCCCAAATATTGTTACTTTAGTTTTTTAAATAAAATTGTTGAACCCACAAACATAGGCTGTGAGTAATGTGGATATCACATGCAAATAATAAAATAATAATCCAAATTTGCTTTTGAGCTCCTCTAGTAACTATACCACCTCAAATATTTTTTTTTAATTTTTATTTATTTATGATAGTCACAGAGAGAGAGAGAGAGGCAGAGACATAGGCAGAGGGAGAAGCAGGCTCCATGCACTGGGAGCCCGATGTGGGATTCGATCCTGGGTCTCCAGGATCGCGCCCTGGGCCAAAGGCAGGCGCCAAACCGCTGCGCCACCCAGGGATCCCGTTAAAAGACTTTTTGTTTATTTATCTGAGAGAGAGAGAGAGAGAGAGAGACAGCATGAATAGGGGTAGGGTCAGAGGGAGAGAGAAGCAGACTCCCTGCTGAGTGGGGAGCCTGATGTGATACTTGATCCCAGGACCCCAGGCTTAAAACCTGAGCTGAAGGCAGACGCTTAACCAATTGAGCCACCCAAGTGCCCCTCACTTCAGTTTATTTCCAAGTCTAGATTTGCCCTTTAGATTTACTTTTTTAATAATTTCTATCTCTTTATTGAGATTCTCTATTTAATGTATTGGTGTCATAATACTCTTATGACTTGAATATAGCTTTTTGATTCTTCAAACACACTGATTATACTGCTTTGAAGTCAGCCCACTCTGAATGCTTTATTTTCCTCACCTTCCTGTTAAATTTCCATTTCTGGTTCTTCTGGTCTTCTGTTTGCTTTTAGGGGGATTGTAATTTATGATTACCTTCAGTATTAGTCTTCCCATTCATTTGCTTATAAGATTGCTACTGTACTTTCTAATAGTATCCACAGGTATGGAACTTCTGCATACCTTGCCCTAAATTAAGTAAGGATCTCTTCAGGAGGGAAAGTGTTTGTTAACACAGCTTGTCCTTCACTGGTAGCATTATTGCAAAACTGTGGATAAAAAGATTCATGAGTGTAATTCCCCATGAAAATATAGCATACAAACATTCTTGCAAAAGTTTCATTCCTATTTTGTTTTGAATAAAGACTCCTTACTTTGTTGCATAGCTTTCATTGATTTCTAGAGCCCTGAAATTGTTGTTTTAGAGAAACTGTCAAGTTTTATTTTATCTTGGGTAGGTGTATTTGTTCAGGTCTTTACTCTGCCATTCTAGCATTGTTCACATTAATTATTATAATTCCTGTTTCCTGCATAAATAAGGCTCAGCAGGAGCTGCCCAATGGTCCCTGTCAATATTTAAAGTGAGATCTCTGACTTCAGGGGCTCTTTATGCTAAGGTGGATACCAAACTGCCCATATGAACACCCTAGTCATCTCTAGCTTCTTTCAGATGAACTTTCCTTTTGATATGAAATGACTAATTGCGTTGTTTGTAATGTTTTATAAGATTATTATTTTTTCAAATAAGCATAGACCATTAGTCAAGGAAATCCAGTGTAAATTTTTTTAAAAGATGAGTTTTGAAAGCATCAGTGTTATAATGAAGGCAATATTACTTACATAGTGTTTTAGGCAAATCAACAGTCTTATATAAATTTCTTTATAACTACACTGCTTAAGGTAAGAACCAAAAAAAATATTATCCACAATTATATTTTGATGGACTGTTGATGAAATCATTCCATAATAAATGTGCCACATGTTACAGTTAGAGAAATACAGATAAATTACCAACCCAAACCAGAAAGAATCTTAATACTTTACAGCCCCATGCAGATATCGAACTTTTTTTTTAAGATTTTATTTCTTTATTCATGAGAGACACAGAGAGAGAGGCAGAGACATAGGCAGATGCGAAGCATGAGCCCTGCAGTGAGCCCGATGTGGGACTCCCAGGACCCAGGGATCACGACCTGAGTCAAAGGCAGATGCTCAACCACTGAGCCACCCAGGTGCCCCTTGAACTTCTCTTTAGACCACAAATGTTTTGTTGAAAAATAATGTGACTTTAGAACATGTAGAAAAACAGAATTGTTTCAAATACAGTTTTAAAGTTTTCTCACTAAATAATGAGGAACACCTTCTCTTTCTCTGTGAAATAATTCTTGCACCAAACACAATACAGCTGATTAATTAATGATTATCAAATAAATATATTAATCTGTATAGATTTTCTGAAAAAGACTTTCTCATCAGTTGAGTTAGCCGAAGTCAGCTGGCTCATATATTTAACGAATACAATAGTTTCAAAAGTAGAGTTAAAAAGCATTTTTAGTTTTTTTGTTTGTTTGTTTTTAACACTGGAATACATGCAATAATACATGGCCTCTTTCTCCACAGGGCACGAAATAGCTGCAGCTGAGGCTCAGGAGACAGTTTCTCACAGGCCTTAGCTCTTGCTTTCGTGTCATATTTGGTCTACATCATACACATATGTTATTTCTCTAGCAATAGACTTTGTGACTCTCTGAGTTAAGTGCTAATACATTACTATCATCTTTCAATGAAAGACCTGTCCCTTATCATCATCAGCCATTCCCAACAATCGGATGCCTCCTAAGTGAGTCATCTTTTAAAAACTCGCTCAGCTAACACTTTCATTTGAAGCTTACCCTTACACCACTTTCCAGGTTATAAATGCCCCATACCTTGTGCATTTATTGATAGATGTACATCTTGTTTAAAGTGTTGTAACTTCATGTTCACTTGGATTCTTTGTGAATTACAGCTTTCCAAGATCATCTTGTCATCTTCATTTCTATAATCTCAGTACCTACCACAGTAGCTGAGGGATTCTAAGAGGTCTCGTGTTAGATGGTAGTTCAATGGTTCACAATACATAGGGCCGGCATTATAACCCTGGGCCATTGACAAATAGTCCAGGACCACTTCAATTCTTCTTACAGTACAAGTTTTATCTTGGACAGGATTAGTTTCTACAGATATAACTATGTAACTTATGAAGAGTGCCAAGTTAGCCCTCAGCATCCTCTACCTACAGTATTTATATTATTATCTTTTCCTGATTCTCTTCCTCCTCTATCATAATTGCAATTTCCTTAAGGAAAAAAAGCCATGAAATATTTATGTCTACATCCCTATCATAGAGCACAATACTTAACACACAATAGAGACTTAGTGAATGTTATAAGAATTTAGTTTAATTAAATTAACATTTGGAGTTTATTTGACTGAAGTGTGGCTATAATGTAATGGAGTCAGATGCTTGTTCGTGTTGGTCACTAGAGTTGGAGATATTTTAAAAAACTCCAACAGAAGGTCTTAACAAACAGGTATAATGAAATTCAAACAGATGGTCAGCAATTATGCCAACTCCATTCTGATTTTGATTCCTAAGCTAATTACTGTGGTGAGCCCCGACATGGATATATTTTGATA
The DNA here is from genome assembly GCF_053574225.1 of Canis aureus. NCBI lineage: Eukaryota > Metazoa > Chordata > Mammalia > Carnivora > Canidae > Canis > Canis aureus. The sequence continues at coordinate 50,853,540 of NC_135614.1, forward strand.
GCCAAAATTACCATCGTTCACTACATTCGTTTTTTGTGAGAGCCAAGAAATCAATGAACGTGGATCCAGCTAGTTTATATGAACCATTTTATTTGGATTGAATATGAAATTTGGTTGGAGGATTTTAAAACGATTAATTTTGCTAAATCCTGAATCTTTTAAAAATTTTTTGAAGATTATTTGTAGAGACATAATTTGTTTTGTTTTTGCCTGGCCACCATCTGACACGGAAAGATTTTGCCTCATATAGTCTCGTCTGTAGAAACCAGGTACAGTTTAATGTCTGTCATAGAAATCATTTTTTTATTGTCTTTCAAATGATTACAAGTATTTTGTACTTTAATCTGACTTTGTGGTCAGTTTCTACAGACGAGACAGATTATATTCCTCAGATAGAAACACTGAGGAATATAATAGCTCCAGAGAAGCTTTTAAAATGACTATGCTCAGACTCCTCCCTCAAAACAAATGAGGTCTCTGCACAGTAGATCAGAAAGCAAATTTGCTGTTGACAAGATACTCTACTATCATTTCAGCATTTTGATTCTGTTCTATTTATGTTTTATAAATTTTGAGCTGAAGTTACCAGATACCGGGTGTTTAATAATTCCTCTTTTTAAAAGTGATTAATTTAAAAATCATAGCTTAGTCATACTTTTGATACAGCTTCAAAAATATTCTTGGTACTTTAGATCCTTGCTAGCACTTGGCACCTTATGGTGCTCCTACGTGAAAATGTTTAAAACAGGTCAATGGTAGGTCCTATTGATAATATGAAAAGAGAGTCAAGCATTCCATTTGGTTATTGAATAATGTTAGCTTTATTATTATAATAGAATACAGTATGACATAAAATTAAGAGCTTTTGCTAAACTCTGTAAAGCAATACATGCATCTGCCATAAACAACCTCGATTCATGTTAGGTTTTATTGCCACTTCACTGCACTAAGGTGCAATAAACATTCAGTGTCATCTTTTAAAAAATGTTCCTGGGAGTAAACAGGAACTGTCCTCTATAAGAGTGTATCTTTATTTTCAAGGAAGACTTAACTAGTATTACATGGTTTAGCAAAGCACTGTAGAAAAGCTACATAGAATAATTGGTCTTTGATAAACTGTGCAATCAATTTATACAATAGAATACTATCACACATACTAACAAACTAAGAAATGATAGAAATGCAATCATTGCATAGCAAAAAGCAGACTAATAAGAAATATTCACATCTAGTGAGCAAAATACAGACCAAATGTTATCCATGAGGAGCCTGGAAGATAAAATGCTCTTTATAAACACATTAGGTTAACGCCGAAAAATAACAGATATAAACAGCAACACAGAAGTTAGAGCCATATTTTATTTTATTTTCTATACATGATATCTACACATGATACCAGAGGATGAAATGTCCTTGGTTCAGTCTTTATTGGCCTAGCTCATTGAATTTAGGCAGGACCAAATCAAACAATAAAGCACATTTAAAAAGAAAACCAGAGTTTGCTTAGGAAAACACAAACTGTGTTTTTTCCTACATCATTGGATAGCAGCTTTTTGAAAGAAACATTGCTCAAAACTTGGGTACGGATCCCAACAGACTTATTTGGCAATTATGCTGATAGGTTTATGCTGTAGTATTCTAAATGTGGTTAGACTATGACCTGTGGATTCTGGATGCTAATTTTAAACATCTCTGAAATTCTGTCAGACAAAAGGAGACTTCAAAAATACCTTCTGAATAAATATTCATCTCTAAAACATCTGGGAAGTAATGAAACAGACCAGAATTTTTATAGGGAGTATTAATGGACCTCTTGTAGTTAAAGCCCTTACATAGTATACCTACAAATATATTGCTACAGTATAAATGAAATATAATAATGTTACTCAATAAAAGCTATTTCCTGTACATTCTTTCATGTGTTTTTATATTTAATGCTACATATGGTACAACACTTATTGAGATAGTTGGTATCAGCAATTATAGCAATAATATATTCTAGCTCCAACTAATGCTTTTCCATTTTCTTTCTATTTTACAAGAGCCTCAGATAGGGAAATGTGGCATGACTTGAGCAGAGAGCAACGGATTTACTACTGTACACCGGGCGATAGTTTGAAATTATAAGCTTTCTCTACATAAGCGGACTTTATACCCATCTGTTTAATTTCCATCTGATTCCCACAGGCTGTTCTGTTTTTAATTCAGGCTCTAAAGGTATTTCCATAGCACTTTACAACATTCTAACAGCTAAGAGCGGTGAGTCCTACACAATATTTTAAGAACATAACTTTAAAAAAGTAAAAAATGTACAATCTCATGCTGTATATTTACATATATAATTTATATATTCTATATTTGTTTACTAGTCATAAATTTCAATCTAAAGCTTTTAATGTACTGTTATATAAAATAATACATTCAACAATTCTAGAGCTTGCAAAATATGTTTGCCCCTCTAAGAACATCTTTTTATAATGAGAATCAAGTGATTATTGGACCCATGTGCTATCTGGATATAGACAGGGCAGCAAAGAAAGTATTTTTTAATTGTTTTATCTAATTTTTTTTTAGTTTTTAGTTTTTATTGAGTGTATGTCTCTGTTAAAATGATTCCTCATTGAATCTAGTGATAAAAGGTCAGATGATGGTGAAGTAGCCTATTTAAAGCATTTGTCTCTTTTGGACTAAATGTGCTTAACGGTAAGGAACTGCACGTTTGCGTATGCCATTTCCATGAATTTTAAAATAGCCTTTAACAACAGAGTAATGCATTAGCTATTTTTAAAAGGAGAAAAATTGGGGGTCTTCAGCTTTGGAAACAAAGTGTTAAAGCTATACATCAGTTTAAAAAACAAAACAAAATGTAAAGCACACTGAAGTTTGTGCAATAAAGACAATAGATTTTTAAAATTTCTTTCATTAAACATTTATAATTTATTCTTTGAAACACCTCCACATAAAAATATTTTTGACATATACAGTATCTTTTTTTAGAACATTTGGAAATATATATCTACAAATGACCTGGAGTTATAGAGTTAAGTTTTATTTTCCTTCTACTTTTCCCTACAGTCTGGACCTACTCACATACCTTTCCTCTCTCATTCTGTCTCCTTCTGTCGTGCTTTTTCTCTTTTGCTTCCTCTCAGAATCCTGTCTCTCAGCTATATGTTCTGCTTTGCTCTGGACTGCTGGACAGGGGTCTGTTGTTCTTCTATGAATTATGGAAATAAGGAAACCTTCAAATTCTTTAAGACAGAGGCAATAAAGCAGGTGGGAATCACTGCGTTGAGAACAGAAAGCAATTCCCAGTGCAGAGGACTGAACAACAGGATGTGAATAAAAGGACCTATTGATGTGGGGTGGGGGCTTTTAGCTGAGGCTCTCTGTTTAAATATGTAGCCCAATAGACCAAGTTAAAGATTCCAAATAGCAGCGGGAAAGCTATTCTTGACAGTCGGTCAATTTTGCTGACACTGTTAAAGGTTTTCTTGGGTTCTGGTGGTTTTGTTTCCGGCTTGACTTCTTTTGGTTCTATGGTTGCACTTTTAGCAATCGTGGCTAAGCCAGGGTCACCCCTGGCCAAATTAGGGGTGTAGCTGGTTGCTGTTGGAGCATAAGTGTTGTTTTTCTTAATGAGAGGATCTTTCACTTTCTTTGGCTGTAGAAGGAAAGAGTAAAAGCATTTCGTTCAGTAGACTGTGGTAAGGAAGTTTATACGTTGCTAAGTAAAGTGACCTTTACTTTGAAATCCAAATCTATGCTTTATTTAAATTGTAAGAAATATAATGTATGGCTGTATTATTGAGACAAATTAAAAATGCAGACACAAATGCCCAGTTATAAATTTGACAAGTTAGAGCATCTAACCATACAGTGATTATAGCTAACAATAAATATGTATCCTGGACTTGAATCTTGCTAAGACCAAATCTTAAATGTTCTCACCACAAAAAAGAAATGGTAACTATGTGACAGGATAGAGATGGTAATGGATGCTATGGTAGTAATCTCTTCACAACATATAAATATCATATCAACCACATTGTATATCTCAAACTCACACAATGTCATGTGTCACATATTTCAATAAAGCTGGAAAAGAAGGGCACAGTATTTTCCAGGATTTCCCATCAAGAGGTAATGTGATGTCAGTTTAGGAGTCTATCCTCAAGAAGCTTTGTAGCCTCAGCCTTTACCCTCTAGAAACATGTTACTGCCACATGAAGAAGCCTGGACTAGAGAACTGGGAGACCAGAGACCAGCCAGTATCAGGCCCCAGATGAGTGAGAGGCCATTGTGGATGCTTCCCCCTGGTGGAGCCTCTAGTTTTCTGCAAGCATGTTAGTGAGCCATATCCTACTCATGGAAGTACCACCAGGTTGTTCCCAGACCCAAAGGCCTGGTGGTTACTTTAGGGCACTAAGTTTTGGAGTGGTTTGTTTTGCAGCAATAAGTTGCTGAGTCAACTGTTATTTGCTCCTTCTCCTCATGTTGCAAGTGGATTGATAAAGCAGAGTTTTTCAGGGTATCCTGAAGTCAATTTTTGTTCAACGTCAGCTGCTTGTCAGTGTTATCTGTGCAATGAGTCACAACTGCAGCATTTCTTGGGGTTTCTGTCATATGGAAATTTCTAAAAAATGAAGTGAATCATTGTTTACAACTATGTGGTCTGATACAATTGCCACCAGTCATTTGCAACTACTGAGGACTTCAAATGTGGCTAGTCTGAGATGTGTATAAGTATAAAATATGTATAGGATTCTGAAGGCCTACTATAAAAAAAGAGAAAAAAGTAATATATCTCCTTAATAGTGTTTTTTATTGTTTACATATTGTAAGTATAGTATTTTTGATATGTTGGTTAAAAGCATATTATTATCACTAAATTCTATACCTGAAATTAATATCATACTGTATGTTTACTAACTAGAAATTAAATAAAAACCTGAGAAAGAAAAAAAGAAAAAAATCAGCTTCACTGGTTTGTACCTTTAAAACAAAGTTATTAGAAAATTTTAGATTACATATTGCTCACATATTTCTGCTGGACAGCACTAGCCTAGGAGGGTAGTTCTCATTCTTTTGTGCACACTACACCACTAGTTAAAATTTTTAAGAACAAATATGTCTTGGGCACAGCTATATTTTGAATTGGAATTCCTCAGAAGTAGAGCCTTGCTACTGATTACTGCAAAAGGGTATACAGAAATACTTATGAGCAGCTAAACTTGACCAACCAGGCTCAATGCTCTCTGAATAATTTGTATTTTTATTATTGAATCAGAATAAAATATTACTACCAGATCTGCTGCTTTTCACAAAGCACACTAGTCAGGAATTTTAACAGGTTAATTTCTTTATTATCCAGCCCTGTGATCTATCTGCTACCTTTTTCCCCCTCTCTGAATCCTTAAGAATTACATTAGGACAACAAAAAAAAAGCCCAGAATTTTTTCTTTCTGGTATTACATTTTTAAAAGTAAGGCCACTTATTCGAAGTGTACTCCTATCTTATAGTGAAGACAGATTTGGTTAAGTTTTATGAAGTTGACAGAAATTTGCATAATTATTTGTAAAAAATAAAGCAAGAAAAAATGATTCTTTCAAATGTCAAAATTATACAGGTCAAAAATAGATATGGTTTACTAAGTCACACAAAGACTAATACCATATGATTTCACTTATATGTGGAACTAAAAAACAAAACAAATGAATAAATAAACACAAAGCAGAAACAGATCCATAAATACAGACAGCAAATTGCTGGCTGCCAGAGGGGAGGGCATGGAGGTGGATGGGCAAAACGGGTGAAGGGGAGTGAGAAATACAGGCAGGCTTCTGGTTATGGAATTAGTACATCATGGGAGTAAAAGGCATAGCATGTGGAATAGAGTCAATGATATTGTAATAGCACTGTATGGTGACACATGTGGTGAGCACAGCATTAATGCATAGAGTTGTGGAATCACTATGTTGTACACCTGAAACGAATGTAACATTTTGTCTCAACTATACTGGAATAAAAAAAATAGATAGGATTTATTTCAATGCAATTAAACTGCCAAATTGAACTTGTATTAGTCCATTTTCCTTTAACAAATAAGACTTCTAACATTACAGACTACATGAAAAAGCATACATGTCCTTTAGATAAAATGGTATGTACTCCGTTGCTGAAGAGAGGCAGTAGGTTCCAATCTAACCAAAACTTGTTGAGTGACAGACATCCTGTTAGATAAATTGAAATGAATAATCTGCAGCAGGGATAATTCTTGGAGAAGAGTTTGTATTATTAATAAATTTCATTTCTCCCAGTGCCAAATTATGATAATATTCCAGTACTAAAGTTTCTCAAGTTAAGTGCCTTTATTTGCAAAATATGTTGAATAAAATATTGAGAAATATCTGGTTGGCTTATTTGGGAAAGAATACTTAATAATCTTCTTTAATCTTTGAGAATGTTGAGCTCCTCCATATTCTTTAAAAAAACTGATATTTCTTTCAGCAATTTACCATACGAGAATGCATCTTAAGCAGGCTCCTGAAGGCTCACTTGTTAATGTGATGCCTTACAAAAAAAATTTTTTTTTCAAGTTACACCATGTCAGAGATTGAAAATTTAACTCTCCTGAAAACACTCACCTGGTCATAGAAAGCATATTTTATTCATACTCTCTGAATGTCAACATGAGACCTGGATCACACTGTGCTCACACTCCCTATAATAAGTAAATCAAACCAGTAAAGCCCTGGGGAAGGTTTTTAGAGGCATAATTTACAGAAAATATTATCTTTCTCATTAGGATGAGAGATATAGATGAATTATTGATAAATAATATATGTGTATGATAATGAATAATAATAAATAATATATGATACAACTCTACCTAACATCTATATTTTTATGCCGAATAACATGGACTGTAGATTAATAGAGATCAGAGTATTTTCTTTGAGACATGAATACAGGGTCTGACCTGTATCACCTTCATTAGAGGTAAATACTCCAGAGATAAATATAAATTGAACGGTGAGTTCAATCATACCTCAACCTAAATTCTATGCTTTCCAGACCAAATTCATCTAACGAGTTACTAATAACTGATACTGATGAGAAAGAATCAGAAAGACACTGGCCTCTGGCAACAAAGAAAATATTAAGATAGAAAAGCAATTTTCCCCAATGTTGGCACATCACTTTCCACCTAAATATCAACCATGTTTAGATATCACCAATTCTGAAGCACTTTAGCAGACTATTTCAGTGATTCTAAGATATGCATTTAAAAATGTTCACATCTGGGGCAGCCCCGGTGGTGCAGCGGTTTGGCGCTCCCTGCAGCCTGGGGTGTGACCCTGGAGACCCGGGATCGAATCCCACATCGGGCTCCCCGCAGGGAGCCTGCTTCTCCCCCTGCCTGTGTCTCTACCTCTCTGCCTCTCTCTCTCTGTGTCTATGAATAAATAAATAAAATCTTTAAAATAAATAAATAAATAAATAAATAAATAATAAAAAATGTTCACATCTATGACTCTGGGCTATGTCTTATAATTGGTAGTTTTATATGATGTCTTATAATTGGTCCTATGATTAACCATTCTCCATGTATGGTTCTCTCCCCTTTGGGCTGTCCTTCTACTCTAGGACAAATGGAGACCATCAATGGCTAAAGTAAGCATCTGATAATCATTCTGTCCTCACTCTCTTACTCCTCTCTCCAACTGGTATGTGCAATCCCTTTGTCTTGTCTCTTCTCTCTATGGAACCTGAGCCAAGGTCCTGGTTTGCAAATTCAGATTTTTTTTTTTAAATACTTGGCAAGTATGTTTCAAGGCAAGTGAATTTTGAGAGCTTGGTTCCTGTTGGCTGCCATAGTGCGTTCTACACAGAACTTTCTTTTGCTTTTTACTTGTGTAGGAGATTATCAGGGTGTTAGCTGATTCATCCGTGCCTGAAGGGTATATCTAAAGGAGCTTTTACTTGGCAGCATATTTTCTTTCTTACTTTTGCATATATTAATGGCTCATCTTATAGTCAGTAACACACTATAAATTAGTTTAAATATGGTAGATGTTTCCACTGCAAAAGATTCTCTTTTTTAGTATGTCTGTAGAGCTATGAGGAAAACACCATTAAATTAATTTCTTTACTATAGACTTTCAGATTCTTAAATACCCTGTGACTCTGTGATATGCAGCATTATTCAAGTGTATTCAACCACAGAACTTTATTCTTTGAGACTATTTCATAAGACTAGTACTCCCAGGAATAGAATTTGGGAAAAAGCTGCTACAGAGTGATTCCTCCTAGATTATTTCTAGATGTTTTACAATCTCTGTGTCTCTGACTTTGACCTTCTTTCCATCATCCCAAGGCTCGCTTACATTTTGACATATTTTTCCTTCAAGCCACAGGAGTAGAAATATCCTCCACACATGTGCTTTAAAATACACTCTAAAATAGGTTCTAATTTAGGCAAGCAGTAATGAGCTTGACTTAATAATTTTCTACAATGAAGAATTTTTCTGTGACTTCCTTGTATGATCCTTAAAGCAAACCTCTAATTTGGAAAGGAAATATATTCCTTGTCCTTTACTTCACTGAAAATTGGTGAAAATGCATTTTGTAAACTCAATTCAATTGAGACATTAGATTAATAATATTTATGACCAAAGTGATTAGGCTCAGAAATCAACCAAAAGACAATGATTTTCAAGTTCAAATTATAATGGCATAACTTTATTTGCTCCCAATGTCAAGTTGATTAAAATTGTTCTCAGAGACCATAGGAAAGCAGTTTTGAGTAGGACTGTTTACCTTCATCTCTCCTTTATCTCTTTCACTCTACTCTGTATATTGGCCCACTTAAACAACCTCTCTCTTGAGCACTGCCAAAATTACCATAGCATACAGTCACTTACGATTTAAGAAACATAGAATCCTCATTACCTAGTCTCTGCATTCTTCATCCATCCCTTGAGGTCCAAACATGCCATCTCACAGGTTTAGTAAGACATACCGGTGATACATACCACAGGGGATATTAAAGTACTTACCTTTTCTGGAACCACGCTTTTGCCATCCCATGCATAACCTCTCTTGGTGAAATAATTGACTGTGGCAAACTCAATCAGAGCCGAGAAGACAAAGGCATAGCACACTGCAATGAACCAATCCATAGCAGTGGCATAAGCCACCTTAGGGAGGGAATTTCTGGCACTGATACTCAAAGTTGTCATGGTGAGCACAGTTGTTACTCCTGTAAAGAAAGAAATGAAGTAAGGTTCACACTATAAAATTTGATCACTGGAGGTCAGCCTACTTGTGCAAAGGGAAACCAGCAGGACCACAGATACACTGTGTTTTTTAGTTCATCCCATTTTGGTTTGGGATGGATGCGTTTGCATTTCACAGTGTGGTGGGATTGAGGGGGACCTCTTGGAGGGATAGATTGCTCTGCTATTGAGAAGCTGTGAATGTTGTGAGTTCCTTTAAATGGGCACATTGAATAGGGTATCCTGAGCAGGAAAGGAAATTATACTATCTCATTGTCCCCAACTATTTAAACAGAAAGCGTAGATCTTTACTGTCTCTGATAACACAAGAAATTGCTGGGTCCTCAGCTCTGTTTAATATTCTATCTGTATATACTAAATGTATAAACCAAGAAGCCCATAGCTTCTTGTTAATCAATAATTGATAGGTAATTGAATTATTTTAGGATAATATTTTGTTATATATTCTTCTGCTTTTATACTATCTTTTCCCCCTAATTCTGACACAGCTCCTTTTTTGAAAGAACTCCTGAAATGTGTTGCATGTCACTTGCTTGAGGCCACATGGCACAGAAATGGCAAAACAAAAATTTGAGCACAAGCTTCTCTGATTCAAATGTCCATAAGCTTTCCCTTTCTCTGTTAATGCTGCCTCATCTGGCCCTATTCTGCGAATCCATCCCCAGTGATTAAAGTTATCAATATTCAAAGCAGTTTTCAAGTCAGTTGCTTTTAGATTATTTAGATTATTAGTATATGTGTGCATTATAATAGAATATTGTAATATACCTTGTAAGCCATTTGAAAATATATTAATTAATTCACCCAATAGGCTGCATAGTATGGAAGAACTTCTAACCTCTTCCAGTGACTAGTCCCAACCTCACCATCTCCTAGCACTAATAGGTAAAAGCATTTTAAAGATGATAAATTATTGCTGTGGAAGATACCGTCATCTGATGTATCTAAAACTCTTATCTATAACTACCCTTTTTGATTAATTTTTAGAGAATCAGCAGTGTTACACAGCTGGTAGGTGGTTGATTTTTCTAAGCTGCTTTAAACCATCTAATAGTCCCTAGTTTCCCATGAATTTTTAAGGTAGATGATCTTTGTAACTATGTTAGGAAGTGATAAGATTAAGAAGAAACACAAAGACTTTTGTTAAATCATATTTTGGAAACATGGTCACAGATGTAGGGAATAGACTTAAACTTTGGCGGTGTTACAGAAAGGTCTGGGGCATTATCTGTATTATACAACCAACAAATGGTTTAAAGAAATATTGGCTGGTAAACAGCCCTTAAATTTACATATCAATATTAACTTGAGCAAAGAGCAAAGGTAATTAATGTTGGTATTTGGGGAACAGAACAACCCAGTTTCAAATCCCAGCTCTGTAATTGCTGAATGACCTTGGGAAAATTGCCTCACAATTCTGAACTTCTGTTGGTTTTTCAAAAAATTATTTCTTTGTAAATTAATTTTAATAAGTCTAACTCAGAGGGCTGAGTATTAAATAAAATGCTGTAATAAAGTGTTTAGCATTGAGCCTGATACCAAGAACAAAGTTAATGGCTATTATTATTGACAACTTCAGTCCTTGTTAATAAATCTCTGCTACGATGAATTCCTTTTTTTTTTTTTTTTCAAATTTTGGTTCATGTAGGCAACTGTCAGAAGTAATTTGGGAATGAGTGTTCTTAAACTAAATATATCCATAAATTAAAAGTAAGAATAGCATAAAGGGAAGAGAGAGAGAGAGTGTGTGTGTGTGTGTGATATCTTACAATTCCTGCTATAAGTACAGGGAAAAGAACAAAAATGTGTTGAGCTCATCAACTGAGTTCCAAGAACTCAACCTGACAATTTACATATTTTATTCTTCTCACTTAATCTTTTAAACAGTACTATTTTACTTTAATTGCCTTCTCAATTGAATCTTAGAAAAGTGAAGATTGAACCTAAAACTTGTATCTACCTGGCAGCAAAATTACATAATCACATTGCCTCTAAATGACAGAGCATGACCATCAAGAAGATGATGTTTGAAGACATAAGAGACTTCAGCTTTGTTGCATTCTGGATGCCTTATAATAAGCTGTTACTCTGTACAACTTTTTTTTTCTTTTTCCCTTGTGTATTTTTTCTTTAAGTATATATGACCCTCTCAGGCATCTAACGTAGCACAGAAGAATGTGCTGAGTTGAGACTAAAAACAATAGAAACATGTGCACTAAGTAAATGTTAAAAGGCCAAAGGCCTTGAGAAACTGTATTTGTGATTGTACTGAACGAAAAACATTAGAAATATATAACTTGAAACAAGGAAATATTTGCCACAATTGAGTTTACAGATATGTAGTTTATGTTCACCAAAAGGGCATGAGTTGGCTGAGATATCCGATTGTTGAAAATGTTAAGAGCAAGATTTTTAACTTATAAAACATTTCAAAATGCTTTAGATAATTTCCAAAAAGGAAAGGTAGGATTTTTTAGGGTAAGAAGAGAGGAAGAGTTAGCATTAAAAAAAAAAATCCTTTTCACTATAGTGCTATTATTCATTCCACAAAAATAAACATAAAACATAAAATGTGCTATTTTTTTCAATTTCCAGTGAATAAAATGTTCACACTGAATATGCATACAGAAACACGTATCTTGACAAGAGTTCAATCTTCAGTTCTAGTAAGTGTCTTCAACACTAGTAAATACTAACAAATGGTAATAAAAAAAAAGAGTTTGAAATGAACTACTTTTTTTGCTCTGCAACTGGGATCATTCTGGATCTTCATATACCTGTGTTCCTAGACTACTTGTGAGAGCAAAGATGTGGTTTCCAACCTGGAAGCACTTTGCTAAGTTCAGAAGAAAAAACTATTTTCTGGGCATTTGCAGCAAAGTCTTGCTTTTTTCCCTGAGATAACTGATTTTTCAGACCTTGGCTGTTATTAAAGAATGATACCATAGGGATCTCTGCACATGATAATCCTCAGTTTAGATTATAAACTTAAGCTTTTTATTCGGTAGTAAAGAGTCTTAAACATAGCGTGGGCCTAGTTGATATTTACATGCATCTATTTACATGCATTAAAAACAGCTTGCTATTTAAAGAAAGAGTTTTTAAAAATCACACCATAATGAAAATGAAATGGTAATTCTTTGAACCTTCTTTCTACTGGGCTAACTTCAGATTTTAACCCATGATTATTGTTTCATTCAATTTACAACATCACCAATATAACTTGTCCTCCAGACCCTTGCCTGCATGTCCTGATTGTCACTTACCAAAGACAGTCCTCGCTGGTACAGACTCTCTGTTGAGCCAGAACGAGACTTGGGAGAGAATGACTGTCATTATGCATGGCAGATATGTTTGAATAACAAAATAGCCAATCTTTCTCTTCAAGTGGAAATGAGTGGTCATAACAACATATTCTCCTAGAGGGTGAAACAGACAGTAAGGTGAGCAATTTGACCTTGAAAAGAAGTTATCTCCAGATTTTTCAAACAGCAGCAAAAACCTAGACTTAAGACATCCTTTCTCTATGTGGCATTTGGTTCCTGAAGAGAAAACATTTATCCAGGAAAGAACGGAGACATTATAAAAATACCAAAAAGGGTTCGAGGATGAGACTGAGGTGCCAGAGATCTCATGGATATTGCTGCATCCTTATCCTGGTACATCACACATTTATGAGACATAGCTGAGCATCTATTTACAGATTGGCTTTAATGACCAAGAAGGCAATGTGCAAGATCCTGATGACACATACTAATGGATTAGGACAGACCAAATCCCCAGTTTACCACAGCGGAAGACATTCAGGCTATCTAATGAAGTAGCTTTGATGTCCAAGTTAGGGGAATTCCAGTTCTCACACCACACTTCCTTTTAGCAGCTCTGTGGCCCTGGGTAAGTTATTTAATTTAGCCTGATCTTTGGAATGAGGAGAGTGGGTTAGAACCTAGGGTTTCTCAAAATTTATTTTGAGGAATACCTTCATCAGAATCACTTGGGAAGGTTCTTCAGGTCCCACCTAGATACACAAACCACTCTCTAAGAGAGGCCAAGGAAAATCCACTTCAATATAGCTTTTGAACCTGTCCCAATTCCTAGCTTGGGTTAGGAAACAGTGGACTACCTGGGCACACTTCATGATCTTTGTATACATCAAAGTCTGATTTCATTTGGAGATCCAAAGTGATAGATATACAACCCGAATTATAGGAGTTTTCTTTTTTAAATTGATGTTATATTTCCTCAATTGTAAATCGTAGAAACTTTTAGCTTTATCCATTCTCAATATATATTTAGCCATCTGTGGGTGGGCAGGAGAGAAATGTGTATTCATACTAAGAAAACATCACTTTCTTTGGTATTCACCAAACTTTTTCCTTCCCTTCATCTAAAAAATTTCCCCACACAACCTGTGATTTATATCTCAGCCCATGGCCTGGCCATCTACTTTTAGCTACATATGGATAAAACTGTCCATGATCTCTAAATATCCCAACCTTCACTTTTCTGCAAAGTAATTGTAGAGGTTCCTGGTGTAGTTCTGCTTTCAGCTTTCTTCCTCATTTTTTCTTGACTCTAACCAGGAATTTCCCTTCTCACTCCTTGCCCTATTTGTATCTAGAGGGCTGCCAAATCAACAGCTCTAAGTGACACTGATTTCAAACCTGTACTCCCAAATATCTACTAGACATCTCAGAGATACTGATTTCTCATTGACATCACCAACTAAGTATGTTCAAAAACTGACATTCATTAACCTTTCTCATAAAAAAATAATGAATAGTGTAGAGCTGTGCTGCTTTTCCACTTAAGAGTCCATCTCTAAATTCATGGTCCTCTCATCTGTCTGCTCACTCAGGCTAAAATCTTAGAATCAAACCTTGCATGTTAAGTCGGGCTTCTGAGGGAGAGAGAAAGGAATCAGTTGATCATCACAATTTTAATTTCTCCTTTGCAGTATCTCTGGCTATGCCTTATCTCATGGTCACTGCTCTTATCTCCTTTGTAGATCTATTAACTGCCTTGTTTATTTCCAGTCACTTCCTCACTCCAGTTTCCCTAAATTTCGATGTCAGAGTAATCTTTTTAAAGCATACATAAAATCTTAAAATACCTTAATGCATTCCCATTATCTGCATTAAGGTTTCAAACCTCAGCACTATTGACATTTCAGGCCAGTTAATTGTTTGTTGTGGGGGCTGTCCCACATATTGTTGGATTTTTTACTTGACCTCTATCCATCAGATGCCACTAACAAACACTCTGTCCTTCCCCAGTGTGACCACAATGTCTCCAGTGTTACCTACTGACAAGTAAACTCTGTTACCTGGATTTAAGACTCTCCATGTCATAGCTGTAATATGCATTTCAGTATCATGTCTCATGTCTCACCACACATTTTCACATCTCAGTATCTTGACCTACAAAATTCTCTACTTGAAATCTATTATTAGTGACTATTTTGTTCATCTATGAATTGGGCTCAGTCCATGGTGGAATAGGAAGAAATGTCACATAGAAGCAAGTTTATTAGCCTTGGAAACAAATGGATTTGGGTTTAAAACTTATATGTTCTATTTTCTTTCTGGATAGCCTTGGGTAATTCACTTTATAGTCTCTGATCCTCAGTTTCCTAATCTGTAAAATAGTGAGAAGCATATTGTGGGGAGAATAAAGAATAAGGGCTCTATTTAAGATCATGCTGTATAGGAGTTTTAAAATAAATTTTAGTTCCTTTCTCCATTTTCTTCTCTTTTCCCTCCATTCAGAACTGGTAAAAGTATTGGTAAAAGAAAATGCATTGACTCTTTATAAGAGGAAATCATCCACACTCCCAAGTGTGTTTTCATTGCTAATTGTTAATAATGATAACAACTGTCATTTATTGATCGCTGGTAAGTAACTTCAAATTTATTTATACCTTCTGTTTACAGTTATAATACAATCTCATACTTCTTATCTTAGCTAATTTACATGCTTTATCCCTCTCATCAAACTGAAAGCTAATTGAGAAGAGGGATAGTTCTTTGAATATAGCATGTGTTTTACATATTTTAAGTATTCAACATCTGTGTGTGGTGAAAAGGGAGGCACTGAGGTTTAAGGACACTCACACAAATTAACATCCATGAGACTCTGTCTTTGGGAGGGTATATACAATGTTTACTAATTTCTTTTCAGTTTCTATAGATACCTTGGGTGATGACTCCAAGGTCATCTGAAAGAAATAAGTGATTTAAATTTGAGAAAAATGTAGAAAGCCAATTTTCCCAGCATTATGAAAAGATACTCCTGTGGGGACATGGCCATGTTACATTTCACCCTCTCAGGAGTATGCATTATTATTTCTAACCATTCATTCAACTGTGGTTTACAAAATGTCATCAGCTCAAAGAAAAAATTCCATCTTTCATATAATGTCAGAAAGATGAGTGTCTATACATATTCCATTATCATCTTTTGTTGTTCACAATGTGACATTTGAGGAAGATTCTGCAAAGAATATGATTTTGGAGGAGCTATTATTCGACATTTTGTTTGTTATATAAACCACTTCCTCACTAACAAATTAGAGAGAGAATAAGAGGACTTCAAATCTATTGAAATCATTTTCCTAAATTAAACAAAATCTAAGAAGTTGTGGCACAAAACATTTAAGTAAGGAAAAGAAAAGACAGCAAAATCGGAATCATGTTGTAATAGATTAAAGATAAAAGAAAAACACAACAACAACAAAATCAATCTCCTATTGAATAGAAAGAGTATCTCTAGACATCAAGTGCTCATGCACTAAGCATGTCAAATTCTTTTTCTCTAATTCAACAGTCTAGAATTGTAATTCAAATATCCTTGCATATCATGTAACCCTCAGGGAAGCTTGTAAATTAGATGTGACAATATTTCTGATACATTACCATACAAAATTAAGGAGAGAGAAAGAAAAGAAGCAGGGATATAATTGTATAAAGCAGCTTCAAGGATTTTAGAACTGGCTTCCATTTACTTGAAGAGTAAATACTTTGTTTAACTTTATTTGACTTCAGTTTCCTCATTTGTTCAATTAAAATGATAGTGCTTTATTTAACTATTTCCTAGGATGCTGGGAGGATAAAATGAAATGATAGATATGAAAGTTATTTTTAAAAATTGAGTCACATGGAGATTGACAGTGTGAAGACAGAAACAATAGAAGTATATTTTCTTCAGCTCTAAAAAGCAACCATTCACTTCAACAAAGTTGTAGTGAATTAGGCCTCTGTAAACCTGTCACTTTACTTTCAAGTGTGCTTCTAGGCTTTGTGTTTTCTAAGGCTATATGTTTCCTAAGTTTCTATGCTACTTTTTAAATAGGAATAAGGAATCAAAAATTATCATTGAGGGAGGAATTGGTATTTTAATATCTGCATCAAAGAGTTATGGAATAAAAAATTAAAAATATGATTAGAGTTCTAGTCCACTTAGACTCTCTAGACCCATCCCTTCATCTGAAATATGAATAGTTTGATCAGGTGACCATAGAGATCTTTTTGCCCTACTTCCAACCCCCAGTTTTTATATTTCATGGCTACAATGATTTCTCTGAAGATCATGTGCTAAGCTTCATAAATGGGAGCCTTGAGGCTCCTTGGATGAATGTTAATCACCACTCTTGTCTCTACTCAGGGAAAATGGGTGCTTTCCTCATTCATTTTGACCCTGCAGTGTCATCCTTAAATCAACTCATCCAGAGAAGACTATCTTTAAGAAAGAGGATCTTACAATTTCTCTTGGTTATTTGTCTAAGGATAAAAGTCATTCATAAAGAAGAAACATTCTTATTCAGCAAAGCTAACCTAAATTTCCTTAGATCAAATCTGTCTATTGATTTAGGTAAATATGAAGGTTTTATAGTCATCACCATGTACTTTAAAAAGGCATTACATATTATTATATTCTTATTGTTTTCTGGCCATATTATTATTATTATGCCTGATGACTAATTTAATTATTATAATTTTTGTAGAAGTCATATTTACATGCTCTTTCATCACCATTGTAATTTTTGCTGGGCACTCCTTAAAGAATTACTTAGGAAACATAATGTGGTGTAGTAGAATGAGATAGGTGGCCATTTCTGGTGTCCAGTTCCAAACTGCCTTTCCTGATACTTCAAGCAGAAATGACTTCTTCTTTATGCCATGTGGCTCCCTTGCACTAGCTCTGTTATTATTATTAATAGTAATATCTAATATTTATTACATAATTTGTACATGTTAGACACTCTGCTAATAAGCAGGTTGCATGCATGTTTCTTATTTAAATCTCACAGTGGCTCATGAAATAGATTCTTTTATCATCCCCAAATAGTACAAGAGAAAGATGAACAGAGAGATGTCTTGCCAAAGGTCAGAGAGTTAATAAGTAGTAAAACCAGCATTTAAACCTTCACAGTATAATTCCAGAGTCCACACTTTTAAATCCATGCTATACCACATTATTGCATTTCACACATGTCTATGTAGCCTGTTACTAGTTATATGGTTGAGAACACTCGGCAGCTAGATTACCCAGGTTCAAATTCTAGCTCTGCCTCTGCCTATCTGTATGATCTAGGAAAAACAGTTAAATCTCTCTGGCTTCAATTATGTTCCACCTGTAAAATGGATATAATAACATTAATACCTATATCCTGGGATTGTTGTATTATTAGAACAATGCCAAGTGTATGTTAGCTACTTATATCAATCAACTATGAGCTTATTGAAGGCAGAAATTATGTGTCCTTCATCTATCTTTCCTAGGCCCAATTGCAATGTCAAACACAGTAAGTGAGCAAATGGTTGAGAGAATTAGTGAATAAATGAATGAATAACTTCATTCTGGATTTGCCAACTGACTGGACTCATCCTTCTATGTGCCTGTAAAGGTTTTTCTCTGCCAGGTGAGTAGGTGTATTCAAACTAAATCTCTAACTTATTGTTTTCCTCCAAATCTATGGTAGACACCAGGAAGGATACTGGGGTTCTAATGTGTTTACACTGAATTTAAAAATCCAAGCATTGGATTAAATCTCATATTCCCTCCTGCTATGTCACCGAAGTGATCTAGAGGTATTTGACTTGAAGGAGATCACTGGTAGGTAGTACATATGAATGTGTGTTTACATGTGAGTTGGCTTAGGCAAGTAGGGCAACCCCTTCTAAGAGGTGATCTGAATCGCTTCTCTCCCCACAGAGAATTTTCAGGTAGAAGTAGATGGTTTTTATCTAATCATTCTTCATGTGGTGGTCTTTCCTGCTATCAGTCCTACTGTTCTGACAGAAACAAGGAGGTAAAGTACTTGATGCTTATTTACCTTAATATTTTCAGGGTTCCACATGGATATGTGAAACATGGGATTGAAGACCTTAAAAAGATCTTTGTTTCTTCCCATAGCAATCTACCAAAGTGGATTTTTGATGAGCTAAAGTAGACCCAGAGGGAGTATAGTTCAGTGTTTTATTTTGATATTGAAAATGTACACCAACCTGAGCTCCTACATCTGAGAATTTGCTCACTATTTTCCTTACCTCCCTTTCCCCCCACCAATATTCATTTATGGGAATGATAAGAGAAAGCTCTTATTTGTACAGGTAATGCTTGCTGCTTTAGCACAGAATGAGTACTTTCAACAGATCCAACTTATGAGGTCCAGACAGTTTGATGATAGTGGGTTAGGCCACTGCCTCTCATCCCGTAGCCCCATTTATGCCTGTATATCATTTATGAATAACTAGAATTTATGTAGGCTACATCCTGATGAAACCAGAGAAGTCTCCAAGTTCATCAGACTTAGCCACTCACCTTGCAGACATGGAAACTGGTCATAAAGAGGGATGCAGTGACATGCCAAGGTCACTAGCACTAGAACTAGAGTAGAGCCACTTCTTCCTCTGAGTAACCCTTGGGATTTGTATATAGTTCTAGTATTGAATGTATGCCACTGTGCTTGTGTTACTGTCGTTCTAATGGTAATGGAGAATTTCTTGAGGGAAAGATTATTTTCAATCTTCTGGACCTAAAACAGTGATTATTTGGTTCCCAACAAGTACAGATTAACAACATGAGAGGCAACCCCTGAAGCAATCCCTCCTTGATTATCCTAGGCTGGATACGTTTATTGTTTTATTCATTAATTCACAATATTTATTTAGTGCCTCTTCTGTTTCAGCTACTATAGTAAATAATAGGGATACAGAAGACAGATATGGTCTCTGGCCTCACAAAAATGTTAATCACAGCACTTAACACCCATTTTGATAAATATAGTTCATGTGTTTGTCTTCCCTTAGACTTCAGATTCCACGACAGCAAGCTCTCTGCCTTGTCTGTCATTGACTGTACAGTGCCTACCACAATATCCAGCATATAATAGCATTTATTTTTGAAAGTGAACGCTTCTCATTTTCCTATGTTTTCCCATAAAACTTGTGAGGTAGAACATTTTTCAGATTTTCCATGTTCTGGGATATCTTTAAGACTATAGCAATAACTACTACATGCCATTTTGCATGCTTACTATATGTAATATTCTACTTAGTGTATTATATTATCTTTAGTGAAAAAGTATAAAATCTCCACTTTTTAGAAGAGACAGTTTCCAATTGTAATCAGAAAAATGACTTTCCCAAAGTCACTAGACTTCTATGTGGCAGGACCAGGACTTGATTGCACATCTTTCTCACTACAGAGCCTAAAATCTTCCCACTATTCCACATGCATTTTTAATGTGGACAAAGCTGAGGAAAAATCTTCTCCATTTTTCAAAACAAGAAACATAAATATTTGAACTTTCAGAGTAGCCATAGTTGTGATAAAATAAGCAAAAGGCAGAGCCCATTAAGCAAGGATTTTCCAATAATCAGAATAAGATATATTGACCTATTACTTGGACTTTTTAGAATTATTGGGGTTCTGACATAAAACCTGAAATCTAAGGAAGAGAATTTTCTGAAAAAAATAGCACTTCTACCCTTATTTATTACCAAATTGTATTTTTTTTAGAAATTACCAAAGTTAGTGAACTAATTTATTATTATTATTTTTTTAATTCATGAGAGACAGAGAAAGATGCAGAGACACAGGCAGAAGGAGAAGCAGGTTCTATGCAGGGAGCCCAATGTGAGACTCAGGACTCGATCCTGGGATCCCAGGCCTACACCCTGAGCTGAAGACAGATGCCCAACTGCCGAGCCACGCAGGCATCCCTAATCTAAATTTTTTAAGACAGCTATAAAAACTGCTGACTTCTGTTAAGGCTTTAATGATTGAACATAATTAAAATTATTGAGATTGCAGAAGGGTTAAAATTCAACTTTTTATAATTTTCTAGCCCAATGATCGCATTCCATTTGGTTGCAAAATGGATATTTACATAACTAAACTCTTATTTCTTGAAACAACTTCAAAAGTCTAAAATTTGGGGTCCAGCTGCTTAATAGCACTTGCTCCAGTTCTTAGTATTACATTGGTAAAACAGTTATAATACTAAGAAGAATGGCACCCCACTTTTTTCTAATGCCAAAGTGGAATGAATGGTCAGTAATGTAATGATGTTTCTGTAGGATTTAACTGTGGAAGATCCATAGCTGAGATACAAATGGATTTGTAGAAGGAATTAGTGTTTGGTATCTTATGTATAATGATCACTGCTACAAATTCACCAAGATTCACTGAATCATTGCAATAAGTCAGGCCTAGATGATATTAATAGCTAACATTTATTAAGAATTTTTTATATGTGCCAGAAACTATCATAAGTATTCTTCACGGATTTAATTTATTTCTTCCAACAACCCTGCAAGGTGACCACAATCAACAAGGAAGGTGGAAGTGTAAGAATTTAATACATACATTCTCCTCCAAAAGTTCACATTTATAAATACTCAGCTACCCTGATCTCATAGAACTGGTACCTTATTTTGCAAACAAAGAAACAGAGGCCAAAAGACATTAAATGATGAATCCAAGGGCATAAATCTATAGAGTTTACACTAATTCCTAGCTTATCTGGTTTCAAGGTTAGTGAAATTTTCTCTCTATCTGTGTTATTGAAGAACTTACTGAATTCTCACATTGTCACTCACAAAAACTGTTTATATTTCTTCTGACATATCTGGAATAATCAAGTGGCACTAACCTGTACTAGACTGAACAATTCCAGAGTCTACTGTTTGTCCAAGAAGATCATACTGATTTAGGCGTGACCCATCTTCTGCTACAACAACTGAGCGTGCTGGCTCTCTGGTCCACTCATAAACAACTTCTGCTCTAGTATACGCATCTGAAAGGAAAGAAAGGAAAATGGTCCATGGGTCATGCTACTGCAAGTCTCCTAATTAGCTGATGAGTCCTACCAGTTTCATATTTTCAATTGCATGGCCAGGACAGGCAGGACCAAAAGCAGAGCCCATATCCCTTAATTTAGGAAAACTGAAACACATTTTCCTGATTTGTTCTGTCATCTGTTCACTCTTACAACAAATGGTTATTAAGCATCTACAAAAGACAAAGTACCTTGCTGAAAAAATACATAACAAACAAGTTTCCCTGATGTTGTGGAACATGCATGGCAGTAATGGGGACAGAAATAGACAAGCTAATAAACATATAATTTCAAGTAGCGTTAAATGAAACAATGCCGTACACAATAGGTGAGGGGGTAGAGAATGAAAGACATGGACGTATTTTAGGCAAAGACTCAGAGAGGGTCACTGAGGAAATGACCATTTTATGCATGACAGAAATGAGAGTAGGCTATATAAGTCTTGGGGAAGAATCTGCTGGATAGGTGAACAAAATTTTTTTTTTCTTCTGGCCCTGATAAAAGCTTTATATGTTATAGGAAGAACAGGAATACTGATATGACTAAATCTGAACTACATGAGAAATGAAATAAGGTTAGAGGCAGTAGCATGGGTTCAGATTATGTTGGGTCAGGGGAAGGTCATGATAAATGTGAAAAGTAACACTGGAAATTTTACTGAGCATCCATTTTTAAAAGAAGTCTGACTTTACTTCCTTTTAAATTAATTCTCCTTTCTATGGTATTTACTATTGTGACAATATGCTGATGAGATACACCATTTAGCTCATTACACTTCTCAATCATTTTCATTTACCATGTCACTTTTCACCCAGCCATCTTTCTACATGAGAAGTGAGGTCATAATCCTGATCTGTAATTCTGAAAGGTTGGGAGAAGAGGTGTAGAGAATGAGTGAGAAGGTGAGGAAGAAGGGATTCTATAGCTTTTCTGGTTTCTAGTCACAGAATACCATTATACATGGGGTGGAATGATAGTATATACTCTCCTTTGTTTAGATGTAGAGTGATATTAAAAATAAAGAGAACAGCACATTAGTAAAAGCAGAAAGTTTCCAGGGTTATATCAGGCAGATATGATAGCAAAAGCTTCCTTTACTGTGAAAGCTTTACTCCTTGGCCAACTTCTGCATTAGGCACAGTAGATAGTGTCCAGGGTCTGCAATACTTCTAGGTGACCAAACAATGTTTTAATTTCATTTAAAATAAAAAAAAGTGAGCATAACCCAACTTGAATTCTATTCATCTTTATACCAACATAGTCATAAAATATAAAAGTTAAAAATATAAAATTAGAAACTAAAATATATATTTTAATATACATTTTTTTAAGGAATTGTTCACAAACGGAAGTTCCTAGAGCTTGTTAATATCATAATGTGTCCCTGTTTCACCCAACACTTGCCCCAACGTAACCAAACTTGAGAGTTTTGTTTAATTCTTTATCCAAGCTGAAATATTATGAGATGTGAAGTTATGGTTGCATTTTTACACCCATGTGAAGCTTCCATAAGAAAGATGAGAGCCATGCCTCTCATTCTCTGAACCAAAGCTTCTTCTTGCCTCTGGGATGAATTTTGCAGAAAAGTGTAGCCAGTCTTCTCCTGATTTTACAGTGTCTGGTCTATTCCAGCATCACTTTTGGACCAACATACAATCAGGTTATTTTTGTAATCAAATTTCTCCAGAAGTTTGAGAGAATATACTAGGAATTAACTTAGTGGTTATTACTTCTTTCATAAACATGTAAGATTGATAAATGAATGGTTTTAGAATTTGTTCTTATTGAATTTTACTTTTTAATCATGGCTGCCCTCATTGACTTTTTTTCATGGCAATAATCTTTTATGTATGTATGTATGTATGTATGTATGTATGTATGTATTTATAGCTTTAGTAAGGTATAATTGACAAATAAAATTATAAGACATTTAAAGTGTACAACATAATTTGATACACATATATAGTGAAATAATTCCTATTATTTGTTAAGTTATGTGTCAAGTTAACACATCTCATTGACTTAAAATTTTGAATCATTTCAGCATTGCATTTGTTAAGGAGAAGAAATGCATTTATTAGCATCTAAAACATGATTTATTTTTAAAATTCCCCAAAGAAGTGCAGAGCATAGTAGCTTGAGAAGAACCATATTGCTTACAATTTGCAGGTACCATATTCAGTAAAATATTTTTCCAATCATTATAAATTTTTCTTTTTTAATGGAAGGGTCTTGCCTAAGAAGACAGCCAAAGTTTATGGTAACATAGAATCACTGATTATTAACATGGAAGGATTTCAGAGGTCATATAATTTGTCTCATTTTACAGATGATAAACTGAACCACAGAAACGAGACATATTTAAGGGTTTAAATATTTAGATAGTTATTTAGTGGGGAAACTGAGGTAAGAGCATAGAATGATATTCATTCTACTCTACTGCTATTAATAAGGATTTTCTAGGCAAAAACTGTATATTATATTCTCAAAATCCAAGCAGGGATACTTGATGGTCAAGTATTTAGGGATGAAACCAATTCTAGACCTTGTGTCATTTTGTAACAATTAAAACACTCTTGCTACTGTATTGTACTATCATTAACAACAGTGCTTGGACTCTACCTTTTCCTACCTCATCATGTGTTGCCAAAGGGCTGCTAATACAGTTTTAGAGGAAAAAACTTGTTACCATCCACTTTTCACTTCATATAATTCAATGTCTCATACTTGTAATGTCTTAGAAACTCCATTGGGTATAAAATCTACAATAAACACGAAACTATTGTGAAAGGGGAGATTACTCATTGTTCACGTCTCTTAGTGGAAATCTCCCAAAATGCAGAGCAGATCTACATGATTAAATAGGTAAGGGGATTAAGAAGTGCACTTGTGAAGAGCACCAGGTGTTTTATGGATGACTACATTGTACACCTGAAAATCATATTACACTGTATGCTAACTAGAATTTATTTATTTATTTTAAAGAATTTATTTATTTATTTGAGACACAGCATGCATACCGCGCACTTGAGCTAGAGAGGAGCAAAGGGAGAGGGAGAAGCAGACTCCCTGCTGAGCAGAGAGTCCAACTTGGGGCTCAATTCCAGGACCCTGAGATTATGACCTGAGCTGAAGGCACAAGCTTAATGGACTGAGCCACCCAAGTGCCCCAACTACCTAACTGGAACTTAAACAAAAACTTAAAAAAAAAGTTGGTGTTTTAAGATGTAGAAGACATATCTAAGGTATATCACAATAGGTGATATACCTTATTTCTTCATTTCAGTATCTAGAAAGTACTTTTTATGAAAACCTCCTTCATCTGAGACTATTCAGCATGAAGAAAATAAGGTTAAGAAGAGTCTTCAGGTACTTAGTCAAAATGTTGAGCTCAGATTTCAAATAAATCAGCAGATTACCAAAGAAAAAAATTAACAAGAAGACAGAAAGTTTTGGTTGGGCTTATGAAAGAATTTGTGGTGAAATAACTCTGGGAACATAGACTTGGTATCAGAAGAGTATCTGTTAATACAGACTATCACTTCACTTTTATGGGCCTTTATCTTTCCATTTGTATGAAGCAGGCGCACTAAATAATTTCTAAAGTTATTTATTACTCAAAATTCATTTAAATTTCTACTTATCACTCTCTCCTTATTTATAAGGCACTATGCTTTATAATCAGTAGGGAAACCATCACTTATCAGTCCTTACAAGGTCTAACACTCTCCTAGATCTTATTGTCAGAATATCATTTGAATCTCTTAGAATCAAAGTCTTATTTGTATTTTCTTCAAAAAGCAATTAAAAGATGTCAATTGAATCATGTATGTTGTCTTCTGGTTATCTGGCCTTATGAAGAGGGCTCTATCACCAATAAGCAAAAAGTATGATATAACACTGACAATCAGGGTCTAATGGAAAGTAGTAAGGAAAACATCTGCTTTTCTTAGGTTAGTTCTTATCAACATATGGATGAGGTTGCCTCATAAACATTTATTACAGTGTTTTACTAAATTATTACAAAATCCTGTAGCTTCTCTCTTGTTTATTTTCTTCTGTGATATTTTGGCAAGATGTTTGCTCAAAAACTGGGTCAAAGCATTTTTAGCCCACGTTTGCCTCAGTTTCTTAATTTAAGAAGTGTGCTAATTAGGCCAGGTCAGAGAACTAACTATACAATAAATCAACCCCCACTGCTTCCTCTCAAGCCAATGGCAGGCAATGGTAATTATTCATGGTGCTCTCCCACTGAGCTCAGATGCTTACTTTTTAATATCAAGCCTCCTCTGTTTGTTTAATTCCCCACAGGTCTTAAATCCTGTTTTCTGAGGCTTCTCTGAGATTTAAACATTAAAGGGCATTTAAAACCTGATTATTGTATATTTAATAAATATTTATTGAGTGTACATTATAGTAGTCTCTGTGCTAGGAAATGCTGAACAAAATAGGTTGTGCTCTAAATGGAGTTTACCGTCTCCAGACAATAAAAAAGTCAACCAACAAATAAAACTAGTAATTATTGTGTGATACATCTAAATTAAACATGTATTATAATCAAGGCACTATATGTAAATTTAGATAAGGTCATTAGGGAAGGCCTACGAGATGACATTTATGCTGAGAAGTGGAAAAGTAAAAGAAGCCAATTACAGGAAGAATGAAGGGAAGAGTGACCCAAGTAGAGAAAAGAGCATGTATAAAGGCTCTGAGGTGGAAAACAGATTTTTATTTAACTTCAGTTTTCTTATATGAGACACTATTTACTTTCTAATCATTATCCATTTCCTCCTTCCTGAAATACCTCCAATTTTCTTCAGACTGACAATGTGCCTAGTTAAGAATATTTCTTCCCAGTTTCATTTGCAGTCAGCATTGGCAATGGGACACATCTTTGATTATTAATGAGATGTGAGTAAATGCCTTCTAGGATTTTAGGGAAAGCTTTTATCTTTTTGATACAGGTGCTAGTTCCTTCTTCTTTGTCCACAATTCTTTATTTTGAAAGCAGATGCAACGGCTGGAGTTGCAGCAGCCATTTTGTGATCAGGAAGATCTAGGGGCATTTTAGAACATCATCCTTGTTAAGATGCTGACTAACCAACAATCAACCAACAATCACCATCATTCATCTTGTATAGAAAATATAAACGCTTCTTTTCAGCTAATTATACTCACTGCTTGAAAGCTATTCCTGACTAGTATGTTAGACAAGTAATTCGTTGTCCAAAACAAGGTTATAAATGAAGATAAAAGGGGGCACTATTAGTAGTTACACCAGGATAATCAGCATAAATAAGTACTGCCTCAGGCAAAGTATAACGCACAATCTTCCCAAGTATAAGATTATTTTGTGGATGAGATGAACTAATACATATAAAATATTTAATATACTGCCTCGCATATAAGTAACACATAATACATAATATTATTGTTAAAAATGGAAGTGGTAATCAGGAGAAAACATAGTAGTCCATAATATAGAATATACGTTCAATTGGGAAAAGAGTGGGGAGGAGGGAGTTATCACCAAAGGCCTGTTTGGCTGACAATTTTTGAAGTAGTTTGTCCTTGGGTTTCAGTATAGAATTAGATTTATAAATAAACTTGTCTCTCCATGACTAGTGCTGCTAGGAGCCTGAAGGCCCTTTGCTATTTTCTTTGCTTGCTATCTTCCTACACTACCACTATTTTTTTCTATGAATCATATCTTCACCAAAATAGTTACTTAGACTGTCTGTCTAGTGGGAACAGAGAGCTGGTTAGGTAGTCCAGGAGTTGACTCAGTCCTTATAAGTACCTCTTCTACAGGAAACCAGTAATACATTGCTCTCACACCCTTTATATATGCATACTAGTCAAAAGCAGAAGGGTAGAGAAAGACCAGAGCTGACTCTGCTGGCCACTCTTCTCTTGGCTCCTCTTATGTGTATCTATCTGCATATTTTCGAACAGCAGAAGCCCAGAGGGTTATCACAAAGTTTTCTAGGATACCTGCAAAAGCATTAATATGCACATGGAATTCATGGGATATCCTAACAAGTCGAGAACTTTTCTAAAGATTGTGATTAGGGTAAATTCTCATCAGGGAATATTTTTTTAGGTGTAGGCTTCATTATTAAGAAACAATTATCATCCACTGTTGCCACCTACCAATATTTCCATCTGATAAACAACCTGAAATATTCTTAAGGTCAAACAAATGTCAGCAATGATACGAAATAAGCACAATGATCTCCATTTATTGGCAGGGAGATATTATCTATGGGGTAAAAACATCTGTACTCTGCTTGTTTTTCTATGAATAAAGCTTTAACAAAAGTAGAATTTTTCCACTAATTAATTAAATCCATTCTTTCTTATTGAGGAGATAGGGAATAATCTCATTCTGAAATAACATTTTAAAATGGAATAAAAGATTATTACTTATACAAAGTATTTTTAAAAAGATTTTATTTATTTATTTGAGAGAGAAGGGAAGAGAGAGCATTGGGGGGGAAGGGCAGAGGGAATAGCAGAATCCCTCCTGAGCAGGAAGCCTGGCCCAGGCTCTATCCCAGGACCTAGAGATAAAAACCTGAGCTGAGGGACACCTAGGGGACTCACGGCTGAGCGTCTGTCTTCAGCTCAGGACATGATCCTGGAGTCTCAGGATCGAGTCTCCCATCAGGCTCCCTATATGGAGCCTGCTTCTCCCTCTGCCTGTCTCTGCCTCTCTCTCTCTGTGTCCCTCATGAATAAATAAATAAAATCTTAAAAAAAAAAAAAACCTAAGCTGAAGGCAGATGCTTAACACACTAAGCCATCCAGACATTCCTAGAAAGTGTTTGCAGCAAATCACTAAACTTTCTTCATGCTTTTTATCTGTCCCCCAACAGACTTTAATAATTGGAGGTTTCTTGCTTAAATACTTAGGTCTCTCAGGGATGCCTGGGTGGCTCAGTCAGTTAAGCATCCGACTATTAATTGTGCCTCAGGTCATGATCTCAGGGTCATGAGATTCAGCTCCACATAGGGCTCTGCACTCAGCACAGAATCTGCTTGTCCTTCTCTGTCTGCTCCTCCCCCTGTGCACACTCTTTCTCTCTCATAAATAAATAAATAAATAAATAAATGCATGCAATCTTTAAAACTATTAAATAGAGAGGTCTCTTATAAGAATAAAGAAAAATTAAAATTACAAATTTACTCACAGCTTCCAAATTTTAGTGGGCAGGCATGGGCATCCATAGGAAAGTCCTCCAAATGCATTGGACACTCAGCTCTCACCGTCAGCCTTACCAATTAAGAAGACAGAGGACATAAACAAGAGCCCTATAGATAAAATACTTGGCTGATAAACCTGACTAGGTTGTCACTAACTCTAACAAATACATTAAGAAAAGCAAGAGAGGCAGGCTCAAACTTCAGCATGATACTGAGCTGTTAATGTTAACCAAAAGATCTAAAAGGAATTATTTACAACAATGACTAGATTCTATCCATTTATTTGTTTTGATAAAATAGGTGACACCAGATTTTGTATGATGGACAAGCATGTTTAATGTTTTCCAAGACAAGCATCATTACCTAATTCACCTAGACTCAGAAAATCTTTTGAGACTATAATTAGATGTAAGCAAATACTTGGATAAAGACTTGGCAGAGAAGAAGACATGGACAGCTAGGAAGAGAGGAGAATGTCTCCTCTCCTCAGTGCAGCTCTCCCCATCCCCTTCTCTAAAACAGCACCAGACAGCATAAAACAAAAAAAAAAGGAGTAGGTTAAGGAGAGTTTGTGGGTGATCCCACTATAATCCAACCATTTTGTTTTATATAGAAACCTGCTGCCTAATTGAAGCCAGGATTTTGCTGTGCTTCTTTCTAGTCCCTATCTTCATTTCTATTTACATTTGAAAAATGGTAAAGAAAATAATTCACTGAAATACATTTGATTTTGTTTGGTGGACTTAGGAATTTATACCAAACTCATCATACAGTTTTTATAAAATATATTTATCCATATTATTAAGTAGCTGAAGAAATGGGGTAGGAATGTCTTTATAGCCAGTAAACTCATTAAGTGATTCCAATGCTGATTAAAGCAAATATGACATGTGTAAATTAATGACCAAACTTACATTTTAAAATTCAAATTTTAAGGAAAGTGATGATATATTAGCAAAGGAGGTGGTAAGTTTAGGAGATCGGCAATAACAGGCTAGTTATTGACGAAGAACACTGTGCATATCAGAAAGTATGAATTGCTAAACTTCACAGTAGATGCAAATCCTGCCCCAGAAAATTGATAGCTGAGAAGAATAAATACTGAACTTAGGCTCAAAAACAGGCGTAGGAAAGAAAAAAACAAACAAACAAAAAAAACGGGCATAGGGTGTTTTACAAGGGGCAAATACTTCAGGTTTCAATTATAAATAGATTTTACCCGGATGATCTGGAAAGGTCTCACTCAACATAGACATGTTGAGTGTCTATGTTGGACATAGACACTCAACACAGAGGACATGTCTGTCCACTGATCCTCTATTTTTTTCTCTCTCTTTTTTATTTTTGCATGTGATTTGTCACTCTTTTAATTCTATTAGATGTTTACTAGTTGAGTCCAACACCTAAAGTAGCTCTTGAAGCGCTTTTTCTTTCTTTTTCATTTGGATATTTTTGTATAAAAAGGTAGAAATTCTGGCAGCTCTCTTCAAAAGCAAAGCGTCCCTCTATTCCCACACTAAACAAAATCCACCGAGCCTAGGATTTTGCCTCCATTATCTTTTCATGCCAAAGGAATAATTGGACAGTCTGAATTACCAAGTACTGTCCAGATCTATAAAAACAACATTCTAACAAGTCACTTGGGTATGAAATAACTGCTTCCCTTAAGAATAAGTTCTGTACAATTTTAAATTTCTTCAAATTAGGAATATTTTAAACATTTTTTTCTTTAAAAGTATTCACAACTTTTTTTGATTTGTGTTTCCTTCATTGAACTGTAAATGAATGAAAATATCTAGCTGCTAGGTTTTCCAATAATCTCAAAATGGAAGAAGTGTTTATAAAGCAGATATATATATGTATATATATATTATATTTTTTTCTTCAATTTAAGCAAAATTAAGAATATTTATATTCTCTAATAATATCTAACTAATAACATCATTATAAATTCATATACTTCTCTAAATGTATACTTTCACATGAATCTATGGTTTTTAAGATGAACTGTTCTAATTTCGGGGGATTTTTTCCTCCTTTTTATGTAGAAACATTGTCAGATATATATCTTGAGACAGCGTCTAGAAATTTAATCTAGACCTTATTGGGATGCAGAAATATTTTAGGTTAGTAGTAGGGGGAAGAAATTCCTCATACTGAACTAGCACAGGTTGGATGGATACTTGAGATATATTACTTAATATACATTATAAATTCCCCTCCCATTTTGTCTAATCATTTTACTTAATGCTTTCATACTTCTATAATACTTCAGTCAGTTTATTTTTCATACTGGAGCAATTATTAAGGTTGAAAAATAAGGTAAACAGAAAGCCAGATATTTCACCATGCCCTATCAACTTCATAAGCACATATATATGGTGACAAAAAAGTATAAAAAGAATCACAAATGGAAACACAGTCATCCTTACCTCATGGTGTACAACAAGGTACCATCCTCTGTGATCCTCAGGAGTTTGTTTGGCATGGTCATGTTGTGTGCCACAGACTTCTTTCCATTGTGAAAGAAGGTATCCGGAGTCCAGATTTTACTTGCCATTAGGTTATTTAACCGGAGAACTGTCATGGGTCCTTTAAATTTTAATCTTTCATCCTTCCAGCTTTGACGGAAAAATACATCTATTGTATATTCCTAGGTAATTTTGGAAAATGGCAGAGAGTTCACTGAGCTGTATTTTGCAATGCAAATGGCTTACACAGACAATGCATAATTTTTGTAATTTTAAAAGCAAAATAGGAGGTAGGTGATGTTTTTAGAAGTAAACTGTGGTGGTCTGTACATATTGGTGTCAGGTGAATCACTGGTCGGCATAATCATTTTTTAAAATATCTAAAATGTCTGAAATATTTCTTGGTTAGAAAAATTCCACAATTATCTCTTCAGATATATGAAAATAAAATCATGCTCTAATCCCTACACCTCTACTACACCAGCACTCAAAAAAATAGGATACAGTACAAATAAAAACAAAACTCATGTTAGAGGTTACCACAGATAGGAAGATGTTTAAATTACATAATGACAGCTACAAAGGTAAATCATAGCATCTTGGGGGACCCTTCCATAGTCTGAAAACCTCACAGTCAGTTTCAAATCATTCATGATTCTAATATTAGCATGACAGTCCCATCTCCTTTATGGCTAAGTAAAAAAAAAAATTTTACAGATAATGTATATGGACTTTCAGTTTTCCACAACAAAGAAGATTATGAAAATAATCTGTTTCACCGTCAATTGGGACCTTTGCCAAAAAAAAAAAAAATTCAAAATATTCGAGTGTGTGTGTGTGTGTGTGTGTGTGTGTTTGAGTATATGTGTATATAAGACACATGAGAAATGTGTGAAGCTCATCATCATTCACAGCCAGGGAATCTATTTATTTGAATAAACACAGAATTCCTTATGGCAATACCCAGAGACAAACATCTGCTAATCTGAAAACAAGCAATGTGACTTACCAGCTCCTAAAATTGAAAAGGGTAATATCCATCTTCCTTGCAGCACTTGCTACACTGACACTAAATTTGGAACTTAATGGTTTGAAATAAAGATTCCCACATTCTCCATTAATCTTAGCATGCTCCAAACTGGAAGGAAGACTAACTTGAAAACATCATGCTACATTTTCTTAATCCCCTAAACCCTGATGCATTAGAAAGCTGTTCTTTTTTTTTTTTTAAATCTTATACATATCATCTTGAACATGCAGAATAAATAATGTCTGTGTCTAGGCATTTTGTGCATGAATTTAACTACCTGTCTTTTTCTCAGGCTTTAAGTAAGATTGGGTAAAGATTGAGGAAAAGTTTATCCTTTCTGCCACAAGTTTGGTATTACTGAGCCCTTCTGATCAAGTAACTAATAGTTATAACTGGATAGTTTACAGTGCACCAGGCATAGCACTAAATGTTGACTGAGAGAGCAACAAGGAAGTGTAACATGAGGCCAGTTTATTTTTGTGGGCAAGAGAAACTACCTTGTCTGTTGCTTAGGTTTTTCCATATCTGGAAGTGTGAGGTGAAATGGCACTGAGATACATGACGTAAGAATTTACTCACCAAGAAACAGTTTTTAAGCATCTTTTAATTTAGCAGAGGGAGAAACTGTTTAGACTTGGATGCTGTAAGGAAAACTTATGGAGTAGGATGGGCATACAATGGTTGTTTCCATGAGGAGAGAGATGGAGAGGGAGCCTTTGGACTACACTGGGAAGTGATACAGACGAGCAGTGCTTGCCAGAGAAGCAAATGGATGGATTTACCCTGAGCTGTGTATGTTCTTTTCTCTGGACGACAGGCTTATGAGATAGGGATATGATAATAAGGATATTTCTATTACTCAGGAATCAGCCACATGAGCTCTATTTTCTGTCCAACTGAACTACTTTAGCTTGTCAAACAGTAGCAGGAACAGTCACTTATAAATCAAGATGCCAAGTATGCCGAACTGACCATATTCTTATGAATCCAAAAATTTTATTTTGTTCATTTGTTTGCTTGCTCTAAGATTTTTGAAAATGAAATAAATGTTAAATATTTTAAAAACCTAAAATAGATTTATTACCAAATCTGTGATACAATATATCCAAAGTCAATGATTCCAAAAATTATGTCAACACTTGCCAAACTCCTCATGTTTACGTATTTGTCATGTTTACAACCAGCTTTACTTACCTGTGCTAATGGCAGACATTGAAATCCCCAAATTCACTTATGATATTCTCCCTTCAAATATTGTACTGGCCACACAAGCATGCACACACACACTGCAAAAGTAACTGGATAAGCTTTCGTATCCATGTTCCCTTCAGCTAGAAGTGGAAATGAAAACTGAAATAAAAACACTTGATAATGATCAGATCCTGTCTAACCAAGAGTGTAAATATTTGGTCTCCCATTTTATTAGAACAGCCCCTGCAACACTGCCATGGTAGCAGCAGGCGGCTCTCAGCATGACCTCACCCTCGGGGTCCTAGTTCACTAGACCAGATAGGCCAGAACTGCTTCTACAGAAAGCTGGAATAAGAAGGAGGATAGCAGAGCTGGAGCATAATGGTTAGGGATATAAGTTCTCAACCTGCTAACTGCTAACTTTGTCTGTCTGCCAAATGTGTGACTTTAGGTCATTTTCTTATCTTTCTAAATTCCAGTTTCCAATCTATAAAGCAGGGATCATGCAGTACTGATTTCATCTGTACTGCATATCTCTCTATTGTGAGAAATGAGTTAACAATGCAAGTGAAAAGCTTGCAAGAATGTCTGAAACATAGGCAGTTCTCAGTAAACATTAGAAGTTGTCTCCCATTTTTTTTTTTTTTATCAACACCAATTTATATCAGATTTCGATGTAGGTGGGAATGAGAAATGTGTTCTTTGGACAGTAGCAGCATAGGAAACCTCAGGAAAGTGAGGTGGTCATAACCAAGCAAAGCAAAATCAGAGGCAAAAAGAAAAGTCTCTACAGAAGACTGTCTGAATAAAGTTCAGAAGTGAAGAAACTGTTCAAGGTTCAGCGTTCCAGCCCCTACCATTCTAGTGAGAAGTTTCTCCGTGTTACCCTGTTCAATAGAGTAGGTTGCTGGAGAATGTGAGTCTTACTCTGAATACTGGGACAAAACATCCATTATGTTCCTAAGCAAATATTGTATTGAAGTGTTCCCACTTGCACCATCTATTACCATCTGTGTGTGCTTTGACTTTATACATTTTAAGCACCATGGAGAACATGGCTCTGTGACTGTGCTGCCTGGATATTTGTGTCAGAACCTAGTGCCCTGGGAATGTGCTGTTTGATTGCCAATTAATGGCTTTTAGAATAAAGTTAAAGAGTTGTCCTAATTTTGTTTTCTATTCCAGATGAAGTCAGATGCCTTGGGAGCTATGGAACCTCTAGGGACACACAGCCTGAGTTCAAGTTGCTACCTAGCTAGGTCACTTTCCTCCTCTGGAAAATGCGGAAGATAATAATGCCGAGGTAAAATGCATAGTACGAGCACTAGATGAAATATGATCTATAAACCTCTTAGCATGGTGCTTGACATATTGGAAGCATTCTTATGGTTATCTGTATTAGATATTCTATTAGTTCTCACTTTAAAAATGACAAATATTTTCTTGTCTTGAAAAACAGCTTTGTCATTGGCCTTCTAATTTTGATAGACTCCAAATCATACTGCCCTGTATGCATAATTCTCCCACAATGTGGTTTAAAGGAGTAATCTTCTCAAATGAATTGGCCAGGTGTAATTTATGCTAGCCACTTGGCATGTCAGTTGTAAACCTGGCTAATTTGGTTCTCTGACAGAACAATTCAAGTATTATTTCATTCAAGAGTTTTAAGCAATAGGGAGTATTGTTCCTTCTTCCTATCTGATATTTGATCAAAAGCCATTTATGAAAAATAATTCACAATAACAATAGGGTTAGTGGTGTATCAAAAACCCTAACATACACCTTTAGTCCAAGACCAAAAAAAAAAAAAAATCAGTGGTTCCTTAAATGACAATCTAAACCTATAACTCAAAGGTATGCCAAATATTTTCCAGAGAAAATATGCCTTTATTTGAGTGCTGCCCTGTAACAACTCCTATTGAGCATCTACTCTTTGTGAGGCATTATGAAGGATGCCAGAGATAGAGAATATTCATTTTAAATTATGATAATAATAATAATGAGGAGGAATACCATTATCAGTGTGTGATGTCTGTAATGCTTCATCCCCTCTCGATGTTTCCATTGATGAGAAGAGAGCTTCACCAGTGCAAAACTTCTGAATGCTCTCCAACCCCTCATACTCCTCTATTTAGGGAGGGGAGGAGGGAAGAATAATTTCATTTGATGGGTAAATTTGGAAGCAGAAACCAGTCTTGCCTATCTCAGCCTCTTCCTGCTGCACAAAAGACACAAATTCTGCTGTCTCTCCATGCTAGAAGTTTTATATGGACAGGCCCTGCCCTAACAGAGGGAGGCCTGTTGACTGGGTGGGTTAATCTGATCTGATGTTTACTCTCTGGAAACTCACTTGTCTGCAGATACAAACCACTTTCTGCAGTACCATTATTAGTAGTAATAAAAATGATATTCTTACTTTCCAAATGCCTTACTCTACTGTCTTATTTCTCAAAAGGTTTGGAACTCAAGAAAGAGGGTATTATTTATTGAGTCCCATATGACTTTCTGTTTTTAAAGACAATATCGACTCCTAAACCTATCACTAAATAAGTGGTAATTCAATACTTCCTGTAAGCCAGCAATGCACTGATACTGTGAGGGATGTGAAACAAGTGTGTCTTTACATTTTTTGGCACCACTTTAGGAAAATAAGACATTTATATAAGAGAAATAAGTTTACAAGGTTGTGTTATCAATCAGGCCAAAAGCTGAGTTGTTATTTTACAATCATTAAATGTGACTAGAATGCAGAAAGGAAAACTTAATCTGTTATTGGATTAATAAAAAAAAATGTTTTCATTAAGCTTTTGGGTCTTGATTTGGGCCTTTGTGGAAATGTAGGATTTAGATGGGTGGGAAATAGAGGGAATTTTCCATGAATATTACACAGCATGAGACAGAGGTTCGGAGGCAAAAAGTATTTATTGAGCACTATCTAGAGACACCTAATTTACATAGCTCATTTAGAATTCCTATCTTACAAGGAGAGCCTATTACAATATTATACCCGTTTTAGAGACTTTGATCCTTACATTTAAGTGATTTGCCCAAGGTCATGTTATTGGTAGTGTTGAGATGTGAATTCAGCCAGCCTGGATCCTAGACAATTTCAGCTCACCCCCAAGTGGTATGGCCTCACAGAAAGCAGTACTTAAGCAAATGACTAAAGTAAATAAATAGTATTAGGAACAAGTAAGGATGAGTGGTAACATCATCTGGGGACTGTATGGAATACAGGGAGAAGAGTTTAAATTTGAACTTAAATCTGACTGGGATCTATTAAATGTTCTTAATTAGAAAAGTAGTGTGAGAGAATAATTTTGTAAGATGGAGTGTCAACATGGGAGAATCACAAGAGGTCCTCAGAGAGTGATCAGTTTAGCAAAAAATAATGTATAACACAATATTTCAAGAAAGGGTTCTACAGATCAACTGCTGTAATAAATTGCCAAAGGAATACATTCATAATTATGGCTAATTTTTATATCTATTTCTTGCATAATGATAATGGTTAACAT
Organism: Canis aureus; assembly: GCF_053574225.1. Taxonomy (NCBI): domain Eukaryota; kingdom Metazoa; phylum Chordata; class Mammalia; order Carnivora; family Canidae; genus Canis; species Canis aureus. Next base: position 50,890,602 of record NC_135614.1, read on the forward strand.
TCATTGAATCTTCCTATATGCTAAGAACTTTTAAATGATTTTCATGTATGAATTCATTTAATACTTGTGATAACCTCATGGGTATTATCATCATTCCCATCTTACACATGAAGAAACTGAGGCAAAGGGATATTAAGGAACTTCCCCAACAATACACCCTTATGAGCTCAAAAGCTGGGATTATCAACCCAGGCAGCGTTCTGGTTCAAAAATCTGTATTCTTACCTACCACTCTCTTATGCTCTGCTGACTCTAATTTGCATAGTCGGTACATTTCATAACTTGTGTTAAGATTTAAAATATCTAATCATCCTCAGCCAGTATTTCCCAGTGTTTGACTCACAGAGTACTAGCTCTACAGAATGTCAATAGGTATCACATAAAAGGTTTTGCACAAATATGATTGGAAAACACTAGATTAAATGCAGTTAAACAGGTTTCCTTATTTCAGAATTTGGCAGAGCTTTTACTCTGCTGAAGTGGGTACACTTGTGAATTTCCGCACTTTGGCAATGTTGGTCCAAATTGATATTTTCTGTAATTTTTATTGTCAATCACTTGAACTATTATGATGTCAGAGGACTTTAATGTAAAGATGGTGTCAACAAAAAGACCTTTCAAAAATAATATTCAATAAATATATCTTTGAAATATTTCATAATGATGTGTCTTCATGGCTTCTATGATTTTCTGATTATATAGGAGCTTGGCTGTTATGAGTTCACAAATATTATATAATATCTTCAGAGCTCTACTCTTTTACCAATTCCAATCAGATAGAAGAGAAATTCATGTTAATTTATTGGACTAGGAAAAGAAAGAATAGGTATGTATTAATTTTATTTTCATTCTTGGTAATAATTTAATGAATGTCTTTTGGAATGAAGTTGAACATTTCCCACCAGTGTGTTTTATTTTAACCATTTCTCTGTCTAGTTCTGGTCAAGTATTCATTCATCTTTTATACTCACTTCCCCTGTTTAGCCAAGAATAATTCAGAAATCATGATGCTCATGGCTATTCTATAAAAAGTGCTGGCTATCTAGAGACCTAACATCTTTGAATCAACATGGCCTCCTAAATAAAAATGTAAGGCAAATCAACTATTTGGCTTACAGAACATAAATCAAGGCAAAACAATCATTTCAGAGATGGAAAAAAAGATGATTGCAGTGGTTGATATCATAAATAGGTTTGGTCTGGAAAGCAAGTGGGTATTTTCTATTATATAAATATTAATATTGGTATATATTACATAGTATACACACAGAAAGATACAAAGATATTGCCATGCTATTTCAACTTACTCTCTAAATACTGGGTCTGTATTTTTCTTTCAAAAGTTAAAATGAGAAAACACACCAAGAAAACCAAAAATGCAGTGTCACTTACCATATCATGGTCTGAAACAGGTCCGAAACTGGTGACGAAGATGTCAGTCTTCACTTCAGTTACACGCTCTGATGAAGCAGGAAATTGGGACAGTGAATGTCTATCAACAGCCCTTATTAGATCTCACACCACATACTCACACCCAAATGGGAAATTTATTGGCTTTGATTAGCTATTTCTAAAATTGGTCCACTGTGTAGTCCTGATAATTTACTGCTTACACATGAAATTTCACAGTTAATATTTTTCAATGGAGAATGGAGCCCAAATATGTCACTTTGGGAGGCAGACTTTATGGAGAAGTCAGCTGCTGCTTAATGAATTCTTCAAGAATGAACACACTTTCCTAAATGATACCAAGCCATTTCACATTGTAATAAAAAAATGTTAGCATATGAGTGTGATTTAAGCTTAAATATTCTTACAGAGCTCACCAGATCCTCCAGGTATTTAGGATACTCTTGGGAAGTATATAGTATACTGAAACAAGCTTTATTAACTCTTTAAGGACTCAAGGGTATGTTTGGTAAATGATTGCTTTCTGGCACTAAATCATAACCGAATTATCCAAATTACTCCCTGAGAAAAATCTGACAACCTATATAAAGACTTTCAATTTTGAGGACAAGAATAAATATATTAGGGCACAGAAAGAGTTCATTTAATAGATTCCATTTCAAGTTCAATGTGATTTTATTTTATTAGTCTCTGAGGCATATATATCAACCAATGGAACATATTCCTTGTAGTTGGGTGACAACTCAACACAGACATTTTCAAGGAAATTCAGTCATCCCCCCCCCCCAAAAAAAAAGAGAGAAAAATGTTGCTCTCATAAAAGGACACAATCTGCTTAGAAGTGAGAATAAAAAAGATGGCCCTGTAATTTTAAACTGTAGCTCTGAGAAATAACGGTCCAGTGTCTTAAGCAATTCATTTTATTTATCGGGACATTTATATCTCTGAGGTAGGACATTAAAAAGGTGATGTAATATATGCAATAATAAATTCTTTTGAAAATGAAGAATTTTATCTCTCGGGAATTCACTTATAAACAGTTAACACCTTCGGTATGAATTTCTCTCAAGAAGGTCATGTTATACACTATATATAATGTGTAACACAAATGTTAATAGAATTTGGTGGTAGAGATAATCCATTCAATAACCAATATACCATTTTTTGGCTTATTTTCCCTTTCTTTTCTTTTTTTCCTTCCTTCCTCCTTTTTTCTTTCTTTCTTTTTTTCTTTCGTTCTTTCAACAATTTCTTTGGCTCCAACAATTCTTAAATGAGCCCCTTGACATAATTACCTGGGATTTACTCTTTAAAAACTTCAAAATGGAGGATATAGCTTAAGACAAAGAAAATAGAGCTGTGTTTTTAAAACTCACTTCCTTCCAAAGTCAGTGTTAATATTCTACAGCAACTGTATAGCTTGAAAGGAGCCATCAGCAATGTCTCAGCTGGAGTAACAATTGGCCTCTTCTGGCGATCCCCATCCTCTCCCCTTTGGGAGTCATTTTCCCAGTACATACATTTCTCTCTCTCCCTCTCTCCTGAACTCTCTTTCCATATGTATTCTTTACTTGACTAATTCTTCTTAGTTACACAAATCTGTTATTTCTTAAGACTTAATCTAGAGTTCACATTTTATTAGAATGACGGGACTTTCAATTAAAACAATAATAAAAAGAAAATGCATGCCATCTATTTCAAAAAGCTAGAATTTCTTTTATTAATTGAGCTTATTTTTGTCCTTTCTCTTTCAGTATTTTCCTTTCTAGTTCAAGCAAAGGAGCCATCACACTTGGACTTTCTTTGATATGATAAAATATGCGATTATTGCCATGAAAAAAGAAGAAGAAGAAACACATCACATAATAGAGAATTGGGCATATTTCCATCCTAATTTCTAGTGTCCCAAGTATGCTCCTTATTGGAAATAATTTTATTTCTTATTATTAAGAAATAAATATAGATTAATAAGAAATAATATAGATTAATTATTGCAATAATATAGATTAATTTATTGCAATTAAAAGCACCCTAAATTATGTGTTCAGAGAGAATTAATATCTATATTTTCTTTCTACATAAGTCTTGAAAGAGTTGGATCCTCCTGTTATTTTATTCACTTTTCGAAGTCATTGACTCACCTAATCTTGTTTCCAAGGTTGAAGTTTGATTCTCTGCAGATTATAACTATGGCAGACTTATGGTGAATATCCTATAGATCTGAGTGACATCTACAGAACTAGAATTATTCTATCATTTTTATTTTTGTTCAGGGATCTTCTATTAAGTGCATGTTCATTTGGGAGATATGTATAAGTTCTTGTCTGCACACTTGTAAGTCTTGGCAGTGTGGGACAGCTTTCCTGAACTCTTTTATCACCATTTTCTATTTCTTGAGTGTGGGGAGGACATAACATCTGCCCTTCAAGGTAATTCACCAAGGTAGCTAGCTTTACAAAAATTGGCTTTCCAGATGTTTTAGGAACAACCAATCTGTTTTTCTAGCATGATAAAGTGCTCAAAGAAGTGAGATACCCACTTTCCAAATTTATGGGCTATTTCCCTCTGCTGTTTTAAGATTGTTAGTAAATGATGATGCTATATAACTAACAAATTATAAAGACTAAAAAGCCTATTTATAAAGATGACTGTACCAATAAAATAGAATGTAAAACATGCTTAAGTTCATATACATTTATTGCCACACATAATTGTTAGTGTGCTATATAGAAAGATTAGGCATAAATGCAAAGCAGTTCACACAAATGGCTGTAATCACACTTTAAAAATCTATTTCTTGAATCCTTTATCTGTCCTTGCCCCTAAGTATATTTACCGTACCAGTTCATCATCTCCAAGTGCTTCATCTTATTTTCTACTAGGTATCTCCCTCTAATAGTTCCCAAAAGTCACCATTGTAATATCCCAAGGACCTCACCTGAGTCCTTCAGATGACCTTCTCATCATGCACTCTAATCATACAAGATGTCCTTAAAGAGTTTCTGATTTTTGTTCTCTGTTCACCCTGTTTCTCCTCTAAGGTTAAGGTGGCAAAATTTCCAAGTCCCTAAACTAAAGATCGCCTGGTGTGGGGGATACAAGGGTGCAAGAGCACTGAAGGGACCACTCAACTACTGAATGGAAGAGGTGGGCCATGGTACCAAGAAGAGGAAGGAGTGCAGTGCAATGAGATTTAGGAAAACATCTGGAACTTGGGATAAGAAAATTAAAGAAAGGGAGTAACACTTTCTGTATTTTTCTCTCTAATATATTTTCCTTGCCACATATCCAAACAGTTTTCTTTGATTTGTCATCAGCTATTTGTGAGTGGCCAGTTTCCATTGCTGAAAAACTCTGCTTATTATGTATGCCTTTGGAAGATTCATCATGAAAATTAGCATGCCAATGTCTCTAAGAAAACATATTTTAAATAAATGTAATCAACCCTGTTTACCCCTGAATTTCCCAAACTTACCTGGGAATGCCACTCTAAAATATTACAACAGCTTATTGTAATTATAAGATTAATGTAATATATGTTTATTAAAAAATTGTTTTAACTTCATAGTATGTTTGGAAATTTCCAAAAAAAAAAAAAAAAGAAAAAAAAATTAAACCCTGTTGAATACCATCATTCACATAAATCCACCGCTAATATCTTGATGTATTCCTTTCCTTCTTTTATTTTTTTCTATTCAAATAATTCTCAAACCACATTCTCATTCAGTTGAGTACAATTTCAGTGACAAGAAATAGGTTCCTTTGGCCAAAAGCATGTCTTTCACTACAGCTCACCAGCAATTTCCTTAGTGATACGTGAAGTCATCCTGCTTTAGACAGAAGATTTATAACTCAGAATGCAAAGGTTCAAGACAGAGTACTGTTATGAATGTATTTTAGTCAAATTGTAAAAAGTGACATGGTTAACTTGCTCTTTCAGCAAAGAAATGATGATTTGAAATCAAGGCCTCTTTAGATCCAGGACCAGGCTTAAGCAGAAGATGTGCTCATACCTATGTACTTTGGCTGATATCTAGGAGAATTCTTCAGGAATCTTCTTTTTACAATTCTGGGAAAGTTTAGTCATCTTTTCCCCCCTCCTTTCTAATTTGAAATTCCCATAACCTCATGAAGGAGAAAAGTTTATGGATACATATACAAATTTTAGGAACTTATTTGTTATTTAAGGAACATTAGAACATTAAAATCTAAATCATGTGCTCTAGCACTGGACATTAGGGTGTTATTAGAAATATCTAGAAAGTACTCAAGGCCTTTCTATGGGTCACATGAAAGGTGAAGATACTTTTATGTCAAAATATTCTGTTTAAGAGCACACAACATGAGTCAGGAACTTTTAATGAAGTTCAGCTGGAATGATTTTATAGCTAGCCAAAGTTAAACATGAATGAACTCTTTCTGTAACTAGGAAATTGTCTGAAAATGGAAATCAATAAAATAACTCAGTTGGAGGAAATGTTCAAAGGGAAAATTAATTGGAAAGTAATTTTTAAAGTATTTTCTTCACAATAATCCTTCCCTGTCCATTGTAAAAAAATCAACGGTCTTTAAAATTTGTATAAATTTATATACATGTTTGAGTACCAGAGGGATAAACATGGAATAGTTGTGTAAAGTGAGATTATAATGATGGTGATGATTATTGTTATAAAGATTTGGGATATCTTAAAATAGTACATCAATGTAAATAAAATTTTTGATGATAAATAAACCAATTAAAATCAATCTTTAAAGAAGCATATCCTTCAAATATATACTTTATATACATATATAGATGCTTTATGTGCTTTATATGATTTATATATATTTATGTTTTCTATATATACACACAAATGTATATGTATACATACTATATTATATACTCTATAGCTGCTAGACAGTAGTAAATCTGTTTTTATCAGAGATTTCTTACAATGTTGATATCCTGCTGATAAGTATTGAAATAACAGATGTTTTGAAGTGATAATTCAAAAAGATGATTAGTGCTTGAGGCAGAAATGAGAAAAGCAGTACAGTATAGTAAGTAGTAAGCATATTGGATTAAAAGTCTAAACACTCAGATTTTAACTCTGATTCTCCTAGAAAACAAGCTGTGTGATTTTAGGTACAATCCTTTAATCTTCCTGAGCCTGTTTTCTTGCCTTTTTAGTGAAGAAATAATACCCATAGAGTGACAACATCACACTGGAGTAAGGGTGGAATAAGGTTTGATGCCGAAAATACTTTGAGATATATTTGTTGGGTATATTAATTTAACCAACAAATGTTAATTATTGAGTGTTTTTTATGTGCCAGACAGGCACTGTTTTAAGTAATAGTAACACACTGGTGAACAAAAGTGCAAATGTTCTTATTCTGTAGCACATCTTATAGTCTTAGGGAAAGTTATTTTAGATAGAATAGAAACATGAATAGGATAGATAAATAGAAAGATGATAAATTAGAAACAGATTGGTAAATGATAGGAAAGACAGATATAATTACATATATAGTCATTTACAACACATACACAAATTATACTAATGAATTTCAGGTCACTATAAATGCTCTGGAAAAATGTCTTTTTTCTGACTGAGACCTCAATGAGAAAAATTCAGGGATGACCTCAAAGGGAAAGATAATTAAAAGAGGAGAGGAGGGATCCCTGGGTGGCGCAGCGGTTTGGCGCCTGCCTTTGGCCCAGGGCACGATCCTAGAGACCCGGGATCGAATCCCACGTCGGGCTCCCGGTGCATGGAGCCTGCTTCTCCCTCTACCTATGTCTGCCTCTCTCTCTGTGTGTGACTATCATAAATAAATAAAAATTTAAAAAAAAATTTAAAAGAGGAGAGGAAAGAACAAGATCTGAGGTAAGAACAAATGTGTGATGTTTAAGAAATGGAAAGTCCAGGGGCGCCTGGGTGGCTCAGTCAGTGAAGCATCTGCCTCTGGCCCAGGTCATGATTCCAGGGTCCTCAGATGGAGCCCTGCATCAGGCTCCCTGCTGAGCCAAGAGTCTGTTTCTTCCTCTCCTTCTGCTCCTCTGCCCACTTGTGCATGTTCTCTCTCTCTCTCTCTCTCTCTCTCTCCTCTCTCTCCTCTCTCTCCTCTCTCTCCTCTCTCTCTCTCTCTCAAATAAATAAAATCTTTTAAAAATAAAGGAATGGAAAGTCCAATAATGTATCTGGGGTCTGGTGATGCTGATAATCATGGTACAAGATGACACTCTGGATGCAAGTGGGGCCACACCTAAAGAACTTTGTGCATTTCACTAAGCAGTTGACCTTTATTCTAATGCAATAAGAAACCTCTGGGTAATGAAGTGAAATGATGTTACTTGCAGTTTAAGATGATAGCTGATGCTGTGTGAATAATGCATTATAAGAGTGTAATAAAAAAAATGGAAGAGGGAATCAACAGTGAAGAATTATAAGTGGTGTTTTATTAGGAATGCCTATCACAACAATTTATTTAATATGGTATTGACCATTTCTTCACTGGAATTGCTGTCTACTGAGGAACTCAGAGTGATATTCACTAGGCCCTGTTCTGTGGATTTATAATTTAGAAAGGAGGTTTATTGCCTCCTTTAAGTTACTTTGTATCTATTAATTCACAGAGGCAGTCACTATATAGAGACTAAGCGGACTAACATTAGTCATCATAATAAAGTATATCTTAAAACCTCACTTGGAAATGGTCCTGCTTGGAAATTGAAAATGTTCTGGGTTCCCTACATAACCATCAGTGTGTACTTCTGAATTGGACAATGTTTCCGCTCCCTGCCAATCTGCCTGGGGCAACATTTTTTGCTCCCTGTCCTTCACTTACATTCCCCAAATTCTTTAAAGTAGTTGGCAATTTGCCCTAGCTGATATGTAAAGCAACTTAATTGTGGTAGTGTTCAGCTACTAAATCTGGATATGGGGTAAAAACCCACTTTTTGAGATATCTAATCAATCACTGATTCTTTTGTGTTTTCAGATTCCAAGTACTCAAATGATAAAAGCATCTACCAGGAAAAAAAAAAAAAAAAGGTAAATTTTACTGTGGCAGAGATTAATCTCATTTCCATTGAGAATTTCCATCCGTCCCTCTTTATATTATAGCCAGTTTTTTATTGGGAGGGGGACCCTGTAGAAAAGAATATAATGGCTGTGTTAGAGGAATGTGGTCTATGTAAGTCTTGATCAAAACTGTATAACCTGTAATAGCTTTGAGGCATCATACTTCCTGTTTCCATTATAGCATTTTAGTTACATGAGACTAATACTATAGCAATCTTAGGAGGAATATGGCATCGACTTAGAATTGTGTTTCTCCTAAGTTTTCCAAAATGGTAGAGTTTCTCATCTCAGAAACACGACAACATTATTTTTCAAGTAAGGAGTTCAGATTCTATCTGGAAAACAACAACAAAAATCATCTACAGAAAACATTTTAAAAAATATTCTACATTGGTTCTAGAATCAGGACAAGAAATGAGGGGCACCTGGGTGGTTCAGTCAGTTAAGTGTCTTCCTTTTGCTCAGGTCATGATCCCAGGGTGCTGGGATTGAGCCCCACATTGGGCTCCCTGCTCAGCCAGGAGCCTGATTCTCCCTCTCCCACTGCCTACCACTCTGCCTACTTGTGCTCTCTTTCTCTCTCTCTCATTCAAATAAATAAGATCTTTTTTTTTTTTTAAGATGGGAAATGGAAACTATAAAAAGTTCAAAAGTAACTGCACAGAAAATAAACTGCAGTGTTTACTGATAATTTGGTCTTTATAACTTGAGCATAGTCTCTGTGGCTACATTTTACTTCAGGAACTTCTTGGCACTGATCAGTAGATGATTTATATAGAACAGGAAAAAATGAGAGTAGAAAGTTTCTAAACATGCTACGACATTCCTCTGGGTATCTGGGTTGGATTCATTAGGCAAGCTGGCTTCAGGGGCTGACTGGAGATCTCAGCCAGTAAACATTAAAAGGTGTTCTCTGTTTATTTTAACAATTCCTCTTGGGTCTTTGGTAACTGCTTTTTCCCAAAGTCCAGCTGAACTATGGAATGTCTAAGTATAATATTTCTGTGGAAATGGATTACATGATGCCAAAGTCTGAGTATATGTTCCACACCTTGTATCAAAAGCACCAGATAAGGTTACAGCAAATTCAGAAAGAAGGATTCTCGAGACAAATTTCAAAAGCTAATATTAAAAGCCATGATCTGGTAAAGTAAATATAACACCACCACCACCCACCAACAAAAAATATTGGATGAACCTAACCTTTTAAAATTTTGGACATTGTTAGTAATTTAGAATCTTTTTATTCTATTCAAAGCCATCACATTGTCCTCTCAATATCTTATCCTCTGAATTTTTAATATTCTAGCTGTTTAATAGAAATATCAAATGTGTGTGTTCAAATCAGTTGAACATGAATAAAATGGTTGCCTCTGATCTTAACATCACCCAGGATACAAATAAAAATAATAAAACAATAAAAATAAATTAATTATGAATTAATAAAAATTTTTAAAATTACATGAATATCGAATACTTTATAATCTTGAGATAGAACAAAGTTTTATTTTGAAAAATAATTAAAAGATACTGTTTACTCTATTTCCTAGTCACCTAAACTTTACAAAGTTACAAAAAATTTTACAAAAGTTAATCTGCTTTTTTTCCAGAGCACTCAGTTTTCTACCTTTACTTATTTTGACGTTAAAAAAAACAAACAAAACCCATAATCAAAAATCCCAAGCTAACTCTCAAAGGAGTCAACACCACTTAGCCAGTCTCATGCATATCCAACCCAGTCACCTTGCTTAGCTGGAGATGTTTACAACTTAAAGCTGAGATCTCTTGCAATAATTGGCCTAAGGGAGGTCTAAAAAGTGTTATATAGTTTAAAAAGTCCAAAATTGGGAAAATCAGGAAGATAAGGAGAAAGTTTGCTTTGAAGTATAAACTGTTGGTTAACATTTTATGTTAGTGCTAAAATACCTTGAGAGAAAACCACCATTATACTCCAGTTACAAATATTCACCTGATATGTGCATTTAAGTAAAATATGACACAAACAAATAAAAACCTTAAATCTATATAACTTATAGGAAAAAAATCATACCTAAATATCTATTAAAGATATATTAGGGATAAACAAAGTCCATTATCTACCTACATTCCTATCTACTCATTTACTTGTCTACTTCTCCTCCCATCCACCTGGGTTTGTCACATGATGAGTATGCATTCACTCTCCTTTACCATCTTCATCTCTATGGTTTGATGATAAAATCTTTGAGAAGCATTCATCATCCTATCTATTACTTATTGAGATTAAGTCTAAGGCAACATTTAGAAATTATAATAATATTTCCAGAAAGTACCATTAGCAGGGAGGGAGAGAGTAAAAAGTTCTGTAGTCCCCTGAAAATGTGGTTCAACCAAGATCTCATTTCTTTGGCACTATCCTATTTGGTTTCCATTTAAGAATGGCTTTACTGTAATCAGTTTTCCAAGGAGTGAAATAAAATTGTTTATAGAAGAAAATGTCTTTTGTAAGCAAGATGCTTAAGAAGAAGCCTGTGAACAGGAGGAATGGCAAGCCCTCAGCCTGATGGTATGTTCCAGACAATAAACTGTACACATCAATCCGACTTACCCTGGGATTTCGTCATATTATCAATAAAATGTAGCCTGTATATAAGGCTAAGAAAAAGGAATGTCACTGGAAGGGCATTACTTATCCTTAAAAACCTGAAATCTCCCTTCAGAATTAAGTTTGGAATCTGTGTTTACGGGTTGCTTTTTTTGCCCACCTAGAGTGCAGGGGCTATCAGTTTGATGGTGGCCAAAATTTGACCTCAATGGTTGCAGTTCAGGAGCTGTATCATTTAACTTTTCAGTAAGTTGGAGAAAATTTAGGCTTCTTTAGTATATTTTAATCACAGTCAATATGCAGAAACCTTCAGAAAACGAATTGTCTCAGAATGTGCTTGGTTTGGTCCTGATTTAAAATGAGAAGAGGAATCCTGATTAATCAAGAACAGACACCTGAGCCTACTCATCTTTAGACCACAGATCCCGCCCCTTCACCGTTTTCTGTGTGTTGCTCTCCTTCACTTTTTCTATCCCTCTCACTTCCCTCTCCTTATTTTCACTGCTCCCCTTTTGCTCATCTTTCTTCTCTAACTTTTTCTTTCCTATCCTGCCATTCTTTCTGGCTTTTACCTTTTTCCATCCCCCAACCACTTTATTCTTCTGTACTGGCCAGGTTTTAAACAAGAGCCGAGCCTTTTAAAAAAAAAAAAAAAAAAAAAAAAAAAAGAGCCGAGCCTTCTGAAAACATTCTTTAGTACCTGGTTGCAAGGAAGAAGAGGGCTCTATACCTTGCTCTAAAAAAAAAAAAAAAAAAAAAAAAAAAAAATTTAAATGAGAATGAATTCCACAATATTTCTGATGATTTTGTTTTGTATTTTCTGGCCACTGATTATTTCAATTCAAGTCTATTTAAAGGTTTCTTCATTACCTTTGTATTTAAAATACGAACATGGCCAAATCATTGTTCTCTTTCGTTCCTGAATAGAGTACATTACATCATTAGAATTCCACACATTGTATTCCTTCGTATCTTTTCTATCTCAAAAAAGAAAAAAAAAAAAAAAAAGGAAAAAAATCTCTTCCCCGAATTTATGTTATCTTTTCATTTTTATCTTCTCAGGATTGCTCTCTAGGCTCTGAAAAGTTAGGTACACTTTTTAAATAGTGTAACAATATCTGCAAACTGGTTTCTATCATCCAGATGAACCAAGTTATATATGTTGTTTCTTAAGTTATTGTACCAAGGGTGTGTATCTCCAAAGAGTATTGCTATATCTTCAGGTGGCAGTGCGTTTTTCTGAAAAACAGGTCATGATGAATTTGCACATAGTCTCTTCCATTTGTCTCGGTTTATCACATTTCTATACCTTCTGAGAACATTCAGAATAAAATATCCCTGCATTCTTCAGAATGTTACTGTTTTTATAAAATTAGACATTTGTCATAATAGAGAAGAGAGTGAGCCCATTTCTCTTGCAAGAGAAGATTATATCAGTGGTTATGAAGCTACTAAGAAGAACCTTTTTCCTCTTATAAACTAATGATAATCTTTCAAGTGTTTGCTCTACATGGGCTTTTCATCTATGAAAATGGGTGGGGGCAGCCTGGGTGGCTCAGCGGTTTAGCGCCGCCTTCAGCCCAGGGCCTGATCCTGAAGACCCAGGATTGAGTTCCACGCCAGGCTCCCTGCATGGAGCCTGCTTGTCCATCTGCCTGTGTCTCTGCCTCTCTCTCTGTCTCTCATGAATAAATAAATAAAATCTTTAAAATAAAAAAAAAAAGAAAATGGATGGATAAAAACACAAATGGATCATGTAACAACAACAAAACAAAGGTGCATTTCTGCCATGGAGATCTACTAAAATGTATGTCATACTTAGCAGAAATCTATAGTAAAGAAATGAAATGAAATAATTACAGAGAGATATTTATTCAATAATTTCAGTTTATACATCTGGAAAGCATGGTGGTAATATTTTTCTAATTCTGTAGCTGACTGTGTTTTTGAAAATATCTAAAAACTAATATTTTAAGGTATAGTTTTTTAAAGATGGAGAGATGTTCTCAAAATGCTTGTAAAAATATTGATGACTCTGGAGATACATGTAATAAACACATGCTAGCCCTTTAGGGCTAAAAGATACATTCCAAAAAAATTAACCGAAATTAAGTTAGTATTAAAACTTCCTCAGAACTCTCAAATTTATCGGATTTAATCATAGCATATTCCAGGATGACACATAAAATAGTAACAGACGTAAATATTTGAGCTACTTTTTTTTTTTAATTTTTATTTATTTATGATAGTCACACAGGGAGAGAGAGAGGCAGAGACACAGGCAGAGGGAGAAGCAGGCTCCATGCACCAGGAGCCCGACGTGGGATTCGATCCGGGGTCTCCAGGATCGCGCCCTGGGCCAAAGGCAGGCGCCAGACCGCTGCGCCACCCAGGGATCCCTGAGCTACTTTTTAATTTATTTTGTCTATCATATCCTCAAAATCAGTTTCCAGGAATCATGAATATCAGAAAAGTCATCTTTAGTAAAGATTAAAGCACATCCACTCTTTTAAATTTTCTTGAGTACTTGAATTCTTGATTATCACAGCACACTATATCCATTTCAATTAAAAAGAATACACTCTGACTAAATTTGGCCAACTACTATTTCTGTTCTTTAGATACATGCCTATTTCTCTTACTTAGGGGGATTAAATAGATATGAAAAGTAGATTCTACCAAAATAGTAATGTTGCAGTTTGAATCAATGTTGATTCTGTTAACAGATCTAGCATTATCTCAATTCTTGAAAATTAGCCTTTCAACTCCTTTTTAGTCTAATTATATATCCTCAAGTTCTGTGGCTCTCCAGGACCCAGGTGTGTATATGAGAAGGAGGTAAAATACTTCCTGTTTACACTATATTTGATTAAAAAGTCAACATACATATGTATTTAAGAATTATTACATATAAGTAAATGTAAAGGACCAGTCAAACCCAATACTTATACTCCAAACAACAATACAACCATATAGCTGATCATTAAAGGTGTGTGCATGTGTGAGTGTGTGTGTTTAAAATTCTTTAACAAAATGAAAATTATGCATAGAGCTTAAAGAGCTCTATGTAAAATAATTAAATGCATTGCCCATTAGTACTTTAGAAAGTCTCACTTTTAAAAAGTTGTATCACTATCTTGTTTCTTCTTTTTGTACATTCCTTCCTTACTTGCAGTCTTGCAATTTATTTCGAATTCTATGAATTAAGAATAATTTTTCTTAAGCCAATTTAGAAGTTTAGATGTACACAAACGTTATTGCAATATATCACATACATAATTATGCACTCCATTTTATGACCAATACATTCTGTTTCTTAAGATTTTTTTTTTTTCTTAGAATGTAGTGAAGGAACACTAGGTGGAATTCAAACCCAAAGGAATTTGTATAGTATGTCCAAGAATGAATGTTTGAAATTGACAAGAAAGGACACCTGGTAAGGCCTCTGACATATATTTGAGTTGTGTCTTTGACAAAGCAGTTCCTCTTAAACCTCTGAGACGCTAATGGTGTTTGGCAGCCTCAAAACAGACCCACGGAAAAAAAAAAAATAGACCCATGATCCACGTCATGTGATTACACTACCCAAAATATTTTTCAAAAAAAGACTAAATCCATGCTACTATTCAGTTTTAAAAACAAAATCTTGTTTCTTAAGCTTCTTATTTTTTGTATTTATTTGCTATTGAAGAAGAGATGACTTTCTTAATTTTGCAATTTAATTGCAATTTAAATATTGCTATTTAGTTATTTAGTTTAGTTTCTAACAAATGCTTCAGAGAAGATGCATCATTAGCTGTAGCTGGGAATCATAGATTCTCACCTTGGTTTCCTGTGAGACTTTAAACAATAATTTATTTCCTTGCTTCCCTTGTTTTAGTCTGAAATCAATATTCTGTTTTGGCTTCATTAATCTCTGTTTAACTAAATAAGATCAGTTGATTATCTTATTCAAACTTTATTCAAATAAGTGAGTAATGTCTAGCACTATTTATTCTCACTGTTATAAATACTGTATTAGTAAGTGCTTTTTTCTTCCTAAGTAGAAACCCATAGTGTAACTAATTAATTGGTATACAAAGAAAAATATATTTTTACTACAGAAAATTAGGGTTTAAGTTCAAGTTCATTGTTAAAAAAAATTACCATATATCTCATTCACCTTTTATCCCAGAGTTGGTGCTAATTTAATGCAAAATAGTGCATCAATATGTAATATTCTAAACATTAAAATAAATGTTTAGAACATTCGGCTCAGAGATAATCTGTTTGAATTCAATGCAAACATAGCAATGCCAAATGAAGTAGATGTAGTCTTTGGGCTGGAAGGAAAAATATTAACTTCATTTTTTCTCTGGATAACCAAATCATGGCACAGAAAACATTATGACTGCCAAGTAAATGTAACATTTTTAATGTAATTATGAGAAGTTTATATCTGCCTTTTACTTCATGTAGGTATGTGCACAGAAATACCATAATAAGTTGAATTAACATTGGTCAATCTATTAAAAATAGGATTGGTTCCTTAAACTACATGCTGCCATTCTTATTACTTAACCATTTAGAAGGAAAACAAGGCTTCATTAGTAAAGATTTGATACTGTTCTCTAAAATAAAAACACAATAATGCGACTCACCTCCCAATCCTGGTCTTAGACGATTGTCATAACCATCTAGGAGTCGGTCCAAAATCCTGGTGAAGACAGTGGTATTGTCTTTAAGTTCATCTTGTAATGAGGGTTGTCCATAGCTAAAGAAAATATAATGGCAGGTGATAATCTAAATTATAAATTTCTATTAAAATCATTTTCCAAATAAAGCCTTCCCTAGATTTTCCTACTTTCTTTTCTATTGAATCTTAATTTGAAAATTCCTTCTGATAAAGTAAAAAAAAAAGTCATATTTTAATTTTTACCATTTTCTCCTATTTGTTCTCATAAGTGATAAACTATTCTAATATTTCTAACTATGGAAGGAAAATTACAGGAAATGAGTTCTGTCTCCTTATGTGTATAAATCTCAGCATGTATACAATGCTATAATGCATGTTTCCTCTGAGCAAGCAAGAATGTTAATGCATGCTAGGGAAAAAAAGCCTGGTAAACTTCTTCCCAAATAGAAAAAAAAAGGGGTTTATGAGCTATCAAATTAATAGTTTTGCTTTCATTTAACATGTAGCATCATGCTTTTACCTACCAATGTACTCTTCCTTCATCTACTTTATATGTATTTGCCCTTTTGATATTTTTTCAGGATGTTTAGATGAGAAAAATAGTTAAAACTTTTTTCTTAGGATAATTATAGTTTCAAATCAGTGTGTAATTTCCATTCCCCTTAAGGTTTATGAACCGATTTTTACAATGTGTCTATTCAAGCCTTTAATTAATCAAATTTTCGTCATTCCTATCTTTGAAATAAAAGATACCTTGAAAAAGAGATGTTCCAGTATTCTTAATTTATGGTTTACTAAATTGTAGTGTAGGATTAGTATTTTGTTTAAGAAAACATAGCAATTTGTGAGCAGAGCTGGAACTACAAGGCCGTTTTCTTCAACTTTTAGTAAGACTTTAATTCTATTCTTCTATAATGGAGTAAATTGTGTCTACTTAAATCCTCCTACTTGCAAGTATAGTTTTAACCCTTACCATTACTATTCTTTGAGTTTTAACCACATAGTGACCACAGTTCAAATATTGCATATTTCTTAAATCAATCACATTATCATTTATGGTCGTTGAATCATATTTTATGTAATGATTAGGATGACACTTCTAAAATCCTTTGAGAGAAGAGTTTTTTTAATCTCTAAGTGGATCACACTCACTGATATATTTCAATGATAACTCCGACCTTGAATAAAAAAGAAATGAATACAGAGTGTAAACTAAGAAACGCCACAAAAATATCACTTTTATACTCTCTACTTAATATGCTTTTGGCTTCAGTCATTTGTGTTTATATTACTGATCAATGTAAAAAAATAATAACATCTGAAACCAGGATTCACTTATTTGCCAGGAACAAGAAATATAATGAAAGTATCATTGCAAAAACAAACACCATTTTTAAATTTTATCTTGGCAAAATTTAATGGCCATATTTCTGATAAAATTTCATTTAATAATTAAAGTTATTATAACTAAAAGCTCTTTATGATATTAAGCATATGAAATACACTTCTATGAAACAATTTTCTATTCTCCTAAGTTCGACATTAATACCATACCGATTGAGAGCTTACTCTCCTTTGGGAAAACTAAACATCTCACTAGTTTTTGAAATCAAATTTTCACTGAGCTCTGTGTCTTCCAGGATGTTTCATTAGCAATACTAATAAAGTAAAAATAGTTGTCTGAATGCAATTATTTATAAAAACTAGTCACAAAACAAACTGCCATGCCTGCATCTTTCAAGGATATTGGAAGGTCATCTTGATAAAGGTGGAAAAGAAATGCTAGTACACTTTAAGTTGTGAGGACGGCCTGATCAAGTAGTCTAAGGAAGAAAGCAGTAAAATAAGAAGGGGTAAAGATGAGATGGGGTGAGTGACAGAGCACAATTCGATTGTGGATACGATTTTTAGAATATGTAGTTACTAATTACCTTTTCCTGCATTTTCCGTGTGTTTAAGCTTATACCAAATTCAGGAAAAGCTTTCATCCCTGTTTTTAGCTTCTAAATGTCATTTCCACCAATTGCATGCATTGGAATATAAATGCCAAAAGAGACTTTTCCCTCCCTCCCTCCCAGAAAACTAGTTCTGCTATCCCAACTGGAATAGTAATCTTTATTTCCTGTGATTTTCTAATGAGGTTATTCTTCATCTCCACTTCTAATTTATTATGTCCAGTTGTAACTGTCAGAGAATAACCCCGGGATAAAGATCAAGGTTGTTTATTGCTCTTAAACACTTATGCCAGTGTAAGGTTTCCTAAACTGAATATATAATTTGAAAAGAAATGTCAGTTACAGTACCTGATTTTGATTCCATATGAACCACTATATAATAAAACACTGTGCACTAACTCCATCTACAGGTCATTACAATAGTAACACTTCATATAATTTTTCAAAAGCAATGGAGAACATTTAACTCCTCAGATTAAGAGTACCTGGCAATAGTGAGTCCCCTCTTCATCTGGTAGTCATTATTTACCACACCCAATAGCAAAAACTAAAAAGACAACTTCTCAATTAAAATAAATCCTCCTAAGTTCATTTCTTTCTAGACTATTCTTTCTTTCCACCTTAACTTGTTAAGAGTTCACTTTCCATTACATTTTGAAGAACCTTAGTTTTTATAATGTCTAAGACTTTCTTAAGGGCCATAGGAGTAGATCATGCAAGAAGCATAAGAGCAGATAAAAAAGAATCTGAAATATTTGGTTATTTATACCATTTTTACTATAATATGTTTATATGTTTGATTTGACCATTAGCACATTTTTTAATATGCTTAAGCATTTTATTAAATTTTTCTCATAACTTCTCTCCACAGTAGTCACACTTAAATAGAGAAGTTTGATTTTATGTAATGTTCTTAAGTATTTCTTCAGTATATTCTACCTCTATTGATTATACAAATAATGGTTTCAAAACACAATGTGCACACGCGTTTATAGAGACTTAGGACTTTCAGACTATAAGTATTATTTTAAACTTTCCACTTTTACGCAGTCACAAGCTACTCTATGATCTTTACAGTTGCCTAGAAATGTTCTTGCTGGAAAATCAACTCACAGTACGCAGACATTAATTGGGGTAACTTTCTCTATGAATTAGGAAACCACATATTTTGTTCAGTTACAACTGAACAGTGAAAAGTTCAATTTAAGACTTAAATGTTGAATTAATATATTCCTTTAACAAAAGCGTGCTAAGTGTATTCTAATCATCATGCAAATAAGACGGCTATTTTTTTCATACTGCTCTTCTTTATTCTTAGTTGGGATTTTATTGCTGTTAAGTTTTTTGAATTCCCTTAGTCATGAATTCATCCAAAGACAATTTTCTTCCCCCTGAAAGAATAAATGAAAAGTTACAGAAATTCTCATGCAGATTTAAAATAAAGTGCCCCCACCTTCTTCCAATCAATGTGCTCAGAAGGAGGGTCCAGGCCCAAAGATAGTCAGAGAGACCCAGACTTTTCTTCATCGCGGGCTTGTGCAGCTGAAAAGTAGAACAAGTAGAGATCAATGTCTCTTGCAAGAAACATCAGGTTATAACCACTAGGGCTGACTGAGGCAGTTCGGATGAATGCTTTGAAGTCAGGAAATGACCTCACTGGGATATGACACCTCATTGGAAGCAATGGAAACCTGGACCATCCATTCTCCACTTTCCCTTCCATTTCTCCATTCAGCAATATATCAGTATCTTAATTTCTCCTGTAAAAGAATACAAGTTGAAATGCTTTCAGGTGACAGTATTGCGCAACAAAAAACCCGTGAGTTTTTTTCCTCTAGGTTGTATATTTCCAATATAGTTTGAATTACACTCTTCTTGTTTATCATCTGAAAATCTTGACCTTTCTGACTGGAGTTTCCATGCCTGAACTGTGCATTGAAATTTTTAAGCCGGTGTCTATAATGGGGTGAACGTGTTTTGGAGCTGAGATGGGGTAGGTCAATATGCTTCGATGACTAAATTCATTTTTGAATTCTGGATTTTCCTTGATTTCAGAAGCAACTGTATTTATCTTAAAAAAAAAAAAAAGGCATAGGAAACACACTGTTGAATGCCGAAGTCGTGCTTATATTCTCTGTGATTGCTTTGTTAAACGTGCTCATTAATGCTTCTGTGGGGCTAAAGGACACACTTTATAGTCAAGCCATGTGCTGATCTCTCTCATACACACAAGCCACACTCACGTAAACGCATGCAAACATGCCCACACATGTCTTTTAAGCCCTCTTAAATTCTGCCAGGTTGCTGCTAGAAGGAAGATGTTTCATCTCAGACAGATGGAAGCTGGAGTGCTTTGCTTTGCATGAATACGGGAATCTTTTTTCCCTCTTAGGTAAAGTGCAATCAATCACCATCTGATTGTCAAATTTTAGACTTGATAGTGGGATGAGGAAGGAAAGGAAGAGTATGGAAAGCTTAGAGAATTTCACAAAATTATCATCTATTTGTGGGAACAATTTTTAAAGATCGGTGCACTACCTGGCTACGGAGAAGATATGGCAACACTTTTTAAATGTGCTATGATTAATGGCAATCATAGCATGAGAAATGCCGAAGGTATTTATTTATTAGGACTTTTCTGAATCTATACTCCTTAGTACAGTGATTAATGGATTGCATGTCTTTTAAAGCATGTTTTTCATTATCCACTCTATGGTTTAATGTGGTATGCCTTTAAGTACATCTACACAAATGCTTTCCACACTCCTGGGGATCATTTATATCAGTAAAAACCATTACAGACAGACATGTAAGCAATGAAACATAATTAATGTGTTTAGAGTGAAATGGTCTAGATCTAGAGATAAGAGCTGTGAGCTTCATAGTTTTTACTTAATTTAGTCACTGGTTTTGGCATGAATGACAAGAGATATCAGACAAATATCAGTATGTTAAAAGATTGCATCTAAATCGCACAGTTAGAATTCACCCTTGCATTAATCTTCAGCATCTGTTATGAAGGAAAAACAACTTCTCTTACCCTATTAATAAGTATCGGTCTTTATAAAAAAAAAAAAAAAGAGGGGGTGATTCTTGAGGGGTAAATGGAATAAAACAAATTCCCTGAGGCAAGGTACTAAAGCTTTTTGTCCTCCTCTGGCATTTTAAAGAGGAAAACAAACCTATCATGGCACTTGAGTTGTTGAGTAAGAAAGTTTCTTGCAAATACAAACCTAATAGTTTAAAAGAAATGCTAAGCTGCCTCCTTACCCTCTTCCACCTTCAACCTTCCCCCATCAGACACACACCCTCCAAACACCCGTATCCCATGCCACCCATATCAAATGAGAAGTTGAGTTTTTCACGTTCAGAATCAGAGAGACCCCTACACCAGAGGGCATTTTAGCAGCGTCCACTGGAAATGAGAAAAGAGGCATTTCTGCAGCCAGAATGTGAGAGCGCCTTCCCTCGAAGGGAACAGAGACGGGGCTTCCGTCCCAGCATCTTAACTTTAGACGATGCCCCCCAAAGCCCCTCCCCAGCTCATCCCAGCTCCCTCTTGGAAAAAAAAAAAAAAAATCAAAACAACATGTCACCACCCACCCCGCGGAATAAATTCATATCTGCCTAAGAAAGGGGGAAATAATGGAAGAGATAGGGGGGGGGGGATAACGCTTCTATATCGCTGCGGTTTTCACCCTGAAAGAAAAACATTCGTTGTTTCTACCTGCTGTGGGGTCAGGCTCTTGTCCTGTTCCCTCTTCCCCCTTTTTTCCCCTCTAGCCTTCCCATCTCTCCGGCTGGGAAAAGCCACGTTCAAGCTGTGTGTGCAGCGGTCCGCAGCCGCACTTACCTCGGGCCCCCTCTGGGCACAGGATCGCTCAAGACCCGGGAAAAGTGTGCGAGCGAGCGCGGACCGCGGAGAGCCGGGAGCAGCGCGGGGCGCGGGGCGCGGGGCGCGGGGCGCGGGGCGGGCGCGCCGGAGCCGGGGGCGGCCTCGCTCTCCCCTCGCTCACTCGGTCTGAGCCATCATGGACTCTGCGTGCTCCTCTGCTGAAGATCTCACACCCAAATTTGCTTCCCGGTATCCGATCTGCAGCTATACAACAAAAGATTTCTCTTTACCAAGACAGTAGTAATACGTCCCAGGGCAAACCGGATGTGAAATAGGCGGTGACTTCATGCCAGAGAGATTTTATTTTAGAAAGGAAGGTGGTACCAGCCTCTGGATCTGGAGACCAATCCGCCCATTTTTTATATGCAGCACAATTTAACTTGCACCGCTCTGGCCCTAATCCCCTTCTCTCTGGCTGCAGACTCAAATCCTTCTACAATCTGCTGCAAGCTTTGCTTTGCTTTTTTTTTTTTTTTTTGGTGGGGAGTAGAAATGGGGGAGGAAAGGGGAGAAAGGGTTAGAGACATAAGGACTCCACTCAGACCCTTTTCACACTTTCAATTCATGAGCACTATTTTAAGGTGTGCCCCATTAAAAAACAACAACAACAACAACAACAAAATAACAACTGATCATTATA
The DNA here is from genome assembly GCF_053574225.1 of Canis aureus. Lineage (NCBI taxonomy): Eukaryota > Metazoa > Chordata > Mammalia > Carnivora > Canidae > Canis > Canis aureus. The sequence goes on from NC_135614.1 coordinate 50,912,828, forward strand.
ACTAGTGCAGCTTTGATCAAACATTCAACCACTGCATGCATATGAATGGATGCAGGGAGCTGCAAGGTTGCACATGTGGAGAGCCACGTCCTCTCGCCTGCCTCCCTCCCTCGCACGCACTCCCACACACATGTCTGAGTCCCTGTGTCTTGCAGAGTCACGAATGGTGAGGGATGGCGGGCAACAGTTCTGGCCAGTAGGGAACTGGCCGCCAGGTGTCCAGGCTTTCGCACTTTCGCAGGTTGTGAGCGCTTTCCACCCCACCTTCGTCTGTATCTTAGAGGACAGCAAGAAGCGCGCTCCGGAGCCGGGTTTTTAATCTCTGGAGGCAACTGTTTGTCTGTTTATGTGATTAAAGGAGAAAACACGGTCCCCTTTAAATCAGAATCGTGCTGGGTTCCCAGGACGAGGAGTATTTAACTTTAAATAAATCACCCAGATCATTTCTAGGTTTGAGAGTCATATCTCCATTTCCGGAATCATTCCCTTGACTCCAACTCCATCATCCTCCGGATTAGGAAAATGGGAGAGGGGGAGGAGAGAAGATTAACAAAAAGATTTTTAGAAGTCAGGCCCAAACCATCCTCTGCCTCCCCCCCCCCCCGCCCCTCCCCACCCCCCGCCCTCTTCCATTACCCTCCCCAGTGGCTCTCCACCCACGAATAATTATACACTTAGGGAAGGAGGGTGTGTTTCAACATCAATCTAACTCAATTTCTAAGGAGCCAGGGGCGACTGTAGTTCTCCCTTCGGATTTTGTGAATGGGTGTTTGCAGCACAGAGGAGATGGGTGCCTTCTGAAACGACCTGAAGCCCTGGAAACTGTCCCTTCAGCACTTGCGCCAGACAACGTAGGAGGCGCTGAAAAGATAGGGTGCCTCCATGTAATGCTTCTGGTGAGTAAGGTCTGAACTTTGGTGAGCTCCCTAGTCATTTTGCTCTAGAAGACTTCCAGCAGAGGAAACGTTGTGGGTAGGGGCGGAGCTTGGCAAAGTGAAGAAAAAAACCTAAATGGCCAGTCTATACCACTCACTGGTGTTTGATTCTACAAGCCTTCCTTGACCTTGTGCTGTAATGCAACCAGCTTACTTGGTTAAAACATAACAGGTGATTGAGATGATCAGGAATATAAAATTGAAGACCACTTTCAGAATCGGGCTTGATTATCATGAGTTTTGAAGGGAAATGTTACTGGGAAAATGATTTTAGGAGTAAATATTCAAGGAAGAGAGATTTGAAGATCATCTTATGTTGCCTACTCTGCTCAGATAGGACAAAGGTCAATGTATTCTTAAAGATTCCCACTGAGGATCATCATAGCTTCCCTATATGACATTACTCAATTTTTATTTATTTATGTACTTATCCATTAATTCACTTATTTATTGAGTAGTTCTGAGAACAAAACTTACTTTATTAAGGTTTTATAACCCTGGCTTAACAATTAGAAAATATTGTTTTCTTACCTGACAATATAAAATGCAATTCCATAATTTTGTTTTCATTCAACAAAGACTGATAGTTCTAGAAATGTGATCTTTTCATCTTTTTTCTTTTTTTTTTTTTTTTTTGTCTCCTGATAAAATTGTCACAGCTTCTTCTACTCTGCTCTGCCAATGGGAGTAACTTTATATCCTATATACCTAATGCTATACAATCAAACCACTCTACTGATTATGTTTTTTTTTTCAATCACAGTTACCGAAATGTTATTATTTGCACAATAATCTCTGAAAACAATGCCAATCACATCTTTCTTCAGATTAAAAGTGTTATGTGACTATCCAGCAGGACACAATTGCATGGCATTTCCATACATTTAAAACAATAAATATTTACAAATAATCACTGGGTTTATTTTAAAACTAGAGTGCATATATGGAAATAGAAATGTCTATGCTATGATTCTCCATTTAAGAAAACAATGCAGTTTTTACTAGATGATATTTGTATGATTGGTTTTTGGACATATATGTTTTTAATAAATGATTTTAATAAATAAATTGTGGTCGTTTAGAACACTGATAATTTGACTACTCCAAAAACAGCAACTGCAACTAAATTATCAGTTTGTTTATTATTTTCCATCAAGGTATCATTAACCAAGGAATAAATATAAGAAATAATATAAGAGATTAATGGTAAGGAAATAATTACTTTATATTTTCTCTTTATATTGAATCTTTTAGATAATTGGTGACAGACTTGTTTTTTTCTTCCACCTAGGGGAATAAATCCCTTCAGAGTATGTGTGCATCTGATTGAAGTAAGTTCTTGAGATAGTAGTAACCATGATATTTAATATTCTTAAAGTGTTTACTTGGTGCCAAGTAATGTGCTAATAAATTTGTATAAGCCATTCAATTTAATTCACAAAACATGTCTGAGAGATAGTCTTAATATACCTGTTTTACACATCATTCAATTATGAATTAAGAGTGAGAGATTTGCCAAAGGTCACATAGGCAGTGAATGTTCATGCTAGAATGCAAACCCAGATCTTCTGACTTCAAAGCTTAATTTTTTAACCCCCCTTCTATATTACTTTAATTCTTTAATTACCATATAGTTGTAGGCTCATGTTAAAATCTGTTTTATTCATCTTACATCCATGTTGAACAATCTTCATATCAGTTACATAAAACTTACCTCTGAACATTTTTAAAAATATTTGTTCAAGACAAGATTCTTTCTTTTGCTGGTCTAGTGCATCAAACTGCAACGCAGTATCAAGCTTACTTTAGTGTTTCAGAGGTTTCTGCAATTTCCCTCTTGTCTTATGAGGCTACTCCCTCAGAGGACCTCCAAACCATCACTGGTTCTGGGCAGAAGGGATTTGAGGTCAAACCTAGGACCACAGATCCTGGGGAGGCCTAATAGCTCTATTTCCAGTGTTGCAGTCTGGTACATTTTGCTTTTTCTGTCAATTTTAAATGGCAGGAAGCCCTGACCTAATTGAAGAAGTGGTACTGATTCTTTTCAACAGAAATGTTTTTACTTTCTCCAACTAAATGTAAACCAAATGAGGAAAAAAAATAGCAAGAATGTTCTCATCAATTCAGTGTGGGTTTTTATCATTTACAAAATATAGGGTGAGGGAGAAGAGGCAAATAAAAATAATGAAATATCCAATAAGCTTCAATTGAAATCTAAAATAAAGTGTTTTTTTTAAATGTCTGTGCATGGTTTAGATATGTACTGAAAGTGCATTTTAACATGTATGAAACATGGTTATCAATCTGCAATAATAAATATATAGTTCTAGTTAAACATGATGCCACCTACATTTATGTATATATACTTAGATATTAATATGGAATTTGTACACTCACTAAACTAGTCCTCCTTTTCTAATTTCTTTATATATAATACAGACCATCTTGCTAATGAATTATATGAACACATCCAGAGGCCTATCCCTTCTATTATAATTGTTATCAAAATAATAGCTCAGTGGGAGAAAGAACTGCTATTTAAGTAATAGTGTACTTTTTGTACACTATTTGTACACCTAGACACCTTTGTCATCTGGGTTACTTAGACCAATTCTTTTTCCCGTGCTGGAAGGCTAGTTTGACATCTTAGCATAGTGAGAGACAGGTTATGTATAATAAAAACAATCTAAATTTTCTCATATTTGAGTCATAAATGTTTGGTACTCTAAAGGGATTTAGCGATTGTCTGCCCCAATCAATTTAACAGATCACAAAGATTATGTAATTCTCCCAGTGATCTTTGTAGAAGTAGAACTCAGGTTAGCATGGCACAGTGATTATTGTACATGGATATATTTCTGAAGCCATTGGTATCTAACAGCTTCATGACCACTGGTTTATTGATGAACTTTTCTGAACCTCATTTTCTGAAGTTTTAAAATAAAGTAATATTAGGGGCAGCTGGATGATGCAGTAGGTAATGCGATCAACTCTCGATTTTGGCTCAGGTCCTGATCTCGGGGCTGTGAGATCAAGCCTGGCATGGAACCCCATGCTCAGCGCAGAGTCTGCTTCAGATTCCCATTCCTTCTCGTTCTGTGCTTCCTGCTCATGCTTATTCTCTCTCTAAAATAAATAAATAAACAAACAAACAAACAAATAAATCTTTTAAAAAATAAATAACACTATAAATAAAAAATAAACAAGTGATATTATAAATAAAAATAAATAAGCAATATTACATATAAAAAATAAAAAGTAACATAAATAAAATAAATAACATTATAAATTAAAAAAATAAGTAATATTACGTCATTAGCTGACTGTCGCATGATACAGGAAAACAATTGTGAATCCCATAGTCCTCTAGCATACACCTAGTAGGTATCCAATGAATGCCACTTTCCTTCTCTTTCTCTTATCTCAATACAAATTCATTGTTTTTCAAACACTATAGTACATTCTGTACAGCATATTCATGTAACTCACAATTATTATTCTATTGTCCACATTACACATTAGATTTAACCAAAACATAGAATTCCCAGTTATTAGACAAGATGCCACAGCAAGCTAGCTTACATGCTGGGCTTAATCCTAGGCCCATATGCTTATTTTGTTGTTTTGTTTTTTTTTAAAGAGTCATTTATTTATTCATGACAGACAGAGAGAGAGAGAGAGAGAGAGAGAGAGAGAGGCAGAGGCACAGGGAGAGGAAGAAGCAGGCTCCATGCAGCGAGCCTGATGCGGGACTTGATCTTGGGACTCCAGGATCACACTCTGAGCTGAAGGCAGGCAATTTAACTGCTCAGCCACCCAGGTGTCCCTATATGCTTATTTTGAAGGTGTTCTGAGAAAAAGAATACTTCTCACTATACCTGCCTTAGGCATTGAGGATTTTGCATAGACCCTAAACCAGGAAGATTTGAAGAGAATGCTCCAAGATAGAAGCAACCACAGCTTCTGCAGTCAGCCACAGACACCCTACCCCACTCCCACCCAATGTATATTTTACAGCATTTTCCTGTAAGAAAAACTCAACCAATACCCTTTAGGAATAAAACATATATATGAGAGCCAGACTCTTTTTAATTGTCACGCAAGGAGGACATTGTCCAATTTTCTTTTGTGGCAGTTTTCAGTTTTCCAGCAACTTAGATGTAACCCAGATTCATCCATTTTCTTTCTTTTTTTTTAAATTTTATTTATTTATTCATGAGAGACACACACAGAGAGACAGGGACATAGGCAGAGGGAGAAGCAGGCTTCCTGCAGGGAGCCCGATGTGGGACTCAATCCCAGGACCCCAGGATCACAATCTGAGCCAAAGGCACACACTCAAACATTGAGCCACCCAGGTGCCCCAAGATTCAGTCATTTTCTTTTAGTCTTTTCACAGATGTCAAATCTATCAACCCAAGCAGGAAAATGCAGATTTATTCAGAGTTCAGAGGAATGATAATAAGCTGATAGTTGAAATAAATTATTTATTTTCAAATATCAAATATCAATAATTTTTGAAACTTTCAGAAGATTTTAGACTCTGTAGATTCTTTTAGCAATGTGAAGATCGCAATGCAAGTCAGGAGGGAGGTAAGAAACTGAGCATAGTCTATTAAAATGCCACAACTCTAAGTCAGATTTTTAAAAATGATATATTCTATATGACTTGATTTGAGGAAACATGCATTCTCTAATTTTATGGCAAAATTAAGCCATTCAGGATGTGTTTTCTTTGGTAAACTTCAAGTGTGTATATGTATACATAGTCTCTGAGTAAACTCCTTTAATAAGGAGTATATTTGCCCTTATTTTTCTTTGTTAAGGTGAATATAATGAATAGATATTCAGTCAATATCAGTTAAGTGTCTAGCATGCAGAAGGGAAAAATAAAGATCTGCGTTAGGGAATCAATTTAGAAAGATTACTTACCAGAAATACTAAAAAAACAGTAGGCATATTGGTACCAAGAAATTGCATTTAGCTTATGCAGAATCTAATGACATGATGAGGATACACCTAGTTTAGAATATTTGAAGATTTTAATGTGGCCTCATCCTGTTGGGCAGCTGCATTTACATATTTGAAATCATAAAACACAAAAAGTGACACAAACATTAAAACAGCATTTAAAAAATCATTCATCATATTCTGAATGGCCATAGGATTTATGGAAAGGATATGAAATGAAAGGATTTACTATAACAAAGATCAAGAATTAAAACACTAATGCCCCATCTGTTCAGTAGCTCCCAATTCTTGATGTTTACAATAATTGCGTTCTGTGGAGTGAAATGAAAATGAGTTTATAGATATGGGTGCATTTTTTATTGTGGTTGTTCATAAATATATCTCAAATTATCTAATGTCCTTGTGTTAAATGTAGAATATAGAACCAATTAGATTTTTTTTCTTACCATAACCTACAACTAAACAATCTTAACCTAACCCCTTTCCAAGTTCGCTTATAATAACATTCACCATGCTTTCTCTTGGAGAAAACTCTACAACTTCCATTTTAGTTTTATACATGATCTTGAGGAGGGGTAGGGGGGGAACAAAGAGTTTTAAAGATGAATGACAATTGCTTTTGAATAATTTCATTTATGAAACAATCAGCCCATGTAAATCTCAGGAATGTAGACTGTCCCCCATGAGAACTGGAGATTTAACTCAGAAAGCATTGCTCTGGATAGAGATACAATATCAAAAACCATATAGACCATTATCAACATAAAGGATCAAGATGACAACTAAAGTTAGATTTACTTGTTCTACTCTTCATCAGCTTTTAAGATGACAGCACATAATTGCCTTTGAAAGATGTAAAATGTGATTCTGAAAGCAATGGAGTGGGCTTACCGTTTGTCACTACTCACATTCAGTGTTAGAATTTCAACATAAAATAGACCATTCTTAAATTTCATTTAAGATGAGAGAATGAATTCTAAAATGCCAATCCCCACCCTCCCCAAAAGAGATTATCTCCTATTTAGTAGCTTAAAGTATACCAGAAACTGTGTTTATTTTTCCTCACATAATCTTTGCCATTGCATTCTTGTAATAATGCTGTTTATAGACAGAAAACCTAGGTTCAAAAGAAGAGTGGACTTTCCTAGACTCACTTGGCTCATAATTCAGAGCCCTGATTTGAAATTGATGAAAACATTGATTTTGTGGCTTCCAAAAATTCATAATTATAAGGTAACTGAAGGTAAGTCCCTTCTTCGTAGGCTGGGAGTAAAACTGTCATGAGAGACTGATGAAAATATTTCTGATCACAGATTTGCAATTTGTGAAGAAATGTAATCATATGAATTAAAGTTTTAAAAATGTTTAGTACAGGGAAGCAGAATAACATATTTAAGAAAGTGGAATTTGGAAAAAAAAAAAGAAAGTGGAATTTGGAGTCAGACCTTTTCTTTCTCTGTCAGTTACTGTTCAGCCACTTCTCTAAATTTGCTTCTTTTTTTGTAGTAGAGGATTAATAATTTCATTTTACATGAAATATTCATAATAGTTATAAAGTAGGTAATATTAAATCAAATTATTAAATTGTTGAAAAATTAAGATATTTTCAACAATTTGGTAGCTATGGTTATTACTAACACAATCTTTATTCTGTAACAATCTGTGATAACATGTAACTTTCCCTAGAACATTTCTTAGCTTCTCAAATATTGATATTAAGTTTTTATACATGACAACCAATTAAGTTAAGGCTTTGCAGTTGGACCAACTCACTCAGCCAAAATTTGTTAAATATCAGATTGACCATTTGATTTTTTTCATCATATAGTTATTGCCTGAAGCAAGAAAGCAATGGCTTTTACAAGGAAAGTGAATTCATTATTTCAGAGAAATTCGACCCAGCAGGTGGTAGAACATAAGACATAAAATGCTTAAGGCAGAAGCAACTGCAAGACTCAACCATGATCCCACAACAGGAGGTGAAAAATTCTCTCTATCCAACTTCTGCTCAACTATTTTGCCAATAAGATGATGTAGGTTTAGTCAACATATAGGATGGCTTAATATTAAAATCAGATAAAAAGGAGTAAGAAATAAATGGGATGACAATTAGTGAACAAATTAGAAGTTAGGGAAAAATTACCACTCTTATCATGTCTTACTCATTTTTTTTAACAATTAGAGTAGATAGATACTCCTGAAGGAGCAAGCAGTTCAGAAATTCTAGAAGGGAACACTGAAAGATAAGTCATCTATTGTGGATTTGGCAACTTTTGAAATTAAAAAGTAAATTTTACTAGACCAAGAAAGGATCAGGGAAAATGTTGCAGAGATTCATTTTTTATACCATGCTTTTGTTTTTATTTATTTGTATGGGAATATTTTATTTTATCGGGGAGGTTCATTCCTGTAACAGACCATTTGAGTCATAACAGTGTTTTAGAATTCAAATTAAACACAATTTTCAACCAGTATTGAATTGAAAATCATGCAGAGCATTTTGTTTGTTTTACAATTCTTTCTATAAGCTAATTTCGGTTAAAAGTATGTTTTTTTTAAACTGCCAAAGTGAAATAAAAGCAGAACTTAGAAAAAGCTTTTGAAAAGCAGCTTCAGGAGCCTGCTATTCTGTTCTTTAATTTCATTATTAGTTCTGTGAACCATGTTAAAATATTATAGTTACTCTTTGGGTGACCTTGAGATACTTGATACCTCTAGGAAAACTAGCTATTTCAGGGATTGAACTGTCCTAAGTTAGTCTGACAGCCATATGTTTAAATCATGATTTCAGTGCCTGGAGAAATTTTTGTCAGGCTCCCAAGCAAGTCAGCGAATTCAGGAGAATTGCCTTTTGGCTTTGGAAGAACATAGTTGGGGAAGGTCAGTCAAGGTTCAGAAGCCTTTGTCACAGGCTTAAGGAAGATGCAAATACAAAGCCTGTTCTCAGACAGAACAGCATCTATCTCCCATTTATACTTTCATGGAACGCCCTATATTACCAAAAAAGAAAAAAAAAATCCATTACAAAATGTGGCCACCTCTCCTTACGCTTTTTGTTTGATTTAGTTGTGAGTAAAATATAAGAACAAAAGTAAATAAAAAACAAATAGAAGAAGGGCTAATATTTTCCATAAGAAGAGCTTGTGAATCACCAGAAAAATGTAAAAGAAAACCCAAGTATTTTAGGACTAAATCTGTTTAAACTGTACAAGTAGTTCCTCTCCTGTAATGTATGGGAACAGGTAGAGAAAGTGTTCGCAATATTTGAAACTATAACTCCCTATTTAATCATTCTTTCCCTTTGAAAAATCATGCTAACTCTAAAGTTGCTAAACTTCTTTCTCTTTTGAAGCACAATAAGACATAAAGAGAAGTATAGTTCTCAGAGGTCAGCACATCAAATACCACACAAAAATGAAATTTTATACAGGAATCTTAACAACAAAAAAAAAAGAATCTTAACAAAAAGACTCCTGGGCAATAATAAGTAGTTATTTGTTCGTGCCATTTTTATTGAAAGAGGACTCAGGAACCATCCTTTGTATAGATCCTTATTTTCATCTAGTTTTCAAATTCAAAACTAAATCTGAGATTTCCTCATTTAGCAGAACAGTATATTAGACTCACCTGCTCAGGTCTACTACTTTCACTTTCTCATACCCATTTGCAAAATTCATGTCCATTATTATTACTGCCTTTGAATTTCCAGAATTTATTTCATACAAAATCTTTACAAATGTACCGAATAATCTAATCAGATTAGTTTTAGGGTTGTTTAAATCAATTCAAAAGTTCCTCTGAGGAGTAAATAGGAACAAAATCATCAAAAAAAATTTTTGGAAAAAAAAAATCTTGGCATAGGGATCGTTCTACCAGATATAAAAATGTACATGAAGAAACTATAGTAAATAAACTAAATAGTTCTGGCTCAGATGCAGATGGAAGCTTAATGTAGGATTATCTGTAAATGGCCCTAAAATTAGAGGCATCTTAAATGTCCAAAAATGGGGGAGAAATTGAATAAATTTTAGTATATTCTTACCACAAAATTATATGTAGTACTTTAAAAAGTGAAGTAAATTTTGACCCAATCACATAAAATGATACTTGCAGTGTATTGCTACATCAAAAAAGCAAACATATAAATAGTATGATTATTGTTTTGCAAAATACATATAATAAGAAGATAAAATAAAGGTCTGAAATGGTACACATTTCAGATAATAGAGCTGTCAACAACTATCATACCTTTTTATTTTATCCTTTCCATCTAATTTTTTTTGGTAGATATACCTTTTGTAAAATTTTTTATAAAACAATAACAAAATGAAAAAAAGAAAGGTATATGATTTAGCTTCCTGGACACAGAAGAAATAAAGCAGTGACTCTACTGTTCACTTAAAGCCCCAGAAGTCTGACTCTAGGTTTGTTGTTGTAATTATCACCTAGGAAGAGCTGGATTCTCAAAATTGCTGGGGTTTCATTCACTTGTCTTAGAGGTTGAAGAGGAAGTGGCAGCACAGTGCTAGAAATTCACACTCACTTTCTTCATCTCCCTAATTATATAGTGATCCAGGTGAAAAACTTCCCTTCAGAAATAAGATACTTAGTTCACAATCGTAGGCACTACTCCAAATTAAATGTTTATAGGCTTACTGTAAACTCAACAATAAATGATAAAAAAAGATAAAGGCTGTCAATCAACTAAACAGACATGCTTGAGTATAAAAGACTCCGTGGTGCGTGCTATAAATCCCGGATCATTTTACAATATTACCAGTTTGGAGACTTGGAGATTTACAGCCACTTGGGTTTTTTTTTTTTTTTTTTTTTTGGTTTGGTTTCAGGCAGAATTCATTTTGTGCCTGCTGGATACCCTAGGGACCATATGTTTAAAAACGTTAGCATCACATTGTTGGGAACTAGAGCTCTTCACCTAGCTCTCTGCCTAGAGACCTTGGAACTCTTCACTAGTCACATAATTCTCACAGTTCTATTGTTAAATGAATCACTTCCTATCCCTTATGTTGAAACATGTGTAAGTTTGGCTGTGTGGTTTTGCACAACAGTTATGTAAGCAGATATCTCCAAACCCCTTAGTTAAGCATGCTCTTTTCTTTCATTTGAAAGATTCTCTCCCTACTCCCTGCCCCTGCCCCCTGCCACACACATAGCCTTAGCAAGAAGAGCAAGTTTTAAATAGTAAATTTAAATGACTTTTTTTGTTTCACTCCTAAAAAAAAGTAGTATCATAAGTTAGTGTTTATGGAAACATTAAAGAAACAGCCTCATGGTCAAGAGAGAAGTATAATTCTGCTTTGCATGTTTGGACAAAGAAAGAAAATCAATTCTCCCATATATGAATAGCACTGGACTTTGGGCATCTATTTTCTATGGATTGAAAACCTATCTTTCTTTCTTTTTTAAAAAGATTTATTAATTTAATTAGAGAGAGAGATACAGAGAAGGGAAGGGCAGAGGGAGAGGGAGAGAATCCTCAAGCAGACTCCACACTGAGCATGGAGACTGGTGTGGGGTCTCGTCCCAGGACCCTGAGATCATGAACTCAGCTGAAACCAAGAGTTGGGACATTCAACCACCCAGACACCCCCAAAACCTAACTTTCTATCTAAAGGATGATCAGTTATTAAAATATTTCTAAGTTTAAAACTCCTATCATTACATTGACTATTAAGCTGTGGTAGATGAGATTAGCATTTATTTCTCACTTAGCTAAAATAAGTGTGCATTTCAGAAGAGTAGATAAGCAAAGATAAATTTGACAGTCCTGTAGGGTGGGCATGCATCAGTCTCCAGATTGGTTGTTAACAGAAGGATTTCCTTTTTTCTCTTGAGATCAAATGATATTAGATGTTGGCAGTAGGAGCTAACTAAGTGTCCAGTCTTGGATGAACATAAAGATGGCAGAGATGTTCTGTTCAAAACTCAATGAAATAAAGGCCCAAGAGGAGTACAACAGAGCAGTTTCAGGGAAACATGGGTCAAGCCCCAGCTCAGCTAATTACTGAACTGAGACAAGTTACTTAATTTTTTTGTATTTCTGATTTTTCACCTGAAAATTAGGAATAAGAGGCCTTTTTTTTCCCTAAGAGTCCTAAATTAGGTAACTTAAAGGGCTTAGCATAGTACATGGAACATGAGAAATGCTCAACATGAGAAATGCTCAATGAACATTTTTTAATGTGACTGACATTATTTGTACTCATTAACATATCATCACTATAAAACCACCTTTCTGATACTCAGTTCCTAAATTTATGGATTGAGATTAATATTTCTTCTTCACAGTGAGGTTAGAAATCAATAAAGTAAACTGTACTATAGATACTATTACTGGAAACTCTGACATTATAATGTTTTTATTTAGGGAATACTACTATGTCACTATCATTGAGAATTCACAAAATAGCCATGTAAATGCCACACATCAGGGAACACATTCCCTCTTAATTCACTGTACAATTAGGATATAATGGATGAATTCAAGATTCCTAGAAAAAGTGATGCCAATGTATATTAGCATGAGCAATCATATCTTTAGATAATCTTATCTTAAATACTGTACTTTAGAATAACAGAGGTTTAAAAAATGCAGGTTATAGGAACACTGATGTTAAATCAATCAGAATGCACAATTACTTCTCCTTGGTTCCATGACTCTATGCATAGGTAAAAATATGTTGATGCTGCAGTTTGCAAATTGTATAAGCCCTAGTCCTCTTCCCTGTATCTTTTTGAATATGAAATTCTATGTGTCTTATTGCAATAATTAAGCAAGAAAATTGTTTCCCATTATATCAGCCCATATATCCCTTATGCATAAGGCAAAGAGCTTACTAAACATTTGCAAAAACTTGACAGCTCAGGTAGTGATGGCTAGGATTCTACTGGACTAAAAACTTCCCTCCCCTAATCCTGACCCTACAAATATAGACTGACTGTATTCCAAGCTATGATAGGTACTTTTACAACTCCAAAGTATTGCAGCCAGGCTGATTAGGGATAGTCTGGTTACTAAAATTCCAGTATTAGTGATGAACGTGATGTAGTTCCTCTCACTGCAATCATGCTTTAACTTCTCCACTGAATTTAATATTTCTAAGTGCTTCAGAAGACATCCAACCCTCCATTCTCATTGGAAAGTGTGAGTTGACTACTTTGTCTAACATACTTAGTGAGATAGCTCCAAGAAGCAGTGGCAACCACTTCAACTATTAAGGAGGCTGTCCTCACGGGAGTAAGATGGGATAGGGAATGCTGGTTTTGGAGCTGGAAAATCTGGATTTCCTTATTCACTAACATTAGACTATAGGTTACCTGAAAGCCAAGAATATTCAGAGTAAACAAATAGTTTGGATAAGATATATATAAGGTAGAATCTAGAAGAGCAAAATAGACATTGGGTTGAATTGTGCATAATGGTTAGAGGGACTTATTGGGAGGCAATTCTCTATTGTTTTCCAGCATTTCTGCATGTTATAAGCAGAGAAAATGATTGCTTTGTTCCAGATTATTTTTTCAAGGATGTTTTTGTAGCAAACAGTCCTAGACGGTAAAGGTAACATTGCCCTAGAGCAAAGGGCAGGGAGTGTTTCTCATAATAAGAGATGTGGGCTCCTAAGGTGCCTGACTGGCTCAGTTGTTAGAGCATGCAACTCTTGATCTCATGGTCATGAGTTCAAGGTCCATGTTGAGCATGGACTCAATTCAGAATAAGTGAAATCAAATCAAATCAAATCTTAGAGAAAGAGAAAGAGAAATGTGGGCGACACTTGGGTGTCTCAGCTGGTTAAATGTCTGCCTTCAGCTCAGGTCATGATCCCAGGGTCCTGGGATGGAGCCCAGTATTGGGCTCCCTGCTCAGGGAGGAGTCTCTTCTCCCTCTCCCTCTGCCTCGGCCCTCAACTTGCTCTCTCTCAAGTAAATACATAAAATATTTTTAAAAAGAGAGATGTGGGTTCCCTAAGTTCCAGGCTCCTCTCCTGTGATGCGCCACGCTCCGTATGCAGGTGCCATCTGGCCCTCTTCATGTTGTCCTGTGGAAACTGGGGTATGGAGGACTGATGCAAACATTATGCTGCTGGTTGTGCTTTGAATAATAAAGCCCTTTGTCTTTGACCCAGGTGTCTTATGTCTTCTGCATGCATCCAAAAAACTGCAGCAGAATAAAGTGTTAGCTTGCAAGTAGGGTAAAGTATTAGACATGTCATAGTTCTTGACAGAATATAGAGAAATAAAGGAATACAGCATATAAAAGAAATCTAGAAGGGTAAAAGAGCAAACACTAGTCTGCAATTCCCTTCCTTCATGTTTAATAAAGGTTCACTTAGCATTAATTCATTTATTCATAAATTGAGCACCTTCCAATGGGCAGGTATTATTCTAGGACCAGGAATACAGTACTGACTATGACTGACAATGCCTCTTCTCTCTTGCTGCATGACTAATTACCAGAGACAAATAAAAATAGGTGAACAAATACATTTTAAAATTTCAGATGGTCATAAAAGTTCTAAAGCCAAGTAAAAAGGATAGAGGTATCCTTTTAAGGATTAGAGTTTAGTGATTCATCAGTTGCATATAACACCCAGAGCTCATTACATTAAGTAATGCTACCCCATCCCCCCTACCCCCACCGAAGGGAAGGCCTTCCTGAAGTGATAACATTTGGTATATGGTCTGTCATTTAGAATTTGAAGAAAGAACAGTCCAAGAGGATAGAGAAAAGGGGAGGGAGAGAAAGAAAGTGAGGAGAGAAAAAGGAGAAAGAGAGACAGAGAGCATGAGTAGAGATGAGGAAGCTTGAATAAGAGAAATAAAAGCAGCATTGCTGGAACATGAGTGATGAATGAGAGGAAAAGTGATACTGGATGATTTTAGCAATTTGCAGGAGCCAGATCATATTGTAAATTATAGACGGCAGTAAGCAATCAGATGAGATAGATGCTGTTTTTTTGCCTTTATGAAGTTAAATTGGCTCACTTTCTTCATTAGTTTTAAAAAGATAACAAAGTTTACTGATGTTATGAGTATTCAGAAAAAAAGGAATATATTTGTGCTGTGTAAGGCAGGTGTTTGGATTTACAGAAAAAAATGGAAATAAAGGCTTTTGCCTAAAAACTTCTGGAGAACAGAGCTAAAGTATAGTTTCAATTAACTACTATTATTAATATTAAAAAACTAATACTTCTATTACTACTAAAAATAACAATATAAAGATAAGGAGAAGGATGAGGGAGACAAGAAAAATAGCAAATTTTAAAGATAGTCATTGTTAAGAATTATGCTCAATGCTTTACAAACTTTTTTTTTTTAACTTCAAAATTATGGTGCAAAATGCTTTACTGCTCCTTTCAAAAATGGAAATTCAAGCTCAGAAAGGAAGAAATCTTTGCCTGAGATTTTCCGGCTAGCCTATTCCTGGGCCAGGATTTGAACCTTGGAACTATCTGGCTCCAGAGCCAGGAACTTTGCAAAATATGCAGCCTGTATTCTAATGTAGCATCTCTATGCTGAAGATGTTCTTTCTTTATAAAGCAGGCAGCTTTGTCATCAGTTGATAGAGAATTGTAGTATCCCAGAGATTGTTAGGTTTAGTGATGGAACAAAATGATTGGTTGTTTTTATCTGCATTGTTTGAAAAGTCTGGCTTTATACAGAGGCTGAAATACAGCACATAACATTTTCTTTTTTCCAGTGGATGCCATAGCAGACAACAGATGTGCAAAGTCTATACAATAAGATGAGCAAAAATGCCTAAATCGATCATCTAGCATGAGACTATAGCTGACCCATGCTTTATTCCAGGTGCTTCTAGACTTTGGTCCTTTGGAAGAAAAACGATGAGTTTCTGGAATATATCTCTAAAGAGAAAGGATTATTATCATCCTACAGAAAATGTTTCATAAATGCATAAAGTCAAAGGTAAGGGAACAGGAAAAAATATCTGAACTAAAAAGACAGGTTTTGATCTAATAGAATAATAGAGTATAAATCCAAAGATATCTGGAATTTACTTCTTAGGTAATTAGTAACTAATAACATGTTATAGTAGGGGGAAATGTCTGAAACAGATTGTCTAGATGAGTGTTTTCAAAACTGTTGCAAAGAATGCATGTTTCTAGAAATACCAACATTTTATTAAATTAAGATTCCATTGTTTGGAAAGCCTCTAGCAAAATTTATCCAAATTTATTTTTCTTCATAACAGAAAGAGCTCTTAGTTTTATTTGGGGTTGAAGGTAGAAGCCAATGGTTTGGTGAGCTCACTACTGGTGATTTTAAAACATGAGACTGGAAATTTAAAGCAAAGAAAGAGAAAAACAAGCTGCCAGATGGTCAGTTATTGAACTCAACCAAGCTCTCTAAAACAAAGGAATACCGGGAGAGGTGTCCTGGCTGTTTCTCTAGTCCCATGGCTGGCAATGTGTTTATTGGAGATAGCCGTCTTTGAAGTGGATTCTCCTTTGAAATGGATGTCTCAGCAATCAAAGCTTAAGTCAGGTTGCATCACAAAAAGAAAAGCCAACTGTCGAAGCTTACACTACAAAAATTTTATAGATGAAACTTACTCTGTGGCACTGCCTCATCAACCCTGGTGTACCTACATCTTAAGTCTTTTTGGGGGGTGAAAATATAAACCCTCATGTGTTTAAACAATTGTGACTAGACCTCTGTTACTTACCAGCACTTGGGAACAATTCTTGATACACACAAATATTGTACTTCTCATTACAGGTTTACAGGCACATTTACTCATTAGAGACTGAAAATTAATGTTATAGATAATACATTCATAAATAAAACAACTATTAAGAAATTACCATTGTGCCAGACACTGCAAAATGCTGAGGATGTGGGAAACTAAAAGACAGAGTGATTGACTCTGAGTATGTCATGGCAATCTTTTCGAAAGAAGCTCACATAAGTTTTGAAGTGTGAAAAGAAGTTTTCTAAATAGAGAAGAAATGGAAATACAAGACTGGTAGGAAATGTGATAAATAAAAAGAGACCTCAGTATGTCCCGAGAACTTCAGCATCTTTGATAACAACTGAGAAACAGAAGTACATTGGTCTTTTGGGTGGCTACATGGTTCTGTGGCAGAATTACATATTTGGAGAGGCAGGCAAAAGCCAAACTATGCAAGGCTTTTTACTATGGCACTTAAGCATTATACCCCAGGCAATGTGGCACTATTAAGCAATTTTAGACAAGGAGAAACAAAATCAGTTTTGTGTTCTTGAGTGTCCACTCTGGCCTTACTGTGAAGAATGGATAAGGGAGGCTGACTGGAAAGTGGCCAAGGTGGGGCATGAAACCAGATATAAGAAAGCCAAATTGGAGTCTACTCAAGAGGACATCAACCACCATAGTAGTAACTTTCTGATTGACTAGCAAAAGGCTACTAGTATTTATTCATGGAACAATGCTATTCCACAAACCTACCAACAGTCATATCACTCCTTTATCTCATAAAGAAATCCTGACTCCTCACCTATAGAAAGCTTATGTCTAAAAAAATGGATTCCATGAATTAAATTTTTTTAAAAGTCCCATTTTCCAATTTATTAAAAGAATAACTTTTTTTGAGAGAGACAGAGAGAGCACATGGGAAGGAGGGGCAGAGAGAGGGAGAAAGATTCTCTTTCCATACCCAGTGCGGAGCCTGATGCAAGGCTTGATCTCACAACCCCGAGATCATGACCTGAGCTGAAGTCAAGAGTTGGGCACTTGGGGTGCCTGGGTGGCTTAGTTGGTTAAGCAGCTGCTCTGGGTTTAGGTCATGATCCCAGGGTCCTGGGATTAAATCCCACATCGGGTTCCCTGCTCCCCCTACTTGCATTCTCTCACTCTCTCTATCTCTGTCAAAAAAAATAAATTAAAATGAAAAAAAAAAAACAAAAAAAGAAGAGCTGGACACTTAACTAACTGAGCCATCCAGGTGCCCCAGGAACAACTTTTATTTAAAGAGCACAAAAGTGCAGATATGTCTTTGATCTACTCTGATTCTTCCACTAACACTCAGCTCCATGCTGAATATGGTTTTGATTTCTTTGCCACTTTGCAGATATCTCACTATCCCAGGGTAAGAAAACACAGTCCGCTCATCTCTTCATATCTGTAGTCAAGGAGGTTTCCATTTTCCCAGGGCCCACCATTTCTGGCTCTGAGAAGATCTGAGAAATTGTCCACTGTGCTGTTCAGCACTACACTTGCTTGGAGCATTGTGAATAAAGCCAGTATCATTTTCACTCTTAGTATCAATAGTAAGGGCCAATGACTGCACCATCAATAAAAACCTGCATAGTCCTGATTTCAGAGTCATTTCTATGGGAGACAATAACACCTTTAGGATTCTTTAGCATCCCTAAAATGAAAACAACTACAACGAGGATGCCTGGGTGGCTCAGTTGATTAAGCATCTATCTCTGGTTCAGGTCATGATGCCAGAGTCCTGGGATTAAGCCCCACATTGGGCTCCCTGCTCAGCAGGGAGTCTGCTTCTCCCTTCCCTAGTCCCCCTGCTTATGCTCTCTCCTTCAAATAAATAAATAAATAAAATCTTTTTTAAAAAACCCAACAGAACAAAAATTACAACACTGCATATCCAACTTCATGATTTCTTGTAAACAACCTCTACCACACCAAATCCTGAAGAGACTCTGAGCTTTTGAACAATCCCACGTCTAAAGTATAGAGTATTTACTTTGTCCTTTGTGGAAGAGCTGTAAAATATTTCTGAATGAGATTCATAGATTACCGTCTTTTGTAATCTATGTTGGAGGTTGGTTACCTTCTTTATTGTGGCTTTGCTGTCATTTCTATCTCATCCACAACTCTTATCACTTCCATGCTGCTATCCAGATTTCAGGGAGGAACTGGTCAGTGTGTGAAGAATTAGAACTCAAGTTCTTCCATGCTGCTTTTGCCCACCATATATATTCCTTTACAAAGACTCCTGATTCTGATTTCATTCCTTTAGGAATTTTTTTTTTCTTTCAAACACATGAAATCAATCATCTTTTATTTATTTATTTATTTATTTATTTATTTATTTATTTATTTATCTTATTTATGATAGTCACACAGAGAGAGAGAGAGAGAGGCAGAGACACAGGCAGAGGGAGAAACAGGCTCCATGCACCGGGAGCCCGACGTGGGATTCGACCCAGGGTCTCCCGGATCGCGCCCTGGGCCAAAGGCAGGCGCCAAACCGCTGCGCCACCCAGGGATCCCGAAATCAATCATCTCATGAAAAGAATGTATCCAAGAAACTTAAAAGGATTTTTGACAGAAAGCATCACTACCCCATCAGATAATGTCAGAGGCTGAGTATCCAGATTGAGGGGCGGGGGGAATTGTGTGACTGTGTTGCATATCCAGTATGCTTAATAAATATTTTACTTAGAAAGCAATGATTAGATAAACTAGAAATACATTACATGAAAGCAGCCTACTTATAGAAAAGTATAAAAGCATATTTTTGTTAATTTTTATTTGGACTTCACCTAGTTCCCAAAGAAAAGTAGGAGTAGCTAATGGTATACACTACTTTTGCTTTATTAATTGTTCTACTGAAAGTTTTGCTGATGTCCTTGAGTACAAATTTGAAGGAAAGGACATTGTTACACATAGTACTTCATCCTTTACTCAAATTAAATTCAACTTTTTTATTTCTGTAAAAGCAATATATTCAATGAAATGAAAAGGCAGTATAGTTTGAGAATTAGGAAGAGAGTCATGTGGCTCAGTCTTTGTTTTTCACAAATGGAGAGGAAAACATTGAAATAAAAATCATGGTAGTGAAACTTTAAAGTGCTT
The DNA here is from genome assembly GCF_053574225.1 of Canis aureus. Lineage (NCBI taxonomy): Eukaryota > Metazoa > Chordata > Mammalia > Carnivora > Canidae > Canis > Canis aureus. The sequence goes on from NC_135614.1 coordinate 50,932,577, forward strand.
ACAGAGCAAATCTTTTCAAGAATTATAGGCATGTCCTCATGTCTAGAAAACATCCTGACTACAGCCCTATAAAATTAGTAAGAATCATGAAATCTCACAGATCCTGAGAACAGTTTATAGTATGATTATTCTTAAAGAGCATTTAATCCAATGCTTGAACATCACAATAAGGAAACAAACATTCCAGAGCACTAAAGTGACTTTTGCAATGTCACATAGTAGTAATAGGGGCTATCTGGAGCTTTTTGAAACCTACTTCTAAATTATTACTGTGTGGTATGCTCCCAGGCAATTTATTCTATGGGGAAAGCCTTGGGCCAGGACACAGGTTTTCTCCCTTCCACAAAGTAGATAAATGTGTGTGTGATTTAGGACACATCAACTTCCTGAATTTTTGTTAGAAGGTACAATCCTAATTTTTGAAAATCTAACAAAAAACACCTAAAGTAACAGCATCTGAGCCAGTGTCAGAGATCACAGACTGAAAGGTCCCTTGTTTAGAAACTAAATGTAGACATAATTCAAATCAGATTTTCAAAACTAGGGAGAATACTTTATGTAATTCTCTTAAGGAAGGGAAACAGAACACCTTATTTTAAATAATAAAAAAGGTCTTTATTATATTCAGTTGAGGCTCCACCAGTTAAAAGATTAAAGAAACTTCCTTAGGTTTCTGGAAATAACTTACTAACCCAGTTTCATAAGATCCCATCACACCACAGCAGGATGCATGTTTGAGAGCTCTTCGATATAAAAGTTTAGACTAGGGAAAAAGAAGAACCATCAAGTGGAGGAAAAGTATTCTATTTTTTTGGAGTTTTACCTTTAGTAATTAAATTAATCAAATAGATATTTTTCACTTTCCTTCCATAAAATACACATTTAAAGGCTATTCAAATATAAATTGCTCTCAAAATCATGCTAATTGACTCTCTGATAATTCAAGAGATGACTTCCTGATGAAGAAAATAATGAGCTCTCAAGGGAATGTAAGGAAGTTTGATTTTTAAGAGTAGTCCCACTTAAATTTTTTTCAAGTTATAAATAGGAAGAAACACTTTAGAATGGAAGCTTGAGAAAGGTTCCTGAAAGGGATAGTAATGGTGATAATTCATTGTCTCTAAACATCAGGGTAAAAAGGAGGGAAACCTCCAAATTACAACTTTTTTAAGTTGAGTAAGAGGACAAACTGTCAGATAATAGGATGAAGCCACGTGTCTCACTTAGCTTCACAGTTAAGGTTTTCTCAAAATGTAAACACTTTGTAATTGTTCATATTCCATTATTGTATGTGAAAGAGAAAGACCATTTTCCACCTCTGTGCTGCAAAAGAGAAGCTTAAAATTTATAGAGCAGAGAAACAGAAGTGTCCCTGGAATCTAGAAGCCTGGTAGTGTCATTGGTTGCCCCAACTGCCTTCTTTGCTACAGAACCTCCATTTGTTTGGATATTCACTCTCACGTGGTTCAGAAAAAAAAGAAGAGGACAATAATTATGATAGGTCTCAAACCCCTTGGTTGTGATTGATTAGGTATGAATTTGTGACCCAATCCTGACCAAAGGGATAGACAGGTAAATCTATCAATGTGGCTTTACAAAAAAGCAAACAAATGAAATGATGAAAGATTGGAAATATCTTTTTCACTAGCTACGGCCATATGTCAAGATGATAACACAAAACTGCTATAAACATCTCATAATCAGAAGTAAAACATTTCCAACTCAACAAAGGTAACAGAGGACTAATGTACTGAGCACCTGGGTCCATGATGATATTTCTGACTTGCAAAACCATTTCTGGAATCAACCTTCAGCTAAGCACTGAGAGCCAATTTTCCATGGGTCTCTGGCATTTCAGCACATCTTGCAAGCAGCGGTACTGACTGCCTTTGCTTGTGACTACACTTTCAAGGATGTTTGTATAATGAAGAGGCTTGTAAGATAGAGATAGTGTCTGCTCCAGTAATAGAGCCAGTTTGTTTACTTTTTGGTATGATAAAGTTAATGTTTACCTTCAAGACAAAGAGTAGGCAAGCCTATTAAAAAAAGATTAACTTTAGAGTTCTTCTCCGGTAATGCAACCAACTTTATAGGCAGGGATTTCCTGGCTCTTTTAATTTCCATGTGGAAATGGGACTCACGGAATCAGCAAAAATTGATACTCTGGCTGTTGTTACTGTTGTGAGTAATAAAGCCTTTGTTTCTGACCCAGAGTTTTGTGTTCATGCGCACTCATGCAACTGTTACAGGCTAATTATTTTAGCTCATAGGTAAAGTAATATTTCAGACCATTCACAGTGATTGACACTAAAATTCCTATTATGTGAGGTAATATATATCCCCATAATTAATCTCCTTTTAATGGGATATTCTACTATTTATGGCTAAAATCATCCACTGAGATATTGTCACAAAACTGTATATTTTTGGAAGAGAAGAGCAAAATATTCTCTAGGTATATGCTTCATATTCTCGTAAAGTCAGTGGCGTGATATGGTGAAATTTGAAGAACTGGATGCTTCTGAGATTATAGGAAACTATTTGATCCTTTAGCCTAAGTGTCCTTTTTTGTTAAATGGTGACAGTAAATATGCGCTACCTACATATATGCTCTCATATAAGGACCATGCTTTTTAGAAAATATAGTTGTTTTTACTGAATTTTAAAAAATCATACAATTTTACATGCATATTCTCTAGATACAAATCTAGAACTGTTGATATAATTAGTACCACAATACAACATTTTTATTATAACACCAGGGTTTATAAATGGCAGATGTCTTAAATTCTATAATAAACACCTTTAATTTAACATAATTTGGGGGTGGTGTGTAGAACTGCAAAGAAATATTTCAGGCACAAGTATAGAATCATTTCTTTTTTTTTTAAGATGTATTTATTTATTTTAGAGAGAGAGAAACAGTATGAGTTGGGGGAACGTCAGAGGGAGAGGATCTTAAGCAGAGTATGCACTGAGCATGGAGCCCAACATGGCACTCTGTCCAACAGTCCCAAGATCATGACTGAGCCAAAACCAAGAGTCAGATGCTTGACTGACTGAGCTACCCAGGAGCCCCTAGAATCATTTAGATAACTCAATTTTAAATATGTAACCCATGGAGCAACCAGAAAGAGTTGTTTCTTCCTTCTTTTCCTTTCTCTTTTCATGTGGGTGCAGTATAGGATTTCTTTAATGAATCTTTTGTGAAGTACCTATCAGTGGACAGAGATGTTGTTAAAAATTCTTTACCAGTTTTTCTTTCCTTCCTCTTCCCTTTGTAGAGGAGAACATATGGCAAATGGATGGTCAGGGATGCTGAGCAGACTAGAAAATGTGATAACCAATAATGGGAGTAATGAGATGACAGAAAAGATGGCTGGCATGGCTACAGTTCAGTTACGTTGAGCAAATAAGTAAACATATTGAGAAAGAAGCCTCTGGATGCAAGAGAAAGTATTAATTATCAAAGAAAGGTAAAATGATGGAAAGAAACATGAGATGTTGTACTAAAATTAAAGATTTTGGTATAGACTTATGATTTTGTAACATATATACGCCATTATATGTACAGTAGTTGTAGTTGTAGTTGTATTCACATACATATACTTCCAGCTCTGCCCACTAATAAGGCATATATACTCTTGTAACAATAAGTACAGTGAGTTCTAAGATAATGGTTTTCTAAATGCTGACCTCACTAAAAGGAACCAGGGCTTCTTAAAGTATTAACTTTTCCTAGGACTAGGACAGGGAGAATAGGAGATGAGCTTTGTATATCGTATTGTGCCTGAAATTAAGGTAATGCTCAATGAATGTTGAAGACATCTCTAAAGCACATAGGAGCCAGTTTGAATGGGATGATTTTGGTATCAAAATAAGTAGCAATAACAATGGGTTGCAATCCATTGAATAAGTTAAGAATACATGATATTATACTGATAATAAGTGAGTGAATAAATGAATAGAATTATGGGTTCTATTACATATTCTATTATAGATGGATTTTATTTATATAAATGTATATTCTATTAGAGTTATATACAAAAATATATGTAGAGATACAATTGTTCCTTACAACAGAATGCCAAAAAATTTTGAAGGAATAATGGAAATAGAGAATTGCCATTTGCCAACTATCAGAGACCATGGTTAATAAAGTAGATGCTGTCAATAGATACAAAAGGTATTTGGTGGTGGTTTGATGAGGAATGGACTTAGGAATTATTTTGAAATATTTCCCTACATTACTCTAGTAAGTTAAACTGGGGAAATGGTGACTGTAAAGTAGAAAAACTGGCAAAGGCCAATATTACCCACTGTTTCAGTTAAAGTCACCAGAGAAAAGATTGTTTCACAAGTGTCTCATGAGGTCATGCACCTAGAAGGGTGCAACATTTGGCAGGAATTCTTGCCAAAAGTGCATGAGCTTAGTCAGGAAGGAAAATTAACACATGGACCCAGGTTGAAGGTCATGCTATATAGAATGGAAGGCCTGCTCCCTTTAAACTTGTCAAAGACAAAAAAGACAGCAAAACACTGAGGGACTGAATCAGGATGGAAGAATCAGAAAAGACCTAACAATTAAAAGTCACATGGTGTCCTGGATAGGAACCAGAATCAGAACCAGAATGGGAAAGTTGTTACTGTTGGGGCAACTGACAAAATCTGAATGGCAATTTGGGCTTAAATGGTCTTATTGTACTAATTTTAAATTCCTGATTTGGAAGGTTATATGATTGTTATTCAAGAAAGTATGCTTGTTTGGAGAACAGAAACATTGTATCATTTGGAGTGAGGGGACACTATGTCCACATCTTACTCTTGAAACTTCAGAAAGAGATAAAAGATAATGGCTACAAATTCATATACAGAGAGAGATCAATTGAGAGACAAAACAAATTTGGCAAAATTTAACAACTGGAAGATCTAGTAGATACATACATACTAATATTGAAGCATACATAACTATTAGGAAAAATGGAATTATTTCCATTAAAATTAAGGTGGGTATGAATATATCATTTATTAGTCTAACAAATATTGGGATTCTGCATTGTTTGCCCCATTATTTTGGGTGCAAGATTTACAGAGGGAACAAGAAAAACAATCCAGACTCCAGGAATTCATATAACCATGGAGGTCTGTCATTTATGCTATTTTTAGATATTCCAGTGGCCTTGTGGAAGGAGGTGAGGAAATGTGAGCAGAAAATTATAATATTCAACAGAATAATAAATATATCCACTGAAGCCTATACTTTTTAACAAATGTACTAATTTCTGGGATCTTGAATCTAGAAGGTATGTCATTTCCATTATTGTTACCAGTGTTATGAATAGAGATTGCTTTTTTTTTTTTAATTTTTTCAAGGACCTTTGCAAGTATGATCTTGTTTGTCAGGGTTGAAAGCAGTCTAGTAGTACGCTGCCTCCTCAAATAATAAATACTGTATTTCTTTCCTTCCATCTCTCCACTTCAAAGGTCAGCAGCATTCTGAATAAAAGAGTAAAGACCAAAAACCCCTATAAATTGTGGTGGAGGCCCTCAGTGGAAACATTATTTTTAAAGTGCTTAAATCAAAACCATAAAGAAGGTGATTACTATAATATATTGACACATTTCTTCCAAATTCAATTTTTTTAGACAATAAAACTTCTATTGATTTTAATTTATTCTTTGTTTTGTTCTGTATCTAAGTATAGACTTCCAAAACCACAAAAATTATTAAAATTCTTAAGAATGTTTGCAATCTCACTAAGGATCTATGTTTTATTTCCCTTTGGTTAAGTGGCAATACTTTTTGCCACTGGAGTTTGACAAATGATTAATAAGAATTATCCTGGTTTCCTTATTGCATATTGTGAATTTACTTTATTTCTACGTTAATAGTAGTTATTCAGAACATCTGCATATATGAAAAGTAGATTTCAACCTAGAACATATTTGTTTAATGGCTGAACTATCTCAAACCCAATGCTACTATACACATGAAGCATAAAACAAATGAAAAGTAATCCCTCAACTGGAAACTCATTTTGGTAATAGTAAAAATCTAGTCAAGAAATTCATTAATATATTCATAAATAAGGGGTCAAGAAAATTTAGAAAAAAGTGTGACTCTCTAATTAAGGAAGTACCAGGGATAGCTTTCTGGGGAAGAGAACAAACCAAGGTTTTAAAAATAAATAGAAGTTTATTAGACCAAAAACTGAAAGTACCAAAGACATAGAAGTATAGGACAAATAATAGAATCTGATGAATATATTTGCTACTGCCTCAGCACAGAATACGTATACCTGTAAAATGGTTGAGCAGGATTGCTTGTAAATCTGAGAATGGAGAGGAATATAGGGGCCAGATCATGAAGAACTTTAAATGCCTGTATTTTATCATGTAAAATAAAAGAAAATGGGGGAGCTAATAAAGAACATTAGATGGAAGAATCACATGGTCCCAGAAAAAAAATTAAAGAAAATCACACTTAACAATTTTATAATATACAGGAATAAAATACATATTAACAATAGAAATTATATGTCATTGTTACACACTGAATATTTTGCATATGAAATTATATCTAGTTCAATATTCCATTCATATTAGAGTTGCCATCTGAATGGTAGGATCCCATTCCATGTGAGGCTGCTCATGCTGCTTCAGAGTGCAAGCAGCTGGACAGGAAAACAGAGATATATTTGGTGTTGAGAGACTTGGGATGTAATCATTAACTTCAGTGGCACTATGTGCCTAGTGCTGTGTAAAATCCTTTTTCCCCATCCTATAAATCCAAAGGCAGCATGTGGGGTGTGAAAGTATATGTGCATGCATGTATATTTTGTCTATTCCTAGTTCATTCGCACAATAGCTAGAGTGACTATTTAAAAACTCGAATCAGTTCATCTTACTCCTCTAGTATAAAACTTTCAGTAGATTCCTACTGTACTTGGAATAAAATGTGAATTCCTTTACATAACCTATAGCACCATGCAGTATCTATATCTTGCCTACTTCTCAAACACTCTCCTTGTCATTCACAAATTTCCGACCATGCTGGCTGTTTTTCAGTCTGTAGACTAAACCGTGCTCTTCCCTAAAATATGGGGGTTTGAATTTACTGATTCTTTTGCACAAGATGTCCTCCCTTCTAGTGACTGTTCTATGCTTCATTTTAGAGATTAAAAGCCACTTGACTCTGAAAGGCAAATCCATATGCTTCAAACTGATATTACATAATGTTGCTTTTCATGGCCATGGTGACATTAAATGTTGGAAACAGGATGGAAACAATTGGCACAATTGGATGTCCACAGGGCTTGGAACCAAATCCATAGTTAAGATTCCAGTTGTACAATTTACGAGCTGTAACTGTTTGGATAAATTCCTTAACAATCTCCTAGCTTCATTCATTCAATTTTGCATTCACAAATTCATTCATTTGTTCATGCAGGCCCTGTTCTAGACGGTGCAGATTAAGCAGCGACCAAGACAGATAATACCTCTGCATTTTTTAAGCTTCCACTGATGATGGACAGACAGACAGACTGCAGACAGACTGCAGACAATGATACATGATATGACTCAAGCAGTGTCTTTTTTCTACAACTTGACCAATAAAGTCTTTCTTAGGAAGATTTTAACAAAGTGACAAATGTTATATAGTTAAATTAGACAGACTGTCAGCAAGCACCAATCCAGAAACAATACTGGAGTGCTTCAGGATTAAAATTTATAGATAATGAGACCATTTTACAAGGTTGCTGTTCTAGGAATTAAGTGAAGTGTAAGATATGCAGCATAGTGTGTGAAACCTGATCAGTACCAATAAATGTTAGTTTCCCTCCTTGTATTCCCTGGGATTAGTGAGGACTAAGAAAAAGACAAAATCACACTGATGTTGGCCAACACTGTTATTTCTTGCAAACTTATATGCTTCCTCTCAGAAAAAAGTTCTTTCTTTCCAAATTCTTGATAATATTTCTAATAGGATATTGATAGGTATTTCTAACAACAAGAATTTCCCAGTAATATAAAGTAAAAAAAAAAAAAGGACAGATTTAATTCTAATTAATTTTAGTCTGTGATCCATCATTTGCTAGTTATGTGATTTTTGTTTAAAACACCTCATCTTTTTGAGGTATAATTTTCTTACCTATAATAGACTTTCAATCATAAAGTTAACATGTGCCTATAATGTTACAGCCTGCTTAAGTATGTTACATGTGCTAACATATATTCTTCATAACCACTTCCTGATGTATTCACATGATTACTAATACCACTGTACAGATGAGGAATCTGAGGTACAGATAAGTAACTTGTCCAAAGTCACATCACATGAGTATAAGAATATTTGAAAAAGAATATTTGAAACTAGTCTACATATGATGAGTGAAATATTAATGCTTGTCATTATAAGCTATTGAGATTTTGTGACTGTTCATTATAACACAGCTGTTGTGCTGTCAAGTTTTAATAGACTTGTATGTTATAACTCTAGAGAGCTACTGTATAAGCATTCTCAAACATATTTTATTTAACATGTTCAATGTAACAATTACTATGTATAGGCAATGTTCCAGAAACTTTATAATTATTAATTAATTCTCATGTCAACACAAAGAGAAAAGTACCACTTACTATGGTATTTATGGACAATGGTACTATGTAATATATTTCCACTTAATAGCTAAGGGAACTTAATAGCTAAGTCACAGAACAATCAACCTGCCCAAGTTCACATAGCTATGATGTGGAAGAGGCTTTTTTAAAATTTATTTTTATTTTTTTTATTGGAGTTCAATTTGCCAACATATAGCATAACACCCAGTGCTCATCCCATCAAGTGCCCACCTCAGTGCCCATCACCCAGTTACCCCCACCCCCCTGCCCACCTCCCTTTCTACCACCCCTTGTTTGTTTCCCAGAGTTAGGAGTCTTTCAGGTTCTGTCTCCCTTTCTGATATTTCCCACTCATTTTTTTTTGTCTTTTCCTGGAAGAGGCTTTTAAATGAGGGAACTTGATTATGTGCTCCTGATCACTGTGCTATGATGACTTTCATGTATTTGATAGCATGCTCCACAAACCTTATACTAATTCTTTGCAGAATTCATGTGGCTAATTTCTGAATGTTGGAAATATGGTTCTCTTCAGTAAAGAAGGATCTCAGACAAAGTGTCTGAGATCTGGAGGACTACCATGAGCTTTGTAGGTGCTGGTTAGGCTATTAATTATTCCCTTGAATAAGAAGGATGTCATGTAGTATTTTTCTTATTATTCAACAATAATCTTTATCTTCCTTCTTTTAAGTGTTGTGTAGTCAAAACATTTGGATGACTAAAAATTTAAATGATGTTACCTAATGTTTTTGTCATAATTTAAATATAGCTCTCAAGTCTTGTTCCTGAAATTATTTCACTAGCATTTGTAAATGTATGTTGCATTAAGGTGCAGAAAGTGAATATCTCTTACCTTTCTTACTTTGAAAGTTCAGAGTTATTGGATTGCTTTAAAAACATTATCTATTGGCAAATTATGTGTATTAGCGTGGTACCACATGAGTGAGAAAACTTCAAATTTTGCATAATGCTGACCAAATAATACAAAACTCTCTGCAATTTATATGTACATATATTTTTAGCTTTCATAAGTATATCACTGTGACATAACAATACAAAGTATGTATTTTAGAAATAGTCTGAATTCTGATTTTCTCCCTTAGGGTCTTCCTATAGCTTCCAACCACTTGTTGAGACTAGTATCATAGTATCATAGGATTAATGCCTTGAAAAGTATTGTCAGTATTTCATCCCATGTCACTACACAAAAAACATTTAAAAAGAGAAAAATGTTTGCCCTCATGTTGTACCTTCTAGTGTCTCTTCACATGATCCTTCTTTAATGGGCATTTGAGAATATTTTAGAGAAAGAAGAATAAGCGTCACTCTGAATATGTCAACATCTTTAAAATTTTTTAAACCACAGTCGACTGTAAGTTTCTCCAATTATGATAATTGTTGTCTTTGCATAAAGGTCAGTGGAAGGTTGTTCTTGAAAGTGGTAAGGAACATTCTTACACTCCAGGTTTTTATATTTTTATAGTTTTTATATTTATATAGTTTAACCATACCATTTACTTATTAAGGATCACGTGAGCTTCTTCACCCATTCCATCCCACTCTTCCTAGAAACACTTGGTGCACATGCTAGCATTATAGTAGTTTTCTTAAAAAGAACTTTATTTTTTTGGTTCACAGCAGATTTGAGAGGAAGGTACAGAGATTTCTCAAATATCCCCTACTCCCACATAGGCACAATCTTCCCCTATTTTCAACATTCTCCACCAGAGTGGTACATTTGTTACAATTGTTGAACCTACATTGACACATCATTATCAATCAAAGTTCATATGTAGCATTTTCAGATGGGTCTTTTTTTCCCTCTTAATAGTATGCATTTAAATTTCCTCCGAGTCTTTTAATGGCTGATAGCTCATATCTCTTTAGCACTGAATAATGTTCCATTGTCTGGATGCGCCAAGTTTATTCATCCATTTACTTGCTATGAGACATCTTGGTTGCTTCCAAGTTTTGGTAATTATGAATGAAGCTGCTGTAAACATTCATGTGCAGAATTTTATGTGGATGTAAGTTTTCACCTCTTCTGGGTAAGTACCCAGGAGCATGATTGCTGGATCCTATGATAAGAGATTTAGTTTTGCAACCTACCATCAAACTGTCTTCCAAAGTGGCTGTGCCATTTTATATTCCCACTCTTTACAGTGTCTTTTGCAGAGCTGAAAATTTTAATTTTAATAAAGTCCAACTTACTATTTTTTCATATATCATGCCTTTGGTGTGATATCTAAAAAGTCACTGCCATACCCAAGGCCATCTATGTTTTCTTCTATGTTATCTTCTAGGAGTTTTATACTTTTGTGCTTTCAAATTCTATCTGTTATCCGGCAGCCCCGGTGGCGTAGCGGTTTGGCGCCGCCTGCAGCCTGGGGTGTGATCCTGAGGACGTGGGATTGAGTCCCACATCAGGTTCCCTGCATGGAGCCTGCTTCTCCCTCTGCCTCTCTGTCTCTATGAATAAATAAGTAAAATCTTCAAAAAAAATTAGATCTGTTATCAACTTTGAGGTAATTTTCATAAAGAGTGTAAGGTTCGTGTCTGTGTTCTTTTTTTTTTTTTTTCATGTAGGTTCCAAGTTATCTCAGCACCATTTTTTGAAAAGATTAACTTTTCTCCACTGTTTTGCTTGTTCCTTTGTCAAAGATCGGTTAACTATATTTATGTAGATCTGTTTCTGGGTTCTATATTCTGTTTTATTGATCTATTCTTTTGCCAATATTATGCTGTCTTGATTACTGCTGATTTATAGTTAAGTCATGAGGTTGGGGAATGTCAGTTCTCCAACTTTGTTCTTTAATATTGTGTTGGCTATTCTAGGTCTTTTGCCTCTTTTCATGAACTTTAGAATAAGTTTGTCGAGATCTACAAAATAACTTACTGAGATTTTCATTGGGATTGCATTGGTCCATGCTACTATTATGATTAATAAATTTTTTAGTTTTCTAAGTACTATTTCTATACTGAAGTGTTAAACAAACATCTTTAGGTTTTGTTTTAATCTATACCTAAGGACAGGAGTGCCATCTGCTGAATCATTGCTCACCTTTCCTATCTTCCCTAGGTTAAGATGTGAAGACATCAAACCCCTAGATTAAGATGTGAAGACTTCATGTGATACTTAAGGGTCCCATAAGCCTCAAAGGCATAATGGGTTGCTGGCACATTTTAGTGTACAAATAAGTCACTAAATTTGTCATCTTTAATTAATGTTTCATTAAATTGTAAGTTTTTAATTATTTAATTATTTTGTGCCTTTTTTTAATTTTTTTTTTTTTTTTTTTTTTTTTTTTTACAAGGCATCCTCAGGAACTTTCTATCTGGTTCTAAATTACATAGAGGGAAATAAAAAAATCTACCAAGGAGTGTTTTCAGAAATCACTTGTTTAAGTTTCATTGTTGTTTTGCCTATTTTAAAATTATGGTTGTTTTTCTAAATGGATGCAACACATACTAAACCTAACATAGTGAAAATTTAAGTAATTGAAACATGGAAAAATTAAAATGATAATCTTACTGTTCAAGTATGTCTGCCATTAATATTTTATTTCTCATTCTCTCAACTTTGTATTTAATAGAAAAATAAATATGACACATAGAAATTAATAGTTTTCCTCTTCATTAATGTCATAAAATAATGAACACTTTTGGAAATCCATATTCAAGGTAATAAACAGTGTGTTAATCTGGCACTACAGTTAATTCAATGTCCCTTAAATGAGATGGATTTACATGTGAGGCAGGCAGCAATTTAACAAAAGATTTTATTTACTTAATCTTTTTATAATGCTTCTGGATTTCAAGCATGCTTTCACCAGAACTAGAATCTTTTAAAAATTTAGTTACTATCATTTATATTCCAGATTGATAACTTTTTTCAGGTATGTAAATTGATTTGATTAGTAAGCCCTGCCCTTTAATATTTTTCAAATGGCATTTTCAATTCAGTTTAACAGGTAAGTTTTAACTGCTTGCCAAGGAAGATGCACATTATTAAGTATGGAACATTGTCCTTTTTTGTATGCTTATTACATTGTGAATAAGGCAAGATACACAGACACAGACACACAGACACACAGGCACATACAAAGTAGTGACATAATATGACATTGCTTAGACTTGGTGAAAATAAATAAGTCAAACAGAAATCTGATTGTTCCCTCCATCTATAGAAATACATGCTATGTGCTTCTGAGATCAGAAATGGGAATTTTCTTGTCTGGAGTCAGTGATAATGTCTAAAGAAGAGCCATTATCCACATGGTTTCCAGGCCTGAAGTACTATACTTCACATTGTATACTCATGTGGAATAATGAGAGACAGAAAAAGTAATTTTGCAGTATGTAGACTGATTACTTAAAGAGCAAGCTGAAACTGGATTTAGAGAGAAATTGATGAAAATGAAGGAAGAATGCCAGGTGCATATAGTAAAGCACCCCCTATATGTCCTGCCTCACACTCTGCACCTTCTCTTCAGTGTATGTGGTCAACAATATTTGTTGAATGATTAATGAGTCAGGTTTAACATTTTCTTGATGACTAGGAAGAAAAGCTGGCATTATCAATGGATATTATTTACATTGAGCTGATGAAGTTTTATTCTAAAATACATGTGCCTATAAAATATGAATACTCTCAGCTCCTGGTAACATGGGTAAATGTAAATTCAAGATTCAAAGGCTATTTATCTGCAGGCTGTTGAATGTGGACTTTTGAATTGAAAAGGTGATTTAAATGATGTTTAATTTTATGATTATTTTTCCAGTTTTAAGTAAATCATACTTAAATGACATGTTTTTTTTCCTAATGAAGCTACTATGCAGAGAGGAAAGTGAGGATAAAATCAGAAATGGGACCCAAATCAAGGAGGTATACATTCTAACTTATGCCCTCCTGAGGAAACTTTCTCAGCTTTATTCTTATCACAGGAGACTTAAAGGATTTAAAGAAATTCCTAATTTCGTTGGAAATAGTTTCTCACAATCTCTAAATAAATTAGTCCCCTTCAGTATTGCTCAGATATGCTATTTCTGCGATGGTCACATTTTTTAAAGCATAAGAAGAAACTAAGAAAATACAGAATCATAAGTTTAAATTCATTTAGTTAAGGAAAACTGCTTGTAGATTGTTTAAACGGTCTTCTTTCCTGAAGCAGATTTTTAACATACAATCTTATCTAAGTTTTCCGTATTTTATCACACAGCAATTCCAAGACTACTTTAATTATCAAGAGATTGATAGAAAGATGTGTCATTTAAAAGTAAAAAAAGATTCTAGGATGAAAATAATATTTGACAGTAAGAAACAGTTAATAAATGAGGTCAGAATTCTGCATTACATTTAGCTAGCTCTGTAAGTTTGGTCACATCCCCTTCTTTTCTCCGAACCTGTTTCCTGATCATTAAAACAAAGATACAGAAATAGAAGTGATCTATAAAATCTCTTCTACCTTTCATGTCCAAGTACTTTGCTTAAACCAAATAATCTACCCGACTTTGGAAAAAAAAAATTCCCATCACTTGCAGTTTCTGCCACCCACCTTCCCACTCTGCAGTCCTTGGGTCAGAATTCGCTAGCACAGCCCATGGATCACCCCTGTGTAAAGGCACACATAGTCCCCTTATGTGATAAGTTGTTTCCATGATAGCCAAGACTTATGGATACTTATGACCACTTGTGCACCTCACAGTGATAGGGTCCTAGTAGAGAGGACAATAATGTGAAGCACCACCCAGCTCCCAAGTGTCAGGGTATCACCACACACTACCGGGATTGTCAAATTGTTATCTCCCATAGATTGTAGGTTGCTTGAGGACTGAGACCATGTTTTATTCTTCTTGAGAAACACAAAGCCTAGTTCGGTGTTTTGTACATACTGAATGAATAAATGAAGGATGAATTAAATGTGTTACCCTTTATTGAGCAATTAATTCCTAGTTAGGTTTAACGTGGAAAACAAACTCATCGATCAGGTTTGATTGCTAGTGTCTCTTTGAAAACAGATCCTATGAAGCTAGATTCTCTGCCAGTGAATACAGGTGTATAAACACAGGTAGGAGGGAAGGGGCTAAAGGAAAAAAAAAAAGTCATGAAATCTGAAACTACAATGTTGTTACTTTTTTCAGGATGTAATTTGTTTTTCTCTTTTCGGTTTCAGGTGTTTTGAGTTAGTGAATGAAACTAAGTAAAACTCTGATATTTTCTTTTGGATCTTTTTAAAATGTAAAGAAGAAAAATCCTCTTTTGTTATTGGGAAAATATTTTGAGAGCCAAAATATAACTTGCAAAACTGAAATTTTAAAAGATTTCAGGAACTGATGCCCAAATCAATGATAAATTATTCATTTTAAAATTCATGCAGCCTATTTAATTTTTAAATCATTGTCTAAATATGTAATTATAATATAAGTATTTAGACAAAAATCCTCATTGTCACTTTTATTAGAGTCTCTGTTTATGTGCAGTTTACTAAATCTAAGCATGTAGTTAAATTCATCCATGAAAAATTTTCTGCATTAACAGCATTCACTCAACATATTTGTATATATTCCTTTTTAAAAATTTTACGTATTTATTTATTCATGAGAGACACACATAGAGAGAGGTAGAGACATAGGCAGGGGGAGAAGTAGGCTTTCTGCTGGGAGCCTGATGCAGGACTTGATCTGGATCACAGGATCATGCCTTGAGCTGAAGGCAGACACTCAACCACTGAGCCACCCAGGCATCCCTGTATATATTCCTATTATGTGTAAGACAGTGTCCTAGGTGCTGGTTAGTAAAAGTGAAAAAGTAGCCCAAAGCACTTTCATCCTAGTGGAAAGAGATCACATAAACAATATAAAAATTCTATACTTGGTTAAAAGGTATTAAGAGTTAAAGAGAAAAATAAAGCAAAAAAGGAGTATAGGAAATATGGATATGAAGGTGACATTTTAAGTAGAGGGACCATAGAAGATTCACTGAGCAGATGATAGCTGAGCAACATCTTGAAGTAAGTGAGGGAGAAAGTCCTGTGGTGCTTTGAAGAAATGTTCCAGACAGAAGGAACAGCAGGGGCAAAGTTACAACACACAATGCCCATGTGTTGAAGATGCTAAGGTGCCTTATGAAAAATGAGTGACTTAAAAAATAATTTTAAGAATTATTTACAAATAAAAAATCTTCAGAAAGGATGAATACCCACCATTTGCTTAGACGTGGATGGAACTGGAGGGTATTATACTGAGTGAAGTAAGTCAGTCGGAGAAGGACAATCATCACATGGTTTCACTCTTATGAGGAATATAAGAAATAGTAAAAGGCATTATAAGGGAAAGGAGGAGAACTGAGTGGGGGAAATTAGAGAGGGAGACAAACCATGAGAGACTCCTAACTCTGAGAAATGAATAAAGGGTTGAGGAAGGTGAGGTGGACTGGGGGGTTGGAGTAACTGGGTGATGGGCACCGAGGAGGGTACTTGATGGATGAGCACTGGGTGTTATACTATATGTTGGCAAATTGAACTTCAATAAAAACAAATTAAAAAAAAAAGGAAAAAGTCTTTCTCTTAAAGTTCTCACACATGGCACAAATATAAAATAAATAAGTCATGTGTCTATTCCTATATTTTATATCAGAATATTGCAGGAACAGAAAACAGGTACTTTCTAATCATAATCATAGCTGGGATTATGCCCATAGAACAGACCTTCAATACAAAGGCTTATAAATCAGATCAAGGACTAAGAAGTTTTTTGCCTCAACTTTCCTCTCCCTCTGTCTATAGAGTGTAAAATAATGTGTCTGCATTAACCTATATAGAATAGAACCGAGCCACAGAAAACACATGTGATTCTGTATTTTTTTTCCTGACATTGCTCCAAAGATAGTGTTCCTGCTTGAAAAATAAAGCAGATCGTTATGATGCCATCTGTATAATACAAGCAAGCAAAAATGCTATTAGAATGAGTTGCTGAGATAACTTAGCCAAGGCACCGCATCCACAGTTTCCCTGTCCATTGCACAACTAAGTAATGCTAGATCTTTCTTTCTTCTTTCTGCCTCTTCTCATTTTAATGGTCCTGTACACAATAAATTATTGATGTGGAATCCATATGATTAAACATACCCAAAGGGACTACCAGATCACTCTGCTCTGGTAAGTCCAAAGTTGCAGCCCCCTCACAGGCTCTCAGTGGACTCCACTTTTGTGTTGCCTGTAGACTGCACTCCCTCACTTTTGCTTGGCTCTCTCAGGTAGACATCTAAAATCCCCGAAAATTCATTCAGAATGTAATGATGAAGAAGACCTTCAAAGAGTATCTCTCCTAAGGGAAGAAGTCTGAAAGATAGAGTCTACTTTCTAGTCAGCTGTCAGAAAGGCTGACTTTCTCCCCTGGTCTGTTATTTTCTGTCACCTGGGCATTCTCTAAAACAAGCCAGGCTCCTGGATAAAAGGAACAAAAAGTATTAACACAGCCCACTGTTCTTTCTTATGGTTTATTAACAGAAACACTTAAACATAGGAGCAGAGGATGTCAGTGTCTGCTAGGAAAGACACAGATAAGATATTTATCCATAAATAAGTATATGGGTTCACAATATGATGTGATGGCATAAAAACATTTAAAAATGAACTTTGGAAAAACTTAGATTGACAAGAGAAAATTTGCAAGGTATAAGAGTAAAGAAAACATGCTATAATGTGGTATGTTTTTATAAACATGTGTACTCATGCATCTGCATACAAATACTTATATAGGAGTATATAAATATATAGACAAATATACATGTATAAAAGAAATAAAATATTATCTTTAGTGGTAAAATTATACGTAACTTTTGGAGTATTTTTATATTGTTCTGCATTTTCCAAATGTATATAGTTCATTGGCAGATGAACTATATAAATATTCCACACAAAAAAACAAACATTTAAACAAGAAAAGCCTGTTGGAACTAATAAGTAAATCAGTGAAGTTGTAGGATACAAAATTAACACACAAAAGTCAGTTGTGTTTCTGTACACTAACAACAAATGTGAAAAGAAAACTAAGGAAATTATTCATTTACATTAATTAGCATCAAAAAGAGCAAAAAACTTGGGAATGAATTTAACCAAGGAGGTGAAAGACTTGAGCACTGAAAACTACAAAACAATGATGAAGGCAATTAAACACACACACACACACACACACACACACGCACACAAACCAAAACAAAACAAAAAAATAGAAGGACATCCCTTGTTCATGGACTGGAAGAATTAGTATTTTTTTTTTTTTAGTTTCCACATTCCCCAAAGTGACTTGTAGATTCAGTGCACTCCTTATCAAAATCTTAATGGCACTTTTTTTTTCAGAAATAGAAAAAAATTCTAAATTTCATATAGAATCACAAAAGACTTTGAATTGCTAAGGCAATTTTAATCAAGAAGAATAAAGTTAGAGGTATCATACACCCTAGTTTCAAAAGATATTACAAAGCTACAGTAATTAAAGCAGTATAGTTATGGCATAAAAACAAACATATAGAATTCTTTTTTTTTTTTTAACATATAGAATTCTAAACATATAGACCAGAAAAAACCTGCAGTTAGCTGATCTTTGAAAAGGATGCCAAGTACACACAATAGAAAAAAGATATTCCCTTCAATGTGGTGTTGGGAAAACAGGATATCCATACGCAAAAGATTGAGACTAGATCCTTACCTCACAGCATATACAAAATGAACTCAAAATGTGTTAAAGATTAAATATAAAATCTGATAGAATAAAGCTCTTCGAAGAAAACTTAGGGAAAAACTCCTTGATTCTGGATTGGGTAATGATTTCTTGACTATGACATCAAAAGCCCAGGCAACAAAAGCAAAAATAGACAAGTGGGATTACATAAAACTAAACGGTTCTGTGAAGCAAAGAAAACAACAAAATGAAAAAGCAACCTACAGAATGGGAAAAAATATTTGCAGACCATATATTGCAAAAGGAATTAATATGGAAACTATAAATATGGGACTCCTCAATACCATAACAAAAAACAAATAACCCCATTAAAAATGAGAAAAGGATCTAAACAGATATTTATCTAAAGAAGACACACAAATGGCCAAAAGATTAATCACTAATCATCATGGAAATACAAATTAAAACCACAATGAGATACCACTTCACACCTATTAGGATGAATATTTTCAGAAAAACAAAACAAACACAAAGGCTATTAAGTGTTGCTAAGGATGTGGAGAAAAAAGAATCTTCATACACTCTTGCTAGGAATGTAAGTTGGTAGAGCCATTATGGAAAATAATATGGAAGTTCTTCAAAATATTAAAAATAGAATTACCTTTTGATCCTAGAAATCCCAATTCTGGGTACATATCTAAAGGAATTAGGATCTTGAAGAGATATCTGCATCCTCCCTTCATTGTAGCATAATCAAAACAACAAGATATATAAACCTAGATGTCCATAGTGGGTGAATGGATAAGAAAAATGTCCTATATACATACAGTGGAATATTATTAAGCCTTAAAAGAAAAGGAACTCATACCATTTATGACAACATGGGTGGATTTGGAGGATATGGTGCTAAGTGAAATAAGCCAGACAAAGAAAGACAACTGCTGCATAATCTCATTTATATATGGAATTTAAAGAGTCAAACTCAAAGAAGTATAGAATAGAATTAATAGATCTAAGAGTATAGATCTTATTTTAAGCATTCTACCTACAAAAGGAAAAATAGGGGGATGCCTAGAGGAAACTTTTGGAAGTGATGGATTAAGTTTATGGCATTGATCCTGATAATGTTTTCACAGGTGTATATTTATCTTCAAACACATCAAGTTGTAGAAATTAAATATTTACAGCTTTTTGTATGTTAATCATATCTCACTAGAACAGTTAAGATTGTAGTATTCACAATTTAAATTTTATAATCAGGGAAAATGATCTTTCCTTTTCTTTTCTTTCTTTTAAATGATCTTTTCAAATGATATATTGTGTTATCATCTGCATTATTGTTTTGCTTTTGTCCTCAACAAAGAGCAAAATGTGTATGTTAAATAAGAACATCTCTTAAAAGGCATAAATTCCTCATGGGGGAGAAAAAAATCTTAACATCAAATAGTTTCTGTCCAGTCTCTGTGGCACCAACTACAGAGATGCACAAGTTGCTAAGATCAAGGAGCATGTGACCGCTATTGTGTGTGGACTTGTCCCCAAGGGGGTATTTCAGAGGACTCTCAGCCTGGTGAATATGGCACACAGATGTCCTGTTTTCTTAGACTGTTGCAACATTTAAATGTATTTGGCAGCCTAAGCACATAGTTTCTTTCTGAAGGAGGTTTTCTGTTGAAGGTTATGCTGTGCATTCCACTAAAACATAAATCTGTTGGCTGTTTGTTAAGCCTCTTGTACAATGAAATCAAAGCAATCGTCATAGGATATGGCTCACTGGAAAATGTAAACTGGCTTCTCCACCCCAAAGAGAAATGGATTACGTTATACAGGAGGTTTTGCACACATTCTCTACACACATCATCTCTCTTCATAAGGGAAAGCTTTACTGCAACACCTTCATTGCATCTGCCAACTCCCTCTTTTCTCCTGAAAGCACAAATTCCCATTCCACATCAAAGAATGACTAATGCCTCTCAGTGCCCAGAATGTGTTTGTAATAATTGATATTTCATCCTCTGGTGCCAGGCTGCATGAATAAAGTGCTTTATGTTGAAGGCTCAGGAATGTCCTTTTATCTCTTTGGTATTGTAGGGAGGAAAACTTCTTTTTTTCCCTTCTAGGTTCTTTGGCTTGCCTAATGATTAAATTGACATAAGACAGATAACAGGAGAAAGCAAATTTAATTTCATGTGTACCTGAGTCCCATAAAGACACAAGAAGCTTACTGACAGGTAATTGAGGTTTATTTGCCATTCTGAACTAAAGAGAAGGGGGTGAGAGGGTCTAAGACTTCAAAGGGGAGGAAGGCAATTCATAAACAAATGTTTACCTCAGGCAGAGATGACTTTCTTATGTTAAAAAAAAAAAAAAGGAAAAACAAAAAAGGCAACAAAAAAACAGGATTTAGGTGTTTGTCATGTTTGTTTCTACCTTAAAGAAACATGCATATATTTTAATCTGACCAACCCTGAGACTCTTCCAGGTTTCTCAATCTCAAGGCCTCAACTCTGTACCAGGGCCAACAGTTTCAACGGAGGTTCTCAGAAGTAAAACCATTTGGTCAGACGAGATAGGGCGCGTTCAGGGTGGTATAGCTGTAGACAATGTTTCTAGCAGCAATGTCCACAATAGCCAAACTGTGGAAGAAGCCTCGGTGTCCATCGAAAGATGAGTGGATAAAGAAGATGTGGTTTATGTATACAATGGAATATTACTCAGCCATTAGAAACGACAAAAACCCACCATTTGCTTCAACGTGTATGGAACTGGAGGGTATTATGTTGAGTGAAATGAGTCAATTGGAGAAGGACAAACATTATATGTTCTCATTCATTTGGGGGAATATAAATAATACTGAAAGGGAATAGAATGGAAGGGAGAAGAAATGGGTGGGAAATGTCAGAAAGGGAGACAGAACATAAAGACTCCTAACTCTGGGAAACGAACTAGGGGTGGTGGAAGGGGAGGAGGGCGGGGGGTGGGGGTGAATGAGTGACGGGCACTGAGGGGGGCACTTGACGGGATGGGCGCTGGGTGTTATTCTGTATGTTGGCAAATTGAACACCAATAAAAAATAAATTTATTATTTTAAAAAACCCATTTGGTCATATGGATTATTTAACTTAAGCACAGCTGAATATCAACAATGAAATATCTGAAAAAGAAATGGTTGTATATATAGTCAACTAGTATTTGATAGGGGAGCCAAGGATATTTAATGGGGAAAGGACAAGCTCTTCAAAAAACAGTAATGGGAAATTGGATAAGCATTTGCAAAATGATGAAATTGAACCCCTATTTTACACCACTTACAAAAATTAATTCAAAATGCATTAATGGGGGCACCTGGGTGGCTCGGTCTTTGGTTCAGGTCATGATTCCTGGGATCATGCTCCCCAACTGCTTCCCCCTCTGCCTATGTCTCTGCCTCTCATTCTATGTCTCTCCTGAATAAATAAATAAAATCTTAAAAAGAAAACCCAAAATGCATTAAAGACTTAAAGACCTGAAAATGTAAAACCTCTAGCATAAAACGAGGAAAAAGCTCCCAGACATTGGTTTTGGCAATGATCACCTGAATACATCACAAAAAACACAAGCAACAAAAGCAAAAGTCAACGTGGGACTATGTGAAACTAAAAATCTTCTGCACGCGAAAAGAAACAATCAATACAATGAAAAGGCAACCTACAAAATGCAGAAAATATCAGTAAGTGGTCTAACTGATAATGGGTTAATACCCAAAATAGATAAGTAACTCATACAACTTAACAAAAACCAAAAAATCCCAAACAACTGAAAATGAGCAGAGAACCTGAATAGACATTTTTCCAAAGAAGAAATACAAATGTTCAATAGGCATATGAAAAGGTTCTCAACACAACTAATCATCAGGGAAATGAGATCAAAACTATAATGAGATATCACCTCACACCTTTCAGAAGGACAATTATCAAAAAGTTTAAAAAATAACAATTTTTGGCTAGAGTGTAGAGAGAAGGGCACTACTGGTAGGAATGTAAATTGGTACAACCATTAAGGAAAACATTATAAAGATTCCTCAAAAAATTAAAAATAGAACTGCCATATGATTTAGTAATCCTACAACTGGATATATATTTAAAAAAGATGAAATCAGGATATCTGCCCTCCCATGTTCACTGCAGCATTATTCCTAACAGCCCACATATGAAAACAACCTAAGTGACCATCTACAGATAAATAGATGAAGATATGTTTAACTCTCTATATTCAGTCATGAGAAGGAAGGAAATCTTGCCACTTGTTGACATGGATGGAACCTGAGGGCATTATATTAAGTCAGAGAATGACACAATATTGTATAATCTCACTTATATGTGGAATTTTAAAAAGCCAAATTCACAGAAACAGAGAGAAAAATGGTAGTTGCCAAGGGTTGGGTGGTGAGTAGGGGAAATGGGGACATGCTGGTCAAAGGGAGCAACCTTTCAGTTTTAAGTTGAATAAGTTCTGGGGAAGAGTAGGGTCCCCAAGTCAATTCTCCCATCAACTTACCTAGATAACTTTTAAATCATCTTGAAAACCTACGAATTTGGCCTGAGATTTAAAGAGAGAACAGCTGGAATGCTACAGAGAGAAGAGTTCAGGCTTCTAACAAGGTAGGAATATGGAAAATAAATAAATAAATAAATAAATAAAGAATCCGGAGCGGGAGGGCCCCGGCGAGGAGCCGGGCGAAGGCCAGCAGGCGAGAGCCTCCAGGACAGGAAAGCCCAGCCCCGGAGAGGCAGGAGCTTTAACAATCTTCCCAGAGGGAAAGGCGCTCTCAGGGAACTCAGGCAGAATCCTAGGAGGGGCAGTGGAGCCTCCAGGTTCCCGGGGTCACTAACAGAAAGTGCGCCGGTGGGAGAGCACCCCACACACTGCGCGGAGCTAGGAAAAGGGCTGGAGCAGGCGCCTGGTGGGGCCTCAGGAGCAGCTCAGGCTGTGGCTCTGCGCAGAGGGGGCTGTGCAGCCCGGGAGCACGATTCCAGCGGCGCAGCCCTGGAGCCCAGGGCGCCGAGGGACACAGCCCAGGATCCTGCGCTCCCCTCAGGACAGGCGGAGGCTAGGAAGGCACAGGACAGCAAGGATGCTCCTGCTGCTGGCGCCCCAGAGCTGTGCAAATCAGCGCCCCCCACCCCGCCCCTGGAGCATCCAGGCCAGTGCGGATGAGATACTGTGGTAGTTACTGCGGGAGCTGACACCAGGGCTGGAGAGCTAGCCACCACCAGTGTTGTTTCTCCTGGTGTCACCCTGTGCCTGGTACGGAGTGGAGCTGCCAGGGAACAGGGGCCTCACAGGGTAAACAGCTCCCACTGAGCCGTGCACCTGGCAAGGGGTGGGGCAGCTCCCCCAGGTGCACATACCTGAGAATCAGCATAGCAGGCCCCTTCCCCAGAAGACCAGCTGGAAGGACAGGGGAAAAGCAAGTTCTTGACCGAGCAGCGCTGGAAAAATCCAAGGGAAGTCGAGGGATTTACAGTATATAAAACCAGAGGATACCCCTCTTTTTTTCGTTTTTGTTTTTGTTTTTCATTCTTTGTTTTTTTTTTGTTGTTGTTGGTTTTTCCCTTTTTTCCCCTCTTTTCTTTTTCTTCTTTTTTCCAGTATAACTTGTTTTTAGCCACTCTGCACGGAGCAATGACTAGAAAGAAGAGCTCACCACAAAAGAAAGAATCAGAAACAGTACTCTCTCCCACAGAATTACAGATTTGGATTACAATCTGATGTCAGAAAGCCAATTCAGAAGCATAATTATAAAGTTACTGGTGGATCTGGAAAAAAGGATAAAGGATTCAAGAGACTTTATGACTGCAGAATTTAGATATAATCAGTCCGAAATTAAAAATCAATTAAATGAGATGCAATCCAGACTGGAGGTCCTAACGATGAGGGTTAACGAGGTAGAAGAATGAATGAGTGACATAGAAGACAGTTGATGGCAAGGAACAAAGCAGAGGAAAAAAGAGAAAAACAATTAAAAGATCATGAGGAAAGGTTTAAGGGATATAAATGACAGCCTCAGAAGGAAAAGTCTATATTTAATTAGGGTTCCAGAGGGCGCTGAAAGGGACTGAGGACCAGAAAGTGTATTTGAACAAATCATAGCTGAGAACTTCCCTAACTTGGGGAAGGAAACAGGCATTCAGATCCAGGAGATAGAGCGATCCCCCCTAAAATCAATAAAAACTGTTCAACACCTCGACATTTAATAGAAAAACTAACAAATCCCAAAGATAAAGAGAAAATCCTTAAAGCAACAAGAGACAAGATTCCCTAACTTATATGGGGAGAAATATTAGGGTAACAGCAGACCTCTCCAAAGACACCTGGCAGGTCAGAAAGGGCTGGCAGGATGTATTCAGGGGCCTAAATGAGAAGAGCATGCAGCCAAGAATACACTATCCAGCAAGGCTCTCATTCAAAATAGAAGGAGAGATAAAGAACTTCCTAGATAGGCAGAAATTGAAAGAATATGTGACCAGCAAACCAGCTCTGCAAGAAATATTAAGGGGACTCTGTAAAAGAAAGAGGAAGCCCAAAAAAATAAGCCACAAAAACAGGGAGTGAATAGGTATTATGATGACACTAAATTCATATCTTTCAATAGTAACTCTGAAGGTAAATGGGCTTAATGACCCCATCAAGAGAGGCTGGGTTTCAGACTGGATAAAAAAGCAAGACCCATCTATTTGCTGTCTACAAGAGACTCATTTTAGACCTAAGGACACCTCCAGCCTGAAGATGAAAGGTTGGAGAACCATTTACCATTCAAATGATCCTCAAAAGAAAGCAGGAATAGCAATCCTCATTTCAGATAAACTAAAGTTTATCCCAAAGACTGTAGTAAGAGATGAAGAGTGAAACTACATCTTACTTAAAGGATCTATCCAACAAGAGGACCTAACAATCATGAATATTTATGCCCCTAATGTGGGAGCTGCCAAGTATATCAATCAATTAATAATCAAAGTTAAGACATACTTAGATAATAATACACTTATACTGGGAGACTTCAATATGGTACTTTCTCCAAATGACAGATATTCTAAGCACAACATCTCCAAAGAAACAAGAGATTTATTTATTTATTTATTTATTTGTTTGTTTATTTATTTATTTATTTTTAAGATTTAATTTATTTATTCATGAGAGACACACAGAGAAAGAGGCAGAGACATAGGCAGAGGGAGAAGCAGGCTCCATGCAGGGACCCCAAGTGAGACTCGATCCCGGGTCTCCAGGATCAGGCCCTGGGCTGAAGGTGGTGCTAAAACCACTGAGCCACTCGGGCTGCCTGAAACAAGAGCTTTAAATGATACACTGGACCAGATGGATTTCACAGATATTTAAAGAACTTTACATCCAAACGCAACTGAATACACATTCTTCTTAAGTGGACATGGAACGTTCTCCAGAATAGACCACATACTGGGTCACAAATCAGGTCTTAAGTGATACCAAAGATTGGGATTGTCCCTGCATATTTTCAGACCATAATGCTTTGAGACTAGAGCTCAATCACAAGAAGAAATTTGGAAAAAAAAGTAAAAATAAAATTAACAATTAAAAAAAAACGAAATTTGGAAGAAATTCAAAAATGTGGAGGTTAAAGACCATCCTGCTAAAAGATGAAAGGGTTAACCAGGAAATTAGAGAAGAATTAAGAAGATTCATGGACACTAATGAGAATGAAGATAAAACCATTCAAAATCTTTGGGATATAGCAAAAGCAGTCCTGAGAGGGAAATACATCACAATACAAGCGTCTCTCAAAAAACTGAAAAGTATTCAAATACATAAGCTAACCTTACACCTAAAGGAACTGGGGAAAGAACAGCAAATAAAACTTACACCCAGCAGAAGAGAGTTAATAAAGATTCGAGCAGAACTCAATGAAATAGACCAGAAGAACTGTGGAACAGATTAACAAAACCAGGAGTTGGTTCTTTGAAAGAATTAAAGATAGATAAACCATTAGCCAGCCATATTAAAATAAAAAAGGCTCAAATTAATAAAATCATGAATGAAAAAGGAGAGATCACCACCAATACCAAGGAAATACAAACGATTTTAAAATCATATAATGAGCAGCTATATGCCAATAAGTTAGGCAATCTAGAAGAAATGGATGCATTTCTGGAAAACCACTAACTGCCAAAACTGAAACGGAAGAAATAGAAAACCTGAACAGGCTAATAACCAGGGAGAACATTGAAGCAGTCATCAAAAACCTCCCAAGACACAAAAGTCCTGGGCCAGATGTCTTCCCAGGGGAATTCTACCAAATGTTTAAAGAAGAAACTGTATCTATTCTACTAAACCTGTTCTGAAAGATAGAAAGAGATGGAATACTTCCAAACTTGTTCTATGAGGTCAGCATCACCTTAATTCCAAAACCAGACAAGGACCCCACCAAAAAGGAGAATTATAGACCAATATCCCTGATGAACACAGATGCAAAAATTCTCAACAGGATACTAGCCAATAGGATCCAACAATACATTAAGAAGATTATTCACTATGACCGGGTGGGATTTATCCCCATGATGCAAGGCTGGTTCAACACTCATAAAGCAATCAATGATAGATCAAATTAACAAGAAAAAAAAAAAAAGAACGAACCATATGATCCTCTCAATAGATGCAAAGAAAGCATTTGACAAAATACAGCATCCATTCCTGATCAAAACTCTTCAGAGTATAGGGATAGAGGGAACATTCCTCAGCATCTTAAAAGCCATCTACAAAAGCCCACAGCAAATATCATTCTCAATGGGGAAACACTAGGAGCCTTTCCCCTAAGATCAGGAACAAGATAAGGATGTCCACTCTCACCACTGCTAGTCAACATAGTACCGGAAGTCCTAGCCTCAGCAATCAGGCAACAAAAAGAAATAAAAGGCATTCAAATTGGGAAAGAGGAAGTCAAACTCTCCCTCTTTGCAGATGACATGATACTGTACATAGAAAACCCAAAAGACTCCACCCCAAGATTGCTAGAACTCATAGAGCAATTTGGCAGTGTGGCAGGATACAAAATCAATGCCCAGAAATCAGTGGCATTTCTATACACTAACAATGAGACTGAAGAAAGAGAAATTAAGCAGTAAATCTCATTTACAATTGCACTAAAAAGCATAAGATACCTAGGAATAAACCTAACCAAAGAGGTAAAGGATCTATATCCTAAAAACTACACAAGACTTCTGAAAGAAATTAAGGAAGACACAAAGAGATGGAAAAATATTCCATGCTCATGGATTGGAAGAATGAATATTGTGAAAATGTCAATGCTACCCAGGGAAATTTACATATTTAATGCAATCCCTATCAAAATATCATGGACTTTCTTTGGAGAGTTGGAACAAATCATCTTAATATTTGTGTGGAATCAGAAAAGACCCCAAATAGCCAGGAGAATACTAAAAAAGAAAACCAGAGCCGGAGGCATCACAATGCCAGATTTCAGGTTGTACTACAAAGCTGTGATCCTCAAGACAGTGTGGTACTGGCACAAAAACAGACACATAGGTCACTGGAACAGAATAGAGAATCCAGAAATGGGCCCTCAACTCTATGGTCAACTAATATTCGACAAAGCAGGAAAAACCATCCACTGGAAAAAGGACAGTCTCTTCAATAAATGGTGCTAGGAAAATTGGACAGCCACGTGCAGAAGAATGAAACTTTACCAGTCTCTTACACCATACACAAAGATAAACTGATCTTTGGGAGTGATCTTTCACTCTTTCACTCTTTCACTCTTTCATTCTTTCATCCATGAAAGATCTAAATGTGAGACAAGATTCCATCAAAATCCTAGAGGAGAACACAGGCAACACCCTTTTTGAACTTGGCCACAGCAACTTCTTGCAAGATACATCTATGAAGGCGAGGGAAACAAAAGCAAAAATGAATTATTGGGACTCAATCAAGATAAAAAGCTTCTGCACAGCAAAAGAAACAGTCAACAAAACTAAAAGACAACCTACAGAATGGGAGAAGATATTTGCAAATGACATATCAGATAAAGGGCTAGTATCCAAGATCTATAAAGAACTTATTAAACTTAACAGCAAAGAAACAAACAATCCAATCATGAAATGGGCAAAAGACATGAACAGAAATTTCACAGAGCTAGACACAGACATCGCCAACAAGCACAAGAAAAAATGCTCCACATCACTTGCCCTCAGGGAAATACAAATCAAAACCACAATGAGATACCACTTCACACCAGTGAGAATGGGGCAAATTAACAAGGCAGGAAACAACAAATGTTGGAGAGGGTGTGGAGAAAGGGGAACCTTCTTGCACTGTTGGTGGGAATGTGAACTGGTGCAGCCACTCTGGAAAACTGTGTGGAGGTTCCTCAAAAAGTTTAGAATAGAGCTACCCTATGACCCAGCAATTGTACTGCTAGGGATTTACCCCAAAGATACAGATGCAGTGAAATTCCAGGACACCTGCACCCCGATGTTTCTAGCAGCAATGTCCACAATAGCCAAACTGTGGAAGGAGCCTCGGTGTCCTTCGAAAGATCAATGGATAAAGAAGCTGTGGTCTATGTATACAATGGAATATTACTCAGCCATTAGAAACAACAAATACCCACCATTTGCTTCAATGTGGATGGAACTGGATGGTATTATGCTGAGTGAAGTAAGTCAATTGGAGAAGGACAATCATTATATAGTCTCATTCATTTGGGGAATATCAAAAAATAGTGAAAGGGAATAAAGGGGAAAGGAGAGGAAATCAATGGGAAATATCAGAGAGGGTGACAGAACATGAGAGACTGCTAACTCTGGGAAACGAACAAGGGGTGGTGGAAAGGGAGGTGGGCAGGGGGTTGGGGTGACTGGGTTCGGGCACTGAGGGGGGCACGTGATGGGATGAGCATTGGGTAATATCCTTTTTGTTGGCAAATTGAACTCCAATAAAGTGAAAGGATTAAAAAAAACAGTTGAATAAGTTCTGGAAATCCATTGTACAGCATGGTAACCATAATTAACAACATTGTAGTATATACTTGAAAATTGCTAGGATAATAGATCTTAAATATTTTCACCACACACACACACACACAAAGGTATGTGAGATGACCTACAACTGACCCTATGTTAATCATTTCACAGTATGATACATGTATTGTCATCATCTGTATGCCTGAAATGTATAAAATGTTATATATCAACTGCATCTCTTAATAAAACACAAAAAAAAAATACATGGTTGAAACCAGTTTTCTTGAGTTCTGTGTTTGATATTTGTTTCTATCCAGGTTCTAGGATTAATACTGTATGTGGTGGAAGCTTGTCCTCTGGCTCACAGGTGTCCTTCCACACCACAATGGCCCTGCTGCCAACTCAGGTCTTATGTAGTGTTATTCCATCTTCAGAAGTCTAACTTCCTTAAAGCCTTAAATCTGTACTCCCAATCTTTTCTCCCAGGTTACTCATCTGGGCCTGAGTCCAATTTAATTTACTAATCTAGCCATGTATCTTATGCCATGAAATCTAATTTTTGAGTTCCAAGGCTCTATGAAAGGACATTGATTATACACAAAGTTGAAATAGGAAGAATAGCTAGAGACCGGCTGTCAGAAAAGAGACAGGCATTAAGCTGCAGTTATAGCAGATGATTTGAAAAACGATGGCCAACATTGTGTGCCAGGAAATGTCCTCTTCGAGTGGCAGAAAATGGCAATGGGAAGAGTTTGAGAACAGTTACTACACAGATATTAGGACTGGTTTAATTCATCACAAAATTCAAGAATTAGATATATAATTATTCAAGTATTTTTTTTTGGAATAAAACATCTTAATCACTTTTCTATAGTTCACACATTTGTGACATATGAAAGGAACAGTGACGGTGCTTACAGACCTGCAGATTTTGGCAAAAAGCCTGATTGTTTTCATCAATCTAGATTTTATATAATTTTAGTGGATAAAGCTAGTGTTACTTGAAATACCTCTTAGAAGTAATTTTAAATATTAATAGTATTTATTTTTAATTCCTCTTGGTATAATCACTGACATTAGCTTTGGGCTTTAAAATTCATTCACTCATTTTTAAAAAACTCACTGCAGAAAACAAGTATTTGTTAGTTGCTTATTATTTGGCAGATTTATGCTACTCCCTGGTGATATAAAAGTGAATCAAAAAAATAAAATAAAATAAAATAAAATAAAATAAAATAAAATAAAATAAAATGAATCAAATTGGTGAGGTTTCTTCTCTCAGTATCCTAACAGTCAAATAGGGGAAACAGATCTTCATCAAGTAATCACAGAAAAACTATACTTGAAACATTTGTTAAGTCCAATGAATACGAATAATTAACATTGGTTGAGGGCTTCTTCTGTGTCAGACATTGGTGTAAATACTTTAACAGTATTAGCTCATTTAATTCTTACCACCACTCTAAGTGGTATATCTAGTATTATCTCCATCTTACAAGTGAAGTCAGAAGGCCAGAGATAGTAAATCATGCAGCATCTCAGAACACAAAATACCAAGTAACAGATATAGGAGCTTGATCTTAGAGCTTATCTTATACCATCATACTCTTACTTCCTCTCATGTTTAAAAAAAAAAAAAAAAAAAAAAGTTTGCTTTGACAATGCATGAGTCAGCTTTCACTATATTATGCTGAAATAACAAATACACCCCCCAAGTCTCTGTGGCTTATAACAATAAAGGCTGATTTATTTATTGCTCATGTTAATGTCCCTTGTGGGTCAGCTGCAACTCTGTTCCATGTCCTTTTCTTTTTGGAATCCAGAGAAAATAAAATCTTCTGTCTTAGCTGTAAGACTCAAAACCTTTGTAGACATGACATCACTTCCACTTACATGTTACTGTACAAAGCTAGCCTTATTATAAAATTGGGTATCAATAGGGGAAAGAAATGTCCTCCTTTTACAAGAAGAGATACCAAGGAAAGGTCCTACTTGGGTATGTTGAGAAAGCAGGGGATATTTTTAACAAATAGCATAGCCTACAAAAGATATGTAAAAGAAACCTTTAATCTAGTCAGGGAGTCAAAGAAAGTTTGAGGTACTACTGTATTAGTGTTCCAATGGGTGAAATGTGATTACCTAAAAGCTATGGTCCACAGAGAACATTCCATGCAGTAGAAATGGCAGGTACAAATATCTTAAGATGCAAGTAAACACAGCCTTTTAGAAAATTGAAAGAAATAAGGTTGAAGTAAAGCCAGTGTAGACAGGGGAGACTGTCCTGAGATGGGTATGGAGAAGTAAGCAAGGGCAAGATTATACAAACCCTTCTAGGCCTCATGAAGGATTTACACATTTCTCTTGATAGGAACCCACTAAAATATTTTAAATAAGGGAATGTTTTTCCTAGTGATTTTGGCTGATTTATAAAAGAATCATTCTAGGTGAGCTTCACTAACCTAAAGATGTCTCCATCTCTCAGAGCTTTCTAAGGCTACTGTTCTAATTTTAAGAAGGGAAAGTAGAACTAGCTTTTCTATTGTTACCCCTAGCAGAGTTCACTATCAGATCCATTAAAATACAGTGATTCAGAACAGAGTCAGTAACTTCCTCCCTTCTCTCAGAAAGCAATTTCTATCCTGTCAAATTCTCCCCAGTCACAGGCATCTGCTTGTGTTCCCCTCTTGTCTTCCTGAGGAGCTGAAAAGGGAGCCAATGGTGGTGACATGGCATATCTGCACACGAGGCCCGTTTCCCTTTTAGTAAGGAGTAGAACTCAGCTGGGAATTGTAGTAGTTTAGGATAGGAACTATGTGCAAATTACTTCTTAAGTAGAGCATTCAATTCAGAAAAGGTGCATGCAGCATGTGCTTCAGATGTTTTTAGAAGAAATAAATGCCACCACCACAGTATCACAGTATCCACCGTTATATTCTGATGTGAACTCAGGTCTGTCTCAGGCATTCCTTGGAGAACTGTGTCATCCTCTGAGGAATGTGTGGCCCATCCTAAGCTATATTCCTGCTACTGGTAATATAGGTTTGTTTTATTTGTCTCCTCAGCCACTAACATTAACTTCCAGATGCTGCTCAGTTAAGAGGAAAACAAATGAGCAAAAGGAAAAGCACTCATTGTTATGTTTCAGTACTTCAATACCTGGGGAAAACTATCAGTCAATATTTGTATCAGCTGTAGAGAGCACGTTGTATTTGTTAGAATAAAGCAACGATAAAGCATCAAAATTCCAAATTCCACTCCACATTAACTGATCATAGATGCAAGTGAGCACTTCTAAGTGATCACTCAGGAAACCAACATCCTTCCATATTGTGAGTCTACTATACTTGAAGTCCTCTCATTAATCACTAGATAAGGAGAAAAAAAATGGAGGAATTCTCAGTGCACGTATTTTTATGAAGCAAGTATGGAAGGGAGCATGTTTGCTTCTGCTCACACTCCACATGCCATGAGCTACAACCCAGCCATATGGACACACTGAACTAATGGAACAGCTGGGAAATAAAGTACAGCTGTAAGTACAGGAAATAGAAGAAACAGATTTGGAGAACAGCTAAGTACTCTCTACCACATACATTACATCTTTACTTAATCTTAAAATTTGGAAATGAAATGGTAAATTTTATGTTACATATATTTTACCAGCACCACAACAGGAAATATTGGGGGAATAGGGTCTTCAGAAACAGTAAATTTCTGGTTCATTAAATTTTACTAAAAAATATCCTTTGGGTGGTCCTGCTCTTATTGTTGAAAGTGAGATTAAATTAACTTATTTTCCTGTCTTATTTTGCATAACACGGTTTGTAATTTTTGGCATCCAGATTGAGGGTCCAGAGGATGATTTTAAAAATCATTTAAAATAATACTAATTATAAGTGGTTTTATGATGTTTTTTTTCCTCAACATCCATTATTTTATTTTTACAACAAATATTTATTGATTGCCCATTATATTTAGAAACTAATGAGACAATGGGTACATAGAAGTAAACGAACAGAGAAGTCTCTAACCTGACCTTATGGAGTTTATATTCCTATAGAGGTAGAAGAATATTACACAAGGAAAAAAAGCCAGTTTATTAACAACTATATGATATTTTTTACAAAGCACATAGCCTGTCATGAGAATGTAGAGCTAGAAAAACAGCTGTAGTCTGTGTAACCAGCAGAAGTTAGCTGCAAGAAGAGGGAAAGTGGTGGAAGGGCATTTCAGGCACTGCTCCTACAAAGGCTCTAGTTGGGAAGGGGTGTAGCAACAACAGAACAACAGTGTGAAGGAGAGGGAAAGGGATAGGGGGTAATAATGGGTAATTAGGTAGGCAAGATTAAGCATTGACTTAACTCTAAAGGACTTTGGATTTGCCTCTGAGTGTAGAGTAGAGCCATTAAAATTCTGGAACATGGTATCAGTTACAATTCAGAAAGAAGACACCAGTAGTTCTTTTTGTTTTGTTTTTGTTTTTAAAGTTTTTATTTAAAATTTAATTAACATGCAGTGTATTATTAGTTTCATATCCTTTAATTCAAACTTAATAAAGACCAAACTGACCCAACCAACCTGGCTCTGCATTATACTCACAGATCCTCCACCCACTAATAAACTCACTAAAAAATTCAGCTCCCATTTCCCCAAAATCCACATCTAATTGATGGATAAACATCATTGACTTTACCTCTTAAATACCTCCAAGTCTCTTCACTGATCTCCAAGACTTCAGCATTATCAATCTCTGTTCGTCTTTCCCTGGGTTGTTCTAACAACCTCTAATTTGTTCTGCCCTTCAGTGGTTTGTTCTTACTCTCAGGATAAATTCCAAACTAAAAAAAAAAAAAAAAAAAAAAAAAAAAAAAATTAAATAAATAAATAAATTCCAAACTATATGAAATAGCAGAGATGAGACACTTTTCCAGCTGGTCAAATCTCTCCTTTCTTTTCTCCAGCTACAGGCTTAGCCAGTTTGTGTTTATTTCATAATAAGAATTTCAGTATTAATCACAGAATAACGTTATTTTCCCTAAGAAGCCTGCTTGGCTTGTTTTTCTGTGGCACATCTAGCCATTTCTTCCTCTTGGAATCCACAGCTCTGTGTGTATTCCTCTTCTGTAAATTAATTTAAAAATGTGGAGAGTTGTATTGATTGCTGGTCTATTTGATGCTATTAAAATTTTTAAAGAATTTTGCTATGCAGCTTGCTCTATGCTCTATTACAAATCTGAAAGCAATTCCAAAATAAGGAATATTCCCAATTGATTCTAGAATTCATATTTCAACGTTAACAACTCACTCTTCCATTATTTAGAAATCTTGTCTTTGAACTTCATAGAAAGAGTCTACCAGATAAAGTCATTAGCCTCATGTTAAGGATAATTGATAAGAATTAACTGATAACTTCTTATATAATTACTAAAAGTAAAAATAAACTTTTAAAAATGTGATTTGGCAATATATTTAGATAGCCTTTAAAAAATTCATGCAACTTATCTAGTAATTTTATTTCTGGGAATCTATCTTAAGGACCTCATCAGAGTGCATAGAGATATTTATGTAAAAGGATATTTACCACAATGTTATTGGGTATACAAGTCTGATTGCAGTGAATTGGGGGTAAATAAAGATGATGAATTTCTAAAATGGATTATATAGTCACTTAAATTAGTGGTATTAGGAGAATAAGGAATATATATAAGCAACCAGAAATGTGAGATTTATAAAAATACAAAAAGTAAGATCCCATTCCTTTTTAAAAAATGTATATAGTACATAGTATTGAAAACATATGCATGAAAATAGACTGGAGAAAAATGTACCAGAATACATATAATAATTCATCGTGATGAGATAACCATGAATTTTCTTTAACCATTGATTGATTTTATAATTTGAAAAAACAGCCAATAAGTACATGTTATCACTAGTTGTATTTTGTACCTGCCCACTTTCCCATGATTTCTTCTCAGAAATTTGTAACTGTTGACACCCTACTGAAAGGTCAGCATGCTACATAACCCTGAGCCACAGATTGCCCTAGATTTAGCCCTATATATTGGGGGGTTAGTTACTGTCTGAATAGAAAACAGAAACTTGACAAGCAAGATATTCCACTTGGAATTTTTAAAAAAGATGAATTTATCTATTTGAGAGACAGAGAGAGAGAGCACATGCACAAGCAGGGGGAGGGGCAGAAAGAGAGAGAAAAGCACTCTCCATTGAGCTCAGAGCTCAACCCAGGGCTTGATTCCAAGACCTCAAGATATGACCTGAGCTGAAATTAAGAGCCAGAGGCTTATCCAACTGAGCCACCCAGGTGCCCCTTCATTTGACATTTTAAGAATACAATATTGAAGGTTTTAGCATTTGGAACCAAAGTACAAGTGTTATAATAAAGAAAGGGGCAATGGAAACCAAAGAAAGTAAAAGAAAACTGCTGTGATGATGTATTAAGAGCACAAAGAGGGAGAAGTAATGATTTTACATTAAGAGAGAGATTGACTAGGCAAGACTAGCAAGGCTGGACTGCCCACCATTCAGCTCCTGAGCTGACTCTGTTTCTTAAAGTTTTCCTGTTTCTGTGATCCCTGGCTATATAGTGATCTCTGTACTTCAATGCCCATGAATATGAGACATACTATGTCTCATTATAATAAATTCCCTTTCCCTCCTTCCTTGAGGTTACTTTGTTACTGTTCCTTGCACCCAGAATAACTCTAAATAAAATAAGCCTTTTCCAGTTCATGTAGGCAGGATACAGAACTACGATTCATTAAAAGATCTAATGATTCCCCATTTTACTGACTTCACCTACTGTTATTTAATTTCACTTGTCACATAGAACTTTAGCCTTGCCTTATAGCATTTAGGATATTTGACCTTGCAATACAACTGTTTCTATACCATAACCTCCAATAGAGGGCAAGGTCCATGCCTTTGCTTTTTAAAATTTTATTAATTTTATTTATTTCATCCACAAAGATGTGTTGTGTTAATTGTAGCCATTCTGACTGGTGTGATGTGGTATCTCCTTGTGGTTTTGTATTTCCCTGATGCCAAGTGATGTTGAGCATTTTGTTCTGTGTCTATTAGCCTTTTGTATGTCCTCTTTGGAGAAATGTCTGTTTATGTCTTCTGCCAATTCCTTTTTTTTTTTTTTTTTAAGATTTTATTTATTTACGAGAGATACGGAGAGATAGAGAGGCAGAGACACAGGCAGAAGGAAAAACAGGCTCTATGCAGGAGGACCGATGTGGGATTCAATCCCGGGACTCCAGGATCATGCCCTGAGCTGAAAGCAGACGCTTAACTGCTGAGCCTCCCAGGCATCCCTTCCGCCCATTCTTTGATTGGATTATTTGTTCTTTGGGTCTTGAGTTTGATAAGCTCCGTATACATTTTGGATACTAGTGCTTTATCTGATAAGACATTTGCAACTATCTTCTCCCATTCTGTAGGTTGCCTTTTGATTTTGTTGACTGTTTCCTTTGCTGTGTAAAAGCTTTTTATCTTGATGAGGTTCCAACAGTTCATTTTTGGCTTTGGAGATGTGTCTAGCAAGAAGTTGCTGTAGCTGAGGTTGCTGCCTGTGTTCTCTCCAGGATTTTGATGGATTCCTGTCTCACATTTAGGTCTTTCATCCATTTTCTGGATGAAAGTTTGGGAATTTATTTTTGTGTATAGCGTAAGAAAATGATCTAGTTTCATTCTGCACGTGGCTGTCCAATTTTCCAAACACCATTTGTAGAAGAGGCTGTCTTCTTTCCATTAGATATTCTTTTCTGCTTTGTTGAAGATTAGCTGACTGCAGAGTTGAGGGTCCATTTCTGGGTTCTCTCTTCTGTTCCATTAATCTATGTGCCTATTTTTGTGTCAGTACCACACTGTCTTGATGACTACAGCTTTGTAATATATCTTGAAGTCCAGAATTGTGATGATTATGATGCCACCTACTTTGGTTTTCTTTTTCAACATTCCTTTGACTATTAAAGGTCTTTCTGGTTCCATACAAATTTTAGGATTATTTGTTCCAGCTCTGTGAAAAAAATGTTGATGGT
This sequence comes from Canis aureus, assembly GCF_053574225.1. NCBI lineage: Eukaryota > Metazoa > Chordata > Mammalia > Carnivora > Canidae > Canis > Canis aureus. The sequence goes on from NC_135614.1 coordinate 50,969,937, forward strand.
ATTTTGATAGGGACTGCATTGAATGTACATATTTCTCTAAGAGGCATAGACATTTTAACAATATTTATTCTATTAACCCATGAGCATGGAATGTTTTTCCATTCCTTTGTGTCTTCCTCAATTTATTTCATGACTGTTCTATAGTTTTCAGAGTACAGATTCTTTGTCTCTTTGGTTAGGTTTATTCCTAGGTAGCTTATGGGTTCTGATACAATTGTAAATGAGATCGATTCCTTAAGAGAAGTTAAGAAATGCAACCAATTTCTGTGCATTGATTTTATATCCTGCCACTTTGCTGAATTCCTATATAAGTTACAGCAATTTTGGGGTGGAGTCTTTTTGGGTTTTCCACATACAGTATCATGTCATTTGTGAAGAGTGACAGTTTGACTTTTTCTTTACTGATTTGAATGGCTTTTATTTCTTTTTGTTGTCTTATTGCTGAGGCTAGGGACTTCTGGTACTTTGTTGAACAACAGTGGTGAGAGTAGACATCTCTGTCATGTTCCTGACCTTAGGGTCAAAGCTCTTAGTTTTCCCCATTGAGAATGATATTTGCTATGGATGCTTTGTATATGGCTTTTATGATATTGATGTATGTTCCCTCTATCCTTACCCTGTGAAGAGTTTTAATCAAGAAAAGATGCTGTACTTTATCAAATGCTTTTTCTTCATCTATTGAGAAGATCATATGGTTCTTGTCTTTTCTTTTCTTAATGCACTGTGTCACAATGATTGATTTGAGGATGTTGAACCATCCTTGCAGCCCAGGAATAAATCCCACTGGGTCATCGTGAATAATTCTTTCAACGTACTGTTAAGATCCTACTGGCTAGTATCTTGGTGAGAATTTTGGCATCCATGTTTATCAGGGATATTGGCTTGTAATTCTCCTTTTTGGTGGGTCTTTGTCTGGTTTGGGGATCAAGATAATGCCAGCCTCACAGAAAGAGTTTGGAAAATTTCCTTCCATTTCTATTTTTTGAAACAGCTTCAGAAGAATAGGTATTAATTCTTCTTTAAATGTTGGGTAGAATTCTCCTGGGAAGCTATCCAGCCCTGGACTCTTGTTTGTTGTGAGATTTTTTATTACTGCTTCAATTTCCTTGCTGGATATGGGTCTGTTCAGGTTTTCTATTTCTTCCTGTTTCAGTTTTGGTAGTTTATACATTTCTAGGAATGCATCCATTTCTTCCAGATTGCCTAATTTATTGGCATATAGTTGCTCTTAATATGTTCCTATAATTATATTTCTTCAGTGTTCACTTTGATGTCTCCTCTTTCATTCATGATTTTATTTGGGCCTTTTTTTTTTCTTTTCTTTTTGATAAATCTGGCCTGTGGTTTATTGATCTTATTAATTTTTTTCAAAGAACCAGCTCCTAGTTTCAATGTTTCATTGATCTGTTCTACCATTCTTTTGGCTTTTATTTCATTGATTTCTGCTCTAATTTTTACTAATTCTCTTCTGCTGAGTTTAGGCTTTATTTGCTGTTCTCTACCCAGGTCCTTTAGCTGTAAGGTTAGGTTGTGACTTTGAGTTCTTTCTTGTTTCTTGAGAAAGGCTTGTATTGCTATATACTTCCTTCTTAGGTCTGCTTTTGCTGTATCAGCTGTGAAAACAGGTGGTGTTTTCATTTTAATTTGTTTCCATGAATTTTAAAAAATTTTCTCTAACTTCCTGGTTTATTCATTCATTTTTTTTTTAATAGGATGCTCCTTAAGCTCCATGCATTTGAGTTCCTTCCAAACTTCCTCTTGTGATTGAGTTCAAGTTTCAAAGGATTATGGTGGGAATAATCTGCATCTTTTGGTATGGGCTGAGACCTGATTTGTGACTCAGTATGTGATCTCTTCTGGAGAATGTTCATGTGCACTTGAGAAGAATGTGTATTCTCTTGCTTTAGGATGGAGTGCTCTGAATATATCTATGAAGGTCATCTGGTCCAGTGTGTCATTAAAAGCCTTTGTTTTCTTATTGATCTTCTGCTTAGATGATCTGCCTATTACTGTGAATGGGGTGTTAAAGTCCTCAACTATTATTGTAGTATCATCAGTGTTTCTTTAATTTTGTTATTAATTAGTTTATATAATTGGTTCCTCCCATGTTAAAGGCATAAATATTCACAATTGTTAGATCTTCTTGTTGGATAGACCCTTGAATTATGATATAGTGTCCTTCCTCATCTCTTATTACAGTCTTTGGTTTAAAATCTAATTTGTCTTGTATAAAGATTGCTACTTTCTATGGATGTCTGTTACCATGATAAATCATTTCCCAGCCCTCACCTGCAATCTGGAGGTGTTGTTGGGTCTAAAATGAATCTCTTGTAGACAGCATATTGACAGATCTTGATTTTTTTTTCTTTTTATCCAATCTGATATCCTGTTTCTTTTGATTAGAGCATTTAGCCCACTTACATTCAGAGTAACTATTGAAAGATAAGAATTTAGTGCCATTGTATTACCTATAAAGTCACTGATTCTGTATATTGTCTATTCCTTTCTGGTCTATGTTACTTTTGAGGATCTTTCCTCACTTAAAGGATTCCTTTAATATTTCTTGCAGGGGTGGTTTAGAATCACAAATTCTTTTAGTTTCTGTTTGTCCTGGAAGCTCTTTATCTCTCCTTCTATTCTGAATGACAGCCTCGCTAGGTAAAGAATTGACTGCATATTTTTCTCATTTAGCACCCTGAATATATAATATCATGCTAGACCTTTCTGGCCTGCCAGGTCTCTGTGGATAGATCTGCTGCCAGTCTTATGTTTCTACCCTTGTAGGTTATGCTGTCTCATGTTGGTTTTAGAATTTTCTCTTTGTCTCTGAAATTTGCAAGCTCCACTATTATATGTTAAGGTGTTGACCTATTTTTATTGATTTTGAGGGGAGGGTTCTCTGTGCCTCCTGGACTTGAATACATGTTTCCTTCTTTAGATTAAGGAAGTTCTCAGCTACAATTTGCTCCATTTTACCTTCTGCAGCACCTTCTTTCCTCTTCTTCTGGGGCCCCAGTTATTTTAATATTGTTTCACTTTATGGTATCAGTTATCTTGTGAATTCTCCCCTTGTGATTCAGTAGTTGTTTATCTCTTTCTCAGTTTCTTTATTCTCCCTCATTTTTCTTCTACTTCATTAATTCTCTCTTCTACCTCATTTATCTTAGCAGTTAGAACCTCCGTTTTTTTTTATTGCATCTCATTAACAGAATTTTTTATTTCAACCTGATTAGATTTTTGTTATTTTCTTTCTCCAGGAAGGGATTCTCTAGTGTCTTCTATGCTTTTTTCAAGCCCAGCTTATATTTTTATTATCATTATTTCAAAATAATGATCCAGTCATTACCAGTCATTACCAGTCTGCCCCATTTCACGACCTGAGCATCTTTCAGAGAAGGATGTCCTTCATCAGCACAGATTTCTAAAAGTTCCAATTTTGCGCTCTACTGCTATATCACTCTCTGGTATCTGGCTTATAGAGGCTCTCTACCCCCACGGTTTATCTTCTAATACATCACCTCAGATTCACTTCTTTGCACTTTCTACCTTCCAAAAAGTGATCCATTTTCGATTTGTAGGGTTGTAGCAATTCTTTTCTTAGAGCTCTGGTTGTGTTCACAGGTGTTCAGAATGATTCATTAGCTATCTAGGTGAATTCCAGGGGCCAGATGAAACTAGGATCCTCTACTCCTCTGCCAACTTACTCCCTCCTAATCATTACTCTTTTAGTTGGGAAAGCTAGATAGTATTCATATGTTTCAAAGCCATTTCTATCATATTTTATCTAAAATAAATTACTGGGAAGAAATTCTGGTCTCAATTGGGTCTTTGTGACTTTTGAATAAAGTATTTTGCCATTCTCATTTTCCTCTTTATTACTGCTGAAGAATTTGCATTTTGCTGTTCATGAGAACTAGAAACATGCTGTATGAAATGTCACTAACTACTATTTGGGTGCTACATGCAAAATTTACAGGACCAAGCATACAGTTCTGGTACCAAAGTAGTTTCACATTAATGTTTTATAAAATGTAGATAGTTTAGGATTGTGGTTTTTTTGTTTGTTTGTTTGGTTGGTTAGTTGGCTTCAGCTTTATGAAAAGGGTTATTTAAAAGCTTCTTCAGGCACCTGGATGAGTCAGTTGGTTAAGCACCTGACTTTGGCTCAGGTCATGATCCCAGGGTCCTGGGATTGAGCCCCACTTTGGGATCCTTGCTCAGTGGAGAGCCTGCTCTCCCTCTCTCTCTATTCCTGCTGCTCCCCCTGCTTGTGTTCTCTCTCTGTGTCAAATAAATAAATAAAATCTTTAAAAAATAAATAAAAAATAACAGCTTCTCATTTGGGCCTTACCCAAATTTAGGAAACACAGTTGATAAATTTGGGAAGTGATTCATACCACTAGGTTGCTGATTAAATACTGTAGTACATTTGTATTCTTACCTATTATAAAGCAATTAAAAAGAATGGAGCTGTATGATGGCATGAAAGATGTTCAAGATATGTATATCTATATCTACAGATCTATAGAACTCTTATTTCCAGAGAGAGAAAACTAATTGTATGTACCTAGTGAACATTGTAAATTGCCTCTTTTCCATCTGTATGTTCTTCTTACCAGAATCCAAATTGTCTTCAGGAATTTACATTCTTCTGTGTGTCTCCATGGTTGGTGGCCCTACTTAAGATTCTCTAAAACCTTCTTCCTTGACAGTAATTGGTTTAAGAATGTGATCCAATATAGCCCTATGTCCTATGAGAAGGAGTTGCTGGGGATCTTGTAGTAAATTTCTTCTTCCCTTTTTGGGATTGTTTCTGAAAGCACTTCTGTCTTTCTTAAAATGTTGCTATATGTGGATATAAGACCCAAAACTGCTGAAGTCATTGCACTTGAAGCTCAATGCACAGAGGAGGCATAGTTCAATAAGAAATTCAAGGAAACATGGTCAGAAGTACTGGGTTAGGTGAACCTTGAAGCCTACATTTATCTATACTTTCAGTAAGGTAAGCCAATAAGTGTCCTTAGTTACAAGCTAATTTCTTTTGTCTAGCCTGTTGTACTTAAAACCATCTTGAGGTTTTGCATGTTTATGTGTATGGATGAGATTCTCAATTCATTGAAAAAATGGGAAGAATACATATCAATTAAGAAAGGTAAATAATGGAGGGGTGCCTGAGTGGTGCAGTCAGTTTAGTGGTGACTCTTGGTTTCAGCTCAGGTTGATATCTTAGGGTCATGATCTCAGGATCATGGGATCAAGCCCCATGTTGGGCTCCACACTCAGTGGGGAGTCTGCTTAAAGATTATCTCTCCCTTTGCTCCTCCCCCTTACATTCTCCCTCTCTCTAAAATAAATACATATTTTTTTTTAAAAGAAAGGAAAATAATAGAAAAAGTGGGTTTGGGAGAAGGGAAAGAGGTCCTCTACTTTTTATCTATACACTTTATGGACATAAATGAATATTTAATAATATTGAATTTAAAACATCAAATAAAATAGATATATTAAGAATAATTTATCTTCATTAGTATGCTGTCACTGTTCCCTTAGAAAATCACACTACCATCTTCTGATTTCTAATAAAATTAATGATGAAGTGATCAGAGTTCATTAATGCATACTTGAATACTTTTAAGTTTTAAATGTTGGGAGCATGGTATATTTGAAAGGAGACAAGAGCCAAAGTCAGGAGATTTGAATTTCTCTCCTCTTCTGGCCACTAATTTAGGTACCTGGCTTCACATAAGCATAGGACTAAATGAGCCTGGTTTCCACCATCTACAGAGTGAGAAGAATGGACTCAAACTTCTATTCAAAAGATTTTCCACTCTTCCCTGATTTTTTTGGCCCTAGCTTATATTGACAAATGAAATATTTTTAGCTAAAGGCAAGGAAAGAGACCAGATGAATTGATAGGTTTATTTCCAGTGATACCAGAATTGCTATATCTTGTGGCAGATAAGGGGTGATGAGAAAAAGCACATAGAAACACCATTTATTTCATTAACTTATTTATTCTCAGGTTAATGCTCTGCAGTAGTCATTAAAATAAAGACTGCAAAGAAGTTGGGATGCTTTATCTATAAATTAATTTATTGCCTTATAGTTTTATAATTTCATCTCTATAATGATATTTTCTTTCATCAGGTCAAAATGTATTCACTTTACTCAATACTAGAAAAACAATCTGATTAAAAAATGAGCAGAGGACTTAAATGACATTTTTCCAAAGAAAACTCACAGATGGACAACAGGTATATAAAAAGATACTCAACATCACTCATCATCAGGGAAATACAAATTAAAACCACAATGAGATATCACCTCACACCCGGTGGAATGGCTAAAATCAAAGACTAAGTGTTGGTGAGGATGTGAAGAAAAGGGAACCCTCGTGCATTGTAGGTAGGAATGTAAGCTGGTGAAGACACTGTGGAAAACAGTATATAGGTTCCTCAAAACATTAAAAATAGAAATATCATATGATCCAATAATTCCTCTATTGGGTATTTACCCAGAGAAGACAAAACACTAACTCCAAAAAAATATATGCACCTGTATGATTATTTTAACATTGTTTACAACAACCAGAACACGGATGCAACTTAAGTGTCCATCAATAGATGGATGAAGAAAATGTGATATATTTGTGTACGTATGTATGTATGTCTCTATATATATGTGTGTGTGTGTGTGTATGTGTATGTGTATATAGATCTATGTACACATACATACAATGGAATATCACAAGGATGAGATCATGCCATTTAAGGCAACATGGATAGAGCTGGAGGGTATTATGCTAAGTGAAAGAAGTCAGACGAGAAAGACAAATATCCTATGATTCCATTCATAAATTAAATCTTAAAAAAGTGAATAAACAAAAAGCAGAATCAGGACTATAAATAGAACAAACTAATGGTTGTCAGAAGAAAGGGGTTTGGAGGTTTGGCAACATGAGTGAAGAGGAGGGGGAGATATAGGCCTACAGTTATGAAATAAGTCATGGAAATAAAAGCAGAGCATAAGGAAAATAGTCGATGGTATTGTAAAAGCAATGTAATGGGACAGATGGTAGCTACACTTGTGGTCAGCACAGCATAATGTATAAGCTTGTTAAATCACTAAGTTGTACACCTGTCATTAATGTAACATTGTGGGTCAAATATACTCAAATTAAAAAAAATTAACACAATAAAGGCTATCTCTTCTGACTATAAAAAATATACTCACTTTATTCTTAAGCATTAACCCCCTCCATTTTCCCTTTTATATGTCTTTTTTTTTCCTATTTTATTACATGTCCTTGAATAAAAGAGTGGGTCTTGAGAATGACAAAATGAATCCTTTGGCAATCATCATAGTTGTTCAGTTACATTTTTATCATGCTCTTACTCAGAACAAGTTTAGTAAAGGGAAATTTATGTTAGCAAAAATTAACATATTCCAACTATATTTTCTACTCCCCTGTCATTTTTTCCTAAACAAATAAATGCATTTATATTTGATTAATTATCCAAATAATGTCTGACTATAATGTAATTCGTTGTTGGCTATTTATTCTTTTATGAAAGAATAATTGGTGCTAATGATTTCTTACAAGATGATATTTTATAATCTTCAAATATGGTTTAGTATACTTTTTCTTAGGAATTGAAAATTCTTGAGAAGTAGTTCCAGGGAAATAAAGTCTCCAATGTATAGATGATGAAGTGAAAATCTTAAGATGCTAATTATTTTTCCTAATTAGTTAACTAATTATATGGCAAGTCAGCCCAGATTTATAGTAAAATGAGATTCACTGCATATTCTGCTTCTTTTTTCCCCATCTTTTTGGCCTCATGTTTTCTAAAGCACCATTCAATTTATTTTCTGGCAAAAAAAATTAGGAAATTAGAATATGTACAGATATTTGAGAATATGAGTAAAATGTATTTCAGGTGAGAAAATACAACTATTTCAGTTTACAATACACCTGTATTCACAATTAACACTTGTTTCTCATTGTAGTGGTGCTGTCAGACCCGTAGGATGATAGGAACACAATATACTATCTGGACTCCAACAAAGTTCTCAAATAATGCACAACTGTCACATGCACTGGTGAGAGCGATGTCATTGACACTAGGAAATGATCTGAAGTTCTTTCATGTGCCATTACAACCTGGTTAACAGAGAACACATGTAGGGCAGGGGAGGGCTGCACCCAATAGGAAGAGCAAATCACCCATGTCCTCAAATATCCCATATGGTGCCCACCTGCCACTGATCCCAAAAGATTAGTGTAAAGATTCTGTCAAGAATTTGCCTTATTATCAAGTTGCCTGGCATGTGGTGAAGGAGGACTGCACTATTCTCAACTTATTTTGAGACACTTATCTGAATGCAGATAACAAAGAACCACCAATGTCACCGAATCAAGAATTGCTAAAAGGGGCAGCCCTGGTGGCCCAGCGGTTTAGGGCTGCCTTCAGCCCAGGGTGTGATCCTGGAGACCCTGGATGGAGTCCCACCTCAGGCTCCCTGCATGGAGCCTGCTTCCCCCTCTGCCTATCTCTCTCTCTCTCTCTCTCTCTCTCTCTCTCAATCTGTGTGTGTGTGTGTGTGTGTGTGTCTCATGAATAAATACATAAAATCTTAAAAAAAAAAAAAAAGAATTGCTAAAGGATTTCATCCTCAGGAAGCTGTGATTTGAGTCTACCTAAGGTCTTTCTGATGCAAATTAACTAGATTGATAACTCCTGGCTGTCATTGCTACTAGAAGCAAATAAGAACGCAGTCAGGACTCACAAAGTAGTTATAAGATTTAAGGACCCTTCTGTGTGCTACTTTATTTTCTAAGCTGGTGAAAACAGCTACCTGACTTTTGTGACAGGTAACTAAGTTTTCTGCTAGACTTTCTGTTCAATGGAAACTTCATTTAACCAGATGCCTATTCTCAGCATTGTTTAAGGCATTCTCTCTATGCTTATACAGATTCTTGATCTTTTTGCTTTCTTGGTTTTGATGAGTGTCAGTGGGGGGTAGACATTTAAACTATGTATTCTGTGTAGAGGAAATTCTTAAATAGTAATGCTATGTGCAGTGCTAATTCTTTTGAAAGGTTAAAAAAACCCTCAATGTGCCTTATATAACATGATCTATTTATATTCTGTCACTAAGGAGAGTCAGCTGCATTTATGTTTGGGGTGAATAGAACAATTTATTTGTACCTTCTCAACCAACTGATCACTACCAGTTTACCCAACTCACTGACAACACTGTTAGGTCACAAGAAGTTATGAGAAGCATTAAAACATTTGGAACTGAGTTATGTAGCATACAAATATTTAACATAAAAATTCCAGGAACAGAGAAATGTAAGCACCAGAGTTTCTGTATCTTCTTCCAGTATCAGTTAAAATATTAAGTTCTGTCAGAGGATATTATGCATGACAACAGTTTCTAAGAGACTCTTGCATTCTCAGTCCCAAATTGGATGCTTTCAAAATTGCTTCAGTATTTCCAGCACCTGGTAGTGTGACTACTGACACCCACGTGAGTTCTTTTAACCAATAGGAAGCTCTTTGACTATAAAGCAAAGTATTGAATTGTGACCGCAATAGAAAATTCAGGAAGGGGGAGATAACTATTTTCGATTGTGTAGCTTCTGAAGCCAAAATCTGACTATGATTTCCTAAGACTATTAATCATACCTCCTTCATTTATGTGTGGAAACCAGCATGATGCATCAAATGTCACTATATTTACATCCCTCTCTTCTCTAGGCCTCTCAGTGCTTGGATCTGCTCTTACTACGTGTTTGATGTTTATCATATACTTTCTTCTGCTTTAAGATTCCTTATAATAGAGAACTTGTTGAATGGTGCATTATATAGAGCACATTACATGCTATGTTTCCATAAATCATTACAGCAACTTTATGCAATAGAGACTATTGTTATACCCATTCACAGAGGTGGAAACTGAAGTTTGAAAAGTTAAGTAACTTGCTGAAAGTGATGCAGCATGTAAGTTATAGAAGATTTGAGTCCTGACTACCTGCCTTCAGTTTCCACATTCTTACTCTCCTTCCTTCTTCCCTCAATTTTCTCCCTCTCCTCCCCAACATGACTGCAAAACCAAGGTGCTAGGAGTCAGAAACAAGAACAAAGTGAAGCTACTATCTACATAATGGAAGTCATTGACAAGATTAAAAATAAATTATTTCAGAATTGGACTTTATTTCCATGCTTTCTATCTTTTTTTCTCTTTCCTAAATCTTATAGATAGGAAGACGCCACTAATGTATACATGGACCACACAGTTCTCCTCCACCTGGCTGCAAAGACCCTGGAAAACCTAGCATGCTGAAAGGCACTGCAAGGCTTCCCATATTAGTCAAACATTCATTACACAAAGGGGCACTCTTTGAAGATTTGCTATTAAATGCTTTAAGTCCCTTTTTGTGTCATTTCATATCTCACTAATGGGTTTCAGTTTAATTCGGTTTTATTTATTCTTTGCTTATTTTATTACAGTAAAAAGGTGCCATTTAAAACCTCACAAATTACATACCTCTTTCTATTTCTGTTGGGTAGGAGTTTTTTGGTAAACCTTACAAAGCAAAGTGTAATGAAAAAAGGCCTGTGATTCAAGAAACTAATACAAAGAAAAAAGTGCTTTGAGAATGTAAACATAAACAAATGAAGATTAAATCGGCAGAGTGTATTGTCATAACCACACATTTTTAAGACATCAAATTACATATAATTTTAAATTCTTCAAATTAGGGGCACCTGGGTGACTCAGTGGTTGAGTGTCTGCCTTTGTCTCAGTTTGTGATCCCAGGGTCCTGGGATCAAGTCCTGCATCAGGCTCCCCAGAGGGAGCTTATTTCTCCCTCTGCCTATGTCCCTGGCTCCCTCTCTCCGTCTCTCATGAATAAATAAAATCTTTTAAAAAATAAAAAAAAATAGATTCTTCAAATTTTTATTTAAGGACGGCAAATAGTTTTAAACGTACTATATTTTTCCAACAGAATGATGCTCAGGTTGGTGTTTTTCTTAATCTCATCTTTTGTATTATTTAGACAATATTTGTATTATTTGTAATATTTGTATTATTAAGACACAATAAATGTTTTTATAATACCTATTTCCATCTCTACCAGTTAAATTAAGAAATAAAATAAAATAGATAAGAACTGGGTATCGTAAAATTATTTAAATCAGAAAACTTACATTTAACCCAGAAATTTTATCAAACTAAAATGATAGGCTAAAATGAATATATTTACCTTTAAAATAATCTAAAATATAAGAAATTTTTAAAGTTGCAAATATAAAAAACTGGCTGTAAACTTTTTCATAATTTCAAAGCTCATGTAGTCTTAAGACTTTCTCTACAGTATAAACATTATTTGAACTGCAATGAGCCTAATAAGGAAATTGTACAAAAAGGGGTGTGAAGAGTCAGGATATAGAGTATTTGCATAAATTTGCATCACTTACACATCCAGAAAAATTTCACTCACCAGCCAAATTTAGTTGAACAGATGAGAGCATTTTGATTCAAGCTCCAATTTCTAACTGCAACATTTGCTTTGGAGAGCCATGTATCCTTTTCTTATAAGGGTTTTTGTTGCTTTTGCACACATATCACAATCTACTGCACAAATTTTGGGGAAGGTATTTGTTTAATGCCTATTTTCTTCTTTTGCAATAGTAAATACCGCAAGGGCAAAACCATTGCCAAGTCTCCCTCTGTATCTCCCGGTGCTCTTTAGTGCTGAACATATAGTAGATGTTCAATAAATATTTTTAAAAATGAACAAATGAGTACATTGGACATCTCATTAAACTTCTCAGAAGGAAAAAGCAGATCATATACTGGCCTAATTTCAATCCTTTTATTCCAATGCTATGCTGGTTTTTTGATGATTCTGGCTCATTCTGATGACTAGGAATAATAACATGATTTGAAGTAATCTGAACTGAGCAAGGGAATTAGAGGTAGAGAAATACAGAGCATAGCTTTGGCTCAGAATAGATTTTGAAACTGTTTAGACAAAGCTTAAGTTTGATAAGTTAATATTGGAGTTTTTATTGGTACTGTAAAAATGTTTTGAACTGTGCTAAAGTTTAGATTTCAGGTTTGAGGATGGTTATTTTTTAGTTAATTTGAATTAAGTTTCCTAGTAATAACTACACTCTAGCATGGTTCTTAGAGCAAACCCATATGTGTGTGTGTGTGTATATATATATTTGTATATATGTATACACATACAAATGTACCATTCTGGGGCTCCATGCCTATCTTCTCTGGAGTCTGATATTGTCATAATAATGTAGGAGGGCACTTGGGTCACTCAATCTATTAATGTCAAACTCTTTATTTCAGCTCAAGTCATGATCAGGGTTGTGAGATAGAGCCCCGCACTGGGCTCTGCCTTGGTCATGGAACCTACTTGAGATTCTGTCTCTCCCTCTCCCTCTATCTCCACTTGCCTTCTAATTAAAAAAATAAAAAGACTGGAGCACTTTGAGGGACGTGGGTGGCATAGTCAGCTAGTTGTTAAGTGTCTGACTCTTGGTTTCAGTTCAGGTGGTGATCTTAGGATTGTGAGATGAAGCTGCATGTGGGGCTCTGTACTCAGTGCAGAGTCTGCTTTAGTCTCTCTCTCACTCTCCCTCTCCCCTCCTTCTCCTGCTCTCTTCCTCTGATAAATAAATCCTTTAAAAATTAATAATGGGGGAGACAGAATTGGGGGGCCTCTGTACACATGGAGTTACTGCTGCATACATCCTTTATATACTACATGAAGACAGAGATGTTTAATTCAATGACCTAGGTTTCTTTTACACTTTAAAATTCTGAAAAAAAATCTGTATAGCCTATACTCAACAGTTTAAAAGGTACACATCTACATTAAAGTATGACAAATAATGTCTATATATCCAAGATTTAAATATATACCAACTTCCAGATATAAACAATATTGTAAATGCTGCACTGGTTTAAAAAAATAAAAGAAAAAAAAATAAAAAAAAAATAAAAGATTTATTCTATCTAGTTATATAATTTACTTCTTCCCAAGCTGTTTTATTAACTAAGTTAATTTCTGATTTACAGAATCAATGAAATATCTCTGTATTAATTTCTAATGCCTAATTTCACTTAGTATTCCTGAGACAAAACTTAGAATTGCCTCACTGGGCAATCTCCATTCTTTACCACCATCTTCAGCCCTATCTAAATGAAGACTAATTTGCACGTCTCTTCCTTTAGAAGTGAGCAAAGAGAATAATGAACAATAATTAAGTAATGAGTTCAATTAATTAATACATAAGTTTTAGTTGTTCATTTCTTTTGTTTTACTGTTTTCTTCCAAAGTCCTCTTTTCAGAGCTCTGGAGACTGGCCAATTTCCTATTTTTTCTTTTACATCTCTTCTCATTCAAACATGCAAATGTGTTATTGTGTTGCTTACTTTTAAGCATTTTGCCATTTTTCAAACTGAGCCTGGACTCAGCCATAAATATATGCTTCAGCATATGTGAATCCCAGGAACCACCTTGGGTCACTACCACCCACTGTGACCTCACTCCTTCTGAACTCACAGTGTGTGAACAACTTGTGACACTCACTTGGCAATTAATCATGCCTGCCTTGTGACATTTCTGATGATGTATATTTAACATCACATAGTTATATAATTTGTCAGTGTATCCACACCCAGCCACCTCAATTGAACTGCAAGCTCCTTGAGGCAGATTCAATGCCTGTCCTACAGAATGCATTGTAAACAAGGAAAACATGTGCTGATTATTGGATTGACTATATGCATTTAGTTATGAAGGAAGTCAAGTAGCATGAACAATGAAAAGTTAAAAATGTCTTCCCCTAATCAGATCTCCCTGGTTATATTAGTGTTTAGGAAGGAATTGTGACAGTTCTCAATAAAGAATCCATAGATGTTTTTACCTTTGAAAAGTCAAGACCAAGAATGAGGTATGAAATACCATAGGATGAATATTATGCTTTATTTCTTTAGATGACTTGATACATATTGAGTCCAAATCTTTCTTTTTTTATTTTTAAAAAAGATTTTATTTATTTATTTATTCATGAGAGACACAGAGAAGCAGAGACATAGGCAGATGGAGAAGCAGGCTCCTTACAGGAAGCCTGATGCGGGACTTCATCCCAGGACCCTGGGATCATGACCTGAGCCAAAGGCAGACGCTCAACCACTGAGCCACCCAGGTACACTGAGTCCAAATCTTTCTACACTAAGATGCTATCTCCTAGAAATGGTGCCTGGTTAAGTTAAGAGTGTGAATGCAATAATGGGACCAAAGTCAAATAAATTTGAGAAAAATTAGCATAAATAACATTAAACAGATTTTTACCCAGTCAGAATTCACAGAGCTTTTTAATATTCTCATACTTCTCAAGGTATAAGACAGAGAATACAGTATACCTCTTTACCCAAATTTGTGTAAGCACAGATTTCTTTTTAAAGCATCTTACAATATATGTGTGCCATAGTAGTCACTTTTAGAAACCCTGAGGTAGAAATTTCAGGCACATCTTATACGATTCATAGTGCCTAAAAATGGGTTATCAACTTCAGGGGACAATTTCTTATTTGGGGAGCAAAAGTCCAATATTAACTTGATTTTGGTTGTTCACTCTTTTAGTCCTTTAAGGTCTGCAGCAGATCCATCAGTCTCTCCTATGTGGCCATTTCCTCCCACTGTGTTATGAGGTTGATGCATTTTGATATTATGTTATTGCTTTTCTAAAATTAATCTCATTTAACCAAGTGGATTTTAAGAATCTATATCTTTTCTTTTTCTTCCACTGCACTATGATATCCTCTGTAGACTGTGTAAGCATGTCTGCTTGTATTGAATAGCAAGCAAGGTTAAAGAGAGCAGATCCATACCAAAGTCCTACTCTACAGCCATTAGCTGTATGATCTAACTTGTTACTTCCCCTTCTAGATCTCAGCTTCATTCTCTGAGTAAAGATCAGAAAGTATAAAAATTAGAAGTCTTAGTAAACTATAAAATGCTTTGCACATGCAAGGCATTTTTGGTCATCTTACAATTAATTTCTTATATTTATTCATATTTCGGTTAATGAGAAATGGGATGCCTGGATGGCTTAGTGGTTGAGCATATCTTCCTTTGGCTCAAGGCATGATCCCAAGGTCCTGGGATTAAGTCCCGCATCCAGCTTCCTGTAGGGAACCTACTTCTCCCTCTGCCTGTGTCTCTGCCTCTCTCTCTGTCTCTCATGCATAAATAAAATCTTAAAAAGAAAAACCTGCTTAGTGAGAAACTACTAATAGTTAAGTCTGGAGTGTCAAACAGGAGGTGGTAAAAAGCATAAGGGAAACTTCTACATTATACCTCTGTGAGCTTTTACAAATTTTATTATTTTATTCTAAATCTATTTTTCCAAATATATATTTATATATATATATTTATATGTATATTTGGAAATATATATAATATAAACTCAAACCAAGCACCATCATAATATCTGTTATTTCAGGTGACACAAGGCTAAAACTATAACTTAAACAAATGTGGAACTTGCAAGTGCAGGACTAAATATTGATCAAAATGTTAATAGCCTATTCAATTCTTTACAACTCTAGACTAAAAAGAGTGAGCTAGTGCCATATTCAAAGGGAAATGCACAAATGATGCCAAAGCATAGTTCTCATCTTTGTACATCTTTGATGGGAGAAGGCAATGTCCTCTCCATTTCCTTTTATGGATTTGACAAAAACATTAATCATAGCTTTTGTTTGTACTATGAGAGCATCATTTTTTAAAGGAACCTCTTGTGTTTCTCACATTCAGATGCTAATCAATTATGTCCTCCTTTGCCTTTGGATAAAAATCAAACAAAACATCCATTAGCAAATTATCTTCATTAGACTCTGGGGAAATGTTGAATAACACTTTTAGAGACTCACAGTGCTCCCAGGGGAGACAGTCGTTAAAGCAGCACTGATGGTGGAATTAATATTAGCAAAAATTTACTCTTACTACTGAAGATTTTAAGGACAAATGGTATTTTCATTTCCTGAGACAGTTTTCTTTTCTCAGATTAGTAATAGACTTTTTCTACGTAAAAAGAAATACTTTTGTAGAACTGAAGAAATCAAGTCTGCCTTACAGCTTATGTCAAAAAATTGGTTTATATTTTGTCAATGTTAATAAGAAAATTACCAAATAGATTTTCTTCTAAAATTATAAACATCTATATGTATAATAAATTAATAAATAATGTAAATATCTGTAACTCTGGATGGACTTCTTTGCAGCACCAGAATCAGGTGTTTATCACAAAGTCTAGAATATGTATTTTTTTTAAGATTTACTGCATTTTTAGAGATTTTTTAAAAGATTTTTTTATTTATCTTAGAGAGAGAGAGAGAAAGTAAGCAAGCAAGCAAGCATGGTGGGGAAGTGTAAAGGGAGAGAGAATCTCAAGCAGACTCTGAGCTGAGCACAGAGCCCAATGCAGGGCTTCATCTCATGATCCTGAGATCATGACCTGAGCTGAAACCAAGATACTTAATCGATTGAGCCACCCAGACACCTGTATACTTACTCTATTTTAATAATAATTTACTTCTTCAAGTGCCTTTGGCTTTCAACTGCCCTCACATTTTTCATTTCTATGCATTTCAAAAGATGTTTGGTATTGAAGTGATGTAAGCTTTATTAGAATTAGAGAAGTGTTTTTCAATATAAATAAAGTGACACTCTTACAAGAATTTGTCCAGGCTGGGGCCTTCAGAAACACTAATTGTTCAAAGAGCTACAGATTTCTTATCCTTTAAGGAAAGTCATTCCAAAGCCCTTCTCATCTTAGTTCAGGCTTATAACTAAACAATCACAATCCTACTGTAATAAAGATCTTTAATTCCTGACTGTTCTCTTTCATATCCACCCTATCCCCTCTTTTCTCCACCTCACATCTATTCTATATCCAATGCTTAAGCTGCTTCATTTATGTCACCAGTATCCTCCCAAATTTTCCATGTTCTACCTCCCCCCAACTTACCATAGGATGAAGCTAACATTTAAAACATTTAAAGCTCCTCTAGATTGTGACTTTCCTGACTTCACTACCATTTTCTCCTATTCCTGGTCTACACCAGGGCTGCCAAACTCACGCTATACTTTTCTGATTTCATCCCTTTGCTCCATGTGCCTTTTATCCTGCCTCTTTAATCCCTACCACTCTACATATGTCCATATTTCTAGGAAGAGATGTTGGGCATTTTGAATATCACATTACTGAGAGCTGTATTTTGTTGTTTTCTTTACAGATTAATGCACTTCATTTGGCTGGAAGTAAGTTACTTGCAGAACATCTGACTCCTTTTAAAACTTGTTTTTATGGTTTTTTTGAACAGATCTGTTGTAGTCTTACAGCTAGTTTAGCGTTCCTACAAAATCTTGTGCCCTTTGCCGGATGGCCTGAGTGTTCAAAAAAGACTTCCTCTCTCATTTCTTGGAAAAATCCCCTGAGCTTTGAGTAAACTAAAAGAGTGTTTTAGTTTACAATTCCCCAGTTATTTTTTTCTCACTCTTGTAGAGTTTCATTCAAGGTACATCCATTTTAGTATTCAATCACAGACACACGGCAACCCCTTTGTGGATTTATGATGTTGTTTTCTCTGTTTAGTTCTCTCCTTTCTGGTGCTCTGACCACAAATATCAGCTGCCTCAGGCTTCTCAAACTCCAATCTCTG
Source organism: Canis aureus (assembly GCF_053574225.1). Lineage (NCBI taxonomy): Eukaryota > Metazoa > Chordata > Mammalia > Carnivora > Canidae > Canis > Canis aureus. The sequence goes on from NC_135614.1 coordinate 50,987,703, forward strand.
TCTACTCAACTGAATAATTTGCTTGGTTTCCTTATTCCTATACTCTAGTCCAGAAAGTACTCCCAGAAAGCCAAGGTAATTGTATGTAGGTTCACCTCACTTTTTTCTCTTTCTTCTAATGGCTCATAGTCCCATAGAGCATATTGACCAATGTCTGTAGCAGGTGATTCGCTTTTTCATTTCCCATTATGGAATATCACATCTGGTTCCAGTTATTCCATCATGACTAGAAATGCCATACCTAACTTTAAATAACATCTAGAGTCTCAATTATTTGTTTGGTTTGGGGAGGTGGTATAATTTTCTATTTTTATTTTATTCACTGATAAAAGTGAACTGTCAGAGACTATCATGTTTACCAAAAAACTCACTTTTTCCCTGATATACTTGCAGTAAAACGTGGCCATGTGATTGTCTTCTGTCCAATAGACTATGAATGAAAGTGATGATAGACACTTTGGAACTTGTCCCATTAAATACAACCCAGTAGTCCTTTACCCATTCCCTGTCTATGTTTATTGGATGAATGCAGAATGCTCCAAGGACTTGTAAAATGGGTTCACAAAATGGAAGGCTGACTATGAAGCATATCCACATTGGATGATTAATAATAAATTTACTATATAACTCCCTCATCTTTTGGGGTTGTCTGTTTCAGCAGTTTGTCTACTTTGACTGAATGAGTAACAATAACATTAGAACATATTATTATTTTGTGCCAATGCAATTAAATAAAATTAGAAAATATATTTAAATAGATATACTAGATAAGTGTCATTAATGACAAATATTATTATTATTATTATTATTATTATTATTCTTACTAATCCTACTATATATCTTACTATTTTAGTAAGATAATGATATTTTAAATTAACATCAACATGCTAGATATTTTATAAATACACAAAAATACACTCAGTTTTCTAATTGTACACAGTCAACAAATGTACATAAGTTTTAAGATCTTGAGTTATCCTGTAACATTTTAAATTGCTTTTGAATAGGAAATTTGTTCAGTAAGTGGGAACTATTCAAAATGGGGCTTTTAAGCATGGCATTTATAGGTTCATCAAAATCATCTTATCCTTTGCTGTGCCTAATATAAGATATATTCTGCCTTTAGGTACTTGGGTCTGAATGGGCTCTCAGACTTAATATTTGTACTCAATATGGTCAGAACAGTCATCTAGAAAACAAAGTTGAGAATTCTGTGCTCATAAAGAAGCTACTGAAAGTAAGTAAGAATCAACTCTGATGGTCTATGAGCAGAGAGGAATAATTATTTCTTCTTATAACTCCAGGCTTTCTCCTTGAGGCGTATTTTCTATTATTAGCAATTAAGTAGACTTTAGAATGTCACTTGAATTCTCCATCTCAGCACTGCACTTGGATGATTAAGCAGCCAAAAGAGTTAGTAATGATCTAAAGTTGATTTTAATAACAGCTGTGTTTTAGGCAAATCAGGGTCAGGTGGGTGTTAAAGAGGGTGGAAGTTACCTTAACCTGCAGATTAAACAGGTTGTAAAATATGATCTCATACACAAGGTGCAGGCTGCCACTGCACATCATGCTATGCTCCTAAGTCCCATCTGATTCATTACAGTTTCCCCAACAAGTGAACATCTTGAACACACTGCAAAAATCCTGGCTGACAAAATCACCTCCTGTTTGTGCTATGGTAAAAATCATGCATTTACCAGCCAGATTATCAAACTAATTAGTTGTTAGTGATGCTTCCAATGTTGGCACTTTATTTATTAGTGATTCCCTGTATTTAGCTTAAGTAAGAATTTAAGAAACTGTCAGAAAAGTATTTGTTTATGTCTTAGAAAAATCTGTTCATGTTAACCAGCTTGGATAACAAGTTTTAATTTTTCATATCTTAGGGAAAAAATAAACATTTTTCTATTAACTAAAAGAATAGTTTTCCAACATTGGTGCCCCCTGGTAAATATTGGAAAACTGCCATGTCTCTCAAGAGTCACTGAAATGGAAACAGGGGAAGAGAAGGTCACAAACAGTCATTTGGGATAATTTAATAACACTTTATTTCACAGGATGCTTAGAAAGTACATATAATAATAATGATGCACTGGAGATCATGTGTCTTTATATTTAAACAGAACAGTGAAATATGTACATATTTATGTAATATGTAGAGCCTTTTACATGTATGTTATATATACATGTATATTTGTGCATATGCATTATAATAAAATATATAAGACTATTACTATGGATCTCACTTAGAGGGCTCAGCAAAATTATCTAGTCTAAAATGTTCTGCAATTGTCCTAAGTCCACCTGTCTGTCTGTCTGTCTCTCTTTCTCTCAAATTCTGTAGAAACTGAGCACATCAATGGCCTAACAGCTTGAGGGTTATAGTCTTTCCTCCCAGGTGTTGTTAGTCTTATCTACCATAGAATTATATATATGTATATATATATATATATATATATATATATATATATATATATATATTTCAGATTCAAGAGCTTTCAATTTGATAAGATTTTATTTTTCTTTACTAAAGTTTCAGCAACTTCCTACCATGTGCCATCATTTTTCTAAGTGCTGGAGAAAAAATGGCAAAGAAAAACAGTCAGTCCCTGCTGTCATGGAAGATGCAGGCCAGTAGAAAAATAGATGGGTTCAAAAAATGCATACGAATACTTAAAATTGATAAGTGCTATGAATGGCTGATATTTGATCATGTGAGAGTATAGAATAGTCAAATTTTCCTGAATAAAGTAAGCCAGAAAACACCTTTCCCAGAAATTAATGATTAATGATTGACTTGAAATCTATACAAAATAAGGAATAAGGCAAAAAGTAGATGAGAAGTTTTCCAGAGAACATCCATGTGCAGTTTACTTTACTGAGAGGAAACTGATGTTCTTGACAGGGATTAAAAACTATCTTTACAAATAATAAAGCTTAAGTCTAAATATGGAAAGCAAAAAGTAAGGAAAACCCCAACTCATCTCAAAGTATGCTTTTTTTTTTTTTTTTTTTTTTTAAAGTCAATATGGTCAGTTTTAAAGATGAAGTTAAATTTGGGAGGCAATGTTTCTTCTGGTAGTATGCATTTTATTTGTTTTACATCCATTTGATTTCAACTGTTCTTTTTGATGACAATGATAAAAATGCTAGTTAATAAAGGTAGCAAATCAGGTAAAACTTAGAAAAATTTTCGTTGTTAAACATTCATGCTCCTGTATTAATGCTCAGCGGGATTCTATAGGACTTGTATAGGGGATTGGATTTTAAGCATTTACTTTGCTCACAAGATTGTTTTTGGCAAGTTTCAGGTCATCCATAATCCAAGATGTAATATTGGAAGAGAAATCCACAAGTTGACTTTAAAGTCACTTGGAATAATTAACCTTCAGAAAAGTTTTTGACATTGATCCTATATGATAGTTGCTACCTGCAGAGAAGTCAACAGGGCTTGCCACTAAGAAGCACCTACTCCAACACAGCAAAGTCCAATGATCTGTTCCCATAAATGCTTCACTGGGTTTGTGCTACCTTACATAGCACTTTGAGGTGGCTGAATGAAGGACACTGAATAATAAAATTTACTTTATTCAATGGTTCAATTAATTTATGAATTAATCCAAGAAATGAACGAACTCCTTATTTTAATGTTTAATATTCACATTGAACATTTTTTCACTTCTCAAAGAAGTGAAAAATCCGTAAAAAAATTTCTTTTGCTATTAAGCCATAGATTGTCTGTAGAATCGGAAATACTCTGGACAAAATTTTAATTGGTGACTTTAAGCTGGTGGGCAAGAATTATTTGAGGATTGCTGGCAGCATCTTTCACATCATTTGATGCCCATGGGTTACAATGACAGAAGAATTTCTTGTTCCAAGAGTAGCAAACTAGATTTGTTGCCAAGATCCCAGATGGCCCATACTTTTTTACAGTCAAAACTTTGCTTGGCAAAGAAACTTTTGATCAATTCAAAGATCTTCAATTGCCTTTGCAGTTTCCAAAAGGAGTTTACAAAAATAGGGAGTTTTTAATGTTGTTAGCATGCACACAATAAAGGAAAATCAAATGTTGGTTACACTGGGCAAAATCAGTACTTTCTTTGTTGAATGATGAAAGAAAATGGTGTCATTTCAATTTTACTATGCCCTGTGTCAAGTCTTAGAGAGAATGTCAGCAGACACATAATGGATGTTATAATTTATTAGAGGTTTGTTGCAATTTTCTTCCTCTGCTCTAAGCCACAAACTATATTAATTCATACACATTAGTCCACTAAAGTTCCACCTGCCAGAGGTCCTACTCTGACAAAGCAATAAGCAGTGCAGTGTAATTAAAGTCAAAGCTTTTCTGTTGGGGCAAATCCAGACTTTAGTACATTTCCAGCAATTCCAGACTGAGATGTTATCACTTCAAAAAGGATCCACGTTATTTAAAATATTTCTCAGCACGGAAAAGGTAGACTGCTCCTTCACCTTTTATTACTTTAGGCTCCTGTTATTAGGTGACCTGCTATAGAATAAGCTCCATAACTTCCATTCTTATGTGTTTTTATTAATTATAGTTCTCTAGAGAAACAGATTCTTATAGAATATATATACACACACTCCTTTCCAGATCTGAAGGCCTGAGAACCAAGACTGCTGAGGAAAGAAGACTGATGTCTTAGCTCACACAGTCAGCAGAAAGTGAATTCAACCTTTCTTTACTTTTTTGTTCTATTCAGGGTCTCAACAGATTGGATGATGCCCAACCAGATTGGGAAGGGCAATCTGCTTTACTCAGTCTACCAATTCAAATGCTAATCTCTTTTTGGAAGCACCTTCACAAAATAATATTCAACCAGATATGTGGGCATCCTGTGACCCAGTCAAGTTGACATATAAAATTGACTATCATAGTATTCTTTTACATTCAAAAAGCAGAGTAAAATTTAGTACATGCAAGTAATCATACTTTGCTTCCTGTCAGTTTTTACATTAAGTAAGACCCAAAGCATTAAAAATAAGATATAATCATAATGGCAAAGTGGCTTTCTTTAAATCCCATCAGGGCATGAGAACCCATATCATGTAAATAATGACAATTGTGCATTATATGAGTATGCTTCCATGCTGTTCTCCACATGTTTAATCAGAAGAGAAATCATAATGACATGAGTTCACATAATCATTAGTATTTCATAAAGAAAATACACAAAGTAACAGAAAAGGAAAGAAAGCAGGAAAAAATCACTCCTGCATTAGTACTCCATGAAATCCATTTATGTTGATGCAGTTGAAATGTTAAGATCAAACTCCCATCCTTCCAGAGAAACAGATATCATCAGCTTGAAATTTTAAAAAGTCCCTTAAGATAAATTAATATAATCAATGATATATTCTGAATGTAGTACTTATTTCCCTATGGTATTTATAATTACTTCTCCTCTGGATATTCTGCTAACTTTTTAAGCCTTAATTGGCTAAACATGTTTGTGAAGTGCCTTATTATCAAACTCATTATTATTGTTGTCAAAGATGTGCCAAGCATTGTCCTAATTGCTATGTCAATCTCAATTTATATATACTTTTACATCTATATATACATTCACTGAAAGAAAAGGCAGATACTGTTATCTTCATTTAGAATTCTAAGGCCTCATCACTCAAAAGCCTTAGAGCCTTTCACCCTAACAGAGTTATTCACTTTCATAAGAATGTATATATTATGAATTATGGATAAATTTGTATTTTTTCATTGACATAGTTTCAGAGATTACAAATTTTTGTTTCTAAATAATTTTCTATTTATAGCATCTAATATCTCAAACATAATTTCCTTCTTATACTGACCCCTTTACATAAACTAATCATTGTTTTGTCACTTAATTAGGAAAATATTGAAGTAACCCAGATAATTCAATTTACCAGAAAATTCGCTGAATTTTTTGTTAGCTGGGAGTTTTAGAACTCAAAGTACTAAAACAGAAAAATAATTTTAATTTTAAAATTTTTGATAAAATTTCCAATAAGTGTAATAGTAAGTTGCAATTTTACATTACAATAGTAAGGTGAATTATTACATCAACCATAGTTACCATCTATGGTTTACTATGTCTAATTACTGTATTCACATATGTTATACATTATGCATATATAATTTGTATATATATGCATATATAAAATTTCATATATTCATTATATATAAATAATACACATAATAAATATACATATAGTATGCATACATTATGTAATATACATATACATATGTATAATAAACATAATATAAAATGTATATATACATAATAACATACATACCTTAATATCTTCTCAACCATCTATGAGGTAGACATCCTTTTTCAATTTATAGATGAGAGAATGAAAGAACTTAGGCTTATAAATGTTATATAATATGTCCAAGATTATAGAAGTAATGAGCAAGTGGGTATTTGAAGCTGGATAAGACTGATTCAAAATTAGATACCTTCCTTACATATCACGCTACACTGTACTTTTGGTCCATGAAAAATATCTCTATTAATTAAAGGCCATATTCCTATCACAAAAAGTTATAGCCTAACAATGCTGTAATAAACATTTTCTTCAAAATTTAAGGATTTGATGGTGTCTCATTCTCAACAAATTTAAAGATTAGTCCCTATCTAACACATAGTTGTTTCTTTTGGATTGTTGTTGTTTGCCTTTGCTTTAAATTCTAAAAGAGAGAAAAAATAATTCTAACAGATTTTCATCTCTTCACTCAATAGGCAATTATTTAGGATTTATTACTTTCCTACCTAGACCCAAATCATTCAATGATGAACATTATGTACAAGTTCCCAGCCTCATAGAATTTATCATCTGAAGACAAACTATAAATATATTACAGTAGTATTTTCTTGTGTTGTGTCTTAATTTCCAAAAATGTGAATGTTGCTAAAAAATGAATTTAATATTTCTACAAATTTAACTGTGTTAATCAGAAATTTACTGAGTTTGTCAGAGTCCACCTATTCATCAAAAATGAATTCTTTGGGATCCCTGGGTGACTCAGTGGTTTAGCGCCTGCCTGCTTCTCCCTCTACCTGTGTCTCTGCCTCTCTCTCTCTCTCTCTCTCTGTGTCTCTCGTGAATAAATAAATAAAATCTTAAAAAAATTCTTAAATACTTTAACAAGTTCATCCTGATATTCTTAGTAATAGAGTTAGCTAGCAAATAAGCCCCTCTCAAAGTTAACATAAGTCATAGGTGACTGATTTTAAATTCCACTCACAATCATCTTTGCTTATATTATTATTCTTAAAAAGAAAAACCATTTATTAGTTTAGGTATCATATGCCTAATATTCTATTTTTTATAAAGTAAAAAGAATAAAATTTCATTTCTATTAGTTAATTATAATTGATGTTTATGTAGAGGGCATGTTTCTGTCTGCAAGTTTACCCCCAAAATACTCAACTACATTCACTAAAATATTCAGTGAAGTTGATGCTTTTTTCCCCCAGATCTTAGCATGAATGATTTGGCAAACAAATGATTACACACCCATGACTATGTAAAATGCTAAGCTGCTCTGTCAAATTCCTGCTAAATTTATAACCTGGAGCGTTCACGTGATTTTCAGAGAAACTCAACTTCAGTGCTGTATCTTAGGCATTAAAAAGAAGGCTTTGTGGCTTATAAAATGATAGGAGGTAAATTCAAAAATACTTCTTTTAAGGTTTATTTCCACTTTCTTTGATTTTTAGTTACTAAAAAACCATAAAGTTACCTGATCAACAACATAAATATATAGTTAACATTATAGTATGTTTAACCCAGGTGTTAAATAATGAACTTAGCATTGACTGGTTTGTAGTCAAGCTAACACGGGTCTCCTGACTTAATGTTGTACCTTTTTGAACCAGGGCTCATGTTGAGTTCAAATTTATTTTCAAAATTGTTGACATACTTTATTTGAAAAGCCATGACAGATAATGAAATAATTTCAAGTTATTCTGAAAATATGTTTTATTTGTAGGTCACTTTTGTTTTAGAAGATAAACGTATTACTTTTAATATCTCAAAATTGGATGATAGATAAGGGACAAACAAAATCAACCTTCAAGAACTATTTGCCTGTTAAAAAAAAAAAAGAACTATTTGCCTTTTTGCTATGTTGATAATAGACATTTCCAACTGCCTTTCTACTCATTCCAAGCATAGTTTCAGAATACAAGGCAGGATAGTACTGGAGGCTATACCAGTTCATCTTGCTGACATAACAGCTGAAACTTCTTTGAACATTTTTAAATAGATGATAGTTCTGAAACATCCTGCATGTTTGTCTTCTTTAATAGAGTCAACCTTTAGCAGGCAAATTTATGGGGAAGCCACAATTTATATTGGTCTTGCATCTTGTAGGTTTTCTCCAGCAAAACCTAGAATCAGGGTCCTAAATTTGGAGATGGTATTAGAAATCTTAAATCTTCATCTCTATGAAGAATCATGTCCTTTGATTTATGTGAGATTCAGTCAAACCACAAAAATGTGTTCTCCTTTTCAACACAAAACAACTCATATTTGTAGATCCATACTTTCTCTCCCTTTAGCATTTGCTTCTCTAAATTGAATGCATTCAGGTTCTTTGAGGTTCCTCATAGAATGTTCATTCTAGAGTTTTCATTCTTTTGGATGCTCTAATCTGAACACATTTGAAACTATTACTATCCTTTTAATTCTAGAGCTCCAAATATCCTGTACATCACTTTCTCAGGAACTATTTAGTAGGCTGTTAGTTAGAAAAAAAGTGAAACTATTATTACACTCAGGGAATTTTTGTCTTCAGCTACTCAAAATATATTTCCAATCACTTCCCACTTCACAAAGAGTCCCATTAAAAATATATATTTTTTTCTGCAAAGCCCCATGTAAATATGCATTTTGTCTGCTCATTTCTTTCCTCTTCCTTCTCTCTCCCCTTTTTTTTTCTCTCTTCTGTCTTTCTCTTCTCTCTCTCCTCTCTTTTTTCTCTCATTTTCTTTTTGCTACTCTTAGAGCTTGCATCCCGGTTTAATGTTTTTGTTTGTTTTTGTTTTTAAATGATGCATACCCTTCTCATAGCTACCCATAATTTCTGACCCTTCTGAGCTGGTGAATATCCTGAAGTTAACTTTCTCCCTCTGTGTCCTTTAGGGAACTCAACTATTTCCACAGGGCCAAGTGTTTATATATATATATATATATTTTCCCCAATCACTCTTTTTTCAAGAATGAATGATTAACCTCAATCACTCATTCTTGAAAAACATATATTTTTCCCCAATCACTCTTTTTTCAAGAATGAATGATTAACCTCAATCACTCATTCTTGAAAAACAAGCCCTTCTCCTTGGCATTTCTGTATGACCAAACTCACTCCATGTAATCAGAGGAAACTAGGCAGAGAATCCTGTATTATTCTGAGGTATTCACAAAAAGTTTAATGTTAAATCAATTTCCCATTGTGCAGGCAAGTCAGAACACTTTTGAATGTTTTCCCGTTCTACATGCCCCCTTAATATTTTATAGATACCCAGATATCTAAAATAGCTCTTGGTGTGTGTGTGTGTGTGTGTGTGTGTGTAACAGATTTTTTTTTCGTTAGTAGAACTAAGTGGTTTCCAAACAGCAGACTGTGACCCACAAGTGGTGATTACAGCAACTTAATGGATCCTAAACAAATTTTAAATGAAGTAGAAAAGAAATGAAAGAAAATATGTGAGTACAGAATACATACTGCAGGTAAGTACAGATGTATATGTAAGTATGTCTGTGTTGTGATATCAAATGGATTTTAATAGTGTATCACAATGAGAAAAATATTTGAAAGCCACTGATTTTGGTAATTTCTTTGGAACATCCTTACTAATTTTGTTTGTCTCATTTCTATGTTTTTTTGTAGTTCTTTAGGGACCTATATTATCCTCTGTAGTTTCAAAGTTAGACAATTTGGAAATTAAAGAGCAAGATGCTGAAATGATCAGCAAACATCTGGAGACATTCTGTCTGGAATATTCTAAAGTATATGCAATTCCAGAAAATATGGATTCCATAGTCCTCTATTTTCTGATACAAATCTTTTATAAATTTGTTTCACAATGTACTCCTATGAGATAATTATAAGATATCACATTGCTCATTTCTGTATAGAATTGACTTCATAAGAACAATACATTCATCCAAGTTCCCAACTGTTCTACCTTTCTCTCTTCAAACTAACTAGGACCTACCAGAGACCACTACTCTAAGGAGGGACCTATGAAGTAATGGTTTCACTTAAGAATAGCCTTGTATGGTGGCAGATGGTAGCTACACTTATGGTGAGCACAGCATAACATATAAACTTGCAAATCACTATGTTGTATACCTGAAACTAATATAACATTGTGTGTCAACTATACTCAAACAAACAAACAAATGAATGTGTTGCCCTGAGCTGTCTTTACATACTCAGAGGAAGCTCAACACTTCTCCTTCCACGGACACTCCTTCCACGGACAACACTCTAAGAATCTCCATACTCTGGAATGGTTCTTACCTCCTATCCAGAGAGAGGACGAGGTTTTCTTTCACTAATGTCTGAGGCTTGTCTTCTAGATTTTCATTTTTCTGCTGCAGAAATGACCTCTTCTCAAGATATTTGACAATGAAAAACTTCATTGCTTTTAAAAAAACCTCATTCCTGTCAATAGCCATACACAGAATTTTCTGACATTAGCACTTCTATTGGGCTTATTATTTAATCAGACTTAAATAATATTATGTATGGGACATAAAGAGTATAATTTAGGGAGACCAAAACAAGCTAATTTCAGTTTTTAAGCTTGCAAACATTTGAGGGTTTCTTAATCACTGTAGTTCACCCAATGACAGTCCACTAATATAGAATTCATGAGTTCTCTTGAGTAGTTAGCCTGATGTTTTCCTTCTATCAACTGACGAAAATAGGATTTGAGTCCTTTCTCTTTTCTTCTTAATAAATTTGGTCAGGAGTTTATCAATTTTATTAATTATTTCAAAGAACCAGCTCCTGGCTTCATTGATCTGTTCTGCTGTTTTTTGTTTGTTTGTTTGTTTGTTTCTATATCATTTATTTTTGCTCTAATCTTTATTATTTCCCTTCTTCTTTTGGTTCTATGCTTCATTTGTTGTTATTTTTCCAGCCCCTTTAGATGAAAGGTTAGGTTGCATATTTCAGGTTTTTCTTCCTTCTTGAGATACGCAACACATTTCTAACATTAGAGAAGAAAAGAAAAAGGACTCAAATAAATGAAATAATGAATGAGAAAGGAGAAATCATAACTAACACCGTAGAAATAGAAATGCTTATAAGAGAATATTATGAAAAATTATATGCTGACAAACTGTGCAATCTATAAAAAATGGATAAACTACTAGAAACATATAAAATACCAAACTGAAGCAGGGAAAAAAATAGAAAACTTGAACAGACTGATAGCAGATAAATTGAATCAGTAATCAAAAATCTCCCAACGAAAACAGTTCAGGGACAGATGGCTTCCCAGGGGAATTCTACCAAACATTTAAAGAATAGTTAATACCTATTCTTCTCAAATTATTCCAAAAAATAGAAACATAAGGAAAACTTCCAAACTCATTCTACAAGGCCAACATTACCTTGTTTCCAAAACCAAACAAACACCCTACTAAAAAGAACTACAAGTCAATATCCTTGATGAACATGGATGCAAAAATTCTCAACAAAATACTAGCAAATAAAATCTAGCAGTATATTAAAAGAATAATTCACCATGACCAAGTGGGATTTATTCCTGGGTTGCAAAGGTGGTTCAATATTTGCAAATCAATCAACATGATATGCCATATTAATAAAAAGATAAGAACCATATGATCCTCTCAATAGATGCAGAAGAAGCATTTGACAAAGTATAGTATCTATTCTTGACAAAGAAGGTAGGAACAGAGGGAACATACCTCAATATCATAAAGGACATACACAGAAAACTCCACAGACTACAACATCTTTAATGTGGAAAAACAGAACTTTTCTTCTATGGTCAGGACCAGAAGGCACCCACTGTTATTTAATGTAGTACTGGAAGTCCTAGACTCAGTAATCAGAAACAAGAAGAAATAAAAGGTATCCAAATTGACAAGGAAGAAGTCAAACTTTTACCCTTTATTGATAGTAGCATAACACCCTATGTAAAAACCCCAAAGATTCCACACACACATGCAAAAATTTCTAAAATTGATACACAAATTCAGTGAAGTTACAGGATACAAAAATCAACATACAGAAATCTGTTGCATTTCTATACACCAATAATGAAGCAGCAGAGAGAGAAATCAAGGAATTAATCCTATTTACAATTACCAAAACCATAAGATACCGAGGAATAAACTTAACCAAAGAGGCAAAAGATTGTATGTTGAAAAATAGACTTATGAAAGAAGTTGAAGAAGACGCAAAGAAATGGAAAAACATTCCATGCTCCATGGCCTGGTTGGGTAAGTGTCCGACTGTTTTTTTTTTTTTTTTTTAAGATTTTATTTATTTATTCATGAGAGACACACAGAGAGAAAGAGACACAGAGAGAGGGAGAAGCAGGCTCCCCAAAGGGAGCCTGATGCAGGACTTGATCCCCAAAGTGTCTGACTCTTGGTTTCAGTTCAGGTCATTATCTCAGGGTCATGAGATTGAACCTCATGTCAGGACCTGCACTCAGTAGGGAGTCTGTTTGAAATTCTCTCTCTCCCTCTTCCTCTGCCCTCCACCCCTCACTGTCTCTCTAAAATAAATAAGTCTTTTTAAAAAACTAAACAACAACAACAAAAACATTCCATGCTCATGGATTGGAAGAACAACTGTTGCTAAAATGTCTATACTACCCACAGCAATCTATACATTTATTGTAATCCCTATGGGAATATCACTAGCATTTTTCGCAGATCTAGAACAAATAATCCTAAAATTTGCATGGAATCACAAAAGACTCCAAATAGTAAAGTGCTTTTGAAAAGGAAAAGGGAAGCTGGAAGCATGCATCACAATTCTGGACTTTGAGTTATATTACAAAGCTGCAGTCATCAACAAGTAAGATACTGGCACAAAAACAGACACATATATCAATGGAACAGAATAGAAACCCCAGAAATGGACATACAACTGTATGGTCAGCTAATCTTTCAATAAAGCAGGAAAGAATATCCAATGGAAAAGAAGTCTTTTCAACAAAGGTGTTGGGAACACTATATAGCAACATTTAGAAGAATGAAGCTGGACCACTTTCTTACACCATACACAAAAATAAATTCAAAATGGATGAAAAAGCGAAATGTGAGATAGGAAATAATCAAAATTCTAGAGAACACAGACAGCAACCTCTGGCATCTGCCAAAGCAATTTCTTACTAGACATGTCTCCTTAGGCAAGGGGAGACAAAGACAAAAATGGATTATTGGGACTTCATCAAGATAAAAATCTTCTGAACAGTGAAACAAACAATAAACAAAACTAAAAGATGTATCTGATAAGAGGCTAGTATCCAAAATGTATAAAGAATTTCTCAAACTCAACATCCAAAGAAACAAATAATTCAGTTAGAAAATGGGTAGAAGGGAAATGCAAATCAAAACTACAATGAGACATGTGTTCACACCACTTAGAATGTCTAAAATCATCAACTCAGGAAACAACAGATGTTGGTAAGGGTGTGCAGAAAGGGGAACCCTCCTACACTGTTGATGGGGTGCAAACTAGTGTAGTCACTATGGAAAAGGGTAAGGAGTTTCCTCAAAAAGTTAAAAATAGAACTACCCTATGACCTACCAATTGTACTACTAGGATTTACCCACAGTATACAAAAAATACTAATTTGGAGGGATATATGCACCCCAATGTTTAGAGCAGGATTATCGGGGCACTTGGGTGGTTGAGTGTCTGCCTTTGACTTGGGTTGTAATTCCAAGGCCCTGGGATCAAGTCCCACATCGGGCTCCCCGCAGGGAGCCTGCTTCTCCTTCTGCCTGTGTCTCTGCCTCTCTCTCTTTGTCTCTCATGAATAAAAAAAATCTTAAAAAAAGAACAGAATTATCAAAAATAGCTAAATTATCAAGAGAGCCCAGATATCCATTGAGAAGTGAATGGATAAAGAAGATGTGGAATACATATACAAGAATACTACTCTGTCATAAAAAGAATGAAATCTCACCATTTACAACAACATGGATGCAATTAGAGACTGTTATGCTAAGCAAAATCAGTCAGAGAAAGACAAATACCATATGATCTCATTCATATGTGGAATTTAAGAAACAAAACATATAAGTATATAGGGGAAAAGAGAGAGACAGAGGCAAACCATAATACAGACTCTTAACTATAGAGTTAAACTGAGTAAGGATGGCATTTGTGATGAGCACTGGGTGTTGTATGAAAGTGATGAGTCACTAAATTCTACACCTGAAACTAATATTAACATACACAGCATGTTAACTAACTGGAATTTAAATAAAACTTACTTGAAAGAAAGAAAAGAAATGTATTGCAAGAGAAAGGTAGTCTGATAAAACTTTTTTCTTAGCCTTTTTTATTTCCATCACATAAAATTTGTATTTAGTTGTTCAGGCACATTTATAGGGATTGGCTACTTGACAACATCTTTAAATGATACTGAAGAATATCAAACTTTTAATTTTAAATTTTTTTTTTTTTTTTGGCAGATGTAACATTTTTAATACCCAACTTCCTTAACATAAGGTAAAACAAACAGTCTTGGGCAGGCAACCACTGTCAAGTTTTTAAACATCCATGGTAATTGCACAGGTATGGATCACATTCAACATTTAGTATATGATCGAATAATCAAAAAGAAGTAACAAACAAAGTTAAGAGCCAAAACTTCTTTGAAAAGCTTCCAATGTTAATTTACTTCTGGATAAGTGGTAAGAGCCATCAGTATAAAACTATTTTAATTTTTAGTCTCTGTCCTTAAAACTGCCTAAAAGTTCTTATTAGAACACAGAAAAACTAAATTTGAGCACATCTGTAATCTTAACAACTTATGTGTCTTATTAGGATCTTTTAATGGAATGTTTTGAAACCAATCATAATTCACTTGCGAGGATTAATCAGAAAAAGAGAATAAATTTTTGAATGGCATGTCATAATGACCTGGACAGAAATAATTATCAACTAGTAATAACTAACACATGCACAGACTGAGAAATGAAATTCTCTGCTATATTATAAAGTATTTTGTAAGACATGAGAAATATTTCTATCAATAACATTCATCGCCCCACAAATTCAACTTTAAACAAGACAACAGTTCTTTCTCTCCAGATTTTTATGTTTATCAGTGCAAAGTAAAACAAAGCAATCTCAGTAGAAATGGCTTATTACAAGGTAATTCTAGAAAGGCTTATTCCTCCAAATATACTAAAAGATGTCCAAATCATTAGAATGATCAACTTCAATGGCTTCTTCTGGGTCCAATTTTGTCTCCCCGTGGCCTTCCTGCGGCTCGTCCAGAGAGGCCAGGGCCTCATTCGTATCACTCGCGAAAGTTTCTCGTGATGTATCATCATCTTCTTGAAAATTTAGATTTTTAATAGCTTGTTTCATCTTTTTTCCCAACACTTGTGTTCTCCGCTTTCTAGCAGCCTTTTTATTTTCATACTCCTTTTGATTTTCAATGTAGAAAATGTCCTTAATTTGTTCCTCGCTAATACTAGGAGTATTTTTCAGGAGATTCAGGAAAACTCCACCTGGTGTTCTTCTTCGACTACCATTCATTATAAAAAGGCCACCATTTTGTTCAACTTCAGCAGTTTCCATCAGAAGTTCAATCGCCTTTTTGTTCCCAATTATCCTCACTACTCGTGCTATCAGATCTTTCTTTGGTTCCTGCAACCTGAAAGAAATTTCATCAGCCACTTTCTCTTGCGCATCATCCTCTGTGATCTCATAGCGGCCTTTATAGTTCATTTCTAGTCTGTCCCCTAGTCTGTCTTTGACAGGTCGTTTCCGTTTGAGATGACCTTGCCCATTTTCCTCTTCCTTTGATCCCATTTTTTTGCCACCATGCATATATTCATCCAGCTCTTTGTCTAACTCTTTTGTATGTTCTTGAGATTCCCTCTTAAGTTTCTTAGCAAGCAAATAATTGTCTCAGATTGTCTGCTTTTGTCAATAGTACCCTCCATTCCCAAGATACCAAGTTCAGTAGCCACTGCATCTTGATTCTGTTCTTGTAGCACAGCACCCCATATATTGTTAACTTTCTTTCCTCCAGGAACAAGAGGTTTCTGGCTGCTCTGGCCAAACTGAAAAGGCTCTGGCTTTGGAGGAGGGTTAAAACACTTCTGTCGCTTGCGCTTCCAAAGGGAGCTATCATCATCTGAATCAGAAAAACTCTCTTCACTTGAATCCACGCTTTTAACAGTTCGATAATGTGATACCGGTACACATGGTGTTGCAGTACCCTGGAAGGGTCTCACGGTGCTGTCCCCACCTAGTGTTTTCGGCACCTGCAGCGGCCGGTCGCTCGGTGCGACCGTCATGTCGGAGTCCGAGTCGGAAAGCTGCCCATCTTCCATGTCGCCGGCGTCCTGCGCCATCTTCCCGCGGCGTGGCGCCAATTTTAAATATTTTTAAACGGTAAAAATGGCCAGGGAATACATCTAAAATGAATTACCTAGGATTTTGGTCTTGATTTTTCACAACCCAGTAAATCAATGAAATAGCTGTTAAGATTTACAAAGAAGTTATGGATTCTAATCAACTACAAATTATCTGTGTTGTAAAGAATCAAAGAAATAACATGGGTTAATGGAACCCCCAGGAAATCCAAAAGCCACATTTTAGCCAACAAATTCATGTCAACTGCTAAGAGGTAGCCAGGATGATTGATTCAATATTGATTTCCTTTTCCTTACTCTAAAAATGGTATAGATGTTTGAGAATATATAGAAGGAAAAAATCCAAAAAGACCTTTCATGACAATATGCATGTATATATACACACATGCACTTGATACACACATTTTTGTGGGAGTAGGTTCTTGTACTTTAAATTGGCTATCGTATATAAATAAGTACACTCTCAGCATGAAAGTTTGGCAATGGTATTAAAATTTTAGCATGTTTCACACTTTCTTTCAACCAGTAAATCTATATCTAGAATATATGTTAAAGAAATCATCATGGTGTGGGTGAAAATCTAGCAACAACAACAACAAAATTACAGCATCTGTACCTTCCATGAACACAGAACATATATCAGTTTTGTTTATCATTGTAGTTCCAAAACCTTATAGGGTAACTGAAAAACATTCAGCTGACAGTTCAACATAGATTTTATGTTACATATATATACATATATATGAACAGAAAAATGACATCAAAAGAATCAGATTTATTCAGAATCAATGGTATTAAATATTGAAGATATTAGAGAATAAAAGAGCCAAAATAAAAATCATGGATAAAATGTAGCAGAAACTTTTTCAAACAAAAATGGCACATTGCAACATATGTCTAATAGAATTTCTAAAAAGAGACAACAGATTATAAGCTAAAGTCAATATTTAAGAGGATAATAATTATAATTACCCAAAATTGATGGAAAACAAGAGAGGAGAATTATTAAGAACCAATCCACACAAAGACACAATGTAGTGAAACTTCAGAACCACAAAAGCAAATAATATAATTGTTGAAGAATCAGAAAGAGAAAAGAATGAATAATTTCTTCAGTGTTAAAAAATGGAAAGAAAATACATATATAAAAAAGATGACATACAATTTTACATATAATACATTTGAAAATTTAGACAACAAATACCAAAACTAAAGAAGGAAAAAAAATGAATAAACTAACCATTGAACAATGTGAATCCATAGCTGAAAATCAACCCATGATATCAATAATACCAGATCTAACTAGATTTACAGAAAATTCTTCCAAATTTCAAAAGAAAGAATAATTTGTATCTCAAACTAAATATTAGGGAGAATAGGAAAATGGAAAATATTTCCAAATCGTTTTATGAGGCAGGAATAAAACCGATGCCAAAGTAAGGCAAGAATGGTATGAAGAATAAAGTTATATTCATTCTTATCTGTAACATCAACACATAATTCCTAGAGTAAAAAAAAATTTAATTATATGATTATCTCAGTAGATGCAGAAAACAATCATTTTATAAAATTCAAACCAGTCATCATAACCATTCTTTTAAAACTAAGAACTGAGGACATTTTTAATCTGATCAAGGGTTCATCAGATACTTCTTGCCCTCATACCCTTCAGCCTCCTTTAACTTTGTCAACTACTGAACTATCTAGGTTTTTGAAGATCTAACTTGATAACAACTCTTCTCATCTTCAATTAATATTTCTTATCTTCTGTCCCGAGTTTCTCTGATGTCACGGGTTAAACATTTATGAGAACCTACCTAGCCCTAACATATCTGAATTTGGGGATTGCTGAACCATAGGGTGATTCTATCTTTAATTTTTTGAGGAATCACCATAGTGTTTTTCACAGTGGCTGCATAAATTTACATTCCTACCAGCAGTGCACAAGGGTTCCCTTTGCTCCTCATCCTCACCAGCATTTGTTGTCTATTGCCATTTGGACACCAGCCATTCTAAGAGCTATAAAGTGTCATCTCATTGTGGTTTTGATTTGCATTTCCCTGATGATTAGTGATGTTGAGCAACTTTTCATATACCTTTTGGTCACTTGTGTGCCTTCTTTGGAATAATGTCTATTCATTTCCTTTACCATTTTTAAACTAGATTATTTTGGAGGTTTTTGTTTTGTTTTGTTTTGTTTGTTTTTTTACTATTGAGTTGTAGGAGTAATTCATATACGTTAGATATTAACACCTTATCAGATATATAGCTTGTGAATATATAGCTTTATCCCACTGTGTATGTTGCCTTTTCAATATATTGTTTGCTTTGGGGTGCAGAAACTCTATGTTTATGTTGTCCCACTTATTTTACCTTTTGTTACCTATGCTTTGTGTGGCTTATCCAAGAAATCATTGATGAGACCAATGTCAAAGATCCTTTTCCTTACATATTTTTTTCTAGTTTTATGGTTTTAGGTCTTATATTTGAGCCATTTATCCATTCTAATTTAATTTTTGTGAGTGGCATAAGGGTCCAGTTTTATTGGTTCACATGTGGATAACCAGTTCTCCCCATTGTGTGTTCTTAGCAATACTATCAAAAACTAGTTGTGTGGGTTTATGTCTGAACTTTCTATTTTGTTCCATTGGTGCATGTCTTTATTTTTTTTAATGTCAATGCTATACTGTTTTGATTACTATAGCTTTGTAATATACCTTAAAATCCAGAAGTGTGATGCCTCCAGTTTTGTTCTTTCTCAGGACCGCTTTGGCTATTTAGGGTCCTTTGTAGTTCCATACAAATGTTGGAATAATTTTCTTTCTATTCCCATGAAAAATGACATTGGGATTTTCATAGGTATTGCACTGAATCTACAGATTAATTTGAGTACTATGGATATTTTCACAAAATAAACTCCAATCGAGGAACACAGGATATCTTTCACTTATTTTGTATTCTTCAATCTCTTTCATCAGTGTCTTATAGTTTTCATTGTACAGGTCTTTCAAGCCCTTGGTTAAATTTATACCTAAGCATTTTATTGTTTTTGATAGTGTAAATGATTTAAATACTGTTTTCAATATTGTAAATACTGCTTTCTTACTTTCTTTTTCAGATAGTTTCTTATTACTGTATAAAAATGCAACTAAGTTCTGTATACTGAAACTTTACTGAGTTCCTTTATTAGTTGTTAGCTTATTCATTATTTACTAATCCATATTTATAACTTTTTTTTAGTGGAGTTTTAGTTTTCTGTATATAAGATCAATGACAATTTTATTGGGTAATGTATTCTTATTTGGATTTTTTTTCTTTGAGCACTCTGAATATATATCATTACATTGTCTTGTGGCCTGCAAGGCTTCTGCTGAGAAATTAGCTTATGGCCTTATTGGGATTCTCTTATATGTGATGAGTCCTTTTTCTCTCTTGTTTTTTTGTTTTTTTTTTTCAAAATTCTTCCCTTGTCTTTGATTTTTGAGAGCTTGATTATAATGTATCTTTGTGAAGATCTCTTTGGCTTATATAGCAACAGCTCCAGCTCTGGGAATTAAAAGCAATGGGGCAACCTCAGGCAAGTCCATCATCTGGGATCAGCATTGATACACATTGTAGAAGACACTGGTCTTCTGCAAATCTCTATTTAGGTGGGATATGTTGGGATATTGGGATTCTCCTACTCTTTCTTCTGTATGGTAAAATTTGTCTGGGAGATCCTTGTGCTGAGATGCTCTGAACTGGGAGATGGTGTGAACAGGTGAAATGCTTCTGGTACTTTTCTATGAGGTCATCCTCAGTCTTTGAGCTCTTCAGGATTTTTTGTTGCTTCTTCTTTATAGACCAAAGTTTTCTATGAGCTATTTTTCTTAATTTGTAGTTTTTTATTTATTGTATTTGTTGCTTTTGCAGAAAAGTTGAACAAAAGGACTTCCTAAACTGCTGTTTGTATGACCTCCTAATCCTCCATTTACTTTGAGAAATTTTTGAAAATTAGAAATAAGATTGTGTATAAATAGGTAAAAAAGTGAATCAAAATTTGTAGAAGAATTTCAAAGCCCAAAGCCAAATTCTATAAAAAGGAGGAAACCATAATGCATCCAACTCAGTGATCATTTAAGTAACACCTTCAGAATAGTCAGGTTTAACAAGCAATTTCCCCTACTAGGATAAACACAAAGAAGCATTTTTCATTACCCACAGGCTAAAGTAGTGGGTTGAAAACTGTGTCTGCATCCGTTTGGTTGTACTCTATGCCTTTTGACCCAGAGGAATGATGCAGAACCACAATACCTATGATTAAAACCATCAGAGCACACCTCCCAATAATACATTCTGTTCTCAATCACCAGAGATGGGCTTTGGGAACAGAAACTAAAACCAGATGCAGGAGAAGTGGAATCTCAAATAAAAAGGTGACAATATCAGCAGAAATAAAAATTAATTTTCAGGGGAGAAAATAAAAATAGGAACAGGAGATATCTGATTCACAAAAGAACAAGGAAGGTTTGAAAAAAGTGTTGCTAGAGCAAAACAACAACAGAAAATTTGAAAAGACATGTAGTTTCAATGAAATAAGAGGATACTGAAGCAGTAAAATAAAAGTGAATATTATTTGTATTATGTCATTAGTTGCTTATTTATTACTTGTTACTTTAAAATGCAGTTAGATATAGTAACATTAAAATATGTTAATTAAAGTAAAAACTCAATAGATAGACTACAGCCCATTGGTTATAAAGAGAATTCGTGATCTTGAAGACTGAGTCCAGGAAATCTTTCAGGGAAAAAGAAAATCATCAAATAAATAGGAATCTGAAAAGTAACAGAAACTTAAGAATGCTTGAGTCTAAAAGTTTCAACATCATCTGGTATACCAGAAGGAAAGGCCAAGAATAAAGAGGAGGATAAGATTATTGGTTGCTTTCTCCATTTCAACTCCAAAGAGACTATAGCAGCTAAACAAAACAAAATGACAACAGGAAGAAAGAGGAAAGAAAGAAGGAAGGAAGGAAGGAAGGAAGGAAGGAAGGAAGGAAGGAAGGAAGGAAGAAAGAAAGAAAGAAGAAAGAAAGAGAAAGAAAACAAAAGAAAAAAAGAAAATAAAGAAAAGAAAAGAAAAGAAAAAAGAAAGAAAAGAAAGAAAGAAAACAAACCTAAACCAAAAATGAAAAAAAAAAAAAACAACATTGAGTGCCTTTCTGCTTCTGGATGCCGCCGAGTAAGCATCCTTAAAGTCTCCCCTCCCACTGCCATCATGTCTAAGTCAGAGTCTCCCAAAGAGCCTGAGCAGTTGTAGAAGCTCTTCATTGGAGGTTTGAGCTTTGAAACAACTGATGAGAGTCTGAGGAGCCATTTTGAGCAATGGGGAACACTTACAGACTACGTGGTAATGAGAGATCCAAACACCAAGTGCTCCAGGCTTTGGAGCAATGGGGGAGGTGGATGCAGCCATGAATTCAAGGCCACACAAGGTGGATGGAAGAGTTGTGGAACCAAAGACGGCTGTCTCAAGAGAAGATTCTCAAACACCTGGTGCCCAATTAACTGTGAAAAAGATTTTTGTTTGTGGCATTAAGGAAGACACTGAAGAACATCATCTAAGAAATTATTTTGAACAGTATGGGAAAATTGAAGTGATCAAGATCATAACTGGCCGAGGCAGTAGCAAAAAGAGAGTTTTTTTTTTTTTTAATAAAAAGAGGTTTTGCTTTTGTGACATTTGATGACCATGACTCTGTAGACAAGATTGTCATTCAAAAATACCATACTGCAAATGGCCACAACTGTGAAGTAAGGAAAGCCCTATCGAAGCAAGAGATGGCTAGTACTTCGTCCAACCAAAGAGGCTGAAGTTGTTCTGGAAACTTTGGTGGTGGTCATGGAGGTGGTTTTGGTGGGAATGACAACTTCGGTCATGGAGGGAACTTCAGTGGTTGAGGTGGCTTCGGTGGCAGTTGAGGTGATGGTGGATATGGCGGCAGTGGAGATGGCTATAACGGATTTGGTAATGATGGAAGCAACTTTGGAGGTCGCGGAAGTTATAACGATTTTGGCAATTACAATAATCAATCCTCAAATTTTGGACCCATGAAAGGAGGACATTTTGGAGGCAGAAGCTCTGGCCCCTATGGCGGTGGAGACCAATACTTTGCCAAACCAGGAAACCAAGGAGGCTATGGTGGTTCCAGCAGCAGCAGCTATGGCAGTGGCAGAAGGTTTTAGTTACTGCCAGGAAACAAAGCTTAGCAGGAGAGGAGAGCCAGATAAGTGATAGGGAAGCTACAGGTTACAACAGATTTGTGAACTCAGCCAAGCACAGTGATGGCAGGCCTACCTGCTATAAAGAAGACATGTTTTAGACAATACTCATGTGTATGGGCAAAAAACTTGAGGACTATATTTGTGACTAATTGTATAACAGGTTATTTTAGTTTCTGTTCTGTGGAAAGTGTAAAGCATTCCAACAAAGGGTTTTAATGTAGATTTTTTTTTTTTGCACCCATGCTGTTGATTGCTAAATGTAAAAGTCTGATCATGATGCTGAATAAATGTGTCTTTAAAAAAAGAAAGAAAGAAAGAAAAAACATTGAGCTATGGATCTACAGAGCTTAAGAAAAGAATGAAAATCATGGAGGAAGTTGTGCTCCAATAGAAAAGGACCATCAATTGGAACACAGGAAATCAGAGAATCAACTGTTGAGTGAGGCCTTTCTTTTAATTTTTTAAATTATGTAAAGATACACAAAGCTAGAAAAAAGTTTATATGCCGCTTTGTTTTTCAAATTTTAACTATTTTGTTTCATAAACTGTCCACATACAGTTTTAGAATTTTTTCTAGAAAAGAAAAATCCTTTCTTTTTATTCTTATACTATAGTATAAATCTTGAATTGATAAACATTTTCTTTCATTACAGTGCCATTACCACACATAACAAAATAATTATAGTTCTTTTGGTATCATTAAATAGCCAGTCCATATTCAAATTACTATACTGTCACAAAACTTTGAATCACTTTTTAAAAATCAGGTTCTAAACAATTTCAACATTGCATTTGAATGTCATATCGCAAAATTTAATTTTTGTTTTGAGGTCGTTATAAATTCATAGCCAATTATACAAAATAATACAGAGAGAAGTGTGTGTGTCAAAAGGGCAACATGGGTGATCTTTATGGTGATGAAAATGTTCTGTATCGGGATCCCTGGGTGGCGCAGCGGTTTGGCGCCTGCCTTTGGCCCAGGGCGCGATCCTGGAGACCCGGGATCGAATCTCACGTCGGGCTCCCAGTGCATGGAGCCTGCTTCTCCCTCTGCCTGTGTCTCTGCCTCTCTCTCTCTGTGACTATCATAAAAAAAAAAAATGTTCTGTATCTTGATTGTATCTAATGTCAGAATTCTGGTTGTGATACTACAGATTTGCAAAATGTTCCCAGTTGTGGAAACTTTATTATTTGGCGTAACTGAAAGTGCTCTCTATTATTTTTTCAAGATTGCTTTAGCTATTTTAATTCATTTACACACAGGGAACTTGACTTTGACATTCCTGAGCTATTGAAAAAATGCCAGGATCTAACTTTTTTTAGACCTATTACATGGAAAAAATATTCCACTTAACACAGGAAAAATAACCCAACTAACAAAGATTTCTGTAATTCACAGAAAGTACAAAGTCTAAATGAACATGAGTTCATATGGCTGAAGATTTTATTCCTCATTCCAAAGAACAATCTCCCCCACCTCCCTGCCACAGTGGAAGGAACCTATAGCAGACCCCTCAAGGAGTTTGTTGAAGCCTGTTTGAATAAGGAGCCAAGCTTTAGATCCACTGCTAAGGAGTTACTGAAGCACAAGTTTATAATACCTAATGCAAAGAAAGCATCCTATTTGACTGAGCTCATCAACAGGTACAATAGATGGAAGGTTGAGCAGATCCACGAAGACCCTGGCTCTGAAGACTCAGACACAGAAACAGATGCAGACAGCCAAGCATCCAGAGGCAGCAACTCTGGGGACTGGATTTTCACTATCCAAGAGAAAGATCCAAAGAGTCCTGAGAATGGAGCTCTTCAGTTCAGACTTATAAAATAATAGGATGAAAGGCATTCCAAATAGTCCTTTCTCTCAGTGTTTATCTACAATTATTTCTCCTTTGTTTGCAGAGCTGAAGGAGAAGACCCAGGCATATGGAGATAACTTGGGGTCCATAGAAGAACTGTGAGGGGCCATCTATCTGGCAGAAGAGGCCTGCCCCAGGATCTCGGACATCATGGTGACCCAGCTGATGCAGTGGCTGCAGAGATATTCTCTAAGTGGTGGAGGAACTTCATCCCACTGAAATTTCTTTGGCATTTGGGGTTTTTTCTTTTCTTTCTTCTTCATCCTCCTCCCCTGAAAAAGTCAATGAGAGAGAGCCTTTGCTGACCTTGCTGCAGTTGTGTGCCATCCAGGGGACCCCCCCCAACCCCCAGCCATGGGTGCCCACTGTCCAGAAACACACAGGCCCTTCTTCACTAGCTTTACCAGACACAGCCACTCAGTAGGGTGGGAAAGGTCAGCTCCTGCAAGCAATCATTTTCTTTTCTTGTTTTTTTTTCTTTTTTTTTTTTTTAAATTTTAGGCATACTGATATATAACCTGAGAAAAATTGTCAGCAAAGTAATTATGGTGTTGGGAAAACAACAGGTTAAATACATCAGATGACATGAGGATAGAAAAATAGACCTACAAATATACGAGAACTTGACACACAACAAAGATAAGATAAAAAAATCAGTTCTGGAACAAGATGGCACAGATTCACTTTTCCCAAATCTTTCCCTCTAAATACAATTCAATACTCAGGAAATAATTCAATCATAAAAGAACTCTTAATGATGAACTGAAGAAAGTGGACCTGCCAGAAACAACTGGCTTGAAGAATGATACTAGAGTGAGTTTCCCATATATTCTTGACTGGGCACCAGAGTCCTGCAACCCAGAACTACCATAAGGCATATAAAGCAAGCAAGCAAGAAAGCAAAACAAAAACAAAAACAAAAACAAAAACAAAAACAAAAAAAAACAAGGCAGCTCTGATTTCTCGATGCAAAGGATCAGTAAAGGGGAAGCCCAGATGGGACTTAATGAAGAGATCTATACCCAGTAGCAGTGGTTGGCCTGATCTGCTTGCAGTAACAGCACTAGCAGAACCCAAATGAACTGTTTTATCCCATGTCCAACATCTGCCAGCAGGAAGAATTCTGATCTTATAGTTGTGACACCAGCAGAACTCAGAGACAATCACATATCCTTCCCCATACCTGCTGACAGGTGTTCACTTGATCTGTCTACAGGAATGGCAATAATAGAATCTATACTAGCTAACTTATATTCTGTCCCACACAGAAGAACAAATCGGACTAGGAAAGCATGGCAAGGGCTTAGGAAACTAAATCATCATTGGAACTATGGCCCACTAAAGCAGACTGAAACTTACACACTAAATCTAAAGAAGGTGGATTCTTGTTAAAATACAAGATTTAAATAGAATAAGAAGCCTCTTAAAATAATATCCAAAATGTCTAGGATGTAAGTGAAAACCATTTTTCATGGCAGCAAGCAAAAAAGCAACAACTTAAATAATAAATGACAATCAGTAAGTGCCAATAAAGAAATGAACCAGATACTGAAACTACTCAGTAATGATTTTTTTAAAATTCATCACAAAATTGGCCCAACACAACTTTCAAATTGCTTTAAAACAAATACAAAAACTTCAACAAAGAAATAGATGATATTTAAAATGCTCAAATACAGACTGTAGACATAAGAAACATTAAAATAAAAATAACTTGCTCAATGCAAACTTAATTAAAAAATACAATAACCAAAATAAGAAGTGGATGGGCTTCATAGTAAAGCAGAGATGACAATGAGAGGATTGGTGAACCTAAAGATAGATCAATAGAATTTACTTCATCTAAGCAAAGAGAGAAAATAGACTGGACAAAAAATGAACAGAGACTTGGGACTCTGAGAATAACTAAAGAGTTAATATACGTATCATTGGAGTCCCAGAAGAAGAGGAGAAAGGATATATGGCTGAAACATTACTCAAAAAAATAAAAGCTGAATCTTCCTAGATTTAGGGCAAGACACAAGCCTATAATGAAATAAGCTGAAAGAATACTAAATAAGATAAACCCAAAGAAATACATGCCAAGACACACCATAAAATTAAACTTTTGGAAGCTAAAATCAAAGAAAAAACCTTAAAAGCAACTGGATAGAAATGATATTATTACCTAAAGGGGAAATTAATTCAACTGAGATAGCCAGTTTCTTCTGTGAAATCATGGAGGGCAGAGAAGGAATACATATTTTTCATGTGCTATAAACAACAACAAAAAAATACTCAATAACTTCTAACTACAAAGAAACTATCCTTTTTACAAGTGAAGAGGTAATCAAGACATTCTTAGGTTTTAAAAAACAAAACAAGAACAACAACAAAGAACTGTCTGCTAGCAAAACTACTCTTAAGGAATGACATAAAGAGGCTATTTTTTTTAAGATTTTATTTATTCATGAGACAGAGAGAGAGAGAGAGAGAGAGAGGCAGAGACACAGGCAAGGGAGAAGCAGGCTTCATGCAGGGAGCCTGATGTGGGACTCGATCCAGGGTCTCCAGGATCACACCCTAGGCTGCAGGAGGTGCTAACCGCTGCACCACTGGGGCTGCCCTAAAGAGGCTATTTAAACAAAAAGAAGATGATAACAGAAGACTTGGAACTTCAAAAAATAAACAATGGAATGGGCTAAAAAAAGGGTAAACCAAATAGATTAATCTTCTCCTAATGCTCTTAAGTCATATGTGATGGTTGAAACAAGAATTATAACACAATCTGTTATATTCAACATATGTAGAAGAAATTCATAAAACAACAATATTTTAAAAGTGAGAGTATAGGGACTTACATGAAAGTAAGGTCAGTAGTAATAGTTTGTGATAAATTACTTATGGATATTAAAATGACTAACATACCTATATATTTTATTCAAAAATAGTGTAAGTAAGATGGAATCCTCAAAACATGAAAATTATTCAAAGGCAAGAAAAGCAGAAGAATGAGAAATAGAAGATCTGAACATAAAATAAATAATAAAATGATATGCTGAAAACCTAACATATTAGTAATGATATTAAATGCAAGCACTCTAAATATATCAATTAAAAGTGAGATTGGTAGAGGGGAATTAAAAGAAAAGTATGACCTAAGTAAATCTTCTATAAGCAATCTACAAGAAAATCACTTCAATTACCATGAAATAGGTAGGATGGAAGCAAAATAAATGGAAAATATATATCATTGTGATGTTAATTTTAAAACCTATGATTAGTTATGCTATTAGCAGATGGAATAGACATCAGAGAAAATGAAATAACGAGGGGCAAAAAGGGATATGATATAATCATACATGGAACAATCTACCAAGGAGGCTAAATATTTATGCAATGAATAGCAGAGTTTCAAAATGCCTGAAAAAAGAAACTGATAGAGCTGAATGGAAAAAATATAGATTTATACAACTATAATTAGGGAGGTTAATACTACTCTTTCAATGATTGACAAAAGTCCTACAGAGTAAAATCTGCAAATATATAAAGTAACTGAAAAACAGCATCAAACCACAGAATGTAATTGACAATTATAGAGCATTCCACACAACAATATCAGAATATATATCATTTTCATTGCCCATAGAACATGTCCAAGTGGGACTTATTTCAGATATGCAAGGCTAGTTCAATATCTGAAAAATCAATCATTGCAATCCATCACATCAACAATAAAGAAGTCTTATATCCATTTTTATAGGAAAATCATTTCACAAAATTCAACCACCATTTATGATTTAAAAAATAACCCATAGCATACTAGTCAGAGAATAATTTCCTCAACATGATAAAGAGCATCTACAAAAGACCATGCTATTAACATCATTCTTCACAATGAAAGATTCAATGTTTTCCACTTAAGATTTTTAAAAAGGCAAAAAATTTACAATTATACCACTGATAAAGTGTTGAAAGGCTGTAAGACAACCTAGAATTCTGTACCCAGCAAAATTATCTTTAAAGCTGGATGAGAAATAAAGACTATCTCAGACAAACAAAATCAGGGATTCATAGCCACCAGATCTTCTCTGAAAAAAATAAAAATAAACAATTTAAAGGAGTTATTCAGTGAAAAGACAATTGATATAGGGCAGAAACTGGGATCTACATAAAGGGGAAAAAGGTGTCTGAGAAATAATAAATGAAGGCAAAATCTTTCATTTTTATTATTTAATTCATCTAAAAGACCACTTTTCATTTAAAATATTTATAGTAAAAAGGTATTGGGCAATTATAGCATATTGATAAGTGAAACAATTGATAGCAATACCACAAGGGATGGGAGGGAAGAATTGGAAATTCTGTTGTATGTACTTACACTACATGTGAAGTATAGCATCAGTTGAAGATTAACTTAAATAACATGACAATATATATACTGTAAAATAAAAGAGACACTCAAAAAGTAAAAAAAAAAGATATGCTAACAGATGAGACACAATAGAATATCAATATAAAAATGCTCAATTAAAACTAAAAAGGAAGATAAGTAGGGCAGAGAGCAAAAATATAAGCAGTGAATTGAAGAACAGTTACAGATTTGGTAGATATTATGGTTATATCAATAATAACTTTAAATGAGAAAGACAATATTGGATGAATTAAAAGATTATCAAAAAAAAGAGATTTAACTATCTACTATACAAAAGAAACCCACTTTAAATATAAAGATACACACGAAGATGAAAAAGAGATGAAGAAAGTTACACCATGCAAACATTAATGAAAAGAAAGGTGTAGTAGCTATATTAACTTCAGACACAGCAAACTTTAGAACTAGAAAGAAAATAAATAACAGAGTGGAAATCAATGAGATTAAAAACAGGAAAGGAATAGAGAAAAATCAACAAAACAAAACTTGGCTCTCATGCGAGGTCAATAACCATCTAACCAGGCTAACCAAGAGAAAAGGAAATAAGACACACAATTCACTAATATTAAAAATGAAGAAAAGAGTATAATTTTTTATCGTATGGTAAAATTCCATGAAAGACACTGAAGTGCTACAACTCACACAAGGGGTAATATATAACTCGAGTAACCCTATATCTATTAAATAAATTGAATCAATAGTTAATATGACATATTATTGGAATGAATAAAAAATGCATTTGCAACACCATCAACAAAAGCAATATTCAGGCAAAACTCAAACAAAATGTCTTTATCCTCTTCATACATTTACCCATCTTTCTACCCACTCATCCCTTCATTAACAAAGTGTTTCCAGAAATTTATAGGCAATATGTTTTTGGGAATGAACTAAAACATCACACAAATAAAAAATCATATTGATAAATATAATAGGGGAAACAGATGGAGAACTGCCACAAAAGTCCTTTCTTAGAAAGCAAAAGAAAGGACACTTAGAAAGTGACATTGAAGCTTTGAAGTAAGAGTGGGTGAGATAGTCACAAGAAGAGGGAGATGAAATACAATTCAAGGAAAAGTAACAGGCATCTAGAAAAATCCTCAAAAGGGAACAAACTTATGCCAGCGAACTGAAAAAAGCAGCGTGGACAGCAGACACGTTGGCACAAAAAAGTTGGAAAGGTGAGCAGAGGCTAATCCTGAAGCCCACATGAAGATTTTTGTTGTTGTTGTTAAAGATTGTATTTATTTGAGAGAGAGAGAAAGAGCAAGTGGGTGGGAGTGAGAGGGCAGAGGGAGAAGGAGAGGGAGAGAGAAGCAGACTCCCCACTGAGTAGGGAGCCTGGTACGGGGCTCTATTACCCAGGACACTGGGATCATGACCTGAGCTGAAGGCAGATGCTTTAACTGACTGAGCCACCCAGGCACCCTGAAGCCCACATTAAGATTTAAAAATTTTTGTCCTTAGTAATGTGGATCACCTGTGTGACTGTTTTTATTGTAATAATGCAACTAAATTCAAGCTATTCAATTAGAAAACAGGAGTTAATCATACACTAACAAGGTGTATCAGAGGAACCAAAGGCAAGATTTTAACAGCCCCAAGAAGAATCATGGAAGAGCTGATAGGATTCCACTAGAAATCTCCACATTTTTTGCTTTCTTTTCTAACTAATTCTTTTGGCTTCTCAGGCCCATGGGCTTATCTTTCCTTATAAAATGCAGATAAGTGGGGGAAGGGCAGGATTGCCAATCTTCCAAGCATAATCTGATATCCACTATACCATACTGCTTCCCCACCCCATATGCCCCAGATTTACTCTCTTTGCTCTACATTTATTTGTGTTATATAATGTAGAGTGGTTTGGCCTCTAATCTTTTTCTATCTATTTCTTTAAAGCTCAATTATGCCTCATCTATACACAGAAAATCTTCCCATGCTCTCTTAGCCTAGATAAATTACTCTGGTTTCCTTACTTTCAAAAACATGTTTTCTTAAATATCTTGGTATTTTATTAAATTTTGCCTTCACCTATTTTAAGATAAACATCTTTTTAAAAATTTGTATCTTGCTCAAAAGAATTCTAGATATTTCAAGATTGGTATTATACCTGTATGCATAATTCCATATATGCCTCCCCTTGTGCCACACGCATAGTGAATGTAATAAAACAAAACACAGGGATGCCTGGGTGGTTCAATGGTTGAATATCTGCCTTTGGCTCAGGGCATGATCCCAGGGTCCCTGGGATCGAGTCCCACATCGGGCTCCCTGCAGGGAGCCTGCTTCTCCCTCTGCCTATGTCTCTGCCTCTCTCTGTGTGTCTCTCACGAATAGATAAATAAAATCTTTTAAAAAATTAAAATAAAACACATAGTGAATGCTCAACACATATTTGCATACCAAAATAAATAATAAAGCTAGATGCATAAAACTATTATTTATAAAATATATTTTAGGGGCACCTGGGAGGCTCAGTCAAACAACTGCCTTTGGCTCAGGTCATGATCCCAGGGTCCTAGGATTGAGCCCCACATTGGATTCCCTGCTCAGTGGAGAACCTGCTTCTCCCTCTCCTCCTTGCTTGTGCTCTCTCTCATTATCTCTATTATCTCAGTCTCTCAAATAAATTAATAAAATCTTTAAATATATATACATTTAAAATATATTAATATATATTTAAAAACATATATTTAAATGTTATGATGTATCAGGGCTTATAAAATACTTACATTGTACCAATTTAAATTTAGCTGTAAGATAGATTTACTTTACTCCATCTAGCCCACAAGATAAGGAAGTATCATATTGCTAGTCATTCAGACAAGGGTATTCTCAGTGAGGAGGGAACCCCTTCCCATATTCCTAAAGATCTTCATTTGTCACCTGGAATACTGCATTAGCCTACACTCTGGAACTTGCCTGGCCTTGCTTCTCTTTTAATCAGTCTTCAAAAGTGCTGCCTAAGGAGTCCTTCTGGTGCATAAATCCAAAGGCTCACTGACCTGGTTTAAATTCTTTAATAGATTCTCTCTACCATTAGTATAAAATCCACACTAGTAAGACACTCAAGGTCCAATATGACCAAGCATCTTTCCACCTATTTCCATTGAGTTGTCTACTACCAGTCCTCCAGAGATGTACTAGACATCTACGTTTTCTCTCACCCACACCATCCTGATTGAACCTTACTCACTCTTCAGGCCTTAGCTGAGGAATCTTCGTCTTACAGTCATTGAGATAAGGAACTGATGTTTTCACCTTTCAGTCACCAACAATCATCTTGTGATGAATCATGAGTCCTGGAGACCAGGGATAGAGTCTCTGAATTATTTTTAATTTGTTCTTAGCACATGTCTTGGTGTTTAGTGGATTCTCAGATAGTGTACATTAACTAAATGGAGGGAAAACACTGGTACCCAAAGATGAGGCTTTAAAAGCTCTAATTACTAGGGTGCCTGGGTTGCACACTTGGTTAAGCATCCAACTCTTGGTTTCAGTTCGAGTTGTGATGATCTCAGGGTCGAAGATGGAGCCCCACCTCGGGCTTCACACTAGGTGTGAAGTCTGTTTAAGAATCTCTCTCTCCCTCTTCCTCTGTCCCTCCTGCTCTTGTTCTTTCTCTATAAAATAAATAAGTCAATCTTAAAAAAAAAAAAAAAAGTTCAAATTGCTTAAATGGTCAGAGGAGTGATTTCTGCATTTTGTGCCAAAAAACTCCCTGGATTTTAGATTGGATTGAGTTAATATGTCTAGAATAGAAAAGATTTAGACTATTTAAAAGCATCTTAATTAGAAGTCCCTGAAAGTATCTAAAAGCAGATTTCTTTTTAATAAGCAGGCCTTGCATAACCTCAGTGACCACACCATCTGTTGAGCATTTTTGTAACATCACTGAGAGTGAATTGCATGTTCTAAGTTTGGCCCATCACTGTTCTGTGTGGTAAAAGGCATGGCATTTTTAGCATGTTCAAATTGCAAGTAATTTAGCATTTCGGAAAGTTCTTTGGTGATTTGAGTCATATTCAGGCAGTAATTATGATTTGTTTGAAAATGGGCTATAATGCGTGATTATTGTATCATATACATTGAAATGCATTTATTGACTTTCTAAGTTTTGAGTACAGTAATTACCCTGAAATGAAGCAAAGCCAATTTTACTTGTTTTTATCAACTTTAAAATGTGCAAGTTAATGAGAGTTACACACTGACAATTTTTATTGTTTTACTTGCTCTGTTGTGAATGTTAGCATCCCAAATCAATATATTGTCCTTTTGATCTGTTAGCCATCAGAGGAATAGGTTAGGTTTTATAGTCTTATTTTTTTTCATATAGGTGGTACTCCAGATCTTGAGGATAAGTCAAAATGGAAGGGTTTTATTTCCTACAGAGTCTTTTATGATTGCTCAGGAATAACGCTCTTCCTATTCCCATTTCCCCATCATCCCCATGTGAATAGAATAGCAGGCTTACAATCAATCGTGAAAATAGCTCAGGATATTTACATCCTCAGTAATGTGTAAGTCTTTGATTCATTCACTTGTTCTTTCATTTATGTATATTTAGTAATCATTTATTATTATATGGTAGATGCCATTATAGGCATGGAAAAAAATCTCAATAGAGAGAAAGGCATGCTCTCTGCCCTCAGAGAGCATACAATGTGGTATAGGAAAAATGTATGTAGATGGACTAAGTAAGACACTAATATGTGCTGCGACCCAAGAAATAAAGAACATTCGATGAATGTATAGGAAAGACAGGAAATCCAGTTTGGGGAGTGGGAAAAACTTCCTGACCAGAAAGAGTGCTAACTTGACTGAGAGCTAAATAACAGAGGAGGAAGCTCCCTGCCTAAATAATGCAAGACACTGATATGTAAGATCAGCTCTGAATCCTGAAAAGAAAAGCAATCTGGACCATGTGGTCTACAAAGTACCAGAACAGTCATGACTGTTCCGAAACAAACATCACTACATTCCACCTTTACTGGAAATTGCTGTATTTATTGTTAAATGAGTCAGTAGCAGGTCTCATTGTAAAGGGATAACCTTGTTGTACTTTTGCTCTCCTTTGAGAAAAATGCAGAGTTCTGTCAGCTTTTCCCTGTTTAATCATGTGTTAAATCTCAAGAGCTCCTTTTAGGACTTTTTTTTTTTTTCTTTAAATGAGTCCCTTAACAAGTCTCGATGCCAAAATCACAGATCCTCACCTGAATATACTTCCGAAGGTTTGGTGCTATGCACGAGTCTTCATTAGGAAAGTGACAGAGTCTTGATTGTTATTTAATTTAGAGAAAATGATACCTCATGTCTGGGCATGCTAGTTTGTGGATTTAAAAATAAATGTGAGATCTCAGAGTCAGGTGGACTTAGCTCAGGCTGTGGAATTCTGAATAGGGAAAATGATTCAGTGATTAGGACAATTTAGGGGACTATTTTTATTCATTCTTTAATTTTGCATTTTTAAAGGATCCTCATATTATTTGCAAAGTCACCACAAGAAGTGTTTCGTATATGAGACTTTCATAACACACATCTATTTCTACATTGAATTAAAAGTGCATATAATTGATCTGTAATTAGAACTCTGTAGGATCTTGGGCAGTAAATTCCCTTCTTTCAAAGGGCTTCTGTTTTGCGATCTATAAAACAAGGAAGCTGATTTAGATAACAAATGGCAAACACCTGAGAAACACTGCAATTTCCATATTCTATACCCATAGTAGGTACCACTAATCAACCACTCTTCCCTACAGAATCACTCAGCACAATGACCTAGGCAACTGTGAATCAGAGCTAGAACAGAAAATAAAATATATTTACCATGCTTTGGCCAGATCTCTTCGGCCTCTTATGCAACCAACAGTCCTCAAATAGGATAATTCTATGGAGTGTTGTACTGGTTTTATTTTTCTTTATTTTATTTTGTTTTTTGAAGATTTATTTATTCTTAGAGTGAGATTGTGCACAAGTGGGAGGCACAAAGGGAAAGGGAGAGAGAATCTCAAGCTGACTCTCCACTGAGTGTGGAGCCCAAAGCAAGCTTACTCTTAAGAACCCTGAGATCAGGGCAGCCTGGGTGGCTCAGTGGTTTAGCGCCGCCTTCAGCCCAGGGCTCCCTGGGAGACTCGGGGTGGAGTCCCACATCGGGCTCCCTGCATGGAGCCTGTGTCTCTGCCTCTCTCTCTCTGTGTCTCTCATGAATAAATAAATAAAATTAAAAAAAAAAAAAAAGATCCTGAGCTGAAATCAAGACTTAAGTGCTTAACCCACTGAGCCACCCAGGCACCCCACTAAGTACCATACTGGTTTTAATTCTTAATGTTACTTTTATGCAAAGAATAGATGCACATTAAAAAAAAAAAAAACAAGCTCAAATAAGCAAAATAGTAAAAGAATAATCACTCTAAATCCACACCTCCAGATAGCTCTCATTAATATCTTGAGAATTTTTATTTTTTAGTACTATACCAAGTGCTAAATTTTCTTAAGAATGCTTTAGTTGGAACTATTTTTTATTCTAAAAATGTTTGGCCCCCAGATGAACAAGGTTTCTTTATTTTGAACACCTGTGGATTAAATTGATCATTTTCAAGACATTTTGATGATATTTTTTATGTGAGATCTCAGTTTTACTGGCCAGTTCTTGTCTTTTCTTTAGGAAAGCAAATTCTCATGTGACTACTTAATGTCTCTATAACTAGGGGCCAAATGGCTCCTTATGCGGAGGATCCTTATTTCATGGTTTTAAAAGCCCTCACATCTCAGCAGGTCCTGCCAGCCCACTGGAGCCAAACTGTTTTACTCATTCTTGATTGGCACCTTCTTTATTCTCCTTATAACAGAAGGATAATCTGTCTAAAACTTGTAAGGAATACAAGCCTGTATGTTAGGTCAGAGTGAATGCAGTAAAAGGGGATATAGAGGAAATATAACTTCTTACTAATAGTATGTTTAAGAAACGAAGACACTAGAGACTCTTGTAGTTTTTAAACATAATACAACTTTATAATTTGCAAATTTCAGCGAAATAAAGTGTTCTATTACAGTGTTTCTCTAGCAACCTTGTTATTTACCCATAGCTCAATTTCAGTATATATATCCACCTTAAGTATATATATTAATATAATATACATATTTTGCTATACAGTGAATATATACTTTCAGTGTATATATACATACATATATACTCAATAAATATATATACTTAATATATATAACACATACTTGTATATATTTTATCTATTTATATAAATACAAATAAAATTATACTTAATATATACTTAAGTATATCTTTATGCATATCATACATATATACATATACTTATAAGACACCATTTAGTTTTCATATATTGAAAATTCAGTAATTATATAACTAAGAAATTAGGGCATTATACCCAGTCTTTCTCACATCCTTAAAAGTATGCTCCAGCAATTCTCTTCTTGCCTACATTATTTTTCACCCTCTAGTGGATCATCGCCATCAGCAAATAAGAAGATATTATTATTCTCATTAAAAAAATCATTAAGCTCAATAATAAGAAAGCACACTACTCAATAAAAAATCTGGGTGAAAAATCTGAATAGACATTTCACCAAAGAAGATATATAAATGCTTAAGTATACAGAAAGATGCTCCACATCATATGTCATTTGGCGAATGCAATAAAAATAAAAATGGAATACTATAATTAATACCTAGTAGAATGGCCCAAATCTAGAATAGTGACAACACAATATTGGTGAGAACATGGAGCAACAGGAACTCTCTTATGCATTACTAGTGGGAATGTAAAATAGTGAAGCCACTTGGGAAGACATTTTGGTGGTTTCTTAATAAAACTGTTGAACATAATTTTACCATAAAAATCTAGCAATTACATTCCTTGGTATTTATTCAAATGAGTTTGCAATGGACTGGATGTTTGAGTTCCCACAAACCTGTATGCTGAAACCCTAATGCCAATGTGAAGGTATTTGGAAGTATGACCTTTAGGAAGTAATTAGGTCTTGAAGGTAGTGCCCTCAGGAATGAGATTAGTGCTCTTATAAGAGGCCAGAGCTAGCTAGCTAGCTTTCTTTCCACAAAGTGAGGATACAAGAATTCAGCAGCCTCCCCTAAAAATCGTCTATACTTTACCTATTCATCATCCCTCCTTCTACCCTATACCCTGGCAACCACAGATCTTTTTACTGTTGCCATGATTTTGCCTTATCCAGAATGTCACACAGTTTGAATCCTATAGTACATAGGCTTTTCAGGTTGGCTTCTTTCACTTAGTCATATGCATTTAAGCTTCCTCCATGTCTTTTTGCAGCTTGATAGCTCATTTCCTTTTAGTACTGAATAATATTCCATTGTCTGGATGTACCACATTATCCATTCACTACTGAAGGACATCTTGATTGCTTCCAAGTTTTGGCAATTATGAATAATGCTGCTATAAACATCTGTGTGCAGATTTTTGTGTGAATATAAGTTTTCAACTACTTTGGGTAAATACCAAGAAGCACGATTGCTGGATCTTATGGCAAGAGTATGTTTAGTTTAGTAATAAAACACCAAACTGTCTTCTAAAGTGGCTATACCATTTTGTATTCCTACCAGAATAAGAGCTTCTACTGCATCACATCCTTGCCAGCATTTGGTGTTTTCTGTCAGTGTTCTGGATTTTGGTTATCGTAATAGGTGTACAGTGGTAACTCACTTCTTTAAAATTGACATTTCCTTGATGACATGATGAGGAACATCATTTCATATGCTTATTTTCCATCTGCATAACTTCTTTGGTGAAGTGTCATTTATAAAAAACATTTTTAAGCAGGTTATTTTCTGATTTTTGAGTTTTAAGAGATCTTTATATATTTTAGATGACAATCCTATATCAGATATGTCTGTTGCCAATATTTTTTCCAGTCTATGGCTTGTCTTTTTATTCTCTTGCTAGTGTATTCAGAGCAAAACCTTTTAATTTTAATGTTATCAATTCTTTCTTTCATGATTGGGCCTTTGGTGTTGCATCTAAAGAATTATGACCAAACACTATGTCATCTAGATTTTCTTCTGTGGATGTCCCAATATTCTGAATGGGGTGGAATAAAAATTAAAACAACTTTTAGTTTTGATGTGTGTGTGTGTGTGGATAGATAGATATCTGGATCAGTCATTCTGGGCCCTTTTAAATGACTTAGCACTTGAAAAGCCTGAAAAAAACTAAAGCAGTAGAGAATCACCTCATACAGATGGCAAGATACTGACAACTAAACGGGAAGGTATCAGAACAAGGTTTAATAGAAATCCTTGAAAAAAGTAAGCCAACAAACAGAAAAGAAAACCACAGTTAAATTCAACAGAAGAAAAGTCATGGACTCTGAGGAAGAGGATGATTATTGAAATTTAAGATGTTTAGAGACTAGAACTTAATGGAACAGTTCTAGAACAGATAGTACTGGGCAGAAGTGAAGATCTGATTATTTACTTTGTTTAGTGTCTATATGCCTTTAAAAAAAACAAACTTGTTATGCAAACTAAGAAAATATTTATACAGTCCTCTATTATATTTTCAGAATAAATATCTTGCATTCTCTTACTTCATTTATGTTAATGCATTTTTGAGGAATTGGGAAGGAACTACCCTTTTTTATAAGTAAAAAATTGACTTTTTTGGTACAAAAATGTTATTTGTACAATAATTATGCATAATGATATTGATCTCAGAGCATGAATGGCCATTGATTTTTTTTATATAGTATTAGGAATAGTTTTGCTTTAAGATGCCCACACTTTTTTTCAACCAAGCTCTTCTTTGGAAGCATGACTAAAAAGTTGTAAGACAAACTTCATAAGTTAAAAGTTTAATTGAAGTCCATGGAATGGGATGAATCAATCTAGAAAAGACTGATCTGTACAACCTCCTTACAGAAATTGAAGTGGCAATTTACAGGAATTTTTGTATATTGCTCCATAAATATTTGAATATTTTATTGATAATCTGTATTAACTATTTTCAAGGAAGGGAAACCAAACTGTGGTAAGCACTTAATAACCCTTGCTCCTAATTCTTAAGATTCTTATCCTATACTAATGTTTTCTTTCCTAATCTATATACAAAACAACCCAAAAAGAGTCAAAATAGTAGACAAGCCATACTTAACTCACTGAGAGAAGCAAATATAGTCCTTTATAGATGAAGATAATGGCATTGAGGTTTTCTTACTAGTGCAAATGTTTATAATTACACCTATAATGAAGTTTAACCTCCTAAGTAGATTTGTTACATTTATAAGTTTTATCCTACCTGCACATAATTTCCTATGTTAAAGATTTCACAGATACATCCAGAATACA
Organism: Canis aureus; assembly: GCF_053574225.1. Classification (NCBI taxonomy): domain Eukaryota; kingdom Metazoa; phylum Chordata; class Mammalia; order Carnivora; family Canidae; genus Canis; species Canis aureus. The sequence goes on from NC_135614.1 coordinate 51,027,220, forward strand.
TAATACAGCACAGCAAATGATAAAATGTATCTTAAGTTCAGGAGTAGAGCTGCTATTAGTCTTCTATGACAGTAAAGCATAGCTGTATTTGCTGGACTGTGTTTGAACTCCAGCGCTTGCCATAGTATCATTCACGTACACACTCATTAGATAAGTGAATGTATAGCAGAAAATAACATTTTAGTGATTATGAATGCTGGTGACTATAGCAGTGATCTAGATTCTAGATTCTGCAGAATTCTTTTTTTTTTTTTTTTTTAGGATTTATTTATTTATTTGAGAGGGAGAGATAGAGGAGCATGGGGGGTGGTGGGAGGAGAGAGGGGAGAGGGAGGGGACTGAGTGAGGAGCCTGACATGGAGCTCCATCTCAAGATCCTGCAATCACAACATAGGTGAAACCAAGAGTCTGAAGATTACCACACTGTGGCACTCAGGTGCTCCTAGATTCTGCAGATTTCTTAATCCAAATTACAAAAAAAAAAAAAAAAAAAAAAGAACGCTTCTGATAATACAAATGGTAAACACCTTTACATAACAGAAAACCTGTTCCATGTTTAAGGGCAAAGCAATAAATATTACTCATCACTATATCTCGCACAGTATTTTGTATATTGTAGATGTGGGATTCATGCTTGTGGATTGATGGATATATCAGGCTTCTATAGAGACAAGCTATTTAAAAAGCATCTATTTATGATGGACTGTCCACTGGCTACTACTTTAATGCACTATTCTTAGGGAACTATTCATATAAAGTTCAGTTAAACCCTTTCTTTTGAATAGGAATTTTTTTATGTAGAGGAATAATACTTTTCCCACCTCACCACACCTCCCTCCCCACTGCAGCCAAGTAGCCAATGAATAGGAGGAAATGGATGTGACTTAGCGAAAGTATACATGCAATTTGTGAGTATGTCTGAGCGGCTGGTTGGAAATAAGAACTATACAAGTCAACAAATCCTGCGGCCAACATGTCACTTTAGGTTTCATAGAATAGGAGGTGAGATGGTGCACCTCTGTATTGGATTAAAACTTGTGCGACCAATTGTTTTCGCTCACAGGTTAAAAAAAAAAAAAAAAAAAGAGGGTGCCTCCTGGCTGAGAAAGATGGGAGCGCAAGATGCCCTTCCCCGGACAGCAGCCCCGCTGACCCCCAGCCTGCGTCCAGATGCCAGAGTGTCAGGCTGATGCTTCGGGACAAGCAAAGGGGCGTCTCCCAAACAAAGTCAGGGAGCCCCTCCAGCAGCCCCTTCTGCGTTGGGCCCCGTCAGGGCTGAGTCCAAACAGGAGAGCTCTTCCCTAAGACTGTTATTAAACCAACGTGGGAGGCCTGGACACATTTTTGCTTTTGTTTTTGTTTTTGTTTTTCTGGTTTTTTTTTTTTTTTTTTACACCAGTTCAAACAAGTTTTTAATAAAGCATATAATTTTACAGTAAGGCATACATGCAATCTTTCTAGAACTTAATAAACAGCCATTTCAAGTTATTACTGGTAGATGCTCAGGTATCATGACTGCAAAAGGCAGGAATGGGTATGCATGGCCAGGCAGTAATGGGCTCTTGGTTTATTTTCCTTTAACGTGTTCACGGTGGAATATGTTAACATATTGCCTCACTGTTTTCAAAGCTAGATGTTTGAAGGGCTCGTGTCTGAGGGTCAGGTCTTAAAAAGGAGGGGAATGAGGGGGGCTGGCTGTGAAGTGGAAACCCTCCGCTCCCCGTTGTGAGCTCCCTCCTGCCTGGAGGTCGCCCTGCTGAGGCGGGTTTTCTGGTGGGACCGTGGCCCCGCGGCTCCTACCTGCTCTCAGGGGGGGGCCTTCCCTCCTTCCCCCAGGCTTGGCTGGTGGCAAGCTGGGTTTTGTTTGTTCGTGAGCAGTTGTTCCACACGTCTGCAGCTTCCAGGGGTTCCCGGGAGGAGGCGCGTGCAGGGTCCTCACCGTCTTGAAGAGAAAACAGCAGCGTGAGACGCAGTGAGAGGAGCAAAGGCACAGTACACAAGGGCCACGAAAGGACCTGGCTGGGGGGGGGGGGGGGGGGAGTGTCTTTAGCTTAAGAAGAGACAGCTTAAAAAAGAGTAACGCTTTTAAAATGTAAGGTCAAAACCCAAACGAAACAACAACAAAATAAAAGGTAAATTCATTTTATTTTGTTTAAAACTACCCGGTGGATTCCTATCTTATTCAGAGAAAGATGGAACCTTAGAATAATGGTTGGTAAAGATGTAGGAAGAGTGGATTTTACCTGCCTAATGATACTGAGCAAAGTCGGGAGACATTTTTGGTTGCCGTCATGAGGGATGAGTGTGCTCCTGGAATCTGGTGGACAGAGGCCGTGATGCCGCTAAGCATCCTACAGAGTACAGGGCAGCTTCTCACAACAAAGAATCATCCAGCTCAAGGTGCTGAGGTTGAGAAAGACCTAAAAAGATCTCAAGACCCTTCTCAACAAGCTCCGTCACTTCTTTCTCATCTCCTCCAATTGTCTGTATTTGCTGTGCCCCAACCATAAAGGCTTCCCTGCTCTTCCTTTTGTGTTTCTTCCTCAAAAGGCCTGTACTATTTTCCTTCTTTAGAAGCCACTTCCCTTAATGGGACGCCTGGGTGGCTCAGTGTTTGAGCATCTGCCTTCGCCTCAGGGTGTGATCCTGGTGTCCTGGGATTGAAGTCCCACATTTGGCTCCTTGAGAGGAGTCTGCTTCTCTCTCTGTCTATGTCTCTGCCTCTTTCTCTGTGTCTCTTGTGAATAAGTGAATAAAATATTAAAAAAAAAAAAGTAAAAACCACATCCCTCCAATAGCATGGTCTATGTCCTCATCTCCTTCAGGTTTTTGGTCTCAGTAAACATTTCTTGAACTCTCTGCTTCAAATTTTCACCACCGCTGTCCACATGGCCTATGCTCTTTCACTTCTCTATATTGCATTCATTTATCATATTGTCTACCTCTTCCCACTGTCACGTAAACCTAAAAAGGGTAGGAATTGTATCTATTTTGTTCCTTTCTGTATCCTTATTTCTGGGAATTGTGTTTTTGAATGAATGAATAAAAGGATGAGCTGTACAAAATTTCTCATGTAAAGTGTTCTATATACACGAACAGAGAAAAATCTGGGACCAACTGACAGGGCCTATAGGAAAACAAATTTCAATTCAATAAGAACAATCTATTAAGATACCAAAAAAGTTAATAGAGAGCTCTATGTTGCAGAGTTCTTTATGTTCAAGCAATGACAAAATAATCACTGAACGAGGATACATAGACAGAATTCAAACATTGGCTCTTCAAATTTCTGACAAACTATAAGGTGGTAATATGCATAAGCTTTGGACTTAGACATATCTAGGCTCGGCTTCAGTTCTACTACCCTACATATTGACTGTGAGCCCTTGCGCAGATTATTGAATCTCTCATTGCATTGCTTTTTATATAAAATCAGGATAATAATAATATATTCTCCAAAAGATTGATTACAGGAGGAAATAAGATATTCTGTGTGAAGTACTAACACATAACTAAATGCATATATGTGTTTATAATAATAATGATTAAAAATAAATAATAGTACTTATTAGCATTAATATATTTTTTTCCAGAGTATATAACTGTGTCTCATTTATTTTAAGTATTTCAGATTTGTTATCTTTACCTAAATACCCACTATATTTTCCCTAGAATCTTCCTAAGGACAGAAGCTTAAATAATCCTTAGAATTAGAGGTATAGAATTATTATAGGTATAGAATTATTATATTACTCTTCTGTCAATCGAGGTCCTCTCTCAAAATACTTAGGATAAGTTCTCAGTCTCAATACTGACATGCCTATTACATTTTAAATGTTTAGAAATTTTATTTGTAGAATAAAAGTAAGAATTTTATTTGTAGAAATTTTCCTATAGCTCTTCTTGACCTCTGGTAGATTCACAAATCTACCATGGGACACTACTATATTTTGGTCACTGGGCAACATAAATTTTTGTGTAAATGGTAAAGATGATTATAGAGCAGGATAAAGAGGGTGAAAATCTTGGTACAAGTAAAAGTAAAACTTTAGAGGTATTATCTAAAATTGGTGCCAAAGACAAGATTGTATACAAAATGTAAAATTCAAAAATGTGCTCCTCAGTATATAAGAAAATGGCATCATGGAAGAAAATTCTACTCAATGATAAAGAGACCAATACTAGTGGGTGTGTTTATTTATCCTATATATGATATGGTTATGTAATGATTCTTGGTGACATGTTAATGTCATTTTGATGGTTAATTTTATATGTCAACTAAAGGTTACTCACATAACTGGTAAAACATTATTTCTAAGGGCTAAGGTTACTCACATAACTGGTAAAACATTATTTCTTCTTGTGCTTGTGAGAGTGTTTCCAGAAGAAATTAGTATTTGAATCAGTAGACTGAATAAAGAAGATTACCCTTGCCAATGCAGGTAGTGCTCATCCAATATTTTGGGAGGCCTGAATAAGCTAAAAGGTAAGGAAGAGTGAATTTGCTCTACACCTGAGCTGAGACATTCATACTTTCTTGCCCTTGGACATTAGTCCTCCTGGTTTTAGGGCTTTGACACTCAGACCAGGACATATACCATGAACTCCCCTGGTTCTCAGGCCTTTGGACTTGGACTGAATTATGCCACTGGCTGTGCAGAAAGCAGACTGTGGGACTTATTGGCTTCCAAAATAATGTGAGCCAATTTCTGTAATAAATCTCCTCTTATGTACATCTATATATCCTATTGGTTCTGTCTTCCTGGTGAACCCTGACTAATACACAAGTGTATGCTAGCTCAGGCTGCCACGAGAAAATGCCACAGGCTGGGTGGCTTAAACAACAGAAATTTATTTCCTTACGGTTCCACAGGCCAGAAGTCTCAGTTCAATCAGCAGGATTGGTTTCTGTTGAGAGCCGTCTAACTGGCTTGTTGATGACCACCTTCTTTCTGTATCCTCACATGGCCTTTCCTAGGTGTGCATGCCCAGAGAGAGAGAGAGGGGGAGTGGAGCAGGTTGGAGGTGGGGGTAGAGAAGCAGAGAGGGAGGGAGAGAGAGATCTTCCTCATTTTATGAGCCATATTTTATGATCCATTAGGATCATTTAAACTTAATTACCTCCCTTTGGCCTTACAATTGGGGGAGACACAATTCAGTTCACAGCATCCCTTCAGGTGTGTGCCCCCAAAATATGCCATTTAAAAGTATGCCATCCACAGGCTCAAAATGTTTGAGAATTAGACCCTAAGGATCTCAGGATGCTCAGCATGTTAATAATTACAATGCATTCACCCCTCCAATAATTCCATTAAATTTCATGCCTCAATTATATGTTTCAACAAATTCTATGATTTTGTCCTTTCATCTAGTAATTGACAAATGTTGGAGCATTAGCCTAAAAAATACACTTCTGACTTTTATTCCATAGGTCACCCTCTCCTAGTGTCCAGTTTTTATAGTATTGTAATGTACCTGGTAAAAACTTCATAAGTACTTAACTACCTGTGGCTCAGAGTATCCCTACTGATGATTGTAAGCTAGAAATTTAAAGCAGGGTGACTGTGTTGAGAATCTTTTACTGTCTCAATTCCTATCGCTATACTTTCAGGATTTTCTGATGACTATATTTTAGTCACCTGAATCCAACTTTTTTTTTCTCCCCTGCTGACAAAGGAAAAGAGAATGAATGAGGGACATAGGGAGAGAAGAGGGAAAAGGAGAGAGGGAAGAAGGAGAAGGACGGAGAGAGTAAGAGAGGGAGAGACAGAGACAGGAGAGAGAAATAGAGAACAGTTTAAAAGAGGAAGTGATTTCATTGGTCACTTCTTACAATGGGTATATGGGCTGGAGTGATCTTGAAATGACAGAGTGAATTCCCTCTTTTCTCATTCACTACCAAATACTTGGAAGATATCATGTGACATGGGATTCTAGGATTCACAGATAGATAATTTTCATTACATGACCTTTTTAGTATAAACATAACTGAACATATTGTATATTTTATTTTACATGGACATTTTAAAGAATTACAACCTATTTCTGACAACATGTAATTCTGACTTACCTCTTGGCTTTGAAAGCAAATCTCATATCCTATGTTTCTATTGCATACATCGTAATCTCAGGAAAGTCAACTGTGTAACATATTCTATCATAGATACAGGACAATTTTTAAAAAATTGAAGTAGCTACATAGTGACAAAGGCATTATCATTAAGAATTGGTATTTCTCAAAAGAATAGTAACTATCTGTAGTCTCTTCTATGGTAGCATAAATGTTGATTTTAAAAAATAACAGCTCTCTATAATTTAGCCCTCCTTACATTATGATGCCTCACAAAAAAAGCTTTTCAAATATCTTTTCTTTCCTTTGGTTGAAAGAGCCTTTGGAATGGTACAATGTCTTACTAGAATTTTTACAAAATGACAAGCAATGGTTTCTGGGGTTGCAATAGTATGCTGTATGTACAAGTAAAATTAGAAAGGTAAATCTTCCTGTATTTAATTACATTATTATGATAGAGGCATTACCTGAGTTTCATATCTTTTTAACTTCGGGCATTATATATGGAGGCTATATAGAGCACAAATCTGCAAATATCATCAAATAGTATTTTCAAAGATGCCTGAATTATTGGAACCAATCACTCTGATCTCATGTTGGGTTTTTTTGTTTTGTTTTGTTTTTCTTTTCTTTCCCACTTAATTGTTGGCTGAGAGAAGTGGTTCTTAATAGTATGACTATAGTCATGTTTATTCAAATAATGAAAAATAAGGTTATCCATAGGAAAGAAGAACTTTGTATCCTGAATTGCAGTTTTCTTATGGAGGAAATTAAATATTCACTTTGTCTCCATGTGGAGAGATTTTGTGGTAGGAATAGACACTGTAATTTGTCTGCGGTACAAATATTCCTATATAGATCACACTCACTCAGGAAATGCCCAGAATCTAAATTACAATAAAACTATTTTAGGCAAGAAGGATTAAAAACCCAAACTGTTTAAATCATCAGGGTACTCAGAGAATATAAATGTGTGTGTGTGTGTGTGCGTGTGTGTGTGTGTGTATCTCAATCAGGGATTTAAAACATACACCCTAATATACTAATATACTTGGGGATAAATATATTGTATACTTTGGTAATAAGGCTAAAAAGAAGAAGAAGAAGGCATGATGAGAAAAGAAGAAGCATGATGAAGACAAAATCACCATTTCACATATAAATGAAATGTAGCTATATCCAGATTAACATTTTGGTGATTATAAAGCTTTCATTTTGATTGGTTTTCCAAGCTGTCAAGAAAAGCACACTCATACGTTATACTTATTGAATGTCATTACCTGAATATTAACAATGAGACTACCTTTAAGAGATACGAACTGATAGAAATTCTGAGTGTCCCTCCTTTTCTACTCTTCTGCGTTTACTTGAAGATTTGGGTCAATACAATGTTCACTCAATTATTAAGGTTAACTTAAAAAATAAAAGGTGAAAAGTTTTTTTTTTTTCCTTTACTTCTTTTAAGAAAAATTCTAGACCACAATGAAAAATTCACCCCAGGAATTGCAGTATCTCTTAGGCCAAAGAGAATGTTAATTTAAGTCATTATTTTGAAATAGAAGATAGCAGTTTCTTAGGCAATATTAGCAATATTGTCTAATGAGACTAATTCTATCAAGCCCCTGTATATATGAGCCTTAGCTACACTATATCTCCCAGGAAGAGAAAATAAGAATTTTGTATGTCTCTAGGATAAAGAGAAGATGAAGATGGGAACATTGTACCTATTCATAACCTAACAGACTTTCCCCCTTGCCAATTCCCTTATTTTCAACCATCCTTTACTGCTTCAACATTTCTTTCAGTATTTGCTTCAATTTTAAGATCTTCTCCAAACCTCACAGCATATACTCTTAATATGTAAATAAGTCAAAAACATTATCAACTATTTGAGAAAAGTTTTTCATCTTATTCAGACACAATTTCCAGTCAGATCTTCAATTTGACCTTAAAAAACAATACCCTATCTCCTGTATGTCTAAATGAAAGAGCTGTGAAATACTGCCTTCAGCTATTATAGTTTGTTGGAACCATATTCTCATATTTTATGTATTTGATTTTTATGTGAATTTTATCCAGATTTGGTATCAATTGTAATGTCATGAGGTGAAATGCTATAAAATTAACTAAAATCTAAGACCCACAGATTTCAGTTCTATACAATGCATGGCAACTGACTCACTATGGAAACCAAAAAATTGACCACTTGTGCCTTCTATTTTCTCATCCACAAAGTGAAAATAATGGTATTTTCTCATGGGGATTTTATTGAGATTCCAAGAGACTCAGCTCAGAAAGTAGATTTCAAGTGCTTTGAAATGTATAAAACGTGAAGACAGTAATAAAATATTATCAAAAAAAAAAAAAAAAGGGATCCCTGGGTGGTGCAGCGGTTTGGCGCCTGCCTTTGGCCCAGGGCGCGATCCTGGAGACCCGGGATCGAATCCCATGTCGGGCTCCCGGTGCATGGAGCCTGCTTCTCCCTCTGCCTGTGTCTCTGCCTCTCTCTCTCTCTCTCTCTCTGTGTGACTATCATAAAAAATATATATATATATTATCAATAAAATGGTGAGAATAAGTGAAATTTATAGAATGAGAAGCCCGACAAATAGAGATCTTTGTTATTTTGCTTCTGCGATTGAAGTTAAAAAAATTATCATTTTTTCTTACACTTTAACAACTGGTACATGCACATTAAGATTTATGTCAAAAGGAAGACCTTTAAATTTGTTTGAAATATGTACATTTTAATATAGGTTTTCCAACCCATGAACATGAACATCTTTCCATTTATTAATGTATTCTTTAATTTCAGTATATCAATATATTGTAGTATATATTCCAGTATAGCTCTTTGATCTCTTTGGTTAAGTCGCTTCTTAAGTATTTTATTCCTTTTGACACTATTATAGTGCGATTATTTTCTTAATTTCCTTTTCACACTTTGTTTTTAGTGTATAGAAATGCAACTGATTTTTGTATATTGATTATGTATCCTTCAACTTTGCAACCTAAATATCAATCAATAGATGAATGGATTAAAAAATGTGATGTCTACACACACACACACACACACACGCACAATGTAATATTATTCAACTTTAAATGGAAGAGGGAAATCCTACTATTTGCAACAACATGGATGGGCTTGGAAAACATTGTGCTAAATAAAATAAATCAATCAATCACTAAAGGACACACTTCCTGACTTCAGTTTTATGTGGTATCTGAAAGAGTCAAACTTACAGAAGTAAAACATAGAATAGTTGCCAGGGCACAAGAGGAGGGGGAAATAGGGAGTTGTTCAATGGGCATAACACAGTTATAAAAGTTGAATAAATTCCAGAGATCTGCTGTAGAATACAGTGCCTATAGTTAGCAGTCCAGTATTGTGTACTTAAAAACTGTTGAGGGTAGGTCTCATATTAAGTGTTCTTACAACAATAAGAAAGGAGGGAAAGAAGGAAGGAAGGAAGGAAGGAAGGAAGGAAGGAAGGAAGGAAGGAAGGAAGGGAGGGAGGGAGGGAGGGAGGGAGGGAGGGAGGGAGGGAGGGAGGTTTAGAAGGTGGGAAGGAAGAGGGAAAAAGAAAAGGAACAGTAGTAAACTTTTGGATGTGATGGATATATATATAACCTTGATTGTGGTGATGGTATCACAGATATATGTAATGTCCAAATTCATAAAATTGTATATATTAAATGTGTGCAGTTTTTTGTATATAAATTATACCTCATACAGCTGCAATTTTTTTAAATAAAATTAGAGTACACACACAGACACATAGGCATAGACACATTCACTAATATACTAAAGAACATACAGTAGATATGTTGAGATGTTGAACTATGCAAAAATAAATAAGAAACTCAGTATTACAAAGTATTGATGTTACAGTTCAACACTCCTTTTAAGTAATTTGAGAATTGAAATTTAAAACAGAAGGAAAAGTAAACTAAATTGAAAGGAGACTTTTAACAAATCTTGCAAGAGAGTCGTTTTATTATTAATCCATATTCCCATGAAAGTAAATAAGTCAAATTAGGTAAACAGGAAGTTTACAGACATGACTGCTTGAAAGAAATATTCTATACAACATTATTTAGGTTTGCTTGCCTCATGCATTAATTTAAAATGTTAGTCTTTAAGATTAACTCTTTTAAAGTTATTTGAACTAAGTTTATCATCTAAGTAATTGACCTCATAGGTAAATACTTGATTGATTTAAAAGGGAAATAGAGTGAGCACCACTGCAGTTTCATCAGTCTGGAATTTATGCTAAAACAAAAAAGGAAATAGTCTTGGCATTTAACAAATGGAGGAACATTTTCATATATTGATTTATACTACTAAAAGCAGTTCAAACATTTATTTCCTAGAGGTGGCATCATAGTAAATATGAAATATGGACTTTGGTTTCTTACATCATCTGTAGAAGAAATAATTGATATCACTGATTTGTTGAGCTCAAAGCAGCTGGTTAGTCACATTAATTATAACCTGAAGGCTTTTACTTTTACCATAAGTATATTCTCTGCTTTCTTACCAAAGCCCAGGATGGTTTTACTTTATTGTGTGTAGATTCATGAATGACAACCTCTTATAATTCTCATTATGGACATAATTCTGATCAGGAGTGATCACTTGAGCAATCTGCACGCCTTAATTGTGTGCCTAAAATAAGCACTTTGGTTGGCATACGTGTCACACTATTAATATAAATGGCATTTGTTTTCAGATATCAGAAAGATTGCTTCAGGAGCCATCTCTCTCCTGTATTGAAAGGAAGATATATCCTGATGCTTCTGAGTGCCCAAAACCAAATGGCCAGAGAAAACCATTGAACAAAAATAGAAAGTCAAGGAACTCAAGTCAAGAGTACACCAAACGGTAGTGTTATATATGTGAATCACTTTACTACTCTGGCTTTCATTTTTTCATATGAAATAGATGTTGGAAAAATTGCTATGATTCCCTCCTACCTTGCTATTCTATAATACATGTCTGAAACTTTCCTGAGTCCTTTGAGATGCAGCTGCCAAACAGTGGAATTTCAGTTCCTCAAGGGTTGTTCTCACCATGTATTCACTATTTTGCCTCCTTTAATCCTTTCCGTAGCTTCTGAAAAGAGTGTGCCTCAAGCATTGAGTGGCTTTTCTGTTTTCATCAAAGAGCCAATAAAATTGAAATTTAAGTCAAGAAAGAGTAAAATTGGAGATAATTGTGGTGAAATCATGCTAATAATTTTGAGTACTCAGGTTTTTTCATAAATTACTCTCCATCATGATCCAATTAATCATCATAATATCTCCTTGAGGGAGTTAAGTAGCTAATATTACTAGGTGAATTAAGACGCCCATTTTTATTTTAAGAGGTATCATTCCCAGCTTATTTTTAACACCAGTTATCTCTTTACCTAGAGTAGGTAGGCTGAAGTATACCAGTAATGCCACATATACTCTTTTCATGTGATCAAAAATAGATTATCTTACAGATTTATTTCATGAATTTGATGGTATTTCAAAAGAAGTAATTATGTGCCACTGTGTGTGAATTTTAAGTTCCTCTGATTTTTCCAAATAAGACTTTAATAACTAAATTGAATCCACAGGCTTCATGAACTTATCAGCTCTTCCATTAATTTGTTGTGTGTTCTTGCCCAAATTCTTAAACATGTTTGTTCCCCACTGTTAGAAGTTAATAACTTAATTGGTCTGTTAATGTTTATATTTCTTTGATATGGTGTACAAATTCAAAATAATATTATTGTCATTATGTCTGATAGCAATATTTATCCTTTAAAATGAAAACTGCCAAACAATGACAGTTTTTATTTTTTATATTTTATTTTTTATTTTTTTACTGGAGTTCAATTTGCCAACATATAGCATAACACCCAGTGCTCATCCCATCAAGTGCCCCCCTCAGTGCCTGACACCCAGTCACCCCCACCCCCGCCCACCTCCCTTTCTACCACTCCTTGTTCATTTCCCAGAGTTAGGAGTCTCTCATGGTCTGTCTCCCTCTCTGATATTTCCCACTCATTTTTTCTCCTTTCCCCTTTATTCCCTTTCACTATTTTTTATATTCCCTAAATGAATGAGACCATATAATATTTGTCCTTCTCCGATTGACTTATTTCACTCAGCATAATACCCTCCAGTTCCATCCATGTCGAAGCAAATGGTGGGTATTTGTCGTTTCTAATGGCTGAGGAATATTCCATTGTATACATAAACCACATCTTCTTTACCCATTTATCTTTTGATGGACACTGAGGTTCCTTCCATAGTTTGGCTATTGTGGACATTGCTGCTATAAACATCTGGATGCAGGTGTCCTGGCGTTTCACTGCATCTGTATCTTTGGGGTAAATCCCCAGCAGTGCAATTGCTGGGTCATAGGGCAGATCTATTTTTAACTCTTTGAGGAACCTCCACACAGTTTTCCAGAGTGGCTGTACCAGTTCACATTCCCACCAACAGTGCAAGAGGGTTCCCCTTTCTCCACATCCTCTCCAACATTTGTTGTTTCCTGCTTTGTTCATTTTCCCCATTCTCACTGGTATGAGGTGGTATCTCATTGTGGTTTTGATTTGTATTTTCCTGATGGCAAGTGATGTGGAGCATTTTCTCATGTGCTTCTTGGCCATGTCTATGTCTTCCTCTGTGATATCTCTCTTCATGTCTTTTGCCCATTTCATGATTGGATTGTTTGTTTCTTTGCTGTTGAGTTTAATAAGTTCTTTATAGATCTTGGAAACTAGCCCTTTATCTGATAGGTCATTTGCAAATATCTTCTCCCATTCTGTAGGTTGTCTTTTAGTTTTGTTGACTGTTTCTTTTGATGTGCAAAAGCTTCTTATCTTGATGAAGTCCCAATAGTTCATTTTTGCTTTTGTTTCTCTTGCCTTCATGGATGTATCTTGCAAGAAGTTACTGTGGCCTAGTTCCAAAAAGGGTGTTGCCTGTGTTCTCCTCTAGGATTTTGATGGAATCTTGTCTCACATTTAGATTTTCCATCCATTTTCAGTTTATCTTTGTGTCTGGTATAAGAGAATGGTCCAGTTTCATTCTTCTGCATGTGGATGTCCAATTTTCCCAGCACCATTTATTGAAGAGACTGTCCTTTTCCAGTTGATAGTCTTTTCTCCTTTGTCAAATATTAGTTGACCATAAAGTTGAGGGTCCACTTCTGGATTCTCTATATTGTTCCATTGATCTATGTGTCTGTTTTTGTGCCAGTACCATACTGTCTTGATGACCACAGCTTTGTAGTACAACCTGAAATCTGGCATTGTGATGCCCCCAGCTATGGTTTTCTTTTTTAAAATTCCCCTGGCTATTTGGGGACTTTTCTGATTCCACACAAATATTAAGATGATTTGTTCCAACTCTCTGAAGAAAGTCCATGGTATTTTGATAGGGATTGCATTAAATGTGTAAATTGCCCTGGGTAGCATTGACATTTTCATAATATTAATTCTTCCAATCCATGAGTATGGAATATTTTTCCATCTCTTTGTGTCTTCTTTAATTTCTTTCAGAAGTGTTCTGTAGTTTTTAGGATATAGATATTTTACCTCTTTGGTTAGGTTTATTCCTAGGTATCTTATGTGTTGGGTGTACTTGTAAATGGAATTAACTCCTTAATTTCCCCTTCTTCAGCCTCATTGTTAGTGTATAGAAATTCCACTGATTTCTGGGCATTGATTTTGTATCCTGCCACACTGCTGAATTGCTGCATGAGTTCTAGCAATCTTGAGGTAGAGTCTTTTGGGTTTTCTCTGTACAGTATCATGTCATCTGTAAACAGGGAGAGTTTTACTTCTTCTTTGCCAATTTGAATGCCTTTTATTTCTTTTTGTTGCCTGATTGCTGAGGCTAGGACTTCTAGTACTATGTTGCCTAGCAGTGGTGAGAGTGGACATCCCTGTCTTGTTCCTGATCTTAGGGGAAAGGCTCCCAGTGTTTCCTCATTGAGAAAGATATTTGCTGTGGGATTTTTGTAGATGGCTTTTAAGATGCTGAGGAATGTTCCCTCTATCCCTACACTCTGAAGAGTTTTGATCGGGAATGGATGTTGTGTTTTGTCAAATGCTTTCTCTGCACCTATTGAGAGGATCATATGGTTCTTGTTTTTTCTCTTGCTGATATGATCAATCACATTGATTGCTTTACGAGTGTCAAACCAGCCTTGCATCCCAGGGATAAATCCCAGTTGGTCATGATGAATAATCTTCTTAATGTATTGTTGGATCCTATTGGCTAGTATCTTGTTAAGAATTTTTGCATCCAGGTTTATCAGGTATATGGGTCTATAATTCTCCTTTTTGGTTCGGTCTTTGTCTGATTTTGGAATTAAGGTGATGCAGGCCTCATAGAACAAGTTTGGAAGTATTCCATCTCTTTCTATCTTTTTGAACAGCTTTAGTAGACTAGGTATGGTTTCTTCTTTAAACATGTGGTAGAATTCCCCTGGGAAGCCATCTGGCCCTGGACTTTTGTGTCTTGGGAGGTTTTTGTTGACTGCTTTAATTTCCTCCCTGGTTATTGGCCTGTTCAGGTTTTCTATTTCTTCCTGTTCCAGTTTTGGTGGTTTGTGGTTTTCCAGAAATGCGTCCATTTCTTCTAGGTTGCCTAATTTATTGGTGTATAGCTGCTCATAATATGTTTTTAAAATCGTTTCTATTTCCTTGGTGTTGGTGGTGATATCTCCTTTCTCATTCACGATTTTATTAGGTTGAGTCTTTTCTCTCTTCTTTTTAATAAGGCTGGTTAATAGTTTATCTTATTAATTCTTTCAAAGAACCAACTCCTGGTTTTGTTAATCTGTTCCACATTTCTTCTGGTCTTTCATTGAGTTCTGCTCGAATCTTTATTAACTCTCTTCTTCTGCTGGGTGTAGGATCTATCTGCTGTTTTTTCTCCAGCTCCTTTAGGCACAAGGTTAACTTTTGTATTTGAATTCTTTCCAGTTTTTGGATGGATGCTTGTATTGCGATGTATTTCCCTTTCCGGACTGCTTTTGCTGTATCCCAAAGCTTTTGAATGGTTGTATCTTCATTCTCATTAGTTTCCATGAATCTTTTTAATTCTTCTCTAATTTCCTGGTTCACCCTTTCATCTTTTAGCAGGATGGTCCTTAACCTCCACGTGTTTGAAATCCTTCCAAACTTCTTCTTGTGATTTAGTTCTAATTTCAAAGCATTATGGTCTGAAAATATGCAGGGGACGATCCCAATCTTTTGGTATCGGTTAAGAGCTGATTTGTGACCCAGTATGTGGTCTATTCTGGAGAAAGTTCCATGTGCACTTGAGAAGAATGTGTATTCAGTTGCATTTGGATATAAAGTTCTGTAGATATCTGTGAAATCCATCTGGTCCAGTGCATTATTTAAAGCTCTTGTTTCTTTGGAAATGTTGTGCTTAAAATACTTGTCAATCGTAGAAAACACTACATTCAGGTCACCAAGTATAAGTGTATTATTATCTAAGTATGTCTTAACTTTGGTTATTGATTGATTGATATACTTGGCAGCTCCCATATTTGGGGCATAAATATTGATGATTGTTAGGTCCTCTTGTTGGATAGATCCTTTAAGTATGATATAGTGTCCCTCTTCATCTCTTACTACCGTCTTCAGGATAAACTTTAGTTTATCTGATATAATGATGGCTACCCCTGCTTTCTTTTGAGGGCCATTTGAATGGTAAATGGTTCTCCAACCTTTTATTTTAAGGCTGGAGGTGTCCTTATGTCTAAAATGAGTCTCTCGTAAACAGCAAATAGATGGGTCTTGCTTTTTTGTCCAGTCTGAAGCCCTGTGCCTTTTGATGGGGTCATTAAGCCCATTCATGTTCAGAGTTACTATTGAAAGATGTGAATTTAGTGTCATCATGATACCTATTCAGTCCCTGTTTTTGTGGATTGTTCCCTTGGACTTCCTCTATTACAGAATCCTCCTTAGTATTTCTTGCAGAGCTGGGTTCATGGTCACATATTCTTTCAGTTTCTGCCTATCTTGGAAACTCTTTATTTCTCCTTCTATTCTGAATGAGAGGCTTGCTGGATAAAGGATTCTTGGCTGCATGTTCTTCTCATTTAGGATCCTGAATATATCCTTCCAGCCCTTTCTGTCCTGCCCGGTCTCTGTGGAGAGGTCTGCTGTTAAACTAGTATTTCTCCCCATGAAAGTTAGAAATTTCTTGTCTCTAGCTGCTTTAAGGATCTTCTCTTTACCTTTGGAATTTGCAAGCTTCACTATTAAATGTCGAGGTGTTGAGCGTTTTTTTTTATTTTATTTTAGGGGGGATCTCTCTATTTCCTGGATCTGAATGCCTGTTTCCCTTCCCAGATTAGGAAAGTTTTCAGCTATGATTTGTTCAAATAAATATTCTGGACCTCTGTCTCTTTTGGTGCCCTCGGGAATCCCAATTGAACGTAGATTTTTCCTTTTGAGTCTGTCACTTATTTCCCTTAACCTATCCTCATGATCTTTTAATTGTTTTTCTCTTTTTTTCCTCAGTTTCCCTCTTTGCCATCAACTTGTCTTCTATGTCACCCACTCGTTCTTCTACCTCATTAACCCTCCTCGTTAGGACCTCTAGTTTGGATTGGATCTCATTTAATTGCTTTTTAATTTCTTCCTGATTAGATCTAAATTCTGCAGTCATGAAGTCTCTTGAGTCCCTTATGCTTTTTTCTAGAGCCACCAGTAGCTTTATAATTGTGGTTCTGAATTGAGTTTCTGACATTGAATTGTGATCCAAATTTTGTAACTCTGTAGGAGAGAGTACTGTTTCTGATTCTTTCTTTTGAGGTGAGTTTTTCCTTCTAGTCATTTTGCCCAGTGCAGAGTGGCCAGAAACAAGTTGTACTGGGAAAAGCAGTTAAAGAGAGAAGAGAAAAAAGAAAAAAAAAAAAAAAAAGGGTGGGGGGAAGCAAATAGAAAACAAAAAACAAGGGGGAGTATCCTCTGATTCTCTATAATGTAAATCCCTTGACTTCCCCTGGAACTTTCCAGTGCTGCTTGGTCAATAACTTGCTTTTCCCCTGTCCTTCCAGATGGTCTTCTGGGGGAGGGGTCTGCTCTGCTGATTCTCAGGTGTGTGCACTTGGGAGAGATGCTCATCCCCCTGCCTGGTGCACCGGTCAGTGAAAGTTGTTTATCCTATTTATTCTGTGAGGCCACTGTGAGGCTCAGTGGGGGTTGTTTATCCTGTGAGGCTCCAGGAGGAACAACCCCACTGGTGGCGGCCAGGTCCCCAGCTCTGGAGTCAGCTCCTGCAGTAACTACCGCAGCTCCCAGTCTGCAGGGGCCTGGATGCTCGGGGGCCGGGCCTCGATCTGTACAGCTCTGGGGGCGCCAGTGGCAGGAGTGTCCTCGCTGTCCTGTGTCCTCCCGGCCTCCGCCTGTCCCGGGGGGAGCACCGGATCCTGGCCTGTGTCCCCCAACACCCTGGGCTCCAGGGCCTGCGCTGCTGGAATCGCACTCCCGGGCCGCGCAGCCCCCTCTCTGTGGAGCCTCCGCCCGAGCCCCTCCGAGCTGCTCCCGGGTCCAGCCGTGCGCGCTGCAGCCCTTTAGGGAGCTCGGCCACGGGGTGTGGGGCTCTCCCCGGGGCACAGATGCTCTGTTAGTGCCCCCGGGAGCCTGAGGGCATCCCCGCCCTCCTGGGGTCCTGCTCCAACTCCCTGCAAGCGCCTTTTCTCCAGGAAGATTGGTGAAGTTCCTGCTTCTCCAGTAGCCCCAGGACAGGGGCTTTCTTGTCCTGGGGACGCTCGCCCTGGCCTTAGCCCGGATCCTCGGGAGGCCCCTCCCCCTTGGATGCTTTTTATTTATTTATTTTTTCCTCCCCTTCTTCCTACCTTGATAGAAGCGCATCTGTGGCATTCTATCTGTTCTCTCTTTAAATCTCAGGCTGAATTCATAGGTTTTCAGGATGATTTGAAAGTTATCTAGGTAATTTGGTGGGTACAGGTGACTTGGGGACCCTACTCTTCTGCCATCTTGCCGACCAACTGTTTTAAACCCCAATGCTCTAAAACTTCTTCAACTTTGTATAAATTTGTGTATAAAGTGGCATTCATATGTATGCATAGGGTATATACAAAGCATACATCTAACTAAGCCTTTTTATTTTTCATTTAACAAGTGAATCATGGTTAAAGTAGAAATAAAATTAGGAAATTTCTCAAAGTATTTGGTATTTACAGAATTATAGAATTGGACATGATCCTAGAAATAATGACTCCTGTCCCCACATTTCCTATACTGTATTGACACTGTGCAGAAGAGTGATTTAGGGGAGAGTATTTGGAGATAAACACCAGACTTTGACTACTGGATACCACTAAATAGCTCTGTAGACTTGGCCAAAACCTAGACCTTAATTTTTTGCAGTTTTATAACTGAATTATTGATTTCTAATTCATTGAACTTTTAGCTAAGTAAAGTGAAGTATTCAAAACACCGGAAATAGTGAAAATAAAAGGAAGGACAGAGAGTGAGAAGATTTAAAATGAGGTTTCTTTGTCCAATGAACTACTAGGTGAATTCTTCCTTTAGCTGTTTTAGAATTCTCTTGGATTCAATTTTCTGATGCCCTTTGCTTTGGATAACACCACGGAAAAAGAATACACTAGCATCGACCTCTGGATATTTCTATTTTGCCTTCATATCTCTTAGCTTCTATTGCAGCAGTTTCTACTGAGAAACAAAATGAACAAGTTTGGGGAGTGAGCCAATTTGGCAAAGATCACTCTTCTCTTCCCGTGTTACTTAATGCCCCTAGCAGAGCATGGCACTCACTCACCCTTGTCTTCTTCATTACTGCCATATTGTGTTACAAATATCTCTATTAGCACTACTTTCCCTAGATTCTAATTATCTGTCAATGTTTTTTCTCTTTTCTCTAGACTGAGTTCCTTGAGGGTATAGGGTACGTACTACTTTTCTTTTTTTTAATTTCAGTACTGCTCTGACAAACGGTGAGGTCGAATGCCATTCAGTCTGAATGAATGAAGTTTATGTGTTAGATCAATAATGGGAAATACATTCAGAAAAAGAGAAAATATAGAAAACCATGTATAGATTTAAAGTAGAAATCAATCTCTGTGGAATAGAGACTTTAATTATATAATTTATGGTTACCATATACACTAAATTTAAGTGAATTCTATATAGTTCTACCTTTGTGAGCCTTCTTTTAAGCCTGATGGCCACACTTGATATGAATTAAATATGTGTAGGATAAATGAAGAATGAATAAATGAACAACTACTTTAATATTGATTATTCTATGGATATTTTAGTTTTAAAATTGTAGCCTTTATCTTAATAGCTAGTCACAGTATGCTATGGTTGATTGATCTCTGCATATGTACCTGTAGAGGGATCTCTACATTAAAATATTAAATGTCATGATTATAGTGAAGCAATTTGGGTATCCTTATTTTACAAATGAGTACATTGGACCATGGAGTGAAACTGATGATACTGAATCCATAGGTGATTATGTAAATAAACTGGTGTTTCTCTCTTTCTCCAAATGACTTTTAGATAATCGGCTAATGAATGTCACAACAGTCTGGTCAAAACATATTTTTGCTTATGATAGTGAGAAAAGAGCCAGCAGTTGGACAATTGCTAGAAAGTTAAAAGTGTAGGAATAATGCATATACTAGATAATTGAATTGTCTGAATGGGAATGGCAAGAGCACTCCACCCTCTTCTATTGTATTTTTTTTTAATTTTTTAAAAGATTTTTTATTATTTATTTAGATACACAGAGAGGAGAGACAGACAGAGAGAGAGAGAGAGGCAGTAACACAGGCAGAGGGAGAAGCAGACTCCATGCAGGGAGCCTGATGTGGGACTGATCCCGAGTCTCCAGGATCACACCCTGGGCTGAAGGCAGCACTAAACTGCTGAGCCACCTGGGCTGCCCTCTTCTATTGTATTTTAAATATTGCCTCTCGGTGTCTAGGATAGCTCATAAACAGGGAAACAGAGAGCATGGTTCCCTGAAGAGAACTAGTTAAGAGGCTACTGGCACAAACTTGCTAACATATGCAAATGTCTTATATAAGCATGTGCTTCTCAGTATTCTAAGCTCTTTCTCATAAACTAGCTTATAATATGTAGGGTAGCAGAGAGAAGCAACAAAGTACCCTGGTTCAGATGCAAGACAGACCTGGATGCAGATTCTGAATTTGCTTTTCTTTGCTGACTTTGAGCAAGTTAGATGACTTTCCTTGTCCGTAAAACGTGGGGAATAAAACAGATTTTTATAAAAACAAACTATTTTGTATATTATATGACCTATAATAACCCTTTCTGTGAGGCAAGGCTGGCAGGTTAGGTCCATTTGAGATGGGAAAAAGAAACAAACTAACTTGGAGCAGTAAATGACATTGATTCAAAAATTTATGGAGCATCCGTAAGATACTGGATACTGTGCCACACACTAAGTAAATAAAGAGAAATAGATTCCAAATAGCCTTCAGTTGTCTCAAACTATCAGTGGACTCCTAAGTCATAACTCTGTAGTCAGCTAATAGCAACTAACATTTTTTTTCAACACTTACCTTATGTCAGATGCTGTCTTATTCATTTAATCTTCAGAACAACCTTATAAGCTAAGAACTGTTATTAATACCAGTTTTTAGATGAGAAAACCGAGGTTGTGAGATTTTAAGTAATTTGCCTAAGATGGCATATTTAAAGTGTTTAGCTGTATCAGATAGCCGTTACAGTCCATGTTCCCTGCTGTGAGATACTGCCTCTTATGTGTGGTTTCTATTCTTATATATCTGCTTAGGAAAAAAAAAAAAAGGACATTAACATCTGATCAAGATGTCACAAGGATGTATTTGTGCATACTTGCTCACTTCAAAGGCACAGAAATAATAGACTTAAAAATAGTCAATTAGCCATATTCAAAAAATATAACTCTCCATGTATCAGCAATCCCTTAGTGATAAGTTGGTATTCAAGTCATATGGTGGAAATCATGTTTAATCACTTGAATATTCTTGCAGAAACTAGGGCCACCTGGTAAAACAGCAGAATCTATAGCTGCTTATAGCCAGGGGCAGGGGCCATGCTCCTCATCAATCAGCTGTGGAATAGCATCAAACCAGAAATGAGCTGATTGCCTGTGGCCCAGAAATAAAGCAGAAGCACCTATGCAAGTATATGAAACTTATCTGTACTACTTGAAGAGGTATTACAAAGTTTTGCAGAAGACAAAAATGGATTGTAGATCTTGCCTTACCATGAGATATTGTGCAATTAACATCACTTGTGTGAGCCTGTTTTCTCATTTGTAAAATGTTCATAAA
The DNA here is from genome assembly GCF_053574225.1 of Canis aureus. NCBI lineage: Eukaryota > Metazoa > Chordata > Mammalia > Carnivora > Canidae > Canis > Canis aureus. Next base: position 51,048,633 of record NC_135614.1, read on the forward strand.
TTGAATATGCTTCATTGAATTGTTACAAAGATTAAACCAAATAATATATCTAAATACTTACACAAATGCTAGATTCTTACTTAAAAAACATGTAATTAGTAATATTAAGACCAAATCATTTTTACTTTGACTGTTTTTGATAGAAATACTTTGAAACATTTGATCCCACTCTCATAGCATTTTACATGGAGGTCATTGAAAATTCATTATACAATTATTATAAAATAATAGAAATTTATGTTGTTAAAGGATTTTGGAAATCATCTCAAACAAATTTCCTCATTATAAAGATGTAGAAATGAAGGCCCAGAGAAGCTCACTGCTCATCTAACCTAGTGCAGGAATCTGTTCCAATGCACTGTTGACTTTAAGGCATTATGGCTTCATTACTTTATTCTTTAGAAGGAGGGCTATGTGCCCCCAATGCACAATGAGCCCACAATTTTGAAGCTAATTTTCATATTCTTTTGCCTCACTGATTTTTATGTGCTGTCATTTCTACTTTTGATTTGCCTGATTCTTTAGCTCCTCCTATTTTTTCATATTTTACCCTTCTCATCCACTTTGGAGTAAGAAACAAATTAGAGTGAACGAGGTTTAAAATAGGAGTTAATAGGCTTTGAGTGAAGGTAGAGTGACTGCTGTGAGTAAAACACTTGACTTTCAATATCTATATTTTGGTTTATTTACTTTGTGGATGGTAGTTGAGGGGAATTCTGAGCTAAGCAACAGGTTATCACATTTTTTAAAGATTTATTTATTTATTCATTTTAGAGAAAGAGCACAGGGAGGAGGGGCAGAGGAGAGGTTAGAGAGAATTTCAAGCAGACTCTCCACTGAGTGGGGAGCCCAACCTGGGGCTTCATCTCACAACCCTGAGATCATGACCTGGGCTAAAACCAAGAGTCAGATGCTTAACCAACTGAGCCACCTGGGGGCCCCACATCAGGTTATCAATTTTATGAAAAAATTAAAATCCCTAGAAAAGTGAACTATAGATAAAAGTGAGGCATTGTTACATTCACATTTGGATAAATGTAAAACTCAGGAGTTGATAATTAATTAATAAACTATCACCACCAACAAAAATAATCCAAGAATAGTATTTAAATTATGAGATTTTAATGTGCTCATTAGAATTCAAACGTAGAAGTTAAACAGAGAAGGTTGTCTGTCAATTCATTTTATAATAATTGAGAAACAAACAAATTAATTATAGAAATGTAGGAAAAGTCTATTTGCATATTATCTTTATGACTGTACATAAAGCATCTAGTCTGGAAGAATTTCCATTCAAAGGGACATTAAATTAGAGTAGTCCTGATCTACAGGTCTTCCCCAATATTTACTCACATGCTCATGAACACACACACAAAGATGAATGTAGTTCAGATTCTGGAGGATATAAGACAATAATTGCCTTTAGTGTTTCTGGGGCAGAAAGCATTAGACTGCCAAAATCTGGGTTAAGGACATTTTTATGGCATAACACGTAATCAAATAACCAAACTTTATGGGAAGTTCTTTGAAATGTTCATGTAGCTAGCACCTCACATCACTCAAACTTCTACAGCAGTTTGTGGTTTCTTTTGTTTTTGGTGTGATAATACACATTTTATTTTTGTATCAACTAATCTTTGTTTAAAAAGTGAGTTTATGATTATGGATTTCATAGATTTCTTATTATGGTGCCTTATATATACTAGACACTGTTCTAAGCAATTCACATACATAAATTCATTTGATGATAACATATGGAAATAGGTTTTCACCAGTAAAAGCTTTCTGACAAATCCCTCTTCCCCACCAGCTCATTTGGCTCCACCATCAGCTCATTATGGCTCCTGAAACCCAACCATTAGGACGTATTTTAAAGAGCTTAAACCGGATATCAGAAAAGTTTAGGTTCAAGTCTGTGTTCATGTTTAAGCTACTATCTCTTGGTTGCAAATTCACACTTCTATGTAACATTGGTGCTAAACTATACAGCTTTTATTTCTCCCTTTAAGATGCTTCCTACACAGTCTGGGAATAGGAAGCCCTCTAGGGAGATGAGAAGAAAAAAGAAAAAAAAAAAAAAAAAGGAGAAAGGACTTGCTTAGTCTGTTCTAAGCATGTTCTTATATAAGGACTGTCCTGAGAATGGCCCTCCACTTTGGCAACAGCACTTGGTTCAGCCCCTAGGTTTTTGTTGCATTCCCAGGACTAGCCCCATCATGACCAAGGTATTGACCCCTTTAAAAGTCTGGGTGCCAGCTCCTTGGGAATCTTACTCAGGATGCTATTCCCAGCCCCTTTTCTTTTTTCCCCTAACTTTAAGGATAGTAGGTGTTTCTCTATCTGAACTGCACTTGATACCAGGAGATGCTGAAGTTTATTTGGTCATGCCATGTCCTTTAATAAAGTACTGCTCTCCTTTCCAATAGGAAGTGTCATAATAGTAATTCTTAATATGAAGTCACATCACAATTAATTAAAAGCATCACTCTTGTTGATTGTAATGAAATAATCCTGAGAATCAAGTGCCTTTAATTCTTAAATTTTAATGCAGTTCTGATGGCTCTAAGAACTGTGGGTAGTTAGTCCTCTTCTGACTTCACTGGAGAATCAACAGGCAGAAAAGTATAAGCTCGGGGCTTTTAATTCTCAGTTCAAGTAATAGAGAACAAAGGAGATCCTATGGCAGTCTCAAAAGAATCTCTTATTTCTTGTAGCTACAGGGCTGGCTTCTCTTTAAAAGTAGATGCATATTTTAATTGTACTGATTATAGAATTACAATGTAAATCAAAATCTTACATTGGCCATGTCTCTTATGAGAAAATTAGGACATTAATTGGGAAGGAAAGTGAGGCTAAAATGTATGGTGATATCTGAGTGGACTTGAACAATGCTGAGAATCTTAGAACTCTTAAGATTTTATACGACATTTTAAAAAAGATTTTTATTTATTTATTTGAGAGATGCACACGCACATACAAGTTGGGGAGAGGGGCAGACAGGGATAGAAAGGGGCAAGCAGACTCTGCTAAGCATGGAGCCTCATGTGGGGTTCCATGAGGGGCTAGATCTCAGCATCCTGAAATGATGACCTGAGATGAAATCAAGAGTCAGGTACCAACCAACTGAGCCACCCACACGTCCCACTAAGACTTTCTTAGCAATGGAAGCAACCCACCTTCCTGGATGTGAGATGATCCTGCTCTTGTATTAAGACCCTTCAGTAATTCAACCAGGTAAAGAATTGCAAATAAACCAGTTGACAGGCTGACTGAGAGAAAAGGGTAATAGAAGAAGGAAGTCATTTATATCAACTACAATCATGTAACTAATATAGATATGGGGACCATAGAAGCCATGCATATTTTATTCCTTGCTTATTACTTTCATAAAAATATATAGCTCTGTCTTTGCATAAAGATCCCATGGGTATTTAAACAAATTGATATTTGTATATATTAAATACTTTCTTTTGATCTCCTTTCTTCTATACCCTTGCTGTTTTATAGAAAGAGGTTTTCATTATAGACAGGCTTACAATTGAATCTTTGGGAAATAGATTATTCAAGGGGGACTGTGATTATATTAGAAGATTAAATGTTATCATTCAAAAATGGATGCTGTGATTCTTGCCTAGAAATGGATATGATGGCTGTTTGGATTTTGTGTATCTCCTTTTTGGACAAATGCTGAGAGCATTTTATTTGTATGAAGGATAATTGCATCTTATTGCTGTGAGACAGTATACATATACACAGAAATGAATGTATGATATCCACTAACTGACATGGTGAAGTATATCAGTTATTAATCATTTATCTGTCACCTCCAAATCCAACTTTCCATACCCTATTTTATGATGCTGGGGCTGGGACCCTTTAATGTTCATTTCTTCTCTGCCACTGTCAGGTTATTCTAGTATAAAGCACTGAAGGAAGAGTAGAGAGCAGAGGGAAAGGAAAAGGAACATTCTCCTTTTTATTAACTTGCTTTGCCCTTTAATGTTACCCTTCACCTTTGTGAAAACAGTTGATTCCAGTCTCCAGTGTTTTGCACTCCCAGAACCAGCCACATTGTGCTTTCTCAAGGTGTCCATTTCAGTCAAGCAGCACCTCTTCCTTTCGAGTCTGATCCCAAATGTGCAAGTGTTCTCTTGCACACAGCTGAGATCCTAGCAGCATGTGGACAGACCACAGAAGTCTGAGACCCAGCCCAGAGGTGCCCCTCCTCTGATTATCTGTGATTCCACCATCAGCTATGTGGAACCCTGACTTTGGAGGTCTGATTCCCAGTTCTGGGGCTTCCTTCTCTGAGCTGCTTAGCTACTCTCACCATCCAGGTGATAGCATCTTTTCAAATGACTGAGTCCAGCTCTGTAAGTACTCTTACCCAACTTTCTAGGCTCGGCAAAAGAGCCTACCAGTTCTGTTTTGGTGTCTGCTCCTATAGTTACTATCTCTGCATTGCTCATTTATCAGCTCCTTCTATATTAAATTCACTTTATTAAAATACATAAAATCTAGTTTCTGTTTTACACAGTCCAAATTTGTGTTGGCTGGGATAAGTCATGTCACCATTCAGATTCAAATCTTTACCTGTTTAATTGGTGGATGGTTATAGAAGGGATAGTATAAATAATACTAAGATGGTGTTTCCCAATTTTTTTCTGGTGAATACTAATCCCAAAATTTCCTCCAAGCAAAATAATACTTATGGTCATGGGGATTTGGGAAATGTTAAATACTATAGCAAACAGTGAGAGAATCATGGTGCACATAAGCATAATAAATGCTCTGAGCAGTCCAGCAGAAAATATTTATTTTACTCTGATTCAACATCTCTTCCCAAATTATTTGACTAGGAAAACTATTTTGTTTACAGTTAATCTCTATTACCACTCCATGACATACATTGAAAAATAGTATTCTCTAGAATCCTTAGCAATTCAGAAATGTTACAATTTTATTATTTTTTTCAAGATTCTTTTATCAAGGAGAAATCTAATACCAATAAATTGGTTTTACTTATCTATTTCAGCTCTAAGCATAAATATTGACTGAAAGTAATGTTCTTTGCAGTGAAATGTAGAATGAATGTTGAAAGGGGGGCAGGAAGGATATCAGAACACCATGAAAATTATTACAGGAAACAAAAGACAAGATGAGAGAATTCTGAAGGGGATTAAAACGAGTTGCATTGGGTTCTGTGAGGATGTATATGGTTATGATTAAGTGAATAAGCTATAGATTCACACTGCGTGGGTGTGACTCTCAGCTATACTACCTGAGTGCCATTTGCTTTTGGAAAAAATGAGTTATCCTCTCTGTACCCTGGTTTCTCATCTTTAAATGGAAGATGATAATAGTATATACTTTACCGGTTTGTGAGGAAGATTAAATGTAATATAGCATACAAGATGGTAACACTTGCCTAGTGTTTAATGTACTCCCTAAAACAGAAGCAGGCCCAGTATAGTTAGACTAACTTAATTTACATAGAAAAGAGTAGTAACGAAACAAGCATAAATTGTTTAAAAGAAGAGGACCTCTAAAGGGCATCTGATCAATCCCTTTCATCCTATAGCTGAGAATACAAGGAAGTCTCCCAAAGACTAAGAGATTTGGTCAGGTAGCTAATAGAGACATTGGATGGAGCTCTCATTCTCCTCACCCTTAACAGGGAGCTATTTTAGTTACCCTCTAATTTGTTGGGCTGTAGAATTTTCGCATTTTTTCTGGATTAAGTCAAGAGTAGTGATCTCAAAATATTTCTTTCTGAGTTCATTGCTCAGGGTAATCTCAGTGATGTTTAAGGCCCAACAACAACTAACGAAGGTTTATCAATTTGGACAAATCATCCTGCATGCTTTTTCCTACCTTAGTTCCTGTTTCCCTAAGACTATTATTCTCTGTGGTAGAAACATGGCTAGAGTCAGCATCAGGAAGAGCTGGGATAGCAGAAAGAGAGACAAGTAGTCTCATTCATGTTTTTTTTTTCTGCTTTATTCAGGTATAATTGACAAATAAAATTGCAAGGTATTTAGAATGTACAATGTGATGATTTGATATATGAATACATTAGGAAATGATCCCCTCCATTGAGTTAGTCAATTAACATATCCATTAACTTACATATTTACCTTTTAGGTGTTTTTTTTTCCCCCTGAGAACATTTAAGTTCTCTCTTATTGACTTTTTTTTTTTAAGATTTTATTTATTTATTCATGAGAGACACACACAGAGAGAGGCAGAAGCATAGACAGAGGGAGAAGCAGACTTCTCTCAGGGAGCCCGATGTGGGACTCCATCCTGGGACCAGGATCACGCCCTGAGCCAAAGGCAGATGCTCAACTGCTGAGCCACGCAGGTGTCCCTGTTACTGACTGTCAATCATACAATAGAGAGTTATACTATAGTTACCATGTTATATATTACTTAGACTGTATTCATCTTATAACTGAAAGTGTATTGAGTGAGCAGGAAGGAGATGAAAGATTGACTCTGAATACAAACATGACTCTATTTTTTTAAAGATTTTATTTATTTATTCATGAGAGACACACAGAGAGATAGGCAGAGATATAGGCAGAGGCAGAGGCAGGCTCCCTGCAGGGAGACTGATGTGGGACTCGATCCCAGGACCCGGGATCATGACCTGAGCCGAAGGCAGATGCTCAACTGCTGAGCCACCCAGGTGCCCCTCGACTCTTTGTTTAGAGCCAGATGACTGATCCTGCCTGTGCCGCACCTTCTACTCTTAGAATCACCAGGGACACTAACACTGGGTAGAGGTAGTCTCTTCATTTCTTCATACTTAAGGAAAGTCTTCTCTCTAGCTTTATCTAACAGATACGGAGAACCATGTTTATTATTGTTTTATTTAGTGGTATACTCAAGTGAAAAATATGAGATATAGCCACAGTCATAACAAGGCTCCATTATAATCTTATTTTTTTCTACAATTTCATGGAATTATGATGAGCATATTATTTTGAAAGGAGAGCCTAATGAGATAAAACAGCACTGTATTGCAGTCCAACTAAAGCTATGTACATATGCATACTTTATTATTTATTTTTATTGAGGTAAAACAGCACAGCAAGGTTAAAAACAAATGGCTAAGCTCAATACAGGCTGTACAAAGATGCTGAAAACAATATTACTGGCATAAAGGTCTCCAACATGCTGGTATTAACCTATTGATAAATATTTAGACTATTTATATTTTGCTCTCTTTGACAACTAAGCCAAAATAAATGTATTTTAAGGCCACCTTTGGATGTGTCAGCATGTCTTAGTTTATCTTCTTTGTGGTAAAGGCTATTCACAGTGACAATTAAAATATTGAACACTGAAGGACAAAGATTGGCAAATTCATCTTGAGTACATCTTATTCTCTTAAAATTTTTTCTCTAACATACAAAAAAGTCATATTTTCCAACAACTTTCAACTTCTAGTTCTGAGGAGTAACATTATTGCTTTTTGGCCCATATATGCTTACTCAAAGCTATGTGTTACAGATTTTCAATGTTTCAGAAAAGCATCTATACAAGTCTTAATACTACAAAATAAGAACTTACAGAATACAAGTTGTCTTGGCTGCAAGCTATTCAACACTGCTGCTCACTTCCATTGTGTCTTTGGAAAGGTAAACTACCCAGTATACAAGGTTAAATCCTGCAAATGCAACTGGGAAGAGAATCCGAGAATACTGGTCTATTTTACTGGTGCCTCCAAAGGCTGGAGAGAGTGGTGGGGGTGTGACAGGTGTTGATTGCAAGATGGGAGCTCTTGTGAGGACTTTGCTGGCCTCAGGGGATGGAACTATTGGCAAAGTCAGAGAGGTGATTCTTTTCTTCAGATGATACTTGGAATCAGGATGCTGTAAGGAAACGACATAAATATTCAGCTTAAATCAAAGACTAGAGATCCCTTAGTCACTTTTTCACCATTGACAGATGTTATTATATTATAATATCACATATTATTATATATTTAAGATAAGATATTAGCAAATGCTTGTTTAAATATTGACAAAATTTTTTCAAGATTTTATTTATTTGACAGAGAGAGAGAGAGTGAGAACACAAGCAGGTGGAGCAGCAGGCAGAAGCAGGCTTCCTGCTGAGCAGAGAGCCTGATGGGGAGCTCAATTCCAGGACCCTGAGATTGTGACCTGAGCCAAAGGCAGACGCTTAACCAACTGAGCCACCCAGGCACCCCAATATTAGCAAATTCTTAATAGTATTTGATGGTGCTACTCTTCCAAGAAAGTGGTAAAATAAATTTAAAAAAATGATTTGCTTCATCCAACATCCTATAATTTAATACATCAGCAATTGATGCCAAGCATATTCCACATTCTAGAAACTGTAATGACCATTAGGCTATTAGGAAGAACTACACTGGTCAATTTCAATGCTTATTTCATCATCCCCACGTTTTCCTGGTGGTGCATAAGCCTATAGAACAATGAGTGTAGGCAACAAAGGCAATTTCAATTTGGAATATATGGACAATTAGTTAATATAAGAAAATCTAGCAGTTCAGTTAGTTGATATCATCCTTTTCGCCTCTATCCTCATCTTCACATGTTCATAAATTTGAACCAGCTGAGAAAACAGCAACAAAAAATATTAAAGTGCTTGTGTATGTGAAAAGGCAGAGACAAAGTATCAGTACCCATAAACTGAGTGGAATGACTATTCATCCCTTGATATATACTGCTTTTTAAGCTCATAAGTTCTATGTTGAGAGCTTTCTGCTTCCCATTCAGAACTTCTCCACTGGTCCTCCGTCTTAAGTCACCAAAAAATGATTTCATTTACTGACTTCAGAATTGTTATACATTCTTTTTTATCATTAGAAATCATAAGACAACCATTTTTAGTCCTGAAAGGAATATTTAGCACATTAATTGTCAGCTGAGAAGGCTAAGTCCAGAGGGTGGAGCTGGAAAGGCCTCGCTCCTAGTCACACAATTAGTAATAAACTACACCGGTCAATTTCAATGTTTATTGCATCATCCACACATTTTCTTGTCTTTAAAGTACTGGGTCTAGTTCAGAGACCCTAATTCTGTTTGCTTTAGACTCCTTTCATACCATTGGAGGCCAGGGGACCTTCCTCTGATTTATATATTTTCTTATGTATATCCTGCAATAGTCACTCTCCTTGTGGCCAGGTTGTCCTTGCTGGTTTCTGCCTTCAAACACTTGCTGTACATGATCTCTGCTCTTGTAACACTGCCTTGTTTTCTCCCTGGCAGCAAAATCACCACTTTGATGCCTGGCAGGGTATGTTACTCACGTGAGCAGACTCCCGTGGTTTTAGCCAGCAACCCTACAGCAACAGGATGAGGCAGTCGCCTCCCCTGTGCGGGTTGAGCCACAGGACCAGAATGACCTGCCGATGTGGTGACATTTGGAGTGCAAGAAATAATGAATCCAAGAACCTCTTCTCTCTATAGTCCTCTTCTGAATTTTGCCGTGTGATTTGTCATAGAATTTACTGAGTACCTAAATAATAATAGTCATCATTGAGAGTTAAAGCCCAGTGTGCTTTTAGAGGCCATGGGAAAATCTCTTCACCAAAAGCAAAAATGAATCTCTGTAGTCATGTCAGATTTCTCATGACCATGGTGAATTTCAAGGAAAGAATATCTTTATTTGTTATGTATTCACCCAGTATTGTGCTAAGGACTCTTTACAGAATTAAATAAATCATAGGTTTTGACGTTAGAATATAATAACTTAAATAGTAGAGGACTCTGTCTGCAAATCTTAGACAGGAAATAAATAACACCTTCCATTAAAATCATGTGACAGCTGAGGACTACTGTGCCCATGGTCACCAGCCAGTATGTGGATAGGACCAGAACAGTGGTATTTTGGTCTCAGTGCAAATAGAGAATAAACATAGCACCTTCTTTTCAGAGTTTCTATCATATATCTCAGACTCTAATTTGAATTTTTAGCCATTTACTATGTTATTGAAATATTCTCCCACTGAAAGAGCAAAATATGTTACTATTTCATTTTCTAGAAAGTGTTATCCTCCTCCCAGATACATGGAACACTGAAATACTTTAGTAAAATTTCTAAGGATCATGATGGAGGAAAATGAGAGCAAGCCTTTAGAGCAGATTCTCTTTCTAAACTCATCTTGATTTTTAATAGCACACATTGCCCGCGTTTATTTCCCTTTTTAAGAAAAAAGAGGGAAGACATGAAAAAGGTCGTTGAGGCAAAAAATGATTATAAAACATAATTTACCATGAAAATGTAAAGCATTGTTTTATCTCCCCCTCTTTAAAGCTATGGGAGAAAATAGTTATTTGTCAGTCTTATGGCATTGTCACAATGTCACACATAAAGTAAGAATTACCAAATGACATTCAAAACACATGAAAAATTTAATGGCATTAGCCAGGAAGATCCCCTACAACAGGATTCCCCATTTCCTCATCTACTTCCCCAAACAATCTTTATGGAGGGTTAAGAGTTAGGAAGACAATAAAGGGAAAAAGCCTTAGATTGCAATTCCATATATACTAATTTTCTGCTATATGAAGTTCCCTTCTTTAAAGCTAGGGACAGGGGGGAGGAGCAAGATGGCGGAGGAGTAGGGTCTCCAAATCACCTGTCTCCACCAAACTACCTAGAAAACCTTCAAATTATCCTGAAAATCTATGAATTCGGCCTGAGATTTAAAGAGAGACCAGCTGGAATGCTACAGTGAGAAGAGTTCGCGCATCTATCAAGGTAGGAAGACGGGGAAAAAGAAATAAAGGAACAAAGGCCTCCAAGGGGGAGGGGCCCCGCGAGGAGCCGGGCTGAGGCCGGGGCGAGTGTCCCCAGGACAGGAGAGCCCCGTCCCGGAGGAGCAGGAGCTGCACCGACCTTCCCGGGCGGAAAGGGGCTCGTGGGGAGTTGGAGCAGGACCAGGAGGGCGAGGAGGCCCTCGGGCTCCCGGGGACAGTAACAGCAACTGCGCGCCCAGGAGAGTGCGCCGAGCTCCCTAAGGGCTGCAGCGCGCACGGCGGGACCCGGCGGGACCCGGAGCAGCTGAAGGGGCTCGGGGGCGGCTCCGCGGAGGGGGCTGCGGGGCCCCGGGAGCAGCTCGGAGGGGCTCGGGCAGAAGAAGAGGCTCCGTGCGGAGGGGGCTGCGCGGTTCCAGGAGCAGCTCGGAGGGGCTCGGGCGGCAGCTCCGCGGAGGGGGTTGCGCGGCCCGGGAGCGCGAATCCACCAGCGCAGGCTCCGGAGCGCAGGGCGCCGGGACACAGCCCAGGATCCCGCCTCCCCCGGGACAGGCAGAGGCCGGGAGGGCCCAGGACAGCAAGGACGCTCCTGCCCCAGCTGAGCAGATCAGCGGCCCCGCCCCGGAGCCTCCAGGCCCTGCAGACGGAGTTCCTGCCGGAGCTGAATCCAGGTTTCCAGAGCTGCCCCGCCACTGGGGCTGTTCCTCCTGCGGCCTCACGGGGTAAACAACCCCCACCGAGCCCTGCACCAGGCAGGGGCACAGCAGCTCCCCCAACTGCTAACACCTGAAAATCAACACAACAGGCCCCTCCCCCAGAAGATCAGCTAGACTGACAACTTCCAGGAGAAGCCAAGGGACTTAAAGTACACAGAATCAGAAGATACTCCCCTGTGGTTCTTTTTTTTTTTTTTTTTTTTTTGGTTTTTTTTTTTGTTTTGTTTTGTTTTGTTTTGTTTTGCTTTTTGATTTGTTTCCTTCCCCCACCCCCTTTTTTTCTCCTTTCTTTTTCTTTCTCTTTTTCTTTTTTTTTTTCGTTTTTTTTTCTTTTTCTTCCCTTTTTTTTTCTCTTTCTCTTTTCTTTCCTTCTTTCTCTCCTCTCTTTTTCTCTTTTTCCCAATACAACTTGCTTTTGGCCACTCTGCACTGAGCAAAATGACTAGAAGGAAAACCTCACCTCAAAAGAAAGAATCAGAAACAGTCCTCTCTCCCACAGAGTTACAAAATCTGGATTACAATTCAATGTCAGAAAGCCAATTCAGAAGCACTATTATACAGCTACTGGTGGCTCTAGAAAAAAGTATAAAGGACTCAAGAGACTTCATGACTGCAGAATTTAGAGCTAATCAGGCAGAAATTAAAAACCAATTGAATGAGATGCAATCCAAACTAGAAGTCCTAACGACGAGGGTTAACGAGGTGGAAGAACGAGTGAGTGACCTAGAAGACAAGTTGACAGCAAAGAGGGAAACTGAGGAAAAAAGAGACAAACAATTAAAAGACCATGAAGATAGATTAAGGGAAATAAACGACAGCCTGAGGAAGAAAAACCTACGTTTAATTGGGGTTCCCGAGGGCGCCGAAAGGGACAGAGGGCCAGAATATGTATTTGAACAAATTCTAGCTGAAAACTTTCCTAATCTGGGAAGGGAAACAGGCATTCAGATCCAGGAAATAGAGAGATCCCCCCCTAAAATCAATAAAAACCGTTCAACACCTCGACATTTAATTGTGAAGCTTGCAAATTCCAAAGATAAGGAGAAGATCCTTAAAGCAGCAAGAGACAAGAAATCCCTGACTTTTATGGGGAGGAGTATTAGGGTAACAGCAGACCTCTCCACAGAGACCTGGCAGGCCAGAAAGGGCTGGCAGGATATATTCAGGGTCCTAAATGAAAAGAACATGCAACCAAGAATACTTTATCCAGCAAGGCTCTCATTCAAAATGGAAGGAGAGATAAAGAGCTTCCAAGACAGGCAGCAACTAAAAGAATATGTGACCTCCAAACCAGCTCTGCAAGAAATTTTAAGGGGGCCTCTTAAAATTCCCCTTTAAGAAGAAGTTCAGTGGAACAGTCCACAAAAACAAAGACTGAATAGATATCATGATGACACTAAACTCATATCTCTCAATAGTAACTCTGAATGTGAACGGGCTTAATGACCCCATCAAAAGGCGCAGGGTTTCAGACTGGATAAAAAAGCAGGACCCATCTATTTGCTGTCTACAAGAGACTCATTTTAGACAGAAGGACACCTACAGCCTGAAAATAAAAGGTTGGAGAACCATTTACCATTCGAATGGTCCTCAAAAGAAAGCAGGGGTAGCCATCCTTATATCAGATAAACTAAAATTTACCCCAAAGACTGTAGTGAGAGATGAAGAGGGACACTATATCATACTTAAAGGATCTATTCAACAAGAGGACTTAACAATCCTCAATATATATGCTCCAAATGTGGGAGCTGCCAAATATATAAATCAATTATTAACCAAAGTGAAGAAATACTTAGATAATAATACACTTATACTTGGTGACTTCAATCTAGCTCTTTCTATACTCGATAGGTCTTCTAAGCAAAACATCTCCAAAGAAACGAGAGCTTTAAATGATACACTGGACCAGATGGATTTCACAGATATCTACAGAACTTTACATCCAAACTCAACTGAATACACATTCTTCTCAAGCGCACATGGAACTTTCTCCAGAATAGACCACATATTGGGTCACAAATCGGGTCTGAACCGATACCAAAAGATTGGGATTGTCCCCTGCGTATTCTCGGACCATAATGCCTTGAAATTAGAACTAAATCACAACAAGAAGTTTGGAAGGACCTCAAACACATGGAGGTTAAGGACCATCCTGCTAAAAGATAAAAGGGTCAACCAGGAAATTAAGGAAGAATTAAAAAGATTCATGGAAACTAATGAGAATGAAGATACAACCGTTCAAAATCTTTGGGATGCAGCAAAAGCAGTCCTAAGGGGGAAATACATCGCAATACAAGCATCCATTCAAAAACTGGAAAGAACTCAAATACAAAAGCTAACCTTACACATAAAGGAGCTAGAGAAAAAACAGCAAATAGATCCTACACCCAAGAGAAGAAGGGAGCTAATAAAGATTCGAGCAGAACTCAACGAAATCGAGACCAGAAGAACTGTGGAACAGATCAACAGAACCAGGAGTTGGTTCTTTGAAAGAATTAATAAGATAGATAAACCATTAGCCAGCCTTATTAAAAAGAAGAGAGAGAAGACTCAAATTAATAAAATCATGAATGAGAAAGGAGAGATCACTACCAACACCAAGGAAATACAAACGATTTTAAAAACCTATTATGAACAGCTATACGCCAATAAATTAGGCAATCTAGAAGAAATGGACGCATTCCTGGAAAGCCACAAACTACCAAAACTGGAACAGGAAGAAATAGAAAACCTGAACAGGCCAATAACCAGGGAGGAAATTGAAGCAGTCATCAAAAACCTCCCAAGACACAAGAGTCCAGGGCCAGATGGCTTCCCAGGGGAATTTTATCAAACGTTTAAAGAAGAAATCATACCTATTCTCCTAAAGCTGTTTGGAAAGATAGAAAGAGATGGAGTACTTCCAAATTCGTTCTATGAGGCCAGCATCACCTTAATTCCAAAGCCAGACAAAGACCCCGCCAAAAAGGAGAATTACAGACCAATATCCCTGATGAACATGGATGCAAAAATTCTCAACAAGATACTGGCCAATAGGATCCAACAGTACATTAAGAAAATTATTCACCATGACCAAGTAGGATTTATCCCTGGGACACAAGGCTGGTTCAACACCCGTAAAACAATCAATGTGATTCATCATATCAGCAAGAGAAAAACCAAGAACCATATGATCCTCTCATTGGATGCAGAGAAAGCATTTGACAAAATACAGCATCCATTCCTGATCAAAACTCTTCAGAGTGTAGGGATAGAGGGAACATTCCTCGACATCTTAAAAGCCATCTATGAAAAGCCCACAGCAAATATCATTCTCAATGGGGAAGCACTGGGAGCCTTTCCCCTAAGATCAGGAACAAGACAGGGATGTCCACTCTCACCACTGCTATTCAACATAGTACTGGAAGTCCTAGCCTCAGCAATCAGACAACAAAAAGACATTAAAGGCATTCAAATTGGCAAAGAAGAAGTCAAACTCTCCCTCTTCGCCGATGACATGATACTCTACATAGAAAACCCAAAAGTCTCCACCCCAAGATTGCTAGAACTCATACAGCAATTCGGTAGCGTGGCAGGATACAAAATCAATGCCCAGAAGTCAGTGGCATTTCTATACACTAACAATGAGACTGAAGAAAGAGAAATTAAGGAGTCAATCCCATTTACAATTGCACCCAAAAGCATAAGATACCTAGGAATAAACCTCACCAAAGATGTAAAGGATCTATACCCTCAAAACTATAGAACACTTCTGAAAGAAATTGAGGAAGACACAAAGAGATGGAAAAATATTCCATGCTCATGGATTGGCAGAATTAATATTGTGAAAATGTCAATGTTACCCAGGGCAATATACACGTTTAATGCAATCCCTATCAAAATACCATGGACTTTCTTCAGAGAGTTAGAACAAATTATTTTAAGATTTGTGTGGAATCAGAAAAGACCCCGAATAGCCAGGGGAATTTTAAAAAAGAAAACCATATCTGGGGGCATCACAATGCCAGATTTCAGGTTGTACTACAAAGCTGTGGTCATCAAGACAGTGTGGTACTGGCACAAAAACAGACACATAGATCAGTGGAACAGAATAGAGAATCCAGAAGTGGACCCTGAACTTTATGGGCAACTAATATTCGATAAAGGAGGAAAGACTATCCATTGGAAGAAAGACAGTCTCTTCAATAAATGGTGCTGGGAAAATTGGACATCCACATGCAGAAGAATGAAACTAGACCACTCTCTTTCACCATACACAAAGATAAACTCAAAATGGATGAAAGATCTAAATGTGAGGCAAGATTCCATCAAAATCCTAGAGAAGAACACAGGCAACACCCTTTTTGAACTCGGCCATAGTAACTTCTTGCAAGATACATCCACGAAGGCAAAAGAAACAAAAGCAAAAATGAACTATTGGGACTTCATCAAGATAAGAAGCTTTTGCACAGCAAAGGATACAGTCAACAAAACTCAAAGACAACCTACAGAATGGGAGAAGATATTTGCAAATGACATATCAGATAAAGGGCTAGTTTCCAAGATCTATAAAGAACTTATTAAACTCAACACCAAAGAAACAAACAATCCAATCATGAAATGGGCAAAAGACATGAACAGAAATCTCACAGAAGAAGACATAGACATGGCCAACATGCACATGAGAAAATGCTCTGCATCACTTGCCATCAGGGAAATACAAATCAAAACCACAATGAGATACCACCTCACACCAGTGAGAATGGGAAAAATTAACAAGGCAGGAAACAACAAATGTTGGAGAGGATGTGGAGAAAAGGGAACCCTCTTACACTGTTGGTGGGAATGTGAACTGGTGCAGCCACTGTGGAAAACTGTGTGGAGGTTCCTCAAACAGTTAAAAATAGACCTGCCCTACGACCCAGCAATTGCACTGTTGGGGATTTACCCCAAAGATACAAATGCAATGAAACGCTGGGACACCTGCACCCCGATGTTTCTAGCAGCAATGGCCACGATAGCCAAACTGTGGAAGGAGCCTCGGTGTCCAACGAAAGATGAATGGATAAAGAAGATGTGGTTTATGTATACAATGGAATATTACTCAGCTATTAGAAATGACAAATACCCACCATTTGCTTCAACGTGGATGGAACTGGAGGGTATTATGCTGAGTGAAGTAAGTCAGTCGGAGAAGGACAAACATTATATGTTCTCATTCATTTGGGGAATATAAATAATAGTGAAAGGGAAAATAAGGGAAGGGAGAAGAAATGTGTGGGAAATATCAGAAAGGGAGACAGAACATAAAGACTGCTAACTCTGGGAAACGAACTAGGGGTGGTAGAAGGGGAGGAGGGCGGGGGGTGGGAGTGAATGGGTGACGGGCACTGGGTGTTATTCTGTATGTTAGTAAATTGAACACCAATAAAAAAAAAAAAAAAAAAAAAAAAAAAAAAAAAAAAGCTAGGGACAATTATTACTTTCTCTGTAAGTTTTCCTTTTCCTTAAAAATTTGAGAAAGCAAATGTAATGTATATATTTACAGATAAGATAGATGGATAGATATTAGATATACAAAATATGAAAAAAAAACAAAAAACAAAATATGTATCATAGATATATTAGAGAATACTTTTCTGCCTACTTAGCTGTTATAATTTACTTAGCTGTTAATCATACTCTTCCTTGTAAATATGATTTCAGTTGTGCCTTATATCCTTTCCTGACATAAAATCTCCTTATTGGTAGAGGGCGTATTATTTCCAAGTATAAGTGCTTCACGATACCTCACCAGTGCACAGAACGTAAAATGTGCTTGATAAGCATATGCTGAATCAGCAAACGAATGAAAATCTAAACATTTCCAGGATTTCTTAGAGTGATCAGGCAAGGAAAAGAAAACAAAAAGTTTTATGATTATTTTACATTATATTTTAGTGTATCATTTCATATTACAAGTACCAAATCTAAATGCTTATAATTGACAAGTATTACACAGCCCTTAGCATGCATTATTTTGCCTATTCCTGGAAAAAAACTATAATGTAATTATTATTTTCATTTTAGAGATGAGCAAATGAAGGCTGAAGTGGGAAACTCACACAAGGTAATCACTGCCTGAAGTGATTAATCACTCTCAGATGCTTGAGATCACATTCTTAATAATTTTTATGATTTCTTCCCATCAGCTCTAAGGTTCAGGGCATGGTTTCTCAAAAACAAAACCATTGATACTTTGGGTAGGATGTTTCTATGTTGTGAAAGATTATCCTGCACATCATGGGATATTGAGAAGTATCACTGGGTTCTTCTACCCACAAGATGTCTGTAGCATCTCCCTCCTCAACATTATGACAACCAGATATATCTCCAGACATTGCCAAATATTCTCTGGGGAAAAAAGTCACCTGTTACTGAGTATCACTGGCTTGTTGGAGTTACAGCTATCTCACTGTCCAGCAGTGCTTGGGGGTATTTCTAGCAGGCAGGAAATATGATATGCTCAAGGAAATGCAAGAGGCCTGGCTAACCCACATGCTAGATAATCAGCTCCTGCATAACTGGGAATTGGCAGTACAGGAAACTGGACTCCAATTTAGAAGAATCACATTGAATTTCTGAAGTGAAAAGAAAGCCAATTTTACAAGCCATTCAAGATACAGGTTTGCTTCAGACCCCGCCTGTTCTATTGTAAGCCCAGCAGCTTCAGCTGATGGTAAAATAGGTTTTTGTCAGAGTCCAGATGAGGGCTCAGCTTGGGGCTGTCACTGTTTTGAGTGGAACACCTGTGGTTTTGAATTTTTCCAGGGCTTCCCTGCTGCTGAATGCCATCCTGCTTTGGGTATTTATAGAGCACTGCTTTGTTTTAAGTAATGCCATATTGCAAAGGTACTTTGAGTCAAACTGGACTTTATGACAATCAATTATTTGATGTAAAGATAAGACATTTGGGAAGTACTTAAAGCAATTTTGATACAGCATTCAGTGAATCTAATATGTTAAAGAGGAAGGGGCAATGGGTTATCTCTCAAAAGAGATATTCTAGCCATGGCTGCATTATCCAAGGGACAAACAAAACATCTGCTTTTTGGACCAGCAGACGGGAGCATCAAATATAAGAGAAATTTGAAAACATTTAGTACTTAATTTTTTTTAGAAAACTATTATGTGAATTATTATGGAGAAAATAAGAATTTCAAATCAAATTTTCTTGCATCTAAGTAATAGCTTGTAGAATTGGGACAGAGATGATTCCAGAATTTCTACAAAGAAGCAGCTTATTGGCAGCAATCTGGTGGGTCAGTGGTGTAAGGTACATGTCTGGAAATCATACTGGAATGTTTGGAGGGTAAAGAAGGGAATATTGGATGGGGATTTGATAGAAGGTATAGAGAAAGAACTAACTACCTACACCCCTCATCTAATCCACCCTGACCTCTCTATAACTTATGCAATAGCACAACCATGGTGAAGGGACCCAGAGTCTCTGATGGGCTTAGTTTAACCCTTAGTTCTACAGAGTAATGATAATATTCAAAGAAATCCAGGAAATATTTGGAACATGGGAAGTAAATCCTTTAGTATTCTGTGCTTCATATCTCTCTACATAGGTGGAAGGCAATATGATAATGACCCAGCAGATTATCCCAATCTTGAAAGGGAATAAAGAAAGAATATAATATGTCTTATTTCCCCTCTCTATTCTCAAGTTGCTAGCAACTGGCTTGGTGTTTCTAGAACAGGGCCAGGCTCATCCTTCTGTTCTCAGCTGAGGCAACGCTTCCTCCAGAATGATAATCCCTCCAGACTGTGTTAGGTACTCTTGCATGGCTCTTCTTTAGCCACTATACATCTCTATCCAGAGTCTTTATCACAGTGAATTGTCATAGTTCATTGGTTTGTCTTTCTTCCTGTTCAGCAAAAAGCTTGTGAGGGAAGAAGCGATACTGATGTCACTCACTAACATATTCCCAGCATTCTACAAAGGATATGGAACATTTAACAAGCTCTTACGGTACGAGTAATTCAGTGAATATGTAGGTACTCAATAAATGGGTGCCAGATGAAAAAAAAAAAAAAAAAGAACAA
Organism: Canis aureus; assembly: GCF_053574225.1. Classification (NCBI taxonomy): domain Eukaryota; kingdom Metazoa; phylum Chordata; class Mammalia; order Carnivora; family Canidae; genus Canis; species Canis aureus. The sequence goes on from NC_135614.1 coordinate 51,068,176, forward strand.
ATAATGTAATCAGCATAAATATATTTATTGTCTTGACTAATGAAATTTTGGCCAATTTTGTTTGTAGATAATTTGCCAAGAACATCATACCTCCTATGAAAAAGAAAAGCCACATTGAATGTATCAATAGGTGGGGAAATTCATTCTTAGGGACATAGTAATGAGGGCTTAGACCTTTAAAATAACAAGGAAACTATTAGGCAGCCCCGGTGGTGCAGCGGTTTAGCGCCGCCTGCGGCCCCGGGGTATGATCCTGGAGACCCAGGATTGAGTCCCACATCGGGTTCCCTGCATGGAGCCTGCTTCTCCCTCTGCCTGTGTCTCTGCTTCTCTGTGTGTGTGTGTGTCTCTATGAATAAATAAATAAAAATCTTAAAAAAAAAAAGATGTTGAGAAATTTAAAAATAAAATAACAAGGAAACTATCAAACATCCAAAAAGTGATGTAGGTCCAAACTTGATCTAACATGCAGAATAAGCATACCCTAGACACATAATAATTTATGAAACATGAGGATAAGAGTAACTCTCTAATGTCAATACTGCATACCAGATAAAAAGCAATAAGGAAAGGTACCATATAAGCAGGAAAGAAGCTGTGTGGATAATTTCTTCTCAAAATCTAAAAAAAAAACCAAAAAAACAAACAAAACAAAAACAAACAAACAAACCAAAACCCAAACCCTAGTATCTAGTTCTAAATGCCTTAAAACCAGAAAATTATTAGTCTACCAAGCATTTCTGAGGATTTAGTTTTAGATATCTCTTTGGGTTTGAGTGCTAGATTTAAAACTCCTGAACTTCTTTGCCGTTATTATATCAAATTTCAAGGTCAAAATCAAAGTGATAAACTCTTTCCCATGTTCATTCTAAATAGTTTCTTATGAAAAGCAATGAGGACATTAAAATATAACTTAGAATCACATAAAACATCTAAGCACTTAATTTTATTTCAACCTAACCACACTGGTTTCCTTTTTCAATGTCCAACTTACTCAAATGACGTTATTTTGATTACAACTGAATAGGCGTTTTTAAATGTCATGGTATTTGAAAGAAAAAAATGGCCTAGCAATCATAATATACCATTGCGTTGTATAAATTGCAAATGTGTAATTTATGTTTGTTCCTCTACATTATATAAGGCAAATTGCCAAGGTTTGACATGAATAAATAAAATGTAAATGTTCCATGAATCATTTATATTTATTTTTGATACCTACAAGGCTTGTATTGTTAGGTTTGCTTATTTTGGTTTTTATTTTTATTTTTATGCTTTGACCTAGCCTTTCAGAAACAAAATCCTGCTTTTCATTGCCTTAAAATGTTTTAAGTGAAGCCAGGTTTAGAAATAAAACTTTTCATAAGAAAAAGTCAGCTCACAAGAAAAAAGTACTTAGAGATGATTTAAATGCATATTTTTATCCAGCTTCCCAAAGGACCTGCTCATTATATGTTACTATTTTAGAATTGTAGAAGATAGCTTATATGAAGACCTGAGATCTTAAATTCCATCTTATTAATAAATTATACCTTTAAAATAATAGACAAAGGAAATGCTAACTCTATGCTTTCTCCGAGGATTTGAAATCAGATTCCTTTCAGTAATACATATTTCAAAAGAACTGAAGTTGAAGTAAGGAAGTTGGTCTTTCCTTTTAATCTCAACATCAGATCAATGAACATATTCAAAATCATTTGAGTTATTTTTTATCTTATTTTTCATGAATTTCTCTTTTCATTTTTACTGCATTTCTGAAAGGAAAGTGTTAAACTGAATTATGATAAATATGAATTATTCTTTATTTATAGATGCATGGTAAGATAATATGTGATCATTGGGCAATATGTTGATCATGTACCTATTAAATACAGATAGCTTATAGCGTAATCACTTGTTACTACAAACATAAACTAATTCTTAAAATATTTTTAAAAAAATTATTTTCAAGTGTTTTAGACTGAGTCTTAAGGCTAGCATACTTTTACTATAAAATGTATATTTTTGTGGCCTTTCAAAACATATATATAAATACAATAGATCAAAAAAAATTGGTCAAGGGAAGAATTTTAGGAACGACCTCATATTCTGAAAATGTTTTATCTTGTGGTGTGCACTCTTTTATACATCAGCCTTTGTGGAATTGTTGGAGATGGGATAGGATAGCCTCTGCCTCTGTAAATCTGTGTATATCGTGACATCTGGAATTGAACCCTAGTTTTTCTAGCAACTAGTAACTAACATTTTACCTCTCTATTTTTGATTCATAAGCAGAGGTAATTGGTCTGGATCACTGGATAGCAAACTTGGTTTCTTTTGTTGTTGTTTTTAATGAGAACTAATTTAAGAAAAAAAAACTTTATGCACTATGGGAACAGCCTTATCTTATTCCTTGGAGAAAATATAGATACTCAAACAAATTTCTTAGTATATCAAAAGAGAAGTTTCAACAAGAAGCTATCATCTTTTTAACCAATAAATGCCTGGGTATTTGAGAGTAAAACACACATAGCTTTGCAATTTTTATCATTAAAGTTAAACTAGGATTAGCTGAACTTCATGTGGTTCTGTGATTTGGAAAAGGTCACAAGAATTGATTATAAAGACATTTTTAATTCAAAGTGTCGGGAGTACTCAATTTTACAAAACAAGATTTTCTTCTTTTCAAGAACTACTATTTGGAATTTGCATTGACATAAAAATGTATATTTGTCAATCATTCCTATAATCCATTAAAAAATGTCTGCAGCTGAACTATGAAAATTTACTGTTGTGAAAATTTACTCATATGTGAAATTGAAATTTGGGGGCATATTTATGACCCTTGAATTATTAAAGCCATCATTTGTTTGTTTTTCAAAAACTCCTTTGAAAACTAGAGCTTAGCCACAGCAAATCTAAACTGAATTTTACAGGTATTCATCACTTATTATAAGTCTTGGAATAAAAACACTTTAGGATACATGTGTTTAATATACAAATGTGAACATGAGAATGTTTTCATTTCAGTCAAAAACCTGGCTTATGACTCAGCATTCATAGAACCTAATATTTACATCTTGCCTTGAAATAAAGCAGCAAGCAGATTTCTAACAAAAATTGTCCATTCTATAGGAGTCCCTGTTTATTTCCCTCAGACTCTGAAGCCTCATAGGAACTTTTTTTTTCACCTTATTCTCCCTAGTTGGTATAAGTAAACCTGCTCAAAGGAAATATCTAAAGGCTGAGAAGAATTTTCTCATCTCTTCTGAGAGCTTGGAATCCACTAGTACCAGTGAGGATGATAAAAGAAGAATGCAAGAAGTTAAGAGCAAAGATAAATGAAAGATTGTTGCTTTTTTTTCCCTACAAAATTGGAACAGAAGTTGGCCTTGGAACCAGAATTAAGTAACTTATGTTCACATAATAGTATTTTTTGGACTATTTAGTTGTTTGTGATCACTGTTAGGCTGCCTTTTCCTATAGTGATGAGAAACATTAGAAAAGTAAACAATTACCAATACAATCTCAGCTTCCAAGGGTTCAGTTGCTTTTGATATTGTAACTGGGGGTGAGGCTGCATTCTGTGCCCTCCTTTTGGCCTTCTGTGTCTGAAGATTGGTAAAATAGTTGACAGCCGCAAACTCAATAAGAGCGGAGAAGACGAAAGCAAAGCAAACAGCTATAAACCAATCCATGGCAGTTGCATATGACACTTTTGGCAAGGAGTGCCGGGCACTGATGCTTAATGTGGTCATGGTTAAAACAGTGGTGATCCCTACAATGAAAAAGAATGAGAAATGCAGCATTGGCATTTGGAATCCAATAACAACAAATGAGAATGTGTCAATGGATTAAACACTCTGCAAATATAATTTTTGTTATTGTTTTATAATTATTCACAATTCTTATCATAGGTTTTATCGTTTTGTATCCTTCGATATTTAGTGCGGTGATGTGTACACCGTAGTTGTTCAAGAAATATTTTCTGATTTGATTTAGCCTAACTATTGTAAAGTTTAACTCACAAATAATTCTAATCGTTTACTTATTAAGAAAACTTACAACAAATTATTATCACATCAGTACTAAAACCTTGAATTCTTGGTCAATTTGAATAGCTGATAATACCTATCATCATATTTAAGAAGTCTATCTGGTATGAATAGTAAACGTAATATTAGGTTCTTCAATTTAAAAAAAATTCTAGCTTGGTTTTAAGGTAAAATATTTACTCATGAGAAAATAATTTCATCAGTCACTAGCAGTTTAATGTCTTATATAATAGTTGGAGAATATATGTAATTTGAAGATGGTCAACATCATTATATAGGTATTCTTTTATAATTTGCAGGATGAGATCTATTTTAATATAGTAAATTAAAAAGTCAAAATTCCTCTACGATTTCAATTTGACTCAGATCTTCCCTGTGAACCTCTCTAATTGTATAATCATTAAAACCCCCCAAAATTGGATTTTGTTATTGATGATATTTTCTGTTACAGCTCTTTTTCTAATGTCATTTTTTCCATCAAAACTAATAGCAATTCTACATATCATAAATGCAACTCAATATTTAGTTTGAAACATGGGAAATTGGTCATATGTAACTATTTTTAGACCTAGAAAAATGGCACTTTCTTATAGTTCAACCTAATAAAAGCAAGACATAATTTATATTTGGGGTTCAATATCTTAGCCTTTCTTTTTATGGATTTATATGTTGGTTTTTACTTTTCTGCTTTTCCTTAGTTATGAAAAAGCAAATTGAGATTTTAAAAAAGAAAAAAAATACTCCTAAATAGTCACAGGAATCCAGCCAGAATTCTTGCCAAGACAAATTTTTTGTGGATGTACCACATAGCTTGGGATAATATAAGAGCCATTTTATATCATACTCATGATAGGAGTCTATTTTCTTTGTGAATTAAAAAAGTGCACTAGTGTGAAGATTCCCCTAAAATATACAAGCAGTAAGAGCTATAGGATGAATGGAGATATAGAAAAGAGTGAAGCATACCAAAGACAGTTCTTGCCGGGACAGACTCCTTATTAATCCAGAAGGACACCTGGGAAAGAATGACTGTCATAATGCAAGGAGTGTATATCTGTATCATGAAGTAGCCCATCTTCCTTTGCAAGTGGAAATAAACTGTCATTATTACGTATTCACCTGTTGGAAAACACGTATATCAATATTATTGCTGTTGACAGTGTGCAAAAAGAAAGCAACTGGAAATAAATCGTGCAGATCTTTAAATTAACATGGGCTGGAAGAAAACAAGTAAAGGCATATTTCACTGTATGACAAAGATACTTGATCAAGCAGAGGATAGATACATCAGGTCATTGTTTCCAGTTGGTTTCTTTGTGTTATATACACACAAAACTACTTATTTCAAGGTTACACAAATCTTTATATGTACATAGTTGCAAAATCAATTTTAAAGAAAACTACTCATCACTTCAAAACAGCAAGCATAGCTGAGGATGGCTAATGCAGAGAAGAAAGAACTAGATATTTTGAAAATGTGCACTGGAGTCACCTTGCTGGATTATATTCTGGAACTGGTCTAATTCTTACCTGTGTTAGATTTAATTGTTTCACTAGATACTGTTTGTCCAATCAGATCATACTGGAGGAGACTTGAAGATTCTTCTGGGACTTCGACTGAGTAAAGTGGTCCTTTCTTCCATGTATATATGATTTCACTTTTGGGGTAAGCATCTGAATTTTTTAAACAAATGAAATATAGCAGTGAATCTGACTAGTTGTGTTTTTTTTTTCAAAGCATATTTCGTCCATATAAAAAAGGTATGACCATAAACTTTCTTTAATGTTTTTCTTTAATCTGAGTGATTTACACCTCTGACTATTTACAAGATTGACAGACAGGATTAAATAAATCTATTCCTGGAGTCACATTGAGACTATCATGTAATATTTCTCTTTTGTTTCCTGATCTCTGACTACAATCAAATAATTATATATATTTGATTATAGTCAGAATATATATAAATATATATATATATATTTGATGGTAGTCAGAATATATATATATATATATATATATATATATATATATATTCTACCCTTATTTATTTATTTACATTTATTTATTTCCTTCAGAGAAATAGAGAAGGGGGTGGGAAGAGGAGCAGAAGGAGAGGGAGAAAAGCAGACAACCGCCCTACTAATGTGGGGCTCTATCCCAGGACCCTGAGATCATGACCTGAGCTGAAAACCAGAGTTGAACATTTAATAAATTAAGCCACACAGGTGTCCCAATAATTATACATTTTGAATGCATTATTTGACTCTCAGAAGCTTTTTGTAACTTACAACTCCCAAACTTGAGTGGACAAGCATGCCCATCCATAGGAAAGTTAACCAGCCTCATAGGACAGTCAGCATTGATGGTAAGCCTAGGGACATTGAAATAAATGGTTCTGAGTTAGTATACTAGACAAATCATTTGGGTTAGAGGAAGTTGAATTGGGGAAGTCTCACCTCATGGTATATAAAATGGTTCCATTCTGCATTATTCTGAAGAGTTTATTAGGGGTTGTCATATTGTGTGCAATTGATTTTTTGCCATTCCTGAAAAAAGTGTCAGGTGTCCAGATTTTACTGACCATCAGGTTATTCAAACTCAAAATCTCAGTTGGTCCCCCAAACTTTAACCTCTCATCAGTCCAAGTCTGGCGGAAGAAAACGTCCATTGTATACTCCTAAGAGAAAATAAAATATTCATGCAAGCTGGGGAGATAATTTATTAAGAATAATTCATTCACCAGCTTATATATCCAATCCTAAAACTTAAGAAATAAAGCATTTTTTCATGATAATAACCTATCAGAGAAACTATGATTTCAGTAAACTATTTTTCTCAAACTTACAATTTGCAATATTATTGTAAAAGATAGTGCTGTGTTGCACAAACCTTCTTCCTGTACCTTGGCTCTCTTCAACAATCTTCCTCTTTCCTATCAGTCATCCACCTTTCTATCTATTGACCTATTAATTTCCCCTCCATTAATTTAGAAGAAAAATATGAAAAGATTTACAGTCCTAGTATTGTACTGGCCTTCCTCTCATCACTTAAGTCTAACCATTCCCCTCAATGCCTTGTTCACTTTCAGAGGTGTTGCTGAGCACCATGGTACTATTTAGTAAACTTTTAAGGATAGATAAACTTCACTGGATAAGTATACTCTAGCTGCACATCACAATTATTTTATATTGTTTTCAGAGAATATAAAAGCAAATGTTACCATGATTACCCAGAGCATCATAATTACAATTCTGAGTTTTAATTTGTGGCTTTTATTAAATAACATTAGAAATCTTAAGAATTATGGTAAGAGCCATTGCAAAAGACAATGATAAATAATACCTTGTAAGTATATCAAAATATTGCTAACAATTGCTTTGCCTACTTTATGTGTTCCTGTATGAGACTTATTACTACTAGTTGTGATTAGATTTTCAAAATATAATTTGACACACAGTGTATCCATATAATAAAGAGCCAGGCTATCTCAAGTCTCCACTGTACAAATATTCTTTAAAAATGACACACATGCATAAAATGAAGTGCCAAGTGTTCCCCAGACTTCCATAATATAGTATAGTATAGCTGTGGTTATTTATACTTGAGGTTAGTCAGTACTCAGTGAAAAATATGATAGTAAAATAATTGAAGATTCTGGATACTGCTGACTCTCCTTTCTTTCAAGTCTTAATACATTTATCTCTTAAAGTCCTCCTTCCTCTTCTTCACTTCCTTGGGTTTTTTTTTTTTTTCCTTACTTTTCCCCTAACTTCTCCTTTCCCTTTCTCTGATATGCCTTCATTTTTTTTTCTCCCTTCTTGCTTCTTTCTTTTCTTGTCAACTTAAAAAGCAGAATATAAAAAAGTCTTCAATAACCATTTATCCAGAGCTACACTTCTCTAATAAACTTTAATGATTGAACTATTTAAAGTTATGTTTATTTCAATTTTAGTTTTTATATTTTACTTTTAGGGAGGAAATGGTACCTGAGAACTGTGAAAAAATACCGTGATACACTTCGTTCTAGAAGACTAGTTCAGATTTTCATTGCCACTTACTATAAATACTCTCTTACGAATCCTACAGCCATCTGTACCTGGAACAGAGTTCCCAGAACACCTACTGGTCCATTTGCAACACAAAAGGTACAATGCACTAGCTTTTTCAAATGATGCCCTTCCTTATTTTAATAAAATATACTAAAAATAATGTGTTACAGAAAATAGCTATATTTTAAGTTTCACAGATACCCTCAATATACTCTTACATGATGTATCATCTTTGTTGGTTTTCCTTTTTTCTATTCTAAAAATTTACCAGTACTTCATTAAGATAGAGAAAATCTTATCTTTGTAGAAAAGAATTGATGCATGATATGTGGTCAAAAGAGAACATATAATCTTAGAAAGTGCCTCAGGTCAAAGTGTTCAAGCAGAGCCCTTAGTGAAATGTGAAGGGGGTTAAGCCAGTAATCTACATTAATGACCATGCCCTCCCAGCATGGGCACACATATTGCATTAGGATGCTGGAGCCAAGCTTGGTAACAATGTCCAAGATTGTTAGTTCTAGGACTCTATTCTCAAGCCAATCAGTAAAATTACCCTCCTCACTCAGGGCTCGCTTACCATCTCCACGTCTGACACAGGCCCAAAACTGGTCACATAAATGTCTGTTTTGACTTCAGTAACAGCACCTGAAATTAGCCCAGAAGAATAAGAATAATTATCATCACTGATTTTAAGGGGACTGTTCGTAATGACCCTCCCACAAAGTCCTTTGTCATGGTCAGAATCTGCAATCCATCCTTAAGTAATCCAGTAGCAAGAGCCCTTGGGTTTTTCAACTCTGAAAACTCATACCAGTCGCATTACTGTAAAAATTTTCTGGTCAATTTGGAAAATTGAAGGAATGAAGGGAAAGTAAGTGTTCTTATAAAAATTATAACAATAACTAGCACATCTTGATAGCTTTAATAGGACGAACACTTAGAAAAGTGCTTTACATGGAGAATCTCATTCTATGCTCACACAAATCTATGAGGCAAGTACTGTTCATATACCCACACTACAGCTGAGGAAGCTGAGGCTTAGAGGGTTCAAATAACATGCATAGAAGGTCACAGGCAGAAGGAGGGACAGAGACTGGATGGGAACACATGGCATTTCCCAGTACCCCTGCACCCTACCACTCCGCTATCCTTATGAAGCCTCTGGGTCTTGGAACAGCAGGAAGGGGGAAGGAGAGTACAGATGTTTGGTCTAGTAAGGATGCTTCCTCTCACCTCCAAATCCTGGCCGCAGCCGATTGTCATAGCCTTCAAGCAAGTTGTCCAGGATCCGACTGATGTTTTTGGAGTAGAAGTTTCCTTCATCTTCAAGTTTCCCTAGGGTATTTTCTACCCTGTGAGGAGATAATCAATGAACCCCACTCCCAGCCTCAAAGGGAATGGTCTGTTCAATCTTCCCTCATCTACCCCACCACAAATACATGCCACACCATCCAGGCTTCTTCTATGATTTGGTTTAGAAGTTACCCAGTGAGTGTGTGCTTTCACTTTCCTCTGCACTAAAAGGAAAAATCAGAAAAAATCTTACTCACCATAGAATAATATATAGCAAGGGCAGAGGCGAAGCCATCCTGCAGTGCACTGCAACGTCCAGTTCACCCTCCTCCTAGGTTCTCCTCCCTCTTAACAAGCTCCCCTTTGCCAATCAACTAGAGTAATCATCCAGACCCCTCATATCTCTTTTCCCTGTTTGCATCCAGCCAGTAATCTGTAGATGAAGAGGTTGCCAGCAAAACTTTGAAGGTTCCCTTTACTCTCTTGTTCTTGCTTCTGTCTTCTCGTGTGGAACAAGGTGGCTTGTGGTCTTAGACTACATCCTGATGGACACTCAGCCTCCTCTGGTAGACTCAATTGGGAAATGAGAGTCTGAAGAGACAATGTATGGTCGGAGAGCAGTGACAATAATCGAATAAGGCACTAGGGGAGATTAGAAGGAAGATATCCACAGCTAGTTTTGGCATGGAATTAGCAGGGCCCTGTGAGAAAATCTGGAAAGCAGTGGCATCTTGCTGATTGAGATTATGTTCCAAAGGGCTCAGCATTTATTATTTCTCTGGTTCACAGAAGGATTCCTACACAGCTCTTATTGCTCAAAAAGACTAAAGTCTAACAATATTGAGATCTTTTTGGATTCTTTTTCTGATTTATTTTTTTCCCTCTTTCTAATTTCATTAGCATTATTGCATCAGACATACCTTTCCTCTGCACTTAAAAATTGTCCCTTATTATTCTTTGAAAAGCATTTACATACACTAAAACAACACCTGGCTGTCTTGCTATTGAATTGATGTTTTTTGTTTGTTTGTTTAAGTACATTGCTGATCCTTTCTAAGATATTACATCTCAAGCTAAGACGTAAATGGGTCCTACCACTATCTTTAGAAACTTGGCCAGTTTCATGGATGCTGCCTCTAAGAGACAATGTCCAGAAATAGCTGACTAAGGTTCCCCAAGTAGAAATACTGTAAGAATCGAGGATCCATGGACATGGTTCATGATGCTGTTGCTGAACTAGCTCACGAGGCTTGCCACAGGTCAAAAGCAAAATATTTGAACCCAAGAAATAGCATTCTCTGCCTAGTTTGGTAGATGGAAGTTGGAATAAAGGAAGTCACTTTAAGTTTTAAAATTTTGATCTTTAAATAAATAATTTAAAATAGCAATAAGGAAAAGCATTGTGAATATCTCTCTCTATAGATAAATATGCTATCTATCTAATTTTTAAGATTTTATTTATTTATTCATGAGAGACAGAGAGAGAAAGGCAGAGACACAGGCAGAGGGAGAAGCAGGCTTCCTGCAGGGCACCTGATGTGGGGACTCAATCCCCAGGACTTCGGGATCACATCCTGAGCCGAGGGCAGATGGTCAACCACTGAGCCACCAGGGCCTCCCTCTATTTATCTATAAATTCAGGAACATAAGAAAGAAGCAAGTGTCTCACATGACCATCCCTCTGCCATATCTACACAATATTCACCCAGTTCACAGTCTGTATCTTCAGAATCTAAATTCTACAAAGGTAATGGTTACTACTGCAGACATATAGCACAGTCTTAAGAGTCATTTCTGAGGACATGACATCAATTATTTGAGGAACATTTCAATAAGTTGGTTATGACTTAAAAAAACAATAGAAAAAGGGAAAACTGCAAGATTTCTGTGAAGTAGTTTTTTAAGATTACAGAATCTCACCGTTACATGGAATTTTCTGGTTATTCATCAAAACCCCCAGTTCCTTCCAATATTCCTGGTAAGTGGTATTCAGCATCTGTTTTCTTACATTGTTTTACTTGTGTGAATCCGAAACCTGCACCCTTGTCCTAGCTCTCACCTTTGAAACCATACACAATAATTTGTTGGGAAAAAAACCACGTGGTAGCTATTTAAACAAATATATATCTAAATATATCTATGTATCCATCATGTCCTCTCAAATTTAAGCTAAACATTCCTAGAATCTTCCCTTGTTCATTACGGGACCTGGTTTCCATATCTCTTTTTATTCTTTTCACTCTAAACTTACTCTTACTGATGACTACAACACATTTCAACTTCCAATGATTGTACAGTTACAGTCGAAACCCTATCGGTATATATGATGCTATGAAATAATTCTCTGTTCATGTTTACTACAACTTACTATTTTTATTCAAGCATAGGATTTGTATTGATCCCTGTAAACTTGCATAATTTTTTTCTATCAATATGTTTATCATCCATCTCTGATTTCTATCATCAGAGAGAAAACTTAGATGTTTAAGACCGGATTTTTTTCATATAGTAAAAAAAAAAAATTATAGGTGAGATTGTACATGTATATACCTACGCCTATAGAATGGGAATGATTTTCTCATTAAAATTACTTATTTAAAAGAAACAAATAGTAATTAAGTCACCTTTGTCTCTAAAGAGACTACTCCTTGTACCATCACCAACAACAAGGTTTCTGTGTATAAAATAATTTATACTGACTCAAGGATGATTAGAGAAAATTATTGTACAGAAAAAGCAAACTTGGCACCAAACACTAAGTACTACTTTCCATGATATAAAAAGCTATTAATGTTTTCATGTATAGAAAGGGCTAGAACCAAAAGATTCTGGTATTCATGTTAAGTACTGTCCACCTTGTAGGAGCATGAAACATTTTCTCCTGTCTCTTAGAAACTATTATGGAGAACAAGTCAGTCTAAAAATAATAAATGAAATTTAAGACTATATCAGTGAAAATTAACATAATGCTAATAGTAACTAACAGATATTTAACATTTACCATGGGCCTAGAGCTGTGTTATGAACTCCATATATTCCAACTCATTCATTGCTAACACAAAAATCTGTGAAGTATCTATAATTGAGTCCATTTTGTAAATCAGCAAGAATGTAACTTGCCTAATCTCACGGCTAAAAAAAGGGCAGAATCAGAATTCAGAACTAAGTATAAGCTAAGGTCATTGGACAAAACACAGTGAAAAATAAGTTTCCATTTTACTAAAGAAATAATTTCCAACTGTGGTATTTATTCAAAGATGGAACAAGTACCATAAAGGTAAATGAGTTACCTGTTAATAAAGTATAGCATGGAAAACCATGGGTAGGTTTCATGCATGTATGTTTCAGGAGGAAATTACGTAACCCCTAAGAATATTCAGTAGGAGATGGAGGTTATTTGGGGTCATCATGAGGAAGAGCTGTTTGGTAGAGATCTCAAGTGAATATTTGGATTCATAGATTCTGCTATGGAGTTTCTCTGGAGTGTGGTGAGAAAGGGGATTTAAAGAGGTTCTTTGTGGTAAAGTGTATCTTGGAGGTACACTGGAAGAGAAGGATGGAGAGGTACTACTAGGTTGTACTAAAGGAAGAAGAAAAAGTGGTAGAATATGTAATAATAGTTAATATTTATTGAACACTTACTATGTCAATCATGTACATTGATATTATCTCTAATTTGTAGAACTGGCTTGCAAGCTAGCAATTTTCATCTTATTTTACAAAAGGATAAAGTGAGGCTCAGAAAATGTATGTAACTACCCTAATGTCCCAGAGCTAGTTATTATCTCTGATTCCAAAGTTTACACTTTTATATTTGATGCTTACATATGATATCTCTGACTCTGTTTTCTAAAGTTGGGGCTCTTAAGCTCTCTGGGCCAACAATATTTTTTATATTGTTAAGGGATACCTGACCTCTCTGTGGGCACTGTAGAAAATTCCCATGCAATACTGTTTGGGAATCCAGTGCAATAAGAATAAAATTGCTCTGGGAGACAAAGGACAATAAAGGGATAATCCTCTGGTCACCAGCTTTAAATTGTTCTGGCTTGGTTACCAATAGAATGTTCAACACATTATAGGGCATGGAAATACAGTCAGGCAAAATCAATTTCAAATTTTAAAATACAAATATGGAGGGACCAAAAGTCACGTCCAAAAGATTACAGGTCTATGAATTCATGACTTATGCCTGTTCAACCAGTATCACTTCAATTTAATGTTTATTTATTAAGTGCCTGATGACAAGCCCTTGATGCTGAGGATATAAACATTTTACAAAATAATGCTCACTGTAGAATGTTCATATTCTAGATGTTAATATCAACATAATAGAACTGATAAGATACTGGGTGCTAAAGGTATATAGTTAATTATTAACCATGTGCTATGGGAACAGAGTAAAAAGGCAACTGTGGTGGAAGGGGTGCCAGTGATTATTTCATGAAAGGCACAGCATTTGAAATGAGCTTGAGAAGTTGAATAAACTTTTGGTAGATTAGAAAAGGCCATTTCAAGCTGTATGATGAACTCAGACATGTGGCAATTCATGATATGTTTATAAATAGCAAATAACTCTGAGAAACTAGAAAATAGGAGACTAAGAATATAATGAATAAAAAGACTGGAAGATAGACCTAGTTCAATATAGAGAGATTTCATGGTCCTCAGTGGAGGATTTGAGAAAAGCCATGGCCATGTGCTAGTAGGCTATGATGGAGTTGTTTAAGGAATTCGTAATAGCACTTTTTCTTTGAGAATTGGCCTTTCATAGGGGCAGGTATTTAATTTGTCATGCTTGTACTGCTTGATTCTGTATCAAGTCTCTGTTGATTATACCACTTTGGTATCAGGTAACGGGTTTATTAGCATGCAAATAACTTAGGCAAATTATTTATTATCTCTAGGTATCATCTTCAACATGTATAAAATGAAATTACAGGGTCTTGGTGAGGATTAAATTAAAAATACATTAAGGCCTTTATTACAGGAAATTGCTCATAGTAAACAAGAAAAAAAATACCCATCAACAAACATCACTTCCAACATCATCACCCATAATCATCATTGTTGTTATCATTCTTGGTCAAGCCAATTTTTTTCTCCAGCATTTAGAGATGAAGCAAAAAAAAGTGTGTGTGTGTGTGTGTGTGTGTGTGTGTGTGTGTGTATTTACTAAGGCTGCCAGTGTTAGAGGAAAGCATGTTTGGCCAAATTCATGCTACGTCAGAGAAATATCTATGGATACAGAGGAACCAGAAATGGAGCAGTTTTATAGAAAGAAGCAGAGACAAATCACCGCAACGAAAAATCTGAGAGAGCAGCTGCCCAGATATCTGATGGCCTCCCTGATTCCTTCATAATCTAGGTGTCATATCTGCCCTGAGTTCCCCCTGAAAGCACTGTATCCTTTTTATAGATTATGTTAGATTATGTTTGTTTATTTTTGCTCCAGGTAACTGGGTTACTGTCACTAGCTCCTAAAGGGTCTTTTAGAGCTCAGAAGCAGCTGATGATGATACAGTACATCGCCTGGATGGACTGACTGCATGACCCACTGGAGAGCAAACCTAGGCAAAGTGGAATCATGAGTGTATTTCCTGGGCCTTCTGGAAACGAGGGTACTAATTGGCAAATACCTAGTGATCTTGCTGCTTAATGAATTTCCCACACCTCCATGGAGTAGAGTAAGCATTTTAGTAAACTGCATGAACTCTCTCAGGCCACTAGGGGACTACTGAGCATTGTCTTCTGGCAGTGCTACCCAGGCCCCAGAATCTGTTTGCCTATTTATCAGGTGCTTGGAGTATAGGGAAAAGGAGGACAGAATTTTGGGTTCAAGCCCAGTGATGAGCTCTAGGGAAATGCTATAGAAGAGCAAGCAGAATGGAAGTCTATTAACATGGATTCTGTTGGACTTGGATAAAATGTAAATTTCAAACCTACAACCTTGTAAAGGGATATTCTCAGAGCAAGTGATAAAAATAAACATTTGAAAGTGCCACAGTAAGTTTAGAGAAGTTAATGAGAATAATTTTGTCCTCCATGTTGTTATATTAAGTGACTTTATGTTTCTTCTTAGAATAAAATACAAGAGGATTGCCATTTATATGAGTGATTTAATCTGAGAGGAAAAAATGAAGGGGTGGGGAGACTCTTCTGAGAAGAAGCTAAGAGGTATTTGATGCACAGTTTGGAGCTAATGATTCAGCAGTGGCTGAATGACATTGTACACACACACACACACACACACACACACACATAATGCTGATAAATGCTCTCTAATAAACCCAGACCACCAAAGAAACAAATTATTTTAAAATAGACTTTTAACAAGCTTTGGTGAGAGAATACTAGAAGTAGAGTATCTGATATGTCAGAATTAAAAGATCTATATAGCTCTGTGAACTTGCTGTGAGCATATTGTTGTTGCTGCTTGTTTTGTTATTATGGCACTATATCAGTAAGGAATATGTTAGATGTAACACAGAAAATCCAACTTGCAGTTGTGTAAACAAAAGTAGGGAAAAGGGTGGAGGTAGGCAGTACCTGGCTTTGGTAGCTAAGTAATGCCAGAGTGGACTAGACTGCATTTCATGGTTGCCATATGGCTACCTCAGTTTGTCATCATATCTGCAGTTAACAGAAGAAATAAGGAATAGAGTCACCAGGCCTAGTCTAGCTACAGAGGAAGTTGAGAAACTTCCAAGATATCTTTGTTTTCTGATTTAAGAAATGAATAAACACAGATAAATGTTCAGATGAATCCTACAAAAATCTTTCAATACTTGCTAGGACACTCCTGATTACAATAGCAGGGATTTTCTTTTTTAGTTTTTTCATCCTTTATAACATAAGCAGCCAATAAAGATGTGGATTAGGAATGGAAGTTAAATGTGCCGTCTGTCACAGGCAGGGAATTGCCTCTAGGTAGATTAATTACAGCAAGAAACCCCTTACTCTGGTATGGTTTAGGGAGTAGAGTATAGGCTACAATTCTGTTGCCACTGGCACACTTAGCTTTTGGGCCAGGCATAATCTGCACAAATACATGTAGAAGTCTCGTGAGAGGCTTATGAAAAATTTGCAACATCCTTTCTTAATATCTTTCTTAATATATTTCTCAATAATTTAAAGATATTCTGCTGAACTCCATTGTCATCTAATATAGACAATAGAGCCACTATCCATAGGCTAATAGAACAGGAGACCTGACATTCAATTAAAGCACTTAGACCATCAAAGTCCTAAATGGTTGAAGCACATTAGTTTAGCTCCTATCAGAATAAGACCTGGGTTCCTGAACTGCATTTTGAAGTTATAAACTGATAGTATTTAAGTTTCCTACAGGAAAGAATCAAAAGACGTTACACCTGGTACTTTAATTAGTACCCATTATATTAAGTCCTACCTGGAAAATTTTTCATAAAATTAAATAATAGGAAAATCTTTGTCTTGATGAGAAACTAAAATAATATTCTTCTTTCCACAAACTATATAACTGACCATGTTTCTCCTTTTGATCTTGCTGCCTGGATACTCAAAGTCAGAACTGAATTATAGCGGGCTTTTGTTTGTGTTAATCTTCTTTTATTTTTGTACTTGTTTTCCTATTACTATTCTATACTTTGTGTTTGTTTTTTTTCTGAAAGGCTCCTCAAAACTTCTGGAGAAAAATAATATAAATAAGCTCTAGGAAGTGAAACAGTAATTGGTAATTTTTTGGGACTACTCATTCATTTGGATCAATTATATCACATTACCTATTGATTATCTGGTATAGTGTTTGAACTAAAATCTAGGATTAAATAAAGTAATATCAAATTCAAACGAAGAAGACATTAACCACAAGAGGATAGTTGGAACCAGAAGATTCAGCAGAATCAGACACAGAACTGGAGATAATGTATTTTTACAAAAAAGAGGTAATTACTTTGGAACTGCTGTCAATTTATACTTTGAAACTAGGGTAGCTAAAGATCATATTCTTGTTTTTAAGGTAAGAAGGAAATACTGTTTTATTTATGTGATAAAAAAAATACCCTTTTTTTCTTTAGGTTCACAGCAAAATTAAGAGGAAAGCACTGAAATTTCCTATATCCCCTACTCCCACACATTCATAGTCTCCCTCATTATTAATATCTCCCATCAGAATGGTACGTTTGTTACAGCTGATAAAGCTACACTGGCACATCATTATCATCCAAAGTCCAGAGTTTACATTTTAGTTCACTCTTGGTGTTGTATATTCTTTGGGTTCTGACAAATGTAGAATGACATTTATCCATCATTTAGTATCTTGTAGAGTATTTTCACAGTCCTAAAAATCCTCTGTGTCCACCTATGCAACTTTCCCTCAGCCTAACTCCTGGAATACACTGATATTTTTAAGGTCCACATAATTTTGCCTCTTCTAGAATATCCTATAGGTGGAATTATATAGTATCTAGACTTTCAGATTGGCTTCTTTCACTTAGAGAGATATGCATGTAAGTGTCCTCCACACCTTTTTATGACTTGACACCTTGTTTTTAGCTTTGAATAATAGTCCATTGTTTGGATATACTACAGTGCATTTATCCATTCACCTACTGAAGGACATCTTCTTGTTTCCAGATTTGGGGAAATGTAAATAAAGCTGCTAGCAACACCTGTGTGCAGGTTTTTGTGGCAGCATTACATTTGGGAGGAAATCACCAAACTATTTTCCAAAGTGGCTGTACTATTTTCGATTCCTACCAGCAGTGAATGAGAGTTTCTGCTGCTCCACATTCTCACTAACATTTGATGTTGTCAGTGTTCTGGATTTCGGCCATTCTTATAAGTGGTATCACATTGTTGTTTTCATTTTATTTCCCTAAGGACATATTATGTGGAGCATCTTTTCAGATGCTTATTTTCCATCTGTGTAATACTTATCATATCTGATGAGGTGTCCATTAAGGTCTTTTGCCCACTTGTTAATCAAGTTGTTTGTTTCTTATTTTTGAATTTTAAAAAGTTTTTATAAATTTTGCATAATTTTCTTGTCAGACATGTCTGGCAAGTATTTTCTCCCTGTCTGTGGCTTTTCTTCTTCTCTGAACAATGTCTTTGTGGGGCAAAATTTTTAATTTCAATGAAATACATCTTATCAACTATTTATTTTATGGATTGTATCTAAGAAGTTATCACCATACTCAAGGTCATGCAGGTTTTCTCCTATCTTATCTTCTAGTTTTGTGTATAACATCCATTTTGAATTAATTTTTTGTGAGTGCTGTAAGGTCTTGGACTAGATTAATTTTCTTACATGTGGATGTCTAGTTGTCCTACCACCATTTGTTGACAAGACTGTATTTGCTCCACTGTATTGCTTTTGCTCTTTTCTCAAATATCAGTGGATTATATTTATGGGAGTCTATTCCAAGCTCTATATCCTCATCCACTAATCTGTATATTCTTTCACTAATGCCACACTGTCTTGATTACTGTAGATTAACAGTAAGTTTTGAAGTTGGATAAAATCAGTTCTCCAACTTTGTTTTTCCCTTTCATCTTTAATTATCTGGAATACGTTTTTGTGATTGGGAATTACTAAGGATTTGTTTTCTTGTTCCAATTATAATGTAATTGTTCTAATAGCAAATGTGGAAGAGTCTATAGTTTCTTCACAGTTTTGTAATATCCTCTTTACAATACAACAATTTTCCATTTTTTGCTAGGAGATATATTTGGGCTCTCAATTATGTTCTATTGACTTATTTGCTTATATGCATGCCATTGTTTTTCACTATTTTCCTTAAATACTATGTGTAATGGACTTTATGGTATGTTTCCTCTAGGTAAATCTCCATTTAATAATGAAGGACTTATTTCTCTACCTGCTGGGAGTGCTGTGAGCCTTTTTCCAAATTTCCTCAGCTGAAGAGTCTTGTACTAAGCATGAATCTTTATAGAAGTAGGCAACCTTCAATAGATACAAATATTTAGGCCCCCACCCCAGCACTTGAGATTAAAGTATAGGGCCATCTCAGTTTCAGAACTCCCATGGGCTTGTGCAGGGTCCTGGTTGAGATGGCAAATTTTCTAGTCCAATCCTTTCCTTTCCACAGGTGGTAATCCCAAAAACACTCCCTAAGAAACTGCCTACATGCTATCCACTATCTCATACTCTACTATTCAGGGAATTAAGCCTGTGACTCATTGCAGATTTCATTGGCAACCTGTCATTTTCTGACCTCTTGCGCAACCTTCTTTTATTAAATTATTTGACAAGAGAGGGTGCGTGTGCACATGCACAAGCAGAAGGAGTGGGAGAAGCAGGCTCTTCACTGAGCAAGGAGCCCAATGTGGGGCTTGATCTCAGGACCCTGCATGACCTGAGCCGAAGGCAGGCACTTAACTGACTGAGCCACCAGGGCATCCCTCTTTATATGTTTTTATATCTTATATTTCTCAGTGGCAGCTTACTATTCTTGAGAAGATCTGTGGATATGCCATGACAAGGAATTAAACCATATATGCAATTTTTAAAATATCACTAAAGATTATTTTGAAAGAATCTATTATGGAAATATACTCACTGTGCAGTTTTGTTTTTTTCAAAATTTCAACAAGCATTTAGATTTAGTATGTCCTAGGCTTTGCAAGTGATTCCAGAGATTCAAAGAAAAAAGCTGGGTACTATCATCATGAAGCTCATTACCCACCCACCTTTTGGTTTCTCTTTTTAACCACTATGCCAATATTTCTTTTGATTTTCATGTATTTGAAATGCTATGGTTAAAATACTCCTTTTTTGTAGTCAGTAATTTGCCTGGCAAATAGTCAGTGGTAGTTATATGCCAAATACTGAAGTGGTTTTTAAGGAGGAAACAAGAAAAGCAATACACAGGATTTGTCTCAAGAGAAAACTTGACAAACATGCAATGACTGTTGCAAACAGTCTACCAACAGGGATATTCAGAAGAGCAGAAGTCAGTGGGTATTTAGATTAGGGAGACTTGAAGGCTCAACTTTATTCCACGTATCAATGGATTATCTGTTTTTTAATTAAATGTCTATTGTAGACTACTCTTATTCCATATTTGCTTGGAAAATATTTTGAAATCTTAATTTCTGTTTTATTTCTTCCCTTTACGTTGACCTTTATTTCCCTCCTTTAAGCAGTTGGCAAGGTTTGTCCTTTTTTTTTTTTTTTTTTGCTTCAGAAGAGTTTGTCACAGGAAAGAAAGCAATGAATACACTTTAGTTCCTAAATTTTGGGTCTAGAAAGCCCTATAGCAGTAGGCATACACAAGGTGGTTTAGAAAAACATAAAAAAAGAAAGATTTCATTCAGATTACAAGTAGATTCCCTCAGGCTTGGGGAGTAGAAAAACATGGACATGTGCATCTGGGAAAAATAGGATTGCTATGCCATGCTTCCCAGCTACAATACCTCTGAAAGGCAAGGAATCAGGGTAGAAATGGTGGCATCGGAGATCAGGCAAATGGGACTACAAGCAGATGTTTGTCTCCCGGGAATAACTCAGAAGCCATGAAGAACCGCTAGATCTCATAGGGCCATGAAATCAGAGACAATGGGCTTTCACTGTCAACTCTGTGAGTTGATGTTTGAGAATAGATATCCTATCCTCAACCCATATCTTGGCACTGAATGAATAAAATCTTATTGTGGTAGTATCAGGAGGGGAGGTTTGTTTCATTTTTCACATACCAGAATTGTCAACAGAGATTTACGTGTCTCTAAGTGAACACATAATGGAATATATGCATGTGTATATTCATATACACACATATATTTTATATATTTATATATATAAATAATTGAGAAGGGAAGCAATAAACTGAAGCTTATTCATTCATATGTTTATGTATCTCTAAGTGGACATACATTTGTCTAAAACAAATGTATAATATTATGGTCTCCTGTTTATTATTTGCCTTTTGTTCAAATATTGTTTCTTTTGCTGTCTTATAATCCTTCTTTAGGACTCTGTGGAGGGTCAAGATGAGAAAAGGATTTATGGAGAAAATAGGAGCTGGAACAGAGAAATAGAGCAAAGAACTAGTTTTCTTCTCAAAAAAAACATTTTTGGTCTCAATTTTTAGCTGCAAAATGGTATTTCATATGCAGTGATTGTGGGGGGATAACTAATCATTCACAGACTTGATGCCTAATTTCATTCATTTTCTAGTCTTTTCTGCTGAGTCATATCCCTCAGAGATTTCTGCATTTATAATCCAAGGAATGGATCTATTATGATGAATATTACTTGTTAATCCTTTTACCTTGCAACTCATACTCAAGGTTGCAACTTAAAATACCAATTTCACCACTAAATCTACCTTTTTCCAATTTCCTCCCCCAAATTTTTGATTTTTCAGTTATATTCTTGCAGCACATAGCACTTCTATTGTGCACTTATCATAATAATAGTTAAATTTGGTTTATATAATTTTTTTGAAAAGGATCGCCATTCTCCCACTAAGAATGTAAACTGTATTTAAAGAGTTACTCCTAAAAATAAAATAAAATGAAAAATAAAAAAATAAAAATAAAAAAAGAGTTACTTCTATAGCAACTAGTACAATGTTTGACACATAACAGGTATTTAATAAATATTGAGTGAACATATGAATAAATGAGCTTCAGTTTATTGCTTCCCTTCTCAATTATTTATATATATAAATATATGTAAAATATATGTGTGAATATGAATATACACATGCATATATTCTATAAAAAGATGACATTTTAATAAGTATAATTTTACAATGGATAGAAAAAAGAACTTATGTAGTAACATTTCATATAAGAATAATGTAGATTGAAAAATTGCAAGTGGAATGAAGGATTTTTATATTCTTTTCTATAGTCCCTGCTGTTGGATTGGGCTTGCTTAATATTCCAATACCATATGTGCAGGGAGATCTACATAACCAGATAAGAACCATGGTGCGTTAGCAATTCCAGGTTGCTATTTAGTTATACTTCTGGAGTGCTCATGTATTTGCACATCTGAGGGATGTTTGTGGGACTCCATATTAGCTTTTTATGCAAAAAAATTATTGAGAAAAATTTAATTATGTACCTCCAACACTCACAGTGTGCTGGGTAGCAGAATCTGAATATCAGAAAACATTGTCAAGGAGGAGCATGAATATGGTGAAAGAAAAATGCAATCCCAAAGTGTCCAAAACAACCCATTAAACATTACTTGTAATTTGTCATATCACATCAATCAGTTGCATTTGAAGGTCTTAGAAACAAAAATCCCTTAAGATTTGTAAATGATGAAAGATGGTCTCACTTTAGACTATAGTACTTTATTGCTCAAGAGCGGTGCCTTCATTTTAGCTGCTAATATATCTATTCTAGAAGTGAAACCCAGTAACAGGCAATTCATTCCTGTATAATGTGTGCAGGATCAGAAACTCCATAAACACATTACTGAGTACAGAGTCCTAGTAAATGTAAAATAAACGTTAAACTAACTTTGGTCGTTTTTGTTTTATTTCTATTTCTGATCCACAAGACTAGGGAACAACTTTTATTTATTTATTTTTAAATATTTATTTATTCATGAGAGACACAGATATATATAGAGAGAGGCAGAGACACAGATAGAGGAGAAGCAGGCTCCATGCAGGAAGCCCGATGTGGGACTCATCCTAGGACTCCAGGATCATGCCCTGGGCCAAAGGCAGACGCCAAACCTCTGAGCCACCTAGGGATCCCCCTAGGAAACAACTTTTAAAAAACATTCATTTTGCCTTCAAGCTTTGCTATATTTTGTTTAAATCTTACTTTTATTTTTTGCTTATATCAAGGAAATAGCATAATAATAGGACATAATTTAAGTATTTAATCAAAAATAGAGTAATGGGCTGTACAAATGTGTACTTGGTTGCAAATCATGTTCCTCAAGCATTCTAGTGAGTGCCAATATGTGAGTGATTAGAATATAAGAGAATATGGATATTATTAAGAAAGCTAGATATTTTATCAGCATTTTATTTTTATGTTTTCTACAATAGAAAGGTAGATATAATGTATACCTATTTCTAATGTTCTTCATTTGGGGGTTATTTATTAAGGACATCACAATGGGTGTTACAATATCACATTACCTGAAACATGCTTATTTTATTTAGTGTGGATACTTGTTTCTAGGTAAGTATGTAGATAAATCAGCCATATGACACTCCTGTGTACTCTGAAAACTTCCCAGAAAGCTATAGGCAATGTTATATTAAAGCTGGAAACAAATCACATCTCAAGCATTCTTATTAATTTACTGTCTTACTTGGTACCCACTGAGTATCCATTGATAGATCAGAAACTCAGTAGAAGAAATGATGATGCTCCTAGAATTTGCATGAAGGTGGAAAGGAGGGAGTTGGAGAATAGGAAAAGAGAAAGTTCTATACTGGGGCAAAAAGACCTATCTATATTTCATTACTTATTTGATTAATAAGCATCCTCTAGAGAAATAGAACCAACAACATATAAAGAAATTTATTATAGTGAATTTGCTCACATGGTTGTCAAGGCTGAGTAGTCCAACAGTTTTTAGTCAAAAGCTGGAGAATCAGGAGACCTGGTAAGTTCTGGTCTGAGTTCAAAGGCCTGAGAACCAAGAGAGCCAATGGTATAAGTTTCAGAACAAATGCAAGAAAACACTAATTCTCAGCTAAAAGACAGTCAGACAGAGAAAGAATTCTTCATTATTCTGCCATTTTGTTCTATTCATATCCTTAATAAATCAGATGATGCTATCCATATTGGGGAGAGCAATATGCTTTACCCAATCTACTGATGCAAATGCTGATCTCATATAGAAACACCTTCATAGACATACCCAAAGGCAATGTTTAACTAAATATCTAAACATCCCATGACCTACTCAAGTTGATATATAAATTGACTTTTACACCTCTTTTTATTCCTAATATCTTTCATTTTTAGAATGCCTGGGTTTAAAATTGCTCCACTACTTTCAAGTTGTACATACTCTGTGCATTCATTTTCTCTCATCTGTGTAAGAGGTAATAATACCTAGGATTGTGGTAAGGTTTAAGTGAAATAACACATTTAAATTGCTTGGTACAATGCAGGCCTCATCAGCAAGCATTCAATGAGTAATACCTGCTCTTAGCATTATTAACATTATTAGAAATAACAAAACTTTGCATCTGCAGTCTACTATCTTGGTTTTCAAGAGAGCCAGGATGTACAATTCTATCATGGGCCTATAGGGAAGACAGTTAGAAATATTAGACAAACAGTATGACTGGCTGCCACAGTGAGGGAATCATGTGGAGAAGGTCAAATATCAGTTACATAGAAAAATGACAAGAAATATAAAGTCAGTTACTCTCCTTTGAGTCACTTGGCCTTATTCACTTAGAAACATGCACAATTTCCACCTGGACCAAAACTTCTATCATAATGATGAGATATTTTGCTGTTCATGTAACTGGCTCATCCTGGATCTATTTTACTTCAACAATGTTCTCATTGAGTTTCCTTCAGCCATCTATTTTCAGCAACACATCTCAAAACCTTCAGGACCTTGAAAAGCCCTACCTCAGAAACATATAACAATATTTACTCTCTAAACACCAGCCTCATCAGTCCAAATTTCTCATCATCTCACTCTCATTGCTTCTTCTCCTTATTCTCAGAGATCTCCAATCTTTTGATCTGTCTGATTCCCTCAACCTATACACCTCTTATTAGTATCTCCTCCCTACTCTATCCTATCCTATTGGAACTAGAAGCTTGATTGTCTTGTTTCTCACCAGTAATACCAATTGGTAGGCATCTTATCTAACTTATCTAATAGCATGTTTGTTCAGAGTAGGAAAACACCTCTGCTCTGAACACCAAACATCTCAGATTGCTGTTTACTGTTGGAAGTAAATTTTTAACCATCATTATAAACATGCAAAATCCATAGTGTCCAAAATTACAATGGTTCTCTGTGCATACATCATTTATTTGACTTATTCTCCATCAGTCTGAGCCCTCATATTCTCTAATGCCTATTCTAAGGCTTTGTCTGAGCCAGTGAGGCCCATCTTCTCTCTGTACTCAAATAACTCTACAGGAAGTATTTGGTTAGTAAAGATTCAGGAGATTTTATTGAACACATGATGCCCTCTAGGACTGAAAAAAAAATTCAAGGAGATTATATAAATTTCAATATCATAATCATTTTCCAATTCTTCCACTTCTCTTCTAATAAAATCTGCCTAAGGACATCCTTAAAGCATTATTGAGTTAAATTCATTTTTATGTGTATAGATTTTAAATTTTATAACTTAAGAAATAAGAGTACCACCAATAATTATTATTTTTAATCCTGACAGCTCTTGTGACTTTTAAAAGGTATATGAAATTATTTCAATTATTTTTACTACTTTAGTGCTTCTGTTTTTCTTGAATTTATGCAGATGTTTAATTTACTATTGGGGAATACAAAATTCTCATGCAATAGGGGAGGGAGTGTAATGAAAAACATTAAGAAATTTCACTTCAATTCTTTGTACTGGGAAATCTTTTCTCCTTCCTTAATATTGTAAATAACTCATGAATAGATTTCTTATTGTAAATAACTCATGAAAAGAATAGATAAATAGCTATGCCTCCAAAATGAGGCTATAATAATGGTTATTATATCAGATGGAGAAATGGGGCAATGTGGTCTTTTTATACCTTTCCCATCTTACCTTATCTTTACCGAAGACTGTAAATGTGTCTGGGAAATGATCTTTGTTCCTGTAACAGGGATATTTTAACTCAATGGGTTGTAAATGAATAAAAGAAAGTGATTTTTTAGATGTGTGTCCATTGAAAGTCTTCCATGTCAGAGATTCTTTAAAGACTGGGTCAATGAGAACAGATTAAAATTTTTCTGATCAGTTCATTTTCAGTCTTATTTTAATCTTAGACCTCCATATTTTTTCAATAACAGGCTTAATATATATAATTCAATTCACATAGTATAAAATTCACCCTTAAAATAATACAGTTCAATAGTTTTTAGTGTGTCACAAGGTTGTGTAATCACCACCAGTATCTCATTCCAGAAGACTTTTCACACCAAAAATAAACTCTATACTCATTAGCATTCAATCCTATTTTCCCCTCTCTTAAGTGCCTGGTAACTACTAGTCTACTTTTACTTGTAGGAATTTGCCTATTCTGATCAGATCATAGAGATGGAACCATATAAAATATGGCCAGCTGAACTGGTTTCATTCACTAGTATAATGCTTTCAAGGTTCATCCATGTTGTAGCATTTATCAAAAGTACTTAATTCTTCTTTATATTTGGAATAGTTTTAGATTTACAGAAAAAATTCTGAAAGTATATAATAAAGCATGATCTAATATACCCTGCAACCAGCTTCCCTTATTATTAGCATCTTACATTAGTATGATACATTTGTTGAAATTAATGAACCAATATTGTTATATAATTATTAACTAAAATCTATACTTTATTTCCCTAGTTTATACCTAATGACATTTTTCTGCTTCATAGTCCCATCCAGTATATCACATTACACTTAGTCACCATGATTTTTGAGGCTCCTCTTGGCTGTTACTGTTGCTCAGAATTTCCTTGTTCTCAATTCCTTATACCATTTTGAAGAGTACTTTTCAAATATTTTGCAGAATATCTCTACTAGGAATATGTCTAATGTTTTATTATTATTAGATTGGTGATATAGGCTTGCAGGAGTAAGACTCTAAAAATAAAGTGCCATTTTCATCTCACATCAAAGGTACTTACTATCAACAGGATTCATTATTGTTGATGTCAACTTTGAAAATGTGACTGAAATAGGGTTTGTCATATTCTTCTACTGTAAAGTTATTCTTTTCCCTGCCTTTCCATGCTGTACTTTTTGGAAGGTAGTCACTATGTTCAGATGACATTTAAAATATAAATCATTATGATCCATGCGCTTGAAGACAGAGTATCTACATAAATTATTTGTAATTTTTCTGCATAGAATAGTCTTTTCTCTCATTTAGTTAATTATTCAAACTTTATACCAGAACTTCATTCATTTTATTTCTGAATAATATTCCATTTAATGTGTATACCTCATTTTGTTTATTCATTCATCAATAAGTGTACATTTGGATTATTTCTGGGAGGGATTTGGTCTATTATAAGTAGTGCGATGAATATTTTTATAGAAGTTTTTGTGTGGATGTGCATTTTCAATTCCCTTGTGTACATACCCAGAAATGAAATTGCTGGATTGTACAGCAGGTCAATGTTTAACATATTAAGGAACTGCTAAACTCATTTCCTCAGTATCTTTACCATTTTATAACCCCTGTCACCAGAAGTATATGTGGGTTCCAATTTTCCAACATCCTTTCCAATACTTTTTATTTTCTGTCTGTTTTATGTCAGCCATCCCTTTGGGTATTAAGTGTCAGTTTACTTTGGTTTTGATCCTCATTTAAGTAATGATTAATGATTTTGAGCATCTTGTCATATGCTTATTAGCCATTTATGTACCTTCTTTGGAAAATGTTTATTCAGATCTTTCCACTAATTTTTGCTTGTCTTTTTATTGTTGAGGTTAAGAGTTCTTTATTTATTTTGGATACAATTCCCTTATCTGAACATAATTTTGAAACATATTTCTCATTCCATGGGTTGCTTTTTCACTTTCTTAGAGGTGTCTATTGAGGCACAATTTTTTTTTTTTAATTTTGATGAAATCCAATTTACTTTTTTTGTTGTTGTTGTTATTTATGCTTTTGGTGTCATAGCCAAAAAAGCAAATTGCTTAATCCAAGGAAGTGAAAATTTATTCTGATGCTTTCTCCTAAGACTTTCCTAGATTTCATTTTTATATGTATGTCTATATTCAATTTTGAGTTACTTTTTATAGATTGTGTGAGATAGATATCCTTTACATGTGGATATCCAGTTGTCTCGGGACCATTTGTTGAGAAGACAGTGTTTTTCCATTAAATGATCTTAGAACCTCTTTCAAAATTAACTGACCATAAATGCAACATCTTATTCATAGACTCTTAATTTTATTCTATTGATTTGTATGACTAGCCTTAAACTAGTAGCACACTGTCTTGATATGAAATTGGGAAGAGTTTTACAACATTGTTCTTTTTTTAAAACTTTGTTTTAGCTATTCTGTGTCCCTTGCATATCCACATGAATTTTATAATTACCTTGTCAACTTACACAACATAGCAAGGATTTTGATAGATATTGCATAAAATTTGAAGATAAATTTAGGGACAATTATCATCTTTGGAGGACTTGGTGCTGTACATGAACTATCTTTCCATTTATTAAGTTTCCTTTGTTCCTTAAGATAGTATTGCGTACTTTTCAGTACACAAGTCCTTTGCTCTTTTGCTAAATTTATTTCAAAATATTTTATTCTTTTGATGTTATTGTAAATAAAATTGCTTTAACTATAATTATATATATTTTATTTTATTGCTAGTTTATAGAAATACAATAGATTTGTGAGTACTAATTTTATATTTCAATACCTTACTGAACTTGCTTATCAGTTCCAAAAAGTTCTTATGGAGTCCACAGGATTTTTTACATAAAAATCCTTAGCATCTTTGAATAGACATATAGTATAACTTATTTTTTCCCAATAACAATATCTAACTTTGTGCCTTCATAAACAGAACTATCTGTTGGAGGAGGAAGTTCATCTTCTGTGGTGAAGAGTGGATATCTTACTAGACATGGTCTATGAAACCAAAACTGAGTCCTGCTTAATGTAAAGTGAATTAGTTGAATAGAGAAAGTGTCAATTGGAGGAGAAAATGAAGGCCATGAAGAAATGATTAGAAGATTAGGAAGAAAATCAACCAAGGAAGTAGATTATAGATGAGATTTTCTTAGACAAACTGATAAATCTTGCTCCAGGGGAGAGTGTAGAAAGTGAAACTCATAATTTTGGATTCTTGAGTAATCCAAATATAATACAGAATAAAGGCAGAAACAAATTTTTGAGGTAAGAATAACGAGGGATACATCTCTTATGTAGATACCAGGCACACAGATATACAGAACCTGAGTGAAAGATTCCCAGGAATGTTTGTGGGTTGTGTAATGTCTGTGAATTATATATATATATATATCTTAAATTTCTCTACCATGGGATTGGGGCAGTTGGGAGGAAGTAGCTGGAGTTCACTACAAAGGAAAGACTTACCTGATAAATTGATATTTTTGGTGAGGAATTCATTCATTCTTTGCCCTCAGCAAGACTTTCAAATACTGCAGCACTATGGCTTTTCATATTTCTGCCCATGTTGTTTCCACTTTTGAAAAAACAGTCCTCATATCTTCAATCTTCTCTAATGACTTCAGCTATAGAAGTGCAAGATATAGCTTCTCATAACAGATTTTGTACTTTTTAAATATTTTACTGTTATATTCATTAAATTAAAAAGACTCAACACAAGCACCATCTCTTCCAGGATGCCATCTGGATCAGAGAACCCTTATTTGTAATCTAACTAAAGTAAACTAGAAGTCTAAAAATTGAAGAAAGATGTATTCAGTCTTGCACTGCTGGGCAGACTGAATTTGAAAATCATGTTCTACAGGTAAAGAGGATCTGGTAAAACCTAGGCTTTCAGCTGAGGCCCTAATTTGCTACCCTCTAGATGCACAGGTTATCCCCTAGGATTAAAAGCAAATCAGACAAAACATTCTTAACAAAACCTTAAACCCTAATTTGGGCTGTGCACTATCTGCTTGGCAGGAAAATATATTAAATTAATTTTAAAAGAAGATAACATCAGCCAGAGCCATTTATTTTTCATATTTAATATGGAACACTCATTTTTAAATTAGAAGATATGCCCCAAAATGAGCAAATAAACTATAAGTACAATAAGTAATAGAAATAGACTTACATTGGTTCAGATATTACAGTTATCAGAGAGAAACATTGTAATATGTTTACTATATAATTAGTATTTTCAATAAAATACAGAAACATCAGAAATTTTCAGCAGAGAACTTTTTAAAAGATGAGTCATTGCCAAGAGCTGAAAATTGCAACAATTGAAATTCAGAATTGAACATACAGTTTTAAGATGTAGTAAAAGAAAGGATAAGTGAACTGGAAAATAAATTACTAGAAAAATACCCAGATATGAAAATAAAGGATTTTAAGATACAAGAGACTATAAAATATGTATATGTGTATTTGTGTATGTATGTGTATAAAGTGAAAGTTTTTTGACATACGAATATTTAGAGGCTTAAGAAAGAGGAGAAAGAGAACAGAAAAGAAGCAATATTGGAAGAAATAACAGCTTTGATTCTTTCAAAATTGATGAACACATCAATCTATAGACTCATGAGAACTTATAAACCCCAAACACATTAAATACAGAAACAAGGCAAAACAAAATTTATCCTGGCACATAATAGTAAAATTGTTAAAAGCCAAAGGTAAAAGAAAAATCATCAACACTTGCCCAAGTCCTCTCATCCCTTTCTGAGTTTTTCTAATTGTGATTTATATTTTTCCTTCACATCCTTCACTGTTTCTAAGTATCTGTTAGCTTATTTTAACATGGTGGGTTACTGATTTGATCTGGCTTCATGCACATAGCCTTCTACAAGGACATTATTTTGCTCCTTATGATTTTTTTCTTATGATAATTTGTACTAGATCTTATCTTGATACTCTTCTGTATTTTGTCTTTATGTGAAACTAACATTCCTAAACTTTTAGAATGAAGTGGAATTTAGGAAAGCAGCTCTACCTTCAAAGAGATTCCTCTTTTGTTATTATTATGTAAAGTTCAAAAACAAGGAAGCTTGCATTCTGGGAATTTTTTTTTTTTTTTTTTTTGTCTACTCTTTCACAAACTTTGCTTTGTAAGTTCTGTTTCCTTTCTTTTTCTTGTGCTATCCTGCTCAATTTTTATTTCACCTTGAATACTTTCTCATCATGGGCTGTATTCTAGAAGGGAACCCTCGTGGTCAGTTTGAGAAATCATAACAGAAAGACTACTTTAAGGGCAGCTCATTTAGCCCTTACTGGAATTCCTTGTACTCATTCACTAGTAAGAACATAATTCCACCCATGTTAGTTGCTGTCTTCAAAATAATCCCCTTACTTTGCAGTAAATATCAACTGGTTATTTGAGGTTATCCTTTTCTAGGATCCTCAGATGATACCCTATTCCTTTATCCTTCTTTCTCTAGTGCTGATGCAATAGCATCAGGGTTTTAGGATTTTTGATGCTTTTTCTGTATCCACTTAGCATTTTAGTGTTCATGGAGAGAGTTTGTTTCCAAGGTTTGTTGTAAATATTGATTATGAGCTTTTGGGTTCGTTATATAATTGCTCTACCTGCTTTTATAGATATAAGAGGTGACCACCACCTATGTTTCTGAAATCCTCAACCTCATTTATGAGACAAGTTTGATATCATAATCTGGCAAAGATATTATAAGTAAGATCATAGGACAAATATCTCAGGAATCTAAGTGCAAAAACTTGAAGTATCAGCAAATCAATTCCAGCAATATGTAAAAAAGATCATAAGAAGTTGGGATTTATTCCATCAATACGAGGTTGTCTAAACATTTAAAAAAATGTTGCCAGTCACCATATTAACAAAATAAAGTAGGAAAATCACAATGTCATCTGAAAAAAGCATCTGATAATAATCATTACCCATGTAACAATTAAAAGAAAAACCCTGTTAGCTAAGTAGGACAAAAAAAAAAAACCTTTCTTAAAGTTTTCACAAAACATGATATTATGTTTAGTTGTAAAATACTGAAAATTATCTCCTGAGATAAAAAATAAGACAATGATGTTCATTAGCACCAATTCTGTTCAATGGTATACTAGAAAATCAAGCTAGTAGATAAGCCCCAGTCCACCCTAAAAAGGAAAGATGTAACGATTGGAAAGTAAGAAATAGGGCAGCCCCGGTGGCTCAGCGGTTTAGCGCCGCCTTCAGCCCAGGGTGTGATCCTGGAGACCCAGGATTGAGTCCCACATCAGGCTCCCTGCATGGAGCCTGCTTCTCCCTCTGCCTGTGTCTCTGCTTCTCTCTCCTCTCTGTGTATTCTCATGAATAACTAAATAAAATCTTAAAAAAAAGGAAAGTAAGAAATAAAATTGTCATTATTCATACATGAATGTGTATATTGAAAAATCTAAAAAGATCACTAATAAACTGTAATTAATGATTTAAAAGGGGTTGTGAATACAAGTTAAATGTATAAAATAAACTAATCTATATCTAATACTGCAGTGATCTGAAAATAGTAAAATTTTACAAAGCAATGGGTCTATCAAAGTATCAAATTAAATAGGAATAAACCTAAAAATTATGTAAAAGATCTCTACACAGAAATTTAACAAAACATTTATGTGGAAGTCAAAGGAGATCTAAACAAATGAAAGATTATATTAAGTTTAGTGATTATAAAACTCATTATGATAGGGGATCCCTGGGTGGCGCAGCGGTTTGGCGCCTGCCTTTGGCCCAGGGCGCGATCCTGGAGACCCGGGATCGAATCCCACGTCGGGCTCCCGGTGCATGGAGCCTGCTTCTCCCTCTGCCTGTGTCTCTGCCTCTCTCTCTCTCTCTCTCTCTGTGACTATCATAAATAAAATAAAATAAATTAAAAAAAACTCATTATGATAGAGATATCAAATCTCTCTAACTTGATCTATAGATTCATGCAATAACTTAAAATTCAAGCATTTTCACAAGCAGATTTAAAAATTTACTTGAAAATGCAAGCAAAGGCAGCCCCGCTGGCTCAGAGGTTTAGCGCCGCCTTCAGCCCAGGGAGTGATCCTGGAGACCAGGGATCGAGTCCCATGTGGGGCTCCCTGCATGGAGCCTGCTTCTCCCTCTGCCTGTCTCTGCCTCTCTCTCTCTCTCTCTCTCTCTCTCTCATAAATAAATAAAATCTTAAAATAAAGAAAAGAAAATGCAAGCAAAAAAGCCAAAAGAATCTTGAAGAGTAAAATTAGAGGATTTTTATTATCATATATCAAACTTATTTCAAATCTGTAATTTACAGACACGGAGATATACAAACATACTACTGAAACAAAATAGTAAGCTCAGATTTAGACCTATCATACATGTGGATACTTGATTTATCTATCATAAAGTCATCACAGCAATGCTGAAAAGATGGTCTTTCTGATAAATGATCCTAAATAAATTAAAAATTAGTTAAAAATAAATTTTTATTTGCACCTCAATAAGTTCCAGATAGTTCATATATCTACATGATAAAAGTAAATCAGTCAAGTTTCTTAAAGATGACATAGGCTAACTGAGCCTATTTCCTGATAAGGGCAAGCTAGATTACAGGAAAAGTAAATTAGATCAGATTCTAATCATCATTCCAACCATGTCTTCTTCCATCTATGACCTGTAAGTCCTGTAAATAAATTATTATACTGTAAGCTATTTCTGCAGAGTTCTTATTCCTCTTTAGTCCAGTCACGTTACAGACTAGAATGTAATGAGGAAATATTTTAAGTAAAATATATTTTTATCACAATGCTGTATTAATAATTATCGGTGTTTGGGCCCATTTAAGAGTCAGAGATAATGCCTGCTATCTCAAAAATATACATATAAAATTCATTTCTCACATCATCACATGTTAATCATTAGGTGCATCTTATAAGTGATTAATCATTAGGTGTATCCTATAAGTGAACGCTAGCTTAATTAATGAGGAAATGTACGTTTTTGTCTTTAATTGGCTTGCAGTATAGTTGGGAAAAAATATATATAATTTTAAACTGTGTAGGTGCTTTTTTACAGCTTCATATTTAATACTGTAGTTAAAAAAAAAGAATAAAAAGACAATGCACAGACTGGAAAAAATATTTGCAAAATCAATTTGATAATGAACTTGTACCCAAAGTGTGTAAAGACATCATTAAACTATAAGAAAACAAATAAAATTTAAAAATCAATAAAAGATATGAATACTAAAGACAATATATATGCTAAATATATAATAGGTTATATATATTTGAATGATAAGTAAGCATATGAAAAAATGTTGGGTCTATTTGTCATCAGGGAAATTAAAATGAAAATAACAATGAGACAGTACTACACCTACATTAGAATGTCTAAAGTCCATAAAATTGACAATATTAGTTGTTGGTGACAAGGTACAGCAACAGGAATTTTCACTCACTGCTAGCTGAAAATGCCAGACATTCAACAGGTTTCTTTTTAATAAAGCAAAACATACAACCCAACTGATCAAAAAGTTATAGCCATAACTTGTCTATAGTAGACAAATCTTTTTTTCACAATTGTCAAAAAAAAAAATAAATGGAAACAACCAAGAAGTTCTTGAATAAGAGAAAACATAAACAACTTGTGGTATATCCATTTAATCAAATACTATTTATCAATTAAAAAGAATAAGCTATTAAAGACACTCAAAGATATCAACGAATCCTAAGTGCATATTGCTAAGTGAAAGAAGCATGTCATAAAAAGCTACATAGTATATTATTTCATTATTTTAATATTCTGGAAAAGGTAAAACTATGGAAATGGTAAATAAATCAGTGGTTGTCAGAGTTTCTTGGAAAAGTGAAAGAATGTGGAAAGAATGATACTTTAACTCTGTGGTCTTCCACCCTAAAACACAAAATGACAGTCTAGTCATCAGAAAAAAATAGAAGGTAAATTTCAATTGAGGGACATTCTACAAAATACTAATCATTACTCCTCAAAACTATTTAGGTCATAAAAAAGAAAACCAAAATTTCCAAAAAGGAGAAATTTGGTTTGGCTATATGGGAACTCTCTCGTACCTTCACAACTTTTCTGTAAATATATATGTATTCTAAATTTAATTTTTCCTTTAAAGAAAAGCCATGCTTTGTGTAAAAAAAGTTTATATGTATTGAGTAAGTGCACAAGAGACTTTTTTTACAATGATAAAACTATTCTGTATGATACTGTAATGGTGGATGCATGACATTATGCATTTGCAAACCCATAGAAATGTAGAGCCCAAAGAGTGGGGCTTAACATATATAAATTAAATTATTTAAGAATTTGATGGATCTCAGAATGGAATGAAAATTATGAAAAAAATCAAACTGTATTATAAATATATGAAACAGCCTCATTGAAGGGCCTGGCCAAAATGTTGCTGACCTAACATTGGAAATGAGTGGAATCTAAAAGGCTAAAGCAGAAGGAAATATACATAAGCACTGTACTCTAGTTCATAAATTTTTTAAGTTTTTCTCTACGGAAATATTATTAATTTGTAAGCCACTGTACATGTGTACTGGAATTGAACATTTAATTCAATAGATGGTGAATTAAGGAAACCAGGTTTCTTACTGTTGGAATGGGAGATTATACACAAGAAAGGAAAGAAGGCTAGGGATAATCCACATGATAATGGTTCAGAGTTGGAGACACTCACATTACCTCATGTTTAGCTCAATATAAATACAGAGGGTAAATATTATATATAATGAGCACATGTAGTGTCTACATCTTTTGCCATTGTCATTCTCTAATAAAAGGACCTGAACTTTTTGGAGAAAGGGCTGATTCTAGGACAAGGAGGAAATACACAGGATGAGCCTGGAGCATTTTGTACCTAAAGAAAGTAAGAAAGGACTCTAAAACACAAACACAATGATGGAAGTATTTCAAAGGGACACATAAGCCAATTGAAAGATTATCCAATGATCAACTGGAACATTGTGAGCAACAAAATAACCTAGTATTGGAATATAATTCTAGGAATAAAATAAATATTCACTAGTTCATGCTAATATAAATAAATGAATAATCGAATAAATAAATGGGGGAGAATGAACAAATTTCCCATGCAGAAAATTCCAAATAATTTTCATAGGTACTCCACCTTCAGGAAAATGGAACACTCCACACACACACACACACACACACACACACACACACACAGATGTTTCTTATTTTGTATTTGTACCAAAAGAACAGCCAAAGTCCAAATGTGGATATTCTTCCTTAAACTGGGTCATAGGGTAAAAGGAATACAAGTTGTGATAATAATCTATATATACCATAGAAGAATCAGGAAGAGATGATGAAATCAAGGAATACCATATTAGTATATTTGGAAAATGGCTTCCAAAATATTAAAATAAAGTTCCTCATTTATCCTCTGTTGAAATAATCTGGATTCTTTCTATGGAAATTAACAGAACTCAACTCAAACTGAAGCAACAAAGGAGAATTTATTTACTCAGGGAACTGCAAAGCTCAGAAATAGCTGCTAACTTCAGAATGGACAGAACTAGGAGTTCAAAAATGTTTTTAATATCTGTGTCTCTCTGTATCTCTGTATAGTCAATCCATGATTTATCCTGGCTGGCTTTATTCTCAGATTTCCACCTCACAGCAGCTCCAGACTTATATTCTTCCAGAGCAGCAGCGTCTCTAGAAAATATGGTTACCCCTTCCAAATAAGTAAAAAAGAAAAAAAAATTCCAAGTTGAATCTTATTAGACCAGCTGGGTTCTTCATTTACCATTCTTATAATGTGCAGTGGGATATTCCAGAACAGAATGATGTCGTTATCTCTACTTAATCCTCATGGACTGACAGTGAAGTGGTGACTTGATGGAAATGGCCCTTGGATGATTGAATAAGGGCCTTTTTTTTTTTTTTTTTTTTAATGTGTAATTTCAAGTTCTACATCTTGGATAACTGAATATATGTAAAAACAGTAAAAATAAATAAATGTAAAATGTAAAAATAGAAACAGGGGTAAGTTTAAGGCAAGATTAGTATAATATATTCAGTTTTGAATAATTTGACTTTCAAGTGGTATGGAGATACCTGGGATTGTTTATGAACAAATACTAGGAAATGAAGAACTTTCTGTTTATATTTTATATTTTGATTTTATATACTATTTGGAGTTTTATGTACATATAATATATTTTTTTAGTTGGCTACAAGAATCCAAGAGCAGAGTAGTGTAGAGTAGATCAGATGTTTCAATGTGTAAGTAACTGCTGCAAATGACAAATGTAACATGGTATTTTATCATTCTGTGAGCTTAAATAAATAAATAAAAATGCTTTAATAAAGATTTAAATAAATGGCTAAAATCAATCTTTATTTTGTTAGGGAAATAAGGTTTTCAATAACAAAATGAGTGAGGTAGGATATATAAAACATGTACAAACTTAAGAATTTCATTTAAGGTTGGCATAAACTTAATCAGAGGTGGCTGCTATTTCTCCTCTGTTCCCCAAATGACTTTCCCTTCTCCCTGAACAAGTAAAAACTCCCACAGTTGCCAGGAAGAAAAGAAAAGCTATGAATACAAAATTTCCAAAAAAAAAAAAAAACCCTGTTTGGCCCTAAATAAATGAAAAAGTGTAGCAAAAATGAAAAAAAGTAGCAAAAGTGACTATATTCAGTTATGCCTCATAAAGTTCTTTTCACACAACTAAATGACTATATGTTTTTATATTCTCTGTAAACAGGACATAAAATGGCATTATGGTTCAATGAGTTCCAAACCATATATATATAGTTGTTTGAGTACTTTGACTGCAGGTGACAAAGATTATATCAGACAAAGCAAAACAAAACATGTATGTGTATTGGGAGATCATAGATCAGTCTCAAAATCAAACAGATTATTTGTTATAGGCTCAATTGTCCCCCCCCCAAGTATATTTATTAAAATCCCAACCCCTAGTACTTCAGAATAGTAACAGTATTTAGAGATAGTACCTTTAAAGAGGCAATTAAACTAAAGTGAGGTCTTATGGGTGGGCTCTAATCCAATATGACTGATGTCTTGATAAGAAAAGGAGATTAGGACACAGACATGCACAAAGGAAAGACCATGTGAAAACACAGAGGGAAGGCCATCTACAAATCACTGAGGGAAGTCTCAGAAGAAACCAACTCTGCTGACACCTTGATCTTGGACTTACAGACTCCAAAACCATGGAAAATAAATTTATATTGCTTAAACCTCCCAATCTGTGGTACTTTGCTATGGCAGCCCTAACAAATACATTACTGAACATTAAGTCTCAGAAAGAATGCAAATAAGGTTATTTCCAGGAATTGCTATAAAATCTAATGAATAGTTATCTCACAATTGTAGCCCTTATATTAAATAAGTGTAAACTCGTCCACCCTTACATAAACTCAAAGTATAAATTCCCAAAAGAAAGAAGCTGATTTGCTAGGATTGAGTAACATGCTTACCTGTTGGCCAAACCAAATAATATGTTGATTTATAGTTGCACCAAAATTGCATGAAAAGAGAGAAATGGAATATGAATAAAATAATAAATAATTTCTACCACTACTATTAACATCTTTCAGAATATCACCTCTTCACAAACGAGAATTCAATATAGACAGGTGGGTTTAACCAGGGTTGAGAATTTACCTGGAGAGTTTGATGGAGAGAGAATGCCCAGGGAGTAAGGAGTCAATGTAAATGAGATTGAAATGCTGGCAGCAAGAGGCAAATGAGGTAAACAAAGAAGGAAGCTACCAAAATTGCTTGTTAACAAAGCCAATTAAAAGAACTACTATATCATGAGGAATACATCTATAAAAGCCTAATGCTACAAGTTGCTTCCATCAGAAATGTACAACTGGTTGATCAAGTGAGGCAAGAGAAGCAGGAGCATAGGTTTCTTTATACTGACTATAACCAAGTCCTTGAGAGGATAGCAGAAGTTCCCAACTCACCTGCTTACTCCCAAGACCATCAACAGCATCCCTGTGAACTTACTCTTTGTCCAAAGAGTAATCATAATGTCTGCAAGAATGGAGAATGTTTATAATCTATCTGCAAGAATGTAAACATTTACCTTTTTTCCTATTCTCTTTCCATTTCTTCCCAAAGTCTCCCCTGATATTATCCTCTATCATCTTGAATTCATGAACTCAACATATTCTTTATACTAAATAAATAACTAATGCATTTTCATCTCCAGATATGACAAATTCATGTTTTGCTTAATAATTCTTAATATTGTCACAGATATATTAACTCTACTGATGTATTTTGTATTGTTATTTCCTCATTTATGTGGTAGGCTCATTCATATAGATGGCTCATAGTAAAAGGAATTTTAGAATTAGAGAATCAGAAGGCATCTTAGAGGGTTTTTTTTTTTTTAATAGCAATCACTTTATATACATGCTAGGTACCCAGTATTATGTTATGCTGCATTAGCTCTTTATAGTGCATGGCAAATATAATTATTCCCATTTTACTAGTAGAGCCACATTTATAGAGGTGCAGCAACTTGCCCAAAATCATATCCTTTCACACATCTGAAAGTTAGGTTTCACTCTCAGATCTACATGTCCGAAAGTTTGGGCTCATATCTTAACAGCTATGCAATACCTTATATTGCCTATATTTATATATAGGAATTTATATACCTATATTTATATATATGTATTGCAAATACCGTCCCTAAATAATATGTACTTCATTCCCACATAAGTAAAATTGAAACTCAAAATTAAGAACAGACTTGCCTAAGCTCTCACAGTTAATTGACAATGGTGCTCAGGTTATCATCCAACTTCTTGAAATTTAGGGAAGTTTTATTTAGTAATGGGCTATATTTTTAAAATTGCATAAATTATTCCTATTTGTTTAATTTTTAAATTATTATTATATTGAGTATTGTCGTTTATTTTAAATATACTGTCTATGGTGAAGAACTGCACTGAAAACAAAATTCTAGGGTTGAATAGACCAAAAAACTCAAAACCATAAGGTTTGAAGATCAAAAAAAGTCTGTCCTGATCAACCAATTAGTTTTTTTTTCTCACCATAACAAATATACACTAGGTTATAAAAATATCTTTATTATTCAAAGCACTGAAAAAATTTGTTTTTGTGAGTTTAATACTTTGTAGTCTGTAAATGCTTTCTTCCATTGAAATAATTTAATATCAAGTTGCAATGCCACATAATCATTGCAATGCACTGTAATACAACAGATAGGAATTTAATGAATTAAGTGAATAAAAAATTATCAAGGCAAATAACCAAATTCTTTTATTGTCTACAATCATTCTTAAGAGAAATTCTTATCATTTTCTTTATACTATGTCTTCAAAATGAGAGCTTTGAGTGGATAACATTCTTATTTTTTAGAATTACAATTGTAAAACTTATAAAAATGGAAAATGATGTTAAGAAAATATGAATTAGCCTTAGCTCTGTTTGTAAAGTCATCGATTTATAATTGAATATTTCATAGCAACAAAATACATGTTCATTTATAGTAACAGCTTTAAAGGAGACTAAAATATAAGTGATCTTATCTAGCCTATTAAAATAAGATTTTAAAAGAACCTTACAGAGGATAATATTAAACAATGGTTGTATCTTATCAAACTTCTTTTTTTTATTTTATTTTTATTTATTTATGATAGGCACGCAGTGAGAGAGAGAGAGGCAGAGACACAGGCAGAGGGAGAAGCAGGCTCCATGCACCGGGATCCCAACGTGGGATTTGATCCTGGGTCTCCAGGATCGCACCCTGGGCCAAAGGCAGGCGCCAAACCGCTGCGCCACCCAGGGATCCCTCTTATCAAACTTCTAAATCAAGACTTTTCTTTTGCATTAGTGCAAAATAAGGATAAGTAAAATATAATTATATTTATATAAATTAATGAAAAGCAATTAAAAATATTCTTGGCATAAAAATTGATAAAAAACAAAAATTGATAAAGTTTTGCTGCATGATATATACATCATGTGTTTAATATTTAAATATATTTAATATATTTAAAACCATAAAATTGTTTAAAACAAGATTATTCATTAAGTGGTTTGATTTTTGACTATAAATTTAATCTTTTTTCTAAAAATTTATTTTGCTCTCTACTTAAGAAAATAGAGGACGACAAGGGGGGGCGGATTATGATGATAATCCTTTTTAAAATTCATTGTTAGAAGCTCTTTTAACTAGAAAATTTTAAATGTAAATTCTTCCAGCTTCTCATTAATCATTTTGCAGATATGATATCTCAGTGTGAAAAAAAATTAAGCAAATTCCTCAGACCATTTAGCTATACTATTTTCCATGAAAAGTGCTCAGGCAGCTTGAAGTGAGATTCAGTTCTTTGACATAAATATTTCATTTTTGTTTTGTTTTGTTTTTTAAAGATTTTATTTATTTATTCAGGAGAGATGTAGAGAAAGAGGCAGAGACACAGGCAGAGGGTAAAGCAGGCTCCACACAGGGAGCTGGATGTGGGACTTGATCCTGGGACTCCAGGATCAGCCCTGAACCAAAGGCAGATGCTCAACGCTCCACCCAGGCATCCCAACATAAATATTTCAAATAACTAAAGTTCAAAGTTTATTGTTTCTAACATCTATCATTAAACAATAAAATAGGAAAGAAATACATTTCCATTTTGGATGTGAATTAGTGATCCATATGTTGGAAAGATGATTTACTCTAGGCCAGATGAAAATTTCTGTTGCACATTTAGAATAGAAGCAATTTATCTGATCTCTGAACTATATAGGTCATGTCCCATGTCCAACTGTAGTTGAGTCATTTACTCAAGTCATTATT
Source organism: Canis aureus (assembly GCF_053574225.1). Classification (NCBI taxonomy): domain Eukaryota; kingdom Metazoa; phylum Chordata; class Mammalia; order Carnivora; family Canidae; genus Canis; species Canis aureus. The sequence continues at coordinate 51,110,201 of NC_135614.1, forward strand.
TTTTTTAAACAATACATTTTCCTTCACTATACCAGAGGTCTTTTGGCTCCCTTTTTAATTAAATGAATCTGTTGCACCTCCTTGGCTCACTTTCTCCCCACCTTCTTCTCTCCTAATTGTATATAATATCTTGGCATATTGGTGTTGTATATAATATTATACACAATATATAATTGTATATAATGCCCTGGCATGGCAGTAGCATTGCAAATGAGTGTCCAGTATTACAGATTGTTAGTGGCAGAGAGATCAAATTTTTGTCTCTTCTTTCTCTTCTTTCCCTGCTCCTTCTTGACCTCCCTCTTCCTCTTGCATTTCCCTCCTTCTTGACCTCCCTCTTCCTCTTGCATTTCTTTTTTGCTACTACATTTTTCCAACTTAGGGCTCTTAAGCCTTTGAAAGCCTAATAAAACTGCTACTGTGCCTACATTCTTACTTTGTATTCTATAGTGCCTAACTATCATGGGTGTTTGTTCCATTCTATTATACTCCATAATGTAAACAAATATTCCCTCTTTGTCTGTTAAAATAATGATAAATAAATTCTCAGGCCAAAGACTAACAAGAAAAATAAATTAAATCAGGTTTTTTTTTTTTTTTTTTTTAGTTGATTACTTTCTAGAACTTAATTCCAACCATATAATTGATGTTTGGTTGGAAGAAAAGAGGAAGAGAACATGGGCTGTGGATAGTTCTTCCATTTGCTATCAGGCTACACCTTATATGTTCTAGAAAACAGAGGAGGGAAAAAGATTATCTTCTGTTTTTATACCTACCCTACTAGAGGCATGTACTCCCTTACAAATCAGTGCTTCAGTTGTGAGAACTCAGTGCAGATTATCTCCCTCCCAGAGGTGGAATAATTTTTTTCTCTGTTTTATTTGCAAAATGTATTATAACAAAGTGTTCTTCCAGAATTCTATAATGAGCATCCCTAGTATCCATGTACTTTAAATTGTATTCAAATGCATATGTTTCTCAAACCAGTGTAACATTTTTTTTTTCTGGGCTGTTCAAAACTCTTCTCACTACTCATAACACCAAGTACATTTTTAACTGGTAGCAATTAAATAGTTTGTACCTGTAACATTGAAAAGCTTTTAGGGATTGGTTACAATGAATTAACTCAGGTATATCAGCCTGAAGTATTCTGGCGTTATAGTTCTTCATTCTATTTGGACAGAAATCAAATTTGAAGAAAAGAAACACTTTGGGTCTGGCAGAGAGGTGAGTGATACTTTTGAAATAGCTACAAATCCCATTTTCCTTTCAAGTTCTTTTTCCTTTCAAGTACTTTTGAGGAAGATTCTTGCCAATATCTCAAGGAAGCTGCTTGCCTCAAAAGAGAGGCCCAGGAAAGGAAAGTGGTGTGAGAGGGGGAGAGTGTAAAAGGATGGAAAGCAGGCATTTCTGCAATCTAACTTGGTTTATCTTCAATCTACTTTTGAATTTGTTTTGGCTAGAAAACTTCCTTCTTTTGCACTTCAGAAAAGATATGGATTTTAGAAAGATAAATAAGATTTTTACATGAGAAAAATTAGATACTTTGCTAATTTCACCAACATAATTCCATCAAAAGAAGTGTCTTGGTAGAGTCTATAAAATCACTCAACTATGTGCCAGTCTCACCAGGAAGTGATGACACTTGGGATATTTCAGCACCTTCTGTGTCCTTTCAGTATTGAAAGCATGAGAACAGAGATTCACATCTTAGATCCTCAAGTTTCAGTGTTCTTCCTGTTCCTGAAAATGTCATCTTAACAGGTCTGTTCAGCCTGAAACGTGTCACCCAACTTCGGTTTGATCCAAGGATGTTTCAGGGAATACGTCTTTGGTGCTGGACATATGTTCTAAGGATGCAACGCCAAGGTGTAAATGGAGGCTAGTAACACTACTGAGTTAACACCTACATAAATTTTTAAGAGTACTTTTCTTCACAGTCATCATTCCATTTTCACACCTTAGATCTCAACTCTTCCTTGTCAATGACTATTGTTTGACAGCAAAATGGCAAGTTGAGGTTCCAAAAAAGAATATTTCCTTTATATAAGTCCTTTGGAAGGCAAAACAAAGGAGGAATTTTTGGCTGATTTCTTAAAATGTAGCTTTCACCACTCAGATCTACAACTATTGTGTTCATATTATTACAGGTATAATGTTCATATTATTAATTTCCACCTAATGTTTTATAAAACAGCACACCGAATTAATTGCTTTATATTGACTTTCTTTGTGCTTTTTTGTGTCTTTGAAGATAGGAGCTGAAATGTTCAGCAATCAATGACTATATTTTTCCTCTGTATCTTTGAACATAATGGTCTTTTGTCTGAGTTGATTATACTGAATAAAAGTGAAAATTTTTCAATTTTTCACTCACAAGTGTGTGATTTCTCATGTAAAATTGTTGATGAAGATAGCTGGAAAAACAAAACAAAGTGTTGGTATGTTCAATTGTTAATGATACCTTGATGAAGTCATTGAACCATAAGAAAAACCTATGTAAAACTCATGAATTAGTTAAAATGTGTAATTGTTTTTTCTTTATATTGGAAGTACTTGAATGATAGCTTGAATTTTAAAGCATCCAAATGTGTGTTGGTGTATTTATTGAAAAATATAAGAGGACATTTGACTGATTTTTTCATTAATATGTACACCAACTTTAAGGCTTAGATTATACATCTACATTGTTGAATTTACCTAGATATCTGATAAAAAATATGAATGACAGTGAAAGTGAAAAATCATGAATCCTACTCTTTATTACCAGAATAATGAAAAAGTTCACATATCAAAGCAAAAATGCAAAGAAAAGCCAATAGGCCAGCATACAGCTAGCACAAAATTATTCTCTATTTGCTTTCAGACCTCACATTATTCAGTTGCAGTTTCCACACATGTGAACTATGAAGTAAATTTAAAAATTCTTTTATTAGTCTGTACCACCTAAAAAGTTCTATAGTCATTTTTAACATCCATACCACCAAAAAATGAAAACACAGAAGCAAATGATGAATGTGGAACTCAATATATATTAACAAAAAATATCCAATTTTCTTATAATGATCAATTAAAAATTGTACATTTTTCACTGAAACAGTTAACTGAAACAAGTGAATGGATACAATGAAATAACTTGAGAAACCATCTACAAAGCTGTCATTATAAGTTTGCTGAGTTTTATATGCCTTAGCACTGTCTGTCATCATATCAGGCCTTGGGAATAGGGGAAACAAATGTTACAGCAAATAGGAATAAATGTTTGTCAAATATGACAAAGAACTAGAAGCATTATTTTATTTCAGCTGTTCTTAGAAAATACTTGCTATGTAAAAAATAAAATTTTGATTTTTTTAAACAAAGGTCACTTAATAAGTAACCAAACATCCGTTTTAAGAAAGTATGATGCAAAGGTTCTTCTAAAAAAAATGAAAATGAGAGTACAGAACAAATATTTCAGTGGTATCAATAACATATTTATTTCCTATCACCTCTTAAACATTGCCCATATTTCCATTTTTAAGGATTAGACTTGCCCTTAGAATTGTTAAGGATGTTGACAGAGTAATGAATCTTAGAAAATAGATTTGCTAAGGAATTCCTAATGCATGAAAGAAAAAATATTGTTAAAATGTCTATGCTACCCAAAGCAATCTACATGTTTAATGCAATCCCTATCAAAAAACCATCAACATTTTTCACAGAGCTGGAACAAAAAAAAAATCCTAAAATTTGTATGGAACCAGAAAATACTCCGAATAGCCAAAGGAATGTTTAAAAAGAAAACCAGTGCTCCAGGCATCACAATTCTGGACGTCAAGCTGTATTGCAAAACTGTAATCAAGACAGTATGGTACTGGCACAAAAACAGACACATGGAACAGAATAGAGAGCCCAGAAATGGCCCCTCAACTCTATCGTTAACTCATCTTCAACAAAACAGGAAAGAATACCCAGTAGGAAAAAAAAGACAGTTTCTTCAAAAAATGGTGCTGGGAAAATTGGGCAGTCACATGCAGAAGAATGAAACTAACCACCTCTTCTATACCATACACACAAATAAATTCAAAATGGATGAAAAACCTAAATGTGCGACAGGAAACTATCAAAATCCTAGAGCAAAATCAAAACCTCTTTGATCATGGCCACAGCAGCATCTTGCTAGACATGTCTCCAAAGGCAAGAGAAACAAAAGCAAAAATGAAGTATTGGGACTTCATCAAGATAAAATGGGCAGCCTGGGAGGCTCAGTGGTTTAGCTCCACGTTTGCCCCATGGTGTGGTCCAGGAGACGTGGGATCGAGTCCCACATCGGGCTCCCTGCATAGAGCCTGCTTCTCTCTCTGCCTGTGCCTCTGTGCCCCGCTCTCTCTCTGTCCCTGTGTGTGTCTCTCATGAATAAATAAATAAAATCTTAAAAAAAAAAGAAGATAAAAAACTTTTGCACAGCAAAGGAAGCAGTCCACAAAACTAAAAGGCAACTTATGGAATAGAAGATATCTGCAAATGTCTTATCAGATAAAGGGCTAGTATCCAAAATCTATAAAAAACTTAATGAAACTCAACACCCCCAAAATAAAAAATCCAGTAAGAAATGGGCAGAAGACATGAACAGACATTTGTAATATTTCTATTACAAACAGTAAATAGACACATGACAAATGCTCCACATCACTTAGTATCAGGAAATACAAATCAAAACCACAATGAGATACCACCTCACGCTGGTCAGAATGGCTAAAACGATCAACTCAGGAAAACAACAGATATTAGTGAGGATGCAGAGAAAAGGAAACTCTCTCACACATTTGGTGGGGATGTAAACTGGTGCAGCCACTCTATAAAACAGTAGGATATTCCTCAAAAAGTTAAAAATAGATCTACCCTACAACCCAGCAATTGCGCCACTAGGTATTTAATATTTTTTTTAAATTTATGATAGTCACAGAGTGAGAGAGAGAGAGAGAGAGAGGCAGAGAGAGAAGCAGGCTCCATGCACCGGGCCCGATGTGGGATTCGATTCCGGGTCTCCAGGATCGCGCCCTGGGCCAAAGGCAGGTGCCAAACCGCTGCGCCACCCAGGGATCCCCACCACTAGGTATTTATACAAAGGATGCAAACATAGTGATTCGAAGGGGCACATGCTCCCCAATATCTATAGCAGCAACATCTACAATAGCCAAAATATGGAAAGAACCCAGATGTTCATCAAGAGAGGAATGGATAAAGAAGAAGTGGCCTACGTACACACACACACACACACACACACACACACACACACTGGAATACTACTCAGCTATCAAAAAGAATTAAATCTTGCCATTTGCAACAATGTGAATGGAACTAGAGGGTATTATGCTAAGTGAAATAAATCAGAGAAAGACAAATACAATATGATTTCACTCACTGGAGTTTAAGAAACAGAAGAGATGAACATGGGGAAGGGAAGGAAAAATAAAAGAAGATGAAAACAGAGGAAGCAAATCATAAGAGACTATAGGGAACAAACTAAGGATGGCTGGAGGGGAGCTGGGGAGGACGGGATAATTTGGTGATGGGCATTAAGGAGGATGCTTGAAGTAATAAGCACTGGGTGTTGTATGCAACTGATGAATCACTGAATTCTACCTCTGAAATTAATAATATTGTATATGTTAATTAAATTGAATTTAAGTTAAAATTTTAAAAGAATGCCTAATGCAGAAAACATTTTTTTTCATTGATTTCACTTTACTCTCTGGTAAGATGTTGTAATATATAGTAGATAAGAAATGAAAATAGATCAGTGGAATTTTTTCTGCATTTGCATCAAATCAATGTTATCTATACAGCAAACTAATCCAAAAGTCATGAATGATAATGTACATGTCTGGTCTTTAACAGCTTCTTTCTGGTTGTGAAGCCCCTAATACCGCATTTGGAGTATGCCCTAAATATACTCTACTCTATATTTATATTTATCCTACTCTACATGGAAGAACAATGCTTCTCTGACCTAATTCTCAACTTCTCTCTTTATTAAAAATCATCATTAATTTTTACTTTACACTTACTGTTTGTCAAATATTATCATATTAAATTCGTAAAAATATTCTATCATGACTTATTTTAACAGATAGGGAAACTGAGGCCTAGTCGTATTAACTAGTTGGCCTCAGATAGCTCTGTTGGATGAATGGAGTCTGGATTTAAACTCTTGTCTTACTGATCCCTGAGCCCAATGCCAGAGGGTCAGACTGCAAGACAGAAGAAGTGAAACAGAAAGAAAGTGGATTTTACTGCAAACATGTGTTATATGGTTTGTCACCACTAATGCGCTATGGATTCTCTGTCCTGAGGAATATTCTAAGAAGCCTTATAAAATATTTCCTTAAAACCATCCAACCAGTGATGAAAGAAAGAATTACTTATCCATTGATTCTTATCCCCCACTATCCAGAAGTGACCTCAAGAACATTAATTCAGGTAAATTTCCAGGTTACACATTTTGAAGTGCCTAATGAAAATCCCTAGAGTTGGAAACAGATGTTAGGAAATTCTGTCTAGGGGAAATAGATCAATTAAAACCTGTTATGAAGGGATCCCTAGGTGGCACAGTGGTTTAGCGCCGGCCTTTGGCCCAGGGCACGATCCTAGAGACCAGGGATTGAGTACCACGTCCATGCTCCCTGCATGGAGCCTGCTTCTCCCTCTGCCTGTGTCTCTGCCTCTCTCTCTCTCTCTTTCTCTCTCTCTCTGTGTCTCTCATGAATAAATAAATAAAATCTTTAAAACAAAACAAAACAAAACCTGTTATGAGTTGGTCACAGGGCAGTACTGGAATGGGAGGTGAAACCAAAAGACTATAAAGTAGTTTATAAAAGGTATTTAATACATCTTACTTCTACTTTCTCTAGAGAAACTACTTGGAGAACCAATTGCTTCAAGTAAATTCATGATATTCAGAAATACCAAAAAGTATATAGCTTTTATCTTTTTAAAAGATTTTATTTATTTGAGGGAGAGAGAGACAGGGTAGTGGGGAGCTATGGGGCAGAGGGAGAATAGGTTTTCCTCCTGATACAGGGCTCCATCCCAGGACCCTGAGATCATGACCTGAGCCAAAGGCAGACACTTAACCAACTGGCCACTCAGTTTCCTGCATATACCTTTTATATTAACCATAGGGCCTAGCACAATGTCCTGTTCATGGTAGGTACTCAATAAAAAACTGTTGGTTTTGTCCCTTTAGGTTTCATTTTTTAAATGTTTTATTACATTTAATTTGTTATTTCATTTGATATTTATTTTGGTGCATAATTTGTTTTTTCCTGAATTAGTTTTCTTATTACCAAAATAACATATTGAATAGTACATCTATTTCTCTATTGATTTATAATTCTTTTATTATCTATTAAAGACTTACTCTACTTTAATAATTATGATACAGTCATGAGTACCACAAGGAATATTTATGAAAAGTGCTAAGCAAAATCTCTGGAACAAAGTATGCAGTCAAGAATGGTCACTTTTTTCCTTTCAACATACTATCTGCCTCCCCTGATACCAGGCACTAAGAATGACTTCAAGATGAAAGAGGGTCTACCATAAAACTTTCTGCTTAAACTGGTATCCAAGAATTCTAGATAATATGCTTCAAGCCTATGTTTTAGTCCTCTCTCTATCACCCTTAATTTCTGCATCTCTTAAATATAATCACAAGAGACTAACCTAAGGCCTTTGGTTTAGAATATTTAGCCTTCACATTTCCCTTCTATGTTAGGAGGATTTGGAGAATTTCAATATTTGACAATTATTGCAAAGAGTTTTTAACTTATTATTTTTCTGCTGTCTCTACCAGCAACTTCCTGCATTCAATAATTTTCTTAGTACACTGTTCAAACACACATCAAGTTAAAGAAGACATTATACTGTAATGATTGTCACATTCACGTTTTCCACATAAAAAAGAAAAAAGGATACGTCTTTGGAAAGAGGATCATGGTACCAGTGATCAGAAGGATGACACATAAAGAGAATAATTCCAGTAATGTCTATTTCCAAAGGAAGAAGCCAAGCAGAAGTTTTCTTTGTTGCACGTCAAGATCATTGCCCACATGTGCACAAAAGAACAGTGTCTATGATATGAAGCTAAAGTTCCCAGTTATATTTTAAACATTTGTAAAATGACATTCAGAACAATTCTGATTATGGTTATTTGAGCCATAAGAAACAACCAAATCAGATTACCACAGAATCAATTCATTCAGCTGTGTCCAAAGAGGTAAGAACTGTTACCTAAACAATTAGTTTAGCTACCACATGCATCAGAGAACAATATTTCATATGGTCAACCTGTCCAAAGTTTTCAACTTCTTATATTCTATATGGTTAAATTACTATGTGTTTTCAATTTCTTCTGAGCATTAGCAATAGCTGTGATGACATTTCTTTGATGTAAGGGAAACCATGCAAGCTATATTATGAAAACAATTTTATTTTACAAGACGATATGGGTATGCCAATTACTGCAAAGAGTTGTTAGCTTATTATTTTCCTGCTCTATCGGTAACTTCATATACTCACTAATTTTCTTGGTAAACAACTCAAACAGGTATCAAATTAAAGGCATTATGCTGTAATGATTGTCATATTTGCATATTCAATGGATGCATTGTTTTATCTGACTTTTTCCAGTTTTATTGAGAAATAATTAACATATCATTTCATTTTTGTAAAATTTGGTGTCATGTATTCAGCCACCTTTCCTATTTAGGAGTTGACAAAAGAAGAATATTTTGAAACAAATTTACAAACATTTCAATTTAGTTGTATACAATTGATTGACATTTACTAAATTTGAAAAAGCCCTCTCAAATGTATTATCCCATACAATAGACATTGATTTTGTCTAAAGTAATTCAAACTTCTGGAGTGAGCATTTGAATTTTCAGTTAGTTTTAAGTTTTTGATTATATATCAACTCTAAAGAGACATTATCATTGTGGAAGCAGACTACTGACGTGAAATCTGTTGTTTTGGTGTAAAATATGTAGGGGAGGAAAAATAAATTTCCCTCTACCCTTCAAGGTTCTTGGCTGAGACACCCCATGTAACAAAAAAGATATTAACAGAAGAAAACATATTTAACTTAATTTCACATATATAGGGGCTCCAAAGATATGAAACCCAAAAAAATGACCAAAAGAGACAACTTTTATACCTTGTTCAAAAGGAAACAATAAATGTATGAAGAATTGACAAGACAAAGAAATCTTGTCTTAGGGTAGTAAATTAGAAAAGAAGTGACAAGGTTTGTTTACGTGGCCTCCTTAGCCCTGCCTTTCATGTCTCTGGTGATAAGGATGTCTCTTTATTTCCTGGTGCAGGGAGGATATCCTTCACATAGGGATTTATTTCCTGTTTTCAGGGTGTCAAAGAAAGGTCAGAATGTACTTTTTTTGCACTGGCTGCTTTTAAAGTAATTTTAATTCAAAATAATCAATATGCCAAAGTGGCATATTTTAGGGTGGCCTGCTCTGAACTCCATCAAATACAGTAGCATTTTTCAAAAAAAAACAAAAAATCTCTTCCTTTGGTTACTGTTTCTGAGGGAAATAAAATTAATGCTGAAATCTATGAGTTAAGAATGAAAAAATGAGGAAAATATTAACAAAAAATTAGAGAAACTGACAAAATCATAAAAATCTCATAAATGCTGAAAGAAAATGGGTGAGTTTAGCAAATAAATACAAACTGATAAAATTATTTTAAGGTGGTGAGATCACCATTTCACCAATTAAAAAAGAATGAATTAAAGAAATCCATAGGTTGTATTTTTTTCTCCACAAAATACACTATGCTAAAATATAAACTAAAATTTGCATGAAATATTTAATATGCCACACATTTTCCTGGTGGATTATATATTTTTAATAAGATAAAAATTATGAAATAAATATGTATTTTTTTCATTTATAGAAAGCCTTAAAATGTCTAGCCTAATACACATTAAGAGATTTTATGTACCATGGCAGAAAACTCAATTTTAATTGCCTGCAACTATTAAAGGGAATTTAGGGCTCACGTAAACAGTAAGTCTAGTAATAGAGCTGGCCCTAAGATTTTTGCATGGGCTTAATAGAAGCCACTCCTGAAGGCTAATTTTATTTGTCAACTTGACTGGGCTAAGCAATACTCAGATAGCTGGTAAAATATGATTTCTGGGTGTATCTCTGAGGGTGTTTCTGAAAGAGATTAGCATTGAATCAATTAACTGAGTAAAGATTGCCCTCACCAAAGCAGATGAGAATCACTGAATCCACTGAAAGCCTGAATAGAACAAAAAAAGTAGAGAAAGACTAAATTTTCTCTCTGCTTGAGCTCAGACATCTAACTTTTCCTGCCCTTAGACATCAGTGCTCCTGGTCCTCAGGCCTTTGGACCTAGACTAGGACTTCCACCACTGGCTGTCCTGGTTCTTAGGCCTTTGCATTTGGGCTGCAAGTATATCACCAATTTTCCTGGGTTTCCAGTTTGCAGAAGGCAGATCATGAGACTTCTCAGCCTCTATAATCTTATGAACCAATTCCTCATAATAAATCTCTTTCTATATATGTGTACTATATGTATATCTATCTATGTATCTATCATAATCTATATATCTCCAGTTGGTTCTGTTTCTCTGTTTCTCTGGAGAATCCTGACTAATAAAACTAATAAGTTTCATTTATTTCTGGCTTGGCTTCTTCTGAGTTGGCTTCTTCATCATCATCATCATTATCATCATCATCCTCATCATCATCATCATTTTAGTTTCAGGGGTAGAATTTATTGATTTATCAGTTGCATATAACATCCTGTGCTCATTACATCATGAGTTGACTTCATTATTAAGCAGCCACTTCTCTCATCATTGCAAGATGTATATCAGGTAACCCTTAAACTATATGTTCTCCTCTCCCTAATCCAGCAGGAAAGATAAAGTATCCCAAATAGCTATGAACTTCATATACTCACTTTAATTGGTTGTCTGGGTTGTGTATCTATTTCTGAGTCAATCATCAGGGCCAGAAGAATGTAGTTTGAATGACTAAAATGTACCACTCTGAAGGACAAGGATGTAATCATTTTCAATCAGAAACACAGGAGTAAAGAATAGGAAAGGGAAGGTGATCCAGGGGAAAATCAGATTATTGTTACTTGTGTTAGTTTCCTGAAACTGCTTTAACAAATTACCACAACTCTGGTTACTTAAAACAAAACAAAACAAAAATATTTGTCTACAGTTCTGGAGACAAATAGCCCAAAATCAGGCATGGCCTTACTGCCTCCAGGGCCTCTAAAGAAGAATTTGTTCCAGGCTATGCCTAACTTCTGGTGGTTCCAAGAGTTCCTTGGCTGGTGGCTACATCAGTCTAATATCTGCCTCTGTGGTTACATTGCCTTTTCTTATGTTTCTATCTTAACTCCCTTTGCCTTTTTCTTGTAAGGATACCTATGTTTACTTAAGTCTCACCTGGATAATTTAGGTCAATCTCCTTATTTTAAAATTCTTAATACATCTGTAAAGATCCTTTCCATATTTTCCCAAATATGATAACATTTATAAGTTCCAGAGATTAGGACTTAATATCTTTGGGTGACTATTATTATAGCTACTAACAATATGAAATCAGAGCTGGATGACCCTAAACAATAAATGTCCACCATACTCAACATATTTGTAAATGGAGAAAATATGATAGGATGATAGATGAGTAGGAATTACCAGCTTTGGTAACTGGGTTGGAATCTTAGCTATGCCAAATTATAGTCTTTGTGTCCTGGTCAATTTACCTAAACTCTTTGAGACTTAGTTTCCTATAAGTAAGAAAAAGATAATATAAGTATCTATCATAGTCTTGGGTGGGGAGTAAATAAAATGCATGTAAACACAGCATATTACACAATACAGAGTATTGAATGAAAAAATATTGGCTAGTAGTATTTGTCTGTTTAATATTTTTATATTTACATATCAGAAATAAAACACTCCTGATTATTTTAGTTTTTAGTGCCGTTTGTTTCCCTACTCCTCCCCACTTCCCTATACACACACAAATAGAAGTAATGTAACAGCCATGCAAAGGGTGAACAACTGGGAAGTAGAAGCTCTGAACCCCCACCATTGATCTGAAACCAGAGGCAAGTTATGTCCTCTCTGGATAGCACTCTATCTATATACCAATGGACATATATTTAGATGAGAGATTAGCAAACTGTAGCCCATGGGCCAAATCCAGACAAATCCATTCATTTAGGTTTTGTCTAAAAACTGTTGCCCTATAAAAGCAGAGCAGAGCAGTCCCTAGGATGACTAGTGTAATCACAAAGCCAAAAATACTTACTATGTGACCCTTTCCAGAAAAAAAAAATTTCTAATCTTTAGTTTAGGTGCTTACTTAGGACTTTCTGTCTTAGGTTTCTGTAATTCCTAAAACTCATTGTTTTACATTCTTTTGAAGAAAATAAATCAACAGATAATGCTAATTTATCTAGATCATACACTAAATTATAGAGCCTAATAGAGATAATACATTTATAAATCATACATTTCCAAATACATTTCCAAATCAATTGGTACTTGATAATTTAATTGGAGGAAGACAAGATCAAAGCAAAAAGGAAACAGTTCTTTCTGAGTAAATGAAAAAGGCTTCTCAAATGAATAAATAAGAACATGGTCCTGTTTTTTTGTTGTGATTTTAGCCTAATTAGGACCCATTTGAGAAAGAAATGTTTTAAAATATAAAGTGTTATTAGTAATACACAAATAATAGCAACATTCTACCCTTCCTTAGTTGCCTTGTAGAAGTCTGTTTTAAGGAATGGGTAAAAATAATTAAAATTGGCATATCAAAATGCCAATTAAGTAGGACTGGTGTCTACTGGTATTGATATTATAATAGGCTTACACTAGATCTCTATGATTGTCTTTGAGGTTCATGCATTGATAATATCTTTCCCTCAAGATTACCCTTCTTTTTACCCTGTGTAAAAAAATAATAAAATAAAACAAAAACATCTCGGATCAAGTCTAATAACTCAGTAAGAGATAGTCTTTGCACCTGACAGGAAGTATTCCGAGTCTAGACCAGCTAGATCTCTCTTCTCACTATTGCTAGGCAGCCTAATCTGTTTACCCTAGTGTGCCAAAAAATACAATGTTTTATCTGTGCCATGATGTGATGAACACTGGGTAGCACTCTAGAATCTGAATTGGGAGGGGGATATATTAATGGGTGAAATTATTTCAACTTTTAGAGATGTGGTGCACTTGATCATCCATCCCTTCATCTACAATTTCTAACAAATTAATAAATACACTTCATTAGTCAAATGAAGCAGAGTTCTCAACATTACTGTAAAGTAGAACTGGATAATGTGGCAGGGAGATATGTAGATTCTACTGTTTTCGAGAAAACTATTGCTAAAGTTACCTCCTTAGATTGATAGATTTCTGCATGGAAAGGAGGAAATGAGGAGCTGAAGGGAGGAAACATACATTCAAATATTCTTTCCTAAAAATTGGAAGTCTTCACCTCCCTCTAGATGCACAAACAAAAGGGTACAAACATCCAACAAATTTACATAGAATAAAAACAAAACTTTGACCTAAAACCAGGAATTTGACAAACTAGTTCTTTACTAGTGTGCTGCTAATTCTAGCATGTAACTTAACTCCTCTGAGCCTCAGGTGCTGCTATTATGTATAAATTAAAATATCTTAACTTTGAAGTCATTGTAACAAATTATCATGTACATTTCTTACTCTTCTAAATTTAGTGATAGTGTAAAAAGTGACTATATTCAGTTCTTAGGAGGATCATAAAGTTTGACTTAATTAGAAGAAATTAACTTATCTCAAAATCTTATTCTAAGAACTATAGTGGGAAGTGGGATGACATTGTACCATCATATACCCTATTTTTATTCATGACTCCCTGTTTATAGATCACACAATCCTTATTGTTTATAATATTAAACTTGCTTAAAATCTTGTGCAGGAATTTGATTTTTCTATTGAAGAGGAAGTTTATTAGTGGAAAAAGCAATATCTTCTAATAGAAAAGACACCCTGGGAGCCAATTAAAAATAAATAAATAAACAATAATCTTGAGTCATGAATTAAAAGATATATTCTCTCTCGAACTCTGCTAGTAATCGTGAGAGAATGTGTTAATTGCATTATCATTAAAGATTTTATCCCAGGAAAATTAGCCCAATAAAAAAATTTTGATTTTACAGAAGCTTATTTTATTATGGAATAATATTATCTCTGCAGCACAAAACTTCACAAGTATATTTATGAATATATTAAAATGAAGCAATCTATTTTCCATAATTATTTTTCATCTATTTTATGGTCATTTAGATGAGTAAATATAGTTAAATTATAAAAGGATATGAAAAATGATCTGTGTAATGAACATTGAAAGCACTGTACTTTTGACACAGACTTATGTATAAAATTATTTGTTCTGGGAGTAAATTATAATATAAATCAGTGTTAATAATTTATTTTAGCTCTATTCCTCCTGAATAATTACATTTGTATCATAATAGAAACTATCTTAAATTTAATGATGGTAAAAAGTCATAACTGACAGTAGAATAAAATCAATTTGTAATTTTTTACAAATGTTCACCAGAAACACAGATATTATCTGCATTTATAGAGCACTTTCTACTTGTACAGTACTTTTGTTTAATTGGCCGTGCAAAATTGTCATTTATAGCATCACAGCATTCATCTTATGATTCACAGATTTCAAGATGTCTTAAAAGAAATTATTTTCTGACGTACTTTCTTTTTGACAGGTGTAGAAGATACAGAGTCATGCATATAATGAAAGAAATTTTGACCCTGTAAGATTAGGATAAGGAACTATAATATATATTGTGCAAGGAATAATAATATATATTATGCATCTACTGTAATTCTTGGAACAATATAACTATTCAAATCCTACAGTTTTGTTATTGGTAATTAGAAGGAAAAAAAAAGATCAATATTAAAGTAGTAGCAAAGGCCTCAAGGTAGAGATAAGTGTTTGAATTCATTTCTTCATTCGTTTAATCAGCAAAATTTTATCAAAACCTCCTCTATGCCAGACATTGACCACATAGTAGAGGCAAAATGGTGAAAAAAAAAACCCGGCTTATAGTTTAGAAATAGGGAAACTAATAATTAGGGAATAAAGTTTATTTTTTATTTTTTTATTTTTTTACTGGAGTTCAATTTTCCAACATATAGAATAACACCCAGTGCTCATCCCATCAAGTGCTCCCCTCAGTGCCCATCACCCAGCCACCCCAACCCCCCACCCACCGCCCTTTCTGCCACCCCTTGTTCGTTTCCCAGAGTTAGGAGTCTCTTACGTTCTGTCTCCCTTTCTGATATTACCCACTCATTTTTTTCTCCTTTCCCCTTTATTCCCTTTCACTATTTTTTATATTCCCCAAATGAACGAGACCATATAATGTTTGTCCTTCTCCGATTGATTCATTTCACTCAGCATAATACCCTCCAGTTCCATCCACGTGGAAGCAAATGGTGGGCATTTGTCATTTCTAATGCTGAGTAATATTCCATTGTATACATAAACCACATCTTCTTTACCCATTCATCTTTCGATGGACACCGAGGCTCCTTTCACAGTTTGGCTATTGTGGACATAAATCTCTTCTTAAATGAGATCAATTATGTGAAATCACCTAATCTAGTAGTTAGCATAGTCTAGGCAATAGGAAAATAAAATTACAGCTGCAAGTGTGATATAATACAAACATCTGCTTTTGTAACTTAAAGTAACAGACATAGATGTCAGAACCATCCATAAGTAGGCACTGCTCTTTTTCATTTTGTACTGAGCTAAATATTTTTTCTGACACCTGTAATATTATTTTGAAAACTTTGTAAATTTCATACTAGCTATGTACCAGATATTTCTATAGCATGGAAAAAGCATTTAAAAAGGAATAAAATTTTTTTTAAAAAAAGGAATCAAGAATCTTTCTAACAAACTTTAAGTATGCAATTGGACAAGTTCAGCATCTTACACCAGTCCAAAATGATTTATATTATTTTTAAAAATTATTTATTTATTTGACAAAGAGGGTAAGAGTGTGAGTAGGAGAAGGAGCAGATGGAGAGGGAGAGCAGACGCTACCCTGAGCACGGAGCCCAGTACAGGGCTTGATCTCAGGACTTGGAGATTATGACTTGAACTGAAATCAAGAGCTGAATGTTTAACAGACTGAATCACACTGGTGCCCCCAAAATGATTGATATTATTATTATTATTAGCAATATCTAAACTTATATTAAAATTCTTAAAATCTTAAATGTTCTGGGAAAGAAATGAAGAATTCTACATTGTAATTCATGTGTTGGCATTAATTAACTCAATGAGATGCAATTGTCTATCTCTTTCTGTTTTTAGTTTCATGCTTAATTTTACATTCTGTATATAGTAAAAAGAATGAGTCTTAAGTGTGCAGTTCAGATAATGGCTGATGTAGTCTGTCACTGTCGATCGCCAATATAGATGATCAATTTTACTTTTTTAAAGATTTATTTATTTATTCATGAGAGACACAGAGAGAGAGAGAAGCAGAAACATAGGCAGAGGGAGAAGCACGCTTTTCGCGGGAGCCGGATGTGGTACTTGATCCTGGAGCCTGGGATCAGCCCTGAGCCGAAAGCAGATGCTCAACCTCTGGGCCCTCCAGGCAATTCTAGTATCAATTATATCTCTTTAATTTCTAGTTTGTCTATGTTTTCACTATAAGTGGTTACTGAGTTTTATCAAATACATTTTTTTGCGTTTCAGATAATCATATAATTTTTCTTCTTCTTATGTTATGAATTACATTAATTGACTTTAAAAATTATACCAAGTTAAAAAAAAAACTATACCAAGTTTGTGCTCCTGTGATAAACCCAAGAATTTAGTCCTAGTGTATCATTTTTTTGTATATTATTGATGTTTTTAATACCTTACTGAAGTGCTTGCATTTATGTTCATAAGGATGAGTATCTTAAAATTTTATTTTTATGCTTTGTTTATTGTCAGTTTTGGTATCAGATATATTAAATGGCCTCATAAAACTAGTTAATAGATGTTTCCTCCTCTCTTACTTTTGAAAGATATATTATAAATTGATGTTATTTGATCCCTAAGTGTTGATAGCATTCACCAGTAAAGCCATCTGGCCCTGGAGTTTTGGTGGAAAACATTTTAGTAATTAGTTCAGTTTTAATAGTCATAAGGTATTAAATTTTTTATTTCTTTTTATGTTAGTTTTAGTGAATGGTGGTTTTCAAGGAGACCATCCATTTCATCTAAGTAGTTGAATTTATTAGGCTAAAGTTTTACATAATATTCCCCTAATTATCATTTTAATGCCTGTACACTTTGTAGTGATGCTTCCTACTTCCTTCCTGATATTAATTTGTGTTTTTCTTTCTTTCTCTGCAAATATTAATATTACTAATTTTATTATTTTTTTTGAAGAAACCAACTTTTGGCTTTCCTAATTTTCTCTATCGTTTGTTCTCTATTTAAGTATCTAAAATTCTTATTTTTATTTATTTTACTCTCCTCTGAGTTTAATTGTTTATCTTTTAAAAAGTCTTTGAGTAATTAGCTTATTTAAAATATTTAATATTTTCTAAAATATAAATATAAAGCTAGGAATTTCCCACTCAACAGGATTTTTACATTTATTAACTCTTCTTTGAGTCAAAACATTTTCTAATTTTCCTTATGATCTCTTCTTTGTTCTATGGAGAAATGTGTCACTTAGTTTCAAATATTTGAGTTTTTCTAGTTTTCTTGTTATTTATTTTCAGTTTTATTGCATCAAATGAGAAGATAGGCTGTATATTTTCAATCTTGAGTCAAGTGATGCTTCATTTGCAGTAAAGTATATGGTCTATTTTGGTAAATGGTTTATATATAGCTGAAAGAATATGTATTCTGAAGTTGCTTCAGGTACTATTCAGCAATGCCTATTTAGTCACATTGGTTACTAGTGTTGCCCAATTTCTCTACATCCTTACATGATTTTTATCTCTATGCTCTATTAAATTTTGAGGAAAACAATTTATCATTATAAAATGTTTCTTTTTTTGTATCCCTGGTAATACTCATTTTCTTAAAGCCTACTTTGCTATTAATATGGCTTTCTCATGGTTGTTTTGTCTCTCTTTTCCCATCCTTTAATTTTCACCTATATATTTATGAATAATTTTAGTGTGAATCATTACTAAATCCAGTCTGACAATCTCTTTTAATTGAAGTGTTTAGTCCATATGCAATAAATGCCATTATTGGTAGATTGGATTTAAGTCTATCTTCGGGCTCTTCGTTTCCTCTATGTCCCGTCTTGTATTTTGTTCCTTTCTACCTCCTTTCCTACTGAGTACTTTTACTTTTACTTTCTACCTCTTTTGGTTCCTCTCCAGAGCTTTACAATTGTTTCATGACAATTGTTTTCATATTTGTCCAAAGTTTATCATTGTTATTAGCATATTGATTAGTATGAATCAAGCTACTCTACCCTTTGTTGAAACCAGAACTTTTGAGAAAATGCTAACATTAGTTGAGCACTTTTTAAAAATTTTTATTTAAATTCCAGTTATTTAATATCCAGTGTACTTTCAGGTGTACAGTTTAGTGGTTCAATGCACAGTTGAGCTCTCTTTATTAAAGTCAGGTATTATATTTTGCATGCATTTTAAAATTTAATTATCAGAAAAGTCTTGTAAGGTATTTACTAATTTCATTCCAATTTGTCAGATAAGAAAACTATAACACAGAGAATGAAGGTAACTTCCACAAAGCATGTAACTAGTAGGAGGCCGTACTGGGTTTTACAGCTAGGGTATCTGGCTTTAATTTTAATGACTATTATATATTCTATCTCCAAACTAGTTATTTGCCTTAATCTTAGAAAGTGATTAAAATTTTATCTAGATTATCATTTTTACATCTCAAACATACATTTTTTTCTATAAGATTTTCTTTCTTTTTTTTAATATTTATTTATTTATTTATGATAGACAGAGAGAGAGAGAGAGGCAGAGACACAGGAGGAGGGAGAAGCAGGCTCCATGCCGGGAGCCTGATGTGGGACTCGATCCCGGGACTCCAGGATCGCGCCCTGGGCCAAAGGCAGGCGCCAGACCGCTGAGCCACCCAGGGATCCCTCTATAAGATTTTCTATGAGATGTTTCCTTTGGCTCTAATAAAGTGTTATGTAACTAAGTTTTCTATCACTGGAGCCAAGATGTCTCTTTTGTGACTTGTTCATATCCAGTGACTTACCAGACTGTTGCAATCTCTCAAATACACATTTAAGGCCCTTTAATTGTGCATTCCCTCAAGGCTTGTTGTCCTACAGTGGCTATTAACTGAGTTTACCCATGAACTGGTATTCTCAAATAACTCCATACTACTAAAGGCACATTTTCAACTGACTCAAATAGAAAATATGGTGTGCTAGATTGATTCACCTTCATGTTGATCATTTTTCTGACATCTCTACATTGTTTCATAGAATAAGAGATTGTTTTTATTCCAAAAAGCATGATTTAAGCCTTTGCTATGTATGTAAAAAAATGTAGTGTCACAGAAGTAGGTGGCATCATCTAATGTCACACAGCTATTTAGTTGCAGACATAGGACCCAAGTAACAAATTCACCTGTTTTTGTAATAAAAAAAAAAAAATCTTACAAAAGAGAAAGTAAGTATAACAAAGAGTATTTATTATTTTTTTCTTTTATTTATTTTTTATCCAATTTGCCAACATATAGCATATCACCCAGTGCTCATCCCATCAAGTGCCCCCCTCAGTGCCCATCTCCCAGTCACCCCAACCCTCCACCCATTTTCCCTTCCACTACCCCTTGTTCATTTACCAGAGTTAGGAGTCTCTCATGTTCGTCACCCTCACTGATATTTTCTCTCATTTTTTCTCCTTTCCCTTTTATTACCTTTCACTATTTAAAAAAAAATTTTTTTTAATTTATTTATGATAGTCACACACAGAGAGAGAGAGAGGCAGAGACATAGGCAGAGGGAGAAGCAGGCTCCATGCACCAGGAGCCCGATGTGGGATTCGATTCCGGGTCTCCCGGATTGCGCCCTGGGCCAAAGGCAGGCGCCAAACCGCTGCGCCACCCAGGGTTCCCCTTTCACTATTTTTTGTATTCCTTGTAATCTTAAGATTATTTGTTCCAACTCTCTGAAGAAAATCCATGGTATTTTGATAGGGATTGTATTGAACATGTAAATTGCCCTGGGTAGCATTGACATTTTCACAATATTAATTCTTCCAATCCATGAGCATGGAATATTTTTCCATCTCTTTGTGTCTTCCTCAATTTCTTTCAGAAGTGTTCTGTAGTTTTTTGGGTATAGATCCTTTACCTCAACAAAGAGTATTCATTCTTAAAGTGGTAGAAATCCTTTATCCTTGTCCATTTAACCTCTGAAATAGTGTGATTAACTGACTTGGTTTCCACAAAATAGCCTTCATGGATCAAATCTATGTTAAATATCATCATATCATTCAATTTTTCCTTAGTACACTGTATCCTTAAAATCTATAATTGATTTTCTTTATTATGAATTTTCATATTATTTCAATTGTCCAAGTCAATTCCTTTTTTTTTGCCAACAATTTTAGAGACATGCATAATCAAATCCAATAATGTATGCCTGAATAGTAATAAACTATTAGTGCTATATTTTAAAAAATGGGAGAAAGCACTAAAATTCTCTCAATGTCCCTCTTTGGGAGGAAAAGAGCAATAGCTCTTTCAATGAGCTGCACTAACTGGATATTAACCACACCCAACATGTTTTTTCCATGTCCTATATTCATAACTTCTTAGGTACACTATAGTTTATGTTTTATCCTAACAATATTATAAGCATACAACCTTATTCTCAAAATTGATAAGGATAATGTCAAGAAATCAAAAAGGCCTACTCCTTTAGAATATAAATCCATAGTTATTTCACTTTTATGCAATGGAAATAATTTGGCCATAGAGGTCAAGTGACTCTCAGTTAAACAGATTCTGAAATTTAAATTGAAATCCTGATGACCTTCCAAATATGATGCTATTCTCTTATGAGACACTATATCTCCATCAGTATGTATATGTCATCATGGACAAGAATTTATAAGCTATACTAAGACAATACTAAGTCTGACAGGGTTTATTTTCCAAAGTATCATCTATTGGTAATTGATACAGTTGGATGAGAGAGGACATGATTTTTTTTCTAGTAAAAAGTGTGGGAGAAGCTGGATTAAATAAAGTGAAGCATATTTCTTTAGCATTGGGCTTATTTGAAGTTTTTATAAGCTAATATGCATGTACATCTCTAAAAGGAGAATAGAGGGACGACTGGGTGGCTCAGCAGTTGAGCATCTGCCTTCAGCCCAAGGCGTGATCCTGGAGTCCTGGGATTGAGTCCCATATCAGGCTCCATTCAGGGAAACTGTCTGTGTCTCTGCCTATCTCTCTCATGAATAAATAGATAAATAAACAAATAAATAAATACAATCATTAAAAATAAAATAAATATTTCTCAACATAATTGACCAAAAAGTTTTTTTTTTTTTAATTTTTCCAAAGACTACCTTTTGTAATAAGTATCTGGTAGAATAATTTAGAAAAACTCTTCTCTAGAGGTTTAGGTGATACAATCCTCAGCACATTCTGGTCACGTAATAAAATTTTATTGAAAGGAGGAATGGACATTAAAATTGTATGTACATTCATAATAATTTATACCTAAGGTCCATCCATTATCAAATCCTAGTTCAGATAATGTCACTAAGGGTCATCTTGTGGGAAAAGAAGGTAGTTTGTCTTCATGATGGTGACCTCAGTGGATGGAGATATATTCCGAAGACTTCTAACTTCACTCTATATCCTGATAGGGAACCATCACTCTTAATCTCATTTAACTGCTATGTGGTTTACAGTGACTGTCTTTTAAAAAGATTAATAGAATCCATTATTGTATGTGAAATTTTAACTGAGTTTAAACAGCTACCAAAACACCATCACCTGGGAAAATTGCCATGTTGTTTTCAGAAAAAGAAGTTTGTAAACTGACAGACAGTCCTTTTTAAGTCTCCTCCAGCTAAAAAGTGATTCAGAAAAGAAGTAAGTTAGCCAATTTTAATTTTTCCTGGAAGCATTTATTTTACTTATTTTCCAATGGAATAAAGTATTATATTAAAATATGTTAGAAAAAAAAGCTCACTCAGTAGCAATGGTTTCTTCTAAACTTATTTAAAAGAGGAAAAAATTCATCCAGATCACTAAACTGGTGATGGATTTTAGTATATTTTTGTAATATGTATCACCATATTTATTTATAATATTTATTCATTTGATTACAATATTTTGTGTTTTTATTTTAGTTACAACCTTGGAAATAAAAATCAAAACAAGCATTAGTTTACTTGTTGGAATTTTCCAATTCAATAAATACTGAATGAATATGCTGGAAAGAATAAAAAATAAAATCCCTACTCTCAAGGAGATTGAGATCTAATAAGGGAAAATAACAAGTACAAACAACAGCAACAACACCCAAAACTATAATTACAGTCAGAGAGTGGTAAGCCAGTTTTAAACAAGACAAAGCACTTTAAAATTTCCAAAATATGGAGAAACTACATTCTACTGTATAGACGTCAAAAAGATATCACAGAGTTGGGTATGTTTGGGCTCTTTATGTTATGTTATGTGTTATGAAGGGTCAGTGTAGGGTTTTACATAAGAATATTGCAGGGAGCTGCCACTTATCAAGGACTTTTTGTTCCATGTCTGTTCTGAGTTTCCATAACTGAATAATCTCTGTGCATTTGAGCAAAGCATAGATTGCATGAGTGGAAAAATGGAAGAGAACATAAAGCCATGTGATTGGTGATTTTATTAAGTAGTAAAATAACACTGAAGTATTTTTAATGAAAAAGAATAGCATAATAAGGTTTATTTGGAACCATTGTTTGTGAAAGGGAAATGGAGAGAAGATAAACTTGAAGCAGGGAAATAAGCATAATGATTCAAGCAAACAGCCTTCCACTTGTATTGTAGAAGTGATCATTGAACAAAGGAGTTGTACAAGTTGTACAAGTGGAAATGACAAGATAGAGCAATTAATGAGCAGTAGAGGGAGATGGACAACTAAAAAGAAAAGAAAAAAAGGAAAGGAAAGGAAGGGAAAGGAAGAGAAAGGAAGGGAAGGGAAGGAAAGGAAAGGAAAGGGAAGGGAAGGAAAAGGAAAAGAAAAGAATTTTAGTTTTCAAGCCTGAGTGAAAAGAAAATCACTATGCCATATACCAAAATAAGCACTAGAGGGAAGAAAGCCAATTTGTGCAGAGCAGACAATGAGCTCAGGTTTAGTGATTATGTTTGACAAGTTGGTGAGACTTCCAGGTGCAATGTTTGAAAAAGAAGTTGGAAATGTGGGACAAGAATTATATAAGGCCACGGTAAGAGTTAATAACTAGTATGGCATGGGCAATGAGGAATAAAGTGTGTGTGCATTGGGTAATCAGAACAATTGCTGGCTGTAAATAGCTGGTATCAATGAAAATCACTGGAAGACCCACCCTGCATGGGTGGAAAATAATTAATCCATCCAGTAAGAAAGGATATATCAAAGTAAGTTCGGGGAAAGCTTTGGGGAATATTTACTTAAGAGGTTGCTGGAAGTGGAGCCAAACAAAAGTCCAGAGAGGAAACTGTTGGAAGAGGAGGAAATAAAATTCAATAGAGTCAATGTTTTTAGCTGCTGTGTGTATACAATCTAGAAGACTTATCATTCATTGTATCTCATTCTTTATTTAATTCACATATGGACTGGTCTTCAAACTACACTGGAAGAATCTGAAGAAAGAAAACCAACACTCTATCTAGGTATTCATTATAGTGTTTTAAGTTCTCATGGATACGGAAGATTTAAATTTTGAATTAACAAATAAAGTTTGCAAATCACTTTTTTTTTTGCAAATCAATTTTGAGTGATTTTTATATCTTTTGAGTTACACAATAATGTGGGTTAAGCTGGACAAATGCAACATATTCCATCTTACAGAGATAAAGCTCAGAGTTTAAGTGATTTGGCCAATGTCTTTGATTTAATTAGTGGAGGACTTGGGACTTCATCATGGGTGTACTGGTTCACCCATGTTAAGGAGTATTTCATTTTCTAAATGTCTTACTGGTTTACATTCTACTCCTATTCCTCTGAATTCCTCAGGTAATCAGAATTTTCTATTACCTACCCCATGGCTATATTCACAGTCCTTGACCAAATGGCAGAAAATACCCAACCTGCCATAATGTACAATAGATAACTTTTCCAGGAAGTTAAGCTTCTCCTTTCTTCCCTCTAAAATATAGTAAGTTTGGATAACCTTCTAGGATAATAGATTTTTTGTATGGTTTTTTTTTGTTTTTGTTTTATTGTATTTATTTTTGATCATAGTGTTCATAAGAGATATCCAATTTCTTTGCCTGCTAGTGGATAAAACAGAAGATATATTTCAGCATCAAAATCAAATAAACACATTTGCCAGGATAATAGAGTAATTGCTTCAGTTGGAGTATCCAAAAGACAATTGATGATTAAAATTGCCCTCAAACAGCCTTTTAATGAATTTAAGTTAGAAGGGTTTTCTGAATCCTCAGCTCTTCGCTCTGATTACTGTGCTTTGCTCTTCTTCCTTTTTTTTTTTTTAACATTTTATTTATTTATTCATGAGAGACACAGAGAGAGAGGGGCAGAGACACAGGCAGAGGGAGAAGCAGGCTCCATGCAGGGAGCCAAACATGGGACTCGATCCCTGGTCCCCAGGATCAGGCCCTGGGCTGAAGGCAGCGCCAAACCGCTGAGCCACCCGGGCTGCCTGGCTCTTCTTTTCTTAAGATTATCAAATGCATTTGGCTTGATCTTGTACTGTAGGAAGCATATCCCTTTCAGCTTAGGTAACACCATCAAATCATACCTGAAGATAGACTTCAGTTTGAATTCAAGAAGCCTGGAAAGACAACTACACTGTTGTTGACCCACTGCATCTTCAGGAGTATACTGTTCCCAAGACAACATTTCACAGTTTTTAGTTTAGTTCAGCATTTCTCTGGTGGGCTCAATGAGCTTGAAAGTTAAACATTTTAGAGCCAGACTTCAAAAATAAATATTTAAACATATTTTACTTTCTTTGTATTCCTACAGGCTTATTTATAGGATTATAAATGTCAAATATACATATATTTACACCTAAATGGGCATGTTCATGCTGCAGTTGATGTTTAATGCACTCTCCTCCATAAAATGCACCACCATAAAATAGAACTCTAACACATTTGCTGAATCATCATTTTTATATTCTGAATTAATGTCTGAATGTACTATATACAACAAAACATTTTTGATGTAATCATAGACTGGTGAGCAAGAAGGATTACTGTAGAGAACTCTACATGTTATCCAAATTGTAGAATTTTTTATTTGGAAGGCAATAGAGGTCATTAATGTCATTTTACTGATGAGGAAATTGAAGTCTTGAGAGTAAAATCTGAGATTCCTCTCAAGGCAGAACTAAGATTGGAACCTCATTTGATCCAATTCTGAGACCAATGCTCTATCAATAAAAATTGATTTTAAAAGATGGAGTCATATGATTGAACCATCTTTAAATTAAGTACTGGAGATTTGTTTTCTGGGCAAAATGAGTTTATGCTAATCTTTCAAATAAGAATTTGGTTATTAAAATATCAAATCACTTTTACTGTCATCCTAGCAATTAGATTTATTGAACATTTATTTTATGCCAAAAATTCCTCTAAGGACTTTGCGTAGATGGTCTCCTTTCATTGTCATAAAAATCCTCAGGGGTTGTATTTTTATGTTAGAACAAAAGCCCAGAGAATTCCATTTCCCAGGATCATACATCTAGTGTTGGATTCAAACAGAAGCTCATTTGTTTTAAAGGCATTCCCTCTAAGTACTACTACATTATAAAAACACTAATAAGTATGCCCATTTAAAATTTCAAGATTCCAGTAAGTTTGAATGTTTACAAAGAGATCTTCACACAGAGAAGATGTATAAATAATATAGACCACAAAATAGCATTGGAGTAAAATTTATTGTTTATATGTTCATGAAATAGTATAAGAATTAAATAAAATAATTCCCTATTATTTAAATACATTAGGTCTTTCATGTTCTACTTTGACTACTCATCTATAATTTAAAAAGAAAGAACAAAGAATCATAAAACTAAGGATTAGACAGGAGCATAAAGAGCCAAAATATAAGGTTCAAAGATTGGTCATTTTTGTAAAAGTTTAGTGGTTGGCATGCTTGCCTCATAAAAGCTATATCTCCTGTCTAAGACTGGTAAAAAAATATTTTTGTTTCTTTTCCTGAATGTCTCTTGTCTCTTTTATCTTTATTTATGTTTCAAGGCATGTTCAAACAACTTCTTTGGAGCCTTCCCTGACATCTCCACCTACCCCTAGACCTGCCATGTCCCAGACAGAAAAAATAATAAATTTTACCTCCTTTATTTTCATATAGAACTTCACTTACACTTCTACTACACAATACATAACAGTAAATTTTTATTGGCTTATACATTTGTCTTTGCAGTGGACTATAAACCTCCCAAATGTCTTATTTTACTCTGATTATTCAGTCACTAGCATAGTACTTTCCACTGAATAGTTGTTTATTGTTAACTTTTTTAGATGAATTAATAATTAAGCAGAATTTTATATTAACAGTATTATTTCTGCATTGTCCTAACTACAATTACTAAATTTCTTTGGTACAACATCCGTTCCTGGCTTTAATCCATGCTGATCAGAATTCCAGACATATTTATGTACCTGGCCTAAGCCACCCTGAGGAATTTGCAGTTATTGACTTATACATGGGCACATGATCCAGGTTGGTCAATCAGACTGCATGTCAGGACTTTCTAAGGAGCTACTCAGAGGAGGAAGAATTTTCCAATATGACTCCCCATAGCTTTATATTTCTGACGCAAGAGAGAAGAAAGCAAAGTTGAGAAATAGAAAGAAACAGTTCTTTATCAATGTCATGTAAGTTCCTGGATTCAATCATTTCTGAATCCATCACCATAATTCTGAACTTTCTTAATTTTCAAATAAAAGTTAATTTCACTTTAAATTGGATTTTCTATCATACACATGCACAATTCTAAATTACACAATTTATTCAGAATATCTCGGTGTCGGGCAGATCAAGGAAAAGAACAAAAAACCCAGAAGACATAAAGTCTTAATTCTTATATCAATAGCTAACATTTTTCCTAACCAAAAAAAAATTCAGTGTTAAGAAATGAGTAAGGGAGAGACAGGAGTAAAAGCAAATGACATTTATCAAGTAGATAAAGCCCAAATACTTTCCTCAGGGTCTCAAGTCGCTGACAAACATAATCAAACATTACTCAGGGGTTCTTTGCTCTCTAATCCCTGCACAGCCTGGAGGATCCCTTTATAGCCATCATCTCTAATGTCTAACAACCTGGTTTGATGGTGATATGTAAACTCCCAGCTGATAGATCCAGGAGTTTCAAAAGTAGAGATCACCCACACAGACATGTCCATGTGGTTTTTCTCATGAGTGAAGTGGCTTGTTAGCAAACTTCAGGCCAGATTCAGCCAAATAACTCCTTTCTCTTATCTGCTATAATTTCTTCCCTTCTCCCACTCCTTGTCACTTGATAAGTGAGTCTATTATTGCTCTGTGTATCAGTTTCTTAGAGTTGCCATAATAAAGTACCACAAACTAGGTGGTTTAAAACAATAGAAATTCATTGTCTCACAGTTATGGAAGCTAGAAGCCCAAAATGAAGATGCAGAGTTGATTCCATCTGAGAACTGTAGGGGAAACGCTGCTCCATACCTTTCTCTTGGCTTCTGGTGGTTTGTTGGCAATACTTGGCCTTCGCTGGCCAATATGTACCTTCAGTTTGCATGGGTTTTTTCCTCTATGTGTCTGTGCCCAACTTGCCCTATATGAAGATAACTATTTTTACTGGATTAGGAGCCCACTCTCCTTTAGAATGACCTCATCCTACCTATATCTGCAACAACTCTATTTCCAAATAAGATCTTGTTCTGGGCACTCAGGGTTCAAACTTCAGCATATCAGTTTGTAGGGAGTGGAAAAAATACATCCTGTAACACTCTGGCATCAGCAATGTCTTCATTTTCCACACATAAATTTATGGACAACTGTATTTAATGCAATAATGCTAAAGAATAAGAGTTTTATTATAACTAGTTTAGGAATCTAGTTAATAGATCTGGGTCTATTAACCTAGTAATTAACCTGGGTCTGTTAATATACTTTAAACTAAAATTTTAAAAGAAGAAGAAAGTGAAATGGATCCAATGACAAGTGAAGTATTATGAAGGTTACAGCTGACTCATCCTGATTACAACAATACACACACACACACATACAGAGTTTCAGAAACCTTAAAATTAGAACTTACTTGCTCATCTAACACTGCCTGACTTTGTTTCACCTGTGGAAATTTTCTAGCCCTCATTTTATTTTAATTTGCAATTTGAAAGTGCTAAGTCTAAAGTATGAAGAATGCTTTATTTCCCTATTTCTAAGTAAAAGTGAAACTTGAGTGACTTTTAGAAATGATTTCTGAGAACAGGAGTAGAAACAAAACTAAATGCATAAATTGTAGATCTAGCCAGAAATGTCATACACACATAACACAAAGAGGGTTTATGTTTAATGGACAAAGAACATGGGAAGAAGATTTATCGGGTAGAGTATGGCAACAAATTAGATTCCACAGAGTTACTGTCATTTTGAATGAAAGAAGAAAATTAATATTTGGAGTGAAGGTCTGCAGCTTCTTTTTTATACATGTTTGGTTCATTTTCTAAAATGAGTGATTAAAGCAAGGAAAATTGTGATCCAACCCAGAGACCTTTCTTGATGAGGACCTGGAATGACTTTTCTTTCTTGGACAATTCCCCAAAGAAGGAAATGCCAGGGGAATTTAAAACAAGGAGCTGGGTCAGCTAATTTTTCCTTCCTTTGTAAGCTTCTTATGATTAGGATTTCTAATAGATGTTTCTACCTGCAATTCACTGGCTATAAGAAAATTGCTTCAAGAAATAAACAAATTCAAATTCTTTCATGAAACTACTACTAGGGTTTATATAGCCACTAAAAATGGTGATTTGCAGAAGACCAGACTGAAATGGTTTTCATCAATGATATTCTCCATCATGTGTTTTGGCATTACAATTCTTAATCTGAGCAGGTTGAGAGTGTCAGAAATTGGCCTCACCTTCTTTAAGCTACATATTTGTGACTGTGCCACATGAACTATATACATATCATGAATATTAAAACTAACACATGCCTATTAAAATCCCTGACAATGGTGACAGTAAGTTCACTGATACTGTAGTTTATAAAAATGTTTAACAAAGAACGAAACAGGAAAAGAGAGTCACAGAAACGTATGAATTTCACATTTAGTAAGCACAATATATCTGAGAGGACTCTGCCAGCAATGATGAAAAATCAAAGATGAATGAAACCAAATCCCTCAACATTATAGCATAAAAGGTAAAAGGCTGGATTTCCTCCTTCCCTTCTGTTATAATGGAGAAGGTACCCTCCTGAGATATACTAATCTTAAGTGAATCATTCAATAAGTCTTAGAAAATAAATGCACACATAGAATCGAAATCCCAACAACCTATATGGTATTTCCATCAACTCAGAAAAGTTCCTCATGCTTCTTACTAGTCAGTCCCATTTCTATTACTCTCAGAGACAACCCTTGCCCTGATTATTTTTCACCAAGATTAATTTTACCTGCTTTAGAATTTCAGAAAAATGAAATCCTATGGCATGTACTCTTTTGAATTAGTCTTTTATTCAGCATATTATTTTTAAGATTCATCCATGTTTTAGGATGTATCAGCTCCTTACTTTTTAATATTAAATAGTATACCATTATACATATACCTGTTTTTCACAAGCATGTGCTGTGTGTGTGTGTATATGTGTGCATGTGTGCTATTTAATTATTATCCTGGATGCCTAGATTGTTTTGTTTTGGGCTATTATGAATAACAATGCCATGAATATTCTTGTACAAATCTTTTTGTAGAATATATGATCATATATAAATATCCAGAGGTAGAATTGATGTATATAGTAGGGCTTGGTTTAGTTTTATGTAAAATTACCATATATTTTCTCAACGTGCTGGTAGCTCTTTACTTTCCTACTGTAATGTATGAGTGTTCAAGTTACTCTAAATTTTCACCAACACTTGGAGTTGTTCATCTTTTTTAACTTTAGCCATTCTTGTGGATGTGTAGCAGGATCTCAGGGATTTAATTCAAATTTCTCTGATAACTATTAATGCTAAACAAATCTTTGTGTGCTTACTGGCAATTCATATGTTTATACCTTTTGTCTACTTTTTAAAAAAATATTTTATTTATTCATGAAAGACAGAGAGAGAGAGAGAAAGGCAGAGACATAGGAAGGGGGAGGATAAGCAAGCTCCATGCAGGGAGCCCAATGTGAGACTCAATTCCGGGACTCCGGGACCACAACCTGAGCCAAAGGCAGAAGCTCAACTGCTGAGCCACCCAGGCTCAGTCTGCTTTTAACTCAGTTATCTTTTTATTACTGAGTTTTAGAGATTCTTTCTATATTCCAGAGATAAGTGTTCTGTCAGCTATATTTTATCAACATTTTCTTCAAATCTGTAATTTGCCTTTTCATTTTCTTAATTGTCTGGTTTCTTGAATTTTTAAATATTTAGGGATTTCCGGGATTTTTATTGTTATTAATTTCTAATTCAATTCTATGATTGTTAGATAATATAGTCATGAGGATTTCAGCGAATGTGCCATGCACACTTGAAAAGAATGTGTATCCTGAAGATCTAGGCTGTAGTGTTCTCTACATGCTAGGTAAGTCAAAGTGTTCCATGGTGGGGTTCAGATATTCTTGTCTTTACTGATTCTTTTGACTCATTAACTTCTTTTTGTAATTACCAAGAGGGAATGTTAAATCTCCAGATATATTTGTCTATTATTCCCTTTTAATTCTTCCATATTTTCCTTCATATATTTGATGCTTTGTTATTATGGTCACACATATTAGGATTATTATGTCTTGCCAATGAATTGGCTCTTACATCATTTAAAAAATGTCTTGTTTCATTGATGGCAATGCACTGTAATGAGGTCTACTTTATCTGATATTAATATAGTCTAGTCTTCCATTCTTTTACTTTTAGCTGACCTGTTTTCATATTTAATATGTGATTCTCGTAGAAAACAAAAAATGGAGGAGGAGGGGCAAGATGGCTGAAGAGTAGGGTCCCCAGGTCACCTGTCCCCACCAAATTACCTACATAACCTTCAAATCATCCTGAAAATCTACGAATTCGGCCTGAGATTTAAAGAGAGACCAGCTGAAACGCTACAGGGAGAAGAGTTCGCGCTTCTATCAAGGTAGGAAGACGGGGAAAAGGAAATAAAGACACAAAAGGCCTCCGAGGGGGAGGGGCCCCGCGAGGAGCCGGGCTGAGGCCGGGGCGAGTGTCCCCAGGACAGGAGAGCCCCGTCCCGGAGGAGCAGGAGCTGCACCAACCTTCCCGGGCGGAAAGGGGCTCGCGGGGAGTTGGAGCAGGACCCAGGAGGGCGGGGATGCCCTCGGGCTCCCGGGGACAGTAACAGACACCTGCGCCCCGGGAGAGTGCGCCATACCCCGCGGCCGACCTCCCTAAAAGACTGCAGCTCGCAGGGCGGGACCAGAGCAGCTCGGAGGGGCTCGGGTGGAGGAAGAGGCTCCGCGGAGGGGGTTGCGGGGTGGAAGCGCGAATCCAATAGCGCAAACCGGGACACAGGGCGCCGGGACACAGCCCAGGATCCGGCCTCCCCCGGGACAGGCAGAGGCCGGGAGGGCCCAGGACAGCAAGGACGCTCCTGCCCGGAGCTGAGAAGAGCAGCGGCCCCGCCCCGGAGCCCCCAGACCCTGCAGACTGAGAGCTCTGGAGCTACTGCGGGAGCTGACTCCAGGGCTCCAGAGCTGCCCCCGCCACTGGGGCTGTTCCTCCTGCGGCCTCACCGGGTAAACAACCCCCACTGAGCCCTGCACCAGGCGGGGGCACAGCAGCTCCCCCAAGTGCTGACACCTGAAAATCAGCACAACAGGCCCCTCCCCCAGAACACCAGCTAGACGGACAAGTTCCAGGTGAAGTCAAGGGACTTAAAGTACACAGAATCAGAAGATACTCCCCCGTGGTTTTGGGTTTTTTTTTTTTTTTCTTTTTGATTTGCTTCCCCCACCCCTTTTTTTCTTTCTTTCTCTTTCTCTTTTTCTTCTCTTTTTTCTTTTTTCTTTTTCTTTTTCTCTTTTCTTTCCTTCTTTCTCTCCTCTCTTTTTCTCCTTTTCCCAATACAACTTGCTTTTGGCCACTCTGCACTGAGCAAAATGACTAGAAGGAAAACCTCACCTCAAAAGAAAGAATCAGAAACAGTCCTCTCTCCCACAGAGTTAGAAAATCTGGATTACAATTCAACGTCAGAAAGCCAATCAGAAGCACTATTATACAGCTACTGGTGGCTCTAGAAAAAAGCATAAAGGACTCAAGAGACTTCATGACTGCAGAATTTAGAGCTAATCAGGCAGAAATTAAAAATCAATTGAATGAGATGCAATCCAAACTAGAAGTCCTAACGACGAGGGTTAACGAGGTGGAAGAACGAGTGAGTGACATAGAAGACAAGTTGATAGCAAAGAGGGAAACTGAGGAAAAAAGAGACAAACAATTAAAAGACCATGAAGATAGATTAAGGGAAATAAACGACAGCCTGAGGAAGAAAATCCTACATTTAATTGGGGTTCCCGAGGGCACCGAAAGGGACAGAGGGCAAAATATGTATTTGAACAAATCCTAGCTGAAAACTTTCCTAATCTGGGAAGGGAAACAGGCATTCAGATCCAGGAAATAGAGAGATCCCCCCCTAAAATCAATAAAAACCGTTCAACACCTCGACGTTTAATAGTGAAGCTTGCAAATTCAAAAGATAAAGAGAAGATCCTTAAAGCAGCAAGAGACAAGAAATCCCTGACTTTTATGCGGAGGAGTATTAGGGTAACAGCAGACCTCTCCACAGAGACCTGGCAGGCCAGAAAGGGCTGGCGGAATATATTCAGGGTCCCTAAATGAGAAGAACATGCAACCAAGAATACTTTATCCAGCAAGGCTCTCATTCAAAATGGAAGGAGAGATAAAGAGCCTCCAAGACAGGCAGGAACTGAAAGAATATGTGACCTCCAAACCAGCTCTGCAAGAAATTTTAAGGGGGACTCTTAAAATTCCCCCTTTAAGAAGAAGTCCAGTGGAACAATCCACAAAAACAAGGACTGAATGGATATCATGATGACACTAAACTCATATCTTTCAATAGTAACTCTGAACGTGAACGGGTTTAATGACCCCATCAAATAGCGCAGGGTTTCAGACTGGATAAAAAAGCAGGACCCATCTATTTGCTGTCTACAAGAGACTCATTTTAGACAGAAGGACGCCTACAACCTGAAATAAAAGGTTGGAGAACTATTTACCATTCAAATGGTCCTCAAAAGAAAGCAGGGGTAGCCATCCTTATATAAGATAAACTAAAATTTACCCTGAAGACTGTAGTGAGAGATGAAGAGGGACACTATATTATACTTAAAGGATCTATCCAACAAGAGGACTTAACAATCCTCAATATATATGCCCCGAATGTGGGAGCTGCCAAATATTTAAACCAATTAATAACCAAAGTGAAGAAATACTTAGATAATAATACACTTATACTTGGAGACTTCAATCTAGCTCATTCTACCCTCCATAGGTCTTCTAAGCACAACATCTCCCAAAGAAACAAGAGCTTTAAATGATATACTGGACCAGATGGATTTCACAGATATCTACAGAACTTTACATCCAAACTCAACTGAATACACATTCTTCTCAAGTGCACATGGAACTTTCTCCAGAAGAGACCACATACTGTGTCACAAATTGGGTCTGAACCGATACCAAAAGATTGGGATCGTCCCCTGCATATTCTCAGACCATAATGCCTTGAAATTAGAAATAAATCACAAGAAGTTTGGAAGGACCTCAAACACATGGAGGTTAAGGACCATCCTGCTAAAAGATGAAAGGGTCAACCAGGAAATTAAGGAAGAATTAAAAAGATTCATGGAAACTAATGAGAATGAAGATACAACCGTTCAAAATCTTTGGGATGCAGCAAAAGCAGTCCTAAGGGGGAAATACATCGCAATACAAGCATCCATTCAAAAACTGGAAAGAACTCAAATACAAAAGCTAACCTTACACATAAAGGAGCTAGAGAAAAAAGAGCAAATGGATCCTACACCCAGCAGAAGAAGAGAGTTAATTAAGATTCGAGCAGAACTCAACGAAATCGAGACCAGAAGAACTGTGGAACAGATCAACAGAACCAGGAGTTGGTTCTTTGAAAGAATTAATAAGATAGATAAACCATTAGCCAGCCTTATTAAAAAGAAGAGAGAGAAGACTCAAATTAATAAAATCATGAATGAGAAAGGAGAGATCACTACCAACACCAAGGAAATACAAAAGATTTTAAAAACATAATATGAAGAGCTATACGCCAATAAATTAGGCAATCTAGAAGAAATGGACACATTCCTGGAAAGCCACAAACTACCAAAACCGGAACAGGAAGAAATAGAAAACCTGAACAGGCCAATAACCAGGGAGGAAATTGAAGCAGTCATCAAAAACCTCCCAAGACACAAGAGTCCAGGGCCAGATGGCTTCCCAGGGGAATTCTATCAAACGTTTAAAGAAGAAACCATACCTATTCTACTAAAGCTGTTTGGAAAGATAGAAAGAGATGGAGTACTTCCAAATTCGTTCTATGAAGCCAGCATCACCTTAATTCCAAAACCAGACAAAGACCCCACCAAAAAGGAGAATTACAGACCAATATCCCTGATGAACATGGATGCAAAAATTCTCAACAAGATACTGGCCAATACGATCCAATAGTACATTAAGAAAATTATTCACCATGACCAAGTAGGATTTATCCCTGGGACACAAGGCTGGTTCAACACCCGTAAAACAATCAATGTGATTCATCATATCAGCAAGAGAAAAACCAAGAACCATATGATCCTCTCATAGATGCAGAGAAAGCATTTGACAAAATACAGCATCCATTCCTGATCAAAACTCTTCAGAGTGTAGGGATAGAAGGAACATTCCTCAACATCTTAAAAGCCATCCTTGAAAAGCCCACAGCAAATATCATTTTCAATGGGGAAGCACTGGGAGCCTTTCCCCTAAGATCAGGAACAAGACAGGGATGTCCACTCTCACCACTGCTATTCAACATAGTACTGGAAGTCCTAGCCTCAGCAATCAGACAACAAAAAGACATTAAAGGCATTGAAATTGGCAAAGAAGAAGTCAAACTCTCCCTCTTTGCCGATGCATGATACTCTACATAGAAAACCCAAAAGACTCCACCCTAAGATTGCTAGAACTCGTATAGCAATTTGGCAGTGTGGCAGGATACAAAATCAATGCCCAGAAGTCGATGGCATTTCTATACACTAACAATGAGACTGAAGAAAGAGAAATTAAGGAGTCAATCCCATTTACAATTGCACCCAAAAGCATAAGATACCTAGGAATAAACCTAACCAAAGAGGTAAAGGATCTATACCCTAGAAACTATAGAACACTTCTGAAAGAAATTAAGGAAGACACAAAGAGATGGAAAAATATTCCATGCTCATGGATTGGCAGAATTAATATTGTGAAAATGTCAATGTTACCCAGGGCAATTTACATGTTTAATGCAATCCCTATCAAAATACCATGGACTTTCTTCAGAGAGTTAGAACTAATTATTTTAAGATTTGTGTGGAATCAGAAAAGACCCCGAATAGCCAGGGGAATATTAAAAAAGAAAACCAAATCTGGGGGCATCACAATGCCAGATTTCAGGTTGTACTACAAAGCTGTGGTCATCAAGACAGTGTGGTTCTGGCACAAAAACAGACACATAGATCAATGGAACAGAATAGAGAATCCAGAAGTTGACCCTCAACTTTATGGTCAACTAATACTCGATAAAGGAGGAAAGACTATCCATTGGAAGAAAGACAGTCTCTTCAATAAATGGTGCTGGGAAAATTGGACATCCACATGCAGAAGAATGAAACTAGACCACTCTCTTTCACCATACACAAAGGTAAACTCAGAATGGATGAAAGATCTAAATGTGAGACAAGATTCCATCAAAATCCTAGAGAAGAACACAGGCAACACCCTTTTTGAACTCAGCCACAGTAACTTCTTGTAAGATACAACCACGAAGGCAAAAGAAACTAAAGCA
Source organism: Canis aureus (assembly GCF_053574225.1). Lineage (NCBI taxonomy): Eukaryota > Metazoa > Chordata > Mammalia > Carnivora > Canidae > Canis > Canis aureus. The sequence goes on from NC_135614.1 coordinate 51,146,761, forward strand.
AAAATGAACTATTGGGACTTCATCAAGATAAGAAGCTTTTGCACAACAAAGGATACAGTCAACAAAACTCAAAGACAACCTACAGAATGGGAGAAGATATTTGCAAATGACCTATCAGATAAAGGGCTAGTTTCCAAGATCTATAAAGAACTTATTAAACTCAACACCAAAGAAACAAACAATCCAATCATGAAATGGGCAAAAGACATGAAGAAAAATCTCACAGAGGAAGACATAGACACGGCCAACATGCACATGAGAAAATGCTCTGCATCACTTGCCATTAGGGAAATACAAATCAAAATCACAATGAGATACCACCTCACACCAGTGAGAATGAGGAAAATTAACAAGGCAGGAAACCACAAATGTTGGAGAGGATGTGGAGGAAAGGGAACCCTCTTACACTGTTGGTGGGAATGTGAACTGGTGCAGCCACTCTGGAAAACTGTGTGGAGGTTCCTCAAAGAGTTAAAAATAGATCTGTCCTATGACCCAGCAATTGCACTGTTGGGGATTTACCCTAAAGATTCAGATGCAATGAAACACCGAGACACCTGCACCCCGATGTTTCTAGCAGCAATGTCCACAATAGCCAAACTGTGGAAGGAGCCTCGGTGTCCATCAAAAGATGAATGGATAAAGAAGATGTGGTTTATGTATACAATGGAATATTACTCAGCCATTAGAAACGACAAATACCCACCATTTGCTTCGACGTGGATGGAACTGGAGGGTATTATGCTGAGTGAAGTAAGTCAATCGGAGAAGGACAAACATTGTATGTTCTCATTCATTTGGGGAATATAAATAATAGTGAAAGGGAGTATAAGGGAAGGGAGAAGAAATGTGTGGGAAATATCAGAAAGGGAGACAGAACATAAAGACTCCTAACTCTGGGAAATGAACTAGGGGTGGTGGAAGGGTAGGAGGGTGGGGGGTGTGGTGAATGAGTGATGGGCACTGAAGGGAGCACTTGACGGGATGAGCACTGGGTGTTATTCTGTATGTTGGTAAATTGAACCAATAAAAATAAATAAATAAATAAATAAATAAATAAATAAATAAATAAATAAATAAATATGAAAGGGAGACAAAAAGAAAACAAAAAATGCTGTCTTATTTTTAAAATTCAGCCTGATAATCTATGTCTTCAATGGCCATGTTCAATTCATCTATATTTATTTTTCCTGTCTATTTTTATTTTGTTAGTCTCATAGGTATAAAACATAATCTTCTACTGGTTTTAATTTCCATTTCTTTGATTAATAATAAGGATAATATCTGTATTAGTTTCCTAAGGTTTCCATAACAAAATCTCACAGACTGGTTGACTTAAACAACAGAAATTTGTTTCCTCACTGTTCTCGTGTTTAGAAGTCCAAAATTAAGGTTGGCAGGATTGCTTTCTTCTGAGATTCTCCTTGACTTGTAAATGGCCACCTTTTCCTTATGTTTTCACTTGGTTTTTCCTCTGTGCCTGTTTGTGTCCTAATTTCCTCTTATAAAGATACAAGTCACATTGGATTAGAGCCCACACACATGACTTCATTTTACCTTGATAATCTCTTTAAAGGTCCTACCTCCAAATAAGGTAACATTTTGAAGAAATAGGGATTAGGATTTAACATATGAATTTTAGGGGGACAGAATTCAGCCCATAACAGTATCTCTTTTATGTGATATAGCTATTCATATATTTAATTCTGTGGGGTGTCCATCTACATTTAATGTAATTATTGATATGGTTGAATTTTGCTACTTGTTTTGTTTGTCCCATCTTCTTTTTTTCTCCCTTTGTCCCTCCTTTCATTTCTTCTTTTAGTTAGAATATTTTCTAAAATTCTATCTCAATTTCTCTATTGGCTTTTTAGCTAGTCCTCCTTCATTATTTTTTTTTTGTGTGTTTCCCCTAGATATTACAATTTATATCTTTAACATTTCACATCTAATTAGAGTTAATACTGTACTAGAATTATGTAAATTGAAAGATCCATGCATCATATAATTTTTTCTCCATTTTTATGATACAGTTGTCCTATACTTTATGCCTAAATATGTTGTAAAGCCCACATTACAATGTTATACTTCCAATTTAAGCAATATCTAAATTTTAGCAATTAGAAATATAAAATTTAGTGTTTTGTACTTGCTTAACATTTAGAATGATCTTTACTTTTTTCTGAACATTCGGGTTTCATCTGTCTTCCGCCAGAATTATTTCTCTTTAACATTTTTTCTCATGCAGGTCTGCAGCTAACAAAGTATAAATATCTATTTATTTCAATATGCAGTTATTTCTCCTTCATTCTGGAACTGTATTTTTACTGAATATAAATTTCTGGATGACAAGTTTTCTTTCTCTCAGCACTTTAAATAAATTATTTCTCTGTCTTTTTAATATCCTTTCACATTTCTGAAGAGATTTGAGCAATAATTTGTATTATTATTCTTGTAAATGTTATTTTTTCTGTACTTTAAGGATTTTATCTTTCTCTTTGTTTTTCAGTAATTTGACAACGATATGTCAAGTGTGGTTTTTGTTATAGTTATCCTTCTTGAAATTTGCTAAGCTTTTTGAAACATGTAATTTGTCTTTCAGTGAATTTGGGGGATATTTTTTCTGTCCCATTCTCTCTCTTCTCTCCCTTAAGGGTCCAATATACATATGTTAGACGTTTACATATTACTCCAAAAAATCTCTGACTTCCTGATCATAATTTTTCAATCTTTTTTCCCTTTTTTTTTCAACTGGAATAATGTCAATTGGTTATCTTCACTGACTCTGTCTTCTGTCATCCTAAATATGCTAAGTGTATCCAATGAATTTTTTACTTCAGACATTGTAATTTTAGTCCTCAAATTTCCATTTAATTCTTTTTATAGTTTCTATTTTTCTGCTGAGATTTCCTATCTTTTTCTTCTTTATGTTCTTATATCCTTTTACATCTATAGTCATAATATCTACTTTAAAATGTTTACTAATTCCAAAATCTGGGTCATCTTGGGTCAGCCTCCCTTGATTGTCTTTTCTCTGTAGTATGGGGCATGTTTTCCAGTTTCTTTATGTATTGTACATTGGAGTACATCCTAAATATTGTCAATTATTTGCTTTAAAGTCTCTTCTCAAGAGTATTTGATTTGTTTTTATTAGGACATTAAGTCCCTGAATCCAAACTCCATACACTGTCCCCTTTCTCTGAAATCTCTCAATTATTTTAGTCTAGCTAATAATCTTGGAGTTTATCCCACACGCATAGTTCATGGTTAGCCAGGTAGTTGGTTGAAGTTTATATGCAGTACAGAATATAGTATGGCTCAATAAATCTTCTGACATTTATTTATTAATTAAACTAAACCACACATGAGGCATTGGAGTCAAGTAGACCTCAATTCAATTTTCTCCACTGCATGTTTTCTGTTATTTAATCTTGAGAAAGTCTCTCAATATCCCTGAGTTAGGTTTTCTCCATCTAAAAATGAAGAGAATAATAGCTAAGTCTCAAGCTTGAGTTGGAGATTGAGCTAATTAGGTAGTGTTTGGCACATCAGTATGTGATGGCTCTCATTATTATTTGAAGTTTGAGAAAAGTTTCCTGAGAAGAGTATATTGTTGAGAGGTTCAAAGGAGTCCACAATAATTTTCATTTGGAAGAGAGACCTTTTGGAGGAATTTAGTATTTTAGGTAGGCCTTGAGGGATAATTTTTAATTCAAAGTATTTGCTTCTAGTTTTCACATTTACATATTGTGATCCCTGTAAGTATATATCTGTATATACTTATATTTTCTTTCATATATCTATAAATCTCTATATGTAATATGTACATATACACACATGCAGATTTATAGATATAGGTAGTATATACATACAGATGTATATGTATATGCATGTGTATAGACTATACATATGAAAAGACTATAGATATAGATGCAGATATGACTATACATTAGATATATCAATGGATATATAGATATTTATTTCAATATATAGAAAAATAAATATACACATACAAATATACACTTAAGAATATAAAAAATTATCAAAATATCATTTAAAAATAGGTCAAGAATGAAGTCAAAAGTCCTTGAATACTAAGACTTTGAGAAGCTAAAGATGACTGGAAAGTCTTGAAATGTATGAGTTCAAAGCGCGTACCAGAATTATTATACTCACTCTGTCAGAGATGTGCTAAAATCAGAATTAGCATCATGTCTGACACTTGAAATCTGGAAACAAACTTCTTTATTCAAGAGAATTAGAAAATGTGTGCCTCTGAACTGAGTTTTTGTTATCTTTGTAGCTAATCTGGTTGTGGTTTCAGATGATGTTTGAAATTCTAATGTTGCCAAAAGGAATAGATAACATAGAATATTTAGAACTTCCCCTTCTGACATGTTAGACTAAACCTTGACAAGGGTCTGATGGTCTGGTGAACTAATATAAAATATAGTTGATACTTTAAGTCAGTGAGACCCAATGACCTGGAAACCAATATCTTGGAGTTCTGAGTTCTAGTTCTAGCTCAGCTACTTGCTGTGCAGACTCACCCAAATAAAGCAATATCCCTTGTTCATTTCCTCCTGCTTAAAATCAAGGAAGCTCGGGGTGGGAAACCTCTCATTTTCTTTCCAGATAATACTTATGAGAATGAATTTGGTGAAGGGTCTACAAAAGAATAGGCACTATCATGCTGAAATTTACCTACAATAATACAGCACTTTCCGAGTGTTTTTATTGTACCACATTTAATAACAGAAGACTAAAAAAAAATTACTTGTAACCACATAATTTTTTAAATGATGTGTAGTTATAAAATGAAATATTAAACATATTCTAAATTAGTAATCAATAACTTTATTAAAATAGAACTTTAAAATTATAACCAATAATGAGACACAAATTGTTGCTTTGAAGTTGAAAGAAATCTGAACTTGTTCACATTGTAGCAATTGTATACTTCCAAAAATAAAATTTCTCCAATATACAATGCATTTGCTTTTATACATAGGTCCAATTTGTTTAACAATTTAAATTTGTTTCTTCTTGATAATCTCTCACTTTGGGAAATTTTGAAAAAAAATATTCCAAGGATCAGTATTAAACTCACAGTATTTTCACTTGGGCCTAGGATGTGTTTTGAGTTACTTTCTCAACTGTAATCATCTTACACTCTAAGCCTGAATTGTTCTACTATTTTTATGGCTATATTAATCAGTTATATTTTTAGAAATGATAACAATACAGAGTGATTGAAAATGTTATCAATTATCCTGATTGCAAAATAAAATCCCAGATTGATTGCAGAGCTGAGTTTAACAACACGCTTCTATTATGCCAGTAATGATTACTACCTATACAGACCTCCCTCCTGCTCCAAAATTTTAGTAGCATATACAACAAAGATTGGTTTGTTTACCCTCTCACTCATGCTGTAAGTCCCTTGTGGGCCAGTTGAGGCACACCATTTCTTCTCACTCTGGAACCTTTGCTGTTAGAGTGGCTACCACATAAAATTTTGTTGATCACTAGGGCAGAGGGAAAGTAAGAGTAATTAATGTGTACTGACTTTAACTTTAACTGCTTATATTTCACCAAAGAAAGTCATATGGCCTCACCCAACTTCAAGGGGGAAGAATATTGTAATCCTATCACAGGCTTGGAGGAGAATCGAAAATATTTGAAAGACAGCCCTAATCATTGTTAAAAACAGGTTTCTAAAATTACATAGACATGAAATACTTATCACAGTACATGGAAAATATATTAAGGTTTCAATAATGTCTTATTATGGTGTACTTGGTACCGCAGTTGACTTATGTTTACGTGCAGAAATAATTTTGAGATTTCCATAATCTACTCTTATAACGCCTTGATTCATGAAGTAAAAACTGGAGAACCTATCAGAAATTTGAGTGTCATAAGGGATAATAATTTATTTCCTCCTTAAATACTTATTTTAATCTCTTAAAAATAATTGCAAAGAGAAATTGTGTGTATGTGGAAGTATTCTATGATATTGCAAAGCAGTATGAGCTTCTAAAAAGTACCTGTGTGACACACATTGGATCTATTTTTTACTGAAAGATACCCCAGAGCTATCATTCCTAATGCTTCAAAGAAGGGATAAAACTTACAAATAGATCTTGTTTTTAAAATGACTTTGTGATTCTTTCCCTGGAAGCCCTGTGACTGTGCTTCTATTCTTCATGGAGACAGTGATTCAGGTTGACTCTCTGTGATCCCAAAAATATCCTAGCTTCTAATCCAGATGACAATTACAAATAAGCAAGTCAGAAGGAGAAAAAATGGAAAAATAAAAATGCTCAAAGAGGGACTATCATAGTTCCTTGTTACATAGTACACACACTGGCAATTTCTTTTTATTTTTTCTTTTTCTTTTTTTTTTTAAGATTTTATTTATTTATTCATGAGAGACAGAGAAAGAGAGAGAGAGAGGCAGAGACACAGGCAGAGGGAGAAGCAGGCTCCATGCAGGAAGCCCAACATGGGACTAGATCCCCGGTCTCCAGGATCACGCCCTGGGCTGAAGGCGGCGCTAAACCGCTGAGCCACCAGGCTGCCCAATTTTTTCTTTTTAGATGGTTTGCAAATTATCTGTTATTTAGTTTTACAATAGCCCATTTTCCTGAAATCTGATGCCAATTATTCAGGCCTTCTTCAATTATGTGAGAATAAATATTTATGTCTAATGTAAAGATATCCTGTACAAAATCACAAATATATAAATTAGTAAAATTACATAAAAATAATGAATGTATGGAGCCATAAGGTCCATGAGAGAAGAAATGCATCATACTTACTTGGTAGCAAGCCACTTCTACCCCTTATCTGCCTTGTCTCATCCCCACAGCCCTAGCACAGACTCAAAACTGTTCATTAAAAAATGAATGATGATATCTAATACCACTTCAAGGATCTGGATTGTATTGTGTCAAATTCTAGACAGCCTTCTTGAATATGTTATTCCAGAAGAAGTGGCATAAAGTAGATAGTATTCCTAACCAGCTTAGAATTTGCAGTAGTGAAAGAATGGTTGTCAGAGGAGTTGGGTGGGGGTATGTCTTAATAGGTGATGTGATTAAGGAGTCCATTTGTGATGAGCACCACGTGTTGTACAAAAGTCTTGAATCACTATTGTACATCTGGAACTAATATTAGATTGTATGTTAACTAACTGGAATTTGAATAAAAACTTAAAAAATGATTGTATCATTCAGTTTCAGCAGGCATTTTCATATTTCCTACTTACCAGCCTCATAACCAGAAGTGTTTAACTATAGGACCATTTAGTCACAAACACTGGTTTTGAAACAGCAAATCTCAGTTGCTTCAAAAGTACTATTTTGGGGGAATGGGCACAATTAGATATTCAATTTCATGCAGGTGCTATATCTCTGACAGGTTTTTATTTTCTCTTTCTCTTTTCTTTTCCTTTCCTTTCCTTTCCTTTTCTTTTTTCTTCTTATTTTTGTAAATCTATTTGTTAGAGTAGAATTCTAGCCTGGAGAGCCATAGCATTTGTCAGTGGGAGAAGGTGTGGGTGGGAACAAATGTATTTTTCAAGTCACTGCCTCACTCTGCACTCAGATCACGGCTCATACTGCTGGGTGGACACCTATGAGTGCTCTTCCCTCAGGGGCAAGCTTCGATACTTAATTTATGGATGCGCTCAGCCTGATTTTAGAAAATACCTGGTGATGTAAGACTAAGAATAAGAAAAAAGATCAAGTTCTCACAGTTGCTGCTTGCTAATTAATCCTGGTGATTAACCACCTGAGAGAATCATCTAAGAATAGCTATATTGGGCAGTATTTCTTTCTATTTTTTTCCCTCTATTTTTGGCTATCCAAAAACAGGATAAAATAGAGGGTATTTGGAAGTGAATATTTTGACAGTTTTAAAACAATAATCAAGGCTGTAATTACTTTAGTAATTTTTGCTTCAGTGAGTTCTCTCGAAGCGAAGCAAGTTTGCCTTTCTTTCATTTGCAGCCTTGTTTTCCTTTTCAAATATTTCAGCTTGGGATATCTTCAGATGTATGCACAAAACCATATAAAAGATTTGAAATTTTCATAAAATCCAAACTCGAGGCAACATGATCAATTCTAGATAGCATAATCCATTTCACTATAAGATATGTAGCCCTATCAGGACTGAAATATTTACAAATAATGCTTTCATCATATAGATGAAATCATAATTAGTTCATTTTAAATTATGTAAAGTATATAATAATGTATTAAATAGTCAAAAGGGTTCTACTACAGGTATGTTTTTATATATGCAAAAACTACATACAAACCATTCAAAAATGTATTGAACTCCTACCAATGTCAAGCACTATTTTATATTTATATACAAAATTACATGTATAATGTATATTCATATACTGATTTTAAATCTAATAGTGAAAGTGTTGATTGAAATTATCCTAGAATTGTGGTGCCTGGGTGGCTCAGTGGGTTGTCTGCCTTCAGCTTAGGTCATTATTGGGCTCCATGGTGGGCTCCCTGCTCAGTGGAGAGCTTGCATCTCCCACTTCTGCTGCAGCTTCCCCTGCTTGTGTTACTTCTCTCTCTCAGTCAAATAAATAAATAAGATCTTCTTTAAAAATGGTCTTAGAATCAACTTTAATGTTCAATAGTTATGAGATAATATAAAATTCTACCATTCAAAGATTTCTGATAGCATTTCATTGTAGATCGCTCTACAAGGTTCTCTCGACATATACATATATAGAAAGTTTTTAAAAATTGGATCTATAGACCATTTGGAAATATAGTATGATTTAAAAATCATAAGAATAATTTTTTAATTATATTACTTTTAAAAATTATCTTTACTATGCAGAAGTTTACTCTTAGGATACAATTTTGCCCTCTAAGAGATAATGCATATTTCCTTGGAAAGGGATCACACTGAGTTTCATCATCCAATGATCAGTCCATTAATTCCTTCCAATCACACCATGGTACAATAGGAAGATGGAATAAGCTCAGAAATTCTTCCACTAACTACGTATATAATCTCCAACAAACATTACCTTCCCTAGAAGCCATTACTTGTATCCATTCAATGAGAGAAATATAATAAATGACTCCTCAATTTCAGTGACTTCATCTAATCTCTCCAGGGAGGTGAGAGTTTCCTCTCAGACTCTCACTGCTCAACCCTAGTCTACTGAGATGGGTCCCAGGGAAAAAGGAGCCCACATTTATTCTTTCATCCAGCAAAATTTTACTAAGCTCAAGTTCTGTGCTAGGCACTGAAGATATAGGTGTAAATAAGAGATAGGATTCCCCATCTAACAAGTTTTATATTCTAGATAATTAAACTTCCTCTAGATTTTAAGATAATTCAGCTAGATTTTAGGAATTCCGTATGCTCATTTGAGGACTATCAGGGCAAGAGATCAAATAAGTAAGTTTCAGAATTATAGCCTAGCTAGTAATATAGAAAATGCATTTGTCTGGGCTGTTTTCTTTTTTCTTTTTTAATTTTAGTTATTTATGATAGTCACACACAGAGAGAGAGAGAGAGAGGCAGAGACACAGGCAGAGGGAGAAGCAGGCTCCATGCACCGGAAGCCTGACGTGGGATTCGATCCCGGGTCTCCAGGATTGCGCCCTGGGCCAAAGGCAGGCACCAAACCGCTGCGCCACCCAGGGATCCCTGGGTTGTTTTCTATCATTTAGTTTTTAATCTATTGCGGTGGTTGCTGATGAATGGTATTCAAAGATTTAGAGATCCTAAATCTGGCCACGTAACAACATAGTTCTTTGCAGCTCTAAAAGTCTATCATATTTGTCTAGGCCTAGTATATAAAAATTCATTAATTTTTGGATGTTAAGCATTTGTTCAAAATCAGTTATGATACTAGTCAGCATTTCTAGCAACAGACACACTGTGAGGACTTAATACATGTGTGTTAAATTAATTACTCAGGTTCATCTCTTCTCAAAGGGCTAAATCCACACACTAGAACAGAAAGGTAAGTGTCAGGAATTCATTTCATCTACTCAGACCTTAGCTAAAACATACTGATTACATTCTAGATCAGTGGAAAGTGAAGGCAAATTTTAAAAAGGAAAAATGGCCAAAGACTACTGTTCTTTTGCTACCTTAATCTAGTGCTTGTTCATCATCTACAGAACTAATCATGCTTGTGCCTTGAATTGAGAGTAGAACAGGGACATTATGAATTCAGAAAATTCAGTGCTATTTCTTTATTGATATAATCATTTTTGTTTAGAGCCCACTAAGTCTTGGGTATGTTTTACATTCTATAAGAAGCAAATATATGTCTTTCAATATCTACACAATCAGATCTTCTTAAAAAATAATCCAAATAGGGCAGCCCAGGTGGCTCGGCGGTTTAGCGTTGCCTTCCGCCCAGGACGTGATCCTGGAGACCCGGAATCGAGTCCCACGTCGGGCTCCCTGCATGGAGCCTGCTTCTCCCGCTGCCTGTCTCTGTCTTTCTCTCTTTCTCTTTCTCTCTCTCTCTCTCTCTCTCTCTCTCTCCATCTCTCATGAATAAATAAATAAAATCTTAAAAAAAAATAATCCAAACAAACAAATCTTAGTTTAGAATGAGGATAGAATGAGAATGCTGTCCTAAATGATCTTCTCTAGGAAGTTAAATATATTTTTCAAATCATATCACTATTTACAATGTTATTATTTACAACTATATTCCAGAAAACAATTGTATTTATAGGTTAGGACAACAGGGGTGTTCTGGCCCTTTGTTTCATTGGTATGTTGGTTTTTAGCATTCTGTTTTTCCAAAACTGATCCTTGTTATGTATATACATATATTCTTTTTAGGAAGAAAAAAATCAGTAAGGTGAAATTGCTGCAGTGTTTTTCTTCTCAATTGTGTGCAATTCGTTTCTTTAGCTGTGTGTCTGTTTCCTAGGAAACCTTAGTGGAGTAATGTCTGATTGGCTGTCATGCTGGAGTTATCACGAGAGTTCTGAGCATAGAGTTAGAATGGAATAGCCCCAGATAAGTTGCTCCGAGGATATAACAATGCCTCTCTGTGCTTATTTGCAAGCAGATGCAAACTATACTGAGTTTGAGGTGTTATCATGTTGCAGGAAGATCTGTGCATGGAATTTTGAAGGCTCTCCTAATAGACATGATCTATTATCTATTAATCTATTATCTATTAATCCTCAGTACTGCAACCTTGATCTCTTACCAGGTATTCCAAATTTGTTTTCCAACTCAAATTCAAATTTCAGATTCTTAGTTGTAATATCCCTCCAGAGAAATAGAGCTGTCTATTATCCTAGGATGTTTTACCGGCTCATGGGTAATGATTAAAGTATCCATGATATAATTTCAATGCTGTCATACTGCTTACATAATGTATTTGATAATAATTTTTAAATCTGTGATACATTACAATTTATTAACTTTCTAAATATATAACCTCATTTAGTTGTTTCTGGAAACTAGAAGTTAGGTAGACAAAAGTCTAATTACCTCACTTTAAAAGATGAGATATTAGAAGACTCAAACAGATGAAACTATTTGTGTGTGATCACACAAATAAAAAGTAGCAGACCTGAAACTGATATCTGGGTCTGTGGATAATCTTCAGAGTTCTCTTCCTAAAAATTTCTAATTACCTACATCTAATAAAACAGCATGTCCTGGTTGTCTCCAGCTCCAAAATATATCCCCAATCTTTCTGTTTCTCTTATTTTCTGTTTTATCATCTCATATTTTTCCTCTGGAATTTCACAATAACCTCCTCAATAGTCTCCTTGATACTAATCTTCCTAAACTTTATTCTCTCCACAGTGGCCAAGTACTTTAAAATTTGTAATGTGGGTGTTTCTGAAGTAAAATCTATATGCCATGAAAAGTGCAGATTGTAAAAATACAATTTAGTGAGTTTTAATACATATATACTTCATGTAACTATACCAAAATTAAAATATAGGACATTTTCAGAACTCCAGAAATTTCTCTCATACCCTCTTCCAAACCTCATCTCTCAGCAGCAACTACTATTTTGTTTTTCACATGGAAGTTTACATAGATAAAATCCTGCAGTATATACTCTTTATTCTGCTCCTTTCCTCAACAAAATATTTTTGAAATGCCTCCATATTGTTGTACAAATGAGAAGTTTATGATTGTTAGCACAGTGTAGTATTTCACCAAAAGCATAGACCAAAATTTGTGTACCTGTTTTACCATTGATGGACTTGTTTTTTAAAGATTTTATTTACTTATTCCTGAGAGACACAGAGAGAGGCAGAGACAGAGGCAAAGGGAGAAGCAGGCTCCCTGTGGGGAGCCTGATGCAGGACTCATCCAGACCCCAGTATTACACCCTGAGCTTAAGGCAGACATTCAACCGCTGAGCCACCCAGGTGTCCCTCATTGATAGACTTTTAAGTTATTTCCTATTTTTCTCATGTCACAGTAATTTTTAAGTAAAATTCTCATTTCAGAATAGTTTCAGATTTACAGAAAAGTTGTAAGATAGTAAAAATAGTTCCCATATTAGTCACATCCAGTTCACTCTATTGTTAACATCTTACATTAGTGCTGTATATTTGTTGTAACTAATAAACCAATGTTGAAACATTATTATTATATAAAGCTCACAATTCATTCAGATTTCCTTAGATTTTTATTTTAAACTTGAGCTTTTTTTTTCCACCTTTATTGAGAACAATTGCTCTAACTCACTGAAAAAGCTGAAGGTTTAGAGCATAATGATTTCATTTATATATACTGTGAAATGATTCTATAACAGGTTCACCTAACATCCATCTTCTCATATAAATAAAAGAAAAAGAAAAGAAAGAAAAAAGGAAAAAAGAAAAAAATTTCCTGTGATGAGAACTCTTAGAATTTACTCTCTTAACAATTTTCCTATGTACCAAGCAGTGTTAGCTCTGGTCATCATGTTGGACATTATATCCCCAGTACTCATTTATCTTAGAACTGGAAATTTATACCTTTGACTATACTTCCTCAAATTCCCCCTCCCCTACCTCACCTTTGATGACAATAACTCTTGTTTTCTTTGAGTTTTTTATTTTTGTTTTTTTCTTGGAGTCCAGTTATAAGTGAGATCATGCAATATTTGTCTTTCTCTAACTTATTTCACTTAGCATAATGGCTTCAAAGTCCACCTGAAGCTATTCTTACAAATAGCAAGATTTCCTTGTTTTTTTTTTTAATGGCTGTGTGTGTGTGTGTACATAGTAGTTATATATATAGTAGTTGTTATATATAGTAGTTGTTATATATATTATACATTTTATGTTATATATATTATACATATATTATACATTATACCTTATATTGTATTCTTCTTTATCCATTCATCCATTGATGGACATTTAGATTATTTCCATGTTTTGGCTGTGAACGTGGGGATGCAGATATTTTTTTTGAATTAGTGTTTTTATTTCCTTTGGATATATTCTCAGAAATAGAATTGCTGGATCAAATGGTAATTCTACATTTATTTGTTTGGTGATTCTCCATAATGTTTTCCATAGTGTCTATACCAATTTACAATTCCACTAAACAATACACAAGGGTTCCCTTTCCTCAATATCCACACCAGCATTGTATTTTTGACAATAACCATTCTAATATTTGTGAGGTGACATCACATAACAGTTTTAATTTGTATTTCCTAATCATCTTTTAATGTACCTGTTGGCCTTTCATATATCTTCTTTAAAGAACTATATATTCAAAGGACAAACATTATATGGTCTCATTCATTTGGGGAATATAAAAAATAGTGAAAGGGAATAAAGGGGAAAGGAGAGAAAATGAGTGGGAAATATCAGAGAGGGAGACAGAACATGAGAGACTCCTAACTCTGGGAAACGAACTAGGGGTGGTGGAAGGGGAAGTGGGCGGGGGGGTGGGGGTGACTGGGTGATGGGCACTGAGGGGGGCACTTGATGGGATGAGCACTGGGTGTTATGCTATATGTTGGCAAATTGAACTCCAATAAAAAAATTTAAAAATAAAAAATTATCTATTTAGATCCTTTGCCCATATTTGAAATTGTTGCGGTGTTTTCTCTTGTTTTTGTTTGTTGCTAGTGGGTTGTATGAATTCTTTATATGTTTTGCATATTAATCTTTTATCAGATATATGATTTGGAAAGATTTTTTTCCAGTTCCTTAAGTTTTCTTTTCACTTTGATGATGGCTTTTTTTGCTGAGCAGAAGCTTTTTAGTTGATGTGTCCCACTTCTTAATTTTTTATTTTATGGCCATACATTGTCATGTCAAAAATATCATTACCAAGACCCATATCATGGATCTTTATCCCTATGCTTCCTTCTAGGATGGTTTCAGGTCTTACATTTAAGTCTTTAATTCATCTTGAATTAGTTTTTGTAGGTGGTATAAGATGTGGGCCCAGTCTCATTTTCTTAAATGTGAATAGCCAATTTTTCTAGCACCATTTATTGAAAAGACTGTTTTATTTTTCTCCATTGAATATTCTCAGCTCCCTTGTAAAATATGAGCTGACCATATATGCTGGGGTTTATTTATAGGCTCTCAATTCTGTTCCATTGGTCTATTTGCTTTTATGCCAGCACCATACTTTTTTTTTATTATTATTTAGTTTTATAGTATTGCTTAAAATCAGGAGGTGTGATGCCTCTTGCCTTTTTCTTCTTTCTCAGGATTTCTTTGGCTCTTTGAGGTCTTTCCTGGTACTACATAGATTTTTCTGAGTGATTTTATTTATTTTTATTTTTTATTTTTTTACTTCTGTAAAGAATGGTATTGGAATCTTGAAAGCGTTTATGTTGTATCTATAGATGGCTTAATAGTATTGACGTTTAAACAATATTAATTCTTCTAATCTATGAACACAGGATACATTTCCATTTATTTGTGTTTTCTTCAATTTCTTTCACCAATGTCTTGTTTTCAGAGTAGATACCTTTCACCTTAAATTTATTCTTACGGTTATTGTTTTTGATGATATTGTAAATGCTATCAATTTCTTTGTTTTTCAGAAAATTGTTCATGCAAAGAAATATTATTGATTTTTGTATGTTAATTTTGTATCCTGCAACATTACTGAATTCATTGATTAGATCTTTTTTTGGTTGTGTATTTAGGATTTTCTGTATATAAAATTTTTTAAAGATTTATTTATTTATTCATTAGAGGCACAGAGAGAGAGAGAGGCAGAGACATAGGCAGAGGGAGAAGCAGGCTCCCTGCAGGGAGCCTGATGTGGGACTCTATACTGGATCCTGGGATCATGCCCAGAGCTGAAGGCAGATGCCCAACTGCTGAGCCACTCAGGAGTCCCTTCTGTATATAAAATTATGATATTTCTAAATAGAGACAATTGTACTTCTTCCTTTCGAATTCTAATACTTTTTATTTACATGTTTCCTGCCTGATTGTCCTAGCTAGGACTTCTAGTATTATGTTGAATAAAAGTGGTGAAAGTAGGCACCCTTGTTTTGTTCCTAATCTTAGAGGAAAATCTTTCAAACTTTCATCATTAAGTATGATGTTATCTGTGGGCTTGCTATATATGACCATTAATGTATTGAGATATATTCCTTTTTTATTTTGCCTAATTTGTTAAGAGTTTTTCATAATTGGATGTTGAATTTTGTCAAATGCTTTTTCTGCACCCATTGAGATGATCATGTGATTCTTTTCTTTCATTCTCTTAATGTGATTTATCACATTTTGCATATATTGAATCATCCTTGGAACCCAGAGATAAATCCCACTTGATTATGTGAATGATACTTTTAATGTACTATTGAATTTAGTTTTCTAACATTTTATTAGAGAATTTTTGCATTTATAATTAAAGATATCGGTGTGAAGATTTCTAGTAGTATCTTTTTTGTTGTTTTTTTGTCTTTTTTTGTTTTTTTGTGTTTTGTTTTGGTATGAGGATAATGCTAGCTTCATACAGAGAATTTGGGAGTTTTCTGTCCTTATTAAGTTTTTGGAAGAGTTTGAGAAACATTGTTGTTAATTTTTCTTTAAACGTTTTGGTAAAATTCAGTAGTGAAGCCATCTGATCCTTCACTTTTCTTCATAGGAAGTTTTTGATTACTGATTCAGTCTCCTTAGTAATAATTGGTTTATTCAGAATTTCTTTTTTTTTTTTTTCTTTCCTAATTTAGTCCGGGTAAGTTGTATCTTTCTAAGAATTTTTCCATTTCTTTTGGATTGTTTAGTTTGTTGGCAGATGGTTCTTTTTACAAGCCCCTTAAGATTCTTTGAATTCTGTGATACTTGTTGTGGCATCTCCTTTTTATTTATAATTTTGATTTGGGTTCTTTCTCTTTTTTCCTTGGTTATTCTAGATAAGGGTTTGTCACTTGTTTATCTTTTCAAAGAAAAAAACTTTGTTTATATTTTCTATTGTTTTTCTGTTCTTTATTTCATTTATTTCTGCTCTAATTTGTATGATTTCCTTTTTTATGTGAAATTTGGGCTCAGTTTATCCTCTGTTTTACTAGTTACTTAAGGTGTAGAGTTAGGTTTTTTACTTGGGATCTTCTTTTTTCTTAATGTCCTTAGGACTGTTCTTGCTTCATCTCATATGTTCTGATATGTCATATTTCCATTTTAATTTATTTCAAGAACCTTTATTTCTTCTTGAATTTCTTCTTTGATCCATTGATTAGGAGAATATTGTTTCATTTCTAGTTTTCATAAATTTTCATAAATTTCTAGTTTTAAATTTTTCATAAATTTTCTAGTTTTCTTCTAGTTATTGATTTCTACTTTCATGTCATTATGGTCAAAGAAAATACTTGGTATATTTTCAATATTGAATTTGCTAAGACTTGTTCTGTGGCCTACATGTGTTCTATCCTAAAAAATTTTCCATGTATACTTGAGAAGAATGTGTACTCTGCTGTTTGATAGATTATTCTGATAGATGTCTGGTAGGTTCATTTGGTCCACAGTGTTGTTCAACTCTTCCATTTCCTTATTGATTCTCTCTCTCTGTATGATCTTTCCATTGTTAGGAGTGGAGAATTAAAGTCCCCAACTATTGATGTATTACTACTTATTTCTCATTTTAGCTTGCTAATTTTTGCCTTGTATATTTACGTGCTCCAATGTTGGGTGCATAGTATTTACAATTGTTATATATCCTTCATATATTGACCCCTTTATCATATAATGTCCTTCTTTGTCTCTTTTTACCATTTCTAATATTTATTTCTGGTACACATATAGCTATCCCTGCTTTTTTTGTTGTGACCATTTGTTTGAAATCTCTATTTCTATCTCTCAGTCCATGTGTGTTTTTAAGGCTACAGTGTGTCTCTTGTAGACAGTATATTGCAGAATCTTATATTTTCCTTTTTCTTTTTAATTCTACTCAGCCATTCTATGTATTTAATTGAAGAATTTAATTCATTTATGTTTAAAGTAATTATTGATAGGTAAGGACTTACTATGGCCGTTGTGTTGTCTTCTAATTATTTGTAGATCTGTTGTTCCTTGTTTCTTATCTTGCTATCTTTTTTTAATATTAATTTTTTCTTTAAAGTAAACTCTACCCCCAACATGGGGCTTGAACTCACAACTCCGGCATCAAGAGACATGTTCTACTCACTGAGCCAGCCAGATGCCCCAACCTGCTGTCTTTTTTTGTGTGTTTTGATGTCTTTTGCTTTCATATGCTTTGACTTCTTATCATGTTCTTTTGTGTAATGACTACAAGATTTTCTCTTGTTACCATGAGGCTTACATAAAATATCTTAAACTTACAACACCCTATTTTAAATTGATAACAACTTAACTTCAATAGAGTTTGTAAACTTTGCACTTTTACTTTTCTTTCCCTTTGCATTTTAGGTTATTTTTGTCATAACTTACATGTTTTTATATTGTTAACTAATAACAGACTATTATGTTATTTTTTACTACATTTATTTTTCAAAACCAGAGTTTTAAGTGAATTATATATCACTATATTGCTATTGCTATTATCATATTGCAGAATCTAACTGACTATATATTTACAATTACCAACTAGTGATTTATACTAACTTTTTATGTTTTTGTGATGTTAATTCAAATTCTTTCACTTCCACTCAAAGAACTCGCTTCAGTATTTCTTATACAGCCAGTATGGTGGTAATGGAGTCCCTCAGCCTTTGTCTGTTCAGAAAAGTCTTTATTCTTCATTTGTTTCTGAAAGACACGTTTGCTAGGTATAGACTTCCTAACTGTCATTTTCTCCCATATTTTGAATATATCTTTCTATTCTCTCCTTGAAGTTTCTGTTGAGAAATTTGCCAATAATCTTACAGGGGTTGGTTCCCTTGTACATAACTTCTCTCTTTGGATTGTTGCTCAAATTCTTCCTTAGTCTTTGACTTTTGTCAGTTTAATTATAATGTGTTTTGGTGTAGCCCTAATAGAATTCAACTATTTGAGTCCTTTGGGACTCATGGATCTGGATGTCCATGTCTCTCCCCAGGTTTGGGAATTTTTCAGTCATTATTGCTTTAATGTACTTTCTCTCCCTTTCTTTCTTTTTCTGGAATTCCATAATGCAAATATTGTTTATTTTCTTCATGTCTTATAATTCCTGTAGGAAATTTCTTCACTTTTTTCCATTATTTTTCTTTTTGCTCCCTTTCAGGGTAACTTCCAATATCCTGTCCTCCAAGTGGTTGATTCTTTCTTCTGTGTAGTTGAGGCCATTTTCAAAAATTTCTATTGAATTCTTCAATTTAGTTATTGCATTTTTCAACTCTAGGATTTTCTGTGTATATGTTTTAATGGTTCCTATTTCTTCATCAAACTTCTTGTTTTGTTCATTCATTGCTTTTTTAATTTTGTTTAGTTGTCTGTGTTTTTTTATAGTTCACTAAACTTTGCTGAGATGAATTCGTTACCTGACAATTCACAGATTTCTGTTTCTTTAGGGCCATTTTATGGGATATTTATTAGCTTCCTCTGGTGATGTTATATTTACTGGATTTGTGTGTGTGTGTGTGTGTGTGTGTGTGTGTGTGTGTGATTCTTGATTACTTGCATTAACATCTGCACATTTGAGTAATTGGGCTCCTTTTCCAGACTTAACACATTTGCTTTGGCAGAAACAGTTTTTTATCAGTCAGCTTAGTTTAGGTATCTGTGTGCTCCTGCTGGTAATGTTATTGGGCAGCTGGAGCTGGCTATTATGGTCTACTTGGGGGTGAGGCAACTGGTTGAGCTCTGAAGACAGGGATGGGGAGTGTGACACTGGAGGCAAACAGTTGGATAAGACCCTATCTTGGTTCCCTACACAAGTAAGACTGTAGCACAGGCTCCACACTTGCCTGGACTCTGGTTAGGCTTACTAAATGGTCAGGAGAGGGTACTCTATTCTATAGTAGATGGGGAGATGAATTAGCTTCCCTTCTCTGACAAGGCAGCAGTGTGGGACCCAGGGCCTATAGACTACATTGTTTGGGGACCCACATCAAGCCAGAGTGTGCAATGAATTCCCTGATCAGGAGAGGCCACCAGTTATGTTCTGCTGATGGGAGAAGCCATGAGTTGTGCTCTTTGTTCAAATGCTATAGTACATAGGACTATTGAGTGGGCTATGTGGCTTCTTGTGTTCTTCTGTAGTTGGACAACCTTTATTCAGCAATTATCAGGGTTCCAAATTCGATTTCCCAGCTGATCACAGTGGGAGAAGCAAGGAGCAGCTCTTAGGCTAGTGGTAATGTTGTCTTCTTAACTCAAGTGGACTCACACTACAAGTCCCTTGATCAAACGTGGCCACTGGTGGTGTTCTGCCAACTGCTGGTTGTGTCTGCTCCCTCGTAGTGTGAGGGCCGCCAGGCCCCATGGCTTCCAGGACTTGTTGCCAGCCCTTCTGGTCAGATGGGGCTGAAAAACATTCTCCATAGTTGATGCGCCTATATCTCAGCTTCCTTGACCAGGCAGGAGGAGGGGCCTGTCCAGACTACTCTCAAATCCCAAGCAGGATCCGGATGCTTGGTTGGCTTAGCAGTTTAGTGTCTGCCTTGGGCTCAGGGTGTGATCCTGAGATCCGGGATCGAGTCCCATGTCAGGCTCCTGCATGGAGCCTGCCTCTCCCTCTGCCTGTGTCTCTGCTTCTTTTTCTGTGTGTCTCTCATGAATAAATAAATAAAATCTTTAAAAAATCTCAAACAGGGTCTCCACTTGAATGGGCCAGGAACTATCCACAGCCTTAGGTATAAATTAATTACCCTGCCTGTGTGTAGCACTAGAACACTCCATGCCTGGCACTGGCTTTGCTCTGAGGTTGATCACCTCTGCCTGCCTACCTCTCAGCTCAAGGACCATTAGGCCCCACACTGCTTCCAGGAGATCTTACCAATCTTTCTGGTCAGATGGTGCTGGAATTGCTCTATAGTTGGTGGTCCTGGAATTCAGTTCCTTGCCTGGATGTTGGCAAACTAGGCTTTATGGCCCCAAATTCCTCATCTGAGGATGCAAATTAGGCAGATATGCATTTCACCAAGTTTCCTGATCACAGTGTACCCCAAACATGACTCTGCTGATGAGCAAAACTGCTGGTTGAGATTACTACTTAGGCACTGCAGTTATGAAATCAGTCTTCCAAGATATGTGTGCTGATTGTTGGAAGCCCCTCATCCCTTCTCTGTCACAGTCAGATTCCCAGTGGTCTGTTCCTAGATTACCCTACAATCTCCATGTTTTCAAGATCAGAGAAATGGCTTTGACCATTGAGAGCTCTTGCAGTTGGCTTCTGTACCTTTTGGCATATTCCCACAATTGTGTGTGGCATTTTGTTTTGGTCTGTTTTGTTTTGTTTTTAGTTCTTTCTTTTTTGGCACTACAATTCACTCCAGGTTCATCATGCATATACTTGTCCCAGTCCTAGAATCAGGTTTTTTTCTTCAAAGACACTTGGCTCCTTTTATTTGGAGAATAGTATTAGAAACCAAGGGTTTCTATAAGCCTGTCTATATCTTTCAAGCATGAAAGATTTTAATTTTAATAAAGTCCAATTTACCATCTTTTCTCTTCTTTCATGAATTGTGTTTTTGGTGTTGTATCTAAAATATTATCACCAAATCAAGTATCACATGGATTTTCTCCTGTGTTTTCTTCTAGAATTTTTATAGTTTTTCATTTTATATTTAGGTATATAATCAATTTTAAATTAATTTTTGTGTAAGGTCTGATATTTGATTAAGCTGATATTTTTATATGGATTTCCAATTGCTTTTTTCAACACCAGTGTATAAACAGACTATCATTTCCAGCACCATTGGTTTAAAAGACTATCCTTTCCTTTCTATATTGAATTGCCTTGTACCTTTGCTAAAACTAAATTAACTAAATTTGTATGGGTCTATTTGTGTTCTCTATATTGTTACATTCATCTATATATCCATTCTGTTACCAAAAGCAAGGTACTGTGATTACTGGAACTTTATAGTAAGTCTTGAAGTAGGGTGGTTAAGTCAACAAATTTTATTTTGCTTCCTTAGGATTGTGTTGGCTATTCTACGTCCTCATCTGCATACAAATGTTAAAATCATTGTGCTGATATCTATAAAATAACTTGCTAGAATTTTGATTGGGATAAGGTTGAATCTATAGATCAAAGTGGAAGAACTGACAACTTAATGACATTGAATTGTCCATTTTATAAACACACCATGTGTTTGCACTTATTTATATCTTCTTTGAACAGTGTTCTTTTAGTTTTTCCCCTATAGATCTTGTGCAATTATCTTAGATCTACACCTAACTACTTATTTTTTGGGTAATATATAAATAGGTTTTTTAAATTTCAAATTCCAATTTTAATAGTAGTGCACATGGTAAATTTTGAAACATAAGCAATGTCATCTTTAACCATTGCATTTAAAGTGCAAATTCCTTAACTCTGGCCTGCAAGACCCTACTGATCTTTCTAAACCAGGTTAACCTTTTATTCCTAAAGTTTCAAAATCACTCTAATTTCTTGACCTATTCCATACTGTTTCATACCTCAGGGCTTTTGCACTAGCCCTTCATTCTGCCTGGATTTCTCTTCTAAGTGTTTCCCTCTGTTTCTGGCACTTTTCTTCCTTTGGGTATCAATTAAATCAAAGTGGCCCTCCCTAATCACCACATCTAAAATAGCCAACTTTTCTTCTTTCTTATTTTCATTTATCCTTTATAGTACTTACCACTATTTTTCCTGTTGTTTCTTACTCTTCTTGGTTAATATTGGTCTTTGCTCAAATAGAATATAAAGTAAATAAGAGTAAGGACTTGGTCTTTTTATTCACTACCTTATTCCCAGTGCATATTACCATGACTAAAATATAATAGATACTCATTTAAATATCTTTGAATGTGAGACACCTGGGTGGCTTAGCGATTGAGCCTCTGCCTTTGGCTCAGGATGTGACCTTGGATTCCCGGGATCGAGTTCCACATTGGGCTCCTTGCATGGAGCTTGCTTCTCCTCCCTCTGCTTGTGTCTTTGCCTCTCTGTCTGAGTCTCTCATGAATAAATAAATAAAATCTTTAAAAAAATAAGTATCTTTGAATGAATCAATATATTTTCTTTTAATAAGAGAGATACACCACGGTCAAATATCTCAACTTCAACAAAATCTTTCTTAAGTCCCTAAACTAGAAGTGGTTATTCTCTCTGCTCTGATTGTTCTTTAAAATCTATCTTTTAATGCAATTACTTTTAGTCCTTGTTCATATGCATCTTTCATCTCCTATAATCACTATGAATAGGGCCAGTAATTTATTCATCTTTGTGTTCTCTTTAACTTCAAAGAGAGTATCTTCCATTTGAATTTTTAAAAATGAATAGATAGTAAATGAGCTAGTTATTAGAAGACCTTAGATCTGATCCAAACACATTTCACCAATTGATTGTGTAACTATTTGAGAACCACCTCACTTTGGTAGTTCTTATTTTAAAATAAGGAAATTAGACTAGATTGGTAATTCTTAAACTTTTTGTTTCTTTTCAAGGAAGTATAGCAGACCCTGTCAGTGCTCCACTCACATGGTCTGGGATCTCTTTCCCACTTTCATGAATATCGGATTCCACTGTGCTTTTATTTTCAACAGGTAGAACCTGTCTCCTTTCATTGGGAGACTTCCCTCAGGCTTCCTGAGAAAGCTTTATCTGAAAACTGAGAGAGTCAGAATTACAACCCCTAACTCCATCCCCATCCCTGGGAAACTATGAGCCAATGACTAATATGTAGGTTGTAAATGTCCTAGCTTCTTACCCCTTGCTATCCATCACTCTAAGTGTGGTTTACTCAGTTTCCAGAGACCTTCTTACAAAACAGACCCAACTATACTCCTGCAGAATTTGGTTTGATATCTTACACTTGCTTGGCTTGCTTCCATTCTTAGTGTCAGTTCTTCACTTGGCAACCTGCTTTTCATGGAAACACTTCCTAATACATCACTTTCACATGAATTCTCCTCTTAGAGCTATTCCTGGGGAACCCAACTTGAGATATGAGAGAGTGGTTCAGAGACCCCTCTGACAGTCTGCTGAAAACCATTGCTACCTTCAGGAAAACACACACACACACACACACACACACACACAACCACACACTATTCATGCAAAGATATTCATATAATCTATGGATTTCAATTTAAGAATCACTTTGACTAAAAATCTCTAAAGTAATGTCTTCCGAAATTCATTCACTCCTTCAAAAACATTTATTGAGTTTTAGATATACTAGTCATCATTGTAATTCCTAAGGATATTGTAGTGAACAAAACCAAATCAGAAACTTGCTTCTGTGGAGTTTATCTTGATGTGGAGAAAAATGATAATAAAATGCTTAAGAAATTAAAAGAAGGTAATGTTAAGTGTCAGATAATTAAAATAGAAAGCTAGTGAGTAAGTGGCTACCTTATGCATGATGATCAAAGGAGACCTCTGGTAGGATGAAGCATTTAAGCTGAAATTATAATGTCAAGTAGGAGTACATATATAAAGATCAAGGGATGGCAAGGCAGAAGGAACAGCCAGTGCAAAATTTCTAATTAGGAACAAGCTTAATAAGTCAGAGAATCAAAAATGGCTGAGTGTATCAAGCATGGTATCCAAAGTAGGAAATGGTATGAGATGAAGTTGAAAAAGTTGTCAGGCATCAATGATGGAGGTAAGTCAGCATAAGAAGTTTGGATTTTATCCTAAGTAAAATGAGGATGAAGATAATCAGTGTCAGTCTTCTAGTGGAACATTCCACTGCTAAGTGCTAATAATACATATTTTGGACTCTAATTGTATTTTGACCAGTTCCATGGACATCAACCTTTCATTTTTCTTTCCTCACCTATACCTTCCTCAGCACCTGACTATAATTTCTTTCTCACTAAATCTTCCCTCACAGGAGAAAATGGGGGAAATAAATGAAGAATAATTGTATGAACTACAAGTCCTTTCTGAATGACCCTAATTCCATGCATGATGAGACTTTTCCTGAATAGCTGGCACTCTAAAAAATGAACCATTCTTGACATTTGAGCAGATCTAGAGTGGAGGCTCCTACTCAGAGGAAGTCACACTGAGGTGATAAAGCCTTAGAGCATACATGATACATGTTAATGATAGCTTCACTTTTATGTTGGGGGTGGAGATTTACACTGATGGCCATTGTCAGTATTGATTTCAAGGGAGTTTAGTTTCAAAGAAAAAAGCTATAGATACTAATTTTTTGAAGTGCTTAAAATTTAGTATAAATTTGTTTAAAAGCACAATAGATATTATTGGAATCTCAAATCCTAGCAAAACAAACAATAAATACAAAAACAAAACCTACAATATGGCTTCTTAAACATATATTTTTCCCAACTCTCACTGGCACAATTGTGGTTCTTCTGCAACACATGCCCCCTAACAGGAAAGGAGTCTTTCTGACAAAGAAAGCTTGATAAGACAGCTGGAATTTCTTGGAAAATGTTGACCAAAGTAATTACTGTTTTTCTGATAGCAGCTGTAAAGTTTCTGTTGCTAGGGTAGAGTTTAACCCCAAACTAACTGGATTCCTAAGAACTTATGTTATAACTTGCTGGCATAGACATCAGAATTTTACTTTTAAAAATATGAGCTATTTAATTGCATTAACAGCAATGATTTCTTCCTTAAAACCCCAGGTTCAAAAGCTTTGCAAGAATATTCGTAAAACAAATGAATAAAAGGAGATTCTCCTTACTGGTCAGCTTGTCCCTGGTGTGGTTTCCATAGCTGCATTTACCATAACATTTAGTCTACTTGGTAAGCAACAAAACATAGGCTGCTTTGGGATACAACTAAGCTTGAAGCAATATGAAGGTAATATAGAGTAAAATGTAATACTTTGTGTAATCCCAGATTGCCAAATTATATCTGAATTTCTGTCCCCTTGTCTTCTCCTAAATTATCACTAGTCTTTGTTTTGTAACAACCAGATGCCAAGTATTTGCTGAGTGTCTACTATTTACAAAACAGTAATCACTTATGGATTACAAAGAAGTATGAAACATAATTTGTCTTCAGAGTTTATGCTATAGGTATGGCACTAAGATATATGGAAAAATAACTACCAAGAGTAGGTAATAAATTCACAGGCATCATTATGATCAAAAGTTTATTATTTAGTGCCTGGTTGCTGTGCAGGATTCTGAGTAATACTCAAATAAATTATGTGCACAACATTGCTTTAGGAATTTTGAGGATGTCAAACTGTGAGAATAAAATGCTACCTTGATTATAGCAAATGTGTTTACAGCAGTCATAATAGTAGTGGTAAAGTTAGTAGGTTTAAGAACAGCAAATATTTACTGATCAGACACTGCATACCACCTGCTTTGCATTTATTATTTCTAGATCTCTCAACAATTCTATGGAGTGCTATGTGCCACATTTTTACAAATGAGAACTCAGGCTCACATACACCCAAATTAGGAATTCAATCAGAATTCCAAAGTCAGGACTTCTTGTCTCAGCCATGATGTCCTTAAACAAAACAAATTGGGCTTTGAGAAGGAGATTGGATCAGAAATGAATTTAGCACATATGAAACATGTTTCAAACATCCAGCCCTAAAGAAAATATCCATTTATTTTCTATAAATCAACCTAAACCTTTTTCAGTTCCCCAACATGTGGAATATCACATTAGGTTTTTGTTTTGTTTTGTTTTAATTTCATCTCCAACCATTTGTAGAGATTCTGGGTTTGTTTATATATGGGGAGGAGGAAGCTTCCTTCCATCAGTGACCAAGATTCTCTAGTTTTGAGCTAAACTTCCCGTGTTTGCCTTTCTGGCAAGGTTGGGAGCACTATTACGAGGGTTGCTGTACCATAGATACAGTGGGCAACCATTCCCTTAGGCATTTTGGCCTTCTCAGATCTCTATTTGCTTCCCAGACATGGGATTCTCTTCACTGCTGCCACTTCTCAAAGAACAAAGAAAGTCAACACAATTCCTCTCAAATACTTAGCCTTCAGGAAAACAAAAACCAAAGTAGGATGTATCTTGTAAGTCACTTTTCTTTCGACCCAGAAACAAATATCTCTCCTAGGGCAAGGAGGTACACAAGATCATAATATCTTTGTGGAATGGATGAAGAATGAGAAAGGACCATGAGGGAAAGAAAGCAAATTAATATCTCAGTTAATCACTCTGTCACATAAACATTGATGACAAGTAGAAATAAGACAGGCAAAGTGGACAAGATAGGGCATTCTGTTTTACCTGAAATTTTATTAGCCTATGTGTAAATCCTTGCTACCCAAGTATGGTACTAGCACCAACAACAATTGTGTCACAGGGGAGTTTGTTAGAAATGTAAAGCTTTATTGTGCTCCCTATAATGAACACTACTAAATGTGTTCAGTAATACATACTATTAAATATGTACTTTAACAAGATTCCCAGGTGATTTGTATGCATATTCAAGTGGTCTGAGAAACACTGGTAAAGAGGGCAAAAAGCACAAAGAATATTCAGGGTACAGTAAATAGATCAAATAGATTGGCTAAAGCACAGGGTTTCTGAAAAAAAAAAAAAAAGTTTGACATGTTTAGAAATATTGGTCGGTCCAGATAGTCAAAAAACTTGAAAACCATGTTCAAGAAATTAAGTTTTCTGTAGTCCTGGAAAGCCATTGGAAGTTTTTGCACTGAGAATGACATAATCAAAGAGATGGCTTAGGGAGATTGAAAGAAGGAGGCCATTTATAAAAGAATGTGATGATCTGTAGTCTCAAATCTTTTCTGTAATATACTCCTTCAAGTCCATCAGACACTTTCAGAAATACTAGGTTCTTTCAGGCTGCTAGGAGACTACTAAATGCACTAACATTTTATGATGCAAAGATGTTCCTACTAATGACTTGAAAGAGTAATTTTAGTTCCTAGTGTCACTGGGTTCTACAAAGAGGCAGTGGGAGCTAGGGTTCCAGGAATGTGAGACTCAATGTTCACAGCCAGTTAGAAACTAATACCAAACAGAAAATGTAGGGCAAACAGGGCCTTAGGAACACAGTATATGGATCCTGCAGGTTCTGTAATGCTGAAGTATGTACCTTTTCTCATCTGCCCTTTGGCAATTCCATTGCTTATTTGAATTCTTACCTGAGGTAGGTCAGGATACAGAGTGGAGTTAGCTGTTGTCATCCTACTGAAACAGCCTTAAGGTCAGTGGTTTGTAACCATCGCTGCACATTAGAATCACCTGGGGAGTTTTAAACTACCATGGCTGAGGACATGCCCAGCCATGTCCCCAGAATAATCAAATGACTATTTCTGGTAGTTCTAACAATCAGCCAGGTATGGCTAGAGTCAAATAAATGCCCTCAAATTGAAAATTACAATAAAAAAGATAATATTTTTCTGGTTCTGGTTCAGTGTGTGAACTAAAATATAATGGCTACCAATTATTAAGTCCGTAGCACCTGACAAACACTGAGATCTGTATTTCACATGCATTATCTGTTTAGGCTCCCCCTTGATAACTTGTGTGTCAAATAAGATTTTTACCATAATCTTCAGTTGATAAAACAGTAAACTGAGGCCCATAGAAAATAATATACCTGCCTTCAGTCAGGAAGTGATCAAGCCAGGACTCAACTTAAAGGAGAAAGGTTTGGAGCCTGATCCTTGGTCCAAATTACAAATTCTGAGAATTATTTGTGAATTCATTCATCCTCTCTACTCTAACCCAAGGCTACTGAATATAGGACATATTTTTGAATATTATGAAAATAATGTATTCTGTGATACAGTTCGTATATACTCGAATTTGTTTTAGCATGATGGGTCATTTCTAAATACCACCAGTGCATAGGGTGGTGCCTTGCATTTTGTAGGTATTTGATAGTTGCTTTTTAAATGAAGGAATGAGTGAATTTGTAGGGACTTTGTAAAAGAAAACAAAGGTATCTGATTGAATCAATAATACCACCAAAATATACACATGGCAATGTGTTTTTAACAGCCATTGTCAGTAATTCCATCCTATTTGTTTTATTTACCAAATATGGCCTATTCTTTTCAACAAGCATTGATAACATGTCTACAAATGCCTTACCCCATGCTCCTTGCTGTTGGAATGCAAAAGGAACCTATAATAAGATATTCAAGGAACTATTAACTGTAATGAGGGATTATGAGATAAAATCCATGACTTGGGGCAGGGGAAAGATTGGAGTAGAAAAGCATAGGAGACAGCATTTGCTAAAATGAGATACTGATCAACCAAGGACCTCATTTTAATACCGCCGTATATGAGAAACCCACATCACATTCAGCGGTGAATGGTTGAAAACTTTTCCTTTAAGATCAGAAACAAAACAAGAGTGCCCACTTTTACCACTCCTGTACAATATAGTACTAGAAGTCCTAACCAGAGCAATTAGGAGAAAAAAAGGCATTCACGGCATTCACATTAGATAGCAAATAGTTATAGTTTAACAACAAGAATATCACTTTGAAAGCATTTGACCTTTGTTTGAATTTTGGTTTTGATATTTATTAGCTTTGTCAGTTTCCATGAGCATATTCCTGGTTACCTCCCAGAGTTGTTATAAGGACTAAAATATGCAATGTGTCCCACATAATATTCTAAAATATATGCAACTCTTATACCTGATCAGAAGAAGAAAACTGCAATATTAAGTCAAAGATGAAAGATTCATGGAGAAGGAAAGATTCAAAATTCAGTCATTTGTTCAATGTAAATTTTATTCTAGACTTACATGTCAGATCTTTTGGATACTGTGTTAAGAAGATAGACATAATTTCTTGAAGTCTGCTTTATAATGAGAGAAGTAAAAAAAATGAACTGTTTTTTTTTTTTTTAAATACAATTCAGAAGAGAAGATAATTGAAAGCTATAATATGACAGAGAAAGACTTGACTGGAGTTGTTGAAACATAGATATGGCCAATCTGTGCAGGTTATATGTGAGATGATGAGACCTGGACATGCAGCTAGCCATGTGAAAATCTGGGGGAAGAATATTCCAGGCAGAGGTCCATAAGGGCAAAGCTCAGAGGCAGGAGCTTACATGGTGTGCATGGCCAGTATGTGAGGTGAGGGTCCAGGAGTAATTCTGGGCTCTAACAGAGTGCTGGAAGGTCATGGAGCAAAAAGATCTGATGAGACAGACCTGTCACACCCCTTGAAATTGTGCAGAAAAACAGTGCATGTAAACCATTTTGGAAAGAAATCAGAGCCTAAGGAAAGCAAGGGAAAAGGAGCCTGGCTGGAAGATAAAGTCATGATTTGTGTAAGTTCTTAGAAGCGTAGTTTAGATTTAAGCAAAGGAAATTTGATGCCACATTTACTACTTTTTCTTAAAAGGTATAAATATGGATTACCTACAAAATCCATCAAGAATTCTAATGCCCTCCAGGGCTTGTCTCTTCACTTTGGATTCCATTTCCTTATGGGTCAAATCTTAGTGAGAAATTTTTGACAAACAAGTTGTTAAATGCTAAGTGCATTATATTCTTCATAGAAATCTCTGCTAAAAATTAAAAGAGGCACATTTATATTTTTAAACAGTCTCTCTGTTTGAACTTCTCAAGAGACCCTATAGGTTTTTCTCTTATTTTCCCTACCTTCTCCAGCCTCAGAGGCAGATTTAGTGGTTCATATATCTGAATTCCACATGCATAGCATTAAAATATAGGCGAAGAAAGATGTATATTTCTTTCAAAGCAATTAGATACTATGTAATGGATATTTTCAAGCCAGATACTCTGTACCTTTGCTTTCTTTCAATCAATTTTCAAGAAAAAAACAAGACTTCACATTCCCACCGACAGTACAAGAGAGTTCCCCTTTCTCCACATCCTCAACAACACCTTTTGTTTCTTGTGTTTTTGATTTTAGCCATTCTGACAGGTGTGCAGTGATATTTCATTGTGGTTTTGATTTGTATTTCCCTGATGATCAGTGATGTTGAGCACATTTTCATTTGTCTGTTGGCCATCTGGATGTTTTCTTTGGAGAAATGTCTGCTCATTTCTTCAGCCCATTTTTTAATCAGATTATTTGTTTTTTGGGTGTTGAATTTTATAAGTTCCTTATATATTTTGTATACTAGCCCTTTATCAGATATATAATTTGTAAATATCTTCTCCCATTCCATAGGTTGCCTTTTAGTTTTGTTGATTCTTTCCTTTGCTGTGCAGAAGCTTTTTATTTTGAAACAGTCTCAGCAGTTTATTTTTGCTTTTGTTTCTCAACATTACTCATCCATAAAAAAAGAATAAAATCTTGCCACTTGCAACAACATGGATGGAACTAGAGAGTATTTTGCTAAGTGAAGTAAGTCAGTCAGAGAAAGACAAATGTCATATGATTTCACTCATATATGGAATTTAATAAAACAAAAAAGTGAAGGGGAAAAAAAGAGAGAAAGAGAGAAGCAAACCAAGAAACAGACTCTTAACTATAGAGAAGAAACAGATGGCTACCAGAGGGAATGTTGCTAGGGAGATTAAATAGGTGATGGGGATTAAAGAGTACACTTGTGATGAGCACTGGTATTGTATGGAAATATTGAATTACTATATTGTACACCTGAAGCTAATATTACATCATATGTTAACTAACTGGAATTTGAATAAAAACTTTAAAAAATAAACTTAGTTGAAAAAAATTTAAAAACCCACAACTTTGGGACATCCTTAAATTATCAGGACTTTTTCTAAGCTTATAGCAGCACTACTTTATAATGAAAAACAGTTTTTAGTTTACAAATGAAATGCCAACATGCTCTCCAATTCTACCCTACATCATATTCTGCCTTTTACCTGCGTGATTGTAGAAAAGATAATTAACTTCTTTAGTCTCTCTTGTATTTTTGTGAAGAATAAATAAGCCAACATATATAGTCTGTACAGTATTCAACACAAAGTAGGCGTTCCATAAATGTTGTTTCATTTCCTTAGCTTGGAAAATTTATGCCTCAGAATCAGGTCAATTTTCTGTTAATGAAATATTTTGGAATTAGTAGCTCTTTCTATGTTGGTTCTGAGTCCAGGTGCTGCTCTGAACATCAGCCACACCCTGTCCCCCAAGCTGTAATCTCTATTAAGTTTCAGGCCAAGATAAATGTTTCTTTCTCTAACTACCTTGGTGAATGATATTACCTACTCGTTCTTGATCTTGGTAATACAATTTCTTTTTTTTTAAGATTTTATTTATTTATTCATGAAAGACACACAGAGAGAGGCAGAGACATAGGCAGAGGGAGAAGCAGGCTCCACGCAGGGAGCCCAATGTGGGACTTGATCCCCGGACACCGGGATCACACCCTGAGCCAAAGGGAGACACTCAACCCCTGAGCCACCCAGGCATCCTGGTGATCCAATCTCTTAACCTTTTCCCCGTCGATCCAAATTCATCATTACTATCTGATCTCCACTTGGAAACCTATATTTTTCTTGATTCACATTACTATTTGGGAATTTTTATACTTTACCTGTTTGGGTTCTTGTACAGGATTTAAGGTAATCACCTGGAGGCAGACTGACCTGAATTAGTATCTATAATGCATTATTTACCAGTTTTATGACTTTGGACCAGTACCTTAACTTTTAACAATCTTAGTTTCCTTATCTGAAAATTATAGATAGCAAACCCAACTTCAGGAATTAATGTGAAGATTGAATAAAGTATATTAAGCACTTAGCACAGTGGCTAGTACAATTATGTACTCATGCAATCATTTAATAATGGCAAAGTGAAACACACACAAAGAGAAAAGGAAATTGATTTAATTTTATTGCAGACCCAGACACTGCTAAAAATGATCATAAAAGGAAATTCTGACCTGGGCAGAATAAGGAATGTCTTATTCATTTTAGCTACGTGAGGAATGGCGTTAAAGTATAGTGATAATGTTCAAAACCAGGTAATTTTAGCCAAGTTCACATGATGTGACTATCAAATTGTGAGAGACAAAATATTTACCAGAAAATAATACCTTTCCTTATAAAACAGACAGAAATTCATATTAGCTACCCCTACTCCTTCATGATTTAAATCCTATCATTCATTTAAGGAAAATAAATTGAAAAATGACTCTCCATCCTATCCTCTTTGGGATATTTCCTTTTTCCTCAACTTATATCAGTATATGAACTTGTTCCATCCAAATAAGTCTTTCACTCAGTGGAAAAGGATACGCAAATGTATGTTGAGGGAATTTATGTCAATGGGCTCTAAAACTAAAACAAAAAATATAAAACAGACTGTGCTCATGCAGTATAATACTGTGGATTGTCAGAAGTAAAATGTCTACCCTTGTCATTGTCATCCATCACGTTGCCTAAACAAAATTGCAATCTCAGAGGAAGTGGGAAGGGGATGAGAAGTGAGAAATAACTTAAAATGATTAGTTCTGCTCCACAGACATGTGAGCTGGTGTGTTAAGGACCAAGTCAAGCATCTTCGTTGCAAATTTTGTTTGTGAATGTGTTTGTGATTTGTACCATGAGGGAAAATGAAGAGAACATGAAACCACATTTTAGAACTCCATTTGATGGTGAGAAAATAAGCAGGCTTTATTTTATTCTTGTTATTTCCTAACAACTTTGTTGAGCCTACAGACACCCTCCTCCTTCCTCTCCTCCATTCATGCTTCCACACGTGTTCCTGTTAATGTTAACCTTGCTACTAAAAACAAAATAAACATGATGTAGTTACTATGAGTCAGAGAGATTTAATATTTATTTTCATTATGACCTTCCTAAATTAGCGAAGTTTAGTATTGTAGTTAAAAACATCAACTTTTAAAAAATAAATAAAAATAAATAAAAGCATCAACTCTGGAGGCAGACTGGCTGAATGTGAATCTCAGCTCTGCCGTTACTTGCCTTGTGAGCTTGGGCAAGTTGTTTAACCTCACTTTGCCTTAATTTCTTCATCTCACTTAAAAAAATGTTGAGGATGATAATAGACCTACCTCCTAGGCTATTCAATTCTGTAGTTGTGGCATCAAAGCAACGGTAGATAAAATCTAAAATAATGAGCATGACCACATTCCAATAAAACAGGGGGCAAGGCCACATTTGGTTAGTGATCCATAGTTTGTCAACCCTCTGATTTAGTTCACTAAATTTTAGATATGAAAGGAACTTTAGAGATCACTTAGTCTGACAGCCTTATATTACATATGAGACAAATAAGAGATAGGAAGAGGCTGTACCTTGTCCACCTCCACTCTCCTCCCCCCAAATCACACAGTTGTGTGAGAACAACAAAACGAATTACATGGGTGAGATTTCAAGGAAAAGCCATTCAGAGAATAAGTTTGAGCCTGATTCTATGAGGAAATGCTGGAGTGTAAGTTGCTTAAGGATAGCTTGGTGGCCTACCACATAATCATCAGTTAATGGGCACCTGCAAGGCTGCAAACTCTCCAGTGGTCCCAGTGGCCCAAAGCTGCCCTAGTAGCCCAAGGGTGGTATACTGGAGAGGATGAATGCAGGTACTGGCATAGATATCACACCAAAATAATGTGTATGTATGTGTGTGGGTGGGGTGGGGTGGGGTCGACAGGATAAAAAATTATCTGAGGTAATTTAGATAGAGCACTAGCATTGTCTTTGGAATGACCTTAATAATAAAGGAAAATAAATAAATAAGTCTGTTTGAACGTATAGATCAGAAATTTCTGTTCTAAACTAGATATCTATTTGAAGTTTTTTGTTTTAGTTATAAAAAGTCACGTGAATTTTGTAATTTATCTTAACATCTTAATGATTACTTGAGGGTCTTTCCGAAACTATGAGTTCAATTTCCTATCTACGAAAGTTGTTTTATCTGATACCTGACTTTTTAGACTTTAAATTTTAGTGTTTTTTTGTTTTGTTTTGTTTTGTTTTGTTTGTTTGTTTTTACCATCATTCTCCCACTCTACTTTCTTTCTTTCCTGGTGAAACATCAGTTTTAGCCAAAATAATATTTTAATGGTTTTCTTTGCTCATATCCATTTATACTTCCCTTTCCATATAGGATGGAAAGGGGCAGCTATTTCTTTGCATACAACATAACCCCACTCCCAAGAGGAAAAATAAAAAGCATTCATTTTATTAATCAGTTTTCTTGCAGTAAATTTTAAGTGTTTTTTCGGTGTAATTTTAAAAGAATCTGAAATATAAGGTTTCTTCTCTGAGTCCATTCAACTTCACACTAAGATTAAAATGATCTGTGATACCATGCCATTCCTTTCAAATCCTCTCATGCCCCTTTGTACATCGGAAGACATAAAAGTTCCTCTTAAATCACTAGTGACATTTATATAATATGAGAAGTGGTTTTTTTTTGTTTGTTTGTTTTGTTTTCTATGTTTGCTTTCTTTCCTGCTAAAGATCTTACCACATTTTCCCAGAAGTGTTTTGGTTTTGGTTTGTTTTTTCCCTTCTCCATTGATGCTTAATTCATGATTTATCTGTATTGTTTAGGTTTGTCTATGACTGCTTTCATGCTACTATTGCATAGTTAAGTAGCTTAAAACCTAAAATGTTTAATATCAGAAAAAGTTTGCTGATCTTTGATCAAAAGGATGTGGCAACTATAACATAGCTAATAAATGATCAAAGGGTGACTGGATTCCAGGCTACCCTATATCAATCTCCAGAGTTTGAAATCTTTGTCCTGTTATTAGCATTATTCACATCATGGGTGGCTTTGCCAGCCACTTATTTCTCTAACCAGACACTGGTTTGCCAATAAAGAGACTTACCTCAAACTTTCCCATTCCCCATCCTTTCAGGTCCATGTCAAACAGCATCTTTTCAGTAAAGGCTTCCCTATTTAACTCCAACCAGTTGTGATCTCTTTTTCCTTCGATCTCCTTGGATTAGGTTCTTCTTGGTCTATGCTTTTCTTGTGACATTAATATTCTAGTGCTTAAAGTAATCATTTTTCCTGTCCTCCTCATACTGCTACAAGTTAGCTCCTTGAGGGGAGGAACACTGTCTAATTCATCTTTTTGTTTACCCCCAGAACCAACCACACTTTCACATGCATAGATGCTCAGTATATTCATTGAATTGCTGAATTACATGTTGATACCCTATGTATAGAGAAGACCTTGTCTGGTGATGTTCAGATTCACCTCACATCTCCTGAATTCTGATCAATCACACTAGTGACTTCTGATAATTATAGATACTTAAGAATTAGAAAGCCCTCACTGTAGCTTAAACTATGGGGATTTCTCTTACCAAACTTTGGCAGATTGTTCCTGCCCAAATAGTTTAATCAGAGTTTCCCAAATGTTTGCATACCACAATCATTGCATACCACCTACATTATTATTGTCAAATGCACATAGCACCTGCTCTGCTGTTTTTGTCAGTATTTCCTTGAATTAACTCACTTTTAACTTAAATAAATATATTTTAAAGAAAGGTGATATCACTACCTTTTGTAGAAATTTAGTATTATTGACCATAAATGGAATATAACCATAATGAGAAAGATCAATAATTTATGTCTGAAAACTTATACCTCTTAGTTAAAGTAGAGAAGAAACAAATTTGGTAAGGGAAGGTTAATGGCATGCTGGCATCAAACTGACACTTTCTTGGCAGCTTAATCAGGAGGGAAAGGAAATTGAGACATGTTGTAATACAGTCCTATTTAAATATCTGTCCATATACTACTCAAAACCATCTCCTGAACCATCAAAGGTCTACATGCAAACCTCCAAATAAAGTGCATGTTTGAAGCATACCAAACTCCCAAAGTACTCCTTGCTTCCTGTTGAATCATCATTGACTCTAACAGCTAAATCACTTAATACTAAACTCTCATTAAGTCTACTTAACAAAAAATAAAATAGTCCAATTTAGAAAATGAGCAAAGGACCTGAATAGACATTTTTCAAAAGAAGATATATGAGTGGCTAACAGGTACATGAAAAAGTGCTTGAAATCACTAATCATTAGAAAAATAAAAGTCTAAACTACAATGTCATACCAACTCATACCTGTTAGAATGACATCAAAATTACAAAAGATAACATGTGTACTGCTGATAAGATTGTAAACTGGTACAGTCACTTGTAAAATAGTATGGATTTTCCTTAAAAATTAAAAATAGAACTATCATATCATTCTACTTCTTGGAATAAACGCAAAAGAAACAATAACATTACATTGAATAGATCTCCCCACCCCCATGTTCATAACAGCATTATTCACAATAGCCAGGACATGAAACAACCTAAATGTACACTGATGGGTGAATAAAAAAAAGGAGCTGTAGTATATATACACTATGGGATAAAAAAAACAAGGAAATCCTACCTTTTGTGACAACATGATGGAAACTGAGGGACTTCAATGCTAAGTGAATAATTCAGATAAAGACAAATGCTGCATGATTTCATTTATATATGGAATTTAAAAAATAAATAAATAAGCAAACAAACTCATAGAAAAAAGATATCAGAGTTGTGGTTACCAGAGGTGGAGGGTTGGGGGCATGGAGAATTTGAAGAAGGTAGTCAAAAGGTACAAACATCTAGTTGTAAAATGAAGTACTAGAGATGTAATGTACAACATGATGGCTCTAGTTAACACTGCTGTATGGCATACTTGAAAATTATTAAGAAAGCAAATGCTAGGAGTTCTCATCACAAGAAAAAACTTTTTTTCTTTTTTTTGTATTTGTATGAGATAATGGATGTTACTAAAGTGACTGTGTTAATCATTTCATAATATATGTAAGTCAGATCATTAAGCTATACACCTCAAACCTATACAGTACCAAATGTCAATTATATCTCAAGGAAACTGGAAACTTTTTAAAAAAAGATAAATTACAGTTAAACAATTACATTGGTAGATATTGGCTATTGGGCTTTCTAGCCTGAAAGGAACTGTCTTTATTTTATAGAGCAATTGTTGTGCTCTAGGCCACCATATATCACATCCCTCAGTAGGAACACTTCCTTCACAGCTCTTTGTAATTTATTCGAAGCCAAAAGCAAATTCATTTTCTCAGGAACTAGGAACAAAACATGTCTTTATGCAGTTTCTAATACGAGAGAATTATGTTAAAACATGGAAATAGGGCACCTGGATAGCTCAGTCGGTTAAGCCTCTGCCTTCAACTCAGGTCACGATGTGAGGGTCCTGGGATTGAGCCCCAAATTGGGCTCCCTGCTCAGAGGGGAGCCTGCTTCTCCCTCTTCCCTTGCCCCTCCCCCCTTATGCTTGTACTCTCTCACTTTCTCATAAATAAATAAAATCTTTTTTTAAAAAAAAGAAGCATGGAAGAAAACAGTGCTTGTTATCACCTGCTCTTAATGTTTCCAATTAAAGAAAATCTTCACTCTGACAGACTGACTAGTTCTCCATTCCTTCTTTTCTGCAGAGAAACTTTCTTAACGCAAAAACTTTGACACTTCTATAATATTGTGAAATGAAGATAATATTAGAAATTACTTCATAGTATTTTGTGAAAATTAATGAGGTGTAGAGAGGTGAGAATGTAAGTATCAGGAAGGTCATTTGGTATCCACGATGACTTATGCGTCATAGTTAAATACCAGATAAAGGTATATTTTTATTATTAAGAAAAACTGCACTTTAACAGTAATTAAACTATTCTATGATTATTAATATAGGAGGTCTTCTATTTAAGTGCTTAGACAGCAAAAATGTGGAATTCATTCACTCAATATATATTTAAAAGGTTTTATATGTATAAGTGGGGCTAATACAATCATTTGACATTACTACTGCAATATTTGTCCTAATAGGTTTCAGTTACTCAAATATTCATTTATTGGGGATCTTTTATTTTTAGTCATTCTTGTTCATAATTTTATTAAATTTTTATATCAGCTCCTGTACATATTTACTTATGTTTATTAGTTATAGCTTGATTCTTTTTTAAACAGTTTTCAGAGTGATTCACACATGACTATGTGAGCTGCTAAAATTTAAGTAGCAATCCTTCACCCTTGACATGAATCTGAGAGCTCAGATATCCTACACTGATGCATTCATTCATCCTTATTGGTCAGTTTCAGGGACATTCGTGTAAGACAGATAGGTCAATTTGGGTTCTTCTTCCAGTCATACTCAAGTCCTTACGTTATAATTTCTGTATCAAAAACATATGGTTGACAGGATGAGCACTGGGTGTTATACTATATGTTGGCAAATCGAAAATCGAACTCCAATAAAAAAAAATCTACAAAAAAACCCACCTTTGGTTAGTAATAACACCTATTCTACCTATTGTAGACATCTGTGACTTTATCTGTTCAGCACCCATTCCTCCTCTTTCTGAAAATAGCACATTAATAATCTGACTTTGGGTCATTGTTCCTTAACCACTTATCATCCACATAGTTTGGATATGATTTATCCAAGCTTCAGGGCCAGGAGTGAGCCTAACAATCAGAGCAAGTGATAAGCTGGAAATAGGAGTGGGATCCAAGCCCCACAGAGTGTCCTATCATGTAGTTTGGTAGTTACAAAATTCCTAATCTTCTCAGTGTTGCTAAACTAGAGTAGTTGATGGTTATCTTTGGAAGACAGCCTTAGACTGAAGCCAACTTTCATCAAACAGGACTATGAAATGAGATACTTTAAGCCTTCTGAATCAGAGTTGAACAGCCTTGACTTATTCAGTTACATGACTTAATATTCACTTACTTTAGCTAGTTTGAGTTTGGTTTCTGTTCCGTTCAACCCCAAGAGTACTGAATAATATGCTTCACAGAATTGAGTAATTGTTGGTGTTCATCATAGAATAAGCAAGCTAGTAAACAAGCAATACTAATAAGTCTTTTCCATGAATAATAATTGGATTTATAATTTATTAATTACTGAGAGTCTCAAACAAGTTAGGTGAATGCAGTGAGCATGGAGAACAATAAAATAAGAATACAAGTCCCTTGTAGAACTAGCAAACGGAGATGTTTTCAGAGGGAATTTAAAGAAAAACAAAACAAAACAGAAAGCAAGACTACAATTGGCTTTAGATGCATAGAAGTAGAGAGAGACTAACCCTGCCTGAGGCTGGTGACAGATGGAACTTTTTAATATGCCCAAGTACTCCAACTTTTGGAGGCCCCTTGACATATAATATAAAACATATTAAAACATACATTTCCCATATGAAATTTACATTTGATAATTATAGACAATATATTGCATTTTATAGACATTTAATTAAACAATAATCAATTTCAGAATTGTAGTTTGCTTTTCTAATTTGGAACCAATATGTAATTATTTTTCAAGATTCCAACATTTTTTATAGGCCCCAAGAAGGCTGTAAACCCTAGGTTCTCTAATTCAGCCATTTACTGGATAAATGATCCTGGTGGAGGAGCATTAGCAGAGGCTTCAGAGTATATGACCCACATTCTGGAAAGCTTCATTTTATACACTGGATTACCCATCTTTGGCCATTTCTCCAAAGTCATCCCTAAGTAACCAATCAACTTGAGAGAGGTTTGAAAAGTTATTCCCTGGGATCTGCAGTGTCATTGCTTACACATCAGTTTTGCTGCTTTACTTATATTGATGAGGCATACCTTTTCTCCTCCTTCAGATTTTGAGAAGTAGTTGGTAAAAAGATAAGGGATGTGGTGTTTTGTTACTACTGAGACTGTGAATATAATTGTCTCCTTGTGTGGCATCAGAGTTAAGGTAATTTCCTCATCTAACAATTTTACCTCCATTTGGAGCATCAGTAATTTCATTTTGTACTTTAAGGCACACTTTTTTTGTACTCTCGAAGATCGATTAATTTGAAGTGGTGCTAAAAGGTATAAAGGACTAAAGAATATAAAAGGTAAAAGGACTTTCAAAAAGTATCCAGTAACTCAAACTTTCAAAATCTCCTCTTGGTCATTCGATTGTTAAATTAAATCTCCATTAGATGCATAGATCCTTTGGGCTGAGATTTTATTTTTGCTGTATTAACTCACTAGATGAGACAAGCTGAGAACTAATTGTAAAGTAGACAAATCCACAGAAGTTTTATTTATAAGTCACATCATTATCAGGAAGGGCTTGAGTCCTTCAGTATTTTCTTATAATCTGTGTAATTTTATAGCCACTTAATTTCTGCTTCTATTTCCTCATATATGAAAAGATTATAATAATAACATTTCATAGGCATATTATAAAGATTAAATGTTATCACCTGGAGAGCATTTGAAATAGTATCTGATTTATTATTATTATTATTATTATTATATGTTAATTTTTAGTTAAATAATTTAAATGGATGTTTATATCACTAGGCTTACTATGGCCAAGAATTATATAGAAATCCAGGTTTAATGTTGGTGTTAAATGGTTGAAGGAGAAAGAGGCAGGACTCAGTGAACACAGAATTCACAGTTCTAATTCTGCAGAATAAGACAAAACTAAGCCATAAGCCTATAATTTGAAATTTTAGTTGTTTAGTTCTAGTAATTCAGGAGAAATTTTATTTTCCAGTATCTGTGAAATCAAGGTTTGCCAGATAAATAAATAAATACAGGGTATTTTTGACTAGCATAAAGAAAAATATTTGATAAAATTTAAATTACTCTAGGATCTTTTAGCATATAAAAATTTAAATATAAATATTTAAATTACTCTAGGATCTTTTAGCATATAAAAATAAAGGTGCATTAATGTATAAGATATATGGACAGGTTATTTTAAAGTGGTTCTTATTTGTATACTACAAGAGGATCAGGAAGGCATTAGCCATACTAATAACATGTTATTAGTAATTGGATAAATATGTGCTGTTGTACATACTGAAAGTAATAAACGTATATTTTCTTCCTACATAGTTTGGACTTTTCTCCATACTCTTCTGTATTACTGAAACTTCTAAATATTATTTTAAAAGACCCCAATCAATATTTAAAGCTAAGAGATCCATTATTCATTTAAAAAATAACAGAAATATTTAAATGATTTGACAAAACAGGTAACCTATGTTCCATAAGACTTTCCCCAAAAGCATCATTGCTGATGCTTTGCTACCAGCAGCAGGTCAGTGAAAATGACCTGGTACCTTTGGGCACATTCCATACTTGTTCTTCATCAGATAAAAGGCTATGACATAGAATACCACATTACCCCCACCAACTGAATTGTGTTAGTTTCTAGGGAGGGAATCAGGGTCACAGAGGGACAGAGTGAATTACCTTTTGAATTTTAT
Source organism: Canis aureus (assembly GCF_053574225.1). Classification (NCBI taxonomy): domain Eukaryota; kingdom Metazoa; phylum Chordata; class Mammalia; order Carnivora; family Canidae; genus Canis; species Canis aureus. The sequence goes on from NC_135614.1 coordinate 51,188,493, forward strand.
ACTATAAGCATATAATGTCCATTCCAAAATTAATAAGCTTTTAAAGAATGTAATACAGTTGAACAGTCCTTCTTTAGCAGAATCCCTTCTTTCCTTGGCTTTTATTACCACACTAGTTTTCCTCTTACCTTTTGGGCCAGTCCTAATTTGACTCTTCTGATGGCTGTAATTGTCCTTTACCAGAAGATTCTCTTCTATATCCTCTAGTCTTCTCATTTTGTTCATCCTCTTGAGAAAAGTCTCAGATGCTCCTATGATCAAGTCATTTACACCCTCAAAATTTTCACACATACACCCATTCATTAAAACATATGTATTAAGTGTCTGCTATGGGCACTAGGCACTGGAATACAGTGGTAAGTAAAGCAGACAAAAAAAAATCTTTATTTTTTTAAACTTTTATTCAATGCAGATGGAAGTGAGTAAAATATAATATGATAGTAATATATTCTAAAGAGACATATCAAAGCAGAAAAGGGAAATAAATGTTTTAGAATGGAACATGGAAATTTTGTATTTCACCCCTCACTTCTGAGCTTCAGCTGGAAGCTACAAGCTACAAGCTCAGAAGTGCATGTATCAAAACATCTGGTGTAGTTTAGATGGCTAGCAGTTACCTTAAACTAATCATGACCCAAACTGAGTGTATTATGTCCAGCAAGTTTCTTCTACCACCACTAATGAGTTGCTCAAACAAGAAATGTATGAGTTATCTTTGGATATTTCTCTCTCATTCCCCATATTCTACCTGTCATAAAGGTCAGTCAGTTCTATCACATAACTCCCGTCACTTCTTTCCATCTTCACTGTCACTATCCTAATTCAGGTCAATATCAACTCTCATCTGGATCCCTGCAAAAACAGATCTCCCTACAGCTACTACCATCTTCCTCCAGTGTCATTAAAACTCGTCTTGTCACTCCTCTTCCTCAACAGATCAATGATCCCAAATTGCTACTGCACAGCTTTCCAACTGCATCACTCTTGGGGCCACTCTTACCCTTCTCTTCTAGTCTTACAGTTTTTCCTTCATTCTTCTTTTATGCCATCCTCTCTTGACCCAGGATATTTACACATACTATTACTTCTTCCTAGAACATTCTTCCCTCAACTCTTCATCAGGCTAGACCACCTTTCAAATTTCAATTGAAGCATTAATTTATACAGTAAATTTTATCCAAAACCTCAACTTGATTTATTTGCACCAATTATGGTTTCCATAATATCTTATCTTTCCCACTTTATAATACATGCTACACCAGTTATAACTTCTATAATGGCTCTACCCACACTGGAATGTAAGCTCCAAGAGGATAAAAACCATGTTTGCCTTTTTCAATACATCATCCTCAGTGTTGGGTCAAGTAATATTTGACATAGAGTAGGTACCCGATACATATTTACTAAATAAATGAGTGAATATTATAGTAAAGACTAAGGAAGAGCAGATGGCTGGAGCCTGGTTTTATCTGGCATTTATGTACTTCATACTCAGAGATGACTTTGAATCATGATCTCTTAATAGTACTTGCATTTTTGCCTTTTTATTCTGCATCTGGGATCATGGAGGATGCTCTCCAGTAATTGACACATCTCCAGATTCCAGCAGTGCCTTCCTTTGCACATTACTGTTCCAATTTTCACATTTCTAGGCAGCATTATCAGTCTTCCAGAGAGACGTTCTAGTGTTGATTCTGCTGTACAATAAAGAACCACTTTAGATATAAGTTGGTCTCAGGTTTTATAACTAGTAGGAATATCTCTATGATTATGTTGCTCATATCTACTGGTAAGAGATATCCCTGGGATGTTACCATATAAAGAAAATATTCCTTTCTCTTTTCTCTTTTTGATTGCCTTTAATACCTTGCCTTCTTAACCTTATCTTAATTCCCTTGAAATGTCAGCTCCTCTCTTCTCAAGCTAGTCTATAGTAAGTGCATTAAATTTATGTCCACTCAGTCTTTATACATTAATGCTATTAAATCTTGTTTTCCTGCCCATTTATTATGCTTTATTCATTAAAAGTTGTTAGTATTTGTTAATTTCATGCCAAATGCCACACACATATCTACATCACTCTATAATCAAATGGAAAAGGTACAGTGATCATTCTCATCTTTACAGAAGAGTAAACTGTGGCTTAGACAGGTTAACTGACCTATCCAAGTCACAAAGATACTAAGTAAACAAACTGGGATTTGAACCCAAACTTCTGCCTCCAGTTCCTTTGAAGCTCTCAGTTTACACTGTGCTATTGTTTTACTTGCTGAGATGAAAGTGACTTTTATTTTAACTCTTTGCCCCCCTCTGCCTTAATTTTCTGTATAACATAAGGTTTCTACAAGTACTCGTTTAACTGTACTATTGTTAAACTGGGCTATTTTTATTAATGCTGGATGAAGGAATCTCTGGCATTGTTCTGTTTACTGATTTTTTTTTTTTCTCTCAATCCAAACTGAAGGGAGTCTAATAAGTTGGAGAGGCTAGCAGCGCATCAAGTGCAACATGGATAACTAATGGTCAGAAGGAAAATCCTGTTCTGGGGTGTTTTCAAGGAAAATGAAGTTTCTTAGGTTTTCACCAGTTAGTTACCTGGGGTTCAAACTGATTTAGGAACCCTCTGTATATAATCCTAGTCATCTAAACTTCGTTTTCCCTTCAATATATTAGCTTGTGTAAAAGATTCCCATTGTATAGAAGTATAAAAAGAGAGGAAAACTGGCAATTGTCCTCTGCCATAGGTCTATATTTTGTCCTTGTGATTCTCAACCCGAATAATTACAGATGGGAGAGCTACACATTTCATCCCCCTCTTCTCTGCCCCCCCCCCCCCAACCCCGTTTGTCCGTCTTTCTGTCTCTCGCAACGGACTTCTAGGTGCCTGGAACCCGTAGAAAGCCAAGCGGTAGAACTGCATAGATTGTGGCGCTGTTTTACCTGTCTCAGATTCAGCAACTGCCTCAGCGCAGGCACACAGCTCTACCTTCCTGCTCGCCGTTCCCTCCTAGGGGAGCTGTCGGACACCCGCCTCGAAGCCCTCTCGCTGCACCCTCGTTCCCCCGAGCCCCCCAGAATGACCCTCTGACCTAGGCAGCGAGGGGACGGCGGGGGTAGGGAGCTGTCAAGAGGTAAATGGGTCAGGGGCTTGGCGGGGACCAGGACCAGGAGTCCCGGGTGCTGCGGAGACCGGGGCGCCGCCAGCCCACGGCCGCTGCTGCCCGCGGCAGGCGCCCCTCCTTCGTGCGGACTCGAGCGGAGCCGACCTAGGACCGAGCGCTCCCGCGGTCCGGCGAGCTCAGCTGCAGCCGAGAGCCCGCGGCCCGGCCCGCAAGGTCGCGGACTGGGGGGCCGAGGCTGGGTCGTGCAGTGGTTAGCGACACGGGCTTTGGAGCCCGGTACGGGTTCCGCCCCTAGCCTCTTAGGTGACCTTGGGCAAGTTCCCTCGCTTCAGTGCGCCAGTTTCTAAACCCACAGGAGGAATTTAGATGGTGGCTAAATCCTAGGACTGTTGCAAGAATTGATCAATAAAGCACGTCTGGCAAGCAGTAGGCGCTCGGTTAACGGTGAGCGGTGATCTGTAGCGGGAGTCCCGGAAAACTGCTCGGGTCCGGGACGCAGGTTCTTCACCGAGGGGTGGGGGAAGCGGCAGCGGGCGCACCTGCCCCACATCCCCGCCCTCCTCCTCGGCGTTCCGGGGGAACTCGGGAGCACGCGAGAGGCGTTGGTCCCGGCCCCGGGCTCGCTCCCACGGCCCCGACCCCCAGCCCCGTAGCAGCTGCAGGCAGCCTCCCTCGAGCCGAGGACACCTTTCGGCGGCGGACTGAGAACCTCCCTCCCTCTCCCACCGCCGGGCTCGCTCGCTGCTCCTCCGGGTCCCGGGGGCGGCGGGGAGCCGGGCAAAGCCTCGGGCGGGAGGGAAGAGGCAGCCTTGGGGTCTGCGAGCGGCCCCCGCCCCGGGGCGCGGGGAGCGGGGCGCGGGGCGCGGGGCGCGGGCGCGGCGCAGCGGAGACAGCGGCAGAACGCCGGGCCCCCAGGCGCCCCCGGGCCCCTCCGTCACTTTGCCGCCTTCGAGGGACCGCTGTGGCTTCTCCTCCCCGGGGCGCACACAGCCCCTGCACGGCCGGGAGTCCCCAGCCGCCGCGCGCGCTCCCCCGCGGGGCCAGAGCTCGGGGGCGGCGCGCGCGGGCCGGGCCGGCGAGGTGAGGAGGGGCGCGCGGCGGGCGGGCGGGGGGGCGGGCTCCGGGGGCCGGGGGCCGGGGGAGGGAGGGGTCGGCCGCCTGCCCTCCCCGCGCCGCCCCGCCGCTCCCGCCCTCTCGCCCCCGCGCCCCCCACGCCCCCGAGTCCCGTCACCCCCTCACCCAGACCCCACCCTCCCCCATCATGATTTCCCAACGCAGAATCAGACCGAAACCTGGAGAGTCGGCGTCGCCTTTCTGCTTCCCTCGCCCCCCCTTCCTCCTTCTATAAATAATCCGGACTAGCGGGTCGGGCACGTCACACGGCAAGAAACCGAGACCCCGAGGTTTTCTTCTCTGGGAATAGGGGGCAAAGGGTGAGGAGGAGGAGGAGAAAGAAATCGCTCGTGAGTAGTGAAGAACAGCTTGCTCCTTTACCCCTCGAGCCGACCAGGCATCATTTGATTCTCCCTTTCTTTTTCTTTCTTTTCTTTTCTTTCTTTTTTTTTTTTTTTGATTTTTCATTTTCTTCCTTATTCTCTACTCCCCTGCCCGCCCCACCCCCCCCCCGCCCCAAATCCGACGGATTGCTCAGCGCTTCTCCCATTGGTGTCTTTCTTCCCTCCGCCTTGGACTGCTGCACCCCCCGTCCCTTCCCCCCACCCTCCACCGCGCAACCCCCACCCTTAGCACACATCTCGCCCCACGCAGGGAATGCTGTTCGCCAGGAAATAAAGTTCAAACTCCTCTGGTCGTAGGCTTGCTGATACCAGAAGTGGGCTCCCGGGCACCCATCTTCCTCTAGCACTCCACACCTGCTAGCTTTTAAATTCCTTATCTGGGTTTGCATATTTAAGAGGAAACACACACACACGCCCCAAAACCCCACAGCCCTCGAGGTGCAAAACTGCCTCCTGCAACTACCAAAACTTACCAGACGCTCTAGTTGTTTTTGTCTTAACGAAAGGAAAACAAAGATTTTACTCTGGGTCCCCCCGCGGGGTGCCTTTCCTTATTATTATTAAAATATGTATATATTATACATATATATGTTTTTCCTTTTTCCCCTTTAATTTTTTTTTTTTTTTTTTTCTTAGCAAGAAAATCTGCTCGGTCCCAGGCAGCCGCCGCTGCCCCTTTGATGTTTTGGTACACCGTGCGCATGCGCCTCACATTAGAATTACTGCACTGGGCAGACTAAGTTGGATCTCCTCTCTTCAGTGAAACCCTCAATCCCATCAAAAACTAAAGGGATGTGGAGAGTCCGGAAAAAGGGCTACTTTGGGATTTGGTCATTCCCCTTAATAATCGCCGCTGTCTGTGCGCAGAGGTAAGTGTGCCCAGCATTTCTCTTTTTCATTTCACTTTGAAGGGCTCTGTCTGCATACCTCTGTGAGCAGGGATCTGTAGTCAGAATCAGATAGATGCTGAAGACGCTGTGCCTGCTGCCTTATTGATGCCTGTTTATTGTCTTTTCTTTCTTTAGTGTCAATGACCCTAGTAATATGTCGCTGGTTAAAGAGACAGTGGATAGACTCCTGAAAGGCTATGACATTCGTCTGAGACCAGATTTTGGAGGTAATGGGGTTGCCTTGGAAATAAGAAACAGCCCAGCTGTAGCCTAAGCTGTCTTTTGAGCTTTGTGTGCGCTGTGTCTTCCCTCCCCTCACTGTGGGCTGCATGTGGTATATCGAATGTATCTCTCTCTGTATTACCATATTGAGAAAGTGATCCAAACTTATGCCGATTTGCTACTATTCAGCACTTAGATGGTCTTTCAGTGAGACCCTGTTAGGGTGCATAGATGACTGCTGTTCGTGAGGTTCGCTGCTGAAATCCTTTGCTTCACTGTTTTTGCTTCATTGAGATACAAACCTCTTAAGTTTAGTTAATGGTGTGCCCAGAAAACCTGGCTTATTGGAGGCCATCGTGAACATTTTTGAGAACAAAATGTGCAGGCAATTGGTTGAAAAGTGACATTAATCCCCTGTGCCCGCCTACTTTGGAAGAGTTCTGGCAATGGTTTAAAGTGGCTGATGTCTGGATATTATCCAGTTCTGGAAGCCCCACTGTTTGGGGAGGTGGGAGGGAAGGGGTTGGAGAGGACTAAGAGGTAGAGAGGGTAAGTAGGAGAAGGTCTAGGGACCTCTTGCTGCAGCCTTAGATACACTGATATGCCCATTTAATTTTGCTTTAGACTTACGAAGCTCAAAGAGTTAAAACCTGCGCACTGAAGGGGGGGGGGTGGGAAAGAATGAGGAGGAGGGGGTTTTAGTGCGATATATAAAATTGCCTCAGGCTAGACCGGTTCATTGTGCTTCTGCCAGTTGTGTGTGTTCTCATACTGAGACATCTACATATGTAGATAGAATTGGAATCCCCCTTCTACGAGGGCACGTGTGTACATGTTCCATAGAGCATTTCCTAGAGGAGTGCCTGGCACTCTTTTTTAAAAAGAGCAGGGAAGTGAAGAATATGAGGGATTTGGGGCAGAATGTCCCATGCCCAGTTACAACTCTTGTTGAGAATGAATGAAGTTCTGAGAAGTCACGTGGCTGGGTATCTTGGTTCGCAGGTCCCCCTGTGGCCGTGGGAATGAACATTGACATCGCCAGCATTGATATGGTTTCTGAAGTCAATATGGTGAGTACTGAGGTTTATGGTTGTGTCTCTGCAGACCTTCATTTGGGGACAGGAAGTAGGAAGGAGCCAGTCGGTGGGGGTGGTGTATGCATGAGTATGTATATGAAGTGGGGGGTGAAGGTTGGGGATTTTGCTTTGGAGCCCACTGTGTTGGAGGTTTCAAAGCATTTGCTTTTTTGGTTCCTCACAATTTTTCCAACCTGGTTTGGATACTTGGGAATTGGTACAGAGCAAGTAAAATGCCACATAATTCATGTGCAAAACACAGCCACATGCAGAAGATCCCCTGCAGAAGCCACTTTTCCTGAGGTGTAGTGGGAAACCAGATTCATCCAGGGTTTTCTGAGTTTGGATCAGGAAAAGAGGGAAGGGTTTTGATTTGATATTTCATGGGGAATATAACCTACAAACTAAACTGTTACAAAGAGGCTGAATAAATGACCCTGGGATACTGATGTCCACTTGTTGCTTTCAGAGATGGCCTCTTTACAGCTGATGGCAATCACCTCCTCCCACAATTGTTCACCAGCTCATAAGTCTGCTTGCCCACCAAAATAAATAACAGAAATCGGTCACTGTTTTCTAAAGGCAGGCTCAGACCCATAAGCCCTAGCCAGTCACTTCTGCAACGTTATTCACCGTATGTCTTAAGCTTGTACAGTTTATGGACAACAGTACTCATTGAATACCTGGTTGGACTTGGGGCAAATGCTAAGAGAAAAAGCCTCTGTGTTCTCGACCCAGGGACAGTTGTGGGGGGTTTGCTTCATGCAGGAGCGCCCCCTGCTGCCCATATTGGGGCACTGCAGACATACAAAACAATGCGAAGTGTCCCAGATACCCCTGATTAACTTGGGCTGCTCACTTGTTTCTCCAGTGGTTTTTCTACTGTGTTTTTGAAGTTTTCTCCTTTGGAAAAGTTTCTCTAGAAAGGTCACATTTGAATGTAAGATGCAAGTGTTACTTTCAATCCTGAAAACACACAGTACATTTCAAATCGTGTTGTGGCATGGTTCTTCCTAGAAATGAAATATACTATTTAAAGAAGAGGGTGAGGTGTGTAAAGTTTTATTCAAAAACACTTCTAAGCCAGACATCAGGACTTGAAAGTTAGGACACTTATTAATTAACTCAAGAGAGCCAAAGTACTAGGTAGTGGATATGCTCTCAACATTATGCAAATTTCCATATTCCCAGAATTCAAATAGAGAGCAGGCTCTAATAACCAGCCTTATCCCTGTACACTCTCCAAAGACAGGTGATAATCCTGAGGTATCACAAGATTATAAAACAGCTCATGACTACTCCTGGGAATATTCAACAGTTTCAGCATACATGTTTTAATGCCATGTATCCTTTTCTATTTTAATTATTGGCGACGTTTTTGTTGTATAAGATACAAACACAGACTGAGACAATATTGAGTGATCCAGAACCACAGATTTCCCACACATTATGAAAGTCCTCTGTTGTCTAGAGAATGCATCTTCCTTGGAAACCTGTTAATTTCTCAGCTATGCAAATATTTACTTTTGTGGGATTATGGAGGTCTTTCATCAGTTTAAATTTTGAGTTTTACCATAACCGTTTTAAAATGTCCCAATGTGGGTACCTCTCAAGTCTCAAACACTTGAATCTAAATTGTATCGCTAGAAACAAAGTGATATAGAGACCAGGTATGGTTCTTTGTGTCCTGTGTGGTTAAATTAGACTCCTTTCTTTTGCATTTTGACTTATTTGTGTTGTTTTTTACATAGCAACATCACAAAATGGTATTCTATGGAAAAATTAGGAACTAGAATCCAAACAGACAATGATGAGATTAGAAGTGGCTGTGGTAGGTCAGCTATGAACTTTAGATAGATTATATCCCCCAATTGTTTAGAGTAGTGTTTTTTTTTTGTTGTTGTTGTTTTTTGTTTTCTTAAGTTTTGCTCACCTTTTACCTGCATGCAGCAGTTTGGAGAGGCATCTGAGCTGGACACAATGCCAAGACCTGCTAGTCAAAATATAGACTCAGCTAAGGCGAGGTGTCATCTCTTGAAGCTATTTACTGTTGCTGAAAAATCATGGGATGTTGAAAGTGCAAAAACAAATGTCGGATTGTAAATAGGCCAGTACTGTAGCATTAATGATTAGAACCAAGTGCTAAAAATCCCATGTCAGATTCCTTTCTTAGCCTGCTGCTAACATATGTGGACTTGTCCGGACACATTCTTTACTTGTTGAAAAATTAACACTTATTTCAGCTAACAATAATGTATGTTATTTTTAAATATGCTTATTTGATTTGAAGCAACAGATGGGAAATTTCATCACTAGCGTGTAAAAAAAATAAGATGTTCGTGGCATACTGCCCCTGTACACAAGTCTGAAAGTATTTGTATCTTTTGATTATTTTTAATTCTGAAAGAATGATTGATTATCTAAGTTAAACCTCAAAATTAATTAACATATATATATATTTTTTTTGCCTCATTATCTTTTGTGAAATGCAACCTCTGGTAATTGTAACTTTCTTTTACTATAGCAAATCTTCCCTTGAGGGATGGTAAACAACAGACCATTTAGATTGTCAATGGTTCATTTGTACTGAAGAACCCTGTCAATTTGACGCTTCTGGTAAATTACAATGATAGAAATATCTGAACCAAGTCAAGAGTCTTGAATGCTAGTTCTGCTTCTGCTGCTCAGTCATCCTAAGGAAATTTACAGACAGGTGCGGCTCAATTTCTTCACCTGTTAAAGGGAAGGAATAGTCCCATTTTACCTATCTCAGGTGACTATCAGAATTAATAAAACAATATATGTGAAAGTATTGATGTTCCGTTAACAGAGCTTATGTAGAAGACTGAATAACAGGCTATCACACAAGAGACTCTTTCCATTCCAGCTGCTGCCCTAAATGTACTTGGGTCAATAATTTATATTACCAGGTCTCAGGGTTTTTTAATGTTTGAAATGAGAGGGGACATGTTAAATTGACTTTCAACTCAAAGTTATATGTGTTGCTGGTTTGCTTTATTATAATAGCTCTGTTGAGTACAAAGAAGCTCCAGGAAAACTTGGAAATCCAGCATAAATGTAAGGAAAATACAGAATTCCTAAATATTACGCCGTTTTGAGTTCTTACTCATGAAGGTGAAGATGGTAGCTTGCTCAGGTGACTCTTGGCCCAACGCTAGATCTTTGGAAGAATGTGATTTCAATTAGAATGCTCCTGAGCAGAAAGCCTGGCTTTAGAATGAAGTATTTTTAGATGTCTTGGTTACATTGGCAGGAATCTTTTTGTTAAGACTCTTTGATGAAAAGTGCATTTTAAGATCCAAAATTGGCTCTGAGAATTATGGACCGAAATAGCTTTCTCTTCATTTAAAGCAGATTCTTATCCATCTTGAAACAACACATTTGCCAACCAAAGAGTGAAGCAATATTTCACTTTTGAGGAAATAGTTCTAGTAAACACACACACAAATTACCTTTTTATGGAGTGGCGAAAGAAGAAAAGTGCTGCTTTTTTTAAAACAGATGTTTTCTTGCATCACCAGATGCACAGTTTAAAATTCAATTCAACACAAATGCTTATTTAGCAGCTACTATGAACCTGCCATGTTGTTAGACCTTAGAGACAGAGCAATAAGATTGATTTGCCTCCTGACCTCATGAGGCTTAATATCTAGGTGTTCACTATTCTTAATTCTTCTGTAGACTATTACTGTACTTATACTTAGCACAAATCTTATCTTTTCTCCAAAATTTTATTTGTGAGCAGCCAGTTGTTTACCTAGTGGTCTGTACCTCCCATGGGTTCATTTGGTATTTCCCCCCTTCAAATTGCTGTATAAATTACATATTCATTCTTTCTTCCTAGTTTATGTTTATAAACTGCATGTAAACAGTTATAGTAGATCTCCCCATGTGATTTTTGCTCTATACATAAAAGTTGGTTGGATGTTTGACTCCTGGTTAGTGCCACAAATATTGGGTGACCTATTTGTTCCAATAGAAGCAATTTGTTATTATTCACTAGACACTGTACCATAAATGTGGAGAAACAGAACATGGAATCATAGGCTTCAAATTCAAGGCATTCACTGTTTAACCAAGGTGGAAAGAATCATAATGCAGGATTAGAAATGCTTTGAAGGAGAAAATACACAGACCATATTGGGAATACAGACTACTGAGATATTACACAGAAATTACTAGTTGAAGGTGGGATTAGAGGACTATGGATAGATATTCTAAGCAGAAATATTGGCACATAGGAGAAAAAAACACAGGAGAGATAAACGGGGTTAGGTATTAGCCAGTAGCTTTAAATGGCAGGAATTGGGAGTGGGAGTAAGAAGATGATAAAAGCTGGTATTGAGATCATAGGTGGTGGTCAACTTATAAAGACCATTTTTTTTGCAGCTTCCTAAAGAATTTAAATTTTGTTTCAAAGACTGTAGGGACCCATGAAAGGATAGGAGTATTGTATGAATAGATTCACATTTCAGGAAGATGCTTCTGAAATATGGAGAGTTAAACAAGACCTAAAGTTGGGAGATAAGGTGAAACTCCTTGCAAAAATAAAGGAAGAATTGATGAATTGAGGCAGGGACATAAAAGAGAAGATATAAACCTGGGGCACTTAACAAGATAGAAGCAAAAGGACTTGGTAAATCCCAAATTTCTGATGGTACCATTTATTGATATGGAGGACACAAAAAAAGCAGCCAAGTTGGAGGTGAGGTGATGGACAGGCAGTGAGCTCAGTTTGGGATGTTGACTTTTCTACAAACATGAAATCTCCTAATGGAGGCTGGAAAATATAGATCTAAAGCTACATAAGAAGTCATGACTAGAGAGATGAACTTGGACATCGTCAGGATATAAGTAGCAATTATAACAGTGGGTAAAATGGGTAAAATTAAAAAGGGAAGATTATAAGACAGCTATAAATGGATATCTGGTGAGCACTGTAATTTAAGTGGAAGAAGACTGAAAAGGAGTCCACGAAGATTAATAAGTAGCTAAGTAACAAAGAGTTAGGAAGAGAACCTGCAGATAAAAGTGTTTTGGAAGCTGAGGCACAAGAGAGTTTCAAAAAGAAGAAAGTGGGGCGCCTGAATGGCTCAGCCAGTTAAGCCTCTGACTTTTGGTTTCAACTCAGGTCATGATTTCAGGGTTGTGGGTTATGGCTGCCTTAGGATCCTCCCTTGGTGGAGAGTTGGTTTGATAATCTCTTTGTCCCTCTGCCCCTCCCCCCACTCATGCTCTCGCCTGCGCTCGCGGGTGCTCTCTCTCTGTCTCATCTTTAGATAAGTAGATAAATCTTAAAAAAGAAGAAGAAAGTCGTCAGCGGTGTCACATGCCACAATGATCAATTGAAGTAAGTTCTGAGGCTTAGCTCCCAAGTATAGTAGTAATAAGAGCTCTCTGGTAAACATACAGGAGCTTTAGTAGTTGGAAACTATACTTTTGAAAATTTTGGATCTAAAGTGAAGTAGGGAGAGTGTAATTGTTAAAAGGAATGATATATAATTTGGAAAAGTTTCCTTTAGAAGGGAGTAAGTTGCAGATACAATATAATAGATGAGTGAGGTGGCAGGAAATGAAGCTAAAGAAAGGCTTGCTTGATTGAAGACCTCTATATTCTCTCTGACATGGAAGACACTTTCTGTTGAGAATAGAAGAGGTTAAAATTGGCCTCTGTGGAAAATGGGTAAGTTAATGAGGTTGCCTGGGGCACATAGAAGGATAGCCAGGAAGCAGAAAACATGGTTGAAGGGTATGGGTAAACTCACCGACCACAGGCACACTTAACTCTAAGTAAATTATGCTTAGAAATCTTCCTACCCAACTTTTAGCAAACTGTTATGTTCTCTTCTTCTTTTGCTTCCCCTCCTTCCCACTCTCTTACCCCTTTCCCTCTCTTGTACAGTAAGCAACATTTTTCATTGTCATCATGATACTAATATAATACTAATATAATAAAATAATTACAGTTAATTCTTATTGAGTTCTTAACTCATGTAAGTATCCTGTTAATTTACACTATCTCATCCAATCTTCTGATAAAAACAGTGTGATGGCTTCTATCAACCTATTTAACAAAAGAGGAACCTGAGGCCCAGGGAGGTTGAGTGACTTGTTCAAGGTCACACAGCTAGCAGATGACTGATTTCACATCCCTTAATTTTAGCCATATGATTATACTGCAGTTTTACATGTAGCAAGGCCTCATTAAAAAAAAAATATATATATATTTTCATTCCTTGAGGACCCTATTTTGTTGTGTTTGTTTTTATTATTTTTTTAAACAGTGGAGAGATCAGATAAACTAATCCTCACTCTCTCCAACCTTAAAAAATTCTTAATTTTATTAAAGTGATTCCAAGTAGGTACTTTAGCCAATGTATATTAAATATAAGAAATGGTCCCCATCCGTGAGATACTTATACACTAAATTACATCTATTGAGCATAATTTAAACTATGCAATAAAGGAAGACTTTCATAAGATCTTGAAGAATCCAGGATATCTCTTGTGTCATAATTTGTTTCATTATGAATGGGTGCTTTTTTTTAACTTGTCTAATAATTTTCTTGTTGCTCCAAAAGAATCAGATAACCATTAAGGCCAGTAATTGCCAGGACATAGTGGCTGCTATATGTTTAAGAACCATAAACTCAGTGGTTATGGCTGTGAGTGAACATTATGTACAAAAGACCACACCCTTTCCCTTAATTTTTTTTTATTATAAAGACTTCATTTTCAATTGAACTTTTTTTCCACCGAAAACACATTTTCCAATTTCTGATAAATTTCTCCTGCAAATAATTCTCTTAAAGGTGGTTGATTTTTTTCCTTTTTTTTTTTTTCCCCAGATCTTTCTTTCCTCCATCCCATGTAGTATAAATGAGACTCATTATAAAGATTGCATCTCTAGAAGACTTACCTATCTTTAAACATCTATGCCACTTGATATTACAGCTTATAAACCTATTTTTTTCTTGGGTTTGTCTAAGACAAATTTTTTGCTGTTACTTCATGGGTACCTTGAACAATGTTCTTGCTTAACTATGGCATGAAATAAAGATATGATTACAATTAAAGATATATGATTACTCTGCAAGAGAAAGCAGGCTAAGGAAGTGTCTCAAGTTTCATATTTTAGCTCATCATGTGTACTTCAGTGCACCTCTATCTACCCCCACTGAAATTCTGAAATGGTTGTGGGAATTTTTTTAAGAATGTAAGTCAGACAAAGTGTTTTCCCTAGTTATATGGGAGGGATATGTGTGTATGTTAATTTTGGGAAATGGCACTGATTTATTTTGTGATCATTCTATAACAAGATTTCCTTACCCTCAGCATTATTTTCACTTCAGACCAGAAACTTCTTTGTTGTAGGGGAGCTATCATATATATTGTGAGGTATTTAACAGCAACCTTGCCTCTGCCTTCTAACCACCAGAAGTACTCCTGGTGTTGTGAAAACCAAAAATGTCTCCAGAAAATGTTAAATGTACCATGTGGTGTAAGGAGATTGTCCCCAATTGAGAAACATTGGTGTAAAGAATGGTGTTGTGGATGTTGTGGTATTGTTTCCAACCAAGCAACTAGAAAAAAGAAGAGATTTGTCATTGAGATTTTTCTCATTGATCTGTTGCTTAATTACCATTTGCATGTATGTTTGGTGGTACATTGTGTCAAAACCAATCTTAAAAACATCAAAAGCAAAGATTGTATACATCCTCATCACTTCATTAAACCTGTATTTTAATTGATCTGTATTACCTTCTAGTTCTCATCTATTTGTTTATTCATATTTTATACATTATACTTATTTTGTAGAGAAAATTTTAGTCTACATTTTCACTTAATACACTGAGTATTTTTACAGACGTATGCTTTCATTAAAAAAAAAAGTACACATCTCTACTATCACCAGTGTGAATTGATGTGTATTTTTCCACAATCTTACAAACATATACATGAATATAATGACATTTTATTTTTTATTCACTCTGTATTTTTTCAAAGAACAGTTTTAATATACATTTTATAGATTATTAATCATAATTCTAGCTATCAATTATTTGAAAATAAACATTTATTTTTACTTTTGCACCATTAACAAATTAACAATAATATACAAAATAGAGAACTGCATTTAAATAGCATATAAATGGAAATTTAAAAAAATTCATAAATCAGCTTGACTCATATTTACACAGCTACTCTTTACTGTTTCTATTCTGATATTACTCAGTTTTTCTTTTTTCTTTTTTTTTTTAAAGACTTTATTTATTCATAGAGACACAGAGAGAGGGAGAGAGAGAGAGAGGCAGAGAGAGAAGCAGGCCCCATACAGGAAGCCTGGCATGGACTCCATCCCGGGTCTCCAGGATCACACCCCAGGCTGCAGGCAGCGCTAAACCGCTGCACCACTGTGGCTGCCCGATATTACTCAGTTTTTCAAAATCAATTTACATTTATCAGATGACAAAAAAACTTAGAAACAGTTAAAAGAGGAATAAGAGGAAGGATGGTTATGAGTTTTTAAAAGACACAAACACAAGGTTTATATGTTGGCTCACAGTTATGCATTTTATTTACAAAATACATATATTACTTAACAAGGAAAGAAATGGGTTTATATTATCCTGTCCCTATTTATATGGAAAAATATAGGAATGTTTTTAGCTCATTGGCTCTTGCTGGTGCTGATTTTGTTAACATTCTATTGGCATTTTTATTGCCAAGTCTCATTTTTCCTTGCTCTATAATTTGGCACTTACCGCCTACTTACTTGCCAAGAGGTCTTAACTTAGAAGTAATTGGCAATTGAAGATAAAATAACTTCTCTCCTAACACAATAGCAACAATTAATGAAGTTTTAGAGGTGAATCTACATATATCTTAGAAAAATGATACAAAAGTAAGCCACAGAGGAAGATCAGAGATGCATGGACAATAGCTATGTGTGAAGCTTAATTGCATAGGACCTGCCTGCCATGCAGAGGAGACCTTGGAAATTCTTGGGTGATGCTGTGACATGATGAGAAAATCTGAAGCAGCTTCACAAAGAGTGAAGAAGGCAGGAGACCCTAAAGGAAGTATGAGAAAGTTGAAAAATGTTTTCCAGCTCTGATTTTTATTTTTATAAATGTCTTTTGGAGCCCCCACACTAGTTTTATTGACACAAAGGATGAAAATATTTAGAAAAAACAAAAGCTGAAACAAAGAGTATGAAATGGAGGAGAGATGAGCACCTTAGCACAGTGTTGTTACGATGAATAAATTAGTAATAGCTATATCAATTATTTAGTTTTAAGATGTCTGAAAAAAATCAGAAATACTGATATTTTACTATGCATTTCAGGATTATATAATTTGGCTATTCCTTGTTTAGAAAGGTAGCTATTTAATTGGTTAGTAATAGTAGTATTGCACATTTGTATATTGAATAGCTTCCTATAAATTATTTATGGCTGCCTAATTATAATTCTGGAAATATCTGCTTCAACTTGAGGCCTCAATGATTAAGCATCTTGAGATTGCTCCTCTACAGATCAATAATTCAGTGCCTAATTGGTACAACACCATTGGATCAAAAACATTTTCTAAAATGTTTATCTACAGACTCTTCCATGAAGTTTTATAAATTAGTTTTTAAAAGCCGTCTTTCACTCAGCTATTTTATTTTACTTTTTAGATAGAAATGATGGCTGCATCGTGAGAATTTAATCTGTCTACTTGACTTGCTCAGTAAATGTGTATTTATTTATCTATGCACTAATATATAATGTACACTATCAAACATACTTGAAATACATTTATTTTTAAGATTTTATTTATTTATTTATTTATTTATTTATTTATTTATTTATTTATTTATGAGAAAGAGTGAGAGAGAGCACAAGCAGAGGGAGAAGCAGAGGGAAAGGGAAAAGGAAAGGGGAAAGAATGTCAAGAGGACTCCATGCTGTGCATGGAGAGCCTGAAGTGGGGCTTGATCCCACCACCTAGAGATCATGACCTGAGCCAAAAACAAGAGTCAGACACTTAACCCACTGAGCCACCCTGACACCCTTCAAAATAGAGATTTAGAGAGTTTGATAAAATACGTACTAAGTTATATTTTTATCTCATGCTCATCTTTTTTTTTTTTTTTTCTCATGCTCATCTTAACACTGCTTTGGTTTTTCATTTTCTATGAAAACTGAGAAATAGTGAATAATAATGGGAATTAAAGGCTGTTTTATTCTGCATTATTATTCTGCTAAGGGGAAATATTAGATAGTATGGCTTGTAATAGAGATAATTTAAAAGTGACTGTTTTCTGTGGAAACAGTCCCATTTAGTCCTAGCTTCCAATTTCTATAGCTTTAACATCTAGTAAGTGATATTTTAGAGAGTGTGCTGTTCGTCCCTTCCAGGATGGAGCATTTGTTTTTTTTTTTTTTTTTTTTTTTTTTTTTGGAGCATTTGTTTTAAAATAAGTATGGAATCTTCCTGCTTCTTAGGACTACATAAGTTAACTGGATTTTACAAAGGACTGTATAGTCACACAGTCAAGGCAAATCTACCCTCATTATGTTTCTATTTATTTATACTTAAATACTGAGATAGTTGTACTTTCGTACAATATTTTGGCAAGTTAAAAAAATGCTACCAGTATTCTGGTTGTAATTGCTTTGAAATTTGAAAGAAAATTTACTTCTCAACAATATTGGTTCTTTCTATTGAAAAACATACAATGTCTTACCATTTATACATATTCTATTATGTCCTTCAGTAAAATTTTATAGTTTTCTACCTGTAAGTCTTTCACATTTCTTGTTAAATGTATTTAGGCCTTACATAATTCTTGGTAAATTAACTATTCAATACTTTACAGTTTTTATGGTTATTGTGAATAGGATTTTTATATCCAATGATTATTTTTGATTCTTGGTCAAAAGAATAAATGCCATATAATCATATGAGAAGGTGTTTTTTATCTTTACAACTCAGAGTACTATTTCCATTTCAATTTATGCATAAGGTACATTAGGTGTCACTAGCCTGTTCTATATATATATATATATATATATCACTTTTTTGCAGCTTATTATTCCTAACCAACTTAAACATTTAAAATGGCTATCTTATTTCAATTTCAACCTCCAACATAGAAGCCACTTACTTGGCCCCATAAAACCAAGATGAATTACCACTAGAGGCATAGTCTTAAAGATTCCTTCTATTCCTTTAACCTTATTGAATAAAATTTAGATTTAAAGCAGAAGTCTCTGCTTAATATATCCCATTTTTATCTTGCACATTATGAAATTTGTGAAAATAAAAAAGCTTTTTTTTTTTTTTGATGTAGTGAGCCAAATCATCATCACATGCTACATTTAAACTCTGGCAACCATTACTTGAAGTATGGATAATTTAATTACAAATAGTTGAAGAGAGTATATTTTATATCCAGAACAATTACAACCAAAGAACAAAGCAATGTAATTGACAGAGTGTGTGAATATTACCACAAATACCAGTTTCAGAGTGAAGACTTGTCTGGATTTATTACTAAACCTGATCATGACCTTTAATTCACAGACTTGATGACCAAAGATTGAGAACTGTAAAGGCTCTCCCATTATGGTTATATAAATTCATAAGTGATTTGACCAAGTCAGTGTATTTACTGAATAGTTTACTGAGCAGTTTTAGTTTTCATGTTGAATCCTTCAGCTAAATATGGTTTAGTTGTGCATGAAGTTTAAGATTCCTAGAAAACATCCCAGTATATGTTACAAAACTTTAGGGAAAGCATAGCATACCATATACATCTTAAGAGATTTTAGTGACTCGTTAGTTGAATTGTAACTTTTGTATTGGTTAAGTCAGTAATGCCCTTAAGGAAAAGCAAAAGCTCAGATATAGGAGAAAAGGCTTTCTATAAACTAGTCCAGCATTGTCCGTAGCATATAGTTTTTGGCCATCACACACACATACATTGATAAAATTGAGAGTACATTTTTTCTGTTTAAACAAAAAGTTACCACCGTCAGGATGAATTATTTAATGCTGGTTAATTTAAATTAGATGCATTAGTAGATGGGGATATAATATGAAATAATAATGGCACATGCATCAGTTTGAAAAGACTATATTTCCTCAGACAGGAAAATGTGTTTATGATTAAATATAGGCAAACTGAGAGTGGAATTCCATGCTGTTTTGCATGGGTTTAAATATACATTTTTACTTGGAAAATGTCTATACTAGATGAATGTTTTTAAAATTAAAGTATTGATGTGCTACACATCAATGAATTTAGACTTCTGACTGATATATCAAGAAAGGCTTGAATTTTCTTGACAACTATGTTTTGGTTCTATTTATTTTCATAAAAATACAATTCCAGTACTATCGTAAATAGAATACTAGCACAATTGAAAGGGGATTTTTTTAAAAAGGGAATTTGATTCTTAGTCATCTATAGATTTATTCTCCTTTCTAAAAGATAATCATAACATTTATTTTCAAAGATATATTGTAGGATGTTTTATTTTTAAACTGTATTTTAGTCAGATGTGCTTTTGATAATCATGCTCATCTTTTTTCAGCTAGTGTTGTCTAAAAGATTATTTATATTTTAGAGCAAAGGTCAACCAAATGTTGCCAATATTTGCTTATTTTTATAAGTAAACTTTTAAAAATATTTTATTTATGTTTGATTTGCTAACATACAATGCTCATAACACCCAGTGCTCATCCTCAAATGGCCTCCTTACTGCCCATCACCCAGTTACCCCATCCCCTCGTCCTTATCCCCTTCTACAACCTTTGTTTGTTTTCCAGAGTTTGGAGTCTCTCATGATTTGTGTTTTTCTCTAATTTTTCCTCACTCAGTTTCCATCCTTTCCCTTGTAAGTAAACTTTTATTGGAACACATTCAAGCTTATTATCCATACCTACTTTTGCACTTTAGAGGCAGAATAGAATAATTACAACAGAAACCACATGGTCTACAAAGTCCAAAATATTTACTCTGCGGTCATTACAGAAGAAAAGTCTCTGACTTGTGTTTTAGGACAATAAGTATGGAATAAAAATAAAGTACTCTGGATATATAAACCAGGAAGAGGAAGCATGTGAAATTGCATACCATTGTTTTTGCTTACATATTTGCTTGGATTTTGCTTGAGTTGGAGATGGTTCAAATTAAATAAGAATGTATTTAAAGTGTAGTTTCATGGAGAAGTACATCTCTGTTAATTAAGATTATAGAAAGCATAAAAGAGAAGACATATTTAATATTAAAATTGAGATTTTTATAAAAAAATAACATGAGGCTCTCTGTCACTTACTATTTTTTGATTTGCTCCTTAATATCATAGATAGTTTTATTTTTTTAAAAGATTTTATTTATTTATTCATGGGAGACACAGAGAAAAGGCAGAGACTTAGGCAGAGGGAGAAGCAGACTCCTCACAGGGAGCCTGATGTGAGACTCAATCCTAGAACTGCGGGATCATACCCTGAGCGGAAGGCAGATGCTCAACAGCTGAGCCACCCAGGCGTCCCAATCATAGATAGTTTTAAAAACAGAATGATAGTAACTTATGTTCAGGTTTGCTCTAGAAGTAACTGAGAATTTGTATGACCTAAAAATGTATGGATGCTTCTTAGAAGATTAATATATTAATATAAGAATTAGAATCAAGAAAATCTTTTCTACTCATAGTCCTTACCAGTTTCTCTCCACTGAGAAATAATCCCATAGCCCATTAAAACATACTCATGAGGTCAAGACCATGTCTGCTTTTCTGACTTTTGAACTACTTTCAGATCTAGCTCAAAATGGTCTGACTCATGGAAATTATGTAAGCAGTGAGTTAAATTGGTAGTAGAATAAGCTATAATCTCTCTTATTAATGCTTCTTGCTCTTAAGAGATTATAGCACAACAAAACCATAGTTTTGTTCAGAAGTTTTTATCATTGCTTACTTTTAATCTGCAATTTTTATTCAAAGATATTTTGGTTGATTTTCAGAATTTGTTCTGGAAGTCATGGTACAGAGCTATCATAGTAGTTCTGCTTTTATGTAAGGATCTGCATATCAATGGTGATGACAATAGAATACACAGAATTCAAATGGTTCCCAACTTGACATCTTTAGGCAGTTCCCATTCCTTTCTGAAGTTTGTGCACTATAATTATGGGTAGGATTAAAACTAAACCTAAGAGTAGAGCTAGACAGGAGTACCAGATTGTACATAAAATGAGATATAGCTATTGTGACTTAACTGCTAATAAATATGCCATAATATTTCAGATTAAGAAGAGCAGGGATTTCAACAATGAACTAATTTAGCCTACCAGATAAATAAAGCTTTAACTTCAGTCCTTAAAACTGTTTATTGGGACACCTGGGTGGCTCAGTGGTTGAGCATCTGCCTTCAGCTCAGGGTGTGGTCCTGGAGTCCCCAGATGGAGTCCCACATTGGACTCCCCTCAAGGAGCCTGCTTCTCTCTCTTCCTATGTCTCTGCCTCTCTCTCTGTCTCTCGTGAATAAATAAAAATCTTTTAAAAAATTAAAAAGAAACTTTTTATTAAAGTTGAACGTCTTTAAAATCGGTTGAAATGTATTTAAAGAACAAAATTAAACAATCTGCTTTTTATTGCTTGGTTAGAACTAAATACATTTGGTAGTTATGTTTCCAACCATAAGAGGAAACCGTTTTCTTTCTTAAATCTGATAAAGGCAGGTTTGTTTATGAAAATTTCTGGGGTGTATGTTTTTTCTTTGATAGTTTTATAAACATTGGTAGCATTTTGCAATAGTTGAAGGCCTGGGTCATGGAATTTTGTCTCTTCTTATTAGCTGTGTAATATGGTCCTAATAACCTGATTCCATAAATCATCACTTTTCTCATCTATAGGAGTAATAATGGTATCATCCTCAAAAGATAATTCTAAAAATTAAATGATTTAATATACAGAGAGAGCTTAGTATAGTTATTTACACATAATAAATCTCAATAAATTATATTGACTATTAACATTACACTCAAAATTAATTTTGTATTATGCCACAAGACCTCTGATACATTCATGATTTCAGTTTATGAAGCATGGACATCAGGTCAAGAGTACTGATATCTTGAAAAGAACATAATCATGTGATGATCAAAGAAGCTTTGTGCTAGAAAGGAATCCTAGGACATTAAGCTAGTATTCAGGAGACTTAATTCTAACTCCAATTCACCTACACACTAGTGTGTGATCTCAGGTATGTCATTCTTTCCCCTCTGTGGACCATAGTTATGTTTCTGTGTGTGGGATGGGGACAGGAGTGGGGATGAGGGCAATGATTGTATTGATATAACCTTCTAGGGGCGCCTGGGTGGCTCAGTGGTTAACTGTCTGTCTTTGGCTCAGGTCATGATCCTTGAGTCCTGATATTGAGTCCCACATCAGCTCCCTGCAGGGAGCCTACTTCTCCCTCTGCCTATGTCTCTGCCTCTCTCTCTGTGTCTCTCATCAATCAATTAATCAATCAATTTTTAACCTAGTTCTGAAACCTGAAAATCTTTGAATAAAAAAAAAGCAGTTTTTAAAATTCATTTTTAATTGTTAACTTTGCAACCAAAGTTGGAAAACACTAGGGGAAACAAAAGATAGCATTGCTTATTACACCAGGAAAAAAACTGACAAACAGTAGTTGTGTTGTTTATCAGAAAGTGTGCTTCTTTCCAATGGAATATTTTGCAGTTGTTTTGCAGAATAAGCACTTTACTAATTCTTTAGAGCTTTAGGAGTATAATCCTCTCAAGGTGTCTGTCTGCAGGAGTCTGCTATGAAGTTGTTAGATGCTAATACCTCTGGATTCTAATATCTGTTCATATTTCTGAATTTTATTGAGAAGCTAAAATGCAAGATACAACTCTACTCTCTTGCTGAAGGTAGTTTTCTTTCCGAATCAAACATGTCTAATCTTAAATGGGTGATAACAACTAGGGGGCTGTTAATCGTATGATTCTAACAAGAGCTGTATGTTCAACAGATAAAGATCCAAGGTTCATAAATGGAAAATGACACCCTTCTTATTGTAATTAGCATGGGATTTCACCTTGGGAAATGTAGATGCCCTACAACATGGCTTCATAGCTACTATTTGCTTTCTGTGATGGAAGAAAATAAAAGAACTGATTGTACAGTTTAGTAATGCTGGAAAGACAATCTGTCTTCTCTGATTCATTTGGAAGTTATTGCCAAAGTCATTCTTAGTGAAAACTCTTAAAATAAAATACAAATGTTTAGAATACATGTCCCTTCCTACCTTTAAAGTTTGATTTACCTGCTTTGCTGAGACAGAAAACTATTATTTGTCATCACAGAGTTGCTCAGATCTCAACCTCCATAGTTTGGTTTAGATATGGTCTTTCAACAGTGCATCATGGCCCATTATTTTCTTGAATTTTATTATATGCTACCAAGGCTATTTCTTAGTTCTGTGTGAATACTTACAACAATGATTAATACTATTATTTTTATCACATTTGAGGATTTTAAAAGTTCTTTTTTTTTTTTTTTAAGTTCTTTAGTATAATCTACTTCATTTGATCTTCCTGCTGTTCCTGGGAGATAAATATAACAAGTTGCTTGTATTTTTTCCCTTGCTTCCTGCCTTCCTTCCTCCCTCCCTGTCTTCCTCTCTTCTTCCCTGACTTCCCCCCTTCTCTGTCTTTCTCAAAAATAAAATCCAGCAACATTAAGTGATTTATTAATGCTAAGTCATATTATTAATTAAATAGAATTTGAACTGATTTTTACAAACTCAAATCTGGTTCTATTTATTAATTCAGGAAGCAAGTTATTGGAACTATGATTTAGGAAAAGATTTTTAAAAATCTGAAGAAAGAGTGATAGAGGTTTTAGTGACCATGGATAAAGTACTTGGAGTAAGCACCAAATATATTCCTTTAAAGAGTCAATAAACCTAATAGTTAATCCAAAAGGAGCAGCTTGGATTTGCTAAGCATCATTTCATTTTAATGCCTTGGGTAATCTCAGGAAACCACTAAAACCAATGTTCCTTCAGCTTGTCTGTCCCCATGAGATTTGTCTACATTTGAAGAATTGGCACACTTAATCAAGCATCATAAATCATAGATTGTTCCAAGTCACAGCCAACAAATTAGACCTTCTGCAGAAAACCCCCCAAAATCAGTAAATGTCATTTGCTATCCCTGTTTTCTGAAGCAGTGTATTATAGTAGTAATTGATTGTTTGGAATGCTTTACTGATCATTGAGATCTAATGTGGCAAGCTGTGATGAGAAGTTTAGCCTTGCTCCGTTTTTGTTCATTTTAGAAAGGCAAATATGATTTTCTTTGGGCCTACAGCCTATACCAAAATGACAGAGTTTCTCCTCTGGGATAGCCAGGGTACCAACTGTCATAGGACATGCATTTTTGTGAACTGGTTTCACAGTAAATGGTCTGGGCACTGACAAACTGCATTAACATCTCAACCATGTGTGAATTAGGCAGATTACTTAATTTCTGAGCCTCAATTTCTTCATCCATCCAACGAAGTAAATTTTGAGTTCAATGAAGATTAAATATGATAATTTCTTTAATGTTTTTAGTACACTTCCTGTTCAAGGAAAAATTAGCTTTGAGGGCACCTGGGTAGTTCAGTCGGTTGAGCGTCCAACTCTTGATTTTGGCTCAGGTCCTGATCTCAATGTCATAATATCGAGCCCCACATCAGGCTCCATGCTCAGCGTGGAGTCCACTTAAGATTCTCTTGACCTTTTTCTCTGCCTCTCCCACTCATGCTTTCTCTCAAATAAATTAAATCTTTAAAAAATTATCTTTCTTATATATGAAAATTGGCTATCACATTATGTCAAAAGGGATACTATTCCCAAATAAGTTATGTAAAAGAGATACAATAATGGCAGCTGGGTACTGAATATTAAGAATTTGAATAGGTTAAAATAATAAAATAATTTTTTTCATTTTGTAACCACATAGTTTCATGAAGATTTGTTCTTTGATAAATTAAAGTATAAAAATTACTAAAGTAGAAAGGCATCTTGCAATTCATCAAATCCAAATCTCTTTATTTTATGATGAAAGAGCTGAGTATCAGGTAAGTATTCAAGGTTATAGGTGACATAAGGCAAGTACTCCGACATGTAGCTTTTATAAGCTACTCCTTCCTACATACTAAAGGCTGCCACAGAAATATTTCCTAATTATACAACTCACATAATCTCATGGCCAGGTGGATGGTGTGGTTATTTTTCTAAAAGTTTCTAGGAGCTTCTTTTATCTTTAATGTTCTTATAATTCACTTAGTGGTAAATTATCCTAAAAGCAAGTAGCTATGGTTCATTTTCTGCTCCATTTTAATGAAAAATCTAACATCAACATTGGCTAAAGAAAGGAAAAACAATATTGGAAAAGATAGCTATAAAAAAAATATGGTCATGGTGTTAGATGCCATTTAAATAGTCAAATGTATTTTCTATTATACCTTGACCTTGCTTTGCTTATTGGAAAGATTTCTTAGACGTAACTTTAATATCACATGATTTATAAACAAAAACTATGGAATGACTTGCAAAATTTCATCTTTCCTCACCTTCATTCACTTTAAATTATTATTTTTTGTCACATTAAGTTGGGATATTATTTTTTACTTTAATTTCTTTCTGTATTTTATTTGGTAATTTCAAACCGTCTCTTGATAGCTTTTTGCTTTATTTTATAAATGCCTGAATCTTTGATGAGACTTACATGTAAAAAGTTCTTTAAAAATAGTCAATTTCTTCAACATGAAAACATTTGTATTGTAACTACCTTTGTTGAATCCTTAAGGTTTCATTGTGAGGCTTCACAGATTTTTCCCTTCATCAGTAGAGATTGAGTAGCCACCTTTAGTGATAAAATGATTCTCAGAAGGGTAGGTACCTAGAGGAGAGCTCCATAAGCTTCCTGTATAAATTAATGGGTATGTTTCTGGAAAAACTATTCCTATTTAAACAAGCAGTGATGCCTTACTGTAGGCCAAATATAATCGCTGTATCTGAAGCAAAGCAGTTTGAATTGCATGATAATTGGAATGAACATATGGTGAGCCCACTCTGACTCTATATGTGTAGATGGATCAATTTCTAGTCTCTTTTCAAAGTGTTACCAGTTCTGCTGTGGCTCATGGTCTCCAGAAGGAAACCTCTGACCTGCCTATTCATGTCTTTTCTGGTGTATGTTAAAGGGTATAGTGGTTTTCAAAATAACTTAGCATCCAAACTTAACCCTTGTGTACAGACTCTGAATAGCCATCTGAACATGTTCATTACCACTTCAAAAATTCTGCCCTGAACCTACATAGAGTTCTTTATTAACCTTATAAAATTCAAAGGTAGTTGTTTTTAGGTTGGTCCTAAGAAGCTGCCACTACTGTTTTCCAAGGTGATTTGTTTCAAGAGTTAGTAAATTCCTTTACAAACTAAAATTTGATTGTGGAGTTTAGGTCAAGGGCTTGTGTTATAGATATGGCACAAAGAATTCTGATTTCATTTATAAATTTCAGTCTGTAAATGTCATTTTTTACATTTGAAAATAATGTACAGACTTTAAGATGCTTTCTCAAAATACCCAGTGACTTTATCAGTGTCCTTTTTATCAATACCTTGCACTAATCAGAGCATCTCTCTGTTATGTGGATATATTTTGAGCAAGTTTTAGAAATCTGGCTTCTGTGGTATGCAGTGTTTATGAATTTTGTGCTCTGTATAATCAAGAAGAATTTTATAGTCAAGCAGCATGACCTAAAAAGACTGGTTTTTGGTGGGATCATAGATGGCATTAAATATATTTTCTCTTTTTACAATCAAATGTACTTTCTACCATAAATTCTTGGAAAAGTTAGGGAACCTCATAGGACTTTAAGAGGCCATGAAAGACATTAGAGGTCTATCCTGACTACCTGTCCTTCAGTTAAGTTACAGCAATAGGATGGTAATATCTACAACTGCAGTTGTGTATATAAGGCCCCTTTTTTTGAATGGATTAAAACTTGGTCTTCATATTCCTTTTACTTCATTGTTTACCTCACTGGAATTTTTCTAGATCAAAAACTTGTTTTTTTCAAAGGAATTCTATCTGTTCATACTTCTTATTTTATATGGCATAATTAGAAAATAAGAAGTTTTTCCCATGTGGTGCAGAAGGGAGGGTTGGCTAAGCTCTTTTACTTAAAATATTCCTCAGTGTTCTCTCATGAACAAATCAGAAACCTTTAGTTATATTTTGTCATCAGTGCATTATTTCAATCACACTTTCCTCTCACCAAAATTTAGTTAGGGTGTATTCATTAGAATTGGCCCTATAAACCATTCTTGTGGCACTAAGGCACCATTTTATGACTTATTATGACCCATTTTGTGCAGTCTGAGCATAGAGAGTGATGCAGTTAGTGGGTCACTGCAATCACTTTAATGACCCGCCAAATTACACCGGATACCTGGAGAGGCAGTTTACATCAGTTTGCTCTCTAAGTTTTCTTCCAGGCCACAATGAAGATTAGTATTACTGACATAAAAATGTATATGGGCAACTATATATTACCCCAGCTGAGTTCAACCAAAGTCACAGCATAAAACAGTGGTTATCCACCATACTTATAAGTCAAGATGGAAGTTAGCCCCTTTAATTCTAATGCATATTCTTTCTTTAATAACTTTACCCTTTGCTGTACAAATTTAGTATCAGAAACTCAAATTTGAGTTAATCCCAGCCATAAGGATCTAGTGTTATATATCCTATCAGATACAGTTTTTTTTTTCTTGAAAGATGTTTTTGGAAGTTACAGTATTAAGACCTTTCTTGGTTTTACAGAATACATTTATGAATTTTTTTAAAAGCTTTTAAGGAATCTCTACATCCAAACATGGGGCTCGAACTTACAACCCTGAGAGCAAGAGTTGCACATTCCACCGACTGAGCCAGCCAGACACCCCTACGTTTATGAATTTTAGAACATGAAAATGGACAAAAAAAGCCAGTGTTTTCATCAGTTTCTTTTGTATTATCTAAGAAAGGGCAGCAGATAATATATCTTAACAGTGGCTAAGTTAATATTTTTATTGGAGGCCAGGAGATCTTTCGTCAGGGTCAATAATCTAACCCCGGGAGTGATGGAAGAAGGAAACTTTCATTTCTTTCAAGTATACCATAATGATAACTGCATATACTAATACTATTTATCTTGTCCCAATTCCACCTACATCCCAGCTGTCTGTGTGAAAAGTTTGGGCACAAACATCTAATAATATTTCATATAATATCCCACAACATGCCAGTTTCTGTCCTGTTAATTTATATATTCATATCAGGAATTGTCCAACCTATCAGATTCAGCTACAGAGCAGAAAAGAGCATAGCAAAATATCTGGGGAAAAATGGTGCTGCTTTATACACAAAAAAAGATTGAGACAGAAGTCTAAGTGAGCAATACATTATTGCTAGAAAAAAAAAGTAAAGACATATCAAAGACTGGGAACTAATAGAGCTGAATGGAATGTTTTTCAGTTTCTTGGGTCAGAGCTCTATTTTTATTTTTGTTACCTGGGCTATTGGTAGCAGTCCATTGTGCCTTTTTGTTTTGATTAATTGAATATGGATTAAGGAAAAACAATTTTGGAAGTTTGTAATTTCTTAGTAAGAATATTCCATGAAATGTGCTGGGCATTATATAAAGTCCATTGTGTTTAAATCTTCCTCAAAGACAAGAATCAGGTTTTCTCTTACTTTGCAAATCCTGAAGCACATATAATAGAAGAGTATGGCATATCAGAAACAGCATTACTCTTAAATATAAACAAAATAGCTGAATTCCAGTTTATTTGGTCCCTTATTAATTATATGTATGTGTGAAGCCCTGTGGGGAGTCTTCACTGTATTTCTTATCTTCACTTTCCTTTTCCTTAGTTTGGACACAGAAATGATTACCACTGGATGCTGTGATAAAATCATGTATGTCTTTTGCAGAAACCATGGTATCCATAGTGATTACGAAGAAGGCTTTAGAAATCATGCAAAACAGAGATAATAATATTTACTTCACAAAGTTGTGAGAATTAAGTAAAAGAGTATATAAAGCCCTTACTGAAGTTTCAGGCCATATACTAAGCACTCAATAAATATTAGCTAAAGTGTTAAACAGTATAAATGGCAAACGGAGATAAAATCAATCAACAAAAATAAAAAACTTCTTATTTATTTAAGTCTTATTATATGAAAGTTATGCTAATAAGGACTTTCTTACAGATGAGAGAAGTAGGAATGAGAGATAAAATACAATACACTCAACTAGCAAATCTAGGGTCAAGATTCAAAGTCTTGCAAATGATACTCCAAAGTCTGTGCTTATTTTCTGTAGTGGCTGCCTCTTGACAAACCTCCATGAAGTAGCAGGCAGGAAAGCGACCATAGAATTTGTCAATGCCAGGTTAGTCATACACTGACTTCCTCACACCTTTCTAGTGTGGCATGCTGTTTGTTCTTTTGTCCTACCTAAATTATAATGTACGTTTTTGATACCTGTTGATTAGTCCATAAACTGAAGCTAAACATGTTTTCTTACCTATAAAACAAATATGCTGATGATGTTTTGAAACTAATTGAGAATTACATTTTTACTATCTTAGAAATAATCTTAAAGAATTATAGATACAGAGTAGGAATTCACAATTTTGTTGTTGTCATTAACAAGAAAGGGAGAAATTCCTTTATCAGCTCTTTAGCATGTGCTTCTAACTTTTAATTCTAAGAAGCTTAGTTAATGCATTTGCATGGTAATTAAAAATCAGTGACGTTTAAAGGAAC
Source organism: Canis aureus (assembly GCF_053574225.1). Classification (NCBI taxonomy): domain Eukaryota; kingdom Metazoa; phylum Chordata; class Mammalia; order Carnivora; family Canidae; genus Canis; species Canis aureus. Next base: position 51,218,211 of record NC_135614.1, read on the forward strand.
TTAAACCTAGTGTGGAATTAATGGGATATGTGAAGCATACAGGAACTTAAATATTTTGTTTGGATAATTAAACTGCTTAGAAAAAATGAAAACAGGAAAATCTCTAGTAAAATTGAGTTTCTCACAGCTTTACTTATATGCAATTCATTCATTTTCCAAATTAAAAAGATCTATTTTGTAAATTGTCTCCTGGGTAGAGTGGTATATATTTTCTAATAATAGACTCATATTGCTGAAAACAAATATTTATTTTAGTGGGGTCTTTTTTACATTATTCTAATTTCCTTTCCATTCACATTTAGTCAAAATGTTAAATAACTGATGGTAGGAATATTTTTAATGAAAAAAAATGATGACAAAGAATAGATTGACTTCATAGACTAAGTTTATTTTCCCTAACATGGTCTTTTTTTTTTTTATCTAAGCCATATTTCAAGTGAACTCAGTAGCTGTTGAAATTAACTGATATAAATGAATATACTATTATTACATACAGCAGTATCAACAAATACGGATCAATGATATTGTAACGGCTAATTTTATGTGTCAACTTGACCCTGGCTAATACAAGTATTCTAACTACTCCTTAATGAGAACTTGCTGTAAGGCTTTGTGTTAACATATATTTTCTTAAAAAGTAATTAATGATTATGAGGCTAGGGTATATTTAATGTGAAGAAACTAGAGATTAGAAAGCGTAACCAATCTTCTAAACTCACACATCTCATGAATGATAAAGACTGGTTTGATTCAAAATTCAAGCTAAGGTTTGGGATGACTAGAATGCAGAGTAGTATGTGGACGTCAGTCTTGGCTGGGGAATCTGGGAGACCTCAGCAGGGGAGAGTTGTCCAAAGGGCCATTGTTCTACTGTGGCTAGATCTACTGTACCTAGAGTTCATAATCAGTGCCTGTTATTTCTCATGCCTACTGAGAACCATTTTGGGGCAGTTATAGCTTACAAGAATGATTCCTTTAAAAATGTATATACTTTTTTGGGCTCCTGGGTGGCTCAGTTCTTTGGAGGTCTGCTTTTGGATCAGGTCATGATCTCAGGGTCCTGGGACTGAGCCACTCCTCTATCAGGCTCCCTGCTCAACAGGGAGTCTGCTTATCTCTCTCCTACCTGCCCTCTCTCTCTCTCTCTCTCTAAAATAAATAAATAAAATCTAAAAAAAAGTGTATATGCTTTAATGATAAAGAGAAGACAAAAGAATTTACTTTCTCTTTCTTGTTTTCATCTATTTATTCAACAAATACTCACTAAGCATTCATTCTAGGATAAACATTCTTCTATGTATTTCATATTTTAAGGAGATAAAAAGATGAATGAAACAGACCATATCTTTCATCTTATGTGCTACTTCTATAGGAGACAAACAATAATCAAGTGAACATGCAAATAAGAATATTACACAGTCTGTGAAGGCAGTAAACAGAATATGGAAGTGATGGGTATGATGAGAGAGAAGCTTACCAGTGGAGGGACTGTTTTGAAACAGGGGTTGGATTTCTAAAGAAGTTGCATTTAAGCTTGTAATAAAGAATAAGAGGAAGCTACTCTTGGGAAGTGTTGAGGGAAGAGTATCCAAAACCCTGGTTAGATAATCAGCAAACACATTTGCAACCGTTTAAGCAAAAGTGTCAGGTGATGAGCACATCACTGTGCTGTGGGGAGCTGTGATTATAAAGTTCTGGAATGAAATCACACTTGGCTAATATTTTTGGCAAGAGAAGAGTATAACTATATGAAAAATATTTGCTTTCTTGCTCCAGATGAAATGGAGCCAAAATTGTGTGACTTTAAAATGAATTTGTCTTTGAAGAAGCAATCAAATGATGAAGAAGCCAGATTTTGGTAACATATAGGTTATCTCCAGCTTCACTGTAGTTAGCATTTCCAGTGTGATTTTTTTGTTGTTGCTGTTGCAATTTCTTTCCATTGGTAGTCAGTTTTAGTTGGGATCTATGGACACATGTTACAGGTGAGAGTAGTAGAGATTTTCTCTAACTCCTAGCATGTAAATAAATAAATAAATCCTAGTAGGTTACTATAAAATCCTGTTTTAAATTTGTTCTGTTTGGTGATATTAATCATTGGTTTTTCAAAATAAATATTTTAAAAACCTATGCTAAAAATAGTATTTGGATATATTTCTTATGCTAAAATATTATTTTGCATTTGTGGCTTTGTTGGAATCTATCACTTTTTAACTGAAATGACAGCAAGTTTGTTTGTTTTGTTTTAATTAGTAGCTTAGTAAGGATAACTTATGTAGTATGTACCTGGGTAGTGGGTGTTATGAATGTTTCAATGTTTTATACTTATCCATATTTTTAAAGGTTTTTCCAAAATGTGTACTTTATAGTCTGAAAAGGATATACCTTGGGATTAAAATTCAGTTGTTTTATACAATATATAATTCTTTTTGTGTAAGAAAAGAGCAAGATTTTCCAAAAGTATTGATTTGTCTTTTGAAGTTTCTTATGCCTTTGATTTTGGTGTAGATTAGTATGGAACCTCTGCCATCAGACCAAATCTATTCAGGAGAATTAGCCCTATGATCATATAATTAGTATATATGTGAGGTTGCTGCTTTCTCAATTATTGTGGACTAGCCCTTTTGTTTTACTATGAAACTAACTATGATATGGTAAAATAACTGATTGTTACCATAACCTGTTTATCATTATCCTGACTACTGTGGTGTGGAAAGAATATGGTTGTGAGCCTCTAGCAATTATGGATAAAGCCTTAAAAGACCAAAGAAATATAATAGAAGATTTAAAAAAATGGAGATACTAAAATCATCATAAAAAGTTAATTTTTCTTCCTCCTTGCCTTCTTTCCATAATGCTTTTTTTTTTTTTTTTAATAAAGCCTAAGTGGTAGACTTAACATTGGGTTGTTTGGTATATTGATAGATATGCAAGAGAAAAACACCCCACATTATCCCCTAGACTAGAGTAGCAATCTAGGCTTAAATAATTAAAAATCACAGATACTATGTAACAAAATAACTTTTTAAAGAGTTTAGTGGGATAATTTTATTCTTTTCATTTATGCTAAAAAGAATTTTCTGTGAAGGTAAAGGTCAGCTAGATCTTAAGTAGTTATAATAAACAAGCTTTATAAAAAAGATCATGCTAGTCAAAATGTGAAGAAAGGAATGAAACTTGAGGCTGGACGGGATGTAGGAAGTAAAACAGAAGGTTAAGCAGAGGAGATGGCAATTTTCCTTAGGACAGTTACAGTGGGATATAGAGGAGGGGCTTATATTCATCCACTGAGTTGTTCTGGTTGGATAATGTCAGTGTTCTGACTGTTCAGTTTACTTACCATACTGGGTATAATATCTTAACAGTGATGCATGGGAGGTGGGGTGATATGGGAATGACATGAAGTGAGGATTGAGAAAAAGGAGTCAGAGTGAAAAAGATAGACATGTAAACAAATAGTGTAATACAGTGCTACAAGTGTGGTAATCGACATGGCTATATATAAGATGGAGCTGTTTCTAAGGAGAGAATGATTCACTCTATGAGGATGTCAGAGAAGACTTTTTAGAGATTGTGATGCCTGAGCTGATTTTTCTCATGCAAAAGAATGGGATATAGGCTTTTCAGGCAAAAGAAACAGCATATGCCAAATTTTCAAGTAATAAAACTGAATGTGATGTTCAAGGACATATATATGGATTGATACTGCTAGACTGTAGTGCACAAAATGCGAAGGCATGGTAGAGATATTACTGGAAAGCTATTTTATCCTGCAAAACATTGGAATGCATGGAAATCATTGAAGTTCACTCAGCTAATCATATTTAATATATGCTTTGTATCTGATATTGTACTGGTTTTGAGGGGACGTTAGTCAAAGAGTGAATTGTCCATGCTATGTTTTACATCTATTATTTTGAGACTAATGCAAAGTGAATGAAATAAGAGAGATCTAGTACTCCATTTATGTAGTATTGCCTCATTTCATTATATAGCTATCTGTAATGGAGTTAAGTATTACTTGTTCAAAAAGGATCCACAAAGCCTATCCAAAGAGAATAGCTTAAAGGAAATTAGGTTGTTCTGGCAAATTAATTCTACCTTATTTATACAATGGTGGTTTACAGATTTCTATGACTTATTTTTATGATATTGGGAGAAAATGTAATGATTCTGTGGTCATGTACAAAGATGATCATAAATATGATGTGTGAAGCCAATTAAGAATAAGAGATAGAATAATTTGGCCTACACTATTATGCATCAGTGGCAGGGCAAGATATTGTACACTTACCCTTTTACCTACTAAGTATATTCTTCAGGTTTTTACATAATTGCCTCCTTCTTGTAGAAACTATAGGTACAGTCGTATTTTTTTCTTTAGAAACCTGGACAGTTTATTTTCCTTATTGTGAATTTAATTAAACATTACCTATCATAGTTTATTTTAATGTCCTTCTGCTTGCTAAAGTGACAACTTGAAAGGAGGGGTGTTGTCTTAACCCACTTTTTGGCACGATAGTGCCATAGTCAGTGTAGTAGTCATTTTGGATCAGAGAAATTGGATTCAGATCCTAGCCACTATCTTTCAAGCCTCATCAATAAAATGGGGACAATACTGTTACCCATCTTAATAGAGTCTTTTTTAAAAAGATTTTATTTATTTGAGAGGGCAAGAGTGAGAGAGATCACAGAAAGAGAGGAAGAGAGAGAAGCAGACTTGCCGCTGAGCAAGAAGCCCAATGCAGGGCTTTATCTCAGGATCCTGAGATCATGACCTGAACCAAAGGCAAATGCTTAACTGACTGAGCCACCCAGGCGCCCCTTAATATAGTCTTTATTTATCAATTGTCTTCCTCTTGTAGAGTGTAAGCTTTAAGAGAACAAAGAATTTGGGGCGCCTGGGTGGCTCGGCCAGTTAAGTGACCAACTCTTGATTTTCGCTTAGGTCATCAATCTCAGGGTTGTGGGATCAAGCCTTCTGTGGGGCTCTGCACTCAGCAGGGAGTCGATTTGAGGTTGTCTTCCTCTCCCTCTGTTCCCCCCCGCCCTGCTTGTGTGCTCTCTCTCTCTCTAAAAAAATGAATCTTTAAAAAAGAGAGAGAGAACAAAGAACTTGACATCTAGTTTAGTTTGTCTCCAGTGTCTAGAACATTGCTTTACACAATAGAAGTTCTTAATGAATGTTTGTGGAATATATGTATTAATAGATAGCATATATAGCTATATAAAATTTTTGTGAGGGCTAAATAAGTTTGAATCTATTAATTTTTTAGCATAGTATCTCTCATAGAATAGGCATTTAGTAATATATACATATATAAATTTTTTTACTAAATAGCTAGTATTAAAACAACATTTATCTTAAAACGGTATTTGAACATTGTTGTTCAAATCTTTTTGTATACATCTTTCCTTGTATAAATACCCAGTACTAGGTGAGATTAGTGGGTCTTGTGTAGATGTTTAACTATAAGAAACTGGCCAACTCTTTTCCAAAGTAGTTATTTCATTTTACACTTCCACCAGCAGTGTATGAAAATTTGGGTTGCTCCATATCCTTGCCAATCGTTGGTGTTGTTCTTTATAAATTTAGCCATTCTAGTGGGGGTGTAGTGGTATCTCATTGTGGTTTCAATTTGCATTTTCTCTGATGACTAATGCAGTTGAGCAATTTTTCATATGCTTATTGGCCGGTTTGCATATCTTCTTTTGTAAAATGTCTGTTTTAGTCTTGTTCATTTTTAGTTGGGTTGTTTGTCATTTTATTATTGAGTTGTAGCACTTATGGATCTACATTCTGGGTACAGTCCCTTACAAGATTGTCTCTATCTCTATCTCTATCTCTGTCTCTGTCTCTGTCTCTATCTATCTTTATCTCTATCTCCATCCCTATCTCTATATCTATCTCTTTTTTTATCTCCATCTCTATATATAGTTTTTCCTCCGAGCCTGTGGTTTGCCTATTCATTTTCATAACAACCTTTTTTCCCCTTCAGTAATTTTATTTCAAAATAATTTTAGATTTACAGAGGAGTTGCAAAGATAGTACAGAGAGTTCCCAAATACCCTCCCCCTAGCTTTGTCTATTGTTAACATCTTACATAACATTTATCAAAACTAAGAAATTAACATTGGTACAATACTATTAAATAAACTACAGACTATTCAGATTTTCCTAGTTTTTCCACTAATGTCCTTTTTCTGTTTCAGAATCCAATCCAGGATACCATATACATCTAGTTTTCATTTCTCTTCCAGTCTGTGACAGTTTCCTGGGCAGGTCCTGTCTTTTATGACCTCAAAAATCTTTAAAAGTCCAGTAATTTATTTTTTAGAATATGCCTCAGTTGGATTTAACAGGTTTTTTGTTTTGTTTTGTTTTATTTTGTTTTGATTGAGCAGAATCTTTAAAACTTTCAATGGAGTTCAATTTGTCAATGTTTTCTTACCTATTTTATGTTTTCTGTATCCTATTCAAGAAACCTCTGGATGTCCAAGTTTACAAAGATATTCTATATTTTCTTAGAAGCTTTGTAGTTGTGGCTTTTGTGTTTAGGTCTATGATCCAAGTTAAGTTAATATCTAAGGATTGAGATAAGAGATCAAAGTTCTGTTTTTTTAATGGATAATTAATTAGTTTTCCAACATTGCCTATTTAAAAGATTGACCCTTTTTCATTGTATTGCTATGATGCCATTGTTAAAAAATATGCAAGTATGGGTCTATTGCTGGATTCTAGTCTGTTTCATTGCTCTGTTTGTCTCTTATGCTGATATTGTAGCTTTAGATCAGAGGTATATAAACATTTTCTTAAAGGGCCAGGTAGTATTTTAGATTTGCTGGATATAAGATCTCTCTTAAAATTACTCAGTTCTGTTGTAGCATAGATAATAGGCAAGTAAATTGCTTTTGCTATGTTTCACTAGAATTTTATTTACAAAAACAAGCAGCCAGCCTATGGACTGTATTGTTGGTTTCTATTTCAGAGTAAGATTCGAAATCAAGTAATGTAAGTCCTCCCGATTTGGTTTTGCTTTTCCTTAGTTGTTGTGGTTATTCTAGGTCCCTTGTAGGTTTATGTAAATTGTGAAATAAGCAATTAATTTTGAAAACAATACCTGTTGAAAGATTTATTTTTATTGCATTGAATTTATAGACCAATTTGGGAAGAATTGACATTCTTAACAGTATTTTGTCTCCCAGTTCATGAGCATGATGTATTTTTTCATTGATTTAGGTCTTTTCTAATTTATTTAATAAATGTTTGTATAGAGGTATTATAGATGATTTGTTAAAATGTTTCCTAAGTATTTTTGTGGTTTTGAAGTTTTTATAAATGATATGAACTAATTTAGTTTGCAGTTTCACTACTATGAATCTGTGAGCTTCCTAAATTCCTTAGTGATCATAGTACATTTGTTTGTTTTCTTAGAGTTTTCTATGTACATAATTATCTCGTCTATGAATAAAGACAGTTATCTGTCTTCCTTTCTAATCTTTATGGTTTTCCTTATTTATTATAGTGGCTTTGATTTCCAATAAATTATTGAATAGAAGTAGAAGTGATGATAGCAGGGAATCTAGCTTTGATTCTGATCTCAGAAGGAAATAAATATATTTCTTAATATTAAGTATGATATTATTTTCAAATTCTTCAGAGATATCTTTTATTGGAATAAGGATGTTCCCTTCTATTTCTAATTGTAGAAATAGGTTTTTAAAAAATCATGCATGGGTGTTGAATTTTGCCATATACTTTTTCTGAGCCTAATAATACAATCATATTATTTTTCTTTTATATTATGTTAATAAGTAGGAGAAATATATTGATTTATTTTAAAATATTAATGCATGTTGACATGCCTAAGATAAACTCCATTTGATCATGCTGTATTATTCTTTTAAATTATTTGCTAATTTTTTCAAAGGATTTTGGTGTCTAAGTTTATGTGGCATGGAAAATAGGTATATAATTTTCTTTACTTGTAATATCCTTTTCTTGTTTTGGCACCAAGGTTACATTGGCTTCAGGACAGGACTTGGGAATGTTGATCTAATCATTTTTGAAGTTGTGTAAAATTTGTAACATTTCTTCTTTGTATTTGATAGTACTCACGAGTGGAGCCATCTGGGGCTATAAGGCTTCTTTATTTGCAAAAACTTTCATTACGAATTATTTTTATTTTATAGTTCTTGGGAATTTCTTGTATCATTTTTATGAGTTGTGTCAATCAATGAATTTATCCCCCTTTATCTAATTTGGAAAATGTGTGCACATAAAGTTGTTCATTGGATTTCTTTTTTTTTTTCTTTCTAATGCCCTGAGGCTTTGTACTGATATTCCCTTTGGCATTTCAGATACTGGTTTGTATTTTCTCTGTATCTTCTCTCTCTCCCTCCTTCCTTCCCTCATTAATGTGGCTAAAAGTTTATCAATTTAATAGATATTTTCAAAGAATCTGCTTTTGGTCTAATCACTTTTTCTCTTATATTTATTAATTCTTTCCTTCTACTTTGTGCTTGACTTGTACTTGTTTTTATAATTCCTTACAGTGATCCTTATGTTATTAGATTTAACTATTCTTCTTTTTAAATATAGGCATATAAAGAGCTATGAATTTCTCTATAAACATTATTTAAGCTGCATCCCACAAATTTTGAAATGTTATGTTTTTGTTATTCAATTCAAAATATTTAAATATTCCTTGTGATTGCTTAAGTCATTCATGAGTTACTTAAAATTATTTTGTTTAATTTGTGTGGTTTCCATGGTTTTCTTTATTGTCATTGTTACTGAAATCTAGATTGATTCCAGTGTTGTTAGAAAACATACTATATATATATGACCTCAATCCTTATAAATTTTTGAACTTATTGAATGTCCTAGCATATAGTTTATCTTAGTGAATATTCCCTGTACACTAGAAAATTATGTGTATTCTTCTGTATGGGTACAGTGTTCTATAAATATTAGCTAGGTTATTTGGTATGTAGAGTCAATCACGTCTTCATTGTCCTTGATATTTTGGTCTACTTTATCCATCAACTACTGAAAGAAGGCTGTTAAAATTTCCAACCATAATTGTGGATTTAGTCTGTTTCTCCCCTTAGGTCTGTCAGTTTTTGCTTCATGTTTTCAAAGTTCTGTAATGAGATGTATGTGCATTTCATGTTATATCCTCTGATGAATTTGTGCTTTTTTTAGGACATTCCCTCTTGATAGTCATGTTCTTTGTCTAGAAGTCTTATTTGTCAGTTGTTAATGTTTTCACTCTAGTTTTCATGATTAGGTTTAGAACTGTGTGTGTTTGTATATTCATATATATATATATTCATTTTTTGTACCTTTCTGGATCTTTATATTTAAAATGTATCTCTTATGAACAGTGTATATTTGTGTCTTTTTTTTAAAGCCAGTTTGATAGTGTCTCTCATATAAATGGAGTAAGTGCCTTACTCCATTTATATCTTCATTTAATATACCTATTGAAATATTTGAGAGGTTAAATAAATCATCTTGCTATTTCCATTCCATTTGTCCCATTTGCCTTTTTGTTCATTTTTCCATTCTTTCCTGCCACATTTTGGATTTATTGAATATTTTTTAAAATTTTTCTTCTCTTTTTCAATTCTAGGATCTTTATTTGATTTAAAAAAAAATGATTTCTATATCTCTGATGAGATTTCCTATGTTTACTTATTGTACACAGCTTTTACTTTAAATCCATGAAAATATTTATAAGTTTTTTTTAATGTCCCTCTCTAAGTATACCAAAATACTCCCCCTACAAAAAACAAACAAACAAACAAACAAACAAAAACAAATAAAAACAACCCTTGGTCTTCTTTTACTGACTTTTTCTCTCTTGTTTATCAGTCACCTTTTCTTTTTTTTTTTTTTTAGTCTAGTAATTGTTGAATGTATGCTGAACTTTTGTAATTCCACATTATCAAGAATTTGTTTTTTTCCTTATCTAAAATTTGTTGAGTGTTGTGATAGGTAGTTACTTTAGTGGTGGGTTAGTTTGATCTTAGTAAGACTTGCTTTTAGGCCCTTTTTTTTTTTTGCTACAATAACCTGACTCCTAAGAAATGGCCTTTCTGAGTCTTAACTGAATGACCAGAGTGTCTCTCTGGTGTTTGTTCTCTGGATTGCTGGAGGTCCAGTGTCTGCAATCACCGTATAACACCTATAAAATTCCTAGATCCTCAGCTCACAGATGCCCCAAAATTATTTTCTTCAGGGCCTTAGAGAGTTTTACCCTATTCTAGCACTGTTTAGCATTTGGCCACTTTTACTAAAAACTCCTATGGAGATTACTGGAGTTTCTTCTCTGTGTAATTCTCTCTTCTCTGGTACTCTACTTAGTACGTTGCCCCACAAATTTCAGCCTCTTTACCAGCCCCAAGTCTTGATACCCGTTTCTTCTACTTACCAGACTACTGCTCCCTATTTAAAATATACTTCTGTCTACTGTGCTTTGAACAGTGCTTCTAGGCAGGAGGTTGTGGCGCTTGTGAACCTCACTACCTACATTTACTTTCAAGGGTCACAGCCCTCTGCTGTATTATGTTCAATACCAGAACACAGCTAACATGGTTGATTTATATATTTTATCTGGGTTTACAATTATTTACAGCAGTCACTAAAGGGAGGAGGAACATGAAGTATGGAAATGTTAGTCTTATAACGGTCAGTCTTCATAGCCAGAACCAAGAGTTAGAGATAGGTTTTAATCTCATCTTGCTTATCAAGAAATCTTTTTTCTTAAAGTTTTTAATTTATTTGACAGAGAGAGAGAGCACAAGCAGGGGGAGTGGCTGGCATAGGGTTAGGGAGAAGCAGGCTCCCCATGGAGCAGGGAGCCAATGTAGGGCTTGACCCTAGGACCCCTGGATCATGATCTGAGCCAAAGGCAGTAGCTTAATTGTCTGAGCCACCCAGGCACCCCACCTAGCATTTTTTTCAGTTGTAAAGAAGAAACATAAATATCCAGATTTGATATGTGCACAGATCACCTATAAGAAAATCAGGATCAAAAAAAAAAAAAAAAAGAAAGAAAGAAAATCAGGATCATTCCGTTCATTCATTTGGATGTACATGTGTGCATTTCATATCTGTTCTAATAAACAACTTGTCTCTTTCTTGGTGACTTCATTGAATACTGAAAATGCTGATATTTTAAGCAGTCTGTATACTTTTGTTTATCATCATTTGCACTGAAATATATGTACATCTATAGTGTAGTGAAGTTTATTATACCAAAATACTTTTTCTACTGTTTTATATTCTTATTTATATCATATTTTCTCCATCAATATGATGAAGTTACACTGAAGTTTCCATAACACAATGGAAATATAAATAATATTACCAATTATAAAAAATACAAGGCATTTTATATTAAATATGCTGACATGTTTATGTATAAGAATAAAATATAAAATATAAACATAAAATAACTATAAATAATTGTAGTTATTTGTATATAATTTTTATATTATAGATGAATTTTATGCATGTATATAAAATAAATTTAACAATAATATATTTAAGATATTTTATATATATTAATTATTTAACATGTTGCTTCAGCTTTCTTTTTTTCAAGATTTATTTATTTATTTGAGAGAGAGAAAGTGAGCACAAGCTGGGTAGAGGCAGAGAGAAAGAATATCCAAGCAGTTTCCTGCTGAGCACAGAGCGTCAATTCGGGGCTGGATCTCACAACTGATAAGATCAGGACCTGAGCCAAAACCAAGAGTTGGACACTTAAGTGCAACTAGCCATGCAGGCATCCCACTCCAGCACTTTTTTTAGTTCTGGAAAAGAAGAAATAGATATATATCCAGATTGGATGCATGCAGATATCCCCTATAAGAAAATCAGGATCAATGTCAAGTAAATATAATAGATTATTCTTGGAAAATACACCAGATACCAGTGAAATACGAGAAAGTATAGCAGTAATTTAAGACTGAATACTTCAATTGGTACATCTCTAAAACTGAGCTATTAGCATTGAAAAATAAAAGTATAATTTGGTCACTATTTTTTAAATTGTCAAAAGGGAGAGTGAAATAGTTAAACATTTTCTAAAATAAAGCACTCAAAAGACTACTGTGATTTAAAATGGATAGTGGAAAAAAACCTGTCTGTTTAAAAATCTGTAGTTGGAAGGTAATTAATTCCACCTTGCTCAAGGCACATTATTTTCTGTTTCTTTGAATACCATTCACAACACTCTGTGTGTGTGTGTGTGTGAGAGAGAGAGAGAGAGAGAGAGAGAGAAAGATTTGGCACCAAAAAGAATTTTTAAAAGAAGCTTAGGTTTCTCTTGGGGAGCAAATCTCATACATGTACTTAGCTTTTTGTGTTTTCTTCTTGATTTCAAGATAGTTTTGTAATTTTTTCAATGAACTTCCAATATATATTTTCTTCACAGGACCACTTATTCAAGAACTTTTAAGGGGTTTCACTAAGCACTGAAAATTTACTTATTATTTAATACATCCCATGTACTGAATGATACATGCCCATTTTAAAATAAATATATCAGAAAAAGTTGATTAAAAATAATAATTTGAGATTAAAAGATTTAGAGAAATTGTGTTACCTTGCCTAATATGTTTGGAAACATCTTTAAATTACATAAAGCCTAAATAGAAATCACTGATTCATAATTTCCTTTGAATTAGATGGATTTTTGCTATTTCAATATGAGTCTATAATTATTGAAGGCTTAAGGGGGATCCATGCTAATAATAGTTTGATATCATTCAAAAAGGGTTATAAAGTAGAAAAATGGAAAGGAACATATATCAAGGACAACAGCAACCAAAAACAAGCAAAACAAAACGTCTGCTCACCAACTACCAATTAAGGATTACCCCCAAAAAGTCACTTTATATACATTTACCAATTAATCCCCACGACAATCCTAGTATATCCATTTTACAAATGGAGCCTCATTTACCAGGTCCCTAAACCCATATTCTTTCTATTACTTCGCATTGACTTCAAGGTTATTTATTCCAGACCTTTTGTTTTATATATGGGTGGGGTGGGAGGGGAGGAAACAACTAACCAAACACACAGAAAACAGAAACTAAGAGTCCCAGAAAGATATTTAGTTTGCTTAATTAAAGACAGATAACAAGTAGTAGCCTGGATATTCAGTCCCGGATCTCCTTAGTGTTTGTGTTTGTAGCAGACTCAACAATATTATCCTGAGTGATAAAACCCATCTTTCGAAATTAACCACAGGAGAACTTACACATTTAAATTTTTAAAAATCTGCAGTTTTCCATGCACAAGATTCCCAAGTCTTTCAGTTTGTGAATTTGCACCACTTGCCTTGTTGTAGTATTGTTTTGGATGATTTCTTTTTTTCTTTTTTTTTTTTTTTTCACTGCTGTCCTAGCTAGTAGACTTAGGATTTGAACCATGAAATCAATTTTCCTCATCATAGACTAAGAAGAGCTACAGGTTATAGTACTTTATTAAAAAATGTTTAATAGAGATAAGCAAAGCAATCAATGAGCTTTTATGTTCATTTTGTATTTGTATTCCTTTCCTCTCTCCTACCTGGAAGGAAGATAAATACTTGGCCTGTTCATGCTTCTCTTTTATCCCACCTATCCAGTGGTCATTGTGATAAATAGGTTAAAAATATTCTCCAGATGGTTCTTATATTAGTAAAAAATATATTTTGTTATATTTTAATATTTGCCTAGTTGATTGTTTTCAAAATGTTACGTAGTTATTTAAAGATAGTAATGGCAATGCCTGAAGAGAGGCTGATAATTCCATTATTTAGAGGTAGTTCCATTCTCTGTATTTTGCTAATTTCAACTACCCATCAAAATCATGAATTATTAAATGTTGAGAAGTTAAGTAAGGAAGTTTCAATGCCTATAAGGGCCCATAGAAGATTAAGTAATTAGCTTATTCCCCTTATTTTACAGATGAAGAAATGCTACGTACTTTGTAGGCCTCTAACATAATTCAATTTCAGTTAAAAAATACTAATCTGTTCCCTATTTTTATTTTTATTTATTTATTTTTTAAAATATTCTATTTATTTATTCATGAGAGACAGAGAGAGAGAAAGAGAGAGAGAGGCAGAGACACAGGCAGAGGGAGAAGCAGGCTCCATGCAGGGAGTCCAACGCGAGACTTGATCCCAGGACTCCAGGATCACGCCCTGAGCCGAAAGCACGCACTCAACCCCTGAGCCACACAGAGATCCCCTGTTCTCTATTTTTAATATGAGATTCTATTCTCCTCACATTTGGCCAGCATTTATTGTTGGTAATGTGGGCCTCAGAAAGCGGCGCATGCTTTTTCTCCCAAATAAGAGAACTGATACTTACTCCGTATTTTTGAATATTATTTTTTGATAATTTGAATAATTTTTTAATAATATTCGAATTATTTTTGAAATATAGTAATTGATAGGTATTATTGGAGAAAGATTAATTAATGCATAAACTTTGAAAAATGATACCTACAAAAGGAATCTAATAGATTACTGTCCTTGATTTGGAGAGTGGAGAGTTTTTAACCAAAATTTAATTTTATTGTAGCTCCAGAGTATCAGAGCCAGTAAAAATACAGGAACATGATACTTTTGGTCTTTTTTTTTTTTTAATTCAGTGACATTAGTGCCATTTAAGTATAGCTAAAAGAAATGATGTAAAACTAAATAATTTTCTGTCCTAACTTAGGACAGAAAAAAAAAAATCTATCCTAACTCTTTATGAAAGGAATAGCAGTGATTCCTCAGAGATACCAAGGAGAGTCCCTGATCTGAGGAGAGTTAACTTAATATGCTTATGTAATACACAGTTTTTGCTATGTGAATACTTAAGAGGATCAATTATGATATATTTTAAGGCATCCATTTCAGTCAGACTTCTATATTTGTATCTCTTGGATCTGACTCATGGTGAAAACATGCTCAAAGATCCATGCAAAGCATTCTAAATTTCATAGTTAAATTAGTATTTCCCATATGCAATAAAGTAGCATTTTCATGACTGCACTACTTTGCAGTAGCTTTTCAAAGAAAATTAGGGGTGAAGCTATGTTTATCCTCTTTATTTCCAAAAGTTGATTATTATTTCCAAATGTTTCTCTAAGAAACATCTCTAAACATCCCAAAATAAACCTCTCAATATCTCATATTGCAAATAGGAAATCTTTAAATAATCTTGAATTTGACCGAGAGACCCAAGGAAAGGAAATTTTCTTCCGAGGACATATAGGCGAGGGATAGCTGCTCTCCAGGACAGAGGCAGAATCTTAGGAGGCTTCCTGACTCAGGATCAGTGTGAGGACATGCTAGCAGCCCAACTGGAGAGGGAATAGAATAAGTGATCTCTATTAAGTAACTTGAAAAGCAGTGTCAAAAGTCAGTTTGTGTGATGTGTAGAAATTGAACTGTCAGGGAACAAAGAGGTTTTGTAAAGAGAATGCCGTGTTGGTATTATTGTCTTGATTATGCTGTTACATACTGCAGGTTTCATGGGTCCTCCTACCCATCACAGATTGGCTGTC
The DNA here is from genome assembly GCF_053574225.1 of Canis aureus. NCBI lineage: Eukaryota > Metazoa > Chordata > Mammalia > Carnivora > Canidae > Canis > Canis aureus. The sequence goes on from NC_135614.1 coordinate 51,233,776, forward strand.
TTCCACCCAGGCTCTCTGGGAAATTCTAGTTATTCAAAAAAGATGAAGGCAGTACATTTAAACTCGAGTTCCTATGAGATTACATGATTATGCCCTGCTGACTTCAGATTAGATTCTGCCTGCTAGATGGAACACTTCAGCAATCTTAATGCCTCAGGACTTCAGTGGTGCTTTCTCCCTGGGTGATGCTAATGACCATCCTCTCACCTGGGATTGTGTCCTTCAGATTTAGTACTGTAGCAAGACTCAAAGATCAAGGATCTGGAGAAGTTTGCCAGATGCCAAGTGAATTATTGCTAAAATTCTCAGCTGCCTTCTGTTTTTAAAAAAGTAATCATGTTGAAGGTCATTTTTGAGCTTGAGGCAAATTTTTTAATCTAAAGCATAATGTAGAGGCTCACTGAATTAGAACTCATTTTGAGAGTTTCAATAACTTTGAGCTCAGTTTCTAAGTATACCATATATAAGATTAATAACTTTTATCTTAGGGGTATCTCCCTCAAATGTTGGACATTATTGAATTATTTACTTTTTGAATGGAAAATGGGCCTAAAGGCACTGAGGAGGCATGAGTTTTATGGAGAATACAGCATTTATTATGTACTAGCTATATGTAATAATAATAATAATAAATGTTAACTATTCCCTAAGAAGATATTTTGTCAAGTGTATAAAAATTAAATATTTAAGAATGCTCCTTACAAATTTATCAATTTTAGTAGAAAAAAATTAAAAAACCCACATTAATCAGTAAGAGAGTATTGTTGGTATCTAAAATTAAGGAGACTCCTCTGCAGGCATTGAAGTGATGATGTAGAGAATATCTAAGATATATATGTATTTATAAGTGAGTAACAAAATAGCATGTATAATATGGTCATAGAAGTCTATATTTATATTTGTTTTCTAAAAGTTTATATGACAGTCTTTTAACAGTGGCTATTTCTAGGTGATGGGTTTGCTTGACTATTTTCTCCTTTAGTCCTTACTATGTCTTCTAGTTTTTCTACAATTACTATAGATTACTTTTATAAGAAAAACAAATATCTTTCCATTTTGAGTAAAATAATCTTATCTGGATATAAAATAAATTGAAAATTGAGTATGTATTGAGCAGTCAACTACATACTTGTTTGGAAATATTGACTGTTTCATTTATTTAATCCTTCCATAAATCCTCTACTAGAGGTATTATAGTCACTATTTTACAGGTGGGAAAAAAAGAATCAGAGAGGTTATATAACTTGTACAATGTCAAATTACATAGATAGTAAGGAATAGAATCAGGAATCACTACCATGTTTCTCTGAATCTTTCTTAGCCTTACTAAGGGCAGTTTGGTGACATGTTGTCAATGGCCTATCAGTCTTGGAAAAGAAAAAGGGAAGAGTGGTATGTGTTTGTCATCATTGATAATAGTCTTCCATTTCACTTCTGCTTTCCAGTGTGGGTCATAGCAGCATTTACAGTATTACATTAGGAATAGAAATGTGAAGAGCTCTTTGGTTACAGAAAGTCTAATGTGAAGATTTATAGTAGTGGATCATCAAAAGCACACACAATTTATCTGCTTCAATTTATTTTAATTCTCCCGACTTATTGCAAGAAGACATAGAGGATGGAACTGTGAAATCCCTTTTTCATGTGCTCCTTACTCATGAGGAAGTCTCACTCTGTCCTCTGTTTGAGAGTGGCATATTTCCTTGTGGAATGTGTCTCTAACTTTATTTCTGGTTCAGCTAATAGCATGGTTGAAACCCCACTAATAATAGCAGAGAAATCTTCCAATTATGGCCACAATTTTAATCATTGAGCCTTGAATACCATTCAGCTTCTGGAGTATAAAATCCACTATTTTGAGATGTTGACCTTTAATTTCTCAAGGGTACCTTAATAGAGTGGATTCAGGGTGATTCAGGGAAACCATCTTCAAATTTTTCTACAAGAGAATAAACTGTGAAAAAATTCTTTGAAGTGAAGAAACAGAAACTCAAAAGGAAGAAAAGTCTGATGGCATTAAATTACTTATTTGCTTTAAAATATTCTATATAAATCAGTTTGCCCTTGGGATGCCTGGGTGGCTCAGCGGTAAGTGTCTGCCTTCAGCTCAGGACATGATCCTGGAGTCCCAGGATCAAGCCCTACATCGGGCTCCCTGCATGGAGCCTGCTTCTCCCTCTGCCTATGTCTCTGGCTCTCTTTTTCTCTTTGTCTCTGTCTCTTATGAATAAATAAATAAAATATTTAAAACAAACAAACAAACCAATAAATAAATAAATACATTTGCCCTTACCGTATAATATTTTGTTATGGACAATAATTCATATTTCTTTCCATATTATTTTGATTTTTAATTAAACTTGTAGAGTTCAAACAACTGTATCATTTGTAGTAGATAACTCTCAGGAGCATAAGGAAGAGTTTATTCAAGTAAATTTTCTCTATAATGACAGTGTTTAATCTAACATTTAATCATACAAAACAATAGTACTTGTGAATTCAATTTTAGAGTACTCAAAATATAGGATTATAACTTTAGGAGTAGCTGGATATAAATTTGTGACTTTTAACATATGATTTTTGGCTTTAACTGTAAAAAACAATAAGAATAACAACAGCAACCACTTTAAACATTGTACATTTTGTAAGCTGATTAAAATTGTAAAGGTCAAACTACTGGGAGTAACAGAGTTAAGAAGCTAGAATCTATGATAAGGACTTTGTATAGACTAGTTTTCTAAAATTCTGTTGGTTTACATACAGGGTTGCTGAGTAATGAAATATACTCTGTCTTTGAGGAAGCCTTATGATTAACTGTGAGATGTTTGTTTACTGTTTTGAATTTTTCTTTAAATAGGATTTTATTTTTATTTTTTTAAGATTGATTTTATTATTTATTTATTTATTTATTTATTTATTTATTTGAGAGAGTGTGAGAGAGAGCATGAACTGGGGGAGAAGCAGATGGAGAGGGAGAGGCAGACTCCCCCTGAGCAGGGAGCACAATGTGGGCTTTATCTCAGGACCCTGGGATCATGACCCAAGCTGAAGGCAGGCACTGAATTGGCTGAGCCACCCTGGTACCCCTTTAAATAGGATTTTAAAGGAAACCAAGACATCAAAGGCCATTTGAGATTCGAAAATGCACGATATTTTAGTAACTCTGGACATTATATATTATATTTCTGGAGAAATAGCAAGTAGGTTATGAGGTACAAAATTTGACTTTACATTTAATGCTTCTCCACATAGGAAAGTAAATCTATTCTTTATATTTCAAGAGATAATGGAAAATGCTTTTAGTCCTTGGTCATCCTATGTACACACAAACACGCACATGGACAAACATACATATCAATAAATATATCCCCACTGCTTCTGAATTGTTAAGGTTAATTTGCATGTTTAGTCATGGGTCAATTCATTTAGATGGTACATGGTAAGACACCATAGTTTACATTCCATATTGGAACTATGGAAGAAGAGAAATTAAGTCAACTCTCACAGTCTCATCTATTACATAATCCTGTGGGCAATTCCCAAATTCTTCTTTATTTATCATCAAATGCAGATAGTCTTAGCATGTAGCAGTCTCGTAATTTATATAATTTTTTATTATGTGTTTATGATTAGATTATGAGCTCCTAGAGGGAAGAGATAATATTTTATTCAATTCTGTCACCATCATAGTACCTAAAATGATGTTTTATACACACAATAAACCAGTGGCCAATACATGATTACTGAATTAATGAAAAACAGAGAACAATTTTTCACAAAAGAATATACCAAGAGATATAGTTATTATTTATTTATTAATTCATTTCTAATTTGAAAGACATATAATAAATGTGTTTTTTAAAGCATTACACATCTATTTTTAGTTCATAACAGTCTAATTCTTTTTTTAAGATTTTATTAATTTATTCCTGAGAGACACAGAGAGAAGCAGAGACATAGACCGAGGGAGAAGGAGGTTCCTCATAGGGAGCCTGATGTGGGACTCAATCCCAGGACCTTGCTTGGGATCACACCCTGAGCCAAAGGCAGACACTCAACCACTGAGCCACCCAGGTGTCCCAACCTAATTCTTTATTAGTTTACACCACTAGCTGGGCTCTTATAGGCATCTGAATTTGAGATCTTATTAGAGATTATTGCTTATTGTGACTCTAGATATATATTCAGCAGTGTGTTTAGAGAAGTATATATCATATCAAGTAGTATTTTACAACACAAGAATCCTTCAACATTAACAAATGTATTGGTGCAATACACCATATTAATATAGTGTTATCTTCATGGATGCTAAGGTGGTCAGATACCATGCAAGTATACAAAAGCTGGTGGTTTTCCTTTCTTTTAGCAATCTTTCATTAAAATGTGATGGAAATTTACCCTGAAATATGCATAGTTATTTATAAAAGGAAGAAGAAACCTCAATTTGAATAATTTTATAAACACATATTCAGTATTATAAAAACCTCAGTTCTTTGAAATTGATCTGAAAATGCAATAAAATGTTCATCAAAATCTTAATTTTTTTAAAGAGAAAATGAGAGTCATCTCAAAGAGTAAATTTGTGGATTAAGTAAATCAATGGAATTTAGCATATGAAAAGATGACATTTTAAATCAGTGGGAAAAGGTAAAATGTATAAAATGATTAATGGATGTATGATAAAAAGTGGCATTAATAGGAGATTTTTTTCTCTACTTCTCTTCCAGAATCAAGAGAGGGAAAACCACTTAGAACAAAGTGTTATTATCTATAATATGTAAGCATCTCATTTGTATCAATAAGGAAAAAAATGAGAAGAGACATTACTGACAGATTAATATGTAAAATATGCCTCAGCCTCAGTAATATTTGAAGAAATAATAAAGTAATAAAGAGATACCACCTTTTTTTGAAAGACATTAAAATGTCATTAGTATTCTCAACCATTTGAGACATTGTTGCTTGCTACCTGACGATATCTATCAAAATTTAAAATGCAGCTTGAAGCAGTTTTCTCTTACTTGATATATGTTACTGGATGCAGCTAACTTTCTTTTAAGAATCTACAATTGAGAACTGTTTGCATTAGTTCAAAAATGTATGCTTGCAATCATATTTCTTTCAGCATCTTTTGTAAAAGAAAAAAACAAACATTGAAAGCAACATAAAAGTACTTGAATGAGGAAATGAATGTATCAATTTTGATAAACCCATTTAATAAAACACTAGGTAGAAATAAAAATAATAATGTAAGCTTACTTACACTTATTTGAAAAATGTCTGGAATATATCATGAAGTGCAAATGCCTGTTGGAGATAAACATGTCTAGTGTGAACTCATTAGACCTATACCAAGCTATTTGCAGTGTCTACCTTTAGAGTGTGGTTGTAAAATGATGAAGAAATAATATTTACTACTCACATTTTATATTTTGTTTGAGTATATTACAAGTGTTTGTTACTTTTTAATTAAACAATGAACAAATTCTAAAAAAGGAAAAATAAAAGAAAGAAATGCAAAATTATAGATCCTGGTAGCCATGTGGAACATGCATGAATTTCAGGGAAATGGGAGGAGTAGAAGGAATACCATTTAGTTACTCCTTGCATTACTCCAAGGAGTGGACATTTAGTGATAGAAACTAGATAGAAGAGAAAGGACTAGTTTCTGTAGACATTTACAAGGTCAGATCAACATGACTGGTTATAGAAAAAAAAGACCCAGAAATGCTAACAATAACATCTGACGATAGCACATTAAGGCTAATGTTTTTAATTAATAAATTAATACCTTTTGCCTAGTTTATAGGTATGATGAAAGATATTTGTTAAGTCTAGCTACATGATGTTAAAATTAAGAATAATCAAATTTCTCTTTTTTAAAGTTTTAAAATACGAGTGACTCAGATCTTCTGAGATCTTGTGGTGAAGACATAGGTTGTTAGTAAGCAAGATTGAAATATGGGCCTGAAATCAGATACACCTTTTCCTATTGGGAATATAGGGAATTTTTTTCATCTAAATTATAGGGAGTCACCCTTCCTAACATATCACTTTTTCTATTGGCCTCTTCACATGATGCTACTACATCATCAAAACTTGATACATCACTGCTTCTTGATACTTTTGGTTCTGTGGATGATGCTGAACATATTCCAAAAGGTAACATAGCTGCTGTATTACAGAATGCAGTGTGTATGCAATCAGAATGTCAATTTACTTAATTTGTAAGATTAAGTAAGACTTAATCTTACTCATATGTGGGATTTAAGAAACAAAACAGAGGACCATAGGGGAAGGGAGAGGAAACTAAAACAAGATGAAATCAGAGAGGGAGACAAACCATAAGAGACTCTTAAATTTTATTTTATTTTTTTTATGATAGTCACACAGAGAGAGAGAGAGAGAGAGGCAGAGACACAGGCAGAGGGAGAAGCAGGCTCCATGCACCGGGCCCGATGTGGGATTCGATCCCAGGTCTCCAGGATCGCGCCCTGGGCCAAAGGCAGGCGCTAAACCGCTGCGCCACCCAGGGATCCCAAGACTCTTAATCATAGGAAACAAACTGAGGGTTGCTGGAGAGGAAGGGGGCTGAAGAACTCGGGTAACTGGGTGATAAACATTAAGGAGGGTACGTGATATAATGAGCATTGGGTGTTATATAAGTCTGATGAAACATTGACCTCTACCTCTGAAACTAATAATATACTTTATGTTAATTAATTGAATTTAAATTAAAAAATAAAATAAAAAAGACAATCTCCAGTAATATATGGAATATATTCATCAAGTTGAATTATCTAGGCAAACCTCTTTTATCTTTAAAATGAACTTCTGGAAGACTAATCACTTTCCTTGGTTTTGAAAACTCTAGAGATGCTGCTCACTACACCCTTGGGCAAGTATCTTCCCAAATGAGTAGGACAATCACTGCAGTATATTGATGGACCCTTAGAAAAGATTCCAAATGACACCTTCAGATGTCTTTCTTCTGATCTGGAACCAGAGCTAATCTTATCAAAGATCATAGGAATAATTGCTTTTATTTAATTACTTCAGTAGTCTCATTCACACAGTTCCTGTAAATTACATTTACACCCAAGAAGTTTTGCATTGAGAACACGATTTGTGAATAGAATCAATCATTTTTAAAGGAATACTAATTAATTACAAGCCATAAGTCATTTACTTAAATCCCATGGGAAAAAACCTTAGTCTTCAAACTATTATTCAGTTTTCATTTTTGGTATGCATAGTAACAATTTTCTACTTGTAAATAATTTACTGGAATGCTCATACTTGGGAAATTTTGTTTCATCTCCTTTTCCTTACTACTACTACTACTACTACTACTACTACTACTACTGTCACCACTACTACATTATTTTCCTGACCTTTTTCTGTGAATTACAAAGTTATGTTTTTTTTTAAATTGATTTTGTTATCATGGGTAATTTTGTTAAGTATTACTTTCATTTTGCAGTACAAGCTTTACCCCAATAAAGGATTTCTCCTTGTTGAAAAAAGATTTACAAGTGGAGAAGGAGTTCGTGGTTTATGGTACCATTAAGGACCCTCTCAAAACTGCAGTGAAATTCTAGCTTATGGGGGAAAAAAAGTTCTAAACCAGTTATCCTGACTACTATTTGGAGATAAACCTAGAAGAAATAATTTTTTACTTTTTATTTTTTTAAATTTATTTTTATTTTTTTTTATTTTTTAAAAGATTGTATTTATTCACGAGAGACACACACACAGAGAGAGAGGCAGAGACACAGGCAGAAGGAGAAGCAGGCTCCATGCGGGGAGCCCAATGTGGGAGTGGATCCCAGGACTCCAGGATCATGCCCTGGGCCTAAGGCAGGCACTAAACCACTGAACCACGCAGGGATCCCCGAAGAAATAATTTTTTAGAAATAATTTAGGAACTAGGATGCCTGGGTGGCTCCGTCAGTTGAATGGCTGACTTGATTTCAGCTCACATCATGATCTCAGGGCCCTGAAAAAAAAAAGTCTTAGGCTCTGTGCTCAGCAGGGAGCCTGCTTACCAATTCTCTCTTTTCCTCTTCCTCTCCCCTTTCTCCCACCCATGCACGTTCTCTCTCCATCTCTCTCTCTTTAAAATTAATTTTTTGGGGATCCCTGGGTGGCTCAGTGGTTTAGCACCTGCCTTTGGCCTGGGGTACGATCCTGGGGTCCCGGGATTGAGTCCTGCATTGGGCTCCTGGCATAGAGCCTGCTTCTCCCTCCTCCTGTGTCTCTGCCTCTCTCTCTCTCTATCATGAATGAATAAATAAATAAATCTTTAAAAAAACAAAAAATAAAATTAATTTTTCTCTCTCTATCATGAATAAAATAAATAAATCTTTAAAAAAATAAAAAATAAAATTATTTTTTTTAAAAAAGAAACTTAGGAATATAAACATGTGAAAAGGGATGGTATCTCTTGCCTCTAGAGATATGGTATGAGAATATTTTAAAGAAAAAGTAATGCACCAGAAGGCAGATGTGTGTTTTAGGTTCTGTTAGCTGTGCATCAAAATTTATTGTGGCCTTATTATGTGACAAATTCAATATAAGGCCATGGTATCTCTATCAGCTTACTCATTAGTTTTAGATTCATGTTGCCTTTTCTATAATATTGAGATAATTCTTAACAGCCCAAAGTTTGGGGATAGACTGTAGTTAAGTAGACCGTAATAAATTTTAGATGCTATTGAACACTTACTGTGTGCTGGGTAGTATCTTGAAAGCTTAATAAATATTATGTCAATTAAACCTCACAGTAGTTCTACCAGATAGATTTGATCATCCCCATTTTATAATCCACTGAAAGAGTTTGGGAGGTGCCTGTATAACTTACCCAAGTTCACATTATTAATAAATTGCAAGCCAGTTTTGTGAGCCATGTTGGTCTGTCTTAACCAGAATTCTCAACCTTTACACTATAATGTTTCCATAGATGATTTCTCCAGACTTTTTATTTTGAAGATTTGTGTTTATCTCCCAAAAGGCTTAGCCTAGTGCTTAAACACACATACTCTTTATTTGTGGGGTGAATTTCTTCTTTTTCCCCTAAAGTTTAGCAGTCACTTTCTATGCTTAAAGCAAAAATATTGGATTTTCTGACCTCCTACAAAGACATGTTCTTATCCACTGCCCCATGATCCATAATTTGAAATCCATAGTTGTTATCACTAACCACATAAGCCCCTTCACCCCTGAGATTGCCATCATCCTGAGAGGCACTGTGGGTTAGAGGACAGTGCAGAGGATTTGAGTCAGGAAGGTCTCAGGTAGGGACACTTGGGTGGCTTAGAGGTTGAGCATCTGCCTTTGGCTCACGTCATGATCCCGGGGTCCTGGGATGGAGTCCCGCATTGGGCTCCCTGCGGGGAGCCTGCTTCTCCCTCTGCCTATGTCTCTGCCACTCTCTGTGCATCTCTCGTGCATGCTTTAGGGAAATACTTGATTGGGTTTAGATTGAAATCTATAAAAACATTTCAACCTCATAAAGAGAAGGAGCTTACAGTCATCAAGTAAAGAGCTTTTAATAAGCATAAGATGAGGGATCCCTGGGTGGCGCAGCGGTTTGGTGCCTGCCTTTGGCCCAGGGCGCGATCCTGGAGACCCGGGATCAAATCCCACGTTGGGCTCCCGGTGCATGTAGCCTGCTTCTCCCTCCTCCTGTGTCTCTGCCCCTCTCTCTCTCTCTCTCTCTCTCTCTCTGTGTGACTATCATAAATTAAAAAAAAAAATAAGTGTAAGATGAAACATTTTGGGACATTATTATTATTAGTAGTAGTATTAGTTTTTCAAAAGATTGCTCCTGGATTACATAAATCCTTCAGTGCAGCTTATTTGAGTTGTATGGAGAAAAAACTTGTATGGCAATTTCAGTATTTCCCCATCAAATGGCCTAATATTTTTCTTAGTGTAGTCTCTGTCAGCAATTTCACTAAGATGCTGTATTGGTGAAAACTCCAGCTCACTAGTCATACTGCCTAGATTTGAGTTCAGACTCCCCCATTTACAATCTATGTGACCTTGACACATTTACTTACCCTGTCCCTCATAAGTAAGAAAGGAAGACAGTGGTAATACCTACATCATAGGGTTGCTGCTTAATTCACTGAGATAGCTATGCAAATTGTTTGGCCCAGAATATGTGCTTCATAAGTGCTACCTGTTATTATCTGCCTTATTCATATGGTCTTTTTCATGGGTTTCTAAAAAAATATTTGTACATACTTTGAGGATCACTCTATCTTTTACTATATTAATATCCTGAGGTATAGTTTGCTACAAAATTAGGCTATTTCTTCAGGGAAAAAACAGATTGGAAAACCTATTTGCAGCTTTGTTACTCAGTAGCCATTTACCTTCAACACCAGTCATCTGTTCATTTGAAGAATGGTGGCTGTTTCATTAGAATCCACAGTTCCGACTATCAAGTGATGATCAGCTTGAATTTCAGTATATCTTGCATTTCTTTTCAAGACATTTCTGCTTTCTAATCAGATGTTAACCTCTTGACATATAATCGAAGTATAGGCACTTAACAAAATGTAAAACATAATTATCCTTTGCAACACAACCATGAACAGATATCTTTTTTTTTTAACTTAAAAAAAAAAAGCGATTTATTTTAGCGAGTGAGCGAGCATGAGCGGGGGGGGGGGGTAAAGGGGGGGGATAAAGGGAAAGAATCTTCAGCAGATTCCTCTGTCATTGGAGAGTCCTGTGTGGGGGCTTGATCCTGAAATCGTGACCTGAGATGCAATCAAAAGTTGGACCCTTAACTGACTGAGCCCCCATATATGGCACATTACTTTTAAGAATTGGCTTTTTAAATCTCAATTCTTAATTCTCTGGGGATTCATTCAGATCGTTGTGTGTGTCAGTATATTGTTCCTTTTTTTATTGCATATTTTTTTAATTGGAGTTCAATTTGCCAACATATAACCTAACACCCAGTACTCATTCCATCAAGTGCCCCCCTCAGTGCCTGTCACCCAGTCACCTCCACCCCCCGCCCACCTCCCTTTCCACCACCCCTTGTTCGTTTCCCAGAGTTAGGAATCTCTCATGTTCTGTCTCCCTTTCTGATATTTCCCACTCATTTTTTCTCCTTTCCCCTTTACCCCTTTCACTATTTTTTATATTCCCCAGATGAATGAGACCATATAATGTTTGTCCTTCTCCGATTGACTTATTTCACTCAGCATAATACCCTCCAGTTCCATCCACGTCGAAGCAAATGGTGGGTATTTGTCATTTCTAATGGCTGAGTAATATTCCATTGTATACATAAACCACATCGTCTTTATCCATTCATCTTTTGATGGACACCGAGGCTCCTTCCACAGTTTGGCTATTGTGGACATTGCTGCTAGAAACATTGGGGTGCAGGTAACCCAGCGTTTCACTGCATCTGTATCTTTGGGGTAAATTTCCAGCAGTGTGATTGGGGGTCATAGGGCAGATCTATTTTTAACTCTTTGAGGAACCTCCACACAGTTTTCCAGAGTGGCTGCACCAGTTCACATTCCCACCAACTGTGCAAGAGGGTTTCCCCTTTCTCCACATCCTCTCCAACTTTTGTAGTTTCCTGCCTTGTTAATTTTCCCCATTCTCACTGGTGTGAGGTAGTATCTCATTGTGGTTTTGATTTCTATTCCCCTGATGGCAAGTGATGTGGAGCATTTTCTCATGTGCTTGTTGGCCATGTCTATGTCTTCTTCTGTGAGATTTCTCTTCATGTCTTTTGCCCGTTTCATGATTGGATTGTTTGTTTCTTTGCTGTTGAGTTTAATAAGTTCTTTATAGAACTTGGATACTAGTCCTTTATCTGATAGGTCATTTGCAAATATCTCTTCCCATTCTGTAGGTTGTCTTTTAGCTTTGTTGACTGTTTCTTTTGCTGTGCAGAAGCTTTTGATCTTGATGAAGTCCCAATAGTTCATTTTTGCTTTTGTTTATCTTGCCTTCATGGATGAATCTTGCAAGAAGTTACTGTGGCCTAGTTCCAAAAAGGCATTGCCTGTGTTCTCCTCTAGGATTTTGATGGAATCTTGTCTCACATTTAGATCTTTCATCCATTTTCAGTTTATCTTTGTGTCTGGTGTAAGAGAATGGTCCAGTTTCATTCTTCTGCATGTGGATGTCCATTTTCCCAGCACCATTTATTGAAGAGACTGTCTTTTTTCCAGTGGATAGTCTTTCCTCCTTTGTCAAATATTAGTTGACCATAAAGTTGAGGGTCCACTTCTGGATTCTCTATTCTTTTCCATTGATCTATGTGTCTGTTTTTGTGCCAATACCACACTGTCTTGAGGATCACAGCTTTATAGTACAACCTGAAATCTGGCATTGTGATGCCCCCAGCTATGGTTTTCTTTTTAATATTCTCCTGGCTATTTGGGGTCTTTTCTGATTCCACACAAATCTTAAGATAATTTGTTCCAACTCTCTGAAGAAAGTCCGTGGTATTTTGATAGGGATTGCATTAGGGATTGTACTCCATCTCCTTCTATCTTTCTGAACAGCTTTAGTAGAATAGGTATGGTTTCTTCTTTAAACGTTTGATAGAATTCCCCTGGGAATCCATCTGGCCCTGGACTTTTGTGTCTTGGGAGATTTTTGATGACTGCTTCAATTTCCTCCCTGGTTATCGGCCTGTTCAGGTTTTCTATTTCTTCCTGTACCAGTTTTGGTAGTTTGTGGTTTCCAGAAACACATCCATTTATTCTAGGTTGCCTAATTTATTGGCATATAGCTGCTCATAATATGTTTTTTAAATTGTTTGTATTTCCTTGGTGTTGGTGGTGATGTCTCCTTTCTCATTCATGATTTTATTAATTTGAGTCTTCTCTCTCTTCTTTTTAATAAGGCTGGCTAATGGTTTATCTATCTTATTAATTATTTCAAAGAACCAACTCCTGGTTTTGTTGATCTGTTCCACAGTTCTTCTGGTGTCTATTTCATTGAGTTCTGCTCGAATCGTTATTAACTCTTTTCTTCTGCTGGGTGTAGGATCTATTTACTGTTTTTTCTCCAGTTCCCTTAGGTGCAAGGTTAGCTTTCGTATTTGAGTTCTTTCCAGTTTTTGGATGGAGTTTGTATTGCGATGTATTTCCCCCTCGGGACTGTTTTTGCTGTATCCCAAAGATTTTGAACGGTTGTATCTTCATTCTCATTAGTTTTCATGAATCTTTTTAATTCTTCTCTAATTTCCTGGTTGACCCCTTCATCTTGTAGCAGGACGGTCCTTAACCTCCACGTGTTTGAAATCCTTCCAAACTTCCTCTTGTGATTTAGTTCTAATTGCAAAGCATTATGGTCTGAAAATATGCAGGGGACGAATCTAATCTTTTGGTATAAGTTAAGACCTGAACAGATTTCTGATTCATGAGTTTGCTAAGTGTTTTCCTAGCTGGAAATAATATCTATCACTTACTATACAGCCATGATAACAATCTATACCTCTTGTAAATATTTTCTTCTGAAGAGATACCAAAAAAATTTGTAACAAATCAACAGGTAAGAACATTTTGCCTTAGGCCAGAGAAAAGCTTTTTGTGGTGCTATGCATACTGAATTGATTAGACAAGAATTTAAAAATTAATTTTATCACTTGGAGATAATAAAAAGATAACTGTAATATGAAAAAGATCAGCTATGTTAACAACAGATTTCCTTAAAACATTCTGTAATCAAAAGCCAATAATTATAAAATAGTAAAAGGCAATAACTTTTTTCCCACCCTAAGGGTTTCATCAGTATTTCTCTAATCATAAAACCATATGCAGTCTTTTCTCACCAAAACTGCATAAAGGAAGATAATGAGCCCTAGATAAAGAAGAATAAAGACCAGAATGAGCTAAATAGCACATCCTTCCTCAAGAAAGGCTAAGAAACAAAGCTCCCTGGGACTGAAATCTTGTCTTATGACTGAACCACAATATTCACATCAGCATGTGACTTGAAGGGTATCTTGAAACTACTGGAATCTTAAGTCTTCAGGAAAAGTAGTGAAATACCAAAACCAGAAGAAAAATCTAAACCATTTGTACCAAGCCAGGTTTTTCTGTTTCCCTTTCTCTAAGACGCTCCACTTTGATTCAAACCGTATTGATCCTTGAGGCAATATTTATAGAAAAATCCATGGAGGAGGAACAATGATTAATTTGTTCCTCTTACTAAACTGCTCAATTATTTTTGTGCATGACGGTATATGGAAAATATTGAGATGCATTTTAATGAAGGTGGACATACTTGGTAGTCTTCTAGGTTTTTTTTTTTCATGTTTTTACATTTTTTTTCTTTTACTTCTAGTTCTTTTTTTTTTTAATTTTATTTATTTATTCATGAGAGACATAAAAAGAGGCAGAGACATAGGCTGAGGGAAAAGCAGGGTTCCTGCCAGAAGCCCGATATGGGACTCGGTCCCAGGACACTGGGATCATGAGCTGAGCCAAAGGCAGATGCTAAACGGCTGAGCCACCCAAGTGCCCTTACTTCTACTTCTTAAGGACTTTTTATCCCATGCCACTAGATCATCTGGTTTCAGCCAATAGTTTTTGTTTGTTTGTTTAAAGATTTTATTTATTTATTCATGAGAGATACAGAGAGAGAGAGAGGCAAAGACATAGACAGAGGGAGAAGCAGGATCCCTATGCAGAGCAGTACTCCAGCCCAGGACTCCATGCTCACAACCTGAGCCAAAAGCAGATGCTCAACCAGTGAACCACCCAGGTGGCCCTCAGCCAATATTTTTACAGGGTTAGGTGTTATCAAACTTTCCTTTCAAATTTTGGGCATTAAAAACAACAAAACATTGGAATCTGATTAGGAGTAAAGCTATGAGGAAATTCTCTTTACCTCTTTGTAATTCCTATCACTCTAGCCACTATTTATCCAGTGCTTACTCTAGTAGGCACTAGTTTAAATGTTTTTTTTACATATTATTTTGTTTAATTTTCGTGGCTACTCTGAATTGGGCATTCATATTATAGGTAATAAAGCTGACAAAAGGATAAATTACCAGCCAAATTTCCATAGCTGAACAGGAGCAGAGCCAGGCCTGAGTTTCAAACACGTGGATATACTATATCTCTCGCTATGGAGCTTTCAGCAATGATCTACAGTCAACAGAAACATTTTCTTTACATTTACGATGTTTTCAAATATTCCTCTTTCTCCCCATAAGCCAAAAATTTTGGAATTTTTCCTCTTTAAGTCCAAATTCAAAACTTCAAGTCCAACAAATTTCAACTCAAATAGTAACATATTTATAATTTCATGTGCATGACATTTTTTTAATGTCGCTCTCCCCAAATATCTCACATTACCAGCCTAAGTCCAATTTTTATCATTTTCTACCACTTTTTGGGGAAAAAAAACATATCGGAGAGCTCTATGATTATTTATATGGGAAAGCAACATAAGTTTTCTATAATGAGTTAAGAACTCCAAACTTTGAATTAATTTTCCAGATTAGCTTGTCACTCAGAAAACCATGGGCAAAGGAGTAATGATTTTCACCAGGATAATTGGGAAACATTTTCAGAATCTGTGTTGCTACTGAGTCAGGCTGATCTAGAAAAAATATCAATCCCCTGGCTTTTAGACAGCATGAGCTATAGAATGAGATACTTGTAACCTTGAATTTTGCTTAGGGTTCACCCAATCTTATTGCTGTATCAGAAACTAAATTTACTCTTTCTTCTTGGTAAATTTGATAAAGATTCCTTGTCTATTGGTAACCAAAGCATATAGAAAAGCTAGGATACATGGATTATGTTCCATGATGTCCAAAATTATTTGTATGAGGCAGTTCATCACAGTGACCTCTCCAGCATCTGGAAGACAGTAAATAGCCAGTGTTGAACTGATGCCTTTCTGAAATGAATATTTATTATCTCCAGCATGGAGGAGGAGACTTAGAAAGATAGAACTGCATGGGAGGAAAAAGCCTATCAGTCTTTTTGAGGATGGCATAAAGAAAGCCACCACGCTAATATATAAATTTATATGTTACACAGCTGACTTAACATGTCATGAACTAATGCACTTAAATGGATGCACCATCCTTCCAGCCTAACTTGTTGTTTGCTCAGCCTGGGATATCATGGTGTGCCCATATAAGCCAGGTTGAAGCAAATCAGAGATGGATCAGAATCTTTCAGTGATGTGTAGGAGATTAAAATGTAGTCCATCATTGTTGACAAAGTGCCTTTGTCAACAATGTGCATTTTCCCAAGAGTTAGATTGTGTGCATTTTCCCAAGAGTTACATTCAATGGGTAATATATTTAGTTCTGGAGGTTATTCGGTTGCAGTAGGTGAAATGGACAGACCAAACTCTGAGAACTTTGAGGACAAGAACAGTGCCTTATTAATTTTATGTAATGCCTGTTACTAAGCAGGTGGTCTCATACAGGGTGGCCATTTAATAATTATTTGTGTAGCTAAAGAGGAAGACCTTTCCTCTTCTCTTTTCTGAAAATTCTAGCTATTTTTCAAAGGTCAATGTGAACCCATTAGTCTGCAATTATCTTAACCATAAGTAGGTATACCATATATTAGATATGGTTCACTTAAATGGCAATGGCAGAGACAAAGCACAAACAAGCCATAGCAAGGAGGAAATGTATTATCTCCATATTTACAATGACGAGGGATTGTTCTAGTTTTAGGCTTCGCTGAGTCTAGGTGCTTATATAATAGGATCAGAAAGTAGCCTTATTCCATCTCTTGGTGGTTCTCTTTTTTACTCCCAGGCAAGTGCTTTCCAATTGATGACCATTGGTGACTGTCAAAGTTCCAGGGCACAAAGGCAAATAGCTTCTTTTTTGAAATTGCTGAAACAAAAGTCATGGATTGAGTCTTGTGATTTACCTGCAATCACATGACCATCTATAAACCAACAGAATGAAATAATCTAGCCAGGTGTATCTCCTTCCAAGAATGGGAAATCAATATTATCCAAATTTATATGAACACAGTGGGGAGAAATTTTGTTCTTCAAAGGAGTTTAGGTTGCTATAACCAGAAACTGAAGAAATGGAATTTGGGCAGGCAGAGGCAACAAATGGCAATTACTCTCATTCTAAACTCCAGTATTGGGCATTGTAATTGTAGTTGTAGTTGTAGTTATGGTGGCCCTGAAAATATATAATACTGAGTTTGAATCCTGATCTGTCATTTAATTATATTCCTTAAATAAGTAACTGAATTCTCAATTTCCTAATTTTGAAAAAATGAGAATAACATTACACAAGTTATTGTGAAGATTATAATTAATTTATATAAAACATAAAGCAGTGTGTTTTGCACTTATTAGGTCCATAATACTGAGTTGTGGTAGCAGTAGTATAATAGTAGTAGTATAGTAATAGCAATTCTTCACTATAACTAAATTATAATGTGCTATTTAAAGTCTTCATTTGTTATTTCTGTCTTCTCTATATCATTAATATCTAAAATGCCCCTCTAATACTTACCTGGCAGGGGAGATACCATGATCACTAAAATGCCCCTCTAACGTGATTTTTTAAAATCTTATGTCTGAACTGTACTCATGCATGGCAAGCTGTTCCTTTTGTTTCATAGCAGACATATACAATTTGATAGCTGTAATTTTCAGATAATTATGTCTTTTGTTAAGCCAGATATTTCTCCTTACCTATTAGCCATGGTTTCTAACTCCAGAGTTATACAAAAGTGGTCTCTTTTCCTTCTAGGTAATGGCTTTGTTATCATATGACCAAGTGAACCCATGAGAATATTACTCCCTTTCTCCCAGATATCTTCAACTATCCCCTTTAACTTGTTGCATTTGGAAGTGCTTTATTCATCCATCCATGTGTTCAACAAATGTTTTTGAATTGCTACTCTGTGTTAGTCCTCAGTAGTGATAAGGATATAATAGTAAGTATAATGACTAGGACAGTGACAAGTTCAGGGCTAGAGAATGGCAATAGAGGTGGATAATCAATCATTAGAAAATAAGTGGTATATATTTTAGGACCTAAAGAGTTCATAGGAATTGCTCAAATGAAGAGGAAATGGCTAGGTAGGAGGTAAAAGTAAAAGTAATATAGGCAGAAGAAACAGCTTATGCAAAGGTCTGGCTGTTATGTAACCTGGAAGATCCAGGACATTAAATAAGTTGGACATTCTGAAGAATAACTTCTGAATTTGGACATTTCTGGAGATAAGGCTGGGAAAAATATTCAGGTCCTTATATGCTACACTAAGTGGTTTGAACTCTAGATTGAAGACTACAGATCACTATTGAAAAATTATAAGTAAGATCAGAATTGCATTTTCAGAAGCTCTCTCCAGCAAAATGCAGAGAACATACAAAATGTAGAGAAGGAATGAGGTTGGATGCAGAGAAACTAACTTTAATAAACAGGTGAGACCTAGTGGTAACCTAAATATAGTCAAGAGTTGTGGGATGGAGATAAGTGAATACATTATGTACACTGTATTTACATAAACCCCTTGCAATGGAATTTGGATTTTTAAAAAAATTTATTTGAGAGAGTGAGAGAGAGAGTGAGAGAGAGCAAGTGCACTGGGAGGAGGGGCAGAGGGAGAGGGAGAAGCAGACTCTCCACTGAGCAGCGAGCCTGACACAAGGTTTGATCCTAGGATGCTGAGATCATGACTTGAGCTGAAGGCAGATGCTTAGTCAGCTGAACCACCAGGTGCCCCTGGATGTTTTATAGGTATATAGTTTTATACATAGTGTAGTGTTTCTATAACGTGAACAATTGATACAGTGAGCATCACTTTTGGTTTCCTTTGGGTAGAAATGCGGAGGGAGAGGGAATTCATGGAACAGGAGCTGATTCCTTTAGAGGTCCTGACACTTTTTTTTTTTTTTTCTGTATGACTGCCTCATCTCTGCTTCTTCTATTGTACTTTGAGAAATTAACCATTTATCAGTGGGAAAATGTCCAGTTAGTCACATGGTGGGAGATGTAGGGCATACCCTACCTGTCTTATTATGTAGGTCATAGTAAGAGAGTTCATGAAAAAGAAGAACTGAACACAAGTTGATGACTTCTTTTTAACTCAAGAGTAGACAGTCGATACATGTAGATATCTCCAGGAAATAAACATATCTCTCTAGATGTATTTTGGGCTCATTTTTTAAATCCAGGAATAGTTATAAAGAAACCATCCATGCAGCGGTGCCTAAGTGGCACAGTTGGTTCAGCCTCTGACACTTGATTTTGGCTAAGGTCATGATTTTAGGGTTGTGAGATCAAGCCCTGTGTCAGGCTCCATGCTCAGCACAGTCTACTTAAGACTTTCTTCCTCTTCTTCTGCCCCTCCTCCACTCACTTGTGCACACTCTCTCTCATTTTCTCTCTCTCAAATAAATAAATAAATCTTTAAACAAGAGAAAGAAACCATCCATGCAAAAAATTGAAGACTGAATCAAATAAGGTGGGCACAGTGATAACCAAGTGAGCATGAAAAATGCTTAAATGAAATGAAACTGTGCTGCTTTTCTGTCATTTCCTCTGTCTTTAAGCCATAGTTTACAACCATTTCTCAAGTTACATATCAGCTACATTTTAAAGATAGAATCGGTTTTAGTATACTCAATGGGTGAAAGCCATAGGGAAGCACATTTCTTATAGTTGTCATTATCTAAGAGTGCAATACCAGCCTTGCCAGGTAGAGATTTTTGTTACTGGACATATCCAAGTAGAATTTGGGTTACCATCTGTCAGGGATTTGAGAAAATGGATTCTTTCATTAAAGAGGAAGATTGGAATCAGAAAATAAAATCACAATAATCCCACCACTTTTAACACCTTACTATATTTTCATCCTGATTGAGTCTAAATCATAAACATATATACATACGTATATATTTATACTATTTTATGCCACATTTTATAATAGCAAAACTTCTACTTTTTTAATATTTTGCTCTTTAACATACTGTATTAATTTTTTTCTCAAGTTTTTGTTAGCAGTGGGCTTTCCTGAAGCAGAAGTCTGAATTCAAGATTACAACATGTACCTGAGAGTTATTCATCTTAAATCTATTTTAATCCACTTCAATCCCATTTTTAAAATAATACTGACTCATTGATGAGATAAGATAATAGTCTTATAGAATATTTAACTTAACTGTTTTTTGTTTTTGTTTTCTTGATTGTATCCAATTTTTATGTAATAGAACCCTTCTGCCCCTTCATCCAGAATTATTTTTGAAACGTAGCCGTGCATTAGGTTCTCTATTCATTCCTAGAATACAGCAGTAAGTAAGATATAGGGGAGCTTCGTCTTGGTATAGTTTGCAGGCTAAGAAAGAAAGAAAAATCAAGAGGTCCTTCCTAAATAACACAGAAATATCACATGTAAATGGGAATTCTGCTAGTTCTTTTTATTACATGGTCAATGAGTTTGAGAAATTCAGTAATGAATAAGGTTAATAAGTTTCTCAGTAATAAGCAAATCCGTAAGAAAAAAATAGAATGCATGTAGTGTTTTCCTAACACAATTGAACATACCACACTTTCCATGAGAAACATCTTAGTAGAACTATTTTGTAGAATACATTTTGGTCAGACTGATGATATATATGAAAAATCATAGCACAGTCAAGTAAGAGATATAATGAAATCTAGAATCTGAAGTCAAAAAGAATACTTGTTGTCCACTTTTCAAATTTCTTCATAGGTGGCAATTAAACATGGAAAAAATACTCACCTCAAAATAAAATAATCTTCTCAAACTTCTATGCTTAATAAGACACATTGGATCAATGGACTTTTATGTCACTGATCTGCAAAGATGTATTTTAAAAGAATTAATATGACCATGCTCATGCCTCTGAGGTACCACTTTTTAAAAACTGAAATATAATTAACATACAGTGTTGTATTAGTTTCAGGTTATAACACATTGATTCAACAATTCTATACATTCTGTACATTACTCAGCGCTCACCACAGTAAGTGTAGTCACCATCTGTCACCAAACAACTTTGTTATAATATTATTGACTGTATTCTCTATGATGTACTTCTCATCTTGAAAGGGCACCACCTAATTAAGACGGATTGTAGGTTTGACATTATATAGGGAAAGCTACTGTGCTATAAATAGATTTGATGATGGTTCAAAGATCAACTTAACTAGTTTAGATAAGGCAGTATCAGTATTAATGCACATTAAAGTTGCTTCTTTCTGCATGAGACAGTCTTTGAGATTCTTGAGATCTTGAAGGGCATCAAAAAGAAGGAATGATGCTGGACTTTGAAAACTGTCACAGTAACTATGTTGCTATAAAGTCATCTCAATTCTTTCAGTCACGACTTTCAATTCTTTCAATCAAGATAAGCACCATTCTCTCTAGTGTGCATAGGAGGCTGGAAGACTCCTCTTGTTGGGGGCTGCACAGAAAGTAGGTAATCTAGTCATTGAAACTCCAGTTCTATCAAAATCTATGAATTTAATAGATCAACACCTATGCTCTCTGCAGCATTAGGCTAAAACCAGCTTTTGTAACTGACTTAACACAATAGAAGTTTATTTCTCACTCATTGAACAAATGAGTGCATTTGTTCCTTTTTGAACAGGCAGCTTTCCTTTTCACTGTGCCCTAGGGACTCTGGTTCTTTCCGTTTGGGGGCTTTGTCATTCCCCAGAGTTATAGAAGGATAGAAAAGGGCCACCAGGTTAAGAAAGTGACACATTGTACTGGCTTGCATTTGTTAGCCTCAAAAAAACAATGAAGAGAGAGGAGGTGAGAGGGCTGGGAAAAATAGTCCTGGGCTTAGCTTGATAAATTGTAAGAATTATGAAGTGTGTGTGTGTGTGTGTGTGTGTGTCTGTAGGATAAGACTATAAATTTGTAATACTTGGAGCACTGCATTGAGAAGATTGCTTGAAGAAAAGGTCCAATATTTGTAGTTACTCTGGATTGTAATATTTTGAACTATTTAAATTTTCTTTATCATAATGTTTACATAGTATTCAAATTTTCTACAATTAATTTTATGATAATAAAAATCAATAAGCATATTTTTCAAAAATCTGAGAAATATGCTTATACATCATGCAGGGCGAAGACTAGAATGGGATGTTAGGATGCACAGTTTAAAAGGATTATCAAATTCTGGCTCTACACTTGCAATGGCAGAAATGTAGGCGGTAATCATATTCAGAGAAAGAAGGATGCCATTTGACCTCAGAAATCCTGGCCTATTGATGCATTCAGTAAATATTAAGAATATATGATACAGACAGGGCAGTGGCAAAGCTCTGTGCCTAATGCCACTTTCCTCTCAAATTTTTGTTTTAATTGGCTTTGCCTCCAAAAGTAATCATGTGCATTTCTGTTTCATCTTAGCACATCAGGTATTCTCTTGGAGGCATTGACTAAGCATATTCTCTTTGTTCCAGCCTGGGTCTGCAGATTGGCCTTCTCAGCTTCTACGAGCTTGTCAAAGGTATAAAAGCAATGATGTGTACTTATTTTAAAATGTCCTTTCTTTTTAATACTGTCAGATCTCTTCAGAGGCTACTGCTTCAGAAAGAATGAGCCTATCTCATGCCGAGCAGAACAAAAATAAGCATCTAAAATATTGGAAAGGGTCTACATAGCACTTTCTGTCTCTATCACTTCCTCATATGTCTCTCTTTTCCTGTAAAATCAACTGCTTAGAATTGAAGGAAAAACTAAAATAGCCAAATAAATTAGGATAGGCTCCACAATTGCAATATGCATAAATAAGGTAAGACAAATTTATTTGAAAGGAAACATAATATGATATAGAATACATTATAGCCAATCATGACAAATGCTCATGGAAAGCCATGTGGAATATTTGTTTGCCCATTCCCTTCCCCCTAAAATCTCTTCCAAAGGTATTCTTTTGCAACTGACAGATTAATGCGCCATTGTAAGAAACTCCATGGGAGATCAAAAACTCAAGAAGCATCTAGTAAATAATTTCATTTTGATGTACTCAATAGTAATGTGTACCACTGGCCAGTATGCTATAGGCTGAAAATAAATTCTTAAAACTTAGAAATGTCAAAGATCACTTTGAAACCACCATCAGTTATACAATATCTGGTCGAAGTAGTAATTTATATTTATGGTAACTCTATGAATTTGTTTGATTTGAAAACAGAATGGTGATATTTATGTAACTTCTGTTATTCAAGGTGAGTTTTAAAAAATAACTTAATAGTGTCATGTCAAGTGGCCATAATGCAATTTTCCTTGACGATTTTAAATATATCTACATATCTCAAGTAAAATTTTTCCTATTAATTCAGTCAAACCAATCTTTCTGTATCCTGTAGCAACAAAGACTTTGTAACATTAATTTTTTACTTAATACATTTGTGCAAAAGAAAGAAGAGTTGCAGCTTTCCTTATCTTTTTACAAAATATCATGTAAAAAGTGGGTTTACTAAATAACACTATAAAAATGCAAAATTATAAAGCAAGTGATTGCTTTATAAAATGATTATTTTTTGCACATGGTCACTTAACTAAGTGTCCCTGATATACTTTTTGTAAGTGAATGGTTCAGTAGTATTAAGTATGTTTATATTGTTGTGTCACCAGTCTTCAGAACTCTTTTCATCTTGCAAAACTGAAACTATGCCCATTAGACAATTCTACCATTTTTTATCCTCCCAGTCCCAAGAAAACATCATTATATTGTTTCTATGAATTTGACTACTTTAGGATACCTCAGACGTTATCTGTCTCTTTCTGACTGACTTGTTTCACTTAGCATAATATCTTCAAATTTCATCCATCTTGTAGCATGTGTCAGAATTTTCTTCCTTTTAAAGGTGGAAAAGTAATCCATTGTATATGCTACATTTTATTTAACTATTCATCCATTAATGGGTATTTGGTCTCTTGGCTATTTTGAATAATGCTGCTATGTGCAAATATCTCTTTAAGATCTTGCTTTCAATTCTCTTGGATATATACCCAGAAGTGGGATTGCTGAATCATATAGTAATTCTATTTTTAAGGTTTGGAAGAACTACCATACTGTTTTCTATAGCAACTGCATCACTTTACATTCCCACCAAGAGTGCACAAGAGTTCTAATTTCTCCACATCCTTGTCAGCACTATTTTCTCTCTCTCCCTCCCTCCCTACTCTTTCTCTCTCTTTCTTTCTCTTTCTTTCTTTCTTTCTTTCTTTCTTTCTTTCTTTCTTTCTTTCTTCTTTCTTTCTTTTCTTTCTTTCTTTCTTTCTTTTCTTTCTTTCTTCTTTCTTTCTTTCTTTCTTTCTTTCTTTCTTTCTTTCTTTCTCTTTCTTTCTTTCTTCTTTCTTTCTTTCCCTTCCTTCCTTCCTCCCTCCCTCCTTCCTTCCTTTCTTTCTTTCTTTCTTTCTTTCTTTCTTTCTTTCTTTCTTTCTTTCTTTCTTTCTTTTTTTCTTCTTTTCTTTTCTTTTCTTTCTTTTTTCTTTTCTTTTCTTTTCTTTTCTTCTTTTCTTTTCTTTTCTTTTCTTCTTTCTTTTTCTTTTTCTTTCTCTTCTAAGCTAAACATGCTTTAGTTTGCTGAAAATAGTTTCCCAGTTGAATTATTTCTGAATAAGTGCATTACTATAGATCGTACCCTACAGTCCCTCTGATTATTTTGGTCTTCTCAATAGTAAGGTATACACTCTGCCAAACCAAAGCTATTTTAATCATTCTGTAGGGTCAAAGGGAGTTAATGAAATCACCTTTTGTGTACAATTGAATCTATTTTTATTCAGGAATACGTGCATATATAGTATTTAAATCCCAGAGAATTCTCAGGGATCAACATTTGCCTTTTCCCATCGAGAAATAACTTATATATGCCCATGATTCTTCTAGTTTCTTTGTTGTTCTATGTAACTTCGGGGAGAGAGACGAGAGAGAGAGAGAGAGAGAGAGAGAAATATAATTTCCTCCCTCACTTTTTGGAAGGAGTGGAGCAGATAAGAAGCAATGTTGAGAAATGATGACTCACAATCAAAACTGGCAGTAAGGTCAGTGTTCAAGAGCCAGCTCATTACGGTACTAAAAAACATGGGCTCCATGGTCAGAGGTTTCCCTAACCAAATCATGACTTAGAAAATTATTGGCTGAGTGACAATTGGAAGAGTGACTCACATATCCATGTTTTTAAATTTTTTTTAAGATTTAGTTTTGATTCATTTGAGAGAGAGAGAGAGCATGCATGAGTGAGGGGGAGAGGGGCAGAGGGAGAGGGAGAAACAGACTCCCTGCTGAGCAGGAAGCCCTATGCTATGCAGGCTTGATCATAGGACCTTGAGATCATGATCTGACCTGAAAGCAGATGCTTAACCTACTGAGCCACCCAGGCATCTCCATGTTTCAGCTGTGTCACCTGGAAAATGGATAAATGAAAATAATGATGATAATAGGAGAAAATGTTTATAGAACATTTAATCTATAGCAGGCATTCTACTAATCATTTTTCCTTATGTGAACTTTTTTGCTAATAGGGACTATGATTTACTTTCTTTTATAGAGCGTGAGGTCTCAGGGAGGTTAAATAGCATGCTCAAAATTTCACAGCAGCTAGTAAGTAGTAAATAAATCTAATACATACCTTATAAGGCTGTTATGATGACTAATGAGATAATGCATGTAAAAGTGTTAGCCAAGGACCAATGTTGGGTATTAAAATTGGGGAAAGACTTTAAAATAATTTGAGATAAACTGAGAGAAAAAAAGCACAAAATTATAGGGAACAAATCATACGCACAAAGTGTAATTTTGATGTTGATTATCTCAGGGTGAACTAAGTTTCCTACTGATGGTGCATTATATATTAAGATGGGAGAGATAATGTTATACTGCCTCAATTTTTTAGCAATCCTTGGAGTTAGTCCCATCATCACTACGAAGATTAGTCTGTCATAAAATGCAGAGTGAACTAAGCAAAATAGTGGAAAAGCTCATTGTCTTGACTAGTGCATTTTAGTTTCACATACAAGAAAATAATCAGTCACTTCTGAACTTAGACTTCCCTTATGGGTGATCTTAGGTGCAGCTTTCATGTCCCGAATGTGTCTCTAACAATTAGTCAGAGCTGCAGCCATGTATTTCTTCTGAAATGCTGCAATTGAACATCTGGTGTGATGGCTTCTATTAAGGGGGGGCTGAGTTTTACTCCATTACATTCTAGTTTAGGAGATTGTGAATGTGAAAATATTGCCATGACCTATAATTGGATCAGCAATTTGTGGGCTCAGATGTGGGAGACAGAGAGCATTTTAAAGAGCTAGGAATGTGGAAAGGGCTTTGTGGGAATATTTGTGCTTCTCTCTGAGTTCTTTCTGCTCTGGATAGATAATTGTGTCCTTCAGAAAGTCTCATTCTCGGCCGTGGGGACTTTGCTAGTAGAATTCAAGGAGCTGTAAAAAACTGAAGCAAACAAGCAAACAAACAAACAAAAAACAGTAGCTCTGAGGGTATTGGAGACATGTGAGAAAGGGATGAAAACTCACTCTCAAATGCCTGTGAGTGGAGAGAACAAATTCCTTGGTGGATTCAGGAGTAGTGATTAGTAAAGGAGGGTTAAAGAATCAAAATTTGAAACCCATAAGGACAAGTGAAGAAGTGAGAACAAGCTTTAGTCTGTCCATGAGTATTTATAAGGCATCAATTATGTTAAAGAGAGATGCTCGAAACACTTTGTAAATAAGTGGCGGCATGGTTTCTGACTTCGGAGAACACAATATGGTTTAGTTAGGGAGGTTAACTCCCTATTCTAAATAACATCACAATAGGTAAGAGTCCAATTCAACAATGCTTAGAATGCTACAAACCACTGCATTAAAGAATTCAGAGGGGGAACAAGGATGGTGGCAGAGGAAGAAGTGGGAGAGTCCTCTACATGCTTAGAGAATAGATCAGATTTGGGAAGGCAGACAAGGAAGGGCACAGGGAAAAGAATAAAGTAGAAAGTAAAAATGTGTTGGGGAGGTAGAAAAGTTTAGTTTAAACAAAAAGTTCAGAAGAGTGATTTGTTGAACAAAAATGGAATGATACAGAATCCTAGAACATCTGAAACTCAAACTTTGAAAACTCTGTAACTCTTAATTTGTATTCATTCACTTTGGATGAAAAAGCAGAGATGCAGAGAGGTGAAGTGAGTAGAACAGACCTTAAAGAGGAGTTTGGAGTTTACAAACAATGGATTGAAAGCTTTTCGGAAGAATCCATTGACTCAAACTTCCATTTCAGTATAGAGGATGATGTATGTATGTATGTATGTGTGTAAGTGTGTGTGTGTGTGTGTGTGTATACAGCTATCAAAAAGAATGAAATCTTGCCATTTACAATGATGTAGATAGAACTAGAGGGTATTCTGCTAAGCAAAATAAATCAGTTGGAGAAAAACAACTACTGTAGGATTCACCCATAGGTGGAATTTAAGAAACAAAACAGATGAACATAGGGAAAGGGAAGGGAAAATAAAATAGGATAAAAGCAAAGAGGAAGATAGACCATAAGACTTTAACTACAGAGGACAAACTGAGTGTTACTGGAGGGGAAAGTGGAGGGAGATGGGGTAACTGAGTGATGGGCATTAAGAGGGCACTTGATGTAATGAGCATTGAGTGTTATATGTGACTAATAAATCACTAAATTCTACCACAAAATTAATAACACACTATATGTTAGTTATTAATGTTAGTTAATAACACACTATATGTTAGTAATGTTAGTTAACACACTATACTATATGAACTTGAATTTGAATAAAACAAAAGAAATAATTTATATTTATAAAACACAATATAGATTACAAAAATAATTAAAAATCTCTTGTCATCTCACCATACTGAGATGCCACTGTTTATATTTTCTTTAGACACCTTTTCCCAATATATATTTATATATTTCTCAATGGGACCATCTTGTGCATATTTTTTGCAATATTCTTTAAAAACAGTAATATAATAATATGTTGAGAACATCTATTTATGTCAGTAAATGTTTTTACAATGTTATTTTTAATTCCAGCATGTATTCCATTATATATTTGTACTATATTGTATTTACTCAGTTCCATGCTGATGGTCTTTATTAATTTTTTTTGTTAATATAGGAATAAGTATCTTGGGGAGATAAATGTCTATGTGTTGTCTTTTATCCAGTCTTTCAAATATTTCACTAGATAGTTTTTGTATTGCTATTTTGCTAAACTCTTTCTTTAGACATGAGAACACAGTGATAAGTTCAAAAAAGCCTCATATTTTCAGGGAACGTACGTTCTACTTGGGAGAGATAAAAAATAAAGTAAACCAATAAATAAATAGGACTAGTTGAAAAAATGGTCAGTGGTATAAACATAATAGAAATGGGGGATGTGGAACACCTGGGTGGCTCAGTGTTTGAGTGTCTGCCTTTGGCTCAGGGCAGGATCCTGGAGTTCTGAGATCGAATTCCGCATTGGGCTCTCTGCATGAAGCCTGCTTCTCCCTCTGCCTGTGTCTCTGCCTTTCTCTGTGTGTGTGTCTCTCATGAATAAATAAATAAATCTTAAAAAAAAAAAAGAAATGAGGGGTGTGATAAGACTGCTGGTATTGAGAGGAAGATGGTCAGGAAAGGGCCTGCTGACTAGGTTTGATCTTTGAGTTGAGCTCTGAGTCTAGAGCAAGAGCCAGTTACACTCAGGTACATAAACTTTTCCAGTTACTCAATTGTTAAGACAGTTTGTAAGGCTGAAAGAGCTTGGGGTATTTGTAAAACAAAGAAAAGGCTTAAGTAGATGAACTTAGTGAGTTGAGGTAAGGGAAGAAAAGAGGTTGTAGGAGGCGAGATGATAGAGGCATGCAGAGTCCAGGACATGTGGGACCTTTAAGACCATGGTAGTAAGTTTGGGTTTTATTCTAAGTGAAATGGAAAGCTTCCAGATGATATTAACCAATGGAGACATGACTGCTTTATATTTCTACTATCCTGTGAAGGCAAGGGTTATAAACAAAGAGACATAACAGTGGCATTACAGTCAAAAGTGATGATGATTTAAACTAGACTGTAGTACTGGGGACAGAAAAGTAAGAGACTTGTAATTGTAAATAAAGTTGTCAAAATATACTGTTTAATTATTTTCTACAAGTATCTCTAGGAATATAAACACCAGAACAAAGAGGGTATGCACAATTTAGACCTCTGTACATATTCCTAAGTGTTCACAAGGAAATCTGCACCACTTTACAGGCAATGGTAGTTCTGCCATTTACCAGAAAGTATGCACAATATTTTCTGTATACACAGGAATAAGAAACAGTCTTTGCTCTCAAGGAGGTGACAGTTTAAGGTGTTGAGATTGCACTTACTATGTATTTACTGTGTCTTCCTATGGCATTTACTTAGGTGATAATTTCCACATCAGATGTAAAGTCTTTTCTTTCACGAAGGGGTAAAAACAGAAGTTATTAATTAGAGGAATAATCTGGCATCCTAATCTTTGAATTCAGTCTCTTATATCATATTTTTTGAAAGTGGAAATTCCAAACAAAAACAATGAAAAACTTTTCTAAACATGCCCCATATTAAAAGACTATGCCCAAAATGATAGTAAAACTGATAAATGTGCTATGTTGAACAAACTGTCATGGAGTTTTATTGACATGGGACTTGCATTATGTCTCCCAAATGTATATGTATCTCAAGCTTATGTGCATAACTTGAGTCCAAAATATTCCTCTGAGCTCCATTTACCAATATCTAACTTCTCTTTTCTATTTGATACCTTCCTTTATAGTTCCTAAATTAAACTTATAGTTCCTAAATCACAGATTCTACTGTCTTAAAAAAACATTAGCTCTGTCTTACAAAAGCCAGAAAGTCAGATTTTTAGCTCAAAACCTCACCTTTGACCTAGCATAATACATTAAAGGAAAATAACAGATGATTGTATATTAGACACAGTTGTTATTTCAGCAAGAGGTAATTAGGATAAAGCACAAAATCGTATTTTCTTTTAAAAATATGAAAGCCTAAGCAGAGAGAGAAAGAGATTTTTCTCTGAAAACATCTAGTTTTTTTCTTAAATTTTTATTCATTTATGATAGTCACATCACGGAGAGAGCGAGAGAGGCAGAGACATAGGCAGAGGGAGAAGCAGGCTCCATGCACCGGGAGCCCAATGTGGGATTCGATCCTGGGTCTCCAGGATCGCGCTTTGGGCCAAAGGCAGGCGCCAAACCGCTGCGCCACCCAGGGATCCCTGAAAACATCTAGTTTTAGAGGCAAAACATTATCTAGAAGATCTCAAGAAAAAATATTAATCAGGAAAGCTCAAGATTTTAGCACAGTAGCAGTTATTGTCAAGCTTAGAGACTGTAGTTCCAACAAATAAAGCAAATTAAATAACCCACACATTATTACTGAGGAAAATAAGCCTTAAACCCTGGGCAGCCCCCGTGGCCCAGAGGTTTAGTGCTGCCTTCAGCCCGGGGTGTGATCCTGGTGACCCGGGATTGAGTCCCACGTCGAGCTCCCTGCATGGAGCCTGCTTCTCCCTCTGCCTATGTCTCTGCCTGTCTCTCTGGTCTGTCATGAATAAATAAATAAAATCTTTAAAAAAAAAAAACCTTAAACCCTGATCATTGAAAAATAAACTGATAGATGTCCTTATGTCCTCAGATGGCAGAGTAAACACATGTGAAATCACCCTCCTACCCCAGTATATTTTCCCCAAACAGAAGACTAAAGAAAAGGACATAAAGAGATGGAAAATGATGTAATTAAATTTATTTTTATTTTTTTTAAAGATTTTGTTTATTTATTCATGAGAGATACAGAGAGAGAGAGGCAGAGACATAGGCAGAGGGAGAAGCAGGCTTCCCATGGGAAGCCTGATGTGGGACTCAATCCCAGGACTCTGGGATCACACCCTGAGCCAAAGGCAAATGCTCAACCTTACTGAGCCACCCAGGTGCCCCTGTAGTTACATTTATAATTTTTCTCATATACATAGCCTTGCTCTGAAAGAAGAAAGGGAAAGCTCCATTGATTAGAAAAGATGAGGTCTTCAGAGAACAATAACAATACAGCATATGGAAAACCATAGAGATAAATGAAGATAGAGAGAATGCTAAAGCTTGGTAACTGGACAGCAAATCAGGCCCATGTATGAGTATAGACCACAGAGTGCACTCTGCAGACTTAAGATAGGATAAGATTCTACACTGTACATCCAGAGTGGAAGTCTATAGTTGGGAGCAGGATCCAGGAGAATTCCACTAGTTTGTGAAAGGAAGGTGTAGAAAAATGATCCTCAAGAAGATAATTCTCATTATTTAATAATAAAACACATTAAATGGCTTATGTTGGTATTTACTTCCTTTGGTTTGTCTTATTAAAAGTTAAACATTGTCAGTCAAATTGATTGCATACATCATTTCAGGTTGAGGTGAATGAAGAGAAATAGAAATTTGGAAGCATGCAGGAAAAAAAAAAACCCACAGTGATTATAGAAGTCAGCCTAATACTCTTACTACTTTCACAGTTCTAAAGTGTCTACCCCAAGATATTTGTTAATTACAAAGGAAAATGTCAAATTCCCAATAAAGAAGCCTGGCAGATACAACCTCAATCAACTGTTCAAGGTTAATATCATCAGAAATAAGACATATTGACATCATGTACCCCTTATATGATGCTCTTGGATGATAATCTTGCCCAAATGGTATAAATAATCTAATCATAAGCATGCATCAGACAAATTCAAACTGAGAGACATTCAACAAAATAAATGACGAGAATTCTTTGAAAGCAGAGACATCATCAAAAAGGGACTGCCGCCAGAGATTGAAGGAGGCTAAGGAGTATAAAAACTAAGTGAAAGATGGTATCTTGGATTGGATCCTGAAACAGTAAAAAAGCCTTGGTGAATAAATGGGTAGTGTTCTAATAATGTCTGCAGTTTAATTAACAGTATTACATTAATGTTATTGTCTTGGTTTGATATTGTTTTATGGTTTTGTAAAATGTTAATTTTAGCGGAAGCTGTGTGAAACTCTGTACTAGTGTGGTTCAAAATATAAAGTTAAGATAAATATAAAAAGAAATTTAAAGGAAAACAGCAAAAGAAGAATGTTTTATCTATCTCTGCCTGTATCATTTACCTCTATCTCTATTTCAAAATATCCAATAGCAAGCAGTAAACACTGAAGCAGAAAAATGTTCAAAGAGCATGAATAAGCAATTTGCAAAATAATAAAATAGTTAAGAAATATGCACACAAATTATTTCATACTATACCTTTTCTAGAAGAGTAAGCCACAGGAAAAGTTTGAATCTTTGTATTAGAAAACAAATTACAAAGATAGCAAAAAACAAATATAAGAAATATTTTAGATATTTAGAAGATTTTAAAGTGACAATATGCATTTGAACACCAAGTCAACAAAGTATTTCTTAGAAAGAAATTATTTTATTACTAGAAGCAGCCTTGGGGACTCCCTAGTCCAGCTGCCTCATCGTACCAATGAGGAATTGTGAGCTTATAACTGTTTAGTGGGAGTCTTTTCAGCCCATCCTTATGGGGCCGTTTGTCCCTAAGTATGCACGCAAGAGACTTAGTTTGTAACATTAGCCTGCTTTTCCCTCACAGATGTCAAAGCAGTTTTGTTTACCTTAATTTCTAAGTTAATTAACTTTAGTTGTTCTTCTGAGTTGAAAACATGTGCAGAAACAAGAGAAGATTCACTCAAGGTCAAAACAGAGGAACATAAAAAGTCTAGGATATGAACCTGAGTTGGTCTGACCCTACAGACTATTTTTTTTAAGCAGTTTTAAATTTTATTTTTTAAAAATTTACCTATGTAAAAATACACTCATTCTGGTGTACAGTTCATGAGTTTGACAAATGCCTAGTCATGTAACCACCAGCGCAATTAGGATGCAGGATAGTTCTATTACCCCAAATCATTCCCTTATGCTGGCCTTTTATAGATAATCTTTTTCCCATCTTGAATCCCAGGGAACTACTAATTTATTCTTTGCCCCTATAGTTTTACCTTTTACAGAATGTTGTATAAAAGAAGTCATATAATTTGTATCCTTTTGAATCTGGCTTCTTTTATTTAATATTCTGTATTTGAAAACCATTGATGATGTTGCTTATATCCAGTGTTTGTTCTTTCTTGTTGCTGCGTAGTATTGTTTCATGGATGTACTGGTTTATCTCTTCATCCACTGAAGAACATTCATCCAAACTGGCTTCCAGTTTTGGCAATTAATACAGAACTGCTATAAATATTTGCACACCAGAGTAAGATTACTAGATCGTTTGTCAAATGTATGTTAACTTTATAAGAAACTATCCAACTGTTTTCTAAATGGCTGATAATTTATATTCCTACCTGCAATAGATAAGATTTTCAGTTGCTCTCCATCCTTACAGCACTTGGAATTGTCAGTTGGTTTTTGATGCTTTATTTTAGCTTTCCTTTTTCTTTTAAGAGAGGGAATGGAGTAGAGGGAGAGAGAGAGAGAATGAACTTAAGCAGACTCCATGGTCAGCATGAAGCCTAACTGGGGCTCAGTTCACAACCCTGAGACCATGACCAGAGCTGAAATTAAGAGTCAGATGCTTAATTGACTGAACCACCCAGGCACCCCTTATTTTAGCTTTTCTAATAGGTTAATGATGTTTTTTTTTGCATCATTTCAAATGAAGTGATATCTATCATATACATATCATATACATATCTATCATTTATGTATCTTCAGTGGTATCATTTGTCTATTTTTTATGGGGTTGTTTACTAAGTTTTGAGAATTTTTTAGACATTTATATATTTTGGATATCTGTCATTGTCAGATGAGTGATTTGCAAATATTTTCTCCCAATCTGTGGTTTGTCTTTTTATTCTAATAGTGTTTTTCATGGAACATAAATTTTAAATTTTGTTGAGGTCCAATTTATCAGTATTTTGTTTTATTGCTTGTGCTTGTGAGCTTATATCAGTCTTTGCCTAACTTTAAGTCAGAGAATTTCTCTTACATTTTCTTTTCAGAGTTTTATAGTTTTACAGTTTACATTTAAGTCTGTGACCCATTTTGAATTAATTTTTGTTAAGGTGTAGATAGAGTATGGGTAAGGTAAGGGTATTTATTTATTTATTTACATATAGATGTTCCTGTGATCCAGACAGTTTGTTAAAAAGATCATGTTTTCTCAAATCTGTGGCCATTGCATCCTTGTGAGAAAATTTGAAATGAGCACATTTATGTGGGTTTATTTCTAGATTCTTCTATTTTATTTATTGACCTATATTTCTATCAATACTACAGTACCACCCTGTCTTACTGTAGCTTAATACTAAAGTCTTGAAATCAGATAGTCCTCCACCTTTGCCCTCTCCTTTCAAAATTGTTTTGTCTATTTCTCATTTTCTTATGTTTTCTATATAAATTTTAGAATCAACTTGCGCATATCTATAAAAAAATCCTACTTGTATATTGATTGGGATTGAATTTTATTTACAGATCAGTTTGGGGAGAATTAAAATCTTAACAGTACTTTTCAAATCCAGGAACATGATGTATCTATTTATTTGCCTTGGGCTACGTTTGTGTGTGGGGGTTTAATGAGATAAAAGAGGGAGAATAAATAAAACAAACAATAAACTCACCGTTGGAATGATCTTTCTTCACATTTTGATTCCCTCCCAATATACATACTATTACTTTTTCATAGTCCTTAAGAAGGTTTTCTCTTCTTTCTTTTCTTTGTTATTATTTCCAGAATATTTAGGTGTAATTAGTGGGAGAAATAGCCTGTAGTGGGCTTACTGCATCTTATTCAGCAAAGTCACCTGATTTTAGTTGTGATTGTCTAGATCCTTCTTGCATGATAATGCCATGGATTGAGAAGTATCCAGAAGTGGCTTATCTTGTTTTGTTCTTTTTGTTTTTTTTGTTTTTTTTTTTTGTATTTTTTTTTTTCAGTTTGAATAAACCAATTGTGAATGACTTCCAAAAGGTGGGGTTGTTAAATGTAAAGGATGTACTTTTTCTGTGAATGTTCAAAGGATTTATCTTGGGTGGATAGAGGCTTGGAAGAGAGGATGGAACAGAGAACTACTCTTTCTTAAGTCCAATAACATTTATGTAGATTCGGGAGTTTCTTCTATTCATGACAGTGTTATTTGGTGTGTCATTTAAAAATAAATAAAATGAATATTGATGAGACAGCAGACTTACTAGAGTCTGTCTGGGTGCACTTCTGCAGGCTTTGCTTTGCTGACAAATAACAAGAATTAGCATATGACACTGGTTATCAAGGTGGTACCATTTATTTAGGCCCAAAGAGAATACAGTTTTGGTGTCCAAACACATCTCAGCTAACTGATAAACTCCAGCACCTTCCAAACAGTATTATCTCCCCTAAATATTAAAAGGGTTTATTATCAAAAAGGCATAAATAGCTTTATCTTCCAATAGAGGTAATAATCACATTTTCAATTTTATCTCCAAGATTAGAAATCACAAAATGTGTTTTCTTAAGCATCATATAAATTGCTTATTTTATTTATGTCCTACTTCTTAGGTTATAACATATTCATGTAAAAAATGTATCTGGTCCTTTTCCTTTTTCTAGTTATTTAATTCGTAAGCCTACAAGGTTGTTTTTATTATAAATCAGGATGCTATTCTAGAGATCCTCATACTATTTTTTTTAATGAAAGTAGAGTATTACCGAACACTTCAGAGCACTGACTAAACTGATCCACTAGAGGAAATTTCACCTACAATTATTTGATATAACTTGAAGATATTGTATCTTTGGTTAAAATAGAAGTTTGATTCTACACTTCTCAGTCATTCATTCACTAGGACTGTGCCCTAGGACTGTGCTAGCTCTCAGGTTACAGAGATGATTTATACATGATTCTGTTTTTTTTCAAAAGCCCTCAAGTAGGGCATTGTGAACTGATTTTAAAATAGAATGGTAATTATCTTTTCAAATGAATATTTGGTCTTTCATTAAGTCATTCAAATGAGAGTGAGAGAGCAATTACAATGTACCCATAGGCCTCTAATAGATAAAACATGTCACTATATATGTAAATGATTTATTCATAATATATAGCTTTTTGTAGTTTACAAATTGCATTTGAGTTATACATTTATCATAATAATCTTCTACTTAGATCAGGTATGTATTAAAATCCCCATTTATAGTTAATGACACTTAACCAAAAAGAAGTTGTATAAATTTACATGGTAGAAATAATTGAGAAATGCTGGATTTGGGACTCCAAGGCCAGTGCTCACTTTATAATAACTCGTCGTTTCTCCAAAACTGAGAGCCTCTTATTGATTCAAAATTCTGGGATTAAAATTCATACAAAATACTGACTGCATTAATGTTGTTCAGCCAAGAAGCTACATAAGTCTCATTGTAAATATCACCTCTCCTGGGAATATCACTTTGATTAGACTGGTTAGGATTCTCATTGACAAACTCTTACTGTAAAGAAATTAACCACTTTTTTTTACAATTGTATTGTGTCCCATTTAAAATAATTTTATGTACCCCACTTTGGGAACGACTAGTTAATTAACTAGTTAGTCCTTACCATCTTTCTTCCTGGGTAACATAATAAATTTCACAAGGATATATGTTCTCTTCACTTCCATATTTACAGTGTCTACCATGGTGCCTGACACATAGTGGTTGTTGAGTAAGAAAGGATTTAATAAATTCATATTTGCCTACATGTGAATAGTA
Organism: Canis aureus; assembly: GCF_053574225.1. NCBI lineage: Eukaryota > Metazoa > Chordata > Mammalia > Carnivora > Canidae > Canis > Canis aureus. Next base: position 51,270,548 of record NC_135614.1, read on the forward strand.
TATGTTTCTAGTGTATGGTTGTGTATGTTTTCTTTTCTTATGAATACTAAAGTGTTTGCCTATCTTCCAAGTGTATTTAGGTACAAAATAACCATTTTCTTTTCATATTCACAGGATTATACCTTGACAATGTACTTTCAGCAAGCCTGGAGAGATAAGAGGCTGTCCTATAATGTAATACCTTTAAACTTGACTCTGGACAATAGAGTGGCAGACCAGCTCTGGGTGCCTGATACCTACTTCCTGAATGATAAGAAGTCATTTGTACATGGAGTGACTGTCAAGAACCGTATGATCCGCCTACATCCAGATGGGACAGTTCTTTATGGCCTCAGGTTTGTACTGTCCATTTCAAAATTGAACTTTCCTGAATGAAATAGTTATTGTTTTTTATTGGAAAGTAATGTTGTACTGTTTTCCTTATTCTTCCTTCAATTCTGTCACAGGCAGTTAAATCTCCTATCCAGTAGACATCTGAGAGCTTAGGGGAGCATGTTTACAAGGGGAATTAGCCCTAGCTAAGAATAAGTTTTTCTGAATTATCTCCTAATATCAGCTGCTGATACTAAAGCTGCTTTCTTTAAGGAGTAAGGATAAACAATCAAGAAAGCTGAGATATAGGGTTTCCATACAACAGAAAAATTTTGAATGCTGAATACTTGTTTGAGTGTGGCAGATGCTCTGTTTTATAAATTTCTCCTAAGCTGCACGAATTGGGTCTGGTCCTCTGATGACAGGAGGCTTTTTGTGCCTTCTTACCCTCCAAGGAGCAGTCAGATTTGCAAATAAATAAAGTTTTTATCCCATATTTATTAATAACAAATTTATACTAGTAAATGTACTTTTTGTCAGAAAATAATTGTGATGTTCTGCTGTTAAGGTGAGGGTGAATTGTAAAATAAGACAGTTTCTTCTTTTAAAGTTTATTTTGTATAGAAGCAATAGATAGTTTCCTGAAAGAAAATGGAAAAAAAGATATCTATCTTACTCTGAAAATTGCATTATTACAACATAAAGGATTCCTCTGAGTTATCGGGAAAAAACTAAATTCTGAAACATTCAAATATCTCTGATCTGTTTTAAATACATGTGTGGCTATCTTATTATAATAATGGTAGTAACAATAGGATTATTCATTAGGGGTTAAGGGTCAAATGTTGAGTTAAATGCTTTCCATGCATTGTTATAATTAATCCTTACAGCAACTTCATAGATTAGAAAGTGTTATGCTCTTTATTTTCAAATTAGGAAACCGAGGCTGATGCCTAAAATCAAAGCAAATAAGCTACAAAGATGAGATTCAAACTGAGATCCAAGTTCAGAGCCACAGCTCTTAACCACTACACTGGGATGCTTCTTATTTCCTCATTTTTCTTATCTGTCATGTCCTGTTTACATTACCTGATATATTCAGTGTGTCTGACTGGCACATTGTCTAGGGTGCTTATGAACCAGCTGCTTTGTTTATCATATTTTTAGAGAGAGTGGCATTTGACTACCAAGGGAGAATGGTTGAGGGTGGGGCACAGAGAAAGCATGTGTGTACTCTGTCAGCCACCGGAGGTAAGAAGATGGATTGGATATGAGCAGTAGTCATATTCATGTTTTAGAAAATAGAGAAGCTGCAGAGAAAGGAATTGACTGGCAGTGTTGGCAAAGATTCACCAGTGATGGACATTGAAAGCACTAATGGAAAGAATTGTGTTAGTGGATACATTGTGCTAAATTTACCACTTGGAATTATCTATAAAGCATTTAAAATGGTGAGAGGGTGACCGTGTGGGCTATGGAGGAGATGGGGGTTCAAAAGAGGCTCTAATTCACACTTTTTAAGACTGAAGCTCATAGAGTGGTCAGAATCCTGAAGAAGGCAGAAAGAGGCATAGAAATAACACCCACTCTATAGTGAATGAGAGTGAACTGGCAAGTGGCAAGTTTTGGCTAAGCACCAGACCCAGTGCTGGAGGCATTTGCTCAGCGAATCACTTAATCTGCACAGCAATCATGCAGAAATTACCCTGAGCTCTTCCCATTTCCTTGGAACACCTACCTTGAAAGTAGAGAACAAGTTGTATTCATTCTCCTTGGTATACCCAGCACTGAAAAAGCACCTACACCATAAATGTGCTCAATAAAGTTCATTAATTAATTCTGAATCCACAGATATGCAAAATAGAATGGATGGGAAACTCAACAATCAGGATGGGAAAATCAACAATTAGACTGTCTTTGGAATTGAGAAGGAATTGGCTTCTTTATATTATTATATAATCAGACAAAAACATCGATTACTGCTCATTTGTATCATTAAGACGCACTGTATGACATTGCTGTAATTCAAACTCACAGTGATAGGAAATTATCACTCTCCCATCCCCTCTTCCAACAAGGGGGCTTGAACACATCTGACATTTGCAAAGTTAACACTACCTGACAGAGAAGGCACAAGAATTTTAATTGTTCTATCAGTTGTATTGTTAATGCTGACTTTGAAATTGATAACAAGATTTTTCAGGAAATTTATGGGTATCGTATTCCAGTTTTTACTGATAAATAGTAGAATGATTTGTTTCATGGCTAGAAATTTAATGCAGACCACATACTCTCTTTTCATCTCCAGGAGGTTCATTTGCAATATATAAATAAAGCAAATTCAATTAAAATTACCATTGCTAAGGTTGATTCCACTGTACATGGTCTCTCTTCCTACTTACCCTTAAACTCCTCTCCCATTGACATTCACACGCATTGGCTGAGAGAAAAGATCCAGAGAAGAGAACATTCAGAGGATCTGAGTAAGCTTCTTTTGCAGGGTTTAGTTCAGTGAAATAGTCAGGTAATAAAACATAAGGAGAAAGTAGTATACCAAATATTAATGCCTGTTTAATTTTTTTTAGAGAAGGAGAGTGGGAGGATGGGCAGAGAAACAGGAAGAGAGAGAATCTTAAGCAGGCCCCTGATGCAGGGCTGCATCTTACAACCTTGAGATCATGACCTCAGCTGAAATCAAGAGTCAGACATTTTACATATCGAGCCACATAGGTGCCCCAGTACTTATTTAATTTTGTTATTGGTATATAGGTATTCATTGTGCTGTTCTTTGAATTTGTCTGTAGGTTTGAACATTTTTATGATAAAATTTGGAAATGGAAAAATGCTATGTTCCAGAGACCTGGGAATATCTGATTGTAATATCCAGGAAATATTCAAGATTTAAAAGTCTATAGCCAAGAAATGATATTTCTGATCTATTGGAGGTAGAGAATCTTCTATATATGACATCTACATTCAGGAGCTATGTCTGAAATGAGATTACCATATCTCAAAGGATGTGTGGCTCAGAGGGTGGGATCCATGACGATAGACAACCAGGCTAAGCCATAACCTAGGAAGGAGTAGTCAAAGCCCTTCAGTTAAAACCTTGATAACCTCCTTATGAAATCAGTTGTTGTCTTGCATGAGTGGCCTTTTGTGTCTGGCTCTACACAACAGGAGCTCTGAGTACACTCATGCTGATATATTGTGTTTGGATAGCAGGAGTTTTGAGAAATAGCACAGCAGCTACTCAGCAAGCTCGCATTAAGGTACAGTGACTTTGAGGAGCTCAGAAAATGGAGATGGAGATTTAGAAATAAGGAAAATATTTTAGGTGCTACCGTTATAGGCTAGATGTTAACAATTTTAATTCTGATTGGATTTTTTTTCCCTCATCACCAAAAGCACAGATTAGCAGCTTACTCTCAGTTATCCCAGTGCTCTTCTGGTTGATAACTGAATTAGAGATTCAGAGAACAAAGTTTAAATATTGTTCAGATACATAAATGAACTCAAGTGGGCAATGCAACCAAATTCCTTAATAAAGAATAATAATAATGAAACTTAGATTTTAGTTTGGACTTTTGTAACAAATTTATTTTTGAATCTAGAGTGTCTTATAAAGGTTTTAATTTCCTCATATGTGAATCAAAGGGGTAAATTAGATGATAGCAATGTTTTTACAACCCAGTCATCCTCTGAATCAATAATTAATGAATCTAAAAGAATATATAATAGAACAACGACTAGAAAATGAAACTATACATTTGGAGTAGCATAGTAATTTATATATAATAAGTGTTCATTGTTACTATTTAATGAATAAATGAATGTGGTGATATTTGAAGGCTGGCAAAGTGAAAGCTTCACATATCAAGGTAGCCATTTTATATTATAGAATTTTAGTGCAGTTTACAAAATAAGACCCTAGGTCCGTTGTGTAGTACCAAAAGAGTGGCAGTGAGCAATTGGGTGGAAGAGAATGGGAAACGTCTAGCCCAGGCATATCTAGAGTGAAAAAGGGAACCACTAAAGAAAATATATAATGGAGCCAGTTAACTCCAGCCACTGCATTTGGCAACATGCAGTCTGGAGCAAGGAAAATGGATGCCTGGCTTGAGACCCAAGTGGCATACCTACCTGTAAAAAGCTGCCCTGTAGCCCCAGGCCAGGGCTTCGTTTGTAACATGCACTTGGTAATTATTATTTAATCTAGCATTGTGTGATTTCTTAAAAAGACTTTCCTTTTCCTCATCATGTCTCATCGTGTATCAAGTTCCTCAACTTATTTATAAGATCTGTGGGACACAGGAATAATTAAACAAAATTATGAATAATGCCTTTTTGAAGCTTCAATTTATAGTTTGCGGCTAAAGAATAATGAAATCTTTGAATATAGACTCTCACCTTCACTCTTGACTGGTTGATAGCTCAATTACACCAATTTGATCGTAAAATCAAATACCTCTTGTCTTTAACAATGCGATTTAGAGATTTCTGTCAGGAGATAGAGCTGGAGGAGAAAGAATATTTTCTCAGGAGTAATCCAGCTGGATAATTGGTGACAAACGACTTTCTAGTTGACGAGGCAAAATTCCTAGCAATTTACAAAGGAAATATTTCAAAAAGCCTAAGTATATATTTTTGCAAATAAGATTGTCCCCATCAAATCATTTTCAGAACACTTAAGGAAAATGATGTGGAAAATATTGGATTTTTGTTAATGAATCCAGCTAAAGCCCTAGCAGATAAAAATCAAATTTATCTGATATTGGTATTATTAAAAATGTTACATAGACTTTAGACTGTTATTTACTTGAAATAGGAGATATCTGTTGGATTTCAAAAGTAAAAATTGCACAAGGAAGAGAATTAAAAGGCCTTGTTTTAACAATTAATGATTCTTATAATTACTCATTTAAGTGATTTCTAAATTTTTTCTCTATCTTCCCAAATCCCATAGTCCTGTGATTTTGCTAATGTATGGCACATGGGTTGTTGGGGATATATACTTCCATTTCATTATGCATATAGCAATATTTAACATGATATTTCAGTTATTTAGCAAATCAGATTTCAAAAAAATCTGATTAAGAAAGCAAAAACATGGGGGATCCCTGAATGTCTCAGTGGTTAGGTGCCTGCCTTCAGCCCAGGGTGTGATCCTGGAGTCTTGGGATCGAGTCCCACATCAAGCTCCTGCATGGAACCTGCTTCTCCCTTTGCCCATGTCTCTGCCTCTCTCTTTCTCTCTGTGTCTCTCTAAATAAATAAATAAAATCTTTAAAAAAAAGCAAAAAGAAATCACATTTTGATACACAAGAAAACCTGAATTATCAAATGATTACTTTTTTTAATATAACAATGTACATTTTGTTAACATTTAGAAACTGAATCCAAACTGGACTGCATATTATTTATATCATAAGCATTTTATCACATATTAAAAACTCTTTAACAAACATAATTGAGACAAAAAACTTTTCCTATCAGGAGATGATACATTTTTTTAATTAAAAAATCTAAAAAGTTCAATTATGAAAATAAAATTACCTTTAATTCTACCACTATCTGTACCTTGCTTTCTAGTCTTCAGATACTTTTCTAGTAAAAAAGCAAATAGGAATATTTTTAGAAAAGCAGATTTCCATTATACATACTATTTTGTGATTTGAATTTTTTCCATAACAATGGATGTATCATAAACATGTTTGCATGTCAACAAAACCCTCCTCATCATCATTCTTTAGCCATTATGGGACCTATTTGGAATATATTTGGTATGGTTTATGGTTTTGATATAAGATGAGAAATATGTGGTTGTTATTATAAAATACAAGACTGCAATTTAAAATTTATTTAATATTTCAGTGACAGGCAAACCTCTTTGTGGCACAATTTATAATCTTATAGTTGTGCTATTATAATTTGTAGTGTCATTGCTTAAATAAATGGCTCTGGAGATGTACTGATGCTGATTTTATTAGGTCAGTTCTTATGGAAAGGATGGCTTAGTCTTTCAATAATAGCTGACCCATCTAAAAATAGCTGTTTGTCTTTTGGTGTGAGGGAGAAGCCTTGACTTCATATGGCTATACACCTTCCATATGTAACATTAGATCAGAAACATGTCACTTCTGATTAAAGGTTCACATTCTTAAGGAAAAATTCAGCAGGAAGCAGAAGGCAATTCAACTACCTCCTGCTATGTATGTTCTGTCATTGGGAAAATGGCAAAGGATAATGTTAGCTTGTAATGAATTTAGACAGCAGAGGGTTTTATTTATTAATTTTGCCTTCTTCTTCTATTCCTAAAGTTTTACCATAGGATATTAAACAACCAAATAGTCAAGTGGCCATCCCTCACTTAAATGTTGTCTATCAAACAATAAAATATCAGTTTTTACTCAGATTTCCTAATTGATTTAATGCCTTTTAATAGACACAGTGATTGCATTTTGTCATGCAGAAAAACAAATTTTATTAAGAGTATCAGATTTCAGCCAGGGTGTGAGACTCCACTTTTTAGATTTTCTCATTCTTCTAAGAAGAAAAAAAAAATCATTTCATCTACCTCCTCTTCTCTGAGAAAAAAAATGCGTACAAAGATACTGTTTTATAGAATATATCTTCTCTTAAGAGTCGTAAATAATTTTTAAAGGAATTTCTTAGGGCACCTGGGTGGCTTAGTTGGTTGAATGTCTGCCTTTGGCTCAGGTCATGATCCCAGGCCTGTGGGATCAAGAGCCTCCCCTTGGTCTCCCTGCTCAGTGGGGAGTCTGCTTCTCTCTCTGTCCACCGTCTCCCTCCTACCCCCACTCATGTGCGTGTATGTGTGTGCTCTCTCAAATAAAGAAATGAAATTTTTACAAAACTTTTTTGCTCATTATTTTTACTCTATCAGATAAAATTATTTAGATTAAAAATATTTATTTTTTTAAACATTTAATTTATTTTAAAGATTCTATTTATTCATGAGAGAGACAGGGAGAGATTGGCAGAGACATAGAGGGAGAAGCAGGCTTCATGCAGGGAGCCTGATGCGGGACTCGATCCCGGGATTCCAGGATCACGCCCTGGGCGGAAGGCAGGTGCTCAACCACTGAGCCACCCGGGAGTCCCTAGATTAAAAACATTTAGAAATAATTTCTGACATCTCCAAATTTACCTCCCTTTCTAATGGATGAGAAGAGGGAGTCTCAGAGAAGAAAGGGATTTTGTCTTACATCACACAGTTAATGGCAAAGCACAGAGTAGAACCCCAAACTCCTAACTGCTAATCCAGGGCTTGCCCTAGTGCTTCTTCTGCTGCTACTGGAGTCATTTGGTTATTTGGAGTCATCATTGTGGGACTGACATTAGCTAGTAAGTCAAATCCAAATCTAAAACAGTTAAAATCAGGATCATGCTATTCTTTGGACTTGAGAAATGGAGGCAGTGTGTATTTAGCAGCCCTAGGAAATAATCCAGGGCTCTTTCTGTTGCTACATTATGCTGGGCTTTTTGATAGAAAACATATTTTTAAATATTTTTTATTTATTTAAGAGAGAGAGAGAGCAGGGGCAAGTGTAGAGGGAGAGAGAGAGAATCCTCAAGCAGACTTCCCACTGAGCATGGAACTTGTTGAGGGGCTTGGTCCTGGGACCGTTAGATTATGCCCTCAGCTGAAACCAAGAGTGGCCACTCAATTGAGCCACCGAGGTGCCCCTAGATGACAAACATTTAAAGAGGAGAAGAAAGTTTGTCTAACTCCTTTTCTTAACTATTACCGTCTCATAATATTCCAGTACTCAGTGAGTCTCTTTCAGTGCCAGCTAGTCGGGTCCCTAGGTGTCCTCACATCTATTGATTTCAGTCAGAACTGAAACCAAAGATGTGAAAGGACTGCTGGGAAAAGATGAATGGCCAGAGACTCCAGGCATTTCAAAGCAGGGAGGAAACCAGCTCTATTCCCAGTAGAGACATGGCTCTTGAATGGCAGGCCCAAAGAATAAGTACAATGGTGCCATAGAGGTAGTCCTTGTCTGCAAAGGGAAGAAGCATTCAAACTCATTGAAGGCACATTATTCGTAGGCTCATGAATGTATCTATATACAGCATTGCTATCCATAGCACATTTGGAGGTAGCCCTTGCATATTCCAGTGAACTCTCTGGATCCCAAGAATGCTGTGATCATGGAAAGAGGCCAGATCTTCACTTTTAAATTAAATTAAATAGTTAAATTATTTTATTTTATTTTATTTTATTTTAAGCAGAGTATTTTTCAGTGGATGATTAAAATAGTAGCTCTTGCATATATGTTTATATATATAGGTATATCTCTATTTATAGATATAAATATGCATATGTATGTGTGTATATATATTCAGACATATATGTCTCAGTAACATTTTTTTCTTCTGTTTGTCTTATGTTACATCTAAAGAAAATGGAAGGGGCTTCCATAAATCTAACTTTTAAACAGTGCAACTTGTCCTTCATTTAAAGATAAGGTTTTTTCCAATTACATTTGGAGTGACTTCTGTAATGTTCTGATTTCATGAAATCAGTGAATTTTGTTGGCAGCTTTTGCTGGCAACTTGTTTTAGGCAAAATGCAGCTAGACTAGTCCTTGTAAGGAGTTTAGTTATGGCAGATTTTTAATTAGACAACGACCTTTTCAGAGCAAATATAGATGAGCAGTTGTTTAATTGAGATATTTGTAGTAGTGCTAGCAGTATGAGTAGTAAAGTATACTGAATACTTTCTGAATTATCTTCATTAAACAACCCTGTGAAGCAAGCTACTGTTACTTCTGATTTTATAATTGAGAATACTGAAGCTTTGGGGAAATAGATAACTTCCTGGTTGGTTTTGTGCTCAGAATTGAACTCAAAGCCCATGATCTCAGTCACTTCTCCAGAGTCGAGAAAAATGCTTTATCTGTCCAGGTAGATGGATGCCAAAGACCCTTAGGGAAAGCAAGTACTGAAAATCTTGATGGAAGAAGAATGGAGAACCCAAATTTCCAAGGCTCCCAAAAGGAGCTTCTAATAATCATCTCTCCCCTAGAGAGACTGTCATAGTTACTGTTCATAAATAAATGAGTATGACTTTCTCAGTCTTAAACAGGTTCCACAATGGGGATTTGTGTACTGTTTTTGGCTAGCCTGTAGCCATTTCTACACATATGGCACATGTAGTGTATCCCTCAGATTTAAGTCTATATCATCACCTCTACTTTCATCCTTTATCCTTGAAGGATTTTCTACTTTATAATTTAGATGCATAAAGTTATTTTTGTTTCATGTTTTTGAACCCCCACGTTGAAGGAAAAGCAATGTGCACTATAGTTTGTAATTTGGGGTATAGGGATTTTGAAATTCTCCTCTTTTTCAGAATTATATAGCCATATTGTGGAGTTCGGGTGCAGGCTTAGGAAAGAAGCAACCACTGTAAGATTAGACGGTCAGTTAGCAAAGATATAATACTTTAGTGGAAGTGAGGAGACCACCTAGCCTCCACGGCTCTCAGAGACCCAAAGCCACCTTAAGAGTTATTCTGTCCATAGGCTTTTCTGCTGGGTTGAAGAAGCTAAATTCTTCATGAACTGGGAAGTGATTACCCCAGTAACCTGTACATTTTCATGTCAGTGATTTGCAGGCATTCTTTCACTGAGATGCTTGACCCTAACTCTACCAATAGTATTCATCCTGGAAGGGAAAACAAAGAAAGGACTGAGCCATTCATTGTACCTCTGACTTTCAGATAACTACAAAAGTACCTTTGACTACAAGGCTATTGGGGAAGATCCTAGGGTATACTGAAGAAAATCTGTATTTGTTTTGTGGCATAAGAAAAAAAAAAGTTTTATTTCACTGAGGTATTTTTCAGCCTTATTCCCCATGGAGAGAAAAATATATATAGAAGAAAAACTATCCAATCTAAGGATATCACCTCCACAATTTTTTGCTTAAGGTCTTTCGGTAAAAGTTTTAATGCCTTGATTTGCTAAATGGTTAGTAAGAGAGGATTTCGAACCCATCCCTACCTTTTTATTCTGGAGGTCACAAATAAAGCAAACCTTCCTTTTGGAAACCAAGCCAGTATAACAGCTTAATGACTCAAATCACAGTCACCACATTTTAAAAGGCTCAAGCTATTTCACTTCTCAGAAGCAGCTCATTATCTGCACTCTTATGGACAGAATAAAAGGCAAAAAAATGCTAACTGGCCATAAATCCTTGGAAGAAGATATTAATTCTATGTTGGATTGTTCTCACTAGCCATAATAGAGGAAATAATTAGGACTTTTATTTTAGCAGCTGTAACAGTCTGACAACTAAGGGACACTACTGAAAAGCTCAGGATAAAGACCAGAGCTGCTTCTGGAATCAACATAGCAGGAGGCATCTGTACTTTTTACATCACTGCATAGTGAGGCCACAGAACACAAAGCCACTGGAGAAGCAGTATTTTGGAGTATGGGTTTGGGATCTGACTGCCTTGTTTCAAGGACTTCCTCTGTCATAAACTAGCTGTGCTCCATCTTTCTGAGGTTCAGTTCCCTTATTAGTGATATAGGGCTTTATTGTACCCACCTTATAGGATTACTGGGGAAATTAAGTGAACAAAAACTTGTAAAGCATTTAGTGAAGTGCTCAGCACACAGTTCTTTGTGTAGATCAATTGCTATTGTAAGATTGCTACATATGTTTACCTTTGACCTCTCCTGCTGTTTCTATCATGATTATTAGTACTGGATGATATTTGGCAAGAGGAAATGATAATATTAAACCTAATTATGTTTCAACACTGTGCCAGGTCCTGGAGATACACGAAAATAAATGAGGCAACCAAAAATTGAGACTCAAAACTTGGAGGTTAGTGAGATGAGAAGATATGTAATAGTGAGATGAAGAAAAATATGATAGGATACTGGGAGAAGGCTAGGTTCTGGAGATAGATTTTATAGGTTTTGTGGCTTTTTAAAAAGTTACCTAATAAGTTTAAATTGAAAATACTAATATCATTTAACTTCTAAGAATATGATCAAAATTAAATAATTTAACTTATATAAAGTAGCCAGCACACAGTAGATGCCCAATAAATAATTGTTGTGGCTTTATTTCTAGTTACCCAGATAACTGTAACCATCAAAATCAAGTAGGTACATATTGCGTATCATTTATTGTGCATATATTGTATGTTTTGAACCCCAAATAATCCTATTTGGCAGATATTAGTATCATTCCATTTTTATAGAAGAGGAAACTAAGCCTTGACAAATCTAGTCATTTGTTCAAAGATCATAGGTTCAAGCGTCAAGGCTGTGAATAGAATTCAAGTCTGCTTGACTCTGAAGCCCATGTCCTTCATGTTTTAACAGGTTTTATTGCAGAAAAATTACCCAGTGCGTGGACTGGAATGTAGCAGAACAGACACAGACATACTCAGAATTTTCATTAGCCTGATAGCTCAATGCTGTTTTTCATTGTGACTACCTAATGTTAGGACTGTCTGTGTAGTGTACCCAAAGGAAGCTTGAGAAAATACTAGCGTTTTATTAATGAAACATGGCCATTGTAGTCAAGTCAATTTCTGAACCTTTAATTAACTTATGCATTGATCCACCCAATCAACTGCCTAGTGAACACATCTTGTTGCTCTAGGTGGGTATTGGGGGTGCAGGACTGAATAAGCCAGACATTATCCCTAACTCCAGAAGCTTGTACTTAATAAAGGAAACAAACCACAGAAGAAAAGAAAGAAAAGAAGAAAGAAAGAAAGAAAGAAAGAAAGAAAGAAAGAAAGAAAGACAGAGAAAGAAAGAAAGAAAGAAAGAAAGAAAGAAAGAAAGAAAAGAAAAGAAAAGAAGAAAAGAAAAGAGAAAAGAAAAGAAAAGAGAAAAGAAAAGAAGAAAAAAGATATTAAATGCTAAACATGAGGCTTGCAAATTGTGATGAATTCCATGAAGAAAATTAAATAGCATGAATGATCTGATAAAGAGTGACTGGAAGAGAGGGGTGGTGGAGTCCTACCTTAGGAATGACATCTGAACCAAGATGTTATTTATGAAGATCAACGGGCAGAGATCTGAAGAATGAGTGTTCCAGTTAGAAAGAACAAAAGCGCAATGGTCCTAAGGACAGAACACATTCATGTGCTCACAGGAAGAAAGTTTACCCAGACTTTCTGTTTCCTCTTTTTCATATTACTGCATTTTATATTATTTATAACTAAATGCATTATTCTTTTGTTTACTCTTCTTTTGTTTACTATTCTTATTGGCCTTATACAGTAAGCTCCGGGAGAGATCTGTTTTGTTTTTGTTTTGTTTTCCCTTCTGTATCCCAGCATCTTAAACAGTGCCTGTCTCAGAAGAGTCAATGAAAAACTACTTGTTGAGTAAATATTGGCATGGATGAATAGGTAATAGCAATTTATCCACAGCACTTCCTATTTTATCAGTGTTACTATCTGACTCTGTTTATCAGTTGGAAGGGATCTGTGGTCTCTGCAGGGCTTATCGCAAATTGATTTATCATTCTGTCTCCAAGCAAACAACTCAGACAAAATGGCATCTAATGTTTTAAACAATGGATTTGCATATGAAGGTAAATTAAGAGGAGGAAAAAAATAGAAGCATAAAATCAAAATGATATCATGGAGAACCCAATTATCAAAGATTTTTATGTTTTAATAAGGTGAAAAAAATCTGATTGTCCTACCAGGTAGCACTGTGTGCATTTCTCTGTATTAACGGGGAGAACTACATTAGCAGTGAGATGGTACTTGAGATGATATTTATATCAACAGATGATAAGAAGGCATTCTGAAAATGAAGATAGGCTCTGCATTTATCATGAATTCAGCTTTCCAAGTTGTGACGTAAATGCAAATATGAGTTGACTGTGTAGAAATTTCCATTGGTGTGGTGTTTCTTATGTTACCTTATCATTTTCTGTCCATGTGGCATTTTAAAAGATATATAGAGATGTGAAAATAAAGTGAATTCTATATATGTGGAATTTAGGTGACCCATATTAGCTTTCTTTTTTTTTTTTCTTCCATATTAGCTTTCTACCAAAGAATGAGTCAGTGAGAAAACACCTTCTAATGAAAGCTAGTGCTTTTCAGACACAAACCTCAAAAATTTCATTATGGCTGAGTTCAAGGGAGATTTCTTTTTTTTATTTATGATAATCAAATATTTTATGATTAAAAAGGTGGATATCTTCTCATTGATTGCAGAATAGAAATATATTCTTTGCTTAGCATAGAGTAAGTCTTTATGTTATTTGAACTATCTTGTCTACATTTAACTGTGTGTGCATGTGCACATATGTGCACACATGTATGTTTTCTGTATTTGTGTGATAGGAAGCAAGGCAGGAAGTGGGAGGAGTGAGGGTTGAATATTGTGTGGAGATAAGAAGCACTTATATTGGCTCAGAACAATATTTTTTTGCAAATAGTATGTATTTTAGCCCATTTGGCTGGAATTGTGGCTTGATTTTTCCTTTGGTAAGTTAGGTATAAAGGATAAGGGTCAGTTTTCTGCCCATGTAAAAAAGTTTATGGTGTGATAATAAGAAACATTGCACCCCACTCCCAACTGGCTCTTTCTTCATCCATTTAGTATGTGACAAAATTATACATTTCATTGCTTCACTAAGGGTCAGTTCATGGGTCCTTGTTAAGTTACTTAATCTCTGCACAATCAGTCATCATCCAGTGATGAGGGAATGAAACAAACCATAGGTCAGATCTTTATTTGTGGAAGGTGGAGTTACTCTCAAGGAGGAAAAGTCTGTCCACTGCATGTGTGGCCAGGGGCTGGGTGGGAAGGCATGCTGAAAGAACAGAGGGGGAAATCAGCACAGGAGTGAAATGTATTTCTAAATTCTAGGCACAAGAAAAACAGTGTTGTACTCCGAGAGGCCAAGTTCCAAATAATCTGGATTATCAGCCGTTCTAATTTGAGAACACTTAAGACTCTGAAATTGCCTAAGAGGCTGAATTTAGTCTGTGTCATTGGATAGGTTTTAGTTTTAGTTGTGTATTTTATTACAAAGATCTCAGACATCTTAAACAAGGAAGAGGCTATATTCCAGGGTTACTTTTCCTTTATTTGTGATTTTGTTCTTTTTGATTGATGTTCAGGCTTCTGTTTTCTTCACCATGAGTGGGATGCTTGGCTAAATTTCATCTTTTGTAGTATTTTAAAATTGTGTAAAATCAAATTACTATTGTTTAGTGACAGCCTTCCTTCATTTCTTTTTTTTTTTTTTTCCTCCCTTCATTTCAAAAAGCTGTTTTGTCCTTGCAAGTTTTCAGTTTTCATAGGCATGGACAGAAAAAAAAGCATAAAATATACATGGAGCTAGATTTCCATAGATCATTAGTGTAGTGCTGTCTGCTAAGATTTGGTGGGGGTTGGGGGCAGGAAGAGATTTAATTCTATATTTCAAGTGCTGTCAGCTGTTGCAAACACAGTTTTGTTCTGGAGAATGTCAGGGTAAGGGTTTACCTATATGCTCTCTATACAGAGAGCATTCACTGCAAAACAGAACATGAATGTGTTCCATATATGAGCTATGACCTTTCTGTGCTTTAAAATGTGGTTTCCAGGGCACCTGGGTGGCTCAGCTGGTTAAGCACCTGACTCTTGATTTTAGCTCAGGTGATGATCTCAGGGTTGTGGGATCAAGCCCCATGTTGAGGTCTGTGCTTAGGATGGAGCCTGCTGGAGATGAGATTGTCTCCCTCTCCCTCTCCCTCCCCCTGCTTGTGCTCTCTCTCTCTCAAATAAATAAATACAATCTTTAAAAAAATAAATTAATTAAAGCATGCTTTCCAATTTTTCATTTATTTTCTCTGCTGCTCTGTGTTAGAGAACCAACTGAATCAGGAGGGATTTAGGGACACCAGACTTTTTTACTTCTCTGGATAGCACCATCTGCACAAACAGATGGGGAAACATGTCACAGGGCTTGAGGGGGACTCCAAGATCAAAAAAAAGAGGAGAGCAATGAAAAAGAAATGCAATGGCAGGGTAGAGCAGATGAGTGCCAGTGGCTGGGAATTCTTTGCCATCTGACCCAGGTAATGGTCACTGAGTAGCTGCCACCCACGGAATCCAAAAGTCCCAGAACAGTGATGCTCTGCATGTGCTGTGGGCAGATTGCTCAACACTGAGAAGGGGCCTACACATCCATTTCTCTGTGCTGGCAGGAGATCTCTGGTACTGTTAGTTAAAATTCCCCATAGTGCATAGCAAGCTTTAGTTTCCATTAAGCTTTGCATGGGGCCACTGGCCAGCCAAGTGGCTACCTCTATGTGCTGGTGGAAGATTCTACACAAGACCAGATATATCATTTTAAATACATTCCCAAAATTGACACAAACATATACTTTTGCTCATGACATTTTATTTATTTCTGTATTTCTTTATTTTTTTCCATTCATTTATAGCTCATTTAAACATTCATTTTAATTCACATTTATTTAGTTGTTATTTTGGGCCAGACACACTATACTAAATGCTTTATATAATTTAACTTCAAAAAGTAGGTATTTTTACACAAGAGGAAAGTAAAGCTCAAAAAAGTTAAGTACGTAATGTCACACATCTGGTGATCACAGAGCTGAATACTGGATCCAAGTCTATCTGACTTCTGAAATCCTAACAATTACTCTGTACTGCCCTTTTTACCTTTCTAGGAAAACATAGGTTGATATAACTGACACAAATTAGTCTTAATATTTAAAGACACATGAATTGTGAATGCTGTGCTTTCTTAGTTATAGCTCCTACATTATAGAAAAAAATCTTATAAATTACAGCCATATATTATGCAGGTAAGAGATTTTGTTCATAGATTATTCAGTTTAAAACATCATTCTATATTTATATCTATATATCTTTCCATATCTGCCATGTCTATAGGTTATATGGCCTGATAGGATTTGTAGCATAATTGTTGGTATTGTTGTAAAGTCATGTATCTGTAAAATGATGAGGCATTGGAGGTTTGAAAACTTATTGAGTCCTCTGCCTACCATCTTATATGGATTTATTCAAGAAATGTCAATTCTCTATCTCTCTCCTTTCCTTTTTCAGTAAGACTAAGAATTTGTTTTCTAGTTACCTAAATAATAAGTGTGAGTCATAAAGAATTTGAAAAGTATTTTAAAAAGTATCAAATTTTGAAGATTAAAAACACCTTCAGAGATACCTGTCATTGTCAGGTCAATTAGAGTTACCTTCTATATTCTTTGAATATTTTTTTTCACATAAAATTGTGATTATGTTTTACATCCATATGATAATTTTCTTTATTCACTTAATATTGTTCCTTCATTTTTCTGCAGTATGATTTTTGAAGCTACTTTATCATATTTGTGGGTAATGCTGCATGTTGCCAACCCTCTACTTTAGAATATTTAAGTGGTTTTCAACTTTTAACTATAGTCATATACCTTGTTTTATTGTGCCTCCTTATATTGTATTCCACAGATACAAATCAGAAGTTTGTAGCTACCCTGCATCAAACAAATCTACCAGTGCCATTTTCCCCACAGCATTTGCTTACCTCATGTCTCTGTGTCACATTTTGGTAATTCTTACAGTATTTCAAATTTTTCATTATTATTATATTTGTTGCAATGATCTGTGTTCAGTGATCGTTAATGCTACTATTTTCATTGTTTTGGGACATCACAAACAGCACCCCATAAGATGGCAAACTTAACTGCTAAATATTGTGTATGTTCTGACTGCCTCACCAAGTGTCTGTTCTCCTTAACTCTCTTCCTCTCCTCAAGCCCCCATATTTCTTGAGACACAACAGTGTTAAAATTAGGGCAGTAAGAATCCTACAATGGCCTCTTAGTGTTCAAGTGAAAGGAAGACTCACATCTGTCTCTCACTTTAAATCAAAAGCTAGACATGATTTAGCACAGTGAAGAAGGCATTTCAAAAGCCAAAATAGGCAGGAAACTAGGCCTCTTATGCCAGCCACCCAAGTTGTGAAAGCAAAGGAACAGTTCTTGAAGGAAATTAAAAGTGCTACTCGGGTGACCACATGAATGATAAGAAAGCAAAAAGAGCATTATTGCTCATATGGAGAGAGTTTTAGTGGTCTGAACAGAAGATCAAGTTAGCCACAACAGTCCCTTAAGCCAAAGTCTAAATCAGAGTAGGGCCTTAACTCTCTTCAGTATAGGAAGGTTGAAAGACGTAAGGAAGCTGGGGCAGCCCCGGGTGGCTCAGCGGTTTAGCGCCGCCTTCAGCCCAGGGCAGGATCCTGGAGACCCAGGATCGAGTCCCACGTCGGGCTCCCTGCATGGAGGCTGCTTCTTCCTCTGCCTGTGTCTCTACCCTCCCCCCCCCCTCTGTCCCTCATGAATAAATAAATAAAATTAAAAAAAAGAAGAAGAAGAAGAAGTAAGGAAGCTGCAGAAGAGTTTGAAACTAGTAGAGGTTTGTTCATGAGGTTTAAGGAAAGAAGTTATCTCCATAACAGAAAAGTGCAGTGAGGCAGCGAGTACTGACATAGAAGCTGTTGCAAGTTATATAGAAGGTCTAGCTGAGATAATAAAGGTGACTACACTAAACAACAGATATTCAATGTAGACAAAACAGACTTCGATTAAAAGAAAATACCTTCTAAGACTTTAAGAGCTAGAGAGGAGAAGTCAATGTCTGGTTTCAAAGCTTCAAAGGACAGGCTAACTCTCCTGTTGGAGGCTAGTATAGCTGGTGACTTTAAGGGGAAGCAAATGCTCATTTATCATTCTGAAAATCTAAGGGCCTTTAAGAATTATGCTATATCTATTCTTCCTACATTCAATAAATGGAACAACAAAGCCTGGATGACAATACACCTGTTTACAGTCCACTGTTGAGATCTACTGCTTGGAATAAAAGATTCCTTTCAAAATATCACTGCTTATTGATAATGCATCTGATGACCCAAGAGCTCTGATGGAGATGTACAATATGATTAATGTTTTTTGCATGCTTGTTAATACAACATCCATTCTGCAGCCCATGGATTAAGGAATAATTGTGACTTTCAAGTTTTATGATAGAGAAATACATTTCATAAGGCCATAGATTTCATAGTTCTCATAGAATTTGTAGATTTCATAGTTGCCATAAATAGTGATTCCTCTGATGGATCTGGGCAAAGTAAAGGAAAAACTCTGGCAAGGATTCACCATTCTAGATGCCATTAAAAACATTTGTGATTCATGGAAAGAGGTCAAACTATCAACGTCAATAGGCATTTGTAAGAAGTTGATTTCAACCTGCATGGATGACTCTGTTGGATTCAAGACTTCAGTGGAGGAAGTACCTGCTGATGTGGAAATAGCAAGAGAACTAGAATGAGAAATGCAGTTTGAGGATGTGACTGAATTGCTGCAATTTCATGATAAAACTTGAATGGATGAGGAGTTGCCTCTTATGAATGAGCAAAGAAAGTATTTCTTGAGATGGAATTTACTCCTGATGAAGATGCTGTGAAGATTGTCAAAATAACAATAAAGGATTTAGAACATTACGTCAACTGAGTTGATAAAGCAGTGGCAGGGGTTAAGAGGACTGACACCAATTTTGAAAGAAGTTCTGTGGGGAAAATGCTATCAAACAACTTTGCATACTACAGAGATATCACTTTTTAAAGATTTTATTTATGTATTTGACACACAGAGAAAAAGCACACAAGCAGGGGGAGTAGCATGCAGAGAGAAGCAGGCTTCTTGCTGAGGAGAAAGGCCAACATGGAACTCAATTTCAGGACTCTGAGATCATGACCTGACCCTAAGACAGACACTTAACTGACTGAGCCACCCAGGCACCCCACAGAGAAATCATTTGTGAAGGGCAGAGTCAATCAGCATAGCAAACTTCATCAGTGTCTTTTTTTAAGACATTGATATAGGCATCCCCAATCCTTCTACAACTATTACCCTGATCAGTCAGTAGCCATCAGCATTGAGGAAAGATTTTCCACCAGCACAAGAATTATAAACTGCTGAAAGCTCAGATAATGGTTAGCATTTTTACCAATAAAGTGTTTTAAGATATGTGCATTGTTTTTTAGACATAGCTTATTGAACACCTAATAGACAACATTGGATTATATACTTAATAGACAGTAGTATAAATATAACTTTTATATACCCAGAAACCAGAAAATTCATTTGAGTCACTTTATTGCGATTTTTGTTTTATTGCAGTGATCTGGAACCAAACCTGTAATATCTCTGAGGTATGCCTGTATCTTGAAGCCAGTGTCACAAAGTCAAACATCCACTGGGCCTGGGTGGATTACTAATAGAATTGAGAAGAGAATCTGAAGAGATGGGTCCTTAGAGAATCTGGAAAATGCATGTCTTCATTAAAGGCCTTTAAACTCACATTTTAAAGCTATCCATTAACCAACTGAAATAAGTGGTGGTCTGCTGTATATATACATATATATATTATGCTCCACTATATATATTACATATATTGCTTCATATATATACTGGAGCATATATATGTATATGAACATTACTCAGCCATCAAAAAGAATGATATCTCACTATTTGCCATGACATGGATGGAGCTAGAGTATAATGCCAAGTGAAATAAGTCAGGGAAAGACAAATATCATAGGATTTCACTCATTTGTGGAATTAAGAAAAAAAAATGAGCAAAGGGGGAATAAAAGAGAGAGACAAACCAAGAAACAGACTATTTACTATAGAGAACAAACAGATGGTTACCAGAAAGGAGGTAGTGGGGGATGGGTGGGTAAAGGGGATTATGAGTACACTTACCTTGATAAGCACTGAATAATATATGGAATTATTGAATCGCTATATTATATATATCTGAAACTAATTTAAAACTGTAGTTAACTATACTGGATTTAAAATTCAACTCAATTTAATTAAAAAAAGAAGTAACTTGTTGGTCAAATTCAGCATGTGGTCTGATAGCTTGCTCCATGAAAGTATTATTTTGTATATAATTTGTTCCACTATCAGAGCACATGGCCCAGTTCCTTGGATAGATAAAACACCCCCAAAGTCTTTAACATTTTGTATTTAATGAACACTAGTCCTATAAATGGTATCAGTTCAATATCTACTGAAATAAAAGATTACATTAATTATGCTTTAGATATAAAATGGTATTTTCCAGGCTGAGAAAATTGGTTGAACAATCACCCCAAGAAATTACTAATCTTGGATATTTATTTATTTATTTATTTATTTATTTATTTTAATTTAAATTCAATTATCCAACAAATAGTATAACACCCAGTGCTCATTCCATCAACTGCCCTCCTCGGTGCCTGTCACCCAGTTACCCCATCCCCCTCACCTGCCTCCCCTCTGCAACCCTTGTTTGTTTCCCAGACCTAAGTGTTTCTCATGCTTTGTCTCCCTCTATAATTTTTCCCACTCAGTTCCCCTCCTTTCCCTTATAATCCCTTTCACTATTCCTTATATTCCATGTATGGGTGAAACCATATGATGATTGTCCTCCGATTGACTTATTTCACTCAGCCTGATACCCTGAATTCCATTGTCCTTCGACAAATGAATGGATAAAGAAGATGTGGTGTATATATACAATGGAATATTACTCAGCCATCAGAAAAGACAAATACCCACCATTTGCTTTGATATAGATATTCATTTTTAAAGGAACCTGAGGTTGGAAGTGCTGTATTTCTTATTGCTTTGTGTTTCTCCTTTTAAAAAGCCATTATTAGGTGGCCCAGTTGGTTGAGCATTGGACTCTTGGCTTTGGCTCAGGTCCTACCAGAGTCCTAGGATCAAGCCCTGTGTTGGACTCTGTGCTCAGCATGGAGTCTCCTGGAGATTGTCTCTTTTTCCCTCTCCCTCCCCTTCTGCTCCTCCCCTTACTTGCATGAGTGTGCTCTCTCTCCTTTCAAGGTAAATGAAATCTTTAAGAAATTATTTTTAAAAGCCATTATTAGAAAAAAAAAAGCCCTTATTAGAGAAAGAAGTATAAAAATCATGCAGAGGAAACCTAGAAACTACTCTTAGTTAAATACTTTTCTTAGATAGTTTTTGTAGGATATTTTACTGATTATTACAACAAACATAAAAGGCATACAAAATGTGTTCCCTGCTGTCATGGAAGCTGATGTTTGACAGAACATTCCTGTCAATTATGTAAAGTAAAGGTATAAAAATGAATTTGACATTCTAGATTTGACATAAATAGCATTACTTTTAATATAAAAATTCATGTTATCCATGTGTTCAAAGCATTAATTATAATATTTTTTGCAATAGTATTTTTAATCACTCCTTTCTTTTGTTTAAAAAAAATATTCTAGGGGGTGTCTGAGTGGCTCAGTCAGTTAAGGCTCTGACTCTTGGTTTCAGCTCAGGTCATGATCTCAGGGTTGTGAGGTCAAGCACCACATCAGGCTCTTCACCCCGCATGGAGTCTGCTTGGGATTCTCTCCCTTCCCCTCACCCACTCCCTTCACCTCTCTCTCACTCTCTCTTTCTCCCTCTCAAGTAAATAAATAAAATCTTAAAAACATATTCTATTTCCCCCTTGACCTCACTCAGAGTCTTAAAATAGATTATAATTTTAATAATACCTAACACTGAAGATTTGCAGGTAATTACTCTAAGCGCTTCATAGACATTATTTGTTTGATTTCTTATAGCAATGCTATAAAATAGACATGTTTATCCAAAAGTTACAGAAGAGGAAGCTGAGAGAAGAATTAATAATATCCCCAGAATCACAGAGCTGGAAATGCCAGGTCCAGATTGAAATCCAAGACTGATTCTAAATATTATCCCATCTCTTTTCCAAAAATGCTATTTCTGTGTCTTTTGGAGTCACAATTGTAAATGCAGAAGAATTCTGTTCTATTACAAAGCTTGCTTATTTCCCCAACTCACCAATTTTCTTGAAGATTTACAGTAACTTAGCTCATTTCTTTTAGCTGTGAAAATTGGCTTTAACTCATGATTCCTCTATCTTGTAATATATTATAAAAGCAATTAATCTTAATAACAATACCATGTGTAACCCATCCTTATTTCTGCTTTAACAATGTCTAAATTTTTCACTGATCTAGATTATATGAATGGTAGAGCAGATTATTAGTAATTTAATTAGTTGTTATCATAGCTGAGTTTTAAATTATACTTCCTAGGGAACTAGTGCTCAGATAAGAACATCCTTTCCTGATTCTTAAATCATTAATTCTTTCCCTGACTTTCTTAAACCAATGTTTGAAAACCAAGTTTTAAAACATTATCACTCAAGTGGTTGATAACATGCCATCAAGCTATCCAGTTCCATGTTATCCTCCAGCAACCCTACATGCTACGCATCTTTATTTCCATTTTAAAGACAAGCAAATTAACCTACTCAAGTGACATGACTAGAAATGATAAACATTGGTGTTTGTACTCAAGTCTGCAGGACCCAATGACTCCGCAGGACATGTTCTTTCCTCTCTTTTACACTAATACCAGAAAAAGAGAACCAATGCTCACACTTGCTTTTTTAAATTTTATTTTGACCTGTGTTCATCAGCTACTGTGTTTACTTTGAGACTGTAATGAAAAATAATCTAGAACTTAAAGACATGTATTAATCCAATGTACAAAGTACACTGAAACTTCAAAGATGTCTTGGCTCTGGACATGTGCCCACACGGTTCCATACCGACTGGAATAAAGCCTAGTCCCAATGAGTTTTAGTTTAACTTTGGATAAAATTACCATTGGTTCAGATTCCAGTGGTGCCTCTAACTCACCCTCTGTGTCAATTAGGGTGGATCACTCAAGGTCTCAGAGACTTGGTTTCTTCTTTTATAAAATTACAGATCAGCTCTCAGGACATATCCAACTGATGGAGGTGTTTTATTTGACCAACACAGTATTTTAGAAAAGTAGAACATCTCATTTTAAAATTTATATTTTCTAATTATTTATTTAAAAATCTAAAGATTGGAGACATTAGGCCTTATATCCCACATAGCAACAGTCAGCTGGACCTGAGAAATAGGTACCTTGTTCAGACAGGTTGTTTTCTCCAGTTCATCCCAGTCCCCACCATTCCCAGTTGTCTTATGTTGAGCCTACTTCACATACTACAGAGGCCATAAGTTGGACCCTCTGAGTCTGAGTGTGACTCATCAATCAGGTTTAAGTATCTCATAATTTTATAATTTTGTTTCGTATTATATCATACAATGTTCTACAATCTTCTGTGGATAAAACATAAACTAAGTTGCCTGGAACTTAAGGTCAACCACTTCACCCAGCCTCTCAAGCAGGTAAGAATCTCAACAGATTTGCCTACCATTCAGGTTTCTCTATCCATTTTACCCATTTGTCTTGGCTCTGAGCATGGGCTTACACTGTACCATGCTGATGAGAAAATCTTCCTAGCTACATTCTGTCAAGCAAAATCTTATCTATCCTCCATGACTTCGCTGATAGTGCATTTTCTCTTCAATGGATGCTTCAGCTTCCAATCATCTTCCTTATTAGAGATCTTGTAATACAAATTATTCATACTTAATTCATACTTATTATTCCTAATAATAAATATAAATAAAAAATAAATACGATTATTTTATGTTTATAGCCAAACTTTATAGGAATGCTTATTCCATGCTAAACAACCTCTATGTATTGTTTAAGTTTTTACATCCATAATGAGCAGTTGATGCCTTTATTGTTGACATGTTGTTGTTATTATTATTATTATTATTATAGCTTAAAGAGGTAAAATAAGACAAGGCTATATGGCTAATTTTGTCCTAGGTCAGTTGCTTCCTAAATCTTGTATCTGGACTTTGAATTTAAGATCTTAAGGCCAAAGACTACCTCTTAATCATTTTATAAAATATTTTCTTCTGTTCTTAGCAAGCACCATGCAAAATGTAGACTCATTTTGGATAGATTAATATTGACCAGTTCCTTTATTCTCACTCAGGTTTATTACAATTCAGGAGCTTAAATCTTTCTCAAACTCATTTACCAAGTTATGATAAACTTGCAAATTTTAGGTTTTTAAATTAACGTGTACCCAATGAAAAGTTCTTATACTTCCTTTAACTCCCTAATGGTAGGTTAAAAAAATAAGAGACATTAGTTTGTTGCATTATATTTCTCTCAGGGATGGTGTGGATTTGGCAGTTATTAATCTATTTTTTTCCCTGTTAAGAAAAGGTCAGTTGAATGTGCTTTGGGGTGGGTGTGGGGGTTGGGGAAGACGCGAAGTCTTTTGAGAAAGCAAATATAAAATCTGTTGTGTCACCGTGGTACAATACACCTTAATCACTCAAAAATAACTTTTCTAGAAATAATAACTCATTAGAAACATTGTAGTATTACACCACCACACATGCCTTAACTGATGTGAACACTGAGTATAAAAATTATGACCAACATATAATGTTGCATCCCAGTGCTGTAAGGATAATCTTGAATGGTTTTGTTAATAATTACCTGACAGAAATATATCTTTACCTAGCCCTTGTTGTCATTAAGCATGCATTGAAATACTTGAACATTTATAGGCTGTATTACAACTCTTTAGTTATTTAATTACATTTAGTGAGCCTCAAGTTATTGTCTGTTTTATTAAGCTAAAATCCATTACAAGCCAAATTAGCAAAGGTGTGCTGAGGTTGCAAAGGATTTGGGCATTTGCTTCAGTTGCTGAAAATTAAAGATAGATGCTACTTTAGTGAACCAGAAAGTACAGGCTGTCACTGAGACTCTCCTTGTGCCATGGTTAGCCCCCTCCCCTTCATCACCCTGACAGATGAGCCTATTCTTTACATATCATCTTCAGAAAGAGAAATCTACTATCTACCCTAGGGAGCCATTTCATTATTTTACAGCCCTCCTGACCAGCCAAGTCATCTTTCTATTTAACCTAAATCTTCTACGTCCTTCATGATAGAATTTATGACCATAGCTTCTATTTGGTCCATAGAAGAAAATGTGAACAGCAGATCATCACTCCCTTGAGCCCTCCATATAAATAGAGGCTGTTATTATATCTATCAGGCTACTCTCTCTTCTCCAGCTGGAACAGCAGAGCTCATCCAGCCATTTGAGAAACAATTAATTTTCAGGTTTTAATACTTAGTAACATTTCACTGAATTATGAAGCCACTTTGTCATATTCTTTTTTTTCTTCTAGAGAGAGAAACAGCCAGAAGGACAGAGAGACCAATACGGCAAATAATGCGAAATACTGACACTGCAGGCATTCTTTACCTTCGTTGGCCACTCTCTCATTCTTCCAGCTCTGTTTCCTTCTCCCAACTTCAATGAAATGAAATTGTCCATATAAAAAGAGGGCTACACAATTTTTCCCTTCTGATAGGTTCTGTTATTGATTTGCATTTTTCATCCCAGAACGGGATGTGTGTGTTTTCATTTTTGCCTTTTAACAATGTGCTATAATAATATTGTGCTATAATAATATTTGAGTAATTTTTATTGCAAATTGTTATTTTTAATGTGTTTATACTTTCTCGTGAGACTTTTCTGTTTCTTTGAAAGCCTTCTTTAAAATGATCCCGTTTTTAAAATTATGAACCACTTTATTCTGCTTTAACTCTTTATTCATCAACTGAGCTTCTTGCGTTAGTGTGCTATCATTCGGATACAAGGTGATATTTTTTTTCTTTTCCTCTTGTCTTTTCAAATAACCCAGTGTTACAGATATGTTTTTGTAGGAATTTTTCAAATATCCTTTTTGCAAGTTAGCCTTTATTTTTTTATTTAAAGATTTTATTTATTAGAGAGAGACAGACAGACAGAGACAGAGAGAGAGAGCGCGCGCGTGAGCAAGCGCACCAGTGGCGGGGAGGGGGGAGATGCAGAGGGAGAGGGACAAGCAGACTCTCAGCTGAGTAGGGAGCCTGGGGCTCTATCCCAGGACTCTGAGATCATCACCTAAGCTGAAATTAACTGACTTCAGCTTCATGCTTAACCGACTGAACCACCAAGGCACCCCTTTTTCTGTTTTGTTTTAATCAGTTTTTAGTTGTATGGGGCTCTCTGAATTTCAGGTTTTAGTTTCTGTGACCTGCAATCATTACCCTCCACAGTCACTCCAAAACTCTGTTCTAAGTAACTAAACACGTCTAGATAAATAAAATGATTTCCACAAGTTAAAAGAAAGTTATTCTTAATTGCTTTTTGGTAAGATTCTCAGAGTCATGCTTCTGTAGAATTCTGAATAAGTAATTGTCCAGAGTTCAGAAGGACCTGCTGCATTATAGCAGTCCCTCTTCATATGTTGACTTAAGGTCACACAGCAAGAGGCAGAATCAAGACCTGAACCCGAAACTGCTCATTTCCAAGGTGTCTATTCTTGGTTTCTGTGTTCATGTGTATGAGAGTCTTATATCACCAGTTAACCCAACACTGTGTTCTTCATCCTTACTACTATGTGTCATGCAGGGATGAATTTCCTTGTACATGCTTCTTTGACCTCTTCTCTGTTTCCCTCAATACATTTCTGAAAGTAAAACTACTGGCCAGTATGTGAAAGGTGCTGATGACCAAACTATCCTTTATAAAGGTGGAATCCATTTGTATTTTTCCAGAAATTATGAGAATTCCAGTTTATCCATATTCTTGCCATTTATTACATTTAAAATGACAATATTTTAGTCAAAAATGGTAGCTCATTGTTTTCATGAAAAATGTTAGGTATGTCTTCAGTGCACACATATGTCAATATCAATTCCAGATGGATTTAAGAATTACTGTAGGGGGATCCCTGGGTGGCTCAGCAGTTTGGCGCCTGCCTTTGGCCCGGGGCGTGATCCTGGGATCCCGGGATCGAGTCCCATGTCGGGCTCCCGGCATAAAGCCTGCTTCTCCCTCTGCCTGTGTCTCTGCCTCTGTCTCTCTCTGTGTGTCTATCATAAATAAATAAATAAATAAATAAATAAATCTATCTTTAAAAAAAGAATTACTGTAGAATTTGAAACCATGAAACAGAAATACAGTAAAAACTTTATCTCTTCTTAGGATGGAGAAGTACAGCCTAGAAATGAAGCAATTTAAGAAACAAAAATGAAATGATTTATAGCTTTGATGACAAAATAACATCAAAAACTAATGCATCACTAAGTAAAATAAAAACACTCCCTAGACAAAAAACTGCAAAGTATATGGATAAACAATTTACAACCAAAGAAATATAAACTTCTGATAAATACAGAAAAACTTTCTGGTAATCATAGCTTTTCCAAAATGGAATAGGATCTTTTCAGAAAGAGTGAGTTCTCTTCACTAGAGAGATTCAAGTTAGAACAATAATTAAAGAGAGCTTATGAAAGGAATTCACTCATCAGAAAGGTATTTGTATATCTATACATCATCATTTAATCATCCTTTGAGAATCCACAATAAAATGATGACATTTCTGCCAACATTTTAATGACATAAGATTTATTGAAGCGCATACATTTGATGCAATTAACATGCTGACCAACATTTCCAACCCATGGAATCTAAGTATCCCGAGGATTATCAAATGTTCTGAATATGGAACAAATGTTGCTGCAGATAGAATAAGTAAACAATAATAAATAGTCTTCATTGAGATTAAAGCAGACAGGGAAAATTATCTTAACATTTTCAGAGAGAAAAACAATATGCATTCATCACAAAAATGGTGAAACTATAAGAAAACAAAAACCAACTACATTTCCACTGTTTATTTTAGTATACATCTAGTCATTTAACTGTGTGTACCAATATGCCTCTTTAAATAAATATGAACTTGTGCTGCACTGCTTTCTAATGTCTTCCCCCCTCAGAGGAAAACACTTTTCCATGTCCACACTCTTCTCAAAGTGTTTTTTCACTACATCATGTTACTAAGTCAAAATGCATTTAATTATCCTTACAACTTATCCCTTATAAAATGCTTCCATTTCTTCTCAGTTTAAAGTTATATTTAACATCTTTGTATATAATTTTACATGATTTAATTTTCACAATTTCTTAAAGGGAAATTTCAGGAGCAAATGTTGTTCATTTGGGGGGTTTTGATGTTGTCAAATTACCATCCAGAAAGTTTGTACTGATTTACAGTTACCACCAGCATACCAGGTATGTTTCCCTGCAGAATCTCTAGTACTGAATATTATAATTATTTTATATTTTTGCTGATTAGGTTAGCAATAAAAATCATGGCTTAATTGTATTTCTACAAATTTGTGGTCTCTAATAGTGTTAAGCATTTTTCCACGTATCTGGTGCCTATTTTGTGTAAGAGATTTAACTCTTAAATAGTAAAACTGCCATTTAGTTGAAAATCTTTAGCATCAAAGATCAGAGTGGCAGAAAGGCCAGAGACTGCAGTGTGTGTGAATTTTGTTGAAGTTGGAAGTACAAGGTGAGTTGCCAGTATGTGATAGGAGGCAGCTTTGTGGAATTTATTTTTCTTGTTTAAAACATAACAGCAGTTATGTTACTGTTACTATTACTGTATTAAAGCCTATTTTACTTTACTAGTTAAGGTTATGACAGTTGCAACCATAGGGAACTGTAGGGAAAATATGTTTTGAGGGCATGTTAAAGTCTGGATCTACCACAAAAAAAAAAAAAATGTTTCTCTGAGTTTTTCATAGGATATGTCTTTTCCTCAGATGTTGGATGCCAGCTGCTCAAGGAAGGAGTCTCTCTCTCCCTCTCTCTGTCTCTCTGTCTCTCTCTCTCTCTCTCTCTCTCTGTGTGTGTGTGTGTGTGTGTGTGTGTGTGTGTGTAGCAGTGATGGGGAAGGAGATAGTTTAAAGGCCATTTCAGGCTCATGTGGGAACTATGATGGTAATATTTCTTCCAGAACTTCCATGTCATTGGGACTGAATCTTGCACTGACATTTTTTTGTGTGCAATTCGGCTTCTTCTCCCTTTCTTTTATAGGTCAAGATGCCTGATGAGCATCCTTCAGGGTCTACTGGAAAACTCAACTGCAGAAAGACCCTGAGTCTACTAGGGAGACAAAATAATTAACAAGTAAATGCATACATGGGATAATTTCAGATAATGACAAGTATAATGAAAGAAGTAAAATGAGATGTGACAGTGACCAATGGGGAGGGGGTTAGGGCTACGTTAGCTAAGGTGGAGGGAAAATGCTTCTTCTGTGTCTGGAATGAACGGAGACTGCATTCATAGAAGGAGGAAGTTCATTTAAGATAGAACCTTCATCCCCTCATCCCTACAATCCCAAGACGAAGGATCCAGGAATGGAATGCTTCTAATATTTTTGACAGCCTAACTCATAAAACCTCAAATTTTAAATACATTTCTACAATATATTTTATCATTCAAGGGCCCAACAAGAAACAGCTGACTTACTGAAAAATGGGATAATTTGAAGACAATGTATTAAAAGGGAACTTTACAAAGAAAACAGCACTTCCTCCCTCACAGAGATAGGATCTGTGGATTGCTGTCCACTCTCTGGTGTGCCCCACTTGACGAGGGAGAACAAGGCACAGTCAGGGGGAACCTGCACACAAGCTCTGCAGGCATGGAGCCTAGGAAACAGTTCCCCCCTTCACACTCTCCTCCCTCCTCTAAACTCCCAGTGGTCAAATCCAACCTGAAGCCAGAGAATCAATCAGGGAGACAGTTTATGAAGTCCAAACATTCATGTCTATAAGACTACAAAACATGGTGATTAAGGGGAGAGAGTGGAACTGGAGAGACAAAGGAAGACATCCAGCATGTGTAGTTTATATTTTAAAATAATACTGGATGGGATTTGGAAGAAGTGGCAACAGACCCAGGTGAGGTTATAACCTTAGCCTGTCACTGGCTAGCTATAAATCAGCACCTGTGAAACACTGACTTTGTTAAAATAAATAAATAAATGGCTAAGATAAAATTGATGAACTTATTCTGAAATAATATGACTCTAATCTGTTAAAAATTAAATATTTTGAATATATTTTAATTAATGCAACAAAAGCTTTCTGGACACTGTTTTAAATTTTGAAAACAAAGCAAAATCATTGTTGAAATAATCTGAGTCCCAGCTATATGTCATTCTAGTTGGTAAGTGGCTCTGGTTCAGTTAAATTCTTTATGTTGATCTGAAATTAAATTTCATTTGTTAGGTAATGAATCCAAAAATAGAACAACTACTTTTTCTCAGGGACTCAGACTTCCTGTAAGACATAATTTAGAGAGAAGTGAGCATATTCTCATTCCTGAGATAAGCACACAATTTACAGATGAGACCATCAGGAATGTAATGTGGGAAATCTTGGTAAACAAGGGAGTCACTGCAGAGGAATAAAGACTTAGACTGTATGCACATATCGATTAATATTTTTGATTGAGTAGTATTTATATACTCACGAAATGAGATTTTGTTCAATACTACTGTTTGGATTCTACAGTCATGGTATTTAAGGAAATATCTTTGATAATAGCACCTAGATTTGTGGCAGAAACTTGTAGTCCTTAAATGGTCACAGTATCTTTAGAGAGAATAAGATTCCAGAAAAGCAAAGAGTCACAGAAGGCCAAACAGCTGCAGACGAGTACAAATAGCTCTAATCTGAAATGCATGATTTATCAAAAGGGAACATGATTGCTAGCAATCTTACTTTTTTTGGTGATTACAAAGTTGAGCATACTACCGCATGTGACTCTATATGAGGACTTGTAAAGAGCTTTTAAAAACAATTATGCATGAGTGTTGGAGATTTTAATTTAAGCAGGACTCTGTGGAGGTAAATCAAGAGCATAGGCTGGAAGAAAAATGCTGAGGGAGACCTTCAATCAGGGGAGAATATTAAGTGGGACTCCTTGGGGAGAGGCCTGTATTTGCTTGTCTGGGGTAGGCTAATCTACATAATTGACTAAAACAGAATGAACAGCTGTGAAATACAGCATTTGAATGTGTGGGTAAAACACAATTACAAAATATACAGGGTCGCAGAACATGTAATGTATTTTCATAGGATTATAGAATTTCCAAGCTCATTTGGTATTTCAGAAATCGTCCAGTTACCCAGAGAAGCTAAATGATTTTATCAAGGTCAACTAGCTGGTTAGTTATAGCATGACAGTTAAATCTGTAGGCTCTGGAGTCAAACATCCTAGTTTAAATCCCAACTCCACCACTTACTCTGTGACTTTTGGAGAAAATCTCTCTACTTTTCTCTGCCTCCATTTTCTTATCTATAAAATGGGAATAATAGAACACTGATATTAAAGGAGATGATACATTTAAGCAATACTAGATGATGCCTGGAACTCAGTGAGTGATCAGTTGGTATGAAGCATGTTTATCACTAGCAAGAATGCCAGAGCTGAAGTCATTTAAGTCTTGTATCAATGCTCTACCTACTCAACAAAATGCAAGAGTATATCCCAAGAGGAACGTATGTGAGAAATTAGTTTCCCAACTAAAATGGTTGTGAGACACAAAATAATATCAAGTCTGCTTGGAGATACAGAAGCAAAATCTTTTAAAGTACCTTTTGGGGAAGTGACTCAGATGAGCTCTTTAGAATGAACATAGTTGGAGGTAAGGTATTTGATTTCTTAAAAAAAATACAAAGATATTGCAAAATGAATTTTGTATGTGTGGAATGATCGGATGGTTATCTAGGAAAGGAAATAAAAGTAGAAATCCACAGTTACTTTCTTATCACC
The DNA here is from genome assembly GCF_053574225.1 of Canis aureus. NCBI lineage: Eukaryota > Metazoa > Chordata > Mammalia > Carnivora > Canidae > Canis > Canis aureus. Next base: position 51,302,571 of record NC_135614.1, read on the forward strand.
TCTGGTTGAAATCCTAACATGCTTCTCACCTGTTAAGGTACTTGTTTGACCACATATTGTAGTGCCTGAAGCCCATCTTGAGACGTCTGTTGTGTATCTGAATGGCGCTGTCAGTTAAGTGCCAGACCCTTGGTTTTAGCTAATCTCAGAATTGTGAGATGGGGCCCAGCTTCTGTATCCTCATTCAGCACAGAGTCTGCTTAAGATTCACTCTCTCTTTCCCTTTGCCCTTCTCCCCTTACTCTCTCTTTCTCAAATAAATAAATTTTTTAAAAAGTCTGTTGAAAGGACCAAAACATGTCACATTGATTTTGAGTTATCTCCTATTGGCTGAGAGACAAAGGCATTTATTATTACTTAATAACTATCTTTGATCCTATTCAATCTCAGAATGATATGGTGGCACCATTAAGTAAGTCTCAGGTAATGACACCATAAAATATTTGTTATGACTTTGGTGCAAAATGCTAGCAGAACTGTTGTATTTCCTGATTTTATAGGTGCCTTTAGTGACTGTTTTAGGGTATGTTACATATATAGTTTTCTTGCACTGTATCAGTATTTTATGATGCAAGTTATTTTTAGTTGACAAGGCCCAATGGCTAAGGAATAAAAAGTTTCTCAAAAGATCTTTTAGTCCAGTCAGAATATTGGCATTCCCCAAAGGTGGCTTTCATCCACATTATAGTATTCAGCCCCCGAAAAGGCACATTTCCACTTGCAAGTATAGAAAATTTGTGACATGTAAATGAGGTACATTCTTAAAGCATCATTGACTGTTTCCTGTGATTGAAGACAAAGTCATCTCTACATTTCACTGTAGTCTTAAAATTTAGTCAGGATACCTGCATAATAAGTTACTAGCTTCACTTCAAAGATTCCTACTACTAATGTTGAGTAATTTAAGGCCCATTATTGGTGTTTAACAGTATTCAGAAAGGCATGTTCGTGAATACTCCATTAAGTATATTTGTTGTATTGACTTATTCCTATGGAAACTTAGCACTGCTATAAATCATAAAGTTCCAAAGAACAGATTTTTGATGTTGATCATTAAACTTTTTTGAATAAGATTCATTTCTGAGTAGCTTCTTCTATAATTCTTTGATTTTAGAATTTTTTAAATAAATTAAATGAGGTACTTAATATAGAGAATTGTTTCAAAATTCTCAGTTTGAGAATGCTTATGACTTTTGCTTTCTTTTTTCTTCTCTTTATTATTATTATTACTGTTTTAATCTTGGGTTAGTGATATGTGCCAGAGACCTGCCAAAGTGCTTGAGATACAAATAAGACAAAAACATATGTAGTTCCTGATCTTATAAATCATGTGGAAAAGATGCAGGCTTGTCACACATGTCTGTGCCTTGTTTTAAAATCTGCATACATAGATGGCATAATTTTTTGAATATTTATGTATTTGGTTGCTATTTACATCATATTTTATAGCTCTGCTTTGCTTTTAATATGGGTGTGTGAGTATTCTACACATATTTTCAAATACCAACCACTGGTCAAAATAGTTATCACTGTATCTGCTTATTAGCAGGTGTCATAACAAAAATCACAGAACATTTTACGAGGTAAAGATCTCTTCTTGCTTTTACCATCTCATAACCAATTAGGATGGCAAGTTTTTAATTCAAATGTTCAGGAGCATCCAAGTATTACAGGATCTAAGTGATTCACCCCAGCTTACTTGTTCTGGTCTATATGAACAGGACTCAAAAGGGATTATTTTGTCTATAGAGTTTCTGCTTTAACCCAATAGGAGACACAAATGCCTTGAAAACATTGACTAGAAAATATTTATATATGTATTTTTTTTGTTTTATGAAGTATATTATAGCATTAAAAAAGTAAAACATTGGTGTAAATACAAATGTTGATGTGAGAAAAACACTTTCATCTACTTTATTTTTTAAATATGGGTGGAAACTCATTTCATCTGCAATAGCATTAGTCTATTTTTCTTGTTCATAGCACTCATGTTTACAGCACTAGTTCACAGATGTTAGTTGCCATGAATATGTATCATCAGAAAGTGTGAACCACAACCTGTATAGTAGCTATTGCAGGCTTCATCTCACACAGTTGAGCATCTGTTTATGGTTCTTGTTTTTTTTAAAATTGTACGTGTGCCCTTGTACCTTTAATGTCCTTTGTGTTCAGTCTGTCATTTGAAGTTACTTTTTTCTAGTTTCTCAAGATGGATGATTTCTGCTATTTTATAGAAGTAACATGGGAGTTTTGGTATGCCCATCATATACCTAATTTTATTTTCTTTGAAAATTTATCTTCTACATAATACAGGTTTCTCCTATGTTAGTAGCAATTCAGGTTGTAACTACATGTTAAAACACAAAAAAAGAAGGAAGGAGGGAAAGAAGGAAGAAAAGAAGGACAGTAGACAGATGGACCAGCGAGAAATTCAGTCAAATATTGCATAGTCAAAATAGGTTGTCATTTTTAAGCCCTGAGTAAATAATTAATGTGAAATTTATTTTTTATATAATTTTTAGTATTTGTAAAACGTTATTTGACAAGTCCCATTGAAAGCAAAACAATCAGTTTGATGATAAGATAAACTCTAGTACTATATATACACAATGTTAATTAAATGGATTAACATTTGCTGTTAAAAATATGGGAAGAATCCCTAAAACTTAAGGCACATTAAAAGCTGAAGAAGAGAAATATTGAGATAAGATAATCCTCTAAATAAAAGATTTATAATCAGCAAAACCAACTGCTTGCCTCTTTATAATTCATGTTTTTATTTATCCAACAGATGTTTATTGATTGTCTTACAATAAATAGAACAAAGCCTGTACCCCTAATGGATTACATTTTATTGAGAGAAATAGTACTTTAAAGCATCTTTCTTCTTCTTTTTTTTTTTTTAAGACTTTATTTATTTATTCATGAGAGAGAGAGAGAGTGTGAGAGAGAGAGGGACAGGCAGAGGGAGAAGCAGGCTCCACACTGGGAGCCTGACGTGGGACTTGATCCTGGGATGAAGGCGGTGCTAAACCGCTGAGCCACCCAGGCTGCCCCTGTTGTTTTTACTTCTTAATCATCTTCACCTATTTCACCCATCATCCTAATCCCTTCCCTTTGGCAATCACCAGTTTGTTTTCTATATTTATGAGTCTGTTTCTTTCTTTGTTGTTGTTGGCTTGTTCATTTGTTTATTATATTCCACATATAAGTGAAATCATATGGTATTTGTCTTTCTCCAGCTTATTTCACTTAGCATAATATCTGCTAGATCCATCCATGTTACCATGAATGACAAGATTTCATTCTTTTCTTATGGTTTAGTAATTGTTAAATCATTATGTTATACACTTGAATCTAAATTTTAAAAAGCAAAAAAAAAAAAAAAAGATAATTTCAGATTGTGATACTTGCCTGAAGGAAAATAAATAGGTTAAAATGGAACATCAGTTAAGGCAGCTACTTTGGGTGGGCTGCTTGGGTAAAGCCTCTCAGAGGAAGTGATTATTGAGCTGAAGGATCAGAAGAGAAGGACTTACGAAGATCGGGGAGAGACATGTTCTAGGCAGAAAGAACAAATGTGCAGACTGGAAGATAGTAAGGACTTGGCATGAGATAATATTGGGAAGGAAGAGGCAGATTATTCAGAGCACAGTAGGACACAGCCAAGACTCTGGATTTTATTGGGAGAACCAAAAAAAATTTAAGCAGAGGAGTGATAAAATCTATATTTTTAAAAGATCTGACAGCTGTGTGGATAATGGATAGTAGGGGGGCAAATGGAAAGGCCAAGAGATTAATTTACTGTAATAATATGAGGTGAGGCAGTGGGGCCATAGATTTTGAAGGAGGCAGTGGAGATGAAAATGAGCCCAGGCAGAGTAGCTAACTCCTGGTGAAGAAAAGGAGGGAATTGGGGATGAACATCAGCCTTAGGACACTCACTTATTGCTAAAAAGAAAAACAGAAATTAACAGAGCACAAAACTTAATGAAGCAGTAATTAAACTAAAGAGGCATGAACTACTTACATTGAGTTAATCACTTATTTTCATCCTACAACTGAGGAGTGGGACTCCCACACCTAACTGAGGAATTTCATAAACTCAGTCTACTTAGATTACTTTTAAACTCTGTCCAACCTTCCAGTGAAAAATGTCTAGCTGGGGACTGTTTCTCTCAAGCTGGGACTGTATCTTATTTCTCTATTCCCAACTCATAGTAAAGCGCCCTTCAGAGTAGAGTAGGCCAAAGTTGATCAAATTCAATATCAATTTCTTGTATAAGTTTTTTTTTAAGTAGATATAAAGGACCTGCTATATGTAGGTACTTTTTTATATTCCTTACATAAATTATTAATCTTTTCTTTAAATATTTATTTATTCATGAGAGACACAGAGAGAGAGGCAGAGATACAGGCAGAAGGAGCAGGCTCCATGCAAGGACCCCGAAGCGGAACTCGATCCTGGGATTCCAGGATCACACCTTGAGCCAAAAGCAGACACTCAACCGCTGAGCCACCCAGGAGTCCCAATTATTAATCTTTTTAGAAACCTTGTTATATTATTATGTTGTTGTTAATAATATCCCTTTCTTATAGATGAAGAAACTAAGGTTGGTGAAAAGATATTAACCATGTTGATGTCAGTTAGTTATACAGAATTAGAATTTTTACCTCTGTCTGTTGTATTCTAAAACTTGTGTTTTTCATGACTTTATGCTGCTATATTGATCAGAAAATATATATTAACAAACCACTTAGGACTATATGCTTTTTGACTCCTTTTAGTAGGTCTTTAATAAGAGATTAGTGAAAAATGAAGATAGAGAAATACAGACATTAAAGGGACATATTCATATCTCTGATAAAATAATAAAGGAACCAGGTATTTTAAATCAGTAACTGTGCCAGCCCATAGGAGGACACTAACAGGTCATGAAAATATCAGATTACTCAGCACAGAACAAATCAGGCAATAGATGAAAGGCTGATTGTGTGTTGTGTTAAAGCACTTGCAAAGTACTATACTATGCATAGAAATGTCAAAAATAATGAATCAAAACCAAGATTTAATGAAGATTAGATTTGAGGGAAGAGGAAACAAATATGAATGGAAGAGGAGCTATCTATGTTGATATTCTTAATCTCTTTGTGATGCTTGTAAAATAAAGAGCCCTGGGACCATCCCTCCCTACACCAAGACATTCTGGAGCATGGAAATGTCTGTTTAATAAACCCTCTCAGGTGATTTTGTTTAGTATAAGTAGGTAATGAACCACACTTGGGGAAAATACTGATTTAGTCCAGTCTTTTTTTATATAAATCAGCCTGAGGCTTATAAAGGAAAATGGTTATCTGAAGCTATAGCACCCTTTTTCACTAGAACTCTGGCTAAATCAGTCTTCTAGAGGCCCAGTTCTGCCCTCTTTGATACTTGGATTTAATTTTTTCAACTCCAGCCATGGACCAGCTAACAGCATATATTGTTGCTATTTCTCTTCTAGAATCACAACTACAGCTGCCTGCATGATGGACCTAAGACGGTACCCACTGGATGAACAAAATTGCACCTTGGAAATTGAAAGCTGTAAGTTTTTCTAAGAATGCAGCTAGACTGAACTCTGCTTTAAGATTATTCTGGCTCATGCCCAAACCACAGGTCCTGAAAATGTCCTGCTACTGCAGTAAATCTGGTAGAGGGAGATACAGTGTCTTTCCTCAGTGATGCTGCCAACCTCTTAGTCTCATCTCTAAATCCCTGGGAGACATGTATAAGAGAAGACATAATCTAGCAGTAAAAGGAAGACACTAAGAGCCTGGAAGGAGACCAAAGGCTATTCTAGGCATTTAAAGTATGGAAATGGTGCATAGAGCTACAACAGAAGGGAAAATAGGTGGTAATGCCAGGGTGACACAGGAAATCTCAGTTGTCTTTGCCTTTCACAAATGTTATCTCTTTGCAATTGCAAAATAAATGTGGCCTCTGGACCAGTTGAAACATTCAGAGTGTGGATTGGTGGGATGTTTTTTGTTTTGAGGGACGTTGTCAGTGTCTAAAATTTATTTTATATTCTTGCTGAAAGCCATACAATGACCAAGCATGGTATATATACGCATGTTTATTTTCTTTCTTGTGCTGACCTGTTTTGCAGTGTTCTTGCTTTTCTGGGCCACAGTTTCAGTGTCCTTCTTGATGACTCAATCACCTACCCTGTTGGGTGGGTGAAAACATTGACTTCATAACCTATCTCTATTTTGGAGGTCATGCACAGAGGTCATTTGAGATGGAATAGGATTTTGATCTTCTTTTCTTTGTCAGTTCTTTGCAATGTTTTCATACCTCATCCCACCAAACAATTGGAAGCTGCTGATTTTATATCCAGCATTCCAGATAATGAGTAACTTGACTGCTGTGCAGATAGGACACTCTCAGCTGTTACGAGGAACTCTAGCTGTGACAAGCATTGCAAATTTAAGTCACTACTCTGAGCAGAAATACAAGCCTGTATGGCACATTGCTGGTATTTTGCCCATTAAAAAAACATAGCTTCCAGGGATAATATTAAATTTACATGCATTTTTTTAAGAACTTGATTTTATACTTGTGTTATCAAATCATCATTTTCACGTTTGATCTTTTCAATAAAGAACTATTTACAGAAACTGGTCTATAGGGTATTGATGATTATTTTTATGTAAATATTTTTGGGATAACTTTGCATTTTCATGACTTATGATACAATTTAAGTTTAGAATGTTCTCCAAAGTCCAAATTCTTTGGTTGTTTCAAATTGTTGGAGTAAGGTTTCTTTTAAAGTAGATTGTCATGTACTAATAATGAATTTTTATGGTAAGAGAACTCATGATGAAATTTGAGTGGAATTTTAAATAATCATAATTGTACACATAGTTAAAGCACTTGCGCTGATGTTATTTCATTTGAGCTGTTCACAACCCCCTCAGGTAAATAAACAAGGCCTTTCTATTTTAAAGAACTAATGCCTAAGGGCACAGGCAACACCCAGGTATTTAATCTAGTTAAATTATAATTCTGACATGAATATTTTAAAATTAACATGATAATTCTTCAGACTTTTAGAAAGTTTATATTTTAATAAAGGGGCTTCTACATCTCTTATTTCAAATCACAGTTACCCTGTTAAATGGGGTAGTTTTTTTCCCCTAACTTTACTGAGATGTAATTTGTATATAACATTGTGTAAGTTTAAGATGTACAATATGATGATATATATATATATATATCATATATATATATCACTATATATATATCTATAGTGAAGTGATTGCCACAATAAGGTTAGTTAACACATCCATTACCTCACACAGTTACCTTGTGTGTGTGTGTTAAGAACTGATCTACTCCTATAGCAACTTTCAAGTATAAAATACAGAGTTGTTAACTATAGTCACCATTCTGTGGATACCCAGATCTTACTCATCTTCTAACTGAGCATTTGTAACCCTTTAACTACATTCAACCATCTCCCCATACCCTCACCCCTGTCAACTACCAAGTCATTCTTTGTTTCTATGACTTCAGTATTAATTCTTAGATCCATATATAAATAAGACCATACACTATTGGTCTTTCTCTGTCTGATTTATTTCACTTAGTATAATTACCTTAAGTTCTGAGGGTCTTGGGTGGCTCAGTCGGTTGAGTAATCAACTCTTGGTTTCAGTTCAGGTCATGATCTCAGGGCTCTGAGAATGAGCCCTGCACTGGGCTCTGTGCTCTGCACAGAGTCTGCTTGAGATTCTCTCTCTCCTCCTTCTGTCCCTCTCCCCACTCACAATGTGGTCTCTTAAATCAATCAATCAATCAATCAGTCTTTAAAAGAATTCCCTTAAGTTATGTCTATGTTGTCACAAATGACAGGATTTCCTTTTTTTTAAGAAAAGATTTTATTTATTCATGAGAGACACAGAGAGAGAGAGAGGCAGAAACATAGGCAGAGGGAGAAGTAGGCTCCATGCAAGAGCTCATGTGGGACTCGATCCCAGGACTTCAGGATCACACCCTGGGCCAAAGGCATATGCTCAACTGCTGAGCCACTGGGCATCCCTGGATTTCCTTTTTTTAACTGAATATTCCATTGTATCACTTTTTTTTTTAACCTATTCATCCATCAGTGGACATTTAAGTTGTCTCTATGTCTTGGCTATTATAAGTGATTCTGCAACGAACGTAAAAAAGCGGGTATCTCTTCAAGATGGAGATTTCATTTGCTTCATACATTTACCCAGAAGCAGTAAATATGGGTGATATGGTAGTTCTACTTTTAATTGTTTGAGAAATTTTCATACTTGTTTTCTATGTGGTCTGTACCAATTTACATCCGCACCATTAGTGCACAAGATTTTTTCTTCACATCCTCACTAGCACTTGTTCTCTTATCTTTTGGATAATAGCCATTCTAACAAGTGTGAAACAATATCTCATCATGATTTTGATTTACATTTCCCTGATACAGATTCTCTTCCAAGTATATACCAATTTTCCCAACACCATTTGCTGTAGAGGCTCTTTTTCCCATTGAGTATCCTTGGCTTCCTTGTCCAGTATGAGTTGACCATATATGCGAGAGTTTATATCTGAGCTTTTGATTCTGTTCATTGGTCTATGTGTCTCTTTTTATGCCAGTACTATACTGTTTTGATCACTATAGCTTTGCAGTATAGTTTGAAATCAGAAAGTATGATGCCTCCAGCTTTGTTATCTTGTTCAAGATTGCTTTAGCTATTCAAGGTCTTTTGTGGTTCCATACAAATTTTAAGATTGTTTTCTTAAATATAGTTTCTTAAATATATAGTATTTCTATAAAAACACATTGGAATTTAGATAGGGGATGCATTAAAACTATAGGTAGCTTTGGGTAATATAGACATGCTAATAATATTAATTCTTCTGATCTGTGAATATGGGCTATGTTTCCATTTATTTATGTCTTCACTTTCTTTCATCAATGTCTTATGCTTTTCATTGTGCAGATCTTTCACCTCCTTGGTTAAATTTATTCATAAGTATTTTGTTGTTTTTGATGCTATTGTAAATGGGTTTATTTTATTTTGTTTCTAGAAATATAAACATGTATAGAAATGGAACTGATTTTTATATGTTTATTTTGTATCCTGCAACTTTACTAAATTTGTTTATTCTATTAATTTTTTGGCAGTCTTTGGGATTTTCTACATATAAGATCATGTCATCTGCAAACAGAATAATTTTACTTCTTCTTTACCTATTTGGGTATCTTTTATTTCTTTTTTTTTTTTTTTTGCCTGATTTTTCTGGCTAGGAGTTTCAGTACCATGCTGAACAGGAGTGCTGGTGCTGAGAGTGGGTACTCTTATCTTGTTCCTGATCTTAGAGGAAACACTTTCAATCATTCACCATTGAGTATGATGTTAGTTATGGATTTATCATATATAGCCTTTATTATGTTGAGGTACAGTCCTTCTATACTAAATTTGTCAAGAGTTTCTATCATGAAAGGATGTTGGATTATGTCAGATGCTTTTTCTACATCTATTCAGATGATTTTTTCTTTCATTTTATTAATTTGATGTATAACATTTATTGATCTGCATCTGAACCATCCCTACATCCCAGGGACAAATCCCACTTGCTCATGGTGTATGATTTTTTTAGTGTGCTATTAAATTTGTTTTACTAGTATTTTGTTAAGAATTTTTGCATCTATATGTATCAAGGATATTAGCCTGTAAGTTTCTTGCAGTAGTCTTATCTAGCTTTGGTGTCAGGATAACACTGACTTTGTAAAATGAGTTTGAGAGCATTCCTTTCTCTTCAACATTTTTAAGAGTCTGAGAAGGATTGCCATTAATTTTCATTTAAATGTTTGGAAATAAATAAATATTTGATAAAATTCATCAGTGAAAACATATGGTTCTGGGCTTTTCTTTGTTGAGAAGTTATTGAGAACGGACGCAATTCTCCTTGTTACTTGTTACTTGGTCTGCTCGTATTTTCTAGTTCTTTATGAGTCCATCTTAATAGATTGTATGTTTCTAGGAATTTATTAATTTCTTCTAAGTTGTTTAATTTATTGGTATATGATTGTTCATGGTAGTCACTTGGATCCTTTGTATTTCTGTGGTATCAGTTGTAATGTCTCCTCTTTCATTTATAATTTTATTTATTTGAGTTCACCTCTTTTTCTTGGTTAGTCTAGCTAAAGATTTACCAATCTTTTTTTTAGAGAATGAATTCTGAATTTTAATTTTTCTTATGCTTTTTTCTTTTCATTGCTTTTCTATTTCATTTATTTCTGCTCCACTCTTTATTATTTCATTCTTTCTGCTAACTTTGGTCTCAGTTTGTTCTTCTTTTCTTAGTTCCTTGAGATATAATGTTAAGTTGTTTATCTGAGATCTTTCTTTTATCCCAATACATCTGTTTGTAACTATAAATTTTCAGAACTGCTTTTGCTGCATCCTATAGGTTTTGATATATTGTTTCTATTTCATGTCTTAGGATTTTTTTTGTTTCCCTTTTTATTTCCTTTTTTAACCATTGGTGGTTCAAGATTGTTTTATTTCCATGCATTTGTGCATTTCCCAGCTTTCTTACTGCTATTGATTTCTAGTTTCATACCTTTGTGGTCAGAAAAAGACCCTTGATATAATTTCTGTCTTCTTGAATTTTTTGAAACTTGTTTTGTGACCTAACATATTATCTATCCTAGAAAGTGTTCTGTGCAGGCTTGAGGAGAATGTATATCCTGTTTCTGTCGGATGGAATGTTCTGTATATCTCTTTGGTCCATTTGGTCTATAGTGTTCAAATCTTCTGTTTCTTTATTGATTATCTGTCTGGATAATCTAGCCATTGCTGAGAGTGGGTTATTAAAGTCCCCAACTATTATTGTATTCCTGTCTATCTCTTCTTTTAGTTCTGTTAGTAGTTTCTTTATATACCAGGATGCTCTAATGTTGCATGTTTATGATTGTTATATGTTTTTTATTAATTTACCCCTTTATAATCATAGAGTGACCTTCTTTATTTTTTGTGAGCATTTTTAACTAAAAGTTTATAGGTAGGTATTAATATTTATATGTTACATCTAAGGAAACAGATTCAAAGAGGTAAAGAGATTTGCCCAAGGTCATGCAGCCACTGAGTGGAATAATGGCTCTGTGCTGATGTGGTAATTGATAGCTGGCTTTTAAAGCCACTGATTTTATAGGGACCAGATTTATAGAAGATCCTAATTGTAGAAACCAAGAAAATATCTTATACTTACAAAAAATCAGAATTTATTCATATTTAACCAGACAAAAAAAATCACTGTTATATGAATTAATATGAATGATAATGAAATATGGTATTATATTAATTATATATATATATATGATATACAGGTCTTACTATTATAAGTAGGTAGTTAACTAATTAGGTCTTACTATTATAAGTAGGTAGTTAACTAATTAAGCTTATTGAAATGACTTTAGGATCCTATCTCTTAAAGAATTAGCTCTGAAGTTGATGTCTAACATTCGACCTTAACCATTTCCTTCTGTTAAGCAAACTCTAGGCATTCAATTCTTCTTCTCTCCCTCCTTCCCTCTTCTGCCTTTCTTCCCTACCTTTCTCAAATGCAAATGACCTTAATGGTGTCATTACTAAATCATTATTACCCTGTTTCTATTTTAGCAATTAGTATATTGGTTTAATGTCAGAGAAAATAATATAACTTGATTCTGAGTGAGGGAATACGGATTGAGCTTATTGCAAAGCTATTTAATATGTTTCATCTAGAAATGAAAAATAGTGCAAAAGGGGCAAGGAGAGTATTATATATCTTTGAAATGGGAAAAGTTAGGGGGCTAATCTTGTAAATTCTGAGTGAGATTAGCTGTCCAATACCAATATGAGCTACATGGCCCCACTCTCCTCCTCAGAAAGGTAAGATAGTCTTATAAATTCTTAAACCCTATTTCCAGGTTCCCCACTTGGGGTATGTGAGCCACTTGTTTGAAAGAGAGTGTGGAATTCTCTCAACTAGATCCATTGACAGGCTGCTCACATTACAAAAACCCAAAAGTTTCTCTCTCTTTTTTTCCCCTCATTTGTTTGTGTGCTTTTATCTCAGCCCGTCTCTGGATGACTTGGACTGGTCAGCCTGTGTCTCAGAGAATAAAGTTAATGCTCTTTTTCTTAGTGCTGTTGTTTTTCAGCCAGTTCCAGCCTTGGCGTGATTCACCATCAATTAGAGAGTATATAACTTTCCCAGCAGCTCTTTCATAGATAACTTCACAGGGCTATGTCAAGTGTTCACTGGGATAGCCAGTAAGGCATCTCCTTTTAGGATCTAAGAAAAAAAAAAAAAAAGAAAAAAAATCCTAACTCTGCCTTCCTGACAGCATCAGAAACCAGTTGTTGCTGGCCTCTCGTGCTCATTGATTACCTACATTATGTCATAGAAGTCACCCAATTATATCACGTTGTTTGAGGATTAAATGAACTAATAAAGATAAAGAATGTAGCAATTTGCCTGGTACATGTTAAGCATCTAAAAGCAGTAACTGGTAATTAATTATTATTGTTATTATCACACTGCTTTTATTACATTTAAAGATTCCTCACTGCCACAAATTTGACTTCATTATGAGATCTAGTAAATCCAGCCAAGGAGAGACCCAAAACACAGCATTGCCCTTCTCAACTTTTGTAGATCTTATTCCAGATCTTGCTTTAACATTCTAAGTAAGTCTCATTATTTGTATGGCTGTCTACTTACTCATAGAATGTCTCAGCCAGCTGTGCCTACAGTATAAAATGCAAATTAATTTCTTCTACTTCTGTCAAGTGGAAAAGAATTAATAGCTAGCTTCAAAATCCAAAGAGGGAGATTTAAAAGCTCTTTGACATCTGTACTTAGATGAAATGAAAGTGCAGCCCATTGTAAAATATAGTCCATTTGTGATTTTGCTAACATTTTAAACTGGCCAGAGAAGATAGTCATCACCTGATGACCATCTAAAGTCTGTGCAATCACTGTAGCAAAATGTGCCTATGAGTGAGTGAGAGTGTGTGTTGGCACAGGTCTCTCTTCTTTCTAGAGATGTTCACCATGCTAATTTATGAAAGGAAGAAATAGCAATGTGCCTATTGTTGTCTTATTGAATTTCAATTTGGATATTATATAAAATAACTTGCTGTTTGATTATTGATGGAGTAAAGGCTCTATTATCTTTTCAACAACTTTATTCAAAATAATCCTTATTAAACAGGTCAATATAGATTGATACATTTAAACAGATTAAGGTATTGAATCCATATCTAGTATGGTACAGGTTAATATATATTGAATATAGTTTATGCTATGCACTGGTCAATATTTTAGTAAATATTCATGCAAGATTTTTAAGAACTTAGAGGAAAAGGCATTGTGTTCTTCCACTCCTAAAGTGAAAATTGATGGCACCTTGGAGTGTCATTAGACTCAAAATAGCTATCACAGAGGAAGTGGTGATTGGATAGGATTCTGAGTTAATGTGTATAGTGAATAAGAGGACATTTATTGAATACTGGTAGTTTTCTGGTATCAATTTCTCAAGCTAATCAAACAAATCACTTAGTTTTTTCAAGCTCTGGTTTCTCATCTCTACAATATTACAATACTCTATAGGTAACAAGATAATCAAGACGGAGATCTTTGTGCTATGCTTGGTACTGGTATTTCCATAGCTAGTTATCTTTATACTATTATTATTATCATTATCAACTGCACCTGGAATACTGCACTCATGTAGAGTCACAACATGTTAAGAGGGATATTTAGCAGTCAGAATAAACAAAATATGAGTGATAGGTAAACCATGGAGTATGATAAATTAGCAGAATAAATGAGTGGGAAGAGGGGTGAATTTACTTTGAGGAACAGAAAACCAGGAAGAGAGAGTGGCAGTATTTGAATGGGATAGCTGTTTTCAAAACATTACAGCATTTCCTCTTAAAAGAGCAGACTACCTGCTCTAAGGGCAAAACTAGACTAATGATGAAAGATGCGAAAAGGCAATTTTGGATTGAAATATTTATATAAAAAAAGTTCATAGCAGTTACAGCTGGTGAAAATCTGGTAGGTTTATTGCTCTGTAAGACCATTTTCTGGAGGAAAGGGGATTCTTGCAATGAGCAAGTGATAGGATTATATGATTTCTACAGAGCTCTGGGTTAAAGGTTACTTGGCACCAGCAAAAATATGTAGGACTCCAGTTAAAGGACAAGTAAGCAAGGACTGGTTTCTGTGAAGATGCAGATCCCATATGCATATACATCTGGGAGCAGTGCTATTTAGGAAAAAATGAAAATCACATGCTAACTAAGGTTTTAAGTATATGCTATATGTGTTTTGCTGATGGTCTGTTGTTATTTAGCTAGTGATCTTTCTTTTCTCAGATTTTCCTCACAGGAATAACTCTTACCATTGTGTGAGAAGAATAAGACTTCCCCACACATACATTTTCCTAACTTTCTAAATAATTTAGAACCTTCTTGAGGGTTTTGATCTCATTAAGGCTTTAAGAATCATCGCAGCAGAAGACAATGTATGTGCACGTGTGTGTGTGTGTGTGTGTGTGTGGTAATATTAAATCATGAAGCTACCAAGTATTTTGGGTGATCCTAGAATTATTCACGTTAGAAAAAAATTTCTGTGACATTCCAGTGGGACTTAATCATAATTACTTATCTAGAGAAAATCAAAGAGCATTGCAAATGCTCTGTGGTGCTACTGCATACAAATTTAATTTGCATCACTGTTCCATTTTCCTATTTTCTTGAATTGTACCTAGCAGTGTGGAAGTGGAGGATTTGTCTTCCCTTCCTTGCTGTGTGATACTTTTTTGGAACACGATCACTGCTTAACAATTATTATTCCCTTTTGACAATAAGCAAGTGCCAGGATGTGTATTTAGAAACTCTGGCACCTCATAAAGATATTATTTATGATCTTGTGTATCTGGACTTTAGGACTTCCATCCTTTTAATTCTTCCATTATAAGAAAGTGAAGAAGTGACTTAAATATAAAGTGTACACTCTACTATTGAATAGGAAAATAATGATATTGAACTCTTTGCATCTAAAGTTTTTTGTTTCCCCCAAAGGGAAATCTTATTTTTTATTCATATTTAAAATTTTCTCTTTCTGTAGTCTCTATTTTCTCTTTCTAGAATTCCCGGAGACACCTTGAGTCCCACATTTATCTCCAGTGATTGAAATAAAATTTGTAGAATTTTATCTTCCAGATTACTAATATTTATTTTATTCTAAAGAAATTATTAGTAGCAAGTATACTATTTTTACCATCCTGTTTTCCGTTTTTTAAAGATTTAATTTTTTATTTATTCATGAACGACACAAAGAGAGAGAGGCTAAGACACAGGCAAAGGGCGAAGCAGGCTCCATGCAGGGAGCCTGATGTGGGACTGGATCCTGGAACTCCGGGATCACACCCCAAATCAAGGGAAGATGCTCAACCGCTGAGCCACCCAGGCGTCCCCCTGTTTTCAATTTCTATGAACTCTTTCTTATCATTTGATTACTCATTTCGCATAGTTACTTGTTTTCTTATAGAATTTCCTTTTTATTTTAAGGATATCATTTTAAATTATTTTACAAGTTTTCTTCTGCTCTCTTCATCTTTCTATTTCCTTTTGTGATGATGTATGTTTACTTATTGTGATCCTTCTTTTTTATGCTGATGATTTTCCTTGTAAGTCTGCTAATCTTGGTAGTCAATTCATATTTGTAAATAAAGGGCTAGTTTGACCAACAAGTTCCTGATACAGGTGTTCTGAACTGATGTGGGTTTCCTTAGCACACTTATATAGCTGTTTTCTTAGCCTCTTCCCTGAATAAGGAGAATAGAGCCAGGGGGAGAATGGGGTATGCTGACCAAGACAGTCTTCCCCTTTAGGAGAAGGAGATTTTTCACAGGAAACCAAGGCTCATCTGAGGCTTAGCACGTAACATTATTTTACCCTTTCATTCCTAGGAGGATCTAATGGAACAACAACTATTTATTTTTCTCCATTTGTAGCAGTGCCCAGACTGGTCTGGGGCTCTGTTTAGATTCTCTCTTCAGCCCAATATCTAAACTAGGAACCCAGGCAGCCCCTTCTTGGTTCAAGGAGCCTATTTCTAGCATTATTTCAGGAGCAATCACCACAGCTAGATGTAAAAGAAGCAAGAAGGCTGGTCTGGTGGTTGCATGGTGGCTCTTACTGCAAAATTCCTGCATCTGCAAATTCTCTGAGGCATATGTTCTCAACTTCACAGTACATCAGATCCCCTGGGAAGTTTTTAAAAATCCAAATGAACAGGCCACTCCACAGACCTATTGAATCAGTCATTTTAAAAGCTCTGCAGGTGATGACAATGAACAAAGTTGGAAGAGAGTCCTCTAGGGCATAGTTCTCACACTTGAGTGAGCATGAGAATATCCTGGAGAGCTTGCTAAACACAAATTGCTGGGTCCCATTCTCTGGGGTTTCTGACTAAAGTGAGTCTGAAGTGAGGCTCAAGACTGCATTTTTCACATTTGCTGGTGATGCTAACACTGCAAGTATAAAGAAAACACTACTCTAGGGCTTTAGTGGGAAGATGGGCCCTTTCCTTTGCACTTCTAATGCAAAACTTGTTTCTTTGGTTTTCTCTGTCTAAATAACCACATCTACATTCTAACTTTTGTACATTTTTCAAAATTACTAGCCCATTGATGTAATACTTTACTATAATTTATAGTGCTATCATGGATTTTTGCCATTCTTTCTTCTTACAGTTATTTCTATAAGATTCTAGTAAGGCAGGAAAAGTAAATATGTCATCTTAAACTAGAATTTTCCTTTTTTCATACACATATTCAGTTTTTAACTACACATGCAATTTTCAGCCTCATTTTAAAATTTTAATAGCATATCACAAATATCTTATTTTCTGAAATCCTCTCATAACTTCTCATGTCTGTCTAGTATTCCACATGTGGATGAATAAACCATAGTTTATTTAACCAGTTCCCAACTGTGGAACATATAATAATTCAACTATGTTGCTACTTTTAATAATGTTATAATTTGTGTATGATTGAAGCTATTTATCATTAAATACTATCATGATTATATGTATATGTATATGGCTCTTCTGTGCAATGTAATACGAAATGTTAAATTTAAATTGATTAAAATAAAAAAATAAAAATTCAGTTCCTCAGTTTCACTAGGCATATTTCCTGTGTTCAGTAGCCACAGGCGACCAGTTCCTGCCATATTGGACAGTGCAAGTTTCTAGAACATTTGCATCATTTGAATAAGTCTGAGTAACAATAATACAAATAAGTTCGTAGAAGTTGAAAAACTATATCATAGAAAATATAAAATTTAAAGTCTTTTGATATGGTTTTACATATAACCTGATTTCAAAAATACTTTCAAAAATGTAAAAGGAAGCCAAAGGGCATTAGAATTGAAGTGTATTTTCTTAATTGAAAAGGAAACCATTACTTTATTGTTCTTAAGTGGGCAAACTTAAAAGGAAGCAGAATTCATAGTGTTATCAAATTGGTATCTCCCAATCTCACAGGTGAAAATCTGCCTGTTTCGTTCCTTTCCCTTTAGCCACCATTAGGCTGTTTCTGACATGGTGTGAAAAGTGAAGCAGTTAATGAAGTGTGTATGTATATTTTAGTAAATGCTAGCCCAAAAGGTAGAATGTGGATAGACTGTATTATCCTGACAGTGATCAAGATTTCCACATGAATTAACAAGTAGCTTTGGAATCTAGAGTTCTAGATACAGAGAATTTGGGGAGGTATTTTTTGGCATAGTAGACTCAGCCCCTTATCAGATTATTGCCCTGTATACATCAACATAAATACTATGCCAAACCTAGGTAAAATAAACACAAAGCCTTCCACCCCTCACCTGTGTTAAGGTGACTTGGTAACTAAATGAGCCCAGAGCTTAAGAGGTGCTCACCCTTTGGACCATGTGGTAAGCACAGGTGTAAAGTTTAACATGTGTTGGCACAGGCTCAGCTTTCAACTCAAAGAACAGCAAGGAGCAATTACAAGAAGACTGATTCCCATTATGGTTCTTAAAGGGTGGAGTGTTTTCTTAAAGACTAAATGAGTTCCTCAGTCTCTCTGGACAGTGTTTGATGAGGCTCTGCTCAAAACTCTGCATTGTGTATATTTCCCTTTCTGAAGGTGATAGCCACTTTCTTTTATGTTTCTGATGCTCATTTCTCTCCCCTCCCCACCCCGTTTTGAAATTTCCCATTAAAACTAAAAATTCAGTTTAGGTGATCATTGTATATTACAATTTTTTCTATGGCAGATCTTGTGGGGGAAGGGTGGTGGGTGTCCAAACTTGTTACCTGGTTTTCCTTTAGGCTCAGGAAAGGAGCCAACAGTGCTCTCAGCAAGAATTGTCTCTTTTTGGCTGGGCTTCATTTTATACTTGATCCTAATTAAGTGAAATACCACATTTGTGGCTTTCTTAGCATTTTTAGTGAAAGCTGGAGAACACTTTATGAAACCTGATGGGAACATCCTAAGCCAGAGGCATAAATACACCCACAGACCTTCCCTGAAGCATTTCCTGAAGACTCATGTTGTTTTTGTTAGTTGCAGCCCAATGAACTGTAACTCAGACTGACTTTTGTCAGATCCTGCATCTGACTCTCTGTGTTACACTAGAAAATATTTTCCTTTTAATAGGCTTTCATTACTGTTGATTTGTTTTTACAAGTCCAATATCTTTCTCTTCAGGAGAGCTTCTAGAGTCTACCTTCTGTTCCTGCTTCCACCTCCATTGTAGCCAGTACCGTGATTATTATATTTATTGTTATGATCACCACCATCAATAATAGTAACTACCACTGATTAAATGTTTACTTTGTATGAGACATGATGCTGTGTATATACACACGATCTCACCTAAATACCTCATATGGCAGCTCCCCATATTATTTCTTCTTTACAAATGAGGATGTGGTGCCCTAGAGAAGTTGTATTAACTTAAAAAAGGACACACAGGTTAGCAGGTGAATGTCTAATTGAAGAAAACAAAATCCAGTGTAGCTAGTTTAAACAGAGACTTATTTGGCTTACCAGATGTTGATGAAGACTGAAGAAACAGACTCTAGGCTGAGCTTTTATTTTATTTTTTAAAAGATTTTTATTTATTTATTCATGAGAGACACAGAGAGGCAGAGACACGGGCAGAGGGAGAAGCAGGCCTCCTCTCAGGGAGCCTGATGCGGTACTCCATCCCTCGACCCAGGATCACGCCCTGAGCCGAAGGCAGATGCTCAACTGCTGAGCCACCCAGGTGCCCTTAGGCTGAGTGTTTATATATAATCCCTACAACCATAGCCTGTATTGGCAAGGCAATCACTGTTCCTGCCAGAGTATTAAGACTGCCTCCTGAACAAAAGGGCCACTATTCCAGTTGCTAGACCAAAACCACACTGCTTTTCAGGTAGTCCGTACTAATAAAAGAGGTGTTTTGTGCTGTACTCTCTCCACTCAAGTTCTGAATTCAGGTCTCCAGCTAGTGATCTGATTGGCAGAGCCTAGATCACATTTAGAACCACAGACAAAAGTGAGGAATGTCGTCAGGTAGGACTCATTATTGAGCAGAGTGTCAAGCTGAGATGTGAACCCAGGTCAGTCTGATTTTAGAGGCCATGTCTCTAACCAGTATATATATTATTTCTTTGTTTATATCCCTAGCATAAAATTAGCATGTTCCTGTTTGTATTATAATTTATTTCTAAGAATTCTATATTTGTTAAATTCTACCTGCTGAATTGTATGCTCTCAGCAGACTTTGTTATTTTCTCTGCCTGCTCATATCAGAACACTATATTTAAAGAATCCCCTACTTTATGAAACAGAGTCCACCTTCCATAATAGAGGCTGAAAAGGCCTCACATTCATTCTCTCAGCCTTACGTGCAACTAGAAGGTAGGTGCAAGACGGAGGTGCTACCAAGCCTATAATGTTAAGTTGGAAATATGTGCCAAGAGAACCAGTGACTGTGGGAAAACCCAGGCTAAGAAAGGTGGGAGCTAGGGCAGTGGATAGGTAGAAGTGTTGAGGGGCACATTTCCTGTAAAAACTGCAACGAGACCTGCAGTTCTTGACCCAGTGGAGGCACCTTGATGACTTCTTACAACAGTTCAGCTATATGATTTGGGGCATTATTCCTGACTTCGCAGCTTCCGAACCTGGATATCAGGCCTATTGTAAGCTGTTCAATAGCATTTTCATAAACGCCTGTTCTATTTAGTTTAACCCAAATCTTGTCTGCAGCTAAGTTCCCTGATTGCCATAATTCTTGAAGGAAGGGTTATGCCTTATTTTATTTTTTATCTCTTATATTGCTTTGCAAATGACAGTAGGTAGTGAAGAAATTCTTCAACAATTTAATTCATTTATTCTATCAAAGTTCACTCTAGAACAAGGTCCTCCCAAAATGAAATAGTGCAGTTAAGAATTCCCTAAATGTAAGCACTCTACTGTGATCTATCACCCTTCGTGCCCCAACCCATGCTATTTGGCAAGTGATTTTAGGCTATTTGCCTGAAAATCTTAGAGAATTTCTGTTAATATTTCTGTGGCTACATCAAGTAGATAGAATTTATTGAGCACTTACTAAGTGCTAAGTGCCTTGTATTCACTGTCTCATTTTATTTTATCAATCCCACAAGAATAGGAGATTAAATAAAGGTCATACACTGTGGCCCAGTCAGGATTCAGGCCTGTCAGTCATCCTTATCGACCTTCTCTCAATCAGTATACCACCTACTTTGAAAGGATACCTAGAAATTGGGGCGCTGGGTGGCCCCGTCAGTTGAGCCTCAGACTCTTGTTTTCAGCTCAGGTCACGATCTCAGGGTTGTGAGATTGAGCCCAGATGGGGCTCACACCCAGCATGCATATACTCTTTAAGTAAGTAAGTAAATAAATAAACAAACAAATAAATAAATATTTTTTTTAAAAAGAAAGTGTACAAGAAATGATGATGCTGAAGTCAAACAGTAATGGTAAAACTAGTCATTAAGTTTTTAAGCTACTTTAAGGTAGGAAGTTCCTCTATTCCCTTTTAGTCCCCTAACTAAGAGAGTGTTTATACTCTGTTGGTGTGTGCATATTAGTATCATAATATCCACAAATGTGTCAAGAATTTCGAACTCCATTGCTAGTCACTTTGTTTCTCTAATTTTTTTCTGATAAACAGAAAAAAAATTGTTTTAAGATTTATTTCTCACTAAAAGAAAGCCACTTATTGATAGATTATTTGATTTCAAATGGCCCTTTTTAACACCTTTAGAAATAGATATTTATTATGGATATATATCCTAAAGTATTTTTGTACTTAAACCCCTGACATAAAATACTACTTGAGTCTACACTTAATCAAATTTACTGCCCACTGGTAAGCTTTGGTGGACAGACGTGGAAAAAATACATTAAGGCTGATCTCGCCTTAAGTTGAATAACTGTGCCTGTTCTGATGAAGTTGTATCAAAATAGTATATGAACAGAAGACAGAGTATTATAAATTACTTACATATGCAAAAAAGTGGTTGCTGTAATATGTCTTTCTAATTCTACCTTCTCTTCTTAGTGCTTATGTAAATAAAGGTCATACTAATTGGCTACAGTTTTCTAGTTGTGAAGATACATTAGTAGAGTGTTCCTTAAAGTCTAATAGAAAGACCCTTTTTTAAGATTTGAAGAAATATATTCAATGCATTACCAAGAATAACTACTACCTGGAATGCCAGTTTTGTGGTGAGATCTTAACATTGATAATCTTATTTAATCTTCACCAACAGCCCCGTGGGTAAGTACAATGTCATCGCTATTTAACAGAGGGGGAAAATCAGGGTTAAGTAATTTAAAACACACTTGGAAGTGAGAATAGAATTCATTTAATCTCCAAAGTCTAATTGCAGAGTGATACTTTAACCATGTTGGTGATGCTTATTCATTGAGTTAATAAAAACCATCGAGGCTTAAGAACAGAACTTCAAACTGTAGCTCATAGTCAATTGAACACATACTTACAGATACCTTACTGGTTTTAGGAAACCATCAAACAAACTGGGAGAAATTACGTAAAAAGACTCATTCAAAAACCAACAGAAGGATTTGTTATATAAGCCAAAGGGGTTTGGGATTCTCATTTTAACCATCACTCTCCTCTGGGAAATCTGAGACAATGGGAATGCTTTATCAGGTTTTCCAGAAAGAAGAAAACAGATAATCTGTCCTATTCTTCAGTGCCAAGAGGAAGATGGGTGACATTCCTGGAGCAATGAGAAATCCTCACTCCCTCTAATCACTCTGTTGTAACATTTTAAAGTCCCAGTGGGCCATAATGCAACTCTTGCACCTGGAGGAATGGATGAAATGTATGTAGATTCAGTGTGGTCTTCTGCTTCCTTATAGGGCTAAACTGTCACTTTTTGAGACCTAATTCCTGACATTTTAAGCTTCTTAGTTAACCGTTATGTGCATCTATAACTCAAAAAGAAAACCAAAAATATATGAGAATAATTTCTGAAGCACAATATACCATATAGAAAACTATTATCTAAAATTTTCACTCAGGGATCCCTGGGTGGCGCAGCGGTTTGGCGCCTGCCTTTGGCCCAGGGCGCGATCCTGGAGACCCGGGATCGAATCCCACGTCGGGCTCCCGGTGCATGGAGCCTGCTTCTCCCTCTGCCTGTGTCTCTGCCTCTCTCTCTCTCTGTGACTATCATAAATAAATAAAAATTAAAAAAATAAAATAAAATAAAATTTTCACTCAAAGAAAGGAAATCTTTCCTCTTTTTGTTTTGACTATGGAAAGCAGGAAGAGAGAATCAAGAGATTAGAGGCTTCTTTCCTGGACCTTCACAAGTTCTCCAAAAAAATGTATAATTGATTATTATATTCTTGTAAATAACATTGAGTTGGTGAACTACTCCTCGATCACTGAAAGGCAGAAGGTGTGTGAAGTGAGGTGAGCAGCCCTGGCTTTTCAGTGTAATTACTATTCCTTACCTAAGATACAGAGAAGCAAGTCACTGCACTTGTACCAGGAAAAAAAATTTTTTTTTTCAATAGCTTCAGGGATTTCCTGCTGTTCTCTTTGCCTACAATACTTTTTTTTTTTCTCTTTGTCTAGCTCACTCCTACTCATCCTTCAAATCTAGAGCTAGAATTAATTTTTTAACATTGCCTTTCCTAATTTCCCTCTTTCAAAGCATCTGTACCATTTCTTCATGATAGTTATTACAACTGTAATATTTGTGGGTCTTACTCTTATAATTAATGTCTACCTTTCTTTCTTGACTATAAACTCCACAAGATAAGTACAATGGTTATTTTTTTTTCATTACATCCACAGTGCTGAATGCAAAGCATTATAAAATTCAAAAATATTCATTAAATAATAAATGAATTAATTGGATGGTTGTATGAAAAATGAATAGCCAGCCCCACCCATTTTGTTTGTCATTTGCTACGTTTAAGGAACCCTGTTCAGTTTTACCCTCAAACTCAGGCCATCACTGCCTCAAATTAAGGAGAAAAATAACAGGAAGGGAAAATGAGATTACTGTGTTTCATTAAGCTAACTCTCAGAATGTAAAGGATATTCATCTATCAACTCCCTCCTCAACCTTACTAAAAATGGAGAATAAATAGCCCCTCAGTGGCTGATCACATGATTTTTCTTTGTCATTATGGTACTTTGATGGATTATATTAATTGATTTTGAAGTATAAACAAATCTTACATTGCTGGGACAATTTTACTGGGTCATGGTGCATTGTCATTTTTACACGTTGTTGAGTGTGATATTTTAAGGTTTTATTAAAGATTTTTGTATCAAGAGAGGCATAATTTTCCTTTTGGGCAATGCCTTTTTTAGGGTTTGGAATTAGAGTTGTGGGGCCTTAAAAATGACTAAGGACAATGGGCCTCATCTATTTTATGAAAGTGTTTGTAAGCTTGGCGTTTTTGTTTGGTTGCTCGTTTTTCCTTCTTGAATGTTTGATAGATCTCATGAGTGACGCTATTAGGGCTTAGAGGTTTTTTGTTTGTTTGGTAGGGGGTGGTTCTGATAAATGGGATGTCTTCAATAAATATAGAACTGATCAGATTTTCTTTCTTCTTGTGTCATTTTTGGTAAGTCCTATTTTTCCATAAATGTTTCTATATCTCCCAACATGAATTTTGGCATAAAGTTGTTCATAGTATTCTCTCATTATTCTTTTAATATCTATAATACCTGTAGTGATAATCCCTTTTTTCAGTATTAATATTGGTGATTTGTGTTCTTTCCTTTTAATTGATCAGTTTTGCTAGAAGTGTGTCAATTTTGATAGTATTTTCAAAAATCATCTTTTGATTCTGTTAGTTTTCTCTACTGTCTATTCTGTACTTTGATTTCTGTTCTTTATTATCTTCTTCCTTTGCTTCTTTCATATTTACTTTACTCATGTTTTCTCTGGATTTTTTTTTAAATGAAACCTGGGGCCACTGATTCAAAATCTTTTACCTACTCTGATATGAGTATTTAAAGATACAAATTTGTCTCTATGCTCTGATTTATTTGCTTTCCCAAAATTTTAATGTGTTTTCATGATAATTCTTTTAAAAATATTTTCTAATATCTCTTGTGATTTTTCTTTTTGTCTTATGAATTATTTGAAATTGTGTTTTTACTTCCAATTTGGAGTTTTTCTAGATAAAGTATTACTGTAATTTCCATCTTTTAAGATTTATTTATTTTAAAGAGAGCATGCACAAGTGGTGGAGGAGGGGCAGAGAGAGAATCTTAAGCAGACTCCCAACTGAGCTTGGAGCCCCATTAGGGACTTGATCTCACAACTCTGAGATCATGACCTAAGCTGAAATCGAGAGTTAGATGCTTAACCAACTGAGCCACCCAGGAGCCCCAATATTATTTAATAATTTCTAATTCAATCCTGTTGTAGTCAGAGAATGCCCTTTTTATAGTTTCTACCCTTTTAAAATTTATGGAGGCTTATCTGTCTTGGATAAATATGCTGTATGCACTTAAAAAGTGGGTATTCTGTACCTGATGGATGCATTGTTCTACATATGACAATTAGATCAAGATGGTTAATAGTATTGTTTGTATGTTCTCTGTTTTTATCAATTTACTTTCTAGCCCTACAATCCTGGGAGAAGGATGTAAAAAAAAATTGCTGCTATATTTATGTAATTTCTCTTTCTTTCATTCTGTAAATATTTGTCTCATGCATTTTAAGACTATTATTTATGGCATACATGTTGATAACTGATATGTCTTTCTGTGAGTTTTCCCTTTTATTATTATGAATTGCCATTTTTTATCTCTAGTAATATTCTTTGTCTCAAAGCATATTTTATTTTCCATTAAAAGAGCCATCTGGCATTATTATGCCTGCTTTTAACACGATTCATTTTTTAGCCATTTATTATCAATGTATCTATGCCTTTATATTTAAAGTTGGTCTCATATAATCTTACTTTTTGTATGCTTTGATAATCTCTGTTTTTCAATTGGATGAAAATATTTAGACCAGAAATTGGCAAAATATGACCCATGGGCCAAATCTAGCCTATGTTCTTTATTGTATGGTATATTGCTTAAAATGGCTTTTTATATTTTTAAAGAGTTTTGAAAAGGAATATACTGATAAATCTTTGTCCTGGGTGATCATTTGTGGTTGCACTATTGATGATCATTAATATTTGACCTCTTTTCACCCTTTCTTTCACTAGATACCCTAGCAATACAGTTTAGACTTGTTACTTTCTGGAAAGACACATTATCTTGTGATTTCATGTGAAGCTTCTGGTTAATTTAAAATTGTATATCTTTGATATAGTTTTTCATAAAAAAGAAACTAGGTCTCCCTGTGAAATTTATCTTGGTTATTTTAGTTCTTTCAATCAGTCATTTCTGCTTCCCATTTCTTTTTCTTTTTCTTCTTTTTTTGCTTCCCATTTCTTAAAAAAAAAAAAAAGTCCCTTCCAGAATTATTCCATTAACAAATATGTAATCATATCAGATACATTTTTATCCAAAGTGTTAGTAAAAAGTTTGGATAATATACAAGAGTAGCCCTGGCATATACATATCAACTCAGTAATAATTTGTTTTATAAAGTTATTCAATTGACTGTAGATCCACTCTCTAATTTAGCTTACATTTCTCCAACTAATCAATATGGTTATCCACTGTTTTCCTCAAAAGTGTTTTTAGAGGTGAAGTTTGAAATATCAATAGCTAACATTTATTTAATACCCTATACAATAAATAACCAATGTTTTGAATTATTTGTAATAAACATTGAGTTTAATCCTGTGAAGTACTCTTAGGATGCCCATTTTTTCAGATAAGGGAACTGAGGCACAGAGAAGTTAAGTAACTAGCCCAAAGTGTCCCTGAGTAGTGGAACCAGAATTTAGGCCCAGACTGGTTCCAAAGTCCGAGCAATTAATGACCACTCTTAACCCACAATGCTACTGAAAGAGCATTGCATTTGGGGTCAGAAGACCTAAGAGAGCATTTGAGTAGTGGCAGACATCAATTAAGTTCTTCAGAGGGTAGAGGAGTTAGACCAGATTGTCACTAGGTGTTCTTTTATTTCAAAATAGTATGATTATTCTTATTTACTTAGATCCCTGATCATTTCCACATAAAGAAGAGGCAAGGATAATCACAAATGCTGTCATATGGGCCTCTTATCAAGGTCCTAGATGAATACTCTTTCATCTGAGTACATGACAGAACCAGAGTTTGAGCACAACTCTGTCTGCATCCAGAGTTTAACACTGTATCAGAGTTGGCTTCTTGGGCACAAGACCTGGGCAGGCAAACAGGGCCCCATCATTATAAGGTTCTCATGGTTGGTGTAATTCTTTGCTGTCCTTGTCCTGAAATTCATAATAATTTGTCAGCAAGAGACTTTTCATTTTAACTTTGCACCCCACAAAATTATGTCACCAGTTCTGCTTTCAATCTGTCTGCAGGTCTTTTTTGTTTTTGTTTTTTTTTAATTTTTTTCTTTTTAAATTTATTTATTCATGATAGTCACACGGAGAGAGAGAGAGAGAGGCAGAGACACAGGCAGAGGGAGAAGCAGGCTCCATGCACCGGGAGCCCGACGTGGGATTCGATCCCTGGTCTCCAGGATCGTGCCCTGGGCCAAAGGCAGGTGCCAAATCGCTGCGCCACCCAGGGATCCCTGTCTGCAGGTCTTGAGCTGTTTCAGTAACAACAGAAGTTCACTTGGCATGGGGGTTAGAATTAGGAGATGCTCTCTAAAATGGGAACATGATCTGCGATCCAGGCCCTTCTTAGATACAACCAACAGTGAAGGATGAGTCTCTTTGTTTGATGGTCTCTTCTTTATTACTTCTTGCCTTTTGGATTCTGGAAGAGCAGAATTTTTCATTACATCTTATTAATATCTGCAGCCAAGTTCTGTGGATCAGTATCAGTTCTTCTAATGAAACATATTTACATAAATCTCACATATACAAAGAGAGGGAAAGATATTTCTCAATGTGTATTCCTGGTTTTCTCTCTGAGCATAATTCTTAATGCTAATATTATGCATTCTTTGCTGGCTATGATGTTAAGCTTCCTATGCCATATGAGAATTCAAAATTTGTATTTTAAATAGAACAAGGCTTTATTCTACCCTGAAAACTACTTCACATTTGACTTACTCCCACTACTCTACCCCAGGAGAATATCTCAATGATTAAAGAAACTAAATGAAAGTTATTTTTCACAGAGAATAGCCTACTCATGCTTCTTTGATATCATAGATTTTTAAAAATCTATCTTGTTAAAGTGACCCACCATTCTCTCTCTTCCTCTGTCTCTGTCTCTGTCTCTCTGTCTCTGTCTTTGTCTCTCTCTCTCTCTCTCACACACACACACATACACACATACACACAAGAGGGCATGGTTTGCCATTTTTAACATATGCTCCTGCTTTACAAAGTTAGTTGAAGCAAACCTGTCAAATGCCAAAGTGTAGAGTATGAAAATTTCAACAAAATGTCAGGAGAAATGGGAAAACTAGTGAATTTAAGAAAATCTGTCATAAAGATTGCACTGCATGTTTCTTTCTGCCTAACTTTGGATGACATATGGAAGTTTAAAAATATAATCTAATGATGTGTCTTTATGGTAAGAAGTTTATATAACCTAATTGCCACAAAACTGTCATTGCTGGTTAATTTATTAGAGTGATAAAAAGATGTTATGCTCTTAGAACTTAGCTAGAATGAATGCTGTCCAACAACTCTGATGGCCCCTAAGCCATAAATTTTCTATTTTTGATGCTTATTTGAAACTTGAGAAGATGCACATGTGGGTATACTATTCTTAACTGTTTTCCTTGGAGCTCTGGTGTGGACACAAGAACTAGGTGACTTAACGATATTACTGTGAGCCTCCTGTGATGGGAGAAGCCAAAGTGCAAAGGATTGGGAGAAATGAAAACATATATAAATAATATAAAAAACTGATAATTTATGGCAACTATTAGCCCTCAGATTCCACCCCAAATTTTTTAAGTAACTTTAGGTCACAAAAATGTTGCAAAAATAGTACAGTTTCCTCAGGGTTTTCACCTAGCTTCCTCTACTGTTACCATTTTACGTACCATGATCTGTTTTTCAAAACTGAGAAAATAACATTGGGAAAATCCTGTTGAATAAACTAGTCTTCAGTAAGATTTCATCAGTTTTTTTTTTTTTTTTCACTGAGGGCCTTTTTCTGTTCAAAAATCTAATCCAGATGTTGTAGTTAGTCGTCATGCCTTGTTAGTCTCTTTTCATGTGATGGTTTCCCAGCTTTCTGTTTTGTTTCATAGTCTCAGCACTTTGAGGAGAACTGGTCAGATATTTTTAGAATGTCCCTCAACTTAAATCTGTTCATCTCATATTTCTCATGGTTAAACTGGTCCACGCAAATATTTAATCTTTTTTCTCAGGAAACTACATGAAATCCCCAGAACTGACTCGAAAGCAGGATACAGCAGGGCTACCCTGTTCATAGTTGACCATGTAAAGGCCAACATGATTAACTGGATTAATAGCCTACTAGTTTAAACATTGGTTGAAAGTTTACTATATGGAGGGGATCCCTGAGTGGCTGAGCAGTTTGGCGCCTGTGTTTGGCCCAGGGCGTGATCCTGGAGTCCCGGGATCGAGTCCCACATCGGGCTCCCGGCATGGAGCCTGCTTCTCCTTCCTCCTGTGTCTCAGCCAATCTCTCTCTCTCTCTCTCTAATAAATAAATAAATAAATCTTTAAAAAAAAGTTTACTATCTGGAAATTTATTTCACAAAAGAAAATAAGACCAATAATATGTTCCAGGTACTGCCTTTTATATACATTTCCTAATTTTATTCTCAAAACAACTTGTGATTTAAGTGTTTATATTATTTTTTCACTATAATTACAGTAATCATCATTGTCTTCATCATCATCATCATCGTCATCATCATCATCATCATCTTGGAGTTGAGGAAATTTAAGCTCAAGAGAAGTTAAGTTCCCAGTAGCACAACTCATACTCCTGTGGAATGCATTCTTAAGCCTGTGTCTTTCTGATTCCAAAGTCCGTACTATTTGGTCATTAAGCAATAAAAATGTAGGTCTACTGTAATTTGTTGCCCCTTCTCTGAGAGAAGCCCATGTAAAATATTATAGTAAAGGTGTATTCCAGAGATTTTTAATTGAGTCATTCCAGATGTTGACATTATTGGTGAAAGTTTCTATGAAAAGTTCCTTTCATAGATATTGGTCAAAACATACTCTAAAACAATTCTTCAGTCCCCTGTGTCTTTTTCTCTCTCAGTCTCTCTCTTCCTGTGTATCTCTGTTTCTGTTTTACATACAACAGACACACATGCACACACATGTACATTATAGCTTTGTGTGTGTATATATATGTATAAGCAACTATCTATAATCTATCTGCAAATGTAATACTGAATATGAGATCTATGAAAAATCATGCTTTCAAAACAAGTATCATTAATTGGTAAAACTTTTTATGTTTCAGTGCCAAGATGATATTAGTCAAAGTCCATTTTTTTCACACTTTTAACATGAGTTAATAGAAATAGGTATTTTAGGAGTATATTTTAAAAGTTTAATTATCTACAATTTTGACATGGTGTCTCCTAAATTGGATGATCTGGATGGTTACAAACTGTTAAACTAAAACCACTAACGGTTTGTGTTTTAATTTGGATGCATCGCATTCTAGCATTGTTCCTGTTGTCTATTGTTATAACAAAGTGATCTGAATTGAGAGTTACGTATTGTCTATTTCAATAATTCAATATTACAGATAAGTAATCAATATTATGGCTAGATAACTAGGTTATAATTTCCTTCCTCCTTGATATTCTATGATTCTGAAAAAACAAATTGAGCTAAGGATTAATTAAAATAAAATTCTATAATTGTATTTATTTTGCACATGTGATTATAAGAGAGGAATTGTCCAATACCTATAGTATACTTTGTGGGTATTATATGTGATTTCATTTCCATTTTTACCAAAGTTAAAGCAAAACTATATCTTTCAATAGAGTAATTAATCAACGTGTTGCCATTGAAGAGAGATCGTAATTTAAGGATAGCTAAAAGATTTGGTGATACATTAAACTTTATTTAACCATTATCTGATTTTATGGAGGATATTGCATAGCCTAAGAATGATTAAATGCAAAATGGCCAATATATCTCATGTTATCTATCTTCTAGAGTTAAAATTAATTTAAAAAAAGTAGGTCAATAAAAATGTAGTTCGTATAATAAAAAGCCAGCATCACAAGCAAATTATACCTCTCAGTTTGAAAAATGCTGATGGACTATAGACAATAAATTTGTGGAATAATAAATCTTTAAATAGTTATTTTTGACATATCAATGGACTAATTTTTAAAGTTTTCATTTATTGATATCTTTGATGAATGATATCTTGAAAATCTGTTCTACTGATCTTTCTGAAATGCCTTTTTACAAGTTGGAATCAAAAGGAAGACAGCTCATCTATATGACATCTAACTACTTTAAGTACCTCATAAAATCACTTTAGAGGAATATGTTTTGAAATAGAATTTCCCACTATTTTAAATCCTTTCACAGATTCTTAGAATTATGGCCAGCATATTGGCTCCTTGAGGAATAAGAGGAACTTTAAGTTGAAAGATGTATATATTTAGTTTGTTTTCACAAATCATAGTTCAGTTGTCTGTGTTCTGACAACCTGCATTTTGAACTTTGTCTTTCAAACCTGTTATTGGCTTTCTGTGCCAATTTTATGAGGTTTAGTTGAATTTAAATCCTTAAATCTGTTAGGATTCGTGTATTAATATCTCCCTAGATTTAATTATGTATGGTTCATTAAAAAAATTGCATTTGAAAATCTCTAGATGTGTTAGTATTTAGTAGTTTATTTATTTCAACTAACAGTTTCTTATACAATGTTTCATTTGATTCTATACTTTTTAGGTTTAAGTATTTTTAGCTTTATACTTCTTTCCTAAAGAAAAATAGTTGACATGAAAGATGGTGTTGCTCACATCTATTGCATGGGATTTATTACCTATTTCAGCCTGAAAATAGAAAAACATGAGAAGTTTTTTTTTTTAATTTTTATGTATTTATTCATGAGAGACACACACAGAGAGAGACAGAGACACAGGCAGAGGGAGAAGCAGGCTCCATGCAGGGAGCCCGACGTGGGACTCCATCCCGGGTTCCAGGAACAGGCCCTGGGCTGAAGGCGGCGTTAAACGGCTGAGCCACCCGGGCTGCCTGAGCAGTTATTGACATTAGGGAATATATGGATTCTGTGCGGTATAGATAGTCTACATTCTCCACACAGTTAATTTATACCAATGATTTTAATACAAATGTACTTTGATTCTGTGAAATCCCTCAGAGGGCTGGTTTGACAAAAATTTAATATTTTGACATACTCTTAGAAAAATTTAGGCTAACTCTGATAACCTCAAAGTTTACATTCTCAACAGAGTGACTAGGACACATCAGGCTGGGGAATCCTTCGAGTGAGCTTCTTGGGTCTCCAGGAGATTTGGTGGTATTCATACTTCACCTACTTTGGGTGAGAGACTGCCAGGACACAGGAAGCCCCATGTTGGGATGAACAAAGCTTTTATACCAACACTTCCAACATGATTAACATGTACTGCTGGGAGATGTCTGCAAATATGTGCAGTCAGTAATTCACAAAGCTAAGGACAGAGGGAGCATGGCAGGCTCAGTTAGTGAATGCCACAGGATTAGAAAATGGACATTTCAGTTATTATAATCACAAATATCACATTTGAACTTGATTATGATATGTAAGTATAAATATACAAAGTATAAAATTTCTTTATCATCCCATCTACTCTCCAGGGACAACCAGCATTACTAGATTGTGTAGCCAGAAATTTTTTCTATGAATACTGTTTTGTATCCATCCCTTCAGTACCATGCATCATGGGTATCCTTCAGTATTAATATTAATATTAATAGATATCACTCAATATTTTCAACACTCGTCTACCATTGCATTATATAGATGTGTCATAAATTGTTTAACCATTACCCTATTGATGAAACTTCAGGTCTTCTCTGAGTTTTCAATAACCATATACAATGAAAGTAATGAAAAGCACTGTTTACCTGTCTTTGTACTCTTTTATTCCATAGGATATTGGATTAATAGAATTGGAAGTGGTTGAAAGGGAAATTTCTGTTTAAAATATTTATAAATAAATTGCAAACAGTCTATTTTATCAATAGTGAACATTTTTTGCACTCTGATTGAAAAAGACTGTTATCTCTAATTTTCATTTTTCTGTGACCACTAGTCAATTTGTGCATCTCTTCAAATTTTTGTCAGATATTGATATTTCTCTTCTATCAATTTTTGGCTTAATTATGCTAATCTTTCTTTTTAAAATGTTTTATTCTTAGTACTTGGAAAAGGGTGGTTCTTTGTTTCACATTTATAAAGATTCTCTCAGTTTACCATTTGCCTTTTCATTTGGTTTATGGTGAATTTCATCATAGAGAACTTGAGTTTTTTATGTGGTCTAATCAATTAGTCTTTTGCTTTCATACCCATGGATGTTGTTTTCTTTATGATACTTTGCTACCCCAGAATAATAAACATGTTCTTTTACAATCTTATATATTCTTTCAATATATTGATATAATCCTATATCTCCATAACAAATTGAGCTCCTTAAATCCTTTTGCAGAATTATAAATACTGGTCAGCTTCCTGAGATGTATAAAGAATAGGCCTGTGTATTCTCACTCAGAGGAATGGAAGGAGTTGACAGTCCAAATTTTGCAAAAGTGTACTTATTGTGGTGCCAAAATTCATATTTTAGCTTCTTGACTGTCTTTACTACAGATTGCATAATATTAAAAATTATTACAGTTTTTCTTGTGGCTTTAAATCACAAGATTCTTTAGGCTGGTAGATTTTAGGGGAGAAATCATGTCACTATTTAAAATGTTAGCAGAGATCAAAAGCTTAAATAAATCTGTGAGGACCAGTTAGGTTAAGTATAAACCTCAAATGGGTGAAAATAATGATTTAGTAGGTCCATTACATCAAACCACAGATTTTTTTTCTAGTGGTTATTTTAGAAGAATAATTTGAACATGAAGGGAGAACAGTTTGAGCTGGGAGTGCTCAAGAAATATCCAGTGAAATCCAGGGATCCACTGAACTTCTGAATATGTAGTTCTGTATATTACATCCCAACATACACACATCACAATAGGTAACAGCTATAAAAAGCTAATTATGGGATAGACACTATTCTAGATGCTTTACTTGATTATCTCAGTTGGTTCATAAGTATATGAACTAGGGACTATTCTTTTCCTTGTTTTCTGGATAAGAAAATGGAGGTGTAGACAAGGTAAATCACTTACATAAACTGGCACAAGCAGAAGTGTAGAAGTGAGAGGGGCAATTTGGACACTGGTATTTTGATTCTGGAGCCCAAGAGCATACCCACTGCACAGACTGTCATGCACCTCCTCACAGATATACTCCAAAAAGGGAAAATAAATAAATAAAAATGACATAGGGAATATTTGTGTAGCACATCATATTTTGCAAGATAACTTCACAATCTTAACACATTTAATTATCCCAGCCATCTGCTAAATTCCCTGAAGCTAACTTCATTATACTGGTTATATAGGCAGGGGAACTGAGGCACAGAATTTTTAAACAAGTTGCTGAAAGTCATATAAAAGTTATTCCCAGACCTCAGAAAAAAGAACAAACAAATGGACATCAAAGACCACATTGCAAAATAATGTTTAAAACATATCAAGACTTTTAAAATGTACAGTGGAAGTGTCAGTGTAGCAATGGACTTACAATTTAAAGTGGGTTTTCTACACAGTGCTTTAGATTCACCTATCTTATTGATTCCTCTGCCTTTTATTGGAAGATGCTATGGAAGAATTAAACATGTACAAGAGTCAAAACTTTTTTATTTGGAAAAATTTCATAAAACAGAATGTGCTCTTAGCTTATCTCAGATTTGACAGAAAGAACACTTCAAATTGAAAAATAGAGGCCCTTCTAATTGCCACATGTTCTTCCATTATCCCTG
Organism: Canis aureus; assembly: GCF_053574225.1. Taxonomy (NCBI): domain Eukaryota; kingdom Metazoa; phylum Chordata; class Mammalia; order Carnivora; family Canidae; genus Canis; species Canis aureus. The sequence goes on from NC_135614.1 coordinate 51,337,327, forward strand.
TGCTGCTCTTCAAACTGACTGACTCCTTTCCTCCTTATTGATTTTGCAAATAACTTTTTTCCCTCTTTGTGGAATATACTTCCATAGTCAACTCTCCTAGCTTCACCTGGCTAATTCCTACCCACAAAGCTTAAATATCACTTTTTTAAAAGAAGTTTTCCCTCTCCAATCAAATTAACGAAGCCCCCTTATTTTTAAGGCTTTTAATACCAGGTAGTTTTTCCTACTCCATAGCTCTTCTTACAGTGCATAGTTATATATTTACTCTGGTGTTCATTTTTTCAATCTGTTTCCCCATTATTCCCCAATAGGGCAGGGACCATGTTTATGTCACTCAGTATTCAGTATCTAGCAGTTAGCACAGAGCATGGCATAGAGCAAACAATCAATTGATATTTACTGACTTAGTAAAATAATTTTGCTTCAGATCTTGTGAGTGTAGGGATTCTTAAACTACGGAATGCTAACAAGATAAGATCAATTTCCCTATTTCCTATTTTACTACCAAGAATTTTTTTTCTTCACCTAAAAAGGAAACAACCTTGAAGTACTAAGGAAAATATAAAATGACTATTTCAAGCATCAATAACCAAGACCATTTCTTGTTTCATAAAGAATGTTCCAAATGAGAGGTCCTCTCCATGTCATCACTACTGAGAAAGAAATGAGGAGATAAAAGTTTGCTGGAAAAAGTATTTACAGAGAAATATTCATGAAATATTTTGCATTAAAGACTTCAAAATGATTTAAGTACTAGAATTTACTTAAGGGTATGTGCAAAAGTGTGTAGAGATAAAGATACAGCCGGCAGATATTTCCATCTAGAATGGAAGAGAATATTCATCGGAGCTTTTTTGATAATGACTCTTAGCTTAAGAAAGACTAGAGGAAATCAGAGACCTGGACCTTTCTGGAAAAGGCAGGAAGACTCCAGTTGTGGCTGGGGATTGCTCATTCTCTAGTTAATTTAATGGGTTTCTAGACTGTAGTCCTGGGGAAGAATGTGCAAAGGGGCAAAAGGTTAACTACCATTTTGAAAGTACAAAATCAGAAACACAACCTAGAGAATGAAAGAAGAGAAGTTGCAGCAAATGTAAAACTATATAATCCCACCTTTCTTACTTACTGCCCCAAAGAGTATACATCAAGAGACAATCCTCTCCCCAACTCTCAGAATGGGTATGTTGGGCTAAATACAAATGGAGAATATAATCTCTGTGAGGAAGAAGATTTCATCTATCTGGTTGACTACAAGAACTGTCTTATAGTAATTTTTGGATAAATTTTGGTGGTTGAATTAAGAAAACTCTCTTCTCTCACCTGTCCCTGGATTTTGGCATAGTTATCCTCAGTAATGCTAACTGTCCCAAGAATCAAAGTTGTATTCCAGGTAGAAGTTCAGTTAGAGCTGAGATCATCTTTTAACCATATCAAAACCATGAACTTATATTACTGGCATGTAGCTGGTGCTATTAGCAAATATTATATTTAGTAGGTATTGTATTAGGTATTTGATGAATGGATGGATGGAGAATAAATGAATGAAGGTGAACACTATGGCTATCACAAGAGAAGCCTAGGGCAAACTCTCCACTTTTCCAAGAAGTTTTAATCTAATTATAGCAAAAACAAACTGAGAAGCATGTTCCCCTCTATTCCATACCCAATTATACATGATTATATAACAGATGAAAACTCCAGACATCTAGCTGTATTTAATAGTTAAAAATAATGAGACGTATAGAAAAAATATGTCTCTGAGAATACATTATTTATTTCACATTTATAAGGTCAGCTTTATAGTTGTATTAACAATTAAACTGTTTCATCTCTTTAATTACCTCTAAGTTGTGTTACTCTTTAATTATCTCATTAACTATACATTTTTCTTTTTTTTTTTTTAAAGATTTCATTTATTTATTCATGAGAGACACACAGAGAGAGGCAGAGACATAGGCAGAGGGAGAAGCAGGCTCCCTGCAGGAAACCCAATGCAGAACTTGATCCCAGGACCCTGGGATGACAACCTGAGCCAAAGGCAGACACAACCATTGAGCCACCCAGGTGCCCTTAGTCAGGGCACCTGGGTGCCCTTATATATTTTTCTAAAAGAATGTTTCTTAAATTTGGAGAAATTGACCCTTATCACAATTTTGGAACTATGACCATAGATCATCTCCCCAGAAAAAGCATGTATATTCCTTAACAAATTTTTGCTTGCAACCTAAGAACTTTTGCTAAGCCCTTGAGGGCTCCTATGTACCCCAAGTTAAGAAACTTTATTATAAGGGGGAAATTTTAACAGTGACTTCATATTTGATATATTACATATTATGGTTGTTATATATTATTATGATATATGTATTTTTATGTTATTATAACATATTATTATTATGGAATTATGTTTAGATGACATGGTATTTGATTTAAAATACCCTGTGATGGGGACGCTTGGGTGGCTCAGTGGTTGAGCGCCTGCCTTTGGCTCAGAGCGTGATTCTGGAGTCCTGGGATTGAGTCCCATATCGGGTTCCCTGCATGGAGCTTGCTTCTCCCTCTGCCTGTGTCTCTCCCTCTCTCTCTCTCTATATATATATATATCTTTCATGAATAAATAAATAAAATCTAAAAAAAAAAAAACCCTGTGATGAGGGTTGGATACATGTTAGCATTGTCCAATAAAAAGTTCTGTTATGATGGAAATGTTCAATTGTTTTGTAGCAATGATAGTCACTTGCCACATGTGACTGTTGATCCCTTGAGATGTGGCTAGTGCACATGAGAATCTGAACTTGTGTACGTTTTTTAACTTTAATCAATTAATAAGTGCAAGTGTTACTGTACTGGACAGTACAGGAACAGATCAACATAGCTGGGCATCCAGTGATGATGCCTAAAGCTAAATGATGGGAATATGACTATTATTTAAAGTATTTTCTTGATTATATGTTTGGAATCGTTCATGGTAAACCAGTCACTGAAGGACAAGTACTTTTGTGATTCTACTTAAACAGGGTATCTAAAATAGTTAAAGTCATAGAAGCAAAGAGTAGAATAGTGATTACTAGAGGCCATGGGTTGGGGAAAATGAGGTGATGTTCAACAGGTAAAATGTTTCAGTTTCACAAGATAAATAAGTTCTAGAGTTGTGCTGTATGACATTGTACCTGTAATTAACAGTACTGTATGGTATACTTAAGAATGTCTTAAAAGGGTAGATCTCCTATTAAATAGTTTTTTAAAGAAACAAAAAGTAGTAAGAATTTTCTAAAATGAAAAAATAAGAAAAATTAGGAGAGAGATAATATTTGAATAGACAAAGGAAGAAGAAAAAAATATCTTTAAAACCTAATTCTTTTATGTCCATCCAGAGTTCTCTTTGAAGGATGAGCAGATGTTTGTGGAGGTTTGGCAGCCTTTTCTCAAGAGAGGTTGCCAAGAGACTGACACAAGGAGATGCATGGCAAGACTAGAAGGCTCTGGTATCCACAGAGCTGCTTGAGTGGAAAATGGAAGGTTGGCCTGTCAAAGTGAAGACTAGGCCTTTATGACTAGATTGTAGGGCGAGTTAAACCAGTGGTTTAAAACTGAGCCATTGGGTTACCACTCCTAGCATAAAGAGCATAAAGCATAAAGTGTCATAGAAGCCAGAAGGTTGTGAACCAATGAGTAGAATTTATGTCCTTGGAAAACAAGTCATGCGACAATGACTCTGAGAAGGAGTAAGACCCCAGTGAAAGGTGAAGAAGGATGACATTCATTTGCCTAGCAAGGAAATAGAGTGGCTGAGAACAAACAGAAGTATTATTCCTATGGAATCAGTCACTTATAAGACAAAGACTATGATCCAGACAGAGGATTGTGAAAGTTCAAAGTATCATCAGTAGACACAATGGAGATGAATGGGTTTGTGCTGTGCCTAGAGATAGGAACCTTCAATGTTATGCACCTCAGTCTGAGAATCTAAGTAATTTGGGGAAAGTTTCTGATGAAATACTTCCTTATGCCATTACAACTTATTGTCCAGCTTTTTCAGACTCCCTACAGAGGACAGAGCTCTTCCAGGGAGTGGAGGGGATCTGAGCCAGGAGCCCTGATATTTATTCTTATCTGCCAATTGGAAGTTTCTCCTCTTCCCTCTTCTCTGTCCCATCTTTTCTCTTCAATGTCTTAGGTGAAGAATAGACTAAAGAAATACTTTTTAAAATCTGTATAGCAAGGCTTAGATTAGATTGACTAAGCAACACTTTAAGGCATGGCAATATCAAAAGGGAAATGAATGGGAAAGCTAACAGGCAGCCAATAATATATTTTATTAATAATATTGAAGAGATTAAAGTGCATTGAAAATAGACTGCATATCCAATACTGTACTGTGTGTTTATAAATATCATCTTAGTTGATCATATGCCAGATTTATGAAATAGATATTATTCTCATTTAATAGAAAACTGAGGTAATTTTTGGCCTAACTTGCAAAGCTAAAAATGTCAGACAAGATTTCAATCTGAGTGACTACTCCAGAGCTCTTAACCACTTTAGTATACTTTCTTATTTCACATTCAGCTTGGAAACACGTAGAGGGTATTGCCTTACCTTCCCTCTGACCTGCTGTAGGTGTCAGGGGACACATTTTGTTTTATTTTATTTTTGTAAAGAGTACACTGAAGAACTGTTCACCCCCTTCAGAATAAAGCCTGTCTCCTACCACAGGGATGTGGCCTTATCCTCATCCTAAAATCTCAACCAGTCAACCATCTCAGCATTATAATAAATGAGTCATTCATCTGAATCACCTGTAGACTCTCCCTTTCCTCCCTAGTCCCCTACCCTGGGTGCCTCTCTTGCCTTGTCCAAAGGAGGGCACGGATTCACTTCATATCCTTTTCTTGATCCTAATTCTTTCTTTCTTTTTTTTTTTTTTTTTGTTTAAGATTTTGTTTATTTACTTGAGAGAGAGAAAGAGAGAGAGAGAGAGAATAAGCAGGGGAGGAGGGACAGAGGGAGAAGCAAACTCTCTGCTGAGCAGGAAGCCCAATGCAGAGCTTGATCCCAGGACCCTGGGATCATGATCTGGGCAGAAGGCAGACTCTTAATCAAGTGAGCCACCCAGGGCTCCCATCCTCTTTCTTTATGATGCTAATGCTATTGGGGTAGTGTTGTTATTGGTGGTGGCTTCCTCATATATCCAAGGAGCTATACTTAGGATTTGACAAGAGACCCAATAGTAGATAATGTGATCTCCATTTTACACTTGTAGAAACTGAGGTTCTAAAAATTTAAGTAATCACCCAAGGTCACTCAAATTGATAAATGCAATTGCTGGGATTTGAATTCAGCCTTGCCTGGTTCCAATGCCCACATTTCCTTTACTGAAAAAGGTTAAAGGAGAAATAAGAATATCTACAGGGAGGGTTGAAGATCCCCCTAAATCTGCCATTTGGGTACCAGCCATTTGTCTCTCAACATTTTGTTCTGAAGTTTTGTGGTAGGGCCTTTGAAGTCAGGTAAAGATCTGTTTATTTTAGAACCCATGGAATTTTTGTATTTTCCCTCTGACCCCCTCTTACTTATCTTCACCCTCAATAAAGCCCATTTCTTTTTACCCTGTAAAAGCATGGCAACAATCTCTTGTCACATTATGTTGTGCCAATACACAGCCATTTTATTTCTACCTCGTTATAGTCTGTCATTCTGGTTCCATGTGATAAGTACATATTCACCCTCAGTTTTATAACACTGTGTTGTCTAAAGTTTCTGCGTTCCCTAAAGCTTGATTTAATTCAGCTCTAGTCACTCTGTTTTCTGATTTTCAAAAGTCAGAATCCTTGTTCACAAGAGCATTGCATGTCCTGAACAAAAAGGTTACTGACTCAGCATTGCTCTTGAAACTTTGCACAGGAAGCTAATTCCCCCCGACAGTCGCAATGCAGCTCAGCTCTTAACTCCCAAAGTCAGAAGTGATTATTTGCAAATGCAATTGGTAAAAAGCTGGTACACTTTGGTTCTAAATAGAATTTGAAGAACATTTGAGCATGTCATTAAGAAAAAGCGAGAAGGGAATTTGTAAAATCCAGAATTTTGATAAGTTACAGTGAAGGTGATATGGCTTTTCATAAAATAATAAAGTTGCTTTCCATTGCTCAGGTGATAGTTTATAGTCTCAATTGTAAATTAAGTTCCTGAAAATGTACAATTTTGTGGAAAGAAGTTTGGGATTGTTTGTCATTTTTTATTACAGATTTGCAGAATAAGGCAGACTAGATTACAATAATAATAGATTATTTCAGAGGTCATATTTGATAATGTGTGATTAGCAGAACACTTGCATCAAACTGACTTGGGATGTTCACTGAAGTCAGGTAAAGATCTGTTTATTTTAGAACCCATGGAATTTTTGTATCTTCTGACACTTGTTGATTGATTAATATACAGAATATATGGTAGGCCTGAAACTAATATAACATTGTATATCAATTATACGTCAATAATAAATAAATATTTCTAGAATCAATCTTAATGAATTGAGATTCTATAGACATGTATCCCCAACTAAAACATTTAAGGACAGAAAAGTCATTTATAAGGTAATTAAATGAGATCAGCTCCACAGATTAGCAGGTATTAAGCTCTCAGTATTTCTTATCCATTACTGTAGTTAATTACATTCTTTGCCTCCCATTTGCACCTTGTCCCGTTCCTCTTTCAGGCTTCTTTCAGTATTTTTTCATATTTACTCTTTAGAAAGAAAGCATTCAGCACTTTCACACTGTGGCATAAATAACTGACAATAATTTCAAGAGTTATCCCTCCTAGGAGCAGCATATACAATTTAACATATATTAAACCCTAAGCTTCATTTCAGCCAAAGGAATGACATGCTAATAGTACAATTTGACTTGAGTCAGGGAGAGGACATAATTGGAAGTGGTGGGCAGTGAAGTCTTATTTTAATGGATACTAAAAATAATGTATGAAAATATGCTCTATGGTCAGAGGGTATTGACTCATCATCCAAAATACTTTAGCACCTGGAAGGTGAGAACCAATGGAATAGGAATAGAATGAACTTTGAGAATGTGTTATTTGAAATATTTTAATAGAGATCATCTTATAAGTATTTTGTTGTTTGGTGTATGAGCATTTTTTGACTCAAATATTTGCAGTATTTACAAATATAAGCACATGTTCCGGGGGCAAAAAAGGCAAAATCTTTAAAACTTAGAAAATTCAACACACATACACACACAGAGACATTACAAACCCTGAAGTATTATTCTGGGAACATTAAGGACATATGTATGAAGCTCCTTAAAAATTTCACAGTTTGGAAATGAGTATCAAGGCCTGTGTTGTACACTATTTTGTTTTTGCTTTTGTTTTTGCATGTGTTTAGCTTCATTCAACATTTGTATGATATTGCTTAGATAACTATAATGGATTTATGGTTTAAAAAACTCTCTTTCATTGAGTACCAGCTCCTGGAGACCTCACCTTTCTGTTTTATTCATTCTCTGTATGCCCAGCAACTACTTAGGGCAGGTGCATAAAAATGGTTAAGTACATGTTTTGTGAAAGCCTGAAGATATGTTTTATATGTTTATTTTAAAATAACTAATGTTATTCCTAATGTAGTTGAAATCAGAAAGCAAGAGAGTATGGTTTAATGATGAGTAATGACGATGAGGAGATTAAATTTCTAGTCTAGTTGAATGACTTTAAAAAGCCACTTCTCTAGATCATTTTATCTTTAAAATGAGACCATTCAAGTAGCTCTCCTGTAACCTGTGTGAATGGACCCCTCTGCATCTTATGTTCAAAATTCCATCAGAACTCTGGCTTGAATTAAACTCTGACTGATTCTGTATAATCATTATCAATTTTGCTTCAAATTTTAAATATGTGCTTTTCAAATGTATTACATATTATGTTATTGAGACTTAAAAGTTTGTGGTATTTTATCATTATTGGCTGTACCTTTCAGAGCCATTATAATGAATTTATATCATTTTATTTTTAGCAAAATAGGACTAGTTTAGGGAAATTCCTTTTACTCAGTCTCAGAAATTCTCATAACTGCTTTTCCACTTGTGCATCATAGTAAACATATCACCATGATTGATTGCTATTAGCGTAAAGACAGAAATGGTACCAGTTGGTGAAAGCATGTGTTTCCTCCCAGAACTGTAAAAATATCATATGACCTTAATTCATGAAGTCTTGCCATTAGCTTGTTCCAAGGGTAGTGTCAGTTCATTGGGAATATATTTAATTATAGATATTGTAGGAAGTTAAGGTATATGTAGAAATAATAGCTTCTTCCCTCATGAGGTTTGTATTTCAGTATAATTAAGATTGAATATTTTTACTTCCATATTTATCAATAACAACTTTTTTTGAACATTCACTATGTATTACCTAGTTGCATAATTTAGTTTATGTAAGTCATGCAACGACCTTCTATTAGCTGTGATTATTCCTCCCTTTTACAGATGAGAAAACAGCTTCCAAAAGATTAAATAAATTTTGCAAAGGCATGAAGCTAGTAAGCCTGTTTTCTTAAATACTTAGTTTCATAGTTCTCAAAGTTTTCGATCTCAAAGAAATTGAGTAGAAAAATTGAAATTGGAATCCTCAGAGGGAAATTCTTTCTCTCTCTCTCTCTTAATGTCTGCAAAAAAGGAGCTTTTATTATAGCACAGAGACAGGATCTATGAGTAGAAAGAGCAGCATTTGTGATTGTGAGGAAGGACTGAGTAGATACTTTTAAGTACTAGAGGGAAGGGTAGAGATAATGTAAGTCTCTAAGGGATTTTTGCATGTTAAAAAAGAGTAATAGGATCCTGGAGGTCTGGCTATTGTCAAGATAAGGTTGCTCTTAGGCTCTAGCAAAACATTATCATTAAGGCAGCCCTGAGTTTCTTGAGGAATGTCACACTTTGCAAGTCTAAGGTATTTATCAGTGGGCTGCACGTGGTAAAGAGATTTACTTTTAGCTACATTTTTCTTGTTCTCCTCATCATTTGTTCTCCTCATCTATAATCACTCATGAAATTAAGCCCCTCTAATTTTCAAGGCCAAATGCCTGGAGATTTCTCTTCTCCTTGTAGTCTCTTCAGTGCACTGGTCTGCCTCTTGTCCCTCCCTCTGGTGGTTGGACCTATGGAGTCTAGGTTCCCAGAGTCCTCACCATTCCTACCCTCTTCAGTAGGGCCTCTTCTTTACATTTAGTTGTGGAGTCCGTTTTGCCAGGCATTGGGTCCCTTTCTGGACTGGTTGCTCCAGAGCACATGTTACCTTGTTGTATCCATGGGAGGAGACTCGTTCATGGTCCCAAGACTGAAATGGTAACTGGATTTCCTATCTAAACAGCATTGTATTTGGTGGTTAAATACTCAGTATTAAGTCTAATACCATATTCAGACAACTTATGAGTTCAAAGAGATTTTGTGAGCTGATCTGCAAATGTAACCAGTCTTGGTATAGGAAAGTATGTGCAGCTACCAAATAACTGGTTTATAAATGTAATAAGGGCTTTCTGATATGAGAAAAATAAGTGTGGAACTCCCTCAGTGCCTAGACCACACAAACTTAGCTAAAACTAGTTATTTAATGATACATTGAACATTTATTTTGAGACATTGTGTAAATTACTTTCTACTTTAAAGTAGCCTTTGCTATCAGAACACTTGCAGTCAGAACAATTCTTGTTCCTTTCTTATTAGGAAGCATGGACAACTCCATTTTGTTTTGTTTTGGTTTTTTTTTATAGACTTCAGATAGCTAATAGCAGAGAAATCTTTATCAGGTAGAAGGATTTCAATTGCATTTATTCCTGAGTATATGTTTTTCTCAGTAATGTAAGTTTAATCTCTCAGTAATGATATTATGTATTGTATTTTTCCCTCAGTAAACATTCTCTGTAAAAACAAAAAACTTCAGAGACTTATCACTAATTCCTGAAGAGGAGCCAAGATTAATATCCTTAGAGAACAAATTTGAGATATGGAGGCCCTTTTCTCCTATTGCAGTTTTCCTTAATGCTGGTGGGTACCAAGGCTTATTCCATAACCCCCACACACGCCAGTCCCTTTAGACATTCAGAATTCAAAAAACGATGTTTATGCCTGTGCACAGGTATTTTAAAGATCATTTACCAAAATTTCAAAGCTTGACAATTATGACTTACAATGAAACAACAACAACAACAACAACAACTGTGTTTTAGATATGGAAGAGAAATAGTCACAATAAAATGTCCGTTATTTTAGGTGAAGCTTTAAATGTTAGCACCAGCACAAGTATATTTAAGTAACCTGACAAGGTTGCCCTAGGTTTCACCCTCCTTTTTTTTTTTTTTTTTTAAGATTTATGTATTTATTCATGAGAGAGAGAGAGGCAGAGACACAGGCAGAGAAAGAAGCAGGCTCCATGCAGGGAGCCTGACATGGGACTCGATCCCAGGTCTCCAGGATCAGGCCCTGGGCTGAAGGCAGCTCTAAACCACTGAGCCACCTGGGCTGTCCTCACCTCTACTTTTTATTGCTTTGTCGGTTTTTTTTTTTTTTCCTCCTTTCCTCCCTCCTTATTTATAATTTTCTAAAATTACATAAACTTTCCTTACTTTTATATACCAAGGCTACCTTTTTAAACATTTTAAAGTGTGCAGTAAATATTTTCCCTCCACATTTATCACATGACCTGCTTGCCTTGCCATTTGCAATGAAATTGACCATGATTATAGCAGCAATTAAAATGCATTGCAGGAAATGGGATATATAGCAGTTTATAATGCTTGTTTTAAAGAGCATTCTAGATATTGATAATATCCCTCTTATTGACAAATGTTAGGACAGAAAGTATTATGTTTTACCACAGATATGTTACATTTAGTTATAAATTTATATTTAATTAACCCATTTGTTATTTCCCTATATCAATAATACCAAAAGTATTCTTAAATAAACAGCAGATAGACCACAAGTTTAAGGATTTCTGCAAATTCTACCCCCTAGGTAACCTTTGAATATCTTCTTTTATTCTGGTTCTAAACCACTTACAACTTAGGAAAGAGTCATTCTTTCTCATCTTTTTATATATGGACTTGATTTCCCACATTTACCTATGTTGGACCTTAATAGCCATGTCAGGTGTTTACAGAGTTTAAATTCATCGATATCCTAGAATTCTTTTGACACCTTGGCTGGTTCAAGTCCAGTTATCTTCATATATGGAAAGTTGGCTCTACCACCATCATCTCTGTTATTAGCATAAACTAGGGTTACCTCTATTAGTTCATCGCTCATATCTAAAGGAGGCTTCCCCTCACTTTTATTTCCTATTTCCGCTGTGAAGATGTATGGGAATATGTCTTTGTGATACCCAATAAATGACTTTAAATAATTAAACTTTATTAAACTTTTTTTTTAATGATGAATGGAGGCCTGCCTAAATGACTAAATCCTGTAAATGTGATAGAGGAGGGAAAAAGATGCATATTTTTTATCTAAGGAGATATTTCATCTTGACTATGTATTAAGTAGAAACTTCAACAAAAGATTGCAGTATCCAGTAATATGGTCAATGTCAGAACCTTAAAAATGATTGATTATATTTTCCATTGATAAGCCAAAAATAGTAGGATTTTTTTTTTCTGGTTAGAAAGAATTATTCTAATCATCATTGAGTATTTTTAAATGCTGGGATGTTTAAGGACATTATCTTATTTAAATTTCACAATGCCCTTGTGTTGCCCCTGTTTTACATATGAGAAAACTGAGATTTAAATTTTTTTTTTAGATTTTATTTATTTATTTGAGAAAGAGCATGAGAAAGAGAGAGAGAGAGAATGAGAATGAGCGAGTGGAGAGTTAGAGGGAAAGAAAGAAACAGACTCTGCTGAGCAGGGAACCTGATGCAGGACTCAAACCCAGGACTCTAGGATCATGACTGTAGCCAAAGACAGATACTTAACTGAGTCACCCAGGTACCCAGATTTAAAGAATTTAAGTAAAAATTTTCCTAGCCCCACAGCAAGAATTGATAGGACTCACATGGGAAACCAAGTCTGTTTGACACAAAACCCCTCACCTTTGTCCTTGGTATAATATTGTTTTCCCAGGAGCCATTTTCAGTTATAGAATAAAGAGTATTATCATCTATTCAAAGAATCACAAAGACAAATTGCTATCGAATTAGATGGGCAATACCCATGAGTGAAGCAGGCAGTTGCAAGGGCTACATCATATGCCATTTCTAAAGCAAGGAAGCATTCCAGCCTCACTTGAACTCCAATTCCAGCTGATGACTTCTAGGAGGGAATAACAAGCCACTGTTGTCGGATCTTCTTATTTTTCAAGAGAAACTAGACAACTTTTATATGAAATTATTTTTAAAACAATATTTGTTTATTGTAATATTTATTCCCCTGGCTAACTCCTAAAGATTTAAACTTGATCTCTTCCTTCTTGGTGTTTGAAGTCATTGGTTTGATAAAGAGTTATTGGATACTAGCTATGGACTATGATTTGTGCTAGTGTCTGAGAACTAGTTCAACTCAGGCGTTCAAGTAGCTTCCTCAATAATGAAGGATGTGAATAGCAAATAATCAGTTTTTAAATCTCCGTTTTGTGTTTCATACAGAGCTAGAGACGTAAGGAATAGTAAGACATACAAAATATGGCTTTTGTCTACCAGGAGTATTCATTTGTTTATCTATTGACCAAATCTTTTAAGTGTTCAATATGTGCTATGCACTGTCCTCAGCACTGGAATTAAGAAATTAAAAAAAAATCATGCCTTTGAAGAGATTAAATTCTACTAAAGGGAACATATAATAAACCAATAAATATATAATGTGGGAGGTGGTATATGCCATGAAGATCATAACATGAGGTAGTGAAGTAGAGGGTAGTGAGGAATCACTATTAAGTACTAATTTATATTTGATGATCATGGAAGGCCATTCCAATAAAGTGAGATTTGAGCAGAGACCTGAATTAAGTTAGGGATTGGGTCATGTATATATTGAGGAAAGATTATCCCTAGGAAGAAGGTAAAGTAAAGGCCCTGGGGAAGCAAAGACCCTGGGGAAGCCAGTTTGAAGGTTCTTGCTGATAGCTCAGAGAAAACCTTTGATACCTTGGACAGGGTAGGATTTATGAGAAATGATTAAACTTACCAGTAGTATATGTTGATAGCTGTTCCATGAAAGAAGTCAGGGATGACTTAGCAATTAGAAGAATGGAGGTTTCATTTACTAAGGTGGATACTTCTATGTGAGGAGGAACAGGTTTGTTGTAGAAATCAAGATTTCTGTTTTGAAGATGTTAAATACTTTTTATTTTTATTTATTTATTTTTTACTTATGATAGTCACACACAGAGAGAGAGAGAGAGGCAGAGACACAGGCAGAGGGAGAAGCAGGCTCCATGCACCGGGAGCCCTAACGTGGGATTCGATCCCGGGTCTCCAGGATCACACCCTGGGCCAAAGGCAGGCGCCAAACTGCTGCGCCATCCAGGGATCCCTGTTTTGAAGATGTTAAATTTGAGATGTCTCCTTACATTCAAGACTGGATGAAATGTCAAGAAGGCACTTGGATCAGAAGGGAAGAATAAACTAGAGATGGCAACATAAAAAAGGAAAGAGAAACACACATTCATGTGAGTGGCACAGACTTTAAGAGCTATAGGTGATCAAAGAATGAAAGAAAGAAAAAAGAATGAAAGACTTGTGATCTGAAAAATCTGTAAACTGCTTAGTAAAGAGATGGACCATGGAGGAGTAGAAGTTGTAGAATAAATGTAGCTTGAAGCAGCAAAGCTCTGGCATGTGTGGAGGCTAAAGATGATAATAAAATGAGAAAGAATTACAACAGTTAAGTACCCTAACTTCTTTGCCCAGGACAGTTCTAAAACTTTTGACACAGGATTCAATTTCAAAGATGACTTGTTGAAGAGAAAGAGATGCCATGTTGTAGAAGTGGAAAAGATTAGTACACAACGGCTGATAAAATGTGTTCCAGGAGTGGAACAATGAGTGAAAGGTAAATTTTTTAAATGAAGTTTTCATTGAGTGTGACATCCAAAAGGAACACAGTTCCAAAATTAATGAAAGTACCAGCACTGTTAACTATACCCTTCATACTGTATTTTTCTTCATTTTATGAGTGTACTGAGGTTGAGTCTCTTGAAATGTATTGGTTATTGAAAAGCTTTTATAAATCGCAAAATCAGTGGGAATCTGTGGGGGAAATTTAGTCCAGAAAGGCAGAACTTGTCTGACTGATATCTCTCTTGTGTATGAGATAAGAAGGGACTGTTGTTACTTGGGTCTTTTTTTTTTTTTAAGATTTTATTTATTTATTCATGAGAGATACACCTCAGAGAGAGAGAGAGAGAGAGAGGCAGAGACATATGCAGATGGAGAAGCAGACTCTCCACAAGGAGCCCGATGTGGGACTCGATTCCAGCATCCTGGGATCATGCCCTGGGCCAAAGGCAGATGCTCAACCACTGAGCCACCTAGGTGTCCCTACTTGGGTCTTTTTTATAATAATTTACCCATAGTTATTATACTTGGATGCCCAAGGAATGTCCTTATTTAACACATATTTGCATATGGAATTCCAATTTGTATTGGAATTTCCAAGAAGGAAAACAGAGTACAGGCATCTGCCTAAAGAGGTGTGTTAGTTTGGAATATTGATGCCCCTAGCACTTCACAGTTTTTATTTTCCCCATAAATAAGTGTTCTGTGTTAGTGCTTTCTTTTTAAAGAGGCTAGGGCTGCTCATTCCCTGCATGGGGGAAGCTTGTTCCAATGGTTTTAATGTAGTAGAATTTAGTGCATGCAGCATAGCAGAGTGGAGCATGTGGGAACCACACTGACCTGGTATAGATCTCACCTCTACCACTGCTTGTATGTTCTTGTAATTGTCTCATCTGTAAAAAGGAGATTGCAATACCTAAAAAGAATTTACTTGGATTTTAAATGAGTGAATGAATCATGCAAAAAGATTAGGACAGTATCTGCAACAGAGTAAGCATTCAATAAATATTAAGCACTTCTATAATTATGAATACTATCTACATTTTGTTGATGGAGGCAAGGCAGATCCATGAATTATTTCTTACAATGAAGAGAATTATCTGAAAAGAGGGAGCCATGAGGATTATTACACTTCAGTGGATATTAAGTTATTCTCACTCTAAGGGCACATGTAAATGTTTCCCATACTTAAGAACATATTTTAGAAATGGCCCAGAATAGGAGATACAATCTCAAATACCTGTGGAAGTTAAGGAGGTAAAGAAAATAAGTGGAGATGACCATGCATACAACAAAAGGGAGATGGAGGCTATGGAGAATTAGAAGGGTATATTGCCCTCTCCCCAGGAGAGGGCGGACAGTATCAGCCTCCGACTTTTGTGGCCATGCAAGACTGTCTTATGCAGAAGTGCAGTCCCACCAGGGCCACATTCTCTGATTTTTCAAAAAGAATTTTCAAAATCATTTATATGAAATTAAAACATAAACCATTTGGCAAGTGATTTTTTAAAATATATTAAATCACCGAGGATGATCCAAAACAATACATCTGCAGATCAGATTTGATCTGTCACTTCTGGGTAAAATGGCAGTAGCACATGTTCCACAGATAGAAATAACTTAATCAATTAGCTAATGACTGAATTCATCTCATTACAAAAAAAAAATTTTTATGAACTTTGTATTTGGTTCTCATTTAGGTCAAACAATAGGACTTTTGGAAACTTTTCCTATCCTTAGACTCAGCATTGATATATAAAGTTCCTCTCTTTCAAAAATCCCATTTAAAAACTGTTATTTGATCTTACCCTTGTCCTTGACAGCCAGCTCTGGAATAAGGCTCTGCTGCGTAGGCTGATTGTGGTTCTATTGCACATCATCCCATCAGCGCTTTCTTTTCATAGAAATAAACCAATGGGCATTTTAAATTTCTAGTCCACAGGATGCATTAAAGGCTATTAAAAGAGCTAGATTGTGCCTTGTCTTCTCTTTACATACATATTTTAGAAATCTAGATGTGGCCCAAGATAGATAGATAATAGATATTGTTATTATAAGACAATTCATGTATTTAGGTAGATAGATAATAGATATTGTTATTATAAGACAATTCATGTATTTAAATAAATGGTCATTAATTTTATTTTTTTTTAACTTTGAGGTCACTGTATAAGTGTACTTCCAAGAAAGTTTCTGCCCAGATTATGACTAAGAAACAAAGAATTATTTAATACTAAGAATATCCTGTCTTTTATATTCTGGAAATTGGTTCTTGTCAGAGAGAGCAATGGAAATAAGAATATGGCTTAACACACCTTTGCTACTCTGTCTGGCCAGCATTTTGAACTAAAAAGAGGAAGAGGTGAGAAGTGTAGGACTATTTACCTCAGAACTATAAATAATAACAACATATTGCTACATGATTTTTCTGAAAACAAGGTTAGAAACAATATTTCTTGCTCTTGGCAATCTGTAGCACAATAGATACTGACTTTCCCAAAGGCTGAAGTCTTCTATTTCTTATTCACATCAGTGGCTCTTCCACCAACCTGGTCACCAAGTGATATCTTTTTTTTTTTTTTTTTGAACATTTTATTTTATTTATTCATGAGAGGCACAGAGAGAAAGAGAAAGAGAGAGAGGCAGAGACACAGGCAGACGGAGAAGTAGGCTCCATGCAGGGAGCCCGATATGGGACTCAATCCCGGGTCTCCAGGATCAGGCCCAGTCCGAAGGTGGCACTAAACCGCTGGGCCATCGGGGCTGCCCCAAAGTGACATCTTTAATGACCATGTGGTTACTCTTCCAAGCTAGATTTTCCAGTGATTAAAAAAGGTGGCTGCTGCCTCTTGACTTTAGTTTTGTTGTTACCTTCCTGGCATGATGATTCTTAAAGTGTGTGGACTACTAAATCATTATTTATAAGTAGCAAGAGATTTAATTCTCTGGCTAAAAGACTCTGAGTGCCTGGGTCTTGCCAAAACACCAAACTGAATGCTGAAGGAGATAAAAAGGAAAGCAGATTTTTTTGGATGATCCACAGTCAACGGGAAGTTATACAACACAATTTCCTTTAGGCAAAATGACAGATTTACAGAGTTTGGCTGCAAAGGTTTCTGGCACATTTTGACAAATGGAGATGGTAGATCTGTTCACATTCCTCTTTCTAGATAGGCTATCCCAAGTCACATATTCTTCTAAAATTATTTTCAGCTCTGCTTCCACACAGCTAGGTCTCTCAAAACCGAAGCTAAGTTCAGATTTATCAGCACTGTGATTGATAGATTGAGCTAACCCACCTACTGTTTAACAAAAGGACAAGACACCAAATAACGCTTGCTCTAACACTGTATTTTTCCTTTGTAGTAAATCATTCATACATATAGCCATAAAAGTACATATGATCTTGTATGCCATCTGGTATTTTATTTTTCCTCTTCATTTTCAAAAGGAAAAATCTTCTTGACAAGAATGGACTCCAGTGCCATGTACAACTAAAATAAGTCTCATCTTCATCTTTCTTCTTAATTATTAGCCTTAAGATTCTTAGTACTGCTGAGTACTTTGTTACATGGAGTTTTAACTATCACTGAGTTGATGGGTAAAAACTTACTGGATGATTCTAGACATAAGTTGGCAAGCAGAAACAGCTTAATTTATTATAAAAGAGGAAATCTGAAAACACCAGTCAGAGAAAATTATTTGACATCACTAATTACCTTCTCAAGTTAGGTGCACTGTAAGTAAACTACCATATAATATTAAACTGAAGAAAGACAAATAAGAAGACAAAATGTACTGAAGAATATTTTTTAAAAGTTCTAAATCAACATTAACATGATTGAATTCTAGTTACTGGAGAATAGAACAGACTTATAATGAAAATTCTGTATGTAGCCTGGCAAATCCATTCCCAATGACAGAAAGAAACTTTTTACCCCAAGTATATCAACTCTTTAATTTCTTTTTTGCCCATTAAAGAGATATAATTGACATATAACTTTGTACTACTTAAAGTGTACAACATAATGATTTGATATATATAATATATATACCAAATGATTACCATAATTTTAGTTAGCATCCCTCATCTTATATAGTTATATTATTTCGTGATAAAATCTTTTAAGATCCACTGTCTTAGCAAGTTTCAAATATATACTACAGTATTATTAACTATAGCCACCACGTTCTACATCACATCCCCAAGTTATTCATCTTGTAACTGGAAATTTGTACCTTTCGACCCTCCAACCTAGTTCCCCACTCCCAACCACCCATTTCTGGCAACCACCAATCTGTTCTTGGTTCATCACTCTGCTCCCTGAGTTCAGACTTTTTAGACTCTACATGTAAGTGAGACCATGCAGAATTTGTCTTTCTCTGCCAGTATGATCTTATGATCTTTTATTACATTCTCTCTCTCAATTTCTCTCTCTCACAGATAAAAAGGCAGGCAGAAATCTCATTTTCCCCCATCATAAATTAGGTTTTTATTGCATGTTATTTCAATGATCAGACTAAATCATTTATTCTTTCCAGTTTAAAGGAAAAGTTCAAATTGGTCTCGTATAAATATTATCTTTATAAAAGAAGGGGAGGTTTTCACTCATGGATATGAGAAATCTGTACTACCTGTGCATATTTTAATGCATATTCTTATCTGTATTGTTTAAAAATAGAACTACTATTTGAAATATTATTTTTAGGGAAAAAAATGTTGCTCTTAAAACACCTTAATTGAGAAAAATTCAATGGTCTCTCAGCAGGAGCTGCCAGTTTCCCTGCAGGAAATCTATTCACAGCATAGATTTGGGTGTGCTAATATGTTCACAGCCACAGAAGAGAAACTGGGAATTTTATCAGGTTTTCTTAGGCATGTTGTTCTAATAATAAAACTAAAGAAATCTGAAGGCAGTCATCCCCAGGGTTAGAAGTTGCCAAATGTAGACCTGCAGATCCACCAGGGCCCATAAGCATTATTTAGTTGTTAGTGTTTATAATTGGGTTGATTTCTGCATTCTCTAGAAAAGAGATCTGAGGACATTGATTCTGTCATAAAAATAAAAAAGCGCTATACAGGATCCTACATTTTACTTCCAAACACATTTCTAAACATGGAAACTTTACCACAAGAAAAGATGGAACAAACAGCCATCTATCAATTCCAGAACTTGGAAGACATAGCTAGAATGATACCTCACTCTTTCTACTTAATTTCTAATAGGTTCTACAAGTTCTCCATCAAAATGTCTCCTAGCTTCTTCTCTTGTCCACTCGACAAATACTTCTCTAGTCTAACCTCTTACCATGTCTTGTTTGAATCACTAGAGCTTCTTATACAGACACTGAAACATGAAATGCCTCCCCTAAAACCAGGTGGAATGTGAAAATAAGTCAATCGGACTGAGTGGGAAGAGTATACAACATTTATAGCAGGTAGCTTCTACTTAACTTCAGAAGATTGCCAGATAGGTTTTTTTTTTTTTTTTCTCCTAAGATAAATTAGAAATCTGCCATTTCTTAAGTGTTAACCATAGGTAATATCTACAGGCCAGGCTAAATCTGAAGATCCATGTTTGGCAGCTTCTGACACCACAGCTCCCTGCTTTTAGGCTTTTCTATCTTCCATTTTTATTTCTAAAACATTGCCAGATTGTTCATCTGCCATGCCTTCCTTTATATACTTGTTGCTCAAGAACATAAGACAATTCCCATGGCCGACAATATCAAACCAGAATTGCTCTTCCAGCACTCAAAATCTTAAGTGTCCAATTTTGATTTAAAAAATTATTTGAGGGCACCTGGATGGCTCAGTCGATTAAGCATCTGACTCTTGATTTTGGCTCAGGTCATGATCTCAGGGTTGTGAGATAAAGCTCCACATTGGGCCCTGTGCTGGGCATGGAGCCTGCTTAAGATTCACTCACTCCTTCTCCCTCTGCCCCTCCTCCCATATCTAAAAATTAAAACAAATGAAATAAAATAAAATAACTTGATATTTGTCCAATAAGTGATGGAGAACCCATCAAATTTTTTCAGATAAGAAGTGATAGGGTCATTATTGCATGTAGGTAATTTACTTATGAGCTATGGAGGATGGCTTTCAGATTTTTTTTTTTAAGGTAAACCATCCAAGCAGTTTTTATTCATTAATATTCATAAATACACACAGCAGCTTCATTGGAGATTTCAATTTTCCTCTTTAGTTTGAATGTGGAGTATTAGGAGAGCCTTTTGCATGTCAAGGTACAGGAAGCAGAGATCACCCCTGCACTGCTACCTACATTTACTTGCTAGAAGTAAAAATTAGTTAAGTGGAAATGATTATCATATATATTTTCTCTCTTCCTTTGAATGTACACAATGTAACAAGAGTGACAGACCTGAAATTACAATCACCAAACAAACCCAAGATAGTTGTCCATAACACTGGTTATGACATAGGATTGAGAATTAACTTTATCAGCACAGTCGATGCATCTCCAATTTAGGCAAAAAAAAAAAAAAATTGAACTGATAGATTGGGAAGTTCAGGAGGAGTAGAAAATCAAATACAGTTAGAAAAGTATCCATAAACTTTGAGAAATAAAAGTAGTTTAGTTAGCAGAATTATCAGTAATGGGAAAAGGTTTCAGAGATTATGGAGCTGACTGCTTTCTCTGCCATCTGGTAATTTTTTCATTTAAAAGACAACTCATTTCACTTACTTGGTGCAAGGCATTGTGATATTAATGCTTTTATATTTCACTTGCATTTTCTCAACTAAAATTTGTAGTAGCCATGTGAGATAAGAAATGTAGTTATGATCCCCATTTTGTTTCTAAGGAAGGCCTCGCTAAGAGAGATTGTAGTTTATCAAAAGCCACGGGTTTAATCAGCAGTTCAATTTGAAGTTTCCCAAATCTTAGTCTAATAAAAAGCATTACTTCATCATATCTATAAGGGCAGATCTATGAGCACCATAGGCATATGCTGTATTTATTATCACATCCCCTAATCGGTAATACGCAACACAGTGGCCAGAGATCTCTAACCAAATCACTGGCTTATACATGACCATTCACAGTCACTTAAACTGACTTTCCTGCAGTTAATTCCATGAAAGTATTAGTACTTTGTGGAAAAGTTTGCCAAATATTTCTCCCTTTCCAACAATTTTTTTCCTCTGTATTTTGACTTTTAAATATTTTAGGACATGGAAATATGTGTGGGGGAAGGTTGCGCATGTGAAAATTGGGTCATAAGTTAAATAGGATATTTGTATGAAATGAGGTCACAAAGTTAAAACACAATTTGGAGGTGAAGAGCTTAGACTTTCCTGTGCACATTAGACAGTAGATTTGGGATTTCTACCCCAGGTATACTGTATGCAGTGAAATGAATCTCTGCTGAGTTGCCTGACTACAGATGGACTATGAAGTTTCATTCCCGATGAATCTTGAAAATTTCCTATTAAAATGCCTCCTTATCTTTGGTGGAGACATTTAATCCTGTGAAATTCTGTTATTTCCTAGTGTTAATGTTTTGAATCTAAACTTGGTCTTTGCATGTATATGTGATTCCCACTGAACTTTGAAACATACTGTAACATTTTCTGACACTCAAAGTGACATTTCTTGGGGTGTTTTGAAGATAGGGGCTAATTAGGCTTTAAAATTTATGCATCTGAGAAAGACATCACGTATCATAAATGCATGTATGCATATTGAATTGTAGTATAAGTAGAAACTGGGGGAGGGGTGGGATTGAATTAAATGCAAAAAAAAAAAAAAACAAATTCCAAGTGGAGAGGACTGAAATAAGATGATAATTCCTAGTCACTGCTTTTGAAAAGAAAAAAAAAATGCTAACTCATAGTATTTCAGCAAATTCCAAATACATAATTGGTTATTTTTTAACATTTTATTTGAGTTTTCAAGAACAAAAATGATATCTAACATTGATTGAACCCTTAACATGTACCAGACCTCATGCTGATCATTTTCATATGGATGATCTCAATATGTCTTCAAAACAACCCCATGTGTGTGAATTCAGTTACAGTATTTAGATCTGTTTTTTAGTTCATATACAGAAAATTGCACTCATGCTTCAATTTGAAATTTATAAAAATTCTACATCATGAAATTAAAAAATTCAAGAATTGATAATATGGGCAACTGATATCAAGAGATTCCTCATCAGATTCTTGAAAGATTAACACATTAGAAAATATGTTTATTATTTTTCATGGACTTTTCCCCTTATCAGTGGAACATGTCTTAGGGCAATGT
Organism: Canis aureus; assembly: GCF_053574225.1. Taxonomy (NCBI): domain Eukaryota; kingdom Metazoa; phylum Chordata; class Mammalia; order Carnivora; family Canidae; genus Canis; species Canis aureus. The sequence continues at coordinate 51,359,655 of NC_135614.1, forward strand.
CTGAATTTCTAAAAGGGTACTTCAAACAATATTTTGCTAATCTTTATCAACAACAGAGTGGATAATAACCAATTTGTCCTAGTAACCATGCCCTGATTTTTCTATTAAAAATGGGACACCATTCATTCATCTATGTATGCATACATTTTTCCAGTTAAGAATTAACTGATCACTCACCATGTGCTAAGTAGAACAATGATGAATTTTATTCCTACTCTTAAGGTACCCAGATGACTGGCATCTGAATAGAAATTTTTCTTTGGTTAAATTAGATCTCTGCTGATTTTGCTCAGATAATGTCAAATGATTGGTTCTAAATTTATAGTCCTTTGTGCACATTTACTTGAATGAGATTCAAGTATCCAAATGTAGAGAACAATCACTTGCCTATTTCATAGCTAAGAGCAATGGAAACATAGAAACCCTTGGATGATGGAGAGATAATAGATATTCTTTGGTCATTGCTTCATCAGCAGCATTCTGCCTTGGAGCTAACTGTGCCAGTCATATTTTTCATTTTAAATGCAGTTTTGAAAGAGATTCCCTTTTTGTGACTGTCATTTCCTTTCGAAATGGTTTATTGTATTCTTTAGAATCTAGGTTACTTTTTATAACATTGAGTCTCTGGGGAGTTGGGCAGAACAAAATGCTCCCTGACATAAAAGTGCCAGCTTAGCTGGCTTTACAGAACTCATTCTAGATAAGTTGTGAACTTTTAATGCCAATTCGTTGAACACCTGAGTACCTAATACCTGCTAAGTGAAGGCAGAGGCCCACCTAAGCATTATCCCAGCTCTAAAAAGTGTCCCAAGGTGTATAACATAGATTCCAGAGACAGAAAGAAGAGTCATTCACAAATTCCACTTTGCCACAACAATAAAAATGGAATTAATTAATCCTCAACATCTTCATTACACTGCTATATCAGAGGCTCATGTGCATTTTGAGCCTTCTCCTTTTTCTCTCCTTTTAAGAGAAAAAGGAGAAAATGCAAAGCACAATGAATGAGAAAACACTTTGGAGCTAGACAGGCAAAGGATAGAATCCTGGTTCTACTACTCACTAATTGATTGGAGCAGGTATCTTAACCTCTCCGTATTCCTAATTCTTCATCTGTAAAATTGTGATGATAATAATATTGAATGTCCATAAAATGCGTAGTTATTAAAAATACCTCTAAGTTATTAAAACATGGTAGCAGCAGCAACAATGAAGTATTACATTAATGAGGTCATATTATGTGTAATATAAGTGATTCATTCACATAACACTACTATGTTAAAAAGTATTTCAGAAAATAAGCCAAACAGGGAATGAAGTAATAGTCAAACAAATTGAAATACTTCATAAAAATGTCAGATTTTATTTTCAACTTATTCAGGTTGGGGGGGACTTAATATGGGTTAGAGAGATTGAGTCGTCCTGTAAGAAGCCATCTAATCTGGTCCTTACTAAAAACTTAGTAGATGAGAAAAACACTTGTTGGCTCTGACTTTTTTCCCCCATGTAGGTAAGATATATTTTAGAACCAGGCAATGCTGGGAATATGAATCTTGGCTTTCTAATCTTAAATCTGTGGTCAAGAGCATTGGCTTGTACTTCCTACTAACTCTCCTTAACAAATAGTTTCCCTCTATCTATCGCTCTGAGCTTCTCTTAGCATCAGTAATTTGTCTTAAACATCTAAACCCTTCTTGATCTGAAAAAGTAGACATTTGTGATAATTACTATAGACCTGAAGAATCCATGGGAGTAATGGTGGGTTGTGAAAGCATCTTCCAATAAAGAAGGTTTCCTTGATCAAAGCATGTTTTTAAAAAATACTTTTTAAATTATTCTGGGCAAGTGATTGTATCCTATGGAATAAATGTTCTTTATAGGACTTTATACATTAAGCAGAATGGTATTTCTTACAGATTTACTACACTTTTACTATCAAACTTGAGAACTGTATTAAAGGAAGAAACACATAACAAATAGACTTTTTTCTCCTGTGGGGCAAGAAGATAAGTGCCTAATTATCAGTCCAGCCAACTGGATCTAAGATAAATATTTAAGGCAAATCTGTGTCAAAAATTATTTTTCTCTCATCTTGAGGTATTCTGTAAGTGTATCTATATAAAAAAATTATAACCAAATATGAAACAGGTAGATGGAGTAAATAAATTTCAAGGTCCCTTTATATCCAAAATTTTATGTTTAAACATTCATTCTATATATAAATATTTTGGAATGTTGCCATTTTTAAATTCACCATAGAGAATTCAGTGCCATTCATTCTGTTTTTATTATTAAGTACCTATTATGTCCCAGGCACTGTTCAGCAATTGGGATAATACAGTAAACAAAACAAGGAAGAAAAGAAACCAAAAACTATGTCATACAAAGTCTCTATTTAGTTATCATACTGTCCAGATTATTTTACTTTAACACATAAGTTTTGAGGAAAGCCTTACAGAGAGTTAAAAATACAATTATTGGAGTGCCTGGGTGGCTCGGTGGTTGAACATCTGCCTTTTGTTCAGGTCATAATCTCAGAGTCCTGGGATCAAGTCCCACATCGGGCTCCCCAGAGGGAGCCTGCTTCTCTCTCTGCCTATGTCTCTGTCTCTCTCTTTCTTTCGTGAATAAATAAATAAAATCTTAAAAAAATAAAATTATTATCAATAATATAAGTGTATATATATACATGTATTTTTCCTATATAGATATTTATACATATGCAGATAATTAATAAAAGAATCATTATTTTTGTGTATTTCCTATTCAGTATACATACATGAAAATTGAAGTGTGCACTATAAATAATATAACCGGATAAACGTTATCTCAGGATTACACACTTACAGAATGAATGTTTAATGTATTATATATATTTTTAAGTATGTGATTTTTATCACTTGAACAACTTGAATAAAATGTGAAGCAAAGAAAAATGAGTTTTGCTAAGATAGTATAACATTATTCTCCTTCAATTACTAAAACAAAACAAAACAGAAAGAACAAATAAACAAGTCATAGATCATTTACAAATAAGGGAAGATGATTTTAAGAGCCTAGATTTTATTCCTAATATTCCATCTTGTCTCATTTTTAAATATAGTTTGTCACTTTTCATATAAAGGAAGAAAGATTACTTATTAGTTCAAAGCTTCCTATGCTACAGAAACAATAGATGTTTCAGTGGTAACACCAAAGATAAAGACTATTTTTATAACATAAACAAATACCATTATTATAGCTAACAATCTACATTTATTCCTATCAAAAATTCAGTATTCAAATATACTTATCTCTTTTTTAAACAATTTGTTCAAATCTAGATTCTAAGGAGGCCCATACAATTTTCATCGTTTCAGTCTCTTAACTTTTAATCTATAATTTCTTGCTACCTTCTCTTTTTTTCCTTAAAATCATTATTGAATAAACATCATATTTTCCTTCAGAGTTTCCTCTGAAGTCTAAAAGATTTCTGATTGCATTATTACGGTGTCTTAACATATTCTTATCTATCATCCTTTTTCTATTTCCCATAGTTTGTTTTAATTAGATCTAAAGCTTAATCAAATTCAAGTTTATTGGGGTTTTTGGGCAAAATACTTCATAGTAAACGTTATCTTTCTATCAGGAAATATATAACATTTGGTTAACTTTTTAATGATGTTAGCAGCCTAAATTATACTTCATTCAAACTAGAAGAATGGTCATATTCTTCTACTATTTTTCTGTCTTAATTTATTAGCTGGAACATATCTATCAAAAAATAATCCCTTTATATTAACTATTTGGTTACCTTGAAAACACAAAGGGCAGAATAAATGCTTTATTTTTCCTCTTTATTTACCAGTTTTCAAAATGATGAGCTGATTCCCTAAAAACCTCCAGTGTTGACCATTTGAAGGGCTTGTGTGTGTGTGTGTGTGTGTGTGTGTTTGAACAACTCAGAGATTTAAACATATTACATTTATTTTGATCCATTTCAAATACCATCTTAGTTGATGTTCAAATCTTCTCATTCTTTTTGCCAGTGGGAGCCTCTTTAAATTGACACCTGAGCCTTTTTGATAGATTCTGGCTTGTTTGGTTACTTCCTTGCTTTCTAACATGACAAGACAGTCTAGGCTCATCTTACACATTTCCTGCCACTAAGAATCAGCTATTTTTCTAAATATCTGTGGTTCTTCTTCATGAGAAATCATAGAGACTACAATCTGGGTAAGAGAGGTGCTCAGTGCTGTAGGGTGGATCATTTCTGAGGTCTTTACTGTTAACAAATCTAAGAAATACATATTCTTTTTTAAATTCTCTTAAAGATAAAATACAGCATGAATCCCTACAGATTTATGTCACTGTCCTTTCATCTGTAGCTCTTTTCTACTATGATGAAAATCAATTCTCAACATTTCTGATAGTTTATAACCAAAATGGAAGCAAAAATAACCCATTCATTGGATTATTGTAAGTATTAAGAGGTAATTTAAAGCATTCCATAGCGTTTGACATATGGCAATATGTCAATAAATACACTGTTATCATTTATCACTGTCATCATCAAAATTCTAGTAGAGAACTATCTATCCTGTTGCCACCCTTATACTCTGAGAGAAATCATGTCTTCAGAAGCCCTGTATGAGTGTGTATGTGTGTGTAGGGTGTGTCTTAGTCCCTTTGGGCTGCTATAACAGAATACTACCAACTGTGTGGCTTGTAAACAACAGACTTCTATTTTTCATGGATCTAGAGGCTGGAAGTCCAAGTTGTGGTCACCAGCAGATTTAGTGTCTGGTGATAGCCTACTTTCTGGTTCATATATAGCTCATATATAGTCTTCTTACTGTTTTCTCATTGATAGAAGAGGCAAGGGAGCTCTCTGGTCTCTTATGAGGGCGTTAATCTCAGTCGTGAGGGCTCTACCTCCATGAACTAATCGTGTCCCAAATACCATCATATTATGGATTAGGTTTCAACATATGAATTTGGGGAAAACAGATAAGCAACTTTGTGCTCTAGAAGAATATTTTATTTCAGACTCAACTACAGTGCTATTTAAAACAATGAAACAAATTTGATGTTTGTATAAGTTTACCAGTGTTGTTATGCAGAAATCTTAAAACAGCACTATATTGTCAGCGCTGCATAATAGCAAAAGACTAGAAAATGACATTGGTGAAACAAAGTAGCAAATATTTCAAAAATTGTGTTATTGAATTTTGAGTACATGTATTTTTTCCTAATATATCTAACTTGTGAGTCCTTAATAGTTTAAGTATACTTACATGTGCTAAAATGAGTTAGGCTTTTTCCCTTTCCAGTGCAAAAAAAAAAAAAAAAAAAAAAAAGTAACACATAACAGTGCCCTAGATTTTCATTACTAAAACATCAAAATAAAAAATTGCCACCCACAGATTTCCCAGGAGGCAAAACTGCTTCTCTGTAATTCTATATTCTGGTCAAGACTTTTCGGATACAAAGAAAAAGTACACTTACACTAGCTCAAGTAATGGACCACAGACTTCAAACTTTAATGATACCAAATAATAATACACTATCCTCTTCCATTCATTTTCCTTCTCTCCTAAATGACTACTTTGTGTCTTCTTCTCTTTCTTACTTTCACCAGAACCTCCTGCCACATTCTTGCTCTCAACTAATGAATTTGCTTTCTACTTCACTAAGAAATTGAATCAGGGCAGCCCAGGTGGCTCAGCGGTTTAGCGCCACCTTCAGCCCAGAGCGTGATCCTGGAGACCCGGGATCGAATCCCTGCATGGAGCCTGCTTCTCCCTCTGCCTGTGTCTCTGTCTCTCTGTCCTCTCTGTTTCTCATGACTAAATAAATAAAATCTTTAAAAAAAAAAAAAGAAATAAAGAAAATTGAATCATTTTAAAGGGAATCAGGATATTCCCACCACTACACCTGTCCATCTACCAGCATCCATGCCCACACATCTGCCTTACCCCTGCCATTATCATGCTTCCATTTAAATATATTTTCTTCATCTTGCTCACTTAAGAAGGTGATTCTAGCAATATACCCTCTCTTTCCTATATCACTAATTTTTAGTTCTCTAGTGATCACTCCCATGAGTATTATTAGCATGCTGTTGTTATTTCTTCCAACTTGAAAAAACTAATCTTCCTACTGAACCCAACAAACCCTGTCAGCTATCATGCCAATCCTTTTTTCCTGTTTGTAGCAAAATTCCTTTAGTCGTATATTTTCTCATGTTATCATAAAACCATTCCAGTATGCCACTCTCTTCCACCATGCCACCAAAACTGCATTTGTCATGGTTGACAATGGTTTTCACATTGCTAACCTCAAGTGGGCATTCCTCAGCTTTCATGCTGTACAGTTTCTACAACCTGTTACATCAGGATCATTTGACCATTCTCCTTAATACATTTTCCTCCCTTGATTTCATTGATTGCACTCTCTCTAGGCTTCCTTCTTACTTCTGATTTTTTTTCTCAGTCTCCTTTGTGGTTGCTTTCTCTTCATCCTGGATTCTTGATACAAGAGTACACCAAGACTCATATCTTAGATTACTTTCTAATCTATGTTCACTTCTTTAGGTTGTTTCATAAGGTTTCATTGCTTTACATATCATTAATACGCTAATTGCACCCAAATATTTATCTCTAATCCAGATTTCTCTCCAAAAAACTTTTTTCCTAGACTTTGTATATTCAACTCTATGTCCAAAATGGAAGTCCGTACCTTCTATTCAAAATCTATAATGTGTAGAGCCCTTCTTATCTCATTTAATGTCAACTCCATCTTCCCATTTGCTCAGGGCAGAAACCTTGGGATATAACTGTCTACTCTCGTTTTTTTCACATCTTACATAAAATCCTGTTAGCTGGGACCTCAAAATATTTATAAAATTCCAGCACTTTTTACCACCTCTTGTGCTTCCACCTTGCTGTAAGGTACCATTATCTCTTACTTGGATTACTACAAGAGTCTTCTGACTGGTTTCCCTTCTTCAAATTTTACCTGCATATTGATCATTCTCTACATAAAAGCTAGGATAATCCTCTTAATACATATGCCAGATCTTGTCATGTCTTTGCTCAAAGCCCTCACTCAGAGTTTGAAACCAAATTTCAAATAACAGCCTACATTATTATAAGACCCTCTTCCAGTGCCTCTCTAACTTTATCTCCTGATCATCCACCTTGCTTATTCTGTTTTAGTTGCACTGACTGGATTTCTTACTGTCCTTCCAGTACTCCATGTATCATAACCAGCTGTGGGGCTTTGAACTGTGCTTTCTCTACCAGACATGCTCTTCCACCAATAGGATTATGGCTAAGCCCTTCATCAGTCTTTGTTTATATGTCAGCTTTCCAATGACACCTGTACTGACCACCCCCTTTAAAATCGTGACCTAAGTACTCTCCCAAGACTCCACATCCTACTCACCTTGTTCTACTTTTTTATTTCTCCATAGTCAATACAAATTATATTACTTTCTAATATACTATATAATTCACTTGTTTGTTATGCCAACTATCTATTGTCCATCTCCCTCTGCTTGAATGCATTCAAAGTAAGGGCAACTGAATTTTTAATTTTTTTTCTACCAATGTGCCGTAAATGCTGAGAACCATGCCTGCACATAATTGGCATTCAGTAAATACGTTTTGAATAAGAACACAACAAGTAATCTCACAGACATCTAAGGAAAGGATGTTCAAGGTTACTTGGGAATATCCAGAATTCCAAGATCCTTTAGGTTTTAAGAACTAGGATAACTCCTTGTCCATGTATCTCTCTGCCTTTCTGGTTGTTTTTTCTTTTTTTTTTTTTTTTCCCAGGAGCCCTGTGTATCTTTTCCCATGGTATCTGCACTACATTGTTCATTCTCTGTATATTGACTTCCTCTACTTTCTTATAGCCAGTAATGACTTCTTTGTTCCTATTCTCCCCTTCCTTCCTAAATCATTGTCTTTCCATATTTCACTGGTAAATATACTGATTCAGTCTCTTGATGTTTGGATTCCATATTCTTAGCAAAGAATATGTTTAATCCAGCCTAAAGTAGACATGTATAATTATCTATGGCTGCATTGAGGGTACAGTCCAGGTTCAGCAAGGATTGTGAAAAGAAGCAGTTTCAATTGATGTTTGGCTTTTGGTGGGCAGAGAACCCTAAATTTATCTGCTATATCTTTAATATGCCATATTTCTAGCATAAGATGTGAAGATAGCTATGAGCCAGATTCAGATTGTATAAGCTCTCCTAGATTACATTACAATTTTTAAGAATTCATAAAATTTTCTAGTAGTCCTTTATAATAACAAATCTTAAAATGTGATGTCCATTTAGTCTATCCAGCCACCTATTTGCATAAACGTAGGTAGGTTTACAAAACTAAAAAAATCTAGCAAAGCATCAATCTTCCTTTGCCTTCACCTGATCACATTTTTTTTTTTTTTTTTTTTTTTGGTATGTGTTTGGTTCTAAACTCTGGTTTTAAATTTTACTTACTTCATTCTTGCCCCTTGTATTTGCTAAAACCATATATCCATCAGTGTGCCTGGTATTGTGGAGAAACTAAGTTAACTTCAGAATAAGGAATAGGAACTAAAATGGCATGTCAACAAACTAATAACAGAAGCCTATTATTGAGTGACATATTTTTATGATATCAATAAGACACTTTATAAAAGTATCATCATTCCATAAAGCATGAGCCAAGAAGACCTATTCCTTTGTAGTATGAATACTAAATAAGGTTTCAAACATTCTTGTACATATTAAAAAATGCCAAAGCTTCCATATAAATAGATGTCTTCTAATCTGTGTACTTATATATATGTTTATTGTGATTTGAGTCCAATACTTCTTTTTAAAACTCCGTTTCTGTTATATTTTAAACTATATGCCTACTGAAAATGTTTTTGGTTTATTTTGAATATATATGGATGATGAGACCAATGTTACCTATTATATAGATGTTAATCAACAAGGTTTACTTAGTATTTAAACACATTTATTTAGCACCTACCACGTACCAAGCAGTATCTTAGATGTTTTATATACCACAGTGAACAAAATAGGCACGTTCCTGCCCTGTAGCAAGGTACATCATAGTACAGACAGATAATGCAATAAATAAATTCATCCCTGAATGATCAAGTGTAAAGAAAATTAAACAAGGTAAAAATGTAGAGAACAACTATTATGGGGAATCAGAGTGATGACTCAGAATAAGATAGAGAGGCCAAAGCTTCATTTGGAGGTCAGTGAAGCTGCAATCTGAATGAGGAACAAAAGACATCAACATGAAGAGCCACGTGAAGGGAGTATAAGGCAAGTGCTAAGGACTCAAGACAGGGTAGGAACTTCCTGTGTTTAAAGAACAGAGCAGGCCAGTGTAGTTTGGCTAAAAGAGTAAGGGAAAAGTAGCAGAAGTTGACTTCAAAAAGGTAGGCGAGACCAGAGTCAGATCCATGTGAAGGGGTTTGTTTGTTTTATTTATAGGGTAAAATGAGAAATGCCTAGAAGCTTTTGAACAGAGTGACATAGTCAGGCTATTTTAAAGCTCACTGTCTACTATATATTGTGGGGGAATATAAGTGGAAGCTGGGAAACCAGTTAGGCAGTGATAGCAGTTTTGCAGGCATGAGATGATGTAGTCATAGTCTATGACACCACTACTGGGAGATGGAGAGTTCAATGAATATATTTCAAAAGTAGAGTCCACAATTAGAGTTTAATTTGGACATATGGAAAAGACAGATTTGCAGATATATATGCAAGAGGAGAGGTTCATTATCTCATACATAGATTCCAAGATTATAGAGTTCCATAGCTTCCAAAGTATCCTACATCTAAGAAAATATAAACCTATATATGTCTAAAGACATTGTTGAATTATTAAGGAATTTTCAAACTCTGTAGAGCAGAATTTCTCTCCAAGCATGGACATGCAGTCCATGCATCAAAATCTGCTGGTATACTTATTAATGTACCTATACTATTAGTCTACACAATTAGACTCTATAGATATGGCCCAGCATTGGCATGTTTAAGAGGTCTTGGAGATGATTTGTTGGCTCACTAAAATTTGAGGATTCTGCTGGGGTGAATCACTCTTTAAGTCCCAGGGCTGTTATTAAATGCCAATTTGCTATGTTGGTAATATTAGTCCTTTATTTTCCCCTTCATCGTAGAAGCCATTTGTACTGTAAACCATAGTTCTATAAAGATAATGTGGTTTGGATGAAACTGCCCCTTGAATTTGAAAATCAATCGAGTTTTTCTCCAGTCAGAAAATTGCCCTATTATCTACAATTGCACAATTCTTAGGAACTAGGAAATAAATTTTAGTAGTTTGGTTTCTTTTTGTTTTGCTTTATGAAATTTTTGTGGATAGTTTGCTTTAATGTTATATGCTAAAAAAATATCCGAGCTCTATATAGAAAAAGTACTAATAAAAAAGTTGATTTGGATTGGTAGGAACAGTATAAGTATCATGTACACTGGACTTACATGATGCCAAATCAAAGGTATTACTTTAGTTATGTTTAGACATTCAGGCAGTTTGCCTTAAAAAATCTGGTTTGCAAATATTCAAAGTACAAATGCTTAAGCTGCAATTCTGGAGGCTGGCAACAGCTTGAACAAATCACCTACACACCCCACCATCTTGCTTTTAGTGTTTATTGGTTTAAAATCACTGACCTAATTATAAAAATGTTAGGAGAGACACACAGCTCCTGGTCCTATTAATAACCAATGATGGAAGAAAAGGGTTTCCCCACTTACAAACAAATTGGTTTTACCTAATTTAAATAGCAAATTAGTAGCAGAAGTATGGAAATGTGCTTCTGTGGATTTTTTAGGATGGAAACTCATGGATTCTGGTAACAGATTTATTCAGTATATATTTTTATTTATTGGTTGGTTTGTTTGGTTGCCAACAGAACGTCACTGTTTCTGGCATTAGTACTTGAATTTGAATTATTTCAGGTACAGGATCATACGCTCCAGTTCAGCACTGTCCTCAGGACTTATATATTACCCATTTTGTTGGGCACCTGAAGCATTTGAGAATCTTAGCCCTTACTTGATTGCCAAATGTTTTAACCCAGTGCTGGTAGAATGAGACAGCTAAAAATCAGCTTCCTTACTTTGCTACTCTGTTCAGACCCTTCAAGAGAAGGAATATTACTCTATCACATATTAAAGATTGTGCCAATTATTTACTGAAGATAAACATTAAAATGATTTACCCAATGTTATTTATTGCTGGGTAACAAACTACCCTAAAGCTCAACAGCTTAAAAGAGCAGGCATTTATTATCTCATAGTTTCTGAAGGTCAGAAATCACAAATCAGTTAGCTAGGTGACCTGGCTCAGGGTTTCTCATGAGGTGTGGCCAAGCTGTTGGTCAGGGCTGTGGCCTCATCTGAAGGCTCAGCTGGGCAAGGACCCATTTTGTTAAGCTCACTCAGAGTTGGGACAGAGCTTGGTTCCTCATAGTGTTCCTGTTAGACTGAGGGCCTCAGTTTCTCAGTTGGCTGGAGGCCTCCCTCCATTCTCACCATGTAGGTCTCTCCACAGAGCAGCGTACACATAGGGGAACCTGAAGAAGTGAAGGAGAAAGAAGGAGACAGAGAGTACATTCAAAACAGAAGCCTCAGTCTTTTTATAACATAATCTCAGAAGTGAGTATACACTTCTGTTGTATTCTACATCACTAAGTCCAGCCCACACTCCAGGAGACAGAAATTAAGCTTCACCATTTGTGAGTAGCAATATTAAGGAATTTGTAGACATTTTATTAAAATCACCACAGTAAGCTAATTCTCTATTCAGCTTGGAACAACAACAACAACAAAACTATAGAGATGTAAGGAGGCTACACTTAGCTCAGCTGAATTTAGGTCATATTTTGATGATTATTTAGTTTTAAGAATCTTTTACATATCATATATTTCATCTTTGGTGTCAACATTTAAAAAATTATATTTAAGGAATGATTTTATTCACAAGCTAGGTGCATAATCAATAGTTTAGAAAAGTGCAGATTTGCATCAACATTGGTCAAGGCTTTAGGTATTACATTAGCTGTTTTCTTAACAATTCTATTTTTTAAGATGAAAATGTTTTATTCCATGTTAGAAGCTCCAAATGTTAAATGCTTGGCTTGCACTAATGATCTCACTTTCAGGGTCTTCTTTATATGAAATAATCTGCATTGGTATTTAGAGACCAAACGAGAATTGGCAATTCACTGCATTCATATATGTACAATTTCCACCAAATCGATGGTCTGATATGGATGGACAATCGTTTCAATTGTATACAAATGCATTAACTCCTTTAAAAAAAATACACAAGTATTTCACTGCACTGAAGAACCAAATGATTTACATTTAAATTCAAGAATCATGCACACACACACACACACACACACACTTAGTCTAAAAAATAAAAATGATCTTTCGAGGTCCCTTTTTCCCTACTAAAATAGGAAACAAAGTTGCTAGTTTTGAGTAGTTCTTAATAATTTAAATTAAAATGAATTATTTGGAGCTATCCTTAAATTTAACCAAATTTCAGATTAGAGATCCTCTAAAACAATGACCCAAAGTGTGATCTACAAGGCCACTGGACAGTTGGTGAGACCTCTTCAGAATGTCTTCAAAGTTAAAGTTCCCTTCATAATAAAAATAAGCCTTTATTGGCTTTGTACACTTTCATTATTTCAAAATGTACAGTCATGTTCTCCAAAGGCTCCATGAAACAAATGATCACAACCTCTGAATGCAGAAGCAAATATGAGAATTCAGCTGTCTTGTTAGGCCAGCCATTAAACAAATTTACAAAACAATGCCAGTCTTCTCAGCTTTTGTGTTTTGTAAGATATAGCTACTATTCACAGAAATGTCATTTATATTAATATATAAATAGGATCATTATTCTTTTAAATAAATTAATAAATATTTTTAAATATCTGTTTTAATTTCTAACATAGCATATATTAATAGGTACAACCCACATAAACAAAAGCTTTTGGGAGTTCTCAATATTTTCTTTTAATATAAAAGGGTTCTAAGGCCGAAAATTTGAGGATTGTTTTTTAGAACCACTTACTTTTTTAGGTATTAAAACTGAGTTCTAAAGAATATACAATTTATATACAGTATGCAAAATTCTACAGCTGGTATGTAGCAGCACTGGGATAGGAACCTAGGTGGGTCTCCTGATTTGGGTTATGCCATATGGCTGAGCCTATAATGTTTATAAAACCAGCTGGAGATTCTCTGAAGCAATACCTCACTGTATGAATTTTATCCTGCAAATGAAGGTGTATATATATATAAATGTTTTTCTATTTTCTACAGAACCTAGTATTCTCTATTAGCTTTTACTAATTCATAATCTACCCCCAAACCTAGTGGATTAAAACAGAAACCATTTATTGCTTAGGAAGCTACAGGTGAGCTGGGAGGCTCTGAGCCAGGCTCACACATGGTTCTCAGGCACAGGCTTGGGGCTAGTTGACTGCTGTGATGTCAGTGAGTGGCCACAGGTCCCCCCCTTCCTCCACAGGCTAGGCAAGGCCTTTCACAGAATGGCAGCAGGATTCCAAAAGACAGGGAGGGGAAGCTGCCAAACCTTCACTAGCCCAGCTCAGACTGGCTCAGTGTTACTTCTTTGATTAAAACAAGTGTCAAGGGATCCCTGGGTGGCGCAGCGGTTTGGCGCCTGCCTTTGGCCCGGGGCACGATCCTGGAGACCCGGGATCGAATCCCACGTCGGGCTCCCGGTGCATGGAGCCTGCTTCTCCCTCTGCCTGTGTCTCTGCCTCTCTCTCTCTCTCTCTGTGACTATCATAAATAAATAAAAAAAATTAAAAAAAAAAAACAAGTGTCAAAAGCAGCTCAGATTCAAGGTGTAGGGAAATACTTTACCTCTTCTTGGGAGGAGCTGCAAAGTCGCATTGCCATAAAAGGCATAGATACATTAAGAAGGATGATTATGGATATATTACTGTGATATTACAGAATAATTTGAAAATAGGACTTTGAATAACAGAGATGGTAAATAGAGTTACTGAGGAATTGGACCCCGGTATTGAGAGGGATTTAGTTCAATTCCCATTTCTGACATTTGAGCAAGTCACTTAACCTCTTTAAATTGTAGTTTCTTCATCTATAAACTGAGGATAACAGTTTTTGCATAAAAAGGATTAAATGAGATCCTGCTTGTGAAGCACATGGTGGCTTCACACAGGAAATGATTTTAAAATGTTAGCTAGTAGCAACTTTAAAAATCCCTTGCAGTAGATCACCTCAATGAATTATTTCTGACTCCCCCAAACAAAACAGCCATCTTTAACTATGCATATATGTTTATAAGAACAGCTAGCATGCATGAGTACCCAAAGCTTCCCTCCTGCTGTTCACATATCTCCTCACCAAACACAATTCCAGTGCATCTTGGCAAATGTACTAATATCTGGTATTTACTACCTTTCCACTCCAAGCCATGGATATCAATTTGAAGAATGTGTGCTCACTGTTTAAATGAGAACTCACAATTGAGAAGATTGCATCTGGTAAGATTCCTTACCAGATAATTTAAACTTATTTAGTGCTAATCCAGGATATTATGGAAGCACAGAAAAGGGGGCTCATATCTGGAGTTTAAGAGCAGTGTGAAAATTTTTCTTACTAGTCACACATACTGGGATGCCTGGGTGGCTCAGTGGTTGAGCATCTATCTGCCTTTGGCTCAGGTTGTGATCCCGAGGTCCTGGGGGATCAAGTCCCGCATCAGGTTCCCCACAGGGGGCCTGCTTCTCCCTCTGCCTATGTCTCTGCCTCTCTCTCTGTATCTTTCATGAATAAATAAATAAATAAATAATCTTAAAAAAAGAGACACATGCTAACAGTCCATTTCACAGACCAGCCAGTCATTCAGACTAAAAATCCTCTACAAGATCATCCTGCCTGATACCCTTCAATGTGTGAGTCTCCAGCTGACCCTTGACACTGTGAAGGTGTGTGAGAGAATGGGATAATTATGATGAAGAGGCCCAAACAACTCCCAACATCAGTAAGCTAGACCTTCACTTTCTCTGCCACCCCTTATGAGAAAGCAAATGGGTTGGTATAACACATGATGGCATTTTATTACACAGCTGTGCACATCTCCTAGGCCATCCAATTGGCCTTGTTAATTTAAATGTATTCCATTATCACTGTTGAGCTAAGAAACTCTTCCATGTGACTAAATCCCTTTGTCACTGGGGAGCATTATTCTATTTTCACCGTAGGTATTGGCTGCCTCTGGAGGCTCTTGCAGCAGCATGGTTTTCAAAATCTGTCAGCTCAGAGAAAGTCATGACCAGAGTCATGCCACTCCAAGAAACTTGTTGTTCTGTTGTTCACCCAAGAATGATAAATGTATTAAAAATCTGAAACACCAGCAGGTTTCTTTTGACTCAATGGCCTTTGCTTCGAAATAGCAGCTGCCTCTTATGGACTGGTACCAATGGCACTGCCTTTCTTTTAGTGACTCTAAGGCCAGTGCATGGGAATTCAATGTCCCAAGTCACTAATGATGCTCAAGTTTGCAGTCCTACTACCTTGCAATTCAGTAAGTAGCATCTGCTCATCACTCCACTCACAGGAGTGGGATCTGGTGAACCACAGCTAAAGGGTTAGCATGTTGACAGTTCAGTACAGCAATCTGACACCTGTTGGCTGAGACCAACACATCCACAAACTCTCTGATGCAGAACTGGCTGTGACAACTATATGAATAGAAATTCAAGCAGAATACTGTGAAAACAACAGGAAGGAAAGACAGAAGGAGTTTGGGAAAGCTGGAAGTTGAGATTGGCTCTGAACTTGTACAGAAATTTGGTATGAGTGAGGAAAATATTTCAGTTAGCTGAAATAACTTGAACCAATGCATGGAGGCCAAAGGATTATGAGTATGGGTAGAAGATGGGAGCTTTGGAAGAGGAAGAAGTGTTACAGAAGATGAGGCTGTGAGGTATATAGAAGCTCCATGATAAAGTTTTGAATGTCTAAATGAATAATTTGCTTTTAAGTCTGGGCCTATTTGAGAAGGCCATAAAGAAATTCTTTCCACATTTTTGCTTTCTATTTTGTTATGGTTTTTAAGGCATAGAAATGACATATCAACCTGTTTTTAAATGACGTATAACAGCAGCATGTGTAGCACAGATTAGAAGAAGGGCGGAGGGAAACCTGAAGGCTGTTGACTTGTCCATTGAAGAATATAAACAAATGATACAAAGATCTGATGCCAGAGTGGACTATTCTTCATCCTAAATATTCAAATAAAACTGGTGTGAATACAAATGTGCAGAAACCCTTAAGAGCTGTCTCCATCTCTCTGTTCTATGCTATTGGTGACTGTAAGTCAGAGCTTATTGAAGAGAACCAGGTCTCTGGATAAAGACAGCATGAGAAACATCTCTTATCTCTTATAAGGGAGACAGAGCTAGAAGAAAATATTTTAACCTTGGAGCTATAAAACTTTTGTTCAGAAGATATATTGCTCATCTCTTGGTCAGGCTAGATACTGGACATCCCTTGCCTGATTTCCATGGCAAGGTAAATGCCATCTGCTCTGCAGTGTTCTCCTAATTACTTATTCTGCAGAGGTAAGTCCATGTGGGAAACACCATCTACCCTCCCTGGATGTTTATTAGAACTAAGGAATCCTGTGCTCCACCCACTTAATCCAAGTTCACATTTCATTTTAACAAGATTTCCGGGTGATTTCTGTTTGTGTTACATTTGAGAAGCACTGGCCTGTCCTTTTAGCTAAGAGTTCTCTGCTTCTTCCATGTTACCTCAGGACTTAGGACTCATGCATATGGAAGAAGCAGGGTTGAGTAGAGGGGAAGAATCCTGGTAACCATAACTCAGTCTAGTTTATATGGTTCTAGACAGAACCATGTAAAGAGTTAAGGCAGTGCCCAATATGCCTTATGGGCTGTGAAATGGCAGTCACTACTGTTGTTGTGGCTATTATTATTATTATTATTGGTTTCTCTCAACCATCAGCTTAATTGCTTGAACTCTACAAACATAAGAAAGTTTAAGAAACACATCATGGAGTTACATTTGCAGGAACAGCCACAGAGCACCCTGCTTCCATACAAAGAAAACAAATACTGAATTTTGCAATGAAATCTAAAAATTATCTTTAGAGCACAAAGTCTGACATTTTACTTGATTATGATCTATTGCCTATCCTCTTAAAAATATTTGAATTTGAAAATGCTAATAACAAAAAAAATAAATTATCTTTGATGTAGGTTAAACACCAGGCCATGACTTGATGGTGTTCCTTACTAAGATGCCACTTGGAAATCAAGTCTGACCTACCCTACACTGATTAATTTGAGCTTCAAGGCCAAGAAATGATTTGACAGCAGAACATTTGTGTCTAGCAGTTCATCTAAAGAGAAGAGTAAAGAATAGGATGCAATTAAGGAGTCAGAGCAATCACTCAGAGTGTCTTCGGAATACTTTCATTGCTGAATTTGAAGAATTGTAGTTGACAAGTGAGTTTCTCTTTCTCCCTCTTGAAAAATTCCCACAACTAATTAGCATTGACTGTATTCAGTCTTGCACCTTTGCACAACATACAGGAGTCTGTGTGGAGAGGAGTCCATTCTGATTGTGGACTGATAGACTTCTAATTGTGGTCACTGAGTTAGTCATGTGACAAGGGTTTCCCTTCCTTGAATGTTTGGTCATGCTTCTTCCCTGCCATGTTTGTCTGCCTTAAAAAACAATTTGATCTCTGTTGCTATTACAAATGTTTTTTTTTTCTTTTCTTCTGGAAACTTCTGGAAGGAAAAATATATATTTAATCCACTAAAGAGCAAGATATGGTCCCAAGGGACTATGTGCCTTCTCAAGTACTGACCTTGGTTTAGGGGAAACATAACTAAATCACCCTAAAATCTGTGAATAACTCCAGCATTTTATGGAACCATTATACTGTGTAAATACTTTTTTATATCCTGAAAAAACAATGTGTCTGGTCAAATAAGTGAGGAAAATTCCAGGGGTAATATTAAGCCAATATCTTCTTTATTGAGAGATATCCTAAACTGTACTGTGTTGTTTGTGACTAACAAGAGGCTGCCCAAAATATTCAGGTACTCCCAAATACCTTTACTGTAGATCTTTTTCCATGAAGCTTATCACAGGATTAGTATTCCCCAGAATATAAATTGAGTTTTAAGAATAGTTGCTAATATACTGATAATAGCAACCACATAAATTTTAAATACTAATAGGAGAATGGCATGCTATAATTTTTACAATGAGGTGTTCAATTCATAAAAGCTTTTAAAGTACTGTGATAGATACATAGAAGGGCAGAAAAATTTAGATAAAATAATTCTTAAAAAATCAAAATCATCCATGACTAGAGTGCATTGTCCCAATAACATTGGCCATAATTCTCAGACATCAACAGTTGGTTATGATGACTGAAAATTAAGTTTAAAGCAACTACAGAGGCACCCAGAAGGCTCAGTCAGTTAAGCCCCCTACTCTTCATTTTGGCTAAGATCATGATCTCAGATGGAGACCTACCTCCAGCTCTGCACTCAGAGTGAAGCTGCCTTAAGATTGCTTCTCTCTCTGTCCCTCTCCCTACCCCTCCCCGCCCCATGTATGGCCTTCCATGGGCATGTGTTCTCTCATAAATAAATAAATAAATAAATAAATAAATAAATAAATAAATAAATAAAATCTATAGAGCAACTACAATGTTACTATTGCTATTTGGCTACAATGGGAGACAGCAAATAAATAATTACCCTAGAATGTTTAACAGTCGAATTAGGGAACAAAGTTCAAATAAATAGCAAGAGAACAGTAAGTCATTTTAATTTCTCACTAGGAAAAAACTGGTGGCATTGACAGTTAATTTCTTCTAAATGTTCTCACCAACCCCTACTGTTTAATATCTTGGTATAGGTTCATATTCCCTACACAGTAAAATCCTTCTAAAATAAAATATTTACTTAGGAGAAAAGAAAATAAATAAGTAGACTGACACTAAAGAGAGAAAAATAACTTTTTAAAAAATGCCCTGTTATATAATAGGATAATGTCACAATTGTGAGAATGTTCAATTATTATATGAATATTTTTAAAATGGCACTTTTGCTTCTTAGATCTCATATACTACATATCTTTATTAATATTTAAAAGAGGGCAGCCCCGGTGGCTCAGTGGTTTAGCGCCGCCTTCAGCCCAGGGTGGGATCCCCTATTGGAGTCCCATGTTGGGCTCCCTGCGTGGAGCCTGCTTCTCCCTCTGTGTCTCTGCCTCTCTCTCTGTCTCTCATGCATAAATAAATAAAATCTTTAAAAAAATATAAAACAACATATCTATCATTCATATCTCATATAGATTTTTAAATTTATGTATTTATTGGGATGCCTGGGTGGCTCAGCAGTTGAGCATCTGCCTTTGGCTCAGGGCATGATCCCAGAGTTCCAGGATCAAGTCCCATGTCGGGCTTCCTGCATGGAGCCTGCTTCTCCCTCTGCCTGTGTCTCTGCCTCTCTCTCTGTGTCTCTCATGAGTAAATGAATAAAATCTTTTTTAAAAAATTACGTATTTATTCATCCTGATCAGAACTTTAACATTTTTATACAATTTTAATTCCTTCAGGGAAATTCCAGTGAATTTATATTTTGGTTTATTCATAGGCCATCTGAATTTATGTGGGTTATGTTTTTAATGATAACAATACAATATAATTTAGTGACTCAGGTTCTGGAATCCCATGAATAAAATACAAAAGATAAATTTAATTTGCAAGACATTAATGAGAAGCTCCACTGCATCTTTTCCTGATATCTTTTAAAAGATATCTAAGTATTTTTCACTCTTTATTATTAGGAAAGCTGTAGAAGTCAGGTCATATATATTTGCATGTGTTTAATTTTTCAATCACTTTGAGATACCATTAAATATTCCTTCAGAGAAGATGAAGAACAAGAGGAAGAGGAAGAGGAAGAGGAAGAAGAAGAAGAAAAGAAGAAGAAGGAGAAGAAGAAGAAGAAGAAGAAGAAGAAGAAGAAGAAGAAGAAGAAGAAGAAGAAGAAGGAGGAGGAGGAGGAGGAGGAGGAGGAGGAGGAGAGGAGGAGGAGGAGGAGAGGAGGAAGAAGAAGAGGAAGAAGGAGAAGAAGAAGAAAGAAGAAGAAGAAGAAGAAGAAGAAGAAGAAGAAGAAGAAGAAGAAAGAAG
This sequence comes from Canis aureus, assembly GCF_053574225.1. Lineage (NCBI taxonomy): Eukaryota > Metazoa > Chordata > Mammalia > Carnivora > Canidae > Canis > Canis aureus. Next base: position 51,379,940 of record NC_135614.1, read on the forward strand.
AAGAAGAAGAAAGAAGAAAGAAGAAAGAAGAAGAAGAAGAAGAAGAAGAAGAAGAAGAAGAAGAAGAAGAAGAAGAAGAAAAACTAGGTCTGCTCTCAGTTTACCCTATGCAGTATATTGAGCTGGCTTTTGAACTTGACCACTCTGGCACTGTCATGGAGTATTGGTCTTTCATCTTCAGAAATCAGTGATGCAAGAGCATACACGTGCTATCTATTAGCAACATTCTATCCTTGGATAACCCAAAATGAAGTCAAGAAGATTGGGATTTTAAAGATCAGTAGTAACCAAGAGGTATTAAAATGTGCTGCTCCATTATTTCAGATTCCAACATCTTAGACATCAAAATAAACTTCAAATGTTTCACTTTCAACTTCTAAACAGGTTGGAGGGTTCTGTGTCCAAGTTTCTCATTGTGTAAATACATTCATGTGTTCATGAAATAGAAGCAACGTGAAATGCAACTAAATATGAACTTTGAATTCATTTTTCTTTTCAAATAATTTTTATTTGAAAAGAAAGTATTAGCTAACCTTTTTGAGCATCTATCAGATACTGTTCTAAGCATTTTATAAGTAACAATTCATTTTTCCTGCATAGCAATTCTATGTAGTAGCTGTTTTTGTTGTTGTTGTTGTTGTTGTTCTTACAATTTACAGATTAAACAATGGAAGACAGAGAAAGGTTAAACAACTTGCTGAACTATCACATCAGGATAAATATATAATGAATCCTTGCATTTTTCTTAAGGGCTCTATTACTATTGGGTGACTTTTTTATTCACTCAGAAGATATTTATTAGAAGCAAGAGACAGAAGTATAAACATTATGAATACCTCCACAATGCTAAGCATTTGGATGAGCAACCATCACCCAAATCCGCACATGTATATATCCCAAGTGACTTTCCTCTGCCAGGTGTTATCTAGCAAGCACCATGTCAAATAGCTAGCATTTTGACAAAAGTCTATATTCAGTAATGATATTTTTACCTGTTAAGCAATTATTAGGCATCTCCTATACAACTGTATTGAAACACCATAGATATTCCCATGCGTCTGCCTATGGGGAGCTTCTGTGATAAGGTCTGTAATCATGAACAAGGGAAGGTAAAAACTGAGGTAAGGAAGGTAAAAACTGAGGTAAGGAAGGTGGAGGACTAGAAACACATTCTTCACCAATTTAGATTGAGTTCTCTCTTGAAAACGTTAAGAGTCGACTTACTCTCATTCTTCTTTGAAGATGGCAGCATTTGACAATGATTTTTTTCTAGAAAACTACAAGATTCTTGTTTCATAAATACTTTCATGTTTATCTACCACAAATCCAATTTTACAATGCATTTCTTGATATCTAACTTGATTCTAAGAGCGAATTGCTCTTTCTTTTGTTATTTTAAACTGTTATATCAAAGGTGAAATTGTCATTGACCAAACAATTTCATAACTGAGAGGTGTGTGCAAACAACCAATGAGAAATGGGATTATATCTATGATGAAGTCCTGAATGGTGAAGATTTCCATGGCCGTATTAAGGAAGTTGCATCATAGAAAATAGCAGTTGTTTTGGGGAGAGATACCTCAGTTCTTAGGATTACAGACAGAGTATATTAATGAGGTAGGATTGATGGAAAATTGAGAAGAATCTGTTTACTGTGCCACAAATCTTATACATAGATTTCCCTTTAAAATTATGAATACTTCAAAAAATTACAAATACGTTGCTTTTAAAGCAATGTTTCATATGAGGAAAGACATTTTCTAACAAAATGAATGGCTTCAGTGTTCATAGTAGCAGTGTCCACAATAGCCAAACTGTGAAAGGAGCCACAATGCCTTCGACAGATGAATGAATAAAGAAGATTATATATGTATGTATATATATATATACACAATGGAATATTACTCAGCCATCAGAAAGGATAAGTACTTACCATTTATATTGACGGGGATGGAACTGGAAGGTATTATGCGGAATGAAATAAGTCAATCGGAGAACGACAATTACCATAGAGTTTCACTCATATGAGGAATATAAAAAAATAATGAAAGAGACCATAAGGAAAGGGGAGGAAACTTAGTGGGGAAAGATTAGAGAGGAAGACAAACCATGAGAGACCCCTAAATCTGGGAAACAAAGGGTTGCAGAAGAGGAAGTGAGTGAGGGGATGGGATACCTGGGTGACAGGCATTAAGGAGGGCACATGATGTGATGAGCACTGGGTGTTATACCATATGTTGGCAAATTGAATTTAAATTTTAAAAAATTTTAAAAAGAATGGCTTCAAATTATAATGAAATTCTGGTGGTGTATAATCTATTAACTCTCCACAGTTTTGATTATAATATAACTTATGATTTGTTTGCAAGTAAACAAGCCTTTTTAAAAATCATTAACTATTATTTAAAAGCCTATAGATATGGAGCCAAAAGTTCAAGTTCTCAGGAACTCTTCCAAAAATACATATTTCTGCATCAGATAAAGATGGCTGCTCTTATGAGCAAAGAGGAATGCAGATATCTGGCAAAGTTAAGACATTGAGCTGTGCTATGTTTGATACAGGTTCTCAAATCAAGAACAGTATAATTCTTTTTAATTTAATTTTATTTCATTTCATTTCATTTTAGAGAGGGAGAAAGAGTACCGAGTGAGAGTGAGAGCGAGAGAGAGAGAGTACACACGAAGGGGGGTGGATGCAGGGGCAGAGGCCTGACTCCAGTCTCCATCCTGGGACCCTGGGATCATAACTTTAGCTGAAGGCAAACACTTAACCTGCTGAGCCACCCAGGTGCACCAAGAGCACTGTAATTCTTTGAAAAATAATCAATTTCCACTTTTTTGGATATGGACTTGCTCTCTTTGGAAGAAATGCGATTCAATGAATATTATAAGAACTAAGAGTGAAAGGACTGATATTTTAGTCCTGTATTACACTAACTTGCCACATGTCAGAAGGCAAACAACTTAACTAGTCTTTTTTAACTGGCTTTTTTTTTTTTTTTGCTTTAAATTTGGAAGTAATATCCGCCCTGCTTACCTCCTAGACTTGTAAACATTCAACTCTCTAGATGCAGAAGTTCTTTGAAGACATGTATATGATATACAAATATAATTTGCTTTGCAGGGGAGATTTTGGAGGGTGGGCATATTTTTATTATACAGAGCTCTATCCCAGCAGCTGTGCAGTGATGAGCATGCTAGGTGCTCAATAAATAACTGTTGAATAAGTAGAAACATGTCTCCAAAATGTACTGTGCATTTATAGTGCACACAATATGTTTATATTTACTCCTTAAAACTATTAGAATTACTACTGTTCTGGGTTATTTGAAGGGGGTATTTTTTGGAATTGAGATATGCTGCAAAATCAAACTTGGAGATCATATCTATGAATATTTAAAAAATAATGACTCACTTCTTCCTAATTGCTACTCTTCTGACTTGAAACCAAATATATTATAATTCAAGAATTTTGTATGGGGGAGTTTGATAGCATTTAATACTTCATTGATAACTCCAGCTATATTTTTCTCTGCTTTGGTCTTCTCCTAGGGTACCATCCAGGGTCATGTAATAATATGACAATATTTGAGAAAATGAGATTCATAATCAGATGAACCAAGGTGCAAGTCAGAACTATATACTATTTCCTACTTGCAAGCTATTAATTTCAGTAAACATTTGTAGCTTCCTGTGGGCCTAATTATACTGCCCTCATGAGATTGTGGGGAAAACCAAATGTGGTGATATACTTCAGGTACCTAACATGATACTGAACATAGTAGCCTTTGGCTGTGACTGTTATCATTAACATAGTTCATCTTTTAAATAAGTATTTGTTTCTGTTTTGTTTGTTGTTTTGTGTACCTATATATGTGTGTATGTGTGTGTGTGTTCTTCTTTTTACAGATGGATATACCACTGATGACATTGAGTTTTACTGGCGTGGGGATGATAATGCAGTAACAGGAGTGACGAAGATTGAACTTCCACAGTTCTCTATTGTGGATTACAAACTTATAACCAAGAAGGTTGTTTTTTCCACAGGTTTGTATCAGGGAAGAGGGGTAAGGGCAAAGGGGCTTGAGCACATTTTGTCAAAAAAGTTCACTTATATTATGATTAGAGTCCCAGGGAAAGATGATGACTAGAGATTTAGATCTACTGAAAACCTTCAGTTCCTCCTCAAGCTCACTGCTCACTGGGGACCCATACATTTCTTTCCCAGGAGGCACCACCCCCAACAAAGCTGAGAGGGTTAGTTCTCTGTCTCTCATCTACCAAGAATAAATTAATAGTTAGAGACAGAATACAGAAAGAGAAATTAAGACAGAACTCCTCATAACCTGTTGACAAATACTGGGGAGAGCCGAGTCATGGTTCGCTCAAGTCTGACTATGATGAAATTCTCTAGAGGCAGTAAGGTAGAAGAATTCCACATTTTCCTTTAGGGTTAGGAATTTCTTTATGTAGTCTTACCTTCTGTTTTGGAGGTAAAAGCCCTTCCAGATGTTCAGATAGATTATCCTGCTGCTTTCTCCACTGTTACTCTTCCAGCATTGAGGTCTTAGGTTGTCAAATTTGGTTTCGTCAGCATAAAATTTTAACAAAAAAAGCTCAGGAAAGTAATACTTTGCTATATACTCATTAAAGGGAAAAAACAATAAACCCACAGGAATATTTCTTTTTATGTTGTTCTTACTGGAATAAATTCCCCAGGCACAGGAATAGCTAGTACTGTAATCATACATTTTTAATCATACTTCTGCTAAGGACTCAGGCACTTCCTTTCCCTGCAAACTACTTCAAGTAAGAGTTGTATAACTTAGTAAGAATATAATGTAGCCTCTAGCTTTAAAAAATAATTATCAGAAACTTTTCCTAAATTTGAGGTCCTTTGAATCCCTGAGACTATAGAAATGAGTTCACACTTAAAATATTCTTTCTTCAATATTATGACATTTACTTGAGCCCAAGATAGCTAGATGGTTTTCTCTTAATATTAGGAAGAATATCACTCCCAACACACTCTACTTAACACTGTGACTTTTCTATGTTCTAAGACTATGTTCAGTTATGTATCTTGTTTAAAAAGTTATTAAAGAGTAGTTCCCCAGGTCATCACAATTAAAGGACCCAGCTTCAGGAATTTGATCCTGAATTTGATCCTTTAGTTTTGTCTCCCACAAATATTCTTTGAAAACAGGGATTCTCCACTTTTTGATGAGTTAGGAATCCCTTTAAAACTTTGATAGAATCAATGGAATTAGAAAAAAATATGATCCATATACACAAAAACCTTCACAAAACTTTAGGGAGTTGCCCTAACATTGATCCCAGATTTACAATGAATTCTATGGCTTGTGAAGAAAATTCCAAAATATGAGCAGACTATGCAGCCTTATTCTTGTATACAAAAACAAAAAATCTGACAGTATGGCCTTGTTGAGAAACCACTGAGGTGGAACAATGGGGCTGTTCCAAATGATCTTGTCTTCATAGCTATAGAGAATCTTTGATCCACTGCTGGAGGCTGAACATGGAAGATCTGAAAGTCTTTTAATTACACGGCGTCATGGGTGTACTTAACACTGAGTCACTCTTGCTAATTAAAAGCCCAGTGTCCTCAGACTACTTTTGCAGGAAAAAGTGCGCTTCACCAGGAGCTAAAATTGAATTTAAGGAAAATAAACAAATGATTTAGGGTCCTTAAAAGGAAATATCCTATAAATACTGATTGATAATGATGATGTTCTAAAATTGCCTTTCTAGGTTCCTATCCAAGGTTGTCCCTCAGCTTTAAGCTTAAGAGAAACATTGGTTACTTTATTCTGCAAACATACATGCCTTCCATCCTGATCACTATCCTCTCCTGGGTCTCCTTCTGGATTAATTATGATGCATCAGCTGCAAGAGTGGCATTAGGTAGGCTATTTTCTAACTGCTTATGGAGCTTGACTCTGTGTGTTCATGTGTGTGTGTATGCGCAGGCACGTCCACTCACATACTTTCTTTACCCTGGTATTTATGATGTGTGACAAGATTGGACTATGCACATTACAAGAATTTGGCTATGAGACTTTGGGTTATCTAATTCAGCATTAAATCAATTAAATACAAATTAAAACTCTTTCATGTCAAAATTAGTTAACCATATAGCAGTTGGTAATGAAATTAGTCCCATCAATTTAATATTTTTATTGAAGCATAGTTCATGTAATATCACTTGATAATTGTTCAATTTGCATCAGTAACTCCTTACCTGGTAGAGCTCCTTCCATCTTTTCTTTTTTTCTCTCTGAGTGGAAGACAAGGAAATGTATTATGTAACTAACAGAGAGGAAAAAGACTTCTAAAGTCTTATTAAGATTTTGCAGTAGCATGGTAGAGGGCAGAAGACAACAAAGTAAGAGTACTGGGAAATCATCCATAGCACTGCTTATCTTGTGCTTGATTTTTTTTCTATTATTAATACCAGAGGAAGAGAATAAATTATATTTCATGAACATTTTTATATTATTAACTCCAGATATAGTAAATTATGATATTTTACACTATTTTTATTATTTTGAGTTCTGACTAAGCCTTTTAAAATGTTGGGCTGTTAACTGCTCCACTGAAATTTCAATTCAATCATCACTTCCTTAGAGAAGTCATTCATTTATTCATTCCACAAATATTTGTTGAACACCTACTATGTGCCAAATTTACTAGGCACTAGAGATAAAACAGTGCCCTTATGGAAGATGTGCCAGCAGCAAAAAAACAATAAACTTATTTTGTTTAACGTGTGAACTAGGTAATACAGTAAGTCTATAGAGGGAAATAAGCAAGGTGTAGGGGCAGTTGGATATGCCAAGAGGTACAGTTTACATAATAATCATTGTTAACTTCATTCAGAAACTATCAATGGAACAAAGACTTAAGACAGAGTTACTTAGATGTCTGAATAGGAATAACCCAGTCAAATGCCCTGATGGAGGAAAGTGCCAAGGATGTCAGTGAGGTGGCCAGAATGCAAGAGGGAATTCAAGGGTCAAGATTAGTTGGGGAGAGGGGACTATAAGATTCTGAAGCAGTTGCAGGGCCATGATAAAGGCTTTACTTTTATTTTGAGTGAAATTAGAGAGTCATTGAGTGAAGAGGTGACATGATTGGATTTCAGATTGAAAGGGATAACTCTGGCTGCTGTGTTAAGGTGAGATTGTGGTGGTTCAAGATGGAAAGGAGAAGTAATGACCTCCTGAACTGAGTCTAGTCATCTGTGATATATTCTTTTAAAATACTAGAGAACTTCCCTTTGTAAACCAATTGCAGTTATAATTCATATTTATTTGGTTTGTGTTGTCCTTTTTCTTCGTGGTACTGAAAGATACATTGAAGAAAGGTCCATATCTAATTTTGCTTCTGTTATACCTATGATATTTCACACAATGAATGGTGTTCAGTAAATATTTGCTGAATAAAGTAATGAATGGAATTTGTAAATATCATATTATTCCAAAGTGAAAATCTACTGTCAATTTTATGTCTATTACAGGAATAATAATAAATTATTTACTTTTTTAAAAGAAATTTGTAAAATGTCTTTTAATGTGAGTAGTTTATTACTTGAGTTAGAAATATCTTAAAATGAGACTGAAATAAAAAGCAAAGTCAGCATTGTTAGTTTTATAATATACATGTTGAACAGAGTAATCTAGTTGAAATAATGAAAAGATAAACAAAACTGGGAAATGTTTCAAAATGACTGATGTTCTAGAAAAAATACAAAAACTCTAAGACACCTAGATCTAAAGCAAGAACAGTTTTTCTGGCCCTGTTCAAAATCAGATGTGCAAATTTATTTTTTTCTGTAGCTGTTTTATGAGCATGTAGAAAAACAATACAAAAATTATTTTCTTTTTAAAGAGATAAAATTAAAGTGGGAAACTTATACTCCCAAAAAATCATAGAAATGAAACTTAACTCAGCTTTCTGAGTCAGAGACACCCATTCAAATGTTGATTTTACAGTTTCCCATCTGTGTGATCTTGATCTCTGGGCTCTATTTTTACATCATTATTTTGCTATAAAAGTCGAACTTGTCATACTCTGGGACAAGTTCAGGACTCTGAACTCCCAGTGCTTTTACCTGGCTTTTCTCTGTCTTTCCCTCCAATTATAGAGGGAAACTACTCTTCACTGTTGGAGATGACCACTCAGTGGGATGAACAATTATAACCTGATCCAGTATGCCATTTCCCATATTCATAATGCTTCTATATTATTTGTCTGTGCATTACATGCCTAATTGCCCAATCCAGAAACCTCAGGGCTAGACACCTGCCTCTCTGTTACCGATCATTTCCAGCCTCCAAATTTTTATAGTCATTTTTATATATCATTTGTATAATGTATTCATGGATTTCAGTACTATTATGATTATTTAATTTATTTTCTCTTTATTACTTAGATTATTCTGGAAAACTATTAGCTGATATTCTTTATTCCTATCTCTTATGCTTTCCTTCTGTCCTCCACACTAGTACCAGAATGTTTGTCCTAGACACAATTAGGCATAATAGGGACACCTATGCCTCCCTGCTTGAAGCTGGTTAATGGCCCCACTTTGCCTTCAGTTTTAAGTTCAGACTCCCCATTAGGCTCTGTATATATGGCTCTTCATTATGCAGCCTTACTTAATCTTCACTCTCCTCATTGTGCTTCTTGTCATATCCTAAAATGTACTGACACTGACTTCCTTGAGATGCTTTTGATAGGCCAAGTACTTTCTCCCCCACACACAAAGCACCCCTTTACAAAAGCTCTCTCTACCACACCTTTAACCTCCAGTCCTTGGTTGTTTGGGTATCTCCCATGTATCCTTCAGGACTCAGTTCCAGATTTCCACTTCCTCACCTGACTCCTGCCATATCATGAAACTCAACTAGAATCTTCTCTGTATCATCAATGCTTACCCAACATACATGTCTACCATAGCCCTTAATTCACATCTCTAGCCCCTCACAAGATATATAACTATAAATATAAAAATATAAATAAAGGAAAAGTTTCAGAGTGATTAATGCTACTGTAAATTAATGATTTAAATGTATCACCAGGGCCTATCACAGGGCAGGTATGTAATCAGTACTCAGTAAGTATTTTGTGGCATATATGAATGAGTAAACAAGTACAATTAACTTTAACTATGATGAAAGTATCCAGGAAACAGGAACATTATTATTCTAACTCTACCATTTTTTTCAGGAATTACAACTGTCCTTACAATGACCACGATCAATACCCACCTGCGGGAGACTCTCCCTAAAATTCCCTATGTGAAGGCCATTGACATGTACCTTATGGGGTGCTTTGTCTTTGTTTTCATGGCCCTTCTGGAATATGCTTTGGTCAACTACATCTTTTTTGGGAGGGGACCCCAACGCCAAAAGAAAGCAGCTGAGAAAGCTGCTAGTGCCAACAATGAGAAGATGCGCCTGGATGTCAACAAGGTAAATTCAGAGGGCAAGCCCCCTTTGCTTGTTAAACTCATAGAAGAATGCCAGCAATATAGGTTAATAGCCTTGTTTAACAAATGAGGAAACCAAGGCCCAGGGAAGAGAATGGGTAGTTTTTCCAAAATCATAAAGTTAATTAGTGATGGAGGCACAATTAGGGCCAAAAGCTCATGATACAACATTTGGATACCCCTTACCTTACTTAACACTAGGTTTGCCCAAACCATAGTCATCTGAGAACTACCCTTGTGACATTTTCCAAATATGAGTATAATGTATACTATTATTTACTTTATATTTATTTATATTTACTCACTTTAATTAAAAAAGGAAATTTTATATCACTTAAATCAGTATTACTTGCTGGAAGATAATCTTAAGTAAGAAATATGAAACTACATTATTAAATTCTAGGCTATACTAAATGAAGGCTCAAGCCTGAGCCCATTCTCTGATTTAAAAGGGAGATAAATAAGTACAGAGATGTACAATAGAGACACAAACAACAAATGAAGTCTTTCTCTTTGAAGTCATCAGAAGAGTAGAAAGATAAGTGGAGGGGAAAAAGAATAGTTTCCTCCTTCAGTGACAGATAATCACTTAATGCCTTGCATGCATACCACTTAAAATCACTGAAGCACGTGACTATAAGAGACACCATCTTGCTTAAATTACGTATAGTCAAAGAATGATTTCCATGCAATTGTAAACCCTGATTAGTCTTTAAGGCAGTGGTTGTAAACCTTGAGTACCCAATTGAATCACTAGGAGAGTATTAACAAATACTGAAGCCTGGGTGCCTTTCCCAGAAATTCTTACTTGAATGTACTATATTATGCCTGGGCATCATATTTTTTATAAATTCTTCAAATGTTCTAATTTGCAGCCAAGATTTAGAATCTCCATTTTGAGGTGTTTGACAGCCATCCCAATGGATCTATCCCTCTTTACTAGCCAAATGTGACTTCACCTGGCTTCCTCTATCAAGCTTTCTGCACTAAGAGAATATTTATATATGTATTTTCCTATAGTCGAAATTTAAATCCTTCATATTAGACAAAAAACAAGGTCTTATTTTAATATCTGCCATAAATAGTGCTTATAAAGTAGTGCATAGAGCTGAATTTAAAAAATAGATCATAGTGATGAAACTAGGAAAACTAATACTTTTAAACTATCTGGAATTATTAACCATATCAATCATTATTTAACTGACGTTTTAATATTTCTAACTTCAATTGAATTCCAAGGATAGCACATTGTAAATAATCTCTACAGTTGAATTTTATTTGGAGCAAACCCAATGAAAGCTTCTAACTCACTAATGTTTTCACATATCCATAGGCCTTTTTTTTTTTTTTTTTTTTTTTTTTGGACTTTTCTCTAAGAAAAGTAGAAAAGTCACTCCTTCCCTGGGAGATGATATTTGTAATAATGTAAATTTTAAGTATGGCCCTCAAAAGCTAATGAACCATGGGTCTAGAAAATTGTCAATTTCTTTACAGTACCTGAGGTTTCACTTATTAGAATCTGTCAATAGGTTCCAAGCTAGCATTATGGCCCTCTCAGTCTGTCAAATGAAAGAACGCCTTTTAAACCAATTCTATGATTTCTCTGAAATAGTAGCTTTAGATAAATAAATAAATAAATAAATAAGCAAACAAACAAAACTATCTCATAGGACTGCAGTTTGAAATGAGTCTAAATCAATTGCCTAATGAAATGCTGACTTAATAAGATAACATCTGATCTCTTTTCACTTTCATCTACTCTATTTTTTTCATCCCAATTTGCATTTAAATGATAAATTTAAGAGCCAGAGAGTGGCAGTTTTATAGTAGACTGAACCTGGAGAGCTTCAGAGTTTAAATTCAATGTACTGAGATGCAGATAGAGAATGATTTACTGGGCAAGTACCCTGCAGTGGTGTAAAGCCCATCTTCTTGGCTGAAGTTGGACCCACAATTCAGAGCCTAGAATACGAGAGAACAAAAAAGATATCAGAGTTCTTCTAGTACATGGTTCTCAAAATACAAGCTATTTTTCCCCCAGAGGATCTTTGGCAATGTCTATACTTTGGATTGTCAAAACTGGTAGGAGGGGATTGCTACTGGTATGTAGTGAATAGAGGCCACGGATGCTGCCAAACATCCTTCTGTGCATTGAACAGCCTCCTCATAACATCCAGCCCCAAATATCGATAAGGCTGAGGTTAAAAAACCCTACTCTAATCCAGTCTTCTAGTTTCAAATATAGGAAACTGAGGTCCTGAAAAATACAGGATGCTTGTTGTGTTCTTAAATCTCTTAAACACAAGTGGTTTCTCCACTTTCTTTAATCAAGATGTATAATATCAAGACATCAGAAGTTTTAATTTAATACAACGGTTCTAAACAAGTATTTTGGAGTTAGTCAGTTTCAGTGTTTACCGTCCATTTACAGTTTTGTGATAATACATAATAAACAACAAAATAAGCAAACAAGAAAGACTCTCACCATTCAGTTTCCTTATCTGTAAAAATGGGGTTAATTCTTCTCTCATAGGTTATTATGAAGATTACTTGTGATAATGTATACAGAGGTAACATAGTCCTCAATATATAGTAAACAGTAAGTAGTAAATACTAATAAAATATTAAAATATTATAGATGATAGGAATTCTTACTTTTAAAGTAAAATTTACAGTCTGCAGACATATTGCCAAAGCTTCTTTGTATATTTTGCACAGTAAATATATAGCATACACGGTGCAGTCCTATTCCTAAAAGAGAGTACCATCTATTGAGGAATGTTTCATGTTAGAAGTTTTAAAGCCAATGCAAGGAAATAATTTTCAACAAGTATTAGCTATAAAGTCTATAGCAAACCAACTACAAACTTTATCATTTCTTAGGCCAGAATACTTAGAGCCATCCTGATTTGATTAAAGCAAAAAAGTAACCATCTCACATTCCAGATTCCCATGGTTTCTTTTTTATCCCAGCATGAAAAGTTAAAAGAGATCTACATAAGGCTCTGATTGCACATCACTTTCTTTTGTGTTGGCATCATGAATAATGCCACTCTACTTTTTTTTTATCAAGAATGTCCCTTCTTTTCAACTGTAATTCTGTTTTTTTCTCCCCCCCCCCCAAAAAAAAAAGCTCGGGCACATATAATCAGCTAAGTATTGTTAGATGCTCTAGAAAAATCAGTCACTAGGAGAGAGATTGACCTTTTTAGCTTCCCTTGCATCCTAGAGATGCAAGCAGCATGTCAGATCATCTAAAGTGATTTTTAAACTTTGCTCTGTCCTGAGGTCAGGGAGGGATGAAAATGGGAAGGCTAGCCAGGTGGAAGCCAACTATAGCTTCTTCAGTGGCATACTTCCACATTTTTCCAATCTCTTCTCTGTATTGGTTTCCCGTGTTTTTAATTTAACAAAAGTATATGCAGCTCTTAAAACAATTCTCATCTTGCCATGTAATTGATGCGAAAACTAAGGCTCTAAAGGAGAGTAAAATATCCAAGTTTGCATAACAAAATGAAAATTTCTGAGATTGATCTGGATTTCCCAGTCTGGTATGCATTCTGCTATGCTAGGAAGTATAAAAATAATATATAATTTAAAAGCTAATTTCACGTTAGTCCATATATTCAATTCAGTTGACTTCACCTGAAAAAAAAATCTGTTTACTCATGAGAGTCCATGGCCAACAAACAGCATCACTTTCATTGTCTCCATGTAACAAATGAAGTTGTAGAATACCAAGGAATTTCAGTAAACCTCAAACCAACCAAAGATCTACTTTTTTCCAACTGTCGCCTGGAGTTGTTAATGTTTATACTTATATTTATATTTTCTCTCTCTACCCTAGTATTAGGAGAGCTCTTCCTATTATCCCTTGCATTCTTCTATTTGTGTGTGTGTATGTGTGTGTGTTTCCTTATAGAATTTGCTCTTGATTAATTTCACTTCCTTTTCTTGCTTATGCCTTTATGTTTTCAATACTCCTTTCTTTTAAGATTTATGTTGTTCATTGTTTATTTTGCTGCCAATAGCTAACTATATTTATATATATTTATCTTTGAGAATTTGTTACTTCTGCCTTTTCAGCACCTTGACTCCTACATATCTGAAAAGCTTCCAATATCTTAATTGCATTGAGGGAGCCACAACTACCAATTTTCCAAATAAAGCTGTGCCAAAAGATCTCCATTTGGGGAGTATCCTTTATTCTACATTCATAGGTGTTGTGAATCTCTGTATTGCCTTTTTCCATTATGCCTGAATTTTTGTTATGCAAAGCCACTAAAACCTTTAAATCTATTTATTTCTAGTGCTTGGAATTAGATTTTTTTAAATGATCATTAAAAAAAAATACAGCTAATTCAAAATTCTACTCTTTCTAAAGACCAGTAACATTTATCTATATCCAATTTACTTTAACCACAAATCCTCATCTAGTGGCATCAGTCTACTTAATTAGCACATTCTCTACTTTGTCTTCCAGATTTTTTATAAAGATATTAAACAAAATGGGACCCAATATCGATCCTTGTGGGACCCAACTGGAAACCTCTCCCCAACTAGACGGACTACCAATTACGATTTCTCTCTGTATACGGTTAGATAGCCAGTTTTTAATCCATTTATTTGTATTTCTGTTGGAGCCAATTTGTTTAGCTGTTCCCTGTAAAATAATGTATGGGGTCTTTGCAGATAACCAATGGACTTATATCCACAGAGACTTGGAAATAAGTTAAATATTTTCATGAGACCCTAATGGGGTTTTCCTGTTTGTTTGTTTGTTTTTAATATAGCTATGATGAGCCTAAGTTTCAGTGTTCCACTCAGTCATTATTATTGTGCTAGAGAAAGAAACCAAGTGCATCATATTTTGAGATTCCTTTTCATTCGTATTGAGAGGATAGAATGTCATTATATGCCGTGGCATTTCTTAGTTTTCTTGTGTTTCTTTTGGCTAGTGGAATAGATAGAGAATTATACATCCTTTTGTTGATTGGCTCAGAACTTAGAGACCTATATTTTCTGTCCTAGATTATTAATTTATGTCTAGGAATGTTATGTTTGCATCAAGTCCTTGTTGCTTTATTGGTATATAGATTACAAATAACTATTACCTTGATGGACTCAGCACTATTATAATGATAGGTAAAAGGCAGTAATTGAGATTGTTCCTTGTTATAGCTCTTGACTTAACTGAATTCCAAAGAAAACATTTTTTTGTCTAATACTTACAGTTTAGTTTCTGAATCCTTATGTGTTTGCAATTCTTAATTGGCAAATCTTCCATATCTCCCTCCACATTGGAGAAGAAGGAGAATTTTCACCATTCTACCTTATCATCCACTACTTATCCAACTACATATTTTTAAATTTTCTATTTCTTGGTGAGGCAGTGAATGATAGTGAATGCTTGTGAATCTTTTCTATGAGGACTTGATGCTTGATAAACTATTATTGAATCTTCTGAGTATCATTTTCCTCCCTAATGTTACTGTTCTGACTCAAGGTTCCTCAATTCCAAACTTTTATTGCCTATGGGGTGGGAGAAAGGTATGGTTTATCTATTAAATTGCTACTCTGTTTTGGTGTTTTAACCTGCCTTATAACTTTATTACTTGGCTGTGGTGTGCATAGTAACAAAGTCTGATAAATTGTATTAGGTAGATCCCAGGAGAAGAGATGTTTGAAATTTTAGCATCACTAGTTTAGCCCTATCCCCTAAACACCCAGCCCCTACCATGTCTGTTCTCTTAGGCTATCTCATTTGTGCTGTTGCTGCTGTTCTTAAGTCTAGCTATCTTGTTGAAATTGAAGTACAGCTATTTGGTTGGGCAGTATTCTGGGTAGAATGCTAATCGTTTAGAAGAAAACACGTTTGACAGTTGGAATTTGGGTTTGTGATAACACCGATTGAAGAATGTTATATTTTTCAAAACCAAAACCAAAGTATACTGCATGATTGTTCCAGTGACTGGGTAAAGTTATATGAAAATTCAGGAAAATCTCCAGATTGTGAGAATATTTCAAAGGAAATTCACCTCTTTGGTGCATTAAATTTTTCAACTGATGGCTTCAAAAAGTTAATGATACTCTCTGATATCATGATTTAGATCCTCATTTGTTAAGAACTCTTACCCTATTTCATAAAACATTATGTTAAAGAGAATGTCCAATGATTTACATTGAAATATGAATCTTAATGTTATCTTCTTTTATGCTTTTTTGTTGTTGTTGTTGGGTATGTCTTTATTCTGTCTTTTGAGTTCTCTTTTAAGTTCAAATTTAGTGTATGAAATAAGGACTTACTCAAAAGTTTGAAAAGTGAGCTAGCTATTAAATATGCCTGTAAAAACATCAAGATGCATGTGAAAATCCTCAGAGGCAGTAAGGTCCACTGGAAAAATGGTGACTTTTAGAATCAAACTGAACTGGGTTTACATTCAGGCATGGTCTTTTATGAGCTATGTGGCATTAGATGTGTTTTTAACCTTTCCACCCTTCAGATTCCTCAACTAGAAACTAAAAATACTAATTTCTGCCTCCTGGAGCTGCTGAGGGTATTAAATGAGATAATTATTTTAAGGGTCTTATGTAGTTCCAGAGAGAGAGCACTTGATAAATAGCTACTATTTTTCTGGAGATGGTAGAAGACAGTGTGTATCTTTCTCATTTTTTCTTAGTTCTATAACTATTTTTCTAATTATAAAACCAATTCATGATTTTTTAATGTATAAAAGGCAATGAAAACTTTCTGTACCTCCACACCCAGGTGTAATCATTGTCAAAATGCCTTTTATTCATAGGTAGTGACATACCCCTATTTAAAGACTCTGCTCTGCTATTGTGTATATTGCTATTTTCCACTTGCTTTTTTGTATCTTCAAGTATAATATATACCATTTTAATAGCTATAAGATATTTTATTAGTATATGTACCATAATTTATGTAATGAGCACCTATTGTTAGATATTTTCATTGTTTCCAAGTGGTTTTCCATTATAAACAATTCTAAGCACTCCATTGCTGACATATTTGCACACCATTAATTCTTGATATATTGCTTAAAATGGATTTCTGGGTAAAAATAGTACGTGTCTTTAAAATGGTGATACAGATTGCCACGTTGTTCTCTAGTAAAGTTCTACTATAGTTTACATACCTACCAGCACCATATGAGAGCATGGCAGTACACAGACACACACACACACACACACACACACACACAAACACACACAGTTTCACTCAGTCCCTAAAATGACAGAGAGACAGAAAACTGATGCCTGTGTCCAATTGGAAAAGTGTTAGTGAGGGTAGAAGAATCTAAAACCTATATCTTCTCCATTCAAAAGCCATAGAAAGTGAAACAGCAATAGAAAAACAAAAGAAAAACAATTAACACTCAACTCAAACTGAAGTTCTACAGAGAGACAGAGAGGCATAAGCAGGGCCAGTATTCATGCAAGCAGAACCCAGCCAAATCCATGCAAGCTATATTTGAGCAAATGGGGAGACACGTTAGATGCATCTAAGCACAGAAACAGCATGGTAGCTCTGCAAGAGAACTATAAATGACCGTGTCTCTGTCTTTCTTCTTGGGTAGAGAGAGAAAGTAACTCAGGATGCTGAAGACTGAGAATAACTCTTATTGGAAAAAATATATTTCAGGATAAATTAAAATTTCCCTCACCAAAAATTGAAAGATAATATGAAACAAAAGATCAAGGATGGGATGACAAACAAGGAGCTAGAAGGTGATTAAGAAGGCAAAAATGAAGACAATACAATCTTTTAGGTACTAGTAACTGAATCTAAAACAGTAAGAAAGAGAGTAAGTGTGGCAAAAAACCAAGGCAGTAACATAGAATTCAGATTGTAAAAAATCATGCCAAATGGAGAGAAGTGCAGGGAGAAAAATCACTTATAAAAAAACAGAATAAATATGTAAAACAGGTACAGCAGACTAAACATCATTAAATGATGGAATGGAATAGAAAAAATCTGATGTCAATGATTATAATAATGAATACTTACTGAATGTTTTTTTTTTGTTTTTAGATACTTCATATATATTATGCCATGACATAGTCCTTGTATTATCCTTTGTTGTAATAATTATAATTTTACCGATGATGAACTGAGACCCAGAGAGTGTAATTAACTTGCTTAAGGATAGACAACTAAGAAATAGTTGAACAGAAAATATGACTAGAGGCTACACTCTTAACTAATATGCTAGACATTATATATTTATACATACCTGTGATGAAATTAATCAGTAAGCCAAAAGGATATACTGGGTTCCAAGGTAAAAATTATATAATCTCATTACCCCCTTATTATATCCTTCTGACATTACTAAACTTCCAGGCAGAAATGGTGAATGATCTACAAGGAAGGAAAAAAAAGTTAGGTCTCCATAGCAATATTAAATTTTATAAAATAATGGAAAATGCTACAGGGCTCTGAGGGGGGAAAAATGTGACCTAAGAATATTATTGATAAATAAAGGCAAAAGAAAATAAGCCATCCTCAGTATCCAAGGTCTTAGTGAATAGAGCATCCACAAAACCTTATTTTAAAAGAAAAGCTTCATAAAAATTCTAGCCCCAATTAAAGGTAGTCAAAGTAAGGAACTTTAGAATAGGAAAAGCTAGTACGCTAACATTCAGAAATAAAGACAGCTATACAGCTCTAGAAATTAAAGTTACGGAATAAAACATAAGTCAATTTATTTTTATTTTTTTAAGATTTTATTTATTTATCTGTAAGAGACACACAGAGAAAGGCAGAGACATAGGCAGAGGGAAAAGCAGGTTCCATGCAGGGAGCAGATGTGGGACTCATCCCAGATCCCGGGATCATGCTCAGAGCCAAAGGCAGACGCTCAGCCACTGAGCCACCCAGATGTCCCAAGTCAATGTATTTTTTAAAATGAAGTACTAAATAATATATAAAAAGAATAAATCAGGATGTATGTTGTTGAAGAGGAAGAAAGTGTTTGTTTCCTAATTCATAACAAGAACTTGACATTTACTCTTTATCTTTAGAGTTTATGAATCAAGAAGTTGAAGATTAAGGATATGTTTAAAATTAACATAGATTAGTACAACTGTGTTTCTTGAAGGGTTATACCATAGACTGCCTACGTAGGGTCATCTAGGGTGCTCACTTAAAAAGTATATTCCATCTGAGACATTGTCAATCAAAATCTTTAGTGGGACAGCAGAGGAATCTGCATTTTATCTCCCAGATCTTTGTTGTATCTACTGAAGCATGGAAGTTTGAGGATCAGGATCCTTATAATGAACTGACATCTCATTGTATAAAAACCTTAGGTAATAAGAAGGAAATAAAGTAAACAAAGATCCAGATAAAGCAGCTAAAGCTAGATATCAGAAATAAGGATAAGGGCAATTTAAAGCAAATTTAGAGCATAAATTTAGATGATAGAAGTAAGACCAATCTTGTCCTAACTGCTATAACTAGAGCACCTTTTCAACTTGCCTGTCAAAAGAATAAGATTCTAAGATTAAATCAAGCAACTAAACTCAACAAAATACTATATATTAGAGGCACCTGTAAAGTAAAGGTATTGAGAAATATTCTATGTAAAGTCACAGGCAAAAACAAATGAAGCAAATACAAGTCTGAGGATAACTGAGGACTGGATATTATTACTTTTCAGTATATTAATATTATGACTATTATTACATTATAAGGATGAATTGAAGGTAAAAAAAAAATCACGAGAGATATTTTATAATAATTGCAATCCAAAATGAATGTGTTATCATTGATTAATAATTTATATGTAATTCATAAAGTTAAACCTGAAATAACATCCAAATAAAATGATAGGAAACAAAAAGATAAAATGACAAAAACATTACCTGAGTAATGTATTTAATAAAGTTTATTAGTTGTATAACCTCATTTTTACACAATTTATGTGTCAAAGATACAATAAAAATTAATTTGAAGAACACCTAGAAAATAATGGCAATTTAAAATACTATGTAATTAATCCCAAGGGATGTGGTTAAAATAATAGTTGGAAAGCTATAGCTTTCTAGCAAGTAGTTTGTTTTTTTTTTCTAGCAAGTAGTTTTAAGAAGTGATTTAAACGTACAATTCAAGAAGTTAAAGGATCAGCAATATATCTAAAAGAAGCAGGAGGAAGTAATTAATAAAGATCAATTATAAATTAACAAAATAGAAAGTCAAAATAATGTACAAATAAATCAATTTTTTAATATTTGTATTTATTTACTCATGAGCGACAGAGAGAGAGAGAGAGAGAGAGAGGCAGAGACATAGGTAGAGGGAGAAGCAGGCTCCACGCAGGGAGCCTGATGTGGACCTCGATCCCAGGTCTTCAGGATCACGCCCTGGGCTGAAGGCGGTCTAAACCACTGATCCATCTGGGCTGTCCATAAATCAATTTTTTAAGATACAAGTGAAATAGAAAACTAATTGATCAAGGAAAAGAGGGAAAGCTTATTAAAGAAGGAAAGAGGGAGGGAAAGTAGAAATTTTTTTAAAAACACAATTGTTTTTCTAAAAGGTGAAATTAAAATAAAATTATGCAAGGATCTCAGAAAATGTGGATAAAATACATGTCATTCTTAGAAAATATGAATTAGCAAAACTGACCCTAGCAGAAAGAGAAAACAAAAACAGAGCAATTACCAAAAATAAAACTAAGAAAACTGACAAAACATTGCAACCCCACTCCAGCCTAGAAGGCTTCAACAGTATATCTTATCAAACATTATAAGCAAATACTTCCATATCTGAAAAAACAAAAATTAATGAAAAAAAAAACTATGGATCCACTTCATTAATGAGTATTTCAGTGAAGAAAAAGAAACTTTAAATATCAAGTTTAATCCAGAGAATATTAAAAGCAAACTACAACATAACCACACGCTGTCATTTCCTTTTTTTTTTTTTTTTTTTTTTTTTTTATGATAGTCACACAGAGAGAGAGAGAGGCAGAGACACAGGCAGAGGGAGAAGCAGGCTCCATGCACCGGGAGCCCGACGTGGGATTCGATCCCGGGTCTCCAGGATCGCACCCTGGGCCAAAGGCAGGCGCTAAACCGCTGCGCCACCCAGGGATCCCCACGCTGTCATTTCTAAACAAAATTATAATATTATGTACCACAGTAATACATTGAAAAGGTGAAAATTTTTGCATCCTTTCAATAGATTACTAAGAGATATACAAAGGTATCTATTGAATTCAGCATTCATTTTTGGTTATAAATTTAAAATCCCTTAGGAAATTGGGAAATGATAGATATTTCCTGCTGTTTATTTACTTCTCTTCATTTAACCAAAAGCTCTCTCTCTCTGACATTTTGTTTTAGGGTGGAAAAGTAAAGACAGGAACAAGAAATGGATACTTAGCATCACACTATTATTTGTTTTTGTAAAAATGATTAGCCAATGAAGTTACATGAGAGAAAATATGAAATGTTAGAAAAGGAAAGAAAAGTATTTCACTCTTATGAAAAAAAAATTCTGGGAGAAACATGTAAAAACCATATGAAAAAGGAGAAAGGGAAGTTTCCATAGCTTTTCTATATACAGAAAAATTATAAAAAATATATTGGAAGGAAAGAAAAAAGCCCTTTTACGAATAAAATGTTTTTGATGAAAGAAAACTTTGTTTAAAAAACTTATTTTTTTAAAAAAAAGGTAATATTTTAAGAAATCGATTTTTTTTCTAAATTATTCTGAGTTTAGTGTAATCTCATTGGATGACCAGTGGCTTCCTTTGGAGTTTTGATTCTTTACTGGCTTGTTTTAGAAATTTGACACAATAATTCTAAAGATTTGGGGGAGAAAAATATATGTGAAGAATCAGGAAAATGAAAAAAAATAAGAAATGAATAGCTCTACCAGAAGTTTAAATGAATTGTAAAACCAAAGTGATTAATGCAGTATAGCACTGAGTCAGTGCTATCTAAATAAAGAGCATGGAAATTGACTTTAGGAGCATAAGAAAATTAAATTATTAATGAAAGTATCATTTCATATCATTGGGAACATGTGATTTATTTAATAAACAGTAGCAAGCAATTGGATGACCATTTGGGAATATTTAAATGTAATACCATACACTTAACCCACCCCTTCCTGCGGATTAAATTCTAGATAAATCAAAAGGCTCAATATTTTTTGAAGAGGAAAAGATACATAAAGAGCAGAAAATCATGCATATATATATACATATATTTTAATAAACATGAATTAGGTAAAACAAGATAAGAAATCTAGAATCCAAAAAAGAATAATATATTTGAGCTTGTAAACATGTTTAATTTCTGTATTTTTGTTTTTCTTTTGCCATTCTTATCAAATCTTTTCTTTCCAAAGGAACACAATTTTTTGTCCTCTTTCTAATTACTAATTGTTTTTTAAAGCACATGGTTATTTTCACTTAATAATCCCACTTTTGAATCCCACTTTTTGAAAGGAAAAACAATCCCAATGTTTTATAATAATTTTTGTTAAGATATTTTTTTGTTTGTTTGAGAGAGAGGGCACAAGAGCAGGAGGGAGGAGCAGAGAGACAAGCAGACTCCTTGCTGAGCAGGGGGCTTGAAGCAGGGCTCCAACCCAGGACCCCAGGATCATGACCTGAAGCAAAGGCAAAGGTTTAACTGACTGAGCCACCCAGAAGTCCCTATGATCATTGTTTCATACATCCATTACAGTTATCTGTACCTTTATATGAGCAGATTCTCTTTCTCATTTTCCCTTCAACAGTATTGATTATTGATTATTCTTCACAATTTATTATGGGTATTTTCTTATTTTAATTTGTATTTTTCATATTTCTTAAGCAACTTAATAACTTTTCACATATTTACGTGGTGTTGGAATCAGCTTTCCTTTGAATTGCCTATTACTATGCTTTTTTTAAAAAACGATTTTATTTAAGAGAGAGAGAACATGGGGGAGGGGCAGAGGGACAAGGAGACTCCCGACTGAGCAGGGAATCCAAAATGGGGCTCCATCCTAGGACCCTGAGATCATGACTTGAGCCTAAGGCAGAGGCTTAACTGACCAACCTACCCAAGAGCCCCTTGCCTATGGTTATACTTATCCACTACTCTATTTTCAGTTTCAAGAGTTCTAAATATAATAAATATGCTAACCATTTATTAATATGTACATTGCAGATATTTTCCCTAAGCTTTCACTCATTCTATAACAAGTTTTCAATTTTTATATTGTCTAATTAATTATACTTTATAATTTCTGGGTTTGCTGGAATGGATAAAAATTCCTCTTGAAACTCTAGGTTAGATCCAATGAATTTTCCTGAAAGTTTTTTTTTTCATTTTCATACTTAGTTCATTGTTTCATGTTTTACATTTAATCTGTCTTGAATAATATATTATTGTTAGTGAAAGATAATGGTCAACTTTATTTTTCCAGGGATAAAACCAAAAGCACAAGTATTATTGCATTATTACATTTTTAAAAATCCATTTTCCCGGTGGTTACATTTGGAGAGTGGGATGGGATTAGAGAACACTTCCATTTTTCATTTTATGTCTTTCTGTAGTGTTTGAACTGTTACGATGAATGTATATTACTTTTAAATTTTAAGACAGTGTGTGTGTATATGTTCATATTCCCACTTGATTTGCCAATATGATCCTATGATCCGTTTATTACATTCTCTCTTTCTTACACACACAAACATACACATTAACTCACCATACCTACCACATTCATACAGACACAAACCACACACAGTTAAAATTCCTCCTCTTGCCAATAATTCATATATCACTTAACCAGAATAAACCAATTACATATAAATAGTACATACACATTTCTAAAAATTATTGCTTATATTCTATTCTAATAATTATTGTTGTCAGAAAGAAAAAGAAGGAAGGAAAGATGGAAGGAAGGAACTAGGGAGAGGGAAGGAAGAAGAGAGAAAGAGAGAGAATGGTCTGTGCTGAACAGTAACTGGTGTGCCTCAGGAGCAGTCAAGCCCATACTGTCCAACGTTCTTGTCGGTGTTGTCACCAGTGATACAGTTAGGCAGAGATCTTTGTCTCTTTTTTTCAAGCTTAGACATACCTATAGCAACACTGCCCGTGGATCCCTGCAGATATAGTTACCCAGGAAAAAATTAATCTTCTGAACTCATTACAGTAAGCTGAAATTCAAGAGACTCAAAATTTAAGTTTTAATTCTGACACTTAAGCCATACTTGTAATATCCAAGAAGTCAACCTGTCCTGCAAAATAAGATGTGATCTTATCCATCTTAAAAATCATGTAGTTCTAGAATGTTAACTGTGCCTTCTTGCCTAAAATTCATTAGTCCCATAGCTTCCTGTTTTTTCCATAGCTTCCTTTTGATTAAACCTCCTATCACTTATTTCTGCAAGCAATAGCTTATTAATTTAAAATTTATAAACATTTCAGTACAGAGTTTATATCATACGCTGTGGTTAAAAACCATTTTATTTAATAACTTTCCTTTTGGAAAATTGTGGAAAAATGTCTATAGAGATAAATATTATAAAACAATTTCCTGGGTTAGGAACAACTAAAAGTACTATGAATCCAACTGCTATTCTAAAATTAACTCATTTAAATGAGATATAATTCTTATATTGGATAAATTAGAATGTAAGTTAAATAGTAAGCTATAAACAAGATGGTATGTAGCCAAGCATGCAGGTCCCTTAGATTATAATCATATTGTGCCCTGGTATAATATTTATACTTTTTCAGTGTGCTTCCTCTGATAGCTCATTTAATTACCTCAAAAATAACCAGATACATAGAGGGTAAATGTAATTCCCATTTTTATAAATAAGTAAATTGAACAGACACCTAGGCATGCACTGATAAAACACATTTCCAGGACCAAAGCCCTTGAATCTTACTGCCATAGCCTTGCCCATTGCATGGTCAGTTTCTCTGTTGAATCCCTTCTTAATCAGAGAACCTGGTTATCTCCTGTCCTACAAGGAGGCCAACATTTACCAAATATGACTCATTTCCTTTCAGTTAGGTTTTTTCCTAGAGTGAGAATCACAACCAAGAAGTTAATTTTAGAAAACATATTTGTTTAGTCAGAGGGCCCATGTTGCCAGTAAACAAAATTTAACAAACAACAGAAAAAGTATATATGTAACACTTTGTGGTTTTTCAAAGTAGTAGCAATACTTTGCCTCTTCAGGTGCTCCATTCCATTCTAGACTTTGAAATATAATACCCCTAATATACCACTACCATGTTGTTAGATCAGTACTGGATGTCAAGCACACCTTGTGGATTATTAACATAGTCTTTAAGCAAAGACATGCAATAGCTTTCAATTTTAAGACAAAGCTTCACTTTTGAAAAGGTCCTGAAATTTAGTATGATACTTACCTGAAGTAGCACCTTGCTTATCATAAACATTTAATTTCTTTCCTTTTCTCCTTTATAAAAACCTGCCAGTAAATTAATGGTGTATTTTGCAGTTTTTAAAATCGCAGAATTTAGGAAATGTAGTAATAGTCATAGTGTGAATACAGTTATTACTGAGAAAACTCTGGAAACATTATGAACTGTTGAAAAATAGAAAGCTGTGTGTTCCATGGATAGCATGGGGAATTGAGGACTAGCATTAAATTTTTATTAACCATCCTTCTATTAATATTAAATTGTTTTAAAAAAAAACAATATAAGTAAAGTACCTCCAGCAAGTCCTATGTTCCTAAAGAAATTAGGAATTTTTTATGGCCTCTGCTGAGAAGAGGTTTACAGAATTGCTTGATGCTTGTTTAATTTTGGCAAAGAGCACCAAGGGAGACATTAAAAAAAAATGGAACTTGACATAATTTTGAAATCTCTCTCAGCAATAAATCAGCTGTCTCTTGGCCTCTCAATAGTACTACTAGCCTCTGCTGCAGAAAATTTCTAGAAGCTGGGCCAGTTTCAAAGATACCATCTGAGTTTCTTCCACTGAGTCCCAGATACTGCTATGACTCCCTACAGCAGGGTAAGCATCTCTGAATCCTGGAGTACAAGCCTGCTAATCCAGGTGCCACCCTGAGAATGCACTGCAATAAGGGTCCTCAGCAGTGAATACTGTTTTCTAGAGCAGTTCACATTTCCTCACCCTGGTGAGGGTTATTGACTTCAGCAGTTGAGAACATTGGTCCCCTGACGCTGACAACATGGGCCACCTTTCTGTGAGAGTCTTTCAGATACATATTGCTCCCATCACCGCAGCCAGCTGCAGCATAGCCTTAAACTTTTCTCACAAGGGACACGGATTTAGAAGGAATGTCACAAATGTGTTGATCATTCAGCAAGTTTATCAAATTATTGCTCTTGGAGAGTACCACACCTGTTAAGAACACAGGCATACCCTGATCCATCAAACCTACTCAATTTTGAACTTGAAACATCCTGAGTTTAAGCCCCATAATTCTCACTTATTAGATAATGTCAGCCTGAGAAAGCTCTCTGAGCCTCAGTTTCCTCATTTGTAAAATAGAGCTGACTGTTCTATCCTCAAAAGATAATTTTAAGAATTGCAGGAGGAAATATGAGGAAGTACACGGAGAGTAAGCATTTGTTAAGGGCTAACCTCAAAGTTGATGTCTACCGGGAAGAGGATTGCAAAGGCAGAACTCTGACTTTTCCCATGTCTCAAGATTTGTTTCTAAATTCAGAAGCACTGCCCCTGTCAGTCTGAT
The DNA here is from genome assembly GCF_053574225.1 of Canis aureus. NCBI lineage: Eukaryota > Metazoa > Chordata > Mammalia > Carnivora > Canidae > Canis > Canis aureus. The sequence goes on from NC_135614.1 coordinate 51,406,190, forward strand.
GGAAGAGTGTGCTGCCCTATTATATTCTTTTAAATTAGGATGCATAATACACAGTACATACACATGATACATGCTGGGTTTCATGCTACTGAGATGTATTTATTTTTTTAAAGATTTTATTTATTTATTCATGAGAGACACAGATCGAGAGGCAGAGACACAGGCAGAGGGAGAAGCAGGCTCCATACAGAGAGCCCAATGTGGGACTCGATCCCAGGTCTCCAGGAGCAAGTGCTGAGTCAAAGGCAGACGCTCAACCGCTGAGCCACCCAGGCGTCCCGAGATGTTAACTTTAAATGCATGTTCTAGAAAAGCTTCACAGAGTAAAAGGCACATTCCATCTCAGGGGGAAAAAAAAAGCAAGGAGCTGTTCTGCCCTGCCAGGATATACATGGCTATGACAGAAAAACAGTTTTAACCCTTGAAAAAACATTAAATGATCTTATTATTTTATAAATGAAGAAACTGATACCCAGAGAGGTAGAGTGACTAGCCCACCGGCACACACCAATTAAATAACAAAGACTCCCGTTCTGTGGCATTACCTGACCATTGTGCAGCACTGCCTTTCACTCCTTGACTTGACAATACACAATAATTTGATCTGCCTCCTTCTTCGATACCTTGCAATTTTCAACAAAGTACTCTGACAAATACTAATAAACAGGAAACCATTCTGCATTGAAAATTGTTCCATCCCTGCTCCTACCTAGTCTGTAATATTGAGCAAAACACTCCTAAACTACTACTAATATATCTAAAAAACTAACATTTACCAAGAGTTTACAAATGCTTAATTTGAATTTTTTACCATCCACTGCCCCGTAGTAGCCTTTTGTGGGGGATTATCCTCAGACCACAACATCAGAATCACCCATACTTTAAGAAATGCAGAACCCCAGTCCATTCCTGGATTTACTGATACTGAATCAGAATTTCTGATGACCCAAGAATTTAAATTTTAGCACGTTATCCAAATGATTCTGATGCTCGTGAAAGTTTGAAACTTGTTGAGTTACTAAATGCTCTTACAGTTCTCTAAAATTCTACCAATGACAAAACTGAGGTCCAGAGAGAAATAACATATTCAGTCACACAGCTAGTGACTTGCAAACCTGGGATTTGAATCCAGGTCTGTTATTATTATTGTTGTTGCTGTTGTTGCTATTATTTGAGGGTTTTCAATATCTGACAGAGTCTAGCTTATATTTTATTCTTTAGCGAAACATCAGCTTAAATTTGATGTTCTTTCCTATTTCCCTTAATTCATAATTTTCTTCATTTCTTAACAACCTATAGCCTGTGTTTTATAAAGTTTAATAATTTACTGTCTACAATCATCTTCAGATCTCAGAGCCAAGAGTCATTTGGTGTTAAAATGGAACAGAGAGACATTTAATAAGGCTTTGTCAGATAATAGCAGTCCCCCATCAAGGGTTGGGTTGTGAGATTGAATGGTGCATTTGGCAAATTCTCCCTGGAGTAATTCATCGTGTAATTGGCTAAATGTACAGAAGCTATCAGCAACCAGCTGTACAGGGAGCACTGGTTGAAGTAGATTTAATCTCCCTCTCCAGATCACTCTTCCCCTGGGATTTAGTCAGTGCCTTGATTGTGATTAATTCAGCCTTCTGAAAAGGGAGCACAAAAAATTACCAGTGAACTCCTCTACCCTTTACCATATAGACATCGAAGACCTGGTTTAGCAGACTTGAGAGCTACCCAAGGTCCTTAAAAAAAATTCCTTTTTAAAAAAATCCTACAGTCATTGATTTTGAGAACTTTAAGAGATCTGAGAGATGATCTAAACCAGTGCTTCTCAATCTTTAATGTGCCTAAAAGTTATCTACATATCTTGCTGAAGTGCAGATTCTTATTCTGTAGGTCTAGGATGAGGCTTGAGATTCTGCACTTCTAACAAACTTCTTGGAGATGCCAAAGTTATTGATCTCTAGACCACACTCAATAGCAAGGAGCTAGCCCAGGAAATATAAATTAGTCCCAACCCTGAAGGATTAGTGGCTGCTGCCTTGGGAACTAGACTGATGGTTCTGTTGACTCTGGGACCAGCTGGTCCATTTGCATGGTTTGTGCCTCCCTCACACTTCGGGATAGGAAATTTCACCTCAAAATAATTTTTTGTTGTTTTTAATTAACACTTCCTTTTACTTGTAGTTGCATTTTTTAGTTCCTTTAAAAAAAAATTGAGGTACAACTGACCTAACATTATAATAGTTTAAGGTATATAACAGAATGATTATTATTTGTATATATTGCAAAATGATTGTCAATGATAAGTCCAGTTAACATCCATCATCATATATACTTAAATTTTTTTTTCTTGTGAGGTCTCATTTTTATATGCAGACACTGAAACCCAGAAATGTTAGGAACTTCCTCAGGATCATATAACCTAGTTAATGGTAGAGCTGGGACTAACTAAAGCTAGAATCTATACCTAGATTTCTCTTTCTGAGTTGCACAATTTAATCACAGATTGCATACGAGGCTGTTTTAAAATATCTTTCCTCAGTTCTATCATTGGCAGAGCAAGCTAGAGTGCAATTTGTATTAAAGAAGCCAAGACACTGAGCCGAACTCAGCCTCTGAAAAGTTCTGCAACTTTGGGAAAAGAATTTCTCTGTATCTTACTTTTGTTAATCTGTGAGATGATAAGGCCTTGCCTGGCCTTTCAAAATTATTTTGACATTGTAGAAGGCAATGATAGAGAAAACATGAAGCCATTTGATAAAACATAAGTAACTTAAGTAAATGGAGGGCATTTTTATTAAATTAATGTAGGATAACATTAAACTATTCTTACAGGATTATTGATTTTGGAAAAATGTCTCTATATATTTTATATGGATATAAACATATATCTTATGTATATACATATATATGAATATTACATGACCTTACCTTTATCCTAGGTTGAATTTTATCTGAAATTATTGAAATTACTATTTTGAATTTTGTTAATAATACCTTTTTTATTTTCTACCCACCTTTAATGTATTTGGTCCACACAAAGCATGCACAGAGGTATGGGGTGAGAGAAAGAGAGAGAGAGAGAGAGGGACAGTAAAAGAGAGAGAGGAGAGAGCAAGAGCAAGAGAGATCAACCCAGCCATCCAAAATCTTGTCAGTGATCTCTTGTTCTGGGCTGCCAGTAGGAAAAGGCTCCATGTTTCTTCATTCATATCCAGAAGGAAAGATAGGGACTTTTTTTTTAACCCAAAAGCTTCCAACAAACCTTTCTTTCTTTCAATGATTCCGTTGATTTATGCCTTCCCTTTCCTGAAACAACCCTGGCAAGGGGAGAGGGAATTCCAAGTCTGGTTTACAGCAGTCAGGCCCACATCTGCAACAGAGGATCAGTCTCTCCAATTGTTACAATGGGTGGAATAGATACAACCACAGCCCACTGCAGGTGCTAATGGTGAAATATAAAGAATTAGTTTTACCTACCTATGCAAACTTAGGAATTTACATTTTCTTTCCCAGCCGAGAAATGTTAAGTTGTAAGTATTATAGCAGTTATCTGGTTTTTTTAAGATTTTATTTATATTCATGAGAGACACAGAGAGAGAGGCAGAGACATAGGCAGAGGGAGAAGCAGGCTCCCCATGGAGAGCCTGATGCAGGACTTGATCCCAGGACCCTGGGATCATGACCTGAGCCAAGGGCAGGTGCTCAACCACTGAGCCACCCAGATGCCCCACAGTTACCCGTTGTTACACACCTAACTGTATGCCAGACATGATGGTAGGCTCCTTAAATATCTTAATCTTAAAACAAACCGTCTTGTAATGTGGTTTTCTTTTCAAGATGAGGGGATATAACTGCATCTTAAAGATGAGATACCTGAACTCAACTAAGCTATGAAACTTGACGGAGTGCCCAGTAGAGAAGTGAGAATACAAAGCTGATTTCAAAACTCATGCCTTTAAGACTTAACTCTATATATGCTCTTATCTACACTGAAATCTAAAATAGTGCTGCATAAAGATTATCTATAAAATGTAATTTCTTATCACCTTTATCATCATAATGAAACTCTCATTATAGATTCATTTAATTGGAGAGAGATATATTTCTCATAAGTAAGAGAAAACAGAAAAAAAATCTGAAAACGTAGTTTTGCTGATGGATGCAAGCTTTCCATTCCCCAAATTTTACTGATCCTGTTGGCAAACAAAATGGAATACTCTGAGTTGCCTCTCGCCTCTGCCCACTATAAGGATGAAGAACCAAACAAAATTAAGCATTAGGAAAAAAATATTATTCACAGTTTCTTTTTTTCAGGCCTGTGAATAAGGAGGTCTCAACATTAGACACTTTCCCAGACAACTGAAACTATAAGACTCACACAGCCCAAAACCAACTAGGAAGCTCCCTGACAAAGGGCTGTAGCAGAGAGTAGTAGCACAGGTGTATGGCTTCATTCATCTCTTAAAGAGTAATTGAGCAGGTGCTGTGCGTGGTCCTCTGCCACCACTTCCATGACTGTCTTAAGTTGGACATTGGTTTATCATCCCAAACCTGTCCTGATTATGATGTGACACGAGTTCAATTCATTGACCCACTTACTGTCTAATCAAAGTTACTGCTCTGTGAGATTATCATATGGGGCACTGTTCTAGGTACTTTATATGAATTCTCTCACTTAATCCTCACAACCACTCAATAAGGCAGACACTGTTCTACCTATTTTACAGCTAAGAAAATAGGCTCAGAAAGGTGAAATATCCTGCTCAAGATCACAGAGCTTTGTGACCTTTTCTTTAAGCCAGTCTGCTTCTAAGCCAAGCAGTGTGACTTCAGAGCCCACTAATGCCTCAGCCCAAGAGAAGGTGAATGCTTACAGGTTTACCCTGAGTGTTCCTCCAGTCTACAGGTAAAGAGTTTGGATATTTGTACTAGCTTACTTTAAAATCTAACATGACTCCCTCTCATTTCACAAAGTGGTTCTTCCTAAAATGAAGTCAAAGTCAAAGTTAGCAGGAAAGAACCAGAGGGAAAAGATGAAGTCCCTCAAGCTATCTAACTTGGCACACACTGAATATAATGTGTAGACATAGGGGGCCTCCCTCTCTACCTTTTCCCTTTCTTTCTCTTCCTATGTCTGACACACCTAACTCTCTCTTTATAAAGACCCAGTGCCACATTTCATCCTCCCGCCCGCCCCCCCCATCTCTGAGCTCAGGCCATAATCTCTTATTTGCCCACTGCTCCTGCCCCATTCTTATCACCATTCCTCTGCTTATATTCCTAAATATCTCCCCCTTGAAACAATAGGGAATCATACTCTCTCAGGGGAACATAAATCCTAGTATATCATCAATCTTAAGTGTGGTGCGCTGAAGTAGGACTGTCTGTGTTCAAATCTCAGATCCATATTTACTCATTGTGTTATTTCGTGCAAGTGATTTACATTTTTAGAGTCTCAGCAGGCTTATCTACAAAATGGAAATTGTTAACAAGAGTACCTACCACAAAGGAGTGTAGTGAGGAATACATGCCATCATCCATGTAGAGTGTTTATAACTACCTGGAGTATAGTATACAGACCCACTAAATCTTGACTACAAGTATTACCTGTTAAATCAACTGATACTTCTGGAGTCCCTTTCCAACATGCTTCTTGCCCTCACAGGGACCGCATCTTAAAGGGAGGATACACTTTCAACATCTATAAAAATAATACATAAGTGAAAATAAAGGCAGTGATGCAAATGTCTTCATTGCTATGAGAATATATATCAGGACTTGAAAGAGGGTATAATCAAGGAAGACTTAAAAAATGGAAGGAATATTTTTGAACTGAGCTGTGAAAGATGCAAGATACTAAGAGTAAGAAAGGATGAATATGGATCTCCCTACTCCCTATTATTGATGACACAAATGTTAGAAATTCTGTGGTCCTATTCAGACAGCTCCATATTATTCAGTAGCAGTGATGTTCTACTAAGAAACTGTCTGGAATTTATAAATACTTTTGTTATAATTAGATATTTGTCATTCCTATCTGTTATGGAGGCATTTGTTCTGTAATCATACTGCTCTTAGCATCAGTTATTTTGCTTTTGTTGTATACAGTGAGTACCTGCTTACAAATACACACTGTAAGTTATTTTGACCATAGCACTTTTTAATTACTGCTGAGTCACTTTCCACTGGTGCATTTTTTTAAAGCACAGTTACTAGATCCAGTGCTGTTTAGTACTAAGTATGTGTCTCAACTCCCACTCGTAGGATTCAACAATCATTGTGAATTCATGTACCCTCTCATCCAGCCCACCCCTGTTCAAGAGACTCATTTCAGCACCATTTTCTTGCCCCCTGCCCATCAAGAAACACTAAACTCTAAATCCCTACAAGCAAAGGTCACTGGCTGTGTTCTCTGCATCTCTGTGGAGCTGAATATGCTGCTACATGTTCACTGGAATCATGCCTATCTGATCTGCATTAGATCAGCTTTCTGGCAGCTTAGTCGAATTAAATGAAAAACAATAGGAGGCCATAGGTAAAGGTAGGGAGTAAGTAAATAGGTAAATGAGGAAGTCCATGTCTCTAATACGTGCAAGTGAAGCTGATAATAGTCTAGATGGTTTGTTTTTGTTTGTTTATTTGTTTAAAGTATGCTAATTCTCTTTTTGAGTCAATATCTTCCGAGGAGGAAACTATCATATTTTTAACTGCATCAAAACATTGGTGCCTTGGCTAAGGAGGACAGAAACTAAACCTTGACTTCTTTGCTTCTAGATGACACACAGAAGCAGACAATAATTTCCCTGTGACACAGAAATGAAGCAATAGCATTCGGTGGTTCTGTATGCCCAAACTCTTCTTCATAGCTTAAGGGACAAAATTGGGTTTCAAAAACCAGTAACAAGAGAAAACCACGGGTTTACCAATGACCCAGGATAATTATGAATCACAATCTTTAAGTCAAATATAACCTGCCAATAAGTCTTGAAATTTGACCTGATCGAATGCCACATTTTTTAGTCACTGTCCTGGGCTTTGGAAGCTGGAAAAGCCCCCCTTTCCTCCCTTAGGAACATGCACTATTATCACCTTTGGCAATATGTGAAAGCCCCAGATGGAAAATATAGCTCCTCTTTTGCTAAAGTTTACCCATTTCTCCCCTTTCCTTATCCCTGTGTTTTAGAAACACTTGATTGGCGTGTTTGCAGCCTTGCAGAAAGAAACCAAAACAAATGCCCTCTATGGTATTTGTTCAAAATGGATTGGGATATTGTGAATTACTAGTTACATGGTGTGTATAAAAATCTTTAGCCAGCCATCACCCATAATGCTTTGAGTTGTACAAACCAGCCAATAAAAAGATTAGATCAATTGTTTCCAGCTTGAGACTTGAGTCAATTATTCAGATGTAAGTTGAACTGAAACAAACCTTTACCTTCTCATCCAGATGTTAAGACTTCTTTGAGTTATCAGGATTGGGTGGACAAATTCTCACATCTACCTCTCTGAAATTTATCAAAATAAGACTTGGGCTTATGTAAGCTCATTTTAAACCTTACTCCATTCCACACATCCTAGGGATCAATAGTAATTTGAGGCAAGTCCCTCCTTTGGATGGAAGAGAGGTACATTAAAATGAATAGATTGTGAATACAGTTTCCTTCAGTTTTTCCTGCTTCAGGGAATTTCAGTATGATCCACTCTTTTCTATTTTTTCCATACAATTAAAATGACTCCTGACTTTCAACTTCAGTTGAAACTAGTAGCTTTATTTATTAAATTAAGAAGAGGAACCCAGATCTCTCTACCAACCTTCCAAAAGAAATTAGTCAATTCATCATATATTTTATTAATTTTACTTTATTATTAAATGTAGCAATTTGAATGTAGTCTTATTTCCCCTAAATTTAGCATTCATCATTCCATCTCAATCCAAATATTATTACAAAAAGTTAGGAAGGCTGTTTAGGAAATTCAAGAACAGAGAGACTGCAGAATTTTTCACAGCAAAGCCCTATGTGGTTAGGAAAACAAATACAATACTAGCACAGATCTAGATCACAGTTTTAAAGGAAGCTCCAGGACTACTGGATTTTTGCTAGGCAAATTTTCCCTATGCATTATTCCTATGTTATGCCATAATTTTTTTAAAACACAATAAAGCAAGTTGTAATTATAGATTAAATGAACTGAAAGGCAAAGTTTTTATATATTTTACCTACTATCACTGAAAAAGCAGCCCATGGGCTAAATAAACCCTTAGATGTGATTTTGACCACTCTAATGATGTTTAAAAATCTGGATTTAAATGTTCTTCAGGCAGGCCTGTATTTTTTAGTCTAGTTCACTACAGGGCCAACTTCTTCCTATTCTCCATTATACCTGCTTCCTGCTTTTATATGATCTTCCTAGCCAGATTTGAATGTGTGATCCTAGGCTTCATCTAACCCTCTAGTAATTCCATTTAGCAAGTTTTATTTTGAGTACTTACTTTATATCAACTGTAGTGGTCAGCCTTAGGAATACATAAGCAATAAGATAAAATCTCTGCTTACATGTTAGCTCTCATGGGGGAAATAAGGGCTCAGTTGGTAATGGAGGATTTAACCTGGTGGAGAGGCTTAGCAAAGGCTGTCCTAAGTCCACCTAGACTTCCCAGAGCAAGAAAAAATGCTGGGACCCAGAGCAAGCCAGGATTAGAACTGGTTCTCATCACTGAAGTCAATGTCCTTTCCAGTCTGCTTGTGGGTATTAAAAGGGGCATATGAGAAGGACCAAGAAAGAGGAGGAACATCAGCTCACTTGATGGCTTTGCTTGCTGAAGATCTTCTCATTCATGATCTTGTATTAATCACTATTTTTATAAAAGCCTTATCTTCTGGGGTCCTTTAGAGAGAAAAATCATATTCTTCTCTTTCTGCTCCTGAGGTATACTTCTTATTTCCTCTAAAAATTTCACTATCATTTGAAATAATAATGTAAAACCTCACTGAGCTCACTTGATTCACCCATTCAGCTGGTTGGCCAGATGAATTTTTGTGTGTGTGTCTGAAGTAGAATCTTTCGACATTGTGATGACTATAGAGTAGGATTTCCTTAACAGGGAATCAGTTTACTCAGCGAACCTTGAGATACGCACCCATGTGATCTATTAAAAATTAAAAATTGAAAAACTAAACAACAATAACTAGGGCTACCCATATCCTTTCCATAACTACTTCTCCTCATTTGAAAATAATAGAAAAAGTGCAAGATTTGAATCTGCAAGCATACATTTAAATAATTGTTTTACCACTTAATAAACTAAGCTACAGGCAAGAGTTACAGGACTAACTCTAGCCTCATAATGTGGTTGTGAGATTTCACACTTCACGATAGCATAGCATGATTCAAGACAGAATTTAAAAAATAAGTGTTTTTTTTCCTACAGTTTTTATTATTAAAAAAAAAAAGATCACCCTCCTGCAACTACCTGGGTGGTTCAGCAGTATTTTCCTATATGTATGTCCTAGATCTTAACTCCATATTTGATTACTAATTCCCCACTTACTTTGGTTGTGGAATACTAGCCTTTTCTTGCTCTCTTATAACCTCCATTTCATATTCTGGTTGGGTGAACTTTCTTTTACCTCTTAGAATACCAAATGCATATTAGTTGGTTTCTGAGTGTTTTTTCCTTTGGAAAGAGTGTTTTGGATATTCCCAGGTGGTTAACAGTTCATTGCCTTAGCATTTGAAGTTACTCAGGTCACAGTGTCATTTCATGGAAGATAAAACAAGATCTCCTATCCAACTAGTCACAGTAATTGAAAATTGCAGAGCTAGGATTTCTTGGATTTTTGCAATTTCTCACTCTTCTCTTGACTATATAAGTGGTGAACTGGGATTTAAAATAGCGCCATTCTCACTTCCCAAGATAAGCATGCAATGCTGCTAGGCCGCTGAGGAATATGATTTGTTTTTTGGTATAAGATTACAGGACAAGGACTTTCCTCCTGAGCATACACCTGTCATTGGGAAAGGTACAGAAAAAGGAGCAAGAAACCTAAAACTAGACCTGCAACTAACAAATTATATAAAAATAAGGTCCACTCATCATTGTTTAACATGATATCTTTTAAGCAAAATGAAATTGTTAACCAGAGCATGTTCTGTTTCTTGATGAGAAAAAAAAAATGTTGGGATGAGGAATGGAAAAAAGGAAGATAAAACCTCTGAATCCAAATGTTTAACATGAATTTACCCTTGTTTGAACCATTGGCACATGGTCAGTTTGGAGAATAAGTCAGCAGAGAAGTCCATCCTCCTACCCAAAAGAATTTGATTCAATCAGTGTGCAAACCGCCTTATTCACAGAGGATCATTCATAGGAGGCTCTGGAGTGCTAAAGTAAATAAATCAGTGTCTTTTCCAGGGTTTCAGCATTTCCTTTCTGATTAATAAGCAAAAGAACTTCAGGTAAAACAAAATTTTCAGATGTATTGTTAAGTGGGAAACATGAGACTTTATTCACACTGGCCTGTTTAATAGGGCCCCTCCTAAAACCCTTGTCAGAAATGGACACTTGTGAATGAAAGTTGAAGACGAGAAAGCAAATAGTATAAATGCTTGGACTAAGGCAAGGCCTCAGCATAGCTCTTGCAAAGGCAATTTATCTCCAGAGAGTGACAGTTTATTTGCTAGTCTATCTCTTCCTTCTCTTTCCCTTCATTTACTTTTGCTTCTTTCTCTTTGTTTCTTTTTTAAGATTTTATTTATTTATTATGATAGACACAGAGAGAGAGGCAGAGACATAGCCAAAGGGAGAAGCAGGATCCCCATGGGGAGTCTGATGCAGGACTCGATCCCAGGACCCCAGGATCACGACCTGAGCCAAAGGCAGATGCTCAATCACTGAGCATCCCTCTCTTTCTTGTTTTAACTATTACCAACAAATTTCTCACAGCTGTTTGAATAAGTAAAAATGCCAAGACATGAAAATTTGATAAATATTTTCTTAGGTTTCCCAGAGCAATAGAGATTGCTACATGATCTTTCTAATTGAAGGCCTTGTTAATATCCTAATCAAAAAAAGAACAGTTTAGTGTTTTCTCTTGTGTCTCAAGGCTCAAGTGAAGAAAAAGACAATTAGGTAATATACCTGGGTCACGCTGGAAAGGTTGGTGTGGAGACCCAATGTCAAAGATAAGCTAAATCACATGGCAGTTGCTATTCCTTCCATTTTTTGGAACGTCTGCACCTAAATATACTCTGATATAGAAATGGCATTTCAAGACAGAACTCATAATTGAAGAAAGTCTCAAGATATGCAGTTTTATTTGATCATTAGAAGTAGGAATGTTGGAACAAACAGGTGAAGAGCCAGGACATTACACCTATCTCCAGAAAATCATAAATGGAGATCACATATGTTCTCTCCCTATGAAAGCTGTTTTTTAGTGTGGTAGTGTGGACTGTAATCAAAACTTCAGCTTTTTCTTTAGTTCTCAAGTCCTCTGCTTCTTTATTTAAAGTCATGCCCTTCTGCTGCTTCCAATAAACTGATAGTTTTCCAACTGTGAACATTAGCCCCATAGCCGGGTATCATCGGGAGCTTGTTAGAAATGCAGATTGTTGAGCCATATTCCAGACTTGCTGATTCAGGAACTCTGGGACTGGAGCCCAAAGACCTCTATGTTTTATCAAGTTTTCCAAGGGATTCTGATGCATGTTCAAGTTTGGAAACCACTGACACAGACTACACTATCCATCAAACCAAAAAGATACTGAGAGTGGTGGTTCCCAGACAGAAACTGTCACTGGTAGGACTGAATAGTCAAACCACAGATGTCTACTCTACTTAGATTAAAGCATTGCAGTTAACAGGACTTTACATCATCTGTCATCTCTAGGGAAATATTTAGATGCAGGCACCCTTACTCATTCCTCATTAAGGGAAATTTTACAAGCCTTCAGATGACTTGCCCCTACCATGCACTGAGAGGGTCCTCTTTTACGAGCTATAGAGTACACATGGGTTTGGGAGCTGCTTCTATGCCTCAGCATGACACACTGAAAAAGATCAGATTCTAATTCTTGCTCTAATTCACTGCCTGAACATGTATTAGGTTTCTTAACTTCTGGGTGCTTTATTTTCTGAGCATGAGATCAGTACCTGGCCCATAGGGCCACTGGAATAACTGAAAGAGGCTAGCCCTGGCTTCTAGTTGCTATTAACTAAGCTCTCTTCTCTGGGGTAAGAATGAGGCATCCATCATGTAAATGGCCAGAGAATTATGGGAAATGCTGTTTCCAAATTTCAGGTACCTCAGCATAATGCTCCAGCAAGAGACCTATATAAATAGAGGGAGAAGCCCTAGCACAGGAAAGGAACATGAGGTAGCCTCATGCAGTTCCAATCTTCAGACTGGTGTTGCAGAATTAAATCCACCTTTTTTAAAGAAATTTATTTATTTATTTATTTATTTATTTATTTATTTATTTATTTTAATTTTTTTATTTGAGAGAAAGAGAGAGGAGCCAGAGGGGTAGGAAGAAGAAGGGGGAGAGAATCTTAAGCAGACCCTACGCTGAGCACCACAGAACCCAATGTGGGCCTTCATCTCAGAACTCTGAGATCATGACCTGAGTCAAAACCAAAGTCAGACACTTAAACAGCTGAGCCACCTAGGTACCCTAAAACCTACCTTATTGGTGACTCATAAAGGGTTTGAGTTACTAAGTCACACAATTAATTCCATCCTATCAGCATTACTTATTGAGCATACTGTATGCCAGGCACCAGGCCAAGTACTTGGGGATACAACAGTGAGACCCTGTTTCTGCCTTTACCAAGAAGGATAGTCTGGTGGGGCAGACAAATATTAAACAGATGATCATAATGACAAGCATTGTGGTGGAAGATTTAAGGGCCAGGAGGAGAGACAAGACTGGCCCTTTCTCTGCTCTGCCACACCAGCAATTAGAGATATCTCCCTCTTTGACCCTGATGTCAGGGCTGTTTTCCTTGGTGGTCAGGAGAATACTGGATGATCTGTGATCCCGTGAATACTGTGCTCCTTCTCCACCCTTGACATAAAAGGTAGCTTCTACTCATCTCACCTCAACATTCAGAATTAACTCAGTCTAGATTTACTTATTATATTTAATAAATGTATTATGTATTATAACAAAACCATATTTAGTGTTTACTTTGTACTAAGCATTGTTCTCAGCACTTTACAGAAGCCACTAATCAAAGCAAAATTAAATAATCTGATGAACTCAAAGCTCTGGTTTGTTCATGCAGTGCATGACATTTAAAAAAAATGATAGTAAAAAGAATGATGTATTCATTCATTTAATGAATATTTATTGTGTTCCTTATTATTCATTATTATTAAATTATTGTTAAATGTATTCATTTAATGAATATTTATTGCTTTTTAAGAGCGAGATCAATTGTGATTTTTCTGAGTGCTTACTATGTACAAAGCTGGACTGGATGGATGGTCTGCATGTGCTATCTTATTCAATCCCCTGAAACAGCTTGAGGAGACTGGTTGTTGGTATTTCCCCTTACTTTACCTATGAAAAAAATGAACTCAGAGAGGTTGAATGATATGCTCATGGTCACAAAGATAGTGAATGGTTCAGCCCAGAATCAAAACCTGGATTGCAAAAAAAAATAAATAAATAAAAATAAAAAAAATAAAAAAAAAAAAAACCTGGATTGCTGAGCCCAGAATTAGAACTCGGAAACTCTGCATAGTATTCCCCATTTTGGTAGAAAACACACAGTTCCAAGTGTTGATTAGGCCATGACTGCACACTTCAGAAAAACAAAAACAAAAAATCCTCAGAACTGGTGATTTAAAGTAAGTTGAGGAAACAGATGCTGTGGTGTGTCAAGGGAGGGATGCAGCTTGTTTCTGAAGAGGTAAGTTAAAAAGTTTGGCATTTTCTGGAAGGCTTTGGATAGGACATGAGGAAATGTTAAGAAAACTGATCTTTCAAGGAAAGAGAAGATGGAAGAATCAAAGCAGTGTCTCAGGGCTTAATTCTGAGGTACAGCCTAATAAACAATAACCTACTTGAGCTGCCTCCTCCATATCACTATTAATTGGGAAATAAATTAGAAATGAAAGTGGTTATACTTTATATCTCTCCACTTTATAGCTCCATGGTGAAGAGTAAGAGTTTTCTGGAAAAGCATTTTGTTCTTTAATTCAGGTTAATTTATTCCTTGACTATTAGTAATCTTAGTTGAGACTATACAGGCAGTCAGATTTTGAGGCTGAAGTCTCCTAACATAGCAAGACCTTGAGGAGTAGCACCTCATAACCTGATGGACATGTCAGTACACCTCACCCACCACCACAACTCCTGACTTCGGCCTGAGCAGATCTCCAGCCTTGCTGAGATGGCTAGGCTTACCTACAGAAAGCTCATCACCCACATCTATTCCAAATATGTTGCAAGAGCAACATATTTACTTTCTTTTAGGCAGAGCTATTTACTGTGTTTTCTCAGCCCACTGACACTGGTATGTATCCCCTGCATTTGTAGCCTGTCGTGACAATCAGCTTGCATAGCACTTAGGTTTCCCAAGTCCATCCACATATCCATCTCCATTAATCTCCCAAAAATTATATTCTTATAATTGAAGAAAACTAGCTTTGGAGGGATCAAATCACTTTTCTGGGCCACTTGGGTGGCTCAGCCAGTTAAGCATCTGACTCTTGGTTTCAGCTCAGGTCATGGGCTCAGGGTCCTGGGATTGAGCCCCTCCTTGGGCTCCATCCTCAGTATGGAGTCTTCTTGTCTTTCTTCCTCTCACCCCTGCACCTCTCTCACTCACTGTCTCTTTTTATAAATAAATAAATAAATAAAATCTGAATGAATGAATGAATGAATGAATAAATAAATAAATAAATAAATCACTTTTTCAAGGTCAAAAATAACAAACAGAGCAGTCAGAACTCTGGTCTTTTAATTCCAAGTCTAATATTCTTTCTAGAGACTGTTATTGCCACAGGGACCAGAAGCAAGGCCATCTTCCTTACCACTATGGCTGTGATACTTGGCACAGTGCCAGACACACATTAATTTCAATACATATTTCCTTTTAATTTTTGATAAAAAAAGTAGTTAATGAAGCTTCAAGAATTATCTAACAAATCTTGAATTTCGTAGATAACAAACTCACTAATATCAAATTATCCAACTTAGAACAAATTTCCATAATAAGAGTATACTGCTCCTGTTATTTTTATAATTCTTATTATTATTGACTTGTATTTTTACCTCAGCCAGGCCTGATGGATATTCATAACTGCTCTTAATACAATCACTCAATAGAGAAGTATATATCCTGGTGCTTAGAGAGGAGACTCCTCAACATTGTCATGCATACTGGCCAAAGAAATTTTGCTAATCAGTTATTTTCTAGGTAGTTAAAGTAAGAGTTAACAGTCCAGAGCAGAACAGAAAATAAGTACAAGGTCTGAAATAATGAGCGGTGCTAGGTTCCCCATGTCCATCAGCTTCACTTTCCTTGAGTGTTGTAAAGCTATACTTCTCTTTCCCAAGCTGTACATTTTAATGATCAAGGTTTGAATTCCACCTCCAGCATTTAGTAAGTGTGTGACTTTGAAATTTAGTGAACGCTTTCACTTATAGTCTAGAAAAGAATCCCTTTTCAAAAGACAGTTGTGAGCATTCAGGAGATGATTTCCACAAAGCCCTGGTGCATGGTATGAGACTTTGAATATTTGTTTTCTTCTCTAAGGCTATTGGTTCTATCACTAAAGCCATTACCTGGCCCTTCCTTGACAGAAGTGTTTCAAAACTTATTGGGTTTCATTTCCAAGTCTTATAAACTTTAAAAATTAATTTAAAGAATATATTTGTTTAATATGTCCACTAAACAAAATACTACCATAAACCAAACATACAGAATGTCTAATCAGTGGACAGAGATTAATTGGTCAATTACTAGGTTCTAGCATACTTTATAGCTTGTATTTCTCAAAAGATTTTAGACTTGAATTTATAATACAGGGTCATTAAACCACATTTGAAAGCTAATTGTTAGTATATAATCTTAACAGCCTTCTTTTTGCCTTCTGCATAATTCATGAAGCTCAGACCATTTTATCTCCCAATTAAGTGTTTGGTTATGTCCCTTGCTTCCATATATCACCAGTATCTACTATTGACCATTTTCCTTTATTTTAAATAAGTGTACTCTGTTATTAATAATAATGTGTTGCATCTAGGTTTTATTATCTGTAGCAATTGAGGGCTCTTAAAAATAAGACACATTGGGTGCCTGGGTGGCTCAGTCAGGTAAGCATCTGCCTTCAGTTCAGATCATGATCTTGGGACCCTGGGATGGAGTCCCACAGGAGCCTGCCTCTCCCTCTCCCTCTGCTATTCCCCCAGCTTGTGCTCTCTCACTCTTTCTCTCAAATAAATAATATCTTTTTTAAAAATGAGACACACAAATCTTCCCTTCTTAACAAAACAAAAAAAAAAATATGGTCATTTAATATTTAGGTATAATGACATCAGTATCCATTCCTTACTTTTAGCTTTGCCAAGAAGAAATCATCCAAGAGAGAAAAGGGTCACCCTATCTAGAGGCCTCCTTCATTCTATTCCCTGGGCTCAAAATTCCACTTAGTATATATCCAGGTTTGCACTGACTTCTTCTTGAATCCTGCCTCCTTCCTTCTTCTCTCAAGCCAGTCCCTCACCCCACTCACCCCTCTACCATGGACAGTTTGTCCAGTTGTTAATTTTCAAGTTCTTTGTTGTTCAGAGTTCTGTTGCATTTTGGCATGTCACATAATGCCTGAATTTCTATTGGCCAAAACTCTTCTTTTACCCTATTTATATCAATACAGTAAATTTAAGGTGATACAGTATAAGCGTGGTTGTTAAGAAGCATAATCAAATGAAGTTACATGAAAATGTTTCTGGCATAAATAGCAAGTGCTTAAAAAATGTTATCTAAAAAATGTTATCTAATGTTTTAGTTCTAGTTTTATCATAAATTAATCTGTAATTAGGCTATTATTATGAGCACAATTCAGTAATTAATCCCTCAATACTATTTCATACCTAGCAAAGCTTAATTTTGCATATATTCATATCAGAACTGTAAATTCTTTACGGAGTATCATGCCTTCTGTTTTCTGTATGCCCCTGAGTAGAAACAATGAAAATGGTACTAGCAACAGTCTCTTATATCATGATGTCATTACAGAAATCCTCTAGGGTTGTATTATACCATTTAATAGATTGAGAAACTGAAACTCATTTAGCTTATGGTGAGGGAGCCACCATTCAAATTAGGAATTCACCCAGTGTCACTTCACTTAGAACCAGGATTTAACCCCTGGCTCCCAAACCCACACACCTAGCCAGTAAGCTCCTCTTCTTTCTTCATCTCTTGAATGAATGACCACTTTGAAACAACTTGGTAATTGTGAGGATCCCTGAAAGATCATTAGAATGGTGAATGTCCGAGTACCCCTGATTTTTGAGCACCAAAAATGTACCCATTAGGGGAAAAATATAACTATTAGAAGATATTTCTGAGATAGTTGAACTGTGAGACTCTAGCCTTGATCAAACTATATTCTCGGTTCAGAGAACTTGATGCTCCTCAGTGATCTCAAATGGCTCTAAATGATACACTGATTTGGGACCCATGCTGGTTTAATCAAAATATGAGCTATATCTGTTTGTTATCCTTGTTAAATATGTAACCTCAAAGCCAGTTCTCAGAACCACTTTGATAACTACTACCCAAACCACATATTGTAGTGCCTTACATAATTAGCACCAATAGAGGCTTACTGTTGTAATCTACGTCTTTTTAAATTCTTCTCCCTTGCAGATGGACCCCCATGAGAACATCTTACTGAGCACTCTGGAGATAAAAAACGAAATGGCCACGTCTGAGGCTGTGATGGGACTTGGAGACCCCAGGAGCACAATGCTGGCCTATGATGCCACCAGCATCCAGTACCGGAAAGCCGGGTTACCCAGGCACAGTTTTGGCCGAAATGCCCTGGAACGACATGTGGCACAAAAGAAAAGCCGCCTGCGAAGACGCGCTTCCCAACTGAAAATCACCATCCCCGACTTGACTGATGTGAATGCCATTGATCGGTGGTCCCGCATTTTCTTCCCAGTGGTTTTTTCCTTCTTCAACATCGTTTATTGGCTTTATTATGTGAACTAAAACATAGCCTCCCATGGGAAGCAAGGACTAGACTCCTCCTCAAACCAGTTGTACAGCCTGATGTAGGACTTGGAAAACACATCAATCCAGGACAAAAGTGATGCTAAAATACCTTAGTTGCTGGCCTATCCTGTGGTCCATTTCATACCATTTGGGTCGCTTCTGCTAAGTAATGAATACACTAAGGTCCTTGTGCTTTTCCAGTTGGGATGCAAGTGATTTGTACACATGTTGGCAAGACTGCGTCTGAGTGTTCTACTTTATCTGCTTAGTATGCAGGCTAAATAGAGGGGAATTATTTAGAAAACATTCTTAGAGGACTCAGTAGCATTGCCAGGCATTTCACTGAGAAGTGGTCATATCCAGATACTCCCCATCTTCATTTCTAAGATTGGCATGCTGTTGATATGGCACAGTGTTTATGAAACATTATCTGCAATGCCATGCAAACATGCTTACTGAAGATGGTCTATGCCCGTCGTATTAAGGTGATAATGTCACAGGAAGATAATTCCCACTGGACTCTAGAAGGTTCTCATGTAGTTCAAACAGGTTAGGGAGAGTGAAGACAGAGACTTGGTAACCAATTTGGCCAGTCTCTGCTTGAGCATAGGGAGTCAACTCTGACGTCTTCCATTTTGACATCTAGAAACTGGAGACTGCTGGATATTATCATGCATGGTGGCCAAGAAATGTTTCTAGAAAGCTATTTCCCAGGTGGTTAAAATAAGAGTTAATAATCCAGAGCAGAGTGGAAAAGTCCAGAAGTGACTGTTGTAACAAAATTAAAGCAAGCGAGCAGCATGACTCTTATTAACCCCACACAGCATCTGGTCTTTACATATATTGTATGATGGCAAAAGGTCCACTGAGAGAGTTTCTCCCCCCAAATTCACAAGCTTTTGATAGAAAACCTAAAGAAGTTTTTATAATTTATCTAATCAAAAGACAACCACAACAGAAAAGTTAGCAAAATTAGAAGTATTTTAGATGTAGGTTAGATTGAGAGTCATTCAAATACTAATATAGAGCACAGACAAAGCTAGCAAACAGGTTGATCTCAGACAATGTCAGACATCTCTACAACATTTCCCTGTAAGTTTATTTCTGAATTTAATAGGATATTTCAAAAGAAGGATTTGTTCATTTCTTTAAAGGATTAATGGTCCTTTCCAGCTTTTCTTGTTTCTGAAACCCTGATTATATTCTTAGGAGACAGACAAAGTAAGGCTTTGAAGAGATTGATTGAACTACATTTCCTTATGTGCAGTGAAATTCACCTTTGTATTTTTCATAGCAAACAATACTTAAAGGGTTATGTGCACAAGTAGAGTTAGTTTGTGGGTTTGTTGAGTTTGACTTTTTAAGGGTGCTTTCATTGTGTATGTTGCAATTGGCCTAATGAAAGAGAATATGAAAAGCAGTGTAGCATAGGATAGCAACTAAGCCACATTAACATGATGAATGTTATGAGCCTCAGTTGATATTACAGAAAAATATATAACTGATAGTCAGGCATGATGTATTGTTTTTATTCAATTTTTGAATTATGTCAGTGTGCTTCTTTCTATACTAATTGGACATATGCATTCATATGTGAGACAGGAAAGAGAATAAGCTAATATATTTTATTTCTATCAATGTGAGGTTCATATTTTGCTTTTTCTTGGAGAAAATAGTGAATTACTAATTTCTCCTTAAAGTTTGATTTGTTTGAATGTTTTCTTGGAGGATGACTTTGCTATTTCTATTTTAAAAACAAAAAAAACACACTTATTTGTCAAAGTAACATCCCTAATTGTGCATGGTAACCAAGGCAAGTATTTGCCTGTGGATTAAATGTACGTTTTTTCCCCCCTAATAGTTCCGCAGCTTGGAATATGATAGAGTCCTGCTGCCCTCTTAGTCCAACTTTCAGACAGAGGGGAAAAAAGTTTAAACACATTTAGCTTTCTAAATTTGCTCTAAGATGGGAGGTTTTTTTTTTTTTTTCCTTCACCAGCAAAGGGAACTCTGGCCTTTATTTTTTGATTATACACTTGAACACCTCTGAGAATGGTCTTTGGGCAGAATCCAACCAAGTTTCTGCCCATGGACTCAGAGTAGAAATTTCTCAAGCTTCTCCAGGAACACACTTTCTCCTAGGCAATCATTTTGGGGCATCACACTAATTAAAGTGCCTGTCCCTTGTCGCCAGGGGTTAAAGTTTGAGTAGCATATATCAGGAAGGAGCATATCGATAACTCAGGTGCACAACTCCAAAATGCCATTCTGGAAAGGCTTTTCTAGAGACAACTCAGAGCCCAAGTCTAGAAGTGGGCTCTTATTTGCAATTATCATAAAAGCCATAAAAATCCTTGATATTGTCACTATGATTACAACAAAATTTTGATGTCCAGGGAGATCAACATAGTAATCTAGATCAAAGTGAGAGAAGAAACTTTGCAGCATGAGCCTCAAAAGCATATGACCAGGGATTCATTTCTGCTCGCAGTGGCAAGAGGAAACCAGAAAAAAGGAGAAAGGCAGGAGCTTGAAGCAGATGTCCTAGAGAGAAATCCATATATTGGCATTCAATAACCATGTAGGTAGACACGACTGACTCATCCTGCCCAGAGATAATAGTAGATGTAGAATTATATTTTACTATATTTTTACTGTGATTGAATTGGACTGTAGTCTCCAAATTGAGGGCGGGTCGAGGAGGGGTGCTAGATTTCCTAAGTCTTTGAAGACCAGTCAGCTTGATATCCAGTGGTTAAATTTAAGGACCACAAAAATGTGTTTGGCAATTCTGATATGGTATTACTATCACTTTATACACATATATATATAAATCTATATAGTTTTCTTTTGATTATGAAACAACCAGATAGCCAGCAATTAAGGTGTTTTTCATCTTTGTGAAATTCATAGGCAAATTCTGACTCTAAAATGCACAGTCTAAATGAAACCTTTGATCTCAATCTGTATATATATATTGTACATGACTGCTAGTAGGTATGAAATGCATTTTCAGAATTGAAAACTCATGCAACATAATCATGTGTTTGCATAAGGAATGTTACAATCCTTTCTACTGCAATTTAATAACAGGGGAAATACTTAAGCAGTGCCATCTAGACCTTTTCTCTTCTCATGTCTTCAAAAGCAGTGCTAAGTAAAAATAATAATAATAATAATAAAAATGGTTTATGAACCAAAAGACTTTACATTCTAGCATTAGGAACACAAAAAGTCTGTCAGCTTATAAAAGCACAACACATAGAGAAAGTTCAGCAGAATGCAGTGGGAAAATGAATCACGTTCATTTTAAGCAAGGCCTGCATTAAATTGGCAACTAACACAATTTCCATTTTCTATAGGTAACTGTGTTCCAGTTTTATGATTAAATTCATATTCAACAACAAAAACAACAAAACAAATCACAGGTCTTACAACATATCTACATGTATATATGTGTATATATAGATCCATATAAACATACATACATATATATGCATTCATATGTTGGAAAACAAAAGGAATAAGCTAATATGTTTTATTTCTTTCATTAAACCAGTGTATGAGTATTTTTAATTGGCAACCTGAACAAATCAACATATTGAAACTAGTAATACAGGGTACTGAGCATTTCTCTATCAGCAGATCAATGCCTACCGTTCTTATGAACCATTGCACAGTTTGACACTACAATAGTACTGTACCTCAGAACATCGGGAATTAACTAGTTCTCACATTGCTTGTCTACTTGCTCTCTTTTTCGAGGAAACAAATAACATTGTCTATTGGTAATTTAAAAACAAATGAAGTCTTCAGAAAATGATAAAAAAAATTCCTCCTTGAAGGAGGAAAAAAAAAATAACTGAACCCCACCATGTTGGTTAGGGCAAATACTCTCAACTGTAGCAATCATGCCATTTTGCTAAGTGTACAGAGTCCATGTAATGTGAGCAATCATAACTTTCACTCAGCGTGTGTAAATATTAAAACAGATTTCTTAAATATTTTTAACTTCTAATTTGTATTTTATGGTAAGGCAACGTGCTAATTCTGTTTATGGCTTAAGTTCATGTGTTATATTATGTAAATAATTCAACATGCTGTAAATGGTCAATAGATACAAATAATTGTTTTTTTCTTAATTTTTATTTATTTTTTACTAAGTACAGTTACTGCAGTGCCCCAGCAGAGTAATTTAAACACCCTTTTGCATAAATGGTTTGGGATCCCAGACAGAAGGGTTTCAATGCTACACACACACACACACACACACACACAAGTATGCACACGCACAAACACACTTTCACTTTCCGCTCACTCACTCCCACTTTCACCCCCTTTATGGGAAATGCTGTAGTGTCTATGTAGTTAATGTAACAACCAAGAGATAGCCTTAGAAATGGAAATGGAAAAGCAGAAGTGATCATTGATAACTTAGTAGAGTTTTTTATATGTCTGAGTTCAAGAAACCAAAGGTTGTAACTTAAATCTCAATTTTAAAAGAGTAACAGTTTATACTGATGGCACTACAGGAATTAAAAGTGCTTATTATTCATACCTATTCCAGAAATTTATTACACATAAATACACACAAGACTTTTTTTTTAATAATAGCATTTTGTCCTTAGATAGTATTATTCCTTTTAACCAAAGACTCCAGAATTATTAAAAAACAAAAAAGGAAAGAAAAAAGGAAAAATGGGGGAAAATATATAAAAAAAAGACTGCTTCACACCAAAGGTTTAAAAAATATTTCCAAATATACTAGGAACACTGTAAAAACTAGTAAGGAAACAACAGAACATTAATTAAGATACTGCCCTAAAAAAAAAAATCACTTAAGAAAGAAAAAAGCAGCAACACCCTTAAATAATTTATTAGTTATTTGGAAACTAAAGTAAAATATTTCTGTGGATACATGCAAATTTGTGACATCAGATTTTAATTTGCTTTGAAAAGTTCTTTTGTGATAAAGATAAATATGATCCAAAATGATGACAAACAGAACTTTGTGTTTTTAACTTTCAAAACCAAATGTCCTTCTCCTGTCAAATGTCCACTAATCTGATGCCCATGTGTGTGTCCTTGTATCACCTGAAGCAAGTTGACAGTTCCATCAGCTTGTATCTTTTCCTTTTCAGGTTAATAATTTGAGTTCAACCCTGATCATTTTAAGCATAATTATTTCAAACAAAGTTGCAAATGATTTAAATTCCATAACATTTTAAAAATTTTATTTGCATGGGTGTTTAAATAGTTCTGTTATGAATATTGTCCCTGCACAGTTCTGAATTGTCCTTTTATAAAAAGTGATATTCTAGTTTCTTCACAATGTAGTGATTATCAGCCTTACTAATTACCTTGTAGCCTTTCTTAATATGCACATAATGCACATTTTCCAATGGCTAGAAAATGCAAAACACAAGTGAATATCATTGCATCTATTTTCATGTCTTTCTAAAAACAGGACTACTAAAATCTCTGGGATACATGAGATAGTAACAAATGAGGATTATAAATGAGTAGCACATAAGAATTATTTTCTTGAATTTAAACTTATTACAGCCAGTTTCAGCATGTAAATATATAATAATGTGGGCTAGTGTGTAATTCTTGAACTAAGAAATATAAATAAAACTTAAAAGGATGTGTGTGTGTGTAGTTTCATTGGGTTTGAAATATATATATAGATACATGAATATATATGTATATATATGTACATATATATAATCTATTAGTATGACTTAGTTTGTAGAATCTTGGCTTTCATGAAAAGCAATGGAAAGCTTCAGAACTTGGGCCTGCTATTGGGCAGAACTGAGTTTGAGCTCACACTTGTCACATATTAGGTATATGACCATGCAGATATAATTGCACTTCACTCATAGGGCTGTTGTAAAGATGAAATGTAATAACCCATGAGAAGTCCTGAGCACCATCCAATATACATGCATGGTAACTAATATATAAACAGTAGATACTATTGTTGCTTTTGCTAATTATCATCATCACTAGAATAATCAGCATATATAACACAAATTCTATTATATATAAAACTTCACGGTAGTTATTAAATGTTCTCTTAGGTTAGATACTCTATTTGAAGGATAATTAATTTAGAAATCGGCCTCAATCGTGAAAACAGGATAAACATTACATGCTCATTCATTTAACATTCAATATATATCTGGCTGGAGTCATTATACTAAGCTTTGTACAAATTTAATACTCACTTAACCCTTATCATATTCCTCAAGTAAAAGAGACTCAAGATCAGAAAGAATAAGTATCTTGCCTATGAAAGTGGAAGAACTTGGATTCCTACCCAGGCTGGTCTCATCCCCAAATCCTTTTAAGCTTTTTCCACTTCATCATTAAAAGTGAGCAACCAGGCTTATTCAATTCTCACTCATTTTGGTCATTTCTCAAGATACGTTTGCCCAGAGCCTGCCATCTATCAGATCTTGTACTAGTACTAGAAAAATAGAGTTTGAGTGCACAAAGCCCCTGCCCAGTTGGATTATGTGGTATCTCTCAAACATGTGGAGACTCTCCTAAAGCCAGCAAATCATTTGATGACAGGCTTAATGATTTTCACCCCCTCAGGAATGTCTAAGCAGCACTTCATAGACGCTATCTATAAGGAAAGCAGCCTGTCAGGACACAATTGTCCAATAAAGTCAAGATTAAAAGGAACTATTGCTACCAAAAAATGAACATCAAAAAGATCCAATAATGGGATGAGTGAAGAACCAGTTCTTCTCAGCTCTCACTGTAAATTGCAAATTATGTAAATCTAGAAATGCAAAATCTTTGCATTTGCAGTTGACACTCCTTGCTAAGTCTCAGTATTTTGTCCAGCAGAGAGACCACAAGTATGCTCACATGAATATGTTCAAATAACTGGTGGAGTGTGTGTGTGTACATAAACTCATATAGTAGGGGAATGGTGAGAAAGCCAATAGGAAATGATACTATAGGTGCGACTCATGGTTTATAACTTACCTTGGGAAGGGGAAATCCTCAAAATCTCCCCTCAGAAGTGCTGATTAATTCATAAAGGATAAATTCTCCTACTCATATTCCAACTACTATGATTTCTCCTAAGGATCCTTCAGATATCCTGGCTCTTTTCTGAGACTAGTTTTAATTCTGAAATATTACATGTCATTTTTCATGCAGAATATCCCTCTAAACCATGAAATTTACCCTTCAGAATAATACCAGCTTAGGAGAAAAAATTCTCAGGGATATAATCAGTCCATATCTTTGATTTCCTAAAGGAGACAGCACAAAATAGTGTAAAAACATTTTTATCCCCATGTGATGTAATGTATAATGTGACAGAGCACTAGCCAAATATGCAGTCCTCTTCCACCCTGCCTACCATGGTACCAGTACCGCTACATGGCTCTAGAACCAAAGAACAGTCATCGGATGACAAGTTCCAGACAGTCCCAGAATGATTAGGCTGGGGCTAATGCTCAGCAGGGTAACAAAAAATGGTTGTGGTCCTTATCAAAGTACTGATTTGTGCATGTTCTCATCCTTTCTCTTGTTTCAAGTGGCTAGCTGGGACATTAACATTCATTTATATATTTATTTTTTTCACTTCAGAGATTTTTATTAGAAAGAACAGAGAAGAACACAGGGGATCCCTGGGTGGCTCAGCAGTTTAGTGCCTGCCTTTGGCCCAGGGTGCGATCCTGGAGTCCCGAGATAGAGTCCCGCGTGGGGCTTCCAGCATGGAGCCTGCTTCTCCCTCTGCCTGTGTCTCTGCCTCTCTCTCTTTCTTTCTCTCTCTTTCTCTCTCTCTCCCTCCCTATGTCTATCATGAATGAATTAAAAAAAAATCCTTTAAAAAAAAGAACACACTTAAAGACAATACTTAGTATCCCACAAATACTGAGGAAAATGAGTGT
Organism: Canis aureus; assembly: GCF_053574225.1. Lineage (NCBI taxonomy): Eukaryota > Metazoa > Chordata > Mammalia > Carnivora > Canidae > Canis > Canis aureus. The sequence goes on from NC_135614.1 coordinate 51,432,344, forward strand.
CTTTTGAGGGTAAAGAGAAAGGGAATTTCTCTCAGATTGGAAAGAAGAGTAGTTGGTAATGTAGAAGTAGAGATTTGTACACTATTAAGTGGTGAAGACCTGAGGAAATGGAGGATCTCAGGGCAAACAGTGTAATGAAGCCTTGGGAAGCCAGCCTCTAACACTGACTCAGGCATGCCTATAAAGCAACAGAGTATTGTGATCACGGTGAAAGCATAAAACAGGCTGGAACATCTCAGTAGAAAAGAAATGTGGTTTTTCCTAAATAGCTTCATTTAAGAACTTAGATTTATTAACTACATTTGCATCTGGGACCTACTGTATCCTTGGTCCCTCAACCCCAGGAAGTGGTATTAAAAACAACAGGATGAATTTGATGCTAGGTCAGCAGTATACTATTTCTAGGACTAGATGTACAAAGGAAGTGGACATAATTGGTTTCAGTTCTGAAAGTTAGAAGGCTAAGAGATATAGAAAATATGGCTAGGGCAGCCCCGGTGGCTCAGCGGTTTAGTGCTGCCTTCGGCCTGGGGGGTCCGATCCTGGAGACCCGGGATCCAGTCCCACGTCGGGCTCCCTGCATGGAGCCTGCCTCTCCCTCTGCCTGTGTCTCTCTCTCTCTCTCTCTCTCTCAGGAATAAATAATAAAAAAAGAGGAAAAAAAAGAAAATATGGCTAGATGAATATATCTCATACCCTATGTTTTAGAAACTCAAATGTGTATACAGGACTTTATAGGAATGTAAAAAAAAAATCATGATATAGACCTGGCATAACACAATAGGGAGTAGTGGGGACTGTGGGTAACTAGGGAGGTCAAGTCTATCTAAAAGCAGCCACTATTAAATCTCATTCAATTGTTGCCTTGAGAAATTGAAAATCCAGTGTTGCCAGATTAATCTCAGAATGCAAGAAAACTCCAAAGCACGGAATCTTTTACTTTTTGGACAGGTGCATTATGGTCAGAGAGACACCAAAACTTTTATCTTTTCTATGCCAAAAATTCCATGCTGATGTTCTATATCTGTAATCCTAGGGAAAAAACGTATTACAAGCTCCATGAGAGTGTTTTCAGATTGAGCAAGCTTCTATGCCATTATAATTGTGACAAAATCACTTTTCTTCCCTTTCCTGGAGGAACATCTTATAAATGAGGTAAAAGGAGATTTTTTTGTGCTCTCTACAAATAAAAAAGATAGAGAAAAAATTCTGCAGTGTAAACAAGTATAGAAAATTGCAACAGAAATTTTCACAATGTAAGCATATAATTGACTACTTTTAAGTCACTTACTTTGAAGATCATTGTCTCTTTTCTCTGTCCTCTGACTCAGAAGCTCCCCCTCCCCCAATGCTTCCTAGACCCATACAGTAGTGGATGAGAACTTAACTGAGAACAATACAAAAAACCACCTAAGGAGGGCTTTTGGTGTGGAACAAAGAGTTAGGAAGGGGCAAGGATCTTTGGCAGAGAGATGGAGAGAGAAAAGGGGACGGCAAGGGGGGAAGCTCAAGGGAGTTCCATCGCTACAGAGTGTGCCATGGACTTAGATTCTAGACAATGTTAACAACTTCAGGAATAATACCTGGGACACAAATTAAATGGGCAATAGAAGCTATTTACGAATTTCCAACCCCTCAAAGACCCATTGTAGAATGGAGCTTAGTAAATGAACTTGAAGTGAAGAACTAAAGAAAATTATCTAGAAACTTCTGAGGTGAAGCAGCAGTGACAGAAGGAGGGAACTGTACATGAAAAGGAAGAAATTTTGTTTTACTTTAATAACAAAATATATGTGGTTGATAAACAGAGCATTTTGAAAATCACTAGTCCATAGTGGTGGGTTGAGGAACCTGGTCCCACACATGATACTTCTGGGGAAGGACAGAAGGAGAAAGAAAGAGGAGAGATAGAAAAAATAGAGGAAGGAAAAACTTTTAGAAACTTTTTCAGCATCTGACACATCTGATATGTGATATGAATTTAATTCTCAAAACACAGCATGAGATACAAACCATTGCCATACCTATGTTATAGAGGACATTACATGGCAACAATTGGTATTACATCCAGAGCTAGCTAAGTCCAAACCCATACACTTAACCCCTTTACTTTCCTGCTACAAAATATATTGCATAGCTTTAGTTAGCTATTGGAGACACAGTATTTTTAACAGTGAAGTTGGAAACAAGGCCAAAATCTTCAGGGATAAAGAAAGGGAGGAGTGTTTACTCCCAAACTTCTATTTTATGTTTATGGTTTTACACTTTTTCAAGGTTATTTTTTGAAACTGAGAATTGTCAAATGCTAGATATTTTCATGTTTCCCTTAATTTATTTGGATGAAAGCAGAAAGTTGTCTAAATAAATCAAATGAGTAACTTTACCACATCTACCAAAAGATTCCTAAAATCTACTTTCTTGCTTTCTCTTTAAATAGAGTTATCTTTTTTCTGTCATCATTTAGAATAATTTTGAGTTGTAAAAGCAATATTTCTCAATGTGGAAGATGTTATTTTTTAAGTCCCCAAAGTAATGGTTGAACTTTTTTTATAGCTAGGACAATACAGAGAGAGAAAGCACACCTCTGTGGTCAACTGGTTAATTAGACATGAGGAAAGTTGGCAAGGAGCCAGCTTCCAAGAGATCAAGAAAGTTTCTGGATCTACAACCTAATAAACACTCCTAAAAGTTCTGTGAAATTTGTGGCAGGGAACCATCAGTTTCTTGGGACATCTATAGAGAAGTGGCCCTGGGTTGAGCTTACATTTCTCATTCTGAATGGACCAAGCCCAACTGGAAAAAAAATGGAAAGATTCTTTCTTCACCTAATTTTCTTTACTTGCTTAAAAACCCCCTTGGAGGGATTGAAGAACCATTTGAGTTGGCAATCTTCCAAAGTGACTTGCCAAATTCTTATTTATTCATTCTTATTTCTCATTCTACTTGCCAGGAATTCATTTGAACATTTAGAGAGTATCTCTGTATGTATGAGAAAAAACTATTGATGCATGCAAAGTACAAGATGATTAATAAATAAAAACTTTTAAATGTTTTAGAAGTTTCATTTAAAATTAAATTACAGGGGTGATCTTGCCAGTTTGAAATGTGCTCTTCCCATTTCAGCTTTGGCAGATAATAAGGACACTGGCTCCTGGCTCTGGTTCTTGTTCCAGGAGCAGTCTTGAAACACTTGGGACAGCCTCTTTAGAATCCTTGGTTTGGAGTGGGCTGGGAAAAACAAATGTTCAGGGAGCTCACACAGCATATGAAGAGGCTGGGGGGCCTTGTTTTCAATCTCCCCTTCCCAGTTATATTAGTCAGGGTTCCCATGGAGAAACAAAGCCAACAATACATATATATATATATATATCGAGAGAGGGATTTATTTTAAGGAATTTGGACATGAAATTAATCTGCAGGTTGGATCATCAGGCTGGATCCCAAGGAAAGGTTGATCAAGTCCAGAGGCCCTCATGCTAGAGGCCAGAAAAGATCCAAAGTTGTGGTTCAAGTCCAAAGGCCTATTTTTGGCAAAATTTCTTCTTACTCAGGGGAGGTCAATCTTTTGTTCTATTCAGGCCTTCAACTGATTGGATGAGGCCCCCACACAATTTGGAAAGACCACTATTTAATTGTCAATCTCATCTAAAATCCTTCACAGAAATACCCAGAATAGTATTTGACCATGTATCTAGGCATAATGGTCCAGCTAACTTGACACATAAAATTAGCCATCACATCAGTCCATATGCTATTAAACAGTCAAGGTAATGTCAAAATCCAAATTAATCATGTCACTTCCCTTCTTAAAAAGCTTTAAGGTTTCTACTCTATCCTTAGGAAAAGCCCCAATTTATCTTGGTTCTCAAGGTCCTCTGTGATATCTATTGCTCATTTCTAGACCTCACTTCCTCCATCCCTTGCTTGAATCCTGCAATCCCTCCAGGCTGAATTACTTTCAATTTTACAGGATACCAATTGCCTCTAGAAATTTAGTGTTTTTTCTTCCTGAAAAATTTCTCCTCATCTCCAACCTCTCTCCCTCATTAATTTCTATTCATCTTTTTTATGTAAAAATTTAGATGTCACTTCATCTGAGAGAGCTTTCTTGACTCTAGAGATTGATGATTAATTCCCAGCAACCTTCCTAGCACATAGCACATGCTTAGTAACTATTTGTTGAATAACTGAATAAAATCCACATGCTCTGCAGAACCGAGAGTAATCTAGATTATGGTTAAGTGTGTGTTAGGTGACAGTATAATCTATTTCATAATGGACAATTTTCTCATGGAACCAACCTTCTTGGCACTCTCTTGGTTTTGCTTGCTTCAGTGATTGTCTCTTCCTGGAGTCCTTTGCTGGTTTCTCACTGGACAACAACTTCTTCCTGCTGAATTACCTCAAATTTGTATCTTCATTCTCTACCTCTTTCTTAAACTTCAGGCTTTTGCTTGGCATTATATTTTGGATGTCTATTGGATCTCTCACATCCAAAATAGTCAAAACTGACCTTTCTTCCAAAATTCCTAGCAATTTCAGCTCTTCTGGAAAAAACACCTGTAGTGGTTTTTTGTTCCTCTACTTCTCTCACCTTACATAGAATTCATCAGAAGATAGTGATGGCTGTAACTTCAAAATATATCCAGAAGCTAGCCACTTCTCACTCTCTCTAATTCTTACCACTCTTCATTGAGCCACCAGTCTTTAACCTTGCCTGTTTCAACAGCCTCTTAGCTGGTATTCTTGCTGTGGCCCTTCCCAATCTATAGACTATTTTCAACACAACACCGAGTGATCTGTTTGAAAGGCAAGTCAGATCATGGAATTCCTCTGCTCAAAATGCCGCATGCCTCTTCAATTCAATCAGAGTAAAAGCTAGCTTTCTAAACATGTCTTGAGAGTCCATACACAGCCTAGTTCTCTGCACTCGCCTAATTGAGTCTGAATCTTATTACTCTTCCCCTGACTTTCTGAGCTCTAAACACAGTGGCCTCCTTGCTCTATTTCCCAGGGCCTTCATTTTGTTCACTCTGCCTAAACCATCCTCCCCAGAATACACTGATGAAGTCCCTTAGTCCCTTCAAGTCTTTCAGTGAGTTCTATCCTTACCAATTTATTTATTTTACTAGCTACTTGCCCTCTACTCCCTAACCATACCCATTCAGGTATTCCTACCCCTATCCCTTGCTCTACTTTTTCTCCATCCATGATATTATATAGTTGAATTATGTATTATGCTCTTTTTCATCTATCTCCCCTCCTAGAATGTATATCTTTAAGGGATGGGTCCTATCTTTTATTTTCTACTGATATATTACAATGCAGGAAAGTATACATAGTAGATCTTTTATATTGATTAAAGGAAAAAATGAATTACTTTGATAACCAAATACCTTCCAGGCATGAAACCCAGTATTGGGGATCTTATTGAAAGAATATTGCCTTGGTCATAAACCAAAGATTCTAATTTAATAAGTCTGAGGGTAGGACCCAGTAATCCCATATTTTTCATAAGAAACATAAGTATTATCATGACCACTAAAGTGCTGAAAAATTCTCAGAGTCATGGTTTGGCCTGACAGTGTCAATGTCACTGAAAGATGTTCTGAGTTGCCATACTGGGGATCTGGCTAGAGATTTTCATCAGCATGCCCAAAAAATGTAATGACAGAAGAAAAAAAAAGGTTCAGTTTCACCTCATACAAAGTGAAAGAGGGAAAGGTAGGAGAGATGATTTCTGGATAATTCAAACTCCAAATACCAGGGACTTTCTATGCAAAGCCCAGGCATACCTTGGTACATGATGGAAATTTTGAAAACTGATCCATATTTGAAAGTAGAAAGACTGTGAATCACCTGCCAAAACATCAATAAACCATATAAGACATTCTTTCTACAATATATTATGACACTGGGCTGATAGTATGGATACTCTAAAGTAATTACCATGACTTTGGCTGCCATACCATCTCAGTCATTTTTATTGCCTTCATCATTATATTTTGATGCCAAAAGCACATAAGGTTTCTGTATTTACAGTTGTTCTCTTAATGCATTATAATTACAGATGTAATCAAAAAGAGAAGGTTGATTTTTTGCCTAAATGACACCTTTAATCACTTCTGAATAAGGCATGACTCCAATTAGAGATATCTTCAGAAAATCACAACTAATAGCATCATTTATTAGAATTCTAAATAGGAGCTCTTTGTTTCAATGTCATCTCCCTTTAATCTGTTTTCCTAGGGAAGGGCATGGTTTCCTGCACATTATGGCAGAGGGCAAAATTCTTTTAATTGAGATTCAGCATATCTGATCTTCTACAAGACAAATCACTGAACATGTTTTTTTCATTTAAAAAAAATTCAACAAGCTGTTTTGACAACCCATCAAATACCAAATAGTATAGCAAATATGGAAGTGAGAAAATCTTTAAACCTATCCACAATACATTAGAATGTAATGGAGGATGCAGATGTATGAGATAGCATATGACTAGCAGAGAAAGGGAAGTAAATTTCATGCAAGAGGAATAATAGCCTGAGTGATTATTAAAGTCTGGAGAATAGAAAATGAAAGATTGTGTTTGGAAATGCAATCAAGTGAAGATGAGGTCATGCTGGGCTAGGATGGGCCCTAATCCAATGATTGATGTCCTTATAAGAAGAAATTTAGACACAATGACACCAAGGAATATGGCTTTGCTAAAATGGAGGCAGAGATTGGGAGTAATAATGCTGCAAGCTAAGGAATGCAAAAGATTACTGGCAACCACTAGAAGAGAGGAAGAAAGGAAGGCTTTCTTAGGCTTTAGGCTCTCCTAAAGCCTGCAGAGATAATGTGGCCCTGCCATCTAAGAAAAGGATGTCCCTGGAAGTCAATGATTCCCCCAAAAGAACAAAAACAGTAGGTTTGAAATCAACTCATTGCCTGAAGCAGAGTTACCTCAGCAAACAAGCAGACCCATGAGCAAAGAACAAATGGTTTGCACTGAGATTTAGGAGCTGTTTGCCACTTATATTATTGCATTAAAAACAACAACCAAAAAAAAAAAAACAACAACAACTATTACATTGCCCCAGTATTTTCCCTTGCTTTTTTAACTTCTTTTTCCACCCCAATCATTTATTTTCAGTTTTCTCTGATGTTCCCAGGAAAAGCAGCTTTATCTGTTAGCCAACTTATTTTTACCTAATTATTCAATATCTTATTATAGATACTTAAATAGTTCATAATCTCTCACTTCTAGACATTGAGAATGAAAAGAATTTTTCCTGAAGCTGTATGCCAACATGCCTTATGAGATAATTTCCCATAAGTTTCATTATTTTTTTTCATGGAAATTTATTTCCCCCAAAGAGTAAGACCTTTGGCAGGAGTAACAACAGCAATAGTGAAGGTCCTGATTCTCTGTATGTCCTCAGTGCCTATAACTATGCCTTGTACAATGCAGGAAATAAGCCAATATTCAACAGAGAACTATGTGAATGAGAGAATAAGTATGTTTTTGCTTTATTTTAAGGAAGAAAAAATACATGAAGATATCTAAGGTGTCCATCTTAGAAGATAAATGAAAAAAAACCAAACAGGCTTAAAAAGTTTGACTATTCAAATGGAATGGAATGAACTCTCTGGAACTGCCACAGCTCCAATGGCAAAAGCAGGCAAAGTATATAAAATATTCTCAATGTAAATAAAGTTTCATAGTTAAAAGTGAAGACATTAAGTATCACAGCCCCTAGAATTGAAGCCTGGCTCTAGCCTCTATTATATAAGTTTCTTGGCAAATTTCCTAATCACTCTTCACTTTTTTTTCCCTTCTGCAAACAGAGTGATAAATAAAACATTACAAATCTCATGACTTTCTTTATGAAGATTACATGATTTAATTACTGTAGAATATTCAGTACACAAAATGGGTACTAAGTAAATGCCAGCTACTTTTGTTATAGTTGTTGTATTTATTGTTATATCACAGTTCAGATCACATTCCTTTTCTCTTTTATTCCCATTAGCATACGCTTTATGACAGTTAATGCATTCTTCTAACAGCCTGCTTTCTTAATCATCCTTCCTAGAGCTTTTTATAATCACTATTTGTTAGGACTCTTCAAGGTGCAAGTAATACAAACCTAACTAAAATTATCCTGAGTCCAAAAAGATAATTCCGGAGTTGCCACTTCTGGGCCTGACCATTCTCCCACTTTGAGAATGTACTTCACTTTAATAAACCACTTTGTGCTTAAAAAAAAAAAAAAGGAAAAAAGAGGAAAGAAAGAAAGAAAGAAAGAAAGAAAGAAAGAAAGAAAGAAAGAAAGAAAGAAAGAGAAAGAAAGAAAGAAAGAAAGAAAGAAAGAAAGAAGAGAAAGAAAAAAGAAAGAAAGAAGAAAGAAAGAAAGAAAGAAAGAAAAAGAAAGAATCATGTGCTAGATAATAAGGAGAGATTCTTTTAGACCCTTGACTCAGTGTCCAGCTTGATTTTAGTTTACCTTCCCTTTACTCATAAGAGAGGGGTGCTAAATAACCACTCAAATTGTGACATAGAAAAGGGCTTTGTTTAATGATGTGCAAGATGACTATGCAACAATGTTATCTATATGGTTGTTTCATATACAGAGGGACCAGTATTTGTTGTAAGATTTATATGTTGGATTCAGCATGTTGTGAAGTGTGTGGAAAGAGTGGAAAGGATATGGGAAGACCAAAAGAAAAGGATGAAGCAGTGTAAATCATGCATCAACAATCAAGAATTGAGATAGTCTCATTTGGAGAAATAACATTTGGGTGCAACTTCATAGTTAACTTTGTATAAGATGTAGTTTTGCTAAAAGGATGTTAACCAGTTATTTGCTAATTCAATAAAAAACAAAATAAATGCCTACAAATTAAAGTGGGGAAAAAAAGGTCAATTGGAACAGAGTAGCCCACTTTCTGCCTTTAAAAAAGTCTTAGAGTTACATGTGGAATTTAAGAAACAAAACAGATGAGCAAAGAGGAAAAAAAGAGAGAATCAAATCAAGAAACAGACTCAACAGTAGAGAAGAAACGGTGGTTACCAGAGAGGAAGTGGGTGGGGGATGGGTTAAATAGGTGATGAGGATTAAGAATTCCACTTTTTGTGATGGGTATTGAGTATTACATGGAAGTGTTGATCACTAGATTGTACCCCTGAAACTAAAATTACACTGCATGCTAACTAACTGGAATTAAAATTTAAAAAAAAAAAACAAAACTCGGCAGAGGTGGATAAAAGAATGTGGAATTTTTTTGTAGAGTATTTATAGCTTTTCTTTAGACAAAGAAAATGAAATTGAGATTTTTTTTTAACTTAAAAGTTTAATGTAATTGTAGAATTCCCAAATCTTTCAGTGATTATGTTAAAATGAAATGACATTACTCAAAGCATTGTTAATTCTTACTATAATATCACATTTCAAAAATAGAGTTTGGTATAAAATGTTTATAGCCTTGGTGAGAAATTATGAAATATAAATCTTGATCTTAAAAATAATTTTAGTTCCATAGTCACAATGTTATTAAAAGTGCCTTGTGTGGATTTGATATCAGTAAGGAATGGATAATAAGAAGGGATGGACTTATTATATGCACTGTAATTTATTTTTCTGAAAAAAAAGTAACATACTGAAAAAAAGTTTCAGAGTCTATTGCCACAAGTAAATGTGGAATTTCTGAGACTGGTAAATAATCAATAGATATTAGCTAATATTATCATCAGTCTTATCACCGATATCATTTGCCAATAATTTCCTAGGATCCACAAATTGCAAAGTGATTGGTTCAGTTCCTTCCCCTGCCCTTGAGGAACTTGTCATCTAGAGGGAGATTATTACTATTTATATTCCTATCAAAGGGCCTCTTCTGTTGAATCTCACTCAGCATTTTATATTTTGCAACTGTATATATAATACAGCAACTAATGTGACAGAATTTGCTACAGCCCTGTTTGTGTTTAGGGAAACTCCTTCTCCCTTTTGGAATAATCAAGGGCCTGAGGTCCAGCCTTGAGGTTGTCCAGGACTAATTAACTATTGAGCCTGACTACTTTCCATGGAGCCTTCAATGGAGTTGATGACACTTTAGCCTTTGGAAGATGGGTCTTAGACAAGTTAATGCTTATCCTCAATTGTAATAGTATAAAGAAAATTGCTAAGTCAAATTATGTAAACATTTTTGAGAAATTATACACATCATTGTGTTTCTTATCATCATTTTTAAAAATATTTTATTTATTTATTCATAAGACACAGGGGGTGGGGGCAGAGACACAGGCAGAGGGAGAAGCAGGTTCCATGCAGGGAGCCTGACTCGGGACTCAATCCCAGGACTCCAGGATCACAACCCTGGACTAAAGGCAGGCGCTAAATCGCTGAGCCACCCAGGGATCCCCACATCATTGTTTTCCTAGTTCTCTCCAATATTGTTATAATTTTGCTGAATTTAAAATATTTTAAGACAACCATTTTATTTTTCATTTCATAGGTAGTCAATAAGATCATATATTTTCATATGTTTATTGGCCATTTTTCTTTTGTGAGATCCCTAGCAATGGCAAGTTTGAAAATAGACACATTTCTGGGCTATCAGGTTAAATAGCATTAAACTTGAGAAATAGCACGCAGGTTACAATGAAACCAATACTCCCAAATGATCTTTACTGAAGGATGTAAGAAAGTTTACATTGTTTCTAATTACTTTAAAATAAGTCCTTTGATTTTCTTCTCTTACTAAAGAATGACCAAGAATACTGTAAGCCTATTTTCATCAGTGTATGTCCTTTATTGTTTTTTCCCAATGATATTATGTATATTACAGATATATATTTCAAGACACCAAAAGTCTTGAGTTTCTGGATAATGGAAAAAAAGTAGGGAAATAGGCCAAAGTACAGTCAAAATTTTTTCAGAAGAAATGCCTATAAGCTTGGGAATTCCATCAGTCCTTGAGGGAAATAAATTCCAAGGTTCATAGTTGTCCCAATGTTGAATAAAAGCTATGTTCAGAGCCCCTTTGGAAGCTGTACATTTCTAGAAGTCACCATCTCTGATATTCCTCAGGAGAAACTCTGAATTTGTATAGTGTCTTAACTTTTCAAAATGCTCATGTGGAATTTTTATAGATATAAAAAACTAAAAACCAAGAGAGTTACAGAACACAGGTCTCCTGGCACTCAATCCAGTCTGTTATCATTGCGTCCTTTCCAATATGATATAGCTATTACAGATTATAATTATCAAACTTCAGTCTAGCAATGGGGCATTGGACATGGAACCACATCTAATAAGACTCAAGTTAATTCTTGAGTTGCTAGACCAAGGTTTTCTAAAATGTTGCCTGCTGGAAAAACACTTGTCTCTAAATCACCTGGGCTGGTCCCCTTCCAGATCTATGAAAGTATGATCTATGAGATTGGGACCTTAAGAAGCTACCTTTATAAACAAGCACCCAGAGGTTATTCTATTGTATTCTGCTTTCTAAGATAATTAATTATTGCCCCCCTTTCTTTTGGTGGAAGGCATTGAAATGGACTTATATTCAGTTTCAGCTGCTCATGGATTTTTTCTAATATTTTGTGCACTGATTATTTTGATTCACTTATTAATTTGAGCAGAGTAAGAGAAAAGGAAAAAAATGATGTAAGAGATTTGGGATCCTGAAATAAATTAACCAATAATGATCCAAAAGGTTTGGATGAACACTATTCCCCACTCTCATGCACAAGAAAAAAAAAAAAGCATCCCTTATTTAATCCCTATATTTAATAGGGCCTCATTTAACTATTTTAATAAGAGCTAGTCAACTGAAAGACATCTTTGAACAAATGATAAAGAATATAGTGTCTCACGCATAAACAATATGATGTCCTGAGAGATGGATGAATGGACTTGGAACCAGACAGATCTCCTTATTAATTCTGTGGCCCTGCTTAAACAATTCAAACATTCTAAACTTTAGTTTCATTATCTATAAAATAAGTATAATACTTATCCTTCTTTACAAATGTGTAAATATTTTTAAAGTTCCTAGCATTAAATGGACACTTAATAAGGACTGAGATAGGAAATGATTAATCAAAAATGTTGACTATGACCAATGCCAAAGAATGTGGCATTACATGAAGTTTCTGGGTCTTATAACAGGTAGCTTTAATTTGTTTAATGTAAGAGTGTCTCAATGGTCTGTTTATGGTTTTACTAACTTGAAAGATTAAAAAAACCCCACAAAAACATAGATCAATTCTTCATCCTGTCAGATAACATGATAAGAAATAGAAGAAACAAGCTCTTAGCCTCAAATTATCTTAATTTTTGTGTTACTAAAACTTTCTTTCACTGGGAAACATAAATTCAGTTGCTACAATAAAAAGGAAGCCTCTATCCCTAATAAGTGGGCTCTAGGAGTAAACAAACCAATAAGAAATAAGCTTCTAACTTTGATGTAACAAGCACAGGGGAAGACAGGGAAATAACTTGATTTGCAGGACAGAAGTAGAAGAAAATCAGTAAAGAAGATGGAGCCCTGGTTCTGAACGGAAGCCGGCTGGTATACATTCTCTTCATAGGAAGGAATCAATCCAACTCAATCTCTTCACTTTCTTTATTTGAAAAAGCAACTGAATGGGCCTATCAGAAGACCTATTTCATGTGTCTAAGTGGTACTGCAAATCAAGGTACCCCACACTCCCCATCTCCAGAATGGACTTTTTGAAGCAATTAACCAATCCCCTTAAACTCAATGATTTATACCAGAATAGGCATGTCACCCACAGGCCATATGGAGTCCTTTTAGGGGAGACTGATATGCAGTTTGAGAAAGAGTGTTTTTCTTTCTCAAACAGAGAAAAGAAAAAGAGAAATAATCCTGGTGAGATTGTTTAGTGCCTACATCCAGGTATTACATAAGCCCTGGGCTTTTCAGTTACATGAGCCAATAAATTCCTTTTCTGTGATTGAGCTGATTGGACTCAATCCATTAAGAGTTTAATTTCATTGGTCAGAGGGTTTGGGCTACAAAAAAACTAGAATCTACTGTGTCCTGCAACACCCCTTAATTCTGCCAACTAATTCTGTGGTTTTCAGCAATGGTTTCCAGTTTTTAAGCATTTTCAACAAATTTTCTTCCAAGATGTGTTATTTGCTGCTGCTATTGTTGTCATTTTTATGTTAACATGAAACTATGAATGTCATAACTCTGTTTTTTATCCCACTAATTTTGACCTGACCCTGAAAGATGCATACCTGCAGGCATATGTATTCTTCTGATTCTGAAGCCTGGGTGAGCTTTAGAGCATGCAGTCAGCTGGAAAGCCCATAAACAAGACCAGCTTTCTGAGAAAGAGCCTGCCAGAAAAGCTGCTACAAGCATATTGTGTGAGCAGCTGGCCTCAGCAGCAGTGAGAATCTACCAGAAAAGAAGATGGAGAAATACATTTGCAAGCAACAGTTTGAGATCAAGAGGTTTCAGAAGGCAAAGCCGTTACATGTATCCCAAGGCATTTAAAATGGAATCCTCAGGAAAAAAGTCTCAATCCATCTATCCAATGAAATGGAGTCAGCAATTTGCTATAAATCTCATTTACATTGAATGGAATTTATCTTATTCCAAACTCAAATGATTCACTCTGTAGTTGGACCTTCTCCATTGAACTGGCTGTGCAACCTCCTTGGCTACTAGGCCAAGTGGAAGGCTTCCAGGTTGCTTCTTTCTTCCTGCCTTCTCCCCTCCATTCTTGAACCTTGTTTAATCAGAAATGACCTCCTAGGTCATTGGGGTCTAGCCAATAATCCTCAGGGGCGGTTGCATTATAAGACAAATGAAGATTGAGAGAGTAACTTTTGAAATCTGACCTTGGTCTCAATTTTGATTTTCCTCCTTCCCTCTCTCTTTTCCTTCCATCTTTATTTATATAGCACTTATTATATGCCAGACACTTATTAGTTACTAATAGAGATGAACTAAAAAAAATTCTTTGCTTTCTTAAAATTAAGAAGATTGTTCAATGAATAATCACCTTAAGTAACTTCCTATTTAAGCCAAGTCATTGCCTCTGTTTTGGCCTCATTATCCATGTCTGTAACATGGATTGTAAAATGCCTACCTTGCATGACTAAAGAAGACTTCAGGTATGTGAGATCTTGGGAGCTGGATGATCCAGGAATGAAAACAAGACTCATCTTAAAGATTAGTAAAATTAGTTAATATTATCCAGAAACCCATATGTGTTTTACTTTGTGGTAGAAGAAGATAAAAAGAAGAAAAACTATGAACCTATGTCACTGGACCTCATCCGCTCTTAGTCTCCCAGATCCTCTTCTATAAAATGATGACAGTCATATTCACCCTACTTCCTCACAGGGCTATGCAAGAATTGTGTGAGTTATTTTAAAGAGAGAGAGAGAGAGGTCACAAATATTTAAAGCATTCTTTGCAAAGTGAAAGCAATGGTTCTTGATTTGGGGCAATTCCTACCCTCTTACCTCACCCCACCAAGAGACATTTGGCAACATCATTTTTTTCCCAAAAAGTACCTTTTATTTTACTTATTTTATTACCTTTTTTTGTGAGAATGTTTAAGTTCAAGTCTTTAAACAAATTTAAATAATACAATATAGTGTTTTCTATAGATACCATGTTATATGTAATATCCTCGGTTTATATTATTATTATTCAGTTTATAATTGAAAGCTTATATACCTTTATCAGCTTTCACCTATTTCCCCCAACCTCCTGCCCCTGTCAACAACTTTTCTATTCTGTTTCTATTAGTTTATCTTTTTTTTTTTTTTTTAAGATTCTATATCTAAGTGATATCATGCAATGTTCACTATTTGTATTCTTCTGTCTGGCATTATTTAACTTATTATAATATCCTCCGGGTTCATCCACAAACAACAGAGTTCCTTTCTTTTTAAAGCTAAATAATATTCCATTGTGTGTGTGTGTGCATGTGTGTGTATTACATTTTCTTTATCAATTCATTGCCAAGGAATATTTAGGTTGTTTCCATACTTTGGTTTTGTGAATAATGCTGCTACAGACATGAAAATACAGGTATTGCCTTGATAACTCATTTCCTTTGGCTATATACCCAGAAGTAGATCTTTTGTAGTTATATTTTTAATTTCTTGAAGAACCTTCATACTGTTGAACATAGTGGCTGTGCCAGTTTACAATGGAGTACAGGGTTGCCTTTTCTTCACGTCCTCACCAGCATGTTATCTCTTGTCTTTTTGATAATAGCCATTTAATAGGTGTGAGGTGGTATCTTGTTCTGACGTCTATTTCCCTGACAATTAGTGATGTTGAGCTCTTTTCATATGCCTATTGCCATTTGTATGCTTTCTTTCTTTTTTTTTTTAATTTAAATTCAATTTGCTAACATATAACACCCAGTGCTCCTCTCATCATTTGTATGCCTTCTTTGGAAAAATGTCTATTTAGATTCTTTGCTCATTTTTAAATTGTGTTATTTGATTTTTTGCAATTGAGTTGTATAAGTACTTTACATATTTTGGATTGGGGCCCATTATTAAATATATTGTTTAAGTATTTCTCCCATTTCACAGGTTGCATTTTAATGTCATTGGAGATTTCCTTTGTTTCACCAAAACATTTTAGTTTGATATAGTCTTTTTTATTTTTACCTTTATTGTCTTTGCTTTTGGAGTCATATCAAGAAAATCATTGACAAGATCAATGTCAAAGAGTTTACCCCTTATGTTTTCTTCTAGGAATTTTTGGTTTCAGTTTTTACATCCAAATCTTTAGTCTATTTTCTGTTGATTTTCATGTATTGAACTCCTAAGATAGAAGTTCAGTTTCATTCGTTTGCATATGGCTAACTAGCTTCCCAACACCATTTATTTAAAAGACTATCCTTTCCCCATCGTACACTCATATCTCCTTTGTCAAAAGTTAGTTTACCATAAATAAGAGGCTTTATACATGGGCTCCCTATTCTGTTCCATTGATCTATGTGTGTTTTGATTATTATAGCTTTGCAACATAGTTTGAAGTCAGGAAGTATGCCTCTCCCTCTGTTCTTCTTTCTCAAGATTGCTTTGGCTATTTGGGGTTTTTGTGGTTCCATACAAATTCTAGGATTTTTTTTTTTAAATTCTAGGATTTTTAAAAATTTCTTTGAAAAAATGCTATTGAAATATTGAAAAGGATTGCAAAAAATCTGTAGATCATTTTTGGTAGTACGGACATTTTACAATATTAATTCTTCCAATCCATGGGCAAAGAATGTGTTTCCATTTATTTGTATCCTCTTCTATTTCTTTCATCAATAGTTTTCAGTGTACAGATCTTTTACCTTCTTGGTTAAATTAATTCCAAAATATTTTATTCTTTTTGGGGTTGTTTTTTTAATTTCTCTTTCTGATAGTTTGTTGTTGGTGCATAGAAAACAAACTGACTTTTGTATACTGATTTTGTATCCTGCTACTTTGCAGAAAGTGTTTATTTGTTCTAACAGTCTTTGATAGAGTCTCAATTTTCTGTATATAATATCATATTGCTATTGTCATCTGCAAATAGACACAAGTTTACTTCTTCTTTTTCCATTTGTGTTTCTTTTATTCCTTTTCTTGCCTAATGACTTCCAGTAAAAGGTTTAATAAGAGTGATGAGAGTGGACATCATTGTTTTGTTCCTGCTCTTAAAGGAAACACTTTCATCCATTTTACCGTTAAGTAAATGTTAACTGTGGGATTTTCATATATGATCTTTGTTATGTTGAAGTATCCTCCCTCTAAATTTAGTTTGTTGAGGATTTTTATCATGAAAGAATGTTAAATTTTGTCAGATACTTTTTTTGCATCTATTGAGATGATTACATTATTTTTATCCTTCTTTTGTCAATATAGTATATCACATTTCTTGATTTGTGGATTTTGAACTATCCTTTTATCCCTGGGTTGTATTCCATTTGATCAATAGACAATATTTTTAATGTGTTGTTGAATTTGGTTTGTTAATATTTTGTTGAGTATTTTTGCATCTATGTTCATCAGGGATATAATTTTTTCTCCTTTACTGTCCTTGTACGACTTTGGTATCAAGAGAATACTAATCTCATGAATGAGTTTCCTCCTTTTCTATTTTTTGGAAGAGTTTAAAAGTATTGGTAGTAGGTCTTTTTTAAATGTTTGTTAGCATTCATTAGTGAAGCCATCTGGTCCTGGACTTTTCTTCATCGGGAGGATTTGATTACCAATTTAATAGCCTTACTAATAACTGATCTGTTCAGATGTTCTTTTTCTTCATAATTCAGCATTGGTAGGTTAGATGTTTCTGGAAATTCTTCCACTTCTTCTATATCATCCAATTTGTTGGTATATAATCATTTCTAGTAGTCTCTTACTATCCTTTATGCATGTGTAGTATCGATTGCAATGGATCCCTTTTGATTTATAACTTTATTTACTTGTCTTCACTCATTTTCTCTAGGTGAGTCTAGCTAACAGTTTGTCTATTTTTTATATTTTCAAGCAACAAGCACTTAGTTTCATTGGCTCTCTCTATTGTCTTTTAGTCTCTATTTCATTTATTTCTGCTCTAATCTTCGTTATTCCTCTCCTATTAACTCTGGACTTGGTTTGTCCTTCTTTTTTTAGTTATTTAAGGTATGAGGTTAAGATGTTTACATTTGCCAATTTTTGAAGATATATTTGGTTGTCACAAATGGTAGAAGAAGTGGAGAGAAGCTATTGGCATCTAGTTGCTAGGAAGCCAGGGATGCTGTTAAGCATCCTACAATATACAAGGTGTCTCCCACCCACTTCCAACAAAGAACGAGACCAAAATATCTTAAGCATCTAGGTTGAGAAATTCTGCTATGAAGTACTATGGAAAAATGAATTTATATTATTGTAATTATATCTGGTTGTTTGTATCTAAACATGTTGGGAGGCAATGTGGCCCAGAAGAGGGGGAATAGGGATGCCCGTGTGTCTCGATGGTTGAGTGTCTGTCTTTGGCTCAGGATGTGACCTGGAGTTCTGGGATCGAGTACCACATCAGGCTCCTGCATGGAGCCAGCTTCTCCTCCTTCTGCCTGTTTCTGCCTCTCTCTGTGTCTCTCATGAATATATAAATAAAATATTTTAAAAAGGGTGGGGAGGAATGGCAAAGTCTAAGAAGCAATAGTACCCTCAAGACTCACACATGAAAATAATCTCTAGAACAAAATGAAAATAAGTTATCTTATACTTCAGTGTAAAATACTTGAAGTTAATTGATAATTCTTTCAGTTTTGTTATTGGCTTGCTATATGACCATGGACATGGACAAGACATTTACCCTTTCTGGGCTGCTAAATATACCATTAAGAACAGGCTAGAGGGGGATCCCTGAGTGGCTCAGTGGGTTTAGTGCCTGCCTTCTGCCCCGGGGCATGATCCTGGGGTCCCAGGATCGAGTCCCATGTCAGGCTCCCTGCATGGAGCCTACTTCTCCCTCTGCCTGTGCCTCTGCCTCTCTTGCTCTCTCTCTGTGTCTCTCGTGAATAAATAAATAAAATCTTTTTTAAAAATCATAAAAAAAAGAACAGGCTAGAGGGATGCCTGGGTGGCTAAGTGGCTGAGCAATCTGCCTTTGGCTCAGGGCCTGATCCCAGATTCCCAGGATTGGGCTCCCCGCATGGAGCCTACTTCTCCCCCCTCTGCCTGTGTATCTGCCTTTCTTTCTATGTCACTCATGAATAAATAAATAAAATATTTTTTTAAAAAAAGAACAGGCTAGAGAGTTCTCAAGGCATATCCAGCACCAGCATTCCATTTTCAATTATTTGTGAGAGACAATAAGCATTTAATTTTGATTCCAATATCACAGACTCAGTTTTTCCAACTTATTAGGTAAGAGAATATAGAAAACTCAATGAAGGATTTTGAAACTCAGTGTTATTATCTGTAACTGGCGGCGGGGGGTGGGGGGGAAATATGTTGTAGCAAAGAACCTGGCACATAGTACCTATTATTTCCAGTTATTATATTACTATGGGCTTTGGAAAATATTTCAATCTATTTAATTAGCCTGCATTTGGTTGAGAGCATGCTTCCACAGTACTAACCAGAAACAAGAGGACAGGTCATGGTCTTTATGGAGTAAATATGTATAGCCACTCAGTAAGCCTATTAGTGTGGACCAAAGACTATTTTGACCATGCATCAAGGGTAATTTGTTGCCTTTCTTAAAACACAACCACTCTATATGAAAGATAGAATAACTATACCCTAAAAGAACAATAGGAAGTTCTATGTGTATTTTTAACATTTCTATTTAAGTATATTTCCTCTATTTCCTAGTGTTCCTGTCCATTGTGTAAGATATTCTCTTCTTCTCCATCACTAGGTCCAAAAAGGAACTAACCTGGCTTTCAAAAGTCAGCTTCTAGTCCCTCCGAAATATATTTATAGGAAAGCAGAGAGGAATCAAGTTTCTCTTTACCTATGCTACTCAATCTGTGAGACATTGTTTCTCCAGTCATAAATAGTGCCCAATTTACTTCATAGTGCTTTGGATATTGACTTCAGGATGATTGTAGATGTCCTGAAGTTATTTCATGAAGGAATAAGCTGGTCTGTTCTCTCCCTCAGGCCTCAAAGAAAAAGGTCTCAGTAACCTAAAGAAGTCTGGAACAAATTCCAGGTCAAATTAAATATAATAGTTGTTAATAAAAATTCATATCAATATTCATATCAATAGCCCAAGGAAAGTAATTCTAACATACCAGTAAATTTTAATGGTGCCATTATCAGTGACAATTTCAACTATTTATGCTATTTTGTGAAACTATTGTATACATATTTTTTAAAAACAGCTTTAGTGAGATATAAATCACTTACCATAAAATTCACCTTTTTGAAGTATACAATTTGGTAGATTTTTGCAAATTCAGAGTTGTACAATCATCACCACTAACTTTGAAACAATTTTATCAATTGTGTCTTCAAAAAAATAAAAAGTCAGAAACAATAGCCTTCCCCAGTCGCACCACTCCTCCATTTGGGAGCTGAGAAACTTTTGGCTATTAATTACCACACCTGACATCATTTTGTATGAGAAACCACACTGGCCATTAGTGTTTTTCCTCTTTGTTCTTAGAAGCAATGGCTCCATCTTCAATGTATCTGCTCTAATGCATACTCTTTCAATTCTGTGTCTCCTCTTAGCAACTAGTGGATTTACCAGTTGATCTCTTCTTACTTAGTAAAGAAAATGACTATTAGGGCCATATTCATGCAAAAGTAGTCTCACTATGTAAAATCAATACCTTTCTGAGGCCATGGTTGCTGTGTAAAGAATTTGAGGTAGTTTCTCACATTCTGACTTGAAACGGTTGTCAATGAAAAGGTTTGCTCTATTCAAATATTAATTTTGAAAAAAAATATTGTCAGTTTAAGAATGTTTTCCTCCCAAATTGATGTCTTGATAAGGATCATATTAGTAAAAGGAAACTCAAAGAATTATTTCATTCAACTTTCTGTCTTCTAAAAGGGGAATTTGCAAGCCTTGCACTTCAAAAACAAAATAAATGAAGTACTACAATCTGGAAACCTTGGAAAATGTTTTTTTTTTTTTTCAACAAATTCTCTTAGCTTGCACTCCTGCATTTTCATTGGTTTATAAACGTGCTCTCAACTGTCTTATCCAGAGTTACTTTGGTTGCAAATAATAGAAACCCACTCAAATTAACTCACATATAAATAGTTCAGGGTTTGTTCTTGTTGTTGAGATTTTCAGGGTTATATCTCAATTCTCAAGAAATGCTTTAGAATGAATTAGAATAGGAAAAGTTATTAGGAAGCAGCCAGTCTCACTTTCTCTTTCTCTGGACACTTATAAACTTACTTCTCCACATGTCATTTTATATTTCTGTCTCATTCTTCTCTTTTCCTCACATTTTCTGTTGCTCTGTAAACATAATTTAAAAGGACCACCCACAAGTTTAAATGTCCTCTAAGTTCGAATACTAAAATAATCTAACTAATGTCTTTGAATATTGTTTCCAAACTCTCTCAAGAGAGAATGTGATGGGCTTAATTTGGTCAGTCTTTTTCTCTGGCCTAGATTGATTTGGTCAGGGAATCATTTCCAACAGTTGTCTGAGAAAATAAGGTTGAGTTGTTGACCAAAAAAGTGTCTATTATCACACCCCATGATACTTTCTCATTCTTATCTTTCTTTTTCAGTTTCCCAAACTTTTTTTCTCTCTAAGCATTTCAGAGAATCAATCCCATCAGTCTTAACTCTTTCAGGTACAAAAATAAAAGCCAAAACTTATAGCAGGGAAAGCAGTAGTATGGTAAAGAGTCAGTAGCAGCTTTTGTGGGCAATCCAAAAGCCTGCAGATTGTGATGAGCCTTATACATTGGTCGATTGAATGAGTTACTGATGGACAGAAATCCAGTCCCATTTGCTAGTATAGTCTGGCAGTTCACACATTATAGTCATTGCTATTAGTCTCTCTCAGAGCACTGTCCAAATAATGTAATAACATTTCACAGTTATTAGCCTTTTCTAAGTTATTGCACTTTGCTCAATCTTGGCTAGAAGCCCATGTCCTGGAGCAGAACTTAACTTTTAAACACTATAGTGATTGCCCTATTTTAAATAATGGATTTGCCAATAGAGACAAAGGAATTTTATGATCCTTAAAGAATCATTCACTTATCTATTTTAAATGTTAGGAGTTTAATGCTCTTCGTTGATTAAATCAAAGTCAGGGCAGTGATTTCTCTACAGGTGTCAGAAGAAATAGTGAAACTACATTTCTGCCTTCTAAGTCCTCTTGTCTGTGGGGTTCCAGTAACCCAAAAGGAAAATTCTCAACATAATAAAAGATTATAGCTGTGGAACTTACCAAGGGGGAAGGTATGTTTCAGAGGCATGGAGGTAGCTTAGGCTATACAGTAAAATAATAATATGTGTTATCCTAAATATCTTATTATGGCCCCTAATAACCATAGGTCTCTTCTAAATGGCCTAATTAGGTCCCATTATATCTGAATAACTCTGGGAAAAGTCATTTACTTATTCCTTAATCTTGAATCTCAAAGGAGCATTTGATTGTAGAGAGGTACTCAGTGTAGAATATTTTTAATTTCTCTCAAGAAATGTACTATGCCTACCTTGAGTATTAATGGCAACCCTTTCTTTCTTATTCATACTTCACTCTTGTAAAAATGTGTCCCATCACAGGATAGAAAGCCAGCTTACCCACGTTTGACCCAGAGCCTCTATATACAGGTGATAGAACACTGAGGTCCACATCTGAACTAACTTGAGTCTATCACATACTTTCCCTTTGGACTTGGAAATTGAGATACAGAGATTGATGTGGTTAACCCAGAGTAGCCAAAATGGAGAGTCATGTAGACTTTAGGAGCTTCAGATGCCTCCGTAGACAGTTGTGTGCATGTACATAAGTGGACAGAAAAGTTGGTCTTTTAAAGAAAAGAATCAAGCAGATGTCTAGAAGATGCAAGTGTTGAAGGGTAAGGAAAAAAAGGAAGAGAAAATTACTAGTTTCTTGGCAGCTGTTCTCATGAGGTGTGATTGTACTTATTAAATTTTATGAGATACCCACAACCCTTATAATATACCTTGCTGTAGCAAGTTAGATTGAGTCAGTTCCTATTTCTTGCTATTGTTAGCTTAAACATTTCCTATTTACACATCTAGATTAAGAAACATTATATTAAATGGAGATTCATTAGAATAAAAGAACAGGAATGTATTATTGGCCAAATCAGGCCAATAGCTACATACAGAACTGAATCAGAGCCAAAGGTTTTCACTGACACTGCAAAATTTAACCTCCATACCATTCTGTATAAGCAAAACTCATTTCACAGATAAGAAAAAGAAGGCTCAGAAAGGTTAAATAACTTGTTCAAAACTACATAAATCATATGTGACAGAAACAGAACTAGATGAAAGTCTTCTGACTTCTACACTCTTGCACTTTTCACGGCATATTATCTCCAGATGAAAATAAGTTCCAGGACCAAACTCCAGCTATATATATAAAAAATTCCTGGTATCTTATTAGTTATAATTGTTAATCAAGTCCTCCAACTATGCCCTAATTGTTCCCAGCTAAACCAATCACTAGCATATGTAGATTCAGGTGGCTATTTGTTCTCTCTCTCAGTCCTCATTTGTTAGGTATAGGCAAGATGGCGGTGAAGCATAGAGAAAAATGGAAAGGACCCAGTATAGTAGCTGACCTCCAAAAACCTTTTACTCAATACTCTCCCATTATAATAGAACTACTCTTTCCAGGTAAATGAAGCAAGGTAAAGGTGGATCATCAGTGTCTGCCTCTTCCTTTGCATCCTGCAAGTGCCTTGGAGTAGCAAATTAACCAGCAAAACAGGTAAGAGCTTAAGGTCTTCAGAAAGGGCTGCCTCTCTACCTGGTAAGTGGGTTTTATGCTTCTCCAAGTTCTATAATTTATTGTCTTACCTTTGAGACCTTTTTTAGTTATGTTTCTTTTCACAGATATGTCCTTTTTTTGAGTCCTGGCTCAGTAAATACACAAATTCCTAAATTCTGATTCTGTGTATTCTTTTTTTATTTTTTTTGATTCTGTGTATTCTATATGGCCTGTATTTGCTCTAGCCCTGCTACCAATTTTCTACCAGACAAATTTCTGTCCAAAAGACCAAGCATTGACTCTACTCCTGAGTTGTTCAGATTCTTTACTGGGCATTTTCATTGACTCTGCCCTTAAGGGAGTCACTTTCATGAATATATTTCTATTCCTACTCAACTATTATCTTTCTCATAGAAACATCTACTCTTTATTTTATTTCATGAGGTCATATTCTGATTACTTTCAATCTCAGTCATACCCAAACCACGTAAGTATTATAAGTATTTTTCTGACATTTTTAGACATTTTTCCTTTTATCTCCCCTAAATATCGTATGAGCAAACTCCTACCAGGATAGCATTTCAAACCTCCCCATTATTTGGGGTCTTTGTTTCTCTCCCTCTCTATAAATTTCTTTGTCTTTTTTCTTCTGTTTCCCCAGAAGGAACTACTCCCAATTTGCCAACCACCTTCATTTTATTTCTTATCTTTCTCAGTGTAAAAACATTTGAAACACTTTGTGTAAGAGGCACTCGATAAAAATAAGTTGAATGGCATCTACATGAAAAACAGCAAGCATTTGGCTCAAGACTAAATATGTGAGGAAAATGCTTAGTCTTTTAAGATCTCTCGTTTATCTCTTCAAGCCCTTGTGAAGGACCTAATGAACACCAGGAAAGGGTAATTTAAGTATTCTAGTTAATACGTTCTTATGATTTCTTATTAGGGTTGCATTATCCCCTCCCCAAAAGAAAAAAAAAGGCAGAATTATAGTGTTATGTTATTTTTTGGAAAATAAAAAAAAAAATCCTGAGACACTCAGGATTTGTTCTGAAAAGGGATATATTGCAGTCTTGGTGTCAATGCTGCCTATCACCGTCACTGCAGACTTGAAAAAAGCTTCCCACTGGTTGACTTTACACTGGGAAGAAACGCCAGTTACGTTGACCTTGAGCCCAACCTGAGAAATGGATCTCAGATTGAAGCCTTACAGAAAGAAATTAAATGTCAAACTTTATTAAGTCTTTGTGTGACCCCATAAAGTCTTAAACTTGATGTTAAAGGTCATGTTTCTCTTTTTTTGTAGGGGAAATATGTCATTGAAACATCTTGGTTTTTCAAAGTCATGCTGAGTATCTATACTGGAATGAAGAGGTGAGGACATGAAGAGCTAGAAGTCTGTCTTCATTGGTGGCAAAGTAGAACACCACATGAATTATTTTTATTTTATTTTATTTTATTTTATTTTATTTTATTTTTCCCTCTGTCTAAAAGGCACTATGGGCAGGGCCAAGGAAAAGAGGGTGGGGGTGGTATATGTAGATATTTTCAAATTGTGGCAGGCCAAGGTAGAGGAGGCAGCTCAATGGGACAGCCTCTGAGAATAGCTGAAGTCAATGGACCCCAGGAACAGTGATATTTGATATCCAGTTGAAAAGGTTGAAGTTTTCCAGTTCTGCATTTAAATTCCTATATGTTATACTTAAGTCTTTATTAAAGTTTGGTTAAACACCAAAACTTCTTTGCGGCCATGCCCAAGAGGAAGATGATGTTTGGTACGTGGGTGGAGAGAAGCAGGCTAGGAAGGCGGTTAACAATGCAGAGAGAGACAATCAGCAGAGGAATAGTGCACAGAGTGATAGAAAACAGGAGACAATCAGAATGGATTTCAACGACATATTATCATTCCCAGAGGATTTGCAGAACTCCTTGCAAGGCATGGGGAAAAGAAACTGATTTTCTGCAGCTATGTAGGATGGGGCCCAGGCTGTGTTAGTCAACTACTGAAAAACACACTTGATGCTGGAGAAAAATCGACTTTTAGGTTGTACACACAAAGTACTTCATGTATAAGGCAGTAGGTGTCTCTTACTGATCTTTATTCTTATAGATTTGATATTTGGAAATATATTACTCATTTTTCTTTACTCTTCTGATAAATCCTGCATATCTGCTTTACTCTCTTAGCAGAATTTTTATCTGTTCCTGTCTCTGTTTTATAATACATATTGGGATTCAAGATCCAGTCAGTTAAATCCCTTGGGGAAAAATTCAAGTGAGAAAGAGGGCAGGTGGGGATCCCTGGGTGGCGCAGCGGTTTGGCGCCTGCCTTTGGCCCAGGGTGCGATCCTGGAGACCCGGGATCGAATCCCACGTCGGGCTCCCAGTGCATGGAGCCTGCTTCTCCCTCTGCCTGTGTCTCTGCCTCTCTCCCTCTCTCTCTCTCTGTGTGACTGTCATAAATAAATAAAAAATTAAAAAAAAAAAAAAAAAAAAAAAAAGAGAAAGAGGGCAGGTGGAAGAAAGGGAAACTAAAGGAGGAGAGAAAGGGAGGGGGGGAGGTGCACAAAAGTGGTAGGTTGATCCATTGCTTAGGCTAAACTATGCAGCACTGATTTTCTTAGACTCTTCTGTAGCTAAGACATCACCATCATCTAATTTAATCATTGTCGCCAGCTGTCACATAACAGTGATGTGATCCTGAGAGATAACCTTTGTATTAGGTTGCACAGTTATCCAGAAACCAGTGGGGACTGACTCAAAATATCACTCCAAAATGTCATATCACTGTCAGATGAAGAAGGGCATGCATGAATGGGCACAGGGAAGCATGCCTTCATTTCACATGTATAGGCATAGTCACTAGTGTATGCACAGCAAAATGGTCTTCACTCCATTGCCCCACCATCTAATAATTAACTATGTACCAAGCAATTCCTAAGCATTCAGTCTTGAGCTAAGTACTTTACCTACATCATCTCATCCCACCTACAACATAGAGGGAGGTCAGTAAAAATGGAGATTCACAGTCTATACATCTAATCTACAGATTATAATGCCTACTGCATAACACTGCTATATGGAACAAGTGAAAAGAAGCCAGAAAAATCCATAGTCTCATGCCTGACATAAAGTATATGCTCTAGAAGTTTTAGTTACCATTAGTATTATTAATTAGGGAAAGTTATAATTCCCATTTAGCAAGGGAAGAAATTAAGATTCAGAAGTGAGATATCTTATCACAAATTTTATACCTAGTCAGAGGCAGAGGCAAAAAGGCTCCTTCACTCTATAAGCTTTACTGAACATCTACTATATTACCAGGTTCTGTGGTACATGCTGGGAATACTGAGATTAATACATGCAATATGTATGAACCTTAAGTTCCCTCTTTTTAATACAACACAGTTCTCTAAATATTCATGAATATACCAAAAGAGAAAGATGCTGAGGATCCTGGAGAAACAAGTCATCACACGGTCAGACGGTAGATGCTGTAGACAGTATGTACAAAATAATCACGCAGACATACAGAAATCTAAGCTGGTGCCCATTTCATACCACTCTGCTGCCTTCAGCTGAAAATAATTGGGAAGGTATGTCTTTAGAAAATACCCATTATAGAATGTATTTCAACATAAACTATAAATTATTCTCTCCATTAGTGCAAAAAATTGGATGTTGACTGAATTTAAATTAGGAAAAAAAAGGAAAGGGATTGATTCAAATCTATATGAGAATATTATTTAGGGATGTAGGCCTTGGTAAAAAGAGCCAAAGACTAAGATTTAAAAAGCATAGTTCTAGTCAAGCTTGTTTCTTTCTCCTTTGTTGAATGATCAGGGTTTCATTTTTGTTACAAACTCAGTGTATATGTATATGGGGAGGGTTTGGCTGGGGCGGTGAGGAGTGGGAAGTGGGTCAGAATGTTTATAAGCTGCTTTTCCTGCCAGCACTGCCTTTATATTACTTTATTTTATTTCATGTTATTTTGTCTTTAATTCTTGGAGACATTACCACTGGATAGATTCTTTATACCCAAAGAACAGAATATGAATGACTTGTTCATAGACACTGGAAGATGTTAGTTCTCAAGCTTCCTAGAACCTACTGGGGCTCAGATTTTGAGGAAATGAACAGAGTAAGTGGGAAGTGGCTGGTGCCTTCCCTGCCTTAAGAGTCAATCAGCAGAAAGGAGCCTCCTTCCCTCCTGTCACCATTCCCTGTTCTTGTTCTGGCCCTGTAGGTTGTGTTCTGGCCAGACTTGGAATGAGATGACAAGCAGAGAGAAAGATTAAAAGGATGATCACAGACAATATGAGGCTGAGAGAGAAGGGAGCAGAGAAGAAATGGAAACACAGAGGCTGCTATCTCAGCAGTGAGAGCAATATCGACAATAAGAGAGGCTCCCATTTGAAGTGTCTACCATATGCCAAGCCTTGCTCACAAGTTGTTTCTAATATTTACAACAAGTTAAGTACTACATCTATATTTTAGGGATGAGGAAGTGGAGACTCAAAGAGGTCGAATAACTTACCCAAGGCTAAATAGTAAATGTCAGAGCTTATATTTAAACCTGTTTCTATCTCTACAATCTATTGTTCACTTTCTCCATGCTGTGCTGGGGTATGGCTATGAAAGGATATAGAAAGCTGAAAATATTTATTATTAGTTACTACCTATATTCAAAACAAAAATCTCAGTTTCCTCCTCTGTTAAACAAAGAGATTGAGGTCCCGTCTGGAGGCATAATTTTGGACAATAGAGCTCAACTTCCTCTGACATCTGCCTTGGCAAAGCACACATTATAATAACTCAAAAGAAATGTCATCTCATTCTCAGTGAAAAAAATCCACTTTGGATAAATAGGATAAACAAGATAAGCACAATAGCCATATAAGATTCTGCAAGTAGAGACAAATAATTATAATTAGAAAAGCAAGTTTCAATTTCTTGAGATTTATAAAGCCTAACAACTAAAATAGAGATAGAGATTTGGATATAGTGGCCTGACAATAAGTAATGGAGGGGAATGGTTGGGAGGGATTTTTTAAGGTCATTTATTCTAGTGCATCTACTTCCCCTTCACGCCCCCAAGTAATCTTCCAGGCTCTGCATAAACATATTCAGAAATGTGGAACACAATGTTTGGAAAATTCTTGTATTGAGCTCAGCTCTCTGCCATAGCAAATCGTTGAGAATATAATGCCTAAACAATTCATTTTAGTTGAGAAGTGGTATTCATTTGGTACTGTCTCTGGACTCCTCACAGGCTAAAATAAAGAGGGGAGAAGGCTTAAACATTTTGGTGGAATGTTTCCAAGGTAGTATGTAATCAGAATAATTAATGCAAGTGTAAATGGGATATTAGTTTCTGGAAACATTTATTTTATGAAATGAATAATAATTACAATGGCAAGATTTGGCATTATTAAAAAAAAGGAATGAAGAGTCGCTTTACAAATCCTTCCCTTTTCTTTCCCCAGTAGGATCTAGGCAAATCACTTGACGTGAGCTATTTCATGAGATTTATAATAAAAGGTATTTTTTTCAGACTCTAGATTTTTATAAGGCCATCTTTTCTTCGATGAATTGGCTTGATGAAAAGAGGATATTACATGTAGTCAAATGGCTATTCTCATAAACAAAAAGTACTTGTAAAATATAGAATAAATGAATCTCCTGGGTGCTATGAATCCACAGAATTGTGCCCCGCCTTCCATTTATATGTTGGTGTCTTAATCCCCAAGGTGACCATATTTGGAGATAGGGCCTTTAAGAGATAGTTAAAGCTAAATGCCATCATAAGGGTAAGCACATAATCTTGCCCACTAGAGACACTAGAATGCTTGCTCTCTCTCTCTGTCTCTTACCATCCCATCTACATGTATTGAAGGAAGGTCACATGAACATATGGAGAGATGGTGACCACTGTAAGCCAGGGAGAGATCCCTCACAGGAAATTAAATCCTCTAGACCTTGGTCTTGGATTTTCTAGCCTCTAGAATAATGAGGAGATTAATTTCTATTGTTTAAACAATATAGTCTCTGGCATTTTGTTAATGGCAGCCCAAGCAAGGTATCATTATTGATCACAGATGATGTATTTTCCCATATGATTACAATAGACTCTATGATCTCCTCCTGTCTACCTCTCCAGCCTCTCATTTTATCACTGTCCATCCACATCATTCTTGACTTCCCATCATACTGAATTTTTTTAGGTTCCTAAATCTATACTTTCTTATTCATGAACTACTGAAATGCTCTCCAGAGTAGCCAGCATGGTCTTTTAAAAAAATCAAATGCAATAAAATGCTGCTCTGCCTCATCTTCAGTGGGATCTTATTGCACTAAGTCTTGAGTCAAAATCTTTTGCCTGACTTGAGCAGTTGGGTTGCTGCCCACCTTTCCATTTTGTCTTGTACAGTGACTCCTGGAACTCCCTCTACCGTTCATATTGATTTCAAGTGCCTCTCCTTCGTCTGTTTTGTCTTTTATGTCTAGTCCTCCTTTGGCTAAATAAGCAGAAGTAAGATGAGCCATTCCCAAATTCTGATGAGGGGATTTTTCCCTCGTACTTTTCCTTCCTGGCAGTCATCACTGCATAAGTGATATTTTGATTACTCTTGTGCTTCCCCATTCAACTGAAAATTCAGACTATGTGCATTAGTCACCTTCGTATCCTCAACATGTATCACAAAGCCTGGGCATGACCATTTGTTAAATAAATATATACCCTCAATTAACTGTTTTTACCTCCTTTACTCTTTACTCTCTACTTCAACCTCCCAAACATCCTTCAAATCCAATCACAGAAAAACATTCTTCCAAAGTAATCTTTCTCCATCTCAAAATTCATCCCTGTGTCTAAACATTTTCCTGTTTGCCTAACCCTCCCTTCCATTAAACTGTGATCTCTCTAATGGTATGGGCCATACTTTGTGTAGTCCTTTATCGTTGTGTCTGAACAGAGTATCTGTTTGCACTAGCAGAGCCTCAAAAAATATTCATTTGCAAATGATTGAACTATAGAGCACAGTACTATCCAGTGGTTATTAACTAGCATCAGTTGTTTCTAAAAAAAAAAAAAACTAAATTCTACCTTCAAAAATGCATCTGCATATGTGAGTTTGGGGGGTGTTTGTGTCAAAAGAAAGCTGATTGGCTGGAATGTGTTCTTGATGTTTCCTAAGGTGCCACAACTATCTAAAAAAGCAAAGGCAGCAGAGAAGCTGCTCAGCATGTCTATAAGATGCTAGTCTGGATGGTTTTGTTTTAACCAAACTGATTTCTTTGTTGAGCATCATCTAGCTGTGCAGGATGCCTTCCAGAGATTAGCTATGGTGTCTTCATTTGCTTTTGAAAATGTGAATAGCTTTGGCATTGCTTGGCAGAGGTTATCCTCTTCACATTCTCCCTGAGGTAATTAAAATGGGAAAATCTCTTTAGGGAAGAATATGGATGGGAAATTATCTTTTTAAAATGGAGAACAGGATGATAGACACCATACGCATACATCACATACCATATACATATGCCCCCTATCCAGGCAGAGCATGGGGAGATGGAAAGTGGTGCTGACGTTCTACTTGTGTTACATAAATTCCTGCTCCCAGACAGAAGTTATTGGATCAAGTATGTGTTTGATTCACATAGGTTAATTCCAATTCCTCTGCTAGAAATCTGAAATTAGCATTTCCAGATGTTGTTCATCTTTTCTTCTTGTTTGACTTGAAGAGATATAAGCTCAGGAATGACTGGGCAGCCATTATGCACCATGAGCATGGGAGGGAGAGAAAGCCAGTCTGCCAAAAGGAAGGATTGAACGAGACAAAGAAGAGCATCAGGGATGAAAGATGATGTGGCTCCAGAGATAGACGGGTGAGGATGTGTGTTAGCTGTCTCAGAGCCTGGCATGTTTTGTTGTTTCTAACCTTGTAAGATTGGACTCTATACTGCCCATGTTTCTTAGGATATATTCTTGCTTCTTTCTAAGTTGCACTTGACTTAATATAATTTGAGTGGATTTCCTTACTTGAAATTAGAAATACTTGACCAAGGCAAGGATTTTATACTGAGTCTCAAGACATTGAAAAATGACTTATGAATAAACAACAATAAAACAAGACCTAGAAGGAAGTGAAAAAAGGGGAAATTGGGCTGATGATAGATTGAGCTGGAATATGGGGATTTTGTTTTTTTTTTTATCTTTCTTTAGGTAAAAGGATCAAAGTACACACACTATCTGACTTAATGTTTGTTCCTCTACATTATTATGGGGAAATCAGCAGGTGATTAGAAAGTAATGCTCCAAGTTCTATGAAAAATCAAATTACTTACTAGTTATTTATTGGTTAAGTCACTGAGAAAAGTACTTGTCTTCCAGGACCAAACACTCTCTTTTCCTGCTTAAACCTCACTAGTTTTGAGTCAGAAAGGATTTTTTTTTTAGGTTCCAAAGTCCATTGAGGACACAATGGTTTGTGTTAGATGAGGCATGAAGACACTTGTACCCTCAGAAATAAACCCTGATATCCTATGGATGTAGAAAACTTAATTGTGAAGTGGCAGCAGGGCTGGCTTTTTCAATTTGTTTATTTGCTGGTTGTATAGCTTGGTCTCTCTGCTCTTACTCTCACATTTTGAGTAATAGCAACACCATTGGACTAAGTGTAGAACTAAGTAATCTACTCGTGTTGTAAGTTTAAGGAAATATAAAGTAATTGCAATACTTTATACTTAATCTTGTAATGCAGACATTTTCCTGTGAGGTTATGTTAGCTCCACCTGTTATTAGTTGATGTCACAATAGCAACTACCATTTGTGGAGAGTTTTCTATATGCTAGGCACTCTGCAAAGGGCTACATGGCTAGGTCACTTGAGCCATTCAACAATCTTTTGATGGACTAATTTTTTAAAGAGTATATATTAGAAAGTGTATATGTAAACAATTTGTTCGTGTAGATTTGAACCAGTCTTCATTCTTAACAAATATTAGAATATATAAAATGCGTATAAAACCATGAGGTAAGATAGCACCTGGTATACTTAAATATTTTTGGTTATCTATCCTGGTGGCGAATCTTAAAGAAATTGTTGGAAAAGGATTTCAAAGCCTAAAATTTCACATCTATGTTTTAAAGCTAATGAATTTTCAGGGTCTCTGAGAACTTAAGCCTTTTTTTTGTTGAAAGATCTACTACTATTTCATGGAGTCTTTCAAAACTTATCTTCTAATCTTAAAAAATATAGGAAGGGGAATTTTGTTCATGAGGCAGTTGCCCAAAATAATCCTCCTAAGTTTATCTACTTTGTAATAAGCAAAAAAATATCATGTATATGTAATATACTTGCAATATTTGTCTCTCAATGCTGACAGAGTATGTGTATGTATTCTAGATGAGAATACACAAAAAAGACTTAAGAGATCTAAATTATAGTCCTGCCTTTGTAATCTCTTTGTACACCTAGAAAATCACTTAACTTCCATTTCCCCATTTTTCTCAGTAAAGTTGAAATTTAAATACACATGGTCTGGTTTGAGAATGAAAATGCAAAGTAATGGCATCATATGCTTAATCTTATTGATATTTTTCCCCACATGGAGTGATAATCATTCACAACCTATCGGAAAGTTGCTACTAAGGGGTTTTCCAAAGTAATTTTGCTTTCTTTTTCTTTGCCTTTGCCTTAGACTTTTTAGAAAACATTATTTGATAGGGGAACTGTACTTTCTTTAGGCGTTAATGGAAATTTTTGTAGCGTAAAATCGTACAAATGTGATTGAAACAAATGGAGCATTTAAATCAATAACAACAAATCATTAGAACAGCCAGTAATTAACCTTTTGTCCCTGTAAAGGATTATTTAGATGGAACACAGGGCAGCATCTTGTGTACAAGTATGGTGTTAGTGTGAAACCTGCTAGTTTGAACGCTATTTTAATCATGAGTTTGATATATGAAATGGAGCATAATTTAATTTAAAAACTGATGCTTTTCAGATGCAAAACTTCCAAAGGTGAGTGAAGATGATAGTACAGGGTTTCCATTCACACAGCTGTTTTCAGCTCTAGAGTACAGTATATTTTTATAAATATAATTTATTTATGCATGACTGGGATAAGAAGGGATCACTTTTGAGAAATGAGAACTATATCTTATAAAAAGCAAAAAAGTACTCGTCTAATCAATGGATAGTTCTTGGTGTTTCAGACTAATTTACCTGTCACCTTTAGGCAGATCTTAAAAGAATTCAAGTCTTATATGAAATAAACTAGACCTTAGTGACAATGGGTCTGATGCAAAGTATAGCCTCAGCAAAATACAGTAACTGAAATACCCTTCAAAGGCAAATAGTAGGACAGATTTCATCCTTTTGTCATTTATTCATTCAACAAAATTGTCAAGACCTATTATGTACATAGCACTTTGTAAGATACTGGGAAACACAGTGACAAGTTAACTTATTATCTAAACTCCAGAAATACAAAAGCTAATAAAGGCAACTCATAATTGCTATAATAATCATCGGAGAGAGCAGGAACATATAAAAAGAAAATATAATTCACTTCTTGAAGGGCCAGGAAAGGCTACCCGTAAAAAGCCTTACCTAAACCAGTTTGAAGGATGAGTAGAAGGGAGTCAGGGGAAGCAGAAAGGAATGGGTCTGTGCTTAGAGGAATAGCAATGCAAGAGTATAGAAATAAGAAAGAACTGTAGAGCTCAAGTACTTTAGTCTAGCAGGACTTTAGAGCTCAATGAAGGGAGAGAAGAAAGAAGAAAGGCTGAAGAGATGAATAATAGCCCGACCATTAAGATCCAGTGCCCCTACTAAAATTTTTAAGGGTAGGCTCACTGCATGGCTCTACACATTTAAGTCTCTGCCTCCTAGCCACCCTTGTGGGTTATAAATAAGTCAAGTACTTAGTTATTTAGCTAAATATATTCACATATATTTTATAAAGCCATCTTCACATCTTTCCCAGAGTCATGCTATCAAACTTCCTTAGCAATAGACCAATTTGTCTTAGCACTTTCATTTCCCAACCAAGAAATTTTTCTCTCAAGTGTGCCAACATGGTCTTACTTCCAGTGTTTTCCATCCTTGATCAACAGGGATAAGCATATCTTCACTGATTTTGTCATACTCACTTTAAAATATAGGTAAAGTATTGCTAGCTCATAAATATGTCAATCCAACTGGAAGATTCTGTCTCAAGGGCTGGTGCAAATCATCCATAAAAACACGCGAAGGATTGAAACTCCTTCATGTAAGGCCAGAAGAAGCTTAACTGGTTTAATTGCCATTGAGGTACAGTATTCTTCCCTAGTAGAAAAAAACCTTATGGTTACATTTCTTCATGATTTATAAATGAGTTTCACTGGTAGCCATTGAAAATTTTAATTTGAATTTAAAGTATGATGCTGTGAGGTTGTTTTTTACTAGTCAAAATTATGTTAAAGTTTTGTGTATGTAATAGGGGAGCTTAATTAAGGAACCTTGATCCAATGGTAATTTTTAAATTAAAAAAATGTCTAGCATTTTGATTTCTCTGAGATCATCAACTAGGGACACTAAATTTTTACCTTACCTAAAGGTTTCAAAGCAAATTAAAAGTGAAGAAAGAAAATCTGACAAAAGCATGATCATTTTCTCTAGACACCATCTTCACAATGTCTATTATAAGTAGGTGATAGTAAATTCCAACAAAATTGTTCAAGTCTTCTTCATTCTTAGAATCATAGAGTATATATTACTTTAGTCAATCTTAAAAATCTTTCATCTGCTGCATTTGATTTGAACTTTCATAAATTATATGTCCTTTTCAGATTTCTTGTCTTGAATCCACCTAGGGTAGGGTGGAGGAGTCATTCATTCAAATAATACATTTTAATTTGTGAATGTGTATTTGATCTTGAGTAGCCAAAAAGAAAAGAGAGAATTAATAAAATCTTAACATAAAGGAGAAATCTTCAGTTAAATGTTGTTATTAATTACAATAGACATTATTGCTACTTGAAGGGTACATTGTAAGTGATAAATTTCTTACAATAATTGAGAGGAGATGAGCATTTATAGCTCTATTTCTAGATGAGGAAAATCATGCAGAGAGAGATCAAATATTATGTAGGTCACTCAGAATGAAAGAGACTGCCTACTTCACAACCCTATCCATTTTGTTTTCTTTCTGGGAATATACTCAGAGTAGATATCTCAGCTTTTCTTTTTAGTTAATCGTGGTCATATTACTGAGTTCTAGCCAATACACTCTGAGAAAAGTGAGGAGTGCTGCTTCCAGGCCTTCCATGCTTCTTTCCCCTTTTACCATGAATTTTAGACACCATCTTTGAGAATGGAAAAATTGCAAGATGGGAGAGCCTAGGAACTTGAATCACTGCTTAGAGGACAGCCACCAACCAAAGAGGAGTATTTTTTTTCTTCTTTTCATATGAAAACAATTGATGTCTTTTTAAATATATATATTTTTTATTTTTATTTATTTGAGAGAAAAGGAGAGAGAGCATGAGATGGTGGAGGGGCAAAGGGAGAGGAAGAAGCAGGCGCCCTGCTGAGCACAGAACTGGATATAGGGCCCTATCCCAGCACCTGAGATCATGGCCTGAGCCAAAGTCAGATGCTTAACCAACTGAGCCACCCAGGTGCACCCGACATCTTTTATATTAAACCACTGAGATTTGGGGATTTGTTACAGCAATTAATGTTGCCCTAAACAATATGTATAGCCAGTAACTAGAGAAAGCAGGATTTGAATTGAGGCAGGCCTTGCCCCCAAAGGATATATTCTGAATCACTTTTCAGCTGTCAGACTATATAATGCCTTCCATATATTGCCTCCGGGATTGTCATAATGGGGACACTATGTTGGAAACTAATTACCTGAAACATTTGCAATATGGTCCCGAAGCCTCAAGTTCCATGCTGATTCCATCTAGGAGGTGCAGTTTTTTCCCTCTCTAGGAACTCAGAATTGTAGAAAATAGGATATGCCTAATGGGTCACAAAATGGGGCAATAGCAATGACTGCTTGCTTATTTATAACAACTTAGTTACTGATTTAGTGGTTTCATTGATTAAGATCATGTTTAACAACTGCATCCAAAAAACAAATTATTTGGGCTTCACAGACTAAACAGAAGCAATTACTTGTCATCTAGTACTATGGAACCTAGGAGCTTAGATGGGAGCTGTAATTTGGCAAAATAAAAGGGAAATCGATTTCTGTTTCTGGGTGCCTTCATGATAATTGAGGATGATGAAAATCATTATCAAGATAAGATAACAGAACCCATTTATCCTATCTAGAATTTTGGCCTAAAAGTTTTTCTGTGGAAATCCATCTCACTAGGATCAAGAAAATGAGTCGTGGTTGAACTCACTGATGTATTCCACTATCCCAGTTAGTCCTCTCTGCCACTCAATCCCCCTAAACTCTGAATCAAATAATTTCTCAGAGGGATCCAGGAGTAAATGCTGTATTTATGAGGCCTATGAAAAATCTGTTGTTAGGATTTGATCTGCTCGCTATTTCTCAAATAAGGATATAAGATAGAAAGATATCTTGTCATTCTGAGGAAATGTGTTGTTTTGCGTTGCCATATGACAATTCTTCAGTTATACCAAGAAGACAAAAATTAGGCAAAGGTAAGTGCCCCTCACTTTAATTTAAGTAGCTTGGGTAGTGAGAAGATCCTTCTGTCTAAGAAAATCTCCTCCGGTGCTTGAAGTTATTAATAAGCTACAAAGCCACAATGTCAAAAGACATAAAAATCCCCATGGACAGGAAATACAGAAACGAAAATTTACACTACCTGAAAATGACTTATTTGAGAGCCTTTCCCAAGAGCAGATTGTGATCAACAAAAAGAAAGGCTAAAGTTCAATGCCAGAAAGAGGGCAAAAAGTTCAGGAAGAAAAAACTGAGAGCTCCCCAAACTTAATTTCTTCCATTTCTCGCCTCTGCCTTGGGCCAGTTTTGTAATGAAATTTTATCTCCATGAATGTATGCATAAAGTAAAATAAAATCCAGTAGCATCTTTTGGTCTTGGCTATGTTGCTTGAACGTATTTTTACATCCCTAATTCACCTTCTAAAGAAAGCAACCTAACAATAAAAGCTTTTTAAAAACTTCAAATTGATGGTAATAATTCATTTACAAACTTAGTTGGTGGTAACTGTCTCATTTAAAATTCATTTCCATGGTATATGTGTAGGCCTCATTTTTAATGCGCAAAGCTCTTTGTTTAAATTGAATTTCTCTGTGCTTATTAATCACATACAATATTGGGAATGGAACCTCAAAATAACATTGCCTCCCAGAGAGTGGTTTTTTCACCGCTTCCCAGAGCACAGTCAGGATTAAAATACAGCATGAGAAATTATTCCTCTATGCCTACCTATATTTCAAAATTTATATCTTATTGCCTGAGATATTTTATAATAGCTGTGTTATTATCAACCTAGTTCCCTTTTCACTAGTAGGAGAAGTGGATGAACAATGAGATGATGAGAATAAATTAAGAGGCATTTATGTGAGGTCACACATGTGCTCCATCTTCCTTATTTGTGAAGGACTGGGGCCTAGGCAATAGCAGAGGTGGAGAAGCTGTGAGGAAATATCTTCCTCTCCTGCCAAAGATGAGTCTTTCCTAACACCCTTCTTTTCTAAACCAAAAGGAGAAAATTACTTGGTCAGATTCTGGAACACCTGTTGGGCCTCATTCCCCAGGAAGGAATGATATCACCTTGGGCCTTAAACCTTACACCTTATGCTTTTAGTATAATCCAGGTGTTCTTTAAGCCTAACAGAAAGCTCCATTTCTAGGCTTTAGCAGAATCACAAAGAATACTTGT
Source organism: Canis aureus (assembly GCF_053574225.1). Classification (NCBI taxonomy): domain Eukaryota; kingdom Metazoa; phylum Chordata; class Mammalia; order Carnivora; family Canidae; genus Canis; species Canis aureus. The sequence goes on from NC_135614.1 coordinate 51,470,629, forward strand.
GTTTTTTTAAGGTATTATTTATTTATTTGAGAAAGAGAGATCATGAGGGGGAGGGTTGGAAGGAGAAGCAGATTCTTCGCTGAGCAGGGAGCCTGACATGGGGCTCAATCCTAGGACCCTGAGATCATGACTTGAGCTGAAGACAGATGCTTAACTGACTGAGCCACCCAGGCGCCCCACAAAAAATACTTGCATTCATTTTTGCCATTTGTAGTTCTGTTGGGAACCTCAGAGAAAAGGTGGCAGGCTATATTTTGTGGCAGAATTATGGTATTCCAAGATCCCTTGACCAAAACACCACTCTCTACACCCCTCCTCCAAAAGCTTATATATGCCACATTTAGCTCTTTCATTTATATAAGCAAATGATAAGAGTATTGATGGTGCTGATGAGATCTAAATTTGACACAGCAACAGATAAGAGGGCTATCATATTGTTAGCAGATTAGAAAGTTCAGGAAACAAAGAAAAATTCTACATATAGATTGTTGTCTTGGATTTCAACCAGCTGAATTTCTAGAAAGCATTCTTACTTGCAAATTCATCATTGCCCCAGAGAAAATCAGTAACCTCTGTGTATTTTATTTAATGCATTTCTATGTCTGGATAATACCACTAAAGCTGTTAGAATATTAAAGAGGGTGGACATAACCTCGGGAATTAGAATAACTGTTTCCTGTCCATAGGACAGGTATGGATTTACCTGGCTTTGTCATTATTGTGTTATTTTGATGTTTTAGCATAGTAGCACTGAAGAACAAGATATTTGTATGTCAGGTTATCAATGTCAATCTTAAAAAATGGTAATTTCTTTGAAAACAATGTCAGCTCCTGCCAAATCATTGCCCCTTCAAACTAAAGGACCAGAGAACTAATTAGAAACTAAAAGTCTACATTTCTACTGAATCTTAAAAAAAAAAAAAAAAAAAAAAAAAACTCTCGTATATAAGAGTGACACATGGAAAAAAATAGGAAAAGAGCTATGTTCTGGATTTGTTTAATGATGATTATAGAAAAGGAAATAGCCAAAGAAAGGGGCATTCAAAATATAAAGATCAGTGGGAGTAAATATTCTAAATAAGAGATAAGCAAAAGAAAAATGATCCTCACAAGAGCCAGAGATAGTAATGAAAATTCTGAGTTTCCCACGGCATTTGAGAGTCAGCCACATTTTAAAAGCCAGTGATCAAGATAATCCTAGTGGCTGCTGGAGTTCTTTGGTCCTCCAAATGCCTGATGCTAGGATTATAGGTGCACCTCACAGAGAGCATTCTTTTGGAGGACTTTGTTAAAGATGCTTCATAAAGGCGGACTGCTTTTCAAGCCAAAGCTTAAAGGTGGTTGTCAGGAACATGTGGTTATAGAAAAGAATAGGCCCTAGATTCATACAGGTGATATGGCAAAGAGAGTAAGACAGTGGTCTAAGAGCCTGGCTTGATGCTATCATATAGCTATGTGGCCAGAAGCAAGTCATTTCCCCTTACTCTGCCTTGTAATTTTCCCCTAAAATGGAGATAATTATATTACCTACCATTTTGGGTTGCAGTTAAAGTCAAATGAGATAATGCACAGGAATGTATCAAGTCGTTGGCAAGTCCATGTTGTTAGAACTCCATGGCTGCATTGCCACTCTGCGCTGGGCATGGTGATGAGGGCATGTGGAGGTTATCTAACCCAACCAGCTCCCATTATACAGATAGGAAAACTGAGGCTTAGAAGTAACATAGGATATTACAAGTGAGCTATTTATTAAACAAGATGTTCTAACCCTACATCACAAAGAGGACACCTAAACCACATATTGGAAATATTTGCAGTGACAATAAAGGATTCAGAAGCCCAGCACTAAGATGGGTATGCCGCTTGTGCCTGAACCACCAGCAGCTGTGTTCACAGAAACCAAAGGGTGAGAGTGTCTGCTGGAGCTGACAAGCCATGAGGACAAGGACCTTTTTTGAAGGTGAAACAGAAGGTTATTTCAAGCTCTTTGGGTAAATCCCCAGATTCCTCAAAGTGGGAAGCTGAGGAGGCTTCCTATTTGATGTTCTAATTCCTAAGTGAGAAAAAAAAAATCTCTAGGCTTCGTCATTGCTCAAGGTGAGCTGAAGTAGGGCATGCCACGTGCTGTTCCCAGGCAGCTGTATTTACTCGCAAGCATTTTTCCCCAACTGCATAGGGTCATGCAGTGTGGTCTCTGCCAGCAATCCAGAGAATGCACAATGAGGCTCCTTCTGATTGCTAAAGCTTTTTCAGTGTAGCAGGGAATAAATACCCTTGCCAGGCATAAGACTATCTCTATCTTTTTAATACAATGGAAACAAATGATCTGTCTTTTTCATCATGATCATCTTTTGGCTTTGACATGGAGAATGGGGACTCAAGAGACCGCCAGAAATATCACTGGGCTCTTGTTCTGTATCTTTAAGAAAGAAATATTAGAGACATAATTAGATTTGTCTGAATCTTTCAGGCCATGTGCTAACATCAGAACCCATTTTAGAACATAAAGCTCTCTAGTTCACATCTGAAATTTAAAATCTTTAGGAATTTGGGGAGCTGTTCCTGAGTCCCCTGCAATGAGATGCAAAATTATGTTTTTACCTGCATGTTTATAGATTAAGCATTTAAGGTTCACCCAGCTAACAAGAGGCCAGAGGTATACTAAACTCATCATTTCAGAGTACAATATCTGAGCTGTTTCATATTCTTCTGTGTGATAAGATTCTGTTTGGTGGAAAGAAAAAAAACTCTACTTAAAAAGAGAAAGAAAGAAAAGGGTCTTCTCAATTGATTACAGACCTGCCTTGACTCCATTGAAAAGAAATGCCTTACAAGAACATTACATGGATTGTGCACATATTACATGGGTTGCATGAATGCCCTGGCAGGGGATGCTGAGCAGGGAGCCCAATGTGGGGCTAGATCCCAGGACACTGGTATATGACCTGAGCTAAAGGCAGACACTTAACCAAGTAAGCCACCCAAGTATCCCTGTGGTTTTGATTTGTATTTCCCTGGTGCCAAGTGATGTTGAGCATTTTGGATTTTTCATGTGTCTGTTGACCATTTGTACATCTTCTATGGAGAAATGTCTGTTCATGTCTTCTGACTATTTTTTGATTGTATTATTTGTTCTTTGGGTGTTGAGTATAATAAGTTCTTTATAGATTTTAGATGGTAGCCCTTTGTCTGATAAAAGACAGAAATTATCTTTTAAGTCCTGTACATTTTCCTACATCTCAGAGTTTGCTGACATAATTACTATTAAATAGATGCAAAATAGAAATTCAGCCATTATTCTTTCTAATGCTTAAGTAATCCTATCTTTAGCTAGTAGAAGAAAGAAATGGTTATTAATTAATTTCATTATTCCTTAAAACCATATAAAGTATTAAATAATAAAGGAAAACTAAAAGAATGAAGAGAATAAAATGTAAACTTTCCTAACTCTTAAAATATTTTTTAAAAAGGAAAATCAACCATAGAGGCAGGCTATATCTGCTCTAAATAAATCATAAAATAAATTCAGAACTAAGAACAAATATCTCTTGTGAGTACAGTAAATGTACTCACTTCTCTATTAAAGTAAAAACATTTTTAAGTTGGCTAACAAAGCAAAATACAATTTGATTGGGATATATATATATATATATATATATATATATATACACACACACACATATATATGATACATAATTTAAAATGAATCCAAAAATAATAAATAAAGATAATAATAAAAATAAAAGAGCAGCAAAGATATACTAGGCAAATTCATAAGAAAATAAGGTAGGAGTCATTATCTTGCTATAAAACAAGAGGTAAATCAGGCCAAAAGTCAAATCAGGCAAGTATTATACAATGCTGAAAAAAAAAACAATATACAAAGAAGACATAATTATCCATGTCTTGGCACCAGGTAATTTACACAATTACAAATTTTAAGAAGATACTACAGGCAATGCAAACAAATGGACAAGAGAAACTGATAATGTTTTCCTTTATTTTTTTAAATAATTACATGTTTTTATTGAAAACAGTGACAACCCCCACACGTGTATACATGTTTGTGTAAGATTATATTAGAATGTGTAAGTGCAGAAGGAAGCCTAAATGTGTTAACAAAAAGAAATACAGCTATGGTAAAACTAACATGTGTAATAAGGTCTTGTGATAATGATTTACTTTAACATATACATCAGTATGAGGCAGCCCAAGAAACCATCACTAATAATGTAAAAGATCTAAACAACATGATCAGTAAGTGTATAAAACAGAGTGTATAAAAGCGTATAAAAAAGTGTATAAAAATATGTGTATAAAACAGACATAAAAATATAAAAATATAATTTCTGACAACAGAAATTTAACTTTACAGCTTGTAGCTGTAGAATATTTGTGAAAATTGATCACACATTATACACCAAATTATTCTCAATGCATTCCTCCCAAAATATAATTCAAGCAATATTTCCATGATCACAGTGCTGTAAAGTTAGAAATTAATACAGGATTAAGATACGATGAATGTATGTACATTATTGTGTTTTACATAGATCTGTTAGGTTGAGTTTGCTGGCAGTGTTATTCAAATATTCTCTGTTCTTACTGGGGTTTTTGCTGCTTTTTTCTATAAGTTATTTACATAAGTGATTAAAAATTGTACACAATAATTGTGGAGTTGTCTATTTTTTTATTTCTGTCCAATTTTGTATCTAATTTTGAACTGCTATATTTTCCTCAAGAATTGAAAATCTATTTCAGATATTTGAATTTTATCATCTAAAATTTATTTTCTGATATAATACAGCTATATCAACTCTTCTATTTAGTTCTGATTGATAGATATCTACCTACAGAGAGAAAGAGAACTTTATGGAAGCATAATGGGAATGTCAAAAGTACACATAATATATACATCACTGCAATTAATATAATGTATGTTTCCACCATCCACAAGTGTTCTCATGCCTCTCTGTAATCCATCCTTCCCTCCATGCCTACCTATAAGCAACCCCTAACCCATCTGCTTTATGTCAGTACAAATGGTTCAATTTTCTACAATGTAACATAAATGAAATCAAATAGTTCATATTCTCTTTTATTTTTTGCTCACATTTTATAGCTTAAAATATAATTTAGGGATTAATTCATGTTATTCTGTGTATCTATAGCTCATTTTATTTTATTGCTCGGTAGTAGTCTATTGTAAAGATATATCATAAGTTATCCATTCACCTATTTATAGATTTTTGGGTATTTTTCTTTTCATTTTGGAGCTGCTATAAACAAAGCCCTATGAATATTTGAATACAAGTCTTTGTACAGACATATATTTAATTTCTTTTGGGTTAATACTTTGAATAAAAACCTTTTAAGACTCTATTTTGTGGCTTCACGTCCATCAGTTTTCAGCTCTTATCTTTGCAAATATTGTTTTTGTTCTCTTCTCCACTTCTGGGACATTCATAGCACAAATGATTGATCTCCTCTTACCTCTTTTCAATGTTGCCAATCTTTTTGACTCTCTATTTCTTTCTGATCATTTGACTTATTTATTTTTACATATGTTCTGGTATACTGATTTCCTTTTTGGTTGCCTGAATCTGATTTTAACCTATGCTTTGAATTCTTCATTTCACATAATTTATTATTTAGTTACTGAATTTTTACTTTCATAGTTTCTATTTTCTGTAAAAAACTGTCGAATGCTTATTTCTTTTTGTGTAGCAGGCATATTTACTTAATTGTCTGTATATCAAGGCTCCCATAACTGGTGTCTCTGTGTGTCTTTATATTCTTTTTTCCTATAGTGTCATTTATGTTGTATGGTCTGCCAGTGGGCCTCATTGTTTTATAAAATGTACTAAATGTTATATTTGAGAAAGTATATTTGTAAATAATTTGAGCTCTATAAATGCATTAACCTCCTTTAAGAAAGACTTACATTTGACCTACAGGAATTAATATTCCAGGGTGTCTTGGGGACATTGGCACCTTGAGTTCACCTCAATCTAATTTCAGGAATTGAGAGGATTCTATTCTAAGCTGCAATATATATGTAGGCTGTGTAATTCTGCAATATTCTTGGGACCCTCTTCAAAGTGAGAGGGTTCACCACCATGATCTACATTTAGGAATGTTGTACACTACCTCCTGTTCTCCTTACCCCCAGCAGGCCATCAAAAAGCATTTCTCAGCCTCTCAGTGGCACTTCTGAGATCAGAAAAACAAATACACAAAACAAACCTCCAAAAAAATCTCAGAGAAAGAATAATACAAACCAGGCTTATTAATAAGAAAGACGTTGTTAGCAAAAACGATGACATGGTCAGAATAACAGTTTTCACATTCTTTCGATCACTTAAACTATATATATTTGGGGTGTGCAAAGTCTGTTTGTTTTTAGGATATATTTTGGGCAAGTGCAGTTTGGGTTTGTCCTTCTCTCTCCAAACATATTGTAGAATATCAGTAAGTTTTGTTCTTAATGATGAACTTTGGTTGCTGCTCACTCACTCAGAAATCACTATGAAACAGAGCTGTACTACTTGACTTTGCTGTTCCTGAATTTTGCCAAATATACAAAAATTCACAAAGTATCCAAAGGCTCTCTGCTGAATATTTACATTATGGTCCTGGAGAAGGCTGAGGCCGAGAAGCATCAGCCAGGACATGACAAAAACAATAATGGGCAAGGCTCAAACAAGTGATTCATTTCTGCTGCATTCAAGGCCATCACTAAATATCATGGGTATATGTCATCTTCACTGTTTCTGATGCCCAGCATTTTATTTATTTATTTTTTAAAATTTATTCCTGAGAGACAGTGGGGAGGGGCGAGGCAGAGACACAGGCAGAGGGAGAAGCAGGCTCCATGCAAGGAGCCTGATGTGGGACTCAATCCTGGGTCTCCAGGAACACACCCTGGGCTGAAGGTGGCACTAAACCGCTGAGCCACCCAGGCTGCCCTGATGCCCAGCATTTTATTTTATTTTATTTTTAATTTTTTGTTGGAGTTCAATTTGCCAACATATAGCCTAAAACCCAGTGCTCATTCCGCCAAGTGCCCCCCTCAGTGCCCATGACCTGGTCATCCCAACCCCCTGCCCACCTCCCCTTCCACTACCCCTTGTTCTTTTCCCAGAGTTAGGTGTCTCTCATGTTTTGTCACCCTCACTGATATTTTCACTCATTTTCTTTCCTTTCCCTTTATTCCCTTTCAATAATTTTTATATTCTCCAAATGAATGAGACCATATAATGTTTGTCCTTCTCCGATTGACTTACTTCACTCAACATAATACCCTCCAGGTCCATCCAGGTCGAAGCAAATGGTGGGTATTTGTTGTTTCTAATGGCTGAGTAATATTCCATTGTATACATAGACCACATCTTCTTTATCCATTCATCTTTCGATGGACACCGAGGCTCCTTCCACAGTTTGGCTATTGTGGACACTGCTGCTAGAAACACCGGGGTGCAGGTGTCCCAGCATTTCACTGCATCTGTATCTTTGGGGTAAATCCCCAGCAGTGCAATTGCTGGGTCGTAGGGCAGGTCTATTTTTAACTCTTTGAGGAACCTCCACACAGTTTTCCAGAGGTGCTGCACCAGTTCACATTTCCGCCAACAGTGCAAGAGGTGTTCCCCATTCTCCACATCCTCTCCAACATTTGTTGTTTCCTGTCTTGTTAATTTTCACCATTCTCACTGGTGTGAGGTGGTATCTCATTGTGGTTTTGATTTGTATTTCCCTGATAGCAAGTGATGTGGAACATTTTCTCATGTGCTTGTTGGCCATGTCTAAGTCTTCCTCTGTGAAATTTCTGTTCATGTCTTTTGCCCATTTCATGATTGGATTGTTTGTTTCTTTGCTGTTGAGTTTAATAAGTTCTTTATAGAACTTGGATACTAGCCCTTTATCTGATAGGTCATTTGCAAATATCTTCTCCCATTCTGTAGGTTGTCTTTTAGTTTTGTTGACTGTTTCTTTTGCTGTGCAGAAGCTTTTTATCTTGATGAAGTCCCAATAGTTCATTTTTGCTTTTGTTTCTCTTGCTTTCATGGATGAATCTTGCAAGAAGTTGCTGTGGCCAAGTTCAAAATTGACCATAAAGTTGAGGGTCCACTTCTGGGTTCTCTACTCTGTTCCATTGACCCATGTGTCTGTTTTTGTGCCAGTACCACCCTGTCTTGATGACCACAGCTTTATAGTACAACCTGAAATTTGGCATTCTGATGCTCCCAGCTATGGTTTTCTTTTTTAATATTCCCCTGGCTATTCAGGGTCTTTTCTGATTCCACACAAACTTTAAAATGATTTGTTCCAAGTCTCTGAAAAAAGTCCATGGTATTTTGATAGGGATTGCGTTGAACATGTAAATTGCCCTGGGTAGCATAGACATTTTCACAATATTCATTCTTCCAATCCATGAACATGGAATATTTTTCCATCTCTTTGTGTCTTCCTCAATTTCTTTCAGAAGTGTTCTGTAGTTTTTAGGGTATAGATCCTTTACCTCTTTGGTTAGGTTTATTCCTAGGTATCTTATGCTTTTGAGTGCAATTGTAAATGGGATTGACTCCTTAATTTCTCTTTCTTCAGTCTCATTGTTAGTGTATAGAAATGCCACTGACTTCTGGGCATTGATTTTGTATCCTGCCACACTGCCAAACTGCTGTATGAGTTCTAGCAATCTTGGGGTGGAGTCTTTTGGGTTTTCTATGTACAGTATCATGTCATCGGCGAAGAGGGAGAGTTTGACTTCTTCTTTGCCAATTTGAATGCCTTGTTTCCTTGGATTTCATCTTTCTATTACAGAGTCCCCCTTAATATTTCTTGCAGAGTTGGTTTGGTGGTCACATATTCTTTCAGTTTCTGCCTATCTTGGAAGCTCTTTATCTCTCCTTCTATTCTGAATGAGAGGCTTGCTGGATAGAGTATTCTTGGCTGCATGTTCTTCTCATTTAGGACCCTGAATATATCCTGCAATCCCTTTCTGGCCTGCCAGGTCTCTGTGGAGAGGTCTGCTGTTAACCTAATACTTCTCCTCATAAAGGTTAGTAATGTCTTGTCTCTTGCTCTTGGATCTTCTCTTTATCTTTGGAATTTGTAAGTTTCATTATTAAATGTCGAGGTGTTGAACAGTTTCTATTGAGTTTAGGGGGGATCTCTCTATCTCCTGGATCTGAATGCCTGTTTCCCTTTCCAAGTTAGGGAAGTTCTTAGCTATGATTGGTTCAAATACACTTTCTGGTCCTCTGTCCTTTCGGTGTCCTCTGGAACCCCAATTAAACATAGATTTTTCCTTCTGAGGCTGTCATTTATATCCCTTAACCTTTCCTCATGATCTTTTAATTGTTTTTCTCTTTTTCCCTAAGCTTCCTTCCTTGCCATCAACTTGTCTTCCATGTCACTCACTCGTTCTTCTACCTCGTTAACCCTCATCATTAGGACCTCCAGTTTAGATTGCATCTCATTTAATTGATTTTTTTTAATTGATTTTTAATTTCGGCCTGATTAGATCTAAATTCTGCAGCATGAAGTCTCTTGAATCCTTTATGCTTTTTTCCAGAGCCACGAGTAGCTTTATAATTGTGCTTCTGAATTGGCTTTCTGACATCGAATTGTAATCCAAATTTTGTAACTCTATGGAATTTTCTTATTCTTTCTTTTGTGGTGAGTTTTTCCTTCTAGTCATTTTGCTCAGTGCAGAGTGGCCAAAAACAAGTTGTACTGGGAAAAGGAGAACCAGTACCTTGAAGGGGCTAGCTATTATTGGGAAAAAGGTCACTATTACCGTCTAATAAAAACTGAGTCATGAGACCTTTCAGATGTATATTGGTGGGTCGTGTGGTTGGAGGATGATTGCCAACACATATCTTGGATGTTAAGAGATAGAGGATATTTCTAAAGGAATTTTTATATGTTAAAGTAGACTTACAGGATTCTGGCTGGGGGGCGGGCGGTGACTAAGATTGCCTTTTGCCCTTAGCAAAGTATTAACATCAAGGCAGTTGAGTCTGTAGAGGAATGTCCCTTTACCTGTTTCAAGGACTTGTCTATGTGCTGCCCTGGGCTCGTGCTTTGCCCTCAGCTAGTCCTCTGTTCCTCCATCACTATTGTTATTAAAAGTATTAATTGATTTAAATAGCATATGAGAGTCTTCCATTCAAATTCATGTAATAACAAGCATAGACCCTGAGAGTCAGCTTAAATACTCACTGACTCTCCTGCCATACCTCCCACAACTCTCCACCAAGTTCATCCCATTCCAGCCATGCTGGCTTTCTCTGTAATTCTTAAATATGTCAACTAGGTTTAGACCTCAGAGTCTTTGCACTTTCTCTTTCCTCTGCCTCATGCAGTACTTTCCTTGATATCCACATGGTAGTTCCCTCACTTGGCTGATGCTTTCATTCAAATGTCAGAGCCTCATCTGGATGTATCAGAGAAGCATTCCCTGAGCCCATGTAAAATAGCATCATTCCATTTTCACTCACTATCCTTCACCCTGCCCTTGCTTTATTCTTCTTCATTGCATTTGTGTTTGACATTATATGTGTGTGTGTGCATGTTTTGGTTACTGCAGAATTCCCAATGACTAAATCAGCTCTGGACACAGAGTTATTGGTCAGCAATTACTTGGCTCAGTGAAAGAAGTTTGTTTGGTCTCATGTAAACCCACTACCAAATTTATGGTTGAGTATTTACTTTTGCCTTGTTGAAAAATCACTCTCTTCTCTGAATAGAAGAGTTGGGCTCCGTTGGTCATTTTCTGTGTTTTTACCATCTCTATATTGAGCACTCTTCTATTCCTTATCATATTATATTTGAATTAATTGCTTCTTTCATATATTCCTTGATAGTAAGCTGTGATTTTTGGTCTTTCCCATAAATCAGTTTGAAAGTTAACAAGTAGAATCCCATGTATTTTAAAAATACACAATTGTATGAACCTTAGATGCAAATAGATAGAAAGGAAGAAAGGAAAAAGGAAAGGAAGGAAGAAAGGAAAGAACACCTAATACCAGTTTTAGCCTGGAAGTAAGAGAAAGACCATGAAATATGTTTACTTATTGTCCTCTTCCTACATTAGCTAGAAGGAACTAGAATAAGATTAGTGGGCCTCCCAGTTGTTTTCCCTAGAGATGACTGTCTTTGCTGCCTTATCCCATAATGGAAAAAAATCTGAAAGCTAAACCAAAACTGATGCAAAATTGGTCTTGAGTAGGATTCCTATATAAGCCTATAAGCTGTTTGAAAATGAGAATCATATGGTCAACTAATATTCGATAAAGGAGGAAAGACTATCCACTGGAAGAAAGATAGTCTCTTCAATAAATGGTGCTGGGAAAATTGGACATCCACATGCAGAAGAATGAAACTAGACCACTCTCTTTCACCATACACAAAGATAAACTCAAAATGGATGAAAGATCTAAATGTGAGACAAGATTTCATCAAAATCCTAGAGGAGAACACAGGCAACACCCTTTATGAACTTGGCCACAGTAAAACTTCTTGCAAGATACATCCACAAAGGCAAAAGAAACAAAAGCAAAAATGAACTATTGGGACTTAATCATAATAAGAAGCTTTTGCACAGCAAAGGATACAGTCAACAAAACTAAAAGACAATAGGGGGAGAGAATGGATAGGAGAAAGGAAAAACAGAAAAGAGGGAGGAAAGGAAGGGATAAAAGATGGAAGGAAAGAAGCATGGAAGGACAAATGATAGATAGAAAGATAGAAGGGTGCCTGGGTAGCTCAGCAGTTGAACATCTGCCTTCAGCTCAGGATGTGATCCCAGGGTCCCAGGATCAAGTCCAACATTGAGCTCCCTGCATGGAGCCTGCTTCGTCCTCTACTCCTGTCTCTGCATCTTTCTCTCTGTGTCTCTCATGAATAAATAAATAAAATATTTTTTAAAAAGATAAATATTCAAAATTATTCTACTCTGTAACACTCTTAATTGTTCTCTAAGACACAAATATCTAAAAAGTCTTACTCTCCAGTATTCTGGTGACTACTTCATAGGGACTTCGATTTGTTTGTTGTTAGATCTTTAGTACTTAGTACAATGTAGGTCCTTTGTAAATATTTTGTAAATTAATTAATGCATACATATCATGAAAATTACACCAGCAAAATAATTATTGACTTGTTTTTATTTAAATCAAATAAACATACAAGAAGTTGCTGTCTGTGTTCTCCTCTAAGATTTTGATGATTTCCTGTCTTACATTTAGATCTTTTATCCATTTTGAATTTACTTTTGTGTATGGTGTAAGAAAATGGTCCAGTTTCATTCTTCTGCATGTTGCTGTTCAGTTTTCCCAACACCATTTGTTGAAGAGACTGCCCTTTCTCCATTGGATATTCTTTCCTGTTTAGTCAAAGATTAGTTGATCATATAGTTGTGAGTCCATTTCTGGACCTTGGTCATAGCAACTTCTTACTAGACACATCCCTGGAGGTAAGGGAAACAAAAGCAAAAATGAACTATTGGGACTTCATCAAGAGAAAAAGCTTTTGTACAGTGAAGGAAACAATCAACAAAACTAAAAAACAGACTACAGAATGGGAGAAGATACTTGCAAATGACATATCTGATAAAAGGTTAGTATCCAAAGTGTATAAAGAACTTATCAAACTCAACACCCCAAAACCAAATAACCCAGGTAAGAGATGGGCTGCAGACACGAATAGACATTTTTCCAAAGGAGACATCCAGATTCTTAACATCATTCATCATCAGGCAAACACAAATCAAAACCACAATGAGCTACCACCATCTCACACCTAAACTAAAATTAACAGCACAGGAAACAACAGATGTTGGCAGGTTGTGGAGAAAGGGGAACCATCTTATACTGTTGGTGGGAATGCAAACTGGTGCAGCCACTCAGAAAAATAGTTTGGAGGTTCCTCAAAAGCTAAAAATAGAACTATCCTATAACCCAGCAATTGTACTACTAGGCATTCACCCAAAGGATACAAAAACACAGATTTTAAGGGGTACATGCACTCTAGTGTTTACAGAAATATTATGAACAATAGTCAAACTATAGAAAGAGCTCAAACATCCATCAGCTGGTGAATAGATCAAGGAGATATGGTATATACATATAATGGAATATTACTCAGCCATCAAAAAGAATGAAATCTTGCCATTTGCAGTGACGTGGATGGAGTTGGAGTGTACTATGCTAAGTGAACTAAGTCAGTAATAGAAGGACAACTACCATATGATTTCACTCCTATGTGGATTTAAGAAACAAAGCAGAACATATGGGGAGGAAAAAGAGAGGGAGAGAGAGAGAGAAAGAGAGAAACAAATCATGAGACTCAATGATAGAGAACAAACTGAGGGTTGATGGAGGGAAGTAGGTGGGGCATGGGCTAGATGAGTGATGGGTACTAAGAAGGGTACTTGTGATGAGCACTGGGTGTTATATGTCACTGATGAATCACTAAGTTCTACTTCTGAAACCAATATTACACTATATGTTAACTAATTAAAACTTAAATATAAACTTGAAAAAAATCATGTAAAGGTACAAAGAATAGCTAAAACCTTGACCTGTAAGACTGGTACAGCCACAAAGTGAACTCTCTTTCTGTGCTTCAGACTTATTTTCAATCTCTGTTTCAAAGTCTTAGTGAATTAGCTAATACTGGGGTAATAACAAAACAAACTCACCCACATCCGAAATTTTCAATTGGGAACTTATCTCCAGAATTTCCTTCCTAACTTGTAATACACAGATCACTGAAGTTATCTAGTTAACTATAAATAGTTAATAGTCTTTGGAGAAAACTATCCTAATAGCCTTCTTTTATTGTTAATACTACCATAAGGAATCACAGTAAGTCCCTTATTGAAAAATGTATGAGACAAGGTATAAAATGTGGGGATTTTACAATAAATCATTTTGAACAGATATAGAAGTAATAAACATGGATCAACTAAAAGGCTAGCATATTGACTAAAGGCACCATCACAGTTATTTCATTGGGGAATAACAGTTCATCTTGCTAAATATGGGCTATTACAGAAAACAGAATCATTCTCGCTTATTTCATTGTTCTTTATTTTTTTAAAATCACAGAAGTTTGAGACTGACTTAGAACACAAAAAGCTCAAGTTTGAAATATATATAAATACAAATCTTGTGCAGTGATGCTGTAATAACTTTTCCATTATTTTAATGATATTTGTAATGCTCCAATCATTCAAATAATAGCATATGAGAAATTAATAGGTATTTGGCAAAATTTGATATTAAAATCATTGGATTTAAATTTAAATTGGGAAAAAATTGCATATTGGCATGAAGACTGAAAATGGAGTTATAGAAATACATTTACAATTTTTCAAATCCTTGCCAATTTTCACTCCTCATTTCAGTGAAAAAAAAAAAGGAAAATCATTTAACTGAATCAAAAATTTCTAAGAGGAGCTGACTATTCTTGTTGGGAGCTACCTTATCGGATTCTGAAGGCAGTGGATAATGAGAGTCGTGAACGTTTTGAGCATTTCTGTTCCCTTTAGTGTCAATCTTAATGCTGATTTAGAAGTTTTATGAGTGAATCAAATGACATAGTTAATATCATTTAAAATTTGTGGTACCTGGAAATATCAGAAAGGGAGACAGAACATGAAGACTCCTAACTCTGGGAAACGAACTAGGGGTGGTGAAAGGGGAGGAGGGCGGGGGTGGGGGTGAATGGGTGATGGGCACTGAGGGGGGCTCTTGACGGGATGAGCACTGGGTGTTATTCTGTATGTTGGCAAATTGAACACCAATAAAAAATAAATTTATTATTTTAAAAAATTGTGGTACCTGGAAGAATGAAATTGATACAAAAAATCGTAACTTTATAGAAGTATAATTGTTACACAATACACTATACAAATTTAAAGTGTACAATTTCATAAGTTTTGACATCTATATATACCCATGAAACCATCACCACAGTCAGATAATAAACATTTTCATCACCCACAGAAAGTGCCTCATGGTCCCTCACTATCCTTTCTTCCCACTAATCCCTGCATTTCTCCCCTAGGCAAATCACTAATCTCCTTCATGTCACTAAATATTAATTTGCATTTCCAAATGTAATCATAGGGTCAATATATATTCTTTTTCTCCTGCCTTCTTCCATTTAGCATAATTGAGATTCATTCATGTTCCATGTATTAATAGTTCATTCCTTTTCATTTCTGAGTAAAATTCATTATATGGATATTCCATAATTTGTTAGCTATTCATGGACATTTAAATGTTTCCAGTTTAGAATTATTACAAATAAAGCTGCTATGAAGATCATTGTACAGGCACTTTTGCTTGGATTTCTTTGATTTCTGTTGATTTCATGCTTTTGAGCCTATACCATGATCTTGGAATGGAATGACTAGATTGTATAGTAGTAGGATGCTTAGATTTTAAAGACTCTATAAACTATTTTCCAAAGTGATTGTACCATTTTATAATCCCACCAGAAATGTATCAGTTCCAAATCCTCCACATCCTTGTCAACACTTAGCGTGGTCTGTCTTTTTAATTTTAGCCATTGTGAAAGGAATATAGTGCTTTCCCATTGTGCATTTAGTTTGCATTTCTCTAATGACTACTGATACTGAGCATCTTTTCATGTATTTGTTGATTTAGATTTTCTGCCCAGTTTTAAAAATTAGGTTGATTTTTATTGAGTTTTGTCTCTTGCAAGCAAAAATACTATGAGAATTCATGTACAAATTTTTGCATAGGCGTATATATTTTCTTTCCTCTTAGGATTGTATCTGGCAGTGAAATTGTTGTATAATATGGTGTCTATTTAACACTTTAGCACACTGCCAAAGTCTTTTCCAAGATGAGTACACCCTCTATTACAATCCTAACAGCAATGTATGAGAGTTTACATTTTTCTCCACTTCACCTACAGCTAGTATAGTCAAGTCTTTTCTAATTTTGGCCATTCTAATAGATGTGGGTAGATAGCTCATTATGGTTTTAATCTGCAACTTCCTAATGACTAATGATGTTGAAATATTTTCATGTGTCTTTTTGTCATCAGTATATCTTTGGTGAAAAGTCTGTTCAGTATTTTTATCTGAGTTGCTTGCTTTCTTATTGTTGAGCTTAGAGAGCTGTTCTAAATGCAAGTCTTTTATCAGGCATATGTTAAGCAAATATTTTTTCCCAGTCTCTGGCTTTTTTTCTCTTTCAACTTGCATACAATATCTATGGTATGTTAATATTTGTATAAAATATGGATGAGCATACATTCATATGCTTTCATGTATACACAGACTACCTCACTATAATATTGATGATCATTGGGTAGAGGTAGTGCATGCAGGCTACTTACCTCACCTCAAAAATATACCCATTCTTATTGACAGTTACTGATCATTACACTCTATCCCCACCCCGCAGCCCTAGACCAGTAATCTGTGAGCTACTAATGACTAATCTACTTTCTATTTCTTTTTTTTCTTTTTTTTTAAATTTTTTTTCTACTTTCTATTTCTATACATTTCCTTATTCTGGACATTTCTCAGAAATGGAATTATATAATGAGTGACATTTTATGTCTAGCTTCTTTCACTTAACCCAATGTCCTCCTGTTTAATCTGTGTTTAGCATGTATTAGCTTTAATTCCATTTCATGACTAAATAATAAACCATTGTGTAAATATACTATTTTGTTTATCCATTCATCAGTTGATGGACATTCTTTATATTGTTAGGCTATTATGAATAATGTTTATATAAACATTTGTATGTAAGTTTTTGTGTAAACATGTTCTCAGTCCTATTGTGTTCATACTGAAGACTGGTATTGCTGGGTCATTATATCTACGTTTAATATTTTAAGGAAGTGTCAAACTACTTCTCACAGTGGCTTTATCATTACATTACACCACTAGCAGTGTATAGGTTTTCTAATTTCTCCATATCCTTACCAACACTTGTTTTCTTTTCTTTTTCTTTTCTCTTCTTTCCTTCCTTTTTCTTTCTTCTTTCTTCCTTTTTCTCTTTTTTCCTTCCTTCCTTCTTCCTCTTTCTTTTCTTTCTCTCTCTTTCCATCCTAGCAAATATAAAGTAGTATTTCATTGTGGTTTGGAATTACATTTCTGTAATGTCTAATATGATATTGAACATCTTTTGATGTGTTTATTGGTCATCTGTATAGCTTTTTTAGAGCATTGTCTATCTAAATTACTTGCCCATTTTAAAAATTGAGTTATTTGCCCTTTTACTGATGAGTTGTAAGAATACTGGATATTTGACTCCTATCAGATACATGATTTGCAAGTATTTTCTCCCATTCTTTGGGTCGCTTTTTCATTTCCTTTTCTTTTTTTAAGAATGTTTATTTATTTGAGAGAGGAACACAAACAGGGTAGAGGGGCAGAGGAAGAGAGAGAAGCAGGCTCCCCAATGAGCAGGGAGCCCAACTCAGAGCTCAATCCCAAAACCCAGGGATCATGACCTGAGCCAAAGTCAGACGCTTAACTGACTGAGCACCTGAATATCTGAATTCTTCAGATATTCTAATTACATGGACATTAAGCTACTTGAAATTGTCCCACTGTCTAATGCTGTTCTTTTTGTTCCTTTTCTTTATTCTTACTCTGTTTTATTCTGTATGGGTTCCATTGATACCTTTTCAAGTTAACCTGTACTGAAATATTTATCTGCCATTAAATCAATTCAATGTAATTTTCACCTTAGTCATTTTTGTTTTCTTCTTTGAAAGTTTGATTGCTTTTTATATCTTTTATGTCTCTACTTAACTTTTTTAAAGTATAGACTGTAACTACTGTTTTAAAGTTCGTGTCTGCTAATTCTAAAATCTATCAGTTCTGTTACTATTTCCAGCCCTGTGTGAATGCTAGGCACTTTAATCTTTAGTCCTTTTGGATAGTTCTTCCTCTCATGAGGAAATTTTCTCATACTCATGCTCTGATCAGTACTCTGCTGTACACTCTATGAAAATACTCTACAGGGGCAGCCCGGGTGGCTCAGCTGTTTAGCACCACCTTCATCCCAGGGTGTGATCCTGGAGATCCAGGATCGAGTCCCACATCAGGCTCCTTGCATGGAGCCTGCTTCTCCCTCTGCCTATGTCTCTGCCTCTTTCTCTCTCTTTCTCTCTCTCTCTCTCTCTCTGTGTGTTCTCAAATAAATAAATAAATAAATAAATAAATAAATAAATAAAATCTTAAAAAGAAGAAAAAAGAAAACACTCTACAGATCTCTGCAATTATCTGTCTGTATAGTTTTTTCCTCTCCAGTATTTAGTCCTGTGAACTCTGTCTTGGTATCCTTGGACTTTCAGGTCTGTCTTCTCATCTCCAAGAATGTGTTGGGTTTTGCCTACATTTCCTCCTACTGCACCATGGCCTAGAAACTCTCAAAAGGAAATAAGGTGAGGCAAACACAGCGCTTACCTCACTTGTTTCTTATTTCTAGGATTACTGTTCCTTATTGCCAGATACTCAGTGTCCTGAAAACTGTTTTTTTCATATATTGATGTGGTTATTTTTAAATATTTGGGGGAGTTAAATATGATCTCTGCTATATCATATTGGCTGAAATCAGTTTATATATAAAAAGAACTCTTTTTGCATATTATTGCAAACATCTTATGGCCCCAGGGGCTCTACATTTCAGAAACCTGGCATAAACCAAATATATTTTATTCCTACAATTTCACTGCATTTTATTCATCCATGCATTCATTCATTCATTATTCAATAAGCAGGTGAGTGTCTTTTAGTGTGAGGGCTCCTACTGGTCACTATGAATATAGAGTGGGGGCAAAATCAAGTATATCTTCTGCCTTAACAAGGTTTATTGCCTAGTGAAGAAGAAATATATTTCCAAATTCTAAGATAAATACTCTGAGAAAAAAGGATTGTGGTCCTGTTAGCCTGTTTTGTTTTGTTTTTAATGAACCCATTCTGATGACTTTGTAATGTGTCAACTTGACTAAACTACATTTTTCGATATTTATGTTCATATGTATCTCCAGGTAGGTTGTGCTACAGGGATGATTCCAGGGTGTGCTGGAAGGTAAAAGCGTGGCTGCACATTTTTGTTATCTGCTGATTGACTTTGTTTTCATGAAGTAGGAGCTGAGATGGAAACTTCTCTACTTTCCTATGTATCCTTTCCAGTTTTTCTAACTTCTTGGCAAGGTATGTGTGCTTAGTTTTGTTATGAAGGACCCTGGCTTTCTTTAGGGCATTGTTGTCACCAAGGTCAGAGATAAAGACTGACTGGGTTTTAGTCTGTCTTATAGGGGTTCCAGCTCAAGCTTGTGGATTCCAGTTTGCTCTTGATCGCCTCACTTTATATCCATCTAATCTTACCATGAAACACAGAGACAACAGCTTTACAGAGACTGTTTAACCAGCCTCCACAATTGCTTAAGGCCAATTTAAAAACCCCTTTATCTACCTATCCATAACTCGTTAAGTTCTCCCAGCAGCTACTTGAATTTAAAATGTGAGCAACTTAGTGCCTATAATACTCAACTTTAGGCCTTACTGTTATTTCAGAGTAACAGGGAAAAATTCTCTCTCAAAGTCCTGTCAAATTTTATCCGGATGACAATAGGGAACCATTGAAAGATTTGAAGATAAGTCATTGCGTAATATTTGCCTTTTAGAAAACACTCTGCCTCCTATATAAAAAGTCATAATGGGGACAAGAGGGAAGATGTCTAGATAAGATGCTGTTAGAACAATCCAGGTTGGGGACAGTAGGTGACAACATGCTAAGGGTATGAAAAAAGGACAAAAAGATTTAAGAGACTGTGATAGAGATATTAGGAAATAAACTCAACAGCCTTTGGTGAACTTGGATGTTTTTGAATTCATAAAGTATTTGCATTTGAAAGAAAACAAGAAGTGAAAGCACAGAGGAGGAAATCACTCATTAGGGGCATTCCAGGGTCCAAGACTTTTAAGTAGGAAAATACATTTAGAACATTGTTTTAGGAATATCTCTCAACAGCTTTGCATCACCCCTCATTCCAAAACAAATTATATAGCTCCTTACAAATTTTGGCTCATGGACCAGCACCTCCTGCATCCCTAGGAGCTTGTTAGAAATGCACAATGTCAGTCCCCACCTGTAACTTCCTGAAACAGAACTCTGCATCTTAAGATCCCCAGGTGAGTCACATGTGTATTAAAGTTGGAAAAGCTCTGCCAAGATTCTAGCAGGTTACCATGTATTACAACATGGATGGACCTTGAGGGAATTATGCTAAGTTAAATAAGTCAGACAGGAAAAGATAAATACCACATGATCTCACTTGCATGTGAAATCTAAAATACATAAATAGTTAGAATATTGACCTCATGGATAAAACAGATTGGTGTTTACCAATAAGCACCTGTGTGGGTGTGGGGGCAAAAGAGCTAAAGAGCATCAAAAGGTACAAATTCCAGTTATAAAATAAATAAGCCATGGAGATCTAAAGTACAACATGGTGACTATAGTCAATAACACTGTATTATATATTTGAAAGTTACTAAAAGAGTAAATCTTAAATGTTCTAATCATAAGAACAAAAATTTTGTCTTTAAAAAAAAAAAAAAAAAGGGATCCTTGGGTGGCTCAGTGGTTTAGCACCTGCCTTTGGCCCAGGGTATGATCCTGGAGTCCCCGGATCCAGTCCCACATCAGGCTCCCTGCATGGGGCCTGCTTTTCCCTTTCCCTGTGTTTCTGCCTCTCTCTCTATCTCTGTGTCACTCATGAATAAATAAATAAAATCTTTAAAAAAAAAAGAACAAAAATTTTGTAACTATGTATGGTGACAGATTTTGACTAGACTTATTGTGGTGATCATTTCACAGTATACATAAATATCAAATCATTACCTTTGTACACCTGAAACTCGTATAATGTAATACTATATTATACCTTAATTTTGTCTCAATTTAGAAAAAGTCAAATAAGTGACATCTTTAGAAAGAGTAAAGATTCCAGCAAAATAGAGAAACCTAAATCATGTCTTGCTCTCCCAACTCTTTAAAATACAACATCCCAGACGAAAGGGGAAATGGCTGGCTATAGAAATGTTTAGAATTTTCCCTCCCCATTCTCAGGGCATTAAGGAAAAGCTACATTTTTCTTTAAACGTATTGTCCTCGAAGTATATTTTAGCCTCTTCCTACTCATTGAAGCAGATGGGACCCCTGACATCTTATTGCTGCTTATAATTTCCAGACATCACAACAGCCGTGGATGTCAGTGGGATTTTCCAAGGCATTTGGCATACAGCAGACTTAGCACAACTCTGGCAATGCTAATAATAAGAGACCTCCCTTTGGGATACCTCAGAAGCAGATGTAAAACATTATCTAGTTATAACGAGATTAAAGGAATTTCTTCTGATGAAGGCATTTTTCCTCTTTTGTAATTTCCTCTTACTAAAAATAAACAGAGATTAGATGAGGTTATTCATATCTTCAAATACTTAATGAGACCAAGGATGAGGACTAGACTTAAGAGTGGAGACGCTCTGTTTTAAGCCACGCTCACAAGGAACAGTGGTCTGTTTCAACCACACCCATTTGAGGTCTTCTCATGTCAACTTGCTCGGAAGCAGTGCCTAGTACTGTGTCCTATCAGTAGTTATTAATTGATTAAGATATAATTAAAAAAGAAGCTATGATATACCTCGTTAATTTTTAATGTTACTTAACTAGATGAACTCTTTACCCTGCAAAGCTTTGCCTGATCAGCCTACATTTCCAAACTCATCTCAGACTATTCGGCTCTCCTTTTTCTGGCTATGACTTTCTTTCATTTCTTCTAACATGCCAAAGTGATTGCTTCCCTTTGCCTGCATCATGACCATTCCCCTCCTGACTGTGTCATTCCCTTGCTTTAGGTCTAAGTTTAAGTGTCATATCTTCAGACAAGCCTTTCAAGACCCTTTTTACCCCACCTCCCACTTAACGTAGGTTTCCTAAGATATTTTTCTCATACTACCCTGTTCTTTTCTACCATAGCATTTACTACAATCTGTACTTGTTTCTCTATTTACTTCGTAGTCTACTAAATAATAAGTTCCATGAGACCAATTCTGTTTTACCCACCCAGGGCCTAGTACACAATCATTGCTCAGAGGCAAACATTAGTTCAGAAATACATGTAAGCTATCCTACCACCAAAATGAGCACTTTTACCTATGGCAAAAGCTATGTCCATATCTCCTTTTATGTTTTGTATATTCATGCATAACTCTGTGTTCCTTTATAATTATTTTGTGCTCATCCAGAATGCACGATTAGATTAACAGCTCCTGGAGGAAAAGCATGTGTTTGTTTGTTTGTTTGTGTATCCTATTTAGAATAGTTCCCTGAACAGGATAGGCCTGAAAAAGGTTAGCTTAAATGATGAATGAATTAGTCTGCTACACTGTAACTAGTTTGTATCTTATAGGAGAGAGTTTATTTGAAAGCTCAGTATTAGTTGGAAAGGGAGGCCAAGTATCTGCAAATTTAAGTTGAGATGAATGATTTCTTTTTCTTCTCTAGACTCTTTTTCGTGTTCAGAAATAGAGAATTAATTTATGCTTCTCTTTAACTATGATATTTGGGGGGAAATGGAAGAATGCTTGTAGTCATTAGAGATTTGAGTTAAATTATTCTAGAAAATTATTTTTGTACCCTGAGTGCTATCTTTCACTGAGAGAGAAAATGAAGAAGAGGAGCATGATTTGGGGGAAAAAGGGAGAAGACCTTTGGATGAACTTGACTTTTGTCTGTTTTAATTGAATTATCCCTATGGCATCAAGTACCGTTACCCCAAAGGACAAAAAAATACTGGTCAATAGTTTCTGACACTGAAGAAAATCATGTCTGTCATCTTTTTCATGAACTCATTTAGCATTTGAGTGTCTATGTATGTCAAGTACAATTCTTCAAAGGCATAGAGAACAAGGAAATCAAGGTGCCTGCCTGAACAGTTATTGTCAAAGGGGAGAGATCAGAAATAGATATATAAATAAGAACAAGATTATTCCACAAACTGAGAAGTGACACAAATGAGGTAAAACAGGGGGATGTCACATAAAGAGTGAATGCACAAACTTCTAGCTTGGATGATCAGGAAAGATTTTTGCAAGGGACATGTGAGTGGAAACCTAAAGGATGAGACATAATGCCCTACTACCTCTTCCCCTACCTTTTCTTCTCTCCTTCCTTTACCCCATCCTAAATTCTGATGAAGGAGACCATAATCTCACTTGAGTGAATGTCGACTTCTAAATGAGAAATAGTGGGATCACATCATATAACATGGCTGTCAGGGAATCCTGCTTAGATAAAGATCAATTAAGGGGATCATTGTGACTGGACAGACAACCTAAATGTTGCTCATAAGACTGCTGGCTGTGTCCTCCTGCCCACAACCGGGTATCTCATCATTCGTAAGATGTGAGAGAGATGTGCCTTTGCTTAGAAGTGAGGAAGTGGAGTTGAGATTACGAGAAAACTCATATCTCTAGCTCCTAATTGAAAACTCGGTGTGATGAATTTAGTATTTGAAAGCACATTATGTAACTTAGAGTTAGTCTGATTTCAAAGAATCATTTTCCCCACTGATTCTAACTGTAAGTTCCTAATGATTACACCACTGCACAGAATGATATAATTCAATTGTTGCTCTTTTGGTGATGTATTGATTCAACACACTTTTATTATTTAGACATTCATATGTATGCCTTCCTATATATGTGTCCAGGCAGTAAGGGTAGTTAAACACTGTTCAACAACTTAACCATTGTGTCTTCTCCTCTTGTGTTTTCCATTTAATATCAGGCCCTGACTTTAGCAGAACGATAATGATGTTTTATGATATGCTATTTAAAATGGGCTTATAAGGACACCTGGGTGGCTCAGTAGTTGAGCATCTGCCTTTTAGCTCAGGATGTGATCCTGGAGTCCTGGGATCCAGACCTACATCGGGCTCCGCACAAGGAACTTGCTTCTCCCACTGTCTATGTTTCTGCCTCTCTCTGTGTCTCTCATGAATAAATAAATAAAATATTTTTTAAAGAGGTAAAAAAATAAAATAAAATGGGCTTATAGTGACCTTGTATTATCTCTCCTAAGTGTGATATACCCCCTAGCTCCTCAACTTCTTACTTCAATGGAATCCATTATGTCACTGAAGAGAGTTCAACAAAAATTGTTCAATGTTGACATAAAGAGGAAAATGTCTATAAAACTTCTAGTACTTTCCTCATAACCTGAAATTTTGGTGAAATGGTCAGATTCTCAACCAATTGGCCCCATTAGGTAGAATCCTGAATTTGGTTTTCTTGTCGGTCATTTAATAAATTCTTGAATGTACAGTCCTCCCAGTTGGTGTGTAAGAATGGCAAACAGCAAACACTGTGCCAGGCACTGAGAACAGGCTACAGGAGTTCTCAATGTGCTTAAAGAGCATTTTCAGACCTTTGGACTTCAAATTATTAGTTGCAACAAAAGAGTCAACACAATTTTAAGAATAATAACCTATAAAAATAATACCATTTGGCGAGCTTGTTACTTGCTAAGCATTGTGCATAAACGCCTTCTATATTTTCACATTTGAACCTCACAACAACCCCACAAATGACTACTCTTGTCCCCACCGTAGAGGTGGACAATTCTAGAAGGAAATTGGCTTATTTATCACTCTCTTTGGTGGAGGGACACACCTTTAACAGAGCCTTTTAGCTCAGGCTAAAAACAGCCACGTATAACTTACACTAATAGGATTAAGTAACATTTCCCATGAACCTGAAATAGGCATCATGTACTCTAGCCTATACAATCTGCCAATTTATTATTACCAAACATGAAAAAACAATATTGTCTTCAAAGAAAGAGGTTAGCAGTCATCTCCAATTATGCAACAAACTGGTAAGCTTGGCAGGTACCTTCTTTTTCCAGAATCTATTCTCAATTATAGAGCTTTTCCACTGTCAAAATAAAATTACCACTTTTACAAATTTTAAAAATATTTCCCAAAAAGGTCTTTTAACCAGTTAAAATACTAAGTGTATTTTGTTATTTTTGTTGTCATTTTTCATATTGTATATCTTCCTCCTACTTCCAAAGATTCTGAATTCATTAGTGTGAGGTGTTGCCTAGCATAAGAATTTTTTTTAAGTTCCCCAACAAACTCTTAGATTTTAGATTTAGCCTTTTAGATTGAGAACCATTGCCTTATAAAGCCTTTCTGAGAGGAAATAAAGACCGGCCAACACAGAGAATTGCTTTCTAAGTTCCCTTATTTGAAAAATGAGGCTATTTTAATAATATTTTTTCAAACATCATTTAAGAAGCAGATTCTTTTGTATGAAAAAAAAATCTAAGGAGTGAATTTCAACCAGAGGCTTCACTTTATAAAGCTGGTAATATTATGACAGCTTTAATTCTCAGGTTGAATGTGGGGGCCAGGAAACACTGGGGGGATTGAAAGGATGATTACCTCAGCACCAAACCATTATACTCACCTGCTTTCCTCCACCATCAGACTGACCCAAATTTAAGATAATCTTTGTCCTTTCTGGCACACACAAGAATTGATAATATTTGTATAACTTGCTGAAGCAAATGGGCAGACTATTGGCAGGAAAGGTTGAAAGCTAATGGCTTAAGGGTTTTAGCTGCCCCTAAGGGCCACTCCAGGGCTGAGGTGGAGGATTGGGGAACATCTGAGGCCAATTAATGGCATGGTAGTTGAAAATCAGCTCTGCCTTAAGACATAGACATTAACCAAGGGCTCCTAAGAGCACCATTTAAAAACTACTAGGTAGTCCCTCAACCCTCTTTGGGGCCTGAGAATATATGACCTAGTAAATAACAAGTGCATGGTGATTTATTCATTAATGCAATAATTATATTGTGACCATATACCCAAAAGGTACTGTTATAGGTGCTGGAGATACATTGATGAACAAAACAAACCTGGCCCTTGGTTTCAAGGAATTTTCATCCTAATGGGGGAAGCATAATAACGAATACAGAGAAAGTACTATAATTTAGGAAATGGAATAGAAGCAGTGTGAAAGAATAACCATACAAAGCCTCAGTCAAGGAGGTCAGAGTCAGTCACTTTGTGAAAGGAACATTTATGCCAAAGCTGAAAGAGTGAGAAGAACCAGCCATATCAATATGAATGTACAGGTGATGCTAAGAGAATATGAATTTTAGGAGAAGAGCAGCATTTGTAAAGGATGAGACGGAGAAGACCTTACTGGGTTTAAGAAGGTGAAAGTCATCCAGTATGACAGGATGCTTGATGGGCATGTGGGAGAGTCACCTGACATAAGGGGAAAGTGCCCAGGAGTCAGATATGAGAGCCCTTAAGGTCAGTGAGAATTTGTAACTCTTTCCTAAAAGCATGGAAAGTCATTAGAGGATGAAGACATTATGTGACATAACCTTAAAAGTAGTCGCTTTGTGCATGTTGGACAAATTGGAGGGGAACAAGAGTGAAAAAACAGGCAAGTCCGCCTAAGTGTGTATTACAGGAGCCCAATAGAAGAATTTGACTTGGTCCAGGGTTCTCACCGGAATGGAAGAAGTGGAGTGAAATCCTCTTTAAAATTTGAATTCAAAATACTTACCTTCAGGAAGAGGAAGATAAGGAAATTTAGTCTATTGAATACGAATCTCAGATTTGAAGAGGCACTGAGGAAAAGCCCCATGGCCCCTTTAGAACAAAGGCATATCATTCAGGCATGTTACTGACCCACTAAATACCATGTACAGAGAACCTGATGGGTCTGGATTTTAATTTCCTGAACTTTTTGGAAAGTCACTATACAATCTGTCCTGACTACACAGGATTATTTTAAGAAAAAAAGAATCACTGCTACGAAGCCTTCATGAAAATATCGAATGCAGTGAAAATGCCAAGGTGCCAGCTGTAGTATCACCCTCAAAGTGGGAGTCACTGACATCAATTTCAAAAAGTTGTCAAGGGTAAATGGACAGATAATATTATACCGAGTTTCAATATCCAGTCTATTTACTTCTCAATAAGTATTGATGTCTCAGGCCTGGCTCTGTGATTTATTAGCTTAGTAACCTTGAAAATGCCAATAATATCAGGTCACGTACTACGTGCCAAACATTATGCTTAGGAAGCACTCTGCACATTTTACCTAACTTACTCCTTGAAATAATCAGGCATGTAGAACCTCCCCTCATTTAATATGTAAGGAAACTATCGCTCAATGAGATAGGTTACTTGACTTCACTTAATTATTAGAAGGGGTCTCTAGGTAGAGCCAGAACTCAAACCAGGCTCTCAGTGCCAAGTTCAGCTATCTATATTTTAATTTCCACATCTTGGCATAGATATAATTCTGCCAGATTTACACATCGGTTTGGAAGATCAAATTAAATAGCATATGTAAAATATATTTGTAAACTGCAATACATTTTAGCACATATATGAGATTTAAGACAGGTTACTAGCCCTGTGTATTTGATTCTATAAGATAGTCATGAATTGAATGCTTATAAATCTGAGTTGTCCAGTGTCCTGCTGAGTTCTAAGATGCTGCTTTTGCTTTAGCATCTTTGTGTACTTTCACAATTGTCATTTATTTTTTAATCTGTGTTTGTTCCCTGAGTCCTATCTAAGGTGATTTGTGTGGGATACATGTTTTTGACTGCCTCCAAGTCTGTTATTTCAGAGCTGTCACTGATGAGCTGGAAACTTTTTAGGATGTCTTGAGATGATGCAATTTGAGATTAAGGTCTTTTCCAGCAGCCAAGAATTGTAACTTCAAAATGTCTTCATAATACAAAGCCCCAGTTAAGGTAACATCCTAAAGGTATTTGAGAATATCTTTTTCTCATTTTGACTATACTTAAAACAGGAAAGAGTTTAGAAATAGGGAATTACTCATAATCTAGGACCAAAGAACTCATGCATTCATTGAAAATATACAAGGCAAAATAGGTTGATTTAAATGAAGCAAATAGTTGTTGAAGAAGTTAACAGATAATACTTTCCTGCTCAGATTTAGACATGTAAATGACATCCTTGAGCATTTCAGATGTTATTGTTTCATTGATAAATGCTATGGAAATGCACAAATACCCTAATTTATGTTTAGTCCAATAAAGTTTAAAAACTCAGCAGCACATGTAGCTGCAACATATTTCATTCTAGCTTTCAGTGGGCATGTGGGTCCCTCATGGAAGATTTAGATATTGATGGCAGTTCTTCCAGGATAAGGTCACATTGGACTTACTTGAGAAAAACCTAGTTTGTGGTGAGTTTTATCACCATTCAGGAAGAACTTAAATTAACTGTCCGCTTCTTCCATTTAAGGGAATGTTGACCCATTTTTAGGCTCTTCTAGATCAACCAAATCAGGCCAAATCTTCATCTAGGGAGAAAACAATCAGTGTCTGGATCTCCTTGGGCAAAAATCTCTGCCTCTATCATTTATGAACTTCTCTGGTACTTTGGAAAGCCTGCAGCCAACTGAACAACTGAAGTTTTCATCAGAAATTAAAATCTCTAGCTAGTAAAACCATTTACATACAAAACTCTCTAATTAGGGATCTTATACTCTGGTTTTGAGTTATGTCAACCCTGGGTATCAGCACAATGGAGCTTAA
Source organism: Canis aureus (assembly GCF_053574225.1). Taxonomy (NCBI): domain Eukaryota; kingdom Metazoa; phylum Chordata; class Mammalia; order Carnivora; family Canidae; genus Canis; species Canis aureus. The sequence goes on from NC_135614.1 coordinate 51,499,305, forward strand.
AGTAAGCATAGTGATGCCAAAAACAGTAGTGCCCTTTTTCAAGACCTCGCTCAGCTGTAATCACCAGCTCTGCCAATCAATCTAGGCACTAGCAAAAGTTTAGTATCTAACAATAGTCTCTGCACCATATGCAGTGTGAAGCAAGAAAAAAAAAAAAAGATGCACACCCTCTCCTCAAGATTCCTGAGATTCAGTTGTAGAGAGAAGACACCCACACGAATGAAATGCGAAGTAGCACATTATCAACAAACAAGCAATACAATAAATTCCACCCCATTTGAACTATTCAGTTTACTCAATTCATATAAATAGCTACTGTTTATTCAGCAATTTCACAATAACGTTGCACAAACAAAGACTAATGTCAATTAGAAGAAAGAACTAACTTCACACCAAGGTAGTCAAAATTGTACTAATGTGATTCTTTTTGAGCTGCTCATTGAGGATGGGAACAATTAGGTAGGAGGAAAGAAGAGCTTTCCAGGTGAGGGATTGGTGGAACTGATGACAGCTTTTGAGCTCAGACTAACAGTGAACAGGAATTTAGTCTGGAAAAAGGGAGACTGCTTAGGGATGCTTAAACAATGTTTATTCTTGTTAGGTTTTAATATTTCATTTTTAAAAAATATTTAACTCCATATGAATTTCTCAATCTTCCTCACAAAATGAGTATTAGCATAGCTCTCACTAGAGCCTGGTCCAACTCCATGCTAAGATTTAGACGTGTGTTGTGTGCATCGGTGATGTAGGCCTCCTGACAGAAATCTCTAAGACCAAACAGACTTCCAAAGGTTCTAAGTGAGGACTTCAATGTCAGATAGGCCTGAATTCAAATCCTGATACTGCCACATCCTTAATCAAATTACTTGACCTTGCTAAACCTCAATTTTCTCATGAATGAAATGAAGATTTATTCATCTAACAAATATTATTGAATAATTACCCTGTTACAGCCTGTTCTAGGTGTTGGAGATATAGCAGGGGCAAAACAGACAAAATCCTGCTCTTCTGGAGATGACAACATCTACCTTGCAGGGTTGAGCTGAGATGAAAAGACAACACGTTTAGTGCTCTGTAAGTGTTAGTAGCTGGCATTGAGTCAGGCAGATTTACATGGTTCTGTAACGAGGGCTTAGTTGGCAGAGGAGGAGTGCTATTATTACGTAATTGTTACTTTAATATAGATTCCCATTAAGGTTTATGCAACAGTCTGAATAGAGGTGAGGATCAGGAACCTTATGTGAAATCAGAAGCAGCTAGGGAATTTTGGAAGACACTGCCTTCTCTGTTGGAGGTGGTGTGGCAAAGTACGCTACAAAAAAAAAAAAAAAAGATAAAAGCAATCCTGGACCTGTTTGAAAGAGCATAGCTCAGTCATCTTGGAGGCTGTGGTGGGTCATGGCACTGATACGCAATACGAGTGACAGTTGAGGTAGCAACAGCACCAGAAAAATAAGTGAAGCAGTTATTTGGTATGCAACAGCACATGGTAATACACAGAAAAAGCAAACAGTGGAACATATAGAAATAGTAGTGTCTCATGAAAGATGTGAAGATGCAGACATAGGACATTGTCTAGAAGGGGACCAAAACAAGTGAAGAAAACATGGTGCTTTTTTTGTTGTTGCTTTAACTAATCAAATTTGTTCACAAGTCACTTCCATTTAAAGGAGAGTATCTTTCCAGAATTGAAAAGTCTGAAAAGCAGGTAGAAGAAACTTGTCTTGATTCCTGCAGAACACTACTAAAATGGTTATGGCATATGCCATCTCCATTCACACTTGTATAATAAATAGAATAAATGTGCAAACAGTGCTGTACACTGGCTATCCTGTTTATAAACAAATGTGCTGAAAAGAGGTCATCATTGGAAAAAATACAGGTTTACAGTAAAAATCGCCAAATATATTCATGTGGGTGTATTTGGAGCAATAGTATTAAAAAATGAACAATAAAAATGATCACATTGAACATAGAGGCTAATGTCTATCCTTACATGAATATCCAGTAAATACTAAATGCCCAAAATGAATGAGATCAATTGTGGAGAAAAATCAATATGACCAGGCTGTGTGAGAGCATTAACTTTAATGGTTCTCATTTTTATGTATAAATTCTACTTCAAAAAGAGCAATAAAAACACTTAGGCTGGTTCTTTGCTATTTTTCTTACATGATGGCTATATTTTTGTGGTTCAACCTAATTCCTGCCTATACAGAACCAAAGAAACACCAGTTTCATTTCACGATCCTGAATAACTAACTCATTTTTCCAGTGAATTGACCACTTTAAAATCAGATTATTTACAAACACCCTTGGTTTGAGTGCTATAATTAAATTCATTTATTCATCAAATATTATTTTGTTCTTTCTGTGCAACCAGCAAGCACTGTTACAGGCATTGAAAATATAGGGATAAACAGGCAGATAAGATCCTTGCTTTTATGGAGATTATATTTCATGACATGAAAAAGGTCATAAAGAAGGAAACAAATAAGAGGATGTCATAAATTAGTAATACTATAAATTATAAAAATAAAGTAATGCACTAAATAAAGTTTATGTGTAGTAGGAGGGTGCTTATGCATATGTACCATATGAAGTAGGGAAATCCAGAAAAAGTTCTCTGAAAAGGTCAGCTTCTGAGATGTGACTGATGAGGAATCAGCTATATGAAAAGGTGTGGGAAGAATATTCTAGGAAGCGTGAATGGTAAGTGAAAAGCTCGGAGTCAAAATAAATTTAGAGACAATAAAATCTTGAAACAGAAAGAAGGTCAATGAGTTGGAACATGATGTAATAGTGAGAAAGTAGTGGGAAATGAGATTAGAGAGAGGAAGGGCCAGAACACAATACATTTTCTAGACCTTGGAAGTGAAGTTACATTTTATCTTGAGTTTATTGGGAAACCAGTGGCTTGTTTTAAGACATCTATGAAATGCCTTCCTTTAATTTTTTAATAGATTATTTTAGCATTAATGTAGAGAATGGATTGATCAGTAAATCTCTGATGTCATAAGTGCTTGGTTAGATAATAATTTGCAACTTATTTGCTAAATTCAAATGTCAAAATTTATTCATTCAACAAATGTTTGTCAAGCAATCCATGCTACTCAACGGGAATATAGAGGAAAGTAAGATGTTTCTGCTCCCATCAAGAATCTCACCACAGTCTAGGAAAAAAAAAAAAAAAAAGCCAGAGAAGAAACAAATAATCAGTTAAATTTTTTACCTTAACCTGCTGAAGGTACAGTGTTTCTACTTAATTTGAATTAAACATTAACTAGAGGATTGGAACCTATGACCCTCAACTGAAAAAGCTCCATTTTTTTTTTCCCAGAGGGCTGCTAATTAGTAAAACCCTTTGTATTAATTGGGCCTTCTACAGTTGCAAGATGAAAAATCAAATCAAACTAGTTTAAGACCAAAAAACAGTATGAAGAATTTATGATTTCACCTAACTAAACACTCCAAGTCTAAGTTGGCAGGGCTAGTCTTAGGCTCACAAGCTTAGGGAGTCAATGAAATTCATTTCAGACAGAGAACCTAGAAAATAAAAGTGGCAGTTTTGGAAAGGAAGTTGCCACAAAACTCTGCAAATCTACAAATAAATCCTGCTCAAATTCTCTGGTCATCCCTGAACTGTAAATGAATCAAGGAAGCTCCAGAGTTCTCAGTGTAAAGTAACAGATGGAAAACTGAAGGAGATGAACAGTTTCATCTGCTGCCCACCACAAGCAAGACAGAGTTTGGATTTTGAGTCCTATTCCAAATACATTCAAAGACTTAAAAGAAAACGTATTTATAATGAGAGGAATTATGTGAAAGCCCAGAATAGAAATGGAAACTAAAAACCAAATGGAAATTTAAGAACTATAAAGTATAATATCTAAAATGACAAATTTGCTGGATAAATTTAATGGCAGGTTGACAGATGAAAATTTCAGTAACAAAAACTTAAATGATTCATTATCAGTAATCAGACCTGAACTACAAGAAATACTATAGAAACTTCTTTAAGCTAGAATAACACCAAGGAAATGGAGGATGTAACTTTTATCTACAGAAAGTACACTGAAAATGTTAAATTTATTATTTTGTTCCCTTAATCTCTTTAAAGGGTATATGACTATTAGAAAAAAATTATAATATGTATTATGGGATGCATTAGTATATACTAATATATATACATGATATGTAAAGTAACAATAGCACAAAGTCCAGAGAGTAATTGAAACTATACATTCAACATTCTTTAACTTTATTACATGTGGTGCTAATTAATTCTAAGAACACTGTGATAAGTTAAGGATACATATTATCATTCTAGAGCAGCCATTAAAATAGTGCTAATACATTTAGCTAAAAAGTCAGCAGAGACATTAAAATGGAATATTAAAAAATATTTATTAAAAACTCTAAGAAAATAAGAAAGGAGGAAAGAATAACAACAAAAAAAATGAAAGGAAATCAGAAAATAAATTACAAAATGATAGTTAAGTACAATATTGATAGCTAAATTTTAATAGGCTAAATACCTCAATTAAAAGGCAGTGACTGATGAGAAAATAAAAGACTCAACTCTTTGTTATCTACAAGAAACCTGCTTTAAGTGTAACAATATAGTAGGTTAAAACTACACTGATGATAAAAAATACTAGTTTAGACATATATGTGCGTATGTATACACACATGTATAACAGAAGGCTATGACCCAATATCTAGCAAACCATACTAACAAAAATTGAAGTAAATGTAGAAAAATATACATTTACAAATACTTACAGGTTACATTAATACCCCTACATTTTTTTCCACAATACTTTCACAGTATAAATCCTCATGTATGTATGTATGCATGTATTTTTTTTTAAGATTTATTTATTTACTCATGAAAGACATAGAGACGGAGAGGCAGAGACATAGGCAGAGGGAGGAGCAGGCTCCTCACAGGGAGCCTGATGTGGGACTCGAATCCTGATTCTTGGGATCATGCCCTGGGCCGAAGGGCATGATCTGACTCAACCACTGAACCACCCAGGCATCCCAATCCTCATGTATTTAGAACCATTTTCTTCACTAGAGTCAGAATTAAGAGGGGAGGGGCTAGATGGCGGAAGAGTAGGGTCCCCAGGTCACCTGTCCCCACCAAATTACTTAGAAAACCTTCAAATCATCCTGAAAATCTATGAATTCGGCCTGAGATTTAAAGAGAGACCGGCTGGAACGCTACAGTGAGAAGAGTTCGCGCTTCTATCAAGGTAGGAAGACGGGGAAAAAGAAATAAAGAAACAAAAGGCCTCCGAGGGGGAGGGGCCCCGCGAGGAGCCGGGCTGAGGCCGGGGCGAGTGTCCCCAGGACAGGAGAGCCCCGTCCCGGAGGAGCAGGAGCTGCACCGACCTTCCCGGGCGGAAAGGGGCTCGCGGGGAGTTGGAGCAGGACCCAGGAGGGCGGGGATGCCCTGGGGCTCCCGGGGACAGTAACAGACACCTGCGCCCCGGGAGAGTGCGCCATACCCCGCGGTCGAGCTCCCTAAAAGACTGCAGCTCGCAGGGCGGGACCAGAGCAGCTCCGAGGGGCTCGGGCGGAGGAAGAGGCTCCGTGTGGAGGGGGCTGCGGGGTTCCAGGAGCAGCTCGGGGGGGCTCGGGGGCGGCTCCGCGGAGGGGGCTGCGGGGCGGGAGCGCGAATCCAACAGCGCAGGCTCCGGAGCACAGGGCGCCGGGACACAGCCCAGGATCCGGCCTCCTCCGGGACAGGCAGAGGCCGGGAGGGCCCAGGACAGCGAGGACGCGCCTGCCCCGAGCTGAGCAGATCAGCGGCCCCGCCCCGGAGCCTCCAGGCCCTGCAGACGGAGAGCTCTGTAGCTACTGCGGGAGCTGACTGCAGGGCTCCAGAGCTGGCCCCGCCTCTGGGGTTATTCCTCCTGGGGCCTCACGGGGTAAACAACCCCCACTGAGCCCTGCACCAGGCAGGGGGCAGAGCAGCTCCCCCAAGTGCTAACACCTGAAAATCAGCACAACAGGCCCCTCCCCCAGAAGACCAGCTACACGGACAAGTTCAGGGGAAGCCAAGGGACTTAAAGTACACAGAATCAGAAGATACTCCCCCGTGGGTTTTTTGTTTTTTTTGTTTTGTTTTGTTTTGCTTTTTGATTTGTTTGCTTCCCCCACCCCCTTTTCCCCCTTTCTTTCTTTTTCTTTCTCTTTTTCTTCTTTTTTTTTTTCTTTTTTTCTTCCTTTTTTTGTTTCTCTTTCTCTTTTCTTTCCTTCTTTCTCTCCTCTTCCCAATACAACTTGTTTTTGGCCACTCTGCACTGAGCAAAATGACTAGAAGGAAAACCTCACCTCAAAAGAAAGAATCAGAAACAGTCCTCTCTCCCACAGAGTTACAAAATCTGGATTACAATTCAATGTCAGAAAGCCAATTCAGAAGCACTATTATACAGCTACTGGTGGCTCTAGAAAAAAGCATAAAGGACTCAAGAGACTTCATGACTGCAGAATTTAGAGCTAATCAGGCAGAAATTAAAAATCAATTGAATGAGATGCAATCCAAACTAGAAGTCCTAACGACGAGGGTTAACGAGGTGGAAGAACGAGTGAGTGACATAGAAGACAAGTTGATGGCAAAGAGGGAAACTGAGGAAAAAAGAGACAAACAATTAAAAGACCATGAAGTTAGATTAAGGGAAATAAACGAAAGCCTGAGGAAGAAAAACCTACGTTTAATTGGTGTTCCCGAGGGTGCTGAAAGGGACAGAGGGCCTGAATATGTATTTGAACAAATTCTAGCTGAAAACTTTCCTAATCTGGGAAGGGAAACAGGCATTCAGATCCAGGAAATAGAGAGATCCCCCCCCTAAAATCAATAAAAACCGTTCAACACCTCGACATTTAATAGTGAAGCTTGCAAATTCCAAAGATAAAGAGAAGATCCTTAAAGCAGCAAGAGACAAGAAATCCCTGACTTTTATGGGGAGGAGTATTAGGGTAACAGCAGACCTCTCCACAGAGACCTGGCAGGCCAGAAAGGGCTGGCAGGATATATTCAGGGTCCTAAATGAGAAGAACATGCAACCAAGAATACTTTATCCAGCAAGGCTCTCATTCAAAATGGAAGGAGAGATAAAGAGCTTCCAAGACAGGCAGCAACTGAAAGAATATGTGACCTCCAAACCAGCTCTGCAAGAAATTTTAAGGGGGACTCTTAAAATTCCCCTTTAAGAAGTTCAGTGGAACAATCCACAAAAACAAGGACTGAATAGATATCATGATGACACTAAACTCATATCTCTCAATAGTAACTCTGAACGTGAACGGGCTTAATGACCCCATCAAAAGGCGCAGGGTTTCAGACTGGATAAAAAGCAGGACCCATCTATTTGCTGTCTACAAGAGACTCATTTTAGACAGAAGGACACCTACAGCCTGAAAATAAAAGGTTGGAGAACCATTTACCATTCGAATGGTCCTCAAAAGAAAGCAGGAGTTGCCATCCTTATATCAGATAAACTAAAATTTACCCCAAGACTGTAGTGAGAGATGAAGAGGGACACTATATCATACTTAAACGATCTATTCAACAAGAGGACTCAACAATCCTCAATATATATGCCCCGAATGTGGGAGCTGCCAAATATATAAATCAATTATTAACCAAAGTGAAGAAATACTTAGATAATAATACACTTATACTTGGTGACTTCAATCTAGCTCTTTCTATACTCGATAGGTCTTCTAAGCACAACATATCCAAAGAAATGAGAGCTTTAAATGATACATTGGGCCAGATGGATTTCACAGATATCTACAGAACTTTACATCCAAACTCAACTGAATACACATTCTTCTCAAGTGCACATGGAACTTTCTCCAGAATAGACCACATACTGGGTCACAAATCGGGTCTGAACCGATATCGAAAGACTAGGATCGTCCCCTGCATATTCTCAGACCATAATGCCTTGAAATTAGAACTAAATCACAACAAGAAGTTTGGAAGGACCTCAAACACGTGGAGGTTAAGGACCATCCTGCTAAAAGATGAAAGAGTCAACCAGGAAATTAAGGAAGAATTAAAAAGATTCATGGAAACTAATGAGAATGAAGATACAACCGTTCAAAATCTTTGGGATGCAGCAAAAGCAGTCCTAAGGGGGAAATACATCGCAATACAAGCATCCATTCAAAAACTGGAAAGAACTCAAATACAAAAGCTAACATTACACATAAAGGAGCTAGAGAAAAAACAGCAGATAGATCCTATACCCAGGAGAAGACGAGAGTTAATAAAGATTCGAGCAGAACTCAACGAAACCGAGACCAGAAGAACTGTGGAACAGATCAACAGAACCAGGAGTTGGTTCTTTGAAAGAATTAATAAGATAGATAAACCATTAGCCAGCCTTATTAAAAAGAAGAGAGAGAACACTCAAATTAATAAAATCATGAATGAGAAAGGAGACATCACTACCAACACCAAGGAAATACAAACGATTTTAAAAACATAATATGAAGAGCTATACGCCAATAAATTAGGCAATCTAGAAGAAATGGACGCATTCCTGGAAAGCCACAAACTACCAAAACTGGAACAGGAAGAAATAGAAAACCTGAACAGGCCAATAACCAGGGAGGAAATGGAAGCAGTCATCAAAAACCTCCCAAGACACAAGAGTCCAGGGCCAGATGGCTTCCCAGGGGAATTCTATCAAACGTTTAAAGAAGAAATCATACCTATTCTACTAAAGCTGTTTGGAAAGATAGAAAGAGATGGAGTACTTCCAAATTCGTTCTATGAGGCCAGCATCACCTTAATTCCAAAACCAGACAAAGACCCCACCAAAAAGGAGAATTGATTCCATTTATGTGAACTATACCAAATAAATAAATCCATAGACATAATTAGGGGTTGAAGGAGGAGATGAGATGAATAAAATGATTGCTTAATGAATATGAGGTTTCCTTCTGTGGTGTTGAAAAATTTTGGGAACTAGCTAGGGATAATGGTGGCATAGCATCGTGAGTATACTAAATTTCATTGAATTATATACCTTAAAATGATTAATTTTATATTACATGAATTTTGTTTCAATGAAAAATAGGTGTTGCACTGCACGGAGTTTTAATCTTTATGCTGACAGGTTTATAGCACACCTTTCCTTTTTTTTTCTTTAGTTGCGATAAAACAAGTACAAACAAGAAAAAGAATAAGAATGTTTTGGCCCAATTTTACTATACTGCCCATTTCCATTTATTAAGGAAATCTGAAAAAAAGTATCCAAAAAAATCAGATTTCTTTAGTCCTCCTAATGGAAATGCAAGCTGGAATCAGACATCTTCATGAAATGTAAAAAGGTATTTTTCCCTAACTGTGAAGAAGTGAGATTCAAATTTTTCCAAAAAATCCAATTCTCCCACCTTACCTACATCTTCCAGAGGGCTGGTTCCACAGGTTTATGCATCCTTGGTTCCAACTGTGAAACTCTGACATTTTTTTCAAACTAAAGTTTTCTGAATCTCAAGATGCTTCCTTTTTTTTTTTTTTTTTTTAAGATTTTACTTATTTATTCATGAGAGACACAGAGAGAGGCAGAGACATAGGCAGAGGAAGAAGCAGGCTCCCTGTGCAGAGACCGATGTAGAGCTGGATCCCAGGGCCCTGGGATCACACCCTGAGCCAAAGGCAGACGCTCAACCACTGAGCCACCCAGGTGCCCAAGGCTTCAATTTAGTTTCAAAAATAAATACACAAAATAAAAATAATTTAGCCCTTGGTCTGAATCTTATGAAAGCATTTAGAGTAATCAAAACCCAAATGATGTTCATATTTGAAAGCAATTGAGAACAAATATATAAGATCAGGGTCTAAATTTCCAAGAGTACAACATTGATAGCCAACACACTTATGTCCTGAGTGCCAAAAAATGTTCAATTCTTTGATTATTATAATTCATGATTCCTTCAATGCTTCAGTAAAACTCCAACCCATGAAAGAGCCTCTATCTACAGAAACTGTAAAGGCCCAGAATCTACTCAGAAATGACTTTGGCTCAAAATTGTAAGCATAATATCAAATAGTAGAGTATTGGAAGATGCTGTTCCAAATGGGAAAAAGCTGAAGATAACATATCAGTGATGATCAAAGAATCATGTGCAATGAAAGTCTATTACACAGCCATCCTTGGAAAAGCTGCTATTTGAACTAATATCTCGAGGAGGAACTGAAGTTACTCAGCAAAGAACAATAGAAGAGTATTCCTCTCCAAAAGTATATTCCTTTTGTATATAGGCTATGACTATGCAAATTCATGTCACTGAAAAAGAAGAAAGAAGACCATGGGACTGGTCCGATAAGAAATAGGGATCTAGTCAAGATAAATAGGTAAGAGCCATTCCTTGTACTGTTTTGTTTATGTATGGATTTTAAATCTTATTCTAATAGTATTGGGGATACATTTAAATATTTTAAATAGGAAAGTGACCTAGTTACATTGGTATTATAACCAGATCGCTCTGGCAATTGTGTGGAATATTTGCCATCGAGGGTCTTCACATAAGAGTGTTTTCAAAGAAACTAGTTGAACAGGACAGAAGTAATCATACCATTGAGGTAGTCATTAACCTGAAGGGATGTGACCAGATTCAGGAAGTATTCAGGAGCAAAGTTAACTAAATCATATGTAATTGAATCATAGGGAGATGTTTTTTAAAAGACTTTGTTTAGCAGCATCTAACAATGGCAGAATAAGACCCTACCTGATGACTCCCCTGCAGAAAATGACTATAAAACTTGGCCATAAAACAAAAAACAAACAAACAAAAAAAACAAGTATCTGAGGTACTGGAGTCTGACGGGAGAAGACAGATTTGTGGAGAGTGTTCTTTCAGAGCAGGGGACAGGGGAGCCATCTAAAATAAGTTCTGTTTGTTTTTTTTGGTTTTTTTTTCAGCTTTTAGCCTAGAGCTAAGTGCAGTTGTTATGGCTCAGGTGAGGTGGCAAGGGTGCTATTGGAAAAAAAAATTCCTTTTTTTGTTCTTGCTTTTGACCTCTTAGCTGCTGAGGTCAATGGGAAGGATTTTTCTGAAAGGAAAAAGAGAGGATCCCCAAGTTCTTTCTACCTGCATCTCTGATTGTTCCCTGAGCCACCCATGTATCACTAGACTCAGAGCAGCTTAGAAGATAAAATGTATGGTGATGACAGAAATTAGGTAAGTTAAAGTAAAGGTAGATGAATAGAAATTATATAATTTGAAGAAAAGAAAGAAAATAAGAGAAATAGAAATAAAATTAAATTAAATGGATAGAGCCTTAAGAACCTACGAAATAATGGCTCGTTCAACATACATCAGAATCCCAAAAGTAGAAAGAAAAAAGTTATGACAACTAAAATATTTAACAAATAATAAAAAAATTTCTAAAATCAAAAAATTTTAGAGAATTCTGTACCAGTAAATATGGTTGACTAAATTCTACAGACTGAAAAGAAATGACACCAGATGGAAATTCAGATCCTCAGATACAGTGAAGAATATTGCAAATGATAAATATCTGGATAAGTTAAAAAAAATTCTTATTCTTTCTTATGATTTCTCATATTTTTTTTGTAAATTATATAACTGTTTAAAGCAAAGTTTAGCACTATCTTATAGTTTAGCATTTTCTTATAGTTAATGTTATTAATGGGATTTATAACACCTATAGAAATACATAAAGATTATTACCGCATACAGGATTAGAGTATAGAGGATCCGCATACAGGATTGCAGTGCATACAACTGCAAAGTTTCTGTATTTTGTGGAAGAAGTATTGTGTTTTCTAAATGGACTACAAAAAATAAATATGGGTACTGTTCTCCCTGAAATGACAACTTTAAAAATTCAAATGAAGAATAAAAAGCATTTGAAGAGGCTACAGGATGCTCAAGAATTTAAGGAGATTTTAGTACTACACAGTAACAGATGAGAACAGGGTTAAAAAACCTCTAATGGGTTAGTGCAGCAGCCACAGAGGGGCATTACTCGAATCTCCTTTCAAGAAAGAACTTGGCATTCAGTTGCAAGGGGTGCAATAAACTGAGAACTTCCAACTGTTAACACCTTCAAAGCCTGCTCCAGCTTTCAGACTGATGTCATGCTCTTCCTGGGCAGCTGTGGGTAGAATATTAGGGCCTGGACATTTCTGTGCAAGACTGGACCCCTCTAATGGGACATACTTGCTCCCAAGAGCCTCCATTAAGTTGACTGTGACTTTCGTCAAATATACAATAATGTGGTTAGAAACTTTCTATCCATACTGCTTATTTTCCTTTTATCTTTCTCACACAGCAAACCTCTTGTGCTCCTAATTCCATCTCATCATCTGCTCCCAGAAGACCCAATTAATACAGTTCTCATTCTAAAGCAGGGACCACACCTACCTTCTTTAATAGTTTTCCAGACACGTTTGATTTATCTGAAGCAGGAAGAGGACAGAGAATGAAGCATCACTTTTGCCTGAAGATTATGATACGGATATTTTGCCGCATTCTCATGCACATACTCCTCCCTTAAGAAGTACAGCCATGGTATAGAAACATCTTCACGCTATAATTGCCGAAGCAAAGGTCACATCTTTTATCTTGGCTTTCCTTGCCCAGTAGAGAGGTGACGTCAGTATTTAAACATTTATAATAAATATTCACATCGTGTATTCACTGAAATAGACCTGACACATGGAATAAATTCAAGCTATTTATACTTACTGTCACAACACGTCATTCACGGTAAAGAAGAGAATTTTTGTGATATTTTCATTCCTATGTTAAAAGAGGTATGTAACCATTATGCAAGGGTACAAGTGATATATAAAAATCTAAGAATGAGGCAAACCTCTTGGGTGTCATGGGTGTAGAGAGAATATTGGAAAGGAGAGGTGGCTCTTCCTATTTTAATAAGAAAGAAGAATAATTTTGAGAGTAGAAACAGATAAAACAGATAAAAAGCAATTTTGCCTTTCAAAAGAAAATTTTGAGCTGTGAAAAGAGGTTACTGATCCACTTAACATTTCATTGATCAGGAACTTGAAACTGAGAGGAGAGTGGGAAGTTGTTTGGCATCAAAGAAAGAGCACAGGCCAGGCCCGGACCTGTAGCCTGATCGCACTACATACTACCTGCGGTCATGGGCTCTGAGCTTGATGTTCTTATCTATAAAATGGACAGAATAACACCTGAGCAGGAAAATTAACACAGATAAAATAAAACCATAAAACAATCTATCACAATTCCTGGCTCCCAAAGGACTCTCAGATGATTATATTATCAATTTTATTAGTAAAAAATTGATTATCTTCAGCCTCTCTGCTATTCCCATCCAGTTCGTTAGAGATGAAAAGAAAGCAATAGTGATTTGTAGTGCTTGAACCAAACTGATTTAGATCAAGGGAGCTAAATAAACCGACTGAGCATAAAATAGCTGAGACTACAGTGGCAGCAGCTAGTAACTTTCCTAGGAGAAAGGATGTAGTAATTCTTCTCTGAAATAAAAGTAGAGAAAGAATAAGAAAAAAAAGAGTAGGATAAAGGAAATGCTGGAACATGACAGATTTTGCTTAGAAAGCTCAAAATTACTTAGAGCCTGGAAGAATCACATACTGTTTGAAGCTTTCAGAGACTGTTCATCCTTCCATCCCCCATCCATGCATCCATCCTTTCATCCATCCTTTTATCAATATTTATTTGTAACTCTTAAAAACACACACACAACAAAATTGCAGCACCTGGATGAGAAATCCAAAAAGCATGTCAATTTTCCTTGAATTTTTCGGGCTGTATAAAACGCAGTGACCAGGAGCCCAGCATGCCAAGTGGTTGAGAACACAGATTCTATCAGAGTGCCTGGGCTCAAGTTCTGACTCCAGCCACGTAACTTTGGTCAGGTTATTTAACCTCTCTGTGCCTCATTTTCCTTATAATAATAGTGCCTGATTCAGATAGTGAAGGATTAAATGAGATTTTCTTATAAAGTGCTTAGTCACAATTCCACAGTTAGCTCTGTTATCTGCTATTGTTATAACATTGGTTGTTACCACCATTCAAAGGACTGTGGGCTTTGTCAGAGAAGAAAGATGCTGTATCTTAAGATTTGTTATTGAAGAGGAAAACTAACATACAGTTTCCTTTCCACCAACAATAACTTTGATCTCTTATCCATAGTGGTCTTTAGAGGAAAAGTGAAAGAGTGGGAGAAAGCAGGGAGAACAAGAACAGAGGGAAGCATGGAAATAATATTTATCAAGGACATACTTTCTGCCTAGCAGAGTAGGACTTCACATTGTTAGCTTTGTTTAGCCCTCGCTAATGTGTGTGCTAAATGCTTTAATATCCAATTCACAGATTAGGTAACAAGGTCTCAGAAAGTCTCATAAAAATATACAAGGCCACACAACTGGATGTGACAGAGCAAGAATTCGTCCCCCTTAGGGCTTGACACCAAAGCCTAAGGGAAGAAGAGCAGTTGAAAACACTTCATTGTATAATACTATACAATTCACAAAGTGCTTCCCAAATCTGATTTCATTTCAACTTAAGTTTTGTGAGGTAAGTAAATCTGGCAGGTTGTATTTTAGAGATGAGGGAAATGGAGTCTCAGGGAGGTTCCAGGTCAACAAAGTAGAAAAGGTGAAAGGACAAGGCAGGCACTGGGGCTCCCACCACACCTTCTTTCCCTTGCTCCAATGTGAATTTAATGGAGGATAGAGGGAAATCTAGAGCAATGCTTGCAACTGTGTCAAAGAGGAAGATTATATCTTCTGAAATGGTTCTTGACAATTTCCTTCTCTTTATGCAATCTCAACTATCATAAGAAATTATAAGCTCCATAAGGGCAAGAAAAAAAATCTTTTACATGAACATTGGCTGAGCAGTTGATACATATTTATTGAATGAATAAGTGAATTAAGTAAATGTAAAGAGAATGCCAAGGCGTCAAACACCTAATAAGAATGAATATGCTGCCATGGCAGAGGAAAGTTAACCTTTAAGAGGTTTTAACCATCATCAAATGAGGCCTCGTTATTTGCATGAATGCTTCTTAAACAAGTCTCAGTTATATTTTCACTTTCTTTATGGCTCTTATGTACAACATTTTTCACTTCTAGAAATGTAAATTTCTAGATTTTTAGTGGTCTTCAACATCTCCCATTTCTTTCCAGGAAGGAATAGAACATCTCATGAAGCCCATGACCCTTTGGCCTTCTGAGTAACCCCAACCGTGCATCATCTGGCCCACATCCAAGGAACCACCATTTGAAAGTCTGGTGGCTGTCTTTGACCACCTGCCAGGTAGGATGACTAAAAATAAAGATTTGCTTTTCAGAGTTTAATTGAACAAAGAGTTAAGCTATTAGCCCTCTTCAGCAGTCAACTTAAAATCGACTTACTGTGACTCCTGAGGCTAGAATAACATAGCATGGAACAGGCAATAAAAGCTAATACATAGTGGGAAAGGTACATTTTCTTATCAGAAAGAGAGTATGCAAGAGAATCCAAACCCCATGGCAGAGCAAATACACTTGTTCCCTTAGCTTGCCAGATGGAGATCTGAGGTCCCGGGGGTAGGGACTGAGCCGTGGGGTGCCTCCTCACACTAATGAGGTTTGCCCTAGAATCCGAGGAGACAGATGGATCTGCAGGTTGGAACCCCTCAGCAATCTCCCTGGGAGTTGGCACAATTTCATTTTCTCTGCCCTCTCTCTCTCTCCTACCTCCTCTCCCACTTGTTTTTGTTGCTTTTGTAATGCTCTGTGCCCCAGTAAATATTCTCCCCTGTGTAATTCTTTCTGCATCTCACTGACTGACTACTCTTCTGCCACACATAAGTCTCTCCCTCCTTCCTTTTTGCCACCTTCCCTGCCCCCCTTCCCTAGTATTTTGGTCTGTAACAGCTCCATCTTGATCCTTTCTGACCTCACTGAATTCCTGTTTACTCATAAGCATTCCAGAAAGAGGTCATGTATGAATTAATGAGAAGGAAAGGAAGACTCTATTAAAAATTCTCATTTCTGTGTCTGGTACTAAATTTAAAGATTTTTCTGCTAGAAAGGAGGTGGAAGAAAATCCTAGTCATTTGTGGAAGTATAGTGCTCTTTTTGCCTGTTGCTCACCTTTAGAGCCCTGCAGATTTCAGCTAGTATAAATATCTGATCTCACACAGTGAGAAATGAGTAGATTTCCATAAATTATGGCAGATTCACCAAATAGAGGATAATTCCCAGGCACCAAGCATCATGCCAAAAATATGTGGTACACTAGCCTAGGGAAATCTGGTTAACTGGCTTTCTCATATGGGAATGCTTAGGATACAAGGACCAATGTCACTAACGCAATTTGGACATCACAGCCTTCCTGTGGACTATTTCATCTCCCTCAAAACTCCACCAGTAGCAGCTAGAATGCTATTGCCTAAATAAATAATACCTTTTAAGAATACTTGAAGCAATGTGGTATAAAGAATATTACTCAGCTTAAAAAAGAAGGAAATTCCATCACATGCTGTAACATGGATGAATTTTGAAGACAGTACTCTGCATAAAATAAGCTAGTCACAAAAAGACAAATACTGTATGATTTCCACTTATATATGAGGTACACGAAGTAGTCACAGAGAAAAAGAATGATGGTCAATAGGGGCAAGTGGGGGGTGGGGAACGTTGAGGGTTGTTGTGAAATGGATATAATTTCAGTTTTGTAATATAAAATAATTCTGAAGATCTGTTTCACAACAATGTATGATATACTTAACATTACTAAGCTATACACTTAACAGTGATTAAGATGGTAAATTTTACATTATAGGTTTTTTGCCACAATTTAAAACATTTTAAAAGAATACATATAGTTATTAGACTTTAAACAACAACAACAAAAAAGAAAACAAGAAAAGGGTGAACTCAGAACTTAGGGTAATGGCTACCTTGAATTGGGAAGGACAAGAGGTATGGGACAGGGCAATTGTAGGAACTGTATGAATAGTTAAAGGATATTGTCAAAACTTCATAGATTTTTATAACTGGTGGTAAGTTCAAAACTTATTATTGTATTTAGAAAATAAATAATAAAAGAGGGCCATACATGGGCCAGTGATGGAGAATATGGTAATGAGCCAAAGATCTTGAAGAAACCAACTTTATACAGGAGAAAAAAATAATATAGGCAATATTTGGTTACATCATTTTCCTCCTTAAAACACTTTTATAATTCTCTCTTTAAAAATAATTTTAAAAATCCTTAAAATAGCTTTCAAGTTACCAGTGATGTCTCCTTGCGTCTTTCTCCCTTACCGTGCTCACTATGTACTATTTCCCTCTATTCTCTATTTATACCAAACTTGTTTTAGTTCCTCATACACTCTGTCATATTGCCTCTAGGCCTTTCAGCATGCTATCCCACCACCCAGAGCACTGCTCCTCTTGCTCATTTCCTGGCTAAATTCCACTCCTTGACATCTTGGTGAAAAAGTCTGTTTTACCTTCAGGGAGGCCTTCTCTGGCCTCCTAGATCAAGTAAGTCTTCATTCATCCCTGTAAAAAACACTGACCACAGTTACTGCTCTTGCTTAGAGAGTCACCCCTTTCCCATTCCAGCAACAAGGAAGTGTTTTCTTGCTCACCACTTTATCTTTAGACCTCAACACAATACTGGGAATGTCATAAAGAGCAAAACTTGCAATGAATGAAAGGATGGTAAGCATTAGAGTAAGACTTTAATCAGATTCTCCAAAAAGACACAGACCTTCACTTTGTTAAATGGCACCTACACATAGTATCTCAAAAGGTAAATATGCTGGTTTCCTTGCTGTTCCTGCAATGCAACAGGCATCTTCCCACCATTAGGTCTGTTCCACTCATTCCCTTTGCCTGAAATTTTTACCTTTTCCTCAGGTATCTGTTTAGCTAAGTCATTCACTTTCTTCAAGATTTTTCCCAAATATTACTTTTAATTGAAGTCTTATATGCTATTAACACTGAACTTCCCTCTGCAATGAGCCCTTTAAGTACTCTTTTACTTATTTTACCTTTTACTTTTTAGGTAGTACTTATCATTTTATAATATACTCTTTAATTTATTTATTATGTTTATTATATATTGTCACTTAACCCTGACACACTCCTGGTCTCACTAGAATATAAGCTCCACAAGGCAGGGATTTTTTTTTTTTTAAATTATAGTAAAAACACAAAATTTGCTACCTTAACTATGTTTTAAGTATATAATTGAGTAGTGTTAAGAATATTTACATTGTTCAATCCCAAGTTTCGGCACGCGCACGCACACACACACGATAAATATACTATATACTATATATATATACATATATATATATATATATATATATATATATATATATATTCTGGTTGTGAAATAGGTATCCAGAATTTTTTTGTATATTGTAGAACTGAATCTGTATACCTACTAAATAACTTCCCTTTTCTCACTCTGCCCAGCCCCTTACTTTCTAGTTCCATGAATTTGACTACTTTAGTTACCTTCTGTATGTGGAATCATACAGCATTTGTTCTTTTGCAACTAGCTTATTTCATTAGCATAATGAACTCAAGATCCATCCATGTCGGACCTGCCTTTTTAAGGCTTCGTAGTGGGGTACCTAGGTGGCTCAATCGGTTAAGCATCTGACTCTTGATTTCGGATCAGTCAGGATCTGGGGACCATGATGTCAGGGTTGTGAGATCAAGCCCTGCCTTGGGCTGCATGCTCAGCACAGAGTCTGCTTGTCCCACTCCCCTTTCCCCCACTCTCTCTCTTTTTCTCTCAAATAAATACATACATATATACATACATACATACATAAATCAAATCTTTTTAAAATTTTTAAAAATAAGATTTTTATAGTATTCCATTGTATGCATAGACCACATTCTTTTAATCCATTCGTCTACTGATAAACATTTTGGTTGTTTCCATCTCTTGGCTATTAAATAGGAGGCAGGAATTTTTGTGTGTTTAGTTCATTAATGTGTCCCAAGCACCAAGATTTCCTGTTGCATAGTAGAGGCTTAATAAAATTTGTTGGATAGGGATCCCTGGGTGGCGCAGCGGTTTGGCGCCTGCCTTTGGCCCAGGGCGCGATCCTGGAGACCTGGGATCGAATCCCACATCGGGCTCCCGGTGCATGGAGCCTGCTTCTCCCTCTGCCTGTGTCTCTGCCTCTCTCTCTCTCTGTAACTATCATAAATAAATAAAAATTTAAAAAAAAAATAAAATAAAATTTGTTGGATAAATAAAATATAGGGAACAAAACAAAGGCTATTTGTTAATACTGGAACTTTCCAGATGACTTTTCCATCATTTAGACACTACGTTGTGTTTGAAGCATCTCTAATATGGCATGGTACTTCATAAATAACTAGCATGGTTCTTAATAAATAACTGGAGTCCTTGAATAAATAGGGTAGTTAGAAAAACCGTGAGGCCTGCCTGGCTATCCAGATATTATCTACAGTGCTACCTAGGCATCTGGTTCTTTGGGATGGATAGGCCTTGTAAATCACTATTATAATGTCATTGCCCTAACTGGGGTAATTATATATACTCTAAGATGTATAAACAAATAATTATATGAGACCTTGGTTTCCAGAAAGAAAAGACCTATTGCAGGTAAGTTCTAAGGAGAGGATCAGAGGCTTGGACAGGTATAAAGAGTGCATAATGTGATGGTACTCTTTCCCTTCCTTTAGGGAGGCCTTAACTGTTGGTGCTGGAGACTATGTGAATTTTGTCTATTCCTACAACTAACGCTAACTCCAGTGAATAGCTAGAGACTGATATTTTACTATTTCCCTTGTCAACCAAGAAAAAGAATTCCTTTCTACCCAATGACCTTAAGTTGAACCTCACTTAACCTTGCCACTCTTCCTTTTAAAAAGAAAAGCATATAAATATTTTGATGATTCCAAGATCTTGGCACCAGTTTGAAAGTAATTACAAAAGTTTGCATGGCTTATTCTATTTAATTTCATCATTGAGTTCATGGCTATTAATTCTGTAATCAAATTCAAGTTTTTATGTATAAATTACAGAGAAGTGAGATTGACAGAACAAAGTTTAGAAGTCTCACTGAAGAGGCCTAGTGATGGGTATTCCCAAACCTTTATTTATAGATATGTTATAGACTCTTGACAATCTGAGAAGTATATCTACAGCTGTTCAGAAGTGTCCAATTTGCAAATACTTCCACAGCAATAAATTATCTTTAAAAAACAATAATACTTGAAAATATAAGTGTTCTTTTCAAATTCGTAATTCTATATATTAGAGAAATTGTTCTTGAATCACCACTCTCTGGAGAAGGACGTTTCTTATGCTTAGCCTCTAGAGAGATATTCCACAAGAGTTACTGCACATTCTTAACTGAACAACCACTCACCCCTTAAGTGCCTCCCTGCTACATACCACCTTTAGAGTACACACAGGTGGGTGCTTCCACAAAATTAAAAATAATATATTATGGGACATTGGGATTTCTTGAAATTAACCAAAACCTTAATTGTTAAATATCTTAAGGTCAAGGATCTACAGCACAGTGTGATGCAATAAATAAAGCATTTAAACACAAAGGCTTTGGAGTTATTTGGATGTCGCTGCAAATCCCAGCTCAACCTCTTAATATTTATGATTTGGGGGGAAATTCTCAACTAATTCTTCACTTATAAAATACAAAAATAAACAATACTTCTTCAGGCTCTAAAAGGATTTAAGCGGCACCTAAGTGGAGCACTCAGCACAGTGTCAGGCACATATTAAAGCTCTGGTACCATAGCCAAGCTGCTCTGCTGCTTCTACTTGTATTCTGCCACCTGCAGTCCATTCCCCACTTAGCATCCGCAGTGAGTTTTTGAAAAGTTAAATCAATTCCTGGTACATGATGGTATAAAAGCCTTTCAATGATCTTCCATGGCAGTTGGAAGATATTCAAAGTAGAGGTGAATCTTTGACCTCTTCTCAAGCCAATCTCGTCCACCATCATTATACTCTAGCCACATTTATCTTCCTTCTGTTTCTCAAATGCACAGACCTCATTTCCAAACAAGACCTTGGCCTCACTGTTTCCTTCTTCCTGGAAGATGTCCATTCCTGCATCTTTGCTCAGCTGACTCTTATCTGGACTTGCACATCACCTCCTCAGAGAGGCTTTCTCTATCCATTCAATCCTCCCTTCACTCTGCATATCATTCTTTGATTTTTTTTTTAAATTTTTATTTATTTATGATAGTCACAGAGAGAGAGAGAGGCAGAGACACAGGCAGAGGGAGAAGCAGGCTCCATGCACCGGGAGCCCGACGTGGGATTCGATCCCGGGTCTCCAGGATCACGCCCTGGGCCAAAGGCAGGCGCCAAACCACTGTGCCACCCAGGGATCCCCCATTCTTTGATTTTAACTCAGATTTCATCATGATATATAATTACCTTGGTAATTTGTTTTCTTATCCATTGCCTTTCTCTCATAAATACTATTTAGCTAAAATATCTTTCCTGCATGGTTCTAAGAATCCCTACTATGCTTGGAATAGACTATAGATTCAAGAAATGCTGGTAGTCTGGATGGCTGGCTGGCTGGCTGGATGGATGTATGGATGGAAAGATGGATAGATGGATAAATAAGGCTTATGCCACCAACTGTTGTACTGTGTATGGTAATGACAAGGTAGGAAAATTATAGACAAATCTGTGACAAAGAAAACATCACAAAAAGGTTGATGTTGTTTTCTAAGGCTGCTCAGATAAGATGGGGCATTAGTTGACCATTAAAGGAGAAATGGAATTGAAGCCTAGGGAGGAACTTTTAGGAAGTTGTTTAACCTCCAAATATTTGAGATTTTCTTCTTGTTCCTTAGGAGTGGAGACAGGCCTGCCCCTCATTTATGGGGATGTTCTGGAGCCAGAGATAATGCCTAAAAGCTGCTGAGTGCTAATTAGCTCTATCTGTCAGGGCACAGGAAGCCAGCAGGTCTGAGTGGCTGATTGCAAGGTCTGTAGCTGAAAATACTTCTTGCCAACTGCCTGGAGGGGCTGATAAGGGAAATGACTACATTCTGTAAATTAACATATTCTAAGCAGGTCAGAAGGCCCAGTTGTAGAAAACAGTTGCAAAGATGGAAAGAAAGGTGAAACCACTCCCATTTTAGTTACCATGCCTAAGTAATAAAGCTGTGAATTCTTTGACAAGGATCATTGCCTTGGAATCAGCAGTCAATGGCAGATGAAGTTTGATTTTTAAGAGTAACTACTGGAAGAATTAGGAAGTATATTTATATTCATTGTGCTCATTTCCTAGTCCTATTCATTTTGTCCTTTTTTATTTCAGTGATCAGTTCCACCCTTATTCTTCCTCTTCCTCTTCCCTTTAAAAGCAGAGTATTTTCATCTGATAGGCCCATTCTAGATGATTTCTCAGGTACTAAATTTCCCTGAAGAAAGAAGGTTAGATTAGACAGAAAAGACCAATATTTTGATTCTGGTTTCTGTTCTGTGGGTGCTCTATTCATGACTTCTTTTGTCAGAATTCACAGAAATACAGGTTAAATAAGCTTAAGAAATCATCCAAGGGCTTAGGAATAACAGAAAGCTTCTGTCTTCCCTCCATCTCTCAAACTCTTCTTTTGACCAAACTCAACTCTAACCCTTTTTAATTAGACATTCTTCTCACATTAACTTTCTCCATGTGGTAATGAATATGGCCATCAGTAGCTCGAAGATTTTTGTCTTAATTTACTGTCCAAAACAAAAACAGGTCTCTCCATCTCTCTTTTGTCTATATGCCAAACTCAAGGAACCAGGGAGATGCAATCATCTGAAAAGTCAGGGTGGTAACATGTTCAACCCTATGTGCTAAAAGGATGGCAGAGCAGAGTAGCTGTTCATGAGCACTCTGACTGACATCTCCAGACCACATGAAAGAGGGAAGAAGATAGTCATAAAAAAAAAAAGGATACTTGTCAGAAAAACAGCCATTGTTTCTACTATTTTCTCATCTGTAAAATAATTGCATTCAGTAAGGGTTTGCTTTGAAAATCACAAATTCTAACACAAATAAAAGCTAATATTGTCATATAAACATTTTCTTCGTTTTGTGATTCCAGAACTTTTGCTATGCAAGGTATCAGTTGGCTCATAAGACTGTTAAAAAGATTAAATGGGACAATGTGTATGAGAGCTTTTCACAGAATACCTGGCATGAAGTCAGTGCCCAATGTCAGCATTTCTCCCTTATGCCAAGTAATGTATAATTTGTCAAAAATTTTACCTGAAGATAAGAATCTAATGGTTAGGATTAGTCATTATTTCTGCCAAGTTGCAAAGACATTTACTGAAGGGGGTAAAATTGCCAGTATTATTTAACATATTTTTTGTACTCTCACTGTTTCTTCCTCTTCTATCTCTATCTCTCCCCCTACACATTTTTGGGGGGTTGGGAATGGGGAGAAGTGTGCAGAGTTGAATTCATGCATGTTAAGTAAGAATATATGTATATGCTATTATATCATTTTAATTCTTTACCATATGAAGTGTCTGGCACACATTAATGTTAGTTATGTGGGCAGTGCTGATGTCTTTAACACTAACAATGAGGAAGATAATAGGTGTCAGTTTCGTGGCACAATGCCTTTTGAATGGAGCTTTAGTTGATGTGAGCTGTCGCAAGATCCAGAGTGTCTTGCTCTGTGTGGTGCCTCCTCACCATGGGAGACAAAAATTGACTGATGTGCTGGTTACTAAGGTGATGGGCCATCTGGTATGGGTCTCTCACTTGCATGCTACATTTTCAGTGAAAAATGGGTTCTTTGTCAGCAGTTTCCAGAAAAAGATGAGTATCCTTTCAGAGAGCAATATAAAGCTTCAGTGCATGGATGTGCTAAGATGTGGCCAAAAGAGGACTAGACTGAAAATTGAGACGCCTGTGCTTTACCTTGGCTCTCTTGACAACTTGCTTCATGACCTTGGATAAGACACTTCTCTCTTTTGGACATGACAACTTACTGATCTTGAAGCTGATGGTTGTCAACTTTGTGTACCCCACTGCTAGTGAGAATGAACCCCTGAAATAGGGCATGTTTATGGGTATTGTTTCTTCTCAGTCCAATCCTCCTCCTAGTAAGCTGTCACTTTAGCTTCAGAACAGAAACTTCAAACCTGGTTTTCAGACCACTCCATCCCAACATATACATACACATCAACTACCTATACCTCCAAGGGGTCACCTATCACTTTAATTGATGTATCAAAGCTATCAGAATGGGAGGAATTTTAGACATGACCATGGGCACTGCTGTGCTACAAAAGATAATCATTGTAGATCTAGAGAATGGAAACAAATAGCCCTAAAAATTATTACCTTTACTCTTATGAAAATATAAGCCTCTCTCCAATTTTTTCCCTTCCTGATCCCTTTTCCATCCTCCATAGGTCTACTTAGTGATTCAAATTTAATTTCCACCTATAGACAAAACTGACCTGCTGGAATATCACTAACCTTCATCCTGAGGGGCTTGTTCTTCTGTCTACATGCGTAAAATAACATGGTTCTACGCGCTTACTAGACTATCAGCTCTGTGAGAGCCTATTTCCTAGTTCTTTAATTCATTGTTGAAACCTCAGCCCCCAACATACTGTATGACACCGAAAAAGTCAATAAACAATTAAGTAAATAAACGTGTAAGTGAGTGAATAAATGATTGAGTGAATCTGAATAACGTTCTGATGATGAAATTTATAGAGGAAGCATTTCTGGCATTTATCACATTTGGTGTAGGCTCCCACTGGAACTTTTGGAATACATCTACTATGAAACTCTATATTGGCTGCTACCTCACTGTCTTGTACATAAAATCCAGTTCCAAATTTTTCAAAATTCAACATCTTTAGCACAACTGTATTATTAGCTATTAGCATGAAGTTATATGGATAGACACCTCTCCATATTCAACACAAATTAATTAATTATTAATCAATTAATTAATTTTTAAATATTTTATTAATTTATTCATGAGAGAGAGAGAGAGGCAGAGACACAGACAGAAGGAGAAGCAGGCCCCATGCAGGGAGCCCGACATGGGACTTGATCCCAGGTCTCCAGGATCAGGCCCTGGGCTGAAGGCGGCGCTAAACCACTGAGCCACCCGGGCTGCCCTCAACACAAATTTAAATGTAAAGGGGACAATTGGGCTATCTGGTAGATGGTTAGAGGGAGAAAAGTTCAATAGAAGGAAAGAATGAAAAATAACAGGTCTATTATAGTTAGAGAGCTAGCTAGAAGTAGCTGAAACTATCCACAGTATAATCCAGTGGTGAGCAAGGCTACAAAACCAAAATAAATGTAATGTTAACATTTGTCTCAAAACAGCCTGAGAGTTACATGGTATAATCCTTCTCATTTTACAGTTAAAGAATATAAAGATCAGAGAAATTAGGTGACTTGTCTATGGTCACACAAGTCAACGTGGATTCTGATTCCAAATTCAAAGACAGCTATGCAGGCTTCCGAAGTGAAATGTCAGTGGTCAGAATCTAAAAGGAAGGTTATCAGATATAAATAAATGGGCAGCCATGACTGTATGAGAATGCTTAGAGTTCGATTTTACCCTCTCTAAAATCAAGGCTCTTACTTCTGGAGTCCGGGCTAAGGAAGGTCAGCTCCTGCAAAACTTCAAGGTCTTCAGTATTTTATTCACATTTCCTATCTGTAGATCATTAGCTCTTTGCATCTAGAGATTAATAAATACATTTGAAAGCATGGTTGTAGTTGTTTCTGTTCTCTGAACTCTTTTTAGAAGAATTCTTATGAAGTAGAGTTGGTCCAGGTTACCATTTCTTAGTAGACTAAATTTATCCTTAGGATTGAAATGAAAAAGATCCCTGCCAGTAATTCCGATAAGGTGTATAAAGTTAGATGGGTGGGTGGAGTATCTGCTTTTAATAAGACCTAGGAGATTATTTTTGATAACATCCTAGGAGATTCTGAGGCAGGTGGTCCACAGACTACACTTACACTAATAATAATAATAATAATAATAATAATAATAATAATAATAATAAAAAATAATAATAATAATAATGTGAGAGCAAAAGAAGAGAAAGGGCTTAAACAATATCCACAGCAGCAAAAGTACAGTTTCTGACTGAGCTATAGTATAGGTAAATAACAAATATTCACTAGATCAGTAGGTGACTGGGGAGTTAAGTGGATGAATGAATGAATGATGGATGAGTGGGAGGATGGATGGGTGGATGAGTGGGTGGGTGATGGGTAGATAGAATAGAATGATGAATAAATGGGTGTGAAGATGAAGGTACTTATTTTCTTTTTCTTTGTAGACAAACTGGTGGCTTTCCCATCATCACCAAAACACTCTCCTCAGATAAGATAAAATTCATTACCCTTCTGAAACCATGAGAATACACAATAGGTGAATTTGCTCTGCCAGACCAATTTATATTGTAGTTGTTACGTATCAAGTAGAATTAATATTATTTACATGATTATTTTTGAGGTGGTAATAGGGTAATACAAAATACCAAGAAGTTATTTTGCTTGACTTGAATATTTAGTTCCTTGTTTCTAGACAACGCATCTTGTTTCTATTATTTACAAACCACTATAATACCACAGCTATTGCCCTCTGTAGATGGGATTATCTAAAAAATAATTTGTTATGTAAGGTTGCTAATTATGAGGCTAAGGTGTACCCATTAAAGGCTTTTACCTTGTAATTTACGATGAGAGAGTGAGTGAAATAAAGCATGGAATATGATTACTGGAGCTGAGGATATACGGATATAAAGCCACTCACTTACTTTAGGACTGGGAATTAATTTAGCATGATACATTAACTTTAGAAACAAAAGTAGCCCAGAGCAAAGCTTTTTGCCACCTCTTCTGAATCAGGGCTCTCTGTCTAGTTCCTAAGCTGCCCTGGTCCATCTTCTTTCCTCCCTTTTCTGTCTTAGACCTCCCAACTCTAATGCTCTGGCCCTCTCTCTTTTCCTAGATCCAACCATTCGAACAGTAACTTCCTGGAGAAGTTCAGCACATGGTCTCCAGAGAAAGAATGGCTGGCTTTATTTTTTTTTTTAATTTTTTATTTATTTATGATAGTCACAGAGAGAAAGAGAGAGAGAGGCAGAGACATAGGCAGAGGGAGAAGCAGGCTCCATGCACCGGGAGCCCGACGTGGGATTCGATCCCGGGTCTCCAGGATCGCGCCCTGGGCCAAAGGCAGGCGCTAAACCGCTGCGCCACCCAGGGATCCCGAATGGCTGGCTTTAAATCCTGCTTCTGTCACTTACCAATATTAAATTTCTCAGGAACTGTTTCCTCATCTATAAAATGATGATAATAATGATAGTAATTAATTCACAAGATGGTTATAAGGATTAAATGAGTTAATTATGCATTAAGCATTCAGACCTTAATAGTAAGTTTTCAATAAGCATTTTTAGAGTTTTTTTCATCACCAAGGCAATTAATGACATTATAGAAATTATGAAAAGTAAAGAAAAATGCACTCATCTTTCTAACACCTTAATCTATATCTGGTATTTTTCATTTTAATGCACTAGCTTTTGAAAGTAGAATTTTATCTTCTGAATTCTTTCCATGGTTTGAGGAAACCAAAAATGTATCCATTAGTTTTTTATACTTTTATAGAAAAGTTCTTACACATCTAACTATAAATGTCAAAAACTCAAACTCACTCCCAATTTGAGATCTCTATAACTAAATAGTGTTTATTAAGATTTAAGTGTATTGCCAGAGAAAAGTACTTTATTAATCCAATAGCATATCTATGAGTCTGGATTTGTTTATTAGATTAGCCTCATATTATGTAGCTCCATCTGTTCCATAGAACACTTAGGATGAATTTATTGTATTAGAATTATGAACTTTAAGGTCAGCCAAATCTGGTTTCAAATTATGAATCTAGACTTGTGATCTTGGGCAAATGACTGAGCTTCTCAGATTGTTTATCTGGGAGAATGAGGTTAGTAACACTACACAGTGTTGTGAGATCTATAACAAGGGTGAAAAATGATTCTTCTTTTAGCTATCACAGTGGAAAGTGATGAGCTTTCCCTGAGGGAAAGGTAGTTCAAAAAAATGGGTTTTACTGGAGGTGAAAGCTAGTGGCAAAGGTATAAATAGGTATTCTTTATGGATTATGGACACTGACAATGCTTTATATCCTCATACTTCCAAAGTCTTATCGCAATCAAGAATTGTCTTGATGCCATAGAAAAAGGAGTGCTGTATGTTCATAATTTATTCTTAAATCAGAAGTGCTAATTGATGGAAACTTAAGTAGAGGGCAGTGAGGTGGCAAGACTGGAGCTTTCAGATCCAGCAAGGTCCCTTATACATGGACAGTGTCATTGTCACCTGTGGTTTCATCAGAGATCTCTGAGGCTAGATTAGTCTGCTTGCGCTCCTATAACAAAATATCATAGAGTGGGTGGCTTAAACAACAGAAATTTACTTTTCATAGTTCTGGAAGCTGCTTAGCCCAAGATCAAGTTATTAGCCAATTCAGTATCTGAGGAGAGCCCTTTTCCTGGCTACCACTTCCCTATGTGCTCATGTGACCTTTCCTAGGTGTTCAGGCTTGGTTGGGGAGTAACAGAGGAAAGAGTTAACTCTCTGGTGTCTCTTCTTATAAGGACACTATTCCTATCAGATTAGGAACCTGCCCATATGACCTCATCTAACCTTAACTATCTCCTTACTGCATTGTATCCAACTAGTCACACTGGGGGGTTAGGGCTTCAACATATGAATTTTGGGGGCACACAATTCAGTCCATAGCAGAGGCCAAGAGAAGCAATACTGAATCACGTGACATCTGCTCTTCCCAATGGAAGTTGTGTCAGGGACACACCCTCAATAAGGGTGTGTATGTGTATGTCCTCTTCTACCAAACTATAAGCCACAAGAGTTGCTGTGGGAGTCCACATTTCCCCTCCTCATAGATGTTTGAATTTAGAAAACCCAAATGAACAGTCTCATCTCATTGGAGGCAAAGGCTGGGACTGGGAAATATGAAGCTGAAATGATGGAAGGAGAGGCAGTGGCCCTAGTTTCTTGCTTTAACTTCCTCAAGTGCCAGGAAGCAGAAGCCACACTTCTGCTTGTTTGCTGTTAAATATACCTCTGGAAACCTTAATAACCAAGGATATTAGAATTTATTGAGAGGCACATTACTTACTGAGATTTCCAATCATGACTCCTTTTAAGAATTTACAAAATAGCTTTCCTGCCTCTCTCTTGATGATTTGTCTTCTTCAAACTCACTCCTTACTAATGTATGAGACCAGACTTGGCTTCCTGGAGAGAAGTGATCAAGGAGCACAGGCCCCTTGCTGAGAAACACATTAGCATAATTTCTAAAATGTGTTCTTTATACTCATTTGATCTGATATGGGTTATCATTTAATAAATATTGGCCTAGCTTAAGTTCTATCTACAAGTGCTAGGAATATTTGCTGCTATGCTCCTTTAAGCAAGACAAAATACCCTGATAATCGCTTCAAAGGTTTTTTATTTTTTCAAAATAAAGTTATGATTCAAGAAACTTAGATGACATAATTATAAAATGTGCATTGAGAAAGCGTTTATTCCTCCTTAAAAAATTTAGTTAGGCCCTTCTTAATGTTTATTACAGATATTATTATGAACTTGGTTTTTCTTCCAAATGCTCTTTTGATTGTGCATAAATAGAATGTAATTACATATAGGTGGAAGGTTATTATATACAAATATGTTCAAAATTATGTGAATAAAATGCATAATAGGCTTTCGTATTCTTCTCATAAAATGATACAGATTAGGACCAAAATAAGCAATTTGCTTTCTTGTAGTATCCACCTTGTTTATTCCTTTTTCATATTTGCAGTATGGGGCATGTTAGAAAATAGAAAATAATTAGTCATTCTGACCTCTAGCTAAAAGGAAATCTGGTTTCTTTGCACGTTTCCTTAACAGGTGAGTTTGCCATTAGTGTTGCTATGATTATCTCCATCTCTTTGCTTTGCAGTCTCTTCTGTCAGTTCCTCAGCTCAAACTTGAAGATATTATCTTTAAACCCCAATTCTATTTTTAAGGGAGGAGTGACAGGAAGAATGTTTAGGGAGCAGTTGAAAATGTTATCATTTTTAGTGATGCTTGTCCATCCATAAATATTTTGTTTCCTGAGAAGGTTCACAATGGGAAGACTTTCCAAAAATGTAATTTTAGGCACAGTGTGCAAATTGATTTCCTTTCCTTATGCTTACAGACTGTTGCAGCCAGAGGACTCCAGCTTTAAACTGTGTGGGTATGCATGTGTGCATGTGTGATAAATAGCTAATTACCTGTCAGTTACCATAGCAATGTTTATAGGAAGACTAAGAAGCTTGCATAGCTCTGTTGCCCACTTTAAGAGAGGAAAACCTGCATAATTTCTTCCTTTCAATCCCTACTGGAGTTTTTGGCAGCAATCTTAGAATGCTCTCTGCTTGGTGATTCTTATATGACCAATTTCATTTCTTTCCTTTGAGCAGAGACCATGTTGATTTGAGTGAGAGGTAGAGAGAATCAACCTGGAAGAAGCTTTGGGATGCTAATACAATAGATTCATGACTTAGCTCTGCAGAGTTCTGTTAGCAGCAGTTGGTATAGCACTGGCATAGTATGATGCCTTCTACAAAGAGCTCTGTCTACCCCACAAATTCTCAAAAAAACACAAAAACATATATCACCAAGAAAACACAGTACTTTATTCTTTCAATAAATATTTTTAAAGATTTTTATTTATTTTATTTATTTTTTATTTGAGAGAGAGAACGTGAGCTGGGGGTGAAGGGACAAAGGGAGAGGGAGAAGCAGACTACCCACTGATCAGGGAGCCTGACTCACAGCTCAACCCCAGGACCCTGAGATCATGATCTGCTTAACCCACTGAGCTGCAGAGGGACCCTCAACAAATATTTTTGAGCACCTACTCTGGGTCGGCACTGCACTAGTCTCAGGGAATATGATGTTGAGCTGGATACTAATGTCTCTAATTTGGGGGAGATAGCCATTCATTCAGCAAATATTTCTT
This sequence comes from Canis aureus, assembly GCF_053574225.1. Taxonomy (NCBI): domain Eukaryota; kingdom Metazoa; phylum Chordata; class Mammalia; order Carnivora; family Canidae; genus Canis; species Canis aureus. Next base: position 51,530,435 of record NC_135614.1, read on the forward strand.
GAACATTTACCGTGTTCCAAACACTACGGTGGATGATACAGAAAGAAAAAATGAGAGGCACAACTCAGATTTGGAGGGAGATCAGTGGTAAAGAAAAACATCTAAGAAGAAGTCAGCCAGAAAATGTATTTCAGAGACAGAGTTAGTGTTGTTAACAAGATAAGAGGCAAGTAAACATGGTAGATTTAAAGGAAAGAAGTTAGTATGTCTAGAGAGCAGAGTTCAAGACAGGTAAAGGCAATACCATAGAGATATAAGCAGGGACCAAATCATGAAAGCCCCCTGCCTCGGTGGACACTTTGATTTTTGATACTAGATAGATTCTATAGCACCATGCACTTCTGTATTATTCTCTAGGGACATTTGTTTTTGAAACTCAGTCATAATGCAGTGAGGAAGACCTAAGTGGTCCATGCAAAAATACTACAAAGAGAGGCTACATATATGTAATTTGGGCAATCACTGACTGATGCCCAGACAACAGCTAACATTAGCCACCAGACATTTGAGTGAATTCTTTTCTAGATGATACCAGCACTCATTTGTTGGGATATTCCTGGTCTTCCCAGATGAAATCCCAGACATTGTGGAATAGAGACAAGCTCTCCCCATTGTGCTGAATCTGAAATCCTATCCTTGGGTGATTTGTTATGCATCAGTAGAAAGCAGAACGCCGCATAAGGAATTTGTCCCATTTTTTTCTGAGGCAGTGGGGATCCACTAAGGGGATTTATGCAGTAATAAAATCAGCTTAGCATATTAGAAAGAAAATTATTTTATTTTATAACATACATAAAAGTAATACATGAAAACAAAAGCATAAGGAATAGGGTAATGAAACAGAAATTAATGTGTTCTAAGGTTCTTATAACCTTAATATTGTATGTGTAAAACCAACCACAATATTGTATATGTAAAACCATACAATATTATATGAATGTATATTATGATAAATTAAGGATACATACTATAAGCCCTAAGATAAACACTAAAAAAATCAAAATAGTGGTATAACTAATAAGCCAGTACTGGAAATAATATAGAATAATAAAAATAATTAATTTGAAACAAGGCAGAAAAGAGAAAAAGGAACAAAGAATAGATGGAACAAATAGAAGGCAGCTAGCAAGATGACAGATTTAAATCCAACAATATCAATAATTATAGTTGTCCTAACACGTCAATTAAAAGATAGAGATTGTCAATTGGATAAAAAAGCAAGACCCAATTGTATGTTATTTATAAGAAACACAGCTTAAGTGTAAATACTTCTGATTAAAAATAGAAGGATGAGAAAATATTTACCATTCAAACACCAAGACAAATCTGTAATAACTATCTTAATATCAGAAAAGTAGACTTCAGAACAAGAAATATTATCATAAAAAAGAAGACATTACATAAAGACATAATTATATAAAAGGGTCAATACATCAAGAAGTCACAACTATCCTAAATGTTGTACACCTAAAAACAGAGCTTCAAGACAAATGAGGTAAAAACTGATAAAATTGAAAGGAAAAATAGACAAATCACAATTATAGTTGGAGGTTTCAATTCTCCTTTTTCAGTAATTGATAGAATAAGTAGACAGAAAAATCAATGAAGATGCAGAAAACCAGAACAATACTATCAACCAATTTGACTGAATTGGCATGTATAGAATGCTCTACCTAACAGTCATTCACTTTCTTTACAAGTACCGTATTCTGGACCATAAAACAAATCTCAACAAAGTTTTTAAAAATGAAATCATTCAAAGTATATTTTCTGACTATAAAGGAATTAAGTAAAAATCAACAAGTTTCTAAAAACTAAGCACTGCTTCTTGAGTTAGAATGTACCTTCTGGTAATATCAGGGAAACTGGTCCAAATATAAGCTAACTATAAATCTCTTAAGCAATGTTGTACTTAACCTAGGACTTAACCTAGGAAAAATTTCAGTGCTAGATGGTTATTCAAACTTTGATTTCAACCCTCATGATACAGAAGGGGAAAGTGAAGCCATGAAAGCTGAGTAATTTTGCTACAATGTCCAGGTGCTAGATTCATCATGTTCCTAGGACAGTTTGCCAAATTGTAGCAGCATTTGAAGAAGGTGAATGTTTTCCCCCTTTAAATAGTTACCAACTTGTTTGAAAAGGAAAAGCCATCTTCAAATAGTGTTGATTAATGAGTTTGGGAATCTGTGCTTTTCTCTGCTCACAAATTAAACACTAATATACAAAATCTGCACCATCTACCAATACTGTTGAGATATATTCCAGAGTCATGGGAGAAAGATGGAATAGGCTAATCATCTTACTGTTGAACCTATAAATTTGGTCATCTGATTTAAAAAGTATGACAATATTTATATCTATGTATCCATATTTATAATGCATTTTGAAGTATTTTTATTTAGATACTTCATGAGGTATGTAGGGATAATCTCAATTTTTATAAGAGAGATAACAAAGTGAAGTTGTTAAGAACATGAGTTCTAGGGGGTACCTGGGTAGTTTAGTCAGTTAAGTATCTGCTGGGGACATGATCCCAGGACCCTGCTCAGCAGGGAGCATGATTCTCCCTCTCCCTCCTCCCTGCTGCTTGTGTGCTCTCTCTCTCTCTTTCTCTCCCTCTCTCTCTCTCTCTCTCATAAGTAAACTAAAAATCTTTAAAAAAAGAAAGAAAAAATAATAATAGCACCTTCTCATAGCTTCATTGGGTGAATTCTCGAATACACACATGACAAAACACTTAGCATATTGCCTGGCACAGAGTAAAATTATGTGTGGCTGTATATCCCTTCATTCTGTTATACTAACTCTGCTTTTGTTGTCTTATCTTTGCCTTCTCTATGAATATCATCCTATTCCTGCCATATTTCCTGTTCTATCAGCCAGCAGGGTTTTTTTTTTTTTGAATATCTAACATATGCACAGATTTTTGATAGCTTTTGGAGAAAATGGTAGAGATAGATTATTCCTTTGGTAAATAAAAAAGCTTTTATATAAGGTAACCCACAGAAAAATGTGAATATTTTCCCCATTTTTGTCAGATAAGGACATTTTTCAGTAGAAAGTTTATCCTCCTTTTATGGTGTGTCATATTTTCTCACCACATACAAAAGGCAAACATTCTTTTAATTGAAATATGTTTAAGTATTTAATTAAAATATTTTAAAGACAAGGACAGGGTCTATGAGTATAGAGCCCAGCAGTTAGAATTTGGAAGCTATAAGAACAATTCTGGGAACAAAAGATGATCAGATGCAAAATAAAGTCACATATCTTGTTAAAAGCCTATTAATCACCTCAATTCCTTGTTTCAAATTTACAGCTCCCTAAGGGCTTACTCAAGCCAAATTGGTCAGTCCATTCCCATACAAAAAGAATCAGCCACGTTATTTTTCTGCTAAAAGATTCCATATTTTGATTCATAGGTGCTTCTATTTCTGACACACAATGTGGATACAAAATTAGCCCATCACTGTATAATATGCCTGAATTCTGTGTTGTGTTAGCATTCCTGTAGTTCTCTACCCTGTGTGAACCCTTCATATAACACTGACCAGTTGAGCCCGTCTCTAAGCTTGCCCTAAGCACTGGCATGCTGGTTACAAAGGCCACATATTCTCTGCCCAAACTACCTTTTTTTATCATGACTGCTGGATTTTTCTTTCTTCATGATGAATCCTTTTTTGAGGCCCTTTGTTTGATAGAAAATCTTTTTTTAGGACCGTTTTAATTTACCAGATAATTTCTAATAACTTCCTCAAATGGAAAGTGGTTGCTTTCCTTCCCTTTCCTTCCAAAAGGATCACTTAAAGCCATGCAAACCAACCAGCTTGTGCTCCCAGCTTAGTTCAGGTGCTGTTAACATTATTATACAGGAATTATACAGTTCCTGCAAGTACTATGGGCTTCTGAATCTGGCCTCTCCTCAGAAAGACAGATTGTCCTTAGAACAAAGAGAACTATTCCAAGAAGCTCTGTCATCTTAAAAGAAAACAGCTGGGAACTTTAAAATGGTGACTTTTCTTTTATATCAAATAAATAGCATAGTAATTCAGTCCAGATACAATTTCATGAAGCTTAGAAACAGTAGGTTTTGAACAAGCAAAAGGTAATTCTGGGTTTGAAACTAAGAATTAAATATGTGGAATTTTCTTGAAGCTGAGTCTCTACATAAGTTCCAAACATGATCTAGAAGATAGACTCGACATGGAGATCAGCTAAGCTTTTAAGAAATGGCTCCACAGTTTGACAGAAACTGAAAAGGACAATCCACATCACCAACAGGCAGAATGTTAGACTGAGTATGATTCAAATGGAATGAATATTTTTGAGATTGACTTGGCACAAGCTCTGTACCAGGCACTGTGCTCAGGTAAAGATAGAACATAAGCCATGGTATTGACTCTTGTGGAGTTCAAGTTGAACAATTCTAGTAATTAAGTAAATGAAACTAAAAACTGTAAAAAGGGAGTAACTCCACCCATCTCAAACTGTATTGTAGATTGTTAATACTATTAGCAGAGTAATTTGAGAAACTTTGCATTCAACAAAAGCAAGCAGGTTTCTTTACCATGAGCCTTTGTAATATATTTTGCAAATTATCTAGATTATTACACAGTAGGCAAAGTTTTCTACATGTATAAACAGAGAAATTTTTATCTTTGGAGCATCCTGCAATGCTGGGGAGTGATCCATAGAACCCTCACTGGGAATTGCTCTACTCCTTTCAGTCTTTCCAGCTATAATATCTTGGTATAGAGAGAATGGCATTGGTACAGATCCTGAGCTTGCCACTCATGCCAGTAAAGGAGAAAGTACAACAATATTCTAATATCCATTAACTTCTTTGCCTCATTATGCAGTTACATCCAGGTTTTGATTAATGGAAGCATTATTGGAAACAACAGTACTTGGTTCTTTTTCAGGCAGGCAGCACATTATTCCTAAATGTGGGCACATTAATCTTTCTTACTTTGTTTACTTTTACCCTCCTTCTTCTTTATAAATGGCTACTTAAGCCGTTTCTGGGATAGCTTTCATTTGGATGAATTTGACCACAGGAAAATACCCTTCTATATAGAGAGATCTACAATAAGAAGGACATATGACTCCCTCATACATATACGCATACCCCTAACATACTCCAGTTGTGAGAGCCGACTTCAATAAAGCAAGCTATTTCAAGTCTATGTTTTAAAGAGATGAGTTTAAGTATCTTGAAAAGCCATGAATTTAATACATATGAGCTGTTATTTGGCCTGTTGCCTGGAAAAGGCAGGGAAATGCAAAATAATTAAGTTAATGTAAGAAGACAAAGAATAGAACACCCATCTCTGACTTTAGGAAACAGAACTTCTCTTCCTGTATGAAAACAGGAGCCTATGAATGTCAGGTTGTGGAGAAGCAGGTGTTGTTATAAATCAAACAAGTGAAGAGCTGGGAAGAAGGTTAGAAACAATCTAGACTAATGCATTCATATGAATGAAAAATCTAAGACTTCTTAGGCATGTTTAGGGAGAATGCCTGGGATTACTCACAGGTACAAAAATGTGTTCTAATGCTCAGTAAATTGCTCTTGTGCTTCCACTACAACTGTCTTAAAGGTTTTTTTTTGTCCCATTTTTCTGATGCTAGACCCAGGTCCTTCTTCAATCAGTTCTGCACCATGCCTTCTCATTTTGTTAAATGTCATAATCCTCTCTCTGATGGCACTAATCCTAAACCAAGGACTCACTTTTTGACATCGCTCTCTTCCTCAATACTTACACTCAATCTATCCTCAAGTCCTATTGACTCAGTTTTCAAAATATACCCTTCTAAATGTAGCCATCTCTACTGATGATACCATATTACATTTCTTTCTTGGACTTTTTCCAATTGGTCTTCCTACTTTCATGCTTTATGCAAAACAGTTGGAGGTTTTGAGAAGTGAAGTGCTATGATCTGGTTTCCATATAAAGGAACACATCTATCTGCTGAATAAAGTATTGTCTGAAGGAGTCAATATACTCCAAGAAGTAGGGAACTAGTTAGGGGACTATGGTTAGAATCCAACTGAGAGATAGTGGTGACTTAAACTAAGACGCAGATGTAAAGGTGAGGAGAGGTGGTCAGGTTTGTGATAGAAGTTAATAATGTCTCAGATGTGTGGTAAAAGAGAAATAGAGGAGTAAAGATTGAAATTTTAGGGCCTAAGCACAAAATAATATACACGTATATTGTGAGATTCAGAGATGCCTATAAGGCTATCACAGGGGAGAAGTAAGGGCTGAAGGTAAAAACATGGGAGTTTTCCAGGAATGAAAAGATAATATTTAAAGCCATAGACATTGAGTATACATAGAGAAAGAAAGGGATCTAGGACTGAGCTGTAGTCTAAAAGAGGAAGAAGATCCAGCCATAAAAATGAGAAAGAAACAGCAAGGGAAAAGCAGATACTCTCAATTGAAGTCAATATGTCAAGAGGAGGAAGTGATCTAACAGTGCTAAATGCTACTGAGACCTTGGTAAAGTGAGGACATGACGAGAGCAATTTCAGTGAAATGATAAGGTCCGGATTGGTAAGGGTTCAAACACATGAGAGGAGAAAGAAGAGACAGGGAGCCCTTCATAGTGATGGACAATAGAAAAATAGGGCAGAACTTGAAGAAAGATGTGACAAGGAAGGAATTTTTTGTTTGTGTTTTTTATTTCTTAAGTTGGGAGAAGTTAGAAAGTTTATAAATTGGTGGCAATATTGCAGTAGAGGGAAGAACCTTGATAATGAAAGAGAGCAAGGGGTAAACAAAAGAATAAGCTTCCTCAGTAGTACATACTCATATTTGAGAACCAGTGCAATAGCAGAGGGTTGATATCAGGAGCAGGGACAGATCACTATTGTAATAAAAGGAGGAAAAACATGGCTACAAAAGCTGGAAGGCTGATAGATTTGCCAGTGGAAATTCTCTTCTGATTGCTTCTATTTTGTCCCTGAAATAAAAATCAGGATCATCAGATGAAAGTGAATGGTGAGGGAAGTGTATTTGAAGCTTAAAGAGAAAGAAGAAGATTTGAAGTGGACTTCTCAGAGAATGATAAAGTACATTGACCAGGAAAATATATTAGAATTACCAGGCATTTCCAAGAGCTGACTTGAGGTTTATGGTCATATTTCTGGATTGTGACTTCATTCTCTAGCAAACTTAATCCTGTTTATGCCAAAATCGATACCTGATTTTCTTAGCTTGCATCTATCACCTTAGCAAATCCAGTGGAAAGAGCCTCTTTCCCAAAAGTTCCAGTAATATTCTGAATGAGTTCTCATCTGTTGGACTTCAGCCTCTGCTCAGGTTTAATCTCATTGCTGTGGTTGGTGTGGGGAGGATGCTGTGCTCTGATGAGCTGGCCATGTGTCCTCCCAAAAGACAGGGGTTAGGGTGGATTCAGCCTCATTCAAATAGAAGGATATGGGGACACCTGGGTGGCTCAGTAGTTGAGGGTCTGCCTTGAGCTCAGGGTGTGATGGGGTCCTGGGATTGAGTCCTGCATCAGGCTCCCTACATGGAGCCTGCCTCTCCTCTGCCTATATCTCTGCCTTTCTCTCTCTGTGTCTCTCATGAATAAGTAGAATCCTAAAAAAAAAAAAAAAAAAAAAAAAAAAAAAAAAAAAAAAAAAAAAAAAAAAACACAGAAGGATATGATGGGGAAGGGTAGCTTCACAAGGAAAATCATAGTACATGTTATCATATAAAGGAGGAATAGAGATTATGCAGACAAAACAGCAAACATCCACCATTGTATATTATTCATATATCATTTACTGGAAATTTTGCAGAGTGTGGTGGGGAAGGGTATCAAGTATCATAAATGACCTCTAAGAAGTCTTTCCCTTCTAATAGTCTTTGATTCCCTAGTTTTGAAACTCCCAAATTGGGCACATTTGGTTGGGGAAGGGAATGATCCAACAATTATTGTATTGATGATTTTCATAAATCCTCAAATATTCACCAGCTACTCCTATTCAGTACATTTTCAATCTTCTTCTAATATGCAAGCTCTTCCTGCAGCCCTTGGTCTTCCATTGCTATACAAGCATTATTTTCTTCAGGACTTTTTTGTACCTGTCATATTGCATTGAATTTTACTTACAGAGTTCCCTGTATTAAAGGAAAAAAGATTCATTTTTAATACTTTCTGCACCATCACCACACAAAAACAGTTATGTTTTCATTTAGTTCTAACTCTATACGTGTTTAAAAAATTACCTTCCTAACAATTTTGTTGTGGATTTATATTCTTGGCATCTGCACAATCATATAAGTTGCTATGGTAATATTATAAAATTATTCCAAATCATAAGACTTCCCTGAAACCATGCATGCTGGATTTGAAAATAACATTGCCGAAAACCCTGCATTTCAGATAAGAAAGCCTCAGATAAGCAGAGACTCTTAACTAGGTTTACTGCCCTGATTTTTTCACTCAACTTACCATCATGTTCTTGGTTTTGAGTGATAACAAGCAGTATAAAGAAAAATGATCCCCTCTTCACCAAAAAATAAATTAGTTTTGAAAGAGAGCTACATCAGTATTTACAATGAATCCTATTAACTAAACATAAAATATATTTTATTTCCTCTTCTGCCATATATAAACTTACACAATCCTGGCCAAATCACTGATCATGCTTTAATTTGCTCATCTACAAAATGGGGGTGAAACTATCAAGCCACCTTTTATGCCTATTAGAATGTACTTATTTTTACTGTGGTAAAAACACTTAATATGAAATTTACTGTCTTAAACTTTCAAGTGTACAATACAGTATTGTTAACTATAGGCACAACAATGTATAGCAGATTTCTAGAATTTACTAATCTAGCATAACTGATATTTTATACACATTGAACTACAATTCCCCATTCCTCCTTTCCTGCTGTCCCTGGCAACTGTCATTCTACTTTCTGTTTCTATGAGTTTGACTATTTTAGATACCTCATGTAAATGGAATCATGTAATACTTTTCTTTCTGTTACTGGCTTGTTTCACTTGGCATAATGTCCTTTAAGTTCATCCAGCATTATTCATAATGGTTGAGATATGGAAACAACCTAAATGTCCATCAATAGCTGAATAGATAAAGAAAATGTGGTATATACATGCAATGGAATATTATTCAGCCTTAAAAAAAAGAAGAAAATCCTATCATATGCAATGACATGGGTGAACCTAGAGGACATTACACTAGGATTATTGGAATTTTAAAAAGATAAAGCATACATGAGGTGTCAACACAGTGTCTGGGACTGAATGATGATTTGTCCCCTCCCTTTCTATCTGCCCAACTCTTACAGCACAAAGACCTCAAAGGTGTGCTTTACCAAGCTCACTTCTGTGTACTTGGCAATACATTCTCCCATCTGCCAGCTAGAAGACAAAACAAATGGTTCATTTTGGACTACCCCTCTAAGCCAAGAGGCAGGGCATAGAGAGGGCATTGTTCTGTGAAATTTGTCATGAATTATTGTTATCTTAAGTCAGATCTCTGGAAGCAGAGCCTAAGATAGTGATTCATATATAAGTGAGCCATTGAGGGAGGGCTCTTAGGCAAAATCAGTTTGGAAGTTAGGAAGCAAAATCGGGCAGAGAAAGAGGCTAGGCAAAGACTCAGCCTGATTCCACAAGGAACTCCACAGCCACAAGGGCTCCACTAGAATATCCCACTTTGGAGCAAGATAGCAGGCTTTTATTCCTCCATGTAAATTAGTCATTAGCTGAGAGCTGCACCTGTGGTGGGGAGGTGGGTGTTGGCATAGCCTACTATATATCCCTGGGGAAGGTGGCTTCTGCTGCCCTAGGACAAATTTCTGAAGAAAAGTTTGCAGCTGTGAGTCATTAGCAGACAGATAACACATAGCAGCTGAACCCACTAAAGAGGATCTGGGCTTAACTTTTTACTTTTTTTTTTTTATGTTCTCTCAGTAAATAAATCACTCCCCACTGTCCCTACCACACATGTATACAATTTTCTGTCTCCACAATGGAAAGAAGAATGTCATTTGGTAGAAATTTCTATTAAGCTCAGGATAATTAAGGGATAAAGTATGTTGACATTATGGTGCCTAAGTATAGTGAGGTGGTTTTTGGTTTTGGTTTTGGTTTTGGTTTTTCTAGAAAGAATGTGGTTTAAAACTTCATTTGATGGAAATCACCACCAGGACCACCTGGTTACTTTTGAGTAACTAGTATGTGTCAGAAACTGGTTTTTCTTTAAATATACAATAATGTATATAAAAGAAGCTGTTTCTGACACATAATACAATTTTATGTATAATAATGTACAATAAATATGTGATTTTGTATACAATAATGTACATAAAACATCACGTCATTTCATCTTCACAATAAACTGACCAAAGCCATATAGACTTTGAGACAGAACCAGAGTCCAAATCCTGGTCTAGATGATGACTCTGGAGTTGAAACTCCTTACTGTTGTACTACATTTCCTTGTCTCTTGAGGACTAAGGGTATAATCCTTTTCATTTGCCCCTCCTGGCACTTAGATGACAAGCATTCATGTGATAATGCATTGGAGAGAACACACACACACATAACACACAAGGAAAGAGAAAGAGAAATGTGGTTAAAAAACAAAAGAGCAACTACCATTAAAAGAACAAACAAAAACACTGCCTTACTAAGACCACCAATATCATGTAGTGATTAGCAGAATTGACTTACAGGTTCATAACTAAATGATTATTATCTGGGATCTATCTTTGATGATATCTATATTTGATGACCTTCTCACACTCCTTGGATTTGGAAAGTGGCATTGCTCTGGCTTCTTAACCCTGATTCCTAGATTAACTCAGAAAGTATTTATTCAATGAAACAAGCAGCTCCAGGCTGTCCAGCTTTGAGGCAGGACACAGGGGAGAGGAGCTCCTTTACTCAAGATTCTCTGTCAGGAAGTTTTAAAGCTGACCTCAAGAACCAGAGTAGACAGAGCATTTTTGTTCCCAGAGAGACTGCTCAAGTTCTGCATCAAATTTTTTTCTGCTTTCTTTTTCCTCTTGAACAATAAGGGACCTAATCAGTGTCCTTGGAAAGCCCTGTTGGAGGAGGCTGGCTCCCCCTCAGTTGCCCTGCTTCAATCTCATCTCCAGTCCTTTCACAGAATGTGGAAATTACTTTCAACTTGAAGATTTAAGAGGAAAAGTTCGACCTAAAGTTATCCTCACTGAGGCAGCCCAGGCAACGAGTTCTCTGCCCCACCTCCATCCTTAACTAATGCTTTTTGCCTGATTACTGGCAGAAATGATAAGAAAAAAAGACTTTATAAGTGGGTTAGGAGCCTCCGCTTAATTTTCAGTTTGACAATATTTAGGAGATGAGTTTTAAATATGGTGTATTAGGATGAAGGAATGAGGAACTATTTTTCTAACAAATAAAAAAGATATTTACAAACCATTACCAGAGACTGCAATAAACTATACGTTTATAAGTAGCTCAATGTCAACTAATCCCTGTTAGTTTTCAAGAACATATAGTTAGGAAAACTTTCTCTGCTTTGTTGTTCCTTTGCTTGTTGGTGATAAATTATTAATGTGACTCTGATATACTAAGGAAGGTTCCTGACATTGTTCCTGCTCCTTCTCCAGGGGCATCACTGTTGAGATGAACTTGCCTAAGGAAACTTCATTTGATTATTTATGCATTTATTAAGCACCTACTATCTGTCAGACTATAAGGAATATATCTGTAGAAAACACAGTCTTTGCCTTCAAGGAACAGAGACAAAGAATTAATTACAATGTTCTGTGTTAAATGACAGAGGAAGAAGATGCTCTATGAGCACAGAGAGCAGGGCCCCGAGCATCTCATCTAAGCTGGCTAGTCAAACATCAGGGATTTGGGCAAAGAAGAGAAGAGAAGAGATTGAGGTGGGCTCTAAAGTAGGTGAGACTTCAATAGGTCAAGAGGCTTTAAGGACCTAAGAAAGAGCTTTGGAATGGGAATGAAGGCAGAAAATGCAAAAAGTCAGAGAGAAGCTCCTGGTTAGAACAATGCTGGATATAAGTTACTGAATCCTTAGTAAGTAGCTCCATTCACACATTGACTCATTTAACTGACTTGCACATTGCAACCGTTAGGAAGAGTTAGGTACAAGTAACTTAAAATCCAGCTCTGAGAGACTTAATTACAATACAGAACTGATGGATTCATGTAACTCAATAGTCCAAAGATATACCTTGGATATGAAAGAGTGGACTTTCACTTTTGCAAGCAATTGGGGAAGGGAGCCAGATATACCTTCCATCTGGAATCATAATACTTTGTATTCTCTGACATCTTTAAACACCCTGCTTGGTTTCATATCTTGACTCTTCCACTACCTAGTTGTGTGACCTTAAGGAAGGTACTTAACTTCTCTGTGCCTCAGTTTCTTCACCAGCAGAATGAAAATGATAATAGAATCTACCTTATGAGGTAAATTCCATGAGTTAATTCACATAAAGCATTTTGAAAAGTATCTGGCACAAATTAAATACAAAATAAATATTAGCAGCCATTAAATGTATTAACTCAGAGGTTTTGGCTACATCTCAAACCAGAGGTATCTTGTTTTGTTTCATTTTGTTTGCTGACCCAGACAAACAAATAAAGCTCCCTATCATCTGACATTGGAAAAAAAACATAGACTTCTATTAACTGTCACATCTTTCCATGAGAATTATCATGCCTATCAACGACCCAGAAACACTGCAAGAACTAGCAGGGTTGGAGAATTGTTGAAAAAACATACTGCTGCATTCACTATGATTGTGTTGTTAAATATATTATCTTATGTTTTGGTATTTATGACTAGGAAACCAGTACTGTAGGCCAAATTAACCACTTTCTGGGTGTGTGCTACTATTCTTCAAGATTCTTAGTTAACTGTACCTCAATTTCTTCATGTATATAGTTAAGGAGCTCAACTGGAAAATTTTAAGAAATCCTTTTCAGTGGTAATGTCCCATGGCCCTAACAATTGATTACTTGTGTGTATAAGCTATGGGGACTAGAATCTCCATATAAATAGATGTTTCAATAATTCAATAAATATTTACTGTCTATATGCCAGTCACTGTAATAAGTGCCAGGGATACATTAATGAAAAAAAAAAGCCTGGTGAGTGTCTTTAGGGAGTACATGGACTAGTGAGGTAAGAATAAACAAATGACTATGATATATTGTACATGAGAGGTTGGGACAATCAAGTACTGACTCTTTGACCTTGATGGATAATTCATAGAATGTTAGTAGAATCAGAAAGTATTTACAGCCCCCAGGATTTAGAAACAGAGGCCAGAGAAGACTTTTGGGAGAGTTTAAATAACAGAAAGATAAGGCTCTATTAGAATTGGGATGCTATAATAGACTCCCTTTTTTTAAGTGAAGACAAATCTACTCTGATGAAAACTCTCTTCTCTTTGTTCTTCAGGACTAAAGCATTGCTGTAAGTGATGCTTTAGTCTTTTGTCTTATCTGTTAGTCTTGTCTGGACTACCTAGCAGTAGTCTGTATTCCATTCTGATCTTAGAATGCTTTAGCCTTACCCCTGCCTGGTATATAAAATCTACATAATTTTGGTATTCAGATGCTAGAGTAAAGGTGAACATAAAGAAGGATCTAATGTATGATTTAGGCATCAAGCTGTCCAGGCAAGCCCAATCTTTCAGGGCTTATCTACAAGCACTAAGAATTATAAGATGCCAAGGGAAAATTGAGAAGAAAACACTAGGAATTGGTGGCACAGACACATCTCCCCCGCCACCAAGAATGTCCTGATAATGTTGCCTCACCTCAGTCTTATAAAGTATGGGTGGTTATGGTGGTGTTTTGAAAGCTAATTGAAATATGTATGTTGGGGGGCACCTGGGTGGCTCGGTTAAGCATCTTCCTTCTCTGCCTTCAGCTCAGGTCATGATCCTGGGGTCCTGGGACCAAGCTCTGCATCAGGCTCCCTGCTCAGCAGGGAGACTGCTTCTCCCTCTCCATCTACCTCTTACCCCTGCTTGTGCTCTTTCTCTCTCTCTACACCAAAAAAGACAGTAGTCTCACACACCTATAATGACTGAGCACAGAGAAAGCAAATAGAATGGTAAGAAGGATATAAAAGTCAAACTTCAGTGACTTTAAAACTTTGGCTTGAGATGGTCTTAGGAATATCTATAAATTTAATTTGAAGCAATACTTCTTAATGTGAAATTCTAAACAACTTTTAATGGTCATTCATGTATACACATTCCTTTTTTCTGGAAAGAAGTTCAATTTTTTTTCCCTTAGATTCTCCAAAAGGCAATTATACTCTATTTTTAAAACTTTTGTGGTATCTACTCTTTATAACTGAAGGGCCAGCTGTCTTGGACTTCTTTGGAGAAGCCCCTAAGCATAGAACATTAGCCTTGGGTGATCATTTAAAGTTTCTCTACTATAGCTTACACAAAAGTAAATTAAGACCTGGAGCAAGGAAGGAACTAGCTGAAGTGTATACAGCTATTTAATGGTAGACTCTGGCATTAAAACTTGGAGTTGTAACTCCCTGTTGAGCACCTTTTTTGTTACACCAGACAAACATGTTTCCCCTTGCAAAACCCTCCAGCTTCTGACAATGGCATGTTTCCCACTGCACTGCATGTAAACCTAAGAATCATTAATAATTTATTTATGAAGATAGAAAAGTCTTGGGATGGAGCAAAGTGTGATCTGTGAAAGAAAAAGGAAAATGATCATTGAAAATGATGAGAACATATACTGTGTCTTTGATAAATAATTACTGAGCACCTGAAGTCTGCCAGGCACTGTGTTAGGTAGGGATTGTGTGGCATAGTTCATAAGACATTCACAGACCCTGGCCTCATGGAAATTACAGTAGAACAAGGAAAAGGATGTTAAATAAGAAGTTATAATTACAATGAATGTCATAAAGAAGAAATGTAACATGTAAATGAAATCATAAAAGAGTTCTAACCTGAATTAGGAGGTCAGAAGAAGTAATAATTAAAAGAATTTTATAGGATAAATGGACATCAGTTGATGAAAGAGGGTGGGACAGTGGAGCAAAGGACACTTTCAATCAGCAGGAACAGGAAGAAAATCTTGTTACTTTTAGACATCTGAAGGAAGCCCAGTGTGGCTCAGGTATTGTACATGAGGGGAGAGTGGCAGATACGAGCCTAGAGAAGCAGACTGGGTCAAATCATTCAAGGCCCTTGAAGCCATATTAGAGATATAACTAACTACTAGTAAGAAGACATGGAAGGATTTGAAACAGAGAAGTAACATGACCCCACCTGCACTCTGCTGGTGAATGGGTGCAGGAGTGGAAATGTGGGGGCTACTCCAGGCACTGTTGCAGTTATCTAAATTAGAGATGGGTTATGGACACATGAAATAAATGGACAGATTCCAGGGATAATATAGCATCAAAATCAATAGGATTTGGTATTAAATTGGATGTAGAAGCATAAGTAAAAAAAAAGGAAAATCAAAAGTGATGCCTAGTTTCTATCAGAGTAAAGGGCTGTTTGGCAGATGGAAGATACATCTAAATAAATGGTATGATAAATAAATAAATAAATAAATAAATAAATAAATAAATAAATAAATAAATAAATAGTATGAAAGGATCTAAGACATGCTGTTGTTTATTATGTACTCTTTGAGCATTCCAGGAAGACAGTGATGACCAGAACTCCAAGCTCTAACACATAGCTACTCCTGTATAAAAGCAGGGAAAGTGATAATGATGGGTCCTAGATATGTTCAGATTTTTTGCGATAGGTCCTGGGAGGGCTATTGCCAAGAGATACTGAGAAGCTGGTGACAGTTTCTGGTGAGTTGAGTTCTAGTAGCACTTTTATAAATTACACAATACTCTTCAAATTCAGGCAGTCTATCCCTAGATCCCACACACACTCAAAAGCGACACTGAATGAGAACATCATTCATTCATCTGTTCATTTATTCAACATATATTTATTGATCTCTGCCATGTTCCTAGTCCTGTCTGGATCTAAAAATATAGCTAATCACACAACTGAGATAGGAGTTTTAATCTATTTGAAGTCATGAGCTTTTGGAACTGATTCAACACGTTTTTCATCTAGTAAAAAATTAGACAGAAACAACAATGGTTTATATTTATGCACCAATTATTAGCTGAATAATCTTGTACTCTGTATGGCTGCATTTCTCTTTCTGGAGTATGTAGATCATAAACTCAATAAAAAACTACCTACATAATGGATGACAAGTTCTCAAAGTCTTATTTCTAATTAAAACCAAGTAAGGAAAAGGGCTCGTATCTCTAGATCGATAGACTATTCCCTACTGACTAATTTACTGTGTGCCCTGTAAATCTTTCTTGCCTTAGAAAAGCCATCCTTCCAACCTATTCAAAGGTTATGTCATTTCCCTTTTAGGCATACAGCAGTTGAGTAGGTTGGAAATGTGAATAATGAATGACTTTCATGTAGCAATTGGATTATTTCAAGAAACCACCTAAATAAATACTCACTGAGTACCTTCTCTATGCAAACCAATGTATGTGTGGAAGATATTGGAAAAAAACAAGTTTTCCTATATTCTAGAATCTTATCACTTCTTCATTGAAAATATAATGAGAAAATAATTCTAAAATGAGGCAAAGTATAACATACTAGCATGGGTAGGGGAAGAGTTCTCGCTTTCACAGGTGGAAAGTTACATCTGATCTACTCTCTAGAGAAAGCAGTATTGGAATGAACAACTTTATCCCATCTCTCCATCTTATTATTCATTTTTACTAGTAGGAAAAAGAACTTATCCATTGCTGATCTCAAAGAAACCTGGGTAGAGAGGGGAAGGCCACTGTTTTTAAAACACAAAGGTGGACCAAAAACATAATTTCCTGGTTTTGCTACTGTACTATAATTATAAAAGATATTGACATTAGGGGCGACAGTGAAGAGTTCACAGAACCTTATTCTTAACTTCTTTGCAACATCTTCTGAATCTACAATTAGATCAAAATAAATTTATTTTAAAAAGGCAATAGTGTCCTGTATATTTTTCAGGCTTTGCTGTCTAATAGAATAGTCATTAGCTAAATGTGGCTACTGAACACTTAGATGTCTTTTAAGTATAAAATACATACCAGATTTAGCATAACAAAAAAGGAAGGCAAAATATCTCATCAGTAATTTTTATATTGATTACCTGTTAAAATGATAATGCTTTGGATATATTAGATCAAATTAAATATGTAATTAAATATGTTATTAAAATCAGTTTTTTTCTTTGGGATTTTTACATAGGTACTAAATAATTTATAACTATATATGGGTCTTAAAAAAACTATATATGGGTCTTGCATTGTTTTTCTATTGCACAGTGCTGCTCTAAGTCATTTTCCTGAATGAGTTTATGAAGGACGCTGTAATTTTGTAATTAGCTGGCTATATAAGCATCTCTCAGTAGATTTAACTTTTCCCACATGGGATGTAGACTTGGAAAGGGATGGAGGAACAGGGAAGCCCTTAGGCCTAACTCATATTTAACAACCTAGGAAGATTTGTCATTTATGAGCTTTTAAGCCTCATTTATTAATCATCCCTAGTGGCTTACTGTGTACATTTCAATGGCTAGAACTGGGACAAGAGGACAAGGGTGATTAGACTCCTTTAAGTCTTCAGCATGAAGGGACAGATGAACTACTAAAGGGATACAAAGGAGGAAGAGGTCATTTTTAATCCAGGGTATATATTAAAAAGACTAATAACTAAATGGAATTTGTGTTGAGCTATGTATATAGAAATATTCTAGAAAAGGTGGATATTAAAAACAAGGAGCCTGGAAATGTGGGGGGCATTTGGGAGACAGCTAAATATTGCATTTGGATGGATATTAAAATATTTGCCTGGGCAATACATACTATGCTCAAGGTTTCTTAGGACAGTTTGTGGAGAAACTTGAGTAAAGGCTATGAGTTTTAGGATTACTCCATAGACAATGAGAAACCATAAAATAACTTTTGAGGAAAGGATTAAGATGGTTGGAGCTCTGGTCTGAAATAATTACTAATAATGTAAAGAATGGGTGACGGGCACTGGGTGTTATTCTGTATGTTAGTAAATTGAACACCAATAAAAAAAAAAAAATTTTCCAGGAAATAAAAAAAAAAAAAAAAAAAAAAGAACAGATCAACATAAAGAAAAATTGGAGGCAGGGAAACCAAAGTACCTAAGAAATGCCCAATATCCCATAAAACCTAGATTTTAAAGAGGTAGAAAGCCAAATTGTCATCTATAATTTCTCCATTTGAATTCTGTTAGTAATTATTAAAAAAATTCTCAAATCTAGCTCTGTGTAAGGCAGATGGGCTACCTGTCCTCATTAAGCATATAGTCCGCAAAAATAGACAGTGGACAAATATTTAAAAGTATGTTAGTAAGCATTATGAAAGAAAGGTGCACAGTACTTCTAGCACATTTAATCTCAGAATCCTGACCTAAATTAACCTTGGGAACCTGAAAGTGACACTTCAGCAGAGCTCAGCAAAATAATTCACCAGTGGAGACTCAGTGAACCAGGGAGGAAGATAGTAAATATGCCAGGCTGAAGGAACAACAGGCACAAAGAAGCTGAAATGAAAAATAACATGAGGATTTTAAAGAAATTAAAGGAGTCCAGTATGACTAAGATATGAGAGCAAGAGGGAAGGGGAAGAGGACAAGAGTGAACTCATACCTGGCCTATTATGAAACAGGGTCTATAGTCCATATCCTTACAAAAAGTGGGAAATCACTGAAAGATTTCATTCAGGGCAGGAAATAATTAGATATAAATTCAGCATTGGAATGGGAAGGTAGGAGAAACTCACTTAACCACATGGCTGAGGGGACAGGAGGAGAGATATTGCTGTAGTGTGTGAAAAACATTATGCCCAGAAGACAGGAAATGTCATGAGGCAGACTATTAAAAATATCCATTTCCTGAATAAATGAATGAATAATGGATTGGAATGGGGACAGAAGGGATAGAGACTTTTTAGAAGACTGTTATAGTGAGGTCAAAAGGAAGATGGTGGTTACTTGAAATTTAGTTGTACCAATGGTAGTGAAACAAACAAGTAAAAGAGCCTACAATTATTTAGTAAGGAACTGGATGATACTTGAGAATTGACTAAATATAGGGAGGTAGTGGAGAGAGAAGAGCCAAGGACAAGAATCATGTTGCTAGGTAAGAGATGACACATTCCATGAAGTAAAGTAGCAAAGAAAAGTGTATAGAGAAGATTTTAGAATACTATGATTAATATATAGAGCCTCCTTTTCCTGTTGGATTGGTTTTGTCATAGATTTTGAAATGACTAAGTCCAGCTCCATCATTTCATATATGAAAAATACTCAAAGTTTAAGCAATATTAGCAAGTTCTCACAACTGGTTAATGATGGAGTTGGAACAAGGCCCAGACTTTTTATATCCTATGTAGCTCAGCATTTTATATCTTTGTTTCTCAAAGTGTGGTCCATGGACCTGGAAGCACCAGCATCACAGGGGATCTTGTCAAAAATGCAAATCTAAGCCCCAGCTAAGATCTCCTGAATTTGAATCCGCATTTTAAAATGATTCCCACATGATTTATATGCACATTAGAGTTTGAGTCTTACATTCAATATCACACATCCCTATTTTGTATGTAAAAGTCCAAAGCTAAATCCACAAGAGATCATTCTTTATAGCCAAAAGACAAATGCATTTATTTTCCTTTTCCTTTTACATAACCCAGCACCATAAATCTCAATTCTGTGTTAAGTGAAAAGAGCCATTCCTGGTCTTGCCAGGAGGCTGCTTTTACTCTTTTGAAAAAAAAAAAAAAGGTTAAAAATTTCAGCCACACTTTCTGTGACAGCAGATGTAATTGAATATAACTATGAACTTAAAATATAATCAATCTATTTTTAACGATTTAAATTCTTAAGGATAGACATAACATAGTTGATCTTTTAGATGTTGCTCATCCTTGACACCAATCTGATTAATTCGTGCAGACATCTTGTTCTCAATTATTTGTAGAAGAAAAGAGCATGCTATGGCTCTCAGAAGCTGTGGACACCCTCCCCCCCCCAAATTCCTCTGTTTTGCACAGCAAGCCTTCAGGATATATCAATGTTTTCCATAGAAACTGGTTTGATTCATATATTCAGATAAACTTTTCAGACTTTCAGGTGATTTGGGGGTTTATTTTTCAGTCTATGCATGGGGGTAGCACAAGCTTTTGTTATTCATTTCTATATCTTGCCCCCCCCCACGAAATATTTTTTTTTATTTTCTCTTATAATTTCCTTTTAAAATTTAACTCAGCCAATTTCTTCTAGTGCTTCAGTCTCTTACCTGAAAGTATCGGAGCTTTCATCAACCTGTAACTCAAAGGTTGTATTTCTATGACATAAGAAGTCTCCTGAAAGCAGACCATCATAGTCTTATTTGTCTTGGTTCCCTAGAACCAAGTACTTTTACTCTACAAAGCTTCTTATAAATAAGTGACAAAAAGAAACCCAAATCAAATAGGCTTAAGCAAAAAAAAAAAAAAAAAAAAGAGAGAGAGTTCATTAAGCCATAAAACCAAAAACTCCAGAATATGTTCTGATTAGGAAGAGCTTGATTCAATGGTTCAAACCCATTGAAATCACCAGAGCCCATGTGTCTTCTCTTGGCAGCATAATGGCTTCAGTGTTTCTAGACTCCACATCATTATATCACACTATCAGAGAGAGAAAGAATCTCTTCTAGTTGCTTCCATGGGATAGAAAGGAAAGTCCCATTTCTGAGATGCCCAGTAGCTTCATATGTTTTTAATTGGCTATGCTGTGCCCATTCCTGAATCAATCTTGGTGTCAAGGGTATGGTTTATGTTAATTGGCTTAAACTGAGCTTGGACACTTCTGAAGTTAGGAGATGGTGCTGGAACCCACCTATGCCACTTGGGTATGTTCACTAAAGAGATATGTTTACTAAAATAAAAACTTAAAGTTGTGCCAGGAAGAAGATTTCTATTTGTTGAATAAATGAATGAAAACTTGGTTTGCACCGATTTTAGATGCCTTAACACAGACCAAGCCTTAAAATCCAGTCTAAGAATGGTAAACATTATTTCTTTGATAATTTCTAAGAGGGCACAGCAGTGTGAAAATCTTGTAATTCATGAAAAAAATTACCCATATTTTTATATTTCTTCAAACCAATTTATCCTCCCCGATCAATGTTCCCCTTTATATTTAGATATTTTTCAAGAAGATATTTACCCCACCCTGACCCCTCTCTTTTTTTTGAATCCAGCTACCCTCTAATTTTGCTGGTTTTCTGAGATTGGGAGTTCGTTCAAATTTTCAGCTCAAATCTAACCTCAAATGTCATGTAATTGTTACCTTGTCTTTCTTCCACTTCAAAGACCAAATGGCAAATGTCAAAGGAGCACTATGCTTTGTTCTCCATTTGCCCTCCTATTCTCTTTTTCATGACTGAACTTAATGTTCATCTAGAATCGGCTATAGACTCCCATCCTAGTTGTGCATCCCTTTGGTCTGGCAGCACATCAGTTCAATGTGGATTGAAGGTACTGTCTATTAGAAATACAATAACACTGACTTGTCAACTTAGATTTATGGCCCTTCATCTTTATTGCTATCTTTCTTATATTCAAATAGGAGTTAAAACCTGCTATCATTTACAATGTTCAAAAATAGCTTACTACATAAGCAGTGAGTACCCTGACATAGGTCTTGGCAATGATTTTTTGAATCTGACCCCAAAACAAAAGCAACAAAAATATAAATAAGCAAGTGGGATTATATCAAACTAAAAAGCTTCTGCACAGCAAAGGAAACCATCAACAAAATGAAAAGGCAACCTACTGAATGGAAGAAAATATTTGCAGGTCATATATATGAAAGGGGGCTAATATTAAAAATATCTAAAGAACTCATACAATTCAATAGCAAAAAAAAACAAGCAATCCAGTTAAAAAGTGGGCTGATCTTAATAGACATTTTCCCTAAAAAGACATACAAATGGCCAACAGGTACATGAAAAGATGCTTAACATCATTGATCATCAGGAAAATAAAAATCAAATTCAAAGTAAGATATCACCTGATACCTGTTATAATAGCTAGCATCAAAAAGATAAGAAATAACAAGTGTTGGGAAGGATGCAGAAAAAAGGGAACCCTTGTGCACTGTCGGTGGGAATGTGAATTGGTGTAGCCACTACAGAAAACAAGATGGAGAGGTTTTGTTTTGTTTGTTTGTTTTAATTAAAAATAGAACTACTATATGATCCAACACTTCCACTTCTGGGCACTTATCCAAAGAAAATGAAAACACTAACTTGAAAAGATACATGCACCCCCATGTTCATTGCAGCATTATTTATAATAGCCAAGCTATGCGAACAATCCAAGAGTCCATCTATGGAAGAATGGATAAAAAAGATGCGAATATATATATATATATATATATATATATATTCACACAGACATGTATGTATATATAATTCAGCATTATTATACATTATATATATTCGATATATATTCAGTATATATGTACATATGTATATATGTGTACATACATGCATTCACGCATATGTATGTATATATAATTCAGCTATAAAAAAGAATGAAATCTTGCCATTTGCAATAACTTGAAGGCATTATGCTAAGTGAAATAAGTGAAACAAAGAAAAACAAGTATCATATGATTTATCCCTTTTATATATGGAATCTTTTTTTTAAGATTTTATTTATTTATTCATGAGAGACACAGGGTGGGGGGGAGCGGTGGGGCAGAGAGACAGGCAGAGGGAGAAGCAGGCTTCATGCGGGGTGACTGACTTGTGACTAGATCCTGGAATTCCAGGATCACGCCCTGGGCCGAAGGCAGGTGCTAAACTGCTGAGGCACCCAGGGATCCCCTATACGGAATCTTTAAAAAGAAAACAATAATAACAAAACAAAACAAAACAAAACCAAGGTCATACATATGAGAACAAATTGGTGATTGCCAGAGGCAGGGGATGGGGAATAGGAGAAGTGGGTGAACTGTTGTTTTTGTGGTGGTGGTGGTTTAAATAAATTGAATTTTTAAATGCCATAAAAGTAGTTGTTTATTGCTTAACTGAAAAATCTATATTTTTATACAATTAAGGAACCAGTATATTACCACATAGATGTGAAACTGAGTCCTCTTAAATTATAGAGCAGAAATCTGGGTTGTTCTGAACTTTTTGAAATTTTTTTGCCCTTCTAATTAGCTGCAGTTTTAATGACAGCTGTAAACTGCTACAAATGCATTCTTTGTATGGATACGAATGATTTAAATGTCCATATATTAAGTCTCATGCTTTGCTTCATTTTTGGACTAATCCCAAAGAACTTACAATGGAAATCCAATTTAAAAAATTACTATAGCATAACTAAGACTGTGTTCTACATGACAGCACTAACATATTTTAGATATTTTTAAAGTTGTGGAATTGGCTATTTACTCCAAAAACATGTTAAATATTTTGACAGAGAGTGGTAGATATACTTTCCCTAGATAATCACACTCATTTCTGTCTCCACTCCTGGTTTAGACTCCGTATATTGAGACATAATGCTATGTCATAAATTGCTATGCCATCGAAGAGTAATAGTAGCTTTACAAATATACTATAGAGGGACGCCCGGGTGGCTCAGTGGTTTAGCGCTTGCCTTCAGCCCAAGGCATGATCCTGGAGTCCTGGGATCAAGTCCCATATCGGCTCCCTGCCATGGAGGCTGCTTCTCCCTCTGCCTGTGTCTGCCTCTCTCTCTCTCTCTCTCTCTTTCACTCTGTGTGTGTGTGTGTCTCATGAATAAATGAGTAAAATCTTTAAAAAACCAAACCAAATATACTATAGACCATCCTGTTGTCCTAAGAGAGTGTACTTGAGATGGATTTGGGTTTGATTCTTAACTCGTCAGTTCTTGCTATGAAGATATAGGCAGATTGCTGATAGCCTCTTTAACCCCAGCTTCTCTCCAAAATAAATGAGCTAAGGCATAAAAGGACTTAGAACAAGCCTGGGACAAAGTAGGCACTCATGAATACAACTGTTATCAGTGAATAAGTCCCCAGACATTCAGCTTTAGCCCTTCCCTGAGTCAGCATAGCTTATCTGCATGAGGGTGGCAGTGGGGAGGGAAAAAGGAATAGAAATATATGGAGACATTTTCAGTTATTGAGACTAGCATCTTTAGGGTTTAAAATTTTTAATTAATAACGTTTTAACATATATGCCTAAAAAATGTTGAAATTATATACCATATCTATTTTGCAAGCCTAGACCTGCAATAAAGACTTACTGACACACAGCTACACCCATTCTTTTCCTTAACATCTTTGACTCTTTTTGTGCTACAACAATGGAATCAAGTAGTTTCAACAGAGATCACCAGGCCTGCAAAGTCTCAAATATTTACTATCAGTCTCTATTTAGAAAAAGTTTGCCAAACCCTGGGCTAGAATATTACTTAAGATCATTGAAAGGGAGCCTAGAAGCATTCAATAAATTGGTGTAAATAACCCTGAAGATTCATTTTAACAATCTTCTTCTAATATTGTGAAAAGGCCTTAATATAATTCTTAGAAGACAGAACCTAAAAAACAAAGTATATTTACTTCAGTAGAGTTCATGCCATATATTATAACATTCTGAAAACAAAGCAAAACTCGAGACAAGCACTTCTATACAGGTAGTTTATTTGGAAAGTGATATCAGGAAATAGTGGTTGGGGATTGGAAAAATTAAAATAGGGTATGAGAGGAAAGATGTGTTATCCAGTTGTCATTGCTCTGGAAACTTGGACCAGTCCTGCAAAGACCCCTGAAGATCTATGTAAAATGCACTACACTGGGCACCTGAGGAATGGAAGAACATAACATTTGTCTACCAGCTTCAATCCTTCACTAGGAAAGACCCCCATGGGGTGTAAACTCTCTTAAATTTTCATATTTGCACGTGCACCAGTGCTAAAAGAGTTTCATAAATATCCCTCAACTCAGCCATGTAGAAAATCCAGGCTCAGAAAGTGAGAAACACAGTGCAGCTGTGGTGAGGTGGTTGAAGTGCTATGAGGCTGCTTCAATATGAAGCAAGTTGCTTAGCAATGACTGGAGTAGAAGATAGGTCAAGAAGATATAAGATGGAGGGGTGCCTGGGTGGTTGAGCATCCTGGGGTCCTGGGATTGAGTTCTGCATCAGGCTCCCTACAGGGAGCCTGCTTCTCCCTCTGCCTATGTCTTTGCCTCTTTCTCTGTGTCTCTCATGAATAAATAAATAAATAAAATCTTAGAAAAAAAAAAGAAGATATGAGATGGGGCATAGGATGTGGATAATATGGTAGGAGATATTTATTAAGTGTTGAGCCTTTGCAAATCACTGAGTGAGAAATGTTTTCTATGCATTATCACATTAACTTTGATACCAGCACAATGAGCTGACTAGGTTCTTTAACCAAGCTCTATGGTTAAAGAAGTTAATGAGGGGGATACCTGGGTGGCTCAGTCAGTTAAGCGCCTGCCTTCAGCTCAGGTCATGATCTTAGAACCCTGGGATCGAGTCCTCCATCGGGCTCCCTCCTCCCTGGGGATCCAGCTTCTCCCTCTCTCTCTGCCCCTTCCCCCTGCTTATGCTCACTGTCATTCTTTCTGTCACATAAATAAATAAATCTTTTTTAAAAAAGAAATTAACTAGGGATCTTAAGTTAGAGATACTAAATAATCATAACCATAATAGTAATTAGTATTTATTTCCTGAAATTTTTTTATATACTAACTAATGCTGTAATTCCATTACTTGAATTGACTCATTTAATCCCCACAATAAACATTCAAGGTAGGAGAAATTGTCATCTGTATTTTGTAGTTGAAGACACTGAGGTTTAGAGATGCTAAACAATTTGCCCAAAGATATACAGCTAGTAAATGGGAGTCCTTTAGTTGGGACTCAAACCTACTCAGAGTTTATGTCCTTAAACCTTTCCTTAATGTGCTTTCCTAAAATTTTATGACTTCCTCTTGACCAAGCACAAATCTATCATTGCATACATTTTCTGTTAGAATTTTTGTGAGCACTTCAATGACTGCTACCCTATAAATAACTAGGCCAAATGCTTAATCTGGGCCAGTCAGTAAAAAGGCTGAAAAGAGCAACATGTCTATCAATTAATCAGTTATTTTAATCACTTTTTAGTGATTGGATGACTGGGGAATAGTAAACATCCAAACTAAATTATATGCTAGAGTCTTCACCAAATCCTTGTGGGCTTTTAAATTTTCATTACTTAGCTTCTAGGTAGTAGAAAAATGATCCAAGTAGTATTTAAAAGCACATTAATATATTTTATTATTTAAAAAAATGTTTTATTGGAGTTCAATTTGCCAACATATAGCATAACACCCAGTGCTCATCCCATCAAGTGCCCCCCTCAGTGCCTGTCACCCAGTCACCCCCAACCCCCGCCCACCCCCCTTACCACCACTCCTTGTTCGTTTCCCAGAGTTAAGAGTCTCTCATGTTCTGTCTCCCTTTCTGATATTTCCCACTCATTTTTTTCTCCTTTCCCCTTTATTCCCTTTCACTATTTTTTATATTCCCCAAATGAATGAGACCATATAATGTTTGTCCTTCTCCGATTGATTTATTTCACTCAGCATAATACCACGTTGAAGCAAATGGCGGGTATTTGTTGTTTCTAATGGCTTAGTCAATTTTATTTTTTAATCTTTTTTTTAAGATTTTATTTTTTAATGAGAGACACAGAGAAAGAGAGGCAAAGACATAGGCAGAGATAGAAGTGGGCTCCATGCAGGGAGCCCGATGTGGGACTCCATCAGGGACCTCAGGATCATGCCCTGGGCTGAAGGCAGGCACTCAATCACTGAGCCACCCAAGCATCCCTCACATTAATATATTTTAAAGTGATTTCTATGGAAGAATGTACTATGGCTTTACATATGATGACAAGCAAAAGGCAGTGCCCCAGAATAAAAAGTTAAATAAGATCTCATAATAGCCTGGGGCAATGAGAATAACCCTGAATCTAGAGTCAGAAGTCATGAGTTCAAAGTCTAGTTCTGCAACCCATGTGGCCTAAGACAAGTCTTTTAGCCCCTCAAAGTCAGTTCTCTACTTTTAACAATGAGATACAGTACACTTGTGAGAATATCATAAGATTTGGATGAAATCATATACTTGAGAACACTCAGTAAACCTTAAATATTATATAAATAAAAAGGATAACTAGGAGGATGGAAGTCTGAAGCTGGGGGTTATACAAGGGGCTGAGCTAATATCAAATGTACTTCATGGTTGAGTAGCATCCTATTATATATACATATCAGATCTTTATCTACTCATCTATGAATGAACATGGGTTGCCTCCATATCTTGGCTACTCATTTTATTACATTACCATTTACTTTCTTATTATATTCTACTATATTACTACTATTCTACTCATAAAAATATACTCAAAATAATTGAAAACATATGTTCATACAAAACCTTTACATGAATGTTCATTGCACCAGAAGAGCTCAAAAGTGAAAACAAAATGTCCATTAGTGGATGAATAACCAAAATGTGGTATATGCATACAATGGGATATTACTTAATTATAAAAAGGAATGAAATACTAATACCTGTATAAAACTTGAAAACTTACGCAAAGTTTTACACTTCTTGAAAGAAGCCAGACTCAAAATACAATATATTGCATGTTTCATTTATATGAAATATCCAGAATAGGAAAATCCATAGAGACAGGAAATTGATTCATGGTTGCTAGAGGCTGGGTGGAAGGAGGGGGTGAGGAATTACTGCTGCGCTAGGTACAAAGTTTCTTTTGATGGTAATGAAAATGTTCTAGCTTTAGATTACAGTGATGGTTCAAACCTCTGTGAATATAAAAAAAAACAACAACATTGATTTGAACTCTTTACATGAGTGAATTATATAGTATATGGGTTATGTCTCAATATAGCTATTTAAAAAATTTTTTTTGCCTAACAGTAACTTTGAATACAACTGGTTTTTTTTTTTCATCAAAAATGATGCATCTACAGCAATGAAATCAAAGGCCTAGAAGCACTGAACTTTATAAACTTCCAGGGAATCTATTAAGACCCTGGATGATAGTGACTACTACCTATATTTCAACAGTGTATTGATCAATGATCTTACTACTTGAGAATGTTAGCATTTTGAGCCAAGGAAATAATTAGCAATGTGTCTTGAACAAGACCCCTTTTTTTTTCCCCTGTCAAATAGCATGTGGTTTGGGACAATTTTTGAAGTTTTTATAAAAAATAAATGTTTCAGTTAAATTAATGAACAAAACTGAAACTACAGTTTCAATAAAGGAAAAGCCATTTATTGAATTGAGAAAGAATGATAAAAATTTCTGACCTTTATTGGATGTTTACCATTGGATGTTTACCATGACCTGGGTATTTAAACATTTTTACTCTTTCCTATGTTATTGGGGAATCTACCTTCTACCAAAAACTCAAAGATGCCACCTAAGAATTGATTTTCTTAGTCTTTCTCTGTACTTACAAAGTTATTCAGTCATGTGGATACTTCTTCCTTCTGTTTGGTGAAGTGTTTTTGTTAAATGATTCTAGAACATGGATCTTCTATGTTTGGGTTCAGATTCATCAATGGCCCTTGCAATTGGGGAAAGTGAGTCAGAACATGCCTACAGATTTGCAACAACATGGATGAACCTGGAGGACATTATGCTAGGTGAAGTAAAGCAGTCACAGAAGGATAGGATAAATACTGCATGATTCCATTTATACGAGATATTTAAATAGTCAAAGTTATTGAATCAGGAAGTAGAACAATGGTTACCAAGGGCAGAGGGGAGCAAGAAATGGGGAGGTGTTGTTCAATTGGTATAAAGTCTAGTTATGCAAGATGAATTAGTTCTAAAGATCCATACAGCATAGTGCCTATAGTCAACAAGATTGCATTATGCTTAAAAATGTGTTAAGATGTAGATTTCATGTTAAATGTTCTTACCACAATAAATACACAGGCAACAGATGATAGATAGATAGATAGATAGATAGATAGATAGATAGATAGATGATAGATAGATAGATAGATAGATAGATAGATAGATAGATAGATGATAAAATAAACTTTACCTAGATAGAACAGCAATGCCCAGATCCTGCAAGAGAACCAACTGACAGGTGAGGTAGAACTTCTCCTTTGCAAGAAACTCCTCTGGGAGGTTTAAGGCTTTCTTTATCTCTGTCTCTGAAGTTTCAAAGGAAGAGTTTATCCTCACCAGATCTCCAGGACAAAGGAGAAATGACCTGCCCTGTCTCTATCTCAGAGCGAGTCAGTGGGCTGCAGAGAGCCTGAAGGGAAGTGGCATTGGCTGAAATAAACATCTTGTGATGTTTTTGCAGGAAGATACACACTGATTCTGACATTGCTTCTGATTCTTTTTTCCAACTCCCCTTGTACCTTTTTTAGTTGGTGATTTAATTCCTTCTTTCCCTTTTTTTTTTATAGGATCTTTCATAAGGTCCCTGGCCTCCTTCATTCTATATTCTACGAGGTTTGGATAGAGGCCTCTGGTGATACATTCCCCTACTGCAATCACAGTGCTAACTGCTGGAGCATTTCTAATCACCCCACCTACATACACACACACACACACACACACACACACACACACACACACACGGGATATATAGTTTTCTGTTATTGTGGTAAAAACACTACGATATCTAATTTCTTGTTAACAAATGTTTAAGTGTACACACAATATTGTTAATTTTAGAGACAATATTGTATAATAGAGCTCTAAAACTCATTCTCCTTGCATAATTGAGATTTTATTCCCATTGATTAGCAATTCCCCACTCCCCCTTGCCCTCAGGTTCTGACAACTACAATTCTACTCTCTGATTCTTTGAGTTTGATTAGTTTAGCTATCTCATATAAATGGAATCTTGCAGTATTTGTGTAACATTATTTGGCCTTAAAGTAGATGTTTTCTTTTTTTTAATTGGCACAGAGTTTTGGTGTTTGGATTTTGTTTTTACTTTGAATTAATTTTATAAAATTTCCAAAACTGAATATTTTACTCACACACAAAAGAGAGAGAGATTTTCTGTCTTCTCTTGAAATACTACTAGCTTTATAACAGTGGTCCACCTTCCAAGAGAGTGACAGCCCATGACAGCTGAGAAGGGCCTGCCTTTATAGACTGGATAAGTACTATTTCATGTACTACAGTTATATCTTGACCCACTTTCTGCTACATATCACAGATGGCCCCTGTAGTATGAAAGTTTGATAGCTCTTGGTTATTAAAGCTCATTTTCATCTCCAGAAACTACGTCTCTTTATCTGACTGATCAGTCCCCAAAAGAAAACAAAGTTGGTTATATGCCTGCTTATCTCTTGCCAGGGACAAAAACTTTTCTATACTTTGGTATAGGACTTAGGCTCCTTTGACAAATATGAAGAAATAGAATGTACTAAAATACAAGTTCCATGAAGGCGAGGACTTCTGTTTTCTTCACTAATATATCTTTAGTCCCTAAAACAGTGCCTACACATGGGAGGTATTCAATGAATATTTGTTAAATGACTGAATGAACCAAATTAACATATCTACAGATCTTCCAACTTTTTGAGGTAGAAAAGAGATTTTCTACTCGTTTTATAACTGTGATGCTATATGTTGGCCAAAGGATATAACTAAAGGTCTAGACCATTTTATTTCATAAGAGAGAGGTGACAGTTAAAGCAGAAGGAGTTAAACTGCTGAAGTTAAAGTTCAAATTTACTACTAACAGCTGTGTGAGCTTGGAAATACCCTCTATATCTCAGTATCTTTATCCATAAACTGGAATTTACCTCATAGAGTCATGAGGTTAAGTGAGATAATCTACATAAGCATTTAGCAAAATTTTTAGCGCATAGTACCTGCTTGATAAATGCTAGATGTTAATGTTGTACCTTGAAGTTCATTTTAGAATAGAGGCTAAGAACTTGTTTTGTCTGGAGCAGAGAATTCATACAGGACAATAGTGGGGGAATAGTGCTAGATAGAGCTAAGTAGAAGGCCCAGAACTCAATTCTAAGGAGTCTCATCAGTGAAACACATAAGCAGTGTGCTTAGGCATGGAAATAGTTTAATTTCCCCCCTGCTATGCATTAGAAAAAATAATCTGTTGTTAGTATCAGGCGCTGCCTGTGGTCTCAATACGTATTGACACATAAATGCTAGATTTTCCTTTGCTATTTTCTTGTCGTATATATAGAAATTCTTCTTATTTTCTCCAGTTTGGGAAGTTTATTAGGGTTCTAAAAGATTAATTAATTTCAGCATTTGTAAATTAGGCAAAGCCAGTAGCTTGGGATCCCTCTCTCTGAGGAAGGATGGTCTGTATCAGCTTTTCTCAAAATGCACCAATCAAGGAAGAACATTCCAGCCACCCCCTTTGCTCTCTATGGTACTTATGCCTTTCAAAATAACAGGCCCTTGTGACCCAGAGGTCATCTGGGAAGCTATCTTGGGAGCTCTTCAAAGTCAACATTCTCAGTGTGTTTCTTTATGACCCATTGAGAGAAGGATGCAAAGGAGGACACACTGTTTTGAGGCTGTTTTTAAAGCACTGTTCCAGTTGGACTCTCTCCATCCATGAGTGGAAAATTCAGTTAGTCTTTAGTTTGGAGCCATTTCCCTAGAACTAATAAACAACTTTTCCTATAAGATTAAAATTATTAAACAGGAGGTATCTTAAGAGTTATTTCTAGTCAAATACTCAAAGAAGGAAAGCACTCACTAGCATTCTGAAAGGTGATCTGGTTTTGTGAAGGAGTTATTTTTATTTTACATTCAGATCATTAGCCTTTCATTTATGTACACGCTTATTTTCCCATTTAGCAAATATATGTCAAGTATCTACTTTATTCCTGGTCCTAGTGATATAGTATTGAACAACACAAACTATATACTTGTCAACATGGGACTTCTGTATAGACCCGTCCTCTATGTCATATACAAGTCCATGTTGAATACCTTTGGAATCTATATAGAATAATAATGAACAGTTTGAATTCCAGAGTCACACAGACCTGGGATAGAATTTCATGCTAACTATATTACTTAATTTACCAAATTACTTAATCTCTCTGAGTAGCAGTGAGCTACTTTATCAGTAAAATGGAGAAATAATAGAACCTACCTCATATCTTGTTTTAGAATTAAATGAAGTAGCGCATTTAAAAGAGATTATATTATGTCAGGGACCTTGTACATGCTCAATCTATGTTAGGTATTATGACAAACATTGTGACAATTGTAAAGATCCACTATTCACTCGTCTTCACTTTTTCATAAAACAGATTTCATCTTTACTCCCACTGACTGTATTAACTTTTAAACTTATCTGGCCACAAACAAAAAATAATGAAATAAAGAACACTCATGCTTTTGGAATTGATAGAAAGGCAATAGATCCAACATATAAACTTGGCTTCATTAATATTATCAAACAACTATTAAAGTGTGAAGTAAAGTATTAAAATGATTGTCTTAAGAATTTTCCATTTTTTATTTGGGGTGGAAAGTGATAATAAACAAATCAAATAAAATACATAACATCCAATCATTTGGGTAGTAATAATCATTAGGCAAAAATTAAAATTATCTACCCCTAAATATTACTGTGATTCTCAAAATGTGTCAGTGAAAATTGTTATGCATACTCAAAAACTGAACAGTCTAGAAGCCATAAATAAGAAAATAATTTAGATTGATCTTTAACTTATGGATTTCTAAATTATCTTCAAGGATCCACAAATGGCAAATATATTTTGTTACTATATTCATAAATGCTTTACTTTTTTCTGAAGATCTAACTTTCATCCATTTAACGGCAAACACCATGAGGGAAAGACTAGTTTCAAACAGATAAAAAGTGGCCATCTATACTGCATGATTTCATTTTATTCTTTTTAAAGATTTTATTTATTTATTCATGAGAGACACACAGAGAGAGGCAGAGACATAGGCAAAGGGAGAAGTAGGCTCACTGCAAGAAGCCTGATATGGGACTCAATCCCAGGACCCTGGGATCACAACCTGAGCCAAAGGCAGACACTCAACCACTGAGCCATATGCTGCATGATTTTAAAAGCACATATCATATTTTCCCTTACTTACCTAGACTTTCAGTCAATTCCTTTAGTTACTATTTGAAACTCAAATTCTCATGGGAAAGGTGAATATTGCTGTTATCAAGTGTTTATATTTTGACATGAATAAATTTATAAACATGTTAACATGTGATTGTATGCTCATTAACCAAGATACAAACAGTACTGAGGATTGGAAAGAACACTGAAAATCTTATTCTTCTCCCACGTAAAAAATAACCATTGTCAAAGTTTCATACATAAGCTTATATCCACACATATATTTTCACCTATATATAAATGGAGCAATATTACAAATATTGTTATTAAATGTATTTTTTAAACTAGCACTGAATTTTGATGGCCTTTTTATGTTTGTGTGGAAGGTTATTATTTATTTTAATAGCTGTGTAGTTCCCATGATTGATTGATTGATTGATTATAAATTTATTTTCTATTGGTGTTCAATTTACCAACATATAGAATAACACCCAGTGCTCATCCCGTCAAGTGCCCCCCTCAGTGCCTGTCACCCAGTCACCCCCACCCCCCGTCCACCTCCCCTTCCACCACGCCTAGTTTGTTTCCCAGAGTTAGGAGTCTTTCATGTTCTGTCTCCCTTTCTGATATTTCCACTCATTTTTTCTCCTTCCCCCTTTATTCCCTTTCACTGTTTTTTATATTCCCCAAATGGATGAGACCATATAAAGTTTGTCCTTCTCCGATTGACTTATTTCACTCAGCATAATACCCTCCAGTTCCATCCACGTCGAAGAGGGGGAAATACATTGCAATACAAGCATCCATTCAAAAACTGGAAAGAACTCAAATACAAAAGCTAACCTTACACCTAAAGGAGCTAGAGAAAAAAAGAGCAAATAGATCCCACACCCAGCAGAAGAAGAGAGTTAATAAAGATTCAAGCAGAACTCAATGAGACAGAGACCAGAAGAATTGTGGAACAGATCAACAAAACCAGGAGTTGGTTCTTTGAAAGAATTAATAAGATAGATAAACCATTAGCCAGCCTTATTAAAAAGAAGAGAGAGAAGACTCAAATTAATAAAATCATGAATGAGAAAGGAGAGATCACTACCAACACCAAGGAAATACAAACAATTTTAAAAACATATTATGAACAGCTATACGCCAATAAATTAGGCAATCTAGAAGAAATGGATGCATTTTTGGAAAGCCACAAACTACCAAAACTGGAACAGGAAGAAATAGAAAACCTGAACAGGCCAATAACCAGGGAGGAAATTGAAGCAGTCATCAAAAACCTCCCAAGACACAAAAGTCCAGGGCCAGATGGCTTCCCTGGGGAATTCTATCAAACGTTTAAAGAAGAAACCTTACATATTCTACTAAAGCTGTTCGGAAAGATAGAGATGGAGTACTTCCAAACTCATTCTATGAGGCCAGCATCACCTTAATTCCAAAACCAGACAAGGACCCCACCAAAAAGGAGAACTATAGACCAATATCCCTGATGAACATGGATGCAAAAATTCTCAACAAGATACTAGCCAATAGGATACAACAACGCATTAAGAAGATTATTCACCATGACCAAGTAGGATTTATCCTCAGGATGCAAGACTAGTTCAACACTCGTAAAACAATCAATGTGATTCATCATATCAGCAAGAGAAAAAACAAGAACCATATGATCCTTTCAATAGATGCAAAGATAGCATTTGACAAAATACAGCATCCATTCCTCATCAAAACTCGTCAGAGTGTAGGGGCAGAGGGAACATTCCTCAGCATCTTAAAAGCCATCTACAAAAAGCCACAGTAAATATCATTCTCAAAGGGGAAAAACTGAGAGCCTCTCCCCTAAGATCAGGAACAAGACAGGGATGTCCACTCTCACCACTGCTATTCCACATAGTACTAGAAGTCCTAGCCTCAGCAACCAGACAACAAAAATAAATAAAAGGCATTCAAAATGGCAAAGAAGAAGTCAAACTTTCCCTCTTCACAGATGACATGATACTGTCCCTAGAAAATCCCAAAGACTCCACCCCAAGATTGCTAGAACTCATACAGCAATTTGGCAGTGTGGCAGGATACAAAATCAATGCCCAGAAGTCAGTGGCATTTCTATACACTAACAATGAGACTGAAGAAAGAGAAATTAAGGAGTCAATCCCATTTACAATTGCACTCAAAAGCATAAGATACCTACGAATAAACCTAACCAAAGAGGTAAAGGATCTATACCCTAAAAACTATAGAACACTTCTGAAAGAAATTGAGGAAGACACAAAGAGATGGAAAAATATTCCACGCTCATGGATTGGAAGAATTAATATAGTGAAAATGTCAATGTTACCCAGGGCAATTTACACGTTTAATGCAATCCCTATCAAAATACCTTGGATTTTCTTCAGAGAGTTGGAACAAATTATTTTAAGATTTGTGTGGAATCAGAAAAGACCCCGAATAGCCAGGGGAATTTTAAAAAAGAAAGCCATAGCTGGGGGCATCACAATGCCAGATTTCAGGTTGTACTACAAAGCTGTGGTTATCAAGACAGTGTGGTACTGGCACAAAAACAGACACATAGATCAATGGAACAGAATAGAGAATCCAGAAGTGGACCCTCAACTTTATGGTCAGCTAATATTGGACAAAGGAGGAAAGACTATCTACTGGAAAAAAAGTCTCTTCAATAAATGGTGCTGAGAATATTGGACACCCATGTTTTATTTAACCATTCTTTTTAATGGTGAACGTCCAAGTTATTTACACTTATTTGCTATTGCAAGAATGCTTAAATGAATATCTATCTATCTATCTATCTATCTATCTATCTATCTATCTATCATTTGTGTACATGGGTGAATATATCATTAGGATACATTCATATACTGCAGACATTAAACTGTAATAATAATAATACTTAGTATTTTGATAGATTATGTCAAATTGCCTCCCAAAAATATTTGATCACTTTATAATCCCACTGTATTTGTTAGGAATTCTTTAAGTAACAAAAA
The DNA here is from genome assembly GCF_053574225.1 of Canis aureus. NCBI lineage: Eukaryota > Metazoa > Chordata > Mammalia > Carnivora > Canidae > Canis > Canis aureus. The sequence continues at coordinate 51,566,710 of NC_135614.1, forward strand.
TTCAAATTAAGGATTATCTACATAGTTGGGGATTTATTTGTCTCACACAGTAGCATGTGGACAGCTCCTGGCATTTGTTCAATAACCTAAAAATATTATAGCTGTGTTTCTGTGAGTTACTCGGCCTTTCCCTTATGATGACAAGATGAAAGTCATTTCTCCACGTATCATGTCTATATTCAAAACAATGAAGCAGAGATAGGAGGCATTTACTACAACTCTATTTTCTTATCAATAAATACTTTCCATATACCTCCACAGCAGACTTTTTTTATATGTTTATTGACTAGAACTGTTATATTACCACCACAACCACAAAGAAGGCTGGGGAAATGAATATTTACATTTCTCATCTCTAACTTGAGGTAGACATCAGAAAGTGATAGGAAATTGGTGTAGGATAGCAAGATATCTATTTGTTAAAGCCCAGAAGTGACTGAAAATGTCAGTTTTATTCCACCCTTGCTAACACTAGAAAATTCAAGCTTCTTACCCACCTGATGTGTTACAAATATATATTTGTTTGTGTATGTGTGTGATTTTTTTTCATTTGCCTAGTAACCTAGGAGGTTGAACATCCTTAATTTTTTAAAGATTTTTAGCCATTTGTAATACTCTTCTGAGAATTTCCAGTTTTTGTCAATTGTTCATGAATTAGTTATCTTAATGTATTCAAGAATATGTTAAAATAGAGGAGTATAACATGGGGACAAGTCCCTGAGTTAACAGAAAAAGATAACCAAACAGGAAGAACCATAAACTGGAAGACAAGACACTGTATATAAACCTCAAAAACTTTCTTTTTAAAATCCATCATTACATTAAACATTTAAAAATATAATAACTTTTCTGAGTAACTCCACGACCTCAGAGAGTTAAGAGGGGATGTATAGGCCAAGTAGTGGTCCAAGATTGTTTAATAAAACCAATAGCCAGGTCAGGGTGTTCCATGCTTGGCTGATGTTCAGAATTATCTAAGAAACATCTTCACACACTCAGTGTTCCTGATCCCCATTTCAATTCAGTAGATGTGTGTGTGTGTGTGTGTGTGTGTGTGTGTGTGTGTGTGTGTTTGTTTCTTTCCCCCTAACAGAGCCATAGTTAATTCCACTATTTAGTAGCTCAGCCTCACGTTGGTGCAGGCAAATCATTAGCCAAGAGGGGGGATTTCTCTCCATGGTGCTGAAAGTAAATAATGTTTTTTTAAAAAGTTCAGGGGAACTAAATTCCAATAAAACTCACTTTAAGATTGAAGTATTGTGCTCTAATCAAAATAATCACTAGATAAAATGTAGGTAAAATAAGTGTGTACATTTTACAGGTTTACCAATTATTAGTGACCAAAATAAATGCATTAAATATTATGCTACTTAGAACAAAACTTTGATTAATTTGATCTCTGGTATAATGATGTCCAGGCCATTTATCTGTTTTAAATAAATATAATTTCTTTAGTAGTAATTACTTTATTTACCACATTAAGTGTAAATCTGAGTGATGTTTAAAAATACTAAAATTTCCTTTATCCATCCTTGGGAAAATTCAATGGGGAATGTTGAGAGATTTACTAGCCTAATCTGCCTTATATTTTATGTCTTATATTATAATAAAAATCAGCCTTCCCCAAATTACCTAAACATGTTAAGTGGGAGAATTTCTATGTAAATGCAATAGTTACCTTAGTCCAACATGTACAGAAGTTAAGGCTTTAGACTCTGGAACTAGATTGCTTGAATTGGAATTCCAACTCCAATACTTACTATCTATGTGAACTTAGCTAAAGCTATCAGCTATCATCCTCAGGTTCCTTTAATGCAAAGTGGAAGTAAAAATATTATATATCATATATATAAAGTATATATCACATAGGATATTTGTACATGTTTAATGAGTTAGTACCTTTAAAAATATCTGTAAACCTGTTATATGTAAGCATTCAAAAATTTATCCATTAAATCCAGTGTGTTTCCTACTAAGCATCACAGACAACTATCAGCAAATTATTAAACTCATCCTTTTGCATATCATCCCTTTATGTAACACAAATGAAAAGTGCATATGTTTCAATCATAATACAATTTTTGTAACCTTTGAGACCAGAATATACATCAAAGAAGCAAGGATTTTCTCTGTTGTTCACTGCTAATACTTAACACAATAATTCTATTGATTATCTATTGCTATAAAACAAACTCTCCTAAAGCTTAATAGCTTTAAAAAAGAGTTTATTATTGTTCATAATTCTGGCTATTGGTTGAGCAGTCTCCCCGGGGCTTACTCATGAATGCACTCTGCTGGAGAATCAACTGAGGGCTGGACTCATGTGAGATAGCTGGGACATCTGGATCTCTTTCTCTGCATGGTTGTTCTCCCAGCTTTCACCATGGTACGATGATCTCAGGATATCATTCTAAGAGTGTGGAAAAGAAATCTGCAAAGCTTCATATGATCCAGCTTTAGAAATCATCTGCAACATTCTTTTGGTCAATGCAAGTCACAAGGTCAGCTATGTAAGGGTTGGGAAAACTAGGCTCCACCACTTGATGGGATTAGCTTCAAAATTACATTGCAAAACTAGGAGGAATTGTTCCAGCTATGTTTGTAAATGATCTCATATTCCACGGTTACCTGTTGTTATTAATACTACTATAAATAAGTAAAATGGAAAAGATGAAATTGGTTTGCTCTGTTCTTTTTTATGTATTATGAAAATTTTATTTTTATTTTGATCTATGACTTTTCTCTAAAGACATATATTAAGTGTAAATTTACAGATGAGGAAACTGAGATTTAGAGAGGTTAATGTATTACCACTCCTTGCTACTTAATAGGCAATGTCCCCTCATGGAATTCTTTCCTAACATGTTGGGCATCACGATGAGAGATTCTTAGTTGTTTAGAATTTAGGCGGCCAAAAAAGCTTATTGGAAAGATAAGAGCAAGCAGATGGGTGATTAAGGAAACAGACTTCCCATTTCATGATTAGACTAAAGCCCACTCTGGTTTTTTTAGCATAAAAGAGTATTGATTGGGAGGAAACCAGACAACTACTATAAAACAAAGCCTGGCTTTTGCAGACCAATTAATAAGTTAATGAAACACAGCTGAATTTATTGAGTAAGTTGTTCAATACAAATGATCAACAAACACTGTCTGCCAGTGTCCTGACTATGAAGAAACAATGCACAAAAACAGCAGATATTATAAACAAAAAAAGCAAACAAAGCTGTTTAGGTTATTTATTTAGATAAGTCAGGTAGATATGTTTGGAATGACAAATCTCAGTGTCCCAGGAATGTAGTAGATATGGGAAGAATTGCCGTGGTTTGCACAATTCATCTTCACTGGATAATTTTCACTCTCCACCCCAACCATGCATTCCCCCCACATCCAAACTTCACCATAAATTAACTTTCTTACTTGTATATTCACCCTGAGAGTCTGACATCATCCAACCCAGAGAAGTGTATAAACAAATGATTTCTCTTCAGAGACTCAAAAAAAAAAAAAAAAAGACAAAGCAACATATTAGAAATGTGGGTTATAAAACCATTACTATCAGCTTCAACAATCTGAAGGTTTAAGCTTGTAAGGGATTCCAAAAGATTAGATATTTGTTGATAAAAATTTCACATTTTAATTAAGAATTTACTTTTCTCAGAATATGCTGGCTCTCATGGATTAGATGTTGAGGCAAATTGGTATAGACAGAGAAGTTGCAGAGATCTTGGGGCTTATAAATGATAATAATATATTTCCACCAGACAGTCTTTGCCATGTAGTTGAATGAATATGCTGCTGAGGGAGGAAAAAAAAAGATTGGTTTTAATTATTAAACTGGTCTGTTGACAATAACAAATACTATGTTTAAGATATAGCCCTTTATGCCTTACAGTCAGGATGAATTTAAAATCATTTATGTGCTAAGCCAAAGAGGAGAATTAGTGATAAAAACTTTTGGTCTTGTCAGAGACACCAGAGTGATGTTTCTGAAGGAGTGGGGGAGTTCATAGAGTTCCCTACTCTGATGTTGTTGGGGACAGCGATCACTTTGAACACATAGATATTTCAATGCCACAGAGGCCTAACTGCTTTAATTATTATGTAGTGGAATTAAATTAATGGAAACCACGCTGGAAAAGAAATATAATTTATTTTCAGTCATGAGACATGTCTAGTGTCTCTTGAGAATGGAATTACTTAGAAAAACAAATGAAATTGAATATGGTTGCCTTATGATATAAGTTTAATTTAGGCTTATAATTTAATTGGGTTGACTGATACCAAGCTTATTCAGCCACTTGGGCACACAACAGCTTTAGTAGCAATTGGTCAACTTTTCCACACCACTCTTGTTCAAAACAGGATCCTATTCAGAGTCTCTGAGTCTCCCTTTTACAACTCACCAAGCTCATTTGGTGCTATATTTTGTGGATGCAATTAACTAGCATTAGAAAACCCTGATTAAAGCATTATGATTAATTCAAGCATATTCATTTCCACTTCATCAGTTCTGTTCATTTGAATCTGTACTCAATGCCTCTTTTTAGCCACTGTTCCTTTATTTAAATAAAAAATCAAAATATCTTCTCCATGCCAGTACCAGAAAGAGAAAACTGAGGAGCCATAGGGTTGTATTTTGCTCTATTTGCATGTTCTTCCAGAGCTGGCCTTCTATAAATTTATTTATGCTAAAACCATTTTTAGACTTGAGTTTTATATCAAATGTAGATTTCAAAGGGACTTTGAGCAGCACGTTTCTCCCTCATTTAAATATCAAGTATCAAACTGATATTTGATGTCCAAGGAACTCATAAAGCCTTCAGTGTCCTTTGAACAAAGAAGGGCATGCTTTTCTACTATCAAAAAGAATTTAAAGTCTCAATTTCCATATTTTCCTTATAAGCACTCTCTTCCACTTTGACTGTTCCCCCACACACAGCTTCTCCTCTCTTTCTTAATTGATTTTTCCATTCCCATATTCCTTAGATTTCTTCATTTAAGTCCCTCTGCACCTGTATGTTACCATCTATCTTCAATGAAGAAGACAAATTTGTCTACTAGATAAAGTACTGAGGACTTACTGAAAATGGATCTGATGAGATGACCTTGAAAAAAAAATAAAGAATCCAGAAAATGAATTCATCCACTAACAAATGCATGGAGATAGGAAAACTTTAGCCACATTTCTCAAATATATTAATCCCTTACTAATTTCCCCATTCCAGTGTACCATGAGGAGCCACAGTTAAGTTGGCATGTGTTTGTTACATTCTATGAAAAAGTGGCATTTTGAGAAGCCAGTAATTGACAATATTGTGAAGATTATGCTCAGAGCATTTTAAACATTGAAGAAACTATTCACTCAGAATTTACTCCTCCTGATACTACCATTAACTTTCCACTTCTACCAAGAATATCTGAAATGATTGAGGGAAGAAATGATACCAGAGAAGTGGCAAAGATGAAGACTGGTCTGGTCATGACCTTGGTATGTGTTATTAACCATCTAGAACATTTTAGTGAATAAATAACATAATTATTGCATCATATTGTCACTGTGTAACTTCTGCTAGTTCCAGAAATGGAAACAGACCATGAAAGGAAAGAGGTTATACCACCAAAACCATAAAACTCAATTGGATAGACCATCTGAAAGTGACTTTCTCCCTTAGGAGAAAGTTTAGACATATATTTTGATCAAAGGCATAAACAGTGAATGCTTATTATGTGTGGGTACAGGAGCAGGTGTGCTTCAAAACAATCATTTAAAGAACTATTCTTTCAAAAATTATATTTCATTGATTCATGCACCAATATTTTTATGCCATTGAACAGTTCCAAGAGGTGGTAATCTATGTGGTAAAATGTTATCATCCACTCACATGTAGGAGTGAGTTTGTGAGAGAACATGGGGCTCCAAAAGAGTTCAAACTCTGCCACTTAACTCTCCAAATGGCCTTGAAAAACAGAATTATCCTGAATATCAACATTCTTATCTGGAAAATGGGCATTCATTAGATAGACTTAAAGTCCCCATGAGGTTCATTATGGAGATCTAAATGAGACAATAACTGTGAAGGAATTTGCAGAGTGGTCTCATTTTACATGAGGGTTAAGTTCTGATATCAATACAGGATATTAAAATCAGTTTTAGTCAAAATTATCTGTAGGGAAAAAAATGTCCTTGAAATATTCCCTAAAATACAGGATTTATGGTAACATTGACAAATTTAGCAAAACAAATAAACTTACATTGAAAAAATTTCTGTTAATTTACAATTCAATTTTAATCAGGTGCCTTGTATTTTACCTGGCAACCCTAATTCATGGCCATGCTCACATACCATTAGAGAGCTAATGCAATCATCTCTCGGTCCAATATAGCTGACTTTCCTCTAGTCTTGGTAGAGATCTGTTTCTTCACTGAAGAGCCAGGCAGAGAAAATTGGCTTACAAGCAGGTTGTTTAAAATATTTCACCTTTGAGTAGCAGATTCACACTCAGTGAGGTGAGTGAGGGCTTACACACAGAGACATAAGATCTGAGAAAAAAGCAAATTCACTTCTCTTGCCTCCTGCTCCCTCTAGCACAAATGCTTAATGATAGAAGATTGATCTACAGTTTTTGTTTTGCTATTGTTGAATCAATACAAATTAATATAACCTAATGCACCACATAAAGGTTATATAAAGTGCCATAAAATATGAGAAAGCATTATTGCAGTACCCACTGATCAAAAACCTCATGTGTAACTTCCAAAGGAAGAAAAACTTAGTTTTAAACTAAGGACACATTTTGGTGATTTTTTGGCCAATCTCGAAAGACTCTCAATACCATATCCAATAGTTTTCATTCCAACAAAGTTATAATTACCATTTGGAAACTTGCTAGCTCTGTACTTTGTACTGGAGTTTTATGATACAAAGAATGCTCCGCGATGAACATGAAAATCTTTATACATCTTCATAATCACAATGGTAGAAAACCACACCAAGTATGTGCAATCATCACCCTGACAGCCTGGCATCAAAAATGAACCCTCGAAATAGAATTTTAATATATATACCATATATATTAAATATACATTACCATATATATATATATGGAGATAGAAAAATGTCTTCTTCAGTACCCATGTAATTACCAAACAATCTATTACAATTTTCAAATGAGGTGGAATCAAATATCTTCATATGGATGCTCACTATCATTGTCTCTTCCTTTAAAAAAATCTCGTGTTTTGAAACCAAATTATTGCAATTAAGGACTCATCCAAGCATGGATAAAATATTATTAAAATTAATAGTGTATTTATAGAAGAACATGAGATCTCTAATTTCTTAGATTTTTTTAAATCTGAGTTAAGATTAAAAATATTTCTTATACATATTTTTTAAAACCTTTTTTTCTTAAAAATTACCAAAATAGTTGATGTTTTCTGTCAGATTTCTTTTTTATTTGATTCTATTTGTGCTAGCACATTCAATCTATTGTCAAAATATCCACAGCAGCTGCAGTGGTTTCCATGTGAGGGAATTCCCAACAACTGGAAAACTGCCACGATCTGAAAGTGTCTTATTATCATCTTCATTCCAAGGTTAGTTTCCTGTTTTATCCCTGCCCAGTAGTGAGGTAGCAAGTGCCTGGAGCTATATTGGTATATTGTGAATAAGGGAATCACTTCCAGCAGCTCCAGAAAGCATACAATTGTGTATATGTTTATTGAAATTTAACTAAGTTAAATGATTTACACCCTAATTGTTGGATTTTTCCAGGAACTAAATATACAATATTTTTCAAATAGATTTTTCTTTTCTTCCTTCCTTCCTTCCTTCCTTCCTTCCTTCCTTCCTTTATCAAGGATGTATCTATACTAATTAAGGGATAGCAACCATAGGAAAGGGTAATGACTTGGCAGATTGAGACATTGAAGAGAGCATATAGGGTATAAATCAATGTCCCTTGTGCTGACATCAGGGCAGGGAGTGTACACAGAAGTAGGGTGGTGCTTTTACCTTACTTTCCCCCATCATTACTCAAATCCCCAGCTCTCAGAAAATGCTGAGGTTTTGAGTTGTTTTGATATCCTATTTCTGCTTTATAAAACGTCCTCGCCCCTTGCCCTTTCCCTCAGTATATAAAGGTGGTTGATAAACCAGTGATTGTACCAGCTATAAGAGAATTTTGCCTTGAGCTCATCTTCACTTTTCTGGACCTTCTACTTAATATAAAAGGAGAGAGGAAAGGAAGTTCAGAACTGTCTCCTAAATTCTCTTTCATTTCTAACATTCTCTAAAGAAAATTGTTAAAGTCTTTCCAAAATGATAAGCTCCATTCTGAAATGTTTGAGACAAGATGGTGTCCGAGCTAGATGAGCAAATATTTTAGCAGACGCAAAAATAGGCCTGTGGGTCTAAATAAAAACAGTACACTTACTCTTTCAGGAGCTATGCCAGTGTGATCAGAATGCTGCTAAAGAATCAGTAAAGCTTGATGAAAGTTTCCACAAGCACCTTTTTTTCTCAAGATTAAAATGTTGCCATATCTTAGACTGAAGTAGTTGATTTTACTTTTTCAGCAGAATAGCCATCAAAAGGGGTATGTGAGAAAGACAGTGAGAAAGATAAATTAAAAGTTACTGACAAGGAGTGTTTTTTCTTTCTTCTTTCTTTCTTTCTTTCTTTCTTTCTTTCTTTCTTTCTTTCAATTTATTTTCATCACATCTCAATAAATCAAGAATCTCAAATGACTTGCCATCTCCATGGCTAGTTTGCTTCTTCCATTGTTCAAACTTGTTTTATATTGCAGCAATCATTTTATGCTTAGTAAAAACATTTACACTTTTTGCTTTGCAATGGTTGTTAAAAGTGTATAGACTTGAGAAAACACCTTCTTCCTAAACCGATACCGTAAGTCTCTCTTGATTATTAAACTGAAAAAATGTACCTGATCCAGTTCTTTTCTCTTTGTTTTGTGATCCATTTGATTTTTTCTCCTAAAGAAAAACAAATTCAATCCCTGACTATGTTCACAGTCATCAGCTCCTTCTGCTGGCTAAGGCAGAAAATAATGAAGTGGAAGATGAGGTCTTTGGTTATGAATTTTCTAAAAGACTTGTATTCAAAATATATTTTAAAACCATTTCAAAGTAGCCATTGTACATTCTATAACATCAGAAGAGAAACTCAAGCAATGAAGTCGAGGGGTGAACTCAGAAAACTTAGAAGCCATGATCAAGTTTCCCACTCTTGTGTAGCTCCTTAACAGCTTGGCCTCATTTACTCATGTCTAGTCAGCTTTCCAGTCAATCACATGTGCACTAAAATGTTTATATCTAGGCCTGAAATATGTTCAATAATTATCTTATCATGAATCACTTTGCAAATTAATGTAATTTCAGACTTCATCACTCTAGGACTACTTAAGACACCTTTATAAAGCGACAAAATGACAAAATCATGAAGGCACTTATTTTCTTGTTTTAAATAATAGTTAAGGATGGAAACTGAGTGGGGAAAAATTACAGAGGAAGATAAACCATGAGAGACTCCAAACTCTGGGAAACAAACAAAGAGTTGCAGAAGGGAAGGTGGGTGGAGGATGGGGTAACCGGGTGATAGGCACTAAAGAGGACACTTGATGGGATGAGCACTGGGTGTTATACTATGTGTTGGCAAATCGAATATAAATAAAATATTTCATAAATAAATAAATAAATAAATAAATAACAGTTAAGGAAAGGATTGTAAAAACTTCAGCCTCCCAAGCCATTGATGAAGTATATTATATATTGTGTACATGTTGAAATGAGCCATTTAATAGTTGGAGTAAGTGAATCTTTTTAAGATTGGCTGCTATCTTTCAACTCAAACTTCGACATTGCCAAATTTTGTCCTATGTAGTCATCATCACATTTTTAAATGATTATGAAATAGATAATTCATTTTTCAGTTACTTTTATTTTACTGTTGTCTAGCAAGACCTCTCTGGTAAGAGCTAAAATTATATAAATGACTTTTCTTTTTTTGTTATTGGTGTGTGTCTGTTAAAGATTGGATATGTACAAAAGTAGTATTTATAATATGTGCCAATTATTTGCAATAACAATAATTCAAACACCCATATACCCACTGCCAGTTTAAGTGTCAAAACATTATAACTGCATATAAGCCCTACCATATTTTCCCCTTGCACAACCACCTAAGTTAATCATTGTCCTGAATTTCACTTCTACTATTCTGTAACTATATGTTTTAAAATTTTGTTGTGTATGCATCACCAAACAGATCATTTAATTTTTCATGTGTTTGAAATTGATGTATATGGCACAACACTGTAGGAATTCTTTGGTAACTTGTCTTTTCTCGATAGTACATTCTTGAGATTATCCATGTTGATGGATATAGCTTTAATTCACTTATTTTCAATTCTGCCTAGAACACCTTAATAGACACCATTTTATTTTTCCATTTTCCTTTTTTCAGTCAATATTTCAGTAGTTCCACCTTTTTCTGCTATTCCAATGATCATACTTAAGCCTAATTCCTAAAACATATATGCAAGATTTCTCCAAAAATTACTTGTTTGTGGTGAATAAGCATTTCAATTTCACAAAACCTTGCCAAATTGTTGCCAGAGTAGTTGTCCTAGTTTATATTATTAATAGAGCCATCAGGATATGAGCAGTTCCATTGATACACAATCTTGCCAATACTTGTTATTATCCAACTTTTCAATGTGCCTATCTGATGAGTGTAAAACAGAAGTTCATTGTCATTTGCATTGTATTTTGAAGATTATAGTGATGTTGAACCTATTTTCAAATATTAGCCATTTTGTTTCTTCTGCAAAGTCTCTTAAGTCCTTTATCAATTTTAATTGGATTGTTTACATTTTTCTTGTTAATTTGTAAAATTCCATAACATTCAGAAAAAACTACTTTATTAAATATCTTCTTGTAACAGGTAATTTATATTTTTATATCCTTATCATATCTTTGGTGAATACACATTTTATTGTTAATGAAGTTAAATATGTCAATCTTTTACAATTACATTTTTGTGTTTTTGTTTTTAAGATCCTTACTTAGCCCTTTATTATAAGACAGTCTTATGTATTTATTCCCATAAGCATTAATGTTTGCCTTTAGAATTAAATTTTTCGAAGGTATGGTTTGAGGGGATCCCTGGGTGGCTCAGCAGTTTGGCGCCTGCCTTCAGCCCAGGGGTCAGGCTCCTTGCATTGAGCCTGCTTCTCCCTCTGCCTTGTGTCTCTGCCTCTCTCTCTCTCTCTCTCTCTCTCCCATGAATAAATGAATAAAATCTTTAAAATAAAAAAAAAGATGTGATTTAAAAGTTCAACTTTTTCCTTATGGATAACAAATTGTTCCACTATTGTTTTTTAAATACTTCATTCTTTCCCCATGATGTTTAACTCCATTTTTGTCAAAATCACATTTCCTTATATGCAATCTTATATCTGGACTCTTGTTACATTTGATTGATTCATTTCTCATGCTCGACTGTAGTAGTGTTATGTTAAGACTTAGAGTTTGGTTATAAGTCTTTGTTTTTGCTAGTGTAGTTGTCCCACTTTATTCATCTTCAGAAATATCTTGGCTATCTTCTGATCCTTTTTTCTTATGCATAAAACACAGAATCAACTTATCCACTTCCACAAAACATGCTATTGGGATTTTTATAGGAATTACTTGGGATTAGGTCAATTTGAGAAGCATTAATGTCTTTGTAATATTTCTAGTAGTTTCTAATTCATGGACATGGTAAAATTCTCCATTTACTTATGTCTTTTTAAATGCCTTTGAATGAAGTTTTTACCTTTTGCTGCATAATAGACTTTACATCTTTTTAGATTTATAACTTACATGTATTATCTCCAGATAATATCCAAGTTAAGTGACATTTTTAAATTGTTTTCTGTTTATTGGAGATGTAAAGAAATTTTTTTTGGAATTTGTTCATTATTTTTTTAATCCAGTAACTGTTAAATGCTTTTATAAATTCTAATAATATGTCTGTACATTCTTCTGGGTTTTCTATGTAGATAATTTTATCATCTGCATATAATGATAGAATTTTTGTCCTCCTTTCTCAATATTTGTATCTTTTTTCCTGCCTTACTTCTAGAGCTTAAGCTACCAATATAATGTTGAAGAGAAAATTCTGCAGTCTCATTTTATTTTTTCCTCATCTTAAAACAGTGTTTTAAGTTTCTCCTTATTATATATAATGTTTGTTAATAGATATTTGTGTGGATGACCTTATCCAGTTAAAAGTTCTTTTGTATTTTTAGTTGCTACATTTTTTTCTCATCTATGGAGGTTAAATTTTATTATATGTATTTTCTTCAGAAGATGATAATTTTTTCTCCTTAATATTTTGATGTGATTAGTTATATTGATAAGATTTTAAAGTTATTAAATGCATCTTGCATCTTTGGTTTGATCTAAATTTTTCTCATTTTTATATTTAAATTCTAGTTAGTTAACATATATGGTAAAATTGGTTTCAGGTATAGAATTTAGTGACTCATCACTTAGATAGCACACCCAGTGCTAATCACAATTGCCCTCCTTAATACCCATCACTCTTTTAACCCATCTTCCACCCACCTCCCTCCATCAACCCTCAGTTTGTTCTCTACAGTTAAGAGTCTTTTATGGTTTGCTTCTCTCTATCTCTTATTTTTTTCCTTCCCATATATTCATCTGTTTTGTTTCTTAAATTACCCTTATGAGTGAAATCATATGGTATTTGTCTTTCTCCGACATAGTTCACTTAGCATAATACACTCCAGCTCCATCTACATCATATCTGCATCACTGCAAACAGCAAAAGTTCATTCTTTTCTTTTTGATGGCTGAATAATATTCCATTATATGTATATACCACATCTCCTTTATTCACTAGCTGATGAATGTTTGGACTCTTTCTATAGTTTGACCATTGTTTATAATGCTTCTGTAAACATTGGGGTGAATGCATCCCTTCAAATCTGTGTTTTTGTATCCTTTGGGTAAATGCCTAGTAGTGCAATTGCTGGGTTATAGGATAGTTCTATTTTTAGCTTTTTGAGGAACCTCCATACTATTTTTCAGAGTGGCTGCACCAGTTTGCATTCCCACCAACAGTGTAAGATGGTTCCCCTTTCTCCACAACCTGCCAACATCTGTGTCTCCTGTGCTGTTAATTTTAGCCATTCTGACAGGTGTGAGGTGGTGGTGGCTCGCTGTGGTTTTGATTTGTGTTTGCCTGATAATGAATGATGTTAAGAATCTGGATGTCTCCTTTGGAAAAATGTCTATTTGTGTCTTCTGCCCATCTCTTACCTGGGTTATTTGGTTTTGGGGTGTTGAGTTTGATAAGTTCTTTATACATTTTGGATGCTAACCCTTTATCAGATATGTCATTTGCAAGTATCTTCTCCCATTCTGTAGTCTGTCTTTTAGTTTTGTTGATTGTTTCCTTCACTGTGCAGAAGTCTTCTCTCTTGATGAAATCCCAATAGTTCATTTTTGCTTTTGTTTCCCTTACCTCCAGGGATGTGTCTAGTAAGAAGTTGCTATGACCAAGGTCCAGAAATGGACTCACAACTATATGATCAACTAATCTTTGACCAAACAGGAAAGAATATCCAATGGAGAAAGGGCAGTCTCTTCAACAAATGGTGTTGGGAAAACTGAACAGCAACATGCAGAAGAATGAAACTGGACCATTTTCTTACACCATACACAAAAATAAATTCAAAATGAATGAAAGATCTAAATGTAAGACAGGATATCATCAAAATCTTAGAGGAGAACACAGACAGCAACCTCTTGTACGTTTATATGATTTAAATAAAAACAAGGGGGATCCCTGGGTGGCTCAGCGGTTTGGCGCCTGCCTTTGGCCCAGGGCGCGATCCTGGAGACCCAGGATCGAATCCCACGTCGGGCTCCCGGTGCATGGAGCCTGCTTCTCCCTCTGCCTGTGTCTCTGCCTCTCTCTCTCTCTCTCTCTCTCTCTCTGTGTGACTATCGTAAAAAAAAAAAAAATTAAAAAAAATGTTTAAATAAATAAATAAATAAATGCAAGTCAGTAATTATCTTGCTGGTGTAATTTTCATGATATGTATGCATTAATTAATTTACAAAATATTTACAAAGGACCTACAATGTGCTCAGTGCTAAAGATCTAACAATGAACAAATTAAAGTCCCTGTCAAGAAGTCACCAGCATACTGGAGAAATATGTCTAGTAAGAAATTGCTATGGCCAAGGTCAAAGAGGTTGCTGCCTGTGTTCTCCTCTAAGATTTTGATGGATTCCGGTTTCACATTTACATCTTTCTTTCATTATGAATTTATTTTTGTGTATAATATAAGAAAGTAGTCCAGTTTCATTGTTCTGCATATCCAGTTTTCCAAATACCATTTGTTAAAGAGACTGTCGTTTTTCCATTGGGTATTCTTTTCTGCTTTATCAAATATTAGTTGACCATAGAGTTGTGGTTGATCTACTTTTTAACACTGTATTATCTTTCTTTGTGCTCTGATGGATTCCATTAGAACTATTTAGTTTAAGATTTTGCATCAGTGTTCATGGGTGAAACTGGACTGTAAATTTCATTTCTCTTATTTCCTCATCAGCTTTTAGTCTCAAGATTATATTGGCCTTATATACATGGAACTGGAGTTGCAGTCCTTCTTTTTCTATTAATTGTTGTTAGTTGCATGGGATTGAAATCATCTGTTCCTCAGATAATTTTTAGAACTTGCCTAGAAGATCACTTGAGTATTAGTGAGAATTTATTTGGAGGGAAATTTTTTCACCACATGTTTAATATATTTGGTGGTTACAGAACTAAACAAATATCCTCTTTCTTTAGTAAGTTTGACTAAGTAAACTTTTTCTAGGAATTTGTCCATTTTCAAATTTGTTTACCAAAAGTTGTTCATATAATCCTTTCATAATATATGTATATTTTTAATATCTGTAGGATTTATGGTTATGCCCCTTTTCCATTTTTTTATTTTATTTGTTCCTCTTCTCCCTCTGTTTGGAAGAGCCCCAGGAGGAATGTGTCAATTTTACTAATTTTCCAAACAACCAAACTTCAGTTTTGTAAGTTGCCCCTATTACATCTTTCTATTTTGCTACCTTCTGCTTTCCCTATATTATTGATTTCAATATCAACTTTCTTTATTTTTTATTCTTTTTCTAATGTTTTAGTTAGATCTTTTATTTGTTGATATTTGGCTTTCCTTTTTTCAAAACTAAACATTCAACTGGGCAAATTAAACTTTAATTACCTGTACCCTCATATTTTGATAGGTAGTACTTTTATTGTAGTTAAATTATAAGTATATTTTATTTCCCTTTAAGATTTCTTCTGTGATTCATTGACTGTTAAGAAGTATATATATTTTGTTTTTAATTTCTAATCATAAGGGATTGTTCATGTTACTTTTCTTATTATTGATTTCTTAATAAATTGAATTGTGTTCAAAGAATGTGATCTGGATAATACTAATACTTTGAAGTTTGTTGATATGGCATAGCATATGTTTATTTTAAATGTTCATTATGTGCTTGAGAAAAATACATATTGTCAAATTTTAGGTACAGTTATCCATTATATAAACCTTAATTTTGCTCTTAAATCTTCAGTATCCTGTCTGACTTTTTGTCTGCTCAGTATGTCAGTTACTCAGAGTGGAGTTCATGGAGTTCTAATTGTAATTGGGGTTGCTATCATCTTTTTCAGTGTTAAGTTCATTTTGGTACTTCAACATCAATATTGTTTTCATCAAAAGCATTAGTAACTCAAGGTTATTCTGAATTTCCCTCATTGCCTTGCATAATTTCGCTGGTGGTAAGCATATGCTTCAAATATTCTCTTAATGAAAAATTTGTGTTCTTTGTTGCAAATGAAATTATCTTCATTTCAGATAAAGGAAGAAAAAAATGAAAATCTTAATATCCAGAAATTTCAGAGTTCTTTGTTAAAAAGGAACTGAAATGGACTATAGTCCCTTAATTGTGAATGAAACATTTGAAAGTATATACAGAAAGTTGAACTGATTTGTGAAAACCTGTGCTTTTTTGTGTTTGCAATTAGTACTGGGGGGCAAAAAGCAACCCAAATTTATAAGATAGCAAAGAAAGTTTGTAAAAACAGCAGTCTTTGCTCATCTATTGCAGCTAGTTGTGATATTGGTATGCTATTTTATGACTGGAATTTTGAGCTCCTTCATTCTCTCACTTTGATTTAATGTAGCACAAACAGAAAAATGTTTCTGAAAGCACACAAGTATAAAATTATCTAGTTACTCATGCAGGTAAGTGCTCTGTTCCTTGAGCTTACATGGAATCCAAAAGCGAAAAGAGTATAGTGAAGAAAAGAGAAATTTTGTTGATTTACCTGTCCATATCTGTGGAAAATTCCTTTAAGAGAGAAAAAGAAATTTTGTTCCCTTTAAGAATTCTTCTAATAAACTAATGGTAAGGGAAAGCCTTCCGGGTTTATTTCTCTGCTTTCTGTTTTATACAGTCTGGTTTGAGATGAGTCATCCAGTGCAGAGAAAGGAAATTTTCCTAAACCTCATCTGAGACAGTACTTTTTTTGCATGACAAAATCTACAACTCTTCCTACAAAGTAACTAGAATTCCTGATAAAATTCCTGAACAATGATCTAATTAATAACTCCCTAAGGGAAGTGAAAGCTACCCACTTCCCTTGTATGTACTAACAGTCTCAAACCAGACCTTTAAAGATACAAAGATATGCAATCAGACTTGTGACTTATAATCTTTAACTGAACATTCCTTTACATTATTTTACATTATTTTCTATGTGTGGCCATCAAGACAAAAATATTTGACTTATCTGTAGTCTCTTCCCTTGAGACAGGTTATAAGTCTTCTTCACATGTTTGTAATCAGTTTATCTAAGAAGCTAACAGGATTTCTGAAGAGAGAGACATTACATATATCTGGACAAATATAAGATCTTCTTCCAGGATATACAGTTAACAGGCTAGACCTTTTTTGAAAGATTTTATTTATTTGAGGGGGGAGCACATGCATGAGCAGGGGAAGGACAGATTTTCTGCTGAGCAGGGAGCCCAACACCTGGCTTCATCCTAGGACCTTGAGGGTTTGATCCCAGGACCCTGGGATCATGACCTGAACTGAAGACACACTTAACCATTTGAGCCACTCAGGTACCCCAACAGGCTGGACCTTAAAGATGAGTACAATTTTCACTGCAAAATTGAGAATGGTAATTCCAAAAAGGGTAAAATCCCAAAAGTGAACAAAAATGTAAATCTTTATAATGGTGCATTTAATACACCATTTTTTCTCACCCCAACACTCCATTTAAAGTAAAATACAACACTTTAAGAGTGTCTGGAATTCCTGTCTAAATTCATGAGAGAAAAATACCAATTTTAAATTATTCAAATAATCCTGATAATCAGCTAAGTAAATATTTAGTTATTTTAAAGCATATAATTTTTCTGTTTAAATGCACATATTAATACACTAATTTGCTGAGAGATTATAATTACTGATTAAATCAATACATTAATTACAAAGTACCCCAATAATCCCGTATTAAATGTTTACTTATTACATTGACGCTCCATGTCTCATTCTTTCAATAACTTATTGAAGTATTAGATGCATTTAAGCATTAGTATTTATTAGAAACAGTCATTTCAAGGTAAAATTATAGAAACAGGAAAGGTATTTTTACATATACACAGAAACCCACAAGCCAAAGGATTAAAGGGGATTGTCTTTTACAATATACGTTCATATGAAAAGGACTCTAAATCAGATCTTTAAACAAACAGTTGGGTGTGTTCCCTTTCCAATAAATACAAACTCTGGTAATATAGGGAAACATAGGAGAAAGATGATATACTAAGTACAAAAATATACAAACAGATCACTACTCCAAAGTGTTTTTTCCTCTCTCCTTGGTGAAAAACTTAAAGCCTAAAAACCAACTGAGACAGGTACTAAGCTACACAATCATCCTTTTATTCTTTTCTTACAAAACCATCCCTAATGTTGATGAGCTGTTTTTGCTGTAATTGGACAAGTCAAATAGGAGAGGGATTCTATTTACCAACTACAGGAGCTGGCTCCAGCCCATTAAACTGCAAACCACAAAGCTGTTTTACTAAAGCTGACTTTTTGTTCAAGGGCCATTATTTTGGAAGTATTTTCTTGGCACCAAATGCATATCTGAACATGCAAGTCCAAATATGCTAACAGATGTCTCTGAAGCAAGAGCATTATAAAACCAGATTTTCACTTCAGTTAGGAATATTTTTCCATACTGTTTTAAATAAACTTTTAATTTTACAGTAGTTTTAGATTTACAGAAAATTGCAAAAATAGTACAGAGAAGGTCCATATACCCCATACCGAGTTGCCCCAATTATAAACACCTTACATTAATTAGTATACTTGTTATAACTGATGAACCAATATTGATACATTGAGGGTAGAATATGTAAATAAATTCATTGAAATCCTTCTGGCCAGGAGATTTGTCTCTTTACCTTCAATTATTTATTTATCTAAGCACGTGTTTATTTATCACTTCTATCATTGTTTACTTGCTTACATCAGTATGGACTCATGGATATTTACTTCATGCTTTGAATTATAATCAAATACTAATTTATTTATTTTATTGTTGAAACTATTCTGGCTTTGACTACTGGAGTTCCTTTCAGCTGATTCCTGTGTCCCTTTGACATTATCCCATCTTTGTGGGGGTTTTGTTTTGTTTTGTTTTGTTTTTAAACACTATCTAACTTTCTGGCACAAAACACTCTAAGCCCATTTTGTGTATCTCCTACCACAATTCTAAAATCAGCCATTTCTCCATGGAGTTCCATTTCTTTTTAGCATTAGTTATTCTGGTTTCTATGGGGATTGCTTGCATGTAGGCCTTCTCAGCTCACTGAACAAGGAAATAGAAGTGTGTACATAATACATCTGCATATATATTATTTATAGATATGTATACACATACCTGTAAGTATTTCTACATGACACTATTAGTACCTATATTAAACTAAATAGGAGTTCATACTTATGTCTCCAACTATAATCCATTACCACATGTTTATTTTAGCCTTTCTAATGTTGCTTATCTCTAACTTCCTACTCCAATAGTGAGAAACCTGGCTCCCCACACCCACCATTTAATTGTTCCATTCCATTTCAGTATTCATGTAAAGTGGTTTCAGAATTGTTAAACAATGTTGCCATGGGAAACAACCTTATCATCTAGAATACTGTACGTATGTATGGTTTCTTTTGCCTTTAGTCTTACAGATTCTATTCATTTTCAAAGTTAGTTGGGACAGCACCTTTTTGCCCCCTGCCCTTAAGTAAGATTATTTCGTACATTTTTAACAGTGAGATTATTTTGTCATTCTCTGTATTCCTTTCCGAGATCCCCCCAATCTTCTAAATTGTATGTAAGTTACATATATTAAAGTTCACTTTTTGTGCTATAAAGTTTTGGGCACTTAAACAAATTCATAGTGTCCTGCATCCTCTATTACAATATCATACAGAATGTGCCCTAAAAATATCTCTTGTTTTTCACTTCTTAAATATTCTCCTTCCTTAATTTTTTTCAAATTGTTATTTTGCCTTACAACCTTCTAGTTAAAAAGCAATTTTATGTGCAAAAGGCTTTTCACACTTACATAATCTCAAGCAGAAGAGCTTGAAAATATGGTGCCCTGTCTCTGAAGAGTCAGGGTCTGAGTAGGACAAGTCCAAGGATATTGGATAATTAGAAGAGAAGGGAGAGCAGAAGGAAAACATGAAAGCACTTCCAATAAATATCACCCATTTAATAATTTGTCTTAAGCTATGATCTGTATTGCTTCAATTTGAAAAGATCTTAATTTATTCGTTCAATAAAAGTTTACTGAGCACCTATCATCAGTGAGATACCATATTAGGCATAGGAAATTAAACCATGTCTAGTGCACGTTCCCTGCTTTAAAAGGATTTCATCTCACAGCTCTTTATCTTCAGATTTTCATTACCTTCCAGATACTTTCAAAGATTGGAGAAGAGAGATTCATAGCAGTGAAAGTAAAATTTAAATGCTGACCCTGGCATTTATTAAATCGTTGACTCTATGATCTTAGGCAAATGACTTACCATGTTTGTTTGTTTTGTTTTTGTTGTTTGCTCCCTCATCTGAGAGGGAGATGAGATAGAGATGCTCACCTTATAGAATTGTTGGAAGAGACTATATAAGCTTGTATCCTATAGAGCTTCTGACACATGACTCCTTGGTATGTGATGTTTCTGTGGAATAGAACCTATTTACACTTCTCACAAAAAAGCAGCAGCTGTTTTGCTCTCTCTTTCTCCCCTTTATCAGATCTGATCATGGAATTGTCAAAAGGGTGAGGAGATTGCCTTGTGAGATGCAAGCCTCTCTTTCCAGGCAATCATCAAGATCACTTTTTAAAACCTGGTGTCTGGGGACACCTGGGTGGCTCAGCAGTTGAGTAACTGCCTTCAGCTCAAGGTGTGATCCCAGGTCCAGGCATCGAGTCCCACATTGGGCTCCCTGAGAGGAGCCTGCTTCTCCCTCTATCTATGTCTCTGCTTCTCTCTCATGGATAGATAGATAGATAGATAGATAGATAGATAGATAGATAGATATAGATAGATATAGATAGATATAGATATAGATATAGATATAGATATAGATATAGATATAGATAAAACAAACAAACCAAGTTCCTGGTCCCCAACCCAGATCTATGGCACCAGAATTTCCAGTGTGAAGGATCAAGGTTGGAAGACCTGATGTCTTTATTAACAAGCCCAGAAGGTAATTCTTATCACAGAGGGTAGAGAAATACTGGCAGCCCCTAGCTAGATTACATTCATTGTTGAGACAATGTCTATGCCTACGACCTCACAAATGGAAATGGTAAGGTAGTGGTGGTGTAGTGATAATGACAATAAAACATAATGCTGTCAGTAGCAGTAATATTCACTGAGTACTCAATTATGTGCCTGGCTCTGACCTGAACCTTTTACAAGCATCATTCAACTGTATCCTTATAACATCTCTAGCAAGTAAACTCTGCTACTTTTCTCTTTCTGCAGCTGAGTGAATGATTCTTAGATAAATTCATTAATTTATCCAAGGCCATAACTAGTAAATCATCAAAACTTGTTTTTCCTGGCTTCAGGGACATTTCTGTCAATCAAAAAATAATTATGGACAAAATGTTAAAAACTGGAAACTGGGGGCCAAGTCAAGCTTTAGTCTAGTTTAGTCTAGTCTACATGTTCCACTAGATTATCAAAATTCAAGTATTTGATAAAAGAATCATTTTAGGTCAGTCATTTCACATGCCTCTGGTTCCTTATGTGTAAAATGAATGGGAGTTCTAACATTCTGTGTTTCCAACACTCATCTGCCTTGCCCCATTTTTTTGGTTTGTTTCAGCTGTGATTCATGAAGCAGTTTTTAATTAGAGAAAAAAAATGACTCTCTAATCTTCACTTTGATTTTCACAACACAAACTTGCCAAAGAAGTCATTCTGATATTCTTTCAATAGGAGAAAGAAATTCTGACTAAAGATATACAAACTTTGATCAAAAAAGATTTTATTTTTTTTTTATTTTTTTTTTCAAAAAAGATTTTAAAACCAAGCCACTTGTCTCCCTTTCTGCCCAAATTCTATAAATTCTATAGTAACCATGTTTGGCAAACAGTCATTATGACTGTGGTGTGCATTTATCACAGAATTATCTCTTCAACCAAAGCGAATACTTATTGAGCAGAGACTATTGTCAAGCAGTAGAAATAAGAGAAATCCATGGTCATTGTCTTTATGACTATTTATCTACTGGGAAATCAATAAGGTAGCCATGTCAAATGTGACATTTAAGAAAGAGAGTGCTCTTGGAGAAATTAACTCTGGGTCTCTGGAAAGATTTCCAGATTTCTAGAAAGAGGAGCTGCACTGATGTTGGCCTCAAAGTATATAGAGGAATTTTGATAGATGGGGGTATATTATATGGGAGGATAGCTGCAGAACAGCATAAACCAAGCATGGAAGAGAGGAATTATAGGACATAATTACATAGTGTAAAGAAGTGATCTCAGAGTATCTGGACCCCAGTAAATACGGGAGTAGAGTGAAAGGGTAGGTAGGAAAGGCAGGTTGGAGTGAATTGAAATTTTGTTCTGTATATGATGCAGGGGGAAGATATTATTGTTGCTGTAGTTTTAGCAAAGAAGTAACAACTTCCAGGCTGTGTTTCAGAAAACCTAAGGATGGCAGCAGTATTTGGAAGATAACTTTGACTGGGGACTGACAGAAATAGAGACATTACTTAAGAAGTTTTTGCTGAAGTCCTGAGATTGGACCTAAAAGTTTGAAAAATTGGATTGGCACAGAGAAGGGTAGGGAAGGATGAATATATGGGAAGATCAAGGGTTGGCAACCCAGTTGGCCTCCTCCTGCAGAGGACAAAGTGCCAGTTCAGAAAGCTCTGAATCTATACTCAGCAATGCTGCAGCATGTCATTAGTCCTGCCTCTTTACCCAACAACCACTCAGTAAACAAACATTTCTTTAGCAGAAAGAAGATGAAATTTCAATTCAGCAAATTTCAGTTTATGTCTTAGTTCACCCATTTACAGTTGTGTGAACCTGGGCAAGTCACTTAATCCCCCTGAGACTGTTTTCTAGTTTCTATTTTAATGTGTTGTTCTTATTTTAGTGGCTTTTCTTTAGGAAGAAAATTATTTATAGTGTGTAGTGTATAATAAGTGTTCAATAAAGAGCACTTCTTGTTGCTATCTGTATCCTTGAAATGGAAAGTGTGGTAGAGACCTTGGAAGACAAAAACCAAAAACTTGCCCAGGTACAATTCCATTCTGTCTCATTTTACTTTCAACTAAAATGAAACAAAACCAGTTTTTGCTCTCCTGCTTATACATATTTACATCATATTTGCCAAATACCCTGTTAGTGAGAAATCAATTTTTCATAGTTTACTTGTATTCTTTTCCAAATGAGAGAATACTTTTATAGACATTTGGATAAGAGTTAAAATAAAATGAAACATGTTCTGCTTACTTCAAGGTTTGATTCACCATGACGACCAATACTTTCTATTATATATCAACAGACTCCTTCTAACCTCCATTTGCCATTATACT
This sequence comes from Canis aureus, assembly GCF_053574225.1. NCBI lineage: Eukaryota > Metazoa > Chordata > Mammalia > Carnivora > Canidae > Canis > Canis aureus. The sequence goes on from NC_135614.1 coordinate 51,589,959, forward strand.
TCTTGAAAAAAAACTTGATAACACAGCACCATATATTTTTAATAGCTACATTTTAAACAAAATTCAGCTCCTGAGACACTGCTTGCCCCTTTCTTCCACAAGCAAGAACAAAGCTCGGAAATAATAACAAAGTGTGGCATTTATTGAATCTTTGTTATATGCTCTGAATTTTGCTGAAGTGTTATGTGATTATTTCATTTAATCATCAAGAAAAGCCTAACAAAAAGCAGGCAACAATGTTAACGGCTAGTAATACTATTGTTGCCACTGTTTGTGGCCTTTTGACTGCTGACGATAGCTCATTTGTAAGTGTTTTCTCTTTTCCTGAACTTCTGTCTTACTAAGAAGTTTCCCTTTATTCTTTTTTAATTTTTATTTATTTATTTATTCATGAGAGACAGAGAGAGAGAGAGAAAGAGAGAGAGAGGCAGAGACACAGGCCGAGGGAGAAGCAGGCTCCATGCAGGGAGCCCGACGTGGGACTCGATCCCAGGTCTCCAGGATCACGCCTTGGGCTGAAGATGGCGCTAAACCTCTGAGCCACCCGGGCTGCCCCCTTTAGTCTTAAGCTCTGCCTCTTATCTTTGCCATCCTTTATGATGTAGAGGAGCCTGACCAAGATGTTTTTGTCTGTTATGGACTAAATTATATCCCCTTCATATGTCAAAAGACGTATGTTTTAAGCATTAACCTCCAATGTGCCCATATTTAGAGACAGGGCCTTTAAAGAGGTGATTAAGGTTAAGTGAGGTCAATGGGCCTTCCTCTAACACGATTGCTATCCCTATAAGAAGAGACATTAAGGATGTGTGTGCACAGAGGAAAGTCCATGTGGAGTCAGTAAGAAAGTGGCCATCTACAAGCCTAGGAGAGAGGCCTCAGAAGAACCAAACCTATTGGAACCCTTGATCTTGGACTTCTAGCTTCCAGAACTGTGAGGAAATAAATTTCTGTTGTTTAAGCCACCCAGTCTTTGGTGCTTTTTTATGGCAGCCTTAGCAAATAAAAATGCAGTCTAACCATAGGATTTTTCAATCTTATTTCACTTCTAAAAATCTCCAATTTCAACCACCTTGGCTATACAGTAATTTTAAATGAATTTATGCCATCTTTGTATTTTACTCAATTTCAAAATATTTTCTAATTTTCATTGTGACTTCTTTGACCAATAAGCTATTAAGTAGTATGCTACGTAACATCTGGGCATTTGGGAATAATCTAATTATCTTTCTGTTGTTGACTTCCATAATTCTACTGTAGTAAGAGACATACACTGTACGATTTAAATATTTTGAAATGTATTGGTTTTGGCCTAAGCAAATGTCTATTTTTGTAAGTAGTCTATATGTACTTTAAAGTAATTTGTATTCTGTACTTCTTTAAGTGTTATGTCTTTGCAAACATTAACTCTATATTTTTTTTTTTTTAAAGATTTTATTTATTTATGATAGTCACAGAGAGAGAGAGGCAGAGACACAGGCAGAGGGAGAAGCAGGCTCCATGCACCGGGAGCCTGACGTGGGATTCGATCCCGCGTCTCCAGGATCGCGCCCTGGGCCAAAGGCAGGCGCCAAACCGCTGCGCCACCCAGGGATCCCTATATTTTGTTTTTTTGTTTGTTTTTTTATCACTTTACTACAAGAGATATGCTAAAACTTCCAACTAAAATTGTGTATTTATTTCTCCTCTAGTGTCAACTTTTGCTTTATATATTTTAAAGCTATGTTATTAAGTGCATAGAAAACATAGTTATATCTACCTGTTTAACTTTTATTATTATGAAATATTCTTTTTTATGATTAATAATACTTCCAGCCTTAGAGTTATATTTGTCTAATAATAATATAGCCACACACAGTTTCTTTTGGTTAGTATTTATGCAGTATACCTTTTCCACATGTTTAATGCCAGGCATTCAATGACCTTACATTTAGAATGTGGCATTTATGAATAGATATACTTGCTGGTTTTGTAGGTTTGTTTTTTGCTCTTATTTGTTTGTTTGTTTTAGTAAGTCAACAACCTATGTCTTTACATGGATTGCTAACTCTATTTATACATATAATGTAATTATTGGCATAATTTGGTTTAAGCCTACTATCTTGGTATTCATTTTCTTTTATTCATTTTTTTGGTTCCATTTATTTATTTATTTATTTATTTATTTATTTATTTATTTATTTATTTTACATTCTTTTTATGAAGTATTTTTATTATTCCATGCTATTTTAACATTCCATATTATTTTATTTCTTCTATGGCTTTTTGGCTATACTGTAGCCTTATTATTTTAGTGGTCACCCTAGAGATTATAATTGTTGTACTGAACTTAAATATTCTACCTAAAATTATTGGTACTTCTCAAATATTATAAGAATATTACCACAGTTTAATATTTTTTACCCCTTTCCAAACTCTGAGCTATTATTTTTCTGTATTTTATTTCTACATAGTATAAACTCCACAATACAATTATTATTGCTAAAAACAGTCAATATAAATTTATCTTTTCTGCTTCTCTTCTTTCATAGTTTTGTACCTCCATTAGGATAATTTTCCTTTATTCTGAAGAATTTCCTTTAATATCTCTTGTAGTGTTATGAGTTGGTGACAAATTCTCTCAACTTTGTTTTTTAGAAATATCTCTAAATTTTGCATTCATTTTTTAAAGATGTTTTGATAGATACAACTTTTTTCTTTATGCAATATAAAGTTAATCTATCTTTCATGGCTTCCATGTTCCTCATTATAAAATTACTATTATTTTGTTTTGCTTTGTTTTGTTTTTGTTTCTTGTTGCTTAAATGTTTTCCTCTTTCTTTGCTTTAGCATTGGAGTGTTATGGTTCCAGGGTGCAATTTATTTCATCTTATTTGGAATTTGCTTCTTGAAGTATAAGCTGAAGTCTTCAACTGGTTGTGGAAATTTTTCAGTCATTATATTTTCATATATTGCTTCTAAATATTTATTTATCTCTTCCTCATTTTTCTGGGAGTCTAGCAGAGTTAAAAGTTAAACTTGTCCCAAATGTCTCCTATGCCCTGTTCATGCTCCTTTCATCTTTTTTCTCTCCAAGCTTCAGTTGTATATTTTCTATTGACCTGTTTTGAGTTTACTAATAGAAACTAAAAGTCTTCTACTGCTTATCACTTGCTGTTTAACCCATCCAATGAGTTCTTAGTTTCAAGTAGTATATTTTTTCATTCTAGAATATCCACTGTTTTATAGATTAAAATATCACTATTGAATGTATTTTTTCTCTTTTGATCTATATTGTCCCTCTTCTATTCTCTTTGACTTTTTAATCATAGTTATGTTATTTGTCTGCCTCCTCCAACATCTGGCTTTATCTGTGGGTCTGCTTCTATTAGTAACTTTTCCTCCTAATTATCTGTCACATTCTCCTAACATTTCATGTGTCTAGCAATTTTTTATTGCATACTAGATATTTTATATAAAAGAATTATAGAACTGAGATTAATGTTATTTTTCTTCCAAATAGTGTACTCTTTTTCCTCTTTTAGGCACAGATTTAAGGGTTTGTCACCTTAACTAAATTAATAATTGAACAGAGCCAGGACTGGTTACAGCTTTAGTTACATTCAATGTTTAGTTTTAATGCCTCATGAGTGAGAACAATTGTGTGCTCATTCTTGATACCTCCATGGTGGGATTTTGTCTTTTAGCACTGCAAAATATCCAAGATTATATTTCTTTTTTTTTTTTCTCAGTTTCCTGGACTCTCATATCACTACAGCCTACTACAAATGTAGTCAACCAATCTTTTCCAAGGTACTAATAATATACAAGGGGAAAGAATAGTCTCTTAAATAAATAGAATTGGGAAAACTGAATATTTATATACAAAAAATAAAACTGGACCTCCATCTTATACTCTCACAAAACCTAACTCAATAAATAATATATAAATTACAAACATAAGACCTGAAATCATAAACCTCCTAGAAGAAAACATAAGGGCAAAACTCCTTGACACTTGGCAATGACTTTTTGGATCTGACACCAAAAGTACAATCAACAAAAGCAAATATTAATAAGTGGGACTGTATCAAACTAAAAAGCTTCTGCACAGCAAAAGAAACCATCAGCAAAATAAAAAGGCAATGCATAGAGTGGAAATAACTATTTTCAAATAATATATCTGAAAAGGGGCTAATGTCTAAACTATATAAAGTACTCATAATAATAGCAATAAAATAAAATAAAATATAAATTCCAATTAAAAATAGGAAGAGAAACTGAATAGAAATTTTTCAAAAGAAAAGCATACAATGGCCAACAGGTACATGAAGAAGATGTTCAATAACAATCATCAGGAAAATACAAATCAAAACCACAGATACAAGATATAAGCTCACACTTGTTAGAATGGTTATCCTCAAAAAGAGATAACAAATGTTGTTGAGGATGTGGAGAAAATGGATCTGTGTTTATAGTTGGTTGAAATGTAAATTGTCACAGCTAGAATGGAAAACAGTATGGAGTGTCCTCAAAGAATTAAAAATCAAAGTATCGGGCTGCCTGTATGGCTCTGTCAGTTAAGCATCCAACTTTTGATTTTGGCTCAGGGTATGATCTCAGGGTTATGGGATTGAGCCCTGTGTCAGGCACCTTTCTCAGTGAGGAATCTGCTTGAGATTCTCTCTGTCTCTCTCTCTCTCTCTCTCCCTTGCCCCTCCCCCCAACTTGCATCTTCTCTCTCTCTCTCTCTGAAAAATAAATACATCTTTAAAAAAGAAATCAAAGTATCATATGATCCAGCAATCCCACTTTTGGGTATATTTTCAGAGAAAATGAAGTATTTTTTAAAATATCTGCATTCCTATGTTCATCAAGTCAGTTTTCACAATAGCCAAGATCTGAAAATACCCTAAGTGTCCATAGCTAGATGAATGGATAAAGAAAAGGTGAAATATATGCACAGACTGGAGTATTATTCATCCTTTAAAAAAAAAAAAAGGAGGAAATCCTTCCATTTGCTACAACTTGGGTTAACCCAGAGGACCTTATGCTTAGTGAAATAAGCCAGAAAGAAAGACAAATACTGCATGATCTTTCCTATATATGTAATCTACAAAAGTCAAAATAATAATAACAGAGATTAGAATAGTGGTTACCAGTGTGTGGGAGCAGAGGGAAGGATAGAGAAATGTTGGTCGAATGTTACAAACTTTTGGCTATAATATGAATAAGTCCTAGAGACCCAAGTAAAGCATAGTGACTATAGTTAGTAATACTGCATTGTATACTTGAAATTTTCAGGAAGAGTAGATCTCAAGTATTCTCACCACAAAAAAAAAAAAAAAAAAAAGGGAAGAAAAAGAAAAGGCAAGCAAGCAAGAAAAAAGGTAACTGTGAGGTGATGGGTATATTAATTAGCCTAATTGTGGCAGTAATTTCACAGTATAAGTGTATATCAAAACATCACCTTGCACCCTTTAAATACATAAAATTTTTATTGTTCAGGGGTACCTGGTGGATCAGTTGGTTAAGTGTCCAGCTCTTGATTTTGGCTCAGGCCTTGATCTCAGGGTCATAGAATTGAGTCCCATGTTGGGCTCCATGCTTAGTGGGGAATCTGCTTGAGATTCTCTCCCTTTCCTTCTGCCCTTCCCTCTGCTCATGCTCGCTCTCTCTCTTTCTGTCTCTCTCAAATAAATAAAATCTTAAAAATATTTTTTAATTTATTCACTATGCCTCAATAAAGTCAACGGTTGGGGGGGAATGTCCTGGTGTCAGTACCAAGCACGGAATTAGAAGTGTTCTAGATTTCACATTGCCACAGCAGCAACCATAGCCTTCAGAAGCTCCATGGGTTTGTCTTTCTCTTAGAAGTGCTCCTCTGGCAATAGCGCCAGACTAACAGCCTCCTCCCAGCTTGGCAAATGTCTCCAGGAAAAAGAAAAAGAACCTTGATCTCAGTCCTCCTAGAAGGGTCTGTTCCCTATCAGAAATTTTACCTATCTACCTATCTTTACTACCATACTTTTCCAATGTATTTTTTTTTATATTTCTAAATTTTGATTCCATTATATGTGGTTGCTACATAGAAGCAAGAGCTTCTTACTACTTACTTTATCCTACTTGGAAATAGAATTTCAGTGATGAATTTGAGGTGAGAAGTTTCTCTACAACTTTCCTCTCAGCCTTTAATCAGCTCTCCATCTTTAAAATCAAAGGGAGTCCTTAACTAAATACCAGACATTGTACTAGCTTCAAGTGATACAAACATGTGCAATACACATATGGTCCTTTCCATTATAGAGCTTGCAATTCAGTGGTGGAATTACATTTAAAAAAAGAAAATCAGCATACAATTTTAAAGTTAAGTGCTACAAAGGAAGAGCATAAGGTAAAGAAATGCATAAGGTAAAATAGGCTGCTGATTTAGATTGCAGGGTCAGATCAGTCCTCCCTGAGGCAACAATTAAATTGAGGCCTCAAAAATATGAAATTATTTCAGAAAAGAGTGGAAACAAGATCATTTCAAGGAGAAGAAATATTATGTGCAATATTGTGAAGTGGGAAAGTATGACATTATGATTTGTAGTAAGATATATATCTATATATTATCTTCCTGTTTCTGGCACTGAGATACCAAAACCTGTGCATTTCCTGTGATGGGACTTTAAAGCTGTTTTTTTGTAGTGTTAATGAAGGGATTTATGGGAGGCACCTAAGGATAGGGACTGGAAAATAGGAGAACAAGCAAGTGATCTGAGATTGCAACTTAGAGTCCTAACCCCTGACCTTCAGGGAGGGGCGAGGGGCTGGCAATTGAGTTCAATCACCAATGGCTAACAAGTAAACTGATCATGCCTGTATAATCAAGCCTCCATAAAAACTCAAAAGGAGAGGGTTGGGAGAATTACTAGGTTGATGAACACGTGGAGTTTGGGGAGAGTGGTACACTCAGAGGCACAGACTGTCCATATCCTTTCCCATACTTTGTGTTATTCATCTCTTCACCTGGCTATCCCTGAGTTTTTTACTTTCATAACAAACCAGTAATCTAGTAAATACAATGTTTCTCTGAGTTTTGTGGAATCTCTAATCTAGAGTTGGTTGGTCAGAACAGTGATAAACAAGGGCTTGTGACTGGCATCTGAAGGGGGTGAGGGGCCCGGTAGGACTGAGCCCTTAAATTGTGAGGACCTGATGCTACCTCCAGGTAGATAGTGTTAGCCCTAAATTGTAGGATGCCTAGCTGGAGTCGTGGAGCACTGCTTGGTGTTGGGGGCAAAAACTCACGTATTTGGTAACCAGAAGTGTTTTGTATGAGCAGTAAGGGAGGTTCAAGAGATGGACAATGGGGTTTTTCTAATACAGAAATATAATGTTTTCATCAAGTATTTGAAAACATGCAAGCCTAAGTGAGGAGTAGGTCATGAGAGGAGGCTAGCATAGGTCGTCAGGTGACACAACTTATAATCATGTTAAGGTTTTTTATATCTTACCCACTGAATAATCATATGCAGTGAAGTGCCAATTTGCTTTGTGGAGATGGAGTTGGAAGAGAGGAAAACTGAGCACAGGGAGACAGATTAGGAGGCTATTGAAAGTGACCATGTAAAAAATGACAAGGACTTGGATTAAAGTGGTAGTTGTAGAGGTTGGATTTGAGATATATTTTAAAAGTAGGATTGGTAGGACTTGATAGTGTAACAAACAGGGATCTGAGAGAAATAGAGGTATCAGAAGTCTCGGGTTAAAAATTAAAAAGCTTACAGTTAGTTTGTATAGATTTTACAAAATACTTCACATGCATTATATGATTTTTATTCTCACAATAACACAATGAGATTGAACTCATTATCCCCTTTACAGATAAAGAAGGCTCAAAGGAGTCAAGTGGATTATTTGTTGTTGACCCAGTGATTAATCCACAGCTGAGACCAGAACCAAATTCTACAATAATGGTTCAGGGCTTTCCTCTGTTGACAGCTTTACTCCCTCAGCATGAGTTTGGGAAGTACAAGAGAGGACTTTTGTGGCAATTATCAGAGAGTTGGTGTTTCGGCCATGTCCTCAGTCACTACAAAAATCTCAGCCGAAACTACATCACCAAGAAATTAAAGGCCAATAATCTGGGACCATTAATAATAGCATTAGATGAATTTTATTGACCCCTTCACAAACTTTCAGATGTTTAACATGTATTAGCTCATTTAATTGTCATAATCCTTTGGAATAGGTACTAATATTAGCCCATTTTAGAGGTGAGAAAAATGAGGCCCAGAAACACTAAATAATTTGCCTAAGATGACAGAACTAGTAATTGACCAGGCCAAGATATGCCAGAGTCAGAAGAAAATTTTAATAGCAAAGCATAGAAAATGACCATATGATTGCAAGAAAATTGAAGTCAGACTCAAAAACTCAGCATTCTATCAGTGCTAGCTTTGTCTCTGACTCTCTAACCTTCAGTCCATTTCTGGCCCTTCAACCCCTGCCTCACTCCTAGTTTCAATTCCTGCCCGTAAAATGAAAGGCTTTTATTACATTATTTCTAGGGCTCCTTCTGACACCTATTCATTTGGTGGTGGTTTGTGATTTTTTTTTTATCTGCTTGTAGATAATCATATTGTCAAGAATTGGTTAATATAGTTTGTATTATTGCCAGCCAATCCCCTCACTGGCCATCACCACCCAATTTTCTCTTCAGGCTTGAAAACTTCTCACTGCCCCAGGGCCCTGTTTCTTAGACCATTCTCAGCTGGCTTCCAGGGTGCTCAGTTGTTGATAGCTTGGCAATTAACTCATCCTGCTAGCACACTCCCCGTGTTAAAGTGCTAAATAACAGAGGGTGTTTATCATATGTCAGTCTGACAGCCTCCTGCTGTCAGCTTTGATTTGCTAAGTACCTGCAAAAGATTTGGTGACTGGAACACCTGGTCTGCAGAGCAGCTACTCTGAAAAGCTGGAGGCAGCATCTCAAAAGGATCCTGTGTACCCTCCTCATGCCCCTCACCACCCGCTCTTTCCTTTCAGAAATAAGAGAAAAGGGGAGCATATGAATGAACCAAAATATACTCCAGTCTGATCTGATATGGTTAAGCCTCTGCCCTGGCTGATGCTATAATGATAATAATGGACAATTACGGCATTCTTATTACTATGTACCAGAATCTATGCCAAATACATCACCTGTACAAACTTATTTAATCTTTTCAACATCCCATGAGTTTAACTCCCCTCCCCAGCCTAGTGGGTGGATCATCCAGCAGGTGAGTAGTATAGCAGAATTGGATTTACCTGCTCAAATTCAGCTCAACCTGAGAATTTACTATCAGATCTCAAAATCCTTTCCCACTGCCCTGTTCTCTACACCCCAGGTATCACTATGCTCTCTGAAAGGTAGTAATGAGTTAGCAAGCAAAACACTTTCTGCTGTGTTTTTTTTTTCTTTGCAATTTCTTTCCATTGCTCAATTAAAGCACAATAGTTCTTAACCAAGCTGTGAAGACTCAGTGTAAGGCAGTGACTCCTTGATTAGGCGAAGTAGGAGAAAGAGGTTTGCTGAGTGGCTAATCAGAGCAGACTTTACAGAGTACTATCTTCTCTGTCCATACAGAAAGATGACTCCAGCTTGATTTAGTTCCAGTCTTTCTATCTGAAATTTGCAAGTCAATGGACAATTGGCTTAGCTGAAGATAGTATTTTATTAAAAAAACAAATACTAAATACCAAGTGCCACTGCTAATACTTATAATTTGTTGGAGTCAAACATACTTGGATGGAGACTTTATTTCTTGTATATACAAACTCATCTTGAGCAATTTACTTAAATTTTCTCAGCATCAGTATCCTCATCTGTAAAATGGAGATAATACTAGTACTGGGGCATCTGGGTGGCTCAGTGATTGAGCATCTGAATTTGGCTCAGGTCGTGATCCCAGGGTTCAGGGATGGAGTCCTGCATCGGGCTCCCCATGGGGAGCCTGCTTCTCCCTCTGCCTATGTCTCTGCCTCTCTCTGTGTCTCTCATGAATAAATAAATAAAGTCTTAAAAAAAAAAAAAAACCTAGTACTTACCTCAAAAGCTCATATTAAGATGAAAATGCAAAATTTGTAGGGGAGAAAAGCATGGGATTATGAAAATGCATATCTATTTGAATCTGGCTTCCGAGACTTCAGGACATTGGAAAAAGTTGCCCAGTATCCATATGTCCATGTTCTTTGACTGTGAATGGGAATAATAACACTGCTGTAAGGGTTAAGAACTAAATGACAGGGATGCCTAGGTAGTTCCATCCGTTAAGCAGCCAACTCTTTGATTTCAGCTCAGGACCTGACCTCAGGGTCATGAGATCAAGCTTCACACTCAGTACAGAGCCTGCTTGTCCCTATCCCTCTGCTTCCCTCCCCTTAATTAATTAATTAATTAATTAATTCTTTTTATTTATTTTTTAAATTAATTATTTTGAAAAACCTAAATGACATAATAAAACACCTCATATAACACCTGGCACAGAGTACTTGCTCAGTTATTATAGTTTCCTCTGTGTGCATTCATATTTTAATTTAAAAAAATTTTTCACACATATCAACTAGATGACTTTACCAAGTCAATAGAGAAGGGAATGCTCATTAATTAGGTTTATGAAGGTAAACATCACTCAATGGGTGTGATTGCTTTGAAGACCAATTAGTTTCTCTCAGCTGGAGTAAGGGTCATATCAAAAGCCAAATCTATTCTCAGGAGATGGGATATATGCAAGGGGAAGTAGTCTTACTGTGTCTACCCTTCCTAAATTGAGACTCTTGTACCAGGACTTCAAGGTCCTACAGTTGGCAAAATGTTTCCCACTGTTTCCAGTGCTTTTATTTTCCTTTAAGTGTAAAGTTATTTGACATAATTCTTCAATTGGTAATAGGTAATTTTTATTCTCGGAAGGTATCAAAAAATGTTTCCATGCTGGGTTTATTTAAAAATGTAGTTGTAATGGCCCTTCCAAAGAAGGGGGCTCAAATGTGAAAAACACATGCAGTCTTTATCACTAAGAAGTCTATCCTGAATGAATACACAGACAACTATTTCCTCTAAGAGATATCTGCTCCTACCATGGAACTAGAAACAGGCAGATTTCTTATTCATAATGTTAACTTCTGGGCTGAGAGGAATGTGGTAACCTCAGACCTTGGAATAAGAGTGCCTAGTAGGTCAGAAGCCAATACCCAAGTGACAGGTGCAATGATGTATACACGGTTTGAACCACTGAAACATTATTGAAAAACAAAAGGATCTGTTGAAAAAGAGACAATGTGATGAACTGATAAAAGTACTGGGTTTCAAGTCAGAGTCTTTGATTAAGCTCCCAGTTGCATGACCTGGAATAAGTTATCCATCCTTTCTCAAAATGAGCTTATTTTTTCTGTAACAGGGATACTAATGTCCACCTCAGCAAGATTTTGTGAGTATTAAGTGAGATAATACACATAAAATCCCTAGACCAATTTTTGGCACAGAGCACAAACAAATGCATGGTAGCTTCTTTTAGCCTTGAACCCTTATGGAGAAAAGAGCATTCTTCCAAAGTGTTGCAGATTTTAAAATTTGTCCTCTGCCCTCCATGTGTGAAAGAAACAGATGAGTATTTATTGATACTAAGACCCTTTCTTGAGCATTTACTAATGCAGGCATGAAGCAAAGTGATCGACATGTATTCAACATTAAGAGGTACTTTTCATGACCACTTCCTTTTTACAGATTAAGAAACTGAGGCTCTAGCTTTAAGTAACTCCATCAGTGACCTGGTTAGGAAGTGTCAGGATCAGGATGGAATTCAGGTCTACCAGGAAAGTCAATACACTCAATGGCGGCACTTTTTAGCAACACTAAATTCTTAGCTGCATAGCATCACTTATCTTGCTTCCCTACCCCCTTCCTGACCTCTTCTCAGTATCTTTTCTGCAGTAAAGCCTAGCTCATTAAGGATTTATCAACATTTTGATGTTGAGGCTAAAAGAGCACATTATTCAGTAAATATTTTCTTCATATCCAGTGTAAAAGAATGGTGCTATGAATATGTTTGAAATATGAATGGAAGCAAACTGTCCTCATGCATCCCTAAGGGCATTAGAATATATTCAGTAACAATACATAGGCTGAATATTATTGTTCTTATTTATTCATTACATCAGTTAATTTCAACTGGACAAGTACATGTCAAACCTAACTCAGCTCCTGTCTAGGACACTGACCTAAAAGGACTTTTAGAATTTACCTTATTGTCATTTCTACCAAACAGAACTGGGACCTTAGAGGCTAATAGTACCAATACAGTAGTGGTAGTAGCCTTAATAGTGGTGGTGGTGGTGAAGGTGACAGCAGTGACAGCAACAATAGCCATAGTCTTAGTGCTGTGGCAGCAGCATGGAAGTTCACTAGGATCTGGGTAGAGTGCTATGCATTTTATTTGCACTATTTCATTTAGTTTTAATAGCTATGAAAAACAGAATTTTTGTCTTCATCTTATAGGTGAAGAAACAGAGGTTAGATCATTTGTTCAAGGTCAATTACCCAAGAGACAAGGATGGTAACATATCTGCACAGTGTATACAACTGAAATCTAAAGTACGAACTCGGGCAGCCCAAGTAACTCAGCAGCTTAGCACCTGCCTTCAGCCCAGGGCCTCATCCTGGAGTCCTCATCCTGGAGTCCCAGGATCCAGTCCCATGCCAGGCTCCCTGCATGGAGTCTGCTTCTCCCTCTGCCTGTGTCTCTGCCTTTCTCTCTCTCTCTGTGTATCTCATGAATAAAAAAAATAAAATCTTAAAAAAAATAAAGTACAAACTCCATCTTAAATGCATTTTCACATTAAATTCTCTCATACTTTCCTGTGTGAGTTTTGTGGATGCCTATTTTCTGAAATATGTAAAATCATATAAGTAAAGCAGATATAAATTATAAAGTATAAAAAGTTCAGAGAATAACATAAACTGTGAATAAGGCCATTTGATCATCTATGAAGAATGAGAACAAGCAAACTTTATCCTGTGGACCAAATCCAGGCCATCACCTATTTTTACAAATAATGTTACTAAAACCCAGTCAAGCCCATTCATTCATGTGTTTTCTGTGGCTACTCTGTGACAATGACACAGACCAATAGTTGCGACAGTGATTTTATGTCCTACAAAAGCAAAATTACTTATTTGTTTCTTGAGAGAGTTTGCCAACCCTGACCTAGAACATCACCAGTTCTAATGATGTCCTACATTCCTTCCTGGTCACATGTCAATCTTCCACTGCTCCTCAGGTAACTGCTCTTCTTAGTTTTGTGTGTACCATTATCTTGTTTATCTAAAGAGAGAAGTTTTAGCCCATATGTATTTATAGTATTTTATACAGTTTTACTTGCTTTCTTAAAGGCAATTTTCTACTGAAGGAGAGAAATGCACAAACCATAAGTTTGTAGCATGTGGAATGTTTATAAAATGAAAGTAATACTAGTAGTGGCTCTAGTTGTGGTAGTAGCAGAGGTATTGTCCCCATGTGATCACAACCCAGATCACAGTACAGAACATTGTCAGGACCTCAGATAACAGCCTCCCCAGGTCGATGTCCTTTCATGAAAGGATGTATGATTCTGACATCCATTACCATTCATTAGTTTTGCCTTTTACATCTTTGTGAAGAAGAAATCATTGATTGTATAAACCTTTGTATTTGGCTTCTTTACTCATTTTATGTTGGTGAGATTCATCTATGTGTTTCCATATCACTATAATTTGTCATTTTCCATTACCCTGTGATATACCATTAAGTGACTATATCACATGTATTTAGTATTTTAATTATCATTCAGATGTAGTATTTATTTCTGTTATAATTTTCTTTATTTACCTCAAGATAAAAACTTTAGAGGCTTTTATTTAACTTTCTCTTTAGTGTTATTTATTTATTTATTTAAATTTATCTTTAAAAAGATATGGGTACCTGGGTGGTTCAACCGGTCAAATGTCCAGCTCTTGATTTTGGCTCATGATCTCAGGGTCATGAGATCAAGTCTACATTGAGCTCCACACTTAGCTTAGGGTCTGCTTAAGATTCTCTCCTTCTCCCTCTGTCCCTTGCCCCAGTCATGCTCTCTCTTTCTCTAAAAATAAATAAATCTTTAAATAAATAAATAAGGGTATTTCTAAATACATTGTGATTGTTAAATATGTTCTAATAATATATCTCTTCTGAAACTTACTAATAATTGCTTTATAGGCTAGTATTAGGTCTGCTTTATAAATGTTCCATATGTGCTTGAAAAAAATATATATTTTCTAGTTGGTAGAAGCAGTGTTGCTACATGTGTATTAAAATTTCTGTATCCTACTAACTTTTCACCTGTTTGTTTTAAAATTGAGATATATTGAAAAATTCCACCATAATGGTAGATCTATCAGTGTGTGCATATAATATATATATTATTCAAATTTCTGTATCTTACTAATTTTTCATCTGTTTTAAAATTGAGAAAGATATATTGAAAAATTCCACCATAATGGTGGATCTATCAGTGCGCCCATATAGTATATACATTATATATATACATATATATACATATATATAATACATATATATAGACTACACACACACATACATAGAATTTTATAATTATTATGTCATTCTAGTAAGTTGAACCCATCATATCAGCATTTAATAGTAATTTACTTTATAGATAATCATATTCTTTATTGATCATAAAGTATAATCCATCTTATCACTTAGCTTTCTCTTGGTTAGTACTTGGCAGTCATGCCTATTTCCATCATTTTTCTTTTAAGCTTCCCACAGTCTAGTGTCCTTTAAATATAATAGAGTTGAATTTTTAAAATTTTTATATGATAGTCTATTTCCTCATTGACAGCCATAATCCATTTTAATTCATTGTGATTACTGATGATGCTTTTTTATTTGATTTTATCATTTTATTTTATTTGATGCTTTCTATGTTTTTCTCTCCTTTTAAATTATCTCCTTTACTGTTGCTTTTTTTTTTTTTTTTTAAATTGACTAAGATAGTTTTGTTTTCCAATTCCATTTCCCTTCCTTTACTCTTTTGGGAATTACTCTGTTTTTATGCTTTTATCCATAATATTTTACCACTGGATATACCTAGAATATAATCAACAGAAAAACAATGACAACAACAAAACAGAACAACAGAAAAAAACTTTCTCAACTAACCAAATGCAATATTTTTAAAAAGCTTTTGGGTTATAAATCCTTAATCTTTTTGATTTATAATAATATTTTACAATCTACTTCCAAAAGAAATCCCTAGTATATCCATTTTGAGGGCTCAGTAGTAATAATGACATGGGAATTTATATTCCTTCCTTTTTTTTCTTATTAGGATTTTTAAGAGTTATCAGAACTTAACGACATACGAAATAATACTTTTACAAAGTAAAGAAAATAATATCCTTGTAGCCAGACTGTGACATTTTACAGAATATGAATAAGACTAAGATAAGACACATTAGGACCATATTTGTTTTGTTTTAAGATTTTATTTATTTACTCATGAGAAACACACACACACACACAGAGAGAGAGAGAGAGAGAGAGAGGCAGAGACACAGAGGAGAAGCAGGCTCCATGCAGGAAGCCCAATGTGGGACTCCATCCCGGGACTCCAGGATCACGCCCTGGGTGGAAGGCAGGCGCCAAACTGCTGAGCCACCCAGGGATCCCCTAGGACCATATTTGGAATACAACAGAGACAAAGCTACACTACATCCACAAGCTACTATGTACCACATCTTCTGACTAACATACATGATCCTGATGCTCTTTTACCAAACAACTCTAGCCCCCTATAATCTTCCCAGCTCCTCAATAAAACATATACAATAACTCCTGCTTGAAAGCTTCCAATCAAGAACCAGTCCCTGCTTTCTTAATCTCTCCTGAGATCATCCAGTACAAGCCTAAACAAATTTCCTAGGCTCCTTTCCCCCAACACTCCCCTACAGTTTATCTGGAAGGTATTCTATGCAAGCGAAACAAATCAAACTTTTTTGCTGGGTGTTCCTAGTAGCTTTTGGCCAGTGGACTTCAATTACTTCGATCTCTAATTGTAAAAACAACAAGTAAACTGCTTAAATAATGATGAGATCATGTTAGAATTCCTTTTATTGCAACTTAACAAGTTTCTAGAATAACCTACCCAGAAAAAAACAAGTTATTTTAATAAAACTAGCTTTCGATGGTAGAGTCAGAAACAACCACAGTTGAAGAAGACGTTGTCTAAGTTTTGAAAATAGTACATTGTGTCTTACTAATGTAAAGGACAATGTGGTATTATAGAAAAAGCATCAGGAGAGTACATTATAGAGTGGACTCCATCAAAATTATCCTTCCTGTGTAAGTTATTCATCCTGAATCTTATTGTTTCCAGTTGTAAAATGGGAATATTAATAGCCTACCTGTTGATCTCCCAGGTAGGCTTGTACTGAGAAGAGAACATAGGCATATGATCTAAAGTTTATTTATGGTATTATTGTCTATCTGTAAATGTAACATGTGTGATAGCAGTAGTTCTCAAACATTGTTGCATGCTAAAGTCATCTGGGGATTTTTTTAATAGCAATGTCAATGTCCATACTAATTTAACCAGAATTGAATGTTAGACCTAATATCAATATTTTTGAAAACCCCTCAGATATTTCCAGTGTATACCCAATTTCGAGAACCAGTGAGTTAGAACAGTGCTTTTCAAACCTTAATGTTCATATGAATCCCTTTTGTTCTTGATAAATGAAAACCCTGTAAGCAATAGGACCTGACATAGCATAGTTTTAATAAGTTCCCAGATGACATTAAAGTTGGCCATCTATGGCTTGTGGAATAAAGACTCTAGAAAATATCTTTAAAAGACTAGAGGAAAATAAAAATTGAAAATACTCTTATAAGCTCAAGTTGATAGCAAAAGCTAATATAAAGTCTTGGGACCAGAGACAGTCACTACCAAAGAAACTGGCTAGGAAAATAATTGTGTATGAAAGAATGTTTTGTGGTTTTAATTCCTTCCTATCTCTCTCACTCTCACATAGAGGAGAGAAACCAGCTAGAAAGATTAAGTACACAATGGGAAAGGAAACAAGAAAGAGCAGAAAAGTGAACATTTAATGAATTTAGCGTATAAGGCATTTAAGGAATTAAGTGTTTATTAAAACTTTCACTTTGGCAAAGTGAAAATAATTGTTAATATGTACACTTAAGTTGTGCTATTAGTGCTGTACCTTTGTAAATAATGTAGCGTTTAAAAATGTACCAATATATGTTAATGCACTGTGAAATGTCCTGACTGCACTACAAATAGATCCTTCATTAAGGAACCATAAAGAAGAAACTGGATAGAGTCTAAACATTTGTGAAGCTTCAATATCCAGTATGGTTAAGTAAACATGTATTTTAGGAGGTTTCACAACTCTATAATCAATACTGCCCAGAGACCAATGATTTGATTTGAATCACAAGCCAAAAAGAAAAAGGAAAAAGAAAAAGATTATGCCTGATTATTATATCTCAAAACAGCTATTTTGCAACTTTCAACATTGAGACTGAGAATCTAATATGTATTATCATTAAAAGACAAGTAAAATATCAGAAAGGGAGACAGAACATAAAGACTCCTAACTCTGGGAAACGAACTAGGGGTGGTGGAAGGGGAGGAGGGCGGGGGGTGGGGGTGAGTGGGTGATAGGCACTGAGGGGGACACTTGATGGGATGAGCACTGGGTGTTATTCTGTATGTTGGTAAATTGAACACCAATAAAAAATTAATTTATTAAAAAAAAAAGACAAGTAAAACCTGATTCCTACCTTTAAGTAACACCTTAAATCTAATAAGGATGTTGCAATATCCCTGTTGGAAATTAGAATCTTTAAATTTCTCCTACAAGGTGAGTTCAGTCTTGAGCTTGTTGTTTATTTTTCTTTCTACCTCCTAGAGCTTGGTGGACAGTAAAAGGCCCTTTTAATCCTGTTAATGAAATACCTTTTGAAGATAAAGGGACCAAAAAGATGAGAGTAGAAAAATTTTTATTATCTTGATTTGCCAAGCTTATAACCTATTTCAGGCAGAGCAAGACCCACCATTGATGAGATATTGGCAGATGAGCTGATGTGAGGCTTCATAATTTCCAAGAAGTCATCATCTGGACTGCCTATGCACAATTAAAACAGATGTATTTTTCCAAGAAATTAGTGACATGAGATAGAGTGGATAGCACTGGAGTTGGGGTTCTACTGTTCCCTGAATGCTCCATGCTTTGATCTAAACATTCAGTTCTCAAACTTGCTGTTAGGATTTCCTGCCCAAAGAAATCACCTTGATTCTAGAGATGGTCTGGGGAGAGAGAATGAACAACTGGAGTCTGGGGAAAAGAAACGAGGCATCAACAACCAGGTATTGATGAGCTCTTGCTAGTTAGAAGTCTTTTAACAGGCCCCAGGTATAAATGTTCCTATGACCATTTTCAGAAAAGCTAGAAAATCCTCACCTTCTCTGGGGAATCTAATATGCCTAAAATGTCGAGGCAACTGACATCTTCTGAGACAAAAGGTCCATTCTAGACATACTCTGTGAGGCTAGGGGAAGGTGCTCTGAATATGGCCAAGTTGTATGGCTTTCATAATAAAACTTCTGTGTTCCAATCATTATTACTCTATTCCACAGTCAAAGATGAAGCACCATGTACAGGTGCTCATGAGGGTTCTTCTGCATAAGATAGTTGTTTCAATTCAATCCCTTGGATAAGAGACCTAATCATATGCCAGCTAAGGAGTAAAGATCATAAATGTGGTTTTGTGCAGGGATTTGATAAAGAGGAAGACCTGCAGGTAGCAGTGGCCTCTTTTTTGTCTTTGGTTTTCATCAATTGACAAGCTGTGTCTGGATACGAATCTCTTTGTGTTTACCCTACTTGAGATTCATTTAGCATATTAGATATGTAGATTAATGATTTTCATCAATTTAGGGAAACTTGTTATGATTTCTTCAAATATTCTGCTCCATTCTTTTTTTTTCTTTGCATTCTCCATTACATATATGTTAGTACTCATAATATAATCTCAAAGTTCTGAGGTTCTGTCCATTTCTCCTCAATAGTATTTTTTCACTCTCCTTTAGATAATTTCTGTTGATTTGGCTTCAAATTTAACTTATTTCTTTTGCTAGTTTAAATGTTCCATTGAATGTTCTAGTGAATTTTTCTTTCAGTTACTATACTTTTTAAATCCAGATTTTCTATTTGGTCCTTTTTAATAATTTGTCTTATTGAAAATTTAACTTTTACTTATGATTGATATACTTTTATTTGTCTTTAAAAATGTTTTCCTTTAGTTCTTCAAATATATTTGTAATAACTGCTATGAAGTCTTTGCTAACCATGTTCCTATTCCTAAAATGTGTCTGGAAACATATTTTCCATTGACTGTATTGACTGCTTTTTTCCTGAGTATGGCTCATACATTTTTATTTCTTTATATACCTCATAATTTCTTGTTAAACTGGACATTTTATTTCAACTAGGTATTTCCCTCTTTATTTTTAACCAGAAACCAACCCTTGGCTTGGAATTATTTTGTTCCAGTGGAAAAACCATCCACTAATTTTTCAGCACAATGTAATCTCACATGGGAATGTCAGCAGAAATTAAAATAGAACATACTTTAAACAACATTTGACTTTTTGGTCAAAATAATCATCTCTCCCAGAAATTATTCTCATCTTTTGTATGATTTCACAATGAGCAAATTTCTCATTTTCAAAAAAAGTGTTTTTGTAATTTTTCTTCCTTGATTTTTGTAATCTTTTTTTTTACTTTCTAAAGTGAATGACATCAATATTGCATGAATTTCAGACATACAACATAGTGATTCAATAACTTTTTATATTATGTTATGCTAGCCACAAGTGTAGCTACCATCTGTCACCATACATTGCTATTAAAATACCAACTGACTACATTCCCTATGCTGTACTTTTCATTTCTGTGACTAATTCATTCCATATCTGGAAGCCTGTATTTCCCATTTCCCTTCACCCATTTCACCCCTCTCCCTACCCCATTCCCTCTGGCAACCACCAGTTGTGTATATTTATGGGTCTTTTTTTTTCTTTGTCCTTTTGTTTTGCTTTTTATATTCTGCATACAGTATTTTTATTTCTTTGTCTGACTTATTTAACTTTGCATAATACTCTCCAGGTCCATCCATTTTGTTGCAAATAGCAAGATACCATTCTTTTTTTTTTTTTTATAAATAAAGTCTTTTTTTTTTAATTTTTATTTATTTATGATAGTCACAGAGAGAGAGAGAGAGAGGCAGAGACACAGGCGGAGGGAGAAGCAGGCTCCATGCACCGGGAGCCCGATGTGGGATTCGATCCCGGGTCTCCGGGATCGCGCCCTGGGCCAAATGCAGGCACCAAACCGCTGCGCCACCCAGGGATCCCATTCTTTTTATGGCTGATTAATTTTCCTGTATATACACACACATATATACATATATATACATATGCATATGTGTGTATACATATGCATATATGTGTGTATACACACAAACACCACACCACACCACATCTTTATCTGTTCACCTATTGATGGATATTTAGACTGCTTTCATAGCTTGGCTATTGTAAATAATGATGCAATAAACATAGGGGTGTGTATATCTTTTCTAATTAGTGTTTTTGTTTTCCTTTGGATAAATACGCAGTAATAGAATTACTGGACTGCATGGTATTTCTATTTTTAATATTTTGAGAAATCTTCATATTGTTTTTCACAGTGGTGCACCAATTTACATTCCTACCAACAGTGCACGAGGATTTCCTTTTCTCCACATCCTCACCACTGCTTGTTATTTAACTTTTCTATACTAGCCATTCTGACAGATGTGAGGTAATAACTCATTATAGTTTTGATTCACAGTTCCTTGATAACTAGTTGTGCTGAGCATCTTTTCATGTATCTATTGGCCACCCGTGTGTCTTCTTTGGAAAAACATCTATTCTGCCCATTTTTAAATTGGATTATTTAGCTTTCTTTTTCCCTTTAGGTGTTGAGTTGTATAAGCTCTTTATATATATTTTGGATATCAACCCCTTTTCAAATATGTCATTTGCAAGTATCTTCTCCCATTTGCTTTTTCATCTTGTTCACATTTTTTGCTGTGCAAAAGCTTGTTATTTTGGTATAGCCTCAATAGCTATTTTTCTTTTTTTGCTTTTGTTTACCTTGCCTGAGGAGGCATATCCATAAATACGTTGCTGATGCCCAAGAGTTTACTCCCTATGTTTTCTTTTAGAAGTTTTATGACTTCAGATTATCCATTTATGCCCTTAATCCATTTTAAGACTATTTTTGTGGTGGTGGGGAGGGATTAAGAAAGTGGTCCAGTTTCATTCTTTTGCATAGAGCTGTCTAGTTTTCCCAGCAGTATTTTTTGAAAAGATGGTCTGTATATTCTTGCTTCCTTTTCTGTAGATTAATTGATCATATAAACACGGGTCTACTTTGGGGTTCCCTATCCTGTTCCATTGATCTGTATGTCTATTTTTGTGTCGGAAACTTACTGTTTTGAATACTATAGCTCTGTGGTATAGCTTGATATCTGGGATTGTGATACCTGCAGCTTCATTCTTCCTCAAGATTGCTTCAGCTATTTGACACCTTTTACAGTTCCATGCAAATTTTAAGATTGTTTGTTCTAGTTCTTTTTTAAAAAAAGAAAATTGTATTTTGATAGGAATTACATTGAGTTTGTAAATTGCTTTAGGCAGTGTGGACATTTTAACAATTTCATCCAATTTGGGAGCATGCTGTATCTTTGCATTTGTTTCTGTTATCTTCAATTTCTTTTATCAACGTCTTATAGTTTTCAAAGTATAGGCTTTTCATCTTCTTGGTTAAATTTATTTTTAGTTATTTTGTTCTTTTTGGTGCAATTCTAAATGGAATTGTTTTCTTAATTTCTCTTTCCACTATTTTGTTATTAGTGTATAGAAACAGATTTTTGAATATTAATTTTGCATCCTGCAACTTAAATCATTTATTCTAATAGCTTTTTGTATACTCTTTAGGGTTTTTTGTTTCTTGGGTTTTTTTGGTACAGCCTTTAGGGTTTTATATATGTCACATGTCATCTGTAAATAAGGGCAGTTATGCTTCTTTACCAATTTGGATGACTTCTATTTCTTTTTCCTCTCTGATTGTGATAGCCAGGAATTCTAGTCTTGAATGAAAGTGTTGAGGTTGAGCATCCTATCTTGTTCCTGATCTTATAGAAAAAAAGCTTTCAGTTTTCACCATCGAGTAATTTGATAGGTGTGGGTTTTTCATATATAGCTTTACTATATTGAGATATATTCCCACTAAATCCATTTTATTGATAGTTTTTATCATGAACAAATTCTGTACTTTGCCAAATACTTTTTCTATGTATATTGAGGTAATCATTTGATATCCTTCCTCTTGTTAATGTGATGTATCACACTGATTTGTGAATATTGAATCATCCTTGCATCCTTGAAATACACCCCACTTAATCATGGTAAACAATCCTTTTAGTGTATTGTTGAATTTGATTTGCTAATATTTTTGTTGAGGATTTTTGCATCTATATCCATGAGGAGTTTTGGTCTGTAGCTTTTCTGTTTGTTTGTAGTGTTTTGTCTGGTTTTGGTATCAGGATAATGCAGGCCTCATAGAATAAATTCAGAAGTATTTCTTCCTCTTCTAGTGTTTTATAGTTTTAAGAAAACTAGGTATTAACTATTATTTTCTTAAGTTTTTATTTTAATTCTAGTTAACTAACATACAATGTCATATTAGTTTCAGGTGTGCAATATATTAACAGTTCCATATATCATCTTTTTCAAAGGATAAAGAAAATATGGTATTAACTCTTCTCTAAATGTTTGGTAAAGCTCATTTGTGAAATCATCTGGTTATATACTTAAGTTTTTTGGAAGTTTTTTATTACCAATTCAATTTTGTTACTAGCAATCGGTCTGTGCAAATTTTCTGCTCCTTCTTCATTCTGTTTTGGAAGATTTATGTTTCTAGGAATTTATCCATTTTTTTCTAGGTTTCCCAGTTTGTTGGAATAAATTTTTCATAGTATTCTCTGATTT
The DNA here is from genome assembly GCF_053574225.1 of Canis aureus. Taxonomy (NCBI): domain Eukaryota; kingdom Metazoa; phylum Chordata; class Mammalia; order Carnivora; family Canidae; genus Canis; species Canis aureus. The sequence continues at coordinate 51,613,125 of NC_135614.1, forward strand.
TTTTTTTTGTATTTATGTGGTGTGGGTTGTTATTTCTCCTTCATTTCTGATTTTGAGTCTCTTTTTTCTTAAGGAGTCTGGCTAAAGGTTTATTCATTTTACTTTTGTTTTCATTGATTTCTTTCTATTATTTTTAGTTTCTCACTTAATTTTTCTTCAATCTTTATTAATTTCTTCCTTACAACTTTGGGCTTTGTTTGTTCTATTTCTAATTCTTTCAGGTGTAAGGTTAGATGGAGATTTTTCTTGTTTCTCTATATAAGCCTGAATTGCTAAAAACATCCCTCTTAGAGCTGCTTTTGCTACCTTTTGTGATTTTGAGTATTTCCATGACTCCATTCTCTTTTTTTTCTTTTCTTTTCTTTTTTCTTTTTTCTTTTTTTTTTTTTCTTCAAAAAGCTTTATTGTCTCCATTTGATCCACGTTTTGGGAAAGGGCTCCAGGATGGTTAAAAAGCTGCCTAGTGGCTGCAGGGGAAGAGAATAGAAGGGAAGGGAGAAGAAATGGGTAGGGAATATCAGAAAGGGAGACAGAACATGAAGACTCCTAACTCTGGGAAACGAACTAGGGGTGGTGGAAGGGGAGGAGGGCGGGGGGTGGTGGTGACTGGGTGACGGGCATGAGCACTGGGTGTTATTCTGTATGTTGGCAAATTGAACACTAATAAAAAAATAAATATTATTTTAAAAAAACATTCTTGAAAACAAAACAAAACAAAAAAACAGAAAAAGTTCAGGCACAAGCTATGGCACGGGGCGGGGGGGCGGGGGTGTTGCCAGAGGACCCCCTCAAAGGCTGCTGGTCTCCTAGTCGTGCTTGAGAATGAGCCATTCGAAAAGTTACTCGCCCAGCCCAGGCTGGGGGGTGGCCTCCCATCTTCTTGATGAGTTTCACCTCCTCATGTAGGAAGTGGTTCTCCAGGAAGTCACAGAGACAGGGATCCGCGCGGGCAGACCCCAGGGCATGCAGATCCAGAAGGGCCTGGTCCGGGCTCTTCTCCAGAAGCAGGTTCTGCTTCCACGGCGTCCAGGGCGTTCCCGCCCTCGTCTTGGGACGGCTTCTGCACGTCCTGCAAGCCGGGCGGCCGCCGGCGGGTTTTGCATCTTCAATGCTCAGCCAACTCGCGGACGAAGTGGCCCACACCCTCCAGAGCCCCATCGGCGCGGTGGAAACAGAAGCCCAGAGAGGGGAAGGTGTAGGAGGCCCGCAGATGCACGTCCACCAGGCGGCTGACGGCGGCCTCCACCTCGGTAGAGTGACTCTGACCAATGTGGGAGCTCATGGTTGATCCCCGACAAGGAACTCAATTCAAACTTGGGTGTTCGCTGCAGGTGGCAGAAGATGGCCGGGAAGATGGCTCCGAAGGTTGCGACTGGAAAAAAGGTTGGAGGGAGGCCGTTGGCTGGTAGAAGGGGCGTCCCTGGGTCTGTTCCGGCCAAACACTGTTGAAGCAAGAGACAGTCGCAGGACGCCCAACGCACCGCCCATTCTTTTCTTAATGCATTCATTACACCTTCCTAAGAAATTAGGTGGTGGTTGCCCTAGAGTTTGTCATATACATTTACAACTAATTCAATTCCACTTTCAGATAACACTGTTACATTCCACAGGTAGTATGGGTACATTCCAATTAAAAAAAAAAAATCTAATTCTCCCCTTTCATCCCTTGCATCATTGCTGTCATTCATTCTCTTATACATATGCATATATATGTTTATGTATATATATCAATTAATATATATCAATCTATATGTTTTTATGTATATATAATTAAGAAAAGGAAAAATAAGTGTTTTATCTTCACCTTTATTCTTTGATCCTTTCCTTTATGTACATCCAAGTTTCTGACCTATATCATTTTACTTCTCTGCATAGGACTTCTTATAACATTTCTGCAAGGCAGATACACTAGCAATGAATCCCTTCAATTTGTGTTTGTTTGAGAAATTCTTTATTTCTCCTTCACCTTTGAAGGATACTTTTACAAGGTACAGCATTTTGGATTGATGGTTTTTTCCCCCTCTTAACATTTCAAATATTCCACTCCACTCTCTTATTTTTTGCCTAGTTTCTGAGAAGTTGAATATAATTCTTTGTTTCTTTATAAATAAGGTGAGTTTTTTTCCTCCTTTGGCTTCTTTCAGGATTGTTCGTCTTTGATTTTCTGCAGTTTGAAAATGATATGGCTTTGTATACTCTTTTTGATGTTTTCTTTTGTTTTTGTTGTTTTTTGATATTTATATTGTTCAGTGTTCTCTATGTTTCCTGTGGTTTGCTGGATGACATTAATTTGGGCAAAATTCTGTTATTGTTTCAAAGAGTTCTTCTGTTCCTTCTCTCTTCTCCTTCTAGTATTTCTATTATGCAAATGTTACAACTTTTGCAGTTCTCACACAGTCCTTGGATACTCTGCTTTTGGTTTTTGTTTTCCAGTCTTGATTCCCTTTGCTTTTTCATTTTTTGAGGTAACAGTCAAAAAATCTCTCAAGCTCAGAGATTCTTTCCTTGGATATGTCCAGTCTACCAGTAAGCTCATCAAAGGAAGTCCTCATTTTTGTTAGTGTTTTTGTTCTCTAGCAGTTCTTTTTCCTTCTTAGGATTTTCATTTTTCTGCTTACATTTCCCATCTGTTCTTGCATAGTTTCTACCTTAGCAAAGCCTTACTATATTGTAGCATTTAACTTCCTAGTCTAATAATTTCAATATCCCTCCCATAACTAGTTCTGATATTTGCTATGCTTTTCAAATTGTGTTTTTTGCCTTTTAGTATGCCTTGTAACATTTTCTTGATAGATATGATGTGCCAGGTAAAAGAAGGTACTATAAATAGGGCTTTTGTGTGAGAGGAAAGTGTTTTACAGTCCTATGAATAGGTTATAGTCTTTTAGTAAGCCTATGCTTCTGGACTGAACTTCACATAAGTTTTTCATTTGTTCTCCTCTCTTAGGTAGGACAGGACAACTACCATGAGCTGAAGCTGGTATTTCCCTCCTCACACATGGATCACTAGCGTGGATAGGTATTGAGTATTTCCTTTATCCTACATAAGTAGAGCTGACTAGAGTTGGTTATTTCCCTTTCCTTTTCCCTAGGTCAGGTGGGTTCTGATAATACTTAAGCAGATTAGGCTCTGGATTGACTTGTTTCTTCTGAGGATGAGAACCTTGTTAATAATGGAGTACTCTAGTGTATTTGATTCCTTCTCCCCTTCTCCTGTGGGAATCTCTTTTTTTTAAGATTTTATTTATTGATTTGTTCATGAGAGACAGACAGAGAGAGAGAGAGACAGAGACATAGACAGAGGGAGAAGCAGGCTCCATGCAGGAAGCCTGTTGTGGGACTCAATCCTAGGACTCCGGGATCATGCCCTGAGCCAAGGGCAGATGCTCAACCTCTGAGTCACCCAGGCATTCCTCTCCTGTGGGAATTTTGAGGGGATTTTTCTCTCATATTTACTGTGAGAACATGGTAGAGCTTCAGGAGGTAAAACCCACAAAAGGGTGCCTTCTACCATGACTTAGTCCCTTGTTTTTAACTTGCACAGTTGGCCACATTGAGCCTCCAGCAATTTGTCAATTGCAGTTCAGGTTTCCCTACCCTGTTACTGGTTTCCAAGGCAGTTTCCACTCATGAGTCTCTGCTCTGGTAATCTGTGACTCCTTGTATTCACCTGTCTCTCCAATCTCAGGGGCAGCAGTTTACCCTGTCCTCACCTCTCAAATGAATCCAAGACGATTGATGACTTTTCAGTCTGGTCAGTGTTCTACTTGTTAGTAAAACAAGTACAGGTTGATTCAGAACCTAGAAGTCGTAATAGTTATCTTTTACTTCTATTGTCCAAGTTTTTATTTAAATTCCAGTTAGTTAATATACAGTGTAATATTAGTTTCAGGTATTGAACTTAGTGATTCATCACTTACATGCAATATCCTGTGTTCATTAATAGTTACCTTTCAAATCAATACATATATAATAATAAATAGAGGATTTTATTTTTAAAAATATAAAGTAAATATTAGTATCAATAGTAGATGTGAATGGCTCCAAATCCAAAATGTAGAAATGAATGACTAATATTTGGACAATATTATATTATGAAATGTATAAATACTTTAGACTCCTTCCTAACCACCCTGATACTCTTCCTCTGGACCAGCATCCCAATCACTACTCCCAGGAAGAATATTTAACTGAGGGAAGGAAAGAAGAGGAGAGAAGGCTGACTGCATCTAGATGCCAATATCCTACACTTCCCAAAGAACTACTGGAGGACAGTGAGTAATGGAGGCCACTCAAGAGATCAATATTGTTCTAATGAGCATGTGAGACATTTTAAGAGTTTGATACACCTCACAGGCTAGAAGCAGAGAGGGGAGTCATTTGAGGATACAGAACTAAGGAAGGTGGACTTTTAAGTGAAGCATAACTGAGGATTTTAGAGAATTGTTTCATCCCTCACCACACACATATTGTTGTGGATGCTGGAAGCCGTATTTGCATTATATGAGCCCTCTCCTTAGCTATAGCTTACTGTAGCAGGGGTTGGAAACCAACTCAAACTGAGCCCATTTTAAAAACCTCTCCTATGAAAATTTAGAATTAAAGCAAGAGGTACTATTCACTTTCCATGATCTCTTGAACTAGTTTATCTCTTGTATAAACTAGGAAACTATGCTATGATTGGTTCCTGCTATATGCACAAGAAAACAGGAAGTCATTCCACAGAAAGGGAGAATGACACAGGCACTTAGCAAGGAAAAGGGATGGAAGGTCCTATAGGTCCATAGAACAGTTTATGCTTAGCAATCCCTGATTTTAGTTACTCCAGTTACCACTTGCTGTGCAGATTAACTCAAACTTTGGGCCTTAAACAACAATGATTTTAGTATACCTAATAATTTGGGGGTTAGGAACTAGGGCAGAGCTAAGGTGGGTGGGTCTCCTTCTTTATATGCCATTGACTGAAGCTACTTCAGCTGGCAGACGACGGGTCTAAAGTGCCCATGATGGCTCCACTCATATATGTGGTGTCTTGGTGAAGTTGGCAGGAAGTCTGGGCTCAGCTGAAACTGCCAACCGGACCATCCCCAGGTGACCTCTGCAACACAGCAGTCTCAGACTAGTCAGGCTTATTTCAGAGTGGCTCAGAATTCCCCCCCAGAAAGTATCCCAGGAGAGGAAGTGAAAGCTGCAAATCCATTAAGGTCCCTGCTGGAAACTACCACTACATTCTCTTATGCCCCAAATCTATTTGTTAATTCTAAAGCAATTCACTAAGTCCAGTTTAATTTCAAGAGGTGAAGAATTAGACTTGACCTCTCAATGAAAAGAGTAGAAAGGAATTGGCAGCCATCCTTAATCCTGCATGGAACCTGGCAGTACTTGGATTTCTGAATGTTGTGTCCCTCCATAGAAGTCACCCTTTTGGATAGGCTACTTTGAACTACTTTTAGCTATTTGTAGTTATCATATGAATGGGTAACTTACAAAAACAACATTTTGTATTTTGTTGGCCCTAGAAATTTCTTCAAATGTAGCACACACACTAAATGAAAAGTAAGGGTTCATGAGTTTAGGCTCTGCTTCAGGAAAGATCCAGGTTCAAAAGCTGACATTACAACTTCCTAGTTTTGTTACCTCAGACAAGTGACTTTCCTTCTCTAAGCTTTAGTTAGCTTCCTTATGTGTGAAGGGGAAAAATTAACAGTGTCTAACTCATTCGATGATGTAAGGAGTCAAGTGAGATCATAAACATAAAACTCTTCGCCCAGTGTCAGGCATGTAGTAAGCACCTAATGATTGTTGGTGTTATTCTTTTTATTAATTGTTGTGTTAGAGATTCAGCTCAAAAAAATATAAAAGAAAGGTTATATACTCAAGGAATATACAACCTAGATGGAAGACATGGTATTTCTATTAATAGAGAAATAACAGTACAGCTAGAAAGGATTAAATTAAAATGAGAGAGGGATGCCTGGGTGGCTCAGTAGTGAGCATCTGCCTTCGGCTCAGGGTGTGATCCCGGGGTTCTGGGATTGAGCCCTGCATTAGGCTCCTTTTGGGGAGCCTGATTCTCCCTCTGCCTATGTCTCTGCCTCTCTCTGTGTGTCTCTTATGAATAAATAAATAAAATATTTTTAAAAAAATTAAAATGAGAGAACAGTAGAGACTAAGTTCAAATGGGTTATCAGAGAAGAAAATACTCTAAATTGGGCAATAAGAAAATATTCCGAGGCAAAGGTCAAGACCATCTTTAAAGAATGCACTAAGGTTGGGGAGAGAATTTCAAGCAGGTTGAATAGCAGAAACAAAGATAATTAGGTAAAAATGTGCCCAAGATTTTCAGGAACACTTAGCGGACTAGTGTAGCTCCTAATGCTATAGAAGGCAAGAAGAAAAGAAAGTAGGTAGCTGATAGAGTGAGAGCCTTGAATGCCAAGTTCAGGAATTTATAATTTATACTTAAGACTGAGAAATTCCTTGGCAGTTCTAAAATAGTGTTTAATAACATCATATTAATCTAAATATAGTATAGGTACAGACTTGAGTGAATTGAGAGAAATTCAAAAAAGGAAGACAATTAACTTCATAATATAGATAAGGATGTGGATGCCATATGATGATAGCAGGAAATAGATGAATGGTAGGCATGCTGGAGATGTCACATGGACAACATTGACAGGACTGACAGGTATTGTGACTGATTAGATGTGAGGAAAATGGAGGCATTGATTATGTCAACCTGGTATCAATTCTGAAAAAGACAATAATTACCCTATTGACAAAATGAGCAAAGTCTGAGAAAGGAACTAAATTGGAGAAAGAGAAAAGCTGGAAGGAAAAAGAGAGAAGCCTTGGGTGGAATGACAAAGGAAAAATGAGAAAATAGAAGAGATTAGTAAGGCACATGACATCATCATTGCTTCAACCTTCAAAGGAGAAAACCTGTACTAGAGTCCATGCTTTATTCAACCCAGAAGCACAGGCATTGACACCCTAGAGTTATAGCTTTTGAAATAATGGATCATGAAGGAGAAAATTTATAATTCCTAACCCCAGAGATCTTCTGTTTTGATTTTCAGAAGTACTTAACAAGATGCCAGGCATTATACTCTCAGGTTAAGGTATGAAATTAAATGTTCTTCTGCCTCCCATTTCCCTACATTTATTCACATACGTGTTGAGATCAGTTGATGTGAAAGGAGTCTGACACATAAATTCTTTCATTGCAGTTATGTGTTCTAGGTCCCCTCAGCATATATATTCTCCCTCTCTCTCTCCCTCTCTCCCTCTCTGTGACAGACAGGTCTATTCTCAGAAGGACCTACTGAATCCTTCATAGACAAGTGCTCCCAGACATGGTGGGGTCTGATGTTCTTTCTTATATCCGTGGGTAGTTCTTCCATACATAAAACTGTCTGTCTGCCTCTGTGTCTCTAAATGTATTTCTTGGCTGGAGGCAAGCAGAAAGCTACTTTACCCACCATCACCTACGGTCCAACTAGATGAGCAAGACAGTCATTCCATAATTCACAGAGGATTGTAAAGAACTACCTAGAGTCCCAGTCCCACATGGAATGTGAGGGCCATTGTCCTAAATAACTACTGGTCTCAGAAGTAACCATGAATACTTACTTAATCCAAGGTAAAGAGCTTTCCTAACTTATCTTCCTATCTCCATTTATCTTCTGCACTGCCTTAGTCTATTCAGGCTACTATATCAAAATACCACAGCATGAGTAGCTTAGAAATATATTGTTCACAGTTCAAAAGGCTGAGAAGTCCAAGATCTAGGCACCAGTATAGTCACCTTCAGTGAGGGTCCTCTTCCTGGTTCTTTGCTAGCACTCTCTCTATGTCCTCACGTGGCAAAAGGGGGCAGGAGATGTCTCTGGCTATCTTCTATAAGACACTAATCTCAGTCATGAGGACTCCATTTGCATGACTTAAGAAACTCCAAAGGGCCTCACCTCATAATTGTAGCATCTTGGGGTTAGGATTTCAACATATGAATTTGGGAGGGCACAAATTTTTAGACTATAGAATTTCCTGTAACCTAATTAATCTGAGAAAAGCTGCAGCTGTGCCCTTCTGCTGTGTAAGTAATTTTATAGATAAATGATCTACTTTCTAGGTAATTCCCCAGCATCCATTCCCCTTTTCGGTGGCATTCTTATATTCATGTGGAGGATTCTTCTTCCATTGTATATTGTCTTGACAGAAGAACGTTTTCTAGTATCTCCCTCCAACTATGGTAGCATCATATTTCTTCCATCTGCTATCTAGTTCATTTAGGAGCTGTCAGGAGACCCAAGAGTGTCCAATCAGAAGACCTTTCCCTGGACATTGAATCCTAATCTAGCAACAATAGCAGAGGTAGCAGTGACTATAACCAGTCCTTCCTGACCAAGCTCTTCTGGTGACCAGACAGTCTTAGTTTCCTGCTTCCCTGCTTCCTTTTCTTTCTTTCTTTCTTTCTTTCTTTCTTTCTTTCTTTCTTTCTTTCTTTCTTTCTTTCTTTCTTTCTTTCTTTCTTTTTCTTTCTTTTCTTCTTTCTTTCTTTTTCTTTTCTTTCTTTCTTTCTTTCTTTCTTTCTTTCTTTCTTTCTTTCTTTCTTTCTTTCTTTCTTCTTTTCTTTCTTTCTTTTTTTTTTCAGGATTTCCCTGTTCCTGTTTCCAGTGGGACCAAAGAAGTATCCTCATTTGGAGCCCACCCATCTCATTTTGCATGCCCGAGGTTCCAGAATTCCCTGCTCACATGGCCACAGCCTGCATTCAGTGCTTCCCCACATTTGCACTCATGACGGCAGACCACGCTGCCACCAATGCACATTCTTGGGACCTAAAATTAGTCATAAGATGACTTGTGTAAGGATATGGTAGGATGTGAATATAATTTGATGTAAAGTATCCATATATGCACTGGCAAGGCCCTTCTATGGCCTAAATGGGTAAGAAGAGAAGAATGGGAGGTTCTTTACAGAAGAGCAATCAGGGTGCAGGAGTACTAGGGCACTTTGTGGGCAGAAGTTGCCTGGTTTGAATTGTGTAGGGTGAAGAGAAACCTTGTGGGTTATGAAGTGCTTAGAATGGCAGAAAAGGGGTTTTCAGTGGGCAACCAGCCAAACTGGAGCATAAAGAACTCCCTTACCCCCATTAAAAAGCTCAAAGGAGAAAAACATGGGAGCTTATCTCAGGGATTTCCTGAGCCATCAGAAATGGAGAGTGATAATGAAGCCAGCAAGCCAGGGAAAAATTATTCTCTGTCATCTCTCTCCATCCATGCCTGGCCTCTGCTGTGTCTGCATATCCTCAGAGCAAATGCGCAGGCCATTCATAGTTACTTGGAAGTAACTGTTGCTTTACACATATTTTTTTTTTAAGAAGACCTATTTGTCAAGAGTAAAAGATAGAACATATTTCATGTAATAGTTTGTTAGTTTGATTTATAACTCATAAATATTTAAACATAAAGTATATGAGCCTCCATTTGTACTCTTGCACTGGCACTGACATCTCAAATGTTCTTGATAGCCTACTGCCCTTCTCCAGCTTTATCGTCAGGCTCCTCATCAATTCTATAAGCTCCAGATAGCTTTTCAATAATCTCTTTTTACTTATTGCATCAGGATCAGCTTTTATAGCTTGCATTTGGGAACCTCCCAGACATACCTGGCACTGAAGGTTTGCCTTCATTTGGTCTAATAAACCTTTAAGTCTTATTTCTGTCTTTTGTTACCTAGTGGTTATGGTTTGGAGATGTATTTGTGTTTAAATACAGAAAATATAAAGATGAAAAAAATCACCCAAAATTCAAGTAACATTTTTGCAGGCTCACTCAATATTTCACTTTTAGCAAAACACTATTATAATCACACGATTTTATATTTATCCTTTTCACTTACTGTAATCATTTCCCTATCATTAAATATTCTTCAGGAATGGTATTTTTAATGGCAGATTTCCCTTGTGTGAATATTTCATAACTTATCTAATAATTTCCTGAGTTTTTTTCATTGGTATAAATGATGCTGAGATTCAGATCTTTGGGCACAAATCCCTTTCTGCATTTCTTATTTTTTAAAAATAGATTCCAAAAAAAGGGAATATATGTTTTAAAGATAATTGATACATACTAACAGATTGTCCTCAAGCCAGGTTTTATCAGTTAGTTTGCCTTCAGCCAGCAGACTTTGAGAATGACTAATTTTCATATACCTTTAGCATCCAGCTCTCTTTGTCATCAAATGCCCTCAGGGCCATTACTGGCTGTTCATTCTAACCTCAATGGGGAGCCCCAACAGGAACACACAGACACACACACACACTGCCTGCCATACCTCATTTCACCATCAAGGTACATGTGGTGTCATGATAGGGTTTAAAAACAAAATGGAAAAAATGGAGGAAGTATATTGTGAATAGAACTAAAGGGAGAATGGAATTCTCTCTCCCTCTGTCTCTCTCTCCTCTCTCTCTCTCTCTCTCTCTCTCTCACGTGCATGCGCGCGCAGTATTGTTTAATTCTTTTGATTCTGCGAAGTTAGAGACCCAGTTCATCCTTCTATAAGCCTAAAGGACTTTCTCTCAACCTGAAGGGAACACTTAGGCCAGCCACTGATGTTGGTAAAAGATATGTTCACAGATTGGTTTTAGGTCAGTTCAACAGATGTGTAGAATACAAAGGAGTTGGAACCACAGCCTGAAATGTACTAATAAAGAGTATTTGCCTGAATAAACTTCTGTATGTCTTCCTCTATGAATGAGAGAGATGGAGTGACAGGGTTAGTAGGAACTATGCTCAAAAGATAGACACACTTTTAGTGATTTGGGATCTTGCTATCAGAGACCCAATGTGATTAACTTTTATCTCAGTATTTGCCACAAAGCAAACTAGCCATACGGAGTTTAAGATCTGGTTAATTGATAGCAAATGGAGTGAAATGATGCCTCTTATAAAAATCTCGATAAGAATAAATGGATGCCAACTAAATCAGTTGATACAGCTAGAAGCATCTGGAGGCTGGGTTTGGAATGAACCAAGTGGTTTCCCAGAATGTTTTAGTGTGAGAAAAGTCAGAGATCAAGTATAGGTTGTATTGAAAAAAAGAACAACCTGGGACAATCAAATCTGCCTAATTTAGGTGGTTGGAGATGGGAGAAAATTCAATGAAGTCTGGGGCAAAGTGAGAAGCCAAGGGAAAACACAGCAGAGAGAGTTTTCATGACCATACCATTGGAGTACACATTTTTTATGGAATGTGGACTGCCTAGAGGTGGATTCACTGGACTAATTTAAAAGTACCACTCTGTAGCAGACAAAGCTTTGGATTCCTCTTCATAAGAGTAATAGGTCTTAAAATAATGGAGGCATACTACTAAAATCAAGTTGAATAATTATTCAGACAAACAGTATACTTCATACTGTTGCACTCTCCCCACTCACCCAGGTCCCACCTACCACTAAGAATTATTTTTTTTATTTTTTCCACTACGAATTTTACTGCTAAAGACAGATGAGTCAAAGTCCCATTTGTGCATCTTGAGGTATCACCTTCCTCTCTCCCATCCTTTTACCTTGACCTTTTTGTAGCTCTGATGAGGATCCAGATTTACTTCTCATATCTCAAACAAAACAAAACAAAAAACAAAATAACAAAAAAATAGACAAACTGAGGTATGTAAAGTGAAATGCTAGTTTTTGTTTCAGAATATCAGGTAGTTAGAAAAATCTTGAATTGCTGTTTACTGTGACTACCAGAAAGATTATGTATACATAAAGTATTTATATGTCATTTTGAAAAAGATAATCATCTGAAAATGCATCTACTCCCTAATGCCTTGGGTGTTTCTATGGTTTAAAAACGAGGAACAGTTGTTACTCTTTTGAGAAGGATTTGAGCTATAATCATGCTTTCCCTACTTCAAATACCCTTCTTTAAGTTATGTTGGTGCTCTCAGAAAGCCAGAACTGCTAGGGGGAGATTGTCCCAAATTATAGCAGACCAGTTGGAGAAAACTGATCACACTGAATTAAAACAAATTTGCCACCAGCTCTGAATTAAATGTTAGAAGGCATCATGGTCCCATATTTATTTAGCTTCTGTTCTAAAGAGGACAAATAGTGGAGGGGATGTCTGGTCTTAGAGAAGGAAACACAATTCATTTTATCCCTAAGGATCAATAGATTTACAGATCCTGAGCTCAGAAAAATCTATATCTTGTCAAAGAAAAACATGAAAAGTACAAGTATACTCTCAGTATTTGTAAATGTTCCAGCTCCAAATGTCTAAGCTGAGGGAGAAAGAATAAAGTAGAGGTGGTAGGAGAAAAAAAAAGTCAGTTATGCCTCTTAAATGCACATCAGATTTGGAGGCTAATCTTTGAAAATGCATTTGCCTTTATTCTTCTTGACTTAAGTTAATGGGATGAAAGTAGCTTCAGAATACATCATTTCTTTTCCAATTTCACAAAGCTGCAAACCCTTTATTAAGGAGAGCTGACCTTCCACATTCTACTGAATGTGTTTTGTTCTCTTAATTTCACCAGCAAACAGATAACCATTCCAATGACACTTGCCAAATCTGGCAAAAGATGGCAAGCATTTAATTAGCCCTGTGTTGAGTCTAAAAAAGACAAAACCATCACTAGAGGAAAAATTGTTTTCCAGAAGTGTAGACTCAACAGGATTTGTGAATTCCTATGTCCCGATGGAATGTTTTAGAAATGGGGAGCAACACAAAGAATATCTGCAGTTGCATTTATCTGTTTGTTTAAGATACCTTGAAAGATTATCAGCAAAGATGATGAAACAAAAAATAATGTGGAATTTGGAGTCAGACAGACAGACTTAGATCAAATACTGGTCCCATCAACTAGCAGTATAATCTTAGCCAAGTTACTGAACACATTTTTTTCCAAACCTGATCTCACACCTCAGAATAACTTGTACTTCAGCCAAAGAATCTGGTTTTTATTTTTTATGTATATTTTTTATTGGAGTTCATTTGTCAACATATAGTATAACACCCAGTACTCATCCCATCAAGTGCCCCCCTCAGTGCCCATCACACAGTCATCCCCCCCCACTCCTTCCACTACCCCTTGTTCGTTTCCCAGAGTTAGGAGTCTCTCATGTTTTGTCACCCTCTCCGATTTTCCTCACTCATTTTCTCTTTTATGCCCTATAATCCCTTTCACTATTTTTTGTATTCCTTGTATGAGTAAAACTATATAATGATTGTCTTTCTCCGATTGACTTACTTCACTCAGCATAATACCATCCAGTTCCACCCTCGTTGAAGCAAATGGTGGGTACTCATCCTTTCTGATGGCTGAGTAATATTCCATTGTATATATATATATATGTATATATATATATGTATATACCACATCTTCTTTATCCATTATTTTCAGTAGATACCGAGGCTCCTTCCACAGTTTGGCTATTGTGGACATTGCTGCTATAAACATCGGGGTGCAGGTGTCTCAGGTCTCAGCTTTTCACTGTAAAACAATCAATATGATAGATCACATCAACAAGAGAAAAAACAAGAACCATATGATCCTCTCAATAGATGCAGAGAAAGCATTTGACAAAATACAGCATTCATTCCTCATCAAAACTCGTCAGAGTGTAGGGGCAGAGGGAACATTCCTCAGCATCTTAAAAGCCATCTACAAAAAGCCACAGTAAATATCATTCTCAAAGGGGAAAAACTGAGAGCCTTTCCCCTAAGATCAGGAACAAGACAAGGATGTCCACTCTCACCACTGCTATTCAACATAGTACTAGAAGTCCTAGCCTCAGCAATCAGACAACAAAAAGAAATAAAAGGGATTCAAATTGGCAAAGAAGAAGTCAAACTCTCCCTCTTCACAGATGACATGATACTATATGTAGAAAACCCCAAAGACTCCACCCCAAGATTGCTAGAACTCATACAGCAATTTGGCAGTGTGGCAGGATACAAAATCAATGCCCAGAAGTCAGTGGCATTTCTATACACTAACAATGAGACTGAAGAAAGAGAAATTAAGGAGTCAATCCCATTTACAATTGCACTCAAAAGCATAAGATACCTACGAATAAACCTAACCAAAGAGGTAAAGGACCTATACTTTAAAAGCTATAGAACACTTCTGAAAGAAATTGAGGAAGACACAAAGAGATGGAAAAACATTCCATGCTCATGGATTAGAAGAATTAATATTGTGAAAATGTCTAGGCTACCCAGGGCAATTTACACATTCGATGCAATCCCTATCAAAATACCATGGACTTTCTTCAGAGAGTTGGAACAAATCATCTTAAGATTTGTGTGGAATCAGAAAAGACCCCGAATAGCCAGGGGAATATTGAAAAAGAAAACCAGAGCCGGAGGCATCACAATGCCAATTTCAAGTTGTACTACAAAGCTGTGATCCTTAAGACAGTGTGATACTGGCACAAAAACAGACACATAGATCAATGGAACAGAATAGAGAACCCAGAAATGGGCCCTCAACTCTATGGTCAACTAATGTTCGACAAAGCAGGAAAGACTATCCACTGGAAAAAGGACAGTCTCTTCAATAAATGGTGCTGGGAAAATTGGACAACCACGTGCAGAAGAATGAAACTGGACCAATCTCTTACACCATACACAAAGATAAACTCAAAATGGATGAAAGATCTAAATGTGAGATGAGAATCCATCAAAATCCTAGAGAAGAACACAGGCAACACCCTTTTTGAACTTTGCCACAGCAACTTCTTGCAAGATATACATCGATGAAGGCAAGAGAAACAAAAGCAAAAATGAACTATTGGGACTTCATCAAGATAAAGTTTTGCTTCTGTACAGCAAAAGAAACAGTCAACAAAACTAAAAGACAACCTATAGAATGGGAGAAGATATTTACAAATGACATATCAGATAAAGGGCTAGTGTCCAAGATCTATAAAGAACTTATTAAACTCATTACCCAAGAAACAAATAACCCAATTATGAAGTGGGCAAAAGACATGAACAGAAATTTCACCAAAGAAGACCATGGCCAACAAGCACATGAGAAAATGCTCCACATCACTGGCCATCAAGGAAATACAAATCAAAACCACAATGAGATACCACCTCACACCAGTGAGAAAGGTGAAAATTAACAAGACAGGAAACAACAAATGTTGGAGAGGATGTGGAGAAAGGGGAACCCTTTTACACTGTTGGTGGGAATGTGAACTGGTGCAGCCACTCTGGAAAACTGTGTGGAGGTTCCTCAAAGAGTTAAAAATAGAGCTACCCTATGACCCAGCAATTGTGCTACTGGGGATTTACCCCAAAGATAAAAATCTGTTTTTTAAACAAGCAGATGATGCTCATGTACCACCAGGTTTGAGAGCCTCTACACCTTGTTGTCTTCATCTGTAAGGTGTGGTCCAATACCTATGCCATGTGTGAATGTTAAAGACGATAAAGGATATGAAACATCTATTTTCCTGTCCTATACTCAGTACATATCACGTATTCTCTTTGAATTAATAATTTTTATTTTTTAATAAACAGTTTTTTATTAGTTTCAGGTAAACAATCAATTGGTAATTGGATTAATATTTTGGAGATGATTTTCTACAGAAAATTTCAGGTTGCTTTTAGGTGGCAACCTATTTAATGTAACTACCATATGTCTATTGTTTCTTTATCACAAAAAAATAGTACATCAGTATTGCTGCTATAGGAACCCAGCAAATTACAAACAAAATATCTCTCATCAAAGAGGCATGAGGATAAAGTCAGAGAAATGTTTTTCTTATTTTTAACCAAAGATTAAATTCTGTAAAATCAGTAACGGAAAAAATGGATTTGAAATATCAGGACTACATGTCCTCTCTCCATTTTCTTTTCATCTCAAAGTGAATGGAGATGGGAGAACCGCTTTGCAGCAGGTGATCATGCTAATTTTCTGGGTCATTTCCTCAAGGTGTCCTTAAAAGTAACAATCATCTCTGTTCAAAGCAGTTCTCTCCCATTAGATACATCCGCTCCCCAAATGTTTGACAACTTTTAATAGCTGCTTTCTGTTACCTCAAAAAGCTTTGCCTGGGCATACATATTAGCTTTTTTCTCCAGCCTTGTCCACTGTGAAAACTGCAGTATTAAAAAACAGCATTCAAACTCCTCCCATGGCAATCTTCATGATAGATGTTCCATGATGATGTTCATATATGCATATGATGTTTTTGCTTTCAAACCCCTTTCATAGCCTCATCCTATCAGCTCTCATAACATTGGAGGTTAAGTGAAGTCAATATTACTGATATTTTTAGAGATGAGAAGCAGAGGAACCTGAGATACAGTACGGTCACAGAGCTGGTTGAGTGACCAAAATAGAGCCAGAAACACCAGATTCTTAGTTTGTATTCTTCAGGACTCCAACCCAGTGGGCTTAAGCAACATAAGCTCTTAAAGCCAGGAAGTCCACAGAACAGGTATCATCATAGGCACGGATGGCTGTAGTATCAAGTGGTAGTATCATAGAGTCCCTCTGAGTCTCTACATGTATCTTTGTGTGTGTGTGTGTGTGTGTGTGTGTGTGTGTGTGTGTCTTTGTGATCTCTATGCATACATGCCTAAGGAATTCCTCTTTCTCTGTTTTTGTCCTATCTTCCTTTTGGCTCTTTCTGCCTTTTTCTGTCTCTCTTTGTCCAGATGTTTCTCTCCATCTAGCTCTCCTCTGTCTGTTATCAGCTCTGTTTTCATCTTTTTAAACTTCATTCTCAAATTAGTTTGTTCCATATGGTAGCAAGATGGTCCCTTGAAGTTTCAAGCTTCCGTTCATATGGAAACATAGAGTATATTGGAAATCTCTCTCTCTCTCTCTCTCTCTCTCTCTCTCTCTCTCTCTTTCTCTCTCTCTCCCCCTCCTTCCCTCCCTCCCTCCTTCCCTCCCTCTTTCCTTCTCTCTCAAAAGTCCAAACAAACCACAAAACTGGCTCTGGTTGACCTCCCTTGAGCCATGTGCCCTCATGGGGACTATGCTTGTACTCTGGTTGGTCAATCTGAGAAACATGCCTGCCCTTTGGCAGGGACCCTTTGATTCGTTCCCATCAGAATCACTTAGAGGGAGGAAAAACAGTTTTCTAAAGGAAAAGCAGGCAGCCTTACCAAAAAAAGAAGTCTGCTGAATTGGCAAAACAACACATATCCCTAGATTCTTCATTTTTAGTGCACCATATATTGCCACCTGTCATATGGTGTTTTTAAGGATTCTTATTCCTTTAAAGTTAAGTCAAAAAGAGAATTCCATATGTTACCTAAAATAATGCTACATGATGACAATCCCTGAGTGTAAAAACCACGTAGACAGGCTAAGCTCTTGTTTCTCACAGATTAATCTCATCCACAGAAGGCTTTTATGAGAAAATACATTTACCTACACAAAAAGAATATGATGGAAAGGAATGTCCAAGCAATTCACATCATCTGAATTTATCCAGTTATCAAATGAGCTATAAAATAAATTGTGGAGACCTTTGCAAACCACAGAATTTATTTTGGCTAGTTCAAACATAAAATGGTTTATTATAAGCTTACATGATTTCTGGGAACCATACCGGCATGCTACTTAATTAGGATAAACTGCAATTAAGAGAAATGTCCAGTCATTGCACATGCTGTTCTGTGGAAGCTCTATTGCAGGTGTCACCCACAACTTGGACCAATGATTATGGAGATAGACAATAGAAGTTTCACCCAGCTGCTCTAGGAGAGCCTCCACTATTGTGTCTGCAAGAAGATCCAATCTCAACGTATATAGCTACCACCTCTTGTTTTTCCTCACATATAAATATAGAAACTAAAACACAAATCTGCTCCTGGATGTGAGAGGAAGGTCTGGGATTATGCTTTATCTGTAGCATAGATTCTGTGAACACTTGTAGGACATTTGAATGTCAGGTCAAAAAGCATGGACTTTGAATTCAGGCCATTCTGGGTTAAAAGATGTGTGATTTTATTTTAACTTCTTTAAATTTCTCCATCTCTACCCTCTGTCAAATAGGAATTCTATAAATAGAGATCAAGTATTTAGAGCACCTGGCACATGGTACATACTCAACACAAAGTAGCTCTTAGTGTTTTCTATGAAACTAAAAAATATGTGAAAATATATAATAGAGATGCCTTTTTCTTCTCTCTTATTATCATCTTTTTGGCCCATCTTTCTACACACAATTGCATTGAATACATATATCTGCAAATGTTTGTTACAAAAGTCTCTTCAGATGAATTGGTAGTAATCGGCAACCTTTATCTTCAATTTCCTATACCCCCACCTGAGACCTGCCCTAGCATCCCACACAGCTGCACAGCTACCCTAACTACACACAGGCTGGCTCCCTGCAGCACAAGAAGCTCTGCCCATGGCCCTGGATTGAGAGTCATGAGGCACTCCAGGACAGATTGCTTAGATCTCTACTTCCTGGACACCAGGCCTGTCTCCATGGCATCATTCAGCTGAAAATAGACAAGAGGTTTATTTCAAGATCCATAGAGAAGAAACAGATAGATGTGGAGATGATTAGAATGAGACTGACAAGGCTTTCTGCAAATTCCAGAACCAACCTTTCTCTTCTAGAAACTTTCAGGCCCCCACAGCCCTATTGTCCTCCATTCTCCGGGCCTTCACAATCAACTGCTAAACCTCATATTTTGAACTAGAATTTTGATCCAATTTTTGCTATTTTCTGCCCATTGCTTTTTGTATCCTTTATGATACTATAAGGTTCTAGGGAACCTTAAGATACTAAAAGAATCAAGATCTGTTCTTTTTTTATACGCCTCCTCCAGTTCCTACATCAAAAATGTGGCTTTGAAATAAATGACTTGCTTCAACTACTTACTAGCTACATGGTATTAGGCAAATCACACAGTTTTAGTGTTTTGGAGGGAACAATTTAAATAAGATACATTTAAAGCATCTAACATAATGCTTGTCACAATAAGAGAGAGCTCTTATCATGCACAGTTTCTAAAAATGTGGACACTGAACTCAGGCCATCCAGGTTTTTATGTTGGCTCTAGCACTTATCAACAGTTTCTTATTAACTTCATTCTGTATTACTTCTGCATCTTTAAAAATGAGTCCAATGATACTCCAGTCCAAAATACATAGTTTTGTGAGGGTTGAGGGAGATAAGCCATAAAAATGCTTAGTAAAGTGTATATTTGGCCCAGAGAAACTTCAGCAAAATTCTCCATGGCCTTCTCATCAGAGGCAAAATTCATACCAGCTGAAACAATATATGGCCTCTGAATGTTCTTAGTCTTTCAGAAACACTTTTTGGCTTTTTAAAATTAACTAAATATTGGGGTGCCTGGGTGGTTCAGTCAGTTGAACATTTTACTCTTGGTTTCAGCTCAGGTCGTGATCTCAGGGTCATTGGATGGAGCTCCGCATCTGGATGCAGGGTCTGCTTGAGATTCTCTCCTTCTCCCTCTGTCCTTCCCCTTACCCCACTCACAAGTGCTCTCTCTCTCTTTCTAAAATAAATAAATAAAATCTTTTAAAAAATAAATTAACTAAATATTATATTACACACTATTACTTTTTTAAATCACCATATCCCTTTTTCATCATTGGAATATTGCTTGCACTTGATGGTTACAAAACAATTGGTGGACGTACTTCTGATAAATTAGTATGGAGCATCAGGGCTTGTAAATACAGCAAGTGAGTACATTAATCTTGAAGACCTTGTATTTTCTCCTCCATAGTCCAATGGCCAGAGATGGTCTGTTGAGGCAACATGGCTCCCCCTGCTGGAAGAAGGAGATTCAGGCCTTCCTGTCTCTTCTAGCCTAAGACCAGGACAATGCAAGTATAAGAGCCTCCCAGCTTCCCACACTACAGCTCCTGTTATGTAGGTTGTTCTCTTCTCAACAGGACTCTGGCAGCTGAATGCCACACGAAGCTCCAACCCACAGTCCTCATCACTGTCTCTGAATTCTTATTATGCTCCTCCTTTAACTTGGAATTGCTTAACTCTTACTTATATTCTAACTTATATTCTGTTTAGTTATGCTGCTTCTATAATCTTCACTCCTGTCTGTATTGGATTTTCCACTTACAAATTACTCTTGTATTGGGATGCCTGGGTGGCTCAGTGGTTGAGTGTCTGCCTTCAGCTCAGGGTGTGATCTTGGGATCCGGGATCGAGTCCCACATGGGGCTCCTTGTCTGGAGCCTGTTTATCCCTCTGCCTATGTCTCTGCCTCTCTCTCTCTCTCTCTCTCTCTAATGAATAAATTTAAAAAGTCTTTAAAAAAACAAATTACTCTTGTATAAATATACTCCTAACAGAGGACCTTAAACTTCATCTCTTCTATCCTGTTTCTGTGCCTAAAAAAGAAAAACTAGTATACTTTTTCAAGATAAGGTCAGTGAAAGTAGACATATTCTAGAAGGAAAACCTGTACTATATGGCTGGTCTGAGCCCTCAAGTTCTCACAGTTAGGTGAAGAGGACAGACAGACATGAAGAACACACTCCACTATGACATGAGATGGCATGTCCATGTCTTAGCCCTAAGCGGAAGCATTAACTATATTAATGGTTTGAACAAGGTTCAGAGATCTGTGAATGTGTCTTTTCATTAGAACCAATGACATTATAGGGTGTTTTTTTTTTTTTTTAAATCTTCATGAACATTCATTCTCTTTCATTTGGTGATCACTCATCTCTTTGGAGGACTTCCAAAGAAAAAGGGAAGCCATTTCATTCATCTGAAACTTTGTTCTCCTTTTTGAAACTTTCAACTATTAGTATCTTTTCTTTCTCCTTCCCATTCATTGCCATTTGGGCTCTCTCATCTTAGGCCTTTCCTTGCTGATTTTTTCCTTGTTTAACTCAAAAGGTGATATGATATCATGGTTCAAAATTGTGCTTTGGCTGGAACAGGAGGTTTTCATTACTGTTCTTGCCTAGTGGGAAGAAAAGACAAGCTCAAGATCATAGTGTTCTTTTCTCTGACTTTGAAGAACCATCAACTCTTCTTGATCACTGTTTCTTAGAAGAACCAGATAGAAGTGGACAGGATCTTTTAGGTAATCAACCTTCGTGGCATTGAAATAAGACCACATTAGTAGCCTGAACACCAGAGTCCACGAGAGCCCTCTGACCAGTCAGTATTCACAGATTCACTGAATGAGGTTGCATTGGCAGGGCAGTGAGACACATCTTGGAGATCGGTTTCTTATATTTTGAATGCTAAGCATAAAGAATTAAGCTGAATTCAGCCAGTGGCTGTGTCTACAACAGTAGAAAAAGAAATACAGAAATACTGTAAGAGAAAGTAAGACAGCTTCAAACTTACAGTTTGGAAATGAGGCACATTGTAGCCTCGATTTCATCCTAGTCTTCTGTTCTACCAGGTAACAGAGGGACAAACAGAGCCTAGAGAGAGATTTTATCACTTTGTGCATATAGGAAAGAGACACTCATTTAATTGGCTGAAATAGTATAAAATCTGGAAGCAGCTTTCAAGATTATTAGTACTAACTGCATATGTTTTAAGTGATGAAATCAAATCCCAAATAGTATAAATGGCATCCCTGGTGCCACCTATTAATGGCAGACTAAGATTCAAACTCAGGGCCTTAGACCTCTTACCCACTGCTCTTTGAAGTCAATACAATTCCTGTCTCTGGGGGAATATTTGTTGTTGGTCTTTACAATTAGAGAATTAGAGAAATCTTAAATATTATCATTAAAGAAAAAAAAGACCTTCCAGTTTTGTGTTATGGATCCCTAATATTCTAGGAATATTAAGTATTTCCCATCATCCAGACCTGTATTCTGATAATATAGTTTGAGCCAAGGTTAAAATGTCACTAATTTTGCAATTAAAATGCATGATATTTGTCCATGTTAAAGTCAGATCAGCAAGCAAATGGACACTGAATGTCCATTGTAGAAATCAATACAAGGACTTCATATCTCAACAGAGGATTAGATTCTAAAATAACCACAAATAGTCAAAATCATCTTTCAACACCCTCAAAAGGCACTACTTTGATGATCATAATACTAAAGGCATATCCAACACAGACTACATTTGCTCCTATTTTGAAACAGATTGCTCTTTCTTCAGTTGAGCACCAGATGAAGTGGTGAGTTGGCTTACATTCAGGGGCAATGTTGTATGAAAAATATGTATCTTTAAACACTAAACACTCAGCAGAGTGAGATGCTCACTCCATGGGAAGCATGATAGAACTTAGTATCAAGGGAAGAACAGCAGATCTGCAGCTCCCATGTTAGGCTCCCTGGGTTGTATGTTTGAACGGAGTAACAGGCAATTTACATGCATTATTTAAACTCTCACTTCCCTCTTTGCATCTCCCTTTCATTGCTGAGCTTCTGGAATTAAAATTACTGAAATTAAATGTTGTTGGGACTTCACTGAACTTACCTATGAAATTCAGCCAGGTTGCTTATTATAAGTCACTGACTCAGAATAATGAAACTATATATAGATACACATATGTACTTATTCTTGCTGATTTTTCTGCCCAAAAGTCCCTGTTTTCATCTCAACTGCATTCATCATTACAGAAATTGTATGCTGACATTTTTTAAAAACTGGTATAAATCAAGAGAACTAGGTTCCAACCGTGGTTCTACAGTTAACTAGCTGAAAAGCCTTGTAAAGTTTGTCTAACCTCTGAATCTCAAATTCCTCATCTTCAAAGACCAGCTCAGACAAGATACTCAAGGTGACTTTCAATACTAAATTTATGTTAGGAGTTTATAGAGCTGGTTACTGCAAGCACTGGGACTTCAACCAAAAATAGAAGACAGGACTGCCGTTTAGCACTATGATGCCTCTTCCTCCTTTTCCTCTCCTGTTCTTCCTTCCTCTCCTTCCTTCCCTAAGCTCTCTGACCTCTCCCTTCCTCTTGTCACTTTCCATCCCTACTCTCCTCCTTTTTTCTCTCCCTTCCAAATCATAATTGTGTGCCTGTTATGTGCTAGAGGCTACACAGACCCCAGGAATACACAGATAAACTTGAGACGAGACCATACATTGAAAAATCTTTTCATTTAACTTAAATGCAGCTGAGCAAGTCCAGTGTGATACTATTGTCATAGAGTAATTCAGTGTGAAGTTTCTTTGGAAAGTCACATCCTTTATCTAATTTGGATAAGCAAAGGTACTTTTTTGGTTCCATCATGGAGTCACACAGATCTGTGTAAATTATCGAAAGGTTCCTGAAGCTGTCTATGCTCTATTTATTGGTAAAGAAAGAAAAGAGACTAAAAGTTCTGAGCATAGTATTTAGGGCCACATGGAATCTTTCTTCCATTGTACTCCATTCATCTCCAGGACCACTCGACTCCAGTGCCACAGGAAAATAATGTGGTTCACAAGGAAGAGCCCAGATATGGAATTAGACAGACATAGTTTACATAGCTCTACTATTTACTAGCTTGGTCACCTTGAGTACGTAACTTCACCTCTCAAAGTTGCTAATTCTGCATTTATAAAATTTAAGTGATGCTATCTACTTAGCAGAACTGTAGTTAGGAATGACACTGCAGGCAAAGAGCCTTAGAGAATGCTGCACACAGTAGATACAGAAGAGAAGGTAACTGGCATAATTATGAAGATAATTCAAGGTAAAGGAACTCACACTTACATAGCACCTGCTATATATCAATGCTAGAACTATAAGGCTAGGTCAGGCTACAGTGACAAATTGGTCTCAAAGTGTATAGAAGTTGAAAACAAAATAGAAATTCATTTATCATTCATCTAACAGTACAAGTAGATGTTCCTGGTGGCAGCTGGCTTTCCTCTACATGGTAATACTGAAACATCTTACATCTTGTGGCTCAGCCATCCTCAGCATCAAATGCGTTCAGCTGACAGAGGAGGAGGAAGGCATCCTTGCTTCCTGAAAGCCTTGGTCCAGAACTCATCTGTATCACTTCTCCTCTGACTCTGTCATTGAGACCTACTCACCAGGCCACATGTGGTTGTAAGCAGGAGCTAGGAAATGTAGTCACTACTGGGAAACCACTACCCAGAAATGCTTATATCCCAAAGAAGAAAAGCAAAAGCTTACTTTGCGATGGTGAGTGACTGAGAAGCCCTTATATCTGTGAGGTAGGTATTACCACCCCCATCCTACTGATAATTTTAAGTCCATTATTAAGTAACCTCCAGGTCACCAGTATCTAAGTCTAGGTGTTGGTCTCCAAGGCTGGCATTCCCAATCTTGCCTCCCCATAGCCCCATAAGACAGGGCTCACAGACTACTGAAAGATGGATTGGATGGACCTACACAGGATGCCCCAAAGTGTATTAATTTACACACAAAATGTGCATTTATAGATTTTTTTAAACTAAATCAGAACATTTGGCAACTCTAGATCCCCATTGTAGCAAGGCAAAAATTGCCTGAAGATTATCCACCACCTCTTCCAATGCTTTTGGTGGTGCATGTGCCTTCTGGTTCATTCACCACTATCCCTTTTCTCCCCTTTCTCAGTCCGACTCCACCCACTGGCATTATCCACTTAGACTTTCTAGGCATTTGAATCTGTCATTTCTGCTATAAAAGATATCTTTTATTTCCTGACAGGAAGAGTCAACATTTTGCTCTCAAAACTTGCAATAGGGATCCCTGGATGGCTCAGCGGCCCAGGGCATGGTCCTGGAGTCCCAGGATTGAGTCCCACATCAGGTTCCCTGCATGGAGCCTGCCTTTCTCTCTGCCTATGTCTCTGCCTCTCTCTCTCTCTCTCTCTGTGGGTGTGTCTCTCATGAATAAATAAATAAAGTCTTTAAAAAAAATCTTCCTTTCCTATTAAAAAAATTGCAATAGTCATGAGGAGAACAAAGAAATTAAATACATATTTCTTTTTGAAATTGTCAGAAATAGAGTATTTAACACGCTTAGTGCCTCCTCAAGTTTTGTGCATCCCCTTGCTATTTCTCACTCCACATTTATTGTTCAATCCTGATTCACAAAGCCATCTAAATAAATTTCCCTGCAGCTTGGCCCCAGTGGGTAGAGAGAAGCCCTCCTACTCTGCAAGATTGGTTTTCTGTCCCTTTTCCTAGTTCCCTCCCTCTCTGCACTTATCTACACTTCTCATTCCACTCCCAACAATAGCCTTGTTTCTATCAGTCCTAGCCATCTAATCAATGCATCAGCTGTTCCGCAACAGAGCCCTGAGAGTTTGACTCCCTGTTTTCAAGATTAGAGTTCAGTAAAGAAGTGCAAAAACAAGGACAAAGAACTGAGGGGGGAATGGACACTGATTAGAGAACAGGAGAGCACAGCCTGGGCCAATAATCCATCCCCTTTGTGGGCTTTTCCCCTAACTCCAAAAATCAACCCCAGCTTTGCAGCCTGAAGCTTGGAGCTTCAAAGGATGGGGGGTCTCTGGCCTGACCAATTCCACCACAATTACTTGCAATTTTAATTTGAAGTCAAAACTCTGATTCCTCAACAAGTTTCTGCTTTGACATTACAGTGATCTGCAGCATTGAAAGGTCTCCATGGAATTTTCAGTTTCTCTATTTATGATTTTGGTTTCCTAAGGGCATATTTTCTTAAATAGCTGCCTCAGTAGGTGCACTATCATTAACTGGAATCTTCATTCAACTTTCTAATTGGCCATTCTTCTGTACTTACTACCTTAATAATCCTTTTTCAACTCCCCAAGCAACCCTTCTAAGTAAAAGATCAAGAAAACTGTGTTCCCATTATTTCAACATAGTATGTCCTGAAATGGGTCCTACATAAGACTAGTTCAACAAGAAGAATCTAAAAGGAGAAGTTCCACGCTCCTGTGAATGTTGCTAAAGCTAATGATATATAATTATTTAGCATATTTATGATACAAGTTAACAAGTCAAAAGCTCTGAAAATGCCTGTTAACAAACAAAAAAACTATTCAAATGTAGCTGTATTTTCCATACTCATTCTACTATAGAATCCACTCCACCTTTATCATGAAACACTTAGTCATGCCTGCTAAAATTAGTTTTCCATGATGAATATTTTAGGAAATGATTTCCTAGCCCCAAGATTTGTCTAATTAGATATAAATGCTTATTTTCATTTTTTTTTACCTTTCTTAATTTTACTATACACATGCTAGAATGAATTATTGATTACAATACTTTATCACTTGCCATAATCATATCCTTTGTCATGTAACTTTTCAGTTCTCATAAAAAATGGTTTGAGTCTTTGAGCATGTAGTTTGCTTTCGCCTGTGCCATAAAATAGACCCAACATGAGCAATGGCTTAAAATGGACTTGTATCACTGAGCTTGTCCTCTTGAGCTTCTGCAATGATCATGAGAACAACATGTTCCAGCTAACCCAGTGGAAGGAGGGAGGGAGGCACATGGAATACAGCAGCTCCAGCTTCAGCCAACTCATAGACCTACAGTCTGAAGTAGGATTTCCCCAGCAGACCAACAAAGCATGATGAAGAAATCAATCCCTATGTTACATGCCTCTGAGATTTTGAAGTTGCCTGTTATGCAGCCATAGCTGATTAATATAGTATGCCAGGTTCTATTCTAGAAAATGTTTGGCTGTACCTGAAGAAGAAAAAGGAATCTATCTTTAGTGACTTCATAGTAAGAGAGAAGAGAAAGAACTAATTATAATTCAAGACAAAATAAGAGGATAAAAATAAGTGTCAGGGACATGAAAGTAAAACTGATGTGATCCATACATTTTTTTTTAGGAAGAAGATAGAATTTTGGCTGGTTCTTAAAGCATTAAAAGAAATACACCAGAAGAAGAATCAAGAGGAAAGACATTCCAGGTCCTTTTTGTGGAACAACATGCACAGAAAGAAGTATAAATGTTTTCCCTGTCAGAGAATGCTGGTGTTCTTTTGTGTATATGTATTGGTACACCCTATTTATAAACCAAGAAAACAAGATGACTACCCAAGATCGCATAGCTGGTATGTAGCAGAAGGAGGTTCTAGAACCCAGGATTCTTGACTAGTTCTAGACCCCTATTCTATACTTATTTACATAGCCAGGTATAGAATGTAAAAACAAAATAGAAAATTAGCTTGCTGTTGTGCTTAGGAGTAACCACAGGGGTCCAGGAATAGGTAAAGTATGTATATCATGTTGGTAATCATCATAATCATAAAAACCATAGTAAGAAGAACAAAATACTGTGTAATACCCACAGTAGTTGATATTTATTACTCATCTATCATGTGCTAGATACTGTTATATGTTTACCTCTTCTTTATAATAATTCCATAGAAAGGTATAATTATTTGCCCCATTCAATAACATGAAATAACCAAGGAATGGTAATATTATCCCACTTTCCATAGTCACATGGTAAGTGGGGAAAGTAGGACACAAAACCATCCCTGACTGTCCCAGGAGCTTGATCTCTAACCAACTGTGAAAAGATTTAGTAAAATTTAGGTCTCTAGAGAGAAGAATCATTTTTTTTAAAATCTACTGATGCCTCGGTTCTGCCCAGGTTAATGGAGTCGGGGCACCAAATGTGATTCTTCTGTATAGATAGTGTTAAGAGCCACAGGTATAGCAAGGTTAAAATCAGAATCAGGTGGGTGAACTGGATTCAAAGTATTCACAAAGAACAAGAAAACAAAACAACAGGCCAATCAGACAGAAGCCAAGTCGGGTAAAACCAGCCTAAGAGTATATTCATAAGTTTGTTAATCAATTGGGAAAAGCTTAGAACTAATTTACTGATAAAGATGATGTTCTAAGTGGAGAAAGATTTCCACAATAGCCCATGGCACCAAAGGGTATAACTGACCTGTATAATGAGTTAATCTAAAGTATCAATAACACAGGGTTATCTTTAGGCTCTACAATAAGATAAGATATATGACAGATTTCACCATCTTTCCTGGTTTAATTCTAACTAAAATTTTGAAATGATGCAGGTTTGATTCTGGCATCCCCTCACCTTACTTTTTCAATTGCCTTGTATTCCTTTTCCCCAGTACCTGAGACCCACACATTTCCCTTCATTCCTAAGTGTAGTGGACACACTCATGTCCTTGGGACAACTTGATCTGCCCCACAATGGCAAAAGTTCCCTAAGCAATCCTTGCTCTCTTGTAAAACCCACTGAGGCTGGGCATAGACTCAGAGTCCTTCTCAGTTAGGCAGGCCCTAAGAAGTAACCAGCACTAGTGCTTAGGAGGACAAACCAGCTTGCCACCCCAGATATGAGAGCCAAATAAAGTGGTAATGAGGCAGCAAAACAGCTCCAGCACCTGCTGAGGTTGAGTCAGGGCAACAAAGTGCAGCTGCTGGATGCAAACACTTCTCCTGCCTCCTCCATGTGTTTAACTGCTCCTTTCATCTTTCTAACAATTACAAGGGATATTCTTTACAATATCATTGGTCAAATCAGACCTCACATTTGCATGCTTACTTCTCCACTAAATTTTTATGACAATCTCACTGCTTATGGTCTAGTTAACACGTGATAGAAGTTAAAATCCCCTCACATGAATGGCCTTGTTTGTGGAAATCCACATCTAAGTTCAGTGTCCCTTTAGTCTTCCTGACAACCCTGACTGATACAAGGCAACTGGTATCACCATCATTTTTCAGATGATAAAATTGGTACTCAAATGGAAAGAATGTTAGGATTGTAAGATATTTCTTGGAAAGAAAATTGTCTCAGCTTGCACTAAAGTTTACATCAGGATTGGAATCATATATTTGGCCAACAAACATTTTCTGAACACCTACCATGGGCTAGGCATCAGGCTAGTACCTAGAAATAGATAAATGAATCATGGTTGATATCCTGAAAATTCTATGGTCTGAGACAGAGATCAACAAACTACAGACTGTGGGCCAAATTTGGCCCCGTTCCTGATTTGCTAAATCAAGTTTGATTGAAACACACACAGAGCCATTTGTTTACATATTATCTATAGTTACTTTTTGTGCTATAGTAGCAGAGTAGAGTAGTTGTTAACAGAAACTGTGCATCCGACAAAGCTAAAAATATTTATTACCTTAGTCTTTATGGAAAGACTAGGTCTTTCTTTACAGAAAGACCCCTGATCTAGTAAAAGTAGGCTTATGTGAAATCAGGCAGTGTTGGTGTTATTATAAAATTCTCTGTAGGGTATATTATGAAGCACAGGTGGCTTCTCAGAGGAGAATGTCTTGAAAGATAACCAAGCAGAGAGGCAGAATAGAGAAATGCACACAGAGGTAATAGGGTAAGCAAGTAATGGACAAGAAACAGCAAGGCCGATGAGGAAACTGTCAGTAGCTCAGTACAACTGGCATTTATTGTAGGGATGGCAGGTGGAGAAGGAAGAGTCAGCAAGAAGTGGTGGTCAAGGACCAACTCAGGAGGGCTTCATGTGCAAACCTACAGCCACTGACTCCAGGCCCAGGAATCTTTGTGATTTTTATGTGACAGATATAGGCTATATCACAAACGAAATGCTGTAATTCTCTTCCAGGCTGAGAAACCCCCCAGGAACATTTAGGATTCAGTCACCTTGATGCCATTATAGCATAAGATGAGGTATAGTTTCAGCTGAGTAGATTGAATCTCTGTCAAACAGATTTCTGGCTATTTTCTCACATTATAATACTTCGTGGAAACTGGGGCAGTAGGAGCTAAGAAGGGTTAAAAGATTCTGACAGAGCAGAGGATAGGACACCTGGTTTAATCTAGGGGAGATGAGAAGGTTGTCCCAAAGAAGTGACATTGAAGGCAAGCTCTGAAAGCTGAGTACACATTAGCCAGGGAAAGAGTCAAAAATCACATGAGAACTTTGTCTTAACATTTTAAAATCTACAAAACTGAGTCATTCTAAAATGTTATTCCTCTTCCTGGGATGAGGAGGTCATTGGGCTAGATATCATTGAGCCTATCAGTAAAATGGAGATAATAATGATACCCACATCAAAAGTTGCTCTAAGGACAAAGAAAGTAATGTATGGATGGTGTTTAACATAAGATCCAGCACCAGCACCCAGTGAGCATGCCAGAAATGCTGGCTGTCAATCTTATTAACTGTTTTTGTTTTTGTTTTCTTCTTTTGTTCTTTATCCATGGTGAACCTGTCTTATCCATTTTATATCCTTCACAGAGTTTAGGCATGAAAGAATTTTGATCTACAAATTGTTGTAGAATATCAATTAATAGTATATTTTGGTGAATCAGTCAATCTCAGTCAAAAGCTTTACCTCTCACTAAGTATGGGATTCCCTGCTTTCAAATTTCTAACAGATGGTCTTCCAATACCCACTTGGATGAGGCCAGTGACCACTTGCTCCCCAACTGGGAAGCTCTGATAGCAGGAATATTCTTCTCCATATGAAGCCCAAATTAACTTTCCTGAAACAGCCACCCGTTGGCCTTACTTCTGTTCTCTGGACCATATTGAGCAGGGCCTATGCCCCTTCCACATGATACACCTTCAAATCTCCTGATAGTAGCTTACCTACACAGAGTCCAGACTACAGGATGGGGCCCCTCCATTGCATTTCATTGTCTTCTTTCCATGACCTTTAGTAATTTTAAAAGACAGAGGTCCTTTACCACAAATATCACATGTAATTCTTCTCTGTATCCATCCAGCACAGTATCTTTCCAAAGTAGGCACTCAGCAAATATTTATGATAAATAAATGAAAAAACTATCTATTTCAAAGCATATTATTCTTTAAAAAGCAAAGCAAAACTAAGTAACCTTTCAGCTAATCTTATGCCAAATTCTAGTGTGCATCAGAACACATCATGGGCCACTTAGCAAAGAGGTAGTTTTCTGGGCTACATCTTCAGAGACTCTAATTCCATCAAACTGGAATTTTTCTGGGCATTTGCATTTTTATCCAGTATCTGGGTATATCTGAATCAGGTGGTCTGTTAATCATACTTGGAGAAATACTGCTTTAAACACTCCAGACATCAAGCCAAACAACTTCTATTAAACTTTGTATTTAGAAGTAGCAAGCACATTTCAGTTATTCCTACTTAGAACAACTTTTCATTTGCTCACTTGTTATTTTTTTCTCCTAGAAGCATTTTTTTTCTGGGTTACCCAGCCATAACTCCCTTCCCATGCTGAGAGGTAAGTATGCTCCATCTATTACATTCTTTTCAGACCTCCTAAGGAGGTAATTAGACATTGCAATTGATTGCAATTTATTAATCAGAGCAGGATGTTATAGAGTTTGAGGGTGGGGAAGCACAGCACTGAAGTCTAGTATAAATGCAGGGCAAGTACACAGACTGACACGGGAATTAGGCAAAAATAACCGCCATATAAAAGGGTGTTTTAAACTGATTCTTGTTTTGTACTGTGGTGTCCTGATCTATTAAAAGGGGATATTAAAACTTGGCTGGTCTACCACCACAGCCAGGTGTAAGATTTATTCTATAAATATTTATTAAGTGTCAATGATATAGCAGGTACTGTCCTTGGTGGTAGGGGTACATGAGAGAACAAGACTAAATCCTTGCCTTAGAGATTTTTTTAAAAATTACATACATATATATTATACTATACTATAATACTGGGTATTATACCACCCAGGAATTAAGTAGAACTAATTAATGGGGTAGAGACTGAGGGAGGAGAGGGTACAGGTGAGGTCTCCTATTACATAGGAAAGTTGCCAAAGGCTCTCCAAAGAAGTATAAATCTAGGTGATATGAAAGAGCATGCCTCAGGAAGACCTAAAGGAAGAAAAACTTCAGGGAGAGGGAATTACGGTGCAAAAGGCCTAGGTGGGCACAAAAGGATGAATGGACTCCACATATTGGTGAATAGCAGGAAGAGATGCATGACTAGAAAGGAGTGGCCAAGTAAAGAGAGTGGTGGAAGAAAATAAGATAACACAGATAGAAGCATGTTGAAAAGCAGTCTATAATGGGGTGCTATTCTTATAGGATAAAAAGTCACCAAGAACATAAGTAATCACTCAGTCCCATCTATTCATTCCACAGGTGGGAAAGTACAAGCCCAGAGAGATTAATAGACATCTCCAAAATAGGACACTAGTGTCCAGGTCCTATGATGTATAATAGAGCTTCTTTTGTCATCTTTCCTGGTTTTCTGCTTGCTCTTCCTATATTTTTCTTTTTCTTTCTTGAATTTCCTTTCTTCCTTTCCTTTTCTGCTACTTCCTTCTCTGAGTTCCCTTATCTATTTTCCCTTTTTCCTCCTTTTCTCTATCCTCTCCTTCTCCATCCTACAGCCTTTTTCTCTTCCTCCCCATAGTCTTTTCTAATTTCATGGGTTGTGGTCAGTGCTAGGTCAAGGCAACAAGATTTATCCTTATATGAAAACAGCTCTGACCAGTAGGCAAATGCTTTTCAATATCAGATAATTTCAAATTCTAATATCCAAGGACCTCAAAATATCATTCCCTTAATCTTCCTCCTACTCTTTTTAAAAACTACATGTTGTTTTGGCTAAAAAAAAAAATCCCTGTCCTAGTGTCTGACAGATAAGCCACCTCCATGATTACAGAGGTGTGTATCTATACTACTATGCTGGAGTATAGGAGTATAGATACAAACTTTCTGTTTGGTACAGAAAGTGCAAATAAATTCCCAAGCATAGCAAAATCCAAGCATCTAATACAATGGGGCAAGCATTAAGTAAAAGCCACTGCTATTATGTATGGGGGAGAATAAAGACTTTAGCCAAACCACAGGCAATTGCTACTTTTAAAGAGATCTATTCATTTATGTCTATCCCATTTCTGGAAGCAGGTGTCCTATTTCAGCCCAGAAACTTATGAGAGATGTTAAGAAATGGTGATACTCTGAATGTTGATATCAGTGACCCAAGCAGATGTCTGATTTCTAAACTGAGTGTAGAAGCAATGCACTGTGAGTTTGTCACATTCTTTTCCCAGTACATATCCCCAAATGAATCCTAATACAAATCCCTGACCATTATATTTCAATTTCATATTTCTAGCCACATAGCTAGAGAATGCAGAGCTGGCATCTGTAGAAATTGATTTTTCTCTTCCTGTAGAAAGAGCCCTTTGCTGTCACAACAAAGCATATTCTTTTCCTTAGAAAGAAAGTAAAAGGAATTACTGGGAGTACTTTTATCCTGCCAAACAGCCAACATCAGTCTTCCACACAGCTTTTCAACTCCTCCAACTCTATCACCACTAAAAAAAAATAATGGCTATGTACATATAACTGAGTGTCTAAAAAAATAACAATCCAAAATTTGCTCCCCCCCTCCAAAAAAAAAACCCACAGCTAATCTCCCTAAAACTCAGTTTGTTAATCTGTAACACAAGAATGTCAAATAAATAATGTTCATATCTGTGGTTATTACCATTCTATTTCTTCTAGGTCCTCACATCAGGAGTGATGCTACATGGGATATAGAATAAGTCTAATACTTCTCTCTCCTCTCTCTCCTTACCAGTGACCAAAGAAAGAAAAGCTCTATGGTTTTTAATCCTGATATTATGAAAATTATATATTTTTCATGAAATTTCAGAGGGAATAAGAAGGAGATTATAATTTGTTTATGAGCTGTTATGGGATGCTGGATGGTACCTTATGATGGCTTTGGGATTCAGCTTTGAAGCTTGATTACATTTATATGTAGTGTATAAATGTGTAGGAAAATATGCTTTATAAAATGTGTATGTTTACAGAAAGAACCACAAAAATGTCAGAAAAGAGGTTTGGTAAATACTCTAAAAAGCAATGATAAAACTGGAAAGATTTGGGGGCATCTGGGTGGCTCAGTGGGCTGAGCATCTGCCTTTGGCTCAGATCATGGTCTCAGGCCCTGAGATCAAGCCCTGCATCCTGCACTGTGCTCAGCAGAGAGTCTGCTCCTCATTCTCCCTCTGCTTGTCTCTACTGCTTGTGCTCTCTCAAATAAATAAAATAAAATCTTTGCAAAAAAAAAAAAAAAAAAAAAAACTAGATAGAATTGTTAAAAGCAATCATGTAGGAGTCTGAAAATTGATCAAAGGCATACAATAAATTGAGAAATTTTTACTCAAGAAAAACTACTAACCATCTCTAAGGACAGTGAAAGTTTGAGACTTTATAGTCTGTTCCCATCCTTCCTTCCAGCTCATGGCATGGTAGCTCTACCATGGTTGGGCAGAATGTAAGAACAGACAGCTCTACTACCGTGGAGGGCTGACTTGATTTGGAACAGAGTGGAGAGAAGCCACATGTCCAAGGGCTTTGTTGAAAATAATAGTGATCTTTGTGCCAATCTAGGTCAGCAAACATCACATCTGCCAGAGGCTGTGATAATGACTAGGCCAAACAATACACTAGCCAGAAATATAGCAAGGAAATACAAGGAACAAGGTAGGCATGACAAGTTTTGATAATAATACAAATGTTTCTAGTGGTCTAGAAGGCTGTGTGTCTGCTCAGGAAAGCCAAGAGAAGGTCCTAGCAGAGCACTTGGGTGGCACTTGGGTGGTATTTGACTTCAGCTCAGGTCATGATCTCTCACTCCTGTTATTGAGCCCTGCAGCAGGCTCCCTGCTCAACAGGGAGTCTGCTTGTCCCCCTCTCTCTCCCCCTCCCCTCACTCATGTTCTCTGTCTCTCTCTCTCTCTCTCTCTCTCTCTCTCAAATAAATACTTAAATAAAATCCTTAAAAAAGAGAGAGAGAGAAGGCCTTATATATCGACTCATTCCTAGATGAATGTGAGGCCTTGCCCAGCAGAAAATAAAAACTGAAGCATATTTGATAACTGCTTAAACTTTGAAGCATTCCCCAATCTACACATAGGACCATCATCAAAAAGGGAAAGTCTCAAAGTGTGTAAGTACAACTTTTGACCAACACTAAGCTGTGCCAACAGGAACAAACCCAGAAAAGCCAATCTTAAAGGTTAAAAAATGTTTTTTCAGAAAAATAACCTGAGTTGAGACATCACTGATCACACAATGCAGGATAGAAAAATTTGACAGAATGAGTCCAGCCAAATCACTGAACAAGTAAACAACCAAAGCAACAATATCCCTTGGGTTGAAGAAATCAGAATCCAGAGTGCCACATATATCTAAAATGCCCATTTTTTACCAAAAAAGAAAAAAGAAAAATGCAGCATAACAGGAAAGTTTGCCCAATCCACACACAAAGAAAGCATAAATAGAAATTATTGCCAAGAGGATCCAGATGTTTACTTTAACAAACACTACAAAGCAGCTACAAAGGGTGAATATGAAGGATAATAAAGGTATTTGAAGGAATAAGGAAACTAACTTAAAGAATTAAAGGAAAATATGGTAACAAATCACTAATAGAGAATATCAGTAGAGATAGAGAATATAAAGGAAAACATAATTGAAATTCTGAATAAAATGTACAATAACTGATATACACAATATATTGAAAGGGCTCAATACACTTAAGCTGGTGGAAGAAAGAATCAGCAAAAATAGATCAATAGAGACTGTACAATTTGAAAAAAGGAAAAAAATGAAGAAAATAAACAAGGTCTCAGAGACCTGTGGAACTATATCAAAAGTACCAATATGTGCATAATGAGAGTCCCAGAAAAAGAAAAAGGAGCAGAGAAAATATTTAAAGAAATAATGGTTACAAACTTCCAAAATGTTTGAAAAAGATCAATCTAAAAAACATAACAAATTCTAAGTATGGTAAAGACAAGATCAACTTCTAATTACATCATAACCTCTTAGAATTCAGAAACAAATATCTTGAAAGGAACCACAATAAAAGTAATAACTTACTTCTTATAAAAAAATAGAAATCATAAAAAAAGAAAAAATAGAAGTCATAAAACAATGAGACAACATATTCAACATGCTGAAAAAACATTGACAAATAATTCTATATCCATCAAAACTATC
This sequence comes from Canis aureus, assembly GCF_053574225.1. Classification (NCBI taxonomy): domain Eukaryota; kingdom Metazoa; phylum Chordata; class Mammalia; order Carnivora; family Canidae; genus Canis; species Canis aureus. The sequence goes on from NC_135614.1 coordinate 51,649,011, forward strand.
CTTTAAAAAATGAAGATGAGGGACGCCTGGGTGACTCCGCGGTTGAGCGTCTGCCTTCAGCTCAGGGCATGATCCCGAAGTCCCAGATATTGTCCCACATTGGGCTTCCTGCATGGGGCCTACTTCTCTCTCTGCCTGTGTCTCTGCCTCTCTCTGTGTGTCTCTCATGAATAAATAAATAAAATCTTTAAAAAAAAATGAAGGTGAACTTTAAAAAAATGAAGATGAAATACAAATATGGAAATGATTTGCAGTCAAATGCTCTGCCCCTGAGCTATACCGAAAGACAGTCTCTTCAATAAATGGTGCTGGGAAAATTGGACATCCACATGCAGAAGAATGAAACTAGACCACTCTCTTTCACCATACACAAAGATAAACTCAAAATGGATGAAAGATCTAAATGTGAGACAAGATTCCATCAAAATCCTAGAGGAGAACACAGGCAACACCCTTTTTGAACTTGGCCACAGTAACTTCTTGCAAGATACATCCACGAAGGCAAAAGAAACAAAAGCAAAATGAACTATTGGGACTTCATCAAGATAAGAAGCTTTTGCACAGCAAAGGATACAGTCAACAAAACTCAAAGACAACCTACAGAATGGGAGAAGATATTTGCAAATGACAGATCAGATAAAGGGCTAGTTTCCAAGATCTATAAAGAACTTATTAAACTCAACACCAAAGAAACAAACAATCCAATCATGAAATGGGCAAAAGACATGAACAGAAATCTCACAGAGGAAGACATAGACATGGCCAACATGCACATGAGAAAATGCTCTGCATCACTTGCCATCAGAGAAATACAAATCAAAACCACAATGAGATCCCACCTGACACCAGTGAGAATGGGGAAAATTAACAAGGCAGGAAGCCACAAATTTTGGAGAGGATGCGGAAAAAGGGGAACCCTCCTGCATTGTTGGTGGGAATGTGAACTGGTGCAGCCACTCTGGAAAACTGTGTGGAGGTTCCTCAAACAGTTAAAAATAGACCTGCCCTACGACCCAGCAATTGCACTGTTGGGGATTTACCCCAAAGATTCAGATGCAATGAAATGCCAAGACACCTGCACCGCGATGTTTATAGCAGCAATGTCCACAATAGCCAAACTGTGGAAGGAGCCTCGGTGTCCTTCGAAAGATGAATGGATAAAGAAGATGTGGTTTATGTATACAATGGAATATTACTCAGCCATTAGAAACTACAAATACCCACCATTTGCTTCAATGTGGATGGAACTGGAGGGTATTATGCTGAGTGAAGTAAGTCAATCGGAGAAGGACAAACATTGTATGTTCTCATTCATTTGGGGAATATAAATAATAGTGAAAGGGAGTATAAGGGAAGGGAGAAGAAATGTGTGGGAAATATCAGAAGGGGGTGGTGGAAGGGGAGGAGGGCAGGGGATGGGGGTGAATGGGTGATGGGCAGTGAGGGGGGCACTTGACGGGGTGAGCACTGGGTGTTATTCTGTATGTTGGTAAATTGAACACCAATAAAAAATAAATTTATTATAAAAAATAAAAATTAAAAAAATTAAAATTAAATTAAATTAAATTTAAAAAAAAGGAAATGATTAATTCCTAGCAGATCTACCTTACAATAAATCCAAAAGAAAATCCTCCAAGTTAAAAGGAAATGACATTAGGTGATAGCATGAATTTACATGTGGTGAATTCTCCCACATGAGAAGAAATGAGTGGGATATATCAGAAAGGGAGACAGAACATGAAAGACTCCTAACTCTGGGAAACAAACTAGGGATGGTGGAATGGGAGGTAGGCGGGGGGTGGGGGTGACTGAGTGACGGGCACTGAGGTGGGCACTTGATGGGAGGAGCACTGGGTGTTATTCTATATGTTGGCAAATTGAACACCAATAAAAAATAAATTTATATTAAAAAAAACTTAAAAGGGAGAATCTATCACACTGACTAAAAGAAACACGAGACCCAACAATATGCTATCTGCAAGAGCTTTAGATACAAACACACTTAGATATAAACACTTTAGATACAAAGACACAAAATTTAAACAAAAAAATTAAGAAAAGTATGCCATGCAAATAGTAAGAATGAGAGAGCAGAAGGAGCTAGACAAAATAGACTATCAGACAAAATAGACTTTAAGATAGACAATGTTAGGGTATTTTATAATAGTAAAGAATTATGAGTATGTAACAATTATAAACGTTTCTGTACATAACAGCAGAGTCTCAAAATACATAAAGCAAAACTTACAGAAAATCTTAACTGAAAAGAAAAATAAATAGACTATTGACAAAAATAACTGGAAACTTAAAAGCTCTTCTCTCAAAAATTGACATAAAAACTAGACAGGAAACTAGCAACCATATATATGACTCGACATTATCAACTATGAATTAACATGACATAATTGACATCTAACAAATGAAAAAGACACATTCTTTTCAAGTGCATATGAAACATTCTCTAGTATTGACCATATGCTAGGCCATAAACTGAAGTATTCAATCATACAAAAGATGTTCTCACAATGGAATTATAATTAGAAATCAACAACAAAAAGAAATATGGGAAATTCATAAGTATTTGAAAATATAAAAACACCTCTAAATTACACAAAGGGCAAAGAAGTCCTCACCAAGAAAATTAAAAAAATATATTTTTTAAAGATTTTATTTATTCATGAGAGACACAGAGAGAGAGAGAGGCAGACACACAGGCAGAGAGGAAGCAGGCTCCATGCAGGGAGCCCCATGCGGAACTCGATCTTGGGACTCCAGGATCACGCCCTGGGCCAAAGGCAGGCGCCAAACCGCTGAACCACCCAGGGATCCCCTAGAAAATATTTTTAACTGAATCAAACAAAAGCACAACATATAAAAACATATGAGACGTCAGTAAAGCAGTACTAAGAAAACATACAGCTTTAAATACCTGTATTGAGGGGCTCTGTATTGAGCCTCTCTGCCTTTGGTTCAGGTCACGATCCCAGAGTCCTGGGATTGAGTTCAGCATGGGGCTCCCTGCAGGGAGCCTCTCTTGTGTGTCTGATGAATACATAAATAAAATCTTTAAAAAAATAAATGCCTGGGATCCCTGGGTGGCGCAGCGGTTTGGCGCCTGCCTTTGGCCCAGGGCGCGATCCTGGAGACCCGGGATCGAATCCCACGTCGGGCTCCTGGTGCATGGAGCCTGCTTCTCCCTCTGCCTGTGTCTCTGCCTCTCTCTCTCTCTGTGACTATCATAAATAAATAAAAATTTAAAAAAAAAATAAATAAATAAATGCCTGTATTGATAAAGAAAAAATAAATCGATAATACAAATTTTGATCTTTAGAAACTAGAAAAAGAATAAACTAAACTCCAAACAAGAAAGAAAGAAAATGGAAGGTAGAGCAAGAAATAATAATAATAGAGCAGAAATCAATGAAATGGGAATCAGAAAAAAAATCAATATAACCAAATGATAAATTTATCTAAACTGACAAAGATTATAAAAAATAAGACACACTATAAAAAAGAAAAGCAGACATCATCAAGTCAACAGAAAGTAAAAGAATTTTCAAAAATACTATGAATAACTTCATGCCAACAAATTCTACAGCTTAAATGAAAAGGAAAAATTAATAGATGTTAATTAACAAAACTGACTCAAGAATAGATTGAAAATCTGATAGACCTATAATACATATAATAATTAAGTATATCCCCACAAAGTAAAGTCCATGCCCAGATGGCTTCACTGGTAATCTTTCATAAACTCTACCAGACAACAGGAAAAGGGAACACAACTTATCCTGTAAGGCCCCGACACCAAAGACAAAGGCATCACTCAGCAATAACAAACAGACCCAAAGACTGCCAACCAATATTTTTCATGTATGTAGATACAAAAATTTTTCACCAATACTAGCAAGCCCAATCAAAAACAATGTTTATACATTATGATCAAGTGGGATGTATCCCAGGAATGCAAAGTTAAACTATCCTCCAAAATCAATTAATGTAATAAACTGTATTAATTTTTTAAAAAGCAAAAACCATATGATCATCTTAACAGATTCAGAAAAAGCATTTAAGACATCCAAATCTCATTCATGATTAAAAAGGAAAAATTTAAGACTGTCAACAAATTAAGTATAGAATGAAATTTCTCCAGCCCAATAAGAAGCATTTTTAAAAACCTATAGCTAATATTAAATGAAATAATGAAAGTCTTAACTTTTTCCCTCAACATCAAGAACAAGGAAAAGTGTTCTACCTCTGCCATTTCTAGTCAATAATAAAAGTGTTAGCTAGTGAAATCAGGCAATAAGACAAGCCAAAGGCATCCAGACTGAAAAAGGAGAAAACTACACTTTCACAGATACATACTGCCTGTAGAAAATATAAAGAACACTTACATATACTACTAGAACTAATGAATGATTTCAGCAATATCACAGGATAGAAGATCAACATACAAAATCAATTATATTTCTATATGCAAACACTGAACAATCCAGAAATAAATTTTAATGTCATTTATGATAGCATTGTAAGAATGAAATATATATTAATAAGTTTAATAAAAGAAGGGCAAACCTTATAAAACATTATGGAAATAAATTAAAAAGACCTAAATAACTGGAGACATATTCTATGTTCATAGATTGGAAGATACAATATTATGAAGGTGGAATTTCCTCCCAAATTGATATATATATAAGGTCTATATCAATACCTCAGCAGGCCTTTTTTTTTTTTTTTTTTGCAGAAATTGATGGACTAACCTAAAATTTATGTGGAAGTGCAAATGATTCAGAATAGCTAAACAGTTTTGAAGAAAAAGAACAAAATTAGAGGACTCTTACTTCCCGATTTCAAAACATACAAGAAAGCTATAATAATCAGGATAGTGTGCTATTGACATAAAAATAGATGTATAGATCAATGGAACAGAATTGAGAATCTAGAAATACACTCCTACGTTTAGGTCTATTAATTTTAACAAAGGGGCCAAGCCAATCCTGTGGGAGAAAGGATAAGCTTTTCAACAATTGGTACTGAAACAATTAGGTATTCATATGGTAAAAATTTATTTAGACCTTAATCTCACACCATATGCAAAATTAACTCAAATGGATCATAGAGTTAAATGTAATCACAAAAATTATAAAAGTTCTAGAGGAAAGTATAAGAGGAAAATCTTTTAACTGTGGATTAAGTGAACATGTTTTAGTTACAAAAATAAAAAAGCACATCAACAAAAAAATGATAAATTGTTCTTCACCAAATTAAAAAGTTTTGTACTTCAAAAAATACCACTAATGGGGATGCCTGGGTGGCTCAGCAGTTAAACATCTGCCTTTGGCTCAGGGCATGATTCTGGGGTCCTGGGATAGTGTCCCACATCGAGCTTTCTGCAAGGAGCCTGCTTCTCCCTCTGCCTATGTCTCTGCCTCTCTCTCTCAGTATCTCTTATGAATAAATAAATAAAATCTTTTTTAAAAAATGCCATTAATGAAAGAATAAGTTAAAAACTGAAAGAAAATATTTGCGAATCATCTATCTGATAAGGGACTTATATCCAGAATATATAAGAAACAATAGTTTGACAAGCCAATTGGCTTATAAGACAAGCCAATTTTTTGAAAAGCCAGCTTGGAAAACAGTTTCTCAAAATGCTAAACATAGATTTACCATATGATCCAGCAAATCTGCTCTCAGTATCTACCCATGAAAATGAAAACATATATCCATGCAAAGTCCTGTATGTGAATGTTTACAGTAGCCTTATTTATGGCAATCACAAAATCTGAATGACCATCACCTAATGAATTGATAAAGTGTGGTGTATCCTACAACAGAATACTATTCAGAAAGAAAAAGAAATGAACTACTGATACATGCAACAATATAGATGAACTTCAAATGCATAAATAGGGAAGTAGGCCAGGTGGAAAGGACATGGTCTATCTAAAGCAGCCAATTATTGCCATATGGGAATATTGTCATGTGGGCTTACTGTTGTTGCATCTTCAGATTTTACAAAAAGAGTGAGAAACGAACATTAGTATGTGAATTCTCTTCAGTGGTCATCTGCAGATTCCCTCTGACTGTTTTGCTATCTGTTGTTTTATTCCAGAGGTGAGAAAGTTTGGCCATCTATAATTCTGTCTGCCTCCTACACGGTATCCTCAATTTTGTCTCTTGTTCCACAAAGTCTAAAATATTTACTATCAGGCCCTTTACAAACAAAATTTGCCTACTCCTGCTCTAGTTGATTTTCTTCAATACATGATGTCAGCTGCATATGCCCATCTTGATTCTTGTAGACTTTCAGTGTGTGCCTGGGAGGAGGTGTATTCCCAAACAAAAACTCGTGCTGTTTCTGTTTGCTCAAACAAAAATAGAACCTCAGCTCTATACTTGCCCATCTTATGTCTAGCTATCCTCAGTTTTCTCTATATAAGCTCTTTGCCACACTTCAGATTAGCATTTGAGATAGAAAAGTGAGGGCAGGACCCAGATGTTCCTCAGTATTTCAGCTTCCTGTTTTCTATCATTCTGCAGATCCACTTCTCTCCAGTTCTTTGTTTTTTTTTTTTTTTCAACAGAACATATTGACTGTAACTTTCTCCCCAAAATTTAAAAGGCCTTCTGTTTCAAACATAACATATCTGGGGGAGTTGAGATAGATTCCTGGACTATCATTCTGCTTCATTGTTTTTTCTGTCCAGCACAGTATTGGTACCACTCACTCTGCTTCCACTACAGTCACTTGATGTTATACATGCCTAATAGGGCTAATTTTCCCTTTATACACTTCTTTTTCATATGTCTTTTTTCTGTGCCTTATCTATTTTTTAACCACTTGAACTATTGTATTTATCTCCATAATTTGATTAGAAAATTGAAGAACAAAGAGAGGCAGTGTCCTGTCCCAGGTAGTGTCAGCAAGGATTGGATCCCAGGTACGTCAGCCTCCTCCTTGTATTTTTGTTTTTGTTTTTGTTTGTATTTTTGTATGTGTGTAGGTTTTTGTTTTTGTTTTTGTTTTTTTGTTTTTTTACTCTTTTCCAGCATTTTATAAAACCCTGCTTGGAACGTTCAAACCTCTGTTGTGATAAGTGTATCCCAGGGCATTTGCCTGAGACAGAACCTAGTACAAAGGATTTACAGCTGGATTACCACATCTCTGGGGGCTTGTGCAATGGTGGTAGTGTGGAAAGCAAATGTTACAGAATCTCAAAGTGAGGATGAAATTTAAGGGACAGGGTCATGGACCATTTTATAAAACTTTTCACTTGAAAACAATTTCAAGCTTAGAAGTTACACAGATAGTAAGGAGCATATTATTTACCCAAATCCACCTCACTTTAACATATAAACATGTTTTTCCTAAAAGTTGGAAAGTAATTACGTTCATTATTGCCCTTTATCCCAAAATATTTCCATGTGTATTTCCTAAGAAGGATATTTTCTTCTATACCTATACTATAGTTCTCAGCCTCAATGAATTGAACAGTAATATAGAACTTTAATCTACTGGCTGCATTTCTTGTAAATGTATCCAATAATATACAATGGAACAAAGGCGTTGAGTAGTTTAATGTAATTTTTTAAAGAGGTTGGGAGCACCAAAGAAATGGGCAGAAGTTTTGAGGGTAATCCTCATGGATACAGTGGTAAAACAATAGACCATTGTTGGTCTTCCTGCTAGAAGAGTGGGCAAGGCAGGGGCAATATGGTTCATCATGGTTCCAACCCCAATACCTGCACTCTGTTCTATCTACTGAATTATAAGCCTAGAAAGAAATGGTTCTAATTTCTAAGTTTTTGCATATTCCTTATCTTCAAAGCCCCCTTCCAGCTCAATTTAAGTCACTGAGAGGCTTGTCCTCTGAGTTTGAGAACCTCTCTTGCTCCTCTGTCTTGTATTTCAGATCTTCCTATTAATCTTGCCGATTAAACTGTGAGCTCCATGAAGACAAGGTTCTCATCTCTCTTATTTTCTGTTATCTGCCCTGAGAACAGAGAGAACAGAGCCTAGCATGGAGTAAATGTTCAAAGCTCAAACATTTGTCTGAGCTGGTCTGCTTCTTTCCATCCTCCCATATGTGGGTCAGATGAGGACATCTGGGTCTACAATCCCTCCCGCAGGCAGGTCTATTTCAGTGAAAAAGAACCAAATAGAGGAGAGTGCTCTGGCTGGGTTTTTGATGCAACACTGATAGCAAGCTTTCATGTTTCAGTTTCCTTTTTATATACACACTGCTGCTCCTTGGAGGGCTAGGCACTTGCATGCTGAATCAACACACAAATCTCTGTGGATTTAAATTTCATGACAGCTTTGCAGAGATGTCATGGGTAGGAACAGGATCCCCAATTTTGAAAGGTTATGATGTGTAGCTTCTCTGGCTCTCTCAGGCTGAAAATCCCTTGGCTCCTTGCATCTCCTCCAAGAGCTGTAACCTCATTATGCAGTGATGACTGTCACTCACAGAGAAGGATAAGGGATCAGAGCTCTCGCTCATTACACACAGAGTCACTCAGAAGGATTCTTATTTGTGGCTTTCACCTTTCATTTGTCTTTTTCTGCTCAGGTCAAAGAGATTAAAAAATTAAGGACCTAGAAGAGGAATCAAAATATTAACAGATTTTTGTTTATTTGTTTTAGTGTATCTTCTGACCTCTCCTGATGTCAGTTTAAGGTCATAGAAAAAAAAAATTCAGACTATGGAGCCTGATTTGTCATCATTTTCTGTATGACATTCAGCAAGTTAATGTCTTACAGTCACTATTTCTTCGGCCACAAAATGGAAACCAACTAATCTGATGAATTGTTTTAAATGAAAGAGAAACTCAGTTATCAGTTACCCTCTATCCTGGGGATACTTTGTCTCAATGGGTTGTCTCCATAATCACCCAGCATCCATTCGGATGCAGATCTCAACACCTCCTCAAGTCTTGGGAAGAATCACCCATAAAAATGTCTTCATGAGCCATGTCAATTTTACTGCAGCTTTTATACAAGAATAAGGAGGAAGTTTATATCATTATACATGATATTTTTTTTTAACTTCAATTCCCCCTTTTTATTCCCCTAAAGACATTCAGCTGAGCTGCTATAGGTATGATGTAGGACAGGTTTACTTTCTGATTCTTTCTCCAAACAAGGACCAGTCAGTCTGGCCCCTCTCATTCTCTTCCTAGAGAACTTGAATTCTTTACCTTGCTATTATTAAGCAGAATAGTTTCTACCCTTTAAAACCAGAGGCAACCCCCTGAGGCCCTGAAGCCCTAAAGGAGTTATGAAAGCAAATTTCAAAAAATAAGCAAGTACCTGTAGTGGGAAAGTAGTGTCCTTGTAAAGAAAATTTAAAATCTCCCTAGAGTCAGACTGCTTGGATTAAAATCTTGTTCTGCAATTTACTAGCTGTGACCTTGGACAAGTCGTTTCCCCTTATTAAACTTCAATTTCCTTATCTCTACAATAAGAATAATAGAATATACAATGTAAATAGAATTGACATTATAATGTTATAATTAAATAAGAAGATCCCAAAAAAAGTGCTTAGCACAGAACCTGGGTTATAATCCCACATATATTAAGAAATAAATACACAAAATGCCTTGTACTTGGGGTGTCTGGATGGCTCAACTGGTTAAACATCCACATCTTTATTTCAGCTCAGGTCTTAATCTTGGTGTTGTGAGTTCAAGCCCTGTGCTGGGTTCTACGATAGGTGTGGAGCCTACTAAATAAAATAAATAAAATAAAATAAAATAAAATAAAATACCTACTACATTGTAGGCTTTCAGTAAGAAGTAGCTATTGCTATTTTATAGGCTTTTATATGAGCTGGATGATAATATGTTATCACGATTTCAGGCATTGTTAAGGAACTATAGTTGGGTGGGAAACGTTTCTGCACTCATTTAATGGAAACTGTCTACGGAAAGGAAGAGTCCTGAATCAATTTTAAAGATATAATTTTTCCTATGTGTCCAGCATCCTTTTAACTTTTGGGGATTCATCATCTGCCCCATATCATCCCCACACCAAGATGTCATCACTATTTTTTCCTAATTAGGTAGAGTCTGGGTTCATACAGTGATCTTTCAACTTAACCACAGATCTGGCCAATGGGATTCCATCTCACAGGTATTTATCAAACTTTAATCTCATTAGGCTTTTGTTGAGTGGTGTCACCTGCTTTATGGTGGACAAGATGTGTGCCACCCAGATTCCCATTCAAGGAAGGACATATTACCTCAGTTGTCAGCAGACAACCTGAGCTGTCAGCTTCTCCAGGACTTGCTCCAATGGTAGAAAGCCACACAAGGGTATGCCCTTATTGAGGAGACTCACATACCATGACTAATTGAAAAGGGGGCTGGAAGTTCTAAAGGTCCTGTCACTTTGGTGCTTTGTGGAAGAATTCTGTGGGGGAAGCTAAGGCTTTGTTTGGTCTGCCTCCCAGTTGGATGTCTGCATCTGCCCAGGGAGAAGTCCCGCCTTTATTCCACATGCATCAATGCCTGACAAATATCTTGCAAGCCGAACTTCATTTCAGTGTCTACTTCTGGAGAACCCAATACGTGGCATACTGATATGGGACCTATGTCTTTGATCTCTTAAGGAATGTTTATGACCATACTAAACACAATGGGGTTTATAAATGAAGTACACATGTTCTTGTCCTCAAGAAATTCCATAAGGAGACAGAATACACATATACCCCTCTAAAATAGCTAAACAACAATGCAAAATTATTTATGTAATAATATGTGAGTTTACATGATTATGTGACAAAATGAGAGAGAGAATGTATACAGAAAATTAACAATAGGCCAGGTTAGTTGCGGGAGTTTTTTGAAAAGGAGTTAGGCTTCTGTGGGCTCTGAAAGTTGAGAGAAATTGGGATAAGCACTCTAACGTGTAATTTTAAAATGTTTTCCCTTTAGGAGGAAGTAGCCAAACTGCCTTTCTCCATTCATGATAAACAAACAGATTAAATTTAGCTACTAATCCTATGAGTCTTTGCAGTTCTTTCAGAAATTGCAAAAGCAGAGCCTAGAAATCACTGGAACTGCAGCAGGACTGAGGAGCCATGCTTGTTTTAATACAGCTGACCTGGCATCTTAAAAGGTCATCACAATGTATTGGGTATGGAACATGTTGGGCAGCCTTAAGGAGATTCTGGAAGGTTGTAGATAAGAAGGTTTGGCAAAGACAAAGTCTGTGCTCAGTTACTGCTCTCCATAACTGCCTCCCAGGCAACTACCTACTCCATTGTAAGTGTCAGATGGCAGGGCCTATCAAAGATCAAACTCTTGTCCCCCTTTAATACACACACAAGGAGGTGAGGTCCCAGAGGTATTTGTAGAATGGGCAAATAAATGAGCTGAGCACAGACAGAAAGAAAACACTCAGCCATGCTGCCATTCATTCATTCAAATATTCATTCAACATTATTTATTGAAAGCCTATTATGAACCTGGAACTACACAAAGCATAACCCTCAGAGCTTAATAAGTTCTGTGGGAACTAGAGACCATAAAAAATAATGTCCTGTATAGAGCAAAATGGAGCAGGCTCTTCAACAAAGGATAGTAGGAGGGATTTTTAAAAGAGGAAACAAGCAGAAATCATAAAACCAGAAAAAGTGGACCAGGTGGGAGAAGTCTAAGATAGAAGATAGCATAGCTCAATTGAAGAACTACAAAGAGGCCAAGTAGCTGAAGCTAGACTAAGGGAGGAAACAGATAAATCAGCTGAGGATAAAGAAGAGATAGGGGCAGATCACTCAGAAACTTGTTCAGGACTTTGGATTTTTGACCCAAGAGCAAAAGGAAGCTATTTAAACTTTAATAATGATCCAATTAAATACAAGAGTACATTCCTTCTGCAGAGTAGAGAAAAGCAGCTCCCAGATGAATTCACCAAAACTCTTAGAAGACCAATGATAATGGAAATTTTCCTTGTCCTTATTTCTTTGTTTATTCTTTTTCTCCCTTTGTGGTAGCCTCCAGCCCCAGAACTGAACTGCAGAGCTTACCACAGTGTGTGCATGCCAGTGAAACTGGTGATCTAAAATAAATTTTGAGGGCTGTGTATCAGAGGTAATGGAGTACACCAAAGAATAACAAGGGCATTGGTGCAGATATGTAAAGGTTGTGTTTTGACTGATCATTTCACCTTACTAAACCCCAATTCTTTTTATCTTTAGAGTACATCTAGCAACACTCTCCCTACTTCCCTTACATAAGGTAAGGAGACATGAGATAATAGATGGTTTAGAGGCATAGTATTTTCAAAAGAACCATTTTCTTAGTAAACTACTAGTATTAAATAAGTAGGAAGAAAGGTTGGCTGCATCAGTGAGAAGTCAGAAGTACAGAATTTGGAAGAAGAGACACAATTTTGCTATTTTCAAGCACATGTGGTTGGTTATAACAACTAGAGAAAATTCTATTACCAATGGTATGTTATGGAGTTTCTCTTAAGGAACAAGCCACATTTCTTGGAAGATTGTCCTTAGTGCTTCTCTTGAGGTCATTGAGTGGCTGTGGGAAATGCATTTCAGCTTACATAGGGCCTTAAGAGTAGGGCAAAGTCTCCTGCTAGTGACAGGAATGGGAATTTGTCCCCAACAGGGAAAGAGGGAATAAGGAGAAGCAAAAGAAAGGGAGAAAAGGGGAGGGCAAAGATGGCAGAAAACTTTGCAGGGCAAATGTAATCTCTCCCTTTGACCAAGTTTTTAGTAAAGTCATCTAATTCATAAAACAGGAGTAACTTTATTTCCCTGGAAACAAGAGAAAGGGCCCATCACCACAATGGCTGCGGGAGGAAGATACAATCAGCAAGAGGAAGCCAGCCCCTGGAACTCCTAGAAGTCTGCGTGATACTTTAGCCTTCCCAAAGCCATGGAACCAGCTCTTCAAATTGAGGTTGTTCATTCTCCAAAATCAAGGATGCCACTACTATCACCTTGGTTATAAGAGAAAGCAAAGGTTATTACAGAGTATGTTAAATGGACTGGCATCTTGGCAATGAGTACACTTTGGAAAGCTGCCAACTTACTTTAGATCAATTTTCTTACTCAGACTACACTTAAGGTCATCTTATTCACATCATCATTTTCTTTGGCAAACTCTTCCTTTACAGAATTTGGAAGGTTGCCTGCATCCCAGTTCCTTCTCCAAATCACATAATCCCATTATACATGAAATCAGAAGTGTTTGTGTTCATCCTTTAAGAGCCCTCAGAGTATAAAACAGCACATAACTTTACTTAGGGAGTGGCCAGCAATGGACTCACTGTCAGAAATGTGTGGAAGGAAGGGGACTTTGTGCTTCCTGCTAGCCAAGGGAGCATTCAGAGAAGGAAGACACGTCTAACACCATATTTTCAGATTTGATTTTCAATATGGCATTTCCTTAGTAGTGTAAGATATTTAAGGACACTAGCTGTAAAAACTAACTTCATAGATTCAAGTCAATTTACCACTGGTTACTGGGTGAACTTTTACTAATCTCTTAACCTCTCTGAGCTTCAGCTTGATTATCCATAAAATGGGCATACTGACCTTGTAGAGTCACTGGAAAGTTGTGTATTTAAGTCCTTAGCACAGCGCCTGGCACTGCATAAACATTTAATAACTGGTGCCTATCTGTATTTTCACAGTTGTTAGTATCTTTAATATTTGAGCTCTTTGTCATTACTATTCACAGCTGGAATTGAATTTTAAAAAAACTATTGATAACCCAATTTTTACTAAACTAGTCTAAGCCAAACTTTAAAGAAAGTGAGGTTATGTTCACAGTTATATATTTGACCTTTTTTTTACCTTGTTTTTCTTGGTTCTTCCTTTTCAAAACCGTATCATCAAAACTTGTTTGTCCTGTTGTCACATTCCTCTGCTAGGGAAAGAAGCAATCCTTTCCAGCTGAAGTTGTTGATGGCTGACAATGATATATGCATGGAATAATTTAGATGTAATCTTCATTCTTTATTCAAAGGTATGGGTTAAAGTGGACAAATGACTTGATTATAGATGCCATCTATCCCCTGACAGAGATGGAGCAAATTCATCTCTTATCCCTAGTTCTGCTCCTACTTAGTTGTACGACCTTGAGAAGGTCACTTAACATCACCAGTACTTACTTTGCTCATTAGTAATATATTAAGCAACATTGACAAGGTCCATTTTTGCTTTAATCCATATTACACTTAGTAAAATTGTAGAAGATAGTCTAGATTTGGATCTGCAATTAGAACGTATGGAGGAAAAGAACAGAGCTTAAAGATAGGAGATAAAGGGTTCTGAGCCCAATTATGCCCCTCCATTTTTATTGTGATGAAATTCTTGATTTTATTCCTGACTAAACTCTGTTTCTTCATTACCTAAAAAATAAAACAATTAAATTAGAGCTATATGTCCCAAAGTATTCCATAGGTGAACAAAACAATGGGGTCATACAAATAGATTCTCTTCCTGGAGGAATTAGAGAATGCTAATGTACACTGTGACTATTTAAGGGAAGTATTCTTTACAGCCTTTCTAAAACTTCTTTGACAAAAGAGCCACTTCTTTTTCCCACAGTGGCTCTTATTTCATGGAACACCCTTTAAAAAATATGGAGCCGGACAACGAGCAAAGTCCTTTCTAGGTCCTGTGAATTTGGGGTGAGGAGAGTAGAAGGTGAGGAAGATTTCAAACCATACAATTAATGCAGCCTCATTCAATGTCACTTTAGAGCACTAAAGCTCCTCAAGAGTTAACACTGCCTTTTCCTGAGCCCAAATTCATATACTCAGAGGAGGTTGGGCTCTGAAGGCACAATCCTTCCTGGGTTTTTGTTTGTTTGTTTGTTTGTTTGTTTTGTTTTGTTTTGTTGTATTCTAGATAGAAAGATAGGAAAAAATTCTGTGACATTGTAAAGTATTATAACCCTCTGTTCAGTAGGATCTTTTATAGTTCAGGTAAAAGCAATCTGGAAAATAGAAACTTTAAAAGAGGTGGGCTTTTTTATTTATTTTATTTTTGCAGAACTGGACAAGAGATTTGAGGGCTGTCACCTGTCTAATGCTGATAATTATCTGTGAAGACCTCTCTTGCTCTCTCAGATGAGTTCCTCCAGGTTTCAAAGAAACTCATTCCACAACAACTTGAAAGATAGAAAAGAGGTTGTCAGCTGCTAAAGTTGTTTGGCTCAAAATAAAAGATTCCAAGACTCAGTAAGAGAAGAAATGCCTCTCACAGGCCCTCTAAAACAATAAAAATCTAGAATAGTTAAAATCACAATGTTATTTCACATAAAGTATTTCATAAACAAACCAGTGGTTACATTTAAGTCTTTATCACAAATTTAGTGACGAGGGTATTAGAAAACCTATAATTTAAACACATTAATGAAAGAAATAGAACTAGAAGTACCAGAAGTAAAGAGACCTTAGAAGATTGTCTATTTGACTTTCCTTTCTTATTTCAAAGAAGAAATCACTGCAGAGAGGAAAAGGGACTTCACAAAGGCACACAATAAATCAGTGTCAGAACCAAGGTTAGAAATCTTTATTATTATTAATTATTATTATTATTTTAATTGAAGTATAGTTTACATACAATGTTGTATTACTTTCATATGTACCACAGTGAATTGGCAGTTCTACAAATCTGTACGTTATGCAATGCTCACCAAGATTAATCTGTCACCACACAATATTACAGCACCATTGACTATTTTCCCTATGCTATATTTTTCATCACTGTCGCTTATTTTATAACTGGCAGTTAGTATCTCTTAATACCCTTCACCTATTTAGAAATTTTGTCTCTTTGGATTAAGCTAGGTTTGACAGGCACACACCTGAATATTTTATCTTAAAAAATATGATAAACTTTTGTTTTAGAATCATCACTATAGTTACCCATGGAAATACAGTCATTTAAATCTTCAAGGAACTGGGGCTCCTGGGTGGCTCAGTTGGTTGGTGTCTGCTTTTGACTAGGGTCATGATTCCTGGGATCAAGCCCTGTGTCCTGCTGAATAGGGAGTCTGCTTCTCCCTCTGGCCCTCCCCCCACCTCTGCAAGTGCTCTCTCTCCCTCTCTCTCTCTCTCAAATAAATAGTTTTTCGAAAAATAATAAATAAATAAATTTTCAAGGAACTTAACTACTATTCCTTTAAGAATAATAGCTTGAGCAATTAAAACTAATAAGCATAATAACAATACTTCTCTAATAAAATGTCACCTAGTGGAGCCTCAGAGACAGAACACAGTTCTTCTAAGTATTCCCCTCCAAGAGAATTACCTTTCTGGGCTCACATTTTAATCAATATCATTATCTTCCTGAGTGCTACATGATTAAAAATAACACTGACAATTGTCCTACTTTCAGAGCACAGCAGGGTTGATGAGACTTCACAAAACTAAGTTGGTTTATAAGAAAGGAGATACATGGGGTCAAATTGAAAACCATGGAGCTAAGAGCCCCCAAATCTTCACCCTCATTTTACTATAATGAACAACAAAAGACGAATTAGAAGAAAGTTTGTTTTGCTACTGCCTCTTTATAGTCTGGGGCATCTAAGTCTGCATGGAAGGTGGAGGTTGTGAAAGAGAGGACATCTTGTTAGGAACAGCCTACCTGAAAAAAACTTCCTGGAATCAGAAACCCTCAGGACTAAGAAACACCTAAAATGTTGTCTGGTCTAGTTCTTGGACTATGATGAGGTCCTCATGGATCCGGTTTAAAAACTCCACCAAGGTGGTAATGTGAACAGCCCTCATGGAAGAATGAATGAGCCAATTTTAAAAGCCCTAACTGGAAAATGAAAACAATGGATAGACACCAGGCAGGATGCTTTCTGTTCAATAGGAGAAAGAACTCTCAAAACTAGAAGTTGTCCAACATGAACCAAAAAGACTTTCCTCAGAAGGCTGAATAAGCATACATCAAGACTAGTCCCACTGGTTGCTGAATTTAAAGAGGATTAATAAGCAAACATATGGAGACCTGATATTTAAGAGAAATTGGTGTGGACTGTGTTGAATAGTGGAAGTTCAGGAATCTGTTCTTAGGTTGGTTCCCCTGGGAAATAGACTCAGAGAGGGAGATTTGGTTGCAGGATGTTGCCTCAGGATCAATACCTGCAGGCGAGTGAAGGAAGCAGGACTGGGCAAAGGGAGGTATTAAGCAATAATGCACAAGCAAGAAAGGCCTCCTCAGATCCCACAGGAGGTCTGGAATTAGATGCTTTTGTAGAGTTGTCCTGCCTTGAAGCAAGGTCTAGTCTACACCTGCAAACCAGTCCTGGCTTTGGGCTACCCTGGGGGGAAGAGGTGTAAACTTGAATTAGAAGACTTTATTGAGGATAATTCCAGGAGAGGAACTCACTGAGAGTCCCTCAGCTCTGAGAAGGATGTGGACAGCATAGAACAGCCTCTTTTACAGTCTTCTTTCTCTGTCTCTCTAGAACCTAACCAGGGAGTTATTCTTGTCATCCTCCGAGGCCAAATAACCCATAGCCTGGAGTTTGTTTACAGAAGAGTGTTCCTCAAGTCTCACTTGCTGACTGTAGTTTAAGAGGATGAGCATGCGCAGAACAATGTGGATTATATCATTAAGCAAATTATCAGGTGAGGCTTTCTCTAATGACTATTATAGAGATGACTCATTCAAGTCAGTCTGACAGTAGAACAGAAAAGTGTAGCAATGCAGTTTGAAACTGATAGAATTTAAGAAAAGAATGATTCTTAGGACATTTGCACAGACTTCAGTTTCTTTTATTCCCCCCAGCCCTTGATTATTATGAGCTATCAATATGAGGAAAGGTATACAAATAGGAGAAATGGGGACACTGTGTACCCAAAGGGAGGATTTCACATGAAGAGAAAACAAAAGCTAAGAAAGATCTTTGTAGTTCTATATAACTGTGTTTCCTGCAGCAGCTCAGGTGCTTCCCTCAGTTTTCCCTCGGCAATCCTGTGAGGTAGAGATGGCCACCCACATTCTGTAGATAAGAAACCTGAGGGGAGAGAAACTTAAATGATTTGCCTGAGGCCACACTTCAATTAGGTGACAGAACTGGGTTACTCACCCACATGTTTCTACCACAAACTATGATGCTCTGCCTTTTTTGTGCCAAAAAAATCCAGTTTTAATTTCATTCAATGTTTATTAATCACCTAAGTAGGCATTGAGTTAGAATTAGTGGATAATTCTTCAAAGGTATAAAACTGCATCCCCTTGGGTCCTGACCACAAAGCAGCCACAGGACAGGCTGAGAGTCACGTGACCTCCATGAGTGAGGAAGTAGTAGCAGAGTCCTGAAGGGACCCAGACAGCAACAAAAAGGAAAAACATATCCTTAGCACTATTAGGTGCCACTTACATGGCACTTCACAAGCAACCTCTTTCATCTTACAGCTCCCTGGAGAAGGTATAATTATTGTTCCTATTTAATAGACAAGTAAATAGAGACCCAAAGTGGTGAAACAAAATACACAATTAGTATGTTCTAGTGCTGTGACTAAAATCCAAGCCTGTGTGATTCATAAAGCCTAAGTCTTCTCTATGCCCCGCTGCTTAGGCAGGGAGCACTCCTAATCATCAGGAATGAGGAGAGTCTTTGTGTAAGAGTATTTGCCACAGACTAGGATGTCATTGTCCATCCCTCTGTTAGAATTACTCCTTTTCTCTACGTTAGTGTGGCTTAATGGTATTGTGGGTTAGACAAGTCTTCAAAAACTAGTATTAACTTTTTGCTAGGACAGGCACTCTGGAAGGGGTCATAGGTATTAAAGAGTACTATCATTTACATGATAGCACTTTTGTGCTATTATTATTATACCATGTATAAGTGTTACTTCCTCAATTAAAATCCAGTTACAGAGGGATGGGCAATAAATGAAAGGGAAGGAAAAGGGGGATTTTTAAGATGGAATTAAGGAAAGCATAGGATTTGGAAAGATAAAAAAGAGGACAAGACATTCCAACAGGCAAACATTTGAATAAAATCTGTGAGATAGTGTCATGAGCTGAATTGTGTCCCCAAAATTCCTATGTTGAAGTCCTAACCGCCAGTAGCTCAGAATGTGAGTGTACTGGGAGATAGGAACTTTAAAGAGGGGATTAAGTTAAAATGAGGTCATTAAGGTAGAGCACTAATCCCATATGAGTAGAGTCCTGATAGGAAGTGGAAGAGACACCAGAGCACAGAGAGAAGGCCATGTGGGGGCACGGCAGGAAGGTAGCCATCTGCAAGCCAAGGAAAGAGGACTCAGGAGAAACCAAATTTGCCAGCACCTGATCTTGGACTTGAAGCCTTCAGAACTGTGAGAGAAAAAAATCTCTGTTGTTAAAGTCACCCAGTCTGTGGCATTTTGTTATGGTAGCCTGAGCAAGCTAATACAGATAGCAAAGTACAAAGTCTTTGTGAGGAAGGGTCCAAAGTGGCCACCTTCATAAAAAATCAGGAGGGATGGTAGAGAGATAAAATAGAAAAGGCAAATGGGATAGATCATAGAGAACTGTGTGTGCGTATACACATGATGTGCACCTTAAGGAAAATCTAGTTTTCAGACCAGCCATGAAGAGTAAGAAAGAAGTGAAAAAAAGAGTCCTCATCTATAGTTCTCCACATTGCAGAAATACTTGTAATGGAAGAGTCTACTGAGAATTTACTTTTCTTTCATGGCCACCTATAAAGTTACCTTGTCTAACCAAGTTTATGATTTTCCATTCTCTAACTGGTGCCTTTCTGGCCTAATTATTTTCATTTCTTTATTGATGCCATTCTCTACCTTATTTGTATATCCCAACTTTATTCTAAACCTTAGCTTTCTGAGGATTATGCAACTGCAAAATATATTGACCTGAAACTTTACTAAACAGACTGTCAGAGTTAGGAGAGCTTTCCAGAGTGTCTTGTCTAGTGCTCTTTATTCCCAATAAACAGAGTGAGGCCCAGAGAGGGAAGGGGCCTCCCAAGTTCACACACACGTACAACCACGCTCCAATGCCCTTGCTCCCAGTTTACCTGCTTCCTAGCTCACCTGGGCCCAGTTTTTGCTGAGATCAGAGCAGCTCCAAGCCGAATCACCTTTTCTCCACAGAGAATACCATTCCCCTGTGTGTAGATGGCAGAAGAGGGCATACAGAGTTTGGTGACTGACCCGAGGTCACATACCCAACCCTGAACAGAAGAACCCAGTTCCTCATTTCCTGTTCTGTCCCCTAACAGTTCCATTTTCTATATCCTGCAAGTGATTCTAGCATGAAATTCTAAATGGGAAAACAGAAACAATCAATGTGCCATTATCATATCCATTTCCAGTCCCGCAGTGGCCAACTTTCATCCAGGAGCCATCTGTGAGAAAATGTAATGGTCCCTCTGCTCTACTCCTCCACCTCAGAAGCTCTTCCTGCCTGTCAGTAGACTAGAGATAGAGCCATAGTCTGCTGAATTGGAGCAGCCTTTAGAAGGTAATCTAGACTTTCGCCTCCTGCAAATTGTCTTTGAGGTTCTGCTTAAATTTCAAATAGCAAGCTACTAACTTATTTATCAGGCAGCTTTTCACACTTTCAGTTAGTTGTTTTATTTTATTTATTTATTTATTTATTTATTTATTTATTTATTTATGATAGTCACACAGAGAGAGAGAGAGAGGCAGAGACATAGGCAGAGGGAGAAGCAGGCTCCATGCACCAGGAGCCCGACGTGGGATTCAATCCCGGGTCTCCAGGATCGCACCCTGGGCCAAAGGCAGGCGCCAAACCACTGCGCCACCCAGGGATCCCTCAGTTAGTTGTTTTAAAGTGTATTTTTTAATGTAACCATCATAATCCAGAAACCCAGTTGATTCAGTCTCAGAGGGAGTTTATATTCAAAAAGTATAGTCACTATCCAAAAATAATGAGAAAGGAATTCTATTCTTCATTCATTTGCACTAAAGGGGACCCAAATACATCACAAAATCCTTTCTTCTCCCACCCTTTTCTCTCAGTATACTGCTGTTTGATCACTATCTTCCCCTTTAAAAATTCTTCCTCTGCTCCCACTAAGGCTCCTTCCCTTCTCCCTTTCATTGCCCTCTCTTCCCAGCCCTTTATTAATAGATTGACTTAGCATCTCTCTCAGCAAGAAAGAATTATTCCTTTCACAAGAGGGAGAAATTGATCTGGCAATTTGGGGATTAACTTCTGTGGATTGTATGAAGCTAAGTCAATGTCTGCTAATTCCTACCTACTAGTCCTGTTGAAGTGACTTGACCTCAGAGCCACTCTTCCACATGACAGTGCTTTAAATATTTGACAAAAAATCCTTAAGCCAGTAACCACACTCTTTTCTGTTCTCCAAACCAAACATGCCTGCTGTGAAGTTGTTTTTATTTTGAGCCTTCATAAGTGAATGTGATGTGAAAGTACTACATGGATGCAGTTAAAAGAACAGATGTTGGCATTGTTGTTAGCCAATATTAATTAAACACTCAAATATGAATTAAGTCAGCTATGCTGAGGATAAAGTGCCAAACAAAACTCTGTCCTTCAGGAATATACTTTCCTGTTGGGAGAGATTGAAAACTAATTAACAAACAAATAAGTATGTAAGATATTATATAGTGATAAAACACTAAACAAAATAAAACAGAGATAGAGCTACTAGGACTCGGGATGGAGTTACTTTCAATATAGTGTTCAGGAATGGCCTATGGAGGATGTGACATCAGAAGTGAGACCTGAATAATCTGAAGGTGGCAATCATGTGACCAACTCCAACTCCAGTGTTAAGACCTTCTGATGGTAAAATGGCTTTGTATGTTCAAGGGGAAAGCACTATGGTGAGAAGATTATGCATATCATCTCATGGTGGAGAGGTTGACGGCATAAGTAAGGGAAGTCCCTTTACTCTTAGGGGGTGAAAAACTACATGAGGACTTTAGACCGAGAATGATAACTGATTTTGTTTTTAAAAGCATGCTTGGCTGTTATGTGAAAAACAACTGATGGAAAGCAAGAGAGAAGGGCACAACACCAGGCAGGAATGGTCCAAGTGGGAGATGAAGGGGGCTTCAACTAAATTTGTAGGGGTGGACATGATGAGCATGGTTTGGTTCTGCGATATGTTTTAAACCAACTTGATCTTGGTTTTTCAGGCGAGCTGCCTTGGCCTACAGTGAAAATCACACCCACACAGCCTTCCTAAAGTCTTCTGTTGCAGCCTCTGATGTCTATGGGCCAGTGTGAGTTGATATGCAAAATCCTCTCACCATGGTGCTTTCCCCTTGAACATACAAAGCCATTTTACCATCAGAAGGTCTTTGCGCTGGACTTTGAGTTGGTCACATGATTGCCATCTTCAGATTATTCAGGTCTCACCTCCGGAACCATCAAAATCCTAGAGAACACAGGCAACAACTCTGTGACATTGGCCAGAGCAACTTCTTTCTAGATATGTCTCCTGAGGCAGGGAAACAAAAGCAAAAATAAACTTTGAGATTTCATCAAAATAAAAAGCTTTTCCACAGCAAAAAATTAATTATTATTAAAAATAAAAGGCTGATTGTAGACAAATACACACAGTGTTACCCCAATTCTTAGCATTAGAAAAAGAGTAGAAAGATATAGATATAAATAGAGATTCATTTCTGGATAGATACGTAAGAAAGTTTTCATATCCTTTAGGAGGAGTAGAGAAAAAAGAGACTTTTATCTTCTATTTCATGCTTTTCTGTGTATTTTTAGAATTTACTTCACCATATGCATTTTTAATTTATAAAATGAATAAATTTTAAGATCTTTTATAACATCTAAATTTTCTTCCAGGGTAAATTTGAGTCTAGGAATAATTAATGTAGTATGCATTGCTTAGTAGGAGTAGCTTTTGACATACATGACATTAGAGAAGAACCTGATTTTAAATAGAAACCAAACAAAAAGTGAGGCCATCTGTTCTGACTGGTCACCTGGCATACACTCTCCTCACCATCAGGAGTAAAAGCTGCAGGAAAACATTCTACCACCAGAAGCCCTGCGACTACCCAGAGCAGCACTGTATGAGATGAGCTGCCAGGATTATCCACAAGATAATTTCAGGGCAGAGAAATGATGAGGGAGGATGATAGAAACATACTTGAGAATTGCCAGAAGAGGCCAAAACCCTGATAGATCATGGGAGAACCTGAGGAAGGGCCCCATGACAAGGGATCTCTGAACATCTGGAGGTTGATGAAAAGATATAAGGTTGTTCCCAGGTGTATCTGCATGGTCCCCCAGGGGGTTTTATGTACATGGTCCTCTCAGCTAAGCCAGGCCAAGAACCTGTGTTGATCTCATTTAAGCTGTGACCTCCCTCTTCACTGAACATGTGTTTTGAAAAATCCTCATCTGCTACATGTCAAACCCATATTTGTAACACAATCAGCAGTCTCCAAAGGGAGCTGACTCAAAGCCAACTTCAAGAACAGAAAGAATTCGGCAATCCACCACAATAATGAAGAAGATTAGTGGCAGGGTGCTTTCCTGGTTGCCTGATTTCCTTTTTCCTTTCTGTTTTGTCTTCTCGTCTTATCAATAACCATCACATATTTGGTGACTAGAGAGCCAATTTTCTGATAAATAGCGCATGTCATGAGAAATGATAGATCAACATTAGAAAAATAGGTTTTTGTTCATTCATGGAAGCTCCACACAAAGTACTATTCGGTAAGTGCCCATCCTTCAATATGTCACATGCAGTCACTGATAACCAGAGTTGCTGTAAACCTTGGGACATTTTGCTCTTTCATTCATTACATGTAAGCTCGACCAGATTAATTAACTTCATTCTAACTTGCTTTGTCTGTCCCTAATAGGATATTAGACAAGAGTGGCAATCCACGGAAGAGAAAGGGATGTAAAATACAGAGTGGTTCCCATTAGTTTGTTTTGCAAATCCTAATCTCTCAAAGCAAGCAAGATCCTGACATATATGGCTTTCCTTTGCTCACAGCCAGCATCACTAATTCAGCATAACAGCACTTTCCCTTACCGCTTCTAGATGAGGCCTCAGAGCTTCAGGCAACTACTTGAGAACTGACAGATAAGCTAGACTATCTTCCATCCCGGCAGCTGCTCCAGCCAGGCTTTTTCTTTGGATCCTATCCATGGTTTAGGACCCAAAGATATCAATTTCTCTTACACTGTACAGTGTGGTGTGTGCAATGTGGTATATCACGCCATTACTAATGGGTGACTACGACTGCTGAGGAATTTGCATAGAATAATACATCCTTATGCTGAACAGAAGCTAAGGAAGCTAAACTTTGTTCATGGATCATCCTTTGTCACTGGAAGTCTGAAAATCTGTGGGTTCCTCGTTAAATCATTTCCTTGAGACTTTCTGAAGAGTTTAAAAATAACTCAATACAGGCAAAAGAAAATTTAACTTCCATCTCTATGCACTCCTTTTCCATGTTTCTTTTCAAAGGAAGGGGGAGAATTGCTAACATAATTGGTCAGAAATCAAGAAATAATTGTGCCATGAATATTAATAGGTTAGAGACCTTAACCCTTGTTCTGCTCCTCTCTCTATGCCTTCCACTACACACAGCTTTTTTAGTAAGTCAAATGAGGCCTTTCCTTGGCAGGACTTGTGAGCTGCCTCTCCTCTTCTTAAACTTCATAAAACTTTCACTTAGCTGAGTCAGGGTTCTCCTTGGAGCCTAGCCATCTCTCCTTGCATGCCAAATCATGCTGGACATTGTGCTAGATTAGAATTTTATTCATTTCAGCTCCTTTCAATTAACAAAAATATTTTGAGCACCAACTATGTGCAAGCATCATAGTGGGTGGTAGGCATTAGCCATGCATAAAGTATAGAAAAATAGATCTTATATTCTTTTAATAAGTAAAACCTAGTGCTTTGGAAAAAAATTAAAGCATGCAAGTGGGATAGGGAATGGAGAGGTGAAAAGAACTGTTCTGATTTCAAGTAGAATGGTCAGGAAAGCCCTCAGTGAGAAGGTGACAGTTGAATTACACCCAAGAAAGCAAAATTCCAATCATGTAACTATTTTGAGAGAAGAAGCACTACAGATATGGAAAGAAGCAAAGGCAAAGAGCAGGGGGCATGACTGGGTGTCTGAGGAGCTGCAAGGAGGTCAAGTGGCTGGAACAGAGTGAGCAAAGTGAAGAGTAATAGGAGATGAGATCAGAGTTATGAGGTGGATGACAGGGGGCAGATTGCTTGAGGACTTGTGGGTCATTGTGATAACTTTCTATTTTACTCAGGATTAGGGGGAATAAAGAAGAGCTGTGTTAGATTCCTATTACTGCTATTACAAATTACAACAAATTTAACAGCTTTAAACAACAAATTTGTTTCTTTACCATTTTAGAAGTCAGAATTGCAAAATCAGTTTTACTGGACTGAGGTCAAAGTATTGGCAGGGATGATTCTTTCCAGAGGTTGTGAGGAGAGAATCTGTTTCTTACCTTTTTTCAGAGTTAGTGGCCCCTGTATGCCTATGCTTGTGGTCCCTTCCTTCATTTTCAATGAACGTGGCTTCAGTCTCTATTTGCATTATTATATCATCTTCTCCCTTGACTCTATTTCAGCTCTCTCATAAAGATGGTTGCAGTTATATCAGATCCCCCAAAAATCCAAGAGTATCTCCTCAGTTCAAAGCCCTTAATGTATTTATATGTGCAACATCTCTTTTTGTCATATATGGTAACATTCACCGGTTCTGGGGATTATGACATGGACATATTGGAGGGCATTATTCAGCCTACCAGCAGGTATCCCTGCTTTCCAAAAGATTGAGTTGTGCCAGTTCACCTTTAGGAATGACCTACCTTAGTACCCGACTTTAACTAACAAAGAAATCCAAAGAGAATTTTTGCTTTTATTAGAAAAGCTGTTACTGTACAAATCTAGGTCTTTCCTAAAAGCAAAGCTGCCTAGTGTAAACATTTGGAAACATACTCTTTGCTTTACACTATTTTGCCTTATTAAAGGTTTTGTAGGAACTCTATTTCTAGATAACAGGGGACAACTATACCTTAACTTGATTCTGGTTTCTAAAGCATTCTCTGGTCACTCTGTTGAGAATAGGCTTTTGGAATTGCAAAGGCAGAAAGAAGGGAACGAGGTAAGTGACTCTTGCAAAACCTCAGGCAGAAGATGATGATGGTTCAATTCAGAGTGGTGACAGCAGGGTTGTTGGGAACTCATACTTTGGATATGTTTTGAAGATAAAATCAACATGATTTGTTGCTATCAGCCATGAGGAAAATAGAAAAGCAACTGCCCTCCAAGTCTGAGCAGTTGGAAGGATAGATATGCTTTTTTTTTTTACCAAATGAGAAATGTTATTGAAGGAGCGGATTCAGAGGAACAATAATGAGTTTGGTTTGTACATATAAATTTGAAATGTCTATTGAAGATTCAAATTGAGATGTCAACATTTGAATTAAATCATAGGACTTGACTGTAAATAGGTGAATCAGACTAGTCTTTACCATAGTTGTGCACTGAGAGTCATTACACATACTTTAAGACCATTTGACTATTATTCTTTGTATGTAATTTACATAGAAACATCATGAGGGCAGGAGAATATGGAAGATGGGCAGTAGCATGGAAGGATTAATGTACTACCAAAACTCTGGCTGCAACACCATTGAAACAGCCTTGAAAAGATCCAAAATACCACTCAACCCCAACACTGTATATCTTTGGAAATGTAGTTTCAGTTTCCAATGTTGATAGAGACATTTACCAAGATCCCCTTGGATCTTGGTCTATGATCTATTTCAGTGGTCTTAAACTCTGGCTTGTGTCAGAATCAGGGGAGTGTGCTAAAATGCACCTTCCTGACTCCATCTTCAGAGTCTGACTCAGAAAGGTTGGGTGGTCATAATAGTGGTCTGCAACCCAGGTAGGAGTGTGGGAAAAGAGAGAAAGGATAGATTTGTCATAGTAAATGAGGCTATGTAGTAGCAGTTTGGTTTAGTTTGGTTTGGTTTGGTCTGTAGTTAAGAATTCATAAGCAAATTACATTTAGCATGAGCAAATGTATCATTTTATTTTCACAACACCCTAAGATGTGGGAAGAAATTAGTAGTATTAGTGTAATTTTATAGATGAGAAAACTGAAGCCCCAAGGAATGATGACTTTCTGAGGTCACATAGCCAGTCAAGGCAGAGCTGAGATTTTTCAGCTAAGGTTGTTTGACTTCAATTTGCATATCCATGCTAGTGCCCGGTGTTCTGTGTTGGGAATGGGAACATGGAAGGATGAATGGTTGGATTGTGAAAAGGGGGTGACTTGAACTTGCTGTTATGTTAATAATTTGATGTTATGTTAATAACATATGTTATGTTAATAATGTCTGGACTTACATTGGGATAATGGAGTGAGTTCTGGAGTCAGGCTTTCTGGGTTCAAATCTGGACTCTGACTTGCCGGTGATGTGACCCTGATGCCACATCACCTTTATAAATCTTGATTTTCTTTTCTGCAATTAGGTCTACAAACATAACCCACATCCCAGGTTATTGTGTTGGTTAAAGAAGATAATGCACTGAAATCTTATTCAACATGGCCTACAACATCTCTTTATGATCTGCCATCTGCTTTCCTCTCCAACTTCATGCATGAAATATCCTCTCCTATTGTACATCTTGCTCCAGAGATGCTAGCTTCTTTTTATTTTACAAACAAATCTGGTTCATATGGGATATTTATCTTGGAATACTCATCTGCCTGGAAAACTTTCCCCATTAAAAGAATGTCATTTCAAATGTTTCTCCCACACAGAAGTTTTCCCTGTACACTCAGGGACCCCTTCCTTCCTGGGTCACTATCCTGAAACTGTTTACCTGATTATTACTATCCCTCCAACTAGAATTTAAGGTGCATAATGTCACTTGTCCACTATTATAGCCAGAGGTCTTAGAAAAGTACCTGATAGTAAAGGGAACTCAGTGAACATTTGTGGGAAAGAAGATAGGGAAGAAGGGAGGGAGGGAAGGAGGGAGGGAAGGGAGGATGGATGGGAGGAAGGAGGGGCAGAAGAAAGGGAGGAAAGAAAGTGATTAAAAAAATGGAAGGAAGGAAGGAAGGAAGGAAGGAAGGAAGGAAGGAAGGAAGGAAGAAAGGAACTTTGCCTATCACCTGATTATAGAAGCACTAATGATATGCTACTACTATAATTATTAAATAGTTATTAAACACCAACTATGAGCCAGGAATTGTGCTAAGATTTACCAGCCTTACAACACAGTGTATCTTTCTGAACCACTGTTGCATATGGACTGAAAAAGTTAGGGTGGGGGTGACCCACTATGAGACTCTAACTCTTAGGACTCAATGAATTCAGGACTTAGAACCAAATCCTCAATATCTGTAGGAAATTTGAATTCAGCTGGAACCTGTCCCATGCACAAAACTCATTCTCCAAGTTCACACCAAACAGATGGACTGTGTATTGCACCTAGGAGTCCAGGCAACTCTGGCTGTGCGGTTGCATTGGAGAATCTCAAAGAAATGGAGTAGAACTTCCAAATTTCCAAAGGGGAGTGAGGTCCTAAGTCCCACTTACAATTTTGAATCGCACAGGTTATGGGTTTTCAATGGATCTTTTCATTGTTTATCTTCACTTAACGTTCACTCCCTTTCCATCTGGGATGAGAAGACATCATCTGGCACCTCTGCCAACCTCATCATCACAATTATTTACCTGGCAGAGAACGACTGGTTTGAGGAACAGATATAGGATTTCTAGAGAGTTAAATATACACATCCCTCTTCTGCAGAGTTGTGAGCATCGGTGAGTGAGAGCAGGAAAGCTTCTGTGTGTTCAGAGAACTTTGGAGATCTCTCATTCCTTTACCAGTTTGAATTAGCAACTGGACATAAATGCCCTTCAGCTGAGAATGAAACAGGCTCAGTTCCCAAAGCAGAACCATGGTCTTTGTTAAAAAGAATTTTTGAGTCTCCTCTCTTGGGCATCTACAATGAGATATTTAGGAGGTAGCACCAGTAACTTGCTCTAATTGGGAGACACTCATTCTATCCAGATTTGGAGTGTGTCAATCTAAAAGTCAAGTCTTTATTTTTCTCCTTGTTTTGGCAAAATAAGTGTTGGAATTCAGTTCATTTCACAAAGATTTGAAGAACATTTACTGTGTGCCAGGCCCCATATGTTGACATTACAATGGTAAACAAGCTACTTTTCTCATGGAGCTTATAGTCCAGTGGAAAATAGTCAAGGAAATAATTCATTATAAGTCATTATGATGAGAGCTAGGCATTATAGAGTATTTTTTGAACCCAGAGATATTTACCTAATCCAGATTCAGGTAGACAAAAAAGCCTGCCAGACAAAGAGGTATCTTAATCTGAATCCTATATGAACCATGGACCAGTAAGTAGTCAATGGATCTGAGATCCAGGTCTCATTTTTTCTGTTATTAGTCTTATAAACATGGGCAAGTGTTTTAAAATCAAATAACATCAGTCTCTTTATCTTGGAAATGGGGCATCTCACAGGATCCGGTAACAAAAAAAATGGGCAAGTTACTGGAAAATTCTAAAGCATTCTACAAACCGCAAGGCAAGGTATTATATGAGGCACTATTGCTATTGATTCTCTAGCATCTTAGCCTATATGTGCTTGGCTTGAAGCCAGAAAGTTTGGTTTCTTTTCCTAGCATCATTAATCTCCGAAAGTGTTTTGAAGTTATTTTGTAACCAAGCTCCACAAATGGAAAGTCAAATTTATTGCCAGCTTAACTCTGCTGATATTCAATCTTATCCCCCAACATATCCCAAGTTCTGACCCCATAAGGTTTTTTTCTGGTCTTCATACATTCCTAGGAAGCAAAAGAGCATGATCCATGAATATTTACCAGCATGATTTGTGATTTGTAAGCAGATATGAGGATAAAATGTTAATATTTCAAGCATCAAGGTTGAAATGCGTTCAAACTGAAACAGAGCTCTATTCCAAAGCAAATATGAGGAACAAGCTCTTCCATGGCATTACAGCAAGATTTATTTTTATGTCTCATCTTTTATAAAGCGTAAAAACACTCTCAACTCTCAGGGCAGCCCTTCTCACCTATCATCCGTGGAGAAACCAGAGTTAATGTTGTCTCTTCCTGAATTGAAATACATTTTCCCACTAATGAATAGGACAGTGGCCAATATGTTCATCTTCAAGTGTGATATCTGGAATTACCCATGAGATAGAAAACCACACTCTAAAAACTGTGGGCCCAATGCTCAGAGAGAATCAATGTCAATTCCTTAGATATATTTGGACAAAAGAAAATGCCCAAGAGAAACAAGACGTCAAAAGATAACCTGAGAGAGAAAACAAGAGGAAACACTAAGTGTTAATCTACAGAGACAATGCTTGTATGCTGCCCCACATTGTTGTAACTCAGCATAAGTAATTACTTTTCACTTTTCTTTTTTTATTTCATTTTTTTTAATTTAAATTCTAGTAGGTTAACACCTATGGTATAATTGGTTTCAGGTGTAGAATTTATCGATTCATCACTTATATATAACACCAAGTGTTCATCACAAGTGCCCTCTAACTACTTTTCCTTAGAAACAGAGTTTTCTAGAGAACTTTTGATTCAGATGAGGAGTTCTCATCCTAATACTGGATCTTAGAAAGCTAAGATAAAGGCTCCCTCTCAAGTCTACTCAACCTCAACACTTGGCATGATTTGACTGGGGACTCAAAATGCTGAAATAAAACTAAAGCAGAGGGTTGAGGTAAGAGTTAATGGAGGAGTTTTTGTACGTCTTTTCAAAATAGGTTGCCATTCATTAAAATTCAGATGAAGACTTCTAGGACTGAATGTTTCCATCTGGCGTCCTTTGGAAGACAGTATAGTGAAACAGTTCAAAACCTGAATTAGGGGGGGAGGAGCAAGATGGCGGAAGAGTAGGGTCTCCAAATCACCTGTCTCCACCAAACTACCTAGAAAACCTACAAATTATCCTGAAAATCTATGAATTCGGCCTGAGATTTAAAGAGAGACCAGCTGGAATGCAACAGTGAGAAGAGTTCGCGCTTCTATCAAGGTAGGAAGACGGGGAAAAAGAAGTAAAGAAACAAAGGCCTCCAAGGGGGAGGGGCCCGCGAGGAGCCGGGCTGAGGCCGGGGCGAGTGTCCCCAGGACAGGAGAGCCCCGTCCCGGAGGAGCAGGAGCTGCACCGACCTTCCGGGGGGAAAGGGGCTCGCGGGGAGTTGGAGCAGGACCCAGGAGGGCGAGGATCTCCTCGGGCTCCCTGGGACAGTAACAGAGCAACTGCGCGCCCAGGAGAGTGCGCCGAGCTCCCTAAGGGCTGCAGCGCGCACGGCGGGACCCGGCGGGACCCGGAGCAGCTGAAGGGGCTCGGGCGGCGGCTCCGCGGAGGGGGCTGCGCGGCCCCGGGAGCAGCTCGGAGGGGCTCGGGCAGAGGAAGAGGCTCCGTGCAGAGGGGGCTGCGCGGTTCCAGGAGCAGCTCGGGGGGCTCGGGCGGCAGCTCCGCGGAGGGGGCTGCGCGGCCCGGGAGCGCGAATCCACCAGCGCAGGCCCCGGAGCACAGGGCGCCGGGACACAGCCCAGGATCCCGCCTCCCCCTGGACAGGCAGAGGCCGGGAGGGCCCAGGACAGCGAGGACGCTCCTGCCCCAGCTGAGCAGATCCGCGGCCCCGCCCCGGAGCCTCCAGGCCCTGCAGACGGAGTTCCTGCCTGAGCTGAATCCAGGTTTCCAGAGCTGCCCCGCCACTGGGGCTGTTCCTCCTGCGGCCTCACGGGGTAAACAACCCCCACCGAGGCCTGCACCAGGCAGGGGCAGAGCAGCTCCCCCAACTGCTAACACCTGAAAATCAGCACAACAGGCCCCTCCCCCAGAACACCAGCGAGACGGACAACTTCCAGGAGAAGCCAAGGGACTTAAAGTACACAGAATCAGAAGATACTCCCCGGTGGTTCTTTTTTTTGTTTTTTGTTTTGTTTTGTTTTGTTTTGTTTTGTTTTTGTTTTGTTTTGCTTTTTGATTTGTTTCCTTCCCCCACCCCCTTTTTTTTCTCCTTTCTTTTTCTTTCTCTTTTTCTTCTTCTTTTTTTTTTTCCGTTTTTTTTTCTCTTTTTCTTCCCTTTTTTTTTCTTCTCTTTCTCTTTTCTTTCCTTCTTTCTCTCCTCTCTTTTTCTCTTTTTCCCAATACAATTTGCTTTTGGCCACTCTGCACTGAGCAAAATGACTAGAAGGAAAACCTCACCTCAAAAGAAAGAATCAGAAACAGTCCTCTCTCCCACAGAGTTACAAAATCTGGATTACAATTCAATGTCAGAAAGCCAATTCAGAAGCACTATTATACAGCTACTGGTGGCTCTAGAAAAAAGTATAAAGGACTCAAGAGACTTCATGACTGCAGAATTTAGAGCTAATCAGGCAGAAATTAAAAATCAATTGAATGAGATGCAATCCAAACTAGAAGTCCTAACGACGAGGGTGAACGAGGTGGAAGAACGAGTGAGTGACATAGAAGACAAGTTGATAGCAAAGAGGGAAACTGAGGAAAAAAGAGACAAACAATTAAAAGACCATGAAGATAGACTAAGGGAAATAAACGACAGCCTGAGGAAGAAAAACCTACGTTTAATTGGGGTTCCCGAGGGCGCCGAAAGGGACAGAGGGCCAGAATATGTATTTGAACAAATTCTAGCTGAAAACTTTCCTAATCTGGGAAGGGAAACAGGCATTCAGATCCAGGAAATAGAGAGATCCCCCCCTAAAATCAATAAAAACCGTTCAACACCTCGACATTTAATTGTGAAGCTTGCAAATTCCAAAGATAAGGAGAAGATCCTTAAAGCAGCAAGAGACAAGAAATCCCTGACTTTTATGGGGAGGAGTATTAGGGTAACAGCAGACCTCTCCACAGAGACCTGGCAGGCCAGAAAGGGCTGGCAGGATATATTCAGGGTCCTAAAGGAGAAGAACATGCAACCAAGAATACTTTATCCAGCAAGGCTCTCATTCAAAATGGAAGGAGAGATAAAGAGCTTCCAAGACAGGCAGCAACTAAAAGAATATGTGACCTCCAAACCAGCTCTGCAAGAAATTTTAAGGGGGACTCTTAAAATTCCCCTTTAAGAAGAAGTTCAGTGAAATAGTCCACAAAAACAAAGACTGAATAGATATCATGATGACACTAAACTCATATCTGTCAATAGTAACTCTGAATGTGAACGGGCTTAATGACCCCATCAAAAGGCGCAGGGTTTCAGACTGGATAAAAAAGCAGGACCCATCTATTTGCTGTCTACAAGAGACTCATTTTAGACAGAAGGACACCTACAGCCTGAAAATAAAAGGTTGGAGAACCATTTACCATTCGAAAGGTCCTCAAAAGAAAGCAGGGGTAGCCATCCTTATATCAGATAAACTAAAATTTACCCCAAAGACTGTAGTGAGAGATGAAGAGGGACACTATATCATACTTAAAGGATCTATTCAACAAGAGGACTTAACAATCCTCAATATATATGCTCCGAATGTGGGAGCTGCCAAATATATAAATCAATTATTAACCAAAGTGAAGAAATACTTAGATAATAATACACTTATACTTGGTGACTTCAATCTAGCTCTTTCTATACTCGATATGTCTTCTAAGCAAAACATCTCCAAAGAAACGAGAGCTTTAAATGATACACTGGACCAGATGGATTTCACAGATATCTACAGAACTTTACATCCAAACTCAACTGAATACACATTCTTCTCAAGCGCACATGGAACTTTCTCCAGAATAGACCACATATTGGGTCACAAATCGGGTCTGAACCGATACCAAAAGATTGGGATTGTCCCCTGCATATTCTCAGACCATAATGCCTTGAAATTAGAACTAAATCACAACAAGAAGTTTGGAAGGACCTCAAACACGTGGAGGTTAAGGACCATCCTGCTAAAAGATAAAAGGGTCAACCAGGAAATTAAGGAAGAATTAAAAAGATTCATGGAAACTAATGAGAATGAAGATACAACCGTTCAAAATCTTTGGGATGCAGCAAAAGCAGTCCTAAGGGGGAAATACATCGCAATACAAGCATCCATTCAAAAACAGGAAAGAACTCAAATACAAAAGCTCACCTTACACATAAAGGAGCTAGAGAAAAAACAGCAAATAGATCCTACACCCAAGAGAAGAAGGGAGTTAATAAAGATTCGAGCAGAACTCAACGAAATCGAGACCAGAAGAACTGTGGAACAGATCAACAAAACCAGGAGTTGGTTCTTTGAAAGAATTAACAAGATAGATAAACCATTAGCCAGCCTTATTAAAAAGAAGAGAGAGAAGACTCAAATTAATAAAATCATGAATGAGAAAGGAGAGATCACTACCAATACCAAGGAAATACAAACGATTTTAAAAACATATTATGAACAGCTATACGCCAATAAATTAGGCAATCTGGAAGAAATGGACGCATTCCTGGAAAGCCACAAACTACCAAAACTGGAACAGGAAGAAATAGAAAACCTGAACAGACCAATAACCAGGGAGGAAATTGAAGCAGTCATCAAAAACCTCCCAAGACACAAGAGTCCAGGGCCAGATGGCTTCCCAGGGGAATTTTATCAAACGTTTAAAGAAGAAACCATACCTATTCTCCTAAAGCTGTTTGGAAAGATAGAAAGAGATGGAGTACTTCCAAATTCGTTCTATGAAGCCAGCATCACCTTAATTCCAAAGCCAGACAAAGACCCCGCCAAAAAGGAGAATTACAGACCAATATCCCTGATGAACATGGATGCAAAAATTCTCAACAAGATACTGGCCAATAGGATCCAACAGTACATTAAGAAAATTATTCACCATGACCAAGTAGGATTTATCCCTGGGACACAAGGCTGGTTCAACACCCGTAAAACAATCAATGTGATTCATCATATCAGCAAGAGAAAAACCAAGAACCATATGATCCTCTCATTGGATGCAGAGAAAGCATTTGACAAAATACAGCATCCATTCCTGATCAAAACTCTTCAGAGTGTAGGGATAGAGGGAACATTCCTCGACATCTTAAAAGCCATCTATGAAAAGCCCACAGCAAATATCATTCTCAATGGGGAAGCACTAGGAGCCTTTCCCCTAAGACCAGGAACAAGACAGGGATGTCCACTCTCACCACTGCTGTTCAACATAGTACTGGAAGTCCTAGCCTCAGCAATCAGACAACAAAAAGACATTAAAGGCATTCAAATTGGCAAAGAAGAAGTCAAACTCTCCCTCTTCGCCGATGACATGATACTCTACATAGAAAACCCAAAAGTCTCCACCCCAAGATTGCTAGAACTCATACAGCAATTCGGTAGCGTGGCAGGATACAAAATCAATGCCCAGAAGTCAGTGGCATTTCTATACACTAACAATGAGACTGAAGAAAGAGAAATTAAGGAGTCAATCCCATTTACAATTGCACCCAAAAGCATAAGATACCTAGGAATAAACCTCACCAAAGATGTAAAGGATCTATACCCTCAAAACTATAGAACACTTCTGAAAGAAATTGAGGAAGACACAAAGAGATGGAAAAATATTCCATGCTCATGGATTGGCAGAATTAATATTGTGAAAATGTCAATGTTACCCAGGGCAATATACACGTTTAATGCAATCCCTATCAAAATACCATGGACTTTCTTCAGAGAGTTAGAACAAATTATTTTAAGATTTGTGTGGAATCAGAAAAGACCCCGAATAGCCAGGGGAATTTTAAAAAAGAAAACCATATCTGGGGGCATCACAATGCCAGATTTCAGGTTGTACTACAAAGCTGTGATCATCAAGACAGTGTGGTACTGGCACAAAAACAGACACATAGATCAGTGGAACAGAATAGAGAATCCAGAAGTGGACCCTGAACTTTATGGGCAACTAATATTCGATAAAGGAGGAAAGACTATCCATTGGAAGAAAGACAGTCTCTTCAATAAATGGTGCTGGGAAAATTGGACATCCACATGCAGAATGAAACTAGACCACTCTCTTTCACCATACACAAAGATAAACTCAAAATGGATGAAAGATCTAAATGTGAGACAAGATTCCATCAAAATCCTAGAGAAGAACACAGGCAACACCCTTTTTGAACTCGGCCATAGTAACTTCTTGCAAGATACATCCACGAAGGCAAAAGAAACAAAAGCAAAAATGAACTATTGGGACTTCATCAAGATAAGAAGCTTTTGCACAGCAAAGGATACAGTCAACAAAACGAAAAGACAACCTACAGAATGGGAGAAGATATTTGCAAATGACATATCAGATAAAGGGCTAGTTTCCAAGATCTATAAAGAACTTATTAAACTCAACACCAAAGAAACAAACAATCCAATCATGAAATGGGCAAAAGACATGAAGAGAAATCTCACAGAGGAAGACATAGACATGGCCAACATGCATATGAGAAAATGCTCTGCATCACTTGCCATCAGGGAAATACAAATGAAAACTACAATGAGATACCACCTCACACCAGTGAGAATGGGGCAAATTAACAAGGCAGGAAACAACAAATGTTGGAGAGGATGCGGAGAAAAGGGAACCCTCTTACACTGTTGGTGGGACTGTGAACTGGTGCAGCCACTCTGGAAAACTGTGTGGAGGTTCCTCAAACAGTTAAAAATAGACCTGCCCTACGACCCAGCAATTGCACTGTTGGGGATTTACCCCAAAGATACAAATGCAATGAAACGCCGGGACACCTGCACGCCGATGTTTCTAGCAGCAATGGCCACGATAGCCAAACTGTGGAAGGAGCCTCGGTGTCCAACGAAAGATGAATGGATAAAGAAGATGTGGTTTATGTATACAATGGAATATTACTCAGCTATTAGAAATGACAAATACCCACCATTTGCTTCAACGTGGATGGAACTGGAGGGTATTATGCTGAGTGAAGTAAGTCAGTCGGAGAAGGACAAACATTATATGTTCTCATTCATTTGGGGAATATAAATAATAGTGAAAGGGAATATAAGGGAAGGGAGAAGAAATGTGTGGGAAATATCAGAAAGGGAGACAGAACGTAAAGACTGCTAACTCTGGGAAACGAACTAGGGGTGGTAGAAGGGGAGGAGTGAGGGGGGTGGGAGTGAATGGGTGACGGGCACTGGGTGTTATTCTGTATGTTAGTAAATTGAACACCAATAAAAAAAAAAATAAAAAAAAAAATAAAAAAAAAAAACCTGAATTAGGGAGTCTATCTTAAACTTTAGTTGTACTAGAATTTTTCATTTGCCCACTATTTGCATTTTTGGGTTAATACAGAAAAGTCATTGTTTAACTTCCTACCAAGAGACTGAAATCAAAGGAGAGAGCAATAACTTGAGGAGGCAGGAAAAAAGATGGAGATCACAAAAGCTTCTTTGGGGTGTTCTATAAAGGGAGTCAGTGATGAGGCAGTACAAAGAAGGTAAGTTGAGAATGTTTTCATGTTCTAGAGAGAAACTGTCCTAGCAGAACTGACACAGAAACACCTATTTGTCCTCAATCCTGAAGATTGTTTGAGGGCAATTAATTTTTCAGTCTACATTGTCTCTAAAGGAAGGATATCTGGAATGCCTAAGTGGCTCAGCATTTGAGCATCTGCCTTCAGCTCAGGGTATGATCCCGGGTGCAGGGATCGAGTCTTACATTGGGCTCCCTGAGAGGAGCCTGCTTCTCCCTCTGTCTATGTCCCTGCCTCTCTCTGTGTGTCTCTCATGAATAAATAAATAAAATCTTCAAAAAAAAGTAAAAAATAAAAGAAGGATATCCTTCTCCCTAACCTTAAAAAGTAACCTGAGACGTAACACAGAGATGACACTGTTGGAATTTATCATCCATCCTCTTCATATCCTCACTTTAAACATATTCCTTTATTGCGGTCTATATTTAACTCTGCCTTATTTTCCATCCTTTAGTTATGTTTCCCCCATCTCTGTATTATGAATTTAACAAGGTAGAGACCAAACACTGTGCCTCTCTTTTCTCTTCCCACACCTTCCCTACCAAGCCTGTATATAGTAAGTGTTCATGAAATATTTGGTGAAAAAAGAAAATAGACAATTGAAGTGGAAGTTTCAAAGATTCATGTTTTTTTTTTCTCTACCTAGTTGGTCCCTAAGCAAAATAAGGAAGAATGTAAGTTTAATTAAAGTAACCTCATAAGTATCCTTTTTTACTACTCACTCTCCCCATCAGTGTTCTTCAGATTGCCCACTTCCTTCACCATGAGCGTGACTTCAGTTCCAAACGTCCACGTATCAAAACTTACTTGCCTTGCTTTTCATTTATAAAAGGAATTTTATTTTCAAATTTTCAAGATAAAAACTATTTTCCTGGTAAACTAATCTGTTCATTTAATAGCTGATGACTCCTGGCATCTTAGGTGTGCTAGTCCTAAGTTTATTTTATAGGAGGTTTCTGGGACAAATGCCTTCATGAAAAAGATTATGTGTAAGACTCTAGATGGTTTAATAGGCTAATGGAAATTTAACAAGAAGTGGAGAGGTTTTCTAGTCTTCAAATCATTCACCCTGCAGCCTAGACCTAGTTATAAATAAGCATTCATATGATGAATATGAAAAATTGATAGTAAAAAGAAGAGCACAAATCATTAGATTTTCAAAAACTCAAGTCTTGGTGGCTGGTGCCAGAAACCTCATAAAAGAGCAGCTGTTTGAGATGGGCACTGTATTTTCTGTATTTATTTAAGTGCATTAATATTAGGAAAATTAATAAGAAGTCATAGAAGCTATTTTCTTATTCTTTAAAAGTCCAGATCTTCTGCATGCCTTCCTCCACTTGATTTTTCATGCATGTTATTTTGCTGTAGGCTGCCAGAATGCTAAAATATAAATGATCATTACAAGTTATATAGGCCTTTTTGACTAAAGAGTAAACCCAAAGGGTATATAATAGAGCAAGTTGGGGGGGGGGGGTCTGCTATAGGCTGTATATGAAAAGAAGTGACTGTGAAGGACATGATTCTAGAAGAGAAAATTGAAGAAAGACAACTTAATGTTTTTGCCCATCTTTGATTTTTAGAAGAAAATGAATACTTAGCTTAACACAGGTGGAGAAGAAAGAATAGCACAAAAATAGTAGATCATGGTGGGAAAAAAAAGGAGGTCTTTGAGTAAAGACACCTGTTCTGCCTCTAATAGGATGCTTTAATGGGAAAAAGACACTTTACTTTTTGGGATTCAAGTTGACCTAAATAAAAAATGAAGATGTTGGACCAAATGGTCTCCAAAGTCCCTTGGAAGAATGTTCTGATGCTCAAGGAGTTCAGAAAACTACTTGGGGTCCTTTGAACCTATCAGCTCCATGATTAAAATCTTCACGTATATTGACTCTCCTCTTGTGCAGGCTCAGGGCACTTAGCAACAGATTAGGCAGAGGGGTCAATTCCCAGGCCTTTGGATCTGAAAAATGTGGTGTCACTTTCTCATCTTTGATTCCAATGATATATTTTGGTTCATGATGCATGAAATCGATTGTGAAAGATAATCTCCCCAAGCTATACTGCAGAACCATTAGACACTGAATCTTATCTGCAGGTAAAGTTTCTTAAAGGATTTGTCTACAGATACATCATGGAAGCCAACCACAATGATGCAATGTGCTTTGAATCTCTAGTTGAGAAGGAGAACCACCAACTTTGGAAATGGTGGAAATAATACAGAGCCTGGAAAAGCCTTGCAGTTAATATGAAACTATCTGTGACCCAGCCATTCATTCATCTGACAATATCTATTGAGTTCCTATTATGCACCAGGCACTGTGGTGGGCACTTAGCAAGCAGTAATAAGCAAGAAAAACTTGGTCCTTAACCCAATGAAACTCATAGTTTAAGGATGCTATGACTGTTTTATGGACACCTACAATTGGATGTCATGGAAACCCTCCTTCAAAAATAGCAATTAAGAATTGAATAATGGGCGGGGGTTGGGGTGACTGGGTGACAGGCACTGAGGGAGGCACTTGGCGGGATGAGGACTGGGTGTTATGCGATATGTTGGCAAATTGAACTCTAATAAAAAAAAAAGAATTGAATAAGACTTCCAAGTCTTTTAGGTATTCCTCAAATGAGGTATTTTTAATTTCTTACCTTTGAGCACACTATACTTTATCAGGGTCCTCTTTAGGTGGAGCCAGATGTATTTAAGAAAAAGAGAACAGGATTCTTCATTCTCCCTGTTCTGAATACAGTTATATTAATGCAGCCTGTGATCCCAGTAGCTCTCATTAACATCATGATGATGATGATGATGGTAAGAATGAGAATGTGAAGATTCTGAATACCTGGACTAAAATCTGTATTCTATCTCTATCTTCGTTTGGGTTCCTCCAAGAACAGGAATAGGTTGAGGAACAGTTACAAGACCTAGATGGCCTGATTCTATTGTATACTCCTCACAGGTAAGTTCTTTTTGCTAAGAAACCCCTTCTTCCTCCCTATATTTCTCTATTTGCCTGCTCCCTGGCTGGTAGTGCCTATAAAAATCTTCAGGTCCTAGCCTAGATACCACATCCTGCAGGAAGCCTTCCTCAACTCCCAAACATGATTGGATTGCCTTCTTACATGTTTCTACAACATCTTGCCTTTGTTTTTGTCATACCACTTATGCTACTATATTTGCATTGCCTATTTTTCATTTGGATTCATACAACTGTGAGTTCTAAATGGGCACAGAGGGTGAATGAATGATAGATAGATAGATAGATAGATAGATAGATAGATAGATAGATAGATATTGCCTACTTTGCTCTGGACCAAACAAGCACAACCTCCCATATAACTCTGATTTGAAAAAGCACAGATCTGCCTTCTGCATAAATGTTGATTTACTCCCAATGAATATTCTTCCATTAGGCCTATTCTGGTTTCCTCCAATTCAGGAAATATGACTTATTTTGGTTATTAGAATAAGAAAAAACACATGGTTTTTAAAGACTATTTGGTGGATGCAAGGGGAGACAATCCCACAATAATCAGGCTACCTCTCCAGCCTGTAAGTCCTGGTGAATCCCTCTAACCATTTCTAGATAGTATGTTCAGAGAAACTAATTAGACACAACATCCCACAGGACAGGTGTCCTCCAGATGATGCTACTAGTGATGTAGGAAAAGATTGAGACCATGTGATTTCCCCCCTTAACTCTCAGAAGAGTCCTCATTCAGCCCAGGGAAACAAAAGCCAGGACCTGAAGAACCAATAGAAGAATAAAGAAGGCCATGAGCATTAGTGTCTAAGAGATCTTGAATTAAACTCTGGATCTATGGATCTGTCCCTTATCAGCTGTATGACCTCACAAGTCACTTACATCCTGTAAGCTTCACTTTCCTCTGCTGTAAAATAGGGATAACATTTTCTTTCTTTTTTTTTTTTTTTTTTAAGATTTTTGATCTGTTCATTTGAGAGAGACAGAGAGAGGACAAGCAGGGGGAAAGGCAAAGGCAGAGGGAGAAGCAGACTCGCAGCTGAACTGGGAGCCAGATGTGGGGCTCAATCCCAGGACCTGGAGATCATGACCTGAGCTGAAGGCAGATGCTTAACCATCTGAACCACCCAGGTGCCCTACATTTTTTTTTCTTAAAACCATGCCTGGGATTTAATATAGCCTAATCTTAAAAGATAGATGGTAGCATATAAACCGAATATCCAATTTTAAGTGGAAAGGGTTTTAAAAAGGTAGTAGGTTGCTACTCTTAAGAAGCAAATAGCTTTCCCGAAAAAACTCTTTTATACCATTGCAACTATAGCATGCACCAGGCTCACCTGCAGGACTTGTTAAAATAAAGATCAGTGGGCCTGACTCTCTGAGTTTCTGATCCAGTAGGTATGGGGTAATCCAGGCACTGTGCTGGGTCCTGGGAATATGGGACTGAGCTCGCTGATCCTTGTCTTCACAGACCTCACAATTTAATGGAGGAGGCAGACATTAAACAATATTCTGACACATGGAGTTTTCAGAAGACATCACATTCAGATTTCCCCCCACCCCAGAATATCATTAAGCCTTGTATTGGTTCTCGAACTTTGGTGTACATAGAAATTACCTGGGGTGGCAAGTGTTAAAATGCAGGTCCCAAGTTCCATTCTCAGAGAGTTCAATAGGTCTGAGGTAAAGCCAAGAACATGAATGTTTTATAAGTTCTCCAAATCATCCAAATGTAGGTGGTCTTCACCCTACACTCTGGAAACACTGCTTTATTAAAGGACATCATTCTTTGCTGATAGATTTTTAATGCAGGCTCTCAAATTGAAGTAGGCCAGACTACATTTCCCTCCATTTTAATAAAGAAGTTACTCAAAATTAAATCTCTGTGCTTCTCTCTCTTCCTCCAGTATTTTGACAGCCTTTAGGAAGCTATTTTAATTAAGTAATTCATGGAGAGAACACTGTTCAGTTGTGCCTTGGCTTTATTTGGAAAACAATAATTATAAACCAAAATCTCACTATTTCTGGAAGGATATGGGCATAAATAATATTTGTAAAATGGGAAAGAGCAGTGATGATGTATGTTCAAGTGTATACTAGATTCAAGCACCACCTGGGACAAATGCTTGACAGGCTCTGATTCCTGCACCTTCAAGATAAGGGTGCAAGTGACCAACAGGTCAGATAAAACGAGCCAATTCAAGAATGATGCAATGGAGAGAGAAATCATCATAAAGACAATTCACCTGAGGCCTGAGACTCTCAAGCACCTACTCTACAGCCACAGGAAGCAAGACCATGTCACTACGGGTTGCCATTTTCCCCACATTCCCCAGTGATACAGTGGAATGCTCTGTTAATGGTCTTTTCATTTGTCCCCTCCTGGTAACATGAGAAAGGAGCATGAAAACACAATGTACATTATCAAACTAGCTTGACAAGACATTAGCACCTGTAACAGGAGAATGAAAAAAAAAAGCCTCAAATACTTAATAAAATCAATAAAAATAACATACCACATATCAAATGGACAGAAATTCTTTGGCTAGGGTTGGTAAAGAAATTTCAGAGTCAGATAAAGTAATTGGGCTTCTGTCAAATCTGAACATCCTATGTTGCTAATCTATATTATGAAAGTTGAAAAAATTGGTGTTTGATTACAATCTAAAAGGAGATTCTGAGTGACATTCGAAATTACTTTGGTCCACAATCATTTAGTAATATAGCTAGTGCAAGTCTCCACAACTGAGCCATTCATCAAGTCAAAAATTACCCACCCATGTGCCATCATGTGATTACTCATAAATATTTGTGCATCATAACACATGCAGAGCAGAGTGAGACACTGCACAATCACAAGAGGGCACCCTCACCATTTGGGGAGACAGAGTACATGCAAACCATATCATCCCAGCATATACATAGAACCAACTGCCCATATCCTCTACTGGCTCCCACAGCAAGGAGATAATCAGGGGCAGGGATAATCAGAGAATGTGTTTGGTAGGAAGCAGAAGAAAATCTCATAACGAGTTGAAGGGGATAAAGTAGTTACAATTATCTGAAGAGGAAATGAGTACATTCCAAGTAGAAGATCTGAAAGACCCATGGTTAATCAAATAAATCTTTCCCTGATGAAAGCACTGGGAATTATATAAAATAAAGTCTGTTCTTACTTATCAAATAAATGCAAAATAAAAATAAGACAACATCTTCCACTAATTAAATTGGCAATATAAGATAATTATCAACAGAGTCAGCAAATCCTTCTCTAGGGTTGTAAATGTGATTGGCTACAACTTTTCTTGAGGGACAACTAGCAATGTATATCAATGGCCTTCAAAATTTATCATACATTTTAAGATAAAAATGCTATGTCTATTAAATGAAACCTACGTTGAATTTTTGTAAAATGGAAAAATCACAAAAATATGTACATCTAACAGGTGGGCATAGTTAAATTATGATGCATCCATACAATGATGATTGTGATGGAAAGAATATTTAATAACTTGCAAAATATTCATAGCAACTGATGAAGAATATGATCCAATTTTCATTTTAAAAGTACTTCCTATACACTAAAAACCGTCTAAAAATCTAAAATCATATTCACCAAAATATCAATGAATGATGGTTCTCTCTGAGTTGTAAAGTTAAGGGTGATTTGTATTTTTTTCTTTTTATTTATTAGTCATTTCCACATTTTTTTATAATATGTATGCTTTAGAAACCAGAAAAACATGAAAAGTGTTCTTTTAACAACTAAGGAAAAAAGATTGAATGAGTAAAGGTCAGTTTTTTCTCATTGCTCATAGTGTAAAGGTCAGATTCCCTTACATGGCTTGGCTCTACCTACTACTCCAGTCTCCCCTTATTACATTCCCACTAACTCTCTCAGCCTTAACCACACAGGTCTCCAGGTTTTTGCCATTTGCTTTCTATCACAGAGCCTTAGCATAGTAGATTAGATTATTTTTATAGTTATATATTCCCATCCCCTCCCTATAAGAGTATTATGCTCCTGCTCCCTGCCATGTACAGTAAGTACTATGTCTCCAGTGTTGAGGATTCTACTTCCCTGTCCCATTTGCTTTAAGTTTGGCTTTTTTTCTTTTAAA
The DNA here is from genome assembly GCF_053574225.1 of Canis aureus. Classification (NCBI taxonomy): domain Eukaryota; kingdom Metazoa; phylum Chordata; class Mammalia; order Carnivora; family Canidae; genus Canis; species Canis aureus. The sequence continues at coordinate 51,693,618 of NC_135614.1, forward strand.
GATTTTATTTATCTATTAGAGACAGAGAGAGAGAGAGAGAGAGAGAGAGAGAGAGAGAGGCAGAGACACAGGCAGAGGGAGAAGCAGGCTCAATACAGGGAGCCTGATGCAGGACTCCATCCCAGGTCTCCAGGATCACACCCTGGGCTGAAGGCAGCACTAAACCACTAAGCCACCGGGGCTGCCCTGAGTTTGGCTTTGATCTCTACTTTTCAGGCCTCAATGGCCCCTTCTTGTGGATTTTGAGAATGTTGAAAGCTCACTGTCATCAAAAGAAATGTAAGCAAACATGACAAGGCTACATCCAAGTAGAAGCCTTCAGAGTTATGTTCAAGGTTTCCAACAGTGCTCCTGACCTTTTGTTCTACTACAAGAATAGCATGTCCCACATTGGTGTTGTTACTTCAGTTTGAGTCCTTGAATGAGAGGCAGAGTCATGGCCCAAGCAGAGCTACCATTAACCTACAGCCTACCTGTGAGTAATAGACAAGTAATAAAACTTTACAGTATAAGCCACTGAGATGTGGAGGTCAGTTAATACTGCAGCAAGACAGACTAATACACATGGCACATGGCCATTTCTTTATCTAGAATATTTTGACACACCACCTCTACTCTACATAGTTAATTCCACTTCTTCCTTCACATCTCAGTTCTACCCTAGGCCCTGATCAGATCAAATCCTTTTCATGAGCTTTCCTTCTTAATACTTATGATAATCATAATATCACAACTTTTGTGTGATTGTTCAATCAATATCTAGTATGCCAGTACTATGAACTCCTTCAGAGCAGGGACAGTGGCTATTTATTTGTTCACCCATTGTACCCCCAGGACCTAGCACACTGTTTGGCACGCAGTATATCCTCAATAAAATATATATATATATATAAATATATATATAATATAATATAAATATTTTAATATTTATATTTTATATAATATTTATATAATATTTAAGCACTTTCACTTTAAAAGCACTTTATATATATATATGTATATTAGTTGATATTATCCTCGTAACTGTTTTGTGATGAAAGTACTACTATCTGCTCCTAATTACCCCCAGGGACATTTGGCCCTTTGCCCAACCACACAGCTGGGAGCTGGTGGAGAAGGGTTTAAATATAAGCACTCTGTGCCTAAGTATGTGTTTGTAACCACTAGATTATGCAGCCATTCATTTTGTCTAAAGGTTATGAGTACTGGGAAAGACTTGTGGAACTGCATTGGCCAGGTGAGAAAATATTTAATTTTAGTTTCTCTATTGTATCACATGGGATCATCTTAGCTACCACTAGCATGGGGAGGGCAGCTCCAGGAGATCATTTCCTCTCAAGTAAATAAAGCACACATGTTTTTCCACATCACTCTCATCATTTGGTGTCTACCCAGTGCTCCCTCCCGATTCACTGGTAAAGTGATGCCCATAACAGTGATGACATCATCACTAACACATTTTGGTCCTCTTCATACCCCTTGCTGTGCCTGCACAATCCCCTGCACATATTAGGTGCTAAGTAAATGTGTTTTAAATCAGATGGGTCCTGTCATTCTTGCCTTGTGATGTAAATGATTGGGATGGACAGTCATATAAGATATTGCCTGTACAATAACTCCTTTTGCGGGGGCAAGTGGGAGGTGAGAATCTCGTTCTAACACTAAATCTGACTGAAAAAATAAAAAACCTGAACATATTGCCTCAGCCATGGAGGAGGGAGAGGAATTGATTGCAGGGCCCATGAACCTGGCTTCTTCTCCAGGAGTAGTACCATGGGGAGTGAGCCCGGGAAGGGTTGGCATGAGAGGAGGCAGCTTTGGGAAAGGTAGTGTAGTAGTGGCAATAATTTAGGTCTGGATGTCAGAAGGGAGAAAGGGCAGAGCTAGGACTTAACATCTTTTCTGGTGGGATAAGAAAAGTTTCAATGACATCACTTCTAAGGTCTCTTACAGTTGGAATATCTGTGAGTCTTAACACTCTCTCATCTGACAAAACTCATTTGTAAGTTAAAGGGAGGAGGAACACACTAGAGCCAGCTGGGAAATTCCTGAGGGTAGGGGTAGAAGCATGAATTGAAAACAATGGAAACAACTGGTCCTTGTGGAGTTTAAAAGACATCAAGAAATGTCAGGCTGGGAAGAGAGCAGACCTCTTCTAGGACAGAATTCCTTGAAGCACAGGAGCCAGACCACTCACATCGGAATCCTGAGGGGAAAAGTTTTAGAATCTGTATTTTAAATCTCTGGGAATCTGAGAGTTTCATGCAGAAATCTGCATTTTTAAAACCCCAGATCATTCCTATGAATCTGAAGATCTATACATCTCTGATCTGGAGAGAGGGAATACTAACTTACCAGGGCAAGGATATAAAATCCCCACTGCTTAGATTTGGAACCTGAGCAATGATTGGTTTTTTCAAAGATAATTTAACGCTTTATTTTAAGACCACCTGTGGATTTAGAGGAACAGTCATTAATTGGCATGACTAAGTGCTTGTTAATAATAGAGCTGGAGTGTATCATTGTGCTTTTTTTGCTGATCTCCCCAACACAGACGAAGAAATGAAATCTCTCTTTTCAGCCTGGTGCTCAGATTTCAAAGTGTCTCTCAAGTTTCTCCCCCTCACCTTTTTTACTGAGAAAAAAAGGTGGCTGTTACATCTGTCATGAGACAAGCTGGGGCCCCTGAAATAGGGGTGCAATATAGCTAAGTCTCTGGCATAGAGATATAGCTGCTTGGCCTGGAATGAAGTTACCCTGTGAAGCAGCTAGACAAAACACCCATATTCTGACACTTGGTCTTCGAATTTCTACAAGTTTCTAAATCAATCACCAGAAAATGGATACTCTCTGGTCTCCCATATCTGAGCCAGGTGCCCAAGTTCTGGCTCTAATTCAGGGGCTCCCTCTAAAAATAAATTGGAGGGGCCAGCACCAAGCTGATGGAGACCAAATCAACCACCAACCAGCTAACAGCATAGGCAGCCTCTCTGGGGTTAGCTCTGGGTACCTGAGCTGGTTAGGCCAGCCCTGCTAGGGAGCCTTGAAGGAAGAGGAGGAGGAGGGTGGAGATGCAGGACTTGGAAGAAGAGCCTAGAAGCCTTGGAGAGGGTGGGGCTAAGCAAGTTTCTGCAGCAGGAGAGGAGGAAATGTTTTGGAGGAATTGTGTTGGGTTGGGCTTCTAAAAGCGGTTGAAGCTGCCTGTTCCAGCCAGAGATGGGAAGAAAGTTTTTACTGTCACTCACTCCTCTTTGAAGGGATAACTGGAGGTGGTAGCAGCCCAGGCTCTCTCCTTCGTGTTCCACCAGAAGGAGTCCTGACTCCCCCTGTCATAGCTGTGGAGCTTGTACCAAGGAGAGAAGAGGTAAGCATCCTACTTAATACTAAGACTGGAGGTTGGTCTTTTTCCTTAGCTCTCTCTACCACTTGCTGGCCTGGAGCAGGGTGTTACTTCAAAGGGAGCCTTTGAGCTTGTCCTTGACCTCATCCCCAGTACCCTGGGTCCTGGGGGCTGGAGCTATGTCCCCTGTTAGCCACCAGCAGCGTCAGTCTCCCAGGGACTCTGTCTGGGGAGCTCTTTGCCCCATGCTGGAAAGCCCTGTGTGTTTAGTTGACTGGGTTATGAGGGCAGCTGCAGGTAGTAATTCATCTAGGTGGACTTGGCTTTTTCTACATGCTGATGAGAAGGCAACCTCTGTCAATGTTTCCTATAGTGAGGAATGAATTACTTGTATGACGAGTCATAATGTACAGGCATTGGTCATTACCTATACTATTCCAGCACCTCTTCCAAAAGATTACAAAATCATTATGCAGGATTTTGAAGTAAGTGCGCATGTGTGAGGAAGAGAGAGAGTGGGACAAATTTTGTTTTTTGATGATGGAGACTAAAAACTGTAACAGTGAGAACTTATTTCAAGCTTATGGTTTGTAAAGCATGAGGGTGAACTACTTTTTATCTCATTGCAAGTCCCTGAGTCAGGTGTTGGTATTATCTACAATTACTGATGAGGATGCTGAAGCTCAGGTTAACTGACCCTAACCAACGTTTGCAGGTCCAGTCCATGCTCTGGACTTAAATCAGAGGTCATAATTAGTCTAGGATCCTCCAGATTCAAAATGTACAGGGCTGTTAAGGGACAACCACCTATAAAGAGGCTTTATAAGGAAGCTTTCTCCAGTCAGAACAAAGCTGACAGCCTCCATCTCCTGTTGCCATATTCAAGAAATAATTTACACCTTGTCTCTACTTCTCAGGCTTCAATGTCCCCTTCTTGTGAATTGGAGACTATTTGGAGTCCCCTGTCAGCAATATGTAATCTACATGATCCGTGCCATTAAGAAATTAGAGACTGTGCAGCTGAGCAGTGGAGTTGGTCTTTAAAACACCAGAGCCCATGGTGGAAGGGGAAAAAGAATGCACTCAGGGGACAGACCGTGGGCTGGTGTACTATGACCACTTAGAATTAAACCCAGTGTCCCCAGAATGGTTTACCAGACCTCTTATGACCTCACCTCTTGCCCATGCCCCAATCTTACCTAATATAAATCCCTCAATTCATGTGAGCCAACAACACTGGCTGCCTATATTCTTTTCCTCCTTGGGACCTGTGTGCCTAGTCTTCCTTCCATTTGGAACACTTTGCTCTGGATGTTTCCTATATTTGTCTTTCTTCAGTCAGGTTTCAGCTCAGCTCAAATGTTGTCTGTTTCACAGGGCATCCTAAAATGCTCATTCAGCTCAAGTTAAAATGGGCCCAATATTGCCACTATCACCCCTAGTTATGCTTCTTTCAAGTTAATTATTTTTGCAATGCTGATGACCATCTGAAATTCTGTCCTTTTGTTTATTGTACATCTCCCCAGTAGAACACAAGTTCCATGAGGGAGGGGAGCCTCCAGATCTTCTGCCTGCTGGACACTCCTGGATCCCCAAGGCTTAGCAGATTTCCCAGTAATGGCCAGAGCTGGGTTAACAGGGCAAATGAATAATAGAAAGGATCAGGAGATACCTTGACCACCAGGATGCCTCCTTCTCATTCAATACCTCCCCTCAAACTCCCTTGACAAGGCAAAAACCATTGGTCTAAAACTGAAATAAAAAGCACCTGAATTTTCAAGTGCTCAAGGGACACTTTATTTCATTCCTGGGGTAACATAGGGAAAAAAGCTAAATGGCATTAAGAGGACTTAGTTTCCTGAGAAATAGCAAGGTATGATAAGGCTGGTTCGCTAACCAGTGTCAATAAACATCACTGCCTCTGATTTAGCTCAGCATGCTCTTCTGAACCAAATGTGGTATTGATGAGAGCCATGACTGCACACTCACCATGCCAATAAGATTTCAGAAAGCTAAGAGTGTATCCTTCCAGCCTTGCTTCATCAGGTCACTCATTTAAATTCTTATCAGGCTTCGCTCACCTATCTTTTGCTATTTGGGGTATCATTTATAGTGTGGGAAGAGGCTTATATTTGGAACTAGGGGATCAAAGTGTTTCTATGGGCTCTACCACTCTGCAACTGTGGGCAAGTCCCTTAGCGCCTCCATTTGTCATGTTTCTCCTCTGTGAAATGGACAGAGAACAGCTGCCCTCTGTCATAGCCTGTGAGGTGGTTCTGAAGTGCAGATATGATGCCAGTTCATTGGCACAATAAAGAAACTAGCACAATAAATCTCTTGCTCACAAGCTACCTAGCCCTGCAAGCAATGCGAAGCAGAGAATACACAGGTGTGTTTGTTTTGGATAATTTCCCTTGCAGAAAATCCACAATTTCAAAAGAACTCTATGAGAGGAAGAGACTCTTCTGTAGAATTCCTTTTCCCAGGCAACTACCTCAAGAATCAACTTATACACTTTAATTAACACCCAGCTTATTTGCTTTGCAGTGAGGAACATTAGAATCCAGCCTAGTGAAGCTGCCTTCTTGGCAAGCACACAGCATTTGGCAGTATTTCACATGCTGGTGGTTTTTATGGGTCCCTTCTTACACTTATGTGTTCTTCATTGTAATGTATGTTAAGCCTTCCTGGCATCAGCCCTAGCCCTATTTAAAAGACATCTGATTTTATATCTGATCCTCAGGTTGTTCTATAATTTTTTTAAGGTACTCCTTATCTTGTTCTATTCTCTTCTTGGTTTGAAGATTTTTTTAAATGCCTACTTTTTTTATTAGAAGCCATGCCAGAGTCCTAATGATTTTCTGGGGGAGAAGGGGCCCTAAGCAAAGTTGTATCATGGAAAGAGAACTATATTATTTGGAGAACTGGGCTTGAATCCTGGCCCTGTTTCTTAGTAACCCTTGTCCAACTTCTGGAGCCTTGCTGGGGATAATAGCAAAGTGAGCAGTGAACTTTTGTTGAAGACTTACTAAGTGCTAAGAGGATTCCTTGAATAATTTCATGTGATATTTATCCTGATGATCTTTGTGTTTGGAAACATGTTCCAAGACATGGAAGGATATGAGGTCATCAGGTAGTGAGTGATGGAACCCAAATTTGAATGCATGCTTGTTGACTTGAGAGCATGTGCTCTTACCTCCCAGGCTTATTGCCTTCTACTTCAATACACTACCCAGGGATCTTTCTTTATACACAATTTGATATTACTGGGCCTGCCGCCTTACAGTCTGTCATCTAATGAGATATGCTTATGAGGATTCACTAAAATTGTGCAGTTTTACTTCATTTTTCTTGTTTACCAAAATTTAGAAAAAAAATATTCTGTAAGGACGACTCCCTTTCTCTGGTGGCCTTTGAAGAAAATGACAAATATTTTTATAAAGAAAGCAAAATGGTGCATCCTGCCCAGAAGGAATATGAAGATCATTAGCTCCAACTCCAAGAATACGTTGGATAAGACTGGACCCAAACTTTCTTATAAATTCTTAAAATCTTTAGGAGAATGTGCAGATACTATATGCTATGCTAGGGACTGATAGTCGACATTGACTAACTACCTCTTCAACACTGAAAGAAGCATTTTCCTCATTATTTCATGTGGCCATTCATCACAGTGGTAAAAGATGTGGCCTTGTGGTTTACAGTGCCTGGCTCTTCATTTGCTAGTCTTGTGACTTTGGACAAGTTTCTCAACCACTTTATGTTTTAAGTTCCTAGTCTATGATTGAAGATATCACTGAGCTTTTCCTCTAGTGTTGTGAACATTATAGAAGTGGATACATAGAAGTGCTGGAACAGTTCTTGGTATGTAATGGACTCTCAAATATTTGCTGCCACTGTTATTTTCCCTCAGCCTTTCTATAAGTGAGGCCCTCTCACCCCCATCCTATAAATGTAGATACCAATGAAGAGTCAGGTCACACGACTAGAACCAGCATTTGAGCTTCTGTGTTCATCCAGAGCCTTTCCTCTTCTATGTTCTATTTCCTCAATAAACTCCCAAGGAAATACCAATATTTCTGGGAACCTGCAGTTTGATGGGAGTTTATACTCCAAGACCAAACCTACTTTCTTCCCATGCATGTACTCAAAGGTAAGTATCGGTCTCTTTAGGCTGGTGAATAAAGTGTTTTCTTAAAAATGACTAAGTTGTATCTCCAGAATATCATCAAACCAGCCAGAAATTTTTCTTCTATTCAGGATTCTCTCTATGGGCAGGCAGCCACACTGGACTTGAGGTAATAAGTTTGCTCATTAAAAGCAATCAATGGCACTACTATTTGCCAAGACAGAGTGCTGACCTATCCAGTTAGGGGGCTTCTTTTAGCTCTAAGAGAACACCATTCTCTGCTGGTTTAAATTTGTAACTTCTCTTGAGTAAGTACCATTGTTGGAATAAGTAACCAGGATACATTTTCCAGATATCTATCCTGGGCTTGGCAAAGACCAATGCCAGCATTTGTGCTCTTTTGGCTGTGGTACCCAGTTAGATGTTGGAGTTATTTTACAAACTCCTTCTCCCTATGAGTGAAGACCTGCCTCTGCCAGGATCCCAGCCACAATGTAAGAGCACCATGACTCCTGAAAAGTAGCCATCCTTCCTTTGCCTGCCCTAAGTTTGCCTGCGTCTTAAAAATCTCTCAAATAATGGCAGTAATTAATAATTAACAACTTCCTTTTATTAAGTACTTTCTATGTGTGAGTTTACTTAATTAGTTCATATAATCACAACTTTCTGAAGTAAGTTCCAGTATTATCCTCTCTATTTTAGGGAAGAGGAAGATAACATGTGGAAATCTCACAAACTTGGCCAGGGGCCCCCAGCTGAACATGGCACCACCAGGACATAAACCCAAACCTGTGTGACTAAATACCCATTCCTTACCTCTATGTTTAACTGCTTCCAAACTCCTCCTGCCTGAATCACCCTCACCTAGTTTGATAACACATTACTGATTAGCTGTGGAAAAACTCGTTCTGCTGGGCCTCCTCACAGGGGATGTGGACAAACCTGCCTCACCTGTTTCCCTGGACCTTCCCGCCCTGACCTGGGTGGTGAGCTTATTTTTCCTTTTGTCTTATCCAGACACAGTTGAGCTCCTTAATTACTCAGCTTCGCCTTCCCTCCCTAACCCTTTAGTCACTGGAATATCCTGGTAGATAAGCATGGGAGAGAAGTCTCCGTCCTTCCAAGGGCTCCCTTAGCCCACTCCTTACCCTTTAGAAAAGTAATCTTTTTGTATTTTTCTAATTCCTTTCCTTTCTTGTTCTCTTTTCAACTTGTTTTAAGAGTAAGCCAGATTTGATCACAGATCATAAAGCATGTTTTCAATACTGTGAGACAATTCAGTAATTGGTATCTTAGCCTGAGCAGTGGCCTGTGAATTCTGTCTTTTACAAAAGCAGACAAGATGGTGGTCTTCATTGTAGCTGTCTATCAATTGTTGCTTATGCAACAGGATTCTTACCAGTAAGGAATGCAGAAAGGAGTTGTAGAAATCTAGTTAAATCTTAGATACAATGCCTTTTAATGCCTATGAGATCTTGCACAAATTATTTTCCACAATAGCATAACACTGCTTTCACTTCATTCAGCTCTGCATATTTTACTGACATTTCTACAATGTCCCAGGCACTGACCCCTGTATGTATACATTTCACTTAAGTCTCCCACCAACATAATGAACTAAGTACTGTAATCATCACTTTACAGATTAGAAAACTAATGTTGATCAACACAGTTCTTTCAAAGTCAAAATCCATTCTATGGACCAGCATAATAACTGGCTGATGGTTCACTGTTAAATTGTTCCCTTTCTACCACAAGAACATGCACAAGTCTTTATCTTGTGCAGCTCATGCTGAGGACATTTTTCCAAGCCCCAGCAGACTATATTGCTCCTCCTCATTTGCTAGTCTTCCAATCGATGACTGGAGCAGCTCCAGCCAGTGCCCAGATCATCACTCATTATCCCTTCTGCTCAGTCTGCTCTCCCTGTCACAGAAAGAAAGACACCTCATCGATGAGGGTAAATCATTTTTTGTTTCTAACAATTGAGAGATCTAATACTTATTCTTCCTTCTGGAAATACAACCATCTATTTCTTCTTCCTCTGCATGGTTGAAGCATCACCAGACACTGTTGCATTTCCAGGACATTGCAGGACAGAAAAGCAGGGGCTGTATGTGGATAAGCTGAATGAGCCACAGAGTTGTGGGCTTGGAGGAGACCCATTAGTACTTAAGTCCATGAGTACAGGAGTCAACTCCATCTCGTCTGTCACTGTTCCTAAATACCTAGAGCAGTACCAGACACATAGGACAGGATCACATCTTATTCAATGAATCAGTATATTAACACCTTAAAAAAAAAAAATGTGTCTGGGATCCCTGGGTGGCTCAGTGGTTTAGCACCTGCCTTTGGCCCAGAGCACGATCCTGGAGTCCTGGGATCGAGTCCCACGTCAGGCTCCCAGCATGGAGCCTGCTTCTCCTTCTGCCTGTGTCTCTGCCTCTCTCTCTCTCTAAGTCTATCATGAATAAATAAATAAAATCTTTAAAACAAATGTGTCTATTACATACTTGTTTTCTAAATACTCTGTTTTGCTTAAAAGTACACAAAAAAATGTGTGGTTGAGGAACTGCTAGGTCATTGGAATTCTTAAATTTGCGAACAGTTTCTTTTATTATTGAAAACTGTTTCCACGCCCACCTACACTTTGAGTTAGTCCAGACTCTGTTTTAGGATAGAGTTCATTTCCTTTCCATGTGATAGCAGCATCTCTCCTGTCATGGCTCACACTGAGAGTCCTATCACACACACTCTACCTCTTTCCATCCCAGGTGGGAGGTTGGCTGGATGGTGACCACCTGAGTATCCCAGAACCCCACTTTTTGGCCATATCCTCCTTTTTTCTTTGCTTCCAGGACTATGATTTCCCCTTACTGAGCACTAGCAATCCACCAGGCACAGTGCTAAATATCTCTATATACTACTACATTTAATCATCCCAAGATATTCACCTTATCATTTTGCAGACTTTAAAAATACTGACAATTGGAAACATAAAGTCACATCTACATGTCCCTAAGCTTATTGATGATGAGCCCAGGCCCCCATGTCAAGTCTGTGCGTGTTACACAACCTCCTATGTGAGAAGAACACTAGTCCTTTTCTGACTTTCTCAAGCCAGATACCTACCACATGAAAAGTGTGATTTTTCTAGAAGGGCACTTTATAGTATCGCTTACTATGAAGTGCTTGGGGCTGAGTTCCCTATATCTATTAGGAAACACAAAATCCCTTAAAGGACCTATGCCTTCACTCTTGGTTGCCATCCTGTTAAGGATGACAGAGGAGATACTGTGTGGTCTGAGAAAAAACAGCCCCAGTCCTTAGAAAAAGGGCTACAGGTCATGAGGCCTTAAGGGAAGGCCATTTCCACTGCCAAATGTGTGGAGATGAAAGTCAGTTGGGAGCCCAGAAAGAGGGTTTGGCAGGGGAGTGGGAGGGTCCTCTTTGGTTCCTCATGACCATTGTCACAACTTGTGGCTCCACCAGGGGCAGCCTTCACTAATACTTACCAGTCATTGTCATTTCAACAGAAATGAGATTTGTTTAAAAGGCAACTACTCTAAGTGGAAAATTAGTATTATCACAAACAGATCAACTGTAAAATTAAATAAATGATCACAGAACCCCATGAGTAAACTCTACCCAGACAGTGCTATCTATGGAAATCTCTGGCCCTGAAATCCATTCTTGCTTTGTCTAAAAGGAGAGTTAAATATTAACTGGCACCATTTTGTGGGTATGGAGTTTCAGTTTGGGAGGTTTTGGAGATGGAAGGTGGTGGTGACTGCACAGCATTGTGAGTGTACTTAAGTACACTGAATGCTACTGAATTCTGCACTTAAAATGGTTAATATGGTAAGTTGTTGATATATATATTTTACCACAGTAGAAAAGAAAAAGGAATAAAGCAGCTCTTTGTGTACAGTTATAAAACAACCTTCAAGATATCTTAAGTGAAAACAAAAGCTGAACTGTGTGATTAAAATGCTGTAACTTGCAGTTCAAAAAAAAAAAAAATCTCACACATCTATACTTGTATATGAAAGGATCCCTATAAAAGAATGATGATATTTGATACCACAGAGGGAAGGGGCTCCATGGGGTGGGAGGAAACAGGGAGGGAGGGTCATTGTTTGCTGTTTAAGGTGTGTTGCATGTGCACCCGAAACTCATTCTAGTTGAAATATTTTAAACCCTAATAAAAATGATTGACTAGCAGTATAATGAAACTGTCTCCCTGAAGCAGTTTCAACCTTGGCTACACCCTTGACTGTAGCTGCTCAAAGTAAGCTTCCCTAATGAGCAGCATCAGCACCACATGGTTACAAATGAGGCTCTCCAGCCCCACCCACAGCCATGGAATCAGAATCTGTCTTTGACCAAAATCACCCAGTAGTTTGCAGGACATGAAAGAGTGAGAAGCTTGCAAGCAGGATTAGACTAATCTAATCCTGAGGTGGGGCTTGAGCCTGAAGTTGATTAAAGCACCCTAGGTGATTCCACCAGGCAGTTGATGTTGAGAGCCACTGACTTAATGCAATTGGGAAAAATGAAGAGATTGAGTTTCCCTATTACGTGATTCACTTTTATTCAACGTGGTCTCTGTGTGCCTTTTAAAAGTCATTACACATGCCATACTTGAGACCACTGGTCTCAGATCTCACAAACATCACAGGAACATGTAACACTGAGATTCACCTGAGCTTGATGGGAAAAAAATACTCTTTACTAGCTTTGAGTACATTTTTCTCCTTCTATAAAATAGACCTCGGCATTCCACACCAAACACATGCCAATTAAGGATTTTTTAATCCAGGAATATAGCATAATGTCAGGTCATCATAAAATCATACTTTGGAATTATAAAGATATGCATTGGAATTCACAATTCACCTTCTGAGCCCCCTGCCAAATGGGGTTAACACCTACCTTATAGAGCTGTGTTATTTAAATGAAATAGTGTAGATAATGCTTGATGCATCCTATGTGATTGCTCACTGAGAGATGACAATTGTTTATGGGTGTTTATGGTCCACTCTCCCCTCCCTGCCATGTCTCGTCCTAGGTTTCTCTCACTGTCACCACTCCCTCCACATTTGCTTATCTGCCTTGAGCATCTCTTGTACAGATTACATTTCTCACATTGCAATTGAAGCTAAGGAACTCGCCTTCTACCTCCCCCATCTCTTGACAAACAGAAAAAACTCTGCTGTCTCTTACCAAATTATCTGACACATTTCTAAAATACAAGTGAAACCTCATTACATGGATGAACAGCTTTCCATCAGCTCATTCCTAGCTCCGATATTAATATAATTGTTGCTGAGACATTGCGGTTGGCCTCGGAGGCAGACAGGAAAGCGTTGTTGTCAGTGTCCCGAGGTGGTTGCAAGTGCAGAAAGCTGGTGGAAGCTGCTAGGCTTCTGCATGGGTAGATGATGCTGTATAGTAGATGCCATGGTTCCCGTCCACTGATGTGACAGGTAACAGCTGTAGGAGAGGGATAGTGTGTCCAAGTCAGAAATAGAGGTCCTTCCCCCACAGCACCCAGAATCATCTTTTCAAAATGCAAATCTGAACATGTTGAAATCTTTCCCTAAAACCTGATGAGAGCTTCTTACTATTTTGAGAATAAAGAGTGGCTTTCCTAATAGGGTCTACAAAGTCTGGCTTCTAGATACTTCCCAGTCAACTCCCCAACTCCAATTTGTCTGATCATTGGGGTGTCTTCCTCACTTAACTGAGTTCTTGCTTTGTGTGAATCTTGATTCCCAGGCCATAGACCAAGTCTAATTTTGTGCAGTCATGTAGCCTTAGGGCCTAGTTTGTAGCAGACGCTCAATAAATATTCATGGAAGGAAAACACATGCAAGGATGTTATACAAGGGGTTCCTGCCTAATTTGCCACCCCCTGCTTTGCAGTATGTCTCCTAGTAACATTGAAATGCTGGCAGTTACCTAAATAGGTACCAGGCTATTTTCTACCTTATAGCTTTTGCTTGACTGGACCCCCTGCCTAAGATTATCCTCTTGTTTCTCACTCACTTTGTCTAGGAAATCTTACTCTTACACAGGGATTTTCTCCAGTAAACTTTCCTTGACTCACCAACCTTCTAGGCTACTCAGTGTTGCATTGCACTCCATATATTATCTCTCATTTCACTTAAGTCCATTCCAAGTTTGTATCTGTCTTTCCAACACCTGGAGAAAGAAGAAATGGGATAATATAGAGTGTGTGTGGTATGGTAGATAATGAGTAAATAGGGTGTCTGTGTGTGTGTGTGAGAGAGAGAGAGAGAGAGAGAGAAAATAGGTCACTGATATTTCATGGTGAATAAAGATGTATGCCTTACAACCTTGATGCTTTTGTACTTGATATTTCCTCCATCTGGATTGTCTTCCCAACTCTTCCCCTGGTCATTTTATTTATCCTTCAGACCCTCAATTTAGTTATGTCACTGCCATATGGAAGTTTTCCCTGCCCGTACACTAGATTCCATCAAACCTACTTCTATATATTCCAGCTCCTTATGTTTCCTTTATGAAGCAGATCACTCTTTCTAAATACACACTGTATTCTTAATTTCATTTGCCTCTCCTATTATACTGGCAGTATAATAGGCCTGAGGACTGGCTTTGTCTTCCTTCTAGCATAGTGCCTGGCATCCTGTAAGCGCTCCCTGGAATGAATGGTTGATCATCTACAGCTCTTTCTTGTTCCTGAGTATAAAAAGAGAAAATAGAAAAGAATGCCTAGCTCCCCTTTCTTACTGTGGTCCTGTGACCCTGTCCCTCAATTGGCAATACATAGAAACACCCCACCCCACATGCAGTCATTCAGAGGGCAGGTACTTGTAGGGAATCATTGTGACTGCTGGTCCCCACCCTGTCCCATGGTGCTTTTCTCCCTGCTTTAATCAGGCCACAGTTTTCTAGAGCTTGTCCCTTGGAACACTCAGCCAGGTCCTGCTGCCAACTGCTGAGGTAGCAAAGGTGCAGGATGACAAACCCAGAAGGGGAGGCAGGTGGCAGGGAGGAAAACAGAGTTGTGGCTTGTAAGTAGGTATAGCATCCTCAGACATGTACCGTCTGGAATAATGAGCCTTACCAGACTTGGGGCTGGCAAGGGAGAACCGCTACTTTCTTCCTCCTCTCACTGCCCTTCTCAAAGCAGATCACTGGTGTGATTGGACTTGAGGAGTGTAATACCCTTCCAGGTGACATCACACCCACAGCCTAATTTTATCACTTGAAGCTGAACATTTCCCTATCGTTGACATTGATAGGACGCTGATGTTCCTGACATTGCCAAACCACCACCAAGTTTTTCATCCTTTTATCCTCCCCAAATGCAGACATAGTAAGAGCATCACAACGACTTGGATTCTATCCCAGCTCTTCCACCTGCTAATTGTATGACCTCAGCAAGTTTCTGAATATCTCTGAGCCAAGACAAGACAAGTTTGTTTGTCTGTAGAATAAGGATATACTGCACCTCATAAGTTGTTGTAAAGTTCCCACCTCAGGGAATATGGACTAGGTGGTCTACCTGTCTCCCACCCCCGTCTCTATGGTAACAGTAGGGCAGTTCTGGGAAGTCAAAACTCTCTTCTACACAGAAGGCAGGCTAATGGAATGAAAAGGGTTTCCTCTCCAAAAAGTGTGATGGTACTAGAAAATAAATTGGTATACCTGAGAGCTAGCCCTGAGCTAAAGCATGTGGAGAATAAGTGCTTTATTCTCTTTATATGAATACCCCTTACCTAGGGGTTGGCTCTCTAGAGGGTACGCCTCCAAATGAGCTTTCCTCCCCATCTTTGAATGTTATTTCATCATACTTCAAAAAGCTTTTAAAGACAAAATTTAATATGATTTGAAGAAGTTCCAATGACTTGCTCCAGGAGTGACTTACTTATTAGGCTGGCACAAGAACTCAGGCCTCTTGATTCTGAATCAGTAACCTTTGTTCTTGCAGTCACCATGGTCCTACATCATCCCATCTTCTAGGCTCTCCAATGGTCTACAGCTTGTGTTGGGCACAAGCCTCAACAGAGCTCTCTTCTAGGGTTTATAAAACCCCTCTGGCTAGCTTCCCTGAGATCAGTCCCCATGCTGTGTCCAAGAAGAGAAGCCAGCTATTTTCTAGGTCTAAACCCTGAAAGGAAGTTTTCTCATGGTCCTTTAAAAAGAGAAGTGGGCAACTTCACCAGCATTTTATTAAAATTATGATGTCTACATCCTTGATCCCATGTTGCTAAATTGTTTCCCTGAACAGCTGTATAATTAGTATCTATTCATATAGTCATGACTACATATAACATCCCATTTTTCATTAGTTGGTACTGTTTATGTCTTAACTCCCCAGTTAGATTTGTAAAGTGTCTGGAGAGTGGAGTACTGTTTTATAGTCTTTTTTGTCATTGAGTCTTACACAGTTCCAAACATTAACTGAGAAGCCTCAGTTAACCTTCTTCAAAGCAAAACACAAAAACCTGGTTAATTTTCTTTTATAAATAAACATATACATACATACACACACACACACACACACACACACACACACACACACATATAAAGGGCACATGGCTTGTGTTTTTGTAAAAGTATGTTAAGTCACTTAGGCAGTAAAACAATGAAAAATCAGGCAATTAATAGCTTCTGATAAATGATTGGTAATTAAATTTTATGACAAATAGAGCAGAGCCAATCTAAGTTCATCTTAGAAAGAAACAAATATGTCCCTTGAATTGCTGCAAATCTTTCAAACAAGGTATACATTTATTTAAGCACCTTCCAAAGGGACCTAGTTTCAGGGATTGCAATTTGCTAAGAGATTGGACTGGGTATTTCCACAGCAAATAACTCCATTTACATTACAACCAGGCCCAGTAACACTGCATGCCCTGAATAACTTATTAGTATCAGTGCAAGGCATCTAACCTTATAAAAAGCACAAAGCATAAAGAATACATAAAGGAGATACAACACTCAGGTTCTTTACATTTCTTCAACTCTTTTAATTTGTTTTTGCTAGCACTCTCCTTGTAGGGCTTTAGGGGAAATGAAAGAAATGAGTTGTATGACCAAATTAGAATGTGAGATTTGGGCCACATGGATTGAAGTAAAGAAGATAATGGATGAACTGGTTTAACAAGCTCAGAGTGGCCAGCACACCACTGAATGTATGCAGCTTTCCTTTTCTGGAAGCCAGTTATATGAGGCCGCAGTCCCATGGCAAATGTCTCTGGTGCCAACTCTGCCCCTGGGATCCAACAAAGTTCTGAGAAAGGGGAGGAAATAAAATAAGCCAGAAGGGAATACCTCTAGCATCCTATTTTCTCCATCAATCTTAGCTCTTCAAATTTTAGAAGTAGGCTTCCAGGGAGCAGCAAGTCCCACTGAGTTTTATAGAGTGGTTAAAGTCAGTCCTGCCTCAGGGTACAAAAAGCATGGACCTCAGGCTGGAATTTGGATCTCCTAATTCCCATCCTGGTGCTAGTTTCATAGGAAGATGAGTAAGAGATCACTTATCTGTTTATCTATCTGGAGACTTATTTGAAGGAGTTCTCAGTATGGTGTATATGTGTCTGCAATTGAGGTATAATTGACATATAGCATTATATTAGTTTCAGGAGCATAGCATAAGAATTTGATATTTGTATATTTTATGAAATGATCACCACCAGAATAAGTCTAGTTAGCTTTTTGTAATGTGACGACAATTTTTAAGATCTACTCTCTTAGCATCTTTCAAATACATAATACAATATTAACCATAGCTACTGTGCTGTACATTATAAATCCATGACTTATTTCATAACAAGTTTGTACTTCTTGATCCCCTCCACCCATTTTGCTTTCCTTCCCCCCACTGCTGGCAACACCAATATCTATTCTCTGTATCTATGAGCTTGTTTTTTTTATTCCATATGTGAGATCATAGGATATCTGTCTTTCTCTGACTTATTTCAATTATCATAATGCTCCCAAGATCCATCCATGATGTAACAATGACAAGATTCCCCTTTTTATGGCTGAATAATATGCCATTGTATGTATATATGTGTATGTGGGTGGGAGTATGTATGTACACACACACACACACACACACACACACACACACATTTTCTTTATCCATCAATCCGTGTTGATAGATGCTTATGTTGCTTCTGTATCTTGATTTCATTGCCTTTAATGAAGCTTATATTTCAATCAAATCTAGATTCTATTACAATCTGCAGAACAGCTAATGTATAAGGGGCTTTGGGATGTTGCCCTGGAACTGAGTCATGGGCCATCTGTTCTCTTGCCCTCACCAAGCCAGTGGCCTCAAAAGCTATCTCCCTCATCTAAAGTGCTACATTTTTTAAGACTCATTTATCAAAGAAGCAGGAGAGGGTACCTTCTTAATATGCAGACCCTACTCTTCAAGATTACACAGAGCACTGGAAAGTGTGGCATGACCGGTTAGATGGCCCCACTGAACCATTCCACCAGGTATCCTTAGGGTCTCAAGAGATAGGAAAGCATGATTACTTAATACCATCTAGAATCTGATAAAGAATTACAAAAAATATCCCCGTCCCACAGATGTCCCGTATTTCCTTGGATAATTTATTTTTCATTATTGTACCTTAACCCTTAAATTTTTTTAATTTTTTTTTTAATTTATTCATGATAGTCACAGAGAGAGAGAGAGAGAGAGAGAGAGGCAGAGACATAGGCAGAGGGAGAAGCAGGTTCCATGCACCGGGAGCCGGACGTGGGATTCGATCCCGGGTCTCCAGGATCGCGCCCTGGGCCAAAGGCAGGCGCCGAACCGCTGCGCCACCCAGGGATCCCAATTTTTTTTTTTTTTTTTGTCTTGCTCTTACATCTGTACATATAGTATGTTTATTTAAATATTTTTCAACCAGAATAGATTAATAACCATGATGCTAACCACAGTGTCTTCACGCTTACTATTTGCTAGACACTGCTCTGAGAATTCTACATGCATAATATTTAGCAAGCAGGTCACTGTTCCCTCATAGGTTAAGTAGAAATTTTACCATATTTTTTGTCTAAAGAAACCAGGTTGGGTCAGTTTACCCTTAAGGTAAATTTAACCCCCTGAGATTATAATCCTTTGAAATGCCCCTGTCTCTGACTTCCTGAAGAGAAACACTTTTGTCTTGAGTTCTCTTAAAGGAAGAATATCTCCCATAGTTTGCTTTTTAAGACAACTGTTTAACCAACCTCACAGTCTATCGATGCATCAGACTCTCACATACTTTGGGTAAAGCTTCAGTGTGTCTGAGCTTGTGCCCTCCTCTGCCCACCCAAAACCATCTGCTAACATCGGAAATGACCTTGAGGCATTTAGTTCAGCCTCCTACTTCCAGTCAGCTCTGGACTTAAGCATCCTGACCATGCTAAACAAAAGGAGGTCTCTTTCCTCAGATTTTATTTATTTATTTATTTGAGAGAGAGAGTAGGAGAGAGAGAGAGAGAGAGCATGAGCAAGAGAATCAAGGCAGAGGGAGAGAGAGAGAGAATCTCAAGCAGACTTCATGCTGAGTGCAGAGCCTGACACTAGGCTCGATCTCACAAGCCTGAGATCACAACCTGAGCTGAGCAAGAGTCAGATGCTCAACTGACTAGCCATTCAGGTCTCTCAGTCTTCCTTTGTGGTTCATTTCTTTTCATCCTTTTCTCTATCCAATTTCTTTTAGGTCAATTGAAACTCAGACTCTTCCCTTTTTTAGGGCTCAGCCATGGTCTTTTTTTTTTAAGATTTTATTTATTTATTAGAGAGAGGGTGAGTGGGAGAAGGGACAAAGGAATAGGGAAAGAGAATCTCAAGCCAGATTGTGAGCTAAGTGTGAAGTCCGGTGCAGGGCTCAATCTCACAGCTCTGGTATCATGACCTGAAAACCAAGTGTCGGTTGCTCAATGGACTGAGCCACTCAGGTGCCCCTCAGCCATGGTCTTAAACCTGGGGCATTAAAAGCAGAGATGACAGAGAAAATGTGTAGAATTTTAAGAGTTTTCAAAATGCAGCAGGAGAGATGGTTTTGAGTTGTATCTTTTTTGTCCTCTAAGCCTTGAAAAGATGTGTAAGGGAAATTATAATGTTAAACCTAGATACAGAAGACATCTGAAGAAAAAGTAGTTTATTTATTTTTTTTTTTTTAAGAAAAAGTAGTTTAAAAATCACCCTCTTCCTCTGGTCAACTTCAGGATACTGAGAAAGTTTCTTCACCACTTTTTAAATAACTATATTTTTTCCTTGATTCTAAGTCACACGCTTTTTTAAAAAATTTATTTATTTGAGAGAGAGCAGGAGCAGAGGGGAGCGGCAGAGAGAAAGGGAGAAGCAGACTCCTTACTGAGCAGGGAGCCTGATGTGGGCTTAATCTCAGGACCCTGGGATCGTGACCTGAGCTGATGACAGGCACTTAACTGACTGAGCCACCCAGGTGCCCCACACATATTTTTTTGTTATCAACATTTTTGGATTTTTTTGGGGGGGTGGGGAGAGACAGCAAGTGAGTGGGTGGGGGACAGAGGGAGAGAGAGAAAGAGCAGAGAGAGAATTGTAAGCAAGCTCCATGCCCAGCACAGAGCCGGATGTAGGGCCTGCTCTACTGACCCTGAGATCATGACCTGTGCCAAAATCAAGAGTCTGATGCTTAACTGAGCCACCCAGGCACCCTTGTCACCAATGTTTATTAAGCAGATTCAGCCTTTATAAATTTTAGACCCATTCAATGTAGTGTTTTCCCCTTCCCCTTTAATACTTCAATAAATTATTGAATTGTCTTGGCACCCACAAGTTTTTTAATTGGTCTTTGTACTGAAATATAACAATTCTTGCTTAATTTATGTGATGGTGAAGCCTGAATGAGGCTAAACTTAGGGTATTTTGAAAATTAAAAAGACCCATAGAAGTACCATTATTATTTAATTGGTTGAATATTTACTGAGCATATACTATATATCAGACTTTGTTTTCCATATAAGGGCTAGAGTATTGAAAACAAAATTAAAGTCTCTGATCTCATGGAGCTTTCTTTCTACTGAGAAGAGATAAAAAATATACACACAAATAAGATTCAGAAACTGATGAATACTATGAATAAAATAAGATAATAGAGTAATATTTGGGTAGGACCATTTTGTCTAGGAGAGCCAGGAAAAGCCTGCCTGAGCTGAAACCTGAATGTTAGAAAGTAATCAGTCTCACCTTAAAGAGAAAAGGATGAAAAAGCATTTCATACAGAGCAAACACATAGGTCCTAGTACAATCCTGTCAAGAGTCTGAAGACAGTATGACTGGAATACAGTGGGTAGGTAAGGAGGAACAGGAAGGAGAGAACAGAGCAAAGACCGGACGGTATATGGCCTCTTAGGCTATGATCAGGAGCTTGCATTTTACTTATCCAGTCCCTGCTTTTAACAAATTCAGGAACAAAAAATCCAAAGATGAAGTGACTTGTTCAAGGTCATTGAAACACTCTATGGTTTTCAAAATTAGATCTTTTCACTTCCTGACAGTTGTTCTGCTCTACTGAGCTGCTTGCAAACAGTTTTCATGTTGATCAGCTGAGTCGTTCAAGATAAAACTTGACATTCCTTTGTATTCTTTGCAATTGTGGTTTTCCCCACGTTTTTCTAATATATCATTTTCCTCCAATTAGGGATGAATATATTCTCATCACTTGGCTGTTTTATAAACAAAAGCCAAAATAGAAGAGATTCCAAGCCATTTAAGGCAACATTCGTTGTTAGAATGCTGAAGTGGTCCAGATAGGAGACAAAAAAACTTGATGGGTGGCTCCGCAAACCAACTTATCTAAGTTATTTCTATTGCTAGTCCTTTGGGAACAATACAATTTCACACCCTATCTGACAAGATCCTGCTCCTGAGTTCAGGTCACTGATTGTCTCAAGAGAGAGTCTGCTAAAGCTAATTGTAGCCCTCCACCAGGTTCCTCTGCTGATTCCCAGTAGCATACAAGTTTATACATCGTGCTATACTCACCACAATTATAGCTATTGTCACCATACAACAGTATCACAGTATCATTGATTATATTCCCTATACTGTATTTTTGACTCCTAAGATTTATTCATTCCATAACTGGAAGTCTGTACTGCTCACTCCCTTTCACCCATTCAAACATCCCTCTACCCCTCTCCTTTCTGGCAACCATCAGTTTGCTTTCTGTATTGATAGGTATGACTTTGCGGTTTCTTTATTCATTTATTTTTTTCTTAGATTTCACATATAAGTGAGATGCTATTTGCCTTTCTCCAACTTACTTCACTTAGCATAATACCTTCCAGGTCCATCCATGTTACAAATGTCAAAAATCTCGTCGTTTTTTATGACTGAGTAATATATATATATATTTTTTCATTCCACATCTTTTTTATATACTAATCTATTGATGGATGCTGGGTTGCCTCCCTATCTTGGTTGTTGTAAATAATGCTGCAAATATATCTTTACCAATTAGTGTCTTTGTTTTTTTGTTTGTTTGTTTGTTTGTTTGTTTTGGTTTGGTTTTTTTTAGGTAAATACTCAGTAATAGAATTACTGAATCATACAGTATTTCTTTAAAAAAAAAGATTAAAAACTATTTTCTTTATTAGGGAGAGAGTGAGCACAAGCAAGGGAGCAGCAGAGGGAGAGGGAGAAACAGGCTCCCTGCTGAGCAGGGAACCCAAAGCTGGGCTTGATCCCAGGACCCTGAGATCATGACCTGAGCTGAGAGCAGTCACTTAACTGACTGAGCACCCCAGTTCCCCCCTTGCCTATTTCTATTTTTAATTTTTTGAGAAAACTCTGTATTATTTTCCACAGTGACTGCACCAATTTATATTCCCATCAACAGTGCATAAGAGTTCCCTTATTTCCACACCGTTGCCAACACTTGCGTATTTGTCTTTTATATTCTAGCCATGATAGCAGGCATAAGATGATATGTCATTGTGGTTTTGATTTGCATTTCCCTGATTAACGATGTTAAACACCTTTTCACGTATCTGGCCATCTGCATGTCTTCTTTGGAAAAATGTCTAAGTCCTTTGCCCATTCGTTATTGAATTGTTTGGTTTGTTGTTTGTTTTTTGCCGTTGAGTTGTATAGGTTCTTTATATATTTTGGTTATCAACCCCTTATCAAATATGTCATTTGCAAATGCCTTCTCCCATTCAGTAGGTTGCCTTTTAATTTGTTTACGGTTTCCTTTGCTGTGTACTATCTTTTTATTTGGATGTATCCCAATAGTTTATTTTTGCTTTTGTTTCCTTGCCTTAGGAGCTATATCTAGAAAAATGCTATGGCCGATGTCAAAAAAAAAAAAAAAAATTACTACCTAAAAGTTTTATGGTTTCAAGTCTCACGTTTATGTCTTGAATCCATTTTGAGTTTATATTTGTTTATGGTATAAAAAAAGTGATCCGGTTTCATTTTTTTGCCATGTGGCTATCAAAGTTTCCCACACCATCTATTGAAGAGACTATCTTTTCCCCATTATATATGCTTGCCTCCTTTGTCAGATGAAATGACCATGTAAGTATGAGTTTATTTCTGGGCTCTCTATTTTGTTCTATTGATCTATGTGTCTGTTTTTGTGCCAGTACCATACTGCTTTGATTTCTACAGCTCTGTAATATAGCTTGAAATTTAAAATTGTGATACTTCCAGCTTTGTAATTCCTAAGATTGGTTTGGATAGTTGGAGTCTTTTATGGTTCCATATGAATTTTAGGACTATTCTAGTTCTATGAAAATTCTATTGGTATTTTGATAGGAATTTCATTGAATCTGTAGATTGCTTTGGAGAGTATAGACATTTTAACAACATTCTTCCAATTCATTAACACAGAATATTTTCCATTTGTGTCATCGTTAATTCCATTCACCAATGTTTTATAGTTTTCAGAATGTAGATCTTTCACCTCCTTGATTAAGTTTATTACTAGATACTTTATTCTTTTTGGTGCAATGCTCAATGGAACGATATTCTTATTCTCTTTCTACTACTTAACTGTTAGTATATCAAAACACAACCAATTTCTGGATATTAATGTCATATCCTGAGATTTTACTGAATCCATTTATTCTAATAGTATGCTTGTGTGTGTGTGTGTGTGTGTGTTGTCTTTAGGGTTTTCTATATATGGTATCATGTCATCTGTAAATAGTGACAGTTTAACTTCTTCCTCATTCATAAGGATGCTTTTTATTTCTATTTCTTGTCTGATTTTAGTAGATTTCCAGTACTATGTTGAATCAAAGTGGCAAAATGGACATCCCTGTCTGGTTTCTGATCTTAGAGGAAAGTTCTCAGTGTTTCATCATTGGGTATGATGTTAGCTGTGGGGCTTTTATAATGGTCTTTATTATATTAGGTATGTTCCCTCTAAACCTACTTTGAGAGTTTTCATCATTAACAGATTGTAAAATTTTTCAAATGCTTTTTCTGCATCCATTGAGATGATCATATGATTTTTGTCCTCTGCTTTGTTAATATAGTGTAACACACTGATTTGTGAATATTGAGTCATCCTTGCATTCTCAGAATAAATCTCACTTGATCATGGTGAATTATTCTTTTAATGTATCATTGAACATGGTTTGCTAATATGTTGTTGAATATTTTTGCTTATATGTTCATCAGGGATATTGGTATGTAGTTTTCTTTGTGGTGTCTTTGGTTTTGTTATCAGGGTAATGCTGAGCTCATAGACTGTATTTGAAAGCTTTCCTTCTGCTTCAATTTTTTGGAATATTCTGAAGTGAATAAACTTGACATATTTGATAGAATTCACCTGTGAATCTATCTGAAGTCCTGGACTTTTAGTTTTTGGTATTTTTTGATTTCTCATTCAATTTTCTTACAAATAATCGGTCCATTCACATATCCTACTTCTTCCTGATTCAGTTTTGGAAGATTATATGTTTTTAGGAATATCCATTTCTTCTAGGTTGTCCAATTTGTAGCATATAATTTTTTACAGAATTATAATCCTTCATATTTCTGTGGAGTGAGTTGTTTCTCCTCTTCCATTTATGGCTTTATTGATTTGGATTCTCTTTCTTGATGAGTCCAGCTAAAAGTTTCTCAGTTTTATTTATCCCTTCAAAGGACAGCTTTTGGTTTCATAGATATTTCCCAGTCTCTACGTCATTTATTTATAGTCTGATCTTATTTCCTTTCTTCTTTGGGCTTTCTTTGTTCTTTTTCTAGTTCCTTTAGATGTAATAATAGATTGTGTGAGTTTTTTCTTATTTCTTGAAGAAGGCCTGTACTCTATAAATTTCCTTCTATGAACAGCTTTTGCTGTGTCTCAAAGATTTTAGACCATTGTCTTTTTGTATTCATTTGTCTCCATGTATTGTTGCTTCTTTGATTTCTTGGTTGACTCATTCATTGTTTAGTAGCATGATGTTTACCCTCCATGTGCTTATGGGGTTTTTTTTCCCTACTTTTGTATTTGTATGCATGCATTTGGGTGTATGTGTGTGTGATTTCTAATCTCATACATTGTCAGAAAAGATGCATAATATGATTTCAATCTTTTTAATTTTATTGAGACTTATTTTGTGGCCTAACATGCGATCTGTCTTGAAGAATCTTCTATGTACATCTGAAAAGACTGTGCATTTTGTTGTGTGATGGAATGTTCTGTATATGTTATGTCTATCTGGTCTAATGTGTCATTCAAAGACACTGTTTCTTTATTGATTTTCTGCCTGGATGATCTATCCATTGATATAAGAAGGGTGTTAAAATGTCCTATTATTATTGCATTGCCATCAATTTCTCCTTTTATGTCTGTTAATATTTCTTTATGTACTTAGGTGCTCTAATGTTGGTGCATAGATATTTACAATTGTCATATCTTCTTATTGGATTGATCTATTTATCATTATGTGGAAATGCAAATTTTCTGCTATAATGCTAAAGTTTCAGTTGATAGACTTACAGGGTTTCTCTTGTACATAACTTTTTGTTCTCTCTTGCTTCTTTTAAAATTCCCTCTTTATCTTTAAACTTTGATATTTTAATTATTATGTGTCATGGTGTGGACTTCCTCAGGCTCATCTTATTTGGAATTCTCTGTACTACCTGAATCTGAATCTATTTCCTTCCCTATGTTAGGGAAGTTTTCAGCTCTTATTTCTTCAAGTAAGCTTTCTGCCCCTTTCTCTCTCTCTTCTCCCTTTGGGACCCCTATAATGCTAATGTTTGTTCATTTGATGTTGTCCAAGAGATTCCTTAACCTATTCTCATTTTTTATTCTTATCATTTATTCTTTATTCCATTCTTAATGGTGCTTTCCATTACCCT
Source organism: Canis aureus (assembly GCF_053574225.1). Lineage (NCBI taxonomy): Eukaryota > Metazoa > Chordata > Mammalia > Carnivora > Canidae > Canis > Canis aureus. The sequence goes on from NC_135614.1 coordinate 51,719,439, forward strand.
GTCTTCCAGATTGCTGACCCATTCTTCTGGATCCACTATTCCGTTGATTTCCTATAGTGCATTTTCATGTTAGTTATAATTTTTTTCAACTCTGACTGGTTTTTTTATATTTTTTATCTCTCTTTTGAAGGTCTCACCAAGTTCTTTCACTCTTCTCTCCAGCCCAGTAAGCATCTTTATGCTCATTACTTTAAACTCTTTATCAGGCATATTCTTCTCTCCATTTCATTCCGTTTTTTTTTTTTTTTTCTGATGTTTTTGTATTATTCTTTTGTTTGGATCACATTCCTCTGTTTCCTCTTCTGTTTGACTGTATTTATTTATATGAATTAGGCAGAACAGCTCCTAATTCTCCTAAACTTGAAGAAATGGTCTTATATATAGTCATTTCCTATGTAGACTGTGTGTACTTGGTTACTCTCACCAGCCAACTGGAGTTGTGGCTGGTATGGGCTGGAAATCACAGGGCATTCTGTGCTGGGGCTACCCTTGTCAGATGGCTGAAGCTGAAGTAGATGCAGGTCAAAGGGCCCAATGGTCCTATACATACAGGACACGCTGGACAGCTGAAGCTGAAGTGGGTGTAAGCCAGAGGGTTCTGGAGGCTCTATGCACAGAAAGTTCTTTGGCAGAACAGCTAATGTTGAAGTGGGTAGAGGCCAGTGTAGTCCCTGGACTCTCCATATAGACAGTGCCCTGGCAGGACAACTGAAACTGAAAAGGGCACAATCCAGAGAATCCTGGAGCTCTATGCAGAGAGGGCATAGTTGGCAGGATAGCTAAAGCTGAAGTGAGTATAAGCCAGGGTATTCCAGGACTCTCTGCATTGAGGGTGCCCTGGCAAGACAGCTGAAGATGAAGTCAGTGCAAGCTGGGGTGTCCCAGGGTACTCTGTTCAGGGCTAGCACAGGCAGAAATATCCTGGGGTTCTCTGCATAGGGGGCACTTTGGTGGGGTGCCTGTAGCCAAAGCAGGCATCAGCCAAGAGGTCCTAAGTGCACTTTGTACCTGGGATGCTCTAATAAGCCATCTAAAGCCAAAATGATGAGGGCCTAGACTTTGCACTTGTGTCACCTTGGTACAACATCTGGAGCGCTAGTGAATGCTAATAGGGTGAGGGGTGGGGTGTTGTGCACTTCCCTGGGTCAGCCTTGGTGGGATAGCTAGAACTGGTGTGAGCTAGGAACCTGGAGCCCACTGAGGCAATAGTCCTGTTAAATGCCAGACCTTACTTTCCCTATTCACACTGGAGGAAAGGAAAGTGTAAACCATGGCATTCACTAGCCCTTCCAACCCTGAGAGTTTCATCAGCCCTCTTGCCATTTGGCAAGATTCTAGGGCTGAATCTCTTAAATACTAGTTCCTCTTTTAAACTGCCTTTTTTGGGATCCCTGAGTGGCTCAGCGGTTTAGCGCCTGCCTTTGACCCAGGGCATGATCCTGGAGTCATAGGATCAAGTCCCATATCGGGCTCCCTGCATGGAGCCTGCTTCTATCTTTGCCTGTGTCTCTGCCTCTCTCTGTGTGTCTCTCATGAATAAATGAATAAAATCTTTAAAAAATAAGATAAACTGCCTTTTTTTCTGTGCCCCAGAGCAGATGAATTTGCTTTTGATCCCTCAACACTATCCTTCCCCCCACTGCAGTCCCCCACCTCAAGGGTGGGAGTTTCCTTTGTTATTGTGTTTCCTTTGCTCTTGCTCTTTGTTTTGTAATCCACTCTCTTTTATTGTGCACAAACTGTTCAGTCAGCCCTCAGTTTCTCTTCTAGGAAATTGCTATATAAATAAATATAGATTTGGTGTGTCTGTAGAGGAAATGAACTTGTGATCTTCCTACATTGCCATATTGGACCAGGACTCTGAGTATGGTTGAAATCACATCCTCATGGTTTGAATTCATACTCTGTCACTTACTAATTCAGAGGCCAATGGCAAGTGAGCACTCAGTAAGAGGTAAAGGTAGTTACTAACGTCTGTGATGATCCTCACTATTCCACTAAGGGCAACTGCATTGGCATGTATCCAAGGCAAGAAAACATAATAGGAATATCTTTCAGAGACACCAGGTTAGGATCAGAGAGCTCAAAAAGGGTCATCTTTTAGTAGATGTCCTTTCTATCTCCTCTCTTAGTTGTGGGTTGCTTTGTTAAAAAATAAAACTTAGAGAAGTAAATCAGAAATTATTTCAATTCACTGTCAATGCATTGGGTAGGATAATTAACTCTAAATGCACAAAAGATACACCTCAAAGTCTCATTGGCTTAAGGGGTAATAATTTACTTCTGTCATATCACAGTTCATTTTGGGTTGAGAGATCATCATCCAACAGAGATCATCTCCAAGCTCTCTGAGGCTCGGGATAGAAATAGAGGAGATAGGCCATCTCTTAGCCCCTTCAGCCTGGTCATGGCACATGTCACTGCCATTCCTGTTCCAGTGGCCAGTACGGTTACAAGAACCTAAATGCAAGAGAGGCTAAGAAATATGAGTAGCACAGAGGTATTTGGTAAATATTGTTTTTGCCATTTTCTTGTTGTATGACATTGGCAAGAAATATCATTTAACCTCTTTGAGCCTCAGTTTCCTGAACTTTAATATGGCACTAATAGTTCCTACTGCATGGAGATTTATTAGAATTTCTTGGGATAATATTTGCAACAAGTTCAGGAGAAACTATTCAGTATCAATGTTTTTGTGTAGATTGCTGAGTACCAAGAAGGGTTCTTTGCCTGCAGGAAGAAGAAACAGGCTCTAACTTCAGAAACTATGGAAATTATTGGAAGAATTTGGGGTGACTTTTAGAATCTAATACTGAAGAAATATATTGTAAAAAAAAAGAATCAACTGGGCTCCATGTAGGAAGTACAGGAAACAATTTGTTTTGGTGCCAACCCTTTGACAAACTGAGGACTAAGCATTTTGATACCCAAGGCACCATAAAGGAAGAAGATAGTTCTTTTAAAGTAAGTCTGGATGCTGTTGCTAGAGAAGAAGGAGCCTGAGTGGCCACAAATAACAAATGCCCATTCACTTTGCCACTTAGGAAAAAGTCACACACATACAAAATGAGACCCAATTATGGTAGCTTAAATAAGAAGTGCAGAGGGAAATAGTCCACAGTTGATGTATGGACTCAAAGATGCCCTCGGGGACCCATGCTTTCTAACGTTCCTCTCTGCCTCCTCAGTACAGTGGCTTCTCATCCCTACACCTTATAGTTGTTATATGGCCACTATATGACCAGCAAGAGGAAGGAGAGTGGTACCAGCAGACCTCTATTCCATCTCATTGGTCTAAACTGTGACACATGGGTAATTCTAGTTTCAAGGAAACCTGGGGAATTCCTTCAGTTTTTTAAATATCATTTGGTAGGTTTAAGCAAAGAAAGGTTAGTCATGGAAGTATGGATCTGCTAATCTATAGTGTCTGTAGATGTCCACAATTTAACATTAATATTGATAAACGTTAAGAGGAAGAAAGTAGAAGGGAATTCCAACTGCCCTGAAGAATTCCTTCCATTAACTCTTCACTCCAAGGTATTTATGAAAGATGGAAAGGTGTGGATCTCTAGTTAATAGCTCTTTCAATAGTGAAAGTTTTCAAAGGTCCTAGCACAGTTCATCCTATGGTCACACATTATCAAGAAAGATAGAAGGGACACCTGGGTGGATCAGTCAGTTAAACATCTGACTCTCGGTGTTGGCTCAGGTCATGGTCTCATGTCATGATATTAAGCCCTGTGTAAGACTCCCTGTTGTGCCCAAGATTGTGAATCCGAGAAACCACCAAGGAGCCGACACCGATGCAAGTACCAAGCTCGAGCTTGGGTCCAAGTATACTCCAGACAGCAGAGCAGGGACTTGGACCCCGAAGTGGGTTACAGCTGGTTTTTTTATAGGCTGGTCTAGGGGATTTTCAGAAGGGGTGGAAGAATTTCTCAAGTTCTGTTTACATTCTGATGTGGGGCTTTCAAGGGCATTGAGCTCTGTTCTCATTCTAATATGGGACTTGCTACCAAGTGTGTGGGCTCTGTTGTCTTTCTGATATGGGATTACCTGCCGAGGATATTGAGGACATTCTGCAGTTTTTCCTATAAAGTTCAGCTCTTATTCACAGGGGCCTCAGATGGCTGTACTTGTGCTAATGCTAAACTTGAGGTGGAATGGCCTTGATTTTTCTTGACCTCCACACTCCCCACTTGATGGGGAGTCTGCTTGAGATTTTCTCCCTTTGTCCTTCCCCCTGCCCACACTTGTGCATGCTCTCTCGCTCTCTCTCTCTCTCAAATAAATAAATAAAATCATTAAAAAAAAAAGATACAACTAGAATATTTTACAGCATTAACATGAGATATAGTGCCTAATCCATTTTAAATTCTCAATAAATGGAAGCTATTTTCTAAGTTCCCTCAGAACCTATCTTTCTCAACTTTAGATATTCAACATCTAAAATATAAATCTAAATCCAGTTAATAAGTACCCTTTGGGGCAGGATTCCACCTGTAATATAAGTAAGAGGGAAGGTGTAGAGGAAGTGGGAAAGCGGCATGGTAAGTCTCTATAGAGAGTTATATTCTCAAGTAAACAAAATTGTCCCATTTCTTTTAGTTCGTCTTGTTTTGTTTTAATGAACTATAAGTGGCATGTAATATCCTATTACTTTCAAGTGTACTTCATAATGATTCAATGTTTTAATGCATCGCAGAATGATCCCCATAATAAGCCTAGTTACTATTTATCACCTTACAAAGTTACTACCATATTATTGAATATATCCCTTATGCTGTACATTACATTCCCATGATTTACTTATAGCTGGAAGTTTGCAACTCTTAATCTCCTTCATGTTGTCTTGCTCACCCCCCAAGACCCCTTCTTCTGGTAATAGTTTCTTTCCAGTATCTATGAGTCTATTTCTCTTTTGTTCTGTTCATTTGTTTTGTTTTTTCAGGTTCCACATGTAGGCATACAGTACATATGTCCTCTCTTTCTGACTTATTTCACTTAGCATAATACCTACTAGGTCTATCCATGTTGTTGCTGACAGCAAGATTTAACTTTTTATGGCTGAATAATATTCAATTCTGTGTGTTTATGTGTAAGTGTGTACATCTTCTTTATCCATTCATCTATCAATGAGCACAGGTTTCTTCCATATCTTGACTATTGTGAATCATTCTGCAATAAACCTATAGGGGTGTATATATTTCTTTGAATTGTTTTCATTTTCTTCAGATAAATACCCCAAATTAGATCATATGATAGTCCTATTTTTAATTTTTTGAGGAACCTCTATAATGTTTTACATAGTGACTACACCAATTTATACTCCCACCAACAGTGTACAAGGGCTCCCTTTTCTCTACATCTTCATCAACACTTGCTATTTTTTGTCTTTTTGATAATAGTCAATCTGATCAGTGTAAGGTGATAATCTCATTGTGGTTTTGATTTGCATTTTTCTGATGATTTGTGATGTTGAGCATCTTTTCATATGGCTTTGGCCTTCAGTATATCTTCTTTGGACAATTATGTTTTCAAATCTTCTGCCCATTTTTAGTTGAATTCTTTTTTATATCTAGGTATGTAAGTTCTTTATATGTTTTGGATATTAACCCTTTAACAGATGTTTGATTTGCAAATAGCTTTCCCATTCAGATTTCCTTTTCACTTTGTTGATGGTTTTCATTACTATGCAGAAGCTTTTCAGTTTAATATAATGCCATTTGTATATTTTAGCTTTTGTTCCTTTGTCTAAGGAGACAGTTCCAAAATATTTAGATATAGAGATAGAGATAGAGAGATAGAGATACAGATAGATATAGTTAAGACTTATGTCAAAGGACTTACTGCCTATGTTTCTTTTAGTTGTATGTTTTCAAGTCTTTAATCCACTTTAATTTAATCCTCTTTAATCCAATTAAATACTTTAATTAAATTAAATTAAATTAAATCCAGTATTTAATTCATTTAAATAATGAATTTATTTTGGCATATGGTATAAGATAGTGATCCAGTTTCATTCTTCTAGACATGGCTGTGTAGTTTCTCAACACCATTTACCGAAGAGGTAGTCTCTTCCTTCCTATGTCATAGAGTAATTGACCATATAAAGCATGAGTTTACTTCTGGGATCTCTACTCCATTCCATTAATCTATATTTCTATTTCTGTATCAGTACCATACTGTTTTGACTACTATGGCTTTGTAGTACAGTTTGAAATCAGAAAGCATGATTCCTCCAGCTTTGTTCTTCTTTCTCAAGATTGCTTTGGCTAATCAAGTTCTTTTGTGGTTCCACATAAATTCCAGGATTTTGTGTTCCTGTTCTATGAAAAATGCCATTGATAATTTGATGCAGATTACATTGAATCTGTAGATTCCTTTGGTAGTATGCACATTTTAACAGTATTAATTCTTCCAGTCTATGAACATGGAATATCTTTCCATTTGTCCTTGTCATTTTCTATTTCTTTCATTAGTGTCTTCTAGTTTTTGGAGTTCAGGTCTTCTGCCTCCTTGGTTAAATTTATTTCTAGGTATTTTATTTTTGATGGAATTGTAAAAAAGGTTATTTTCTTAATTTGTCTTTCAAAATTGTCTCATTTCTTTCTTAACCCTATCCTCATTCCTCCACATTACTTTTTTTCTTTATTTCAATGAAATTAGGTTGAGACAGAAGCCTAAACCTAAATACTTATGCCTTTTGATATTTTGCAAAAGAGTTTGGTGTAGCATCCCTTTACTACTAGCTGGATTGAATTGAATGCCAGCAAAGTTCTGTGCTTTAGTTGGGATTTTATATACATTATAATGAGAATATCAGCCAATATTTAGGAAGTTTTCACTGATACCCAGGCTCTGTGCTAGTGCTTTACATGAATGATCTTAACTCATTACAAACATTCTACTATGTAAAAGGTGCTATCGCTTGTTTTGTATATGAGAAAATTGAAGACTCAGGCAAGTTATGAAATATGTCAAATATCATAGCTTCAGGTGGTAGAGTTGTGAGTCAGACTTGCTCTCTCACTCACTAGGCTATGCTTCTATTTAATTTTCCCAGCAGCCCTATGGGGCATAGACTCTCACCATATACCCAAGAAACCCCAAGGCCAGAGAGGTTGGTGACTTGCCCAAAGTCAATAGCAGAACTGCTAAATAGCAAAGGTAGGAGTGAACTCCGGCCCATCTGAATTTTAAATGCAAACCTGGGCTATCCCAGGGTTTTTGTGTTTTTTGTTTTGGTTTGTTTTGTTTGTTTCGATTCCAAAGGCTTATTTCCTTAAATCGGTATTACACAATATAATGCAAATGGGGGGGTTGGGGGAATCACACAAAACTCTCTTTAAAGTAGACCAAGGGTTGGGTGTTGAATCCTGGAGAACAGGATCAGCTGGCACCACACACACCAATAAGGCAGACTGCATGGCAGCCCACGTGAGCATCCACAAGGGGTGGGAAGCTGCCTGAGTCCGCTCCCATGCACGAGCTCCCCGGCAGCCCTGGATCCCAGAAGACCATAAAGCAATAAATATGCATACGTTCCGTGCAGCAAGGAACAAAGTCACTGGGTGTCGAGGGAACACATCACAAGGCTGCCTTAAAGTCCAAGCATAGTGGCTTTTTACCAAAGGCTGAAGATATCTAGTGCATTAACTCTCTATCCATCACTCCACTATCAAGATTTACATACCCAGTACAGTGAGTAGTCAAAAACACAGACTTCAGGACCAAACTAGCTCTTGGCCATTAGGGAGGCTTCTTAATTCCTCTAAGGCTCAGCTTACTTATGTATTACATGGTACTAATGGTAGTATATGCTTTGTAGGTTTGTTCAAAGTACTTGGAATAATACCCAGTCCAGAGTTTACTGTTCAATAGCTGTTAGTTGTTATTTTTCTTCCATCTTGCTTAAATTTTAACCATTTTCTAACTTATTGAATTTACTATATAGCTTTAAGGACTGTCCTTTTCTGTAGGCCTCAGTTTCCCTGTATATGAAATAGGAGGAAATCATTTTGATATCCTCTGACTCCCCTTCTGGCTGTTATTCCACATTCCTCACAATTCAGTCAGAGGCCAAGTGACTGTGCCACACAAGTCTGTGTGGCACCTGAGGGAAGCATAGAAGGTCTTGTGAAAATGAACATATGGTTAATGTTGGCAAGAAAATTCAACCACCCCCAAATTCTTAATTATTATAATAACTTTTATTTGCAAAGTGCTTGCTACATGACAACTGCTCTTCAGAACATGATAGGTACATTTTCGTATATAATTCAAGAATCTACTCATCCCTTCGCTCCTCTCTTGCTAAAATACACATTTTGCCTAAAAATAATATATTGTAAGCTGGGCAGACCAGCTTAGCAAGGTAACATATTAGCTAAAAGAGGTATTGCCTCTAACACGAGTGATACATGCAACTGCATGCACACACACCCCTACATATTGAGAGAGAGAAGGATAATTAATGTTATTGCTTTGTTAGGACTGTCTGCCTAACTTGCATCTGTCTAGACTGTGAAGGCCAAGAATAAAGAGAGCTGACGTATATTGGGTAACTACTAAATTCTGGGCCTTGCTATGAACATTTCACACAGGCTGCCTCATGTACTCTTCACAGTTGCACTATTGTGTAGGTACTAGTAATATCTTTGTGGATATATATGAGACTCAAAGAGATTAAGCAGCTTGCTAAGCTAGGAGATCGGGACCCCACCAGCAGTCTAACTCCAGAGCCTCAGACTATTAACCACACTCTTAGAACTTTCTACAGTTTCTGAATTTAAGGGCCTTTTAAAAGCAGGAAACCATCCCCAGCTCCCTTAATAGTGAAAGAAGAAAGAAAAAGAAAGAAAGAAAGAGAGAGAGAGAGAGAGAAAGAAAGAAAGAAAGAAAGAAAGAAAGAAAGAAAGAAAGAAAAAAAGAAAGAAAGAAGAAAACAGAAAGAAAGAAAGAGAAAATAGAAAGAAAGAGAAAAAAGAAAAGACAAGACAAGACGGCACTGAGATCTTTCCTGGTCCTAAGGAACAGTGCAGAGGTGGGGACCTTAGCAGGAAGCTGAGGTCCTCAGTCATCAAGGCTTTGGGGACAGAAGCTTCCAGGTGAGGCTACCCCTGGATATTCTGACCTCCCACGTGTCACTAGGCAAACACTAACAGAGCCACTAGCCAGGAACTATCTCCTGGTCTGGAGAGGTGGCCCCCAAGGCCTGCTCCGGCCCCCACTAACCTGTGGTGTGGGGAAAGCTGTGACTGACAGCCACTGAGCAGCACACCTGCACTCCTTTCTAAAGAACAGCATGAGGCCAGGTGGGTGAGCAGGGGCGCCATGCTGTGCTCCTGTTCTACTGTTGTTGGTTTTGTGATACCTGCAGGGAGCTGCCAGGCTGCAACTTGTCAGGCATGTGACAGACTCCTTAAATGATGATGGGGCTTGTTCTGTAAGAAGCTAAATGGGATGAGAAAGGAGATATTAAAATTGTATCAAGGCTTCTGTAATATTTCATTTTCAGTAGACCATCAAATGGTTAGGTATTTAGCATTTCATGCAACAGGAAAGAACAGATTCATGTTATTATAAGTTTTCTATTTACTGAGAATATGCTCTATAGTGCTGGTCCCTCAGTGCCTCTGTGAAGTCCCCTCATGACACAGATAATAAAATGCATTTGGGCCTGTGAGAGCCTATAAGCCAAAGCCTGCTGGATGCACGTCTCTCTCTGCAAGGGATGATAAAGCAAGGACCACATGTATCCGGGCTTCAAACCCTGGTGCCTGCCACCGCCTTAGGTTCACTGCATTAAGAACAGTGACAGGCTTCTCCGAGACCCAGCTTAGCAATTTAGCAACTTTGAGTCAGCAGACTGGCTTCTGGTCTTGAGTCTGACTCAAACAAGCTACATAACCCTGAGCAACTTGGCTTTTCTGGGCCTCTGCCTTCCTGCCTACAAATACAATGTTTACATTGAATGGTATCTAAAAGTGTTACATGGCAAATAAATTCTCACCTATTTGCTGCTGTTGCTAGTAGTTACTTATTATTAGTTTCTGATTGATGAGGTTCTAGACTCCAAAAGAGCAGATCTGTTTTTGTTTTTTGTTTGTTTGTTTGTTTGTTTTTTGTTTTTTGTTTTTTGTTTTTTTTGTTTTTTTTTTTTAGCAGATCTGTTTTGTTCAAGATTCTGTCACCAGTGCCTGACACAGAGTGGATACTTAGTAAATACCAGATGAACAGTAGCTGGATGGGTCTGATCTCTTCTGAATTAAGGACTGTCTTCCATGACACTCATAGCCCGTACTCACATGTACTCATCAAAGGCAGACTTGTGAGTGAAGTGCGTCCACGCTAATCACTGGTGACAAACTTCTGAAGCTTACACAGTGGATCCCTTTAGTCATCAGAATTTGTGTCCCTTTCGTTTCCTTTATCAATTACCAATCAACATGTCTTTGTAGTAACTGTATCCTTTCTCATCTGCCAGAATGTTCCAAGTTAATGCGCCATTCTTGAATTACCTAACGTGTGCCAGGGCCCTCTAAAGGGTGCTACAGGGAAAAATAAAAATAAAAAATAAAAAAATAAAATAAAGGGTGCTATAGGGAAAAATCAAAGTTAGGAAAAACTGCACACTGCCATCAAGGAGTCTGCGGCTATTGGGAAAAAGAAAAAAAATGCCCCTATTTCTCTGTCACCTTCAGTTCTTGCCCATTGTTTTCTCCAACCTGAGTTGCATTCTTTCCCGCAGAACAGACTTCAAAATTGTACTTTATTCTGCCGTTCTGCAGATATCCTTAAATGCCTGGTATCCTCCCATTTCCAGGGAACTCTGGCGCCAGTGGTTCTCAGCACACATTTGCCACGATCTCTCACGTTGCTGTGCGAGGTATCATCGGGGATTCTGAAGTGGACAGTGGTGAGTTTCTCCAATACCACACAGCAAACTCACCACCGGCCAGCCTAGGGAATATGATTCCAAGGCTCACTCACTTGGTGCTGTTAAACTCTCCTGCCCTAAGGATTTTTTTTTTTTTTTTTTGAGATCTTAGCATTTATCAGAATTGTTACCAAAGCAATGAGAATTTTCTTTTGTTTTATTCAAAACCAAACAACAACAACAAACCCCAAGATTTTGTTTTCTAGAATTTCTCCTTACACTTAAAAGAGGCAAAGGATTTGTGTAAAACTAATGCGTGATCTTGTATTTCCAGTATGTAGACAGTAATGTACTTATTTTTAGTTAGTTTTCTCATTAAACCCTTTTTTAAATTTATTTTTGTTTTTTTATTTTTATTTTTTTACTGGAGTTCAATTTGCCAACATATAGCATAACATCCAGTGCTCATCCCATCAAGTGCCCCCCTCAGTGCCCATCACCCAGTCACCCCACCCCCCGCCCACCTCCCTTTCCACCACCCCTTGTTCATTTCCCAGAGTTAGGAGTCTCTCATGTTCTGTCTCCCTCTCTGATATTTCCCACTCATTTTTTCTCCTTTCCCCTTTATTCCCTTTCACTATTTTTTATATTCCCCAAATGAATGAGACCATATAATGTTTGCCCTTTTCCGATTGACTTACTTCACTCAGCATAATACCCTCCAGTTCCATCCACGTCGAAGCAAATGGTGGGTATTTGTCATTTTTAATGGCTGAGGAATATTCCATTGTATACATAGACCACAGCTTCTTTATCCATTCATCTTTCGATGGACACCGAGGCTCCTTCCACAGTTTGGCTATTGTGGACATTGCTGCTAGAAACATTGGGGTGCAGGTGTCCCGGCGTTTCACTGCATCTGTATCTTTGGGGTAAATCCCCAGCAGTGCAATTGCTGGGTCGTAGGGCAGGTCTATTTTTAACTCTTTGAGGAACCTCCACACAGTTTTCCAGAGTGGCTGCACCAGTTCACACTCCCCTTTTGCACATGATCTCATACATTCAATCCTTCAAGGATTAGTGGAAGCAGGGGCTTCTTAGAGACTGCCCAACAAATATGGGCTCTGATCTTGGCTCTGTTACCAGCCATGTGTCCCTCAGCAAGTTAACTTCATTGAACATTTTTTCATAAGTGGAATGTGAGCTATTTATTTAAAAGACTGCCTCATGTGGTTTTGGGAAGGATTAAGTGAGGTAGAATCTATAAAACGTAATGCTTAGCAGATCACAGGAGCTCAATGACCTACTGTCTGAACCAAGTTCTACAATTTATTGGTCTCCTGCTGTGCACAAGGACCTGTTGGGGGATGCAGAAAAAGCTGGGCAAGGCTGACCCATTGATTCCCAGAAAAAAGTCCTTGATACATACCTATCACGTGTTTCCTATTCTGTCCTCATATTTCTAAATCTCTTCCAATATCCTCACTACAAAGAAGCCTTTCCTTCTACCATATTTAAAACCGGCTCCTCATTACTTTTCATCCCATCACCCTGTGTATTCCCTTCACAGTTTAACCACATTTTGTAGGTTTGGCTGTTTATTGGCTGCTCCTTCCCCGTAACCCGGGGGAGGCCGAGACTTTGTCTGCTTTCTCATTATGAAATCACCCAGTGCTTGGAACCAAGTCAATATCTTAACCATTTTTAATTGAATGAACTAATCCTAGCTCTTGAGGATGCATGAGAAAGACAGTCAATGTAGGTCTTGCCTGGATTTGAGTCATAACCAAGCGGGGAAGCATAAGAACATTCAAGTTAACTTTTTAAAACTTCTCTACTTTTACTGAGACTTAACTTGCTACCTTAGAGCAAGCAATGATGGGTTTTATAAAGTAGATATAAATGGAAGTGCCATACCCAGAAGAGGAAGGGAAGAGGTAGCTGGGGTGAGGGAAATGTGTTATTGAACTTGTCCATGTACCAGATGTGCAGTAAGCCAATGTCTGGGACACTGGCTTTAAAGCAAAGAAAAATTTATTATCAGGAGGGCAGTCCAACAAGAAGGCAGAGATTATTCCATAATGCTGCCTTTCCCTATTGAGCCTATGAAGAACTTATATGTATATTTGTAGAAGGAGGTAAATGCATGAAAGGAGGATGAGGCATTTCTTGAAACCTGGGAATGGGTAGCACTTGAAACAGTTCCTCTGCACAGGGAGGCACCATTTGGTACTTGGTACACTCAGGTACATCAGATAATTTCAAGACAAATATCACCATCCAGCCCCTATTAGGTTTCTACAATCAGTGGGTAAACAGAGTACAGGGTGAATAAGGCAGTTAATGATTCATCGTATTTGAGGTTAAGAGGCACATAAAATCAAGTAGGGAACAAAACAGAACATAGAACTAAGTTAATAATGCAACTAGTACATCTATAGTTTGTTTATGCTTTCAGAGTAGGTTCAGGAATGAAGTACCTGGTCTCAGGTGTGGGAAGTCTTTGCTAGAAGGTGCCATATGAAACTTCATAACACTTGCAATGCATTCCCAGGATGGAGCCCTTTTTCTCAGATGGGTTTGTGGCACTCTCAGGAAAAAGCTACCATTCTGAACTGGGAATTTTGCTTTAAACAAATTTTGATTTGCACTTCTGATATTTTCCTATGATTCTGGAATAACCACATTATGTTGTTCTCTTGGGATAGAAAAGATGCCACTCTCTTGTCAGAAACAAGATTATAAGCAGAAAAAAATACATCCCTCCCTTTCAAAAGCATTTATACTTTTCAGAGAATGTTCCTGTACTATTTTCAATGACATGATTAATAAGTGCTCATCCCAAATATTTAAGAAAATACAGATAATCAAAGGAAGAGAGTAATCTCATTCATCATCTCATGATGCAAATGACCATTAATACATTGTTATGTATATGTTTCTGATTGACTGCATAGCATGTCCATCATAAAGCACCTAACTATTAAACATGTATTTTATGCTTCATAGTATGCAATGACCATTTTCCTTACTGGCAGCCCCAGTGGCCCAGCGGTTTAGCGCTGCCTTCAGCCTCGGGTGTGGTCCTGGGGACCCGGGATCAAGTGCCGCGTCGGGCTCCCTGCTTGGAGCCTGCTTCTCCCTCTGCCTGTGTCTCTGCCTCTCTCTCTGTGTGTCTGTCATGAATATATAAATAAAATCTTTTTAAAAAATATGCTCCTTCACCCAATGGAGGCATCACATGCATTAATACCTGTATGAAGGAAAGAGAGAAATTTGGGGAACTCATGAAAAGAGCTGTGTCTAGGAGCTGAAAGTGCAGACATTGGAGTTATCCCATATTCAGATCTGGGCTCTGCATTCACAAGAAGCGGGACATCCCCAAGGCTCTGAACTTGTGACAGCATCGTTCTCTCTATCTGTAAAATAGGAAGAGTGATGGTAAGTGTTCCCCGTTATGGTTTTAAGGATTAAATAAAATAGCATAAAGAAAGTGGTTGATTCCACAGTGTTCAACAAATGTTCATTCGTTTTTTTTATATTCAGAGGGGGAATAGAGCAAGAAGAAAAGAGAAAATGTGAGCAAAGAAAAAGGCAGGAAACAAAAAGAAATTCCTTTTCCGTCAATTCAAGTTATTCAGTAGATGAGGGCAACCTCAGGAGAGGATGGGGTCAATGCCATATGGGAAATGGCAGATTTTCTATAGGAGTTGCTGGTCTGTGTCTGAGCTCCTTGCTGTTTTAGGTAAAAACAAAACACAGTAACAGTGCAATTTTCTCCTGCTTGTATGGGGTGTAACCTTTCTGTTGAGGGTGCCTGATGCAGCAGAGAGGAGAGGGGGTTCGCCTTTGCTCTCCCAGGAGGAGAGGCCCCATGAGCACAGAGGTGAGGTATGGAAAGCCATGGCTGCTGTATGGGCCACTCTTTCTCTTCCACCTGTGTGTGGACCTCACCAGTGTCCCATTCCAGAATGGCTAGTATAAATGGGATGCATTATCTCCACCTTTAGAAACTTATGTTCTGAGCTCACCAGCCAGAGAAAATCCATGACTGTCATTTTTTTATAGTTGTGGTGGTGGTGATTTTTTTCCACATAATCTTCTTACTGCTTTTCATAGCTTTATTGAGGCATAATTGCTATGCAATAAGCTGCATATATTTAAAACCCCATAATTAGATCATAACATATGAATACACCTGTAAAACCATCACCACAAGCAACATAATGAACATCTCTGTCTCCTCCAGTATCCTCATGCCCTTTCATGGTCCCTCCTATCACCATTCCTGCCCCCAGAGCTTTCTGCATGACTGCATTTTTTTTTTCCTTTTCCATCTTATTTTCAGTAATTAGATAATTTGATGTCATGGTTTTCCTGTGGTTTCTTTTCCTGAGAGTGGATTCTCCTTGTATTTTTCTCCATATTCCACTATAAACTGTGACACACCCTCACCAACCAGTGTCTAAGCCACTTCTGAAAAAATATTGCATCTCTTAATTAATATTCCTTACTGCAAGTAAAAACATTCTTATATACAACTCTTACTTACATTTTGATTTCCCTATGGAATTGGAAGTAAGGCTCACTGGAAATGATTTTGGCACCAAGATGTAAGAGAAATCATGACTTCTTTTATTCAACAAAGGGTGAGAGGCTCCTAGTAGTCAGCTTTGTGTATGCAAGGAAGGATAAGACTGAACAGGTTCCTTACCTCACAAAACTCACAGCTTAGAAAGGGAGATCGAGCACACCCACATAAAAAAATAATAATCATTTATGAAGGAAAACAAAAAGTTTGTAATGACAAAAAAATTCTGGATTTATTTTCTTTTTGGATGTAAAGCATAAGGAATGGACTGTCAGAATAGAAGCAATTAACTAAATTGATAGCAGATTTCTTCTTATCAAAAAGCTGGGGAACAGGTTCTAGGATAGATCATGAGCAGATGCCAAGGACCTGGGGCAGGAAAGAAATTGAGGCCTCAAGGGATCAGCAGGCCAGCATGACTGAGTTTGAGAAACATGGAGAGATGGTTGAGAACACAGGTGCAAGGTAAGCAGGGGCCAGGTCAGAGCCCATGTGGGCCTTGGAAGAGGCTTAGTTTTTATTCTAAATGCAATGAAAAGCAGTATCAAAGTCTCATTTAGAGAAGCAGCACAATTTGATTCATTAAAGATTATAGTTTCTCATTATGGACACAGAAAAAATTAAAATGTTAATTTCTGGATTAAAACAGTAAGTATAAATCTCTATATTATAGCACCTTAGCTCATAGAAAAATAATAAATGACTATTTTACTGTAAAATATGCTACATGCCAAGAATAATCCCAGGCATTTTACCTATATTTCTCATTTACCTCTACAAAACATGTATTATTCTTATTTTACAGATGAGAAAATTGAATCAGGCTAAATAATTTTTCCAAACTTATAAAACTTTGAGACTAGCTTACCTAAGTAAATCAATAGAACTGAGGGAAACGTCTCTTTCTACCAGAACTTCTGAGCAACTTTTTGCTGCAAAGGCACATTTAAACCTGTTTTCTTAGCCCCTATGGAGGCTAATAGCTTTTAGAAAGAAAATGGGTCATGCACTGAAAGTGGGCAGTGATGAAGAAAATCACTGGGAGTGAAGGACACATGCTGGTGGGATGCTGGAACAAGAGACAATATGCCCATGATGGTCACCCAGAGTATGTGTAAGGTTACTCTCCACCTGCAGAGTAACACAAAGGGCAAGCCATGGTAATCAGGTGACTCTGGCAACATGGAATGTTGGCCAAGGAGGAACACACCTTCCTCAAAAAAATTAAAATTACTATGTGACTCAGCAATTTCATTTCTTAGTATACATCCCCCCAAAATGAAAACAAATATTCAAAAAAAAAAGTTTGTAAATGAATGGTTATAGTTATATTAGTTGCAATCCTCAAAAGGTGAAAACAACTCAAATGTCCATCAGATCATGAATGGATGGATATAATGTGGCATACCCATACAATAGAATGTTATTCAGTCATAAGACAAAATGAATTTCTGGTACATGCTGTAATGTAGATGAACTTTGGAATTTATGTTAACAAGTAAAAGATGCCAGACATAAAAGTTCACACTGTGTGATTCCATTTACACTAAATGTCTAGAATAGGCAAATCCATAGAGTTAGAAAGCAGATTCTTGACATGAATGTTTACTGGCTCATACCACTTCTGTATAAGCTCCTTAAGGGCAGGGACTAACTGTTCGCTGATATGTTTGCAGTGCCCAACACATACTAGGTACTTAAAGACTTACTGAATGGATTCATGAATTTCTCTCTTGAAAAATACCTCTCACACTGCAGTATGGAGAATGGATTGGTTTGGGGTAAGAAGAGACTCCGTGCCACCAGCTGCTTGATTCTGTAGTAGAAGGGTTTGGGTTATCTCTCCTGAGAACTATGTGTGCTGTACTACCTGTAAGTAAGTGGCAGATGTTTTCTTTGCAATAAGCAGGTTTTTCCCTGAAGACTAAGACCCATTCTCAGCTGAGGCTTTGACTGCCTTGATTCAGACTACCTTAGTGAGAGCTTAAACAATCAAAAGGCAGTATCCATTCAGTGAGGAATGTCAAAAGGCAGGGGTCTGCTGACAGGGTAGTGCTGTTGTTTAGAGAGCACTGAGTTTGGCATCCAGAGACTTGGGTTCTACCCCAGGCCTATCATTTCACCATGAGACCTTAGGGTCGCTCCATCTATCTGGTTTTCCATCATATTGAGGAAGTAAACAGGAATTTGAATTAGATGATTTATCCTTGTTCTATCTTTTCCCACAGAAGATTTTGTCTTTTGTGATAAGAGTAACCTATGTTTATTTATCTTAGCCACTGTGACAAAAGGTTACTGTGTTGAGTATTATGACAAACCATCCTTTGAATTCAGTAACACTTTTTATAGGGTTCATATTTCATTATCCCCACTAACACCTACATTTCAAAAACATATATGTGTACACAAGCTCATATTTATTTAATATAGAGATAATGTCTGGTGCTCATGGATTTGTAGACCCCTGGAAACACTGGAATGAAAAACATAAAAGATTATAATCCTAGGAACAAAGAAAAGATGATTATAGGATGGAAAATGGAAACGCTTCACAGCCTGCCTTGATGTGGGGCTGCTTTCTTCTGCTGCTTCCCCTCTGTTTCCTGATTACAAACAGGTGATGATACCTAATTCCTCCTCCTCCAGGGAGAAAGATCCTCCCAGATTCAAGAAGCAGATTGCCTTCTTCCCTGACATTCTATCAACAGTATACAGACCCTGAGCTGGTTTCTAGAATGGCTTACAAAATGATGAAAGTTCAAAGAAGCTGCCTGGGTGTTGAGAGAATTCTGTTGGCTGCTTAATGAAGTTTATCAGAAAAAGCAAAACTTGTGGATCTTTGAAGCAGAAAGGCCCAAGTCTAGAAATTGGCATTGCCCTTTCTCTTGGCCTCTGCTGCATTTATGTTTTTCTAACAGATTTCTTTGTCAGAGGCGCTGATGTTCTTTTCCCCAAGCTCATTAATTTCTCAGCATTAATACATTTCCCTTACCCTCTAATTAGACACCACTTCTCACATATTTATGGTAGTGAATGCCCATGGGCCAAACTTGCCTCTTCATGTAACACAGAGTCCAGTCCACACTTGTGATCTGTACTCCAATTGCATGCATGGGCAGAGCAGGAGCCACTTACAAGTATAATTCGCAAAAGATGCCTTTTATTCAATACATTAAACAAATATTTGAGCAACGACTGCATTTCAGGTGCTATACTAGATGCCTGAGATTTTTGCAGAGAACAAAACACAGAAATCTCTGACTCCCAGCATAAGTAAATTATACCATAGGTTAGTAGTTGATAAATGCCTTTAAGGAACAACAATAGGGCTAGGAATGCTTGCGGGTAGCAATGGGGAGAGGTGTGTTTGTAAATTGGGTGTTGAGAAGCTGTTATCAGGGAAGAGTTACCCATGCAGATATCTGGGGGAAGAGCAATTCAGATGACAGGGACAATGAGTGAAAGACCCTAAGAAAGGGTGCATAACTGCTCTGTCCAAAGAATAGTAAGGAGGTTAATGTGACTGAAGTGATAGGAGCAGGTGAGGAAGGTGTCATAAGAAGGTTGAGGTGAGAGTACTAATGGGCTCTGATTGTGTGAGCCTTTTGGGCCCTCTGTAAGGACTAGGGCTCTCAGTAAAATGGGGGACGATGCTGAGTTTTAACCAAAGGAACAATGAGATCTCACTTTTGTTTTATTCATTACTTGCTTATATTTCCATCACCTAGTAGCTTTAACACCAATTGAAAATATGTGCCTGAATCAATTGCATTACAGCTTTGCAAAATACTTTTTCTATCACTCATTTTCCTTTATCAGCTGATATTCCTATGTGAAAGTAGAGCTTTCTCTCATCAACACTGGGTGTTTGATTGCCCAGGAATATGTTTCCTACTGAAAAGTAAAAATAATGCTTAGGTCATTTTCTTTAGTGGCAAATTTTCAAAGAAAGCATATTTTTTAAATAACCACCTCAAATAGAGACAAATATGCCTTGTGCTTTAGAAGGATTCTCCTATTGTCTTATATTATCCTTTCTTGGTAATGGGAATGTTCTAGCAGGGAGCCATTCCTTGAGTTAGCTGATTATTGTGTCCGGATCCTGGAAAGTAATGAAGATAATGCAATATCCTTTGCTCAACAACTCTCATTATTTCGTTAAATTCAAATGGCTTCACGGGGTTTTTAAGTCTCTGTGAAATCTTGCTCAGATGGTCTTTAACTCCTTGTTTCTTTTCCCGTTCCATATCCTCACTCCCTGCCTCACCCATACTCATATACGTATATACCCTACATTCTGGACATTATTGGGACTACCCAGTGCCCCAAAACCCACCTCATTCTATCATATCTCCAGATTTTTGTCTATGGTAGCATATTCCTTTGGGAGATTCTTTCCCAGAGTTACCTATGCCTATTGAATTTCATCCTTCAAAGCCTTCATCCAATGCTCCTTCCTCCATCTCTACCCTAAGCAACCCCCAAAGCTGAAATCTACCTCTTCCCCTCTTCTTTCTCCATGCACTGCATCTCTTGCCTTATTCCCCTTTCATTCTGTTTCTCATATTCTCAATTGTATGAAAGTTACTTATGATCATGGTTGTATCAGCCATGTTACAAATAAGGCTGTTGCACTGAGTTTTAGTTTCTCCCAGTGGCTAAAAGTAGTGTCTGATTCAAGATAAGTGTTCAAACATTGGCAGAAAAGAATGTATACAGCAGCTGTGGCAATTTTCAAATGTCTACTTTTATGCATATATTTAATAGATGTTACATATTGAGCATCTATTGTATCTCAAATAATGGGTATGATGGAGAATACAAAAATGAATGAAGTAGATCCTGCTTTCTGGGAGAATCCAGGTTAGAAGAAAAGTGAAAGCATTTATGTAAATTACTACATTACAAAGTAAGGAGTGCTAAAAACTAGAGAGTAGGAACAATAGGCTATATTCATTTTGATGTTTCTCTTTGCCAATGATATTTTCTCCAATTGCCTATGAATCATCCAATCAACTGGGATGAAAACAACTTTCACTAAACCACTGGAGATTTTCTCTTGTCCCCTAGAAGAGGTTTCAGTGTCAGGCTGATGTCTTTCCTGAGCAGAGAACAAAGACCTATCATTTCTCCCTTTCTTAATTCAGGCTGGATTCACACTCAAATGGGATTTTATAATTTCCTTTCCACTAATAACCAAAACTTTTATTTTCATGATTCTATTAATTAGAAATTAATATAGTTAATCCTGAAATTAGGCAAGATAACCATAATCTCATAATCTCCAGCTTCTCTGACTGGCCTGAGGCATCATTTTGGCATCCATTGTTTTCATGGGATTATCAGCCAGCCCTGAGAACACACCTGGAGGGAAGACAAACATGAAGTGTTTTCTCTAATGTCCTGCTGGTTCAGATTTCATGTTCCCCATCTGGACCATGCAGGGTGTTGCCTTCCCTGTTAGAATCACAGTGTGCTCCTTGCATTAACCTTCGTACTAAAACAGGGGAATTGAGAACAACCAGATCATTGCAATTCTTTCTCAGTTCATCTGTTTTCTCTGTTTACTTATTCATTCACTTATGTATTCATTTATTCAACAAATACTGATTAATCACCTCCCTTTTTATATACTCTGCCTATTCCCAAAAGGATCAGAGGTGGCTTGCAGGATCAAACATAATACAAAACAGGAAAGCTAGGGATAAAAACAGAAAGAAAGGAGGAGACCTTGCCACCAGCTCCAAAGGTGGTTGCAATTCAGCCTTGGTTCTACTTCAGTAAAAGAGAGATTTGTCAGATCTGAGTTTTTGCATTCTGTTCAACCAAAACATGCAAATTTGTGTACAGAGTATAACTTTTTCCTGCAACTAAATAAACTAAACTATTGAGCATCCAGTAGAATGCTTTGTTCTTATATGCAAATGCCTTCAGAATAAATGAAAGAATGCATTCAGTGGTTTCCAAATTTTAGTCATTTGTATGCCACTTTTTAAATGTCTGCTTAACTACATGACTGTTACTTATTTTGTAGTTTAAAAAATTAACTTTTAAATTTACTTTAAAAAATATTTGTCCCTTACATAAATGTAGTATTTATATCAACTGCTATAACTAAAAAGTAATGATAAAGTAAATTAAAAGGAATATCACATTGCAAATAAACAGTCATACCTATCTAAAAACCTGAACTTTGATGTCTTCCTTTGCATTACCAGGGAATATCAGGATGTGTTGAGGATTAAAATCAAGCTAGCATGAAATTGTGATAGCTAATTCTTTTGATTGTATCAATACAAAAGAAACGAAAAAAGAAAAATCCCATTATAGAGATCAGTGTTCTATTACTCCTTTTTGAATAGCATCCTACATTATCTCACACTGCCCATGACCATTACCATATTACATATGATCCCCCTACCTTGGGAAGCACTGATCAATTAACTGAAGCTGAAATTTGTGGAGTGGAGTTTATGCACTATCTGAAGATAAGAAAGGTCTTTGTACACACTTCGGTTCATTCCAAGAAGTATAACATCAAGCCACTCTCACTCTCACCTCTACCACTCTGTGTTACCTACAAAGAATTGCTGCAGTATGGTTAGCCTCAAAAGAGAATATGTGCATCTCTTTGAGGAGTTAATAATCCAGATAAGATTTCAGAAGACTTACTTGGATCCAGCAGCAGTAAATTAGTCTCATTTAATGATATTAGATTGCTTATAAATAGTTCTCTGGACAGCATAATGAGCTATTAGTAAATTTGGAAAGTCTCAAAAATTTAAGAATATTTCCTTTCACCTATTAGATGTCCTAGCTTAGATTTTGATCCAATTTCTTCTCCTACTCTAATGTACTCATCTACCTTCTTTTACATAAATAATACATATCAATAAACAGAATTATCTACTTAGGAATAGAGAGTCTGTAAGAGGGGCCAGTGAAAATTAACAGCAAAGGCACCTGATTTCAGTGGGCATCCAGTTTAGTTTTGTCTGTTTTGAGAGGTTGGATGGTCCACTCTATCAGTTTAGAACCACCACTTATTCTTCTCTCTTGCTGTATGTTTGTGCCTCCCCAAAATTCATTTGTGAATTTTTAACCCCTACCCAAGAACATGACTTCAGTTAGAAATAAAAGCATGCAGATATAAATAGTCAAGTTATGATGGGGTCACATTGAAGTAGGTGGGCTTCTAATCTAAAATGACTGTATCTTTATACAAAGGAGGAATGTGTACATATAAACATGCACAGAGGAAGAACACCATGTGAACATGAGGTCAGGGATCAGGATGATGTGTCTATAAGCTAAATATATAATATTTTAAATATTATAAAATATATAACATTTTATATAATTATAAAATATATAATATTTTATATAATTATAAAATATTGCCAAGAAAACAGCAGAAGCAAGGAGGGAGGCATCAACCAGATTCTCTCTCTTGCCTTCAGAAGGAAACAACCCTGCCAACACCTTGATCTGGGACTTCTAGCCTTTAGAACCATAAGATTATAAAAAATCTGTAGATACCACCCAGTTTGTGGTACTTTGTCACACCAGCCATAGAAAACTAATGTCTCTTCACCACTTCCTCTGCAAGAGGGAAGGGCTGGAGACTTGGCACCAATATACTTTCTAAATACTGCTGTACCTCATTCAAATAGCAAACCTCATAACTGTCATTCAATATACCACATGCATGGATGTACAGTTGACTCATAAGAGTCTTCCAGCACTTCTAAGAAAAACAAGTGATGCTTTTATTAAAGAAGCTGACATTTGGGTGTTATTTAGTTGATTTTGTTAATGAAAAAGTTTACATAATTTCAAGGGACAAGGAAAAGCTTTATCTGTCTTTTGATATGCTGAGATTTTCTGATAGAGCTTCAGGGAAAAATAGCACTAGTTACTAAATGGCATTTAGTTTATTGATTATTGGACCTGATCTAACTAGTAATCTAACATAGAAAAGTAGCCATTTCAACTATAATTTTTATATGCTTAATTTATTATTTTTTTAAGTTTATTTTTATTAGCGCTCAATTTGCCAACATATAGAATAACACCCAGTGCTCATCCCATCAAGTGCCCCCCTCAGTGTCCATCACCCAGTCACCCCCATCCCCCACCCACCTCCCTTTCTACCACCCCTTGTTCATTTCCCAGAGTTAGGAGTCTCTTATGTTCTGTCTCCCTTTCTGATATTTCCCACTCATTTTTTTCTCCTTTCCCCTTTATTCCCTTTCACTATTTTTTATATTCCCCAAATGAATGAGACCATATGATGTTTAATTTAGAGTGTAAGAGCTTTTGTTAGTATTTTTTAAAAATCTTCTAGTGTTCTCTTTGTTCCTGTGTGTATGCATTTTGGTAATTTGGAAAGCTTACACTTAATGCATAAATGGTTATTTTAACTATAACATATTGATAACTATTAACTTTCTATTTATTTAAATAGTATCTATTAACTTTGTTATAAGCATTGATAAAGCTAGAATATCTTCTCTTTTCCCCTTTATTCTATCACCGAATTTCATTTTACAGTATTATTTTTGCTAATGTTTTCTTCTGTTATACTTCTAGTGTTCACTTCATAGGCTATAAAACGTAAGAAAATCACTATATTTATACCACCTGTCCTTATTTGTCCCTCTTCTCCCAGATTTTGTCAGGGTAATAAAATGTATATTCTTCTCTAAACTGTCATGTCTACGTGACGTTCAGTCTTGGTCCTGTAGTTACATAGACGCAGTACTCCCCACAAATCTTTTTTGCTGTAATTTTTGCACTCTTTTATGGATGGGCACAGACTTTTATGAATTTTCCTCCAAAAGATTTTTTAATGAAGACTCTTGGCAGCAATATTCCCTAAGGTCTTGCATATTCAAAAGTACAACTGATAGTTTGGCTGGGTATAAGTTTCTGAAGCCATATTTTATATTCCTAAGGATTTTTAAAGCAATCCTACCTGTCTTTCAGCATTTGCTGAAGCTATTTTCTATCTCATACTAGGATTCAAATTGTTTCCCTTTGGCTTCCCAAAGGATTCTGTCTTTATCTTTGATATGTAGTAACTTCATGAGGGTATGTCATCATATTGGCTATTCTGTGTCATCTCTTTCCGAGAACATAGACTAACCTTTCAAACTATATGTATATCCAAGTCTTTCTCTGTGGTTAGTTTTCTTCTTTAATTATAAATCTTAACATCTGCTTTAGTTGATTATTTCCATTTTCTTCCTAAAAGTCTCCAATTATACACATAATGGACAACCGCATCTGCCTTTGATATTGTTAATTTCTCTCATGAATCCTTTTAAACTTTTCCCATTCCTACATTCTTAAATCTACTGCATTTATAGCAGCTTTTGCTCTTCCTTGTCTTAGCTTCCCTTCTATCCTCCATTTCTTTCCTTAAACCGACCGGTTCCATTATGTTTTTCTTTTCTTTATGTATTCTTATGGTAATTTTCTAGGCTTTAGGATTCTGACTTGATCTCTGGATTTTAGAGGTGATTGCTTCATGAGGTGGTTTTGCTGTGCTGTGTTCATAGTGAAAACTTGGTCACAATTTAATTTTCTACATGGCAATATTTTTTGTTGAGTGTTTATTATTTTGATTTGTTTTTCCTGTTCCATTCCTCTCTTGCTCTGCAAAATATCTATCTGTAAAATTGGCAACTTTTGTAATTTTCTTTGTGACTACTCATCTTTGAATAAAATTCCTTGCTTCCAAGCCAGTTATTTCCAGAAGGTTTTGATGAAGAAGATGCTAAGGAGATTTTAAAGGGATTTATAAGCTTTTCCAACCTTTCCCCAGCTGAAAGGAATAGGCAATTATAGGATTATTTTCTGCCCCACCGGTACTGTTGGCCTTTAAATCAGGCAACTTTATAATTTTTAATCCTAGATCCTTAGCTTCTCATAATCAAATAGGGAGTGAAAGTGAGGTGGTAATTGATAGTAACCTATGAGATAAATTATATTGTCCAGTTCTTATATCAATGGGGAAAAATGAGATCTGTTACATGTGGTACCTGAGTTTATAGTTGGGATGAGTAGAAGACAGTAATAACAACAATTGCCATTGAGTGTTATACCAGATATATACATGAGCACATTTGAGGTATGAATATAGAGAGAGGAAATTTATAATAACTATGTAAAGTAGACATTATTTTGCTTATTTTTCAGAAAAAAACTAAGACTGAGCAAATAAGTAGATTTTCAAGGTCAAGTAGCCAAGAAAAGGTGGCAGAGGTGAAATTAGAACTAGGTCTGTGTGAATCAATTCTAATGCGTTCTCAACCTCACTGACTCTCCAGTGGTTGCTACATAATTAACCCTTATAGGAATTTGTTGGCCTCCCTATTTAATTCATACAACTGAATAATTACAGATTGGTTAGATACTAATATGCCCCTGGCTTCAACTACTATTGAGGGCTCCAAAACTTGATTCTCTTGATCTACATAGATATAGTGGTATAATTCCAGCATTCTCCTCACCAAATATCCCTAGATATTCAAAGGCATACCTAATATGTAATCCTAATGAATCCTAGTCCTTACCAATTTTTAGGTCTTACAGAATGTCATTTATCTTCCCAAATGTTACAGTAATATTATGTAGTTGGTTTGTCAAGAGAAGGAAGACTTTTCTTTATAAATTTATGATGATTCAACATGACTTCCAGATCAGTTAGACTTATGCCTTTTTTTTAATAAAACAATTTAAGATAGTGTTTTCATATCAGATTATGAAGTTGTTTCTGACTCACGTGTTCATATGCCTTAGAAATGAGATTCTTATTGGCAAATATGCAAAATTTTTGTCTTAAGAAGTTCATAGACTTAATAACAATGGTTTCAGCAAATGAAATATTAAGTACCTACAGGGAAATTGAGTAAAGCCTCATTGGAAACCCTGTGATGATGATTACTTATAAACTTAAATGAGAGAAAAAGAGTAAATAGGATCAACTGGACTTGTAGGTTTTTTTCCTGAGATAAAAACCAGCTGTTCGACATGTTTAAGTTGATTGAGAAACTAGAAGAATTCAGGTAAAAAGTCGAATTAGCACTCACTCTTTGTGCAAAATTAGCCATTACTCCATCCCAAATGTGGAGATGGTATTTTAGTATGGAATTTACTTGGAAGGAATGGTTTTGTTGTTTTTGTATGGTTTCAGAGGTCAGGTCAGACATGTCTGTGCAAACCAGGCTTAATACCCTCCCTACTCCTGTGATGCTCAGGATTTGGTTGGTTTTCATAGCTCTTAAAGATATCATCCACTAACTCTTTTAAATGGCATGAATGGAATGAAATAATGAAGCCAGAGTCATAAGATGTACTTGAGAACCTCTAATATGAGGAGTAATATTACCATATACCTTGAATTCTAAGATGTCATCAATTATATACTGCATTTGTAAATCAACTAATAGCATTTGGAGATTTAAGATATCTCACAAAGGGTACTAATCAAGCGTAAGATTCATCACAATTTCAGAAAATTAGTATCTTAAAAAGTGAGAATATATGTTAATATGACCTTTGGTCTTAAGAAACTAATTGGAATGAATCCTTTCCATAGAACTTTCCAGAGTGGAAAAAAAAAAAAGTTACCAAAGATAATGGAATATTAATCACTGCTGAGACTAATGGAAAAATCAAGAATGGACCTGTCATCATATAGTCTTTGGCCCAATTCAGAGTTAGTTATAGAATTGTGGGGAGGGCCACTTATAGACATACAGTTGGAGAACCTCACTATATGATTGCTGATATTGATTGCAGAAATGCAATTTATATTCTGCAGAAGCACCAAAAGTCACAGCAGACCCTGAAAATCAGAAATGAGACTTTTAAATCAATATGATATAAAGACGATAAAGTGAAGGAATGGTAGAATGAAGAAAAATTCTGAAGATGTCCAACAAAGTTTTGGAAGACTTTCCCAAGGATATTTATTTGTATGCAGAAGTGTCCCTAGCAAACATGTGGAACTTGAGCTCTTCTTGTTGAGTTACAGTCTGAGGTACCCTCACAGGTAATGTCTGCCTCTACCATCCTATTCAGGAAAGGCATCAGGGAAACATCTTGTAGATGAATTAAATACTTGAGTCTACTAAAAGTGTTACACTATGGTACTCATAGGCTGCTGCTCTTGGACCAAAGTCCCAGGAGACACTTTATATACCACTGTTTATTGTCACAGACTAAATGATATTCCTGCTCCAGCCTCTGGCCAAACCATGATGTTAAAGACAACATCCCATCACTGGTACCAAAGTTAACAGAAAGTTCATCCCTCATTCTCCTTTCCTCTATATCTTTTAAAATAAAAGAATACAGAAAGACAAATAATAAGGCACAGTCTTATGTGGGCTGTTGAGAGAGTAGGTGAATAAGAATTTGGGGCTTATGGGCCTAAGACACATCCATACAAAGAAAGAGCTAGAGGAATCTTAGAACATTTTAAGAAAGGCTCTCATCTCAAGCCATATTGCTCTAGTAACTGTATGTGGTTCTCCTGCCAACTTTGTGTAGAACAACCCAGTTTGATTTTATTTTTTTTAAATATTTTATGTATTTATGATAGTCACACACACAGAGAGAGAGAGGCAGAGACATAGGCAGAGAGAGAAGCAGGCTCCATACACCGGGAGCCCGACGTGGGACTCGATCCCGGGTCTTCAGGATATGCCCTGGGCCAAACGCAGGCGCCAAACTGCTGCGCCACCCAGGGATCCCCAACCTAGTTTGATTTTAAAGGGTTATAGAGAGAAGGAAGTTTCTTCTCCTGGTCAATTCATTGCCAAGTATTGGCTTCTTACTATAAGCTTGGAATGGTGGCACAAAGACCACACAAGAAGTAAGGTATAATTCTTGTAGGAAAAGTTACTAAAATTCTAGTTGGAGAAAATACTAATGCAACAGCTTATGTTGCAGGCAGTTGGTAATTGGGGATTAAACTGTGTTATAATTATAAAGAATCCAAAGGAAGTGGATCACTGAGAACAAAGAAATTCAAGGAGTCTTCTTAGAAACAATGCCAAAAATTGGTGTCTCTCTCAGTAAAAATCCACAAATGTATTTAATTCCACAAATGTATGTGTTTAATTTATTTAATTTAATTTAATTTAATTTAATTTAATTCCACAAATGTATGTGTTTCCTATTATGCTAAGAACTACAGTAGGTGCTATTTCTGTTCTTTATTTCTTTGTCTACACATAAATTACTTTATTGTGACTGTCATAATAACAGTTAATCTTTATTTTTTAAAGGTTTTATTTATTTGAGAGAAAACAAGCATGAGCAGGGGCAAGGAACAGAGGGAGAAGCAGACTCCCCACAGAGCAGGGAGCCCAATGCAGGGCTTGATCCCTGGACACTGGGACCATGACCTGAGCCAAAGGCAGATGTTTAACTGACTGAGCCACCCAGGTACCCCTGGTTAATCTTTATTTAGAGCCCAAGGAGTATCACACATTATACATACATTTTCCATGATTTAGATGGTGGTGATATCCCCACATTATAGATGAGGTTATTAAGCCTTAAAGAGGTAAAGTAATTTGCCTGAAGTCCCACAGCTAGTAAGAAGTCAGAATTTGAAATCAGAGCTATTTAAGTTGAAAAGCCCTAGCTCCTAACCATGACCATGTGCTACCTCTTTAGCCTATTCTGAAATTAAAGAAGTAACAATTTCTTAGTCATTTGTGCTGCACTTAAGTCTGATTTTCCTCAAAAGTGACATTATAAAAACCTAATTTTGCCAGATTTTATAATATCTTCAGCTACATTATAAAATTCCCAAAGCCATAATAACCAAAGTTCAGGTGAATTGAAACTAAAAAAAAAAAAAAAAAAAAAGGAATAATATGGATAGAACTTGAGGGCATTATGCTAAGTGAAGTAACTTAGATAAAGCTAGATAAATACTACATGGGGGGAAAAAAAAAGACACCAAACAAAACCAAGCTCATAGATAGAAGTTTGGGGATGGGTAAAATGGCTGAAGAGGGTCAAAGGCACAAACTTTCAGTTATAAAATAAGCTATGAAGATATAATGTACAGCATGGTGCCTATAGTTAATAATACTATGCTGCATAGTGGACAGTTGCTAAAATAAAAGATCTTAAAAGTCCTCAACACAAGAAGGAAAGAAAATATGGCTGTATGGTGATGAATGTTAACTAGATTTATTGTGATCATTTCATAATGTATACAAATATTAAATCATTATGTTATAACCTGAAACTTAATATAATATTAAATATCAATTATACTTCAATTTTTTTATTTTTTTAAAGATTTTATTTATTTAGGAGAGAGAGAGCATGAATAGTGGGGAGGTATGGAGAGAAAGGGAGAAACACTGCTGAGCAGGGACCCCAGTGTAGGGCTCGATCTCAGGACCCATGAGATCATGACCAGAGGCAAAAGCAGACACGTAACCAACTGAGCCACCCAAGTGTTCCTATACTTCAATTTTTTAAACAATCAGAATAATGCAAGCCCTGTCACAGAGTTAGGAGGGTTGGGAATGTATGCTATGAAATCACAAAGAACAATGGCAGGCCATTTTGGCAATTGCAGCATTCAAAAACTCAAATATTGAAAACCAAACATTTCGAACAGTTTATAGTGTTTTGTCTTTAAAGACTTCATGACGTAAGTGACATTAACAGTCTATGGTGATGAAAAGTAATGTGGCTTTGGGACTACTCAAATGAACAATTATATATGAGCTATTTATATTTACAAAGACAGGGAATAAGCATTCATTCAATGCTGGCAGTGTTCTAAGATTATAAAATACTGTGTACATTAATGTATTTAAAATCAATTATCCTATTGTAATCCAGTGAATCAGTCTTTTCTTCCATCTTCAGAAATGAGATTTTTCTGTATCTTTGTTATTACAGATATTGACACAAGTTATTTAGAAGAAGAAAAGCAAGACAATTTCCATAGTTGTTTGGTAAGTTTCAGTTCTTAAGTATTCTATGAGGTTTCATTTTAGAATATGATTATCATGTATTTGTTGTTTGTGTCTGTTTAGAATTGCTGACCTCCTTCTGATAACCCCCTTTATTATGAATATATTTTATGGGGCTAAAAGAGATGGCCTTGCCTCAGAGATGTGTACGTGAATTGATGAATCAGAGTATCCATCCCTGTGGCAACAATAATTGGTCCAGGGTGAGCTCCAATCCCATGTGAACCAATCAGAGGCTTTCCTGGGACTTGGGCAAGATAAAATGTTTCAGAAAAAGCTTTTTAAAGGGGCTGAGTCATTGTGTGTTCCAAAAGGCCACCTGGTCTACCACATGGAGAAAGCCAGCCAAAAATAGGCAAGGAGAGGGCGTATGACATTCCAGTTCTGTGGGCCAGTAAATTCTTCTTTTTGCTTAATTAATTTGAGTTGGGTAGAAAACAGTTGTGTCAAAATATAGTAATTATGGTAATCTCATTGAGACAATGAACAGTGGTAGAATAAATGAGGAATTATAAGATAGACTTAGCATTGACATTGACGTGTGACCTCAAGCAAACTACTTTATCTTCCCGAATCTGTCTCCTTTATTAGTGAATATGCTAATACTGGATCACATAAAATCTGAGGCCCTATTTTATCTTATGTTTTTATTCCAAATTCCATTGTTTTAACTTTATGAATTCACAGTTATCACACCTAGAAGTCATAAGGAATGGTGATCCATATGCATTACTTATTAGCACATCTAATTAATGCAAGGTTTTTATTTTTAGATGAACATCACATCACTCTTCCCAGGCCTCATTCCACCTCTAGCCCAAGCAGCTACATTGCAAATGTGTGATGTTGGACAGCCACATGGCCTGCGCAGCAGTGTATGCTTGGCTCTGAGAATAATCTATCCCTTCTGCCTGGAAAATCAACTTGAGTACCTGTATTGAATGGATAGAAAATCATAGACAAAGGCCATTATGCTGTGTTTCTTACTTCACGTCTTTTTTTTTTCCCCTTTTTATTCCTGTAGTACTTATTCCAACCAATGATTCCCACACAAATGCACAATGAAAACCTCTAATTCTTTTGGAAAGGAGATTCACATCTATTACATCCAAACACAAACATATATGTGCTGACTCTAAGACTAGAAATTCTACTTTAAACTAGCAGCTGTATCATAATTCTGTCAAAGATTATATACTCTTTATCCATTTACTTCCTAAACTAAATGAAAAGCATTAATTATGGATATCAGCATGTCTTTTGGATTTCATTGTGTGCAGATTATTAATATTATATACTGTTTTAAAAAACTAAGATCTGTCCTACTGACCTTCTGCTATGTGGTAAGCTGTTCAGGAGGAGTACCAGTTCTGTGTGTGTTCTAAAATGAAAATTAAGCCTCACAATAAGGCCAAGTGAGCTTGCTTAAAATTTAAAAGATGTCTTTATCACTTCTTGGATATAGACATAAATAAGACCAGTGCTATAGATAAGCAAGTGAGTTTTCCTAGTTTTTCCTAGTTGGTTCCTGTTACAACTACCTGTCGTCCATTAAATTTATTTCCAGTATCCTCAGACACTGGAATACATATGGGTTTCACTGTGTATGAATAGTCACCATTTATAAGTTCTGTAGATATTCTTTTTCAAATGCAACTACATATTACTCATAAGATCCTAGACATACACAGAGATATGTATGTGCTTGTTATACAGTTTATTGTTTTTGTTTTTGTTTTTTTAATCCTAGACGCCTCCTCAGCGATTAGTTTTCTGGGGACATTTAGTTAATTTCCCAGGTAAGCAAGGAGAATTTGGAAGCCTAATTGCTATGTCAGGGCACTTGACAGTCTCTAAAAGTTGCAACTTTCAGTTTCTAAAATTCTCTCCCAAATCTGATAAACGTGGTGCTTAAATACTTTTACAAAATTTTGTGGTGTCCCATTTGCCAATTATTCATAAAGAATATATACTCCTATTTAGAATACACCACCAATGTCAAATCAATAGTGTATGTGATGATCCAGGGAAGGAGCGCTGGGCTTGCATGTCCCTTACCTGTCACTTTTTTGTGCTTGGACTATTAAGGTAACTTGCTAACTGATTGCTCTGGCTCTAATATTTTATCTTGATTATTTATTCTAATTAACATCAAATGTATTTTCCTCTTTTTTAAAAAAAAATATTTTATTTATTTATTCATGACAGAGAGAGAGAGAAAGGCAGAGACACAAGCAGAGGGAGAAGCAGGCTCCACTCAAGGAGCCCAATGCAGGACTCAAACCTGGTACCCCAGGATCAGGCCCTGAGCTGAAGGCAGACACTCTACTGCTGAACCACCCAGGCGTCCCATCAAATGTATTTTCCAAACTAACAAGTGTCCCCATATCACAATCCAATTAAAAACCTCCTATTGGCTCCTTGTTGCCCTTAGAATGAATAATGATAGTAGTAATAACATTGGTAATTATGAGAGCCAACACTTCATGGATTTACCCTATGCTAGGCACTGTATACTTCATATACATTTCCTCCTTTACTTTTCATAATAACTGAAAGTTCACAGTTGTGGAAACTGAGGTGTAAAGAGTTTTGGATGATTTATCTAAGATCACATAACTAGTACATGAAGGAACTACCCACTCAGATCTGTCTAAAGTTCATACTCTGAGCCATGATACCATTCTGCCTCCACTTCCTAATAAAACACACACTTCTTGGTCAGTCTTCCACAAAAGGGAAACTTTGTCCTAATTAACCTCTTGTTCCTTTTTAACACACACCTCCTTCAGCTCAATTTTTGTTTTATTGTCTTAAGATCATATTCCATCTTTCAGTTCTTTGGTTTCCCACTGCTCCCAACTTTTCCATTTTTATTCTTCACATATATTTCACACCCATCCTCAGTTTCCTTAGTCATTCAATGAATGGCTTGTTAGTATTATGCACCTGCTGATTGGTCATTATCTCTGTCTCCCATAAACTCGCAGACTAGAGAGGGCAGCAAATATGGAGGGGAGGTATCCATTCCACACCAGAAGCAGCTGAAAAGAATGAAAATGGCCCTAATCCAGTGCCTAGTACTCAAAAAAAGTGTTGGTAGAGATTCAAAGTCCCAATCACTTTATTAAATCTGATCTTATATTTTCAGGGATGAATAATCTTATTTCTTCTAGGTAAATTATAAGCTCCTTAAGCATAAAACAAAAACCCTGTCTTTCTTTGCATCACTTTCACTCATACCTTAAATACAGGTTTTGTGTTCTTCCTACTTTTTGTAAGGAATTTCTTAGTGATGTGTATATTAAATAGTGTGAACGCCTATATCTGCAAATATATTTCCAAATATATAGAAGGCTCTTATGCTGAAAGATGAAGAGCACTGGCATAGAAACCAGGAATTTAAGGATCAAGACAAAAAGCCACTGGTAGATCAGTGCCATCTGATAAATATCCTCTCTGAGGATAGAAGTGATGGTTTCTGCCTCATTGACTCCATAGAATTGTTATGTTAAGCTAATTCATAACAGGAAAGTCTTTATAAAGTATATCCTACACCACTGACCTCAAAGCATCTGTGTATCAGAGTTTAACCAGAGAAACTGAACCAGTAGGAAATACATCTTAGAAGATTTATTGTGAGGGATTGTCTTCAATGATTGTTGGGCTGGTAAGGCAAGTGTGACATCCATAGGATAAGCCATCGGGCAGGCCAGCTGGAATTCTCAAGCATAAGCTGAAGCTGCAATCTCTAAATGGAATTTCTTCTTCAGAGTACACATAGCAATATTTCTAAGGCTTGTCAACTGATTAAATCAGGCCTACCCAGGTTATCTAGGTTAGGCTTTTCTATTTAAAATCAACTGATGAGACATCTGGGTAGTTCAGTCAGTTAAGCATCTGCCTTTGGCTCAGGTCATTGATCCTGGAGCCCTGGGATCAAGCCCCATGGTGCATCAAGCTCCCTGCTCAGTGGGGAGCCTGTTTCTCCTTCTCCCTCTGCTCCTCCCCACTTGTGTTCTCTCTTTCACACACATAAATAAATAAAATTTAAAAATAAAAAATAAAATCAACTGATTATGGACTTCAATAATGTCTACAAAATCTTATCAACACCTAGACTAGTATTTGATTAAATAACTAGGGATTGTAGCCTAGTAAATAGACACATAAAACTAACCATCACAGTCCCCCCAAACCTTCCTTTTCAACTAGGTCTGAGGCTAGATTATTCTTCATAATGAGACAGATTATATGCATAAACAAATGTGAGAATTCAATTGTCTTCTATTCGTATTTTAAAGAGTTTAGAAAATTCATCACTAATTTTTTTGGAAAATATAGTTATTTTTTATAAAATTGATTTGTATGTTAACATAATGAATATAATATTTTTAAAGAAATGTATAAATTATTTAATTGCTAATTTAGGTTTCTAATACAGTAAATATGGATGGATATAACACATAAATGAAAATTCATTAGGATTCTAAATAATTTTTAAGACTATCAAGGAATCCTAATTCTAAAGGGTTTTAGAACCATAATTCTAAGCAAGTGGAATGATTATATAACCTTACTCATATCAATAAAACAAACACCTCAATAGTTGTCCTTATATTTGGTGTAAATCATTGCAAATATCTTCTCTTGCACAGCATGAAGTAGTGTAAAAACTTGGTCTTACTTTATGAATGTAAAAACTATTTCTTTTCATGCATTGATTTAAACAAATTATTATTCAAAGAATCACAACCTCCTTTTGTGACCTCCTACTGACTTAATCTGATGCTATAAAATACCTATTTGAATTTTGGCTATAAACACCTTCAACATCAGTATTCAATATTTCTAAAACTAAGTTTCTACAAATCCCAGTAAGTTATCCCTGCCAAGTTTCCTTACACTACGGTCAAAACATTTATTTGGGGCATTTTTAAATTCATGTTTTATATAGTAAAAATTACTAAGCTAACAAAGTGGGTAGGAAGGGACTTGTGGTGACTTTCTATTCTAATAGGTAAACATCAAGTTGTTCTGGGGTGCTTAGGTGACTCAGCGGTTGAGCATCTGCCTCTGGCCCAGGGCATGATTCCAGGATTCAGGATCTAGTCCCACATCGGGCTTCTTTTTTTTTTTTTTTTTTTAAGATTTTATTTATTTATTCATGAGAGACAGAGAGAGAGAGAGAGAGAGAGGCAGAGACACAAGAAGAGGAAGAAGCAGGCTCCATGTGGGGAGCCCGACATGGGACTCGATCCCGGGTCACCAGGATCACGCCCTGGTGCAGGCACTAAACAGCTGAGCCACCCAGGCTGCCTCCACATTGGGCTTCTTGAAAGGAACCTACTTCTCCCTCTGCTTGTGTCTCTGCCTCTGTGTGTGTGTGTGTGTGTGTGTGTGTCATGAATAAATAAACAAAATCTTTTTAAAAAATCAAGTTGTTCTCCACCATTTTATCTTTTCCTTGATTAGCCAAAAAAATTAGAGGAGAGAATCATGGAAAAGCCAAAATCATGTTTTTTGGGAAAAAAAAAAGTCAGAAGAATGTGCAAAATTGATTTGAAGAAAATTTATCCAAGTAAAGCTGCATATTCTATCCCAAACAGTGTATTATATAATGTCACCCTAAAGTGTGAAGTAAAAAGATTATAAATATAATCTTTTAAGACAGAAGTTGCAAACTAAGATTGCTGCAAGGATGTAGCAGGTAGTGTAACCTACTGAAGCTATTCATAGGAAGAATGGGGATATTCGTGCCCTGTCCAAAATGGGTGGTAGACATTATTCAGCAATGGGAATGTCTGCCTATTGTTGTCAGTTCTTTACCTTATTCCACAAAAAAAGAATCTACATTATGATGAGAAATACCCAATGCTTAAATGCTGCCAGCTAATATAAAATTCAAGTCTGTGCAGGCCAAACAAAATATTTCTACTACGGTTATCATTGTGTAACATCTGCTTTGGGAATGCTGAACATCATCACATGAATTACTTGGTGACAGAGGACCAACAAGACACCATCTTCTAAGGTAGTCTGTAGTCGCTACTATTTTCCACCTGAGCCTGTCCCTGTCCCCCATGATCATTACTTAACATAAAGTCATCTCATCATTATTTTGTCTCTGCTTTCTAAAATTACTTCAGAAATCAATTTTATCAGTGGAGGCCCAGACTGAGACTACTGAGACTTCACATTCCTTCAAATTGCTCATCATTAAAAGTTAGTTCAGGGCGGCCCAGGTGGCTCAGCGGTTTAGCGCAGCCTTCAGCCAGGGCCTGATCCTGGAGACCCGGGGTAGTCCCGTGTCAAGCTCCCTGCATGGGGCCTGCTTCTCCCTCTGCCTGTGTCTCTGCCTCTCTCTCTCACTCTCTGTGTCTCTCATGAATAAATAAATAAAATCTTAAAAAAAAAAAAAAGGTTTGTTCAACATCAG
Source organism: Canis aureus (assembly GCF_053574225.1). Taxonomy (NCBI): domain Eukaryota; kingdom Metazoa; phylum Chordata; class Mammalia; order Carnivora; family Canidae; genus Canis; species Canis aureus. The sequence goes on from NC_135614.1 coordinate 51,756,371, forward strand.
AAAGAGAACCAAGCTTATGTTGGGGAAGAGGTAGACAAGACTCACCAAATTCAATTTGTTCACTAATAAATCAGTTCTGCCATTATTTACTTAATGTATCGCTTTGAGATTTCAGGAAACCTCTAAGCCAGGATTTCTCAACCTCAGCGCAACTGACATTTTGGGCCAGATAATTCTTTGTTGTAGAAGGCTATCCCTGTAGGATGTTTAGCAGCATCCCTGGGCTCTACCCACTAAAGGCCAGGAGCACCTCCAACCCAATTTGACAAAGCTGTTTCCAGATATTGCCAAATGCCTCCAAGGGGCAACATCGGCCGGTGTTGAGAACCACTGATCTAGAGGTTTTCCTGCATGCCCCTTGGGGACCTCTCATCTCTTCTCAAGCTGCTTACACTATATTCTTTCTAAGATGAGTTCTGGTTAATGAAATATGTTTCATCATGCTACATTTTATGTAAACATCAAAAGATGTTTGATGCCCTGGACAACTACATTGCTGTCCATCACTTTTTCTCAGTCCTGAAGGAACTAATTTTATGTCTAATTTCTCATGTTACCAACTCCTCCTCTGTTTTTATTGCTTGCTAAATACTTCTTCCAACTCTTACTCATTAATCCTATACCAGTGTTCGCATCTGGTTAACCAACTAAATGCTTCAAGTTACTTTCCATTCCAAATACATAAAACATTTTTTGTTTGTTCAATAAAAATTAATCTAGATATTTGCCTTTCTTATAACTAAAGTCAATGCTTATCTGTCTTAATTTATCACTGACCATAAGATTTTACAATTTTTTCTATTTCAGTTGGTTTGAAGAATTTGATAACCCTGTTTGGTTTTTTGTTTGTTTGTTTTTAAAGATTTTATTTTTCTAGAGAGAGAGAGAAAGAGTGAGCAGGAGGAGAGGCAGAGGGAGAGTCAGAGAGGGAATATCAAGCGAACACCACGTTGAACATGGAGTCCAACATAGGGCTCAATCTCACTCCCCTGAAATTCACAACCTGAGTCAAAAATCAGGAGTCAGATGCTTAATGAACTGAGCCACCCAAGTGCCCTTTTAACCCAGTTTTTTTTTTTTTTCCATTTGAATAGTTAGGCCAATTTACTAAGATTTCTGGGGAATTAAATGGTAATTGGGTAGAGTGCTTAGTATAGTGCTTAGCACATGTTGGTCAATAATAGTTATAATAGTTACTACTAGTAAAATTTTTATAGCTTGTAGTAAATAATTGGTCTTGAGTTTATAAATTTCATTCTAGTCATATGTTCATTTCTGGTACTGCATGTGTGATGGGACAAAAAGCCTCTGTCAATGATTACTTCTTTAATTGGCAAGTTTGGGCAACAAGAATATAAAGGCTAAAATGACAAACTGTCTAAAATTCATAACAAAAAGCATGATGCAGTCAATGAGAAATGCAAATATACACAAAGTGATAAATTCACATAAACGAAGAGAAGTTGACTACTGAAAAGGGGAATTACATGAAGGTCTATGGTGCATAATCCTTTAACATGACTTAGAGAATTCTAACAGCCAGAAAAACATTTCCTCTCTAACAAAAACTGAACACAGAATTTCTTATCTGTTAATTGTTATTAGAGTTCTAATTGGCTAATCAGTAGTAGTTATTTCAAACTTCATGAATAAATAACTTGCCACATGCCTATTAATATTTACAATTACTAAGCAGCTTGGAAAGTTTGAGTTTTGAGGACTATTTATTGGTCAGCATGACTCATCTGTCCCAAAATTGAATGTGCCTCTCTCTCTCTTTCTCTCTCTGGTTGGGGAAGTGATAAGGGGAAAGAGTACAGGTTGTGGAAGTAAGGAGATGTGGTTTGTAGTCCTGTGCCTGCAACTAATTTCCTATGTGGCCTTGAACAGATTTAACTGTTCTAAGCTTCAATGTCATCACCTACAGCACAGGGAAGCAGCACTAAATGACTTCTGATTACCTTCTGGTGCTAACATTTTGTGATTAATGAAATCTGTGATTCTAGGTCACACTTGTACTGAGAAACCATGAGACACTGAGAAAAGAAAGGAAAGGAACAGGACTTGCAAAGCACTTTTCCCTTTAGCAGATGGAGAACTATGGAATGCCAAGTGCCTTAAAAAAAAAAGTTCTAGACTATCTAAAGTGTTAGGCAAATTTCATGTTCTTAAAAATCCCTAACATATCTTACAGCTATTCCAATTTTAGATGTGTGGGTGTTTCATCCCTTCTAACATGTTTTTATGCCCACATTTCTTCTTAGTAGTCTGATAGGATCCAACAGTACACATAAGTTCACAATTACCCTAGCAACCAACCAAGATCCTTTGGAAAGATTTTCATGAAGTTAGACATTATGTTCATTTTTTCCCACCTCTTTTTATTCCCAAGCTTGGTAATATTCCTCTTTTGCTACCCTCAGAATAGGCTGGTTGCTTATTCCATCTTCTTTTATTTATGGACTCACCAATAACTATCCATCAATATGGCAAATGGTTCATGACATTTACTCCAATTAGCAGAATTACAGACAACTCAGTAAAAAGATTATACATGAAAATTTCCTTTAGGGTATGAATCAGCACTCTTCATAAGCCCATAAATAAGTCTGGTTTTCTGTATGTCTGAAGCATTCACATAATCCATAAGTATAATATATTGGTCCCACTTCCCTTATTTTGTATAATCAAACAGTAATCAATAAGAACTACGACTGCTGCAAAATGAGACTTTGGAGGCTTTGTGGGCAAATTCATCACCAGCACGTGTATAAAAGTCACTGCAGAGGGTCTTTTCTCTCTTTAAGGGCCCTTGAAACCAAGCAACTGAATTGTGTTCTGGGCCCCCAAGGAGAACTACAAGGTTATAATTGTCTCACACTTGGTTACAGGTATTGCAAAAGGTAAATGGACAAAGTCATTTTTGTATCAGGTATAGAGAATAAAATCACGTATGAATTTTGATATTGCTGGTTCATTGATTTGTAGAAAGTAGAAATTTATGCAAGACTCATGTCTAACAGTGATGGTGCTGTGTAAATGTGCAGCCAAGCCAAGAACACTGCTTTCACTGTTCTGGGACTGGGGCCCACACTAACAGTCCTGCTATTCTTCTCTTTCTCTTGTGGCCCTAGTGAGGCGGCTTATTTTTCCCATTTCCTTTATGGGCCACAGTCGTTTCTTGCCAGGCCATCTTCTTCTCTGTGTTTCCAAGACAGTGTTAGCTTAATGCCTTGACACTATCAGATATAATCAGAGAAATGAAAAATGCTATACAAAAGATGAATATTTTAGCCAAGCTGTTCAAGAGAAATAGCACCACTTTTGAGTCCTGTTTTCCATAGCTTCTGATGGAGCCTGCTCAGAAGGGACGTCAGCTTTGTTGGGGTAAGTAAAAGCAACCCGACACTTTCCATACAATAGGGTAATGATTACCTCCTATGATCACTAATCCTAAATTTTGAATTACGCCCAGGATATACCTACTTTTCTTCACACTGCATTTGAAATGTCATTTGGCTCACTGGGTAGAGATCCACATCCTTTTAGTAACAGAATGTTGCTTTTTTTTTTTTTTTTTCATTAGGATAAGCTGATGGTAAATACTACTTCTTTATGCACGAGTTTGCTGCCTAAATGTACCTGTATATGTTTTACAATAAATAATATATCTTGCATTCATCCAGTGCAGCCTGAGGAAGTAGATGGAGTTAGTGTCTTGTTCTCAAAGCAGAAAGAAATTACAGCTTTGAAGAAGAGAGTGAGATTATTACATGCCTTCCTAATTTCATTTTTATAAACTCCAAAGCTGGCACATTGTGGTGGTTTTCAGTGATAGGTGGAAATTTGGGCTCTCCTTTGAGTTCAAAGAAAAAAAACTGAAGTTTAAGGAAAACTATTTTTATTCCGAGTTAACGTCTCACTCCAGAAAAAGCCCCATGCATACAGGCAGGTCTGTGATGAGCACCTTTAGTATAATCCTCCTGTGACATGGGGTAAAACCTCTCCAACTACAGGTGAAAAGTAAAGTTTTTAAATCAGTCTGAGAAGCTACTCATTTAGCCTGCAGGAGTCCATATACCTGTTGGAATTCATTTGTCCTCTTAAATTGCTACACAATTCTGGTCACAGTAGTCAGAGGGGAATTGAAATTCTGAAGAACTAGATCTCCAAGAGCCAATCTGGCACCCTACTCCATTCTTCTGCCATAATCCTTTCTCTGTTTCCAGATCTTACAGACATATAGTCAATAGTGCTAGAAGTGTTATTCCATTAACAGATGCACTGTTCTGTTAAACCATTAATCAGGCAAATCACAGATGTTGTTTTCTTTCTAGATGTTACTATAACTACTCCTAATAACACCTACTAAATTTGCCATTTCATTGCCATTAATGACTTTTTAAAAATTTATCAGATAATTCATTTCTTAAATTCTATCTATATGGATTTCAGTTGTACTTCTACCTTGAAGAGTTCAGGATCTCTCCTCCAGTTGTCACTACATATTTCCCTAAGAATCTAGCAGGGTAACCTCACATATGGGTAAATAAATAGGTTCTTGAGGGACTAAAGGTTGAAACCCACATGCTGAGTTTGCAATCAAACCATATTCTCCTAATACTGAGAGATGGGCATTATCATTTTGAGGCATATGGTGCTAATAAATCCAGTTGAAGGAATCTGCCATTCACAAAGCCAGAGCCAGGAAGGGAGCTTAGCCCAGCTGCCTGGTGCACAGATGGCGAAACTGGGACCCAGAGAAATGAAGTCTCAGTTACTGAGACAAAATAACAACCAGAGTCCAAGGCTCATGGCTCACAATCCATCTTCTACTATACTGATTCTCCAAATGGCCTTTGCCATATCAGGAAGAAATAAAAATCTCCTTTCTGACTCAACCAAAACAGTATAGATTTCTGAGACTCCTTCTACCTACTTACCCACTCTCCTGAAAGTAAAATTTAGCCAGACATTCTTAAATCCTGATTTGAACTGAGTGAGCTTTCTCTTCATTGCTAATTAAATATCACTTATTTCCCCTGTTCTAGTGACATCATTTTAAAATTTCCTTCTAAAAATGTCAAGCTTGTGGAATATTTTTTCCTTCCTATCCTTTAAGTCCCTATAAAATAGGCTTCTATTAAGAGATTAATTGAGTAGTGACAATAGCAGTCATGTCGCTTAGAAAAAATTAAAAAATAGGCATTGGAATTGAACTTGGAATTGAATTTCTGATCTTCTGTTTAGTAACTATGTGATCCCAGATAAGTTACCTAAATTTTCACATCCTCACATTGAAGCAGAAAGTGTGTGTTTCTGTGCAATCACCTGGTACACAGATGATTGGCTTACAAAGGCTCTTAGCAATTATTAATTATTGCTATTAATTGGAACCATATGAAAGAATGTTAACTTTTTACAATGTTAACATTGTAAATGTTCTTTTACATCTTTAAAATGTTCTTTAACATCTGGAGGAAAGAAGGAGAATCTCATTTTCTGCTTTTGGTATCAATGATCTTGGGCTGCTGCCACCAATATTAGTGTATGGATATGGCAAAAATCAGTGATGCAGGAGTGAATGCATTCAGAGAAATGCTGACATAGTAGAAAGAATCTACTATATCTCATCAATACTTCAATTCCATTTGTGGCATTTATAGGCTGTACTACTTTTCCTAGCCTCAATTTTCTCATTATCAAATGAGAATGATGATACTAACATCATAGAAGTGGTATAAGCATTTATGTATGAGAAATACTGGCTATAATTCTCATAATATGGTAGGTACTTGCCACATCCTTATTCTCTAAAGCCTTATTTAGGACCCAGTTTGCTATGTGGCCTTCAGGATACCATAATTTGGGGGGCTTCTGAGACCTCACTTGTAACAAAAGGAGACGTGATGATCTCAAAAGCCCCTTCTACCTCTTAACTAATATATAAATATATTATACACATATATATTGTATGTATGTGTATATAAGCATATATACACATATATGTTGTGTGTATATGTAAATAAATATATATAGTAAAATCTGTCTTCCTTACTTTTATACAAACATGAAATAGGCATAAGTAGCTATATTCCCCGGATATAAACTTTCAGTGCTTGGAATAATACTGAAAGTGAATGAGCTGCATTGGAAAAATAAAAATCAAGCCATGAGGAATGTGTGAGCTGATAAACATTTCAGAGCTCAGAGGTAATTTCATTGTATTTTATTTTTGTCCGTTAAACTTAAAGCAATAGTGAGACTAGAAAATAGATTGTCACAGAGCTTTCTGAGGACAGTGGTTTCTGTGAGTTGGTGTAAATATATTCAGAGAGACTTGTTCCTACTTAATAACTCACGTTTTTTCCTTCTGAATTGCTGATGCATTCATTTATTGCATTTGAAAGGCAGTTTGTCCTTTGCTGTCAAGTGAACTTGATAGAATAATAGAAAATTCTGAAAAATTCAATCAGATCTTGTTGCTCCTCAAGGGAATTTCTTGACTGTGTATTCTGTTTAAGGAGAAAGAGTCAACAATGTTTCTTTGGTCTTGTACAAAACGCTGACCAAGTTTAACAGCACAGGTTCTAGTTATCAGGTGCCACACAGAGTTTTCCCTTCTCAGCATTCCAGAGGATGGTGCTGCTGGAGTTTGGGGATCCTTTGGCAGGTGAAAGAAATACTTAAGGGCATACCACAAGCTGGAAATGTTATGAAATCAGACGTGGTCACCATCAGCTTACAGCTTTTTCATTAATCAGACCTAAAAACAATACAAAAATGTGCTTAATTTAGTTTCTCTCAATCAGAATGTAAAATAGCTTGCACTGTCTTTTACATAACTGACCATTAAAGAGTCCCAGAAAATAGATGTTCTCCAATATTGGTGATTCTGATGAAATATCACATTGGGACTATTTGACTCAATTCAGCTGTCACTTAATTAAAAATTACTATGTAAGGTACAGGGAGTGTGCTTGAAGTCAGACAGACAAAGGTTCAAGTTATTATCTCACTATCTCTTTGAGCTCTGGTCTCCACATCCATAAACTGAGAATAAAATGTTTCTATGTCACAAGACTGTTCTGAGAATTAATGTTGGAAATAATTAGAACACCTAATAGTCATTGAGCACTTACTACCTGCCAGGTGTCATTCTAAGGGCTAGGATCATTTAAGCCTCATAAATCTGAGCCTAGGCTATTAGTTCCAGGTTATGGATGTGAGAACAGACCCCAGAGAAAACTTAATTCATTAGACATTATGTAGTCTGGCTCCAGTTGTCTCTTCTTTAAGGCTTTAAAAACACTTGATATTGTTCCTAGTGAAGCAAGAGAGCTAGGTTCTTATCTTAGGGAGTTGAAGAATAAATCTCACAGACAAAGGAGAGTGAGTAGAGCAATAGAGTTTTATTAAGCAAGGATATAGGAAAAGCTCTCAGGAGTGAGGGGTGTCCTGACAGGGTTGCCACTGAGGGCTTTTAGTGGCAGTCTTTTATTGATAACTGACTGGGAAGCTTGTGGCCTTGATTCTTGTGCTGTCTTGGTTTGAGTAAGAATTAATGACTTAATTCTTTGAGGTTTGGTCACTTTCTGTGATTACATTGTAGCCACCAAAGAAAAACACTCCCTAACATCTGGTCTGATGTATTCCCTTATGTCTAGTTTCCTCATATCTCAGCGTTTTCGGTATTTCGTGAGTCTGATTCCATGGCCCCTTATCTATCTCTCCCTACCTAGCCTTGCCTGTCCCTTACTCACTAACATTTTAAATGAGTTGAGCCATGTGAAATCATGGATACTTTACCATTTTTTTACATATAAAAATAGCAATTTTATGTGGTCTACCTTATAAACATTGAATATGGATTTATAGTAACTGCAGTTGTTATTGCTAATAATGGTAGCAATGATACTGATTTTATCTTTGAAACTCATTAATATAAAGAAATCATGCTTCATGATTTCAAATTATATTACAAAGCTAGAGTAATTAAAACAGTATGGCATTGGTATAAAAATACATAGATCAGTGGGGCAGAATAAAGAGTCCAGAAATAAGCCCATGCATATCTGATCAATTTATGATAAAGACAATATACAACGAGGAAAAGACAATCTCTTCAATAAGTGATGTTGGAAAAACTTGAGAGCCACAAGCAAAATAAAACTTGTCTACTATTTTAGCACTCACAAAAATTAGCTCAAAAAGGGATTAGAAAGAAGAAAAGAGGCAAATTAAGCTCTTTGATACAGATCTTGGCAATATTTTTTTAAAACCTGACATCAAAAACAAAAGTAAACAATAGCAAAAATAAACAAAACTACATCAAACTAAAAGCTTCTGCACAGCAAAGGAAACAATCAACAAAATTAGAAAGCAACCTGCTGAATGTAAGAAAATAATTGTACATCATATATCTGTAAGGGGCTAAGAACTACATAAAGACCTCATAAAAAAAAAGACCTCATACAACTCAATAGCAAGAAACATTCTGATTTTAAAATATACAGAAGATCTAAATAGTAGTTTATCCAAAGGCATACAGATGGATAACAGTATATGAAAAGATGCTCCACATCATTAATCATCAGAAAAATGCAAATCACAGCCAGAGTGAGATAGATAGTACCTTGTACCTATTTAGAGTGACATTCATCAAAAAGACAAGAAATAACAAGTTTTGACAAGGATGTGGAGAAAAGAGAACCCTCATGCAGTTGGTGGGAATGTAAATGGGTGAAGCCACTATAGAAGAGAGTATGGAGGTTCCTCAAAAATTAAAATAGAATTATTATATGATGTAGCAATTCCAATTCTGAGTATTTAGCCCAAGAAAATAAAACACTATGTTGGAAAGACATATGCACCTCCATGGTCATTGTAGCATTATTTACAAAAGCCAAAATATGAAAGAAGAAAAAAAACTAAGCATCCATTGATGGATGAATGGATACGGAAATTGTGTGTGTGTGTGTGTGTGTGTGTGTATGCACATTGCGTATATTGTATACAATTGTATACAATTTTGTGTATATATTATATATACATATATATATAATTGAATATTATTTAGTCATCAAAAATGAAATCTTGCCATTTGTAACAACATGGGTGGATCTCACAGGCATTATCCTTAGTGAAACAAGTCAGAGAAAGGCAAATATCATATGACTACTCATATATGAAACCAAAACAAAGTCCTAGATACAGATAGCAGATGGATGGTTGCCATGGGGGCAAAGGTGAGGGGGAGACATGAGTGAAAAATAAAAATAAAGTTACATAGTAAAGTAGGAACCCTAATTATATTTGTAATATGGTAGATTAAACTATGTATATAAGCTATTCATGGGGGAAAGCTAGAGAACTCTCAGTGTATTAATAAGAGTTTTTCTTGGGGTGTAAAACAATGATTATATTTTTCTACTTTTAAATATTTCCCACATCTGCTATAACGAGCATGTTGCTTTCATAATGAGAGAAAAAAAAAAACTAGTAAAGCTTACTTTAAAAGACTACTTTAAAAAAAGACTACTTTAGAAATAAATTAAATTTTAAAATAATAAATAATAAATAAAAGACCATTTTTAGGCCTGGGTTAGGCTGTCAGAACCCTGCAATGGTGATCTCTGCTGGCTACTGTGTCTGAGAGGACAATCCATCATTGTTCAGTCCCATAATGACATTTACTGAATATTGTCCATGGGCAGAAATTTCGATGAGGGGCAGTGGTTCTAATGGAGTACTAGAAGGATGCAGAGACAACCTAGTAAACATAGAAGATAGGAAAAGTAGAATGAAAATTACAGACATGGGGTCAAGGCCAGTATCTGCCACTTAACCACTATGTGAACTTAGACATTCCTTTGTCTCTGGCTTATAGCTCTTCCTTGGTAGAACGAGGAATGCAGACTACATGATCACTAAGGTCTCTTCTAGTTCTAAAATTATGCTGAGATCCTTATCTCCCCACACACAGATTTAAAAGGGAGCTCTAACCATAAGACCTAGATAGAAAATTCAGGGGCCTGGATGCTGAGTTTTTTACTTAGTAATGTTGCTGAATTCCTGGCCTGTTTTTTCTCCTTAAAGATGAAAAAAAAAAAAATAATATATATATATATATATATATATATATATATATATATATACACGTGCTTTTTAAATACTATGAAAATGGAATCACACCAATGGATTCCCTTGTGTCTCTTTTTTTCAATGTGATTTCAAAAATCATGGTTCCTAAACTAGGTGCCAAAGCAGGACACTGCCAGATATTTTAAATTTTAGAGAAACAGTAATACTCAATATGTCAGAAACTGGACAAAGTAATAGTTTGTGGTAGTTCACAATTTCAACATTAAATTGGGCCATGTTTCTTTTTGTGTGTCATAGTTTTGGAAATGTTAAGGGAAGCTGTGATTAAAAGTAAATACATGCAAAAATCTATATGGAACAAAAAATGAGGGTGGCAGTATCTAATCTGATTCTAAAATTTCAGAATCTATGCAGTGCCCAGCAGGCACATACATCCCATTAGTAGGTTATTGTGGTTATTTAAAAATGAAATAAAAATATTAGGTTTTTTCTTTTAATTGTTGTGTATTTTTTAAGCATAGCTTCTAAGTTGTTAGAACATAAATATTTATTAAGTTGCTGGGAGCTAACTACTTAATAATCAAAACTGTTAGGTATTTCCTTTGGTATGACAACATTATGTAAAAATTCCTGAAACACTAAGGAACCTAAGAAAAATTGGAAAATTTTGCTCTATGAAATCCATTTCCATTTGTTTCCCAGTACATATAAAATTAATGTATACACTATACAGTAATCTATTAAGTGTGCAATAATATGTCAAAAAAAGCTACATACCTTTATGTAAAAATATTTTATTTCTAAAAAAATGCAAACCATCATCTGAGCTTTCATCTAGTCATATATAATCTTTCTGCTGGTGGAGGGTGTTGCCTCAATGTTGATGGCTACTGACTGATTAGGGTGGTGGTTGCTGAAGGGTGGGGTGGCTATGGCATTTTTCTTAAAATAAGAAAACACACTTGACACATCCATTGACTACTTTTCACAAGCAATTTCTCAGTAGCATGTATTTTTGTTCAATAGCATTTTACCCACAGTAGAACTTCTTTCCAGATTCCATTTCAAAAAACCATTTTCTTGGGGCACCGGGGTGGCTCTGTTGGTTGAGTGTATGCCTTTGGCTCAGGTAATGATCCCGGGGTCCTGGGATGGAGCCCCACATCAGGCTCCCAGCTCTGCGGAGAGTCAGCTTCTCTCTCTCCATCTGCCTGCCACTACCTCTGCTTGTGCTCTCTCTCTCTCTCTGTCAAATAAATAAAAAATCTTTCAAAAAAAAAAGGCACTTTCTTTGCTCATCTACAAGAAGCATCTACTCACCCATTCAACTTTTATCAAGAGATTGCAGCAATTCAGCCCCATCTTCAGGCTATACTTTTAATTCTAGTTCTCTTGTTATTTCTACAATATCTGCACTTACTTCTTCCACTGAAGTCTTGAACTCAAAATCCTCCATGAGGATTGGAATCAACTTCTTCCAAACTCCTGGTCATGTTGGTATTTTGACCTCTTCTCATGTATCATGAATGTTCTTAATGACACCTAAGAGGGTATGGTTCCTTTCCAGAGGGTTTTCAATACACTGTAGCCAGATCCATCAGAGGAATTATTACATATGGCAGCTACAGGTTTTATGTATTTCTCAAGTATTAGGACTTGAAAGTCAACATTACTCCTTGATTTGTGAGCTGCAGAATGGACGTTGTATTAGCAAGCATGAAAACAACATTCATCTTGAACATTTCCATCAGAGCTCTTGGGTGACCAGGTACATTTCAGTGAGCAGCAATATTTTGAAAGGAATCTCTTTTTTCCTGAGCAGTAGATCTCAACAAAAGGCTTAAAATGTTCAGTAAACCATGTTGTAAAGAGAACTGTCATGCAGACTTTGTTGTTCCATTTATAGAGCACAGGCAAAGTAGATCTAGCATAATTCTTAAGGGCCCTAAGAACTTAAAGTCACCAACCACATTAGTCCTAAGAAGACAATCAATCTATCCCTTTGAAGCTTTAAAGCCATTGACTTCTCCTTTCTAGGTATGAAGTCCTAAATGGTATCTTTTTCCAACAGAAGACTCTTCTGTCTACATTGAAATCTGTTTAGTGCAGCCACTTTCATTAATTATCTTAGATAAGTCTACTAGATAACTTGCTGCAGCTTCAAATCAACACTTGCTTCACCTTCAAGCACTTCACCTTGACTTTTATATAATAGAGATGCCTTCTTCCCTTGAATGTCATGAACTAGCCTCTGCTAGCTTCAGACTTCTGCAGGTTCCTCACCTCTCTCAGCATTCATAAAATGAAGTGAGTTAGGGCCTTACTCTGGATTACGCTTTAACTTAAGGGAATGTTGCGGCTGATCTGATCTTCTATCTCAGCAATAAGGCTATTGCGCTTCATTACCATTTGTGTGTTCACAGGAGTAACATTTTTAATTTCTTTCAAGAATGTTTTCTTTGCTCTCACAACTTGCCTGTTTGGTGCAAGAGGCCTGATTAAGGCCTGTATCAGTTTTCAATATGCCTTCTTCACTAAGCTTAATTATCTTTAGCTTTTAATTTAAAGTGAGAGACATGTTGACTCTGCCTTTCACTTGAACACTTAGAGGCCATTGTAGAGCTATTAACTGGCCTAATTTCAATATTGTTGTGTCTCAGGGAAGAAAGTGAGGCCCAAGGAGAGGGAGAGAAATGGAGGAGCTGTTGGTTAGTGGACCAGTCAGAACACACACATTTATCTGTCAAGTTCACCATCTATATGGAATGCTTCATGGCACCCTAAAACTATTACAACAGTAACATTGAATATCACTGACCACAGAATCACTGCAATAAATATAATAATTATGAAAAAAAATCCCTGAGTTCTCTGAGTCTAGCTTAGTGATCCATTACCTTTCTTTACCTCTTCTTTTTGGCTTCATTGTTTTCCATAATTTTCTCTTCTGTATCACTGATTCACTCCTCTGCTTCGTCCATCCTCATTTTTAGGGCCTTCGTTTGTGTTTGCATCTTGGTTATAGCATTTTTAATTTCAGTCTGACTATATTTTAGTTCTTTTATTTCTCTAGGAAGGTATTCTCTAGTGTCTTCTATCCTTTTTTTGAATCCCAACTAGTATCCTTATAATCATTGATTTAAATTCTAGTTCAGACATCTTACTTATTTCTTTACTGATTAAGTCCCTATGAGGTCTACCTCAGGTTCTTTGTTTTGGGATGAATTCCTCCATCTCATCATTGTTTTGTCCAGAAAAGAAGAAGAAAGAGAAAAAAAGAACAACAAAAACAAAAACAAAACAAAACAAAAAGACAGAAAACAAAAACAAGAAAAAAAAACATTAAAAAAAAAAAAAAAACTAGATCCTAGATGTGTTTTGGTCTGCTTGTTAAAAGAATCTAATCTCCCTTGGGGCTCTTGAGTGGCTCAGTTGGTTAAGCATATTCCTTCAGTTCAGGTCATGATCTCAGGGTCCTGGGATTGAATCCCACATTGGACTCCCTGCTCAGCAGGGAGTCTGCTTCTCTCTCTCTCCCTGTGCTGTTCCCCCTGCAGGGCTCTCGCACACTCTGTCAAATAAATAAATAATAAATAAATAAATAAATAAATAAATAAATAAAATCTTTAAAAAGTCTCTATATCTCTCTCAAAAATAAATGAATAAATAAAAGTAGACAAAAATATATGAAAAGTATATATATAAATTTAAAGATTAATGAGGAATTGGAAAATATAAGAAAACTAATGAAAAAATAATAAAAATGAAAGAAATAAAGAATAAAAGTGAAAAAGGAAGCTCAATCCTATCTCCCTTAGAGCTGAAGCTTTGCAGCACTCTATGCAAGCTAGTTGTGCTGATTGTCTGTGGGACAGGGGGCTGCTGCACTGATTATCAGGCTGACTTGCTTCAGTGGAAAAAGTGGAAATGCTTCTCCAAGGTGCAAGAGGGTGGTGGAGCTAAGTGTACTGGGTAGCTCTGGCCTCCACTAGGTGGCACTGTTTTCCTGCCCCTCCGCCCCCCACCCCCACCCCCAAGGCTTTCAGCACTGATGGGCTGGATAAAAATGGCTGTACCCTGCTCTCTAGCCTCAGAGCTGAAAGTTTAAGACCCCTAGTCTTCAGTGAGCCCTCACAGAAAAGCAATCACTCTCGGTTTCCCCTGCCTTCACCCTGCGTGCGTCCAAGATTTATCATTTCAGGCATGTGGCTGAGTTTCAAAACTCCAAATTTCAGGAGCCCTGGTTGCAGGGACCTACATACACTGTTCCTCTGGAGAAAGTCTCACCATGCCTGCCACCCATCGCAGGGAAGTGGTTGCACTACCACAGGGCAGTTTGCAGGTTTATGGCAGAAAGCTGACACCAAGACCCCTGCTCTCTACCGGCTTCCCAGCTTTTGAGTCTGGGAAGAGCACAGCACCTTGGCACCACCAGTTCTTCCTGCAACCCAGAGGGGATCCTCAGACCACACCACTCTGTCACTACTGTCACTCTGCCCCTCTTCACCACCTCAGCACCTGTAATCCGGGCAAGTCCCCCACAGTAGTGAACTTAAAAGTTCAGATTTTGTGCTCCACTGCTTTTAATACTTTGTGGTAGCCTCCATAAGCAAGGCTGCCTCCCTGCCACCACATCCCCAGCTATATCTCCCCCAAGTGAACTTCTGCACTCCCTACCTTCCAAAAGGTGGTCACTTTTCTCCTTATAAGCTTGCAGATTTTATTCTCTTAGACCTCTGATTGACTTCTTGAGTGTTCAGAATAATTTGATGACTATCTAGCTGTGCTTGAGGGATAAGACAAGTTTAGGGTCCAGGAGGACCCTACTCCTTGGCCATCGTAACTCCTCCACCAGTGTATGACCCTTTTGATGGACTGTCGAATTTAGTTTGCTAATATTTTTTGACAATATTTGCATCTAAGTTCATCAGGGATATTGCCTTGTAATTTTCTTGTGGTGTTCTTGCCTGGTTTGAGGATCAGAGTAATGTTGACCTTGTAAAATGAGTTTGAAAGAATTCCCTTCTCTTAAATTTTTGGAGACTTTGAGAAGGAATACTATTAATTATCTAAGTGTTTGGAAGATTTCACCAATAAAGCCATCTGATCCTGGACTTTTGTTTGTTGGTAGCTTGCTTGTTTTGCTTGTTTGTTTTCATTAGTGACTCAATTTCCTCATGCATAAACAATCTATTCAGATTTTCTACTTCTTCAGATTTCAGTCTTGGTAGGTTATGTTTCTAGAAATTTATTTCTTCTAGGTTGTCCAGTTTGTTGACAATTGTGTAATTTTCCATGGTAGTTTCTTATCATCATTGGTATTATGTGACATCAGTTGTAATGTCTCCTGTATCATTTTTTTTAACTTGAGTCCTTTTTTTTTCCCTTGGTAAAATAAAAGGTTTAACTTTTGCTTATCTTTTCAAAATTTAGCTCTTATTATTATTTAACAATTGTCTTTGTCTTTTATAGTCTATGGCCAAAGTCGA
Organism: Canis aureus; assembly: GCF_053574225.1. NCBI lineage: Eukaryota > Metazoa > Chordata > Mammalia > Carnivora > Canidae > Canis > Canis aureus. The sequence goes on from NC_135614.1 coordinate 51,771,964, forward strand.
TTTTGTCTGATATAAGTATAGATACTCCTGCTTGCTTTTTGTTTCCATTTCATTCAGTATCTTTTTCTGTTCCTTCACTTTCAATCTGTGTGCATCCTTAAACAGATGTGAGGCTCTTATAGGCAGCATATAAATGGATTTTGATTTTTTTTAAACCTATTCAGCCATTTTCTTTTGATTGTAGATTTATCCATTCACTTTTTTTCCTTTTATTTATTTACTTTTGGGAGGGGGCAGGGAGAGCATATGCCAACAGGGGCAGAGAGAGGGGCAGAGGGAGAGAAAGACTCTTAAACAGGCTCCAAGCCCAATTCAGTGCTCCATCTCATGACCCTGAGATCATGACTTGAGCCAAAATCAAGACTCAGATGCTCAACCAGCTCAGCCACTCAGGGGCCCCTTAGTCCATTTAGTTTTAAAGTAATTGTTAAGTATGGACTTAATGTTTTGTTAATTCTTTCTGGCATTTTCTGTAATTCTTTTCTTCTTCAACTCTCTCCTTCAATACTTGATAATTTTCTGTAATAGTATACTTAGATTCCTTTATCTTCCTTCTCGTTTGTTTATCCCCTATAGGTTTTTGCTTTGTGATTACCAAGAGGCTTTCATAAAATATAATAGTCTATTTTAAGCTGATAACAACTTAACTTCAAATGTGTACTAAAGCTCTACAAGTATACTCTACCTATATATTTTGTTTCTGAAGTGACAATTCACTTCAGATGTGAACACACATCTTTTTACCTTGTGTGCTCATTAACAAGTAGTTATTTTTAAAACTTTTTCTCCTTTAACCTTCATACTAAAATTATGAGTGATTTACCCACCACTATTACAACACTGTAGTATTCTGGATTCAACTATATGTTTACCTTTACCAGTGAAATTTATACTTTTATTTTTTCTGCTACTAGTTAGCATCCTTTTATTTCAGCTTGAAAAAGTTCATTTAACAATCTTGTAACACCATTCTAGTGGTGATGAACTCTGTCAGCTTTTGCTTATCTGGAAAACTCTTTCTCTCTCCTTTCATTATGAAGGAAAAGTTCCAGGTAAAGTATTTTTGGTTAGCATGTTTTCTATCTTGTTGCCTTTAAGCTTCTCAAACTTCGGACGACTTAATTATAATGTGTCTTATTGTGAGTTTCTTTATATTCATCTTATTTGGAACTCTATGAACTTCCTATATTTGAGTATCTGTTTCTTTACCCAAGTTAGGGAAATTTTCAGCCATTATTTTTTTTAATAAGCTTTCTGCCCTCCTCTATTTCTTTTCCTTCTGGGACCCCCTATAATGTCTACAATGGCCTGTTTAATGATTTCCTATAGTCCCTTTGTTACCTGCACTCTTTATTCATTTTTCTTTTTGCTGCTCTGATCAGATGAAGTACACTGCCCTGTTCTTGAATTAGCTAATTCTGTTCTGCTATTGAACTCGTATCTTGTATTTTTCAGTTATGTTATTTCTGTGATTTAATTTAGTTCTCTCTTATATTTTCTATTTCTTTGTTGAAATTCTCACTTTTTTCATGCATTGTTTCCTGACCTCAGTGAACATCTTTATGATCATTATTTTAAACTCTTTTATCAGGTAAATCACTTTTCTCCATTTTATTAAAATCTGTTTCTTGGGCAGCCCCGGTGGCTCAGCCGTTTAGCGTCTGCCTTTGGTCCAGGGCGTGACCCTGGAGACCCAGGATCAAGTCCCACGTCGGGCTCCCTGCATGGAGCCTGCTTCTCCCTCTGCCTTTGCCTGTGTCTGTGCCTCTCTCTCTCTGTGTGTCTCATGAATAAATAAATAAAATCTTTTTTTAAAAAAATCTCTTTTTGGAGTTTTACTTTGCTTTTTTGGTTTGTTTGGAACATATGCCTCTGTTTCTTCATTTTTTTCTTGACTCTGTGTTGTTTCTGCACATTATTTTTCTTTTTTTTTTCTTTTCTTTTTTTTTTTAATTTCTTTTTATTGGAGTTCAATTTGCCAACATATAGCATAACACCCAGTGCTCATCCCGTCAAGTACCCCCCTCAGTGCCCATCACCCCGGTCACTCCATCCCCCTGCCCACCTCCCTTTCCACCACCCCTTGTTCGTGTCCCAGAGTTAGGAGTCTCTCATGTTCTGTCACCCTCTCTGATCTTTCCCACTCATTTTCTCTCCTTTCCCCTTTATTCCCTTTCACTATTTTTTGTATTCCCCAAATGAATGAGACCATATAATGTTTGCCCTTCTCTGATTGACTTATTTCACTCAGCATAATATCTTCCAATTCCATCCACATCGAAGCTACCCAGGACAGTTTACACATTTAATGTTTCTGCGCATTAGATAAAATAGCCACCTCTCCCAATCTTGACAGAGCAGCATCCTATAGGAAAGAATTAGCAGTCAGCCAAACCAGTGTTTCTGGTTGTTTCTCAAATCTTTGTGAGAGACATTCATGCCACTTTGTTTGTTCTCTGTGGCTCCCAGTAGTTGAGAGTGTGCAAGATCTATTTGTGTGGCAAATGAAGGATCACAATCAGCACCTAGGATGGTTGAAAGCCAGATCCTCAGGCAGCAGCTGGAAAAATATGTATTTAGAGCCCTTCTTGGGAGAAATAGAGAGATTGGCTTTTCTGCCTGCTCTCTCTGTGTTGAGTCTGAATATATATAACCATGGAAGCTTCTCCTAAACCTGTTAATAACTGCTTCTTTGCTGCAATTCTGTAGGTTTTGCTAATGCAAGCCCCTTTGGCTATCAGAGCCAGGTGATCCTAAATTCATTTCTTAGGTGATATCGCAAAATCTGGGGCTCCAGACGTGTACAATTTCCTTCTAGGGTGTCACTGGTAACTTGAAGCAGGTTAGAGGAAAAAGTCAGTAAAGGTGTCACTAGACTTTCCTGTTGTCAATGGAGGATAACAGTTAGCTCCTAGATGCATGCTGGATGAGAAGCCTGAACTTCAGAAAGTAGCTTCTAAGTATAAAATAAGACTTTTTCAGGGAAGTCTGAGAGATGGATGCTTCTGACTTTTCTCTTTGTCTTGAGTCCTGAAAGAATAGCCTGGTAAACGTTGTTTCTTTGTTTGCTACAGTCCTATTAGACTCATGAATGTAGGCCCCATTGGCTATCAGAGCCAGGCATTCTAAGGATCCAAACCTTGGGTGACAGCCACAGCAGCTGAAGCACCAGACATGTGTACGAGCTTCGTCCAGTGAGATATTGGCAATTTGGAATAGGCTGGAGTGAGAAGTTAAGATGGTATCTGCTTGCTGCCCCTGTCTCCAGGAAGAATCATAATCAGTCCCTACATACATTCTAAATTTAGAAGCCTGACCCTCAAGCAGCAGCTTTTAAACTATGCAGGTAGGCCTCTTTCAAGGAAAGACTGAGAGATGGGAGTTTTTTTTGCCTGCTCCCTGTGTACTGAGCCCTGGTAGATAGCTCCACTGAGTACACACAAGCCCCTCATGAATTATTTGTTTGCTATAGTTTTGTGAGTCTTGTGGACACTAGTCCCTTTGGCTTTCAGAGCCAGGTGTTTTAGGAGCTCTTAAGTGAGAGTCCTAAAAGTTGGGGCACTAGATATGGTGCCTTCACTCCTTAGGGAGAGGTTGGGAATTTTCTCCCAATTAGAGTTATGCCAGGGGTCAGGTTTATGGCAAGCCTGTGTCTATCTCTCCTACCCATGTTGATATGGGTGAGATAGCTATTATTCTCTTTTGTCTTGATGTATAGGAGCTGCTCAGCTATTTTATAGATTGCTTCCACAGGGAACTGCTTTATATACAGCTGTAGATTCTTTGTGTTTATGGAAGGAGGTGAGTTCAGAAGGCTTCTATGTCACCAACTTGGATCAGACCCCCAACAATATTCTTCTGTTACTCTTTCTCTCATTTCATATAAGGTGTCCATCTGGTTTTGGTATCAAGATAGTGCTAGCCTGTTGGTGGGAATGTGAACTGGTGCAGCCACTCTGGAAAACTGTGTGGAGGTTCCTCAAACAGTTAAAAATATACCTGCCCTACGACCCAGCAATTGCACTGTTGGGGATTTACCCCAAAGATACAAATGCAATGAAACGCCGGGACACCTGCACCCCGATGTTTATAGCAGCAATGGCCACGATAGCCAAACTGTGGAAGGAGCCTCGGTGTCCAACGAAAGATGAATGGATAAAGAAGATGTGGTTTATGTATACAATGGAATATTACTCAGCTATTAGAAATGACAAATACCCACCATTTGCTTCAACGTGGATGGAACTGGAGGGTATTATGCTGAGTGAAGTAAGTCAGTCGGAGAAGGACAAACATTATATGTTCTCATTCATTTGGGGAATATAAATAATAGTGAAAGGGAATATAAGAGAAGGGAGAAGAAATGTGTGGGAAGTATCAGAAAGGGAGACAGAACGTAAAGACTGCTAACTCTGGGAAACGAACTAGGGGTGGTAGAAGGGGAGGAGGGCGGGGGGTGGGAGTGAATGGGTGACGGGCACTGGGGGTTATTCTGTATGTTAGTAAATTGAACATCAATAAAAAAAATAAATTAAAAAAAAAAAGATAGTGCTAGCCACATAAAATAAATTGGGAATCATTTTCTATTTTTCTACATTTTTGGAACAATTTGCATAAGATCAGTGTTATTTTATTCCTTAAATTTTAGAAGAAATCAGCACTAAAGTCACATGATCCCAAAATTTTCTTATGGGAATGTTTTAAATAATTAATTCAATTACTTAATAGATGTAAGACTATTCACATTTTTTGTTTCTTATATCAATAGGTTTTATTTTTATAGGAATGTGTCCACATCATCTAAATTTTTAATTTTATTGATATGAAGTTGCTCATAATATCTACCAGTGGCATTGTCCTGTCAGTTGAATCTTTAATAATATTCCTTTAATTCTCTTCACAATATTGGTTATTTGGGTCTTCCTTTTTCTGGAGGAGCCTTTCCAGGGGTTTATCACTTTTTGCAGTTTTTTCTAAATCATACCTTTTGAATTTTTAAAATTCTGTCTATTGAACATTTTTTTTAAGTTTATTAACTTCTTACATTTACATTCTTTGGGTTACATTTGCTTTTCCCTTATCCCTTTGAGGAAGATATTTAGATAGTTGTTTTTAGATTTTTTTTCTAATATATGCATCTAAGGTCATAATTTCCATCTAAGCATGGATTTAGCTGCATCCTACAAATTTTAACATGTTATATTCATTACCATTCAGTTCACAATATTTTCTAAGCCTCCATTATAATTTCTTCTTCAACCCATGAACTATTTATCAGTGTATTGCTTAGTTTTCAGGTTAGTGGGTAAATATTTTCTAGTTATCATTCTGCTATTTCTCCCTACTTTATATACATTATGGTCTGAACATACTCTCCCCGATTTTTATTCTTTTAAATTTGTTGAGACTTGTTTCATGGCCAGTATGAAGTCCATTTTGGTAAAATGTTTAACATGCACTTGAAATCCTATGCAGGACTAAGAGTATATGATCAAATACTCTGTTCATAAATTCATTGGAATTGGAATAGCTCTTTCTCCTGCTCCTTTTTAGTGTAATTATATTATTTATTCTAAATACGGTTCATTTGTTTTCAGTTTGCTTTTCTGAATACACTAGGAAAGTGTTACTGCCTCCTGCATTGCTTCCATTTCACTTTTCCTACCCCATGTAGGTAACCAACATTATTGTTTCCTGATTTTTTTTTGTATTTTTTAAAGGAGTAGATGTACATATGCTCTCTTATTTCCTCTTCTTTTATACAATGTAGCTTTTAAGATCTTTTTGCAATTTCCCTTTTTCATTTAACTGTATCTCCCAGAGATCACTCCACATCAATTCATAGAGATTTTTCTCATTCTTTGTTTACAGCTGCATAGTATTCCATTGAATATATGGATCATAGTCTATTCAATTAGTCTTCTACGAGCACACAGCATTTAAGTAGTTTCCTGAAAAAAATACTGCAAGTATTAGCTCTTGTGTCTATGTATTTTTTTTGTATTGTTTGTAGTATATCTTCAGGATAAATTATTATAAGTGAGATTGCTGGGTTGAAGGATAGACGCTTATGTACTTTTATTAGCTAATACCAAATTCTCCTCCATAAGGATTTTGTATTCCTACCAGAATGTATGAGAGTGCTTGATTTTCCACAGCTGTGACAATAAAATGTATTGTCAAGCTTTTTAATTTTTGCCAATCTAGTGAGTGAGATACATTATTTAATGAGTTTTGAATTTATTTTAATGAGTAAAGTTGAATCTATTTTCATATATTCAATGCTCATGTTTATATCTTTTTGTAAATTGCATCTTCATGTCTTTTATCCTGTTTTTCAGGAATATTTATAATATTCCTGAATATTATAATATTTATAATTTTATAATTAAAGTATAGTCAACATGCATTATTAAGTTAATTCAGTTAAATTACATAGTGATTTAACATTTATATACACATTACAAAATTATCACCATGATAAGTCTGGTTACCATTGGCCACCATATGTATTATTACAATATTGTTAATTGTATTTCCTATACTGTACTCTATATCTCTGTGACATACTCATTTTATAACTGGAAACTGTATCTTTTAATCCCATTCACCCATTTCACCCACCCACTCCCCTGCAACTGCCCCTTCATCCCCTCTGGAAAATGTCAGTTTGTTCTGTTTGTGAGTCTGTTTCTGTTTTGTTTTATTTGTTCATTGTTTTGTTTTTGAGATTCCACATATAAGTGAAATCATTTGGTATTTTTCTTTCTCTGACTTTATTTAGCATAATACCCTTAGGCCCATCCATGTTGTGGCAAATAAAAAGATTTCATTCTTTTTTATGGTTGAGTAATAGTCTCTTACATATGTATATATAACATCTTTATCCATTCATCTATCATTGGACACTGAGGTTGCTTTCACATCTTGGCTATTGTAAATAATGGTGCAATAAACATAGGGATGCATAAATGATTTTGAATTAACGTTTTCATTTTCTTAGGATAAAAACTCAGAAGTGGAATTACTGGATCATATGGTATTTCTATTTTCAATTTTTTGAAGAACTCCATACTGTTTTCCATAGAGGCTGCACCAATACACATTCCGACCTAAGTCCATGAGAATTCCCCTTTTTCCACATCCTCAGCAAGACTTGTTATCTCTTATCTTCTTGATACTAACCATTCTGAATGAAGAGGAGTAGTAATTCACTGTAGTTTTGATTTTCATTTCCCTAACGATTAGTGATGTTTAGTATGTTTTTATTTATATTGGCCATCTGTATGTTTTCTTTGGGAAAATGTCTATCCAGGTCCTCTCCCATTTTTAAATCAATTTTCTTGGAACAGAGAGTTGAGTTATATGCTTTTTAAAAATATACTTAGGATATTAACCTCTAATCAGATATATAATTTGCAATTACCTTCTCCCATCCAATAGCTTACTTTTTGGTTTTGTTGATGATTTCCTTCACTGTGCAAAAGCTTTTTAGTTTGATGTAGTCCCAATTGTTTGTTTGCTTTTGTTCTCCTTGCCTTATGAGATTTATCTAGAAAAATGTTTCTACAGTCAATGTCAAAGAAATTACTGCCTGTGTTCTCTTCTAGGAGTTTTATGATTTCAGGTCTCACATTTTGATATTTAATTCATTTTGTGTTTCTTTTTTGCATATGATGTTTGAAAGTGATCTAGTTTTATTCTTTTGCCATGCACCTATCCAGTTTTCCCAGCACCATTTATTGAAGAGATTATCTTTACCCCCTTGTATATCCTTGCCTCCTTTGTCATAGATTGACCAAATAAGCCATCTACATCTTGTTTTGATGGTATATGTGGGCCTGTTTTCTTACATTTCCTAGACCATTCTAACAGTACTATAGGATAAGAGTCCATTTGAACCCACAAGTAAAACTGTACCATGTAAGAACCCCCAGACAGGAAGTTAAGCACCAGCTGTCCCATGCAGTTTTCCAACTTCATGCTACATAAATCAGAACAGAGAGGCATCATGAATTGATGAGGTATAGCCTAGTAACCTAGGGCTTCAAAATTTGTGCCAGATGAGAAAGCAACTGGAATGGACTTCTAAGTACTAGCTTAATCTGGTAGTTTTGGTAAAAGTTTATTAGTAGGAGATATCCCAATCCCAAATGGTGTCTGCAATTTGTGGCTCCCTTGCAGAATCCTGGTGTGAAAGAATTGGGTTCTGATAACTTTGCTCAAACTTCTAGAAGATAATGAATACCTTTATAAACAGTAATGGTTATTAGAGCCTGGTGAGCTAATGATAAGTACAGGAATATCTCCAGGGCAAGAATGGGATGGAGAATAGATCATGGAGAAACAATTCTAAAAATGGTTCTCTAGGGCTAAGGGATAGACCAGATGGTATATATTTGAAAAATGAGGAAGAACAAATTATAGCTATTTACATTTCTACTCTGAAGGCAATGCCTGTATTTTCTATAGTATAGCTTCTTTGTTAAGGACTATTAACTTGAGAGGGGAGAACTACCACCAAATGATATTTTAATGGCCGCCATAAAAAATGTATTACTTTTGCTGTGATTTCATAGGGAAAAAAAAACATATCTTGGTAGAGAAACCTTGATCATATTTTATGATTTCTGTTGGGTCTTTCTCATGAAATAAAATGGCAACATTTTAGGAAGAGAAACACTAACATGGCTTTTCCTTTTAGAAACTATTCAACTTAACAAATGTTCAATAATCTCTGGCTATATTCATGGCACTGTACAAAGTACTAAGGGAATATAAAGAGGAATAAAATATATCTCTTGACCTTAAAGCATTTTTTATTTTTATGAAGAGTATTCTAGTAATTAAATCTTCCATATTTTATGAGATTGTAACAATATATAAATGACCCACCTCACCTACAATTATAGTAGCTGATATCTTTAACCCTTGCTTTAAAAGAACCTTTCTAGTAGAAAAAAGAAAATCCCAGAAAACTTTTTTAGACGAGCTAAACAACTTGCAACATTAGATAAATGTAATCAGCAGTGATGAGAAAACATGATGGACTGACTGATGAGGTGGAAAAACTTTTGATTGCCTAGATATATGATAAGACAGTGAATCTATATGCCTAGAAGCCAAAGAGATCTTCCAACATGTTGTTATACTGAAAACCTTTCAAGAAAAAGAAAAATAAGACATTAAAAGAAGACATTTTCAACTTCAGCAAGGGAATATTTGATAACTCCAGGATGAGAATAATGACATAACCTCATAGTTCAGGGAAAAGCTTCAAGAAATAATGGCACTATGGAATTCAAGAAGGAGAAGAAAATAATGGACAGAGATAGAGTATGAAGGAAGGATCCCCGGAGGAGGTGGCATTTAATGTCAGCCCTAAGAAAGAATGATTGATTCAGAGGAACTATACTGACCAAACATATGAAGCCCTGAATTCTCTAGGAATGTTGTAGGGAAAAAATAATTTGTCTGTTGAGCTGGTAAAGCTGATGAAGCAATAATAGTTTGCAACTAGTTCAAAGAGGGTGTTCCTTGAATTTTATTTCATAAACAGTGAAGAATAATGCACTGAGATCAGGGCTTTAGAAAGGTAACAATGGAGGAGTAATGTAAAAGGTAAGTAAAGTACTTGTGACAGTAGTCCAGACAGAATAGAAGCACAAGGACTCTATTTCTTTTGTCCTTTACAAATAACCGGCACGTTATTGAGTACATGGCAAGCATTCCACAAATATTTTATTTACTCAGCACTTGACTATAGCATGTCTATCACATATAAACATCTGTGGAGGCTGTAGAAATGGAAAAATGTTCCATTGTTCCCAAGGAACTTTGAAGGTCATCCAAGGTTTAGATATCCAACTGTTTTTGAAATTTACATTCTACACTCAAGGATATCAATAGTCAGGACCAAACTTTAAGAATAAGTCATATACAAAAAACAAACAAACAAACAAACCAAACTGAAACAAGAAGATTAAACCACACAAAATATTATAAATTGCATGAAACAAGCAGACAAACTTAACTCTCTATTGGATCTCCATAATGGCCTTATTTGTTTGTTTCCACTGAAATTGAAATTATATCTGGGAAACCAGAAATGGAAAATATAAGATCTGACTAGAGGGGGGTGATCATAGGATTGTAGAGGACTAGAAGCCAAATACCCTAAGCCAATGTCCAACTTATTTTTTAGACATTACCCAAATATACATAGCACAGGCAAATAGCTGTTCGACAAACAGGCATTTGGAATCAGGAAGAGAAAAATATATTTTGTTTGAAAATGAAGTGGTGATATTTATCTTCACAATGCTGAATATACCCCAAGCTTGTCTTCATTCTTAACCCCTGAGGAGAGAAATAAACTGGATTCAAGCCAGTGGATCAAGATCCAAATGTAGCACATAAGCTTATTCCTGATGGAGGTAGGAGGTCCCAGAGAACAGCATGTTCTATAAAACCTTGGGCAGCAAAAAGAGATGACCATATGCTCCTCTTGCCACTTTGTCTTGTCATTTTACACTCCCCTTCCCCCTGCAAGTAACTGATAAGCAAAGCTTAATATTTCTTCCAATAAAAAAAACCACCACAAGCTATATATCTCAGCTTGTTCTTCAGTAAGCACAGTCTGTTTCTGAGCCAGTTTGGAATTTGAAGTGACAGTTCAACCCAGTTATTTTATTCCCCTCTATCTCATTCTCAAATTATTCTCTTTTTTGCCATATCTTAATCCAGGATATAAGAAACAGGACTCTCATAGAACGAAAAAAATATTCTTGCTGAGGAATTATCTCTCCCTCAGCTCTACAACATCTCTTTTGGATATTCTCCCACTGCGCATGTGTTCAGAGGGACTTCTCAACTCATCAGTAATCTGTACTTCAGCTTTCAATTCTTAGAAAAAAAATCTTGATTTTCAGTTTTTAGGAAACACACAAAATTAAATCTTATAAGGAACTTGGAAGTAGGAGTTGAATGAGGCAGCTACAAATTTCTGATCAAGGGATGCACCGAGATACATACAGACCAAACTCAACCTTGTTCTTGCCATTACCGTTACTGAAAAGGATTGAGGATGCATAGTCTTACACACATTCAGTCTTCAAGGAAATATATGATCATAATAACAAATTCATGCTTGGACTAGAAAACAGATTTAAAAATTCTAAAACATATACCACAGGATCATGACTAAAGAGTTTCTCTGCTTGATGAAAACTTAAATGTGAACTTGAATAGGAGCATGTTATAAACTGAGAAGATGCATCATCATCCACACCACCTGATTAAAGTTTTATCTCATTAAATTTTAAGCACCATTCATCCTATTTGACACACCGCTTTATTTTTTTTTTCAGTTTTACCCGTATTTAACTCTGCTAGTAGCATCTAATAAAGAATGTTGCCCTGAAAAGGCAATATCCTTCTATAAAGGTGAACCAAATATATATTTTAAAAATCAACATTTATTGGTTTCAGCCACATCTAGCCCAAGACTAAACTTGACCATCCTGGACAGCATGCCCATTACTCTATAACAGCATTATGCCCATAACTGCATAAGGATCTGCTGTTGTTCCTTGAAAAGACAAGTAAAAAGTCTGATCCCAGAGGAAACAGTGCCTCTCTCTATCCCCTAGGGACAATTGTTTTTCTGGAATCATACTGTTGGGATTGAAAAGTCTATTTCCTATATATAAGCTTTTAGAAGTACTATTAGTATGGTCACCATTTTAATGTCTAGGTGTCCATCAGGAGAACTTCATTGAATGATTGCCTCCAACTACAATAGAACCATTATTGCCAGTAAACTTCAGGGCATGCCTAGATCTATACCAAAGTTTTTCCATAGCATTGAAATTTCCTCCTAAAGTATTTGAATTACACTTTAACCACTGCACATGTAAACATTTTGGAAATTTGCTTTTAAGCTTTTTAAAACTTCAATACACATCTTCTCACTGCTAAAATATAAATGATACAAAATCATGCAACATAAAAATATGGTTCTTTCTTATAGCTTTCTTTCTCAGTTAAAACTCTTCATCTCTTTGTCCCTTTTCTTCTACTAGATTCTTTAAAATAGTGACCAGCTAAAGTCTTTATTCTGATTCCAACATCTGAACTGCTTCTATTGACTACTTTTTCTCTTGATTATGAATCACTTTTTCCGGCTGCTTTGCCTATCTCATAATTTTTTGGTTGTATGCTGGATATTGTGTGGAAAAAAGAAGCAGAGAATAAAATAAATATTGACTCCTTAAAAAGAGCATTTCCCTTTCTATTCAGTCTGCTGATGGTAGAAAGTTGAGTCTAACCTAAGCATCTAACCTGTAATTGAGGTATTTCTGGGAATTGCTGCAGTTTTTAAAATTCAGGTCACTATTTACTTCAACAGATTTGATGGCAGGATCAGTTTTCTCTTTACCGGGGCTTGGGATTTCGTTACTGGTGAGAGTTTTGAGATGCTGCTATCTCTACAGTTAAGTTGCCAGCTCCCCAAATTTTTAGAGGTCTCTCTTTTATGACACAGCCATCAGCTTCTTAGTTTTGATGCCTTTTAAATCTCTCTCCCATACTACTCTGACATCAGCCTTCAGAAAATTACTGCCTTAAAAAAATAATAATTTTTTTAAAAGATGGGTGCCTTGTCTCATATTTGGTAAAGGCCCATGTTCCTTAGAGGAAATTCCATGAGATCTCCTAGTCTACCACTGATGGTGGCACTCTAATCCTGTGCATTTTGTAAAGGTGCTGTTGAAAAGAAGTAGCACGTGAGTGATTCTTGCTTTGGTTTTCATTTCTTTAGGATTCTAGTTTGTCATGCCAGCCTACATCTGACCACTTGGCCATGAAAAGATTGTTATAAATTGGACTTGTTTCCTACTAACCCTATTTACGGCAGGTTTGATCTTCCTTCTGCCATGCCTTCAGAAATGAAAGAAGCTGTAGCATCCACCCCTAGGGGTAGCTAACCCACTTCTATTTATTTTATCAAGGATTCTGTGTATCCTCAGCTCTCTAAAGAATTTTTAATATGGCTTTGTGGGTTACTTAGCTTTATTTTATTGTCAGGGTGGGAGCAACAGTTTCTAATAACATTCTACCATGTAACCAGAAGAAGAAATCATACAGTAAAAATTGAAATTCTTCCTTCTTGCTCCCCAAATACATCCATATATATGCATACACACACACACTCACAGTGTTCTGTGTATGTGTGTGTGTATGTGTGACTTTTAAAATAAATATGTAACCTGCTATGCATTCTCTCTACATCTTCCTTTCCCCCCCCTCAACAATTGTTGAGTGTTTATTTCCCTATTGATACAGGTAGAGTTATACATTCTTTTGAACACTTGCATAGTATTTCATCATATTGGCTAAACCATCATTTATCCCAGCAATTCTTACTGGGATGGACCTTTAGTCATTAAGTGTTTGAACACTATATAAAACACATATGTGAAGAATCTTACAAAGGTATGGAGAACTTTATGAATATTCCTATGATTGAATAACTGTAAGTAAAGTAACTAGTTGGTAATTACTTCTTTTAAAAGATGACATTAAGTATGTTCTAATCTTTTCATAAAACGCTGTAGCATCACTATGACATCACTATGTTGATGGGATGCCTCAATCACTTGATAAATGTTAGACTTTTTGACCCCTAGTATAAAGAGTAACCCAAATTAGGTTCTATGGTTGAGACCAGAGTAATCCAAAATAGGCTCTATGGAATGCTAGTGCCATGAATATTCCATAAAGAGGTGTTCAGTGGCCAAGTTATATTGGGAATCCCAGTATACTATATCCATACACCCTCCTAGAGATTCTGAATATACTTCAACATATTTAAGACATTGTGAAGCCATGCAAAAGAGTGATCTATATTGGCTTTTTAATAGTGTTTTCCATACCCATTGGTCAAGAATCTCTTTCATTGTCTATTATGTGTTGATATTCTATAGAAAGAATATAATGTGAGGAATGCTACTACAAATGATTTCTTCCTTTACCAGATACGAACATCCCTGTTTCTTTTCTTTCTTTCCTTGTGGTTTAGGCTTTCAGTATTTTAACAATGAGTTGTATTTCTCTCCTAATCTGTGAATCTCCTACTCCAGAATGTCCATTCCCTCTTGGAGATGGGGAACATCCCTGTTTCTTAGAATTATTTATGAACTAAAAATAAGTAAACATTCAGAAAGCACCTGATGAGCTTTCTCATGAGTCCATTATTGGAACTTTTCATGCCTAAACTCTATTAAAATTATTTGGCTTCCTCATAGCTCATTTTTTTCTTCTTTCAAGATTCTCACCTGTGTTTTCCCATGAATGAAGTCTGTTGTATTTGTCTATCTCAAGTCCTGATTTAGGGAAGTGTCTTGATTATTTAAGGCTTAGGCAAGGAAAATGTATGCTACTAGAGAGGAAAAGTAGGAAAGTTCAGTAATCATATTCATCATAAGGTATCATAATGCAGTTAAATAGATTGTATGCTAGCTAGAGTCACCATTGTATGTTAGGTAGAGTCACCATTAATTGTGACCATACTATGTGGTAGCCATGGTGCTAAGAAACTTTCCTGAATTATCTCATTTATTTCATTCAACAACAGACTATGAAAATATTACTATTATCTCCACTGGACAGATAAATTAGTTTGGACCCAAAGAAACTAAAAAAAATAATTTTTTAGAGTTATAAAGCAAATGAAAAAATAAGTGGCAAAGCTGAAATTTAAACTAAGTCTGTTGAGTTTCAAATTCTGTCTTTAACCATTACACTATTCTCTCCACTCTGAGTGTGTTTATGTACATGTGTGAGAGAGACACACAGAGAGAAAGAATGAGAATGAAACTAACCAAAGTTATCACTCTGATATATGAGATTAAGTAGTATGAGAGTCAAATTGAAGGCCAGGCCAACCTGGGGTAAAATTCCCATTTGTCAGTCATCTCTCTTGATTCCTTCTACATGCTGTCCTCATTTCTCCCCTGGAGCTTCCACTGACATCAGTTGTAGATTATGCAACACAAATCTTCACTGCAGATAAAGGGACGATAGAGCATCTCTGAGCTAAGAAAAAATCTAGTCCAGAGAGTTTCATATATAGAAATTTGGCTCAATTCCTAACAAATTTGGATAACATGAAGTCAACAATGTTTTCTCTGGGGAAAACCAATCAGTACAAGCACAAAAGAAGGCTTAGATTAATCTGCAGCTGGAAGCACATTTGAGAAAGCAAAGCACAGGTTTTCAAAGCTCAAAAACCTTAGGCCTATTTGATCTAGTGTCGTGATTACAATTTGTCACATGCAGAAACATATTTATTCATCAAACGTATATCGAGTACTTCATTTCCAAGTACCATGTCAATTGTTGCAATGCCTACACAAACACACAGTGATTGGAAAAAATTCATGAATTAACTGCTTGAGTACATCTGGGAAGATTATAAAAAATGGAAGATTAAAGAAAATATAAAGATGGGTGCTACTAACTTCTGACATATAAATAAACATTAGCAAGAAATCACTTACATGGCATTAGCATAATGAATTTTATATTAGAAATCTCATATACATTCAAATACTTGCTGAGCAACTCTTATGAGCTAAGTATGCCCTACCTGATACAGGAGAGCTTGGTTCTTGTCTCAAAAGAAATGAATCTCGCAGACACAAGAGAGTAAGTAAAGCAATAGAAGTTTATTAAACAAAGATACAGAGAAAGCTCTCAGAAGTGAGAGGGGTCACAACAGAGTTGTCACTGAGGGCTTTTTGGCTTGCCTTTTATTGGGAACCTAGCTAAGGAACCCAAGGCCTTGAGATTTCTTTGTACTGCCTCAAGTGATTGATAAATGGCTGTTTGGAGTTTTGGTGAATCTCATTTCTGGGATGGTCTGATGACCATCAAAGGAGGATATTCCCTAACACCTTGGAGCTAGGGAGCCTATTTTACTTTCATCTCAGTTTTTTATTGTCTTATCTCTGTTTCCTTGGGATGTGTAGGAGCCTAACTCTGGACCATTTGGTGTCCTTGGGATTTGTGGGAGCCCACAGATTTATGGGAGCCTGACTCTGGGCCTTTCCCTTATCTTTCTCTGCCTAGCCCCATCTATCCCTAACTCATTCCTACATCAATCCTAGGAACATGGAGAATGCATAGGACAGTTTCTGACCTCAAACAGCTTAAAGCTGAATAGGGAATTATGGAGAAACAGAGTACTAGCTGAGGACAAAGCACAAGCCCAGGGCAGAACATTGACAAGTCCTTGAAACAGGCAGAGGGACATTGCTCTACAGAGGGACATTGCTCTACAGATTCAATCGCCTTAATGTTAATACTTTGCTAAGGGCAAAAGGCAATCTTAGCCCAACCCCCAGAATCCTGTAAGTCTACTTTAACATATGAAAATTCCTTTAGAAATTTCCTTTATCTCTACCCCGCAAGATACACAAGATACGTGTTGGCAATCATCCTCCAAGCATATGGCCCACTGATATATATATGAAGGGAGTCATGACTCAGGTCTTATTAGAGGGTAATAAGTGACCTTTTCCCAACAATAGCTTAGTCCTGGAAACCTCAAGGTCCTGGAAACCTTACTTCCAAAATTCCTTAGAGAATAGGCTGTCCCCCAACCTATCCCAACTCCCAGGTATATAATCAGCCACTCCCCAGAGGCCCAGGGCAGCTGCTCTTCCTGACCATGGGTTCTGTCCCAGTGCTTTAATAAAACCACCATTTTGCATCAAAGACATCTCAAGAATTCTTTCTTGGTCATTGGCTCCAGAGCTCACCTATATTCCAAAACTTCATCAGGAAGAGAGACATTAAAAAGATAATAACCAGGGATCCCTGGGTGGCTCAGCAGTTTGGCGCCTGCCTTTGGCCCAGGGCGCGATCCTGGGTCCCGGGATCGAGTACCACGTCGGGCTTCCAGCATGGAGCCTGCTTCTCCCTCTGCCTGTGTCTCTGCCTCTCTTTCTCTATCGCTCTCTCTCTCTGTCTATCATGAATAAATAAATAAATAAATCTTTTTAAAAAAGATAATAATCATTTAACTTACTAAACGTTTAAAAACAAAATCCACCCTTGTAAGTTTGAAGATCTAACCAGCTTTTTTAAAGGATTAATGAATCCCATCTTAATAAATAGAGGGGAATCTCTGCTAAGCTAAAAAAAATAAAGGTTTTCAAAGGCAAATACAGTGCATTAAAAAAAGAAGAAAGGAATTTGTTAGCAAAGAAGGCATTGTTTAGGCAAAGTTACCTCTAAGCTGAGCTGATGAGGTCTGTACGTAAATTTCTTAGTATTGACCAAGAATTTCCACGTTGACCTGTTAAAGATTATATTGGTAGTGGGTGGGGGTGGAGCTTCAACCTTCCATTAGGTTAGATATTAAATTTTGGCTTACCAACTTGAGGCCCTAACCTAAGTGCTCCCATTTGGAGCCTGTGGTTTTCTTTTTAACAGGGATATAGTAGTAACATAAACAAAAAAGTGAATAAAAGTCATAAAGAATTGGTCAACCTTTATAAAATGCATAAAGGTAGTTGAAAGTTATAGTTAGCCTCTGGAAATGTTAGAGAAGATTTTGGGATCACAGGAAAATTCCCTATTTTACCAAAGAGGAAACCAGGCATACAGAAGGTAACTCAACTAAAGTTAGCAATTGGAAGAACGGGACTCAGAATGATGTAATTTTGGAATGTAGGTGAGGTTTGGTGGTGTGAGGTCCAGAGCCTAGGACCAAGAAAGAATTCTTGAAATGTATGGTGAAAAATGGTGGTTTTACTAAAACACAGGACAGGACCTGTGGGCAGAAAAAACTGCTGCATGGGGGTTGTGAGGGGTGGCTTATTATATATTTGGGAGTTGTGGGAGGTAGGGAAAGAGAGGTTTCAAAAGGATTTTCATATGCTAAAGAGAACCTACAAGATACTGGAGACCTTGCCATTGTCAAGTTAAAGTAGTTTTTCCCTCTAGCAAAGTATTAATATTAAGACAGTTGGGAACATTCTGGAGGAAATGTCACACATATCCCACCCCAGAGTTGAGGTGGGGGTTGCAAGGTGTCAGTTCTTTTTCCTTCAGCTAGCCTTCTGTTCCCTCATCAAGAACATCCTTGACTCCCAGAATAGTGTCTCTCCTGTGCATTTGAGAACCCTCTGTTGAAGATAATCAAAGAAGAGAAGTGACCTTTGCTGGCACACTTCTCACCTGGGAAGAAGTTGTTTGTACTGATTTTCTACTCCTGAGCTTCTTTGTTTAGAATGACCATTTGTAAGCATGCCAAAGTACTTGCTAGAAAGCAATGGAAAATGCAAGCAGTTTGAAATAAACAGTTTTATTAGAAAATGTGATGAAGGGGTTACTTTTTTCGTAAACTATTTTACATTAGAATCACCTGTAACAAAATGAGAACTGCTGGTGTTTATTGAAAACCCTTCTTGGCATAACAAGCATGCAAAGAAACAATTCTGCATTTCTGCTATGTCACTGCTTGGAGGCTTGTTAGAGGACTTCTTGTTTGTGTTGGATATATCTCCAGGCCACTAAGAGTTATCTTTTCCAGGTATTAGCTTAACCCCCTTTATTATTCATAAAATAATGAAAACTGGAAAACCAATATCCACCTGCTATTCAGTGTAAATCCCCTTTCAGTTTTATTCATTGGACTACTGAGATGTAGAGGCTAGAAAGCTTTGTAATAAGTAGATGGGAATCTTAAACATGTCCGTGTAATTTAGCCTCAAAATTCTACTTCCTAGAGTTTAAGAGAGGTTATGAAAGAAGAAAAAAAGGATTCATTGTATTAAACATACTTTTAAGAGAACTAGTTACAATAGTAAGAATTATATAAACACCTTACATGTCAAATATTGGAGACAAGCTGAGTAAATTAGATCAATTATATAACATTATAAAGCCATTAATACTAATAGCTGTCTAGCTGCATGAAAAAAATTGTTTAACATGTTTGTTTTTATTTCTGACATTATGGCTGATTAGATCAACTAAAAATCTTATAAGACAATTTGACTACGTACTCTGAAATTCTCCTAGAAGTGAAAATATAACAAACATCCTTTTAAGTGATGGCTAAGCACTCAAGAAAGTAAAGAAAATCCCAAGAGGTCAAAAACCAAATAGAAACAGATAAAAAAGAGAAGTCATCGATGTTGTTACTCTAAGTGCCTAGAGTGAGTTTCAGGGATGGCAGATAGGGTGGATAGTCTCCATAATATAAGAACTTGATTTTTTAACAAACAGTAGTGTGCAAGAGTCAAAGTCTTGAGCCTCAGTTATTTGAAGACTCTTGAATTAAGTTGCCTATATATAAAACCAGAAACATCTAAGGATTACAACTCTAGTGAAAGACTACAACTGAAGAAAAAACAAATGGGATGCTAGAAGTTTATATACCATGCTCTGAGCTCAAGGAAAGGTATAAAGAAATCTCTCCTGAAAATTCATACTAGTATTTTTTTGTTTGTGTTTGGAGTTTGAATTCCATACCATCTATTTGGTCTAGGAACTATTAAGCTGTAAAATACACACAAAAAGAGTCTAAGGGTTTTCTGCTTCTGGCCATGATGTAATAACTAAACTAGACTTGACTCCTTCCATGAATGGTTAGAAAACTAGACAAAATAAATGAAACAATTCTTTTTAAACAATGAACAAACGACAGTATAGGGCTGTAATCCCTAAGAGGGGAAATAGGATAAACTTTCCATTGTCCTAATTTCTGCCTTTTAGGCACTTTCCAGACCACTGTGCAGGGAGGGAGAACCCAAGCAGATCACAGCAGATTTGGTGATTTCAGAAGACTGAAATAGCGTGCAGGAGGGCTAAGCTGAAAGAAAGGGACTTGGAAGGCTAGTCTACCAGAAAAGAGAAACTATACAAAAAAAAAAAAAAAAATCCTGGAAACTGTACAGACTCCCTTTGATTCTGTTGCTGAATATTAAAATGCACCTGTACAGGATGAAACTATGAGACCAGCCAAAAGAAAACTCAGACATGGCATGCTGGTCAATTCATAGGACTCTTTAAAAGAAGATGAGAAAAAAAAAGAAGAAGAAGAAGAAGATGATGATGAGAGATTCCAGACACTCAACAGTATATAAAATTCACAGTGTTCAATATCTAATCAAATGCTACTAGATTTAACAATGAAACATGAAGACATGACCCATATCCAGGAGAAAAAAAGTCAGTAGAAACAGATTCAGAAACCACAGAGATGATGCAATTAACAGACAAGGATCTTAAACTAGTTATTATAAATATTCTCAGTGATTTAAAAGGAATTTGAACATAGTGAGAAGAGAAATAAAAAATATAAAGAAGAACCCAATGGAACTTCTATAGCTGAAAATTACATTATAAACAAAAAATTCACCTGATGAGATTAACAGCCAATTTGATATTGCAGAAGAAAAGATTGAGCTTAAAGGAAAAAGAGTAAGACTATCTGAACTAAAGCAAAGAAAGAAACAAAATAATGGAGGAAAAAAATTGACTTAGTGACCTTACAGACAACAATGAGTAAACTAATTAGAATCCCAGAAGGGAGTGGGGAAAAAAATGATTTTGAAGTAATAATGTTTAAAAATTTTTCCAAAAATCATGAAAACTATAAAACTACACATCCAATAAGTTCAACAAACCTCATGTAAGATAAACATAAAGAAAAAACCACACTACAGCACATCAGAATTAAATTGCTAAAAAGCAGTGATTAAAAAGAAAAACAGCAATAGGAAAAAAGATCCATTACCTAGAATGGAACAAAAGTAAGAACAAATACTTACAGAAAACATGATTGCATAAAGGGAAAATTCTCAAGACTACTAGAACAATAAGTAAGTTTAGGAAGACCACAGTGTAAATATATAAAAGTGACTTGTGTTTTTATAAACTGGAAAAAATTACTGGAAGTAAAATTTAAAATACCATTTAGCATCCAAAACAACTCCATTAAACAAAATATGTTACCTACAAAACTCTGCTGAGAGAAAATTTTTAAAACCTAAATAAATAGGAAGACATACTAAATTCAGGGATTGGGAGACTCCATGTTGTTAGAGATGTCAATTCTATTGAAATTTGTCTATGAATCACATACAATCCTAATGAAAATCTAAGCAGACTTTATTGTAAGAATTTAAAAGGTGATTCTAAAATGTATATGGAAATGTCAACACCTAACATAGCCAGAGAAACTTTAATGAAGCACAAAGTTAGAGAGCTTGTACTATGTCATTTCTAGAATAATTATAAAACCGTTGTTATAAAAAAAATTGTTATAATCAAAGTAACATTGTGCTTACATCCATGTGGACATATGGATCAATAGGACAAAATAGAGATGCCAGAAATAGATGCACACATATATGATCAATTGTTTTTTGACAAAACAGTCAATATAACTCAACAGGGAAAAGAGTCTTTACAACAAATGGTGCTGGAATGACTGGCTATATCCATAATGAGAAAAAACAAGGAACCTTGAAAAATAAACTTGAAAAAAATGAACTCACACTAGACTTTAATATTAAAACTAAAACTCTAAAACTTCTTAGAACATTCTTCTCTGTTCAGAATGGTAACGCTAAAAGAAAAAAATGCAACAACAATTTATCAAAAATAAGTTATTAACCAACAAATATCAGAATTAGCTGCCAAGAACTTCAGCTTGGTAAAGGCTATAAAATACGAATGATGAAACCCATAAAAGAAGCCATTGCAATTATGAAAAAGTGAACAAGACTATCTCAAAAAAGACCAGGGAGGTTTTAAAAGAAACAAATAGGACGTACCAAATAAAAGAAATAAAATTTCTAAACATAATCAATGACTTTTAAAATTAATTGATGTGTCACACAACAGGCCAGACCTGGGGAATGAAGAAGTAGTAAACTGTAATATAGCTATAAAGTAATTACCCAAAAATACTGAGAACAGTGAATTAATGAGATAGAAACTCTGGGTGGGGAAAAGAAATGGAGGAGAAACTGACAGAGTGAGAGAAACAAAAAGAGGGGCCAGTCAGAACTGGCTGTGGTATCTCAGATTAACTGGAGTGCAACTCAGAACTGAAAGTCTGCTTCACAGAGTAAAACTGCAGCCTAGTAGACAAAGAGAAATCTCAGAAAAACATATAAATAATAGATACCATTTGCAAAATAGAAGACAAAAGAAAATGGTAGTAGAGTAAAATAACTTTTTACCTCAAAGTATATATCCAGCTAAGATAGTATTGTACAATGAAAACAAAATAAAGATGTTTTCATTTTTTAAAAAATATTTATTTATTTATGATAGTCACAGAGAGAGAGAGAGAGAGAGAGGCAGAGACACAGGCAGAGGGAGAAGCAGGCTCCATGCACCGGAAGCCCAACGTGGGATTTGATCCCGGGTCTCCAGGATCGCGCCCTGGGCCAAAGGCAGGCGCCAAACCGCTGCGCCACCCAGGGATCCCTAAAGATGTTTTCAGACAAAGATTGAAAGAACTTATCATAAGAGACTCCCACTAAAATATGTGAAAATTTAGTAAGAATATAAACAGATTTGAAGAATATATTTAGCAAGGTTGATAAAATGGACATACAGGGAACTGAGCACCCAAATCTGACCATAGGTATATATTTTTTTAGAACAAACAGATATTTATAAAATTGTCCATGTGTTCAACATAAAACAAATCTCATATGCTAAAGAATTGGTATAATCCTAAACAATTTAATTAGAATCATTAAGTGATTAAGCAATAACCAAAAGATAACTGTTTTAAATTCTCATACATTTGGAAATATAAAAACCTTTAATAGGTAAAAGAGGAAAGAATAGAAACTTTAAAATATTTAGAACTAAAATATAATGAAAATGCTACATAATTTCCAAACCTCTGAAGAAGAAAAACTAATTTCTGAAATTCTTATATTATGAAAAAAGAAGACATAACAAGCTAACAAAAGAGCTAGCAGGACAGGAGAGAAAAAATAAAAGTTAAAAAACAGATGAACTGGAAAAAAATAGAACAAAAAGTCAATAGCCGGTTCTTTGAAAAAACTTAATAAACCCTACATATTTCTGGCGAAGTCAATCAAGGAATGAAAGAGACGATACAGTAGAAGGTAAAGAGAAATACAGAATATTATTTATAACTCAAGGTCAATAATTGTGAAGGATTTAGATTATATGATCAATTTCTTTAAAAATAAAATTTATCGAACCTGATTCAAGAAAAAATAAAAATGGTGAACAATTATTAAAAAGTGTAACATAAATAAAAAGAGGTCTTAACCATTGAAGAAAATAAGAGGAATAGTTAAAAAAGATCTTTCCTCTATTCCCAATCCCTCCTATACATACCAAGGCATTCTTCAGGCAAGTTTGACTAATGTTCAAGGAAAAGATAATATCATTGTTAAACTGTCTTTGAACAGGAAAGAACAGTTCCAGTTCACATGTAAAGCTGATAGGACCTTGAAGCCAAATCAGACAAGAACAGTAAGAAAGAAAAAGTATTGGCCAGCTCACAAATGAGCATATATGAAAAATCTAAAATAATAAAATTGTTATTAGGTTTTGAAAAATCATCTCAAAGGTTAAAAAACAAACCACAGACTTGGAAAAATATTTGAAATTTGTATAATCAACCAAACATTATTATCTAGAGTCAATTAGGAAGGTTTACAAATTAGCAACTGTAAAAGACAAGCTGATAGAAATGACATTCAAGGCAGTGTGGTGAGCACTCAGTTTATAGTAGGAAAGGAAATAGATATAACCCCTATGAAGAAGGCAACCTGGGTGGCTCAGCCGTTTAGCACTGCCTTCGGCCCAGGGAGTGATCCTGGAGACTCAGGATCGAGTCCCACGTCAGGCTCCCTGCATGGAGCCTGCTTCTCCCTCTGCTTGTGTCTGTGCCTCTCTCATGAAAAAATAAATAAAATCTTAAAAAAAAAAAATCCCTACGAACAAAATGCCCAGTGAGGGGACAAGAAATAAACAGCTACACAAATCAAATTGAATACATTTTGTTATGGATTGAACTGCATCCCCCTCCCCCCCGCCCCCCGCCAAATTCTTATGCTGCAATCCTAACCCCCAGTATTTCAGAATGTGAACTTGTTTGGAAATAGGGTCATTGCAGATATAATGAGTCAGAAAGGGATCATTAGGGTGGGCTCTAATCCAATATGACTAGTGTCCTAATAAAAAGGGGGAACTTTAATACTGAGAAAGGCACACAGGTGGAACATCCTGTAAAGATGAGAGTAGAGGTGAGTCTGAAGCTTCTATAAGCCAAGAAATGTGAAAAAATGCCAGAAAACCACCAGAAACTAGGAGAGGCTGGAACAGATCCTTCCCTCCTAGCCCTCAGAAGGAATCAGCCTGTCATCCCCTACATTTTTGGACTTCTAGCCCCCAGAACTGTGAGAAAATAAATTTCTGCTTTTTAAGCCACTCAGTTTGTGGTAATTTGTTATAGCATCAGTAGCAAACTAATACATGATTTAACCTTAACACGTAAAATGAGGGAGGTAATGCATTAGAGAACAGTCTAGATCTGCCTAGATAAAATGGTCAAGGAAAATTTTTTAGGATTGCCTTATTTAAGCTAACATTAGAAGGATAAGAAAGACGCAGACAAGCCAAGAGTTTGAAGCAGAATATCTCGGAGAGAAAGACTGATGCGGCGAACCCAGTGAAGGTAGGGAAAAGTTAGTTTACATTTTATTAAAAGAGAACATGATTGTGGGGGACAGTGGAGGACAGTGGGGGACAGCTGATAATAGAATTCGGTTCTTGGGCCTTTTGAAGGATCAATGATTACTAAAAACAGAACACTCAAAATCAAATCAGTCCTCATATATTTGGGGGTGGCCATGGCCATGGTGAGGATCCCCTGACAACCCTCAGAGACAATTTGCCATCCTCAAGGTATTGTGCTTACAGAGAATATGGTAAAATTGCCATTTCCAAGGATATTAAAATACGAGCAAACTCATTAGAATGGCTCTAATCTCAATCTGCCCTCCAAAGTACCTTGCCTTCATCTCTGATATCTTCATCATTTGAATATTCCCTGTCCATTCACTGCCTCAAAGAACAACCCATTCTGTTTCTCAAGTCTAACTTAAAAGTACATTTTGAATAGATAGTATAAGTACATGGTACAAAATTTTAAAGATTAAAAAATGGCTTACAGTGAACATTGCCTCCTTTCCCTGCTCCCTTCCAAATAGTTACCTTTCCAGAGGCAATCACTGTTAGCAGCCAAGTCTATGCATTTATAAAACAAACATGAAGACTTTTCTTTTTGCAACACAACTGGAGCCACTATACACAGCCTCTGCCCCTTGGTTTGTTTGTTTTTTCTCTTGGAGCTCCCATATCAGTATCTAGAGAATTGCTCATTCTTTTAAATAGCTGTCTGCACAGTTTTGTCTTGTGGTTCTAATTTGTTTCTAGATTCTCTTTTACCGGGCCAAATTCTGGAAATCCATAATTTTTCCTTTTCCTTTCCTTTTCCTTTCCTCATCAGTCTTTTCTCTGTGGCACTTGAAAATGGAGCTAATCCCACTTGCTGTCTACTGAATTCCCACATGAAGTAAAGAAAAGTTCCCTGAGAACTGTCACAGTGCTCTGCTGCCATAAATACCTGTGAAAGTCATAGTGAATTCTGGTTAGATACTGGTTAAGAAGACAGCCCATGTTCAAATCTGGGCTTTGCCACTTAAAGCTAAGTGATATTTGACCAGTTACTCCAATCCTTCCTGTCTCCTCAATTTCAACTGTAAAATAGAAATAATAATAGCACCCATGCAAATTGTTGAGTAGGTTAAGTGATGTTTGTCAAATGCCTAGTACATGGTAAAAGTTCAATCAATGCTAATGATTGTTATCTCCATCTTCTTTGGAGATATAGATCAACCTCCCAGACTTCTTGAACATTATTCAGAGAGAAGGACAAACACAGTGAAGGGAAACTTCCACCTCAGCTTGTATTTATGCCTTCTGAACCTTATTCCCTCTCCTCTGAGGGATTGTGTGTGTGTATGCAAGTGCACACATATGCACACACACACTCTGAATAAGGAAAGATGGCAATGCCCAGCTGCCCTTCAAAGTTCTGCCTCTTGGTTTGTTTTCAGATCTTACCCTTACTGGCAACAAGGATGACCTTGGCCTGTGTCAGAGGAGTATCATTTGACTCGCAACTATCTTCCCACGGAATACCCCCACTTCATACCTGGGGCCATCTGTTCACATACACACACAGCTGCTAAACACAGAGGAACCAGCCAGAGCCTCTGGGGCACTCAGGGCCACCACCAGCCCTGTGTAAATGCTCTTAAGTGCCTTATATTTCATTGCACTTGTCAAGTTGCAGGCAGCAAGACAGGTTTCTGGCTCTGGAGAATGTGGGTTAGTCCCAGTGGCTCCTCTTGATGGGTGTGATCCAGTTAGTATAGTCCCCGAGGAAATCTCATGTGTGTTTGCCAGTCCTCAAATCAACAGCATTGCAGGCAGCTTTGGTTCAGCTTCTAAAATAGACAGCTTAAAACCTAAGTGATGATCTAAATGGTTTCTTTAAGATATACTCAGCAAGACAGTTAAATTTAACAAGATGCTGTTAAATACCAATGATTGTTTAATAAGAATGTGCTGAGGAGCTGCCATGTAGGCAAACACATTAGTATTAATTATGGCTAAATGATTTTAAACATCAACATTTAAATTTTGATATTTCTTATCAAATTGAATACTTGTGTGCAGAATCCTAAATATAATACATAAGCAGTGATAGTCTTTAAAGCTCTTCTTTCTCCAAAAAGGAGAATGAAAACTAACATGTATGATATTTTGGAACATAAGATATCCCAAGTGGTATTCTAAACATCTTACAAATAATACGGTTTAACCTCACAATAACTGCACGAGATATTCCTATTTATGTATCTCTTTTATATATAAGGAAACTGAGACACAGAGTAGATACATGACTCAAGGTTGAACACCCATAGGTGGAGGGTGAGGGAGCCAAATTTTTTTTTAATATTTTATTTATTTATTCATGATAGTCACAAAGAGAAAGAGAAAGAGAGGCAGAGACATAGGCAGAGGGAGAAGCAGGCTCCATGCAGGGAGCCCGACGTGGGATTCGATCCCGGGTCTCCAGGATCGCGCCCTGGGCCAAAGGCAGGTGCCAAACCGCTGCGCCACCCAGGGATCCCGAGCCAAATTTTAAATACAAGCACACTGCATCTGGAGGCTGCATGCTTAACTGCTAATCATACCACCTCCCATATGACTGCAGATTTGTTCAGTTTTCGAACTCTCATCTAATACTGAAGGGACCTGAGGCTTCGGATCCAGGTGAGCCTGGGTTAGAATCCTGACTCCACACTCACTAGCTGTGTGACTGTGTACTCCTGAGCCTATTTTATCATCTGGAAAATATCAGCACTATGCATGTTCATATGGTAAGAGAAATGTCAGCACTATAGCACGTTTACATGGTAATGCATGCAGAGTGCCTCACAAAGGTCCTGGCACTTAGAAGAAACGCAAGTTCACTCATTAATCTCATTTATATGACATTCGCAGTATACCAATCCTGTGGAGGACACAGGCAAAACTAGTGGTTGATACTCTTATCGCACATGGAAATGAGACTAAACAGGTGCTAAGAAGGACAAAGGTACATGCTACTAGGAGACAATATAAAGAGGATTTTGACCAAGACAAAATGTTTCTCTGAAAAGGTGATGGATACCTGTAATTCTCATCCTTTATAGGTGTAGCTATTTGGCCAGATCTGTTTGTCTCTACGTATGAACACAGGTATAGGACATTTGATGGGAGTTTTTTCCTGGAACTTTGAACATTTGAACTCACGAAGCATCCAAGAATGGTAGGCTAGATCAGGAACTGGTGTAAGAAATTTCATCTCTGCTCTCTGTGAAAACTTCAAGGGGCAGTATTGAAGAAACCTCAGCATTGACCTCCTCTAGCAGAACCTCTAACATACGAGAGATGCTCAGTAAATATTAAAGAAGGAATATAAGCATAGGGGAAGATGTTGAAATTTATAAAGTATGTCATATTACCTAGAGCTGTTTATCATTAAAGTAGAGCTCAGTGGTTCGACTACCAGGTTTACATTATTCCACTACCTATAAGCCATGTGGCCTTGAGCAAGTTTCTCTGCCTCAGTTTAACTTTCCGAAAAATGGGTTAGGTGAGGATTAAAATAGATAATGTATAAAGTGCTCAGCACATTCCCTGGCATATGGTAATCTTCATGCCAGTATTAATAGAGGTGGTGGCCCATGGCAGGGGATGGTATGATTGTTTAATCTACATAGCACAACAAAGATGGCTGGTAATAGAATTTTCCTTTTACATAAAAGGAAAAACTGAAGTTCAGAGGTCTAAGATAATACAGCTAGTCAAACTCGGGTCAGCAGGATCCAAACCCTCTAGAGTAAATGAACTAACAGATGCCCTCAGAGCAGAAACCTGCCACAGGGAAAGCATTAAAGAAAAAGACTGCCTTGGGAGCCTGTGCAAGAACATGAGGTCAGCTGGAAGTCCTTCCTTCCTTCTGAGTAAGCAGTGAGTACAACTTATATGGATCCCCATTTGTTTCTCCTCTTCTTCCTTTTTCTGGGACGGGGTGGGAGATGCAGAATTGTAGAATTGGAAATTATTTCCTTTCGTGAACTCAGCAGAAGGACGAAGAGCTAGACAAAAGCATGCCCCTCTTCTGAGATCCTGCTGTATCAGTGTCTGCAAGTCTGAAACCAAGCTGCCCCCTGATGTACACACTCGGTATTCAAGAGGGGGCATGGATGGGTGCAACCATTAGCAACCAAGGCTGGACAGGAAAAGAGGGGAAATGATTCAAGCAGGCTCTGTGAATTCAGTGCCCCTTTACCTCTGCTCCTGAATATCTATGCCAGGGTTTCTCAACCTCAGCACTTTGTGGGCTGAATAATTCTTTGTTATGGGGATTGTTCTTTGCATTCATTGTATTTAGTAATATTCCTGGTCTCTTCCATTTAGATGTCAGTAGAACTCCCCAGTTATGATAGTCAAAAGTGCCTCTAGATATTGCCAAGTGTCCTCTGGGGGACAGGATTGCCCCCAGTTGAGAACCATGACTCAAAACAGTCCATGGCTGGGGGTTAAGCATGTTCCTGCCTTCCATTGAGGGGCAAAGCCAAGAGTTCATGACCTGACATTACCTGAGGAAAAAACCCTGCACCCTAGGCTAGATATTTTTGTTCTGTCTTTGCAAACTGAGGCAAATCAGGAAGCACTGAGCTCCTCCCCTTGTCTAGTGTAGAATGAGGCAGTCATGAGGTGCTCATCTTCCTTAGCTTATTTTAGGCTTTCTACAGCATACCTATATTTTTAGGAAATAGTTTCTCAGTACTTGATGTGAAATAGTATAAGCCATCTCCAGAGAGGTGAGCTTAAGGAAAGAGTTGTTGCAAAAATCCTTTCCATGCCTTCACCTCCGCAGACGTGATTGGAAGATCCCTGGAAATAGATGGGGACTCTGGCAGGCAAATGTTCATCTTGACCATCATGCTTGGCCATAATCCAACAAATATTGCTTGGGTACATCTTCTGTGTTAGGCATTGTGCTAGATGAAGTGGAAGGTGCTAAGATAAAGATATTGTTTCTAACTTCAAAACTTCCAATTTATTTGGAAAGACCATATGGGCTATGTATCTTCTACCTAAGTTCAGACCTGAAATTGAAATCCAAAAGTGGATTCTGATTAACTGGTGAACTTGGGTTTTATATTGCCAGGGGCCAGGGTAGGTGATTGGGCTCTTTCTAGGCACTGATTTGCCCTAGAACTTCTGTCTTCCTTTCCTGGGTTCTTGTGTGCGGTGTGGGTTCAGGAAAGCAGAATGCGTTGTTCCTGCATCCATTCAATACATATTTACTGAGCATTACTATGCTCATGACTATGCTTCTCAAGATGTGAGATGGTGAGCAAAGCATATTCAGTTCATTCCCTCATGGAGTCAGGGAATGACATGGGGAAGACAGATCTTAGGCAGAAATGTCAAAAATAATGTTTAATTGTCATAAGAGCTACAAAGGAAGGTCGGGCACCTCCTTGGCTCTCAGCCTGGCTGCAGTGGGAGACTGAAGGGGTAGGGTGCTATAAGGACCCAACGGAAGCCAACGGAACTATTAATATAAAGGGATTTGTGAGATATGAGCAAAAGCAGAGAGATGCAGGATCAACAGGACAAAGTAAAAGGGCAGCTTGCAGAGGGGCAGTATCTGCATTTCTATAGGAGAAGAAACACCATTTTAATTCCCAGTGAGGTTTTCAGGTTTGGAAGTTCCCAGGGCAGGGAATCCACACTCACAAAGAGGACCCCAGAATCTGGGGTGGTGGGTAAACATATCACGAGTAGATTCCTGGGCTGCAGAGATCAAGGAGGAGGCCAGAATTGAACCAGTTCATGTGAAACTCCCGGCCGTAACTCTAGGATATTCTGTGGTGTGACCAAGATTTTACAGCGTGAAAGTAGGACTGAGAGTCAGCAAACTCTGCATTACAAACTTACTTAATAAGAAGCAAAAGAAAGTCCAGGCTTTGAAGGCCCTACCAAGGGCTCTAGATGATAGGGAAATTTCAAAGCTTCTTAAAAGAGACAGGGCTTTACCTGAGCCTTGAAATATGGATATTTTAAATTTGTTTCCTGAGCTGATGTCATCTTCCCCCAATGATAATTAGGAAATACTTCTTGTTCAGTATGAGCAAATACTGATAATCAAAGGGAAATGGCCTGTCTCTGCTGAATTCAGTGGAGGAAGCAAAGAAAACAATTGTATTAGGAGCCAAATCAAATATATGAATAAAGACCACTAAGCAAGATCCAAGATTGTTCTCCGGCAGAGTATATTGCCTATAACTTCATACTTTATACGAACCACTATAGTAAGAACTCTAGATCACAGTGCCACCATTGGTTAATGGTGACAGATCAAATCCCAGATCTACCATGTTTTCACTGTGTGATAGAGGACAAGTCGTCTAACTTCTCTACTTTTCAGTTTTCTCATCTACAAAACAGGAATAATAACATCTATGTAGAGAAGTATGGCTGGGTACATAGCAAATGCTATACTATTGTTATCATTATAATTTTCGTTATCAACTCTTTCCTTACTATAGGCCAGACTGTATTTCAGGACTTCATTTAATCTTTATGAGACAGATATTTGTATTATATTTATTTCTAAGATGAGAAAACAGAGGTCTAGAAAGATTAAGCAACTAAGCCACTCACCTGCTAAGTTGCGGAGCCAGGATTTAAACCCTGGGTATTAGACTCCAAGTTCATTCTTCTGACCACTACTCTACAATGATAGGATTATAAGAAATAGTGTGTATGAAGTACCAACTGAGATTTTTTGACTCTCCATGAATAACAACTTTTGGCATTTTCATCATTATCAATGACATACAATTTCCTTCTTAAATAAGATAATGAATATACAGCATTTGGTTTGATAACTGACACATCGTTAGTGCTCCAATTCAAAAGTCCTTATTACAGTTGGCAAGGAATGAGGTTTAAATTTCTAATTAGAAAATTTTGCATCCTGAATAGATGAGAATTATAGGTAAACTCATGACTTATAAGGAAGGAGGAAAATTATTTTCTTCCAGACTTTTAGAAACTAAGAACTCCAAATCTTATCAAATTGCATAAAGCTGTGCATTCCAGAACTTTCTGGGGTTTTGCCCCATTTGGCCATTCTTCCCCTCAAGTTATGTGTTTTTCCAGAAGCATCAGACAGCTAGCACTCATGAATGGCTTAATTCAAGCTGTAATTGGGCACCTGAATCCAGTCATCCATTGATTTTTAGGCACATACTGAAAGTTGTGTTCAGAATTAGAAAAAAAAAAAAAACCTTCATCCCTTAAATAAGCACTTTTTATAGCAATGTCAGCAAAGCAAACATCAGCATTAATTAACAGTGACTTCTGAATGTGTAATGTTTTCCATTAGATCCAAAGGGGGCTAGAGGGAGGAGGATAAAGGATAACACAAGTCATCACCACGTGTCTGGGGAAAAAAGCAGCTAAATTCAGAATGCATAAGTAGAATACTGTTTGTTCAAAAATAGAAGAGATTAGAAACCTCAAGTTGGCAATGGTGTAGATGGTTAAACTAGATGACCAATCTCCCAGAGTGACACATTGTGCCCGGTCAATGAGCAGCTATGTTGCTGAGGGCATGGTAAAGGACATAAGCCTCTCAGCCTTAAGGACAGAGATGTTCTGATCATGAAAAATTTTTTCATTCACTCTATATACCTTTTTAAAATAAAATCTAAAAATAAAAATCAGTTCTTGTTGCTATTAACACCTTTTTTGTGGATCTCCATTTCTCTGATAAGGAAACTGTCTTTTGCTTGCCCCATGTGTCAGTTTATTTGGGCAGCTCTAACAAATTACTACATTTGCAGACTTTGAACAATAGAAATATGCTCTCTCACAGATCTGGAGGCTTGTTGTCTAAAATCAAGATGTGGAAAGGGCCATGCTCTCTCTGAATGTTCTTGGGGAGAATCCTTCCTTGCTTCTTCCCTAGCTTCTGGTGAGGGCCAGCAATCCTTGGCATAGCTGACCTTATAGATGTACCATTCCAATCTCTGCTTCTGTCTTCACATGGCAGCATGAACTCACCTTATCAAGCTACATCTACAAAACCTATTTCCAAATAAGATTACATTCTGAGTTTCCAGTTGGTCCAGAATTCTAGGGGCACAATGTTCAACCCCATACCTCCCTTTTGACTCCCCATCTCACCAGCTAAGCTCTAGCCACAGTGGTCTTGCCTCAGTTCTCTGGATCTGTCAAACTCTTGCCCACTTTTGCCCCTTTGAACTTTCAAGTCCTCAGTGCTGAATTGCTCCCCTGGCTACCATCTCTTGGCCTTGCTAGCTCCTTCTCACCCTTCAAATCTTGGTTAAAATGTCACCACCTCAAAGACATCTCCTTGCCCATCCTATCTAAGCTTCTTATTGTATTACTGCTTCCCAGTCTCCACACTTATTTCTTTTCTAGTATTTAGCACTGTGTCAATGCTTTTGTTTGTAATGTGCATTTTCTTAGCATTCTTGCTAAAATGTAAGTTCATCCACCAGGAGTTCCACACTGGTTTGTTCCCCCAAAATTTGTTCCCCCAGTACCAATTAAGTCCCATGTCACCAATCAAATGTACTAAATGAATAATTGTTTATTTAAAATACCATGTTAGTATTCATTATATGCAAGGCCAAGTGCTAAGCACATGGGGGACATGAAGTATATGAAATATAATTCCTGTCTTCAAAGAACTTAGGCTGGAGGTGAGATCAGAGGTAAACACAAATAATTCTAAAATATGATGGGTTAAGTTCATGCAGAGAGGGACTGAAAAGGTGCTGCAGGAATAACTCAAAGCAATATGGCAAAGCTTGCCGCGTTGAGGGAATGGAGGGACACGGTGGAGAGAGGCTTGGAAAGTTGCTTTCAGAGCAAAAGGGAGCTGGTATTCATGCAATAAGTGAAAGTAACTCAGGGTGCACACAACCATGGGTAATCTCCAGGGCATTAGACACATCTGCAGGCTGGACTGAGTGGAGCCAGGTGGAGTGGGTACCTGAACCCAGCTGCTGCAGCAAGTAAAGTGTTCAAGAAGAAGATGCAGCAGATGATGCTTTCCTCAGCCTCTAGAGGCCTGGGAGCCATATGTGTTTAATGAGTTTTAAAACATATAGCAGACTTACGGAGAACTTTAGCTGCCTACCCTTGGGTGCCCCTAGCAGTGATCAGGTTCTGTCCTCCTCTCTCCCCTCCAGCTCCCACCCTAAGAGGATTGTGTAAGCTTCAGGTTAACTGAATCCTGATGCTCCTGGAGCAAATGACACTTAACTTTCTACTCCAAGAGACAACTGGCTCAGAAGAGCTGCATTTTCTGCCTTTATTTCTTCTGGACTCCCTTCTGGTCCTCTGTGGGGTGAAGTGTTCACACTCAACATTCCCACTTCCTGTAAGAATCTACAGTCAACAATTTGTCAGAGGAGAAGGGAATCACTTGTCAGGCAGTAAATATAAAATACAATTTACTGGGGATCCCTGGGTGGCACAGCAGTTTAGCGCCTGCCTTTGGCCCAGGGCGCGATCCTGGAGACTTGGGATTGAATCCCACGTCGGGCTCCCAGTGCATGGAGCCTGCTTCTCCCTCTGCCTGTGTCTCTGCCTCTCTCTCTCTCTCTCTCTCTCTCTCTGTGTGTGTGTGTGTGACTATCATAAATAAATTTTAAAAAATAGAATTTACTGGTTAGAATGCAATATCCTTCTGGAAGAAGGAGGTCTTTGGGAAGGGCACATGTAAATGTGAAGCAAGGCAATACTACTAAGGATGTGACAGTGGGCTTTGTCATGAATACATTTGTGGAAGAATTCATTTAGAAAGCAGTGTTTTTGAAGGCTGAAAGAGATAATATATTAAAATGCATAGCACCATGGTTGCCACATGGCAAACAACCAGTTACTATTAGCTACTGCTACTACTACTACTACTATTATTATTGTTAATATTTTCACATTGCTTGTGGAAGTGAAAATCTCCCTAGCACCTAGAACAAGACTGTGCCCTTCTTAACCAGTTGCTGCTGTGTTGGCTAAAGGGGCTTGGAGTAAGGATAATGAAGAAAGGAGATTCCACATGGCTGAAGGTGGCTGGAGGAGAAAGGCCACAGAGAAAGGAGCAAGAGAAAAAAGGGAAAAATAGTAGCTACTATGGAAAGTGGAATGTGAACATTGGATATTTAAGAAGCTTTGTAGCATGATAAGGATAAGACTGTTCATAGCTCTCCTTATTAGACGATATATTAATTGATAGAATTTCTAGAATGGACCTGGTAGGGTTACCAGACATGGTGACATTAATGACAGGCTTCAATATAGGGTCTGAGCTAAAGACGCTGAGTGACCCTCAGTCATACCCATGGTACAAATGAATATTATGTCAGTTTCTTAGGGCTACCATAACAAACTACCTCCAATTTAGTAACTTAAAACAACAGAAATTTATTCCTCTACAGTTCTGAATGCCAGAAGTCCAAAATCCCACTTCTCTGGGGCTTAAGGGGATGATTTGCTATATCCTTCTTCCAACTCATTTCTCCTGGCATTCCTTGACTTGTGGCCTCAACACTCCAACCTCTGTCTCTGTGGTCATATTGCCTTCTCCTCTTTCTACAAATTTCCCTCTGACTTTCAATTATAAGGATACTTATCACTGGATTTGGGACCCACCTGAATAACCCAGGTTGATCTTATCTCAAGATCAATTGTAAAGACCTTTTTTCAAAATAAGGAAACATTCACAAAGTCAAAGAATTGAGACATGGATATATCTTTGGTCGGGGCAAGGGAGGAGAGTGGGGGACACTATTAAGCCCAGTACAAATATCCTACAGCTCTGAAGTTAAATGACTTGCCAAGGGTCTCAGTGCTAGAAGACAAAGGGGC
The DNA here is from genome assembly GCF_053574225.1 of Canis aureus. NCBI lineage: Eukaryota > Metazoa > Chordata > Mammalia > Carnivora > Canidae > Canis > Canis aureus. The sequence goes on from NC_135614.1 coordinate 51,807,580, forward strand.
TGAAAGAAATGTCAGTATAGAAATCTGAGAAACAGGAAAAAGACTTACTCAAGACAATACAATAAATACTAAACAGATTCAAGGCTTCTCTCTTTACCAGTCTTGAATGGTTTTGTTCAAGAATTAGAATAATATGGGTATTTTCTATAATATTCAGAAGATATTTTTGGGTAACTGGAAAATTTTGGGGTTGTTGAGTTTTGTTTGTTTGTTTGTTTGCTATTGAGATATCCAATCTGAGACTCAACTCAAGGAATCTTTTTCTAATGAAGATTTTATTTTTTTTTCTAATGAAGATTTTAAAAGATAGTTTATAAGAAGATAAAGAAATGGAATTGCCAATGCACCATGTTAGCATTGAAATGGAAAGGGAAATGATTTCTATATAACATGTCCTCCATCCTTATAATCACCAAAAAAATTCTTCTGTTTATGTAGTTATTTGCTTATTCCCTCAACAAATCTAAGACCTACCCCATGCCAGGTAGGGTGCTTGACTAGGGAAATAATAATGAACAAAATGAATGTATTCCTTATCTTTGTGTAATTTACTATAATATGAAGACAGACAACATCAATAATAATAAAACAAGAGAGTGCTACTTTGAAATTTGAACACTTCTATGAATAAGAGTGCTGTGAAAGAGTCTATTACTGATTATTCTATTTTAGGAAGAGGAATTAGATAAGGTCTCTGAATTAAGAGGAAATGTCCTAAAGGGGCTAGTGGGCTTGTCATGTTCTTTAGAACAGTAGAAGGTCAATGTGCCCAGAATTTAGAGCTGGATGGGAAGTGAGTGGTATGAGGTTGTAGAGGTGGGCAGATGCTACTTTTCATCTTACAATCCAGAGGGGAAAAAGTGTAAATAAAACTCAAAGTACAAAGAATTTTAGTGTTATAAGTATGCGTGTTAGGGGAGGAGAGACTATATGTTTTTTAAGTCTCTCTGTAGAGAAGATATTATGGGAGAGCAAGAGTAAAGCAAGAACCTATTAGGAGTCTATAGTACAGGTCTGAGCAGCAGATGGTAGAGGTTTGGGCAGGAGGTCGATCCTATAACACTTGGTTTATATACCAAATGTTGGACATGATAAAAAAGAAGTCAGGAGCAAATTGATGGATGTGGTGCCATTTATAGAGATGATGGAGAATAAGGAAGAACAGAATGCTGGGGAGGATAGTAGAGCCAGAGTATTAAGAGTTATTGTAGTGCCATGTTAAGTTGGAAAAACCTATGAAACATCAAACAGAGATGTCAAATCAGACATTGAATACATGAGTTTAGAGCCCAAGACCTTGGTCTAAGCTGGAGATACAATTTAAGAATCATCAGCCTATAGATGATATTTAAGAAAGCCAGGAGAATGGACAAAGTCATCTAAGGATGAAGGATCAGGTACTCTCTCAGGAAATGGATTGGCATCTCATTCTGCCCTGATTGAAGCCTGAGTTCTTTTCTTTTTTTTTTTTTTAAGATTTATTTATTTGAGAGAGAGAGCATGCACATGAGTAGGGGGGGGCAGAGGGAGAGAGAGAATTTCAAGCAGACTGCCTCCTAATGTGTAGCCCAACACAGGGCTTGATCCCAGGATCCTGAAATCATGACCAAGAAGAAATCAAGAGTTAGACACTTAATCAACTGAGCCACCCAGGTGCCCCTTAACCCTGAATTCTCATCAGTTTTGTACTTTATCCTTTTCTAGCTTATAAGTAAATTGCTCTCTTTGCTCTGAGATCTCTAGACCCTCAAACTTCACATGACTAAAACATAGCAGTTCATACAAATGACTTTACATACAGAAATCAGAAAATATCTAAGGACAGCCAGCATCTGATAAAGGGCTTGGCCATGACTTGTAGTGCAATCCTTCACAAGAATGGAGTTTAACCAGCCACTTGGGGTTCTGATGGGTGTCACCATCACTTCTCCTCCAAAATATTACATGGATCACATAGATGGAATTTGTACTTGATGAGGCATAATTGCATTAAATAAACAGATTTCTCCCCTCTGGACAAGCTCATGTTGTTGTTTTTTTTTAAATTTTTATTTATTTATGATAGTCACAGAGAGAGAGAGAGAGAGAGAGAGGCAGAGACACAGGCAGAGGGAGAAGCAGGCTCCATGCACCGGGAGCCCGACGTGGGATTCGATCCCGGGTCTCCAGGATCGCGCCCTGAGCCAAAGGCAGGCGCTAAACCACTGCACCACCCAGGGATCCCCAAGCTCATGTTTTTTATGTAACTGCCTCCTGCTTGCTTAGTGGAAAGAGCTTGACAGAACTTTCTGCTATCTCTAACTCAATTAGATATGTGAGATATGGACAAAATGTGACCATACAAAATTCAGCTCACAGGAAATCTCCTTTAACAATATTTGGTGAGATTAGATAGATGAGAACTACTTAAAGTAGTTTTTACCTTTTCCTGTTTTTATATTCCTGGTTCCTACTTTATGTTAGTCCCTGCCTCAGTATAAGTCAGTCTAAATGGTTGGTGATTCACTCTTCATCTCTGACCTCTCCTCCCATCATTATCTCCATGAATCTTTACACCCTGCTACACAGTCTTCTTTCAATTTCTCAAACACACCAAACTCATTCTGATCTCAAGGCCTTTGCTCTTGCAGTTCTCTCTGCCTGGAGCACCATTTCCCATATTTTCATGTGGCTTGCTTCTTTTGGAATCAGATTTCAGTTCAAATGTCAGTTTCCCTGAGAAGCCTTCTCTGACCACCCAGACTAGAGGAGACTCTATTTATTTCTATTCCTAATATGCATGGCCTGAATACTTCCTCAAGTTCCTTATTCATGTATTTGCTTTTTATTTTATCATATCCCTCCCACTCAAACAGAAGCTCCTTGAGTATTAAGCCCTCATCTGTCTCATCCTTCTGTATCCCAGGCCTAGAAGATACTCACTCAATAGAAATTGGTTTAATGAATATGGGTAGCATTGTAACTTTTGATTATATGTCAACTCCTTTGCTTACAGCTTTACACTTACCTCAATATATCCTCATCAAAAACCTTTATGAGGGGGTGGTTATTATTTTCTCAACATCATATAGCTGGCTGCCAAGAAAGCCAGAAACAAAAGCCAAGCCTGCCTAATATATAAGCTCTTTTTGTTTACTACCACTATGTTCTGCAGTACTTTGAGAATGGATAAAATTTATGACAAAATAAGATAGTGGGAATTTTTTTCAATCTTGAATTCCTTTCCACCTAGCTGAAGATACAGTCAGTATAGTGCCATTCATTCATTCATTCATTCATTCATTCATTCATCCATACATCCATCCATTCATTCAAGAAATATGTCTTGAGCATCTGTTCTGCTCAACACTGTGGAGTAATGGGGACTACCAGATAGAGGGGCTTGAAAGTAGTGTTCAGCTCTCTTTTTTCATTTACCATTTCAACAAATAAGTAGTGAGTACCTACTATGAGCCAGTCATTGTTTTAGTATCTGGTCCAACTTGCTTTGTCTACCCATCCCTCAATGCCTGCCTCTTCATCTCCTCACCACCTGTCTTGCTTTGTTCCATTTCTGCATTGCAAAAAAAAGTTTATTTCATGTGGCCAAAGAACTGCCACAGTTGGCTCCAAGATTACATCATCCCAGCGCAGCAATGACAAATCAAAGAGCCTCTATCTCTTCCTTTTTTCTAAATTATAAATCCCATAAAAGACTTAGTCAGCTCAGGTTTGGGTCATGTGATGTTCCTTGAACCAATAATTGTAGCCAAAGGAATACAGTACTCAGAAAAGGCAGACCTGGATCACCTGCCTCCCTTAGTGGTCAGCAACCCCATTGAATCACATGGCGGGAACAGCAGGGAATCAGTTGCCCAGAGAAAGGACTTAATGTAGGATAGATGAAACAGTAGATATTTACTCTCTTTCTTTTTTAAGATTTTATTTATTTATTCATGATAGACACAGAGAGAGAGGCAGAGACACAGGCAGCAGGAGAAGCAGGCTCCATGCAGGGAGCCCCACGTGGGACTCGATCCTGGGACTCCAGGATCACGCCCTGGGCCAAAGGCAGATGTTCCAATGCTGAGCCACCCAGGTGTCCCTGAAATGATGGGTTTGAGAAGATTAAATCACCAATGAATATTGGTGCAAAACATTTAGGAAGCCTGGACATACTTTTGAGTAAGAGATACTTTCAAGAGTGACTCCAGCAGAAATAAGAAAATGCTAAGCACGAACCTATTCACTTAATTCTTCTAACTAATCAGAATGAGGGAGTCTGAGCTCACAACTCTCTCCCACCAGGTACCCTCAGCTGTTTTCAAGGCAAGGCATAAGCACTTCAGTTGTACATTTAATACTTTACATCTCATCACGTTAGCCTAGGTGCCACCCTCCTGGAAAATGACAAGTGGAATGAAAGCCAGACTTCTGTCCATAGGCCAAGAGACCAATTTATATCAATCACATGAATGAGTTAAGGCACAGATAAATTGCTGTCATGGAGACCAAGCACAAGAGCTTAGGAAGCAAGCCTGTGTATCCCTCACAGTCTAAAAGTAGGGGAGTGGTCTAGGGCAGGTAAGCAGCTCCACAAGGTCATTCTGAATCACAGCTCTGCCATCCTCAACATGTGGCTTCCAAGGAAATGCCTATACTGTTTCCCAGCCAACAGGAAGGAGCCTAAGAAGAAAAGTCCTGACAAGTAGATTTATCTTTTTGGAGATGAGTGATAATTTTCAAATATCAGTCCCAGTTATATTTCATTGGCCCTAACTTAGTCGCTTATCACACATAACCTCAAAGGGAGACTGGGTACTGAAACAACCAGTTGGACAGTCATGTATACAAGTGGCATTTAGGGCTAGGGGAAGGGGTTATTTCTAGGAAAAGGGGACTGTGGACCCTGGGGAGACAGACTAATAGTATCTACTGTGTAATGCATATACTGAGTTTATGCCATGTTTGAGACTTTTAACTATGTGTAAGACAATGGCCTGCATTCCAGAAAGCAAGACACACTATCACATGTAGCAGTAACTCTCACATAATGTAAAGTCTGACAAGGAGTAGATATAAACCCAGTGTTTTAAAAGTTTAAGGAAGAAGAGAATAACTTCCCTCTGAGTGAAGTTGAGGAAAAATTCTTGGAGGAGGTAAGATTTGAAATGGACCCTTAAGATTGAATAAAACTCTAAATAGGGGGCAGCCCCAGTGGCCCAGTGGTTTAGCGCCGCCTTCAGCCCGGGGTGTGATCCTGGAGACCCCGGATCGAGTCCCACATTGGGCTCCCTGCACAGAGCCTCTCTCTCTCTCTCTCTCTCTCTCATGAATAAATAAATAAAATCTTAAAAAAAAAAGAACTATAAATAGGAGTTAAGGAAAAGGGCTGGGAAAAGGGAGAGCTAGGCCTTTAGTCAGTATGGCAGAAAGAGCTTGTGTTCCAGCCAGAATCATTTTTATACATAGAACCTTTTGAGAACCATCCAGCAATGCCACCCTCCCAAAAGAAGAATAACTACATAAAAGTAGCTATTGTTGGTCATCTCTCCAGATCCATTCTCTATTTCCTCAGTGAAGACAATTCTAACTCTTATTTGAGCATATTGCCCTCTATAGCCTTCTTTAGAGATGTATGTAATCGTGTGACCAACTTTGGGCCAATGAGATATAAGTGGAAGCCTTGTATGCAACTGCTGAGAAGTATTTGTGAAGAAATAGCTTTCCTTTGTACCTCCTCTGTCCTGCTACCTGGAATTCAGATGAGCTCTGGTAGCCATATTGGGTCAGAAGGATGAGAGCCAACCCTGAAAGTGGTAGAGTGGAAGTTAAAATTAGCCGGCTTTTCTGGTGATTCTATAAAATTCCCTGAGTAGAAAGCCATGAACTGCCTACCTCCAGACTTCTTTAAAGCAAAAACAAACAAAAAAATGTTTAAGCAACTGTGATTTGGAGTTTTATATCACATTCAATCACACCAAGTCCTCACAAGCACAAGCAGCTTGCAAGCCCCAACTGATGCTATATCAAACTTAACAATGCATGGCGGTTAAATAAAAGCACATTAGCGCCCTATTGCTACCATACCTGTTACCACAAACTTAAGAGACTTAAAGCAACACAACTTCATTTATCTTACAGTTTTATATGTCAGAAGTCCAACTGGGTCTCAATAAGCTAAAATTAAAGTGTCAACAAGGTGTTTTCCTTTCAGGAGGTTTTTGGGGAAAATCCATTTCCTTTCTCATTCAGGTTGTTGGCTGAATTTAGTACTTTACAGTTATAGGACTGACAGCCCCCATTTCTTTGCTCGTTTTTAGCTAAGGACTATTTCCAACATCTAGAGGCTATCCACATTCCTTGATTCATGGTCCCCTTCCTCCATCTCCAAACCCACCACAGTGGATCAATCTCTCTCACATTTCTAATCTCTCCTGTCTTCTTCCAACACTGCATATCTCTGCCTGCCTCTTCCATGTTTATGGACCCATGTGATTACATCAGGCCCATCCAGATGATCCAGGATAATCTCCTTCTCTTAAGGTCTGTGACTTTAATTTCATCCTCAAAGTTCCTTCCACTATATAATGTAACAAATTGACAGATTCCAGTGATTAGAGCATGGACACCTTTGTGGGTCATTATTCTGTCAACCATAGTTAGAGAATATGAAGTTCCCTCAGTGTACCCTCAATCTCCTGACAATTTTTTTTTAATTTTATTTATTTATTCATGACAGACACACAGAGAGGGAGAGAGAGAGAGGCAGAGACACAGGCAGAGGGAGAAGCAGGCTCCATGAAGGGAGCCTGACATGGGACTCGATCCCAGGTCTCCAGGATCCGGCCCTGGGCTGAAGGCCACACTAAAGTGCTAAGCCACCCAGGCTGCCCTCTCCTGTCAATTTAGGATCTTGTTTCAGCTGTCCTCCTCATTTACAGGTATAATGACCCAAGGGGCCATCTGTACTGGATGCCTAGGGTCCTTGGTAGCCTCAACACAGTCTGGAATCATGGCCTCATCTATCTCTCAGGAGTAATGCAGTGTCTTTGCCTGATCTCCAAAAAAATTAGGACAGTGCATTGACTAATAAGAATGTCTAGTAGATATTTGATGGGCCAGGTTACAGACCAAATTTGGTGAACACTGGGAGTCTTTTCAGGGAGATGTAGGCTAATACTGTTGTCTGTCTCTAACTTTCCTTAAGACCTGAATCTGAAAGAGCCTGAGAAACTCTGAAAAATTTCCTAGGTCTGCAAAGTGGGTTGAAAGAACAAGTTCCTTACAGATTATTTCAGGTTGGATTTGAAGATAGGATTGAAAAATGGATGTATTATACCGAAGCAGTAATTTCAGAGAGAAGAGAGAGAAGAAAACAAATGACCCTTCAGGAAAATGAAGAGATAGAGTACCATCTAAATTATCCGGATGGAACTGGGAAGTCATCTGATTGGTAGTGCTCTCCTTAAAAACCCATTGTGGCTTGATTTTTGTACTTTTTCCTTCATGTACTTTGAAGGAGGAGGCATTTCAGTGTGAAGTCAATGGAATGTAAGCTCCAAGAAGACAAGGACCTTGTCTGTCCTTTTTTCCTTTAATCCTCAGGTCTCAGAGTCCTGAGTAATAATAAGTATAGAGTAGTAATAAGTATATATTTGCATGAATAAATGAATGAATGCAATACTGATTAATTGATGGCCATCCAAAGTCCTCCTTCTGTCTTTCTTCCCCATAAGTCAGTGTAGCCTTATGGTTAAAAACTCATGCTCTAAAATCACACATGGAATCAGGCCAACCTCTACCACTTATCCTGCCAGTGTGTTCCCTGGAAACTTACCTGAGTCTGTTTCCTGTCTGCAGCATATAACCAATAATTACTACTTGGCTTTGTGAGGTTTTATTGAAATAATAGATAAATAGTGCTTAGTGAAGTTCCCGATAGTCAATGTTCAGTCTTAATGTTAGTCCAAACCATCTGCTAATGCCAAAGTGGTCTCACCTTGATCATCAAACTTAATTTCCAGTCTCCTACCTGCCTTTGCTTGTGCCAGTTATCCTGTTCCTTTAGCATTTCATGCACACATATGAATATATATATATGTATATATATATATATATATACACATATATATATATATATGCACACAAACATATGCAAATAGCACAGGAGTCAAAACCAACTTCTCCATGAAATCAGCTGTTATCAGAAGTCATCTCTTCACTTTAGAATTCTTAGATGCTGATTAAGTCATTTTTGTATTTATCACATACCAATGCCTAGCACAGTGTCTGGCATATAATAAAGGAATCTAACACGATTTGAACAGATGGATGGATAGATGGGTGAATGGATGGATGGAAACTTATGTTCTCTGGCAGCTCCACGGGAATTTATTTATTTTTATATCCACCCTTGTCACACAGTGCCTGACCCACAGTAAGGGCTCACTAAATGTTGGTTGGATGGGAATAAAGGGGAAGAAAAATTAGAAAAAGAAAATAAAGACCAATGCCCACCTGGATCCATTCTCCTTTCAGGGCATCCTGTTGAAAGGAGTTATTGAGGAGAAAAGCAGGGAGTTGACAGCCACTCTCTGGACTCTCTCCCAGGGCCTTTTTAGAACAGGAAAGTTAATTATGGAACCAGATTAACAGTTTCTTTTTTGATACAGTCAAAGTAAAACCAGCAGGATGCAATTTAGCTCTTCCCCACTTTCCAAATAGCAGCAAATTTTCATACAAAACAAAGAGACACTTGAATTGCAAATTACTTAGAGAATCAGCTAGCAACCCCAACGGAAGAATATTTCTGCTACTTTCAAAACCAAGCTGTTGCCTTTTCAGGTTTAACCATGTAGTGGGACCTTCACAAAGGCCTGGGCGTCTTGCTGTTTCAACTCTCGGCCAAGTGGGGAGGAGGAGTGAATCACTGAGGCTTACTGAAATGGCATAGTCGTTTTGCTCAGAACATTTTTCTCTTCTCCACATTGTCTCTAACTCTCAAATCATTAGTCTCCACCCACAGAATTGGGGCTGATGATGTGTTCTCAGAGGTCATCTCATCCAAGAGTGGCAAGAGCAAATGCCTAAAAGGGCAGGCAGGTATGTGAATGAATGAAGCAGGTGATCAGGATATATGTATATGTCCACTAGGAAGTGAATGAGGACTGGGATAAACCCATAAAACCACCATTGCCATGTGAGAATGCTGCCCATTGTCAGAGGTTGCTAGACAATTCTGACAGGTCTGTAATCTGGATTCCAAGTTGAAATATCCTTCTTTTTAGTGTTGGCAAAGAAAAAATACCATCTATTGGCTGGATACAGCTTGTAGGCCACTAGTTTACAACTTCTAGTCTACTTCAACTTCCTTTCTCAATAGATGGAAGAACTGAGGTAGGGAGAAAGAAATCATTTATGAAAGTTCACCAAGTGACAGTCTTCTGACTTCTCCTCTATGCCTAGTGGATTATATTACATAGTCCCCCTTAAGACATCTCTTCTGCAGGACACAGAACAGCTATAGTCTCACAAGAGTATTTAGAAACCTTGTCTTTCTGATTTAAATAAATAAGTCCTATTTTTTACAGAGAATTTACAGGATGCATCAAGGATAGGGAAATAATAAAGAAATTGCATGGGACACCTGGGTGGCTCAGCGGTTGAGCATTGACCTTCGGATCAGGGCGTGATCCCGGGATCCAGGATTGAGTCCCACATCGGGCTCCCTGTGAGGAGCCTGCTTCTTCCTCTGCCTATGTCTCTGCTTCTCTCTCTCTCTCTCTCTGTGTGTCTCTCATGAATAAATAAATCTTTAAAAAAAAAAAAAAAGAAATTGCACATAATGTGATTTTATTTCTGGAGGGACTGGAGCCAGAGATGGGAACCTGACTAGAAACAGGCTGCTTCCAGTCACAGCCACTGGAGGGCAAGGTGGCATTTCAATCGGGTTAGCCCCAAATAGGTCAAAGGAAAGTTAGGACAAGGATTGCAAATGTGTATGCTCACAGAGGCCAGGCAGGTGGCAGAAATGAGTAAAAAGAGGCCAGATGGGGAATAGGGTGAAGGAAGAAAATACATCTAAAGGACTCAGATAGGAGTCAGATTTGGCCCATGTCACCTTGTGGCAATGCATAGTTGACAGTCCTTTTGATTTTTTTCAAGCAAAGCTTGAAATCTAAGTTTTTATGTAAAATTTCTCAAAGTTTAATTGTAGCTCAAAAAAAGTGTGAGTCAAACAAAATATAAGGGGAGTGGGATTTGTGTTCAGGCTTCCTCTTTGTGATCTTTGCTTAGTGACTCACCGTCCGTAGATGAGTCACTATACAGGTCACTCTGCTGAGCAAAGAGTTTTCAGTCAGGCTGGTCACCGACCAGCAGGCAAGGCTGGCATGAGGATGATGGAGGAAGCAGAGTTGGTCCATAGACTTAGTGCAGAAGTCCCCTGGGGGGGAAGTGGGCTTCAACAAGAGCCAGCCTATATTCTGGAAAGACCCTTAGGGAAGAAAATATGCACAAATCCAAAACACCTATTGTGGCCTTTTATTGTACGTGTATATACGTGTATGTGTGTGAGTATACATAACCATCTTTATTTTACTAAAATAATAGATTATCTCCCATGGTAGCACTGTGAAAGATTCATCCATTTTCTCAAAAGCAGAAATGTTAAAGTCAGTAAAGATAACAATGGATGTATGTGTCAGTTCTTCCCATTTTACTGTAATGAATCACTGAATGAGTAGAGTGGAGCAATGGAAGGAGCCCTTGAATTAGAGAACTTGGACCTCTCTACCTTAAGGCTTCTCTGAGCCTCCATTTCATGCTTTGTAAAGTGAGAATTATAATATCTGACCCACCTTCCTGTATTAGTGAAGATTCTTGATTGGGAGAGACAGAAAATCCAATGAGCTTAATCAAAAGCATGTGTGAATTGATTCACATGAGTGGAAAGTTCAAGCATTTAAATCATAACTGGATCCAGGTACCCAAATAATATCAGGGCTTGGTACCCCTCACTCAAAATGAATTAGTCTTCATTTTCCTTGTTGGAGCCAACAACTCCAGGTGTGGTTCCACACCATTCTAAGTACAGTCAAAAGAGGTTTTCTCTTCTCTACATTTTCCACATGAATTTCAGGACTTTCACTGGATTGCATCAGTCCCTATGCTTATTCCTGAGCCAATCAATGTGGCAAAGAAAATGAAATGCAGAGTGTACTGGATAGGCCAGTACACATTTTATGGAGCAATTAGGCATTAAGCTGGAGTCTATGCAAACATGATGTTTACATTCTGGAGGGTAGCAGATAAAGTAGTAGATTTGATTCTCTGATAGGAATAAACTGTTCTTATTGAAACAACTTCCTAGGAAAATGTCCAGATCTATGGATTTTGTTTGAAGCTGGAGCCATGCACCTGGAGAGAGGAAGACAAAATACTTGTTTACTGCCTGATGCCAGAATACGATGGTATATTTTGTATATATTTTCTCTCTGTCTTGCAGGCTTGCCTTTATAGAAGAATTGGAACTGGTGATACCTGTTTCAAAGAAAACAATAGTGTGAAGAGTGAGTAGTTCTCTTATTATTGTTTGGTTCTAGAATATGGACTGCTCTCTGATGCCAAGATGAACTTTATTAAACTATCCTTCCTTCCTCCAAATCATTTAGGCAAACATCAACTGACTTCACTATTAAATCAGATGCCAAGTATATGGCTTAAATTTCTCTTCCTGTCCCATACACACACACACACACACACACACACACACACACACACACACACACCAGAGCAATATAGGAACTACCACGGTACAGACCACATAAGGTGTGTTCCTGGCTGCTAGTAACAAAATACAGACTCAAGATGGCTTAAAAAATAAAAAAGTAAAGAAAAGCTAAAAAAAAAAATTATTAGCACTCAGAATAAGAAGTCTTAAAGTAGGACAGATCCATAGTTGGTTAATTAACTAAAAAATGTCACCACAATCTGGATTCTAACCTCTTCAGTTGGCTTTTTCATTTATTTCTTTTTATCAGCCTTTCCAAAATTCCTCCACAAGGCTTCTACTCACATTCATTGGTGAGAAGCCTGTCATACACCCTTACTTAAATCAATCCATTGCAAAGCAGATGGGACCACTCTGATTGACTTAGACTAAACATGAGTCCTTTCCTGGGGCTAGGGATGGTACCCACATCCTGTGAAGCACATAGTCACATAGAATAGAGTGTATATCTGAACAAAATTAAAGTCTTGTTTTAAAGGAGAAAGGAAGGAGGAATGGTTATTGTAAAGTCAATCAATGTTATTTGCTATAAGGCAAAGCTATGCAAATCTTAGTGATATTGCCACCAAGATGAAAGCTTGTACGGTGCCTAAGTTCCAAAATATCATATGCTCCATAACTGGAGAAAAAGCAGGTACCTAACCTTGGCTAAGCTCCCCGAAAGTTATTGATAAATTGGAGAAATATTAGAAATACCTGTGACTCTGGATATAAAACCCAAGGCATTATTATACCATATGCAGACTGTTTCTTCAATTTGCATAATTATATACTCCTCAAAAACTAAGCATTGCTACCTATTTAAAAAACTACAAAGCAGTATTAAACAGTATTGCTAATTTGTTTTTTTACTTTACATGGGATCTTCACAAAGACATGCACAACTCTATAGATACCGAGGCTTAATAAAACCTTCTACCTGTCTGAAGAGAAATCAACAGGAAAAGAAAAGCTAAAACCAAAATTTTTAGCTAAAGAATTTGATTTGATATGTGAAAATTACCAGTAAGAGACCATTCTATTAAACTCACTCTAAAATTCACTGTTATATGTGCTAACATCATTCCAGTGTAGGTGATTGCTTTGTGCAGCCAAAAAAGATAACATTTCCTTAGAATGTCCCCCATTCTGTTTGAGTCACCTATGAGCTATGAGTGTTCTTACATTTGAATATTTATAGGAAGTGATTAAAGAGATGCAGACAAACTTTCTTGCCCCCAAATCTATTAGTGATCTACCTAAAACATCCACACAAATCCCTGACTGGGGCTTTGAAGGTCTCAGCTATAATAAAATATGTTACTTGGCCAAGGTGTACTATTTTTAGACACTTCAGTTTGAGTTCATCTGTTAGCCCCAGTGATGACTGATACACAGGATACAGATGTGTATTCACATCCAGAGAAGTCCTCCTGGAGCTATATTAGAAACCATTTATACAAGCATAACTCAGAAATACTACGGGTTCAGTTCTAGACCACCAAAATGAAGCAAATTGAATGAGTGCTTTGGTTTCCTGGTGCATATAAAAGTTATGTTTACACAAAGCTATAGTCTATTAAAAGTGCAACAGCATTATGTCAGAAAAAACAATGTGCATTCCTTAACTTAAAATACTTTATTACTAAAAAGTGCCTAGCCATCATTGAGCTTTCAAAGAGTCTTAATCTTTTTGCTGGTGTAAGGTCTTGCCTTGGTGTTGGTGGCTGCTGATAGATCAGGGTGGTGGTTGTTGAAAGTTGGAGTGGTTGTGACAATTTTTTTTAAATAAGACAACAATGAGATTTGCCTCTTTAAGTCACTCTTCTTTTCACAGTTTCTCTGTAGCTTGTGTTTCTGTTTGATAGCATTTTACCCACAGTAGAACTTCTTTCAAATTTGGAGTCAATCCTCTCAAATCCTGCCACTGCTTATCAATGGAGTTTATGTAAATATTCTAAATCACTTGTTGTCATTTCAACAATCTTCACAGCATCTTCACCAGGAATAGATTCCATCTTAAGAAACCACTTTCTTTGCTGATCCATAAAAAGCAACTACTCATTCATTTGTGTTTTATCATGAGATTGCAACAATTCAGTCCCATCTTCAGGCTGTACTTCTCATTCTAGTTCTCTTGTTATTTCCACCACATCTGCAGTTACTTCTTCCACTAAAGTCCTCAATCCCTCAAAGTCATCCATGAGGATTGGAATCAACGTTTTAAAAAATCGTGTTTGTGTTGTTATTTTGACCTCTTCTCATGTATCATGAATATTCTTAATGGCATCTAGAATGATGAATCCATGTCAGAGGTTTCCATTTACTTTGCCTAGATTAATCAGAGGAATCACTATCTATGGCAGCTACAGGCTTGTGAAATATATTCTTAAATAACAAGACTTGAAAGTAAAAATTACTTGGACTGTAGAATGGATATTGCATTAGCAGGCATGCAAACAACATTAATTTCATACATCTCCATCAGAACTCCTGGGTGCACTGTCAATGAACAGTAATATTTTGGTAAAAATATTTTTTTCTGAGTAGCAGGTCTCAACAGTGGGTTTAAAATATTCAGTAAACCATGTTGTAAACAGATGTTCTGTCATCCAGGCCTTGTGGTTCCATTTATAGAGCACAGGCAAAGTAGATTTAGCATAATTCTTAAGAGGTTTAGGATTTTCAGAAGGGTAAGTGAGCATTGGCTTCAACTTAAAATTACCAGCTGTATTAGTCTCTAAAATGGAGAGTCAGCCTATCTCTTGAAGCTGTAAAACCAGTCATTGACTTCTCCTCTCTAGCTACCAAAGTTCTAAATGACATCTTCTTCCAGCGGAAGCCTATTCTGTGTACATTGAAAATCTGTTTTTTAGTGCAGCCATATGCATTAATTATCTTAGTTAGATCATCTAGGTAACTTGGTGCAGCTTCTATATCAGCACTTGCTGCTTCACCTTGACTTTTATGTTATGGAGATAGCTTCTTTCCTCAAACCTCAAGAACAACCGCTGCTAACTTCAAACTTCTGCAGCTTCCTCACCAGCCGCAGCCTTCACAGAATTGAGAGTTAGGGCCTTGCTCTGGATTAGACTATGACTTAAGGGAACGTTGTGGCTGATTTGATCTTCTATCCAGACTACTAAAACCTTCTCCATATCATCAATAAGGCTATTGATGATACCTTCTTGTGTATTATGATACCTTCTTATCATTTATGTATTCACTGGAGTGGCACTTTTAATTTCTTTCAAGAGCTTTTTATTTGCATTTACAACTTGGCTAACTGGTCAAAGGTACCTACCTTTCTACCTGTCTCAGCTTTTGACATGCCTTCCTCACTGAGCTTAATCAGTTTTAGCTTTCAATTTAAAATGAGAGAAATGTGACTCTTCCTTTTACTTGAACACTTAGAGGCCACTGTGGGGTGGGTTATTAGTTGGCCTAATTTCAATATTGTACCTCAGGGAACAGAAAGGCCTGAAAGGAGGAAGAGAAATGAAGGAACAGCCAGTCAGTGGAGCAGTTAGAACATATACAACATTTATTGATTGTTTGACATCTTATAGTGGCATGGTTTGGGGCACCCCAAAATAACTACAATGCTAACAACAAGGATTATTGATCACATATCACCATAACAAATACACTAATAATGAAACAGTGTAAAATATTTCTAGAATTACTGAAATGTGACACATACACATGAAATGAGCCAATGTTGTTGGAAAAATGGTGCCAACAGACTTGCTCATAAACCCTGGGTTGTCACAAAACTTTAATTTGTAAAAAACACATTAGCAAAACACAAAAAATGAAATGAAGTAAAATTAGGTATGCCTATATAAATGTATTTATATGTATCTATATATAAAATAGGCATAAAGATACGGATAAACACAATACATATATGTACAACGTTAGGTAAGTGAATTCTTTTTAATACAAGTTATTCTATAACCTGCTTTTTAAACTCATCAATACATTACAGACATCTTTCCATGGCAGTATATATGTATTGGTGTACACATCACTTTTTTTTTTTTTACCATAGATTAACATTATATCTCAGGAATGAATGCTAATCTATTTATTCAATTCCCTACTCCATGATATCTGTCTTTGCAAGTTTCTATTGTTGCTGTTTTAAATTACACCAAACATTCATGTGCACAGGGATCTATCTCCACACATATGGTTATCTTTTTAGTCAAGTTCCTAGAAGGATGATCCCTGGGTTAGTGAAGTCAACCAGCTATGTTAAAGGGAGAGTCATAAAGGGCTAGACTCCTGATGTTGGACATGGGTTATCAGATCATGGGCCCTTTGGGGTTTCTAGGTACGCCTGTGAAGCCTTCAGCTCCTAGAGAAGGGAGATGTGAAAAGACAGGAGGAAGAAAATGGGACAAAGTGCATGAACTTTTAACTTTTTTAATGCCACATTTTTATCCTTTGCCATCATGGAACAATAAGAGAAGTATTATTATTACAGGCAATTATACTTATTTTTATGTTTACTTGAGTAATTTCTGTCAGTCCCTAGATTGACAATCCCTAGAGTCCTCTAGACTATAAAGTCCCCATGAGTAGAAGTCAGGTCTGGTTTTCTGTTGTTGTTCACTAATGTGTACTGAATGCCTGGCATATTTATTATTGTATATATGTGTTTTTGGGGGTGAGAGAGTGAATTAATTACATAGAAAATATTTCATGATGGAAGGGATTTGGAAGTTCCTAATGAGTGAAGTGTTGGGACTATATTTTCTTCCTAATCTTCTACCCAATGCCCAATATGACTTTTGTCTATTATACTCTCTAACCCATAATAATGGAAATAGAATGCAGTACAACTCCAGATGTATCCACTACCTTAGGACAAAAGATAACTCTGTGTCAGGAAGTAGTATATAAAAGCAGATTGTTATAAATGCACCATCCCTGTCAGTCAAGATTTATCTTTAATGTAATTCACTCAACCATTGACCTTAGGGTCAACCTATTTTTATGACCAGCATTTGATTTATTTTTCCCTTATACTTCCTTTTCTAAAACAAGGTAAGGTTCTTTGAGATTATGAAAATCAAGGAAAAAATGGACTTAGAGATGTGACTTTATACTAAATTCTAGCTATGGCAAAATAGTGGGGTTCTATAATGTGCCAATTTGACTTACTCCAAAACACACTGGAAAGATGTCATTTTTTTTCTTTCCATAAATGATTCTTATGTGCCTTTTCTCTTTCCAAAAATGTTTCCTATCACATCATTCAGGGTTTTATCTAAGTTTCTTGAATTCTTGTCATCCTTCCCAGATCAGTGAGGTAGTTTTCATGCTTCCTATGTCTCTTAACATCTGTCTGCTATTCTGTGCTCAGCCAAAGAACAAGCTAAACAGAGACACCCTATACTCATCACCAAACAGAGACACCCTACACTCATCACCAAACAATGACTCTATTGGCTCCTGGGCTGCGAGTAGTATTGACCCTAGAAATCCTCAGCTACCCCCAAGGAAGAAGAGAAATTGCTGTTTGACTTTTCAAAGTGGAGTCTGTAAACAAAAAGCATTAGCATTCTCTGGTAGCTTCTTAAAATGCAGAATCCCAGGCCCCACCTCAGACATAGTATAATATACATTTACATTTACATTTACATACATAATATACATTTCTCAAGACCCTTGGGTATTTGGTTATGTACCTTTTAGATCTAAAGGACAATCTCTTGGAGCTATTCTCCCTGATATCTTCCTGTTTCCAAAATATCTCCCTGCTTTAACCAACAAAATGAAGCACATATAAAGCACAGAATAACTAAAAGTGTGTTATTTCAATAGCTCACATCATTATCATATTAGGCAAAAAAATCTTTCATACCAATTTAAGGACCATTTTGTTCTATTTAAAAGTAACTACTTAGTCCTAGAGACTTTTCATTATCTTCAAAGCAATTCCCCCCACCCATCCTCTCATCTGTTCAAAAACGGTAGCCTTACAATAAGTTCAAATCATAGTTAAAAATGAGTAGTAAGATAAAGTGATCTTTGGTACTCCCAGTTCCTCCTTCTGAGCTATATCCTCTGATCTCTTAAGAATCCCAGTACTCTCACTCTCACTCTCTTACCTCAAGCAAAATCTATTCTTGGTACAGCACACAATGCCAGCCACTTATTTTATATGCTTTCACGGATTTGTTCTAATAATTTTTAGTCATATGTCTCATGATGAAAGAAAGTCTGAGTCTCCCATTAAAGGAATATTACACATGAGGAAGGGTGAAGAGATAAGAAATATTGAACTCTATATTAGAGTTCGCAAGTAAGTTTCATATGAGCAATTGAGAGCTTCCTGGAGCTCTGTGTTAAAACGGATTCTGAAGCTTCATCTGGATTCACTGAAGGGTGGGGGATGCATTATGCTGAATCAGTGATGCCTTCTCTGAGTATGGAAAAAAGATGGAACCATACATCAGCCATATAATGTTTCATAGTAACATTTACTAAATCTTTACCTGCCATACATTGTCAAGCTACTTGTATGCTGTCTCAGTTACCTATTGCTAAATAACAAATCACCCCAAAATTTATTGACTTAAATATTATGCATATTTATTATCACATAGTTTTTGAGTATCAGGACTCTTTTAGTAGGTTTCCTGGATTCCTTTTCTCAGAGTTTCCCATAAGGGCACAATCAAGGTATCAGCTGAGGCTACCATCTTATTCAAAGGTTCATCTGGGGACAGATTCACTTTCAAGATCATTCATGTGGTTATTGGTAGTACTGAGTTCCTTGATGGCTGCCACACTCAGGATCTCAGTTTCTCACTGGTCATTGTCTACAGACAATGCTCACTTCCTTGCCAGATTGCTCTCACTATAGGGAAAGCATGCAATAAGAGTGAGAATATTAGCAAAAGAGAAGTGACAATATTTTGTAACCTAGTTATAGAAATGCTATCCCACCACCTTTGCTTATTGTACTTATTAGATATATAAGTCTCTATATCCACTCAAGAGGAAGGTGTGAATACTAGCAAGTGGGAATCACTGGGAGCCCTTTTACAAGCAGCCTGTCATTCATGCCTTATCCCATTTCATCTCCACCTGACCTCTCAAGATATGTACTATTATAATCCCATGTTTACAAGTGAGGAAGCAGGCATAGAGAGGCAATCATTTATTCAAGATGATATAGCTCATAAGGGACAGAGCTGGGATTTTGATCCAGGTTCACTTGACATTAAAGCTGATGTGATTGTTGCAACACCTTTTGCCATCTCTAGAATTACTCTACAGAATGATCTTCAAAATGCTTTTACCATGAACCCCTATTAGCAAAAATTAAGATCCCTTAGGATACGTATTTATAAAGTACATCTTAATGTGTAATTAAATATGAGGTAAGCTTACTTGTAATGTGATTGTGAAGAGTTCTTTTATCCAAACCACAATGAATTGTCTTACCCTCCCCTGGGGTCACTCCCACATTAGAGACTACCAAGCTAATACCTTTTTGGCTGTGGCATTCTATGATCTATGACTCCCTAGTAGACAGTTAAGTGGGCTGGTTGGAGATACATTTGGAAGCTTCTGCTATCCAACCACTTAAAAAGGGAAAAACTGGCTGTCAGTTGCCTTACCCTGTGCTAAGTATTAGGAGAAATGTTGAATGAGTAAGAGATTTAATAATTCCTTCCTCTTACTTGGTTTCATCAAGTCACATAGGGAAGGATAGTGTAGAACTGGAGCAGCCTTCTCCCAGCTCAAAGCTGTGGGGCTTCACTGTGGGAGAAGAAAAAAAAAATGCCTTTAAATCTCCCTCCTGAGAGGCTTGAGGGGTGGAAAAAAGTGCATGTAGTTTCCAACTGAAGCTCTCTGCTTTATAAGGAACTATTTATTATTGTCTAAAAAATTATGTGTGTTTATTTGAAATAGATAGTTCATCCACATGGTAAAAACATGTTTAATGCATTGTGGATATCTAGTGATAATTAAGTTTTCCCCACAGCCTACCTTCAACCTCTCTGCTCTCCTCTCCTAAAATAACCAGTTTGTATAGGTTTATCCTTCCAGGGAGGGTCTGTATCCATTCAAATATACACATGGATGCCCACCTTTTTTTGTATCCCAAATGGTTTACACCTTGTTCTATGCCTTCGTGTTTTTTTACTTATTTTTTCTTGGTGATGGTGTTACATCAGTACACAAAACCTTTCTTATCCTTCTTAATGGCCACATAATATTCTGTAGCATGAACACACCAAAATGTATGTAACCAATCCTCCATATATGGATACTTAGTTTGATTCCAGTCATTGGCTCCTATAAACAGTGCTGCAATAGATATATCCTTTAGAGAAATATTTGGGTAAACATTTGGCTTTCACTCTTAGTGTCCCATAGCTTTTTACTGATCACTTAAGAACTATATTGTCATTATTTGGTCCAGATTGGGGTATAGCTAAATAACGGGGACATAGAACCACCTCTGTATCTTCTTAATAATGCTCTGAATAGTTCTCCCCTTGCTTCCATACTTAGTATCTTAGTTGAATAAGCCCCACAATGCTACAATGTGACTTCCCTGGAAGACTAAAGAAACTAAGGCTCCATCTTCTATCTGTGAACTTCCCACTGCAGTCCTGGGAAACAAGTGTAAGAACTCTGCCATGGACTAGATAGCAGGGGTTTACCATGGTGATATGTGTGGCCTTGAACAGTGGCAGCATAGTGTAGTGGGGGAGCTTCAGCTTTCAGGTCAGTGAACAGTGTGGGCAGTTCCCCAAATCAAGATAGTCACCAGAAAGTAGGGGACTGTATGCTGGCTAGGCACAAACCACGGTGGTCAATCTAGGGGGTGCTCAAGCAGACCCTTCATCAGTGACCCTTTGTCTTTATCCCTTATATAGCTCTGAATTCCCCTGCCTTTCAGGTCCTCTTTCCACAGTAAGACTAGATGATCTCTAAGATACCATCCATCTCAAGCTTTCCCCAACTTTGAGATTTTCCATCACATGTCGGGGAGGGCGGTGTCAGACTCAGACATCTGCCTTTACTTTCTTTGATCCCCATCGTGTCAGATCACTCAGAACTCACCAGATGTGGAAATCTGGCCCTTCCTCTTGCCTTCCTGGCCAACTGCATGTGGAAATTATTCAGTTGCCCAACTGAAATGCCTTCTGAACACATTTTTGCTCTATTTTCAAATCCGTACTCTGGCCAGGGTGGCAGACATACACACACACACACACACACACACACACACACACACACACACTGAAATCGCAGCCTCTGGGTTCTGACTGGCAAGATTTTTGACATGTACACAAACTGTTATAAGCATATGAATGACTAGGCTGATTGCATTGTTCCCTTCTACAAAGGTCACAAGGGGAAATCCTCAACAACAAAACAGCAGAGGCTTCATTTGAGTTCCTATTTGATTATGTAGTCTGTATGAGACACGGAAAATTATGAAGAAGAGCACAGGACCTGAAGTCAGTCTAACTGGTTTAGAACCCCATTTCCAGCACTCAGTAGCTCTGTCACCATGACACAGTCTTGACCTTTCTGAACATCAGTTACCTGATCTACAAACAACAACAACAACAACAAAACAGTATCCATACCTACAAAAGGGCTATTATGAAGATCTAATGAGGTCCATGGAAAGTACTTAGACTAGTGCCTGGCACATAGTAAAAACAAAGTACTAATTGGCTATTCTTGTAGCTATCCCTATAAGATTGTTTCTCCCCATTTCATAAGTGTGCAAACACAGATGCAGGGAGGTAAAAAACTTGCCCAACACCAAAAGTAACAGAACTGGGAATTAAACGCAGGTCCATCTGTCTCATTTTTTGGGTGCCTCCTAGGTTCCAATGCACCGGGAATAGAGAAACAAGTGAACAAGGCACCATCGTGGCCCTCATGGAGCTGGCAGTCTAATGAGATGCCGTGGAGCTCCTTGACATACCTCCCACCCACTGCCTTTCTGAGGCTGCCCCTGGGCACCTAGTTAAAATGCCCTCTGAATACGTTTGACAGTAACTGTGATAGCTAGAATTTATTGGGTGCTCATTTAATCTCCTCTGCGGTCTTGTAAGGCAGCTATTATGATTATCATTTTATAGATCAGAAATCTGAGGTTTGCAGAAGGTAGAATGACTTGTTAAGGTCATGTAGCTAAAATATGCTAGAGCTGGTATTTGAACCTAGGCTGCATGCTAGCCCAGTTCATTACATTATTTCCAAGGAGGCAAGGCTACCTGTGACTGGGATAGGAGCCTGAACAAGAAGCTGTGTCACTGCTGTAGCCCATATGTAATCACATAAATTTTTTTGTTCCCTGGGCTCCTGCAGTTGCTCTCCAAGGGTAAGAAGTACTAGAAGAGACATTTAGCCATGAAAACAAAGAAATCAAGCACTATTTAATTAAAAATCAGGCAGTGGGACTTAAACTGACTAACTCTTCTCTCCTAAGCCCCAATTACTTGCATTTTCAAGGATCCCTGTGTCAAGGGGCAAGCTCCCATTGAATCAGCCAGTGGCAGATATTGGCCCCCTTCAGCCTGTGGAAATAGGGCTTGACTTGGCTCAGTGCAGACAGCCGTGGTCCCAGAAGACATGTGCAGGGACCGAGCTGGGAGTCTAGCTCATAAACACAGCCACGGCCTGCTGACTTTTGCAGTGCCTGCATATCACAGACAGGGCTGTGTTCATAGGAGTTGAACAAACTTAGTTCTGACTCCCTGATTCGGAAGATTCATCTGAATCTCCACAGGCACCTGGTGGGTCTAGGGAACCAGTGATGCTGGTAATAAGTAAAATGACGCCAATATGATTTCCCCCCATTTGTTGCCTTTACTCATGGCTCACAGTTACCAGTCAGCAAGGGAAAGTCTGCACAATGCTAAGGCATTGTGAGATGGTTGTTGAGGAGTAAAGTCAAGGCAGAGAAGAGAGGCTCCCTGCAGGAAACAAAGAGGCCTTGCCCTTCACTAACAAAGCCGAACACAGCTAGAGCCTGAGCTCAGGTCCCTGTTACTCACAAAAGAGAACGCCCAGCCAAAACAGAGACCAGATCAGTAATTGTGTTCCCAAACTGAAATTAAGAAATCTAAAGCAGTAAGCCCCATCTGGATCAACTCCCCAGCTGTCTTTCAGTGTGGACAGATCACCATAGGAAAATATAAGTGACCACCCAGGACTGTGCAAAGAGGCCGAGAACAATTGATAGAGCCATCTATCAATTGATGTCATCAAAAGATGACAGGACGTCATCTTTTTCCAAGGGCTTACAGATAGGCTGTCACATTTGAGCCTTGAAGCACAGGGCAGGGATGATATTGGGTATTTTAACTCACTTTATATGTCTATAAACTGAGTATCCAGGCAGGTGATGAGATCTGCCTAAAGCCATGCAGCAATTTGATGGAAGAAACAGAACCAAAGCTCCAAATCTCTCTGCTCCCAGTGTGCATTTAGATTTCACTGGCATCTCCAGGGAAACATGAGAATGTGAGCAGGTGCTCCACAAAGGCAGCACAGCCTGGGAAGCCCTCAGTCCCTATTTGCCTTCATTATGTTGCTGAGACTTCTGCTTACTCTTCCCACAGAGCCAAACGGAAGACCAATGTCATCTACTGTGTATGTCCACCTCTTAGGTTACACTGGCAAAGCTCCTAAGGAATCCCAGTGGAAGAAAACACTCTCTTGAATGAAAGCCCCTGAAAAAGTCTGCTGTACCTTCCTACTTGTAAAGTACTACATAGAGTGTAATGGAATAAGCAGAAGAGAAAAAGCTACCTCTGCCCAATGTGTGCTTGCTGGAACAGAGCAGATGTTTCCAGCAACCAGAACTTGCCACTACACTACTGCAGAATAAACCATAATAGGGTGGTTAAGAGTCAGACAGCATGGGATTCAAGGCCAAGATTTGCCACTATCTAGCTATGTGACTCTGGAAGAAGATTAATTGTTCTGCCTGTAATTCTTCCGCTATAGGATGGAGCTACTATGTACCTAACAAATGGCACATGAATTATTTAGCTGAATAAATGGGCCATCTCAGTAGTAGGTTTCTAGAGCTGGAAATGCATCCAGAAATCACCTCATCCAGAATTTCCCAAACCTCATTGCACACAACCTCATATGAGGTCCTATCTATAAATGCATATGCCTAGACCCCAGACATTCCCATCCCATGGAGCTTGCTTTTATGCTCTCAAACTCAGAGACCTCCCCACTCCTTTGATAGGCAGTTACAAAGACTCTCTAGGGCAAAAGTGAGGTACTTCCATTTACAACATCTATAATTATTTTTCAAAATTTCTGAGGATAGAAACCAGGCTTCTATTATTTTCAAAACTGCATGGTTGATTCTTAAGTAGTCAGATTAGTATTGGTCCTTCAAATGATCTCGGGGGGCCTGTGACCCAAGCCCTGGGAGTCCAAGAAACTTAAAGTTCCCAGAACCATAGAACTCATTAGCAAATCATACTAATAATAATCAATAACAAATATCAGCTTTTCTGATTTTCAGTCTAATGACCTTACCAAATAAATTAAACTAAATTAAGGAAATAACAAATGCTGTTTTGTTGCCTCAAGAGTGGGCTGTGTGTCCTGGTCTATGATATGTTAGCAACTGTTTAGAGGTATCATCAGATTTCTCCCTAAGGACTTAGAGTATACATCTCAGAAACCTAAACCAAGGGAGATGTGCGATCAGTCTGAGTGTTGAAGCATTGCTGCCCTGCTCCAGAGAAGGCTGACTTTTTAGGACACAAGGCCAGAGCACAGGCATCGCAGCTCCCTCCCACAGAGACCACTTCTAAATGTCTTCCTGGGTGATGACAGGCATCATGCCTCAGATGGAAACGACCAAATCAAAAGAGCAAACCAGGCACCCGAACCAATAAGGGATGGCACGTGTTACATTTCTAACTCGTGGTTAGTTTTAAGAAGTCCTCCTTTTCCTGAGAGGTGACCAGGTGTCAAGAAATGTGCTGAGTATTGAGATAACTTTAGCAGTCCTACAAGCATAATACTCTTGTTTATCCTTTAGTCTCATTTATCAATGCTTTTTATTTATCATCATTGTAAGGATGAGGAAATATAAGCATAAGGAGTGGGGATCACAGACCTAAGATGAGCATGAAGGCACATAAAAAAGAAAAATGGAACATTCCTATTTTTACTTAAAGTAAGCAAATTGTTTATTAAAAGCATTTTTAATAAATGCCATAAATATTAATGACCTTTCCTTTAAATAACAGAATATTTATTGCCCTCAATATTTCTTTATGCTTCAATTCCCTCAGTTGTAAAATAAGGATTCATAATGTGCCTGCTTCCTAAGATTATAAAGATTGAATGATTTAATGCATGAAAAGTACTTAGCACAATGAGTACATCATAATTGTTCAATGAATGTTAGATATTATAATTGCTCCTAGACTGCGGTTTTGTCTCCTATTAAGTAGTAAAATTTACTCAAATCTAAGGATGAAGACTATAGTGAATGGTTCATTTGAGTGCATATATATATATATATAATTTATACAATATGGCTACCATTTAGGGCTTTAGACACTGAATCAGTTTTTTTATTGCTATGTAACAAATTATCAGAAATTTAGGTAACAGCAGCATTCATTTATCATGTTATAGTTTCTGTAGGTCAGAAGTCCAGGCAAGGCATGACTGGGTTCTCTCCTCAGGGTCTTACAAGGCTGAAATCAAGGTACTCATTGGGCTCTATTCCTTATGGAGCTACTTCCAAGCTCATTCAGGTTTTTGGCAAATTCAATTTTTTGCAGTTGTAGCACTGCAGACTCCATTTCTTTGCTAGTTGTCAGATCTGGCACTATTTTCAGATTCTAGAAATTATCTACATTCTCGGCCATGTGGCCCCATCTATCCATCCATCTTCAAAGCCAGAAATGGAAAATTTCTTTCCCATCAAGGCCCTCCCACACTTCAAATCTCCCTTGCCAGTCCCCTTGAAGAGCTCACCTGATTAATCAGACTCACCCAGAATGATCTACCTTAAAGTCAGTGGCTTTGGTACCTGTGAATTACATCTGTCAGACCCAATTCCAGCAGTCCCTAGAATTGTATTTAATTGAATTAATAGGAGAAGGCATGTATAGACTGAGGGCCAGGAACCTTGGGGACTGTCTCAGAGTTCTTCCTACTATAGATACATTTTCTCATCAACTCTGGCTTGGATCAAAGCAAGATGGGGCAGTAGAATAATGAGATGAGAATGACTTATTTTTTTTACATGCAGCTTGTGAAATAATTCTTTAAAGATTATTTTCATTTGTTTATAATTACACCCTATATATAGGACACCCAAGACCCTTGGCTAGTACTTAGTAGGAAAGAGGGTTAAAGATGCTAATGGTAATGTATTATTAGACCCTCTAGAAATAATCCCAAATACTCCTCAACACTAGCTGCATGTCACTTAACCTTTTCATACCTATTTTATCACCTTTAAAAGGAAGAGATGGGGCAGCCCTGGTGGCGCAGCAGTTTAGTGCTCCCTGCAGCCCAGGGCGTGATCCTGGAGACCCTGGGTCAAGTCCCACATTGGGCTCTCTGCATGGAGCCTGCTTCTCCCTCTGCCTGTGTCTCTGCCTCTCTCTCTCTCTCTCTATGAATAAATAAATAAAGTCTTTAAAAAAAATTAAAAATAAAAAAATAAAAGGAAGAGATGAACGTTTACCTGACAGGGCTGACATTAGAGTTTAAAGATTTTTTATGTAAATGATAATGCTGATGAACAGCTGTCACTTCTTGCAAGCTTACCAGGTACAGGCACTGCACAGACTTCTATGGGCATTGTGGTGTATCATTGAAAGTGTGCAGCTCCAGAACTGAGGCCAGAGCCATGATTCAGTCCCAGCTCTACCTCATTGGGTGAATTTGAACTACTCAGAGTCTCAATAATTTTAAAGAATGGCGATGGCAATGTGTGAATGTAAGTGTGAACCTCACCCTAAATATATGATCAGCATATAAAACAGGATTTATATAAATACTTTCTTTCTAAAATTGCGATCATTCATTATTTTTCCCAACTATATGCCACCTATTCATGCCACCTGCATATCATCTATTCATTAAATAATTTTTACATATCCATGCCATCATGGTTTTGATGTACTTCACTTTCTTCTAAGCTTATGTTAAAATAAATGCACAACTGTCAAAAGCGTACTGAGCAAAGTTACCAGGTATACAACTAGAGATAAAAATACTGCATGTTGAAAGATACAGCAGTAAGGATATGAAAAAACCCCATCTTTTTTTTTTAAGATTTTATGTATTTATTAATGAGAGACAGAGAGAGAGAGAGAGAGAGAGAGAGAGGCAAGCTCCATGCAGGGAGCCTGATGCGGGACTCCATCCGAGGACTCCAGGATAACGCCCTAGGCCAAAAGCAGGCGCTAAACCACTGAGCCACCCAGGGATCCCAAAAAGACCCCTTCTAAACAAAAAAGGCAGTGCTCCTTGAAGTCCTTGAGAAATGAACTGAGAGCTATCCAGATTTTAAACAACTTAATTTTGTTTTTTGAAAAGGTGCCTTGGAGTCAAATTCATCTGACATTTAAACTAAACCTAGGATATAGAAATATATATATATATATTTATTTAGTGAAAAGAAAATGAAAATATACCCAAGGCAGAACTCATACTCAGTTCTTTCTAATACTAAAATTCATGTTTTTTCACCTTACAGCAAAAAATGGGGGCAATGGGAAGGAGGCAGAAGAGGGGAGTATGGGAAAATGGAGAAGGAAAGCTAAAAATACAGAGAAAGAGTGACAGGCAAATGGGCATCTAGAGAGGGAGAAAGGGAGGAAAGGAGGAAGGAGAGAATATATTAGGAAAGAAATGTGTGGGGGGGATTTCGTAAATCCTTAAATAATTATAAACCTTCTTTATTATCCATACTTGGGCTCCTATGGGTTGTAAAACACAATTACTACTTAACACTTTTCACTGTTTGTTAATTAAGTAACTGACCTCTTCAGGTGTTTTTCCTCTTAAGTGTTTAGAACCCCTCTTAGCATCCACATGATACAGCTGCACAGTAGGGCAAAATTATGAACTGTCCAACATGCTCATCATCAGGGCAGGGTGACTCAAGGGTCTGAAAATCAGGCTGAGATCCTTAACGGAGTCCCTGTCCTTGGTCTAAAAAGTGGCCACACAGAATTATGGTAACCAACTTATGATCCTGAATGAGTGAATGTGGTGGTTTCAGTGTTTCTTTTTGACTTTCTACTTCTTGCTAAGTGGCTCTCAAGAGGTGGATTTCTTGCAGCCATTCGCTTCTACAAGTAGAATTAAATTCTCTGCCTTTGCCACTTCCTGTCCCAAGAAGCCCGGCAACACTGACTGCTCAGCACCTAGGGAAGAACACTTTCATTCTATATTTTAATTAGGCCCTGACATCTGGTGTGGACGGAGTGCTTATTTGCACACCTGCAGGCTATTGGCTGTAAAGGAACCCAGCCTATCTAGAGATTACTCGTGCAGATGGAGACTGCAGTCATTTAATTTAATAGAGCAATTGTGTGGGCCTTGTAGGATGTGCCGCAACTGTGAAATGTGAGCCCCATCTCAATTCCAGGTACTGTGCACTGTTCCTCATGTAACACACAGTTCACCTCTTCTGTCAATCTTCATAACAAATACAGTCAGTTTGAAGAGGAGCTTGGCAATAGAGCAGTCTTGAAAACCTTTCAAGGGGGGAGTGGGAAGAAAGGTGGAGCTCCTAGGAAGCAACGGAATATATAGAGACAATGAAACTTGCCAAGGATTTAAATGATCATCTTCCCTCCTCTGTTCAAACAGATGTGCCATGTACCACTCCAGCCTCACCTAATGAGCCTCTATCTGTGTGCAGCAAGAGGGCACATCTGGCACCAAGACAGAGGCAAACGTGACAGTAGCGGTCAGAGTGGCCTCAGGAGCACTTGTGTTTCCATGACACTGGGGACAGTCTCTTACTTTCCCATGACAGACTGCCAGCTCAAGACTGAGGCTCCTGTTTTATGGAACTTTGTCTACAATATCTGTTTTATTTCCCACTATATCCCCAGTACCTCTCATGGGATCTGATAGTTTACGTGTTCAATAAGTATTTGTGGAAAGAAAGAATGAATGATTAGTCAGCTGAGGTTGTATTGCCAGACCACTGAGACCCATTAGCTTCCTGAATGCATCCTTCTAGACATTCTCAAAGCTCTGGGCCCACCTGGGTAATTTATTGGAAATTCCGCCCGTCAGTGTGTTCACTGGCTGTAAAAATAGGGATGTTTTTAGTTAACTTACATTGTTGCCAAATTATCTCTCGGGTGCCTATGGAATCCCAACTCAGGTACATTTTTGCTGAGAAGAAAGAGAACTTGTAACATAGAGGCAAATGACACAAAACAGGAAAACACCTAATGTTATGGTACTGATTCAATGTTAGAGGAGTTTAGAGGAGAGGGAATTCCTGTGGCCCAGGAAAATGAGAAAGGCCTTGCTATTGGTCTTAAGTATGGGTAGTCAGAGGAATTGTGGAAAGTCTTCCAGATAAAGAGGAGAGGATATATAAAGTGGTTAACAGCATGCATTATGGTCAAAGCTCTCTTATATTCCCAGTTTTACTAATTTCCAGCCACATGAATTTAGGTAAATAGCATAATCTGTCTAAACCTTAGTCTTCTTTTTGTTTAAAGTGAAAATAATTATAATTATGCTGCATATATTCCAGAAAGCAAAGGATGCCTTGCAAAGGATAGGAATCTTTGCACTAGGATTAGAGGATTTAGAAACATTCAGACATATAGCAAATGTTGAATAGATAACAGTGATAGCAATAGGAGTAGCAGATGATGATGGCAATGCCAACAATAGCCAAGCCCCCATAGCACAAGGTGCTCTTTCTGGAAGGAAGGAAAGAGGCTCATGCACTTGGGGGTGCTAACAGAGTAGGGAACCGATTCAAGAAAACCTTGAAAGAAAACTAAAGTGACAAAGAAATGCTGAATGATAGAAACATTCAGGACAGGAAAGGAAAAGTTTACTTGCAAGGAGTGCAAGGAATACAGACTTGTGAAGGTCAGATTCACCAAATCCAAAATACAAGTGTTTGAAGGGATATATCCCCAAATTGCCAAGGATATTAAGTTTATATATGTCTGTTCCTGGTGGAAAAACAGCAACTTCCTCATGTGACTATCCTATTCATAAAGCTGGACATTTCCAGACATCAGCATAGCAAACATCTGGGATTAAATTGCTTTGTTAAGGTTTCAAAGTTTATGTGAAATAATCAAATGTCTAACATTTTACGGACCAGAACCAGGCAGAGAAGGACTGATTCTCCCCTCTCCCGAGTATCAATTTTTTGCTTGTACTAAAGTAATAGCTGTAATCCATTTCATGGACACAGATATTTAATTCCAAATCAAGGATTTGGGAGTCAGACAGATGCTTGTTCAAATCCCAGAATTATTATTAAATGGCACTGTGAGTTCAGACAAGTTCCTTAATCTCTCTGACATATAGTCTCATCATTTATAAAAAGGGGATAAAACTTCTCTATTATTTTTTATGGATTGAAATATACGTAAGCACTAAGCACAGTGCCTGACATGTTAGGAATATTCAATCAGAACAAGTTTTTCTCCCATTGCCCAGAGCCGTGCTTCCTCAGATTGCCCATGTACCTCAGGGAAGATGCAAAGGTGAGAATATCAATCCTGATGAGCCTGGAACTTCTTCACTAAGCTTGGAAAATCCCCTGGAAACTCAGTGGAAGCACGTGTCAAACTCCAGATGTCCTTTGCCATGTTCTGGACAAATGTGTCTGTGTGGGAGAAATAGCACTATCGTTGCCCTCAAGTCAGTCTTCAGCAAAGTGAGAAAAATAAAAATATATAATAGGGTTTTCATAAAGTGAAATTAACTTAAGGACTATCATTTGCATCATATCATTCCTAACATCAGAATAAAACCACATGAGTATAAAGGTAGTTTGGGGTTTGGGTTTTGTTTTTCATTTAATTGGAAAAGTAAGACCTCAGCAATCCTAGATCAGCTCCCAACATTTCTTTGGAGGTTTTATTACACCGTATAATGTAAAGGATAGGGATCCTTGCCTACAAAGCAGAAAATCTTCATTTTGCTGATTGGGACATTAGTGGCAATCACAGTACATTTTATCCAGGATTATTGTCTTTGGGTATATATCAGAAGCAAGGTCATGGGAAAAGAAGGATTCTAGTCTACTTGGTTATTGATTTTTTCAACCTGCATGCACACGATTTAAAACCCAGTCACACCTCCTTTCACTGAAATACCAACACTGCCATTGTGTTTGTAAAGTTCCTGTTACCCATAAGTAAGTGGAGGTGTTGACTTACATTCTGAGGGTGGCAGATGCTCAGACTGCCCGATTTGCCTAGAATGAGAATGGAAGTTGATCTCTTTCTCTTGATGTTTTGAATTTGGGAGTCCTATCCTAAAACTGCTGGCCCTTTCTTCTGTTGTCTAAGAAGGCTGCTCTGAGAATATTTGTGAAATGCTGAAGTGTGGGCCAAACCCTCTCAGAACAGGGCATCAATGCTGCCTCTGCAGTTGTGGCAGTAATGTTAGTGGAAGCCCAAGGACTCCAGAATTCCTATTAAGAAGATTCTGGAATAGAGACAGCAAGCATGGGGGCTGAGTTAATATATTCAAAAACGAACAGAATTAAGTAAATAGGACAGTGTTCAGATTTCCTCTCTGGAAGAAGGTGCTTCTGAAAGGAAAGCAGTTTTCCTTTTATGAGGATGGGAGGAAAGCATGAAACGTTTGCATGAAGGTGATGACTTGAGATGGTAGGAGAGGGCATAGGAAAGAACAGACAGATGGATATTCCTTTGGGTACATACTTACTGTTCTTACCCAGCCTATTGCCATAAGCATCTACAGAACATGCTCTGGTGTTTGGAAAGACTAGATTTACAAAGACCTCAGACGTTCACCCATACCCTACTAAAATCAGTAAAACACATGGAGAAGCAAATTCTTTAAAAAAAAAAAAAGCGACTGTTTTATTTTCTTTGTGTATATCCAGTTAAAGATAACTGGACATCATTTATGGTGGACAAAGCTATTCTCTTATTATCAGTGTTAGAGCCTTCGAATAAGCTACCATACTTACCTCTGCTTCCATCATGATACAATTTACAGACTGAGGTGTTATTTCAAAATATGAATTGCCATTTCTGGAGGGGCTTTGGGAAAAAAAAATCATAATGTAGATTGATCCACCAGATACCAGGCAGGGTTTTCCTTATCATGAAGGGTACAGTATTAATGGTAACTGTGCTTAGAATTCTATGAAAAGGCAGATAATAATGCAAAATCAGAGAAAATAATTACAGCTTAAAAGGACCCAGGAAGACAAGCCTAGCCTTTTCTGCAGATTCTTGAATCATAAATATTTATGATTCATAAATATTTATTTATGAAAAAAACTCTAAAGATTACAATGTAAATTATCATGGATTGGGTTGCTGAATTGATGGTTATTTTGTAGTTATCAAGGCTGAGACTCTAAAATGGCCAAAGCCAGCTTTGTTAATCATCCTACTATTTTATGGGTTTCCCAAGAAAACCATGTACAATGGCTAACAGTAAAAGGGATGCAAAGTACTACATTATTAGGAGTTTGAAAATGTTACAAAGCTCTGATAGTTTAGATTGAATCACGAGGTTTACTGAGGTCTCAATTATTAATCTTTCCTAGTCCCTCTGTCTTTCTACTCCCTGTCTGAATCTTTGTTTTTGTTTTTTGTTTTTTAGAGAGGAAGGGAGAGAGAGAGAGGGAGGGAGGGAGGGGAAGAGAGAGGGAGAGAGAGAGAGAGAGAGAGGGAGAGAGAGAGGGAGAGAGAGAGAAAAGAAAGTGAGATTGAGAATTCCAAGCAGGCTCCATGCCAAGCGCAGAGCCCAACACATGGCTTGATCTCACAACCCTGAGATTGTGACCTGATCTGAAATTGAGAGTCTGATGCTTAACCAACTAAGCCACACAGGCACCTCTATTCCTTATCTAAATCTTGACCCAGTATTCCAAAACATGCCAGTAGGAAAAGAGAGATGGTAAGGCCCCTCAAGAGCCATGTCCACTTGCCCAATAGAGAACATTGAATCAGAAAAGGAAAAGAGGCTAGCAGACTCTCCCAGTGGCCAGGCCTGCCTACTTCTGCTTACCACGCAGAGACAGTAAGACAGAAGTGTGAGAAAAAGACTACAATTTTTCAGGACACAAAGACCTTGACAGCTAGTGACCCCTATGTCAATGCTTTGATCAGTCAGGAAAGCATCCTTTCTTGCTTTGCAGAGGAACTAGGAAGAGAAAGGACGAGGGAAAAAGCTTCCTGTTGTAGGAAAATGATTCTAGTGTGTAAGTGTTTCTGCCTCTACAGTAATAACAATGTCCACCACATTTTAAGTATATACTATGTGTTAGATGCTGTTCAGAGGCCTTTATGTATATCATCTCATTTAATTTTCACTGAACCTCTTGTGCCCTTGGCATTATAATACACATGTGACAGACAAGAAAACTTAGGTCAGGTTTCACCTACTTCAGCTATCCTACTCAGTGTTTAAATACCCACTGTGGGGCTCCTGGGTGGCTCAGTGGTTGAGCGTCTGCCTTCCGCCCAGGGCATGATCCCGCAATCCAGGATCGAGTCCCACATCGGACTCCCTGCGAGGAGCATGCTTCTCCCTCTGCCTGTGTCTCTGCCTCTCTCTCTGCATCTCTCATGAATAAATAAATAAATAAATAAATAAATAAATAAATAAATAAACCTTTTAAAAATATATATCCACTGTGATATTAGCCAATCACTGTTGACGTAATAACAAAAAATATACTTTCATCACCACCCAACCCTTAGGCAGCTTAGGTAACTGGTAATTCTAAACACAGTGAAGTTCCCCCTGCTATTGAAAATGTTATCTCCCTACAACCTATCACAATGAACTATTTGTATCCGTGGTAGCCTTGGCTTCCAACCATGGTGATTTCCCCCCATAGACATTTGACGACATCTGGACACATTTTTGATTGCCACATTTGGGAGCGTAGCGTACCACAGATACTGTAAACACCCTACATGCACACGATAGGTCCCCCACCCCCCAGCAAAGAATTATCTGACTTAAAGTGCTGAGGTTGAGAAATCCTGCTCTGTTGCCGTACACAGTTAACTGAACTACTTTCTACGTTAGCCTTTAGATTTCTAGAGAGAGCAAAATGTCATTCTAGTCCCTCCCCGGTATGCACATTCCTTCCTTACCACACTGACTTTCCAGTCTTCTGTTATCTACTTGTTTTAACATTCTCCTTATTTAAGAATGGAGGCTTAGAAAACTAAGTAACTGCTCAAGATCAAGTACTAGTGAACGACAAAGCCAGAACTAGATCTAAGATTACCTAGTTCCTATTTCAACTATCCTCCAAATACACCATGTCTAATCTCAATCTGTTCATTGGGAATAAGGGCGAATAATACAGTATCTCTGTTCTTACAAAGTTTATCCTCCGGTGTACATTAACCCAATATATTCCCTACCCAGTTATGAATAATCTCCTCTTGTCATTTGATTTGGTCATATATACATTTAAAGCCAATAAAAAGATTCAAATAATACAGGCCTTCAAGGAAAATATGATTAATTTCATGTCAAATATGAACCTGTACATTTAGATCAATAGAACAGAGTCCAGAAATGTATACACATACATATAATCAATTGATTTCAACAAAAACACCAAGGTAATACAATGGGAAAGGATAATCTTTTCAATCCATGGTGCTAAAACAATTGGATAGTTATATGCAAAAAATTAATCTTAAATACTTATATCATAAACAATTAACTAAAAAATGATCATAAATCTAAACATGAGATCTAAAATTATAAAACTTCTGGTGGAAAAAAACCTAAGAGAAAATTTTAGTGACCTTGGGCTTGGCAAAGATTTCTTAAATATGGCACAAAAGAATGAACTATAAGAGAAAAAAATCAATTCAGGTTTCATAAAACCAAAAGGTGTGCACTTGAAAAGACATTGTTATAATGTCTAAAGCTGTAGACTGGGAGAAAATATTCGCATGACATATCTAACATAGGACTTATATCTGAAATATGTAGAGAACTCATAACTTAAAAAAAAAAGACCAGTAATCAAAAAAAAAAAAATAGGGAAAATATTTGAAAAGACATTTTACTAAAAACAAATTGCAGGTAGCAAAAAACACACGAAATACATGCAACATCTTTGGTCATTAAGGAAAGGCAAATTAAATTCACAAGGAAAAACCACTGCAACCTATTAGAATGGTTAAAAATTAAAAGGACCACACATTGCTGAGAATGTGGAGCAACTAGAACTTTCATACACTGTGGTGGGAATGCAAAATGGTAAAAATCATTTTGTAAAGCAGTCTAGAAGTTGCTTAAAAATTAAATTAATTTTATAACTATATACCCATTTATACCCAATTATATTGAATTAATTATATCCCCACTATTCAACCTAGCAATTCCCTTCCTAAGTACCCAAAAGAAAAAAGAAACTTCTATTCTATTCATATAGATAAATGTTTAGAGCAATTTTATTTATACTAGCCCCAAACTGGAAACACAAATACTGTGGAGTATACACTATACATACAACAAAAAGGAATAAATTACTGGTAAATACAAGATAGATGAATATTAAAATAATTGTGCTGAATAACAGAAGACAAACACACCTTCATCTCCCCCCAAATATTATATGATTCTCTTTATATAAAATTATTAAAAACACATGTCTATAGGACAGAAAGGAAATTCAATTCTTGAGGACAGACGTATGAGGGACAGGGATTTACAAAGAAGCAAAAGGAAACTTTTGAAGTGATGGATATATTCATTATCTTGATTGCAATGATTGCACAAATGTATACTTATGTCAAACTCGTGAGATTGGACACTTTAAATATATATAGTTTGTTATACATCAAATATACCTCAAAACTGTGGAAAAATGAAATAAAGCAAAATAAAGTATATCTATGACAAGGATAAGAGGCTGTGTCCTTTAGCTTCCTTTTCATATATGAGGGGCTGCGACCCAATGCAGAGCATGTTTCTATCCCTCTAGTGCTAACCAGAGTGGTCATCACATGACTCCCTGCTTCTCTAGTGCCAGGGTCCTGCAGTCTCCTGACCTTGATCATCTCTAGAAGGTTCTTCTGGTGCAGTCATTCAGTGCTCAACCAGCCCACAAAGAACTAAAAAGGCAGTGATTGTTTAGAAATTGCACATCAGTGACATCAGTGGCCTCATCTTGGGTAATCTTCATTATTAAATATGGATTGAGTTACACCAATCATTTTAGAGTCAAAGGCATAGCTTAGAGGTCATAGGAGTCCCAATTTGCTAAAATACAGTGTCTGAGCACATATGTCACTGCCACAGAACCTTACAATACATCATCCTTGAGTTCCATTTCACATCTTTATTTGTACCCCTGATTACATATCTTTGAAAGCTTATTTGTTTTGACTTTCCATTGTCTCTTTCCCGACAAGAAACAATAAAATCCTGAGCCACATGAAGACCTCAATTTGTCAAGACATTTATTTCCCAGCAACCTTCTCCTCGGGAATAGGTTAACTATGTGTTTGAGACTTGGGAATCTATATGGATGATATATTTGGGATGATGATTATAATGCTCTTGGAAAAATTCTGTCATCTTACCAACAGCTTTCTTTATGTCTGTATATATTAAAGAGAAAGTGGTCATAACTGGGGATCCCTGAGTGGCTCAGCGGTTTGGCGCCTGCCTTTGGCCCGGGGCGTGATCCTGGAGTCCCGGGATCGAGTCTCGCATCGGGCTCCCAGCATGGAGCCTGCTTCTCCCTTCTCCTGTTTCTCTGCCTCTCTCTCTCTCTCTCTCTCTCTCTCTCTGTCTATCATAAATAAATAAATAAATCCTTAAAGAAAAAAAAAAAGATTGCTCTCCTGTGCAACAAGAGCCTGATACATCTGGATCTGGGGTCAAACTGGATACAAAATGATGGAATAAAGCTTCTGTGTGATGCCTTTCAGCATCCAAGCTGTAAGCTTCAGGGCTTGGAATTGATGGGCTGTGTTCTTACTAGTATGTGTTGTCTGGATCTGGCTTCTGCTATTCTGAACAACTCACACCTACGGAACCTGGACCTTGGGCACAATGACCTGCGGGATGATGGAGTAAAAATTCTGTGTGAGGCTTTGAGACATCCAAACTGCAATATTCAGAGGCTTGGATTGGAATACTGTGGTTTGACCTCCCTATGCTGTCAGGATCTCTCATCTACTCTTAGAAGCAACCAAAACCTGATAAAAATAAACCTGAAACAGAATACTTTAGGATATGAAGGAATGATGAAGTTATGTGAAGTCTTGAGGTCTCCTGAATGTAAACCGAAAGTTCTGGGGGTGTGCAAAGAAGCATTTGATGAGGAAGCTCAGAAGCTGCTGGAAGCTGTGCGAATTAGCAATCCATACCTTGTCATTAAGCACGATTATAATGATGATGATGAAAATGGTTCCTGGTGGTGGTGTCCCTGATTTGAAGAACCTGATGTTCTTTTTAAAAGTAAAATGAAGGCCTCAGAGTGACTAGGCTTGGGGCTCTTAGCTTTAGGTGCTTTATGCCCAGACTGTTTAAGGTCTGTTAGATGTAGATGAGTCACTTCTCTGTAACATATCTGTTATACTTCACATGGGATTTGAAATGCTATAAAATAAAATGAAAAGCATAAAAAAAAGAAAGTGGTCATAATTTATACTATATATGACAGGTTGCCTGCTGTAGTAGAAAGTATCATAAACCTTGGACTCAAATCTGAACTCACAGACCATAATTTCCTCACTGCATGACCTTGGGCAACTTTCTTAATGTTTGTGAACCTCAGTTTTCTCTTCTGTAAGTTGGGGTGATTGTTGTAAGGGCTTGGTAAGATATTTTCTTTAAAGAACTTTTTACTAGAAGAAGTCATAATATAGTCAGTTTAGTCATTCAGACCATGGAATCTGAAGCAAAACACACTACATTTTAATTCTGACCATACCACTTAACCTGTATTACTCTGTGCCTCAGATTCCTCATCTGTAAAATGGTCATAATATGAACACTTACCTCATAAGTTGGCATGTGGATTAAATTAATTAGTAAATATAAAACATTTACGACAGTACCTAGAATAAGATGAGGATTCAATAAATGTTAACTGTCATCAGCATTATTATTGTAGTTATTTGTTATGATGTGTGTGATGTAGTAGGTGTGGATTGTTCATTTAAGACCGTCTCTTCTGATTTTCAAAACAAATTCTGTTCCCTATAGCTATCCCTGGAGTAATTCCAAGAAAACCCAAATGTTCTTTGGATCACAGTAGGAATGACACTTTCCTTTTTCCGTGTGTGTATGTGTGTGTGTGTTGCTTAGCAAAGCAAATAGAATAATAACTAATGTGAGATTTTAATTATCATGTATGTCAGTGATGCTGCTTTGTAAATCAAAGTTAATTAATTCTGAGTACTTGCTACTTCTTGGATCCTCCTACCATCTCAGGAGCAAGCATACTATTTTCTATGTAAACAACAAGAGTGCTTCTAGAAAAGATGTTCAGAATAAGCAGGATGCCATCTACACTAAGCAATTTAGAAGGCTGGGAATTTAGACTTACCACACTAAGTTACCCTCAAAGTATGTATCCTAGAATGAGGCGGGGGGCATGATGTTTCCTCACTGTAATGTTAGAGCACAGCTTCCTCCAGCAGTTGTCTTTGGGCAAATCCTTCAAGAAATGTTCCAAATTTTTTGAATCAATGATTTTGTCTTAACAGTCCTCTGAAGCAGTCCTTTATATAATAGATTCAGTAATTTTCTTGGCTGTTATGTGAAACAGTATGTTTTATTATTTATCTAAGTACATGGTTTTCAAACTTATGTTTACTCACATTAAATCTTGCATGGAAATGTAAATCACAAAGCAGAAAATTAGAGGAGCTGAGAGATGTAGGCTGAGAAATGAAGCTAATGGCCACCCAGCCAAACTCCACACATACTCCTGTCTCCTACTTAACCTGCATTACTCTATGCCTCAGATTCCTCATCTGTAAAATGGTCATAATATGAACACCTACCTCATAATATGAACACCTACCTTCCCCTGAAGTACTTCCAACAAACTCTAAACATTCTTCAGATCACACCTTGAAAGTTCGTACTCTGAAACAACTTTCCTCAGTCAGTTTTCTAAAGAAGCTGCTTCATCATTGCATTTGTGTATTTCATGAAAAGCCCACAAGCCCTATAACCACTAGTTGTGCTTTTATCTGTTTCGATTAGGTTGCCTTTAAACTGCCTCTTTCCAAAGTAAAAAATCCTAAATTTTTCAATAAATAAAAAATCCTTCTTCCTTCCTACTGTCATTCTTCTAATCATTTTAATGATATTTTTAAAGGAAATATGCTGAAGTTTTCAAGACTCTTTAATCTGGGAAGCTACAAGCAAAAGTTTGGAATGATTAAAGCCCATGAAATTATCATGGGGCTGGAGAGGAGGAAGATGCATTTGTGCAGCAAATTCTTCACTAATGAAGATTCTTCCTTGTAGCTTGATAATAAATATCCACACCAAATGAGAATTTATTACTGAAGCAAATATAGATAAAAATGGAATTTGCTTTGCCAAAAACTGAGCAAATAAACAAAGCTGATAAAGCTATAAATGTTCACTATTCATCAATCTTGGGATGGCAACTCTATGACATGTGCTCCCTTTCCCACCTCCAATGGCCCAGGCAGAGATCACTAAATGATCAGGACTTAGGTGCACCCTCAGAGTCCTTCACAACACAACATTCCAGGCATCCACTGTCAATTCATTAATCAGCACTGGCATGTGATTTGAAGTCTTTCTATCAATACTAACCAAGTTCAACCTGCAGATTTCATATATGGGTGACAATTTGCCCACTATCACACAACTAATAAGTGTTGGATAGCCATGTCCTTTCACCAATACAACTCTGGGTCCATTTCACTGAAGATGATGGAACATTTGTTGAACCCTGTTTGAGAATGCCTGTGTTCATACTCCCCATCTCCATACATAGGGAGCTAAGAGCATCTCTTAGCCTTCTTTAGTCCTCAAGTTGTTCCACAGGGTATATTTCCCTGTAGCTTTTCAAAATTGACATCACTAATGCTACATATGGGTGCTGTCTTATAAAGGTTAAGAGCATAGGCTTCACCAGGTAAAACTGAGCTGATATTTCTGCTTTGCTACTTACTTGATGTATGATTTCCAAAACACAGTCTAACCTCCTTGAACTCAATCTCCTCATGCATAGAATAGATACCCTGTCAGAAGGATGGTAGGTGATTAAATCAAATCCTGTGTGTGAAAGTTCCCAGCACATGGCCCAGAGCTCAGTATGTAAAAGATTTACCCATATGAGTTTTCCTTTCTCCCCTTCCCTTGTTTCCTTTGCTTTTCTCCTCAAATTTGGTTCCACAAGTTATTGACTCCTTGACCTTGGGCGAGGAACTTAACTTTTGTGAGTCTTAATTTTTAAAATGAAGATCACATTAGTACTGACTACACTAAATTGAGCAACAGTAGCAAACTCAATTTACAACATGGGTATAGACTCCATACAGAGAATCTTCTAGATGACCAAAAAATTTTCTTGCACATAAATGTCTAGCCCCAGAGGATTTTTCCATGAATGTATATGTTACAGCCAGCAGAAGTAGAATGCAAAGGAGGTGGCTACTGTCAGAAGTCCCAGTTCTCCCTCAAGAGGGAGTCCTTAAACGGTGGGTAGGGATTATCATTCGATTTCAAGTTTGCAAACCTGGATTCTCATGGAGTCTGTCATGAAGTTGCTCTGTGATCCTTGGGAGGTCATTTAGCCTTTCTGTACTTCAGGGTAATCCACCATGCCAACCTTTATAGTATTGGTGACCCAAATGAAAAATGACCCAGGGATATCTAAATGCTCTACAAATTGAAGATTTTTTTTTCTTTTTCCTGAAACAAAAAATTGGTGGGGGTGGAGGAGATCTGTCTCCTAGAGTTTGAATTGGCGGTAGTTTATCTTTATTCTCTTATATATCCAAATGCCTTTTTCTGTGAAGATCTTTTTTCTAACCAAAAAATTGGAAATGTGGCTGCCCTACTTAAAGTCAAGAATGTCTATGAGCAGCCGTCTCTAACTCCTACACGTATAACCAATTAGAGGGTATACACTGATTCTGGGCCTCAAAGAATCTTCTGATCTTTATAGTAAAGACTTCATGTTCAGAGAGTCCCTGAGTTGGTACATCTAATGACCTAGTTCATCCAGGACAAAAATGTGAAACCTATCTTCTCTTTTACCTGTTCCCCACTGCAGACAGACACATATGCATGTGTGCACACCAATACACACACATACACATTCCTTTCTCCAGACCCCTTGGGTCAAACATTTCAGAATTCCTCCTGCCAAGCCTTTGTGAGACTCCAGAATCACAACCATAGGGATGGCACCAGTGACAGTGTCAGTTCTGATGAACCATTTTGACCAGCAGCAAAATTTCCAGAATAGAATGAAAGCAGTAGGTAATTGAGAACGAGTCCTTTGGGCTATTAGGTATCTAGCAGATGGTAAGATAAATCCTCATCCCTTGCTAGTTATAAAAAAAAAAAAGAGAGATATTTTTTCCCCTACAAAGAAAGTGAAAGGACTAGACCATTATCAGTTACCATGGCAACTCAGATCCACTACATGCTCAGTTCATCCTGTCACTACGGACGACTGGAGGAAAAAAAGAAAACAACACTAAGCTTCTCTCTGTTTTTTTGTCAAATATTTTGAAGTGACATTTCATGGCATGAGCCTGAAACAACTTTTTCTGAGTGGAAAGGAAGGGAGAACCTGAGAGGGACATAAAGAGGGAGTGAAGAGACTGTGGAGGCTGGGGATGTGTTTGAGAGGAACTAACTGTGGCTGATGTGGTCAGTGCCAATGAAACTGAGAAAGAAGGAAAAGAAAGCAATAAATATTTATTGAGTGTTTCCACATGCCTGGCACTATGCTTCAGAATGAATAGTCTGTTACCTCTCAGAGTTCTCTGTCTGGAAGGAAGAACTAAACAAGCATGGAATCTCTGGGTGGCGCAGCGGTTTAGCGCCTGCCTTTGGCTCAGGGTGCGATCCTGGAGACCCGGGATCGAATCCCACGTCGGGCTCCCGGTGCATGGAGGCTGCTTCTCCCTCTGCCTATGTCTCTGCCTCTGTGTGTGTGTGTGTGTGTGTGTGTGTGACTATCGTAAATAAATAAAAATTAAAAAAAAAAGAACTAAACAAGCAATTATGATATAAGGGGCAATTTGTTCCAGACCAGAAGTACAAGAGTCAGGGGGAATAGGTGACATGTGGGCTGACACAGGTGTTTGGAGTGCAAAGTGGTGGAGTGGGGGGTCTCATAGAAAATGTCTGAGGAAGTAATATGGGAAACCAGGTGAAAAGGTCCTGTGCCATTGTTGATTAAAGGAGCACCATGTGCAGAGACCCTGAGGAGAGCTAAACCTGGATCCTGAGAGATAACAGGGAGCTCATTATGGTTGGAATGGAGCTTCAGAGGGCTTAGGAGGAAGGATGAACTCAGCTGGAGAAGTTAGCAGAGGCTAAACTGCAACTCACAATAAGTCATATTTAAAGGTTTA
Organism: Canis aureus; assembly: GCF_053574225.1. Classification (NCBI taxonomy): domain Eukaryota; kingdom Metazoa; phylum Chordata; class Mammalia; order Carnivora; family Canidae; genus Canis; species Canis aureus. Next base: position 51,850,165 of record NC_135614.1, read on the forward strand.
GAATTTATCTGGAAGGCAAGGAGGAGACAATATGGTGTTTTAAGCAGGTTTGTAGCCTAATGAGAATCATGCCAGAAGCAGAGTGGAGGGTGGTAATGGTAGAGGGAATGTGGGAGACACTCAATAAAGTCAAGAATATGGATGATGGAATAAATAAGACTAGTGGCAGTGAAGAGATGTGCATGAATTCTAACATTAGAACCAACAGAACATATTGAGGATGAAAGAGGGAAGTGAAAAATGAATCTCAAGTTGCTGGGCAATGGAGTGAATGGCCGAGGCATTTGCTAAGTGGGGGTCATTGATGGAGGAGTAAAGTAGAGGCCATTTTGGTTAGTTATAAAGAAGCCAGGTTTGTAGAGTTTTAGAATGCCACTTTGTCATACTTTTCTGTGAGATTGTGTGTGGGTGTGCTCAGTTTAAAACAGGCCTTGTGACCCCTATGAGAAGATTACATGTTTAGCATAAAACACAACAAGAAGGACTCTAGAATGAGCCTTGTGTAGGCTGCCTTTAGATGCAGAAGAGCAACAACAGCAGAAAAATTCGGAGTATCTTCTTACTCTGTCTTTACTTACAACTTGCATTTCTTCTGCATCTTTCATTACTGCTATCTGCATAATGAACGATTGGAGGTCATCCTTAGCCTTGGAGGAAAAAGGAAATTTAATTTCTCTGTTGCTATTTGCAACAATATCCAGGAACTTAGCTTTTGTGGGGCTCAGCAGCCTGGGACGGGGTTGGAGAAATTTATAGCAAGAATGCCAAAGGTGGGACATGCTGGAGTCCAGTGAGAATAGGATGTGGCCTACCTATATGAGTTGTATCTGGTGGTGGTTGGCTAACTGACTGGCTATACAGTTCCATCTGTGACCCTCACAGGTGCTCATTTATGCTCTGTTCTCTCTTTCAGCAATCCAGTGCTGAACTCATCATCTTCTTCTAGTGGTCCACAGGCTTGCCCCAAAGGCTGGACTGGTCCATACATATATAATACAAGATCTTGGCTTCTGTCATTTTAACTGCCAGTAACGTGCATGAAATCAGAGGATTTGAGATCTAGCACTACAACTAGTTGACATGTTTATCTTGAGAAAGATTTTAATCCTCAGAGAATCTGCTTCTCTGAGTTAAGGGAATAATAGTGACAATAGTGAACCTTACCCCTCCTCCTCAGGTGATGGTGAGGAATCCCATAAGATCAGGCTTGGAAAGTAAGTGTATGGAAATTGAAACAGGAATGGAGGCTTGCTTTCATAACATGGAGAGGACAGCTGAATTACAGAAAGAGAAGGAGAAAAATCTCCTGACTCCTCCTTTCTGCTGGCTTGCATGTCTAGACCTCTCTTGGAGGCCTTCCCTCAGGGGTAACCTTGAATTTTCCTATAAGGGGTACTGAGGTCTGAGAAGATAGAATTCTATGTGTCATGGAGCTACCACTCCCAGGCATTTTTTTTCTCCAACATGGATAAGACTATGAATAAATAAACTCTCCTCTATACCTGTACCATTTGTCAACACTTTAAGGTAGCCTTTAACACACACCCCAAATAGGGTTACTCAGTTTATACTTCCTCTAGTGAGGGAGCAAGAAGGCATTCCTAGACTAATAGGGCATGTATTTGAATTCAGACTACATCGACTCTGCTCTGACATTTACTGTGGTGTGTGATCTTGGATGAGTCATATAACTTCTGTGTCTATTTCCTCATCTGTAAAACACAGATAATCTTTCTTAAGCATTCGTAAAAGGATTAGAGATTCTTTATGTCAGAGGCCAAGTACAAGATCCAACGTGGAACAGGCATTCAATAGACAATAGCTACATTATTTCTTGTTTATTTGTTTATTTACTATTAGAGAAAGAGAGAAAGAGGGAGAGGCAGAGGGAGATAGAGAATCTCATGCAGCCTCCACACCTGATGCAGAGCCCAACGTGGGGTTCAATCTCACAATCCTGAAATCATGACCTGAGCCAAAATCAAGAGTAGGATGCTTAACTCACTGAGCTACCCAGGCACCCCTACATTGCTTCATTCTTAATAAATCATACTAACAAATAAGGCGATATGCTTCATCAAACCCTTAGCCCACCCTCTCTCAAACGTTCTATCAGTTATGATGGCTGTGTAATGATTTCTGCCATACTGAAGGAAGCATCCGAATTCAGTGGTTATGAAACTAGTTGACATCAAAGAAGATGGAGAAATATATTGTCTCTGACTCTAGTCCTGTAATTGCTCAGAAATCTCAGCCAACATCACTCTAGTTGGCATTTAGAAGTCATAGCTGCATCTCAAGAGCCAGGTCGTCTTAGAGGAGGTGGATGTCTGCAGGCCCAGAGGGTAGGAGGTAGGAGTGCTAGGGAAAGAGATCTGGGTGGGTGTGTGATCCCTGGGGCTCCTTTGTAGCCCTATGGCTATGTAAAGGGTGGATGAAGGGTATTTGGCTTTAATTGAGAAATGCTATCAATTGTCCTAGGCTCATTTAAAAATCCATTAGTATCAGGAAGCAGACAGATTAAGCAATGAGGAAGAGAAAAGCAAAAAGGCTGTCAGAGCCCTGCTTTGTAGGGAGCGAACGGCCTGTCTAAGCTTTGCCAGAGTGTGCCGCTCGGAATGTTAAGAAGCTACTAGAGTCAATTTTGAGATGCTGGGGAGAGAAAGGAGGCGTCTAGGCCAATTCACACAAAGTCCTGGTTAGGCTTGTTGTTCTTGCAGCTTCCAAAGGTGGTGCTGCAATGATCTGCACTGCACATTTCAGGCTTTTGCAGCTGTTTCTGGCTGCCTGGCAACTATGCTACTTAGTTCTAAGCCATATCAACACCTACAGATATAGCTAATCCCCTCTGTCACTTCCCTATTTGCCAAACCTGACCTGGTTCCAGCAACCTTTTCATCCTGGGAGACACTATCAGGCTCAGAGTCCATAGCAGACCTGAGGAGGACAGGGCAAAAGATAACAGACGCATCACAGGAGGGATGAGAAGAAACAGGACATGGAAAAGAAAGGAAGACAAAGATAAAAGCAAGCTAGGAGAACAAGAAATGAAAGGGATATATATATTTATTTCCTAGGATAGCCAATGATAAAGTACCACAAACTGAGAGGCTTAAGACAAGAGAAATTTTGTCTCGTATAATTTTGAAGACTAAAGGTCTAAAATCAAGGTGTCTGTAGGGCCATGCTCCTTCTGAAGCCTCTATGGGCAGGATCCTTCATTGCCTCTTGGCTTCTGGTAGCTTAATTCCAATCTCTGCCTCTAACTTCACATGGCTGTCTTTCCTCTGAGTCTGTATCTCTCTCTCTCTTCATGTTTTCTGATGGAAGTAGGTCCACCTCAATTCACTATGACCTCACTTTAACTTGATGACATCAGCAAAGACCCTATTTCCAAATAAGATCACATCCACAGATCCTGGGGCCAGAACTTCAACATATCTTTCAGGGGAACACATTTCAACTCATCACAAGTTGTTCAGAGAGCTGGGTCTGGTTGAGTTAGCCCAGTACTGTAGAAGGCATGGGGTTAGGGTGGGAATGAAGCTAGAAAAGGACTAGTCAGGAACTCAGGGTCACAAATTCACATGCCCACAAGGGCCAGGTAGGTGATATAATAGGCTGCAGAATAGGAAAATGGTTGTTGTCCCTTGGTCCACTGTCCTTGGGATGGCAGCAAACAGGAGTGCTTGCCCCATAAGGGGGCATACTGGCCTTGTCATACTTGCCATACTTGCCTTGCGAAACTGAGGCTCAAGGTGGCCAGATGTGAGGAGGAGCTGAGAACACTGATTTATACGTGAAATGTCACACCTTTTTTTTTTTTAACTTTGGCAACTTTTTTTCTTCTTTTTTTAAATAATGTGATGCAGGCCACACTAAGCCCATCTGCAAAGCAGGAAGTCATGAGCAGCCACTTTGCCACCACTGATAAATAACCTCAGGTTCAAGTCCCAGGCTTGCCACTACTGTAACCTTGAGTAGTTTACCCTCCATCTCTGGGCCACAATTTCCTAGTATGATGAGATGGTCTTGATCATCCCACCAAGGATGATGGTGAATACTCAGGATGCCAGGCCCATGCTAGAGGTACCTACAGATTAGTTTGAGAAACAAAACTTACACATCTGAGAACTAGAGTGATCTCATGCAGTTGTTCTGAGGATTATATAAGTGGATCAACTGAAAACCACTAGAAAGTGCCTGCTCCAGCCTAATGCTGAATAATCCTCCTTGTGCTTACCTCCTTTCAGGGCTCCTTTCTCAGTTAAGACTTAGCAGCTGTTTCAGTACAGTGGCTAAAAGAATGTATCCCAAATGCAGAGATGTGAGGGAAATATAACCAAGTGGGTAAGAAAGGCAGACACAGATTGGAGACAGAAAAGCTTCGAATCTTGGCTTTAATGCTGCCAGTGACAACAGCTCGTTGTGCATACTCTATATACGAAACACTGTACTAAGAACTGTGGTGGATTATTTGCAATTAGTCCTCATGCCAAGTCTGTGAGGTAGATATTATAATGACTTCTATTTCATTGACAAGGAAACAGAAGCTGGAACTCAACAGTTTTAGATGAAATGTGGTCCTTTTAAATTCTGGCAGCTAAACCAAATTTTTTTCAAAACATTGTATATTCTAAACAAGCCCATCTGCAAATTGGAACCGGCCCAAGGACAGCCACTTTCTAATCATTGATCAAGAGTCAGTGCTAGCTTTGAGCCCATTCTAGTGTTAGCTTTGCCATTTTCTGTGTGACCTTGGGTGAGTTACATACGGTCTCTGGACCATGGTTAAGATGTTCGGTAACTTGCCAAGGTCACAAAGCTCGTAAATGGCAAAGCCCAGGATTTAAACCCAGGCAGTGAAGTCACTATATTTAATCATTACACTACAGTCTTCAATAAGTGTTTCTGACACTGCTAACACCCTCCACCAACCAAGCTACTCAGATCTAGGTAGGACACAGGATAATGACCCACTTGCGCTGACTGAGATCTTTAGCAAACTCCAATGAAAGCCAGTAAAAAATGAAAGAGAATGCCTAAAAGATGGCATAGACTTCTTTAAATGTGAAGGGCAAAGAAGAGATAAGAAGGCCCCGCCTCAGCGCTGCATCATTTGGCCTAGGATTGCATCACTGAGCTTTTTTCTCAGTCATGTGATTATTTTAATTCATGCTTCAAAATAAGAGAACTCTGGCTTTAATATTGATGTCATTTAGTCCTAAAAGCTCTTGATGTGAAAATGAAGCTGTCCAGTGGTTTTTCAAATTTATTTTTAGCAGAAAATCCTTTTTTTTAAAAAAATGAAACCTTACATAGAATGCCAGCATATAAAATAGAGTCAGCTGGTGTCCATTATGTGCTGCTAAGGCATAATAATAATGATGATGGTAATAATAGCAGCTAGTCCTTGCTGAGAACTTGCTGCATGCCAGGCACTATTTATTCTGAGACCTGACCCATAGTAACTCATCTAAGCCTTACGGCAACCCTATAAGGAAACTGAGGCACAGAAATATTAAGTAATTTCCTCAAGGTCACAGAGCTCAGTGTGGGAGCCAGGCAGGCCACCTGGAGGGCCCATGACTTTTCCCATCCTGCTGCTCTGCCATTCACTCCGGTTCACTACAGCTGCTTGCAAATGAGAGCCAGCACTCTGAACCATGCCTTTGCAGCTTGTGACTTGGGGTCATAGTGAAACCATTGTTCGATTTTATTATCCACAGGGCTTAAAACGTGTGAAATGTCTCCCCTGACTTACAGTTAGTTACACAGGTCTGTCATTGTATCTAGTCTTAGCTAGTCAGCTAAGGTGCTGACTTTGGGTCTTTCAAAGAGATATTCATGTTTGCCTCAAAGCATAAATTTTTAAAGCAGAATAACCCAAATGTTAGTATCCAAATTTGGTGAAAATCTGTCCATCCTTGAGAGCAGTTAGGAACAAACAGGCCCCAAATCCACTGTACTGACATAGATGAAAGAGGAACTGCACTGATCCAAGGGACTCATGGGCCCAGCAATAGCCCAGAAGGCATCTTCAGGGAGTCTTAGGCTCTGGGAACCAAGCAGAAAAGCCATGGGTCTAGCCAAGAAGAATGTGCTCTCTGCTATGGGGAGAAACAACAGATTTGGAAGTAGAGTCAGTTTGTAGGAATATAGAGTGAGGAAACACAGCAATGCTAGGATCTGACCCTCCAGCCAGCAACTTTTGAAGTACCTTCTGAGACACTGGTCATGGCTTGCTTGAGATGTTGCAGAGGCACTGGGGATGTCTGCTTTGGCTGGAACCAAGCATATGGTATATAATTTGCATGAACAGGCTGAGGCTGATGATAGGAACAATAAATAATAAGGTAAACTTCTCTTGAGCTTGATTTTCTTTACACTTTACTGATAAAATAGAACATTTAAATAAAACATGGAGCTTAAACATTAAGCTTCTAGAGAACTGAACCAGAACAGATTTCTCAATTTTGACATTATTGACATTTTGGGCTGGATGACTCTTTATTGAGTGAGCTCTCCTGGGCATTTTAGGATCATTAGAAATATTTCTGGCCTCTACTAACCATAGGCCATTAGCATGACCCTCCCCTCCCCTAATTTTTGACCATCAAAAATATCTCCAGATATTATCAAATGTCCCCTGGAGAGCAAAATAATACCAGTAGGACACTGAATTAAATGATTTCAGAAGTACCATTTGGCTACAGTCCTATGATCTCTGTGATATTTTAGATATTTTTATATAAAAAGTCAAACTCAGTAGATTTTTCCTACTGTTAAACTTGTCCTTTATCTGGATGCCCTGGTGGATATGTTGAGTCCAAGAGCACAGTGGTTTGCCATCACTCCAGTTGCTCCTGGCTACTTGACCTTAAGTCAGTTACTAAAATAACTTAGCTTTAATAATCCTTCACAGGTTCACCTCTCTCGCCACCTCCTGTTGCTTCCAACTGCACTGATCAGCCTTCCTCTTCCCGCAAATGTGAAACTGGAAGGAACATGAAAATAAATGTCAAGTGTCTTGGCTAAAGCTGACTCACCCAGACAGTCTTTCTCCTATCAAGGGGCACCATCTATTTTTTACTTTACACTTTTTTTTTTTTTTTACTTTATACTTTTAAATTGTCTTTTCCCAATCAACTTTCTTCAGTAATTACCACTTAGTTAAGGGCAGTCACACACTGTTTGTGAGCATAGGTGTTAAGAGTTTGAGCTCCATAGTCAGACCACAGCCTAGGTTTGAGTGCTGGCTTATCCATTCACTAGTTTCAGACTTGTGGGTAAATCCCGGAAACTCTTAGCTTCAGTTTCATTGTCTACAAAATGGGGATAGTAATAGTGCCAGCCCTCCAGGGTTGTTAGGAGGGTTTAACAAAATGCTGTATGTAAACTGCTTAGCAAAGAGCTATGCATATAGTAAGCACCGATATACACTATCACCCCTAGTATCATCACCATTACAATTATTTTTAATTATCACTTCATTCCCTTTCCTCCTATTTCAGCTAGAAGTACCTGGCGATAATGACGTCAGGCAGCCAAGGGATTGCTATAGGAACTTGTGTAGAAATAAACATTTTGAAACGCAGATGAAAACTTATCTCATCATCCCTTTTCACCGCTTACATCACCAGCCAAGATGTCCATAGGATGTCTACAATGAACTCAGCCAGAACAAGAAACCAGGAAATCCCAAAAGACTCTTTTCCCAAGCCCTCCAAATTGTTCTTCTTTTCTTTCATAGGTGCCTACATAGGGCCTCCCCAACTCCCTCCACCTTGCCTTTTCCAAAAGTAGCTACTGCCATCATTTGAAGCAGCTACACTTTACTTCAAAATGACAGGAAAGAAAAGATCTTGTTTCCTTGGTTTTATTTATTTGTTTGGCGAGTGAAAAACAAAAACTTGAAGGGAAGAGGTGACTCTCAGGTACAGCCAAAGTAGCTCTTGCCCCTTTCTCAGCACCTAGCATTAATTCCCTGCTGCCTGTGTGTCCAGCATGAGGGAAACAACCCTTTAGGATTTAGGAGTTCAAAAGTCTTACAGACCTCTTTTTATTTATTTATTTTTTTAAGATTTTATTTATTTGAGAGAGAGGGAGAGCATGAATGGGAGAAGGAGCGGAGGGGGAGAGAGAGAAGCAGGCTCCCCGCTGAGCAGAAAGCCTGATGCAGGGCTTGATCCCAAGACCCCAAGATCATAACCTGAGCCTGAGCCAAAGGCAGATGCTTAACCGACTGAGCCACTCAGGTGCCCCCTCTTTTTGCTTTTTAATCAGTAAAGATTTAAGTGTTTACCATGGAATCCTATTTCTTCTGTGTATGTGATCATCCAGGAGGGGCCTGGATGGTGGCTTTCTTTGTATGTAATGAGTATGTAGTGTAGCATCATGCTTACGCCTCCATTTGGAAATGCCCAGGCTGGATTTGGATCCCAGCTCTGCTATTTACTAGCTATGAGAAAAGAATTGTCTTTCCACACATTTCAAGACACTTTCCTATGCAGCAATGCAGATGGTCCCTGTGCTAACCAGCCGCTGGGAGACCAAGAGTAGGTAGCATTAACTCCATTAAACCAAGAGTGAGAGAATTTGTTAGCTGCTCAAGATGACATATCAGTTTTTCATGGATCAGAGAATAACTCTGGTGAGTTATTTGACCTGTTTGAGCTTCATTTTTCATATCTGTATTTTTTTCTGCACAGGGTTCTAATGACTCAGTTTGTAAACAATGCTTATGATACACTAAGCTCAAAGCCTGGCATCTAATAAATGCTCAATAAATCGTACTGAAAAGAATGGTTATTTAGGTGAAGACAATGATGGTCTATGAAGAACAGTGTATGAAATAAACCCCACACCAGCAGTTAGGATCCTAGACCCGTCCCTAATGGGAAAGTTATCTTGAGTGACTGTCTCAACCTCTGCAGCCCAGTTTCCTATTAGTCTAAAGTGAGGTTAATATTATCTGCCTCCAGTTGCTTAGAAAGAGAACAAAAGGTTCAATTGAGCTATAAGGAAGTATCTTTGAAAACCGTATGGTAAAAAACAGATTTAACTAATAATAATGTTCTCCTTTGCAGGCTACTTTTGTTGTTATTGCGTTTGATCCCTGCAATGGCAATCAATAGGCTTGGTTGCCCCTCATCCCTTCTAGCACATTCCTAGACATGGAGAACTTCCTAGAAACCCTTACTAAAGGTACCTCAAGGCAGAATCAGATTGGTACCCAAGTCTCTGACCTCAAGCCAATGTTTCTTTCTCACTCACAGAATGTGAGGGGTCCTACAGAAACTGTTCCCATCCTCCCTCTGGATATCACAGGAAGGCTAGATATATTGACAAATGGCATTAAATGAAAAGAGAGGCATCAAGTGATTTGGTGTAGCTATTCCATTTGCTAAATTTACAGAAGCATTTCTTCAGAGCTCTTTGTCTTTCCTTCCTTTTCCAGCTCTTCAGGGTATAAGAGTGTTCAGCTGCTGATAGCTGGTGACGTGCTTACTCGGGAACAGTTCATAAAGCATGACTGCTTCCAGGAGAGCTGTTTGTACAAGCCTGAGAGAGGGCTCAGTCCACAAATGGAGGCAGCAGAGACTGCCTGCAGAAAAAAATACGCAACTTCTTAAAGATCATTGCTATATTTCCAGTAGCTCCCTGATAGAGGCTGAGGCAAGGGAAGGAAGGATTGGGGAAGACATTTCTATTCCATGACCTTATAAAGTCCCATTGCAATACGAGCTGAGTGGGTTAGCAAGCTGTCAAGGGCTGGTGATCTCCTAAACAGATCAGCAGCATGTTGGGATTGGAGGTCAGGCAAAGGTCTAAAGTAGTTCACCATTGCTACTCCTTGTCACAGGACTCAACTGGAAAAATGTCACTAGTGAAGGCACTCTTCATACTCCAGGGCCTCCTGCACTTTTCAATAGCTGAAGTTAAGTAACTCAAGGACAGGTGATACCAAGGTACCATTGCCTGATTTGGCACTTGTCTTGGTTGAGACCACAGGTCCTTGCTGGGCTGATAAGAGAAGAGAAGAAAAATCAGTCAGGCATACTGGGATTATTTAGTATTGAAAAGAGAAGACCAGAGACAAATGCAACAGCCCTTCAGATATTTGAAGACAACTCTTAGGGAAAAGATGACAATGTTTTCAGCATGACTCCATTGAGCAGAGCAAGCACCAAAAACAGAGGTCACAGCAAGACAACCCTGCATCTGGTGGGTTGACAGATCAGTGGTCCAAAACAGAATGGAATGCTTTGTGAGGTAACAAGTTCCCCACTTGAAGCATCCAAGCACGGAGTAGTTTACAAACTGTGCTAGGTAGCCTTAGGGTTCTCTTGAAATTCAATAAAGTCACAGCATATGTAGGAATTAGCTTTGACAGTCCTGAAACAAAAATCACATTTGATTGAAATTACTTTTCAAAATCCTTTGAATTGTCCATAAAATACTATATCTATATATCCGAGTGGTTTTATTTTTCACAAGCCTGGACAATTAAGGCTGGATTGCCTCTGGGGACCATGTGATTGAAAATGGGTATCTTTACACACTGGAATCACTTTTAGTGGGGTTAGATGATTGAGGTTTGGAGGAATCACAGCTATTCATGTCTCTCACCAGAGCATGAGCTCTATGAGTGGATGGAGTAGCAGGAGGAACCACCTACATTATTTTAATTGATGTACATTTATTTGTGTGTGAGTGTGTGACACGTAAGATTGAGGGTGCCAGTCAAAAATTATATATGCCACTGGTTTATGAATTTCACAAAATGAGGACAGAGGTGAAATCTGGGTGAAAATTATAGCATCTTTGCAATATTTTTAAAGGCTTCTTATCTCTGTCTTACATGCTAGGGTCTTTCTGCCCCCCCAGCTTTATTGGGGTTTAATTTTAATATAATAAAATGTACCCACTTTAAGTGTACAGTCTTTCAAAAAAGTGTACAGTCTAAGTTTTAATAATTGTATATAGTTTTATAGCTGTCATCACAATCAAGATGCGTAACATTTTATCACCACTAAAACTTCCCTTGTACCCAAGGCCTCTTTGCAGCCAATCCTTTCCCCATCCTCTTGGCCACCAGAAACCATTGATCTTTCATCACTATAAATTTCCCCTTTGGGACACCTGGGTGGCTCTGTGGTTGAGCATCTGCCTTCAGCTCAAGGAGTGATCGTGGGATTCTGGGATAAAGTCCCGCATCAGGCTCTCCCTAAGGAGCCTGCTTCTCCCTCTGACTATGTCCCTGCCTCTCTCTCTCTGTCTTTCATGAATAAATAAGTAAAATCTTAAAAAAAAAAAAAAAAAAGATTTCCCCTTTTTAGAATTGCATATAAATGGAATCATACAGTATATAACAGTGTTTTGTATCTGACTTCTTTTACTCAGCATAACATTTTTAAGATGCAATCACATTGTTTTGCTTATCAATAGTTCATACACTTTTATGACTAAGTAACAGTCCTTAGTATAAATATATGTCAACACTTTATTTACCTGTTGATGGACATTTAAATTGTTTTTAGGTGGTTTTTTTTTTTAAGATTTTATTCATTTATTCATGAGAGACACAGAGAAAGAGGGGGGTGGGGGGAGAGGCAGAGACACAGGCAGAGGGAGAAGCAGGCACCATGCAGGAGGGAGCCTGACGTGAGACTCAGTCCTGGGACTCCAGGATCAGGCCCTGGGCTGAAGGCGGCACTAAACCGCTGAACCACCCTGGCAGTCCTGTTTTTAGTTTTTGATTATTATAAATAACATAGCTATAAATATATACATTCAAGTCTTTGTTTTCTTTTCTCTTAAGTAAATACCAGAAGTGGGATTATCAGGTTGTTGGGTGAGTTTCTGTTTAACTTTATAAGAAACTGCCAAACTGCTTTTCGAGCCAGCTGTCCTATTTTATAGCACTGGCATCAGCATTGTAGGAGAGTCCTAGTTATTCTAAATTCTTCCCAACACTTGATATTATCACTTTTCAATTTTAGCCAACTTAATGTGTGTGTAAGTGGTTTTAATTTGCTTTTCTCTGATACCTAATGATGTCAAGTACCTTTTCATGTGTTTGAGAATTGGAGGAATCACAGCCAGTCACATCTCTCATCCATACTTGTTTTCAAGTGCTCATTTTATCTTCTCTTGTGAAGTACTGTCCAAATATTTTGTCCTCTTTCTAAACTCAGTTGCATTTCTTATTATAACTGAGTTATCAAGAGTTCTTAATAAATTCAGGAGGCAATCTCTCTGTCAGATAAATGTTTTGCAAATATGTCCTATAATAGTATAGCTTTCTTTTTGGTCTACTCTGTGTATTTCAAAACACAAAAGACTTTTTTTTTTTTTTTTTTGTCGTGATCTAACTTGTAAATTATGTTCTTTTATTTTTTGTGCTTTCTGGTGTCCTATCTAAGAAGTCTTTACCTAACCCAAGATCATAAAGATTGTTTCCTATGTTCTCTTCTGGAATTTTGTTGTTTCAACTCATCTCTCGGTCTATGATCATTTCAAATTAACTTTTGTGTATAATGTTAATAAGAGTCAAGTTTCATTTTTATTCTACACAGATATCCAGCAATTCCAGCACCAGTGGTTAAAGAGAATATTCTTTCCCCATTGAATTACCTTGGAATCTTTGTTAAAATCAATGGACTATTTCTAGGTTCTCTATTCTGTTCCACTTACCTGACTGTCTATACTTAGGTTAGTACCATCACAATCTTACTTTCCAATCAGTTTTGAAATCAAACAGAATAGGTTGTTCAAACTTGATCTCCTTTTTCAAGATTGTTTTGGTTATTCCAGGTCTTTTGCACCTTAATATAAATTTTAAAATTAGTTTGACAATTTCTTCAATTTTTTTTTCTGCATCTACTGAAATGATCACATGGGTTCTCTTCTTCATTCTTATTAATATAATGAGATGAATTGATTGATTTTGTACGTTAAATCCAACCTTGACTTCCTGGAATAAATCCAAAATGACCATAATGTACTGTTCTTTTATATATGACTATGTTTTATTTGCTAATATTTTGTCATGGATTTTTAACCTATGTTCACGAAGGATATTGGTATATAGTTTCCTTCTTTCGTGATGTATTTAGCTGATAATACTGAGCTTATAAAATAATTTGAGAAGTGTTCCCTTCGTCTTTCCTAAAGTAGTTGGTGTAAAAAATAATTTTTTCCTTAAATGTTAGGCGGGTTCCACCAGTAAAGTCATCTGTGCCTGGTTCTCTTTATAAAGAGATTTTTATTTTACTTCAAATTTTTAATTGACATAGAGTATTCATTTCTTTTTGTTTCTTCTTATGTACATTTTGATCACTTATGTCCCGGAAAGGATTTGTCTGTTTTCACTTGTCAAATTGATTGTCATATAGGTGTTTACAATATTCTCTTATTATTACTTTATGTCCGTAGGATATATAGTGCTTAGTAATACTGGTATTTTGTTTATTATGTCTTGAGCAATCAGTGATACATCAACTTATAGATTTTTTTCAAAGATCACTTGATTTTCTTTTTGCTTCATTTATTGTTTGACTTTTTTCTGTTTTGTGTCTAATTTTTATTTCATTGACTATACTTATGTTTGTTTATTATATTTTTCCTTCCTTGCCTTAGGTTTACTTTGGTGTTTTTCTAATTTCTTAAGGTACAAATGTAGATCCTTGACTTTTAGATCTTCTTTTTTAATATAAGAATTGAAGCTATAAATCTCTCTCAAAGCTAGCATTTAGCTGTATCCCACAGATTCTGATGTTTTATTATAATTAATTCATTAAATTTAGATTCTAATTCTTTAGATTTATTGAGATTTGTTTTATGGCCTAACATATCTTGGTGAGCATGTGCCCCTGAAAAGAATGTATATGCTAGCAGTTGTTTGTAGTTCTATAAATGTCATTCATATAAAAGTGATTGATAATAATATTGATATTTTATCTTTACTAATTTTTTCATTCTACCAATTGCTGAGAGAAAGGTATTAAACTTCTAACAGTAATTGTGGAATTATCTATTTTCTCTTTTAACTGTAATTGTTTCATATATTTAAAGGTCAGTTATTAGGCTCACATAAAAATGCACAATTGTCATGTCTTCCTAATAAATTAATGAAATTTCTCTTTGTCTTTGTCTTGAAATATTTTTTCCTCATATTAATATAGCCACTCCAGTCCTGTTATGCTTGCTGTTTTCATAGTATATCTTTTTTCTATTTACTTTCATCCTATTTGTGTATTTTTAAATTATTTTTATAATAGTTTATAATTCATTGATTCTTATTCATTCTGACAATTTTACACTTTAATTGACATGTTAAGTTTCTTAATATTTAATGTAACTTTTATATACTTATGTTTTAGTCTACTATTTTGGCATTTAGTTTTGAATTTCCCCCTCGGGTTTGGTTTTATGTTATTATTACTCCTTTGTTCCTGAAAATTTTTAGATTATTTTCACAATACTTAGAATTCCATTTTAATTTTTCTCTTGATTTTTTTAGCTACACTTCTTCATATTATTTGTTTTGGTGGTTTTACTAGGTTTTAAAGTGTAAATCCTTAAATTTTAGTGTCTACTTGGAGTTAATGTGTACCATTTCATATGAAATATAAAAGCTTTGCAATCAAGAGAGTCATTTATTCTTCTACTTCTCTCTTTATGCCATTGTTATATATATTACATCTGCTTACATAAAAATCCCAGAAGACAATGTTATCTGTTTTTTCCTTATACAGGCACATGTATTATAAGCAAATTAAGGAAAAAGCTAAAAAAATACACTTTTTAAAATTTATACAGATATTTCCCATTTCTGATGCCTTCTTTTCCTTCCTGGGGATTTGGGTTTCCATCTGGTATCATTTTGCTTTAGCTTGAAGAAGTTCTTTTAGTGTTTCTTGTAGTACAGATCTGGTGGCAACAAATTCTCATAGTTTTCTTTTATCTGAAAATGTGTTTTGCTTTATTCTTGAAGAATTACTTTTGCTGCTTATATAATACTGTTTTTTTCCTTCTTTAACTATTTAAGAATGTTTCAATCTCTTTTGGCTTTTAACTAAATCATTATTCCCTTATATGTAATGTGTCATTTTTCTTTGATTCCTCTCAAGACTTGCTCTCTTCCTTGGCTTTTCATAGTCATTGACACATTTGTGCCTACAGGCTTTTTCATGTTTATTCTGCATGTGGTTTTTTGTTGTTGTTATTTTTTTCATTTTAATCTGCTTGTGGTTTATTAAACATTTTTGAATGAGTTAAATTTGTCTTTTATCAAATTTGGGAAGTTTTGACCATTATTTCTTTACATATGTTTATTCTCCATTCTCTGATTCTTATCCTTCTGAGATGTCAATAACATTCATGTCAGACTATATTATCTAACAAGGCCCTGAAGCTCTACTCATTTTCTCTCTGTTCTTCACATTGGATAATTCCTGATCTAGCTTCAGATTCACTAACTCTTTCTCTATCATGTCTGTTCTCCATTGTCTATCCAGTGAAATTTTTATTTCAAATATTTTATTTTTGGTTGTAGAATATTATATTTTTACATTTTTATGTAAAGCATAGCATGCTTTCTATCATTGAAGGTGGTTATAGTTTCTTTAAATTTTATGTCTGCTATTTCCAAAGTCTAGGTCATCTTGGGGTTAGTCTTAGCTGATGGGCTTTTCCTTTTAAAATTAGACATATTTTTCCTGCATTATATGTTGAGCATCCTGGGCACTATGAATGTTAAGCATGGAGATTCTAGATCTTGTTTTTTTCTACAAGATAGTTTCTTTAAAATATTTATTTATTTATTTATTTATTTATTTATTTATTTATTTATTTGAGAGAGAGAGACAGAGAAAAGAGAGCACAAGCAAGGAGGAGAAAGAGGAGAAGCAGGCTCCCCTCTGAGCAGGCAGCTGGATGCTGGGCTCCATCCAAACACCCTGAGATCATAACCTGAGGTAAAGGCCTACCAAACCATCCAGGCGCCCCAGATATAGTTTCTTTTAACAGGTGCATACTTGGTTAGAATGAACTGTAAACTCTTTTCTTGAACAGCAGCTCCTATCTCAGTTCAAATCTGTTTGTTTTTGATGGATATTCTTGAAGCCTGTTCCATCATGCATAGTTCAGGAGGCAACCAGAGATGTGAGCAAACAGTGTGTCCCCTCTCTGGCTCTTTCCTGTCTGAAATCACACTCCCATTTTCTACAATGGGTATGGTTTCCCTAGATCCAGTCCTCTGGACACTCATGTCACAAAGACTGAGATTTTTCACAAACACTCCCACCAACTGCAGTGCCTCCTCCCCACACCTCTTCCTCCACTTCTACACTTTGTCTTTTCACTGTTAAAATTATTTCTACTGACAGGGAAACTTATTAACACATAAAAAGTTCTATTTTTACTGAGCTCTACTCAGGTTAGGCTTGCCAACAATCCATTTCTTAAATACTTCTTTATATCCATCTCTCTCTTTACTTTTGATCTTCCTCTCATTTTGAGTGCCTTCTCTAATGCTTCTTTGGTTATTCAGGTCCTACTATCTAAATCATAACTCCTGCCCTACCTTAAAACCTTCTGCCATTCTGTTCCAAATTAACACTGCCTCCTTTAACTCTTTTTTCCCCTAGAATTTCAGCAGGGACGCACATAGGCAGTTATTTACTTTTTTTAAAAAATATTTTATTTATTTATTCATGAGAGAGACACAGAGAGAGAGAGAGAGAGGAGAGAGAGAGAGAGAGAGAGAGAGGCAGAGACACAAGGCAGAGGGAGAAGCAGGCTCCATGCAGGGAGCCTGATGTGGGAATTGATCCTGGGTCCCCAGGATCACGCTCTGGGCTGAAGGTGGCGTTAAACCTCTGAGCCACCCAGGCTGCCCAGTTATTTACTTTTTGAGATAAAGGGTTTTTTGGGTTTTTTGGGTGTTTTGTTTTTTTTTTTTTTTCCCCCTCAGAATTGGCTTAACCTCCATGGCCATAAGAAGTCTTATGCAATTATTTTTTTATCCTCCACAATAATTAAAGGCAGACAGATAAAGATTAAATCCAAATTTTGTTACTTATTTACTATGTATTTCAGACAAGTTACTTACCTCTGTAACTTCAGTATCCTTGTCTCTAAAACAGACTTTACAATACCTGATTTATGGGACTATCTTATAATAAGTAAAATTATTTCCCTAGTACAAATATTCTATTATTCTTTATGAATGTTTCATATCTTCTTTTTCGCTCAAATTTCTAATGCCTCTGCCCCTTCTTCATTTTCACTGAATGAATTTTTGCTTCTGATTTCACTGAGAAAACTGGGAAATCAGTTGCAGTGAGAAAGAAACTTCCACACATTCCTACCAACTAATGTACCTTTATACCTATATCTATGACCATTTTCCCTATCTTTCCTCTTGTGAAATGCCAACACTGCTATATAAGACAATTCCTTTACTTGTGTACTTGATGTCATTTTTTTTACTCAAGGACATTGTTCCTATGATTATTCACTTTCACTCCTAAGTCATCAGTGTCCTGCCTCACCTCAGTCCTCTCTACCGACATGCAAACATGCTGTAATGACTTCCCCCATTAAAACAAATGAATTTCTTCTCTTTCCTTCGTCCTATCCTCTATTAACAAACCTCAATAGTTGTTTACACTCACTCTCTCCCTTCCCTTGTCCCTCATTTTCTGCTAGATCAATATACTCAGGATTTTCTAACTAGTGATGAGAACACTTCTTGTTAAGAGCTTCATATTGGTAAATCCAATGCCCAGTTAGCACTCCTCATTTTTCACTTTCTTCACTGGCTTCCAGGATTCTATTTTCCCTTGGTTCTCTTCCTATTTCATTGGCCATTCTTTTTCAATCTCCCAGATTCATTTCTTAGGATACTTTTCTGCACTCACTGTCTAGATGATTAATATTATCCCATTGTTTTAAATACCATCTATGCATTGATGACTTGAAAATGTATGTATCTCCAACTTAGATATCTTCTCCAGATTCCAGATGTAAATAACCAGTTGTCTTCTGGTTATTTTCACTTGGATAATTAATTGTTATCTCAAACCTACTTACACAAAACTGAACTCCTGACCTTATCTCTCAAGCCACCTTTTTCATAGTCTTCCCGTCTCAGTACATAACTCCATCTTCTCAGTCACTTGTATCAAATATTGCACTCTGTCCTTGACTCCTTTTTCTCTTTTGCCCCATATGCAATAATACATCAAGAAATTTTGGGGGCTCTTCTAAATATATCCACAATCTGACTGCTTATCATCTCCAACACTAGTTCATTGGTCTAAACCACCGTAATCCCTCCAGTGGCAATATTATTTTAATAACCTCCAAACTGCTTTTCCTACTTCCATTCTTTGCTCTTGCTCTTTGCTCTTCTCAAAAATGACAAGCATGCTTCTGCTTCAGGGCCTTACTTACACTGGCTCTTTTCTAGAAGTTCCCTTCCTCAAGTTAGTCCCAAAAGTAAGGTTTTACTGCCTTACTTCTACTCTCTGTTCAAATGTCAACTTCTCATAAAAATTTTGTCTGACCTCACCATATAAAATAGCAACCATATCTTCACTAACCAAACCTCTTACCCTGCTTTATTTTGCTTCATTGCACATATCACTATCTGAAGCAGCATATAGTTGTTTCTCTCCCTCCCTCTTTTTCCCCTCCTCCCTTTCCCTCTCCCTCACCCTCCACACAGAAACAGTGACAAGGATTTTTGTTTTGTTTTGTTTTTATTTTTTTATTTTTCTAAGATTTATTTATTTATTTATGATAGACATAGAGAGAGAGAGAGAGAGGCAGAGACACAAGAGGAGGGAGAAGCAGGCTCCATGCCGGGAGCCCGACGTGGGACCCGATCCCGGGACTCCAAGATCGCGCCCTGGGCCAAAGGCAGGCGCCAAACTGCTGAGCCACCCAGGGATCCCCGGATTTTTGTTTTGTTTTGTTTCACTGCTGTATCCCCAGGGCCTAAAACAATGCTTGACATATAAGAATCACTCAGTAATTATCTATTATTAAATGGATGGATGAATAATACAAATTGATGTCCTCTCACAGTACCTGGAATACAGTTAGCACTTAGTAAATCCTAGGTCTTATTACCAGGCACTTGATAAATATGTGTTGAATAAATAAATGAGTTTGTTCAAAAGTAGCTGAAAGAATGTTATCTACATTGAGGCAGAATCATCATCTGCCTCTTGATCTTGTGTCTCACCTCCTGATCACCTTGCCAGATTCTCCATTCAGACACTAGGTGCCTAGGGCTCAGAAAGCCATTGCATCCTACTTGTGAAAGCCCACCTGAATGTAACCTTACCCTCAAACAGTTGCAAAGATATCAGGAGCAGCTATTGCTCACTTGCCAGAGAGATCCCCTGTGTAAAGCCAAACTCACCCACAGAGGTTCAGCCCAGATATGGCCTGGCTAGTCATAATGACATAAGGCTGGGTCAGGACCACGTGGCTTCTCTGAACTTAAACATTAAAAGCATTTTTATTCCCCATATTTTCCTTAGACTTATACACTGCAAGCAAGGTTGGTTCATCTCAGTAGGTGCTCTAGGTTTATGACTTTTAATATCTAAAAGGAACTGAAAATAATAATAATGGAGACTATTGTTGAGTAAAACAAAGCAGCTTCTACATCTTCCCTATATAGTTTCTTTATTCAGAATCAACTATTTTCTTGGTTAAATTTCTTTGATTCGCTTACTTCAAACTAGAAGAAATGTTAAAAGGGCATTTATGGGAAGGTTAATAGGGTCTCACACAGAATTCAAAGAAAAGCTGACCTCAGGCCTCTGGAAGGGTAGAGATCCAGGAGTCTTTTCACTAGGATTTTGCCATTAGAATGACACATGGAAACTCCAAGCTAGAAATAATTTGATTGCACCAGCTGATTTCTTGACATGTGTTCAGGCCTAACCAATTGTTCCAATCAATTGACTGGAAGAGGTGGGTTGGGGAAAGGGGAGTCATATAAGAGAAACATGATACCAGGAGAAATGTAGTTTTCAGAAAAGGAAGAATAACTGGACAAATATCCCGGAAGTGTCTCAAACACATAAGGGAGAGTAGAGGGCAGTTAAGAGATGTTGCTCGATAGGCAACATATACATACAAAAGAAAAATGCTTTGTCAACTCAATCATCTGATCTAACAAAAACAAAATATTGATTTTTCTGAGAAGCTCATTCAGCCTGGACCATATGCAACAGCTGTGCATGCTGTATCTGGCATGCATCATTACAACTCTCATAAAACAGGGGGGAGGCGCATTAGGAAGCCAAAGAATTAACTTCCAACCCTATCATGTGGTCTTAGACTATGATTTAAACTTTATTTGCCTCAGGTTCCTCATCTGCAAAACGGGAAGAATAATATTTTCCCACACAGCATAAGAATGAGGTGAGATGGCAGATAGTGTAGTACAGAAGTCAAGAAAACAGACCTGATGTCCAACCAACAGTACAACCTCACCTTCTCAGAGCTACACACTCTGTATCTTTAAAACAAGGACAAGTGCACCCACCATGGGCTCTGTTGGCATGAAATAATTTATACAAAGCACTGTGCATAGGTCCTTATAGTTCAAGGGCTTAAAACTGTAGTTAAAAACTTGTTAAGTGGGCAGCCTGGGTGGCTCAGCGGTTTAGCGCCGCCTTCAGCCCAAGGCGTGATCCTGGAGACCAGGGATCAAGTCCCATGTCCGGCTCCCTGCATGGAGCCTGCTTCTCCCTCTGCCTGCATCTCTGCCTCTGTCTGTGTGTGTGTGTGTGTGTGTGTCATGAATAAATAAATAAAATCTTTTAAAAAAATAAAAACTTTCAAGGAAGTGATAGTACTTTGAAAAATGTAAAACACCTGTGGGTGCACAATATGGTTTTTGATATTATTATTGTTACTATTGCTATTATCATAGCTTCACTACTGATTCAAGGAAGCACAGTAGGAACAAGAATGAAGAAAGTATAACTTCAAAGTATGTTCTTATCCTTCCTTATTCAAAAGACTCTTCCTTGCTACCAAGTAAAAGAAAAATACTTTGACTTGCTGGATAAAGCCATCTCCAGCCTCGTTTCTTGCATTCTCTCCTTCTTGTTAGTGTTGCTTCCCCCGCTGTATTTCATAACCAGGCTCACTGGCTATGGGTCAGTCCCCAAATACACTTGTGACTTAGAAATCTCTGTGACTTTATTTATGCCCTTTTCTTCTCTTGGAAAGATCCTTTGATTAAGCTCTGCCCATTGAAATTCTTATTTTAAATCCCATATAATCTCCTAGATTCTCACTGCAATGACTGCCATTGCCAGCTTCTAGGTTATTCATTCACTCCTTCAAACTTTGTTTGTACCTTTGCTCATAATTAGCTCTTGTTTTTTTTTTTTCTGTTTTGTTTTTTTTTTTTTACTATTTTTTATTTTTTTTTAATTTATTTTTTATTGGTGTTCAATTTACTAACATACAGAATAACCCCCAGTGCCCTAGCCCTTGTTTTATTTAGGTATTCTATTTAGTTGTTTACATGATCCAGCCTCCCACCCCATTAAAAGCACCAAAGGGCAGGAGGCAGTACTGTGCATCATTGTTTTATAATCCCTGTTAGCTAGCACAGTGGCTGACATACAGAGTTGTTGGAAGGGGAGGGAAGAAAAAAAGGCAGGAAGACAGAGGGTTATAAACTGCACTCTGTAGAGCTCAGACACATGATCATGATAAGCATTTAGCACTATGTTCTAATCAATTGGATCACCCAGCCTAGCAGAGTACCCAGAAGTGAAAAAATAAACTTCTTCTGATTATAAACTCAGGAGAGTTTTTACCCTTTCCATGATGGCAATCATGGAATTCCAGGATATCTAAACCCTAAAGGAACCCAATGATAATTTAATTCAGTATCTCCATATTACATATAAAGAAAGTGAGGCCTAGAGAGATTTAACCTCCAGCCCCCAAAGGAATTAAGTGAGCAGCTGACCTGAGGCTAGGATCAGGGCCCCTCTGTGCCTGCCATGTCCAGACTATCTTTCCCTGCTCCCACCTGCCATTTCTAGGCTTGACCTGATTTTCATCTTCCTGGGCTTGGCCCCTGACTTCATGTCCCCAGTTCCTTAGTAGCCCAACTCAGTATGACAGTGGCTCATTCTAAGGACTTCTTATTTAGACAAAGAAAAAAGAGAGGTACACAGCCCAGAATGAAGCAGCCAACAAAAGACCTAAGTGAGCCCACAATGTTAGAAGCACTGTCCATAAGCCCACCCTCATCTTTGATACCAGCGGCAAGTTTGGGGGTTCCCAAGACCACCCCTGGGGTTGTTAATTCACTAGCAGGACCCAGAACTCACTGTATACTGTTAGACTCATGGTTATGGCTTATGACAGGGGAAAGATACAGTTTCAAATCAATCAAGGGAAGAATTCATGGGGCAGCTTCCAAAAAGTTCCAAAAGCAGAGTTTCCACTGTCTTATTACCCTAGAGCTGGGGATAGTGCTGCTTTCCCAGCACCAGGTGTGACAACATATGCAGAGTATTTGTCAACCAGGGATGTTCCCCGCACTCCTTAGTGTGCAGAGTTTTCATTGGGGTTTTATTATACAGACACATTTGACTGCCCAGATGGTTAAGGCTCTCTACATGTTGACCTGATACTGTGTAACCCAAAGTTCCCGTAGAAAATTGCATCTTTAGATTATCTAGAATGACCCAACATCCACAGGCAAACAAAAACACTCTCAGGCAAGACTTTCTGAAACCTTAGAGGTTACTTCCCAGAAGTGGAGGGAGAAGGGCAAACCTTTCAGGCAAGGTTAAAATCTTTACCATCACATAGATACTCTTCCTGGACCCTCCTTGTCCTTACTTCAGCAAAGCATATTGGGAAATGTATGAGCTTTGGCATCAAACAGGCCTGTGCAGGCTTTATCATTTATACTCACACGACTTCAGCCAGGCATTCATATCTGCTAACTAAGTTTTTCCCTTTGAAAAATGGAGATAAAATACCTATCACTTGCAGTGTTTGTAAAGATCAGAGTTAATGCTTTTAACACTTCATATAATGCTCACATGTAGTACATACCAAATAAATGAGAGATGTCATTAATACCTTATGTTCCTCAGTCATTTCTTCATCCTTTTTTCTGTTGTGATTTCTTGCTCTCCCTTTCTCTTTCATGATCTCTCTCATTCTCCCGTGTCCTGTTTCCTTTTCCAACCTTTCATCTTCTCTCAAGATATGAAGATGTCACTTCAGTGTACTGTGAATAAGGAAATGCCAAACTCAGAGGAACCAAATCCTGCAGCAGCCTTGGGATATATTGCCCTCTAGAGACGGCCCCTGTTGGACAAAGCCATCTGTCCCAGGCTGGGATGAACAAGAGCTAACACATTGTAATAACTTAGCTCCACTCCAGAGCTGGTGTAAATTGAAGATGAAAATATGTTTTCCAAAAATACTCAGGTTGCTACAGATGTCTGGGCCTGCTTCACCTTCGGTTATACAATAATCTTGCCTGGGCTTCTCTTCTGGGTTCACAGGGATGGCTGGGCTCACATGCCAAGAAACATTCCTAAGAAAAGCTCTGTGATCCTCACTAGCATTAGCAACCAGTATACTCAGTGCACAGAAAAAGAATCTAAAGCATTCAAGAGTAACATTGACCATTATAAAGTCAGGTCTTAGCAAGACCACAGAACTCAAACTGTCCAGAGCTACACTTATATATCTCTCAGAGGTTTCCCTTATGCTGCCTGGAATTGTTCCCGGATTTGGGAAAGAGAAAACTTCTCCACGCTACTATTCTGTGATTCAGATAACCTTCTATGTATACTTTCCTTCAAAATACTTTCTCCTACATCACTACAATCATAAAGATGGAAATCCAAAAGAGTCCTGGTTTGGGGCTTCTGTTTTCAGACTATTAAAGATCTGAGTCACCGGTTTTGCTGTTTTCTTCCCTGCACTTCCTCCCACAAATGTGGCACTTGGAATGGTCAATGGTAAGGAGCCTGTATATTTTCTGCGTGAGAATCTCATGATAAATCTGTGACATAGTCCCAGGCAATAAGAGCTGTGTAAGATAGTTAAACACTGGTGCACTGCTCCTATTTTACCACAAGGTCTAGAGAGAGAAAGTCACTTCTCCAAGGTCACAGACCTTCTTAGTGAGCTGAGTGGGTGACTGACTAATCTCAGGTAATGAGTAAAGACTAAACTAAAGTGAAAGCAAATATTTTGCTTTCCATATCTTCTGGCTATTTTTATATCTGGCCTCTCTTATTTGCCTTGAAATTATATTTCCCCTGTGAACATTCCTTCCTTCCTTTACCTTATTTAAAGTCCTCTTCCTTTTCTAAATCAGGTATCATTATCTTTTTCAATCTAGATATTTTTAAAATTATCAGGTCAGAGGAATAAGGTCCTCTTCCTTAGTTCATTAATGCAACAAATATTTATCAAGTTCCTCTACACACAAGAAACTATTCTAGGCTATCTAAAAACTGGAAAGAACAAAACAGACAAAAATCCCTACCCTTGTGTAATTTATATTTTATTAGTGGGAAGCAAGTAATAAGAAAACCAAAAATAATAAAAATCATGTATCAAATGGTAATAAATGTTTTGGAGGAAAAAAAATCTAAGGAAGAATAATAAAGAGGGTTGAAGCATAGAGGGCTTGCAGTTTAGGGTGGTCAAGGAAGTTCCCAGTGAAAAGGTGACATTTGAGTAACCAGGGGAGGTGATCAAGAGAGTCCAGTGGGTATCAGGACAGAGGTAACAGCAGGTTCTTGGGCTCTGAGGAAGCATTCCAGGAGTGTCCTAAGAACAACGAGGATACAACTGTGAATACAGCAAAGTAAACACAAAGGTAGAGGCTTAGAACGGGGGCCAGAGAAGAGAGGAGGGGCCAGAAAGTGGAGGATCTCCTGTTGTAACTGCATAGTAACTAAGGAATACAAACAGAAAGGAACTTCAGTTATTTTGGCTTTTACTCTGAGCATATAGGAAGCCATTTAAGACTTTTGAGTGGAGTCATGAATCACTTGATTTCTGTTTTTAAGAACAAGTATGGCTACTCTTTTAAAAATAGACTCTTGGGAAGCCCAGGTGGCCCAGCAGTTTAGCGCCGCCTTCTGCCCAGGGCCTGATCCTGGAGATCCGGGATGGAGTCCCATGTCAGGCTCCCTGCATGGAGCCGCTTCTCCCTCTGCCTGTGTCTCTGCCTCTCTCTCAATCTCTCTCTCTCTCTCTCTCTCTGTCGCTCATGAATAAATAAATAAAATCGTAAAAAAAAAAAAAAATAGACTCTAAGAAGCCATAGTAGAAATGCAATCAGCTTGGTGTTTATTGCAACAAGCTAGTTGAAAGATGTTTGTGGTTCAGATCAAGGTATATCAACAGTGAAAAATGCTCAGACTCTGAATACATACATATTAAGGCAGAGAAGAGGTGGTATTTCCTGATTTCTTGTATATAATTGGATAGAGGGTACAACAGAGAGACATAGACAGAAAGTCAAAGGGATATGAGAATAACACAAAAGTATTTGGCCAACAACTGGAAGGATGGAGCTGCAATTTGGATACAAATTATGATTAATCTCTCTCTCTGCCTCAGTTTTCTCATTTGCCAAATGGGTAAACTAGTTGAAATGATAAATTTAAAAAGTTAAGTGAATTGTTACAAGCAAAATGCTTAGAATTATTCCTGGTTCATAATAAGCAAATGTTAGCTACTATTGTCACGATTCTCTTCTTTTTCCTGCTTATTTCTTTCAGAGAACTAAGCATAATTTTTTGTCATCTATTTCCTTCACTGAAATGTAAGCTTCATGAGGACAAAGATCTCATATATCAAGTTCATTCTATATCATCAACTTCTACAACAGTGTTTCAGCCTTAACATATGCTTGATAAATATTCATGAGTAGAAGTGTGAAAAGATAGAACACTCAGACTGCCTGGATTTCCCATGATGTCTTTGTTTGATATATGTACTGCCTATTTCATACACTCATACTTGTCTGTTTTCTGTTTAGAAAATTTGGTCACTGGCATTAAGGAGAGCCTTAAAAGGTAGACCACACATAAGTTAAATAGTGCACTCTGAAAAGTCTATGCTATGCCTTGATGGAAGGAAGACTTCTACATAAATACAGCCATCAGCAGAAGCTCTGAAATTCCAGACACCACAGTCCATGCCTGTTCCTTCTGATGCTGAAATCAATGCACCTGGTTCTTTAATTAGCAGAGCCATTGCTCTGCCTCCACCCCCTGGTTCCGCTGTCAAGATGTCGCACATCTCTGAGCTGGCTTTCCATCCCAAGATGGTTTAGCTTGCTGTGCATGGCTGGAGGAAAGCAGGAAAAGGGCAAGGAGCCAATTAGGTTGAAATGGAATCCAGTCTTTGGAGGCCCCTTGTCAGGGTGAAGAGTATTGGATGTTCCCAAAGATGACAGATGCTTCTTTATTTGGGCTGATCTCAGGGGTTAGAGGTCATTTGTAAATAAGATTTGCTCCATTTGGTATGGCAAGTCCTGTTCTTTGTGCCTCTTTTTTTTTTTTTTTTTTAAGTCCATGAGTCTTTCTCTGTGTTTCGACATGCTCACTGCCAGCAGAAAGGCCATTTGGTCTGGAATAAATATTTCAAATCCTTCGGAGCAGCTGAAGTAGCAACCAACTGTTAGATAGGTTCACTTAGGGCACCAGTGATCAGTTCGTACAATGCTAAAAACAATCCAATGAAAGAGGGAAGGTAGAACAATGCACGTGATGAATAAATGAACAAAGAATTGAATGAATGAGTGAATATATTAGTGAAGTCTCAAAGATTATTTCCTCTTATTTGAGCTGAAAGGAGAGGAAATATGCTAAATTGTTATTTAGTCTTTATTTTGTTGGTCTAAGTAAATTTAGTCTTTATATAGATGATATTCCCTGGAATGTAATCTTCAAGTAAATATGAACCTATTCTGACTACAAACACAAATTTTAATCCAAATCAGGGAATTTTAACCCAGGTCAATAGACTCACAAGTATCCATGAACTGCCTGAAATGTGCTTTTTAAAATATATTTAGTTAACAACCACCTATAAGGAAAGCACTTAGTATGGGGCAGTCATTGTTCTAATGTTTTAGAAAAATTATTTCCTGTAATCCCCACAACCCTGGGAGGTAAATATTATTACTATCCCCATACTAGTTCTCAGATACTAAGATAAGTAGGACTTAGCAGCTAGTAAATGAAAGAGCTAGTAGTTTGGATCTAATTGTATCATCATGATAGGTCAAGGAGAAGACATGGATATTGAGGGGTGGTTTTTTTATTTTTTATTTTTTATTTTTTGGTTTTGCTTTATAAGAGAAGGAATAATGAAAAGAATCAGAATATCTCATAGAATCCAAAGGCAAAGAGAGCAGCTAGCCTCACAAGGCATTAGAACCAGAGAATGACGAATCATCAGGAGCTGTTGTAACCATCTACCTGGTCTCTTAGCTTTTCTTTGTGTTTTCTCTGCAAGACTGGCCTATGAACCCACTCATCAGCTGGAATGAGTGGCCCACAATAGCTGACCAAGACACAACCCCAGCTTCTTAGCCTTTCTCATCTGGCTCTCACCTTTACCTCTCATTGGTGGTTCCACAGATAAATAATGATTAGCCTAAGTGGATAGGGTTTTTAAGTTCAATTTCTAGAAACTTCATTGCCTATCATGAGTTGTACTTAAGTAGCCTGTTCAGAACTGTGCATTCCATGTTCATTCCTTCATGCAATGATACTCACGCCAATGAACTTTGGCCTTGGGGAAGTCAAAATGGTGGGCTTGAACCCAGGGATGATAGTGTTGAAGATCTAGCAGAACCCACTTTATATCTTGAAACATTATTTTCCCCATAAAATCAACATTATAAGCATTATAAATCAGGTAGAATCACTATAGTTACCTATGAATGTTCATTGTTCAAGAAGTGTTAATATTTGAGAAAGAACAGACTATCCCATGCCAGAATGTGCCATTTTAGCACATGGATTATTTCAAACTGAGGATAGGGCCCAGCCGACTCAGAAAGAGCTTTTTACCTCCCCTGCATAGCATGGCAAACATTTGTTTACCAAACATTTGCTCTTCACACCTTCCTGTGAATTATTTCTTCTCTTTGAAGTCTCAGATCCCTAGCCCTTCTCCTTAGCTCAGAGTGGTATATAAGTCTCATTACCTGACAGAGAGACTCATATTTTTATGGGCTCCCACACATATGAAGTTTGTTTTTCTTCTATTAATCTATCTTATGTCAATTTATTTTTAGGTTAGCCAAAGAACCTAGAAGGGAAGAAAAGATTTCCACCCTTACACATTCCATAAGGACAGAACACCACTGTTCATGAAGCCCTAGGTGGTCTGATGCATCCTGACCTGTGATTCAAAAAGAACAATGTGTGTGTATTGCCCCTAACTCATGAAACCCCAAGTGGCAATTTTCTACTTACACTGTTTGTATCATAAGTAACAGCACACACACATACACACTCACTTCTTGGCAGCCACAACTTGTATTAAAACTCGCCTACTCACCACAGCCAACGTAGACACTCATGCCAGTTACCATCTGCATGAATTGACACCAACAATAATAAGAAAAGGCAATGGGCTGAGTCATGAGATGGAATCATTTTTGATTGCATGACTTTATGAGCAGACATGCAAATCATATGCTTCTTTATCAAAGCTACAATTTTGGCCAAGGCAACATCTCTCTTTGAAAAGCTGACAGCAGATGTGGTGAAACATCAAAAAAGTTTTCAGCATGAGTAAAGGATAGTTTGAGCTCTTCGGGAAGAGGAAGCTATCAAGGAAAAGCTGCAAATGCAGAAAAGAAGCAAGGCAAGAATCCTCCAGAGAGTTTGGTAGTTGAAACTATTGAAGTAAGATGCTAGCAATTGCACAATATTTTACATCACAAAACAAGGATCAAGATTTCCTGGTCAAAGCCCCACTGCAAAGGTTTCCAGGCATAGTGACTCATAAGAAAAGTTTAGGAGGGTTGACTTTAATTTGAATTCAATTCAAAGGACCCTGAAGCAAAGAAGAATGCTTAAGAAGCTTGTTAGAGTGATATTGGCCAGAAAAGGAAGCCAGCATTTTTATTTCAAACTCCATTGCACTCAAATTTTTGTCAAGTCTTTTTAAAGAAAAGAAAGAAAATACAATGTAGCCTTTATATTCACTATTTGATTTGTGCTTCTTAGTAATGTTTGTAAAAGCGCATATTTGGGGGTTATTTTCCTCCTCATCTATTTTCATGATTAGTGTTGATTTTTATGGTATACAAAGTTTTCATAAGGTAATAATAATTCATAACATCTGTCCTATGGAAATAAGGACTTCTATTATGTCAACTAGATTTGCCAGCAGAACACAATTAGGTTAGGAGTTGCAGTTCAGAGATATTCAGAGAAGTCATAAGATAAGTAGCCAGTGCCTTGAGAGGGGTTACACTGCTTCACATTTGATAAGCTCTCAACCAATTTACTTCTGTTAAAGCAGGCACTTAAAAATGCTACACGCTGGAACAAACTATCCCAAGTCCAGTAAGGGCTTGAGTTTTCAAAAGGGGATGAAGCTCTGAGGATCTAGACCCTTTTGTTCAAGAAGAAAGTATTGAAGAGCAAACCAATGGCCCAAGTGGTGTCACTTAGGTCATGTCAGCAAACCAAGGCTTAATACCAATTCCAGTTTCAGCTTCAACCTCCTCCAGAAAGGTAGTCTCAATTAGTATGTGAGGAATTCTCTGATCAGCATCATTGAGGTAATCTGCTATATGGGATCTCTACATCCCCCAAAGGAAAATGTGGTAATACACCTAATAAGACCCAGCTCTTCCCCCTAAAGGAAGATGGGCTGGTCTGGAACAATACTTTTTTTTTTCTTTTGCTAGTAACTTTCTTGCCCACCCTCCTTCCTATAATAACTTTCCATTTTATACAGCTCCTCGAAGCTCCCCACAACTTGCTAGATGGGATGCTGCCCAATTCATGAATTGCTTAATAAAACAGATTAGATCTTCAAAGTTTTGTTCATTAACAAGAGAAAAAAGAGCAAATGAACTACACAAAAGAAGAGAACTAGAAAACACACATACCTGCTCTCAAAGACACACCAGGTCTTACCCTCCATCCAATTTATCAAATTTTAACATTGTGTCATTTTTGCTTTAGAGTTTTTTTTTTAATTTATTTTTTATTGGTGTTCAATTTACTAACATACAGAATAACCCCCAGTGCCCGTCGCCCATTCACTCCCACCCCCCGCCCTCCTCCCCTTCTTTAGAGTTTTTGAAAGTTTATTGTGGATCCCTCTCTCATGCTTCTTCTTCCTCCTTCTGCAAACATAATTATTGTCCTAAATGTGATATTAGTTTTTATCATATGTTTTTCTACTGTAGTAAGTGTGTATATAAATCCACAAACAATGTATAGTATTCTTTCAAGTCTTATGTACATGGTATTTATGATAGAAACTCTTTGTTTCCTGCTCAATATTTATTTATTAGTGGACCCACTCAGTATTTACTTTTCTTCTTTATAGAGCAAGTAGTGTATTCTGGGCAGCAATGTACCCTACTAAAGGCTTACATTTACCACCTCCTCTTTCAGCTATAGGGACAGCCAGTGAGATGAAACAAAGGTCATTGGGCAGGGCTTCTGGGATGTGACTCAGCTGACAGATATACCTTTGATCGTCCTTCTTTTTCCTTCTTACTTAGGACACTACCATGGTGGATGAAGCTCTAATACCTCTCTTTGGTTCATGACATCACCTTAAGATCAGAAACCAGTGCTAAGGGTGGCAAGGCAGAAAAGTCCTGGGTCTCATGACCTCTGAACCTCTGAATCAGCCCTGGACTACTTACCTCAAGATTCATTTTATGTTGTAAATATGAATACAAATTTAAATATCTTGTTCGAGGCACTTTTTGTTGTTAAATGTAGTTTAATTTCACCCTAAATAATAGAGAATGATACTAAATGACTCATCTTCAAAACTGAATTTTTTGCTCAACATTATATTTTTGTTACTCAGCATTCTGAGTTTATTTTATAAGGCAGGTATAGTGTTAAAATCACCAATTCTGGGGTTAGACTGGCTGGTTTACAGCCCAATTCTGTCATTGATAGCTATGATTGTTGAGGGCAATTACTCATGTTTTTCTGTATCTTAGTTTGCTCATCTATAAAATGGGGATAAAAATAGAAACCCTGTCAGAGGAATGTTAAGAGAATTAAATGAATTCATATTTATATGCAAAGTACTTACAGTAGTACCTACAGTAAAATAATTAAACCTATAGAGAAGTATTAACTATTATTTTGCTATTTATCAATGATGATAATATTGTTCAGTTTTAAGTACCATGTAATATTTCCTTTTATAAACATGCTATTTTATTTTTTTCCTCTTATGTTTGATGTTGTGTTTGAGTTGTTTCCAGTTTTTAACTTTTACTAAATAATGATGCATTGCACATTGCAAAATATATGCCCTGAATTTCTGAATATACAGGTGTAGGTTTTTCCAGGGTATCTACCCAGAAGCAAAAATTCTGAGTCTAGGAACATGTGCACTTGCAGCCTGGCTTGATAATGCTAAATTGCTTTCCAAAGTAGTTGTAACAATTTGTATAAGAAAGTGCCCATTGCATTTCATCTTTGCCAAATCTCAATGTAATTAGAATTTTTTGCCAATTTGTTGATACAGCAAGGTATCACTTTGTTGTTGTTTTAATTTGCATTTCCCTATTACTAAAAAGCTGGAAATAATTTCATGTGATTTGGAGACATTTGGGTTTCCTCTTCTGATAACATCCTGTTCCTATCATTTCTTACTTTTCTTCTGAGTTATCCTTTCCTTTTTGTAAACATAATAATGTTACAAACAACTCTTGCCAATCTTTGACTTGCCTTTCCACAATCTTTAGGGCACAGAAAATTTAATGCAGTCAAATCTATTAATCTTTAATTATTGATGTCTTTGCCTTAAGAGTTCCCTCCCTGACACAAGGTCATAGGATTTTCTTCTATATTTTTTATTGCACCTGGAATTTACTTTTCATGTGCAGTGTAAAGTAGAAATTTGTTGTTGTTGTTGTTGTTATATGAGTTAACGATCTGAACACTATTGACTGAGTAGTCTGTCCACACTGATTTGTAAGGCCACATCTGTCACATATCAAGTCCCCATATGTACACAAGTCTGTTGCCCAGCTCTCTGGTGTGTATCATTTGTCTATTTGCTATTTGGGTGCCAATACACACTGTCTGAACCTGTCTCCAAGGGGTCTTTAATCCATGAGATAATTCTGGAACCTTGGTTTGTTGGCATTGTACAGATAAATCAAATCATAGGATGGATTTTCCCCTGTTCAGGCAGCTCTTCCAGCACTATGTAGGACAAGTTTCAGTGCCACAGGGACACAGCAGAAGGGAATAATAGATTTAACTCAAACTTGCCTTTTACCTCTCTTCTCTTCAGGATATATATATATATATATATATATATATATACCCTGTGGTGTTTCAGACTCCAAAATCCATACATGCACACCACCATCTGAGTCTATTCCACATGATGCTGTATTTGATAGTCCCCACCCCCGCCACATTGTTGAGCAACAAAGCCATTTGTCTTTCTAATGATCCAAAGGAAAAGAAAGTTGCCGAGGCAATATTTATAGCCTAGATAATATGAAGTGTTTGTGACAGAGACCATTATATTGGAGATATAAAACATCACCAAATCCCCACATGCATGACTTTAAAAAGATTGAGAAAATTGGAAATAAATTATCCACTTACCAGATGGAGTATTATCTCCTTGGCTTTTTCATAAAAGGACAGAATGAAGTGATCCGGGAGTGGGAGAGAAGGTGAGTGTAGTTACCTACATTTGTTAATTTGCTTTTTTCTCAATTTCCTATATCAAAATAAGCCAAAGTATCCTAGAAAGAATGCTAATTTTATCTTATAAATCAAATTTTAAAAAGCCTGCAACACCCTAAAAATGCCTAATGGTTGCCAAACCCCCTGGGTACCAGAAAATGTCAGTGGGTCTGCCTCAGCAGCCTCAACCACAATCAATCAGACAGGAACATAAAAAGCAAGGCCCAGTGGTTTTCCTAAGCATCCAGGATCTCTCACCAATGACTGAGGTTTAATGAAGAGAGAACTGAGCCCCAGGGACTAAGTCTGCAGAAGGGGAAGATTTCCTAGAGGCATGGACAGCTCCCAACTCCCATCAAATAGTCCAACCAGACCCATTACTCTGTCATTCTTCTTCCAGCTTGTAGTGGCAGATTGATTTATCACTGTGCTGCTTCTCCACATCTCCATGGGAGTATTCAAGTGGTGACACCTGTTTCTATACTTTTTTCTCTGTGTGTTTGTGTGTGTGTGTGTGTGTGTGTGTGTCTTTTCTCTCTTCTCCTGCCTCTGGGTTTACAGATTTGTGGTTTTGTCATAGGAGATGACACCATGTTCTCCTTCACAATCTTACAGATCTCCTTCCACACATCCAAAATTAGTAACTTCTTTACTATAGGAAGCAGATTAACAATTATGGTATTGTTCTTCAGAAAGCTATCTGTGGATCTGTTTGCCCCTATCCTGAAGATAAAAAGTGCATATTGCAATAAACAAAAAAGAATATGGGTTGTTGTCACCTGCCAATGCAAAGTCTCTGCCCAGAAATATTCTTGCTCGCAGTTTAATGAGTCTTATAACAACCAGGGAGCCTTTTCAGAATCTCAAATGAGGCAAAAAGATTATGATTGGTTATCATGGAGAGTCCAGATTCCTGCCCCAAAAAGTCAGACTCCTAAGCACCTGTACCAGCTCAAGGGTCCTACTCATAGTGGGAGAACCAGAAGTAGTGTGGATCACACCAGAAAATCATTTAATATTGTTTCAAGTAGGGATAAAGGATTTTAAAACAAAGAAACAAACCATAAACCAACCTTTGACCAATTGAGTTTCTTGGTGCCAATGACCAAGTATCATTGGAGCACTGGGGTCAGGATCTGTACTATTCTCTAATTTAAAATGCTTTGTAATTTAAGAAATTTTTTAAATGCCCAGGTGAAACACAAATAAAGTCTGTAGTTTAGTTAATTATATTGTATTGATGTTAATTTCTTATCTTGGCAAATGTATCCTGATTCTATGAGATTAGGAGAATGTCAGGTAAAAGAACTCTCTGTATTATCTTTGCAACTTTTCTGTTAATTATTCTGAAATCAAAAATTTATTTTCAAATGAATCATCCAGGGCAATAACAGATATCTAAAATTATAGGAGCAAACACAAATGGTTCACACTGAGGTAGAAAAACCGAAAGCCAGGCTGTCCAGACTGTGGATTAGGAAACTGACAATTCAACTGATTATCACCTAACCTTTCTTCATTTATTTTATTATTCTGAGTAAAAGAGCCATCGGATTGATCTCTTACACATGGAAAAATTTAGAATTATTCATAGCCATACCCTGTAAGCCACAATTTCACCAAATATGAAAATTCAGTACAAATTTAATTCTGCAATCTTTTTTTTTAAGATCCCATTTATTTATTGATGAGAGACACAGAGATAGAAGCAGAGACAGGCAGAGGGAGAAGCAGGCTTCCTGCAGGGAGCCCCATGTGGGACTCAATCTGGGGACCCGAGGATCAGGCCCTGAGCCAAAGGCAGATGCTCAGCCACTGAGTCACCCAGGCATCCCTAATTCTGCAATCTTGTAGTTCACCCAGACAATATCAGTTCTGCTGTGTGCGAATGTCGCATTTCTAAGGAAATAGGGAACTAAAGAGTTCCCTAATAAATAAAACAGTATATTGGAAGTAAAAATTTATATGAGATAATATTGAAAGATAAAGAATATTGAAAGCATATGAATTATGATCTTAGAACCACAGGGAGAGCTTTTGCTAAGAGATCTAAGAGCACCCTTTTACAAGTATTTTAGTCAGAAATGATCCTAAGCAGTTAAGGACATGTAATCCCATGTCATGGGGACAGAGTTTCAGGAACACTTCCCCAGTAATTTATCTATGTCAAAGATCCAGTCAGAGTCATTGAGATCTAAGAAGCCAGAAATCAAAAACCCTACTTCATAAATCAGAACAATTTTGTTTTTATGCTTTATAACAGATATTAGCTACAAACAAAATGAACTTCCAGTTTCTAATATTAGGAGAGGCAAGCATTAAAAAGTTCTAGGGAACAGATTCTGAGTGAAACTGTGCCATACCCTGCTGTTATTTAAAAGGATAAATTTCATTTATATTGACATTATATAGTACGGTACCTTGATTGTCTTATTCAAAATATTTTACATTCTCAAAACTTTGTCATAAGGAGGGGAACTTCTGCTATGAGGTCTCAAGTTCCTTAACCACAGATCCTTCTAAGTGGGCATTATTGAGGAACTTCGTATCTATGGCTAAAAAGAACCACCATAATACCCCAATAGATTGTTTGGAGGATAAAATATAAGAACAGAGTTGAAGTTCTTTGAAATTTTTAAAAATAATATTGCAATATACATTTTTTATTTATCAAATCAAGTACCGCTTGGTGCCTATCATTATACTAGGGAAGGAGGTATAAAGTGCTGTTGGATCCCAAGAAGTGCTGGGGTAAAGTGATGACAGGACACACTGGGCACTGGGGAAGAGTGGTGACTGCTCCCAGAATACACTGGGGGAGTCATCAGTGGTGCCTGCTCCAAGAATGTTCTGGGGGAGTCAGTGATAACTGCTTTCAGGAGATACTGGGGGGTTAAAATGGTGACTGCTCCAAGAGACATGGAGGGTAGAGGGGTGACTACCCTGGAGAAGTCTTCATCCAGACAAGTCCATAGGCTCCATACATAGAACTAAGAGCTAAAATGGGATAAGGACAAAGTACTGTGAAGCACATGAGTAACCCTTCAATAATAGTTCAGGACCAAGGAAGGTTTTCCAGGGGAGGGAACATCTAAGTCATAAAAATGAATGAAAATTAGCTAGGCTTTGGGGGAGGGTAGGGAGTGCTGCTGGTATTGGTCCCCACAGTGAGAGAGGCACAAAAGGAAATAAAATCATTTCCTATGACTAGGGCACAAAAGAGAAAAACAAGAGAAGCTGTACCTAGTTCAGGGAGGGAAGGACTTGTAAATTATGTTAAAGTTTTGTTTCTTATTCTATCTGATTGAAAATTGAAAGCTAGAAAGGGTCTTGAGCAAGGCAATGACAAATGAATCCACAATTTGATGACATCTTTCTGATTTCACTTTGGGAAAACAGGTTGGAGGGGAGAAAATATGGAAGCAAGGGGAAAAACTATGAAACTATCCAAGTAATTGAGGCAAGAGTAAGTTAGACTAATGTGATGGCAATGAACCCAGAGGAGAGTGGAGAGAACTGGCAGTATGTTTATAGGTTAGAATCAACAGGACTTGGTAATTGATTGGATACATCAGGTATTAGATACATCCAGAAGAGGAATCAGAAACTTAGGCAACTAAAAGGGTAGTACCACCATTCCATGAGATAGGAACTGTGGACAGCAGCTGATATAGGAGTAAAGATAATGAGTCTCTTGGAGGCAAACTGAGATTGACATTCTTAATAGATATCCAGATGGTGATGCAATAGACCAATTGGATATATCTTAAAACTCCTCCTTATATTGGGAATAGAAGTTTGGAACATGTGGAGGCCTTTTGAGAACATTGTCATTGCTATATTAATGTAAGAAGAGAGGAGAAATAATAAAGATGAGAGGGTTTAGTTATTTCTTTGGAAATATGAGAATGTTCAACCCAAAGCATGTATGAGAGAATAACTCAAAGAAACAGACTTATGAAAAAGACTCCAGTTCTGAAAAGAGAAAGGATCAGCCACTTAGCAATTGTGTGCTGTGAGATCTAACCTTTTATGGACAGGCTATCATCTGGGGAGGAAATAATCTGCTCTCTGGCAAGATCCCTCATCAGAGTCACTTATCTCCTTGACTTCTGAAAAGTCAGGGTGGGAATTAAATCTGAAGCAAAGGTGTTAGAGACACACATGGGCCTGAGTGATTACCCACTCTGATTCCCTCATTCATAGAGGAAGGACTAAGGTCCAGAGAGAGAAACCGACTTGCCCCCTGGTCACACATCTGGTCAGCAGGATGTATAAGCCAGGTGTAGTGCTTGGCTTGGCTTACCCTGCCCTTTAAAATCTAAATTAGATGAACTTGAATCCCTATCCCATATCTTATAAAAAACCCTATGCTACCACTTACCCCCCAACTTCTGCAAATTCTTATGGGACTTATGTTTCTCTTTGTCATCTCTGGTTCTAATTTCCGGAATTTACTAAGTTTCTCATTCTCTACTCTTTCTTGTGCCTCTTCTTTTATCTTCTCCCCTTGGCATTGAGCCAACCAAATATGGGAACAACTGTTTCTTGACTTCTAGACCTCTACCCCTAATCAAGTGTTATCATTTATACAAGGCCACTCTGTGTTATAAATTTTTCTGAACAATTTTAGAAAACATGAAAACACATTATATCATATTTCAATATCATACATATTTTTAGTGAATATTTGACCTTTAAAAAAAAAGTCCCATATATATAATGGAATAATATTTGGTCATAAAAAAAAAAGAAATCTTGCAATTTGCAATAACACTGATGGGTCTTAAAGGCCTTATACTTAGTGAAATAAATATTAAATAATTTCACTTATGTGGAGTCTAAAAAAAAATGAGCTCATAGAAATAGTGAACAGGGATGCCTGGGTGGCTGAGTCAGTTAAGTGTCTGCCTTCCGCTTAGGTCATGATCCCGGTGTCCTGAGATCAAGCCCCACATTGAGCTCCCTGCTCCACTGGGAGTCTGCTTTTCTCTCTCCTTCTGTCACTCCCCCTCGCTTGTGCTCTCTCTCATGTGCACTCTGTCAAATAAATAAATAAAAATAAAATCTTAAAAAAAATGACATAGAGAACAGATTGCTGGCTGTCTGAGGTGAGGGTGCCTGCTATGGGTGAAATGGATGAAGGAGGTCAGAAAGTACAAACTTCCAATTATAAAATAAATAAGTTCTGGGGATGTAACATACAACATAAGATTATAGTTAATAATACTGTATTGCATATTTGAAAGTTGCTAAGAAAGTAGATTTTGAATATTCTTGTTACAAGAAAAAATTATAACTATGTATGCTGATGGATGTTGACCAGACTTACGGTGGTGATCATTTTGCAATATATACAATTATTGAATCATTACACTGGACACCTGAAACTATTGTAGTGTTATGTGGTAATTATACCTCAAAAAATTTTTAAAAGTCCCTCTACCCTTTTTCTGACAACACAAGCAGCAACTATCTTAATCTCTATTTCTTATACTCTTGCCAACTAATTCTCTCCTCCTTTCCTTCTCCCTTTCCTTCTTCCACTTTTGCGTTCCCTAGCCTTTCATCCCAAGTGCTAATCAGCGTTTATTTCCTCCCTAAAGAAACTGGAGGTACTTGCTAAAATATCAGTTTTTCTCATTCCATTTTACAGATCTGGTCCTATTTGCTGGGCACTAAGCCAGGTATCTAGTCCTTTTGGCTTTGAGAAAACTTCCAAATTTCCCAAGTCCTGCGAGCTCGCTGCCTGCTTCACCTGTCTTTCCTGGAGGTATTAGCATGTAACTCACAGAATCATGCATATGTTTGGAGGGAGGTGAACTGAGCCAGTCAGTTTGTCCTATTGTCTTTTAATTGCTTTCAGCCCTGCAGACTTCAAACAACTTTCTTCATCCTTCAGCTCAGCACTGATTTATTCAGTTTGTGCAAGCAATTTGTTCACTTTTAATTAGACCCAACTTAATTATTTTGTCAGTAAAATAAACCAAAAGAATCTATAAAACAACTTTTAAGTAAAATCACATTTCTGCCTGGAGGGATATAAAAAATGAAATTATGCATCTCATTTTACCTGCCTCTTACAAAGAAAAGATTGCCTACATTGTCTTTTGATTTCCCAAGATCTTTTGCCTTTATTAAGAAGTTACTTGGGAAATCAGGGTTGGAATAGAGGAAAGAAAATGGGTAAAGGTAGTTTTCAATAGAAAGCATGTATTTAAGTGCATAAGCTAGAATCTCTTCAGGTTTATTCTTTGGCAGTCCCCAGTTTACTATGATCTGGGAGCTAAGGGTACAAATTTCCTACTCCATCCCCAGAGCTTCTAACTC
Source organism: Canis aureus (assembly GCF_053574225.1). NCBI lineage: Eukaryota > Metazoa > Chordata > Mammalia > Carnivora > Canidae > Canis > Canis aureus. The sequence goes on from NC_135614.1 coordinate 51,889,482, forward strand.
AGTAGGTCTGAGAGGTAGGAACAAGAGACAGACTCCTCATTTGCCTATTCTTACACGTTCTGAATTCATCCCTGCTTCCAGATACGTAGGCTTTCTTATTCACTAATTGAACACTTCTGCTTCTCCAGGAAGCTTGCCTTGTCCTACTCAGGGACTCAGATTTTCTTCTATCTTTGACAACTTTCAGAGCTTACTGTCTGTGTTTATACAATTCCCTATTGATAGCCTGTTACCTTTCCTGTGTTACCTTGTCTCTTCAACCATCTTGTTGGGGTGGGAACTGTGAGTTATGGAACTTTTTCTTTGCATTTATCTAAATACCCTCTATTCAGTTCCATGCTCACTCTGCTATGCTAGTGTTTCCAACCTTCCAAAGCCTTTTGTCATCAAAGAATTTCATAACCTACACCTAAGAGTTGGTATAATTTTAGTATCACGGATTGAGAAAATATATAATAGCAAAAGCTTACCATGAAATCAGTAACGCCTTTAAACAAATCTGCAATATATCCATTTCAACCATATCTGCTACATTTAAAAGTAGTGGCTCACATTTGCAACAACATGGGTGCAGCTAGAGAGTATATAAGCAAATTAAGTCAGAGAAAGACAACTATTATATGATTTCACCATATGTGGAATTTAAGAAATGAAACAAACAAGCAAAAAGTAAAAAATAGAGAGAGGAAAACCAAAGAACGGGCTCTTAACTATAGAGATCAAACTGATGGTTACCAGAGGGGATCAGGGGAAAGGGAATGGGTATAATAGGTGATGGGGATGAAGGAGTGCACTTGTGATGAACACAGGGTGATATATAGAAGTCTTGAATTACTATATTGCGTATCTGAAACTATTTTTTTATATCTGAAACTATTATAACAGTGTGTGTTAAGTAAATGAAACTAAAATAAAAACTCAAAAAGAAAAAATGGTGGCTCACATAGCATATGAATTCCATCTACAGACTATACCAGGAGCACACATGAATTCTCTAATATCTCACTATCATCAGCCTTAACTCAGGGCAGCATCTAAGGGACAGAATTTAGGGATCACTCTCTTGGCCTCAAATTTGAAGGAGGATACCCAAATAGAAGATATCAAAGTCTTTAGAAAGTCTAGGATCCCTTTCTTCAGCTGACAGGAAATAATGACAGGTCTGACTACATCCTAACTGCTGCACTGCATTGGATTAATCCTACACCCAATTCTACAGAGAAATGTCATTTAATCTAGGACGGGCAGAGACCACCAAAACTCACCAAAGATTCTGTATTCCCCACATAGCTCAGCCTCCCTTGTAGCTGAGGTTAGACCATATGGCTGATTCTGGCTATGCTCATTTGACTATGAGCAAAGTAATGTAGTTCACTCCTACCTCCCTATTATGGCTCTATTTAAAACCACATGTTGAGATAATGAGGCAAAGGGAATCCGGCCCCCTGAGCCAATGGATTGAGAAGAGTTACTTTGGAGCTGCAAACTTTTCATAGGTTGTACTAAGCCACTGAGATTTGGGGCTTTGTCTCAGCCTGGACTATAGCCTCGCCTGACTAGGACACTAGGCAAAGCATGAAGAAAGGGCCTTCAAGGGAGAGGAACTACTAACCACCTAGATTCTCACACATGTGCATGCATGCACATATAGGGTGGAGGTAGGCAGGGGTAGCAGAGAAAAGAGAATGCTTGGAGTATTTGAGAATATTGAGTAAGAAGAAAAGAGGTAGGTAGGAGCTGGGTCACATGAAGTGTCATGTAGGCCACAGTGAGAAGTCTGGGTTTTATATGAAAACAACATTATCATTGAGAATATTAAGAGGAGACCTGACATGATCTGATTTGCACTTTGGAAAATAACTTTGTCTGTTATGGGGAAACTAGGTTGGAAAGGGAGCAAGCAAGGATGGAGGAACCTGATGGAAGTCTGTGCAGTTGTCTATACAAGATATGATAATGTCTTTTATTAGATTGGAAGGAAGCAGTAGAAATGTTGAGAAGCAGCTGTATTTGAAAAATATTTAGAAGGTGAAAATGGGTAGAATTTAAAAATAGATTGCCTGTTCATCAAAAAAAAAAAAAAAAGTGAAATCTTACCATTTGCAATGACATGGATGAACTACAAAGTATTATGCTAAGTGAAATAAGTCAGAGAAAGACAAATATAAAATTTCAGTCATATGTGGAATTTAAGAAACAAAACAGGTGAACATAGGGGAAGGGAGGGAAAAATATAATAAAAAGAAATCAGAGAGGGAGACAAACCAGAAGAGACTCTTAATTATAGGAAATAAACTGAAGGTTGCTGAAAGGGAGGTGGATGGAAGGGTGGGGTAACTGGGTGATGGTATTCAGGAGGGCACATGATGTGATGAGCACTGGGTGTTATATGCAACTGATGAATCACTAAACTCTATCTCTGAAACTAATAATACACTATGTGTTAATTAATTGATGTTAAATAAATTTAAAAATTAGATTGTAGCAAAAAAAAGAAATAAAAAATAACTTCCAGGTCATTCAGGTAAAGGGAGATGCTACTCATAGGAATGGGGGCTACTGGAACCAAAGTGAATTTTGGAGAGAATCCAAAGCTTTAGAAACGTTAAAGCTGTGATATCTAGAAAAGAAGAGAAGATGGCAAAGAAGCAGTGGGATATTTTTGACCAAAACCCATGAGAGAGGGCTGAGCTTCAAGTACACCTACTGTGAGACCAGTACCTGGTAGGTACCTGGTGATGCCCTAAACTCCACAAACCTGAGAAGTAATGAAGTATAACATAGCAGACCATAGAACTTTCTTTTCATCTGTTTAAGAAACAATTGCTGTCCTTGAAAATCCGTTGGAGTAAGGCTCTTACGGACCAAGATGCTAAGAAAAAATCAGGGTAAATCACATTCACAAAAAAGACTAGTGATGGAGACTGAGTGTGGTATGCTATTGATGATTGAGTTCTGTAAAGATCTACCCTCTGATCACTTCCACAACAACCCATTCTGTAGGATTTCATTTGTCATGTGTTGTCATTATCTTCTACAGAAGTACATCCTTCTAATTAATTTCATTCAAGGTGATTGCTATTTCTTTCTCACTCTGCCTTCCCCTTTCACACTGGTCCCTACTCTCACCAGCCTCCAAACCCACAATCCACACCCCACCCTGTGCCGGGGCCTCAGACACATTTCTTATTCAATATTTCTTTCTCTCTGGAGGAAGTCAGCATCTGGCATCCTAATTATAGGACACGTTTTGTAGCCTGTGAATGAGGCACAATCACAGCTCTTACTCTTCCCATTGGGCAGGACATAGCACTTGCTGGTGCTTACAAGAACTGATTGCACACAGCAGCTGTATGTAGAATCCTGTAGCTGAGTACAAGGCAAATGAAGGCTCTGACGCTCTGTCATCCTAAGGCTTCTAGCCTCTCTGAATTCCACTGAAGAATAAGGTCTCCCCTTGGGCTGGCCATTCCTTTCCCAAGAATGCCTTACCAAACTTTCCCAGGCAGGTTCCAGAACTGGAAGCCCTAGTAAGGGGCTTTCAAACTGGGATTTCTGTTTTGTGGCCTGCAACTAAACACGTTGCCTTGAATCTAAAATGTCATCAATTTAATATGTTGTGAGAGACACCTGGGGGGCTCAGTGGTTGAGCATCTGTCTTTGGCTCAGGTCGTGAACCTGTGGTCCTGGGATCGAGTCCCATATGGGGCTCTGTGCATGGAGCCTGCTTCTCCCTCTGCCTGTGTCTCTCATGAACAAATAAATCTTTTTTAAAAAATGAATATGTTGTGAGGGTAAAAAGAAAAAAAGAAATATTACCATATCAATTATGTGACATATCCTAGGTTCAAAATATTAAAATGTGAAGAAAAAAGTACATCTTGGATTCTAACACATAGAGGTTTTTCTGAAAGAGGGGAGGAAGGAGTTTCCAGAGAGGTATTATTTTATTCCCCTTACTGTTGTTTCTCCATCTGTAAAATGGGTATAAGTAAAATAGGTAGAAGACTACTATTTAAAAGTAATTTCCTCAAGCAAATCCAATCAGAATAAGTGGGAAAAAACAAAATGAATAGGGAATTGGTAATAAGCTTTTTGTATTACAAATCTTTCCTTGATCTCAGAGAATGGATAGGAATCAGGTTCTCTGGATTTTTTATTTAATTTAGGATTGATGAAAAAACTTTTGTTGCTGCTGCCTTTGTTGTTTTGACACTTCTTTAGGAAACAAACAAAAAACTTGCAAAACATATTAGCAGCCTTTCTTGCATTAGTAGATAAGCATCAAATGATGGAAATGACTGACACTTTCTCTATAATTGGTGATGTTTCTGAACCTGGTTCTCAGAATAGCAAAGAGAGATATAGAAGGTCTAGGACAACGTTGTGATAATGACCCAACCATTTTTATTTCAATAAAAGTAGGTCCATGTTAGTGTCTTGAAAAAATAATATATATCAAACCCCTAATTTCAGATATCAATATTTTACCATTGTTATAGTCAACATTATATCAGTGTTAGTCAGTTTTTAAGCTTTTAAACAGTGAGCTGACTTGACTTGCACTTAATAAAACAAATGACCTTTGAGTATGGAAAAATTGGAAACGTGATTCAAGAATGATTGCATTTGGGGGAAAACTGATATAATTGATTAAGGACATACTACCCCTGATTATTTTAAGGTGGCTATTGTTTGTTAACTACATGTCTAAGAGGAAATTATTTTATGAGGTTTACACATTTTGTAGCACTCACGGTAGAATGTCTTTTAAAAACCCCTGCAGTTTATTGAAGGCCAAAGTTTCTTAGATTCTAATTAATTCTAGTATCAAGATAGTGTGCTGCTTATCAAGAATCTAAGTGTAGACTAAATTTAATTTTATAGGGTTTTTTTTCCTTCATGATCCTGCCTAACTGATATAATTCTTAAAGAACTGGACATGAAGGGAAAATAATTCTCTAGTCTCCACTTATTACTGTTTGCTAGCCTTAACTTGAATTTTCTTGCAATTTTTAAAATCAATATTTGCTCTAGCCACTGGACAATTGCAAATGTGGCTTCTTCCTAGGATACTCTTACTTCCAGTCACACACACACACACACACACACACACACACACACCACAAACACACTTATTCCATACAGTTGCCTCTCATTCATCCCCCTGATCAGAGACAAGGTCACATCACTCAGTAATGCCCTGTTCTGCTTTGTGGCACTTACCATGGTTGGTGAATACACAGTTGACTCCTAAAGAGTGTGTGGGTTAGGGAGACAGGCATCCCACCCAGTCAAAAATCCACGTATAACTTTTGACTCCAAAACTTAACCACTAATAATCTATTGTAGACTAGAAACCTTTGGAAACATAGTCAATTAGCACATATTTTTAATGTTATATGTATTACATATTGTATTCTTACAATGAAGTAAGCTGGAAAAAAAAAATGTTATTGGGACACCTGGGTGGCTCAGCGGTTGAACATTTGTCTTTGGCTCAGGGCGTGATCCCGGATTACAGGGATGGAGTCCCGCATCGGGACTGCATGGAACCTGCTTCTTCTCCCTCTGCCTGAGTCTCTGGCTCTCTCTGTGTGTCTCTCATGAATAAATAAATAAAATCTTAAAAAAAAAAGAAAACTTATTTAAAAAATCATAAGAGAGGGGCACCTGGGTGGCTCAGTGGTTGAACGTCTGCCTTCGGCTCAGGTTGTTATCCTGGGGTCCTGGGATCAAGTTCCACGTTGGGTTGCCTGTATGGAGCCTGCTCTTCCCTCTGCCTGTGTCTCTGCCTCTCTCTCTCTGTCTCTCATGAATAAATAAATAAAATCTTTAAAAAATCATGATATGATTTTTACAGTATGTATTTATAAATACATTTACAGTACTATGTTGTATAAAAAAATCCACATATAAGCATACACATGTGGTTCAAACCTATGTTGTTCAAGGGTCAACTTTATATTTATTTCTTTGAGTATGTGTTTGGCATCTGTCAACCTCACTAGAGTGCAAGCTCCAGAAGAAAGAGATGGATATGTAAGTTTTACTCACTTAGTACAAAACAAATATTTTTTGGTTCAGAGAATGACTGGTTGGTTGACTCCAACAGTGAAACTGGAATTTGCTAAAGATGGGGTTTACTTGGTTCATTAAAATAAAAAATGAAAAGAACTGGGGCTAATTGGAATATGGGCCAGACAAGATGGAGAAAATCAGGGAACAAGAAGAGGATTTCTCAGTAAATTGTAATTAACTCAGTATGTTAGGCTAATGGTCCACCAAATAGAAATATATCCCCTACCATCTAGAGGACATTCTGCCCAGGTGAAAATGATAGTGGTGCTAGGAAGAATTACTACTTCAAGCCATAAGGATCTGAGTGTGATTTAATAAAACCAGAAACTTCTCAAGTTTATTGTTAATGAGAGGTTCCATTTCAGAAAATTAGAATAAAAGACTCTGTAACTGGATGGACCCTGTAGAGTTGCTTCAGACATGCCCCTTCCTTTATGCAAGCAGTAATAAACCACACCTCAGATAAAAGGATTACACAATCCCCCTTTGTTTCTTGTTCTACTTTTGGAAAGAAGTAACTTACTTGGAAGAAAGAGGAAGCATTGGGTTAAGGAGCTGTCTTCCTATCCTATCCTGGCCCCACCCAGCCCATTCTTGTGTGCTTTAGCCAAAATAAAGCCTGGGATCCACAACCCTGGTCAGGTGTTTACCCTGCCTAAAGTTCTTCCTTTCTACTCTCAGCATAACAGCCTTAACAAGGCCAGCTGGTCCTTGTCTGTCCCTCCAGCATCAACTTTCGCTGTTCTTTGTCTCTCACTTCATGTATTCTATAGGGCACGCCTATGAACTTTGTTTCTAGAACCAGTTCTTCTGCCTGGAACGTCCCTGCACAACCTTCCAACCTAGTATACATATACAGGTATACATATACACACACATATACAAACATGCGTACATTATTTTCTGAACCATTGAAACATCTTGCCCATTTACCCATAACTACTTTAGAGTGAATTTCCTAGGAACAAGAACATTTTCATTTATAATCACAATACAATTATTATAATGGGGAAATTTGACATTATTAAAATACTATTACTAGTCCTGAAATCATTTTTAAATGTTATGAATTGTCTATTTATGTCCTTTATGCCTATTTTATCTCCCCGCCCCCCCCCCGCCCAGGCCAGGATCCAGCCCAAGATCACACATTACATTTACTTATCATATCTTTTAGTCAGAAAGTTTCCCTGCCTGGCTTTGACTTTTAACATTTAACACCTTTGACATAAATTAATTATTTTGTAAAATAATCCCCAGTTTGAGGCTTTTCAATATTTCCTTGTGACTACCACAGAAATGATGCCATGTCCTTGGTTCATCATAACAGGAGGTACAGAATGTCAGGTTATACCATGTTGGTGATTTTGCTTTAATGTCTTGGGTAAGGTGGTGTCTGCCTTTACTGCAATGATTCTTTTTTTGGCATTGTAATTAATAATTTGGGGGAAGATACCTTGAAACTATAGAAATATTTGGTTCCTCATCAAATTTAAGTTCACTTGTTTGGCATCCATTTTACATCTGCTTTATTTTTAAGAAAGCTTATTTTACAATGTTAATAAAGAAAAGCAAAGGATATGACATAAATAATGGACTTTTTAATCCACCCCACCTAAAATACCTGCTTCTGCCATATCAATCCAATCTTCCTTTATGAAGTCCTTATTACCTTCAGTTAAGAGAAGTCTGATATGTATGGCATTAGCCACAGCAAGATTTCTCATTTGCATTTTCAACTCTATTCATGAATTATCTTTTCATTTCTTTTTCTTTTATAATAATAAAAAAATCCATGAAAGGGACATTTTTTATAATGAGAAAGAAAATATGTAATATTATTTCTAGCTTACCATATGTCATAATATTGCTTTGGCCACATTATGATGAGCATCAGTAATTGCATTTATTTTTTCATGCTTGCTACAAGGGTTCACTTAAGACTCTGAAGAGCTCTTCTGGATTGAAAATCATTTGGATTGATTAAACTCATGAGGAGAATTATGATAAGGGTCAGATCATATGGGCATCAGAAGGTAAAATGTTAACATTTAAACTAGAAATGGAACTTTTTCTCTTTAAAGAATCATATTTTCAATGACAGGTGAGCTTTCTCATTGTAAGATTAATAATACCTGACGTTCATTCATCCATTTATTCAAAAGAAAATTATCCTGTGAGCCTACTAAGTGAGAACCCTCATCACATACAACTTCTTACAAAGAATGTATTTGAATATCCCTCAGGGTCTTTAAGCAAGAATGGCCAGAAGAAAACTTGAAGGCTTGCTTATAGGTTCCATTAAAAGAGCTCAAGAACTGGAATATCCTAGAAAAAGTAGTATTTGTCCACCATCTAGGAGGATTATCTGAATAAGTGCTCAGTTTCAGAAACTACTAAATGGAGTTGGAGAGGAAGGAAGGGGTCTCCCACCTTCAACCCCAGTCAACCACACTGAAAAAGAAAAAAAAAAAGTGTACATAGAATGACATTCTGTACGGCCCAGTCACCTCAGGCCAAAGTTTCCTAGGAAAGAAACTGTCTCCTCTGTCCTACCTATAACTCTCATTTGAGGTTCTGACCACAAATGAGGTTCCCCAAAATATCAGTACCAGAAAATTTTAGAGCTAGAAAACACCTTTCCCTTTAAGACATGGCTCAGCATACTTTTATGTACTATGTAATTCATTCCCTAAAAAGTTTGTGAAAAAATTAGAATAAAACTAGTTTTCCTCATAGTACAGTGAGGACACTGAAGACCATGAAAGAGAGGGACCACCCAAGTTAGGAAGATACAGATCCCATTCTGACCTCTAGGGCCATAGCCTACAGGGCCATACTTTTCCTGATAGGCCCAACAAGGTCATCAGCACCCTCCCTGTATCTTAAATGCTTTCATGGTGCTTATCATGGTGCTTTTTGTGTATTTATATGATTATTTGCTTTATGTCTTTCATTCTTGAACACATGGTTTCTGGGATTGAACCTATTTTTCTGACTTTGTATCCCAGAATCTATCTTGGATGGATGAGTGGACAAGTGGTAAGCCAGTATACCACATATTTACTTCTGACCATGGCAACTACATGTGTCTGTTTTCAGATCATAACTTACTGCCAGAAATGGCTCTTTCAGTGGACTCAGCTTGGCACCGGTGGCAATGGCGAGTCAGAGATGCGCTCCCTCAGTCGCCATCAGAAGCCACACCACTGTTGTCCCAAGAGAAGGGGAGGCAAAGCTACAACCTGACACAGCAGCGGGTCGTGTTCCCCAACAACAGCATGTGCCACCAAGATTGGGCAGAGGTCTCCAGGAGATACTCCGGCAACAGAATCTGCACAACCAAATATACCTTCCTCACCTTCCTGCCGCAGAATCTCTTTGAGCAGTTTCATAGGTACACAACCACTTAGCTAAATAATATGTGCTTTAACCAAGTTTTTGCCAGTATTTCTGGACAAAGATGTTGCCCTCTGAGCCACCTATCCTTTAATATCTAAATGCATATATCTTGAAAAGACTTGTCATTCATTTGCTCATTCATTCATTCAATAAATATCAGATTCTAATCTGTGTTAAGGCATGTGTTAGCTGCTAGAGATACATGAGGGAAAAAAAAAAAAAACGAGAGAGAGATAGCCCTGACTATACTTTCTAGTGAAAGAAACAGATTTAATTTTAAGAATTATATAAACTGATGTAAAATTAGAACTTCGATAAATACTTCCACGGAGAAGTATATGTAATCTTAGAGTGAATAAGAGAGAGATCTGCCCTTGTTAAGAAATTCAGAAAAGACTTCCAGGAGAAAGTGACAATTGAAGTATAACCTGAAAGAAGAGAATGCATTAACTGGGTAAAAACAAAAGTCAGGAAGGGAGCCAGGGGAATGTTCTTGCCAACAAACCTTCATGTGCAAAGACATAGTAGCAAGAGGGAGAAAGATGCACTTGGAAAACCTAAAAATGTAAGCCATAATTTTGAGTTAGTACATGAAAGATCATCTTTTAATTATAAAGCAAAATATCTACCTAGATATCATCCTAAATTTGTATATCAAGCTATAATTCTTTAACAACTACTATGATTGAGAACCCTCTATTGTGTGTGTAACAAATATTATCCTTTGTAATATTTATATGAGTCCTTTAAAGTAGGTAGTGGTATCCCCATTTTATACAAGTTGAAACAAGCCCCAGAAAGTCACAAAACTAGTGAACAGTTCGAGTTTGAATATAACTGCATGTGGCTTTAAATTCCTTACCATAATTCAAAGTGATACTGAAAGAGAATGTCACTTTAGTTGGTAAGGGCCAACAGTAGGGAAGAAATAGTGTGGAGAGTATATTTTCTTCCCCTTGGCTTTCACTCACACTTTTCTTCCTCCTTCCAGATGGGCTAACCTCTATTTTCTGTTCCTGGTGATTCTGAACTGGATGCCCTCCATGGAAGTTTTCCACAGAGAAATCACCATGTTACCATTGGCCATTGTACTATTCATCATCATGGTCAAGGATGGCATGGAGGACTTCAAGAGACATCGTTTTGATAGAGAGATCAACTGCTCCAACATCTGGATATATGAAAGGTAAGAGAAATCATCCTTCTCTTTGCTTTCTTGAGAATAGGTTATATAAACTCTTCAGCTTTTTCAAAGGATTGGTCTCTCTTCTCATTTTGTTTTCTTAAGTTCACTTAATTCAGTGATTCTCAACTGAGGCGATTTTTCCCAGCAGTGAATATTTGACAATGTCTGGAGACATTTTTGGCTGCCACATTGGGAAGGAATATGACAATGACATGTAGTGGATAAAGGCAGAAGGATGATGCTAAACATCTTACAATATACAGGACAGCCCTCCACAACAAAGAATGTCAATAGTGCTGAGATTTAGAAACCTTAACTTAACATGTGTAAACACTCAAATTATTAAGTATAAGAATGCTATATTATTAACAGTGGGGTTGAAAGCTCAAGAATTGACTCTAGAACTGACTAGTTCATCTCAAGAGACCACGTTGAAGCGCAGCTCTTTGGAGAGTGACAGGCAATGTCTCCCAAACATGAAAATGTGTACTATTTTTAAAGCATCTGAGGCTCCTTGTTTTTAAAACTTAACCAGGTAGGCTTTAGGACCTAGAGTTGGCACAACTGTCCTTGGCTGCCTGGGTGGAAAAGGAAGATCCATGTGGGTGACGTCTACATTCCAACAGGCGGAGTCTCAATAGGTAGAAGGAAGTGGACTGGCAGGTGTACACCTGTTCTCCGCAAGCTTTTTCCTTGTCATTTCTCACCTGGTGTTTGTAAACCAGCTACTTATTTTTAATTTTCCTTTTGAAAGAAGAGAGAAATTTCCAGCAGAGAAGGCAAGTAAAAGATATCAGGGACATGACTCACTAGCAGCTGAACAATGGAACTGATTAGGGAAAAAATTCTTTTACAAGGAACTCACATGCCCTGCTATGAGAATTAAAGAGACGGGATTGAGCAGAGATGAGAAAGGAAGGGAAGAAACGGCAGAAAAGGAAAGAAGACAAGAAACGAGTGGTAATCTCCAACTTGTCCTTTGAAAGATGGTCCTACAAAGAGAATCCCAACAGGAATTACTGTGGGAATCAAATTAAGACCAGCAAGTACACTGTGTTGTCCTTCATACCCAAGAACATCTTTGAACAGCTACACCGTTTTGCCAATCTCTATTTTCTGGGCATTGTGGTTCTGAATTTTGTGCCTGTGGTTAATGCTTTCCAGCCTGAGGTGAGCATGATACCTATCTGTATCATTCTGGCAGTCACTGCCATCAAAGATGCTTGGGAAGACCTCCGGAGATACAAATCTGATAAAGTGATCAATAACCAGGAGTGTCTCATCTATATCAGGTAAAGCAAAACCCAATGGGGAAGTCTTGTGAGCCTAGGTCTGATCTTTCTGGGGCTGCTACCACTACTACTACTATTTATAGAGGGAATGGAGTAGGGAGATAGCATCATTTTATTTCAGTGAAGCTGTTTAATTCTCTACAGTCAGAATTATTATCTAAAACCAAATTTTAAAAAGTGGAGGCTTGAATCTGTTGTATATATATTTTAATATATCTATTTGAGAGAGAGTGTGTGCAAGCAGGAAGAGGGAGAGGCACAAGCAGACTCTGCGCTGAGTGTAGAGTCTGAGGTGGGGCTGATCTTATAACCCTGAGATCATGATCTGAGCCAAAACCAAGAATCTGACACTTAACCCACATAATCAACTGATCCACCCAAGCACCCCTTGAATACATTGTTTGTTAAAATTAGAAGAGAAGACCTTAATGTGGCATTTTCTTTGGTGGTTCAAAAGCACTTACCATTTAAGAGTTTTGTATAAAGTCTTACCCATTCTTAGTCCAGTGTGACTATAAGCACACTAGAGCATATTTGGAGACTCTTGGAGGGAAGAGGCATCGCTGTTTTTCAGGAGAGCAGTAGTAGAACATTTTATTAGATAAACTGGATACACACTACTTGGGTCAAATCACTCATGAACCATATGATGTTAGGCAGGTGACCCAACTTCTCTGAGCCTTGTTTTATCATCTAAAGTTCTGTAGTCACTGTGGCCACTCTTAGAATGAAAGGGGCTGGCTTCAAGATATGTACTGCAGCCATTTAGGAGCTTTCTTCTAAGGAGGAGTTCTCTTTCCCAGGAGAATGGAAGTAACTGGTAACCAACTTAGAGCTGGCTGATGAGCGGGTTTCTAAGAGATTATCAAATGCAAAGGGCTCATTTGTCTCCAGGGAATCTCTATGAAAAACTCCATGCCCTCCCTCAGCATCACATGTCTTCTGGAGGCTTTGCTTGCAGGGCCACAGTTACATGTCTAAGAAAGTTCTCTGAAGAGAGAGAGAGACAGAGAGACAGAGACAGAGACAGAGAGAGAGAGACAGAGAGAGAGTTTTCAGCTAAATCTAATTGTTTTGATTGTTGTTAGCCCACTGAACACCTAGAGATGAGATTTAGTCTTTCCTCACCTTTGAATAATAAAATCATAAAGATAGGGAAAATGATTGTCAGGTTGCTTTCTTTGAAGAGACTGTCACCAGTCAACCCCATCACTTTTTGTTTGCTACTTTTCTCCTTTGTTGTGTTTCTCAGAGAAGACACACAATGGTGAGCCAGAAAGCTGGTTCTTTAGGGAAGAATGAGTGTGGACCTCAATTACCTTGATCTGATTCTCCTTTATCTGCCAGAAATCCTCAGCTCTATGCTTCCTAGAATTATGGGCCTGTTCTTGGGGATAATGTCAGTGTTGATCAGATCCTGATCTGATCCAGTGTCGATCAGATCCTGATCTGATTCTGATCCTGATCCTGACCTGAGGTGGGATTTGGTCTGATGTAGGCTAGGCTGTTGTTCTGTTCTCAAAATAGCTTCCAGAGAACAGAGAAAAACCGAGGTGATAGCAATCCTAGCAAAAAGAGACTTTGGTCCACAGGTTCATTGGCAGTGAGCGACATAAGAGGTTCTATCGTAGCAGTATTTCCCAGAGTATATTCAGTGGAAAAATAATGACAAAGGGGTGGTGTCCAAAAAAAGGACACTTATGATAAAAAAATTATGCATTGGCCCTCTTAACCGATGTTCCAGGAGGGAACTAAGAAAAGTTGTACAGTAAAAAAATCTGTCCATCCTTAGCTCAGTGTTATTCCAAACTTACTTAACCTTGGAAAAATTTTTAACATATATTAACATTTCAATTTGGGGAATTTTACCTTCTTCAATATAGCAAAATAATTGACTACAGGGCTAGGCGGGTAATTGAATGAATCAGAGAGATTAGATACAAAGAGAAAAGCAATATTATCTGTGTACTGATAAATGGGAGCTGATCCTTGACATCAGAGTCCAGATGAGATAGGGAATGGTGGGCACTGTGGCAAACAGGGGGACTGGTGTTCTTGTACAGGAGGCAGAACTGGTTAGCATGTGGCAATATAGGCCTAGTGTAGCCAGATTGTCTGAACTTTATTAAAGGAGCTTAGAAGTTAATACTTTTATTTGAAATAACCTCATATTTAAATGAAATAACCTGCTATAATTTTTTCAAATACTTCATGCCTATTTTGTTTGACTTGAAGTTCTTATTTTGCTGGAAGCCCCTATTTTGCAAACTTTGCTTTATAATTTGGTCCTAAGGAATCTGGAGTGTCTGCAAAAGAGTTATTAGATTCTTCTTTTGAGATTCATCTTGAGTGAGGGAACCTCACTCTTTGGGCAGGGATGGGGTGTGACTGGTTTTTTTGGTTTTCTTTTGTTTGTTTTGTTTTTTATTTAAATTCAGTAAGTTTACATATAATGTATTATTGGTTTCAGAGGTAGAGGTAGTGATTCATCAGTCTTATATAATGCCTAGTGCTCATTACATCACATGCCCTCCTTAATGTTCATCACCCAGTTACCCTTGTCCCCCATCCCCTCCCCTCCAGAAACCCTCAGTTTGTTTCCTACATTAATAAGAGTCTATAAGGCCTGCCTCCCTCTCTGATTTCTTGTTTTATTTTTTCCTCTCTTCCCCTATAATCCTGTTTTGTTTCTAAAATTCCACTATGGGTGTGACTTTGAAGTTACACAGGCCTGGTATTCAGTAGGTCTAAACTTTAGGCCCAGGTCTGTGACTAACTAATAATACCTTAGAAAAGTCATTTAAATCTCTGGATCTCAGTTTCCACTTTTATAAACCTTGAAGTCAGACTAGATCTTGTCCTATGAAATGGGCTGGGAAAGAACAGAATCTACAACCAAATAAATTTGGAAAATAGGACATACTTGATGTTTCTCTTGAATCTAACAATGCACATTAGCATAATAAAGGTCCTGGGAGGACCCTCTGTAAGTAACCTATGGAATCTTGCTTAACTCAGCTGTGTCTGTTGAAATACTCTCTGCTGTAAGCAGCAGAAACCAACTCAATTTTTTTTTTCAAGATGTTCTTTATTTATTCATGAGAGACACACAGAGAGAGAGAGGCAGAGACACAGGCAGAGGGAGAAGCAGACTCCATGCAGGGAGCCCAATTTGGGACTCCATCCCAGGTCTCCAGGATCTTGCCTTGGGCTGAAGACAGGCACTAAGCCACTAAGCCACGCAGGGATCCCCCCAACTCAAATTTAAAAAACGAATAGAGTTGTTGGTTTAAGGCACTACAAATGCTCTGAGATGGGCAGGTGATTAGGTATAGTTGAGTCTTCATTCTAGATATAGCACTTAGCTGTCCTTTTCATTCAGTCCCCTCTGTATCATCTTAACCCTCAGGCAGACTTCCCTCAGGCAACAAGACTGGCTGCAGCAGCTCCAGCCTTCATATCTACATGTGGTAACTCACAAAGGGGAAAAAGAAGGGCACTTCTGGGAGCATTGTTGGAAGGTCAAGGAGGCTTACTTTCCAGACGTTCCTTACACCTCAGTGACCCCAGTGGGTCACATGTTCAAACCTGAACTAATCCCTGTGAGCAGGAGATGGAATTATGCTAGCTAAACTTTACCTGAACCACAGTTCAGCATAAAGACAATTTCCCTGGAGGCATATCTGCTACCCAGAGAAAATGTAAAATCCAAAGGGAAAAAAATAATAATAAGGTAGTTTCTAAGAGAAAGAGGAACAGATATTGGAGAGGCCACCTCTATGTACTCGATACCATCATCTAAAATATATTTGAGCCTAAGCTCTTTGTAAATTGCTTTCTACATATTAACAGGAGCATATACTCTTGGGGACATTCTGTAATTATCTATCTATCTATCTATCTATCTATCTATCAGTAAAGTTCTCCTAACTCTTAAGTGGATTGATTCTATAAAAGACCCCAGAAAAGGAAGGTAGGAAATGCTAGGTAAGTGTCAGTTATCTTACCTGATGGATGCTGAAGGACACTTTCTTTTGCCAAATACTGATGACACATGATAAGATGTCAGGCAAAGAATACAAGGTCCAAGAGGACGATTTGTTTTTAAAGAACAACATAAAAGCTTATATCTCCAGCATTAGCTCTACCCATTTTGTCTCAGATTCACACATTTGAAAAATGATGCCTTTGTATGTGTGTGTCTGTGTGTGTGTATGCATACACATGCATGTAATTGAATATTGGACCCTTAGAATTTTGTTCAACCCAATCCCATGCATCATGCAGCCCAGACTTGTTTATACTGTGAGAGACTCCTTTTGCAAACAGCAGAAGCCTTGTTAACAGAATTACAATCCTGTTAGAGCATTTTCTTTTAATATAGCGACTGTGCCTGTGGTCTAAAGATGACCCATTAATCAGATTTATGGAATGACTTCAAGAAGAGATTAGCTTCAGAATTGTATTAGCTTAGTTTCTCCCAGGGCTCCGCTTAATGAATCTAGGAACCATACCCAGCAAGAGATTTCTATCCTTCCATTCAGCTTAGATTATTATTTGTATTCAGAAAACATGCAGTAAGGAAGCAGGGGTGTGAACCGAAGAGATCTATGACAGGTTTGTCTACATATTATAATGAAATGAAAGCCCTCCAGTGTCTCAGCAGCTGAGCAGTCATTTGTTTTCAAATATGCATTCAGGATCTAGTGTGTGTACACCACATGGTAGACCCTGAGTACACCCCAGGGGTTCTCAGTCCAGTGATCACAAGGAAATTGTAAACAGTTCCAGTGTCCCATGCCTACGCAGAAAGGACCACAGTAATTCTGCCTGTGGAAAACATCAAGGCTGAGGGAAGGCTTCCCTGAAGAGGGCACATTTCAAGAGGCATCGAAAGATGAGCAACATTTAAACAGGCAGAAGGAACGTATTTTAGTTCATAGCCTGATTGATACGGGAGAGTTTAGTTCTTTGTCTCAGAGTCGAGGGATGAATCTCGTGGACGTGGGAGAGTGAGTAAGGGCATAGAAGTTCATTAAGCTAAGATACAGAGAAAGCTCTCAGAAGTGAGAGGGTTTGCCACTGAGGGCTTGTAGGGTTGGTCTTTTATTAAGAGCCTAATCAGGGAACCTAAATTCTTTAACATATCCACTGATATCACCATTGAGTAAGGACTGGTGATAACATCTTTAATGGCTTACTTCCTTTGTAGAGTCTGATGATTTTTTGTTGGTTACAAGTAGCTGTTAAACAAGACACCCTCCCTGCCCACACCTTAGGGCAAAGTGTTCTGGCTTGTTCCCTTATCTCTGGTTTCCTTAACACCTCAGCATTTTGGGGATCTTAGGAAGTCTGCTTCCTTAGCCCCCTAACTCTCCCTGATTAGCCTCAATTGTCCCTAACTCCTGATCATGAGTGAACTAAAGATTTTATGTGTGGCTTATGCTGGTATCAAAAGACCAGGTCAAGGGATCCCTGGGTGGCTCAGCGGTTTAGCACCTGCCTTTGGCACAGGGTGCGGTCCTGGGGTCCCAGGATCGAGTCCCACGTCGGGCTCCTGGCATGGAGCCTGCTTCTCCCTCTGCCTGTGTCTCTGCCTCTCTCTCTCTCTCTACGTCTATCATGAATAAATAAATATAATCTTAAAAAAAAAAAAAAAAAAGAAGACCAGGTCAAGAAATGTCAGAAATTTAGAAGAATGACTCAGAAACTTCAAAATTCTGGCTCTTCTGCTAATACTTGGGAGATTCTTTTTCCTGGAAGTCAGGTGGCCACTATAATAGACAAATAATTCCAGATGTTACAGGACAGTAGTCAGGCTTTTGACAGCAAAGCACTGATGGCATGATTTCCCAGCAATGGCCAGCTCTGTTGGGAAAAAAGAAGCCTGGCCTGCAAACTCTTTTTATTTGTATGTTAGTCCCCTTTTATGCCAGAGTCCCCATTGGAAAGCCTAAGAATGTGGAAACCAGAAGTCCTGATCCTGAGTCTGCCACTAATTAGCTGTATGATTTCAGTGAAGTCACTTAGGCAGTTGGGGCCCCGTTTGTCTCATCTTTAAATAGTGATCATAATCTCTATGTTATATTTGTGAAAAGATGTGCGTTTGACTTGCAAAAGATGTGCTTTTAACTTGCAAAAGGGCTTGAAAATAACAGAGCTATAGAAATAAACTATACAATGTGTTGCAAAAGAGGGTGAAAAATGAGTCTCAAAAATGGCATTTAAAATGTGACCTCGGGATCCCTGGGTGGCGCAGCGGTTTAGCGCCTGCCTTTGGCCCAGGGCGCGATCCTGGAGACCCGGGATTGAATCCCACATCAGGCTCCCGGTGCATGGAGCCTGCTTCTCCCTCTGCCTGTGTCTCTGCCTCTCTCTCTCTGTGACTATCATAAATAAATAAAAATAAAAATTTAAAATAAAATTAAAAAATAAAATAAAATAAAAATAAAATGTGACCTCTTACTGGATGCTTGGCATCAGACCTAGGATAGTCCCAGAACTGCCACTTACTAAACTTGTGACTACATGTAGTGACTTGATCGCTTGAACTTTCATTTCAACATCTGTAAAGTGGGAACATTGCTAGCACCTATTTCTTAAGTGTCCTGTGGATGGAATGAGATCATCTTTTTTTTTTAAGATTTTATTTATTTATTCATGAGAGACACAGAAAGAGAGAAAGAGAGAAGCACAGACACAGGCAGAGGAAGAAGCAGGCTCCATTCCACGCAGTGAGCCTGACATGGACCTTGATCCTGGGTCTCCAGGAACACACCCCAGGCTGAAGGTGGCACTAAACCACTGAGCCACCCGGGCTGCCCGAGATCATCTTTATAAATTGTTTAACACTGTGTCTGCACCATAAATCATACTATGTAATTTTTTTTCTTAATGTCCAGTGACTTCAACTCTCATTTTTCCAATGCCAGGCCCAGCCTGAATCTAACTTTCATGCTACACTCTCCACACATACAAGGGAGGAATCATTTATTTTGGTAGTAAAAAGCAAGGCTCTGCTCCCTCGTTTCTCTTCTACGGGGCAGAACCTGAAATCGAGAAACTCTGGAACTGGGCCATCCTTCTCCCTCCTCCCTTTCCACAGCATTCTTGAGCACACTCACACCAACACTTACATTCAGGCAAATGATCCAGATGGCCTCAATTAGCCCAGAGCCAAGGGCACTTTGTCCAACCCAACTTCTAACATAGAGCATGCATTAGAATATCATCCTTGTGTGGCACTAATAAAGCAGCTGTTTGGGCCCCATTTCACTATTATTTACTCTAAGTAACAGCTCTTTGGGAAACCCAAAGGAGATGAGATGATTGATAAGGACAGAATTCAGGCTTTGCCAGGATTATTCTAACCTCAAGACATATAAACACACCTTCACTCTGAAACTACCTTCACGGGGTTGCTGTGGGTACTAAATGAGAGAACGTATGTCAAACGCTTAGTGTATTGCCTGGCATTCAGTAGCACTCAGAAAATGTTAGCTAAAATATTGCCGAAGAGGGTTCTATAGTCTTGTTAGCCAGGAGTTGCCATGACCTTGAGCCAAGAGGATTAAGGAAGAAATGCCATTGGCTGGCATTTGAAACCACACAAGAGAAGACAAACTCTTTAGCTAAAGAACTTGAACTCCAAGCTCTTGAACATAGCAAAATGGGCCTGAGGGAAGAATCTGAAAAATGCAGACAAGAGAGAAACATCTAGTGTCATCTGAAGCATGAGCATGAAAAGCACCACTGGCTGGAGTTTACAGACCAGCAGACCATTGCATTCATCCCACACATCTTTGCTCTGCATTTGGCATCACCAAACTAGGCTCTGCTCTGAAGCGTCAATTTTACAAGTGCCCACCCTATTCCCACTGCCTCCCCTGTGCTCACAGAAGGCCATAAACTATTTAGGCCAATTCAGCTTGTCATTTCAGGATAGAATGCATTAGGTCTTCTCCACAACTCAATGGGTAGAAGAGTCATAAAACAATCCAAGTGTCCCTGAAGCTCTGCCCTCATGTCAACAGGCATGACTTACATTTTGGCAAGTGAGGATTTATGGCCTGTTAAGGAGCTCACAATTCTAAAAGGTGAGGCTCCTATTTTCATCCCAACTCCAATTGATTCGGTCACCAGCTTCTGAGGCTTCATCTGCTTCATACTTCATTCCCAAACAGAACGAAGAGACCACATCAAGCCATGAAACTCCCATGCCTATCACTTCTATGTTCTGGTAGACATATCTATGTGACCTTACATAATTTAGATAACTTTTCTGGGCCTGCTTTCTCATCTATGAAATGGAGATAATGGTAATAATAAAAGTTGTTTCATTATCAGGCAGCTAAATAGTAATGTATCTTAAGTGATGGACGGAGACAGATAAGCATATTGTGTTGTGTTGTGTTATATTGTATATTATCAGAAGTCTCCTCTGGTGAGTCCATAACAGAAAAAAAGATGCTAAATGGCTAAAGGTTAGGAAAAACTTCCCTTCTTCTGCCTCATGTTCAAGACAAATCTATACAGAATCAGTTGCTAAATGTTTACTGAACACTTCTCCATACACTAAACACCCCATCAGACCCTATGTAGTAACAGAAATATAAGGCTCGGGGTCATACTAGCTCTCCACAAGCTTATTATATTGTTGAAAGTAAAAGATACACAAAACAGTTAGGAAATAGGACCACAATAGGCCAGAAAATGGGGCAAAGAGAGGTGTATCACTGATGCTCAGTGCCAAAGAACGAAAGTAAAAGGTAGCATTTGGATCTGCAGAGGCTCAAGGGAGGGCATTTGGGGTAATATCTTATGCCTTCGGTACTCCCAGGCTGCTTCTCCATACTCTGTGAATGTGACCTTGATGGATTACACCTGTGACTCTTGTGTCCCCTAAGCATGGTATTTCCATGGCCATCACTGCTTTGTACCATTCCAAGCTCCTTTCTGCTTTCTGTGTGTCACAGTCATGTGCACAAAGAAGTCAAGGGTTGGACTACTACTCCTTGGAGCTTCAATACAAAATGAGACTCTCAGTATAGAGAAGGACTTTAATAACAAATATGACTGGTTGTGTTAAGCCTCATTGGCTCCTGGGTGAGGTCACATTAATACATATACCCCAGTGACACTCGCCCCAAACTGCTGATTTGGGACATGTCGTCCCACCCTAATTTCAAGCCTTCCTAGATATGCCTAGGCATACTTAGATATAAGGAGTATCACTGTGTCCCTCAGTATTTCCAGCCAAGCCAGAAATCAAAGTATCCTACCATTCCTCTGGCCTCCACTGTCCCCTTCTGGTACTTTTCTTGGTCCTGTAAACCTGAAGCCCTATCACTGGGGTCTGTAGCTGACAGGTGGATACAGAAGGCAAGGAATAGCCAGGCAGGGGGTACTCACTACCCAGACTTAGGCTGTCTTTAACATAACTGCTTTGCTTTAGCTTCTGTTCCATTTCCTGAGGCCAGGTCAGGGACAGAGGCCACACAACCCTTTATCCCTTTGTCCCTTTCCAAATCTTCTACACCCTCTTGCCAGGTTCCTCCCACAGGAAAAAAAAGAAAGAAAGAAGAAGAAAGAAAGAAAGAAAGAAAGAAAGAAAGAAAGAAAGAAAGAAAGAAAGAAAGAAAGAAAGAAAGAAAGAAAGAAAGAAAGAAAGAAAGAAGAAAGAAAGAAAGAAAGAAAGAAAGAAAGAAAGAAAGAAGAAAGAAAGAAAGAAAGAAAGAAAGAAAGAAAGAAAGAAAGAAAGAAAGAAAGAGAGCACCTCATTCATATGAGTTCATAAAAACAGACAATTACACTATCTCTAGTCTACTGTCTCCACAGCAGTGACCCTGTTTGCTCCAAGCTAAAATAACTATAACGATAATCATAGCAGCAGTAAATGCCATTTGCTGTGCAATCATTAAACAATTCTCATATATTATTTTTGTTAGCTCTCACTATAACCTATAGAATGTATTTTAGCTGTCCTATTTGATAGATGAATAAATTGAGGGTCAGACAGTTAAGCAGTGGGTTCAAAGCAACACCACATGTAAGAGATAGTTCCATAGTTCCAGGTTTCAAATCAGGTGAGCCTGATTCCAAAGCTTTTAACCACTCTCCAGTACTGCCTCTACCTCAACATACGACTGGCAAAACAATTCTGTATTACAAGTATTCCTGAGCCAGCCACGGGGCCGTTGGTCCTCCTGCTTAGCACCATGGAAAGAGTAGAGGTTCCAGTGCAAACTTTGTGACTGTGTACCTTGGCCATGTCACTCCTAGCCTCAGTATCCTTACCTGAGTAATATGAGTAGAATTGGAAATCCATCAAATCCCTTTGGCACTGATTTGTTGTTGGTGTTGTTTTTATTAAGTCTTTATTTTTTATTAGAGCAGCCTTAGGTTGATTCACAACAAAATTAGGGGAAAGGTACAGAGATTTCCCATATATCCCTAGCTCCCATTCATGCATAACCTTCCTCATTTTCAACATCCCCATCAGAGTGCTACATTTGTCACAACACATCATAACCACCTAAAGTCCATAGTTTATATTATAGCTCACTCTTAGTGTTATATATTTTGTGCATTTGGACAAATGTATAGTGACATATCCATCATTATAGTGTCATAAAGAATTGTTTAACTGCATTAAAAGTCCTCTGCACTCTGCCTTTACATCCTTCCCCACCCTACCCCTCTCCAGCCCCTAGCAACCCTTGATCTTTTTATGTCTCCACAGTTTTGCCTTTTCCAGAATGTCATATACTTGGAATCAAACAGTATGTAGCCTTTTCAGATTGGCTTCTTTCACTTAGTAATGTGCATTTACAGTTCCTTCCTATCTTTTTGTGTCTTAATACCTCATTTCTCTTTAGTGTTGATTAATATTTTCATTCTTTGGATATACCACAGTTTATCTCTTTACCTACTGAAGGTCATCTTGCTTGCTTCCAAATTTTGGCAATTATGAATAAATCTGCTATAAACATCCATGTGCAGGTTTTTGTATGGACATAAGTTTTTAACTCCTTTGGGTAAATACCAAGGAGCATGATACTGGATCATGTGGTAAAAATATGTTTAGTTTTGTAAGAAACTATTGAACTTTCTTCCAAAGTGGCTGTACGATTTGTACATGTCCACCAGCAATGAATAAGGGTCCTTATTGCTCCATATCATTGCCAGCATTCCGTGTTGTCAGAGTTCTGGATTTTGGCTCTTCTATTAAGTGTGTAATGGTATCACACAGTTTTAATTTGCATTTCTCTAATGATATATGATCTAAAGCATCTTTTCATATGCTTATTTGCCACCTGTATATCCTCTTTGATGAAGTGTCTGTCCAGCACTTTTACCCATTTTTTAAATTGAGTTGTTTATTTTCTTATTGTTGAGTTTTAATTATTCATATATTTTGGATTATAGTCCTTTATCAGATGTGTGTTTTGTAAGACACATATTTTCTCCTGGTCTGTGGTTGTGTTTTCATTCTCTTGACATTTTCTTTTGCCGAGCAGAGGTTTTTAAATTTAATGAAGTCCAGCTTATCAATTATTTCTTTCATGGATAGTGCCTTTGGTGTTGTATCTAAAAAGTCATCACCACACACAAGGTCATTTGGATTTTCTATGTTAACTTCTAAAAGTCTTATAGTTTTGTGTTTTGCATTTAGGTCTATGATACATTTTGAGTTATTTAGGGAAAGGGTGTTAAGATCTGTGTCTAAATTCATTTGTTTGTCTGTGGGTGTCCAGTTCTAGCACCATTTGTTGAAAGGACTATCTTTACTCCATTGTATTGTCTTTGGTCCTTTGTCAAAGATTACATATATATTTCTGAGTTCTGTCTTCTGTTCTATTGATCTGCTTATCTGTTCTTTCACCTGTACCACAATGTCTCGATTACTCTAGCTTGAAGTCTTGAAGTCAGGTAGTAATAGTCCTCCAATTTTGTTCTCCTTTATATCATGTTGGCTATTCTGGGTCTTTTGCCTCTTTATATAAACTTTCAAATCAGTCTATTAACATTTGCAAATGAACATGCTGGGCAGGATTGATTTTAAGGATATACTTTTCTGGGAGTTTGTGCCAGTAGCCAGAGCCCTAAGTCTTCAATTGGCTGGATTAAATCCCTCTTTTCTGAGCTTGGGGTAAAGGATTCAATATTTAGAGTTTCCTGTGTTTGTATATTGTGTACCTGGGCCCAAGCCATAAAATGCAATCATGGGCATAAAATGGGTGTCCCAACTGCATGAAGGAGAATGCTGGGGCTGGGAGAGCAAGGGGTTAGCACTAACCATGATATTAATAATCATTGTCGTCACTGTTGTCACCATCATCAGCATCATCAAAGTATCGTGTATTTATTGAATACTTACTAAATGCAAAGGCCTGAGTTCAGTCCCTTTCCTGGATCATGTCATCAATCCTTTCAACAACCTTCTGAGGCAAGTGCACATATTACTGTCAATTGAAAAAAACAAAGGCTCCGAGAGGTTAAATAACTTGCCCAGGGTCACATGGGTAATAAGCTGTGAAGTTGGAGTTCAAACCCACTCTTAACCCCTATACTGCACTGATTCTCCCTAGCATTCCTCTTTCACCCTGGGGTAGTAATGCTGACCATTCTATATCCAGCATTCAAGCTTCCAGAAGGATAGCTAAGGTCAGCTCATCATCCTGTTTTGAATAGAAAGTCCCACAGACAACTAAACCTGAAAAATCCTCTCTACTCTAGTTCCTTGAAACTCTTTCTGTAAAACCCACACACTTGAGAAATGGAGCCTTAAGCATTCTCTCCTCCCCCTTTCACCTGCTTCCCCATGGCATCCAGTTGGTTACAAACCTCTCTTGCTGTTTATTTCCCTCTTAATAAGCCCCATCTCCTCTCGGAAAGCCATTTAGCACGGCACCACTTAATTTCTCCTCGAAGCAGAATCTGCCAGATGGAGTCTTTGTCCCAGGCCATGTTGATTTGTCTTATTTTTAAACAGCAGTGAGCATCCCATGAAACTAAAATAGCAGTTGGTTCCCAGGTGTGACTTACTGAGCAGGGAGGTGATCAAGAGCGTATGGACTCATCCACCTGAGGCAGCCGTTCCAAACGACTTCCTCAGGTGGCACCCAGCCAGCTGCTGGCCACATCTGGGTGTCATTTGATGCAGGGGCACGCCACTTTTCCGCGTCAACTGAGTTCAGCCACTCATCACCTCCTCTGGTTGTACCCCCTTGGGCTGTGCATCCTTGCCTTTTCCACAGACATACTCATACTTCTGACATTGGGGAGACAAAATGGACCCCAGAGGATAAAGAGACCAGCACAAAGTTGCCAAATGATAGAATGAAATGTCTCATTTTTTACCCTGATGTCTCGTTTTTTTATTCCCAAACATTCATTTAAAATCTGTCTTTTATTCCATAACATAACAATGTTTGGATTAATATAAATATAATCCATCAAATTATGTGCCAGCTAAATTACTAAACCATATCCTCCCCCACACGTACACACACAAAACATGTTTTTTAAAACTAACATCTCAAAGTCATGTTGATTCTGTAGCTTCATTATCCCAGACACACATAATAGGGTGTGTGCCTCTGTTTGAGAAGCACACTCATGAAGATGGGCAGTCTTTTTTTTGGAGGGTATGCCTACAAGAGGGACTAGGAATGTTTCTTTACTGCCACATGTCATCCTAAGGATGAGAGGATTAATCTAAAGGAAAGACAGAAGTGATTATTACTAAAAAGGCAGTGACTTCCCTGGGATCTAAGGAATAATAGAAGTCAGAGGTTGATCTGACTTACAGCATCTTGGGTGGCTCCTCTGACCTCATTATACCTATCACCACAATGAGGATTGACAAAACAATAATCTAGCTCACTTCACAGAAGTGACTGCATATATACCATAAACACATCTCCATAACCCTCCATCTTCATCACCTTAAAGCTCAGATCCCATAATAAGCATTGGAGTCCTTTATTATAAGGGGAAGAATGAGATTCAGTGTTCGTGGATGGAGGTATGTTGGCCTTGCCTCTTATATGCCTATGTTTGCAGCAATCCCAACCAGCACTTGCAAATCTTCTCAACCAGTGTGCTCTGGAAGTATTGGCAATTAGTTAAAGGCATTTTCACTAAACCCAATCTCAAATACCAAATATAATGCTGAGATTATAGCAACCAGTTGATACCCACCATGCCCAAAGGCGTCATCTGACAGGACACGGAAGTCAAAATGGGGAGGTAGAGAAGAAGGGGGACAAGTTGAGTGATAATCCTTTATTCTTTGAAGTAATTTTGCTATAATATTTAGGAATTTTTTGTTTTGTTTTGTTTTAAGCACCACTCAAAAAGAACAACAACAAAAGCAATAAAGCCAGTCTTTCTTTGACCCTGTGAGATTCCTTCTCCCATGGAGAGTATGAGCCATTCTAGTTCCTTAAGTAGCCTTATACTCGAACATTTAACAGGTATTCTTAGGGCCACTATGAAGAAAAAACAAATCCTTCCCTGAATCAACAGAAAGACCATGAATTATTTGATAATAATATTCACATTCCTGATGGAAGAGTATCTACCCTAAATATATCAATAAACAGATAAGTATATTTCTGAAATATCATTGAGAAAAAATATGAGGAGGGGCTGTCCACATTCTTTACAGGAAAAACAAGTGATAAAATAAGCTGATGGAATCAAAAAGTGTTTAGAAACCTGTTAAATATCCTTCCATGGAAAGAAGCACCATTACCAAAATGCTACAGATATATTTGCCCTTAAATGCTGAGAAATGGTCTCAGTAGTCATTTGGACGATATTGCCCGTGGACTGATTGTACGAGTAGCTGCTTTGCTATGCTTTCTGGAGCCATGGGAATTTCCACTGAATTCTTTGGGTCTTTATCATGGCAAGGTGCTCCCCAATACTAATGTCTCTGATTATTTTATAGACTCAGATTAGACCTTCCCTTAGTTGGCATTCCAGATGAGAGCACACTCATTTCAGGGGATTAGGGGAGTCCTGTTCATGGATATTTTATGACAAGAACAATGGAGTCTTAGGAAGGCTTATTTGGGGTTCTCTGGAGGGCACCAAAGTAGGAAAGAAGACCTCAAGCCCTTCACCTCCTTAGGGACTTTTATGAAGTCAAAAGAGAAAAGCAAAATTCCAGTCATATCTCTTTCTCTGTGAAAGAGTAGTCTTGTCATCGCTAGGACACCCAGATTCCAATAGAAACAGAAGCAATAACATGCCCAGAGGGGCTCAACACCAGTGGAGAAAAACAGCTGCGGCTGGGCTCAGAGGCATCCAGCTGCAAACCAGCTGGGCTTGGTTGAAAAGACCACATGTAGAATATTGGTTGGGTTCCAAATCCCATATTTAAAGAGGAACATTTCCAAATACAGCCTTAAACAAAACACCCACCCTTTAAGACAGGTATTAAAACTATCATACAAGAGTAATGAAGGGCACTTGGAAAGTTAAATTTGACTTGGCAAATCCAAAAGGCTTCAGGGGATATTTGATGAATGTCTTAAAATATTTATAAAATGGTAGAAGATGGAATAGATCACATTGCTCAGGAAAGCAGATCTAGTTGAATATTTGGTGAAGTAGAAGGAATATTTTCTAAGATGAGAGATCCTTAAAATGAAATGTGCTCCCTTGGGTAGTAGGGAGTCCTTTCACTGGTGGTGTAAAAGCTGAGACTGCCATACCCCCTGAGACCTGAGGAGACAGGGGAATATTTTTGAGGAGGTAGGATCTCCAAGCAGTAAAAAGTGTGAAGTTGGATGTCAGGATGGACCTGGACTCAGGTTTCAGTTGTTTTTATAAGACTTTGGGAAATTTTTCTTGGACCCTCAATTTCCTCATTTGTGAACTGGGTCTAACAATATCCATTCCAGTGGGTATTATTATGCAAATAAAGTATTAACTATCACTAGTGTCTGGCACAGTAGAAATGCTACATTTGTGATTATTGCTGCCACTATTTATCTGCTTGATAAATTGGGTGGGAAGAGAAAATTCATACTTTCCTGAGATTTCTTTAGCCTTCTGATTCTATGAGCATTATGGGACCCATCCTGTTAAACTTCCTGGTGCTATCTTTCTAATTTCCTGACTGCCCAGAGTTTTCTGTTTCAGCACCACCTCACATCTTCCTACACAATGATGTATACCCTCACTTTCCTACTGCACTTTCCTCTCCTAATCAGAAACAATTTTTTCTAAACAATTTTTCCTTGCAATCCTGCTTTCTGTAGTGATAACTGGTTAATCTGGAAAATGATGTATATTAAGAGTACTAGAATAATATGATTATGTAGTCACCTTTTCCCTTAATTTTTTTCTTCTACTAGAAAGCAAGGCTGAGCACAGTACCTAGTCTACATCCAGCAGTCAATCAAAACTGTAAATGATGAGGACAGATTTTCTGCTAGTGGGATTTTATAGGTCACGTTTAGCTTTTCTAGAGTGTTATGATCATTTGGTGATCATTTGGGGCAAGATAGAATACCAAACAGTCTTGTGACAAGCTGCTTGGGGGATGTTTAGGCACAGGTGGGACCTTCTTCCATTCACTTATTAATTTTCTAGAGAAACTTAAAACTCACTGTTGTTCTCCCACCCAAGAAAAGAGAGGAGTTACGTGCAGAAGTGCTGGAAGGATGTGCGTGTGGGAGACTTCATCCAAATGCAGTGCAATGAGATCATCCCAGCAGACATACTCCTCCTCTTCTCCTCAGACCCCAGCGGGATCTGCCACCTGGAAACTGCCAACCTGGATGGAGAGACAAACCTCAAACAAAGACGTGTTGTGAAGGGCTTCTCACAGCAGGTAAGGCTCTTTCTAAGATCTTCAAAGGTGAGGTCAAAGGGAAGAAGCAAGCCAACTCTACTGGAAAATTGAATTTAACCTGGTGGCTAGAGGAGAGAGTAGGAGATGCCTCCTTTTCCCAAGCCTTAGGTATAGTTAATCTTCCTAGCAAGGCTTTTGATGGGTATCATCCCATTATCACAGATGGGGAAATAGGCTTAGGAAAGTTAAATACTTACTGAAAGCCTCAAAATTCCTAAATGGGGGCTCACTCTATTTAAGGAAATTGTAGTCTCTGCCCTAAACCAAGGGCAATTACCCTTGGGACTAACCCATTTTTCTGTGCTTATGCAGTCCTTGCCCATCCTGCACAGCTCTGCTCCCTCCACTTCTCCCTCTGAATCTTCTCCAATACTACTTTGACTCCAGCATAAGCTATAGGAAGGTATTGTTATCTATTTTTCCACTTGTGTACATCTTACTTTCCCTCCTTGAGAAATAAGGAATGATCATCAACACTTAGTTAACCCCCACACTTACATGTATGGTGCCGTGAATATCATAGAGAAGTCATTATTGTTTGCTGGTTAAGAGCCCATTCTCTGGAAGCTGACAGAACTGAACTCAGAGTCCAACCCCACCATTTATTAGCATTCTCACCTCGGGCAAGTTACTATTCTCTCACATCTTTATTCCCTCATCTGGAGAATGGATACAAAAATAGTACTTCTATATTAGGGTGATCCTGAAGACTAAAAGACAGGTGTAGGAATTACTTAGCATGAAGGTAGACACATAGTAAGGAATCAGTAATTGGCAGTGAATGTCAATGGCGTTCAGACGCAATATGTGCTGATAAATTGAAACCGGGTGTGATATTCCAATTTTCAATTAAAGTTCCCCTTGAAAGCGTTGATTTTCAATCTGGAATCTTCCTCTGCCCATGGAAAAGAATACAAATATATCAGTTTCTTCACTCTCCCAGCCTTCAGCGGGAGAGAAATTAAATGAGTCAGGGGATTTAGTGGAAAGAAGGCAAGTGCTCATTCCTCAGAGATTCTCATGAGCTAGAGTTCACTTATCTAGATTGAAACTTCTTGAGAGAAGACAACTTGTCATATCTCACTTTGCCTTTCTCCAAGCACTGGATGAGCAGTTCTCACAAAATCACTTTGGTATGAATGATTCAGTCCTCAGAAGTCTATTCTCTCATCCCTACGTAGTTCTCCCCTAGTTCTGCTGTGAAACTCAAATGAGATAAAGATAGGAACAAAATATAGGGTTTGGTGCATAGTAGGCCCACAATACATGGTCTGTGGTTGCTACTTTGGCTACATTTACTAGCCTGGGCATATAAACCACCATGACCACATTGCTGCCATCTGCTTTTTCTTGTTATTTCACAGGTTTAGTATTTCCATTGGTCTCCAGGCTCCACCTGAGTCAGCCACTGCACTGGTGTTTGATTCTGAATTTTCTCTCCTTTGTTTCTCCTTACCACATTAACCAAATCTACCTAAAGTTTACAAAAAAGCAGGGCAGGATCAGGGGAAAGTTCACAAAGACACTCTAGATGCACAGCAAGCTATTTCTTGGCTCAGGGCCCTGTGGTATGCCATCAAGATCAGAGGCTTTTAAGCTTCTTTAACCCTAATTCACAATAAGAAATACACACTATTGAACACATGCACACATAAACACACATAACGCATGTGGATGTGTGTGAGATGTAGAATTGCCATCTGAGCCATACTACATGCAAATCACTCTGAGACTTTCTATTCTACTTCATTTTTTTTTACAAAGCTCTGGGAGAATTGAAACTTGTATTTGCCTATGATGCTTACAAATCTTCCCCTCAGCAGTCCCTCCCTAACATCCTCATCACTGTTCTGAGGCCTCTTGACTCTCTCTCTGGCAGCACTGTGTTGTCAGAGTTTCAACAAGCCACTTCTCTTTTTGTCTTTAGCAACAACTCCCAAACGGTTTCTTGTATGTTAATTAGTCAGATAGTTTGGGATTTGATTGGAATGAAGAGCCAGATGAAAGGGTCATTCACACTCCAGTGCAGTAGACCAGGCAATTTAATAACATCTCTCAAACTCTAACCCTGAATTCTCACAGGGTACTTGGCATAATGACTTACAAAAAAAAAAAAAAGTTCATTTGTGAAGAGAAGATTTATTTATTTGAGCTTCAAGATTTTAGGTGTTCTCTATTTTGTTCCTTTATTCTCCCCCTCACTTGGCTTAAGTGTGTTTTTCCACTACTATAATAATAGTTATAATAATAATGATGCACTTTTATTAAATCCTTACTGAGGGCTCTGCATGATTATCTCATTTATCCTCACAAATCCCCCATAAGGTAGGGCTATTATTGTCCCCATTATACACATAAGGAAAAGAAGCATAGAGAGGTTAAGTAACCTGTCCAAGGTCACTGAGCCAGAACATGTTGGAACAAGATTCAAAACCAAGTTTGTCCAAAGTCTCAGTTCTTAAGGTTCATAGTAGCTCATCTCCCTGGCCCTTTGACTATTACCCAGAGTTTACCCAGAGATGCTTACTTGAAAGCACACTTTACCATTTTCAATATTCTTTCCGCCTGTAAGTAAGATGTGCCAGGAAGGATAAAAGTAGGCTTAGCCAGGTCCCTGAAAAGGAGAAATTTGGGCTGTTCTTTGCTACCTTGCGTCTCCCTTCCGTCAGTGCAAAAAGATCTCTGAATAAAGGCAGAATTCTCTTCTAACTCTATACTCTAGCGTTTCTCAAATGTGTTGGACAAACATTGATGAGAATTACAGGAAAAATATATGTTTTAAAATCAAAAAGCAGAAGATAATAGGTTACAAATCTTCAAATATTTCAAATAGTACTGCCAGACTTCTCAGGTAATTTCATAAGCCCCAACGAAGAAAGGGGACAGGTACTAGTACGTAGCATCTCTAAACATTTAACCACAGAAAACTTTTATTCCAAGAAACATACTCTAGGACTACTGCAAGAGACATAGGATCACAGTTTAGGGATTTGCTCCAAATACATTACAGGTGTTCATGATATACCATAATCACCACAGGGAGAAACTTTTTAAAATATACATGCATTATTCCCCATTATCACTAAATTATGGCTCACTAGGACTGAGTAGGGGTTAGTCATGCATATTTTTTAAATGTTCCCCTATATGATCTTCACATGAACCTACCACCTACCACTCCTTGAAGACCTGTAAAAAAAAAAAAAAAAGGAGGTGTCACCTCGAGCGCTTACAAAAAACACTTTCAATAATATGAACAAAACTACTATCTTTGTGCTTCTTACATATGCTAGTACTTTTGCATGCATTGTCTTTTAGTCCTTGCAACCACCCTGTGAGGTGGATATGGCTATCCTCATTTTACAGATGAAAATTCTGATGAACAGAAGTAGCAAATTTTGCCATTGTCTCAGAGAAAGTCTTGAGCATCTACAGATATGGTTTGTTTGGAAATTTGATATCTTAAATGGAAATTTGATATCTTAAATAAGAAGTATCAATGGATTTTCTTAATTGTCCCTCTAAACCCCCTAGTGGCTATAAGACCTTCACCAAAGAGTTTTTACTAAAAGAGATTTCTAGAAACTTCCCACCCATCTGTACTGTTAGTTCTTGTAAAACAAGGTTCATGGTCAAATCTGATTGGGATTTGACCTGTGGACCCCTCTTGTAGGGTCCAATGTACATTAACGGAGTAAGGTCTCTGAGAAGCTGCAGTCAACAGACCTTTTAAACTTTCTTTAAAGTTTTCAGGAGTATTTTTCAGCACAATAATTTTAGCATTCCTATGAATATTTGGGGGGAAAATTAAACTGAGTTGTGGAGGACACAGGATCGCAGAAGGTAAGCAGGAACAGAGAAAGACTTAGGCAATTCATTCTCCCCTTTTCCATCTAGGTTCAAATGAAATTATAAACATAAAAGAGCTTCTCAAAAGTATCTTTCTCTGGGATCCCTGGGTGGCTCAGCGGTTTAGTGCCTGCCTTTGGCCCCGGGGGTGTGATCCTGGAGTCCCAGGATCGAGTCCCTTGTTGGGCTCCCTGCATGGAGCCTGCTTCTCCCTCTGCCTGTGTCTCTGCCTCTCTCTCTCTGTGTGTCTCTCATGAATGAATAAATAAAATCTTTTTTTTAAAAGTATCTTTCTCCTGTACATACCACATCATTCTCAAGGTTGCCAAAGAATTGCTTTCAAAATCCTTTTCTGAGAATTCAACTTGGACAAGGCCAACTTTTTTTTTTTCAATTTAGACTTTTATCATAATGGGCAATCTTTGAACACACAAAATTATTGACCTGTTCTTGAAATATTTATTCCCACATCCCATTGCTGAGAAAAGGGAAGAAATCCAAAATTAGGCTTATACTAAGTTCTGCTGAGCAGATCAAAGGACTTTATGAGAGAATTAAATTGTACCATTTTCTCTCTGATGACCTGAAGTCTCTTTTTAAAAGGATTTCCAAGATAGATAGTAGGCATTTAATACCTGAAGAGGAGTATGTGCCATTTATTTTGGTGAATGGAAATTACCAAAGCCAAAGAATCAGAAATAAACTCTTCCAATTAATATTTCAGATGAAACATATTCCTGGCTATCTATTATCCAAATCACGGAATCCTAAGTTCTACTAAAACATGTGTCAAATCATTTCCCAGTACCAACCAAATGCTTACTATGGCAAGTATGATATGTGGACTAGCCTCTTCAGCATCAATTGAGAGCTTGTTAGAAATGCATAATTTCAAGCTCTGCCCCAAACTCAACTGGAATCTGCAATTTAACAAGATCCCCAGGTGACTGCCACACATAGTGGAAGTTTGAAAGCACTGGCCTAGGGTATCATTGACTGGCTAATAATTGTGCTTACCTGTTTATTGCCCAAATTAAAGATCCTTAATTGATGCTCCCTTTTAACTAGCTTGCATTCCATAACAGTGATTTTAAGCCATTTTCTCAATTAGGAAGAACCATTTCAAATGGTAGCTGGATCCTCTGCAGTGAATGTGTGTACTAACTTTAACATATTTAGGTAGCAGAGCACTTCGCCAAAAGGCTTGAAGGAGGATAGGGACCGCTTTATCACTCTCCCATGTCAGTGATGACACACCTAGAAAGAAGCAAAAGGTAGCTGTTCCCTCAACCCTGCCTGCCCTGAGAACCAGAGAAAAATCCCCTTACCTAGTAGATTTTGTAATGAGACCTGCTCCTGATAGGCTGTTTCAAGTTTCCCTTAAGAATGATAGTCTTTATACCTATTGACCACTGCTTAAATGTTGAGCAGATATCATATATTCTAGAATTCCTTTAATATAAAATTTATATCATGATATATAATAAATTATATCACTAGATAAGTTGATTTAACATATACTATGTGCCATAGGCAGCTCTTCTAGTGTTTTATACCTATTATCTCCTTCTACTCTCCACAAATAACCCTGCAAAGTAGACACTTTGATTATCCCTATTTGACAAATGAGGAAAGAATAGTCAAGTAATCCTTTTAGCAGTGGACTGAACTTGGATTTAAACTCAGGCAGAGGGCAGCCCAGGGTGGCTCAGCAGTTGAGCGTCTGCCTTCGTCTCAGGGCGTGATCCTGGAGATGGAGCCCACTTTGGGCTCCTTGTGGGGAGTCTGCTTCTCCCTCTGCCTGGGTCTCTGCCTCTCTCTGTGTGTCTCTCGTAAATAAATAAATAAAATCTTAAAAAAAAAAAAAAAGGAAGGAAATGTTCAAGTATTTTCAAATGTAGGGAGAATAGTATGATAAATTTTTAATGTGCCCATCACCCAATTTAACAATCAACTCATAACTAGTTTTATCTATAGCCTCACCCTCTTCACTCTGCAAATTATTTCGAAGTGAATCTCCCATGTTGCAACATTTCACCTGTAGATATTTTAATATCTATTTCTCAAAGATAGGGTTTTTAAAATATGCAGTTATTCCATTGTCATTCCTAAAATATTAGCCTTAATTACTTGATGTCAATTTTGAAGTCAGTGTTCAATATTTTCCAGTTTGTTTGAATAAGAATCCAAGTAAGCCTAAATACCTACATAAGTTTAACTCTCCTTTACTCTAGAGATTCCCTATTCAGCTTTATTTTTTTTTGTTTTTCTTACATATTTAGTTTTTGTTGCTGAATAAATCAGATTGTTTGTCCTGTAAAATATCCTACAGTCTGGATTTTGCTGATTGCATTGTCTCCCACTTGTGTCATTTAATGTTTCCTGTTCATTATGTTTCTATAAATTGGCAATTAGAGCCAGTGCCTAAATCTGATTCAGGTTAAGTTTGTGTTTGTGAGTATATATGTCACTTTTGCATGAATTCATTCCCTTACCATCCTGCAAAGGTGACCAATGAGTTTGTCTTTTTTAGTATCAATATGCACTGATGGACTTAAATATATTTGATGTGTGTCAAATCAGTACAGTTGTTATCTGCATTGATTGCCCCATTTTTAGCCAGTGGAGCTTTCTTCAAATCGGTTCCTGAGCTCTTTTTTAGTCTTCAATATGTCTAGTCCGTTTCAATGGAAAATAGTGTTCAAAAATCACAATCAGTACGTGTTGGAGGTATATATTACTATTGGATTGACCATTATTTCTGTGCCATTTAAGTGGACAGAACTAGGACTTTTTAAAGATTCAATATATCAAAATTTATGCTGGTACTTGAAATTCAGGACTAGAGGTCTTTATATAACCTCATCAATATTAAATTTGTAAACCTTCTCCCACATTAGGCAAAGTCCTTAGCCACTGTACTACACAGCCCCCTTTGATGTTTGATGCTCACAGCAATCCTTGGAAGTAGAAAAGGAAAGAATTAGTAACATTTTCAAGATGAGGAAACAATTTCAAGAAGATTAAATCTTGTCAAAGATTACCCCGCTAATGCAGTGTTATGCCAAAATTGGAACTCAATTCAGATGTACATGGTGATTTTATAAAGTAATTCTTAGATCCCTTTACATGTATGTTTTATTTCTCAAATAAATACAATTTTCACAAATATAAAAATATTGAAACTATCAAAGTTTTGGTTATAATTCTTTGCAATATTAATCATTAGACTATGATGAAAATACCCCTAAAAAAACTTACTTTTATTTCTTATAGCCCTTTGATGTCTTTTTGGTGACCCTCTCTTCCAGAGTTGTTCTGGGGCATGAGCACACACACACACACACACACACACACCACAACATGGAAGATTCGCTCCCCTTTCCCAAAGCACTATTTGCAAATTTCATTAAAAAGTATTTTTCTATTTTTGTCCCTTCAGGGCCTTATGAGGATGCTCTACTAGGTTTTATGAAAGATATAATCATGCAAAAGTGTTAATAGATGATAGTTTAAAGTTTCCCTCCATTACACTATCTCCATACCCCATGATAACATATTTACATTTGAATAGTGGCCTTCACAGTCATAACTGCCAGGGATAATTATATTTTAAGCCAGTGTGGAAAATATCTGATGTCTCAAAAGAGAACCATATCAATCTAGTATAAGGATTAGGCAAGACTCTTTGTTGCATATGACCAAACTCTGATTAAACAGAAAGAGAATTTATTGAAAGAAAACAAGATTAATTGACCTTAGGGTAATGTCAACCATAAATTTAGAATCCATCAGTGCAATCCTCATTTCTTATCCATGTTTCTGTCTGTGTTTGGCTTTCATCTCTCACAAATAGACTTACACTCAGAGCTTCACCTCCAGAGAAAGACTGGGAACATTTCCCGATGTCTAGATTGAAAGGCATCCCAAGGACAAAGACTGGCCTGGCTGGTATTATACACCCACCCTTGGACCAATTAACTCTGGCCAGAGGGGAAGGATTCTGAGATTGGCATCCTCTACTTCAACTGTATGGTTGAAATTGGTCTATGGTGCAGGACAGTTCTGAGCAACTCCACAATAAATGTCCATTATACATATTATGCATCAGTTCTATAGACACTTAACTTATTGACAACCAAAGTCCTCTACCCTTAAGGAGAGGGCCTGAGGTCTTCTGTCTGTCTCCCATTCCCCTAATGATATTCCCTAGTACAAAAAAGTCCTTCTCTAACTGCCATATCTCTGCCTATACAACATCCTCTGCAATGTTCCCAGAGTGAAACACTCCTTCCTCTGTGCTCCCATAGACTTTACTCTTGTTGCTTTCAACCACTGTGCATAACATACCATAGTTCATTCAATAAATTCATTTATCCAACCAATATCTGATGAGGTCCTCTTATTGCCAGATACTGTACTAGGACATTTTGTTGTTGTTTATCAGGGTTGACACATTATGATCATATCTTCTGTGAACAACTTAATAAACAGTTTCTCAAACTGGAATTCATATTCTCTTCTTTGTGACCCCTTTTGCTAAAAACATGAGGTATAAGACATTGCTCTCATGTAAATTTCTTTTTAAGAAAAAGATTTTATTTATTTTAGAGAAAGAGCGTGCACAAGTATGAGCAGGGAGAGAGGCAGACGGAGAAATAGACTTCCCCTGAGCAGGGAGCCTAATGCAAGATTCAATCCCAGGACCCTGGGATCATGACCTGAGCCGAAGGCAGATACTTAACTTACTGAGCCACCCAGGCACCCTCCTTGTGTCATTGTCTTTTGTCTGTTAATTACAGCAAGAAAAAATGTATGCAAAAAAGGTCTGTCTGTGCAACACTCTGTGAAGGCACCACTGCCCATTTGGTGGCAGCTGTCCCTATTTCAGGCATTATGCATTCACTTATTTATTTACCACGTATCAGTTGAATATGTCCTCTGAGCCAGGTGCTGTGGTATGCACTGGGGGTTCATGTGTGAACAAGAGAGATACAGGCTATGACTACATACTCTAACAAGGAATCACAAAGACTATGATGAACAAATAATCCCACAAACAAATAGTAATTGGTTTCTTTGAAAAATGACAGAACACATTCTTTTTCAGTATTTGCTTGGCATGCCAACCCTGTGCCTTATAGGTTAGAAAATGTCATAGCACAATTTCAAGATTAAACTTAGTCTTAACTCTGAATAAGAATCAGAATATCTCTCCACTTGAATAAAGTCCACACAAGACTGTAAGGAATCTTTAGATGGAATCTCCTCCCTACGGCCCTGCAACCCAATCTGTGTGCTTTAGCGGGAATCTCTTGAGCAGGCAGGGAGACCCAGGGTGATTGCATATGCAGACCATCTTCTCCCCTAGAGTCTGAAAGGAAAGTAGCTGCCAGTCACTCTGTTGTGGGTTATCTTGAAAAGAACTCCGACTGACCTGGAGCAGGGAGGTTATCAAATGCTGGTAACTGTCATTAGTTTTCAGATGGAATTCTCAGAAATCAGAGAGTTGTTTAATTTGTATGCCAGGAAGGAAACCTTAGTCACCCAGCTCAGCAGCTAGGGCATGAAGAATATTTGATTCTAACATTATCCAAACTAATAAGCTTTAAACACACACACACACACACACACACACACACAACTTTAAACAGTATCCTCCTAAGGTTGCAAGCAATGTATCTCCTGTGTAGCCAGCCAGGGGGTGTGGTCTGTGTATCCTGCAACCTCTTTGCTCTCCTGCATGAACACCCACAAATTAGTTTTCCTGCTTTGTCATCCTCTGCCTGGAAAGGGCTGGTTTTTCTAGTCATCCAGCCTGAGGGTCATGTAGAAACAGAATGAGGGCTTGGCAATATCTGGTTCAACTCTTCTTTTTCCAGGTTCAAAGTAAAAACTCAATAAATAAGTACATTCTCGGTTTATGGAAGAAGTTTAGCTGACTTCTCTCTCTCCAATGAGCAGAATCTTTCTTGAATATTTCCTAATGGACATGGAGGTGTTTCAAGGTTATCTAAAATGTACTTCTGCTTTAAGGACTTAAGACTATGGGTACCTATTTTTTTTAATTTGTTTGTGACTATCAATACCTTTGATAACTTTGCCCCTCAAATCCTCTTACCTGAAAGCATTTGTCCTTTCAGTGTCCATTATTTAAGAAAATAAAAACAAAAAAGTACTGTGAATTGGATTTATAATTTACTGACCTCAAGAATTCCTCAAGAAATTGGAAAACCATGTATGTGTCACTTATTTTTACTGTCTACAGGTAGCATCTTGGGGCATATAGGGATTTGTAGATAAATTGCAATGTCTAATCTACCAATTGGCTTATAGAAACAGCTTGGTATTTGACAATTATAAGCATAAGATATTATAAGTTCCACATGAATGACACAAATATTAAAAATTGTCCCAAGGAAGGAGAGATTGCTACAGTCTGTGGTGGACCTATGGGTCCTTAAGAGATCTAACACTTGAGTTTGGCAATAGAAATTTAAGAGAGTTACCAACATGGAAAACCTGCAGGGAAAGCATGTAAAAGGCCAAGAGGGTTTTTACTGTGGGCAGACACCATTAAATGCTTTTGCCAAGCAAGGAACATGTATAAGCTTTAGAATCAGACCTACCTGAGTGCTCATGAGCTGTGTGATCGTGGGCAAGCTACTTAGTACAATCAACACTCAATTTTCTCTCCAATAAAGTGGGGCCACTCTGCCCTGACACTTCACAGAAGAACTAGGAAGATTGAATAGAATCAAATCAATAAGGGGCAGCATTTTGTGAACTGCAATTTTACCAAATAAATAAATATCATTAATTTTTTAAAGACCAAGAGATATCCATGGGACTGAATAGGCCATTGTTTTATTTAGACTTATTCATTTGCAAGAAGCAGAAGTAATTCTGGCTAACTTAAGCAAAATAGTATCCTGCAAAAATGTAGTGGGAGAGGGGGTAGAGGAGAAGAAGCACACAATGTGACTCCCAGAATCAAAGGAAAGCTGAAGACTCAGAAACAAGAACCAGGAAGCCTCAGTGCAGTGGCCAAGTATTGGTAGCAGCAATTACTTAATAATCTCATTTGTTTTTTCTTCCTTGAGTCATTTTCTCAAGTCAAAGTCCCACAGTGGGAGCGTCTAGTGGGCAGGGCATCTTGCTCTAGAGTCCCCTCAAGATAACAAACCACAGAAGAGAAGTAGTTTCCTGAAAGGAAGTGAGAAGGTTATTAATTTTAAAAGGAGTAGATTGGAAGGTGGATAGCCAGAAAACAATTGTCCACTACAAATAATTTCAAAAAAATCATTCACACATTTATGTAATCAAATTTATTAATCAACTTGAAATTCATTTATGAAGAATAGTGGAAAATAAGCCTAGAAAAGTAAAAGCTGAGGCTAGTGCAGGGGAAATGGCCTATTCTTATTACTGGAACATAATTCAGCCTGTTTTCTAAATGTTGGCCTTCCCAGTGACCCTTGGAGGATGCAGTTTGTTGATTCTGGTCCATAAGTCAGTAAGCATATCTTAACCCCAAAGAGTCATTACACACTAGCACTTGGCCCACTTTCCTTTGCTTTCACTAATACTGCCATTGACCTACCTGGGCTAAACTGGGAACGTTGAGTTGTTTTATGATTGCAGTAACTGATTTGTGTCAAAAAAAACCTCTTCCTTCTTTCTGATTCTCTTTCACTTCCCCCATGGCTCATATACTATGGGTATTCAATATATGATTGAATGAGTGAATGAAATGAATGAGAGACTGGTGTGCCCCATTTTGGAATGTTGGGATCTAGGACTATGACCATGTTTTCTTTAGTTGAGCCAAAGAATTTCCATATAAATAGTCCTATTCCTATGAATCAAAAGTTAAGATTTGTCCCTGGGGTTTTTTCTAATTGCTTTACAGAGAGGTCTTCCTTTATCTCCTCATCTATCACCTTTCTATATATATATTCTTCACATCACCCTATCCACTACTAACCTTATCTCAACAAGTGTTGATGGTGTACCTGTTGCCACAAGGTATTATGGGAAATACCCAGAGGAAGCTGGCAGTCTAGTAGAAAAAGCATAGATTCAGACACATAAAGGTTAATGGAAGCATTAGTGTGATGTGGGAGCACATAAAAAGGACACATTTTCATTGGCTGGGGTGAAAGGGTCTGTGGGGATTTGGTAGGCTTCACAGAGGAGGTGGCATAAAAAATATCTTAAATGCTTAAAAAATTTAAATACATATATATGTATATTATATATAATAATCTCGATAGATAGATGATAGAGAGATAGATAGATAGAGTTGCACATTTCTCTTCATTCAAGCCATAAGAAAGCCCCAGTCATAAAATCTTTTTTTTGCAATTGAAGAGAAAGAAAAAAAAAAGGGGAAAATCCTATTATGTCCTCTCCTGGTGGACAGATAGGATAGAGGGTATTCTCAATCTGGATAATTTTATATTTCCTTAGCTTGGAATTGGTTCTAGAGCAATTCTCAGTTCTACCACCAGAAAATATTGGGGAATATCTGTAAACATTTTTGGTCACCACATATGTCAGAAAGAGAGGGTGCTACTAGTATCAAATTAGTAAAGGCCAGGAATACTGCTAAACATCAAAGAATTATCCAGCCTGAAATGTCAATGGTGCCAAAGTTGAGATACCCTCGTCGTAAAATGCCTTGACTGCCTACCAACTAGATGTTTATGTAGATACCAGAAAAAAAGGAGGCAAGTGAGCCAATGACTATAAGGCAAACCTTTCATAAAATATAAGTCTTTTAGATACAATCAAATAAAAACATTTTTGGAGGCAAATAAAAGGTCAGAATGACAATATGATGTAGTTTAGTTTTTTTATGCTTCCTTGTTTGACCCACATTAAGAAGGGTGATGGTATCATGATAATGGTAATAATGAAGATTTCTAGGCATTGGGGCTTGTTCGTTTTTTTTATTAAGATATAATTGACTTATATCTTTTAGGTATAAAAGGTTAGGTTTAGGTTTTATAAAAGGCTAGGTTTAGGTTTTAGGTATATATGATAATTTGATATTTGTATATGTTATGAAATCACAATAAGTCTAGTTAACATCCATCACCTCACAGTTACATTTTTTTCTTGTGATGAGAACTTTTAAGATATCTCTTAACAACTTTCAAATATACAATACAATATTATTAACTATAATCACCTTACTTATTTTTTTTTAAGATTTTATTTATTTATTCATGAAAGACACAGAGAGAGGCAGAGACATAGCCAGAGGGAGAAGCAGGCTCCATGCAGGGAGCCCGATGTGGAACTCGGTCCCGGGACTCCAGGACCACGTCCCAGGCCAAAGGCAGATGCTCAACCACTGGGCCACCCAGGCATCCCACCTTACTTATTTTTTAACTGGAGATTTGTACCTTTTGACCCTCTTTACCCATTCCCCCTTCCCCCATTCCCCCACCTCTGGCAAACACCAATCTGTCCTCTATATCTATGAGCTCAGTTTTGGGGGGCTTGTTTTTTAATTCCGTACATATGAATTTATTTATTTTATCAGGTATTTAGATTATAGAAAGTGGGAAAGGAACATAGAAAAGGAAATAGAGCCAAGGGGAGATCTTTTTTTTTTTTAAGATTTTATTTATTTATTCATGAGAGATACAGAGAGAGAGAGAGGCAGAGACACAGGCAAAGGGTAAAGCAGGCTCCATGCAAGGAGCCCGATATGGGACTCGATCTTGGGACTCCAGAATCACGCCCTGGGCTGAAGGCAGGTGCTCTACTGCTGAGCCACCTAGGCGTCCCCCAAGGGGAGATCTTAAATACTAATCTTGTCTTTGTGCATCAAAATAACACCATTTTTAGGAGAGCTGGTATGTGACATCAGAAGTCCCATGGTTAAAGCCTGCCTTCTCACTTTGCTAGCTGTATATCATTGGGGTAATCATCAGATCACCTCAACCTTAGTTCCTTCACTTGTAAAACAGAGATAATAATAATCCCTACCTGATAGAGTTATCACATGATTTAAAGGCAATAGCATCTATAAAATAATTGGTTCTTGGCATATAATAAGCATTCAATAAGTGCTGGAGCAATAATGATAAAAACAGGACAAAGAGGATTAAGTGAATTGATGATGGTGACAATGATGACCATGGTGCAAACGATGATGATAATTGGCTTTGAATTGCAATGATGTGAATGATAGTCATGGCTCTGTTACTTACCACCCCAAGACAGTTGCTTTACTTCAGTTTCTGTTTGCACATCTGTCAAAATCTC
Source organism: Canis aureus (assembly GCF_053574225.1). Taxonomy (NCBI): domain Eukaryota; kingdom Metazoa; phylum Chordata; class Mammalia; order Carnivora; family Canidae; genus Canis; species Canis aureus. The sequence continues at coordinate 51,932,446 of NC_135614.1, forward strand.
CTACAGTTACTGTGAGAACTAAATGACAGGTGCCTGGCACATTGTAAGTATTCAAGGGAGGTGGGTCTGGCCTGAAGAGCTGCAGAGTCACACACACTCCTCTCTGGAAGGGTTCCCCAGGCCTTTTCATTTATTAGTGGGGCTTGCATAGGTAAAGGGCTGAGTCAGAAAGAAATGTTAGTTAGGTGAGCCATGTCCACAAGCTAAGAAGAGCGGTACTGTAATGAATCAGAAGGGAATCAGAAACTCCTGAATGTGGTTAAAATAAGGGCCTTTTAGATTTGGCAGTTCCTGCCATCTCCTTCTGTCCTTGGGTTCTCCAAGCAGCTCCCTGAAGTGTCTACAGCAAGTCCTTCAAAGCAAGTAATCCTAAGAGCTTATCTTTGAAGATAGGAAGATCCACATGCCCCTCTCTTATAGCCTGTCTTAGGGAGGGAAGGAAGGAGCCCAGGGAACAGGTAGCTAGAAAGGGCAGGGTCACCTCCCCAGGAAGAGAGGAAGATGGACAGAGGATCCAAGGCCAGTGCCCAGAAGAAAAAGAGATCAAGGGACACTTGAGAAAGAAGGTCACTGGGAAGCCCCAGTGCAGGGACAAGAGAGGCAAACCTCACATTGCTGGCATCTGCGAGGTATGATTCAATAGACACCTGGGACTCACTGCCAGCAGGATCATTAGCTCTGAAACCCGCTGCCACTCATACCTGAAATGAGTTTGGATTTAGATAGCCTGCAATGAGCCGAGTGGTATGGATTGGAGTGAAGCACACGGCTTAATCAGGGGCATGAAAGCAGCTGACAAATTACAGCGTGATTTGTCATCATCTCAGGACTCGGCAAGTGTTTGTCCCTGAAAGAATCGATACCTGGAAAGAAAAGGACCATATTTTTAGAAACTCCTGGATGGGTAATTTATTTCAAGTGAGTGGAGAGTTTATTTATGTTGGCGCCCCCACAGATCCAATGGACAGTATATTTATACGAAGCCAGAAAATGCTATCATTTCTTCTAATCAATTTGCCCCTTTGAACAGCTGTACCTTGAAGCTTTCAGCAATAAATTCAGTCCCCACACTAAAAGCTCTACGCAGGAAACTATTTCTCACCCCACCTTTAGCATTCCTTTTTTCTACTACATGGCATGTTACATCTGCTAAAACTCTCCACCTGGATTCCGTCTTCTGGGACACAAATGAGATGGACTGGGAAGGTGGCATTAGCCCCATTCTACAGACAGGAGACCAAGGCTCAAGATGTAAAAGGAATATTAGCCCATGTGGGTAGAAAGCAAGATCTCCTCTCCTCTAGTGGTGCCCTTCCCCCATTGGCTGTAAGATTTTGCATAACTAGATATCTAATGCAAGAGAAATCATGGAGAAAAAAGGCAAGCATGCATCTGAAGTACTTTGCTACAGGAATGTTCGCTGGGGGGTAGTATGCGTTGAAAGTAAAGCACAAAAAAAAAAAAAAAAGAAAAAGAAAGTAAAGCACAGAGGGCCTCCAGTCAGACTTGGATTCAAATCCCACTCCTGGGACAGCTATTGGCAGCCTGCCTACCCTTCTGAGCCATGGTTTTTCCATCCCTAAAGAGGACATAATTAGTATTCCTACTTCATAGAATAATTGTAAGCTTAAAAATAAATAATATATGTGAAGTTCTCATCACAGCATCTGGCAGAAACAAGAGTACAGTAAATGCTGTTTATTGTGTTTTATTAGCTACAATTTCCACAGCATGTTCATAATAGAAAAACAAATTGAGACCATATAAATGTGCCATAGTGAGATGGTGAAATAAGTATGGTGGCCTTCATACAACAGGTTTCTATATAGGCGTTAATAAAACTGTATAAAAAATTAAAGATGTAAAAATTTCCAATATGTGTGAACACCATCTCATTTTTTGAAATTCATAAATCTGTGTGTGCCCACACATAACATGTATGTGTTTGTATATTTTTAAAATTATATGTATCTATTAAACCCTAGAAGTATTATATACACAATATTAATTCTGATTACCTCTAGGTGTGTAATTTATAATCTTTTCGATTATGTCTGTGCTGCCCAATGTGGTAGCCACTTGCCACATGTAGCTATTTAATTAAAATTGAATATAATTTTCAAATTAATTTCTCGGTCATATCTTCACATTTCAATAGCCACATGTGATTAGTCGCTCCCATATCCAACAGTGCTGACTTAGAACACTTCTATAATCACCGTAAATTCTATTGAATAGCGTTGGTCTGGAAACTCAAATCCAGACCTGCAAAGAACTGTGGGCTGGGCAGGACCCTCCCTCTCCCATGCCTCCAATTTTCCAGCATTTTCAGGGCATCTGCTTTGTCCTTCTTAATGAGGATTTCACTTTTCTTCTAACATTTTACAGCTATCACAGCATGACAAAGCGGGGATTGTCTTGATCCTATTGAAACTAGATCCTCTGACTTAATCACCTCCTGGTGTTCTCTCCCTCACAGGACGTACAGTTTGAACCTGAACATTTCTGCAATACCATTGTGTGTGAGAAACCAAACAACCACCTCAACAAATTTAAGGGTTATATGTAAGTACCTAATCCACCTGTGCTGTTGGTAACTATTTCCCCTGCAGCCAGAACACATCTTTTCTTGACATGGCCAAAGAGATAAGCATCTGGGTCCTGAGGACTTGTCTTTCTTTTTCCCATAAAGAAATGTTAAAGAAACCGAACTACCTTGGGAAACTTTTCCTTTTTTTCTTTTTCTTTCTTTCTTTTTCCTTTTTTAATTTTTTTTCCAGAGTCGCAGTTAATTATCTTGCAGGGTTAAACTTACTAATTTTTTTTTAAGATTGTATTTATTTATTCATGAGAGACAGAGAGAGAGAGAAAAAGAGAGAAAGGCAGAGAAACAGGCAGAGGGAGAAGCAGACTCCGTGCAGGGAGCTGGATGTGGGACTAGATCCCAGGAGCCCAGAATCATGCCCTGGGCCGAAGGCAGGCACTAAACCACTGAGCCACCCAGGGATCCCCAAATTTGCTAATTTTTTTTTAAACCTCTGGTGAAATAACATCAAAATCAAGACCACACTCTGATTTGGAAAAGGCAAGATTTCATTTAGGTCAGTTTTCTAAAAGAGCTTGTGTTGTACTGCAGGTAAGAATGGGGACTTTTGAGTTTGACAGACCCCAGTTTGAAATCAGGTTTTATCACTTACAAGCTGTGTGACTTCGAGTAAATTCATTAGCCTCTCTGGGCCTTGGTTTCCATATCTGTAAAATAAAGATTGTTAAGTCTACATCATAGGACTTCTGTTTTCTAAGAAGTGAGTCGTTTATCACATGCAGAGCCCATAGCACAGCAACCTGCACAGAGTAAACCGTCGATGGTGGCTGTGCTCTTGTAATTATTGTTATTCTTATGCCTCAACTTTAGTTTGGCCTGAGAACTTGACCGTAATTCTGTTCCCACACCAGACTACTGGTCTTAATGCACAGACAGACCAAAAAAGAGCAATGGTAACAATCAGAATACAAGCCCTTATACAGTGTTTTCATAGTTTCTAGAGCACTTACATGGAACGTCATCTCTTTTTCTCTGTACAACCACCCAGGGAAGTGGCTATTATCATCCCCACTTTCCAGACAGGGATAGTCTAAGACTTTCCACATACACCCAAAGGTGTACAATAGTTACCAGATAATACCAGGATTTGAATCCAGGTCTTTCCACTCAAGCCCCAGTATGTTTTCCATTGTCATGCAGAACAGAGGTCGGCTCCGTAAGGTGATTTCTTTGACCGATCGGGCTTAAATAGTCTTCTTGGAAGGCAGATGTCTGTGCTTTCTCTTCACCTACATTTTCTCAGGCCTGATAGGATGTCATGAGGAACACTACGAGAGGGGAAAGGATAAGAACGATATAAGATAAATAGCGGCTTTTAAACACAGATTATTTTAAAATGCGCAGATTGCACAGATGGAGACAGGCAGAGAAGGGCCTGAGCTCCTGGCAAAGAGGAGGATCCACGGCAGGCATCTGTTCAGGTAGAGTTTGCCACCTGCCCCCGCAAAGAGGCCATCCCTATGCCTGAGGTTTGTGGATTTGGTTCATCCCGAGTTAGCTGTCAGACATTTTCTTGTTAGAGTCAAAAGAACTGCAAATGGAAAGGACTCTGTGATTCAGTGCAAGTGATGGGGCTCCTACTTTGGGAACCCTAGTGCTGTGAAAACCGCAGGTGAGGTGCTGTCTATGGCCTGGGCCCCTGAGTCCTAGGATGTCCCATAAGTTAGATGTTCAGCCTTGGAAAAATCTCTCACCTTCTCTGGGCTTCATCTTTTTCTCCAGGAAGGGATAATCACCCTTCTAACTTCCCAGAAGTCTGAACAATCAAATAAAATGACATAAGTAAACTTAGTTTATAACCACAGTAAGGAATAATTGATATTAAAAGGTACATCGAGCGGCAGTATAGCACTCTGGAGCCAGACTTTGGACTCCAATCCCCATTCTGCCGTTTACTAGCTCTACGAACTTCCCTCAGTTTCCCTATCTCTGAAGTGACTATGATAACATAACCTATCTTACAGGGTTGTCATGATGATTACCTGAGTTAGTAAGTGAAACACAATTATAACCAGACCTAGACAAATGAGGTATTGAAGAACTAAAAAGAGAAAGGACCTAAGGGTTCAGATGCTTATTCTTTTTGTTCTCCCTAATGCTTCAAGGAAGTTATATTTAAATGTCCCGAATATCCCAAAGGAAGGCATCAGGATCCAATAAGGGCCAGACTCCAGGTGTGTGTTGGCCTCCGAAGTTTCTGGTGTGAGGTGGGAAACTGCAATGCCCCTGAGGCTAGAGCAAGAAAAAAAACTGTTTTAAGGAGCTGCTTCCCACACATAGCACAAAGGACTACCATCCCCCTCCTGTGAGGTCTGTTCATTTCATGAGAGACTGAGCAAGAGGAGGGTGGTAGAGGAGAGAGGCAAGTGAGAGATGTAGCTCCAAACAAGAGGAGTCTCGCCAGTTCACAGTGTGACGGGGGGTGGGGGGGTGGCACTGGTGGCTTCAGCAGACTTGCACATTCAGGCTCTGTGGTCTGGTCCCAGCAGTGAGGTGAGAGCGTGGGAATACTGCCTGAGGGAATACAGTGCAGTCTTTGTAGGGACAGAAGCCAGTTCCCCCACACTACACCATTCTGAGTGAGAAAACTGAAGCCATCGCTTTTTCAACAGAGCTCTGAATTCGAAGTGGGTAAATGATGACTTCCATAGGGATAGATAATTCTCTTTTAATGGTCCAGTCCCTTCCAGGCCTCCAAGGAGAATGAAGGTCGTATTTGAACCTAGGGATTAGATGCCGAGTTAATAATACCCATAGCTCTTCTGAAACAGAGGGAGGAGAGGGACTGTGTTCACTCACCACTACTAATTCTGTGATGCTAACCAGTGATAGCCTAAAGAGGCCACCAAACCGTTCCCGATATTTTTTCATCTCCAGGGAGCATCCTGACCAGACAAGGACCGGCTTTGGCAGTGAGAGTCTTCTACTTCGAGGCTGCACCATCAGAAACACCGAAGTGGCCATTGGCATCGTCATCTATGCAGGTCACTGACTTATGCTGTGCCTTCCCCACAACCTCCGTCCTTTATCCCCCCTAAATCCACTTTCAGTCAGTGGGAATCCACAACAGTTCTGAGGGGTACAAGAAACTTCCCATTTCTCAGCTAAGCAAAGTGAGGCTAGAATCACAGCAGCTTACTTGGTTCACAAGACGTGTACTTAAAGCTTTTTTTTTTTTTTTAATTTTTATTTATTTATGATAGTCACACAGAGAGAGAGAGAGAGAGAGGCAGAGACACAGGCAGAGGGAGAAGCAGGCTCCATGTACCGGGAGCCTGACGTGGGATTCGATCCCGGGTCTCCAGGATCACGCCCTGGGCCAAAGGCAGGCGCTAAACCGCTGTGCCACCCAGGGATCCCACAAGACGTGTACTTAAATTCCAAGCTAACATCACTCATCTGAACAGAAAGAAGGATTCATGCTCGTTCACCTCTAATGGTTTTGTGACAATAACTAAAGGCAGAATGAGCCTGAGGAGTAATCTCACCAAGTTTAACAGCTCCACCTTTTTGTGAAAGCTGTGCCTCATTTCTTCACCTATGCAAATGGAAAGAACATTTTGCTCAGCCTCATAGTGTACTCATGAGGATCAAATGACCCAACACATGAAACAAATTATGTCTAACACAGTGAGTGTTCAGTGGGTTTTAGTTGTTGCTTCTGTGATCATGTGTTTATTCATTTTGAGGTACTCTAGCTCTCCTCTCCACTTTGCTTTTGCTTTCTAATGGAAAAAAAAAAAGATAACAGCACTTCTCACGATGAATCTGAAGTCTTAGAGGGCCGTCTTGAGACTGCTGTATATCCAGTACTTAGCACCTAGCACTCGGAGGTTGCTCAATAAATTTCTGTCGTTACAACAACAACTGCAAACTCCTTCCTCTGTAGAGAAAGCACAGTCTCCCTGGAGTGTCTACCTTTACTGGAAGACCCTAGATTATCTTTTCCTGGACCTTTCACTCATTTGGACATTTTGAAATATTTTGTTATTTTCTTTGATTTGATTTGTTTCTAAATTCACAGAACCCCACTTTTAATGGATATGGAAGAGCATTTAAACATCAATCTACCCAAAGTTTCACTTTTTGGAACTGTCAAAGAAAAAAAAAGTTTTTAAAAAAATAATGTCCCAGTCTAGCTAGCTTTCCCTACCTTGGTGGAGGGGGATTGTGTTTGTCAGTTACTCTTTTCAAGGGTCTTTGGCAATGGAGTTCAACGCATTCTGGTAGACCTACTAATGATAAACTCTGAAGCAATCCCCACCCCACCAAAAAAAAATCCCACATCGGCCTGGAGTTTTCTTCTCTTCCTGATCAGAAGCAAAACTCTGAGTGAGTGATGAGCATAGTAAATGAGGGGGCAGGTTTGGGAGAGAGTGAATCATGACCCCGAGGAGTTAGGCTGTCTGGGAGTGAAATCTACTGGTTGGCTGCATGTTCCTGAGCATGTTGGTTAAGTTTTCAACACAAGAGGACTAATAATTCTCACCTTGTAGGGTTATAAGGTTCAAATGAGATTTTGAAAGGGGCTTAATACAGTACCTGCACATATTAGGCTCTCAAAAAGTGTGAGCAAAAATAGTGCTAATTGTTTTAGTATAATTATATAGAACAAGGGGTTCTCAACTTTGGCACTATTGACATTTTGTTCTAGATTGTTCGTTGTGGTCAGGGGCTGTCCTGTAGAATGTTTAGCAGCATCCCTGGCCTCAAGATGCCATTAAGATGTAACAACTCAAAATTTCTCAAGACATTGCCAGATGTCACCTGGGGAGTGAAATCACCGCTGGTAGAGAACAAATGGTCTAGAGTCATATACTCTCCTCTGATAATACAGATGGACAAAACAGAAGCACCTCAGGGCAAGGACCCAAAGAGGCCAAAATGAGCCTTCCAAATGAGAGATCCAGAAGGAAGAGGTCCATCACAGCAAACATTGATTGAGCCCCTATTGTGTATAAGGAGGAAATTTAGATACTTTGTGCATATTAAATCACTCTTCTTCCCCAAACACACACACAACTATTGTCTCTCATTCTTCATATGAGGAATTAAGGTACAAAGGGATTAATTCATCCAAGGTCATTTGTTTCCTGAGGTTAATTTCTTGTAACCCAATGTCAAGTCTCTACAGAGCCAAGCTCTGGCTGACTGTAGAGACCACATTCCAACCATTATACTATACTGCCTTCCCTGTCAGCCTGTTTACCTAAAAAAAAAAAAAAAAAAAGAGGGATCTCAGAAGGTAAGGAGCAGGTGGGTGAAGAGAGAGGTCTGAGGACCCCTGACGTGAGGTAAGCCTGAGGCAGGTGGGAAGGCCATGGTGCCATCAGTGCAGTCAGCCTGTGCTCATTGCTGTGGAAATCTTCCTCACAACTACAGCAACTTGAGTCTGATTAATAAGCCCAGAGTTTACTCACTCCTACTGTTTTGTTGCCACTTTAAAACCACAAGGCAACCAACTAAAGAGCATTAAAGCCATTCACTGCTGGTGCTGATATATTGGTTTTCTTTCATTTTACACAGCAAATATGTGGTGCTTCTTAATTTTCTGAGTAATACAGCATTGTGGTTAGGTTTAGCAGCCCCAAAGGTAGGCTCTATCTAAAGGCAAAGTCTCAGCTTGGCTCTCAGCTCTTAGTTTTATGGCCTGGAAACCATGAATTGGTAGAAGGGGAAAGAGCAGGAATCAGAATCCTGGGTTCTCAGTATGGCTCTGATGTTATGGCTCTTCCCCCTTAGGCAGAGCCTTCTACTCTTTGGTTCCCACTCTCCAACTGGAACAAGGGTAACTGGATGAGATTGGTAGTTTTCAAATTATTGTTGTTCTCTCTTTGAACAAAAGTTTATGCAGAACTCCAAGATAGGTGACGAGTGACTCAAAGTGATGCTGGGGTGGAGGCCTTTGGCCCCTTCCACTTACATACAAATGACACCAACACCTTAGACAAAGAAACTAGAATGAAAACTACTGGCCTCAAGCACTGTCCTGCCACAGGGCCTTGGCATATACTCTTCCCCCAAAACCAAGTTCTCTCAACTCATCTCTCTCCCTTCAGATCTCCCTTATATGTCACCTCCTCTGAAAAGCCTTCCCTGACCATGTTCTCTAATATCATCTCTTACTTATCAGCCCATTGTTTATTTCATGGGGCTTCTTACCAACTATAATTATTTATTTGTTTTCTTGAATATTTTCACCAAAATGTGAGTCATCTTTGTATCCTAACATTAGCCCATAACAGTTCCTTTGTGCAAATTAGAAAAATAGTCCTTGCTCCAGACAGCTTACTATCACTTGGCAGAAATTTATCGTGATAAACCTACAAATCTACAACAACCACAAAATGAAGAGTGTTTCTAGAGTTGTGCAGTGTACAACCTGTGCTTAGTAGCTCTGTCTGTGTGCACCACAGTGTCTGGTGTGGAAGGGATGCTCAGTAAACATGTGGTGACAAATTGTGTGAGACCTCTACAGCTGTTCTCAGCAATCTCCCTGACGCAGGAAAGATTTAGGTTAGAAGAAGCCTCTTTTCTATTGTAAGCTACTGTGAGAGCTAAGGATATGATCCAGGCCAGAGGAAGAAAACATAAGCTAAGGACTTATTACCTCATTTTCTCCCAAAGGCCATGAGACAAAAGCCATGCTGAACAACAGTGGCCCACGGTACAAACGCAGCAAGATTGAGCGGCGCATGAACACAGACATCTTCTTCTGCATTGGGCTCCTCTTCCTTATGTGCCTCATTGGAGCTGTAGGTATGGAATGTTCTGGAAAGAACAAGACCACAGTAATCTTCTGTTTCTTTAGGGAAGTTGTTTCAGCTTTCTGAGTCTTGATTTCTTCATCTATAAAATAGATTTAATAAAAAATAAATCCCACCCTATATTTTAATAGGATATCAATCAAATAAAAATGTTTGTGGGGGCACCTGGCTGGTTCAGTTGATAGAGCATGCAACTCTTGAGCTCAGGATCCTGAGTTCTAGCCCCACATTGAGGATGGAGATTACTTTAAGAAAAATGCTTATGAAAACCTGCTGAAAGTACTTAGTGCTCTAAATATTGGGAACATCATCTATCATTTATTTCTCCAAGAAATACTTACTGAACCCAAGCATTCTCTTAACATAAGAAAATAAAAGATGAATCAGTCTGAGGACTGGTCCTTAAAGAGCTCATAGTTTAGAAGGAAGGAGTCCAACACATGAACAGAATTGGTATAATCTGTCCTACACAGGGAGGGCTGCATGTAAGAATGTCTTAGTTGTCTATTTTTGCCATAAAAAGATAACAAAAATTTAGCAGTTTAAAATAATACTCATTTATTCTGTTACATCACTGGAGGTCAGAAGTCCAAAATTAATTTCATTGGCTTAGGTCAGGTTGTCAGTAGGCCTCACTCCTTTTGGAGGCTTTGAGGGAAGACTCTGTCCCTTGTCTTTTTCAGCTTCTAGTGACACCTTCCCATTTCTTCAAAGTCAATTGCTCCAATCTCTGCTCACACTTCCTCTCCTTTTTCTGTAGTAGTATCTTCCTCTGCCTCTCTTTTATAAGGGCAGTTATAATTATATCATTGGTCCCACCTGGATAATCAAGGACACTCTTCCCCACCTCAAGACCCTTAACTTAAATCTCATCTACAAAGCTCTTTTGCCATATAAGATAGCATATTGATGGAGTCAGGGAATTAGGACGGGGACATCAGAGGAGGCCATTATTCACCCTACTGTTGGTAATATGAGAACATCAGAGGAGGAAGTCTTTTTTGAAGAGGCGGATGGAGCTGATTCCTGAATGCAGTGGGCATTCACTACAGGAGGTAGGTGGCAGAGGCAGGATAGGAAGGGAGCTGTGAAAAGAGAGAGGTCACTCTTAGCCCCAGGAACAGCACAAGCAAAGCACAGAGGTAGGAAAGAATCATTTTATGCAAAGGAGCATTTGGCTTTTTGGTGTGACAAGAGCAAAGCCAAGCATGGAGACCTGATCAAAACTAGTCTGTGACCAAGTTCTATAACTGCTAAGTGTAGAAAGCTGCAGGAGGTATAGACTCGAATAATCTGAGCCATTTCAGTTAATTCTCAGAGTGTAAGCAAAGAGGGATACTTGCTCTTGCCCATTTATTCCAAGGATGGTCCTCAGTACCCCAAAGGAGACCCTAAAAAGAACCAGGGACAATCAGAAGGAAAAACTCATGTGCTGAGTCCAGAACCCCCTGCTGACCCCTAACAAGTGGGCAACAATGGTGTTTGCTCTTTCTTGGTCAGAAATTGTGCCTATCACTGTTCTTGGAAAATTGTGTCTGAAAGGATAAGACCTCCTAGGGCCCAGGGAGGTTTTGTGTGCCACCACAGAGGGGATGATGTGATTTAGTCTTGTGAGTAGCCTGGGGTTTTTAACTATGCTTCCCAGACGTGTCTAATGGCACTCCAGGTGAGGGTGGCTCACAGTTGGAATGAGAACACCCAGAGGGCCAGGGAAGCAGGGAAACAACACCATCCACGTGTGGCCACCTCCATGCCCTCAGAGACACTGCAAGAGCTGTTGCCTCTGCTTCAGAACAGGTTTTTCAGGGAATATCAGAGCTGGAAAGGACATTTCAGATCATCTCACTGTGTCTCCAGAGAAAGGAAGTTAATGATTAAAAGGTCACACAGTGAGATAAGGTACAGGCATACCAAAATCTGCTTGGCAGATTGCCCAAAATAATAAATTGAGAAAGTAACAGGGAGAGGCAGAGTTGTATGCTGAGAATCACAACTCAGACACAGCGACAGGCCTGTGGTGCTACCTAATTAAAGCACAGCCTCTGCTATGAAAGCTTTCAAATGAGTGCCATTTAAGAGTTCTCTATCACATGCTTACTTGGACTGTGTAAAGATGATGCTTCTTTTTTCTTTGCCCAGAATGCCCTCCCTATGCCTTTCCGATCACCTGATACCCTCCTGGTCTCCAGGACCCCTCAAGGGCTCCTTCTCCATGCAGCCTTCCCTGACTCCCTTTAAGGCCGGTGGTCCTTACTCTGAATCATGTATTTGTCCCTTAGTTATTTGCTCTATAATATTACCTCCAAATTACTTCATGTCCGTAAGTCTCCTTTCTTTTGTCATATATGATGGCACTGGACCCAACCTCCTGGGCAAAGAAGCATCTTGGGGATAGGACAGCATCTGCTATGCTTTCTATTCCCTATAGTTCCTACCCTGGGGCTGAGAGCATTATACACATTCAGTTATTCTATTTTCACAGTAACCCTACAGAGGAGGTATTATTACTAACTGACAGATGAGAACATTGAGATTCAGAAAGTTCTGTTGCACTTACTCTTATTAATCCTCACGTGATGGATGTTGTTATCCCCATCTGTGGACAAGGAAATGGGGCTCAGTCTGCATTTGGAGATATTGCCATGAGCTAGTTCTCTTAGCATTCTACACTCTGCATGGTCCTCTTACACTGTGTGGGATTTGTCCCTTTACATCTGGTGTCTGACTTAATGGGGACCTCCTCAAATACAAGAACTGAGACCGACTCCTTCCTCTTCCAACATTGATAAATGGCAACAGGAAGGATTGAGTGAACAGAGATATTGGTGGATAGATGTGTGGATGGATGAACTGTGGATGGATGGATGGATGAACGGATGGATGAATGGATGGATGGATGGATAAATGAATTGTGAAAGGGTGGATGGGTAATGGATGGACGGGGATGTGCATGGAGGAAGAAGAGGGGCTAGCTTACAAGTCTATCAAGATCCCCAGCCCTGCACTTTTCACCACACAACTGAAAAGAACTTGCATCCCTTTTCTCTTTCCAATGCCTGTATAACAGGACTTCATCAAAATATAAGTAATCAGGCAGCCCAGATGGCTCAGTGGTTTAGCACCTCCTTCAGCCCAGGGCATGATCCTGAAATCCCGGGATCGAGTCCCATGTTGGGCTCCTTGCATGGAGTCTGCTTCTCCCTCTGCCTGTGTCTCTGCCTCTCTCTCTCTCTCTGTGTGTCTCTCATGAGTGAATAAATAAAATCATACATATATATTATATAATATATATATGCTAATCTCCTCTGGGTAAGACAGACTTTAATGCCTATCAAGTGATTGAAATGTAGGGTATGTAAAGGACCCCTTTAGACAAATATACACACATACACACACAGAGACTATATAGAACAAGGATGGGCTCCTCTAAAGCTCACTCACTTTCAGGAATAAACTAAGGGCTGATATAATAGACCAATATAGAATCAAGTGAGGATTCTGGTTCATCTCTGGTTTTGCCCCCTCTCAGGTCACTGCCTCTGGAATGGGACCTTTGAAGAACACCCTCCCTTTGATGTGCCAGATGCCAACGGCAGCTTCCTTCCCCTTGCCCTTGGGGGGTTCTACATGTTCCTTACGATGATCATCCTGCTCCAGGTAGGAAGCCTTCCCTAGTTAGGGGCTCAAGAAGACCTGTGGCCAATACCTACACAACTTTGTGAAATTAAGAAAAAACAGTGCTGGCCCCAAGAAAGAACTAACTGAACTAAGATGAGAAAATTGGCATTGCTTTCTTGTGATCCTTTGAAAGTACTCACATTTGGGGCACTATCAGGACCAGCCCTACCTTGTAGAAAGAACATTGCCCCCCAGATAAGAGTGAAGGAAAACATTATTCAGGCTTTTAAGAGTAAGATTACAGTAGTGATCCAAGTTTACCTGTCCCTTTGCCAGATATAATAGAACAGGTAAAATCCTAATGACCTGGGAACAAAAAGAAGATAAAATAGCTCAGAGAGCTGTTAAGTCCTAAGGATTGGGAGAAAGAAACCAGTTTAGTGTTTTAACATCTGCTAGAGGGAGAGGGGGAAAAAGACAACTGGCCCTGTGGAGGAGAAAACACAAAAGCATAGAACAAACTTACAAGGAAGGGGCAGTATGGAATAAAAAGATGAATAAATTCTTCAGGCTCTATAAGAAGTTATAATCAATGAAAAGATGAGGAAAGTTGCTGTTTTGATGAAGCCCCATTTACATCAATTTATTGTAGTATTTGAGGGTGTTTTGTTGCCCTCTTTTCTGGTGAACTTTTTTCAGTTCATTCATTCATTTAGCAAAGCAATCCTTTTTATTTTTATCTTTTTAAGATTTTATTTACTTATTCATGAGAGACACAAAGAGAGAGGCAGAGACACAGGCAGAAGGAGAAGCAGGCTCCCTGTGGGGAGCCTAATTCAGGAGCCTAATTCAGGACCCCGGGATCTTGCCCTGAGCCAAAGGCTCGACCACTGAGCCACCCAAGTATCCCCAGATACTTTTCAAATTTGAGATGGACCATACTCTTCCTCTGCACAGAACCCTCCAGTGGTTTCACATCCACTCAAAGAGAAATGCACAGTCCTTATGGCAGTGAATGTGGCCCTGTGAGGCCCTTGACTTTCCCACTGGCCTCATCTCCTAGTAATGTCCTGCTCATTCATATAAGACCTGCTTACTCTTTCCCCTCAAATACCCAGCCTGCTCCTTCCTATTGCTGTCTTTGCCCAGAATGCTCCTCTTCCCACAGATAACTTCCTGGTTCACACCCTCATTTCTTCAGATTTCTGCTCAAAGGTCATAGTTCATAAAAGAGTCCCTCCCAGACCCCACCTTCTACCCTCCCGACTTCTTTTTTTTACTGCCTGATATATATTTCTTTATTTGTTTACTGGAATATGAGGTCGTCAAAGCCAGGGATTTTGTTCTGCTTGCTGCCATCTCCAGGACCTAGCACAGCAAGCACTTGGAATATATTACGTATGGAATCAGGAACAGTAATGAACAATGGGTCTCAATACATATAAAAGTGAGCAACAATACATATAAAAGTGAGCAAAAAAGTCTCTGTGCCCTTGGTGGCATAGAGATCTGAGGGGCATCAGGAAACTCTGGACAGAGGCACTAGAGCTCCTTACCCCCTAACCACTCAGTCATTAAACAACCAATGGTGAATTGAGTGCCTACTCCATACGAGACCTCCCTGAGTAAAGAAGGCACCTATTTTTCAAATTCCCCTAAGAATTCCAAGTGAAGCATGAAATTATTGACCTTTAGTTTCTCAGAGAAAGTCCATCATGTGAGCTGACTTCAGCTTTCCATTAAATACCTTTGCTACCCACTGGTGAGAGTTCTGAGACAGGGAACTGGTCTTGTCTCTGACTCTTTGGGACTCAATCTCCCTACAGGTGCTGATCCCAGTCTCCCTGTATGTGTCCATTGAGCTGGTAAAGCTCGGGCAAGTCTTCTTCCTGCACAATGACCTTGACCTGTACGATGAAAAGACCGATTTATCCATTCAGTGTCGAGCCCTCAACATCACTGAGGACTTGGGCCAGATCCAGTATGTCTTCTCTGACAAGACGGGGACACTGACCGAGAACAAGATGGTCTTCCGGCGTTGCACTATCATGGGCAGCGAGTATTCTCACCAAGAAAATGGTATGAGGGTTCCCAGGTGCCCTCACTACTCTTTCTAAATGAATTACCCTGCTCTCCTAAAAGAATAGTAATAAAAGACATTTTCCTGGTTCCCCACAGAGGTTTCCTGGCTCTGTGGCAGGTTGCTTCCTATATCTCTGTGGGCTTCCTTGTCCTAGATCAGTTCTGTCCTTATTGCCTATAAACTTTCCTTTGTTCACAAAGGCTATCAGCCATCTCCTGTGTGGTAGCCCTCCAGTCGGTCTTTGTTGCCATTTACACAGGATTTTTTTCCACCAGTAATGGACTGGGGACATGTCCAAACTATGAACCAGTTATACAGTGAAGAATTTTGGGGGTCACTTTACCTGACATGTGAGGACAGGCCTCAGTGTAGATGCATGATCAGATTCAATATACCCAGGAAAAGCCTTCCATGTTAACTGATCTTTTGGATTTTTACTGAGGCAGAGCTTTGACTTAGGGAGTATGGCTGAACAATGCCTGGATTGTCATCACACATGGATTGAAGGTGGCCTATAAAGCTGACCTGATTTCCTCAGCAGCCCTCCACCATCACCACCACAAACACATCATACACACTTTCTAACTAAGAGAAGAAACGCTCTCAAGAGAACAGTGTTCATTCTTTTAAGTGGGAGGAATGGAGAAGAAGAAAGGGGGAGATATTAGGGGTAGCTCAATCACATTTGCCATGGTGGTAACCATCATTTCAATGGGAGCTTCTGATCTCTTCTAAATAATAATGACAACTACCATGACAGGTACTTAGAGTATGCCAATCTATTTGACACATTATTTCATTAAGTCTTCAAAACAACCCTATAACTTGGGGGGTGGGGTTGTGTTTGTTTTTTAATTGTTTTAATTTTATTTATTTGAGAGAGAAAACATGAGTGGAGTTAGGGGCAGAAGGAGAGGCAGAGGGAGAAGCAGACTCCCCACTGAGCAGGGAGCCTGACACAGGGTTTAATCTCAGGACCCTGGGATCATGAACTGAACCAAAGGCAGATGTTTAATAGACTGAGCCACCCAGGTGCCCCTTAGGTATTTTTCTCTTTTTTCTCCTAATGGAGAAAATCGGGACATGAGTTTAGTCAAAGCTCAGTCACAGAGCTAGGAAGTATTAGAGCTGGATTTGAATCTGTGCAATCTGATGCACCCCACTTTCTCCCGTCAAGGTAGCCCCATTGCCCATGCTCCAGAGAAGCAGAGTGCTCTTACTCTGTGCTCTTTCCTCTACCCCTAAGGGATCCCCCCAGACCATGACTTGGCCAAGGTATGACTGGTGCAATAATAGGACTCCTTTCTTGCAGCCAAACGACTGGAGACCCCACAGGAGTTGGACTCAGACAGTGAAGAGTGGACCCAATACCAGTGCCTGTCATTCCCAGCCCAACGGGCTCAGGGCCCAGCAACACTGAGGGGCCAAGGATGGGCTCAGCCTCTGAGGAGGTGCCATAGTGCCCAGGTACCCATCCAGGGCCACTCACGACAGAGGTCTATAGGGCGCTGTGAAAGTTCACAGCCTCCTGTGGCCTTCAGCAGCCCCATTGTAAGTACCTTTTACTCTTTAAGTCGCAAGTGTCCTCTTTTAGGGATAGACAGGAGGGGGATCTGGGATATGAAAGAGAAAAGACTGTATAAACCCTGAAGAGCTCTCAAAATGGCAGCCCTTGGTCTTATTTGCAATCTGCATATGTGTTTTGTTGGGCACATACAATTCCTGTTCATTTTAAATGTTCACGCTTTAAAAATTGGGAGATATCAGATAAACATATAAATTTCTAGCATTTCTTTTTAATAAGGAATTGGAAAATTTCTCCACACTAAGCCAACATCTCCTTGTGGCAACAATTGGCTTGAATGATAGAGTTGATGCTCCTTAGATTGGGCATGTAGTCTTCTGTTCATCACAGACTATCCCCCTTCTCTGTTTAACCCCATCACTGAAGTGAGAGCCAGCAGCATGTCCGTATTGCATGGTTTTCCAAACTACAGTGAAAGGAAAGAGAAATAGTTGTTATGCTGATGTTTCTATAAGGTAGAAAAATAAGATGGGCCTTAAGGCTTGCAGGTTTCAAGAGTAATGGAAGAATATACTTTTTGTGATAATCAAAAAGAGTCTTAAATAGTTATAAAGCAAACATCTGTGTCAAAATTACCCAGCACACTTCATCCTGTCCCCTGTAGGGATTCAACTTGCAGTGTTGGTCTGGAACTTTTTGCATATGGTTTCTTCACATTTGATCCAAGGGTATAGCTATCACCAAATCTTTAGCATGTGAAAAAATTGAGTTTCTTCCCCAAGATTACACAGCATTCCCTGAAGGCAAGGCTAGAACTGGAGTTTTCGGACTCCTGTCCCCTTCTACTTTCTCTAGAATCTTCTGCTCTTAGAGAAAAGGCCACAGGGAGCCCTGGCTATATTGAACAATACCCACATCTTCTAAGAGAGAACTGTAGTACTATTATCCCATTATTAGAAAATTAGATTTTCAAAACTATCCTCATAATGAATTTCCTCCCAATTTTTATTTTCTCCATTAATATACACATAACTACATATATTTAACATTTTTGCAGTCATTGTACCTACAAATTAAAGGTTCTGGGGTTTTTAAAATCTGAAATAATATCAAAACTATTTTCCATGTTGCTACCTAGTTTTCATAACCTGGGACTGTGTTTTCTGACCGTGACAAAAAGGAAATTCTGTGAATCTGTGTTCTGGGTTATTACTTATTTAACTTCAGGTGAGTACAAAGTTGAGTTAACTCTCTTATGTTACTACCATGCACAGAAATGCAATATTAGCAAGGATGAAACATTAGCCATGTTTTAAGACATATGATGCTCATAAATACACAAGATCGTTATCCATCAATGCCTTTAGGAACTATTTTTTTATTTTTTTATTTTCTCAGGGTAGATAACAGGACATGCATATTGTTGCATCTATCTCTTCTTCAATTTAATTTTGTTCCCACTGAATGTACTGCTCTTCCCCTAGTTCTTTACCTAAATATTTGAACACTGCATTTAGTGACTTCTCACCAGGCACAGATTCTAAGTCTTGCACTGGATGTATCTTTTGGCACCTTCCAATTCTGGATGTCATGGGCATCCCATGTGCCTGAGAATGTCTCTCCCAAGATACACAGAAAGAAACAGGAAGCTTTCTTTTATAGATTTCAGTTGGGATGCATAGATCTGCTCCCCCTTGTTCAGCCTAACAAATCTTAGTAGCCCAGAAAAACTGCCAGCCAGTGTAACTTTCATTCAGGGCCTATCACTAGGACCTACAACTGTCACCAGCTGTCCTAAAAGTTAAATAGCATGATGTTTATGCTGACCTGCAAGGTCCTTTCCAGCTATAAATTAGGTGCATTTGGGGTTAAATGTCCCAGGTTTTCATCTCAGCTCCATCATCGTCTCTGAGACTTTGGTCAACCTACTGAGTTAGAACCTCAATATCTTCATCTTTTAAAAGGCTTATTATTCTATGTCATGAGTTTATTTTGAGGACTTAATTCTTAAAATCACATATTCTAGATAGATAACTAGGAGAAGTCTTAAATGATCTTTCTTAAGGAAAGCTGTATGCCTTCCACAAATGTTCATATCTGATTAC
This sequence comes from Canis aureus, assembly GCF_053574225.1. Taxonomy (NCBI): domain Eukaryota; kingdom Metazoa; phylum Chordata; class Mammalia; order Carnivora; family Canidae; genus Canis; species Canis aureus. The sequence goes on from NC_135614.1 coordinate 51,951,149, forward strand.
ATTGAATGGGAAATGAGAGTTTTCATAAAATGCGATGTCAAGCCCTCTCCCCTGAGATTCTGGTATATTTGATCTAGGGTAGGCTTAGACATTCATCTGTTTTATTTTTGATGATTCTACTGAGCAACCAAGATCAAGAATCTCTCTAAGCCTAGCACTATGCCACTAGGAAATAATCTTCACTTGGCTCAAATAGGCATCTTCTATAGCTTGAGAGGCATTGGCTAAAGGGGGCTCTGATACTAACCTATAAAATATTTGTAGCTGGAGTATCAAATCCTTGAATTAATTCATAGAGAATATCTATGGCAGCCCCAGGTGGACCTCCTGGCTCCTGCCCCCACCAACTCTTGCCAAACTCTCCAAGCTTGCATCCTCTTCCACCTGCCCATCTGGCATCCAGTCGGATTGGATAATAATCTCTTGGCACCACCAATTCTTTACCTTCCCTTTGTAAATCAGTCAGAACTTGCCTCTAAAACATCCACAATGTGGGGATCCCTGGGTGGCTCAGTGGTTTAGCGCCTGCCTTTGGTCCAGGGCGTGATCCTGGAGTCCCGGGATCAAGTCCCGGGATCAAGTCCCGCATCGGGCTCCCAGCATGGAGCCTGCTTCTCCCTCCTCCTGTGTCTCTGCCCTTCTCTCTCTCTCTCTCTGTCTGTCTATCATAAACAAATAAATAAATCTTAAAAAAATAAAAATAAATAAAATAAATAATAAAACCTCCACAATGCCAAATCCTGGCAGAGCAAGCATCCTACCACATTCTAGAGAAGCCGGTTGTCGGTGTCCTTGGAACTTTGCCCTTACCCAAAATAAAATGATCATCAAGGCTAATAGCAACAAAAGCTGGCTTTTTTTTTTTCTTTTACTACAAAGAACAAGGAAGCCATGGTTAATACTGCCTAATTGGCTGCTATAAAATCTGTGGCTTTAGGGTGGGGATAATACACATAGGAGAGTAATGAGTTCTAAGCCAATGTTTAAGAGTACTAGCAGATGGAAAATGAAATGCCTTTTTTTTTCCCCTGGTGTGTAAGAAGCCAAGATTTAAGCAGAGAGTCTTTGTTTAGAAGTGCCACTTACAAAAGGTTTTCTAGAACCATCAGACCAAAGAATATCTTCCTAATCATGAAATTTGCATTGGGGCCACTTAGGTTCCTCCAGATGGCACCACCACTTCCTTCTTGTGGGCATGGCCTCTCCCACCTGTCTGGAGAGAATGCAATAGAGAAAAGTAAAGGAGGTGTCTTTGGCCTCTGCCTTCTTTTCTTAATCTTGGTCTTCCTTCCTTTCTTTGAAAGAGATGTGTACAACATTCCAGTCTGCTCCAAGCTGGTGGGGACAGCCCACAGATACACACTCCCACTCAAAAGTTAGATAAGAGTCCCGATTTAATTAGCCAAGCATACAAAATCTTTTTGGAAGTCATGTGACTACACAGGGCAGGAACAGATGAAGCCTATGTCAGCTGTGCCTCCCTTAACTTCCAGGGTACCAGAAGGTGGCACACAGCTGCAATTACCCTGTTCACAAGGAGTGGAGCTTTGCAAAATCTGGAAAACTCCCTTCTTGTTAGACCTCTTAGTTTCTTTCCTTGGGACTTACACCGCTTTTCAGGAAAGCTGATCTTAACAATCCACATGCTTCTATTTAAACAAATATTTGTTAACATTGAGTTCCCTCAATTCTTTCTTGAATGAAAGGCACCTCAATGTCACAACCTCAACCTGGGCAAAAACATCATTTTCCTAAACCACAGTTCAGCCTCTAGCTCCCCAGGAACCAGGAAAGCTTGTTTTCATGGTAGTGACATAACCACATAGTTAAGTAAGTCATGGGAAGTCATTAAAGGTCAAATGGTAAAAAGTAAGTCTCTTTCCCTTTTCTGTTCCCCACAACCCCAGTGACAACCATTATTTGCAGTTCCTTGTGTATGTTCCAGAATTGTTTCACCTATATAGGAGCATACAACTATGGTAAACACATAAGCACATCCTTTACTGCAATTAAGAGCATGCCCTGCACATTATTTTGGACTTTTGCTTTTTACCTAGTGAATCTAGGGGACTATTTCATATATGTAGACAGACAGATGTTCAATGGAGAGCTCCCTCATCTTTTTTTTTTTTTTTTTTTTTTTTTTTTTTTTTTTTTTGGTGACTGTTAGAATTTGTTGAATGGCTGAGCCATTGTCTGTTTAGACATGTGTATTTTTCTATAGTATTCATTCTTCAAGCATAATTCCTAAATGATATGTAACTTTTTCATTTCAATTGATACTTCCCAAGAGGTTTCATTAGTTTAGACACTCACCAACAACAAATAGAAGGGTCTGATTCTGTTCACTTCTGCCAATTCTGTGTATCTACTCAGTATCTACCTTTCTTTGGAATAGCCTGGTATTTATTGTCAAATATCGAGTAAGCATCCACAACATGGCATATACTGTTCTAAACACTGGGGTGAAAGGTTTAATAGGGCATTGTCCCTGATTTCAGGAGTTACAACCCAATATAGAGGAGAGAAGAATACCAGTGCCTACAGAATGCTCCTCTTGCTGCTGGGTAGATGGGTGCAGAGGTGTAGGAGGAGCCCAGAAGAGGTCCACCTACATCAGATGAGGCCTCAGAAGGGCTTGCTGGAAGGGTTGGCACTTGAGCTGAATTTGAGACAAAATTAAAGGTTAACTAGAGCAAAGAGAAGACCATCTAGTAGGGAGAGGTGAGGAATGAGAGTGACATGGAGAACTGGGGTTTTGAAGAGCAACTAGAATAGAAGGTGCGGATGGCAGAGAGGTTGAGGAGATAGAGGCTTGGGAAGAACCAAGCCACAAAGATTTTTCTTCCAGGCTAGGCACTGGTGTTCCTGTTTATCTCCCCTGCTGGCTCCCTGGATTCCTATAGCAGCAAACTGTTACACCCAATGAGTGATAGTTGCCAATGTGAACTTGAATGAGTTATTAAAACTGAGAAGAGAGTAGCAGATTAGAGGTTAACCTACTTTCCCTGGTCTTCAATGTGTGACATACTTCAGCCATGTAGCACACATTGGCCATATAAATTCCTGCTACTCAAATTGGGGTCCTAGGATCAGTGGCATGAGCATACTTGAGAACTTGTAGAAATGCAGATGCTTGGGTCACACTTCCAACCCCCTGAATCAGCATCTGGAGTTAAACAAGATGCCCAGTTGATTTGCATACATGTTAAAGTTTGGAAAATACTGGCATCATGTTTAAGGGTTCAGGTGTTGGCACAAGGAGGCAGAACTGGATTCAAGACCCATCTTTCTTACTAATTTTGTGACCTTGGACAAGATACTTAAATTCAGTGAGCCTCATTTACCTTCTAATTAAAATGGGAGAATAATAGTACCTATTTCAGTATTGCCATGATGACTAAATGATGTACATGAACACACTTAGCAAAGTATCTGATTTTGTTGTAAATTATCTAATCTAACAATAATAATAGGATTCTTGAAGGTATAGTATGAGGTCCAAGATCACCTTCATCAAAAAAGGTTTGTATGATATTTAGGTGTTCTGCAATAGAAAGAAATCCAGCCAATTGAGTGCCTGGCTGCCACAAAGCTCTAATCTTAACAGCCACAAAGCTCTAATCTTAACAACCGGTAATCCACAATTTTATATTTCTTTTCCTTCAGAGAAATAGACTAGCCAAAGAGTCCAAGGGTGGCTGGGGGCACTGGTTTCTCTGAGTCTCCTAAGTGCCAAGTTCCTAAATGTTAATGGGCCAGACAGGAAACCAATGGGCTGTGGACAAAGGGAACCATGAAGAACCTTGCCCTGTGAAAACAGTGTATGGTGACTAGATAAAGCTTCACTAACATCTGCTGCTGACACCTGCAGGCTGGGCCTGCTGCCAGGGACAGAGAGAAATAGGCCCTTTGCAGAGATTTTTTTTTTTTTTTTTTGTAATATACTGCTGTATGATTGGGCTGAAATATACCGAAGAAGAGTTTTAACAAAGAGATCCCGTGAGTTGTTCATCAGTGGTGGCATAACATGGTGTCCCAGATAGGAGTCAGTCAACAAAGATTTGAGTGCTTGCAGTCTACCAGGCACTGGGGACATATCATGGACTGTCTCTGCCTTTATGGCACTCATAGACTAAAGGGTAAATGAACAAGCAATAAATAACCATTAAATCGTTTTAACTGTGTCACCATTTGGAAATACGTAATGCATAGCTTAGAGCAAAGCAGTGTGTTGTCAGAAGCTGGGAGTCAGGTGGTGTGAAAGCTGCCCTAGTTCTGACCCTAATTCAATGTGTAGCCTTGAGTGGTTCACTTCCGTCCTCTCTGACATTCAATTTTATCATCAGGAAAATGGGAGATTTGGCTTTGATGACCTCTGAGCTTGTTTGCAACTCTGTGTATCTGTAGTAAGGGTTAAAAGCATCCCATTCATATATACCCCCAGCCCCAAATGAAATTTTTTTCCTGAAAAAAGAAGATTTCCATAATCCCTTTTATAATATCACAGACTATCTGCTGAGCCCTAAGGATTAGATATATAAGCCTATTAGTTGTGCTTGGGATGCCGAACACTAAAGATGCTGGCTGTCAGCAAGTAACAAAGGCTACTTCCTTCTTGTGGGGGATCTTGCCTGGCACAGAGGTTAAGAGCATGGATTCTAGTTGGACTACCTTAAATCAAATAAAGGAGTCTTTTTTTACTTACTGTGTTACTTTTGGAAAAACACTTTATCTCCCTGGGCAGCAGTTTCCTCATCTGATACATGGGTAACCATGAGGATAATAGTACTCAACAAATAATGTTGCTGTGGAGCTGCAGTGAGATAATGGATGCACCCAGAATGTAAGAAGTACTATATGAATAGCAACTATCATTACTACCTTAAGAAATGAGCTCAGAGCCCTTTGAGTGATGATGGTACACTGATAACAGGAAATGGGTGAAACCTGGAATCTGGATGGCTAGGGGAGTTTGCCTAAGAGTATTAATAAGGGAACACAGCTACTTTACCATGACCATGGAAAGGAAGACTCCAGGCTTGCAATCAGAGGGTCTGACATCTGATACTGACTCACTGAGTGGCATTGATTAGCTCAGCCCATCTTTCAGGATTTCAGTTAAGTTAGAACTGTGCAAAGTCAATGGGGTCACGTAAATGACATTGCTTAGAAAAGTAGAAAGAGCTTTATCAATGTGAACTCCTTCTAGGAAGACTGCATTCAAAGGTAGAAAAGTTGGATAGTGCATGCTCCCTTCCTAGGCTTTCTGAAAATAGTGACACCATATGGTATAGATGGTCCACCACTGCTTATCACAAGGCAATGAGAAGAAATCCAGACTTGATGCAGTTTCACTAGCACTCTTCCTTTTAATAAGTACTTTTTTTCTGGATTTTGTCTGATGGTATGAACCAGAGGAAGTGTAGTGTTGACTTTTAGAGAGCACTCCAAATAAAGGCTGGAACATTTTGTTCTAGTCCATTTCCCTTCACCTCCCTCTGCTGTTGGAAAGCCCAACTCTCATCCCTGCAGGAATCAGGCACCCCACCTGGGTATCTGGGTTTCCTCTCCTATGCTCTTACTTGTGCCAGCAACACCAGGGAGAATAGAGTCTGACTTCTGGAGTCATTGCATTTGCTAAGCAGAAAAGACACAGTCTGAGGACTCTTTATCCACAGGGTTTTGTTTCTTTATTATTATTTTTTAAATCTCAACTTGGGTTCTTATTTGTAAAACCTGCTAGCTCATTGGCACTCAGTCTTCACCCTGAACAAATTAATCAAGAGTCCTTCAGTCCGTCCTTTTCAACCATTGAAAAACTTTCTTCTAAACTTTAGTTAACCAGTGAACTATGAACACTGATATAAATGGTTTTGTGTGGTAATTTTTTTGCATGATGGCTCTTGTCATATCTGTTAACAGCTGGTGTTTGTTGAGCTTCTGCTTCAAACAAAGCAATAGTTGGGACTGTAGTATGTACAGCTTTGTGGAAAATGCAGTCTCTATCTCAAGGCTCTTACCTTGTCTCTAAAGAGATTCCACATGGATATAAGAAAACTGAATTTAAAATATAGGTCAATATGTGGTGCATTCCAAAGGGATGGTACAAGTGGCAGTTTCTACAAGGATGTGAAAAATTGGAAACCCATGAGTCAGATCCTGCCCACAGATTTTTCTTTAAAAAAAAAAAAAATGAGTTCTCACATCATCACTCTTTATCTTGAAAAATCAATAGATTAGGCAAACTAGGCTAACACCAGAGCACCTCATTAGCAGAGCAGTTGAAACCTTTTAGGTAGGGTAGGACTTGCCAGGTTTCCCAACCCCTGCCACCCCATAGTGTCCTCATCTGTACCTTGGCTCACTTCCCTCATTCACCTTAACTGCCTGACTCCTATGGACATTCTAAATTCAAAATATGCTGTTGTGGCTCAGAAGACTGGGAACTTATCGTGGGCTGGATAAGATCTCATGGACATATGGGACTTCTCATGGCTACTGAAGTCTAGATAGGATTTTGGTAGACAGGAGATCGCTTTTCAAACAAGGTATAATCTGAGGTATTAAAAGGGAATATCCAGAAGGCAGCAAACAAGCCAGCAGGCTGAGCCGAGGGTCTGCATGGAGAAATGGTGGGAGTAAAGAATGGGAGTGCAGACTGTGGAAGAATTTAGATGCCAGACTGTATTGACTATGCTAAATATGAAGATCTCCTGAAGGTTTTCAAGCTCAAAAGTACTTTGAGAGAAATAATGTTTTAGGAAGATGCATGGCTAATTCATATGAAAGATTAGAAAGAAAAGAGGTGGGAGGCAGCAACATCACTTCAGAGGCTGATGCAGAAATCCAGATTTGAGGGCTAGAGGTCTGCTCCTGGCTGAAAGCATCAGCAATGAAGGGCAAATGGTGGGAAGCCACTGTGAGGGAAAGAGTGCCAGAGTCTATAACATGCAAGTTTGAGGGAAAGGGAGGAAATCACATAAGAACGCACTGACCAGGCCTGTGGAAGGGGGAGATGTCCTAGAGGCAGGACTTCAGGGAAGACTGTATTAATCTTCCCCCAGGTATACAAAGAATCTGCTAGAGGGGCCTTCCTCCCCAGTCCCTTCAGGAAAGATTTTTTTTAAGATTTTATTTATTTATTCATGAGAGACACAGAGAGGCAGAGACATAGGCAGAGAGAGAAGCAGGCTCCATGTAGGGAGCCCAATGTGGGACTCAATCCCGGGACTCCAGGATCATGCCCTGAGCCAAAGGTAGACGCTTAACCGCTGAGCCACCCAGACATTCCAGGAAAGATTCTCATTGAGGCATTTCTTTCTCAGGAAAAAGATGTGACTCCAGATAAAAATCTACTGCCCAAAGTGCAAGATGCTGCACTGTGGTTGGAGACATTGTCAGACACGAAACCTGCCAAGACTTCCCTCTCCACCATCTCCTCCATTGCTGACTTCTTCCTTGCACTAACCATCTGCAACTCTGTCATGGTCTCCACAACCACTGAGCCAAGGCAGAGGGTAAGGATCACTGAGGGTGGGTGGTGGAAGGGATGGAAGGAGATCCAGGGGTAAGAAGTAAAGCCCTGAACAGAGAGACAAGACTCTTGAGCCCTAGTCACAGGAACACCATGTCATCACCGTGAGACCTTGAACAGATTTCTTATTTTTTCTGGGCCTTAGTTTCCTCATTTTTTAAATAAAATGGAAGAAGTCCTATATGAGCTTTCTATATGATTTTCAAATTCTGTATCTGTCTATAGGGTAGGTATTAAGAGTTAATATTTACTGAGTACTTGCTTTGTGCCAGGCTCCATGCCAAACACATCACCTGCATTATCATTTAATCATCACAATCCAAAAACCCGATGAGGTATGTCCGTAGATTTCACAAATGGAGACACAGTGGTTCAGAGAGTTTCAGCAACTTAAAGAAGGATGTATGATTGATACACAGCAGAACCATCTGTACAACTCCATGATAATATCACATTATACTGGTCTCTGCTTTTATGTGAGGGAAAAATAATATAAAATTATTATTATTATCATCATCATCATCATCATCATCATCATCACCACCATGGGTGGGTGAAGTTCTGCCAATTTAGAGACAATGCAGCTGGATGGCCATTTTTAGAAGTTTATACTCCGAATTGTTTTTCAGTACTAAAGATAGATTTATCTTCAATTATCCACAAACTCTCACCCAAGCTCCCTTATGAGTGATACTGGTGGTAATAATTGAGTATTATAACTGGTACCTATGAAATCAAGAAAACAGGGTTCACCCAGGTACCAACCAGAGTCTCCCATTATTATACCTAGATCCCAAAACACTCTGAAAAGGCATTCCAACCACTGAAAACTCACAAAGTTATCACAAAATTTTAGGGAGTTTTGGGAGGCAGGAAATGTTATCTGAGAAATTAATTCTACTTTCAAGAAAGAAAGAAGTACATTTTGAGAAGGACAGCATCCAACCTCCAGTTTTCAAGTTATTGAGACATTAGCTGGCAGGTAGCTCAGGAGTTCAATCTCTGGAGCCCCACAGACTCAGATTTGCTGAGTCTCACAGAGGAGAGAAGACTTGCCCATAATTGCTGAAACCCCCAAATAATCCATATATTACAAAATGAGCTTCATATTCTTCCATAAAACAGCTTAATATTTTTTCCAACACTGAGAGTTAATGTTCCACTTCCCTTCTTTGACTACAAGGTCACCATGCCACCCTTGACCAAGGCTCTGGGGACATCCCTGGAGAAGATTCAGCAGCTCTTCCACAGATTGAAGCTTTTGAACCTCAGCCAATCATTCTCATCTACTGCACCCTCTGATATCGACCTGGGGGAGAGTTTGGGGGCCAACATGCATACCACAGACTCAGAAGAGAGAGACGATGCTTCTGTGTGCAGTGGAGGCTACTCCACCGATGGTGGCTATAGGAGCAGCACATGGGACCAGGGCGACATCCAGGGGTCTGGATTGGATGCTTCCTTCGAGAAGGTTCTGGAGGCCCCAGCTCTAGGACTGGCCAGCCCTGAGCTCTATTATGAAGCTGAGAGCCCTGATGAGGCAGCCCTGGTACACGCAGCCCATGCCTACAGCTTCACGCTGGTGTCCCGGACACCTGAGCAGGTGACTGTGCGCTTGCCCCAGGGCACCTGCCTCACCTTTGACATCCTCTGCACCCTGGGCTTTGACTCTGTCAGGAAAAGAATGTCTGTGGTTGTGAGGCACCCACTGACGGGTGAGATCATCGTCTACACCAAGGGCGCAGACTCGGTTATCATGGACCTGCTGGAAGACCCAGCATGCGGTGAGTCCCACCTCACCAGGGCTCCAGGAAGAGGGCTCCCTGGTTTAAGAGGCAGCACAGGACAGTAATAACGAGGGTGGGTTATAGTGTCACTTAGTCCAGCAGGTCCTAACTTGAACAGAAGCCACAAGATGCTTTCCTCAGAGGAGATTCCTTAAATCATGCTGCATTCTGCACCTCCTTGCTCTGGAGAATTACAGTGCTCATGAGCTTATTAAAGACTTAGGGCAGTCTTATACTGGAGAAACCTCTAACTTTATCCTATTCTGCTTTTCCAAACATTTAAACATAGATTATCTGTACACAATTTTTTCCTACCAAAACACCCATTAATATTTGCTAGAACACACTGTGGTCCTAACTCTTAGTTTTATAGAGAAGCCAGCTGAAACCAGGGAGGGAAGTGACTTAAGAGAGGTACACAGATAACCAGTGGTAAATTCTAGGCCCAGGTACCTTGAATCTCAGTTCAGAGCTCTTTCCATGCCACCAGAACTCCGCACCAGGCTCAGTTTGCTCTGGGAAACCTCAGGTGTCCCTCTTTGTCATCCTTTTCCCCAGCCTCCCCCAAGTGGATTTTCATAAATTTGAGCCAAGCCAGAAAAATGTTCCAAAGTCCCTACATATCAGTGTCCAATTTTGGAGCAGCATGAATTAGTGTGCAGACGCTTTCTGATTGCTAACAAGAAGAAGACAGTTATGGGGCTATGATTCTCCCAGGATAGTAGATTCCAGCCAAGCTTTAGAATTGCCCAGGCAGCCCTGTGCCTCCTGCATTATCAGCTGTGGATCAAAGCCAAGAGGTTCATGGGGATTGATGAGTGTTTAGAATGGGAAGGGAGCTAATTAGGTCTCTTCATCCCCAGACTCTGGCAAACTGAGTGAATTTGGTATTTCTGAGTCAAGGGAACCACGGCACTCTATCCCTGGGCAACAGCCATCCAAGCTGCCCTGGAGATGTTTTTTTTAATTTGTTCCTCACCTGATTCCAAATGGATTTGGAGATGCTTCCAATAAAAGACACATACACAATATTACTATAAAAATTGAGAACTCTTTGAAAAGGAGGGAGGAAAATAACCCTAGGTAAAATATATTTAGAGTGTCTGAACATTCAATTTGATCCTGAGGCTCCTGGTAGCCTAAGCAAAAAAGTAAACTCCAGGTCACACAGGTAGAAGGCAAAAGGATTTTATCTCAGGGAGCTAACATTTTTGAAAATAAAATATTATAGATAGTGCACAATAAGCACAGACTGTGCTTAAGGCACCAGAGAAAAAGTAGTATTTGAAAAATGAGATAATTTTTTAAAGGATTTTTATATTGGATAAAAACAGCCTTGGAATTGTATCAGGGAAAAGATCAGAGCTTTGTTGGACTTCCTTATATTTATATTACTGTAAAGAATTGTATGTTTAATTTTGCATCATAGGGAGGGAATAGATGAGATACACAAAACCTGTTTACTACATAGGGCCTCAAGATTCCAGCCCCAGTAAAGAAGGATTCTGAAGGCTTTTCCCAGCTCAGCTTTACACAGTGGCAATCAGTATCTGATTAGTGATGTCGGTGACACCTTAGGTAAAGGAGGTGGAAATGGCATCAATCCTGCCCCATGCCCACCAACCGAGGCTGAAAAATTCTTTTTTGTTTTTAAAGATTTTTATTTATTTATCTATTCATGAGAGACACAGAGAGAGAGAGGCAGAGAATAGGCAGAGAGAGAAGCAGGCTCCCTGCAGGGAGCCTGATGCAGGACTCGATCCCAGGACCCCGGGATCACAACCTGAACCGAAGGCAGACACTCAACCGCTGAGCCACCCAGGTGCCCTGAAAAATTATTTTTATCTGATAGATAAAAGCACTAGATTTTCAGGAGAAAAAGATTAAAGAAAATACATCAGACTTCATCAAAGGAACTTTGAGCAACACAATGAAATATCTTTTCATGCTAGACTTATAGAAAATGCAAAAAATATTTTTCCTAAGGCCATTTCCTGTTACAGAAAGAAAGCCTAATTCAGAAAACCCAATGTGATGAAAAACTTAGCAATGAGATTCATATCTATGGCTGTCTTGAGACCTAAGTTGATATAAAGACTGAAGTAGACAACGGAGGGGATAATGGAGGGTATGTCTAAGACTCAGTCAACAACTGGTCATCCAGAGCTAAACTGGCTACATGGAAAACACCTGAGATAAAAACAAAGATTTAGACTTCTGGTCCTCTGATTCAGCAGGGCTTCAGCTGGACCTGGGAACCTCTACTATTTGCAGCCCCTGCCAAGGATGCAAAGAGATATGAATCCCAGAGTAGGGGTGATTCTGATGCAAACACGTGTTTGGGATCAATATCTAAGACAACCTGTCTTCCCTAAATAGGACTTTTCTCAGCCAGGCTTTTGATCATCTCATAGAGAGCAGAGAATTTAAGGTCTTCTAGAGTTCACCTTCTGAGACATCATGACAACCAAGAAAGATTCTGTGTTTCTGGGGTGGGTTATAAGGGGATTCCTCCTCACAGTTTCAGAGTGTTAGAAACAAGGATTCCCAAGCATTTGTACATGACTTCATGGAGAACAATGACTATTTGACAGTAACTGACATGGATGTGGAAAAGAAGATGAGGAAAATCCAAGTCAGAACCCAGAAGCATCTAGATTTATATGCAAGAGATGGCCTTCGAACACTGTGCATCGCCAAGAAGGTAAAAAGAAATTCCTCCTTTAGTAGTTATAAGGCCTCGACCCCAAGTCTGTCTTTTCTTTATAGAAGACCCTTACTATTGGTGGTTTTAATATTTTCAAAATCAGCTATTCTGACTCACCACAAAGACCCAGGATTTTGGCAGTTTTGCTGGGGCAGAACTCTAAATAACAAGGTTCCATATCAGCGTGGCTTTGTTGTTCTCTGTTTTTCATTATATGTACATATAATTGGTAACCCATAACTCATAAAAGAGTTTTCAATGTTATAATTTTACCCTCAAAGTAGCTTTTTAAGTTTTGCATTTTTTGCCTAGAATGAAATTTGGGAGATATGTGATCACAAAAATCAGTATTTCTGGTTTCTCTTAAAAATTTAGAGGATCTGATGAACAAGGTCTCAGTTCTTGAACAGCCACTAATGGCGAGAGCCTTGTAGTAGCTGGTCCCTTTAATAAAGCGTATATATTCCCCTGTGTTCTGCAATGGTGACAGACCTACCTTCCCTGTTGTATTGACCTTGGTCCAGCTATAGTCATGTAATTACCCACCTCTCACCTTGCAACCCTTTGACTTTGCAGCCCCTGCCAGGGAGGCAGGCAAAGAGATATGAATCTCAGAGTAGGGGCATCTAATGAGGCACCTAAAATCAGATAGGGGAGCTATGATGACATGCACTTCTAGATGACTAAACGTGGTTTCTTCTCTATAAATCCCCAGAGGTCTTCATCTCTTTTATGATGCTTAGTGCAAGAAAGTTTAAGAGCACCCACTTTATACTCAGACCTACCTGGATACAAGTCCCAGTCTCACCACTTGCCCGTTGTGTGACCTTGGGAAAGTTTCTTCACCTCTCTGAGTTTGGGATTTTCTTATCTATAAACTGGTACTAATGCTCCCTACCTTATATAGTTGTCATGGAAATTAACTAAAGTAACACATATACATACATACAGTGCCTGAGACAGTGACCAGTGCTTACTATTCCATAAATTATAATTATATCCTTACCACCTTCTATTTTCCATTGAAATTATTTGTGCCTGTTTTGCTTCCTCTAATGAGATTATGAATTCCTCAAGAGCAAAGGCCTAGCTGTGTTCCTTGGTTTTCCCCATAGTGCCATGTGCAGAAGAAAAATCAAGGAATATCTGATTGTTGAACAAAAGAATAATTTGTTTCTATAAGAGACAGTAATGCATGTGATGCCAACAGAGGCATCTAAACATGCTATGACTCCCAGGGAGGAAGATTTGCCCTCCAGTTGGATTCTTCCAGTTATTGAGTGGGATAGTCTACCAAGCTATGTAAGATCTGATTGCTGTTTACTTTCCCAGCCTCATTGCTGCTTCCTCTCTATCTGGCTCTCCATCCCTAAGCCAACTGGTTTGTTCAACTGAACAGAAAGAAAGCTGAGTTCATGCTGTTTTGTGGCCTTTGCATTTGCCCCCCTCCATGACTGATCCCTTCTCATCATTGGATCTCAACTTGCATGTCACTTTGTCTAAGAGAACTGAAGATGCAAATGAAATAACCCTCCAGCTTTCTCCTATCTAGTCACACTCCATCATGTCACCATCATTGTTTTCTGTAAAGAACCCCTTAAAATTATCTGTCCTTTTAAATAATTTATTTGAATAAATGTCTCTCAACCTCCACTAGCACGTAAGTCCAACCATGCAGGAATCTTGTCTGTCTTGATCACTGCTATACTTCCAGTGCCTAGAGCACAGCAGGGGCTTAATGGTGATAATGGAACATGAAGATCAATCTTTCATTGATTTGTGCATTCAAAAAAAAAAATTGAGAAGAAATAATTGTCTAGGGAATAGGGAAGCTCAAACAGGCCTGTAGGATGCCCAGCATATAAGAATGGGGTGGGATTCACCCTGCATTGGGAAAGAGCCTCTTCCTGTCCTGCAGGTCATAAGCGAAGATGACTTCCAGCGATGGGCCAGTTTCCGGTATGAGGCAGAGGCATCCCTCGAGAATCGAGATGAGCTTCTAATGGAGACTGCACAGCATCTGGAGAATCAACTCACCTTACTCGGTAGCTAAAAATAAGTCATCACTAAATTAAAAAAAAAAAAAAAATGAATGCTACAAGCTGGAGAGGGAGTTCTTGGCCATGACTCTGACATTGCTGCACATGTGTCTCAATTAGGAGCCTTCCCTGGAGTGCCCTTCCAGGTATTTGGTGCAAATGGTGCCGATATCCAACCCAAACTTGACAAGCCACTTCCTGAGGATGCCCACGAACATTCCTATACTTCCTTCTGGATGAAGCCTAGGTTGCTTCTCCTCCATTTATTCAACTGTTTATTGTGCACCTACTATGTGCCAAATAGCATGCTAGGCACTGGAAAAGGAACAAGAGTCATAAGCTCTATCCTCTCAGAGCTGGAAACTAGATGATTAACAAGAATTTCAACCAAGTGTGATGAGGCCTGAGCTGGAAGATTTGCCTGTGGTATAGGAGCCCAAGTAGAAGGTGCTGACCTAGCCTGGGGCCAAAGAGAGTGCTGGAAGGCAGGAACTGAGCAGAGCAGAGGAACTGGTCAGACAAATACAGTTTTCAGGCAGAGGGAGGGGCCCAAATGAAGAGCTAGACGGGAGACAGCCTAGATAGCCTGGAAACCCCAAGGTCTGCTGTGGCTGGACCACAGAGTGTAGAGGAGAAATGATGTGAGGGGGGAAAGCTCAGAATGATACAGGTTATGAAGGACACATAAATCATATGCTAACAGTTTAAAGAGAAGGGAGTAAAAGCAGGAATAGACTCATGCTTTACAAAAATAACTATGGCTGCTGCTGTATGGAAGTTCAGTTCATACGCCAAGGTAATGATGAGAAGCAGGGAGACCAGCTAAGAGAAAGTGCTGTTTCTGTAAGAGGTAAAGCATTACCCAGAGAGATGGAGGAGGCTTTGTTTATCAGGGTTAATCACCTCACAGCTGGGAGCAAAATCTGGAAAAGGCAAGACCTGATGCATGCCATGCTGACTAAATGGCTAAAGACTTCTTTCATTTTGGGAGGCAATGCTGAACTGGGGAAGAGGGCCAAATCTTGGTCTTGTGCTGTGTGCTCAGGGACCCATCCTCTCACTCCCCTGAGCTCTAGCTTCTTCTGCATATAAATCACACTGCTCCTAGCTTTCAGACAGGCAGAGGTACAAGAGGAAAGAACCAGGGTTGCTGTAAGAAGACGGTGATGCCTTTATGTATTAAAGGTAGCAGCAAGATTCAGCAGGAAGGGTGGCAAACAGGGGGAGATGATTTGTTCCCCACCACTCTCAGTCTTTTTGTTTCCCCTGTGTTTTGACTCCAGGGCCTTTGCCTGCTGCCTCCCAAAGCCCCTCTGAAAGTTGCCCATGAGAACCTATTTTAACAGGAACCAGAGGGTAGCCAGACCAGACAGCTCTATCTACACACAAGGCCACAGAATGTCATCCTATTAAGGCACATGACTCCTCCCTCACCCCTTTGAGGTTGCTTTTGTTTGGGGGGAGCACTCTGGTCTCAGTGAGAAGTGCTCCTCAGCTGATTCTGCATGAAAGAAAACATGCTTATCAGGATCTTTTGGCTTCCCTTGCTGGGAAAGACTTTCACAACCTTTCTGCTTCATTTTTCCTTTCACACAAATGTGTTTTTCCTTTTTTTCTCCTTCACTCTGCTTCCCTGTAATATAAATCAGCTTCAGAATCTCACCTTCCAGGCTAACCCTTAGAGGGAAAAACAAGGACTGAACCATCACTTTTCATGGGGTTGTTTATCTGCACACTTGGGCCTACAGTACAAAAGAGGCACATTTCAGGATAGAGTCATTATTTTTGTTCCCTCAAGGTGGCTTGGGATAAAGAGAATTGGGGCTGGGAAGAGACTACATCTTACCACCAAGAATCTGCTGTGCCACTAAAGCTGCATTGCATTCACACTAGGTCCCACACTATAAAATGATCTTTTCAATATGCACCCAGTGTAACTGCTTTGCCAGCCTATTGTCACTAGGGATTATTAAAAGAAATGAAATGCCTTGCTCCTGCCCAGAGTAAAATGGGTAGCCATTAGTCTGTTGTCTGAAGTGAATCTCAATTTAAATGCAGATTAATTTATGCTTAATCACTTAGCAACTATTTGATATTTGGGTATACATTCATCAGGGTTGGTGCAAAGCTTGAGATCATTCAAAAATTATAGAGTCTGCATATTTAATTCCAAGAATATCATCAAAAACCTGAGTCCCTTTTCTGCCATGAGCTGTTACAGAGCAAAGTGTCTCCACTTCTCTCCATTCCTAGCTGCTAGGCCCACCCCCCAGGCTACTCCTCCATACCCCTGCTCAGCCTCTAATCTCATCCTGCTTCCCCCAATCTCCTGTCCATTCTCTAGAATGATCCTCTTAAAACTCAAAACTGATCCTGTCACTCTCCAACTTAACTCCCCTTAATAGTTTTTCTGTCTACCAAATAAATTCCAAATCCTATAATGCCCTCACAAGGCTCTGCATGATCCAGCAGCCTTACATCCCTTCCTGGCCCCATCTCTCACCCCACTCTGCCTCCCTTTCTGTACCTTCTTCTACCCTGACCTCTGGGCTTTCATACATGCTCATCCTCTACCTGGAACTATCCTCCTTTGCCACTTCTCAGCCTTATCTTCTAGGTCTGAGCTCAAATGGCACTTCCTAACAAGGTCATCCCTGACTTTTTTTTTTTTTTTTGAAGATTTTATTTATTTATTCATGAGAGACACAGAGAGAAGGCAGAGACATAGGCAAAGGAAGAAGCAGGCTCCTCACAGGGAGCTCCATGTGGGACTCAATCCCGGAACTATGGGATCACATCCTGAGCTGAAGGCAGACGTTCAACCACTGAGCCACCCAGGCGTCCCCATCCCTGACTTTATAGCTGAAGTTCAGGTCTCTTAACATATGTTCAGCTGGCACCCTGTGCTTTTCTTCTCATATCGTTCAAATATAAATCCTTTTTCAACAAGCTTTTGAGCTGCAAGAGGTTAGAGACCAGCTCCATTTCACTGCTGTACCCTACCTAGGTGCTTAGCATAGCCTAGAACATGGGAATATTTAATAATCAGTGTTTGGCTTGTTAGGGTTTTAGGGACCTTAGGCAGTTTTTCACTCTAATTGTAAGCTCTGGTGTCTTTGATCACTCCAGGAGCCACTGGAATCGAAGACCGGCTACAAGAAGGGGTTCCAGACACAATTGCAGCTCTGCGGGAAGCTGGGATCCAGCTCTGGGTCTTGACTGGAGATAAGCAGGAGACAGCAATCAATATCGCCTATTCCTGCAGATTGTTAGATCAGGCTGACACTGTTTACTCCATTAATACAGAAAGTCAGGTGAGGCCAAAGTAGAGACCAATGCAGAACAGCCCTTAAGCCAATAAGAAATAGGCTTATGGGTGGGATTTGGGTACACAGGTGAAGCACCTCTACCCCCAAAATATCACTGAACTTTGGAGCTCAGAGGCCCCCGAAAGTCATCCACCTCATCCCCATGCATCATTGACCAGTTTGATTATATTACATCTGGTAGTACATGTTAGAAAGTTTTGATCTTCCAAATTCCACCCCTCGACCCAATCTCCACATTTTACAATGAGAAAACTAAAGACCCTTGAGACTAAGGCCCTTGCCCAGGATCACCCTGGTAGTTTCTGACAGAACTAGGTCTAGAACACGGTTCTTCTCCCAGGCCAGTGCTATCTGCATTATTCCATATTATTTGCTCACAGAACCCCAATTGTCAGTTTCTTATACTTAGGACTAACTCTCCCATTGAAAAAGCTGTACTTAAATTGAAACAATTCTGAGCTTAAAATTTCAGCTCCAATTCATATGTCAAACTGGTTTGCTACAGAATAAAACTGAAGGGAATGATTCATGAGACCAGTATGTTTTGTTGGGATGGAAGAGTGTGTGTGTGTGTGAGAGAGAGAGAGAGAGAGAGAGAGAGAGCAGAGTCCTAAAACTGCAATTTTCAACCCCCAGTAGGTTGTGGGTGGCAGGGGATGGGGTTTGGAGAGAGGGCTGTGTAAAGTCTGAAGAAGAGTATTCAAAGTTATAATACAATTTTATATTTAGGAGAAGAAATCTATTTTCACAATGCAAACTGCAGAAAGCGAAGTTCCCACATCTTGGCTGATGATATGGGAAGTAGACTTTGAGATGTATGCTCCTACCAAGAGGAAGCAAGCAGGAAAAGCTCTGTATTAGAGAGGCGGTGGGAGAAGGGCACTGGGAGACCTAGGTGTACCATAAGGAAAGGAATAGAGAAGGAGGAAGATGGAAAAGAACAGTACAGAAAAAGGAGGTAGAAAAGATGCTGGAACCTCACTCTCTTGGTTTTGCTTAAGACTGATTGGACACAGGAGGATTTTGTTTTGTTTTGCTTGCTTGTTTTAAAGGCTTTATTTATTTATTCATGAGAAATACATAGAGAGAGGCGAGACATAGGCAGAGGGAGAAGCAGGCTTCCTGCAGGGAGCCCAATACAGGACTTGATCCCAGGACCCTGGGATCATGACTCGAGCTGAAGGCATATGCTCAACCACTGACCCACTCACGTGGGAGGGTTAAATCTGGTTTTTATTTTGTAAAGAATCCACATATTTTTTTTAAAAATAGTATATACTATGAAAAGTGACTGAGGCTCTTTGTAAGAATTGGAAAAATCACTTTCTTGTCAGGCGCACAGATTATGCTGGGATTAGATTAAACCCCAATGAATTTTCAAAATGAAAATAATCTTGGGGAAATCTTTGGCATTAATATTATGCTTAGGAAAGAAAGTAATTTGCTGCTTGCTTGAGTACTTGATCCCTGTAATAACATTGATATCTGACTGCCCTGCTTGCAATGGAAATTCTATTTGCAATGATTATTTCACTCCAGGTGATTCCAGAAGGAGGACAGGGGCAAACTTGTGAGTCAGCCAGCCCAAGATGGATAGAGTAGGCTTTTGTGTTTTCTGTTAAATGCATTCTTCTAGGAAGCTGAAGATGTTTAGCAATTAATTAGCCAACATTCCTAAGGAATAGTGGGTCACATTTCATGTTTTGTTCAGTCACTGTTGACTCATTTAAAGTCATCTGGGATCCTCTCAGATGGTACCTGAATATTAAGCCCTGTCCACACCTTGAACTGGGAAAAAAATGGTGGCTACATGGATATGTTAAGCCAGAAACTGGGGAAATCCATTCTAAATCTCAGGTTTACTTAGACTCTAGTTTAATGTAATTATGTATTCAGTGAATATCTCCTTCAAGGGTTTTAGTCTGCCTAATTCAATATATATTGATTCAGGTCTACTGTTTCTTTGTTATGTATCTTAACGTGCTATAAGCACGTTATGGGAACTCTCTAGACCTCAGGGTTCACAGTCATAAAACGAATTACTAACCCATCACTGAAAGTGCTGGTCTATCAAGGAATTCAGAAGGGATTAGAGTATTAAATAGAAACTAATAACAGCAATGATTATTATCACTATTAGTAACATATGTTGAAAACTAAATATGGTCCAGGTACCATACCTCCCTGAACTTCATTCTCTTCATATGTAAAATAGGAATTAGAAAATTTTATTTCTATTGGGAAGATTAAATAAGATCATAGAAGAAAAATACTTATTAGCACAGTATTTGTGTTAGTTAACAAATTACTCCAAAATTTAGTGGCTAAAAACAACCAACATTTACTGTCCCACAGTTTCTGTGGGTTAGGAGTCCAGAGGCAGCATAGCTGAGTACCTCTGGATCAAGGTCTTACTGGAGGTTGCAGTCAAGCTGTCAGTCAGGGCTGTGGGTTCATCTGAAGGCTCAACTGGTGAGTTGTTTGGGCATGGAGAGAAGGCCTTCCAAGCTCACAGAAATGATTGCTGGCAAACTTCAGTTCCTCACCACGTGGGCCTCTCTGTAGAGCTGCTTCACAATACGGTAGCTGCTTTCTCCCACAGCAAGCCATCCAAGAGAAAGGGAAAATAGTGCCAAATTGGAAGCCATAGTCTTTTTGTAAGCTAACATGGGAAGTGACATGCCATCACTTTTGCAGAATTCTCTACATTAGAAAGGAATTGATAGATGTGGCTCACATCCAAGGGGAAGGATTGCACAGGGGCATGCATTCCAGGAGGGAAGGGATCATTGAGAACCATCTTAGAGGCTCCCTACTACAGTACCTGGCATATACTAAAGGTTAAATGAATGGCAATTATTATGGTTATTATATCACACTTTGAAATAAGTAAATTCAGAGATTTAATTTTTAAACTTATATCTACAATGACTTCCTGCAGCCATATGTTGAAGGAATTTATATAATTTGTGCCGGCCCCAACTCACAGCAAGGACTGTCTTGATCTCTTTCCCAGATAAGTGCTTCAGGCATAACCACCCACTCCTGGAACTACTTCCTGTCACCCCTTTAGTTCTGGGTGTACCCTATTGCTTGCAACACTCAATTTAGCATTCCCTAAAGGAAGATTCAAGGATGATTAACTGCAGTTCTTCTCACTCCAGAATAAAGGACTCCAAATATTCTCAGAAGCTTCTAGATTAATGGTCCCCAAGTATATCATATAAGAACAATCTTCACAATTTTTGCCTAAATCTGCATGTTACCTTACTGTTTTTTAACAATTTCATTTAAATTGACAGACTTTGAACACTTAGTTTAAAATGTTAGTTCAAATGCACTTAATGTATTTTTAGAAGAATTTTTTTTAGCACTACAGTAAATGAAAATCATCATCCTTGCCATGGATAAAAGAACACTGCTAAATGAAGATCATGTGAACAAAACAATGCTATTAAAATCGATAATACAATTTACTGCCACAACTTTTCTCTACCTTTATTTGAAAGTAATGTTGCAAAATCTAAAAAGGTACTAAGGATATATTTAGAACCAAAATGTGACTTTATCTCTGATACAGTCAAAAGTAAAAAAGGAAAATTGATAAGAGCAAATAAGTTCTTCACTTTGTTTCAGGGTAATCAGAAAAAATCCATAAGAAGTTTCTTTACATCAATAAGATGTTCACATTCATAGTCAGTTTTAACCAATAAGACCAACACATTCATACTAACAGATAAACACACAATGTATTTTTTCAATTAAGAAGCTATAATTGAAGTAGTAATGATCTACCTCCCCTAGTAAGTTGGATAAGCTAGGGCAAGTTACTAATAATTTCAGTTTCAATTCCTTCATCACCCAATTTCCTAAAGAGAACTGAAAGGACTTGTGAGAAAAAGAAAGCACTAAACCATCCTGACATATTGTCATTATTTATCATCACATTCATGTTATTTATTAGCTTATACTATCCCTGTATCTGTCACCATCTTGCTGAGCTACTTCCACTCCCATTCTCTAACAGTCTCTATTTTGCCATTAACTTGCTTCCAAATTAATATTGCTTTGATGCTTTTTTAAATATTGCAGAGAAATGTAAAAATCAAAGAATGATTCCTGGGTAATCTCTATGACGGTAGAGTTTCATTAGCTATTTTACTAAAGGATAAAGTGAGATTTTTAACCTGCATTTTCACTGTTGCTTATTAATACCATATTTATTATTCTAACTCAATAGGAAACCTGTGAATCCATCCTCAACTGTGCACTGGAAGAAGTAAAGCAATTTCATGGACCACAGAAGCCAGACCGCAAGTTCTTTGGGTTCTGTCTACCTTCCAAGACACTACCCCCCACCTCAAGAGCTGCAGTTCCAGAAGTTGGATTGGTCATTGATGGGAAGACATTAAATGCCATTTTCCAGGGAAAGCTGGAGATGAAATTTTTGGAGTTGACTCAGTATTGCCGGTCTGTCCTATGCTGCCGTTCCACCCCACTCCAGAAGAGTATGATAGTCAAGCTGGTGCGAGACAAGTTGAGCGTCATGACCCTTTCCATAGGTATCCATCATTCCGAGATGTGGGTGCAGCTTGTGAAGCTGATCTGACAAGAAGCATAGACCAGAGGTGGGAAGGTCACATATCAAAATCAAGATACCCAGGCTGAGAATCACTTAGACTAAGAGAATTCAAAGTGACAGCCAAGATGTGGCAGGCAGGAGGTGAAGCAGAGGCTAAGTAGAGTGAAAGAGTGAATGAAAGTTCTCAGAATTAGCAGATCACTAAGGAAAAATTAGGACTTGAATGGAGGTTCAAGCCAAATGGAGGTTCAAATTCATGCCATTCACATAACTCAGTAATATGCACACAGGCCAACCCCATTCTGGGGTACAGACTATTTCCCTTTTGATACTTAACACAGGGCATAATTTAAACCTCAGGTATTTGTGGATTTGATATTCTGCTGAGTGTTGATGGCTGGTGGGGAGATTATGGAAGTTGAGCCTGCCCCATATGTTCATTCCTAAATATAAGGCCCAGCTGTCAACAAATGCTGACCTCTCTGTTGATAAAAAAAAATTCCTCATAGGGGACTAAACTTTAATCATGGTTAAGGCAGAGAAATAAAAACTGTGCTTACATCAAACCTTCCAGGAACAAGCAAATCTAGTTTATAAGAATATTCATGATCTGGTCTCTTTCCAGCCACATCCTTCATCAGAGCTACCATCCATTCCCCAACATTTGGCACTCTATGATCTAACCAAATGGAACTGCTTACCATTCTCCATGGTAATGGAGCTTTGTCCTATCTTTCTCACTCCTAGGCTTTTGCATAAGCAATTTTCTCCATAAAACACCCCATCTTCCAATCCCACCTAACCTTCCTTCTCTCTGAGAATGCCTACAGGACACAGACCTCAGAGCTGCAGAGCAATGGTATGCTTTCTGCAAGGGTCTGCTCAGTAGATCATGAGTTTCTTGAATAGAGATACCATATTAGTCTTACCATTTTGTCTGTGCCTTGCACATACCAAGCACATAGTAAATACTACATTCATTTAGGGATATTCCTACAGATGGTTCTATCCTTCCTACACAGACATGGAAAGAGATTTTCCTTCCTGGCATTTCAAATTAAGAAGCCTATTTATACCCCATTTTCTCCTGATTTCAGGTAAAAGCAATTCAAATTAAAAAAAAAAAATGAGGGAGTGGGCAGAAAGAATACAAGGTACAAAGCTTTAGCAACTGCATCCTAATTTTATTCCCTGAAATACATTTTATTCCCTGAATTATCCTCTTCAAAACTTTAGACACACACAAAGCAACAGCCCAGGACTGACTCCCTGCGGTAAGAAATTGGCTCTACTGCCACAGAAACAAAACCAGCAGAGTGAGCAATGGCATGATTCCACACCTCTACTTCCACTGGTTTGCTAACAGAAGAGGTTAAAGGGTGGATTTGTTCTCCATGGGGAAGATAAAAACAATGTACTGCTACACTATCATGAAAAAAAAAATCATTATAAGAATAATGGCTACTTAAAATGACAACATATTTAAGATTAATTTCATTTCCAAATAAGAGAAGAAAATTCTCTCCCCTCCATATTCTCTAATACATATTTAATTCCCTTCTATAATTCCCTCCTGGAAAAAGAGGGGGGCCAGGAGAAGAATGAAGGCAATGCAGTCCACAAACCATGGCCACCACGCTGAATCCAGCCTACTACATGTTTTTGCAGAGATACTAAGAATGATTTTTGTTTTTAACTGTAAAACCTGTAAGAAGATTCGCCTCTCAGCAAGAACAGTTGTTCAATTTTGCTTCTTGGCCCACAGAGTCTAAAATATTTACTATCTGGCCCCTTACAGAAAGAGTTTGCTAATCTCTAGTCTGAAAGTTAAAGCTTTGGGAAAAGCCAGGTTTGTAAGAAAAGCCTCACTGTATAGAGTTGTGCCGTCCAAAATGGTTGCCACCTAGCTATATGTAGGTATTGAAACTTAAATAGAATTTCACCAGCTGCATTTCAATCTTCTCATGGAGCTAGTGCTTTCCATATTAGACAGTAAAGATATAGGACTTTCTATCATCACAGAAAAACCTTTATGCCAGTGCTGGAAGCGGTGTATATCCATGCCCTAACCTCCAAATTCCTGAAACAAACACCATAGTTTGTTAAATGGGAATTCATCGTGACCAAATGTCCCTCAACCAAAAAAATCAATCTCATTTTCCTATTTTGAGAAACAAAACAACACCATCCCTGTCCTTGAACACCACTGACAATCTGATGATTTAGCTATCCAGATATTCCAGTAGTCTTAATATGGTAAATATTTTAAGTTATACTGTGTTAGAAAAGGTAGCAAAGATCTTCGTGCCAATGCTCCTGGGCCCCTTCCCTACCTGGTTTACCCTGGTGGGATCTCTATGTTGCTGAAATTCTCCATTTGCTCATTAATAAATGTAACATTTGTGAAGGCCTGTTTTTAAAAACTATAAAGCACTGCCCAAGCCTCACTTACTATTATACTCCCAATACCTAATATACCGAGATAAAAGACAATAAACATTTGTCGAATAGTAAATAGAGTTTTTTATCAAAGAAGAGACCTCTCTGTGGACAAATACCGACTTTTCCTATAGGACTATTCAGAGCAGTGTTAAAAGTATTCAATTACGTGTAAATGAGGACACTTTAGAGCCACTCATGTAACACCCTTTTCATTGTCAATCAGAAGTTAGGCCAGGAATAAAGACACTTCATGATGTCTCTTCGTTCAGGTGATGGAGCAAATGACGTAAGCATGATTCAAGCTGCTGACATTGGAATTGGGATATCTGGACAGGAAGGCATGCAGGTATTGCTCCCCTCAACTCTTCTCATTTCTTCCCTAATTCTCCTTGATCCTTTCTGGAGAGTTATGGAATTCCCCACAGTGTTGGAGGAACTTCTCCCCAAGAGCTTTGCAGAATTATTACCTGAGAGTCATGGGGCTTCCATGCCTATACATAACCTCCATTCTTATATCCCTGTTGCTCAGTCCTTCTGATACAGAGGAAAATTGAAGGATGCTTAGCTTTTTTTCAGACTTCCAGTGATACCTGCATTCTAAAGCCAAAGAGTACTCAACCATTCAGGAAGGGCTAAGTCTTTTCCCCTGACTCCATTCTTCCTCCTTATAATCTCTACCCACATCCAAGAATGCAGTGCCCTCCATGAGCAGTGACAGATAAGGACATTTGAAAACATTTTTCAATTGCCATTTTAGTTTTAATGGCTAGATTGACCTATAAATTGTATGGTACACTTTAATAAGTATACCTAATTGAGTCAAAATTCAGCTTGAGACAAGCATATTAACTTAAGCTACTGATGTTTCCCACTAAAACAAACCCCACTTTGTGGTTCTGAATCATTAACAATTGTATTCCCACCACTGGTGTAGACAGGAGGCATTGCCTAAATTTGTTGGTGAGGATAAAAGAAAAGCTACCTTTTGAATACCTACCATATGCCAGCACTGTATTAGGCATCTCACATTTTTTATCCCAATTAATTTGAACAATCACAACCCTGTGTGTTAGGAATTATTACTCCATTTTTTTTCAGATGAAACTGATGAAGGGAAAGGTTAAACAGCCTGACCAAGATGCATACCAAGATCTGTAACCAGGCACTTCCAAACCCCATATTCTTAAAGGAGTACTAATGAACTATGTCATGTTCTGAACAATCCCAAGAGCAGAAGGCATATTTCAGCTCCATGTAAAGGAAGTGCTATCCAGCCATCAGCTCCATCTGAGAATGGAACAAATGGTCTGCCACAGGAGGCAACCAAGGGTATTGAGAGGTTTGAGCATTACTTGCATGGAAGCCCCTACTTTCTGGTTAACCATCGCATCTCTAGCCTGGTACTAACACATTTTAGGCCACAGTTTATCAGATAAATGGAAAGAGATGAAGGGCCAGGCGAGACCACTAGATCCTTACAAGCTGCCGTTCTTGGATTCTAGTGAGGTTTGGATTTTCCAGAAGAAAAGATGAAGTGTCCAAGTCCAAAGAACCACCCAAGAGTGCCACATAGTAACAAAGGATCTTTTTGGCCCTATCAGCTGTGGACCTAAAACCGAGCATAGCCCTCAAGGGAGATTCTTTGGCTTATTGGTAGCCATGGATAGAAGCTGATGTCTCTCTCTATTCTACCCTCTCAGGCTGTTATGTCCAGCGACTTTGCCATCTCCCGCTTCAGACACCTCAAGAAGCTGCTGCTTGTGCATGGCCACTGGTGTTACTCACGCCTGGCCAGGATGGTGGTGTACTACTTCTATAAGAACGTGGTGAGTAGCCCTATGCCAACCTCCCACCAAGGCTTTGGGAGGCCCTGCCAGGGGACCCACTCCCACCACAGTTGTAAGACAAACCATCTCAGCACAAGGGAGTAAATCAGGCTGGCCTAGATTTTGAATCCTGAAACTCTTTCCTACGAGCTCTGTGAACTTGAGCAATGTAATTCACTTCTCTGGGCCTCAATTTCTTCTTTGGTAAAATGGGCTAAGATTTTTGTGAAATTATTGTGAGCATTAGCCATTCTATATGGAAAACATCTGGCACATAGAAGGCAGCATGAGTGGTTACAAGAATAGACTCTTGAGTCAAACATATTTGGTTCAAATCTAGGCTCTTATATTTGGTAACTATACCTTAGTTTTACCATTTGTTGAATGGGGATGATAATAGTACCTTCCTCCTATATTTGCTAGAAGGATTAAATAAGAGCTTGTATATAAAGCGATTGGCACATAGTAATCACCCTATCAAGTCAACCATTAGTTTTATGATTATTGCTCTTGTCATTATTCTTAAATGGGCTCCATAAATGAGATTTACTTTCTGACTACGAGGAAAAAGGACTTTAAAAATAATAAGCCTGACATATATCTTCAATTTTCTCCTCAGATAGAGCCACCCCAATGCAAGAGCCATACCCCACCTCCTGAGAAAGTACAGGTTTAAGACTGGATCCATGGTTTCCACCTGAGACTCTATGTATCATTTCAGCTTCCCCAGCCTTTGCAGCAGGAAATTCACAGAGGTTGGGACATTAAATATCTAGTGGCAAAAATATTTAGAATGAGGAGGTCGTCTGGATTTTAGTCTTGCCTGACTCTAGCATGCTGTGTGAACTTCAAAGAGTCACTTACCCTCTCTGAGCCTTGGTTTCCTCATCAATAATATGAAGACACTAGGACTCCTTCTGTCCCTAAGGTATTATCAGGAAAGCATGTAACACTATACAAATACAATCACAGCTTGAAGATAGCATTGTTTCTCCTAAAAAAAATGTGTTCATTTCTATCTTGTTGATAAGGGCCCAAAGCAGGCACACATCAACTGAGGTATTAAAACTGTCAGAGGTTCTTGTTTAAAAAGCCCTTGATTAACAATGGGTATTGCAAGAAGCCAAAATATTGCTGTTCTCCTAAGGAAGGGAACAAGGGGCCTGAGTTTTCATTACCTAGTTCAAGGACCTTTGAATAATCCCCAAGAGTCTCCAAACAGAATCCGATTCCTATTTGCATAAGGAAAAAGGGAGGATTAAGAGCAGGGGATGGTAGAGAAAGCATTAGCCAAGTAGCAGCTGCGAAATTGCATTTTGTCCCGTTGTTCCATTCTCCCAGTCCTGATTTAGGCACTGTCACAGTTGCCCTTGCTCAAGAGTGAGCATTTTTGTGCAAAGTTCAATGTATATGTAAATAAACAGCATGACAAAAAATAATGTAAATTTGATAAACTGGATGGTAATATTCACCAAGTCTATGCAAACAAGTCACTCTATTTAACTTGAAACTCACTCTGAGCATGAAAGACTGTTTACTCAGAATTCAAAATGCCCATTTAATTTTTTTTCTTGCCTCCAAAGGAGCCGTTCTTTTGAATAAGCACTACCTCTTCTCTGCATTAAATTTGTGAAATAGAAAAGGAAATGTTTCCAGCCAGCCATGCTTTCAAAGCTTAAATGGTATTTATTTCTAGCCCGATTCCACGCTTGAAATTGTGATACTGATGCCGCATTATCTCCCCATTGCAATTAGAGGGTGGAGAACTATGACTTCCACATCCGAAACCAATTTCAGAGGGGATTAAAACCCTGCCTGCTCTAAAATTTGAACAATGAATTAATTATTGCACTGTAGCTCCTTGGGAGGAAAACGCAGGCCCCCATCTCAGTGATGCCATCACAGGTTCCGTATGCCCCCTAAGAGGTGCAAAGATTCCAGCCAGAGGATGTGGAAACAAGCGAGGTCTAACAAGGCTTGTGGAGGAAGGAAACACTTCAGAATTAAATTCCTGAATATTGTTGGGACAATAGAACAGCGATGATGGGCTCTATTTATTGAAATCATTATTGAACATCTGTGTCCAGCTTCATGAGGCTGACAGTCTTGGTCAGGGCTCAGTGAGCTTGTTCTGCAAAGGGCTAGGTAAGAAATACTTTTAGCCTGTGGGCCACCGGGCCCATCATACCTACACAACTCTGCTGCACCAACATGAAAGCAGCTATAGAAAACATGCAAATGAATCGATGTGGCTGTGTCCCAACAAAACCTTATTTATGGCTGGATTTGTCCCGTAGGAAGTTGTTTGTCATCTCTTGGTCTCCATAAATCTTACCTCTCAAAATGTGGTTCCTGGACCAGCAACATTATCATCTCCTATATGCTAGTTAGAAATGCGGATCCTGACTGCATCATCGACCTACTACTACCTCAGAATGGCATTTTTGGTAAAAGCCCTGGGTAATTTATATGAATCTTAAAGATTGGGAAGCACTAGTATAGTAAAAGATTAAGATTTTACGAACATTTTCTTAGGCATGTCTCCCTGTAAGGAGGCTAGGGTGCTATAGACATATCACCAGGAGATTCTTGATCTAATCAGTTGGAAAGAAGATAATGTGTAAGCAAGAGAGAACTATGAATTTGCCAGTTTCTCTGTCAAGAGGGAGAGTTTTGACAACCTAAGTCTTTATAGAAAATATTTCAGGCCATTTATTTATAATTTTATATCATATACTGTATCTGATTCCAAAAAGAGATGTAAGTGACTTACGGTAGAAACACAGAGGCAATGGAGAAGTTATAAAAGAACTGTGTAAGAGTGGGACACCTGAGTGGCTCAGCGGTTGAGTGTCTGCCTTTGGCTCAGGGCATGATCCCTGTTCGGGGATCCAATCCCACATCAGGCTCCCTGTGAGGAACCTGCTTCTCCCTCTGCCTATGTCTCTGCCTCTCTCTGTGTCTCTCATGAATAAATACATAAAATCTTTAAAAAAAAAAAAAGTGTAGGAGTATGGAGCAGAACCCAGAAAGAAAGGAAGTCAGTTGTACCAGGAACTTGGGATAAGATGCTAAGTAGTAAATGCCTGGTTAAAACAAGCAGACCAAAAAAAAAAAAAAAACAAGCAGACAAGTTCTCGAGGAAGCACACTCTCTCTTTGCTCTAAATTCAGAGATCAATTTGTCAAGCAAACCTTTAGAAAAAGGTCACACAAAAACTTCCAGGAAACTGCCTTCAGTGGCATTTTTGTAGGAAATGAAAATTAACCTCTATATGGCACCTTTTTCTAACAACCCTTGATAAAAGCAATATTAAATTATAATTCAGGAAGAACGGTTCTATGGAAAAATGAGCCAGTGACATCCAAGCAGTGTTTCATTGCTTTGAATAGGGCTTAAAACCCTTTGCTACTGCCTGTGTTGAAGTGTTAGGCAATGAGCTCAGGAAATGCTAGTTCTCCAACACCTAGTTCACCAGAGCTCTCCATGCCACCCTGGATTGCTGTAGTGTCCTTGGTACTTAGCACAGCTTGTTACCCTTTGGGATAGCATTACTAGCGTTAGCAATCACCATCATCTATAGGGAATTTACCACATACCAGACACTATAATAAGAACTTTACATATGTATGTAACTGTGAGAGCTAAGTATAACACAGGGGTTAAGAGCATATGTGCTAGAACCAGATGGGTTCAAATCCCACCCCCAAACTGCTATCTAACAGCAATGTGGCCTTAAGTAACTTACTTAAGCTCTGTGTCTCAGTCTTTTCACCTGTAAAAGGGGGATACTACCTAACTCACAGGCTTATCATGTGCATAAATGAGTTAATATGTGTGAGGCATACAGTAAATGCTCATCCGTCCTGTGGCATGGGAACAGTTACTATCTATCTCTAGATGTGGTGGCTGAAAGCCTGAGAGGTTGCCCAGGTCACATAGTAAGTATGTCATAGAATCAGGACTGGACCTAGTTCTACTATATTCCAAACTCCCAGACTGAGTGTCCTCACTACCGTGGCCCTCAGTGCCTCCTAGAGGTACAAGCACCCTGTTCTCCAGTGGTTGCCAAAGTCTTTGAAGGTAAATATCACTCCAAACCAGGTTGTGTGTTGTCTGTTGTCCAAGCATCTCTAGCACCGTGTTTGAACATAAGTTGTTTAAGAAGTATTACACTTGGAAAAAAAAAAAAAAAAAAGAAGAAGTATTACACTTGGCCACAGAGCTTCAGATGGCTTCCAACACCAGCCAGGCAACTGCTCTCTTCTTCCCTCAGCTTAGACTATGGCTGGAGCTTCGTGAAAATGGGGTAAAGCATCACAGCATCTACTAGATAAGATTGTACCACTTAAAAGCTACAGTTTGGTGAGATGAAGCTAATGGAGAGGAAAGATTTAGGCTTGGAGCCAAAAGGACCAAATCTTACATTGCAAATATCAGAGGATGGCCTATAGCTGGCAAACTTCCTGCTTTGCTGACTTGCTCCCTTGTCACGCATGGAAGAAACTGCCAATCACAGCATTCTTTGTTCAACACTTTCCCCATTTATAGCACTTTAGGACAAATCCCACTGGCCTCTCATGGTGTAGATCAACAACTCTGAACATTAGTGCAAGAGACTGAGCTAGAGTCTAAGATCTTGAATTCATTTTACAAGAGTATCCACTTCCCACATCCTTCTTATGAGGGTGAACTCTTGAGCCACAACATTTGGATTTTAACTCCAGTTTTGTTACTTACTAGCTCTTTACCCCCAGCCCAATGACTTGACCTCTCTCTGAGGCTGTTTCCTCAATTGTAAAATGAGAGTAGTAATGATTGCTTCATAGGGCTGTTAAGTGGATCAAATGAGTCAGAACAGAGCTTGGCACATGATAAGTGCTTTATGTGTTTTTGTTGCTATTGTTATTGCTGTTGTTGCTATTACTGGCCTCATCTGTAAGATAGTGTTATTTCCAGCTCTGGCATCCTAGGCTTCTACAACCTCAAGTCACAGTTCTATTCCCAAGTGGCCGAGAGTATTTGATAGTCACGTAGCCCATCTGAGCCATTCAAGCTACCTGTGTGTAAGGGAGCTAAGAGTTACTGTCTTTCCCACGTAGCTGGGGAGGGAGAAGAAATGCAAGGTTCTCAAAGGGAAGAAAAAAAAAGAGAGAGATTGAGAGAAGTAAAAGCCTCATACAGCTGCTGACTGCTAGTATCAAGGGGACTTCAGTACTTCAAGTTCTTCTTAAACCCACCATGTCAAGTGCACAAGTGGTTGCTGTTGATCTCAGGACTCAAAGCCTGCCCATGGTACATTTCAAACCTACCTGCAGCACAGTAAACAGACTGGGCCCTCTCCCCACTTCTAAGAGAGAGATGCAAGGTCTAGAATGTCTCAGGACACCAGGATCTCTTTCAGTGCCAGGAAACTTCCCACTGGTCACCTGGGCAGAAAAGCCAAAATATGGCACTCCTTAGCTAGAAGACTCTCAAGTCAGCATTGATATTATATAATCCAATAGGAGATTGAGAAAGTTTGGGGGTGGTTGAAGAGAAAGAGCATTGAAAACTCAGATACTAGTTGTCTGACTCTCTAGCTCTAAAATTGGACAAGAGGTAACTGAGCATCTTAAAGCCTCAGATTTCTTGCCTGTAGACTCTGGCTAATAATATTATCAAGATATTAATATAATATGTACTATTTATTAGCAATAATAATCTTTCAAGATTGTTGGAACAAATTAGGTCTATGGCACATCTAATGTACCATACACTAATATACTATAATATATACTACACTCCTGACACAAATAGAAGCTTTAGTAATAGTCATTGATGTTACTAATATTAGTATGTCTATATTATTACGATTCTAGTGACCCTTTTCAAAATAACACTGGCCCAGCATTTAGGAATGAACATTCTAGTTTATACACAAAACTGCCAATTTCACAGGGCTGATATTTCTAGTCCCAACTCTGGGAGCAGCAGCTTAAGTGACAACCTTGGTCAAGTCACCAAATTATATCACAGTGTGGTAGACAATACTAATGACCTAGGCATCTCAGGTAGAGTGGTTTTGAGCGGGAAAAGCTTTAGAAAGCATAAAGAATCAGAGAGACGATTCACCCTTCTGAACTCACCCTTCTGAGTTGCATGACCATTAGGAAAGTATTGTGGGGAAAATCTCATGAAGTCATCTTCATAAGATGGGCAGGGACAGCAAGCCAGGCTTCCTGCCCATGGTCCAGTCTTTCTATTATCCCTCCCTGAGGAGCGCTCCCTTCCCTTTCCACACTACTAATCGTAACTCCTGCCTTTGGCATCCTGTGCCATGTTCTAGGTACCACTGTTTCCATCTGAAAGATGGTAAGATTTTATACAGAAAAGCAATTTGCTCCAGGTCACATAGCTAGTAAGTGACAGACCTGAAAATTCCAAACCAGCCTTTTCTGCCTCCACAACCTGTGCTCTTAACCAGCATAGTAGTAGTTGCAGCAGCAGCTGCTCTAAGGATTAGTTATCTCTGATCCGTACACAACTCTGCATGTCACAAATGAGAAAATGGAAGCTCTATGTCA
The DNA here is from genome assembly GCF_053574225.1 of Canis aureus. NCBI lineage: Eukaryota > Metazoa > Chordata > Mammalia > Carnivora > Canidae > Canis > Canis aureus. Next base: position 51,983,964 of record NC_135614.1, read on the forward strand.
GAGTAGTGACTTGCCAGAGGCTCCTAAGCAGCCATTGGGGTCCACTACCTGGGGGTCATCACTCACCAGGACATACTCTCTGCCTGCAGTGCTATGTCAACCTGCTTTTCTGGTACCAGTTTTTCTGTGGCTTCTCTGGCTCCACTATGATCGATTATTGGCAGATGATATTCTTCAATCTCTTCTTCACCTCCTTGCCTCCTCTCATCTTTGGAGTCCTCGATAAAGACATCTCTGCAGAAACACTCCTGGCATTGCCTGAACTGTACAAGAACGGCCAAAACTCTGAGGTAAGATGGAGATGCCTCAGCTCCTCCTTGCCTCTAATTCCTCCCTGCAGGAGTCAGAGAAAGAGCAATGACTTGGGGCCAGGGGCCTTACAGTCTGATCACCACTCTACCTCTTACCTACTATGTGACCCAGTAGCTCCACTCCCCATTCCTGGCATGTTTCTTGTTTGCTGTTAAGAGTGATGGAACAGATCAGTGGGTATTTTTCTTTAGTTATTTCTTAATTATACCACAGGTTAACATGGGACTGCCCTAGCTGAATAGGAAGAAGACATTCAGAAAGATCCCATTGCCCTCAGCTGGCCCCCTTTCTCCAGGCCTTTGACAGAACCCCCAAGTCTTGGTTTGGGAACCCCTGGGATTAAAATCTAGTTTGCTCATCACTGGGTGATGTATTCATAAATGAGGGCTTCTACCTCATGTCAGGGAAAACAAAATTTAGAACTCAAGACTACACAGAGTCTGGAATTGCTGGTAGCCAATAGATTAAAGAAGGCCTAGGAAATCACCCTGATTGGTTGGTTGGCAGAGAGAGGCCATACTGGCACTTTGAGTGATTTGGAGAAGTCAGACCTCCGACACTCCAGGTGGTCAGGCTAGCACAGACACAGCTCAGCACAGATTGGACAGAAGAGACAGAGAACCTGACTGCTTTGAAGAAAGAGCTCTGGGAAGAGGGATATTGAAATTCATGAGAGTACCTCTATGCCTGGGGGAAAGGAGAACCAAGCCAGATGTGGTATTTGAGAGCTAGTAATATGTTGTATACAGCCAACTAAGAACTAAGCCCAGTCCTAACTTAAAAATGGGAGGAGAGCAACACAGCAACCGTAGCATATCAGGCAAGAGAGAGCTATATACATATAGGTCTTCTGATTTTTCCTTTCCCATAGGTGTGCTAGATGTATAATGTATTCCTTGGGTATCTAACAGTAAGAGAAGTTAATGTAGCAAAAACATAAACTGAGAACAGTTTTACTTTTCCAGGGAAGGCAGGAAGAGTGAAGCACAAAATGAGAATACTTGTCTCTGAAGCCATTGAGCCCTGTCTCTTGGGAATCCGTGATCCTGGGCTGTAATAGAGAACTCCCTTTCAGATGCTATGTAGAAACCTTAGAATCTCTAAATATGCCAAGTGTGTATTAGCACTAGCAATGTGCTAATGAATGATAGTTATTGATAACAGAACACTTACTGGGTGCTAAAGTACAATTGCATTTAGATTTCTCGAAACCCAAGGAGATAGTTAGTGATTTTATTCTTTTTATGGAAGGAGAACCAATTATCAAAGCAGTTTAGTGAGTGGCACAGCTGGGACTTGAATTAAGGTCTGTCACCCCCGGTCTGTGCTCTTAATTGTTCCATTCTTTTGCCTCTAAGATAAGAACATTGTAAGTGCCATATTGTCTGTTCAGGTAGCACAAGAAAGTTGGTGGTTGATGTGTTCTTTCCTGGCAGTGCTACAACCCAATGACTTTCTGGATTTCTATAATGGATGCATTCTACCAAAGCCTTGTTTGTTTCTTCATTCCTTACCTGGTAAGTTGTATAATCCCCTTCTAGCCATACAAATCACAGAGTGGAACTGGTCCTGTTCATATACTAGTAGTGTCTTTCTGGGCACTGTAGCACAGAGACTCCAAATAGGTGATCTGCAGGCGACATCCAAGTCAGTATCTGAAAAATCAGAGTGCTTTACAGAAACATCTCAATTTCTGCCAGTTTTTGAAAAAATGGAAGCTATCATTATATTGGGTCATTTTTCCCACATAGGAAAAATCCAGAATTGACTCTCAGCCCTGCTTAGATGGGGTTCATGTTCTCCAGTTTGCCAGAGTCCCTACCACTCCCTTTTGTCTTATACCTAAGCCCTCTTCACTCATTTATTATTTCTTACTTGAACACTAAAAGTATTTGAATTTACAACCCTTGATTTACATTTAGATTTGTGTTTCCAATGTCAAGGCAGCATGCGTTCAGGAAGGAAGTTCTGATAATAAAGGATGCTATATTACCTGAAATAAAAGCAAAGGATACCTGCCCCATCTCAATTTGTTTCCCAGTTTAAAGAGTAGGAATTTAGGGGTGCTTAGATGGCTCAGTCAGTTATGTATCTGCCTTTGGCTCAGGTCGTTATCTCAGGGTCCTGGAATCAAGCCCCACACTGGGCTCCCTGCTCCGCGAGGAGTCCACTTCTCCCTTTTCCTCTCCCTCTCCCTCTGCTGGTCCCTCTCCCGGTCCTTCTGCTTGTTTGCTTGCTCTCTCTCTCTCTCTCTAAATAATCTTTTTAAAAAAATTTTTTTAAAGAGTGAGAATTTAGTTGTAAAGTATAGCTGTGTTTCTTCTGGACCAGAATGTGGGGCAACTGCTAAACTGTGGTGTCTACTCTGCCTTACATTCTTTTGCAGTTAGAAACAAGATGGGCCAAGTAGGCAGTCATTGCTCCATTTGAGTTTCCTATCTTACAATACCTTCTCTCTCCAGGAATCTGCTTGCCTTTCCTGCTTCATTATTTGCCCCTACTATGTGCTCAACAAACCTACCATATAGGTCTATTTGAACTTTTCACCCTCAGGTTCTCACCTTTGCCTGATCTACCTTTCCTCTCTCTCTTTTCAAGGAAGTTAATTCCTCTTATTATGGCCTCAGCTGTTATATCTTATCTTCTGTATCCCCAGGGTACTTTGTATACCTTATACCATTGTATCATTTATCCCCTTAAATCATACCACATTTGTCTTGTCTAGTAGACTATAAACTCCTTGAAGGTGGACACTGAAGTATCTTCAGTAGTTGGCATTGTGCCTGCTGGTGGCTCAATAAATTCTTTGTTCATTCATTCCACGATGTTCTGGAATACCCTCATGGTTTCTGCTACAAATGTGTTTCCAAAGAATTCAGCCCTATTAACTCACTTCTCATCTTGTCTGTTTCTATGGTTGGCAGCTATGTATCTCTTCTCAATCCTTCCCCTCCCATGACACCTACCTTCACTATTGCTTGTGATCCTATGACACGTGATCGCTGTGTCAAAACCAAGTCTTTGAATCCCAGGGAACATCTGACAGTGCTTGTTTTTTCCTCCTCTGCAGACCTACAAGGATTCAGATATTGACGTCTTTACCTTTGGGACACCCATCAATACCATCTCCCTCACCACAATCCTCTTACATCAGGCAATGGAAATGAAGACCTGGGTAAGCACTTCAGAGCCCCTTTGACCTAAAAAATTTGAGTTGTTTTACTCTGTATCATTGATCCACTCAATAAATGACCACTGAACTTTTACCTGTATCCCACTTGTACAGGGATGAGAGAGGTAGAAAAGATTAAGTCCCTGGCCTCAATTTGCTTATCCTCTATCCAGGATTATAAAACCAAGACTTATAACCCCTAAGACAATTTGTTGCAAAAGTAGATATTTTTGACTAAAACAAAAAAAAAAAAAATCAGAGGTTTCAGAGATGAGAAAAACAGTATCCTGATTGTACTTGAGGCCGTGTTAGGGAGGTATATGCTTCCCATTTAATTTCAGTGTAAAAGATTAGAAGGCTACCTTCACATAAACACATCTCAAGCATGTCCAAATATCACATTTCAGTATCTAAAAAGGAAATGCTGGCTTTCTCATTAAATTCTTGTAGTCAATGATAATTATAAAAACAAAGAGCTTAAAAATCATATACCAAGTATCTCTTTATATGATTTTTAATGTATTACCTCATTTAACCTCCCAGAGCCCTTTATGGTTTTTTTTTTTGGGGTGGGGGGCAGTCTTACTAAGATATAGTTGGCTTATAGCACTGTGTAAGTTTAATGTATACAGGATCATCACCTGACATATATTTATTGCAAAGTAATGGGTGTTAACTAAATTAGATCAGCCTTGTGACTGTTGTGCAATAGCTAGTAAGAACCACCCAAGCAAACTTCCAGATCACAGATGCCCTCTGTTCCAATTCATGTCAAAGACAAATAGAAAAAAGTGATAAAACCAAAAAGGTATAGCCAAGCTCAAGTACAGGATAAATTTCTTCAAGAAACACCAGAACCAGAAGAGGCTGGAAAACAATGAGGCAGGGGAGACAGAGGTACTGCACTGACTCAAACTGAAGGCTTTCCAGAATCCAGGACAAGAAACTGACTGTGGCAATGGGGAGTCTGGTTCCTATGGGATAAGGAAGATTGGAGCTCTGTTTATGCTAGGTCCAAGGTCTGGGCTGGAGTTGCCCACTCAAGAAAGCAAGCTTGAGAAAAGTTGACAATGACATGCTATTTGGAATTCCAGTTTTATCAGAAGCCATGAGGAAGGTAGGTAAGAGTCATTTACTACTGAGAACTGAGCCAAGCTATGGAAACATTTAAAACTCTTTAAAATGAACAGTTTTGTCACTGAAATTAAAAATGCAATTTATGGGATCCAGTCTAGATTGGACTCTGGCAGTGAACTACCAAATTGGAAGATATTGGGAACTCATCTGGAATGCCACACAAATTTGAGAAAGTAACTCAAAGGAATAATGGCTAGAATAAATGACTAGCATCCACATAATAGGGGTTACAGAAGAAGGGAAAAAATGGTAGAGAAGCAGTACCTAAGGAGATAATCACTGAGAGAGAAAATTAATCAAAATAAAGCTTAATGTATCACCTGGATACAGCAGAATGAAACTGTACAGTGTATAAGAGACCATCTTAAAGTCAACCAGAGGCTATGGACAAATTAGTTGAAAAGGAATAGCAGTTAAACTGACAAACAATAGAAGCCAGAAAGCAATGGAGTCATTATTTTCAAAGACCTGATGGAAATAAACAGTTACACACCACTTAAAACTAGGGTAAATAAATGACATTTTCAGATAAACCGACATTGTAAGTTTTGCCACTCCCAGGTCCTCAGCAAAAGAAGAAACATACTTCTGCAAGAACATAAAAGCTTAAACTGTAAGAAACGACATCATGGTAAGAAAGAGCTGTTCAATAGGCAATTTATGCTAAAGTCTTCATCATTAATAGGAAGAGAATAGGAATATGCATTTAACTATCAATTTTTCTGTAAAAAACCCATATTTATTTAGTGTGTCTCAAAATTTAAGGTCTCTTAATACTTGGAAATATTACCTTCAAAACTTAAGGATAACCATAAAGGGATGGAAAGAAATAAGAGGAATATAGGAAACTATTAATTTTGCAGGATAAAAGAAAGATAAAAAGGTAAGAGCAAAGACAAATGATGGCAAAAAAAAAAAAAAAAAAAAGCCCCACAAAGTAAGGTGTTCGAAATAAGTATGTCGGTAAATTGAACTCCAATAAAAAAATAAATTTAAAAAAAAAAAGAGGGATCCCTGGGTGGCGCAGCGGTTTGGCGCCTGCCTTTGGCTCAGGGCGCGATCCTGGAGACCCGGGATCGAATCCCACGTCGGGCTCCCGGTACATGGAGCCTGCTTCTCCCTCTGCCTGTGTCTCTGCCTCTCTCTCTCTCTCTCTGTGACTATCATAAATTAAAAAAAAAAAAAAGAAATTAGAAATTCAGAAATTTATAAAACAAACAAAAAAAACAAATATATCAGTACTCATAATAAATATTAATGAATTTAGTTCACCAGTTAAAAGCAGAAATTAATTAATTAATTAATTAATTAATTAATTAATGCAAAAATTATCTGATTGAATTTTTTATCCAGCAAATATAAGGACAAATAGACAAAACTCACAATTGTGGTATGAGATTTATATACAACTCTATTAGAAACAGGCCAAATAGGATATAGAAGTCTTGAATAAATTATCACATTTGATTTAGTATAATTAGATATAATATAAAAAATCCTGTCCCAAATAGTAAATATATACCTTTTCAAAAATATACAAACTGTATACCAAAAGTAAAAAAGACCAAATTCTAAATCACAAAGAAATTTGAAAGAATCCTGATCTTCTCTGACATGCATTTAGATTAAAAACAAGCAATAAAAAGATAGCCAAACAAACCTAACATGCTTCAAAGTTTCAAAATGTACTTCTAAATAACTCATGAGGTCAAGAGTAAATCATAATAGAAATTATTGCTGAAGGACTGTAAAAATACTATATATGCAAACTTGTAGGATGAAGCTAATGCTTTTATTATTAAAAAACAAAGAAAATAAAACAAGAATTCAATTCAAGGAAACTCATATACCCAACATCCAGGGTGTTGTCATTTAACTTTGTCATATTTCCTCTCACTTTTATAAAAAATTAAGTCTAACATACAATTAAAGCACCCATGATTCCCTTGCAAACATTTTATCTTTGGTCTTGAACATAATTTCAGGGTTCATCATTCTTAAGCATATCTTATACATATATATTTATGAATACTTCTTTATCATGTATATCTATCCCTTAACTTTTTTTTTTTTTTCACTAGACCTAATGCTTTGGAGTTTCACCTATGTTGATAGATTCACCTTTGGTGATTTATTTTAACTGTTCTATTGTATGAATATGCCACAATTTATTTTTCTGTTGATGAATATTTAGGCTTTTTCCCCTTACTTTTTTCCTGCTAGTAAGAATGATACTGTAACCAACATGTCTCTGTATATATACATGCAACAGTATTTCCAGGGTGCATCATACTTTGAAGTGAAATTGTATCATAGCAGATGAGTACTTAAACTCCTCTAGCTATTTTCAAATTGCTTTCTACAGTGACAGCATCAACTTAGAGTTTGTAGTCTACTACCAGGATATGAAAGTGCCTTGGTTGGGTTTTATTATCTTTAACACAGTACTGAGTTGACTTATCAATAAGTTATTTGGAATTTTCATTTAGTGGAATTGGTCTAGGATTTTCTTTCCTTGAACTGTCTATGCCTATTTTGGTATCAGGATTATTTTAGCCAAAAAGCTAATGGAATAGTAGAGACAAAAACCTCAGAGAAGGGGGGATTCTAGAAGAAGAGCCAAAACCTGTTTCTTTGAGGATCTTTGCAACTCTGCCCAAAAGAACTTTGTTGCTGGCAGCTTGACTGAGCAAAAGATTCAGAAATCGAACCCAGGTACCCAAGGCAGGAGTCTAATAAGAGACCACATTAAATTAGGACCCCAAAGCTATACACCTCAGGGTAAGGCTACACCCAAAATGGACCTGCCTGTTCTACCTTCCCAGCAGGTGCTGCAGGGATTATTCCCTCTGTGAACAGAGCAGAAAGAATCAGAATCCATTAAACTGATTCTCCCTGCAAAGGACCTGTCCTAGGTAATGAACCATGGGCTGGCCTCATACAGATTTGCAGCCCAGGTTTATATCACCTTGGTGAGCTAAATTTTGATGTATTAATCCAGTCTGAAGTGACCCAAGATTGACAGTTTCCAAGGACATTGCAAAATAAACACCCTCCCCGCAAAAAAAGGTATTTCATCCTATGCCTCAAATTGTCCCTATCAACTTTTCAAGGGCAATGAGCCTCACATATTCAAAAATAACTGACTCTCAAAGAAACAAAAACCCCTTAGTGAGGTTCAAAAACAAACCAGAAACATATTTCAGGTGTTGGTATTATCAGATATAAATTATAGAAAATCTATGTTTAAGCTTTTTTATAATTTTATTGTATTAAAGATTTTATTTATTTAATCATGAGAGACACACAGAGAGAGAGGCAGAGACATAGAGAAAGAAGCAGATTCCATGCAGGGAGCCTGATGTGGAACTCGATCCCAGGACTCCAGGACCATGCCCTGGGCTGAAGGCAGACACTAAATTGCTGAGCCATCCTGGAATCCCCTATGTTTAAGCTTTACAATATCTGCAGGGATTAGTAAACCATACAAAGCAACCCAGCAAATCTGAAAAGAGATCAAAGAAAACTTTATTTTTTTTTTCAAAGAAAACTTTAAAGAATAAAATACAGTGGCTGTCTTAACAAAAAATTAGACAAAACTAAAGGGAAAAATTTTAATTGGTCAAAAGAAATTATGCACAATATAAAACAGAAGAAAAGTAATGAAAATTATGAAAAGGTATAAAATGTATAGAAGATAGGGTAGTATCCTAAAAGGTCTTAAATGCATTTGATCTGAGTCTAAGAAGTAAAGGAGAGATAAAATGAGACAGAGGCAATAGTTGAAAAGATAGTGACTTAACAATTTTGCAGACATGATGAAAGATATTAATCCACAGATTCAAGATCAGCAAAATCCAAGAAATATGAATAAAAATAAATACATATCTTATTATTCCTTATCATAAGGAAACTATAGAATACTAAAGACAAAAACCATAAAAGTAGCCAGATTAGGGATGCCTGGGTGGCTTAGTTGGTTAAGCATCTGACTCTTGATTTCAGCTTAATTTCAGGGTCGTGAGTTCAAGCCCTGAATTGGAGAATGAGAGAGGCTAAGAGAATGGAGCCTACTTAGGAAAAAAAAAAAAGTAGCCAGATTTTAAGATACTAACATTTCTAAGGAACACATAAGAGATGTACGCATAGCAACAACAAAAGCCAAAAGATGGGGCACTTGGGTGGCTCAATGGGTTAAGCATCTGCCTTTGGGCTCAGGTCATGATACCATGTCAGGCTCCCTGCTTCTCAGGGAGTCTGATTCTCCCTCTCCCTCTGCTCCTTCCCCGACTTGTGAGTGCTCATGCATGCTCTCTCTCTCAAATAAATAAAATCTTTAAAAAAACAAAAGGCCAAAAGACAATGGAATGCTATTTTAAATATGCTTTAAAACCCTGCCAAACAAGAATTCTATATCCATCAAAAATATCTTTCAAGAATGAGAATGAAATAAAGCATGAGATTAGACCACTAGCAGATTCCCACTAAAGGCAATTCTAAAGGATGTACTTAAAGCCAAAGGAAAGAAATCTCAGATGGAAAGTCTAAGGAATGAAGGCACAGAAAGTGGTAAACATGAAATGAATTTTAATGAATATTGACTATATTCAACTATAATACCAACTTGTGTGTTTTTAAAAATGATAGAATTAAACATGCAATATGTGTAGCAATAAAATATAAGTCAAGAGGAAGGTAAACAGTTAAAGTGCTCTGAAGCCCTTCTATGATTCAGGAGTAGGGAAAAGTGGTTACATACTTTAGACTGTGGTAAGTTAAGATTGCTTATTATCATCTTATTATTAAGATGATATCATCTTATTATTAAAATTATTAAGATTGCTTATTATCACTCACCTATTATCACTGAGTGATCACTGAAAGAATAGAAATGGGATGTATAACTTTCAAACCAGTAAAAGGAGAAAATGAAATTCTACAAAATATTAAATTTAAGAGAGGATAAGAAGGGGGGGGAAATACAAAAACAAACAAGACAAATGAGACCAGACAACAGAACACTGTACTGCTTTGGACGTGAATAAACTGCAGCCATATGTGAAAAAAAAATAGACTCTTCACACCAAATAGAATTGTATTTATCTAACAGCTGAAAAAACAGAGTACATAGGCAGTGAAACTACAAAGAATGGCTTGTAAGTATCACCAAAGCCAAAGGAGAGACAGAATCTTTAGGGGTTCTTTGGGTACGTGCATTCAAGTTCTGGGTGATAGCAATGTGAGTGTTTGCTTTCTAATGATCCACTAAAATATATGCTTTTTTAAAGTTTGTGTGTGTGTTGCATTCCCCCCAGAAAAGTTTAAAACAAAGTCAAGTGGCATGATTGCACTGCCCCCTGATCTAAGTATATTTTCAACAACGTTTACTTCTCCTTTTCTTCCACAGACCATTATCCATGGGCTTGTTCTGTTAGGCAGCTTCCTGATGTATTTCGTGGTATCCCTTGTTTACAATGCCACCTGTGTCAACTGCAACAGTCCCACCAATCCTTATTGGGTGATGGAACGCCAGCTCTCAGACCCCACTTTCTACCTCGTCTGCTTCCTCACACCGGTCATGGCTCTTCTCCCAAGGTTTGAGCACAGGGGTTGTTTTCTTCCTAGAATTACCAGTGCCCCCTTTATAAGCCATTTTCATAAGCCGAGAGTCAGGAGTTTGACTCCTGCTGGGAACCTTGAGGCGATTGTTTTGAAGACAGAGTATTAGGACAGAGAGAACAATGAATAGAGGGACATAACATGGACTGTGCTCCCTGTCAGTCACAGAGTAGCAAAGTCACCAATAGGCATAGCCTTAGTCGTGATATCTAAAAATGATAACTCCTGCCCTCCTGCCTTATAAATTAAAAAGCTTTTCAGTCTGTTATTAACTCAAGAGTCTCAAAATTCAAACTACAGGGACAGGCAAGCAACTGCAGAAAACCAGGTAAAACATGGGGAGAAAGACCTTCTCAATTTAACCCTATCATTGCCACCAGAAAAGATCAAGTCTTAGCATTTCAGAGCTTTAGAATTTTTTTAAGAATTCAAATTTTGCACGAAATTTTGAAGATCACTCTTGCCACATACTATCTAGCACTTTGTTTTGCTTTTTACTATCAGTAGAAGTTAGGCAGAGCTATAGTTCTAGTCCCACTTGCCCATGGGACATCTAAATCCCACGAAGGACCATAATGTGTCCACAAGTCCAACACAAATCACAGTGGGAGCTGGATTATTCCAATTTGGTGGCCAGTGTTCTATTCTGCAGCCCATACTTTAGTCAGAACAGTCAGTGAACTTGACTATGTACCTGTGGGCAGGACTTAGCCCCTCTCCATCCTTAAGATATTGCCACTCTGAACAATGAAATTCAGCCACCTTATCATAAGCTATAGTAAACAGATTATCTCAACTTTGTGCAGACTTTTCCTAATTCAAAATTAGGCAGAGAGCCATAGCCAGCCTTACTTCAATAAATGTGGCAGCTTGCTTAATCTAGATTGGTCTCCATTTCCTTGTCCTAAGCCAGCTCAGAACCTTGACCTCTGATGAAAGGTTGGCAGCTGAAGATACCTAGATGGCAAACACAATATTAGTTGAATTCTAAGTGTGTGTGCATGGCCTTCCTGTTGGGCCCCTGCTGGCCTCTGCAACCTCATCCCTCCCTCAACTCTTAATTCATACTCTGGGCTCCACATCACCAAACTTCTTGTACTTCCCTGAAGGCCCATGCCCTTCTGCCTTTGTTCATGCTCTTCCCTTCTATTTGGAATGCACTTTCTATTACCAAGCTTCCCCATCTTTTGACATTTTAGGCCTAATTCTGACCCCTCCATGATTTCAACTACCTTCCTCAGATGGAAATATGTCCCCCTCTCTTATATGTTCCCATCACCTGAGTATGTCTCTGTCACTGCCTTTAGCCATTTTTTATAAATTATCTATCTCTATCTGACCATTAACTCCTGGACAGAAGGTATCCTCCTTGTCATATAACCAATACTTAGCAAGTTCCTATTACAGAGGCTGCACTCTAAGATAAATGAGCAATAGATGATAGAACAGAAACATGAATAAAATAGGACCCTGTTCTCAAGAAGCCTGCAATCCAATAGACAATTCAGACATAACTGTGATCATAATATAGGCGAAAGTGACTAGTATCGATAGAGCAGCTTGAGTGAAAAGCAACAAACAATTAAGAACAAGTACAAGCTTCAGAGGACATGTTACCCACCCCACCCCTTCTTCAGCCCAACCCCTTGGGAGAGACTATGAAGACTTTGCCCTCATTGGAAAAGGGATCAAACTATGGGTTAAGTAGTTTTTTTCACACTTTTGGGTAAAACAGTTAGGATCACCACTAGCCAAGGACGGAGCTCCCCTGTTCTGTATCATATTTAGGGTATGGAAAGAAAATTATCAGCCTATATTCTTTGTCTTACCCTTGGTTGAAAAACAGAGCCAAAAGCAACCAGTTTGATGAGGATCCTTGAAAAGTATGAAGACTGCTGACACCTGTTTTGAAAAGACAAGCCTTCAATATTACAGCTTGTTATAACAGATGAGGGACAAGTTAGGAAAAAGTTAGCAAATATTTACTTGCTAATTACCATAGCACATAAGTTACATCTTCGCTCATTTATTATCATCATAGTATTGGATTTCTGCTTAATGTTGTTTACTAAGAAAAACAGATTTCCTCTGATAGAGAAAAGATTATTTTAATAGTTTCAAGGACTAAAGACTTCTAACCTTGAAACAAAACTGTTTCTTATAGAAATCTACATAATAGAATGTTTGCCACAGAAAATTATTTGTTCACTTAAAGTTATAAGCTATACTTATCATAATGGAGATTGATTTCACTCACCAAGCTTATAATAATTAGCCCACTAGCTGTGACCTCACTAATCTTGGTCTAATTAATTCAAGCAGTATAAAAGAATTGTACAGATTCTCTTAAACTAGGAACATGTAAATTACTTTATAGATAAAACAAAAGAAACTAACATGCTAACTTTACAACATAAAGCAGCTTTTAATTAGCTATAAGAGGATAACAGTCCTTGAACACTCTTTCCTTGGCTTCAGTAACAACACTTTGTTGGTTTTTCTCCTATTTCTTCTTTGTTTCCTTTGCTGGTTTGTGTCCTTGACACAGTGGATGTTCAGCCTTGACCTTAGGTTCTTCTGTCCTCTAACTTATATTCTTTCTATAGACATAGCAACCATTACTGTGAAGTTAAATATCATTTTTAACAGACAAATCTCCAATATAAATTCCCAGTCCAAACCTCTCTTTTGAATTCCAGATACAGCTTTCTAGCTACCTATCATCACCTCCACTAGGCATGGTTAGTCTGAGGAAACTGATAGAGGATAAATCTTGAATTATAGAGGTCTATCAGCACCACCATCAAAGAAACTTAGATCTCTTCCAGAGTTCTCTCCTTCAAGTGCTACCAGTGTAGGACCAGGACAGACCCCGGGGAGTTGATACCACCTACTACCTCATATCTGGCTTGTCACCACAGTTTTATCCCCTACATATTTCTCAAACCCATCTGCTATTTCCACTTCTAATCTTTTTACTCCAAATTACTTCAATAGTCTCCTATGGGTTTGCTCTGAGTGATTATCACTCTGTCAAAGTGTAATCTTGTCATCATCTGTTTATGTCCTCCCAAGGGCTTCCCAAGGCTATCACAATAAAGCACAAAAAACAAAACATGACCACAGTCCTTGCCTGCTCTGGCCCTACCAACCCCTTCTGTGGCATATTTTCCCACTTTTGACCTTACTTTCTGTACTGCAGCCACTGTGCCCAGGATTTTGTTCTCATTCTCTCTTTGCCTGACTACCTCCTATGCATTTCTCAATCCTCAGCTTATATATTTCCTTCTCAAGGAAGTTCTCTCACACTAGATTGGGTGTTTGACATGCTCATTGTTCTCTCCATTTATAGGTCTACTTATGTGCTACTTGAAAGCAAGAACCTTGTCTTGGTCACAGTTTAATCCCTTGGGGTCTGGCCTATTGTAGGGACTTTACAAATATTTGTTAAATAAATGAATGGAGAAAGAAAAGTTATAGCTTGGGGGAAAGGTTTAAACCGAGAAAATTCAAATTTCCAAGAAATTGAATCTTTCCTAAAACATATACATGGCCACCTGTACTGCCTCACTCAATGAGAAGAGAAAGAATGAGAGTCCTGATTCTACAGGACCTACCGCTGTCTTCAGAAATTCCTTGCCCACTGTGAGGTCACCCTAAAGCTCTTAGACAATAGTGGAAGGATGGAGCCTTTCCACAAGGCTTTAGAAATAAAACTTTTTAAAGTATTATTTTTGGAAAAGACCATGGGTGTCCTCCTGACAAACTGAATTACATTTTAGGTTAATAAATGGACACCAAAGGAAGGAACATGAGTTGTCCAGTATCACAAGATGGTGTAATGGTGTGATTCTTTCTCCATACACCATATAGTTTTACTCACCTCCTCTCCTTCCTTCCCTAAACTTGGAATAGAGAAAAGATTCTAAACATTGAGACTCCCAATTCCAGAGTCTACTACCTTCAACTTGGTTAACTCAAGTGTTCCTTTCTCTATGACATCAGGGAGGTCAATTAATTTCTCTGGAGACCTTGGGAAATCCTTCTTGTCATTTGGGGCCTCAAGTTTTTCATCTAGCAAATAGTGATAATACAGTGATACTGTCAAGTCAGCCCACAGATTCAGGGAAAGAGTGTGTATTTAGAAACTACTTAAAAATTAGTAAGTTCCACAAAGGGTTGACATTACAAAGCAAGTACATTTGCCTGAATAAGAATAGCCCAGAAATAGGATGGACCACCTTTATATGGTAGATAAAAGCCTTGGGATCCAGAGTGCTTGGTTCTGATCACAGTTCCATTTACTGTGTGGCTCTGAACAAATCACTTAATCTCTTGGTGCCTTGGTTTCCTAATTTGTACACAGGAGGAAACAAAAGTACCAACTGCATGGGATTGTTGGAAGAATGAAATGAGGTAATGTCCAAAGCACTCAGGATAGCTCTGGTACCTAATAAATGTTAGCTATTATATTTTGTTGAATATATTTTGTTGAACTCCCCAATACCAGAGGTGCCTAGGCAGCAGTCAGGAGTGTAACAAAGAGGATCTTGCCCGGTGTGGGGAATTGGATTCTAAGACTGTTTTCAATGCCGGAATTCAAGAAGTCAACAAAAATCCAAGTACTTTCATTCTGTTATTTCCTACCAGGTATTTTTTCCTATCTCTGCAAGGGACTTATGGGAAGTCTCTGATCTTAAAAGCTCAGAAAATTGACAAACTCCCCACAGACAAAAGAGACCTAGAAATCCAGAGTTGGAGAAGCAGACAGAGGTCTATCCCTATTCCTGGAGAGGGTCAGTGCACCCATCGTCCAGTGCCACCTGTCCCCAAACAAGACTTCAGAGCCAGCACCCCAAAGAGCTCTAGCCCTCACAAGTGGAAGTGCAAGGAGGACTGGGCGCTTCATGGAGAAAAATGCAGCAGAGACCATCTGAAGGATCACCCATGCCCAGGGGATTCCTCAGCTAAACTCTCATCCAGGGAATACCCGCTTCTGGGGCCCAGTATGACAATGGCTTCAGGAGCCTACTCAAGTAAAAAGACTGATGAGTACAGGCCCTCAAGCAAAGGCAGTCATCGCAGATCCCAGAGTTCACTGACCATATGAATGGCCTGCAGAAATCTGTACAAACTCAGAGGAAGCCACTCAATCAATAGCCTAATTAACACATGACTCTTCCTCTTCATGGAGGAAAGGATATACCAGTCTCCCGACCAGGCTTGACTTCCTTGGAAAAGTGCTGGCTTCAAGGGCTATGAAAAGGACTGGAAACCAGTCAACCTCTAGCTTTCTCCTGCTGCCAGGCAGCACATCATGCAAACAGAACTTTTATAAGGAAGCTGTTTCTAATGGATTGAGTTTTAAAATTTTTTACCCCAGAGACATTCTTGTGACCCTCTAGGTAAGTAGGTGGCCAACACAAATGAGGCATAATTTTCCAAGATTCCAAGAGATCTATCTACCCAGGCAATCTCTTAGGATATGGAAGTTATTGGGCTTGTCAAACCATCACCTCATCTCATTGTTCCAAGAGTTAAAGTTTTGGAAGAGACCCATACACACAGGTACTTCATCTCCAGTGTATTGCAGTGATTAAGGTAACACCTATATATTAAGTAAAATCCCTGTATATTAGGGATGGATGCAACATTTGTGACAAGTATTTGAGCCTAAGAGTCATAACCACCCCACAAGTTGACTTATCACTTTAGTAACTTCTCAGCAAAGATGTACAAAAAAATTTCAACAATCAAATTGGCAAATGGCAGACTGAGCTCGTCCTCTCACCATCCTGCTGACAAACCTGAACTGGAAGGATCATTTGAAGCATTGTATCCCTGGAACCAGTACACTAAATCTCTTTTACTGGCTATGTCACATAATGATGCCAATAATGGCCAACAGGAGAATCCTATATGCGGATTGTCAGAGAAGGACCAGGTGAACACATCAGGCAAAGCAGTAATGATAGTAATCATTCCAAATGAGAGGATTGAGCCAAAACCTGGATCTCGGGTCCTCCCTTTCCCCATTTGATTCCTACCTACTCTTTAAAGTCAGATTGAAACAGGTAGGATGTTTCAGAGAACAGAGTAGTGGGAAGAACACTGGCCTCAGGAAATCTGGGTTTGAGTCTTTGCTTCTGTACTCTCTAAGAGCCAGGAGCCTTGAAACAAGATGCCACACTTGCAAATTAGGTTAGAACTGCCCTACCTTCTAGGCTTGACATAAGGATCAAGTCAAAATTACAAAAGGGACTTGAAAACGCTTTGAAAGCTGTAACACCCTCAGTAATAACACAGGGATTTGCATGTCAGAGCTAAGGGGAAACAAGGTGATGGGAAAGTTGTAAAAATGACCATAGTACCTAAATGCAGAACCATACCTGACATTGCATGTCGCTTTCTTTATTGTGTGACCAACCATCACAGTTTGCCTGGGGTTTTCCATGGTTTAGCACTGAATGGCCCACATCCTAGGAAACACCTCAGCCTTGGGCCATCTGAGACAGCTGGTAACCTACTCTTGCCCACCTATGAAACCAAACCAACTGTGACCATCCAACATGCCATCTTAAGGGAAAAAGTTTTCCTGTAACATTATGCTAATGATTGTACTTAGTACATTTTTATACTTTTATGACCTTTTACTGATTGACCAGAAATGTGTTATCCTTTATTAGAAAAAAGAAATAAACATTGTTTTCCATAATTGCTTGCAGTTGTAAGTACCCTCTCATCCATCTGTCCATCCTTCTTTGCATTCATTTATTCAGTTGTCTGTCCATCCATTTATATCCAATAAACTTCTGTTAATCCCCTACTGGATGCCTGGTGATGTGCTATGGGCTCTCAGGAACTCAGTTCCTTTCTTAAAAGAAGCTCATACCTTGTCAGAGTATCAGGAACATGTTTGATCCATCATGAGAGTGTGACACAAACCAAAATGGCTATAGGAATTAGAGGAAGCAGCACTCAGAGTCTCCTCTGTCTGAAACCCTAACCTGGCTATTTTCCTTTTGCTGGAAGCCTGACACCAACCTCAAACTCATACTGAATCAGATGCCTTTTCACTCATTCAGAAAAAATCGAGTGCCTGCTGTACACAGCACCGTGCTGGGCAGCAAGGATAAAATAGGAAAGAAAACAGGCCCATTTACTGCCTCAAGGGATTTACAACCTAGAAGAGAAGATAGCCAATAATCAAGGAAATCAATAAATTGGACAATTGAACTCTATGAGAAGAAAGAAGAATGGAAAAGAAGGGAAGGATGGTTTCCAGAGTGATCAGAAAAGGCCTTTCCATGGAGGAGAGGAGACTTTAACCATGAAACTAAGACAGCAGGGATGGGCCATTCCAAATGGAAAGAATTAACTATGAAAGCCCTGAAAAGGAAGAATTTGGTATACAAAAAGAGGAGGAAGAGAAGAAAGGTCAGGGTGACTAGAACCCAAATGAAAAACAGTAAGTGCCCCCATGTTAATGTTAATTGTAACAGCATACTAGCTCACTGTGTGCTAGATGCCAGAGTAAGTGCACATCATCATGTAAATCTCACAGCAACGCTCCAAAGTAGGTAACAATATCTCTGCTATTTCAGTTAGCTTCTGCAATATAACAGACAACCCCCCAAAAGAATTTAGTAGACTAGTGCAATTACTTATACACTCATGATTCTCTGTGCGATCTGATGTGGAATGGCTGGGATCTCCTATCTAAAGAACAAAATTGTCAACCAACATTGCCACATGGCAGCAATGTTCGGGGAGTGAGAATAGAATCTACAAAGCCTTTTGGGAACTAGGCTCAGAACTCACACATCAACAATGCCACTACATTCTATCAAAGCACATTACAAGGCCAGCCCAGTTTCAAGGGTGTGGGAAAATACACTCCACTTTTAATGGGTGAATCTACAAAGAAATCTGAGACCCTTTGCAATCCACCACATCCCATTACAAAGGCAAAGACAAGTCACATAAATATGGCACAGTCACACACAATTAACAAGTGGGGAGGCGGCCTTCAAGAGTCTGAAACCAGAGCCACAAAACTACACAACTCTAAGATGGAGCTGAAGGGGCAGGTAGGAACCAAATGACAGTCTTGTCTTCACCACATTCTCCTGAGAGACAGAGTCCTTTAGTACTTAGTGGGCTAGAATTCCAGCCCAGTTCTGTCACAATGTGGCCCAGGGAAAGACCACACCATGTTCAGCCAGGTTGCACACCCAGACAAAAGCCTAATACTAACAGCTAAGAAGAATTAGAACTCATACCTGCACTGCCCTAAAATACCTTCCTGTGAGCTGACCACCTGGCCAGAACTTTCTATTCTGCCCTGAGAGCCCTAGGAGAAATCAATCACACAGGAGCAAATTCTCCCAGGCAACCAGAGAAGAGATAGCCCACCCCCTTCTGCCTGCCTGCACTGCCAACCCAGGCAGGATTTCACTGATAAAGAAGGCGGGGATTGTGAGCTCGGCAAGGAGGCCTTGTGAGAGCTCTATAAAGAGTCCTACCCATCCAAACTTTAGGATGCCCACAATGAGGATCTGGGTATTATCAGACAAGAGCTGAGACCTAGAGCCTTTTTATTCAAAGGTGTTCTGGTGCCACCTAGCATCAGTGGAGGAGCTGCTGCTCTGAGGATTCTTCCTACAGCTAGAGCAGGGAAAACAAGATGGAAGGGGAACTGAGCCAGCAGTCAGGAGCCCAGATTTCAAGTCCACTCTGCCAATGGTGATGCTGGACAAATCCCTTCATCAGGTTTCAACCTTAAGCTGAGGTTCTCTTAGCTTTCCCAAGTGCACAAGGTAGGAACTGGACTGGTTCTAACATTCTGTGGTTCTAAGAACTATATGGGGGAGGTTACAGTGCAGGAATGTCCCTGTGCAATCAAAGCCTTTAGTGTACTATTTGTGCAGCCATCTGATTCTGTATCATGCACACACTCAGTGGAAAATCCCATGAGGAAGGGCTGCTGCAGTCTTGTCCTCTGCTGTGTTCTAAGTGCACAGCACATGGCAGTGCCCAACAATGTTGTGACTCTGGCTATTGAAGAAACTGTTAATGGGGGATGGTCTCAAAGGGAGTATAGCAAGCAGGAGAACAGCAACATTATTCAGAGAGATAATGAATCCCCCAAGCCTTTTTGAGGCCGCCAGTTGCCTTTCTCAAATCAGCATATAGTAAGGAGCTGCTAATACCTAAAGTGGGCCAGGGCAGCCACCATCTCCAGCTATCGGGGGAAGCCAGAGCTAGGACATCTCTCTCCCTCACACGGGCTGTAGACTCATCCTAGGTGCTGAGGTATGTAAACAATGGGGAAGAGAAGTTTTAGCCTATCATCTCCATCAACACCTCCATCTCTCCAGCCACTTACTCTTTAAATAAAGCACTGAGTCTCCAGTACCTCCTTCCATCCATACCACTGCACCTAAGCCCCTCCTCTGCCAATATTTAAACTCCACCATCTGTGCCCTGACACTCTGTCTACAAAAGAGGCTAATCCATCACAGGTCAGGCTGGAGAAAAGACAAGCCCAGGTACCTCAGGAATCAATGCCACCTGGACAGCAACAGTATCCTCAGCACTAGTTCAGCAAAAGGAGGCTGGCTGACCAAACACTTAACTTTTAGGAAAAATGTTTTTCTCTTCAATGTCATCGGCCTTTCCTACCCCAGCTAATCTATGTCCCACAAGATAAAGTGAAAGATATCCATACATAGGCAGATGACAAAACTCAGATAAGTAGATGAGCCCAGGGTCACTGGGTAATTTAAAATTAATGCTGGGACTGAAAATGGTTTCTCCTAACCACTCAGTGAGGGTTCTTCAACCATCTCATCAGACAGAGATTAATTGGCAACCCTTTCCAGGGCTGCTTGGACATTTAAAACTCAGAATATTAACCCAAAGGAGTAAAATTTTAGCATATCAGGCCATATAGCAAGTGGGTCTGGGTAGATTTGACCATAGAATCCTTCCAGAACTCCTCCTGTCACCCTGTTTGCCAAAGGACAGCCTCAGATTGAGGAGGGGGTTATACCAGTAAGTCACCTCTCAGAGTTCTCTTTTCCCATCTGCAGGGGAAGAAGTGAATTCTGAAACCCCACCAACTGCTGCTTCTGAGCCTCCAATCCTACCTTCAAAACAACCCACATATTTCTGCCAAAAAAAAAAAGTAAGCTTTGGTCCCTTTTACAAAAAGAGCTGTTTGAAAAGAAGCATCCATTTGCTTTCTCCGTTTATAACTGACTGGTATGTTGGGCAGTAAGAGTGCTCTTTCTGGAGGAAGGGCACAAGACCCTGGGGCAGCTTAACATTTCCTATGCTTCTAGCCAAGCACTCCTCTTTTTAAAGAGAAGGGAACCAGAAAAATGAATACAAGGCCCAGAGAGGGGATATGAACTTGCCAGAGACTGAGAATGACCTCTGCTACCCTCAGCTACCCCATGAGCTCATCTCAGGTGGTTGGAGGATGGTAATTTAGAAGGTCTGTTCCAGGTTGAAAATGAAACTTACAGAGTACCCTTAAATAGGTGCTTTTACCAAATGGACCCATTGGTGCCTCCCCTGGTAGGACCTCATATCACTCTCCTGGCTCCATCAATCAATTGGCTCAGGATAATCAGAGGATGTCTTTCAGGCCATGGTCTTAACAGCATGACCTAATGTGAGATCTTGGTAACTCAACTTTTTTAACAGTATCTTGGGGTACCTCATCACAAAGAATAAGCAGGCATAGGAGTTCAAGCAGAGTGGTAGACCAGAGTGGTGGCGGGGGCAAGTGGCATAGACACCTTTGACCAGAAGACCCTTTCTTTGGAAAGCCCTTGCTTCACCGCCTGGAAGTAATGGCCTACACAACAGGCAGCTCTTGCAACAGTAGGACAAACAGGAAATACACCTCCTTTTTTTGTTCCCTGTAAATGCTAATATATTTTTTATTTTGCTCCTGTATAAAATGGAACAAGGAGGCCAACTGACATTTGACAGCTTGCCCAAATCAACAGACAAATATGTGACTAAAAGTGGAGATTCAACTCCAAGCTGCCCAACATCAGGGCCCAACATATTACCACTAGGCTACACTTCTTCCACAGTATAGTAAAAAGAGCCCTGGCTGAATTTAAGGTTGGGAGATCCAGGTTCTCAAATCTACAAATTTCTTATTATGAGACTTTTCTTCCCTTGTCCTTTTCTCTCTGTAAAATTAGGGGTTTGGCCTGGACACTTACAAGGCTCCCAGATTTTCCTGCATTCATGATTCTCACCTATGAGAACATATACTCAGTTTATTCTTAAATGCCCTTGAAGCTTTCCCTCAACCCTATCAATAAGAAATCTTTTTTCAAGTATGTAAGTTAGAAACAGGAATAATCAGCTCTTATAAAGGATAATCAGAGTCACTAGCAAGTCAATTGAAGACCTGCTGACAGGCTAAGCATTAGCAAATCACAAATACAGCTTGGGGATGGAGAGCAAGAAAAATAAGCAGGTGATAGGGAAGAAATCTGAAGGATATTAAGATAATTCCCAACGGAAATAAGCAAAAGCTGTGTGTTCTATTTATACCCCAATTCCTGAGTCAGGTATACACTGGACCCCTATCACCAGACCTTATCTTGCCAGGCTCAGAGCCCATGTTCAAGGGAACCTAATTTCTTACCATTATAAATACATTGTGTACTTTCCAACCTCTGTGCCTTTGGTTGAGCCATCTCCTCTACCTAAAATGTCTGCTCAGAGCCTGAATCTCAAATTAAACCCTCTAAAGACCACTTCTTCCATAAAGCTGTCCCTAGTCCCTGAACTCCCAAAGCTCTCTGCATGTGACTTACAGAACTCAATACAGACATTTCTTGTTACTCAGGTCTTTACTTTCTTGTTTTTTTTTTTTTTTTTTTAATAATTCCTGTTAGAATGACAAAGCCTGAAGTGACAAGTCCTAAATGATTAACCCTAGGGCTAGAACCAAGCCTTGGCCAATGATAGTAGTGAATTGGCTCATAAGAATGTGCTTTCATTTACTTCTAACTACAAATCCAGGAGGCAGAGGTAGGGAGAGACATTTTCTCTGCTTCTTCCCATACCAGAAGGTCTCTGGCTCACCCTCCCACCTCTTCTCTTTCCCAAAAGGCAAAGACCAGAGGATGATCCAATTGTCAATGTTCCAGGAAAAAAAAATCAGTAGTTCTTGAGGGCTTCATCTTAAAACAGCTTCAGACACATTCTGGGCTCTTCTCTCTTCCATTTCCTCCTTCTAGGAGGTCAAACAGCACAACTAAGCTAAGTCTCACCTTCACAAGGAAAATCAATAGCTTTTTTGTTCCCTTTTCCCTCTTCTACTTTGGGCTATTGGGTTCAGTTATAAATAAATTATTTTTGTTTCCATTCTGCTAATGTTTCTGGTAGTAATAGTAAAAGTAAGGAGAGCAATGGGATAGCAGAAGCCCACAGAGGGAAGATTTTCCATTTGAGATGCAGACATTCCTGTGTTCTAGGTCTATGATGACACCAAAATACCATCACAATTACAATTGGTATTTTTATCCCCATTTTATAGGTAAACAAACTGAGACTCAGAAAAGAAGGTAGCTTATACAAAGATGCACTATTTTTTTTAAGTAGGCTCTATACCTAGCATGAGGCTTGAACTCATGGCCCTGAGATTAAGACCTGAGCTGAAATCAAGAATCAGATGCTTAACCAACTGAGCCACCCATTCACCACCATCCCCAAAAATGCACTATTAATAAGAGGCAGAAATATTATTCCAAACTCAGATAAGATTCTTAGCCCAGTCTAATTAACATCAAGGGCAGCCTGGTGTTTAGTAAACATTACATCGTATAATTTTGCAGTTTTGTGTCCCAGACTCCACTGGGGTCTCAATCTGTACCACCAGCCACATAAGCTTTCTAGCCTCCTTTCCACCCAGCTTTTCCATGAGCATACCCTCCAAACATTTACACAGAGTCTGGGAGAAGGATTGGCACCCTGGAAGACGTGATGACATTGGCCTAGCTCTAATTACAGCTCCAACAGCCTGTGCTGTGCCTAGTAGACAAACCATCCCAGAAGCACATTAATTTCTGCCCCAGCTGGCTCCCACTATGGGAAGGCTCACATTGCCATGCTCAAAGGGGCTCTGCCTGAACCCCTGATGTGGGAGGGATGCACCCAGGCCTGCCTCTCTTCTTATTTTTAATTAGAAGTTCCATTAAAACCACTACAGCAATGAGGCACACACCAGGCAACATACTTCAGGACAATTAGCACACTCCTCAGGGGGTTAAAATGGCCTCAGTCTTGGTTTGGGCAACATAATTGCACCAAAACATACAGCCTACCAGGAGGCTCCCATTTTAAGTAGAAAGAAACAATTAGTCACACAATCTATCAGGCAGTTAGATCTGTAGGAAATTATTCAATATACATAATTTAAAAGTTTGCCAGGGGTTGAGATATATGGAAATTATTATTTGCCTATGGCTAGGTACAGCCATAAGCACTATGCCCACCCACCCCCACCCCATACTATTAATGCTCTGTGCATTTGTGTGTAGATACCCACCAAGTAAAGAGACTAGTTGTAATTATGTGTCTGGGTACTATAGACAGTATTTCATTCCTAAAATGTGGGAAATAATCAGTGGGGCAGAGAGGTTGTGGAACCCCCCCATCTACCTCATTGCCACTTTCTGAATCCCCAAGCCACTAATTAAAACCTGCCTGTAAGATAGCTCCTGGCCAAGTCATCCTGGTGATTCTGAGAAGTAAATAAAAAGAGCAAATTAGAAGGCCAGAAAGACCTCTCTGAACACCAGGAAAGCTGCAGAAAACCACCTGAGGCTCTCTGGACTCTGTTTGAAGCCACACTCTCGGATTCCACATGCAGAAGCATCTTGTCAGCATTCGATCATTCCTTTCTAGCATTCATTGCTGAACCATTGTACCTTCCGCAGACCAGCAGTGCTGCTATAATTAATATTCAACTGGCATTTCCACTGCGCACTCAAAGCCTGTTCTTTCAGCCTTTTCAAATCCAATTCCAACCAAAGTAATCTTTGCCCTTGCATTTTGGTTCAGGCAGCAGTAACTGTTAGGATGGCAGATTATGGTTTATTAGCATCTATTGAACGGCAAAGGAGCCCAGCATGATAGCGGTCATCACTAGGTCTCTGAAACTAAACTAGGTCTTACAAACTACAATTAACAAGCCAGCAAACACAAGTACTGGGGCAAGAAGGAAGCCATTTCAATAAGAATTATTATTTGTAATTTTTCAGATGGAGCAGGGGGTTGTAAGACTCTGACAGAGGGGGTAGTCCAGCTAATAGGAGGCAGCCACTGTTTGACCACTAACTTTAGAGTCTCCATACCCTTCAAGTGTCATTATTTGTGGATCTAGAGCAACTGGTACAATATAAGGAAGCCTTGATTCAAATCTGGGACTAATCCACTATATGACCTTGTGCAAATTCTTTCCCTCTCAGGGACTCAGTCTCTTATGTTTAAAATGAGAGTTAAAAAGGATCAGTGGTGTTTAAATTATCTCCCTGGGGTAGAGGTGGTCAAATTCCCTTCCCTACATTATCCAGAATAGCCCACATCCTACCTGTTTCACATGCCAACCTTTTCCCTAAGATTTTGTTTTTAAAAAATTATGTTAGGAGTACCAGGTGACTCAGCTGCTTAAGTGTCCAACTCTTGATTTCAGCTTAGGTCATGATCTCAGGGTCATAAGATCAAGCCCAGGAGTCTGCTTAAAATTTTATCTTCCTCTCCCCCTCCCCCTGCTCATGCTGCTCTGTAAAGAAAGAAAGAAAGAAAGAAAGAAAGAAAGAAAGAAAGAAAGAAAGAAAGAAGAAAGTCTTTTAAAAATGAAAAAATGTGTTTTTTAATCTGTAAAATACAAGTTTGAAGCCACTAGATAATCTCTAAAACCTTTCATGGACAATAAGAGTCTATGAAGTAGTAAGAACTGAAATGATACAAGGAACTCACCATGTGTACAGAAGCAGCTGTATATTTTAAATGGCCAAAGAGATTTGAGACATAGACAAAAGCAGTTTAACATGGAATTTCAGCAAAGCAGAGAAAACACCCAGAGATGATACTAATGACTATAGATACATAAATGCAAAACACAGGAAACCTGACAACTATGACTTTGAGGATATGTAAGCTTTATTTTTTTAGAGATGTTATCTGAGACAGAGAGAGAGAGCATGAGCAAGGTGTAGGGGCAGAAAGAAAGGGAGAAGCAGATTCCCCATTGAGCAGGAACCTGACTTGGGACTTGATCCAAGGACCCTGGGATCATGACCTGAGCTGAAGGCAGACACTTAACCTACTGAGCCTCTCAGGCACCCAGCTTTTATAATAACTAATATTCGGCAGACACTTAACCTAGTGAGCCTCTCAGGCACCCAGCTTTTATAATAACTAATATAGCTCAGCCATATCCTATGGCAGATTTCTGGGTAAATAGAAGGCCCCCGGGTTCAAGCTGCTAAGTCCAAATTGATCATACTTTTATCTCTTCTCTTAAATGGATGCATTGCTCACTCATCCAAGCTTTGAACATGGGAAGATATCAGCTTCTTGAAAAATATTTTCTAAAGACAAATTCTGAAATCTAAAAAAATCTCTGTGGGTTTACCAACATGAAATCAAATGACTCTAGTTAATGAAAGTCTGGCAAACCCAAATAACCAATAATAGTAGACAAAGTTAACTTTTGAAACATAAAAAGAAACAATCAGCTCAACTTCCAGTTAAACATAGTGGAATAATATACACATTTTTCTCCATTCTCTTCTAAAATCCCACTGGAATAGGAGTTAGGCAAAGAGAAAGGTCTAAAACCTCAAGAACAATAAGAGAGGGAAAGAAATAGGTACAAAAGGGGTCAACAAAACTTAAGAAAATGGAAAATGAAGGAGTGATAAATAGATATCAGCTCCCCTCTCTCTGCAAAGGACCTATAGAGTGAGAAACTAAATCCAGGCAATGCCTGCCAAAGGACCTCAGAAAGGCTCAGAAATAGAGAGCAAGGGGGAATATGGTGAAGTAGGAAGATCTAGAACTCACCTCTTCCATTGATACACAAAGGTAGCAACTATTTATAAAGCAACTCTCCCTGAGAATGACCTGAAGACTAACAAAACAGCTTTTCCACACTTAAAGATAAAAAGGGAGAAAAAAATACAAGAAGGGTAGGAGGGGCAGAGATATGGTCTGGTCAGGAATCGAACCCCTGGCATAGCAAACCATAAGCAGGAGGGAGGTCACAGATGTGGAGGTCCTCCCTGAGAATTAAGGATTCAAGCACCACATTGAACACTCCCTGCCCCAGGGATCTGTACCAAGAAGATGAGCTCCCATGACATTTGGCTTTGAAAATCTGTGAAACTCAACTCTGGGAAAGCCAGAGGGCTATAGTAAACTGAGACTCCACTCTTAAAGGGCACACACATAATCTCACTTACTCCAGATCCAGCAGAGACAACAGTTCAAAAATCCCTGGGCCATATGGTAAGGAGATTTCTTGACTAATTTTAGGACACTAATTTAGGCACCCCAGAGGGACAGGGATCTATGGGAACTTTTTCTGGGAACAGAACCACATTTTCTTGCCCTCCTTCAGCCTAACTGGCCAATGTTGGTGGGTACCAGTTCTGACACTCTCTATTTCTTGAGCACTAGTCAGTGTGCCTCAGTGTTCCCATGTGGACCAGCCCCACCCAAAACATCTTCCCTAGGAAGCACCCCTCCAAAGCAGCTCTCACCCTATAACACCCAGTAGGCAGCCTTGGTCAGGACCACACACCTCCAAAGTAACTCCTGCCCCAAGAAAGGTGGAGCCAGCCCACCCACCAATATATCTGCAATAGCTACAGCATGCCTCTCAGCCAGTCATCCCCACTATTGTGCTTGCATCACTTATAACCCAGTCATAACAGGAGGACACATGCAGTCCACACAGGGGGGGCCTGGAGCACCTGGTTCTGATGACCAAGAGGGCTTGCGTTTCTGGGCCCCACAGGACACTTTCTACATTAAGCCACTACCTTCAAGACCAGGAGAAACAGCTGACCTACCTAATACATAGAAACAGAGAAAATGAGACAAAGGAATATGTTCTATATGAAAGAACAAGATAAAATCATATAAAAGGCACTAGTTGCAATGGAGCTAAGCAATCTACCTGATAAACAGTTCAAAGTAATAGTAATAACGATGCTGACTGAACTTGGGAGAAAAGTGGATAAACTCAATGAGAACTTCAAGAAAGCAAATGTTAAAAAGAAGAAGAAGAAGAAGAAGAAACCAGAGCTGAAGAATACAATAGCTGAAATGAAAAATACACTAACAAGAATCAACAGCAGGTTAGAGAATGCAAAAGAAAGGATCAGTGATCTGGAAGACAGGATAATGGAAATTATCCAAACTGAACTACAAAAAGAAAAAAAAAATAAGGCTAGATTAAGGGACCTCTGGGACAACTTCAAGTGTACGAACATTCACATTATAGGGATTCCAGAAGAAGAGAGAAATAGGGGCAGAAAATTAGTTAAAGAAATAATAAATGAAATCTTCCCTACCTGGGGAAAGAAATAGGCATCCAGGTCCAGGAATCAAAGAGAGCCCAAACAACCAAACAAGATGAACCCAAAGGTGTTCACACCAAGACACATAATGATTTAAATGTAAAAATTTTAAGATGAGTAATCTTAAAAGCAACAAGAGAAATATGACCAGTTATGTACAGGAAACAACTATTGATTTTTTTTTTAGCAAAAACTTGCAAGCCTTAAAGTACTAAAAGGAAAAAACCTACAACCAAGAAACGTCTACCCAGCAAAGTTAACATTCAGAATTTAAAAAGAAAGATATCAATTTTCCCAGACAAAACTTGAAAAGGTTTGTTGCCACTAACCCAGGATTACATTAAATGTTAAAAAAAAAAAAAAAAAAAACTCTTTTAGGCAGAAAACTACTAGAAGAAAATTATGAGAGAGAAAATTTAGCTGATAGAAACAAACCTATACTAAGGCAATTAGATCAATCACTTATAAAGCTAGTATGAAGGCTGAAGGAAAAAAAGTAGTAAAATTATATCTATAATAATTAAAGGGAAACACAAAGTAATATTAAAATGTGCCATCACATTCATAAAAAGATGGGGAGGATTAAAAATATAGCACTTTTAGAATGTAATAAAACTTAAGTGATCATCAATTTAAAATACACTGCTATATACACAGTGTTATATATGAACTTCATAATAACCACAAATCTGTATTAGATATATTAAAAAAAATAAAGAGAAAGAAATTCAAGCATAACACTGAAGAAAGCCATCAAATCACAAGAGAGTAAGAAGGAACAGAGAATAACTACAAAAACAACAAGAAAACAATTAACAAAATGGCAGTAAGTACATACCTATTTATAACTACTTTAAATGTAAGTGGGCTAAATGCTTCAATCAAAAGACATATAAGTACGAAATGGATTAAAAACACACACACACACATGCACACAACCACCCACCTAAATATATACTGCTTACAAGAGACTTACTTCAGACCTAAACACACATATAGACTTTAAAGTAAAGGAATAGAAAAAAATATTCTATGCAAATGAAAGTAAAAAAGGTAAATCAGAAATAGACTTTAAAACAAAGACTATTATAACAAGAGACTAAGAAGGGCAGTATGATAAAGGGATCAATCCAATAAGAGAATTTAACAATTATAAGTATGTATGCACCCAACAGAGAAGCATCTAAATATATAAAGCAATTATTAACAAAGAGAGAAATTGACAGTAATATGCTAATAGTAGGGGACTTTAACATCCCACTTACATCAATGAATAGATCATCCAGACAGAAAATCAATAAGGAAGCAGTAGCTTCAAATGACACATTAGAGCAGATGGATTTAACAAATACATACAGAACATTCTATCCAGAGAACAACAGAACACACATTATTTTTAAGTGTACATGGAACATTCTCCAGAGTAGATCACATTAGGCCACAAAACAATCTCAACCAATTTAAGAAGATAGAAATCATATCAAGCAACTTTTCCAACAATGGTATGAAACCATAAATCAATTACAAGATAAAAACAGAAGGAAAAAAAAACACAAAAACAACATGCTATGGGTCAAGGAAGAAATCAAAAAATACATGGAGACAAAAGAAATGGGAACATAGCATTCAAAAATCTTTAGGATATTGCAAAAGCAGTTCTAAAAGGGCAGTTTATAGCAAAACAGGACTACTTCAAGAAACAAGAAAAATCTATCAATCTAACCTTATACCTAAAGGAATTAGGAAAAGAAGAACAAAGTTCAAAGTTAGTAAAAGGAAGGAAATAATAAAGATCAGAGTGAAAATAAATAAAATCAAAACTAAGAAAAAAGAAAACATCAGTGAAACTAAGAGCTTGTCCTTTGAAAACATCAACAAAACTGATAAAATTTTAGCTAGACTCCAAGGGAAAAAAAAGAGAGGACTCAAAGAAAATCATAAATTAAAGGGAAAGAGTTGCCTGGGTAGCTCAGTCAGTTAAGAATCTGATTCTTGATTTCAGCTCAGGTCATGATCTCAGAGTGGTAAACTCAAGCCCTGCCTCAGGCTCCACTCTGGGGATGGAACCTGCTTATGATACTCTCTCTCCCTCTCCCTCTGTCTCTCCACCTACTCACATGAATGCTCACTCTCATGTACATTCTAGTACAATCTTTTTTAAAAATCAAAGGGGAGAGGTTATGACCAACACCAGAGAATATAAAGGCTTATAAGAGACTACTACAAAAACTTATCTCAACAAATAGGCCTATAAAAGATGGATAAATTCATTGAAACAAACAAGCTTCCAAGACTGAATCAGGAAGAACTAGAAAATCTGGACAGACCAATTACTAGTAATGAAATTGAATCAGTAATCCAAAAATTACCAACAAACAAAAGTCCAGGACCAGATGGCTTTACAGGTAAATTCTACCAAACATTTAGAGTTAATATTTATCTTTCTCAAACTATTCCCACAAAATTGAAGAGAAAGCCTTCCAAAATCATTCTATGAGGCCAGCATTGCCCTGATCTCAAAACCAGATAAAGATACTACAAAAAAAGGAAGGAAGGAAGGAAGGAAGGAAGGAAGGAAAATTATAGGCCAGTATCCCTGATGAAACACATGCAAAAATTCTCAAAAAATATTAGCAAGCTAAATTCAATAATACATTAAAAGGATTATTTACCATGATCAAGTGGAATTTATTGCAAATCAACTAACATGATACATCACATTAACAAAATTAAGGATAAAAATTAAATAATCATCATAGTAAATGCAGGAAAAAACTTTTGACAAAATTCAGCGTCCATTCCTGACAAAAACTCTCAACAAAATGGGTATACCTGGCACATGCTTCAACATAATAAAGGCTATATATGACAAACTCACAGCTAACATCATACTCAAAAGCAAAAAACTTAAGGTTTCTCCTCTAACATCAGGAACAAGGCAAGGATGCCCACTCCTACCACTACTAACCAATGTAGTACTGGAATCCTAGCCTCAGCAATCAGAGAAGAAAAAGAAGACATCCCAACAGATAAGGAAGAAGTAAAACTGTCACTATTTGCAGCTGACTTGATACTATATAAAGAAAACCCTAATGACTCTACCAAAAACTTATTTACCAAATAAATGAATTCAGTAAGATTTCAGAAAACAAAATTAATACACAGAAATCTATCATTTCTTATACACTAATAAAGCAGCAAAAAAAAGAGAAATTAAGAAAATAATCCTACTTACAATTGCATCAAAAAAAAAAAAATGCCTAGGAATAAGATTGACCAAGGGGGTGAAAGACCTGTACTCTGAAAACTAAGACTTTGATGAAAGAAATTGAAGAGAGTGAAAATAAATGGAAAAGTATACCATGTTCATGGAGTAGAGGAATATTGTTAAAACGCCCCTACTACCCAAAGCAGTCTACAGATTCAGTGCAAGCCCTACCATATACCAATAGCATTTTGTGAAGAACCAGAACTAATAATCCTAAAATTTGTTTGGAACCACAAAAGACCCTGAATAGTCAGAGCAATCTTGAGTGGGGAAAAAAAAAAAAGCTGGAAGTGTCATGCTCCCAGATCTCAAACTGCACTAACAAAGCTATAGTAATCAAAACAGTATAGTATGGGCACAAAAAAAGACACATAGATGGAAGACGAAGCCCAGAAAGTAACCCACGTTTATATGGTTAATTAATCCATGAGAAAGGAGGCAAGAATATACAATGGGGAAAAGATAATCTCTTCAATAAATGGTGCTGGGAAAACTAGACAGCCACATGGCAAAACAATGAAATTGCATCACTTTTTTACACCACAAACAAAAATAAACTCTAAGTGGATTCAAGACCTAAATATGAGACCTGAAAGCATAAAAGTTTTAGAAAAGAACATAGGCAGTAATTTTTTCTTTTACATTGGCCATAGCAACATTTTTCTAGATATAGCTCCTAAGGCAAGGGAAACAAAAGCAAAAATAAACTTTTGGAACTACACCAAAATAAAAAGCTATGACATGATAAAGGAAACCATAAACAAAACAAAAAAGACAATCTACTAGATAGGAGAAGACGTTTTCAAATAAGGGGATGATATCCAAAATATATAAAGAACTTATACAACTCAACAGCAAAAAACAAACACATATCTGATTTTTTTTAAAATGCTCAAAGGTACTTGAATATACATTTTTCCAAAGAAGACATACAGATGGCCAGATACATGAAAAGATGTTTAACATCACTAATTATCAGGGAAATGCAAGTCAAAAAATTACAATGATATATCACCTTATACATGCTAAATGGCTAGAGTAAAAAAGAAAAGAAAAACACAAATATTGGCAAGGGTGTGGAAATAAAGGAATCCTCATGCACTGTTGATTGGCATATAAATTGGTGTAGCCAGTGTGGGAGATGATAAGGAGTTTTCTCAAAATTTAAAAATAGAAATATGTATGATCCAATAATTCCTTACTGGGTACTTACCCAAAGAAAACAAAAGCACTAACTGGGAAAGATATTTGCAGCATTATTTACAATAGCCAAGGTAGAGAAGCAACCCAACTGTCCATCAGTAGATGAATGAATAAAGATGTGGAATATACATACAAGAGAATATTACTCAGCCATAAAAAAAAATGAGACTTTGCATTTGTGACATGGATGGACCTAGAGAGTATTATGCTAAGTGCAATAAGTCAGACTGAAAAAGACAAATACCACAATTTCACTGATGTATGGAATCTAAAAAACAAATGAATAAATGAACAGCAATATTATATCAAGACAGAAAGGAAACTGACGGTTGCCAGAGAGGAGAGGGATGGGGGACTGGGTGGTATAGGCTTTCAGTTATGGAATGAATAAATCACAGAAATCAAAGATAACAGCATAGGAAATATAGTCAATGGTACTGTAATAATGTTTCATGGTAACAAATTGTAGCTACACCTGTGGTGAGCATAGCATGATGTATAAATTTGTTGAATCATGTTGTACACCTGAATCTAATGTAATATGTACCAACTCTACTCAAAAAATAAATAATAAACAAAACAAAAACAAAGCCCAAACTCAGACTCTGAATATCAGTGTTCCCTAAGTGAGGCTGCTCACCTGCCTCCAAAGGACTGGGATGAGTGAATACAGCTTGCTGTTTCTTTTCCCTTTCTCCCTCTGTCCCTCCCTCCCTCCAAGATCTCCTCTTCTTTACAAAAAGACCCTGGGACCAACTGGGTTTGAACATCACTTACTCTGTCCTCAGCAGGAAAACAACAGTGATCTAAAAATCAAAGAAGCTGGGAACAGAGACTACCCCCTGGTCACCTCCCAGCTCCTAGCATGAGGAGATCCTGGTTATCATCCTGTCAGTAACTTCACTAATTTTTTTCCATTCATCTCCATTGCTCTACGAGAGGGAAATAGGCAATGCAATTTGAAGCTTATTATTCCCTTATTCTGCTAGCAGAATCTGCTTAGATGGCTAGCACTCTTCCACCCATTCATTAAATTCAATGTTATGTCAGGCTTAATGGCCTTCTGACCCCAACTTCCTTCTATTACACTTGCCACCCTCTGCCCTAGGAATGCTGATAATCAATTTAATCTACTAAACAATCAAGTATCTACTATGTGCCTGGTGGTTTGCAAAGGCTCTAGGAATTAAACAGTGGGAAAAATAAAAACAAATATGGTACCTTTTCACCCTAAATGGCCTAGGGTCCCATGGGCCTCAGACACAGATAGGCAATCACAGTACAATGTGCTGAGTGTTCTGATGGGGGAAGCACAGCAGGATCTGGGAACCCCAGCGGAGGCACTCTAGTCTGGACTATCAGAAAGGCTTTCTCAGCATGGTAAGGAGCCAATTTATCTGACCAAGAATTCACCACATTGACAGGTTAAGGCACAGCAAACGTTGGCTATTATTCCTGAATTCCCAGTTTCCAGACAGGACATGTGGCCGCAGGGGACTCCTCCACACAGATACTGAGGCTAGAGATGTTTCCACCATATCACTGTCCTTTATGTCTGGGCTTATATCAACATTCTTGAAGACTCAAGAATTATGAGACTTATCTAAAGGTATCTCTCTACCCAGGCTTTTCAACTTAGTGGTTACAAGACCACATTCTCAGGATGGGGACAAAGCAGGGTGAGTACTCAGGTGTCCCCCCAAAATCTTTTCTGCTTTCAGCACCCTCAAAAGCCCTATGGCTTCTATAACCATTCCTAAGCCTGAAAGGAGTAAGAAGAGGGAATATTTGTACCTAATAAAACCCAACACAGAGAAGGCTGCCTTACAGGAGCTGAGATGTTCCAGTTGAAGAAATAATCCCATAAAGTGGGAGACAGAAAATAACGACCTCACCTTACTCTCTTTCCCCCTTCCCATCTCTTGCCACTGCCCTACATTGACAGAAATTCACCAGAAGCTGAAGGGCAAGGGAACTCATTGCTATAAACTAGTGGTTCTCATTCCTTTAGGTCAGGATCACCTGAGAACTGTTAAGACAAATATTCCCAGGCCCCATTTCTGGTTTTCTGCCTCATTTGGTGGGGGGTAGGGCTCAAGAATTTTCCAGAAGATCACCAGTGATGCAGGTAAGAGGTGGATCCCAGGACACACAATGAGTGAATAGCTGCCATAGACTCTACTATACCAACCAGCCTCCTGAGATACAGAGCAGAGAGAAGGGGTGGAAAGTTGACCCAGACGGGCCTACATGCATATATTGAATTTATACCATTAGACTACAAGACAGCAAACTTTATCCATAAAGAACCAGATAGTAAATATTTTAACCTTTACAAGCCATATAGTTGCTACTATTCACTCTACCACCATAGCACAGAAAAGGTCACAAACAACACATAAATGAATGAGCACTTTTTTTGTTTGTTTTCCAGTAAGAATTTCCTTTCATTCTTATAAGATTTTATTTACTGCAAATCCACTTAAGCCTTACCCACCTTTTTATCTCCTCAGTGTTCAGAAAACACCACAGTAGTTATTCCCTGAGCGTCCACATATAAATGATGTAAATGCCAGGAACTTTATGTGAATTATATCTTTGCTTTGAAGAAACCTAGATTTAATCTATACCAGTTAGGACCACCACTTGGGTAGCCCTCAAGTTATTTAAGTTAACTTTTCATTTCCACTGTGTGTGAGAAACTGCGCTAGTCATTCAAGATCCAGAAGTAAACAGTCCTTATGGGGGGTTAACTAGCTAATGAGATACAGGTTAAGGTTTTCCAGCTGCAAGCAACAGACATGAGCCAAAGTAAATTAGATAAAGAGAAATGTGTTGAAAGAATACTGGAATGCCAAGAGGCTTGAGAGACAAACAGGTCAGTTATTCTGGAAGGCTGGAAGCCAGAACAGTTCCCACAAGAGCTACTGAGACCCAAGCCTCACTTCTGGATTTTCTTTAACTCTCTCTGGGCTGGGGATCTGCCTTAGGTAGTTTTAAAATTTCCCCTGATGAGTCTGATTTGTAAACATGGTTTATAACTACTGCTATGGTCTCTTCAGAAGAATGGTTTTCCTCCTTTATCATTCTGGTTTTTAGTAGATCATGGACTCCTAATAAAGTTAGAATAAATGTTCAAAAATCCATCCCAATTCCCCAAAACCCCACTAAGTTTAACAGGTGGACACCAACATGTTCCATCTTTATAGCACCCTTTCAAAACATCCTCAGGTTAAAAAAAAAAAAATCCTCAGGTTTTCTGTTTTTTGTTTTTTGTTTTTTTTAATCTCTAATGAGCCCTATGAAGTAGATGGCATAGGTGTTATTATTCCTCAATAAGGAAACTGAGGCTCAGGTGAAGGATGTGCCCAAATTCACACAGCAAGTGAATGGGCAGAGGTAAGACTAAAACCCAAGTATCCATAAGGCATTGGTTCACCAACTTAAGCATGAATAAGACACACCAAGGAAACTTGTCCCAGTGCAGTGTCCTTGGCTTCAAACCCAGAGGTTCTGATCCAAGAACTCTTGAGTGAGGCACAAGCACCTACATTAGCATTAAAATGATTCTGATGTATATGGCCCAAAAATCTCAGTTGGTGAAACCTGGTCATTGAGACAATCATCTTTAGCCAATAGCTTAAATATTATCCTGCCCAGAAGCAAGAGATTAGACCCACTACCTAATTCAAGATGATTTCCTAACCTATTATTTCATTTTCTTTTCCCTTTAGCTTATTATCTACTAGTATTAGCTTTCTAGAGAAATAATAGTCAAACTCTAGATCAGCAATAGTCAGTCTCAGTTCAACATGCCAACTTGCAGTAACTTCTTAGAGCCTTGGATTGAGAAATTAGGAGATTGGACTAAGTACAGCAGGAGAACACACTCGATTAGTGGTGGTTCATGGTGTCAATCGTGGACACGGTGAGGAATTCCGACCGTCCAGACTATCACCTAGGTAGTAGTTTATCCTCAGTTTTTTCTCATTTTTCTGCTTAGAGTATTTCTATAAAAAGATCTAGGTTCTGAGTAACAGATGATAATTTTTTAAAAGTGCCTCATTGCTGTCCATAAACTATGGGTTCTGCTTGAGACATCCTGGATGCCATGATTCAAATGTAAATATCACCTGAAATCCATCAATGTCTGGGTAGCTGATTAAGCACCATGGACTATAACAGTGTTCCCTTTTCTGATCTTCAGGCATTTTTTTTTATACATGTGGGCTGATGTATTACCACAATGAGGGGACTTTCTCATATCTGCTCATGATAACAGATGAGGTGTGAAATTGATTCTGCACACCTAGGAGGGTTATGATTTATCATCATACATTAGGCTCTATGGAGCTTTACTGAATGAATCCCAACTACATGCAGAATCCAACCACACTCCCACAAGAGGACACTTTGTAACTCAAGATACACTAAGCACAGCTATTTTATAATTGGCACCCAATGAAGAGCTGGCTTTCATTCATTAAGTCAGCAAATATTTACTGAGCACCTAACATATTCCAGGTACTATTTTAGAAGCCACAGATACTGCACTAGAGAAACTCACTTATTGTTAGACCTAGCTCCCCTCCTGATTATAATTGGTAATCTTGATTATAATTATAATGAGGTAAATTTAATTTGCCCTCACCTTTAGGTAAACACTAACAGCCTGGTACTTGAGGATCAATACTTGAGGTGTCCTGACCTGGATATCGTTGTATAATTTCCTGGACTGCAGATACTTGGCGGACCCAACCTGATGGCCTAAGCTACACCTTCAATATTGCTCTTCTCAGTTCAAAGAATGGATCCATGGAGATTTCTGAGAGTGTCCCACATGTGAACCTCTCAGGAAATCACTCAGTCAAAAGCCTTGCCTAACTGGAAGTGTGTAGACATCTGAAAAGAATTTTCTCTTCTGCCAACCAATGCCTAAAACTACGTC
This sequence comes from Canis aureus, assembly GCF_053574225.1. NCBI lineage: Eukaryota > Metazoa > Chordata > Mammalia > Carnivora > Canidae > Canis > Canis aureus. Next base: position 52,021,250 of record NC_135614.1, read on the forward strand.
CTTACACAGAATTGGGCAAGGGAAACAGGGTGGTTCATCAGAAACGCTTAAGTTTTTTGGTATATGCTCCTAAGGCTTTGTTCTTCTACCCCAGAATTCTGCCTCTCAAGTTCTAGGCTGGGGTCCAGGCAGATATATTTTGAACAAGTACCCATGGGTGAGTCTGATGAATCTAGAAAACATAGTCTTTAAGTTTCATTTAGATACGAACCTGGCCTCTGTCAAAATGCAAGGTACAAATTATGGTAAACGGATAGAAACCCACCCAGCTGGGAATCATGCAAGCTGACTTCTGGTATTGATTTTGTCTTTAATCAGCTGTTTGACTTCAAACCAGCCACTCCACCTTTCTGGACTGGTGTTATCATATGCACAAGGAGGGGAGAAGTAGATCATTTCTGAAATGCCTTGAGGAGCTAGGTTTATATAGCTATATTTTTTCACATTTGCAGGCCAATTTCACATACTAATTGATTAAGCCCCAGTATAAATATCACTGTTAAGTAGGTTTTTTTTTACAAGAAAGTAATGCATATTTAAAATCTATTTGTGCCAGATCAGTCCATTACATATTTAAATATCTTCAGGATCCATAATTAGGCTTCTGTGTTCCGTGTATAATTTTTATAAACTCCCTAGTCGTGGAGTCATCCTTGTACTATTTGTCACAATGCCTTCTGCCTTCCCACCCCTTGCCCCATTATTTAGGTGTCCCCACAGCTGTAGTAGTTAGTCATTATCTGACTCTTACGTGGAAACTACTGGATTTCTCTATCAATACTCCTGCAAATTCCTTCTCCTCACTAATGAATCCAGAGTTGTCTTTTTATCGACCTTTAACAGACTGACTTTTTGCCTAATCATCTCCATTTGATTAATATCCTCACTTTTTTTTTGCTCTGATTGCCTGCCTCTCTATACCCCACTCACGTACACCTGCAGGCAGATACTCTGTGCTGATGGCTAGGACCATCAGGCAAGCAACGGATGAGATGGCAAACATCAAGATTTTTATGTTGATGGCTTCTCCATGCAGATAATCTCCTTTGACATAATAATGTATGGGGCTGAAATCTGACGTCTTATCCATTCAAGCTAGTTATGTTACCCACATCCCTATCGCCCACCAATTTACAGGTCAAAATCAGCAAGAATAATTCCCTAGGAATTCTATACCAATCCTCAGTTGACTCAGCCAGTGTTTATCTCTGGAATGAGGCTTGCATTTCACTATTCCTCTAGAATCACAGAATATTATAGCAATAGGTCTCAAAATGTTTAATGTGGTGAGAATTCCACAGGAAAATGGCAATTGTTTATCTGCTTGAAGCCTCACATTCTCCCTTCTATCCCCTATTCTATACTGTTGGGCCTAGAAGCCTCCAAGCTGGATGTCCCAGGTTTTCTTACCAGGGGCATTTGGTTAGGTTCAGCTCATGTAAACCACTGACAGCCATAGAGGAGAAGTCATTCTGATTCCAGCATGAGCATAGGTGGTACTTCTTTAGCAATTCCAGAAGTACCATTAGCAGCAAGGTACCCTCCCTCCAAGGACTCAGCACTGCCTGTATGTGCTCCAGACTAGCAGCTTCCTCATCAAATGATTTCTCCTGATCCTTTCTAATCTTTAGCACACCCTTTCTTTCACTTGCTCCTCCAGCCTTCCTAACACCATTGTAACTATGGTAAAGTGTTGGTAAAATGGTCTCAATTAATCCCTCACTATTCTCCTTTCCAATTATAAAGCTCCTCCCATCCCAAACCGGAGTCAACTTGAGAGATAAGTCTGGGCTGGCCTTCCTACTTGGGTCAACAAGTTTTAGTATAAGCAATTTTGTTCCAGTTCTGATTCCAGACCTGAAGACTTTGTGTGCTTCCTTTTGGAATCCCACTCATTTGCCATGTGAATGAGCCTGGGCTAATCAGCTGGAGGAGGACCCCCTGTCTCTCATGGACGAGGACCCAAGCACCCCAGCCAATAAGCAGATCCCAGAATCCAAGCTACCTACCTGGCCTGACAACTACTACAGACACAGGAGGGAGCCCAGTCAAGATCAGAAGAATGATCCAGTTGGCCAGTAGACTGGTGAGCAACAATAAGCAATTTTTCTTTTAAGCTACTCATTTTAGGTTGTTTTGTTACCCCACAACAGAATACCAATATAATAACTGATTGCTTGCCTTAAATTTCTCTTCAACTGCAGTTTCTCTGACTGGACCATAAATGATAAAGACAATTTGTTAAGAATGCAAATCCCCCCTGAAGCACCCCAGACAATTTTCATGTGTGTTCTCAGACCATTCTTTGCCAAACACAGCTTTCAAGGGGCTATAGAAATCATCCTGTCTATACTCTCATCCCTCAACTTATAGTTAAGTTCACCTTTAGGCAAAAAAAAGTCTGATTCAGTATTTGGCAACCAATTTCAGTGTCCAAGGAATCCCAATACTGCCAAGGATTTTTTCCACAATTGCTAGCTTTATTCCCTCAAGGTGCAGTTATCACTCTCCTCTTATTTCTTGCTAAGAAAAAAAAATAGTGGCTGAGACATATTTTAAGTAAAACTTTTTTTACCCTATGGGTTAAATAGCCCCAGCCAGATGGGCCCTTGGAATTAAAAAGATAAAAGCAAAGGCAAAAAAAAAAAAAAAAAAAAAACCTCTTTGATATCAGATTGGTTTTAGATAAATCAAATCTACTGTGTGACTTTTTACAAGTCATTAACCTCTCTGAATTTCAGTTTTTTTCAACTGGTAAAGTCTGTTGTGAGAAATAAATGAAATACAGTTTGTAAAAAGTTAATGCATTTGGTCTTGGCTTTCTCTTCTCCAACTTTGCTCTCTAAAAAATAGTGAATCTGGTATGCACCCAAACCCCCAGATTCTAGTTTTATAAGAGCATCATGAACAAACTCTCATGTAATGATGGTTGAAAAACACCCATACCTATGGCAACTGATATGGAGGACCAACCACCAGCCCTGCCTTCTGGGGAGGAAATACCCTAGAGGACTCATGTCTCAAGAGAGGAACCCAAACAGATAAATCAATTCTTTTGAGTTTATCCAAGCAACAAGAGGACTTTTTTTTAAGATACAAATTAACATTTTTTAACTCAACAACAAGGGAACAAAAGGAAAAAAAAATCCTTTGCCCACAACAATTTCTGTCAGTATTTTGAGTGTATTTTTCCATACTCTGCAAGCTGTTCCCTCAACCTCCACTTTGAACTCTCCCAAAAGAAGCCACTGGTATAAAACAGAAAGAAAACAATGTAGATGAGACTCCAGAATTCAGAGGAAAGATGGAGGGGGATTACATCACATACTCCACAAAAACCACTTCTAATTTCCCTAATTAGATCTCAGCCCTCTCATAGTCCCTCCTAGGCTGTGCTTGGGTCAGGCAAGGGGGAAGTCAAGGAGAAGGGTAAGAGGGAGGCCAAGGATGAATATAGTTTCTCTTCCCTTTCCATACCTAACGTCCAGCTTTGTTGGGTCCTGCCTCCCTCCAAAATACTCCTTTACTATTCAGGGCAAATTAGCAACAAAATTGTTAGTTAAGATTTTTTTTTATTGTTTTTCAGGATTCATACCCCTACCCCAACTAAAACATTTATTTTTAGCAAAGTGCACTGCCCAAGAGATCCTAATGAATGTGTCTCCAATGATGTGTGTGTATGCATCAGTATTTTATAGTCAAAACCCATAAAAATGATTAAGACTGTACCCATATATACATGTGATATAAGTATATGGTCATTAATCTCATTTGCTCTATCACAAACATCTTTGTCAGTAAATATTATTTTACATTTTCAAGACTGTATGGTATCTCATTAAGTATGTATTAATTTAAGTAATTCCTCTTTGTTGGATACCTAGGATAGCCAATATCCTCTATTGTTGGATAAACAATTTCTTAACATTATAGATTAAGGAAAAAGTATTCTTGTTTCATCTTTCTCACTTGCCCAATTATTCCCTTAAGATACAGGCTTGAAGATGAATAGCAGAGTCAAAGGTAAATCACATGCACACTTAATGCTTTGATATATTTTGCCAAATTGTTCTGCAGGGCTAAACCAGTAAATATACCATTGATGACATGAGAGTGTTCACAAGAGGGAATTTGTGAACCCCAAATGGAATCAAAGAAGAATATACATCAAAAAGCCTGGAGGCCTTACTCTGAATGCTGGTGTTCTTTCAAACAGGCTCGCCTCATTTGTCCCTTCATAGTCTTTGAACACACAGCCCATAAATCTTAGCTCTTGCCTCTTCCCTCTCTACCTTGATGCTTTCTCAGGCAGTCAATTTAACAACTGTAACAACAAATTTTTCATTTACACTTAATACTAACTTATACTAGTATGCAGCAAGTTGGCCCTATGTACAGACAGTTGTTACTTCAATACTTCTGCATAACAAAATATTCCAAAACTCATCTTGTAATAGTAATCATTTATTTTCTTGCTCACAGGGCAGCAGGTTGTTTCATGTGTTATGGTAGCTACATTTGGCTCCAGCTTCAGGTCAGTTTTCATCTAATCTATTGGCTTTACTCTCAGCTTAGGCTAAAGGAACAATGGCAATATGACCATGTGCTTCTCAGAAAATCCTGGCAAACTATTGATTATGTCCACATCTCAGTGGACAAGACAGACCACATGGCCAAACCCAATATCAATAGAATCGAGAAATACACTCCTTCCACCCTAGTGCACTGCAGGGTCACATGGCAGAGAGTAAAGATGTGAGGAAATTCAATCTACCACATCACGTCAATTGTTAAAATACCAAAACACATCCAGAGTGGTCAGAGCGGAATTCCCTACTTGCTGAGATTGCAAACCCCCTAATAATCTTCCCCAGCTATGGTCACAGAGGCAAGCAGTGGGGTCTAATAGCAGTGCCTGCATTCATGTGAATTGCCCCTTGCAACTATGTAACAAGCAGTGGTGGTGAAAGCAAGGTTATACAGCTCCATCCCTACTACCCTGCAGAGATTCTGCACTGGTGAGGACATCAAAGCAGATACTGTAGTCAATCTGTGCCTCTGTCTCTACCTTCAGAGTAAAGGCCATATGGAAACTGTTGGCATCTAGGAATGTACCTATCTCCTGACTCACTGGCAGTGTTCCTGACCACCCACCTACTATAGCAAAGTACATGACTCTGAGGACTTAATTACCATCCATATTGAGAAAGTCATTGAAAGGCATTGATGCAGTATCTCACGTCAAATCATGGTTCAGACATATTGAGCCAATGTATGCTTCATTAAAAGAGCACAACAAAATATAAAACTTAGAAGAGGAAAGAACACTACCAACCTCATTTTCACAAGGCCAGCATTACCCTGACACAAAAGCCAGATGATGACATTACAAGAAAAAATTACAAGCTCATAACCTGATGAACAGACATGCAAGAACCCTCAACAAAATATTAGCAAACAGAATTCAACAGTACCATAACCAAGTGGGATTTATTCCAGGGATCCAAGGATGCTTCAACATCCTTTGGTTTCAACAAAACAATATGATATACCCTATTTATAAAGTCAAGGATATAAATCTTCTGATCATAAATACATAAAAAGCAGTTGATAAAATTTAAGACCCTCTCATGATAAAAACTCTCAACTAGGTATAGAAGGAATGTACATCAACATAAAAAGGGTCCTATTTGACAAGTTTACAGCTAACGTCATACTCAACAGAGAAAGCTAAAAGCTTTTTTTCTAAGATCAGGAGTAAGACAAAGATGCCCACTCTGACCACTACCATTCAACATAGTACTGAAAGTCCTAGGACAGAGCAATTAGGCAAGAAATAAAAAGCATCTGAATCAGAAAGGAAGAAGTAAAATTTTCTCTATTTGAAGACATGATATTATAGAGAAAACTCATAGCTTCACAAAAAAAGTTGTTAGAATAAATTAATTTGATCGAGTTGCAAGATACAAAATACACAAAAAAACCAATTGCATTTCTATACATTAATAATGTACCACCAGAGAGAAATTAAGAATACAATCTCATTTACAATAGCACCAAAAGGAATAAAATACTTAAGAAAACATTTAAGCAAGGAAGTGAAAGATCTGTACACTGAAAACTATGACTTGGTGAAAGAAATTGAATATGCAAATGAAAGATATTCTGTGCTCAGGGATTGGAAGAATGTTGTTGAAATGTCCATACTACCCAAAGCAATCTACAGACTCAATTCAATCCCAATCAAAATTTCAATGGCATTTTTTTTTTGCAGAAATAGGAAAAAATCCTAAAGGTTAGTATGAAATGACTAACGACTCCAAATTGCCAAAGCAATTTTGAGAAAGAAGAACAAAGCTAGAGACATTTATTCCCTGATTTCAAACTGTATTGCAAAGCTGTAATAATCAAAACAATATGGTATGGGCACCAAAAAAATAAAAAATAAAAAATAAAAAACAAACCCACAGATTAATAAACCAGAACCAAGAGTCCTGAAATAAATCCATACACATAGTCAATTAATTTATGACAAAGGAGCCAAGTATGTACAACAGGGAAAGGATAGTTTATTGAAACTGGATAACCACATGCAGAAGAATGATATTGGAACCTTATCTTACACCATACACAAAAATCAACTCAAAATGGATTAAAGACTTAAACATAAAACCTGAAACCATCAAACTCCTAGAAGAAGACAGAGGATAAGCTCCTTGACATCAGTCTTGGCAATGATTTTTCATATTTAATACCAAAAGCAAAGACAATGGCAACAAACAGGTAGGACTACAGCAAAATAAAAATCTTCTGCACAACAAAGGAAACCATCAACAAAATCAAAAGGCACTGAATGAGAGAAAATATTTGTAAACTACATATCTGATAAAAGGTTTATATCTAAAATATGTAAAGAATTCCTACAACTGAATAGCAAAATCTGAATGATTTAAAAATGTGCAGAGGAACTGAATAGATATTTTTCCCAAAGACATACAAATGGCCAATAGGTCATTTCATATATATGAAAAGGTGCTCAACATCACTAGTCATTAGGGAAATGCCAATCAAAACCATAATGAGATCACCTTACACCTGTTAGAATGGCTATCATGAAAAAGAAGTATCAGTGAAGATGAAGAAAAAGGGGCACTCTTGTACACTGATGGTGGGAATATAAATGTGTGCAGTCACTACAGAAAATATAATGGAGTTCCCCTCCAAAAAAAATTAAAGGCAGAATTATCACATGATCCATCAACCCATTTCTGTGCATATATACAACAGAAATGAAATCAGGATCTTGAAGAGTCATCTGCACTTCCATGTTCATTACAGTATCATTCACAGTAGCCGAGATAAGGAAACAACCTAAATGTCAGTCAACAGACAAATGGATGAAGAAGATGTGATACACACTTACGCACATACACACAAATATTTAGTCATGCTTATATGTGGAATCTAAAAAAACCTGAACTCATAGAAAAGAGGCTAGAATGGTGGTTAGGAGGGCCTAGGAGTTAGAAGAAAAGGGAGACATTGGTCAGAGAGTAGAAACTTCTAAATTATATGGGAAAATGTACAGCATAGTGATAATAGTAATATTGTATTTGAAAGTTTCTAAGAGAGTAGATCTTAAATGTTCTCATCACAAAACAAAAAATAGTAATTTTTTTCTCCCAAGTTTTTATTTAAATTTCAGTTAACATACAATGTAATATTATTTCAGGTGTAGAATTTAATGATTCATCACTTACATACAACACCTGGTGCTCATCACAAGTGCACTCCTTAATCCCCATCACCTATTTCATCCATCCCTGCACCCACTCCCCATTAGTTTGTTCTATAGTTAAGGATGTTTCTTGCAATGGAAGTGTTAGTTAATGCTAGCACATAAACATTTCACAATATGTAGGTATCAATACCTTAAACATCGTGAACTTACAGAGTTATGTCTATTATACCTCAACAAAGCTGGAAAAAACTCAACAAGTGGATTAGAAATTAGAGTAATTTAACCAATGATATACACTACAATTTATATCACTTGCCAAGCAGTTTTAAGAAATATATAGTATACCAACTAAAAGGAATTTTAAAACTTAGCTTTAGGGTTTCTGGGTGGTTCAGTGGGTTAAGCATCTGCCTTCAGCTCAGGTCATGATCCCAGGGTCCTGGGATCAAGTCCCACATAGGGCTCCCTGCTTCATGGGGAATCTGCTTCTCTGCCTGCCTTTCCCCCTGCTTGTGCTCTGTCAAATGAATGAATAAAATCTTTTTAAAAATACTTAGCTTTATATATTTTTATATTTTGATTTAAAATACCTAACAAGTTATTCACTATTTTGAGCATCACCTCTGCTCACTACATGCCAGCAGCCTCCTAATCTTATTCTTGTTCTTCTCTCTCCTGTTAGACTAGAACCCATTCCACTGCCCACCCAGAAGGCAGGAATGCCTTCCCCCTCGTCATAAAGTCAGCATGCTAGCACAAAGGAAGTGTCTATAAATACTTGAATCAGAGACTTGAACAGCTAGAATGGATTAGAAATCACATCCAGGGGCAGCCCAGGTGGCTCAGTGGGTTGGCACTGCCTTCAGCCCAGAACATGATCCTACAGACCTGGGATCAAGTCCCACATCAGGCTTCCTGCATGGAGCCTGCTTCTCCCTCTGCCTGTGTCTATGTCTCTCTCTCTCATGAATAAATAAATAAAATCTTTAAAGAAAAAGAAATTACATCCAGGTTTTACTTTATACCTAGGAAAGTTGAAATCTGGCCACAGGACCAGACTTGTGCAAGAACAGGCAGCCTTAGGACCCAGACCTCCAAGCTATCCTCAAGAAGGCACCCTGAAAGAAGCATAAGGGCCAAGAATTGACACTGAGATGTGGGCTCAGATACCAGCTTTGCCACTTACTAGCTGTGTGACCTTAGTTTTTTTGTTTCTCCCAACCTCTGTTTCCTCATCTGCAAAATTTAGATACTCCTACCTCCTGAGGTTGTTCCATCAATGAAACTATGTGTATGTGTATGTGTGTCTTGAGCTCTCATCATTATACGTATAGTGACTACACCAGGGAAGTCTCATATTTTCTCATCATAACCCAAATAGCAACCCCCCCGCCCCCGGATCCCACGGCTACCAAAAGCACATAAAAAGGCAGGAAGTAGGAAATATAACAAGATGACAACTGACTCTAACAGGAGTAACAAGGCTTATGTGGATACACAAAGGAATACAAATGGCCTTGACTTTAATATCTGCTGGCTCCAGTGTTAGAGTGGCTCTAGGGCACCATCATGGGGTCTAGATTATTTATAAAACTGCTAGAAAAAGCAGGGCAGCAATCAGACACATAGCTCAAGGCAGCCTGAGCTAGGACCTGAAAAAAGCCTGGTCTTGGGTCAGCAATATCTTACACGCTCACTATTAGTGCAGGGCACTTTTCAGCAACAGCCTTGTAGACAAATATCAGAGCTCACCACTAGCAAAACACTCTATGAATAAAACTTAATTAAGGAAAAAAAAAACTATAGGATTGGTAAACTCCATCCCCACCCCCTACCACTACCACCACCAACTGAAAAAGATTCATGATTAGAAAGTCGAAAATCTCTGAGAAAATATCAGATTAAGAGAAAACTAACATAAGCAGGATAAAATTAGGTCCCCTGGCTCCTACCTCATGGCTGTTCTTTATTGGGGTCATATTCCAAATAAACACAAATCAGACTCCAGAAGCCTCAGAGTAACAAAGTTTTTAAGGTATCTTGAAGATAGGCAAGAGAGGAATTACTTCACAGTCAGAGAACAAAACTGAACTTCCTAAAAATCCTCCCTGGCCATTGGCACATCCTGCAGCCAAAGAAGCCCCATGTGCTTCAGCCCTCTGCTGCCTCATGGCCTCTCCAGCCTCTCTGCTGCGTTCTCCCTGGTGGCCTGGGCCCTGTCCAGCACACACTCTCTCAGCTCTGCATCTGCTCTGTCCACTACCTCTGTCAGCGCTACGGAGGCAGGTGCTGAGCAATGGTCCCCTCCTCCTCAGCACGCAAGGATGGGAGACTGAATATGTATTCTTTACTACTTTCTCCCTTAAGGAGCCATTTTAATGCCATCAGGTACATGACCAGCCCACAGTAGAGCTCTAAAAGCCACCATCACAAGCACTGGAAATCTCCTCCTTGTGTGGATCCCTTTCTCCTCCTGTTGTTCAGAAAAGATAAGTTGGAATCTATTTGGGCAAATCCTCCTACGGGTTTTGTCTTCTACAGACTGTTCTGTTCTCCAAGATTTTTTTTAAAGATTTTATGTATTTATTCATGAGAGACACACAGAGAGAGGCAAAGATATAGGCAGAGGGAGAAGCAGGCTCCCTGCGGGAAGCCTGTTACGGGATTCGATCCCAGGACCCTGGGATCACGACTTGAGCCAAAGGTAGATGGCTCAACCACTGAACCACCAGGTGCCCCATCTCTCCAAGATTTTAAATGAGCCACAGATGAATTTTAATCCTTTCTCTGCTTTCAGTCTCCCTTGTTTTATCTTTTCAAGTCTCAGCCAGATGCCAGGGAATCAAGTGATCTTAACCTAAACCTCACCATTTTTAAAGGGCATGTCTTTTTGGCCAGTAAACAACTGAGAATTAATCCGTACACAGGCATATTGGTTCTCCTGAAAGGGAAAACCATTCTGTTAGGTTCTCATTTTAAAGGGTCTATGTTGGGGGCACCTGCATGGTTCAGTTGGAAGAGCATGTGATTTTTTTTAAGATTTTAATTATCTATTTTTAAGATTTTATATATTTATTCATGAGCGACACAGAGAGGCACAGACATAGGCAGAGGGAGAAGCAGGCTCCCTGTGGGGAGCCTGATGTGGAACTCGATCCCAGGACCCCAGGATCATGACCTGAGCCAAAGCAGATGCTCAACCACTGAGCCACCCAGGTACCCCAGAGCATGTGATTCTTGATCTGAAGTTTTTAAGTTCAAGCCCCATGTTACATGTACAGATTACTTAAGTAAAGACTCTAAAATAAATAAATGACCTACATTGAATTATACTATGGAAAAATATTATGGGTATTTTTGTAATACAAAAAAACTAGGTTATGTTTAAATCACAGGGGCTCCAGATTATGACATTATTCAACAGACATATCAGGTGCCTAATATCCCAGGTCTAAGGGCAAAAAACTTTTTCCCTCATCCCTGAGTGAATTCACTCTTGCAGCAAAGGTGGCCATGCCATAGGATAAAGGCCATAAGCTCTGAAGTCATAGGACCCAAGTTCAAGACAGGCCCTACCTCTTATGTACTCTGAAACCTTGGCCCAGTGATAAAAGATTCTATTTGCTGATCGCCTAGTAAATAAAATGTAGCTACAAATTCTTTGCAGCTTTTCTCTTCAATAGGGGAGTTTCTCCAACCTTTGAATTGTGGCTGGTCTTGTGATTTGCTTTGACTAAAAGAATGTGGCAGAAACAACACTGTGCAAGTTACAAAGCCTTTTAATTTCTGTCTCCACCATCTTGGAATGCTTCCCTGGGACCAGGGAATAAAGACAATCTATCCTTCTGGAAGAGAAGGAGCCACATGGGGAAGAAGCAAGGCATCATAGCCCACATCTAACACCAACTGCCAAACATACAAGTGAGGCATTCTTCCAATCCAATTGACCCTCTGACAACTAGCATTTTGAGCCCAGGCAAGAGCAGCAGAGGGGCCACCCTGACAACCCACAGAAGCACGAAGAATGAGTTATTGTTGCTTTAAGCTTGTAGCTATGGGGTGGGTTGTTACAGAGCAAAGGCTATTTCTTCATTCAAATGGGACGTTAATGCCTATCCAACTATTCCTTTGTTTATTCAACAGTTATTGGTCATTTACTACATAACACCTATAGAATATGTATTCATATGTAATTCTGAGAATCAATTGAGATACTGAATGTTAATATACTCGGTAATATTATTTTTATTGTTGTCAGTACCTCCCTTTCACTGAGCTCCCATATTTTTTAAGCACTTAAATTCACTTTCTATTTTAGCCTCTCAAGGGATCAGCTCTGATGGAGCCAATCCTTTGAAACCTGCCCTTCCATGCTCATTAGCAGATAGGTCTTTTCCCAAGGACAGGCCTCTGGGACTTTCTTCTTACAGCGTCAGAAACTCACTCATGATAGAGAACACAAACCTATTGCCATAAAGCACTAAGATGGAGGACTTCCCATTACTATCCCAATAAGAAGCTTTAAAAAAATTTTTTTAATAACTGTAAAAGCAAAAAAAAAAATAACTGTAAAAGCTAAAATTTATTGAGTACTTACTATGTGTCAGGTGTAGTACTAAGCTTTTTGTGAACAGTAATTGGAGTCAAGAACACACTGAGGTAGGTAGTATTGTTATTATTATCCCTATCTGTGGGTAAGGGAACTAAAGACCTAGTGATGTTAAATAATTTGCCCAAAGGCAGATGGCATGAGTGGAACAAGATTCAATCCCTGGTAGTCTCATCCCAGAGCACCACTCTTAACCACTTTACCTTTTTGAAGCCATGTTTATCCATGGCTCCCAATTCTTTTCCAGGTCTAAGAATGTGTTGTTTTCAAACTCTAGGCTCATTGGAGGTCAAGTTCTGTGACCTTGGCCAAGCCATCTCCTTCTCTACACCTCTGCCCCATACCAGGTAGGTTAAGAGAGGGTTAGACCAGGTAATGTTGAAAATTCCTTCCCACCCTGAAAATTAAAATGGTAAATTCTTTCCCAACATCTTGTTATATATTCTGAGTTTTACTCTCTTTCTTACTAGCACAACTAAAGAGCATTAGGGGAGAAAAAAGAAAAGCAGATGCTATAAAAGTGTGTTTATTAACTAACATAGGGAAATGAAAAGGCAGCAGAGGGGATTCTATTTATATCTCCCTCGAGGATTATGCCTTAATCTATACTATTTGATTTCTTTAATGCATTCATTCAGAGTTGAGACCCTGTAGGGTGCTCTTTAAGTCTGACACTGGATGAAATAATTCAATTAAAATAGGCTTGAGGCTTTTGCAAGGTATTAAACTCCCTGAAGAGATTTAGGACTTGATCAGGGCTGCTTCAGTACCAGGGCTGAGGAGACCGCAGGAAAATATAAGAGGAACTTGGTCACAGATGCCTCCTGGAGACATTGGAGGAATCATCCCAGGGTGCTTGGGAAGGGGGCTATCAGAACAGGGAAAATAAACTCAGCCTGAAAGCTTTCCAATAGTTCACTGGAGTCTGACATTCTGACATTCACTTCATCATAACCATAGATAAAACCTATCCTTCCATAGCAGAAAATGAAGTCTAATAACATTCATTAACAATTACCCTTCATTGAGCGCTCTCCATATCCTAGGCAGGGTATTAACCTAAGCACTTTTCATGTATTAGCTTATATAGTCATCACAGCTGTAGGAGGTTAAAAATCATCAAGCCCGAATGGATAAGGAAGATGTAGTGTGTATATATACAATGGAACATTACTCAGCTATCGGAAAGATTGGAATCTTGTCATTTGCAATGAGGTGGTTGAGGCTGAAGAGTATTTTGCTAAGCAAAATAAGACATGTGGAATTTAAGAAACAAGACAGGTGAACAGAGGGAAAAAAAAGGAGGCAAACCATAAAATAGACTCTTAACTATAGAGAACTGAGGGTTGCTGGAGAGGAGACGGGTAGGGGGATGGGTTAAGTGGGTGATGGGGAAGAAGTATACTTGTGATGAGCACTGGATGTTGTAAGGGTTGAAGCCCTGAATTCTACACCTGAAACTAATATTACACTCTGTTAACGAACTGGAATTTAAATAAATACTTGAAAAATCATGAAGCCCAGTTATTAGATGGGAAAAATGAGATACCAAGTAATGCCAGGACTTGCCCAAGCTTATACAACTAATAATTTGCAGACTAAACCCCTCGTCTGTGGTGCCAAAGCCGGTGCTCTCCAGCACTATGCCACTTAAAGTGCAAGTGGCAGGTTATTGCAGGAAACTGAACCAGAAGAAATGCATGCATAAAAAATACAGACACAGTCTCTTTCCTCAGGGGCACATAATCTGGTCGGCAAACACAATTTATATCAGGATAGCTCAAGCTAAATTACAAGTGACTGAGGTCAGATCCAAACCTGAGAACAGGTTTCCACATGGGCAGGGCAGTAAGAACAAGGTTACAGGAAGAAGAGGATAGGAAAGGGACACAGTGAGGACCTTCACAGTCCTGCGTCTGCCCAAGACAGGCTCCATTAGCCACTTTAAAACACACACACACACACTCACACACACACACACACACACCACACACACACTGCTAAAATTCTGCATCCAATTCCAATGTGTAGGGGGTTCTTTCCCCTACCAAGCAACTCTGCAACATCAGCTGGGTATCCTATAACTTAACTCCATTCTGACATATTTACCCAGCTACAACATTGGATTCCACAGGTTAAGTACCCCACAGGATTGCATCCCTCCCTTCGCTTTTGACATACTAGTTATGGGTTGGAAGTTCCAATGACCTCCTTATTTTCAATTAACTTGCTAGAGCAGCTCACAGAACCTGAAGAAACATTTTATTTATTAGATTACCAGTTTATTACAAATGGAGGTAATTCATGAACAGCCTGCTGGAAGAGATGCAATAGGAAAAGGTATGGGGAAGGGGTGAGGATCCACCACGCTTTCTCGGCAAGCCGGCTCTCCTCAAGTTTCCATGAGTTCACCAACTGGGGAGCGGTAGTGGTAGCTCCCGAGAGCTAGTGGTAGCTTGCAACCCAGAACTTTGGGGTTTTTATGGAGGCTTCATTACACAAGCACAATTGATTAACTCATTGGCCATTAGTAATTGAACTCAATCTCCAGCACTTCTCTTCTGCCTGGAGGTCAGAGGGCTGAAACTGAAAGTTTGAGCTTCAAATAGCATGGTTGGTTCTTCTTACAACCAGCCCCATCCTTAAGTGCCATCCAACTGTCACCTTATTAATACAAAAAAAGATACTTTTGTCACTCTCATCACAGGAAATTCCAAGGCTTTTAGGAATACCATGCGAGAAATGGGAATGAATGGGAATAAATGTTTATTTATTATAAATCATAGTATCATCACTGGACATTCCATGCCATTAGGAACTGTCTTCCTTCCCCAGTATCCAGCACCTGCATTTTCTTTGGAGGATATAAGAGTACCTGAAAGAAAGAAAAGAGAACATACAAAATGAAGTAAGCCAAAGAACAAGAAATCTCAAACCTAAATCTAACCATTCTCCTCTTGAAGGAGTAGGGAAGAGAAAAAAAAAAAAGAGCAGAGCAGGGCAGAGGCACTCAGAGAAGATAGGGTCCTAGAGGATGAGAGATCCCTACTTACAAGAGGAGAAAAGTCTCTAAGGCCTGAGATATAAGGGAAGCCATGTTATGTTTCTTTCTAAATCAACATGACTGTATATAAACTGTGTTTAAAGCAAAAACCCTGGGCAGCCTGGGTGGCTCAGCGGTTTAGCGCCACCTTCAGCCCCAGGGCG
This sequence comes from Canis aureus, assembly GCF_053574225.1. Taxonomy (NCBI): domain Eukaryota; kingdom Metazoa; phylum Chordata; class Mammalia; order Carnivora; family Canidae; genus Canis; species Canis aureus. The sequence goes on from NC_135614.1 coordinate 52,036,807, forward strand.
TGATCCTGGAGTTCCAGGATCAAGTCCCACATCAGGCTCTCTGCGTGGAGCCTGCTTCTCCCTCTGCCTGCGTCTCTGCCTCTCTCTCTCCCTCTGTCTCTCATGAATAAATAAAATCTTTAAAAAAATAAATGAAACAAAAACCCTGATTTATGTCCCACCAAGCATACCTTGTGCACCTGCTTTGTGAATGAGTAGCCTAAAGGAAAACTATTGTCCTTAAGATGTCAATCAATGCTCCTACTCCCTGCATTCCTTGATGTTAAAACTTGTGATTCCTGCCTATGTATTAATGTATAATCTTTTGAGCTCGTATAAGATGTAAAAAGTATATAACCTCATGAAAACTGTTCATTCTCTGGAACACTTTCTTCCCTGTGAAGCCTGTTTCCCAGGCAGTTGTCCTAACTTGAGCTTGAATAAAAACTCTCTTTTTTACTTGTCAAGGTTCTAAAGGGTTTGGTTATTTTGCATCAACACTGTCAGGTCAAGTTGCAAGAGATGCTAACAGATGAAATGACCACTCTGAATTGCTAGGCTTAGATCATCCTTAGGAAACTTGAGTGTGCATTAGGATCACCTGGGGAAATTATTAAGCCACAGATTGCTGAGTCACACCCAGAGGATCTGATCAGGGAAATTTTAGTTTTAACTAATTCCCAGGTGATACTAATGCTGCTGGTTTAGAGTCTAGCACAAAACCTTCACTGCATATTAGAGTCACCTTGGGAGCTTATAAAAACACCCAGAATCCCTGGGGATGGGACTAAGTTATGCATACTTTAAAAAACTAGGCCCAGGTGATTCCAGTGTATAGCCAAATCAGAGTAATGTGTGGAGGCCGAGAAAATAAAGGCCATTCCACTTTAAGTTCAGTGTTAGCACAAGTGCAGCCATCCCAGGCCCCTGTGAATAAGAGCTGAAATTTACATTACTCCAGTTACAGGAAGAAAACAGCTTACAGCTTAACGTCCCAGAAAGCCCCGTATTAGAATAAGAACAGAGCCCAAGTCAAGGGCAGGAAGCCCCATATTAAAATGAGAACAGAGCCCAAGCCAGCGGCAGAAAGTCCCATATTAAAATAAGAACAGAGCTCAATGCCCTTGAAAGCCCCATATCAGAATGTAAACAGAACTTGAGAAATTCCTCCACCCCTTCTGGAGGTCCCCTAGACCAGCCCATATAACTAAGCTGAAACCCACCTCGGGGTCCAAGTCCCTGCTCCTCTGTGTCGGGTATACTTGGACCCAAGCTCGAACTTGTAAATAAACCCTCGTGTGTTTGCATCGGTGTCAGCTACTTGGTGGTTTCTCGGATTCGCAATCTTTGGCACAACAAATGTAGAAGCATTATTGGAAATTCATGGGCCTGAAAATCATACCCATAAAACAAAAGCAAATATTTATTGAACATTTACCATTGATAGTCACTGCACTGAGTACATTATTGCATGATTTCATTTAATCCACACTGGAACCTTTTAAGAAGGGACTATTATTCCCATTTTACTGATAAGTAGAGTGAGGATATTAAGTGATTTGTCCTGGCCATAAACTGGTAAATGATAATCTGGGAATCCAGCTCAGACTTACTTTTTGCAGACTCAGAACCACTAGGCCTCTAAATTTAGCCCCTTTCCTGAGCCACTCAGTGCTCTAGTCTCTGCCTTAAATCTTTAGTATTTGATTGAGTCCAGATGACAACAATCTAAGCTGGAACAAGTAGAATCAACTTCATATTTGGCATGATTTATGCAGATAAATTAGATAGATCTGTATTCATAGATACATATATGAATAAATGCAAATCACAGAATGGTTGTTTTACTGAATTCAATCCTTTTCTAACCCAGCAACTGTCCTGTTTATAGTCCTTCAATGGCACTTCCAAAAACAGTTCAAACTCCAAATATGGCATATTCAAGGCCCTTCATGATGGGGCCCCTGCCTGGGACTCTTCAGCCCCTCACTTCTCTTCCTTGGTTCTCTCTGTCTGCTCTTAGCTCCCCAAATCCAACCAGGCCACCATGCCTTTGTGTTCTTCTTTCTCCTTCCTCCCTATCTACCTGGGGAACTTCTACTAATTCTTTAAATCTCAGGTCAACCGTCACTACTTATCCAAAATCTTCCCCCATATCCTTTCTCCAAGCAATCACAGCAGCATGTGTATAACATTCCATTTTATCCTTACTAATTTTCATTCCCTATACCCTTAAACAATCCACTGAATTTTCAAGAGATCTTTGTAACAGAATCCTGGCTCTGCCCTGAGAGTGGAACTTTCCCTGAAGATTCTTCCAGTGTTGGACCGTCATCTCTCCCCTCCAGTAGGCCTGTACATGGGATGGTATCTTTTTTTCTTCTCTTCCAGACCACTCTCCTCCCTTCCACTGTAAAACCCCTGCAGCTTTGAATTTCCTGTTACCAGATTACACCACCCACCTCTCTTCCTTGTTACAGCCCCACTCCCTAGCTCACACCCTTCATTCCTAGAATATTTAGTCCCTGGCTCCTCCCTCCCATGCCAGTTCTGTCTTAATTATTAGTGATTTCAACATGCACATTGTTGACCCTTCCAATATCCCATTCACTAACTTCCTTGATTTTCTTGCAGGCAATGAACTTGTTCTCCACCCCATTTCAATAATCACTTCCATGGCCTCACCCCAGACCCTAGACCTGGTCATTACCAATCATTGAAACCCCTCCAAAATCTCACTTTCAAGCTTCCCACTGACTAAGGGAAGACATGGCATAGGGGACAGGGCAAGTGACAGTGACAAAAGCTCAGATTCCCTGGTCCACGGTTATCATTGTTCCTTCTTGCCCAATCCCCAAGCCTCTTCACTCCATCATACCGGCTAAACCACACATGTCTTGGTTAGAACCAAGTCTCTATCTGTTCTGCACCTGCACCCTGAGAGCTGAAAGTTGCTGGAGAGAAATAGAGCCATCCCAACTGGGTCGCTGTAAAGTCTAGACTGTGAGCTTCAAGCAGCAGAGTCCATGCATCCTTCTACCCTCCTAGATGATTCTTTTATGCCTTTTTCTCTCTCTACAAACCCCAAGTCCCCATCCCCATTTTCAGCTCTTGACTTGGCTTCTCTGAATCATTAATATAAGAAAAGCAATCAGAAGGGAACTTGCACAAGCTCCCACCTTCACTTCACTCTCCTGTGTGTGCACCCATATTCTCTGATGGCTATGATGTAGACACCTTCCCCTCTGACCACCCAGGGATTCCAGATGCTATGGCACCACTAAGCCCATATTCTGCCCTCTTTGAGCCAAATTCTCTAGCTCCCCTGGATTGTACGATACCATGGAGACAGAAGGTAAACCATGACGGGATGTGGATCCCTTTTCTTTGGTTAAATTAGAAATTTAAGCTATTCCTTTGTGCTTTGTCCCCTGTTAGAGGATAAGGCCCTTGATATGCTATTATTTCAACATAAAAAAGGCTAGGCATCCCTGTATGTATTGTTCCTCTGGTAGATGCTTATTTTTCTGGCTTCTACTTATTTCAAGTACCGTGACCTACAGAAGACAAATAAAATAGGATTTGAGTCCTTAATGTGTTCTGTGTCTATTTGGACTTAACAAGACCAATTAATTGTTCAATTCAATCAGTAAAAATCTTATTCAGTCTTTTCCCCTTGTACTCATCTCAGAAGTGAATAGTGTATGAGGATGGAAAGTATGTGTGGGATGAGATGGAGCTAGGATGAAATGCCACTTTTTGTGAACTTTTTAAAAAGTCTTCACTTTTCCCAGACAATTTTTTGAAAAAGAGTACTATGTACGATTTTTCTCTCCTTCCTTTCTAACCCAAACTGTCAACAGTTCAAGTTCCCACTTTCCTATTACACTAGTTAAGTATATAGGAAAGAGTGCTCTAAGGGTATTTGCATTTTAATTTACATTGAACACTTACCATCTGCCTTGGTATTATGCAAGTGCTTTATGTCTGTTATTTCCATCTTTATGCTTGTCTTCACAGGATTGGTAGTATTTTATCATCATCCCCATTTACAGATTTGGAAACCAGGCTTAGATAAATTCAGGGATCAGCCCAAGGTCTCTAGTTGCTAAGTGGGGGAGCTGAGGATCAAACCTAGGCAGTCTGACTCCTGAAAGCGTATATAAGGGATGTCCCAGCACCTTCCGTTCCCCTAGCTGAGATTCACTCCATTGTATCCTACAGTCCATTGGGTATTTAAGAGAAGAATGGGATGAATGGGGTCAAGTTTCACTGAGAGACAAAAGATAAGTTAGGTCATACAGAATAGATTGACTTCCTCAGGATAAGACTTAGCAAAGGCAGGGATACCTGGGTGGCCCAGTCGGTTAAGTATCTGTCTTCCACTCAGGTCATGATTCTGGAGTCCCGGATCCAGCTCCACAGTGGGGGGCTCAGTGGGAAGTCTGCTTCTCCCTCTGCCTCTCTGCATATTACCCCCATCCCACCCCCGCCCCGTTCTCTAGTTTGCTCACTCTCTCTCAAATAAATAAATATAATCTTAAAAAAAAAAAAAGGAATAAGCAAGGCAAAATGTACATTCTGGCAGAGAAACCCCTTGTATTTTAAATTTTTATCTTCTAATACAGTGGCAAGGATGGGACAACCCAAGTCTCTAAGTGGCTTAAGGAGATAATCAAAGATACTGATTTCTAGAGTGAAAATTGCCAAGGTTTAAAGCCAGGCTCTTCTTACCGTGTGATCTCAGGGCACTTACTTAACCCTCAGGTTCTTCCTAGCAAATAGGGATAGTAACAGCAGAAACTTCAGTCAAGTTGGTACCAAGTGCTCAGCACTGAAACAGCATTAAACTTTGAATGCAACATGAGAGACTGAATAGACAGTGACCAAATTATAGGCAAAAATAAAACTCTACCCACTATCTATAACCAACCCAAGAAATCAGCCCATTACCTATGGTCATGAACACAGGAAACCAGCCTACCTACTATTTGTAAGTCAGACCACTATCTCAAGAAAAAAAAAATCCATGAAACTAAATAACTCCTGAAACAATGAGCCTCAAATAGGCAGGACTTCATTAATAACTGGCACCTTTGTCAAATTTTGTCCTCACTTCTAACTTAAAACCAACCAGAGAAAGCCAAGTATGCACCCTTAATCACACAAGATGTCCTGCTTCTAATTAGCCTACTTACAACTTCCTCATGCTAACAGCCTTAATTGGGGCCTAAAGTCTTCCCCCTTTTCTCCTCTCTAGAGCTTTCCCACTCCACTGCCTGCTTTTCAGTCTCAGCCAAAACACAAGTGATGGTGGCTAAATCCCTTATTATATCTCTTGGAAGTCCTAAATAAATAGCTTTCACCTGTTCCCACTGGGTTGTCCACAAATCTTAACTAAGCTCATTCAGGTGAGAAATGATGGGAACTTAGAGCAAGATGGTAATAGTAAAGATGGTGAGAAATGAGCAGATTAAGGATGTATTTTAAAGGTAGAAACTTCACAATGTAAAAGGATGAGGGGGAGCGGGGATCAGGTTCCAGCCCAGTAACAAGGTGGGCAATGATGCCATGTTTGGAGATGGGGAAGGGTGGAGTATGTACATTCCCAAACTAGAGAAACAGTGTGTTAGGCTTACCTACTCCCTGCACACACAGCAATGTAAACAGCTCCAAAAATCTTCTCTAAGAGACCATCTCAGTCAGACCAACATGTCAGAGAATCCTTTCTTTGGACAGAAGTACCTCTAGGGTAGGAGTTCATGAGTGTCATAAGCTCCCACTACCATTTACTTCTCCCTCAAAAACAAATCTTCACAATCCTTGACTGATTATAAAATTCTACCCTTGGAACTGGCTTCAAGCACAATTAAAAAGTTAACAGAAAAAAAAAAAGTTAACAGGATGGCATTTGTTTTAAAGTACATGTATATCTGGAAGGAAATACAGCAAAATGTTAACCACATTTGTTATCTCAGGATAGTGGTATTCTGGGTGATTTAAATTTTCTACTTAATACATTTCTGTATTGTCTAAGCCTTTAATAATGAACAAGAACTTTTTCTTATTAAAAAAATACATTTCTTAAAAATGAGATCTCTGGGATAGGTAACAAATTAAAAACTGTCAGTCATTTCTTCCCTGGCATGAAGAAATGGAGTATATATCACACATGTGCAAGTTCTGCTGGGGAAGGTAGAAGATAGGAGAACTGGGGCTGTTTCAGAAGGTCAAAGGAACATGGAGGAATATGTTCCCCAAGCACTTCACAATAAAGCCAAAAACAGCCTTGCTTTTCCAGCTACGTGAGAGAGTAGCCACAGAGAGTGAGCTGTGATACAAATATATACAGTATTTCCAAACACCAAACACCATTTCAGGGAAGTCACTGACAGCCTAAGAACAGAGGACAGCCTTTTTTTTTTTTTCTTTTTTAACTAAATAATTTGAAATGCAAACAGAGAGAAATTCAGAAATAGGCCATCCCAAGAGAACCTTGACAGAGGCTAATTCAGCCCTGAACAGAACTCACAGCCACGGCCTGAATTTGGAGAAGCACCAAAGCCATATTTTGTCACTTGGGTGAGAAAAGGAAGTGAAGTGATATCAGGCTCTGCTCCCTTCCCCACAAATAGATGAGGAAAGTTGTCTTTGCCCAACCTCTGCCCCCAATTCAACAGGCCTTCTGCTCTGAAAACTTTACATCATTGGCTTATTTCCACTCATACTTGGCCGAACTGACAAATATATCTGTTTACTCTGGCTTCGAGCAAAGACTAGGCCTCTCCAGGGCCTAGAATTTAAAATGCTTAGCAGTGTAGCTGATGGATATTGGGAGGATTGTCAAAGGAGAGTTTCTCCGGCAGAGTGAACATAGGAGATAAAGAGATGGATGAACTCTCAAAGAATCAAGGGCCCAGAAAACTCCAGAAGCATATTTTCCTGCTCAACACTGACATTGGAGGGATACTTCAGATACATTTTTTTCACCACATCCCCATACTAACCCTAAATTATCCAAAACTTGGAAATAAATTGAAGAAATGTTTATCCTCTCAATGCATTTAACAGATTCATGAGAGGATCATTTAATTAGGACTTTGATTTTGCCATTCAGTACTTGTGAAAAGGATGTTAACTTATAGATTTCTGCCCCAGAAGTTACAATTTCATTGCCCAAAAGAACATTAACCAGTTTTGTATATTTTAGCAAATAATTTCCACATTCCTTTTGACTGGCTTACAATATAAATGTCTGTTCCTCAAGTTTTCTTTTTGAACCACCTCTACCTTCTTACTGAGTCACTCATTAATTAATGAGTTGAGTGAAATTTTTACAGTATTTACATAAAGTATTGCCTTTCATATGTGTCATGTGTCAAGGAGCCAAACTTTTCCTCCACTCTCTCAGATTCAGAACTCGGGGTCTGCAAATTCAACTCAAATGGACAAATCAGCAAGAAAGAAAATAGATTTTAAACATGTATGTATGGGAGTTTGTAAAAAAAAGAGATGTGACTAAAGGGGCTTATATATCAGGACAAGTGGAAGGGTAGACAGACACTTGTGGAAAGCAAATGACTTCTTAGAAGGACTGGTGTAAAAGAGCACTTAGAAGAGATGGGGGATATGATAGTTTTGTGACAATGTCTGTTTTGGTGTGGTGCCAACTTCTCATCACCAAGATCAGAGTTGCTCTCAGGGAAGGGATTTATGACAATTGAGTTCTTTTGAGTTCTTTTGAAAGGCTCTACTCTTGGGCAGATAAAGACGTTCAGGATCTCATCCTTTACCTCAAAATAATTTTTATGCAACAGCAGCATATTTTGGACCCCTTCATACCTTCACATGTTTTATTTATTTTTAATTATTTTTTTTAAGATTTTATTTATTCACGAGCCAGAAAGAGAGGCAGAGACATAGGCAGAGGGAGAAGCAGGGTCCCTGCAGGGAGTCTGATGTGGGACTCGATCCCAAGAGCCCAGGATCTTGACCTGAGCCAAAGGCAGATGCCTAACCACTGAGTCACCCAAGTGCCCGCCTTCATATGTTTAAATTTTTGGAAACTTATTTTCCAAATTGCAGGTGTGGAAATGTACATGTCAAGGATAGCAGAAGAGCCACACCTTAGCAGGATCAGAGCCAGACTTTTTTTTTTTTTTAAATTTTTATTTATTTATGATAGCCACAGAGAGAGAGAGGCGCAGAAACACAGGCAGAGGGAGAAGCAGGCTCCATGCACCGGGAGCCCGATGTGGGATTCGATCCTGGGTCTCCAGGATCGCGCCCTGGGCCAAAGGCAGGCGCCAAACCGCTGCGCCACCCAGGGATCCCTCAGAGCCAGACTTTAAAGCCAGTTCTGAGACTAAAGTTCTTCCCACATTGCCAAATTAAATAGTTTGTGGCCTTGATCAAGACAGTCCCTCTCCAAGCTTAGTTTCCTCAGATATAAACTGGGGCAGGTTGAAGAGATGATCTCCACAGTTCCTTCCAGACCCAGTGATCTCTGGTAAAGTTAACTCCTTGGCAAAATTATTAAAAAAAAAAAAAAAAAAAAAAAGCCAGACTGAACTTCATGTCCTCTTCCCATTCCACTCCCATCCCAAATGATGTCATTTCATAGATGAACCCATGGTCCTGAATTTTCTCTCCCTGGCAAGACCACCCTATCCTGTGTCCTGTCCATCAGGGAACCCTTCCAACAGGGAATCTGCTAATGTTATAAACTGTAAAGTAATCAATACTAAAGGAAATGTGGCTATTAAGAGATTAAGGTCTCATGCACATATATATACTCTCCTTTAAAAGGTATCTGAATTTACCTTCCAAGGAAGATAAAATTTTTACTCAGGTGAATGGTGGAATCCCGGGAAATGTGACCAGCAAGTGGGGTACCTTTGTGAGAGCAGGAGGATCTTAACACTCTTACACCAAATGTATTTGGAGGACTGGGTTTTGGTCAAAACAGACTGGAGCTGAGTCTCTGCCAGTACCAGACCCCATGCCACACCGGCTATTATATATTTTGGATACTACTCTTGCTTTTTTGTCTTGGTTCATTGAGTCACATCTGCCTCCAAATGCATACAACAGTGACAAAATCTCTGCATCTGTTGCTAGGCATTCATCTTCCCCAACCCAAAATGTAACATTTGTACTTGAACACTGCCGCTGATTAAGATGATTAGACTTCATTCTCATTATTCTTCATTAAATAGAAAATAGATGCTTATGTATTTTTCTTTTTACTTATTAATCTGTCTTAATGTTTCTACACTGACTATTTCTTCAATGCTAGAGTTTAAATAATGAAAACAACTAATGCCGAGACTCTATTAAGGATAAGGAATGAGCTACCATCCTGATCCCTTCAATGAAGCTTGTCTTTTTAATTCTCTTTTCCCCTCCTCCCTGGCAATTAAAAGACAAGCATCTGTGCTGGGGAAGGGTGTGCATATGCATGTTTTAGAGCAGAGGAGAACCAGTAGGACAGTTTTTGCCACTGCCAATGTTGTAACAACATAGCATGTCTTGACTTACAGGAAAATTATTTCAAGATTATTTTTATAAAGATAATGATGGGTAGTCTTCTGGGTTAGCATCAGATCTCAAGGGAATGTCCTGGCCTAGACAAGGCATAGCACAAGTGGTCAAAGATGCATGTACAACAATATTTCTCAACCTTGGTTGCACATTAGAATCACCTGAGGACCTTTTTAAAAACACTCATGCCTAGGTAGCACTCAGACCAATAAAATCAGAACCTAGGGCAGCCCGGGTAGCTCAGCAGTTTAGTGCCACCTTTGGCCCTGGGCGTAATCCTGGAGACCTGGGATCTCTTCCCACATTGGGCTCCCTGCATGGAGCCTGCTTCTCCCTCTGCCTATGTCTCTACCTCTCTCTCTCTCTCTCTCTCTCTCTCTGTTTCTCATGAATAAATAAATAAAACCTTAAAAAAAAAAAATCAGAACCTTTGGTAGTGGGTCCAAGCATAAGAATAGAAAAGCTCTAAAGGTGATTTTAACATATAGCCAGAGTGTGAACATTTGGGTGTTCACTGAAGCTTTGCTTATAGAAGGAAAACAATGCAAACAACCTACAGTTTATTGATTGAGTGTAATTAATTAAAGTATGGTAAATCCAGACAATGAGATATTTACCAGTCTTTTAAAAAATAACAATAACAATAAGGAAAATCCATAGGTGTTGGGCAAAGCAATTCTCTCTATCAATGCTTTGGGCACAATAAGGAAGGCCCATAATTTTTTGGAAGGCCTAAAAATGTTAGGCACCTGAAAAAAATAGTTGAGTTCAAAATATAAAAACAAAACTGCAAAGTTTCAATGAATAAATGTTCATCTGTAAAACATAATGTGCTATCAACTTCAGTAATTATTAGGCTTGATATAAAATTTTTATTACATTTGAAAACAACTGGCAGGTTATATTCTCACATCAAGAATTCCCAAGTATGCATCATCCGTAGTTCTCAAAATGTGGCCTCCAGAATAACATCAGCCACACCTGAGAACTTGCTAGAAATGAAGACTTGGAGGCCTCAACTCAAAACTACTGAATCAGAAATTCTGAAGATGGGGCCCGATTATCTGCTTGTACTAGCCCTTCAAGTAATTCTGATACATGCTCAAATATGAGAACTACTGTGCTAGATGATTACTTTAAAAAGAGATAATATTTTATGTAATTAAAATTAAAACAATCAACCATAAATTAAGTAATAAGTAGCCAAGTAATTTACAAAGCACAATTTGAAAATTGTTTCAAAAATTTCTGCTGAGAAAAATGTATATATCCACAAAAAGTTAAACATAAAATTATCATATGATCTAGCAATTATACTCCTAGAGATATATTCAAAAAAACTGCAGGAACTCAAACAGATACTTATACATCAATGTTCACAGCAGCATTATTCAGAATAGCCAAAAGATGGAAACAACGCAAGTGCCCATCAATGGAAGAATTGTTTGTTTTTGTTTTTGTTTTTAATTTTTTTATTTATTATTTATGATAGTCACAGAGAGAGAGAGAGAGAGAGGCAGAGACATAGGCAGAGGGAGAAGCAGGCTCCATGCACCGGGAGCCCGACGTGGGATCTGATCCCGGGTCTCCAGGATTGCGCCCTGGGCCAAAGGCAGGCGCCAAACTGCTGTGCCACCCAGGGATCCCAATGGAAGAATTGTTAAACAAAATGTGGTCTATATGTATAATAGATTATTTGGCCATAAGAAGGAAAGGAATTCTGATACATGCTACAACATGGATGAACCTCAAAAACATTATGCTAACTGAAGTAAGCCAACACAAAAGAACAAATAATGCAGGATACAATTTATTTGGAGTACCTAGTATAGGTAAAATCATAGAGGCAGAAAGTAGAATAAAGGCTGGGGGTGGAGCTGGTGGGCTGGGGGTAGAGGTGCAGTGAGAATGGGAGAGGGAATTTAATAAGTAGAGTTCCTGTTTGGGGTGATAAAGTCATGGAAATGGATAGTGGCATAGTCGTACAACATTGTGAATGTACTTAAGGTCACTGAATTGTGCACTTAAAAACAGTTAAAATGATGAACTATATGTTGTATATATTTTCCCACAATAAAAGAAATACAAGCTGAAGAACCAAGAAATCCAGCAATGTAATTCAGTCTAAGCTGAACCAGTGGAACCAATGGTATAAGACCCAGTCCAAGTTTGAAAGCTTGAGAACCAGGAATGCTGATGTCTGAGAGCAAGAGAAGATGGATGTCCCAGCTCCAGCCAAAAGAACAAATTTGCCCTTCCCTCCCACCATTTGTACTACTCAGGTCCTCAGTGGATTGCATCATGCCACCCACATTGGTGAGGAAGGACTTCTTTACTTAGTCTACCAATTGAAATGCTAGTCTCTTCCAGAAACATCCTCACAGACACACTCAAAAATAATGTTTAAAAAATAATAATAATTATGTTTACCAGCTATCTGGGCATCCCTTTGCTCAGGCAAACTAACACATAAAATTTACCACCACATGTCTATTCTCACCATTTTAATTCAACATAGTATTGGAAGTCCTAGCTACAGCAATCAGAAAATAAAAAGAAATAAAAGACAGCCAAATCAGCAAGGAAGAAGTTAAACTTTCATATCCACAGATGACATGATACTATATATAAAAGACTTCACCATAAAACTGCTAGAACTGATTAATGAGTTCAGTTAAGTCAAAATCAATACACAGAAATCTGTTGCATTTCTATACACCAATAATGAAGCAGCAGAAAGAGAAATTAAGGAATAATCCATTACAATTAGACACCTAAGAATAAACCTAACCAGCAAGGTAAAAGACTTGCGCTCTAAAAACTATAAAACACTGAAGAAAGAAATTGATGATGACACGAAGAAATGGAAAGACATTCCATGTTCATGGATTGGAAAAACAAATATTGTTAAAATGTCTATACTACCCAAAGCAATCTACATATTTACTGCAATCCTTATAAAATAGCAACAGCATTTTTCTCAGAGCTAGAACAGGCAATGCTAAAATTTGTGTGGGACCACAAAAGACCCCAAATAGCCAAAGCAACCTTGAACAAAAAAGAGCTGGAAACATCAAAATTCCAGACTTTAAATTACATTACATAGCTGTAATACTCAAAACAGTATGGTTCTGACACAAAAATAGACTCATAAATCAATGGAACAGAATAGAAAACCCAGAAATGAACCCATGATTATATGGTCAATTAATCTTTGGCAAAGCAGGAAAGACTATCCAATGGGAAAAAGACAGTCTCTCTTCAACAAATGGTGCTGAAAAAAGTAGACAGCAACATGCAAAAGAATGAAACTGGATCACTTTCTTACACTGTACACACACAAAAAAAAAAAAAAAACTCAAAATGGATTAAAGACCTAAATGTGAGACCTGAAACCATAAAAATCCTAGACGAGAACATGGGCAGTAACTTCCTTGACATTGGTCATAGCAACTTCTTCCTAGATATGTCTCCTGAGGCAAGGGAAACAAACAAAAAAAAGTATTGGGACCACATAAAAATAAAATCTTTTGCACAGTAAAGGAAACAATCAAAAGGCAGCCTAGGGAGTGGGAGAAGATAACTGCAAATGATACATTTGATAAAAGGTTAGTATTCAAGATATCTGCTAAAAAAAAAAAAAAAAAAAAAACATAAAACTCAATACCCAGGAAATGAATAATACAATTAAAAAGTGGGCAGAAGACATGAGCAGACATTTTTCCAAAGAAGGCATACAGATGGTCAACAGACACATTACTTATCATCAGGCAAACACATAGCAAAATTGCAATGAGTTATCACCTCACACCTGTCAGAAAATCAACAACACAAGAAACAACAGGTGTTGGCAAGGATAAGAAGAAAGGAGAACCCTCTTGAACTATTGGTGGGAATGCAAACTGGTACAACCTCTCAGTATGAAGATTCCTCAAAAAGTTAAAAATAGAACTACCCTACAACCCAGAAATCCTATTACTAGGTATTTACTGAATACGAAAATACTAGTTCAAAGGGATACATGCACTCCAATGTTTATAGTAGCATTATCTACAATAGCCAAATGATGGAAAAAGTCCAAGTGTTCATCGACTGATGAATTGATAAAGAAGATATGGCATATATATATACAATATATATATTTATATACATATGAAGATTACTCAGCCATCAAAAAGAATGAAATCTTGCCATTTGCAATGATGTGGATGGAGCTAGAGAGTATAATACTAAGTGAAATAAGTCATTCAGAGAAAGACAAATACCATATGATTTCACTTATATGTAGAATTTAAGAAACCAAACAAATGACCAAAGGCAAAGAGAGAGAGAAAGAGAGAGAGAGAGAGAGAGGTAAACCAAGAAACAGACTCTTAACTATAGAGAATAAAGTGATGGCTACAGAAGGGAGGTGGGTGGGGGGCAAAGGTGAAATAGATGATGAGGATGAAGGAGTACACTTGTTGTGATGAGCACAAGGAAATATATGAAAATGTTGAATCCCCAAATTCTACACCTGAAACTAAAATTACACTATATGTTAACTAATTGGAATTTAAATAAAAACTTAAAAAAATTACCATCACAAATTATCTATTTACCAGATACTTGTAACTTTTATACTATTGTATACTATTAACCTCCTTGAAGGCAGGAACCATTGTTCATAAGTCTCTAATATCTAACACAGCACCTGGATGGCAACAGTTAACAGTAAATTAATCAACAAGCGAATAAGTGAATGAGCAAGTAAATGAATAAATGAGTACGTTAATAAACAAATGATTGTCACATAAGTCTTTAGGTGGCCTAGTATTCACTGAGCTTGTGTGCAAAATTTTCTGCATCCATGAGGTTTTTCGGAGAAAGCGTCTGTGCCTTTCATTAGATTATCAGTGGGACAAAGGCCCCAAAGTGCTTGCAACCACTGCTGTGGAGACAGGGAGAGAGTGAAGTGAACTAGATGGTTTCTCAGCATAGCTTAACTGACCACTCACCAATCCTACTCCTGCATATATCCCCCAAGAAATAACCACACTGATTTCTACAAGGACTTATGCAAAGTTGTTTTCCAAGGCTCCTGGAAATCCCAGATGCTGTCTTGTTTGCCTCCTGCTACTTACAAAGGATATATTGGAAACACTGGTAAAATGCTCTACCACAGAGGGAAGAATATAATGCTTTCAACCTAGCTTTGGCACCTAGCTCCATAATCCCCATCTCAAACCACCTAGGGAGTATAATTTATCTCCATTTCCAGCACGGTGGGTTTTAGATGGCAAATGTCACCTGGATGCTGAAGACAGAAATCAATTGAAAACATGGCCTTTGATACAAGAAGTATCTCAGCCATTACTATATGAGAAAGTAGAATGAGAAACTTGGAAATTAACCTAGTAGGACAGCTCACCTAGTCCTCTTCCTCTCTTGGGTTAAATGCTTAAGGCAGCCTCCAGAGCACAAATCTAGGGAAATAATTTTCTATTGTTCTCCTCAGACTATTCAAAACTTTGATTCAGGAGAGCTGTGAACTTTTGGATGAGGAGGACTGGAGATCTAAAGGGAAACTATAATTGTACACAGTTTTTGAGAGTAGAAACCGAATGTCACTACTTTGTACATAATTTTAAAATATCAATATATTTCCACTTCTTAATAATGTGCCCTATTCAAATTACTTAAAAACCTCAGTTTCTCTGTAAGAATTATAGCAGAACCTATCTTCATAGGGCCATTGACAATGAATAATAATTGTGAAGCATTTAGCACATAATATACAGCTTATTATTCACAAAAATTTTCCTTTTCTTTTCAGGCAATAAAATTTATTAAAACCTTTTGTGTTCACTAAACTGACCTTTGGAAATAA
This sequence comes from Canis aureus, assembly GCF_053574225.1. Taxonomy (NCBI): domain Eukaryota; kingdom Metazoa; phylum Chordata; class Mammalia; order Carnivora; family Canidae; genus Canis; species Canis aureus. The sequence goes on from NC_135614.1 coordinate 52,052,198, forward strand.
AATTTTAAAACAGAATTTGAATTTTTTAAGGCTTAACAAGAACTTGGATATCATCCAGCTCATTTTTTCCAAATAAATCTTAATTATAATATACAGGAAAAAATATATATATAGTAATTTAAAAAGTAACTAAAAACAGAACTGGTCTACTGGGAGAGGCTGGTAAATGGAGAACTGTCCTCTTGCCCTCCACAAGGAACCCTAGAGTACCAAAGAGCATAGTTTGAAAACCAAAGTTCATCCAACCTTTTCTTCTCCCAGATAAGGACTATGGAACCTAATGGTCTAATTGTTAGTCCAAGATCACACAGCTAATCAGAGACAGACTTCCTGGACTAGAATCTGGATCTCCAACACCAAGTAATTTGCCAAGTAGCTATGGAAACAGGATATGTGCGTGCTAGGATGTGGAAGAAAATTTAAGCTGTTTTTCAAGTTGTGTTATCAAAGGCCTTACCCTTGGTCAAGTTCCTCACTCTTTGGGTTTCATTTTCTCCACCGAACTTTCTGTTCTTAATAACATGTCTGGGGTGCCTGAGAGGCTCAGTCCATTAAGCATCTGCCTTTAGCTCAAGTCATGATATCAGGGTACTGGGATCAAGCCCCAGGATCAAGCCCCTGCTCAATAGAGAGCCTGCTTCTCTCTCTACCCATCCCCTAGCTCATGCTCTCTCTCACTGGCACTCTTTCTCTCCCTCAAATAAATAAATAAAAATCTTTTAAAAATAATAATAATAACATGTCTAAGTATCTAGTACCATGAAAAGTGATCACTTTTGTGCTCAGTGAGTCACATCAATTTTTTCATTGAATACTTTTATGAATTTGTGGATTTGTTATGAATTTAAATATGAATGTAAAATAAAAATGTTGACATTGTAATTAAGGAAAATTGTTCCAAACAAAGCATCAATATGTAATTTGGAAATACATAGAAAAAATTTAGAGAGCAAGTATTAGGTCTTATTTCTGTTATCTTCTCTGTGCTTCAAACAATGAAATTTATATCATTTTTATGAAATGATATGCTGAAACTTTATCTTTTAAAACTTTCTGAGAAATATTTCAAATATACAAAATAAGCTCTGCTTGTTCTGACAGCCAACTCCAAGCAGGGCAGAGTGATAGTGAAGCTAGTTGCTTTGATTAAATGTGATTCTTGCCTAATGACAGGACTGAAGATTAAGTTATTTTGAAAATTGGATATCTTCACAACTTGTTCCTACAGGGAAAGGAACAACTGAAGGGAGGTGAGAATTACTTCAGTGCTCTGTCCACTACCTGGGTTTGCTGCTTTGCACCCTCTGGATCCCTCCTGTAAATCTCTCTCAATACTGCACTAACTCTTCTTAGAAAAACCCATAGACATCCTGGTCTATGTTTTGAATCTTATTTAAAAGGCCTCAACCAGGGCACCTGGGTGGCTTAGTGGTTGAGCATCTGCCTTTGGCTCAGTCGTGATCCCAGGGTACTGGGATCAAGCCCCACATCAGATTCCCTGCGGGGAATCTCCCTCTGCCTGTGTCTCTGCCTCTCTCTCTCTGTATATGTCTCTCATGGATAAATAAAACCTTAAAAAAAAAAAAAAAAAAAGCCTCAACCAGAAACAGAGAGGAGTTTGCACCAAAGCCCAGAACAAATGAAGTGGGGCTCATTTCCCTTCCATCAGCATCTCCTCCTCCCCACACCACTGGACAAATGGTTCTTGCCCAACATATACATTCAATGCAAAGGAAGGTTAAAAAATGTGAACACATAAACATCAAAAGGAAACAAACATTTCAGGGGAAGATGTTTGATGATGAATGAATTGTAAATACCATGGGACTTTAAACCACAGAGAAATCATTACTGATATTTAGAAAAGACTTAGCAAAAAGAGATGGAACAAAAGCTAGGGCTCAAATAATGGCAAGAATTGGAAGGACAGGAGGGAGGATGTTCCCAAAGGGGGAAACAGTGAACAGAGAACCCACACAAGGAAAAAGGCAAGATGTATGGAAGCAAGTGGAAAGGCTTATCTGAACACATGTAGGCTGTCTGATTAAAGATAGAAACTGAGGGCAAACCATGAAGGGTCTTAAAGACCAGACAGAAGAGTTTATACCCGCCCTTACTCCCTCCATTCCCTGGTGACACTAATCAGATAAAATAACTCACAAACAGGGCTTAACGACAAATGCCTTGCCTCCTCACCCTCAGAAACCCAGGAATGGCAAAGACCTTTCCTACTCCATGCAAAATCCCATCTATTGGTAAAAGCTGTAAGAACTGTTTTGAGACAGATTCTAAGATCACACCTGAGCTCCCCACTAATGTTGTGATTTATAATTACCACCTGTCAAGAACTCCAGTAAGAATATCAGTGCAGATGCTTTGTATTTGCCAACTCTGCTTTATCCGAAAAGGATAGCTCTCATGGTAGGAAATTCAGGCATTGACGTTGTTTCATGAGGAAAGTGTTGCAGGGTAGGGATGGTCTTACAATTTCTGTAGTCGGGTTAACTACCAACTCTACCTTTGCTTAAGATCAACCCAAAAAGAATGTTCTGCTTCGGACTATAAGTGAGAATATTTAAGCACTGGCGCTGACATCTGGCCTCAGCAGAGAGTACCATAATTGACTAGTGATATCTGCCATGGGCCCAGCAGTAAGAAGTAATGCTGTGCATACTCCTTACTTACTATGCCTACCTTTGCCAAAAGGACCACATTAAAAGTATTTCGGACATCAGAACCAATTGATGCAAGGAGTTAGGTATTCTTGTTTGGTTTGGTTTCATTTTTCAAATTATATACTTTTTTAAATTTTATAACCAACTTATCAGGTACACTTTCTATATACTTATGTAATTAATAAGATCAGCCCAAAATAGACACTATGCCCCAGAATGAATTTAAGGCAAGACCACAGAGCTCACTCACAAGAGAGCAGAGGGATTTTAAGGGCTTTAATCATAGCAGTTGTGATGATCTTAACCTATTTCTTCAGTGAGACCTAGCCAGTACTTGCAAACTTGCAGCCCCCACCTGCTCATGACTCCTGGTGCGGATCAGCCCTAATATTTCATCTCCCTGCTTCTAATTTTCTCTTCTGTTGGAAGCCCTTCATCTCCTTCCCTACCACACTCTTGGGAACGATGGAGTTTGTCAGCAGAGAGAGCAAATTTTTTCTTCTTCTTTTTATTCTTCCTGTAAATGCAAACAAGCAACCAACACTACAAGAACTTTCATATTTGCAAACACCCCAGGGTGCTTCACAAAAATCAATCTGACCAAAAACCATAAAATATAAATTCACCTGATACAAGCACATGATGACTGTGGAGATTTCTCCCCCCACCTCTGCACTACACAGCGTCCATACAAATGACTCTGGAAACTGCAACAATTACTAGAGCCACTGGATAAATCTCAAGGTCAGGAGAATTTGCAGGAAAAAGAAAGCAAATGAAATGCATTTTTAAAGAGGGCCCTCTGCCCAGGAGAGGCCACTCTGGAACACATTCAAACAAAAGTAGATGCTTTGGGCAAGATATTTTTTACCTTTCCTTCATGACACAGCAAGTAACAGGGAATCACCGTCCCATCATCTATTCCCAGAGGCCTTTCCTAACAGGAGTCCAGGCAATGTGCTTTTTTTTTTTTTTAAGATTTTATTTATTCATGAGAGACACAGAGAGAGAGGCAGAGACACAGGCAGAGGCCCGACGTGGGACTCGATCCCGGGTCACGCCCTGGGATGAAGGCAGGCGCTAAACCGCTGAGCCACCCGGGCTGCCCTAGGCAATGCACTTCTATGATTGTAGAAGAAATGAGGATTGCTCTGGGCACAGGGAAAAGCAGACCAGAGGGGCATAGCTCCTGAATATTTTTGCATATAAGACATTTACCTTTTTCTAATCATAAGAAAAATTCTCACTTACTGTTGAAACTTCACAAAACACAAGGAAAAAAACGAAGGTCACTCCTAATACCTCCCCCACCACTGCTTAGTGGTATATCCACCAGCACAATCCCCCAAGGCCACAGCAGAAACTCCTCGTACATTTACAGAAGGAGGATTCTTGGACCTTACCCCCAGAGCTGCAGAAGCCAGATCTCTGGAGGTGAGTGGGTGCCAGCATCTGCATTTTTGAAAGGCATGCCCAGCAACTCTTACAAGATCTTCCTCTCTGGACTATAAACTCCTCAAATACAGATATCTGTTTCTTTCATTCGCCATTGTATTCCAATCCTGGCACATAGGAGGTACTCAATATAAATATGTGTTGAATAAGTAAATAATTCTATCTTTTCTCCTTGCATATATTTTTCTTACCTTTTTTTCTGAAATATACACTCACAGCTTCCACTCAACCACAGGTAAGGCGCTTACCATGTACTGGTCATTGTCCTCTGAGTTTTGCAAGCATATGTAACAAACCCATAAAGTAATTATTATTTATCCCCCCATTTCTGATGAAAAATCCTAGATAGAGAGAAGTTATGTAATATGTCCAACATCACATCTAGGAAATAGTAGAAGCATATTTAAACTCCAATTGTAAATCCAGTCTTCGTGCCTCACATCTGCATGCAACTTGAACGTTTCTCAGGTTTTTAATAATGTTCTACATTTTTGAATGGTAACATGGCATTCTATCATATAGATTTGCCAGAACTTAAGAAATTATTGGACAGTTCCTCTCTGTTTTTTATAACACTACATAAAAAGCATACTAACTAGGGGTGTCTGGGTACTGCAGTCAGTTAAGTGTCCTTGGTTTTGGCTCAGGTCATGATCTCAGGGTCACGATCTTAGGGTGGTGAGATCAAACCCCACTCTAGAGTCCACACTCAGCATGGAGTCTGCTCAAGATTCTCTTTCCCTATCCCTCTGCCCTGCATGCTCTCTCTCTCTCAAATAAATAATAAAATAAATCATAAAAAAAAAATACACATACGTGTTAACTACATTTTCCCACAACCATATTATTTTTCCCTTAGAATCACTTCCTGAAAGTGAAATTACTAGGTCAAAAAAATCTGTACACTTTTTGGGCTCTTGATTCATATTGATAAATTGTCCTAAAATATTTTAATAAGATACACACCTACAGCAGAACAAATGTGCCTATCTCTCCCATTAAACAATTACAGAAAATTTGAATATCATTAAAAATATATATCTGTGGCTGCTGTGGTCTGGGGAATATTTTAGTTCTTTTTTAATGAAAGCATTTCTCACAGGGCAGGATCCTGATGGTTCGAGCAGACAAATAATTAAGCAGGAAGATAGTTCTTTCCCACAACTCCTGGAAATACCCTAGGTATTCTTCTCTCCACACATTTGGGAGAGGAATGTGTGTCTTTATTGTGTTTTGTTTTACCTCTCTACCTTTACTTACTGTAAACCCCCACGATATTTTCATGTCTATGCATTCCACAAATTCACCTCCTTAAGTATCCAGCCCTTGGTGATCATGCTCCTCAGATGATTTATGAATCTTTGAATGCTAAGGACCAACAGAAGCCTTGTCTACTGTGATTATACAGACTCTTAATAAAGAAACTGAGGCTCAGCCAGGCTGAATAAATTGCCCAAGATCACACGGCACAGTCTAGATTCTCAGAGCTGATGCTCTTCACCACCACCCTCCACTGACGTTCTTTCTTAGCAGTACTTACCACCTGTGTGAGAAAACCCAGTCTGCAAATCAACCATTCCCAGGATTGACTAACCGTGCATCTACAAAAAAAAAAAAGAGCTTACTTCTCCCTATGCAGAGGAGAAGGAAAGAGGCTCTACTCTTTGCCAGAGCACTTCAAATGTAACCATCACTCCTCCAGTCACTGGCTTCAAATGTTTTGCCTCTGGTGTATCTGAAATCATTATTGATCCAGAGTGTTCTCTAAAACTGTGAGTGAGCTCACAATCTACTATGGTCTGCAGACCAGCCAGGCTCCTAGGAGCAGCTGCTTTCTTGATCAGCTCTTTCTGGCTCATATTTACTCTGAGAAACTGGAAGTTAAAAGTAAAAGCAAATAAAGATGGAATTTAATTATGTTGATCAAAGACACAGTGTGCAAGGAATGTTGTTCTTCTCCTCTGATAAGCAAAAGAGAAAGTTTGAGTTGGCACCCAGGCATTAACTGATTTGACAACTTCGCTCTGTACCCATCTGTACTGCATCACTGTCATCCATTGATTGCATGTAAACTCTAAAGGGCCAGGGACTTGATCTGTCACTCACCATGCTGGTATCTGTTAGAACTGATAAAGAGATTTAGAGTAACTTAAACCATTCTGAGTTTATTGTTTTCTAAGTGAGCCCAAAGGAAGGCAGCCTCAGGTTTGTCTGACAGCTCAACCAAGTCATCAGGATCCAGGCTATCCTGTATTTCTGCTCTAACATCCTCATATTGGTTCTTTCCACCCAAGGTTAGTGCTCCAGGTTCCCAAGCTCCAGGCATTAACTCCCCACTCAAGGCAGGAAAACAGGAGAGGAGGTGGTATGACCTTTCATGTCTGCCCTTTTCATGAGGAAAGCAAATGCTTTCCCAGAGACAGCTATCCTTCCTCTTACATCTCATCTAGCTTAGGATCACATGGTTACTAGATTAGAGGCTGGGGTGGGGAGAAGTATCTTGCTCAATTTACAACAATCAAAAGTCTTCACTGGAGTCAAACAAATTCTTGCCCTAATAGAATTTCCCATAGAATTGAAATTCTATGAGAAAGGAAGAAAAGAGGGATTGGTAAATGACAACTGTATACAAGGCTCATAGCAGAAGGCCTGGCACATAGCAAGCACTCAGTGAAAACATATTCAGTAAGTCAATAAACGTCCTTGTTCTGTAGCTAAGAATGGAGAGAGGAATGTGGATTGAGTTCAAAGAGGAGAACAGAAGAGGGTGGAAGGAATGGGGTGGCATCTGCTTCCCATCTATTCTTAGAATAGGTTTAAGCTGCTATGGTTAAGGGAGTAAAGGCCAGAAATGGTGGGAACTATAATTCATGAGCATGACCATAACTCCTGGTGCTACTTTGGAAAAAGGATGATGGCCAGGGGCTCCTGGCACTGTTCACAAGGGCCCAGTGATAACGGGGCACAGGGCTGGGAAGGGGCCTTTCTCCAGGGCACCACATAACCTAGCTAAACTCTGCCCATTCTCAAAGATGCAAGCTTTGAGAACATCCAGAGAGTCCCCTTTGTAGGAAAGCCCCAATGTCCTCATGATGGGAACTGAGGAAGCTGCAGCAGGTGGCTCTCCAAGCAGCAGGCTCTGTCAGGTGGGAGCAGAAGAGAGGAGGGAGGAGGCCATGTAGATATTACAGCTGAACAGACTGGCTGTGGGAGAAACTGAGATGAGCCTTGACAATCCCAGAAATGACCAGGGAAGACTTTGAGGGGGCAAATGCTATCAGCCAAGCAGGTGGAGGCTTGTGCCAACACAGTTTGTATTTCTAGGTTGGTGGCATTTCTGTTGCAAGTGGACAAGACAGAGTTGGCTACGGTTTTCCCATACAGAGAAATATGGCCTACCTAGATTCTCAGAGCAAGTGACTGCCAGTGAGAAGTCTGCCTGGAAAGCCAGAGTTCAACTTCTCTGTTAGGATGTGAGGATTATGTAGACAGAGCAGGAATCAGGAGAATAATTGGCAGCCAGGACCTCTCCTATCTCTAGGCTGTACATGGAACCAGACAGACAACTAGTCTGTCACTGGTTCAGATGGCCTCTTCTCCTCCCCTGGGCCTCAATTACCTTATTTATAAGGTGAAGGGATCACATTTCATCTCTAAGGTCCTTTTCAATACTAGTGTCCTATATTGTTAAAGAATCTACAAACAAGAAAGAAGTTAAAATAAATCAGAGTGACTGTCCTGAGCATATAAATAAAAGTGTGGCCAGACCAAGAAGCAGTAAGATGTGGTGGCTGAGGGTTCAGACTCTACACTCAGCCAGACCTGGGCTTAGGGCCATGATCTGTCTCTTACCCTATGACCTCCTGCTTTTAAACCTCAGATGGGTTTTCCTTATCAAATGGGAATAATACCACTAATCTCAGGAAGTAGTTTTGAGAACAAAATAATATACTCATGATGCCTAGCAAAGTACCAAGTAAATATGAGGTGCTCAATATGATTCAACCAAAAAGATGAATCCCTATGTGATAACATTCCTTTAGGACTTCAGAAATCAAAGTATCCTGGTTTTGGTTTCCAAATCTTTGTTCCAAAAGAACTATCCATTTTCCAACCAGCAACTTTTTGAGTTCAAGAAAAAAGCCAGAACCATCATGCCTTCCTGAAAGCTTGGTGTCTAGGTGTTTTACATGGGGGTATTCCCAGGGTTAACTCTGGACTCAGAAAGTTGTGCAGAGGCCCTCTATTCTGGGAAGGGCCCACCCTTTTTCCTTTTGTGGGCCTTGTCTTGTTGGATAGCCAAATAAGAAGCTCTGCCCACTCACATTCAAAAATCTATTCATTAATGGGATGTAATTCACATTATGTGCCACTAATTACCCTAGGAAGGCAGTAAAAATTAATAAGGAACTAGAATTTAATTGTTTGATAATGACAGGGAGTTCCAAAGTGCCCTCTTGAGTAATAAAATTAACATTTAAACTAGTTCAGTCAAAGAACCTTCCCTTAAACATAACTCTTCACCATTAGTATGGCTTATTTATTTATTTTATTTTGGGGAAGCTCTAAGCATCACAGATTTATACTGAACTTTGAGAACCTGCCTAATGTTCCAGGACAGTGACTAGAATGTTTGCAGTGTTTCAGGTGAACTATGAATGGACTCTCTATACTCACGTACACATAATAAAATCAGATTGTCCTACATTTATTTAACCAAAGATAGAGAAGCTTCTCAGAAACCATGGTGTCAGGGAGATGGAGGCTGGAGGAAGCTATCAAAACACTGACTATGGGCAGCCTGGGTGGCTCAGTAGTTTAGCCTTCAGCCCAGGGCATGATCCTGGAGTCCTGGAATCGAGTCCCACTTCGGGCTCCCTGCATGGAACCTGCTTCTCCCTCTGCCTGTGTCTCTGCCTCTGTTTCTTTCTATATCTCTCATGAATAAATAAATAAAATCTTAAAAACAAAACCAAAAACAAAACACTGGCTAGAATAGGGTCCTACAAAACCTTAAAAAAAAAAATGTTGCTATAATGCCATTCTTTCACATTTGAGCTTGTATCACTATTCCAGGGTCTTTGCTAAACTTTTGTTAAAGGGAATATGGTGGTTTTAAAACATGCCTGTAAAAAGTAGAGCCTAATTTCCTTTCCCTGAATATAAGGAACATTTAGTGATTCTCTTCTAACAAATATAATATGGCAGAAGTGATGCTGTGCAACTTCTAGAATCAGATTCTAAAATGGATTCAGTTTCCACCTGGCTCCCTGTCTTGAGACATTTGCCTTGGAATCCAATCACCAGGTCGTAAGGAAGCCCAGGCACGTGAAGAACCTACAACCAGGTTCCCAGCCAGCTAGGTCCCTAGCCAACAACATCAACAGCCAGACTTATAAGTGAATAATCCTTTAGATGATTCTAGCATTCAGCCTTTGACCCACTCCACCTGAGGCCCCAGACATGTCATGCCCTCCTGTGCTCTGAACTCCTAACCCACAGAAACCAGGAAGAGATATTAAATGACAGTCATTATTTTACACCACAAAACTCAGGGATAAACTATTATGAAGCAATAGATGACTCAAAAGGAAATTTTACAGACATTGAGCCTCCTAGTCCTTAACAAAGCCCTGGGCCAGGAAGGCCTCATGCACAGAGGGTCAGTCTCAACTATGCCTGACCGTTGCCCTAGTCACCAGCTTTTCAACATACATGCTTGTCATCCTGCTGGGTGACATACCTCAAAAGAAGCTCATTAGCTCTGAGCAATCTTAAGGTTGAAGGGTTTTCTTATAATTCACAGATAGGACTAAGCACAGTTTATCTACCAGGGATGTTTGCTTTCCCTAAAGAGCTAAGGATTGGCATGGATAAGCCTTGAAAGTGGCCTTTCAGAGAGCCCCATCATGCTGTGGCTCATGTTACACATGCTTGGGAGAGAGGAAAAGCCAGCAGAGAGAAAATGGCTATGTGGCCATGCCCACCTCTCCTCCCTCCACCCCAACTCCACACCCCATGTGAGTGTCTCTCATACCAGTGCTGCTATCCTCCCAGCCAAGCTAGCTGTCTTCTCATTCATTCATTTGTTCAATATGTATTGTTTACCGCATTAGGAGAAACAGACATTAAACATATCATCAAACAAACAAAGAACTCCACTTGCCTTAAGCATTAATAGGGGGACATACATACAGGGTCTTCTGGGGAGCTAGGGATATTTAAGCTGAGACCTAAAAACTCAGAAAACCAGTAAAGCAGATAGGGGAGGGGTGGGAGCATTGTAAGAGCCTTCCAAACAAAAGGCCACACAATAGGAAGAAAGTGTGTGTACCTGGGGATCTAAGGAAAGATCAGTCAGGGTGCCAGGAGTGGAGAAATCAAGAGAGAGAATGCTGCAGAAGACTCTGAGGAAGGAGGGAGCAACCAATCATTCAGGGTCATGTAAAAAGATTTTGTCTATATTCTAAGGACAGGCAGCTACATAGTGTTTAAAACAGGAGAGTAACATAGTTAAATTTCTTCTGTCAAATAACTTCAGCCCCCAGCCCCATCATTTCCCATCTGCATGGATACCTCTTATAACCCAGACCATATTACATTGTAGTTAGCTGCTTAGGTATCTTTTCTCCCAGGCCTGCCTAATGGTCTCTTGAGAGCAGAGAACATGTCCTAACCATAACTGTAACTCCATCAGGCTTCCTACTGTCTTTGGTATGGAGTGCAAACTCTTTCTGTGGCCTGAAAGACTTGGCACTATGTGTCCCATACCCACTTCTTCAGGATCACCTTAAGTCATCTCCTTTGCTCTCCAGTGATCCATCATAATCTAGCCACAACAGCAGGCACATCACTTTCTAGGGGGCTTTTCCAGAAGCTCTGGCTAGGATAGCACAACTACTTAATATTCTCAGAACAACCAATGCTTCCCCATCACAGCACCTACTAGGATTTGTATCACTACTTATACATTATTGGTTTGATATCAATCTCTCCTCCTACACCGTCTGTTTCATAAAAGTAAAGAACTTGTCAGCCGTGGTCACCATTATGTCCCAGTACTTGGTACTGTGAGGCTTGTACTTGGCATTCAACAAAGAGTTGTTGAATGACAGGATAAATGAGTAAGAATGCATGAAAAGGTAAATGAATGGATGAATTAATGCATGATCTCAGTGGCCACCCAGGCCAACTCAACAGCTGATGTTGAAGACCTCTCTCTGATTGCTCTCCAAATACCTTCAATGACATAACCTCTTTGCTGGCCTCACCGGCTCTCTACTGGAAGAAATCAATGTTAGTGAAGGCTTTATGGAATAAATGGAAAGTCAAAATGGGTAGAGAAGGCCAGGAAGGCATTTCTGGCAAAGTCTGAGTAGTTATTATCTTATTCCTTCTGCCAAGCAAGAGGAGGAAAGCTGGCAAACACCCATGTTCAGTGAATGAGTCCATGTAAATGTTGATATGCATAGCACTTTGGCTGCATTCATAAGCTCCCCAAGTCTAGGGCATTTCAGAATAGTTCACAGGAACTAATGGGGTCAAATAGATTTCTCCAGGTTAGTGCTTCTCCAACTATCTCTGGTAAAGGGCCAGGTTTTGTTTTCATTTTCAATCCATCAGAGATCAATACTTTACAAAATACAGAAATTATTTGCTTGGATGAGGCAGCAATGTCAAATTGCTATCAAGTTTCTAAATGCTTACCTACCATTTCCATAATCATTTCATCATGAGTACCAAATATTTTGTAGGCCTACAGCTAGCTGCCAACGACACTTTGAGTAGCATTAATTCAAGTCAGTACTTGCACTCCCACTACCTCATTCTTAGCCATGGCAGATATTGCTAACCCATCACTATACCTTTCCCCATCAAGCCCATGTCTGGCCTTAAAAATCTTTCTCTTCCTAGTATTCAAGACAGTCATCATCATATCAAGGAAGAGATCCCACAGGAAGTTAAAACTTATTTACCATCCCTGCTCTACATGATCCATAGATTGGCCATTTGTCATAGGCATGCCCAGGATAGAGAAATATCTGTGTTTTTGTGTCCAGCCTAACGAAAAGTTTATGGAGGATGAACATTTCATAAGTCAATCAGAGAAAAACAATTATCATGTGATCTCACTCATATGTGGAATTTAAGAAACAAAACAGAGGATCATAGGGGAAAAGAGGAAAAAATAAAACAAGACAATCAGAGAAGGAGAAAAACCATAAGAAACTCTTAATCATAGGTAACAAATTGAGGGTCACTGGAGGGCAGGGGATGGAGGGATGGGGTAACTGAGTGATGGACATTAAGGAGGGCCCATGATGTAATGAGCACTAGGTATTATATGAGGCTGATGAATCACTGGCCTCTACCTCTGAAACTAATTTTAATTAACAATTATGTGTTAATTGAGTTTCAATTCTTAAAATTTTTATTAAATAATTTTTTTAAATAAACGTATATTCCAGGTAATAAATAAAGAGGGAATAATAGAATTAGCATATTCCCACTTTGCAATCCTAGATAAATTAATAGACCAAATCAATGATTATAAAAGTTAACGAAAAGATGATTTGCTTTTCAGCACCAAAAAAAAAGAGAGAGAGAATGGCCATTTCATCAAAAGAGTACCTCCTAGACTCATTCAGTCCGTTAACAACCTTTTTGCAGCTTGAGAAACCCTTAATTCCTACATCCTAAGAGAAGATGTAGCAATCTATACCACATACAGAAACTTCTGATGTGTTCTCAGATTTAAACTATGTGGATCACATTTGGGAACGAACACTGGCCCTTTATTGCTTTGATTCTCTTTCCTCAAATTCTCCATTCCTATGACTCACCTGCTTTTATTTCAAGTTGTCACAGGGCTCATTCACAGTGGTTGTTTGCATTTCTCATTGAACTCTTTGTCAAAACAGTGAGGGTTTTCATTCCTCTCATATTCAATCTTTTCTTAAGCAGGATTAAAACCGTTTAGCTCTTCTCTGGTAACAATCAAGCTGTGATCCAACTTCCAGTTATTGTCTCTGAGAGGCCACAGAAGAATATACAAGGGGGAGAGAATTAATCTGTTGTCTCTGGGCTACAGATCTGAAGCTCACTCTAAAGAAAGGCAAGTTTCACTTCAAATTTTTTCTCTCAATCTCACCTATAAAGTTTGCTTTGAAATGTTTTTTACAAGTTCTTCATGGTCCCTACAAACCACAGACTCAAGACTATTATTGCTGGAATGTATTATACAGAGCATCTGGCTAACCTGGAGCCCTCTTTAGACTAGGGGGGAAGCAATGAGGCTTGTCTAAGGAGTCAGAAGGCTGGAGATCCTCCCTAACCAGCTGATGACCTCACAAGAGCTAATTCACCTCTCAGAGCCCATTTCCAAGGGAAACAGATAAGGTCCTAAGTGGATTGTGATCCACTTATGGGGCTAGGTGAGAACTAAACAAGACAATGTGAACAAGAGCACTTTGACAATGAGAACCCTATGTGAATGTGGGGATCTTAATTAACTGTCTTTCTGATAGCACCACAGTGAACAGGAGGCCAGCACCAAAGTAGAAATCCTGGTAGTAGAAAGAAGGGTATGGATGATCCAACATACCCTTTGACAAAGACCACTTGAGAACTGGAATGAATTTAAGGAAAAGAATGAGGGGTGGGGTGGGGTGTCCCATTTACAGTCCAACTAAGAGATGAAAGTAGCTTGACTAGGGTGGTGGTCATGAAAGGAAAAAGTGGACAGATTCAATAATATTTGTTAGGCAAAATTATCCAGGCTAGATGATGGATTGGACATGTGAAAGGAGAAGAAGGGGGCATGTTCAGGTGACATCTCTGGCTTACTTAACTGGATGACAGACAGTATGGTTCAATAAGATAGGAAAGAACAGGAGAGACCCAGGTAAGTGGGGCACAGATGAGAGATGGTAGGCTTGCTTTTGAATGCATTGAGTTTGAGGTGCCTTTGAAATATCCAAGTAGAAATGTCAAATAGGCCATTGGAGTTGAGTGGATATGGATAGCTCAGATATAAAATGCCAAGCATATCCACATAGGTGGGAATTGGAGTCATTGGCTAGCATAAGATCACCTAAAGAGAGATCACAAAGTAAGAAAAGAGCTGGGTGTAGGGCTAGGTCTTGAGGAACCATCACATTTAATGGCAGAGTAGGTAGGATGAACTTCTAGAGAAACTAAGAAGAAAACAGAGAGACAGAAGGAAAAGCAGAATAGTGTTTTTAACAAAGGGAAGAACATAATTCAAGAAGAAATAGCCAGTAGCACCAAGTACTGATAGGGGTTCATTTAAGATAAAGGCTAAAAAAATATCCATTATATGAGCAATGGAGGCCATAAGTGCCCTTTGACCTTTCGTGATAGAGATCAAATTCCAGGTCCTTTCCAAATAGTGTCTCTTGCCTGTTCCTTGCCTCCTTGCCACCCAAGGTTAAGAACGGACCTCAGCTCTTTGGGAAACCAATCTTCTTTGGGGTCCTGAACACTGGCTATTTCAACACAACTGTTTGGGGCTTCAGCTAAGCCTGTAACTTTCAGGCAGCTCTATTCCACCCTACATATTAATAAATCATATCTACTGAGATTTCTTTCCTCCAGATCACAGATGGAAAATATTCAGCATGCCTATTAACACCCACCAAATACGAGTCCACATCTGACATCACTAATCGATCACAAGTCCTCACCTAAAAATGTGTGCCTCGAAACTCTGAAAGTATCTTTACATCTCACATGGTAGGATAGCTATATAGTACAGGACCCCAAATCCCTGACCTCAGTGTTCCCCATTTACCAACCTCCTTTGAGGGACACAAGACACAGAGGAGACAGATGAGACACATTCCACACCCAGCGTCCCTTTGTTCCTGGTTTCAGGTCCCTGGCTAACTCGCCACATGCAGTCCTTGGCCAGACCATTACATCCATTCCCAACATTGATGTGATTTGCAGTAATTTGCTTTGGAAATCAAAGCTGGGGATTCTGGGCTTTATCTGAAAAGCAGGCCCTGCTGCACTAGAAAGGGGGAACAACTCAGTTCACAGCAGAGTTGTCTCTGTTTGGCATTTCTCGTCAGACATGAACACTCACCAGGTCCTGCCCAGCATGGACAATGCACATGTGACTTGCCAGCCTGATTTGGGAGGATAATAAGCAAAACAAAGGAGCAGATGATCATGGAGGCTTATTTGCCGTCTGCACGGTTTATATTTAGCCATCTTGTGACTGAGTTGCAGGCCTTGTGTGGCAGTCACCCTTGGGAAATTCAATCCTGGCAGATACAGAGTGTGACAGACCAGGGAGAGGGTAAAGAGGGTCTTAAAATGCCACTTTAAGGCACAGGAAAGAGGGTCAGACCAATAAGCAGTCAGCTGATGACAGTAGAGACTCAAAATGGAAGGGAATGTAAAAATGTGTAAGGGGACATTTTTAATAGTTTGTAAATTGCTCAGCACACAGGTGTTGAAGTCTCTTCTCACTTTTCAATCTACCTAGTGTGCCATGGGCAGAAGCCATTTCCCGGTTCCGTAGAATGAACAGCCTAGAGAAGATGATCCCTAAGATGCTGTGATTCCCCCCCCCATGACAAGGTAAAGAGAGGCAACCTATGGGGTGTGCAATGGGTGGGGTGAATTGGGAGCTGTGGGCTTATTAAAATCTTGGGGAAGTCAGGACGCCTGGGTGGCTCAGCAGTTGAGCCCCTGCCTTCAGCTCAGGGCATGATCCTGGGTTCTGGGATCGAGTCCAGCATCAGGCTCTTGCAGGGAGCCTGCTTCTCCCTCTGCCTGTGTCTCTGCCTCTCTCTCTCTCTCTCTCTCTGTGTCTCTCATGAATAAATAAATAAATAAATCTTTACAAACAAAAATCTTGGGGAAGTCATAATAGAACATTCTGCAGTCTTTAAAAATGGTGGTGCTGATGCTACCCAACCAAAATTGAACTTCCATTAAAATGTATCTCAAGGGATTAGAGTACAGACACACACACATATACACAAATGTATCTCAAAATTAAAATAATCTTTAGAGAAAAAAAGACAGGGCTAACCTATGTTAATGGAAATTGAAAGTATTGATAATATCTTGCTAAGTAAGAACGGCGGCTGCCTCATGAAGCAGCTGCTTATTGTCAATAAGGCAGCACAGGGGTGGGAGACAGTGGTTACTGGAGATGGGAGGGGGTCCCCAAAGAGGAAGGAGAGTCCTCACCTCACCCCTGATGATCCCTCCCACTCTTTATTTTGGGACAAAGGTGTCTAGGAATGTGAATCCCAGAAACTGATGCTACCAGAGAAAGGAGGTTTTTATACAGGTTTTTTGTTGTCACCTGTTTTGCTTTGGTTTCATTTTTTATCTCCATGATGTTTGATAGCGGAGTCCATGAAGAGACAGCCCAATCCACCATCTTCCCCCAGCTTGAGGCAGCAGGAGGAGTGTAGACAGGAGTGGGTCCTTAGGAACCCAGCCTGGTGGGGCCCTTCTTAGAACAAAACTGTGGCTTTAGACAGAAGTTCCACCTTTTGATGAGACCCAGCCTCCTAGACACAGTCTTGTCTGGGCATAAATCTTATAATTCTCCAATGACAAGGCAGGAAGGTCCTTATGGACCACTCAGCGTTCCCAGGGCAGTCCTGTTTTCATGCTGCTCTCAAGCTGGCAGCCTCCTGAGTTAGTCCAGTAAGGCTCTGGATTCCAGGATAACGGAGGGTTTAATGTGAGTTTCAGGGAGAGAAATGCTTCTCACATATAGTCATCCAGTCCCCCCGGCAGATCCGATGCTTCATCCTCATCAAGGCAAAGCAGATTCTGACTGTCATGGTGTGATTTCAAAGAGCCAAGAGTCAGTCTCTCTCTCTCTCTCTTTCTCTCTCTCTCTCTCTCTCTCCCTGCCAAAACTCCACCTGTAGCTCTTCATTCCTTTGTGTTAAAGTGTTTTCATCTAAAACACTAAATGAAAGGAGGCAGGAGTCAGAAAACAAAACTCCCTCATATGAAAGAGCCCCCAAAGTCAGAAATTATGCCAGTGGGTATCTAAGAGGGGGAGGAGGTCCCCAGACTCATCTACTTGGAACCTGAAGGGACTTTTCACATCCTGCCATCCTTTAAGGAAGGAGCAGGCTAGGTCCAGAGGGCTTACATCTCTTGAGCAGGGCCACACAGCACACTAGGAACTGGGGATGGGGCCCTCTGGATCCTATCCACATTTCAAAGGACTCCTCAAGATTACATTTTAATTCAAGACTCCCATTCCTTTGGTTTACAGACAACAGGAACCTCCCTCACCAAAAGCCCCCCTTAGAATTTTCTTTTCTGGCACTAGCATCCTTGCGAATGGAATCATCCTTGTAAATAGGCTTGGTGTACCTGAGCTGGGAGCTTGGCGCGTCCCGCACCTGCGCGAGCCCCGGCCCCTGCCCTTCTCACCTGCAGGCTTGGGCGGCCGCGGGCGCAGCCTCCGTCGTTTGCCTTGGCGCTCCTGCCCCCTAGTGGCAGCAAACTTTGCTGCAGGCACATTCCCTAGACCAACGCAAAGAAGGGAAATTGGATGAGGAGAGAGAGAGGCAACTCGCGTCCTTCTCTAAAAAAGGAAGACCTCGTTAGGGGACAGTGTTTTTAACCTCACGCACAAAAACGCAACCAACTACACATTAGCTCGCAGCAGATTTGAACCCGCGGAGAGGTGAGGCCCAAGCCCCAAGGATCCCGGGTTGAAAACAGGTTATGTAACTGACTCAGGGCCTCGTGAGACTCCTGCGGCTCCCGGGAGGCAGGAACCGAGGATCTAAGATAGCAAAGGAGAGGGACGGTGGTATAGGGCGCCCCTCTCCGCCAGCAATCACCAGCGTGAATGAGTGCAAGGTCCTGCCCTGGCTCCTCCCAGGTGGCGCCCAGTTGGAGGCCCTGATCCCCGCTCTCCGCTTGGTTGACTCCGGCTCCTTCTGCTCATCCCAGTTCAGAGCTTCCCTCCCCTTAGCGGTCGAGATGCGCCCTCATCAGAAGCTCTCGGGACACCAGGTATTTTTCTTTCATGGTTGCTGAGTCTGTGTTTCTCGGATTTTTTCCACGCCCACGCTGACATGTCAGGTCCCTGAGGACAAACACCAGGGCTACTTTGCCGACTACTGAATCTATGTCTTTAAAACAGCAATGAGGACATAGGAGGACTTCAATTAATAGTTCTCAATGGAATTAATAAAGTCATAAGTGTTGGTTGAATGACTGAATTACATCTGGGTACAGATTTTAAAAAAAGCAAACAGATTTCATCTTAACAGAGAAAAGAGAACTACATTTCAGGGCTTCAGGGCTGTGGCACAAGGATTGTGATTAGTGCCCTTCTTGCCATGTCTCGGACTCGCCGCGTCTGTAAAAGACAGAAAGTTCTTCTAAAGATGGAGACCTCTCTGGACTATCACCCCAAATGCTCACCACCACCCTTGGGGCAGGGAGCTGGGCAAGTGTCTACCATAATTACGCTTTTTGATGGTCAGCCTTCACAGTCTCAGCTTTTTTTCTCTGCTGTAGTAGGAAAATCTGCCTGGGAACTGAAGGACAAATGGGTTGAGAGGCTGTGAGGATATCAGAACTGACCTCCGAGGCCACCTCACTGGGTGACCTTGGATGGTGCCTCCCCGCACTGGCTCTCCATTGTCCCATTTGTAAAATCAGGATATTGGGGAATGTAACCTCAAAGCCACCAGTTTTCAGGTGTCAGAAAGCCAACTTAAACTGCAAAAAGGGGATATATATATATTGCTCACGAAACTGAAAAGCCATGGATTCAGGGTTGACTCAATCCAGGATATTGAGCAACGCCATCTAAGCCTGGTTTCTCTTCTCCATCCTTCAGCTCTGCTTCCCTCTGTGTGGCTCCCCTGGTGGCCAGGTTCCTTATATATGGGGTCTCTAGCAGTTCCACGTTTTAGCCCCTTAGCAGAAAAAAATAGCGGGACTTTCTCTCAACAGTATCAGACAAAAGTCCCAGGACTGTCCTACTGGTGTCTTTGGGCCACATGCTCATCAGTGTAGTCAGGGGAAATTCTGGGACCCACCTGAATCACACGATTGCTACAACCAGAGGCCCACCACTCCGGAAGGTGGTCAGGGAAGCACTGTCAAAATGTGGGGGTACAGTTGCTAGACAGGCAAAAACAAAAACAGCACTGCAGAGGAAGTGATCTTGAAAGACGTTTCCAGCTTTGAGTAGCCTAATGTGACTCTGATGTGATGCCAGGGAAGTAGAAGAGAGAATAAAGCCACAGACGTGCCCTAGAGTTAGCCCAACTCCAAACCCTTTCAAAAAAGCCTAAATGGCAAATAAGACCCTCACCACTTCTGAAGGAAGAGAAGGGGAAATGTTAAGCAGCCCCTAAAAAGCAAGCATGACATTGACCCTGCAGAAAGAAGCCCAGGGGCATAAAATGAATGGCATTTTGATAACGCCACTAAAATGGAACATTTCTATTTCCAAAAAGATGGACACTGTCAGTGAGATTCATTAAAAAAAAAAAAATCTTATTAAACTTTCCCTTTCACTGCTTCTTTGTATCTCTGGTTGAAATGGAGCAGGATGCAGGTTGCCATGGTGATGGCTGAATTTTAAATAACAGGGCTCAGGAGCTCGGGCTGCTGTCTGTACCCGCCCCAGGCAGGAAGCAGTTGGGGGGAAGGAGGAGAAAGAGGCAAAGTGAGCAAAGGAAGAAAGCTGCTGGGCTCATCCCAGGACAGTAACTTCTCCAGCCTATTCTCCTTGCACTGGGAATAAGTCCCAAAAATCAGACTCTGGCTTCTTCATAGAAGGAGAGAATGTGAAGCCCAAATGTGTAAGGACAGGACCTTCGAAGTCACTTTGCCCAACCCTTCCCTGATGCACTCTCGTGACAAATGAATTTCTCCTACACTTACACCCCTTCTCATAAGCAATGGGCCCACCCACCCAAGTTTTAGAAGTGCCACTGGAAACCTGACCCTAAGAGAAATGTTCCAAGACCTAGAGGCCCTGAGAGCGAGAGCCTTAGGACTTTTAAGTGAAAGAGGAATTAGAGGGTAAGAGCCTAGTAGTTTTCAATTCAAACAGCCATGGCCACAAATTCCAGTTCTGCTCTTTTCTTTAGAATCATCTAAGAATGAAATGGAGAAATTCAGGAAGTGAGTTCCCCATGACTGGACATACTCAGGCCAGTATAGGCCAGTGAGGAGCTGACTGGCAAGAATGTTTTTAAATAGTGCCAAGTGTCGGGGATCCCTGGGTGGCGCAGCGGTTTAGCGCCTGCCTTTGGCCCAGGGCGCGATCCTGGAGACCCGGGATCGAGTCCCGCATCAGGCTCCCAGCATGGAGCCTGCTTCTCCCTCCTCCTGTGTCTCTGCCTCTCTCTCCTTCTCTCTCTCTCTCTCTCTCATAAATAAATGAATAAATCTTTATAATTAATTAATTAATAGTGCCAGGTGTCAGAGAGGCAGGGCCTGCTGTGGGATGCTCAGAGGAGCAGCACACCAAGACCTTCCCCTCGAAAGTTCTAACGTCCAGACCAGGGAAAGGAGAAACCAGAGAGTAAGGCTGAAGAGAACCAACAACCAGGAAGCACGGAAATCTGCCCTGCCACTTAAATGCCATGGGAAACAGCCCTGACAGGGATAGTCTTATCTCAGCAGCCTCTCTCTGCTTGCCCCACAGACCCCAGAAAGAACTTGCACTCTTGGCTGGCCCATCCCTTGGCTCCCAAAAAAATGGCTCTTCTGTCTATGTCATAGTCAAGGCCATTCTGTGTATGTCATGGAATGGCTTCTAGAAGTTAAACAATAATAGTAATAATAATTCTATGTTTCTAACACAAAAATTGTTTCTCTAAGCTGGAAAGTGGCAAGATTATTATTATTCTCCCCAGAAGAAAGGAGAAGGGCCAAGCAGATGGGCCACTGTGACCTGCATCCCTCCACCTGTCCTGTGCCCCAGGCCTGATAATACAGCACCTTGGGGCTGGATTCCCCCTTCAAGATTCCCTGGGCAGCTTAGGATGAACAGGAAAATGGCAGTACTTTAAGAAAGAGAATAAAAGCCAGACTCAGAACTTTTAAAGGGAAGTGGCCCAGCATTCCTACCGCCAGATCAGACTCCTGTACCTTCCTGAACAGCAGCAAGAATGCAAAGGCCCCCAGCCCCAAGGTGGCAGAAGGCAGCCACCCAGCATTGGCCTTGGTCTACCATTGGTGCTGCCCAAGACCTACAGGCTTCTTTTTCTAGGGTCAAGCTTAGATCCCAAACCACCATCTCTGCCCTCATAAATCCTGCCCTGCCTGCCCTGCATATGTGTGTACACACACCTTGCCTGGAACAGAAGCAGCCTGTGGCTTTAGAAATAGCACCCAGAAATCTATATACACTAGGCTGGTACAGGCACGAAATAGCTCCTGAGGAATGCCCAGAATCCATTTGCAGAAAACCAGAGATTAGGGCCATGAGAAAGATGGGGACATATTTTCCACTCCATACCTTTTTGAACAATGTTTCTCACATGCATATAGGTCTTTTCAAAAAATAGATTCTGTTCTTCCTTCTAGAACATATATACTAAATTTGTCTTTTTCCTGGCCACTTGAGGTTATGAAAACCAAGTGTAATTTCTATTCTAACACTAAGAGTAAAGCACTGTGATGCCAGCCCAGGTCTTACCCATCCTTTGCCTCAGTTCCTGGGGCTGTAAAATGGAGTTGAAAAAAACCTACTCTACTTGTCTCAGAGACACTTCAGGAGTTCAATGAGACACAACAATAATAAAAATGATAATAGTTTTTTTTTAAGATTTTATTTATTTCAGATAGAGAAAGTGAGTGAGTAAGCACAAGCAGGGTGAGGGGTAGAGGGAGAAGCAGACTCCTCGCTGAGCAGGAAACCAACATGGGGTTCCTCCCAGGGCCCTGAGATCATGACCTGAGCAGAAGGCAGATGTTTAACCTACTGAGCCACCCAGGTACCCTGCAATGATAATAGTTAAATAGATTGAGTACTCTTCATGGGCTGGGCAGAGTACTATTCTCTCAATCTTAAAACAGGCCTATAACATATAGTATCAATCTCATTGTAAAAACTAAGAAAAAAAAAAGGCAGAGAAGGAACTTGCTTAAAGACATGCAATTATAAATCCAGCGTTCTTACTCCAGAACCAACACTTTTACCCACTAAACATAATCTGTCCATTAGAATTCATTATCCTAGATGCAGCTTCCTGTCCCAAGAGGTTTGGGTGAGTGGATCAGATAGCTTCCACCTGTTTTCCCCAATACTGGAGTCTCTGCCTTTGCTTAATAGAGTTTAATGAGGGGGCAAGAATATAGAGATAGGAAAATAAGCAAATCCCAGAGTGGGATCCAGGTTCTAAATGCCAGGATCTGTTTCATGGCAGAGACCAGAATGGTGGGTGTGCCTCTAATGGCAAGAAGCCCCACCTAAGGTTCCCAGAAGCACAACTGACTTGTTAGTGCCCCACCCCCTGTCACCAAGGCAAGGAGGGACCTAGGATGCCAGGCCTCAATCACTGTTCCTAATTTACTGGGCCTTCCCAATTCACACTTCCCCTTTCAATCTCCTCCTCTCTCCTGCAGACTTTGCAACCCTCTGCAATTATCTACCAACTTACAGTCATGCAGCCCCTCCTTGAATCCTACAAGGGATGAGCAGCTCGCTATCCACCCACCCAAACCAATCTCCACCTACCCTCACGTGTTTGCAAAGCCTCTGCCCTGAAACCTGTCTCCCTGCTTTGTCTGGCTCTCTGCCTCTTCTTCCATGGTTTCTGCTGCTGCCATTCGCTCTTTATCTCCTCTCGCCTTTGAGATTGTCTCCACCTCATAGCTTCTGCTTCCTCATTCTTGCTTCTGTTTTCTTCTATTCCTTCTGCCCCCTGTTAGCCTCTATCACTGCCTCTCTCCATGAACATTTGAGCTTCTGGGCCTGCCACCAGCTGTCTGATTTGCTACCCCTGGCCCCACAGTTCAAATTCCCAAAAGAGAGAATCAGATTGGGCAAGCTTGCTCCAGTTTGGATAAAGCTCTTCAAAGCAGCCTGTAGAGCCGCAGCCCTAGAGTCCATATTACATTTGATCTGTTGTAATTGGTAAAAGGGTGAACCATATAAGTATGGGCTACCCACCTAGAAGATCATAGGAGAAGCCTGCCATCTTTTGGTTACCAATACGTTCATTTTGCATGCCAACTGCATTCAAAAAATATTGGCTGCTTTACAAACAGTGTTGAGAGGGACTCAGAGGTTACATCCAAACTCCACAAAAAGATTAATCAGTTGTATTTGCCATGGGCATGCAAAAAAAAAAAAAAGCCTCAGCCTTCATGTCAGTTACTAGCCATTTTAGTGTTAGACCATGTGATCTGATGAGGACAAAGTAAGTGGAAGCATCACCTTCCTCATTGTGAATTTCCTGCTTCGCTTTATGAGGGTTAAGATTACATTTGCTTGTTTAGACGGATGGATCACATCCTGACTTCACATTGAACTTCAGCCTCATAAAGCGTCTAAGACTTTTTCATACTTGCTATTAAATCACATTTCTCCCATCCCATATTATACCACGAAAAGAAAGAAACCAGTTAAATTTTACACTTTTCCTTAATAAAGTTCACCTTGTTTAATTTAGCCTGTCACTCCAGCCTATTGAGATCTTACTATGAATGATGTCTTTTTCCAGCCTGTTTGATAAATTGCTTACACTCTGTCTACAAGCCTCTGCCCATGAAATGGAGGTTAAATGTTTATGCTATCTTCTTCACAGGACTGACACATTGAGAGTTTCGATTATTTGCTTCCATGGACCTACTTTTCACTGTTTGGGGGACAACTGCTCAATAATTTCAGAAGATTATTTTAGACTCCAAAGTGCATGCAGGCATTTGTCCGTTGTGTCCACAGTGAAGATAACCAAAACTAGTTAAACCATTTCATGGAGGAGGCTCCTTTCTTAGAATAAAACCTGTTGTTCATTAAACAACCATTCTGGGTGATGGATGCTTTCATGCATTATTTCTAATCCTTAAAACAATTTCAAGTGCAGGGTTTTATTATCCCCCCACCTTTTTTTAGGGATTAGACACCTGAGGCATAAAGTGTTTAATCACTTTCTGAGATCACACAGCTGGTGTGTCGTAGGGCTGAATCCCAGCCCCAATCTGCCTGACCCAAATCCTATGCCCCTTCCACTGTGTCACACGTCTTCTCCCTGAAGTGCCTGAGTGACAGCAAAACTTACTATTGATGACTGATGGCGGAGATTGGGGGTTCATGCATATAGTTATCCACGGGTGACATTTTTGTAAAGCACACCTGCATTAGGTCTTTAAAAGTATGATATATAGCTATACTTAAAATGTTATAGTTATTAAAAAGGAGGTAGATCTACATATGTTCATACAAAAGATATTCAGAATGTTAAGTATGACTATTCTGATCTTATTACATTAATGTGCGGTAGGAAGTAAAGAATTATAGGAGACTTCCAATTTCTATTTTTAATAATTCCATTTTAATTGATTTTTACATTTGTATATTATGTGGGAATCAAAGAAAAATTAGGAAAACAATGTGTCAGTATCATCAGTTCCTGGGGCACCTGGGGGGCTCAGTCACATGAGTATCCAACTCTTGATTTCAGCTCAAGTCATGATCTCAGGGTCATGGGATCAAGCCCCACATTGGGCTCCACACTCAGCACAGAGTCTCCTTGAGAGTCTCTCCCTCTGAGCCTCCCCTCACTTGCTCTCTCTCTCTCTCAAAGAAATTAAATAAATCTTTTTTAAAATTCATCATTTCCTCTTACCCTTCAATTCCTGAATGTCATGCATCTGTGATGCATAAAGATCTGAGCCTCCTATATCTGTGGCAATAATACAAGAAACACACTGTCTCATATACAGACATGGAGTAGGAGAGCACCTGTTAGTTAATTTGATGGTTAACTGACTTATGATGTCCTAAGGCATCTTTGCATCCTCTATCCTCAGCATGCCACTTGGCCCCCTAAACGTCATTAACTGGCCACCATAGCTCTAGGCATTCCAAGCAGCTCTGATAATATCCAGTGAAAAAAAAGGCAACTATTTCTTCCTATGTCACTCTTTTTAGCATCAAGAAGAACCTATTCTAGAAACATCCACAGCAGACTTCTCACATCCTGTTAGTCAGAATTGCATTCCTCACCCCAGCTAATCCAACAGTTAATAAATGGGATGAGGTCATCAAGCTCGAAATGGACAAATGATTTGCCCTCTGCAACTGAAGAGGCCAGCCCATTTTCAAACACATGACTTGTCTACTCCCTGAATGATACTGGAATTCTACTAACAGGGAAAAAGAGGGGGAAAGGCTGAAGGTTACCATGGTGTCACACTATTCCCTAAATTAATTATGATACCGTGCTACTCTTATGAGTGTTCTCATCCAGCAGTTCTTTGTCCCTCCCCACCCACCTGACCCCATGTATTCTCAGAAGCACATTGTTTCTGAACCAGATATATGGTTTATAAACTATTTGAATATCAAAGTGTCCCCGAAAGTACTCCTGATTTCATTACTGTTACTTACACCAAAAGGAATACTCATAAAAGCCTCTGCTGAAAATCCAAAGCCATGGTCCAGTTGATTTCAGAAACTGAGAATTCTAAAAGCAAGCAAATGAATTTTAGTGGTGGTAATATATGGCTCAGTTTAGCAGGATATAGAGTGTTCGACAAGAAGGATTAAGCTGAGTAGATTTTAGAAGAGAAATTTAAAAACAGATGTTTTAAAATAAAGCTCTCTACAGGTAGGGTTCAATGTGCTCTGCCAATCCTCTGAAAAATTGGAAGAAGGTACCACCACCCTTCATGGTTCAGCCTTTTGTCCTTTGGGAATTCATCAAGATAAAAGTCTCAAGATGCATGTTACAAACTTGAGCAATCTCTGATAAGGAATTGATTTTTCTGGTAGAGGATGTTGCTGACCATGGCTGCCAGGGAAAGAAAGTGAGAACAAGGAGCTGTTTTTCCAACTTTGTCAAAGCTGGACCTTGAATACAGTTATCTTAATTCTTCTACCCCCATCATCACTCTCTGTTCCCTAAAATGCCCTTGGCTTTGGCTCACCCCTTGTGCTAGATGCCTTTGTTTGCTCCTCCTGTGCCACTCTCCTCTCATCCCCATCCTGCTTTGTGACCCCAGAGGCTGACCTGCAGGAGTGTATCAATGGATCCTTGCCCTCTGAATTCTAGTTGGGTCTGGCACTGGCGGGAGAGCCACAGGAAGTAGAGAGCACCTAGTGAGATTGGAATGTTTATTCCCCACATTTCCTCACTTTAAGGTCCCCAACCGCTGGCTTCATTTGGAGTTCTCAATGAATAGTCCTATTTCCCCAATCCCAGTAACCCACCCCCTCATCTGCCATAGCAGTGGTAATGGAGCCCCACTATTACTAATCTGGGGTTCTATGCTATGCCTTGTGGTTTCCCTACACCCTGCCCACGCCTTTGTAAATAGCTTCTTTATGAAACTCTGCTTGAGTTATCCTAATTTGAGGGTGCCATCTGTTTCCTGCTAACACACCTCTCTAATTTGATCTTATATGGGCTGAATGTTTTGCTTGGAGATATTTCTGTATTCCTGCCTCCTGAATCACTGCTCTGCATGGGGGCAAAATCCTCAACCTCTGACGTCACACAGAAGTGGGTTCAGATCCCACTCTACCATCTACAGCTAGAAAACCTCAGGCCAGTCACTTTACTTCTTCTGAGCTTCAGTCCTTTCATCTGCAATATGGCAATAATAATAATAATGGTATTCTCTCCATGGGGATGCTGAGAATCAAATGACAATGGGAAGTGGTGAGGAGTGGGATGAACAGCCACATCTAAAAAGGAGGTGCCAGCTCCCCAGATCCCAGTGATGGTTGTCGTGAAGAAAAGCCAGCCCAGAGTTGCCAGTTCTTCTGATACTTCAAGAAGCCAGAAACCTAGATCTATATATGAAGTCTCCCCTTCATCCCTCCCCACCCACCCCTTGACTACAATGTCGGTACCATAAAGATAGTAATGACTATTTTATTCATTAATGTATTCTGTATACAGACTAGAAGAGTATGCAGCACATAGAAATGATCAAAAAATCTTTGCTGCATAATTTTTCCAATTTTTAAATACTAGAAACTAGTGAGGGTGAAACAAAACCAGGGTAGGGAAGGTGCCACATGACTGCCAGAAGGCAAGTACCTCCTTAAATTTGGTATCTTAGGCATGTCACACACCCCAGCCCTGGCCTTGAGCACAGCACCCCTGTGAATTGCTACTTTAGACTTCTGCTCTAGAACCACAACTGAAAGGTGTTAATGATGGAAACTTTGGGGGGCCCAGCTAATAAGGCCATATTTTCATGAAGTGGGGTATAGCCATCATCTGCATAAATATTCACTGTTCACACAGCTCACCTGCAACCAGACATTTAATCATTGTGCCCAGGGCTGAAAGGAGATGCAGCAACTTTTTTCAACCTGAACAGCTCACGGATCCTCCCTCTACCACAGCCTGAGGATACAAATCCAGTGAGCTGTAGATTTGTTACCCGGTTTATAAATGCCAAGGAGACAGCTCTTCAGCAAAAGAATGACTCGGTGGACACATTACAGATAAATAATGTATGAAACCACTTCTATTTTAACCGCACTTTGCAGTGACACTAATATTGATGAAAAATGTTAGCATATGTTATATGGTGTTATATTCAGTGAGAGATGAGTTTTCGCAGGCTCTGGGCCACTTCTGATCTGGGCCAGAGATGTGAGAAACAGCAGATGCCAGCTGATCCGTGTTAGTCCCTGTATGAAATAGGCTCTTGGGTCAAATAAGACAAACACTTAACCCTAGCAAGTATGTTGTGGTGACTACTGTTGGTTGGCTGACCCAACAGTGCTTACCAAATCCCTCTCTTCTAATCAACTTCCACTCCACAGGTTGGAAAAGTTTCCAGTCTCTCCTGCAATTGGCAGTGGTCACATAAAACACAATGAATCATGAGTAGAATTCTGCTGAGTGAAAGAAGGAGTTCTGGGAAGAAAATGTGCTTTTCTGATAAAAGGGGCAGAAGTGGTGGGTCAGCACCAACTGTTTCACTCTCTTCCTGCCCTCAAATGAGATGTGATGTCCAGAGCCTTTGCAACCATTTTAAAACCAAAAGGCATGAGAGAGCAAGACTGCAGTCTTGATGTTACTGAGCCTCCAAACCAATGTTAATAAGTGCCCATACTCAGACTAGATGAGAAAAAACAAATCCTATTTGCATAAGGTTCTGTGAGCTAGATGGCTTGCTCAAAACAAATGAGTACCTTCTGATACTCATCTTTTTTAAAAAAAACATTTATTTATTTGAGAGAGAGTGGGGGGGGAAGGGGCAGAGGGAGAGAATCTTCAAGCAGACTCCCTCCTGAGTGCAGAGCAAAGCGAAATACAACCTCAAGACCCATGAGTTCATGACCTGAGCCAAAACCCAGAGTCAGATGATTAACTGACTGAGCCACTCAGGCAGCTTTTCTGATAATTATCTTAACCTCTCTGTGTCTCTGTGTTTAATCTGCATAATAGGAATAATAACAGGATCTACTATTGTGAGAGGCAGGGGCTTTAATGAGAATGTATTCAAAGTCTTGAAATAGAGCTTGGCCCGTACTAAATCCTGAACACTAGCATTATTATGTATTCATGAATAAGCTACTAGGCTTTTTTTTTATACTTCCAAAGCCATCACAAATAATACTTGAACCAATGTAATCAAAAAGCTAAAAGGAAATAGAGATAGATATGTAGGATGATGGATGGATAGATAGATGAATGTGGGGGATTTGGAGTCAGGAGTCGCAATGCTAAATGTCCAATAACAGAGAAATGGTCATGTAAACAAAGGCACATTCCCTCCATGAACTACAGATTCAGCCATTTAAGATGCACACAATAAAGGCCATAGAAGGACAAGGGGAAATGCTTATGATAAAATCTAAAATAACAAAAACAGAACATGCAGACACACAGACACACATATTACATTTAAAGGATTATCCCAATTGTATTTTTAAAAACAGTGAAAATGATGGGATCCCTGGGTGGCGCAGCGGTTTGGCGCCTGCCTTTGGCCCAGGGCGCGATCCTGGAGACCCGGGATCGAATCCCACATCGGGCTCCCAGTGCATGGAGCCTGCTTCTCCCTCTGCCTATGTCTCTGCCTCTCTCTCTCTCTCTGTGACTATCATAAATAAATAAAAGTTAAAAAAAAAAAAAAGATTTAAAAAAAAAAAAAAAACAGTGAAAATGAAAAGAAATAACCCAAAATGGTAATTTCTGAGCTTGTAGATAACTTTTTTGTCCTTTATGATTTTCGGCACTTTCCAAATTCCCAGTAAGACAACAACAACAACAACAACAACACAACACCATAATCATTGTACAATACAAATTTTTATGGGTTTTTTTGCATATTCAAAATTCTTTGCAGTAAACGCCTATTGTTTATTTAATAAGAAAAATGATTTCTTTGTCAAAATAAAGAAACATACTTGTTTCCCAGAGACAAATAGCATCTGACCAGTCTTAGTAGCATCACAGAACCCAGAGCAAAAATACATTATGCTTTCTTAAAAGTTAACAACAATGTAATTTTAATATATTTTAAAGTATAACAGTGCACTAGAGGGTGAAATTGGTCATGTATAAGGGTTCGCTCCTACTTACCAAAAACAGAGGCAGAGGATAAGTCAGAGTGGGCCTCAGTGTATACTGGTATCCTTTCAGTCACATTGGAGAAATGGAGGCAGAGAATTTTTTTTTCCTTCCTTTTACATTTATGAGTATTCTCATGAATATTTTAGATAAAAAAATTATCTTTTTATTATAGAAATTTTGGATTTGAGGCTCAGCTTTACCAGTTACTAGCTGTATGACATTAGGGAGCAGAAAAATTACACAAACTTTTGAAAACATCACTTTCCCATCTCTAAAATTATAGTTATATCTACTTCACTGGGGAATGCTGTGCTCAGCAAAGATAATGCATGTTCAAGTGTTTCCTAAACTGTAAAGTCCAGTGCAAACTTTGGTGAAAAGAACATAGGCTCTCACTAGGCAGCCTTAGTTAACATCCTGACTGTGACACTAAATAGTGTGTGAAATCTAAGCAAAGTGTATAACTTCCCTGAGCTTCAGTTTTCTCCTCTAGAAAGTAGAGATAATATCTTTTTTTATATATAAGGTACCTGGAGCATTGTAAACACCTAATATAGGAAGGTTGTAATTATATTGTCTGTACTTTCTCAAGAATAATCAAAGTTAGCTCTTCTACTTCAAAGAGCTGTCCCAGGAGATAGGAACAAGATAGAAGTTCCTTCAAAAACTGTTCTCAAAAACATTAGCACTATGAAGAGCAAAGGGCAACTGGTAAGATGCCTGGTTCCCTACCCACCCCCCAGAGCATTTTTCCAGACTCTCTAACCCAGACACCCAAGCTCTGAGCTACCTTTCTGAAATACTATCAAAAGAAAAGAGCAAGAGAGTCTAGGTGTGAAAAAAATATGAAAAAGAAATCGTGAAGGTTAATTTTATGTGTCTAGTTCACTGAATCACAGGGTGCCCATATATTTGGTCAAACATTATCTTGAGTATGTCTGTAAGGAGGTTTAGAAGTATGATTAATATTGGGATTGGTAGACTAAGAAAAGCAGATTGGCTTCCCTAATGTGGGTGGGCCTGATCCAGTTGGTTGAAAGCCTGAATGAAACAAAAATGCTGATCTCCTGGGATTAAGAGGGAATTCCTTCTCCTTGACATCTTGAACATTGGTTTCTCCCTGCTTTCAGACTCAAGCTGAAGCATCAGCTTTTTGGGTCTTGAGCCTTCAGATTGGAACCATACCTTGCTTCTCATGGTTCTTAGGCCTCCAGACTCAGACTCCTAGGTCTCCAGCTTGCCGACTCACCCTGCAGATCTTGGAAATTGCCATTCTTCATAATCAACATGAGCCAATCCCTTAAAATCAATCTATCTATCTATCTATCTATCTATCTATCTATCTATCACATATATGGACACCATTTTTCTATAGAACCCTAAACAGGAATTCTCACCTTAAGTAACACAAATCCAACTGCTAGGAGGATTTGGGGAACCACTATGTTCCTGAATCATGTGTCTCTGCAGCCACACAGCACGAATAGGCAGCAACTATTGAGCAGCATGCCCAGCTTCTCACTGTGTCTCATCAACGTGAGCTGATAAATCATGACCTTCCCCTATTATTTGAGGATCGCAAATCAATACTTCCATTATTATTATTACTCCCAAGGCACCTCTCCAGGAACATCTGACCTGCTCTCGCCCAAGCACAGAGTGAAAAGGATGATAAATCTGTTTCTGAGAACCCATCGATCACAACATGAGGGAAAGGAGAAAACAGAAAGAAGAAATATAAGATATATGGAAAAGAGAAAGAAAGAAAGAAAGAAAGAAAGAAAGAAAGAAAGAAAGAAAGAAAGAAAGCAGAAGTTTGAAAAAGCCTTTAAAAACTCAGTGTCGGGGATCCCTGGGTGGCGCAGCGGTTTAGCGCCTGCCTTTGGCCCAGGGCGCGATCCTGGAGACCCGGGATCGAATCCCACGTCGGGCTCCCGGTGCATGGAGCCTGCTTCTCCCTCTGCCTGTGTCTCTGCCTCTCTCTCTCTCTCACTGTGTGCCTATCATAAATAAAAAAAAAAAAAAAATTAAAAAAGATTAAAAAAAAAAAAACCAAATAAAAACTCAGTGTCTTCCTAGAACTTCCTTTGATGGGAGCCCTTTGGGGTAATGGTTAAAATGGCAGTACCCTAGAGATGCCAAGTGTATAGATCAGGGGAATGACCCAATAATCTGCCTTAATTAACCACCTCTTCAGGTGATTTTATGCACTTAAAGTTTGCAGCTTAAAAACTTAGAGATCTTCACTCCTGGAAAGATCATTGGTAAGGATCTTGAGGTTTTGTGGTCCTGCTGTTCATCTCTCTGAGATAAGTTTTGCAGAATAACTGTATGCACATTTGTAGGAATGGGAAAGCATCTTTCATGTCAAAATCAGCTTCATTCCAGTGAAGCAGAGAAGGGATGCCCCTTGACTGACACCCATGATTTTAAAACCTCAGTGTGCACCAGTCAGCCAAAGGGCTTGTTAAAACAGAAGTTGCTGAGCCCCACTCCCATAGTTTCTTATTCACTAGGTCTTGGGTGGAGCTTGAGGATTTACATTTCTAACAAGTTGTCAGGTGATGCTAATGTTGCTTGTTCAGGAAATACATTTTGAAAACCATTGGTTTATACTGTGGATGGATTCTTGGAAAGCAGCACATTGAGGGTTCCCTTTTTTCTTATTTAGGCAGAAAAATGTAAATAATAGAGAGAAAAAAATCACCTGCTTCCTTTCCACCCACAATCCACTGAACTCACACACACACACACACACACACACACAGCTCCTCCTAAAAAAAAAAAATCACACCATATATTGGACTATGCTTACCTTCTTCACTGAAAACATCAGGAACCTCTCTCCACTCTTCCATGGCACACATCTACATCATAACTTCCAACAAACACACAGTACTAGCACTGTCTAGATTCATAATTGGATGTGAAATTTCCTTCAATAACTCTAATGTTTTAATTAAATATGATAAGAATCAAATAGAAAAAAAAAGAATCAAATAGAGAAAAACACAAAGAATAGAAAACACATCTCAATTCCCACCATCCCAAGATGATCCTTGATAATGAACTCATGTACATCTTTCAATGCATATATTCCGATATACATTTATAATTTTACATAAATTGAATAATATAATCTAGGTTATTTTGTGACCTTCTTTTTCTACTTATATAAAATATGTTTTAATAAAGCAAATACAACCTCAGAAATCCTCAGGAAATGTATTACTTAATGGAATCTTAATACAAATCCTCTTAGGAAATGAAAGTCTTATATATATTGTGAAAATTTATCAACACTACTTGCAGGCCTACTATGCTATCGATTTTCAGTGCATGCATGTGCACACACACGCATGTGTGCATTCCATGATTCATTCCTCAGGTTTGCTTTAGGAAGACTTCATCTCTAGTAAGGATAAGACTTTTGTAGTATATCAGAGTTCTTGGTCTAAGTCACAGTTCACAGCACAGATGGTCTAAAACTCAGAGTATGTGGAGCTTCTGGTGTAAATTCTGGATTTTGTCCAGCAGTCTAGGTCTAAGGACACTGATCTCTGGTTGCAGTTGAACTTCACCAATGTTCTGGTCCAAGAATGAGTCACTGACAAAAGATCTAGTAAGCAAAGGGCGGAAGTGAGGAGGGGGAGGGGGGAGGGGGAGGTTCTTGATAAGATCAGTACAGCCCATAGAGCACAGACATGCTCCACACCCATGCCAGGGGGCTTTCATAAGAACCAAGCACCCCTTTACATCCATAGAATGTAGTTACACATTTTTATACAGTATCCCTTTGCTAATTTGTCTCTATTTTCCAAATGAGTCTTGGTGTAAATACAAGAAATGCCCTGAGCACAGGCCCCAACATGCAGCAGGCACTCAGTGTCACTGAGAAGACAGTATGAGACTGCACATGCTCTCAGACCTCCCACTTTGTGCCTGCCTCTCCTCTCTGGGCCAGACCACACTTTCATTCTGTAGACTACAAGGCATGGACATTTCAGGACACCAAGGACACCAAGAGACAGCAATGAATCGAAGATGAGTTTCCTAGAGATGAAGCACACTTCTTATTCCCCCATCAAATCTAAAACCTAATGAAAGTCCAGGTATTACTATACAGCCTCAGCCCTCTGCTTAAAGGTAGAAATTGTCATCATCATAGTAAACTTGAGCTTCAGAATAGACCTAACTGACTTGGTGACAGAGGAAGACAACAGAAGGGCTTAACCCACCACATATAGCTAATCATGCCAGGAAATGGAAGGAGCCTTTAAAACCTCTGTATCCTTTTTCCCTGGGAGAAACTAGGGATCCTGGTAAAGTCTAATTAAGCCTCTTTTTGCCTTGCTTGGAATACAAAGCCACAATGTATCCCTAATGTATTTATAGAAGGCAAGGAAATAAAGTTTCAAATAAAGGGACAGGGAGACCATAAAAGGGATGTAC
This sequence comes from Canis aureus, assembly GCF_053574225.1. NCBI lineage: Eukaryota > Metazoa > Chordata > Mammalia > Carnivora > Canidae > Canis > Canis aureus. Next base: position 52,086,540 of record NC_135614.1, read on the forward strand.
CCATGATTCTCATCTTTAAAAGAAACTAGTTCTCTCCGCAATCCATGCTAAAGAAAAATTGTCACATGCCATTAATTCTATCTGATCCCATGAAGAAGGAAAATGCTGTATGGCAGTGCTAGGTGTCTCAAGTTTCATTAGTGATTTTCCCCAAGAGTCTCCTATAACAGCATGTAAAGCATTTAGTATAGTACCTGGATGGACCCCCGTAAGTATAATAAATATATGTAATCTAGCAGCAGCAGCTATAGCAAGAATGACTGCAGAGAGTGCTCATTTAGCTAGCCAGAACCCTGCTCAGCATAGAACTCAAGTTTTCTCACAATTAAAGAAGTACCTTTCCCATGAGCCCCCTCCCTATTCCTTCAGAGTCTGAGACTTTGCCCTTCTGTCTCCAGTCTTCCAAGTTCTTCGGCCACCCTTGGGTCTGCTCTCTGCAGTGTCCCTGAATCCACGACGACAGAGATATCCCAGCTGAAGAACTGAACTTCACAGGTCTGACACTGACACAACCCATGGAATTCAGTTCTCAAAGCTGAGGATACACACCAGCCTTCTGGAGTCAGCACAAAGCCCCCCTCCGTGTGGTCCTGGCCAGCCCCAGCCCTGTAAGATATGAGAGAGAAAAGGAAGATGAACCCAGATCAAGTCATGGCACTCATAAGTTCTAAGCATTGGGAGGGATGTGTGCAGTAGACATTGTGCATCATTTAATAGCATTAAACAATATAGCTGGTCTTCCCTGCCTCATGTCCCCAACACGTATCATCATCCCCTTGCCTGGAAAACTCTTCCCTCTCGTTAACACCAACTTATCCTTGGGTTCTCACCTTTAATGACATTTTCTCAGAGAGACCATCAATAGCAAACACTAATTGTTCACCCAACTTTTGTTTTTCCCTCCTTTCATAGTAATAGAACCCTAGAATTTAATCTGGGCACATGAACACCTGGTACATCCCAGCGTCGTGTGACTGAGTTCTGGCTCTGAGCAGAAGTGATGAGCTTTCCAATGCCTCTTTTCTCCTTCTCACTGCCTGGACTGGGGAGCCCCTCCTCCAAGGGAAGAAAAGGAGCAACATATAGAAGATCCTTGAAAATTGTAGGACTTCCGTATGAGACCTAGACTGCTTACACCTGTACTGCTGCACCAGCAAGAATTAAATATTTGCCTCATCTAAGCCAGTGCTATTTGGAAATCTCGGCTGGAGCACCTGAATGTTACAGTTTTTCTAATACCTCTTCTCTAACCCCCATTAGCCTCCTGCTATTCTCTTTCATAATATCCAGTTCTTTCCCTTTATAGCACTTACCATAATTTGTAACTATAAATCTCTCCTTATAATTATTTGATTAATATCTATCTACCCAGCAAGACTGTTTTCCACAAGGGCAGAGACCATGCTAGGGTTTTTAACATATATATAATAGCTTTCTTGAGATATAATTCACATTGTATACTATTCACTTATTTAAAGTGTACAATACAGGGGCGCCTGGGTGGCTCAGTTAGGTAAGTGCCTACCTTCAGCTTAGATCATGATATCCAGGTCCTGGGATCAAGTCCCATTGCAGGCTCCCTGCTCAGCTGAGAGTCTGCTTCTCCCTTTGCCCCTCCCCCTGCTTATGTGCTCTCTTCTCTCTCCCTCCCTCTCAAATAAAATCTTTTTTTAAGTGTACAATACATTGGTTTTGGTGTCTTCACAGAGAAAGCAACCATCATCATAATCATTAGAACACTTTCATCATCCCCAAAATAAACCCAATACCCATTAGGCACTCTGTTTTCCCCCTAGCCCTAGGCAATCACTAATCTATTTTCTGTCTTTAAATATGTGCCTGTTCTGTGCATTTTATACAAATGAAATCATACAATATGGGACATTTGTGGCCGACTTATTTTACTTAGCATGATGTTTTCAAAGTTTATTTATGTTTTAGCATGTATGAGTACTTCACTCCTTTCAATGAATGGATAATATTCCATTGTATGGATATACCACATTTCATTTATCCATCCATCAGTTGATGGGCATTTGGGTTGTTTCCATTTTTTGCCTATTATGCTTAAAGCCTCTGTGAACACTTGTGTACAATCTTCTGTGTAGACATACGTTTTCATATATCTTGGGTATATACCTAGGAGTAGAATTTCTGGGTTATATGGTAACTCTATGGTTGACCTTTTGAGGAACTGCCAGACTATTTTCCAAAGTGGCCACACTATTTTACAACTCTACTAATAGTATATGATGGTTTCAATTTCTCTACATCCTCACCAATATTTGTTATTCTCTTTCTTTTGATCATAGCCATCCTACTAGGTGTGAAGTGGTATCTTGCTGTGGTTTTGATTTGCATCTCCCTGATGGTTAATGATGTGAGCATCTTTTCATGTGTTTACTGGCCATTTGTATGTATTCTTTGAAAAAATGTGTATTCAGATCCTTTGTCAATTTCCCAAGTGGGTTTTCTTTTTTATTGACTTGTAATAGTTCCTTATATGTTCTGGATGCAAGTCCCATATATATGATTTGCAAATATTTTTCTCATTCTGTGGGTTGTCTTTTAACTTTCCTGATGGATGTGTCTGTGTGTATTTTCCACAACATTATTTCTAGCTTTAGTATAATGTCTGGATCATGGTAGGTACTCCAGAGTTTAGGAAGAAAGGAAGGAAGGAAGGAAGTTTTAGATATCACGTCACTAATTTCCTTATTTTATAGATGGAGAAATGGGAAGTCTAAAGGTACTCAGATGTCAGCATGATGAGATAATAAAAACAAGGAGCTAGAAGTTAGAACTGGGTTCTAGTCCCAGCTTGTTTCCTACTACTGTAAGAACTAGGCAAGTCACATAACCTCTCTGCACATCAGAGACCTCCTCTTTCCATAATTTGCAACTATAAATCTCTTTCATGGAAGGAGCAAAGGAACAATGCATGAGAAAGTATTGCTTGACCATGAGTTATAATTAAGGCCCAAGATCAAATAGCTTAATCAATCAAGTCAGAAAAAGTTAGTGGCTGGCTCAGTTTTGGTCCAGGGTACATGCTGGGGCATCATAATTCATTTTTCAGATTGTTGCCAATTTCCATCATCAGTTGGGATACTTTCTGGTTCAATGCAGGGAAAGAGTCACTAAGTCCCAAATCACACAAATTCTGAGGCTTCCTATCCACTGAGAGTCCTAAACAAGAAGTGATCCTTCCACTAAGTATAGCCCCGATCAGGGATAATGTCTTATTCACTACTAAATCCTTAGCACCTAACACTGTGCCCATCTATGGTAGATGCACAAAAGTATTGTTTAATTAGTGAACAAATGAATGAACAAATAAATATCAATTGTAATATGAACCCAAATCTCAAAATTTTAATGAAGCAGATGAGAATGAATTTACCAGGTAGAAGAATTCTGAGGTAGCATCTGGGCATATCTAAGGGTAGTAACACAAAATGATTAAAGAACAGGCTTTTGAGTTTGTCTACCAGGGTTGTAATCCCAGCTCTGCCACTGGCCAGCTGTGTGAACCTGGACAAGTTACTGACCTCTCTGAGACTCATTTTTCCCACCTGTACTATAAGGATAATAGTAGATCTACGTCACTGATTTGTTGGGATTAAGCCAGGTAATGGTTCTAGAACACAGTGCCTGGCATGAAGTAAACATTCAATAAACGGTGTTTTATATCAGAATCAGGAATGAGTGATGTGACAGATTAACAAAGTCTGTGACAAATACAGAAAGGGGGGGAAAAAAAACAAATACCGAAAGGGAAAGAGGCAGCCACATATTTTAATCTCTGCTTATACTTATATTTGTTTATATCTATCGCTGTGCTACACCCATGCCTTTCACTCCTGTTCCATGCCAGGCTTCATGCTCCATTCATCCATGGCCCTAAGCCAAAACTCCAGGCATTTTTTATTCTGGTTGGATCCACACAATTTGGTGATTACTATATACATGTCTTGTACTGCTCATGCTGTAGCATCAATTTTGCCTACTCAGAATGATCCCCTGGCACTTGCTTCCCTGGGTGGCATGTAATGGCTTCTCTATCACCCTCAACTAAATGTAGCCTTTTATACTTAGAATACAGTGCAATGGGGCAGCCCGGGTGGCTCAGTGGTTTAGCGCTGCCTTCAGCCCGGGGCCTGATCCTGGAGACCTGGGATTGAGTCCCACGTCAGATTCTCTGCATGGAGCCTGCTTCTCCCTCTGCCTGTGTCTCTGCCTCTGTGTGTGTGTGTGTGTGTGTGTGTGTGTGTGTGTGTGTGTGTGTCTCATGAATAAATAAATAAAATCTTAAAAAAAAAAGAATACAGTGCAATGAACAATGTACATATCTGCCTTGGAGGGACTCCACTGTTTCATCTCTTTTTTTTTTTATTTATTTATGCTAGTCATACAGAGAGAGAGAGGCAGAGACACAGGCAGAGGGAGAAGCAGGCTCCATGCACCGGGAGCCTGACGTGGGATTCGATCCTGGGTCTCCAGGACCGAGCCCTGGGCCAAAGGCAGGCGCCAAACCGCTGCGCCACCCAGGGATCCCCACTGTTTCATCTCTTAAGTAAATCTTGCTTCCTCCCTTGATGTGAAGGAAAACCAAGATATGGAAGAAGAAAAAGTGATATCTACATCCTAATGTGATCCAACATGGATGACCCTGAGATAAGAGAGTCAGCAACAAAAAAATCTAATGGGAAGTGGGGAGCCACACAACATTAACTGCCAGGTACAACCGTTTGCCAGACCCACACAAGCCACTTGACATGCAAATCTCGCTTCACTCTCACAACCCATAGGAAGTAGATATTGTTGCCATCTCTACTTGACAAGAAGAAAAAAAATTGAGAGGAGGAAGAGAAAGGGAAGGAAGTAGGAGGACTAGAAGGTAAACAGTTAATACATTCAAACTAGCACACACAAAACTAACATTTCTTTTCAAAAGATTTTATTTATTATTTGAGAGAGAGTGAGAGCATTTGTACATGAGCAGCAGGCAGGGCAGAGGGAAAGGGAACAAATCTCAAACAGACTCTGCACTGAGTGCAGAACCCAACATGGGGTTCAATTTCATGTCCCTCAGATCATGACCTGAGCTGAAACCAGGAGTCAGACACTTAATGGACTGGGTCACTAAGGTGCCCTCATAACTAACACCTCTAACCATTCTGCCCCACTGCCTGCCTCTTGAAAAAGTTTAAAAAATAAAGAAAATTTCTTCCCTAAAGGAAAATAAGGTGCCAAGGTATAGAGATGAAAAATAAGTAACTGTAGGAGGTAACATGTAACACATATTCAGGCAGGCCTCAACAAGAGGGGCCAGCAGCTGGTGGAAGGAAGACCTCACTCTGTGACCGGCCCCTAGGAAGATACCCTCCCTCCCACAGTCTACCTTGGCTCAGTATGTGGAATTCAGAGGCCCAGGCTAGAACCCTGGCATATTTGACTCATTTCTTTCACACCTTCCATTCAACTTTCCACAAATCCTGAGAGCTCTTCTTCACAGCATAGAGGAATCTAACCCTTTACCCTCACCCAAGACCCATCACCTGACACTTAGACCCCAGCAACCACCTCCTTGCTGCCCTGTTCCCCTCCTGCCTCTATGGTCCACCCTCAAACAGCAGCCAGAGGGATCTTACCAGCAGGTGAATCAGATTCTGCCACTTCCCTGCCTAAAGCTCTCCAATGGCTTCCTTCACACTCAGAGCAAAGTCCAGACCCCTTAGCATGTCCTGCAGGCCTGTGTGATGTGGTCTCCATCTGTCTCCAGGCTCATTTCCTACCATCCTTCCTTCATTCACCCACTCCTACCCATGTGGCCTCCTTGCTGTTTTGAGTCCCCCAGGCTGTTTCCTTTTCCTGGAATGTTCTTCTTCCAAATATTTGCAATGTTCACCTCTAATTTCTTTCAGACTCATGTGTCATCTCATTAGGATCACCTGACCCCCAAGCTAAAATAACCACAAACATGCTCACTCTCACCCCTGTGTGCTCCATCCCCCTGCCCTGCTTTTTTTCATTAAATTTCTTTTTTCTTTTTTTGTTTTAAAGATTTTTATTTATTTATTCATGAGAGATGGAGAGAGAGAAAGAGAGAGAGAGAGAGGCAGAGACATAGGCAGAGACATAGGCAGAGGGAGAAGCAGGTTCCATGCAGGGAGCCCAATGTGGGACTCAATCCCGGGTCTCTAGGATCACACCCTGGACCAAAGGTGGCGCCCAAACCACTGAGCCACCTGGGCTACCCCCTTCATAAAATTTCTATTCTGTGATAATTCTGCTTACTTATTTATTACCTATCTGCCTCACAAGACTGAAAATATGCACTTTGACCAGAATTGTGCCTGGTGTAGTCAGCCAGTTCTCAACCTGAGAACTTTTTTTCATTATCATCCCTGAAAGAGCCTCTTTAGACATTTTTTCCTAATCACCCCCACTATGAAATTTTAATACCACAGGTATACTGTTTATATGCTATATGTATGTCTGTACGTCATACATAAAAACAGTAAGATTTTTTTCACCACCCCTCCCCAAGAGCCAATTTTCATGTTCTGGGAGCATATTTCCCCCATTGGGAATGCATGGAATACATGCTTGATGAATATGTGTTGAATGGCTAAAGCTCATGAGGTGAACAGCAAGCTGAAAGATGGACATCACACAAGGAATTAAATTCGGCTGGGGAAATTCCAGGTGATCTCCCCATATCAACCCTCCAATCTTAGTATGAATACATCCCATCAGGCTGCTTCTGGTGGCTACTTTTTTAAATTCAGGTTTTCAGCTTTTATTTTAACCCTGATCTTGTTTGTATCCCAACTCTTACTGCTATTTTGGATGCTTAAATTCACTTTTCTTTCACCTTCCTCTCATCCCCAAGCGTGTTTTAAAAAACAGATGTCCCCCTCCATTCATCCACAATGCATCCTTCATCCCACAAATCATCATTGAGTTTCTATGTGAGCCAGACTCTGGGATAAAAAGATTATTAATATCCAGCCCCTGCCGTCTGGGAGCTTATGGGTACATGAGTGTAGACAAATGGGCATTTATACAACATACAAGTGCCCTAGTAGGAGAGACCATTTGCTTTGAAAGGACAACTATATCAGCCCAGAGGAATCCCTCCTTCCACAATATCCACTCATTCATTTGTTCATTCATTTGTTCACTTATCCATTGCCATTTACTTATAGAGCACCTGCTTGATGTCAGGCTCTGAGACAAAAGCTGGAGATATAGCAGGGATCAAGAGGAACATGACCCTTGCCTTTGACCCCATGGAGATCACCAAATAACAGGAGAGACCAAGATCTCAGAACAGTCAAACAAAACAAATGAGCTCAAATGTGAGCAGTGCCACCAGTGGAAAAGCACAAAATCCTATGAAGCATCTGGTGGTTAGGAAGAAGTAACATTTAAGAAGAAATCCATAAGAAGAAAGGAAGGAGAAGGAGAAGGAGGAGAAGGAGGAGGAGAAGAAAGAAGAAAGAAAAAGAAGGAAGAAGGAAGAAAGAAGAAAGAAGAAAGAAAAGAAAGAAGAAAGAAGAAAAAAGAAGAAAGAAGAAAGAAGAAGAAGAAGAAATAATAATCCTGAGTGTGCCTGGCTGGTTCAGTCAGTAGAACATGCAACTCTTGATCTGAGGGTTGTGAGTTCAAGCCCCCATGTTGGGGGCTAAGAAAATAAATCAAAGAAGAAGAAATCCTGAAGGAAAAACAGCCTGTGGACCGATGAGGAACAGGTAAAAGTGCATACAGGCAAAGAGAACAGAATGTTAAAACACTAAGATAGGATGTGACTGAGCACAAGTGTGGACTGGCAGGAGTCTCTCTGCCAGGGCCAATAACAAGGACAGGGACAGCATGGAAGTAAGGGAGGCCCAGGCAGCCCTTCACATCAGCCTTGCTTAGGAATTTGGAGTTGACCCTAATAGAAGCAAGAGGAAGCAGGGAAGCAATGAGATCCCCACTGCATTTTTTAAATATTCTGGGTTGGTGTGGCAAAAGTTGGGAAGAGGGCAAGAAATAATCCTGTGTATCCATTACCTAATCACACAATTTAACCCTTAATCCTGGAAAGTCTTGAATCCATCCGTACAAGTCTTTCAAGACAGTGAAATTCTCAGGGACAGGTATGATATTTTCAACTTCTTTAGCAGTACCCCATAACAGGAGTGTACTGCACATGGTAGATAATTGGAAAACATTTCTTGAGTAATTATTTTGTAATAAATTCTAGGCTTTTCTTAAATTATTACTCCTTTTCTCTGCCCATCCTCTCTTGCCCCCACTATCTCACCTTCTGCCCAACTAATGCATTCTTTTATTTTTTTCTTAAAGATTTTATTTATTCATTCATGAGAGATACAGAGAGAGAGAGAGAGGTGGAGACCTCTCTCCAGGCTCCCTGGAAGCAGGCTCCCTTCAGGGAGCCCAGTGTGGGACTCAATCCCGGACCCCAGGATCACGCCCCAAGCTGAACGCAGACGCTCAACCACTCAGCCACCCAGGCATCCCCGACTGACACATTCTTGTTCTGAAGACCACCACAACTTGCAGACATCCTCCCTCCAAGCATTCTGAACAGTTACTGCATGGCACAAACAGGTGATATCAGAAGCTCTGCCTATACCAAGTTCACCCAGGCCCTCCAACCTGAGGTTCCTCAGAGCCTGCATTGCCAGCAAGGCAGTAGTTTGCTCCTGGGCTGCCCATGCAGGCAGGCCAAAATGCACTTAAACTGTATAGTCAGAATCATTTCTCAGCCACAATGGAGAAGAGGACAGAGGAACTCAGAAAAGTAATTGCCTCCTATTTATCAGAATGTACTCTGTGCTATGAGCCATTTTGTCAACTTCAGGAGATTTGTAGTCAGGAAACATAGAAACCAAAACAATACGAAGTATTTTTAACCATTGACCATTTACATTTATCAACACTACTGTTCTCTTCATCACTAGGATTTTCCCAGCGGAGAGCCCAGGAAAACTGAAGTTGCATTCAATCAATAAAAAGTTAAATTCTTTTTTAAAATAGAATTCTACTGTGTGACTCTATTGGGCAAATGTATAATTTAGCCTATGAAAAGAAATCCCTCACCTGATTTGGTCTTGGTGCATTATGATAGCCGAGTAATTCACTGCTATTTCCAAGAATTCATCCCCTTCTCTCTTACATATTTTTCCCACCATTTGAGGAAAAAATAAAAACTAACCCAAAAGTTGTTACAAATATCATCTTGCTGGGGCACCTGGGTGGCTCAATGGTTGAGCATCTGCCTTTGGCTCAGGTTGTGATCCCAGAGTCCTGGGATTGAGTCCCCCATCAGGCTCCCCATAGGGAGCCTGCTTCTCCCTCTGCCTATGTCTCTGCCTCTCTCTGTCTCTCATGAATAAATAAAAATATTTTTAAAAATATGTTTCATCTTGCCAAACAAAATTACTACTGTGGCGTTCTGCTCTTGCTCCACAGGGTTAGAATAAAGGAATGCATTTTCCATATGTGAGGCTTTTAGGAGAGCTATTAATCTATTATAACTTTAGAAATCTAAAATCCGGGATCCCTGGGTGGCGCAGCGGTTTGGCGCCTGCCTTTGGCCCAGGGCGCAATCCTGGAGACCGGGGATCGAATCCCACATCGGGCTCCCAGTGCATGGAGCCTGCTTCTCCCTCTGCCTGTGTCTCTGTCTCATTCTCTCTCTCTCTCTATGACTATCATAAATAAAAATTTAAAAAAATTTAAAAAAAAAAAAAGAAATCTAAAATCCTTTCACATCTCAATCAATCCTTGTCTTCCAGTCCACTCCTAAAGGTATAAAGGAGATGCATCCAAATTGCTTTATATGCTCACTATAAGAAAAAAAAAGAAATAGTTCCTTACAGGGAGCACTCTATTTTTAAAAAGTTTTTAAATAGTCTGCATAATTATCTCATTTAGATCTCTGCTCATAGCCTTAGGAGGAAAGCTGGAACACACATGGCCATACTAAAGAAACAGGGTCAACAAATCTTTGCCAGTTAGAAACTGCAGGGTTATCTGCTAGTGTTGAACTTCCCTAGTCCTTTGTGCAAAACAAAATCCCCCTTATAACCATGAGGTGAGTTCTTGCAATGAGAAAAGAGACTTACCAGAACACAACTTGCCAAACAAATTATTACAGCCACATACCAGGTGCCCAGCCCCTCTAGGCTTTAGAGCCCAGTCAGCCAGGAAGCAGACAGAGCCTAGCCTAACACGAAACATGCTTAAAGTCTGTTGAAATTGTCTGATGAACTAGAATTTTCGGCCTACTCATTTTAATTTCAGGACCCAGGCTGCAAAAGTGGACAACTCTTTTCTCTCTGGGCTTCCAACCTATCCACTTCAAATTTGATAACTATTTCCTATTTTGGGGAAAAATAATTCAAAGCTCCATGTCCCTGTGTCCATGGCCTTGATTATCTGTCCTCCTGTGTACAGGCTCTTCCCAGGTCCAGGGTCCATGCCTTTGCGGTTACTACGATACTATCCTGGGGACTTCCCTAACTCCCTATTTCTCCAGTTTTCAAGTTTCACCTGTCCAAAGACTTCAATTTCCAGGGTATATTTCCCTGTAGAGGCACAAAAGGTCATGCTTGACCTGGATGTACCCCATCACCCCTTGCATGGTGCCCAGCTTATGAAGGACACTTTAATAAATAATATCCATAACAATTATCATAATAGCTAAGATGTATGAAGCAGTTATGTGCCAGCCACTGGGCTGAATGAATTCTCTCATTTAAAATTTACAACAGAGCTGTAAGGTAGGTACTATGGTCAAAATGACTTCATAGAGGAGAAAAGACTATGTAACTTAATGAGTCTTGTCTGGCCCACTACCCCTCTGGCCCAGGCCAGGACATTCCTCTCTCCTCTTCAAACCAAGTCCTGGTTTCCCTGGAGGAAGCGAGCCCTTCAGACAAAGGTAGAGACAACCCACACCCCCATGTCAGCCAGATCTTTTTAAACATTAAAAATAATCACCCCCACAAGACAGGCTCTTGGGCAAGCTTAATAGCAAACATTATGGTTTTACAAAAGCTGCTGCAATGAAAAAAAGAAGAGGGGTAGGCAACTAAGTAACATGAATTGCTGGAAGACACGTCTTCCATCCATCCCCCTCTGCATTGCAAGACGATGGTGTGTTTTGATGGAAAATAAACACAGTGTTCCTGAAGTCATCAAGTGAATGAATCATGTAAATTCTCAGTCTTCTCCTTATCCTGGATTTCTCTCTTCCCACTGTCATTACCACCTTGCTCAGAAAATCATTTCTGCGCTTTTCTGCTGCTCACAGAGCTGGATTGTCACTTAAAAGCCTGTTAACTAAATGGAATTGCTCTTCTGTAGCTGCAAATAAAATTCACACGCAGCTCAGATGAGTTTATCATGGGAGCTGATTAATTAGCAGTTACGGAGCCCTGAAAATAGAGTTCCATTTCATTAACGAAGACATGTAATTTTTTGGCAAATATCGTTGATTTCAACACAGTTGCTCCATGGTGGGGAAGATATGGAGGTAGTAGAAAAATAGGAAATCTGTGTGGTAATAGGAGTGAGATCAAATATAAAGCAATAACAGCAATAGTTAACACTGAGCTAGGGGCTGGCCTACCAGAGTCTGTTCTAAGTGCTTCACATGTATTTGTTCCTTTGGTCCTCAGGACCATCCTAGGAGACAGGCACGATTATGATTTGCATTTGCAGTTTACATGGGAGGAAATGGAGGCACACGACTACTAAGGAGGGCCGGGGTTAACCCTCAGGCAGTACCCCTCAGGTGCTCTCAATTGCTGGGGAGGGGTGTTTACTTGCAATGTCTGCAGAAAATTTTTATTATCTTGAGTCTTCAAGGGTGCCAGTGGCATCTTATCCAGTGGGTACAGGCCAGGGATGCTGCTAAACATCCTACAATGCACAAGATGGTCCCTACGGCTAAGAATTAATGGTCCCAAAATGTCAAGAGTACTGAGGAGAAAACCTACTCCAGAGCTTCATCCTTCCCATTGTGTCCAAGGCTTGTGCTCAAAGAACAGGGCATTCCGTATAAGGAGCAGGTCACTAATGATGACCTCTTTCCCTATGTACTAGCAAGATGCACATGCTCCTCCCTGGCCATAAAGAGGGTTACTAATGCTTTCCTTGCCTGAAGTCTGGATGTGACCTCTTAAAAGCCTTGTGAGCTCTCAGGTTCCCTACCAAAAGCTATGAATTCTCTAGAAACAATATTAATTAAACATGTGATATTGGGACAGAAATAGCAAGCACATCAATAGAATAAAAGTGAGATTCCAGAAAGACATCTGTGTATATGTGGGACAGGCAAAAAATATCCTTTCAAATCAAAAAGCAGCTGAGAGGGATATATAGAAAAAAAAAATTCTCTGTACTATCTATGCAACTTCTCTATAATTCTTAAACTATCCCAAAGTTAAAAAGTTATTAAAAAAAAAAAACAGAAGGGGGAAAATTTTTTCCATAAAGGAAAAAATTAACATCAGACCTATTTCATAATATATCAAAAATACACTTCAGGGGTACCTGGGTGGCTCAGTCGGTTAAGCTAAGTGTCTGCTTTTGGCTCAGGTCATGATCCTGGGGTCCTGGGATCAAGCCCTGTATCATTGGGCTCCCTCCTCAGCAGGGAGCCTGCTTCTCCCTCTGCCCCCCACCCAGCTGGTGCTCTCCCTCTCTCTCTCTCTCTCTTTCTCTCTCTCTCTCTCTCTCTCAAATAAATAAATAAAATCTTTAGGAAAAAAATATACTTCAAATGGATAAAAGAGCTACTGTAAATAAACAATGCAATAACAACTAAGACTAAAAAGTTCCGTAAGTAAATGTAAGAATAAATCCTTATAACCGTCACATGAGAAGGGCTTTCCTAAACAAGGCACAGAAACCATTAAGAAATAGACTGGCAAGTTTGAGACCATGTAGGTGGTGATGCAAATGCATGTTGAAGAAGGAAGGTAAAGAAGTGATCAAAATGGTTTTTGCAGACCCCCTTTGGGAGAAATTTCATAGCCAACCCTTTGAATCTCCAGTTACAGAAGTCAAAGGAAAAAAGGCCCTTAGGTGGATACCCACTGGCATTCCTCTCTAATTAGCTTTGGATTTAGGAGGGAAATTCTTCCTTTTTTCTGCTCCTGGTATCACGAGGTTGAAGGAAGTCCCTGGCAAGCAGACAGTATGTTCCTGGTGCATGGGGCACAACCCCACAGCCTAAGTCTTGGCTTTGGTAGAACAAGGGGCTCTTTTCTTATTATTTTAATGTCTGAGCTGATCTGAGTGACATTTCTTCCAGCAGTGGGAGCAGCTAGTAGCAACTACTTTAGGCCAGACAACTGCTGATCCCTGAACACCAGCCCCCCAGCCCCCACCCCCGCCAAAATGATGGCACTGCATGACTCTCCCCAGTACCACAAGACACAAAGCTAGAGAAAATTGTCCAGCTCCAAACCCAAAACTCTGGTATTAGCTTCCCTTGACATCTCCACAGTGTAATGTCTCAATGTCCAAGAAATAGTAAAACTCTGGTAAATATAGTCATTTTTTCATCATGATCTTGTGTTTTTATCTCCCAATAAGGAATATGTCCAAATAGTCATGTCATTAAGGATATACATTTCTGGCAGAGAAGGGAACCTAAGAAAAATCTACACAGGACAGCCCCAGTGGCTTAGCGGTTTAGCACCACCTTCAGCCCAGGGTGTGATCCTGGGGACCAGGGATTGGGTCCCATGTCAGGCTCCCTGCGTGGAGCCTGCTTCTCCCTCTGCCTGTGTCTCTGCCTCTGTGTGTGTGTGTGTGAGTGTGTGTGTGTGTGTCTCATGAATAAATAAATAAAAGAAAATAAAGAAAAATATACACAGAAGCACAAACAAGGCTCTCTGTAACCCCTTTGATGGTATAACCATCTATTTGCATTTTCCCAGAATCTCTTTTTTTTAAAGAATCAAAGATACTTTCCTGGAGAAAGGATAACAAATAGCCTGTAAAGCACCATTATCAGAGATGGTCTGGAATGGAAAAAAAAGTCAGAAAATGAGTTTGAGTCCCTTTTGGGCAGTGGGGCCTTGAGTAGGTCACTTGACCTCTTTGAGTCTCAATTTCCTTAGCAGTAAAATGGGTATAATTCACTCATTCAACAAATATTTAATAAGCTCCCATTATGTGTCAATTCCACTTGTCTCTACTAACCTTATGAATTTTACAGAAGAATTACATGACCTGTGAAAATGCTTTACAAACTATAAATTGTAAAAATACTTCATTAGTTATTGCAAAAAAAAAATTTTAATGGTATTATTAAGATTGAGGCCAAAACCAAAATAAGGAATTTTTGCCAGATTATAGAACAACTAGTAGGAGGAATCACCATTTGAATCCAAAAAGTATCCAGAAGCAGGCTTTTAGGGACTACACACAAGATTATAAATTGCTGACAGCCAGAGAAAACAAATATTTGCTACAGATTCAACCCAAAGGCCTACCCTGAGATGATGATATTACACTCATTTCCCGAAGGTCCCTTGGAAAAAGTGGAGTGATAGGAATTTAGAGACAGGATGACCAATAAGCTTCACTGGCCTTCCAGCCATGACCACACCCCATCCCATACCTGGGCCTGGTGGAATCCGAAGAGAAGACCCCAAGACTACCTACCCCACACACCAACAATCCAAGCAATTCCAAACAATCTGAGCAAACCCCAAAGCCAAGGTTTCTACCTTCCTCTCCCTCTGTGAGTTCCAACCACAAAGAGCTTCTTGTACTACTGCTTATCTGTTCAGGGAGAACAATGCATAAGGACAAGCAAGGTGGTTTGTTCTAAAAACAAATGAAGAGAAATTTGTTCTGTTCAAAAACCCAGTCAACATCTTGGGGGCAAATGTCAGCACAGCGCTGCCATCAGAAGGGTCTGGGGCAAAACAAAGTGTAAACCCGAGCAGGCAAATGAAATAATGGGCACTGAATGTGAAGGTCCCAAATGACAAGAAAATACGATAATATAATAACTAAGCTTTCAAGAAAGAAAAGCTACAAAAGTCCCAATTAATATACAGTCAAGTTCAGTAATGTAAAAGAAAAGATTTAAAAACTCTTATATCCAAAAACTGAATGAGATCAAGAATAGGAAACAGCAAACAAAATATAGCAGCCATAATCCCCCACTGCCTAAGCCCCCAAATTACATCACATGTACCATGAATTATTTACATGCTATTGTCACTGCAAGAAAGTTTATTACTTGCTAAACAGAGGCCACAGTCTACAAGTCCAGGGTTTAAAGCATATTATTTTATGATCCGTATAGATTCTATGCCACTTCCCAACTCCACCATACCCCACCCTGAAAATAACAAAAGGTTAAAAATATTTTCATTTTGGAAATGGAGCTACATCTTAACTAAAGCACTGGAAATATCTCCAAACCACTGACATTTTTATATTTATAGACCATGACAAGAAGAGTCTCACCTATTTTAACTCTAATGTCATTCAATATGCCTTAAACATCTTGATTATATCTTTAATGTGCCATTTACTCTGCAATAATCCACTGTACAAAGCCTGCTGCCTCTCACACAGAAGATAAGTACATAATAAATCAGCTTGCAATGATTATTTTTCCCAGCTCATACTCACAGAGTGCTCCTAAAATTTCATTTTATTTTATCTTTTCCAATTCAGCGGCCGGTTCTCCCCCTCCTCATTTTGCTACTTCGGCCTGTCCACCCAGCCCTCCCCTTTGGCATGGCTTCCTACCCAGGTTTTACCACTCGTCGCGGCCCTGCCACCACCATCCAGGGAAGGAAGAGAGTTGTCAAGTGTCTTGGAGCAAGAGCATCTTTCTGGAGAAAGGCTCTTGCTCACTGGAGTAGAGGAAGGCACGCAAAGGCCTATTTGCATATGCTTTTATTCCATTTCCACACCCTGCACGCAAACGCTCTCTGGAAAGTCCCTTCTCAATTCCCTCCTCAGACGGAGAGGGGCGGGGAGAGGTTGGGCCAGAATGGAAGGTTCCAGCCTGACAGTGTTGGTTTCTCCCTTGGGGGAGGCTTCAGCCTCCCTCCTACTGTCGCCTGGGTCTGGACCCACAGTTCAGGACTGGGGTCCCTCTTCCAATGTGCCCCTGGGAGCAGACCAGTGCTCTGGCCTGTGCACTCTGGAGAGTTCTGAGCAGGATGCCGTGCTCTGCTCCAGCCTCCCCCGAGGAAGTTCTGGTCAGGCGCTGGGTCCCGGGCTTCCTGTCTGTACTCTCCGCAGCCCTGTGGGGAAATCCCAAGACCTTTATCCGCGGCCCAACAAGCCTGATGGCTTTTCAAGTATGTGCAGGCTGAGTTTCGGTCAAAACCTCAATTTAACGTTAACCAAAAATAAATAAATAACATGTGTGCTGGCATTTATTTTAAAAGAAAGAAAGAAAGAGTCAAGAAAAGAAAAAAGAAAAAAGAAAAAAAGAATCAGAAAGAATAAGGACCAGGGAGAAAGTTCTTTTTCTTGCTGTGGCTATGTAAGGCCTGGATTTGCTCACCACTTAAACACACAGATGCTTTCAAGTGTAAACTGGCTGCTTGAAGTGAACAATGACTTGCCGAGGCAGGAGACCCAGAAATTTGACTCCCAATACTCTTCTCCAAAATGTGGACAGACAAAGCAGTCTTGTGTCTCACTCCGCTCAGGATTAACAGTAATAGCTCATTTGTATTGGGCACTTACTGTGCACCAAGCATGCTGCTAAACGTTTCACAAGCATGATCTTTCCTGATCCCATAGCAAGCATGTCAGATGGCCAGTGGTTTGAGCCCCATATCACTGGTGAGGGAATCGTATCTGTGATGAGGTTACGGTGATTTGCCCAAGATCATGCAATTAGTAACTGCTTCCATGGGTGTCCTTGGCTGCTCCTTTCTCCAAACTGGAACAGCCTTGGAATATGCAACTGCAAAGTAGTGTTCCCAAAGATTAGTAGGACATCCCAATGCTGGAAATTTATTCATGGACAGAAGAGAGCCAGTTCAAAGGTTTTTGCTTCCAATAGAGTTAGTCATATCCCTGACCTCCCCAGAAGGTGTTCACTGCTCCCCTTGCTGGGCTCCCAAATGTTTTTTTGGTTTTTTGTTTTGTTTTGTTTTTGTTTTTTGAACTTCTATTATAGATAATTTTTTAAAAGCAAATATTGAGCACTTACTATATGCCACAAATTATACATACATACAGGTTCTCACTCAATCCTCCCCACGACCCCAAAAAGTGGATACTGTTATTATACCCTGATTACAAAAGAGGAAACTGAGGCTCAGAGAGATTTAAGGACTTGCACCAGGTCACGTAACTAAAAGTTAGCAGAGCCAGGGCCTGAACCAAGGCTTCCCCTCCTCCAATTGCTGACTACCATCCATCACATCACACTGCCTCTCAAGAGGTTCAATATCAAAACTGCGGGCTGATGTGAGACTCTATCTCGTGGGAAAGGCAGCTTCTTAGGGGTATGGGCCAGGCTCTGGGAGCTGACCTTCAGGTACTATTCAGCATTTGCTGAAGCACTGGGTGGATGGGAGGAAGGAAGGATAAGGCCATCAGAAGAGTTAAGAGTACTCTTAACAGACCCTACATAGAACTAAGGAGTTGATGATCTACTTGTGAAACTTTTATAAAAAGTTAAAAGCTGCCTAATGTCAGTCAGTGATGATCTTCAGATGAAATCTGAAGTCATTTGGGTCCAGCGTAGGGGCTAAGGGCAGGCTCCCCCAAAACGTGCTGCTTTGGTACATTGGTGATTTTAAATGCAAGTTACTGAAGAGACAGACAGCCTGTGTAAGAAGGACACCCAGACACTCCTCTGTCCCCCTAAAAGCAGGAAATAAATCTCCCATGTGAAAGTCACCCTCTCTGTACCAGGAGGTAGAGAGACAAGCTTATCACCAGAGATAGGAGATTTAGAGCTCAGAAGGCTGTTATGAGCCACCCTGTTACCTCTCACTAATTTACTACCCCAGCCCAAACTCTGATCACAGCTCCCAAAGTTAAATTTGCTTTGTCTTGCCAATTTCTCACAGATTTATTGCCTCTTTGTCTAAAAAGTATAAAAACTGCCTGCTTGGTCACTTATTCAGTTCTCAGTTTCACTGTTGGGCCTCCCTACATGTGTAATAAAACTTTATGGGTTTTTTCCTCCTATTAATCTGTCTCATGTAAACTTAATTCCTAATCCAGCCGGAAGACCTGGAGGGTAGAGTGGAGTTTTTCCTTTCATTCACCATTAACTGGGGCTGGGCGCAAATGGAAGAAACAGGAAGAGCCTAGG
The DNA here is from genome assembly GCF_053574225.1 of Canis aureus. NCBI lineage: Eukaryota > Metazoa > Chordata > Mammalia > Carnivora > Canidae > Canis > Canis aureus. The sequence goes on from NC_135614.1 coordinate 52,104,889, forward strand.
GCTGGTTTCTGCTAACAAGTCCATTATCCCATTGCAGTCAGTTAACCTGCCTTCTGCGTTCCTAAGGGCTCCCTCACAATAGGTGGGGGCCATCTGGCACAGTTTTCCAGAAATATGCAAGAGGCAGGATTTAATATCTATGTGCTGCCAGCAGTAGGCATCTCTACTGTGTGCCTGTTGCCTCAGTGGGATAGACTTAAAATCTTGAGCCAGGTGTTCATGCACCAAATATAGGAGTCTAGCCTCACCCTTGTATAATCAAAATTGATTGTATCATTTTTGTTTTATTTGGAAGGGCAGGTAAAGTGGAGGTGAACTTAAACACTATTTATGGAACTTATATGGTAGGCAAAGAGCTAAGCACTTTTCCTATATTATCTCATCTAATGCTCATAAAATGGGTATCACCGTCTCCATCTCACAATGAGAATGTACAGATGACACAAGCTTTGAGAAGTTAAACACCTTCCCAGTTACAGAGTTAGAAAGGCTGTGACAAGAGGAGGGGACTGGTGGGATGAGTATGAATCTTCCTGGAGGACAAGAACACTGCCTTTCCCAGTTTGGAGTCTCAGTCTAACTAAACGTCACACTATGGTCTTTACAGGCACTTGCAAACACAAAAGCTAATAGGATTATTGAATTGAAGCTATTTTCTATCCAGTTCCTCAGAGAAAAATGGGAATAACATCAGTACAAAAGTTTTGAGCTTTGCATTATCTTATTCTAAATCTAAGCAGGGCCACCCTTCCTTTTGAACAACTCATTCGTTGCCCCCAACCCTCTACCATGGTATTAGACATTTCCAAATGTATCCATATACCACAATAAATATTACACAGAGGCAGGCCTTGATTTTGCACAATACTGTATTAACCGAAACTAATGTTGATATAGAAGTTGAGTTAAAATTCATAAATTGTTACAATGTTATAATGTTATGTTGGGGAGGCATTTAAGTAAAGTTATTAACCTTGATTTATGTAGTTTTCTTTTTGAATTTCAGAACCAATTTTTCCCCCCACGAGCTACTGAAAAGCACATACACACACACACATTGTCCAGAATCTCTGGTGTGTTACTTGGCTCCATGTTTAAGTGATGGTTTTGCCCCATGTTTCACGATGCATAGACAGGAAACTTAAGAATCTTGTCACTATCCACCTTAAATATCACTGTGTGAGCCCAGGTGTACAAAAATGTCAAACTGGAAAGACGACCCTCAAAAATGCCCCTGAGTATGATGGGGACGTCTCCACCTAAGGTCTTTGGCCCTCAGACTCTTTGATCCAATCCTGGGAAATTATGACATAGATGGCTATGAAAAATACCCCCAAATGTCATGATGATGGTTGTGTTTCCAGCCCACTCAGTAGCTGAGATGTTTGGGGTTCTTGAACCCAGGAAATCCCCAAAGAGACAGCCTCTGTTGGGGTAGGGGTTAGAGCTAGTACCTTGATCACCTTACAGTTCAGCTAGAGCCCAGAATGAGGATTCAGACCCTTGTCTTTGCAGGTTCAAGCAGAGGTTAGTGGTACCTGGTGGACTTCCACTATCTGAAGGAAAATCCCATGTAACCAAGTGCTTTTCCACTCAGGTGCTGTATACAAAGCATAATGAGTAGCAGCAGGCCTCTGGGCTGCCACAGCCCCAGTTTCTCCCTGCCACCATCATATCACAGTACTATCCAGCATGCAGATTCTCCAATGTTTTAACTTCTCATTTGTGAACAACCAGTCTGTCCAATGAGTTTAACACCTGTCAAGGCAACAAGGAGTAGTATAGAGAGCCAAACATCAGACTCCAACTGAGAAAAACTAACTTAATTTCTAATTAACTTCTAACACATCAGGAATAACTCCAATAACTTCTACCTGACATGGCAGAGTAAAAGCTGACATTTTTTGAAAAAGCAATAAAGTGTCAAACATAATACAAGGCCCATAACAGGCCCTGAAAATGACAGAGCAAAAAATTTCACCTATGAAATATCTCAGTGTGTCTTGTGTGGCCTCTCTATGAGCTGGGCATCCAAACAGGTAGCTCAAATTTTGCACTGGGTAAAGACAGCATACTATGCTGTTATGCAAACAAGCAGGAAGACAATGATCATGCCAAATGCATTCCTGCATCTGGAGAGTCTGCTCCTGAAATGAAGTGTGTGAGTGGAGAATCAAGACTCCCTGGAGGTGGGAACACAACAGGGGGCCCAGAAGACAAGCAAAGCATCCCCACCAGCAGCAGGCAACAAATCCTAGCACACTGACACACCCAGCCCCTACAAACGAAGGGAGTCATCACATCAATAATGTAACAAAGATTTAGCCAGGCAATGCCCCTGAGTAAAGCTGTTTTAACATCAAAATACCAGCAACAAATCTAATCATCCAAAATTGAGAATTGATCAAATCAATTACGGTGCATCTACCAAATAAGCATATCCACTCAATTTAAAATGATGATGAAGGGATCCCTGGGTGGTGCAGCGGTTTGGCGCCTGCCTTTGGCCCAGGGCGTGATCCTGGAGACCCAGGATCGAATCCCACATCGGGCTCCCGGTGCATGGAGCCTGCTTCTCCCTCTGCCTGTGTCTCTGCCTCTCTCTCTCTCTCTCTCTCTCTCTCTCTGTAACTATCATAAATAAATAAAAATTTTAAAAAAATAAATAAATAAATAAAATGATGATGAAGAATTCTTGAAAACATTTTTTAAAAATCTTTCAAAAGGGAAATAATACTATAAAATGCTTGTTGTCATGTAATTTCTGCAAGAAAAAGTGAAAGTAACACACCAAAAAGATAAGAGTAGTTATTTATAGAAGACGTGACTACGTGAGATCTTTGTGACATTCTCTCATCGGTACTTCTACTTAAAAAAAAAAAAAAAAAAAATCCAAGTGTACTGTCTTTATAAAAAGGGGAGAAATGTTTGAGGGAAAGAAAAAGAAAGAAAAAAAGAAAAAAAGAGAAAAAAGGAAAGGAGGTCAGAAAACAGGGGTTCATAAACATCTTCCCACCACGCTGTTTCCCCTCTGTAAATCTTTCTGCTCTGCTCCCTCAGAGCTTTGGCTGGGCAAAAACAACACTAGCCATGCTGCTAGTAAAAGATTATAGACAAAAAGGCTTAAAACATATCCAAAGCATTAACAGGGAGTAAATATTTATAGATTAAAGTAAAATTTAAGAGTAATTTTAAGCAAAAAGTACTTTGTCTTTCCCAGGTACTCTGTAAAGCATAAAAGGACCCTGAAACTACCTAAAAGCTTTCAACTAAGTGGAAGGATCCAAAGCAACAAAGGAATACCATCTTCTTTCTTCAAAAAACATCCCAAGACAAAAATATCATTTACAGCAAATGAAATTAAGGAAATGATTTTGTGGAGAATTACTTTTGATTCCAACCTGGGTCTGGTAAAAACCATAGTGTAATGTTGAAGCAAATGGTCCAGAGCCAGACTGCTCAGGTTGAATTTTTTCACTTCCACTTACCAAGTGGTCAACTTACTTGATCTCTTTCACCTCTGTTCTATCCCTTATCCTAGGGATAAAAAACATTATAGTATTTCATAGGGTTTTCATTAGCACAAAGAAAACATACGTGTAAAATGTTTAGAATTGCAGCCAATATATAGTAAGGTACTCCATAAATAAATGATTATTCCCATAACGGTTATTACATCCTGGCTGCCTAGCATCCATTTGCCTTCCAAACACTATTCCAGATCTCCTTTATGAAATCACCACTCCCCTGTTGTCAACTCTATCATTCTGAGTGGAATTAATCCTATATCCCCCTCCAAAGGTGTTCACTGATTTGCTTAAACCACCATTGTGGACAATGATTGGCTCAGGAAAGGATATATGACCCATTCAGGCCAGCGAGAGGAAGCAAACTGAGGCTTATGAAGAATCTCCAAAAGAGAACCTCTACTCTATCCCACTGGGACATGAAGTCTTTTCAATGTGGGGCTGAGGCTGCCATAGCTGTGTGGCTACTTTAAGGAGGAGTCTGGAGCTGCCAGAGAGCCCCAGGTAAGAGCTGAAAATAAAGCCATCACTAAAGAAAGCTCTTGCTGATATCAGCCGGAGTCCCTGGGTCAGGCCTATCTGAGGCTAGACTACTGTTGAACAATTCAGTTATATGAAGCCATGAACTGCTATTTAAGCCAATTTGGTTTGACCTTCTGTAACTTGCACAGAAGAGCTCTAATTGATTCAACTTTTCTGAGATGAATAATCCTTTGCATTTCTTTCTCTGGCACCTGACCCTTGTCCTAGGTATTCTTTACATCAGAATTTCATTGAGTCTCGGACTCTCTTTCTATGAAGAAAGTGAAAGAAAATCAGCCTTCAGCTGCTGTCACCCTTTCCTGACTCAACTATTTCAACCCATCTCAATTTGTAAGGTACCTTCCAAAGCCAACAACATGACTTGAAAAATGGTCCAGGCATTTGGAATAAGAAAAGCACAGAAACTAAATCAAATGCATAAAACTACCTATTTGTATACCTATGTGTCTTTTATTGCAGTAACTCCCCAAGAAAAGAGAACAAGAAATATGATTTGCTATAATATATTTAAACATTTTGATAAAATTTCACTATGAAATTGATGTCTCTGGGATTTTGTGATGAGCCACTTGAAGGACAGACAGGGCATGTTATCACACAGCTTTGAATCACCACAGCACCTAAGCCAATGTCTCCCATCTAATAGACACCAACCTCACTTGTCAAGTTGAAATGTTCATCATTTGGGCTATACCTTGCAAACTACAAATGCAGTAAACTGCATTTACTGAGCAGCCCCTGTCCATCAGGCACTTTGCTGGGCAATTCGCACATATTCTCTTAGATAATTTACCTCAAAGCACATCTGCATGGTAACTACCGAACTCCCATTCCTATTTTTAGGGGAGGAAACAGGGCCAAATTGCCCCAGGGACACACAGGTAGTAAATGGTGGCACTAAGATTAGAACCCTGACCTAATATGTAAAAGACTCATTGACAGTGAAACACACATCACATGAGTATCAGGAGAAGAACAAAAGATCATGTGGTTATAAGATGTAAAGGTCAAGGGTATCTGAGGTGAGAGGCAGTGTGATGTAGAGGAAAAAAGAAATAAGAGCTTATACCGCTCTGTGATTGAGCTTCATGACCTTAAGCAAGAAAAAGAATCATTCATTCATCTGTTCAACAAATATCCAATCAAAGGTCTACTACGTGCTTGATATTTAGGAAACAATAGTGAATAAAGCAAACATGGCCCCTCTCCTTATGGAACTTGCAATCCCATGAAGATCCCAGAAATGGAAAGGCCCTTCAGGTTTACATAGTCCAATTCTCCCTTTGACAGTTGGGAAGACTGAGACCCAGAGCGAAAAGTCACACAATGTGACTAAAGTCCCATTTTTCACATGACCTACGGCAAAGTTTCACGAGTGGGAAGAAGGTTAACTGTCTGTGCTCACCCCATAAGACTCCCTAAATGGCCAGGATGAAGTCTCTGACAGCAGTTAAAAGGCATATAAAAATGCTCGTTACAGCACTGTCAAAAGAGGCACACACAAGCACACACATACAGAACAACTGAAGTGTACTCCAAGTAGGGGTTGTTAAGTCAATAATGCCATTAATAATAACAAATGTTGGTTTTATTGGCTGGGTCTGGAGAATGGCCATGGGGTTCTGTGAAGCAGGGGGAAAAGCAAGTTATATAATGAATGTAATATAATCCCATTTCTCGCAGTTTTCTTCGTTTCAAGAAGAAAACATAGATGTGTTTATATGTTTTATATATTCATTTTTAAACATAGAGAAAGATGTGAAAAAATATACATCATTGGTTTTCTCAGGGGGTAGCACTGAAACAGAGAAGGGGTAAATCTTACCTTCTTTATACATTAACTATATCATCTGAATTAGTACAAGCAGGTATACTCTTTACTTTTGACCATTGTTTTTTGAATAGGTAATATATTCACATGGCTCAAAATTCAAGACACAAAAGCACATAAGGTAGGAAGTATCCTACTTGCTCCATTCTCCAGAGGCTCTAAGTTCCCATGGGCTGTTGGTTTCCTATATATCTTTTCAGAGATACGTAATGCAAATACAGTATGCAGGACACAAAACAGTGCACTTTGCATTTTTTTCACTTGACAGCATATCTTAGATATGGTATTGTCTCAGTCGATTTGTGCTGCTGTAACAATGTCATAGACTGGGTGGCTTCAGCAACAAACATTTATTTCTCATAGTTCTAGAGGCTAGAAGCCCAAGATCAGGATGCCAGCACTGTCATATTCATGATGAGAACCCTCTTCCTTGTCTGCAAATGGACACCTCTGCTATGTGTTCATATGATGGAGAGCAGAGAGAAAAAGTAAGCTGCCTCTTCTTCTAAGGGCACTGATCTCATCACAAGGCTTCTACCATTATGACCTCATTACCACTCTAAGGCTTCGCCTCTAAATGCCATCACATTGGGGATTAAGCTTCAACATATACATTTGGGGAGTGAGGACCCAAATATTCAATCCATAGCACAGATCCTATTCATATATAATGAGCTTTCCTTTCTACAGCTGTGTTTATGTGACTGACGCCTTACTAATGGTCATCTGGGCTGTTTCCAGTCTTTATTTCAATGACCAATGCTGAAAAGCTTAACTTTTTAAAAATACTGTTTTAAAATTACATCAGAGTGTGTCACTCTTCTATTCAAAAACCTTCAGTGGAACCTGGTTTCATTCAGGGCAAAAATAAAAATCCTCCCAAATGGCCTACACAGCTTAGTGAGATCTGCACCCACTCCACCTCCCAGCTCCAGGACCCTATTTTCTACCATCACCCCTGTCCTCTCCAGTGGGTGATAAAGGCTTCCATGCTGTTCCTTAGAACTCCCTTCTGTCATCCACAGCTCACTCCATCATGGTTCTGATCAAATCTCAAGGAGATTGTGCAAGGAAGTACCTTGTATTTTGAATAGTATACATACCCCGGTACTATCTTCCAAATTCATTTGCCACCCTTTGCCCACAGCATTTATCACCTTCTAACATATCACATAGCTTTCTTGTTTATCATGGTAGCTGTTATCTGAACACAGTAAATAGCACATAGGACAAGCTTAATGAATATGTGTTAAATGAACGACTATGAGTGAATCGCACATGTGTGTTTACTACACACATCTTTTTAAAAACTAAAGGATATTAGAGTATAGAAAAAAGGAAAGACACACTACACTGTATTTGGAGAAAGGAACAGAGGAGTTATAGATACAGTGGCCTTCCAAAACAAGACCTTTGCATAACACCATACAGTATATCTCGTGTGATTTGCCTGTGTCACTTTGTACATGTGACACATGTGACACATGTACTATGAGGCAATCCTCATAGTAACCTATGAGGTAAGTGAGTACAATAATTACTCCCTTTAGTACTGAGGAACTTGGGCTCAGAGCAGTGCAGTGATTTGTCCAAGGTCACATAGTATGTGGGTAAAAGAATCCACAGCATGGATCCAAAGAGAGGCACCCTGGTTCCAAAATCATGTTCTTACTAACCAAGCTTCAACTCAGATTTCCATTCAGGTCAGTGGCCTTTTTAATGCAAGTGAAATCCTAGAAAGCCACTAATAAATCACTATAACCCAAAATCCTTAGCTTTATTTTCCAGATGTGCACAAAGAATCGAGAGAATCATGAGCCTGCTCTAGGCTGAGAAGTATCTCACTCAAGGTCACAGTGCACTGTGCAATGCAGGCATGATTTGAATCCAGATATTCCTCAGTCTTGGGCTTATCCTTAAGCACCACACCACACTGCCTGCACCTGGGCCAGAATAAAGAAAAAATAAAATAGGAGGGTCATGTGCCTATATAGGCCAAAGAGCTCCCAGGAGATTCTTTGTCCCCAAGGACTCCCACAGCAAGCTGCCATGCATGGTCTCTGGCAAGTTTTGACTTATATGGTTCTTTCAACAGGAAATGTTGCCAGCTCAGATCTTACCTTGATCAGTACAGTGGCTGGGAGCTCTCAAAGCCTCATGAACAGGACATGAGAGAGATAATACCATAGCCAGCCTTGAAATGTTATCTGAGAGGCAGTGGACAGTTGTATTCCAGGCCAACAGGGGCCTTGAGTTGTGGGCAGGGTCGGCACACATCAGGCCCCCAGGACCCAGTGTCTGTCATTCTCCAAATCTCCCAACAGGACAGCATAAATCATAAGTTTATCTCGGGCAATGCATCCTTTCAGGGCAGAGGGCAGCTGACATTGAACATGCCACTGACCTGGAGCAGGCTCGTGAATCTCTTGATGCTGTTTGCACTTGTGAAATAAAAATGAAGCATTAGGGCTACACTTATTTATGCGTGGTTTCACTTACTTAAGAATGCCACCAGCCTGAGAGTTAGGAAGCCTGTGTCAAGATGGTATCAATTATTTTCTGACAGCCACATGACATGAGTCTCAGTGTGTTCTAATGAGTAGGCGGCTGGGCCAGGGCTGTGAATTCAGGCTCAGTTGCACTCTGAGCTCTGGCCCTGGCTGATCCCATGGCCTGGGACCCACTATTCCTCTTGCTGCTCTGTCCCTCATTCCGGTCAATGCTGGAGGCAGAAGAAGCCCCTAATTAGGGTCTCAGGAAAAGCAGAGACACCAAAAAAGGAATGCTTTTAAAGCAATAGATACTTGAACAAAAGCATTGAGGTGGCCCCCATGGGGAAATATCTGAACCCTTTTGTTATATTAATTTGTGATTTTTACTAACAGGTGGGGAGGGGGCATCATGATCATTCCATGTTTATAATCTTATCTGACCCAGTTCTGAAAATGTAAAGGCTTCTGACCTCCTCCCTTCCTCTCTCCCTTCATTTGATTTTTAAAAACTTCTGTGCCTTGGTCTCCTATCTTTAAAAGGGGAGTAATTGGAGAGAGTTACGTACACATTTACATGTGAGGGGATACAGATCACTCACCATGAGGGTAAAGAAGCATATGCAAGGGTATTCTTGGCAGCATTATTTGTAATAGCAAAATAGGGAAAATAACCTAAACACCCATCAACACAGTGTTCATTAACTCAATCATGGGCACATTCATTCTATAGAATACTAGGCGCCCTTAAAATGAATGCAGCAGATCTGTATGTGCGAAATAGAACATTCATTCCAGAACCCATTTCTAAATGAAAAAAATCAAGATGCAGAGCAATGCATAGTAGGCTCCCACTTGTGTTTCTTTTAAAGAAATCTATATTCACATATGCTGATTTATACATGGAATATATCCAGAAGGATAAACAAGAAACTGTTACCAGTGGTTGCCTCTGGGGATTAGACAAGGCGGCCTGAATGAGAGGAAACAAAAGCCTCATTTCCATTCTATATGCTTTTGTACTGTTTAATTTTTTTGGTTACTCACATGTAGAACTTCTACTTAAATAAACAAAAGGGTCACACTTACAGACCATAATGTTATCAATATTAATGATAGAAGATAATGAAAGATCATACTCTGCCAATACCAATTACAGACAATTCCTTCATTTCAAAGACTGTGGAGCATTTATTATGTGCAAGGAGACATGCTGCATGCACAAGCCACAAGCAGCCCCAAAGCTGGCTCCTCCCTTTAGTAGGATAAACTGGTTACCAGCTCACACACTGGAAGGAAGCAAAGTAGACTTGAGTTGTGCCAAGGATCTACTACTGGGCAACTGGGGGGAAAGCAGGTCACCTCCCCAAACCTCTCATTCTTTATCTGCAAAATGAGGATAAAGAGCCTGCTCTCCCCCTCCCTCAATCCCTCACCTCACTCTAAACTGCTGTTGTAAAGAACAAAGGAGAGGACAGGGCAAGTGAAATGGACAGCCCTAATTCTTAGTAAATGGAAAGAAGCACAGGTCATTGCTTGATAGGTCTCTTTTTCTATTTGAACTATAACTACTTGCTCTTCCAAAATCAGGAACCTCTTAGTTTTTGATAAGCCGTACCCCACATGCTATTCACACATGCTACCTGAACTCAGAAACAACACAGATTCAGATAAGAAGGAGTATTCTCACTCTTACAAATCTTAGAAGAGGAAACTAAGCACAGCCTTGGCAGATAGGTAATCAGGTTTGGTGGATGTGAGAGGTGGGAATTCCTTGCTGATGAAGCAGCATGAATTAAGAGAGCAAGGTACTGGGCACCTGAGGAATGGCTAAGAGCCCAGTGTAGGGACCTGCATCCTGAAAGACCAATGGGCCTATCAAGGTAAGGTTTCAAATGCTGTGATGAAGAGCTCCCAAAACTGATACAGAAAGTTGAGGAGCAGTGGAATTTCTTAACTTAACAAGGGGGTGATGAGGGCAGCTGCAGTGAGGATGGAAAATGAGAAGATGAAACTTCAGAGACCCCAGGATGTGGACCATCTAGGGTTTGGATATTTAGCTGAGGGAGATGAGGATGAGGAAGAAACTGAACACAAATTCTAGATTTATAGTTAATGTAATAAATCTGAGTTTTCCATAACAGGTGAAGGGAGAAGTGGAGGGCACAGGGGAGTACGTATAATGTTGCCAAACACAATTTACTCTTTCTGTTTCAATTTCCAAACTGTCAGAGGACCTGAGCAAGCTTTTTAATTTATCCAATAAATATTTATTGAGCACTTATTGTGCATTAAGTACTATGCCACGAGCCAGAAATATAACAGTTAAGAAAACATAGCACTTCCAGGTGATGTATAGAATTGAATTACTTACTATATTGTACACCTGAAACTAATATAACACTGTATGTTAGCTAACTGGAATTAAGAACTTTAAAAGGAAAGAAAGAAAACAAGCAAGCAAGCACACAGTTTCATTTACAGTCCTTAAATCTACTGTGGAGTCCAGACAGGTTAACAGTCAACCATAACCATACCAGAACAGGAGAATTCATGTGATATTGAGATTTCGAGTAGGGGCACCTACTTCAAGTTTGGGTGTCAGTAAAAGTTTAGGAATGACTTCAAAGCTGAGAACAGAAAAAGAAGCAAGATTCAAGAGGACAAAAAGCCAGAAAGACCATTCCAGAATAGACTACAAATACGGTGGTCACCAGATGTGGAAGCAGCAAAGAGATACAATATGGCAGGATGGAGACTGGGAGGTGGGGAGTGGGCTAGAAAGGAGACCACAGTGGGACCAGATTATTCTGGAAAGTGTTAGAACTCCGTCCATAAGTATCACTCTCTGGGCATTTCTTAGCACTAGCATGACATAGCACAGAACCCAGCCCCTGCAGCTCCAGTTTGCACACTTAGAAGAATTGCCTATGGGCACATGGCCCTGGGAGATTCCCCCCAAAGCCTGTGCAGAAGCATAAGTCAGGCCAATAAGTCAGAACCAAGTAGATTTGAAAATGATGACTTTGCTTTTCTATCAGATTTCTAAATAGGGATTTTTTTTTCGCCCCATCAATGTCATGTGCACTGAGTTCCTTCTTTCACTCCCTCTAAAAAAAAAAACAAAACAGTCATGCAAAATCCACGTGAAGGTGGGTATCTTGGTGTGACAAGGTGGGACATTCATAAGTACAGAACCTTGTCTACAGACTTCTCCAATTCCTTTATCTGACAATAATAGCTCCCAAGATTCTTACAATCCTTATCTCACCCTCAGAAAGAATTTTATTCTGAAGTTGGTTTTAATGCTTGAAAACATGTTGTAGTTTGCCCAAGGTCACCTTGTACTTTGTGGGTCTACCAGCAAGACAGCTTTATGTATTCTCTTGTTCTACTTCTCTCTTTCACACTCTTCCTTCCCATTCATTTTCTCTTTTCCTTTCCACTCTCAGTTGCACATAACAGAGATGTACTTGTTTGCCTTTGCCATGGAGGTAGAGGGGAAAGTGCAAGGGAATTAAGAAGGCTGGTCATGGACCTGCAGTGCAGCAGCAGGAAGAGCTGGAGCCTTCCACAGACACTGGCTAGATCCAAGGAGGCTGCAAGAGCAGCAGGGCAGGAGTCCTTGCCTCACATCTCTGTCCTGCCATTCCTGTGATTCAGCTCTTTTCAGGGAATTTGACTCTCTCTCTTCCCCCTACCAACACTGTGTCTCAAAATTTGATCTTTGGAACATTAAGGAGATGTGACAATTAAGTGGAATTCATGACCATGGGTAGGCCCCCCAGGCCGGAAAAAGACACTCTTAGGATAACTGATGAAATTGGAATAAAGACTGAAGAGGAGAGAATAATATTGTATCGATGTTAGATTTTCTGAATTTGGTCATTCTACAATGGTTGTATAAGAGAATGGCCTTCTTCTTGGGAAATATATTCTAAAGGATCTAAGAATAATGGGGCTTGATGTGTGCCCATTACTTCCAGTTTAGGGGGAAAATAATGTGTCGTGTGTGCAGAGAGCAAGAGAGAGAAGCAAATGTGGCAAAATGCTTACAGCTAGTGAATCTGGTTAATGAGTACAGAGAATGTTTTACAACTGTTCTGGAAATTTTAAGTTTGAAAATATTTTTTAAGTTAAGAAATAAAGTTACATGAAACAATTTAATTTTAAAAAGAACAAAAATGTGGTCCTGGACCAGACAGACATATCAGAATCTCCCAGGGAATGGTTAAAATATTGTACAATTCCCAAGCCCCCACCCAGAGCCATGGAATCTGCATCTGAATGCTGGGAATGGTCACTTCCAGTATCTCAAGTGACTCAGTATATCCTAAAAACCATATAAAAGCCACATCAGGACCAGTCCAGGTTCCTTACAAATTCAGCTCTCTCACAAATTTCTTACAGCAACACTCTCGTAAAGAGAGACTCCAATGGCCTAGTCTAGCTTTTCACACTAGGTCTCATTACAGGCTGGTACAACCCCATCAGTTGGCTATTTGGAGTCAAATGCCTGGTCCAAAATTATTCACCGAAGACTGGGGTACCATTGTCCTCTTTTGACGAAACTAGATTTATCCTTTAAAAGGTAATGAGAAGAAAAGCCCCATCATTGATTCATCTAGTGCATTCTTAATCATGATCCCCACAGCAAAGCCTTTTTCAACAGCCATCCCCCCAAAAGAATATTGGCTCTGGAAATTGCAGGTAGCAGGGAAGCTTTACCCTATCTAAATGTAATTTTTTGCGAAGCAGAAACTTAGGAACCCTATGTAACTTGAAAGCAAACATTTTTCCCAGGTACAAATGATTTTATTCTGTAGTTATAGACCATGTAATGCATTTGAGTCTACAAAACATGAAGTGACCAACCAGTTTGTAACCTTTCATGAACATCCAACTTTCCAATGAGGAAATACCACCTGGATAATGCCACTTGGCTTTAGGAACTATATTCTTCAAATACCATATTGCTGGTTTGAATGCAGAACTTAAATTAAACCCTGGCAGGCAACAGGTGAAGAAGGTAGGATATGAAGGCCACCCTGACTCCTCTGTTCCCCTCACACCAAGCCTCACACCCATTGCTGCCCATCTAATCCACCAGCCAGTCTTGGAGATTCTATTTATGACACAAATTGCCAAGGCAACTGCTTTTCTCCAACTTTACTGTCACCAACCAATTCGAAATGACCATTCTTTCTCCCTCAGCCATATGTCTCCTGCTTCTATTCTTTCTATACACACAGCAACTAGAATTTTTTTAACTTTTTATTTTAAATCATGCCAAGCCAACAGAACACCTACTGCTGGCCATGATGGAGTAACTGGGACTAGATTTACCCTCCTACATGAAACAACTGAAAACCAAACAAAATATATGAAACAAATGTTTTTGAGACTGGGCGTGAGGCAATGAAAGTCCGTGATGCCCCAGAATGGGAAACTATTGAGGGAAGTCCCACAATTGCCCCAGCTCACTACTTTATGAGATTTTCCAGGCCATGTCATGCGGAGGCACAACCCAGTTGAGAAGACAGATCTGAAAGTCCTTGAAGTCCAAAGTGGCTAGAGGTCACGAGAGAGAGTACCAGTGAGAAGGAGGTGGCACAGGGAGAATCCCAGAGTTCCACATAGGGTCCTGCTTGAGTATTCAAGAGAATATTGATCCTGGCAGGCATGTGAGAAACCTACTCAAGGATGGGGGAAGAACCACCAGAGAGGATTCAAGTGAAGACTTATTTGTCATTCACTCAGCATAAGCATAACTAGTGCCTGGTTTCCCACCCCCCCGCCCTCCCAGTCAGGCTGGAAAACATCATAATTCATGGGGCATTGGTAGAGTAATAAGAAGGGTCTTGCCTTAGTAGACAGCTATAATTAGCCCCAAACTAGATTCTGCTCTGGTCCTAACATCTCTCAAAAGATCTGAAAGGATTAAACTACTTATTTCTAAGTAACTGTATCCTAGAGCAAAGCTCAAGAAATTTCCTATAGGAAAAAAAACTACTCCAGCACCCAAAAAATTAAAATTCACAACATCTGGCATCCAATAACAAATTATCAGGTATGCAAACAATTAGGAAAACAAGACCCATACAGAGGAGAAATATCAATCAGTTGAAACTGGTCTAGACCCGACACATATGTTAGAATTAGCAGACAAAGACATTAAGACATCTACTATAGTGTATATATTCAGAGTTAAGTAGAGTCAGAAAATATATGTTTAAAAGACTCAAACTTCTAGACTCAAAAACTATATCTGAAAAGATATACTGGATGGGATTAAGAGAATAGAAAAATGAATACTTTTTCTGGAGAATCATATTTGTCTTCAGACATTCCTTTTTTCCTCCTACTTTTTCTCCATAGTCCTATCCTTTCTAAAAAAAAAAAGTAATCAAGACATATGTGTAAAACTCATTGTTTTAAACAAATGAGTGCAAGGAAGCCAAAAGAGGTTAATAGATTCCCTCAAAGTTTCATAACTACTTAATGAAAGAATCCAAACTAGAGTTAAGGTATATTGATATTCAGAGATACTTCCCCGTTATATAACAGTGCTTCTTCTTTAGCTAGTTATATAATAACAAAGCAGTGATGAAATATTTTGATACAAATTATTAGATAAAACAATTCGGGTATTGCTTCTGGAAATGGACCTCAATTAACACCAGAGGAAGTTGTTAAAGACATAAGAAACTATATGCTAAGACTAAAACATAATGATCATCCAGGAGAACTATTATAAGTATTCTTCCTCCTAAAATCTTCAAAAGAAGGATGTTTTTGAGTCCAACTTTGAGGAATGGTTTAGGCAAAATCATGCATATGGGCACAATATTTCTGGTTTTGTTGTTGTTAAAGAGTAATAAAAGTTATAGTTTCTAATTTTATTCAGAAAATTTTATCATAAAAAAGAAGAAACTTTTATCATGACGATTTTTGGAAGTTCCAAAAAGTCATAATATGCATTTTTAAAATCTTCTTTAGAATTCTCCACCCTTAAAAAAAAAAAAAAAAAAAAAAAAAAAAGAATTCTCCACCCTTCAATATGGTTTGTTCTGACATGGAAGTAATACTGATGATTTTGGAAAGACATAAAATCATGTGTCAAAAAGAAAAAAAGATTAGAAATTATGGAAAAATATTAGTAAAATTGAAGACACAGTCATAGAAACTACACAAAATGGAAATATACTAAGCAAGTCTGGGGGGAGAAACGAAAAGAAGCATCAGTGAGCTATGAGACAACCTCAGAGGCTTAATACAGATATATTTGGAGCTTCAAAGAAGGGGCAAGGGGCAAAAAGAAAAGACCATTTGAGCTGCACCTGGGTGGCTCAGTCAGTTAAGCATCTGACTTCAGCTCAGGTCATGATCCTGGGATCAAGTCCCATACTGGGCTCCCCGCTTAGTGGGGGATATGCTTGTCCCTCTCCTTCTTTGTCGGCTGATTGTGGGCTTGCACTCATCCTCTCTCTCTCTCTCTCTCTCAAACAAAAATATTAAAAAGAAAAAAGACTATTTGAAAAAATAATGGAAGAAAACTTCCCAAATTTGATAAAAAACTATAAACCTAGAGACCCAAGAAGCTAGCAAACAACCCCATACAGGAGAAACATGAAGAAAACATGATAATCTAATTGTTCAAAATCAGTGATGTGGGGGTGGTTTGGGGGCAGGGGAAAGTAGCTATTAAAAGAAAACACCATTAAGCACAGAGCAATAGGGAGAAGAACAATAGATTTCTCCCCATTGAAAAATATGCAGATAAGAAGCAGTGGAGCTTCATCTTTAAAGTACTCAAAGGGGGGAAAAGATGTCACCCTAGACTCCTACAATAAAGACTTTTTCAGACCTACGACCTACAAAAGCTGAAAGGATTCATCAGCAGCAGCCCCATACTTCAAGAAATGTTAAAGAAGTTCTGTTAAAGAAGAGAAGGGATCCCAGATGGGAATCTAGAGCTGTAGGAAGGAGGGAAGAGCACAGGGGTTAGGGCAGGGGGGCATATATTTTCTTATTTATATCTCTTTAAGAGGTAATTGTTTAAACAAAAGTAATGACATTGGGATACAGGGTTTATAACATATGAGAAAGTACAAATGTGTGACAGTTAAGAGCACAGAAGGCTGGAAGGGGAAGAAATGCAAGTATACTATCCAAGCTTCCTCCTCTATACATGAAGTAGCAAGTGATATAACATCACCTAAAAGTGGACCATGATGAGTTAAAGATGCATACTATATATTCTAAAGCAATCACAAAAAAAAGAACACCCATACACAAAGAGTTATAGCTAATAAGCCAAAAAGGAATTTTAATTTCATTAAATTTATTTACTGAATAATTAAATTTAAATAATTAAATTTATTTATTAAAGTAAACTTAGATTTTTCAATTTAAATTTTTTAAATGTGTGTGTGTGTGTGTGTGTGTGTGTATATATATATATATATATATATATATATATATATATATATACACATACATACATATATATGCTGGTCCAGGATCACATAGTGCATTTGGCTGGCTCATCTCTTTAAAATGAAAGTGTCCCTCAGCCCTTCTTTGTCTTTCATGACCTTGACATTTCTAAAGAATACAGGACAGTTGGGTTGGCAATGTTGTTTAGTTTTGGTTTGTTGTAGAATGTCCCTCGGTTTGCAGTTCTCTGATAAAAGCGATTTTCTTTTACTGTAAATCTGTAAATCAGATCACAACAAGGGCCCTACTTAAATGGCTTCCCTACCCCTTGCACTCAGATCAACCATGTTGTCACAGAGCCTTTCCTGATGTGGCCTTGGCCTCCCACCCCCCCCCCCCCCCCCCCGTACATCCCTTCACACTCACTCCATCAGACACCAACCACAAAGGCTTGCTCTCTTTCCTTCCTTCCAGCTTGTTCATACCTCAGGGCTATTGCACGTGCTCTTCCCTCTCATCCTTCCTTTCTCAGTACAGAATCACCACCCTAGAGGTGGCTTCCCTAATCACCACTTCAAAGTGCCCCCCTCCCCCACAATCAGCCCCTGCCAGTCCTGTTTAGCTCCTTCAGAGCACTTATCACTGTCAGAAATCATCTTGTGCACTTGCTTTCTACTGAAACAAAAGCCTTGGGCAGAGAGGAGTGAGTTCTCAGTATCTAGAATGGTACCAGGCACACAGAAGGCCTTCAGTACATATTTGTGGAAACGAATGAAGAAGGGACAGGGGGAGCCAAGAAAGAGAAAAAAAGGTGGGGGGGGGGGGGGAGATACACTTTGGAAGAAGAGAGATCCCAGGGATGTAATGAACATCTGTTGAGAGTTGTCCACATGCTGAGCACTCTTCAAAGCACTGTACATGTACCAGCTCATTCCTAGGACAGTCAGAATCTCAAGTCAGTTAATTTCTGAGACCCCAGACCCTCCTTGAGTAAACTGAGGAAGACCTCTAACCGCAGCCTCAGAGACATAAGGAGGGATGTTCAGGTTACCTCAAGCAGCCTCCACAGTGGGTGAGAACCATATAGAACAGCAGAGACCCATCCTGGGAGGCCAGAACAAAGCTGTGAGGGGGGTGAAAGCCACCTCCTGTACTGAATGCCTACCTCTCCTTCCTGGGACAGACCCTTAGAGCCACAGGAGGGGGCTCTAAAAACCTCAAGTTTACCACTACAAGATCCTGCCTCCGGGACTGAAAAATTAAATGTCAGAATGCAGAGAGAGAGAAAATGAAGGAGCAGCACCAAGGAGCAGAGAGGAGATCTAGAGAAAGAGTTCTGATTTTCAAGTACCTGGTTCCAGACCATTCCAGAGGTCTGGCTTCCCTCCTGCCCTTGGTTTCCTGAAACACACTGTAGCCTCCAAGAGTCTTTTTTTAGTGAAGCCAGCTCTGGCTGGTTTGTTTCTACAGAACCTCTGTTGATTTTGGAGAGCTGCCTTCCATTATTTGAAGGGACCCCTCCCCCTTCAGGGTCTTGGTGGGAAGCAGAGAGTAGCTCCCACTACAGAAGTCAGACATGTCACTCACTGTCCCAGTGTACCTTGCAGCTGGGATGGTTAAGCACATGATCCAGGTTCAACCAATTAGATGCACATATGCAATAAAACAAGGCCCCAGAGAATTCATTTTAACTGGGGTGGTGACAGCAACATCTTCCATCCCATGCTGCCAGTGGCAACAGTGTAAGTAAGCCTGGTTTGTTTGAGGATAGTGGCATCTATGCCAGACTGGGGCTGCATCATCACAGACTGCTATTGCAACAGACACCTGACCTCCCTTGTCACTGCCCTTAGCTGGTGCCTGGTCTGTACCTTTCCTGCCATTTCTGTGAACCACATGACATGCTTCCAATAAATTCCTTTTCCCCTTAAGTCAGTGAATTGGTTTCTGTTACCTTCAACTAAGAGCTCCAGTGAATCCATTAACTTTCCACAAGGGTCCTAATTCAAGGAGTGTAGTCTTGCCTGCATTTTAAGTGTATATTTCTAGGCTTTCAATGACCCCTCTCCCCAGCTACTAATTAAAACTGTCTACTGAGCCCACACAGGGAGAGCCAGCCCCCAGGTGGAGAACCTCCTGCTGCATCTTACATTTTGGTGCCCAAGTATATGTTGCAAAATCTGCTGCTGACCCATGTCCACCCTTGTGTGAATTAGGAAAAGGCAAGGCCGTCAGCTGGGGATGCCCTGTGCAGGGAATAACCTGCATGGCCCCATGTACAGGCCCTGGGGGCACATCTCTCCATGACCCTGCTGGGCTGAGGCTGGCTAGTTGGAATGAGAGCAGAATGTGCTAAGCACATGTTTACAAATGGACAGATTGTTTGTTTGGTTGGGGCTCAGTAGGAAAGTCAACTTGGAAGGCATGGGCTTCACAGAAGCTTATCAACTGAATGAAGCACAGAATTAGTGGCTTGCATGCTGTATTCCAAGGATGGATTCCCAGAGGAGTCTTAAAACACCCTGAATTTTATATAACATGTGTAGGGACATACATTTTTCTGGAGAGGAAGTCTAATTGTCATCAGCTTGTCTAAAGCCTCTGTGACCTACCTACCACACACACGCACACACACCAGTTGTAACTCTAAAACCACTGGTATGACCTAATCTTTCATTTGACAAATAAGGAATGGAAGAAACAGAAACGTTCAGAAAGGTCACAGAACTCATTAGTGGTCAAGTCAGAACGAAAGTCCAGGTTCACCGCTTAAATAACAGAATTCACTCTGCTTTAGGTGGCACTCACATGACCATGCCCACAAGGTATCTTCATCAAGACACAATTCTCCCTCATCTGGAATGTCCCAGAAGTGGTATCAAGAGCCCACAGACAGGTGTCCCTGAGCCTGAGCAGTGCTGGCCTTCCAAACACCAGGCTCCCAGGGCCCTAGCCACCCTGCCCACCCCCATCTGGCCTGGAAGAGGCCTGCATTGGTGGGAAAGCAGGTGGAGTGCCACTAGGGGTACACCCTGGCCCTCTACTGTTCCCCACACTCTCTCTCTGCCTGTTCACACACTTGTAGGCACCTGTACCTACAGGCCAGAGATGCAGGAAGCCTGTAGGCTGGAAAGCCACAAGTCCCCCAGCTAGTGCTTTAAAACAACAATAACAAAACAAAACAAAACTTTTTTTTTTTTTTTTTTTTAAATCCTAAACCCACACAGATCTACTTGGCCCCCATGTGACCATCGAGGCCACATGTGAGTAGGATGGCCTTATACATTCACATTCACCTTTCTCAGACAAGGCCTTTCCTTTTTGGGTGCCCATAATATTCATTTCATTTTATCAGCTTAAAAATACTGGAGACAGGGCCACCAAACAGCACCGCCTGATGGCTTATTTCTAGGATTTATCAGTTCCCTTTCTTAAAAAAAATCTTAGGAATTATAATACACAGGAAAAACTGCTAACATATGGGCCAGGCATTGTAGTAAGTACCTGACATACATATTATAATTTCATTTCTAAGGATAAATACACTAAGGATAAATACAATTACTATCCCTATTTTATAGATCGGAAAGTAAGGCCAAAGAAGTAACTTGGTTAAGGTCACAAAACTAGGAAGAGACAGAACAAGGCTTTATATTCAGGTCGTATGGATTCCAGGGACTCAGCTCTTAGCTGCTCTGTTGTGTTAGGCTAAATGGCCTCTCAGGAGAGACGGTGCTTGTTGAGGTGTGAGAGAATCCTTGACTTTCTCCAGCACCCTTCATCAAACGTTCTAAGAACAAAATGGAAGGATGCTCTCATCTTCCAGTGAGCATAGGGCTTCAGAGAGTCTTCAACAACTAGATGCAGAAGAATTTCAGAGGTCTCTTCTAACCTTCTCCAGCTATAGGTGAGGACATAAAGAACCAGAGGGTAAGTGACATGTGCAGGACACACAGCTACTAAGTAGTCCCTTGACTACAAGTCCAGGAAGCCACCTGCCAAATCAGTGTTCCAAAGTGGGAGACATTTTGTCCACAGTTGTATGACAGATTGTAGGGACACAGAGGAAAGCTTTAAATCATGCGGATTCTCTTAAGTAATAAAAATATCCCTTGAGTTCTCTTTTAGTCCATATTGAGGAGCATCTTGGTTTTCAGTGCGACTACATCTGCAATAGCTCTTTAACATTTGTCAAACTCCCTTTTTACAGAGAAAGAAAGGCCCTCTGGTAGGAAACAAAGAATCAGCAAGAATGATGCCACATTGTTTTATTTTGTTTTTTATAAGTTACTCTATAATTATGCTAGGTGATACAAGTTTTCCGTGTACACATTAAAGTTTCCATTTAAAGATAGGGTATTTAGGTTAAAGAAAAGTTGAATCGATTTAAGGAAAAACATTAAATGAACACTGATTGCTTGCTATGATACCAAGTAACCTCGAAAATTTCAATGAAAATAAAGCAAACGTGTCACTTCGTAATCACTCCTTGAGCAAATGACAATAGCTACAACTTTTCTAAGCATAGGACTCTAGTCATGGTGTGTTCACGAGATGAGAGATCTATCACTAACTTGAAGTTCGGCTCTACACTGATTTCCTGAGTTTATAACCCCGCCCTCACCACTCAGGGGCCCTCAGGGAGAAGATCCTGCCACCTTTGGAGGAGTCTAACAGGCACAACTACAACAGTGGGCAGGAACAGCCCCCAGGGTCCCAGGACAGACAGATGCACTGGGTGAGCTGTGCACAGCAACGGAAGAAGCGTGCCGCCCCCTGGTGGGCATCTTGGAAAGTTGTGCGGCCAGTATTCTGTTTTCTCGTGTGTGTGTGTGTGTGTGTGTGTGTGTGTGTGTGTGTACGTACACGTACAAGGCAAGCCTGACAATTGTTAGGAAGTCCTCTCTTGTGTGTTATCCATAAGCATACATATAAACATAGATCTGAACTGTCTTTGAATTTCGCTTCAGGATAATAAAGGGGTTTTATATCTGCTAAGACTGGGACCCACTGTCCTAGAAAAGTAAAATGTGCTCTTTATTTTGGGGGCTCATAGCCAGGGCTGATGAGCCCCTGTGGCAGATTTCATCATATGAAGTGTTACTTACTGCCTTTTGTGACCAATCTCTCTCCAGTCATCTTCTTCTGTCCAAATCCTGCCTTCCATCAGGCCCAGACCTCCCTCACTCCAGCTCACAGCTCTTACCCTCCTCTGTAATCAGCACATTTCTCTATTAAAATTAATCAACCCCACCTCTGGGGCCTCTTAATCCAGGATCACTGTTAAACACTCTTACCTTTTTCAGAGTACTTGGATTTGAACTAGCTCCATCACAATGGACTTTGCTGCACAAGTTACCTAACCAATCAGAGCCTGGCTTTCCAGCTATTGAAAACACCCCCTTGGTGTTGCTCTGAGATCCCACTGGATGATTCATATGAACACCTAGCATTGGAGTAGATGCCGGATGATGTCTGGTGATGGTGGGAATAACCAACAGTATCCCTTCCACCAACCCCTCCTCCCCAGTTTTATTTCAAAAGGTCTCAGTAAGTATTGACTGATAAAAAGAGAGTCAGGATTTTCAGATAAAACTTACCAGAATCACCAAGCTGAGACGGTCCTGAAGACAAAATCTGCACTTGCCACTGAACTCAGCTAAAAGATTTCCAATTTAGAGAAAGCAGCAATGAATGAATAAGAAGGAAGGGGGCACCCTCTAGTGGCATAGTTACATTATCTCAGGAGGAATCGTGGATTCCAGAAATGGTAAAGCAAAGGATTTAGCATAATTTTCAAGGAGAAGGACAAAGTCAAGTGTTAAATTGAGGCAGGAGGAAGTGATGCCTAAAAGATACAAGTGGGAACTTACTGTCTCCTCAGTAGACCATTGTGCATGACTTTGTTATTTGACTTTACCCTGCAGAAAGTGGCTCACTCAAAGTCAGGTCATTATTCAAGGGCAGGGCTGGAAATTAAAACCAAAGGTGCCAACCATAAATCTGGAAATCTCTCCCCTGCTGGGCGGCAAACCCCTCCAGAGGGGGAGCTGTGACACGCATTTTACATCTTTCACAGGACTTAGCACAGTCATGCATGTCGTAGATACTTGATCAGTTATATAATGAAACAGTAATCACTTATAAAATGATCATTCTGTGCCCAACACTATGCATAGTACTATTAAAACATTATTCTATTTGCTGTTCATAATAACTGTATGAGGTAGTCTGCTTTCCAGGTAAGGAAACCAACTCTCAGAGAGGTTAAGTAACTTGCCGAAGAACACAAGGCCTGGTTTTTGCCTGAGTTCACACCAAGCACCCTAACTCCAGAGCCTGGTCTCTTACCCACTAAGCCACCAGTTTTCAAACTGTTTGGTCTCAGGACTCCTTTATGCTTAAAAACTATCAAGGGCCAAGGGCACTCTGGTGAATCAGTTAAGCATCTGACTCTTGATTTCAGCTCAGGTCATGATCTCAGGGTCATGAGATCAAGCCTGTGTCCAGCTCTGTGCTGGATGTGGAGCCTGCATAAGATTCTCTCTCTGCCCCTCCCCACTAGCTCTTACTCTTTAAAAAAAAGAAAAGTTATTAAGGACCACAAAGAGCTTTTGTTTATAAGGATTATGTCTATCGGTACTCACAGTATTACAAATTCTTAATTTTTGATTTAAATTCAATTTAGTTAACATATAGTATATTATTGGTGTCAGGGGTAGAATTTAATCAGTTGCATATAACAACCAGAGCTGGGATCCCTGGGTGGCGCAGCGGTTTGGCGCCTGCCTTTGGCCCAGGGCGCGATCCTGGAGACCCGGGATCGAATCCCACGTCGGGCTCCCAGTGCATGGAGCCTGCTTCTCCCTCTGCCTATGTCTCTGCCTCTCTCTCTCTCTGTGTGTGACTATCATAAAATAAATAAATACATTAAAAAAAAAAAAAAAACAACCAGAGCTTATTACATCAAGTGCCCCCTTAATGTCCGTCACCCAGTTACCCCACCCCCCACCCATCTCCCCTCCAGCAACTCTCAGGTTGTTTCATAGAGTTAAGAGTCTCTTATGGTTTGCTTCCCTCTCTCTTTTTATCTTATTTTTCCTTCCCTTCCCCTGTGTTCATCTGTTTTGTTTCTTAAATTCCACATGAGTGAAATCACATCTCTTTCTCTGACTTATTTCACTCAACATAATACCCTCTAGTTCCATCCACATTGTTGCAAATGGCAAGATTTCATTCTTTTGATGGCTGAGTAATATTCCATGGTATGTTTGTGTGTATATATACCACATCTTTTTATCCATTCATCTGTCGACGGACACCTGGACCCTTTCCATGTTTTGGCTTTTGCGGACATTGCAGAAATTAAAATGGAAATTTCAAAAATATTTACTCATTAATTTGAACACTGCAATAACCCTCTTAATGTTATATTTTTGTGAAAAATAACTAGTTTCCCAGATTTAAAAACACTTAGAAGACGGACACTGTTTTACATTTTTTATGGATTTCTTTAGTATCTGACTTTTAAAAGATATCTAGAGTCTCTATCTGGTTCTGCATTCAGTCTTCTGGAACATCTTCATGTAGCTTCTGCAAAACTTCCCTCCACTTGTGACAGAACAAGAATGCAAAGGGCAAATAACATCTTAGTATTATTACTGAAATAGTCTTGACTTCATGTACTGCTGAAATGGCCCTGGGGATCCCTGGGACCTCCAGACTCTCTTGGAGAACCAGCACTATCAATAGGGCAAACAAAGGGTTCTGTCTTCCTAAGAGTCACTTCTTCAGGGAGATCATTCTACCTGAAACATTCCTACTGACTTCCTGAATGCTTTTTCTTCCTTTCTCCTTTTTTTCTCCATTCTTGTTCTTTCCTTGGCAACTGCATGTCTTCTAAGTCAACTTTTTCTTCCACTATGCCCTGGATGTAGTGTGTAGGGGAATGGCAAACCTCAAGGCAAAATCCTACAAGCACTAAAGGGGGCTCTGTTTTAATCTCAGATGCCTCAATATAAAGACCAAAAGTATGAACTTAATTCCTATTATTCCATTTCTAGGGAAAAGATCTTCTGAAATGTCCTCGCTCAATTTCATCCAGACTAAGAAACTTCACATTAAGCAGTGTCACTCCCATTTAGGTTTCACTAAGATAAATAGGGGCTCTTAATAGCAGTATACTAAGACAGTCATCCATCATACCCAGAGGGAACCGTGGCTCCCAGCTGCCAACCTTCCCCTGGCCTCCCATCAGCATCAGTGAAGAGGGTGCCCCATTCCACCACCACCAGGCATCCTCACTACTGCTTCCAGACCACCCTCCCTTTCTCTGCCCTAAATCCCCAGCTCCAGAACCTCATGTCATCAGACTACACCATCCATCGCCCTGTCTTGTTGCAAAGACCTGGGTCACTCCCTTCCCTCCGTGGAAATTTTGGCACATAGCTCAGTGCCAGTCTAACACCACTCCCTCATTCTGTTTGTTCTTCCCAAGACACTGCTCTCAAAATTACTGGACAATTCGCCTATAAGCTTGTCCTCCATCTGCCTGTCACTCCTTCCTGTGGTCATCTGCTAGACTTTGTCACTACCAATAACCTCAAACTCGCCATAATCTGACCTTCAAGCACTAAAGTCTCCATCTTCCCAGATCAATACGACCCTTTTCCCAATAATGTTTTGATTCCCCAAAGACCACACTTAAAATCCAAACTCATTTTTATGGCCTTCAATGTCCTACAAGCTTAGGAACCTGCCTACTTCACTGGTATTGTCTCTTAATCCCCTATTACTCACTGTGCTCCACTCCCACTGACCCTTCTGCAATTCCTCAAACAGACCAAGTCCATTCCTACCTCAGGGCCTTTGCACTAGTTCTCTCCTATACCCAGGTAATCCTATCCCTGGATATTCTCTGCCCTCCTTTCTCATCTCCTTCAAATCTTTGTCCAAAAGTACCTTCTCAATGAGGACCTCCATAACCTATTTAAAATCTCAACCCACCCACCCTTCTACTCACCCACAGGACATTCCTCCCTCCCTACTTTATCTTTTACATGGCACCTATCACACTTTCTAGCATATGGTATAGCCTACTGTTATTTTGTAGATAGTTGATTTCTGGCTAAGGGCAGAGATTTTTTTATCTGTTTTGTTCAGTGCTATATCCTTAGTGCCTAGGACAGTGCTCAGCACATAGAGACTGCAGAATATTTTCTGTATGAATGAAGGAAATTGGACTGTGCAGATTTGAAATAAAATCAAGAACATAGGGGATCCCTGGGTGGCTCAGCAGTTTAGCGCCTGCCTTCAGCCCAGGGCATGGTCTTGGAGTCCCGGGATCAAGTCCTGCATCGGGCTCCCTGCATGGAGCCTGCTTCTCCCTCTGCCTGTGTCTCTGCCCCCCCCCCCCTCTCTCTCTCTCTCTGTGTCATGAATAAACAAGTAAAATATTTTTAAAAAGAGCTTAAGTCATCTTATAAAATTTTAAAAAACAATGTATCTGCCCTCCCTGTCTCTTTTTATTCAACTGTCCTTTCAGCATCTCTCTACACCACCCTCAGCCCTCTGCCTCTACCTACAATGTAGGATAGAAAGACGATTTGTTTTACTGCTCTGGTCATGTGCCTAGTTTTCAGCCTAAGAATGCAGAACACAGTATTCAACTAGCTTTTGATCTTTCTAGGAAGAAGATTCTTTTTTTTTTTTTTTTTTTTAAGAAGATTCTTAAGTATGTGCTCTCCCCTGACACCTCCCAGTTAGTCTCCAAGAGTGCCCTTGATAGGCTGTGTCCCCTCCAGGGTCAGTGCAAGTGTACAGGAAGCTAAAGCCAGCTGTGGCCTGGGCCCTGAACAGCATCCCAATGGTAGGCAGCTCCCACCACTGCAGTGGCCCTGGAAGATGGAGGGGAAGTATGGAACGTGCCATCACCATGGAAACCCCCTCCCACTCCTCAAGCACCACAGGAAGGCAGGGCCTGCAGTCTGTTCCACTGTGTGCTCAGAGAAGTGGCTCATCAATCCGGCCTCTTCTTACAGAAAAAGAGGCCTCTTCATAAGGAGTGTAGTCACAGATCCTCCTGGGAGCCTGTGCATACAGGGATACAGGCAACTGCTCTGCTGTCATGCTTCCTGCTGTAATTCAATCCCCAGTCTATCCCAGGCAAGGCCGTGGACCCAAAGATTGCAAACATAAAGCACCCCTCAGTAGGCGCTCACTCTAACTGGAGCAGAGGAATGGAAGATGTGCCACTGATCACTCCTGTTGCTTGAACACGTGCAGCTAAGGTCTCCAAAAGTCACCAAGTATGGCGTGTCCTAAAGTTAGCTCTGCACTTGCTGAGAGATGCACAACCAGCCATCAGGAGAGGAAAGAGGTTTAAGAAAGGAGGTGGTCAGCTTTTGGCGTCTGCAGAGAAAAGCCACATCCACCGGGGGAGAAAGGGGTTCCTCCCCGTCCTGTGAATGGCTCCAAATGAACCACACCTGAGGACTGGGACCTGCAAGAAAGTGAGAGTGGCATTCTGTCTTCTGGATGTGTGCCTGTCGAGCTGCAGAAATTGGTGCTGCCCATAGAGCCAAGCACAGTGAGACAGGGCTTTTAGGGGAGCATTCGGGAAGCCTAAGAATGTGTTTTTCAGCCTTCTTACCAAACAATGGAGAAAAAGGGAGGATCATTGGCATGTGGGGACCTGAACTTAAATACTGGTGCCTGCTCCTGGTTCAGGGATTTCTCACCTGCTGGAATAGGCCAGGACTACAGGGCCTGAAGAACCTCAGATGTGGTGTGCCCAGGAAACCTTCACCCCATCCTCTGTGGCCCTCAGAGGGTATGGAAAGGACCCCACAGTTATTAAGGGAAGGAGCCCTGGACAAAGCAATAGGAGGTCCCAACATGGAAAAGGCGTGGTTGGCACTCTCAGAGCAGTAGGAATCCCCAGCCATATGGAAACACGCAGTCACACACACGTCTCCACAGAGTGGAGGCCACCAGCATGGCACAGAGCCCAACATCCAGACCTGAGCCAGGACACTGCCCATAACTAACGTGTGGCCTGTCACATGAGCACAATCTTTTCTCTTTCCAGCTGTCCTCCCTGGCATTGAGCTGCAGGAATGCCGCAGGAGCCCAACAACTGCAGGGAAGAGGGGAGGTGTGTTCACCACACGTTTCAGTCCCAGCTCTAGCCTATATAGGGGGGAGGAGAAGAGCTTGCATTGAGTTTGAGATTGAAGTTCTAAAATGAACAAAACTGAACCTTACGTTCCAAGTCAAAAATTGATTTGAACCCAAAGGAACCAGAAAGCTATGGAATCTAATAAGATGCTGTTGAGCAACCCCTACCACCCACCAGGAAGGAGAAACCAATGAAATCAGGTAGCAGTTAGAAAAGAAAGAAAACCAGTTTCCATTTCCACCCTGTTGCCCTGGACCTTCTCCACACACAGGCAGGCAGTGTGAGGAGAAGGCAAACAAGACATCAGCTGCCTGGCAGGGGAGGTGGGAAGCTGCCTCCTTGGGCCTGTGCTCTTCCCCCTCCCCCTCTTTTTGGGGGGACCTGGGGTAAAGGCAAGCTCCCTGGCCTTGACTCTGCATGATGCTTACAGTGGGCATGGTGCAGTCACTGGGCCTCTAGAACCTGGGTCCCCAGGATTAATGACATATCCCTTCATTTCAGTAAATGCCTGAGCACCAACTGTGCTCCCAGCACAGGAATACAAGAGCAAGCAGGGCAGACCTGAGCCAGCTCCCAGTATAGCACATGAGACAGCCAGACAAATGGGCAGGCACAGCTTAACATGATAAGTGCTAGGAGAAGTTTAAGTGTCTGGAGCAGAGAAAATGGGAGGGAACCTCAACTCAATCATAGGGTATCAGGAAAGGCTTCCAGTCAGAGAAGTAACTCAGTGGAGAGCAAAAGGATGGATAGGTGTGACCCAGCAAATCAGAAGAGCTTTCCAGGAGAGGAATCATACCTCATCTCCCTGGGAGCCACCGTGCAGCCTTGGGAATCATGTGGGCCTTCTCCCTAGAGCAGTGGGGCATCACTTAAAAATGAAATGAGGAATAGCTGCTTAATGGGGACAGGTAGGGCAGGGCAGAGGGAGAGAATCTTAAGCTGGCTCCATGTTCAGCACTGAGCCCAACACCCATCTCATGACACTGAGATCACTACCTCAGCCAAAATCAAGAGCCAGACACTTAACTGACTGAGCCACCCAGGTGCCCCTAAACTTCCAATTAAAAGATGAGTAAGTTCTGGGATGTAATATATAACATGTGATTATAGTTAACAACATTGCATTATATAAGTTGCTAAGAATAGACTTTAAATGTTCTCACTACCAAAAAAATGGTAATTAAAAAAAATGGTAATTATATGATATAATGAAAGTGTTAGCTAAATATATACCTGTATCAAATCAGCACCCTATACAATGTTGTATGTCAATTACATCTCAAAGCTGGGAACAACAACAAAAAACCCTGGCTGTTGGGGCTAGACAGACACGAATTTGATTCTAGACTCCCAACAACCTACCAGCTGTGTCACTTAAATTTGGGGAGCCTCAGTTTCCTCATCTATAAGATAGGGATTCATTTGACTGTTGTAAAGATAAATGGAAAAATATATATAAAAAAAAAAGATAAATGGAAAAATATATGTTTTTCTTTAAAAAAAAAAAAAAGTACTACCTCAGCAATAGGGAAAATTAGCCCTCATGTTGTCTAACAAACTTAAAAACAAGACTCAAATGAATCAAATTGTTTCCAAGCAACTTAACTACATCCCAGAACAAAATTTAAGAATGTTTATAGAAATATAAAAATACTCAGCACGAAGAAAAGGTAAAATTCATGTCAGGAATCCAATAAAAATTCCTGGGCATTGTAAGCTGTAGGAATTTACAACCTATAATGAAGGTAGTGAAAAGCCAAAACAATTGAAACCGACCCAGAACTGACAACAGATGTTAGAATTAGCAGGCAAGGACATTTAAACCGAGATAACGGTATTCCATATGTTCAAAAAGTTAGGCAAAAACATGGAGTATTAAAAAAAAAAAAGAAAAGAAATAAAAACACAAACAAAAAAACAAAACCAAGCTTCTAGAGTTGCGAACTACATCTGAAATTAAATGGAAATTATACCACAGCATTTGCCGAAGGGGGAACCTCACCTTGACTATGCCAGAAGGGCTTTGGGGAAATCCTATGAAAGCAGGTATAAGCAGCTGTTAGAACATCCCACTGGAAAAATGGTGGCCAGAAAAGGAGTAACAGCAGTGGAAAGAATCCAGCCTTTCTGAAATATTTAAGTGGCAGGACTGGGTGACTACACAGGTGAGGCACTGAAGAGAACCAGGTGACACAGATGAAGGGAAGCAAAAGCAAGCCATCCCTCAGCTTCAGAGCACCCACTGCCACCTCAGGTACAATCAGCAACAGGCAGAGGAATCACAGCAAATGATATTCAGGAGGCAACAGGACGGGTGCCTCCTGCAGGGGCCACACCAACCAGGGGCAGGAAAGGTGAGGGGGAATGTTGAGGGTGGGCATGCGGATGGAGCCTGGAATAGGGAACAGCCAAGCACTGGTTGGGGCCCAGATCACACAAGGCCTCACAGGCCCTGGAGATGAGTTCACATGTTACCCAAGCACAATAAGAATCTACTAGAAGGCTTCAAGCGGGGGGACAATTACAGTTGCATTGAAAATGTCACTCTGGGGGCACCTGGGTAGCTCAGACCATGATCTCAGCATCCTGGGATCAAGCCCCATGTCAGGCTCTCTGCTCAGTGAGGACTTGGCTTCTCCATCTGCCCTTGCCCTGCTTGTGTGCACGTGCTTGCTCTGTCACTCTGAGGACACCTTGGTGGCTCAGGCAGTTAAGCATCCAACTCTTGGTTTTGGCTCAGGTTATGATCTTAGGGTTGTGGGACAGAGCCCCAGTTGGGCTCCAGTTGAGATTCTCTCTCTCCCTCTCCACCACATGTGTTCTTTAATAAATCTTTAAAAAAATAAAATGTCACTCTGGCAATGGTAGAAAACAGGTTGGAAGAGCAGAAGCAGAACCTCAGTTAGAGGGCTTTGGTCATCACAAGAAATTATGGTGGGAAGAAGTGAACAAGCCAGGAAAAGAAGCAGAATCACCAGGCTTGCGAGAGGGATGGATGTGGATAGAGATGGATGTGGACAAGGATAGACCCAGGTTTGTGATGGAGCAAACATCTGCAGAAGTAGAGAAAGCTAGCAAGGGGCAGATTGGAGAGGAGAAAAACTAGACAGATTAGAGACTCCAATCTAGACAGATTAGAGATCTAGTAAGCAACCATAGAGTTCAGGGGAGAGACCTGGATTAGAGATACCAATGTAGCACAGAGGTGGGATTTCAAACCACAGGAATACATAAGGAAGTGTGTGAAGAGAGACCAAGACTGAGCCCTTATAATCGGAGATGTGGAGCCAAAGAAGGATTTTTAGGTACGTAAGGGAGACTAGAGAGACTGGAGGTCTTCTCCAAAACACACATGCATAGGAGAGTAGGAGGGGAAGATAACCAAAGAGGGGATGTGACCCAGAGCACATGTGGAGGAATGACAGGTAGAACACTGCTGTTGCAAGATGCAGGCAGCTTGTAAAATAAATGTCAGCAAGAAGAGGACATTCCTGACTGTTGGCTTCCATATCCTCTACTAGGGAGAGGTTCAGCACCTAGAGGCAGGGGTAGTAGCAGAATGATACAAGTTTAAAGAGTGGAGAGGTATGAAAACAGGGACCTCAACACAGGAGAATATTAGTGTAAAACTGCCTGGCAATGTTGCATGCCCAGGTCAACACACATAGTTGGTTGATCCTGAATCAGTTAATGCCAACTGACCCCACTGGATGCTTGGCCCAGGAATGGTCTTCAGCTTTCTTAAGGCACCAATACTAAAGCGCCATATCCTACCCCAGCCTCTTTTCGATCCATTTCAGAATCAGCTCCTTGAGCCCCAACCCAACCCAAAGTGGGTGTTCAGGCATCCCAGAAATTTAGCAACTCAAGGGAAGGCTCAAACCTGGTGTCCCCAACCCCATGATGAAGCCTGTGGACAAGAACACAGGGATTCATTTGACTGTTATAAAGACAAATGGAATATATGCTTTTCTTTTTTTTAAAGGATTACCTCAATCTTTCCAGCCTCAGAGAGGAGCATTTTCTTTCTTTAAATAGTTTAATCCTATTTAATATTAATATATATATATTTATTTTTTGTAAGTTTAAACTATGCTAGTCTCCCATATGCACGCACAAGATAACTCTAGTAAGGCATTAATGGATGACTTTATGGATAGTTTTATACTCACAAATAAATCTAACCATAATAGTCACTAAAAGGCTTACTACCAGTCAAGCCCATTTTGAATGTTTGTACATTAGCTCACGTACTCCTGACAAGCTTTCAAGATAAATTCTATCATTGGTCTCATGAATGAAAGAACGGAAGTTCGGGGAGGTTAAAGAACATGCCCAAGGTCATAGAATAAGTTGCTGAGTCACCATCTCACTTTTTTACTTGTCACTATGCGTTTCTGTCTCATATGTGTTTAAATAAAAGTGATCCTAAATGCTGTTCTATAACCCACTTTTGAAACTGAAAAAGTTCCATGGTTAACTTTCCATGTCCACATATATAGATCTTTTGTAATGAATACGTTTCATTCCAATGTACCTCTGCATCATATCTTCCCATTATAAACTATGCAGCCACAAACATCCTTGTAAACATAACCGGGGCCGCTCATGTGAGGAGTGTTCCCATGCATTGTTGACTCTTTCCAGTACCATCTCTGCACCATCTGCTGCCAAGTCCAACTCCTGGATCCCTCCATGGTCACCTACTTCCCTCCATGGTCACCTCTTCAAGGTCACTTCATCATCATCATCTACAGCAGATTCCAAATTGGTCTCCCTGCCTCCAGAGTGAGGTTCTGAAACACAAACCTGACCCTGTCATTTCCCTCCTTGAAACCTTTCCCTGGTACCTAACAGCCCTAGGACAGACACTAAACCCCCTGCCATAGTTTACAAAGCTATGCTGCTGCTACCTAACTCTCCAGACTCCTTTATTACCAACCACACTCCTTGCCCAAACCTGAAGTAGAAAAGAAAAAAAAAAAAAAAAGGTGGGGCGGGGGAGGGGGAGGACAGGAGGAAGGAAGAAGTTTTCATTCAATGAGAGCTGCGCCTCTTGCCTCCTGGCATTTGCATAAGCCATTCCCTCGGCTGAGAACACTTCTATCAAGTGTCCATCCATACATTCCTCAGGAAGCCACCCCTGCCCTTCCCTAAACTGGACTGGAAGGTACTCCCCAGCCACTGGTTCTTCCTGCCCTGGGATTCCTTATCCTGTATCCTGAGGGCGTTTCCCACCCATCTCGCCTACTGACAGCAGGCCCTGGAGCAGGGACAGTGTGTTACTTAACCTTGGCAGCTATGGTCCCTAGCACAGGGGGGCCTGAGTAAATGATGGGTGAAACTAATGGAAAGGACAAAGTCAACTTAGGAATTCCCATGGTTGTACTGACCCTTTTGTGACTTGGTACTGTTGTTGAGAATTGGTCTGAGAGAATATTAATGTATTTTAAAAGCTTTGTGTCCCTATTAGAAGGTTAATCAAATTTGAAGCCTGAAAAATGCCAGTGGAGGATTAACCCTATGGGTTAACCCTACATAGATCAGGGCACCCTTAAGGTCCAGTGTAGTCCAACTCTCCACCTTGAAAACAATAAACTTTAATCTTAAGAGCGTTATTGATGGGACAGACTGGAAATGCAAACAGGACTTCTCATAAGCTTTTCAAGCAATGAGGCCAAACCCATTACACTTCGTAAAATGTATACAAATAGCAATCTCCACAAAATAAAAATTATATTAATGGGGAAGCATCTGTTTAAAAGTTCTCAAAGGCTCAACCAACATTAAGCACTTTGTATTTTTAAGATTTTACTAATTTGAGAGAGAGCGCATGTGCATGCATGCATGTGCACAAGGGAAGAGGAGCAGAGGGGGAGGGAGAGGGACAAGCAGACTCCGTGCTGAGCGTGGAGCCCAACATGGGGCTAGATCCCAGGACCCGGAGATCATGACCTGAGCCAAAACCAAGAGTCAGACAGACTGAGGTACCCAAGGACAGTTAACTAGCTGGTAAAGGACTGACTAGTGGCCGTGTTCTCAGTCCTTTGTTCCCTCCACAAGAGATCCCTTTCCAAAGCTTCTAAATTATAGAGTATGAAAACCACTTAATGATACTTTGCTTTTCACACAGGCCTGCTATACCTGAGGATGCTCAATTTAATACTCTTCCTTAGAACCAAGTGTCCTATTCATAGTCTGATTTTATTAAGCTTTTAAAAGTCTTTCTACTGGGGCACCTGGGTGGCTCAGTTGGTAAGCGTTTGCCTTTAGCTCAGGTCATGATTTTAGGATCCTGGGATCCTGGATTCCAGCCCCACATTGGGCTCCCTGCTCAGCAGGGAGTCTGTTTCTCCCTCTCACTCTGCCTCACTCCCCAACCCCCTGCTTGCGTTCTCCCTCCCTCTTGCATGCTCTAATAAATAAAATCTTAAAAAAAAAAAAAAAAAAATACTGACCTTTGTCTATTAAACACTTCCACTAGTTTTCAATTTCAAGCAAATTCCAAAGAATACCAACTGCAATAATGATGGAAAGGGGTTTGAATTCTGACTACAAATGCTACAAACCTTTCAGGGGAGAGTCTTCCTACATAGGATGGTATTAAGGATCTATTCAATCGATTTCATGGCCCATGCAAGTAAAAGGAATGCAATTAAACTGGAGCAAGAAGAGACCATAGAAGGAATACTTCAGTTATCCCTTTGGGTCTGTAGGACAGAAAGCCCAAACTCCACCTAAAAGGCAGCCAGCACTCCAATGCCAGTCCAAGTGTTCCAAACAAGGGGCAACTATTGCCAGATCTGCTTTTCCAAGAGAAGCTCCAAAACCAGGCCTATGAAACTTTGGGATTTCAAATGGTGGCAATAACTTTTTTTTTTTTATATCCTCCACCCCATTCCTCCAAAAAATAAAATCCATGAGCAAACATTTACAGTCTCTGATATTTTGATTATAATCCCAGATTTGGAATCGAGGTAAGAGCACTTCATGTCTTTGCATATCAATGAATTTCTGAGCTTCACTGTCCTCTCCTGAAAAATAGGGTCATAAACATGAAACACAATAACAATACTTAAAACCAGTCCAAATACAGTGTAAGTAACTAAATAGTGTTTCCTATAGGTGAAGAGTGTATATCATCACTATCTGTAAATTATCTGCTGCAATCTTTGAAGAACCTAATTGAAGATCCCAGGGACATAGAGTTCTTGGAAGATTTAGAGCCTTTCAAATTCTGATTACTGAATAGTGAGTATTAAAGTCATTAGAAACCAAATAGAACCAGCAATAAAGAATGCTTAGCAATATATATTTAATGAGCTGAAGTGGCTCTTCTAATTAAGAGATCTAATAACTGTCACTAGTTAATGGCCACAGAAAGGCAGCAGAGTACACATTTAGGAGCGTAAGTTTCAGGGAAAACAGTGGCAGTGTCTAAAATAAGCTGTTAAAGACAAACCAAAGGGTTCTAAGGTGAGTTTTTCAAATCTAATATACTTGTATTGTCAGATTATAGACCCCTGTCAAACACTTAACAATGATTTTCATACCGTTTTAAGCAAATGCCAAAGAATACCAACCGCAATATTAGGAAAGGTCTGTTAAAGAATTGCTTTATTAATACAAAATACACAAACTATTAAGTGCTAAGAAATTCAAACATCTAAGTCATAGCAAACAGGTGGCAATTCAACATCCAAGGTCGACAGAACGCTGGGAGACTGCAACAGATCTAGAAGACAGGAATTTCTTACTCAATATCTGCAAACGCTTTAGTCCATCTCAACACAGACATTGGTTGTCAGTTTTACTCATAAATTCTTATTTTCCCCTTTGTCTAATGAATCCCTACCCCACCCCCAGCTAAACACACACACACACACACACACACACACACACACACACACAGACACACACACTTACTTCTTGAAATGTGGCTAAGATACCAGAACTCCCCTTCATTAGGAAATAACCTTAAGACATACCTGAAACTATTGTTCTTCGAGACCCACGTAGGAGCCAACAATATCACTAATGTAATTTATGGAAGCATTTATGTTATCCCATCAGAACAAATAGAAAACATACTGATGATAGCTTTTGACCACCAGCTTGAACAGAGTACAGGCCTCAAACCTTGGCAGTAAGAAGGTTCTGCCAATTCTGTGCTATTGCGCTCAAGTGTCCTGAACCTAGATTAGCTGTGGATAGAACTTGGAAATCTCATTCCAAACAAGTTTACTATACCTCAAGTTATAACCCAAGAAGCTTTATGCTAAATTTAATATTATTTTCTGTATCTAAAACTGCGTAGGGGCACCTGGGTGGCTCAGTGGTTGAGCATCTGCCTTTGGCTCAGGTCGTGATCCTGGAGTCCTGGGATCGAGCCTTCTTCTCCCTCTGCCTAGGTCTCTGCCTCTTTCTCTGTGTTGCTCAAGAATAAATAAAATCTTTAAAAATAAAGTATAAACAGAACTGTCCAGATTCCAGAATGATTTAATTTTACCTGAGCACTTGGGACTGAAAAACTACCAAATGAGAGGTTTCATTACTCTGAAACCTTATCTCTTTAGTTAGAAATAGAAATCACTTGTAGGCTAACCTTCCATACAATTCTGCCCCCACAATAACGGCAGTATCAAAACACAAATAATTCACAGCCCTACTAAAAGGGCACTTGCTCACTTACCAGACTCCCAGGATAGAGAAGGCATCTTCAGGGGTGAAGGGGGGCCCAGGTGCAACAGCTTTTCAAGTTCCCTCTCCTCATCAAGGATCATGAGAGGCACTCCATTCAAGGGGAGGTGTGCAATCTGGTGCTCTTCAGGCAGGTCAAAACTCTCAAAATCTGCCATCAAGACAAAGCAATTTATCAGGGCAATGCTTCTGAGAGTGGTCAGTAGCCCCACGGGGATCTGAGACCCTTACAGTGGGCCCAGGAGGTCAAACTATGTTCTTAATAACTTCAACACCTTCTGCTGTGTTGACACTTTCAATGATGGGACAAAAGCAATGATGGATGGAATTGCTGTGCTTTAGCACAAATCAAGAAGTGGCAATAAACTATATTTTATAGTCACTATATTCCTCAAAACCATTCACTTGCAGTAAAAAATTGCCAGCTTCACATATCACTTTATCATCTACAATAAAAAGTATTAATTTTATTAGCTCTCAACCCTGAAGAACATGTCTTTTTAGTATTCTGTATGATGACCATAAAGTACTTCTGTTGCATACCGAAGTACCAGGTGAGGTCAAAGAAAAAAGATCTGTACAATTATTTGGTTTGCAAGCTAAACTAGCGGCCTTTTTCCTGTAATACTATTTAGTTGAAATAACAGAAAGAAACTGGTTACTCAGACTTGGGTATTTGTAACACATTTTCTCAGAAAAATAAAAGAAGTCTATCATTTAAAGAAACAGTATTTATTGCCAATGATAATATACACAATCTCAAGGGGAAAAAAAAACACTAGAACTTTGGAAAACTTATTAGCTTGTCAATTTCCTAATATTTTTCTGAAGAGATCAGTGGTGACATTAATGAATGTGTGTTTGATATTGCATCATGAAACCCTTCAACATTTGGATAATCTACATTTCCCAGTGAATCATTATTTCTAAATGATCAATGTGTGATAAATGCAAAAATAAAAGATTTTCAAACTGCAGAAGAGCCCAGTGGATTTTATGGTCAGTATAAAATGTTCACTGATAGGGTTTCAGATTACACATCACAACCATACATTTGGAAACTGCCACTTGTTGAATTTTAGTGTGGTAGGAAAGAAAACTCTCCACACTTATCTGAAAAGACTATCGAAATGCTCCCCCCTTTCTTAACCACGCATCTGCATGAGGCCAGATTTTTTTCATGTACTTCAACCAAAACAAAGAGATACAACAGGTTGAATGCAGAATCAGAGGAGAATCCAGGTATTAAATTTTTATTTATTTTTTGAGAGAGAGAAAGAGTGCACACACCAGAGGAGGAGGAACAGAGGAAGAAGTAGACTCCCTGCTGAGTAGGGAGCCCAATGCTAGATAGGATCCCAGGGTCCTGGGATCATGACCTGAGCTGAAGACAGGTGCTTAACCCAGCCACCTAGGTGCCCCAACTGTTTTAAGTCAAATTAAGCACATTTTCAAAAATACAAAATCATGCCATTCTCCTGAATGTTTTAGGAAAGTTCTATTATGTTAAAAGAAGTTACTTACATTAATATAATGGAGGGGTTTTTATTCCCCAGGAACTTATTTTTATTTAGATTTCCTGCAGTAAGAATTAAAATTGATAACACACAAACAAAAGTTCTCTGGGGTCTTCACTAACTTTTAAGAGTTGTAAAAGGCAGCCCGGGTGGCTCAGCAGTTTAGCGCCACCTTCAGCCCCGGGCCTGATCCTGGGGACCCGGGATCGGGACCACGATGGGCTTCCTGCATGGAGCCTGTTTCTCCCTCTGCCTCTCTCATGAATAAGTAAATAAAATCTTAAAAAAAAAAAAAAAAAGTTGTAAAAGTCCTAAAACAAATTTGAGAACTATTAAGTAACAGTCCTCCTTATAATCCAAGTGCCTTGCTTCTTAGAATTATTTAAAATAGATTTTTCTTGGGGCACCTGCCTGAATCAGTTGGTACAGCAGGAGATTCTTGATCTCAGAGTCATGAGTTCAAACCTTACATCAGCCAGAGAGATTACTTTTTAAAAAATATTTTTTTTAAATTTAAAAAGAAAATACAACAGATTTTTCTTGACTATTAACAAAAATATTGAGTTTTTTCAAGGGGTATAGCCTTTCCTCAAAAGAACAAAGATGAGGGGCACCTGGGTGTCTCAGTTGGTTAGGCGTCTGCCCTCAGCTCAGGGCATGATTCTAGGGTCCTGGGATTGAGCCCCACATCTCAGCAGAGAGCCTGCTTCTCCGTCTCCCTCTTTCTGCCTGCCATTCTGCCTATTTGTGCTGTCAAATAAAATCTTAAAAAAAAAAAAAAAAAAAAGGAAAGAGAACCATCCTTTTCTGAAGTGTGAAAGTTCTCTAAAGCCTAAATACTAGGAACTACTCTACTGTTTTCAAGCCTGCTAAAACCCAGAACTTAAAAAAGAATTGGGTGGTAGGTGTCTACTTAAAACCACTGAATTATAAAAGAAACCATAAACAGAAGACTTCAGAGGAAAAAAGTCTGCAACCTAATAGTTCATTTCCTTTATGCACAAAAGCTATTAAGGAAAAGGAAAGAAAGACCTATTAAAGAAAAACAAGGATACCAACAGGAAGTTTAAAAAAAAAAAAAAAAACACTATAGAAGGCCAATAATCAAATATGCTCAATACACATACACACACTACAATTTAAAACAATGATACCCATTGCCTTTTTGATAAGGGTTTTTGAAACATCTGCTGTGAGAGATTAGAGGTGAAGCAGGCATCCTCAACCACTGTAGGTAGATTCAGTAATTTATGCTATTTTGGAGGGCAACCTGGCAGTATTGTTTTCCTCAAACACAGCATATTGTAGTCCTCCTTCCTGATCAATACGCATAAATCTACCTCATTTTCCTTCATGGCTGAATCGTAATCGTTAGTATGGAAACACTATTTTATCAAATCTTAATCACATACTGAGACTCAGCAACTACAGCTATCCTCACAAACTAACAACAATTTCGAGAATACCAACTGCAGAATTGTATTATATAAAAGCCAGAGACAACCTGGATGCACAGATTGCCTAAATGCCCTTAGGATGAAAGGGCAAAAATGCCAGCTCAGAAACCAATAAGGCCTTGTGTGATCTGCCCCCAGTCTCACCTGTGCTATCCTTTCCTCTGTCTTTGTCCCAGAACCAGTACAGGCCTTTGCTCTACCCCCAGATCACTGCACACACAGACATGCGGTACTCTTGCCTTGCCCTTCCTCTCCCTTGTCTGGCTCTCCTTTGATGTCCTTTAAAGCTCCACTTCCATGTCACTTCCTGAGAAAACTTCCTGCTCTTCCAGGGGAGGTTCAGTTCTCCCTGGTTGGCCTGTTTTTCTCCTTCTGACATTTAGAGTGAGAGGATTTGTTCAATGTTTGACTTTCCCTCCAAATC
This sequence comes from Canis aureus, assembly GCF_053574225.1. Lineage (NCBI taxonomy): Eukaryota > Metazoa > Chordata > Mammalia > Carnivora > Canidae > Canis > Canis aureus. The sequence continues at coordinate 52,144,998 of NC_135614.1, forward strand.
TTGGGCTCCTGGGCAGCCCCAGTGGCTCAGCAGTTTAGTGCTGCCTTCAGTCAGGGGTGTGATCCTGGAGACCTGGGATTGAGTCCCATGTCGGGCTCCCTGCATGGAGCCTGCTTCTCCCTCTGGCTGTGTCTCTGCCTCTCTATCTCTCATGAATAAATAAATAAAATCTTTAAAAAAAAAAAAAAAAAATCTTGGGCTCTCTTAGGGTGGAGCCTCTTATTAACCACTGCATCCAGAACCTGGATACAGTAGCCTCTCTTCATATGGAAATAAATCAAAGCTTGAAAAGGTACTTCTGTTAACAGAAAATACTTTGGGTACATGCAGCAGGTTGAAAGAATAAAAATGCATACATCATAACAGACTACGCGGATTTTCTCATTGTTCAACTTGACATAAAACTCACTTTCTAAAAGTCTTGCTAAGAACACTGTCCACTCTAGACTTGTTCAATGTTAGGGAACACATCTTATCTTCCTTAGAAGTTTTTGAGGTCAGGAACAACGTCCTCCACATCTTTGCACCAATGTCCCTTCTGACCCAAGATGATGTTCCTTACAAATAAATCCACCAAGTACATTTGTCCAGAGAAACCCAGATTCAGGCAGTCTTATTACAGTTAGAGGTCATAGGTCATATTCATATCCATATTAAATTAGAGCTGAATTGGATTCTAAGAGAAACTCAAGGCTAAAGCATTTTTGTGTAATACCAAAAAAAAAAAATATATATATATATTACCTAAAGGATTGAAAGGAAAGAATTTTTCTATTTCTGGATAGGTGTCATCTGAGGCAGGAACAGAGCTTTTTGCTTTGACAGTCTTCTCAGTCACCTAAAACCACGAAAATATGAATCAATGAAAGTGAAAAACTTTGTTTAGTACAACTGTACAAATGTTTAGTACAAGAGATCATAAGTCTTCAAGACATGTGACTGCTTCACCACATTTTTTCAATTTTATGCTGACTTCTAAAAAACCATAATCCTTAGTTCTCATAATTACATACCAATACAATTCAGCAAGCAATTCTAGGAGCATGCTCAAGAGTTAAGTCTGAAATTTAAGTATCAGCACCTTTTAGCCTAAGTCACCAAGACGGCAGTTAATTCAGAGCTAATCAACTCAATCATTCAACCTGTCAGAGAAAACAGGCATGAGTTACTCAAAAGCTAATTCTAGAAACCATTTTTGGCTTTTGGATGTGATTTCCACCCATGTTTCTCCATCAGTGTTCCCTTAATTATTTGCTTGGTTAAATATTAAGTTGAAATTCACACGCTGAGTAAGAGTCAGCAGGACAGTCATGGAAGTTAGAAGACTAGATAATTCCCTAGAATAAAATTGGCAGATAGGCAATCTGCAATAGTAGGCCAAAGCAGAAGCCTGCATATTCCTGACTCAAACTTATGTCACGTGTGCAAATCTAGAGGAAAATAGGGTTTCCCACACTTCAGTTCTGGGTTGCATTCTCATTTTTGCCACAGCCTTGCGATACTCGAATTTAACATTTCTCTTTTACTCAACTTAGTTTTTAAAAATGTCATCTTGTCCTAAAGCACAGAAGTCCTATTTTGATATAAAGTACTAGGGCTTTTTTCTAAATACATAACACAATTATTCAAATGAAATGTTAATGTACATGCTGAAGTCATCTTTCACAGCAAAGTCTCCTCAGTCTGGGATGCATGGACCTATAGCTGGTACACACATCCAAACATCGACATGCTTGCAAAGTAGAGTACCTGGTGCTTGCTCTAGGAGATGAAGATGGCAGCACCTGAGCTATATTAGCTCCGTGATCTCTGGTAAAGTATCCTCCCTCTCAGTACTTCCTGTATCCCTAAGTAGATACTATCAAAGAATCTGCTTCCACACTAGTTAAGGGCAGGTGAGGCAAAAGCATTCACCAGCTGCTTCTGAGACTTCTGATCCTAGGGCATAGAGGAAGTCCAGAGGGAATATGATTCCCTCCTCTTAATCTATGTTTGGTAGCCTATATTTCCTTGTACTCCCAAGACAGAAAGCAAAGTAGGATGCCGATAGTCATTTTTTAAGAGTCAAAGAGTGCTAGAGTGTTTCAACAGTGACTTTGCAGCCAACACTTACTTTTTTGGCAGAGAAGGTTGGCTGCTTCTGTTTGAGAGGTCCATTAGTCTTCACTGAATTTTCTGTGGCTCTGTTGACAGTTCCCAAGGCCTTTCTGGCAACTTTAGGTAAGGCTGCTTGAGCATCAAACATTTTGCCTACACGTGGTGTTGAAACCTGAGATCTCCCATCTAAAGCTTGGACTGCTAAAAAAAAAAAAAAAAAAAAAAAAAAAAAGAAGAAAAGAAAAGAAGATTATTCAGGGAACAAACACCCGTGCAATTTGAAGGCTGACCGTGTGCATAAACTTGGCCTCATTCTCATCCCCCACTTCTGACAGTGGCATGGCCATATGTCTAATGGTACTTCGGTTCTGTGCCCTCTTAAATACTCCCTTAACTAAGATGCTGAACATGAAAAACAGACCCGTGACAAGCACTTTGCAGCAGCAGTATTCCAACGGAGTAGCTAACCGCCTCCCCCAAGCACGGGCCACGCCCACCTCTGGAGGCCAGCACCTGCGCAGACGGCAGCCAGGGTACTTACGAGGCCGAGACCCCAGCTTCAGCCCGTCCTTGGGAGCCGCACGGGGGCCTGGCTCTCCGTTCTCCTTATCAACGAAGATCAGGGTAGCCATTCTGGACTAGCTGCGGGCGTGAAACGCGCATCAGACCCCGAGGCTTAGGGAGGGGGAGAGAGGGAAGGTGTGGCACAGAGCAAACTCTACCCAGGGCGGGTCCACGCCAACACTGGAGCTGAGGAGCGAGCGAAGCCCGTTCTGGAGCCAACAGGCATTTAACCCAGCTCCTGACTCCTGAGGCCTGCGTCGGGGGCTCCAAGTCCCAGAAAAGTCGGCGGTTTGGGGCTCGCACGGGTCCTGCTACTCGGCGGAACCGAACTGCCGGCGCCGCGCACGCAGTCCCAGGCCGTGGCTCCACCCGGCTCGGCGCTACAGACGACCCCCGGCCCCCCGCCCCCTCGCGGGACCCGCGGGCCCAGCCGCTCACCACCTCGCGGTCCGCCCGGTCCGGACCGACAGCCAAGCTCCTCCGAGACTGAGCCTCGGGCCCCCTCGCGGGACTCCGAGTTTAAACCACAACTCGCGCTCCTATTGGTCCATCCTCCCAGGAGGCGGGGCCGGGGGTGGGGCGAGGCTCCCGGAAGGACCAATGGGAGGGGCCCAAGCTCCCGCGGCCCCGCCCGTAGAGCTTCTCCTGGGAAGGAAAAAACCAAACGTGCTGACCCCTTTACTTCTAGGTGTTTTGAACCAGCAACTCACAGAGATTGAAAGGGAGTGAACATGGGCCTCAACTCCAGGAAGTCAATGATCATTATGATATCAAGATACAGAATTTGAGTTGTTTTTTTTTTTTTTTTTTTTTCCTGAGACACGTGGCCAGGAAGTTCTTAAATGAAAAGATGCTGGGGTTGAGTCAAGGCAAAGTGGCAACAGAACTATTTTCCCAAAGTCTTCAATTAACTATTTCTCCAAAGAATAAATAGAGCATATCAAATAAAAAAGAAGATGCAGAACTGGAGGAAAGGCATTGGCAGCCATTGGAAAAATAACTGGGGAACTACGGATACATACAATTGTATTTCAATTAGGTATATAAAAAATGCTTATATAGTCAGATACTGAAACCACTCCTATTCCCTTTAAAGAATACTAGCAGAGCACGGTTAAAAGTTAGGAAGCATGGGACACCTGGGTCTCAGATCATGACCCAAAGGACCTGGGATCAAGTGCCCCCCCCCAAAAAAATGTCTAGTGGGGAGCCTGCTTCAGAACTCTCTCTCCCTCTGCCCCTCCCCCCATCGCGTGGGCCTGCTCTCACCCTCAATGATAAATCTTTAAAAGTTAAGAAGCGATGTAAAATACAAACAGATCAAACAGTAATGTTTGAGTCATTCTGTTGGGCTTGTGATTAAGAATGGATGGACTATTCCCTAATTGCTGAACTACCGTCAATATTTCAGGCTAGGATGCTGTTTTCATTATAGCATCAGGACTATGACTTATGATTTACAACAATGTGGATGAACTAGAGGATGTTATGCCAAGTGGAATAAGTCAATCAGAGAAAGACAATTATATGATCTCACTCATATGTGGAATTCAAGAAAAAAAACAGAGGATCATAGAGGAAAAGAGGAAAAAATAAAACAAGATGAAATCAGGGAAGGAGACAAACCATAAGAGACTCTTAATCATAGGAAACAAACTGAGGGTCACTGGAGAGGAAGGGGGTGAGAGGATGAGGTAACTAGATGATGGGCATTAAGGAGGGCACATGATGTAATGAGCATTGGGTGTTATATGCAACTGATGAATCAGTAAATTCTACCTCTGAAACTAATAGTACACTATATGTTCATTAATTAAATTTAAATAAGATTTTTTTAAAAAGAAAATAACCTAGTGGTCACCAGAGGGGAGGTGGGTGGGAAGCTGGATGAAATAGATGAAGAGGATTAAGAGCACACTTATGGTGATGAGCACTGAGAAATGTATAGAATTGTTGAATCATTACATTGTACACCTAAAATTAATATCACGTTATGTTAATTATGATTTAATTTAAAAAATATCAAAAATAAGAATCTGGCTTATGAACAAAATGATGATCCTAAGGAGTACATAATTCAGGCTTCTCTTCAAATTCTTTTTTTTTTTTAAATTTTTTTTAACTTTTATTTATTTATGATAGTCATAGAGAGAGAGAGAGAGAGAGAGGCAGAGACACAGGCAGAGGGAGAAGCAGGCTCCATGCACCGGGAGCCCGATGTGGGATTCGATCCTGGGTCTCCAGGATCGCGCCCTGGGCCAAAGGCAGGCGCCAAACCGCTGCGCCACCCAGGGATCCCTTCTCTTCAAATTCTGTCATTTAATGGGACTTATTTTAAACTTTTAACATCTTAACAATACATTCATCACAGCTGCCTAGAAGAGCCTAGTGGCAGAGGGCACAGAGTTGGAAAAAGATCTGAGGAATAATAAAAAATATTGATAAGGAATTCCAATTTCCAAGATATGGGGAGAAATTGTGCTTGGAAAAATTAACGACCTTTTCCTATTTCTATAACAAATGGAAATAGATTAAACAAACACGAGGTAAAGGAATAAATTCAAAAGACCTAGACTGGCCTGTATCATCCAATCCCTACTCCCCACAGGTCACTAGATACATTCTAACTTGCAGGTACGTTAGGAGAGAGCGGTTGAGCCTACATTATTTCCCATAAGATTTAACACTACACCTGGCATTGATCCAGTTCTCAATATGTCAGCTCATTGGCCCTTCTTCCCTGGCATTTCAGAACCAAAATTGGCTGAATGATTAATTCATTCAATAAATATTTACTGAATGTCGATTAAATGCTAGACACTGGGCAAGGCATCAAGAAGAAAATATTCTAAGAAGGTAAAGAGGACAAAAAAGCCATTCACACCCATATGGACCCTCCCTTGTTCTTTTTCTTTTATTCTCTTGCCTCTCCTTATTTTCTCCCTCTATCTACCTCTAAATGTTTCAACTCCATATTGCATCATCAGCACACAAGTGTTCACTTTGGAACCGAATCTGTATAGCACCTACAGCTGGGAAGTGGGGATTCTCTATCTCCCAAGGTCTTTGAGTGCAAGATTTGTATCTCCCCCAGTTAAGTCTTCCCCTTACAACAGGAAGCACTGTGTTTCTCAAGGTCATGTAGAAACTGTAAAATGCTATAGCCACCCCCTCTTTTTTTTTTTTAAAGATTTTTATTTATTTATTTATTTATGAGAGACACAGAAAGAGAGGCAGAGACATAGGCAGAGGATCAAGCCCCGCATCAGACTTCCCCCGAGAGAAGCCTGCTTCTCCCTCTGCCTATGTCTCTGGGATCATGACCTGAGCCACTGAGCCACCCAGGTGCCCCAACTACCCCCTCTTTGAGTGATTCTTGTTTTCTCACCAATGATGCCCCAAACCCACTTTACTATTCCCTATTATTACTAGATTACCCAATTAGTAACCACCCTCACCTTATAATAGTACCTAGATCCTAATCAATCCCCGTTTATTCTAATCATGATTTACAAACAGCAACCCATCTAGAGAACTGAACACGTGCTTCCCTATACTTTTCTCCAAGTCCTCCAGGGGGAATCCAAACCTTACAAAGCCTTCTCCCTTCTCTTCCAGTACATTATATGATTCGTCTGGGAGATGTGTTCCCTGGCTTGTGCCTGGTGATTTTAAAACAGGCCTCAACAATTCCAAGCCAATTTCAGGAATTATTTAAAGAAATAAAAACAAAGTGTAGGTGATCCAGAGACTACTCACTTTCAGGCTATTCTCTGACCCTTTCTATGACTTCACCTGTTGCCCTGTAAAATCAAAATTAATGTTTAAATTCCTAAACTCTTGGCACTGCAAATTTTTAATAAGAAAAAAATGGATTATGAGGGGGTTTTATGAAGCATGGGTGTGAGCTATTTTCACTTTTACTTTTTTTAAAGACTTTATTTCAGAGATAGAGAGTGAGCAAAGAGCAGAAATGGAGCAGTGAGGAAGAGGTAGGAGGGGGAGAAGCAGACTCTCCACAGAGCAGGGAGCCTGACATGGGCCTCAATCCATGAACTCCAGAATCATGAGCTGAGCTGAAAGTAGACACTTAACTGACTGAGCCACCCAAGCACCCCTCACTTTTACTTTTAAAAGCAATATATACTGGGGCGCCTGGGTGGCTCAGTCGGTTAAGCGACCCAGTCTTGACTTTCAACTCAGATCATTATCTCCGGGGCCTGGGATCTAGCCCAGAATTCAGCTGTGCACTAAGTGAGAAATCTGCTTTAGAATTCTCTCCCAGTCGCCTGCCTCTCCCCCTGCTCACTCTCTCTGTCTAAAAACAATCAAATAAATCTAATACATGTTACCTTGAAAAATAAAAGACAACAGCACAAAGAAGAAAAAAACAGAAGAAATTCTACTACCAAAATTACTGCTTAGGGGTGGCTCAGTCCGTTAAGCGTCTGCCTTCAGCTCAGGTGATGATCCAGGAGTCCTGGGATGGAACCCCCGTCCCCTCATGCTCTTTCTCTCGTTCTACACTCTCTCAAATAAATCAATAAAATCTTAAAAAAAAAAAAAAAAAAAGAAAGAAAGAAAGAAGAAAGAACAAACTACTGCTTATTTTCCAGTAACTAATCTTACTTCATAGGTGTACTTTAAAAGGAGGGTTGGAATGTCATAGATACCAGTTTTCCCAAAATAGAAATTGTTTCATAGTATTTTTTTTTCTAATGACAAAACACAAGATCACTTCGGTACAGAATGTCACAACCACCAAATGGTGCCTTAGGTTTTCAGAGCATCTGGTATTCCTTTCACAGAGGCTTTTTACAACTGTACATTATTTGAAAATCATTTTAGTGCCTTTTTCACTTTGTATGTTGTGAATGCAAGGAAATACTCTTTTTGCTCACCACGTCCCTCAAAGTGTCACACACTGACCACTAATTAATACTAATTTTAACTGCCTTTCTTTTGTAATATGTCACGAACTTCCCCATTCATTTCTTAGTTCTGCAGAGAGGCGTAAGCTGTTGTCTATTCTCCGTACTTTTTTTTTTTTTAAGCCTCCTAAGAGTCTGCGACTCTAAAAGAATCAACAACACAAACCCGGAGAGCAGGAAAGCACCTGCTCAAACTAACCCCTTCCTCCAGCCCGAGGTAAATAAAGAAGCGCGCGAGATCTCGCGATAATAACATCGCGTGGGAGCCTGACCTGGTCCCCTACCGAAAGACGTTAGTGCGCATGTGTCGCTCGTCCGGAAACTACCGCAGTGGCTGCCGGGAGAGGGCGGAAAGCCAGGAAGTAAACATTGACGGATTGAGTTTGTTTCTGTCGGGAGGTTTTGGGTTCTGCTGTGACCGGATTGGGTAAGGAAATGTGGGACCTTGGGGATGGGGAGAAGGTGAAGCTGAAAAACTCTGGAAAACAGGCCGAAGGCTCCTACTTCTTAGATACATTCCTACGAAAGTGATGAATTCCAGGTCGAGGGGGGAATGGGGATCCGGGACCGAGAAGAAAGCCGCGGTCCTAGGCCTCAGTGTGCTTGTGCCGAGCCAGACCAGGAACGTCTTAATGATTTTTAGAGTAAGAATTATCAGATATCATCGGAGTTTCATTTCCCAGCTGTTAGCTACTTGTGGCTCTTGAGCACTTGAAATATGGCTGGTCTGAATACGTGTAAAATCTGATCGGATTTTAAGGACTTTGTTTTCTCTTATGTTGATTAAGTGTTAAAATAGGATGTTGGATATGTTGGATTGAATTAAAATATTTTTAAAAGTTATTTTACGTGCTTATTTTTACTATCTTAGCACACTTAAAGTGATGTATGAGAATGGCATTATATGTATCTTGGACAGAGCCACATTGTAGGATTTTAAGCTTGTGTAAGTAGGTTATGATATGATTAAATTTGTGTTCTGAAAAAATAACACTGCGGTGTGGAGAACTGATTGGAGAGAATGGCAGGAGACCAATAAGAAAGGGAAAGTAATACCTTCCATTAAAGTGGTAGCATTGAGGATAGAGAGAAGTAGGTAAATATGAATGCTATTCAGAAGGTAAAAAAACAAAAATACTTAATGATGAAATAGTTATCGAGATTAGCTGGAACATATATGTAAAGGTATGAATAGTATTTTTCATTAAGAGAGGAAACAGTAATCAAGATGGCATTCCATGGAGAAGATCATGAGTTTAAATTAAGATTTGATGAGTTTACGTGTTTCTAAGACCCTCTAAAAGTAGATGCTATGAAGCGAGCTATTGGAATATATGTATGTGAAACTCAGATAAAAGGTCTGAAAAGGAGAAAATAAGCTGGAGAGCCAACAGTGGTATATTAAAGCCTTAGAAATAGATGCGCTGACTACTGATGAAGTCCAGAGTGATGAAAGAGACTCCAAGACTGAGCCTTGTGGAATCCAAAATTAACTAACTGGGCCGAAATAGATGAACTTGCAAAGAAGACAAGAGCAGCAGGAGAGATTAAAGAAAAAAACAGATTATAGTGTCACTTAAGCCAAGAGGTAAGAATGTTTCAAGAAGGGAAGGAACAGGGGCGCCTGGGAGGCTCAGTCATTTGAGCTTCTGACTCTTGATTTCAGCTTATGTTAGGATCTAGGGTCCTGGGATGGAACCCCAATGACTGTCCAGCTTCCAGGTCAGCAGGGAGTCTGCCTGTCTCCCTCCCCCTCTGCCCCTACCCCTGTTCCGTGCCCCCCACACACACATGCACTCTCTCACACAAATAAAGAAATACAATAAATTTTAAAGAAATAAATATTTTTAAAAGAGAAGGAAGAAAACTGAAAAATGTTTAGTGGATTTAGCACATTGATCATTGATGACTTTGTGGGGCCTCTTCAGAGAGAGAAGGAGTGGAAGCTAAATTGGAGTGACTGAGGAACGAAGTAGTTGGGAAAATAGAGTCTATGGATATAGATAACTCTTAAGGAATTACATCTTTGAGAAAAATAGGACATTGTTTACTTATGTAGGGTTAATGTGCTAGAAAAGTTTGAGTCATATATAGAGAAATTAAGGAATATTAATAAGATAAAGAGTCTTAGGAAACTTTAAGTACATGTATGTATGTTTCTCTTCATTTGTAAGTTAGATTTGAGGGAGGAACTGCGAACAGTATATAGAGATTTTTTGTGGAAGAGAAAGAGACCCTTCCCTCACAGATGCTATAAGAGCATATAAAATATTATATATAAATGAGACTGTAGTATGTGTTATGAGGTATGCAATTTGTGTACTTTTGATAGTTTCCCTGATAAACTCATGAAGGCCTACTTTATACTAATATATATTTCTTTCTTCTCATAGAGGTATCCAGATAACCATGTCAGCTGCAGCTGTAGATGCAGTTAATGCAGCCCCCCTGTCGGGGTCCAAAGAAATGAGTCTGGAGGAACCAAAGAAGATGACCAGAGAGGACTGGAGAAAGAAGAAGGAGCTAGAAGAACAGCGAAAACTGGGTAATGCTCCAGCAGAAGTTGATGAAGAAGGAAAGTAAGTACATTCATTTTTTGCATTATCTGTTCATTCAAAGTTCAAATTTATATCTACTTAGTTTAGCAATTTCTCATTTTTTAGTTTGACAGGAAACTATCTTTGCCATTTACATCCTTTTTGTTTTTATTATTTTATCAAATTCATATATGTAAGGTTTAATAATAAAAAAGTATTGAAGGACTTCTAATGAACAGCAGTCATCTCTTTCAGCTCTTCCCACTCCCTGTTCCACTCTGGAAAATGACTACTTTTAAATCTTTCTATTTTGAGTTTTTCTGGTTGATACCTTTACATCTCTAAATAATGTACCTACATCGTTATTGTAATCAACTCTAGGCATTATTGGCTAGCTTCTTGCTCTTTCATAAGATTTATCTACTCTTCTAACATTCATCTCTATCTTCCTTATATCTTTCCTCGCTTCAGTTCTGTCACTATTCTTAGTTGCTAAATTGGAAATTTTTTCATTCTAAAATAAATTACTTATTTTTAATTTTGTTGTTTTTACTATATTATATAGAGAGATCAGGCATATTTTCTCTTTCCCCTCCACTGCACTATCTCTCTTCTTAGAGTCTGTATAGGCTACCTTTGTAATTGTATTATCAATTATTTTCAAACTTTATTCTTAAAATATATATATTTTTTAAATTACAGAGACATCAACCCTCATATACCTCAGTATATTTCTTCAGTGCCATGGTATATTGATCCATCAAAAAGACCTACTTTAAAGCACCAGAGACCACAACCAGAGAAACAAAAGCAATACAGCTCATCTGGAGAATGGTACAAGAGGGGTGTAAAAGAGGTATTTGGGCAACTTTTATATATATCCTTGTGAAAATGGAGATTTTATTTGAATAACTTAATATAAAAGCCTTTAATAAAGTTATATCAGATTATAAAACATCTTTTACCTGGGATTAAAATTCACAATACATGCTACTTTTGTTTCTGTGTTTTCTTTTATAAGTTTTATATTGCTAAAGTACTTAAACTTTCTCATTTATAAAAGTATGGAGACTCTAAGTAGTATTTCTCTTAATGAGTAAATCACTTCACTGGACAATATAGTAAGAAGAGCCAAATTTTTTCTAACTTATTCAGAAATAAAACGTTTTTCTTTATGTCCTTTTATAGAATTCCATAACTACTAAGTACCGCAAAGGAGCATGTGAAAATTGTGGGGCCATGACACACAAAAAGAAAGACTGCTTTGAGGTAAGTTCACCTTTGAGAATTTTAGAAATTTGTCAGAGGGTCTCTTTCTTTTTTCCTGTCAGATAGCTTAATTCTGTTTTTCTGAAATTACCTAAATTTTGGTACAAGTTAAATAAAAATTAATTTCACTGAAATTAGTTTAGCACCATCAAAATTTTCTGGAGAGTAGGAGAGTAACTGATATGTGAACAGACCATAAATTCCCATGATATGTTTATGCACACTTTATAAATGTCATCTGAAACTTTCCTTTAGGCTACAGGAACTTAGGAAAAGATTTGATTTTATTATTCTATTTCCCAGAGACCTAGGCGAGTTGGAGCAAAATTTACAGGTACTAATATTGCTCCAGATGAACATGTCCAGCCTCAGCTGATGTTTGACTATGATGGGAAGAGGGATCGGTGGAATGGCTATAATCCAGAGGAACACATGAAAATTGTGGAAGAATATGCCAAAGTTGATCTGGTGAGCAATGTTCCCTGCTTTCTCACACTCCTTAAAGAATGTACATTTTGCTGTATCACTGTTTAAGCAACTCTGTTTTTCGAGTCTTCAAGCAATATAAAAATGGTGGCATGTTTATTATAGTAGTATAAGATCTGATGCAACAGCAAAAATAAGGTATGCTAACCATATTGGCAGCAGTTTCTTATTTGATTCTTGTATTGTTTCTCATTTCCTGAGACTTCCCTGAGGTTCCAGAAGATACTGGAAGCATGAGAACAGATTAGTATCTAAGGCTTTTGGCTTTTTAAGGTTATAAACTTGCCAAGCCTCACACATTGCATCTTATCTGGGCCTGTATTAAGTTGCCTCACATAGCATTTGAGAGAAGTGAAAGGGGAATAGGATAACTCATTTCAAAAAAGTGAATTTTATTTTAATTCAACTTCAGTTGTTTTTGTTATGATTTTACTTACTCCTGTTCCTTAAAATCCATAGTCATGCTGCCTTCTTTTATTTATTTATTTATTTATTTATTTTTTGCCTTCTTTTTTTATATAAGAGTTTACATTTAAAAATCACAGTAAAAAATGTCACATAGTGTAAATTTCATCTATTCTTGAACAATAAAATACATGGTGATCCTGGGCCCACCTGGCAAGCATCAGTCATCTGGAGTCAAGTGACAGCTGCCCCATTTGGACAGGACTTATTCTCTGTAGTTTAATCACTGGCACTATTTGGCTCAGTTTACATTAATGTCTGATTCAATAGGAGTTACAAACTCCAGTTACTTAGAAATCATAGATCTAGAGCTACGAGAAATCTCAAAGAGATGACCTTTCTGAAAACAATAGATTTATTGGTTTTAAGTGTGTAAAAATTAAATGTTCATTTGAATGTTGTAAAATAAATTTCAAATGTTTCCTTTTTTGTTAGGCAAAACGAACACTGAAAGCCCAGAAACTCCAAGAAGAATTAGCCTCAGGAAAATTAGTGGAACAGGCTGTAAGTAATAAAAATGATCCATAAAAAAAATTCAGACTCTAAGTAAAAAAAAAAAAAAAAGAAAGTCAAAACAGTTCACTTTATATCTCTTCAGTTAGAAAAGATTTAGGAAGACAGAAGTGCTATTGTGAGGAAAGACTAAAACTGGCACTTTTATACAGTTCACAGGAACATTAGTAGATCCCTCCATCCTAAAGAATTTTCTAGTAGTCAGGAAAGAGGTCACATATGCAAAGATGTAGCACTGTTTAAAATAGCAAGAAGTGGGAGGGTGAGGGGTAACTGGGTGATGGACATTAAGGAGGGCACATGATGTAATGAGCACTGGGTGTTATATAATGACTGATGAATCACTTACCCCTACCCCTAGCTCTGAAACCAGTGATCTATGTTAACTGAATTTGAATGAAATTTTTTAAAAATCACGAAATAAAAATCAAATAGCAAGAATTTGAAATAGCTAAAAACAGGACTAGGGAGTGGGTAAAATAAACTGTCCAGTGTCTTCATGGTACAATGTTGCATAGCTCTTAAAATGGTTTTTATGGATACTTTGTAACAACAATGGATAACACTTACATTTAAATAACAAAAAATATTACAATATCACAGGGAAAAAATCAGAATATTGATTTTCATTCATTGTAGAATTAGTAAATTTTTCTTTGTATTTTACTAGCATTTTCTACGTTTTCCATAATGTAATAATTTTATAGCTGAGTAAAAATAATTTTACAGTAAAAAAGATGTATTGCAGCCATTTATTCATGACAACTTAATAGTTAATGTATATTGTGCTTATTAAAAGTTTTCTTTTAAACAAATTTATGGCACACATGAGTAATAAGTTAAACATTTGGAGTTTCAATTCCTGAAAGGGACTCAGCAGGTATGAATTACAAACAGACCTAATGACCAAGTGAGCAATCACTGAGGCTACCTGGCAGGCAGGTTTACATCTCAGGTTAACAGATAGATGTTAAGATACATCTCTGCCCTTGGCCAGATACGTGGTCATAGAAAAATTAATTTACTTCTCTGAGTCTGTTTATCATGCCAAGTAGAGACAACAACACCTACCCCTCAAGAGGCCTAGCATCATATCATATAGTAAGTAAACTTGGTAATTGATAGCTGTTATTACCAACTCTGGAAAAAGGAAAATGGCCTGTTTTTCTTGTTCTGATATATTCTCTGTTGTTTGTTGTAAACACAGTCTAATTTATTTCCCCAGTAAGTATATTTAAGCGTATACAGGGGACTGATGGTTTTTGCCCACTTTCAGTGCTTGAATATTAATATTAACTATATACAGTAGAAGAATCTACTATAGAGGTTTAACTTTCTGTACAGCAGTATAAGTGTGTTTTTTTGGTTTAACTAGCAAATTGCAGAAACTCCAAAAAATATATTTGTGGGGCACCTGGCTGGCTCAGTCAGTAGAACATGTGACTCTTGATCTCAAGGTTATGAGTTCAAGCCCCACATTGGGTGTAGAGATTACTTAAAAAATAAAATCTTAAAAAGAAAAAAACATATTTCTGATTCTGAAAGTAATATATAACTCGGTGAAAAAAATAGAACATTATATATATATCTATATATGTATGCAATTATAATTCATGTTTTTAATGTGGATTTCACCTTTACATACTCATTTATCACCTCATCTTTCAATTAATATATAGTGCAGTGAGCTCACATTTCTGTCAATGAATGCAGACCTATTTATTTTTATATAAATTCACGTTTCAAAACTCACAGGAATTTAAGAAGATATATGCAGTAAAGTCTCCCATCCTTGCCTCCAACTACCCTATCTCTAACCCTTACCGCCCCCATAATCTGTTTTATTTTTCTTATGGATCCTTTCAGTTTCACAAGCAAAGACAAATATATAATGTTACAACCGTTCTCACCCCTTTTTTTTAATAATAACAGCAAAAAAGGTAGCAAATTGTATGAATTTTTTTCTGCAAATTGGATAGAATCACTTTTAATGGATGTTCAGTGGTCATTGAGTACAGTAATTTATATAACCAGTTGTCTAATAATTATTTGATTTTTCCCAAATTTTTGATATTGTATACAATATATAATATACAATATAATACATTATATACAATATATATAAGAATGTGTAAATCACATTCTTATATATATCTCTTTATATAATTGGTATATTATTCCATTAGAATAAATTCCTTAATGTTTAATTGTTGATGCAGTGAGTATTTTTATTTATTTAAAATTTTGATGTCGTATCACTTAGCTACCATTCAGGAAAGCTATACAAATTTATGCCCCCACCAATATAACATAATGTAATGTAATATATAGCATATGTATGTGTGTATCTATCACTGTGTTTATATAAGTAGAATAGATAGATATATTCATACACACTCATATTTTCACATTCCCCCACTAGTGCTATAAGTTACTCTTTTTAATCTTTGAAGCCTTTTAAAGGGATATGATGAAATACTATTTTGTTATAGGCATTTTATGAAGTTAGGAAAAATCCTGACCAATGGTAATGAAGAAAGAGTGTCTTTATGACAAGGATCTTAGACTCTCCTTAAATTACAATACGGTGTCACTTAAGTAGATTCCTTCATTGCCTAAGTTTTACAAAAGTTGTTTTGGCTCTAAAGATACTTATTACATGATCCTGGTAATGTTTTCTTTTTGGATTTGATAGAAAGCTAGTGAGGTTTAGCAAAACTGGTATATGCCTAAAGGTTAACATATAAGAAATGAATATATGTTTGGGTACATTGGTCATTTTAATGTTTCTCTTACCTTTGTGTGATTATAATACTATATCATTGAAAATTCTTTAGAAATATTCTGGCTTTGTAGACAGTCTGATAAAATTAGTTGCAATGACATACTTGTATTCAGAACTGACATGCTGATTACATTGAGAAATATGAGGATTTGTTCAGTTAGATTTAAATTATATTATTTTACCTAAAGTGTTAAATAATTAGTAGATTCAGTGAAATAAAATTACAAATTCTTTTTCTTATTGAATAATGCAGAATTCTCCAAAACACCAGTGGGGAGAAGAGGAACCAAATTCTCAGATGGTAATAAATATTTTCCCTATCTAGGTATACATTAAATTTTTCAGTTTCTGATGGCTAATAACATAAATAATAGCTTTAAAGAATATAAGTGAATAAGAGTTTGGTTAAAGGGTGTTTCTCCCTCTGCCTGTGTCTCTGCCTCTCATGAATAAATAAATAAAATCTTGAGAAAAAAAAAAAAAAAAAAAAGGGCAGCCCGGGTGGCTCAGCAGTTTAGCGCCACCTTCAGCCCAGGGCGTGATCCCGGAGATCCAGGATCAAGTCCCACATCAGGCACCCTGCATGAAGTCTGCTTCTCTCTCTCTATGTCTCTCCTGAATAAATAAATAAAATCTTTAAAAATAATAAAATAGGGATCCCTGGGTGGCGCAGCGGTTTAGTGCCTGCCTTTGGCCAGGGGCGCAATCCTGGAGACCCAGGATCGAGTCCCACGTCGGGCTCCTGGTGCATGGAGCCTGCTTCTCCCTCTGCCTATGTCTCTGCCTCTGTCTCTCTCTCTGTGTGACTATCATAAATAAATTTAAAAATAATAATAATAATAAAATAGTTTGGTTAAAGGGAATTCAAAGGAAAGCAAGAACTAAATGCTGCTCTTTTCTTCTTATAATTTGTTTTTCCTTCTTTCCCCTTCCTTCAGGAAAAAGATCATAATAGTGAAGATGAGGATGAAGATAAATATGCAGATGATATTGACATGCCTGGACAGAACTTTGACTCTAAGAGACGAATCACTGTCCGGAATCTCAGGATTCGAGAAGATATTGCAAAAGTAAGCCCTGCCAACTTAACACACATTCAAGAAATATTTGTCTTTTCACCCTACATTTTATCTACTCATCTGATATCTGGGCAGTATATGGGTAATACAGTCAGTCATTCCAAGATTAAGTATCAGTCTTTTTTTCCCCTTCATCTGTACCCCAGATATACAGAGATTCATGTAATTGATCCTGATTAACTCCTCCACCTAGTTTGCTGAAATCTTTTTTGAGAGAACTAAACATTAATGCAGTTTTAAAACATTTTCCTTCTAGTATTTGCGGAATTTAGATCCAAATTCTGCTTACTATGATCCCAAAACTAGAGCGATGAGAGAGAATCCTTATGCCAACGCAGGAAAAAATCCAGATGAGTAAGTATCAAGCTAAATGTATAGATTTCAAGATGGGGAGGAGAGTTTTTAATCATGAAGGTGAACCTGAGTTGGAATGAACAGCATCTATGGTTGGGTTAGAAAAGAATTCACTGTCCTTAAAGAATGCAATTTCTGAAACAATTTGTTTTTTAAATATATATTTACAGAGTGAGCTATGCTGGGGATAACTTCGTTAGATACACAGGAGATACCATTTCAATGGCTCAGACACAGTGTAAGTGTTTGCTCTATGTCAAGATATTTTCTGTCAGCTCAAAAGAAATTTGGAGGCATTTTTAAAAGCTGTTTTCAAGCATGAATAAATGTAGCTGAGAACTCATTAAGATGTTTTTGATTATTGTAGTGTTTGCTTGGGAAGCCTATGACAAGGGATCTGAAGTACATCTGCAGGCCGATCCTACAAAACTAGAGCTGTTGTACAAGTCCTTCAAAGTCAAAAAAGAAGACTTCAAAGAACAGCAGAAAGAAAGCATCTTGGAAAAGGTAATTTTGACCAAAATGCTATAAAAAGAATGTTCATTAAAGAGAAATGGCCAGTTAATAATCATTTGATTCACATTTGAAATATAACACACAGAGAGACCCTTTTAATTTGTTAGGAATAGTCCTATCATCCCATTGATGTAATCAGTTGTATGCATTATCACTATAGCTTTCTCAAGAAACTTTTGCAGGCAAAACAGATCATGGAAAAACTTAGTAGTTTAAAATAAACGTTGTTATTGCTCACAACTTTGTATGTCAGGTGGGTCTCCTGATCTGGGCCATCTGAAGCTAGATGATCTAGAATGGCCTCATTCTGGTCTCTGGTATTTAGCAGGTTGATTATCCTAAGAGCCCTCATCTGGAACAGCTCATCCCTGCCCCCTGTGGGCTCTCATCCTGTGGTAGACTAGTCCAGCTTCATTAAGCATTCTCAGGGTACCAGAAACTAGCAACAAAAAGTATGCTTTTTAGGGCTTTGCTTGCATCACATTTGCCAATTTCCAACAGACCTGAACAAGTAACATGGCCAGGTCCAGATTCAAAGGATAGAAAAAATAACTGTCTCTTGAGCGGAAGAGTAGCAAAGTCATGTGGCAAATGGGCATGCATACAAGAATAAGAGGAAATGGGGCACCTAGGTGGCTCAGTTGATGAAGTGTCTGCCTTCAGCTCAGGTTATATCCCAGGGTTCTGTTATCAAGCCCTTCTTTAGGCTCTCTACTAAGCAAGGAGTCTGCTTCTCACTCTGTCCCTCCCCCTACCCATGCTTTCTCCCTCTCTCTCTCTCAAAAGAAAAATAAAATAAAATCTCAAAATAAAATCTTAAAAAAATAATAATAAGAGGAATCATGGCCATTTTGTAATCTTAGATGAATCAACAGATGAATATCAACTGAAGACATCAATAGAGATCTGAATGCAAATCTTTTCTGTAAAACGTATTTAATAATGTTCAATGTTCTTTTAGTATGGTGGCCAAGAACACTTGGATGCCCCTCCAGCTGAATTGCTTTTAGCTCAGACTGAAGACTATGTGGAGTACTCAAGGCATGGGACAGTCATCAAAGGACAGGAACGAGCTGTTGCTTGCTCTAAGTATGAGGAAGATGTGAAGATCCACAATCACACAGTATGTGTTAAACTAGAACCATTTGGTGTCCATGTTAGCATTTTCTCTGGGTTATATTTTCTTATTACAGCTTCATTAGTGAATTATTGTTGTGCTTAGGTTTTTTTTTTTAATTCTGTTTTATGAAATTTTTCCTGAAATACAAAAAATGTGAAAGAATACTATTATGTTCACCCGCATACCTACTACCTAGGTTCAGAAATTTTTTGCATGTTGCCATATATGCTTTGGGGGAATGTGTGTGTGCACATGTATGTAAATAGAATAATATATACGTATAATTTATATTTGTATTTTTTTAACTAAAACATTTGAAAATAACAGATATTATGGTATTTTATCCAAGAAACTATATCATGTATCTCCCAAAATTAAGGACAGCTCCCTACATAACTACATCAACATTATCACACTTTAGAAAATTGATATGACTCCTTCTTATCATCTAATCTCTAGTTCTTAAATACATTACTAAAATATACACAAAAACTTTAAATGGGTGGTTTTTGTTTTTGTTTTGAGTCAGAATCCAGTCAAAGTTGAATTTGGTTGCTATGTCTCTTTTTCTCTTCCTGTGTCATATCTCCCTTTTCATGACAGCAATTCTCAGATTGGGCCAGTTATTTTGTAAACTGTCTCATATTTTGTATTTGACTGATTCCTGGTGCTATACAATTTATTCCTGTGGCCTCTGCACTTCCTATAAACAGGAATTCAGAGTAAAGGCTTGATTAGATATAAGTTAAATATTTTGACAAGAACATATGTGATACAGTATAATTCATAGTGTTTTGTGATGAATTATACCACATCACATCATAAAACATATGTTACTTGTTATACCCTTGAAGTACCCAAACTACAATTTTCTAAGGTCAAAAACCGAAGCACCTCTGGGAGCCAGGCCACTAACTGTATATGAGTGAAGCGAGCCAGGCACACTGTATAAACTAGAGAGCATAGACCTTGTCTAAAAGGGGCATCCAGTGGTCAGCAACAGTCAGTTCTTGCCAAGTGGGAATGTGAGCCCAGAATCTCCCAGTTCTTAATTTTTGAAGAGAAGTCAGATAATCCTAATTTTTTTTTATAGTTTTGGGAATGGAATGTGAGATCACTATAACTTAATGGCTGCTTCTCACACTTGAGGACAGGCCACCTTTTTCCTGTCAGCTAGCCCTGGAATCCCCATAATTTTCTTCCCAATTTACTTTTTAAAGGGCTGTATTCTTTTGTAGTCATCTCAGCAGTATGCGAGAGTCCCTAGTTTCGGGTTCTTTTTTTAAACAACAACTCTCTCTCTGCAGCATATCTGGGGATCTTACTGGAAAGAAGGCCGATGGGGATACAAATGCTGTCACTCTTTTTTCAAGTATTCCTACTGCACTGGAGAAGCTGGCAAGGAGATTGCTGTAAGTACCTGTCCTCACAAGTATAAAACAACCAAAGCTCTTAAGTCAAAATCTGTATGAAACATATTTTCTCATGTTTCAAATTTTAACTTTTCCTTCAGTGATTGGTAACTATGATACTCAAGTCAAATTACATGTATTTTCCCACAGAATTCAGAGGAATGTATTATAAATGACATATCTGGAGAAGAATCTGTGAAAAAACCTCAAACCCTCATGGAGGTAAGTCTATAATCATTTGTCCTGAATTAAGTCCTTCAAGGCTGACTTTAAAATTTGTGCTGGAGCTTTGTTTTTTGCGTTAGTAACACTATATATTTCAATCCTCCCTGTCAGATGCATCAGGAGAAACTAAAAGAAGAGAAGAAGAAGAAAAAGAAGAAGAAAAAGAAGCATCGGAAGAGCAGTTCAGATAGTGATGATGAAGAAAAGAAACATGAGAAATTGAAGAAGGTACTTCGTGAACTCTAAATAGTCCAAGTGATGACAGTATTCTTTATTTGTAGCCACCTTAAGAAATTATCTAGTCCTGTCTCCAAGCTCATTTTAAAAATAAGGAAATGAGTTCCACGTCTGTGGTTACCTTGAAATTCTAGAATACAAATGGAGATTTTTGTGTTTTTCAGTATTGCCTGCTTCTTGGAATGTTTGATAAATATTACTAAGCTACAGAAGAAATGTGCTTTGTAAAGCTCTTATTTTAGAGTTACTGACAATGCCCAAAGAGAATTGCCTTCTAGCTCTCTAATTTGTAGTTTTCAGCAAGTACTTGGGAAAATCAGAATTGTAGTTTCCACCAGAAGCATCAATTGTGGACTTCTGTTAGTAAAATGAATCTTGTTGAATCTTTGTTATTAAGTAAATTTTTTTTAACATTGAAAATGTTGTAGAATGTTTTGTGCTCTATGAAAATACCATATCAGCCAAATAGTGATTAGTTGTAGCTTGACAATAGAAGGGCTGACTCTCAAGCTCTTTCAGACAATCCAGGTTTTTGATATAGCAGTTTATATTCAATGGGATCTTTTGTATTCTGCTACTAGAAGAGATCTGATGTAGAGCTGTGTACTCATGTTTTTCCTCTCACTACAGGCACTGAATGCAGAGGAGGCTCGCCTTCTTCACGTCAAGGAGATCATGCAGATTGATGAGAGGAAGCGGCCTTACAATAGCATATATGAAACTCGGGAACCCACTGAAGAGGAAATGGAGGCCTATAGAATGAAACGTCAGAGGCCAGATGACCCCATGGCTTCCTTCCTTGGGCAGTAGTAACTAGTTATCAACAGTCACCCAGGACAGACACAGCTGATACGTTCTTTTCAGCTTTTTGCTAATGATCATAGGTGGAAAAACCATGACTACTCTTCTTGCTCCCTAACTTTAATAAAGACTTCAGAAGTCTCATAGTAAATTCATTTATTTACACACTGAAAAAACAAAGAAGAAAAACAAAGAGGAAGTACATTAAGTATATATTAAGATTTTTATTTCCAGTTTTATATTAGGCGGTGTGGAAAGAGGCCTTCGCTCTCTACCTAGCAAGAACATTTTCTACTTAACATTTATTAAGTCTCAAACTTTATTTCCTCAATTTTTATGGCCTTTTATCTACTGTTAGCACACATTTCAAAGGCAGATGAATTACTCATTCTTGAAATCACGGTTTCGTTTTTTTCAAATTACTAATAACTATAATTGTAGGTATTTGAGTATCATTTGGTTTTGCCTTCTAAGGTTTCACTGGTCTAAAGCCAAACAAAAATTATTCTATCTTGGGCTTTGGATTACTGAAAGGAAATCTGTAGAACATGTGAATAACTTTACCCCCCATGTCAATCTGTATAGTAATAATTCTGTTTTCTACTTGGTTATAAAATTCTTATTTTTAAAATATTTCCTTGTACCTTACACCTAGAACAAAATGGGTTAGCCTTTGAATGTAAAAATAGTATTTTGTCATCTTGAGTCACCGTTGACTGATCAGTACTAGGTCTTTTACCATGCTGGACATGAGCCTTTGGACACAGAAACGCTTTCCTCTATCATAGAGAATATTTTTTGTGGTACTATTTGTTGTTTTGTGATTGCCTTTATGTAATAATCATGAATATTAAATTTCAAAAAATTGTAGAATATCCGTTGTACCTAGTCTCTATGGGAGGAGGTGTCTCTTTGTAAAAATTGCAGAAAGCAAAACCTGAAGTTGAAGGTTTCTTCAAAGAATTATAAGGATAGCTCATGGGACTATTAATAACTGAGACTGCCATGATCCTCAGGCCTCTTCTAAGAACACTGTGAAGATGATACAGTGAGTGGGATCAATGCAAAGAGCCTGTTTCAAACCCCTGACATAACTACATTGGCCTTTAACAGCTCCCTGGCTTCTAAGCTACCAAAACCCACTATAGTACCGCATTAAGTTACCATCTCAGAAATAGTGCTGGTGAGAGAGTAACAAATTGTCAAGTACTATGGATATAGTCTCTAGATTCAGACTGGTAGGAAATTAAAACAATGCAAACGGAGCTCATTCTTATATAATTCAAGAAAGTCGATGACTTAGGTTTCATATTCCTACCTTAACATGGGGTGGTTCAACATAAAGTCTGACACTGATGTCTATTTGTATTTATCTTTTGTTAATAAAGATATGTAATTGAGAATACTTAACTGAGTGGTTTGTAGCATTATTTCAAATATTTGGCAGAAAAGGAGTTTAAGGGACTGGCAGGGGGCTTCGAATTAGAAAATTTCAGGATCTTTTAACTCAAAAAATGTGTCACTTGACTTTTCTGGTTCTCTGTTCCCTCTTCTGTGAAGCCTAGTTTACTGATTTTAGGAAGAATATCTGAACTCCTGTCTTATTTCTACTTCATTTTGGAAAAAAAAAAAAAGTAACACCTGGAACATTCTTATGTGAACTTTGATTTTTTTTTTTTTTTTTTTTAAGATTTTGTTTATTTGACAGAGCACAAGCAGGGGTAATGGCAGAGGGAGAGGGAGAAGCTGACTCCCTGAGCAGGAAGCCTGACTCGGGGCTGGATTCCCAGGATCCTGAGATCATGACCTAAGTCAAAGACAGATGCTTAATGGACTGAGCCATGCAGGTGCCCCTGAACGTTGATTTTATTATCTCAATAATAGCTGCCTTTTGAGTGCTAAAGCCATGTAATTTTTATATGTTACTTCTGCAAAAGAACTTCCTGGAGTAATGGATAGTACCCCTATTTTACAATAAGCACATGGACTTAAATCCATGTAGCTTGCTCAAGTCCCGACAGTTAAAAGTGTTAGGGGCACCTGGGTGGCTCAGGGGTTGAGTGTCTCCCTTTGGCTCAGGTCATGATTCTGGGATCCTGGAATGGAGTTTCTATCAGGCTCCTGCTAGGAGACTGCTTCTCCCTCTGCATATGTCTCTGTTTCTGTCTCTTATGAATAAATAAATAAAATCTTAAAAAAAAAAAGTGCAGGACATAAAGCCAAGTATCTTTGACTTGTCAAGTCAAATGCCAAGTAAAGCCTACTCCTTTCTCTAGTATTTTAAGACCCCACTTTCTGGGCCAGGAAGACTGGTCTCTTGCAATTTCTTCTGTTGACAGAAACCTTAAGCCTGCCTCAGTCTACAAGGTTCACCCTCAACACCTGAAAATGATGCATCTGTCCCACATTCTTTAATAATACCCCTTTCCCCAACCTTGTGGGATGCTTCTAACAAGACTAACTATACAAAAATGAATAAATTGTTCTTTCATTAAGTTTGTAACAATTCTGAGAGGAAATACCCCCCAAATAGGAAGGACGTCTGTTTGAGTTTCTTTTAGCAATGTTATCTAGTTTCTACTTGGGAATTTTTTCCGTCTAAAATCTAATAATGAGTTTATAAGTTTAAGATCAAGTTAACACGAATTTTATGTTATTTTTAAAGATTTTATTTATTCATGAGAGACACAGAGACATAGGCAGAGGGAAAAGCAGGCTCCCTGCAGGAGCCTGATTCAGGACTCGATCCCAAGACTCTGGGATCATGACCTGAGCCAATGACAGATGCTCAGCCACTGAGCCACCCAGGTGTCCCTGTTAAAATGAACTTTAAATAAAACTGACGGTCTTTTCTCTCGAATTATGGTTCTGAGGAAATTCATCTACATGCTCTAATTTATGGAAAGGGGTGACCTGCATGGACAAGAAGACACAAGCTCTAGAAGTTCATCTCCACTGCGAGTATCTCCGTGGAGCTTACAGCCTGTCGCGCTTGCCGCAATGTTTAATTGGGGAGTACAATGAGCTTCCTAACTCTTTACTCCTTGATCACACATAGAAAA
Source organism: Canis aureus (assembly GCF_053574225.1). NCBI lineage: Eukaryota > Metazoa > Chordata > Mammalia > Carnivora > Canidae > Canis > Canis aureus. The sequence continues at coordinate 52,169,451 of NC_135614.1, forward strand.
CGCTAATTATTGGGTGTTACAAAATTGACTTCAGTGCTCTGAAGAACAACGTGGACTCTCCATTCCTTAGATTCTACGACTCATCCTCTCTGGCAGACACACAAAAGAATCCCCGCTCCACGTATACAAAAAAAAAAAAAAAGGGAGCGGACCACCGCGCATGCGCATGCTCCTCACTCCAGCCGGCGGAGCCCTCCACCGGCGGCTAATGCGCCTGCGCGCGGGGAGACTCCTCGGCCGGGCGGCGGGCGGGAAGCCACGCGGAGGACCCGGATGGAACCCCGGGGCGGCCGGCTGGAGGCCGCTGCGGACTCTTCCGTCTCCCCGCGCCCCGCAGGTTCCTGCTGGGGGCCCGGAGCCGAGCAGCCGGCGCCCGGCGGCTGTACCCCAGCCTGAGCGGAGAGCGACCTGCAGCCGGAGAGCGGCGCCCGAAGGAGGCCTGAGCATCCCTTGGGCCTGCGCCCGGGCCCGGAGACGGGCGGGTGCGGAGCGAGCGGAGTCTTCTTTCCTCGCCGCCGGCGCCCGCAGCTCGCGCCGCTGCCCTAACGCGCCGTCCTTAATAATACACCAACAGTGCCTACCAGTTACGAGCTGCATGGTCTGCACATGCATGCTTAATAATTAAAGCTCCCAACAACCCTGTAAGGTAGGTACTATTGTCATCCCACTCGAGGAATCGAGGCTCGGAAGGGACCGGCCTCCGGGTGACAAAGCCAGGCTGCCCGGCGTCTGCCGCCCGAGCCTTTGCTCGGCTGCTGTATCCCCGGCCCTTTCCTTCTGGCTGTCGCCTCTGCCAAGTGTCCTCGCGAAATCCCGACCCCGGACACCGCGCCCCCTCGGACCGGAGGAGGCAGTGCCGAGACAGAAGAGGAATTGTGTTTGGCTCCGAGTCGTAGGTTTACAGCTGCACTGGGCTGTTGTCACTGCAGAGATACAGGTTTTAGCCTTTCCCAGAGATTTCTGTTCTGTGAATGCTCACTTCTAACGGGTTTCTCTCACAGTCGTGATACTTTTTCATAGCTACCCTTATACCCCGTAAACTTGCAAAAAAAAAAAAACATTTTACTGGTTTGTATCACATCTTTCACTCTGCATCTTAAGATATCTCAAACTCTCAAAAGAATCATTCTGAAAACGAATCATGTCTAAAGATAATGCGTTTTGCTGACTACGATAACTTTACTGTTTATTACGGAAAATTCCCCTACATAACATAAAATATAGTGAGAATGATGCAATGTTGTGTGCCCATCATTCAGCTTCAGCAGTTACCAACTCAAGGCCCATCTAAGGTCTTCTGTCTCCACCCCACTGGTGTGTGTGTGTGTGTGTGTGTGTGCACGCGCGCTGACGACAGTCTTTCAAAGGAAATCCCGGACGTGTTTTCATTTCACCTTGTAAGCAGCAAAGTCTGTATCTCTAATAAATGAGTACCTTTTTTCACACAAGCATACCATTAATCACACCTGTTTAAATTAAGTTTTTTCTCTTTTTCCTCCCCATTTTTTTAAGCAGGCTCCACCCTGGGTGTGGAGCCCAACGTGGGGCTCAAACTCAGGACCCTGAGATCAAGACCTGAGCTGAGATCAAGAGTCGGATGCTTAACCAACTGAACCACCCAGGCGCCCCAGTTAACAATAATATGTTGATGCTTTTTTAGTGTTTCCATATTTTAGGATATTGTGATTACTAAATAACACAGAGGAGCAAATGAAAATTGTAAAGTTCTAAAACACAGTAAATTCCTCTTTGAGAATCTTGAAAATTCTTGCTACCTATTCTCCTTTTTTGAGGAGGATGAGGACTACTACTACAAATGACTTTTTCTAAAAATCTTTTGTCAAAACAGGTAAATTTTCAATCAAAACATACCTGAGTGGCATAGTCAGGGTGGGTTGGAATGGACCCTTAACTAGTCTATTACTATAATAATTTCTAATGAGACTGAGCAAAGCTTTTTCATTCACTTCTACTCCTCCCCAAAACATACATAGTAAATATACATAAGAGAGTATAGAAAAATAAGCATTTTTATGCTGATGTTATAATTTTATTATCAGTTAGGAGAGATCCTAAACGTAGTTGACCCTATCATCATCACTTGACAAAAGAAAGCTTAGGATCAACTTTTAAACTTCAAATCATCTTCCAAATTTTAACTGACTCATAACAAGTAGCCATGTGGCTTGCCAACTTATTAGTTTACATAGAAGTTCATTTTATAGCTAGTTAATTGGGCAGAACTACTAAAAAGTTAGCGTTTTAATTAATATTCTTGCCTTACTTATTGTGAGGTATTTTTTTATGGCCAAAGTGGGCATTTGGATTTAAATGTGTCCCTGTTTTATTTCCACCACATTCTGTAGAATAGAACTTTGGAAACTTAGGGGATCATTTGTTTATCTGGGAGATAGAACTATCTTCTAAGGTATATTTGAGCCTACCTGTGGGTTATACCTTTGCTCATTGCTAAGGAGAAAGAAAAAAAGCATGGCATTCTTCCTTAGGTCCCTGAACTTTCTTAGGAGGTTGTTATCAACTCAGAAACTTAAATGCCTATTAAAGCATTTAGACTATTTACTTAGCAACCTAGCCTATCCATAATCTAGTGGATGGCCTGAAGGATATGTTTTCATTTCTCTAAATCTAACTACTCACGAGGATATGTATTAGAATCACCTGGACAAGATTTAGAGTCTTTTTTTTTTTTTTTACGGTAATCTATGTGCCCAACATAGGGCTTAAACTCATGACCCAAGATCAAGAGTCCCCTACTGTACTGACTAAGCCGGCCAGGTGCCCCAAGATTTAAGAGTCTTTTGTTCTCCTATGGAGAACATGATTTATTAGTTCTAAGGAAGGGAGATGTATAATTTCAGAGGAGTTCCCAGTGATTGTGATGAGCATCTCTTATTAAAGATTACTATCTTAGTTACCATGCATAAGAATTATCTAAAATGCTTATGTAGAGTACAGATTCTGAGCCCCTACTGTAGAGCTAGGGAATCAGAATCTCTGGAAGTGGGGACCATGAATCTGCATTTTAGCAAAAGATTTTACTGATTCCTCCATTTGCTAAGCCAGGAACCATTACCTTCTAATTCCTGTCCTCAGATTAAAACAAATCTTAATCTTAGGAACATTGCTTATTTTCATTCCATAGTTTCGGCTTTTTCTTGGACTGCTTTTACTGAGGGGTAGTTATATGAAAAAGCATCATGAAATTCCTATTGTAACTAAGGGTGTCCTTCTGTGAGAGAGGTTTTTCTGAAGTTTCAGTGACAAGAATAGTTGTGTTTCTCCTGAGCAATTTGTTTTGCTTTTCTGTATAGACAGTATGACTCAGAGACTGGTAGTGTGTTACACTCTAGCAGCAGGGAAGATCTGAGTCAAATTTGTATCCTACTTCTGTTTCAAAGGTGACTTAATCAGACTCATTCGAAATTCTCTACTTAGGTTGGAGTGAAAGCCACTCAAGGATCACATAGTTTTACAGACCTGTTTAATCCTTAACTATCAAAAAGAACTAGCCACTATGTCAAAATGTGTCCTTCCTTATTTAGTGAATTACTCCATTCTCTATTCACTTGTTCATAACTGTCTGTGTGTGTACATCCCTGGCAGAGAATGATGGAAGGAGGGGGTGGTAGTGAGATGCCCTTTTAGGGGATACAAAATGTACCAGATTTGTTTGGAACATACATCACTGAAAGCAAATTAAGCCCTAACTGCAGTTCACCAGTAAAGGATTTACAGCTATTTACAACTTGCATAAGTCCAAATCTCCCATATGTAGCTTACTGGTAAGTCATTTATTCCAGGACATTAGCTGTGAGTTTGATAGCTTTAAGTTGGACTGTCATACTATCATGGTTTACTCTGAACTGACATGTTACAGGATATTTCTTGACATGTACAAATGACAGGATGGCGTGTGATGTGGCTTTGTTTTAATTCGGTTAGCCACTGATTTTTAATGTGTGGGTTATATTTTACTCCCAAAGCAAAATTCTGCAGCACCTCTGGAATACTACCTGAGAATTTTGGGGTACCATGTCGAAGAAACGCAAATGGGATGATGACTATGTTCGTTACTGGTTCACCTGTACAACAGAGGTTGATGGAACTCAGCGCCCACAGTGTGTTTTGTGTAACTCAGTATTTTCAAATGCTGACCTCAGACCATCAAAATTGTCTGATCATTTTAACAGACAGCATGGTGGTATAGGTGGGCATGATCTCAATAGCCTGAAGCATATGCCAACACCATCTGATCAGAGTGAAACCTTGAAAGCACTTGGAGTTGCATCTCACGAGGATGCCTTATTACAAGCATCATATCAGTTTGCGTATTTATGTGCCAAGGAGAAGAATCCTCATACAATAGCTGAAAAATTAGTGAAACCTTGTGCATTGGAAATAGCACAGATAGTTTTGGGACCAGATGCACAAAAGAAGCTTCAGCAGGTACCCTTATCAGATGATGTGATCCATTCTAGAATTGATGAAATGAGCCAGGATATCTTACAGCAAGTTCTAGAAGATATCAAAGCCAGTCCTCTTAAAGTGGGTGTTCAACTTGCTGAGACAATGGACATGGGTGACTGCAGTCAGCTAATGGCATTTGTACGATACATAAAAGAAAGAGAGATCGTAGAAGAATTTCTGTTCTGTGAACCATTGCAGTTAACAATGAAAGGAAAAGATGTGTTCAGTCTCTTCAGAGACTTCTTTTTGAAGCATAAGATAGCACTTGATGTATGTGGCTCTGTTTGTACTGACGGTGCTTCTTCTATGCTAGGAGAAAATTCAGAATTTGTTGCCTGTGTCAAAAAAGAGGCACCTCATATCGTGATCACACATTGTTTGTTGAATCCTCATGAACTTGTGACAAAGACTTTGCCTACAAAACTGAGAGATGCTCTGTTTACCGTGGTGAGAGTAATAAATTTTATCAAAGGACGAGCTCCAAATCATCGCCTCTTCCAGGCTTTTTTTGAAGAAATTGGAATCGAGTATAGTGTCCTCCTTTTCCATACTGAAATGAGGTGGCTTTCCCGAGGTCAAATACTTACCCATATTTTTGAAATGTATGAAGAAATAAATCAGTTTCTTCACCACCAAAGCAGTAATTTAGTTGATGGCTTTGAAAATAAAGAGTTTAAAGTTCACTTAGCATACCTTGCAGATTTATTCAAACACCTGAATGAGCTTAGTGCATCAATGCAAAGGACTGGGATGAATACAGTATCAGCTAGAGAAAAGTTATCAGCTTTTGTTAGGAAGTTTCCATTCTGGCTAAAGCGAATTGAGAAAAGAAATTTTACCAACTTTCCTTTTCTTGAAGAAATCATTATTTCAGATAATGAAGCAGCAAGCATTGCAGCTGAAATAACACTGCATCTGCAACAGCTGAGCAACTTCTTTCATGGATATTTTTCTATTGGAGATCTTACTGAGGCAAGTAAATGGATACTGGATCCGTTTCTTTTTAATCTGGACTTTGTCGATGATGGTTATTTGATGAAAAATGATCTGGCTGAATTACGAGCTAGTGGCCAAATTCTAATGGAATTTGAGACAATGAAGCTTGAGGATTTCTGGTGTGCTCAGTTCACAGTGTTCCCAAGCCTGGCAAAGACAGCTCTAGAAATCCTTATACCATTTGCAACTACGTACCTTTGTGAGTTGGGATTTTCATCACTTTTACATTTTAAAACAAAGTCCAGAAGCTGCTTTAATATGAGTGATGACATCCGTGTGGCTATTTCAAAAAAAGTTCCTCGTTTCTCAGACATCATTGAACAGAAGCTACAGCTACAGCAGAAGTCACTGTGAGCTGATACATTTTTAATGTATAATTTTAAATATATTCTTAATTTCATTGTTAAAACTAAGCTATAATTCTGTCTTTTTATATTTATGGTATATCAAATCCCATGAAAAAGTTTAGCATGTTTAATTTTTAATTTTCATCTGAGTCATGTAAGATATACTTTTAAATATATTCTTTGGAGTTAGTCTTCCAATGTCCATTCCTCTAGCTCCCATGCTCTAAATACCATGATATTAATAAATATCCTAATATCCTATTAGTCACTCTTTGTCTTCTTTTAAATTATAGCAGGACTCAAAAGTCATTGAGACTGCTAAAAAGAGGATCCCAGAGCCTCACCCTAAAGATTCTGATTTAGCATATCTGGGCTAAGCTCAAGGGCCTTCCTTCTTAACCAGCTTCCAGATGGTTTTGATGGATTCTTTGGGCCGCTGGCCTCATCTTACTTTCCCTTTCCCCCAATTCTCTCACTTATTTTACATCTTAACATATGTGTATTTTCCTAACATAGTTTAAAACTTTTGAACAGACCAGAATATAAGTAATAAATAAATTGATGTGAAATCACTGTAGTAATTCAGGGCCATCAGAAAATTTCCTGTGGGAATTTAAATTAATATACTTTTTCTGGATAGTAATTTAGCAAAACATTTTTAAATTTTAATAAATTTACATTTTTATTTCAAAACTTTAGTCTTATCAAAATAGTTTAGCATCATTTTTCATGCTAAAAAATGAGTCCAATAATGAAAAGCCACAGTCCCTTTCCTGTCCAATTACTTAACCATTTCCACTTTAGCATTTTGTGGATCCACCCTTATCTCTAAGACATATGTTTATACCAAACATGTATGCCAGTTTTGTGTTTTATTATTTTTTTTTATTAAGTAAATTCTACCCTCAACGTGAGGCTGAAACTTACAACCCTGAGACCAAGAGTTGTAGGCTCTACCAATTGAGCTAGCCAGGCACCCCCACTTATGCCAGTTTTTATTTATCAGTTTTAAAAGTTATATATATATTGACTCCTCTAGATAGTAGGTAATTATGGAATTTATAAAATGTTTATCTCCTATTATTCCCAATTTTTTATTGTAATATTGATTTTAGTTCCTTTATTGATTATTTGTAGCCCTTAGATTGGGGAATTTTTCCTCTAGCAGTTCACCCCTGGAAAGAATGAGGGATGTCCACAAAGTTTTATTTGTGAGGCATGTAATTAAAGCATTTTTATAATGGCGAAACACTGGGAAAAAAAAAAAACTGAAGGGGAACAGAATCTAACAGAGGCCACCTGAGTATGGCAAATTGAAGTTTGTGTTTTCTACACAAAACTCAACTTGATCACCATGATCAGAATACTTCTATCAATAAACATAAGCACATGTCTTTCATCTAAAACTGTAGTTACCAAATATAAGTCCTATTTTTTCCTAATCTAACATCAGAAGCAGTGGGAATAATTTCCAAAACTAATACAGGAATAAATCTGGAAGAGTGTATAAAGTTTCATGATACATGAGTGTATATAAAGATAGGAAGGAAGAAGGATGGGAGCAAGTACATGTATGACACATGGAAGCTAACAATACAAAGAGCAGGACTATGGTGCAATGCCAGAAGCAAATGACCTTTGATGACCAGTCTTTCATTAAATCCACTAGAATTCTCTCTTAAATTCATTCATTTCTGCTATGAAAGAAAAACCCAAAGGATATTTTAAAGGGAATAGCTGAATGTTTAATTTATTTTCAAATTCTACTACAGTTTATTTTCCCTTGGTCAAATTAAAGAGACTGCAGTGTCTGCTAAAATGAAGAAGAAGCTTAGATTTTTTTTTCTTAGTTTAAAAAAGTTTCCCACAATGGTACATATATTGGCCTTTATGGTCACATGTTGGTTTCTTTTTCTCCCAAGAAAGATAATTATCTTATATTTTTACTATATAATTAAGGTCATTGGTCAATTGCAAAAAAGAATGAGGATAAAGATAATTTTTATAACCAGCAGATGTCACTCTCTGTGCATGATTGATTGAAAGTAAATTTAACTGCATCACAGATTTTGCCAAATACCTGATTTAAAACGTCTCTAGAAAAAGTATTCGTAGCTCAAATTAAAAATGCCCCACCTGAGGGGTGCCTAAGTGGCTCAGTCAGTTGAGTGACAGGCTCTGGATTTTGGCTTAGATCATGATCTTGGGGTCCTTGGATCAAACCCCACATGGGGCTCAATTCAGCAGGGACAGGGAATATGTTTGAGAATTCTCTCTCCTTCTCCCTCTGCCTCTGGCCCTCTCCCTGCTTGCATTCTCTCTTTCTTTCTAAAATAAATAAATCTTCTTCTTCTTCTTCTTTTTTTTTTTTTTTTTTTTTTTTTTTAATGCCCCACCTGAGCCTCTGCTGGCTCAAAATTGGCAGACAACTGTGGTGGAGCACTGAGAAAAGAAAGTGGGAAAGAAAAATATAAATTGTTTTTTCTCTAAAACTGACTTGACCATGTGGATCTTCAACATCTCAGCTACTTTTCTAAACCATCAAAGGCTACTTGAAGTGGATGGATAGGTCAGCACATAGTTTTTGCTATTCCATGACAGTTAATAAGGCTGACAGAAGTACCAAAGGCAAAGCCATACCCAGATGCATTTTTTCCAGTGAGAGTAAATTGCTGTCCCTTCTGTGATAGAGGGGATCTAACGTAAGTAACCTGCCACTAAGTGCCCATATCAGGGCTCAGTGTTGGTCTCTAGTCTTTGCTGTTGGCAGGTCAGGCACTCAGTAGGTCAGTCTTGGTGAGGGGAAGTCCATCTTGCTGAGTCATTATATAAGCCTCCCTCCTTGCCAGCATGGCCACTCTTGTACATGGACCCACTGAGCAGTCATTAGGATGACTGGAAAAAGAGGCTAATTACTACAAAGTACGTCATCTTGTCCTGATTATTGAGAGCCTCTCTGTCTTAATTCAGGTTCAGCAAGGCCTTTGAGAAGTCCTCAAGCCAAGGCCAGCCACCACAAGAGACCCATGTATACTTTAGTATTCCTGCTATTCTCAATCATTTGCTGGAAACAGCCCATGGGAAGTGTGACCTAGCACAGGTGTGGTGATAAATTTCAGAGTGCAACAGCTGGGGCACATGGTTAATTATGTTCCGTGTAGTTGCATGTCTACAAGGTACATTCTAATGGATGTACTGTGTCCTTTTGGTGAACGTTCGCCTAAAGCACAATAATCTTCAATTCTCTGCCTATTCTGAGAGGTCCATCTATAGCCTCCTCCCACCCCCAGACCCGGTCACGTGTCTTAGAAATCTGTTTTTCCCAAGTCCGGAAGTCATCAAACCATTAGTTACTGCCCTTGAATACTAGCATTTAGATCCATACTTGTGGATAGTGCTAGTTCAGAAATAGCAGACAACCACTTGTACTGCTCAGGATTCTCCTTAGGAAGATTTCCCTTTCATTAAGATCTTTCAAAGACGTACTTGACTGAGGTTGTAATGTTGCAGCAGATTTTGTGGCTCCCAGCTGGTACTAACTGGTACTATTAGGCAAAATAAACTGTAAACCAGATCTAAATTTCTTGTTAGTCAGCTGGTCATAAGTAACTTCTCGTGCAGCCAAAGTTAAAGACTGAGAAAAAGGAAGCCTTGTAATGGGAGTAGGTGTCAAAGGAATTGAATCACCTACTCAGGCAACTTGCTTTTGTGTTCTACACCTGCTTGATCTCTCTCCCTCGTATACCGCTTCCATTTGATGATAGGCTGCTGCTGTGCACATTCTAGTTTATGACTTACTGAATCACACAGCACCCAGTGCCATAGAGCTCTTTCTCAAAAGGAAAATCAGTTATCTTCAAAAGAGGGTATGGATTTGCTCCCAAGCCCTAGAGGTATATGCTTTGATCCTCCTATTGGCATTTGCCAAAGGCTCCATACAGAATCCTTAGTTGCCACATTTAATGTCTTCAAATCGTTGGTCTTAAATTTCAAGTGGCAGAGTAGCTGGCCCTACACTATGGACTTGCTACAGAGCCTTTTCCACTCCACTCAAAACTGGCAGTGTTATGGCAAATGAGTCAGAGCGATACACTCAAATGTGGTACGTGTTGCCTCCAAAAGCCAAAAAGACGCACCAAGCATCAAGCCTCTATTGCAGTGGTAGGTGATACAAGGTACAGCAACTTATATTTCACCTGGAAAGAACTATTGCAGCATGCTCCAGGCCATTAGCACATCAGAAATTTCGTCAAGGTGCATGAGTCCCTGGATTTTTATTGGGTTTATCTTCCACTCTCTGATCTCACATGCCTTTTACTAAAGCATCTGAAGTGCTGGCTACTATCTTCATATCAGATCCAATCTGCACGTCATCAGTGAAGTGGACCAGGGTGATGTACTGTGAAATGTCAAGATGATCACAATCTCTGCAGATTATACTATGACAGCCCTACTGGAAGACTATAAAGGTGGTCTCAGCTCTGCAAGGTAAAAATGGGCTGCTTCTAGTGGTCATTGCAAATTGTAATAGAGAGAGAGGTTAAAAGCATTTGTCAGATCACTAATGGTACATGAAGTGCCAAGGGTTATGTTGATTTTCTCTTATAAAGATAGCACATCTGGAATAGCAGCTGGAATTGGAGTCATCACCTGTTTAAGTTTACAGTAATCTGTAGTAATTCTAAGATCCATCCACCTTTGGCACAGGACAAACAGGTAAATTTAAGTTGAGATGTGACAGATACCAAGCCTAGGATGGTGGCCCTACTCTGAAATTTCCTCTAGGGATGTGCTATTGCTCCTGGCTCCGTAAAGAGGGGACCATCTAGAGACTTCTACTTGGCCCTTTTTACAACAAGAATCACGGATCAGTGAGGAAATTTGGTTCTGTCAAGAATTAAGTATGTCTAATGCAATTACACATTCAAGAACTAGAGATATAACCCTGGGTTTACAGACCTACAAGGCTCTCTGTAATTTTAACTTGGGCCAATATTCCATTCATTACCTGACCACCATTAGCCCCCACTTTAACTGGTGGACCACAGTAGTGTTTTAGGGTCCCAGAAATTAAATTACTGCCAGTCAGGTCCAGTGCTTATTAACCCTAAAAGATCTGAGGTTTTTTTTTTTTTTTTTTTTTTGCAGGATACAGTCACCCTTTTAAAGACTGCAGGCCTCTGGGGAAGTGTTGAAAGAAGGTTTATAGAATATACTGTGGCTGTGTCATGGAGTCCTTAAGAGAACTCAGCATGTCCTTCAGTCAAGGGGCTCTAGGTATGATAGCTGGCTTAGATCTGGAAACTGGAGAAGAGGCTATGACTCTTTCTGTGGTAACTTTAGTCAGACTTCTGATAACCAGACCTAGAGTTTTTCCTATTGTGTAGATCAAGTAATATTTAGTAGATTTACCATCTATTTCATTCCTAGATTCACTGTACCAACAAGCTACTGTATTAGAATTTTCCAAAGAAACAGAACCAATAGCATTTGTGTGTATATGTACACAGGAAGAGATTTATTATAAGAAACTGGCTCTCATAATTATGGAAGTTTGGCAAATCCGAAATCTGCAGAGTAGGCCAGACAGGCAGGAAAGCAGATCCAGTCTGAAGACAGTCTGCTGGAGATTCCTCTCTTGCTTGGGAAACTTAGTCTTTTGATTCTATTCAGGCCGTCAGCTAATTGGATGAGGCCCACTCACATTTTGAAGAGCAGTCAGCTTTACTCAAAGTCCACCAATTTGAATGTTAATCTCATCCAAAAATACCATTGCAGAAACACCCAGAATAATGTTTACCTAAATATCTGGACACCCATTGACCCAGCCTAACTGACACATAAACGTAATCATCAACAGCTACTATCAATGATGCCTCGGGGTCAAAACATTTTGATGACCATTTTGTCCCTGCTGTGTATTATGTTAAACACATCCCCCTTATTTCTAGTGACTAAACACTACCACTTGGCCTCTACGGCTCTAGGATCCCTTCAATCCAGATGAAATTAATGAACAGTATTAAACTGGTGACAACATCTTCTACCATCATACTGACTAAAAGAGAACCACCACAATATTTCAGAATATTGATGATCTCCTCAATGTCTCGCTCCATACCTTAGTGACGGAGTATCTACTGGGTCCTCTTGAACCACGTAGTAGTGGGCAGTAGTGGGTGAGGGAAGTTTGAAAGTCACATATAATATGTTCATTCCAACATTTCCCTCTCCCTAAATCTTTTAATTCCTTTCTTTACATTATGACAGAGAAATTCTGGGATCTCCAACTCATTATTATATGTAGGTCACTGTTGTGTCCAAATAAACATTCTTAATACAGGTTAACACATCAAAGAGAGAATCCCTGATAAGTACATCCATATCAGTAAATTTGGCCTTTCATATTCTGCCTTCTTTGGTCTAGTGTTCTTAGATTCCCATTCCACACATATTTACCAGTTTTCTGCCTATGTAAATTAGAAAAATCTGGCAGTTATTTTGGATCATAAAATCTTCCTTTCAGGATCAGACTCTGAACTTGTTTCCTTGTAATATGCTGTATCTGCCCCTAGTTTTGGGTCTAGTTATGGGTCTAGTGGCAACAAGGGGTAGTAGAGTAGATGTTGAAGAGTAAGTAAAGGTGTGTCCTTGAAAGGCATCTGCTTCAGGTGAGGTTAATGCAAGGACTTCAAGCACGGGAAGCCTAATCTCAGTCATGGAGAGTGAAGGCAAGGAAGGCTCAAAGTGACTTAGGGGTAAGATTTTCAGCTTCATCCAACCCCATGCCAATGTCTTCATTCCAAGTCTTAGAATTAGTACTCACTTCGGCAGCACATATACTAAAATTGGAGCGATACGGAGAAGATTAGCATGGCCCCTGTGCAAGGATGACACGCAAATCCAAGTCTTAGAATTAGACACTGTCCCAATCCTCATCCCAACTTGCACTGAGAGACATAGTCTATGAATCCAATTTACATTTAAATTCTGCAACCCTCACAATTAAATCCTGGGTCTGAATTTGCAGCTACAAGAGATTTGAGATACTTTCAGGACTGCCATAGAATTCCCCTAATCAGGACTTGAGCTAAGACTTTACAGAGCTGAGTGTGACATTTTCCTTCTGTAAGCACTCCAGTGCTCTCAGAGGAAGGCATCCCCCCCCACAGTCCTCCTAGTCATCATTATTCCCAGCAGCCATTTGATCTCCAGAGGCATCTGTTTCAAGGAAGCTCTTCATCACAATAATCTACAGCCAGTAATTTGATTAATCACTGCCACTCCGTGCCATTGGTTACCAGCATCCTATTTTCATGACAAGATGTTCAATAGTGCATTCAGGTCTAGAGACAAATCCAAATACCTGAAAAAAATTCCATCTCTGAGGGTCTGTTTCCTGAGATTTCTGGTACCAATTTCTGTATCAGTCAAGATTCAGTCAGGAGACACAAACTCTACCAATTACTTTCACAGACAGAATTTAATATAAAGAATTGTTCAGGGATCCCTGGGTGGTGCAGCGGTTTGGCGCCTGCATTTGGCCCAGGGCGCGATCCCGGAGACCCGGAATCGAATCCCACATCAGGCTCCCGGTGCATGGAGCCTGCTTCTCCCTCCGCCTGTGTCTCTGCCTCTCTCTCTCTCTTTCTCTCTCTGTGACTATCATAAATAAAAAAAATAAAAAAAAAAAAGAATTGTTCATCAGGAATTAGAAAACTAGAAAGGCAAAATGAATAATGTAGTAAATACAGAAAGCAGTTACATAATGGCTCAGAGAAAGGGTCCCATGGAGCTGGGACAGAGAAGGCTTCTGCGGGCTGATAGCGGTGTGTCTGAAGAAGCAAATGAGGCTGGTTCTGAGATTGTGGAAAAAATGCAAACTTGAACCACCGGCTCCGGAAGGAAATAATTCTATCATTGCCAGGGTGAGGAACTGTTGTCGGAGTGACACAGGACAGTGACAGGAAGCAAAAGAGAAAGGAGCAAGTTCCTTGCGACTCTAGACTTCCAGTCTCTCTCTCTCTCTCTCTCTCTTTAGTGCCCCCTATTGGCTGACTAACAGAAGATCAGCTGGCAAAGGAGAATGATTTGCAAAGTCCCAGCCTTGACACGGAGCCAAGTTCAAAGCTAAGAGACCTTATAGCTTAATAACCCTGGAGGGGGACCCCTGGCTGGCTCAGCCGTTTAGTGCCTGCCTTCGGCCCAAGGTGTGATCCTGGAGTCCCTGGATCGAGTCCCTGGATCGAGTCCCGGGATCGAGTCCCACATGGGGCTCCCTGCATGGAGCCTGCTTCTCCCTCTGCCTGTGTCTCTGCCTCTCTCTGTGTCTCTCACGAATAAATTAAAAATAAAAACCAAAACAACAGTGTGTATGTTCTGAGCCATTCCAAAGTGAGTTCCCAACATCATGTTTCTTTGCCCCTGCGTACTTGAGCGTACTCTCAACAATAACTCCCTAATACTGTCTAATACTCAAATCATATTCAAAGCTCCTCCAATTGCTCCCAATATCTTTTTAATTCTTTGAAACACCTTTTGATTTTTTTATGACGTTAACATTTTGAAGGCTGCCCCACTCTCTGAGTTGGTTGTTTTCTCTTATATGATTTAACTAGTTTCTCTGTTTTCTATTTTCTGCTAACCAGAGGTTAGGTGTGTGTACATGTAACTTTTTCTTCACAAGCAGTAGCACATATAATAACTTTATTATAGCAATCATAAATTAACTGGATGAGACATGTAGAGATAAGTGTCTTCTGAGTGTTATTTAAAAGAAACCTGTAGAAGCCTTTTGAAATACAAGATTTAGAGAAATTATTCTCCACTGCATAACAGCTGATAGATAAAAAATTTCTTTCTAGCCACTAGCTAAATTTCATGTATGCAGTCTAATCATGCATCGTTTCCTCAAGCTGGGATTTCTGCTTTTCTTTCTATCCAAAAGGAAGGGATAGACTCTTTATTTCTCAAAGTCCCTCCCCAAATTATGCTGGCAAAATGTGACAAGGCCTTGGTTTCTTTTTCTTTCTTTCTTTCTTTCTTTCTTTCTTTCTTTCTTTCTTTCTTTCTTTCTCTCTCTCTCTCTCTCTCTTTCTTTCCTTCCTTCCTTCCTTCCTTCCTTCCTTCCTTCCTTCCTTCCTCTCTCTCTCTCTCTCTCTCTCTCTCTGTCTCTGTCTCTGTCTCTGTCTCTTGCTTTAGGCTTTGGTCTCTATACTCATTCCTATGCTGTTCCCTCAAAGATTGATTCTACAAAGCAGAAGCCTTAGACTTTCTTAGCAGGGCATTTTCCTCAAACCAAATGTCTCTCCATTTCTGAGACTTGAGAAACATCATCAAGAGTTTTTTGCATTAAATTATAAAATGTCTTTCCAACTGAGGCCCTTCAAGTTACATCTGGAAAGTGGCTGGATCTTTTCTGGGTCATTTCCTGTTGAATATAAGTAGTATCTATTTTGGTCTGACTTCATTTGTGTTGAGACTCTGGCTGGCTCAAGGCTTTAACTCTACTGAAACCTTAGGCCAAAGGAGCCTCTCCAAACTCTCTGGTTATTCTTTTCCTTCCTGTGAAGACTGCTGTGCTTATGGAAGCCCTCAGCGACCGAACGTGGCCCAGTAGAAGAACCTATGACTGGATGAGAGCTGAGCTCTTGTGGCAACTCTGGCTCCAACTCACTGTGTAACCTTGGGAAGATGGCCTGCTTCTCTGCCCCCGTTCCTTCAGCTGTATAATGGGAGAAATAATTGTCCCAAAACTTGGAAGATTTAAACAGACTGAAATGTTTGTTTTGGTTTTTTTTTTTTTTTTTTTTTTTTAGAGATTTTATCCACTTATCTATTCATGAGAGACACAGTAAGAGAGAGGCAGAGACATAGGCCGAGGGAGAAGCAGGCTCCCTGCGAGGAGCTGGATGCAGACTCCATCCCAGGACCCCCAGGATCACGACCCCAAGCCAAATGCTCAACCACTGAGCCACCCAGGTGCCCTTGTTTTTGTTTTTTAAAGAAAGTATATAGCTGTAGGGGAAGGGTTACTAGTTTTAACTCTTCTCAGCTCTCTGCCACATCCCCAGATCCAACTCATCCAAAGGAAGAATTTCCAAGAACTGTAACACAGTATATATTCTTTTTTTTTAATTTTTTTTATTTATTTATGATAGTCACACAGAGAGAGAGAGAGAGGCAGAGACACAGGCAGAGAGAGAAGCAGGCTCCATGCACCGGGAGCCCGACGTGGGATTCGATCCCGGGTCTCCAGGATCGCGCCCTGGGCCAAAAGCAGGCGCCAAACCGCTGCGCCACCCAGGGATCCCCACAGTATATATTCTTAATTTTTTTTTAATTTTATTGAGGGGAGAAGTATAGAATAAATACTAGATTCCCATGGTTTAAAAGACAAATTGTCACCTACAATGAATGATAAACCTTCCTTTTACCACTGTTTTCCAGTTCCCTTCTGCAGAGACAACTTCTTGAGTCACAATATTTTGTATATCTTTCTTAAGATAGATGCTGCTCAAACATTCACGTGTGTTTGTGTTTGTTTCCTCACTTCTTTTTAACTTGGATGATAGCAAACTATACACACTGTTCCACTCCTTATTGTTCTCACTAAACAAAGTATCTTGCAGATAATTCCATAGTAGTACACAGAGTTCTGCCTCTATGTATGTATGTGTGTATGTATAATGATTTAATTAGTTCCTTATGGCTAGCCATTTAGATTGTTTCCAGTCTTTTATTAGTTCAAACATGGTTGAAATGAATATCTTTATGCACACTTCCAGAATAACTTATGAAATAGCTGTGTTGAAAACAAACAGTGTATTTTCAATTTTTATACACCTGCAAGCTTTTCTTGCAGTTCAGGTATGATATTGTTTGATTCTAAATGGCATAATACACAGGGAAGCCAACACTCACTCCAACACTGTGGCCTTTCTATGGAATGGAAGCAAGTCCTCTCTTTCAGCAGCTGTCTCCTTAGTGCTGCCACATTAGTGAGACCTCATCTGGAGTGATCTCACCCTGCAGAACTTTGCAGCCCCAAAGCCCCTTGTTGAGAGTAAGCATTGACAATGGGGCCTTGGCCATTAGGTATTTGAAATGATTCAACATTCATTTTAAACCCTCCTTTGTACCAAAATTGGAGAAAAGAAAGGGTTGAAAAAGGGCAAAGAGGAAGGCCAGGAAAGCCTACATTTTAATCACAAATGGAAGTCAAAAGATTGTGGACTTTCTCTGTCATGACTTCACAACTAACTACCAAGTCACTGAAGGTCTCTGTCTCTTTTTCCCCATGTGCGAAATGAAGATCACAGACAAATCATTCCTCAGGACATCTCCTTCTTTGGAGATTCAGATGCAGTGTAGGTCAGGGGCACTTGTCCTCCCAACCTCAACATATTCAAAAAGCAAGAGATGTCACAAATGAGTACACGACTAATATCCAAGTGGGCAGTACAGTTGAGATGGCAATCAGACAGTTCTGTGCTGGCAAACAGGCTGGAGGCTCTGTTGGGGGAAGAGAGTCTTGATCTGTAGCATTTGATGATTTCTGTAGTGTAATTATTCCCACTATGACGCAAATATGATATCATTTGACTTAGAATTGGAAAGAGAAGCACAGAACTGGCTGCTATCTCCACTAGAGATAGAAAACCACTATCTATCTCCACTAGAAAACCACTAGTTAGGAATTCAAGGAAAGCATTTTCTTCAGACTGTTCTGTGTTGAGAGACCCTTCATGAAAGAGGAGAAATTTGAAGTAGGCATTGAACGATAATGCTTGTAGGACTCTTTCCATGGTAACTGACAGGAACAACTCACGCTGGCTTGAAGAAAGAGAAAGAATGTGAGAGCGTGAATGCTGTACCACATTCTGCAGTATCTGCACAAAGCTTTCCAATAGTGTATCCAGAGCACTCCCTTTCCCACCTTTCAGCTCTTCTTGCATTTGCTTCTATCTGTATATTGATGTCACTGACTCCTCCCGCAAGCAGGCTCTCTCCAAATGGCAGGAAAAAATGGCTAGTGCAGCCCAGGGCCATAGCTTTACAGTTAACAATTCAGAAGAAAAGCAATGCCATGGTGTGGAAATCACATGGAAATGTTTTGATGATCTCTGCTTGGATCTCATGTCTACCATTTGGGTTCCTAACTGGGCACAAAAGGAAGGGGCACCTGGTCCTCATGCCCCTGCTCCCGCAGCCAGAGGGCAGGCAGAGCACTAAGATGGACCACTTCTTCCCTAGCACCCAATACACATGAGAGTCACCAAATGGAATTCCCTAATGGGTAGAGGGATAATAGGCAGATAAAAGCTATGGATTTCTAGTAGACATATGAGTAGGGCAAAAGAGTGGTTAGTTAGAGGGAACTGCCTAAGTGAAGGTGCAGACACACCAAAGTTGAAGGTGAAGTTGGGAACCATCAAGAGTACTCCGACCAAAGCAGGGCTACCCACAGGGCAGTGGTTCTTAGTGGAGGGCGATTTTGCGCACCTTGGGACATGTGGCAGTGTCTGGAGATGTTTTTGGTTGTCACAGCTGGAAGCGGAGGGGTTGCTGCTATCATCCAGCAAATAAAGGCCAAAGATTCTGCTAGCCATCCTACAGTGCACAGGACTGTCCCCCCGAGTGAAGACATATCTAGTCGCAAGTGTCAATAGTGCAGAGTTTGAGAAATTCTGACACAAGAAAAGGTTGCTTATAGGATTGGAATGGGGTTGAGGTGAAATGGAAAGAGGAAAGAAAGGCGGCCCTCTGGATGTCCTCTGCTATTCAACTCACACTCGTGTCCCACCCCATCTCTGGCACTCACAGCACTTGTAGCTCACAGCACAACATATCAGTTAGGGTTCATGGGAAGGTGCAAAACCATCTAGCTATTTTAAGAAAACATGGATTAATAAAGAGAATCAAGTGAATTCAGAATCCTTACAGAGTAAGTTCTGGCCTGGCCTGGTCCTCCAAGAATGATTCCCAGAACACCACACAGTACTGAGTCCCCCAGGGAACTAATACTATTTCTGCCACAGTCTGGAAGCTGGAGTTTGGGAAGTCACCGGCCCAGTCTCTGGCTACAGGAATATACAATTTTAGGTGTAGTCTGGGACCAGGGTTACCGCCCAAACTCTAGAACCATATTGCCCCTTCTAGGTCACCACCAGCACCATGGATCCCTCGGTTGCTGCCTCCTCTCCACCTAACTCAGTTGTTTTTCCTAACTCAGTGTTGAATTCAGGTTTGCACTATCACACAGGACTGGCTAAACCTAAATTACAATAGGAACCCCAACAGCAAGGAGTTTGGGAAATGGGTTTTTAGCTTTTCAGCCTCTATAGTACAAGAAGACACATCAAGAAAGGATTGGGCAGATGTGGATCAAGCCAATCAAGCCACCTCTGGCACATGGCTGCCCCTGCTGGATTTTAAGCTCCCTATGGCTATAAATGTCACAATGTCATTCGTCTTCTCAATATGCTGAGCATGGTCTCTAGACATGAATGGCATTGTTAAATGAATTGACCTGAATCAAACAAATGAGGAAATCCTCCTCATTCCGTACACTTTGTATGTTTCCTATAGGACTTACTGCATTATGCCTCTTAGACCAATTTGTGTTCTCATTCATTTTCCGTGTAGACCAGAAGTTCACCTGCTAGTCCTCATATTGGTAATAGGTAACAAATGTTTGTGGACGGAATTAAAGAAAGAAACAAACTAGAGCGAGGAAATTCTGAGCCCCATTCTGTCTTGAAGCAGCTCCTGCAGCTCCTAGAACAGCCACTCACGAGTATTTGGGATTTCCTGCTACATGGAGCCATCACCACTGCAGGGACCCACACAACAAGACCCTAAGGACTCTGCTCAGCTTCAGGAGACCTAGGTTCCAGGTCTCCCCCAAAAGTTGGAAGAACATCCACTCCCATTCATTCACCCAGAAAACATATATTAAGTGCTTTTCAGGTGCCACTTCCCTGTACTCCTTTTCCATTTCCTGTACTTCTCTTTAACCATCTCCTTACCAACAAGAGCATGTCAGTGATTTCAAGCCTCTAGGGCAACGGAGTCCCATGAGTAACATGGAGATTCCTACTCTACCCTAGAACCCTTTAGATTGTGAACAGCATCCACACACATTGGAGGCAGAGTTCCCTTACCTTTTTCATTCCATATTTGGGAACTGACCAAGGTACCCAGAGGGAGTGGTAGACAGAGGTCCCCTTTCCAGCCATCTATGAATCAGCACACTAAACCCTACTTCACATCTTTCTTTCATGTTTAGAGCTTGCATCTCCCTTATACCCAGACAAGACTCAGTCCTCAGGGCTTGACCCAGGCATTCCCCTGAGCACCCAGCTTCATACTTAGTGTTTACCTCTTCTGTAATACTCATTTCACTTGTAGCCACTTGTGTCATTCCCCACGAGACTCCAAGTTCCATCAAGACAGGCAACAAATTTATTTGGTTTACCTCCGTCTCCCCAGCACCTAGCTCAGGGGCTGACACATAACATGCTTATCAAATGTTTGTTGCATGAATAGCTGTTGAGGGAAGGGGTAACTGGGTGATGTGATGAGCACTTATATGCAACTGATGAATTGAAAACTACATCTGAAACTAACGATGTACAATATGTTGGCTAATTGACTTTAAATTTTAAAAAAAGAACATCCGTTGAGCCCACTAACTTTCATCCTCAGATAATATTTACATAATAGTAGTAATAATACTCTACATAGTTCAGTGGTTTACCAAACACCTATATGGGTGAGTGTCCCAACTTTAGGGAGAAAGACAGTACAATAATATAATCATTACTCTCTCTACTTTCTTTACCACACAAAAATATGGTAAGTGACTTGTTTTAGGTGGTGGAACCAGCAGGGTTCAAATGCATATCTGCATTAAAATTCTGAATGTGGGCCATATATCATCTGCTAACCAGATGCTCTGGCAGTCAAGTAAAATACTGGTAGCTCATAGAAGAGAGGGGTAGAAAGAATATGAAGAAGCTAAAGCCAGGCCTCTATGATTTTTCTTTCCTCTAGCCTCTGCTTTCAACCTAAACAGGATCATGCTGTCTGTTCCAAGATTCTCAGCAATTTGAGGCGGGGGCAGAGAGTTAGTGAAGCCAGCGAAGCCTTACCTTCTGGGAGGAGGGAAATGACCGCTGGGACCCCGGATCACTATTATGTATGTGCACACTCTGTATCTGGACAAAATCTACGCCAAGGCATATGTACATGTACCCAGAATAAGTCACTGCGCCAACAGGTGCCACACAGAAATCATGCACATACACACTGACATGTGGCTGTGCACACTTAGACACACAGTTAAACATGTACCGAACACGCAGCTATCCAGCCACTGTTGTGTACACCCAGCAAATGAAGTACACTTCACTTACACAGCGGGCTGCAATCTTGGACGTGTGCGTGTATATGTGCATACAGGGGCCCTGATGCACGTTTGGACATCTGCACTTACGAATGCACACACACACACACACACAAACATGCACACAGGATTCATAATCCCTCTCAAGTACATGCACATTCCATACACGGGAATGTACGCCGTTACCGCCGTCAGGTCCACATGCACCCTCTGATCCACAGCGAGATGCATGCTCACGCACAAGCAAAACAGACACATGCACAAATCCCCACCCCCTTGCAATCGCCGGGGGAGGGGGGGGGGGCAGACGCTGTCGTGCCTGTAAGACACCGACGTGCATTCGCAGACCCCGGCGAGTCGTACACACCGAGACGCGCACGGACACACTCAAGCTGCCACCAGCGCTGAAGCCTTTCCCCAAGCCACGCGGACGGGAGAGCTCGGAGCAGCGGGCTGGCCCACGTGACCGGGAACGGAGCGCTCCCGCCCATGACGGGATGGGAAAAGTATGCGTGGGGCGGGCGCGGGCCGGGCGGCGGGAGGCTGCAGGGAGGCGGCGGCGGAGCTGCGCCGAGAGCTGGTGGTTGCGGAGGCGCCGGGACGCGGCGGAGCCCCGGGTGAGTGTCGCCGCGCGGCCGCCGCCGCCCCTCCCCACGCAGGTCCAGGGCGAGCGCAGGGGCCGGGAGGGCTCGGCGGTGCGGGCGCCCAGGCGGTGCACGGGCAAGGCCGCGCGCCACCTCCCCGCTGCAGGCCCGCAGCCCCGGGCTGGCCGCTCCCGCCTCCGAACACGGGTCGGCACGCCGGGGGCGCTCGCTGTGCGCGAAGCGGAGGGCCTGCTGATGCTACGCCTCGACCGCTCAGCGAGCGCCGGGCTGTTTCGTTTCCATGACGACCGGTTATGCCCCATCTGCCAAAGAGGAACCGGGTTCAGAGACGTTTAACCACTTGCTCCGGCTTGCACCGCTGGTAACCGGCGGTAAAGGGACCTGATCCCTGGTAAGTCCGAGTCCAGTACCGGAGCTGACAATTACAGCTGTATGTACGGAGAGCGTGATCTCGTGGACTCCTCCCAGCGCTTCTTTAATTGAATGTATTGTGTAGACCTGCAAAACTGAGCTCAGAAGGTGTCAAGCGGCAAGCTGAGATTTGCACCCGATTCTTTACAACTCTCTTCCCCCAAACTACTTGTCTCTAAGCCTTGCCTTAGTTACTTTGTTCATATTTCCCCAAGCCCTCTGCTGTGGTGCTGTTCCCAGACTGTATCTCTCAGCTGAAAGATCGCAGTGCCCCCACCCCCCCAACCCCCCCGTGGTCTCTCAGTCCTGGTTGCACAACCTCCACACTATCCTCCTCTGCTACCTGGAACCCTTCGAAATCTCAAGACCCCCTTGGACCCACCCTCTCCCAGGGACCCTGTGTTCCTGCCCCCAGGAACTGAACCAGCAGCGGTAGCAACAACATCCCGTATATGTCAACCCAAGGCTGATGCTCAGCTAGCAGTGTTCTAAGTCGGCTCCCTCCCCTCCTCCCATCCTGCCCCTCTTCCCCATCTACACCATTCTCTTCTGATTTATTCTGTTATCTGGTAATTGTGTCCATTAAGCCCACTTTCCACTGCCAACTCCTCAGACCCCCTGCTAGAACATCACCACTACCCTTCATTCTGACACATCAAGTGCACCGCAGAGTTGGCTTCTTCCCGAATGTCTGACTTCTCCCCATCCCCTAGCAGGGACACCGACTTTGCGAGTCTTCTAATACTTAAAGCTTAAGGTCATCTTTTGTTTTAAATGGTGTAAAACTAACAGTGCTCATCATAAGAAATTCAGACCATACGAAAAGGGAGAAAGTACAAAGTAAAATCCCTCACACCATTCCTAATTCTGAGAGGAATTACTCATTTACCAAGAAGTGTTCTTTCAGAAATTATATATGTGTCCGTGTGTATGTGTCCTTTTATTAAGTCAAAGAGAATCATACTTTACATTCCATACCATAGCATGCCTTTTTCACTTTGTGTATCTTTCCATCTGCATGTCTGGACTTACTTTGTTCTCACAACAGTGTCATTGTGTGTCATTGTACGAGTAAATCAGGATTTCTTTCATAAGTCTGGGGTCATCTCTGAAGCTCTTCTGACTCCATCAAATAGTCAGCAAGTTCCCCCCAGGAAGTGACTGCTTTCTCTGCAAATCCCCCTCTTCTTCCCTATCCTGCTATTCCTCATCAGCCGATTGGATACAGGGGACTGAATCTTCTTTCCTAAGGCGCCAGTCTCTAGTGCTCTCTGCTCCCGAATGTTCAGCATAGGCTAACCGAGTCCATGTGCACATTCACAGCTAGCCTCACCCATCCTTCCAGTCAGAGGCTTGCCAACCGGCCTCTGCCTCCATGAGATGAACTGCAGAAAGCTGATTTCAGTTCAAATTCTGTTTTACATTTACTTTTGAAAGGAATTCTATGCCAAATCTTTTTTGAAGGAAATAAGCTTCCTTGAATTTGTGCATTGCTGTGAATGGCTTCCCTCTAGAACACACATACACAGAGCTGCCCTGTAAGTCAAGGCTTTATGTTCATGGGTCCTATGCCCAAGCACGTGGCAGAGGGACAGGAGCCCTGGGCCCTGAGTCAGCAGCAGGCCTGCGTCCCCTCCCAGCTTGGACCTGGTAAAAAATGAGTTCACTCCTCTGAGCCCTGTTTTCTCTTCTGCCAAGTGAGGATGATAGTATCAGCCTTACAGAACTGCAAGGAGAGCAAAAGGGGAAAATGCACATCAAAGCTTTGAAGTAAGAATGCACAACATACGTGGAGAACACCCTTTCCCTCCAGGTCAGGGGGTGCCCAGTCAGATGCTAATACAGGCTGTGTGGAGCACATCAGCAAGCAGAATGCATGCCATCTGGGAGTGGTAAGTGCTGTGGACATTGGGGAATGTGGTCCTGTGCAGTTGTCTGCTAGGGTGGCCATATCAAAATACCACAGACTACTGATGTAAACAACAGAAAGTTATCTCTCAGAGTTCCAGAGACTAGAAATCAACCATTAAGGTGATGACAGGTTTAGTTCCTTCTGAGGCCTCTCTCCCTGGCTTGCAGATGGCCACCTTCTGGCTATGGCCTCACATGGTCAGCCCTCTGTGTCTTGTGTCCTAATCTCCTCTTTATAAGGATGCCAGGTATAGTGGATTAGGGCCCAATCATGTGACTTTACTTTCTTTTACCTCTTTATTTTTTTTAAGATTTTATTTATTTATTCATGAGAGACACAGGGGGTGGGGGCAGAGACACAGGCCGAGGGAGAAGCAGGCTCCATGCAGGGAGCCTGACATGGGACTCCATCCCAGGTCTCCAGGATCAGGCCCTGGACTGAAGGCGGCGCTAAACCGCTGAGCCACCCGGGCTGCCCTCTTTTACCTCTTTAAAGGCCCAACCTCCAAATCTAGCCCCATTCTGAGGTTCTGGGGGTTAGGATTTCAACATAAGAATTTGGGGGAACACATTTCAGCCCATAACACTGCATCTTGAGGGGCAGCCAATTGGTGCCCTTCCAAATGTTGCCAAATCTACAGATTCCCAAGAATACCCAAAGATCTTGATTTTTGGTGTTTTTTTTTTTTTTTTTCCAGCAACCTTTTATTAATCTGCTTAAAAGAGCTGAAGCTCTTAGGTTTATGGTGACGACTTTTGAACTTCTTTGATGAGCCCAACGGCTTCTCCCAATGCTTGAAGACCTGCTCAGGGTCCACCTCCATCTCTTCTCTGGCCCCAGGGCCCTTCTGTCTGGGGCACCTTGGCTTCTCACCCTCCTCCTCTGCCAGAGTCATCGGTGCTATCCCCATGCTCAGTCCTTCCCAGATCGTTTCTGGTAAACAACTCGAGTGGGTACAGATCTGTCATGCTGTCGTCACTGCCACTCGCAGCTGTGCCATCTTTGTTGGAAGCGGGTTCCCAGGAGGCTTCTCTTGGGGGAGGTAGCCGGTGCTGTCCAACTGGTCTTCCCTCCTCCTCCTTTTGTGCAGGAGGCAGGCAGGCACGCACTCCACATACTGCTTCTGACACCGTATTCACGCACAGATCTCTGGCACCGCTGGCTCTGGGTAAGCCTCAGCACATGCTCTGGGGACTTGCTGAGGCACTGCAGGGTGAGTTTGCAGAACAGCTGACGTGGGTTCTTGGTGCTGGGAACAGTGTGCAGCTCAAACTCCAAACTCCACGTAGTCGAAGGCAGGAGAGGCATGGACTAGTCACTGGTATTTCTAGCCGTGGATGTAGACCTGGAACTCAGGCAGAAGGTAGGGCAAGCTCGTGGCTGGTGGCTGGCAGGAGCGCATTTCACCTTGCAGGAGCACTCAGGTGCTTGTGCCTGGACTCTTGGTTTTAACATAAAATCTCCCATGTCTTACACTGGCAACAATTTCAAATTAAAAACAACCAGAAAAGTGTGGTGCAGTCTGTAGTTTTCACCAGGTGGGCCATGGATAATCCAGTCAGGTCTAGATTTTCATTTCCTCAGTGGCAGGGCCATCCTCCCTAGCTTTTCAGTCCCTCTCTCAACCAGAGGTCCTTGCACATCGCAATGTCAATAAAGAGCTGGTTACTAAATACATAAAGTCAAATTTTACAACTTCTTTTACTGTAGGACACACATGTAGAAATCCTGCACCTTTGCATTTATATCTTGCTGTTAGATTGTATCAGCTGTTTTAACTGCCTTCGAGCTGTTTACCCTGAAGCTCACAACTGTTCAGCTCACCTTTCTCACATTTTACAGATGAGGAAACAGCAGACCCAGGTCTACTCATTTAACCTTCTCCTGTTATACTGTTATTTCCTATCTCACATTGTTTTTATATATTATCACATCAGAATAACACTACTATTACCGAGTGCTTACCGGTGCCTGATGACTGCATTATTTCATTTAATATTCACAATTATTCTATAAGGGAGTTATAAGCAATTTAATTACTCAGGGAGACAGTCCTAAAGACCTCAAATAATTCAAACTTCGCCTGCTGAAGGATGGCAGGTATTTCTGCTCACCTAGTAGAATAGTGTTGTCACGTGCAAGCACAGTTTATAATTCATAAATCGCACTGCCTTGCCAGGTCCTTGACAACTTTCAATTTGGGGATTTTGAGTCATTTCAGATTTCACACATGAAGTGAAACAAAAAATGTTTTTCTATCATGCTATTTCAAATTCAGATGATTGAAACAAGGCCATGTATGGCTTTTTCCATTTCATAGATAAGGAAACTGAGGCCCAGAGGGGTTCAGTATCAGAGGTTGGACATCTCTGAGACTGACTCTGTGCTCCTTGAAGGCCAGCCCTCTGTCCGATCTTCTGAGTTGCCCTGAATGCCTCTCAGGGCCTGACTGGAATGACTCCGTGGAGAGCAGCAGTTGAGAAGTCAAGGCAAACTTAACCTTTCTCCCCAGCCCTTCAGAGTTCAGAAGTAGCTCCTCTCCCTCAGCTCCCTGGATCTTCAAGTGTGATCCCTTCTATACCATTCCAGGGGATCATCTAGCCTCAAAATTTCCTTCTCTTGCCTCCTGTGTGGCCCTGGATGCTCTTTGGAGAGACAGCCTGTTTCAAAGAGAAAGGAGGTTCAAAGCTTGCTTTCCCTCCTGGCCACCCTGGTGTGCCAGGCTGGACCCTCAGTATATACCCAGACCATGTGCCCTATGAGAGTAGCAGCCACATCTTTACATCTCCAGAACACCAGAGTCTGGCCTCAGAGGCAATAAGTG
This sequence comes from Canis aureus, assembly GCF_053574225.1. Classification (NCBI taxonomy): domain Eukaryota; kingdom Metazoa; phylum Chordata; class Mammalia; order Carnivora; family Canidae; genus Canis; species Canis aureus. The sequence goes on from NC_135614.1 coordinate 52,196,443, forward strand.
GTGCCACTTGTGGGTATCCACATGCCAAGCCATGGTACCAACCACATGATGTCCCATTTGGGCCCCCATCACTTGCTGAGCTAAGTACTGTCCCATTGATTCACCTGTCTTTGTATTATGGAGCATGAACACACCACATAGCTCAGCGGTGTGGGGCCGAGGCAGACACCCCATCCTTCCCTCAGGATGCAATGCCAGTGCAAGAGCAAGGGCCAACCCTCCTCTCTTTTGGTGGCAACTCACAGAAACACAACACAAACTAGTTTAAATGAAAATGGAGCAATAGAAGAAGGCAGCGGCCTCTGCCTGAAATGCACAGGACTCTGAGATCAGGACTGTTTCTCGTGAGTTCAGCTGCAGATGGTGACAATTAGAATTTTAAACTAGGTCTTAATTTCTGTATCATGCTTTACTTTCAACATCCGTTATCCTGTTTGATCTTTGGGGGGACAAGAAATCATACCGTAATAATAGCTAGTGCTTGTGTACCCCCCACCATATGCCACACTTCGTCTAGGGACATTATATCCTCATAGCAACCTTCTAAGATAGGTAGTATTATTATCGTCCCCATGTTGGAGAGGACAAGGCTGGGGGAGATAGAATAAGTAATTTGTCAAAGTTCCCACAGGTAGTTCAGCTAGTTCAGCTCAAGCAGCTATGTTTAGAGCTAATACAGTAGCCACCACGTGGCTCTTGAGCCCTTGAAATGTGACCAGTCTGAATGCAGATGTGATGCAAGTGTAAAACAAACACTGGGTTTCGAACACCTAGTGCTGATTGACGAATGTGAAATGCCTCACTAATCATTTTTACATTAATTGCATGTTGAAATGATATTTGAGATCTATTAGGCTACATAACATTAACATTAATCTCACTGCATTTTACCTTTTTAACATGGCAATGAGACCCATTGTGAATGGTGGCCACACATCATAGTCTTACTGGATAGCACTGCTCAAACACGCTCCCCAGCACTCTGGTCTGCCACTTGGAGGCTGGCCCTCAGGACAAGCTGGATACAGGGCTCTGAACTCAGGCCTCCTTCCCTCCCTTCACATCTGGCACATCAGCTGCATTCTTCTGGCTCACTGCCGCCCTTGGTCGCCCTGGGGGAAAACAGCTGTGGGCAGCTCCAAAGCTGGATGGCTTTGTGCTCTCCTTACACAGGCAACTGAGATCCAACATGAAGCAGCCCACGGTCCTGGGGTGGGGGGGGCCCATGTCCACCCCATCACATCGCATGCTGTGTTTGTCGGTTGGTCGGTGGATCAGTGGGTCGGGGTTTGGGTGTACAGAACAGAAGGTATGGCTCAGTGGCCGCCAGGCTGACTTCCAGCGCTCTCTCCGGAGTGCCTGCTGACACAAACCCTGTGAGATCCTGGCTCCTGGGATCTCACTGGGTCACTCTTTGTCCTTGGACCTCTTTTCTCTACACCCAGCCAGAAGCAGAGTGAGCTTCTGCACACAGCAGATCGAATGGTTTCTGGGGCCTCTTGGCAAGTGCGCCCATGCCTTTGAATCTTCGGTATTAGACTGGTTGCTGGAGTGTTTCCAAATTCCAGGAAGGGGACTTGTCTGTTGAGCACTGTGTGAGGAGCTCTCGCCAACCCCCTCCTCTAGGCGGTCTGTCAGCTTTTCAAGGAAGCTGGAAAGGGCTGTTTCCAGTTTGCTTCCTGGAATTCAAGGAGGGCATGGAGTGTTTTTCATTATGGAATTCTCACTCCCATCAAAGGGGATTTTCAGAAAGCCTCATCTGCAAGCAAGCCCCACCCCATTCCAGCCACCAGCCTTTCCCCTTTAACTCCAAATCCTTGGAGAATTGCTGGCTGTGTCCAATTCAGGTATCTCCACCACCACCCAGAACTCTAGGAGCCTCCCCAGACACTCTAGAAGCTCCTGCTGGGAGGTCAGGACTGCTTGCTGTTAGTTCTGGGGCAGGTGGTGGCAATTACAATTTTCAGCAAGGCTTGAACTTTTGTATCCTGTTTGCTCTCAGCCTCAGTTATCTTGTTTGATTCCCTGTAAGGCAGATGGAGTGAGTGTTACCATCTCCATTTTATAGATGAGGAAATGGAAGCAGGAATAAGAGGAAATGACTTTCCCCCAGTCACATAACCACTCACTGGGTTTTGAACCAGTGAGTCACAAAACTAGGGCTGGGACTCCCATCTTCCAATCCAAGACCAGTCATCTCACTGCGTTTCCCTCATGGACCGAGTGTGGCTTTGTCATCCGCACAGAGTAAATGAAAAGTTTGGATCCTGTTACCCTTTTATTAAAAGGAGTGTCTCCTTCCTGGCTGTGGAAGCACTGTGAGCTGAGCACTTCCTATGTGCGGGGTGGGTACTGTGGGAGGCTCTGGTGACATAATGAAGAGCAAGACAGGCAGGCAGGCACTCACTTTCCAGGACCTTCCATGCCACAGAGAGGATGCCGTTAGTGGGTTGAGAAACCAATACACACATAATCACAACTTGATTGAGTGCTGACTTTAGGCCAGGTGACCAGGTATTTCTCTCCAAGGACACAGTGGTCATCTGAGCCCTGAAGGCTGAGGCAGGCAATGGTCTGTGGGCCTCACAGGGAGAAGGTGGGGCTCCGGGGCCTTTTAGGTAGAGTTCTCTTCAGCTGCTGGGCGGTCACCGAGTCACACATTGGACTCGAAGCTTTGAGTACATTATCTCATTGTTCCTACAGAAACTCTGTGAGGTGGGTATATTATTGTTTCCATTAGATGAGGAAATGAAGTGGGTGGGTTTCCCATGCCTCTTAATCACAGAGTTAAAACACCAGCCCTCCCTGTCAGCATGTCATAGCCCGAGAACCAACTGCTCAGGTTCATTTAAGTATAATGTATATCTTCCAGTCTCCAAGGCAGGATGGCTCACAATCAGGCAGCCTGGCTGACGGCCCAGACAAGTGTCCCTGGAGTTTCTACCGGCAGACCACACTCAGCTGTAGTGAGCAAGACACCACTGTCCCCACTTCTGGTCCTTTTCACATCACAGTCTGAGCTGAGGATCCTTGGGAATGAGCCAGTGGCTGGTGTCTTGAGGGCCAAGGGCAGGAAGGAGGAGGAAGGCTCTTCTCCTCACAGCAGATTTCAGGCTGGGCCACTTTAGCTCCCAGTGTTTTCCTGGGACATGTGTATTTATGAATCATTAGCTACTTAACTAAGAGATGATAAGCCCAGGGATGGGGCAAATTAAAACCAGACTGAAGAACTTATCCAAGTTTAGTACCTCATGACTTCATTTTTGGGGTTTAACCAACTAACATCTTTTCCCCCTACGGCAGTAAGACTGTCATAAACCTTCTCATTCAACTCCCACCAGAAAGAATTTTTAAAGATTTATTTATTTGAGAGAAAGAGTACAAGTGCAAGTGGGGGATGGAATCAGTGGAGAGGGAGAGAATCCTCAAGCAGACTCCCTGTTGTGCTCCACCCCAGACCCTAGGATCATGACCTGAGCCAAAATCAAGAGCTGGACACTCAACCTTCTGAGCCACCCATGCCCCCCAAGAACTGAGATAGTTTTTAAAAAGGTGAGGAAAGACCAATACTTGGGTTTTTTCCCTCTGATCAGTTGAACAGATATTTATGGAGTACCTGCTATGTGTAAAATATTCTGCAAGCTCCATTCCTGGAGTGAGGGTGGGGGCCCCCTGCGCTCTAAGAGGTCAAAAGGAAGGGGGGATTAGAATTAGGTCTGGTTTGGGTTAGAAATACCATGAAAGGGAAAAAACTTTCTTTTGTGGGGAGATGACTTATTGGAGAAAACTTATTTGAATCCAAGGATTTCTTTTGGATTTAAGCCATTGCCCTGTTTTCTCCTTGCTCTGGATTTTCTTGAGGGCAGAGTGTGGGTCTCAATATAGTGAATACAGGTGCCATGTTTAAGGGCTAGAAAGACAGAGGAGCTGGGGTCCCAAAGGAGAGCTGTCAGAAAGGGCATGTCAGGGAAGGCCTTGGGGGAAGTGACATTTAAGCTGAAAGACAACGGATAAAGAGCCAGCTCGCCAGAGGGTGGGGCTCCTCTGCTGGCAGACTGGCGCTGGGCCTGAGGAGGTGGGCTGGGCGACGCTGGGGAGCTGGCGGCAGGGCGGTGGTGGCCGCAGGAGCCAGGCATCTAGGGCTTTGTGGGCCACGTCAGGGTTTCCGATGTTTGCTGCTGCAGCCAGCAACAGCTGGAGTAAGACCCTCCAGGAAGTGATGTAGCTGAGTTCTGTTTTTGAACAGTCCCTCTGGCTTTGCATGGGGAGTGTATGTGGGGGAGGGAGGAGGCTCCTGCTGGGTCTAAGCAGGGAATGAGCAGCTCGTGGTGGTGGTGGGGGGGGGGTGCTTTGGGGACCCTGGTCTTTTGGTTCAGCTCCTAGGAACACCCCATTAACCCTCCAAAGGCACTTGTGGAAGTCAGGGCCCAGGACCTGCTCCCTCCCCATCCCCAACCCATCCTCTTTGCTAAGCCAAGGGTGGGCCTCTCAAAAGATAGGTTTTCCTTAAGCATCGTTTTACTTAAGTATCCCAAGGGAGAAAAAGCATCATTTCTACATTTTCAAAGTCAGATATTATACATACACGTGTGTATGTGTGTGTGCTTGTAGGCATGCGTGTGTGTGTGTGTGTGCGCGCGCGTGCGTGTGCGTGTCTGTATAAATTGACATTAAAGAAATTTCTCTATTGTTGTGTGTGGCTTTGGCAAATGCTTCAAGGTCTCTTCTCTGATTCAGAATATTTAAGAGGAAAATCTAAGAAATGCTGACATAATGGAAAGCGTTTGGACATTAGGGTCAGCCAAACCCAAGTTCAAATATAACTTCTGTCTCAAATTTGTGTAAATATGAGCCGGTTAGCCTCTCTGAGCTTCAGTTTCCTCTTGTATAAAATAGGACAAATTAGCAGAAGGAGGGAGCAAGGTGTAGTGTATTAAGTGTAGCCTTCAGATCCCCTCACATGGATTTGAATATGGTCCCCGTGGCTCTAATTGTGTGACTTGAGGCGAGTCAGCTCACTTTTCAGTGCCTGTTTCTTCCTCTGAAGAAATGGGATAGTAATTTTGCCACCTTCACAGAATTCATTATAAACTTTAAATAAAATAATTCATATACAAAACATCACACAGTGCCTGGAACATTGTAGGCATCTAATAAACTCGGTTTGCCTCTGCCTCAGTTTCCCTGTCTGTAACTAAAGGGGCCAGTCTCTTGGGGTCCTCCCCAAGTATGCCATCCTAAATTTATTTATTTATTTTAAATATTTTATTTATTTATTCATTAGAGACACAGACAGGCAGAGACATAGGCAGAGGGAGAAGCAGGCTCCATGCAGGAAGCTCCATGCGGGACTCAATCCCAGGACCACGGACCCGGGGATCACGACCTGAGCCAAAGGCAGACACTCAACCACTGAGCCACCCAAGCATCCCTAAATTTATTTAAAGGACCCTGGAAGAGGTAACCTGTCCGGATCCCTTGGGGCGCTGGCTCCCCTCCAAGCACCTAGCTCCCAGTTTGTCTCCCCACCAGTGTAGAGAGTAGGCTGGGGGCCAGGCTCCAGAGGCAGGAGGGTGGGGGCACTGACTGGGAGCAGGAATATTTGGAGCCTTGTTTTTCTTGGAGGTGCCCTGGAGGCAAGGAGACTCTCTCCCTCCAGAATCTAGTCTCCCCGCCTTTATTTCCAAAACAGTTCCTGGCTGGGACTGCGGGAATAGCCAGGCTCCAGCTCTGAGAAATCCCTTCCCCTGTGCCTGTTCCCCAGCCCTGCCCCTCCACCCCGCCACTGGGCTGCTGGGGCCAGCTGTCCCTGAGCGGAATCCCCCGTGTCCAGCAGAGGCAGGGGGCCTGCGACCTCCTGGCCCTGGCGGGGCTTGTGTGGCTGAGAGGGAGCAGCAGAAGGGAGAAGGGGCCGTAAACCGAAGCAGATGCTCCCCGCTCGCCCGTGCATCCTGCTGTCTCTCCGTCCTGCCTTTCTTCATCTGGCTGTTTGCAGGACCTCATCTGGCTGGAAGACTCGCTCCCACCCGCTTCCTTCCTCCCTCTCCCTGGTCCAAAGCATTCGCAGATTGCAACCATTTCAAACCTGCTTTGAGAATTCGGTTTCCCTTGTGGGCGCCCAGATGTATCCCAGCTCACAAGTAAACAGTGAGTTTTCCAGGACTCTTGTCAAGCAGACCAGGGAAGCAGATGGAGATGCCTGGGGACAGGGAGGGTCTAGAGCATGATTCTCCAAAAGGGCATCATGCATCTGACACTTCCACCTCCTACCACCTCTCCTGTCACCAAGGCCAGCTGTGTTGAACACGTGTGACACCAGAGGCACACAGTTTTACCTCCTCTGTCCCCTCTGTAATGTCCCCTCCGGAGGGAGGCCCCCTCTGTCTGGCAGTCCACCCCCAGGGAATCCCATCTTCAATCTCCATTCAAAGGTGAGACTTCCTCCTATCCCCCCACCCCCCCACCCCCACGAAGATGTGAAGCTGGCAGGGCCATCTGCTCCCTTCCTCAGCTCACTCTTTCCAGGTGGAAGGAAGGGGAGGTAAAGGGACAGGCAGCAGGAGGGCTCTTCATGTTTCTTGGCGGGGGTGGGGACTCCACTGCTCTACCTCTCTGGGCCTGGCAGACACGGACGCTACCCCTTCCGTGGGGGCCTTTAGCCCACTCCTTGGGGTTGCCCTGTGGACTCTGACTGTCACTGCCCTGAAGTGGGCCATGCACATTCTCTTTTTGCTTGCAAGTCCAGACCTTGCCCTCAGCTTCAGGCTTCCAGGTGGCTAACGCTGCTGGGGGCCCCTTGCCTTCAGATCCCTCTGGCCCAGGCTGGCTCCCGCAGGGGAATGTCTGGTACCCTCCACCCCCCAAAGGAGGCGAGAAGGTAGTCAGTCCCCTTCCCATACTCTCTTTCAGCTTCCACCCAGCCAGTCTCTCAGCTTTCTCACACAGGCCTCAGTGGTGTGGCCACTCTCCCTCCCTGTCCCAGTGACACAGGTCACATTTTAAAATCCTTGGTCTGACATGAGTGCCAAGAGTTGTAGAAAGGGCTCTCAAACTGTTCATTCGTCAATTCTGTGCTCTGGCCTGACCGCTCCATTTAGCAGCAGCCTCTCATGAGTCCTGATGCCCAAGCGGGGGAGGTGGGGGTTACTTTAAGCATGGGTGTGCACTGTACAGATAGATACCAGTGCTCTTGGTTAAAAAGGGATACTAGAAAGGGCTAGGGAGGCATTAAAGATACACTATCACCAAATTGAAATTTTTTTCTTGACCTAATCAGGATTAAAGAAATTGAAGAGATAGGGATCCCTGGGTGGCGCAGCGGTTTGGTGCCTGCCTTTGGCCCAGGGCGCGATTCTGGAGGCCCGGGATCGAATCCCACGTCAGGCTCCTGGTGCATGGAGCCTGCTTCTCTCTCTGCCTGTGTCTCTGCCTCTCTCTCTCTCTCTCTCTGTGACTATCATAAATAAATAAATAAATAAATAAATAAATAAAAGAAATTGAAGAGATAATTTTGTTACTATATGATGCAATGATATTGAAAATAGCAACTGGTATGAGGCCACCTCTACCTGGCCAGGGGTACCTCCATGACACTTATCTAGAGAAACCATTTAAGGTCCAGAGAAGGTGAGCCTTGGAGCCAGAACCAGAACAGGCCCCCAAGTCTGGGGTGGTGCTGTGCTGTGTGGTCTTCTCTCCTCTCCCTGGCAGGAGAGGCCTGATTTTCTCTCTCCTTCATCTGTTCCCAGGGTCAAAGATCCTGGAGGGGCCCAAAGGGGAGGTAGAGTCAGCCTATTTCCAGAGGCAGCCTGCACTGTGGACAGGCTTCTAGGACCAAGGCAAAACCAGGTCTGAAGGAAAGCGAGGTATGGACCCAGGAGGAAAGCACAGGCCCCAGGACCCAGGCCTGCCCACACCTGTTGCTTGAAGGTTCTGGTTAGGTAGCCCAAGGCCACATAGGCACAGTGGAGCCAGAAAGGGTTACATACCTGCAAAAGGGCAGGCTGAGGTCTGAAAGGCCCAGCATCAGAGATAAGAGACCTTAGAGACCATCTAGTCTCATGGGTCTCAGAGTGGGTGCCTGAACCAGCAGCAGCAGCAGCCCTCGGAAACTCACTAATAATACTGAATCATAAACCCTGGGGGTGAGGCCTGGCCATCTGGGTTTGAATGAGCCCTCCAGGTGAGTGTGATCCACGCTGAAGTGTGGGAGCCACTGACCTAGACCAAACCCCTTATTGTTCAGGTGGGGAAACTGAGGCTCAGAGAAGGGAAAGAGCTTGCCTAAGGTCACAAAGCAAGCTATAGGGGAGCCTGGGGACCTCCTTCCATGAAATACCTGCCTTCAGCTCAGGTCATGGTTCCAGGATCCTGCTCAGCGGGGAGTCTGCTTCTCCCCCTCCCTCTGCCTCTGGCCCCCACTCGTGCGCTTGCTCTCTCTCAAATAAAGAAATAAAATCTTAAAAACAAAAAATAAAAAGCAAAGCAAGCTACACTTTGGAGTTCACCCCCCATGGCAAGAAATCATGCCTGGAAATTTTCATTCTTGGGAGAAAGGCTGTTAATTGCAGTGTGACTGAGCTGATTTGTTGAGAGATCTTGATCAAGTTGCTTATTCCTGCTCTGGACCTCAGTGTCTGCATCTTTACAGCGAGAGGCTAGGAGTACATCATCTCGGGGCACCTGGGTGCCTCAGCCAATTAAACGTCCAACTCGGTTTTTGCTCCAGTCATGATCTCATGGGTGTTGGGATCAAGCCCATGTCAGGCTCCATGCTCAGCAGAGAGTCTGCTTAAGATCCTCTCCCTCTGTCCCTCCCCCCACTCTCTCTCTGTCTCTCTTATAAATAAATTAAAAAAAAAAAAAGAAGTGCATCATCTCTGAGCATACAATACTCTCTCTGGTCTCTGGTGATCATGCTGTTGCTGCCAGCAGCCTTAAGGACACAGTGTAAAATAAACTATATTGAAACTTGCAACATTTCTAAAAAAAAAATTACTCCCCAGACTACTTTCCAGGAAGCTATCACAGGATATGTGCCACCCAACTGAAGGCTTAAAAAACATTTTTTAAAGTAAACAAATAGAGAAATACATGGGATTTATAAAACAGGAGATGTAACACAGGGGAGAGGTGAAGACAACCACTACAGTGATCATAAAGGAGAATCTAGGATGGCAACCGTTTAGCACATATAAGGATCAGAACAGGAGGTGGGGGGTGCTCCAAGGCTTCTATCTTCAGGAAAATAAATGGATCAAATTATCTGATATATTTGATACTGTAGAAAATAGTGACATAGGGAACTAGGCACATGAAAAAATAAATTATTATCTCCAGCAAGAAAAGAGTGTAATGAGAAAGGAAATATAATTATGGTGCAGTGCTTAGCTTAGTAGTAAACAATACTTATAATAATTCAGACAGTAAACTTTGATTTCATCAAAAATTATATTTTAAATACATAAGGAAGAGGAAATAGGAGCTAGGATGATAGAAGGGGGCTGATTTCTCATCGGTCAAATGATATTCAAAAGACAATGTCTAAAGGGGCACCTGGCTGGCTCAGTCAGTAGAGCATATGACTCTTGATCTCAGGGTTCAAGTCCCACATTGGGTATGGAGCCTAATAATTTTAAAAAAAATTTTGAGGGGTGCCTGGGTTGGTTGGTTAATAAGCATCTGCCTTCAGCTCAGGTCATGATCCTGGAATCCTAGGATCAAGTCCTGCATTGGGTTCCCTGCTCAGCGGGGAGCCTATTTCTCCTTCTCCCACTTCCCCTTCCCCCGCCTGTGCTCTCTCTTTCTCTTTCTATCTCTATCAAATAAATAAATAAATAAATAAATAAATAAATAAAATCTTAAAAAAAAAAAGAGTATGCATTATAGCCTGCTCCAAAAGGACACAGATTCTGGACCTACCCGGTAGGGTTCAAACCCAAGCCCTGTCACCTGCTACTTGCATGAATTGAGCTTATTTTACACATTGCCAAGCCTCCACTACCTCACCTGTATCTGTCCGGCAAGGATGTTGTGAGTTTAATAATGTAAGGAAACTCAGCCCCTGCCTGGTACCCAGGAAGCACCTGGCAGGGAGGCTGCTGCTGTGGCCTGCCAGTGCTGCTCAGGTCTGGGGCACCTTGACTTAGAAATGAAGCCTCAGTTCTCACCTCGTGATGTGCTACCCTACATCCCCCTGAAGAAGAAGCATAGCTGCAAATCATCACCTACAATGCGAAATATTTCCGTCCTGTAACTTACTACTTGTGCCAAGTATTTGAGTGAAATCACAGCGTGTCTCCATCTCCAGCTCCTCCCAATTGGTGTGAGTGGGCCGTTAGGCCCTACCTCTGTTTCAGCTACTCTGAAGGACAGTGTGACAATGAGCGCCTCACCCACAAGACCTCTCCAAAGTATATTCTGGGTCAATAATTCATCCAAATATGTCCTCAAGATAGGATGACATCGTCTAGCTACTTGTATATGATATAGTAGAGAGCAAGAGAGAAATATAATTGAATTTCTCCTAGCAGTTTCCTCCTCCTCTGGTTGCCTTTCTGATGGACCGCCAGTCAGCTCAGTGACTGGACTCCCCTGCTCACAGCTCTTTTGCCTCCCACAGGTGACCACCATGATCCCTTGGGTACTCTTGGCCTGTGCCCTCCCTTGTGCGGCTGACCCACTGCTCGGAGCCTTCGCCCGCAGGGACTTCCAGAAGGGCTCTCCTCAACTTGTCTGCAGTCTACCTGGCCCCCAGGGCCCGCCCGGCCCCCCAGGAGCCCCAGGGCCCTCAGGAATGGTGGGAAGAATGGGATTTCCTGGAAAAGACGGCCAGGACGGCCAGGACGGGGACCGGGGGGACAGTGGAGAGGAAGGTAAGAGGCCCAGTACCTGCCCTTCCCATTCCTACCTGGGGTGACATCCTTTAGCACAGAGGGAGTTGAGTTACAAAAACTAATATTAATTCTATTTCATTATAAATGAAATCGATGTCTCTTTAAAAAACAGAACAATGTATTCTCCTGAAAGGAACAGTAGGTATCAAATCTTGTGTTCCTTCCCCAGCTGCACCATTGATTTGCTGAGTTGCTTTAGGCAAGTTTCCTGATATATTATTCAGAACTCTTTTGGTTACAAGTGACAGAAACTCAATTTATAGCCCCGAATGGAATTTATTGGCTCATGCAGCTGGGAAGTTCAAGAGCTGAGTTTCAGCAAGGGCTGGGTCTAGGAGCGCAAATGTTGTCAAGGCTCTACTGCTTGTGTGTGTTAGCTTTGTTTTCACAAAGGCTGAAAGTTTTGAAATGGCTACCAGCGGGCTCAAGCTTATCTCCTCATGGCTTGATCCACAGGCAAATCTCAGGATGACTAGTCTTCCCAAATCACATATGTATCCTGGACCAATCTTTTTGACCACGAAGGTGAGGTACCACCATCTGCCAGGACTGGGTGGATCATGCGCCCACCCCTAGGTGTGTGAGTAGGTGGTGAGAGCAGTTGGTCACTGTGGTTGACAGCCTCATGGGGACCACTTGAAGTCATGAAGGGTGGTTCCCCAAAGGAGGAGATACCAGACAGGCAGCAAACAGATGGAATAGTCTCTACAGACTCTTTCAACCTTGATATTCCATATGTCTCAAAACCCTTGATGTCAGTAACATCCCCACTTGTATGTTCTAAGAGGTGGGGGAGTGGTAACAACTTTTAATGTTGACAAAGCACTTATGAGTATGTTGCTCAACTGGCCATCCATCCATCCTATGAAGAAGGTATTCTTACTATCCCCATGTTACAGATGAAAAAAACCGAGAGTCAAAGGGGGATTCTATTGAGAACAGCACATCATGGCTATAAGAACCTGAACTCTGGAAACAGACCTGGGTACCTGGTTTGGCAAATTAGTTAACCTCTCTCCATTCCCTAGGTGCTTCATCTCTACAGTAGAGATGATAATAGCACTTACCCCATAGGGGTGTGACAAAGATGAAATATGACCTGTGAAGCATCAGTCTCAAAGTAGACATACGATAAATGGCAGTCACCACTTAATTGATGTGCTAAGCTCATGTGACAGGAGTCAGAAGCTGACTCCAAACCCAGACCTTCTCCTACCACACCAAATTAGGTCCTCCAAAAGCACCTTCTTCCCCAAATAACTATATAAATAATGATGATGGCTTTGACTCAGGGAGGTCTCACAGTGTGTCAGGCACTGGCTGCTATGGTATCCCATTCCCTGACCCCACTGATAGCTTCATTCAGGGCCTGTGCTCCAAACAGGGCCCGACAGAGTTTCCCCTGACATTCATCTTATTGGTCCCAGAGGTGAGTGGGTATCTCTGCTATTGACTTTTTCTCCTGGATTAAGAGGTGTGAGGATGTAGGCTGGGAGCTGCTCTTGGCCATCTCTCCTGCCATGCAGTGAGTCTCTGCTGAGAATTAAGACAACACACCACGGAAGGCAGTGTTAAGAGATGTAGAGTCCTGACCTGTAAAGTTCAGCCACCCTGGGGCCAGTACCAACCACTCAACCACCTTCTCATGTACACATACAGATGCATCTCCATAAAGGTCTTGAAAAGTAAAATCAGGTTTTCCTGAAGTTTCTCAAAAAGGTATCAAGAAAGAGGTACACCACATTGCACATTGTTGAACTTCCTGAGAAGCTTCCTTATCTATTTGTCCTCCCTCAAAAACTCCAATGCGAAATGATCCAGTCTTTATTCCTCCTGAGGTCCTTTCTCCCACTATTAGAGCAATAAGTTTTGCTGAATTTCATTTTTTCATGGAACAGCTTTATGATCTTAGCTTAATTTTTCTCCATCTTTAAAATTTTTAATTGTGGGTGATACACAAATACATTATCATTATGATATATTCAAACCATATAAATAAAGCAAGAGACGTCCTGAATTCCTACCTTCCTTATCCTCTCCTCACCTTCCCAGAGGTAACTACTATTAATTGGTTAGATGTGTATCCTTCCTCACCTTTTTCTACATAATTTACATACGTATATAGTAATGCCAGACATTGCCAGGCACTTAAGAAATCTGCTCCTGAGAATGCTACTTGGGAATCAGTTTCCCAATTACTTAAAATAGGAAAAATTTAAATATATTACATGTTAACTCAAAATTTTAAAACACAGTAAAATGCCTACATATATTCATGTAAGAAGCAAAGTGCCTTGTTAGAGTGTAAAATGCCTACAACATTACTTTCTGATCGCCCAGTTCATTTGGTAGTTAGCAAACGGTTGCCTTGTATACAGTAATGCCAGGATGTCTTTTGGCACCAGCAGCCTTCGGAAGCAGGCCCTTGACTGGCATTCAGCATGCTTTTCAAGTATCTACACCCAGTTCCGCTAGCCTACCAATTGTACCAATTGCACAATCGTGTTTGGATGTGACTCAAATCTTTACCCACATTTGTTTTTCTTTAAATGTTGTATTGAATTTAGGGAACATAAATAGACATGTTCTCTATATAATCACTGGCCTAAAATATTGTATTGAGAGAAATACACTTTATGAAATATGGGTATTAAAAACCGAGGGGCATTCTACAGGAAAACATTCCTTGGGGCATGTTCTGCAGCATGTGCCAACGATATTGGCGGAGTGTTTACTATGGGCCAGCCATTCTCCTGTGCACTTAACTGGTTAAAGAACTAGTTAGTGTTGTGGTTTCCTTTCAACAAAAAAGGTCCCGCCACCTGCTTTCTCCTCTTAACAGTATACTTTAGAGAAGTTTTCATATGTGCACATAAATCTGCCTCATTTTTCTGACTCCTGCATAGAGGTGCACAGTATGGGTAGACCATAATTTTTTAACCATTTCTCTTTAGATGGACATTTAGTTGTTCCTAGTTTTGCTCTTGTGAGCAATGCTGCTAAAACTCTTGCAGATGTGGACAGGGACCTGGTGCATTAGGCAGGGCTTTTACCAAGATCAACGTGCTGAAGTCAAGAGACTTCTTTCAGTTCTCTTGTCAACCCTTTACCAGCATAGCCCGTTGAAGGATTGGTCTGGCAGACAAACCAGAGTCTTCCCTAGAAGGCAGGAAAAGGGAAGGGGGTGAACTGTTCTGCGTTATTCTTTTCACTCCGATCCACAGTGGTCTTGGAAGGTAAGTATCACCATTCCCATTTTCCAGCTAAGATGGGGAGAAGTGCCCCGGGTTACACCATCAGGATGTGCACCCATTTCTGAGTGACTCCAAAACCTTCTTGCTCTTTCCATTACCCAAAGGCTCCTGCTCCAAGGATGGAAAGCCAAGGCCCACAGCATCTGCCTAGTTCTGTGAAGGCCCCCCCATAACACCAGCTGCTCTGTCTTCCAGGTCCACCTGGCCGGACAGGTAACCGGGGAAAGCCAGGACCAAAGGGCAAAGCCGGGGCCATTGGGCGGGCCGGCCCTCGCGGCCCCAAGGGGGTCAGTGGTGCCCCGGGGAAGCACGGCACACCAGGAAAGAAGGGGCCCAAGGGCAGGAAGGGGGAGCCGGGCCTCCCGGGCCCCTGCAGCTGCGGCAGTGGCCACGCCAAGTCTGCCTTCTCAGTGGCAGTGACCAAGAGCTACCCAAGGGAGAGGCTCCCCATCAAGTTTGACAAGATCCTGATGAACGAGGGCGGCCACTACAATGCATCCAGTGGCAAGTTCGTCTGCGGCGTGCCAGGGATCTACTACTTCACCTATGACATCACGTTGGCCAATAAGCACTTGGCCATCGGCCTGGTGCACAACGGCCAGTACCGCATCCGGACCTTCGATGCCAACACGGGCAACCATGATGTGGCCTCGGGCTCCACCATCCTGGCTCTGAAGCAGGGTGATGAGGTCTGGCTTCAGATCTTCTACTCAGAGCAGAATGGGCTTTTCTACGACCCTTACTGGACCGACAGCCTCTTCACAGGCTTCCTCATCTATGCTGACCAGGACAACCCTAATGAGGTGTAGACAGGCAGGTGTTGGGTCTCCAGGGAGGGAACAAGCTCCTGGACTTCCAGAACAAGACTCATCAACTCTCCGCTGGGTGGGAGTGGGAACTTCCAGCCCTGGACATTCCTCCTCTGCTCATTTTTCCCTCCATCATTAAATCCAAGCTTTTTTTATTCAACCTTTCATCTATCCATTCACTAATTTTATTTTATTTTATTTTTTTTAGTATCTACTACATGACAGACACTGTGCTATGCTCTGGAAGGCGCCTCAATGAACAAGACAGAGGCTCTGTCCTTGTGGAGCTTACATTCTAGTAGGAGATATAACTTGCAAATAAACAATCAAAGAATATAATTATCGTGCCAGGATGGAGATGTACATGCCATGGTCAAGAATAATAGGAATTATTTATTGCTATAATAAGGAGACAAAGAAGAAGGTGAAATTTTTTTTTAGATTTCATCTTTTTTTAAGTTTACTTACATGAAGTCTACAAATCTTAAGTGGACAGCTCAGAGAATTTTTACACATGTACACAGCTGGTAACATCCATGTAGATCACAAGCAGAATATGTCCCCCTCCCTGACTCCCTGAGGCTCTCTTAAGTGCCCTCCCAGTGAGTACCAGAAAGAAGTTAGTTTTCAGCTAAGTCCTGACGTGGAAGACAGAGCAAGGCAAGAGTCTGGGGGAAGGGGTCCCCTGACAGAGGAGCTGTGGGTACAGAGACCTTGCTTTAGAAAAGAGCTTGCCATATCTGAGGGACTGACTGGGGAGGCCAGAGGGATAGGTGAAGGCTGAGGTCTGAGGCTGGACATTATACAGAATCTCACAGGCTGAGGCAGAGTTCATACCACTCAAGAAAGTTTATCGAAATGAGCATGACATGAAGATGGGGATCACCTTGAATCTGTTCAGTGCACGAGTGAGTCAGCCTTACACTACATCACTTGATTATTAAATCACATGCAGGCTCATTTCTCAATCACGGAGATACAGCAGGGCATCCGAGCGTGTCTGACAACCGCTGCTCGAAGGTGGCAGGAAGGAGTAGCATGTATGTGAATCTTGCCCCCTCCTCAGGGATTTCCAGAGTACAGGGATCTGAGGGATGTGAGAAGCCAGTACAAAGCGGCTGGTGCTGAGAGATCAATTGCTGAAAGGAACTTTCTGATGGAGCTGGCAGGTGTCTCTGACTGACTTCTGTCTGGAAAGGTAGGCCCAGCAGGGCTGCTGACAGCGGTTCTAGAAAAGGATAGCCCCCTCTGTAAATAAAATAAGGTTTACTTAAAATAACTCTGTTCTCTCTGGGCCACAAAAAGTATGAGATTGGAATGAATTTAAGAAACCCAGGAAGGGGTGTGGGGACCAAGTGGATTAGTGTGTGGGTTGTGGTCCTGACCATCTCCCCTGTAGGAAGGGGCCAGCTTCTGAGACTGAAGATATCTTTATCTGTGAAGAGTTCTTTTTTCTTTTCCTTTATTAAAAAAAAGAAAACAAAAACTTTTTAGGAACATCTTTAGCCACTTCCTCTTCCTTCCCCAGGGATTTAGTCATTTGAAGGCATTGACTTAAGTCTTGGTAATCTGAGTAATAGATCCTGCCTGAGAAAGATGGGGAAGACCCCAGAAGTCTGTGATTGTCCCTTCTGGGCCCAACCTAAACCCATGTGCCCTTGGCACCCTGCCAGGGAATCCCCAGGGAGGGTCATGGTGATGATGGGGGGATTCTTAGCACTCTTTGTGGGGGATGGGGCAGATAGAAGCAGAGATCTTGCAGGGCCCAGAGCTGGGATGTCATCTTCCTTAGATGTGGTCTGGGGCTGCTGGAGATTGTGAGACAGGAGCACTAGGTTTGTGACAGGTGGGGCAGAAATAGGTCACACTATAGGTTGAGAGAGTCTCTGGTAGCCCGCTGATGGGCAAGATGAGGGCTGGCTTAACCCTTAACACTTCTGAGGTGGCCACCTCCTTGGAGAGCCACTTGCAGTCTTCAGGCAGAAGATGCAGGATGGAGGCCCAAACAAGGGAGGTGTTCTAAGGAGGTGGCTTCCCGGACGCATGGGAGCACCAGCCCCTCTTCCTGGCTCTGGCTCCTTGCCATGGGCCTCAGCAAACAGGGCCTGTCTTTAGGCCTCGGTGTTTGTAGGCATTGATGAAGATCAAGAATCTAGTGCATCTTTCTACAATAAAATTGCCCTGGAACCCAGGGTCTTCTCTCATACGGGACATTCTTTGAAAGACAGCCATTATCAAAGATAAAGAAAGCTGACACCAGTTAAAGAGGTAAAGACAGATTTTCATCAGTAATACACTCTTACAATAGGGAAAAGAGTCCAACGTGAACTGAACCCAACTTCGATTTATACAGAAGTGACTGGGTGTTTGAAAGGGAGGTGGAGGGAATAGGGATGAGGGGCTCTGTGAAGTCAGGAAGGAAAGAACTACAAAACAGAAGGGGGTTGGTCCACGTGAAACCCACCTACATTTGCTAAGTGGCATTTATCCAGGTTTACTCCCACCCTCCCACAGAGACTAGGAGACACTGTCTTCAAATTTGGCTGGAACAAACAAAACTTTTTTTTTTTTTTGGCTGCTTTGAATTTTTTCAATCAGCCTCTTTAAGGGGTGCCTAGGGTCACCCTAGGGACCTGACCCTGAGCTATTAGAAACTATGGTAATGTTTGTTCAAGTCTTTACAGGTGAAGGTTGACAGGCCTAGTCAAAAGGAGGGCTCCAAGTAGTGTGGCTAGAATTTGGGAATCTATGTCACCATCCCCTTCTGGAGAAAGCCCAGACAATCTGCAGCCCTGATTATTATGGTGTGAAGAGCACCAGATCTGCGCTGTCCCAACAGGCCAGTACTGGTCCTGGCTGGGTCTCATGGCTCATCTGACCAGTGAGGGAGGTTGCATGTCACCTATCTGTGGGCTATTCCAGTGCTGACTTCAGGGTAAGGACTATGGCTGGGGGCAAGTGGCAAATGAGGCACTCACCTCAGGCACAAAATCTAAGGGGGTGCCGTAAACTTCAATAATAAGTATAAACAATGTAATATTTTAATAAATCAAAATGCAAAAAAAAACCAACCCTATTTTTTGATGAACAAAATATCAGAATTTTAAATAAAGACCGGATCTGACAGTGCTGTGATTAGGGTGAGGTGAGGGAGGCCACAGATCCTGGCAGCATCAGTCCCCTGGCCGCCCTGAGGGGGTGGGGTGGGTGGGCGGTGGGAGGGGGGTGATGAGGGTTGGGGGGGGGACTTTTTTCTTCACTTCCTGCCTGTCATCTCCACTCGTGCCACTAGGGGGAGAGCGTCTACTACACAAACCTCCCAGCCCCAGGTTCAGAGGCGGGAAGAGCCACTCTGGTCTGTAGGCTGTTTTCTAGATCCAGAGCCAAAGTGGGGGAGAGAAAGACAGAGATTCTGGCCCCCGGTATTATGCGGCCATGACCTTGCACTGGGGCAAAGAAAAAATAAAAACAGAAGAGCTGCATGTCTTCCTAACGCTTTCAGCGAAAGGATTTCACATGCATTCAAAATTGCAAAGACGGCTGGTTTAGTGCAGGAATACAGCAGTTGTCTGGGAAACAAGAGATGTCTTTTCCAGTTCTAGCTCTTCCTTGATGCCTTGGGTGGCTTTGACTAAGCCATTTCCCATCTCGTGGCCTCACTTTTCCCATCTGTAAAAAGAAAGGCTGGATCAGATGGTCCCAGAACCTATTTTGGCGCTAAACATCCATGTTTCTGTCTCCAGAGCAGACCTAGGAGAAGAGTCTGGAGTTTCTGAAACATAAATTAAAGCAGCTGGATGAATCAGGCCAGCACATTCTGGAAGGTTGATCTCCACACTGGGCCTTCTGCTTCCATCGAAGACTTTCAACCAACTGCTGGCACTAGGTTTCCTAAGCTGGAAGACAAGTCCCATTATCTAACGTTGGCCTTATGTTAGTTTTACACACATTGTCTCTTTTCAGCTTCTCAGCACGCCCGTGAGCAGCTACTAGGATCATCATCCCCACTTCACAGATGGAGAGATTTGAGCCCTTAGAAAGGTTAGGTCAGTGCCAAGGTCACCTAGCTGGTGAGTGCTGGGTAGGACTGGGAGGGAGTCTAAAATCCAGAGGGTGTGCTTTCAAAGACACCAGCCCCAGCAGGCCCAGGTGTGAGCCCCAGACCCTCCCTCCAGTAAGCCCTGGGAGGAGGGGAGGCGGGAACGGAGGGCCCTGATTCGGAAGCGCTCCTGAGTGGTGGAGGGCCTGGGCCCCGCACTTCCCTCCCACAAAGCAGGATGGTGTCTAATGAGGGATCCCGCAGACATCTCCGGAGTTCTTGCCGGGCAAGGCTGGGGAAGGCAGCAGTGGCTCCCAAGTCAGTCAAGGAGTCAGAAGCAACCAGGGCAGGGAGGGGGTGCGGGAGGGGCAGGCAGCTGTACTGCCTCCCAGTCCTCAGTTTCCCTGGTGGGGCCCGCAGGGGGGCATGAGCGGGCTCTGGCAGGTGAACAAGCTCCCGGGCTGATGCTAAGGCGCAGCCTGCTTTGCCCTGCCCGCGGCTGAGGGAAACGCTGCAGCACGAAAGGCTCTGATTCTGCTCTTTAATGGGAGACGTTCCTTTCTCTTCATTTGCCCCTTTGTCCGGGCCACTTCCGCAGCCGTCCTTAGGCTCGGCTGGAGGGTGACTGTCAGGCTCTGAGGAGCCGGAAGGCCTGACTTGCTACCCACGGTGCCGAGGGCTGAGGGCCGAGCTGAGCGAGGGGCTTGCTGGCTCCGGGTGACGTGGCCCGGCCCCTCGCCTTGTCGCGCTTCAGAGACAGAAACCTAGAAAAAACTTCTCTGAAAAGGCACAGAGATGCTTCTTGGCAAGTTGCTTTTTTTTTTTTTTTTCCTTTTGGCAACATTCTTCCCCTCCTTTATTATTTTCCCTCGGATTGGCCCTGATTAAAAATGAAAACGAGGAGTTCACCTTCATCTCTGGGTTTTATTTTCGCTGGTGCCCTTGTAAACTAGCCACCCCCAGTCATGCCAGTCCCTTGCAGTCTTCAAGTTGAGGCTGACAATGACCTAAGGTGGCCTCCCCGTGGAAAAAGTCCATGTTCCACTTGGGGCTCCTGTATCGAATAAAAACCATTTAAGATATGAGCTTAATGACGTGGAGATCCAGGCCTCAGAAGTGAAAGGCTAACAAGGGCATTAAATCTGGAACCATTTCTCAGCTGCCCCATCAGGCAGCAGAACTGTATGGGCGAATCACTCCTGAAAAGCTTCCCGTCCTCTAGTTTTTGTCCCATTCAGGCACCATGCAACCAGAACCTACCCAGGGCGGGATGCACAGGGTCTGGAGGAGCCACCTTCTATGAGGAACAGAGAGGAGAGGAGAACAGGAGTCCTGATGGTGCCTGCCCACCCCTGCATAAATAGAATAAAGAATAAAAGCAAAAGGGTCCTGGGGTCAAGGGTGCAGACCGCTGACTTAGGAACTGGAATACTGGGAGGAGCAAAACACAGATATGGTCTCTGTCTTCCCTGGAGCTCAGAGTCTAGCACAGGTGACAGATGTTGGACAAATGACTACCAAATAAACGTAAAGCGTCAGCTGTGACATAGTGCTATGGGAGTGCCATAGTGAGGATTTGCCCTGATAAGAGGTCAAGAGAGCTTTGCTAGTGGAAGGAAGCCAAAGCTGAGAGCTACAGGGTGAATTAGCCTGGGGGTAGGGGTGGGGGGCCGCAGGGAGGGGAAGGCATTCTAGGGAGGAGCATCTCATTCGAAGGTCCTGTGGTGTGAGAAAGCATGGCAGTTGGAGGCAATCAAAAAAGCCCCCTCCCCAGATCATGGAGGGAAAGGGTATAAGATATGATTGGCAGAGCCTAGATCATAAAGGCTGGTAGGTCAAACTGAAGTCTTTTGTCTTGACCCTGCGAATGACGGAAAACCACAGAACGATTTTAAGTGGGCGGGTGAGAGAAGCAAACTTGTGTTTTGAGAAGATCACTCCTGCAGCCATAAAAACATTTAAACTTAACCTAAAGAACAGCCTTCTGATGAATGCCTGACTTTGGGAAAGTAATAACAATAAACACATTTATTGGCCTCTTACATAGAATGAAGCACTGCCTCATGTGCTTTTCATGGATTAGTACCTTTGGCCTTGAGAATAGCATATAAGACAGGTGTATTACTATGATGCCCTTTTTACAGATGAGGAAATAGAGGCCTGGAAAGTTGGTTGTGGTCACTCAGTGGGAGAAGTTGCAGAGCAAGAGCTAGATCCAAGTCTGTGTGATGGCAGAGGCTCTGCTATATTCACAGCAGCGCTAAGCGCTGTAAGTAACCATAGCCCTGGTCCTCAACCTTGGTTGCACGTTGGCATTACCTGGGTGGGGTGTTAAAAATTGGAGATTTTGTTACAATCAACCTGGACATTGGGAATTTTTGCAAACTCCTCAGGTAGGTTTGCAGATTGTGAGGCCCAGCAGAGACCGCCTGCCTTCAGCCTAGGCAAACACTTGGGAAGCTGGTGCAGCTCCCAGCCAGGTCCTGGCTGAACACTGTGGTCTCAGAGTCCCCTGCCAGCTCAGATAGTCTATGATTTCATGATCCACCAGCTGTGTTGCCAGAAGTCTTTCTCCCAAGGTGAATGGGTTTCTGGAACTGACAGATGGAGGCCGAGGGACCTTGGTAGCACGGCATTGGCTGTAATGGCTAGGCAGCAAGAGCCAAATCCTCAAGGCTGCATCTTGAACCCTGCCAGCTACCTTCCCTCTGGCCCAGACCCAGACTATTGGCAAGCTGAGACAAGAAAACAACAACAACAAAAAAAAAGGTCAGCTAGTCCCAGGTGGGAGTGGCCAGAGCTGGATATTCCTGGCTGTTGGCCCCATTACTGGGGACTGATCTACCCCTTTGAAAGCACCTGGAGCCTTGGGAGGTAGGGGGATCCCTCCAAAGCCAAGGTTTCCCAGAGGTCAGAGGTGACCGTGCCTGAGGGCTGGGTGGTGAAAAGAACTGGGGAACATCCCTCACCTGCCCCCATGGGGCTTCTGGGCTTCTTGGAAGTGCTGCTGCCTGGATGGATATTTGACCTCTTCCCCTTCCTCTCTCCAGCCAGACTGGCCTGCTACCAGTTGAACCTGCCAAGTTTGTTCTCCTATCTACACCCTGCATTTGCTGATCCCTGGGCTTAGCATACCTTCCTCCAGCTATTCCTTTGGCAACTCTGGACCTGAAACCCAGGCCTGGCCACTTGGCAGAGGTTTGAGAGCAGACTCTGAGTTGAGGAGCCCATAGACAGGCCATGCCTGAGCCCCTTGCTCCCCCCAGATGCCTCTTCCCTAACATCTGGGGTGAACCTTCATCTGCCCTCAGGGAGGCCAGGCCCTCCTGAACCACCATCACTTAGCAGTCTGAAGATTCAAGTCACAAATGCTCACCTGACCCTCTCTGAGCCCAGGGACTGCACAACCATGGGAGTTTGGGGCAGCAAAGAATAAAACCACTACTTCACATCTTTGGGCTGCTTTCTGGCTTTTCCAGGCTCTCCTGGACCTATTATCTCATCTATAGACATGGAATCTGACAGCCTCATGGCAACCACATATGTCCCCCTCATAATACAAATAAGAAACTTAGAGGACCAGAGACTTTATGGCTGGTACAAAGTCATGCAGCTTAAACTCTAACCCGAGCCAAATTAGATTCACCTTTCATTTTCAAGATAACTCTGCAAGATCGTCAAAGCAGTACCATCAGCCCATTTGACAGATAAGGAAACAGGGGAGCAGAAATGAATCAGTCTGCCCAAGGTCACACTGGATGTCACTGGCAAACAGAGACCCGAAATCTGCGCTCTGGGCCCCTGATGCCATTATACCGCAGAGCCCTGCTTCAGTGAAGAACAGCGAGAAGGCAGGTGGGAAACAAATGATACCAACTAAAGTGAGTTCTGAGTGGAAAAGTTGCTCTTAGGACTGTGAATTTGTAACTCTTCAGAACTAGAGTTTGCCAGAAAGGTCAAGCTCAGCCCAATATTTTTCCTTCATGTCTCTGAGTCTCAGTGTTTTCACTTATTAAATGACAATAAGCAATAATTCTTACTTCATAGGGTTGTCATGAAGATTCAATGAGATAAAAGCCCCCAAAATGTAGAATCTGTATTTGAGAGACAGTAAAGAATAGTTGCTATTTTTATTTTAATTCCCATTATTATAATTTCCATTATAATCGTAACCATTCTGGAAAACAAACCATCCAGACAGCTTCCTACAGTGATGGGGCCTCACTTCCAAGCTTCTGGGCTCCTAGCTGGCAAAATCACCCCAAAGGGAATCTGACCCTCTTTGCCCTTCCTTTTCTCTTCCTCGAAATAAAGTGGTATGCTGGAGCCAACTTGTACTGGCTTCAGAGGGCCTCTTGTTAAATCTTTAAGAATTTTGTGAGCTAGTAGTTAAACACAGCCATTATTAAAATTAAATTATAGAAACTGTTGGGAGCCAATTCTTCATGGGTCTCTTTCATTTTAGCTGGTCTCTCAAGTGGAGGCGCTTGACTCCTCATTCTGGACTTCTCATTCTCAAAGTTGTTTATACAGTTGTTTCCCTCCAGAACAAAGGACAGATTTGCTTATTATCCAGAATAATAAAAATAATGCCTACCTCTGAGCATGCCAAAAGATGGTAACTTATCTTATAAAAGATTCAGGCCCCTAAGCTCCAGCTTCCTCTGCTATGTTCAACCTGCTGCTCCTGCAAGTGCCACTTTGCAACCCCCCGTTGGAATCGGGGCTCAGGGAACTAGTGCAAGATAATGCTGACACTCTGATTACTGCAGCTGCTGTGAGTAATAAAGGCCTTTGTCTCTGACCTGGGAGTCTCATGTCTTTTGCTGGCACCTGTGAAACTGACAATTTGTTAGCTTATAAGCAGGGTAAACTCTTAGAATTACTAAAGTTATTAATATAAAATTAAACAAATTACACTAAGGACAAAGGTAATAAATATTCCAAACTCCTACTACATTTTTAAATTATCTATACTGCATCTATGTAAGCATGGAAATACTACATATTGGTCTGCCTCTGAGCATCTCTTCCTAATGCTCCATTCAGTGGTATAATGCAGGTAGCTTGAAATCAGCCAGGAAGGTTGTATTTATACCGCAAATTGCCCTTCCCCATCTGGAGCCACTTGTGAAACATTTACCATCACATCACTGTTGAAATCCCACAAATCTCTCCCCAGCAATTCTCAAACCTTCACGTTCCTGAGGAGCTTGTTAAAATGCAGACTTAGAGTGCCTGGGTGGCTCAGTTGGTTATGTGGTTACACATCTGCCTTGAGCTCAGGTCATGATCCCAGGTCCTAGGATAGAGCCCTGTCTCAGGCTCTCTGCTTCTCGGGGAGCCTGCTTCTCCCTCTCCCTCTGTGCTCCCCCTGCTTGTATATTTGCTCTCTCTCTCTCTCTCATAAATAAAGTCTTTTTTTTTTTTTTAAATGCAGACTCTACCTTATACAGAAACTAACCCAAAACTGATCACAGATTTAATTGTAAAACCTTAAAACTTCTAGGAAAAAAGTGTAGGAGAAAATCTTTAGGATCTGGCTAGTGAAAGAATTCTTAGACTTGACATGTAACCATGATCTATATGAGGAAAAAGTGAAAACTCAAAACTAAAAACTTTTATTCTATGAAATATCCCATTAAGAGGATGAGAAAACAGCCTGTAGAGTAGGAGAAAATATTGCAAACCACAATTGAGACAAAGGACTCAATTATTATACTGAAGAAATTCTTTTTTTTTTTTTAAGATTTTATTTATTTATTCATGAGACACACAGAGAGAGAGGCAGACACAGGCAGAGGCAGAGGGAGAAGCAGGCTCCATACAGGGAGCCGGATGTGGGACTCGATCCCAGGTCTCCCGGATCACGCCCTGGACTAAAGGCGGCGCTAAACCACTGAGCAACCAGGGCTGCCCCGAAATTCTTTTTTTAAAGATATTTATTTATTTATTTATTTATTTATTTATTTATTTATTTATTCATGAGAGACAGAGAGAGAGGCAGACACACAGACAGAGGGAGAAGCAGGCTCCATGTAGGGAGCCCAACGTGGGACTCGATCCAGGGACTTGAGGATCACACCCTAAGCTGAAGGCAGACGCTCAACCACTGAGCCACTCAGGCGTCCCTTATTTGTTTATTTAAGAGAGAGAGTGTGCTGAGGAGCAGGGGAGGGGGGAAGGGACAAGCAGATTCCACACTAAGCAGGGAGCCGGACAGGGGGCTCCATCTCATGACTTTGAGATCACGACCTGAACCAAAATCAAGAATCAGACACTTAACTGACAATCACCTAGGGACCCCTATATTGAAGAAATTATTAAAACTCAATAGTAAGAAAGCAAGTGATTCATTTAGACCATGGCCAAAAGACTTTGAGAGATATTTCACCAAAAATAAACAGATGGTATATAAACACACACAAAAAATGATGTTCAAGATCACTAGCTATTAGAGAAGTGCAAATTAAACCCACAATATCAGGGGCACCTGTGGCTCAGTCAGTTAAGGTGTCTGCTTTTAGCTCAAGTCATGATCCCAGAGTCCTGGGGCTGAGCCCCACATCAGGCTCCCTGCTGAGTGAGGAGTCTGCTTCTCCCTCTCCCTCTGCCTACTACTCCTTCTGCTTGTGCTCTCTCTCTTTCTGTGTCAAACAAATAAAATCTTTAAAAAATATAAAGTCAATCACTAAGCGCCTATCAAAACGGCTAAAATAAAAAATAGTGACGATACCAAATTCTGGCAAAGATGCAGAGAAATGATCACTCTTTCATTACTGGTAATGTAAAATGGCACAGTCCCTCTGGAAAACAGTTTGGCAGTTTCTTTTGAAAAGTAAATATAGAACTTCCATACAAGCCAGCAATTGAGCTCATTGGCATTTATCGCAGAAAAGTGAAGATTTGTGTTCACAAGCACATGATTGCCTGTACTTGATGCTTTATGGCAACTTTATTCATAATAGCTCCCAAATGGAAATAGCCCAGATGTCCTTCAATGAGGGAAGGGTTGAACAAACTGTGATACATCCATCCCTTGGAATACTACTCAGCGATAAAAGGTAACAAGCCATTGATACATACAACAACTGAGCAGAAGAACTGTAAAGAAAATACTTCAGTCCTTTGGCCCAGTAGTCCTAACTTGAAGAAGGGGGATGCTAAACATAGAAAGATTAGTTATGTAAATAAATACTTACTAAGTACTTACATGTGCCAGGCTCTGTTCTGGACACTGGGGATAAAACAACAAACAGAATAAAGATTCCTGCCTTCATGCAACTTCCATTCTGATAGAGAGATAGGCAATAAAGCAGGTAAGTAGATGCAATTGTGTGTTGGACACCTCAGAGTACTATTGAGAGAAAATAAAGTGGAGAAGAAAATACGAAGTTGCTTCGAGGGTGGGTTGCAACTTTGGTAAGGTGTTCAGAAAAGGTGTTACTGCAAAAATGACATTTAGTCAAGGCTTTTTATTTATTTATTTTTATTTATTTATTTATTTTTTTAGTCAAGGCCTTTTAGTAGGTGATATGTGAATATCTGAGGGTGTTGTGGGGGAGGGGGACATTCAGGAAGAGGACACAATAAATGCAAAGGCCTGAAACAGTAGCATTCACAGTGTGTATGGCCAAGAAGCCACTGTGGCTAGAATGGAGGGTCAAGCAAATAATGGTGGCACAGATCACGTATGGCATCACGGACAACTGACCTGACATTGGCTTTTACATGGACACGGACAGCCAGCTGGAATGTTTTGAACAGAAGTTTTACATAATGATTTACATGTAAACAAGAAATAAATGTAGGTCCCAACTCCCCCGGCAGAGTGCTGACTGGGTGGGCCAAATCTGACAGTGTTCTCAAGTACGTTTCATAGTGACCAACAAAAAGAAGGGAGTAGGGTAGAAATCAGCTCCAGAGAAATGCAAGTCCTTGAGCCTAGTTACAACACATTACAGATAAGAAATAATCCCACGGAGGAGGAGGGAAGGGATGCTCTCCCTCTCCTTTCTCTTGCTGTGCTCTGCTAGGCTTTGGCTCTGCTGAAGTGACATGAAATCCTCACAGCACGTGGGACAGGGAGGTGGGATGTTAGCAGGCTGCAGCTGCCCCTCCCCACCTCATCTCGACCCCAGGTCCAGACACCCCTACACACCTAAATGCCTTGCATACGACTTCTCATTTCCACTGATGGACGGGTGGATGGATGGATGGCTTTTATTTTTAAGTAGTCTGTATACCCAATGTGAGACTCAGTTCCACTACTTTAATCCTCACAACAACCTCATGAGCCAGGTCCTGTCTGCTTCCTTACGTTTTAAATCGACACAGAGAAAAATAATTCCCTTCCATTTTACACGTTTTCCATTTAAAGATAAGCACTACCTCTTCAAATGGGCCAATTTTAAAACATATTCTCAATACCAGAAATATTTAAAAATGAATGATTAGAATTGAGGAAATTTAGAATTATCACCTCTACTCTGCAGATAAATAAAGTTGAGGCTCCTCCACTTAGAAGTATAAAATCAGGGGGCGTATTAAAAAAAAAAATCAGGGGGGAAGAGGGGAAAGCAGCATGAAATCAGAGACTTGAACACACAACCATTGGCCCTGGCTCCAGTTCCCTCATTTTAGTAACTTACAACCCCATCCACCTAGGTGCTTAGCTCAGAAATGTTGGGAGCATTCCCTCTACCACAGTGCTGACAAGGAGGGTTCAACTTAATCCTAAATTAGCGGGACCCTGGCTTGGCAGATGGAGCCTCCTACCACAACTACCATCTGTTGAATTTTTTGCTCTGTGGCCCAGCTCCTAAATTTTGCTGATATGCTTTAACCTTTAAAATATATGTGACTCTGACATTCTACTTATGAACATCTCTCTATCTGCACAAACATAGAAATAAAATGTTTTCCTTAGCCAAATTTTTAAATACCGTTGAAACTTGAAGGAAAATGGGCCATGGCCTTGGGCACCCAGAACACATTGATAAAGTTGATCCATTTGGTTGTGTGTTTCCAATTACTCAACCACAGCTTGCCGCCTGGCAGATATGGGTAACAGATGAAAAGGCACTTTCTATGTCAGCATTAATGTCTCCCTGAAAGCAAGTCAGTAACGATTTGTAAGATGAGGCCTACATCAAAGAGAATGCCACCATATCATCAGGCTAAAAACTCTTTCAGGGTAAGCAAGGCTTTATGTATTTAAATTGAAGGATGTGTTTGGATGTGTTTTTGGCAGGCTGCTCATTATGAATTCTTAGTGTTGAAAGCAGTTATGACTTTTCACTCTGGCAGTGGTGAACTCAAAAATATACTTTTTATTTACGTATTAAATATATTAAAATAAATTTATTATATATGTATTAAAATATATAATTATATATATTATATATATAAAATATAAAATTAGGTACTTATACCTAAGATACAGGTATACTTGTTAATTATCTTTGTCTTGAATTTAATTGCTCTATTTTCAAAGCTATCTCTTATTTATAGGGACTTAGGTTTAATCACAAATACTGCAGCAGAGTATAGTACTGCAGTTAATTTTGCCAGGTCTTGGGACGCTTGGGTGGCTCAGTGGTTGAGGGTCTGCCTTTGGCTCAGGGTGTGATCCCAGGGCCCCAGGATCGAGTCCCACACTGGGCTCCCTGCGAGGAGTATGCTTCTCCCTCTGCCCCTCTCTCTCTCTCTCATGAATAAATAAATAAATAAAATCTTTTAAAAAAATAATTTTGCCAGGTCTTTCTTAGGTTTTACCATACTTAGGATAAAGACTTGTGGTGATACTAGCTTTTGCTTACTGAGCCCTAACAATGCGTCGGGTCTTATAGTAAGTGCATCCTATTCATCATCTAATCTAATTTCTTCCTATCCAGGTTTGATTTCATGGTCGACAGTATAATCACTCCCTTCCATAAATGGCCTTAATGTCCATATCTTCTCTTCCTATTACTCTTCCTCAGCAAAACTTTACCTGGCCACGCCCAAACCTCTTCTTTCTCCATCCACTTATTCCCAACTGAACGTTGAAGAGACAAAACTGTGACAATCGGTCTCACATTATTATTTTCTTTTTCATTTGGTCTCACTTTAAATTCATGTGTTCAAATCTCAAATAGCACAAAATGCAGCCCAGCACTTCTATGAGCTTCCCTCCCAGACCCTCAGCATTCTCAGTGAAAAGTTCCTGAGGTGGGAAACAACACAGTTGGTTCAAGGAGCCAAGTGATGGGAGGGAGAGGGGTGGGGGGTGATAGAGAGGTTACAGGGGCCCAGATCGTGTAGGCTCTTGTAAGACCTTGGGTTTTTTGTTTGCTTTTGTTTTTGTTCTCTTGTAGGACCTTGTAAAGACTTGGCTTTTATGTTGAGTGAGCTGGAGGACCACTGGAGGGTTTCAAGCAGAGGAGCAGCAAAGTCCGACTTAGATTTTAACAGCATCCCTCCAGTTACTGTTTTGAGAACAGACCATAAGGAGCAAGGACAAAATCAGAGAGATGGAAGATGATTGCAAAAACCCAAGCAAGAGATGATCGTGGCTTGGCTGCAGGTGGTTGCAGGGAAGGAGGTCAGAAGTGACCTGATTTGTTTGATGCTGTCTTTAAAGGTAGAACCAACAGGATTTGCTGATGATATGAATATAGGTTGTGGTAGAAAGTGAAAGGTTTGGCCTGAGCAACTGTAAAGACTAGAATTGCCCTTTTCTGAGGTGGCAGAGGCAGTGTGGGAGGAACAGGTTCAGAGGGTGAGGGGGTGGGAAGGGAAGACTTTGTTCCGGATACATCAAATTGGAGATGTCTATTAGACATCTCTATTAGTTCCATAGGACTGCTATAACAAATTACCACAAACTTGGTGACTTAAAAGAACAGAAATTGGCTCTCTCACAGTTCTGGAGGTCAGAAGTCTGAATATAAGTGTCAGCAAAGCCATGCTCCCTCTGAAATCTCTGGGAGGATCTGCTCTCTGTCTTTTCTAGCTTCTGGTGGCTGGTGGCATTCTTTGCCTTAAGGCCATATTGCCTGTCTCCCATAGAGGCAGAAGAGAACCAATGGACTATGATGCTGGAAGCCAAGTGTCTTAGTCCATTCAGACTACTGTGACCAGGTATCATACGTCAGGTATGTCATAACATAAACAACAGAAATTTTTATCTCATGGTTCTGGAATCTGGAAACCCAAAGATTGAGGTGCCAGCAGATTCAGTGTCTGGTGAGAGCCCACTTCTTGGTTCATAGCCATCTTCCTGCTATGTCCTCACAGAGTAGAAGGGGCAAGGAGCTATTTGGGGTCTCTGTCATAGGGTACTAATCTCAAGTTCATGAGGGCTCCACACTCATGACCTAATCACTTCCCAAAGGCCCCACCTCCAAATACCATCACACTGGGGATTAGGTTTCAACATATGAACTTGAGGGGGGGGATACATTCAGTCTGTAGCACCAAGTGAAGACGCTATTACAAAAAGGAAGACTTGATCAACCATGTCAGATGATGCAACAGGAAAAGTAGGATGAGGACCAAGTGTTGACCATTGGTTTTAGCAAGATGGAGCTCAGGGGAAATTTCAGAAAGAGTCATTTGGGAGGAGGAGCCATTAGAGGCAAAACATGGTTGAAAAAGATTCAAGAGACAACAGGAGGCTGCACCTTTGCTGAATTTCTTGATTAGTTCTAGTAGCTTTCTTGTGGAGTCTTTGGGATTTCCTCTACATAGGAAAAGATTTGCAAACAGTGTTGTGATGGTTGCATAACAGTGTGGATATGATTAATGCCATTGGATCATACACACTAATATATTTATACACTTAAAATATTTAAAAGGGCATATTCTGTGTTACCTATATTTTATCACAATAAAATGTTAAAAAATAAAAGTGATGCTAGGTAAAAAATTACAAGCAGTGACTATTTTGAGAAGTTTTGTTGAGAAAGATTTTGTTGAAAACCAAGAGAGGTAGCAAAGAGAGAGACTTGAAATTTTTTTCCCTAAGATGGAAGAAGTTATAGCATGTTTCTATACTGATGGGGGTGTCCTGGCAGCGAGACAGCTTGTCTATAACAACAGGAGAGAAAGCAACAGATAGGCTAGGAGGAAAACTTGTGCAAGTTCTCTTCTGATGACTCCTGTTTTCCCAGTGAGGTTAGGAGGCCAGGTCAGCATAGCGGTCAAGAGTGAGGATGGGGACAAGGTGTTAGAGGTTGGGAAAAGGTGGGAAATGATGGCCATGGTCCTCACAAGGGTCTTCAGACCAGCAGAGTAGCCTCATCTGGGCACTGTTAGAAATGCAAATGATCCAGCCCACCCCTTCTTATCAGGGATTCAGAACCCCAGGGAATGGGGCCAGTCATCTGTGTTTAACAAGCCCTCCTGGTGCATCTGAAGCCTGGTCTGTCTGGTCTGGTCTGAGACGGCCTGGCCTACTGAAAGGTGGTGATTGCTGTGCATTAGCGGCCCTGTGAAGCGCACAGACCTGAGAGGCCAGTGAAGTAGTTTTGAGTGTGGAGTCTCAAGCTGAACTGCCGGGGTTCCATGATAATTCTTCCACTTGGTTGTGTGATCCTGGGCCAGTCCCTTGATCTTTCTCTGCCACAGTTTCCTCAACTTGAAAATGCAGATGATAATCATTCCCACGAGGATTAAATGACTTATTCTATGGAAACCACTTATACTGGTACCTTTCCATAGAGAGCAGAAAGAATATAGCTTTTATTATCAATTTAAAGTGAGGGTTTCATGAGCTGCCTGGGTGGCTCAGTCAGTTAAAGCATCCAACCCTTGACTTGGGCCCAGGTCATGATCTCAGGGTTGTGAGATCGAGCACCAAGTTGCACTCGGCAGAAGTAGGAAGTCTGCTTGAGATTCTTTCCCTTTGCTCCTCCCTCTGCTCTCTCTCTCTTTCTCTCTCTCAATAAATCTTTAAAGTGAGGTCTTCAGCATGGTTCTTTGTTTTTTATTGCAACATCTAGTTGCCCAGGGGCCGAGTAGATGACAGTTGCATTCTCTGCAAGACTGGAATTTTGCCAGGGGGAAGTCATGAAGTGAGAAAGAGCAGCAGAGTTGAGTGTCTGAACAACAAATAGGCTTAATGATAAGCTGTGGAGTCTGCTGTGTGCAGAAACAAGCATGGGCCTGATAGTGGGTGTGTGGGACAATGAAAAGGTCAATGGATGGAGGGCCCACTGAGATAGAATGGTTGTTGGAGTTGAGGAGCCAGAGGGGAGAGCTGGAAAGATAGGTGGGCAGTTACAGTGTATGATGCCTGAAATGGATGGTTTATGGTTATTAGAAATAACAAAGTCAGGGTCTGGGCTGAGTGTAGAAGATGGGATCATTGGAGAAGATCTCAGGAACTGAGAGTCTTGGGTCTTGGATAATAACCCACAATAATTAAATCAGCAAGAATTATGATAAGGCAGTGGTCAGAATAGTGAGACAGTGAGGCATGGCCTCACGTCCTCAAGAAATGAGGGGAAATGCCCTTGGGCCACAGGACATTGGGACAAGATGGTTTAGTCCAATGATGTGAATTTCTAAGCAGTAGGGGTTTACGGAGGAAGGAATCAGAATGATTCACCTACCCTTTGGTATAAGGGGATTGGAATAGAAAACAAATCCAATCTAAGGAGAAGAAAAATCCAATGTAAGGGAGCTACAGTGGAAGAACATTCTCAGAAAGGAGCCAGGTTTTAGGTAAAGGGTAAACAAGAATACTCAAAGAAATTGATGGGATTAGCTCACTTTCTGTGCCAAACACTCAGCTGGGCACTGAGACAGTGAAAAAAAAAGTGTAAAATATCATGTCCTCACAGACTTTATGTCCCACCTGGGGAGACAGAGTAAACAAGGTTGAAAAAGTCAAATATATAGTCTATCAGTAGTAAATATTAGGAGAAAAAAAAAAAAAAAGCAGTGGAGAGAGATTAAAGTGTCAGTAACTGGGAATTGAAACTATAATAGATGGCCAAGAAAGGCTCCCTGAGAAGGTGAATTGAGTAATGACTTGAAGGATATGGAAAGCTGACCAGATATCTGGGAACAAGAAGAACAGCAAGTGCAAAGGCCCTGAGGTGGGGGTATACCCAGAATGTCTGAGGAAAATGAGGAGGCCCCGTGTGGTAGTAGCAGATGGAGGGAGGGGGAGCATCATGCAGAGGAGACAAGATCAAAGGGGGAAACAGAGAGGTGGGCAAATCATGTAGAGCCTATGAGTATAGGTAGAATTTGGCCTCTACTCTGAGTGAGATGGGGAGCCACTGAAGGTTTTGAGCAAAGGAGAGCTGTGAATTGCCTTTTGATGAGAAGATTCTGGCTGCTGTGTGGATGCAAAGTGGTGGAGCAAGGGCTGATGTAAGGAGACTAGTTGGGAAACTTTCGCCAAAATCCAGCCAAGAGTTAGTGGTGGCTTGAACCAGGGGCAGTGACTGGGCCATGGTCTCAAGAGCCCACACAGGTCTCTGCATCCTTACAAGAGAGAGCAGTTAGGGTGTGGGGACACAGGATCAGTAAGAGGGGACAGAGGTGTGTTGTGGAAGTTCCTGTGATTTCCTCTGGTTCTCAGTGAATAAGAAAGCAAATTGCATGTAAGGTGGGGGAGGAAGTATCATGCCTTTGCAGGAAGAAGACAAAGTATAGTCATCGAGGGAGTGGGAGAGAAGATGGACTCAAGCCTTGGCTCTTAAACTTGAGCACCCACAGCAGACTCACCTGGAGGGCTGCTGATGCAGACCGCTGCCCTACTCCGCTGCCCCAGAGTTTCTGATCCAGTAGGTCTGGGGCGGGGCCTGAGAATTGCATTTCTGACAAGCTCCCAAGTAATGCTGATGCTGTCATCCAGGAACCACCCTTGAGAACCACCCGACAAGCCCAGTACATGCAGGTGGATTTAACTGGGGTTGAAAATTAGCCAAATGGAGGCTACAAATCATGAGAAAGGCAATTGTGTTAAAGATAGATGCAATGGAGTGGTCTGACCGATTGAGTTTGGAACTGAATGTGGACAAGGTGAGAAGAGAGGACATGAGACCGTGGAGAGGTGGCAGGATCCAGGACTTCGAGGATCCCTGGAGGCTGAGTCCTAGAGGGAGTGAACTAGAAGTTGAGGTTATTGGTAGGGTAGGACTCTAGCAAGGGGTGGCCAAGGTAGGGTGGAAGACAGGGTGATCGGAGGACAGAAGATCATAGAATGAGAGTCTTGGAGCAGACATCTGTCTTCTTGGGTGTTGAAAACACCAAGACTTCAAACAGGACCTGGTTAGGAAAGTGACAGTGAGCCAGGAGCTAAGATCCTCAAGCAACAAGGCAGAGACCTGGTGGCAGGTGATGACTGCAAGAAGGAGAGGTGGGGAGAGCTGTACTCTGATGACAGGAGGCTTAAAGCCAGAGGGTTTCATGAATGATGATGGAAAAAGGTCTGGGCAGTGACAAGGGGGAGCAAGGAGGAGCCCCCCACTGCAGGTCCATGGGGCAGAGGCAGGAATGGCAGTGCCATCACTAGAGAGAGCAGCTGGGGAAACTGAGCTCCTGGCAGAGCCAAAGTGTGTCCGTGGTTCTCGAGGTGCAAATTAGAAACAGCTGGCGACTTGGGAGACCAGAGCAGCACCTGGACCCTCTGAGATTTTAATTTATTTAGTCTGGTGAGGTGCCTGGAGTTTGATGTGTTTTCAAGCCCCGGAAGTGATTTTTTTTTAAGATTTTATTTTTTTATTCATATGAGAGAGAGAGGTAGAGACACAGGCAGAGGGAGAAGCAGGCTCCATGCAGGGAGCGCAACATGGGATTCGATCCCAGGTCCCCAGGATCACCCCCTGGGCCGAGGGCGGCGCTAAACCGCTGAGCCACCCGGGCTGCCCGTTGCCCAGAAGTGATTTGAATGTACAGCACAGAAATGACAGCAAGAAGGTGAAGGGGACACTGAGGAGTCTGAGGATGTGTGGGGATCTTGCCCATGACTGGGCAAGGGCCCTGCAGGAGATGGAGAGAGGATTGGGGAGGAGCTGGCATGAGGATCTGAGTCTGGGAAGGGAGGGGACGCCCAGGCTGAAGAGGGCTTAAGTCCTGATGTGGTCCAAGGCAGATCACGATGGTGATGAGGCCGTGAATGTTGGGGAGAGGAGGGATGGAGTCTTGCCTGGAGCACAGAGAGGTCAGTGGCCCCCTCTTCACCAGCAGTGGGGGTCTGGAGGCTGGAGGGACAGGCAGTCCTAACAGAACACCTGAAGCTCTGGGGGCCTGCTGCACTCCAAGCTTCCTCCTCGCCACATCCAATGCCTCAGTGGGCTCCTGTGCATCAGTTAGAGCCTAGCCTGTGGAGCCAGATGGTCTTGGTTCAAATCTTTGGTCTAGGTGACCTTAGACAAGTCACAGTCTTCCTGTGCCTCAGTCTCCCTATCTGTAAAATGGGGCTAAGAATAGTACCCATCTACCCGGGATTTTGTGAACACTGAATTAATTTGTAGAGGGTTGCTAGAAGAGTGTCTGGCAAACAGTAGGCACTATTTGTGTTTGCCATTGTTCTTTGTAAAATGTATCCCAAATTTACTAGTCCAAGCCACCGTCAGCACCCACCATCATGGTTGGGAGTCCTGTTTTCAATCCCTCCCCCCCGACCCCCTCTCTCACAAAACGGCAGATCAATCTGTGTCACTCCTTTGCTTAAAATCTTCCTATGACCTCTCATCCATGGCATTTAGAATAATGTTCCTGGATTATGAGGTCCCTTACCATCTGGCCTCCTCTCCACCTCATTTCCTCACCCACTAAATTCCTAGTTCACTCACCTTCTTCTTTAACAGGCCAAGCACACTTCTGCGTCGGGCTTCTGTACCAGCTGTTCCTTCCATCCCAGATTATTCTTTCTCCTAGACCACGCATGGCTGGATTCTTCTTGTCCTTCAGGTCTCAGCTGAGGCCTTCCATGACCCCAACGTCATGTGGCCTCTGATGACTTCTTTTGTACTGCATGATACTCACTACCTTCTTGTATTTTTTCTTTCTTCTTTTTTTAAAACGTCTGTTCTACTTTGAATTTCCCTGAAAGCCGGGAGTGTGCAACAGGAAAGTGCAAAGTCAGCGTGAGAATGTTAGCCTGACTACTGAGGGGAGGGGTGGGTTCCCACCAGGACTGTGGGAAGCATATGGAATACCTCAGAGTTGTTCTGCTGAAAGGTGGGAGGCTGAAGCCTCCATTAACAGGCTCTCATCCCCATTGGTGGAGGGCTGCCTTTGGAGCATGAACTCCCTGACTGCCAGGTTCTGGAACCTGGCTGCTTTGGGGGCCTGGCAGCCAGGGGCCAGTCAGCACTTCCCAACACAGCTGTGGCTAAACTCAGAGGTGGGCTGCACCACAGGCCCCGAGGTCTGCTGCCTGACCCATTTTCCCCTCTAGACTGTAAGTTCTTGGTGAGTGGAGACTGTCCTTTCTGTTCCCTCTTGCATCCCAAAAGCCCAGCACAGGGCCAGACAGAGAGTAGGTATTAGTAAATACTAGTTGAAGGAATTTAATTCATCCTTTCTCCATTCCAGGGGTAGTTACAGTCATTATCCTCATTTTTAATTTTTTTAAAGAGATTTTATTTATTTATTTATTTATTTATTTATTTATTTATTTATTTATTTATTTGAGAAAGAGAGCACACACACACACACACACACACACACACACACACACGAGCAGGTGGAGGGAGAGAGGGAGAGGGACAAGCAGACTCCCTGCTGAGCAGAGAGCCATACATGGCTCCATCCTGAGATCCAGAGATCATGACTTGAGCTGAAGTCAGATGCTTAACCCACTGAGTGACCAAGGCGCCCGTAAATTTAAAGTAACCTCTATGCCCAACTTGGGGCTTGAGCTCACAACCCTCACAACCCTGACATCAAGAGTCACATGCCCTACAGACTGAGCCAGCCGACTGCCTGTGGTCTGCACTTGTAGGTGAGGAAAGTCAAACTCAGTCTTGCTTATTGGGGTCACCCAGCTCACTGGGGGTACAGCTGGAATATCAACCCTGGGCACATCGGACTTTGGCCCCTAAGCTTTGAACTGCAAGAACTTACTTTATCAGTAGCCTAGTTACTGAGGAATACTCTTAGTCTTGATCATCAAATTTAGTGTTGGCAATGTAATGTTTTTAGGTACTTTTTTTTTTTTTTGAGATCTTATGTATTTATTTAAGAGACAGAGTGAGAGAAAGAGAGCACGAGTAGTTGGGGGGGCAGAGGGAGAAGCAGACTCCCTGCTCAGTGGGAGCCCAATACTGGATCATGACCTGAGCCAAAGGCAGATGCTTCACTGACTGAGCCACCCAGGCACCCTCTAGGTATGTTTTAGAGATTGCCTTGCTTATATGGCATAATGGTTTTCACACCGTGTAGGGTATGATTTAGAGGTTTAATAAGAATGAAAAATGCAATGGTTCAAAAGCCTTAGAGGGTAAGATAAATACTTGCAACTGCCCAGGTTTGATCTAAGGGTGAGTAGTGGATGTCCTGGCAGAAACTGGAGAGTGAGCCATTTAAAGGGAGCCTCAGGGCACCTGGGTGGCTCAGAGATTTAGCATCTGCCTTGTCTGCCTTCGGCTCAGGGCGTGATCCTGGGGTCCTGGGATCGAGTTCCGCATCAGGCTCCTCACGGAGAGCCTGCTTCTCCCTCTACCTCCATCTCTGCCCCTCTCTGTCTTTCATGAATAAATAAATAATTTTTTTTAAAAGGTAGCCTCTATAGTGGCCCACAGTTGGTGCCTTACAGTAGGGTTTAGCAAACCTTTTGTGTAAAAGACCTGATAGTAAATAGGCTTTGTGAGCTATGTCATCTCTGTGGCAGCTACTCACCTCTGCCATTGTGTAGCATAAAAATAGCCACAGAGAATACATACATGAGTGAGTGTGGCTGTGTTCCAATAAAACTTTATTATATAAACAAATGACAGGCCAGATTTGGCCTTTGGACTGTAGTTTGCTGATCCCTGCTCCATAGGACTGTAATCCAAATCTTTTGATTTTTCAAGAGAAATGGAGTTGGGATTTTTATTTTTAAGATTTTTTTTTTTGGGATCCCTGGGTGGCGCAGCGGTTTGGCGCCTGCCTTTGGCCCAGGGCGCGATCCTGGAGACCTGGGATCGAATCCCACGTCGGGCTCCCGGTGCATGGAGCCTGCTTCTCCCTCTGCCTGTGTCTCTGCCTCTCTTTCTCTCTCTGTGACTATCATAAATAAATAAATAAAAAATTAAAAAAAAAAGATTTTTTTTTTAATTCATGAGAGACACACACACAGAGATAGAGAGAGGCAGAGACACAGGCAGAGGGAGAAATAGGCTCCATGCAGGGAGCCCCATGTGGGACTCGATCCCGGGTCTCCAGGATCAGGCCCTGGACTGAAGGCGGCGCTAAACCGCTGAGCCACCCAGGCTGCCCTGGAGTTGGGATTTTATGTGAAATTTCCCAATTCTAAAAATACTATATGGGCTGCCAGTCTGCACTCACTAATTTAGTGGCTGTCATATATTGCCTGGGAAGTTTGTGTGCTTCTGTTCAGGAACTGAGACCTGATATCAATAATCATAATACACATACATGTGGCAGGTGAAAAATACTGTAGTTCAAGAGAGAAAATTTCCTCTGGACCAGGAAATAATTGTTAAAGTCTTTAAGGAGGAGCCGGTGTTTAACTGGAGTTTAAAAGGTAATATTTTTCTATGTAAAATTTATACTGTGGGAGCATTCCCAGCAAAGGCAATGGTATGAGCAAAAATATTTAGAGAACCACAAATATTCATTTGACAGAAAGCACCAGGTGATAAGGCTGGGAAGCAGAAAAGGAGATCAAGGACTACCAAGGAGATGGGGTCCAGCCCAGGGAAGGTTGATGTTAGCAGTACCCATTTAAGATGGGAGCCTGAGGGCACCTGGGTGGCTCAGTGGGTGGAGTGTTTGCCTTCGGCTCAGGTCATGATCTCGGGGTCCTGGGATCCAGCCCCATATTGGGCTCCCTGCTCAGCCGGGAGTCTGCTTTTCCCCCTCCCTCTGCACCTCCCCCCTACCCGTGCTCTCTCAAATAAATAAATAACATCTTTTAAAAAAGTTAAGATTGGAGACTGGAGGGATCAAAAATGGAAAACCAATTTAGACACTGCTCTAGGGCAGCCCTGGTGGCTCAGCAGTTTAGTGCCACCTTTGGCCTAGGGTGTGATCCTAGAGACCCAGGATTGAGTCCCACATCAGGCTCCCTGCATGGAGCCTGCTTCTCCCTCTGCCTGTGTCTCTGCCTCTCTCTCTCTCTCTCTCTCTCTCTCTCGAATAAATAAATAAAATCTTAAAAAAAAAAAAAAGACACTGCTATAGGCTGAACACTTGTATCCTCCCCCAAAATTCATGTGTTAAAGTCCCAATCCCAATGTGATGGTGTTTAGATGTGGGGCCTTTGGGAAGTAATTGAGTTTGAATGAGGTCATAGAAGTGGAGCCCCCATGATGAGATTGGTGCTCTTTTAAGGGGATGAAGAGATCAGAGCTCTCTCTCTCTCTGTACCATGTGAAGATATAGAAAGAAAATAGCTATCTAAAAACCGGGAAGAGAACTCTCAAGAACCCAACCATGATGGCACCCTAATCTCAAACTTCCAGCCTCCAGAGCTGTGAGAAATAAATATCCGTTGTCTGAGGCCCCTAGTCTATGATAATTTGTCACAGAAGCCCAAGACAGAGACTGCTGTAATAGGCAGTAAAGGTTTCTTGCAGTTCTGAGTTCAGAATCAAATTCTAGCTCTAAACCTACAATCATAGAATGCCAGAGCTGGGAGGGATCTCAGAGGTCTAACCGTAACAACCACCCCCCTACACACACGCACACACACACACACACACACACACACACACACACATCATTGAAGCTATGATCTGAAAGGAGATGTCACTTGCCTATGGTCATGCTAGGGCAGAGGCTGGCCTGCAATTGGATTCCCAGGTGCCTTTGAACACGTATACCAACGTGTTCTGGAAGCCTATCTCTCAGGAAGGAAAAAGAGGTTTGACTATACATGTCCTGTAAGTTATAAAAACCCAACATAAAATATAAAGAAAGCAGGAAAAACATTTGCAATAAATCCGACAGACTAATCCTTGTTAGCTTTAGTATATAGCAAAACTTGAATATGCCAACAGAAAGAGAGATAAAGAACAGTTTGCAGAAAAAATACAAATGACAGATAATCACGTTTTTAAATTC
Source organism: Canis aureus (assembly GCF_053574225.1). Classification (NCBI taxonomy): domain Eukaryota; kingdom Metazoa; phylum Chordata; class Mammalia; order Carnivora; family Canidae; genus Canis; species Canis aureus. The sequence goes on from NC_135614.1 coordinate 52,236,677, forward strand.
CAGTCTCACTGGAAAGCGAAGAAATGTGAACTAAAACAATATATTCAATTTCATAATCAATTTGAAGGAAAATCTAATATATATTTCTTTCCTTGTTTTGTTTGGTTAATGGTGACTTTGTTTTGGTGAGGGGTCATGGAAGCCGTCACTTTCTAACACTGTATTGACAGGAATGTGTTTTGATAGAATCTTCCTGGAAGTTAATTTATAACGTACTTCAGAAGCCATAAAACTGTCTATACCCTTTATCACAGCAATTTCACTTCAAGGAGTATATCCTCAAGATATAACTAGAGAAGCATAAAGAAAGTATGTTTTTAGGATTTTTAACTCAGTGCTGTTCATAACACATGAACACACAGAGAAAAACCGGAAGCGATGTCAGAGTTACCAATAGCTCTTGTTCAGAGTTTAAAATATCCAACAATAAAAGACTGGTTAAATAAATAATGATTTATCCAGATGATAGCATATTATACAGCCATTACAAATATTTTTGAAAGATATTTTTAAGGTATCTCATGAAAAATGCTCATAAGACGATTTGGGGCTTAGAAAGAGCAGGACACACACTATGTATACATGTGATTACAACTTAATAACAAAATAGTAATTTTGGCTCACACTTGTTCAGTGCCCTGTACACACCAGACATTGTATGTACCACTTGATCTTCATATAGCTCTACAAAGGAGGTGCTGTCATTATTCTCATTTTGCTGATGAGGAACCTGGTGTTGAGTCACTGGCTGAGAGCAACAACTAAAAAGAAGTAAGGCCAAGTATAAGGCCAACAGCAGAACTTTTGTGGTGCTGGGATTGAGGTCCTTGTATCAATAAACAAACACTTCAGACTTTAGGTGCTCAGGTTGAAAATCTTGAAGGCCTTCCTGGTTCCCCTCTTTCACACCCCACATCTGGTCTAATAGGCAGGGCCTCCTATTAGCCTTCACTTCGAAATATGTTCCGAACCTGGCCTCTTCTCACCTCCTCCACCACGGCCACCTGGAGTCTCTGATCTGGTTTTCCTTGCCCTCCCAGGCTATGTGCACCCTCCCGCCCCCCCCCCAAGTATATCAACCATGTGATATCACACTGCTGCCTGGTGCTGGGAGGAGGCTGGGGTTGTTGAGGGCCTAAGTAATATTTTAATCATGCTTAGGAGGAGAGTGAAACTTGTGTAATCAAAAAATTTTTAAATAGAAGATGGCCCAGCCTCCCCTCCCCTCCTACCCTCTGGCCTCAGGATCTCCAGGTGAGTGGCTGCTAACCTCATTCTTGGCCCTTCCCCCTGAGCTCTCTGCCCACCTGGAAGCTTAGGAAGCACCTCACAGAAGGTGACCTCCTGGCGCCCTGCTGCTGGCAGCCAGGACCTTCCCATCTTGAAGGCCCCACCTGCAGGCCTCAACAAGCTCGCCTGGTTGCTTTTTACTGTCCCTGGTCTCAGTTTCCTTCCTGCTCATTGTCTGTCAGAGGAGGGGGGTCTGGCAGGCTCAGGGGCTTTGAAGTTAATGGCTGCTTTTATTTCCTCCTCCTGAAGTCTGGGTTGTTCTGAGGGTCTTGCTCCATTGTCCCCCACAGACTCCTAGTCAGTCTGGGGGGCTCCTTACCACACACTCATTCCTGAGTTCACAAACTAGGGCTGATGCCAGGTGTGGCCACATGGCTTTTTTTTTTTTTTTTTTTCCTTTTTTAAAGCCAATGTTGTAAAAATTAAGGGGCATCTCAATTTCTTCTTTCTCTTGAAAAATCTTACAGTCTGGCAATACTAGGCCCAGATACTAGAACTAGAACAATCAGAGGATATTGAAAGGGCTTCTTGGTTTGGATGTGCCACAGGCTCTGTCTTCACAGCAATCCCCCACTCTCTACTGCTTCCCTGCCTCACCCTGGCACCTCAGCCCCTGGCCCTCACAGAGAAAAATAATTCTCGATCCCTATCTCTCTTTCCAAGCATGTCAGGGGTGAGAGGTCAGGGGAGGTAGACCAGGAGAGCTGTGAGACTTTGCTTCTCCTCAGCAAGCTTCTCTCACTTAAGTGTCTTGATCTCGTTAAGCCTTGAGGTCTGTGTTCTTCACCGACCATCCCATTCCATCCCTTCCTTTGATAGGAGAAACTGAGGACCATGGGAAGAAGGCGGCTCACCACATCCCCACAGTTAGTTTACACAGAGCTTCAAGCTCTAAAGAGCAACATTCTAGGAAGTTTCTAGCATGTTTGCTGTTATTCTGAATGACAAACATTAGCAAGCAGTCTGTACTTTCCTTCGTGTTTCTTCTTTTCACAGCCACGACAGTTTTAAGGAAAGAGTAGTTCCTCCCTTTTGCTAATAGGAACAATAGGTTCAAAGAGCATAAATGTCCACAGTCACACAGCTTCCTGGGTCTCACATGAAAAACGGGGATTTACCAACCTGAAGTCTCAGGCCTCATTAGCTCTGCTATCTATATGTCCCTCATTTATATGCTAGCGCAGTAAACCTGTATTGACCACCTCTTTTTTTTTCTTTTTTAAAGATTTTATTTATTTATTCATGAGAGACAGAGAGAGAGAGAGGCAGAGACACAGGCAGAGGGAGAAGCAGGCTCCATGCAGGGAGCCCAACGTGGGACTCGATCCCAGGACTCCAGGATCACGCTCTGAACCAAAGGTAGACGCTTAACTGCTGAGCCACCCAGGCGTCCCAGTCCACCTCCTTTATTTGAGAGAAGGCACAAGCAGCAGTGGGGGGAGTGGTTGGGGTGGCAGAGAGGAAAGGGTAGAGGGAGGGGAAGGGGCTCACTGCCCGCTGAGCAAGGAGCCCTGGGCCTCAATCTCAGGACCCTGAGATCATGACCAGAGCCAAAGGCAAATGAGCCACCCAGGCACTCCAACCATCTCGTTTATTTTATTTATGTATTCATTCATTCATTCATTCATTCATTCATGAGAGACACAGAGAGAGGCAGACACACAGGGAGAGAGAGAAGCAGGCTCCCTGTGGGGAGCCTAATGGGGACTCGATCCCAGGACCCCAGGATCAAAACCTGAGCCAAAGGCAGACAGATGCTCAACCACTGAGCCACTGAGGTACTCCCCAATCACCTCCTTTAAATCAGGCACTGTGCTTGTTGTATTCAAGGAGCCTACACTATATGACGGTAAACAATAATGTTGGGGAGAAATAGGGAAAATTTTCCCTCAAATGTTGCCCATGGAGAGGGAGGGGTGAGTTCAGATTAAATGATAAGCATAGAATATGTTCGGGAGGAAATATAAATGAGTATTTTAGTCCATTTGGGGTGCTCTAACAAATACCACAGACTGGGTCACTTACAAATGATAGGAATTTATTTCTCACAAGTTCTGGAGGCTAGGAACACAGATCAAGATGGTACCAGTATGGTCATGTTCTGTTGAGAGTCTACTTCCTGATTCATAGCCAGCACCTTCTCACTGTGTCTTCACATGGTGGAAGAGGCTAGGGATCTCTCTGGGGTCTCTGATCCCATTCATGAGGGCTCCAGCCTCATGACCTAATCACCAAAGACCCCACCTCCTAATATCATCACTGTTGGGTGTAAGGGTTTCAATATACGAATTGGGGGGTACACAAATATTCAGACCATAGCAGTGGATTTCCTCTGGAGTAGACTTCAGAGGGGTCAGGGGTGGGAGCTAGGTCAACTACACAATTTGCAGTACCCCGTGTAAAATGAAAATAGGGGGCCCCTGCTCAGAAAGCAGGGAAATGTACTACTAAAGGCAGTAAAATATGAAGGTTTCTCCTTTCTCCTGCCATCTCTCAACTTGTCATAGATTTTCTTAGTTGCCAGTTAATGTTCTAAACAAAGAAAAATGTAAACTATTAGCATGAGTTTTACTATTCATCTTTATACGGGCAATGTCACTTTTCAATGCAAAAATAATAGTATTTAATTTATATGCAGATCCCTGAAATTATACAATTCATGTTTCATAGCTTATGTGCACTCATGTGTATTTAGTTCCTACAATAACAGTAGAAATGCTGCAGAAAGTTAACTTAACGGTTCCTAATTTCACTGCATTTGTTCTTGTTTGACTACAATCACAGTATTACACTTTTTTTCTAAGGTCTTATTTATTTATTCATGAGAGACACAGAGAGACAGAGAGAGGCAGAGACACAGGCAGAGGGAGAAGCAGGCTCCATGCAGGGAGCCCGACGTGGGACTTGATCCCGGGCTCCAGGATCACGCCCTGAGCCTCTCGCAGAAGGCCCTGAGCTTCACGGATTCGTTCCTTAAGGACATCTTCGAGCGCATCCGTCGAGGCCTCTCGCCTGGCCTGCTCCACCAAGCGCTCCACCATCACCCTCAGGGAGACCCAGACCGCTGTGCACCTGCTGCTGCCGGGGGTGCGGGGCCGGGGGGGGGGGGCGCGAGGGATTAGCAAACACACCGTGTCCCAGGCCTCCAAGGCCATCATCCGGTACACTGGATGCCAATGAACAGCTGCCTCAGGGCCCTCTGACCACCCCATAAACCAAAGGCTCTTTTCAGAGCTACCTCATTTGGTGGGAAAAGACCTGTAGCTCCCCACAGTGCCACGTACTCCCGCGTTTGGCCCTATGCCATTCTGCCCATCCTTAAAGCATGTTTACCATGTATTAAACATTACCAAATGTAAAAAAAAAAAAAAGAAAGAAAGAAAAAAAAATAAAAGAAAAGTGACTTCTCCAGAAGCAGAGAGAATACATTTTTGTTGTTTTAGGCCACCTTGTTTGTGTACTTTGTTACAGCAGCCCTAGGAAACTGGTATACTTTCTTTCTGTGTTCAGAGCAAGTTCTAGTTCAAGTGGAAAGCATGGCCTCTGGGGGTTGCCTCCAGGAACTCCCATGCCTCGTAGGTCCACTGGAATTCTGTGCTCTGGGACACAGAGAGCATCGTATGTGAAGGGCAGCAAGGAACAGCAGTCTCCTCGGGCTCGTGTGCATGCTCCACTGTCCACTCACGCTTCATTTACAAACAGGGCTTTGAAGGTAAAACTTAAGAATTTCCAGTGGTGATGGTAGAGCATTAAACCAAGCACAAGCCCTTCTGAGCACAGGCCTGTACGACCGCATAGGTCACACACATGTGAACTGGTCTCCAGTAGGAGAGGGATTCATTTCATTTTTTACTTTTTCATCTTCTCCCTTTCCTTTTTAGTTAAAAGCAGTGATATGGGCCAGCTTTACAAATGTCCTAGGTTTTGAGCTCTGTTTGCAAAATGCTGCCTTTTATTCTTCCTGCCTGGTTCTCAGGCCTAATCTGTAGAACTGTATCTCAAGAATTTCTAGTCAAAAAATCAAAAACAAACAAACAAACAAAAAAGAATTTCTAGTCAAGGAACATAAAGGATTTAGCCAATGTTCTTCTGACTATGTACAGCACACAGCTAGAACCAGTCTGAAGGTGTTGGCATGGTTTCTGGTAAAAGACCAGCGTGGTAAGTAAACACGGCTTATGTCTCTAGGTTTATGGTCCAGATGTCTTCCTTCTGTCCCTATAAACAGAGCCAGCCTTCATGAGTTAGGTCCTAAATGGAGCAAAGCACACCATTAAGTCCCAAAGGAAACACTACTCAAAGTATATGCTTATCTGCCCCTGAAAAGCTGAGTACTTCAAGAATTTATATCACTGACTCCCCTGCCACTGCAGGGTGGTCATGGCAGCAAAAGGCTGGAAACAACCTAAATGCCCAGGAGAAGATTGGTTACATATCTTATGATGGATCCATTCTCTGGGACATGGGATAACTGTGCAGCTCTGTGGCCACAGCCATGGAACCAAAAGGAAATAACAAGGTGTAGAAGGATGTGTACCATATGGTGTCATTTGTGTACAAGGAAAAAGGCAGAAATGCCTATGTTAATAAATGCACAGATCACTTGTGGAAAGAACCATAAGGCTCCAGTTTTCCTTGGGGAAGAGAATGAGCCCTGGAACCAGAGTGAGAAGATGTTCAATTCACCATATATACTTGTAATGTGAGAGCTTGTATCCTATGGAAAAAAGAGAGAGAGAAAGAAAAGTTAAAGTGAGCACTTGATAATATTAGATTGACTTGTCCTCTGAGGAAGATGGAAAATGTCAGAGAAATTTTCTTTTTCCTTATTTTATACCTGGGCAAGTTGTAGGTAGACGATAGTCTTGCCCTGAATATCTGGGTCCCAGCCTGTGAGCTTCAGAGATTCGGGAAGATAGGGCCTTTTTTTTTTTTTTTTTTTTAAGATTTTATTTATTTATGCATGAAAGACACAGAGAAAGGCAGAGACTTAGGCAGAAGGAAAAGCAGGCTCCCTGCGGGGAGCCCAATGTGGGACTCCATTCCAGGACCCTGGGATCACACCCTGAGCCGAAGATAAGCGCTCAACCACTGAGCAACCCAGGTGTCCTGGGATGAGAAGGTCTTAATTGGCTCAGAGTAAAGCCCTTGATGAAAGTTTGGTTTTGAATGAATGAATGAATGAATGAATGAACAAATGAATCCTTCTTGGCATGGGTGGGGTGTGGTGGCGGGAAGAGAACATTCCAGTAGCATTGCTCCCCTGCCAGGCACCAGAGGGGGGCACTGACACCATTTCTACCTGTGGACAGTGACTCACCACCCAAACCATCAGTGCAATGTCTCTTTATTCTTCAGAGATCCTGGGAAAACGAGAGTCTCCTGAGGATGATACACCAAGGAGAGCAGAGTATGCATGCTTTTTTAGAGTCCTCTTAAAATTGTTCCTGGAGAAAAGCCAAGCTTCTACTTCCCTCTGTCTCATCTATCTGAACTCCTGGTAAGCGAGAGCTAAAGTTTAGGAAAAGAGGAGTCCAAATTAGTGAAGAAGAAAGGCCTTTATTCTTTCACTGGACCCTGCATAGAGAGGTGATAACACCGCTATGCAGAACAGTAACAGCAACAAAAAAGCAGCACAGTACTGTGAGTTGTTACTCAATGGAAGGTCACTCTCGGAAGTAAGTATATAATGCGACGTAAAAAAATAAAATAACATTGGCTTCTTTTTTTGATTATAAAAGGAATGCACATTTCTTACAGAAAACTTAGAAAATACAGATATCCTAGAATAACAAGTAACAGAAAATTTCCCATAATCCTACCACTCTGATGACACAGTTAATACTTTTATGGATAGTCTTCAGTTTCTTTTACATGTGTGTTGAACCAGTCCATTCTGATAGTTCACTATAATAAAAAGGCATTGTGATGAAACCCCCTACAAATAAATCTTTCTTTGTACTCATCTGCTTATTTTTTAAAATAAATTTCCAGAAGTGGAATAGTTAGATCAAAGGATACATTTAAAATTTTTTTTCAGTTACATCTTTTAGTAAGATGGTATTAATTTATACTCCCAACAACACTTAAATTTATCAAGCTTGCGTATTGTGTTTTTAAAAATCCTCAACAAGGATGTTCTTTTCTTTTCTTTTTTGATGTTACTTATTTGAGAGTAAAAGCGAGGGTGAGAGAGAGAGCTTCAGTAGGGGAGGGGAGGAGGGGCAGAGAGAAAAGCAGACTCCTAGCTGAGCAGGGAGCCCGACAGCCCAAAATGGAGCTTGATCTCATGACCCAAGCCAAAGGCAAATGCTTAACTGAGCCACCCAGGAGCCCCATACTGCACTATTTCTAAAATAATAATAATAATAATAATAATAATAATAATAATAATACTGTCTTTGCTAGCTAGTATGAATATTTTCAAAATGATACTAATCCATTTGAATTTCTTCTTTCATGGCATGCCTGTTCATCCATTTCTGAATTTTGGTGTTGGTGTCTTATGTAGTATTGATTTATAAGAGATCCAGATAGGGGCAGCCTGGGTGGCTCAGCGGTTTAGCACCGCCTTCCGCCCAGGATGTGATCCTGGAGACCTGGGATCGAGTCCCACAAGGGCTCCCTGCATGGAGCCTGCTTCTCCCTCTGCCCGTGTCTCTCTCTTTCTCTCTCTCTCTCTCTCTCTCTCTCTCTCTCTGTGTGTGTGTCTCATGAATAAATAGAGCAAATCTTTTAAAAAAAAAAAAAGAGGTCCAGATAGTAGGATCAACCTTTCGTCACATTTGTTAAAAACATTTTCTCCAAATTGTCATTTGCCTTTTCGATGATACTCGATATGTCTAAGTCTTGTACATTTACTCAAACATAGATACTCATCCTTTGGTTTCTTCCTGTGCTTTGTATCTGGGCTTTCTCCTCTGAAATAATTCACCTATATTTTCCTATATTGTCTTGTGATTTTGTTGTTGCTGTTGTTTGTTTGTAGTAGTTCTTTGGGCTTGATAAAAACTAATGTATAGCTAGGAACTCATAACATGGACGCCACCTTAGTAGCCTGTCCCACACCACAAATCTAAACCTAAGTCAGCCTGTACTTTTCTGGAAACACTTGGCAAGGAAACCTAACATACACCAATCACAAATCTCCAAATTAGCTTTAGCTAGTTTACCTTACCTTAGAAAATAGGACCTGCTAGTCTTGTAAGGAAATTCCTAACCTCCAACTAGCCAGTCATGCTCTCTTCTGCATTGCCTTTTTTAACATTCTAGAAAACTTCCTCTTGTCCAAAATCCCTCTGGAATAGAGCTCCACTGCTGAGACCCTGTATTCCCCCAATCCATGGACTGTCTTCCCTTGAATAAGGGATATCAGACTTGTTACTAAATTGTTCTGCCATTTAACAGGTTCTCATATTTATATTGGTGATGGTTTAAATAAATATCTAGTTTTACTTGTTCCTCCAATTAATTAATTTCCCCAGCCTAATTTATTGAAGAATTTATTCTTTTTCCCTCAAAAGTGAAATACCACATTTATCCTAAGGTTAATTTTTAAGTATCTTGTATAGATATCTAGACCTCAATTATTCCACTGATGCTTATCCATTCATTTTTTTATCAGCGTCACACTGTTATAATTACAGCTTGGCAATATGTTTTTTAAGATTTGGTAATGCAACTCTATTCTCCATTTTTAAAATATAAAAATCTTAGGTTTTCTCACAGATACTCTTCCATTTGAATGTTAACAAAAAGTGTTGTGTGTCATCCCTCACCCACCCCTATCTATCTGCAATCATTAGAATTTTATTACAAGAGCCAATTTGAGGGGCGCCTGAGTGGCTGGCTCAGTTGATTGACCATCAGACGCTTGGTCTCAGCTCAGGCCTTCATCTCAGGGTTCTGAGTTCAAGCACCGAGTATGGAGCCTACTTAAAAAAAAAAGTTAATTTGAGTAAAGTTGGTATTTTCACCTCCTTCTATTTCTTCAAGCCTTTCTTATGTTTTAACTTTGTAACTTCTTTATTAAGAACCTGCACTTATCAGTAAGTTTTTTCCTAGGTATTTCATTCTTTTACAAGAGCATATGGATACACACACACACACACACACACACACAATTCTTTCAACATTAAAATTTCTCTCTGTAAGCTCCAGTTGAAACTTATGAAAGCTGACTTTTACATTTTTTTTCCAGGTGGGCATGTGTTTGGAGGATATCAGTCAGAAACTAAAGGTTCCTTAGTAGTGGTTATTTATTGTTTTTTTTTTTTTTATATATACCTGCCACTTCGATTATCCCTTTACACGAATTATCTTATTTAATGATACACCATCTCCAGCAGGCTGGTGCCATTTTTATCCCCATTTACACAAGGAGGTTCCCAGTCTGAGAGTGTGTGAGGAACTTGGCAAAAATCACGTAGTTTGTAGGTGGATTTGAAACAGGTCTGTGATCTCCAAAAGTATCAGGGGGGGGGGAAACCAATCTGCCAGGAGGAGAGCCCACCAGTGTGCCAATAGATCAGCTGATTCAAGGGAGTGCCTTTCCTAAAACAATCAGCTGCACTGAAATGATCATGCTTTCCACCCACCGTACCCTTCAAAAAGACTGGTTTTCCGCCAACCTGGGACGCAGATCTACAATCTGCAGGAACACAATAAATACCAGTTTTATTCCCTCGATCCTCTTTTAGAATTAATGAGTCGTGGATAACCAGGGCGGCTCTTCTGGAGCTTTCGTGGGAATTGGAGACCCACCTCCCCAACGCAGGACAAGTTTAAAAAAAAGAAGAAAGAAAGAAAAAAACAAAAAAACAGGTGGAACCTACGTGGGACAGGCTCCGGCTGCGCGGGCGGGAGACCGGACTTGGGGGAGCCGCGCGCCTCCCGCGTGGTGCGCGCAGGTGGCGCCACGGGGCCTGCGCTCCCGCCCGCCGCCCGCCCGCCCGCCGCGCGCCCGGGAGGCCACCCCGAGTCCCCGCGAAGGTGAGAGGAGGCTTTCCACCCGGGCGGGGGAGGAGGGCGGGCAGGAAGCCGAGCCAGCGCCGGCGAAAGAAAAGACTCCAGTTCCCAGCCCCCCGCCCCCCGCCCCGCGGGGTGCGGGCCGGCGGCGCATGCGCGGCGCCCGGCCCCCAATTCCCCCAGCGAGGGAGGGAGGCCCCCGGCGGCCGGGAGGCTGCGAGCCGCGGCGGGACCCGGGCGCACGGGCAGGGGCGCGGCGGCGGCGGCGGCGGCGGGAGCGGGGAGCGGGGAGCGGGGAGCGGGGAGCGCCCGGTTCGCGCGCGGACGCGTGCGGGCGGCGGAGGGCTCCGAGGGCTCCGCGGGCTCCCCGGGCTCCGCAGGCTCCGCAGGCTCCGCAGGCTCCGCAGGCTCGGCCCTCCCGGGGCCCGCGCGCCCCCGCCCCCCACGCCCGGAGAGGGATGCGTGAGTCTCGCCCCGGCTCCGGGGCAGGATGTGGGAGCAGGACAAAGGCTGGGCGGCGGGGGAGGAGCTGGGGACGGCGAGCCGGTGGCCGCGGCCGGAGCCCCGGGCTCGGGCGGACCTAGCGCGGTCCACAACTTTCGCGGCAACTTTTGCGAAAAGGGAGATAGAAATTCCGCCAAGTTGCTGCACGGCGCCGGGTCGGCCCGGCTCCCGCGGGCGGAGGGCAGAGGGCAGAGGGGACCCGCAGCTCCGCGCGCCGGCCGGGGCCCCGGGGCCGAGCCCGGGTAGGGACGCGGGGGGTGGGCGCCCGGGGGCCGGGCTGCGGCTGCGGCTGCGGCTGCGGCTGCGGCTGCGGCTGCGGCTGCTCAAGTTGCCGTGTCCACGCAGGGAGCGCCCCGAGAGCCCGGTAGCGTCGGCTCGCGGCGCCGCGTCCCCGAGGATGGATGAGCCGTGGTGGGAAGGGCGCGTCGCCTCGGACGTCCATTGCACCCTGCGTGAGAAGGTCAGTTCCTCCCGCCGCGGTCCTGGGGCGCGTCCTTAGTGGGGTCTGGATCCGATGTCCGCGTAGGCACTGGACACTCCCGGCGCCTCGCTTTCTTGCAGCCCTTACCTCTCTCCCCGAGTGTCGGGGTGGGGTGCGGGGAGGGGGGCAAACCGGAGACTGGGAGTGCTTTAACTGGTTTTAGGAACCCAGACCTCTACACGGAGATGGTCACTGTACTCCCTAAAGCCGTATTTCCCGCAGTATTGACACCTGAGATGATTTTAAATAGTACATTTTTTTAAAAAAAAGTGATTGTGCGTTTATTTTTAATGTGAAACTTAAAAATGCATACCTAGCAAGTTCTGCATAGGATAAATCATGCTGATTCCCACCGACTATAAAGATGTAGCAGTTTCTTTTAAGATAATAAAAGTTGTGACTCGGTAGAAAGACGTGTGGTAAGTGACAGTGTAAGGTATGTACAGTTATGCCCCCCCCTCAAAAAAAGAAATCTCTAGGATGGAACTGAATACAGTTTAAGAAACACTAGTCTAAATGAGAGGCTATGAAACTGGGAGGAAGTGGGGAGAAAACAAACTCTCCCCTGCCCCTGCCAGTGTGTCTCTGGGGACAGCTGAAATGTGATCCCTGCACTCACTCCCCTCACTTAAAGGAAAAGGAAAATGTGCCGATGGGCACTGCGGAAGGTAGATACCCCCAAGCGGATTGGTGACATGGCCTTTGTGTCTTGCCTTCTGCCTCTGGACTGAGACTGGGAAGGGTGGTTTGAGAAACAGGTGTGATATTAAGGAGTGTATTGGTTTTCTAGGGCTACTGTGACAAGGGGACTTAAGAACACCCGAAATGGGTTCTCTCACAATTGTGAAGGCCAGGCGTCCAAAATCAAGGTGTTGGCAGGGCCACCCTAATCTTTGCTGCTCCTTGGCTTCTAGATGCCTCATTCCGACCCTGGCTTGGTTGTCACAGGGCATTCTATCTGCGTGTCTGTTTTCTCTCCATTTAAGGACACTAGTCATTGGAATAGGATCTACTTTAATCACATATGATCTCTTGTTAACTAATTACATCTGAAAAGACCCTATTTCCAGGTAAGGTCTCCTTCAGAGATTCTAGGTAGACATGAATTGGCACTGGGCTAGGTGGGGGATGGATATTATTCAGCCCAACATAGGGAGGGAGACGTCTTCCTGGTGGGATACCGGGGTCCCTACACCAACAGGTCCCGCATCCAGTGCATTTGTATCCAGTGTCTATGGAGTTCTGCTTAAAAAGTCACCAGCTATCCAGGCTTTTTTTTTTTTTTTAAGATTTTTATTTATTTATTCATGATGAGACACAGAGAGAGAGGCAGAGACATAGGCAGAGGGAGAAGCAGGCTCACTGCAAGGAGCCTGATGTGGGACCCGATTCCGGAATCCCGGGACAACACCCTGAGCCAAAGGTAGATGCTCAATCGCTGAGCCACCCAGGCATCCCATATCCAGAGTTTTCCACCCCCTCATCAGGGAGTAGCTGTCTTCCAGCCAAATTATGTTTTCTTTTTTTCTGTACCTCCTAGTCTACCTCTGTCTTGCGTTGGTTACCGCGCTGTAGCTTTTTTCTGCTTCCTTTGGTCTTCTTCTTGGAACAGAATGGCCAAGGCACAGCTCATTCTGGGCATCTGGAGAAGAAATCAAAGTCTTGGTGTGAAGTTAGAAAGCAGGGATAGTGGGTTGGTAGACCAGGCAGTGTAGTCTTGGTCCTTTTCTGGAGGTGGTGGCTAAGTGAAGTAGTGAGAACTGCCATGGAACCTGGGCTTCCGTGTTTATGGTGCTTGTCAGTTCTGCTCTTAGGTTAGCAGCAATGACTTTGACCTAATTTGTCCCTTTGTAGCAGGAAGGATTTCTGAGAGCAGTATAAACTAAATCAGCTCAGTCACCTGAGAATCCCCAATCTTTATGAGTCTCCCAGCCACTCAGGAGCAGGGGCAGGCAGTCCCCCGTTGTGTCTCACCATGCCAGAGCGCTTAGTTTCCTCTGGGCTGCCCACCTCAGAGGGAGGGCAGCTTTGTCCAGGGTTTACAGATTAGAAATAAAAACCTCACCCAGGGCTTGATGCCCAGGGTCATCTGTGGTCTTGAAGTTAATCTTATAAGGGGAAATCCCATGTTCCTTTGGCTATAGTGTCCCGCCTTCCCAATATGTTAACTATTTTTCTTCTTTATTTCCTGTCTCTGTTCAAAGAAGCAGATAGTTTGAGACAATTTGGCTTCATGGAGAGTTTGCAGAGAAATGTGTGGACAGGGGGAAGCTGGTATCCATACCAGCCTCACCTCTCTTAAGGATTGAGGGCTGGCCTTTTATTTTTCCCAGAGCAGTATTTTAGTAAATATCTGTTAGGCTCACTCGATTAACGCAGGAAACAAGGCTGGATCACAGAGAGAATGGGAGCCGCACTTTGTCAGATGTGCGATTCCAGAATAGCATTATACTACCGAATGTAAAATGCGACACGTGGAAATGAACTGTGGTGTTGAACGCAAACTAGTTACGGGGATCAAACTCTGAGCTGGTTGTTTAAACTCTCTGAAATTCTTTGAACCTGGTGCCCCCATTGTCCATTCTTCCCACTAATACTGGAACTTAGATCGTGTCAGTTCCCTGCTTAAAGACCTCCAGTGTCATCCCATTGCACTCACAGTTACTTCTACCTGTAATACCTGACACAGTTGGGCCCTGGCCTGCTCTCCTACCTTGCCTCCCACTCTTTCCTCCTTTCTCTTACCTGAATGAGTCAAGCTCATTTTGTGTCTCAGGGCCTTTGCACTGGCTGTTCCCTCTATTTGAAGTCTGCTTTTCTCTATTACTATTCCTTTGTGTCTCTCTTATCAACTCATCCTGTCTTGTTTTCTTGATAGTATTTACCAGTATCTGGAATTATTTTCTGCTTATCATCTTTCCCCCATGCTAGAATGTGTGCTCTGTAAGAACAGGCCTGTGTCTGTCTTGTTCAGTGCCAGGTGTCAGTGTCCAGAATAGAGTCCTCTGATCTGAGTGGAGTGGTGAAAAGAATGAATCTTCTTTAGTTTTCTCTTCTGTAACGGGGGGGGGGGGGGGGGGGGTGTAGTTGATAGGAAGATAGGAATGTTAGGAGGGAGTGAGAGGACTGGAGGACTATGGGAGATTCGTGGTAGGCACGTGACAGGCATTGTGCCTCTTCCACTTAACGATTGTTAAATGTGAGGCCGAATGTGAAACCGACAGTCACTTTCATGTAGCGTGTGGTTAGAGTAAGGCTTGGGGTTTGTGACCACCCTTAGAAGGCTTCACAAGTGCGACAGGTAGTCCTTGTGAAGAAAGGCATCATTATCCCATTGGGCTATTGGATCGTGAGGGTTTTGAGGCTGGGAAAGGCATCAGTTTGCCTAAAGTCACGCACCTGGGACCCAGCAGCTAGACACCCATCAGCAAAATCTAAGCAGCTAGTCTCAAGCATCCTGACTGTGAAGCAACCCTCCTCCTACCCATTAGGCTCTGAAGAACGGTCTCCTTCTCAAGCTGCCTTTACTCCATGCTCAGCCTTCAGTTGCCCCCTTTGTCATCCTTCCTGGTCGTATTGCTTCTGTTGAAACTGACCTAGAACCCCTTTCTCCAGCTACTTTCTGGGGCCAGGGGCTACCAACCAATACAGTGGGGTTAGGTTTCTTACTTGTAACACCTGTGCCCTTGAACTCCTTCAGTGAACCTGAGGGGAGGAACAGATCCTTCAGTGAACCTGAGGGGAGGAACAGATCCTCACTGCCAGTGGTGACAGTGAGGCTGTTGGTGGTGTTTCCTCGGTAACCAGTTGCATGTCCCCATGAGTATTCAGATTAAAGCTGAGAGTCACCTTTTCTTTCTTCCCCCCAAAGAGGAACGCACCTTAAGTTTAAAGTGAGCTTTAGAACTAGTTTAAAATTTAAGATCCTGGGTGCTGGGTTGGCTCAGTGGTTGAGCGTCTGCTTTCGGCTCAGGTCGCGATCCCGGGGTCCTGTGATCGAGTCCTGCATCGGGCTCTCTGCAGGGAGCCTGCTTCTCCCTCTGCCTATGTCTCTGCCTCTCTCTCTGTGCCTCTCATGAATAAATAAATAAAATCTTAAATAAAATAAAATTAAACTAAATTTAATATCCCATCCTCCCAAAGTCATGTCGACAAGCCCTACTTGGCATAATCTGGTAGCTTTATCTTCAGGAGTCCTGGGGAGCCTGTGTGCCAGATGTTCTCTCCTTCATCCTATTCGCCTCCTCCTGGAATCGGGTGTCACATGATACCTTGGGGGTCTTCTTGCCCTGCCCCAGATCTGCAGAGCAATCAGCCTACTTCTGAAGCTTGCTTCGTTGCACTCTTAGAGAACTTTAGCTACGTAAGACCATGTTTCTTAAACCAGTAGACTGATAAAGGACATTTTTATTGATTTGTGGCTGAATTTATACAAAGATCTTCCTAAATACCATCAACAGATGACATTTAGTGATGATAACGTTGGCAGCTACTGTCTATTGAGCAATTACTGTTGCAGGCGGTGTGCCAAGCATGCCCCCCATGTGCTGTCTCATTTACATCTCATATCTGCCCTAGTGCTGGCATTGACCTTGTTTTATGGATGGGAAACTAGAAGACTCGGGGGGTGTAGGTAACTGTGGAGAGCAACCAGATCATTGGATCAGAGCTTGAACATAAATTCATTTGCAAAAACACCCATTTTAACAAAGATTGGAAACGAGTGTCAGGAGACAATCAAGGCTCTGCCGTCTAGAGCACTGAAGGCTCTGCGGTTTAATCTATGTTACAACGGCTCTCTTGGATTTTCTAGAAACCACCCTGAGAAGCTAGCAGTCCTGGGCTCTGGCCTGACTCTGGGCATTGGAAGGGCTGAGTGCCTGGCCAGGGCCTTCCTTATTGAGTTCTGGTACCTCACCTGTGTGTGGTGCTTCTCAGCCTCAAGTGATGTGGCCTCTCCTATTGCCTGTCCCTGGGGTGGACATGATGGTGTTCTCACTTCTCAGAGCAGGGGAGGGGACACCTCCAGGCCTCCTTCTCTTACCTGAGCCCTGACAGCCGCAGGTGGTAGGATCTCACCCCAGCTCGGTCCCCTGCCCCTGGGTTAAGGCCACACCATTTTCTAGTGGCTTCTAAAGCTTTCATATCCTTTTATTTATCCCTTCCAATATCAATGTTTTTTTTCTTCTCACTCTTCTCCCGAAATTCCTTTAACTTCCCTACTGCAAGGCTGAACATTTATACAAAGTGCTGATCTAAGTCCATGCTTCACACCGTAATTGGTTTTCTATTTCCTTCCCCTCCTTTTGGGTTTCTGCATACTCAGGAGACAGTTGTTCCCAAATCATGCAGACAAAACTGGATCTGCCAATAAGAAAATGCTCTAAGGGCACCTGTGTGGCTCAGTAAGTTAAGTGTCTGCATTGAGCTCAGGTCGTGATCCTAGGGTCCTGGGATCGAGCCCTGTGTTGGGCTCTGGGGCTCCCTACTCAGCAGGCAGTCTGCTTTTCCCTCTACCCTTTCCCCTCCTGCTCTAGCTCATTTGTGTCCTCTCTCTCTCTCTCTCTCTAGTAAATAAAATCTTTACCAAGAGATGTAGCAGTGGCCTAGACTTACAGAACAAGGAGGGAGGGAGGGAGGGAGGGAGGGAGGAAGGAAGGAAGGAAGGAAGGAAGGAAGGAAGGAAGTGGGGAGGGAGGGAGAAGAAGGAAGGAGGGAAGGAAAGAAAAAGAAAATGCTCTAGACACTAGTGATGGGATATGTCTGCCCGGCTTAATTCCAGAAAGGTGTCCTTTAAGCCTTTCAGACCCCAGTTGCTGGTTTTGACATGCCCTTACCTGTCAACAGGGCTGCTTTCTGGTTATGGTCTTCAAGGGAGACCTGATGCTGCTGGGGAAAGTGAGGCTTTTTTGTCTCAGCAGGGTTTCCCACAGGCCTGTTTGCAAGCCTGATCTGGGCTGCCCCCAGGGGTTGTATAGTGAGGATGGAAGGTGGGTTGGTTGTATAGTGAGGATGGAAGGTGGGTTGGGAAATGGGGTGGGGTGGGGAGCTTGGTGAGACGTCCTTCATAGAGGCCTCAGCTCTGAGGCTCTGTGACACCAGCACCCCCACCTGTTTTCTGAAGGGAGCCAGGGACAAAACTGAATCAGAACTCCTGCTTTCTCCGGAGCCGCCCTGGTCTTAGATGACAGAAGCGCTCAGTGTGCCCACAGCACCCACTTGAGACTTGGTCTCCGTGCATCTTACCAGTGGAAGAAGCAAATTATCTTGGAGCCTTCCTTTCATCTGCACCTCAAGGGAGTGCGATCCCTGCTGCACCTGTCTCTCAGGTGTCCCGGGGGGAATGCATGGGTATGGGCCTCCTTGGGCAGCCTTTGGGACCTCTGGATTTGGGGGTGGGGTGGAGGGTTGGCGGGCACCCCTGTTGGCTTGGGAAGCCTCTGCTGAGTGAGGGGAGGATGTTTAAGGCTTTGAGCTGGCCCTGTGCCTTTGCCCTTGACTTGTTCTTTGTCTTCCTAAACCACATAGCCCCTTGGGGAAAGGGAGTGCAGCCAACGATTCTCTGGTGTATCTGGGCACCTGGCAGAAAGAGGTGACACTGTGGGTCTGCTGTTTTCTCTCTTCTCGGTTTTTTTTTTTTTAAGTTATTAAACATACACATACACACAAAGTAGGGTGGGGTTGTATTTTGTTTTGGGGGTTTTTTTGCTTGTTTGTTTAGGAGACTGCAAAAATAAATACAAGCAAACAGAAGAAAGTAAAATTCCTCCTACAGTCCCAGCACTTGGAAGTAATCTCTGTTGATATTTTGGGTTAGATTCTTCTGTTCCTTTGTCTGCATGCCATCATGATACATTTTTATTTTGGTTTTTGGTTTTTGGTTTTTTTTTTAGTAAAAATGGAAAATATCTTGTCTCAAAACACTCTGCTCATTTCACAGTATATCATGCACACACTTCTGCATTATTGTTCTGCACCCAATTCCTGGTTATTGGACATGAGCAAAAAAAAAAAATGAGAAACAAGCAATTGTGCTTATTTAGAATGAGTAATATGAAAACATGATTAAAAACTAAGCTATATAAAAAGGTAGATGGTGAATAGGTTTCCTTCCACCCTGTTCCATGCCCCTAGCTTCCCATCCTAAAAGATACCACTGAGTTCAGCTTCTCGTGAATCCTTCCAGTTATTCTATGCATAAGCAAACACACATGTGTATGTGTGTTCTAACACAAGTGTAGTATAATTTATACTTTCTTGTACCATTTGATTTTTTAAATATGTTTAGGAATTTAAATATTTCCTGTGAGGCCAGTGAACAGAATCTCCATGACCAGAAGGAATTTTTTTTGGTCTTTTCTGCTCATTGTAACTATAAAGGTATATAGTAGATACTCAAATTTTTACTGAACAAATGGATGGAATATTCCTTCTTGGTCATTTTTTACCTAAATATATATATTTTTATCTTACAAAATGCTATTGTAGTATGTATATTATAGTTAGGAAAAAAAGTATAGTTATAGTATAGGTAAGAAAAAAAGTACATACTATTGTACTATAAAAAAAGTACTATACTATAGTATATTAAGAAAAAAAAGTACAAAAAAAAGAGAAAAAGTACATACTATTGTAGTATGTATATATAGTTTTTAAAAAGCTATCTATAGCTTTTATAGTTATATCATTTACTATTTTTCTACAATATCATGTATCATGTTTTATTGTGTGGACATACCAGGATTTAATTGGCTCATCTCCTTGTTGGATATTTAAGTAGGTCTGCTTATTCCTTTTTTAAAATTGTATGATGTAGAGATCTTAAGTGTGCATACAGTTTACAGTGCACAGTGAGTTTTGATAAATGTATGCACTCATGTAACTACCACCATATTCAAGATATGAAACATTGCCATAGTACCTGGTTGGCTCAGTTGGTAGAGCAAGTGACTCTTGATTTTTCTGGGTCATGAGTTCAAGCCTCACTTTGGGTACAGAGATTGCTTGAATAAATAAACTTGAAAAAAGATCTTAAAAAAAGTTACAGGACATTGCCATCAACCTAGAAAGCTCCCCTGTGCTCCATCCTGCTCCCAACCCCAGGCAAGGATCTGCTATTTGTGGACTGTATTTGTCTTTTCTGGAGTTTCATATAAGTAGAGTTACCCATATGTACTCTTTTTCTGTCTGCCTTTTTATACTTCACATAATGTGTTTGAAATTTGTCCATGTTGTTGTGTCTATTAGGAGTTCTTTTTCCTGCTGAGTAGTAGTCCATTTGCTTATGTATATAACACAGCTCTTTCATCCATTTCTCTCTTGTCCTCTGAGGCATTTCTAGTGTACCGTTTGATTTTAAATTGCACCGTGGTAGTGACTCTAGTCTGTCTGTGAGTGTGGTTGTGGGAATAAATTCCTAAAATGAAATTGTTGTTCACAACAATTTCAGAAGAACTTTGCATATCACCAGTTAATAAATTCCTGAAAGGTTGCATCTGCTTGTACTTCCACTAATGGTGTGGGAGAGTGCCTGCTTCCCAGCAGCTTTGCTAGGCCTAGATATTGCTTAAAAAAAAAAAAAAAATCAGTGGCCTTTAGATAGGTCAAAATGGCATCTCCTGACTGTGTTTGAAAGGAATCAGAACCCAGAGTGGGAACAGCACTGGAGGCTGGAGGGGTATGAGAAGGGAACTCTCAGTATCTTCCAGGACCTGGGGAGCCCCATCTGCAGCAGGGATCTAGCCTGGGATGCATGTCAGGCTGGATGAGGGCTGTGGGGGTAATCTTCCACTCTGACCAGAAAACTCCCAATGCTCTCTCTTAGCCCCCTCAGCTTGGGCTGCTCCCTACCCTCAAGTGGCACGTACTTAGAAACTGAATCCTTGGGGCACCTGGGTGGCTGGGTGGCTGCCTTTGGCCCAGGTCATGATCCCAGGGTCCTGGGATCGAGCCCCACGTCGGGCTCTTGGCTCAGTGGAGAGTCTCCTCCCTCTGCTTCTCCTGTTCATGCCCTCTCTCTCTCTCTCAAATAAATAAAATCTTTTTTTTAAAAAAAGAAACTGGGGGATCCCTGGGTGGCTCAGCGGTTTAGCGCCTGCCTTTGGCCCAGGGTGTGATCCTGGAGTCCCGGGATCGAGTCCCACGTCGGGCTCCCGGCATGGCGCCTGCTTCTCCCTCCTCCTGTGTCTCTGCCTCTCTCTTTCTCTCTCTGTCTATCATAAATAAATAAATAAATCTTTAAAAAAAAAAAAAAAAAAAAGAAACTGAATCCTTCTTGAAGCTCAGGACATTTGATTGTCCTGAGACATCGGCTCCCTTGGAGGTCACAGGAGCAGGTGGTGCCAGAGCCTAGGCATTCTTTGTGATGGAGACATCCTCACTGGTACCATGAGCTACTTAGTCCAGAACTTGACCATCCAGTGACTTGGGTAGGGGGCTGGGGGTTACGAGAATGGGGGGGAGGGTCATTAGAAGAATCAGGAACTAGATTCAATAACTAAGGAAAAGTTGGAAAGAACCTAAATGACCATCAGAAGGGAATTGGTTTTGTTGTGGTTCATCTAATACACTAAAATATGTTGGACCTATTAGATCTAATGCTGTGAAAGACAGCTTTGCACATAATGGCTATTGATTTTTCTGGTCATTGTGAAAAACCCAGACAACTACGTGCACGTCTGACTCTGGAGCATATCTCTGTCTTTTTAACTTTTTATGATAGAAATTTTTAAAGATACACAAAAATAGTAAAACGAATCCCTATGTATCTTCCACCAAGCATAGTACTTATTCCCTCTATTTCCCAGACAGCGTGTCATTTTACCTATAAATACTGCTAACAGATCTTTTTTTTAATATAACAACTATGCCATTATCACATCTCGCAAAATTAATAATTCATTAATATCTATTTTTGTCCAGTCCATATATAGCTTCTCCACTTGTCTCAAAAATGGCTTTTATCATTGGTTTATTCAAAACATTATCCAGATAAGGTCCACATACTACATTTCTTTAAAAATTATTCTTGAGGCACCTGGGTGGCTCAGTCGGTTGAACGTCTGACTCTTGAGTTTGGCTCAAGTCATGATCACAGGATTGTGGGATCAAGCCATGCATTGGGCTCCACACTCAGTGGTGAGTCTGCTTGGGATTCTCTCTCCCTCTGTGCCCCCCTAAATAAATAAATAAATACATACATACATACATACATACATACATACATATTTTTTAAAAATTACTTTTAAGTGTTTTATTCTCTGGTAGTGTTCCTGCCCCCTCACCAGTGGCCTCACCATTCCCTTACATTTTTTACCCATAACATTGATTTTTTTTGGAGAAGCCAGGTCATTTGTTCTGATAAATGTCCCCTACCCTTGATTTGGCCTGTTACTTCCTCATGGTATTATTTGCCTTGAGTTCGCTGTCAACAATTTGTTTTCTATACTTCCCTACTCTTGTGGGATTTTAATATGCTCTAACCTACTTATTGTCGAGCTGACTGTGCAAACATCATTTCCTCAGAGAAGCCTTCCCTTACTCCCAGACAAGGTCAGGCCTGGGACCATTGTTATGTTCTCAGACCCGCCCCCTGTTATTCCTTCAGCACTCGGCACAATTTGTAATTATACACTTATTAAAGGGATTATTTGATTTAGAACTGGCTTCCCCCTCGTAAAGGGTAGGCTGGGGCTGTGCCTCTTCAGTTCCAAGCAGGATGGCTACTGCACATCACGGACACCTTATCTGGAGTCTGTGCCCCACAGCCCACACATTGCCTTCCTGAACTTGGCTGTTGAAACGGGCTTATAGGGTGGGCCATGGGCTTATGGGGTAGGGCGCGTGGCTCCCAGTAACTCCATCCTGCTGCTGGGAGCTTAAATGCTTGGCCAGAGTTTCCCTATTCAGTGGGAGAGGTGGGGCTTTAAAGCCCTGTGATCTGCTGTCCAGAGTCTTACTTAGGACAAGCAGAAGAGTTGCAGCCAGCCTTGAAGTTGGTGATGGTGAAACACACTTCCCCTGAGTGACGTGAGAAGGCAGGAGTTAGTGATACAAAGCTGTTGGCTCGCAGTTGATCTCTCTTGATAGTCTCTCCTTTTGTGCTCACTTTCTGTTTTGAAATAATATCAGACTTACAGAAGAGTTGCCAGCATGGTACACAATTGTGATCATTTTATTTTTTTTTTAAGATTTTTATTTATTTATTCATGAGAATAAATAGACACGGGCAGAGGGAGAAGCAGAGGCTCCATGCAGGGAGCCCGACCTGGGACTCGAGGGTCTCCAGGATCAGGCCCTGGGCTGAAGGTGGTGCTAAACCACTGAAGCTCCCAGGCTGCCCGGTTGTGAACATTTTAATGCATTTGCATTATTGTTCTCTTCTTCCATCTTTATTCATTTTTTTTTTTCCTGGAACCAATTTGCAGGCATAATACCCCATTATCCCTCAACACTTCAGGGTTTATTTTGCATGGTTACTTTTGAGATTGGCCATGAAGTGGTTTCAGGGGGTAATTTTTGTCAGACCCCTAGGGACATCTTCTCAGGTGTTAGGAACTTCCCTTGGAGGCCTGTTTGGGAAGGAAGGGATTTTAGCATTCTGGGGAGAAAGGAGGAAGCCTAGTGGCCACAGACAGCCTTTCTAAACCTTGAGTCTGGGCAAGGCAAAATTCTGGCTCATTTCCTTGGACCATCTCCAGTGGCCTCATTGGCAGACAGCCTCTTTATCCACCACTTACTCAGCCCCAAGTATAACCTGACTTTGGGGGGGCACTGTGAGCAGTGTGGACTCAACCATGCCCTGGGGACCCTCAGCAGTAGTAACAAGAGTCCACATTACTGTACATTAATGGGTGCTTGCTTGACAAACATTCCCTTCCATGATTGTAGTCCTCAGGCAGCCCCCTCTAGTATGTACTGTACTTATCCCCATTTTACAGATGGAGACATCCTCAGGTTTAGATAGTTAAATGACTTACCTAAGGCCATACAGCTAAGAAGGTGGCAGAGCCAGGATTTGAAGTCAAGCAGCCTGGCACCAAAACTCACGTTGTTAACCACTGTACAGATGGTGACACCTTGTTGCCTAGAGATGTGTGAAAAGCTTCAAAGAGGAGGTGTGGTTTGGGCTGGGTTCAAAGGATAAGCAGAAGCTTGCTAGGCAGAGAGAAGTGTGGAGGAAGTTCATCTCCCGGGGTCCAGGGCATCGTGTGATGGCCACGCTGTGATGGCTATGCTGTGATGGCCACACTGTGATAGCCACGTGGTGAGCTGCGAAGGGCTGACCGGTGAGTGAGGGAGGGGAGGGAGAGGACCCAGGAGCATTGGCTCTGGGGATGTGGGGCTCCCAAATGTGTACCTGTATCCTGTGAGCATAGGGAGTACTAGGAGGAGGGAGTGCTGGATCACTGGAAATGACCTTGGCAACCTGTGTCTTCAGTGTTGGTGGTTTTATCCAAAGAAATGGCATCTGAACGAGGGTGGGAAGTTGGGAGACTTGAGAGTTTAGGAAATAGAGTCAAAGGACCAGATAACAAAGGAGGGAAGGGCTTCAGGTTTCTTCCTAGTTGGAATAAAGTAAATTTCTATTGCTGAGCACAATTGGCTTTTTTCATGGTGAACATGGTTCTTAGAAAACTCCTCCTAGCATGTGCTGGTTTCTGTGTTCTCTTTAAAGACTCCCGCTAAGTTAAGGGATTTGATGTTTATTGGGTGCCTGTAAGAGGCCAGATGATGTTAAATGCGTGATGTATATTATGTCATTGATTATTAATGTTGCTCTAAAAAAAGGACAAGTTAGTTGTCCCGACCTAGGCACTGGTAATTCTTGAATGTTGGTGCACATTCATTCTTGCATTCAACATATGTGTGTGTGTGTGTGTGGGTGTGTGTATTAAAGATTTTATTTATTTATTTGACAGAGAGAGAGAGAGAGAGAGAGAGAGCAAGCACAAGAAGGGGGAGCGGCAGGGAGCCCAGGGCAGGGCTCAATCCCAGGATCCTGGGAGCATGACCTTAGCTGAAGGTAGATACGCCTAACCAACTGAGCCACCTTGGTGCCCCTAACATATTTTTTTAAAAGCTGACCACATGGCAAGCACTGCCAGCTGCTGGGAATAGAAGTGTGAACAAAACAAAGTCTCTGCCTTCATGGAGCATATAGTCAGGCATCAGGCTCAAATGAAGCACATGGAAGACACAGATGGGCGCCCAGCTGCATCCCCAGGAAGTCTGATACAGTAAGTCTGCATCTGGGGAATGTAGAAGACAGCTAGGGCTGCCTCCAATTGGGTGGCTTAAAACAGAATTTTATATTCTCGCAGTTCTGGAGGCTAGAAGTTCAAAATCAAGGTGTCTGCAGGGCTGTGCTCCTTCCAGAGGTTCTTAGGGGAGGATCCCACCTTGCTTCTTCCTTGGCGCTCCTTGGCTTGTAGCTGCTTTAGACCATTCTCTGTCTCACTTTCACCTGGTCTTCTTCCTGTGTCCATCTATACCTTGTCTTTCCTCTATGTCTGTCGTGTTTCTGTTTTCTGTTCCCATGAAGATGCCAGTCATTGGTTCAGGGCCCACCCTAATCCAGTACAACCTCACTGTACCTTGATAATATCTGTAAAGACCCAATTTCCAAAAAAAAAAAAAAAAGTCACATTCTGAGGTTCTGAGTAGATATGGATTTTGGGGAGACATTATCCAACTCAGCACAGGAGGAGGCCTTGATTTTTCTGTGAATTCTCAGAAGATTCCAGTGCCCATGATCAGCTAAGTACAGTTGCAGAAACCCTGAACTATAAATCCTCAGGGGAAATGGAGTCCCAGCTGGAGAGACTCAGGGGTAGTGGGAGTGGCTCCCCTACTGACCTGTGTCAGGCTGCGTGGTGGGGTCAGGGTGCCCAGGTGTGAGGGATGTGGTCACATCAGGAAGTGCCGAAATGAGCTTGGGGACAGTTTTTTAAAAGCCTGTGAGGGTTGTCTGTGGGGGCGTTGGGAGGTCTCAGGGGGCAGGGGGGTAGGAAGGGACCACGGAGAGGTAGGCACACATGTCTTTGACCACAGTTGGATGCCCAGCAGCTGTGGCCGGGCCTGTCACAGAGTATACCCTGAAGGGCAGTGGCTCCTGGGAATGAGGACGAATGTGTCCAGAGCTGGCCCTTTCCTGAGTTCAAGGGGCCAGTGAGAGATGTGGTGGCTTGAGGTGACCTTTCTGTCCTCTAGAAATAAACTACAAGCTTACGGGTCAACAGGAGGGGATGTCACCGACATTGTTGGCTCCCTGTGCCGCAAGACACCCCCTCCTGAGTGTTGAAATAGTATTCTCGCCGAGATGTTGGTTGTTTACCGAAAATACCTCCTAGGGCTTTATGAAGCAATTGGGGCAGAGAGGGGAAGGAGGGTGATCTTCGAGCCTCGCAGGGCCTCTCAGGTCAGTGGTGTGTTCTCCTGAGGCCTCTGAAGAACCAACCTACGCCCCTCCCCTTTCTTTCTCCCTTTTAATTTGCAAGTCTCCACTTCCTGTTGGTCACCTTGGTTACACATGGTGTTTCTTCATGTCTTGCTACTCTTTGTTCTCAGGCAGACACGATCCTTCAAGCTGTTTCCCAACCAGCTGGCCCAGTGCCTGGAGGCCCAGCCTCCCTAGGGAGGCAGCAGTTGGCAGCCCTGAGCATGGTGGGAAGCACAGAGGAGACCGGTGTGGTTTTCCTTCAGTGGTTGGTGTGGGGGAGCAGCTCAGCCCTGCTTTTGCACCTTGGGCCATTCATGAAGTGGTTGTCACACTCGGTGCAGTGTCACAGCCCACGCCCAGCCAGTTCCTCTGATGTCTAAGTCCAAGATTTGCCACTTAGGTGCAGCATGGCTTCAGTTCTCTGGGTGCCAACCAGTACCGGTGGTGGTCCCACTGACTGTGTCCACCTCAACAGAGTGAGTGCTGGGCTGGAGAGCCCAGAAGGAGTTACAGTTGTCAGGAGGGTGATCAGATGATGGGAGAGAGAACTGGGGGCATGTGTGTGTGTGGAGAAACGAGACTGGAGGGGCATATACCCACCTGTGTAGCTGTTCACATTTACCTCTCAGTGGTGGGATTCCTGCTGAATTTAATTTTCTTTGTACTCATATATGTGTTTTCTATAATTCCTATAGTAATCAGATATTTTATAATCAGTTAAATATGACATTACTTTGGAAGGAAAACACAAACCTAAACTATCCCATGGAAGCTACAGAACAGCATTAGAAGCATGGAGTCAGAAAGGCCAGATTCAGATCCATCCATCACTTATTAATGGGGTGAGGTGACCGTAAGCAAGTTGCATAGCCTCTCTGAGCTGTCCTTGTCTGGAATACTGGGACGAAGATAATCTCCACCTTGTCGGCCTGTTGGAGGATGAGAGGACAATGCATGGGACACAGTACCTGGCAAATGAGATACATATGTATTTAAAATTATGTATATAACACATGCATATAAAATGGGAGGTTGTATAGAGTTGTTCATCACAATGGGTGATTCTAGATATGCAGGAAGACCAGAGAGGAGGTATATAAGCCTGGGGATGCTGAATTCTAGGGAAAAGAGAAAGCTCTGTCCTTGCCTTGGGGTGGTGGCATGTGCCTCAGTCTACCCAATGTAATAGATGGTTTCCAAGTGTTTGCAGAGGGTTGGGAGTTGCCAAAATTGTTAAATAAATACGTATATATTTATATATATTACATATATATGTATTTAGGAATTTATATATATTTTTTCCAGGAAAAAAAAATATAATATATGAGGTAGGGCAGTTGTAAGGAGGATTTAATTTGGAGCCCAGTCCCTAGACCTCACAAGGCAGGGCACTCAGCTCCTGGCTGCCTGGGTGAGCTGGCATCTGTACCCTCTTGTGCCATTCCTAGGCTCCTAATACCATAGCTGTGTGGAAATTCTTACCAGGGCAATTCTGCAGGTGGAAGCAGTGGTTTTTTTGTTTGTTTGTTTTCTTTTTTTTCTTATCTCCATGAGCTTTTCAGTAAATCTTTTGCTTCACATCATCAACTTGGAGTTGAGCCAGGGATTTTCTCTGGAGTTTCACCTTGCAGACACATTGGGGTTTGATGTTCCCAGAATACCAGTGCCCAGCTGCCAGCACCCTAAAGTACCTCTCCCAGAATGTGCTCTCTGGGATGTTACTCTGCACTTCCCCCCGGCCCCCACCACCAAAAGTGATGGTGGTGATGGTGATCTGTGGTTAAACAGATTTAACCTTGAGTTTCCTAAAACTATGTTTTTTCCTGAACATGTTTCAGGGCTTCCAGTGAGCTGATAAATGATTCCTTTTAGGAAGGAACAAAGTAGTACGCAGTATATAGTATGGCTCGAAGATCCCTTCGAGCGAACCTTGGGTCTGGGATGTCACAGAACACACATTGGGAAACATTGCCTCTGAAATATCTGAGTATAGAGTGTATAATTTATCACTTTGAAGTTCCCAGTCCCTTGTAAAACACTACCGGCTTCCTCTCTGTTCACTCTCTATTGCTATTGGGTAGACTGAGGCACATGCCACCACCCCAAGGCAAGGACAGAGCTTTCTGTCACCCCTAGAATTCAGTATCCCCAGGCTTTTATACCTCCTCTCTGGTCTCCATGAGTATTTGGAATTGTACGCTATGATCGTTTCATTCAATCTAAGATCAGGAACAACTTATTTTTACTTACCTTTTCATTTCAAGTATTTGCCTTTGTCCAAATTGGAACATTTTGGTAATTATAAAGTGTCTCTTTTGTGTCAAGTAGTGGGGTCACAGAGTTGAGCAAAATGAACCCATCCCTTTCTTCCTGATTGTTTACAGTTGAGGAGTGAAAAAAGACACTAAAAGTGAACGGATGGATGGATGGACGGACGGATGGAGCAAAGTTCTAGATGCTTAGAGAATATGTGACAGGGGCATGACCAGGAAACACTTTTCAGAAGTGACTTCTCAGCTAGATCTGAAGGAAGAGTGGGTTAACAATGAGAAGTAGAACCATAAGGCAGTTAGAGAACAACACAGTGCAGGACACCAGGGGTTAAAACGAAGACTTCCCTTCCTCCCTTAATAGTAGAAAACAGGGGTGACTGGCTGAGCTTTTACAGTGCACGTGACCTCCAAACTCCTCTGAGGTTAGCCTCAAAATGCCGGCAGAACCTGTGTGTGAAGAGCACAGGCTGAATTTTCTCCCCCATCTGTCTGTCCTGCAGCAGTGACAGGCCAGGGTCCTTGCCCAGCTGTCCTGGCCATGGGCTGGGGCCTGTTGAACTGCACTTCAGCCTGGCCTCACTGGTTCTCCGGGGCATATCTGAGCCCAGCCAGGTGGAGAGTGTTTGCTGCCTCTGGCAAGGTCACTGCCTCTGTGGGGGAGGGGAGACACAGGCCTGCAGGCTTCCGAAGCCTGTCCAGGCAGCCCGCTGCCTCTGCGTGCGTCCCAGCTTGGGCTTTGCAGGCCTTGTGATTCACTTGTCCTTGGCCTTTCTCGGAGCACTATCCTTCTCAGATAATCCTCTTTCAGCTTTGGAACCCCCAGACAGAGCTCTTGGTCAGCAAGCAGAGTGGTTTCTAAAGCCTTTCTGGACGTGTACCACCTTCCTTTCCCCCAGAATGGTGCCTCTAGTCATAGAAGTGTCCCTCATCACAGCGGAGTTTCCCACTCAGGGCAGTCCCCGCGACACACTCCTCATTAGTCCCCCCAGGAAAGATACAGGACTGGACAAGGGTGTCAGGGGTGGGGCTGGGATGGCCACAGGCAAAGAAAGCATTCCTCCAGCAGGTGTTGGCTGGGGTCACACCTGTATTCATCACGAAGAACACTCCATTCCATTCGTGTGTTCATATATTCATTCACTCATTCGGTAGGTATTCATTAACCCTTTCTGTGTGCCACATGCCGGGGGTACAGCCGAGACCTGGAGAGAAAAGTGGCTCCTTCTCTCACAGAGATCACTTTCTGCAGGTGGAAGGAGGAGGACAGTTAATAAGCAGGTAGACCGTTTACTTGACAGCCACTGTGCAGTGTGGGAACACGTGGGCTGCTGTGGCATGGAGGGAGGTCAGGGAAGGCCTGTCTGATGAGTTCCAGAACAGACCCTGCAAGGAAGAGAAATGGCCCAAATGTCCAGAATGGAGGTCTGGTGGAGTCACAACACAACCTTACTAGGATGAAAGGCTCAGCTGCTATTCATGGTTTCCATGCCATCTGAAAGGGGAAGTGGATTATGATCCACTTGTAGATTATGATTCCACTTTGTGGAAGTTTGCACAGAGAAAAACAGCCGAATAAGACCTCTCTGTGCATGAGAGATCAGTAGTGATATTTGTTATTTTTTTCTACGTTCAAAAATTTGTCAGTGAATATATAATTTATGACTAGTAAAAAGCAAAAAAAAAAAAAAAGAAAAGAGAAAGAACACTACTGAGTTGGACCTGAGTGAGACCTTGCATCTTGTAAGGACAAGGTGGGAGATTTAGCACGGGGCTCGCATGGGGCATGTTCTTAGAAACGGTGATTTTCTCATGGTGATGATGTGGGGTTGCCCAGGCATCCTTGGGGATACATTGTGAGCTGGGCCTTAATATGGTAAGTATCCAGGCCCTCCCTGCTTTTCTTTTCAGACTGGAAACACAGTAATTAAAAATTCATATCGGTTACACATTGAATGTTTTTTTAAGTTTCAGTCTTTTCTTTTTAATGTTATTTACTTTTTTTTTTAAGATTTTATTTATTTGAGAGAGAGCATGTGCGAGAGAGCACAAGCAAGGGGAAGAGCAGAGGGAGAGGGAGAAACAGACTGCCTGTTAAGTAGGGAGCCTGACATGGGCCTTGACGTGGGGCTCAATCCCAGGACCTTGGGATCATGACCTGAACCGAACCGAAGGCAGACGCTTAACTGACTGAGCCATCCAGGCACCCTAATTTGTTTTTATTAAAAAATAATTGACATGCAATGTTATATTAGTTTCAGGTGTCTAACATGGTCATTAGACAATTCTATACATTAAGCTGTGCTCACCATAAATATAGTTACCATATGTCACCATGCAGTGTTATTACAGTATAGTGACTGTATTCCCCATGCTCTAGTTTTCATCCCTGAAACAATCTATTTTTTAATTGACGTAACATTATATTAGTTTCAGGTGTACAACATAAGGATTGAATATTTTTATACATTGGGAAATGATCACCACATCAAGTGTAGTTATTAGCATTTTCACTTCACAGTTACATTTTTTTTCTTGTGATGAGAACTTTTAAGATCAACTTTCAGCAACTTTCAAATGTACTACAATACCGTATTCCTAACTATAGGCACCACGCTGCACGTTACCCCCCAGCATTCATTTACTTTATACTTGTAAGTTTGTACCTTTTGACTGTCTTCACCCATTTCGCCCATCTCCCACCTCGGACACTCCTCTGACACCTCTGACACCTCTGACACCTCTGACAACTCCGACAACTCCCAGTCTGTTCTTTGAGTTTGTTTACTTTGGGTGTTTTTTAAAAAATCCACAAAGTCGAAAGCATGAAAATAAAAATCACACAAGATCCGAGCCCTCCAAGATACCGCTGTTAACATTTTGTTGTATATATAACAATTTTTTCTTGTCTGTTGTTACTGTTTTGTTTTTGTTTTTGTTTTTGTTTTTTACTATTACTCTTTTTAAAAACCAAAATGAACTACTTTGATAACATAAGCAGTTTTCTGTAGGGCAGATTCCACCCCCACAGCTGAACTGCATCATGGCCACCTGTCCCCGTGTCCCTGGATGGCTCCTGTCCAGATGTAGCAGAGGAGCCGTTTTCTCCCGTCAGGTCCAGGTGATAAAGGGCCAGTGGCTTGGGAGAGAGTTTCTGGAAGCCTCTGCCTGTGCCGCTGCCTCTAGTCATCGGTGCCCCCCCCCCCTTTCTGATGTTGCCCCTGCCCTGCTGGGAGGAAGGTCACTGCCTGGCCCGGTTCCTGCCCCTTCCCGCCCACACTGGCTGCTGAGCGCCTGCCAAGTGCCTGCCTAATCCGGGAGGGCTTTATAGGCCGCCCCTCGCAGGCTGCTCTTTTGTTTCTGGAATCCAGGCCCCTGGATAGGAGGGGTGGCTTCGTTCACCCCGGCTGCTGCTGGCTGCCTAGGACTTTAAGCCGACTTAGGTCAAAAGTGTTTGGGGAGGAATGCGGATCTTTAGAGCAAAGCCTTTATAATGAAGGCCTTTCCCCCCCTAATTGGGTTACAGAAGGATTCAGCCGGGCTCTCAAACTAAACACGGTAGGTAGGCGTGCTGGCGTTCCACGTTGTTGGTTTGCGAAGGAATCACCCTTCTCAGCACCAGAAGCTGAGGCCGGGAGCCCCTCATTCCATTTGGCTTGGGGGTTCTCTGAAGACCTGGGCTGGGTAGGTTTCCTTTCCTGCGGAAGCCCTCGGGCCCAGCTGTGAACCCTCAGGTAGAAAGCTTCAGTCCACCCAACAAAACGTGTTCCTTTGAGAGTCCAAAGAGCTTTTGACAGAGGCAGATAAGCTCAGTTTATCTCAAGTTTGATTGCCTAGCTTGAGGAAGAGGCCACTAAAGCTTGCTGATTGCTATTAAGTGCCAAATACTTTACAGTTGTGGCAGCGTGACCCCCGATTTTCAGATGAGGGCACCGAGGTTCAGAATTCACATGGCCAAGGTTAATAAATAGTGGAGTTCAGATTCCGTCCCGGAGCTGCCTAACGTAAGTCTGTGCCAAGCCGCTCCCCAGTATGTGGAGAGAGGAGTGTATTTGGTACAGGGAGTATATTACTGCATTCATTCTTTTTTTTTAAGTGACTGTTTTAGAGCAGTATCACAGCAGTATCTTTTTTAAAAGATTTTGTTTATTTGACAGAGCAAGAGTGTACAAGCAGGGGGAGCAGCAGAGGGAGAAGGAGAAGCAGGCTCCCCACTGAGCAGGGACCCTCCTGCCACCCATATGGGGCTCGATCCCAGGACCCAGGATCGTGACCTGAGCCAAAGGCAGACGCTTAGCTAACTGAGCCACTCAGGCACCCCTTGGTTCACAGCAACATTGAGCAGAAGGTACAGAGATATATAATATACCACCATATATATCCATATACCACCTGCTCCCACATTTGCACAGCCTCCCTCGTATCCACGTGCCCCACCACACCACAGTGGTACATTGGTTACAATTGATGAACCTCAGTGACACATCATTGTCACCTCAAGGTCTGCATTAGGGTTCAGTCTTGCTGTACATTCTGTGGGTTTTGACAAATGTATAATGACACGTATCCACCATTGTAATATTATACAGAGAAGTTTCGTTGCCCTGAAAATCTTCTGTCCCTCACCCACCCAACCCCCCGGCAACCACCACTCTTTTTACCCTCTCCATTGTTTTGCCTTTTTCAGAATGTCCTAGAGTTGGAATCATATAATATGAAGCCTTTTCAGATTGGCTTCTTGCACATAGTAATTTAAGGTTCCTCCTGCCTTTTCCTGACTACTCATTCTTTTTTCACCCGCACACATAGTTCTTGAGCACCTGCCCCTGTGTCAGGCACACACTGGGCATGGGGTAAATGGTGCAGGCAAAACGGACACGGCCCCCACCCTCAGGAGCAAGAGTCAGTACGAAGACACACATAAATAAGTAAATATTTGGCCATGAGGAACAGCTTGCTATGAGAACCAGGGGGACCTGATGTGAAATGATGAGGGGTCAGAGAAAACCTCTTTTAGGAAATGACGTTGAAACCAGTATCTGAGCAATGAGCAGAAATGGGGATGGAGAAACGGGGATAAACAGCCGTTCTAGCTTTCAGAATCCTGGCCACTTCTGACGCCAGCGTCTTCTGGGAAGCCCTATCTGCTTACTCCTCCTTGACATGTATTGTTGCCCGTTCCAAAGGTCCATAACTTTTTTATTTCTTTTATGCACGAATTCTTCCTTTGAGAATCGGCTCAAGCCAGTGGTTCCTTTTCCCAGAGAAGTATACAGAGGGAAGAACTACAGTGTGTTGCTTTGAGCACTCTTCTCCCAATTAACCCAAGAGAAATGTCCAGAAGCATTAAGTTTGGCTGAGTTGAGCAGGGAGGGAAGTTAGGACTTTGCATATCTTCCTTGTTGTGTTTTGGGACTTTGAACTGCCCTGATGAGGGCCAGGCAGCCTGGGACAAAGGTTAGTTGTCTGATTTCCGGCAGCTGCTGCCTTGGAACACCAAGGATCTGTGATTGTGATTGCTTCTTGTCAACAGCCTCTGAGCCCTCTGTCAAGAAGAAATACCCCAGTAGCCTGCAAGCTTGTGGGGGCTGCTGGAGGGTGGAAAGGGAGGCTGCTTTTGGAGCTATAGCTGCCCCACTGGCCGCAGCTACCAGCTGTCTGGCCATAGTCTTAGAGGATCCCAGCTGAGAGGTCTTCATGTATAGCCACCCTGCCTTTGTTGATGCCCTGCTCTAAGCCCTTCAGCGGCTCTCTCTGTTGCCCTTAGGGCAGGCTAGATATCTTAGCAGGACACGCAAGATAGGACTGTGCCCACCACCCCCACCTGCCCTGTCCAGGGACACCCTACCTGTCTCTGTAGAGTGCTCCAGATTCCCTGGGGGGAACACCTGGGTAACTTTGCAAGTGCTGTCTTTACTGCTGAGCTTCTTTACTTCCTGCATCTTCAACAGGTCAATTCCTAGACATCCTTCCAAATCTTGCCTGGATACATCTCTCCTTTTTTTTTTTTTTTTTTTTAAAAAAAGATTTTATTTATTTATTCATGAGAGACAGAGAGAGAGGCAGAGACATAGACAGAGGGAGAAGCAGGCTCCCTGCAGGGAGCCTGATGCAGAACTCTATCCCAGGACCCAGGGATCACAATCTGAGCCAAAGGCAGATACTCAACCACTGAGCCACGGGCCACCCAGGTGTCCCACATCTCTCCTTCTTGATGTTCCCACTGACCACTCCTCTAGACCAGTGGGGCCAGGGCATTCGCTACTCACTACCAGGACCAGGATGCAGTTCCTCTTTCCATCCCCGTCCTCCCCATCCCTGTTGTCATTTCTTCCACAACTGGTTATTGGGCACCTGACAATGTTCCCTAGTCACCCTAGGGTGCTGACCAAATGGTAAGGAGCCAATCAGACCCAAACCCTGCCCATAAGGACTTTGAGATCCTACGTTGACCACATAAATTCATCAAACACTGGAGATAAATAATACACAGAGAAGTCAAGGTTCTTCTTTAAAGAAGTTAAACTGACGATAAAAGATCTTCTCCATGATTTAAACAACAACAAAAAATCAGGGGAGACTGGCTGGCCCAGTTGTTGCATCTTGTGACTCATGATGTCCAGGTTGTGAGTTCAAGCCCCATATTGGGTGTAGAGGTTACTTAAAATGAAGGGTTGAGAAAGTCTTGTGGTCTCAGATCAGTTGCACTTAAGTAAAGCCTGGGGTCTCGAGACTTTTTCAAACTCAGTTTCTTTATATGTAAACAAAAGGGAGAGGCAGTAATTTATTCACCATGGAGTACCTTCCATGAGCAAAGCTCTAGGGTTACCAAGAGAGCCATCCTGGCCTCCATAGGGGAATAAGCCAGAAGAGAAGAGATCCCAGCAGGAAATCTCAGGTCAGCCTTCACTTCCCCAGAGAAGGCCTCACTCTCACTCCCTCTAAGATGCGGTGCTTTCACTGCATGTAGCCTTCCTTTGTAGTGTTGATCACAGTTTGGACTTGTGTAATTGCCTTATTATTTGATTTCTAGCTCTCTTACTGGGCCATAAACTCTGTGTGAATGGGTGATGTGTCCATCTTATTGTTTTTACAACAGCTTTATTGAGATATAATTCATATGCCATAAAATCACTCTTTTAAAGGATACAGTTCAGTTGCCTTTAGTGCATTCAGAGTTGTGCAGCCATTAACACTATCTAATTTCAGAATATTTTCATGATCCCAAAGAGAAACCCCGTATCCATTAGCAGTCACCCCCCATTAACCTCCACCCAGCCCTAGCTCCCAGCAACCACTAACGTTATTTTCTGTTTGTGTGGATTTGCCTATACCAGACATTTCATATAAATAGGATCACAATATGTGGCCTTTTATGACTGGCTTTTCTTCACATAGCATGTTTGCAAGGATCATGTTCATGTCCTTTCTTTTTTATGGCCAAATAATATTGTGTTGTATGGATATGCTACATTTTGTTTATCCCTTGATTCCCTGATGCACGTTTGGGTTGTTTCCGTTTGGAGGCTGTTATTGATGCAGACTAGCTGGGTCCAAGGACCCAGAAGGGGTCCTGCAGAGCCAGCCAAGAGGGTCCTTGGCTTCTCACAGGATAGAAATTAAATGTGAGCCAAGAGGAAGTGAGAGCAGTTTGTTGAAGACAGAGCAGATACAGACAGAGCATCTGGGAGGCTCAGAAAGGAAAGAAGAGTGAGTCTCCTCTTTGCTTGGGGCCTGGGGTTTTTATTGACGATGGTGGTCTGGTGCAGTGTCTTCTCAGGCATCCAGGAACAAAGAGGGGTGTTTAGGTGTCCATAAGTCATTATGCCCTGAGGCCAGGGGTCTTGGTGAGTCATTGGTCTTGAAAAATGTTCATGATGACCCTGCCCCATCACTCCTTAGATGTTATCTGTTGGGCTCAAAGATTCCAAAGAGATTATTAACTCCTCGATCTTTACAAGAAGGACAAATGTTATCTGTACCATAATGCGTCCGTAGGGCAGGAGTGTAGGTCCTAGGAAGGATAGAGACAACAAAAAAGTAGTCTCTCTTGGGATCTCTTCAGTGTCTCTGTCCTGTGAGGGATAATGCTGCCAGAAACATTCTTATACATGTTTTGTGTGGGCATATTGTGGAATTTGTTCGCATCCTCACCAACACTTGTTTATTTTCTGATTTTGTTTTTATAATGGCCATTGTAATGGATGTGAGGTGGTATCTCATGGTGGTTTTGATTTGCATTTCCTAGTGATTAAGTGTTGCACATCTTTTCATGTGCTTATTGGCCATTTCTGTGTCATCTTTGCAGAAATACCTAGTCAGTCCTCTGCCCATTTTTAAATTGGGTTGTCTTTTTATTGTTGAGTTGTAAGAGTTCTTTATATATTCTGGATACCGCCTCTTACTGATACATGATTTCCGAACATTTTCTCCCATTCTGTGGGTTGTCTTTTCACTCTCTTGAAGTCTTTTGAAGCATGAAGATTTTAAGTTTTGAAGTCCTTTGGGACACCTGGGTGGCTCAGTGGTTGGGCGTCTGCCTTCAGCTCAGGACCTGATCCCAGGATCCAGGATTGACTCCCACATCGGGCTCCCTGCATGGAGCCTGCTTCTCCCTCTGCCTGTGTTTCTCCCTTTCTCTCTGTGTGTTTCTCATGAATAAATAAATAAATCTTTAAAAAAATAAGTTTTGAAGTCCAATTTAGATTTTTTTGTTGTTGTTTCGACTTTTGTGTCATATCAAAACCATTGCCTAAGCCATAAAGATTTGTTTTTGTTTTCTTCTAAGAGTCTTACAGTCTTAATCTTACAACTAGGTCTGTGTCTGTCTTTTACTAGATTATATCCTCAGTGCCTGGAATAATGTCTGATATACAGAAGGTACTCGATACTGAGTTAAATGAATGAATTGATATCTCTTGAATGAATGAATGAATGAATGAATGAACAGATATCACTTGTCCCAGAACTGTTGCTACCTAAGTAGAGCCCAGGGCTGTGAAAGTAGCATTGTACAGACAAGGGACTCCAGTTTGTTTTACTCTCACCCCCGTGAACCTACCATGAGCGAGCTCCCACAGTTATTTTTCTGCCAGATCTTTGTTTCCAGTTTTTCCTCGATTTTGCGTCTCTTTAGTTTATGTACTCGCCCGAATGTAGCTATGGCATTTCCTAAATTAACCATGTTGGGCCTACTTTGGTTCAATTGCAAATAGAATAGATATATAAGAAAATCTTTCCTGTCATAAAAATCTTGGTTGGTTTGATATTTCTCTTGTTGGCTTTTCTTGTGTTAGAGAAATAAATTGGGATAACGTGGCAGTACACAAATTACAAAGTGAAAGTTGCTTCCTGGTGGAGAAGTATGTTTGGAATTTACTTTTAGGAAAAAAGTGTACATGTAAGCAGAGAGCGGAAAGGTAAAATGAAAGCCAAGGAATCTGGATGAAGGTTATTTTAGGAATTCTTTATACTATTATTTTAACAGCTTTTTGTACCTTAAATATTTTTTAAAAATCATCTCTCGCAGTCTCACCTACAGAGAAAATTAAGCTGGGGACCCTGAGAGGTGCCTGTGTGCTGGTGTTTACATTCATCTTTCATTTAATCCTCAACCGTTGAAAAGTGACAAAAGTGAAGGCAGGTGACCAGGCTGGCACAACTTGGTTGATAGTACAACCGGAATTTGGATGCTGGTCTCTGACCTCCAGTCCTGTGCTCCTGTACATGCTAATCTTTTCCCCAGGGAATGACTGGGGTCGTTGGCACCTGTTACCTCCTTCACCTGCCTCTGCCATCCTATCCTTGACACTTCATAAACCTGTGCTCATTGAGGGCAGATGGGAGATGGTCCGGGAGTTTCTGGAATGGGGGCGCGGGACTACCATCCTGGGACTGGAAGGAAAACAAACAGGGTGTGGAGGGAATCTCTGCCCTTTAACCAGCCAGCAGATAGGCCCCCCCGTGTCTTGCTTTCCTGGGGCATCTGAGGCTCTCGAGGGGCAGCCCTGACCCCCTCCTTCTGTCCTGCCTGTCCTCCAGGAGCTGAAGCTGCCCGCCTTCCGAGCCCACTCCCCACTCTTGAAGAGCCGCCGGTTCTTTGTCGACATCTTGACCCTGCTGAGCAGCCACTGCCAGCTGTGCCCCGCGGCCCGGCACCTGGCCGTCTACCTGCTGGACCACTTCCTCGACCGCTATAACATCACCACCTCCAAGCAGCTGTACGCCGTGGCGGTCTCCTGCCTCCTGCTTGCAAGTATGTGCACTCACTGCTTCCTGCTGCCCCCCTCCTTGGAGCCTGGGTGCTCCCGAGTCATTTTACATTTCTGAGGTCTTTGCACGTCTTCTGTGTCCATCCTTTGCTGAGTGCGAACTATAGTGGTAATAATCAACATTTTCTTTAGCATTGGTTATGTACCAGGCTAAGTGATGAGGATTTTAGCCACTTGGTCTTAATAAATCCGCACCGTAACCCTAGGAGATGGACATTTGATGGTACCCCCATTTAACCGAGGCACGGAGAGATTAAGAAGCTTGCCTTGGGTCATCTAGCTTAGTAGATAGCAGGTAAAATTTGAACCCAGAACTGCGAGAGCCAGAACCTGTGCTCTTTTGGTCCGTGTTACCTGTTTCCTTGCATGAGGCCTCTGAACGTGCTAGAAGGAGAATCTCTGTTCTTCGGGGTATTTGGAAATGTGACTGCTTGACTGGGGCCAAGCAGGGCCCACTGTGTTGTCACCAGGCCTGGACACTGGCCTCCTAGGGTTTGCATCTTCCAGCAAGGCCTCACAAAACACACAACATACCTTTGACAGTCCGTCTACCTGCCTTGGTAGAGACTACCACATGACTATGCTGCTCAGGGGATGTGCTTAAAACACGGTTCTGTCCTGTCATCCTACCATCCTGCCGCTTAGAATCCACCCCCTGGTTTACTGGCAGTCTGAGGGTAGGGATCAGCTGTCAAGGTCCTGTCTCTCTGACCTGGTGCATCTCTAGCCAAGCCCCCTGCTGTCACAGAACTTTGCATGCACTGTCTCTTCTGCCTGGAGAACTTCCCTATCCCACCCCACCCCACCTGTCTGGTCCTAGTTAAATGTCACCCAGGCCCTGCATCCCTGAGAAAGCCTTCCCCCGTTGCCCTAGGCAGGTGAGGTCTCCCTGATAACACATTTCCATGGCATCCTGTATTTTAATTAACATCCATCTCCAGGGCAGCCCCAGTGGCGCAGTGGTTTAGCACCGCCTGCAGCCTGGGGTGTGATCCTGGAGACCCAGCATCGAGTCCCACGTCGGGCTCCCTGCATGGAGCCTGCTTCTCCCTCTGCCTGTGTCTCTGCCTCTCTCTCTCTCTCTCTCTCTCTCTCCCTGTGTCGCTCATGAATAAATAAATAAAATCTTTAAAAAAAAAAAAAAACCATCCATCTCCCCCACTAAACAGTGAGTTTAAGGAAAAGTAGGGAACCTAGTACATAATAAGACCTCAGAAAAAATATTGGTGGAATAAAGGAATGAATGAAGCTAGGGCCCCGCACTTCTCCAAGGCGCCTTGACGCAGAGGGGCAATATGCCCCAAAGTGGCTAGCTGTAGTCATGACATTTCCTTGACATCTCTTTCTTTCTCCTTAAAATTCAGCCAGAGTTGATATTCCCCTCCACAATAAGTTGCTGTCCTGTTTTATTAAATCGGCTCCTCCCCAGTCCTTGAGTCTCACAGGTGCTGCGAGGAGATGGTACCCACTTTCTCCTGTGGCTTTGTCTGCTCTTGGCACGCTGCCATGAACCCCTATGGGCACGATCACCTAGTTCTAGAAGCATGGCTTTTGAGTTTTAAACACTCTGTATTGTTTTCCACCATGGCACCATCCACCTGCTGTGGTGTGTAATCCCTTTCACTGCTTAGAGTTTACAGCCGCCCAGTTTGTCATTTGCTCTACGTTGGGCCAGCTGGATTTCCTGTGTTCTACAGAGAAAGCAGTCTTGCTGGGCGGGAATCCAGCCTGCCTAGTACTTCAAAGTCCCAAATCAACACGCAGCTCTCTTCCGTCTTAGGCTCACAAGACATCCCCATCAGCTTCAGCCGAGGGCAGAATGGGCATCGCGTTTCAGGCGGCCCAGGAGAAGTCTGCACCGTGGCCTTTGGCCTGCTGCTGTCTGTGATCTATGGGCTGCATCGAGGCCCCATGGGGGCAGGGGACTTAGATTTCCATGGGGCCATGGAGGCTGTCCCCCAGCATCTGTCTGGGGAGCCGGGACGTGAGGCGCACACTGGAGACGCCTTTGTGCAGCTGCCGCCATGGCAGAGGGAAGGGGGCCTTGCAGACGGGGCGGCAGACGCCCTCACCCACATGTCTGAGGGCAGCAGCCAGCCTGGGGCGGCAGGAACGGATTTTTCAGGACACCTGCCATATGCTCAGAGGCCTCAGGAAAGAAAAGTTTCCATGACAGCCTGAAATCCTATTGAATGCTCCTTCCCCTCTCCCCAAGCTGACTGTAAGCCACAAGGGGGGTCACCTTGCCTCAGAAAGCTTTGAGTTCTGCTAATTCAGTACCAAATAATTCCTCAATAAGAAGAGCTACAGTTCTTGCCCCCACCTGTCAGGTCTTCAGGCTTTAGAGCTTCCTCCAGATAAAGGCCTTTGCACAGATGCAACCTTGTACCTATGTACAGCCCCTCTGCCCCTTCAAAGTAAGGGTCAGTCAAGGGGTCTGTGTACAGGCCAATGGAAAAGGCGGGGGGGGGGGGAGCAAGAACTTATAGGTTGTTCCGTGGTGGACAAGTGGCAAAGCCACCCCTTGGTCTTCCAATGACTGAGTTAACTGTCTGCATTTCCTACACAGGATGGCATCCTACTCTAAATATAGTCTAGATATAAATATACTATAAGAATAGGAGAGCCACTCTCTCTACCCTCTGCTCCATCTTCTACAGCTTCCCTCCCCCTCTGTCTTTTTGCAGTTGTAGTAGTTGCTTAATTGAAAGGATAATTTGGCAGGATGGAGACCTTACAACTCCCAGGTGAGTTGGCTTTGACAGTGTGCCATGCCTGTCATCCCTGCAGCAACAGCTTTGTTACTTACTGGTCCCTCTCTGTGCACCCAGCCCTGTGCCAGGAACTTAACACTCATGTCATGTGGAATCCTCTCAACCAGCTTATGTACTTGAGCTGTCATCTGCCCATTCTGTAGGCTCAGAGAGGCTGAGTAACTTGCCGAGGGTCACACAGCTCAGAGTTTTGTTTATTTTTAATTGCAGTAAAATTCCTATCACAACATGAAATTTACCATTGTAACCAATGTAAAGCGTACAGTTTCAGGGCATGTAGTACATTCACACTGGTGTACAACCATCCCCTCTCTAGTTCCAGAACATTTTCATCACCTTAAAAGGTACCCTTGTATCCATTAAGTGGCCACTTCCCATTCCTTCCCACTCCTAGCCCTGGCAACCACTAATCTATATGGATTTGCCTATTCTGGATATTTCATATGAAAGAGTCACATAATAGTGAGCTTTAGTGTCTGGTTTCTTTTACTTAACATTTTCAAAGCTTATCCAAGTTGTAGCACACGTGAGTACTCCCTTCCTTGTCAAGGCCGAATGACGTCCTGTTGTATGGATATAC
The DNA here is from genome assembly GCF_053574225.1 of Canis aureus. NCBI lineage: Eukaryota > Metazoa > Chordata > Mammalia > Carnivora > Canidae > Canis > Canis aureus. The sequence goes on from NC_135614.1 coordinate 52,278,254, forward strand.
CACAATTTGTTTAGCCTTTGTCTTTTGATGGACATTTGGGTTGTTTCTGCCATTTGGCTATTATGATCAGTGGTGCTATGAACATTCACCACCAGCTTTGTTTGGACACCTGTTTTCAGTTCTCTTAGGTATAAACCTGAGAGTGGAATTGCTGATTAGAATTGGCTCTTCGGGATCCCTGGGTGGCGCAGCGGTTTAGCGCCTGCCTTTGTCCCAGGGCGCGATCCTGGAGACCCGGGATCAAATCCCACGTCAGGCTCCCGGTGCATGGAGCCTGCTTCTCCCTCTGCCTGTGTCTCTGCCTCTCTCTCTCTCTCTCTCTCACTGTGTGCCTATCATAAATAAATAAAAAAAATTTAAAAAAAAAAAAAAAAGAATTGGCTCTTCAGTGCAGCCCAGGTGGCTCAGTGGTTTAGCGCCGCCTTCAGCTCAGGGCATGATCCTGGAGGCCCCGGATCGAGTCCCATGTCGGGCTCCCTGCATGGAGCCTGCTTCTCCCTCTGCCTGTGTCTCTCATGAATAAATAAATAAAATCTTAAAAAAAAAAATTGGCTCTTCAACGTTGAACTTTTTAAGGAAACTCAAGAGTTTTGCTGTTGCCTGGCTGTTGCTGCTCAGAGATGACTGGGTGTTGACTCCTTGGCCCCAGGACAAGGAGCAAACTGAGGCAGGAGGAAGGGTGGGAGGGGCGCCTGGGTGACTCCGTCGGTTAAGCCACTGACTATTGATTTCAGCTCCGATCATGATCTCAGGGTCCTGGGATCAAGCCCTGCCATGGCTATGTACTGATTGTGGAGCCTGCTTAAGATCCTCTCTCTCTCTTCCTGTTCCTCTCCCCCTCCACACTCATCTGTGTGCTTTCTCTCTCTAAAAAAATATTTTTTTTAAAGGAGAGAGTGTGGGAAAGAAAACCAGAAAGGCCAGAGGCATGACCAGGATGGTCTTTTTGCTAGGGCAGCATGGCCTTAAATGCAAGACATTGTTATTATGATAAAAAAAAAAAGTATGAAATACATTTTTATTGTTAAAAAATCCAAATGAGGGGCACCTGGGTGGCTCAGTGGTTGAGTGTCTGCCTTTGGCTCAGGTTGTGATCCCAGGGTCCTGGTATCTAGTCCCACATCAGGCTCCCTGTAGAGAGCCTGCTTCTGCCTCTCCTGCCGTGTCTCTCATGAAGAAATAAATAAAATCTAAAAAAAAAAAAAAAAAAAAAAAATCCACATGAGTAGCACTTATATAAAAAAAAATTTCTTTCCCCCAAACCTGTGGTCCTTTTGCTACAGTTTGATCTGTATACTTCCAGACCCAGACTTATTTATGTGTTTTCATAATTGGGAAAATAAATCTATTTTCATTTATAAGGAGGAAAAATGAATCCTATATTATACCCATATGAACTGCCCAGTAAACAAAATTGTAAGATTCTCCCCTTCCCCCTGCCTTTTTTATTTTCTCTTCCTCTCTCTCTATAGAGATATAGATGAAATAGATTAGATAGATAGATAGATAGATAGATAGATAGATAGATAGATAGGTAGGTATAGATATAGATATAGATATAGATAACCCCAGCTCCATCATACTTTCTCTTCTGGACTGTAAGTCCTATCCTGTCCTTCACTGATTGCTTCTGGTACATGAAAGGCAGGAAAAGCTAAGGGTGACAAGTCTGTTTCTTGGGCGTAAAGTCCTGACTTTCAGGTTTTCGTAGGTGAGGCTGAGTCCTCTGCTAGCCTTCATCTCAGCTCTCCTCCTCCTCCAGGAGAGGGGAGCATCAAGCAGGGGGTGGTCACATGGCCTTTCTGCAAGGCACTGGCCCTCTAGCAGGCCAGGATCCTTTAGCCCAGAGTGAATCTGTCATGTTCTGCTGCATGTACTTGGAGAAAGGCTCATCTTCCTACTGTATATTTTTTATTTTTACTTATTTCTTTTTTCTTTTTTTTTTTTTTTACTTATTTTTTTTTTAAAGATTTTACTATTAGAGACAGAGAGAGCACGCACACAGGAGTGAGGGAGGAGCTAGGGGAAGAGCAGAGGGAAAACTAATCTCCAACAGACTCCACACACTGAACACAGGACTCAACGTGGGGCTCAATCCCACGACCCCAAGATCACGACCCAAGCTGAAACCAATAGTTGGACACTTAACCTTCTGAGCCACCCAGGTGCCCCCCTCCCGTAGATTTTTAAAACTAGAAATGGTATACTCACTTGGATAGTGAGATTCAGAGGATAAAGGAGAAAATCCGCTACCCATCCCATGTGTCAAAGATAGCTTCTGGCAGTAGTTTCTTACATCTTTTTCCCAAATTGACCTGTATTTTCTAGAAATGTTCTGTGCATATAGAGACATAGAGTTAATCCTCATAATTCAAGGATTCTGTACTTGCAAATTGACCCATTCACTAAAATGTATCTGCAACCTCAAAATCAGCACCCACCGAACTTTGGCGGTCATTCACGGACTCTGCAGAGTCACTCCCTGTGCATTTCCCGGCTGAGGTGGAACAAGGCAACCCTGTGCCTTCTTGTTTTCAGAAGAAAACAAAGGTCCTTAAAAAGGGTCGTGCTTAAAAACAAGGGTTCTTTGCTTAGTCTCTTTAGCGCCACATTTTCTCATTTTTCTGCTTTTGGCAGTTTACTGTTTAAAATGGCCCTCAAGGGGTGCCTGGTTGGCTCGGTCAGTTGAGCATCCAAGTGTTGTTTTCAGCTGAAGTCATGATCTCAGGGTTCTCAGATCGAGCCCCCACCTGCTCCGCATCTCTCCTCCTCGCTCGTCCTCTGCCCCCCCCCACGCAGGTGCGCTTATGTGCTCTCCCTCTCTCCCCACCCCCCCAAATAAATATATCTTTTTAAAAAGTAAATGAAACAGTTCTCATACTGAAGTACTGTCTCACGTTCCTGAGCACAAGGCTGTGATGTGCCATAGAAAGAAAATACGTGTGCTGGGTGAGGTTTATTCAGGCATGAGTTCTCACGCTGCTGGCTGGGAGTTTGGTGATAATGAATTGACAGTATGTTGAACAGAAACTCACAGGTTTTGTATTGACCGATTAAGGAAAACGTGACCAGAGGCTCACAGGAACCTAACCCCATACTTCCCCCCTAGGAATATGGTTCTGTGTCTACTTGTTCAGTGTCCCCAGTGACTTTATAGAACATAGCTTCTGCAGAATGACCAGAATCAACTGTGTATTTACATAGGTGGGTTCATACCAAAAGTGCTTCCTTCGTAGTACACCAGGGACCATCTTTCCTGTCAGTCTGCAGGGTTTTACCTTACTCTGTATTGATGGTAGAGTTCACCATATCATAAACACTGCCGTCTGTTTGACGACTCCTCAATCAGTGGGCATCTAGATTGCCATCGGGTTTTTTTCATTACTGTAAATAATATGACAACAACTATCCTTTTTGCACACGTAAGTATGTCTGTGAGAAAAATGCCCAGAGGTGGAGTTGCTTTGGTCAAAGGTGTGTGCATTTAAGATTTTGAGAGGTAGCAGTAAATTGCTTTGCAGAGGCTTTAACCAACAGGTGAGCTCCCTTTTTTCTTTTTCCTTTCCTTTCCTTTCCTTTCCTTTCCTTTCCTTTCCTTTCCTTTCCTTTCCTTTCCTTTCCTTTCCTTTCCTTTCTTTTTTCTTTTTCTTTCTTTCTTTCTTTCTTTCTTTCTTTCTTTCTTTCTTTCTTTCTTTCTTTCTTTCTTTTCTATCTATCTGTCTGTCTGTCTATTTGACACAGAGAACAAGTACAAGCAGGGGAGCAACAGAGTAGAGGGAGAAGCAGACTTCCCACTGAGCAGGAAGCCTGACTCGGGACTCGATCCCAGAACCCGGGGATCATGACCTGAACCAAAGGCAGATTCTTAACTGACTGAGCCACTCAGGGACCCTAAGATCCCTTTTTTCTTAAATTCAACTTAATTTGTGGGAGCCTTTGGCACCACACTTCTCTATCTAAATAAACTATCAGAAGAGGAGCAGTGTGCCTCCCCCATGTTGGCCCCTCACAGGTGTCTACTTGTGGCTGTTCTTCTGTGCTCCCAGCAGGGAGTGCATTTGCATCCCGCCTTTCTGCCTTGTCCTGTCCAGGATGCTCAGATGAGAAACTAATTCCCCAGACCAATTGCTTTTAAGACTCCATAAGCCAGAAAAATCAATAGCCTCATCTCTTTTCAAAGGCACCGATTGAAGCCATTGGCTGTCTGGTACTTATGCTCTGGGCCTCAGGAAATTCTAGGAGAGGCCTGTCTCCCAGTAAAACACCTTCACTCCCCCTCAGTCGCCAAAAATCCCTTCCCTTCCCTCCCCCTGCTTTGACTACTTAGCAACTGCTGCTTCTGAAGAGCAGCTTCCTTGACAGCAGGGAGGGTAGGATGGGGTCTCTCTTGGAGATTTGGAAACTTGAAAGCATTGAAAGCAGTCTTAATCCCCCCGTAGACCCTAGACCCTAGACCCTAGACCCGGATGGAGGAAGGCCTAGGGAAGTTAAGCACACTAGCTCTCCCCAAAACTGGGAGTGCTTGAAATGCCTCTAGGGCACTAATTATAGCCAGCAGATGCAAAGGGGGCCATTTTTCCAGGTGGCCTTTTTAGGGGTGTTACTTTGGACAAAGCATGAGATTTATTGATTTTATTTACAGGATTATACCCAAATCTGCAAGGAAAGAAATATGGCAGCCCCCATGCAGGAGGTAATTTGTGCAAGGGGGGCTAGGAGGGAGCACTACCATTTCCTCCCTGCCACAGTCTCACATTTCAGAAATTGGCATGGGTCTTCCATTTGATGTGTGCCCTTAATATGACAGTCATTGATTATTTCCTCCAGAAAGCTGCTGCAGCATCAATGGTGCATCTTCTAATCAGTGACGTTTTGGTGGTGGCCACGCAACACAGCCTGGGGTGGACTGGAAAAAGTGGTCTGTTCTGTCACATGAGGGCCACACCAAGTACATCCGGGCTTGGGGCTCTGATGTTGCAGTGCAGTGAGTGAGGAAGGACTTGGTGATTTTCCATTTCCTTTTCCCATCTCTGCAGACTGGCAGGCTTAGAGCTATTTTCAGGGAAAGGATTTTGTGTGACGCGTCAGTCAGGAAGCTGGCTGGGCCGGAAACTCAGAAATGTAGTTTGCTTTAGCAACTGTAGTGCTCAGGCCTACTTGTCCAGGGCCTGGAGTTCTGGGATCCAAGTGGGGGTTTTTTGTTTTTGGGGGGTTTTTTGTTTTGTTTTGTTTTGTTTTGTGGCTGGTGAGAATAAGGGAGGAATCTTAAAATGCATGGGTTAATTAAAGATGCAATTAACCTTGACCCCATATGGGTGAGTCACTCAAAAGACCTTGATTTGACCTCTGCTGTATACCAGAAGCTATATACCTGGGGAGGCAGTAGCAAACAGAAAGAATATCTACAGGCCTTGCCACTGAAGACAAATCATTTCACACACATGTACTTAATATGCACTGAGCCTGGGAGACAGCAGGGCACGAAACGATCAAGTCCCCGTCCTCATGTTGCTTATGATCTGGAGGCATGTTCTAAAGAAGGAGCCTCCCAGCCAGGGATCACCAGCAGGTCTCTGGGCACGTGCCAAGCACGGGCTAGTGGCTTCTATGAAAATCTCAGTGTCTTGACTTTCAGGAGAATAGCCTGACCCACTTCTTCGTGGGATAATGACCAAGACATTGACGTCAGGCACCCTGTCTGGTCTTCACACTTATCTGCAGCTTGTGCTGGGAGCTAGGCCTTCATCTTTCTTTTCTTTTCATTTATTTTAACCTTGAACCCTCTCTGAATCCTTGTGTCTTACCGACCGAACTTTGTCCCCTGTTACATCCAGGATTGCCTTATACACATTCTCTTGTTAATGCTGACGTGGAGGAGGGCAGAGCTGTCAAGTTTTTATTCATCCAGGGCCCCTTCCCCTGAGGGAGAGCCACTGCCGAGTTTTCCAGATTATATGTCTTCCTTGCCTCACCTCGGAGGCCCCGGCTCTCAGTGGTGGAGGGAGTTTGCTCCCCTGTTCACAGCAGCCTCCCCTTCACTGGGCACCCACCACCTAGTCAGTGAGACTTGTAATACTACCAGCAGGGCAGCTTTGGTTCCTTTAAAACTTTCAGATCCAGAGAGGAACTAGGCCAGCCCATTATACCCCAAGTGGTGAGATTAGAGATGATTTTTAGGTTAGGTGTCTTTGCCTGGATTTTCGAGATTGTCTTGAAGGAGTATCTGTTGCCTCTCCCTGCCTCCTGAGTCTTTGTTTTAATTACAAGCATTTCAATGTCTAGACAGGAAAAGTGTCGTCTTTGTCACTGACGTGTTAGGGTTCCTGGAACTCTTCTAGGGCACTCCGATTTGTGAGTACTTGTAAAGCAGATTCTCACTGGGATAGTCTTGGACTAGGACAGACACACATGTTCTGGAGCCTTCTTTGGTAGTTACTCTGCCAATTCTGGCTTCTAGGTTCCCATCAGTGGCATCTTTTAAGAATTTTAAACTGTTTTTCTTCAGTGGGAGAATGATATTAGTTCCTTGTAGAAAATTAGAAAATAGAGAAAGGAATAAAGGAATAAAATAAAGGGGGCCTGGCTGGCTAAGTCAGTAGAGCATACAACTCTTGATCGCAGAGTCATGAGTTTGAACCCTGCATTGGACGTGGAGCCAACTTAATTAAAAAAAAAAGAAAGAAAGAAAAAGAAAAAAAAAAGAATAAAATAAAAATTACTTGCAAACTTACTACATTTTTTTTTTCTGTAATCAAAATTTGGGGTGGAGGGCAGACCTTGCCTGACCCCAGTGATCACGGAATGGCTAATAGGTTGTTGATATGCCAGGCAGTCTTCTGAGTTCTTTGCATGGATTTACTCATTTGATCCTCAGAACAATCCTATAAAATAGGCAGTATTATTTTCTCCACTTGCTAGAGGAGAAAGCTGAGGCCCAGTAAGGTGGGTGACTTACCCAAGGGAGTGTGAATGGGGATCCAGGTAGCCGTGTCCCTGAGTCCTTGCTCTCAGCCACCACACCACAGTGGCCTTTGTCCTACAGCTGGATCGCTTCCTTCGTTGGCCACACCAGGGAAGACAGACAAGCAGCTGGCGAGGTTGCTAGGAGACTCCCAGCTCTCTCTTCGGAGCCTGCAGACCACATGTTAGCTGACCTGGTTGAACACCTCAGTCTTTAGGACCAAGTTACAGATTTGGAAGACGCTCCCCTTCTAACCTTGAAAGAAGTGGCCACCTCCTCCTTTTCCCTGCTCCAGCAGAGGTGCCAGGACCCCTGATGTCCACACCTATAGCACTGCCATCCAGAAGGATTCATTCTCTGCTCTTGCTGCAGCTGCGGCCCCATCAGGCCTGGTCCAGAGCAGCCCCTGGCAAGCTGGGATGAGCATTCTACAAGGCAGTGACCTCTGTCATCAGAGAGGACTCCATTCCTCCGCATGAAGTACTTGCTCAGCCCTGGCCCCAGATGCCCACCGTGTACCTGAAAGGGCCCCCCACCCCGCAGCCCCTGCTTTTAGATAGGCAATGAAATTATTCATGAAGCAGAGCACAAAGGAGTCCAGGATTTCCAGGGGCCACTGCGTGAAGTCATTGTACCAGTTGCTCCATTCTGAGACAGGGAAGTCCTGTGTCAGAAGCCAGAAGGGAAGCCAATGTGTGACTCGGCTGGCCAAATGCCACCTCTGACCTGGGAGGCATTTTTACAATTTCCTCCCGAAGAAAACAACCACCCACAACCTCACCTCTTGTCTGTTTCCAAAGTTGGACTTAGGAATTGACTCAGCCTGTCAGAAATGTGCTTACTTTTATTCATTTATTATTCACTCATTCATTGATTCATTCTTCCCTACTCTGTGTCAGACTAGAGGTGCAGCCATCGGTGGAGCAACCTGCTTTTAAGAGAGGAAGGAGGGGCGCCTGGGTGGCTCAGTCAGTTTAATCACTGCCTTCAGCTCGGGTTATGATCCCAAGGTCCTGGGATCGAGCCCCCTCATCCTGCTCTGGGAGCAGGGAGTCTGCTTCTCCCTCTCCCTCTGCCGCTCCCCCTGCTTGTGCTCCCTCTCTCTCTCTCTCTCTCTCAAATAAATAAGGTCTAAAAAAGCGGGGGGAGGGGGAGCTAGGCCCTGGGAGGAGGGACACACTGTAAGGCAACCTGTGGAGGGGGACTCGGTTTGTGCTCCACCATCTCCAAGGCTCAGTGCATAGGAGGTATATCTGCAGAATGAGTCCTCTTCAGGGACAGGGACTGTCGACACTGCTTCCACTTAGGCCGTCTCTTTGGGGCTGTAAGACACCCACCCCGTAAAGACCTTTCTTTGTGTCCTGAGGAAAGATGGGACCCACCCAGGGAAGGTCCCAGATCCACCTTCATGTCAGGTCTCCCCAGCTGGCCCCTAAGATCAGAGGGTTTTTCTCTGGGACGTTTTCTAACCTCTAGATCCCTGCAGCACGTTAAGGGCAGAGTGGGGGCGGGGTGGGGGGGCACGCCCTGCTGCCTCACCTCCTGTGGTCTTCACAGCTTCTGCCCTCCCTGGAAGAGCACCAATGCCCTGTCTTTAGCTAAAGGCTTCTCGTGCTCTCTCCCTAGCTTTCTGTGTCCCCCATATCAGATCCTATCCAGAAACTAACCTGTCATCCCCGTGACTACAATTGCACAGTTGGCCCCAAATCGACAGAATTTCACAAAGAAGAGCAAGGTCCAGTGTTGGCAGAGCACTGGGCACCATTCCAGAATGCTGAGTTCTCACGCTACCTTTGCCAGTCCCACCTCTGTTGTTACCATCACAGGGGCCAAGATTCTGAGACCTGCCCAGCCCTCTGCCAGCAAGTGGCTGCGCCTCTGTAGAACCCCAGGGGAGTCGTCATCAGAGTGCCCTCTGCCCTCCGTGCTGCATTGCCAAGTACAACAGCCTTGGAGAGGGTGCTGTCTTCAGAGTAGTGTCCTGGCTTCTCTGTCACATTGCTCACAGTCTGTCTCCCATGGCTCCTCAGAAAGACACTGCCTGCTGGATAGATGAACAGTGTCCCCTAGGGATACCAGTGGGAAGCCCCCGTCTGGCCTCCAGTAACTACAGAACGCCAAAGAATTTTTAACTTTTTTTTTTTTTCAAGATTTTATTTCTTTATTCATGAGAAACCTAGAGAGAGAGGCAAAGACATAGGCAGAGGGAGAAGCAAGCTCCTTGGAGGGAGCCTGATGTGGGACTCAATCCCGGATCCCAGGATCACAACCTGAGCTGAAGGCAGGCGCCCAACTGCTGAGTCACCCAGGTGTCCCATCTGCCAAATTTTTTTAATGAAAAAGCTGGTTTGGGTGGATGGGGGGGTGGGGGTGGTCCTTTATCACAGAAGGCATCCCCTTATAGATACACTCTTGAATCCCCACTCTATCATTGGGGTAAAGTAGGTCCTGTTGATCCTACAGATCTTCAGTGGAAAGGCTCAGGCATCAAAGTGCTAACTAGCATAAGCAGAGAGGAGGATGAAGATGAGTGTGTGTGGAGAACAGGGCCATTGGGTGGGGAGGGGCACAGCCGACCTCATACCCACGTCCACGGGAATCCCTGCACCCACAACTCTCTGAGATGCTCTGGACTTCGGAGCCATTTATTTATCATTTAAAAAAACTAATCTTTAACCAGTTTATGCCAGATGCTGTGCTGGGTGGAGGGGTTCTGTGATATTCTACAAAGCACAGTTGACCCCTACCCTCATGGAGCAAATAGGCATATTTCCAGTTTTCCTTTGTCTCTTACCCCTGGGTGATTGGAGCAACTCACTCAATCCTTCTGAGCTTCTGATTCCAAGTGGGAGACACTCCCAGCCTCCAGGCTTGTTACCAGAATGGGCTGAGAGGGCAGCCACAGGGAGACTTCCCCTCCACGGGGGCTGCCTGTGTTTCTTGATGCCAGCTATTCTGTGGTGGAACCTGGCAGGCGGTGCAAACGTGGGAGTCCCTATGTTCCCAGAGCTCACACCCTGGTGTGTGCACATCCTGCCTCTTGCTGACTAGCTCAGTGACCTGGAAGTGCCCCACCCCCTTTGGGGAGGACCCATCCAGAAAGGCTGTGGACCCATACTCCCCTTTGCCTCCCCTTACATGAACCTTGGAACCTGCAGCCCCAGAGTGGAGTTCAAGGTCATAGTCCAGAGGAAGGAGACTGGAGCCACTCCAGCGTCCAGCACAGCCCGGCCGGTGGCATTGGGTGGGGGAACCTTTTATTGAGCTTGTTTCTACCCCTTTATCAGAGCCTGTAAGAAAACGTAGCACTGGCTACCAGCTTTGGTTCATCTGTACCTAATTAACAGGACTTTAGAAGAATATCCCAGGTTTGGGGAGCAAAGGATAAATACTGTGTTCTGTAATCCATAGAGCAGCAGCTGCTGCCATTTACAGGGTGCTCTCTGCACCTGAGGCCCGGTGCCAGTCACGTTACCTGTGCTGTGTCCTGAGCCTGTCTACCATCCTTGGAGGTATGGGTTTCCAGGTGATGGCCTGAAATCACAGAATGTATATGTGTGTATCACAGAGTTAAGGATGGAACACTAGCACCTGAGCCTGAACTTGACTGAGGCTTTTGCGGAGGGCGTTCTCACCCTATTTCCCGTCAGGACCTCCCACAGAATCTGGGTTCCCCCAGGTCACAGAATTCTCAGCCCTCTTTAAATCTTCTCAGCTCACATTAAACATTTGCCCTCCTGGTGGCCACTTCTCTGCCCTCCAGTGAAGGAAGAATCTGAGAAGGAAAGAATGAGCATCGGAAAGGTCTGCCTGCATTCAGCCGGGCGCTGCCGGGAACTAATGAGCCAAAGTACCTGGAGAGAAAGCTCTCCACCAGAGTTTCCTCTGGCCTCTCAGGCTCCCTCTAACCCTAACTGCCCAGCCCTTCCCACTGTCCCTCCGAAGCTGGCAGATGCCCCCTGAGGGCCAGGCAAGGCTGGGAAGTCACTGGAGCCACTTTCTATGCCCCTGCCCTGCCTCTCTTTCCTCCTCATCTGCACTTCACAGATTAGGATGGGGGCTCCTGGGGGCTGTGGGACAGCCATGGGGGTCTCAGTTCCTAATCTGATTTTGTTCTCGTTCTCAGATGACAAGATGGGGGGAGAGCTTTAAAATAGGAGAGTGGCCCTTCTTGGGGAACAGTAGCTTTGCCTGTTTTTAAAAGCATTGCATTTCAAGGCACCTGGGTGGTTCAGTCCCTTAAGCATCTGAATCTTGATCTCAGCTCAGGTCTGGATCTCAGGGTTGTGAGTTCAAGCCTACCCAAAAAAAATTTTTTTAAGCATTGCATTTCTTTAGGTAAGAAGAGGTGCCAGCCGTTGCTTTAAAACCTGGTTCTCCTTGGCCAAGAAATTGTGGCCTCATATCAGAGCCTAAGTATAGCTCCTGAATGGGCAGCAGGTAACCCTGAATGAGTCTGTAAACAGGCCTCTTGCTGGGCCTGAAGGTCTGACTGTGGGAAGGTCACGGGGAGCGGTAAAGCAACCGCTTAGGAGCACGTGAGTAGCCCTGGGCCTGGACTTCAGGTGAGGCAGCACTGGCTTTTTATAGAATTCTACTCCCCTACGTGCACCTTTTTGTTTAGGAATTTTTCCAAAGGCAGTATAAATGTTGATGATTGTTGGAGATGGGTAATGTATCAGGGGTTCATTATAGAATTTCTTTTCTTTTTTTTTTTGTATATTTTAAATTTTCCAAAATAAAACATTTTTTAAGCAATTAAAAAAATATTGTTTCTCTTGGCCCCAATTCAGAAAAGTCAGGAATCCCGTTTGGCCTGCTTAAGGCTTGTTTGCTAGGACCATAGGTGGAAGAAGAAAAGCCAGTCTCTAGAGTAGTCAGTTCGTAGAGAAAGAAAATAGAATGGTGGTTACCAGCCGAGGGGGAGCCAGGGACAGTGAGTTACTGTTTCATGGGTATACAGTTTCAGTTTTGCAAGATGAAAGGAGTTCTGGTGATTGTTGCACAACAGTGTGAATGTACTGAATGCCACTGAACTGTATGGTTAAAATGATAAATTTTATGTTATGTGCATTTTACCACAACAAACAAAAATGCTATTTAAAAAAGAGAGGGACCCAAAAAAGCCTGTCTGCAAGAGCCCCCCCTGAGGCTTGCTGGATTGACAGCGTCCTGCCTCTGTGGTTGAGTTAGGCTGCTTGGTTGGACTTGTGGTCGTCAGTCCAATAATTGTGTGACCCCAGGGATTGCTGGGGTTCACTGGGTTGGTTGTGTACCAGCCCCTGGGAGTACCAGGAGGAACTGTCATCCGGGTGTGCAAGAGGGTCCTCAAGGGCATTATTTGCAGGCTTCACCACCACCCCTACATTCAGGGCTTATGTGCCTCTGCCTGAACTCCAGACCCTGGGTATGTGCTTCAGTGGTGTTAGGATTTTTTTTTTAATCTTACAGGTATGTTAATATGACTCTCACCACTTTGGGGCGGTGTGAACATCCAAAAAAGAAAAATGTAGATAGAACGATAGAATTGTGAAAAATTCTTTTTCAACCCCTAAGTAATTGTTTATTCAGGGAAAAATCATTTGTGGATGCCAAATCATTGAGTTAAAGGTTGTTGGGAGACAGGATATTCAGTCTGAAGGTGTCACCTCACAGATTACTTATTAATTTCGCAGGAAAGTGGTACCTTTAAAATGGAGAGATCTGGGGTCACCACCTTAACCAAGCGATCAAACGTAGCATCGCTAATGCTGGGACAAACTGATGTCATCCGGTAAGAAGGACAAAACATTGCCTCTGTAGTTTCCTTACTCAAATTGTCTGATTGTGAGGAGACAATCCAGAATACGGGGCATTTTTTAAAAGATTTTATTTATTTATTCATGAGACATGCAGAGAGAGGCAGAGACACAGGCAGAGGGAGAAGCAGGTTCTCCGTGGGGACCCTGATGTGGGACTCTATCCCAGGACCCCAAGGATCACACCCTGAGCCAAAGGCAGACACTCAACCACTGAGTGACACAAGTGTCCCGGGGCTTTTTTTTTTTTTTTTTTTTTTTTTTTTTTAAGTTCTAGGCCCAACGCAGAACTTATGACCCCAAGATCAAGAATTGCATGCTCCACCAACTGAGCCAGCCAAGCACCCCCAGAATTGGGGCATTTTAGAAGAAAACTGGCATCAATTCATCCAGAGTCAGTGTCATGAAAAACAAAGAATGGGACTAAAGAGATATAACAGACACCATGTGTGAGCCTTTGAATCTGGATCCAAAAAAACAAAAGTTATAAAAGACATTTTGAGGATTCCTGGGGAGGAAGTCCAATGTGGATTGAATGTTAGAAAATGTTATTGCAGGGGCGCCTGGCTGGCTCAGTCGGTGGAGCGTGCAGCCCTTGATCTCAGGGTTGTGAGTTTAAGCTCCACGTTGAGTGTAGAGCCTACTTTAAAAAAAAAGAAAAAAAGAAAAAGAAAAAAAGGAAAGGAAATATTATCGCATTAATGCTGATGTTCTTAGGATTGGTAATAGCATTATGATTATATAGGAAAATGGCTTCAGGGATGGATGCTGTCCAGGGGTGGCACGTCACATCTGCATCTTAATTAAGAATGGTCCAGCGAAACCAGTATGTACACACACACACACACACACACACATACACACACACAGAACAAATGTGGCTCAGAGTCAGCAGTGGTGAATCTAGCTGAAGGGTCATCTGTGTTTACTGTTAACATCATTTCATCTCCTCTGTGGATTTGAACATTTTCCAAATAAAACGTACATTGAAGGAGTCAAAAGAGAGTCTTTGAGTCTGTGGCTCTGGCCTGACTTGGAAAGACTCAAACGTCTGTCCCCCACACCTCCCGGGGGACCTGCCTGAAGACTTCCAGGCATCTGGTGTCAATACAGTTTGTTGATAAGGAGCAAGCAGCTGAGTGGCTGCGCTTGGTGGCAGCGGCAGCCCCGAGGACAAAGGGCTGGCCCCGCTCACGGTCACGGGAGGAGGGGAGGAAGTGTCTACCAGGCGCGTGCAATGTCAGGAAACTCATAAAACCTTTTCTGGCCTCGAAATGTACCGTGCTGGGGATAGTCGCTAAGCTGGGGTCCGCTGGCCAGCAGTCAAGAGCAGGTGCTCCAAGGTCGCTCCTGGATGTGGAACAAAATTCCTGAGCTTTTTCTCTGAGCCCCTGGGGGTCGGAACAGACCCTCCCTGGGGGATCCAGTGCCCGGCCCAGTGTGAGGACACTGTCCGTTTCCGTGTGCCGGGCACTACTGAAGCACATTGCTCTCTGCATGGCCATTTCATCTCCACAGGGGCCTCTTCCTAACGAGGGAACAAACAGCCTGTAGGGTTTAGCGCTTTTAGTCCAGAGCAAACTCACTGAGGATTCAGACCCCACTCTGCCTGGCTCTGGCCTGCAGAAGCTTCCCCAGCCTGGGGAGCTGGTGAATTCTGATTCCTTAGTAATCCGTGGCCCCTTCCCTTAGAGGGTAATCCTCTTGGGCCTGGTGGCTGGGGGAGGCAGAGCTCTGAAAGGTCTGAAAAGCTCTGAGGCCAGAGAGGAGACGAATCTCACTGAGCACATCTGCCAGTTAGGATAGATTGCTGGCTGCCAGCAATGGTGTGGACAGCTCTTACTGCCCCTCCCAGTAGGACACACATTTTTGCCAGGGCAGTGACCTTCGCCATGCCACCTTTTGCCCTGGGGAAGAAAAGAGCCACTTGTATCTCAGTGTCTGAGAACAGTGTTGGCTTAGTTCAGCACAGGATTCAGGAAAAATTTCACAACCTTGCAAAAATGTTTTTTCTTTCTTTTTAATTTGCACAAAGATATGATCATTGAAGAAAAAAATTAGGGATTACAGATCATCTGAGGTCATCAGAGAACAATTGAAATGGCCTAAGATTCAACTATCAGGAGAGTGCTATCCTTCTTTCAGTGAATATTCATTGGGCAGTTACTGTGTACCAGGCACAGTCCTGGGAACTGGGGGGCACAGCTGCAAATGGGTCAGATGTGATTCTTGTCCTCACAGCCTGAGATCTATTGATGACCTGTGGGTCAGGTGCTAGCCATTAATACTGAGTTGTTGGATATTAAGCAGTCTGAGCGTGAGAAATGCCTTGATGACATCCAGTGACCTCTGAACTGAGCGCTGGGGGACACATGATGAGGTGAGTGAAGGGATGAGCACTCCCAGCTTGGGGAGCAGTCCTGGGCTTAGGGAGGGTGTGGGGGCCTGGCAAGGCTCCATCGGCCAGGCCCCGCCACAGGATTTCCAGCCATACAAGAGACTCTTCACCCTTGGGCGGCATCGCCCATGCCTTTCCTGCCTGAGTAGCCCATGCATGCAAGACAAGAGAAGGTGTATGCCCTGGAGGTGGTGCCATGCAGGCTTAGGCCCTGGTGGGCAGGGCTCTGGAAGGAGAGGGTCTAGGCCTACCCTAAGTGTGTGGGGCTGGTCAGCCATCAGTCTGCACTCCTCACCGTTTTTTCTGCTCAGCTCCTACCCATCAAAGACCAGAGCTTCATGTCACACCATCTTTGCCCACTTAGTGGGCTCTTTAAGGCTCGAGGAGAAGATGGAGGCTGGCTTCCCAGAGTCCAAGTTTCATTTCTCTGACATTTTTGGAGGCCTTCCTGAGGAATGCATTGTATCTGCTGCAAGGCAGCCTGAAGTGGTTACTTCCTTATCCCTCCTAAGAAGGGCAGAAGTCTGATGGGAACTGGGTCGCGGGGTGTTCACCGTTGTGCACAGGTGTGTGGACGCCTTGCCGTTCTTTTCATCGGCGCAGACAGACAGATGCATGCTTTCTGAGCTCAGCTGGGCTGCACACTGTCTCTCCTAGTACTCACTCAGCAGTTTCTGCTTCTTGTGGGGTTGGGCTCAGAGGCTACAGGTGACCACTCTGAGGCCGGCCGCAGGACTCACCATGTGATGTGGAGTCACACAGCACGGGGACTGCAGTGGGAGGAGGCTTCCAAGGCACAGGGACTTTGGGATGAGAGAGAGGGAAAGGTTGGTGGAGCGAAGGGGAAGGGTGCTCCATGCAGAGGGCTGCGTAGATGAAGGCTCGTGGGCCAGGGGGGCAAGGGGCCTTCAGAGAAGTGTAGAGATGGAGGCCACAGCCAGGTGTGCGTGTGGGTGATGGCTGGGAGGCCCATAGCTGCCCCACCTGCAGACCCTCCCACAGTGGGGGCAGCCACTGGAGCTATCCACCACTGGTGACTGCCACGGTTTGCTGTATAAATAAAATATAAGTAAATAAATATAAACCTCAGTTCCCTTGACCCATGAGTGGGATGATGAAGGCTCAGTTTAATTTTTGTGTCTTGCTCTGTGTGGCTCTATGTCATGTGGTTTACTTCCAGGACCTTCCAGTATTTATTCATTTTTCCTCCAGTGCCTTCCGTGGCACTGTTTGATGTGCCTATTTGTGGGGTTTCACATCTTTTTGCCACGACCATTGATACGAATATATCCCAGTTATCTATTCCTGCCAAATGAATCCTGCCCAAGCTTGGTGATCTAAAACAACAGTGATGTGGGTTGCATGGCATTTCCTCTGCTGGCTTCACCTGTGCTCATTCATACAGCTGCTGGAGGGTCTGGGACGGTCTCATTCATGTGGCTGAGAGTTGGTGCTGGCTGTAGCCTGGGCACCTCTCTTCTCCTTATGGCCTCTCCACCTCCACCAGGCTAGATCTGCTCCCTTACATGGTGGTCCAGCATGGCACTCTGAGGGAGGAGGGTGGAAGTTGCAAGGCCTCCTGTGGCCTCACCTCGGAAGACATACACATAGACCCAGTGTTATTGAGATATAATTGACATATATTAGTTTAAAGTATATAAAAATTGGGATGCCTGGGTGACTCAGTAGCTGAGCATCTGCCTGTGGCTCAGGTCGTGATCCTGGAGTCCCGAGATCGAGTCCTGCATCGGGTTCCCCGCAGGGAGTCTGCTTCTCCCTCTGCCTATGTCTCTGCCTCTCTCTCTGTGTTTCTCGTGAGTAAATAAATAAAATCTAAAGATAATAAAGTGTATAAAAATCATTTGATACATGTACATACTGTTAAATGATCATCACAGTAAGTTTAGTTAACATCCATCACCTTTACTATATTTTTTCTAGTGATGAGAACTAAGGTCTACTCATTCAGCAGCTGTCAGATGTAGAATATGTTGTTAACTACAGTCACCATGCTGTACATTACATCTCGGGACCAATTTATAGCTGGAAGTTTGTGCCTTTTTTTTAAAGATTGTATTTATTTGAAAGAGAGACAGAGAGCATGAGTGGGGAGGGAGGCAGAGGGAGAGGGAGAAGCAGACTCCCTGCAGAGCAGGGAGCCCGACCTGGGGCTGGATCCTAGGACCTCAAGTCTATGACCTGAGCCAAAGGCAGACACCTAACCGACTGAGCCACCAGGTGCCCCTGGAAGTTTGTACTTTTGACCACCTTCACAAGTGTCACCCACCCCTGTCTCTGGTAACTACCAGTCTGTTCTTTGTGTCTATGAGTTCGGCTTTTTTAGATTCCACATGTAAGAGGGATCATACAGCATTTGTCTTTTTCTGCCTGGTTTTTTTCACTGAGCGTAATGCCCTCAAGGTTTATCCATGTTGTTGCGAATGGCAGGATGTCCTTCTTCATACGGCTGAATATTATTCTGTTGTATATAAATACCATCTCTTCTTTATCCTTTCATCTCTCAGTGGACACTGGGGTTATTTCCCTGTCTTGTCTGTTGTAATTAATGCTGCAGTGCACGTGGGGGTATGGATAACTTCAAGATAATGTTCCCTTCTTGGTTTTCCTCCCTTTCCTGCCTTCTCCCACTTACCAGTCTTTCCTTGGCTCACCTCCCAAGCAAACTGTTTCTGAGGGAATCCAAGCTAACAGCCTGTTGATGGGGTTTAAACCCAGTGCTGAGGGCAGTGGGGAGCCATTGTAGGGCTTTTCTACATGTGGGGGGACAGGATCAAATTTGCAAGATCATTCTGACTCTGGCTGTCTGACCCCTGACCAGTCTTGAGATTGAATCAGGGAGGGCCAGAGAGGGGGAGAGGGTTGGGGAGAGGGCTCCCATATTCCCCAGGCCCCCACT
Source organism: Canis aureus (assembly GCF_053574225.1). Taxonomy (NCBI): domain Eukaryota; kingdom Metazoa; phylum Chordata; class Mammalia; order Carnivora; family Canidae; genus Canis; species Canis aureus. Next base: position 52,296,328 of record NC_135614.1, read on the forward strand.
GCTGTCGCTGACTGCCGTTAAACACCTTCTATGTTGTACATGCTGGCCTGGATATCGGATATGCATTCTCTTGTCGTCTCTGACAAAAACCTTATGAGGTTTAGGTTCCGTTTTACAGGTATAAGCACTGAGGCACAGAAAGGGTGAGACACCTGTGCACGATCACACAGCTGGAAGTGATGGCTTGGAGATTCAAGCCCAGGTGAGTCAGATCCAGAATGTAGGCAGTTAGTCCCCTTGGCAGTGGGGCCTTTTGGCTTTCTGTCCTCCCTGCCAACACTGTCCAGGCATTTTAAGATGGGCCTTTCCCCCCTGGCGAAGTGCCGTCTTCTAATAACCTCTGCTTCTCCCCCAGGTAAGTTCGAGGACAGGGAAGACCATGTACCCAAGCTGGAGCAGATAAACAGTACGAGGATCCTGAGCGGCCAGAACTTCACCCTCACCAAGAAGGAGCTGCTTAACACGGAGCTGCTGCTCCTGGAGGCGTTCGGCTGGAACCTCTGCCTGCCCACGCCCGCCCATTTCCTGGATTACTACCTCTTGGCCTCCGTCAGCCAGAAGGACCACCACTGCCACAGCTGGCCCACCGCCTGCCCCCGCAAGACCAAAGAGTGCCTCAAGGAGTATGCCCACTACTTCCTAGAGGTCACCCTGCGAGGTGAGGCCTGACAGCGGGGCCTGTTACCCCTTCCCCACCCACACAGGGCTGGGATCACTTGGCACTGACAGACACGTCCACCCACGGAGTCCCTATGGACCAGGGCCCGTCCACCCAGAGCACTGCCACTTTGCAGGGCATACACAAAGGAGGGGCAACAATTTTCCCAGTGTGTTGCCAATACTATGTAAAAGACAGTTGGCAGCTTATGTACTACAGTTGGCACCCTACAAACTTACTAATCACCTGCTGATTTTTCTTACAGTAACTTGGTCCATTGCAAATGATCTAAATAGGACAGATTTGCCAGTAGGTTGTCCCAGAAAAGCTATCATACAGATAGGGTGGGGCAGGGGTTATGTTTTAGTAATAAAGTTTAGCAATAAAGTTACCCTTTTAAAGTTTGGGACTTTATTTGAATCCCCGTCTTCCCACTGTCTTAAAATCTAGGTATTAGGTAAAATACAAGGTCAGAAATAGCATCGATGCAACCACCCGATAACTCACCACAAACCAAAATGGTCCCGAGTAACAAGACAATCATCAATTATGATATCAAGCATTAATTGAGCATTTACATGCACCAGCCACCTTATTTTAGTTCTTTGGGTATGGGTATATGATGTCATTTGAATTTCACAATGACTCCACATGCAAATCACTTCTGTTATTTTCATTTTACAAATCCGTTTCCTTAACGGATGCTCAAGAGCTGAAGTAACTTGAAGTACCCGAGGTCATTGCTAAGATTTGAATCTGAGGAGTCTGAGTTGGTGACGGTGCCCATAACCATAACGCCACCCTGCTTGACTCCTGCTTTAACAGGCAAACGTTGAAGTCATCAGAAATCATGAGCAATGTAAGATGGAACGATAGATAATACACTGATAACCAGCGTCATTCACGAAAATCATGGGAATTTGAACAATTTGCCTTTGCACACAAGTAGTGCCAGCTTTGCTGTGTTGCTGGACATCTTTGTAGGACATTGAGATTCATTTCACAACATACACACATACTGAAACATCACGGTGTACACCTTAAATATATATCATTTCTATTTGCCAGTCATATGTCAGAAAAGCAGGGGGTGGGGGACCTGACGGAAGGTCCTCCGTAAACATAAGTTCAGTGCTAGTTTTAGTTGGGAATATCAGATGCTTGTGACCATGCATTCATCATTCATTCATTCAACAGATTTTTATTACGTGCCGACTGTAGGCCAAGCTTTGTTACTATTAGTAAGTAGCCTGTAGTCATCACCCGAAACAGAAGCCACTGCAATGGTGTGTCATTCCCCCTAACAGCCCAAGAAAGGACATGTGTTTTGTGGTGCTGTTCCTAGCCCATCAGCGAGCCCCTTGCAGCTCCCTGGAAGCTCTGGGTGAAATTTTGAAAATCATTAGACTGGCACTAGAAATCCCAGACTGAGCACCAAGGTGTTTAAGATTCAGGAGTGGAACTTCACGCTGTTTCTGATTTTTCATCTGTGCGTGTGTGGCAGTAATGAACAACCTTGAACCTAATCCTTTGTCTGCCAGTTCTCAGGAGGTGCAGGGCAGGAGGGGCATTGGGACCCTAGAGCGAGGCTTTATGATGCCGACTCCTATGGTTCTCTTTCAGATCATATTTTCTACAAATTCCAGCCTTCTGTGGTTGCTGCAGCCTGTGTTGGGGCCTCTAGGATCTGCCTTCAGCTTTCTCCCTACTGGACCAGAGACCTACAGAGGATCTCAAATTACTCTCTGGAACATCTCAGCACGTGCATTGAAATCCTGCTGGTGTAAGTTGCGTCCCTAATCTTTCTGTGTTTCTAAAATATCGAGACACTTGCTCTGGAGACCCACCTTAGGCAATTTTTCAGGGTTGAAGGGTCATGGTGTTTCCTCCGGATAGCGTGTCACGTAAAGTCAGCCATGACGACTCCTGATAGAAGTGAGGTTTGCAGAGTTGGTCCTTCCTATTTTGGGCAGCTTTTGGGTTTGCAATTTTAAGGTCAAGGGGTTGGAGAGGAGAGAGGCTATGTGCGTACCCTTCTGACAATCTGGGCTGTCTGCTCTGAGTCCCATTGTATCAGTCCTATGGATGATTACACTGAGTGATTACACTCATAAGCTACTTTTCTCTCTCTCTTTCTTTTTTAAAGATTTTACCTATTTACTCATGAGGGACATAGAGAGGCAGAGACACAGGCAAAGGGAGAAGCAGGCTCTCTGCAGGGAGTCCAATGTGCGACTCGATCCCAGAACTCCAGGATCACACCCTGAGCCGAAGGCATACTCTCAGCTGCCGAGCCACCCAGGCACCCCTAAGCTGCTTTTCTCAGACACGGCCACAAAGCTGACCTCTTAGCCAGCTAAGCCCAAAGTGGCTTAACATAAGAAGCCACAGCCTCCTTGCAGGGGTCCCTGGGAATCTTGGTGAGGACATGTTGAGTGTATCAGAGAAGGTGCATAAGGGCAGCAGGACCCAACACCATGAAGGTGTTCAGCGGTGACCACAGGGAGGAGACAGAGGGGACAGAGAACTCCAGGCTGGCTGCACCCTGTCCCTCTTCCACCCAACAGGTGGCAGCATCTTCTAGATGCCAGCCCTCCTCACCACGGGGCGGCCCCTTTGGAAAGCTGCCTCCCTGTGTGGGAGGCTTTGCCTGTGGCTAGCTGCCTTTGTCTCATTACCCGCCCTGCTCCCTGGGCCTTGTTTTAAATCTGCGTTTGCTGTATAAGACTGATGGATCACTGACCTCTATCTCGGAAACCAGTAATAAATTATATGTTCATTAATTGAATTTAAATACATTTTTTAAAAATTGAAAAAATAAATAAATGAATAAATAAAAGCCGTGTTTATTGAAGGTGCCTAAAACTAGGGCATATATGGTCTGATCTGAATGCAGATAGGTGCCCCCAGATTCTTAGCCACCAGTCCTGCCTCTTCACCGTGGTGGTGGCTCCGGGCTGGCCGCCGTCTCAGAGGCACAGCCTCAGTGTCCTCCTGTCTGAACCTAAGCCTCTAATGGATGAATGGATTTGTTATTTCAGAAAGCTTTATGGGGGCAGCCCCAGTGGCTCAGCGGTTCAGCGCCACCTTCAGCCCAGGACCTGATCCTGGAGTCCTGGGATCAAGTCCAACATCAGGCTCCCTGCATGGAACCTGCTTCTCCCTCTGCGTGTCTGTGCCTCACTCTCTCTCTCTCTCGCTCTCTCTCTCTTTCTCTGTCGCTCATGAATAAATAAATAAATAAAATCTTTGGAAAAAAAAGCTTTATGGGAAGCTTTTTTTTTTGTTTTTTGGATGGAAGTAAACCTGTTGTCCCGTTTTCAGAAGGTGACACTTAGGCCCCCCGGGTGGCTTGCTTAAATCTGTTTAGAGGTGCCTTGAAGGCAGAGACTGTGCTCACCTAAGTGCCAGGCCCTGTGTTGGGTGCTGGGGATGCAGTGATGAGCAAGAGCAGAGGGCCCCTCCCCCCTGGAGCTTGCGCTTGGCACGAGAGGCTGGGAGATAACCCAGAAATTATCATCTGGGAGGTTGACCCCTGAGATGGTGCAGTGTAGCGGCTTGAAGAACAGCTAGGCTAGACTCGAGGGGCCAGAAAGGGTTTCCATAGGAAGCAGATCCAGGCGTGGGATCCAGACCCAAGCCTGGATCTGCGGTCTCAGTCCAGTGAGAGAGCAGCAGGGGCAGTGCTGTAGGCAGAGAGCATGGGCTGGACCAGCCCTGAGGTCCTGACACCCAGATCTCAAATCCCACTTAGGGGCAACCTCAGGGGTCTCCTGCTATGGCCTTTGACCGCAAGTCTCACCCAGGTCCTTTCCTTTCAGAGCTTATGACAACGTCTTCAAGGACGCCGTCGCGGTCAAAAGTCAGTCCCTGACAATGGTGCCCAGCAGAAGCCCTGCGCCCACCCAGGTGCTGTTCCAGCCGCCCACCTACCCCACCCTCAGCCAGCCAGCAACGACGCCAGCCCTCGCCCAGTTCCAGACCCAGACCCCCGTGCAGGACCTCTGCTTGGCCTATCGGGACTCGCTGCAGGCCCACCGCTCCGGGAGCCTGCTCTCGGGAGGCTCTGGCTTATCCCTCCACACCCTGTACCCCACTCTCCAGCCCCTGGACGTGTGTCCCATGTCCCTCCCCGCGCCCCTCAGCGTGCAGATGGCCATCACGGCGGAGCCCAGGCACTGCCTTGCCACCGCCTACGGAAGCAGCTACTTCAGCGGAAGCCACGCGTTCCCCACAGGCTGTTTCGACAGATAGGGCACCTCCGGGCCACACAGGGAGGTCTTGGAGACTCACCTGGGCAGAGGAAGAGGACACAGGTGAGGGGAGCTCAGCCGAGTGAGGCAGTGGGGAGGCCATCCCCACAGAACCTCGTTGACCTTGGACACAGGGTTCATGTTCTTTTTAAATAAAGCTGACCCAGAGCAAAAGTCAATGACACCCCTCCCCTGAGAGAATTCTGAAAAATGTCTTCCACGTGTGTAGCTGGGGTGCAGGAGGACTGGCTCAGCCACCATCCTCTGGAGGAGAGGCCCGGTGATTGAGAAAGACCTGGGAAAACAGATGCCAGGAGACTGGAAACTGGATGCAGACCACCGGCCCATGCACGTGTTTGGTTTTTAGCATTAGAGACATCTTTATTCCTTGCCAGCGGCAGCTACACTGAAAAAAGAAGGGACTGCCTGATGTGTTCTCAGGACCCCCAGCAGATGCTGTATTGGGTGCTCTTTCCCTGGCTCCCTCCAGCGGAGCCTGCGTGCGTGCGTATGCCTGAGTGTCTGCCCTCCGAGGCGTGGGGTGGGTGGCTGTCTTGCCTTTGTTGTCAAACCTAAGACCTTATTTGGCCTTTTAGATATTTCACATGCTGCTGCTTCCTGAAGTGACCTAGCTTTCTGTTCAGTAAGATATCTTGTTTACATACTGTATCAGGGATTTTGTGATACTTGAAAATTCCTTAGGAGAAAAAAAAACAAAAACAAAAACGTCGATTGCCACACTGCCTGTCCCACACAAGGGCTGTAAGTTTGAACCCAGCTTGTGACAACAGTTTTGTTCTCAAAAGCATATGATTGGGAAGAGCCACTTTCCAGGCTCTTAGTTCCAGAAGATTACATGTCTTGGATGCCATGTTCACCTTCGAACTTCAGCAACCACCCAGAGGAAAAGGTGGTTGAAAGGGAGACAAAGGTTTATAACTAACGACCCCCACCTCCCTCCCTCCCTCCACAGCGTGCTTATGGTGCATGAGGTTAAACCTAGCCTTGGCTTTGAGTTTGGCTAATAGGGAAGGCTAAAAATGTAGAATATTTGCTCTCTGCCAGCTGGATTTGGGGAGCAGGGCATGTACGTGGGTACATGTCACAACCACTGATGGGGCATGTGATTGGTTGGATCGAAAGCCAGTATTTGGGTACCCGCAGCGAAAGGGCTCTCAGGAAGACTCTTGTATCCATGTGCAATATGTTTTTATGCTGACTTGTGGCTTGTGCTCGTTGTATTTTTTTGGTTGGTTCGGGGTCAGGGGGACACATTGTTCACCCATCAGAACTGGGAGGTGCAAAGAACCATAGAAGCATTTTTTTGTTTGTTTGAAGAAGAACCATCTTGATTTTCTTGGCTGATTTGCCAGTCCAGGAGACTGGCTCGGGGACTGCCAGGAAGGCGGCTGCTGAATTGGATCCGAAGGTGATTTTCAGAGCAAATGAAAGCTTCAACATGGAAGCAGAATTAAGAAGAGGTGACGTGGATGAGGTGCTACTGCCACTTTGTCGCACGAGTGTGGAAAAACCACACGTTCATTTGTTGCTTATCTCTTTTTTTCCTTTGCCAACCTTCTATTTATGTGAGACTAGTTTGGATTCCAAGTTAATGTGTCTGTCTATTCTGGGACTGGGGCTTGTGAGGGGGACCCCCACCGTAGAACCTCACAGCCAGCCCAGCACCCAGAAAAAGGCATCCTGCAATAAACATATCACCTGCTCTTGGTCTCTGTTCTCTTCTTGGCCTTGTCCTCTCAGCTAGCCCCATGGGTGTCTTCTGCTCCTGCCCAGAGGTTGTGTGGGGCTGGACAACACAACACTGGCTCCAGGGGAGCTGGGTGCTGCTCTCTGAGCCGGAGCTGGGCCTCGCTGGCGACACCCGCAGCAGCAGTAAGGCTCGACAGCCCAGTTCTACCACTGTTCAAGGTTCTCTCTCCACAGAAACAGAACCCATTCTATCGGTAGCCAGAGATCTATTTTAAGGAATTGGCTCACAGGGTTGGGGCTGACAGGTTAGGAATTTGTAGGGCAGGCCAACAGGCTGGAAATTCAGGTAAGAGTTGGATGTTTCAACTGAGTCCAAAATCTAGGGTAAGCCAGAAACTCAGGACTTCTGTTACATGCTTTGGGGGCAAAACTCCTCCAGGGAACCTGTTTTTGCTCTTACAGCCTTCACCTGACTGCATGAGAACCCCCTCCCCACCCCCAATGTGGAAAGTAGTCTCCTTTATTTAAGGCCTGCTGATCATAAATGTTCATTGCATCTACAAAATGCCTTCACAGCAACATCTGGACTAGTGTTTGATTAAACTGTATACACAGCCTAGCCAAGCTACCATGTAAGATTCACCACAACCACTTACTAGTTGTCAGGAGGCAGTTGACTCAACTGCTCTGAGCCTCAGTCTTCTCACCTGTTAAAATGGGGTTGCTAACACTTGCTTCATAGGGGTTCTCATGAGGGTTAAGCAACATAATGCACGTCAAAACCAAACGTAAAGTCTACTTCAGGATGCACCATTATTTTATGTACCTGTAAGAATTAAAGAATTTTCCTTGCCAGGGAAACTGGCACAGTGCTTAAGATACTGCTGATTAAATATTGCATTCTTTTTTCAAGAATGTTAAAATGTAAATCTATGTGTATCACAGAATCCGTGGATCATGATGTCAGCAATTATGGAAAGTGTCAGACTCTTTCTGCAAGAAAAAGAGCCCCACCCTCCGCTCTCCCAGGTTCCTGCAGGAGAACCATCCTGGGGACATGATGCCAGTGTGGAGTCGAGTGGCTCTCGCTAAGCACCAATGCCTTTAGTTGGGACGGGGAGGTGTGGGGAGATGCCACTGAGGGCAGGCAGCTCATGTCCAGCCCCAGGAGGTGTTTGGGAACGGCGTGTGTTAGCAGGCAGGGCAGGGCTGGGGGCAGTACTCATGTTTGCCATGTGCAGGCCAGGTGAGGCAGGAGACTCTAGGTTTGGGGGGGTATTCGGTGACAAGGCAGGTCACAGATTTACCAAGAACATCCACTTCACTACCCCTCTGTGTTAAGGCCTCGGTTTCTCCACCTGTTCCCATAGAGCTGGTTGAGTTGGGTGGTTTTGAGCTTAGGAGGGAAACTGAGCCACAGAGGGCCCCCTGCCCTTCCTCCACCAGAGGGATCCACTTGTCCTTCCACACACGGGCATTCCTTGTTCGGTTTTGTTAGTTCCCGTGCTGGCCAGTAGTTCGGAAAGCTTGAAAAGGCACAGAGATGACCTTAAAGGCCTCTCTAGGACTGACTTTTCCTACTTCAGAGATTTTCAAACCACTGAGCAAGCTGCGCAATGACCTGGAGCCCTCTCCGAGAGGAGCAGGGCCTGGGGGTCTGCATTTCTAGCTGGCTTCCCGGTGATTCAGATGCAGGTTTTCTTTGAAGTTCCAGTGGAGGACTTCATACGGGACCTGGTTTCTGGCCTGAAGGACAGAGTAAGGAAACTGCATCCCAGTCAGTTTCTGAGCCACCTGAGCTCCGGACGTAGACTTAATTCCATACTTCGTTGCTCTTTGTTCTATGCAGTATTTCTTTTGCCGAGCCGTGTGAAGGGCTGGGACGGGCTGGGACGTGCAGACCGTTTTCCAGGGAGAGCCTGCTTGCCTTCTGGTTTAACATCCTAAGCGCCTGGATGAGGGTCGGGGGTCAAGGTTCCACTTCCTCGTGCCTTTTGGGTTTATAGTCCATCTCTCCAAAGCCACCTACCTGTTCTGTCATTTCTCTTCTCCCTTGATCCCTCGAGGACACGTGGCAATGTCTGGAGACATTTTTGGTTGTCACCACTGGGGTGGGGGGTGGAAGGCATACAGTGGGTAGAGGCCAGGGATGCTGCTGAATACCCTACAACCCAGGACGGCCCCCACAATAAAGAACTGTTGAGCCCCAAATAACAACACTAGGAATATTAAGAAACCTCAACACATTACCTCCCAAAGAGATCTCTGTAATAACCTTAGTCACTCATTACCCTTTTTATTTTCTTCATAGCTGTTAAACCCATCTGAAATGATCTTGTTAGTTTTCTTTACTTGGTTTGATGGCTCTGCCCGAAATTACTTTCCCTCAATAGAATATAAAGAATATTACCACCTGGTGATGGTGGCATTAATCATAGCAGCTGGTATTTACTGAGTGTTTACTGTGTATAAAGTGCTACGCTAAGGAATTTGCTCCAATTTTTGATAATCACCCGAGTAACACTAAAAGGTAGGATTGTTATTAGCTGTGTTGTACAGAACAGAGAATAGGGGGCGTGGAGAAGTTATTTGCAGCAGAGCAGGAAGGAGCCACACCCTGGGACGCCTGGGTGGCTCAGTGGTTGACCATCTGCCTTTGGCTCAGGGTGTGATCCTGGGGTCCTGGGATTGAGTCCCGCATCAGGCTCCCTGTAGGGAGCCTGCTTCTCCCTCTGCCTGTGTCTCTCATGAATAAATAAATAAAATCTTTAAAAAAAAAAAAAAAGAAGAAGAAGAAGAAGCCACAACTCATACCCAGGCAGTCTGCATCTGCCCTGTCGCCTTGTTGTACCTCAGTCAAGGGTTTTGAATGAGTGAAAGGCTCCGTGACTGTCCCAGCTGGCCATCTCACTCACCTGGTAGGAAAGACATGACAGGATAATGGATACGGGTTCATAAAAGAAAAGAGTTGCCAGGCATTCATGCTCCTGATTTACGGGGTGGCAGGCGTGCTCTCAGAGCGTGCTCACCAACGGGCAGAAATGCAGGAACAGAGCTTCTTGTACATCTGCCACAGGCTAACGTGATTTACGGCTCCATCTGTCTCCTCCAGCAAGCTCTGGTCTGGGAGGGGTTCCCTGAACCCCATCTGTGAAGGTGGTGATCTCGGGCTGACTCTAGCGGTCCCTGGCCCCAAATGCCTAGCAAAGACTTACCAGCCTCATTCACCCCATTCTCGGTTCCTAAGGGAAGACCTCTGTGACTTGAATTTCAGCAGCAAGGCCAGAGCATTTCGCAGGAGTCTCAAATCCAAATACACACTAGGATCGGGCAGGAAGGTAGTGAATCCAGCTGGGTGATCAAGAGTGACCTGGTGGTTGCTGCACTGAAACCAGTATCTCCCTAGAGGATATGGCTTCTACTCAGCTGTGGTCAACTATTACTTTCTAGGGGCATATGCTCTGCAGTGCTGAACCTTCAGATGTCCAGAGCAACTAGAAATCTATACTTTCCAGGAAAACTACTAATTTTTCACTTAATTTCAAAATTAAATTTAAAAAAAACACAAGAGAAGATCAGTAAAACACATTGTTAAGTTAGAATAGTTCTTGGTCTGGAAGAAGCATGAAACTTCTAGTATATAGACAAGAACACTGGGCCTGGGGTGCCTGGATGGCTCAGTGGTTGAGCATCTGCCTTTGGTTCAGGTTGTGGGATCAAGTCCCGCATCAGGCTCCCTGCATGGAGCCTGCTTCTCCCTCTGCCTGTGTCTCTGCCTCTGTGTGTGTGTGTCTCTCATGAATAAATAAATAAAATCTTAAAAAAAAAAAAAAAAGAACATTGGGCCTCAAAGGTGGAAGGTCTGAGCTTGCTCTTAGCTTGATGACCTTGGAAAAAGCCACCTCCCTATTCTCAGCCTCTGTGTCCTCATTTATAAGGTGGAATGGCTGTCAGCTTGGGCTACGCTTCAGGTTTATGGTAACAAAGCATGGAATACATAGTATCATTATTCAAGGGTGAATTCTATGAGAAAGAGTGTAAATAAGGGGGCCTCTCCCTCCTCTGGGGACTCGGGTGAGTCTCTGAGCTTCTCTTCTGACCTAGCTCTAGCTTCTAAGGAAAAACACAAGTGGTCTGGCTTCTGCTGGGCCAGCTCTGACCAGTGTTCTCCCAGAGGCACAACGGGCTGGACACACAGAAAGGCATGCCTTCTGCAAAAATGGGAGCACTGGGACTGGAACAGTGTCCAAAGTCATGTGTGGCTGGGGAGCACTTCACAGTGAGAGTTCTCTGGTCTTCCTACCGAAGAGCACAGTCCAGCATGTCTAGGGTAGCGCCTGGGCTATCCTTTTAGGAGGACCCTCAGGAGATGCTCGTGCACAGGCAGGTTTGGATACTTCTCCCTCCTTTAAATCTCTGACCCTGTGTGTGCCCCTTCTCCCCAGTAGAACCACCAAGAGGAGCCCTTATAGCTGTTTAGTGAACACTTACGACATTCTAGGGCCTGTATATATGTGACACTTAAATCATGCTCTCTCCCCCTCCCCCCCCCCCCCCCCCCCAGTCTTTTCCCATTCTCACACCACCACCAAGAGCTAGTATTGCTACTACCATTTTCCAGAAGAAGACACAGGGGTTCAGGAAGGCTCCGGGTCTGAATATGAGCGAGGGGTAGGGATTGGTCTCAAATTTAGAAATGCCTGATTGAGGAGTGCCCTGTAGCCACCAATGCCATGTCATCCCTACATGACACATACACTCTGCCACCAAAGCCCAACCACTCAGGATCTCATTGTCCACCCTTCGCCCCGCCTCCAACAAACACTCACTCCTCCGTGTTCCCAGGGCAGCAGCTGGGGTGTGTGGAGCACCACCCAGTGGTGTTTGTTCTTTAAAGTTGCTTTGGAAAGCTCCTGCTTCACCAGATGACTTGGAGGGAGCGGAGCAGTTGCCCTGGCAGAGTGAAAGAGACGACTCCCAAGAGTCAGAGTGAAGGTCACCACGAGCCTGGGGTAAAGGGCACCCGGACTGAGGCCTGTGGAGTGGGGAGTCACCACGGCATCTTGAACAGTGCAGCAAAATGATGGGGCTCCTCTAACTTTTTGGAAGCCAGGAACATGGGTTTTCACCCTTTATCCTTGCATCCCCCTCATGACCCAGAAAGGAAAGGTCTTATTGGTCCGTTGTACACACGGACAAAGTAAGACTTCCAGAAATCCAGCAGCTGGTGCACGTGACTTGAGTCAGTGAAGGAGGCAGCTAACCCTCTCATCACGCTGGTTGAGAATGGTGGTGATGATGGAGGTGATGGCGGTTGGTCACGGTGGCAGCAGCTAATATGTCGTGAGCTTGCAGGGTGACAGCTCTATCAGGCAAGTACAATTACCCCTATTTTCAGATGAGGAAACAGGCTCATAGGAATGGATGAACATACCCCAAGGTGACACAGCTTCCAGGCAGTAGAAAAGGGATTCGAACCCTGGCAATGTGTCTCCAGAGTCCAAGCTCTTAACCGCTGTCCCTTCTACTGGCTGAGGACACTTCCCCACCAAGATGCCAGCAAAATGGATGCTTTACTCCAGCTCACCTTACTCCATCTACCCACACTGTTCTCAGAGACTCACTCTCTGCTGTGTACTGTAGACACGTCTTCCCCTCTCTGAGCCTCTGTTTCCATGTCTGTGCAATAGAATTTAAACTAGCTGAGCTCTGAGGTCCTCTGAGATCCTATGCGTCTGTGACTCTCTAACAATAGTGGCTTAAGGATTTCTCTCTTGCTAACAATTTGAATTTGTCCTTGAATCAGTTGCCAGAGTAAAAACAGTCTCAACTCTCCTCTCCTCTACCTCCTCCTCTTTCTCCCTCTCCCTACCTCCCTCTCTCCCCTCCCCTTCTCTTCTTCTCTTCTCTCTCCTCTCCCTTCCTCCTCCTCCCTCTCTCTCTCAATCTCTCAATTTTCAGCCTAATTATGGTTAACTCTCTGTTATTTAGAGACTTATTATCCAAGCTCATTATGAGTAATTATTCAGTCTGGAGGGGAAACAGCAACACTGCTAGTTTAATTTAATGCTTACCTAGTTCACTTAATTAGCAATAGGTCTTGGCAAAACGATGGAATGTACGGGGTCCTGGCTTGGTGGGGGTTGGGGAAGGCTGAGTGCTGTTCTTGGGAAGATAAACAAGTTTCAGGGCAGAATGTGGGAGGAGTCAGGAGTGAGCTGCCAGCGAGCTGGGCCATGCCACCTGTCCAGGCTGAGGACGGCCTGTGACACTGGAGGACTGCACATTCCACGGGCTGGAAGGGCCTTGGGTCAGGTAGCACTTACGAAGCACCTGCTATGTGCCAGGCCCTGGGCAAGGCGCTGAGCAAACCTTATTTATTTATTTTTTTTTTTATGATAGTTACAGAGAGAGAGAGAGGGAGGCAGAGACACAGGCAGAGGGAGAAGCAGGCTCCATGCACCGGGAGCCTGACGTGGGATTCGATCCCGGGTCTCCAGGATCGCGCCCTGGACCAAAGGCAGGCGCCAAACCGCTGCGCCACCCAGGGATCCCCAAACCTTATTTCTAATGCCCCATATCTGGGACTTGGGCATTCAAGATAATTGAGATAATCAGCTCTCAGAGCGAGTATGTTCTGTTTTCGGTAGCCTGGCAGTAACTTGATTTCGTCAAGGAAAATGTTGCGCACTTGATGCTGCTCTGTTACATCTCTGTCCTCACCAAGGGAGGCCACAGGCTCAGGGTTTTGGGCAGGCAACGGGATCTAGCTTTGTTCAGTTTTGGCTTTTCTGATAGTTTTCATCTATTTATGGCAAATGATGTTGAAATATAGAAGTGATGTAAAGTTTCCATTGCAGAAAAAATAAGTGAATTGTCATACAGAAAAATATGACGTAAGAAGTCAAGGTGGTGTCGTTGCCAGGGAGGAAGGAGAACAGAAAAAGGACCGTTGGGTGCTCGGGGTGAGGGATTTATCTAGCCAGGGGGCAAGCTGCGCCCCCTCCACTCCCATGCCCCCAACAGACATAATCAAGCAGGGATGACCGAAATCCTGGGTCAGAATCCTGCACTCGGCACCAGGCTCCCACCAGGAGGTCAGAAGGACCCTGTGGACCATCCTTCCCAGCCAGCCAAAGCGCCTTGCAGCTTCTCCCAGGCACCCCTGTGCAAACCAGGACCTTCCAGTCCCTTCTTGTCCCTCTTGTCACTCCCATGGCCCCTTTGCCATCTAATACTCTCTCATTTCTCCTTGGTCCCTCATTCGTCTTTGTGGCCCTCCTTTGTACCACTAGGTAAACTGAGGCCAGAAGGATGCCTCCACAGCCAATTAACAGCAGAGCCACGGCCGTGCTAAAATGCCTTTCTGGCTCAGCCCTGGTATGTTTCTCCTTTGTCTGCCAGCCATGGGGTCCAGCAGCAGGGCCCTTTCCTGGAAGTGCCACTTCTACTCCTACCCACCATCTAATACACCTGTCCTGTGGCCCGTGTGAGAGTCCGTGTGTTACCCTTCCCAAGTGACATGTGTCTCTTTAAATCAAGAGACACAGCTCTGTGTCTCTACCCACAGAGAGGTGGGTGGCAAGGAGGGGTAAGGGTGTATGGAAGTGTGCCCACCGTGCTTCTCGAACACCGCCTTTGGCTACTTCCAGAGGGTCGGGAGTATTGCAGTCCCCAGTCAAGCCTCCCTCTGCCCTGTTGCAGAGCCTACAAGGTTTGGCCTGAGTAGCCATCCTTGGGCCTTTTGCACCCCTTCCCAGCTAGAAACTGCCCCAAGATACCAGAAAACAAAAACAAAGACAAAGAGGTTCAGAGCCAACAGAATGTCTGTTCTTATCCCAGCTTTACTAGTGGCTTTGTGGTCCCGGGGCAGCCCCGCATGCTTGCTCAGGCCAGCCTCTTGCTCACACGCTCATAGGTCACGTTTCCAATGGTGGAGATCTGAAAGAGCAACCAGAACACAGGGAGTCAGTGTGGGAGACCCTAAGTGAGATGGAGCACAGCTGGGGAAGACGGGTGTCCAGTCCCAGCCCTGAGTGGAAGTCAGCAGGTTGCACCATATCTATGAACCTCAGTTTCTCAATTTGTGACACAAGCCTCTGTGCAGACTCAGTGTGGCAAAAGTTCTAAACAGATGTTAGGCTGATGTGGCTCTTCGTAGTATAATCTTCCACCTGTCTGTTCATTGAAGTTCACCTACTCCCAGCACTTCCCATGTGTTCTCCCATTTACTTCTCCCAACAATGCTGTAGGATTATACCCATTGTACAGATGAGAAAACTGAAGTCTAGAGGAGTCAAGTAACCCCTTTAAGATCAAGAGGCCACACTCAGCCTCTGCACCACATAGCATTTACGGGGTCCCTGTATTTGGTGATGGGAAGATAGAGTCCCTGTCCTGGGGGAAGTGTAAGATTTTATGGGAGGTGCAGGCAAGGGGGTGCTGTTTAGTGAAGGCCCACTGTGTGCTGTGTTCCGGGCCCGAGGCCATCAAGACCCACTGGCATGGGACACACAAATACCCTATCGTGAGTTGATCCTGATACCCAACAGAGGAAGCAGCCTTCTCATGGGAAGTAAGTGGGTGGCTGCAAAACATGGAGTTTTGTGTAAGCAGTTTTGTCAAGGGCAGCAGTGTGAAGTGGTGTGTGAAATTGCAAATGGAGCAAGATAGAGTAGAGTGGGGGCTGCAAGCAGGGAGGAGGCTGAGACTTGGTCTAGAGAGAGATGATGAGAGCATGGTGAGCCCGGCCAGGGAGGAGGGATGCCCACCTAATGCACTCCCCATTGGTAGAGAAGGACAGAGGTGACCGGGAAGATTCTGGGCCTCTAGGAATGGGGGATGTGCAACCAAAACAGCTTCTCTCTGGTGCCCAATCTGTGTGCATGTGTGCATATGTACGCACACGCGTGTTCGTGTGTGTGTGTGTGTTGGTGACAACCCTGAGCTCTGGGCACTGCTCATACCATGCAGGCTCCAGAGTCAGGAGCCTCTAGGAATCAGTAAACAGGTTTGTTCAGTTTGGGAAGATTGATCCTCCTTTTGGGCACAACCTACTTCTGGTTCCCCTGTCCTGGGTTCTCCCCACATACTTCACAGGCCACGAGCTTTGCTTCTGGGAGTCAGAACCCACTGGCTGACATTTAATGTAAAAATGTGTCCAAAGCTTTTATCAGATATTCTAAGAGGTCAATTTCTATTGACCTGGCTTATTTCTGACGTGGGACTTGATCCTAGGACTCCAGGATCATGCCCTGGGCTGAAGGCAGACTCTCAACTGCTAAGCCACTCAGGCATCCCAGATTTGTATTTTTTAATTAAAGACCCACTGGGGGACACCTGGGTGGCTCAGTGGTTTAGCGCCTGCCTTCGGCCCAGGGCATGATCCTGGAGCCCAGAGATCGAGTCCTGCATCGGGCTCCCTGCATGGAGCCTGCTTCTCCCTCTGCCTGTGTCTTGCCTCTCTCTGTGTGTGTCTCTCATGAATAAATAAATAATATCTTAAAAAAAAAAAAAAGACCCACTGGCCTGGGAAGAGCTGGCAGAGAGCCTGGTCCTGAAGCCAGCCAGTGGGACCTGCCTCCACCATGAACTAGCTGTGTGGCTTTGGACAAGTTACTTGTTATCTCTGAGCCTCTATGGCCTCTGTGTAAAATGGGAATAATGGGAGGTCACTGAGTCTCTTGGGCCCCTAGACTGGGTTTGAGATGAGGAAAACGAGAAAACAAGAGGGAGAGAAAAAGAGAGAGGGGGGATTGGGGAGCCTTGCGAGGGTAGGCTAGACCCCAGGGAGCTCGGACTCACAAGGGGAGAATGAAGTGTGGAAGAACCTACCTTTTGCTTTTGACTTCACATCCATTTCTTTCACCTGGGGAAAATTCTGGAGCCCCAGGAGAGGAAATGGAAGTGAGGTGAGAGCAGCACCTCCAGTCTGTGTTTATAGAGCAGCAAGTGTGGGAAGGGTCCATCCACAGGGGTGTGTGTGTGTGTGTGTGTGTGTGTGTGTAGATTTCTTAATCCACTTCTTTTAAAAGGTTTGATTCATTGCCAATGTTTAGCAGTCTGGAGATTTGCACAGAAAAGTGCAAATTTCCAGCTTCTCTAGAAAAATCAGAAGGCCAGGCAGGAAGGGCCTGAAGTCCCTTGGGGAAGTGCAACAGCAGGGCCGCTGCCCTTGCAGGGCCCACCGGGACTCTGGGGAGGGGCCCTCGGGCTTCTGCACTCGTGCCCCCAAGGTGGCAGAGTCACTGGCGAGCGTGCATTCCCAGCACTGGCAGAGAGGCTAGGTGGCCTCCAGCTAAGCATTAGCTCCCAGTGCCTCAGTCCCCCCACCTGGAAGATGCAGATAACAATTGCCTCCCTAACAGGTTTATTGTGAAGAGCCAACAAGATGATGTACACTGGGTGCTCAGCACAGAGCCCAGTGCATGGGAAGTGCCCAGAAGCCAGGGCCCAGAGGCCCGTCTCTCAGGGGCCATGGCTGGAGGCAGAAACTTGTTCTCATCACTGTCCCAAGAACCAGCAGGACACTCACCTCCACCAGTTTGTCACCCACAACCTCCGAGGTCTGGTGATAGTTGGGGAAGTCCACCACGATCTTCCCCCCGTCCATGTGCACGGTGGCCTGGAAGAGAAGCAAAACGCTGACCCTTGCTTGGCAGAGGGCCCCCCACAGGCCAGCCCGGGAGGGAGGAAGGGTTCCCAGCAGCTCTCCCAGCTGTCCCCTCTGGGATTTAATTTGCCATGTGGATGTACGATGACATATATCCAAAGATAGAGATAGCACGCACAAGTCACTCAGCCTTGCCGTGCCTCAGCTTTGTCACCTCTAAAATGGGGATGGCAACTGGACCTGCTGCAGAGTTCTTACGAGGATTGGACGATTTCATATGACATGTGGGAAGTGCTTAGAGCGTGGTGAGCCCTCCTTGTCGACTGTGGAGTTAGTTCTATGATCCTCATTGCTAGGATGATGGTGATGTCGCCCAGGATGTGGATTGCGGCATTGTTTGTAATTGTAAACAACCTAAACATCCAGCCTGGACTCTCCACCGGTAAGTAACCTGAATATCTATCAAAGAGGGACTGTCAAATGAATGATAGCCTTTCCTTACTTTAGGATACCGTGCGAGCATTGAAAAGAATAAGGCAAGTCAATACTTGCTGACACAGAACGACATCATGAGAAATTGTTAAATTTTTTTTTAAGATTTATTTATTTATTTATTTATTTATTTATTTATTTATTTAATGATAGAGAGAGAGAGAGAGAGGCAGAGACACAGGCAGAGAGAGAAGCAGGCTCCATGTCGGGAGCCTGACGTGGGACTCGATCCCGGGACTCCAGGATCATGCCCTGGGCCGAAGGCAGGCGCTAAACCACTGAGCCACCCAGGGATCCCCGAAATTGTTAAATTTTTAAAATACACAAGTGACAGGGCACCTGGGTGGCTCAGTGGGTTAAGTGGCTGCCTGCAGCTCAGGTCCTGACCCCAGGGTCCTGGGATGAAGCCCTGCATCAGGCTCCCTGCTCCGTGGGGAGGCTGCTTCTCCCTCTGCCCTTCCTCCCTGGCTCCTTCTCGTTCTCTCGGTCTCTCTCTCTCAAAAATAAATAAATAAAATCTTTAAGAAATAAAATACACAAGAGACAGAATAGGAACATTATGACCACTTATTCTCCACCGTGGCAGCCTACGGGGCAGAATATTCACGGTCACGGTCAGGGGGGATAGAGGGGACCCAGAATGGGTGGGAGACCCGAGGGACCAGGCTCAGGAGGATGAGGAGGGCACCTTCAACTTCTTTCTTAGGTAAGATTGCGGTTTCGAACGCGCATGAATCCGGTTCTAGGGCTGTTCATGTCTAGCCTACACGGAGGTCACGCTGTCTGGAGCCAGGCTGCCTGGGTGTGAAGGCCTGTTGGGCCGTGGGGCCGGGGCAAGCCACCAAGCCCGTGGCTCAGCCCAGCTCCCTCATCTGTAAAATGGGTCCGTAATTGTAGCGACTCGGTAGGAGTCCCCGCATTAACACGTGTGACGTATTCAGCAGGAGTCTGGGCTACACGAAGTGGTAGGCAAATGTTCATTAACATCTTGAACAGTTTCTCTACAGCGTCTGTTATTGATGTAGTGTCAAAAAACTGGGGGGGGGGGTTAAGTTGCCGGGTAATTCAGGCACTTAAGGCTGGAGGCTGGAGGCTGGGTGGGAGAACAGAGGCTCGGCTTGGGGTGCAGCCCCAGGGGACACGCTTGAGACCAGGAAGGGGGGGTGGCCAGTGGCCTCTCACCTTGAACTTCTTGCCCCCCATGGTCTCCATGTCACACTCCGTGCCGATGGTGAACCTGTTGGTCATGGAGTGGCCCCCCGGGTAGTGCTGGGACCAGGTGAAGTTCTGTCCATCCTGCTGCACCTCCGTGACAATCTTGAAGTTTCGGCCCCTTTCGATAGCGTCGCTGGGGAGCCCTGGCCCGGGGACAAGGAGAGGGGTCACGTGGGAGCCGCCTGCCACCGGGGCCCTGGGAGAGGGCTTCCTCCGTGGGGCAGGCCGCGCGCTGGGAGGAGCACATCCCAGCTCCACCAGGCCCCGGGAGCTGGGAGGAGCCACTGCCTCCCTGAGCCTCAGTGTTCCCATCCACAAGATGGGAGATAATAAGGCCCATCTCACGGGGCTGTTGCAGGGATGGAATTAAAGTGATTGTGTCTTGGAAAACTCCTGGTGTACAGCTGACAATACCAGCCGTCCCGCTAACGCAATAACAGACAACTGACACTGTCAAGGTCACAAGGTCTGGAATGAACGGGAGCATCAAGACTGTCTTCTAACGCTCTTGTTTCACAGATTAGGCAGTGAGGACCCCGAGCGGGAAAGGGGCTCCGGGGAGGCTCACAGCAGCCCCTCGTCTACAACGGAGGCTGGCGCCCTTTCAGCACCACCGGGTTGGAGGCGAAGCCAGGTAACTGTTCCTTCGGGGCCACTCCCAGAACTGACTCTTGTCTCCCCAGGGCCCCGGGGCACACCTGCCCTGCTGTCACGGCCTCTCTGCCCACTCGGAGGACCTGTGCTCCCCGCCCCCCCCCCCAGCCCAGGGCCGTCCCCTGACTCTCTACAATGGCACTGCCTTAGACTTAGAGCATCAGGATTTGTGCGGGATTGTCAGGGCCATGGACCCATGTTTGTTGAATGGCCCGATGAACGCATGGCTGGTCTAACCTGGTCTCTGTACTAAACCCTTGGTCCCCTCTCCCCGGGTACCACTCATCATCTCATCGTTGAGTCCTGGGTTCTAATGATCTCTGCCCCTATTTTACAGTGTGACCCTGGGCATGTCGTGCTGAGGCAGCCCATCAGCAGCGTCAGGTTGGCCCTTGCATATAGCAGGTGTTCCCTATACGTCTGAATGAATAAGTTAAACCAATCAAGTCTTCAGCTCACCCACTACCAGCTGTGCGACCTTGGACTAGTAACTCAGCTTCTCTGGGCCTCAAGGAGTTTGGATTCGCGGCCCCAGGCTGGCTGTGACAAACCAGCCCAGGGAAGGGGTGCTCGTGTACTCACTCACCGAGGCGCTTCATGAACTCGTCATAATTCTTGTCACTCTCGAACTCGTACTTGCCGTTGAAGGCCATGCTGCTGGGAGAGCCGGAGGCCAGAGAGCACGGGGACGAGAAAGAATGGCCTTGCGCTGAGGAGCCCAGTGCCCCAGCTTATAAACCCTTCCACATGCTGGGGCTGGGCCCCTAAGTCACCCCATCTCTCCCTGCAGCCCTGAAGAGGAAGCGCTTGCTGTTTTATGACGTGGGCAGGACCTAGAGGAGCAGAGCCCCGAGGTTATTCACCCCGGGGAAGTGCTGGCTGTAAGCACTGCCACTCCCAGCAAGAGCGGTGGCAATGCCATAGCATCTGAGGCCTCATCCACCTCTCCCTCCTGCCTTCCCTCTGTCTTTGCCCTGCCATGCTCCCAACATTCCTTATTTTCTTGTTCACCCCCTACCCCCATTTATCCACCAAAGTGCTTCGAGCACCTACTGCATACAGGACTGGCACTGAGGCAACACGGGTGAATGCAACGTACACCCTCCCCCAGAGAGCAGCCAGTCTAGTCCAGAGACAAAACGCAGGCCTGCAGAGAACCCTCATGCACACTGGATGTGCTGAGTCCCTAGACAAATGCAGATGTGTGACCTGGGGCCCAGGGAAGGAGCAGACCCTGCAGCTGGGGGCAGGGGCATCTTTGTATAGGAGATGGCATTTGATGCGGGTCTGGAAAGAACCATAGGACTTGCATGTTTAGAGAAACAGGGCTGGAGAAGGCAGGGAACACAAGGAAACAATATTCTAGGATGAGGGAACAGTGTGATTAAGCTGGGAAGGGCCATGATGAAAGGAAAAATGAGTCTGGTTGCAGCAAAGAGCGCTTGAAGGAGAAGAGACACAAGCAGGCTGCAGATACTGCCAGCAAGGCGAAGCAGCAGCCCAGGGGCACAAGGAGCAGCTTGGCGCAGGAGCTGCCGGGGTCCACTGGAGACCCGCCACATGCCAGGCTCAGGCCAGGAGCTCCATGTATTCGGACTTCACAACTGGGAGGGCGGGGGTTCAGACCCCAGACCTCCAGCACCGCTACACGCTGGGCCTCCATCTCCCCCTCGAGAACTCCTGCCCTGCCTGTTCGATGGGACTGCTCCCTGGGTCAGACTGACTGACCATGCCTTCTATAAGGACTCTCCTTTTTCTTATTATTAATGATGGAAATTTCTGCGAGTCTGTCACCTTTGGCAGAATCAGCTCTTCATGAACCCCCATCATTTCTTTGGGACTGAGTGGTTCCTGAACTGGTGAAATCCACTTTGCCCCATTTTGCCGATGTTCAATCTCCAGTCTTAGAATTCCTTTCTCCTGCCAGGGTCTTATTTTTAAAAAGTCATAAACACACACACATACACACACCCACATCCTCCTCATCATTATCGTGATCACAGATTTTCTGATAAGTTATATATATTAACATTTCATGAGCCAGAGCAACTAAGTCCTATCAGTTGATACAGATGGCCCTTGATAATGGTTTTTTATCTATCCTACTAAACTTAAAAATGTATACATATGGGGGATCCCTGGGTGGCTCAGTAGTTTAGCGCCTGCCTTTGGCCCAGGGCGCAATCCTGGAGTCCCGAGATCGAGTCCCGCATCGGGCTCCCGGTGGGAGCCTGCTTCTCCCTTTGCCTGTGTCTCTGCCTCTCTCTCTCTATGTCTATCATGAATAAATAAATAAAATCTTTTAAAAAATGTATACATATACTTCTTACATAAATGAGACTATATTGTTCTGTAACCTCATCTTTATACAATGATATGGGTACATGTCTGTATCATGACATATTTCACATCCCTTTTGATAGCTCCAGAATGTTCATATTCTATTGTATGTCACAATTTACATAACCATTGCTGGATCTTCAGGTCATTTATAATCTTTTTCTATGACAAATAACTGAGATAAACTTTTTTTTTTCAATTTTATACCTCTATTTGACAATCAGCAATTAGTTCTTATCTACATTAACTGTCTATAGATTTTCAAAAGTGGTGACAGGTACCCACTTAGGTAACCCACATATAGAGCTTGTTTGGTGAATTTTCCTCCTCATGATGTTTTTTGGACAACCGTACAAAGGATTCGAGGAGATGGAACATTCCTTATTCCCTTGGCCCAGACAGCTTTGTTGAGCTTGGTATCAGTGCACACATCTGGAATTCCCATCTCCTTCATGGCAAATTTCTGGATCTTTTTGAGTGCCCAAGGGGCATGCTTCTCGAAACCCACTCTATGGATGCATTCGTGAATGTCAACGGTGTGTTCTTTGGTAACTACCTTGATGATGGCAAATGGCCCTTCTTGCCATCCTTCTTTGCAGGAGTCATTCTGCCTGGCTCAGGGTTGGAAAGTTAAGATAAACATTCTCACTCACACCTCAGTGTACATGTCAGATTATTTACTAAGGATGAATTTATAGACATGAAACCCCTGGAACAAAGGGGTTTTTGTATTCATATTCATATCTGTAACTCTACCACCTGTCCAAAAGGCTATAGTGGTGTCCATTCAACCTAGAGCATGTGAGGATTTCTCCTCTTTGATACTAATGACGGCGTAACAACAGCAGTAGTAGCTAACATTTATCAGGTGTTTATTATGCATTGGGTACCCTGCTGAGTGTTGTTACACAGATTATCTCATTTATTCTTCAGAAGGACCCTATGAAGTCAGCACCATCATTGTCATCATTTTGCCAAGGAGGAAACAGGGCTTCAGAGAAGTAACTTGCCCAAAGCCACAGAGCCCCTGTGTGTAGTTTCTACTTATTACCAAATGCTTACTACTTAACAGCATTTAAAGACACTTCTGAAAACACTCCATCACTCATCATCCTAACACAGTGTTAATTTTTTTTCTATTTTCCTCCTCCCTCTTTTCACTCTTCTCTTGTCTCTTCTCTCATCCTTGCTTTCTTACCCTAATTATGGCAGAAAAATAATAGCCATAATCACCACCTAAATGCTATATTCCACTCCATTTTTCTTTTTTTTTTTTTTCTTTTTTTTTTTTATTTTTATTTTATTTTTTTCCACTCCATTTTTCTTTGCTCAGCATTAATTTGCAAACACAGTCCCATGTTTCCATAAAGCTGCCATGTTTATTATTAAAAACAGCTGCAGGGCACCTGGGTGGCTCAGATGGTTAAGCATCTACCTTTGGCTCAGGTCATGATCTCCAGGTCCTAGGATCAAGCCTCATGTTGGGGTCCCTGCTCAGTGGGAAGTCCTCTTCTCCCTCTCCCTCTCCCCCTGCTTGTGTTCTGTCTCTCCCTCTCAAATGAATAAATAAAATCTTTTTTAAAAATGGCTGCATAATGTTTGCTGTTGGACTTCTGGGAGGGGAAGTTTACCCCACTAAATGTGAGGCCACAGTGAGCTTCTGATGTAATTTTAATTTTTTTAAGATTTTATTTATTTATTCATGAGAGACACACAGAGAGAGGCAGAGACATAGGCAGAGGGAGAAGCAGTCTCCCCAGAGGGAGCCTGATGCAGGACTTGATACCAAGACCCCGGGATCATTCCCTGAGCCAAAGGCAGACACTCAACCACTGAGCCACCCAGGTGCCCCTGTATATGATTTTTTAAAAAGCATTCCCTTCAACTAAAGTCTCAGGATGGGATTCAAAGTTATGGTATCTGGAACTTTTTTTTTTTTTTAAGATAGATGATGATAGATAGATGATAGATATAGATAGATAGATAGATAGATAGATAGATAGATAGATAGATAATAGGGATGGTGCCTGGGTGGTTCAGCAATTGAGTGCCTGCCTTCAGCGCAGGGAGTGATCCTGGAGTCCTGGGATCGAGTCCCACATCCGGCTCCCTGCATGAAGCCTGCTTCTCCCTCTGCCTGTGCCTCTGCCTCTTTCTGTGTGTGTCTCATGAATAAATAAATAAAACCTTAAAAAAAAAAAGATAGATGATAGATAGATAGTGGCAGTGGGCAGAGGGACAAGAGAAGGAGAAAAGCAGACTCCCCACTGAGCACAGGGGCAGGGCAGGGGCTCGATCCCAGGATTACAAGACCATGATCTGAGCTGAAATCAAGAGTCTGATGTTTAACCAACCAACTGAACCACCCAGTACCCTGGGATTTGGAACATTTTTATAGCTCTTAACATGTTTTGCCAAGTTGTAACTCAACTGGTTTTATATCCAGCTTGTCTGGGTGCTGAATTTGGGAGGATGCAGAGTTTAGACGGTTTTTGGTACTTTCCCCAAACATACTGTCCCCCAACATTTCAAACTATGCCATCTTGAAAATCTATCTCTTTTCATTTTAATAAACTTTATGGTGGAAAGGGCTTTTAATTTTCTTATTATAAAAGTAATTGATGTTCATAGTAGAGAATTTGGGAGGAGCTAATCACAGATAAATTAAGAACTACCTAGATCCCACCAAAGGTTCTTTTTTTAAAATAATAAAATTAATACATATTCATTGTTTAAAAAGACAAACACTCAAAACTGGGTAAAGTAAAAGTGAACGTCCCATATCCCAGTACATTCTCATTTTCAAGAATCAGTTGCTGTTAAATTCAGAGTATAGTCTTCTAGACATTTCCCAGATGCACACAAAAATACTTTTCTTTTTAACAAAAATGAAATCCTAGGATAGTGTTTTATCTTGCTTTTTTTCCATCTAGCAATATATCGTGGACATTAATGGATGTTATTTCTTCATGGAAACTCAAAAATATCCCACTATTAAGAAGGACTTTCCGGGGATCCCTGGGTGGCGCAGCGGTTTAGCGCCTGCCTTTGGCCCAGGGCGCGATCCTGGAGACCCGGGATCGAATCCCACGTCGGACTCCCGGTGTATGGAGCCTGCTTCTCTCTCTGCCTATGTCTCTGCCTCTCTCTCTCTGTGACTATCATAAAAAATAAATAAATAAATAAATAAATAAATAAATAAAAGAAGGACTTTCCAAGGACATCTGGGTGGCTCAGTGGTTGAGGTCTGCCTTCGGCTCAGATAAGATCCTGGGGTCCGGGGATCAAGTCCCGCATCAAGCTCCCTGCAGGGAGCCTGCTTCTCCCTCTGCCTATGTCTCTGACTCTCTCTCATGAATAAATAAATAAAATCTTTAAAAAAAAAAAAAAGGACTTCCCAAATGGATAACTCCACTAATAGAATACCTTATGTCACCTGGCCTAGGTAGGGGAAAACAAAGGAGCATTTGCCATCTTCCTATAAACCTGGGAGGAAAATAATTTCACTGCAGTAATTGGCATGTAAGTTAGATAGAAGGTGACAGCTGGTTGGTGAGCTAGAGAGGCTTAGGGGATGGAGTATAGACTCCTGGACTCCCTTGAGGTCTCTAGTACTGGAGGAAGTATGTACTTTATAGAGTCCCACCTTCATGCCTTTGGCCTGCCTGGAATGACAGCTCACCTTTCATCTGTCTTTCCAAATTCTGTCCTTCCAATTCTACCTCCACTAGGGAGCCTTCTCTTATGATACTGACTTCTAGAGCGTCCCTTGCAGGAATCCCCATAATGTGTACCATCTGCTTGTAATGGCTCACGGGGAGACCTGAGCTTCAGTGTTACCTGCATGAGTCTTCATGTATTAGCTCTGAGACTTTAGATACGCAACTTTCATTCACTCAGCAAACTTAAGCTGAGCACCTGCTGTGCTCTATACTCTGGAAACACCAAGTATCTGCCTTCAAGTCTTGTGGGAGACTCAGGCTAGGAAACAGGTAGTTACAACACAGTGTAATAAATAAGATAAAGGGAGGATATTGTGGGAAAACAGAGCTAGCACACTGACCACCTCCTAAAGATTAGGGAAAGTTGTTCTGAGAGGAATTGGTCCAATCAACCAGGCTTAACTTACTCATTATTAAATGTGGATTTAAAATAAAAACCGTATCTCAGAGTTTTAATGAAATTAAATTAATTTATAAATAAAGTGCTTAGCACAGGATTCAGTATCTCCTAAATGCTCATTGAATGACAGTATTATTCCCACTCATTGGCAATTTGTCCAGCTTATGTGCCTACTGTTTCAAATTAATAAATATTTATTATAGCATTAATTTAACTCTTCACAAAATGTGTCTTTTATTGCCCAATTAGATTGTAATCCCTTCAAGAAAAGAAGCTGCATGTCATCCCTCCTTGTAGATTTGTACCTAGGAGACTGGGATACCATTGATTTCATTTTATTTGTTCAGATCAGTCTGCAATAGACTATGAGGCTGTGTTCTTTAAAAAAAAAAAAAAAGCTTTATTTTATTTATTTATTTGAAAGAGAGAGCTGGGGGAGGGGCTAAGGGAGAGGAAGAGAGAAAATCTCAAGCACTTCATGTTGGGCTCAGAGCCCAACTCGGGGCTAGGTCTCATGATCCTGAAATCATGACCTGAACCAAAATAAAGAGTCAGACGCCCAACTGACTGAGCCACCCAGGTGTCCAGGAGAGTGTGTTCTTTATTTTTTTAAAGATTTTATTTATTTATTTGAGAGAGACCGAGCATGGGCAAGGGTGGAGGGGCAGAGGTAGAGGGAAAAGCAGGCTCCCTGCCAAGCAGAGAACCCCACACAGGGCTCCATCCCAGGACCCCAAGATCATGACATGAGCTGAAGGTAGATGCTTAACCAACTGAGCTACCCATGTGCCCTGAGGTTGTGTTCTTTACAGTGTGGTCTTCATCATACACTGCTGAGGGTACAGGCAAGGGAGACTTGTGAAAAATGGGCTCCTAGGCTCTAACCCCCAGAAGTTCTGACTTGGTAGGTCTGTGTGGGGCCCCAGAATCTGCATTTGCCATACTCCTGGTGGTTGAGCTGCAGTTACCTGAGAAGCTCCAGGCGAGGGGACATGGAAAAGAGTGGGTAGGATGGACCAGACAGCCTCTCCAGGGCCCCACTTAAATTTCTTACCCATTGACTTCCTTCTGCAGGTCAGAATTGCTTTCTCCTCAATAGCTACTAACTCAAGGTCAGCATCAAAGGCAGGATGGGTGCGGTGGGGGTGTGGGACAGGACAACGTTGGCACCGGGATGCCTGACTCAGCAGCCCTCCTCTCCCCTTCACTGCAGTTTATGAGTGCATCTGGCCCTCCATCCCTCCTCTCAACTGTGCCCTGCCTCTTCCCTCTTCAGCTGCGGTTCGCCTATTTGCTCAGATATTTATTGAGAACCTTCCAAGAGGGGTAAATGAACTCAAACTGCCTCCATATCACAATGAGTTTTTATGGAGCAATTGAGCTAATAGAGCAACTCTAACCCAATGGAGATCAAGAAGAGCCTCAAGGCTAATGCCCCTGGGCCACCCCAACTTCCCACCTGGCCTCTGGCTCCTGCTTCAAATCAGCCACCATTATTCTGAGAGTAACTAGCCTAGGGAGTGAGAAATGCAGGTGCTTTAGTCCATGGTTGGAAGACAAGTCCTCCTCCTAACCTCCCCACCCCAGGACCTTCCAGCACCTTACATGGAGTAAGTGATTGATCAGGGTTACACATTCCTTAATCAAACCTCCCTCTTCTTCTTTGCTCAACCAAAACTCTGAAATGCTAGTTGGGGTTGATCCTAGAGCATCAAGGCTAGATGAGATCTCTGAGGGGCAACTTATTCCATGATGATTTTCCTAGCTCTGCTCTCAGGTGTCGGAAGCTAAGAAATTCAGCATTCCCTTGGAACAGTCATTATCTTGTTAACCCACAATTTGAAGCAGAAGTGATGGAGACTCTGAGACCCAGAGGCCAGGGTTTGAATCCCAGATCTGATATTCACTGTCTGGGTGACCTTGGTTAAGTCATTTATCTTCCTGTGTTTCTGTTTTCTCATGAGCTAATTAAATAAGTTAATTTCGGTAAAGCATTTTTCACAGAGCCTAACATACCTTGTTTCGTTACCCTTTGCTTTATTCTGCTTTGCAGATGCTGCATTCTTTACAAAACAGTCGAGCAAGTCTACTGGCCCTATTTTTCCAACAGCATTTGTTTGCTTTGTGTCTCTGTGCCACATTTTGGTAATTCTAGCAATATTTCAAACTTTTCTATTACCATTATATTTGTGACAGTGAACTGTGATCAGTAATTATGAGTCACTGGAAGCTAAGGTGATGGTTAGCACTTGCAGCAATAAAACGTTTTTTCAGACATAATGCTACTACACACTTAGTAGATTGCAGCATAGTGTAAACATAACTTTTTTTTTAAAGATTTTATTTATTTATTCATGAAAGACACAGAGAGAGGCAGAGACATAGGCAGAGGGAGAAGCAAGCTCCCCATAGGGAGCCTGATGTGGGGCTCGATCCCAAGATCCTGGGATCATGACCTGAGCCAAAGCCAGACACTCAACCACTGAGCCACCCAGGTGCTCCTGAACATTTATATGCACTAGGAAGCCGAAAACTTCATTCAACTCACTTTGTTTTGATATCCGCTTTTTTTGCAGTGGTCTGGGATTGAACCTGCAATATCTCTGAAGGTTGCCTGTATATAAAAGAGTGTTATGTAAATGTTGCTGGGGCAGGCCAGCTGTGTAGTTTCAATGCTGCTATGTCTGGTCACCAGCTTTGTAAAAAAACAATCATCTCCATCTTTGCTAAGCGTCAGAAGCCCCAGAGTTTGGTCCTCATTCTTGTCTGTTCACTGAGCACTCACTCCCCTGGTGAGCTCTCCCTGTCCAAGGCTTTAAATACCTTCTATGCAGATGACTCTCCAACTATCTTCTCATCTTAGACCACCCCCTGTGACTTATATCCAACTGACTATCCAATGGCTCCACCTCATGTCTTGTGCCATCTCAAACTTAACCTGTCTAAAACCCTTGTTCTTCAGACCTCAGCAAAGCCTCCTCCTCCCCTGTACTTCTTCAGCTCCATTGATAGGGAATCTCAGGAGCCAACATCCATTCCCAACCTTTAAGGTGCTAAATACTTTACAAGAATTACCACTCAATTCTCCCAACCAATCGGTTAGATAGGTTCTGATATTATCCCCACTACTTAGATGAGGAAACGGAGGTTCAGAAATGTCACACTCAGGTGGTAAGTGGAGATGACAGTCTGGCTTCAGGTCCTGCCCTTGTGTCCTCTCACTAAATGCAGCAATTTGGTTTGGATGCAGGCTCCAGAACCAACCAATTCTTGGAGACCATTACTGCCCCTGCAATACTTATGGAGGGATCCCAAAGTGCCAGACCCTGTGCTGAGTGTTGGACACATGGCATCTTGAATTCCCAAAAGAGCTGTTATTATCCCTATATACAGAAGAGAAAATCTAGGCTCAGAAAGATTAGATGACTTATCCAAGATCACAGAGCTTGTTGTTGATGACACTTGGATTTGAATTCAGTTCACTCTGACCTGAAGTGGTACTTAACACCACTATGGATCCTCTCAGACCTCTGATGAAAGCAGAATGTCAGTCTCTGGTTCTAACAGAGTTATGACCCATGCGTTCATTAATTAATTCATTCAACATACATTTCCTGAGCACCAGGGTAGGTGTTAGAGAGCAGAGATACACAGCAAAACAGTCCCCACCCCAATAAATGAAGCTCTACCCTTATAGATCATCCCCTTTGCCCTACTGCACCTTCCAATTTTAGCCTTACTTTCTTTCCTATCCAGCCCACTGATGCATCACTTCCTCTGCTGGGACCCTCAATGTTCATTGGTTACTTTGGCTTCATAGGCCCCATCCTTGGGCCTCTTCTGCCCCAAATTGTCTTTCCACCCACCCATCTCCAGGACTGCTGACTACAATCAGGAGAGAAAGCCCAGTGCAAGGGAAGAGAGGGTGACACCACCACAAATTCATGATCTTCCCTCAGCCAGGTTTTGAATACTCAGTAGTCCTTCCCGTCATCACTGGGTGGTCATCACCTCTTACCAAGTCTTCTACATCATTCTCACCACCCAAGTCCACTCCAGTCCCAGCCATCACTTTAATGACCACATAGTAATCCACAGTGTGGGTGTATTGCAACTTATTCAACCAGTCCTCATTGTTGGACAATTAGGTTAGGTAGGAACAAATACATACATGAATAGGAAACACCACAATGTGGAGAAGACAAAACAAAAGCATTATTCAAGGCTACCAATGAACATGAATAGTATTATTTGAGGCAGGTGGGATGGGGCTGAAGTTCTGGTAGATGTTCATGGATCATGAGATTTATGGCAGAGTGGGCTTCATAACCATCCATGAATGGAACCAGGAGGCAACATTTTATACATATACGTGAATGTTTTGGAGCAGGTTTATGGCTTTCATCAGGTGCTCTAGGGGGCCTCCCCAAAAGTGAAAGGCCACGAGTGTGGTCTATAATTTGTAACAAGCACTGATCAGAAGGGCCCAGAGAATTTATTAAAAAGATCAGTGAAGTAAAAACGTGAGTCTAAATCCCACACAGACCAGGGGATAAAGCCTGACTCTTCAATTTCATTTATATACCTTTGAGTAACTTACTAAAAACATTTGAGCCTTTAAAACAGGAATTTAAGGGGCACCTGGCTGGCTCAGTCCATAGATCACACGACTCTTGATCTTGAGATTATAAGACCAAGCCCCAAGATGTAGATAGAGATTACTTTAAAAAAAAATCTAGGGGGGATCCCTGGGTGGCGCAGCGGTTTGGCGCCTGCCTTTGGCCCAGGGCGTGATCCTGGAGACCCGGGATCGAATCCCACATTGGGCTCCTGGTGCATGAAGCACCTGCTTCTCCCTCTGCCTCTCTCTCTGTGACTATCATAAATAAATAAATAAATAAATAAATAAATAAATAAATAAATATTAAAATTTTTTAAAAAAATCTAGGGATGCCTGGGTGGCTCAGCAGTTGAACATCTGCCTTCAGCCCAGGGTGTGATCCCGGAATCCCTGCAGGGAGCCTGTTTCTCTCTCTGCCTGTGTCTCTGCCTCTCTC
Source organism: Canis aureus (assembly GCF_053574225.1). Classification (NCBI taxonomy): domain Eukaryota; kingdom Metazoa; phylum Chordata; class Mammalia; order Carnivora; family Canidae; genus Canis; species Canis aureus. Next base: position 52,327,441 of record NC_135614.1, read on the forward strand.
TCTCTGCATCTCTCATGAATAAATAAATAAAATATTTAAATAAATAAATTAAAATTTTTTTAAATCTAAAAAAAAAGTGTTCATAGGTCATACAACCGTACAGGAAGAGTGACCTCAGAGACAGTACCCAGAGATGTGATGGGAAGTCCTGTAGCCTTTGGTCTGCAGGGCAGCCTCCTCCCTGGAGACAGTATTTGCCAGACAAGGAAAACCCTTGTTTTCTGTTTCTGCTCCATGTCTCTGTTCCACTCTCTTTTTGAGCTGATGGAATGTCTGACTGTTGTAGGCACAGCCCTTCAGATTACAAGTAAAGAAACCCACTTGAGAGAGGCTTGGCCTCTTTAGGTTAAAATAAACTATACATACTTGTTAATATTTGATCTTCTAGACTTTCTAAAACAACAATTCCACATGGTTCAATCTAATGTAAGGATGCAGGGCCAACTTAGGGAACCCAAGGGGTGTAAATGGAGTTGGGTGTCATGAGGACCTAGGACCAGGAACTGGAGAGCATCAGGAATCAGCTTCTCTGCTGTCATGTGCAGCTTCTCTCTCTGTGTCTACTTGATTCTTGCTTCCTGCTGTCCTTTCTCTGCTGTCCACGTGCACACACACCCGGGGGCTTTCAGAGCAACCAACAGACGCTGCTGAGTGGGGAGAGAGAATCTGATTGGTCTATCGTGAGTCAGGTGTCTGCCTCTCCCACCCCACCCCACCCCATCATCTGTGGGCAGGGAGGCAGGGGTCTTTATTGCAAGCAATGGAAACAGATGTGAGCAGAAAAGAAATTTATTGGAAGGATAGAGATTAGATCACAGAATTTTCAGAGTTGGAAAACAAGCCAGGACAGGAGAGGGTAATCAGCTAGAACTATGGCCTCAGTTGCATCACAGAAGTGGTTTTGTTGGGGGACGCCTGGGTGGCTCAGAGGCTGAGTGCCTGCCTTCAGCCCAGGGTCTGATCCTGGAGTCCTGGGATCGAGTCCCACGTTGGGCTCCCTGCATGGAGCCTGCTTCTCCCTCTGCCTGTGTCTCTGCCTCTATCTCTCTCTCTGTGTGTCTCTAATGAATGAATAAATAAAATATTTCAAAAAAAGAAGTGGTTTTGTTGGGATGTTGTTGCCAGTACCTCCAAAAGCTGGACTGGGCAGTTTGCATCCCTATCAATGGTGAGACGGCTCACTGGCATTGTAGCCAACATTCCCCTGGGCAGTGGGTATGTCCCCCTAACTCCTTCCCACTCCCAACAGATACCAGAATGGATTCTCTTGTCCCTGCTTCTTTGTATCACCAGCTGCAGAGGAAATGTCCCAGTGGGAATGTCTGATTGGTTGAGCTGAAGTCATAAGCAGGCACCTCATTGCCACTGGATGATGAGAACATGAGGCCCATCTGGCCTTTGCTGCTTCATACTGGGAAGTGGACCCCACCTTCCACCAGAACCCGTGCTGTGGGGAGTTCTCTAAACATAGGCAAGAGTGCAGATACCCACCAATGTGTCCACTGCTCAGGTGGACAGGGACAGTTTTGAAGAAGGTGCTGCGGGATGAGCAGACACCCAGAAAGTCTCCACAACAGTGACCTCTCTCCCAGGATCCTGCCCAGCTCACGTGCCATGCCCTCCAAGAAGCCTTTTTCTCCTTCCAGTCTAGTCCATCCAGGTTTGGTTCTCTTCTGCTTAGAATCTGCATAGGAGGACACAGGATTGAATTGTTACTGTTACTTTTCTACCAGAGATTGAAGCAGAGGAGGGCAGGAAGTCTACCCTGTGCGCTTCTCTGTGCCCCATACAGCGGCTGACCCAGGGTGGCCTTGTAGTACGAACGGTTGCCAGTACTTGTTGGTTGCCTCAGTCGGGGCTTTTCCGGATGTAACAGACACTGATTCTTAGTGATAAACAAAAAGGGAATTTCTTGGGAGGGCATGGGCAGCTCGTAGAAAGGATAGAAAAGCTAAACCACCAGACACCTCAAGATGCCACATAGCGCCAGGGAGCAAGAAGGAAAGACCAGTGAATCACCTTCGACCAACCTCCATCCTTACAACACTCCACTTAAGACTCAAATTCACAAGCTCTGTGCAGTGGTAGCATCATAGCCAATGAGGTTTATCTCAGGAGCGATTATTGCTAATTGAAAGACTCAAAATTCCCAGCTTGGCTAACTACTGGCTGTATCATTTGGGCAGGTGACTAAATTTCTGTGCTTGGGTTTCCACATCGGCAGAATGGGGCTAACAAGTCAACCCACCTCCTGGGAGGATGGGATAACACCATGCGCTAAGGTACTCAGAAAGGGGATGGCACCTGCTCTTACAGGAAAGGGGAATGTATGTTCTTACAAGACCTACAGGTCCTCTCTCCGATTTCTTAGCTACCTAAGACTGGAAAAGAAGATTGCTCACCCCACCTCCACTGGTCTAATCCTGACTTGGGGCTCTAGCCAGGAAGGAGGAGGAAGTGTAGGAGGTAGATCCAACAACATCCAGGCAAACTCACCTCCACACTCACAACCAAAGCAGCCCATGACCCTCAGAAGATACTGCTTCGGGCCAAAGTCAGGTGCCAAAAGGTCTTCATCCAGTTCCCTGTGCAATTATTCATCCCCCACTCTCCTGCCTCTGGCTAACTGTGATTAATTCCTGTGGCAGTCACAGGAATCACTCCTAATGAATTTCTAATGAACTCATTTGGTGTTAATGCAGTATGTAATTCCGCAGGACACTCATTATAATTTAGCCTTATTAAGTCTCCAGTTATTGGGAACCACTATTGCTCTAAGCTCATAAGCAAGAGAAAAGTAATTATCCAGAGCAGGCAGTTAAATTATGGAAAGGATTGGACATTCAGAGAAGGCCAGGAAGTGGCTACTCCTAATTTCTTTTTTTCTCCTTTGGGGTGTACAGCTCTGCAGAGAAGAACCGGCTGTGCAGGTCTTTGAGCTGAGGCAAGAGTGTCCTCCCTGACTTTATATTCTGTAATGTCAGAGCTGTGCGGGCTGCAGCCTGCATGGTGGGATTTTTAGGGCCCCTCCAAAGCTGGCCCCGCCCCTCAACGGTGCACTTGCCTACTGCCTGGATCTGAATGGGCACCACAGGGACGGATTCCTTTGCTTCGGAGGCGCTGTTGCACGTTGGGAAGGTGACCTATGACGCACCTCAGAGTTCATAAAGTGATTACAGATAAGCTATCTTATCTGAACATCACAGCATCCCGGTTATTGTCATTAAACTCCTCTGACAGATAAGAAGATTGAAGTTCACAGAGGTGAAGCCACTTGCCCAAGGCCACCAGGTGCCAGAGTGGCAACAGAATCGGAATCTCCAGACCCCTGGGTGAGTTCTCTCTCCAGTTTACCTCTCATTTAGCACCTGGCACGCTTCTCATGCACATGTGACACCTATTCCCCCCTCCATCAGACGTCCCTTGAGGTTGGAGCTGTGTCTGTGACCCTTTTACCTGGGTTCAGATGATGGGCTGCAAGGCTCCCTTGATAAGAGCTGGGCGGCCCCCTGAAGACACCCAGAAGATTCACGCACAAGCTGATTCATTTTTCTTCCCGCTTCTCCCTCTAATTTTCTCGCCGTTTCTCACAATCGGCTGTATACTTTTAGCTAAAATGTAGATTACACTTTTTTTGAAGTTTGAAATCATTTTCTTCTGGAGACAAAAGTAACCCATGCTATTTGCATAAAATTCAGAAACATGCAGAAAAGTCTAAAGAACATAAGGATCATCTGTAACCCTATCACTCAGATACAACTATTGGTTAACAGTTGGTATATATATATCCTTTCAGACCTTATGGTATGCACGTATCAACACACGTACGAACATTTTATTCATAACAGGATTCTACTCTATGGACTTGTATATACTATATGTATATGAACTATTTGGGAAATTGCTTGGTTTTTTTTTAAGCTTTTATTTTTAAATCATCTCTTCCCTCAACGTGGGGCCTGCATTCACAACCCCAAGAACAAGAGTCACACACTCCACTGACTGGGCCAGCCAGATACCCCTGGAAATTGCTTTCTTTCTTTTTGAGAGAGAGAGAGCACAGCAGGGTGAGGGCAGAGGGAGAAGCAGACTGCCCGCTGAGCAGAGAGCCCTGTGCGGGACTCGATCCCAGGACTCCGGGATCATGATCTGAGCTGAAGGCAGATGCTTAACTAACTGAGCCACCCAGGCACCCCAGCAAATGGCTTCTTATTAAACTTAGGAACATGAAATTTCTGAAAAGATGAATTTACATTGTCAAAGAATAAAAGCTAACTCTAGAATATTCTTGGTAACTGCTCTAGGTTATGAGAAGATACCAAAGAAGGGAAATTGAGAGAATATAACCCAAATCACCTCATACACAAGCCAGAAAGGAAATATACTTTTTTTAAAAAAGATTTTATTTATTTATTCATGAGAGACACAGAGAGAGGCAGAGACACAGGCAGAGGGAGAAGCAGGCTCCATGCAGGGAGCCCGATGCAGGACTCAATCCCCGGGACTCCGGGATCACACCACACCCTGAGCCTTAGGCAGGCGCGCAGGCGCTCAACCACTGAGCTATCTTATCTTCCACAACATCTTGTTAATCATTGTGCATATCAATGGCACAAAAAGAGCAATGGATGGAAGACGAAGGTCTGAGTGCAAAGTCACAGGGCACCAGGGGTCAGGGTGAGTGGGTGGGCCATGGGAGTTTAAAGGTAAACCCAGAAGCCTGATGAGATCCTCACCCAACTCCCCAGCCTCATTTTCTGTTATGCCCTCACTCTCTGCCACAAACTCATTATCACTTGGACCCACACACACACACACACACACACACACACACACACACTATGTTATTTTGCACCACCTTGCCTTTACACATACTTTCCTCTCTCTCTACAATGCCCAGTGGCAGAAATAGTGAGAACTCATTTTTGTGCGATACCTAACTCAGTTGTTTGCCTAGGAAGTAAAATAAAGAGAGCTCCTTGGAGAGCCAAGTAGGTCTTGTGTCAGTAGGGACAAAAGTGCTGGGTGGGTGGTGGAAAGGTTTTCTTTCCCATGTGAGGTGGAAACAGACTCATCCCAGCCTTCCTTAGTGCTGTGTTTAGTTCAGTCTCCATGACCATGGAGCTGCTGTGCACACCCAAGCCACCCTCACAGCCAAGCAGACCCCTTCAGCTGTGGGTATGTTCACCGTGGCTATTCATACATGGGAAGGAATGGGGCAAATTCATGTTTTTTTTTTTTAATTTATTTTTAAATTCATGTTAATATCAGTGTGACCAGTATGTGTGGCTCCGTGCCTCTGTACAAAAATGCGCATTGCCCAGGTTTCTTTATGTCTGTGAATAGGAATAATAGGAATTGCATGCATCTGTGAGAAAGTGTATATATACACATATCAGTGCCCCTGTAGCTATGTGTGTAGGAGGATGTGTGCTTTCCCTGAGCATAGGTGTGTATACATGTGGAGTGTTACGTACTTGTGCATACATACAAAGCACAGTACACAGGTGCTCAGCTGTGGTTTTCTGTGAGTGGCTCTGGAACTGTTTCCATATGGGCATGGAGAAGTGTTTATTTACTGAAGGGAAGGGAGAAATTAGTTGGATGCCTAGACTACAAATAAAAACAAACAAAGCAAGGAAAATAAAAACCCTCAAACAATAGAGTTATTATCTCACATAACTGGAGTTCCGACACAAGGAGGAAAGGACTCTCTAGTGGACAGATTGCATTGATCAAGAGTTCTTTAAGAACCTATTCTTTCCACCTCTCTACTATGTTTGATTCTGTATCCTTCTGGTCACAAAGTGTCTGCAGCATTTCCAAATCCCACATACAGACATGAAGAATCTGTTAACAAATAAATGCATCTTTGTTTTTGGGGTGACTTTCCTAAGAAGGAGGAGCCCTTCCTTTTTCCAAGGAGCCCCAATCCTACTTCCCCCCCATGTCTCATTGGTGAGAACGTGGTCACATGGTCAAAGCTAACCCAATCTCTGTTAAGAGGCCCAAGACCACCAAGTTCCACTTAAACTAATCAGGAGCCCCCTCCTGGAGCTGAGGATGGAATTAGCTTTTTAAAGCACAAAGCTTAGGATGCCTGGGTGGCTCAGCAGTTGAGCATCTGCCTTTGGCTCAGGGTGTGATCCCGGAGTCCTGGGATGGAGTCCCGCATGGGGCTTCCTTCATGGAGCCTGCTTCTCTCTCTGCCTATGTCTCTGCCTCTCTGTCTGTCTCTCATGAATAAATTAATAAAATCTTAAAAAAAAATAAAGTACAAGACTGCTTAGAGGAATGGCAGTCATTTGACAGATTTCTGTCAGGACGATTAAGGGGTGGGGCACCTGGCTGGCTCAGTTGCTAGACTCTTCATTTCCAGGGAGTGAGTTTGAGTCCCATGTTGGGTGTAGCGATTACGTTAAAAAATAAAAAAACAATGTTAAAAAAAAAAGAAGAAGACAAATGGAAATGCATGTTGGGTAGACAGTCAACAGTGTCTAGTACAAAGGTGTGTGTATGCAAGCATGTCTATAAGTGTACGTGAGTTTGTGTGTGTGTGAACATAGGTGAGTATATGATAGGTATGGGTGTTTTAATTACATATTGTTCCATAACAAACCATTCCAAAACATAGTGGCTTAAAACAACAAAAACTTTCTCAGTTCTCATGATTCTGTGAGTCAGGAATTTGGGCATGCCTGAGTGCTCATCTCCACACGGCATCATCTATGGTCTCTCAGATAGCTCAGCTGTATTCCGCTAGTCGCTAGGCTGAGCTGGAGGGCCCAGGCTTCCCTCCCATGTTTGACACAGTGCTTCTCTGCACAGCTCCTCTCCCTCCTCACATGACTAGTTTGGGCTTCCTCATAGCATGGTGGCCTCAGGAAGGCTGAACTTCCAAGGAGGAAGCAAATGGCTGCCAGTCCTCTTAAAGCCTGGATTTAGAAATCTCAGAATGTTACTTCTACCACAAATATTCAAGAGGAGGGAGATAAAAGGTGGTGCTTTTCCACCTGCTGAGGTGGAAAAGCATGCACATGCAGAGAAGAAAGGAATCCACGGCAGCCATCTCTGGAAATGATCTACAACAGGAGTATGTATTGAACATGAGGGGGGGTGTATCTAAGTGTGTGCATTTTTGTCTGTGGACTTTAAGAGTGTGCGTGTGTGTGCGTGTGCCTGTCAGTTAACACCTGACACATGTACACTGCATGTCCGTTTATGTGCATATATGTACAGGCAGGTGGGTTTGTGTGGAGGGATGTGCATGCACACACAGGAGAGGTGTACATGTGTACAGGTGCAAGTGTCCACCGGAGCTAGCGGCTGCAGTATGTGTGCATGCACAGCAGAAAAAGCTGATAGAGTTGACCTGCCCTAGCTCTGGCCTTCCTGGGTAGATACGCTGAGCTTGCAAATTCTGGCCAAGGTAACAATCTGATCATTACTAGGATTTTGTCCTTGCCTGGGAGGATGTGTGGGTCCCAAGCCAGGCAAAAGCCTCAGCCTTTACCAGAACCCTACTAAAGCCACACTGCTAGCAGTGGAAAGGACACCCTCTACATTGTTTTGATTTCCTGAGATCCTGGGGATTTCTACCTGTGGAACCAATTACTCCAAGATCCCCACCCTATCCTAGCCCTGCCCTGGGGGCTGTAAACCTCAAGACAGGATTTCAGAGTCAGTGGGAAGCCCAAGCTCAAGGCTGCTCGCAGGGTGGCCTTGAACCTTGGCTTCTCTTTCAAAGCATATTTCCCAGTAAAGAAAATATGACCATGGGACAGGAAGCAGGGAGGAAAAGAGGTGGATTGCGTACTCCCTTGTGCTACCACTATGAGTCCTCTATGGAATCTCAGTTGCCACAATGAGCTCTGAAGCAAGGACTCAGTGGGTCTTTTTACAGGGAAGGGAAAGGATGCTCAGAGACGTCCCACAGTCACACCTTATAAAGAGCCAATGGGAGTGAAGAACAGGGGGACGGAAAGGAGAGAAGGTATATCATTTTTCTTTGGCCACCATTTCCTTTTCATTAAGGAGAGCTTTAAAAATTGGGGCTCCTTGCTCGTTCATGCCGTAAAGCAAGTGACTCTTGATCTCAGGGTCATGAGCTCAAGCCCCACATTGGGCGTGGAGCCTACTTAAAATAAACGAATGAATAAATAAAAATAATATTTGGAGTAGGTATTACATGCCAATGTTTCAATAATCAAGAGTAAGGAAAGGGCTACAAAGAAAATCTCCCCCTCATCCCTTGACCCCTCTGCCATTCTGATCCCCATGCCCTGCCCAGGCAACAGAACACTTGCCTTCAGAGCAATATGATGCATATAGACACAAATATGTATACATTTGTATGTGTTTATATATCCCCCCTGCCTGTCACACTTCGATTTTTAAATTTATATAGCCTGAAGAATGTTCCATGTTGGTGCCAAACAGGTCCTCCTTCTTGATTCCAGCTGCCTGGTATTTCATTCTGTGGCTCCATCACAGTGTATTGGACCAATCACCTACTGATGCAGCTTTTAGGTTACTTCCAACCTTTCAGTGTAACAGAGCTGCAGCAGAAACTGTGCATTGTTTTGTTTCACATCTGTAAGATTACATCTGTCGGATGAAGTCCCCTGAAGTAGCAGAGCTGGCCAATCATCCCCTGTGAGGGTTCATATTCCCCCAGCATGTTTGAGAGCACCTTCCTGCCTCCCCCAACCCCTAGCTCCATCTCTGGGCTGGGTATGAAGGGATGTCAGGTGCAGCCAGGCCGGGAGGAAGGGTGGAGTGGCCCCAGGGAAGCTCAGGGCAGGAAAACACTAGCAGGCCCTGGGGGAAGGCCCTATGACATCAGCTGGTGACCCAGACCTCTCCCCAAGACAAGGCAGCACGTCTGTTCCCAGTGGCCTCGGCCACCTGTGTACCGGGGCCAAAGGGTTAATCGGAAGATTCTGGGCTCAGGGCTGCAGCCTCAGCTGGACAAGGGGCTGTAAGCAAGCGCTCCAGGCAGAGCGCTGAGCTGGCACTTCTGCAGCCTGAGTTCAGAAGGCTTAGGGAAGCTGCCCAAAGAGGTCCAGCCCTTAAATCACAGTCAGGATTTGATCCTAGACTTAGCACTGTGTTTCATGGTCTCGGCTTCCCCTTTGGGCAGTGAGGGGCTCAGAGAGGATCTGGCTGGGGTAGGGCAGGTGGGCATGTGTCCCCCCTCCACGGAGAAGACTGTGTCAAGTTCCACTTCTTACAGGAAAGCCCGAATCTCCAGCAGTCCCACACTGGGGTCTGGTGCTAGGGCTTATCAGAGCAGGGTTCAGAGTGGGTTTACGGATGGAGGAAGACAAGCTTCGGTGAAGGATGAAGCTAGGTAGGGACAGAGAGAGAAAGAGAGACCCCAGCAGGTAGGACACAGGCTAAGGCCAGCAAACCCTCCTCTCTCTGGCCCCAGGCCTCTGGCTGCCACAGATGCCCTGACCTGGGGCGCCCTCTGGTGACACTCTGCAGCCTGGCCTGCGAAGGCCCCCCCCATGGGTCGGGGCCCAGGGGAAAGGCGCTGCCTCCTTCTGGCCTCGAGCATCTCTGGGTGGCTGGCTGGCCTGCCACTGTACCCAGGAGTGGTCTTCTTTGGAGGAAAGTCAGCTTAATAATAGCCATAATGAGGCATTCACAAAAAGAGAGGAGGAAAGGGAATCTTGTAGCCATGATTGGTCCCTCAGAGCTACAAGAGAAGTGTGACAAATCCTGCAAGTGTCCTCCCTAGTAACCCGGGACATTCTAGCATTTGTACCGTTGACATCTCTGCACCTGCACAGAGCTGCCTGGGGCCACATCTGTTGCCCCATCACCAGAGGCTGGGCCAGCCTCGGCCTGTGGGCCTTGCTGAGCCAGAGGACAAAGCCTGCGATGACACAGAGCCAAAGCCATAGTGTAGAAAGGGGCTCCTCAGACCATCTTATCACTTATTTGCCTGTCTAGTCAATCAATCTTCATGATCCTCTACTATGTGCAGACGCCTCAGCCCCGGGGATGTGGAAATTAGCAATAGGCAAGATCCCTAACTTCTGGGAACTGAGATGCAGGGCCAGCAGAGGCAAACAACAAAGGGACAAGGTGAAAAAGTGCTGTGAACCCTATACAACTGGGTGATATGCCAGCATCTAAGGAGGTCATTTGCACACTGGTGGGCAGGGAAGGCCTAATAAGATCACTTGGTGGAGACATTCTAATGCTTAGGACAGGGGACTGCAGACAACGGGCAGAGGAACCTCAGGCAAAATTCAGCTTGTGAAGAGCTGGGGTGGGGGTGGGAGGCCTGCTCAGCATATGGCAGAAATCAAAGGAAGGACAAGGTGGGGTGAAAGAAAGAGCAAGAAGAGCTGAGGTCTGGCAGAGGGCAGGAACCACACATGCTCCAGGGCTGTGCCAGAGGTTTGATTTGATTCTGAGGGCTGAGGCGGTCACTGCAGGGCTTTGAGTCTGAGGATGGCACAATCTGATTTGCATTTTTAATAGGTCGTGCCTTTTACTTTGTGAAAAATAAAGGGTGGAAGGAATGAGGGTGCAAGCAAGGAGGCCAGCTAGGAGGTGAGTCCAGGTCTCTAGATACCTGGAGGTATCTAGAGGCGGTTACTGCAACGGGGTGGGGAAGAGTCATGTTCTGATGGATCTTAGTGGACAGAAGCCCTGGAGTGGCCGGAGAGTGAGACCCGGCTGGGTGCCTTCCCTCCCACTCCGTGCCCTTCCAGCCTGGGCCTGGGGCCTCAGGAGTCATCTCCCTCAGCCCACTTCCAGGCGGGGCAAAGGACCTTAGACTCCACTGCCAGAGGCCCCCAGGCTCTATCGTGGGTGCTGTGTTCAGAGACTAGGGACGCGGGGACCAAGAGTGCTTTCAGGCTTCCCCAGTCTCCCCTCCCCCCAGTCTCCCCCCCCAACCCCAGTCTCATTCTCCTCTCTGGGTCCCTCCTCTGCCCCCTCCCTCTCTCTCCCGCCCTTCCCTTTCTTTCTTTCCCTCTCTCTCTCTCTCTCTCTCTCTCTCTCACACACACACACACACACACACATGCACGCAGTTTACTGCAGCCTTATCAGAAAGAAGCCTCCAGCAGAAACAAGGAGTCTCCAGGGACAGAGCAAGAGGCGCTGACTGAGGAGCTTTCCAAGCAGGGGGAGGTAGCCTTTGCTGCCTTCCCTGTTCCATCCTCCCGCTCCTGCTGCCTCCACAATACCCTCCTGGTTCCTGCAGCAAGAGGAGCTGTGGTTCTCAACTAGAGGCAATTTTGTCTTGGGCTATTTGGCAGCCTCTGAAAGCATTTTCGGTTATCCTACCCGGGGAGAGAAGGAGACAGGCCACCTAGGGGGTGGAAGCCAGGGATGCTGCTAAACCTCCTACAAGGCACATGACAGCCCCCACTTCAAAGAATGATCTGGCCCCAAATGTCAACAGAGGCAAGAGAAACTTCCCTAGGCTCACGGCCATCCAAAATAGAGGAGACTGTCCCCTTCCCCAAGGTCCTGCTGTCATCACGCTGCCATGGATCAGGTGGTGGCCATGTGGCCGCACAGTGGCTGCATTATCTCCCTTAGTCCTCTCAGCCACACGGGGAGGTAGGTAGTAGTATTTGCCCAAGGTCACAGTCAGTGAGAGGCCAAGCCGTTAATCAGACTCCAAAATCTAGGGTCTCACTGCCCCCTCTCCAGTGAACAGATTTCCCAGGGTGTGTCACTCTTATTAGCAATGTGACACTTTGTTTCAAGTGAAGTCTTACTGGGAAGTCCACTGTATAAGAGATAAAGTAGGACTGCCTGGGTGGAAGCGGCCTGGGAGATTATCAAAGGGAGGATAATCCATCCTCCCCCTCGAGCCTCCAAAGCCATCTCTCTATCCTGGGCCACTGTGGAGGGGGCTGCCCAGGTTGCGCTCTGCAAAATGGGGGACCCCATTCCCGTGGGCCACTTGTGGGGCTGGTAGGGCTAGGGCAGAGTTCCCTTTAGGGCAGGGGTGGCAAACAGGTAGCATCCTGAGTGTGAACATGCACTGCTTATTAGACGAGGTGCCATGATTAACTAAGGAGGAGCAGAAAGGGGTATGGGGGTGGCTGTGAATGCTGAGTACCTGCCTTCCCTGTTCTGAGGTATGGGAAATACGAAACTGAATTTTACTAGGAGATATCTTGTCCTGCTCTACTCCTTGCAACTCAGTGGTGACTGAAAATCATAGCTGTCAACTCTGCACTGAAAAAAAAAATGCACAAGACCGGAGGCTCATATACCTGGCAGTCCCCTAGAAGAGCCTCCAGCAAACCCTGGATTAGGGAACCAGCTCTGCCTCTTTCCCAGAACCCTGGCAGGTTTGCTTTCTTGGGTGCTTCTACATTTGTCTTAACCAATATTTTTTTTAAAAAGATTTTATTTATTTATGAGAAGCACAGAGAGGAGAGAGAGAGGCAGAGGGAGAAGCAGGGTCCATGCAGGGAGCCCGACGTGGGACTCCAGGATCATGCCCTGGGCTGAAGGTGGCGCTAAACCGCTGAGCCACCCAGGCTGCCCTGTCTTAACCAATGTTGACCTCAAGTCCTCTGTTTGGGCAGAGAGGGGCTGTTGAGATTTTTTTTTCTTTTTTCTTTTTTACTGTCTTCACTATCCTTTGGTGAGGAAGGTTTAGAGCTAGAAGTGGCCAAATGAGACAGATTGAGGATGCTCCTCCTCCAGGTCCCACACTGGAGTGAGATCCTTCACCCTGGGAGCCTTGGCTTCTTTCCACCCTTTGTCAAGCCGTTTGGCATCTCCGGGGGTCTGGCCAGGAGGACCAGCGGAGACCTTGTAATGCAGGACAGCAGGCACTGTCTGTTCTCGCTGCAAGGGGGTTCCCCAGCTGCCCTGGAGTCTGGGAATCTTCCAGCCTGGGATGAATCATCCTGGCTCTCTGCCTTTACCTCCTCCATCGCTCTGCCTGGACCCAGCTACAGAGAGAGGCCACTAATGCCAAAAGTGATGTTCTCCTTCCTCTGTAGCTAGAGAGGCCAGGAAACGCAGGCTGCAGGCCTCTCTGGGGCACGTACCACGTACCACAAAGAGGAGTCCAGCAGAGGGAAGGGCTGGCAGCAGCTGACCTCCAGGAAGGAGAGGCAGGGAGCCACCTCACGCATACCCTTTTGTACTTCTTGAGATGTGTACATAGTGGAGCTATTCTCAAGAAAAAATTAACAAGAGAAAGTATCAATGGGCGTCTGGCTGGTTCAGTTGGTAGAGCATGCGACTCTTGATCTTGGGGTAATGAGTCTGAGCTCCATGTTGGGCATAGAGTTTGCTTTAAAAAAAAACAAAACAAAACAAAACAAAACAAACCAGCCTGGTAAATCAAAACAAACCAAAACATATTTTGGGGGCACCTGGTTGGCTCAGTCAGTAGAGCCTGAGACCCTTGATCTGAGTTAGGGTCAGGGGTTCCAGCCTCATGTTGGAGGTAAAGTTTATTTAAAAGAAAAGAAGAAGAGAAAACATCAGTTTGGGACTTGACACTAGAGCCTCCAGATAGGGAGGTGGCCAGGCCAATGCAAATACAGAGAATGGGCCACACCTAAGTGGAGGGGCTCTGGAACTCACCGCCTTGTCTTGGCCTCAGAAAGATGAAATTCTGCTTCCCAAGAAATTCCTTATCTGTGCATTTATTTGGGAAATAAATACTTCTTGAACTCATGCTTTGTGCTTTGCACTACACTTGGTGCTGGTCAAGGTCCCTGTGTCCCTGGAATAAATAGCCCTACAGTGTGTGTGTGTGAGGTATAGACAGGGAAACAGGCAGACAGACAATGCAAAGTGCTAGGACTGGGACCCACTACCAGGCTGCCCTCAAGGTGGGGTCTGAGGAGCCAAGGAAGGCCTCCTGGGGGAAGGGTTATGGAAACTGGGGTCCAAAGAATGAATCAGAGCCGGGGAGGGCTGGAGGTGCCAGTAAGAGGTGTTTCAGACAGAGGGAGCCTAAGTGAGAGGCCCAGCTCTGGCACAGAATGAGTATGGGGATTTCTGATTCCAAACCCATGTGGCATTATCTCTAGCTACCTCTGAGCCCAGATAGCTTTCAACAGAACCTGGGCATACATACAGTGTCTCTGGTCTTACTGTGTGTGCACATATCTCTGCCCAGGGGGTCAGAGAGTCACTAACCCCGGGCCTGGGTATGTCTTTGTGGTTGCCCCACTGGCTAACATGGGGCCAGGCACATGGTCAGGCTCCATTTCTCTTGAATGGTTATGTTGCAAGTTCATGATCTCCCACTGAGAGGACAGAGATCCAGCCAAGATGAGTCATTAGCTCATCAGATATTTGTTGAGCACCGACTCTTTATCAGATATGGGCTAAGCACTGGCGATTTAGGAGAGGACAAGCAAACAAGTTTGGGCTGGAATGGAGTTTACATTCCACTAGGGGAGGTACCCTGCGTGCAGAGCATCAGATACCAGGACTGCCGGAAACAGGACAACATAAGGCTTGTGATAAAGGGTGGTTGGGGATGGGGATGGCCAGGGACGCCTGGCTGGGGAGGTATCACTGTGCCATCTCCTATATGAAGACCTGCAGATGAGGCAAGAGGTCAGGGGAGGGCAGAGGATTTGGCACCCTGGTGAGTCAGAGGAACAAAAAGAATGACACCACTAAGGCTGGAGCAAAGGGAATGAGGGCATGAGAGGGGGTTCAGGGCAGAGACAGGGAGGGACTGGGTGGCACAGCACCCTGTGAGAGATATAAGGTTTTAGATTTTATTCCAAGTCAACTAGGAAACCTTCCAAGTTTCTAAGAAGGGGTGTGGAGGGACTTGATCTGCACTTTTATTTATTGTTTGTTTTAAAAAATGTTAAAGGTTTATTTATTTATTTTAGAGACGGAGAATGAGAGAGAGAGAGAGAGAGAGAGAGGAGGAGAAGGGCAGAGAGGGACCAAAAGAATCTCTAACAGATTCCCTGCTGAGCATGGAGCCCCGTGCAGGCTCAGTCTCACAACCCTGAGGTCATGACCTGAGCCAAAATCAAGAATCGGATGCTTAGCTGACTGAGCCATCCAGGAGTCCCTTGATTTGCACTTTTAAAAGATCACAGCAGCCCCAAAGGATATATTTTCAAGGATGAGAGAAAACAACTGGCCAATATGCTGGATGTGGGTTGAGGGAAGGGAGGAGTCATAGAGGGCTCCTGGATTTGGGGCTTGTGCAGTCAGTTACTCTGGAGCTACTGTCATTAGAGCTCAGTTTGGGGGTCAGATAGGCCCAAACTTCAATCTTCACTTAACTGTTTCAAGCCTTGCTTTTCTCTTCTGGAAAATGACAACACATGACAGTTGCACATAGAGGTTGTAAATTCTTGTCCCCTGACCAAAGAGATACAGATGTCCAGAAAAATAAAGTGTCCTGTATAAGGTCACATAGCCAGACTAAGTACCTCCAAGTTCACTCAGAGGAAAATAAGGAAGATGAATAGAGGCTCTGAAGGTCAACCCAATACTCAGTTCAAATTCAGCTCTGAACATGTGACTCTTGATCTCCGGGTTATGAGTCTGAGCCCCATGTTGGGTGTTGGGTATAGATGTTACTAAAAAAAAAAAAGAAGAAAAAAAAAAAAGAGAGACTTAAGAAAAACCTCACTTCTGAGCCTTGGTTTCCTTACCTATAAAATGGGAATATGTTTTTGTCTCTCCTAGGCCTGAAATGATTAAATGAGGTATTGCATGGTGATCACCTAGCACAGAGCTGTCACATAGTAATAACTCAGAAAATTGGGGCGTGCAAGGCCTATCCTGGAAGTCCCTATGCTCTGTTGAGGACACATTTAAACTATAACACAAAAAAAAAATCACATCATTCACACAGTATCTTCATCTGTGGTCTGACTTCATCCCCATAATCATACTGCAATCTGTCAGTATTCTGCAGATGAGGAAACAGCTCCAGAAAGGCCAAAGAACCAGCCCCAGAGCTCCCAAAACAAAGCCTGGGCTATAAACCAGGGCTTGCACAGTGTCGCCTGGGCCACGTAGTGGATTTTAATGCAGTCTGCTAGCTACGCATGGTTTCCACGTTTTTTAACGTGGTATTATTTATTTATTCATGAAAGACACAGAGAGTGAGGCAGAGACACAGGCAGAGGGAGAAGCAGGCTCCATGCAGGGAGCCCGATACGGGACACCAGCCGGGGACTCCAACATCACACCCTGGACGGGAGGCAGACACTCAACCACTGAGCCACCCAGGCGTCCCTAAAAAATATTTTTAAAAGAACACGCTTTCTTGACACGTGAGAATAAGAAACTCACATCTCAGCTGCCATTAGCAAGGCCTTAGGGGAACACAGCCCGGCTCATTTTGCTACAAGGGCAGAGTTGAGCGGTGGTGACAGGGCAGGGCCTAGAGATCCTAAAATATTTACTCTCTGGCTCTAGCGGAGGGGGAGGGGGAGGGGGAGGGGGCGGAAGGGAGAGGACGCGCCGAGCGCTTCTGGAAGGCACAGCTGCACTTCCACGGTTCTCGCCCGCCCGCCCCGAGGCCGGACGGATGGAAGCCGCGGAAGCGCCCCCGGTCCACGGTCCACGGTCCACGGTCCACCTGCAGGCCGAGGGCACGGGGGTGTTCCCGCGAGGAGGAAGGCAGGTCCCTCACGGGCCGCTCCAGCTGCAGGGACCTTGGAGAAACCGAGTCCAGCCGCCTTTTTTTAGACGAGAAAAAGCCGAGGCCCGGAGACGGGAGGGAAGCTGCCCGAGGCCACCGGGCACGTGGCCGGCAGCCGGGGCCGGGCGGGGCGGGGCGGGGCGGCGCGGCCGGTGCCCCTGGGGCCTCTTCCGTTCAGTGCGGAGCCGGGGCCCGGGAAGGGAAGGCGGGCAGCCCCGAGGCCTCCCCGGCGGGAATGGGGAGGCGCCTGGGCCCGGCCGGAGCGGCTCGCGGCTCCCCGCCCCGGGCTGGGCCTCCCCGCGCTCCGCGCCCCACCCCGGCCCCAAGGGAGGCCGCGCGCAGCCTGCGGCTACCGGGGCGCTGGGGCGTGCCCAGCCCTCTTCTGTCTTCCGTCTTTTGTCTGTCCGCTTCGCAGAGCACCGAGCCCCGCCCCGCCCGGGGGCTCCGAAAGCCGCGGGGGAGCGCGCGCGGCGGGGGGCGGGGGGCGCTGGGGCTGCGGAGGGGGCGGGGCGGGGAGTCCCGGGGGCTCCTTCCCGGCGCCGCCCGCAGGATGAGACACGTTCCCAGCCAGCATCTGTGAGCGGCGAGGCTCAGGGTGGGCGCTCGCGGAGTCCGTTTGTGGGACCGCGAGATCCTTCAGGCCGGAGCCGCCCCGGCTGCCCCCAGCCCCTGCACAACTACCCCTCCCACCCAGATTCCCCCCGTTGGGCGACCACCCTGCCCGGGGGCCCTCAGGAGCCACAGCCCTCAGCCAAGGCCTGGGTACCGAGCCGCCTCCCCACCCCGGACCCCATCCTTTCCGCCCCTCGAGGGAGGCCTGCTAACTTCCGCACACCTGTGGGGAGGCGTCGGGGTAGGGCCACCTGCGCGCTCCTCGGGGACCCTGGCAACCCGTTTCTCTTGCCTTCTCCTTCCGAAGTCATTTCTTCTCTGGACTATCCTACCGCCAGTCTAGACAGCCTACAACCCCACTTGTTACTCTAGGGAAGGAAACGTTCAAGGTCTAAAAGGTGGGTGAAGAATTCAGTTTACATGGGACAGATTAGCAGGAGAAAAAAAAACACTACAGTTTTATTACCATGTGCATAGAGGCCCAATAGTGAAATTGAGACTCAAAGAAATGACCAACGGAGGCAATTTTTTTTTTAATTTTTTATTTATTTATGATAGTCAGAGAGAGAGAGAGAGAGAGAGAGAGACGGAGGCAGAGACACAGGCGGAGGGAGAAGCAGGCTCCATGCACCGGGAGCCCGAGGTGGGATTCAATCCCGAGTCTCCAGGATCACGCCCTGGGCCAAAGGCAGGCGCTAAACCGCTGCGCCACCCAGGGATCCCAACGGAGGCAATTTTTATGCTTTTTAAGACAAAGAGGCGATAAATCTGTGAGGATAGACAGGACAAAGAAAATTTAACTTTGGGAACATTCGCTCTGTAAGGAATGCTAAACAGAAGAATTTGGGCTGGAGTGGTAAATTAGTGAAAAGTTAACAGTTGCTCATACAGTCTTCTGGGCTCTGAATTTTCAGTCTCTGATTAAGGAGGTTTCTCTACCTCCTGGTACAGGGAGGGGGACTTTCATGTGGGAGATTTATTTCCTGCTTTCAGAGGGAAAAAGGAGCGTCTGGGTGTCCTTACACAGGCTGTCTCTTCAGTTAACTTTGATTTAAAGTCACCGATATGCCAAAGTGGCCCATCTTGGGATAGCCTGCCTTTGGCCCCTACATTACTCTCTCCTGCAAGCTTTTTCTTTAAGATTTTATTCATTTATTTTGAGAGAGAGTGAGAGAGTGAGCACATGAGCAGGGGGAGGGGCAGAGAGGGAGAAGCAAACCCCTGGCTGAGCAGGGAGCCTGATATCAGCAGGGCTTCATCCCAGGACTCCAGGATCATGACCAGAACTAAAGGCCGACGCTTAACCTACTGAGCCACCCAGGCACCCTCTCCTGCAGGCTTCCTTTTTTTGTTGTTTTTTAATTTACTCATGAGAGACACACAGAGAGAGGCAGAGACACAGGCAGAGGGAGAAGTAGGCTTTCCGTGGGGAACCCCATGCGGAACTTGATGCCAGGGCCCTGAGACCATGAGCCAAAGGCAGACGCTCAACCACTGAGCCACCCAGGCGTCTCTCCTGCAGGCTTCTTAAAAGTGACTCTCACTGGTCAGACACCTCCCTTATTCCTGTTACCCTCTGCCCCCCCGCCCCCTCAGCCACATCCTCCCACCAGTGGTATCCTTAACTCCTATTGCCAGCATCACAATTTTAGGGGTCCTTGTTCCCTTCAACTGCCACCTCCTCTTCCTCCTTTTTCCTTCTCTTCCCTCCAGCATGTCTTCAACTTCATCCAGGCCTCCAACCCATTGTCTCTGTGAGCCACCTTCTCCCTTCCTTCCAGTGCCGTCCCCAGACACCCAGTTTCCTTTACCACACCCGCCACTAGTTTGGTTTCGCGTGTAGTACTTCCTCTTGCGTGGCATGCTTTCTTGAAAAGCTTTTATTCTCCCAAAGAAATGTCTTGGTTTCCCTTATACTTCACTGACTGACCCTCCTCAGGCTCCTTAACATGTTCCTCATCTAGTTGGCATCAGAATGCCCTGCCCTGGGACACCCGGGTAGCTCAGTGGTTGAGCGTCTGCCTTCAGCTCAAGGAGTAATCCTGGAGTCCCAGGATCGAGTCCCACATCAGGCTCCCTGCATTTAAAAAAATAAATTAATTAAATAAATAGTACCCAGAAGCTATAATACCCACATTTGTTTCTTCAGTTCCAACTTCTCTGGGGTCCAGCCACTAACTTGACACCTCCACGTGGGTGTCTAGCAGTCCTCTCAAAGCTAGCATGTATTCATCTTAGTAATGCTGCTCTTTTTGTGTTCATAGGATTTTCTCCCCATGTCCCCAGTCCTGTGCCCCATCATGAGCCTCACACCCCCCCACCCCACCACCTCCACCCCTATCTTCCCCACTGCAACGAATGGCATTCATACCACAGGTGCTTAAGTCCAAACAAGGTATCATCTTTGATTCCTCTCCTCCCTTCTGTGGCCACAGCCAGCCTCTCAGGAGTTCTTGTCAACTCCAAATGAATCCTTGACCCCAAAGTCTGAACTCTCACCCCCTAAATTATCACAATATCCTTATCAGTGATATCTCTGCTTTTTTTTTTAAAAGGTTTTATTTGTTTATTCATGACAGACAGAGAGAGAGAGAGAGAGGCAGAGACATAGCCAGAGGGAGAAGCAGGCTCCCTGTGGGGAGCCTGAGGAAGGACTCGATCCCAGGACCCCAGGATCACACCCTGAGCCAAAGGCAGAGGCTCAACCGCTGAGCCACCCAGGCATCCTGATCTCTCTGCTTCTTCCCTTGATGCCCTGTGGTATATTTACACAGCAGCTAGAGTGACCTGTCAAGGTGAAGTCGTGCCTCTGCTTGAACTCCCACTTCCCTCCCAGTGACAGTCCCTACAGAGGCCCACAAGGCCTAATGACCTGGGCCCTTGACCTCTCATCAGAGTGGGTTAGGGCTGCTGTAACAAAATACTGCAAACTGGGTGGCTTACCAACAACAGAAATTTATTTCTCACGGTTCTGGAGGCTGAAAGTCCAAAATCAGGGAGCTAGCATGGTCAGGTGAGGGCCCTTTTCCAGGGTCACATACCTGTCTCTGTGTCTTCACATGGCAGAAGGAGGCCAGGAATCTCTCTGGAGCCCCCTTTATTAGGCCACTAGTGCCATGTGTGAAGGCTCTGCCCCGTGACCTAAGCATTTCCCAAAGGCCCCACCTCCTAATACAAGTACTTTGGGGATTAGGATTTCAACATAAGAATTTTGAGAGGCCACCACATTCAGACCACAGCCCCTCTCTGACTCATCTCCTGCTAGCCCACTCAGCCACGTGGGCCTTCTTTCTCCCTGTTCCTTCCACATGCTCATTCCCCACACAGGACCATTGGCTAGTGGTCTCCTCTGCTTGGGAAGCTCATTCCCTCACCTGCCACATTTGGTTCAATGACACCTTCTGGGTGCCAAGAGGAGGCACTTCTCATTATCATGAGGTCTCCTTAGGGACCAGAGGTTGCACTGTTGACAAGGGCAGGAAATTGTGTCTGTGTTGCCCTCTGGTATGTGCTCTGCACTTGAACACTGCCTGGCACACAGGATAAGTGACATCAAATCCCTGGAGCCTTAGCGCCTTTGCTCAGCAGCAACCTTCCCCAGCTCTATGCCCCTACAAAGCCAAAGCTCAGCCCCCTCCCTGTGCAGGAGCCCCAGCCTCTCTCACATTTCCCTGATGACACTTATCACCTAGTGTACTTGGTGTCTGTTTCCCTGACCTGATATGTCAAGTTGGCTGTCTTCTTTCCCTCCTGTATCTGACTGTTGGGAGATAGGCTCTCAGCAAATACTGACTAGATCAGGTTAACATTTGCATTACTATACTTCCCCCTGACCCTCCAACCCAGCCCTGAATAGTGAAGAGGGACCAAGAAAAGTTCCTTGGATTTTTAATCAACTCCTTTTTCCCAAATAACTCCTAGCAGTCACAGCCCAAAGAACCATCCGATCATATATTTTATTCAACTAACCTTTATTCAGCAATCCCCATGTGCCTGGGAGGTGTTTATACATTAGTTGTATATTTGATATCCGTTTAATCTTCACAACTCTATGACATAATGTTATTACCCCTTTTACAGATGAGGAAATTGAGGAACATGGTAGGAAAGTCTGGAGTCAGTCCTCTGCTAAACCTTAAGACTGGGAAGACCCAAAATCCAGGCCAGAAATTCCAGCCAGACTCTGCACAGAGCCAACTGGATGCATCTCACACTCCACAGGTCTGAAGAATTTGACTCTCCCTCATACTTCTCTTCCACGGTTCCTCACCACCACCCCCATGCCTCCATTTGCAGGTCATCCCAGCCAGAAACAGGCCTCACAGATCTAATCCAGCACCAAAGCCCTCTTTATCTTTGGCAATCCCACCAAGCAAACCTCCAGGCATTTGCCCCCAGGCCACCGCGCCCATCCTCTAGATCTTGAGCTTTCTAAATGTATAATATCCTGCAACAGTTCCCCAATGTCCTGAGGAAGAAATCCATGTTCCAGTAGCCTGTTGAATCTCCATTTCTACCTTGCTCCTCCTATCCTCCTGGAGCGGAAGCTCTGGTGGCAGCTGTGGCTGACTGCTGGGCCCCTGCTGGGCTGGCCCCAGTTCCTCTCTTTGTCTGAAGAATTGCTTAATTGGTTGGACCAGAAGACTCAGCTTGCCCTCTTTGTCCCCTGGACTAGATGATGCTGTGACATCCAATGCTCATCCCTCCCCTAGTGGAATTGCTGGTCTGTCTGTCCTGTCCCCCAATGTGTGAATGTAAGCTGCAGAAGTGCTGGGATTCCACTGGTCTTGGAAACAACGGCCTGGCAGACAGAGCAGATACTCAATATTATATTTGTTGAATGAGTGAATGAATAGATGAACAAGTAGGAGGATCTGTTGTTTTTTATCTGTTTTAATTTTTAAAGATTTTATTTATTCAGTTGATAAGTCATGCACACACACTAGCAGATGAGTGACAGGCAGAGGGAGAGGGAGAAGCAGGCTCCCTGCTGAGCAGGGGACCCAATGTGGGGCTGGATCCCAGGACCCTGGGATCATGACCTAAGCTGAAGACAGATGCTTAACCTACTGAGCCACCCCGGTACCCCAGAAGGATCAATTTAGATACCAAGCAGAGAGGTAGGCACATTTACACAGTTGTCCTAGGATGGGGTTGTCATACTCAAGTAGTGGAGTGGCCCAGAGCCTTGGTTTGGAGGCAGATAAATGGATTTGTATCCTGTTTCTGACAGTATGTGTATGGGTGACATTAGGCAGGCTCCTTGGTTTCACTGTGCCTGGGGTTTTCCACCTGGAAGATAGGATGACAGTATCATCCCCAGGTGGTTAAAGTAAAAGGCATGACGGGTGGGAAGGGCTCTGCAGACAGTGTTTATTTTTTTTTAAGATTTTATTTATTTATTCATAAGAGATACAGAGAGAGAAAGGCAAAGACACAGGCAGAGAGAAGCAGGCTCCTCGCAGGGAGCCCTACACGGACCCAATCCTGGGACCAGGATCACGCCCTGAGCCAAAGGCAGACGCTCAACCGCTGAGCCACCCAGGCGTCCCTGTTTATTAAATGGTGGCTCTGCCTGTTTCGGCTGCTCAGCAGGATGACAGAATGACAAAGACAAGGATTCGATGATCAGGCTGCCTGGGTCCAAATATTGATTCTTCCATGTATTAGCTGTGCGACTTTGGGCAGATTACTTAACTGATCTGAGTCTCTGTTTTGCCATATAAATTGGGGTCATAGTGTCTATTTCCCAGGGTTGCTGTGAGAATAAAATAAGACAATGTAAAGCAGTTAGCACGATGCCAATAATGGGTGGCTGTATTTTTAGCCAAAGCTACAAATGTAGCACATTTGAGTCCTGTAAAGGGGTATGGTGGGCAGGACCCCTGGGTTCTCCATAAGTGACTTAGAGACAAACTCTTTCTCTCTACTGTTCGGTTTTCACATCTGTACAAAGGAGCAGCTCACCTGGCTCCCTTGAGCTCTGAAGTGCTGTAAATCTGAGTCTTGCCTGATCTTTGCCTTCCCTGACACTCCCTGGCACCCTCTCTAAGGAAAACCATTTTCCAAGGAAAGAAGAAAACTGCTTTCCCGTCCCTCCATCTCTCCTCCCTCAGCCTCTTCAAAGCTGGCTTACTCTGTGACTCATCCCCTCTGGGGTCCCTGTACTTCTGCTTCCACTGGGTGCTAAGGGGTTAATCTTAGGCATTAATGGAACCAACAGGAACTCAGTGTTAGCTCACTAATGGGTCGCCCCATCTGCCCTCCCTGTAACATAATGCCTTCACCCTGGTAAAAGGCACTCAGGGATTTCCTGTTGGCTCCAATCTGCTGGTTTCTGACATCTTGAAAGGCAGAGGCTGAAGAGGGAAGGAGTGGCCTGATAGAGGTGGGGACAGGATGAGGAAGGCTCTGAACCAACAGTCGGGTCATCTGGACTCTCATCCCAGCCCTGCCACTGAGGTGCTGTGCGAGCTTGCACAAATTCGTTCCCCTCTCTGGGCCTCAGTTTCTTCATTTGTGACCTGTGCAGATTGAGCCGTAATGGCCTTGCTGGAGCTAACATTCTGGAATTATCCGATCCTGTCACTTTCACAGCTGAGGGGAGTATGTGCTTCCAGCATCAATGAACATCCACAAACTATTGAGCACCTAACAATGTGCCAGTCTATGCCGGGCACTGTGGTCAGGGTGCAAAGGTGTGTCAATGAGGCACGGTCCTACCCCAGGAGCAGGCTCTGTGCTGTTCTGCTACAGCTTTTCTATTTGCAAATGGAAGAGTGCAGAGAGGCCTCCATGCTTACTGAGGACCTCCTGTCTGCCAGGCTGAGGGCACAAAGCAAGTACAGAGAGCTGCAGATCTTCCATTTCTTTAAGTTTCCTGATGATACCATGTTTTCTCACCTCCTGGCCTTTGTACAAGCCATTCCCTATGCCTGGAATAGTCTTACTTCCCCTTGCTCTTTGTCTGTCTAACTCTATTTATTTTTCTGGCCTTGCCTGTCTTTTTTCCTTCCTTCCTTCCTTCCTTCCTTCCTTCCTTCCTTCCTTCCTTCCTTCCTTCCTTCCTTCCTCCTTCCTTCCTTCCTTCCTTCCTTCCTTCCTTCCTTCCTTCCTTCCTTCCTTCCTTCCTTCCTCCTCTATTTCTAGAGCACTTACCATATGCCTGGCTGTGCCAAGGATTTGGGATCTAGGAGTGAACAAGACACACTGTCTCTGCCCCCTGGGAGCTTATGGATTCTTAGGGGAGATAACAGCCAATTAAACACTTTCATAAAAAAATAAAATACAATAATTTAAGTCACAATGCACACAAGAGGGACAGAAACAGAGCTGAGATAGAAGGTGAGGTGGGGGCGCTCTTGGAAGAGGCAACAGCATGCACACAACTCAGAGGCAGGAAAGCAAATGGCTTGTCAGGAGAGTGGGCAGGCCAGTGTGCTGGAGTGTTGGAAGGGAGGAAGCCAAGCAGGAGGCTGGAGAGAGGGCCTGGCTGGAGCAGATCAGCTTGGGGGTCCTTCGTGGGGAAGCCAGGACTCCTTCCCCACGTTTGGATAGGTGCTCATGCTCCCCCTTTCTTTCCCTATCACAGCACCCATCACCCTGGATCACAGCACACTTCCTGCTCATTTCTCTGACCTCCCTGCCCCCAACCAAATAGACCACAAATCCTAAGGACAGAGACCACTTCGTGTAAGCATTGTACCCTTTATTATTTTTTTTTTAAGATTTTATTTATTTATTTTGAGAAAAAGAGCAGGGGATGGGGTGGAGGGAGAGGGAGAGAGAGAATCTCAAGTAGATTCCTTGCTAAACGCAGAGCCTGAGGTAGGGCTCAATCTCACCACTGTGAGATCATGATCTGAGCCAAAGTTAAGAGTCAGATGCTTAATAGACTGAGCCACCCAGGTGTCACCACCCCCCCCACACACACACTTTTTATTAAGATTTAATTTTATTTTTGTAAGTAATCTACACCCAACATGGGGCTCTAACTTACAACCCTGAGATCAAGAGTTGCATGCTCCACCTACTGAGCCAGCCAGGGACTCCTGTACCCTTGATTCTTGACTCACTGCATAAAGCAAACTACTTCTCATCCGTAGAGCTGCCAAACACCGTCTCTCCATTTAGCCCCATTTGGTTTTTTGTTTTTTTAAGATTTTATTTATTTATTCATGAGAGACACACAGAGAGAGAGAGAGAGAGAGGCAGAGACACAGGCAGAGGGAGAAGCAGGCTCCATGCGGGGAGCCATATGTGGGACTCCATCCTGGGTCTCTGGGATCGTGCCCTGGGCCGCAGGCAGACGCTCAACCACTGAGCCAGCCAGGCGTCCCCATTTGGCCCCATTTCTGTTAATGGCTCTACCTTTCAAACAGCAGCTCACACAAAATACCCAGGAATCATTGCAGACACCTTGATTTCAATTTCTCTCCTCCTGGGTATCCAGAAAAAGACTTGTCCCCTCTATTTCTTGCACCATCCCAGATCTGCCATGGCCAGGGCCCTGGCCCAAGCCACCATGGAGCTGCTGTGCTGTCCTCCCTTCTACTCCCCCCATCTTAAAATGTTGGCAAGTAATTTTTCTTCTTCTTCTTCTTCTTTCTTCTTTCTTCTTTCTTCTTTCTTCTTTCTTCTTTTCTTCTTGGCAGGTTGAAAAGCAAAACAAAAACAAAAGCACAGTCACTCCCCACTGTGCTTAAAATAAAATCTTTATCCCGGCCTTCAAGTCCTTGCTGATCTGGTCTTGTCTGGGTCCAAGCTCCTGTCCTACACTCTCCCCTTTGCTTTTTTAGACATCCTGCTCACATTCTCTCTCTCTCTCCCCTGTTGCTTGCCTATTCCAAGGTTCATTCCTGCCTCAGGATCTTTACAAGTGCTGCTTTCTCCTTGTTTATTGGTTCAGTTATTTATTGTCAGTCTTCTCACTCTCAAAGGTAAACAGTGTGAAAGCTGAGAACTCATCTGCCTCATTCACAGCTGTCACCCCAGAACCTGGCACATCAGAGGCCTTCAGTTTTGGGGTGTTGAATGAATGAAATAATATGTTTATCTCTTTTATATGCCAGGCTCTAGTCTAAGCATTTTGCATGTAGGATCTCACCAAATCTCACAGTGGCAGCCCTGAGAGAGGAGTTGCAGCCTAGAGAGGCAAAGTGACCTGCCCAAGGCTACACAGCTAGGACGTCCTGGAGCCTGGCTGCAAGCCAGCCTGCCCCCCAAGACCACATTAGCAATTACAGTGATGTGCTGATCCCCATAGCAAACCCTTATGTTGTGAGAATAAATGAATGAAAGAATGAGCAAATGGCAAACACCTGGATGGAGCGGCATGCTTGAATGGCAGACATGCCCAGCTTTTAGGAGCTCACCGCCTTTAACTGCGTGGGTCTCTATTTTGAAGTGGGGAAAGAAGGGAGCGCTCTCAATGGCTGAGGGATCCGTGTGGGGGCCGTTCTGTATCCAGTGGCCCTTGTGGTTCTCTGCTCTGCCTAAAGTGGTTGCCATGTCAGCCTGGGCAATGGGGAACACCAGGTAGCATCCTGGGGGGTATGGGCTCCCCCCCGCCCCCCACCTACAGGAAGCTTGCTATCCGGTGAGAGCCCTGTCTGCCTGGCTGCCCACCACCCGCCAGCCCGAGCTTCTTAGCTCATCAATCACGCTGCTGTGCTCTGCCAGGCTCTGCATCTGAGGAAGACAAGTCAGCTGAAGATGGAATGGGCCTCAGACCGGGGATGGGAAGGGAGTGGAAGATGCGGAGGGGGGGCGGGGGAGGCCCAGAGACACAGCCAAGGTCTGGATTAATCCTGCTCTGCTGAGGAGGGTTGACTGGGGACAGAGGCAGGGGCAGGGTTCCCATTAGAAAAGCAGAGGGGGGAGCAGAAGGGGGGGAAGCCTGGTGTGGGGCCCGAGCCGTTTCCCCTTGCAACTGAAATTCAGTCTCCCCTGGTGCCCAGGGAGCAGACAGACAGCTCTGGAGGGCGGGCAGTTTATGGGGGGGATTCAGGCAGGCTCAGCTGCCCACCCACACTGCTCCAGGCGCCCCGTGGCTTGGCTTCCCAGCACCCCCTGCTTCCTCACCCTCGCAGGGAGGGCCAGAGAGGCTGGGGCATCTGCACCTTCACCACTCCCAGTCCTTTCTCAGATGGCAGCCACTTGGGATTGGGCTTTGCGCTCCCTCCCCAGAGAGGTTCTGCTGAAAGTCAAGATGTCTGAGCTGAAAATTCCTTGGAGATCTTCTAGTCCAGAGAGGCAAATCGGCAGGCTTTTGTTTTTGTTTTGCTTTTCCGACTGCACAGTTTAAAAAAAAGAAGAAGAAGAAGAAGAAAAGAAAAGAGTTAGTTGCCAACATTGAAACAGGAATAGATTGCACATAAAAATCTGATTTCTAGTTTCCCTTAAAAAATTCAAAGATCTGACAACTTTGGGCTGGCTTTCCCAGAGCTGAGTAGAGGCAGCTAGCTGCCAATAGAGCCCACCACACCTGTTCAGCCCTTTGTGTTACCTCCCAGGTTTGGAGTGGGCTTGGGCTTTTCGACCCCTTGCCTATCTGGAACCCCTCCCTGAGGAAACTGAGGCCCACCAGGGGCAAGGGATGGGAGCAGCGTCCCAGGGATGAACACCCTGACGCTGGTAGGTCCCTTGGTTTCATGTCCCAGGGCTGCCCTCTTATGAGCTGTGTCATCTTAGACAAGTAACCCAAGAACCTATGGGCTTCTTAGTTTTCTCAACTGACCATGGAGACAATGGCAGTTCCCCGTGAGGAATAAACATTTAGCATGTCCTTTGTGTGTTTACAAGGAACATGCTCTTACTTTTGAATAGTAAGGTGTATGGTAATATATACATGCTACTTTTAATATCACTTCCCCCATCACTTCCCACCAACCACCCCCATGCTTAGTGACCTAGAACAATATTGTAGTACTGTCTTTGGCAGGTCTGTGTGTGCCTTGGTTCAGATGGGTGGTTTTTATCTGGGGTGTCTGGCATTGTGGCTTTGTGGTCACATAGTGGCAGAAAGGGGGGTTGCAGTCATTTGAATGCTCGACTGGAGCTGAACATCTCAGATGGCTTTCTCATATAGCTGACACTTGATGTTAGCTTTCAGCGGGAGCTCAGATGGGGCTGTGGACCACAGTGCCCATGGGGGGCCTCTCCATGTGGGTTGGGCTTCTCCCAACATGGGTAGCTGGGGGCTGAGAGTATCCCAGAGGAGGCAATCAAAGAGAAGCAGATGTAGCTGAATGACCTTCGATGTCACAGAGTGGCACTTCCACCATTCTTTATTGGTCTCAGCAGGTATAAATCCCCTGAGATTGAATGGGAGGGGACACAGAACCCACCTCTCAAAGAATGTGGGGGCCATCTTTTAAAACCATCACAACA
The DNA here is from genome assembly GCF_053574225.1 of Canis aureus. Classification (NCBI taxonomy): domain Eukaryota; kingdom Metazoa; phylum Chordata; class Mammalia; order Carnivora; family Canidae; genus Canis; species Canis aureus. Next base: position 52,356,083 of record NC_135614.1, read on the forward strand.
TATATGTAAACTGAAAAATAAGTTCCCTTCCACCTCATTCCCCCAGGGCTGAATTACCCTCCCTGGTGGCAACCACTAATCCACTTCCTGTGTGTCTTCCCAGAGAGAGTCCACACATATATGGACATGAGAGTTACACCTATACAGATATCCATACTAGGTACTCTGCTTATCCAAACACTATACCAACTCAAGAATCAAATGGATTCAGATAGCCTCTCAGATAAGCTATTTGCTCTCAAACTCCTGCTATTTGCTATCTGAAATGAAATGCAGGAGTCAAAAGATTCCAATAATGCAGCATCTCCTGCTATCGGAACCCTCATTATCTGAATTCAGAAACCAAATAGATTTGAATAGCAAAAGATGCTTGTATAAATATGCATAAAAAACATCTCTCCCCCACCTGAAATGTGAGCATACCTGGCACACCGTCCTGCACCTTGCATTTTTCACTTAACAATTTATCTTGGAGATCAGCCTATTTGTACAGGGTCTCATTCCTTGTACGAGCACAGAGCATTCCATTGTTCAAATGCACCATCATTTGTTTAATCAAATTGGCCACTTGCTTTTTCTCCCAATCTTCTGCTAATCGTAATCCACATGACAGTGAGTAACCTTGTCCCGAAGTCTTTATGCAGTTGTGTAAGATTATCTGTGTGATAAGTTCTTAGAGGCAGAACTCTAGGTCGAAGGGCAGGGTTCTTGTAACCATCTCTACTACCTCCCAGCTGGACAGGCTCAGACTCCACGTCTTGTGCTCTGGCCTGGATCTTCCACCCTAGCCTGTGCTGTCACCTGTGCGATCCTGCTTGCTCCAAGCTGCTTCCTAGCTACTGGCAGCTGCTTCCTAGCTACTCACTGAGGGGACACAGGGGCCTGCGGTGGGGAGGGGAATGAGAGGACTCTGCAGGGACAGAGATGATGGCGTTTGCAAAAGGAGGATGTGGGCACCTGGGAGGTACTTCATCCACTTACTTGCCTCCTGATTTTCAGCAGCATTTATGTCTGTTTGTCTTGGACCTCAAAGTAGTTGCTGAGGAGATTCAGACTGTTGTCCCTTTAAAGAGAATAAGATCTGGGACGCCTGGGGTGGTAGAGCGTCTGTCTTTGGCTCAGGGTGTGATCCTGGGGTCCTGGGACAGAGTCCCCCATCAGACTCCCTGCAGGGAGCCTACTTCTCCCTCTGCCTATGTCTCTGCCTCGCTCTGTGTCATGAATGAATGAATGAATGAATGAATGAATGAATGAATCTTTAAAAAAATAATAAAGATTATGAGAGCTTGCTTCTGTGGTGGGTCCTGCACCTGGCTGTGCAGAACCATCTGTAGAAGCTTCCAGATGTACAAAGGCCAAGAGGAGGTGGGTATAATCAGGAGCTTTGCAATGTCACAGGATGCTCATAACTGCTGGATTCTACTCCCATGCTTGCCACAGCATTGAACTAGGCATCAGGGACTTAAATTCTTGCCCCCACAGTATGTGTCTTCCATTCCCATTTATGGCATGATTGTCCTTATGTGCTCTGCATTTTGATGAGGAGGCTGTACAGCACGGTGCATATGCAGTCATTTCCTGTTTGGTCTTAAATCCATCCCCTGCCCTACCCCTGCTGGGCTCAGCATCTGGGGCTCAACAACATTTCCCAGACTGACCTGCCCACTGGTTTCCTATTAGGTTTGGCCAATGGGAGGTCCGGGCAGATGCCAGGATGTAAACCAGCACTAGTAGGTCTGCAGTCTCTGGTCATGACTCCAGAGAATGGCTCCTTCCTCCAGTGTCCCAGCTCTGCCCAGGGAGCATGGCTCTTGGGCTATAGTGACACCTCTCCCTGGGCAAATAGTGCTTCCCTACAGCTGTTACTCTCTAGATTGTCCCACCAGTTCTTGGTTTCCATCTCTGCTAGCCTGTCTTATTGGTTGCTCATATTCACTCCTTCTCTTCAGCCCTCTGCTGTGGGGTTGACTTCCTGCCTGGACCACTACTGATGGGTGGGTGAGCATGTGGATACAGGCTGGTCAGAATGCCTAGATTCAAATCCCAGCTATACCAGTACTAGTTGTGAGACCCTGGACAAGTCCCTGACCTCCCCATGCTCTAAAGTGAGAATAATAATAGTTCCTTCATCTGTAAAGTGAGAATAGTAATAGTACCCACTTCCTCCGCTTTTTGTCAAGGTAATTCGACCAATAGTTTGTAAAGTGCTTAGAACCAAGCCTGGATATAGTAAGCATAACATTAAAATTAGGGTTTGTTTCTTTCTCTCTCTCTCTCTTTCTCTCTCTCTCTCATCTTGTCCTTACAACTTCTCTGAAAGGAGCTGTTATGTCCTTAATTTCCCGGACATGGAAACAGAAGCCAGAAAGGTAAAGTGACTAAGGTCACACAACTATAGTGATGGGATTCAGACTAGGCCAGTCAGACTCCAGTTAATACCCACTCTATCACACAGCCAATTCAAATCACATTTGGTGTCCAGGCTGGGGACCTGGGCAGGGCTGCTGCAGCTCTCAAGCTGAATGGGGGGCACTGGGTGGTTTGGTCTGCTTGTCACCATACCCCTCACCCCCAGCCCATTTTTGCACCCCCAGCCTATATAACCAGCAGCCTGTTTCCCAGTACAGAAGGAAAGGGGTGAGTCATGTTCTGGAAGGGAAAGAAGTAGTGGCAAAGGAGGCATAGGACCATTTTCACCCTCTTATTGTAATGACCAGTCACTGAGCTCTTCTTATGGTGGCAGATACTGAGCTCATGGTTTTTCATGACAAATGATTTAAGATTTTTGTATCTGCATATAAAAGAAACCCAACTCATTTGACTTAAGGAAAATGCTAATGAGTTGGCTGGAGGAACTGGGAAGTCTAGGAGTGGATTTGGCTTCAAGTAGTGCAGTGTGATGTGTGTTACATCATCATCAACATCGTCATCATCATTAGCATCATCATCTTGGCTCTATTTCCTTCTAAGAAGTAATTTCATCCATGGATACATGGGCTTTGTCCAAAGTCATATTTTCCAGCTCCGGAACTTCAAGCAGGAGAGATCCTTCCCCCAGGGAGACTCTGGTTGGCCCATGGGAATATTGAGTCCACCATAGGGACCAATCGCTATTGTCAAGGAGGGGATATCATAATTGGCTGATATGGTCAACACCCCATCCCTATGTCCAGGAGAAGGCCAAAGCTCCATGACTGCAAGTCTCAATGGAGCACATGGAACAATCTGGATCCCAAGGAAAAATAAATATAAAAAAAGAGTAAATGAACAAATTCATGACTGTGTCACCAGTTATGCATTACTTTTTTTAATCTGTACCATATTAGCTTCATGTTTCAGAGGAGCAGTCAGGCACAGAGACGTTGAGTAAGAAGGCTACTTTTACCCATGATAGTTCCTGTCCTCCCAGGCCCAGAAGACTCAAGGACATGGATGGAAAGGGAAGAATCTAGGAGGGGTGAGGAGTGGGAGAGAAGATGGCAGACTTTGCTTTAGGCCCTGCCTTCAGTGGCCTATAGTTCTTTCCAACAGGAAAATCCAAGCTTTCTCTGTGGGCAAGGAGCTCACCAATGCTTGTGTTCAAGGACTCTGTTGTACCCCCTTGACCCAGGACCCTGGCTGGGAATCTGCCAGCTTGTTTTCTTCTCTGTGGGCATGAGTCAGGCTTTGCTCCAGGCTCATGTTTGCTGCTGAGCTATGTTGCTTGCTAACTATGGGTCTGTGCCCACAGGAAGCTGTCCTCATCACAGGAAATGTGTCAAAGCTTAGCTGCCCTATTCCTGATGGACAATCTCTGTGCCTCTCCCCAATCCAGCTCTGTGCCAGACAGTGCTGGCAGGCCACAGCCTCTCCCATCTCCCCAAGGTTCTATCATGTGCTGTTCCTTTGGCTTACCTGGAAAGCACTTCCTCTACCCACTATCCAGCTGACTCCTCAACATATGGAATTCAGCCTGGATCACTGCCTTCAGAAAGCTTCTTTGCCATGCTTGCTGCTCTTCTCCTGGTATCAAGGCCTCTTCTCTGTGCTTATTTTTAGCAAGCACTAATCACATTCTGATGAAATTCTTTTGACTAGTCTGTTTTCTTCACCAAATCCTAAGATCTCTGATGATAAGAACTTCATTTTTTAACACAGCTGGTGCTCCATAAACGAGTGTTGGATTAACAAATGAATTAATAAAGGGCACCAGGGGGACATGTGACATTTGTTTCGCAGGCAGGTTTGGGCACTGACCAAGAGTGCTCAAGGGTTACTTTGGGGGTACAGACAGGGCAGCAATGCGGCCAGAATCTTTGGGTCTTCAAAAGCAAATCCCTCTGATTTCAGGGAACCAGGGCAGGTCTTCAGAGGCCCAGGTCACTGCAGGCTTCTCTCTGCCGTAAAAAAAAAAAAAAAAAAAAAAAAAGATTCAGTAAAATTTAGTTCTTAAGTAAATTATAGAGTAAATCATAGACTTGAGTGGAATGGTAGAGTCATGGAAGCGGGTGTCAGAGGGAGATTTTTTGATTATGTAAAACTTTTCCTATACCCTCTTAGGCTCATTTTTGAGGCCTGCAAATTAAACTGAAAAAAGTCAGATTTGCTCACATCCAGACAGGAATTCACAGAAAAAAAAAAAAGACTCTGGATAGTGGTTAGAATTTGGGATTCAGGGATCCCTGGGTGGCGCAGCGGTTTAGCGCCTGCCTTTGGCCCAGGGCGCGATCCTGGAGACCTGGGATCGAATCCCACGTTGGGCTCCCGGTGCATGGAGCCTGCTTCTCCCTCTGCCTATGTCTCTGCCTCTCTCTCTCTCTCTCTGTGTGACTATCATAAATAAATAAAAATTAAAAAAAAAAAGAATTTGGGATTCATACACCATCTTCATTGGGAAATGCAAATAGGGAGAAGGCACTTACAGGAAAACAAATGACTTTAAGTAAAGATAAACTGGCCCTTAGGAGACAGATGAGATGATAGTTTTGTGACAATGTCTGTTTAGATGCAGCAATTCTAATCTCTAGTCAGTCTCTCCTGGTTGCCTCCCAGAGGGGATTTATGACAATTGAGTTATTTTGGGAGGCTATTGCATTTAGGCAGATAAGCCACATCAGGAATTCAAATGCCTTCTGCCCCAAATAATTTTGGTGCCATGGTAGCATATTCTTGACCCCTTCATTGAAAAGTCCAAGGATTATGGGGCTTCTGGCTGGCTGGTTCATTCAGTAGATCATGTGACTCTTGATCTCAGGTGTGAGCTCAAGCCCCACATTGAACATAGAGATTGCTTACAAAAAAAGAAAGAAAGAAAGAAAGAAAGAAAGAAAGAAAGAAAGAAAGAAAGAAAGAAAGAAAGAAAGAAAGAAAGAAAGAAAGAAAAAGAGAGAAATAAAAGAAAAAGAAAAGTCCAGGAGTTAAATACTGCATCTGTTAAAGCTGAACCAGGGGCTCAACCCATTTTGTCAAGTCTCGGGTCTCCATCTCTTTCTTATAAGCATCAGTTAATTAATTAATCTGTTCCACTCTCTCTTCCTTCTTCTCTAATTCTCTCCCTCTCATTCCACACTGTCTTCTGTGATGGTTTCGTTCTCAAGAAAGCTCCTCCCCTGTCATGGCCAGATGGTCTCTAGCACCTCCAGATGTGCACCAAACCAATTGCTGGCAATTCCTTTTTTCCCAAGAGTTCCAGCAAAATTCCTTGGATGGGATCTCACTGGACCCAGCAAGCAGAAAACGTAGCTGATGAGCCACGCCAGGCCTGGCATGCATGCCCACCGTGGAGCCAGGCGGGTAGAAAGGCCAGGTCAGCCTCACCCAAGCTGCATGAAGTGAGAGTGGAGGAGGGGTGGTTTCTGGAAGGATGACGAGGGTGCTACTAATAGAAGGAGTGGAGTGGATTCCAGGCAAGGGAAAACCACAGATGTCCTTTATAGAGAGAGAAGTCTACAGTGAGAAAAGCTGAATCATAGTCGTGGAATCAGAGTTTCAGAAGGTTGGAGCTGAAGGACCCCTTAAAAATGGGCTCATGCAGGCCTTTCTGTGACAGCTGCTTGCCTAGTGCTCTGGGGAGTCCTGTGCTGTTACTGGCTGATGCCGGAGTCCTGGGCAGCCGGGGGGGCATAGGGGGAAGAGTCCCCCTGGTATTCTCTCTCCCTCCTCGCTGCTCTTCTGCTGGAAGATTCTGGGTCACAGCTGCCCACCAGGGGCCTTGTTATGCTCCTTCCCGGTGAGCTCTGGGCTCCGGCCATCTGCCAGCCTGGCAGTCAGCCACGCCGATCATGGGCTCCACGCTCCCTCCGTGACACAGAGGCCCAGCCGGAAAGACATCGGGGCTCCTCCGGAGCTAGAAGCAATCCAGGGAACAGGGAGCAGTACAGCCCGAGGCAGAGGCCCGGGGCCCTGCTCAGACCTAGGAGGCTGAGCCCCCCACCCCCTCCCTCCAGCAGCCCTGGGAGCCAGGACCCGCCACTTCAACCACCAACGAACTGGGCCATCCTGTTCAGACCTGTTCAGACACTCCTGAGGCTTGGGCCATTGTGTTTCTCCCAACTGAGAGCTGAAAGCCAGAGGAAAAGACAGTTAACCTAAACAAAGCTCTATAGAGTGGAAAGGCCAGCCTTCCTCTCCCTTTTCCCAACCCTCCACTTAACCAGCAGAGGTTTGGAAGCTCAGCAGAGGCTGAACAGGGTCTCAGAGAGATTCCTCTGTGGCTCCTGCCATCCTTCCTTCTTTCATGTCCTCCTTCCCTCTTCCCTGCCCCCTTCACTTCTCACATAGAATGTTCCAGCAGAAAGGGTGCTTTACAAACACCAACTCCAGAGATTGCAGACTGACGGCTCATGGTTCAGAACATGTTGTATTTGGCCCTCCCACTGTTTAAGAAAAAATTGAGCCAACATTTTGAAAATTGGGAGATTTTACATAAAAATTCACATGTCTAGCTTCTTTAGAAAGCTACGATCTGTTAGCGCTGGGCCTGTGTGTCCACATGGTACCAACTGGTCAGCTGCTCCTGTGGACGGGGAGTGGGCTACAGTCCCCTCCTGCCCCTTCTCCGGAGACCATCTACCAGCTTCCATCTTCCTTCACTCTTCCCGTTCTTGTTTTCATTACTTTAGAAAGTTTGCATATATGACCCCACCAGAAAATGAAAGACTGACAGAGTGGCATGTTTTCAGGAAATCAGAGGATGTTTCTATCATTAGCTTGGCCCCAGTGGGCATTTGTGCTTACAACCCCAATGTAATCAACACCTTAATTTTGCAGAAAGACTGATCTGGCCTCAGAAAGTTACAGTCCTCTCGACCCAGGATGCACACTGAGCTGGTGGAAAGGTATCTGTACCTGTGCTTCTTGGATGGGGAGGGGGCTTGAGGTGGCTTGAGGTCCCCTCCATCCATACCTGCCCTCTCAGCAGGGATGAGGACATACTTTCCAAAGCAGCAGTGTCACCCTTGTCTCTGTGCCTCTGGCTTAAAGAGGGAGCCTTTGGAGAGGAGACAAGCAGCAGAATGGAGGTCTGGGACTCCAGCTGTCAGAAGCCTTCCAGAAAGGGAGGTGGAGGTGGGATGGACCCAGAGCTCTCTGTCTGGAAGCAGAGAGCTGGCTTGTTCTCTGAGGCTACAGGCTCTGTGCAGTGGCCTCTCTCTGGGAGACAGCTATCACCTCACCAGACAGAAGTTTGTATTGAATCTTGCTGTTTGAGGAAGGAGCTGCCTGGGGAGGCCGGAAGTTGGCCAAACAAGAGCAAAGGCTATTGATGGGGATGTTGTAAGGAGAGAAGAGTTACAGGGATTGGGTTGAGCAGAGGCTATTTTTTGGAGGTTCTCTGATACATATCAGAGTTTTGGGGAACCCCTAAAATGACAAAGTTATGTGTCTGAGGAAAGTATTTATGGCTCTTTTTCAGATTCCCAAAGGTTCACTTGAGCCTACAAATAGGTTATTGTGCAAGTGGCAGGTAGATGGCCAAGAGGCAGGACAGTGCAAAGTGAGGAGCACAAGACCATCCCGGGCCTGGGTCCAGTTTCCCTCCCTGTTGTTAGCCATCTGCTGCATCACTCCAGTGGCTTCTCTGCCTGACCTCCTTCCGCCTCTGTTTCTACACTTGTAAGACAAAAATAATAATGGCACCTACTTTGTATTTTAAAGGTTAAGTGAACTTACATTGATAGTTGACACAGGATTAACTATGATTGTTGCTAATTTTCCTTTCAACTCGGAGCTTCTACTGTAAACAGATTCATGCATTTTGAATGTGTGCATACCTGGTAAGGCTTAATATAAGTCTTGCATTTTTTCAGGAGGGGAAGCTATGATCCTTAGGTAGGATTCTTTAATAGTGAAACTTCAGTCTGTGATGGAGCAAGGAGGGGAAGCTGCATAGCTCTGCTTAGAACTTTCTGATTGATTGATCGATTGATTGATTTTGGAGAGAGAGAGAGAGTGAGCAAGGTGAGGGGGGCAGTGAGGGAGAGGAAGAGAAAGTCTTAAGCAGACTCCTCACTGTGCACGGAGCCCTACACACTGGCTCAATCCCACAGAACCTGAGATCATAACCTGAGCCGAAACCAAGAGGTGGCCACCTAAATGACTGAGCCACACAGGTGCCCCTATTTATTTATTATTTTTCTGAGTAGTCTTTGCACCAGATATGCGGCTCCACTCATGACCCTGAGATCAGGAGTCATGTGCTTCACTGACTGAGCCAGCCAGATGCCCCTGCTTAGAACTGTCTTAACATGGCCTTAGTTCAAACTAAGTTAAACTTAGGTAAACTTATGGCCTTAGTTTCTATATTTATAAAATGGGAGTCATGACAGTTCCTACCTCCTAGGGTTACTTTAAAGATTAAATAGCATCATTCATTCAAAACATTCAACCAGTGTTTTCCACAAATGAGAAAGCGCTCAACAAATAAATGATGTTTGTCACCATCGTTCTGGGTAGGACGTTCTTTGGGAAGATCCTAAAATCACAAGGGATGGGTGTACTGCCTTGCACATACTAAGTCTCAGTTGTCACTGTAGGTTCCTGAGATTTATTATGTACATGTACAGGCTCCCCTCTTAGACCTAAGGCCCTTGGGGACAAGAAATGGCAGCCACCACAGATAGTGGAAAGAGCATGAAGCAAGAGCAACAAGTTCCAGCCTAGGCTCTGGCGCTTAATTGGTAGTCTCTACGCTTCATCTCAACATTTCATTTGTATGAAAATGTGCCTAAGAATTATTCAGTCGCTCCCCTCTGCTGATCACTGCTTAAAATGATTAAGGGAGACAATTTAGGTGATACAAACAAATTTATTTAACACTTCATGAAGCAGGCGGTCTCTGTTCCTGAGGGTCCAGAGAACAGCAAAATGGGGCAGAAGGCAGAAAGCTTTTATAGGGTAAAGAATAAAGAACAAGGAAGAGAAAAATAGAAAATGAATAAGGAACAAGGAAATGAGTATGGGGCCCAGAGTGAGCTTGGCCTTTGGGAATTGGCTGCCTGGATACACTGCGTTTCTGGTTTGCCAGAACATTTACAGGGATTCAAAAGTAACCTAAATTTCTATTTCCCTGACTTGGTTCTCCAGGCAGGAGTGGCTCCCTGTTGGGCCTAGACATTTATTTCAACAGCACACGATGCTGACCTTTATATGGCTGAACTCACTTAACCACAGGATCACTTTGTAAAGTACCTTGTATTATTATCATTCTATTTTACAAATGGGGAAATCAAGGCTCAGCAGTTGACTCCAGATGACACAGGAGGTAAAGGATGGAGCTAGTTTTGGACCGAGAGCCTGTGTATTTCACTATTTTACACAATGATCTCTAAGACCTCAATATCCCACACGCAGCAGGAGTCAAACATCCTAGAAAAGCTGATCTAACTCTGGGCCGTTTTATTCTCCCCATCCCATCGTATCTGCCTCATATCTCTCTTCCTACTTCTACCTTCCAGTACTTCTGGGTTGCCTGGACCTGGGTTTCAGCAAAAGAGGTGCCGGTACCAAAAGCCCTCATTTTATGTTCTCTTCTTTTCTAGGCCCTGGAGATATGAACTACTCTTGGTCCACACAGCTGAATATATCTCCCTTAGGCTGACGGCTTCTCGAAAGTTACTGAAATAATTTACCTAAAGTGGCCATTTGTCGTGTGGTGATTTGAATAAGCAAAGCTTGATCCAATTCGAGTTTGATTCTAGAGTGCCATTTACTTCACAACTGTTTATTAAATGCTGGTAATGTGCTAGATACGACCCTAGCTGTGGGGCCAGAGTGATCAGTTACTCTCTAGCAGGTGAAAGAGGAAGAATGAAACCAATAGGTACCTACCTAAACAATTTCAGATAAGGATAAACGTCATGGAGGTGAGAACGCCAGGCGAGTGAGTGAGAGCGTGAAGACATGTGGTTGGTATGCAGAGGGTTCTCTGAAGCAGTGTGGCTGCCAGCAGGTTTAAACTCCACCATGGGCATCATTCCTCAGAAGATCTCCAGGAGGAAAGTATTATGATCTTTATTTTACTGAGGACGAATGAGGCTTCCAGATGTTAAAACCTTACCTGAGTTGCAAAGCTCAGAAGTGGCTGGCTGGGATTCGAACCACATCCCTTGCATACCAGGTCTGTTAACTTCCCTGGCGTTGTGCTCGCTTCACTATAAAATGAGTGGGTTAGAGAAAGATGGCTTCTAAAGGTCTTTCTTCTAAAATCCTATATATGGCAGGAAGCTGGCAAGGGAGGTTATGTGTGCCTGGGTGGCTCAGTTGCTTAAGTATCTGACTCTTGATTTCAGCTCAGGTCTTGATCTCAGGGTTGTGAGTTCCAGTTCCATGCTGGACATAGACATTACTTAAAAAATAAGTTAAAAATAAATTAAAAATAGAAGTGCCTGGGTGGCTCAGTGGTTGAACATCTGCCTTTGGCTCAGGTCATGATTCCGGGGTTCTGGGATCGAGTCCTGCATTGGGCTCCCCACGGGGAGCCTGCTTCTCCCTTTGCCTGTGTCTCTGCCTCTCTCTCTTTCTCTCTCTCATGAATAAAATAAAATCTTAAAAAAATAATAAACTGGGATCCCTGGGCGGCTCAGTGGTTTAGCGCCTGCCTTTGGCCCAGGGCTTGATCCTGGAGACCGGGGATCAAATCCCGCATCAGACTCCCTGCATGGAGCCTGCTTCTCTCTCTCTGCCTCTCTCTCTCTCTCTCTCTCTCATGAATAAATAAATAAAATCTTAAAAAATAATAATAAATTTAAATTAATAAATAAATAAAATCATATATATGAAGAATATACAAAGGAGATCTGGTGGCAATTGATGCCCCAAGAGTAGGTACTCTGGCTATTCCCTCTCTATGCAAGGAATAAAACACTAATATGACAAGAAAGCTGGGAGGACCAGGCTTACTCATATCCTGCCTGTGCACTGGGGTTTTGGAGAAAACATATCAATGGCTTAGTAGCTGCTGAACAGGTCAGCAGTCAAAATACCAAATGCAAATGCCTCGCACCCAGAAATTCCTGCCTTGTGGAGACAGAGGACCTCAGGCAGTCTCAGGAAGGGCTCACCTAGGTGGGCCAGCAGGAGCTTGTGCTAAGGGTGTGGAGCCCTTCTTTTTTCTTTTTTCTTTCCTTTTTTTTTCTTTAAGGTTTAATTTGTTTATTCATGAGAGACAGAGAGAGAGGCAGAGACATACGCAGAGGGAGAAGCAGGCTCCCTGTGGGGAGCCTGATGCGGGACTTGACCCCAACCCCAGCATCCCAGGATAACGCCCTGAGCTGAAGGCAGATGCTCAACCACTGAGCCATCCAGGGGTCCCATGGAGGGGACGCTTTATAATCTATGGTTTCAGGCTCACAGGAGCTGTAGTTTTGGCCTTTCCGAGCTCCCCCCTCCAACTCTATGACAAAAGGTGATTCCTGTGTCACCTCAGCTGTGAAGGGTCCCTGACCAAGCCATAGACAGAGTTGACCAACTTGCTTGCTCCTGCTTCCCTAGCTCTGCTTCCTTCCTTTATTAGAATACTAGGAAGAGGGATCCCTGGGTGGCGCAGTGGTTTGGCGCCTGCCTTTGGCCCAGGGCACGATCCTGGAGACCCAGGATCGAATCCCACGTCGGGCTCCCGGTGCATGGAGCCTGCTTTTCTCTCTGCCTGTGTCTCTGCCTCTCTGTGTGTGTGTGTGTGACTATCATAAATAAATAAAAAATTAAAAAAAAAAAGGATACTAGGAAAAAAGTGATGATAATGAACATCTATTATGTCCTGTCCTAAGAGGCCTTAAAAATGATCTCATTTAATTTTTCTTTGTCGTAGGGTGGTAACATATATGTACCATAAAAATTTATTATTTTAGCTATTTTTCTTTTTACTACTGAAATTTTTTTTTACCTTTATTCAAGTATATTTAATATACAGTGTTGTATTAGTTTCAGGTGTACAATAAAATGACTCAACAATTCTATACAGTACAGTGCTCATCATAAGTGTACTCTTAGTCTCCATCACCTATTTCACCCATCCGCCACCCACTTACCCTGTGGAAACTACGAGTTTGTTCTCTATAGTTACAAGTCTGGTTTTTTTGTTTGTATATTTTGTTCTTTGTTCATTTGTTGTTGTTATTGTTTTAGAGCAGGGTAGGGAGGGGCAGAGAGAGAGGGAGAGAGAATCTTAAGCAGGCTCCACATTGCGCTCCATGCTGAGATCATGACCTGAGCCAAAATCAAGAGTCAGACACTTAACTGACTGAGCCAGCCAGGGCCCTTTTTTTCATTTGTTTTGTTCCCTAAATTCCACAGATGAGTGAAATCACATAGTATTTATCTCTCTGACTGACTTATTTCACTCAGCATTATACCCTCTAGATACATCCATATTGTTAATTATATATATATATATATGTAAATCCCACATTTTCTTTATCCATTCATCTATGGATGGACACTTGGGTTGGGTTGCTTCTATATCTTGGCTATTATAAATAGTGCTGCAATAAACTTAGGGGTGCATATATCATTTTGAATTAGTGTTTCCATTTTCTTTGGGTAAATACCCACCAGTGGAATTACTGAATTATATGATAATTCTATTTTTCATTTTTGAGGAACCTCCATACTGTTTTCCAGAGTGGCTGTGCCAAATTTACATTTCCACTAAGAGTGCACATTTTTTATCCACATCTTTGCCAACACTTATTATTTCTTGTGTTTTGGTTTTAAACATCTGACAAGTGTGAAGTAATATCTCATTGTTATTTTGATTTGCATTTCCCCGATGATGTGTGATGTTGAGCATCTTTTCATATATCTGTTGGGCATCTGTGTGTCTTCTTTGGAAAAATGTCTATACATGTCCTCTGCCCTTTTAATTAGATTATTTGTTTTTTGGTGTTAAGTTGTATAAGTTTTTTATTTATTTTGGGTATTAGCCCCTTATCAGATACATCATTCACAAATATTTTCTTCTGTTTAGTAGGTTGTCTTCCATTTTACCTATTTTTTTAAGTGTATAATTCAGCAGCATTAGGTATATTCACAACCAGCCCCTGGTAAATATCATTCTACTACCTGTCTCTGAATTTGTCTATTCTAGGTAGCTCATGTAAGTAGAATCACAAAATATTTGTCCTTTTGTATCCAGCTCATTTCACTTAGCATGATATTTTCAAGGTTTATTCATGTTGTAGCATGTATGAAAATTTCATTCCTTTATATGGTTGAATAATATTCTATCATATGTATATGCTACATTTTGTTTATCCATTCATCCTTTAATGGACATTTGGAATGCTTCCACCTTTTTGCTCTTGTGAATCATGCTGCTATGACATGGGTGTACAAACATCTGTTCAGTTCTGTGCTTTTAATTCATTTGGGTATATACCCAGAAATGGAATTACTAGATCATCTGCATTTTATAGATAGGCAAACCAAGGTTCCAAAGAATTCATTCACCCAAGGCCAGGAAGTGAATGAAAACTATGTCATCCTTGCTTTCTCAGAGCTTATAGTCTAGTGAAGAGAAGAAAGACATTAAGCAGCTAACTACACAAAATGTTACTTAGTCACAATTGTGACAACTGCTGGGTCTTCCCTTGCTCTCCCATAGCTGGTCACCAAGCCCCTCACCTCTCCATAGCTCTCAAATCCCCCTTCTTTGCTACTCTCCACGGCTGCCACCATCAAAAGCCGCCCCAGCAGTCTCCCAGCTTCCACGCACCCCCAGCCCGGTTTCCTGCAGCAGCTCAGGTGCTCTCTAAAGTGCCAATCTAAGCCTGCCACTGAATCCTTTAAGATTCTTCAGCGCCTTCCTGAGGTTCTCCGAAATGGTTTCTCACTCCCGTGTGTTCCTGCTTACCTTCCCCTCTCCGTGAATGTAGGACTGAAGATCAGGATGTACAGACCTCCAGGGCAGTCCCAGCCCAGGGCTTCACCGCCTTGAAACTACAGACATTTTGGGTGAGATCATTCTTTATGTAGGGGCCTGTCCTGTACATTGTAGGATGTTGAGCAGCATCCCTGGTCTCTCCCCACTAGATACCAGTAGCACCTTCTTCCCCCAACTGTGACAACCACAAACGTCTCCAGACATTGCCAAAGGTCCCCTGAGACACAAAGTCACCCTATACTATCTATTGTGGTTGTAGAAGCTCTTCTCCCTCCCAGCAAAGTCATACATGCTCTTTGGGTGTCACTCCTGGATGTTCCCATCAAGCTGTATCTGTATTTGCCCCTTTCTCTTGGCCAGACTATGTACATCCTGAGAGTAAGGACCATGTCTAATTCATCTTGGTCCCCAGCACCCAGCTCAGTACCTGGCTTTATCCAGACTGAACACAATAAAATTTGTTGGATGAAAGAATGAGTAAATAAAGTATAATCGGTCCATCTCTCCTCACAAACAATGACTTCCTTTTGAGGAGAACAATCCATCTCTGAGTCCTTAGTAATCCCAGGAGAGCTTGCACTTGGGTAGATATTTCTGTCACTATCCACATTCACATATCCCTTATCATATATTGTCATCACTAACTATTGACAGATGGGTTGCTAAGGGAAGCAAAGGTGTTTGGGGAATGCCCTAATTTTTGAAGTTGAGAACAAAGGGACAGCATGGGTAGTGGATTCAGGGCAGTGCTGCCCAATAGAACTTTCCATGGTAATGGAATTGTTCTAATAACCTATGGTCTTCAAGTATAGTAGCCACCAGCCACATGTGGCTATTGAGTACTTGAAATGTGTCAAATACAAATGAATAATTAAATTCTTTATTTTATTTAGCTTTGATTAATTTAAATTTAAATCTGGGCAGGTCTAGAACATTAGTATTAGAGTCAAGAAGCTTGGATTCTAGTCCTGCCTCTGACTTTAACTCATCTGTGCGGCTTTTGACAGTGCTTTTCCTTCACTGAGTCTCAGTTTCTCGTTCTGTAAAATGAAGGATTAAGATTAGGATAGGGATGACAAATATGTTTCCTCTGGCATGCCAGCCCTCATGGATCACTGGTGGCTGGCTGAGCACCACCTGCAGGAGAGTTCTGAAGGCCTGTATTGTGTGGAAGAAAGAATGCAAGGTCTGATGAGCCCCTGCAGTGGATCATGAGGGGGTGCTGCAGGCTTATGGCTCCGGACTGTCAGCTGCCGGGAGTACTGGCATGTTATCAGGGCCAACTCAGCTGAGCCCCTCTCTAGGAGTGGCCCTGGATTGAAAGAGCACCACCCCACTGGTCAATGTGGGGGTCCATAATTGGAGGAAAGTCTGCACAGGTGATTCCAGCTCCTGATCTCCCTAGTAATTCAACATCTCCCCTGCCTCCCATCCTGCTTTGCTCTGTCCCCACGGCTGCTGTCCCAGAAAGCATCTCCAGTAAATTTCCTGCATGCAAATCTCTGTCTCAGAGTCAATTTCCCAGAGAACCCAGCTCTAAGACAGCATGGTGATGGTGAGGGTGGGGGCTAGGGATTGGTGATACTTGGGTCATAAATTTGCCATCTAGGGCCCAGAGAAGTTGTAAACCAAGTTTTCTCACAATGGCCCCTGGTATCTACACCAAATGACAAGAAACAGCCCAGCTACAGCCTCCTTCTAAGAAACTATATTCCCACCTGCATCCCGCATCTGCTGCTGCTGTCATTAAGCACAAGCCAAGATGAAAACCAAGGGCAAAGCCCACAGCTCACTAATTTCTGATGGTTCTTTGATGGTTCTACCTTGCAGAGAAAACTGGGAGGCTGCCCTGAGTTCCCTGACATGCCAGCAAGCCCCAGGAACCTTTGGGAGGCCCGAGAACAATCTGACATTGACAGAAAGGACAGGCCTGGGGGGAGGAGACTCTAGGTGACACAGGTCAGAAGTCACTTGTCATGCAGCTGCATGGGGTGGGGAGGGTAGCACTAGCACGATAGAAGTTAAGTTTCTTGGTGTATACATATGCTGAGTATGTCTGTTTACATTCCATGTGCAAGGAAAAGGGACATTACAAGCATTACCTATTTAATGTGTTCCACCCTTTATGTGTTAGGGAGTCCAATCCTATTTTACAGAGAAAACTAAACTCAGGTCCGAAGAGAACTAACTCACCTAAGATTGTACAACCAGTATGCGACATTGCTGGGATTCAAACCCAAGACTTTATGATTTTAATGCCCATGTTCCTTTCCTACCACTTTCATGGCTTGCCATTGTTGTGATTACAAACCTAAGGGTTCAAGTTCATCAGAATATCAGAGTGTGCAGGGAGCCTGCTTCTCCCTCTGCCTGTGTCTCTGCCTCTCTCTGTGTCTCTCGTGAATAAATAGATAAAATCTTTAAAAAAAGAAAAAAAAAGAATATCAGAGTGGACACGCCCTGAGAAATGACCCAGTTTAGGCACATACCCAGTAGGCACCAACTCTGATCCATTGGTGGTGTGCTGATTAGGACATCGTGTTAAAAAGGATTCTGAGACTGATCCCCAAGAGTGCCACGATGGGTTAGTGACATGTGCCATGGCAGGGGTATGCATAGCCGAATGTAGACCTGGTCTTAGTCATCCCAAAACTGGTCTAATTCCCTCATTTCACAAATGGAGAAACTAAGACCTCTCAAACTGATAGGACTTTAGTAAGATACGGGTTGGTCAGTGGCAGAACCAGAGCCAGAATCTGGGCAACCAGTCCTTCTCATTGTCTTCTAAGGTCAGTCTGCTCTTTGTGCGCTCTGCCTCAGATCCTGGCAAAGGAGCTGCTTGCTGTACTGAAGCTCAGAAATCCCTACTTCCGGGGGCATTCAACTTGGTGGTGACCTTCAGAGGTCAGGGGTCTTGGGGTTGCCTAGTTCTACACACACCACTGGACTAGGATTTAGAGTCCTGAGAGGAAAAGCCATGAACTCACAAAGAGCTGTTCAAAAGGGCCCCTGGGACTGAGCAGACGTCATAGCTTGACCAACTACAAGTTTCACCCCCCACGGCTCTCCATTTCCCATTTTGTCAACCAGCCTGTTGGAGGATGGGGGGAATTCCGGGGATTCTAACAAAACCAATGTGTTTAGTCCATGGCCTTGATTTTGAGAAAATATTTTCTTTAGATTCTGGTGTTCTCTGCAACTGCTGAATAATTTTTACTCATCATCCCCAGGGGAAGCAATTTTGCTACCTCCCTCCCTCCCACCAGACAGAGAAAGGGAAAGATGCCATAAAGACATTTCACAACTCAGATGGGCACTGACTTGAGCAAGAAAAAAGATCATTCAATCAGAAAAAGCGTTGGTTAAAGCTGAGCTGGCAACGGAACAAATCCCTACCATCGGGCCTGGGGGAGCTCAGAGGAGGCTGCTGGACGAATGAAGGAATGAACCAATTAGAAGCTACCCCCTCAAAGAAGCCTTGCTTGGCAATCCTAATTGGAAATGGAAGCTGACTTCCACTTTGACCCAGTCTTTCTCTCTCTCTTTCTTTTTAAGATTTATTTATTTATTTATTTATTTATTTATTTATTTATTTATGAGAGAGAGAGCACAAGCAGAGGAAGAGGGAGAAGCAGGCTCCCTGCCTAGCTGGGAGCCCAATGTGGGGCTCATCCCAGGCCCTGTGATCATGACCTGAGCCAAAGGCAGACACTATTTACTGAGCCACCCAGGCACCCTGATCCAGTCATTTTCTATCTTAAAATTCTCACTTGTTTCTTTTTGGATGTATCAGTATCTCTAAAATTTATTTATTTATATTCAGCCTTTCTTCATTAGAATGTAAGCCTCTCAAGATCAAAGCCCTTGTCTACCTTATAAACCACTGTATCCTCAGTAACCAGAGTGGTGCCTAACACATGGTACTCCGTAATATTTGTTGGAGAGCCCCCTGAATAAGGAGCTAAGTCCCTGAGAAGCCATATGTAACACAAGCCTTATTACTTTTTATAACAGCTCTCCATTTAAAGCATACAGGTTAGGGATGCCTGGGTGGCTCAATGTCTGAGTGTCTGCCTGCAGCTCAGGGCATGGTCCCAAGGTCCTGGGATCCTGTCTCATATCTGGGTCCCCATAGGGAGCCTGCTTCCCTCTGCTAAGGTCTCTGTTTCTCTCTGTGTCTCCCATGAATACATAAATAAAATCTTTTTAAAAACAAGATAAAATAAAGCATACAGGTTAGTGCTCTTTAGTATATTCATAGAGTTTTGTAACTATCACCAAAGTCAATTTCAGAATATTTTCATTATCTTAGAAAGAAATTTCTACCCACTAGCAGTCACTACTCATTCCCTACAACACCCCCAGCCCTAGGCAACCATTAATCTAACTTTGTCTCTATGGATTTGCCTATTCTGGATACTTCCTATAAAGGGAATCATACATTATGTGGTCCTTTGTGACTTCTTTCAGTTAGTGTTATGTTTTCAAGCTCTATCCAGGTTAGAGCATGAATCAGTATTTTATTTATTTGTTTTATGTTTGTTTATGTTAAATTCCAGTATAGTTCACAAAGAGTCTTATATTTGTTTCAGGTGTATAATATAGTGATTCAACACTTCCATACAACACCCAGTGCTCATAACAAGTGCCCTCCTTAATCCCCAACACCTATTTCACCCAGCCCCTCACCTACCTCCAAGTTGGTAACCACAAGCTTGATCTCTATAGTTAAGAGTCTGTTTCTTTCTTTGTTCTTTGTTCGATTTTGTTTGTTTCTTAAATTCCCCATATGAGTGAAATCATATGGTATTTGTCTTTGACTTATTTCGCTTAGCATTGTACCCTCTAGCTCTACCCGTGTCTTTGCAAATGGAGTACTTCATTTACTTTTATTGCCAAATAGTATTCCATTGTATGGATACACCACATTTTATTTATACATTCTTCAATATAGACATATTGTTGTTTCTGCTCTTTGGAGATTATGAATAATGTTGCTATGAACTTTTGCGTCCAAGTATTTGTGTAGACATATGTTTCCATTTCTCCTGAGTGTTTACCCAGGATTGGAATTGCTGTGTCATTTTGTAACTCTGTTTTACACTTTTGAGAAATGGCCAGATTGTTTTCTTTTTTTTTTTTTTTTTAATTTTTATTTATTTATGATAGTCACACAGAGAGAGAGAGAGAGAGAGAGAGAGAGAGAGGCAGAGACATAGGCAGAGGGAGAAGCAGGTTCCATGCACCGGGAGCCCGACGTGGGATTCGATCCCGGGTCTCCAGGATCGCGCCCTGGGCCAAAGGCAGGCGCTAAACCGCTGCGCCACCCAGGGATCCCGCCAGATTGTTTTCTGAAGCAGCTGCACTTTCTTACAACTTCACCAAGAATGTATGAGGGTTCCAGTCTCTCCACATCCTGACCAAAACCTGTTATTCTGTGTCTTTTTAATTTAATAGCCATTCTAGTGGGTGTCAGTGGTATCTCGTACTTTTTGCTTTGCCTTTATCTGACAGCTGGTGACATTGAGCATCTTTTCTTGTGCTTATTGGTCATTTGCATATCTCCTTTGAAGAAATACTTAGTGTCTTTGCCCATTTTTAAATTGGGCTGACTTTTTGTTGTTGAGTTATAAAAGTTCTTTATATATTCCAGATACAACTCCCTTATCAGATATATGATTTGCAAAACTTTTCTCCCATTCTGTGGGTTATTTTACACTTTCAACATGGACTTTAAAATCAGAAAGAATGAGGGCACCTGGGTGGCACAGTGGTTGGGCATCTGCCTTCCACTCAGGTCGTGATCCTGGGGTCATGGGATCAAGTCCTGAATCAGGCTCCTGGAACGGAGCCTGCTTCTCCCACTGCCTATGTCTCTGCCACTCTCTGTGTCTCTCATGAACAAATAAATAAAATCTTTAAAAAAAAAAATCAGAAAGAATAGATTCAAATTTTGGTTCCACCATTAGACAAGTTATTTAACTTCTCTCATCCTCAATGTCTTTATTTATAAAATAGGCATAAAAATACCTGCCTTACAGGTATATTGTGAAGAGAAAAAGAAATAAATAGTGAGTGCAAAGTTATTGGTCCATGCCTGGATACCATACATGGAAACTTCTAGCATGATTAATTATAAAGTGGAATCAATGACTAAATCAGAAAAACAATACATCAAACTCCCAAAGGCTTCTGGTATAATTAATGATTACCAAACTCGTTTTGGAGACATATAGAGTCTCTGGTCCACTAGGGGAATTATGTAAATATCCTAAACAGAGTTAATATACATTTATTTTAGATAAAACAAAACCTAATCCTGCATGCCCAAAGGAGTCAGGGTAGGAGAACAGTTCTACGTGTTGGGAATAAGGAGTGAAGAAGAGAGTGATGATTATAAATCAAGCAGGTCCCTGTTCTGCCTGTGGTCACTGCTCACTTAGACAATATTCATGTAGATGGGCAAAAAACTCAAGCACTGTATTTGTGACTAATTATATAACAGATTATTTTGGTCTCTGCTCTGTGGAAAGTTGTAAGGCATTCCACCAAAGGATTTTAATGTAGATTTTTTTTTTGACATCCATGCTATTGATTGCTAGATGTAAATAGTCTGATCATGACTCTGAATGAATGTGACTTAAAAAAACCAAATCTAATTGGAGATCCATAGACCAAAAAAATGAATTTCAACATAAACCTCACAGCTTATACAAAATTTGATCAAAATGGGTGATAGATGTAAGTGTAAAATGTAAAAATATAACACTTTTAAAGTTTATTTATCCATTTGTGTAAGCTCCACACCAAACTTGGGTCTCAAACTCATGACCCTGAGGTCAAGAGTCACATACTTTTCCAACTGAGCCAGTCAGGCACCCCTAAAAGTATAAAACTTTTAGAACAAAAGTAGGTGAAATTTCAGTATTTAGGGCTAGGCAAGAAGTTCCTGGACTTGACATAAAAAGCAAGATTCACAAAAAGAAAAACTGGCAAATTAGGCCTTATAAGAATAGAACTTCTGTTCTGTGAAAGCCCATGCAAAGACAATGAAAAGAAAAAACACCCAATGGAAGAAAATATTTGCAAACCACATGTTTGGCGAAGGACTAGCATCTAAAATATAGAAATAACTCTCAAACTCAGTAGTAAAAAAATAAGCAACCTGCCAATTACAATCTAGGTAAAAGCCATAAAGAAAAATCTCATCGAAAAGTATATACAGGAGGCACCTGGGTGGCTCAGTTGGTAAGTGTCTGCCTTCAGCTCAGGTCATGATCTCAGGGTCCTGGAATGGACCCCCACATTGGGTTTCCTGCTCAGTGGGAGGACTACCTCTCCCTCTCCATCTGCCTCTCCCCCAGCTTATGCTGTCTCTCTCTCTCTCTCTCACTCTCAAATAAATAAAATCTTTTTTTTTTTTTTAAAAAGGATATACAGATGACAAACATATTTCATTTCCAACATCATTAACTATAAAGAAATGCAAATTAAAACTACAATGAGGGGGGCTGGGTGGCTCAGTCTGTTGAGCATCAGACTCTTGATTTTGGCTCAGGTCGTGAGATCAAGCCCTGTGTCAGACTCCATGCTCAGCACAGAGCTGCTTAAGATTCTCTCTCTCCCTCTCCCTCTGCTCCTTCCCCTGCTCCCACATTCTCTCTCTCTCTCAAAACGAAACAAAATAAAACTACAATGAGATATCACTACACACCTATCAGAATGACAACAATAAAAACTAGTGATGACCCTTTCCAATAGACATCAATAGAAAGCATCAATAGATAGAGGCACCTGGGTGGTACACTTGGTTAATCGTTGGACTCTTGGTTGTGGCTCAGGTGGTGATCTCAGGGTCATGAGATCAAGTCTTGCATCAGAACCGAGTCTGCTTAAGCCTCTCTCTGTATTCCCCGCCCCCCCCCGCCCGCCACTTGCATTCTCCCTCTCTCTCTAAAATAAATTAATAAGTTTTTTAAAAAAGCATCAATAGATAAGTAATTGCATATGCATAACTTTAACTGTAATTGTGAAATGTGCCATAAAGGAAAATTACAGGCATATAACATGGCTGACCAAGGAAATAACATTTGAGCTGGTATCTGAAGAATGAGTAGGAGTTAAAACAAGAAGGAAGGGTGCCTGGATGGCTCAGTCAGTGGAGCATGCTACTCTTGGCCCTGGGGTTTTAAGTTCGAGTCCCATCCTGGGTGTAGATATTACTTAAAAAAAAAAAAAGAAAAGGGACGACTGGGTGGCTCGGTGGTTGAGCATCTGCCTTTGGCTCAGGTCGTGATCCCGGAATGCTGGGATCAATTTCCACATCGGGTTCCTTGCAGGGAGCCTGCTTCTGTCTCTGCCTCTCTCTCTGTGTCTCTCATGAATAATAATAGTAATAATAATAATAATAATAATAATAATAATAATAAATATCTTAAAAAAAAAAACAAGAGGGAGAAAGTTTTCTGTGAGTTTTTCAATTCTTTTGGGTATAGACCTATACCGTAGCGGGATGCCTGGGTGGCTCAGTGGTTGAGTGTCTGCCTTTGGCTCAGGGTGTGATCCCGGCTCCTGGATCAAGTTCCACATTGGGCTCCCTGTGATAGCCTGCTTCTCCCTCTGCCTATGTCTCTGCTTCCCTCTCTGTGTGTCTCTCATGAATAAATAAATAAAATCTTAAAAAAAAAAGACCTATACTGTAGTTTTGTAACATGATAACACTGAAATGTACAAGGGATTTTTCTGTATTGTTTCTTACAACTGCATGTGAATCTATAGTTTTCTCAATAAAAACTTGAATGAAAAAAATCAAGCAAATTGTTCTCATCATGTTAGCCCCTTTTCTGTAGCCTCATAACATCTTTGCACTTAGATAAGGAACCCAAGACAGGGAGAAATTGTCAGCTTTCCTGAGGACAAACATTAGTAAGCACTTAATTCCAAATCACATCCCCTCTACTTCTAGCCTCATGAAACCTACCAACCTGACTCCCAACACACCTGAGGATTGTTCTGAACACCTGGCTCGAATTCCATGCTGTAAGGCCTCATTTCATTTGTCTATATTTTATTTTTTCAAGTAACTTCTGGAACGTTTTTGATTTCTCCAAAGTGCTTGTCACAGGCCCTTGTTACGGTAACAACTCTGGAAAGCTTTGGGCCGATTGCCAGATCTTCTAGATCACTGGCTGAGTCAGCCCTGCCTGCCCTTGAGCCTTACCTCACAGCCCCCCCTCACTCTGTGTTGCCACGCCTGCCTTCTCCCAACTCCTCCTGCCAAACAGGTTCCCTCTGTAGGGCTTTTGCATATGCTGTCCTCCCCCCCCCCCCCCCCCCCCCCCCCCCCCCCCCCGCCAGTAACACTTTTTCCTTTTTAACTCCTACTCATTCTCCAGACACCAGCTTAAATGTTGTTTCCTTGGCCAGCCATATTATATGCCTATAATTTTCCTTTATGGCACTTTTCACAATTATAGTTGAATAATTATGCATATGCAATTACTTGTCTATTATGCTCTTCCTCACCAGCCTGTAGCCCCTGACACCAGGGACTGTGTCTCTATGTTTATCATGATATTCTCAGTATCTAGTCCAGTGTCTGTCACATAGAAGTTTCATACATATTTGGCAATTGGCATAATTCATGGGAAAGGAAATGCTTGGACTAGGAGATCTGAAGGTATATAATACATTGGAGGAAAGAAGACAATAGTCCTGGGGCACCTGGCTGGCTTAGTGGGTAGAGCATGCAATTCTTGATCTCGGGGTCATGAATTTGAGCATCGAGTTGGGTGTAGGGATTACTTAAAAAAAAAAAAAAAAGACAATAATTATACCCAAGAACCTGAGAATTGGGATGGAAAGAAGCTTTACCTTTCACTCTACTCTTCCATGTGGTCTGAACTATTCATTGTGTGCCTGTGTTTATTAGAAAAATTTTTTGGGGATGCCTGGATGGCTCAGCAGTTGGGCATCTGCCTTCCCACGTTGGGCTCCTTGCATGAATCCTGCTTCTCTCTCTGCCTGTGTCTCTGCCTCTTTCTCTTTGTCTCTCAGGAATAAATAAATAAATCTTAAATAAAAAAAAAGAAAAAAGAAAAACGTTTTTCTTTTTTTAAGATTTATTTATTTGAGAGAGAGAGTGGGGGAGGGACAGAGGCAGAGGGAGAGAGAGTCTTAAGCAGACTCCATGCTAAGCTCAGAGCCTCAGGTAGGGCTCAATCCCACCACGCTGAGATCACAGCCTGAGCCAAAACTAAGAGCTGGACACTGAACCAACTGCTCCACCCAGGTACCTCAAGGAAAGGACATTTGAATCTAGATCTTTGCCTGGAATCTCTCCATGTGCCCATCCCCTGGTGCCCATCTCCATGAGCACCTCCCTGGTGCTCAGAAGGGACTTCAGAAATAAATGGACCATTGCCTAGCAGGTGAGGTTCGGCCAGTTGCCTTCATTGCCAAGCAAAAAGTTTACTCAACCAGCCAAAAACCCATGAGGAATTACTTCTGATTCTGACTTTTCCTTATGCTCAAACGTGCCACAATAGCCTGCTCCTCCCAAGATACTGTCCATCCTAGTTTGTCAGGGGTCCTAATCAATACTAATCAATATTTGGAGTCCCAAATCTTTAGTCCTTTTAAAACCACTGACCTTTATCTAGAAAGAAAGGAAGAAAGATAAAAAGACAGAAAGAAAGAAGGAAAGAGAGAGAGAAGAGAAGGAAAGAAAGGAAAGGAAAGGAGGAAGAAAAAAGGAAGGATGGAGGAAAGAAAGGAAGGTAAGAAGGAAGGAAGGAAACAATGAAGGGAGGAAGAAAGAGAGAAAGAAGACCCTCCCTTTTTTCCCCTTTCTGATTCTGAGCTGCTGTCAGACCAGGGGGCATGGTGGGCCTTGCCCTTATTCTCAGGACAAATTTGTTTCTATTGATTCTGTCCTTTTCAGCTTCCCTGAGTGGCCACCTGCCCAAGGCCCTGCTCTGGCCTCCGCAGGGAATTTAGGGCCAGGCTTAACAAGTCCGTATCCTAGCTACCTTGGAAAATGGGAAAGGACCTTGATGAGAGAGGAGCTAGAAATAGCAGGAGAGCATTCTGAGAGCGAGCAGGCAGACAGGAGCAGAGGACACAGCTGCCTCTGGATCTCAGCTGGAGAATGTTTGTTGGAAAAAGCTAGAGCCTTATTAGAATAGGCTTTAGATGGAGATGACAGAGAGATTGATTAAAGAAACAAATGTGTGGTAGACGCTCTGCCAGGTATGATGTATCATGTTTCATGTATACTGGCTTGTCTCACCTTCCTAAGAGTCGTGAGGGTAGTAATGATTAACCCATATAGCAGATGGGAGAACTAGGGCCCAGAGAGGTAAGTGATGGAACCAGAATATAATCTCAAGGCTGCTCTCAAAACTTGTTCTTTCCCAGGGTACCCTGCATCTCTGAGGACTGGTACCCTAGCCATGTTGCTGGGATACTCTGATCAGCTCTCCAGGGTCAGGCATTAGCTCTGGTCTCCAGCTGGTGAATTATGGGTGGTGGCTCTATAGGCCATTAATTAACCATCAATCAGTCAACCACCAAAACATGAATTAATCAAGAGTTTCAGCTTTATTTTTTTTTAAAGATTTTATTTATTTATTCATGATAGTCACACAGAGAGAGAGAGAGAGAGGCAGAGACATAGGCAGAGGGACAAGCAGGCTCCATGCAGGGAGCCCGACGTGGGATTCGATCCCGGGTCTCCAGGATCGTGCCCTGGGCCAAAGGCAGGTGCCAAACCGCTGTGCCACCCAGGGATCCCGAGTTTCAGCTTTAGAGTTCAACTGCCTGGGTTTGAATCTAGACTTTGCTGTCGACTAGTTTGGTATATTTGAGCCTTCTAGACATTGAAGTGACCACTTGTCTGTCTATGCCTTCATTTGTTCATCTGTGCAGTGGGCATCAGGCTGTTGTAAGTATTGAATGAGTTCACATGTATGAAGTACTCACTGCAGATGTTAGCACATGGTAGGAGACCTGTTATTTATTAAGTGCCTACTACATGGTAGGCCTGGGAGTAGGGTTTGAAGATGGGCAAAACAAGGCCTGATTTTTGCTTTCTTTGGTCTAATGCAAAGAGTAACAAGTAAATAATCATTCAAACAGAAAAAGCTGTGTTTTAGGGGGTACAGAGTTCATATGATTAGATAGGAAGCTGTGATCTGAAAGATGAATGGGTAGACACAGACAGACAAGGAAGAGGGCATAGGGCTCCAGGCTGAGTGGAAGGCATATACCTGGGCTCAGAAGATACTAGATTGCCTTGCTTTTTGAAACCCTTTCTGTTAGAATCCTCTGTACCCAAGTGCTTGTGTTCAAAGACAAAGTCACATCTTGCAAGGTGATCGTTGGACCAAAGCCTTCACAAAGACCATCCATCAGTGGTCCTCCAAAGCAAAGATTCACCTGGGGCAGTAAGAAAACATGATTAGTACTGGGTCCCAGACAAGTGAGAGGTTAAAAAGGTGGGTTTGGGGTTAAGACTGAACTAGGTCTAGGTCTTCAACTTTTGATGGGTTTCAGGTCACCTGTGGAGACTCTTCAATACATCCTTGGAGACTTTTTAATATATCCCAGGGGCAAACTCTAGGGAGTCCTGAGTTGGTGACTTAGAGGAGGTCTGGAAATCTCCATTTTATCATGCTTAGCCAGGAATGAAGACCATGGCACTAACTCTGAATCCTGGCTCCACCACCCAGCCTCTGGTTGACCTTAGATAAATTATTTAGCCTCTCTCTGTGACCCATTTCCTTCAATGAAAATAATAATATCTATCCATAGGGTAGTATGAAGATGAAATGATAGTAATACATGAATCCTTGGCAAGTAAACATTCCAAATATGGCAATTAGTTTTATTAGCATTTTTGGCCAACAAGGGACTATTCTTTTGGTAAGGTTGGCAATGGGAATGATCTATGATGGGTATCCTGACCCTTTGCAGGCTGGTAATGGTTCTTCTATGGGCTGCCAGGCAGATCAGACATATTTTCAAATTAAGTTCTTGTCCTTTTCTTCTCAATTTTTCTTCTTTGAACTACTGATTTTAAGTGAACTTAACAACACTTTGGCCTTAGGGGAATGTCAGGGTAAGAGTGAATTCATTTCTTCTACAAATCTTTATTGAGGCCTACTGACAGCCAGAGACTGTTGTAGACACAGGGGTGGAGGCAATGGGGGAGTTGTATGGAAGGGACAACAATTAAGTTAGTGTATAACGAAATAAGATTTATCATTCCATATAGTGATCAGTGATGAAAAGGAACAAACAGGTAAAGGAGTAGAACGGAGAGGGGGAAGTGCAGAGTCTGGATAAATTCTCATGTTCCTTTCAAATTAGTCACTTTGAGCTGCTTTACACTTATTCCAAATATAATGACATTATTCACTATGATTTTCTTTCTCTTGGAATAGCTTGCAGAGACCAGAGCACATACTTTTGAATACTCTTTATAGGGGCTAATATTTAACTATTAAAGGAAATATATCCTTATGGAAAATTTTAATTATGCAAAAATATAGAAGAAAAATGACAATGGCTTTTATTTCTAATGTTCAAACATGACCATAATATTTTAGAGTATATATTCTCAGGATTTTTTATACCTTCAGTCATTGTTATAATATTGTCTATCCTTTTAGACTAGGCCAAACACTTTTTACATTAATGCAAATCTTTATGAACATAACTTTTAAAGTTGTGTAATATACCATGGAATGGTCATATTATAATTTATTTACCAGTCCTTGGTGAAATTTATGTTGTTTGTCACCTTGCCCCTTAATAAAGTATATAGTGAAAACTTCCTTATACATAAAGTTTTCAAAAGATTACTTCCCTAGAAACGGGATTGAAAAATTAAGGTCTTTGTATAATTATCAAATTGCTATGCAAAAGGGAACTATCAAATTGCAGAGGATTGAGTCCTTGAAAGAATGCTCATCTTACCTCATCTTGATTCATTTTTGGTATTATCATTTTTAAATCTCTACAAGATTGCTGGAAAGGGTATGTTCTCCCATTTTTGTTTTAACTGGAATTTTGGCTCTATCACTTACCAGCTATGATGTGACCTTGAGCAAAGTAGTTCATAGTTCTAAGCTTTGGAGTATGATATTCTAGGTTTGAGGTCTTGGCTCAGCCATTAGCAGCTGTGTGACCTTAAGCAAGTCACTTCACTTCCCTTAGCCTCAGTTTTCTCCTTTGTGTGATGGATAAAACCGACCTCGTAGGTTGCTATGAAGACTAAGTGATAACATGTTTGCAAAGCTCCTAGCAAGTACTTATTATAGTCACAAAGCCCAACATGACTGGAAGACATGATTATTATGGCCTCCCCTTACCCTGTAGCTTTAAAATGCCAGCTTCCCTAATCCCCCGCCCTGCAAATCTGCAACTTCGAGAGATTTGATTTGATTTTGTCTGGAGAAGGTTAATACTGAGCAAATTTCCCCCTTGACTTTAGAAGTCAGGCATGATCTCCATGATCTCCGTAAGGGCTGTGCTCTGGAAGCTGAAAGCTGGGAGGTGGCCAAGTCAGACATGAATTGTAGCTCAGGTAAGGGAAACTTGTTTTTTTAAAGATTTTATTTATTCATGAGAATCACACAGAGAAAGGCAGAGACCTAGGCAGAGGGAGAAGCAGGCACCCCGTGGGGAGCCTGATGGGGGACTCAATCCCAGGACTCTGGATCATGACCTGAGCCAAAGGCAGATGCTCAACCACTGAGCCACCCAAGCAACTTGGCTCTAAATGCTCTGTCAGGTGGGGAGAGGGCTAGGTAGAGTGATGACCCCCTCACAACACCTGGTCTCCCGCTGTATGGAAGGTGCCGTTCAAGC
This sequence comes from Canis aureus, assembly GCF_053574225.1. Lineage (NCBI taxonomy): Eukaryota > Metazoa > Chordata > Mammalia > Carnivora > Canidae > Canis > Canis aureus. The sequence continues at coordinate 52,385,313 of NC_135614.1, forward strand.
TGTGAATGGGAAGGAGACAAGCAGCCCAACTACAGCCTGGTCTTCTTCACTAGACCTGGGGCACCAGGGCCTTCCCATCCGGCTCAGTTTGGTCTCCAGAGCTTCCTGACATTTTCCATTGGAAGGGAAAATGAGAAGGGGCTGGTTAGATAGAAATCTCTCTTCCAGGGGTACCTGAGTGGCTCAGTCGGTTAAACACATGCCTTTCGGGTCAGGTCATGAGCACATGCCAGGGATTGAGCCTGCTTCTCCCTCTCCTCCCAGCTCCTGCTCTCTGTCACTATCTCTGACTCTCTCTCTCTAAAATAAATAATAAAATCTTAAAAAAGAAAAGAAAAGAAAAGAAAAGAAATCCCTCTTCCATATTCATGCAGGATGAAGGCAGATGTGTTGATTTCCTTTTAAATACGAGTGTCACTTCAACTGTAATTATCTCTTCCCAAATGCAAGTACAGACTGGGGTGGGGTTGAGAGAGAAAGGCTATGAACCTATAATAGAATTTAAAAAAAAAAAAAAAACTCAGCAAACTTATAGCCAAATGCAAACTGCCGTCATTCCTGAAACTACTATGGGGAGGCACAATCAATGCAGAACCGGCTTTAGAGTTTACCAGATGGGAGTTCAAATCTTACAGCCCCCACTTATTAGCTGGTGGGTCTCAGAGCCTCAATCTCCTTATCTTTTAAATGAGGATAATTATGGTACCGACCTCATGGTTTTACAGAACTAAAAGAGCAAAAGCATATGTTAGCCCAGTACCTTTAAAATAGTAAGCTCTTGAGAAATGCCAGCTGCTTTTATTATGAGACAGTTGTGAGGGGCAATGTGTTCTTTTATGCAGTTGAAATGTTCAACGATGTTGATATTACAAAGTCTTTCTTTTATGAAATGATGACAGTGCATAATAGTAGTGGGTTTTGATGACCTTATCTGGCAAAATGAAGGGTTGGCATCCTTAAGTTTGCTCTTCAGGAGTAAATGTAGATAACAATATCTTCCAGACAATATTGTTATGAGAATTAGAGAGAGGGGATCTCTGGGTGGCTCAGCAGTTCAGTGCCTGCCTTTGGCCCAGCGCTTGATCCTGGAGACCTGGGATCAAGTCCCCGTCAGGCTCTCGGCATGGAGCCTGCTTCTCTCTCTGCCTGTGTCTCTGCCTCTCTCTCTCTATGTCTATCATGAATAAATGAATAAAGTCTTAAAAAAAAAAAAAGAATTAGAGAGAGACCCACACAGGTGGGCTGAGATGGAACTCCATGCTTCTATCTATAGCAGCTCTGTCTTTTAGAAATATAATGTGAGGCACATACAGCACTGAAAGTTTTCTGGTAGCCATATTAGAAACATCAAAAGTAATGTGTGAAATTAATTCTAAAAAATGTTTAAAAAAATTTTCCCATTAAGTCTTTTTTTTTTTTATTTTATTTATTTATTCATGAGAGACACACACAGAGAGAGAGGCAGAGACATAGGCAGAAAGAGAAGCAGGCTCCATGCAAGGAGCCTGATGTGGGACTCCAGGATCACACCCTGGGCTGAAGGCAGGCGTGCTCAACCACTGAGCCACTCAGGAGTCCCCCACTAAAGTCTTTAAGATCTGGTATGTTTTATACTTACAGCACATCTCAATTTGGACCAGGTTCATTTCATGTAATCAGTAACCACAAGAGGCTGAAGGCCACCCTGTTGCATAGCATAGTTCTGGAGAGTATCAGAAGCAAAGCTATAGAGAGAGACAGATTTCTTTTCTTTTTATTTTAGAGAAATTCCCTTTTATTTATTTTTATTTTTATTTAAATTCAATTAATTAATATATAATGTATTATTGGTTTCAGAGGTAGAGGTCAGTGATTCATCAGTCTTACATAACACCCAGTGCTCATCACATCATGTGCCCTCCTTAAGGTCCATCACCCAGTTACCCCATCGCCCCATCTCTTACCCTCCAGCAACCCTCAGTTTGTTTCCTATGATTAAGAGTCTCTTATGGTTTGTCTCCCTCTCTGATTTCGTCTTGTTTTATTTTTTCCTCTCTTTCCCTATGATCCTCTGTTTGGTTTCTTAAATTCCACATATGATAATTGTCTTTCTCTGATTGACTTATTTTGCTTAGCATAATACACTCTAGTTCCATTCACGTCGTTGCAAACGGCAAGATTTCATTTTTTTGATGAAGGCTGGGTAGTATTCCATTGTATATATATGATATATATATCACATCTTCTTTATCCATTCATTGAGATACTGATTTCAACTCTTCCCTTCCCAAGACTGAATCTTTTAAAAATGCAAAATCAAGCTATGAAAAGCATCTTTCAAATTCATTTTACTTTCTTTGGGATCTCTTTTTTTTTTTTCAAATACTCCGTATTGGTCTCTGGGTGAGCCTGGATGTGGGATGTAGATTTTTTCTTTTTGTCTGTGACCAGCAGTTCTAGCAGGAGAGTACTTTCTAATTTTGGAATAATATAAACCATTTATTAAGTGTCCGGTACAGTGCTAAGTGACTTATGTGTATTGCTTTATTTATTTAAAAAAATTTTTTTTATTGCTTTATTTAAAACTCACAATGACCCTGTGAAATAGGTTCTATTATGCCATTTTTTTACAGTTGGAAAATAGAGGCTCAGAGAAGTTAAGTAACTTGCGTAAAGTCACACAGCAGGGAAATGGCAGGGAAACCTCATCTCACTGAATTTGAAGTCAGCATCTATACTGATGAGCTTTTATGCCATTCTTTATCATTAGCAAATTACACAGTTAGGATTCAAATTCACCTCTGACTCCCAAGTTGTTCCATATAATCACTCTGATGCCACAGGTTTCTCAATTTATTTATTTATTTATTTTTTGGTTTCTCAATTTAAAAGGGAATAATAGTTGTCACTTTGCAGGGTAATTTTGAGGATTAAATGGGCTAATTTACTTGCATATCTGTACTGGAAATGGAAGTGCTTTGTCTCACTATGGGAGCTCTAGTTCTGGGCTTTTACTAGAGGCTTAAGATCTGGTTACCATAAATTTTTGTATCCTTTAGTGACATTCCCAGGAAGTGTGACCCCAGTGCCTGGCACAAAAGGCCAAGAAGTTAGAAAATCTGGGATGACACCGTGGACTCAGGACACTTAGTTCCAGTAGGGGCGTCTCTCTCGGAAGGGCTGAGAAACTTTGGGCAAGTCCCTTCTCTACAAACCATGGGAACAGGCCCGGAGGGGAACTGAATTCTTTCCCAGCTCTGATCCTTCGCTCTGCACAGCAGAGGACCGCGCTATGCGTGCCTGCGCATCCACACACACACACACACACACACACACACACACCCCACACGCGCGCTGTTTAAAGGCCCAGCACATCAACCATGTGACTGCAAATGCGCGCGGTGCTCTGTTCCCCAGTGGGCGGAAAACGCAGGGGTGGCCTTATTATGAATGAATATCGAGCAAAAACCACAGGGTTGAAGCTTCAGAGAGAAGTCACTATGGTGACCAAAGTAGAGAAAACGAGTGCGGGGCCCCCAAAGCCCTCCAAGGTCTCTTGCCTTTCATTCCAGAACTCTGCCGGGCTCCCTGCACCGCGGGCTCTGCTGCGTTAAGTGCCTCAAGGTCAAGGGAACAAAGAGAGGACGACAACTAAATTGGTTTGTCTGTTCCCTTCTTCGTCAGCATCCACCGACCAGGGTGGAGTGGGCTGAGCCTGGAAGGAATTGGGATTTGGATACTGGAGCCAACTCCTACAGAAGGGGGTCACCTCTGAAGGTTCACTGACTGGGTGGGGTGGGGCGGGGTCAGGAGCAGCGCCACCTCCAATTCGATGCACCTGACACTCAAGCCTCCGCTTCTTCCGGAGAATTCCTTATATCATTCAGAGTGCCTAAAAAAATTTTTCTGGGACTTGCTTCTTGCCTTCACCCAGCAAACACACCAGAGTAAAATATGATGTGTTGTGACCCAAAGGAGAACGGTAACTACAGGATGGTGAAGCGTCTGGGTTCTAGGATGCAGACTCTCTTATCCTTCCTCCCACGTTAGATCCTGGGCAACCCACTCAACCTGCAACAGCGCGCTACTGTCCAGCGATTCCGTGTTTGGAATCCTCCCATTGCATGGCTACCCTGGCCCTAGTTTATTCACTCAGTTATGTATTTATTTGGTAAAGTAAGGATTTAAACATTTCTTAAATACATGTTCATTATAGGAAAATGAGAAAATTGGGATAACTCGGACATGCAGATGAGCAAAAAGAAAAGAAAACCCACATTGATTCTACCCCCCAGAAATAACTATTCACTTAGTTAGTCATTTGCTTATGAATTCTACGAATATTTTTTGAAAGCCTGCTATGTGTCAGGCACTGTGCTCCAGGAGAGAGGTGTAGTGATGAACAAGACAGACATCACAAGGTTTTTTGTGTTGTATTTTGTTTTCTATATATAGCTATACACACATTCCTTCCTAAAAAAAAAAATCTTGGCTGTTTTAAAAACAAACAAATACAAATGAAATAGAGAGTAGGAATTTGGCATAAAAATGAACCAAAGCAATTTAGAACTGTATTTGCATATGTAGTCAGAGGAATGGCTGGGAGTAAACACTGAAATAGCTGCTTGGACGTGAAAAGCCATGAGATAAATGCTGAGACTAGTGCCTGGCCCCCAGCTTCTGGCTCAGAATTTACATTGGATGCACCAAATTACTTCCATGCTCCTACCCAGAACTCTAGAGCTCTAGGAGGGATAAAAAGAACTGTTATCACCTCACAGACATGATTCGACTTAATGTTAAACTTCATATCAACTATTTGAGTTATTTTGATTTCTTAAAAAAAGATTTTATTTCTATATTTGAGAGAAAGAGAGCACAAGCAGGTGGAGGCACAAAGACGGAGGGAGAAGCAGGCCCCCCACTGAGCAGAGAGCCCCATTCAGGGCTCTATCCCAGGACCCTGAGATCATAACCTGAGCCAAAGGCAGACGCTTAACTGACTGAGCCAACCAAGTGCTGCATGATTTTTATTTATGTATTTATTTGAGAGAGAGAAGAGAGAGAGAGAAAGAACACAAGTAGCGGGGAGGGGCAGAGAGAGAAAGAGAGGGACAAGCAGACTCCCTGCTGAGTGAGGAGTTCAACTTGGTGCTGGATCCCAGGACCCTGAGATCATGACCTGAGCCAAAGGAAGAGGCTTAACTGACTGAGCCACCCAGGCGCTTGCACAGCAACTATTTGAGGTAGAGATGATGATCATCATTCCTATATTACAGATGAGGAAACTGAGACTGAGAGAAACTGTCATAATATAGGAGCATTCTATCAAAATGATCTTGAGGTAGAGGCTTTTCAAGGTTGGCTCTCATATCACATATATCTCTTTAGCTGAGGTTCTCAACTGGTTTTCAGAAAAGCTTCACTTGAGGTTATCAGAGCAAGTGATAGTCTTCCTAGAGAAAACACAGGAGCTCTTTGTAATCAATGAGCAAATAGGTATTGTTCTCTGATACCTATTTTTTTTAAATACTCTTTACACCCAATATGGGATTTGAACTCACAGTTCTGAGATCAAGAGTAGCGTTCTCCTCCAACAGAGCCAGCCAAGCAACCCATCTGATACCTATTCTTACTAGCGGTATGACCTTGGGCAATTTGCTTAACCTCTCTGTGCCTTACTTTCCTAACCTGTAATGGTAATAATTACGAAATGTACGTCATAAGGATAAAACACCATTTAGTTGATTTAATGCCTGATAGGAAATAAGCCCATGATAAAGATTAAGAATCATTACTTGGATAAGCACTATTATAAGGAAGCTATAAAATTAGAGTCTTTACAAGATTTTTATAATCTAAGAGCTGCCATATTTCAAATGGTAGGAGAACCCAATTGAGAGAAATGTCAAATAAATAAATGTTCTTAGGATTTTTTTTGAGAGGGTAGGTACAATCAGGGGAGTTTAGAATCTAGTCAGGTTTAACCTGTAGGCTTTGAACTAGAAGGCTAGACAAAAAATGCACACTGATATGCCACTTATCCAAGGATCCTGTCCCAGGGGATGGTGAAGGAAATGGAAGAAATAGCCAAGAAATCAAAGTTGCCAAGAGCACATTATTTGGAGACTGACAGGCCCAGTTCCCATCCTAATCCTATCTCCAGCTCTGGAGGCTTTCTTTGACCTCTCTGAGGCTCCCTTTCCTTTTGGATTGTTGTGAGGATCAGCGTCCATCTCTGCAAAACATGCAGCATGGATTCTGGCCAACCATCACAGCTTGCCCAGGACTGTACCACTTTGAACGCTGAATGTCCTACATTTCAGAAAACCCTTCAGCCCCAGGCAAATTGAGATGGTCAGCCTAGAACCATTCCCTCCAAAGTAGTGTCCATTTTTAAGTAATTTTGTTGACATGGCGGCTGTTGAAAATATACAAAGAAGGGAGGGGCAGCATGTGAAAAAACACCCAAGACTGTAGAGGAAGATGTCTCAGGACAGTGCCCATCTTTGATGTGCCTTGGTACAAGAAAAGTCAGAGAGAAATGGAGCTAACCTTTGATCCTGGCTCATCTGGCTGCTGTCTCTACCTCTGCTTCACACATAGTAGATACTCATTAAATGATTAGATCAATGATGGCTCTCCCTATGGGGATTGTTCTCAATATTAGGATCGACCTTTGTAATATGATGGCCTCTTTCACCAGCCTGTCTGAGGTGAAGATCTGTTACGAGGAGGCAGGTGGTATGGGTTATAAAGCATCCATATGGAACAAGACACTTTAACAGAGTCTATGGATGAGTATACGGGGGTGGGGGAAGATTTAGGAAAACATCTCCAATATTTTTCCTTTTCATTTTTTTAAACCTTTGAGTTGTGTGGTAATCAGTTCCCAATGATCCCTGCCTCTTGGAACTCATGCCATTGTATAATCTTCTTGCCTTATGCTTTGGGCTGGATCTAGTTGATATGCTTCTGAAGAGAACATAGCACAAGTGATGAGATGCCTATTCTGAGACTAGGATATAAAAGACTATGACTTCTCTCTTGCTTGCTCCATTTCTCTCTGACTTTTCTTGTATGCTTGCTCTGATGAAGCAAGCTATAAATCATGAACTGTACTATGGAGAAGCTCGTGTGGCAAAGAGTGAGGGCAACCTCTGGCCAAAAGCAACCAAGGAACTGAACCCTGCCAAGAATCATGTGAGTGAGCTTGGAAGTGGGCTATTCCCTAGTCAAGCTTTCAGGTGAGACTGCAGCCCCTGCTGGCATGTGGATTTCAGTTTTGAGAGAGACCCTAAACAAAGGATCCAGCCTTTGGATCCTAAACTATGCCTGAATTTCTGCCCATAGACACTGTGATAAAATACATGTATAATGTTTCAGACACTAGCTGTAATAGATAACATCTATCTATATACAGAAAATCACATATAAATGCATGGCTTGATGAAATTTTATAAGCTGAACATACCTGTGTAAACAAAGGTAGATGAAGAAATAGAAAATTTTCAGAATCCTAGAAAACTCCACTCATATTCCCTTTTAGTCATTAGCTGAAATGTCCCCCTTCCCTGGTCAAAAATGACTTCTATTCTAACTTCTAGCAGCATAAATTTGTTTTGCTTGTTTTGGTACTTTATGTAAATGGGATCACACACTATGTAAAATCGCTTCCAGCACATTCTCAGAGAGATCCCTTGATACATTGAGAACCACTGAGACACATGGAGAGAGAGCCAATGATTGACATGTTTGTCAGTAGTTATCCATTACAGTCTTTATCTGAGAGTAGGCGATCTGCTTTTAGAAGAGAAGTATTGGTTACTGGACAGAAATAGTCTTAGAATAGGAGAAACAATTCATTTAGCCACCATGGCTTTGCAGCCATGTGCTGTAAGTCAGTTCCTTTTGCCTTGAGTTTCTGATCCCCATGTTATTGTTTTAGAGATTTTATTTATTTATTTGACACAGAGAGAGAGAGGGTGCACAAGCAGGGGGAGCATCAGGCAGAGGGAGATGGAGAAGCAGGCTCCCCGCAGAGTAGGGAGCCCAATGCAGGGCTCAATCCCAGGACCCTGGGATCACAACTTGAGCTGAAGGCAGATGTTTAACCAACTGAGCCACCCAGGTGCCCACCCCATGCCCAGATCATATAGTTAGAGGCCAACTGGGGAGTCACATACAGGTTCATTCATTTCTACTCTGAGTTTCTAGCCACAAAACTATAGTACCCTGCAAAGCTCAAGATCAAAGTCTGCTTGTGACAGTGAGAATCCACTTGAGTAGTCAGTTGCATTCCTTATCACTTCTGCTTTTCTATTCACCCATCTGTCCATTCATTTGATGATCTGTCCAATCAATCAATTATCCATCTGAACATGCTCTGAATGTTTGTATGTCTCCAAAATTCATATGTTAAAATCCTAAACCCTCAAAGTGATGATACTAAGAGATGGGGGTCTTTGGAAGGTGATTAGGTCATGAGGGTGGGCTTCTCATGAATGAGATTAATTTCTTTCTAAAAGAGGCCCAAGAGAGCTCCTTTGCCCCCTTCTGCCATGTAAGTATTCCAGATATCTGCAACCCAGAAGAAAGAGGGCCATCACTTAAAACACGCTGGCACCCTGATCTTATATTTCCAGCCTCTGGAACTATAAGAAATATATTTCTGTTGTTTATAAGCCTGTTCTGTTGTTTATAATACCCAGTCTGCGGTGTTTTATTTTAGCAAACTGACTGGGCTAAGACACCATCCAACCTTCCAACAATCCATCCAACCCTCCATCCATTCATCTAACTATCCACCTAGTCCCAGATACCATGTGTGGCTATCCATTCCACAAATACCAAGGGCTTCTTCTATGCTGATTCTATGCCAGGAAGAGGCTGACTCGGATACGAAAGCTAGGTTCCCACTAGACTTGAAGCTCCCTGAGGGTAGAATCTCTTGTTTTTCTGTGCGAGGTATATAAAATATGATTGGGCTCCTGTCTTCCTTTCCAACTTTATTTCACCTATCTATCTTCTTGCTCATTCCTTTTCAACCACACTGGTCTCTTTCTCTTTCTAGAATAAGCTAAGCCTTCTTTTGCCTTAGGACTTTAGCAATTGCTGTTCCTTTTGACCCAAATGTTCATCCAACAGTGTCAAAAACTGGCTCCTTATCCTTTGCATTTTAGCAAAAAATGTCTTATCCTCAGAGGGACCTTTTCTGATCACCTTATTCTCTGCCCCTATGCTAGCAATAACTGCTTATCATCTCATCCTGTTTATTTCCTTTATGGCATTTCTCATAATCTGTAATCATCTTGTGTATTCATTGCCTATTTTCTAACTCTCTAATTAGAAAAATAAGCTCTAGGCGGCCGGCAACTAATTTTCTCATCTTCTTTCTGCATGCCTTCAGCCTGGCTAGCCCAGTAACTGACACATAGTAGGCTTTCAACATTTATTTGTTGAATAAATGGATGAAAGATGCATAACCAGATCCTCCCAATATTAGCAAGCTTGAAGAATAGTAGAAAATAAGCCTGAAATATAGAGGAGGAACAGAGAGGGCCTTGAAAAACAAGGTGAAGGGGGTTATATTTGATGTGAACATGGTGAGGAGACTCTTCAGTGCAGGATGAAAATGGTGATTTAAAAGGAGGACTTGGTATGCCGCAATCTGCCATAAAACCTTAATTTAAGTGATTCACTGTAGCATCTTGCAATGAATTACTACAAGAGTTAATCAGGTCCCAGGACCTGAATTGTATTCTTTTCCCTTCTGATAGATTATACGGTGTGGGAACTCAGCATGGCTCTAGGAGTTTCATAGAACTATATGTAATATTTAATTAATTGACTATGGTGAATTATAGACCAAGTGATCATGGTGAAAGCCCTGTAAGGTGAGATCCTTGTTCATTTACTGCAGGCATCTGGCTTGCAGGAGATAAATTATTTGTTCAATGAATGAGTGAGTGGAATAGTCATGCGCTTGACAGAGTTGGGTTAGATAGGATCTGCTGCTAGCTGTGTGACCTCTGAGATCTTTAACCTGGCTAAGGGTCAGTTTTCTCATCTGGAAAAGAAGGAGAAGACTTCACTCAGAGGATTTTAAATGGGAGCTTATGGGAAAATCTCTGACAGAGTGGACACTTAGTAATTTAATTTCCTTCTGTTACTTTGGAGATGCTGAACCTGTACTGATTATGATTTCTTATCAGCTTTTCCCAAGAGCTCCATGACTTAAAATAGGGCATATGGTAACACTTAGTTTTTGCCATTTTCAGTCCTTTTAGTGTAAACTTGAAATTCTGTCTCTGAAATTTACTAGCTAAGTGACCTTGGGCATTCTCTTTGTGCTTCAGCTTCTTTTTCTACAAAATGGGTATAATAATAGTACCTGTCTCATAGGAGTAGTGTAAGGATTGAGATGGTATATTACCGGTTTGTACTATGCCCTGAAAGGCAGAAGGCACTCAATAAATGTTAGCTGTAATTATTTAGAATTTAAGTTTAAAAAAAAAAGATTTTATTTGAGAGAGAGAGAGAGAGGGAGAGAGAAACAAGGAGGGGTAGCTGAAGAGGGAGAAGCAGGCTCCCCACTGAACAGGGAACCCAACGCTGATGCCAGGCTCCATCCCAGGACTCTGGGATCATGACCTGAGTTATCCAGGAACCCCTGGAATTTCATTTTTTACTCCCCTTAATGCTGTCAACTTTTCTCCCCTCCCTCCTGTCGGCATTCTCAACGCCTACAATCTCTTCCGGAGAATAAGCTGATTCTGCGGTGCAGTCTGAAATAATTGGGTTCGGTAGATTCTTCTAGACACGACAAATCGAGAGACTTAGAGTGGAAAGAAAAGTAGGAGCCTTAAGACATGGAAGAGAGAGACTTTTTGAACCTGTCACATAGAAGAGGCCGAGAAAAGAAAAGGCTTAAGCAAGGAAGCAAGTGCGTCCACTTTCCAGTGAATTTGGAGACAGCAAACAATATTCACACGTAAGTCCCCCCGTGCCTCAGTACTCCTCTCTGGAATGTTCATCAGCTTCCTACAGTACGCACGGTGTCCCTCCTCTTGTCACGATGAGCATTTTCCTACTTTGAAACAAGTAGGTGCATTGTTCCTAGAAAGTGGAGAGAAGTCAAGGAAAACAGTCGCTGCGTGGGGGCTGGAGCGTCTGTCGTGAGGTTATGGAGGACGCCTTGCAACATCATCCTACCCCCAGCGCCGAGCACAGTGCCTAGCTTAGCAGGAGCTCCAAACGTGTGTCTAGAATGGTTTCCAAACTTTAGTTGGCCTTGTCAAGGAGGCTCGTCGTGCCCACACGCGGCCGCCAGCAGGTCCGCGCCTAGAAATAACATTTATTCTAAGGAGCTCGGCGCAGGGATTCTTGGGAAGCTGCTCCCCTCCCGCATTTGCCTTGTCGCTCCTCCCCCCGCCCCCTCTCCCCGGGTCGCCTTTGAAAGAACTAGCGCGCCACGTGATTCTCTCCTTTCTCCCACCTCCGAAAGCCTGACTGATAATGGGCAAGAGCGCAGGCCAACCGTAAAGCTCTCCTTCCCCTTGCAGCCAATAGAAAGAGGCGATGAGCACGGGGCTCAGCTTTTGTGACTTCCCCCGTGCCCTCACGCCTCCTCCAAGGTTCAACATTTGACAACTCGCGCGGCCAATGAGAAGTTCCGACTGCGCCTGGGGGGGCGGGACCGGCCCGGCGATTGACGCCCCCGCCTGGCCAATGAGGTGTCGCACGGGCGGGAGGGGTGTAGGCCGGAACCAATGGCGCGGTGCCAATCACGAGCATCAGGGAAAGGGCGGGACGAGAGTGTCCAAGGGAGGGAGGGGAAGGCCCAGGGAACCGAGCCGCGCTGCCGCGGCCGCTGCGCCCCGAGCTGGAGGAGGGAGAAGCCAGGAAGAAGATGGCGGCCGTGGCTGCAGAGGCGGCAGCGACCGCAGCGTCCCCCGGGGAGGGGGGCGCCGGCGAGGCCGAGCCGGAGATGGAGCCGATCCCCGGCAGCGAGGCCGGCACGGACCCCCTCCCGGTCACGGCGACTGAGGCGTCTGTGCCGGACGGCGAGGCCGACGGGCAGCAGCCCTCTCCGCGGGCCGACGAGCCGCCGCTGCCGCCCCTGCCCCTGCCGCCGCCGCCGCCGCCGCCGCCGCCGCCGCCGGGGGAGCCCGCCCGCAGCCCCGAGGCGGCGGGGCCCGAGCTGGAGGCGGACGAGAAGCTGCCGGCCCGGGCGGCGGAGCCGGCGGCGGCCGCGCCTCCGGGGCCCGCCGACCTCCCGCCTGCCCCCGCCGCGCCGCCCGCGCAGCCGCCCGCGCCCGCGCCCGCGCCCGCGCCCGAGCAGCCGCCGCCGCCGCCGCCGCCGCCGCCGCAGCCCGCAGCCCCGGCGCGCGTGGACTCGGCGGTGTCGCAGCTGATCCCCGGCGCCGAGGTGCGGGTCACGCTGGACCACATCATCGAGGACGCGCTCGTCGTGTCGTTCCGTCTGGGGGAGAAGCTCTTCTCCGGGGTCCTCATGGATCTGTCCAAAAGGTACCGCGCCCGCCCCCAGCACGCCCCCGGGCCCGCTTGGTCCCCAGGGAGGGAGCGAGCCGCCGCGGCCCCCCGCCCCGGCCTGCGGCCGCCCGAGCCCTGGGGTCGCGAGCGCGGCCCCGCCCCCGCCCCCGGTGGGCGCCCGAGAGCGCAGGTGTGTGGCCGGCGGCCGCGCGCACCTCTGCAGCCCGGCTCGGCGCGCCCCCCGGGGCTGGTGGGGCAGTGCCGGCCGCGGAAGGAGCTGCGCGGAGGACCTGGTGCCGGGAGCCGGGCGGGGGACGCTGCTCGTGGGGGCGCTTTCCCCCTGAAATTCACCTTTATCGAGGCTGGAGAAAGGGGCGTGTGCGTCGGGGTCCCCGAAAGGTTAGCTGTCATCCCTTACGGCCGGGGCGGCGGGGGGGGGGGGGACTATTCGTCAGAAGCGAACGTCTTGACTGCTCCGCTCACCGTGAGAGCTAATTACCCCTTGGATAACTGCAGCGGGGAAGCACCTTTGGCTAATTAAAGTGATAGTTTTAAGAAAGGCCTAAAGAAGAGAGAGCTTTTGGGTTTGTTTTTTTGTTTTGTTTTTGTTTTTTACATTTTATAATATCAAGGTGGCATGGTATCGAAATGCCCAAATAATCGACTTCTGAACTGTAGGTAACAGTTTACGTACGAAGGGCAAGAAGGTGGAATTCACCCGCAAGCCTTTGGCTTAGCACATTGTCATCGTTGATTTGAAATGTGTATGGGCATTGCTTTAAACAGGTAAAGAAGGTATCCTAAGTCTAGAGTTAAGTTAACCTTTGTATTCTCTTCTTTTGCAGATATGAAGTGCAGAGACTCCCATTCACGGCTCTCCATTCTGTTTCCTGCAACAGCACACACTCTGATGGGTATCTCACCTGTTTGGAAATGGCTTACTTTAATATGTTTTATTTTTTTTTTATTTTTAAAATTTATTTATGTGAGAGAGAGCATTGAGCAGGGAGAGGGGCAGAGGGACAAGCAGATTCCTCACTGAGCAGGTCTGGGGTGGGATCAACCCCTAAGACCCTGAGATCATGACCTGAGCTGAAGGCAGATAATCATGACCTGAGCTGAGATCATGACCTGAGCTGAGATCATGACCTGAGCTGAAGGACTCAGCCACTGCAGGGGCCCCCAGTATGTCCCCCCACCCCCAGTATGTTTTATTTTTAACTCCTTGCTGTAGCATCAAAGACACCATCTTTTTCCCATTTGGAGGCCGGTCGGAGAGGGAGGGAGGGAATTTAATATACTTGTGGAAGGCAGTTAGAGGGCAGGAGAGACCTGAGAAAATAAAAAAATATAAAAATACACATTGAAGTAGGGCCCTTGGGCACGGAAGAAGATGGGAGCCTTTATAATTATTTTTTAAGATTTATTTGGGAGAGATCACGAGTGGGTGAAAGGGCACAGGGAGAGAAGAATATCCAAGGAGACTCCTTCCTTCATAGCAGGGAAGCCCCCTCATCTCCCCAGTTTATCTCACAAACCATGAGATCAGGACCTGAGCTGAAACCAAGAGTGGATGTTTAACCGAGTGAGCTACCCAGTGCCCCACTTTTTTTTTTTTTTTTCTTCCAGGTTTTATTTTTTATTTATGTATTTTAGAGAGCAAGCATGAGCAGGGGAGGAGAGAATTGGAAGGAGAGAATCTTAAGCAGACTCTTCACTGAGTTCGGAGTCTTCTCATGTCCCATGAGATCCTGAGCTGAAACCAAGTCCTTCGGTTAACCAATAGAGCCATCCAGGCACCCCAACAATTATTTCTGTACATTGTTTAACCTCAAAAGCTTTTTTTAGTTTTCTTTCCTTTTTTTTTTTTTTTGAGAATTTTGGATTAGGACCTTTGTACTTATGTTTTCATAGTTAGAAAGCAGGATGAGACCAATGTGCTTCCTACTGATGTATTTAATAGTGAAGGAGAGAGAGACTCAGTAGTGTGTATGCTATTGAATCAAACAGAAGTGAAGGCCAGTGATTGTGTGAGAATCTGGATTTCAAATCTGCAAAAGGAAGGTGTAAAAGGTAAGTTGTTCCTGGAAGTGAAACGGATAGTTCTTTCCTCTGTTGAGGCGCTCATTGTGTTGGTGTTTTATTTTTTAAAATTTTCTTTGATAGGAAATGGCAGTGTATTTTTTGACTTTTGTTCTGCTTTGCCAACCGTGCTTCTTACAGACACCAGTTCTTTGGTTGAAGGAGTTATTTTTATTATGAACCTTTTGCATTTTAATGTTAGGAGGTGAAAGGTCTGTGTCATTAAAATCTTTTGTGAAAGGTCAAGGAAATCCTGTCACCTTTTCATTCAACTATTATTTATTGATCACATCTGCGTGTAAGGCACCCTCTTAGTATTTGGAATATTACGAGATATGGTCCCTGCCTCTGGAAGTTTCTATTTGGGTGGTAACCACATTGTGGAATTGGTGAAGAAAAAGGGTCTTTAAGATTTAGCACTTGAAGGAATTATCGGACTAATGAATGACTAGTTGGGTATTTTTTTTTTAAACATTTTATTTATTTATTCATTAGAGATACACAGAGAGAGAGGCAGAGACACAGGCAGAGGGAGAAGCAGGCTCCATGCAAGGAGCCCGATGTGGGACTCGATCCCGGGTCTCCAGGATCACACCCTGGGCTGCAGGCGGCGCTAAACCGCTGAGCCACCCGGGCTGCCCGGGTATTTTTTTTTTTTTTTTTTTATAACGGAAGAGCAGATCTGCCCATATATTTTGTAATCTGTGCTTTACCTTGATTGAATACTCGATGCGCAGTTTTGGGGTTAACTGATAATCCAGTAGATGCTCTAGATTGTACCACGATTGTGACTACAGTAATCAGCTGCTTTAAAAACAGTTTGCATCATATTCGAATTGGCCATTTAATGAAATCTTTGGGTAAAAATAACAAGAGCTTCCTATTATGTACCAGGCATTGTACCACTTGCTCTAGTCTTTATAACTCTTGGTATTTTTCATTTATATAGGAGGAAATTGAAGTTCATTTAATTTGGCCAGTCATTGAGCTTACAAATGGCAAAGTAAGGATTCAAATGTAGGTTGATCTGATTCTAAAGCCTATACTTCTGCATTCATGTTAGAAAGTTGGGCTGACAAATTTTCTTTTAAATAAACTGCATATTTCTGAACTTTAGTGCCTGTCCTGATTTCAGTAGCTGTACAGGATAATACAACTGGTATGGGTATTGGAGCAAATGGATTCTTTAGTCAGGTAATAGCCATGAGACCTTC
This sequence comes from Canis aureus, assembly GCF_053574225.1. NCBI lineage: Eukaryota > Metazoa > Chordata > Mammalia > Carnivora > Canidae > Canis > Canis aureus. Next base: position 52,401,083 of record NC_135614.1, read on the forward strand.
TGCTCTGGAGCTTCCTCATTTCCTTAGCTTTAGCTGTATATTGCAGAACACACAGCAGCCTCTGAAGTCGTGATTCTTGCCTGTTCAGTGAGGTACTCAGGAAAGAATTAACATTTGGGAGACTATTAAGTGCTTCATGTATGTGTATTGTTTTCTTTAGTCTTAAAAAGGGAAAGGGCCAGTTACTGCCTTTTTGATAATTTTATTCTGGCATTATCCATGGTACAGAAATGTTTTTTAAAGTTGGAAGAGTTGTTCACTGTGTTCAGTCCTCATATACAGCTTGTCATATATATGGATTGCTCTAGACTCTGCTTTTGTAAGCATTTAACATTCTTCACCTTCTATCATTGTAGTATTTTTTGCCTTATTTTTAGTTATTTGATTGAATAGCACATTTTTGAGGAGAGTCTTTTCATGGAGAAAAGGAACAGGACCCACGTAATTTAAAAGAATAGAAAGTGATAGTACCACTTACCAAGTAGTAGCAGATTGATCTGGACAGAGTGTCAAGGTAGTTGGGGTCCAACTTCTGGTGCCACGCTCTCTAGTTAACACTATGACTTTGGGCAAAACTCCGTGCCTCTTTGGGCTCCAGTCTCTCTAGTTCTTAGGAGGTTCATTCGATTTCAGGCAGTTCACAAACCCAAACAAGCAAATAAACTTCACGACTTGGTTTATGTATAGAGTGAGTAGGATGACCAGGTCGTATGGTTTTCCTGTATCATCCCAGTTTGATTGTTACTTCCCCCTCATGTCTTCAAAGTAGCTTGCTTTGGCTACTATACAAATGACATGGTCACCCTAAAAATGAAGATACTTGAATATCTGGTTAAAAATTTTATGTAGCATAGGATTTATTTATTTTTATTTTTTTATTTATTTATGATAGAGAGAGGCAGAGACATAAGCAGAGGGAGAAGCAGGCTCCATGCACCGGGAGCCCGATGTGGGATTCGATCCCGGGTCTCCAGGATCGCACCCTGGGCCAAAGGCAGGTGCCAAACCGCTGCGCCACCCAGGGATCCCCAGCATAGGATTTATTTGAAACTGAAAACCCTTTTATGGCATTCTTTAGTTTATTCTAGGCTCCTCCTCTGTTTTATACCCAGCTGTCTTAGATAGTTTGAATTACCTGCCTACTCCTGAATTCATTAGGAATAGGTAAAGCCAATAATCTAATAGTAGCAGATAAAAGTAATCAGCTAACCCACAAATACAGTTTGGTCTCTTCCCTAACCTTAAACTTTTGAAATTTTGACAAACATACATTTGTTTCTTCTTTAGCATTATAGAATTCACATTCCTTCAGGTTGCTAAACTGTCTTAATGATTATTTTAGAATAATCAGTGGTTGTACTGTAATTTTTTTGTTTTTATTATGGGAAATGAACCTCCATGTATGTATTATCCTTGCTCTGACATTTATCAACTATTAATCAAACTTGCTTCATCTTATGTCTACTTCACTGGATTATTTTGAAGAAAATCCTAAACATGTTTTCTTCATCATAAGAATTTTGGTATAGATCTCTGAAAAGAAGTATTTTAAAGCCGTAATGTACTACTGTTATTGCAACTAAAATAATAACAGTGTTGCTTTCTATCATCCTATAGCGAGTCAGTGTTAAAATTTCAGTGTTTCAAAATTAACGTCTCAGTCAACATCTAAGTTTTGTTCAAATTAGGATCCAACTAAAGTTTATACTTTGTAATTGGTTGATAAGTTTCATGTTTTTCATCTGTAGTTCTCTTGCCATTATATTTTATTCCCTTGAAGTTGATTTGTTAAGCCATAGACTTAGGCAGAATTTTCCACATTTTGGATTTTTTTCCAATTGCATCCCATTAGATGAATTTCCATGACTTTTAAAAATAGTTCTTTTCCTTCAGGAGCAGACTGAAGGGACAACCACCACAGCCCTCTGAGGGCCTCTTTAGAAAGCCTCTCGTCCCTTGTTTTGGGTCAGTAGAAATGATACGGAAACCTCTTACCTGCTTGCACACTTGAGACCTATCCTTTAGCACACATCTAACTTTAATGATTACAAATATAGAAAAATTTAACCAGTCAGGATTATCTGCAAAGGGTAAAAGTCTTCAGCCCTAGTTTCTGAAAAGGTATTTATCAGCTCAGTCCATACCTGAAGGGACGGTATTTACTGGGACTTAGGGTTTCTGACTACACAGAGGGATCATTTCAACTATTTTATTGCTGTTCTCTACATCTTGAAAAGTAGTTCTAAAACCACTTTGAAAACCTGAAAAATCTCTTGAATTCCATTTTTTTTTGGATCTGATATGAATTAAGGAGTCATGAAGTAAATGTTTATGCATAAAAACCCTTGTCATTTTAAGTTTTTGGTACATACTTTTTAAAGGTTGTAGCTAGTTATATTTCAGAATTGACCTTTTATAAATACTGACATTTTGTGTGTATCTGTGGGGTACTGTTAATTAAAGAGAATCGAGGGGATTTCTTTTAAAAAAAACTTCAGATTTCACTAAGTTCTTAAAATAATTTGTAGAAAAGTTACTTGTTTTTTAAGGAAATATAAACCAAGACAATGATTTTTTTTCTTTACAGAGACCATGAAACGTATGGTGCAATAGCTCTACTTTTGGTGGGAAAAATATACAGCCATTCTGGTGAAGCAGTGAGTAGTGGTATTAGTAGCTTATACTAAGCATCCAGGTTGAGAATTTAGGTCCTCACATAGTGTGCTTGAATAATTGTGTTGAGTTATACATATTTAAAACACATTTTTTTTTTGGTGATTATTCTGCTTTTATTCTAAGGTGTTGATAAAGGGTTCCCATAGTAAGCCCAGAGCCAAATGCCAATCACTTTCTGATCCAGACATTTAGGACACCCACTACTAAACCAGTGTATATGTTGTATTGAAAGAGTGCTCTCTTCCCTAGCATGTTGCACTGCAACGAATTGTTGGACATTAAAAACTTAGTTTGTAAAAATCCTGTAACAAACATCATGGTATTAAAAACAGATTTTAAAACTAAGTTTTATAAACTGGATAACTAGATACTGTAAACATAAACTATGCCAGGCATGTTTTAATGGACTTGGGGTTTCTAATGAGGTTAATTTTCAGCCTTTTAGTGTAAGACAGACCATACTTCACTGTGTACTGTTTCAAAGCAAAGTTCTTGATAAAACTATATTTAAGCTTCCTAAGATCCATTTTTCTCTGGGAAACTATTAAAGGGTTTGTGCAATATGTATTCATCTTCTCTGTTATGGTGGAGTTAATGTCACATTGATAAAAAATGAAAGATGTTCTTAGTACTTATTTGTGCCTATGAAGTGCATCCTATTTCTTGATATTTATTGGCCCTATTCTCCCTAAATTCCCAGATTAATTTAGGCACACATTGTCAGCAAGACAGAGCTTGCTCTAGTGGCAGATCTTGCAAGAAAGTAAGTGGAGGTTAAGTTACACTTTGGGTGAATTTAATATAGAATGTTTTTGCTAAATACTTTGGTCAGTGATCCTGTAAACAAATGTGCTTAAGATTTCTGAGCTCTACTCCAATTTGCAGTTTTAACCAAGATGATTCTGATGCAGGGTGATTCTTGTACCATATTTGGAGATAAGCAATTTTTAGGGAGTAGCTTTGCCAAAATAGGGCCATAAATTTGTTAAACCTATCTTAAAAGTTACTGGTTAATTTTGATTGGGATGTAATTACAAAGTAAGCAATACATATGGGGATGGGCCACTTGGGTGGCAGATCCAGATCCTTGTTATAGAACTGGTAATTAGACTTGCAAATAGGTTTCTTAAATCTGGTTGCCTACTAGGAATTTAGTAGTTCATAACTTTCATCTTTTTCCCTTGGACCAATTTTATACAGTCACCTTACAATAGAATAGTGTTTTTTAGCCTTTTAAAACTCATAATTGAGTATTTGATATTTAATTTTCACTTTCTGCATATTCTCACCATATAGGAAGGTTGCCATATATGGCACTATATAACACTATATGTTTCTCACTCTTAAACTAGGCACTGGGCCAACCCCCTTGTTTATATTGTTTTCAGTTACTCTCTGGGAAATCCAGTGATGTAAATTCTGCTAATCCCCATTTCACAGATAAAGACACTGAGGCTCAGAGATTAAGTAAATTGCCCCAAGTTATAATATATTTTATATTTATATTAAAATATAAGATATTAGTGGGAAAAGATGCCCTTTTTGAACAATATGCAGTTCTTTAAGATTTGAAAACAATCTTATTCCAAATCTAATAAACTTCTATTTTTACCATTCTCATTTAGCTTATGATTTTAAGGAGGAGTTATCTTGGTAGGTAGAAATGATAAACTCTTTGTTACTCTCTCAACCAGGCAATAGCTGCTTTTGAAATATGAATAGCTCATCAGTTCAATTTAGTGAACACTTTGGGCATTTTTGGAAGTGGGGTTTTTCTTCATATATGGTTCTGAGATGTTTTGCCTTGGTTGGCCTGGCCCTGGCAACAGTGGAGTCCACTTGAGAGAGAAATCAGAAAACATCATATTTGAGTCTCCCTGAGCACAGGATCAGCATTTAAGTGCTGGCTGGCTGAATTGGAAAATAATTTAAAGACTAAAACACTGTAAGTTTTTGAACAGCCTATTTTTGGTAAACTAGAAATTGAGAAATAGTTATTTTGAAAAAGTCTGTTGAGAAATAATTTAGGCCTCTGTATGGTGTGGACTCCATTAGACATAATACAAGAGAAATATTAAAAGTACTTAGAATTCATAATAGAAACCTAGAAAATATAAAACTGCCTTTTGGTGTCTTAGAGCCTAGACTAAGGGAATTCTGTTCAAGAATTTGTATTTACATTAATAATAGTGAAAAAGATCCTTTTATACCCAGTGTTCATTTTCTTGGGAATAGGTCAGCTATATTGCTCTGTGATGTACAAAAGTGAGGTCAAGATTTGTCTGCTCTTAAAAATATTTGGCACTTTATGGCACTTACAATTTTCTTGGATGATTATTTTTAAAAAGAATTTACTATTAAGGAATAATAATTTGAATACCATACAGTTGTTACTAGTATTTGTGTTTTTAAAAAGACTGAAGCATAAGTGTTTTCTCTATAGTTGTCTCTTTTTATTTCCAAACCTAGATATCCAGGTAAGTTTTTAGAGGATTATTTGAAGGTATGTGATTAGGAGCTTAAACTCTAAATTATTAGCATTTACCCCCTACCCTCTCCAAAAGCAATCATGCTGTTATAAAAGAGGATTCGATAGACTTTTAAAAGACTGAGTAAATTTTTATGGTTAGAGAGATGTTATTTTAAAACATTGATGCAGCATCCCTCCCCATCAGTTACTTAGAAAGGTATTTCCTGGTTCATAGTTGATGCGTGTTTTGTTTTTATCTTTTTTTTTAAATTTTTTTTGTAAATTTTTATTATGATAGTCACAGAGAGAGAGAGAGAGAGAGGCAGAGACATAGGCAGAGAGAGAAGCAGGCTCCATGCACCGGGAGCCCGACGTGGGATTCGATCCTGGGTCTCTAGGATCGCGCCCTGGGCCAAAGGCAGGTGCTAAACCGCTGCGCCACCCAGGGATCCCCTTGTTTTTATCTTAATAAAGTTATCTTCCGTACCTCCTTGCCCATTTTGATATCCGTAGTCCCTGCTGCAAATTGCTCTTGTAATACTTTGTTTTTAATTAAAAACATCACTCATATTCACTTATAGTTAATAAAATTGAATGCACCTTAATAATAGTTACCATATATTGTGCTTACTTACTGTGTACTAGGTTCTAAGGTGAGCAATTATGCATGTTCTTTTTTTTTTTTTTTAAATTTATTTTAGAGCACACAAGTGCCCATGAGCAGGGGAGGGCGAGGCAGAGATTCTTTTTTTTTAATTTTTATGATAGTCACAGAGAGAGAGAGAGAGGCAGAGACACGGGCAGAGGGAGAAGCAGGCTCTATACACCGGGAGCCCGACGTGGGATTCGATCCTGGGTCTCCAGGATCGCGCCCTGGGCCAAAGGCAGGTGCCAAACCGCTGCGCCACCCAGGGATCCCGAGACAGACATTCTTAAACTGACTATACTTCTTAAGCTGAGGTGGGGCTTAATCACCTGACCCTGAGAGCATGACCTGAGCCAAAACCAAGCCTCGATGCTTAACAGACTGAACCACCCAGGTGCCCCTATTTATGCATATTCTTAATTAAACTATATGATAATCCTTTGAAGTTACTGAACTACAATTCCGATATCCAAAAAGCTCTGAAAACTAAACTTTTAACTTTTTTGGTGGGAAAACCTAACTTGACTGAAATTATGTGAGATTATATATATCCCATTTAGTGTGAATGTTTTTTCATTTCCTTTTTTTTTTTATTTTTTAAGTTTTTATTTATTCGGGACACTTGGGTGGCTCAGCGTCTGGGCGTCTGTCTTTGGCTCAGGGCATGATCCCGGTCTGAGGATCGAGTCCCACATCGGGCTCCTGTTGAGGAGCCTGCTTCTCCCTCTGCCTGTGTCTCTGCCTCTCTCTGTGTCTCTCATGAATAAATAAATAAAATATTTTTAATAAAAAATAAAAATTTTATTTATTAAAAATTATATTTAAAATTATAATATAATAATTAAAATTATATTTATTAAAATTATTATTTATTTTTTTAAATAAAAACTTTTATTTATTCATGAGAGACACAGGCAAAGACCTAGGCAGAGGGAGAAGTAGACTCCCTGCGGGGAGCCTGATGCAGGACCCTGGGATCCCGCCCTGAGCCAAAGGCAGATGCTCAACCCCTGAGCCACCCAGGCAGCCTTGTTTTTTTGTTTCATTGCTAAAGTAGTAATACGCTTGATGATAGGCTGCTTATTATCTGAAAAGCCAGAAAAATTCCGAATTCTGAAGCCTGTTTATCTCCATGGGAGAAATCAGCATGTAGACCTGAGTTCCTCTACTTCATTAGTGGGGAGGTGGAGGCAGAGGAGAGGGGTTAAGTTACTTGATGAAATGAAGGGAGGCGGCCGCAACAGCAGCTGCAGTAGCAGTAGCCGTAGTAGTGGTGGTGCCAGTGTGGTGGTGGTGTAGGAGTACCAGCAAAGAAGTGGCTTCGGGTTGGCTGCTTGGATTCATATGCTGGCTCTACTGCTTACTACCTGTTTGATGTTGGGAAGGTCGCTTACTCTCTCTCTAAAACGGGTAGTATTAACACTTTAAAAAGGTTGTGGTGATTAAATGAGTTAATGTAAATAAGTATGTACTAAAATAGTTCCTGGCACATAGTAAGTGCTATATGTATTAACTATTACAACTTTTAATAAGTAGTTCCTAAGTGGCAGAATTAATTAGTATGGGTTTACTTGACTAGCCACTCAACCTAAATCCTGTTGTATTGCAGTATGATCTAGATCTTTAAAATTCCTTGAAGTGATTTGTAGAAGCTTCAGGTAATACCTGAAGTATAATTTTCCCCTTTTAGTAAAGATGGATGACATTTATTATTTTACTAGGTAACGAGGTAACAAGGAGATCCTTGCATAAAGTATGGTATAGAATGTTTCTCAATCTTTTCTACCCACTAACCCCTTGGGACAGATGGCTTGTGAGGAAGTTATGGGCTCTCTCATGAAGAAAAAGTTAGTCTCGGATAAATTTAGTCCTTACAGTGTTTCTGTTTTCTTTATGCTTTTAAAACATTGAAAAGTGCTCCCCTTTGAGAATGACGCATTTCAAAGTTAGCAAAAGGAAGATAATTTTGTGCTTTTCTTTGCATTTATTAGATGATGGGACTAGACTAGCATAGCTGAGCTTGGTTTTCTTTGTTTTTGGTTTGTTGTTTTTCGCTGAGCTTGTTTTTAACAGTGATTGAGACACTTTCAATCACATCACTGTATAATCAGAAGCCGTCATTGGCCTCGTTGTAAGAGACTAGTGTTACCATTCAACACACTCACACACCCTCATTAGCAGTGCTCTGCCTCATATGCACTCTTCAGCATGCCTTCTCTTACTGCCAGATGGATTATCTTTATTTTATTGCTTGTTTAAGCCTCTAAATTCTTACCTGTCTCATGGAAAGGGGAATCAGGTTGCTGACTTCCGATTCCTAATGCTGCATCTGGTCATTTGTTAGTTTTTACTACACCTGTTCAGTATTTCAGTTTTTTAAACCAGCTGAAATTGGTTACCAGCATTCAAAAATGTGTAACCACTCTTTACCACTCCCTGTTTCGCTTTTCCATAACTCTACCTGTGCCCTTCTAGGTGTGGTCCTTTTCCTGCAAAGCTGGTTGCCTGATCACTAATCCACAGTGATTCTTTTCCCTCTCAAGTTTCTTTTGGCAAGAAGTGTTACATTCTGGTCTTGCCTACTACTGAAGTTTGGTTCTAGGGCTGGGACTTAGTTTTATACTATCTGAATAATTAACATAGTTGTACCTGAATATAAATTTTGTGCTTAGTGGTACTTGAGAGGTATTTGCTGACATTTCTGCTTAAGTAGGATAATTTTTAAAATTTATCATTTATTTTAAGTAGGCTACACACCCAGTGTGGGGCTTCAACTCATGACCCTGAGATCAAGTTGCATGCTCTACTGACTGAGCCAGCCAGGTGCCCCAAAATTTTCTTTCATATAAACTTTCTTTGCTTAAATGTTTTGGTGGAGCTGTGGTGAGCTAAATTTAAGATTATATTTTTTTCAACTAATGTTTAAAACCTTTTTATTTTGAAATATCAAACATAGAGAACTCTTAAGCTTTCTCTAGATTCACTGATTTTTAGTATTTTGCCATGTTTGCCTTATTGTTCTTTATTTTTTTTTAGTATTTTGAGAGTAGGTTACATACACCCTAAAACTTGTGCATTTATTTCTTAAGATCAATAGTTTTCTTTCTTTTTTTTTTTTTTTTTTTAATTTTGTTTATTCATGAGAGACACAGAGAGAGAGGCAGAGAGAGAAGCAGGCTCCATGCAGGGAGCCTGATGTGGGACTCGATCCTGGGACTCCAGGATCACACTCTGGGCCAAAGGCAGACGCTCAACCGCTGAGCCACCCAGGGGTCCTGAGATCAATAGTTTTCAAATTCAAGAAACAGTACTTTTATCTAATTTGCAGCTCGTGTTTCATTATTTTGTCAATTTTTCTAGTGATGCCCTTTATTTTATTTTATTTTTTAAGATTTATTTATTTATGATAGACCTAGAGAGAGAGAGGGGCAGAGACACAGGAGGAGGGAGAAGCAGGCTCCATGCAGGGAGCCCGATGTGGGGCTCGATCCCGGAACTCCAGGATCGCGCCCTGGGCCAAAGGCAGGTGCTAAACCGCTGAGCCACCCAGGGATCCCCTAGTGATTGATGCCCTTTAAAGCTTTTTTCTTCATCCAGTAAATGATCATGTATTGCATTTAGCTGCAATAGAATATATGTAATAGGGGTTAATTCCTCAATTTAGGTTTATCTGATAGTTACAAAAGGTTTGGGTTATATAGGCAAAGAAGTGTTCTCAGGTATTGCAGGCATCATTTGCTTTCATTGGTAATGTTCACTTGGATTCTCCCTCAGGTCAAGGTGTTGTCCTGTTACCCCCTCAGTGTAGTTACTGTTATTTCCTTTGTATGCATCATTCCTTTACTACCATGAAAATATTACACTGCTTCTTATCAAACTTTTTCCTTCTAAGTTAGGTACATATACAGTTACAAATTTTTTTAATTGTGGTAAAAAACACATAATATGGGCCATCTTAACCGTTTTTTAGAAAGATTTATTTATTTTAGAGTGAGCCAGGGTAAGGCAGAGTGGGAGAAAAAAATCTCAAGCAGACTCCCTGCTGAGCACAAAAGCTAAAGCCCAACAGGAGGCTGAGATCTTGACCTGAGCCAGAATCAGTAGTCAGCGGGCTTAACCGATTGTGGCACTTTGGTGTCTCCTATCTTAACCATTTTTAAGTATATTATTCAGTAACTAGTGTTAAGTTCATATTGTGAAACATCTCCAGAACTTTTTAATCTTATAAAACTAAAACTCGACCTATTAGACAACTTCCTGTTTCTCCCTCCCCTCAATCATGGACAACCACCATTCTACTAGATATCTTAAAGAAGGTGGAATCATACAGTCTCTCTGTTTTTGTTTCTGGCTTACTGTAGTTAGCATAATGTTCTCAAGGTTCATCCATGTGGTTGCATGTGTGAGATTTCATTTTAAGGCTGAATAGTATTCCATTGTATGTACATACCATGTTTTATTTATGTATTTGTCGATAGGTGTTTGGGTTTCTGCTTCTCGGTTCTTGTGAATAATGCTGCTATGAACATGGTTATGTAAATATTTCTTGGAGACCCCATTATCAATTATTTTGGATATATACCCAGAATTTTGGGGGGCTTATTATATAAACACTTACTTTGTAAAAAATATTTTCTGTGTATAGCTTATTGAATTAATTTCATTTGTCCTGAGAGTAAATTTTGATATCATAGCCAATTTCCAGAGATGAAATGTGAACCAAAATAAGTTTGCTTTATAGTTTTCTCTCCTTTGTGATTTAACCTGTTGCTAATTTAAGGAAGAAGTAATTTCTGAAAACATCTGCTTGCATTGAAATAGATGTGGATTATTTTTCATGTGGTTAATTGCATATAAATTTTTTTTTTACTGTAGAATCCTTAAGAGAACATAATTCTGGGAAGGAAAGATTTCTTTTTGTTTTCTGTTTATTGGAGGGAAGTCTGGTCCAGCTAGAAAATTAGGGCCTGTCTCAACTATTCTGAACTCTTTGAGTGCCAAATTTCTTAGGACCTCTGTTTGCTTGCCTAAAATATAATACCTTAGTTTTTAAATTTTTACTGTACATTCTTTAGAAGAATTTCCTCCAAAAGTTGGAACTTTGGCAACCAGAATTTGAAGGAAGAAAATGAGAAATTAGTTGTGTACTATTGAACTATTATAAACAGGAAGGAGAAGAATATATTCCTAGGTCAGAGATGAGGTGATTGAGGTTGCCGTGAAGTTAATGCTGATAAACAGTAGTAGATCAGTGTTTAAAAAAGAACTTTCAGAGTAAGAGGTAAGAGTTATTGGTCAACATTTTTGTTTTGTTTGACATATTTCTGTGGAAAGGGAATTGAGATTATAGTTTTCACTCAAAGGAGTGAAACATGTTTAGGTATAGGATTGATTAAGCAAATACCATAATTTTATCAGTGGGTGAATGAAAGCTTCATTTAGTTAAAGCTGGAATCATCAATAAAACTCAGGCCTCTAAAGTGGAACCTAAATTTAGAAAATATTCTTACCCTTCATGATAGTCACATTTTGAATTTGGGCTTACTAAATGCTCTGTATTACATTTGCTTCACCTTCACATTAGGTGAAGATCCGTTTTCCTTGACACAAAATAACTATTAAGCCCCAATGTTCTCCCTCCTCAAAATTTTGGCTGTCTTTACTCCTAAATTATTAAGAAGGTAACTAGATTTAAAACTCTATTTTATAGATTCACAGAAATTTTCAAAGATAGTTCAGAAAGGTCTCTGGTACACCTGGTTTTCCTCAGAAGCTATTCTTATTTTTTTAAGGTTTTCAAATCTTTTATCAATTTGTTGGTGTTTTTTTTTTTTTTTTTTTTTAAGCAAGAGCCCCCAAGCAAGGGAGGGGAGCAGAGACAGAGGCAGACAGAGAATCTTAAGCAGATTCCCCGTTGAGTGGGGAGCCCAACATGGGCTCAGTCTTACGACCATGAGATCACAACCTGAGCTGAAACCAGGAGTTGGATTCTTTCGCCAGCTGAGCCACCTAGGCGCCCCAACATGGGGCTCAAACTCACAACCCCAAGATTGAGTCACATGTTCCACTGACTGAGCCAGCCAGGTGCCCCAGAAACTATTTTTAAGTAAGCCATAATACCTGTATATTCTTCCTTTAGAATTTTTGGGTAGTGGTTAAAGAACACTGAAAATAGGTAAGGGTTAGGATGAGTCATGGACACGTTAATACCTTCTTGCTGCATGAAGGAAGGGGTAGGGAAAAGAGGAGAGATACTTTGTATCTTACTGCTCAAGTCTTTTTTTTTTTTTTTGTCTTTTACTGTTCAAGTCTTAAAGAATTTGTGAGCTGTTCTTCTAGAAAAAGCTCAAGCAAAGGATACTGGTCAGTCTTCCACTTCTGGAGTGATTGAAATCCTCCTATGCTGAGGTCATCCTTTGGTGAGCATTCACCTGAGACAAAAATACCTTCACCTTAGAAAAAGCTAATGCAAAAGTGCTTGCTAAAAATTTAAATCCTGTATTCCATTCTAGAGGAGGGTTTTAATGATTCAGTCTTGAGGCAGGGCCTAGGAATCTTCATTTTCAAACACCACAGAGTGTTATGTTGCAGATTTCTATAGAACACACTTGAAAAGTTAGATTTTGGGATTTTAAAGAGGTTTCTTGTTTGTTTCTTTTTTTTGTTTTGTTTTGTTTTGTTTTTTAAGTAGGTTCCATGCCTAACATGGTGCTTGAACTCAACTCTGAGATAGTCACATGCTGTACTGACTAAGCCAGCCAGGTGCCCAAAGAGGGCATAGTTTTGTTGCTACTTTATATTCTTATTAAGGTTACAGTTTCATACATGGATGGTTTTCAAACTTTTGAGCATAGTTACAAATGTCTTTTACATGTGGATGTATATGTACATACATATATGAAACAGTTTCATTGCAGTTACATATATTTAGACTCTGAATTTTAAAATTTAAATGGTAATTGTGATCCTGGAAATTGCACAACCAACGTCTCCACCCTTAGTTTGAAAACTGTCATTTTACTAAGTGTTATCCATGTTAGGAAGACAACGTGATTACTGAGATGGAGTAGTACATTGGATAGCCCTTTTCTTCTTTTTATTTTTTTTATTTATTTATGATAGTCACACAGAGAGAGGGAGAGGCAGAGACACAGGCAGAGGGAGAAGCAGGCTCCATGCACCAGGAGCCCGACGTGGGACTTGATCCCGGGTCTCCAGGATCGCGCCCTGGGCCAAAGGCAGGCGCCAAACCGCTGCGCCACCCAGGGATCCCAGCCCTTTTCTTCTTAAGATGATTTAATCTTTCTGGTCCTTTGAGAAAGTTTTTTTTTTTTTTTTTTTAAAGATTTTATTTATTCATGAGAGAGACAGAGGGAGAGGGAGAAGCAGGCTCCATGCAGGGAGCCTGACATGGGGCTCGATCCCGGGTCCCCAAGGTCATGCTCTGGGCTGAAGGTGGCGCTAAACCACTGAGCCACCTGGGCTGCCCATGAGAAAGTTTTTATTACTTAAAAATATTTTTGCTTTTGCCAAACATCTACCACCCACAATTCCCAGCTTGGTTTCTTTTTTCCCCTTTTTGGTGCCTTATTACATAATGAAGTGCCTTCCTATGTTACTTAAAAGTGGTTAATGCTTATACTTTATTTTTATTTTTTAAAGATTTATTTATTTATTCATGAGAGACATAGGCAGAGGGAGAAGCAGGCCCCCTGCAGGAGCCCGATGTGGGACTCGATCCCAGAACTCCAGGATCATGCCCTGAGCCTAAGGCAGACGCTCAACCACTGAGCCACCCTGGCGTCCCAGTGCTTGTATTTTATATGCTTTAGAGGGAAAGGCAAGGGAAAAAAAAAAAAAAAAAAAAACCCAGACGTGAAATTAATATTTTTATTAAACTTTACCTGAGGGAAGACATAATAGATTCTACAGCTTATTTGGCATAAAGTTCTAAAATAATTGGCTAGATCGTCCTCACTTTGAGATTATAAATTAAAGATATAGAAATGATCTTAATGTCTAGAAAATTAGTTGAAAATAAGATCAAATTAATTAAATGAAGTAAATTTTATCAAGAAAATGACTGGCATTTTCCTATTAATCCCTACCTGAATTCTTTAAAGTAGGAAATAGTGTTAGCCCATTTTACACATACAAAACTGCATCTAGAAAGGTTTAGTAACATCATGGATACAAAGTTGGTAAGAATAGGTGTGAAACTCTACCTCAGACATTAGGATGATTATAATTTTAGTTATGTCTAATAAAAGGATGGGTATTTTTTATTTGTTCCTGTGAAAACACCATGTGAAAGTGCAATGGGGCAAAATGATAGCTTTTTAAGAGTTAGAAATTTGATTGCTGATGCCACTAGTGGTCACATCTCAGATGAGTTACATTGTTTATGTAGCTCTGTTTCTCTCTCTCATCTTAAAGTGGTCATTGAGCACCTACATTATAAGAAAATGCTAAATGCTCAAATTACCTTGCAAGTAAATAGGAAGCAAACATTTTAAGTATTAGATGCCATGTTAGAATAGAATAGAATAGAATAGATGCCACTTTGCAAAGTCTGATGTAAAGAAGGTGTCCTTTGTGGACTAGCCCAGATTCAAATTTGTCCCACCCTAGGTAAAAGCTTTCCCCTTCCTTTGTGGTTTGTAAGTATTTTATCACAAGTTGTTGATTTGTGGTCTCCAAACTAACAGAAGACTTGAGGAAGAAAATAATTGAGGTATAAGAAACAGAACTGGTGGTATTGGCTCTTAGTAGTACGTCCCTTTCCAAGTTTAGGTGTGTTTACAGCCTTCAGAACTTCATGTCAGGATTTCTTCCCAACAAAGATATTCTGAACCTTTTTGGGGGATATAACATCATGTTAGAGAATATGAGAACCAAGACTCATTCTCTAGAAAGACATGTAAGACATTTGTACCTTAAGAGTTCTGGACTCCCTGAAGCTGATCCTTGGTTCTAAGACCCTCTGCCTTAAAGGATTGACCCTAGAATTGTGTTCACTGCTATTCAGACAGCATCAAATAGTGCTTAGAATTAACATGTTAACGTGTACATGATGGAATTATTTGGTGGTGTGATTTTATTTTTATGTGCAGATACCACTGTAGCAGGTTTAGCTTTAAGATGTTTAACCCAGGAGGACTAAATCACAGTGATTTCTAAGTCCACATGAAAAAAAAAAGGTTCTATTGACCTTGTTTTATTAGAAACTGAGAATTGTAAAGATTTGTGTTCTATACCAGTGCTTTGCATACTGGGTCCGGACCAGTTTTAAAATCCATTAATGTGTCTCACTAGCATTAAAACAAATGAAATAGATCAGAGTAGGGAAAATACCATTATATATCACATAAGGTTAAACATTTAGTGAAACTTTGGCTTAAGTATGTGTATTTGTATATTTGTATATGTATATATGCATGCATGTAGACATACATAAATGTTATTAGATTACAACATGAAAATAATTCCTAACGTGTGATTTTTCTAACATTTTTAAAATGTTAGAAAGCCATAGTTCTATACCTTCTGCTTGTGCGGTAATTTGGGCATCTGAATTTCTCATATTTTTTGTGGTTTTGGGGGCAGGAGCTAGATAAAGGGCTTTAAGAGTTAGAGTGAAAGAGTAAAGGAGCAGCTGATCTTTGAATATTTAGTGATTAAGTGAAGTTGAGATGGAATTTTGCTAATTCAGTGTTTTTTAGGTAGTTAAGGCTGAATTTGTTTTGTGAATCTTTTGAAAGCTCTTAAAACCAGAGGGAGACATGTATGTTGCAAATTTATAGTTGCATTTACTGGATTTGTTGTCCATGGATCAGTGAATGTAATATCAAATGACATTTACTATTAAGCTATCTGATAGAATGCCTTTCTGATCTAAGATTGAAAGGTCTGTTTTAAATAATGTCAGCTATTCCAGTGATGCTTAAAATAATCATTTGAACTTAAACCTAAATGTATAATCTGTTTATACCTGATATGTTTATACCTAAAATGTAGGACCAATAAAAAATGAAGGGCTTTTAGGGGTGGGGGGAGGTGGTCAGTAGATTATTTTTATTCTTTAATGTAAAATAGTTTTCAGGAAAGGTCAAATGAACAAACATTAGGTGTTGTTTCAGTTTAAGAAACTGAATTATAGACGTTGAGTAAATGGCTTCTTTGTTTCTTTCATTTCTTTCCAAGGTTTGGGCCCCATGGGATCCCTGTGACAGTGTTTCCCAAAAGGGAATATAAGGATAAACCTGAAGCCATGCAGCTCCAAAGTAATACATTCCAAGAAGGGACAGGAGTCAAGTGTGAAGTGAATGGTGCTGTTCCCGATGACCCTTCTCCCATCTCGCCTCCCGAGCCAGGCTTGGCTGAAAGCCTATGGACTTCCAAACCGCCACCTCTCTTCCATGAAGGAGCACCTTACCCTCCCCCTTTGTTTATCAGGGACACCTATAACCAGTCAATACCTCAGCCACCGCCTCGGAAAATTAAGCGACCCAAACGAAAAATGTACAGGGAAGAACCTACTTCAATAATGAATGCTATTAAACTGCGACCCAGGCAAGTCCTGTGTGACAAATGTAAAAACAGTGTTGTTGCAGAGAAAAAAGAAATTAGAAAAGGTAGTAGTGCAAGTGACTCTTCTAAATATGAAGATAAAAAACGGAAAAACGAAAGTGTAACTACTGTGAACAAAAAACTGAAAACTGACCATAAAGTGGATGGGAAAAACCAAAATGAAAGCCAGAAAAGAAATGCTGTGGTTAAGGTTTCCAATATTGCTCACAGCAGAGGCAGAGTAGTCAAAGTTTCTGCTCAGGCAAATACATCAAAAGCTCAGTTAAGTACTAAAAAAGTGCTCCAGAGTAAGAACATGGATCATGCAAAAGCTCGGGAAGTGTTGAAAATTGCCAAAGAAAAGGCACAAAAGAAGCAAAGTGAAACCTCTACATCCAAAAATGCACATTCAAAAGTCCATTTCACACGTCGGTATCAGAGTCCTAGCTCAGGTTCCCTTCCACCCCGGGTTCGTTTAAAACCACAAAGGTACAGGAATGAAGAAAATGACTCTTCTTTGAAGACAGGACTTGAGAAAATGCGGAGTGGCAAGATGGCACCCAAGCCCCAGTCTCGCTGCACCTCTACCCGCTCAGCAGGTGAGGCCCCTTCAGAAAATCAGAGTCCCTCAGAAGGCCCTGAAGAGGCCAGCAGTGAGGTTCAGGACACAAATGAAGTGCTTGTGCCTGGTGAGCAGGATGAACCACAGACACTGGGCAAAAAGGGCAGCAAAAGCAATATCTCTGTTTACATGACCCTAAATCAAAAGAAATCTGACTCTTCCAGTGCTTCAGTGTGTAGCATTGATAGCACAGATGATTTGAAATCCTCCAACTCTGAGTGTAGTTCTTCTGAAAGCTTTGATTTTCCTCCAGGCAGTATGCATGCACCTTCCACCTCCTCCACTTCCTCCTCTTCAAAGGAAGAGAAAAAGCTCAGTAATTCCTTGAAAATGAAAGTCTTTTCCAAAAACGTCTCTAAATGCGTCACACCAGATGGCAGGACCATATGTGTAGGGGACATTGTTTGGGCCAAGATCTATGGCTTCCCTTGGTGGCCAGCCCGTATTCTTACTATAACTGTGAGCCGGAAAGATAACGGCCTTTTAGTCCGACAGGAGGCCCGTATTTCATGGTTTGGGTCTCCAACAACCTCTTTTCTTGCTCTTTCGCAACTCTCCCCCTTTTTAGAAAACTTCCAGTCACGCTTTAATAAGAAGAGAAAGGGCCTGTATCGCAAGGCTATCACAGAGGCGGCTAAGGCTGCCAAGCAGCTGACCCCTGAAGTGCGGGCTCTGTTGACACAGTTTGAAACGTGAACATGGACAGTAAGGTAGGCAAGAACCGTTGGAAGGCGCCACAGATATTCTAGTCTAGTTAGGAGTAATGTCTACGAAATAGCTTGGCCAAATCGGAAAGAGAAATTGTACTCAATTGGCTGCTTTTTTATACTTACCTTATAGCCATTTTTAGACTGAGAAGCTTAAACTGAACAAGCAATCAAATTTTGTGTTAAGGAAGTGAGATTTTAGCAGTATTTTTCAGTTTTGAAGTCAAACCATCCCAAGGCATAGGAGCCATAGCCTCAACTGAAAATGAATTTTTGCAGGGACTGTTAATTGCCATTTGTACCTAGTACTGTGTGTATGTGTGTATATTTATATATATATACACGTACATATATGTGTGTGTATGCATACATACATATATATAAATATAGCCTGTCACTATGTGACACAGGTTGCATATTTGGGATTGCAGTAAGGGCTGGTGAGCTGAGGGGAGGGAGTGAGTGTGGGGGCGGGACCTAGTGTGGATATTTAATGACTACTTGTTTTTTAATTAATGAATACTTAGCCTTTCTATGTGCATAATGGCGCAAGACTTTGATACTTAGGTGTTTGACAAACTGATGCTTGCTATTCAGTTGCAAACTGGGGAAATAGCCCAGTATTTGGGGTTAAGACTTGTAAGGCTGACAAGGTTTGAAGCATCACTTTCTTTTGTCCAATGGGGATTTAACAAAAACTTTCAAATTTCTGGTTTGGGAGTTTAGGTAGGTTTGTCTTTGGATATGTAAATAGTTGATTGCTAAATTTGGTCAGATTTCTCCTGACTGGCTGTTCCTAAATTCTTAGGATACGTCCTGGTAAATTACACTTTGTGAATTGTCATATGTGTAATCACTGCATTTTGGATGTACCTAATTTGATAATTTTTAAAAAATATTTCCGTTTAAGGTATCTGTTTGCAGGTCAGAAAATGAGAAAATGTAATTGTGTAATGCTCTGAAATGTAAAAAAAAAAAAAAAAGCTGTAAATAAAATCGACTAAATCCGAATTATTTGTGTGTGTTTCTCAAAAAGCTTTGAAAAATTTCAAGATGGTAGAAAGTTATTCTTGGTAATAGTGTATGGAGGAGATGGAAAAAATCAAACCTTTATTTTCCTATTTGTCCTATCGGAGAATATATTACCCAATCATAGATAAAATTCAAGGAAGTGATTTATCCATATATTCTGAAAATGAGGTTTTATAGCATAGAGGTCTGATATGCTTCTGGATTTGAGGCCCTCCTGCCAATTGTTCATAAATGTGTGGGTTTAGTTTTCCTCATTTTTAGCCTTAATATATCATCACATGGGTTTTTTTTTTTTTTTTTTTTTTTGTTGTTGTTGTTGTTGTTTTAAATACTCGTGTAGTTAACAGCCAGTCTCTTCTGCTTGGTTGGCTTCCGGTATCCTTGCTTTTGGGCCTGGTAACTTAGATCACTATTTTCTACGTGGTCCATCTGCCCCTCAGATTTGACTTTATTTTCAATTTTTAGCTTTTTATTGTTAGTGAAAAATAAATCCTATTTTTTATCCCAAGAGTTTATGCCAAGACTTTTCAAGTTGCTTTCATAGATTTTTGTGTCTAGCTTACCTTTTGAATTAGATATAGTATCAGTCTGGCAGTTTTGGAAATTTGAAAATTTTAAAGAGAGCAACTTTCTTTAGTAATCCAATTTGAAATGTCTTAGTTACCTATGGAATTAATGATAAGATTAATGGAGATTAAAATCCATGATCTGTAGCTTCCTTAAGGTTATGGACTTTGATGATTTGTGTACCGATTTCTGCAAAAAACCAGTAGAATTTCTTCTGGGGAACTCAGTCAATGCTTTTTGATTATAATAAACACACAATTGAAAAAAAATGTTTTACCTGAGTAGAACATATTCTTTCCTGCAAACAGAAACAACGATACTATTTTGAAAATTCTTTGATTATAACAGGTTGAAAGATGTTCACAGTGTGATTGAGGGGTTTTAAGGAACTATCTTAAAAGATTATTGAGTATTGTTTTAGATTAATGAACTTGTTCAGTTATTTTTGAAAGTTTGGAATCAAAGGTTCAAAAATTTAAGTAAGGCAGAGCAAAAAGTCACTTCTGTAATTCCAGGGCTTCATGTAATGATCCAGGTGAGTTTTATTGTAACATAATGGGTGTGACAGTGGATATTGCTAATATAGTCAAGTGCTTTGGAAAATGTGCTCTGGTGGCATAAACCAAACTTGATTTGTCGGAGGGGAATAGTCATGATTGTTGAGAACAAAAATAACGTTCAATTTTATGTAGTCTATACCACTGAGGGAAAGGTTGAAGCATAATCACTAAAGTACGTGATCTCTAATTATCCTGCCAAATGATTCCTCCATTTTATTTTTATTTATTTTTAAAGATTTTATTTATTCATGAGAGAGACACAGAAAGAGGCAGAGACACAGGCAGAGGGAGAAGCAGGCTTCCCGCAAGGATCCCAGTGTGGGACTTGATCCCCGATCCTGGGATCACTCCTGGAGCTGAAGGCAGATGCCCAACCACTGAGCCACCCAGGCATCCCTTGTTTTAATTTTTTAATAAGTATTTTATTTATTTGAGAGAACACTCATGAGAGAGCACAAGCAGAGGGAGAGGGAGAAGCAAGCAGGTCTCGATTCCAGGAACCTGGGATCTTGACCTGGGCCAAAGGCAGATGCCTAACCAACTGAACCACTCGGGCACCCCTGATCCTCCATTTTAACTGGCTTATTTCATCTGAAGTTTCAATAAGGAAACACATTTGAAAGCATTTCTTATGTACTAAGCACTAATCCAATATCTGCATATTAAGTGTTTTATCCAAATGGGAATTTAAAATAAATTTTTTTAAAGAAATTTTGAATGTAGTTGACACGATGTTACATTAGTTTTAGGTAAACAACATTGTGATTCTACTTCTCTATACGTGTTAGGGCAAATGGAAATTTCTTAAGGTGGCTAAAACAAAAGATTAGCAAGGGTAGAAACCAAGTGAGAGTAAGAGCTGTAACAGCCAAAGATGTCTTTATTTCTAGAATTGCTCAGAAATTTAAAGCATCAGAGTGTTTTTCTCTAGTTTCCCAGAATATTGAACAGAAAGCTGACTATTCATTTGAAAGGGATATATATATTTTTAAGGATTTTATTTGCAAGGGAGAGCCCACAAGCAGGGAGAAGGAGAAGCAGGCTCCCTGCTAAGCAAGAAGCCCAATGCAGGGCTTGATCCCAGGACCCTGGGATCATGACCTGAGCAGAAGGCAGCTACTTAACTGACTGAGCCACCCACGCTCTGAGAGGAATATCTTTTCGACTCTTACAAATGTGGAGCCCGACATCAAAGCGATCAGTGAGATAGGAAAAGTAAAGTTGATTAGTCTTGAGCCCATTTGCATGACTTCATGGTGTGTCTATTGTGGTTTTGATGGGAAATTCTAGAAACAGTAATTTTAAATTAGTATTAAGTAGAATAGGCAAGAATATAGATATGAAGACAGACTTCAGGCAACATGAAGGTATTACTGAAATCAAATGTGTATCTTCATTAGTGGGTCTGAGTTTGTAATCTACAAAATACTGACTTGCACTGCTGTTTTGAGCAGGTTGTACTTAATATTGGTTATGTTGAAGGAAAGACACATTTGCATTCCTTTACATACATACAGAATTCCTTCACATAGAGTAACGGAATCGGGAATTGGAAGTACAGGCATACCTCAGAGATACTGTGGTTTGGTTCCAGACCACCATGATAAAGTGAATGTCCCGTTAAAGTGAGTCATGAATATTTTGGTTTCCCAATGCATATGAAAGTTACTTATACTGTATGGCAGTCTGCGTGCAATAGCATTGTGTCTAAAAAAACAAGGTATACCTTAGCTAAAAAGTCCTACTAAAAAGTGCTAACCATCTGAGCTTTCAGTGAATCATAATCTTTTCTTGGTGCGGAGGGTCTTGCCTTGATGTTGATGGCTGCTGACGGATCAGGCTGCTGGTTGCTAAAGGGTGGGGTGGCTGTGGCCCTTTAAGACAGTCGTGAAGCTCGCTGCATCAATGGACTCGGCCTTTCAGGAACAATTTCTTTCTTTGGCACGCACTGCTGTTAGATGGTGTTTACCCACGGAGGAGCTTCTTTCAACACTGGTGTCCTCAAACTCTGCCGTCCTTTATCAACTAGGGATATTCTAAATTCTCTAATACTCTAAATCCTGTTGTTTCAACAGTCTTCACAGCATCTTTATCAGGAGTAGATTCCATCTCAAGAAATACTTTCTTTGCTCATCTATAAGAAGCAACTCCTCATCTGTTCAAGTCTTGTCATGAGATCTCAGAGTTCAGTCCCATCCTCAGGCTCTACTTCTAATTCTGGTTCTCTTGCTATTTCTACCACATCAGCAGTTACTTCCTCCACTGAAGTCTTGAACCTTCAGTTTGTTAGAACAAAACAAAACAATATCCTTGAAGTGTTAGTAAAGTGAAGCACAATAAAACGAGGTATAGCTTGTACCTTAAGAAATCTATAATTTGGATCTAAAACTAGATTTTCCCTTTTAAACTGTGAATTCTTCTATGGTTTGTGCTATATCAGTTCATTTTTGTTTAGTATTCCTGGCAGAGAAGGGACTGGCAAATGTCTAGAAAAGTTCATCCCATGTTTTGATTCAGGGTATTGTTTTGTTTTGGGCCCAGTGAAGGCCTTCAATACGGAATTTGCCAGAGAGAAGGAAGATCCTATTTCTAAGTTGGGACATATTTACCGTTAGCCTTGAGATTGTATTAGTATGGTGGTTCTTAAGACCGTCTCTACTGGAAATGCCTGATACAGGCAGTTCAGAAATAGAACGAGGAGAGGCTGGTGCCATGCCAGTTGCCAGGAGAAAATAAAACAGCTAAGCTGAATGAGTTGAGTTACTTTACCTGGTTCTAACTGAGTTGATAGGCTCTTCATATTCTGTATTTACAGTTTGTAAATATTAGTATGCCTTCACTCAAGAGAGTGCATATAATTAAAAAATGAAAGCTTTAGCAATTACTATGCTCTATTGTGCTATTTTGAACAAAGGAACAGAAAGTTTAAAGTCATAGTGATATAGATGGCTCTCTGTATTTTTAGTTTTCCAGGATGTCTTGGTGGCTGTACCATGGATAGTTGACCCCAAGATCAGAAGAGAAACAGTTCAACTCTTTTTGTTTAATCTTTACTCAGGAGACTTAATATTTATAGACTCAAGGACTTTTTTCCCCCTTTCCTTGTGACTTTAGGTGGAAATTATTTTCCTGTAATATTAATAGAACACTGTAATTTCTTAGGGTTTTTTTTTTTTGTATTTTAAAAAGTGTTAAGTATACCTTACATAAAACTTAACCATATTTACCATGTTTTAAAAAGTGTACAGCTCTGTGTCATTAAGTACATTCACATGTTGTGTATCTGTCAGCATCATTACACTCTGTAATTTGGATTTTGATAGAAATCTTTTAAATTTGGGCTGATACCGTTCTAGAAGGTATTTGGAAATTAAGTCACAGGAATGTTTTTCTTGGTCAAGCACAGTGATTGGAACAGGCACCTTGGCTGCTTGGCTTCCAGGATTCCTTTGTGATCAACTTGCAGTCCTATGCAGTGCTAAAGGCACCCCATTTTTAAGAACTGTAATGGCCTCTTGGTAAAATTTTTAGGTGAGTTAGTGTGACTGTTTTTGCCTGTTAAAGTCTCTTATGAGGAGGTTTTAAGTTAAAACCATTCCCTCCCAGTGACAAAAAATAATTGTTTTGGACAACTCCATGAATATGGAAACCACTTAAATTATTTCAATAATGGAATTAATTAGCTTCCAACAACACTTTACTTACCCACCATCACACTTTTGCCATATTTTCAAATTTGTGTACTCACTTTTTCTTTCAAGGTTTTATTTATTTATTTATTTATTTATTTATTTATTTATTTATTTATTTGAGAGACAGGGATGGTAACAGATTGTGAGAAAGAGCATGAGTGGCAGGAGATGGTAGAAGCAGACTCCCCGTTGAGCAGGGAGCCTGACGTGGGGCTAGATCCCAGGACCCTGGGATCATGACCGGAGCTAATCATAACCAACTGAGCTACCTGGGTGCTCCACTTTTTCACTTTTTATTTCAGTACAATTAATAGAAAACATATAATCCCTGACATACATACTATTAAAATTCTAGATCATCTGTGTACCACACTCCAGTAGGAAATGCTGAATTAACTTTTTTGAAAAAACTTAGCACAAATGGGAGGGGCAGAGAGAAAGGGAGAGAAAATCCCAAGCAGACTCCATCCTGAGTGCAGAGCCCAACCTGGGGCTTGATCTCACAACCCTGAGATCACAACCTGAGTGGAAACTGAGTCGGACACTTAGCTGACCGCACCACTCAGGCGCCCCTTAGATTATTTTTATGTCATGTCTTTAAATCCATCTTGGGATGGATTGAGTCAGATTTTAATGTATCTAATCTCTGAAAAAAAGTAATTGCTGAACTTCTGTTTTTTCTTATAGATTCTTGTTATTCTGGCACAAGTTAAGATTGGTTGTGGGGAGGTGTAAAGGAAAAGAAATGTGGACCCCAAAATTATAAGGATTTATGAAAATACCAAATTTGAGTCAAATTCTTATTTTCCCACTGAATAAATTAAATGGCTTGTAATATATGTTGTCTAACTTATGGACCTTCTATTGAACACTTTGTACAACAATTTCGTAAAACTTTGTTGTTGAAAAAGATCAGTTGAAAAATACCTGGTCTTAAAACTTGGTTTATTTTTTTATTTTTTAAAGATTTATTTATTTATTCATGAGAGATACAGAGAGAGAGGCAGAGACATAGGCAGAGGGAGAAGCAGGCTCCTTGCAGGGAGCCCGATGCAGGACTCGATCCTGAATCTGGGGATCACGCCCTGAGCTGAAGGCAGATGCCCAACTACTGAGCCACCCAGGCGTCCCTTAAAATTTGGTTTAAATGTGAATTAAAATTTTCTTCTTCAAATTCTTGGTAGTTCTATAAGGCCTCATTAGAAAGTAAGTTGAAAACTCAGCCATAATTTAAATATAGAATTTTCCTTGTATCATAAGAATATGACGGGTAGCTTCTTTTTATTGGTTAAGACTTAGAAATCTAGTTTTAGTCAGAAATTATGATTTAAAACTCATAATTTTTTCTCTCCTAGTGCCTGTATGGAGAAGGAAATTGCATATGCCATAGCTAAAGTGTTAGGCTGTTATTATCACGCTTTCCCCCTTTTCATTTAAACTAAAAACTTGTAATTATAATGTATATCAAGTTTTATTAGCAAAGACATTTTAAAAAGAAATGTGTAAGATAACTTTTTAACTCTCAGTGTCCCTTATCAGTTCTCTCCAGTACAAAGATTCACTTAAAAGTTACTGAAAAAGCCTAGAAGGGATATAATTTTCCCCCAGTAAAACAGTTTTTTGCTTCCCTGGGGAGAATATTTTTGGAAGAACATGAGGGTTATCCTGTTGAGTATAAAATACAGAAATGGATACTTCTATAACTTGCCAGTGACCAGCGGTGCTCCACACCAGCTTTTTTTATTGACCAAACAATCATTTTTTAAAAAAGATTTTTAAGTAATCTCCGTACCTAACATGGGTCTTAAACTCAACTACCCTGAGATCAAGAGTCGCTCCACCGACTGAGCCATCCAGGTACCCTGAGCAAAGAATCATTCTCACTTTTTAGGCACATTTCTCAAAGTACAGGGTCTTGAGCCAGATTTCTTCCTATATTCAAAGGAAGAGTTGGATTTGCTTCTTATAAGCTAGTTGTATGATCTTAGGTTACTTCAATGTCATCCTCTGTGATAAGGAGAAAAATCATACCTCCTTATAATGTAATTGTGAGAACTTAAATATTCAAAGCAGTAAAATGCCTAGCATAAGACCTAATAGAAATAGCTTGCTATCCTTGCCACAACCACCATTTTCTGTGTATGGTGTAGGAATTTCATCCTGGTAGCTTTTGAAATTATCTTTGTGCAGCATATACTCCTTATGAATGAAAGGTGTTATAATATATTCTTATCTGAGATTACAATAATCTTAATATGATGGTCCATAAATATCTAGAAGGCATGAACTATTTCCCATAGGCATTTGTGGAAGGCACTGGGTTGGAGGTTATGGGGATTACAATGAACTGCATTCACCTCCTATTTCAGCTCTTGCCTCTTTCATTTATGTATTGCATAAACTCCAGTATATTCATCTCCTGTTTCTACTCTCCCTTATGCCAAGCACAGGGCCTGACAAAGGAGAAATGATGTCTATCCGTGAATGAATGAGGAAGAGTAATTCTGGTTGAGACAGTTATATACAAACGACCAATCACCATCCCAGAAACCTGGCACATCCCAAATCCTTTTAGAGAGGCAAGAGAAGTTTTTGCGCTTGTGGGGCTCACTGGAGTAGAGGTCCTCTTAGGAGAGCTTTAAAAAGATATTAGAACCATGAAGCTATGCCTTTTGGCTTTTAAGTTGCATAAGTTAGCTGATTTGCGCAAATGCCTTATTCCCTTGGGACCCTAGTGTTTTAATATTTTTTGTCAAGTGGTGAAAAAAATGGCTGTTAATTTGAACATTCCTTTTTATTTTTTATTGCTACTGGTATGATTGAGTAGATTCTTTCCACTTTTTAGGAGGGAAATAAATACACATTCTAAAGCCTTGATCTGTGTGCGTTGTGGCCATATTTTCCAGAAGATAGTCCTCTTTACCCATGGCTCATTTTTGAGATGCTGTTGATTATAAATCTATGATTGCCACCTCCAGTTTAGTTTTTATCTGGGAATCCGGCTGGGAGTGGCATCTTGTTTTAAGTCCTGGTAGGCTGGGAAGAACAATTAAAATCATATTAGAATGACTGCTTAGAAAAATAGCACCAAGGCTAGAAAACCAGAAAGTCTATTGAAGAACGAGGCACTCTGCTTTTCCTGTTTGTTCATGTTGTGTGATACTACACTGTATTAAGGGAAAACTTAGAGTGTTCTGCAAGATAATAGGTACATGTATATAATATTAACTCTTTAAACTTTGCTCTCATAGCATTACTTCCTTCCTTCTTTCATGACTTCCCCTGTTCTGATCTGCCCCTTTATATTTCTGCTGCCTCCCAGGTAGAGTTGCCATTGTGGCATATAAGCTTTCTCTTAAAGGATAATTTCCAGTAAAACACTGCCTTTCTTGAGGGTATCCCTCCATTTGTTGCATCACCACCAGGGCTCCCTGGCTCTTCCTAATGGATCCTGTATGTGTGGTCTGTTTCTAAAGAAACCCCTGAGGCCCTAAAAGCATTGAGAGGAAACTCAGATATTACCACCAAAGACTCATGAGCCAGGTTCTGTGGACTGAGACAGGCATGTTGATATTTTTATGGTGTTTCGGGGTTGGAATGTACAGCAAAAGGTGATCATTTTTCGAGGCAGCTTCTTGACTCTCTTACCTAGAATCCAAGAATAGATTTATTTGTTTTTAAAGATTTTATTTGAGAGCGTGCATGTGCTTGAGCAGCGGGGGGGAGGGGCAGAGGGAGAAGCAGAAGCAGACTCCTTGCTGTGCAGGGAGCCTGATGCAGGGCTCATCCCAGGGTCATAACCTGAGCTGAAGGCAAGGCAGACGCTGAGACTGAGCCACCCAGGTGCCCCCAAGAAGAGATTTAGAATGATTGTTGAAACCTAACAAGTTTGACTTCTGGAGGGAGAGGTTCAAAATTAAATGGTTTCGTGCACTCAGATTACTTTTTTTCTTCTGTGATTGCTGTTGGATTACAGTTAATAGTGTATTTCAGTATATAAGATATACTTACATAGTATATTTAAGTTTTCCCATGAACAAAAAGGTGAATAACCTCATTAAATCTCATTTAAGAAAATTGTTCTCCTTTGAGTTAAAATTCAGTTAAAATTATAGATCATGTATATGAGATTTTTCCATTTCAGTGTCAGAAAAGCCTTTTAAAAAAGTTTTGATTATATGTTACTGTTTCTTATGTACCTTAGTATTCTAAAAATAATTATTTCATTATAAAGACTGAAGATCCTGTAAATCAATGATCCCAGAGTTGACTACCATGATGTGATGAATTGTTTATACTTAAAATAGAGGAGTAAGAATACAAGCAAATATGTTAAAAATAAGTCTTAAAATAGCTATTCTTCATTTGAATTATTCTTTGTATTTGAAGTCTGCTCTGAAAGCCCAAGTGAGGAAGCTTATCCTGGCAAACTTATTTCAAGCAGATACTAACTCACACAGGAGGGTGAGGTCCTGAGTAGTGTGCATAGGTGGTCACGGGCATTAAAAGGTTATTTGCAAAATAGGGAGGGAACATGGACAAGGATGACAACTTCAGCCCTCGCTGAATACTGAGATCAGGACTACTCCAACCCTAGCTAAGTGGTAGGCTAGAAATTTTTGAGCTGGAACATTATGTGGGTGTCAGCCTGGAGGGCAGCATCCTAGTGTGGGCGCCTCAAGGCCTGTTGCTGCTGAACTGACTTGTGCCGGAGAGTGCCCTCTCCTGGCCACTGCTGGTGTGTCAACACCTCAAGTCTTTTCTTTAAGTACCCAAGCTTCACTTACTGTGAAGTCAGCAAGTTATCTACATTCATTATGAAAATTCAACTGAATTTTGGTCTTATTTTTAAAACTTTTTTTTTTTTTTTGTAAAATGGATTTAAAAGAACTCAAATGACTGCTCTATTTTTGTTAACTTGGTTTTTTCTACCATAGGTCTCAACAAATGGCAGCTATTACATCAGACAGTGACGAGTCCTGCTGCTCCCTTACAGTGTCTGACAGACCACTGTGGATTCAGACTGGGAGCATTGAAGTTAACACTGAGACGGGCAGGTCTGTCTGTGTTAAGCCCTGCCACAAAGTGAAGAGGGCATCATGTCATCACTTAATCATTCTAAAGTAGATTAGGCTAGACCTAAAAGAATTCATTAGTTCTTTTTCTGTAGTTTTCATTGACCTTGGTAGCTGGGTGTACCTCATGCAGGTGACAATTTTAATGAGAGAAAATAACTTTCAATTGTGCTAAAAAAAGTAGAGCTAGCCTCCTGTGAACGCCTGTGAAATGAGAGTTTCTCCTAGGGTGGTAAAAGTTGGGTATCAGATTGTAGAATTATGTCAAATAGCAACGGAGCCTCCGTGGGAAGTCAAATAGTGGATTTCTTTATCTTTTCACTATCTCAGTCTTTCTTTGTCACTTTGATATCCATTTAACTTCTTAGTCATTCTTAATGTGTGTATATATAAGGATATATATATATATATATATATGTCCATAGGTGAACATATATATGTTCTCAGTGAATTGACTTCAAAACCACTGTCATTTACATAAAGAAAGTCAAAACTCAGAGGGGCCGTAATCTCTTTAAGTACATTTATTGAGACCTCTTTGGATAGTGCCTTAAAGGCTTATTTTGGGTTTTTATACAGCTGGAAAGATTTAAGGATTTCTGTTGTGCTGCTTTTGAACTTATGATCCCATTTTGCTTCCTTGAATTAAGGCTATTTAACCATATGGTGTTTGCAGCCAATAAAGAGCCATGATATTGCATAGGACCTGTAATTTGCAAGCTGGGTCAGAATGGCACAGTTTGGATCAGAGATTGAGGCTGGGAGATTGTGGACGCTGACCTGTACTATAGGGATGGTAGGGTGATTTCTTGAGGGAATAGTGTTAGTTTTCTGCACCTCTCATATGAATAATAAGACCTGCTTCAACCCTGGGCTTTCTTGTCAACTTGAATAGGCCTCCCTAAGGTTGAAGCCAAATAGTGAGTGATAAATAGAAGGAAAGGGAATTATGCATGGGATTGGCTGTTTACCTTTTTTTTTCTTTCAGTTTACTTACAAAGTTATGTGTGGGTCTAAAAGAGTATTACACGATACTAGTTTTAAAAACTAAACGTTTCTTAGCTCAGTGTCAAATTTAACGGTATTAATGATTCTGTTTCTTCAGAAGTAAAGACAATTCATCTTCTATTCTGATGTGTGTGGTATTTACGGCTAGAAGCCATTGTTCATTGCTTGAGAAAAATGTGATAGAATGCTCTGTTACTGTGTTTTATAGGCCTCGATCCAATAAGTCAGGGAGGCAACCCAGGAAGCTAACAGAAGCTCAAGAGTTCTACCAGAGAATGGCAAAGACACTTCCTTTGAAATGTTTGGAAGTTAAATATTGGGAAGGATTGGGGGGGGGGGTTCTTTTTCTCTTCTGCATTTGTTTTGTCAGTTGTTATTCTGAAAACACCACAGATCTTTGGTTTAAAAATACATTTGACCAAAAAAAATCATCATTCTCTCCATGATCAACTCTTTTAGAATTTAAGCTCTTATTGGTACTTAGTCTACCAGGTCCGAGAGGCATTAACCAAAGATGATAGAGGGTTGCCGTGGGGTTCTTACCACTTGGTATTAAAGGGAAGTTGATAATGTTAGTCAGAAATTCTGATCATGCTGTCTAGCAGGAATTTTTATAAGCCTTGTATGGTGAAGAGCGCCTCTGCTCATGAGATCCTGTGTGCTGGTGTAATAAGGGACTCTGTGGTCAGTCTACCTAGTGTACAGAAGTTGTCTTCGAGTAGCAACACGGTGCTCTGGATGCCTTCTGATGTGCTGTGTCTACCTCTGGGAAGGCACCGTCCATCCTCCTGGTTTGCTCTTTGCACATATGCAGACAGTAGGGTCTGCAGCTGACCTGCACCTAGGTTGGTTTCACATTTAAATCTGCCTAAGTCTGTAGGTGGTCTGTGCTAGAAGAAGGCTGCTGGCGCTTCAGAGCAGTCCACGGCAGCTGCGTGGACTTACAAAGGTTAACATGGATACCAGTGAAGTGGCAGCAGAGAACGGAGCTAAACGCTCCCCCGCCCCAACATCAGGCAAATACTCACTGACAAATATTTTTAAAATCTACTCAAATGCAGATTAACTCTGTGAAGGTGACAACAGTTTTGTGTTGGAATGTGGCCAGATGTACTTTGGAAATAAAATGAATGCTTCTGCTGGCTAAGAGTGGAAGTCCATTGTTTTCTCATATATCGGTTAAGGTTAGCTGGTTTAAAGGAAACATTCAATCTACTGAATTTAAACAATGAGGACATCATTTTTGTCCCATTTACTTGTGCTT
The DNA here is from genome assembly GCF_053574225.1 of Canis aureus. Classification (NCBI taxonomy): domain Eukaryota; kingdom Metazoa; phylum Chordata; class Mammalia; order Carnivora; family Canidae; genus Canis; species Canis aureus. The sequence goes on from NC_135614.1 coordinate 52,431,971, forward strand.
AACTACATTTTCTTCCTTTTCTTTACTGTATTTCAGCACAAAGACATTAGCAGGCTGCTGGTTTCATGGACCCGTACCACAGTGACACCACACCAGAGCATCAGGACTGAATGCCATTGGAGACTCAGATGTTTAAAGCTGCACTGAGAAGTAAATGTTAAGGCAGTGGTTAAAACCCACAGTCAATAATAAAGGGGCACTTGCAAACTGTGCTATAGTAAATCGAAGAAAAGGTATTAGGGGAATGTTTTATAAAAAAAAATAAACTATTGCAATAAGTTATGCATGAGAGGAGGAGAAAAGTGCTATGAAACACGCAAAGAACTCACTTGAATTTTATGTATGAAGATTATCACTGACCGTAACTTTTTCTGAATGTGAAGTTCTTTTCAGTACAGTTTGGACAGGCCTAAAAGGCACGGGATGATGACAAAGATGCTGAATTATTTTTTAAACAGAAACTCTGTGCTTTCTCCAAGGTTTTGTTAATCAGTTCAGATATGAGCAAAGGCATTTCTAAGATGGCTCTCCTGTGACACAGCAAGAGTCGCACCTACCCAAGCGAGACCAGAGTCTCCTTCAGGGTACCAGTGGAAACAAGAGAAAAGATTCTCTAACATCCTACTAAAAGGATGGCAAAGTGCCCCACCCCGCAAAGAGAATTTGGATCTTTTCTTTCTTCAATAAAGCAGGGCTGTATTATCTTGAATATACGTTTGCTTGTTAGAACATATTAAGATGTATTTATTTGCCACCAGTATTTAACATTTTGTGCACATTTTCATAACTACATTCTTACCTTTTAAATTCTGACTCAAAGTGGATAGGCTAGTGTTGACCTTAGAGTGAAAATGAATACTCTAAGCTAGTTCTTCATTCTACTGATGTAGAAAGGCTTTCCCCTGAATTTTGATGTGGACCTCTCTCATGGAGAGCCCTCCCTTCTAAGTGCAAAATACTCTTCCAGGTGTCAGGTGGGACTTGACCCTGGGAACAGGCAGTAGGAACAGACCCATAAAGAGCTTTCATGCATGGAACATGAATTCTTATTAGTGGAGACCACAGTCTTTTTCTTGTCTTTGGAAAATACATATTATGAAAAACCTTAATTTTTCTTTTTAATGAATGGAGAAAACTTTCATGACAAAACCAGATGGACCTATCAGAACTGCATTTTTAAGGCATTTTATATTTGATGGTGCCGTACTTTTAATAAAACTGAAGTTTTTTAGTGGCAATACTGATTTATTTTTTAAACCAGAAAGATAATCCATATTGATTACTTAGTACAAAAAAGGGAAAAAAATGCCAAAAAATAAAATATAAAATTCATTTGAAGCAACATAACTGATAAGTGAGCATTTGGCTCAAGTGTTCAAACTTTCCATAATCTTACTGTATAGGTTGGAATTACTTAATAACCCCACACTCAGGATTAAGAAAAGGATCTGAGTGAGAGTTGGAGAACATCTAATAGCCCTGCCTAGGACTTGTTTTACAACTCAAGAAGAAAAGGTGGGCCGTCTTCTAGTGAGCTTAATATAAACTAATTATGCTACAAGTAAGTAAAAGTTTGGAGCGCATGCTAAAGTGTTTTTAGAAACTTCATGAAGTCATTATACACGTTTGATCAAATCTGAAAAAGTCAGCTCAGGAACTGGAGCAGCAGGGAGCTCTAAAGATGTGTACCTCCATGGTACCCTCTTCTTCACGGCCCTAGGGCTTAGGCTTGGGTCCATCTTGTTCTTTCTGATCTTGAACACCAGCAGTACCTTTCAGGCTCATTTCAAGACCCAGGTAACTCCAAGCCATGGTGGACTGTATAATAAGGATTTTTAATGAAGCTTTAGAATTCTTTGCGCAGTGATGGAAATGACCAAGAAATATACAAAGGCAAAACCTGATCTCTCCCAATTCTTTAAGTATCTAAATATTTTTTTCTCATGACAAAATTCTCAAAGGCATTTTGTTATAAGCCATTTTCATTTTTTAATAAATGAAATTTGGTGGTATTTAAAATCTAGACATACCATGTTGCTATTTCACTTTTCATTGCTTTAGTTGCTTAATATTTAAGCTTTGCTTCATGCTACCTTTGTCTGTGTTTCAAATCTTCACAAGCCTATTTCATTTTGTAGACTTGAATGAAAAAAGTTGTTTCTCATCTAAAGTATGCTAAGACTTAAATGTTAAAGAATGTTGTGTAACATTTATCCAATAAAGTCTTGATTTTTTAAAATTTAGTTATTTAAAAACTTTTATTTTTTAGGAGTTAGGTTTTTAAGTTACTGTTTTTTAACCAGTAAGATTCAACCACTAGTTGTTCCTTAGGGAGCTGTTTTAAGTAATACTGCTTTCTTAGGAGAACAGCCTATTTTTATATAATCACTGGAAGATTTTTTATGGGACCCTCTACGACCAAGGAATAGAGGAAGGGTGAAGAGTTTAATTATGATCCTGTCACAAACATTACTGTTTTCCTTTCTGATGGAAACAAATATGCTACCCTTCGGAGCTAGATGAAATTGAGCAAATATCTACTGGTAGGTTTAAGAAGTCCTGCCCTTACGGATAAATGGTTGCTTCTTTAAAAGCTCAGCATGTCCGATGTGTTTGAACCAGAAACACTCCACTGTTAGGAAAAAATGAGCCAATTAAAACCTCAAATTTCTAAAAATTTGAGAATTTTTAGACTGACCAAAAACCTCGGTTAGTGTGCCTCCCCCACACCTCTGGAAAAGCAAGCCTCTGGAAGGCTCTGTTATTCCAGAGTATACATGGAGTCTGTTTTGATCTACCCCGCCCCCCTTGAATTTCCTAGTAATGAAAATGGAATTAGAACCAAGGTAAACAAGCCACATGCACATTATCTGGAAAGCCTCCACATGACACCCACCCCACCACACTCCCAGTCATGTTAACATACATGTGTCTGTAGACACACCTATCAGGAGAGGGAATGAGTGCAGAGACCCATGGCTACAACTTAGGACCTTCCTGGTGCTGTCTTCATGTAAGGAAATAGAAGTTTGGATTCATGCCCTGGAATTGTGTATGGAAGGTATTGGTACCATCCTGGACATGTGGGGTATGTCGCAGCAAGTATGCACTGTAGAAAACTGTTTTTGTGCTTTTATACCTGATAATTCAGTTGTCCTCTTTCAAGTAAGGATTCTTCCCTCAGTGCTTGGAATAGAGCACACTGTATATTGTTAAGTACACCTTTCTCTGGTGATTAACATCACAATGAAATTTCATGGACTAACAACTCCTTTGCTCTGATATCAAGAAAGTACTGAACCTGGAATGAAAAGAGAACACAACTCAGGAATACTGTGCAAGAGGAAGAAAGAGCTGGCCAAGCCCAGTGGCTAGGTTACCATACCTAAGAGTTAAGAATACTTATAGAATTAGGCCTTTCCTAAATTCCTTGTGAGGTGTTCTGTATATAAAAGAACCTTCTAACACAAAGGAAGCAAAGTAAACCGGTGATATTAAGAGGAGGATGCTTCTAGATGCATGACCTGCTTTAAACTAGACTTGGATTTTGATCGAAGTCCTGCCAGTTACCTTCCTGACACAATCTCACTGTAGCCGCACTGGTCAAAAACACGGAAGACAGGGAATTTTTTTACCTTGAGTGAAATAGTCTATAATCTTACCTTTCTGAATTCTAAGTTGTCAGTGCCTAATTCCTGTGGGTTCTGAATGGACAGCTCAGACCTACGATCCAAGGAAGGTGAACTATATCAGCAATGTGAAGTACCTTGAGGTAAAGGAGTGCCTGCTGTGTCACTGTTCTAGAAAAGCACAGCCAGGGGTTCAGTGAGACACAAAGCAACCTTGTGGAAGACAGGGATGGGGGTGATCCTTCATATGTTTTAAATAAATGCAGCAGCTTCAACACTTGTAGAAAACGAGGCGGGCTGGAAACACTTTTGCAGCATAAGCAGAAGCTCTAACTCCTGGTCTCTAATGCCAACTCTGTCAATGGCAGGATTTAATCAGTGTCACAAAGGAAGTGATCTGACCTTTTCTCCCAGTTAACTTCATGAAGCAAAGCTGCAAACAGCACATTCTATTTTGGGGTAGTCAGACTATCCCTACAAAACAATGTTGTGTACCAGAGACTGTCCACCAGGGTTAGGCTTTGAAATGCAAACTGTTTGCCCCACTTGACTCCAATCCCCTGCTTCCCATTCCAGGCCTCCTTGAGGATTTCTGTCTTTAGGCTGTTTGGAGACTTGACCATTTGTGGGTTTCTGAGTTGCTACATTTGGGGAGCTGGAGGGCACTGGGGTGCTCTGGTGGTATGAGGTGGCTGCCTAATGGGAGTCCAGGCAAAGGGCCCGAGGTAGAATTCCCACCTGGGTGAGCTCTATTTCTCAGCAAGCAAGAGCTCTGAGAGCTGGGACTGAACAGTGGCTTCCCTGGCAGGGGGACAGCAGGCCATGCCATGCTTTAGCAAGAGGGAAATGGGAGTTTCCAAAGTTTTCCCCTTGAGTGAAAGGAAGAAGGTAGAGTCCTATTTCTAGTTCTGGCTGACAGAATTTAACTCCTACAGGATGGAGCTTATTCCTAGTTTGCAGACCTCAGAAGGTTGGAAAATTACAAGACTGGAATATTCCTATTACCAAGTATTCCAAACATTGGTAAAGGCAGACTGGACTAACTCACAAGCCCTGAGTGTCCAGCCCCAGCTTCATCAATGAGCAGCCTGGAGCCAGGAAGACTGAAATGTTTAATGCTTTGGAATATGAGGCCATCTTCACTAGTTTTCATGAACATTACTAGTTTCTCTGATTTCCCTTTGAAGGGCTTGAAGCAACTGTTCTCATGCTCCAGGGTAATGCCAGCCCCACCTCTCGGGCTGCCTGGTAGCATTGCGGTGTCAGGAGCGTGAGTGGGCTTGGTCCTCCTTTTTTATAGAGTTCCCTGAAGGAACAGATGTCCTAGCCACTAATGGTACAGTGTGCACATACTTCCTCTTTTAAAGGAAATGAAGGTGCTAGGAGGACTAGGCATGTTACTATTGCAGTTCAGAGGGGGGCATGCTGAAAAGGAGCATACGCATGTCCCTGAAATTGCTCCAGGATTTTACTAGGGTTTAGGGGTATGTCTCAAGCACACAGCACACACCGATTAAGTATTAAAGGAAGAGTTCAACGGGGCAGCCCAGGTGGCTCAGCGGTTTAGTGCTGCCTTCGGCCCAGGGCTTGATCCTGGAGACCCAGGATCGAGTCCCACATCGGGCTCCCTGCATGGAGCCTGCTTCTCCCTCTGCCTGTGTCTCTGCCCCTCCCCCTCCCGTGTCTCTCATGAATAAATAAAATCTTAAAAAAAAAAAAAAAAGTTCAATGCCTTAAGAAATAAAGGAGGGATGAGGTGGGCGGCAGGATCACAACAATAGGAACAAACAGAACAAACCTACCCAGGCTGGCAGTGACCCCTGGGCTGAGGCCGACAGACTGTGCCCCAAACACTCAGCTCTCGAAGTTCCATGCTGCCTTTTAGGCCAACAGCAAGCTTAAGGAAAAGCTCAAATAATAAGAGGAAGAGGGATGGAGGCTTAAGTCACTGATTTTTCCTGTCCTAGGAGGTTTCTTAGATTGGTACTCTGGTCTTAGATGGTTACTGGACCTTTCTCTTTAAAGCTCTTTCTTCTTGAGATTCAAGCGGCCACTCACTTGCACAGGTGTTCCCTACCTTCCCCTTTGACGTTCCACCACTGGCTAAAAGAAAGGATTTGCAGGTCTGGTTAGCTCTTAGGATCAGACAATCCTTGCAAATATATCTTCCAATCAGGTTTACATTTAATTAACACCTGCTGCCAGTTTCTCATCCCACGCCAGTCTGTTGACAGTAAAATGCCTCCAAAAGGTCTCTGGTCTCCCTATACCAGTCTGAACTCCAGCATGAGAGCCGTGTGAAGCCTAACCCAGCAACCATCTCAGAGGCCAGCTCAGGGCCCCACGAGCACAAGTACTCAGCAGGACCAATAACGTTTCCAAAAGCAGTTCCCTACCTTCAACGACACAGAATACTGCAGAAAATAGGACTTTGGTCATTTGTAGACTTAACAAACATTCATGCTTTTAACTATACCTGAGGAACACTGAAGGTCCAATGTGTGAGGTCTTGGCATTTTACTGCAGCTCAAATGTAGGCCCAGTGCTGCTATGTTCAGGTCATTAGCTAGTAGGCTCGGCCACTCCCCAGCCTCCACATCTCAGCATGGTGTAATATTCTCTATTCCTATAAGCACAACAACTTGTAATAAGATATGGCATTCTGGGGGGTAGGACAAGGAGCAAAAGGATATGTGGGAAGAACCCAGGAGCAGTGCTTGTGATGGAAGGTAAACCTATATGCAAATTCAGACTTAGAAAAAGAGGTCCATCTGAAGAACAGAATTTAACCACAACTCAGATCCATGATGTGAGAGAAAGGAACTAATCTACGGTGTACTCCTCACAGAAAAAGCACCGGATGAGTAAGATTTTGTTGGAGAAATAGTCCCAGTTTCCTGGGTGAGCCTTCTGCAGGAGGTTCCGTGAATGGAAGTTGCTCTGTAAGAGCTGGAGGGGTAGCTAAGATATAGTGTGGAGGCACAGAGAACACAGGATTCAGTGGAAATGTGATCTGGGACAAGGTGGGGAGTTTTGAAAACGTCAAGATAAATCCTTGCAGGTATTTAAAATGCAAAAATGAACCTTTAAAGACCAGGAGCCATATGCTTATGAGCCAGGTTGAATGCTCTACACGGTGGCACATGATGGCCTGGACTGGCTTAAAATGATTCTTTTTGCAAAGTGTCTTTTTAAGCTTCATGTGTACAAATACTGGGCTCACTGTTGAGTAATCCTAGGTGTGCCCTCTAAATCAGCCAGAACTGCCCATCTATCCAAATAAAAACACTACTGTACAAAGTTAACCGGGACTAGAAACTGCAGGGTGTTGAGGCCATCCAGGAAGTCCAGATCAATCCACTGGTCTAGACTAGGTCAAACCAAGCTATTGACTTTCACTGCCTCCCACCACACCCTTTGGGTAAGGTGAAAAACAGCACATAAACCTTCTAAGCTGACACTTGAATCACTTGCTGGTCTTAAAATTTTGAGGAAAATGACTAGTTTCTACTTACCTTGAGATAATGGTTAGCAAGGAGACATTTTAAAAACCAGGTACTAATCAAAGGGTACAGAATCTGGAGACTTCTGGATAGTGATTGTTATTCACACTGAGAACACTTCTTATAAAATACCTTTAATACCAACTTACTAGGTTTCTGGTAGAGAAGTAGATGTTGGTGCTATAAAGAAATAAACATGGCCCTTACCTTCCAGGAGGTCGTGAGGCAAAGGGGGAATAGGAGAGCATAGTATTTAAATAAAATGTATCTTATAGTCTTCAAGGAAATTCTAGAAAGAGATCCAAAATTATTTTGATCCACTGCAATATTGTTGGAATAGGAGCATATACAAACATTTCTATTCTATTCCATTCATTGTATTGTCAAACATTTTCAAAAAGTTTGACTCTATTTTTTTCTTCCAGATTTGTAAGTAGAGAAATAACTATGGTTGATTAAGAAAAAAACCAAAACACACCTTGGCTTAAGAAAATGCACATCTAGTTAGATTCCCTTCCTTTCCTTTCCAGATGCATTACTTGGCCACTGTGAGATTTCGGTGTGGTGGTGGTGGTGGACGGTGGAGGAGGAGAAGGGAGACAAAGAGGGAGAAGGCCTGAGAAGCAAAACCTCTAGAGCCCGCAGCAACAGCAATGTCTTGAGGCAGGCTGTATCTAGGCAAACACGTCTATTTCCCCACTCCCTGGAGGGTCAGACAGGTACTCAGGAATCTCAGCCCCAACCTTGGCCAAGTCTCAGTTATTAAGCTTGAAAGTCATAATCTAACAAAGTAGTTCTCAAAATATGGTTTGAGGGGTGCCTGGCTGGCTCAGCCAGTAGAGCATGTGACTCGATCTTGGGGGCAAGTTCAAGCCCCAAAATGGGTGTAGAGCTTACATTAAAAAAAAAGCCAATAAGTGGGCTAAGGCTTCTGAGGAGTTCCTGAGATCCTTTCAGGTCTCCATGGATCCAAGCTATTTTCTCAGTAATACTAAGGGGTCATGTGCTTTTCTCACTGTCCTGCTGTCACAGGTATGTGCAGCGTAGGATTTCCAAGACTTCGTGACGTAACTGTAACAGCCTGAATGCAGAAGCAGATTTTAGAATTTTACTATCTTCTATCAAGCCACACAAGAAGATTTGCAAAAATGTAAACTGATGTCATTTTCCTTACTGAAATGTTTCTGGTTTAGGAGATATTTTTCTAAAAATATTATTTATACTAACAGGAAATGTATGTTATTTTTAAAGGAATTAACTAGATGTTTAATAAGAGAATTCTCTGGTTTCTCATCTGGTTGATGTCAAGGTACATAATCCACATAAACCAAAACACTCTTTAAACTTCCTTGAGTGTGAAGGGGTCCTGAGGCAAGAAGACCTGAGAGCTGTTGCTCTGGCACCGTCGGCTGCACAGGAGGCACTGCCTGCTGAGAGCTGGGCCATACGGTGCTCAGCCCAGGCTCCTGTACAACTTCTGTGATGTCACACAAACACTTTGGAATATGAGATGCCAGATTTGCCATAAAGATAGCAAAGCAAAAGGAACCACGCTTTTTCCCTTTCCCCTTAATTCTATGAAGAATTTCATTTCAAAATCTGGAAGACATGCTCACCTTTTCAGTTAGTACTGCACGTCATCCTGCTACCTGCCAACACTTTCTAAGGGGCTTCGAGGAACAGATCAAAGCAGCAGCATATCCTTCCTACTGGAAGTAGGCCCTATTCCAGCATCACTCAGAGAATGACATGTGCGCTTCCTTTCTCAGATGAAACCTGCATGTCCCTGCCTTTGACACTCAAACCAGAACTGGAAGCTTTTCACCAGCAATCACTGACGACTAGGAAAAAGATCCTAAGCCTACCTTTGAAACCTCTGGGTTGCTGGAGCCTAAGAAGACGGCTTGTTCTGGGGTTTATGTATCACCATACCTGAATGAAGCTATTTTAAGTTGAAACTGTTAAGATGCTTGGATAAAAACACTCATCTCATAATGATCTGCACAAAACTGAAGAGGTACAAGAGAGTTTGTGAGATGGAGTTTCTTCTAGCATGTGGTAGAATGGTCACTTCTTCAAGATCATCTTCAAGTTGGCAACTAAGACTTTGGGCAGATTTGTAGACTCCAGTAACACTTAGCGACACTGCTCCTGAAGCCAGAGAAGCCTGGTGCTTCAGCTGTCGTTACGGGGACAAAGTCCACAAGCCAGCTCAGACCATCACAGAAAGCGTTTATTACCACAGAGGAAACCAGGAGACGCCAGAGCCCATGCCCGGCCGCCTGGACAGTGGGAGTACTCAGGGAGAGGGGACAGTAGGCGGGAACCCCATTAATCATGTTTGGGCAGTTTCTGACCAGCAGTTTGCTCAGGCCGGGAGATACTCTGCCTGGGCCAGTGTGGAAAGCTTGAGGAGACCAGCTTTGACAAGCAGGCTTCCTCCTGGACAAAGCAAAGAACAGCCAGAACCAAGGGCAACAGCCACACAGACATCGAAATCCAATTAGGCTTATTACATCAGAAGTGTGTTTCACCCTGACCATAAAACAAGAGGGAAAAAGGAGCAACTGGGCCCTAGTGGGTAGCCTGTCTTTGAGATAAAATGCTTTTAAAAGTTAAATATTGGCAGGGCCTTCCCCCTTGCTAATAGCGAGCAGCACAAAATATCCAAGCCAGCTTTACAAGCTACTGTGAACTTTGTTATCTGTTATTATTTGGATTTTGAACAAAATTGATGGAGTAGGAACCAGTAGAGGAATCCTGTTTGATCTGGAAATTTTCGGTGGAGAGTCCAAAAGGTCGAAGAACCAAGTTCCCAAGATCTTTTAGTTTACCTGTAATGGAAAATGGAAAATTCAGATAAATATGGGGAATAAACAGAAGGAGGAAGACCCCAACTGATCCTGCCTTACTGATTACAAAATATAAAGAGCATCTTGCTTTTAAAATTATGAACCCTTTAGCCCCTCAGCAATGTGGTCACTTTGGTGCCACTCACCCCCACACCCGTGCTTTTGTAGATGATCGTGAGGGAGCACCACTGGCTCCCTTTGGGAAAGCAAAGCTTCCTGTTCTAACTGGCCAGAACCAACAAAGGACACAGGCCCTGGGATGGATGATGGCCAAACTGACCGTTGTTCCTGGGGGGCTGAAAGTATCCTGCCAAGTCCCAGGGCCTGGTGCTGAGGGCGGCGGACCCTCCAAGTCTGTTCTTTGAGGAAAGCAGCAGCCACCTGCTGAATCTGATCCCTCTCAGATTTCTACCGAGCTTGGGTTCAGACTCAAGGGCCTCCTGCTTTACTAAGGAAAGCCTTAGCTTCTACACCAAACTTGTCATTTCTCAGGAAATGAGAAATGTCAAATGCTCTTGCTCATCTGACAGCACTGCCAACCTCAACAGTTCAGTCTCTTCTCCCTCGGATTCAGGCTTAACCCAGGTGAGCTCACATCCAACAGCCAAACCTGAGACACATGGTATAACCTAGGATTTTAATGCTGATTCTACATTTAAGAGTGCCATGGAATTTGTATGTCACAAGCTGGAGTTTTCAGGATTTTTCAGAGATTTACAGGGACTCATGGGGCAATAAGATGGAATATTTGAAACTAAGGGTGTTTTGGAAAATCTTGGCTGGGATAGGTGAATACACAGTTTCGACCCTTTCTAAATTGTTGTAATTTTTCTTGCAGGTCCGTTCCCAATGGAGAGGACAACGGGGGTAAAAGGGAAAGAAATCCTTAATCATCGGAGCTATAGGTTCCTTCCCACCATCCTGCTTGTTAGCAGCTTTCTCTGAGGCGTCCCACCTTGAAGTAAAGCCCAGGTAAAGAACTTCTAGACACACAGCCCTTAAACATCAAGGTCTTTTCTGATAATTCATGGAAAAAACTTTTGGTCTCAGTCTAGACTTAGACCCCAGAGCTCACCGTATTCTGGGGAAGCTCCCAGAACCCAGGCTGACCATTCTGCAGGCAGGCTTCCCCAGCCTAAACCTGAACACATAATGCTGAGCGTGCCCATCTGAGGAGAACTGCTGGCACAGTTCAGCCCTGCACACGGGTGCCGACTAGGGCATGGTCTCCAGCAGATGGATGCACAGGTAGGGGCCACAACCAGCACAGAGGAGGGGGCACCCTTGGTTAGGTGTGAGTTCCCCAGAACCCTGGCAGTCTGTTCTGGGGTTGAGGAAGGAGGACAGGGAGGGAACAAACATTTAAAGAGACGAGTAAAATGTCGCCACTGGCACAATCCCTGGCTCTCCTGACACGGAGGGAGTTAAGTGAGAATGAATCTCCAGGAGTCACATCACACTGCCTGAGACCGGCAGGGCCACCCTACACGAACAAGCCTCTGCTCAGGTCCCTATCCCTCCCCCTGCCCCTGGAAGGAGAGCCCACTGCAAGTCCATCTCACTGCAGAGCAAGCACTGAAAGCGCCAAATGTAAAGTATCTACTATGTGATGCAGCAGGAGCTCTGGAGTAAAGTTTATTCTCAGCTTCTGAGAAACTCTGTCTGGCAGGGTGACAAACACAGGACTAAAGTGGGCCCTGGGCAGAAGCTCCCCGGCCTGTGCAGGGGTGGCGAGACAGCCATCTCAGAGAGAGTGCACTCGGCAGTGCCCTAAGGTCCTGGCAGTTCCAGGACGCTGGTGTGCCACTGTGTTCCACAGGTGGCAGGGGGACAAGCCTTTCAGCTGCAGATGGAAAGGGACAGTTAGGACCTCTTGCAGGTTTCCACTTGGCCTGACTGGGGGAGGAAACTGCCTGCCACCATGAGCCTCGCATATTTTGCTTCTCTAGAGTGGCACGTGTGCAAACGTGCTTCTCTGGCCACAGGTGCCAGGGTGGCTGTGCTGCATGCCAGGGCTGTGCATCCCTGTCGCCTGCTGACGGAGCCCGACAGAGCCCGGCAGCGGCAGGTAAGGTACTCCCACAGGCAACTGTAGCTCCTCAGTGGCTCTGCTGGAACTTTCTCAGCACTAGGTCCTCGCAGCTTGTGACTTTCCCTAGCCAGCATCCCTCTCTCTGCCACGGGCACCGCCAGCTCTCTGCTCCACACAGCTTCTGCTCCCGCCCCTCCACCCACTCCTCCTACAGGTGTTCCCCTTATCAGTCTCTGGAACTTCTCATCTGACCCTGCTTCTCTCTCTGGGGACTCAACCTACATAAGGCGATCATTCTTCTTCTGTCCGTTCTCAGCCTTTAGAATATTCTACAATAGTTTTACTACATTATCTCCAGAACAGAACAGGACATGGGAAGTTCCACTTGCTCAATGAGACAATGGACACGAAGTGCCTGAGATAACTTATTAGCCACACACAATAAAAAAGTCTCCACATCAGAGAAGACCTGAGGTTACCAGACCTGAATTCAACCAACAGTCCTAAGTTTATGCGATGGCATCCTGCTGTGTGTGCTGGGGATGCAAAGACAGGAGAATCACTGCACCAGAATAAGCTGAGACGTGATGGGGAAGACGAGACACACACACAGAAGGCAGCTCAGTGTTAAGCTGAGATACAGAGTGCCAGGAGAGTTAGTAAGATTCCTCCCTGGACAAGCGGGGGGGGGGGGGGGGGAATCTGGTCTTTTCTAAGAGTGTGCACAGGAATTCCCACCTAAGAACAGACAGGACCGCGGCCATCTGAGATGGAGGGAGTGGGCAGGGCAGGCAAAAATGGTTTAAATAAATGTATAGAGAAGGGAGGGCAAGGGCGAGCAGTGTGTCCAGTGGGCTCCAAGCTGGATGGAAGGGCACATCCTGGCAGGATGTGTTCTTATGAGCCAGGCCAGAGGTCTCTGGTTCTTGTGCCACAGGGAAGGTCACCGATGGCTTGAGAACTGAACTTTAAGGGTTAATAACACTGTGGCAAAGGGAAGAATGAATCAAAAGACAAGAGCCTGGGGACACCTGGGTGGCTCAGTGGTTGACCATCTGCCTTCCGCACAGGGCATGATCCCAGGGTCCTGGGATCCAGTCCCCCATCAGGCTCCCCATGGAGAGCCTGCTTCTTCCTCTGCCTGTGTCTCTGACTCTCTCTCTCTCTCTGTCTCTCATGAATAAATAAAACCTTTTAAAAACAAAGAAAGAGTCTGGAGGGGATTCTGACAGAAAGTTAGTGCAGCATCATGGGAAAGAAGCCATTTATTCACTGAACAAACATTCGAATATCTATAATGTTGTGTAAAGAAGTTCTGAGGGATGCCTGGTTGGCTCAGTTGGCAGAGCACACAACTCTTGATCTCGGGGTTGTGAGTTCAAGCTCCAGGTTGGGTGTAGAGATTACTTAGAAATAAAATCTTAAGGGGTGCCTAGCTGGCTCAGTCGGTTAAGTGTCTGACCCTTGATTTCAGTTCAGATCATGACCTTAGGGTTGTGAGACTAAGCCCCATGTCAGTGCCCAGCACGGAGCCTGCTTAAGATTCTTTCCCTCTCCCTCTGCCCCTCCCCACTCCCTAAAAAAAGAACAATAATTAAAAAAATAAAATCTTAAAAAAAAAAAAAAGCAGCTCTGAAATCAGACTGAGGCCAATGAGAACAGAAGGGAACAGAGCAAAACATTATGGTAGAACCAACAAATTTTTGGTTTATGAAGAATTCATCTTTTGCTGTTTATGGCAAAAGCAGAGAAACACCTTCAGTAGAGATGATGCTCATAAATATATATACAATCACACTGAGTTTTCCTGTTGCTGTTTAGAGTCAGGTTAGATGCTCAGAGACTAAGGAGCCTGCCTTCTGGTCCCTAAGACAGGATCATTTGCCAAATTAGCTTATCTGCCACCCTTTCCGCTGGCTGCCAAGTTCGACACCCTCCCCCCTATGAGGGCCGTACCCAACTGGATTTCCTAATTTCCATTTGTTGCAGATCTGGTACCATCACTCAGCCAGAACGTGTCAACATGTCCCTGACTTAGGATCTCCTCTGTGAGACTAGATTGCAGGCAAAGAGAAGAGTCCAAAACTGTGCTCAGACAAGAACGTTTAGGACTAGAGATTGATGCCTGTCACTGGATCCAGATTTGATAAATAATAGTTTCCATGCTTCCAAGCAACATGGTATCACAATAACCCACGGACTCATTATGTGTAACTGCTCTTTGGAGATACTAACTGTACAGTAGTCCATTTACCCAGAAGAGAGACAGGAATGCCATTTGTTAAGATCCCTGGGGTTTGGGCCCCATGGGATACACCTGAATCCTGACACCACATTTCCTCTTATGACGTAGGCCCTAAGCCACGCAAGCTGCCTCTTGCTTTCCTCTGAGCAAAAGGCTTATCAAGAGACAGCACAGGATATGAAAGAAAAAATTCACAGCCAAATCAAATGCCTACGTTAGCTCTTGGGTGAAAGTGGAGGCTGAAACAAGCCTTACCAAGAACTGTCAAAGAAGCAGGAGTCATTCCTCTGAGAGGAGCTGATGGAGTGACAACCAGGAAATGAAGCAGAAAGCAGGGCAGTGAAAATCTACACAGATACTTCCAGAGGGAATAACCACAGCAAGGAAGTGGTTTGGAGACACTAATGTGGCCAGAGTACAAAACACTGCATGTATAGTCTCTAATGAGGATTAGGCAGGGTGTTATGAAGAGAAATATGAAAAAAAAAAAAAAAAAAAAAAAAACCTGGATTTCCAGGGTATCCACATATATGGCTTTAGCAGTTTTAAGAGTCAGTGACAATGTCAAGGCTTTCTTGTGACCCTGGGTAATGGAGCTGGGTCTAGGACCCTTTACTATGCAGAGCAGAGAAGCATGTCATGCACAGGAAGAGCCAACAGAATGTGTCCAATATTTGCCAAGATAATGAACAAGTTACTCCTAAGCATCCTTATGTAGTTCTTGATCATGGCATCGTACAAGATGGCATTCTTAAATCAGTTCACAAATGTGTGCTCATTAGGTTGCTAATGGCCAGGAGTGAACTCTGGAGAAACTTTAGGAATCAGGAGAGCAGAAATATGTCTCAAGAGATTATAAGGAGATAATAATACAAATGGAAGACCTGGGCTGGATGGTGATCAAGGCCCAGGTGTACGCCAGAGCAGCTGGGCAGGAAGCAGTGTGGGAAAGGATTCTGGAGCTGTGTCCTGCTCCTTGTCTCTGGTTCCTTTGGGGGAATCAGTGAATTTCAAGTTGTGGCTCTAGATTTTCTAGGTCAGGACAGGAACCTGGCAGCTCTTGGTTATGGTAAGAAGAGTAGCATCTCATGGAACTGTTGGAACACAAGCTATACCTGCTACTGGGACATAATGCCACCCTAGGACTTGATAAATGGTGACAACCTACAGTGAGCTGACTCAATTTCTCCAGTGACACCTTGTCCAAATAAACACCAGAAATGGAACACAGCAAGGAATCGATGGCCACAGAGAGGTGTCTGCAATCTCAAGTCTAGTACATTCTCAAATATCTTTTTCTTTTTTCTCTGCTGCAGCTACAGCACAAAGAGGGAAAGGTAAAACTCAGTGACCTGCTGCTTCTGCTTAGTGACCTCTGCTTCTCTCTCAGAGCAGAACGGCTGACCACTCCTGGCTGCATCCCTGCGATGCACCTCCCATGATGCTGCTCCCATGCAGCAGTCACACCCCTCACAGTGGAGGATAAACTCAAGTATGCACCAGAAAACACGTAGAGGGGTTGTCAGAACTGAGTGCTGCGTTCCACCGCAATCTCTGATTCAGAAGGACTGAAAATGTGCGTTTTGAATGAGTTCTCACGTGAAGCTGGTCTGAGCAATGCATTCTGAGAACCAGCCCCAAAAGATACCTTGCTTTCATAGCTGTTCAGTGGAATCTTGATCAGAGAAGCCTGATATTAAAAACTAACTGGGGATACCTGTCACTAGTGATCAGTGGGACAGGCTGCCCAGGCAGAGTGTCTCTTTCACATTTTGTGAAAATACACAATCCCATTCTTTTTTATTTGCAACCAAGGCTTATTCAGAGATCTATGTGAGCATCATCATCTGGCCTCCAAGTACACATCTCTTGCTCTCCTGGCATAGCTACCAATATGAGGCTCACCTCACCACTCCCTGTGTATAGAACCTAACCCCAGGAAGGCTCTCATCTGTCTCCCCAAGGTTAAACAGCCATGCTTCTGAAGATGCTCCTGAGGGCAGAGCAGTACACTAAAGATCTGCCCTCAGTTTCCTCCAGCTGAGCAGAGGAGCTTCAGGGATTCTGAAAATATCTCATCTGAAAGTGTTTTTACTGTTTACCTATGTGGAAAAAATTTAATGCTGTGAAACCAAAACAGGAAATAAATTAGATATAGCTACTCATAAGGCTGTGCCTACCATCCAAATCTGATTTCAAATTTCTATGTTCCTCAAACTTGCCTGGTTATTCTGATTATAAAAATGCTATACATTTGAATCATACAAATAAAATACCACTCTTTGTTTTCTACATTGTGGTTTCATGTAAGACTTTTTTTTCTTTAACTAGCTGTTCTAATTTGGTGTAATCATATAAGGTTTTTTTTTTTTTTTAAAGATTTATTTATTCATGAGAGTACAGAGAGAGAGAGAGAGAGAGAGGCGGAGACACAGGCAGGGAGCCTGATGTGGGACTCAATCCTGGGACTCCAGGATTGCGCCCTGGGCTGAAGGCAGGCGCTAAACCGCTGAGCCACCCAGGGATCCCCATATAAGGTTTTTTTTTTTTTTTTTTTAAAAAAAAAAAAAAAGGGATCCCTGGGTGGCGCAGCGGTTTGGCGCCTGCCTTTGGCCCAGGGCGCGATTCTGGAGACCCGGGATCGAATCCCACATCGGGCTCCCGGTGCATGGAGCCTGCTTCTCCCTCTGCCTATGTCTCTGCCTCTCTCTCTCTCTCTCTGTGACTATCATAAGTAAATAAAAAATTAAAAAAAAAAAAAGATCTATTTAAATAAAAAAAGTGAAAATCACTAGATTTAAGCAAAGCCAAATAAATAGGGCATTGATCACTTGTACTACCAGTCACTTAAAAAAAAGCTCTGAGCTTCCTGGGGTGCTCTGCCTAGCACCACTAACCATCCCCCAAATCCTTTCACTGTTTAAATTTCCTGGCTTATTACAGCCATGGAGCTAATCTTTCCAGAGAAAAAGACTAAAGGAAACACTTCAGTTGCTGACCTCTTTCCTCAAATCTGAAGCCAACCTGATTAGCAAGGACTGCAGCACTATGATGGACGGCCACTATGGGTCTCCACTCTTGTTCTAATGATATTTCTAAATGACAGGCTAGGAAGGGAGGAGCAAGATGTTTAAGTGGGTTCTACTCCCTTTGTTATTTAAATTAGGATTTCCCCCCCCCCCATCATGGAGGCAGCTACAGGGTTCTTCTTTCCAACAAAAATGCAGTCAAGTTACTGAGAAAAGAAAAGCAAGTCAAAGATTATTGAACAAATCTAAATAAAAGCCCACTTTGTTAAATAATTACCTAACTTCGTAAATGCCAATGACAAATGGTGTTGAGCAGTTTTTCAAATCTTTAACTGCCGGTTTTTCAGCAGAAGCCAGCATCCTTGGAGAAACCAGCACTAAAAATTGTGCAGTCCACTGCAAAAAACTTGCTCAGAATATTTAAGGGGTGACATTATTTTGCAGAATGAGTAGCATCCAAGGCTCTCTTAGCATGTGAAGCACAGTTACATCATCTGTATCAGGGAGGGAAGAACTCCAGAAAGCTTTTGTGGGGCTGGGATTCCACACAGGGTCATTCTCTCTTTTAGGCTCTCTGATGGTAGGGAACACCTAAAGGCAAGATCTTATTCATGGTCCTTATACTTAGAAGATAAAGAGAAGATAAAGCCATTCACACTATTTATGTGTAACAACAAACATATTATTTACCAAACAACTTAAACTGCTTAAGTCTGATCAGAGGAGAATTCATTACAGAAGCAAAGGAGAATGAACTCAACTTGAATATTTCAAATGGAGAGAACAATATAAGTAAAGCCCAAAGCCATGGAGATAGAAACTAGCTCATGAGACTTTAGATGGACTGAGCCAGGCAGGCAGGGAGAAATGAAGTTTTGATTCCATCTAAAATTGACAATGGCTGCAAGATTCAGTTTATATACATCCTTTTACGGTTTCATACTGGCTCAAAAAAAAAAAAAAAAAAAACCGTCTAAGGGTCTCCTCCAAGTCTACCAGAGCCACCCCAACATCATCTCTTTCAGCATGAAATATGGCTCAGTTAAGTACAGATACTGTCTTTTTTCTAAAACCGAGTCCTTGTTAGTATAGGTAGAAAATGCTCTTTTCCTTCTCCTTTGAAGAAAGAGCACCTCCAAAATAATTTTTCTGCTCAAACATGGTGTCATATTTAAATATGTAAATTAGGGAAAGAGCCTGTTTTGGAAAAACTGGAGAAGGCTCCCGAAGTCTCCCCAACTCTCAAACAGTTCTCAGCAGAGGCCAGAGGGTTGTGGACTGTCTAGGTTTAATGGCTTTTTCTTAATCAGCTCTGCTAGCAGAGTGACTCTTTGGAAAATATGTTCTCATTCTCTAGATATGATACCTGAAGGCCATAAATGGCCAAGTTCAATTTATTTTAAGGTTTTTCCTTTATGCCCATGTGATTGCAATATATTATATTCAACCCACATGGTGGATTTAGAAAATACTCATTTCAAGGAGGAACCAAACAAATCTTGAGCAGGGAAATATCAGAGAGAGATTATGCTGGACAGGCCTCAGTCCAGGAACCATTACTCCCCTTAGTCAAGCAGACTGTTCATGAGAGGGCTTCTGATTCCAACTATAAAATGTTCTGACAAATATAAGAACTAAACCATGAGTCCATCTGTCCTATGCTCTACTTACAGTCTTCTGTTCCTCTATCTACTCCAAACTTGCCCTTTCGTGTCTTCTCAAACACTCTCAATTCCATTTGCAAAACAAACATTCCCTTGTTTCTGACATGGTTTGCATTTGCAATAGCTGTATTCTAATGAAATTTAAAACTTAAGTCATTTACTCAATGAAGAAACTCAATTGTTTTTATGAGATTCATGATCTGAAATAGAGGTTAGTGGGATCCCAGGTTGAATTATATTTGCATTCTTGAAGTGGGCAAAGTTCTCAGGAAAAACAAAATAGAAGTTTAGTTCTTCAAAAGCTGACATCCATCCTCTCTAAACCACTCTAAACCTTCTAGAGTCAAAGACAGCTCAGACCCTGCTAGCACCATGGTTATAGCTCACAAAACAAATGAAGGGCCTCAAAACTATTTCTAACTGTGTTCTCCTCCAGCAAAAAGTACCAAATCCTGCTTTCCCTCACTCCGCACCTCCTAGCTACTAGAGTCATGAGAAAGAAAGAGAAGCAAACTTACCTAACATCTCTGCCTTTAGCCTTTCATTACGTTCTTCAATCTGCTTAGGTAATCTCTGAGGGGAAAAGAGGAGAAACAAGGGTTGGTGAAAAATCTTTTGGCTTTATTTTCAATCTGAAAAACAAAAACTTAATGTGAAAGTCAGATCAGGTGATGTACATATATATGATCCTATTAAATACAGAAAAAAAAAGTATTTGTGAGGGAGCTACACAAACACAGGAGCCTTGTTCAGTTCACTGCTATATTCCCAGTTCTGGGCACAGTGGCCTGGGGAGGACCTCTATAAAAATCTGATAAATATATAGACAAAAACATTTCTGAAAGAATACATTCCAGATGTTTACAGTTGTATTTTTAGGTGGTGGGATTATGGGTCATATATCTTTAAATTTTTTGGCTGATTTGTATTCTTTAACTGGAAGTCCTTTCTTACTATAATCTAATTTGTTGAAAATGGTCAGATCAATATTGGATGTTCCTAAATGATCACCAAATTCAAGGTTTTCAATCTTGGCACTACTGATATTCTAGCTAGGTAATTTTTTGTTGCAGGGGGGAGAGAGGCGGGGGCTGTCTTGTGCATTATAGGAGGTTTAGAGGATCCCTGGCCATTATATGCTAAGAGTATCACTCTAGCCAAGACAATCAAAGTGTCTCCAGATATTGCCAAACATCCCTGGAAACCAAATCATCCCACTTGAAAACCACTGATCCAGGTTAGAGTCTCATATGGCTGCTTTTAGTTCTGTAACTGGCCCTAAGTACTTGCAATTTTAATAACAACCCAGATATAATAATTCAAAATAAAATAAATTCTTCATGCACATAACAACTAATATAAAAGGCTTCCTTTTACAAGGTTTAAAACTAATGTGATCACAATAGAGAGGCCACCAAGAATTTGGCCAAGATTTTAAGAACTCTATTCTCTTTCCTTGTTTCAAATTTAAGTAAATCCTACCACGCTTCAGAGATGTCAAAAGTCAAAGGATTAAATCTGGTTTCAAAATGCTTATGTGTTTTAATGATCCAAACCAGTCTGTCTTCTATTATTCCATTTCTAGATAAATAAATAATCAGTTATTAGTAAAGGAGTTCATCTCAAGTGTGTGTAAAAACAAAACCCAAACCACCTAAGACATTAATGCAGAGCAATTAGTCAATATTTCTCAGGTCTGAAATGAGTGGGAAATCCTAAATAGCAGAGGCTCAAATGCTCTCAGCAGCCACATAGGATACGTAAATAAGGAAAGGATTCCACGTTATGGGCAACAGAGAGTGATGTGGTCAGTGGTGAGCTGGAGAATTCCAGGTGAATGCCAATACACAGCAGTTCAAGAAGGACCCAGAACGTCTACATCTATGTCCCAATTTTTTAAAAAAAGATTTTATTTATTTATTGAGAGCGAGCGAGCGAGCGAGCGGCAGAGACACAGGCAGAGGGAGAAGTAGGCTCCATGCAGGAAGCCTGACGCGGGACTCAATCCTGGGTCTCCAGGATCACGCCCTGGGCTGAAGGCAGCACTAAAGCCACCCGGGCTGCCCCTATCTCCCAATTTTTAAGAAGAATCTGATTTAGATTTCCATCTAGTAAAATCTTCTAATTTTTAAATGCTGGTTTCAATTAAAAACAAAAACAAAAAAAGTTTGGCTTAAATAAAACAGATCTGTAGCTTCCCTTCCCCCTTGTCTGCTGGAGGCCTGTGATCTGTGTTGTGGGCTGGTGTTCATGACACCCCTCTCCATCCTGATGGCTCTCTGAAAAGTCTGGCAGTGAAGAAATCTGTTTAATGAAGTCAGTGTTTGTTGAATTTATTTGAACATCCACTATATTGGGGGCAATAACACTTACACATCTGATTCTGTAGCATATCTTTTAGAGTATATGCTGCTCTGCATCTTAAGAGATAAAGAGTACGTTAAAGCTAGATGCACAGATCTGGAGCTAAAAAAAATTAATTTGTAATTTTTTTTTAAAAGATTTATTTATTTTAGAGAGAGAGAAAGAGTATGGGTAGGTGAGGCAGAGGGGGTAGAGAGAGAGAAAGAATCTCAAGCAGACTCCCCGCTAAGGGTGGAGCCGGAAGTGAGGCTCAATCTCCTGACCCTGGGATCATGACCCCAGCTGAAATCAACAGCTGGATACTCAGCCAACTGCATCATGTAGGTGCCCCTGGAGTTAAAGTTTTTAAGGGGAGAAAACCAGTAACATTTAGCTAATTGACAACAGACATAAAAATATTATGACATTTATTAAAAGCAAAACCTGTAGTGCCATGGACAAGAGTAAGAGTAATTTTAATGTAATAGGGCTAATCTGGAATATATTTAATTGGAAATAGGCTGGCCATATGATAGTAAATAGAAACTTGGCGACTGAAAAGGATGGGCAGAAAACCAGAAGTTTATTACCTGTAATACTGAGACTCATTTTGGACTAAACTGTACAATTATAGTGCAAAAGATTTCCTTAGTCCAACAATGAAACAGTTCTTATTAATCCTATAGATTAAAGGTTTGCACAATTAAGGCTTACAGAGTGGAAATTAAATTGTACATGGTCACAGAGGGTCTGTGACCACCACTTCAAAGTTAGATCTCCCATATATTTTGTTAAGCCCTTAAAAATATGTAAATGGAAAAAAATATATAAATGGAAGGTAGTTGGGTCCCAAAGGATTACTTAAGATTCAATGAGTAGCAACACAGGCACAAGAATAAAAAATATTTTTTAAAAATTAGGTTTACCATGCAGGCTTCTCTTGCTTGATATACTGATGGATCTTTTTCTAATATGGATTTATAGTCCTCCAGGGCTTCATCTAGCTTGTCAGTTTTTTCGTACAACTCCGCTCTCCTCAATATTGCCCTGATATAGTTGGGGTTTAACTGAATTGCTGTAAAAAGAGAAGATATCATTGTTATCATGAAGAAAAAGGGCCTGCACATCCCCAGCTATATTGTGTTTCTTTATTAACCATCCTCCAAGGGTCTAAAAGGAAGAGTCATTTGTCAAATGCTACAGCTGGCACTGGCAAACATTTTCTGTAAAGGGCAAGATAATAAATATTTTCCACTTTGCAGGACAGACCATCTCTGTCACAACTACTCAATCCTGCTTCTGTAGCACAAAAGCAACCACAGATGATGTATAAGTAAATCAAGATGGCTGTGCTCTAATAAACCTTTGTTTATGGATACTGGACTTGGAGTTTCACATAATTTTCCTATGTCACAAAATATTTCTCTTTTGATTTCCAAGCATTTAAAAATGTAAAAGCCATTCTTAACTCATGCACTATAACACAAGCAGGTGGAAGGCTGGATATGACTTGTTGGCTGTAGTTTACTAAATCCAGGTCTATACCCAAAGTCCTATTTTCACATACTTGCCCTTCATCTAGTTCAGAACAGGCCAGAACACGGAGCCCATGTGTATGGTGCAGAAGTGAGAGAGAATCTGAAGGTATAAATTAAGAGTTAAGGGGAAACCATTTGGTGGCAGACTATCATTCTCTTTTTCCTAGGCCTCGACAAGTGAGCTTATGCCGTGACTACTGAGGTTACATTTTTAGCTAAAACCTCATTGTTCCTTCAGACTTCTATTCCAACACCTTAAGGTCACCAGTGCATAATATCCTTTATTTTATCAGTGATGACTGTCCTAAAAAACCCCTGGGCCAGGTTTTAGATCAACTATACTGCATTTCTCCTATTCCTTTTAATTGTTTATTTTTCTGTCAAAAATCAAGGTCATGGCTCTAGAACTTTTTCCTTCAAGTAATATATTCAATTTTTATTCATATCTGTTTTCAGTAACTATTTCTTTACTACCTAATAGATGTACCTCACCAGTGTATCTCTGGAGTATAGTGGTAAACAAGACAGACAAGGTCCTCTGACTCATGAAGCTTTAAGCTATTCTAATAGGCAAAAAGCAGACAGCATACAGATATGTCATTTCAGACTGTCACAGTGCTCCACATAAAAATAAAACAAGATAAGTAAATGCAAATGAAGGGGGAAATAAGGTAACCTCAGAGAGTGGTCAAAGACAGTGAAAAGGGAATATCTGAGGGAGAGCAGCCATTTGAAAGGAGTGTACCAGAAAGAGGGACCAACAAGAGTAAAGGCTCTAAAACAGTAATGGCATCGGCATGTTAGTGACAAAGTTCAGGGCTGGGGAAGGGGTAAAACTGAAGATACACACAGACCAGATCATGGAGGCCTTGTTGGCCAGGGAAAGGAGCTGATACTTTTTCCTAAGTGTGATGAGAAGCCACTGGAATGGTTTCAAGTAGACAGACTAAAGGCATCATCTAATTTACAGTTTTAAAAGATCCCTCTGGCCACAGCATGGAGGGCAAGAATGAAAGCAGTGAGGCAGCTGGCAGGCTGCTGCAGTGGTCCAGATAACAGAAAATGTTGGCTAAGCTGATAATTGTGGAGAGGGATTGAAAAGGCCAGACTGAGTATATGCCTTTGAATTAGAGCCCATAGGACATGCTAATTCATTTAACCATGTGGAATGAAAGAGAATAAATGAGTGGATGGTAATGCCACTTTTAAGAATGGAAAAACCAAACTATAAGTTGTTTATGGGTATGTGGGAGAGTGGACTGGGGAGGTCTCAGTCTGTTCTGGGCACCTCAAATCTTCAGTGCTTAACCAGACATCCAAGAATCTTAAGATGTCAAGTTTGCGACAGGATACAGGGGTCCAGACCAAAGGGAAGAGCTGAAGATATAAACTCCAGCATACAGATGGCATTTAATGTTTAAGAACTGGATGATATCACATAAGGAAAATTTATAGAGAAAAAAAAAAGAAGAGGGCCCCATGTGTGATTAAGACCTAGCAACTTTAAAAATGTCAAGAATGATTGAGACGCCAGCAAAACTAAGAAGGAATAGCCAATGAAACAAACAAACAAACAAAAAAGAGGAATGATACAGTGTTATTAAATGCATTAGGAAGGCAAGTAAAAAAGAGAGGATAGAGAAGCAACTATTGAGTTGAGCAAGATCAAGTGGTGGATGACCTTTACAAGTGAAGTTTCCCAGTGCTATGGATGGAACAGAAGCCTAATGGATGTGGAATGAGGAGAGAATGGGAGAAGACAAAATAGACACAGCAAGGACAGATAATTATTGTGATGAAGAGGGTCAGAGAAATGGTACAGTAGTTAGTGGGGGATACTGGTTCAGGAGAAGGTTTTCTGAAAGAAGAACCCAAATCCCATAACATTTCAACTTTACATGCAGTCAACCTCCCCTTAGTCTGGTACATCATCTTCTCTTAAAATATTCCCAACTGCAATATCATAATATCCACAGGAAAAGTTCTCCAGTGACCTCTACTACATCTTTTTAAAAAACTCAACCCCCTAGTTTACATTTTAACCCAGACACTGCCTCCTTTTCAACTAGTGGATAAATTCTAATAATGCAAATATATATTGAAGAGAAAGAACTTGCCCCAAGATCACTTTATAAAAACCTCTAAAATCAACACAACACCCTAACCATGTGATTTTTCTTTCCTGATCCATGTAAAGAGAATGAACTTAACTTTATGCCAAAACCAAAATGTCTAAGGTGAGTGACATTAAATACTAATATTAAATATTATTCCACATGACTAGTGCTAATGAGCTCCAATATGACCTCACAAAGACGCTGTTAAGTCTTATACCAAGAAGGTTTATGAACTGAGTGAGCCATACATATGTATCTGGTGTGGGTAGGTAGTAAACCATACTACTGTCAATGGTTTTGTCTATGAGTACAATGTATACAGCTAATAATGACTATGTTTAAACACATGAATATTAGTTTAAGCAAATCCAAAAACAAATCTCGAAAACACTTTGCTTCCTCTCATTTTTATACCCCTACACTTTGAGGTACAGCTGGAAATGAACTTTTTCCTGGTGTATGCCCTGCTAATCACGCTTAAAAGGCATTTTCTCATGATTTGGTTACAGAAAAAGGTCTAAACATCAGTAACTTGTTCCTAATTTAAACACTTCTAACCCACACATCTCACACAAAATAAGGTTGAACACCTTCTTCTCTCCAAACAAAACAGCACATTCAGAATTAGTTCCAGCCCAACATATAATAGATCAAAAGTACTTCGCTGGATTCAAAGGTACTAACAGTTTCATTCAGATATCAAGAAATACCAAATATCTCCAAGAAAGCCAGAAATAAGGTGATTAATTAATGTAAAGAAAAAAAAAAAGAGGAATTCATGCCGAGCATGAGTAGGACTAGATAACATACAAAGTTCTTTCCAATTCTTTAATTTTCTCAGAGAAAATATTATCCAAAGATGGAAAAAACTGGAAAAAGAAATTACAAAAACTAGTAATTTTCTAGGAATTCCTAAGAGTAGTAGGATGCAAGGAAAAGTGTGTTCTCCAAACCAAGCTGGTCAGAAAGGCAAGACAATGGTCAGGCCTATCTGGAAACCTTTGGGGGAAAAAACCAAAACCAACCAACTAACAACCCAAAAGTGATCCTATGGCTGGGAGTGTCTCTATAAGTTGGTGGGACGAAGAGACTGTAATGAAACTCAGGTATGAGAGAGCAAAGTCTTGGTTCACTGTTTGGAACTTGAAGAGATAATTAAAATGATGGCAAGTGGGTCTGGAAGAATTACTGCATGTGAAGAGAGTCCCAATTCCCTAACAGAAGCTGCCCCTCCGATAGCCGCCCCCCTCTCCACAAACACACAGATCCATATGCCCTAGCAACAGCTAAGAGCTTCAATTTCAATCCCCAAGGAAAGTAATTTAGACACTACATACAAGTAAATTCTGTTCCATGAGTTCTGTTGCCAAGGCAGCTTTGAATTTTTCTTCACATATTCACTAATACAGGGTAAACTGACAGAACTTTCCATTTAAAAGTGTGTTTATGCTAAGATGACTACTATACAGTACTTCTAAGAAGGCTGAACTATAAAGCTTCTTCTTTCAAAGTCCCAGAGTAAGGGATACACATGTACAAGTAGAGCTGACCATTGAACAATGCAGGGGTTAGGGGCGCTGACCCCCAACCCCCATGCAACCAAAAATCCACATATACTTTTTGATCCCCCAAAACTTAACTAATAGCCTACTGTTGACCCAAAGCCTTACCAGGAACAGTTGATTAGCATGTTATATATATTATATACTATATTCTTATAGTAATAGAAGCTAGAGAAAAGAAAATGTTAAGAAAATCATAAGAAAAGATACATTTAGAGTTCTTTACTGTATTTATTGAAAAAAAAAATCCACGTATAAGTAGACCTATGCAGTTTAAACTCGTGTTGTTCAAGGGTCAACTACACACATTTGACTGACTCTATTTGCTCAGCTGAGGTAATGCTTATATGTTAACATATAACAAGATTAAAAAGTTATACCTTTGTTGCAGTCACTGATGGCCATCTCTTTCTTGTCCTAAAAGGAAATAAAACATTATTATGTGTCACCCTAGTTCAATCTTAATGGCCCAAAGGCTCAATGACATAAGCTGATCATTAATAACTACTTATAGAGATACACAGTACTCTTAAAAGAAATCACATGAAAACACGAATGTTACTTCCAACCTAAAATTCAAAATGTGACAGCTCTGAAGTGAAAGCTTCCTAGCAACAAATTATTCAAGTAGTTTCTTCCTAACATCTTTAAAGACTGTTGCAACTGATCTATTAAATTTGCAAGGCACTTCGCATTAGAATGCTGATATTGAGAAAAAATTATCAATAAGCAGAGCAAATGACTGATATATGAATAACTGTTCATAATTCCCCTCTCTGGCTAGCTGTTGTATTATCACACCCAAACTGGTATCTTCCACAAAGTATACAGAGGGCCCATTAGAGACACGGAGTGGCTTGTCATTAGTCTGCTACAAAAATTTTTTTTAAGATTTTATTATTTATTTGAGAGAAAGAGAGCCAGCAGGGGGAGAAGAGGGAGATAATCTCAAGCAGACTCTGAGATCATGACCTGAGCAGAAACCAAGAGTCAGACAGTTAACTGACTTGATGAGCCACAAGGCACCCCTTGGTTGTAAATCTTAATTTCTCCATTGATACAAAAATACAAAATGATTCATGAAATAAGATATCTAATTTACCTCACTGAATCTAGAAGCATGGGAGAGTGAGAAGAACATTGGATGCCAAAAGAACTAGACTGTAATTCCAGCTCTAACACTAGCCTACTATTTAACTCTTCAAGCTCTAAAATGTCTATTCTCCCCCCCAATTATAAGTTTTCTACCATATTACAGAAATATGAATTCAAATAAATGTTCAAAACTGGGTGGCTCAGTCAATTGAGGATCTGACTCTTGATTTCAGCTCAGGTCATGATTTCAGTGTCATGAGATCACCCCATATCAGGCTTTACACTCAGCAGGGAATATGGTTGAGATTCTCTCCATCCCTCTGCTCTTCCCCTTTCTCACATACACACATGCACTAATAAAGAAATAAATATTAAAACAACAAAGAATAAATGTTCAATACTTCCCATAATGGCTACTATTGAAAATATTAATATTTTGTACAATATTTCAGAGCAATGTCTAACAAATTGATTTTTAGAATTCATCCAAAATTCCAGGTGGGGAATGATTATCTAATGGGTACTGCATTTCCTTTTGCAGTCATGAAAAAGTCCTGGAACCAGACAGTGGTCATGGCTGTAAAATATTGTCAACACATTTAATACTGAATTGTATAGTTTAAAATGGTTACAATGGTAAATTTTATATCATTTGCATTTTACCCATAGCAAACAAAAAAGGATAGAGTGATATGGGAGGCACTAACTATATTATATCTCTTCCAATGTTCATCATTAACAATTCACATATTAAAAACTCTATGAAGTTCTGTAGTAAAGAAATCTGTGTAACTTTGGGTAACTCAGTATTTTTCCAATTTACCATATTCCTATAAATCTAAGACAATTTCATATTTTTAAAGTTTCTGAAACAGCAAATCTTTACAACTTGTATGTACAACTGTTGTGGTGATATTCTTTGTGCTCCTAAGAGACCCACTAAGTTGCAGTACATCCTCTCAATAATCAGCCTCTGCAGATCAAGGAATCTGGTATTTTACTGCAGAACCCTTTATTTAAGGTCATAGTCTACTAACCTCTCAGGGGACCCAGGTGTCTGTTGCTAAGAGTGGTAGTCTCCAAAGTGCCTATTTGCCATCCTTTCATAACTTATATAAGTTATAACACACACATACACACAAAACAGAATATATAGAACATATAAGGACAGTTTTTAAAACTTAGGGCCTATACTTTTAGGGCTTCATGTGCTCTTGTGCAGCCATTCTTAGAGCTGAAACTCTGTCCTAACTCCAGTTTGCCTTTTCTCTCCAGATGTGAAATGTAAAGCTTGGCCGCTGTCACTCAGTCAGGGATGCTGAGCCTGCAAATGTGCCTTTCAGAAATTCTTGTTAAAGCAGTTGATGCACCACTCCTTGAAAAACTCAAAATATGCTCCTTAAATCACTTCAGTGTATTAATCCTGCAAGTTTTTGTCTCTAATTATAGAATCTTTTTAAAACATTAAGAGTACAATTTAAAAGAATAAAAGAAAACAAAACATGCACCAACACTATCCTTTGTACAGGAAACAGTCATAGAACAACTCTCTTTTGAGTTCTCCTCGGATGTGACAGACAAAAGACCAGCAAGACCATACACTTTCCTAATTCAAGAAAACTGGTCAATTATGTGAGCTCAACCCAGGCAGTATCAATAACTTGGCAACTGTGGAAACAAAGAATTCCAAGTACCAGAAGCCAAACGGGATGATGCCTTTTCTTTGAAATTGAAGATATCCCAGATCTCATTTCACAATGACAATTTCCAGTCTGAGAATGTGGCCAGCCATCTCCGAGAAGCAAAAGCAAAAGATAAGATTGTTCCAGCTAAGTGTGAATTCAGATCAGTGGTAGAATATATTAATGAATATTGTTCTAAGTAAACTTAAAAAATTATTTCTTCTCCCATTCACACGAATAACTCTAAAAACACTTCACCTTAGAAGCTGAATCCAATAATAAAATATTTAAACATACAAAAAGATCCCCCTTTCCTCAAATCCAATTATTCAAGTATTCCCCAGCCCACTCCCTTTTTTTAAAAAAAAAATTCTGGTCATCAAAAGTGACTTTGGTAGAGGCACTAGAGAATTTCATGTAACAAGAGAAAGTGACATAAATATCTGTTCTAAACAAACAAAAAAACCACTTAACCCAATCTTGATTGTGCTTTGTGGTTGCTTAAAGGTATGCTAAACAACCTACTCTTGGTGCTTTGGATATAAATAGCCATAATAAATAAATAAGTGGTAATGTTTTTTTCAAAACTCACATTTCAATCCATTGAAACCATGTTGAATAGTCCATAGGAATAGCAGACAAATCAACACCGAATCTAACTTTTGTTTTTATTTATTAAAAGATTTTATTTATTTGACAGAGAGAGCATGCGAGAGCTCAGGCACTCAAACATGTTGGGGGAGGGACAGAGAGGGGGAAGCAGACTCCCACTGAGCAGGTAGTCCTGCAGGGGATTCAATCCCAGGGTCCTGGGATCATGACCTGAACTGAAGGCAGACGCCTGACCAACTGAACTCCCCAGGCACCCAAAATCTTAGTTTTAACACTAATATGGCACAAAACAAATACAACTGCACTCTCCTCTACATTAACTGTTATGCTAGGTCTCAATCCTTTGGAAATACAAAATGTTTTTGAACTTTCCCTAACACCTATTCTACATTTAGGAGCACCTCTCATCCCAACTGTTGGACATTTCTCCCTGTGTCCATACTTTTGACAGAAAATCAGAATCCTAGCAATAAGCATTTTGAAGTTCAGAGTTTTAATCGGTGTTTCCCTCTCTTTGAGTCTTTATCTAGAATTCCAGAGGCCTAAAATAAGCAGGTGCAGCTATTCTAGGACACGTACTACTTGACTTTTTGCTTCATTAACCTGTCCTAGTTTGGTGGAGACTTTGTCAGCCTTCCTTCCTCCCATGAAAGCGTTCAAACAGCTACTCTAATAAGAATGTTGGCAGCAGTAATCTGACTCAAGTTTTTCAAGAATACTTTTCTATCTTCCATATGACCTTTACATCAGGGAAATACATGGGCAGGAAAAGGGAGGCAGCAACTTTAAGCCTCTATGCTAGGTTTTTTTTTTTTAAAGATTCTATTTTTAAGTAATCTCTACATCTACTGTGAGGCTCAAACTCACAACCCCAAAATCAAGAGTTGCAGCTCCTCTGCTAGTTTTGAGATAGAAGCTACCCTGGGCACCGAGGTGGCTGAGAGAGGTAAGCATCTGCCTTCAGCTCAGGTCATGATCTCAGGGTCCCAGGACTGAGTCCAACATTGGGCTCCCTGCTCAGTGGGGGTGGGGGGAGGTCTGTTTTTCCCTCTCCTTCTGCCCGCTCCCCCTCATGCTCTCTCTCTCAAATATATAAATGAAATCTTAAAAAAAAGAGAGAGAGAGCAGGAGAAGCTACCCTATGAAAACACTGTATGTAAGTTCATGAGCTTCTTAAACAGGTGAAAGATACATACCTGTTTCATCCTTGCAGCAGCTCTATTTGAAAACAGAATAGACCTGTCTTTCTGGAAGCAGGATGGGCACATCTGAAGGGCTTGACTATAAGAACTCTCAGCTTCTATATAATCTGAGAATAAGGTAAAAGATGAGAGGTCATTATGATTTTATTCCTCATATTACTGTATTCCATAGTATCTCAGAATACATAGCTTTCCATTCACAGAACAAAGGTCTCAAGTAGAATGTTCTGTATATTTAACTTTCACTTGGCTTATCAATTTAGTAAGCAATACTGAAAAGGGATTAGAGAACTGGACAGATGAAAGAGACTAAAGTCTGGGATTAATGGCTTGGGATAAAGAAAAAAATTCTATGTATGTATTTTCATTAAAGATGCTGTGCTTTCATGGAGACAGCCTGGCCAAAACTGCTTCTCTAAAATGTTTGGAGATATTTTATGGAGGTAAAAGCAACAATGTAAAAATCAGTGGTTGACTAAAAACCTTAGAAGAGAAAATGATGATAATTTTATTTATTTATTGCCACACACAGAATTATGGTAGGGGCACTAAAAGAAAATTGTCTGTTCACTCCTTTCTTAGGTTTGAAATATTTAACACTAAAATACAAAGAAATATGCTTTCAAAATAAAAACCATTAGATTTGTGTTTTTTTTAAAGTTTTATTTATTTATTCATGAGAGACACACAGAGAGGCAGAGACATAGGCAGAGGGAGAAGCAGGGTTCTCGCAGGGAGCCTGATGTGGGACTCGATCCCAGAACCTGGGATCATGCCCTGCGCCAAAGGCAGATGCTCAACTGCTGAGCCACCCACGCATCCCAGAATCATTAACTCTTAGGGGAAAAGAAAAAAAGTGATGACTGCTAAATCGGATATAAGAAAAAAAATTTTAAGTCTAAAAAATTACTAGGGGATAGGGCATCTGGGTGGCTTAGTCATTTAAGCATCTGTCTCAGCTCAGGTCAATCCCAGGATCATCAGGTTCCCTGCTCAGCGGGGAGTGTGCTTCTCCTTCTCCCTCTGCCTCCTAACCCCTGTTCATGTTCTGTCTCTCTTCAAATAAATAAATAAAATATTTAAAAATAAATAAAAAATAAGGGAAATGTTACTACTCCTAGTTTTCTAAAGCATATACATTTTGATATGTTTCTAAAGCATATATACTTTACATATGTGATAGGCTATTATAAGATCAAATAGTTACCCAAATTAATCAAATGAACCCAAATTATTCCTAAGGAAATGTAAAAAATGCAGAAGGACGTGAAGAACATCTCTCTACTTAAGGCAGCCAAAAAAAAAAAAAAAAAAAAAAGGCACATAAAAGACGAGCCAAAGTATAAGCAAAATCCTTCCTTAGGCCATGCTAGAACCAGTGGGCCAGTTTTTATAGCATTGTTCCAAGTGAGAAAGGGGGACCCTATTTTTACATCAATGAAGCAACCAACCTTTTAATGTTCCAGGTTAGTTTTCCAAAGCATCAGCTGAAGATCTGCTCTCCTACCATCTAGATTGGTAATGGATTATAGAAAAGAAAAAGTATGCCTGTGCCAAGGGATATATGGTAAGTGGTCACCATCAGGTGAGAATGATCTGGACCTGCTGAAAACTGAAATTCCAAGTTGTTGGGAAACAACAATGTACTGTTAGCAGTTTAGATTTGCTAGCTGTATCTAAATGTATTTGGTGTTTCTTCACACTCTAAGACATAATGAGGAATCAAGATGACCAGACACCAGGGCTGAGACCAGTGCCTTACCTCCTTTTTTAAACTGCACATTTCCCTCCTCCTTTAGTCTAGTGCTCTCTTCTCTTCTTTTCTGCAAGAGATCCAACAATTATATCATTTCTCACAATATGTTAAAAGTATACAAAAAGGTGAGCTTTCATTAGGCTACTTAATAGGCAGCAACTTGACTTTGTTGTTTTTGTTTTCCAACTTGACCTTTGAGAACTGGGTCAGTTTTATCTAAATCTCAAATAGATACAGAGAAACACATGGCCGTCTGGCTAGTCATCCATTGCATTCTTGATGTTTAAAACACAAAACCTAGGTTTCCTATGTTTACAGCAATTCAGGTATCATTTAATTTCTATTTACTCAAAATCAAACTAAATGACATACCCACTGGCATGCACACCACCATCAATTCAAATTTTTAATCTGCTACTTATTAAATGTGTGTTCGTGGACAAGTTCCAGATCTTTCTAAGCCATGGTTTCTTTATCTAAAAAAATGGGGTTTTATAGTTTTATGGGTTAATGTGATAATATACATAAAGCTTCTAATACAGTGCCTGGCAAAGAGGGGCTCCATAAGTATGAGCTATTACTTTTTTTTTTTTTTTTTAAGATTTTACTTATTTATTCATGAGAGACACAGAGGAGAGAGAGGCAGAGACACAGGCAGAGGGAGAAGTAGGCTCCCTGCAGGGAGCCTGATGTGGGACTCCATCCTGGGTCTCCAGGATCATGCCCTGGGCAGAAGGTGGCGCTAAACCATTGAGCCACTCGGTCTGCCGGAGCTATTACTTTTCTGTAAAATTAAAAAATAAATAAAATTAAAATAAATTAAATTAAATTAAAATAAAAAATAAAATAAAATAAATAAAATAAAATAAAATAAAATAAAATAAAATAAAATAAAAATAAATAAATAAATAAATAAATAAATAAATAAATAAATAAATAAAGCAAGCAAGCAAGCAAGTGGGTTATGTGGCTTAGGGCGTGAAGAAGATATCTGGTATGCCAGCAGAGTGCACTATAGGGAGCAAACTTCATCTGCAGGTTCAGGGCAATGTTCTGTCAGCAGACCAACCCTGTGAAGTCTGAAGAAACCCAGACAATCTCTTGCTTCTGAGCTGCTTCTCACAACTCTGAAATTCACACAGATGGCCAAACACCCATTCTACTCAAAGGCGGGCAGAATGAGTGTTACTCTGCCGAGCAAAGATGGCACATGCTGAGTTCTTGTGTGCTTTCAGCCCTGAACATCTTAGCAATATGGTCGGCACAAGCAGAACTGCCAGAAGTGTCAGCCTGCCTCCTTCTGAAAGAGCTTGAAAGAGGAAGGAGGGAGGGAGGGAGGGAGAATGAGAGACAGAGAGAGAGAGAATGAGAGAATGAACCTCCATGAATCTCTTCCTTCATTCTTGGAGCTTCTGACTAAATAAAAACTTTAAAGGAAGGAAATATAGCCAGCAGGGTATTTCATGCACAGGAGAAGCCTGGAGCCTGAACAACTGGTACTCTTAAGATTAGGAACCAAAGTAAAAATATTATGTCTTTGTAGATTTGTAAATATGCTGCTGAGACAAGGGTGTGTCCTAAATACTTTATTGTTACACGCTAGATGATGAATCTCAGTAAAGAAACTAAAAGGTGGGTATAAACTGAATCTCATTTTTATAGTATCTACTATGTGCCAGCTGTATGGCAGATACAGTATTTTAGATACAACTTCTGGAACAGAGCTATTCTAAGGGAATGTGAAAAAATAATAAATAAGTAGTAATGGGAATAAAAAAAAAGAATATGGTCACATTTATTTAGTATTACCTAGGTCAGAGGTGCTAGGATCATAACGTTCTCTAACGGAAGCTAAAAGACTACATCTTAGGTAAAAAAAAAAAAAAAAAAAAAAATTAAAGAGGGAAGATTCACTGGAAAGATATTGGGGGCTCACAGAATCACTGGGAGACCTAAAACACAGGCTTAGAATAAAAAGGGACTCAAGGTAGCTCTGTTAAGTCCAGAAACAAGAAAGCATTATCTTTTAATCTTCTGCAGAGCAAAGGAAATCATCAACAAAAAGAAAAAGCAATCTAATAAATGGGAGAAAATATTTGCAAATCGTGTATCTGAGAAGTGGTTAGTATCTAAAATACATAAAGAACTCATACAACTTAAAAGCAAAAAAAAAAAAAAAAACCCCAATCTGATTAAAAAATGGGCAGAAGATGTGAACAGACATTTTTTCAAAGACAACATATGGATGGCCGACAGGTACATGAAAATACGTTCAACATCATTAATCATCAGGGAAATGAAAACCAAAACCACAATGAAATACCACCTTATACTTGTTAGAATGGTTATTCTAAAAAAGACGAGAAATAACAAGCATTGATGAGGATGTGGAGAAAGGGGAACCCTTGTGCACTGCTGGTAGGAATGTTAATTGGCCTAGTCACTATGAAAAACTATAGGAAGGTTCTTTATTTTTTTTAAAGATTTTATTTATTTATTAATGAGAATACACAGAGGGGGTGGAGAGAGAGAGAGAGAGAGAGAATGAGAGAGGCAGAGACACAGGCAGAGGGAGAAGTAGGCTCCATGCAGGGAGCCTGACATGGGACTCAATCCCGGGTCTCCAGGATCACGCCTCGGGCTGCAGGTGGCGCTAAACCGCTGAGCCACCGGGGCTGCCCAGGAAGGTTCTTTAAAAAATTAAATAGGGGTGCCTGGATGGCTCAGTCGGTAAGCATCTATCTGACTCTTGATCTCAGCTCAGGTCTTGATCTTGGGGTCGTGAGTTCAAGCCCCCCCTCTGGGCTTCATGCTGGGTGTGAGCCTACTTAAAAAAAATTAAAACCAGAACTACCATATGATCTACCTTCTGGATATTTAGCTGAAGAAAATTTAAAAACTAACTTGAAAAAAAAAATAAAAAGCTAACTTGAAAAGATATATGCACCCTTATGCTCACTGCAGCATTATTTACAACAGCCAAATACGGACACAACTTAAGTGTCTGTCAATGAATGAAGGGATAAAGAAATGGTGGTGCAGCCATCATTTCCAGCCTCTCTCTAGCTGCCACCTTGCATACTCACATCTATGCAACTGCATCTCAGCTGGTCTGCCTGAGTCCCCCTGAACACTAGCCTTAGTCCCCTGCTCAGTCACATTCCCAGTTGAACAAAATTAAAGAAACTATTATGGACCAGGAGAAACTTACCAAACTGTAAGCACACATACACATTGATGGGAAAGGAACTGCTCACTGAAAGAAAGTAGTTCACAGAATGGCTACAGCAGAGGATAAAAAACTTCAGTTCTTAAAGAAGATAACAGTAAACAGTATTTCTGGTATTGAAGAAATGAAAATGTTCACACCAAGGAACACTGATCCACTTTAACAACCCTAAAGTTCAGGCATCCCTGGCAGCAACCACTTTCACTGTTCCAGGCCATGGGGAGACACAGCAGCTGACAGAAATGCTACCTTGTGTCTTACACCAGTTTGGTGAAGACAGTCTGACAAATCTAAGGAGACTGGCTGGAGCTCTGCCCAAACAATCTGTGGATGGAAAAGCACCACTTTTTATTGGAGAGGATGAGGATGATGAAGTTCCAGATCTTGTGCAGAATTTTGATGACGTTGCCAAGAATGAAGCAAACTGAATTGAGTCAACTTCTGAAGAAGACAAAACTTAAAGAAGTTATTGAGAGCTGATATTTTATATTATGACTGTTTTTTAAAATTGTCCATGGATCTGATAAAATCTAGATCTCTAATATCTTTAAGCCCAAGTCCCTTGGACACTGCAGCTCTTTTCAATTTTTGCTTCTATACAATTCATTCTTTGCAGCTAATTAAGGTGAAGAAGCCTGGGAATAAACTTTGAAACAAGGTTAATAGAGTTTTTGCCTCGTTAAAAATTGTGTGGTATATGTATACACACACACACACACACACATACACACACACACAATGGGATATAATTCAACCATAAAAAGATGAAATCCTGTCATTTACAACAACACGGATGGATCTTGAGGTGATTACCCCAAATGAAATAAGTCAATGAAAGAAAGACAAATATCTTATCATTTCTCTTATATGTGGGGATCCCTGGGTGGCGCAGCGGTTTAACGCCTGCCTTTGGCCCAGGGCACAATCCTGGAGACCTGGGATCGAATCCCACGTCGGGCTCCCGGTGAATGGAGCCTGCTTCTCCCTCTGCCTGTGTCTCTGCCCCTCCCTCTCTCTCTTCTCTGTGTGTGACTATCATAAATGAATTTAAAAAAAAATTAAAATTTCTCTTATATGTGGAATCTTAACAAAACACAAAAACATCCCAAGCTCATAGATACAGAGAACAGACTGGCAGTTGCTAGAGGCAGGGTTAGGGAGACATGGGTGACAGAGGTATGAAAAAAATAATATTAAAAATTACAAAACAATTTCAATTAAGTAAACGTACAACCTAGGTAATAGCAAACTCATTGCTACTTTTAAATTCATGCACACACACATTATGCATAATTGGCCAATAATGTTCTCATAGTGAAATGAAAAGTTGGTTTGATAGAACATGTATTAATGTCGGGCAGCATATTAGTAAGTTAAAAGAGATCATACAAATAAATGCATAACAGGTCCTAAAGGTCTTTAAAATATTTTAGAAAGGTTATTTCAAAAACAAAAATTCTTTAAAGAACAACTCATCAAGTTACTACAGCTTAAAAGTAATCCTTTAAGAACATTCAGTCTCCTTTGTTTTAACTTTAATTTCAAGCTACTTTCTGATCTATATAATCTGTTCTCCATTGCGAACTCATCAGGAATGTTTTATGAACACAGACTGGCACTCGGACTGCCAGACCAGACTCCTGTGTATGTGTGTGTGTGCAGAATTTAATCATGCTTTGGTAAATTTAGAACATTAAGATACCAGGTAGGCAAAACTTAGACCCAAGATATACCCAGAAGGAATTACTGATAATGGCCAGCCTGAGTAGGCAGCCTGGGAAAAGCTCACAATGTCCTTTTCCCCCTATTTTTTTAAAATTAATTTTGAGTGTAGTTGACATACAATGTTATATTAATTTCAGGTGTATGACATATGTTACATTAATTACAGGTGTATGAAGATTAGGTAAGTTTAAACATTATGCTATGCTCAGTGTCTTTAAAACTAGGTCTAAAAAAAAAAAAAAAAGAAAGAAAACTAGGTCTAAAAGTTGAACTGGCAAAGGGAAGAGATCCGGAACATATTTCTGAAGCCAATTATTTGAAGGAAGGCATTTTATTTTTTTGGCTGATAATCACAAGTCAGTGGCCCATTAAGCAGTAAACACTGGAAAAGAGCTGCTGCTTCCACAGATTGTGTAAATTGAGGATTAATGCAATTATCAATATCATGCTGAACATCTCCTTGGAAACAGCTAAAAATAGCACTTTCAGGAGAAAGCTGCACTATCTCCCAGCTATGCCAAGAGACAAACTTGATTCCAGTACAAAGACTAAGGTTTATGCTGCTGCTGGAACATTCTCTTTCTCCAAAAGATGGCATGCATATTGTGTAATGTTACTGGAATCCAAAGACAGATTTTACAGCAAATAAGTGTTACTTAGCATGCTAAATGCCAAGAGCATACACACATAAAAGAACTAGTAGTGCTGACATTCAGCAGCATCATAAGGTTCATACCATCCTAGATTCTGGTCTAATGCGGTTAGGAGACCTCTCATGTCTCCACAATGTTTTAAGTACTCTCTATGCCCAATGTAAGGCTTGCACTCATGACCCGAGAGATCAAGAGTCTCATGGTCTACTGACTGAGCCAACCAGGCGCCGTTCCAACAATGTCTTTTAATACATTCCAGGGGCCTCACAGAGAAACATGTGCTCTAGAATATATTTCCATAACAATGGAAACCAAAGAAATCTTACAGGGTTCTTTACTCAATAGTCCTCCCCATCACTGAAAACTCAGGGAGAAAGAGTGACATTCTGCATTATAAATCATCACAAGGGCTGTCAAGGAAAACCCCAACAAGATAATGCTCTTGATGAATGGAGTTTATTTTGTTATTACCACAACTGCAAGTGTTTCTGCCTGGTGCTCAAAATTTAATATAACTTATATCAGTATAGTATTTTACTTCTCAAAATCTAAACTCATTTGCTTTGCAAGGCAATTCTTAGATGTGAGTATGAAAGTATTAAACTACCCATTTTATAGGTAGGAAAATCAAGACTCAGAAATCTCACTTGGTTTTTTTTTTTTTTAAACACTACATCAAACTTCTATTCCACTCTACTCAACCTCATTTCTCATTACCACCCAACACAAGTCCCTCCACTAGACAGTCTGATCTCTATTGTCTCTCAACACCCACCATGCTTATCCTTCATTCCATTCCTTTGTTTATGGATCCCCACCTTAGAATGCCCTTTTTTCTGTATCTTCTTCCCAACTGTCCAGATTTTCCTGTTTTCAAGTCTAGCACAAAGCATATCTTCTCGTCAGAGCCCTTTTGCTTCTTATCCTGCATGATCTTTCTTTAAATACACTGTACATTAGTACCTCTAATTTGGGGATTCAGTTTTGCCTCACAGATTATATATATTAAAAAATATTTCTGTGTGTATGAGATAATTTTTTTAAACATTATTTATTGAGAGAGACAGTGCATGTGCACATCAAGGCAGGGAACAGAGAGAGAGGGACAAGCAGACTCCCTGCTGAGCTGGGAGCCTGATGCCGGGCTCAATCCAGGACCCTGAGATCATGACCTGAGCCGAAGGCAGACACTTAACTGAGCACCAGGTGTGCACATACACACATACATATATATAATAAAACCATCACAGAATGTTTGGAATATTACTTAATGCTTAAATGGTTTCATGGGTACAAAACACTGTGCAGCCCTTAGACCTAGGCAAGAGGGACCCCTGTCCAGGCCCTCAACTAATTGCACCTTTCCTCTCATAGGGCCCTTTTAGACTATGCTCCAGCATTTCCTGCCTAAGTCTCCCCAGCTCACTTCCAGAAGCTGCATGAGCCTTTGCCTGGGTCTGTCCTAAAGGTGGACTTTGCAGCAAGTGTACATTATGCTCCACGTGCAAAACTTCGTACTATGCCTGCTCCAGCCTTGGAATCAGCTATTTCTCCAAGGAGCCCTGGATCCTTTTGGTGGGGAATGGTATTTGGAAAACAAGATCTGGATGCTAGTATGTTTCCCGTTACTAGTGAGTCACTGTTTTTAGGCCCTCTCTGTAAGAAACACAGTAAATACATCTTTGAAGGAGAAAAACACAAAAATCCCACGTCAAAGAATACATACACATGAAATCTTGTATGTAGTCATACAAGTGAACACCACTGGAGTCTTCCTCATCTTTTCCCACAATGAAAACTCTGGTTTCCAATAACAGCAATATATCTACTCATTTGCTCTATCCTAAAACCAACAAAAAAAGTTCTGAGGGTAGTCCGGGTGGCTCAGTGGCTTAGCTCTGCCTGGGTCTGATCCTGGAGACCCGGAATCGAGTCCCACGTCAGGCTCCCTGCATGGAGCCTGCTTCTCCCTCTGCCTGTGTCTCTGCCTCTCTCTCTCTCTCATGAATAAATAAATAAAATCTTAAAAAAAAAAAGTTCTGAAATTACAACATGAATATCAGTACTCTTAACGAACCTACTATGTAAGTTCAAGATTTCATTGCATGAAATGAATGAAGTTCAAACTTCATTCTAAAGTTTCATTCTAACTTTAGAATGTATCCTACTAAGAGTGAACAGCCAGAGTACTGCATCCAAAGTTATTGGAATTATCTTTGCTATGTAATCAATTTGATATAGTTATACTGTTTCTGTAATCTATTTTAAGACTTTCCCCCTTATCCTTTCTGGTTTAATTTTAATATTTTAGTGTGTAAAATATTTACACAGATCAAAACTCACTACTGGGTAGGACTTCTGATGTGGCAAAGTGAAGAGGTTACCAAATCCTCTAATTTAAAAAGCAAATATAAACTGGACAAAATAATCAAAATCAACCATTTCAGTGTCCTAAAAACTGACTAGAAGCTTACAACTAAGTGAGTAACACTCATGAAAAATTATAGAACTTCAGGAAATAACCACGAAATCTGTGGCTTATTTGCAAGGGACTGCTCCTCTTCTTCCTCCCAGCATTTGACACCGTAGTTCTAATACAGCAAGGTAGGCCATGAATAACCAGCAGTTCCACTGTTTGAGAAGGCTGATATGATTCAAAGCAGAAGGTAAAACAATCCATGCCTAGTGGTATTGTCAGTAGTAAGTAGCAATCTGAGTGGTAAGCAAACAGGGAAAGTCAGAGGTTCTACTAATCTGTGGCTACAGCCCTGGCTGGGCAAACTATGGACCCATGGACCAGACAGAAATATAACAGGTAGATAGAAGACACAGAGAAGTACTTGACAAGCTCTTCAAATACCCCTGATGGACTGGATGTAGTGTACATTCTTGGGAAGAATGAAGAGGGCCAAATTTATTCACACACCCTTGTCTTATCAGGAGCCTGTACATATATGCTGAGGAGACACAAGTCCAGCCAGGGCAGAGTTGGAAATTTCCTAAAATTGTAATATACTTCTAAATCCACAAACAAATCAGTAGGTGGAAGCCTTGTTGGTTTGAGGTGTTGGAACATAATCTCTGACCAGTTACTGGCTGACCACTAAACTGTGCAGAAACAGGAGCAATCCCAAGAAGGCCAAACTTAAAAATAAAAACAAGGACAAAAATAAAACCCAAATGAGCAGACCTGTCAGTGGCCACATATTGCAGGGGAAACAGATTGCACAGCTTAAGTTGAGGTAAATCACTAAACAAACAAGTTGATAAAAAAGCAACAACAAAAATAATACAAGGAGGGTGTGGGAAGATACTAGAATCCAGAGATGCTACAGTATTACTTAAAATGTCGTTTTAACAAAAAATTTTAAGATATCAAAAGAGATAGAAAAGCCTGACCTACAATCAGGAAAAAAAAAAGTTAAGAGGAACATTGAACATTCAGATTTTAGATCTAGCAAAGACTTGAAAGCAGCTATAAATAAATAGGCTCAAAGAACTAAAGGATATTGTGTTTGAAGATTTAAATGAGAGCATGATGACAATAATTTAAAAAACAGAGAGAACCATGATAAAGGGACATAAATTATTTAAAATGAAGAAACAGTTGAAAAGTCCAAAAACTGAAATGAAAAGTTCATAGGAGATTTGAATTGGCATGAAAAATAAGTAAACTTGAAGTGAGAGCAAAAATGAGGGCAGAAAAAGCATAGGAAAAATGAACAGAGCCCTCACAATATGTGATGGGAGTCCCAGAAGAGAAAAAAGGATAAAACAAATATCTGAAGAAATAATGGCTGAAAATTTCAAAATTTTTATGAAAAATATTAATCTAAAGATCCAAGAAGCTCAATGAACCACAAGTACATAGATCCATACCTAGAGACACCAGAGCCAAACTGTTAAGACAAAGACAAAGAGAAAATCTGAATGCAACAGGAAGAAAACACTTATCAGGTATAGAAGAACAACAAAACTATTAGTGTTATCTGATTTCTCACCAAGAGGCCAGAGGCAGTTGTGATAACATACTCAAAAATGCTGAAAGAAAAAAAACTGCCAACCAAGAATTAGATATGCAGCTATACCTCAAAATGAAGGCAAAATAAAGACATTCATGGATAAAGACAAAATGTGCTTCTACCAGACCTGCCTTACTAGACGTACTAAGGGAAATCCTTTGGACTGAAAGGAAGTAACACCAGATAGTAACTCAAATCTACACGGAGAAATGAAA
The DNA here is from genome assembly GCF_053574225.1 of Canis aureus. NCBI lineage: Eukaryota > Metazoa > Chordata > Mammalia > Carnivora > Canidae > Canis > Canis aureus. Next base: position 52,474,676 of record NC_135614.1, read on the forward strand.
AGCATTAGAAATGGTAAATACATAAAAGGCTCTATAAATATATTGTTTTCTCTTTTCTTAAAGATTTATTTCTTTGAGAGAGAGTGCGTGCATGCACATAAGTGGTAGGAGCAGAGGGAAAGGGAGAGAAAATCTCAATCAGACTTCACGCACAGCATGGAGCCCAATGCAGGGCTTGATCTAACAATCTGAGCTGAAACGAAGAGCTGGACACTTAACCAACTGCACCACCCCAGTGCCCTATTTTCTCTCCTAATTTCCTTAAGAGACAAAAAGATTATACAGTAATTATGATATGGTTGGGGTTTTTTTTTTTTTTTTTGGTTGGGTTTATAACATATATTGATAACACGTATGTGGCAATGGTAGCACAAAGGAGGGGGAGGAAATGGAATTACACTGAATCAAAATTTCTATATTTTACTGGAATTATGTAATATTAAACTAGACTGTAATAAGGTGCATAATGTAATCCACATAGCAACCACTAAAAGAATTTAGCTAAAAAAGTTTAAAAATTAGAAATGTTAAAATGAAAAAAAAATGTTAAAATGGTACACTAAAAAATTATCAAATATAAAAGAAAGCACTACATTTTTTCATCTTTAAAAATTAAATTTTAATTTTGAAATATTTTTATCCCCTTGCTATCAGGAATTAAGGCACTTGAAAAGATGACACTGCTCTAGAACATGTCATCTAGTCCCAGAGATTTCATCTCTAGTCATTTTGAGACCTATGTTAAAAAAAACCTTTACCTCACTGAATCAGGGACTTACACCACAGATCTTTAGTTGTTCTTCTATACATAATCTAAGGCCATTTTCCATTGAATTAGTAAAATGTGTCCTTTGCTGATGGATCAATTCAATTTGCAAATGTTTAAAATCTATTCTTTGCCTTCACAAATACAGGTATGCTCAGGATCTTTAATTTTATTTTCCAGGGAATGATTTTCTTGGCTCACAGGGCAAAAGAATTTTTCTTTATTTTCTTTTCTTTCTTTAAAGATTTTTTCTTTCTTTCTTTCTTTCTTTCTTTCTTTCTTTCTTTTTTTTTTAAATTATTTTTTCATGAGAAACACAGAGAGAGAGAGAGAGAGAGAGAGAGAGAGAGAGGTAGAGACACAGGCAGAGGGAGAAGCAGGCTCCATGCAGGGAGCCTGATGTGGGACTCAATCCCGGGACTCCAGGATCACGCCCTGGGCCGAAGGCAGGTGCCAAACTGCTGAGCCACCCAGGGATTCCCCCAGGGCAAAGGAATTTCATATGATATAGAAAATTATACTTAGTGATAAAAGAACTTTGAAATATTATATTGCAAAACACCATCCCGACAACACATTTCTATACTTTAATCAATCCTTCAGTTATTTTTAAATCTCATTACCACCACAATCTTCCAGTGGTGATCCAACCTAAGTGTAATTTTTTTTTTTTTAGTAGGCTCCATACCCAGCATGGAGCCCAATGCAGAGCTTGAACTCATGATCTTGAGACCAAGACCTGAACTAAGATCAAGTTGGATGCTTAAGCAATTGAAACATGCAGGCGCCCCTAAATGCTAAACTAAGATTTTAATTGATAATCTGACAAAAAAGTAGGAGGTGAGCATTTGGAAAAGGATACAAACTTAGTCCAAGTTGATATTAAAATATAATTAAATTGTTGAGGCAAAGATGGACTTTTAAAAATGTTGTTTGGGGGCTTGAGTGTTGTTTGGCCTTGAGTGGCTCAGTGATTGAGCGTCCGCCTTCAGCTCAGGTTGTGATCCTGGAGTCCTGGGATCAAGTTCCACCATCAAGCTCGCCTCAGGGAGCCTGCTTCTCCCTCTGCCTGTGTCTCTGCCTTTCTCCCTTTCTCTCTGTGTCTCTCATGAATAAATAAAATCTTTTAAAAATTTTTTTAAAGAAAACGATGTTAGGAAAATCTGGTAGTCATCTGGAAAACAATAAAATTAGAATATATTTCACACCTTACACAATAGATTCCAAGGATATTGGAGGTCTACATGTAATAAGTGAAATCATACGTAATGGAAGAGAATATAGGTGAATTCCTCTTTAATCTCTGTGAGGAATAGCTTTCTGTAATTCAAAATTCTGGAGAATTTAAATTGATACAATTTTCATCTTGGTGTAAACTGGCAAAAATATCAGAAGGTACTCTTCATTCCTTTATTAATCATCAAACCACTACCTTGTCCTGGACTAGGGAATAGTCCATATAGTTAAGATCAGTGAATACAAATGAAACAAGTTAGAGGTTTTAAGTGTATATCCCTTCTATCATTAAATGACAAAAACCTGAATTAAATACATTTTTATAAATTCTCTTAATGATCCTGAGTGACCATGTGTTTATTAACAGACAACAGGGAAAAAACCAAAAGGTTTACACCAGCAAGTCAATTTCCATATTGTAAATCTATCAGCAGCTCTCTGCTTCCCTCTGCAGTTTTGCAAAGTAATTGCTACAAAATAAAAAGTGTCAAGCAGTGTAGACAGAGATCAACCACAGCTGGGTCAAAATAGAGTGTTAAAAGAAAAGCTACATACTTGCTAAAGGGCTGGAAAATGGAGGCACATAAAACAAAACTTTTCTGCTTTGCTCTTATCCAGAGTGGGATGAAAAAACTACACACTTAAAGAGCTAGAGATACCTGTCCTACAAAGCATCCTGAAGGGAATTCCTTTGCCATTAAAAAGGAAAAGCTTCAGTTTTGTTTTCTTTGAAATCAGAATCATTTGCTTCACACACACAGATACATTTTTTCTTTCCACAAGTCACTTTTAGAAACCCTCTAGGGAGTCTGGAGGGAGGCTCTCTGGATTGAAGCTGTAGTTAGAACCTGACCTCTCATTAAGTCCCATATTTGTTAGCAAAGATGACTGCTCTATGAGGAACTAATTTTGGAAATATTTCCATGGTTCTTAGCTCAAAAAATTCTATTTCCCAAAATTCAACTTAATAGAAATAATTTCCTTATTTAGCGCTGCTTAAATTCTGCCCAACAAGTCTTTTTTAGATGTCAAGCACAGATGAGGGTAAAAAAAAAATCCCATTGGTAAACTCTTCTTTTGATATTAGATGCAGTTAGTATACTAGGTACACTTGTGTTTTGGAAGCTTGGTGGTATGTCAATCTGGCTTCCTATTTCACAAAGAGTGGCCACAGTTCTACTTGTATCAAAATGACCTGGGGATGCTCATTAATAAAGCAGATTCCTGGCTGCCACCTACAAGTCTGTGCTATCAGATAATTCCCAGGACTTCGTATGATTAATAAATTTCCTGTGACTCAGGCAAAATAAAGTTTAAGAACCAGTGATCAGGGATCCCTGGGTGGCGCAGCGGTTTGGCGCCTGCCTTTGGCCCAGGGCGCGATCCTGGAGACCCAGGATCGAGTCCCACATCGGGCTCCCGGTGCATGGAGCCTGCTTCTCCCTCTGCCTGTGTCTCTGCCTCTCTCTCTCTCTCTGTGACTATCATAAATAAATTAAAAAAAATTAAAAAAAAAAAAAAAAGAACCAGTGATCATAAACATAAAGTGATCTTCCTTAATAAACACAGGGAAGACTGAATGCCACTTTAACTGGTTCATCAGTAAACAAACCACAATTATCCCACAAACTTACAAATGTTTTGGAGTAAACATTTTGGAAATATTATTTCCCCTGACTTAAACTCAAGATCAGAAATCTAAGGTTCCTTCCAATTCTTAAATTCTAGGACTTTATTTGATCACTTGTCAAGAGTGTTCATTGAATTCAGTACTAATAAACTTCAAAATTAATAAATTTGGCAATCTTAGTTCAAAAGGATGCCCATTAGAAATGAAATGAAAGGGAAACAACAAATCAGAAGTTTTCTCATAAGGTTAACAGAAGATGCAAACCACTATAGAAGTTACTGAAAACTTTCGGGAAGCAACCAAGAGAATGATCCCTGCAAACGTGCCCACTGTTAGTGGCAACATTGAAAACAATTATGAAAATAATGCAATGAGGTAGCAGAAACATGGAAATTAAAAGGATTAAGTACTGTAGGATTTAGGAAAAATGAGAGATAGGGAAAGAACCGATAAAGAACTTCTGTTCCAAATCAATACTTCAATAATGGTTCCTTGTTAAACATAAACCATCTTGAAGGAAAGAACAATCCTTTATGTTTTCAGAATAAGGGAAATGTTTTAAAATCCCAGAAACCTTGTGCTCTGAATACATGTTCACCAAGCAACAAGCTTTTTTTTTTTTTTTCCTTTAAAGATTTATTTGAGAGAGAGAGAGAGAGAAAGCCGGGGAGAGCGACAGAGGGAGAAGCAGACTCCCTATGGGGCAGGGAGCCTGGTGTGGGATTCGATCCCAGGGCCCTGGAATCATGACCTGAGCCAAAAGCAAACATTTAACTGACTGAGCCACCGAGGTGCCCAGCAACAGATTTTTGTATCCCTTACTTAAAGGGATCTATGTATATACCCATTTGCAAATGAATACCACGTGCAAACAATTGGCAGGACAGAGCAAACCCATTAAAATGACTAAATCTGCATTTTGGCTTACAAATAAACTTTTTTCATTTACATCAAGAATTAAATCACTAGGGACGCCTGGGTGGCTCAACGGTTGAGCATCTATCTGCCTTTGGTTCAGGGTGTGATCCCGGGATCCGAGAGGAGTCCCGCATCAGGCTCCCTGTGAGGAGCCTGCTTCTCCCTCTGCCTATGTCTCTGCCTCTCTGTGTATCTCTCATGAATAAATAAAATCTTAAAATAAACAAATAAATAAATCACTAGAGCTCTAAGGAACTCAAAGTCCCAATGTCTTCTCCTCTGTATTTGTAAATGGTATTCATCAACCCAGTAGCTGAAGCCAAGGAATCATGCTAATACCTTCTCCCCTTGCGTGAAATATTCTCCTCTCAGACTGTCACACACTTGACTCCTTTTTCCCTTCAAGTCTTTGCTGATACACAACCTCTCGTCACTTCATCTTATTTTTAAAAAATATCTTTCAACTAGAATACAGCTGCTATGAGAGAAGAGAAACCCTCTCATCTTGTTTACCACTGTATCCTTAAGAGCCTCAAATAATGACTAACATGTGGAAGAAGTGCAAACACTTCCAGAATAAATGAATGAGATAAACTGTAACTTGTAAGATCAATTTTTGGCTCTTACAGCCCAGACAATCATACCATTTATTCAACAGCTATTTAATGAAGGCCCCAAGACAGAGGTCCTCAAACTTTAGCGAAATGTAAGAATTACCTAGGGAATTTATACATGAGGCCTAAACTCCATGGTGACAAGTTGCCCATAAAAGCTGATTCGATTATAGGATCAACAGCACTACAATGTTGTATGTTCCACAGGTCCCCATACTATAAAGCACCTTTGCATCTGATATTATAGCAACAATTCTCATCTGCGACCAGATTTGTCCTTACTTCAGCCAAGCCTTTGAGAATCACTTATTTGTGTCACAGATCTAGTACATCTCAAATGTCCCCTGAAATTCCATTGCTCTGGGTGGTCATGTGAATATTTAAGTTTTGTTTTTGTTTTTAAGATTTTTATTTATTTATTCATGAGAGACAGAGAAAGAGAGAGGCAGAGACACAGGCGGAAGGAGAAGCAGGCTCCCCATGGGGAGCCTGATACAGGATTCCATCCTAGGTCCTGGGGATCATGACGTGAGCCAAAGGCAGACATTCAACCACTGAGCCACCCAGGTGCCCCAGACATTTAAGTTTTCACAAAAGATTAGGATATACACGCACACATATACAGTGCTTTTCTTAAGAGATTTTACCTGTTTTTTAAAAATCTTAACTGCCTTCCTCTTCCATTACTTCTTTTTTTTTGTTTTTGCCTCCACCCCTCCTCCTCTCCATTACTCTTGATTTATGAATTCTGCTGAGAACTGGAACTTCTCTTGAGCCCGGATTATCTTCTCAGCCACAGGGTTGGTCAAGTCAGCTTGAATAACAGGCTTTAGCTATTGATACTTGATTCTGCCTGAAGAGGAACACTTAGCAGATCCTATTATAACATTTCTTTCCAAATCCTCAAAGGTCAGCTTCATGTGCTGTTTGGTAAAAAGCCTATGTTGGTTGTAAAGAATCAATTTTTATTTATTTATAGTCTCAAAACAGAATAACCTGCATTGTTGTTGGTTATAAATGTAACAAGTGCTTCATGTAAAAAAAAAAAAAAAGTGGAGAATGAGCAAAATAGGTGAAGGGTATTAAGAGGTAAAACTTTCAGTTATAAAATAAGTCATGGGGACAAAAAGTACAGCATAGGGGATACAGTCTATATAATACTGTAATAACTTTGTATCCTGATAGATGGTAAGCATTATCATGGTAAGAAATACACAATTATCATAACACTATGTAGTACACCCAAAAAGTAATACAATATTGTATATCAACTATACTTCCAAAAAGTATATTAAATATAAATAAAAATTCCCCAATAATCATACCACATATCTTTCCAAACTTTTATGTATGAACATATTTTCACATAGGTTTCTAACTTAAAAGGAATCATCCTATAACCTGCTATATAGGTTATAGCATCCTATAACCTGCTATAAAGGAAAAACACCTCTTGTGTGTCTCCTTTACTGTTAATACTCACATGGAACCCTATGTGCAAAGTTCCCCCACACCCAGCAACTCCAACTCTACAGTTGCTGTCCTGCAACTTAACTCAATTTGGACATGATCCACCTAGAGACAGCATCAGATCCTACAAATTAAGAGCTCCATCCCACCCGACTGGCCCAAACCCCACCCCTACTTCAGATGCCAAATGCAAGTCCAGGTTGTCACCTCTGCTTTTGACTCATGGGCTATAAATTGGAAGTTCCTATGACCTCTTCCTCAAGTGCAATTAAATTGCTAAAGAAGCTCATAGAACTCAGAAAAGTAGTTTACTTATTAGATTATCAGTTTATTCTAAAGACTATAACTCTGGGAATAGGCAAATAGAAGAGATGCATAGGACAAGGTTTGTGGGAAGGGGCACTGAGCTTTCATGACCTCTGGGTGTGCCATCCTTGCACTTCCACATGTTCACCCAACTTGGAAGCTCTCTGAACCCTTCTTTAAGGTTTTTTTTTTTTTTTTAAGATTTTATTTATTTATTCATGAGAGAAATGCAGAGACATAGAGGGAGAAGCAGGCTCCCCAGGGGGAGCCCCATGTGGGACTCGATCCCAGGACTCCAGGATCACGGCCTGAGCCAAAAGCAGATGCCCAACCACTGAGCCATCCAGGTGTCCCTCCTTAGGGTTTTTACTGTAGGTTTTAGTACATAAGCACGATTGGTCAAATCACTGGTCATGAGTGATTAACTCAACCTCCAGCCCCGTCCCTTTCTCAGAGGTGGGGGTGGGCTAGGTGGCGCTGAAAGCTTCAAACTCTGAAAACCAGACCTCATCCTTAGGGGCCTTCCAAAAGTCACCTCATGTGTGGTTGAAAGGGGATTGTTATAAATAAAAAAATATATACCCTTATCTCTTATTAGGCAATTCCAAGGGTTTTAGGAACTCTGTGCCAGGAACTGGACAAAAACCAAATACATATCCATATCTCTTATTATAAGCCATATTATCACACCTGTTTAAATCATTTAACATTACAGGCATTTCTTCCATGTCAACATTAAGACTTATCTTTCTAATGACTGCATAATACGCTACCTCATAAAAATGGCAAAAATATTTAAAGTAATACCCTCTGTTGAACATCATTTCTAATGTTCAAAATTATAAATGATGCTGCAACACATCTGTACACATTATATAAACATCTGTACACAACTCTAACTCCTTAAAATAAATCATTAAAAACAATCAGGTTTAGTTGCGCTGCCCAATATGGTAAACACTAGCCACATGTGACTATTTAAATTAACTGAAATAAAAAATTTTGAAATTCAGTTCCTCAGCTCTACTAGTCACATTTCAAATACTCCAGCTGATGACAATTATTAATATGTGGTAGCTGATGGCCAGTAGGCAACCGTATTGAACAGAGTAGATATAGAACATTCCCATCACTGCAGAAGGTTCTATTGATAGCCCTGGTCTAAAGAAACATCCATATAAAAATTTGATACCTGTATCCCACAGAAATGATATAACACTTTAAACTCTTGAAATTAGTATACGCACTCCTACATCCTCTCATTGACGGTATCAGCTAACTATATGAGACATAGTGCTTTAATTTGCCTTTAAAAATTATCAGTGAGGGGAAACCTGGGTGGTTTAGTCTGTTGAGCCTCTGACTCCTGGTTTCAGCACAGTTTATGATCTCAGGGTTGTGAAACTGAGCCTCATATAGTGCTCTTTGGTTGGTGGGGAGTCTGCTTGATGATTCTCTCCCTTTGCCCCTCCCCCTCCTTGAGTGCGCATGTTCTCTCTCTCTCTTTCTCTCTCTCCAAAATAAATACATAAACCTTTAAAAAAATTAGTGAAGCTGCAAGTCTTCACATTTTTTGGCTCTGTTTACTTTGTTGCTATTGAATTATCTCAACTTTGTCTATTTTAAAAGAAATCAAAGCTATCCTGTTTCAGATCACCTACAAAACCAAAACATATGTGCAGTGAAGAGACATTTCTTCATCTATTTTGCTGGTTTCCTAAGAACTTTATAAAGATATTTATCAAGACGCCATAAAAATAACTAAGAATACCACCACAATTACATAAAGGCAGTCTGTACACTCATGAGATTGTTTCCTTAGTGGAGTTATAACAATGGCTAATACCACAGCACATTGTTTCTACGAGGTATTGTTACAAATTTTTGAATTAAGCTATGAAAACATGAGTTGATATACAAATATAAAATATAAAATGTTTATATTTGAAAAGTGATTTACACAAAAGTCTGGAATTCAAGAAACCAACCTAACGGGAATTAGAACAGTAGGTCTGTGGGTTGGTAGAGGTGGAGGGAATGAATGAGTGGTAAAGCATACGAAGGGAGATTCTGGAATGATGGAGATGTTCTGGATCCTAATAAGGGTGAGTTGCACAGGTATATATAGTTGTTAAGACTCCCTGAACTATACACAGAACTTAAACAGTTTCACTATATGGAAGTTACATCCTAATTTTTAAAAGGAAGAAAAAAGTTTAATAGGCATTGCGCTATTTAGAATATTCAACTTATAGGTAATAAAAGTAATTATTTTAAATACTTATAGAACTTAAATGTGATTCCTGGTCAGGAAACACAGTTTTACTAAATTGGGGAATGGAAAGCAGAGTATGTAATATCTAGAGCCAAACCACACAACTATCAAGCCAATGGAACTGTAGAAAATTCACTATCAGGACAAAATGTATTAAGGTATCAGAAAAGCACTGCTAACATTTCAACACAGACATTTAATCAACATTTCTAAAAAGCCTGCACCAGGGAAATGAAAACTGAACCAAACCCTTTCTGGAAAATCATTTCCCTAATTATCAAAGAGTATGTGATTTAATTTTCTGAGCCATTTCTGCTGAGGTAGTTTATGAAATTGGCTCTTCTTTGCCCTTTATTTTTCTCTTCTGGCAGCACACATTAGCACAAAAGCTAATACATGCATGTTAAAACTAACAGGCTTGAAAATTAAAAATGCCTAAGGAAAGACAAGATGTTCCTCTCCATGTCACATTACCTCCCCACTCCCACTGTTACAATGCACATTTAGTATCCCGGCCCAATATCAAAATAGCATAAGCTGTTTAGTGAGTGAGTTCTTCAGAAGCCAAGGCTACAAAATCTCATTCAAGTTCTTTGCAGACAAGCTCAGTTGTTACGGTAACTCTTCAGATAGCCTTGCTTATGGGATGAGAAGGAAGGATACATGGGGGATACCAAGACTTCTGTCTCCAAAAGTGAAGGGTTGCCCAGGTAAGGATATGTCCCAGGGGCAAAGAAGCAGGAAAGTGGACATTTTATTAGCGTATCTGCTTTGTAGAAAGACAGCTATTTTTGTTACTAAATTCAACATTATATTTAAGAATCAAACAGATCTAGGTTTGAAAATCAGTTCTGCCATTTACTAGATGTGTGATCTCAGGCAAGTTACTAAGTTCTTTTCTTTTGTGGGGAAAGTATGTATGAACAGTATGTTCCATAGGTGTGTTGTGAAGATTACATGAAAACACAAATAATTTCATAAGCTCAGTGTCTGGCATTATTATAGGTGCTTAACAAATGATAACTACTATCCCACATGATTCTGTTCCTCAAGAACATTATGTAAATAATGCAGGCCCTAGTCACTGCACTCTGCACCAAACCACCACTAGGATATTCAGGCAGTCATCTGTTGCTATTAAGGAATTAACACAAATAGACAGCATACCATAATTCTAAAGTCTAACAAGTGTCCCATAAAGGAATGGAATTTCAGCAACCAACAATCAATAAAGACTTTTTTTTTTTTAGAGGTGGGGGTGACGAGTGGGAGAGAGAGATAATTTTTAAACAGACTCTACGCCCAGCTCGAAGCCCAACTCAGACCTCGATGTCACGACCCTGAGATAATGACCTGAGCCAAAATCAAGAGTCGGACACTTTAATGGACTAAGCCATCCAGGTGCACAGATAGCATTTTTTTTTTTTTGAGAGCTAAAAGCTATATATAGGTGCTAGAAAATAAATTATATAAGATAGACATAAGAACTCAATATTGACCAACAAAAAAAAAAAAAGAAAAAAAAGAAAAAAAAGGAAAGAAATCTGCCAAGCAGACAGTGAATGCTTCCTTGCCATGATACTGATTTATCTTAGCTCCATCACTAATGAAGCAACAAGGACACAGATAGGCAAGTAACTCTTTACCACATGATGCAATCTATGTTTCAGTAGCAGCCACATTTATTCACTTTAAAAAGCAGTTTATGCGGCAGATCATGCACAATAAATATTTACCTGTTTCTCCTCTTCTGGCATGTTTTTTTCCAGTTCTATTAGGTATTCTTCATCAAGTTCAGAGGAATTCACATTATCATCAGGTTTGTTCTCAACCTTGTCCACTCCTGGCTCCTCCTTTTCAAATGAGGCACTAGAGTCATGAAAACACTCTTCTCCCTGGTCTTCTTCCTGAGAATGAGCCTCAACATCTTTGAGCAGCTTGTTGTGAAGATGGTGATCTTTGGGATCAGAAACTGGAGGACTAGCACACTCTGCTTCCTGGTGATCTGTAACTTTCAAACCATTGAAGAGATCCTCTGGAACACTACAGTTTTCTGACTTCTCCCCCATGCTGTATCAGTGAGGGAAGTGAAGCTGAAGCTCTGGGGAAAGAGAAAATATGTTAGGTAATGGTGCTTATACAGTTATCTACCACTTTCCAAAAGTCTGCCTTATTCCACTTAGCTTTTAACAGAGACCTACGTTAGTATGGTTACAGTTTCCAAAAAAGTGAAAATCCCCTTCAGTTTTCTTTCAATTAGTGAAAACAGGTAAATATTCATGTAGGTCTTTCATAAACGGAAAGTGGTAGAACTCCACCTTTTGGAAAATGGGGGTAGGGGTGCATGTGGATAATGTGGATAATCTTTGCTTTAGGCCATTTCAGCTCAGGAAAGGCTTGACAAGAACACTCAACTTTTGCATAGCAGAGGAAACTTGTTTTTTAAAAAAAAATCTGGGGATCCCTGGGTGGCGCAGCGGTTTGGCGCCTGCCTTTGGCCCAGGGCGCGATCCTGGAGACCCGGGATGGAATCCCACATCGGGCTCCCGGTGCATGGAGCCTGCTTCTCTCTCTCTCTCTCTCTCTGTGTGACTATCATAAGTAAAATAAAAATTAAAAAAAAAAAAAAAATCCAGGGGCAGTCCCGGTGGCTTAGCGGTTTAGTGCTGCCTTCCAATCGGGGCCTGATCCAGGAGACCTGGGTTCGCGTCCCACGTCGGGCTCTCTGCATAGAACCTGCTTCTCCCTCTGCCTGTGTCTCTGCCTCTCTCTCTCTCTCCATCTCTAATAAATAAATAAAATCTTTAAATAAAATACAACTAAAAAAAATCCAGGATGCCTCGGTGGCTCAGGTCAGAATTCCTGTGTCCTGGGATCGAGTCCGCACTGGGCTCCCCACGGGGAGCCTGCTTCTCCCTCTGCCTAGGTCTCTGCCTCTCTCCCTGTGTCTCTCATGAATAAATAAAATCTAAAAAAAAAAAAAAAAAATCCTATTACATATAAACTTCTGCATCAAAACCCAAAACATAGCCTAACTTCCTGTCACTGAAATTTATTATAAAAAAAACTGGTTATCGTAGGTTCATAATGCCAAATTTTTACTGACACTCCTTTCAGAATTTCATATAAGCAACGGGAGACTGTTTTGTTTTTTTGTTTTGTTTTGTTTTGTTTTGTTTTCTACGGGAGACTGGTTTTAATGTGGCTCTTCCTCTTTCCACTGCTCGAATTTTGCCGGGGTAGCCAAAACACAGGCATAAACTATTGTTTAACGGCAAGAAGAAAATGAAACGGCCCTAATCTTTATTCGGAATTAATAGCCCGCTCGTAAATTTAAAAAATGCAGGCCTGTCTTTCCAGTACCACCGTATGAAGCTCAAGAGTAAGTTTCTGATGGAGCTCGGAACCCTGAGGGTCAACTTTACCCAAACGTGTGTTGTAGAGCCAACGCAGGTCACAGTGGAATGGGAATCTGGTCCTCCTCGGGGTCCCCGCGGGGTCGGCCGCAGACACTAAGAGCGGTTCTCAATCCTGGCCAGACATCATAGCCCTCGGGAGGCTTTGGCAAGTCCTGCTGCCCAAACCGTATCCTCCGCGGGCTCTGACTCACCGGTCTGGCGCAGGCCCAGAGGACACCTGTGCTTTTAAAGGGCAGCCCAGGGGACCCTACTGTACCCCGCTGAGGACCGCGGCTGCACCAGCTGAGTCAGACCGCCAGCAGCCCCGCCCCCCCACCCCCCTCGTCGCGGCAAAATCACGCCAACAACCCCTGTGCCGCGACACGGGCCCGAATTCGTCCCAGCTCGCCCCAAGAGAACTTCAAGCAGCAAAATCTTAATTAAGACTTGGCTTCCACAGCAATGTTTTGTTTCTCTCTGCTCCCGGGTCTACCGTGAGAACGCGAGTTTGAGCCGCAGGGCTAAGCCAGGGCCCCCCCTGCGCCTCCCAACGGCTCGTCCTCTACCTGAGTCCCTCCCAGCCAAAGCGGACGGAGCCAGGCAGCTACTCACAGGTCCCCTGCTCCTCGCGTCTTCACCTTCCCAGCCTCCGGGATCTTCTATATCCGCTCCGTCAAGTGCACTTCCCTCGGCGCCAACCAATGGCGTCGCTGCTGGCAAAGCATCCTGGGAAATGTAGTGGAAGCCTCGGGGAGAGAGCGCGTTGCTGTCGCGTGATGTGACGCCATTGTACGGACGGAATTGCAAGTGTCGGTTGCCATTTTGGGTTACGGCAAGACTCCGCCTTCCTCTGCGCGGAGGAAAAAGAGGCTGCGTCCGGGCTGTTACTTTTTACTCCTCTCTGACTTCTGAAGCTGGCCATGCAGAGGGGAATCTTGAAGCATAAACCTTGTCCAAAATAAAGTTTGCTCAAAGTGTGCCTTTCAAGGGGCCCATTACTAGATCAAAACAGTTTTCATAATAATATTAAGTTGCTATTTGCCTTTTCCACCCTCCTTTCATGAATATACTGTTTTCCAGGGGATGTTGTCATGTGATCGCGCAAGGGCTTGAATGTAGAGGGAGCTTTGAGAATCCAGCTGTCTTCTATTAAGACGGATATTTGCATAAATGTAAAACAATGCCACTCTTCTCACTAAAAGGGTTTTTTGTTTTGGAAAATACAGTGGCATTGAATAGGTGTGTTGTTCTCGTAAATTAATAAATATTAAATATTTTTCCGTTCTCATTTCTAATACAGTAAATATTGATAAGTATGACCCACATAAACAAAAGCTTTTTGTGGTCTTCACTAATATTAACAGTGTTAAGTGGTCCTGGAACCAAAAATGAACTTTTGCCCAATGAACCCATTCAAGAAATGCTTGTTGAATGTTTGTTAGACCCCATGCCAGAAATACAGAACCGAAATATCCCTTAAGGAAGCCAGACAGGTAATCAGCAATAACAGCAGATTATTACTTAGTTTTCTGTAATTCACAGAACCTATTGCAGAGATAGCTGGGAGGGGCTTTTTCAGGAAACTTGTTTTTTGAATTTATGTCTAAATGAGGTTGTGCACACCCTTGCATTTTTGTGTAAGTCAAAAGCTTTAATATACAAAAAACATTAAAAATATATCAGAATTTTGGAAACCTTTTAATATTTAAAAAATTTAAAATATGGCAGGAACTTAAAAACTGTTCAGTAGTTAGTGCTCTTATGACCTTTAAGAGGTCTGGTGAGGTGCAAGGAGATAAAATAAATATAAATAAATAAATAAAATAAGTCACAGAGATGAAAAGTATAGCATAGGGAATATAGCTAATAATATTGTAATAATTCTGTATGGTGACAGTGACCATAGTTAGGTGGTGAGCACTGAGTAATGTACAGAATTGTCAAATCATGTATGTCTGAAACTCATAACATTGTATGTCAACTACACTTTAATAACAATAATAATAATAATAATAAGTTCTGTTAAATAAATTCTGGTATAATAGAAAGGCTATGCATTTTGGAGCAAAATAAGTAAATAAATAAAATAAACTTGAGTTGCAATGTCAGCATTTTTACTTTACTAGTTGTCCAACTTTGACAATTCTAGTAACTAACATTTATTGATTATGTGTTTGTTAGGTGTCACATGCTGTGAAAAACACTTTAGGTGGATTATTTATTATTTGAAATCTAAGTCTGGTTTGCCACTTACTAGCTTTGTGACGTTAGTGTAAATTAGTGCTTCTAAACTTTGATATATAAATTTGCCCCATATGTAAACGTGGGTTGGGTTTAAGTTAAACCCCTTAAGTTTTGGGAGAAAGAAATGATATAATCTAGAAGACAACGTGCACAGGGCTTGACACATAGTGTTTAATGAAAATTAGAGCCAATAATAATATGTGACAGGCCTTCTGACAGTAGTGGTCACAGGAAACCTAATAAGACACTGTTCCTGTCTTCCCCATTCCCAGGAGCTCACAACCTATTAGGGGAGGTAGAGAGTGGGCCTAAGATAAAAGGACTACTGAGCCTGAAGAAAGAAGCAATCCCCCCCCTTTTTTTTTTTAAGCCAAGAAAAGCCAACGTTCAA
Source organism: Canis aureus (assembly GCF_053574225.1). Taxonomy (NCBI): domain Eukaryota; kingdom Metazoa; phylum Chordata; class Mammalia; order Carnivora; family Canidae; genus Canis; species Canis aureus. Next base: position 52,489,924 of record NC_135614.1, read on the forward strand.
TTGGCCGAGTTTGGTAAGTCTTCACTAATAAGATATTTGAGTTATACTGTTGAAAGAGTAATAGTTCATTAAGAGGAAAAACAAAACAAACAGGACAGGCTGAGGGCTATCCTAAAAATCTCAGGAATATTTTTGGAAATGATAAATAGTTGGATATTGCTAAAGTAGAGAGCGCAAAGCAAGAAACACATTTTTACAAATAGAAGTCCACCAATCAGATCCTGGAACCACAGAAATTTTGTCTTAGTGCTCAAAGCCACTATGTAAAAGGAAAAGAAAGGTTTCTCATCTAGAGGGCTGTTCTGTTGTTATTTTCCCAGGGTAGAGACCATGTCTGTCTTGTTTACAGCTGTAAGGGGTCAATGAACATTTTGTTATCACGTGGGTGAATGATTCTCTTTCAGGGATTTATGGCCAAAACACTGGGTAATGTGGTACTCTGATGAGTTGTACAAAAAGATTTTGAGACTCCTGGAGTCATCTCACTGGATTGTTGTAAGAATTAAATGGTGTCATGTTTTATCTAAAGCATAAGTGAAGTGCTCAAGACAGAAAAAAATAGTATTAACAGCTCTTAGCATGGTAAGTGCTCAATAAACATTTGCAGTTATTGTATTACTATTATTAATGGTCTCACAGTATTACCAACATTATGATTACTATAGTACTTGTAATTTAATTATTAATAGCATTACTTATGATAATTTTAAGAGTGATATTTGTGAAGCTTTTATTTACACTCCTCAGAGGGCTGAACCCCTAAGTTTATTGAACAAATGGAAGCTGAACATGAATGAATGAATAATGAATGAATGTTAGGCATCATACAAGACCCTATGGTGTATGCAGCAATGAATCAGGAAAATAGCAAAGGAACCATTTTCTCTTTGCTTTTCTTTCTGGGGGAGCAGCTGGGTGATTTCTTAGGATTTCTTAGTGGCATGAGATGATACAAGAGGAGTCTTTTTTATTTTTTTTTCAAGAGGAGTCTTATACTCAAGATGGTTCTTTGGGTCACTGCCATGACAATAGGATTACTGTCCAGTATGGTGGTTAAGAATGTAGGCTCTGGAGTCAGACTTCCTTGGTCTGAATCTCTGCTCTGCCTCTTAGCAACTGTGTGATCTGATCTTAGACAAATCACTGAACCTTGATATCTACTTCATAAGGTTCCATGAAGCTTAAATGAAATAACAAACCAACGCACTTCCTACAGATCCTTGCACAAACTTTAACATAAAATAGATTGCTTTGTGGAGAATCTGCAGGCAGGGATGGAAATCACTCCTGCCTTCCCTGGTGACTTATATATACACTATGCTAAACTTTTGGAAGGTTCTGTGCATCTACCCTCCCCGGAACTAGAGATTTAAATCTATGCTAGACTGACTCAGTTTTTTTCTGTGCCCAAAGTGGATATATTCAGACCATGGGGCTTACAGAGCCTAGCTCTGAAGATAAAGCTTTATGCTCTAGGATCCTCTAAGTCCTGAACTCTACTCTCCACATTCTCCCAGAGTCTGGGTGCATGAACTTGCCAAAGAGAGGTCCAATGTCCAGAAATAGCCAGGGATGCTAAAAGAATTCCTGAAGATGAGAGGTATTACATAAAATATATAATTAAGATGCAGATCCTGTATTCCTATAGTGTTGTCAAAAGATGCTATTGCTTCTTATTTATTCGCAGTTCCAATCCTCAAAATGAAATTTCTGATAGGAGACATAATCAAGAGCTAACATTTTGTGCATTTAAATTCTTAGATTTCTGTTTTCCCTTAGATCACCATGTCTAATAGCAATATAGTGTGAGCCACATATCTAACTTTAAATTTTCTAGTAGCAGCATTAAAAACAGTAAAAGAAGTGAAGTTAATTTAAATAATATTTTCTTTAGCCCCATACATCTAAAATAATCTCATGTGAACATGTAATCAACATAAAAATCAAGAGAATACATTCTATTTTTCATACTAAGTCTTTGGGAACATGTGAATATTTCACTGTTATAGCACATCTCAATTTGGACATTAGATTTTCATTGAAAATATTTGAATCTGTTCTTATATTTCATAAAATTTACAGTTAAGTAAATTCACAAATCCAGGTTTTTTTCAAATTACTTCCCGGGGATCCCTGGGTGGCGCAGCGGTTTGGCGCCTGCCTTTGGCCCAGGGCGCGATCCTGGAGACCCAGGATCGAATCCCATGTCGGGCTCCTGGTGCATGGAGCCTGCTTCTCCCTCTGCCTGTGTCTCTGCCTCTCTCTCTCTCTTTCTCTCTCTCTGTGACTATCATAAATAAATAAAAATTAAAAAAAATTCAAATTACTTCCCAATGACTGAATCAAATATTAATTTTTAAATTTAATTTTATTAAAATTAAATAAAATGAGAAATTTAAGTCCATGGGGCACCTGGGTGGCTCAGTTGGTTAAGCATCTGCCTTCGGTTTAGGTCATGGTCCCAAGGTCCTGGGATCAACCCCCACATTGGGCTCCTTGCTCTGTGGGGAGCCTGCTTCTCTGTCTCCTTTTGATCCTTCCACCTACTTGTGCACTTGAGCTCTTTCTCAAATAAATAATAATATCTTTCAAAAAAAAGTAATTTAAGTTCAAGGTTGCACTACCCACATTTCAGGTGTTCAATAGGCACATGAAGCTAGTCTCTACTGTAGTAGGCTTAGACTTTTCAGAACATTAGCTAACATTCATAGAGAACTTGTATGTGTCAGGGGCTGTGCTCATTATTTTACATTTGTAATTGTAGATAATCCTTATGATGACCCTGGCCTCCCTTCACTCTTGTTTCTTATAATCCCTTCACCATGCAGTAACCAGGCTGATGTTCAAAAACATGAATCTTGGAGCACCTGGGTGGCTCAGTTAAGTGTCCAACTCTTGATTTTGGCTCAGGTCATGATCCCAGCATCATGAGGTCAAATCCTGCATTGAGCTCTGTACTGGGTGTGAAACTTGAGTGAGATTCTCTCTCTCCCTATGCCCTTCCCCACCTACTCACTCTTGCTCTCTCTCTCTAAAAAAGTAAAATAAATAATAATAAAAAACGATTAATCCTGTACAAGTTTTATCTGTTGGCATTGACTTCCCATTCTGATAAGAATAAAATCCAAAATTCCTTATCATGATTCATAAGACCCATGAAATCTGGTCTCTACCCACCTCTCTGACATCATTTTGTGCCACTTTCCCTTTGGGATACTACTTTGCTTTCTGTTCCTAAAACACAATAGTATTTGCCCCATGTCCAAATCTTTGTACTCAATAGTCAATAGTCCCTCTGCCTAAAGACATTAAGAGCCCTTCCTGTGGTTTGCTCATTTTCATTCTTCAGATTTTGCCTTAATATCACTTAAGTAGCTCACTCTATTACATCACTCTGTATATCTCCTTTCTATCATTTATCATGTCTGTAGCAATCTTGAGTATTTACTTATTCCAATATTATAAGTCCCTTTACTAGGATGTAAGAGCTACAGAGATTTGTCTTCTTTTTTTTGCCGTCAAGCTTGTAGAGCCTAGCACAGTGCCTGGTACTTAATAGGCAATCAAATACTATAGAAATGGATGACACTGGTAGGTATTATTATAAATAAGACTGAGGCTCAAGGCACCTGGGTGGCTCAGTTGGTTAAGTGTCTGCCTTTGGCTCAGGCTCAGCCCCCCGTTGGGCTCCCTTCTCATCAGCAATTCTGCTTCTTCCTCTCCCTTTTCTCTTACCCCTGATTGTGCTATCTCTCAAATAAATTAAAACTAACTAAATAAATAAATTTAAAAGAAAAAAAAAAGACTGAGGCTTAGAGAGGATAAAAGTTTCCCCCAAGGTCACTCAGCTAATAGAACAGACTGAGAACATAAAGCTAGGTCTAACCACAAACTCTATGTTTTTCTAAAGAACAAAAGGGGTGGGCAGATAGAGTAAACTTAACTGCAAAAAGGAGTGATTTTGAAGGTGATTTATATCTGTAAAAATGTATGTGGATATATACTTGGCAGGAAAACTCAGAAGTTTTTTAGTGTCAAGCAAATGGCTCAGAGCCTGGTTAAAGATGAGGCCTCTAATGCTTATGATGGATGGATGAAGGTCCCATATACAATGGAACTGACTGTCTTGGAGTGAATCATCCTGAAAAATGCCAAGACAAGCATCCTGCACCCACTTGCCTGACTGTGCAACCCCTCTTTGCCCTCAACCTTAGGTCATTTGGACCAAGAAAGGGAATTTGTGTGCCTCAACCACAAATGGAATGACTGAACTAGCACATTTTTTTCCCTTGGGACTCATCAGCTGGACCAAACAATCTGTTCTGAGTTAGGAACCATACTCCTAACCTCATTTTGCCATATTAAATGTCAATGTCCTTCTCAAAGCATAAAGCCCTGTATTCGTGATGTACAAACCTTTGCAAGCTCAGAGGGCCAATTTTGGTCTGGCAGGTGGCAAGGGCAATAGTCAGAAGGAAGAAGTGGATGTATGTTGAGTGCCAACTGGGTTGTCAACTGGGTGTCTGTCAAACACTGTGCTGAACATTTTCATCTGTCATTCCCCTCATTGAATCCTCTCAGTCTCCCTTTGAAGGGGAAAGAAATATTTTCACTCCAGAAAAACTGGATCAGAAGCTTCTGATCAGGTCAAGGTGGAGACAGTGGATATTTGGACAGCTAAGGAAAGTACAAATTCCTCAGCAAGCAGCTCAATCCCAGGATTCAGATCTCAGCTTGGAGGCTCCTGCTCTGGGGGCTTGCATTTTTAAAGAGGATGCTTCCTACCTGACCCTACCACTCCAGGTACTGTCTGACAGCACTCCATTTCACAAATCATGACATGTTAAAAAAAATCATCTTTAATTATTTTACTTACCTCTTGTTTTTCTTTTTCTTTTTTTCTAGAGAGAACGTATAGCAGAGTTTTAGAGCAGGAGTTGGCAAACTTTTTCTGTAAATGGCCAGGTAGTAAATATTTTAGACTCTCTAGGCCATGCAGTCTCTGCTATACCTGCTGGACTGCTGGTGTCACATGAAAGCAGCCATAGACACCATGTAAATGAATGAGAATGTCTGTATTCCAATAAAACTTTATTTACAAAAGCAGACATCAGGCCGGACTTGGCTAAAGGGCTGTAGTTTGCCAACCTGTGTTTTAGAGCACAGATTGTAGCACCACACTGGACAAGACTGAATAGCAGCTCAGCCCCTGACTAGTCCTGTAAACTTGGACAAGCTCCTTAACCTCAATAAGGTTCTGATTCCCTATCTGTAACACAGGGATAATAATAGTATTTTCCTTCTAAGTTGATGGGGAAGCATACATGGATTAACATATGTAAAATACTCAGAGCAGAGCAGGTCTTTAAAAGTGTTTAATCTTAGCCTTTACATTTCACAAGGGCAAAGGCCACATGAGTTGTGTCCTGAGTCCTTGGCACAAAGGAGTCCTTGCAAAAAGGAGGCAGTCAGGAAACACATGTCCAGAAATGAATGGATGAATGATCTTTTATTAGCCTCAGAATGAAAAAAAAAGAGTTTGTTGATTTTTTAAAAAATAGAAAATAGGTTTTTCCTTTTTAGTAGTGTAAAAATGTTCCCCAAGTCTAACTTTTAGCTAGGTTCTCTACATAGCTCAGACCCCAGCACCAGACTAAAATTCTCTCAAAGCCAGAAGAAAAGGCAGCTTCCATTGTGCAAACCAAATATTCTCCCCAACAAAGACATCCCAGAGTATGTATTTCCATAAATTCTTGGGAAAATTGGCCAAAATACCAGCTTGTTTAGGAAGCATCTTTCTTGGCCAAGCTGACCACCTCAGAGTGCCCCGTGTTTTTGAGTACAAGACTGTAAAAGCACTCAGTACTACCCTAAACATAATTCGAAGTCCTCTCTAAAATATAATTTAACAAATAAGATATTTGTAGATCTTTATTTGCTATTTAAAACATTAATTATGGCTACCTTGGAAGATTTCTTGGATGAATAAATATGTAATAAGTATTCACAGATATTTTAAAAGCACAAATTAGGAAGGAAACCAACTTTCCCAATTTCCCTGTTATTTGCCTCTGTTTAGAGATGGCAAAGGAAATGACTGGTTGATCCATGACTTTTTTTAAACCATGGTATGTTGACTCAAATTTTTCAAAAAGTCTAAGATAATTATGGCTATATGGCCCATTGGTAAAATCTCATTTTGTCTCCTTGTGGTCTTAAGTAGCTTCAACCAAGTGCATTCAAGGTGAATTTCCCCCATTATTATTGAATTTTATACTAGTTTAATTGCAATCTGGCACTAGAGAATATATGGCTAGAGCAGGAGACATATCTGGAAGTGATAAAAAAACATCAGCATCTCTAGAAAATAGGTTTAAAGTTAAGTGATTTAACAACACTCAGCAATTACTTAGCATTTCAGAAGGTGACCCTGTGTACTGAACATGCATAACCTGTGTACTTGAGTGTGCCTAATGTAATTATTTTGGTTCTCCTGGCAGCTCTGAGCTAGGCAAAGCATGTGTTATTCCCATTCTACAGAAGACAAAACTGAGGGACTTGTTCAGGGTGGCCATGAATGGCAGAATTTCATTTATAGTCAGAAGGACACAGAAATCTCACAGTTCAGGGGTTCTTCATCTCCTTTCATTCTGTGGATTCTTTTGGCAGTCTGCTGAATCCTGTGGACCCCCTTTCAGAAAAATGTTTTCAAGTGCATGAGACAAAATCCACAGGATTATGAACAGAATAAATCATACTGAAATAAAGTTACTGAAATGTTAAAAATATATTTTTGTGATATATATGTTATATATGTATGTAACCCATTAAATATGGCAGGAGTAGTAACTACCATGATTTCTCAGTAGTGATGAGTATAAATAATATTTTAACATATCTAAAACAACTAAAATATGCTATAAAAAGCCTGTGATTTCTTTTGGTTGAAAAAATCACAGATTCTACTAATATTACTGTGGTCTGTTGCCTACAGTCGTAATAAAAGAAAATACTACATTTCAATTAGAGGTCAGTGAAAATAAGAATATAATGTTTTCCCCCAAATTCCTGACCATCCCCCCTGAATTTTATCCATGGCCCTATAGGAGTCTATAGAGCCCAAGCAAGAACTTTGAACTCTAGTCCAATCCCTCATAAACATGAGGAAACTGAGGGCCAGGGAGGGAAAGAGACTTATTTGGGATGACTTACCATGTACTACCAGGGCTTAAACTAGAACCCAGGGTGAGGGTGCCTGGATGCTCTGTCATTAGAGCATGCAATACTTGATCTCAGGGTCATTAATTTAAGCCTCATGCTGGGTGTGAAGCTTACTTTAAAAAAAAGAATAAACTAGAACCCAGGGGTTGAAAAGACCTTCCTTACAGGGTTTTTATGAAGGATAAACATATTAATATATGTAAATGCTTTGCACAGTATCAGACACACAATAGCCATCTTGCAGAAAAGAATGTCAATGTGATGCAGTAGAGGCACACATATGGGCCTTTCTGGAAGTCTCCTTAAAAGGGGGACAGAGTCAGTTCTTTGCCCTTGTGCCTTTCCTCTTTGGGAGTGAAGGAAGGACATCATGGCCACGTTAGAAGGATGGTACAGGCAAATACTAGATGGGACATGGGCTTTTCCCAGCAGTATGAGGTGGCCACACCTTCCTTGGATGGCCTACCTCCAGTCTACCCACATGAGAGAAAACCAAAATCTTCTGACTCTTCAAGCCTCTGTTACTTGTGCTCTCTTATGTGCAGCCAAACTCATTCTCTCGCTGACATAGTCCTTCTTCTAGTAGGGTGATGGAGCCTCTCGGGGCTCTTCCCTAGAAAAGCTTCAATTCGACGTTGCTTGGCAAGGGTTCAAGGGTGAGAGGACTTAAGGTGGTGCCCGGCCCGATTTCAAGTGCACAGAAACAGGCAGTTGTTATTACCATCATGGTTTCAGTGCCCCATGGTTCTCTGCTCTCTACCCGACTGGCTCCTGGCTTCAAAACCACATACAGCTTCCCACACCCAGGCCACCCTCCCGCTGTGGCTCTGTGACACAGGCCTCCAATTTGGCCTTGACTGAATGCTTATCATGTCTCCCAGAAAGAGACAGCTGATGAAAAATGCTGACAGAGACAAAACACCTAATAATTAGTGGCTAACAACCACAGACATGGAGGCAATTAGGTGGTTTATACAAATTCAGGGACTGAGGCAGCGTCCCACTAGTCCTCAGGTTTCTTGCATCAGCCGCAAGAGTGGTTTCTGCCAGTTGTGCTGACTTTACAGGAAGAATGTGGCATGAGAAGTGATTGGAGAGGTTGTGAGGAGGTTGAGAAGGATCTTTTGGATCTTTTTTTTTTTTTTTTTTTTTTTTTTTGAGAAGGATCTTTTAACACGAAATGCCGTCCCACCCTTGGTCATGTCCTGCTCCAGTGGCCACTTTGCTGTACCTCCTATAATCAAAGCTGTAAGGCTCATGTGGAAGCCTTAGAAGGGCCATGGGTAATGCCATGGGCCTTAGAAGGGGCCAATGGGTAAAGATGCATGCAAGTCGGGCTTCCCAAAGATACACTTGGCTACTGACTTGGTACAGCACGGAGTTGTTTCCCCACTGGGTCCTTTTCCTTCGCTTTGCACTGATGGATTGGGGACTGAGTGGGATGCCGCTGCCTGCCAAAGTAGGTTTCCTTCTCTGTGGGACCTAGAAGGGAGGCATGTGTCTCTCCACCCTTTGGGCTGGTGGGGCTTCTGTAGATGTACTGGGCAGGCTAAAACTTGGCACCCCTCCCAATTAATATCCTTTTATCACCAACAGCTTTTATATTTTTAAAGATTTTATTTTATTTATTCATGAGAGGCGGGGGGGGGGGCGGCAGAGATAAAGACAGAGGGAGAAGGAAGCAGGCTGCATGCGGGAGCCCGACGTGGGAGTCGATCCTGGGTCTCCAGGATCATGCCCCAAGCTGAAGGCAGCACTAAACCACTGGGCCACCAGGGCTGCACATCCAGCAACTTTTAAATTAACATCATTTAGCGGCACTTGGTTGGCTCAGCCATTTAAGGGTCTGGCCCTAGATTTTGGCTCAGGTCATGATCTCAGGGTTGTGAAATCGAACCCCACATCGGGCTTTGTGCTGGGTGTGGAGCCTGCTTACAATTATTTCTCCTTCTCCCTCTCCACCCCTCCCCCCTTTCTCTCTCCCTCTCTTAAAAAAAATAAAAAAATAAAAAAGCGCACCATTTAAAAAATTCAGTAGAAGAACAGGCCTCACTTGAAATCCCAGTGCCATTCCCCAAAAGTGACATCAACAATGGTATGCTGTGTATCCTTCCAGAAGATTTCAATACACTGTTATGGACTGAATTATGTCCTCCCCAAATTCATATGCTGAAGCTCTAACTCCTAATGTGACTGTATTTGGATATAGGACCTATAAGGGGGTAATAAAGCTTAGAGGAGCTTGTAAGGGTGGGGCCTCACTCTAATAGGACTGATGGCCTTAATAAGAAGAGGAAGAGGGACCAGGGATGTACATTCTCACTGAGGTAAGGCCATGTGGGGACACAGCAAGAAGGCAGTCATCTGCAAGGCAAAGAGAGTGGCTTTGTAGAAACCAACCATGTCTTGATCTTGAACTTTGGGCTTCTAGAACCATGAGAAAATAAATTTCTCAGTGATATTTTGTTATGGAAGCACGAGCTAATACATTGACTTAATTATTTAAATACACAAGCAGGAAAATTCATCAAAGTATGAAATATGTGCTTAATTTCTGTATTTTTCCCATTCTCCTTCTACCAAGTAGGCAGTCAGCTTTTGCAATTCCTTGGCTGAAGGATGGCTAACATGTACCTTCTCTTGAAAAGTTTTATCTCCATTCCCATGAGTACTGCATGAATATATTTGTTTGCCCACGTTCACCTCAAAGGCAAATTGTCAAACTCTGCCTGTAGATTTTATTTAGTGAGAATGAGGAAGAACTGATTTTCTAGAAATAAAAATTCATAGAGTCAGAGAAATCAGGCAGCCTGAGTGGCTCAGCAGTTTAGCGCCACCTTCAGTCCAGGGTGTGATCCTGGAGACCTGGGATTGAGTCCCCCGTTGGGCTCCCTGCATGCAGCTTGCTTCTCCCTCTGTCTGTGTCTCTGCCTCTCTCTCTCTCTGTGTGTGTCTTTCATGAGTAAATAAATAAAATATTAAGAAAAAAATCAGAGAAATCACCCAGTGGTGCCCCCTTGCACTGGTGAAGCAAACGAATGTTCCAAAGAAAAATTCAGGAGAGCATCTCACATACTTATTCTAAGTCTCTTTTGTGGTTTTCCTGAACTGGATATCTTTTGGGGACACAGGTTAAAGAGTGCAAAATTAAGATAATGAAACACATCACCCACTCCTCAGGAACAGACCCACACTATGCATTGTTTGGTTTCAGAATTTCAGTGATGGTGAGGCACCCACTGACTTTGTGTGCCTAACATCTATTATTTTTAGTGTATTCTTGTTCTAGCCACCCACATAGTTCAAGTGAATCAATTACTCTTTACCAGCAGACACTTAGAAGAAAGGGAATTCATTATTTTCCAGTGTGTACAAAAAAGGAAGAGCAAAAATTGGTATCAATTGTCTATCTTTCATTCTCCTGTCTCTTGACTTTGGGGCAGAAGATAACCATGGATTGGGGCCCACTTTTTTCAAGGTGGGGCTATTTTTTGATAGAGTTTTCTTACCCGAAGTTAGTGGCTTCTGCTGATCAGTGTTCAGAACTTGGATCTCCCCTCTTCCATGTCTGGGAGAGCCGAGGATGGGGTTGGTTGTGAGGAATGTTGCTGATGACCACAATGACACAAAGAAGCAGTACAAGGATGTGACAAGGATCTCCATGCCTGAACTACTAGTCTTGTCCCTCCTGGAACCAGCTTCTATCTGCCCAACTCTCCCGCATTTGTAAACAGGACTATTCTATCCTAGGAGCTGAGTTCAATTAACGAGGGCTTTCTTTTAGCTGGGCTTCCTAGGGGGTTGCACAAAATTATATTTTGATTTGTGACACATTTTGAGCCAAAATAAAATCACTATTTGAACACCTATTTTTTAACTTTATTCTTTTTTTAAATTTATTTTTATTTTTTTTATTTTTTAACTTTATTCTTAAAAGGAGCAGAAGCATTTGCATGAGAATGTTCCCAAACACAGGCAGAACAAGAACTTTATGAAATATGCTCTATGCTGTGATTACTAACATTTTTGTTGACTCTGACCAAATATGTACAGAGTCAGGTCTGTGTTAGGAAGGAATGGATTTTTAAAAAAATCTCTAAGAACTATCTTCTGGAACAGGAATGAAACCAATTATCTTTTCTACTAATTCATCCCAGTGATGTTTTAGCATTTCTTCTAGAGTCCCCCTTTCCCCAAGAAGCTACACAGCTGGCTGACTACTGAACCCAACTATCTACTCTAAAATCCCAGGCCTTTCAAGGTATCAGCCTGAGGCACATTGGGAACTCCTTATTCTCTTATCTAGTAAGATCTTTCTAAAGGTTAAACCATAGACAGTTGTTTTTGTTGTAACTTAAAGTGAATAGCCCTCTAGATCTCAGGTTTAGAGATGGTGTTCATTTGGGGGCTTTTTAGTAATCACTGCTCTGAGGGCTCTTGGAATAGGATGGATGATGAGAAAAATTTTGAATGATTATAATCTTGACCTCACTTCTCACGGGGACTGATCCTGCCAGTGGCATCCTCTTGAGAAGATAACTAGGACTAGTAGTGTGAGCGCAATTCAGGAAGACCTATTTCTAGAAGATTCTTTCACATCTAGAAGATGAGGTGCGATTTTGGAGGCAGTGAGATTGACCAGGCATTTATTTTGCCAACTGCCATCACTTCCCCTGCAGAGAAATTCTGTGATGGAGTCACAGCAGAGCCCTATATTACCATCAGGGTCAGCTTGTAAAGCCTTGGACCAGAAGCCAGCTCCTGTCTGCTTAGCTTTAATTTCCAAACCACAGGTCTCCCTGGCTCACTCTCCTTGTTCCACTACAGTGACACAGTGACAGGGTGGGGGTGAATGGGGCTGTACAATCCAAGTCTGAACCAGAACTTTGTCCACAGCATATAATTTCTCAAGGTCTGATGTGCTATGGTTCCTGAGAATTAACAGCAGAAATTGAACAGTGTACTTACATCTCCCAAACTGCAGTCATTAGCACAACCACATCATGATTTCTGTCGTTTCTGAGGTCCTCTATTATTTAGGTAAAGTGAAAAATGATTTCATCACTTAATAAAATTTGTTTTAAAAGGAAAATTTTATGTCATCTGCATAGTTGAAACACTAGTGCCACTTGCTCTAAAGAGAAGTTTTCAGTATCACTGAATACAATGAAAATAAAACAGTATGATTAAATTGGAGTTTTGAGGTCGTCTGCTGAAAGCTCTCATCTGGAGATCTGCTATCTTTTTACTTAAAAAAAAAAGTCGGGGTTGGGGGGAGAGACTGGCAAGTGTGAGAGGGTTGTTAAGGATTTGTGAGCACCGAAGTGAGTCTTTCAATTCGATGTAATCATAAGTAAAAGAGAGTACTTCCTCATTCTGTGGTTTAGTATTACAGCCCATTCAGTGTTTTCTTAAATCATCATGAAGTAGGCTCACTGCAAAGTACACCACTTGAGCAGTTATGGTATCTTAAAAAGTTAGGACCAGAAGGGCATAATGAGGTTGACTTCCTTCTTCCATAGTTGGGGAAAGATGAGGATAGACAGCTTATTACTTCTGCTTTTTCTCTGATACAGACAATGTAAACACCTTTGCACATCTTTGTACAAGAACATACATTTTATTGAAAGGGTGTTTGCTTAAAATGTTTTAGACGTTGCCAAGTTGCCTCCAAAATATCTGCACTACCTTACCCACCTCCATCCCCCGGCACTATATGTGATTGCCTCTGTCTCTACTCACTCAATAGATGGTTAATGGAAAAAAAAAATTTCCTGCTGTGCTATCAGAGGCCTCTAGAACCCAGGCCACTCTGCATGTATTTTTTTTTTCTAATGACACAGTAGCCAACCCGCCAGGTTATGTTCTGGGAATCTCTCCCTCCAGGAACACCTTCCCTTCCCCTCTGCCCTCTTGCTTTCTTTTCTTTTCTCTTTTCTTTCTTTCTTCCTTTCTTCCTTTCTCCCTTCCTTTCTTAGATTTTATTTATTCATGAGAGACACACAGAGAGAGGCAGAGACATAGGCAGAAGGAAAAGCAGACTCCCTGCAGGGGAGCCAGATGCGGGACTTGATCCCAGCACACCAATACAGGGATCACACCCTGAGCTGAAGGCAGATGCTCAACCACTGAGCCACTTTGGTGCCCCTCCCCTGCCTTTCTAAATCCTTCCAGGTGGGCTGCAGTTCTCCCTCCTCAGACGTTTCTGCCTCAGCCTCTGCCTGGAGGCCTCTGTGTAGTCAAGGTTTATCTAACTATACATTCCACCATTTGTTCAACATCTCTTAATCTGGAGCTTTTGGATTTTCCCACCAAAATATCCTTAATGGCAAAGTGAATGTATTCCTGGGAAGCACAATTGCAAGTGGCTAAAGGGAGAGGAAAATTTCTTTGAAGTCCCTTATTTTATCTCAAAATTGTAGTTTTATATTAAAAATGTTTTAAATCTCATCTCATCCAGTAAAATTGCTGCTCCAGGAGATGCCCCACGTTTATCCTACAGCGGTGTGGAGTCCCTGGCACATCTCTGCAGCCCAGGTAAAAAAAAAAGCAGCCTGGGTTTTATTCTCCACCCTAGCCTCAAAGCTCTCCAGGAAAGGGACTCAGATGTAGAGGGACCTCTCTGACACAGGGCTCAAGTTCAGTAAATCAGTATTACTTGCACTTTCTGCCTCTATCTCCTCCTGGAGAGGATAAGGATCTGTAATACAGAGACCGGCTAAAGGGTTGTGAGTATGGAGGTCTCTAATCACTTTCAGGGTGTGATGCCTGCTAAGATGTATGTTAATTTCCTATTACTGCTGTAACAAATCACTACAAACTTAATGATATAAAACAACACAAATGTGTTCTCTTCGGGCTGGAAGTCTGAAATTAGTTTCACTGGGTTAAAATCAAGGTGTCAGCAGATCCTTCTAGAAGCTCTAGAGGAGGCTGTTTCCTTGCCCTTTGCAGCTTCCAAAGGCCGCCTACGTCTTCCGGCTCTTGGTCCCCTCCTCTCATCTTCAAAGTCAGCTGCGCAGCATCTTCAAATGTCTTTCTGTCCTGACTCAGATTTCCAGAATGTCTGGTTCGCTGAAACACCAATGCGGGGCTCAGAGGAAGCGGCAGAGCAGTACAAGCTGAGTTGCAAAGCAACTTTGTCCTTAGGCACGGGGGACAGCAGGTGGCGCCGGGGTCCGCCTCAACCGCCGCACTTGGCCCATTCGGAGCACCTGCTCAGGGGAACGGAGCGTGGAGTGGTCTGGGTCACTGCGGTGTCTAAAGAACCGTTTCCCAGTCTCTGCACGCACGGAGGAAGGACGCCCTGCCCAAGGGCGCCGAGGGGCGGCCCCGGGAAGCTGGGCCCTCTGCGGCGCGCAGCTGGAGACGCCAGGGCGCCCGCGCGGGGCGCGCACAGGAGACACCCACGCACCTGGGCGCGCTGCGCCCCCGCCCGGGGCCGGAAGATCTGGGCTCCAGGCTGTGGCAGAAAACGCAGAAACCTAACGCCAAATATTTGTGAGCCTGCAAAAGAGGGAAATTGAAATCTCTCGGCGTGATTTAAACTAAAGCGTGAAACAACTGCTGAAGGATTTCTGGAAATGGTCTCCGGGAGCTTTTTACAACACTGCCCTTTTGCCTCCAGGCCTGGCTCCTTCTTCCTTGGAGGCAGGAGTGGGGAGGTCAACAATCTAAGACTTATGGGTCAGGTGAGAGTCTTACTTTCTCTAAAGCCATCCTGGGTTTAAGGCCGATGGCAGGCATGGCACACCTGGAAGTCACCTGTCAGGTCTCACAGTGCCCCAACCAAGCTTTGTTCCAAGCAGAATGCCCCTATTTCTAGCTCAGGATCAGATTTTGTCACCAGGGCCCAGAGGCAGCATTGCTTGGGCTCCCAGGTGACCCAAAGTCCTTTGAGGAAAGAGCTTCTTCAGAGATTAGAAGTGGTGTGCTGGTAAACTGCCTTCCAAAAAAAGAAAACCAAAGCCCTGATTTGTCATATTTGCCAAATTTTGTGGTATAAATATTCCTACGTCAGCAGACTTCAAGCTACCAGTGTCTCGTCACTGAGTGCAAAGTTGGAAAGACATGCTGATTATTGGCCTCATAGCTGGTAAAAGGCAACTTTAGCATGCCACTACTTGAGGCCTGGCCAGGGACCAGATACCAAGACATCATTCATTCACGCAACAAATTTTTAATGAGTGCCTGCTGTGTGCCAATTACTACTCTCTAATCTGGAGATCCAGAAGTGAATACAACAGATCAAGTTCCTGCCAGGGTGGAATTCACATTTTAATGTCAGTAAACAAGCAAGCAAATAAATAAATAAGATCAGTTCATGACAAGTGCTATAAAAAAGGGAAAGCTGGGTAAGGAGCTACAGTGAGAGGTGATCTATTTTAGAGCACAGGATCAGGGGAGGCCTCTTTGAGGTGATGACATCTAATCATCAAATGGAATTGGGGGAGAAGACATTGTGGGAGAGAAACAAGAGGTCAGTAATATATGGTACATGGTGCTGAAAGAACACTTGACTCTTGGAGACCTTAGGAATGCCAGTGAAGGTCCAGAGCAACTGCACTGGAATATCTGGGGCTTGAAACTTACAGTGGGGAAGATCCTGAGAGAAGGCACCTGGTGCCCCTTAACATCTCCCTGCAGGTAATTCCCAGTGGTGCGGGGAGAGAGAAGACCTGCCCAAGGTGTTCCTTTGGAAGGACCATAGCTGGGGGCTGGCTCTCCCCTGGGGCTCTCTGGAGCAGCAGAGTGGTCTGGCTGAGGAAACCCTGCTGAGTCTGCTGTGTTGGGGAAGCTACCAGCGTCTGTTTTTGGAGTCCATTCCTGAGAAATCTGTTGAGCTCATCCTGGGATCAGGGAAGGAGGGAAGGAAGGAGGATGCTTTAATCCTGGATGGTGCAGCAGATGCCTCCTTACCAAACCCTGCTCTGGAAGAAGCTCAGGAGCAGTGGCCTTGAGCTGGATTCATTGTGTGGGCTGGACCCCTCCACACCTGGCTGAGTCAGGGTGCTTCATCCTTCATAAACGTGCACACACACAGAACATCTTCATGGCTGGATTCACCCTTTGGATGGGGATTGACTGGACATTCGGATAGTGAATGACTGGATGACAATTTGTGATGTTCATCCACATTTCTGCCCCATACATCCCTTTCCTTACATTCAGGCAGGCAGCAGGTTTTGTGAGGCCTGGATGGGGGAAGCAGGAGAAGCATACAAGGTGTCCTCGCTTTATTTTCTAAAAGCCAGAGAGAGGGCAGAGTTGGGAGTGTGCAGAGGAGAAGGGAGTTTGAGAAGCGGGAGGGTGAGAATCTCTTCTTCCCGCACACAAAGGAGGCTGGGTATGTGCAAAGCAAGACTGGTAGACTGCTTGATTCAAAGCCTGGCTCTGCCTCCTGGAAGCCACATCCTTGTGAACCACTTAAACTTCTCTAAGTCTACAAATGAGACAATTATGGTGCCTACTTCAGTGAACATGTTACAAGTGTTCATAACATTATAGCTTTAGTCCCAAAGTTCTGGATTGTTTGTGCTTGTTATGGGGTGACTTGTTCCCCCAACCCCCCATCCCCAGCTCATATGTTGAAGCCATAACCTCCAGGACTTCAGAATGTGACTGTGTTTGGACATAGGGTCTTTACAGAGGTTAGTTAAATAATGTAAAATGAGGTTATTAAAGTGAGTCCTAACCCATTATGACCGGTGTTCACATAAGAAGAGGACTTTGGATATAGGGCGTGCATGGAGAAAGGATTGTGTGAGGACACAGGTGACTTAAACAACAATAATTTATTTCTCACAGTTCTGCAGGCTGGAAGTCAAAGATCAAGGAGTCAGCAGGGTTGATTTTCTCTGAGGCCTCTCTCCTTGGCTTGTAGATTGATGTCCTCTCCTTCTGGTACTTTGTTAAGGCAGCCTTAGCAAACTAACACAATACTAAATAAACTTTGGAGGTCCTGGAGGTTGGAGAGCACAAATCTGCCTCCCCTAATTTGGATGGGGAAAAAATTAAAGCCATTTGGATGTATACAAAAAAAACTATTATTCAGCCTTAAAAAAGAGCGATATCCGGGACGCCTGGGTGGCTCAGCGGTTGAGCATCTGCCTTTGGCTCAGGGTGTGATCCCGGGGTCCTGGGATCGAGTCCCACATTAGGCTCCCTGCGAGGGGCCTGCTTCTTCCTCTATGTCTCTGCCTTCTCTCTGTGTCTCTCATGAATACATAGATAAAGTCTTTTTTAAAAGAGAGAGAGAAATCCTGCCATTTGAGACCGCATGGATGAACCCAGAGGACATCGTGCTAAGTGAAATAAGCCAGATACAGAAAGACAAATACTGTATGATCTCACTTATATGTGCAATCTAAAAAGTTGAAGTCATAAAAATGAAGAATAGAAAGGTGGTTGCCAGAGGGGGGCAGGAAAGAGAGAAGCTGGTTAAAGGGTATTAAAATTCTAGCTATTTGGATTCCAGATGAGTAAGTCCTGGGGAATCTAATCTACAGCATGGTAACTATACTTAAAAATACTGCATTTGTATCTACTTGTTGAGAGTAGATCTTAAGTGCTCTTGACAGATATACACAAAAAGTCACTATGTGAGGCTATGAGTATATTAATTAATTAAAGTGTGGTAGTCCCATTTCCCAGTGTATACATGTATCAAAACATCAAGTTGTATACCTTAAATACATACAATTTTTATTTGTTAATTATATCTCAATAAAGCTGGGGACAAATAATCAAACCACAAAGTACATCCCTTCCTGGCCCAATCTCCTATTCTTTCCTATCATCCTCTGTCTCCTTGGCAAGTCAAGACCAGAAGGGGCCAGACCTCATATCTTGCCCAGTATTTCATTAGCTTCGTCAAGAGAGTGAACACATTTTGGGCACCAGTTAGGCATTAGGGGTAATGGTTATGTGCAGGGGTTCCAGGGTCAGACTATCTAAGTAGAAATCTTTCCTTTCTAGTCATCTGTTGCTGTGTAAGAAACTTTTGTGGAAAAGAACAGCAGTGATTTATTGTTACCTGTCATGATTCTGGGGGTAGATGGGGCTCAGTTGAGCAGTTCTCACCCAAAAAACGCTTACAGTTCTGATAGTTGAGGCTGGCTGGGCCCTCAGTTGCAGAAACATCTACATGTGGCCTCAGCTTCCTCATAGAATAGCATATAGGTTCCTCTGCTCCTGCTTCTTGCTCATCTCTACTTGGCCACATCTTTCAGACCTAGCTCAGATGCCACTTCCTCCATGAAGCCTTTCTGATTCTTTGCAGATGGATGTGAACTTTCTCCTTCCAATTCCCAAAGCCCTTTATTTACATAGCTTCAATGGCATTGAGTAATCACAATGGTCTTTTATTGAGCAATATCATGTGCCAGGCACTGTACTACACACACCATAATACCCTATTGAAACTGATCTTCACAACAACCCTCTGATGAAAGATAGTTGGAAGAAAGGCAGGCAGGGACAAGGGCCCTCCTCCCACTCTCAAAAGAAACCACCCTTAAAAGGATTTTACACTACCCCGGAAGGAGCCCTCCACCCTTTCCTGCCTGATGGATAGATGACAAAAACCTGATCGGATGACAGGTGCCTGGAGAGTGAATCAGATTAAAACAGCTGACCAACAAGCCCATAAAAACGGCTAGACTTAGAAACGCCAGTGGCAACCCTTTTGGGTCCTCTCCCTCCTCCAGAACTTCATATTATCGCTTTTCTATCATTCAATAGATCTTGCTTTGCTGCCCACTGGTCTGTCTGGTCTAACTCTTCATTCTTTTTTTTTTTTTTTTTAAGATTTTATTTATTTATTCATGAGAGAGAGGGAGAGAGAGAGAGAGAGAGAGACAGGCAGAGGGAGAAGCAGGCTCCGTGCCAGGAGCCTGATGCGGGACTCGATCCCGGGACTCCAGGATCACGTCCTGGGCTAAAGGCAGGCGCCAAACCGCTGAGCCACCCAGGGATCCCCCTACCTCTTCATTCTTCGAAGCAGTGTGACTAAGAACTGAGGGCGCTGAAGAAGAAATCTTCTAACACTTCGAAGACATGTATGATTGTTCCTTTTTTACAGATCATGACAACTGCCCCTCAGGGACACTAGGTGACTTGCCCAAGTAGACAAAACTAATAAATGGCTGAATCAGAATTCTCACCTGGTTCTGCCTGACTCTGGTTCTCATGCTTAACCTTTGTGTTACAGGAACGTCTTTCTATCTCATATAAGGTTTTTTTTTTTTTGTTTTGTTTTTGTTTTTTGAGTCCAATTTCCTCTTCCAGACTGAAATTCTCATGAGAGCAAAGCTGGATCTTCTTTGTATCCTTGGCTCCCAGCTTTGTGTAGATGCTGTATGATCATTTGTGGAATAAATGAAAGAACATGGAATGTACAGGTGTAAGTGGTTGCTGGCTCAGATAGCATTTGGTGGAGATGGAATATGCCTCCCACACAGGCTGACACTACACGTGAGGTCAGTCACCAGATTTTAGTGCTTTCCTCTTCTCCAAAGCAAGCCTTTTATAAAGATGCGACATCTCTGAATGAGGCCGTTAGCAAGAACCAAAGCTGTTTGTCTTAATAATCCCAATAGAGTTGTCTCCCCAACCAGCTTGTCCCTGAGGATTGTGCCTTATAGGCTGGAATCACAGATTGGCAGGGCTTAGTGGTTGTCTCTGCTTCATTGTTCCTGATGGTCAGTCAGTAGACAGAGGTCTAGAAAGCGGGGGGACCTAGGGCCTGGCCTTCAGACTCCCATCTCCACTGAGGGGTGCATGTGAAAGCCCTAACAATGCAAACACAGGGGGTGTCAGGCAGTGGGGGCTTTGCTAACATTCTTCAGGTGTCACTTCCTCCAGGAGGCCTTCCCTGATTAGAACTGTCCCTTCCTCCATCATCAGGGAAGAGGCAGGAGCCTCTGTCAGGAGCCCCCTAGCCCCCTGTTCTACTGCTATTACAGCACATCCATACTCATGCCAGGGACCTATATACTCATTCATCCAAACATATTTGAAAAAAATATATTTGAGCAACTACCATGTGCCAGGTACCACTTTAGAGGCCGAGATAGTGAACAAAACAGACAAACCACCCCCCCATGTAGTGTACGTTTCTAGCGTGTGCTTGAGGAGACAAACATGTGAACAGTGGAATATATAACACGCTAGGTAGTGATAAGTGCTATGGAGAAAAATAAAGTAGGGAAGGGCCACAGGGCATGCTGGGCGGCATTGGCAGTGGGAAGGCCAGTTTGAAAGAGGACGGTCAGAGAAATTGGATGACCATAGAAGTGACACTGGAGCACAGATGGTGAAGGAGGTGAGGAAGGAAGGGGCTCTAGGCAGAGGGACCAGAAGTACAAAGGCCCAGAGTGGGGAGTTGGGCTCCCCCGACTTGAAGAACAGCAGAGGTGGCCTGGCTGCAGGGGTGGGAGGGTGGGGTAGAGGTACAGAGGAGAAGGGGAAGGAATGGGGGCAGATTACACCTTTGTGCCCTGTCCCACCTCTCAAGACCCATGCTTTAGCATATTAACATGAAACAGAGGCTCTGACTCTAGCTAAGCCAGAAAACAGTGTCAAATTCTTGGCTTTTAAGTTTCAGAAGGCAGGGCCAGGTATAAGATGGGAAACCTGTAGGAGGGTGCAAGTTCTTCCAGACTGACCCAGGCCTCCCTCCAGATTCTTCCCCCACTCTCAGCTGGACTACATGAAGATTCCATGGACTGGCAGGGTGGGGTGGAGACGGTTCTGAAGAGACCTGCTGAGAGGAGGTGGTGCAGCTAGAGGCCACCATGTCTGCTTCCAGGACCAATGAGAAGTTCACACCCCGAGTATCTGCAGTGAGGAGTGGTTGCTGTTCTATTCTTGTCACCAAGAGGCTGACAGTAGCCAGGCCAAGGCCTCTTCTTCATCTGGAGGAGTGATGCTCAATGCTTTGCCCAAGTGCCATCCAACCCTCTTCCAAGAATCCAGGGCACTTAACCCTCACCACCAAGCTCCTGATGGATGATGGAGCCTGACACTCAGGGTCTCACCAAGTGAGGAAGGTTCTGGATCCCCGACTCTGGTTATACACCCCAATGGGATTGCCTGGTGCCTGCCCACCTCTCACCCAGGCTGAGCCCCAGGAGACCCGGGTCAAATACGTTCTCCTCTCTGTGTATACCTCTCTCTGGATTTGATTACTTCCATATTTTGAGGGAGTTGAATATGTGGAGCAGCTTATAACTTGGGTTTCATGTGTCCATTGGGAAATTCGAGGGGCATGAATTGTAGGGGAAATTTGGGTGGTTACATTCACTTCTTTCTAGTTTTCATCAGATTCTTAAAGGAGCTGCTGATGCAGGAAAAGGTGAGAACTTCTGGAATGGGGGATATATAATGTCACCCACAGGTACTAAAAATAGTGCCTAATCTGGGCCAAGCTCTTTATGTTTTTTTCATCCCAAACTTGGGGTGTGTGTGCTAACCATATCCTCAATTTACACACAAGGCAGTTGGCCACAGGAAGGCCAAGGCACCTGGTTCAGGTAGTGGAGTGAGCTTTGAACCCAGTTGTTTAGAGCAGCTGTGTGTGCCCTGCAGTGCCTCCC
Organism: Canis aureus; assembly: GCF_053574225.1. NCBI lineage: Eukaryota > Metazoa > Chordata > Mammalia > Carnivora > Canidae > Canis > Canis aureus. The sequence continues at coordinate 52,511,742 of NC_135614.1, forward strand.
TGCCCCCGCCCTTGTTCCACATCATAGGATGCACAATCCCTAAGACATCCAGCCTTCCATCACACACCCATTCTGGCTTTGTCACCCTGGAATGTTCTAGAACTTTTATTAAATTTCATTTTTCCTTTCAAATCTGGGCTGATCTCCTCTTTGAGTAACATGTTTCTTCATGCTGTAGGACCCAAAATTCTTGTACTCTGTTATAAACTTGTCTTTTTTCTTTAAGGTGGAGCCTGAGTCCTAAAACCCTGGACTTTGATGAATAATACCGAATTCATTTTCTTTGTCCCGTTTATTCAGATTTTCTAAACTTCATATATCGAAGTCAAGACTGAATAGTTAATACCTCTGCTAATAGCTATCACTCATGGGATGTTTCCAAGTGACTGACGTGGTGTTGATTTATACTCATGGTTTCATTTGATCTGCCTAATGCCCCTCTGAAGTACTATTATTATTTCCATTTTAAGGAAACTGAGGTTTAGATGGGTGATGGGAGCTGCTCAAGGTCACAGAGCTACTAAATGGCAGAGGTGGGCTTTGAACCCAGATCTGGAGGATTAACCATTACCCCATATTACCAAGCCACTTGTCTCTTTACTTTGGTTGGCAGATGTATTCCTGTGTAGGTCTCAGTGGTGACAAGGACCCAGTGGCGTTTGGGTGGCTGCAGAGGATTAAGCAGGGTGGATTGGGAAGTCAGAGTAGAAGGGACTTGTTTCCCCCGAGGGCTCTTGAATTCTGGGCCCTCTCTGGGCCTGACCATACTGAGGTAACCTGAAGAAGTAGTGTAATGCAGACTCTGGAATCCAGGCCCTATGGGGATGTGTGCCACTGCTTGGCCAACCTTCCTTCTGGAAAAAGGCAGGAGGCTGCTGCTGTCGTCCTGTGTTGCCTGTGTGGACTCCAAATACCGGTGATGTGTGAAGTTATCAGAACCGAGCAGCTCAGGAAATGCCTTTGGTGTCTGTGGTCCAAATTACAACTTGCACCTACCCAGGGAGTCACAGTTTGGTGTTGATACCACAATTATCTCATTGAATCCTTTGGGCTTCCTGGTAGGCTGTGATGATCATGTCCATTTGATAGATGGGAAAACACCAGAAGAGGTGGTGGGGGGGGGGGGGGGAGTGAACTGCTCAAGGTCACACAGGGTCAAGAGTTGAACCCAGGTCCTACTGACTCTAAGTCTCACTTGCTTGCACTAGACCAGTAATTTCTTTTCTTTCTTTCTTTTTTAAAAAAGATTTTATTTATTTATTCATGAGAGACACACACATACAGACAGAGACACAGGCAGAGGAAGAAGCAGGCTCCATACAGGGAGCCCGATGTGGGACTTGATCCTGGATCCCCAGGATCACACCCCGGGCTGAAGGCGGTGCTAAACCACTGAGCCACCTGGGCTGCCCAAGACCAGTGATTTTCAAACCTCATTCTGTGGAGCCCTCCTCTGGTGCTTGGGGCAGGCCAGAGCAAGGGGCTGTGCAGGAGAGCAATCAAGGGGTTGAGGCTCTGTTGTCCCTTTCCTTCTTCACTGGAGGCAGCTCTGCCTGATACCCCTACACTTTTCAGTTACATAAACTATTGCTCCTTTTCACTAAGCATTTTCTATTCAATCACCTACAGAATAAATGATTGATGTACTAACCTTACTGGAAAAGTCTCCTGCCATTTGAAAAAGTATGAAGCTCAGGATAGAAAAAGCAAATTGGGAAGAGAAAAAGATTGAGGTGGGTATGTTTCTGTCCTGTTTTTTGAAATTCAGAGAAGAAAAACGCTTCTTGTTTTGTTCCCCATCCTATAATGATAATGGCAACAACAATGACAATAATAATAATTATTATTATAGCAAACTGGAGGCTTTTAGAGGCAGAAAAGACTTTAGAATCAATCCCATCATTACACAGACGGGAAACCAATATCCAGAAAGGGAATGTGACTTTCTCAAGGTCATGCAGTGAATCCTAGAAAACCTGAGGTTACCTTCTCCCAGGTGTGCTCCACCTCTCTACTTCCTCAGTACTTCTTGCCCAGGCAAGCTCCTCAGTTAGCTGAGCTTCAGAGGGTCCTTGTGCTCAGGCATAGTGCTTGGTCACATGGATCCATATCTTACCCAGAAAATTCTTCAGTTTGGATTTCTGCATCGGGCTCGGTGGACATAGGGAAGCAATGGAGTGTCTGGCCTAGGGACGCGGAGGAGGTGAAAGGAACAAACCCCCCTCTCTGCCTGAGTCCCGGCCCCTCTCAAGCGACAGGCCCACCTGCTGTCCTGGGCACAGAACCGCAGCTGAGACCGGGGTCCCCAGGACCAGGCCAGGCATTGCCCAGTGTTGCCCACAGCAGGAGGATTAGATATGCTACAGGTCAAGAGCAAGGCAGCTCTCCCACGGGCTGGCTCACTTTGCAGCCACCGGGTCAGATTTGTTTAGCTGTGGGAGGCGGGACTGGCAGGGGCAGAAGCGGCGGGCGCCGAGGGGCTCCCGCACAGGACCCAGGACCCGTGGCACCGACGGGGACTGAGCTGAAGAGGAAGAGGGACTCCAGATCCCGCCCACCGCCCAGTTCACAAACTGCTCGAAGGCGCACGGGAGCAACGACCTTTAATGTCCGATTTGTTTCCGACCCGGGCCCAGGGCCATCCGCCCCTCGGGGAGGGCCGGGGAGCGGCTGGAGGGGCGCGAGGTCCCGGGCCGACGGCGCCCCCGCTGCCCCCCCCCCCGGTGGCCGCACCCACGCGCGCACGCAGACCACACGGACACCGCACAGACACACGCACGTGTACCCACGGTTAAATACGTGCACACAGGGACTCGTTTGGATATGTACAGAGAGACAGACGGACATCCCGGCCGGCGTCGGGGCCCCAGGCTCTCGGCATGCTCGCCCAGCCCTCCGCTGTACCTGGCACCCATGCCCCTGCCAGCAAAGCAGCTGCCCCCCGCCCCCCGCCTCCCCCGGGCGCCGCCGCCCTCCCCCCTCGCCCGCCCTCCCCCCACGGTGGTTTCGCCCCCCTCCCCCCCGCAGGCCCCCCTAAAACTGCCCGGGCGCCAGGGGCATGTTGGTCTTGAAGCCGGGCTGCCCGTTGGCCGCGTCGGGCTCGGGCCGGCAGGCGCCGTCTCCGGCCGCGGGGCTCCCGCGCTCCGCCAGGAGCCTGAAGGTGAAGAGCGGGCCCGAGTCCCGGCGGCCGCGGCGGCCGGGGGGCTGGGGCGCGGGCAGGCTCAGCAGCGCGCCCGGCGCCTTCCACTCGGGGACGGCGCACAGCTCGACGGGCGGCGGCGCGGCGCGGCCCAGGTAGCCGGGGCTCGGCGAGGCCGACGGGAGGGTCCGCTGGCTGCCGCTCAGGCAGCTGCCGCTGTCGTCCAGCGAGTCCTTGCGCGACTGCGAGCGCTCCAGCGAGCCGCCGCGCGTCCACGGCCGGTAGGTGTAGGCGCAGCCGCCCAGGCGACGGCGGCGGCGGCGGCGGCGGCGGCCGCGACACTGGCAGCCGAGGATGCGCACGAAGGCGCGCTTGAACTCCTTGCTGGAGCACGGGTAGATGATGGGGTTGAGGCAGCTGTTGAAGTAGCCCAGCCAGAACACCACCTTGAACACGGCGTCGGGGGGCTTCAGGGTGGAGAACAGGGAGCCTGCAGGGGGGGGGGGGCACGGGCAGAAAGAGACAGCAGGTGGTGAGTAGTGAGGCCCGCCCCGCCCCGCCGCGCCCCGCCGGGCGCCTTCTCCGCCGCGCGGCCGCCTCTCCGTCTCCCCGGGAGCGAATCCCACGTTCGTCTCCGGGGCCAGCCTCCGCAACGCCCCCGTCACCCCTATAAGACCGTTCCTGGTCTGGCTCACCGGCCTCCGAGCTCAGCCGTAGCTATCACCACCTGCATTTGCACAGCCCGTGGGTCGCGGGCATTGTGCCAGGTAGGCGCTGTAGCTGCGTCGTTTTGTCCTACGAAAGGCCTCGGAGCGGACGCCCGCTTTATTCCCGCAGCAAATAGGAGAGGTCTTAAGGACCTAGATGTGAAACGGGACCCTTGAAAAGTTAGAGAAGGCAAGGTAAAGGACGATGTTTTTGATCTAGGGGGTGAAAGAAAAACGACTCAACACTTCAGACACATGAACTATGAGGCAAGGATGAGAGAAGGTATTTCCAATGTTTAAGCTGGTCGAGGGATGGGTACTTGAGAATATGTAAGGAACTCCTGCAAGTCGACAAGAAAAAGGAGCATTCCCGATGTGGGCAAAGAAAATGAATAGGCAATTTACAAAACAGGAAACCTTAGGGCCAAGATGCTCGAAATATTAGGGAGTCAAATAAATTACAATGAAACATAGGCCAAGATGCTCGAAATATTAGGGAGTCAAATAAATTACAACGAAAACCACACAGAGATACAACGTGTCTGTTGGGCTGGCAAAAATCAGGAAGTTGGAGAGCGCTAAGTGTAGGCAGGGTTGTGGGGACATGGGGAGCCTTCTTAAGGGCTAGTGGAGGCACAGGCTGTGAAGCAGTGCTGAAGACTCTGGCCCCACTTGGTCTCATTAAGTATATTTACAGACCTCTTGACCCAAAAGTTCTGCACTAAGGCATAGATCTCAAAGAATTTTCACACAGGTCCATAAGGGGACATGCATGAGTATGCTCAGAGCAGTGTTGCTTATGATGATGGAGAGTTAGAGAGAACCTAGGTGTCCCTCACTGGGAATTATGGAAAGGGTGAGTGGGCTAGATGCCTAGTGCAGCGATTGTGCCACACTTAGAGCCCTGGATGGCATGTCCATGTAGCAATATGGAAAGATCCTAAAAACATCATTCTTTATGAACAAATAGGAAACAGAATGGAGATTTACAACATAATACTATTTAAGTAACACACCAAACAACCACACACATTTTGCAAAAAACACTTTCAAATAATGTCAAACACAAAACGGTTGCCTGAGGGGGTAGGCAGAGGGAAATGGGAATACAAGGAAATAAATCAATAAAGTAAGAGAGAGGCCTTCCAGTGAGATGCTATGATGGAAAAACATGATTAACTCATCCCTCTAATTTCAGAGCCAGAAACATTTTATGGCAATATTAAATTAAAAACAATTTTCATTTTAAATGCAAGGCAACTAAGACTTGGAGAGGGTAAATGACTTGCCCCAGGTTACACAGCCTGTTGGCAGTATAGCTGGGATTTAAACTAAGTTCTGTTTGAATACAAAATATGGTTTTCAAATGGTATTTATAAGACCCTTTGTGGAAAAATCAGAAAATACAAAAAAGCAAACAAAAATTATTTTGAATGCACACATAACCCTGCAAAGCAGAGTAATCACATTTGGTGTACATACCTTCAGATTTTTTCCCCGTTGTATTACGCGTTTTTAAATGATTTGATAAATGCGATCATACGTTATAGGACCTTCCTTCCTCCCTCAGTCCCTCCTTTCCTTTCTTTCTTTTTTGTTATTTCAAACCATGTCTCTGGGCTCCTGGTGAAGAGCTAAGCCCTGCAAGAGTTTAAACTTAGAAAGAGGGTTTATCCAGGGGCACCTGAGTGGCTCAGTCAGTTAAGCATCCAGCTTTTGATTTCAGCTCAGGTCATGATCTTAGGGTCGTGAGATCAAGTGCCGTGTTGGGCTTATTGCTCAGCATGGAGTCTGCTCCAAATTCTCTCTCCCTCTATCTCTCCCCCCTCTAAATAAATGAATAAAGTCTTAAAAAAAAGAAAGAGGGCTACCCATACCTGGATATAAGTGCCAATTATAAATGTACTTTTTTTTTAAAGTTTATTTAAGTAATCTCTACACCCAACGTGGGGCTCAAACTCACGACTCTGAGATCAAGAAGCTCATGCTGTAGCAACTGAGCCAGCCAGGCAACTCACTACACTGATTCTTATCCCAACTCAGGGGGAAATGTGGGAGTGGGCTATACATTCTTGGTTTGCTTTAGAGGAGACAGATAAGGGCACCACTTTGTGGTCTGATTTGTGACAAGGTCAGCACCATTATGTTTTCATCCCACCATCCCAGATCCTTCGCTGTATGGAAGGCCCCCACTGAAATACACACATGGCATGTGAACACCTAATATCCATGACTGGATGAGTTGTCTCTGACCATGGGGATGTCCTTGTTTCTGTCACTGAGTCTGAAGGGCATAGGCACTGGTCTTGACAAATGCAAAGCTGGAGAATACATTTTGGGAGAAGTGGAGAGAGGGCAGAAACGTCGGAAGCCTTGTACATTACCCTGGAGGGTAAGTGCTGATGAGCGTGTGTACAGGTAGGCACACTGTCTTAATGAGGACCCTCAGGCCCCAGGTGTGGGGATGCATAGGCAGTAGTGGCAAAAGCAAGGACATTAAGATTAGGAGAGCATGCTTGCTGAAAACAAACTCGTAGCTTTGCTTGCCAACCCCATTGAAGATGAGTAAAATGTGAATGGCTTGATGGGGATACATCCTTAGGGATTGGCTCTTTTAAAGGATACACAACCATAATGCTAACTGCTAATATTCATCAGAACCACTGTTTATATTGTATGTGTGCTCTGTACAGGTCCTGTGCTAAACCCTTTATACCATTAGCCGATTTAATTGTTGAAATAATCCTTTGATGAAGGTATTATTGTTGGTCTCGTTTTACAGATCAGGGCACCAACATATGATAGTAATAGCTCTTTACATTTTTATACATTTATTCATTCGCTCATTCATTCATTCCACAAATACTGAGTTCCTGCTAAGTGCCAGGCATGAAGCCAAGCTACGGGGATACAGAGATGACTTGGGGTGTGGTCTCTGCCCCATGGCGGCCCACAGGCAAGTGGGGAGACAGACATAGTAACAGGTCATTGCAACAGAGCACACATGGCATTATGAGAGTGGCATAAATGTTACTGTGTCCCCCCCTATGCCCAGGTGGCATTTCTTTCTGGTTCTTCATTGCCATCATATTGGAAGCCCCTTGTAAGGACAAAGATGGGCTGGATCTTTGCCTTGATTTTCTTACAAAGTATTTTCAAGGACTATGGCTCTGAGAAGTATTCAGCTAAAAGTAAGGGAATTATGCTGACTTTTTTTTCATAGCATTTATTTATAGCCACATTGTGAGTTTGGACTCCCTGAGCTACTTGTTCCTCTGAGAAGAAGGTCATTCTTTGCCTTCCATTCTTTGCCTGCCTTTGTCACCCTTCCGCCAATTTAGGCAGTGTGATCCTGTGGCTTGAACACAGGGTGTGGGATCTCAGACCTACTTTTGAATCCCTTTTTTTGTGTACTAATGGTTTGGCTTTAGAAAAGTTAATTGGCCCTCTCAGACTCAATTTTCTCATCCATAAATCGGGGACAGTATCTGTTCCATAGGGTTATTTTGAACACATGAAAATATCCATGTAAAATATTTGACATAGGTATAATAAATAATAAATAGAGGCTGTTTTTCCAAAAATACTTTATATCCTGGCCCAATCAGGAGCCTTCTCCAGGAACTCTGCTCTGATGGACCCCACCCAACTCACACTGACTTCTTTATTCTGTACCCCGCAGAAGGTATACAGTCACATCTTATTCTATTATTTTACTGTTTGCCTGTTTATGTTGTTAAGCCATCCCAGGGATGGTTGAGTCCTTCTCACCACCCAGACTTTAAATTCCTTCTGGGCAAGAACTACCTCTTCATTTCTATTCTTTTCCTCTCCAGATTTGTATATTTTTATTACAAAAATAACAGATGGAGGGATGAATAGAGGGAGACCAGAGGATTTTTAGGGCACTGGAACTACTTTGTATGATGTTATAATGGTGGATACATGTCATTATACATTTGTCTAAATCCACAGAATATACAACACCAAGAGTGAACCCTAATGTAAACTGTGGACTTTGGGTGAAAATGCCATGCCAGTGAGGTTCATCCACTATAACAGGTGTACCACTCTGGTAGGGGATGTTGATAATGGCAGAGGCTGTGCATATGTGGGGGCAGCAGGAGTATGGGAAATCTCAGAACCTCCCTGACAATTTGGGTGTGAGTCTAAAACGGCTTTGAAAAATAGTCTGTTAAAAAAACCTCACTTGGGACACCCGGCTGGCTCAGTTGGTACAGCATGTGGTTGTAAGTTTGAGCCCCACATTGCATTAGAGATTACTTAAAAATAAAATCTTAAATAAAAAACAGCAACCACTTCACTTACTTAAAAAAAGTGATCCCCAAATTTCTTTCTTCACTTAGAATATATCTAAGACAGGTGTCGGTACCAGTAGTTAAGCATCTGACTATTGGTTTCAGCTCACGTCATGATCTCAGGGTTGTGAGATCAAGTCCCACATTGGACTGTGCATTCAGTTCAGAGTCTGCTTGGGATTGTCTCTCCCTCTCCCTCTGCCCTTCCTTCCCATATGCTTATGCACACACTCTCTCTAAAGTAAATAAATAAATCTTAAAAAAATATATATTTATATCTATAAAACCTTTCCCCATATCAGGACATTGCATCCTACTGTCTGGATATACACTAGTTTAACTTTCTCCAAACTTAACTCTTTTCTAATGATAGTCAAGTAGTGATTTCCAATTTTGACTGTTACAAACTATAGTAATAAAAAGCCTTATGCATTTTGCTTTTTGCATGTTTGAGTGTTTCTGTAGGATAAATTCCTACTCGAAGAATCACTGAGTCAGTGCCACATTTAAGTGCTGACAGCTAGCCAGATTGCCTTCTGAACTAGTTATATCAATTTACCTTCTGTTGGGTGTGTATGATTGTGATATTTTCTCTACAACTCTGGGTTTGGTCAGTTTTTAATCCTTACTTGTCTAAAAGCTAAGTAATGACTTTGCCCTCTTGTTCCCCTTGCATTTTGTTTTATTTTGTCCTCCGGAAGACCCTACTATTGCATACCCACCCTGAGCAAACTTTTAGTGACTTCTGATAAAAAGTCTCTTTCCTTATTAGAATTGGACTCCTTAATGGAAGGGGGGGTGGGTGGGGGGATGGGATGACTGGGTGACAGGCACTGAGGGGGGCATGTGACGGGATGAGCACTGGGTGTTATACTGTATGTTGGCAAATCAAACTCCAATAAAAAAAAATACACACACACAAACACACACACACACACACACAAAGAACTAGACTCCTTAAGATAGAATACAAGCTCTCTCACCAGCAGCCAAGTGACCTTGAACAGGTTTCACACTGTGCCTAAACCTCAGTTTTCTCATCAGCAAAATGGGCCTTCTACTGATACCATGCCTCTCGGTTATTTTGAGAATTAAGAAGATAACGGGCACTGAGGGGGGCACTTGACGGAATGAGCACTGGGTGTTATACTATGTTGGCAAATCAAACTCCAATAAAAAATATACAAAAAAATGAAAAGAGAATTAAGAAGATAAAACATGTAAAGTCCTTATTAGCACTCAGAGTATCTGGAGCCTGATACCCAATCAACTTTGCATTAATGCTATTAACCAAATAATTATTTTTTTTAGAAAAATTATTTATTTATTAGAGAGAGAGAGAGAGAGAGAGCATGCACAAGCAGGAGTGGCAGAGGGAGAGGGAGAGAGAATCTGATGGGGACTCTGTACTTAGGACAGACCTGGACTGAGGGCTTGATCTCATGAGCCTGAAATCATGACCTGAACCAAAACCAAGAGTTAGAATGCTTAGCGGACTGTGCCACCCAAGTGCCCCAACCAAATAATTTTTATTCTTGTCAATCACTCATTGGGCTAGAAATCTAATTACAGGAAATCTATATGCAGGACCTATGTTTGATAACTTGATGTGTCATTCAGAGTAAGTTGCTTTCCCTTTCTGGGCTTCACTTTCCTTCCTTTAGTTGACTGGTTTTATCTGGGTTCTCTCCAGCATTTAAATACAGTCTCCACGAAGCTGAAGATGCAAGCCCTGCCCATCCTTGCTGGGAAGTGCCCTCTTCTCTAGACCTACCGCAGTGGGGCAGTGTGTGTCAAGGGCTGGACCAGCGGCTTCTCGATTGCCAGCATAGTTTTGCTTCTCTTTTCCCCTCCCTCAGCCTCACAAAGCTACTGGGCTGAGGTGTCTTGTGTGCTACACCGGCTGGCCCTGATGCAGCCAGGAAGCCTTGATGAATTAGGGGAGGTGCTGGGCCTCTTGAGCATGAAAGAGGATCAGTGAAAAGAATCTTTTCTCCTGGGCATCCAAACAGACCTTTGGCAGGGGGGAAAAAGGCTGTGTGGAGAGGAAAGCAAATATCAAGAGAAAATGTGGGTTCCTGGAAGCCTGCTGTCTCTGCTTTTAGGTCAGGGCTGAGGCAGCCTTTTTGACACAGGCACCAACTCATGGTGCATGTCCTGAGCCTGGCCCTACTTCTCTTGCTCATGAAATGCTGTGATGCTCCTTGCCCCTGTATCTTAGAATCCTGGCTTGACAGAGCTGGGAAACTTTCCTTAATGGAAGTTCAGTGAGAGTGAGTGACTTGCTCAAGGTCACCCAGCTGGTGACTAGCAGAAACTGCTAGAACATATTCAGGCATCATTCATTGGATCCAACAAACATTTATTGGTCAGTGGTTAAGGACCTGTTCAGATGTCAAAGGTAGGTAGATCTGGGTTCAGATGCTGACTCTGGCTTCCCAACTGTGTGACCTTGGAGAAGCTACTTGAGCTCAGTGAGGCTCAGTTTCCTGGCAAATGGGGACAGTGATAATTCTTTCCTGTGTGGAGGAGATGAACCTAGGCTTGATGAGTGCCGGGCATGTTGAAAGCGCCCAGTAAGTACAGCTATTCCGACTGCTTCAAACAAGCTGCTATTAGTACTACCAACACTGCTGTTAACGCCAGTATTGCTGCTGCAAAGATGAGGAATGTGGCAAAAAGGACAGGATCTACTGTGGTGACCTGGTGCTGGCACTTCCACTCTATTGCTCTTTCTGACACAGGCCCAAGGATGGGCACCATATGATTCTCAAATATGCTGAAATTGTATGCAGTGTTCATGTGTCTTTCTGGGGAAGAATCCATCTCAAGTCTAGGGCTCCCTAAGCATTAGTTACTCGATTGCCTGGACCACCAGTTTCTTAATGCTTTTCTTTAGATCAACTTGCTTTTGGTATCTAAACTAAACATTCTTTAGGAAGCTTTTTGGCACTATTTTTAAATTGGCTCCACTTGTTATAAATAGAATATCACAGCAGAGAAAAATTAGATGAAAAAAATGGTATTAGTATCCCTGGATTGCTCCAGACAGTGGAAGACCTGAAGCCTGCTCTCTCTCTCTCTCTCTCTCTCTCTCTTTTAAAGATTTTATTTATTTATTCATAAGAGACATGCAGAGAGAGGCAGAGACAGGCAGAAGAAGCAGGCTCCGTGCAGGGAACCTGATGTGGGACTGGATCCTGGGACTCCAGGATCATGCCCTGAGCTGAAGGCAGACATTCAACTGCTCAGCCACTCAGGCATCCCAACCTGCTTCTTTTTTTTTTTCTTTAAAGGAGATTAGCTGGGATTGTGGGGATATTAACTACTTGCTAAACTAAGAGGAATTCCACTTTGAGGAACCTAAGGGATTGAAAGAAAAATGAACAGGGAAAAATATTCTCATAGAACCCAGCCTTGGGGTACATGCTGAATAGATATTTGCTCAATGACCAACTGATTGAATTTGAGACTCAGAGTTTCTTGTGCCATCTCTAGCTGTCATTTCCAGCTATCTTGCACACCAATTCAAATCCGTAGTGAATTTGAGCAGCCATCTAGGAGTAGCGCTGGGAAATTCTGTGGCTCTACTGTGATGCTTCCTGGTGGTCTCCTACTGAGGCCTTTTTTTTTTTTTAAGATAGATTTTATTTATTTATTCATAAGAGACAGAGAGAGAGAGAGAGAGAGAGAGAGAGAGAGAGAGAGAGAAAGAGAGGCAGGTAGAGACACAGGCAGAGGGAGAAGCAGGCTCCATGCAGGGAGCCTGACGTGGGATCCCGGGTCTCCAGGATCATGCCCCTGGCAGAAGGTGGCGCTAAACTGCTGAGACACCTGAGCTGCCCCTACTGAGGCCTTTTAAGCAGATCCAATGGGACAACACTTAGGAACACTTCTATCTGGGTAAGCAGTGTAGGAGGGGGAGCACAAGCTCCCCCTAGGGGTAGACAGGCTAGCAGATGGTGCATTGAGCCCACCCACGCCACTTGGGTTTTGCCTGCCTGAGGGCAAGGGTGATTTAGAGGGATTGGGAAGTGTAAGAATCAAAAGCCAAGGCTGAGCAGGATCAGCTCAGGGAGAAGCATTTCTTGGCTGGATGTGGTCCCAGTGGGTCATCCTTAAAGTGCCACTCAACAAATCAGAACAGTGAATACAAGGTCTCAAACCCCTGTGAACCTCCAGTCTTCAAAACCAGAGGGAGTGTTTGTGGAATAGCAGCTACCATTTGACAAGCTCTGACTCTGTGCCAATCACTGGGTAAATACTTAACCTTAGTTTGCTTTCAACTGCCAGCGTTTCTAAGGCAGCCCAGCACGGCTGTGCCAGGTGCAGCGCTAGGCAGTGTCATTCCACACAGTTCTCTACAGCACTTCTAGATGACTGTGGCCAACCTGCATGAGCCCCCTGAAGGCCATGACCATTACACGCAGGGGAATGGAAGGTAAGTGGTTGGATGTCACAGAGTTAGTGGGTGATCCAGTTAGAATTTGAATCCAGGCCGCCTTTGACAGAAGCTGGCAATCACTACTAGTATAGTACGCAGGGAAACAAAATATGCATGCGGATGTGGACAAAGGACTGAAGGATACACATTGAGGAGACATCAACAGAATTTATCATCTACGTGCTTTTCGGTGTTTTCCAAAATTGGAAACATGAATTATTTTTGTAATTGGGAAAAAGTCCAATGAATATTATTTAAAAAATAAGAGGTAAACCAAAGATACTGTGTTTATTGGGTCCTTGTTATGTGCCAGCCAACTTCCTATACTGTATTTTATTTAATTCCCATATAGCCTATGAGCAAAGTGGGATGATCCCTACTTCTGGGACTTTAGGATTATAGATTTGATTTGACTTATTTCACAGCATCAGACAAGCTGATGACCTCAGGGGAACCAGTGGGTGGTAAAACTATTTTGATCAGCTTGTAAATCAAATCAAACTCCTTTTCAACATGGCTCTTAGTAGGAGCCTTTAACTACACCTACAGCCAAGCCAAGTCTCCCTAGCTGAAACAGTTTGGCTCAATAAAAACTCAAAAAATTTGAAATGGTTGCTAATTCTTTCAGCACCAGTTTTATGAAGGAGTTTCCTTGGATCTGGAAATTCCCTTTGAGGTTTTCCATTTTCATTTGCCACTTAACCCTAAAATGAGATCATAAAGTTGTCCAACAAATACAATATCTTTGGGTCCAACAGACCGCGCTAAGCTTTAAAGTAAACAAGAACAATAATACTCACCAGAGCCACCATTTGCAGTGAATGAGGAACCAGTTAGTAGGTACTACGTTTACATTCATTTGCTCATACAATCCTTCCAGCACCTCTGCTATTACTGTATCTCATTTTACAGATGAAGCAACTGAGGTTTAAGAGATTAACAAAGTCACATGTCTAAAAAGGCTGAAAATCCAACTTTGAAGTCTGGGTTCTTACTCATTGTTTAATAATAAGAAAAAGAAGCTGCTATTCACTTCCTTAAGCGCCAGGCAAATTTCTCCCTCAACTGGGAACAATCTCTCTCTTTGCTGAATTGTCAAAGCACTTTATCAGAATGCCAAAATATAGCATTCCTCACTTTCTACCTTGAATCACAGTTGCTGAGGGCTCATCTCTTCTGGTTAGACTGTGAGCTTCTACAAAGGAGGGTTCATGTCTGACTTTTCCCTTTCCCCAGGGCCTAGCACAGTGCCTGACACGTGACGGGCACTCAGCCAACATGTGTTGCAGGAATGATAATAGTAATATAAATAATAAAACTGAAATATGTTAGCCCCTGGCTACTCAAAGTAAGGTTCATAGATAAACAGCATCCATATCACCTGGGTGAGTATTAGAAATGCAGAACCTCAGTGATCCAGTGAATCAGAATATGCTTTTTAACAAGATCCTGAGGTGAAAGGCACTGCTTTAGCTCATGTTACAATTTTATTTTTAAAATTGTTTTCCTGAGTATCTCGAGATTCATGGATGAGCAGAGGCTGGGCTGAAAGCCACCTCACCAAGGGGTTGACACCCTTGCCCCAAACCCTCCAGTGGCTCCCATAGTTTATAGGATAAAGTTCAAACTGCTGAGCCTGGAATTTAAGACCTTCTCAACTTGGCTGCAATGGACTGAATCTTCACAACATGAGTTGACTTTTCTGGCTCCTTTCCCTTTATTCACACTGTCCACTGGTCTGAGATGCATTTACTTTCCCCTCCTCCTCTCCATCCTTTCCAGGCCTGACTCAGAGTCCTCGTACACACAACTACAGCCCATGCTGCATGGTTTCCTTGGAAGTGTAAAAGCAAGAGGAGGGAATGAGCAGTCCATAAAGACCTGCTAAGATCCAGGTGACTCGTACATCTTACCTAATTTCACCGTTGCAATAGGCAGGAGGAGGAGGGGGTGTCTCTAATTCTCAATTCTTAATTACAGATGTGGAAATCGAGTATCTAAGGGCATGGAACTCACTCAAGGTCACACTGTCATTAAATGGCAGAGCTGGGATTCCAACCCAAATCTGCCTGGTCCTAAAGCTGGGCAGTTTCTCTAAGACAGTATTGGCTCTGAGCTCTTAGAACACTTCTGTGATGGGAGGCGTCTAGAGTTTTTTACTTGTTATTTGTAATGGTATAATGGTTTACATATATTTTCTCTGGACATGAAGATGCCAAGATCTAGAAACCAAGAGTTTTACGTCACTCTACTCCAGTGATTCTTAACCTGCCAATGCTGGTTATGCAGGTAACTTGGCACCACAAATTTGAGGGGCCCACAGACCCACTGAATCCAATCCATGGGTACTCAGGAGGTGCACAGTCACCAGATTAAGAGTCTTTGCTATTCACTCCACAGATTTCTATCATAACACTTGTTGGACTTAGGCGAAAGTCTGCATCCCTTACTTATAAGATTCTCCAGGCCAGGGTCTATCTTACTTGTCTTGGTTTCTCTAGCATTTAACACTGAGCCTGCTTTATAGTGAATGTATAAAAACAACTGTTGGGCATATAATGTCCTCTTCATGTGCCTAGGCCAGTTTCAGATTCATAGGAGGTGCTGAATAAATGGTTGTGAGCGATTCCCTTGCTTATACCTCGCTTCCTTCCTTTTCTTTCTTTAAGTGGTAACCACATGACAACAGCCAGTTCAGTTTCCCCCTCCTTCCTGGAGCCTTCCCCAATTGCTCCAGGCCTCTTCTTTTCTTTATTTCCCATCAGAATAGAGCTGCAACTCATAGGTTAATATGGGATGCCATTCTTAAAGGTTGTGCCACTTGTCTTCTTGGGCAGCATCAGCACTCCTTGAAGATGAGATCTGTGTCCTGTACTCTAGCACTGGGCATACGGTTAGTGCCACCATTTACCGATTAACTGGTGCATTTCATCTTTCAGGAAGGAAGTTACCTCCTGGTTTAGGCCCAGAGTAGAGAGCAGGTGGGATAGAGAGATTTCCACAGTACTGAAGGCTCCACTTTTGGTGCTGAACTGAATGTGTTCCATGCTTCGACCTTACTGCAAACAGCAATTTCTCCAAAGAACACTTTTAGAAACTGAGTATTAGTGGGACCTATGTGAAGGAAGCTATAAAACTTTATAAAGGGGCATAAAAGGGAGACATATTTAAATGGAGAGACATAGCTTGCTTTAGTATAGGAAATCTCTATTCAAGAGAACTTCAGTTCTCCCCAAGTGAATCTGTACATTCAAGACAACCTCATTAAAATGCCAACACAAGAGGTTTTTTGTTTGTTTTTTTTTTTGGGGGGGGGTGGACACTAAATGATCCAAATATATAGAAGAATATGGAATGTGGAAGAATAACTATGAAAGAAATAGCCAGGTCAATTGAAATAAAGAATGGTGGTGTGGGGAAGATGGGTAAACCCATTCCTACAGATATTAAAATCTATCATAAAAATCACAGTAATTAAAAAAATACCGGGGTGGCTCATTTGGTTAAGTGTCTGCCTATGGCTCAGGTCATGATCCTGGGGTCCTGGGATCGAGCCCTGAGATAGAGTCTGACACAGGTTTGGTGGGGAATCTGCTTCTCTCTTTCTCTCTCCTGCTTACGGTCTCTCTCTCTCTCTCAAATAAATAAATAAAAGCTTTTAGAAAAATACCAGAGCAGGAAGTGCAGGACAAGGCAGATAGATCAATGAAATTATATAGTTTAGAAAGAGAGCCAAATATCCATGAGAATTTTATATGCCATTTCAATGTTTATGGGAAAGAAGAGATGATTCTCTAGGCAGTGTTAGGACACTAGGCTCACTAGTTGGAAACAAATAGAACCAGATCTTTACTTTATTTCCTAATCAGAATAAACCCACATGCATCCAAGATTTTAAGTATAAAAATTATTAAAGCATTAGAAGATATAAGTGAATATTTTTATAATTTTGAAATAGGAAAGAACTTTTAAAGCATGATAGAAGTTCAGGATCTGTAGAGAAAAGCACTGATGAGTTTGCCTAGACATTCTGATAAGGTTGCAAATTTTGAAAAAACACAGAGGCTTCCTCTAACTTGAGAGAAATATAATTCAAAGCAGTAGTAAAAGTAATAATATTTCCCAAACACAAAGCTATCTTTCAAATCAATCACAGAAAAAACAATTCAATAGAAAACAAAGCAAATCATTATGGATAAGCAAATAACAAGAATTAGACAGCCAGTGAATAAGTGAAAACATAGTTAAATTCCTTTACAAAATTGGGGATCCCTGGGTGGCTCAGTGGTTTAGCGCCTGCCTTCAGCCCAGGGTGTGATCCTGGAGTCCCGGGATTGGGTCCCACGTCCGGCTCCCTGCGTGGAGCCAGGCTTCACAGAGGTCTGTGTCTCTGCTTCTCTCTCTCTCTCTCTCTCTCTGTCTCTCATGAATAAATAAAATAAAATCTTTAAAAAAAATTCCTTTACAAAATAAATATGCTATAAATTAATTAAATGTTATAAATAAATAGCAAAATATTTCAGGTCTATTAGTTTGGAATCTATTGAAATATTGCTTATGCTCAATTTGGCAAGGGTCTGAGAAAAAGGGACATTTTTGTATATTCTGGTTGGAAGTGTAGATTTTGAGTGGAAAATTGCCATTATCTAATAAAACTAGAATAAGCATAGCTTTTGATCTACGTACTCCATGTCCAGGAATTTATCTTATAGAAGAACTCTTAAAAGAGAGAGAAAGATAAAAGTACAAGGAACTGCAGTTATGTTACCCCACATAGGAAATTACCTAAATTTCTAACAATAGAAGATTGTGAAATGAGCCTTGTATTATCACACAATAAAAAAATCACACATTATTAAAATTGTGAGCTAAGTCTACAAGGAATGATACCCATGACAGAATTAACTAGAAAGAAGAAAGTTTCAGGAAACAATGCCTTCTGTGATCTGATTTTTATAAAGAAACACTGTGTGTATCTGTGTGTCTGTGTGCTGTGAGTGTGTATTAGCATGTTCACAGAAAAAACAATCTGGGTGAGTATATACCAAATTGTTCTGGGTGGTTATTTCTGAAGGATGAATTTACAGGAAGACTTTCACTTTGTATTTAGAATTATTTTTGCAATGAAAACACATTGATTTTGTCTTGAAAGAGAGAGCAAGAGAGAAATTGAGAGAGGAGTAGGGAAAGGGAGGGGGAGAGAGAGAGAATGGTTGAGCATACAGTAGGGGGAATAGCTGGCAGACCTTTAGGACAGATCATCATCTTTCTGGGGTCCCATTCCTTCACGTATGCAATGAGGGGGTTGCATTAGCTACCAGGCCCTCTCCTTCTCAGAGTCTAAGCTTTGTGTTCATCTGGTTTTAGAGGCAGAATGAAAATTAGGGGAAAATGTACAAACATATACCTGCAGCCAGAATGCCTCTGAGCCCAGAACAAACAGGCTGTGTGCACTTGCTCCTTCCTTCCAAGATGCATGTGAACCTGCCACTTGGCAGAG
Organism: Canis aureus; assembly: GCF_053574225.1. Lineage (NCBI taxonomy): Eukaryota > Metazoa > Chordata > Mammalia > Carnivora > Canidae > Canis > Canis aureus. The sequence goes on from NC_135614.1 coordinate 52,529,851, forward strand.
AGGCTTGGTGTGTTTGGATGAAAGGCTCCACGAGAGAACAGGGACAATTACTGGCCTTAAGGAATCAGATGGTAAAATGGCGAGATTGGGCCACTTAGGCCATTAGGCTCTGTGCAAGGCCTTTCATCCCTTCCTTCAGTAGCTGTTTACCTACTTCCCTGCCTTCCTGTCTCTGACTCATCCCTCTGTTCTGTCCTGTGGCTGGTGGTAATCAAAGTTTTTCCCTATTTCCAAACTGGTCTGCAGGCTCAGACCTGGGACCCACAGACAGCACTGTGTCTCTTTTCCACTTGCATGGTCTGGTCTGGGACACCTTTTCCCAGCTGGGGGGCCTGCAGCCTTCAGAACTTCTCAACTACAGAGCGAGTGGCGATGCTACTCCGCTGTGTCTAGGCTGTCCTGTCTTCTCACCAGAGCCCTCTCTAGCCTTTGTGCATCATGAGAGCTTGGCACATTGCTGGCCTCCTGAATATTGTATAATAAAATGATTAGTCTTTGCTGCTGAATGCATGCCACTCTCCAGATTTTAGCAAAATGGGACTTTATCTTGCTTCTCAATCTAGGTTCACAAACATGCCACAAAATGACCCTGAAATTCCAGCCCTTTCTCAGAGTTCACAGTCTCCTCACTGTTAGGAAACTTTCCAGTTAGAAGTGCCTGAAGGACAGAGAACTGGCTGGGTTTGCTGAGGCCATATGAGAATGTTTTCTGAGCATTTCCATGAAAACAGGACTGAATGGGCTCAATATTTATGGCCTGTGCTGTTTATATATGTGTAGCCCAGATGTCCGCTGGGAGCCTTTCTGCCCCTTGAAAGCTAGGGAGGATTATCTTGAGTGTCACATTTCCTTAACCTTGGCAAGTCCAAAATCTTCCCTCAAAGTCTCTAGATTCCAAGAGTGGCATAGGGGAACTAACTTCATTCCTGCCTCTCCTGCTTCTTAGGCTCCATTTACCTTGACAGCCTGCTTTGCTTATACTACCTGGAGGCAATGATCCCACAGAGAAAAATCACCCACACCAAACATTTGAAGTACTACTTAATACTGGGCTCCCTGTGCCCCTCCTTGCCCTTCCCATCTCAGCTCCTCCCCAGATTGCTCCAAGAGGTCCAAATTCTTTTCTTTTTGTTTTCTTTTCTTTCTTTCTTAAGGTGAACAGTTCTCTTCGCTCTTCCAGTTGCTTCGTCATCAGCTTTATGGAGGCAGCGGAGAGGGGACACTTGGGGACAGTGATTGAGGGAGATGGGTTTCACTTTCCACCCTCAGCTCTAATTATTTCCCTAAGACAGCTCCTTTCCTCACAGAAAAATCTGAATTTCCAGAAAATACAATTTTCTCCATCTCTTCCCCTGTAAATAAATGCTCCATTCCATTCGGTGTAGGTTTGTAGATTATTTCTCCTGCTTTGCTCCACTTCATAGCAAAGTCTTTACTGAGCTCTTCCTAGGTGCCTGGAACCAGCTGAGAATTTAACCCAGAAGATTAACATTGACTGAGGAAGCAAAGAGATTTCAACGATTATTTTATTCAGTCCCCCCAAGCCACGAGGTGCCCATTCTATGGATGAAAAACTTGAGAATTTAGGAAATTGCTCAAGATTACAGAGTGGTGGAGACAGGATTCAATTATAGGCCTGACCCCAGAACAACTCATCTTTCTGCTACTTCAGTGCTGATTCTCACAGACTAGAGATTCATTCTTTCCCTGAAACATTGGGTGCGAGAATTCCTGGGAGAACACTGGGAGGGGCTGGTAATGTGTGGGCCTGGAGAGATGTATGTGGGTGATGGTTTGGGAAGGAGGTGTTACTTGATTTTGGCACTTTCAGGGAACTTTCCTGCAAAAAACAATTCCCTCCTCACACGTTTTAAGCAGCCAGAAACAGGAAGGGCAGGGAGTTGCATCCCCTTTTTGGTAGGGGTTTGGTGAGGTTGCAAAGGCGATGAAGCAGGTGTGTTTTAGAGAGCTTGTAACTTAAGGTTATTTAGTCCTTGAGGGTAGGTTCGACTTCCTACACACTGTCCTGATTACAAGGAAGGTGGAGAATGCATGCTGACTCTCAAAATAGTTAGAAATGGACTCAATCTTTATGATGGTTCCAAAGAAAAGACAGAAGATGGTGGTGATCCAAATTTAAGCACAATGGTGACAACCTGCTAGCAGGTACCACCTGCTGAGAACTTATAGGTGGCAAAGGCTGTATCTAATTCTGATGTGCAGAATTTCATTTAGTACCCCAAACAATTCCATGTGGGAGGTACAGCTACTGTCCCCATTTTACAGGCAATGAAATTGAGGCTTGAAAGAGAAGTAAGTTGCTCAATCACAGAGCTATGAGATAGTAGAGTTTTATTGCAATCCACGGGTTCTTGCTCTCCCCTCATTCCACTGTTTTGCCTACGAGGCAAGCCACCAAGAAACCGAGGGCTAAAAGAACATTTTAAAAAGTGGAACAGATTCCACAGGGTAGTTTGGGGTGCAGAGGGAAACAGAAGAGCCATGTTTGGGTGTGAATATACTAGTTTTCAGATGACTCATCTTCCCAGCCAAGTCCAGGAGGCACTATAATTATTCAGAATTGAAAAGTTGTCCTTTTGCCACCTCTGAGCCTTATAAAAAGTCCTAGGGGCCCAAGAAGATGGGGGGAGAAGAGATGTTTAAACACAGATTCTTCCATCATCTGCAGAGGGGCAATGCCAAGAGCAAAAGCGAGAGACTAGGGCAAAGTTTTTGTAGGCTGGAAAAAAATAAATAGAGTTCAAAAGATGGAATGAAACCATACGGGCAGAACAGCCGCTTTTCCCATCATGACTCTGACCATATTTCTGACAAGAATGGGGCTGTCTTGTGCAAAATGAGACCCCAAAACTGGCCGTGGCTGGGCGGCAAGTCCAAGGCAGCTCAGGTTCTAGCCTGAGGAGCTGCCTGCACTCTCTGTGTGTGTCTCATGGTGGTCTGGCAGCCCCAACCTGTATATCCAGATGGAGCTAAATTTTCCACTAGGTCACCCAAAAGGGCAATTCACTTAAGGGTGCTAATTCCTCTGTCCACCTCCTTCCCTCCAGGCTGGGACCAGACGTTCCCTCCCAATTCTCAAGATGTCACTGAACCTCAATGGATCGTTATGAAAAATGGTCCCATTACTTCCAGAAACCTGTGCTCAGGCCAAGGAGGGCTCCCAGAAAAACCTGCCTGGCAAAGCAGCATTCACGGTGGATGGACTGGCTAGGCTCTGGCTGGCATGTTCCCTCCCGTCTTGTCCTAATCTACTGCTTGTGACAGGAACGGGTGGGTAGGGTTGGTGTAGGTTTGACTGGTTTGGGACGAGGCTTTCCAAACCATAAAGGAGCAGGATGTGGGGAGAGATCATGAAAAACACCAGCGTGTGAAGAAGCAGCATTTGGCAGTAGGATCCCGCACTTGTTCTCTGGAGGCTGGTGGAAGTGCATGGTGGAGGCAGGCCGGGGCTGGCCTGCCCATCTGCTCTGAGCTCTTGCTGCTTTGCTGGAGGACAGCATGACCTCAGGAGAGAGTCTTGACCTGGATACCTGCCTCCACCCCAACGTGGCAAATTGTCGTGCCTGGGCATCTTACTGCAGCCTCTTCCGATCTGGTTCTGTATGCTGCAGGATTGTTAAAAAGAACAATCTGGTCAACCTGCATTTGACTTGGTCCTGTTGTTAGTTTTAGTTCCAATGTTGTTGATGTATCAATCCTTTAGCAAGCACAGCAGTTCTTAGTGGTGTCCATGAATTCCTGTAAAATAAGTGGTTATTTGATGGGCACATGTGTGTTTTCTGTGTGGCTGCTTTATAGATTCTGTCAGAATCTTAAAGGGTTCCATGTACCAAAAAAAAAAAAAAAAAAAAAAAAAAAGGATAAGAATCATTGATTTAAAGAAAATCGATGTTTCAGTCTGGAACTGGGTTGTGTGCATGCTCTAAAGGGCACAGATTAAACTATGGGGAGTCTGGGCTTCATGTCTCTAATGAACAGTAAAAGTTAATGGCGCCCTGTGTTGGTGACGATGCAAGTGGATGGGCATTCAGACTCTGATGGTGGGAGCATTAATTGGTATATGCCTGCTGGAGGGCAACTGGGTGATATGATGCAGAGACTTTATAATTTTATGTATTCAATTACCCTGAGATTACAATTCTAGAAATTGATCTTAATGATTAAGGGTGGTGGCTCTGGAATCATCATCTATGTCACTGTAGGCAAGGTACTGAAACTTTCTGGGCCTCAGTTTCCTCACCTATAAAATGGAGGTAATGTTACTTGTCCATCTAGATACTAATACACATAAAACATATAGTATGATGCCCAAGACACAATAAATATCAGTGATTATTATGCAGACACAAGGATTTTATTGTTACATTATTTATCATAACTGGAAATTAGAAACAACTCCAAATATCCAACATAAGTGACTGGTTTCATGATCCATACAACTCGACTAGTAAAGATTCAATTAGCATCATGGAAAAAATGTTCATAATATACCAGAAGACAAAGCAGTTTACAAAATAGTATGTATTATACCATCCCACAGAAAAGTAGCTGAATAAAAAGCAGTAAATATTTCTATGATTACGTTGAAAGGGTGGCTTTTTATTTTCTTCTTTCCGGTTTTCTATGTCTTCGAAATTTTCTACAATGAGCATTTATAACTTCTTGCAATAAAGACAAAACTAACCTCGGTAAAAGTTACTTTTTGAAAAAAAAGATGCCGAATCGGAGTTGAGAAACCCTGTGACCTTGAGTAGTCATTCCTGTGAGGGTTCCTTTCTGCAGGTCTGAAATGAAAGTTGCACCTTCTTTCCTTCTTGAGAGAGAGACGACTCAAAGGACAGAGCGAGGGAGAGTGTGCTTTGGAAGGGTGACACCTGGCGTGGCGTGCGGGAAAGCGGGCGCTCCTAACCAGCGCAGCTCTCACCAAACAATCTGCCTTGTCATGCAGGACCCCGTAGGCCCAGCTGTCTGGGCTTGGAAAACCTGTTTCTGGCTCTGGGCTACAGTCCTGTTATGATCAACTCTGGGGAACTTGGTATGGATCGAGGATGAAAGGTACAGTGACTCTCAGCTGCAAAAATTAGTCTGCAGTCAGGATCGCAAGTTTAATCTCTGTGAAACCGATGGGCAAGTGTGGCCATGCTTACTAATTAGGTAGCAGCAATGTAAATTGATCAAATCAATTCCCTTCGTGACGCAAAGCCTAAGAACCCAGGGACAGCTTGAGCTTGGAAGAGCTTCCAGAAAGGCAGAGAACGTGAATCGCTCTCCCGAGATGTTAACATGGTTAATCGAGATTGCTTTGTTAATTGTCGGCTCCCTTTTCAATAATGGATGATATGGTGACGCAATGTGGCTCCCATGTCGTGGCCAGGCTCTGGGTTGGGCGATTTGAATTGTGCTCATTCATTTCTTTCCTGGATTTACAGCAAGCATTAAAGTTGATCAGGCTTAAAGAGCCCTTGCTTTCTGGAAAGAAGCAAAGTAATAGCCAGGGTTCCCATTTCATTTACGAATAGCTTCACTGTTAATTTGAAAGTCAATGTATTAAAAAGGAATGTAAAAAGGAAACCATTAGAAGAAATGAGGCTTATTGCAGCAACCTAATGTTGAGACCAGCATTTTCAATTTATTTAGTACAGATCAAGGAAGAAAAGCGAGAGATACGCTGCTGGGGTGGAGTGAAATGAGTGTGGAATACAGGAACAGACAGAGGAGGCTCCAAGCTCAGCTCTTGTCACTTTTTAGCCCTGAGAACCTGGGCCAGTTATTTTACATTTCCAAGCCTTGATTTCCTTAGTTATACAATAAAGACAATGATGCCATCTTCAAAGGGTTGGGCAGGTTAAATAAGATAACATATGGAAACCCCTTGCCTGGTGCTAGAGACGTAATGAGTGCTCAGTAACTGCTGGTTCTCTGTCAGTGTTCTGTCCCCTGAACCAAGCCCTGAAATCACTTCTTCATTCTATAAGACAAACTCGTGCATCTGAGGTCTGCTGTCTGTGCTACTGGACTTCAAACTGTTCTTTTTTGACAAGGCTATTGGCAATCTTTTTGGAATTCGAACCAGGTGATTCTTAAGAGGGGGCTTGACAGAATGTGCATTGGGAATTTGTGTCAAGTTTTAAAAGAGCATATTCCATATCATACTCTAATTTTTTAACGTGAAAACCTGTTGTTTTTCATAATACACAACACAAAATACAAAGCATGAATCTTGTCTGGTGGTATATGAATCTCTAATTGCAGAGGGCATGCGACTTTTGGTTTAGGTAAAGGGGTCATGGGTTAAACAAGACTGAGAAAATTGATTCACAGAATATCATCCTGGCAAAATGCACTTGGAATGCTAGTGAGTGACTGGAAGGGAGCATGTGGGGAGCCCCCCCTGCAGGGGGGTATAACCTTTTCTTGTTCTGGCTGCAGAAGATGTGGTCACTTTGTGAAAGCAGATAGGGTGTTATCCTTATGACTGGTGGGTTTTTCTGTGTGTACGTAAACTTTGCTAAAAAGTCTAAAGAAAAGTAAGTGGCAAGCCATTGGCACACATTCAGTACTAGATGGGGAGGGCCTAAAAATGTCTCAAGTCAGTGTATTGAGAAAGGTGGGAGATTCTCTGTAAATCCTAGATGATACTTGTTCCTCGGTGGTTTAGGTTTTTCTTTAATTTTTTAAAATTAAAAAGGGAGAAGAAAGAGAGGGAGAGAGAGAATCCTGAAGCAGACTCCTTGCTGAGCGTGGAGCCTGATGCAGGGCTTGATCCCAGGACCCTGAAATTTTGACCTAAGCCAAAATCAAGAGTCGGCCACTTAACAGACCGTGCCACCTCAGCACTCCTGATCTGGGTATACATAAAAAAACAGAGGACAATCCCAAGCTGCCTTCGACTCTCTCTGGGACCACTGCTATGCCCTCTTGAGTGGCCTCCCTGCTTCCACTCTTGACCCTCTATAATCCTTCTCTGTTTATCCACAGTAGTCTTTAAAAAACATAAACCTGGTTATATTACTTCCCTTTTGAAAGCCCTTTAGTGACTTACTATTGCATGTAGTGAAAACCCTATGCTCTTTATCATGACCTACAAGACCTTACAAAATGTCCATGCTATCCTTCTATCAGGCATCACCTGTCACCTCTTTCCTTTCTCTCTTCACCCCAGCATTCTGGTTGCCATTGTTCCCGCTCAACCATGCCAAACACATCTTTACATCAGGGCCTCTGTTTCTTATCCTTGCTGCCTACAGGGCTTCCCCCCAGATCCCTGCAGGGCTGGTTCCTTCCAGTCTCACTCAGCTTCCCATCCATGGCCTTCACCAGCCCTCCCTCCCTCCCTCCCTTCTCATGTTCTTGGGCATTCTCATGATCTTCACCCTCCTGTCCCTCTTTAGCATACCACCTCATTTTATTCCCTCCATGGTACTTGCAATGATTTGATATCATATGGTTCATTTGTATATGTACTATTTGTCCATGTATTCCACCCCCCGCCAAAGCTGGGAGCCTCATGAAGGTGGGGACTTTGTTGTCTTGTTCACTTTGTATCTACACTGCTTACAAGTGCCTGACACAGAGTAGGTACTTAATAGAATCTGTATGATCATTATAAGCTTCTCAGTCTCTGACCTTCAATTTTCACATCTGTAACATTAGGCTACTAATAAGCCTCTCCTCCTACTCCTAGGGTTGTTGTAAAGGTGATAGGAGATAAAGTATGTGAAGCACTTAGCACCATACTTGGCACATTGTATAAATGGTGGCTGTGTTCCCTGGGTGCTAATTGCAGGGCTTTGTTAGCCTTATAACCACCAGAGGCCTCTGATTTATTTATCATGAGAAAAGAAACCCATGTTTTTTAGGGGTACTTTGATGAAATTGTAATATGGCATGTTGATAGGCCAGCTTTCCCAACATTATTCTGATGTTTCTTTGGCTGTTAGTGATTCTCTGTGTGCTGAGCAATTATTGACTGATTAATAGAGACCTTGTGCTACTTTGCTCATCCTTTATAAGACAGGGTAGATGGGATTTGTATCTAGAAGAATGAGCAGCATTCAGGACCCTGGCTATGACCAGATACATAAGAAATGAAAACACAGGAGCAGGACACTCGGGCCAGGAGACGGCTGGCTGGTGAGAAAGCATATTGCCAGGGCTCTTGACTGGAGTAAACTGGTATCTTTAGAAGTGTTTTGTAAAAACAAACAAACAAAAAACCACCAAAAATATGTTCAAAAGTTCAGAGGGGACAGGACCTGTGTGCTTTAAGAAGTTCACAGAGGTAAGAGTGGTCACTGTGAGATGCTGATGTAAATTAATGGGCAGATCTTGGGTGAAGAATATCATTGAATGATAAAAGCTACTGATTTGCAAGCAAGAGAGAACCCAGAAAAATAAAATCCGTGAAGCAAGAGTCAGAGAGAGAGAGAGAGAGAGAGAGAGAGAGAGAGAATGAAAATGAGTCAATTGTGGTAGGATAGGAAGTCAGCCACCCAGGTAATAATATACTGATTGGAAGAAAATCATCACGAAATTTTAGCTGCAAAACGAGAAAGTGTTCATTGTGTTCTTTTTCATTTTATCTTTTCTCCCCCTTATGATCTAGTGAAGAAAAGATTGAAAAAAAAAAAAAAAAGGGAAAAAGTCAAATGAAAAGCAAATCTCTTCTTTTCCCCAACCCCTAGGAAAAAAAAATCCCCTAACTAGGTCACATGCAGCATCCTCAATCATCTCTGTGGGGGCCCAGGCTACAGGAAGCATGAAAGAATTTCAAGGCATTACCTAGATAGATCTGGTTCTTGAGAGATGATGACAGGTGACACAGAGAGGAAGTCATCCAACTAACAGCTTTTAATCAGTTTGGAGCTAGGGAGTCAGGGACCTTTAGGTCTGGGGCTCTTTCGTCAGGGAAACCAGAGGAAGTGGCCCTGTGTGGGTATTTTCAGAGCAAGGCAATGTTTAAAAGCGGTTTGTTCTCCCTGGGGGAATAGAAGAGTTCGATTAACAAAATATTTGATTATACTTAGGTAGAATTTCTTTGAAACTTGCTCTTTATTATATTTCTCTTTCTTCCCCACAGAGAAGATCTAATTTATGCTTTTATTTAAATAGAGAGGGCTTTAAAACTGTTAGTTGCACACATAATGTTTTTCTTTCTAAAAATTGACAACATATCTTTTGACCACTACCTATAATTCTGAACTCTTCCTTCAGAGGAAATGCTTGTTATCTTTTTGTGCATAATCTTCCAGGTTTTTTTTCTATGCATTTTCATACATATATACTCATAGAAAATAGAATATTTGGAATTTTTGTGTTTTTTTTTTTTTTTTTTTTTGGTAACATTTCATACTATATGCAACACTGAAATTTTCTTCCCTCTTCCCCCAAGCAATTTGTTTGGAAGATATTTATTAATTAGTATACACATTTAATTCATTCTTTCTAACTATTGCACAAAGTCCACTGTTCAGCTATGTCGGGATTAATTTCCTCACTTGCTATACATGGCCATTTAGCTTGTTTTCCAATATGAAGAATATTTTATTTTATTTTATTTTATTTTTTTATTTTTATTTTTTTTATTTTATTTTAAATAACTTTTTTCTTTTCTATTTTTTATTTTTTTTAGAGAGAGAGGGAGAGCATGAGCAGGGAAGGGGCAGAGAGAAAGGGAGAGAGATTCTTAAGTAGGCTTTACACACAGGGCTCGATCTCATGACTCTGAGATAATGACAGGAGCCAAAATCAGGAGTCAGGTGCTTAACCAACTGCACCACTCAAGTGCCCTGTTTTCAAATAACAGTTTTATTGAGACATATCACATATCAAAGAATTCACCATCTTAAAGTGTACAATTAGTGGTTTTTAGTGTGCTTAGGAGTTGTACAAGCATCACCACTATCTATCCAGAACATTTTCATCACTCTCAAAAGAAACCCAGTGCCCATTAGCAAATCCTACCATCCCTCTTCTCCTCCGCCTCTGGCAACCACTAATTTACTTTTTTCCCCTCTGTGGATTTGCCTGTTCTGGACATTTCATATAGTGGAATCATACAACAGAGGACATTTTTGCTTGGCTTCTTTCCTTCAGGTATCCTTTTCAAGCTACATCCATGTGGTGGCATGAGTCAGTGCTTTTCTTTTTTGCACTAAGTAACATTCCATTGTGTGTATATATGGAATTTGTTTATCCATTTTTCATCTGATGGACATTTGGTTTATTTCCACTTTGGGGCAATTACGAACAAACCTTCTGTAAACAGTTGTGTACAAGTTTTTGGGTGAGTATATGTTTTTGGTTCTCTTGGGTATATATCAGGAGTAGGATTGCTGGATCCTTAAGGCAGCTCTGTGTTTAACTTGTTGAGGAACTGCCAAACTGTTTCCCAACGTTGCTGCATCATTTTACATTGCCATGAATATAATATATATATATATATATATTTAAACAAGAAAGAATATATTCATGGGACAAATGGATGTGTTGATTAACTTGAGACATCAACCATGTGTGGAATAAGCTGAGAAACATACTAACTTAGTGCTGTTGGTAGAACTTTCTGTAACGATGAAGATGTTCCAAATCTTCGCTGTCTCATGTGGCAGCCACCAGGCACATGCAACTACTGAATTTTTGAAATGTGACTAGTCTGACTGGGGAACTGAATTTTTAATTTTATTTAATTTTAACAAATTTAAATTTGATTCGCCCCATGTGGCTAGTGGCTACTGTGTTGGTCTGCAGAGTCCTTAATCTTTCCTGTCTGTATAGTTCCCAAAATAGTTGCCTTAATTTACTGGGAGAGTGATATGCCTCTTGGTCTGTATCTCACAGCTCCAAACTAGCTCCTGTCACAGACATTACAGAGAATAGATTTGGAGACTATGATGCCTTAAATTAGAACTGCACCACATTGACATTCAGGTAACTCTCAACTTTTTCAGGGACTATTTGGGAAATTGGCACTTTGTATATCTCCTTAAGCTCACTTGGTTTAAAGAACTGGTTTTATTGTTTTGTTTCTTATTACAAGAGGAATACATATTCACTGTAGAGAAGCATGAGAAGAACATAAAAATGACCGAGGCAACTACTGTTAATATCTTGGTGTGTGTGTGTGTGTGTGTGTGTGTGTGTTTCTACACAGAATCTGTTTTTATTTCAGCTTTGGGGACAGGAATAGAAGTGCCACTGGAACCAGTCTTCCTCCTCACAGTTCCTGTGAGAAGATTTCATTCACTTACTGCGTTCTCACTGTGTGCCAGGCCCGTGCTTGGTGAGTTGAAGTCTCTTGAGGGGAGCTAGATATCAAAAATCCATTCCATCCCAGCATGATTAGGTGCTCATAGGGGGTAGGGAGGAGTGAGAGCAGAGAAAGCCCAGGAGAGGAGTAGCTTCTGCCTGGGGAGTTGTGGAAGTCTGCAAAGGGGAAGTGACATTTGAGCCAGACATTTGAATTGGAAGAATTTATGACAAAGAGAAGAAGGAGAAGGCTGTTGCAGGCAGAGGGAATAGCATGTGAAAAGGCATAAGATAACGATAAGCTGGACATGTTCAGGGAAGAGACTGCTCCTGTTAGTCGGAGGGGTTAATAGTATGGGTCACGTGTGGTTTATCTGCGTTAGTGTCATTGAGTTCTCCTATTCTCCTGATGAGATAAATAAAATGTTGTCATTCTCATTTTTTTATAGGCAGAGAGTGGGAACTAAGGGAGACTAAGTAATTTGCCCAAGGTTGCACAGCTTGTGAGGGGCAGAGCTGGAATTCTGATTTGTTGAGCACAAAGCTCAGTCTTGAGAAAGGAGGTAGGCTGAAGCCCAGTTGTGAAGAGACTTTTCTGCCGTGTGCAAGGAATTGAGAAGTTACCTCGCGGCTAGGTCAGCAGGATCCTGGCGTGATTGGGTCTGCGTTTTAGAGAGATTCTTTGTGGCTGCAATGCACAGACAGCTCTACCCATACTGTAAGCAGGTCAGCAATTTACCTGGGATTGAAACACACACACACACACACACACACACACACACACACACCACAGCTTCAATGATAGGAGCCTCTGAGAATCCAGCACTTTTTGTTGCCTTCTCCCTTCTGCAGTGAAGCTCTGTACCAGCAGCCTGAGTTCTGTGTCTATTCCAGACCACAGTGGAAGAAGGCTGAGGGGCACAAGACATAGCTCCTTGCCGGGAGACCTTGAACAAATCACTTCCCAGTTTCCTCTTCTGCAAAATGAAATTGTTGGAATTTCTGTGTTCAAACACCCTTTCCATCTTTAAAATTCTCCTAAAAGCAGTGGGACCTATTAAGGGATTCCGCTGTGGCTGCACACCATGATTTTTGGAGGAACTGAGATAGTTGGAGACTGGCTGCTCCCAGATTTTAGAGCCTCTTGGCCTTTCCTGCACGAGGCCAGAGATCTGGCTTTCTAGGCATCATTGAAAATTTAACAGAATCTTCTTTTGTTTGCAGACTAGGCCAATAGAAGCAAATAACCTAATTAGGACCTCACAAGCAGCTTGCCCAGTTAAAGCTAATTTAATTAAGGTCTTATTAGCTGTTATAACTACTTTTTAATGAAGCTTTATTACATTCAACTACGCAGATCCCAAGCAATTGTATTAAATGTTGGCAAATGACCCATTAGTCTTTGATTTCACTACTTTTTTGCATGGTTCCCCTCCCCCTCCTGATATGCAGATGCCTGTGGTTGATTTGTTTTTTTCTTCAAAGCCAGGTGCAACCTTGAAGGCATATTTCCCTTTTTAATCTAATTTCCTATTTCTCTGGGATTCCTTGTACACTGGAGTTGTATTGGAATGATATGAAGGATAGAGAAAGGCTATCCCATTGGCCTCCCATATTCCCTAATATTTTTACCTTAAATCACTCCCAAATGGCATAATTTTGAGGACTAAGGGCCCCTGGTTGAAATGCCAATGGTGTTGTGGAAATAAACACCATTATTATGAATTAACATCTTACTGAAGATTAGCTCATAATATTAGCTAATTGGCCAATAAATGAGACTCAAGAAAATAAATCCTGGGAGTGAGTAGTTTTGATAGTTGTTGGTGTGTAGAGCAGGATGGGGAAAAACCAAGAGTTAGTTTCTACTATGTATCAGGCACTGGGCTAGATACTTCCGCATTTATTATCCCCCATTTAATCCTCTTAAAACCTTGATATGCGTGCATTATTATAACTGATCTATAGATGAGAAACAGAGCACAAAGAGGCTGAGTCAGTGTCAAAGGTGCACAGCTAGCAAGAAGGAAAATGGGGATTTGAAGTCCTAGGACATCAGGGAAAAGCTCAGAGAGGGTGGAAGATACTTGGCCTCTAGGGGTCAGTATCAGGACACTGGGGGTTGAATTAAGTACTTGGGACTGGGAGGGGAGGGAATTACCTATGGGAGGTAAAACCCAGGACAAGTGATTGAGGGGCACTAAAAACAAACCTGACTGGGCTCCAGCTTTGCCCTGGTGGAGCTGATGTGTTTGTGTTGTCTCTCTTTGTCATCAACCGGCAGTATGCTGGCATCATTAAGAGCATGGGATTGGCCTCAGGCTGACACACACTCAGAGGCCAGTTCCAGCTCTTTTCTGTAGATATGAACCTGGGCAAGCTGTTTAAGTCTCTCAGCTGTGATTTTCTCATCTGGAAAAAGAGATACAGGTGTCTTCCTCATATTCCTGTTGTGAAAGTTACAGGCTGTATATCAAGCATCCAGTCCAAAGAAAGTGCCAGCAAGTAGCACCTCCTCCACTTCTAAACTGATGAGCAGTGTGGCTACAGTGGGAGGGCCATGGGCAACAGGAAATGTACCGCAGGAAAGAGGAGGATCATGTCTTATTAGGCTGGTGGTTCTTAAACTTGAGTGCACACCTGACTCACCTGCAGGGCTCAGGAGACACCTCACCAACCCCGGGGTGCAACCTCAGTCTCTGATTCAGTAGGTCTGGGGCAGGAGCCAAGAGTGTCATCTCTTTCAAGTTCCTGGGCAGTGCTGGTGCTGCTTGACCCTGCAGCACACTTGGAAACTCATTGGATAAGGTCACTCATAGGGCATGGTCTCTAACCAACATAGATGGTCGCTCCAACCCTGGAGATGGCCATGGGCATAATATTCTGAGTCCTTCAGAGCCTGGGATGAAGGAGAGAAGCAGAGCTCTTCCCCATGTTTTTACTCTGCTTCTGTGCTTTTTTGAGCCACTGGGAGCCCGTTCTTGCAAACAGGGGCCAAAAATGTTCACTTAGTTATGACAGCCTTATTTATTTTTTGCCATACCAGTCTTTGGGCCTGCTAAGGTGGAAGGGGTATTTGTGGTTTAAATGAACCAATTTTGTAGCAGAATGTGCTGATACAATTTGTTCTTCACAGAGAGCAGGGAGGGTCTAGGCTCTAAGTAACAATTTGTAATTGATCTATTAGCCTGAAAATTTACATTATCACTGGCTTAACAGGAGAAGATACTCTCAGATATGGAGAAACAACAGTGCTTGCCTTCTATCATTCTTTTTATCAAGAAGGGACATCTTACTAGATACCAGTGAAATGAAATAAAAGTAGATGTGAGAATGATAGTGAAATAAAAAAATGATTTGCTATGTTTATTAGACAAATGTTTTTTGAGCCTTTATAAAATATGACAGCATGCTTTACATTAAGATTTGTCTACTTTGGCACTATTGACATCCTGGGCCAGATAGTTTTCTGTCCTTTGCAGTGTCCGATGTTTAGCTGTATCCCTGGCCTCTCCCACTAGATGCCAGTAGCACACTCTAGTTGTGACAAGCAAAAATGCCTCTTGACCTTGCCAAATGTCCTATTAGGGGTTAGGGGCGGTCATCCTTGGTAAAGAACAGTTGCTTTACATGAGTAATCTTATTTCATCCTCACAAGGACCCAATGGAGGATGTGTTATTTGTCTCAGTTTAGAGTGGAAAGGAGGAACAGAGAGGTCAAGCAATTTGCCAACGGCCACACAGCTAGTAAAGGAGCAGGAACAGAATCTGAACTCGGGACTGAAATCCACAGCCTCAGTCTTGGTTATTCTTCTTGCTTCTAAGAGTATACATTTAAGAAATTGTAGGGAGGAGAGTCTATTTAATCGCATACATATATCCTGGTGGTCGCTTCCGAGAAGGAGAGAGGTGAACTGGAAGCCCAGTAGGGGCTTTTAGATGTATTTGTAACATTTTATTTCTTAAAAGAAAAAACAGCTAATTCAGCAACATGTTAACATTTGTTAAATCTGGGTGGAGGAGTCATGGGTGTCTCTCTCAAATTATTTTTTGTACTTTTTTGGAATGACTGAGATATCTCATAATTAAATATCAAAATAATTTTAAAAAGAGTGAAACACAAGTAGAAATGTAAATATCTTCTGATGTTTTCTGAGCATGTGATCATCACACTTGGCACGCTGTTTACCTAGTTTTCTTTTTTTTTTTATTCTTTTCCTTTTTCTTAACAGAGGGATCCCCCAGCCTTCTTGTGTGAAGGAATCAATCATATTTTTGTTTCCCCAAAAGGCATAGCTCCTTTGCAGAAGTCATAATCATGACAATATCGACAGGAACTTAATATCTCCTCCAAAGTGGATAGTGTGTTAGAGCCTTCACATATATTAGTAGCTGATATTTATGAAATATTTACTAGTGTTTGGTGCCCAGCTGAGTCATTTTCATCCTTCCTTATTTATTCCTCACTTACAATCCTATGAGCAGATGATTTGGGTCACATTTTACAGATAAATTAATTGAGACTTAGACGAGCTGCAGAACCAGCACTCCAGACCTGGATTTGTCTGATTCCGATGTCCCTGTTCTTTCTAGTACTGTAAGTGGCCACTCAAACAGGAGTCACCAAGGGCTGTGAGGCTGTCCCAGAGAAGGGAAGGTGCCAGCTCCTTCCACTGGCTGAGATGGCAGTGGCAGAAGACAGGTGGCAGGAGAGGTTTTCCTGGTCAGGTTCTGAGAATCACTGGCTGGTCGCAGGCACCTGGCTTAGCTTCTTCTTCATCTCTGGTCCTGTGGCAGTGGGTCAAAGTTCGTCTTGTCCCTGCCCTGTCCTAGATGCTGGTTCCAACACCTCTAGATTTAGTACAGTCTGAAAATAACCCTGCTTCTCCTTCCAGATCAGCAGTTCAAGGTCAGTATTAAATTTCACCCCTGGCTGACCAGGACCCATTGACTGCCTCTAGAAAAGCCTCCTTTCACAGCAGAATGTGCTCAACAGGCCATCTCCTTGCTTCTTGAGCAGTGCTCAATTCAATTTTTAGTTCATGAGGCTGGCATCTTCCAGAGCCAATTTGAATTTTGCAAGTAAAATGTGGTGCATTTACTATGCTCTCATCTAAATATAGACCGTCCACTGCATTCCCTGGATCTGCAACAGGCCCCCATGGTGGGGTGGGGCAAGTTTGGATGCCCAGAGGAATCCTTTCTTGTTAACTCATCCTCCAAATGCCTCAAACTCAAGTGTTTTCCTGGAGGGTGGGGGGGGGGGGCAGCATTTTGTTTTATATTGTTATAGATTTACATCAGGAGCCCTGGAGCCTTGAACCACTGATGCGGACAATGGTGGGCCTGGCAGCCTTGCAAAAGATCAAATCCGTTTACACACCGTGGGTGACTGCTTTTTGTTCTTACATCCTGGGTAAAATAACACACATTCCAAAGCCGCTGCCTGCTCTGGCTCCCCTGATGGATGGGGTGTTGCATTCCAAGAGGGCAGCTTGCTAGCCCTGAATTTGGGAAGCTGACACCAAATTAGTTGGAAGGATTTGAACCTTTCAAGCCATCTTATCCCCTCTGAGGAGAAGCTGACTTGTCATGCAGATGCCTGAAATTTCTCCAGTGGCAATATCAGTATAAAAAGTAGTTTCCTCAGCTATGCTGAAACACACTTAGTGGGAGTGGAAATTGCTATCCCTTCCTACAGGAAGGTGTATGGTGATGATGTATGTCTGATGCCTTTCACCTCAATCTACCTTTTGATCTAGCCATTCAAAGTGGACTTTATCCCAAGGAAAACCTAAAAGGCAGGTACAAAAAGATCCTAAAGGAAAAATGGGTATAGAAGAATATTTGTCACAGCTGAAAACTCAAAATAAAGGTACATCAAGAGAGGATGGATTATTCTAAACATACAAAAAGATGCTTAGACTCATTTCCCCTGTCAAGGTGGCAAAGATCAGAATGCTTGGCGAATGTGTGGACACTCTCAAATATCAGTTATGGAAATGCAAATTGGTACAATCCCTATGGAGGATGATTTGGCAATATTTATAAAAATGTAAAAATTTACTCAGAATAGTCCACTTCCAGGATTTTTGTCTTATAGATGATGTAGAAAATAATGAATTGAGTACAAGAATACTTACTATAGTGTTGCTTGTGATAACAAAAATTTTGAAACAACTTAAATATCCTTCCATAGAGGCCTACTAGAAAAAAAAAGCACCATGGAATACTATGTATCTATTAAAAAAGGACGTTGCTGTATTTATACTGAAGTGGGAAGATCTCCAAGGTAATCATGTAGTGAAAAAAAAACTGAAGTGCCAAAAAGTGTTTTTTAGTATGTGATTTCCATTAAAAAGAACATATAATTATATTTTTATATGCATAGAATATCCCTGAGTGTCTATGCAGAAAATTGACAACAACTGCCTCCAGGGAGAGGAAGCAGATGGCTGGGGGCCAGTGAAGTGAGAGGGACATACTTCTCATTCTACACTTCGTGAATGTGATACCTCGTGTATCTCACCTCCTTACCTAAATGGGTTGTCATAAGTGGATTGGTTAAATACATTAGGGCACCTTCCATTATGGAAAGCGATGCAGCATTAAAAATGTGAAAAATAAATAAGAAAATGAAAAGATTCAGATTTATTAAAATGGAAAGAAGTCAGATGCTTGATGCTTAGTGATAAAAGCACTAGGTGATGGAATTTGTTTACACACACACACACTCATATAGAAAATTCTGGAAAGTTCCATAGGAAAAAATATTAAAACATGATTATATAGAGGATTATAGGTGACTTTTCCTTTCTTTTTTATTTCTCACTGTAGCAAATTATTTTTTGCTACCAAAAGTGACAATATTCTTCCCATTTTGGAAAACATATACAAAACCAAAAATCAACAAACAACTTGACAACTGGGGCAGTGGGCAGGGCTGTATCCAACAGAGAGGGGACAAAGTAATTTTTAAGTGTTCTAGAGCTGGTGATCACATAACAGCATATATACATATATACACACATATATGTATATGTTTATCAAGAAAAATATATAAAATGTAAGCAAAGTGAAATTATATTAAAAATCACAAAGTGCAATTTTTTCTTTTTGGCCATTGGTATTATTCTTTTAAAATCATAAAAAATGAAGAGCCCCATCATAACTCTATCGAAACTCAATTTATATTCTATCACATTTCTTAATCACAAGCAGAATATGTGCTCATGGTAACATGTGAAATCATACAGAAGTATATAAAAAAAGTTAATAATCAACTCTTTTTCCCTTCATTCTAACCCTGCCGGTGATTGAATTAATGGCTTTGAAAAATGGTATTACATGTTACTCTATGAGTTACTTTTTTAAACTAAGTATCCTGAGCCACCCTCCTAAATAACAGATTGGTAGACATAGATCTAACCTATTACGGCTATTTTTTTAAAAAATTTATTTGTTTATTTTAGAAAGAGAGAGAAAGAGAGCGTGAGTGGGGTGAGGGACAGAAGGAGAGAGAGAAGGAGAGAAGCCGACTTCTCACTGAGGGTGGAGCCGACGAGGGGCTTGATCTCACCACCCAGAGATCATGACCTCAGCTGAAATGAAGAGAGTAAACACTTAACCGACTGAGCCACCCAGTGGCCCCTAACTTATTTATTTTAATGATACCCTTATTTTACTATATTTTAAATTTCTTATTTACATAAAATCGAACATAATCAGGCTAAACCTAAAATACTGAACATTCCTTGCACCAGTGATTCATTCCTAGAAATTTATGCTGCATATGTGCACACAGACATGTATGCAAAAATATTCATTGCAATAGTGTTTGTAGCAGTAAAAGGGCAAAAACAACCTAAATGTCAATCAATGGGGAAACTGGTAAGTACAATAGGATGCTCCATAAAATGAATTTCTATATAGTCATGAAAAAGAAAGCAGTAACTATACATTGACATAGAATTGTGTCCAAGACACCTTGTTGAGTGTAAAACATAACCTTCATTATCTGATAGCTTTTGCAAAATGATACCATTAGTAAAGGTAAACAGGGTAGAAACACAGATTCCATACACATATACATTCAAGTATATGGACATACAGTTATGTATATGTATGCTTACAAATAAATAGAATATTTCTGGAAGCATACACAATCTGGGATAATAGTGTTGCTTCTGGGAAAAAGACTTAGGGTGCACAATATAGGCAGACCTGGGTCTCCTGAGGGCAGAAGAATTTTATTCATTGCTTTTTTTTTTCTTCTTTCCGATTTAAAAATTTATGCATTATTTTTAAATAAAAAAGTTAGATGATAAAAAGTTGCTACAACTATTATGAAAAATAGTTACAAAGCATGATGACATAGTCCAAGTTCCCTGTGTCCTAAGACTGCACCATCTGAAAGAAAAATGTATTAGAGAACTTCACATCCTGAAGTACATCTTTACAATGTTGTGTGGCAGGGCTCTTATTCTGGGGCTGCGGGGTGGGGTCTGTGAACTTGGATGGGAAAATCACTTAAAAATTTTTTTAAACTAACCTTTTGGCTGAAAGTTAGCATTTCCTTCAGTAGGAATGTGGGCAGCAAACCATAGTAGAATTACTAGCAGGATTTGTCACCAATAGAAATCAGATTTATGATATCACATTACATTTGTTGCAGATATCTTGAAATATTTGCACTTGTCACTACTTCAAAATTATAGTAGTTATTTATTTGACTTGCTGCTAGATCTTGTTTATTTAATATGTTAATAAAGAAGAACATTCTTTACTCAATCATAAATTTGGTTTTTTTTCAACATCAGAATAACTATTTCAACATAATTGGTTTTCTTTGCAATCCTCTTATTTTATGTATTGTTGGTGAGAAGGGGCTTCACCAGATTGCTGAAGGGGCCCAGGGAGCAAGAAGGCCCAGGAGCCCTTGTGTTAAGATACCTTCTGAAGGGTTGGAGACAAGAAGTCACAAAGGGATGCTGTGAGGGTATACCTGCAAGCAGGGAGAGGGGCCCTACCACATTCTTTTGATGCCAGGGGGCGATTTATGGCCTGAATATATAAATTGGAGATGTAATTTGGTTGTTGTTGTTCCAGTTGGTGGACCTTCCTTCCCCCCACCAGCTGCCTCCCTGGATCTCTGCCCGGCTGTGCTGGTGGTGTGAGCCCTGGGGCCCGTGCCGGCGAATGACAGTAAGCCCGGCTTGCCCTTGGTCCCATTTTAACCTTCTTCTGGGGCACAGCCAGGGTGCTGAGCTCAGCCTCTGAGCAGTGCACGTCAGCCTGGCAAGAAGCTCTATCTTAAAGAAGAACTTCAAAAATCGTGAAGCCAGAGCCCCAAATGCATCCCAGCTTTAGGGGAGCAAGATGCTGTGAGCAGATACCCCTGGAAAAAGTTAAATGGGGCTCTGTGAGGAATGGTCCCTTGTGTGTGCTAGAACATTCTGTTCTGAACTTTTTGGCCTGAACTGCTCTTTGATGCACACAGTTTGTGTGCTCACACCAGAGGGATGCTTGAGTGTTCAAACGGGGCTCAGATATGCTGCTGGTGGTGGGTGTGGTTAGATGTAATCTTGACAGAGTCCTAGGAACACAGGCCTGCCAGTGAGGACTATATCCTGGGCTGACTCATGCTGTCATGCCATGCTCCGTCATGCCATCCATGGGGGTGATGGATGGAGTGAAGATGGCCCACACATATTCCAGCCTTTGGAGTCCTTTAGACACAGCTTATTCTCCCTTCTGCTCCCCAGATCGTATCATTTCGCCCTACCCCTTGTCTTTATTCTGCATTCTGGAGACATGTGTCCTTTAGATCACACCACTTCTCTTGGGTGAGATGGATCCATTCCTTCATTTACTAAGTATCTAAGGCCAGCCAGCCATGGTTTCAGACCCCACCTACATCACTTGTGTAACCAGGGTAAGTCAGCTAAATGAATATCTAAAAATTTCAAATCAACATTTTTAGTAACTCCTCTTTCCCACAAAAAATAGACAAATGAAGTTGCATCTTTCCCCTTGAAATTGCTCTTCACTTCATTCTCATGATTCGTCATTCTTCAGATGGTTGAGGCTGTGGGTACCAGATTCTCTTTTCTCCCCACTTCAGGTGCTCAGTGACCTGAGGCACTGTTATATGCTTCTCTGTAAATGCTCTTACTCTAGGGTTTCAGGTAGGGAGGTATGTTTAGCACTCAAATTTTGAGTGATAAATTCACTCTGAGAATAAGAGGGGGTTATCATCGTCATGATCATGATCATGTGTTGGTAACATAATAATGGAGGCTGGGACATCTGGTCACTTCATTATAAAGCAATACTGTATTACCCAACAATCAGACCCAGTGATCTTTAGTGCATTAGCAAACCTGTGACATGTCCACATTTTTGGGAAGTAGTTTGATATTAAAGAAATCAAATAGTTTTCATGAATTAATCAGAATGTTGTGGACCTAACATTTATTTTGGGCATGCGTGTGTGTGCATGTATGTATTTTAATTTAAAATTATAGTTGGAGGTGGGAGCAGCATTCACTTCTCATTACCTTGGGCCTCACTAAAGGTCTTAATCTGGCCCTGCCATAAAGTCACCAGAATTGTCTCCTCCCCTTCTTCTGTGGGGACCACGTTTGGCCATATCCTTCCAAGAGGTGAGAGGCACTTGACAGGGGCCAGTAAGGTGAGTGGAAATGGGGTCAATTGGTACCGGACAAAGTCTCCCTCTAAGGTGGGTGGAATAATAACCTTCTAATAAAGAATGAAGATGCTGTCCAATTTGCAAGCTCATGCCTGTGTCCCCTCAGGTCTTTACATATCCCATCTTTCTTCATTGGCCCTATGACCAGGCCCATATTGGCATTGGTTTTACTAGAAGCATTCATGATAGTCTCCTTTCAATGTGCTTGTGATCATTTCTGGGAATGAGATAAGTCATTTAATGCCTCTAAGCCCATTTTTTTATTTATAAAACGGGTAAGACCCTAATACCTATCTGATGGGAAAGTGGTAGATAAAGTCTGGAATGCACTATATGAGTCATAGCTGCAATTGATATTTTTACCAAGAATCTACTAGGTACATGTCTTTAGGCATGGAGGATGAGATGAGTCAAACCTGGACCCTGTCCTCCAGAGGTCTGAGCTGATAGCACTGCCAACAATGTGCACATCGTCCTGGTCCCCATAGACAGATGTAGCCAGCATCAGAAACCCGGGGGGGGGGGGGTCACTGCCAGGAAAGGCATGGGAACCAAGGAAACTTCCATGAGAGAGGTGTCCACAGAACCGGGGTTTTACACATAGGCAGGATTGGGATATTCAGAGAGTACAGGTAGAGCATTTCTAGTAAAGAGGAAACAATCTGAGCAAATGCACTGGGAAAGAAGATGCAAGGTGTATTTGGGAAACTACAACTAATTCTGAGTTATAGTACACTCCTAATTCTTCTGCTAAACCCACACTGCTGCTCATTTACTCATTTGCTTAGCTTTTGTGAACACTCATGTTAGGCAGAGAGGAAAGATGAAGTCACTGCTTACACGACAAGACAGTCACAGTTTGTAGAGGAGAGAGGTAAGTGATCAGTTAGTTACCAGGTTGCTAGGGAGAGCATCCCTGCAGTGCTGGGGTGTGAATGAAGGGCATCTGCCTAGCCTTGGTGTTCTTTTCTCTCTCTCTTTTAAAGATTTATTTATTTATTTGGGGGGGCAGAGAGAAAAGGAGAGAAAAAAAAGAGAAAGAGAGAGAGGCAGACTCTCTGCTGAGCACAGAGCCCCATGTGGGGCTCTATCCCCCGACACTGAGATGATGACCTGAGTCAAAATCAAGAGTTGGTCACTTATCCAACTAAGCCACTCAGGCACCCCAGGGTTCCTCTCTTTATGAGAACTCCAAGGTCTTGGGAGGGACCCTCAGGAATTTTCCTCATAGTTGTATGATTTTGTAAAGTTTTCGAAAGTAAGATCTATTAGGTGCAATTGATTAGGGCCACTGTCTGTTTCCACTTTGACTTCTGTCATATTTCCCCTGACATCGGCGTTAGGATAGGGGCCACAAGCATTTTTTGGGAGCTATTAAGAGTTGAGATGTATTTCATTTGAGTTCTACTATATACATATATATATATATATATATATTTATAATTTGCAGACTTTTCATTCTATATAGCTTGGTCATCACTAGTCACTAACTTGTAAGGTGGAAAGATAGCTTCTTGAAATACTCTCTTGTTCATGACGCTGACTCACCTGGACTCGTAGCATCAAGAGGTCGTAGCATCAAGAGGGGTCGGAGGCTGAGTCATGATATGATAAGTCCTATGGTGCTACAACCACATGTATGTGGGTAGCAGAGGTGAATCATGGTCTGAAATATATCTAGACAGAAACTAAACTAAATTGTGCAAAAGTCTTCCAAGTTCTGTATTTTCCCAAATTTGATAAAAATCTTTTAATAAAAATTTTATTTATTTGAGAGAGAGTGAGAACGAGCAAGAGAGAGAGAGAGAGAGCAGTGGGAGGAGCATAGGGAGAGGGATAAGCAGATTCCATGTTGAGCGTGGAGCTTGATGTAGTGCTTGATCTCATGACCCCAAGATCATGACCTGAGCCAAAATCAAGAGTCAGACACTTAACCAGGGAGCCACCTAGGTGCCCTCAAATTTTATAAAAATCCTTTAAAAAGTATGTGAAATTACCAATCATAAGGTTGCAAAATGTCTAAGTATCCATAATAAAAGGTAAATTTTGAGTTATCTTGCTAGAGGAAAGACCTAATCATTTTCATATTTATGTTCTCACCGGGACATGATGCCTCTCAGTTGCCAAATGATAGGCAGTCACTTGCCCTTCCTTTCCTCCTCTCTGAATAAACTCTGGTTTCCCCCAACTCCTTTTTTGGGGTTTCATAAACTGAAGCTCAGAGCTCCACACTTTGGGTACCCCCAGTGATGACCCTTTAGTATTATCTGATTGCCTACATGTGAATCTAGGTTCTATCCCTAATCAGCTGAGTGGCCTGAGGCAAATCACTCAACCTCTCTGAGCTTCAGTTTCCTTATTTGTAAAATGAGGACAGTAACAGTGCCTGCTTCGTAAACCTTTGGAGAGAGGAGTTCATGAGAGAATGCAGAGAAGCACCCCTCAGCCCTGTGTAGCACAGTGGGTGCAGAACATAGCAAGACCTAATAAATGGGATCTATTAGTATTATTATTATCAGATGTGGTCTGGGAGCACAGTGACTGCGGAAACATCTTGCAGATATCGGAGAAAGCAATTTCCCAGTGTGGCCCAGCGGCCATCAGTTATTTTTATGAGCCACGCACACACTCAGGTAAAGGCATTTCCTGCATTAGAGATCCGAACGGGCCCATCTGTGATGGCACTGCAGCTACACACACACCCGTTGGCATTTCTGTGGCCTGTTTTGCCCCAGCAGGATTCGGTACCTCCGCAAATGGCCCCCCATCCTGTCGTATCCTTCACATATTGTCCCTCCCCCTCCTGCCCTTCTGCCCCAGTCCTTTGAATGTCACTACAAAAGGGAGGCTAACTCATTATCCATCCCCTCCCTCCCTTCTGCCCTCCTTCCCTCCTTTTTTGTCTTGCTTTCTTCCACAAACATGTATTGCATCTAACTACCATGGTATCTTCTACGATTCCAGGACTTTATGAGACTCACAGTAAAATTTCAAAACATTTTTGGTGTGGATAGGCATAGGGCTACCAACATGTTATTTTGCCAAGTAGGACATTTAACACACACGTACACACATGACTATCATCACTACTTATTACCATCATTCCATCAAAGAAATGCTATTTCAGCGTCCCAAAATAGAAAGGACATAATCTTTAGAATAAAAGGACAGTCATTTATATTGAATACATTTGGAAAAACACAGAATTTTTCTAATTTTTTTCTCATTTTGTCATGAGCCAGTGAAAATGTTACATCCATGGGCACCAGACCCCAGACAAATGTTCAGAAAGTACTGCAGTAACGACAAGAATAATATAACAAATGCTTATTGAGTGTCAAATGTGGAGTCTGATAGACTTGACCACTTACTAGCTGTGTGGCCTTGGGCAAGTTACCAAACCTCTCTGAGCTCTTGTTCCCTCACCTTTAAACACAGGGATGATGATACTTGCTCTCCAGAGGGGGGTTGTGAGAATTATGAGCAATACATCACATTCAGTGTTGAGCAGTGTACCCAGTACATTGAAGAGCTGCTTCTATTCTTCTGCTCTTCTCTTCTCCAGGGAAGCTCTAGTTTAAAGAATTCACCTTCCTTCCTGCCAACCTTCTGCCTTTCTCCATGTGGACTAACCCAAGGGACTAGGCAGGATTGGAAGTACTTCTGGCCTCACTGGGGGAAGCATAAGCAAGTTCTCTTGGCTCCCCATGGGGTGTTCATTCCAGGGTTTCCCAGGCATGGGGAGGACTGGCGCTATTCTGGCTGCATTGGAATCACCTGGGAACTTGTTAAAAATGGCAGTTCTCCACCCCCTCATGAGAAATTCTGAAACAGTTGGTCTGTGATGGAGCCCAAGAATCTATGCTTTTGGGAAGAGCTAGATGTTTCTGATGAATAGCTGGTCAGTAATTGGTCACGGCTCCAAGCTTTTGAGTTGGGACATTTTATCTACTCGGAAGAATGTCTGGCAGGTCACTCCTAGCATGCTGTCCTATGAACCCTGATGAATAGGGTCTGAGGAAGGTCCCGGGAGGAATCCTCTTGGCTGTGTCTTGCTGGCATTTCAACGAATGATACCTGCATTGCTCAGAAACTTCAGAGTTATTCCAGACACATTTCTTGTTCTCACTAACCCTCCTAAATCATAGAACCAACTAATTCCAAGTCCTTGTATCTGTCCATTTCTCTCCACCTTCATTGCCCCCAGCTGAGTCTAAGTTACCATCAGCTCTCACTGGGATGGTGGACATCTAATTGCCGTGCCTTTGGCATGTGTTCCATATAGTGAGGCCTGATTCATCTTCTCAAGATATAATTCAGATGGTATCTCTTGTCTGTTTCAAATGCTTCAGTCGTGGCCAGTGTAGCTTAAGATAAAATCCTAAGTCCTAGAAGTGGCCTAAAATCCCTGCCTGGCCTGGCCTCTTCCCACACCTGCAGCCCTGACTTGCCCCTGGCTCCCCATATTGTCCAGGCTTGCTACTTTCCCACCAGCTTCTGCCTCAGGACTCTTGGGCATGCCCTTCCTTCTGCTTGGACCCTCTTCTTCTACCTGCCGCCTTCACTCACTGAGCCCCTCCACACCATGTCACTCAGGGACCCCTGTGATATGCTGACTCTTGTTATTTACTTTTTTTTTTAAGATTTTATTTATTTATTCATGAGAGACACAGAGAGAGGCAGAGACACAGGCAGAGGGAGAAGCAGGCTCCATGCAGGGAGCCTGATGTGGGAGTCGATCCTGGGTCTCCAGGATCAGGCCCTGGGCTGAAGGTGGCACTAAACTGCTGAGCCACCCAGGCTGCCCTTGTTATTTACTTCTAATAGCATCTCACCCCTTTACTTTCAGGTTGCCTGTTACAATTTGTGTTCATGTTTAATTGTGTGCATGTGTTTTTCCAATAATCTGTTTCCCACTAGAACTAAATTCTATGAGGACATGGAGCATAGATGTTTTGCTCACCATTGTATCTCTAGCATAACACCTGGACCAATAATAGGTAGGCATCCAATAAATATATACTTATTCAATGAATGAATGAATGAATGAATGATTAAAGATGTAGATCTAGATTCTTAGATGAAGGGCAAGGTCTCACTGTTTCCTCTGGCTGGGGTGATGAAAGGCCAAGCACTGGGAGACCCACATCCTATGCAGTGCTGGAGGTGTGGAGCAAATCTAGCCCTGAGCAAATGTAGATGACTTTGCTGACATATTCTGGGTGAGTCTTTTTGCAGGGATGAGCAGAGAGTGGAAGAAAGGCAGGGTCTTGTAAGAGAAGCGCAATACCCAGCTTTCGATACGGTGGCTCTGGAGTTTTGGAGCATATTTGCCATGGGAGCAGATTGGGACTAGGGACCAAGAAGGCCAGACATCTCCCAGCTGCAGTGGAATAGGTCTGTGCCTGTCCTGACAGACTGGGATTCAACCCTTGGCTCTATCACTTACTTACTGTGTGACCTGGGACAAGAAGACTAACCTCTCTGAGCTCCTGCATATTCATCGTTA
Source organism: Canis aureus (assembly GCF_053574225.1). Taxonomy (NCBI): domain Eukaryota; kingdom Metazoa; phylum Chordata; class Mammalia; order Carnivora; family Canidae; genus Canis; species Canis aureus. The sequence goes on from NC_135614.1 coordinate 52,557,339, forward strand.
GAGAGGGAGCAATTACTCTCTCCTGTCAGGGTAGCTGTGAGGATTAATGAGATAATGTCTGTGGAGAGCCTAGAAGAATGTCTGGCACATAGTACATGCTTCATAAAAATACGATCTCATGAGTCTGTAAACATCCTGCAGGAGGAGGCCACATAGCACTTAGTAGGTGTGTTAGGAAGTCTTTGTTAATGATTTCATAAATGCTTGAATGTATTTTCCTTCAGAAGGATTTCCTTTTCCAGGAAGGATTCCCTGTGTCTAAAAATTTCTCCCTCATTCAAACCGACTGCTTTGTGAGCAACTCAAATTCCTGTGTTTTGAAACCTCAGAGCCAAAGGGTTAGTGTGTATATTTGTGGCGGTGGCCCTGTCCTGAGTCATCTCTGAGACCCTTGCCCTCCCTTGTGCTCTTGTGGGAGGCAGGAATTCGTCAGCCTCATCAGCCTCGATTTGAATGAGAGGAGCAGAGAAATCAACGGAGAGAGGGATTCCTATTTGGTCCCAGCACTATGAGAACACAACTGTTTCTTTGAAATTGACCTTCATTTACTTGGAGGGGAAAGCAGTTAGTTCAATAATGGCTTCCTGGTGCCTTTCAGCATTTTAAAAGACGGAAGAAAGATTTGGAGCAAGGCAAGGTTCCAGTGTTTTCTAAACAACGCACTAAACTCAGCTACCAGTTGGCTGCCCAGCACTTCCTGCCCCCACACCCCCCACCCGCCAATCTATCCCCACAATGCAGTGTACATCCCTCAGTAGCCCAGCTGCTCCTTGAGACCCTGACCAGCCCAGGTCTTCCCCAGGTGGGTGGGAGCTAGGCTTCATTCTTAGGCCTGGCAGCTGAAGATTCCTTGGACATCTTGCACATGGCCCATTGAGTAGAAATGCTGCTGTATTATATTCCAATTATTTCCTGTCCCTCCATGGCCCAGTTCCAGGGGCCGCATAAAGAGGTCCTTGTTTGGTGGAGTCCATCCCTGCTCCTGAGTGAGAGTTGGTCCCTGGCCCAACTTGGTCTAAGGCCACAGGGGAAGGGTGGGGAGGAGGTAGGGAGGGTGTTACAGGTGGGGAGAGCACCACAGGAGATGAGAAGCCCAGCCCTGCATGCAACCCAACCCTGCTCCCAAAAATAAAAATAAGGGAGGAAGGAAAACAATTGGGGCCCCCTGACCAGTACCCCATAGAGGGCACGGATATTTTCTCTCCTTCCCAGGAGGGATCCCAACCCTTCTCTCCCACAGAGAAGACAAACACAGCTATGGAAATCTCATGCCATCCAGGCACCTGGAAGTCTGTCACTAATTGGAAGGTACTCCTACCTGCACTTCTCTGCTTGCCAATGACCAGCTCCCCCTAGATCTGCTTTCTCTCCTTGTGAGTGAGAAGCATTTCATGGAAAATTTTGAATTTGCAACCTTGTTCAGATTCCAAAGAGTTATTGTTCTACATCATGCTCCTTTTGTTTGGGTGTTATTTGAACTCAGGGGAAGTAGAAACCCATATCTCCCTTTTGCTGGGATACTCTCCCTAAGTTATTAAGAACACGTTAATTAAGCACCTTCTCTGTTTGAAGCTCTTGAGTACCTTTCAGAGTCCATCTCAAATCCAAGGCCTGAAGTCCATATTTTGTACCTGTCAAGACTTGGGAAGCCAAGGGAGAAGAGGTGGGTAGAGTAGCTTAGGGATAGCACACCAAGAGATCTCCAGGAGGCAGTGTCAGGGGTGTTCAGAAAGGTTTCATGGCAAGGAGAGGAGAAACAAATTCTGAGAACATGCCACAGAGGCCAGGGACCTGAGACGTCAGGGGTTTAAAGTCTCAGAAAGTCATGAACAGAAAGGGAGGAAAAGTGGAGGAGCTAGCATTGGTGAGAAGAAACTGAGAGAGAAACTGAGTTTGAAGAGCAGGACCCACAGAGAAACCACATCATCCTGTACCACCACGTGCCTGGGGAAGGGTTAAGCTTTGCAGCATTTAAAACCTTGGTGTCCAGGAGGCTGGAGCCTGAAGGTTGCTGAGAGGTCCTCTGGCTAGTGATTCTCAAAGCCTTGATTTGTGGACCACTTCTTCAGAATCACCTGGTGTGCTGGTTAAACATGAGGATTCCTGGGACCCATCCGATTTACTGAATCAGATTGTCTGTGGATTATGTCTAAGACGGTGAATGTTTATCAAGTTCCACAGATGACTCTGATCTTTATTAAAATCTGAGAGCCCTTGATTAAGTCCAACTCTCTTGTTCCCTGGAAGTGAGATCTGAAGTCCAGAGAGGTTAAGCAACAAACCTAGGGTAACAGAGCTGACTGATGGCAAACCTCACAGGAAGACTCCATTGCGCTTGGCCCCCAGGGCAGTGCTCTTTCCCTTTCAGCATGCAGGCAGCCTCTGCGCCTATTTGGACCTGTTTCCATTGCCCCCTAAAGTGAAAGCTTGCACCTTTGATCCATTCCCTGCATCCTGCTGTGGCCTTCTCCTTCCTGAGGATGCTCTGGTCATAGCCTCTGCAGGCTGGAGGGCAGAGGCAGAAGGAAGAAAGGAGAAAGACTCAATTCTCTTCTGAGCCTTTAATAGCGGTGTGGGATTGGCAACTGAGTAGAGAAGGAGAAACACAATTATAGCTGAGGGGCGATTGGGATTTGGTTTGTAGTACAAAGCTAACTTTCATTAAGCTTTTGCTGTGCACCAGACACTGCATTAAGTCCTCTCCATGCATTAGTGCAAACCCCATGGAGCAAACAATAATTAGCCCTATTTTGCAGATGGAGAAACTGAGGCTCACAGACCATCAGTCATTTGCCCAAGGTCTATAGCTAGTATATGACCAAATCACTTCCATGTACAACCATGATCTTTACATAGCCCAAACCAGTGTGAACTGTTACCCACTTTAACCCAACAAGCCTGCAAGAGGACCCCAAGACTTTGGAAAAAAAAAAAAAGAAAGCTTCTCTGCAGTGAGATGTGACCACTCCTGGGGGTGGGGTACAGCTTCAAATGCTTTCCACGTAACACACTAAAAATATTTCCCAAAGGCATTAACTTAACTTGCAAGCCTGCCTTAGAAATGACAACATGGAGAGTAGGTTAAACACCTTTTTTTCCCTTTATCTTTTTAAAATGGAAACTCGTGATGTCAGTTTGCTTTCTTTCCATTTGCCCTTTTTCTCGTGAAAGCAGTGTGTCTCCAGAATTTTAGTTATTTGAGGGATTTGGTTATGTTCAGTGCTAATGGAGCCCCGGGTGTGATCACAGGCATATATGGTGCATGGCATGTAGCAGCCGTTACCTCTTCTGATATCATGGCACATGACTTTGCAATGATCACCTCCCTCCATTCATTTTCTGGAGTGTCCCCCAGGGATGGGAGAGGAAACGAAAGCAGATCCGTGCCTTAGAGAAGGGACGAGTGTTTCCCAAGCCTTGTGGACAGCATGTCACGGTGCCCTCCTGTAGGTTTACCTCCTAACCAGACCTTGTCTTCTTAGGAAAAATCAGGAAGCTTTTTGAATAACTTAGTAAGACCACTAAACAAAAGAAGATGGACATATTTGTATAGGAGAGGAAGAACTCCGTTTCATCCCAGCAGGGTTTGGTGTCTGGCAGCCTAAGGTGAGGGGCCGCCGTACTTTAAACCCGGGTATTCCATGAGTCACCAGAGTTAGGAACATTTTTGGGTAAAAACTGAAAACATGTGGCCCTCTGGCTGTCCTCCTTCTCTTTCAAATCTCAAGCTTTGGATAACTCAAAGGCTGATTGGGGCAGTGCGGGTGTTAAAATGTTCTTATTAACTCATAGTGAAGGGAAGTGCATTGAGGTGAGAGCAGGCAGTGAAGGGAGGAGGGGAGAACGCAGCCTCTGCAAAGCTCACGGGGAGCGTGGGTCTCTGCAAGAGCCCTGGAAATGCTGAATGAAAACTGCCTCTCTGCGTACACGAGCTGCCTGCCTGCTTCCCAAATGCCGCGTCTGCGGTAACTACAAACTATTTTGTATGCTGCATTAGTGACGCTGCCTTAGCCGGCACATCATTACTACTGAGATAACGCTGGTGTGATGTTCAAGTCCAGTGTCCTTTTTAATTATTAAACTGACGCTGTTGAATGAGTCATGCTACGTACCAGATTTTCCTCCTGTGGTTCTATTTCGAGTGACTAGCACCTTACTTACTGTGTTCCCCTAACACCTGAGTCGGTTCTTAGCCAGCTGCCCAATCTGCAAAGCCTTTGCAGAACAAACAGTATTCTTCAATCTCCAAACACACACAGACTGCATAAAAAACAACCCCCCACACACACCCACACCCACAAAACTTTACGGTAAGCTCATCGGTGAGTCCAAGATCTGAAAACACCCGGTTCCCCTCCAGCAGTCCCCAACTTACCAAGCGGTAGAGCGATGAAGAAGGGTAGCCAGCACAAGATGAACATACCGACCACAATGCCCAAGGTCTTGGCTGCTTTCTTCTCCCTGGAGAACTTAAAAAGTTTGACGGCTATGGAACTCCTGGGGTTGTGGCCCTTGGCCTTGGTACTGCTGAGGGTGTCCTCGTGGAAGTTCTTGGAGTGGATCCTCAGAGTCAGCTCCTTGGAGTTAGACATCTCTTTCATGACTCCGGCTTCCAGGTTCTTGGTGGTCCTCTTGGCGACGATGTACACGCGACAGTACATGACCAGAATGACCGCCAGCGGGATGTAGAAGGAGCCCAGGGAAGAGAAGAGGGCGTAGAAGGGTTCCTCGGTGACCCCGCATTCCTTGTCATCGTTGGGCGCGGGCTCCTTCCACCCAAGGAGAGGCCCGATGGAGATGACCGTAGACAAGACCCAGACGCCGAGGAGCGCCAGGATGGCCTTCCTGCGGGTGACCAGCGTGGGGTACTGCAGCGAGTAGCGCACCCCGATGTAGCGGTCGATGGAGATGGCGCACAGGCTCAGGATGGAGGCCGTGCAGCACAGGACGTCCACGGCGGCCCAGATGTCACAGAAGATCCGTCCCAGCACCCAGTAGCCGAGCACCTCCAGGGCCGCCGAGAAGGGCAGCACCGTGAAGCTCAGCAGCAGGTCGGCGATGGCCAGGTTGACGATGAAGTAGTTGGTGGGCGTCCGCAGGTGACGGTTGCAGGCCACCGACAGGATGACGACGATGTTGCCCACGATGGCGAAGAGGATGAAGGCGCCCAGCACCAGGCCCACGGAGATGGCCCTGGTGACGTCCAGCTGGGGCAGTGTGGAGTTGCTCGCGGTCTGGTTGGGGCCAGTGAAGTTGGCATTCTTCAACTCTCCCCAGTGGGCAGGTGCGGATGTGTTGTGGCCGGCGTCCAGGTCGGGATTCATCTTAGAGTCGGCGCTCCATAGCGCGGGCGAGCGGGCTGGAAGGGCTGCGGCCGCGCGGCTCAGCTGCCCCGCGCCTCGGCGTGGCCCGCGCTCGGCTTCCCCGCGGCGCCCTCGCGGCCAGGACGCATCTCCCCGGCGGCGCGGCTCCTGCGCGCACCGAGCCGCCCGCCGCCCGCCGCCCGCCGCCCGCCGCCCGCCGGCTGTCAGGGGAGGCGGCCGACGCACGGGCCGCGGCCGGCTCCAAGTTTAATGGTGCGCGTCAGGCGCGCGGGGGCCGGCCGGGGGCGCGGGCGGGGGGCGCCCCGCGGGCGGGGGCGGGGGCGGGGGCGGGGGCGGCGGCGGCGGCGCCCGGCCCGGCCCAGCCTGCGCCGAGGAGGGTCTGCTCGCACCCAGCCGCCTCTGGGCTGACTGCTCGGCGGTGACATCAGGCGGGGGAGCCCGGCGCCCTGACTCCGCGCGGCACTAGGGGGCAATGCGGGCCCAGCCAAGGCGCCCGCAGCCCCGACGCCGCCGCCACCCCGGGCGGCCGCCGGCCCCGCGCCCCCCGCCCCGCCCCCGCCCCAACCCCCAACCGACGCGAGCCCCGGGCAGAGGAGGGGGGAGGAGCGACCCGAGAGTGGGGACCCGTGTCCCCCCACCCCGAGGTGGCCTGGCGGGATTCTTGCCCCTTCTAGTCCCCCTGCTGCAGTCCCAAGAGTGGAATGGGGCGCTTGCTGCTAATGGGGGCGCGCCTGCAGGCAGCACCCAGATTTAGGGGGGATGCGCAACTTGAGTGGCGCCTGGAAAGAAAAGGATCGCGAGGCAAGGCAGGTGAGAGGGACTTGAGTGGCATCTGAGACCCCCCACCCCCCGCCTTTACCTCCCCTGGGAAGCCTCTCTGGTCTCATAATAAAGCCCAGACGCTTCTCTTCGTTCATTCGTTTACTTGCTCTCTCTCTCTCCCTCCCTCATTCATCCATTCAACGAATTTTTAACCCAGGACCCGCTGCCCGCACTGGGGGACATAGCAATTGAGCCAAGTCGGCAAAGACCCCTGCCCTCCAGGAGCTTGCACTCTACTGGGAGGAGACAGACAATGAGCACATAAGTGGTCCAATTACGAGGTGCGTCCTCCACTGACAGGTGTGACAGAAAATAAAGCCAGGAAGGAGAAGTGGCGTGGTGATGTATGTTGCGGGGAAGGGTATTGGAAGTTTTAAATGGGTTCTCCCCATGTCACTGAAGTGATGCTTGAGTCAAGACCTGAAAGTAGGGAGGAACAAACCAGTGGACTATCTGCGGGTGAGGGGGGCGGTGGTGGTGACAGCATAAGAGATCTCCAGGCATGTGGGGAAGGGACTTGTGAAATCTGGGTTATTTATTGATTATTTTTCCTTTTCTGTCTGATATTCATGTTGGACATGCAGTTGTAGGGACACACTCCCAGAGGTGGGTGTATGGTACTTAGGAGAGAAGATACGGGTTGAGGGACAGCCTTAGGTTAGTTAACATTTATTCAACACTTGTTATGTGCCAAACAGCACGCTAGGTACATTTTGCATTTTCTCACAATCCTAAGAAAGAAGGGCTCTTCTCATCATTATTTCCATTTCGTGGATGGGACAAGATAGTGAAGTTTGTCTTTGCCCAGGTCCACACAACCATCATGGAGAGAAACAAGGAATTGAACCCAACTGCAGGTCTATCTAGAGTTGAGCACCAAGCAGCGGTGTCACATTTCCCCCCTAGAAGCCACTGAGGGGCTGGATTTCCGCACCCCACCCCCAGATCTATTGAGATATAACTGACATATAACGTTGTGTGAGTTTAAGGTATACAGTGTGTTGATCTGATATATTTGCAAAATATTTACCATCATAGTGTTAGCAAACATCCTTGTCATGTCACATAAATATTATTTCTTCGGTGGTGAAAATATTTAAGATCTACTCTTTTAGCAAGTTTCAAGTATATAATAAGTATTATTAACTATAATTACTATGCTGGACATTAGATCCTCAGAACTTATTTATCTTGTAACTGGAAGTTTGTACCCTTTGATCAACATCTTCCCATTTCACGGTCTCCAGCTCTTGGCAACCACCACTCAATTCTGTTGCTATGAGTTTGGCTTTTAGATTCCACATATAAGTGATATCATCTAGTGTTTATCTCTGTCTTACTTCACTTAGCATAATGCCTTCAAGTCTCATCCATGGTGTCGCAAGTGGCAGGACTGCCTTCTTTTTCTCGGCTGAATAATATTCCGTTACATATGTGTACCATATCTTTTCAATCTGCCCACCAGTTGATGGACACTTAGGTTGTTTCCCTATCTTGGCTCTTGTGAATAATGCTGCAATGAACATGGAAGTACGGATACCTCTCTGAGATCATGTTTTCATTAGCTGTGGCTATATATCCAAAGTGGAATTGCTAGGTCATAGTTCTATTTTTAATTTTGGGGGGACCTCTATACTATTTTCGGAAGTGACTCTACCAATTTACATTTGAAGAGGGGGAGTAGAGGGAGTTGTCCTCCAAGTAGTAAACTTTGGGACCTGAGTGACTAGTGCTATAAGGGAATTCACATTTATTGAGCTCCTACTGAGAGCCAAGCATTTACTCATTTTCTTTTATTCTTCATGACAATGCTTTGAGAGGGGCATAACCATTGCCCATTGACAGATGAGAAAACTGTGGTTCTAAGAGAATTAGTACATTTTTGAGGTCATGTGGCAGAGCAACAGAGTGACAGATGCAGACTGAAAGGTAAAGCTTGATGCCTTCTTTTCCTGTTGTCCAGAAGCCCACATCTAGGGCTTCCCACTGTCTGCCCTTGATAATCACTATAACCTGATATGCAGGGGTGAGGAATGAGGAAAGTCACTCAGGGTGATTTACATTTAAACTCCTCAACCTAGAGGTAGGTTCTTAACCTCTTTTAAAAATTATATAAACATATAATAAAAATAGAAACACCTTTATATATGTATTTGGGGAGTAGGTAGTTATTGCACATCTATAGAAGGTTTTAATCTAAGGCTTTAATCTTCTCCACCAAAATGCAGAGATTCCCAAATGCACAAAATATACAGTTTCAAGGGGTTCCCTAAGATTAAGAAATATGTGGTAACCCTGAAAACAGATTTTTTTCCTATTTCAATTAAAGTTGCTTAAATTGTATCTGAAGATTCTAAAATAAGAGATTCACAGGTTTATAGTGATTTAGCTCTTCAAGAGCTAACAGAGCTTTCACTTGCCCATCTTCCCATTTTGGAGGTGGTCTAGGAGGCAGAGGGAATTGGTAAACTCTCATAGATAGTCAAGTATAGAATTGGTTATCAAACTCCATTTCCCCTAGACCACAGAGTAGTGCTCCTTCCTCTGCCCCAGAGGGAAGTCACACATGATAGCCACTCACGACTTGGTTCAGGTATCAGAATGTGGAAGAGATTATTGAGCCAGATCAAAAAGTTCAAAATCCGTGTAGATTTTAGACATATTAGCATTTACCCGTGTCTTTTATGAAAGCAAAACAAACATCCTACCATAAGGCAAACAGGTATTAGCTTTAATAGTGGTCAGGTACCAGGACCCCACTAAGCAACCTTTGCTGCTCCTCCCCTCCCTTTGCTGGAGATGCCTCTTAACCCCTCTGGCTGATATCTGACCCATGGAATTGACCATTTGTTTAGGTGTCATGAGGATACAGACGATATTTCATTTTCTCGGTACTCCCTGGGGCAGAGCCAAGCATAGAGCTCTGACTCACTCGAGGCTTGGGGAAGAAGAACCTTTTCATTATCCATCTGATTACATTAGAAACCTCTGATGTTGCAGACTCCCATTTCTGTGAGCCCTCTAGGAGAAGCTGTCACTGAGTTTGACCTGTGGGAAGACCAAAGCTATGGGAGGTCCCGAGATCACCTTATACGCTTGATGGGAGGAGATCTCTCACCTGTGACCAAGCAGTTTTTCATGGCATTTCCTCTCTAACTCTCTCAACCAGCTGCAAACAGCGACATCTGCTCTGTGTAAGGTATCATGTTAGGTACTGTGGGCAAATCAAAGATAAGTTAAATCAAGCAAGCGATGACCTATCCCTGAGCTAGGTGCTGTGGGAGAGGATGATGATGGTAAAGCGCCCCTCAGAAAGTACCTGCTATGTGCCAGGCACTGTACTATGTACCCCATGTGTGTTTACTCAAATCTTCACAATGGTGCAAGGTAAGAATTGTTCCCATTTTACAAATGATGAAACTTAAGTCCAGAGAGGTTCATTCACTGAGTAAGCAGCATTGGTATTCGAAGCATTGTTGTCTGGCTCCAAAGCTTGCATCCTTCTCTCTGCACCAGACTGAGATTAAAAAAAAAAAAAAAAAAAAAAAAAAAAAGTGGCGGAAGGTTCATTGTTAGCCCTGAAGGAAATTACAGCAGAAAACAGAATGTGATCAGGGTCCTGAGCAAAGCAGAGGTCAGGGAGGGGACGGCAAGGCAGAGCTGTCCAGAAGAGAGGGCTCTGCAGAGGGACTCTTGAGGTCAGTCTTCCTTGCCTAGGACAGCACTCGGTCTGCCGACTTGGATTCTAATCCTGCTTCCCTCATTTAATAGCTATCAATGTGACCTTGGGCAAGATAATAAAGTGAACTCTAGCATCAAACAAACCTCGGTTATAGCCCAGTCCTGCTAATTTATTAGCTGTGTGTCCTTGGGCAAGTTGCTTAATCACTCTGAGCCCCAGTTTCCTCATCTGTGAAATGAAGATCAGGATAGTCCCTAACTCAGATTGGGCTGAGGTGAAGATTGAATGTGACAATGTGTGTAAAGTGCTTAGGACAGAGTAATAGTAACAGTATCAGTCAAGAGTTATGAAGGGCTTACTAGGTGCTAGGCATTGTGCCCCAAATGCCATATATACATTACCTGATTTAGTCCTGATAATAATATTATGAGGTGGGTGCTTTTGCTATTATGAATGACATTTTATAGATGAGTCTCAGAGTGGTTGCCCAAGGCTGCAGGGCTAGCAGGTGGCAGAGCTGGAATACAATGCACCCAGCGAATGAGGGTAAAAATGAAAAAAGAATTGGAGGTGTGTGAGGCATCTGCTTCATGAGGTAGATTGAGGTCTTAGGGACTTGAAGGAGAATTTTTGCCTTTGATGTAGCACAGATGGGAGAGATGAGAAGCACCCCTTCTCCTGGACAGGGGACACTGGCTACAGCAGAGGCATTTCCTTTGCCTCCAAAGGCAGCAGGTCAGAGGATCCCAGAACTGAGAGATTCCAGCTCCCTCTGGGCAAACCTGTCCTCTCTGGTAATTACAATTTGTCAGTTTTGGTGTGGGTTCCCCAGCCCTGAACTTCCGGTAGCACAGCATTGCCCGCTAAGGTAGAGCTCTGTAGCAGTCCTTTGTGCAGTAGGCTGGTGAAGATTAATTGCCAAGTCATCCAGGGGCTGAATTCATATCACGTGCTCAGGGAAAGTCTGGAAACCCTGAACTGGGGGCTGGAGTGTGAGGGCACAGGGTGCCAGAACACAGAGTGTGAAAACCTGCGTACTCTGGAACCAGGGAACCGGTCCCTTCTTCCTTATGCCCCAGCAGCTCCTCTGGTAGGACAAGGTAAACAGGTTGCCAACGCCAACCCGCGTGCTGCAGCCTGGAGGGCAAAGCGGAGTGTGTGCAGTTTTCTCAAATGACTCTGGCTGTGCTTTTATGGATGTGGGCTTTGCCCATCATTTTGCCCAGGAATCTATGGTGGTTCCAAAATTTCTCCAGAAAGAGCCTTTAAGTTGTGATCTGGTTGGAAGGCTGGTGGCGGCTGTGTTTGCACTGTGCTCTCCACAAGCCCGATGCCCTTGTCCATAACAAAGACCGAGGGCGGGGAGCTGTTGGGAGTTTTACTGCGGCCAAAGCCCTCCCAAGATGCCTGTGTATTGCCACTGCCAGGATTTACTTTCCAACCAGATTTGTTAAAACCATCAAAGTTAATGGAAAACATCACAAAGCAAAATTTATGGCAATAGGCTCCTTACAGCTGACTTTCAAGTCACTGGCCCCTCTGAGCTCTTCTGGTATAGTCAGGATCACCAACTTCTGAGATGTCAGAATCAGAAGGACCCTAGAGATCATCTAGTTCAGGGCTCAGCAAACTATAGATGGTGAAACAGACCCAGCCCATGCCTGTTTTTGTAAATAAAGTTTTATTGGAAAACAGCCATACTCATTCACATATGTTTTGTCTGTGGGTACTTTCATGCTACCAAGACAGAGTTGAGTAGCTATAGTAGAATGATCTGTCCTGCAGAACCTAAACTATTTATTTACTCTCTGATCCTTTATAGAAAATGTTTGTTGACCCTTGATCTAGTTTAACACTGTTATTTTACATGTGGGAACACAAAGGCACAGAAAGGGGAAGGGATTTGCCTAAAACAGAGCCAGTGTTAGTAGCCTAGATGTTTGACCCCATCCCCATGACTGTTTTTTGCCACTGGTTTTTTGTTTTGTTTTTTACCTCTGTTTCTGCAGCCTGGTGCGGGTTCTGAGTTTGAATCCCAGTGATAGTTGATGAGATGTGAGACCTTGGGAAGCTATGTAATCTCTTGCAGCTTCCATTTTTTTCACCCGAGACCTGGGGATAATGCATCCTTGAGATAAGGCACATACTAGGTGGTTGTGAGAATTAAAGGAGCTATAGTATATAACACTTTAGGATGGGAACTGGCTCATAAGAAAGCACAATAAAAAAAGTGTGCTACTATTATTGGTGTCCTCTGTGATTTTATATGTATTAATCTTATCCCCTACCCCTGCCACATTTCATGAAGGAAAGGGCTACCCCTTACCACTGGTTCTTTAACTTTTTCGGTCCTAGACTTTGTTGGGGGTCTACTGAGAGCTGTGGACACATTGCTTTATTCCACACTTTGCCTGAATTTTTTATAGGAGCTTTCTCAGTGCCAGGTTCCTGTCAGGTCCCCTTGATCAATTGATCTCCACTCTGTTACTTCTTATTTTTGTTTGCTAGGCTTCTCTCCCTCTAATTCTATCTTGGTGTGACATCTTTCACTCTTGGGCAACAGAATGAATCCAGTGTTTTACCTTTCATCGTGGAGCAACACTTGAACTGAATAAAGTGAGTGGATGCTGACTTACTCTGTCTTTCCAGACCTCATGGTCTAAGATGAATAACGGGAATGTGCATCTGAGGGTGCATAGAGAATTGTGTCTGACATTGAACATGTATGTGAGTTAAATAAAGAAACAAATACATGGCATAGGTCTTGAATTTCTCCATCCTTCTTCTTCCTCTTTTGTACTGTCTGAACCAAATCATCCAACCTTTTTTGGGGGATTTTCACTTGCGTTGGCCACCAAGTTCAGAAAGGTCTAAAGGAAGTGGTGGGAAGCTTTTTCCTTGGGGCATCTAAAAATTGTATCGGCTATTAGAGACCAGCTTTGGAGAGGGCAGACCCGGCCTCTGGGGAGCAAAGCGAGGAAGTGATGTCAGAGGATGATTTCTGTCTTCTTATTCCATTCTCTGACAGAGATGACAGCGTAGGGCCCTGGGGTGAGGATGGGCATGTTTGGGAAAAGAGTGTGCCATCCCTGTGGGTCCTGTGGGCATGGCAAAGGAGGGAGGAGTGTGAGAAAGAGGCAGTTTTCTTTGCCTATCTCTGCCATAGACTGAAGAATGCTGGGACAGGAAATGTCCAGCGTTTCTCAGCTATTTACTGGACGCCAACCCGACAAATTTGGAAGGTTGCCTCAGGAGTCCTGAAAAGATGAAGGAAGAAGGAGGAGGAGCCTTGTTTGTTTATTTATTTATTTTTCTTGCCTTTTGTGGGACTTCCCTGGTAAGTGCTTTTAGGTAGGTGGTATGGGGAAGATGTTGTGGAAACTTCTAGACAGAGCACCTAGTATAATGGCTATTAGCCACATGGTATGAATTGCAAGTTTCTGGAGGGACTTCCAAATGTCTCCCAGCCCTTTGGAGTGCTCTCCATTTAAAGGTAAGTATTGCCTTCTTCCCATGGCCCTATTTTAATTAACTATAAGTACAGTTCTGCACCAAGCATATGCAAAGCTAATTCACAGGCTTCATCTTATTTGATTCTCCAAACAGCACTTTGGAGGAAGATATTGTTGGCTCCAATTTACTGATGAGAAAACTGAGGATAAGAGACATCAATAAACTTGCTTAAGGTTACTCAGAGATGAGATTAGTGCAGAGGCAGTTTGACTCAAAGTTGATGCTTTTCACCTCCCAGATAATCCAAATTTGGCTGCAGGCTGACCTCACTGCTAAACAAAACTACAGGAATTTCTGGGCAAACCTCAGTGGGCTGGGCACAGAGATCTAGAGAGGCAGAAGTCACTTTGGGCCATGTGCTACCACACAATACAAACATGAATCTTTTTCTGGAGTTGGATCTAAGGACTACATCTCTCTTGCTAACTCATCCTTGTGAGCTCAGGCTTGAATCTGAATTCTTCCAAGTGGAAGGGTGGGAGACCTGATCCAATAATTGTCTTTAAGGACTGCAAAGTTTATGTTACTGGTCCCATCATGGTAACCAACTATTGAAGGGAAAGATTGAGAGAGAGAGAGAGAGAGAGAGAGAGAGGGAGAGTATAAGCACATATATAAACTCCAAAGAGCATGAGAGATGCCAGCTGGACCTCAGGAAGTAGCTTATCAAATATCAGATCAAATTCTAGTTCCTGCCACTTCCTAGTTTTGTGACTTTGGGCAAAGTTACTTCATTTATTTAAGCTCCCAGTTGTTTATCTGTAAAATGGGGATTTTAATAATATTTACCCCGTATCAAGTTGTTATAAGGATTAAATGAGGCTTTGGCACCTAGAAAGCTCCCAGTAAATATTAGTTATCATCGATATTTTCTATCATCCTAAAAATACAGACTAAGTTTCTCAGTATCTGGAGTATTTAGGCACAAATTTTCCTAGCTAATTTCTCAGTGATACTTTCAACCCTTCACTTGCTAGTTCATGCAACTGATTCCTTTGGTTTTTTTTTTTTTTTTTCTGATACAAATAGCTCTGAAAAACAGTGGCTAGAAAAATAGCAATAATATAAACAACAATAGCTATCATTTTTTTGAGAAATTACTTCATGCTAGGCTTGTGTTATGGGCTTTGCACGCCCCATCTCATCTTAACACTAGAATCCTATCAGGTAGGAGGAAATATCTATCTGACCTTTGAGATGCAACTTATGAAAATAACTCTATTACGCTCAGAGCCCAGGGCTTGATGGAAATATTTCTTCATGCAGAGAACTCCTAGTGATAATGGAGACTGAGCCAGGGTAGGTACCGTTGGGCTCGGGAAGTGGGGAGTAGTAGGCCATTAGCCCCAGAAGCTTGCTGTGTGCAGAGGTAAAGGGAACCAGCTTGGTCTGGCAGGCAGGGCGACAGGCTCTTGGCCTATAATTCTTGGCCACTGGTATAATTAGTGTCAACAGGAATTTTCATCGCGTATCAGACTGAAGAGGGTCACAAACCATAAACCATCATATCAGAGGCCAACCATTTGTGCCCTAGATAGGGAAGAAAGGGGGACTCATGAACCTCCACCTGCCCTGGACACTGCAGAAAGGACTAGATCCCTGAGAAGGGGAAGAAGAGAAGGTGGGAAAAGGCAGGGAACAAACTCCAGTGAATACACATTTTAAATTAAATTCTGAGGTTTGAGTAGAGCAGTGAAAAGAAAATGAGGTATTCAGTCTAGAGCTATTTTCTCTCAAGTTAAGCTGGAGAACTTGTCCCTAAAACAGCTGGACCAGCTCCAGGTATAAAAGTTCAGTCGTTCATTGTCACCTTAAAACATTAGAATGTTCTTTTGCTCAGTCTGGGGTATTGCCCACTTTAGTCCTTCTGGGTGCTGCTCTGTTGGAAGCCTAGAAATTTAGAAAGGAAGAAATATGGAGCCACTGAGCCGGCAAAGGTTTGCTTAGAGAGCCAGTGATGCTCAAGCTTTACTGGGCCTGAGTTACCTAGAGTGAGCCTTAAGATGCAGCCCCAGAGATTTTGATCCAGTAGGTCTGAAGTGAGGTCCAGGATGAATAAAGAATATTTCTTCCCCACAAGGATCTTTATGGGAAGGTGGGTCATAAACTAGCATTTAATAACAGTGTGGCATTAAATAACACTTCTAAAATCTTCAGTATCTCATCATTTGTCACACAAATGATGGCAATCGCAAATGCTATGAGTTTGAATTAGACTGTGTGTGTAATGTGCTTTGTGTTGGATCTGACACATAGTAGGTCCACTCAATAATGTCAATTCTTCTCCCTTCTAAGGGAGGAAGAGATTTCCCACGGCTGACTAGGTTAGCTGGTCTCTGCAGAGGAGGGGTGCTCTCTTTGGGGCTCTGGGGGAGTATATTCTACTCTCAAAGTAATTTTTTTCAACTCCATAAATGCACCCATTTTCATTCAGAATGAATATCTATCTAGAAACAATTATTCTCTTTGTGTTCAATCTGGTCCCCTTGAACCCAACTGATCCACTTGCTCGATGTAACTGGAAGAAGAGAGGCATTCAGAACCAAAGCTGGAAGGGCTTGGAGAGGTTGTGTGGCCCTTCCCTCATGTCACAGATGGGGAAACCAAGGCAAGACAAATGATGTGACTAGGGTCACTCCGAGCCAGAACCAGGACTGAGTCCTCTAAGGTCTAGCCCAAGACTCTTAAAAATAAATATACTTAATATAACTTTTATTTGCATTATTTAATCACTAAACCGAAGGAAATAGATTTAAAAAAATTATTGAAGTAAATTGTTCCTATGGTAAAAGCTATGGAAAGGTACAGAGAACCAAAGAGAAATTGCCCTTTATTCCACTGACCAGAGAGAACATCACTGTAAATATTTTGGCAAATGGTTTCTAGACTTTCCACTCATATATGCACATGCATGTGCAGGTATGCCCACATATGCATGCACACACATATAAGCGCATCTTGTTTGGGTGCCTAGCCCCTGTTCCCCTTGTACCCACAACTGTCTCCCGAGTTCCCCACAGCCAGACCCAGGCTGATGGTCCCCTATGGCTCTAGAGGGGGAGACACTGACCCCATCAGAGCCAGAGAGAGCTCAAGGACCCTTTTGGTAAGGGATTAGAAGATGTGGGGATGAAGGTTTGGAGTAAGGTATGGCCGGGTATTCCATTCATCATGTGACCACAGTGTGGGCTGTGGACATGAATGGAACTGAGTGATGTCGTCTGTCCTCACACACTCCCACAGGAGTCACCAGAATAATTCCTGTGCGTTAAAGTGGCTAGTTGACTGTTACAAGTGCATCCAATTCTTAGTAGAACTTTTGAATGAGTGACTTAATCTCTCTGAGCCCAGTTTCTGCCTCTGTAAAATGGGATAATACTTGGGAGACTACGGTGAAGATAATATACTACTGCTAGTACTACCAATAGCAATAATAATGATTAAATTTATAGCTGCCTCTATTAATTGTTTGCTGTGGTCAGGACTTATGCCAAGCAGTTTAATATATTGTTTCACTTAATCTTCACACCCACAGAGAGTGGAAGGGGGATCTGTTGTGTGTGATTGCTTGCGTAACAGTGAAGGACTGAGATGCGGGACCAGATTCCAGCTGCCCTGATTCCTGTCAGTCATTTTGCTAACTGATCCCTCCTGCTTCTTTGAACATTAGGTAGGGGGATCTTGGTGCTTTTCTGGGCCTCTTGGCTGGGAGCCACCTCTGCCCTCTGCAGGGGACAGGACATTGGTTCCAGACTAGAGACTGGGAAGTGCCCGCTGGGCTGTCGCTGAGAGGGCTGGGACACTGGCCAGAGCCCTCTCTGTCTGCAGCATCCTTCTTCCTGGCTGTGCCCCAGTGTTCCCTAGGTAACCACGGGGGACGCGGCACAGATTTATGGCCCTGCCGTTCCTGAGCAAGTACCTGACATGTTCTGTCCGAAAGCAATGGTGTCTGGCTCCCAGATGACTCATTGGGCAGGGAACAGACACATGTGGGTGGCACAAAAGGAAGGAAAACCCCCACTTTCACCTCCCACAGACAGAGACACCGAGAGGAGATACCGAGAGGAACGGATCCATCATGCAGACTGTTTAAAAGTCAGATGCTCAAGGCTCCCATTTTATAGATGGGGACATTGAGGCCCTATTCCATCTGCTCCTTTATTTCGCAAACATTGGTTGAACTTGGTGCCAGGCTATGTTAGATGGCCTGGGAATCACAAATACGGAAAAAGCACAGACTGCCATCAACGATGCTATTGACTAAGCAAAGGGAATAACGCTGTGCAACAGGGAATTGTCACCAGGGTGGGATGTGAAAAGTGTGGAAAGGCCTCAAGAGTTAGCATGCCAATCATTTTTATTTAAATAGGTTCACGTTTTTGGGCTGGGGGGCAAGGAATTCTTTGCAGGCGGGCTGAGATTGCCTCTCCACCCCCTATCAGAGCCAAGGCACCTGCTGCAACTCTCCACCTGGCTGCATATAGGTCCCAAAGAGAATTCAACGTGTCTCTCTTACCACCAGCTTCCCCCATACTTCTCAAGGGAGACTCCGGCAACATACATTCTTGATCCGATGCAGTCCCAGCTGCAGCACTGGAAGAACAGAATGCATATTGGATGTTATTATAAGAACCAAGTGTCAATACAAAAATCATTTTGTCAGTAACAAAAAATAGGTTCAATTTCATTTCATTATTTTGATATCTACTAGGTCCTAAGGAAAGCTGAGATGAACATGAAATCCCTCAAGAAGCTTCTAGAAAGGTTTTGGGATTTTTTTTTTTTTACAAGGTAACATCTGGATGATTTTAAGATAGTTGGATGTTACAGAACTGAAATTACATTTTACAGCAGGTTCGTTGTTCATGCTGGTAGTTAGCACGTCTTTATTTATTTTTAAAGTATTGTTCCTATTGGGATTCTATTTGGCCTATTTGGCTGGTGCTGGAGGCAGGAGGGGATGCACCTGCTGAGAAGTCTCCTCACTTTTCCCTCTGAGGAAGGTGAACATGCTGCTCTAAGACAGAGGGAGAAAAAGAAGATTTGACTGGGTTGCTGTAGAGAGTGAACCATCTTTGGTCTCCACTCCTTAGGAGCTTGTTGGAATAGCACACATAGTTTACATAGTAAATAAGTCTACATTAATGTACTTACTTAAAAGTAATTTCAATGCATCCAAATGTAGGGGACGCCTGGGTGGCTTAGTGGTTGAGCGCCTGCCTTTGGCTTAGGATGTGATCCCAGAGTCCTGGGATCAAGTCCCACATCAGGCTCCCTCTGAGGAGCCTGCTTCTCCCTCTGCCTATGTCTCTGCCTTCTCTCTGTGTCTCTCATGAATAAATAAATAAAATCTTAAAAAAAATACACCCAAATGTAGATTTTCTCTTTCAGAATAGTAACCTCAGCAGGCAATAAGCTTGTTTCAATAATTCAATTAAAACTATGTTTTCCTCCTCTTCCAATATTGTTCTCAAACCAATGCACATTCTTGCATCCATCATGGTGGAGTCAAATATCCATTATCTGAGAGCAGATGTGATTTTTAGAATTGATAGTCCTAGGTACCTAGCTCTGGTCTGTCTCAGATCCATCCATGACTTCCCCTGTGCTGTTTTATAAGGCTGAGGGCTGACCCCACCCATCCTCCAGGCTCCCTTGCCACCTCCCTTGCTTCCAGCTGGGTTTGGTCAGAGGGGAGCATGGCAGCAGGGCGAGAAACAGAAGTTATTCTTTAACAAGAAATGTATGGGACCTCTACGGAGAAAATGACAAAACTTCAGTGAGCAGCACTAAAGCGGACCTGAATAAATAGAAAGATATGTTACACTTCTGGAAGTATTGTAATGATGTCAATGCCCCACAGTTTAATCTATTAATTGAAGACAATTACATAAAAAAGATATCAATGAGATTTGGAGGGAAGTTAACAAATGATTCCAAAGTGCTTTTGGAAGAATACATGCTTAAGAATAGCCAAGAAAATTTGGAGAAAGGAAGGTTATGTGCAGGGAATTGCCCTACCAGATTAAAATGCTTGACCATGTGACTGGCAGAGGTTAGGCAGGCAGATCCCCAGAATAGAACAGATCATCTAAAACTAGATTCAACAATGCATGAAAATTAGTATGTAAAAAGATGACATTTCCGTTTTTCACAAATGGTGAAAATTTTAAAAATTTGAAAAAAATAGTTAGAGCCTTACTTCTCACTTTACATGAATTATATACTCCAGATAAATTAGAGATTTAAATGTAAAATATCTAAATCATAGAAATATTAGAAGAAAGTCTAGGTACATATTTTTAGTTCTTTAGGGTTAGTGAAATTCTTTTTAACAATCAACATCAGAAATCATGACATAAACAAGTACAAATATAAATAAAAATGTGAAGCATATAACAAAATTTCCTACATTATCAAGTTAAAACACAAAAGAAGTATTAAAAAGATTTTCAACTTACATGAATAAGGATAATTAATATTCTAGATATTCAAAAATCCTTATAGATCAACAAGGAAAAGATGAATAGCATCCAAATAAAAATGTGAAAAGAACGTGAATGGATAAATCTTAAATAAAATATATTGATGATCAATAGTCATATACAAATTTGTGTAGTGATAAATATCTAGTTTTTACCTACTGGGCAGATAGAAAGGAATAAAATTAAGTCTGAAAAGTCTGGAAAGAGTGAGAGAAAATTGATCATCCCATACAGTGTCTATAGGTGTGTAAATCGGCACATTTGTCAAGGGAGTTTGACAAGAGGTGTTATAAGACTTGCAAATGTGTATTCTTTAACATAACAATTCCACTTCTTCGAATTTACCTTAAAGAAACTAGCAAACAAATGCACAAAGATCTGTTTATCACAGTTTTGATATAAAAACAAATCGACACAAACACACTCACACCTAGTTGGAAGCGTCCTAAAAGTCTGCTAGTAGGGAATTGCTTAAAGCATTCGGAGAAGGCAATGCAGCCATTTAGAGGACAGAGATGGAAAATTGTGATGTAGTATATACTAAATGAATAGCCTTTCCAGAAAATATTGGAAGTGAAAAAAACTAAGATGACAAACTTTACGAATAAAGTCTGCTGTTACAATACATATAGAAATGTGTAGGTGATTTTAAAAGAGGTGATAAACATATAACAAATACATTAGCTGGGATTATATTGGAGTAGGTAGAGGGATTATAGAAGGTTTCATAATTTCCCCTGTTTTCTAAAGGCTTCCCCTCCCCTTTTAAAACAGACATGTAATCAATTGTCCTCCTCTTCTAAAAAAAATAATAATAATTTTGGAAAGACAAAATCAATTGTATCCAAATCTGGAATCAAGACGGGAGGCTTTTTTTAATTTACAGCTTCACTAAAATGGTACTTAACCATTTTTCCACAAACTTTTTGGCCCATTTTGTTCCTTTAGCTAGAAATATTCTTTCCAAGATGACTTCCCCCTAACAATCCCAATCTTTTCCACTTATTAAAATCCCACTCAAAAAAAAAAATAAAATAAAATAAAATCCCACTCAGCCTTTGAGGGTTGGCTAAGTCCCAGCAGGAACTCCCCTCTCCCAAACACCGTCCCCAGCCTTGCAGCCAGATTTGCTTTGTCCTTCTTCAGTGCTCCCAGCACACGTCAGACACTGCTATAGCACAGTCCACACCTGCAGCTGGGTGCAGTAGTTTCTTGGGAATTTCTTGTCTTAATACCCCCGACCCTGCATTTGCAGGAGCATCAAAGTGGAGTTTTATGGGCTGAGATACAGGTGGGGAAGCCCTACCTGGGATATTGGAAGGCATCATGTTGGACGGGGATGCAATGCTTACAACCACAAAAGTCCAAAAGCAGGAATTAGGGAGAGAACCAAATCTGGCTGGCTGGACAGACTTATGCTGGGACTAGACATCAGATCTATCAGGCCCACATTTTTGTAAGGACTCTTTGCTCTAGTTGATGGAATATCAGCTGCAACTAGCTTAAGCAAAACCAATAATTTATTATAAGTCAGTTGAATATAATAAGCAATTCAAAACCTGGCATGTATCTGGGCTTCAGTAGCAAATGGAACCAGGGCTTCAAGACCCTTTGGATAAATCCTCATATACTGTATCTCAGCTTTGTTTCCCTTCACAGGATGAAACCTCTTTTCCTCTGATCCACATGATGAGAAACACAATCACAAAACAACTCCCATTTTTACATCTTAGAATGTAGGCAGCCACAAAAAGCCTGGCTTCTTTCCATCTTGTTCCCAAACTTCCACAGAAGGGCTCAGACAAGTCTGCTTGGGTCAGAGGTTCTGCCTCTGGGCCAGTTGGCTATTTCTGGGAAATGGGTCTTATGATTGGCTCAGGTTGGGTAAGTAACCAGCCCCGGGCCATCCACCTTTGTCAGGGGAAAAGGGGGTGTCACATTATTCTGAGATGACTTCTATGGTGACTATAGAAAGAGGTGCCTCACAGCTATTCACTAGAGCACATAAGGATCCAAAATGGGATGGAGGAGAGAAAAGCAGGAAGGGTTTGCCTACAAAACCACTCAGTACTTGAAAACTATTAAGAGCCAGCAGGAGTACACTGTTTGGATGGATTGGGCAGCTGCCTTATTTTTTCCTTCTAAATTATAAATGTTCTGAGGCCGTGGATGTTTTTGTTGTTGTTTCTCATTTCCTAGTGCTTGTCCTAACCCCTTACACCTAATGGGTGGTCAGTGAAGGTTTGTTGTAATTTTGATCTACAGCATTCTCATTGGGGTTTTTGCAAACTCTATCTGTACTACTTCAAAAGAGAGTACTAGAAGCATTTTTGACATTAAGAAATAAATCCACAGCCTCCCTCCCCGGTTAGCTGCTTTGATAAGAGCACTCACTTAGAAGGGGAAGTCTTGGTAAGCATGGCAATAACTTGTTTCATTTCCCCAGTCCCTTTGTATGTGAGTGATATGTGTGGGAGAAGCACACAGATGGAATTTGGGATGCATATTGAGCATCTCACAGCGACATGCAGACTTCCCATTTCTCTTGGGCTCTTGTCAGTTATACCAAGGCCAGTTTTAGCCAGAGGTCAAGGGTGCAAATTTCACTCTATAGATTCACGAATTCAGATGTATTCAGTGAGGATTCTTTTAGTGGAAAGTCTGTGCCAGCCTACTTAAGCACAAAGAATTTATTGGTTCATGTCAAAGAATCTCTGGCTTCAGGTGAAGCTTGATACAGGGCTCAAACAGTACCAGAATACAGATTCTCTATTTTTTTTTTTAAATTTGCTTCTTTCATAAGAGGTCTATTTTTTTAATTTTTATTTGTTTATTTTTAAAATATTTTCTTTATTTATTCATGAGAGACACACAGAGAGATAGGTAGAGGGCAGGCTCTTCACAGGGAGCCGATATGAGACTCGATCCCAGGACCCCAGGATCATGCCCTGAGCCGAAGGCAGATGCTCAACCACTGAGCAACCCAGGTGTCCGAGGTCTATTTTTTTTTTTTAAAGACTTATTTATCTATTTTGGAGAGAGAAAGTGGGAGGCAGGGCAGAGGGAGAGAGAGAACCTCAAGCAGACTCCCTGCTGAGCACATAGCCCGACTCGGGACTTGATCCCACAACTCTGACATCATGACCTGAGCCGATATTAAGAGTCAGACGCTCAACTGACTGAGCCACCCAGGTACCCCAGGGATCTATTTTTAAAAAACGTTTCCCATCATGTTCCCACAAATTACTGCCAACACTTCTTGGGGCTACTACATCTTTCCAGGTTTATATCCAGTAGAAAAGATGAAAACCCCTTTCTGTGCTAGTTTTAAAAATTCTCTGGACTTCAGTCTCACAGCCCTATTTGAGTTATGGGTCCAACTCTGAACCAGTCACTGGCTGGGGGTTACGGGGTGCATGAGATGCACTGCTTAGTTTAGTTTAGTGATATGCTCACAACTGGAGTAAAGCTTAAAAGTTGAGAGTGGTGAGGTCAGCTCCCCCAAACAAAACTGGGCTATGATGTCACAAGAGGGGGAGATGTTGGGTGGCAAAATCAGCAGCAAAGGTCACAACATACATGTTTGGCAGGGATTTCAGGGACCTGTGGTCTAAACAGCTCATTTCATAAGCTAGAAATCTGAAATCTAGAAAAGGAAAAGAGCTCACCACGGGACACACCACAAATTAAGAGCAGAGCCAAGGGTTCTTAAATTCCCATTTAGAGCTCTTTGCACTAAAGCACCTACCCTTTAAGGACCCATCTCTACACCTGGGTCATCATCTCCTACCTCAAGTTTTATGTCCATGAGAGATAATAGGAGCAGGGCTGCCAGGTACAGTTGTACAGGCTATGGACTGCACAATTCTGGGGGTTCCATTTACATAAAAATCTATATAAATGGTGCTCTCTAGACAGGCATATTTTGGAGTCCTGCACAGGAGAATAGATCTGGAATTTGTTTTTTAGCAGGGATGGCAAATACTTGTCGCATGTAGTGACACTTCTCTCGCTAATATCCATGACATGCATTCCCTGTCAATCATGTCACTCTTTCCTACTAAACTCAGACTTAATCACAGAATCTTTTTCAAACCAACACTTTAGGTTCCCACTAGTTTTCAATTGTAGCTGGCACTTAAGCTAATATCTATTTGCCTTCCTGTTCTAAAATGGGTAGCTCAAATCTGTCTTCAGAATGATACTCCTCCCAAGCTTTTACCTTAGTTTCTATTCATTGATATTAGCACCAGATAGTGAGGAAACTTCCCCCCAAAATAAGCAATCAGTACTGCCATGATAATTTCAAAAAGTGTTTTAAGGATTAAATGAGATAATGTAAACGAAGTTCTTAGATAGTGATGGGTATCTTGCAAATAGTCAATAGTTAGTAATTTAAAACAATAAGAAAATATTTTAAAATCACCCTGTTGGAATCTATAAACATATATCTGATGTGCCAACAGTGCCTAATGTTTATATTCTTTTTTTAAAAAAATTATTTATTTATTCATGAGAGACACAGAGAGAGAGGCAGAGACATAGGCAGAGTGAGAAGCAGGCTCCATGCAGGGAGCCCGACGTGGGACTCGATCCCAGGACCCTTGGATCATGACCTGAGCCAAAGCAGATGCTCAACCACTGAGCCACCCAGGTGTTCCTAATGTTTATATTCTTGATCTAACCCCTAGATTATGAGAATAAGTCAGAGGCAGAAATTATTGAGTATTATTGAGAACTAGAGCTTTATCAATGTTTCAGTTGCCACACGCAGACACGCAGACACACACATACCCCTCCTGGGAATCAGGTTCTGGGATCCAGTGGCTTTTAAAATCTATGCAGTAATTGTCTCTGTCCTTAGGTCTTATGGCTATCTCATGAGTCAGTCTTTCTTTTTTCTCTTTCCCCAAACCTTCTATCTCTCTCAGTCTCTGTCTCTCTCATCTCTGTTTTTAGAGGACAGCAGCAAACTTGCAGGGTTGTGGTTATGGCAGAGGCCAGAAGGGGCCGTCCTTCAGTGGTTCTCTCTGGCAATCCAGAAGCAGCCAAACATATTTGGGCAGGGTCACAGATACTAAGACAACTGGTTTCTTTGAGTGGAGTCATAGATAGAGCCAGCAGAGACACTTTGCACAGGACTTCTCGGCCTGTGGTTTGCCAGCCTTGTCAGGCTGAGTGAGGAGAGGGGGAGGGAGCAGGAAGGGGCAGCGTGTGTTATTAGCTCGAGGGCATTGGAGGCAGGAGCTGTGCCAACCTCCGAGTGTCCAGGCATACCAGGCTCTGGCAGGGATATTTCTTTTCAGGTGCCAGTGTCCCTTATCCCTATCCTGATATTGGGCCTTTAATAAGTGGACCTAGAAGAGGTGGCCAAACTCCTAAGATGCCTGCTTACCTCAGAGTGACAGAAAATGTCTCTGTAGGAAGGGACTTTGAAGATTGTGTGAATCAGACTTTTCATATGAAAGATGAAGGGAGCCTGGAAGCCAAATCTTTTTTTTTTTTTTTTTAGTTTATTCATGAGAGATGCACAGAGAGAGAGAGAGAGAGAGAGAGAGAGAAAGACAGAGAAGCAGAGACACAGGCAGAGGGAGAAGCAGGCTCCATGCAGGGAGCCTGATGTGGGACTAGATCCCGGGTCTCCAGGATCATGCCCTGGGCTGAAGGCGGCACTAAACCTCTGAGCCACCCGGGCTGCCCTGGAAGCCAAATTTTGACTCAGATGTTCCACCAACAGAGATAGTCCTGGGCTGTTTTGAAGACTCAGATGGAACCATTCTGTGGAGGGTAATGCGTTGACTCTTGACCTTGGAGAGAGGTGGATAGGGATCTCAGGTGCCTTGGAAGGCCATTGAAAGAAACATGTTTTGGGGCAGAAAAGTTTTAAAAAATCTGCTTCAATGACAATCTGCTTTATCCATGCATGGGACTGGTCTGAGACATAGCCAAATAAGCCAGTGAGAGAGGCAGAGGCATCCAGGAAAATAGCCCCAAGTCCCAGAATCTGCATGTCCATCTCGGCTCTGCTACCTCCTTGCCGTGTGACTTTGGTTAGCGGCTTGCTGGGCTGAGCCTTGATTTCCTCTTCAGTTGCGTGGGGGGACAATTAAACCATTGCCAGTTGGCCTTAAAGGGTTGCTGGGGAGTAAAAAAAGGAAAGGAAAAAAAATGCAAGCAATTTCCAAATTGCTCCATATTATGTAAATAATTATTTGGGATCTGGACAGAATTCTTCCATGGAGCTCTTTCATTATCACAGAAGGGAATTTTTGGATTCTGATGTACGGGGCACTGAGATTCTGTTGTGGTGACTAGGAGAAATAGGTGCTTTTCCTGCCCTGTGCTGGGCGGTGCTCTCTGTCCTTGAGCATTTTGTCGAGGGGGTGGTTACACTTAAGATCCCAGTGGAGCGAGGCTGATGAGTATGTTACCCTGAGATGATCACATCGTAAAACAAGAATGGGTTTGACAGAGGACTTAATGTGCTCTTCAATATGCACTTGGTTTCACATAATATTATGTTTCCAAATCCTGCAAAATAAGGGACCTGTTGTGCCCCTACCTTTCCTCCCCACACTTCCACACCCACATTCCCTGAACAATAAATCATCAGATGTGTCCTCTCCTCCCAGAGCATGAACCTTCCATCTGAGTCAGAAGGAACACTTGAGAATTCCAGGAACACATTTAATCACTTAAAATTGGTCGATGCCATCCGTCTCTGGGGAATTGATGCACGCGGTGGGAATTATAGCGAGCGTTCTTGTGGCAACATGGTGCTGAAAAGATGACTCCTTTCAGGCTCAGGTCTGGTTTCAGATCCAAGGCTTTTAAGGTTTTAAGCTTGTCTACATTGATCTTGAGTAACTGAATTGGAAAGTGTTCTTTCTTCTTCCTTTGCCTGTCGGTGCTTGTTTGCTTATTTATTTACTTAAGCAGAAGAATGCCCCATTTAAACTGCATTCATTTCTAGGAAATAAAATTATAAAATCTTTGTTCTGCTTAATCTTCAAGTAACAGATGTCATTATGGATTCCACAAATCTTCCTGGAGATCCTTGTATGTGCCAAGCACTGCACTGGGTACCAGGATACCAGATTCATGGGGTGGACACTCAGCCATCCTTTTGCCCATTATCCATTCATTCATTCATTCATTCAACAAATATTTACTGAGCATCTCCTATGGGTATCAGGCACTACATTCTATGAAGGGGACACAGAACAAGACAAATGATCCCTGTTTTCATGGATCTTAGAGTCTTCTGGGACCATTAAAACATGAGTTGTGTCTTCTAGGAGCTCATAGTTTGATGGGTGAGGAAGACACATGCACAACCCCAGCAAACTGCTATGTTAGGATTTTAGTGCAGTTGCATAGAACAGGTCTCTGGAATGCCTAGGAGAAGATGGGGATGACATTAGGGAAGGCTGGGACTGTAAATGTCGAGTGCAAGCTTTGGAGGCCTAAGACCTGAATGCCAGCTTTGCTTCTGGTGACTTTGTGATCTGGACCTCCTCCAGTCTTGGTGTCCCCTTCTATGAAATGAAGGTAGCTGTGGCATTTACCAGGGTTGTTAAGCTTCAACAAAGTTCTGTTGGTAAAGCACTTAGCACAGTACCTGGTGGCATGTCTTCTTCTTCAGAGTCCATTCTGGACAGGTTCCTAAAAAGGTGAAGGTCCCATTGGTTCTGAGATGTAGTGGGCTGGTTTTGAAGTGGATCCAGTTGGTCTTTCCTGCCATTCTGGTCTAGAAGGGCAATGCCAGGTGAGAGGAAGTGGATTGGGCTTAGGCCAGGTCCACTTGTTGGCCTAAGTCAGCATTTCCCAAAGCATGATGTGCATAGATAATGTTTAGGTGGTGCCGAGGCAAACACTGAACACTGTTAAGAGCTATGTATTTTACATGCACTACAAAGATACTATTTTTCCATTTTCAATGGTTCTATAATGCTTCCTTTAAAAATCAATTTATATAGTTTAAAAACAAGTGATATGATTAAAAGGAGAAGCTTAAGGATTAGCAGAGTGCGTGTGAGACCAGGTATGGTACTTGCTTGTGGAGTTTTGGGGAATGCTGGCCTAGAATGAGGCTCTTAATGGTACCAGTTCTCCCATTCCTGATTTGTCAAAGGGAAGTGACAACATTACCCCCGGGAGCAAAAAGAGGACATGAGAGGCTGTGTGGCAAAGGCTGTGCAGGGGGCTTTGGATGAATGCCCACCTTACCTGAGCTGCTCTGTTCCTGCCTCCTTCTAGATCTCATTTCCCCCTTGGATTGTCTTCATTGCCTGTATCGCTATTTCAAATCATCTTGTTTACAATTCTCCTCCATAATTCTGAAAATCCAAATGCCCTGAAAATGGAACATAAGAACAAAATAGATTTGGAATTCATCTGTTTATTTTTGATATAAGCTTGCAGTTTTTGCAGCAAAATCTGAACTGAACTGAGGTAAAGCTATCTTTCTCTTTAATTTATCCTTAATTTCTGGGATAATTCATCCAAGCTCACACAATTAGTAGGTGGCAGAGCTGGGACTGAAATCCCAGGCCTGGCTGGTACTTCTGACATTTTTCCTACATGGATTGGGCCTCGTCGAGCTTCTCCATTTCCCTCCTTTGAGTGGTCTCTGCAGATCACCAAGATGGAAACTCCAACTCCACCTGCTGAGCCCTGAATCCTGAGATGAACCACTTGACACTTGGAACAAGCCCCCTTGGGTCATGGTGGACATAGAAGCATGGGGCTCTCTGGCTTTGCGCTTAACATGTCAGGCTCTAGAATCCCACAGGGCTATAGTTTTAGTTCTACCTCTAATAGCACATACCTTCCAGAATATAAGTTCCAAGAGGCCTTGGTACATATTAATACAAAAACATGTGTCAGATTAATCAATTTGGTTAAATCATTAAATCAAATGATATCTATAAAGGTCATAGTTCAGTGACTGGCATAAACTAAGCATCTTCAAGGGATAGCTACTACTTTTATTTACCAGCTGGAGCCCGTTTTGAGTTTCAGTATCCATAACTCAAGCTTTTTGACAAGTGCAATTGACTCCTATTTTGCAGGCATGGTAGAAACCTAAAGTGACCAAAATCAGGGCCTAGAACATCTGTGTTTTGAGCAGCCAGCGTTGGTACCCAATTCCGACTTCCCTGACATCACTTTGCCCTTGGCTCACATGGAGTAAGGCCTGGACTGCAGCAGAAGAACTGAGGGAACAGGGCCGCAGGAGGGTGTGAGGAACATTCTCAGCAATGAATAACTGATGCTTTGCTGGAAGGCTAAAAGCACAGTCAATTCATTTGATGCCTTTCCACCTTCAAATGATCCGAACCCTACCAGCTTGGGCATATTAAGTCAAGTTCGTGATGGCCTCTTCTTCCTGTTGTGTGAGCCACCATCCTACCTGGTTTCCTCTCCCATCTACACAGGCTTGCTCACGTGGACCATATTTCATGCCAAGTGTCAGCTCCGGGTTGGGGGGGGGGGGTTGGGTCTTCATGAACATAATTCAAGGCGGCGGAAGCTGAGCTGGAGAAGTGTAGCATGAGTGATTTTCGAGCCTCGTTTGTACTTAACACTGAGTGGTTTTAGTTACTTCCTTTTTTTCATCAGAAAAGTCATCTCAGAGTTTATTGATTAAATGAGTCTATGAAAGCAGAGTACAATGTGAGCTCTAAAGCAGTGTAGAGCTCTGAGGGGTTATTGCAATTTTTTTCTTTTTTTTTGTATATTTTTTAATTGAAGTTTGATTTGCCAACATATAGCATATCACCCAAGCTCATCCCATCAAGTGCTCCCCTCAGTGCCCATCACCCGGTCACTCCCACACCCAGCCCACCTCCCCTTCCACTACCCCTTGTTTGTTTTCCAAAGTTAGATGTCTCTCACATTCTGTCACCCTCATTGATATTTCCCACTCATTTTCTCTCCTTTTTCCTTTATTCCCTTTCACTATTTCTTATATTCCCCAAATGAATGAGACCATATAATGATTGTCCTTCTCCGATTGACTTACTTCACTCAGCATAATACCCTCCAGTTCCATCCACGTTGAAGCAAATGGTGGGCATTTGTCATTTCTAATGGCTGAGTAATATTCCATTGTATACATAGACCACATCTTCTTTATCCGTCCATCTTTCAGTGGACACCAAGGTTCCTTCCACAGTTTGGCTATTGTGGACATTACTGATATAAACATTGGGGTGCAGGTGTTCCGGCGTTTCACTGCATCTGTATCTTTGGGGTAAATCCCCAGCAGTGCAATTGCTGGGTTGTAGAGCAGGTCTATTTTTAACTCTTTGAGGAACCTCCACACAGTTTTCCAGAGGGGCTGCACCAGTTCACATTCCCACCAACGTGAAAGAGGGTTCCCCTTTCTCCACATCCTATACAATATTTGATGTTTCCTGCCTTGTTAATTTTCACCATTCTCACTGCTGTGAGGTGGGATCTCATTGTGGTTTGTTTGTATTTCCCTGATGGCAAGTGATGCGGAACATTTTCTCATGTGCATGTTGGCCATGTCTATGTCTTCCTCTGTGAGATTTCTCTTCATGTCTTTTGCCCATTTCATGATTGGATTGTTTGTTTCTTTGCTGTTGAGTTTAACAAGTTCTTTATATATCTTGGAAACTAGCCCTTTATCTGATAGGTCATTTGCAAATATCTTCTCCCATTCTGCAGGGTGTCTTTTAGTTTTGTTGACTGTTTCAACAGACTTTTGCTGTGCAGAAGCTTTTGATCTTGATGAAGTCCCAATAATTCATTTTTGCTTTTGTTTCCCTTGCCTTCATGAATGTATCTTGCAAGAACTTGCTGTGGCCAAGTTCAAAAAGGGTGTTGCCAGGCAGCCCCGGTGGCACAACGGTTTGGCGCTGCCTGCAGCCTGGGGTGTGATCCTGGAGACCCTGGATCGAGTCCCACATCGGGCTCCCTGCATGGAGCCTGCTTCTCCCTCTGCCTGTGTCTCTGCCTCTCTCTCTCTCTCTGTGTCTATGAATAAATAAATAAAATCTTAAAAAAAGGGTGTTGCCTGTGTTCTCCTCGAGAATTTTGATGGATTCTTATCTCACATTTAGATCTTTCATCCATTTTGAGTTTATCTTTGTGTATGGTGTAAGAGACTGGTCTAGTTTCATTCTTCTGCATGTGGATGTCCAATTTTCCCAGCACCATTTATTGAAGAGACTGTCCTTTTTCCAGTGGATAGTCTTTCCTGCTTTGTCGAATATTAGTGGACCATAGAGTTGAGGGCCCATTTTTGGATTCTCTATTCTGTTCCATTGATCTATGTGTCTGTTTTTGTGCCAGTACCACACAGTCTTGATGACCACAGCTTTGTAGTATAACCTGAAATCTGGCATTGTGATGCCTCCAGCTCTCGTTTTCTTTTTCAATATTCCCCTGGCTATTCGGGGTCTTTTCTGATTCCACACAAATCTTAAGATGATTTGTTCCAACTCTCTGAAGAAAGCCCATAGTATTTTGATAGGGATTGCACTAAATGTGTAAATTGCCCTGGGTAGCATTGACATTTTCACAATATTCATTCTTCCAATCCATGAGCATGGAATATTTTTCCATGTCTTTGTGTCTTCCTCAATTTCTTTCAGAAGTGGTCTGTAGTTTTTAGAGTACAGATCCTTTACCTCTTTGGTTAGGTTTATTCCTAGGTATCTTATGCTTTTGGGTGCAATTGTAAATGGGATTGACTCCTTAATTTCTCTTTCTTCATTAGTGTATAGAGATACCACTGATTCCTGGGCATTGATTTTGTATCCTGCCACGCTGCCGAATTGCTGTATGAGTTCTAGCAATCTTGGGGTGGAGTCTTTTGGGTTTTCTATGTACAGTATCATGTCATCTGCAAAGAGGGAGAGTTTGACTTCTTCTTTGCTAATTTGAATGTTTTTAATTTCTTTTTGTTGCCTGATTGCTGAGGCTAGGACTACTAGTACTATGTTGAATAGCAGTGGTGAAAGTGGACATCCCTGTTGTGTTCCTGATCTTAGGGGAAAGGCTCCCAGTGTTTCCCCATTGAGAACGATATTTGCTGTGGGCTTTTCGTAGATGGCTTTTAAGATGCTGAGGAATGTTCCCCCTATCCCTATACTCTGAAGAGTTTTGATCAGGAATGGATGCTGTATTTTGTCAAATGCTTTCTCTGCATCTATTGAGAGGATCGTATGGTTCTTGTTTTTCCTCTTGTTGATATGATCTATCACGTTGATTGCTTTACGAGTGTTGAACCAGCCTTGCATCCTGGGGATAAATCCCACTTGGTCATGGTGAATAATCTTCTTAATGTATTGTTGGATCCTATTGGCTAGTACCTTGTTTAGAATTTTTGCATCTGTGTTCATCAGGGATATTGGTCTATAATTCTCCTTTTTGGTGGGGTCTTTGTCTGGTTTTGGAATTAAGGTGATGCTGGTCTCATAGAATGAGTTTGGAAGTACTCCATTCCTTTTTATTTTTTGGAACAGCTTTAGTAGAATAGTTATTGTTTCTTCTTTAAACGTTTGATAGAATTCCCCTGAGAAGCCATCTGGCCCTGGACTTTTGTGTCTTGGGAGGTTTTTGATGACTGCTTCAATTTCCTCCCTGGTTATTGGCCTGTTTTCTATTTCTTCCTGTTCTAGTTTTGGTAGTTTGTGGTTTTCCAGAAATGTGTCCATTTCTTCTAGATTGCTTAATTTATTGGCGGATAGTTGCTCATAATATGTTTTTAAAATTGTTTGTCTTTCCTTGGTATTGGTTGTGATCTCTCCTTTTTCATTCATGATTTTATTAATTAGAGTCTTTTCTCTTTGGGGTTATTGAAATTAATATTTTTGGGTTTACGTGTATGACAGGGAGCCTGGCTAAAATGACATTTGCACTTGTTTGTTTTTCTTTAGAAGAAAGATCCAGAAGACTATCTGGGACTCACTGAATACAGTCCTCATCTTAGAAGGTGGGTAGGTAATAGTGCATCCTGTACTCACTGAAGGTGGTATACTTAGAAGGGCAGGTACAGAGTGAGTTGTTGCGTGATCCAAGGAGAATGAGCCCACAGAGACCTTCTTAACCTGTGAATTACTGAAGGTGGCTGGGGCAGAAACTGTTTTCCCAAGATGGCCACATCAATATCTCTCCTTATCTTACAATGTGACATGGACACTCCTGAGACGTGAAATCTCTGTTCCCTCTCCATGAAACAGGATGGATCCATGTTAACTCCCTTGCACAATGGAATGTGGTGGAAGTGATGCCATGTGACTTCCAAGTTTTGATTGTAGAAGGCAATCCAACCTGGCTCTTAGAACCCAGCCATGACATGGAGGAAAGCCTGAGCTATGGAGAGACCATCTGTGGGAGTGTTGCAGCTGATGGCCCAAGCTAGACCCCAGCTGACAGCCAGATTCTGATAGAATCTTGGTGATTCTTGATAGCCCTTGGGTGAGTGCAGCCTCCTCCAGGCTTTGAGTTTTCTAGCTGATACCCTAAAAAACTGTGAAGCAGAAATAAGCATTTCTACTCTGCCCTAACTTTATTCTGCCCCCCCCCAAACCATAAGAGACAATAAGTGACTATTGTTTTAAATTCTAAGGTTTTGAGCAATTTATGATACAGCAATAGATGACTAATTAAATAGTTGATGATTTGGAATAGGAGGAGCAGGCCAAGCATCCTACCTTTGGAAGATCCTTGGCTAATATTGCAAGGAAGCTGGAAGTTCTGAAACTGCAAGGGAGCAGAGAGGTCAATCATTTCTGACTGTGATTGGCCTGGAAGAGGGCAGGAGATGAGACAAGAGCTTTCCAGATGGAGTGTTTCTCTGGGAGAGGCAGGCAGATGACTCCATCTCTGCCATTGAGTTTTGAGTTGATCCTTGAGACAAGGGACTCTTTGGCAAGGTCACTGTGGCTGGAGATAGCATGCTGTCACACCTCTGGATGCTGGATGCTGGATGCTGGAAGCTTATCCCAGCTCCTTAGGACTTCTGGAGGATTTCATACCAAAGCCTATTTACCTGCCATTGCCTATTTCTCTTGGGTATGGCAGGAGATAAAATTCCCTGAACCCTTTGGGCAATCATAAGTTTTAGACTCAAGATATAAGTTTGGAAGTATTCCATTCCAGGATTCCTCTGGTCACAAAACAGTGAAGGAGTTTATGCTGGCCAAGATTCTTGGTTACAAACAATGGACAATTATTCTAGATGATTTAAGCAGAAAATGAAATTATTGAAAAGAGTTGGGTAGTTTTCAAAATCCTTGGGAAGGGTAGAAAATAAGGGCTAGATCAAATGATAGAATTAGTTCAGTAAGGACACAGTAGCCACAGCCATTGGAGCCTGGATGTCACTGAACCTCAGATGTAGCTACTATTATGGCCCTGGGAACCCAGATAGAGCTACTTCTCCACCAGGTTGGAACCTCTCTGTCTGTACTCTGGGTTACTAGCACTCAATTCCAAGTCCAAGAGCAAGTGTGTCTGATTGGTGGATTATGGGTCATGTGCCACCTCCTAGCTGCAGGGGAAGCTGGGAAATCAAGGATCTAGCTGGGAAATCAATTTGTCTTTGTACAACAGAGAATCTCCCCCACATTGAAGGAGGTTTCAGGTACTGGATTTTCAGACCAAAAATTACAAGGGTCTACTACCAAGTTCTAGGCGCTTTACTATTGAGGATATATCAGTCTGTCAGTGTGTCAGTTTGTGGAAAGGAGGAGAGCAGAGCTTGAATTCGAGGACTATGGAGAAGCTGCTGACAAGATCATTATATTTAGAAAATGTGATGTGCAGTTATCTGCCTGCTTATTCTTAGCACCATTCTTGCCCTTCAGTGTTCTACTTTGCACAGGGCCTGGACCCCTGCAAACCATGGATCCTAGTCTCCCTTGATAGGTTCAGCCAATGTGAAGCACTGGTAAGAAGTTGGAACATAGTGGGAGGTGGGAAGGTATGTTCTCTCTCTCACCATTTCTCATGGGATCTTTGGGAGTCACTGTATCCTTTACAGTTCAGCCACAATAGCTCAGCTCCTGACTCTTCCCAGTACAGTCCCAGTGGGTCCTCCTTGGTGGTTCTATCACTCTTCCTGGCACTCTTTCTCCCAGTGGTGCGGTCTAGTGCATTTTGGGTCTTGGATAATAACATGTTCTCATCTGTCCCAGCCCTCAGAGAAATAGCCGCTTTCTGTAGGCTCCTATGTTCTGTCTTATGTCCGTTTCTCTTTTTGTTCTTTTAGCACTTCCAAGACTTTGCAACTAGTTTCTTGGATTGAATCCGCTATATTTGAAATAGTAATATGCATCCTGTTTCCTGACAGACTCTGACTGATGCACATGGAAACTTGGTAAGAACAATATGCCTGACATTTATAATATACTCAATATCGAAGAGCTTTAATGTTGGGAGTGCTGCCATTTCTTGCCTTTTCCAACTGGTAAACTCATATGCACCATTCAAACTTTGTTCAGATATTAGCTCTCCAGGAGGCCTTCCCTGATATTATCCTTTTTTCCCTAAGCCCCAAGGAGCCAAATACAGTACCATTCACTCTTAAGTAGGTATGTGGCGGTAGTGTCTGTTGATGTTTACAGTGGCAGGCAGGAGGATTAGAAGCGCATGTTTGTGGGATAATACTTCAGTGGTTTTTCTTAGGCAAGAGTGCTGATCTTCAAGTCTGGAAGTCTGGTCTGGATTCCATTAATAGGTAACTGTGCAATCTCAGGCAAGTCACTTGACTTCCCTGGGCTGCAGTTTACTCTCTTGAAATATGAGTGGGTTCAATTAGGAGGGTGATTTCCAAACTTTGTGTGTGTGTAAGTTTTAAGTAGTATTATGTGGAAACCCTATATGTAAAACAGAAATAAATGGTCTGACCGAAGTTAGGGGTGGGCATTTCCAGTGCTCCTCTAGCCCCGGACCTTTGGTAGTACCTCTACCACACCTCTAGGGCTCCATGGAGCAAAATTATAACTGCAGTGGATCACTTTGTTTATGTATTTTAGCTTTACACATACAGGCACAACAGATAGATGAACTGAAGCCAATTAAAGATGATGCCCATGCATTGCTCATATGATAATCTACTTCTATCCATAGATTTAGGGAACCTGAGTACAAATCTTTCTTGAAACCATGTCAAATAAGAGATGTATATTTTGGCTACTAGAAAGCCACACCTCATTCCATGGTAAATGTAAATTAAATCCTGGGGAAATATTTGAATAAGGATGGTCCAAATCTTTTTACCATGAACCTGATAAAATCATTGTAATAGGTCTGAATGCTGAGGCTCAGTTACCTTGTAACCAACATTCCCTCTTGAAACTAACCATATCCACGTTGGTTCACTTTTTCCAACCCTGTATGTAGCCTAACTAATTGGATATACTGAGCTGAGGTGGATATTTATCATTAACAAAGCTTGATACATTAGGAAATCATCTTTGTAGCAGCCACAGTAGAGACAGTTGATTGGGTAAAGTTCAAGTGCACTGACTTGTACTTTCCTTATGGAGGGAATGTAGGGGCACGGGGCAGAATAGAAATGTAGGGGTACGGGGCAGAATAGAAGCGGAAATTTTGAATAAGGCTGGAATCTATCTGGAGTTGTTCTTAAGGAGAAACTTTGACCATGAGAGTTAACATATGTTCTATATTCAATTTTTCATCGTTATCTTTGCAGCCAACATCATTATCTTCAAATGCATTGAGCATTTACTATGTGTCAGGAATAATGCTCAGCACATCTAATTCCTACAACCATCTTACCCTTGTTGTTTATAAATGAGAAAACGGAGATTTAGGAAAGTTCTATTACTCACTCTTTTTTGCATTTATCAGCTAACAAGTAACTGAATTTGGAGTCAAATGCACATCTGCTTAATTATAAGACTATGCTCATAAATGACATCCTATTGCCTTTCCATTTCCTGAACCCCACAATGCAAGGGTGGGCCCCCTCTGCCTGTTTGCCTTATTAGCATGATGACATTGCCATCATTAGTCTGTCCCCTCACTCATAGACACAACAAGGCCTGTGAGTCCCCATGGTAAAGCTCCTGGTGACTTATCCTCAGCTTGAAGCAGCTTTAAGTGTTTGCTTTCCTTCCATGCCTGCAACTGCTGGGTACTGTTGAGCTGTCACCTGGCTTGGGGGACCCGATGAATCAAGACTGAAACCAATTAACATGGGAAACCTGCCAACTCATACTCCACACCCCGAGTAGACAGCCTAATTTCCTTGTTGATGAGAACTTCTCACTAGCAATGATCTTGCCCTTGCTACGGGGGTTTTCTGGGAGAATCACATGTCTCTCTTCAATGGCTGCAAAAAGTAAATTAATGAGCTAACAAGACCGAAATGAAGAAAAAGGTGGCAAGGAGATGACTATAGAGAGCCAGAGAATGTGGCCAATGATTAAAGAGAAGGGCCAATCATTTAAGCCAGACTGTAGGTCCCGTGAGAAGGGATGCTTTGGTTTAATGGTGATGGGAGAGACCACACTGGTTCTTGATCTCTGAAATCATCACTGTCTACATGAACATTGAAAGAGCACTAGACCTCAGTTTCAATCCCTGAGTGATACTGATGTATGGTACTTTTGGAACAAGTTTTTCCCTTTTTGGGGTGGTATAGCAGTTAAAAGTGCAGGTTCTGGGATTGAACTGCTTATATTTTGAATCTAGTCTCCATCACTTACCAACCGATTTTGAGCACATTATTTAACCTCTCCAAGACTTCATTTTCTCAACTATAGAATGGGATAATGATAATATTCATCTTACAGGGCTGCCACAAGGCTAAAGGAAAATAATTCTTCCAGGGTACCAAGCACAGTGGCTG
This sequence comes from Canis aureus, assembly GCF_053574225.1. Classification (NCBI taxonomy): domain Eukaryota; kingdom Metazoa; phylum Chordata; class Mammalia; order Carnivora; family Canidae; genus Canis; species Canis aureus. The sequence goes on from NC_135614.1 coordinate 52,595,022, forward strand.
GCATATGGTAAATATTCTCTAATTGGGGATGTTTTTAGCTGCAAGTGATTGAACTTTCTGCTCAGAGAGGCTTTTTTTTTTTAAGATTTCTAATTTATCTAGTCATGAGAGACACAGAGAGAGGCAGAGACACAAGCAGAGGGAGAAGCAGGCTCCCTGTGGGAGGACCCTGGGATCACCATCTGAGCCAAAGGCAGATGATCAACCACTGAGCAACCCAGGTGCCCCTCAGAGAGGCTTTAAAAGAAGTGTGATAGCTCATATAACCGGAGGTTCAGGGAGAGGATATACTCAATGTTGGTTAAATTAGTTCTTTGGTGATGTCCTCAAGAACCTGGTTCTTTCCATATTTCTGTTTTGCGATCTTGAGTTTTGTCTCCATAATCAAGATGGTAATAGAATGACTGCTGTCTAGATGTGTCAGTGTCCTAGGGAAAAAGAAGAATGAAGAATGTCTGTCTTTTCTGTGACTCTATCTGAAGCAAAAAGTTTTTTTTTTCAATACCATCAGCAAACTTGTTTACCTCTCATTAGCCAGAATTGGTTCACATGCCTGTTCTGACCAATCACTGTAGGAAGCATTTAACCAATGGAATCACCTAGGAGTTAAGGGGTATCTCAACTTCCCTTATGGTTGCATGGAGGGAGATTGCATGGCTGAACAAAATTGAGGTTCTGTTAGGAAAGAAGAAGGGATGCATGGATGCTGGCTAGGCACCTGATTGAAATCTCCCCAATCAATACATTTCACTATTATTTTTATTATTACTGTCTTTATCACCAGTTTCTGCTTTGGACTACTTGCTAGGTATCCCAGTCTCTTTTGCATTCTGAAAGCATACTTTGATTTTACTCATTGTTAGTATGTGCTGGGCTAAGTTTGGTCTCTGCCTCTTCTGATGAAAGGGCAACTGAAATGTAGCATTTCTGCTTGCAACATTCATTCTCCAACCAGAAACATCTCAAGCCAAACACTCCAGGTATACAGAGCTACTAAGAATGAGCCAAAGGAAATTAATTTCAAGATCCCAGCATCTGTCACTCACAGCAGTGAGTTGTGTAACTGAGCCGATGATATAGTTGATTATGTGCCAAAGCCTTTTTCTACTTTAGAAACACTCCTGGGAATCCTTTCTCTCCTTAAGATGACAAGCCCACCTCAAACAGTGTTCTGGATTGAAGGATGGTAGATTTAAACATTTCTAGCTCATTGAGATAGTTCCTCTATGTTTTCTGGTCACAGACTGTGTGGCTAACATTTTTTTTTCTTCTTTCTTTCTTTCTTTTTAAAGATTTTATTTATTTATTCATGAGAGACAGAGAGAGAGAGAGAGAGAGAGAGGCAGAGACACAGGCAGAGGGAGAAGCAGGCTCCATGTGGGGAGCCTGACGTGGGACTCGATCCGGGGTCTCTAGGATCACGCCCTGGGCTGAAGGCAGCGCTAAACCACTGAGCCACCCAGGCTGCCCTTTTTTTCTTTTTTAAAGAAAGACCCATGTTGATGGCTTGGTGACACATCACTACCATTTTGGAGAAACAATCCAAACCATGACATATCAAATATTCCTCAGTTACATGGGACAACCAATTTTTTTTTATCTCCTTCACCCCAAAGCACAGTTTAATTCCACATGCATAACTGAATTGATTTTTTCTTTTTAATTTAATTTATTCTTGGCTTTTGATCACAAAAAAGGCTTCTTGTGGAGCAGATGGCATAGACCATTTCCACGTGTTATGAGTGGTCAGTTCAATCGACCATCATCAGCCCCTCATCTGCTAGCCAATTGGCCTGAGTCAACCAGAAAATGATGTGTTTGGTTCTGAGGGTAGATATGAGTCTATTGCCTCATAGTTTAGATAACATTTTTCTTCCAAGGGTCAAGTCAGACCCTGCTCTCTGATATCATAAACTCCCAGGCAAACGGTAGAAATTCAGTACCATGGGAGTGCTCTCAATGATCAGCCAGGAAGTCTCCAGAATCTGGTATAGTGAATTATGGTTCATTGAGTAAGATGTTCATCACCTTCTTCTTAGAAATACCCTTCGCTTCATCAGAGAATCATGAACCCTCAGAGCTAGAAGTGACTTTGGAGGTTGTGTGTTTAAATGTTTCTACTGCCAAGTCCACAGGGTGCTCCTAATTTGTGTCTGCTGCAGGGACTCTGATGCAGAGATTCTGTTTGTGTGAAGTCCCCATAGGCCTTCTAGGAGAGCCAGTGATGGAATATGTTAGAGCTAACTGTTCACTTTAGGCTAAAATTCTTGAAGTGAGATGGGGAACAAGGTTGCCTCTTAACTCTTGAGTAGAATTTACTCTAAGTTTGAGTCTAGTTCTTGGATGGCTTGTTAAAGAAGGGGGATAATTTTGGATGCTATACATTTTACATCTTGCCCTCTATCCTGGTCCCAAAAACCTCTTCCAAGTTCCCAGGAGGGAAGACATGGTAAGAAATTATATTTGTGAATCAGAGAAAAGAATCATAACCCCAGACTTCAAGATGCTGAGAATATAAGGAGACTCTGATGAGTTTTGTTTTATGATTCTTGGAGTGGTGGAGGCATGATGAGAACCAGATCGGGGAAAGCAAAGAAAGACTACAGCCACTTGTGAGCTAGAGAGCCTGTGACTGCTTGATCAATGCTATTTAAGGGGGGCAGTAAATATAATGGCCCACAGAGCCTGGCACCAGCAGCTGCACAAGAGAACTTTAGTGGTCACTAAGGAGTAGTCATGTGAACTGAGCTCATCTATGTGTCTCACTCTTCCAGGACCTCACATGTTGGGAAGCTTGGTTGACCTTCATTTATTCTAGCCATAGTGCCTTGACATTGTGGTTTGGAGAACTCTTCATTGTTTTCCCTCATTCTCTCTTGCAAGAGTTAGAGTTGGGTTCTATTGATTGCAATTAAATTACACTGTTACAGGGTCACTTTATGAATTAGCTAATTGCAAAATAGACAGACACCAGAGGAGTGAATTTGGCCATTTAGGGGGCCTGAGCCCTGAAGCTGTCAGCTCATCACTGTCCTGCTACTTGAACACTGCTGAGCACAGCTGTATGTTCAGGCTATTGGGCAATGGAAATGTGTCAGTAGCGAATGCTTGGTGCTTCACTGCAGGTGGAAGACACAGATGGTTAGCTGTCATGATACTTATCCTTGTCAAAAATCATTGCTCTCTTTCTTGTCTCAATATGACCTGTGCCAACAGAAAGAGGGCTCTGGGAGTCAGCACAGCTAGGGACTAGCCCAGCTCAGGTTCTAGATAGCTGTGTGACCATGAGCCAGTCATTCTACCTCTCTGCAATCAGTTTCCTCACTTGGGAAAGAGTGAAATAACACACACCAATCCAGCATACAATACTAAGGATAGCAGAATAACTCTGGTGGCCAGAAGGATAAGCTGGTGGGCCAGGAGGTGGTGGTGGTGGAAATCTGCCTACTCAGGCTTTCCTGTTACCTCTTCTTTTGGTTCTTGAGGTACTTGTGGGGAATTCTAGAGGTCTGAGGAACATATGGATGACCAGGTTGGTAAATGATCTCTAAGGAACTTTCCAGTCTACAATTCAATTTGTTTGAATTATTATTATTATTATTATTATTATTATTATTATTATTTTTACAAAATAGTCACATTCCTGTTTCTGCCAGCCCTTCACTAACTATAGCCTCATCACTCCTTACATATATACTTTCTCTGTGTGTACAAGGAAGGAAAAAAATGGGCTGTTTGTCCGCTTAGTTCTTGCTGATTAGATCTTCTATATTTTTGAAGATGGCCCAGATTACTGACAATATGCCATGGAACCATTAACAACTCTGATAGAACTTTCTACTGGAGGAAGGAATCTTCCAGGTCACTTGTGGCCACCTATCAGGCTTTTTAGGACTCCATGCCCTGAAATAGACTTACAGAAGCACAAGAAGTTCTGAAAACTCCTAGTCTCTAGAGCCCATGCTTAGATATGCTAAGGATAAAATGCTTCTCTGAGAGCATCCTCAGAGGTGTTCATCCTCTGAGAACCTTTCAGATCAACTTGTAATGCTGGTACTTAAAGGAATACAAGAGATGTTTGCATTTCTATTCACCCATACTCCTTTCCCAAAGAATCTTTCCTCCCCTCACTCCTCGGAAAATTAGCTAAAAAAGGAGCTGAAGGATCCATGGTGGATCACTAGGTGATCCTTTCCTGATGCCTGCCAACCATCTCTGATTGGTTTAGAAATGGCTACCTGACTCAGGTGTGACCAATAAATTCTACTCTACTGGGACACAGAGTCCTTGTCATTTAGATGTTGATAGACATGGAGCCATATGGGAATATGGCTCTGGGAATATGGCTCATGTTGGGCCATGAGCAATAGAGGAAACAAGTATGCCAAGAAAAGAACATAGCAGACACACAAAGAGAAGGTAGACAGTAGACAACACAGGAAAAGAGAGGGAGAGAGAGGGAAAGAGGAAGAGAGGGAGAGAGATGGGGAGGGAGAGTGAGAGTGCCCACTTTCTGATATTGTTCTCAGTCCACAAGGCCATTTAACTTTCCTACATTTATCTTTTCTTCAGAGTCCCTTGGATCCTTGGATCCTTCCATCAAACCTGAATTGTTACTTGAACTAACCAGAATAGGCTCTGTTCTTGGCAATCAGGCAACTCTTAATTAAGACAAAAGACTTAATGAAACAAGTCATGGCACCATCTACCCTGAAAGAGCTTGTTCATCTCTTTATTCACTCAACTGATATTTACTTAACCTCAATGTGCCAACACTGTGGATAACAGCATGAAGGATACAGTGGTGAACAAATATTTAGGGATTGAAAATTATTTCAAGTGTGGAGTGATTGAAAGGTCCAGCTTGGTGAGGAAACAGTGTGATAACCATCATCCTTTATTTCAAGGGAAGTGATAGGAAGAGGAATTAGACTTGCTTTGTTAGCCCCAGAGGGCATAAGAGAGTTGATGGGTGGAAATGAGAAGGGGCAGATTGGGACTGAGCATAGGACAGAATTTGGCAGCACTTTGGCACTGTTTAAAGATGAAACAGATTGTCTTGAGAGTTGAGTTTCTCCTACAATGGGGCCAAATGGCCAGTTGTGGGGAATTTTGTAGGATAGATGCAAACATTGGATGAAGGTTTAGATTGTATAACTTCTAAGATTCTTCCCCAGAGCTCTAGATTATAATTTTACCTTGGACCTTTAGGTTTGCATGATTTCAGGCAAGTTATTTAACTTCTCTGGGGCTGTTTCTCACATGTGAAAATTAGGATAAGAAACTCTCTTGCTCTGTGGTTGTGAGGAATAAATTATACGGCACTTAGTAAAAGCCTGGCACAGAGAAGGGACTCAGTAAATGAGTGTTTTCTTTATTCTTTTCTTTTACAGGTGAGGCTTTTCTTTTCATGGAATGCTGCTTTCTCCACTGCTGTTGCCACTCCAGGGATTTTATTTGCTTCAAGCAGCTGTATAGTTCATGAAGATGATATAGTTTATGTCTTATTATTGCTTAGCATAGGGCTGTGCACAAAGGAGGGCCTTAGGAAATACTAGTGATTCCATCTGGAGTCTTAGCTAACAGTCCCCATGCCAAACTTATACGAGAATGCTCTTCTCCACCCTTTGAAATTAAACACTGAGTCACACAAGTAGACACTTGTCCACAAAGAATTGCGTGCATGCATACACACAGACTGCACCTAAGTAAATGCACAAGGCATGCAGACAAACATGACTGTGCACAACTACACACACACACAGACACAGACTTTCACTCCCTCCTCCCCGTAATCAAGAAGATAGAAGAGGAATCCGCCTGTGGGATGAGTCATGGAGGCGGTTGGGATGAAGGGCAAAATTCAGCATCCCTGGGGAATCTTTATTTATAGCCCCAGTGGCTGGAGAGGGGGCTGAAATCATTCCTAAGGAGCTTCAGCGATGGAGAGTGATAAGATAACCAAAAGAGGTTGTTCCCACCACCGAGCTGTCTTCGAAGCAGGCGCCAGTTGCTACTGAGCAGAGAAGCGCTGTGTCACTCCAGGGCTGCTGTGGACCGGGAGGAGCTGAACTGACTGCATTCTAGCTGGTTCGAGGGCTGCTGCTGGACCCCTTTCCCCAGTGAGCAGGCAATCTCTATGCTAATCCCAGCAAATCCTCCCAGCTCCAAACAAACAGAAACCTCTCTGGGCCTGCAGAGGCCACTGATCATAGAGGATGCGGTTTAGATTCATAATGATACAGTCTAATCCGCTGGCCCAATGGTCCTGCCTCTGTCAACAGTGTGGTTTCTGTAATGAGCAAAGCAAGAGGCACAGGGAAAAGGCAATGCTGGACCCAACCTGCCTTCCCGAGAGAGGGGGTGGAAAGAGGCAGCTGGCTCTTTGCTGAGCTTTGAGGGACAGTCTGGTGGGGGGATGAGAGTGGGGCAGTGAGTTTTTTGAGTACAGACTCTGTGTCTCATCTACTGTTGCACCCCTAGCACCCAGCACACTACCTGACATAGAGGCAGTACCTAGGTCTTAGTTGGCAACTGGATAACATGCATGACCTCTTTAATTTCCCATTATATGAAGGCCCCAGTTATAGTTCTTCGGTTAGATGCATGCTTGAGAAGAAAGAACATATTCTAGGGAGCCAGGAAGACCAGGGCTCCAATCCTGCCTCTTCTTCTAAAAGCCTCAGTTCCCTTATCTGTAAAATGGGGACTCATGGTCACCTATTATGTTTGGAGGGCTGTGCTAAGTATTAGAGATGGTGCAAGTATGTTACTTCCCTATAGTATATGCTACTGGGAGGAATGGATATCAAGTTATTATCAGCCAATAACCCTTCAGTTGAATTAGTTGGTCAGATTGCACTAGGTAGGAAACAGTGAATACTGCCCCTCCCGCCTGCCAAGACTACCTGGGATGGTTTGTTTCTTTTTTTTTTTTTTTTTTAAAGATTTCTGTATAATTTATATATTTATTATTATATATAAAATTATATATTTATGTTTTTTAAAAAAGATTTTATTTATTTATTCACGAGAGACACAGAGACATAGGCAGAGGGAGAAGCAGGCTCTCTGTGGGGAGCCTGTTGTGGGACTTGATCCTCTGACCCTGGGATCAGGCTCTGAGAAGGCTCTGAGGGAAGGCAGACACTGGAAGGCAGGCACTCAACCACTGAGCCACCCAGGTGCCCCTATTTAATTGCAGATTTGAGAGAGAGAGAAAGAGAGAGGGAGGGAGGGAGAAAAGGTACACCTGTGAGCAAAAGCGAGGGGAGAGGCAGAGAGAAAGGGAGAGAGGCAATCTCTCAAGCAGATTCTATGCTGAGTGTGGAGTCTGAGGCAGGGCTCGATGTTAGAGCCCTGAGATCATAAAGATCATGTCCTGAGCCAAAATCAAGAGTCAGACGCTCATCCAACTGAGACACCTAAGTGCCCCCTGGGATGGCTTGTTCTATTGGCCCCTTACTTCTGAGCTGTCCTGCTTGCCCTGAGCCCTGCTCTGAGTATGAGTTTTCCTCAGCCCCCACTGCTCTTAGTTGGCTCAGATGTGTGCCCGGACCTTAGCTCCTAGCTGAGGTGGGAGAGCTCTTGGACTGGACACCAGCTGCCCAGTACAGATCCTGAGCTCTGCCTTACATACTTTTCCTCTTGGCCTTTGACCCTCACTTGGCTCCTGGCCCTGAATGGTTTAGGTATAAGCTCCTTCTCTTTTTTGAACTCTACTGCTGGTTCTGATTTTCATAACATGTCATGGTTGCTGGAGACTGGCCTGGTATTTGGTCCTGTGAGTTTCCACCTCTGATTCTTAGGGTTAGTTCAGCCCTGGCCTGAAGAGACCAAGCTGCAGAGCCCTGAACCTACGTTTCAAAGATAGCATCAAATATAGCACTTGAGCTCTGAAGTTATTCCCAAGATAGACCAGAGGGCAAGGGAGAGCAGGACATGAGTCTGGGGAGAACAGAAAAAGTCAGGAAGTGGAGGACAATCACCTTAATGGTATAATGTCCATCTTTATTCTTAATAATAGTCACTGCAACTGCAATTAAAACATAATTTCCTAGACTGACAGAATAATGTAGTGATTATTTAAAGCCCAGTCTTTTGAACCAGACAGATCTGAGCTTGAAACCTGGCCCTCTTGCTTGCTAGCTTGGGCAAGTTGCAACCCCTTTATGAGTTTTGGGTTCCTAACTTATAAAATGGGATCCAAAATGATCCCTGACTCATAGGCCTGTTGAGAATGTTAAATGAGACAATGGATGTAAATGCTTAGCACAGGGTCGGGGGCACAATAGGCAGTCAATAGAATAGTGGTTATGATGACTAAGATTTGTTCTTGTGAACCCTGCCCTAGTAGCTACTCAGGGTCATCAGGGGGATCCCATAAGATAACGAATTTAAATATGTTTAGAAGAAGACTGGAGGGCTTGATGTCAACAGAGAGTATTGAAATAATTACCTTCTTTCTTGGTCTTTGAAATTTGCTAAGCGATGTGCTATTGAACATAGATTGGGTGTCTCACAGCCAGTGGGTGTCTCATAGCCAGTGGGTGTGATGGACTCCCCCAGACCCAGCTCCTGTATGACATTTTGATATGGTGCAGTGGGATGAAAGGGGCTTCAACAGCATCTTTCTATTTTCACAGGGCCTTCTAGGCCATCAATGTTGCTCAGTCTTTCAAGCTTAGCAGAGTGGGTTATAAGTGGGGAAGGCACATAGGACCAAGAGCTAACTATTTTGCCAACAGTTCGCCAACTGTTTCTCAGAGCCTGTGGCTTCGAGTCTGCCTGGGACTGAGTGATCCAAGGAGGTGACAAAGGACCAGGCAGCAAGCCCTGATTTATGACCCAAGGTTCCCATTCCAGAGGCCACATCATTAGTCCCTTTGGGAAAGAGCTTTAACCAGATGAACTGCCTTTCCAACCGCAGGATTGAGTCCCAGGCCTGCTCCAAAGGGCTTCTCCTTTTTATGTACCTCCTTTTTATGTACCTTCCTCCTTTCTTAGGGGGAAGAAAGCTCGGAGAGCAAATTCTGGGACTGAGTCAGTATGGGAACCTGCCCTCCTACTGACCAGGCAAATGCGGTGGAAGATAGTGGTAGACTTGTTAATGTATGCTGGACATATGTAGAGTCCAGAAGAAGGGACAAATAATCTTTTACTTTGTATTCCGATCTTATCTTACAACCTCTATAGACACCACTGTGGCTAATGGTGCTCAGCCACATTTCAGTTCTTCCCTAGCATCCCAGCTGATATGGGACCATTATAGTAGAATTTTGGGATGGCTTGTGTGGCCATGCCTTTCGCAGATGGTAGGTATTACAAATACCTACCATTCTCCCCATCTTCCTTTTTAGCATAACTGTGTGGGCAACAATGTGCTAAGGTGGACCCCTCCGCTAGACCCAGGCATGAGCCATGTTTGGTCTCACTCAAATCTAACATTTCTAGTCCTATTTGCTAATGATTGGTTTAGGTGTGGTCATGTGGTTTAGCTCTGGTTAATGGGACCTGAGGCAAAGTCTCCTGGAATCATCTAAAAAGATTTTGCTCTTTTTTTTTTTTTTTTGTTTTTTTTTAGATTTTGCTCTTTGATAAGAGAGAGACATGTGAGGAGAAACTGTGGTCTCTCTTTTCTTTCTTTTGTATGTCATTGGGTGAAGATGTGGTGCTTGAAGCTGTGGCAGCTATCTTGCCACTGTGAGGAAAAAGCCAAGAACACAGAGCCTTGAAATTGTTGAACTCCTGATCTAACCCTGGATCTAACTGCCAAGTTGTAGATTTTCTGTTAAAGTATCAAAAGCCTTTATTGTTTAAACAAATTTTGTCAGATATTGTTACATGTATCAGAAAGCATTCCAACTAGTACATCGGGGAAACCTCTCTTCATTTGACTTTCTCTTTCCTCTCCCTTCTCTGCCTTAACTTAAGGGACTCCAGCCTGACTGTCTGCAGGGACCAGCACCGGAATACAGAAAAGTGAATTTGGCTTGGTATAAGAGAAGCAAATTGGTGAGTGCTTCTTGTAAAGGGGCTGGTACTGGTCATACAGGAATGCTAACATGGTATAGCTAGATGTTTTCATTATTCAAGAGAAATTGGAAAACTACATTTTTATGTGGAATCTCTCAATTTTATATGTGCAGTTAAATTGTAAAGATACTGTAATGGGCCAAACCAACACATCTGAGTATTAAGTATAGTCCAGAAGTCACACATTTGTGCCATGGTATTAAATCCCCAAATACCATCTCTTCCTGGGCTTGATCTCAAGTGTGGCCTGTCAATGACTTCTTTCAGATTTTATGTTGAGTGGGGCTATGGCTGTGGGCTTGGGTGGTACAGGGATGGAAAATGGAGGATGGGGGAAGGGAGGACAAAGGTGATGACTGTGGCCTGCCATTAAGGTGTAACATCTATAAGACGACAAACCTTTACCCTGTGGGTCAAACCTTTTCTTCACATACGGTCTGGGGGTGATTTTTACAGAAAAGTTCCTGTCACTTTCTCCACCAAATCCCATTACCAGACTTTTCTTATTCAAACATCACTGTTGTTCAGGTTCTAAAAATGGAGGTGAGGAGAATCTATTCCACCAAACAGCCAAAGGGCCAAGAAGTTGGATGCCCACCTCCTAGAAGATTGCCATCCCTTAGGACTTGGTGAATGCTGTGGAGACACATATTCTGTCTGGAGCAAGCCATTTAGTTCCAATAAGCACACTGTTCGTTTCAGCAAAATAAAAATATCCCATGGAAAATCCAAGGACACTGTCTGCAGAATGAGTCTGGCACTGGAGGATCATTCTCCTTCCATGCTAAGAGCATTTTGGTGGGTGGGTAAGTACAAACACATCCCTCCAGGGAAGACCTGGAAGGCAATGGACATTTTAGATCTTTGCTAAACTAACTTTCCATGGACCTAGTGACTCTGCTCTTCAAGGGTAAGTTGGGTCCTGGTCCCTGTGTGACCCAAGTAGGTTGTTTGATTTAAGTCCACAGGCTATAAAATCGGAAATCTTCATATATGCCTTTAGGTCATCAAATTAAAAAGTTTTTGGAGTGCCTTTGTTGAAAGGCATCAGAGAAAAGCTAACATGAACTTCATGCACTGTACTGTATAGAGCCCAATGATGCTCTCTCGATGACAAGGGAGGATGAGTCACCACCAGCTTCAGGGATTGAGAAGAAATGTCAATGAAGCCATGAATAATAGGTGCTGTACTGACACTTAGGAAGGTTAAGGGCAAGAATTTGTTGACAGGGAAGAAAACTAATGCGGGGGAGGCCAGCCCCAATCCTGCAGAGCCCCTATAGCTCATTGCTATTTGATTGGATACTCAACAAAATAGGGAGTTTCTTTCATTTTAAAGGGAAAAAATGTGGAGGTGTTGGAGAGAAGGGTCCTTTTGCAAGGGCAGAGAGGCAGATTTGATGGCCAGGGAAGGGTACTGTCTTAAAGTGGCTCTCAACAGCTGAGCTGGTAGCACCTACAGCAGTGGGCATGGTGAGTTCTTCCTTGAATGGAGGTCTGTGTCCTTCACAAAATCCAAAACTCAAACCCAGAGAAGGTCCTCTTACTGGTGTGATAGCCATGAAACAGCCCCCCATGCTATCTCCTGTCCAAGGCAATTGGACAAAGCAACTGAAATGTCATTGATGGTAGTGAGAATGAGCGTAGCAGAAGTCAGCCTTTGGATTTGGGTAGACCTGGATTCAAAGTCCACATTAAGAGTTACCAGCTGTGTGACCATGGGAAATTAATAATCTTTGCTGAACACCATGTCCTACTCTGTTTAGTGGGGATAATAATATGAGCTGGTCCTGGGCTGATGTGTGCTTAGATCCATGCTTTCCCCTACTTCCTCTGTTTTGTGTCTCTGCAAGCTGCTGTACCCAGGCTCCTGTGTTGTTGGCTTCTACTTGGGTTTGGCCAATGGTGGGAGATCTCAGGGCAAGAAGAAGGGGCCCATCAGCATTGGTGGTGTCTCCAGCAACAGCTCTATCTCCACAGAGGGAAGCTAGTATTAATATGATCACACTTTAAGGACTATGTATAGAGGTTTAGCAATGTTGATGAGCTAATGCCTTAATAAAGATCATTTTAATTGATTAACCATCACTCGTATAGATGATGGGAATTTTTTTTTTTCAAACACACAAGGGTTTATTTACAAGCTCGAGCTTGGGTCCAAGTGTGCCTGACATAGCGGAGCAGGGACTTGGACCAGATGATGGGAATTTTGATTAGGACATGGAAAAGCAGATGATGGAAGTGTGTCAGGGCTTGTACTGCAGAGATGTGATGAATAACCAAAGTAGAGTGGGGAGGGCTTTGGGGTATCAAATAGTGGCATTGGGGCAAGGGGGGGGCCCTATGGTACGAGATGTTTAAGTAGCTGTGGAAGTAAAGATTGTCAGTATCGTAGCTCTGCAAAAAACCAATCCCTCAAAGATATTTGAAATTAACATTCAAAGCCCATCAAAATAGAGCTTCAACCCACCTTTATTATTCTTTCTTGAACCTGGGGGTGAATTGTGAACCTAGTGGGTTGAATTGTGACCCCCAAAAGGTATGTCCAAGTTTTAACCCCAAGTACCTAGGTAAGTGATCTTACTTAGAAATGAGTTCTGGGATCCCTGGGTGGCACAGCGGTTTAGCGCCTGCCTTTGGCCCGGGGCGTGATCCTGGAGACCCAGGATCGAATCCCATGTCGGGCTCCAGGTGCATGAAGCCTGCTTCTCCCTCTGCCTATGTCTCTGCCTCTCTCTCTCTCTCTCTCTGACTACCATAAATAAATAAAAATTAAAAAAAAAAAAAAAAGAAATGAGTTCTGAAGGTGTTAATTAAGGATCTCCAGAGGAGATCATGTTGGATTTCGAGCAAACCCTAAATCCAGTGACTGGTGTCCTTTTAGAGAAGGGAGGAGGAAGTTTGAGACACAAGATAGAGGGAAGGTGGGCACTCAAAGACAGGGGTAGAGATTGGAGCTGTCTCATCACAAGTCAAGGAATGTAGGAACCACCAGAAACTGGGAAAGTCAAAGAACGAAATCTCCCCTACAGCCTCCAGGGGGAGTGAGGTCCTATTGACACCTTGATTTGGACTTTTGGTTTCCAGAACTGTGAGAGAATAGATTTCTGTTGTTTTAAGTCGCTCGATTTGTGGTGGCTTGTTACGGCAGCCTTAGGAAATCAAAACAGACTTAACTTTCAGGTATATTGTTTCACTGAGCTATTTCTTGGAAGTCCAATTCTTTGCTGACTTCAGGTTATGTTATGTTGGACAAGAATCATATTTCTATTTCATGCATGCAAATTTAACTATTTGGCAAAATAATAAGAGATAGCTATTGATAGATTAACAGAAGCAGAGTAAAAGCGAGCTAATAGTCAAGCTACTGCCAGCTCTGCCCTCTTTCCACACAGTTAAGTGGTGAGTGTCCTCCCTGGAGGATGCTGGAGGCATGCCAATGACTGCTCCTCTCTTCTCTTCCATAAACCTCACACTATGTGTGAGTTCAGTATTTAAGAATTCCCATTTTTCGTACTTCATGGTACCTCAAAGCACACTCATAAATTCATTTGATGTTCAGCTGAAGCAACATAAATTTATTTCAGGACTAAAGGAAACATTAGCTGTATTGGATTTCTTGAGAGGTAGAATGCCATATATCCCAATATGGTCCCTGTTGACCATAATCTAGTCATGATTTTTTTCCTTGCTTTATGAATGATTTTAGAGACCAGATGCTGAGTAAGATTTGATTCCTTCGAATTCACTTTGCTTAGAATTGTCTAGCATGCTTCAACATGTTACTTTTTCAAAAAATTTTCCCTTCATCCCCTCATCTATGTTGAATTTCTAGATTCTTCAACTTCCATGAATTTCTCCCCTCCTTGTTGACATATTTTTGCTTATAGGAACTTGTGCACATACTAGGCTTCTTGATACAAGTTCCTTGAGGTTGGAGACTACATATCATTGAATCCCCCCTACATAAATAGATGTAGGCATGTATGTATATATGTATAAATTGATAAATTTGTAGATTTCAGAGAAAAATCAAATGAAAACTAGTAGCTAAAGTAAAAAAAAACTTGTCTACACTTCCACTGCCTAATGTGAGATTTGATGCACAAATTGAGACTCAGATCAACAGGTGACTCCATACCATTGTAAACAGCTGGCTTCATTTCTCTGTTGACTTAAAGCCAGCCATCAGGGCATCCCTTTAAACCACTGGTGCTGGGATACATCTGAATTGCAACTTAGCTTAAATATCAATTCCTCAAAGAACTCTTCCTTGCACCTTCCAATCTAAATGAATCATTTTCTCTTCTGTCACACTCTATCATAGCATCCTCTTTTCCCCTTCATAGCAAATGTCATAGTTTAAGGCTATAATTATATCTTTTTGTGACTTTTAGTTTAATATCCTTTATACTCTCCCACCTCCTGGCTGACGTTAAACTCAAGAAAGGTAGGATTCATGTGTTTCTTAACCCTGGTGACCTAATGTTAGCTCAATGCCTGACATATACTACCATTGCTACTAATGTCGAACATTAATCAACTGTGTGTAGTGTGTCAAACACTGTTCAAAAGTGCTTTACATAAATCATTTCCTTTCATCTTCAGAGCAACTCTATAAGCAGGAACTTTTATTATTCCCATATTATAGGTGAGGGATTGGAAAGTGAGAAAGTGGTGGAGTTGAGATTTAAACCCCGCTATGCTGGTCCCAAAGTCAGGACCAGTCGCTAAATATTTGTCAGAAAAATAAATGAATCATGATAAATATTACTGTGTATTGAGGAACACGGGACTCAGAACTGGGAAGATACACATATATTTTCTGGGATAACCTCCTAGCCCATGTAGTCACATCTGCATTAGCTATTCTGTTAGTTCTTCAGATCCTTCTACAACACTTCTGGCAATGGAGACTCACTAACTTATCTGATGGGATGACTCTAACCATTGGGGTGCTCTTCCTTATATGACACTGAAATCCACTTCCGTGGTATTTCTACCTGTGGATACTTGTTCTACCCTCAGCAGTTTAAAAGAATTTTAGTCTTTCCCATATATCTCTGAGAAAAGTTTCCAATTAGACGACAGTTTCCATCCCAGCAATAGCTCCAGCTTCTTGCTAAATCACAGCATATTGGTATCCCTATTAAACTGTGGTGTCCATATCTGAATACAAGGTTTCTCAGGCAGGGTTAGTGCAGGAGGAGTAGGGTGGGATTATTCATCTCTGTATCTGTGGGACTGATGTGGTTCTTGAACTGAAATTGAGTGATTTCATAGTGGTAATAAAAATCCCTTTATTTTATAGTTGAGAAGTTATAAAACAGTTCTGCATGTTTGATTTCAGCTGATTTTCTCTGCAGTATGACATTTGACCTGCATTACTTTTTGATCAGATGTTTTAGGATGTTGGAGCTATAAGCAGTATAAGAAGTACTCTGAGGCCCAGAAAGATTGAGTGGCTTGCTTAAGATCAAGCTAGTAATAAAATTAAGGTTCTTTTTAAAATTGGTACTGTCTGGAAACTGTCCTGGCCATGATCTCCCATATACCGGCTGGGTTTCCCCACCTCTGGTTCTTTTCAATATGTTAACTGTGGTCAAAAGTGTTTTGGCACTGAACTTCCTGTCATTGGAAGTGTGCAAACAGATAACTAGATGACTTTTGGGCAAGGATATTGTACCTACAATAGTTGAGACATCTAATGAGTACTAGTTTATATAATCTTTCAGTCTCATAGTTCTATGCCACCTCGGGGCATAGACTGTTTAGGGGTCAAGTAAAGTTTTAACCATAAAGCTTTGAAGAGTTCTATCAACCAAATAATTTCTAAATATAGCCACAAAGCTTTTCACCTAAACTGGTAGAAGCCAGGATCATCATTCTCCAAGATTAAGACACTAACGGAAATATACAACACTTCAACACTGATTATCCACTCCTTGTGGAAACTCCCCAAGACCTTTTGTCCAAATCCTACTCAATCTTCACTCCTAGCTTGACTTCTATCCACTCTGAGGAGTCTTTCTCAATCCTGTCAGCTAAAATGAGACTTTCCTTCCCACATATCACCCTGGCACTTGGTATCTTTTCTATAAAACTTATTAAAGTCTTCCCTGCATTATGTAAGCTCTCTTATTTCATTTAGCAATCAGTATTGATTTATGTATTTGCCCTCCATTTATTATTTTTGTTAGTCATGCACCAAACCAAGCACTTTACATGTTTTGCCTTATGTATATGTGTGATTTATGTGTGTTGCCTTATTCGCTCTTTGCAGTGACCCTGTGAAGTAGGTGTATAACATCACCATTTTATGGATGAGAAATTGAACCTTAGTTGTCATTTTCTTAAGATTACATGGTAAGTTTGTGTCTCTTTGAGTGCAGAGGCCATGATTCTTTATTCCCCCCAAACCCTAGCATAGTGTTTTGCATACACCAGGTGTTTAATAATTTTTTTCTGTTGGTTATTGTCACAGACCCAGAAAATATTATGCTATACTCAGAGTATGAAAAGCACATGGTGCCAGAGAGTCAAAGGCAGATGGGTATGCTGGGCATTGGACTGAGGTAAAAGCTATCCTCAGGCTGAGCCAGAAGAACACTGAGGAGCAGTATTATGATAGGAACCCTCTGCCACTTTCTATTCTGTGGCCACAGGGATTATTAAAAACAGTGGTCTACGTCTTTGATTTTAGTTTTAAGTGAAATGAGAGGTAGAACATTTTTGTTGTCTTAGCAGTTGGTCTGAGAATTCTTTCTGAAGAGAGATTTACCTTGGTGGGGAAAAAAACTCCTTGATAGGCCCACTTACAATAGAAGCTGACACTCTGGGTGTACAGTATAACTGTGTCTGAGCAAAGAGGAAGAATTTGTTGCTTTGGAAAGGAAGAAGGAAATATGAGAAATAGAGAAAGAAGGAGTTGTGGAACCAGCAAGATGGTGAATCAGCTGTGCTGGGTTGTGCATGATATAAATACTCTCTAGAACTATCCGATCTTCAGTAAATTTTGAAGAGCTTAGCAAATGGTAGATAAAATGAGGAAAACACTGTGCCTTGGGGTATGGTGGTAGAATGGTGACAGTGAACCAAATGGTAAGATTCTTAATACCAGGAAAAAGCAAAGATCTTGAAGTTTTAAGGCTTTTTCATGCTGTAGAACTAGGGGTTCAAGGCAACATTACTGAGATCTCAAGTGTTTGGGAGGGACCAACTGCCTTTCATTTGGTGACATAGCCACAAGTGGTCATATGGCTAGTTTGAATTCAATTGAATTGAGAGTAAATAGACCTATTTTGAGGACTAACTCAATGCCAGACACTGTGCTAGGTTGGACATCATCTCAGGGCTGACTGGGAGAAATTGTGACCTTGACCAATGGGAGTGCTTCCTCCTTTGGTCTGCTAAGAAATCTTTCTCAGTTTTGCTCATTCCTAAAGTAATTAACTCAGATTATTTTTCTAAGAGGAAGAACCTCAGTCTGGAAGTTTTCTTTTCCTCACTTTGTCCCATCAAAACTTGCTCATTTACAAGAAGCTATAGGATTTCTTTGAAAGTGATCTCAACATAGCCTTAGGAGACCTAGGAGGAAATTTCTGTTCTGGAACTTTCCAGCTGTTTGAGTTAGGGCAAAGCATTTCACTTTTAAGGGTCATATTCATTTTGGTTTGTCTCCCTATAATGATTTTTACATGTCTGTCACCTCATGTACTGCAAGTTGCTTGAGGGTGAACAACATTGTCTTGTCTATAAATCTTTAGCACCTTAGCATAGTGCTTGGCAGTTGATAAAATTTGTGATCAGAATAAATCAATGAATGAACACATACTTATCCTTGCTATCTCTGTGAAGCTTGAATGAGTTAATGAGTATGAAAGAAGTTTTTAAAAAAAACCCAAACTTGCTTGTTTATTAGTAACCTCATCACATCTAGATAGCTGTCACATTAGAAATTATAAAGCTATCCCAATTTAAGGCATTAATGTTTGAGAGTCAGCTGTATAGGTTACCTCTGCTAGGGACTACTTGGTTTTTTGTATGTGGGTTTTGGGAAAGAATGTTATATTTTACAAAGGGAATTTAATTAACCTATAGGAATTGTGGACAGCAATGACTGGCATACTAAAAAGAGATTTTTAGATAAAGGACTTGCTTGAGTTCTTTAAGCAGGAAATAAAATCTGCCAGCTTCAGTCATCCTCACAAAGGCCACAACTACAGCATCTTTTCTAAGACTCCTGTAAAAATGCAGTATAGTTATGACAGGCTATATCTTTAATTTAGTCTCTATTTAAAATGAAGAGAAGCAAGAGGCCAGAAACAAGTGACCAGGCCACATAGTGATTATGGGAATTAGTGAGCAGCATGGGCTATAAAGTGTATGAGTTACGTTTGTCTTTGGGTTTCATGCAAAAACTTCTCTCATTTCAAGTTACATCTGCTTTGCACAAGTGATTTTTTTTTTCCCAGAGCACCATGAATGATTTATGACTTTCTGATGCTGCATCCCACAAGATTACATAAGGAACAGAGAAAAACAAGTGATTGAGCCAAACTTAAAAAAAAAAAATCAAACATTTTCAAAAAGTGAATTTTATCTTGGCTTCAGTCAGATAACAGTTTTCTACTCACCACAAGTGCTTCCTTGTTTCAAAGTGCACCCCATTTATGTGGGATCCACCTGATTTCATTTCACCTTTGGCCGCACACGACCATCAACTTCATTTGGCCTCAGTGATGTCCCAGAATGTCCAATGGCCCCGATTCCTCCCTTCTCCCCCAAAGTGAACTTTGCAGTTGGATTGCACAAATAGTCTCATTAGTTTGGTTAATGATTGAACAAAAACACTGATGGGAGTAATATCTACCAGACTTGTCATTTTTAAAATCAGAGGATAGTAGAATTGCAGAGTTCTCAGGGCCCTGGGACCATCTACTTCTATCTGTTGTTTGACAGATAAAGAAACTTATGACAGAGAGCTGAAGTGACAGGTCCAAGGCCACACAGTGAGATTACTTCAAGCAGAGAGATGGACAGAATTCTACTGCAGAGTAGAATAGTTTCTGTGCATTTACCAAGAAACTCTCATCTCCTTAATTAAGAGGATATGTTAACATTGGACATTATTTTTCAACTACAGGGAATTTGGAGGTTATCTTATGGAATGTCTATTGCTGACTTTATTGAGCCAGAGCCAATCTAGAAAAGGTGGCAAAAGTTTGAAAGGCAAGGGCTGGTGTTCAGGGTGTGAGAATGGGGCAGCAGGCTGGATGGGGCGCTGTGGCTCCTTGGAATAGTCAGAAGTAACCACATCACAGGATTAGGGTTTGTTTGAAACTGGAGGTCTAGGTCAGTGGGTCTATATGCGGTGCCCAGTTTAAGGGATAAGTATAAGATGACAGCCTGAAGATGAGACCAGTGTGAGGAGTCAGGGAGTGACTGCGGGCGAGAGAGTTGGGAGGAGTGGCCAGGGTGAGGGCTGGGGCTGAGTATGAGAGCCACCAGGTGGGGCAGGGCCAGCTGTTGGCTTCAGGGAGCAGGACTGAGCCATGCCATTTCAAGTTTAAATGCAAGGATTGAAAACCCACTACCCTTACTTACGAGAAAAACAAACAGGTTACAGAACAGTGTGTAGAGTGTGACTCCATATATTTGTAAATCTGTCTCTACTGGAAGAATGGAGAATGACATGCAGTTTCCTGGTTAAGAACACAGAGTAAGGAGTAACAATTCCTGAATTTGCTTTTTGGCTCTGCCTTTTACCAGCTGTGTGATTCTGGGCAAGCCATTTAACCGCTTTATGGCCAATAACAGACTAAAACTTACTTTATCAATTTGCTATAAGGGTCTGAGATACTATGCATATAAAAGTATAAAAAAATGTCTGGGATATAGTAAAAGTGTAAAAAAATGGTCACTACATATATACTTTTAGTCTTGATATTTGGAATAAGGTAAACTTAGATTTGAAACCCAGCTCTGTCACTTATTAGCTGTGTGCCCTTGGGCAGGTCACAATCCCTCTGAGCCTCAGTTTCCAATCTGTAAAATGGGAATAATACTTGTCACATTGTGAGGGTGTTGTAAGAATTAAAAGAGGTAATATAAAGGGCTTGGCTCCACGTACTCGAAGGTAGTTCTGGGGGACTGGAAACACCAGGATGAGGTGAAAATATTGGAGTCCGTTGGAATGGTGGAGTCACAGAAGTGAAAGGAAAGATGCTCATAAAAATGTTGGCAGCGATCTTTATTTTCTTCCTGCTTAGCCTCCATGTTGTTTGAAGAAAAAAGTGTGTTTATGGTGAGCCTGCTTACTGAAAGGAAAGAATGATTAGAAAATAGCAACATTTAAATAAACAAAGATAAAGCCTACCGCTTGCTTTGCAATGCTCTGGTGCTAATGATAAGTAGGTAAAGCCGAAGCAAGGCAAGTTTGGCCTGCAATGGAGATAGATTGATGCCTAGAGATTTCTCTTAAGTGGAATCACTGCGCTTGTTTTGGATCAAAATAACTTCTTTTTTTCTAAATCTCTTTATCAGGCTAAGTGTTTTTAGGGTGTTGACATGATCATAGTCAGTAGCAGAAATATCCTAATTTTTAGTGACCTGGTGTACTGAATTACAGACTTTTCCAATTGGACATAATTTCAGCCTTGTCACAAAGCAAACTCTGGATGTACCTCTCTCTGCCTCAGGCCTCAGGGAGGGATCTGAGAACCCCCTCAGAGGGGCTGGTGCAGCAGCCTACTCTCCATCACACCTTCTCATTTGGGACTCTGAACCATATCGTCCATCCTCCATCTAGCAACCTCAACTTCTTTCAAGAATGCAGTTTGCCCAATATGTTTATATTTGTACCATTGGGAAGATCTCTGAAGGTCTAAAAATGGGCGTTTAAATAAAATCCCCAGCTTTCCATCAGAGGGGGAGATTCATTCATATATTCATAAATCTTTTATTCAACAAATACTTGATGAGAGTTTATGGGCCAGGTACAGAGCTATATATCAATCAACCAACCAATAGAAGAAAAAAGAAAAAGAAAAAGCAGGGCTAAAGGAAAAGACTGTCTTTTACATTAAGATAGAAAAAAGGGCCCTGTACCAGGAGTTAGGAAAAAACTGGTATTTTTAGTTGCAGATGTGCTATTAAATAGCTCTGAGATCTTAGGCATGTCACTTCTCCTTTGGGTCTCAGACTTTCCTCTGTGAAAATGAGGAGTTTGGGCAAGTAACCCTGGCCAGAATGATCCACTGAGTTTTCCTCTTTGGAGAATAGACTGGCATGGGGTTCACATTGAACCATTCCTTATTTCTTTTCTCATCAGCAGAAGGAAGACCTACAGAAGAGGGACTTCCCACTTGTGTTCATCAATCCGGTAGGTGGCCTTAGCTGCCCACCTGGTTTTCCAACTGCTATCAAGTCTAGAAGGCAGGGATGCTGGGGTGGCGCAGTCAATTAAGTGTCTGTCTTCGGCTCAGGGCATGATCTGAGTCCTGTGATAGAGCCTTTGAGCTCCCTGCTCAGCAAGGAGCCTGCTTCTCTTTCTTCCTTCTGCTCATGCGTGCTCTCTCTTGCTCACTCTCTCTTTCAAATAGATAAATTATATATATATATATGATTTTTTATTTTTTTTAAAGACTGGAAGGCAGGTGGCTGAGCTGGGAGTTTTCAGTATTGACAACAAGAGATCTAGACTCAGAGGGGTGGGTGCCAAAGTGGATCCAAACTGACACAGGCAATCCAAAAGCTTCTGGAAACCAAAGCTGAAATCTTTCCTTTCCCATCTCGATTTCTTTCTCTCTGTCTAAACTTGGAGTTCATTCCAGTTTAGTGACCTCAAACTTGGCTTTCTAGCACTAACTTGTGTTGTTCAGTTCTTTAGGATTTTTGCCCCTGGCTACCCCCCTCAAGACGTGTTTACTTGGCACACCTTCCTGCAGAAGAGGAGACCAAATTTTGCACAGCAGTGTAGAGTCCGCCTGTCCAAGATGACAGGATTTCTGGTGGGGGTGGGGTGGGGAGTACACTCCACAATGGCAACAACACCAGCTGCTGGCATCCCCAGAGGCTGCTAATGTTTGGTCTGGAGTGAGGGGATGTGAATGACAATGGGCTTTATCACTGTGTTCTTGGAGATAGTTCACGACTTCACGACAGATCATTCTTTCCTCCCCACCCCCAATCTTGGGGGAAGAGCATCCCAGCCCTCAGCAAAGGCTTCTCGGGTGCTTCCGGGGAGGTTGCTGCTGAGCCGGAGCCAGTGCTCAGGGTAGCGCCCACCCCGACCGATACCAATTCTCTGGGGCTGCCTTTGGCCTCCAGCACTAACTCGTGGTGTCACCAGAGACATGGTACGTAAATTGTCCCATCTGTAAAACGAGGAGGATAAGTTAAGTCATGGCTTTTCCCCTTGTGGGGGAGAGGTGATGGGGATTTGGTCCTGAAATCAGGCAACTCCTCTTTACTCCCTTTTACATCCTGAACTTTGCTCAGAAGATTTCCTTTGAAGAAAGTGTTCTCTTTGAAAAAAAAAGTTTTTGTAAAACCAATAGAATAAATACATACATTTGTGCAACATTGTTTTTGAGCACCAGTTGTGTGCTGAGCACTGCAACAGGCACTGGGGGACCCAAGTATACCAGCCACTGTCAGTGTCTTGCTTCTACTGGCCTGAGCTCATCCTTCTCTTGCTCACCAGCTTCTTTTTTTTTTTTTTTTTTTAAAGATTTTATTTATTTATTCATGAGAGACACAGAGACAGAGAGAGGCAAAGACACAGGCAGAGGGAGAAGCAGGCTCCATGCAGGGAGTCGGACGTGGGACTTGATTCTGGGTCTCCAAGATCACGCCCTGAGCTAAAGGTGGAGCTAAACCGCTGAGTCATCCGGGCTGCCCTCACCAGCTTCTTATTGCAAGTACTTGTGACTCTGCCTCAGGGCTTTCTTGGGCTGCAGGGCAGTGTGGGGATTGATACTGCAGAGTCCTCTTCAATTCACAGATGAGAGTTGGTAGAAAATACTCCTTGGTGGGGGCAACTCTGAGGCACGTTCTCCATCTTTTCCCAGAGGTCCCCATTGGGAATATGACTCAGTTGCTTGTTAACACATCTTGTTTTGGCTGCGTTCCCTTCCATCTTACTTTCCCAATCCCCTATGGGTGCTTCCTGGGATCATTTCCCAAGCGAACCACTGCGCTCAGAGTCCTTGACTCAGGGTCTGCCCTGGGAAAGGCGGGATATTTCAACCTGTCCTTGGGAAGCTTTCAATTATGTGTGTGTGTATGTGTGTGTGTGTGTTAGTTGATGGTGAAGGTCCTTGTAGTTCTAGCTTAGTTAAGGAAGCAGAGCCAAGGACCTGAAGTTGCCTTTGATCAGGGTAAGCCCCCCATCAGCCTTTAACCAACCTCCTAATTAAGTTGCCAAGTATTTACTGTGTGCTAGCTATGAACTGGTCTCACACTTGACTCTGGGACAGGGAGCTAAACATTGGATGGGAAAAGAAAATTTTAAGACCTCTCCTTTAAGATCCACTGGAATTTTTTAGGTTTAGAGAAACAAGAGATATTCTTAACTTGGTAAGAGAAGAAAAGGTATGAATAAAAGCAAGGCAACAGGAGATAAAGGTTGGGTTGTATGACAGTTCACAGGTAAAGGCAAAATATAACATTATTATTAATATTAATCACATAGTAATATTGTGTGTATGTGTACACTCATACACCCCCCCCAATACACACACTACTTCTTAAGACTAAAGAATAAATGTACCAGTAGAAGATGCGTACCTCTGTTAGCCTTTGGAGGCAGAGAGAGGCTTGGTTCTTTAAGAAGGCTGGTCTGCAGAGCACATCTGGTTAGAGGCAGGGGACTCTCTCCAGTGGGCAGACCATAGGAGTCAGGGGGTGTTGTGTCACAAAGTGGAGTGTCAGCAACAGAATGGTCTAGAACTGTGTGCTTCTAGGTCTTCTCAGTATTTGCAAGTGAAACTCCTCTGGGAGAGGATGTAGCCACCCAGAGTCCAGCTCCAAATGGCATTGTTTTCCCCTGAGCTCCACGGGGGCTTGGACCTTCATTACACATAGGCTGTTATGTTTGACCCTCTTCTCCAGCAATCACCTTGGCTCACTGTGCTAGACGATTAAGTTGTATGTTTCATCAGGCTGGGCAGGGGTGCAAAACTCTTATGTGAGAAACTTTGCTAGGTTGTAGGAGAATATGAAGGCTATGTTGCCTGGCGCTCAAACAATTGATCTATTTGTTTGAATAAAATGGGTCAATTCATTTAAAGAAAACCAAGCCAACGTGCTGGTTGTTTGGCATGGTGAAGACAAAACCACTGTTTGAAAGGGGAAGTCCTCATCTTTCACCAGGCAGTACAGACTCTCCATAATCACCCTTGGTCAAAAGTTTTTTCCCTTTCCCTTTTTATTTTTAATAAAATAAACTTCTGAATTCAATAGCTCAGATCCCAGTTGGCTGGAAAGGATCTCTTCCCTTCTCTTGGCTCTCCCAGGTCTTCTGTCATGGAGATTATGAATTACTAGGTGTCCAGTTGCAGGGCTAGGGAGGGGCTGACATGGATGGAGAGGGGCTCTGCAGCCTGTCTTAGTTTCCTCAGGCCAAAGTATGAGCCCCAGCCCAACTATAGTGGTGTCTCTAGTCCAAGAAGCTGTCCCTGTTCATTTCCCCACAGGGCCAAGAAGAGGCCTGGCTCAGCTGCTAAACAGTGTGGCGTTCCTCTGGGGTGGGGTTGGTGGGTGTCCACTGTATGAGACCTGGAATCTCCTGAGGGTCCAGACAGCCCCCTTGCACAGCTCAACTTGGCTTAACCCAATTTCTGCAGTCTTCAGAGACCAGCCCCAGATACCAGGTCTGGCTTTCTTCATCATTTGGCTCCTTAGTGATCAGCTTAGTGCAAACCCTGGCAAATGGAGTGGAGGTGTCTCCCTCTAGGTTGGTGGCAGAGTAAGAACCAGAAGCTCTTGCCCTCCGTCAGGCTCTCTGTTGATCCAGTGATAGGAGGCATAATTTCTAAGGGAACTGTGTTCCAAAGTGAACACACAAGGAAAAAAAAAATTGGGTGTGGTAGAAATTTCCCCTGAACGTCTCTTGGAAGGACGTGCCCTTGTTGGAGTTTGAAGAGGTCAAAACACAACAATTTTCCTCCCAGTATTGGACTGGACCACTGCTGCTTCTTAGAGCCTCAGATGTCATGCTGGCTTACTTTTAGAGAAATGAAAAAGTGTGTCTAGAGTCACTCTGCATGCAATGATGATGATGCTACAAAAGGTGGCAGTGGACTAATCACTGGAGCGCATTGTCTATCTGACACTCACCTTGGGGTCCATGGTCTGTGGTTAGAAAAATAGGTGAAATTACCTATAGTATTAAATTATTTCTCTCTCTCTGATTGTTTTGCTCCCTTGCTTGAAATCTCTAGATGAATTTTTATTAAGTTTCACGTAGTTTTTGGGTGACTCCCACTTTATACCATAGTTAAGAGCAAGAGCTTTGGAGTTATACTGATGTGAATTCTAATTTTGGCTCTTTACCTGTCTTGTGGTCTTGTGCTATTTACTAATTCTCTCCGTACTTCTTTCCTCATCTCTATAATGGGAATAAGAATACCTCATATGGTTCTTGAGAGATTCAAATAAGAAAATATGTGCAAAGTGCTTGGCACAGGGCCTGGCTCAGACACTCAGTGGCTCTGAGGATGTGCATGAGGATGGAATGATGATGATTTAATGGTGTTCCTGGGGGCTAGACATTGTACACATCCAGAATTCTTCTAATTTGGGATTCCATGCTTTCCCTTTTCTCACTTCTTCCTTATTTCTTTGCTAGCTCTTTTAATTTGGCTTGGTTTTCATGAGTTTGAAAATAAAAGCCAAAGGAAAGCAACAAAAGGTAAAGATCACAGGCACAAGGCATATATGCCTAAATGAGATTCCCCTTCTCTCTGGATGTGAGATAACGTTTTAACCCACGTCTCAAAGGAAAAGGAGCACATTTGACTGAATGTGACTTTGATCTAATTAAGGACAGAGTATTTGCATGGGGAATATTGTTATCTAATAACTAGTAATTCAGACTAATTATTGTTAGTGCATAGCAAATATTTGGAGACATAAAACCCATTCCTGTGTCTGTTACACAGTCACAAAGTATCCTTGGGCAAACCACTTTTCTCTCGGTCTCAGCTTTTCCCTTTGTATAATGAAGAGGTTGAATTATTTTTACTAGTGAAAACTTTTCATCCTGCAAAATCCTATAAGGACCTTCAATATAAAAAATTAGATCAAAGTGGAACTATTCTGGTTGAAGAGCTCTTGGGTGGCCTAGGGCTTTGGTAATTGGGGATCCACTTTGTCTCCCAAAACTGCTTCTTATGTACTTTCAGGATACCCTCTTCTCCAAGGCAAAAAAACCCCCTCTATCCTTAAGTCTTAATTAAATGGTGCTTCTACCTTTAATAGCCTCCAATCCCCCAGATCCCAGTGAGAAAGGAACTAGATTGAAGATGGAATTGCAAAGTGGCTGTCCAAGACAATGCTCTACCTACCATTGTTGGACTGCTCTCTCTGAGAGAACCACTGTGCTCAGCACCTTGGAAAGCTCACCTCCTTTAATCCTATCGATTTTCTTGAAAGTAGCTACTATTGTTATTCCCATTTTAGTGCTGGAAAGACTAAAGGTCAGAGATAAGTAAGTGGCCCAATGTGAGAGAGCTAGGATCTGAACTAGATCTGTCTGTCTCCAGAGCCCACATTCTTACCCATTTATCTAGCTTCCAGCATTGTGGTCAAGGAGAGATTCTAAGCAGGCTTGAGAATATCTGCTCTATTTTATTATGTTGCTCACTTCTTAAAACCACAGTTACCGTAATTGTTGAGAAATTGTTGCCAGATGTAATTTTTGGTAATGGATCTGAGTATACTTGCATGTTATGAACGTAAATAATTCACACCCCAAAGGAACTTGTTTGTTGGAGTGCCCTCTTCATCAACACTGAGACCCTGGAAGAATCGTTACATGCATACCTTGGGAGTTGGACTGTCAGATGAGTTTCATAGATGACCTGGTCGTCCTTGGGCTGGACAAGGAAGGTTGCTTTCTCTTTTGGCTGCCGTCTTAGCTTTTTCCAGTTCTTAGCCAAATTCAGGAGCTCCTCCCTACTCAGTCATCCAATCAGCTTGGAGTCAAACTCCTGGCTGGCCAGGCACCTGTTAGTCAGGATGACTCAAGCCAAGAGCTAGCCAACAGCCGTCTTGACACGTTAAATGAGGCAGACAGCCCAAGAAACATGTTGGCTCTGCACTGTCCTTCTGACTCATCATCGTCTACGTGACTTGACTCTTCTGTCCCACCTCCCACTTCTGGGGTGTTTTTCAATTTACAAAACATTTAAAAATCTTTTATTTCACTTGATCCCCAAGTCACCTCTAGGAGCTAGGTAATCTTAGCTTCCATGTCTAGATGTGGAACCAAGACTCAGTGGGATTCTGTGACACTCCCCAAATTACATGGCTACTAATTAACAGAGGAGTGACTCAAATCCAGACTTTCAGTTGCTAAATGATATACCTTAGTTTTGACTCAAGCTATGGGATTTAAAATCCTCTCTTTCTTTATTCCCTAGTCTGACCTCTGACTTCATAAGCTCCATCCTTTCCATCCCTGACTATGTTACATGGGTTGGTAATTTCTGCTTTGGACCCTGGTCATTATTCCTTAAGGACTACATAGTGATTCCATTTGTCTTCTAGTTCATTCCTTCATTTTGTCATTCATTCATGAACACTTATTAAGCACCTACTGTGTTCAGGGTTGGGACTATAAGGAAGAACAAGAGAATATCCTGAGCTCTGCCATATTGGATGCCACTGACTAGGCTCGTTTTTCTCTTTCTTTCATTGCTTCCTTCTCCTTCATCCATGTCTCAAATATTGGTCCAAAACAAACAAACCAACAAAAACACAGGAGGAAGGCCTGAGCTGATAAATGGAGATCTAGAGAGCTGATGAGGGCCAGGCTGAAATATGGCTTATGGAGTCTTTGCTCAGGTGTTGTGCTTGAAGCTCAGGAAAGAATGAGGCTGCCTAGGGAGAAGACACAGAGCAGAGCTACCTGTGGGTTGGATCTGCTGCTCAGATGCTTGTGTTGAGTCGACACTGGATTTTAGAAAAAAAGCAAATTAGTCACCAACTCTAAAAAAAATCAGAAAACAGTTCATAAAAATCTAGATTCCTGGCTTCTCTTTAATGTTGAAAAGCTCTGGCAGTACTGGGTCCACATCAGAGAGCAACAGGTGATGGGAGTTGAGCATCTGTGCCCCTTTAGTGAGGCACATCCTTTTCAGGTCTCATTGTCCCCAGACAATGGGAACATTCTCTTACTTCTGTGACCTGTCTGGCCCCCGAAGACATCTGAGTTTGTGATCCTGGCAGAGTAATGGGTAGGCAGGATGCCTGGAGGACACTCACATTCATTGGATAATGTACTCCTGGGGAGATTCCTTTTTCTGGTTTTACCTTAGACTCTTTATCTTTACTTCAGATTCTATTCATAAGATGTGAGTTCAATCTTCCTAAAGTGAAGGAAGGGCCTCTTCACAGACAGAGAAGTTCAGTACGTTGCTCATTGCAGTGGATGTGGGTGGAGGTGGTTATTTCCTTCTACTGACAGAATGAAGCCTATTCCCTGGTCTCTTAGAGCACTGGCAAGTAATCAGTGCCAAACAAAGTTGGAAATTAAAAGACCCCCTACACTCACCCCAGTCCTGCCTACTACAGAGAAGGGATAAGGAGAGTTGGGAGTTCACTGTTCAGTCATAGAGCCAGGAACCACTCAGACCCGGGCTGGGAAGCAATTTGTTTTTTGCTCTCCAATTGCCACCCGCCTGACTTTCCTCTTGTGATGTAATCTTGTTCTGCTGCGGTTACACTAGACCATGTAAATTCAGCCTTTGTTCTCCAATGAGACAAACACTCCCTTGCCTATCCTTTTTGCTCTAACAGAAAAAAAAAAAAAATCATTACTGTATTTTCTACCTTAGACTGAACGTACTTTTAGGAGAAAAAAATTAGGAACCTAAAGCCATAATTTATTCGTGATCCAATGAAAACAGTATTCTGGGTTCTGAGTTGTTTTTGCATCCTGCCTTTGAAAACTCTGAAAATTAGATTTTATTTATTTATTTATTTATTTATTTATTTATTTATTTATTTATTTATGCAAAGTGGCTCATCACAGCTGAGGCTTTCCATAATAGCAGCCCCGGTTCCAGGACTTCCAAGGTGCCTTTTAATTTGTTCTTTCATAAGATACTATCAACATAGTAACCTGAATGTCATGTGTTGAGTAAAATACTTGGCTGGGAGCTAGGGTTCTGGATTCTAGAGCCACTCTGTGGCTAGTTTGCTGCGTGACCTCAGGCAAGTCACTTTTATCTCTAGGCTTTGAGTCTTCACTTGTAAAACGAATGGATTGGACTGGATTAGGCTTCCTGAGATTCCATGGTTCCAGTCCACTTCCTGTGATTTTCCCACAACTCTATGTCCGTTTTATCGTTAATATAAGTACATCCCTTTTACAAATACATTTTATTTTATTTATTATTTTTCATCCAGGTGACCCTACAAATGCATTTTATATTACTATTAAAAGTGGTAAACCAAATCTTGTTCCCCACGTAAAAGAGAGCCTTAAAAATAAGTACAATGAGAGCAAAGCTGTTCCGTTTCAGTCAGCTACTGTAAGCTGCCAATAATGGGAGCTCACATTGGCCCAGTGCTCTGGGCCATGTTGTCTTCCTCTGAAGTTACTCATTCAATCCTCATGGTAACTCTATTACACAGGACTGTTATTATCCCCATTATACAGATGAAGAAACTGATCTAGGAGAGGTTAACTAACTCGCCTGTGGCTCTGGAGTCGGTGTGCACCTTAGCTGGGATTTTAACCCAAGCAGGTTGTGCTGTGTTGTCTGTCCAGGTGGACTGGCTCTCTGTCAGGAAAGGGAGAGCAGTGGTGTCAGAGGGGGTGAAAGCCCAGAAGGAGAATTTCTCACTGATGTCATCGGAAAGTGTAAAGGAGAATCAGAAGGGAACAGTTCGCTCACCAAGTGATTCAGTATCTTCTACTCCTTAACTTATCCTGTGCACCTGTCATTTCTAGTGTCTACCTGACTGAAAAAAATCCTGTTCTGTGATTTGCTTGCTCTGTACCTAAGCCCTTATCTTACTCATTTTCAATGGTTGAATATCACATTGTGCCCCTAGTTATTTTTCTTTAACTAAATTTTAGAAGAAAGGCACAAAATGGGATTTTTTCACATGAGGCAGCTCCCCTCCATTTGGAACACAAAGAGAGTCTGAGATTAGCTCTAATCAGCTAAGTCCCCATAATGTTGCAATAATAACTTGGAGTATCTTTTAATAGCAGTTAACAAATCCTGGAGGGCCAGAGTGGCTCCCTGGCAATTGTCATTCCCATCACTCAACATCTCTCTCTTTCATTCTGGGTTCCTGGGTGATGTAGGGTGGTGGCTCATGCCAGTGGGTGGAAGTGGAAGAAGGGGATGGGAAGCAGGCTGACATGGAGCCCGTGGCCTCAGGACCATCCCTGGAGTGAAAGTGGCACTGAGTCGGGACTGCAAGGCTGACTCATAGCAGGTCTGGGGCCAGAGTCATGAAAAGTTGATTCAAACATTTGTGCAAAGCACTTTCCTGATGTGCGATAAAGGGCCCCCATAAATGTGACACATTCTCCATCGTCAAGAGATGTTGAGTGAGGCTGGCAGGTGGAACGGACTGGAATTTCCTGCCAGAAGTCCAATTCATTGGCACTGGCTGAGCTCTCACCCCCTGGGTAGCCCTCGTGGCATCTGAGGAAGGGGGTCAGGTGACCAAGGTGTGGTGAGCTGATTTCTCAGTACAAGGGCTGTGGGCTGATTCTTACTCGTGCCCTAATAGTCATACCAGGAGGGAGTATGGAGCCCATGCTAGGAATGAGGCATTAGGCAAAATATTCAACATGCATAGTCATCTTCAATCCTCTTAGTAACTCTCTAAGGCCAGTACTGTTATTAGCCCCATGCTACAGATGAGAAAACAGAGCCTTGGAGCAGTGAAGTAACTAGTGAGTGGTAAAGCCAGGATTTGCAGCCAGGCAGTCTGGCATTAGAGCCAAAGCTTTTAAGCCCTGTGTTATGCAAAAGGAAAGGGGTTATTGGGCAGATCCTGGGAAGCTCACAGAATGGAAGGGAGAGGAACATCAGGCAGGACAGGAATCAGGGCAGATGTGGGACTATTTCTTGAGGCCACTACCATTGAACAAGTTAACTCCAACCAGCCTTGAGGAGTGCACAATACATCAGCAGCTGATTTCTGCTCTGTGATTGGAGGGGCAGCTGGTTACAGAATGGGCTGTGTTTTATTACTTTCTGCTCTGGGGTCAACTCTGGAGGTACAAAGTCTATGGGACATGTGACCTTGGAAAAGGCATTTAATCTCTCTTGGCCTTAGTTTCCTTATCTGTAAAATAGGAGCAAAAAATCACACCTATCACATAGAGATGTAATAGGGATTAAATGAGCAAATATTTGCCAAGTATTTACACTAGTACTTGACACTCAGCAAGCAGCATGGAGTGGTTGTCAGTAGAGGAAGGGTGGTGGCTGGTAGGACCCTGATAGCTGTGGGTTCTGGACACTCGCAGGGTCCCAGGGTCCCATGTCTTCCTCAGTTATGTTGTCAACTCACATGAAGGGAAGGGACTCAAAGTGTGGTTCATGGACCAGCAGTAGTATCACCCACGAGTTTGTTTGGAATACAAAAAAATCAGACCTCAACCTAGACTGAATCAGTCTCTGCAGTTACCAAGACCTCCAGGTGAGTCATAGACACAGTCAAGCTTGAGAAACACAGTTTTGGAAACTTTAAAAGTAAATAAAAGAAGGAAAAATAATCTAAAATCTCCTTTTCTTTGATTCAGTCCAAAGTGGCTTGGTTCCCTAAGCTAGAATCTTCAGGATAATAGTAGTTCACACAGCAGTAGCCCTTTACAATCTGACAAAAGGACTCTCCTCTCACACCCATCTTTTGCTTGCTCTGCAACACTACCCTGTGAGGCACACAGAGCAGCTAATAATATTCTCTCCATTTTACAGATGTGAAAACTGACAGAGCCTTAGGTGGCTTTCCAGAGTTATCCTGCCACCAAATGTCAGAGCCCTGAGCCAAGCCCAGCTGTTCTGACATCATACTTTGAGACTCATTGTGGTTAACACCCTGTTCATCAAGGATGAGAGAACTGTTGCCAGTTCTTTCTTCTTGATTACACAGCCTGTCACCCAGTCCCCTGACTTTATTTCAGCAGGGTGACTGGGATTCAGCCTATTGGTACAATTTCCCTGATTCCAGCCTCAGGCAAGCTCTTGTGATAATAAGGACAATATTAGTTAGAGCACATTGAGACTTCCTGTGCTAAGATCTTTCCTTGTGATACCCAACTCATCCAATTCTCCCAGCCCCCCTATGTGGTGGTGCTGTTATCACTATCTTACCACAGACGATGAAACTCAGGCTCCAAGTGAGAAAGGATCCAAGATCCAACGATAGCAGGTAACAGAGCCGAGATATGATTGGGAAGAGTTGGTCACGCCTGCTCTCCAAGCCTTCATGGCATGGTGCCTTTCTTCCTGTCCTTCCTCCTGCCTTTCCCAGGCAGCCTTTTCTCAAATAGTCTGTTCCAATGAAGTTACTTTCTTTTTGCATTTCACAGCACTCAGAAAAATGCATTACCCCTTATTGTGATTTATTCGTTTAATTCTTTTGTTATTTTCACTAAAGTGTGAGCTCCGTGGAGGCAGGGGCCACGTCTTCTTGGTTATAGGTGTTGTGACCAGAGCCGGTGCTCAGTAAATGTTTATTTTTTTAAAAAAGATTTTATTTATTTATTCATGAGAGACACACCGAGAGAGGCAGGGACACAGGCAGAGGGAGAAGCAGGCTCCATGCAGAAGCCCAATGTGGGACTCGGTCCCGGGACTCCAGGATTATGCCCTGGGCCAAAGGCACGCGCTAAACCGCTGAGCCACCCCGGGATCCCCCTCAGTAAATGTTTATTGAATGAACATTGCTTATGCCTGAGTTTGGTTTCTTCACCTAGGCAGTAATTATAGAAAGAGAGAATCCATAACTCCTTTTGTATCTCCCTCCAGCACAGAAAATATTCTGAAACAGGGCAGATTGTTACCATTCATTGATACCAAGCCATGTGCTCTCCTGAGTTATTCACTCCCTCTCTGAGCACTGATTGAGAGCTGACATAGGCACTGGGTCTTAGTCTTCTGGGTTCTTATCTCTGTCTAGGACAAGGTGAGGTGAGGCTGTTATAATCACCTCACTTATGATGGTCAGGATCCTGGTGGAGATTTCCGGCCCTGAAAGGCCAATGGTAAGGAGATATTCTACCTCAGATGCAATCTTGAACTCCACTAGAGGTCTTGTGAAATCAGTGGCTCCATTGACCACAGCCTGTGTCTGGGCTCATATGCCAGGCAGGGGCCTGAGGGAAGCCAGAGCATGCCCCTTCCCAGCCCCTTGGCAGACACCAGTGCCAATGAACTAGGGAAGGAATTTCTGCCCTGGAGGCATGAGCCAACTGAGTGGCTGCCACAGATCAGCTAAGGAAAGAAGTCATCCTAGCCGCCTGTGGCTTGCCCAAGAGCTGATGCCAGACTGGGAACTGGACAGATCTTCCTAGGAGGGCTGGGAGCTGCCAGAGAGAACAGCTGAGCTCAGGTGAAAGCTTTCTGGATGAAGATGCCCAGGCTTCTGGGCATGCGACTAACTCTTTCATCTTCAGAAAGACTCACAATCCACCCCTTGGCTTGTCTTCTAATTGCTCAGAGGCCAGAGCTGATTGGGAAGATTCTTCCCACTGGGTACATTTCAGATGGGCAGGGGCCTTCAGTGCTATTCCATGGGGTGAGAAGATCCTTCTGGTTGAATGCTTGTGAAGGAGCTGGCCTCTGGTCTATTCTACTTCACAGTCCAATACTGGGAAGACTAGTTCCACCCGCCACCTACCACTCCCACTTTGAAAGTGTCCTGTTCTTGCCTTCCCTGGAGTAAACCCAGTTGAACTTGCATGGAGGTGAAAGCAATTCTATCACAAAGGTTTCAGAGGAGTGCCTTACAGCAGTATAGGGGGAGAGGCAGGGTTGTGATGGTCTTGGTTGGGGGTAGGCACTCTCCTAATGTGGGCTTTGGGAAATGTGCCACTGGATGCCCCACCTCCTGCCTCTCAGGCCTTTTAGTATCTTCCCAGTTCCTCTTCAAATCCCTCTCTTTCCTCAGATCCTTACCCACACCCTTCCTTGGAAAGTCCCAGCCCCAGCAATCAGAAACTTCTTGCAAATGACGGTTGGTTCAGGCTCAGGCAGGAAGTGGGGGCTTGAAGGGCATCAAGGTGATTTGTGAGGCAAGATGATTTATTGGAACTTTGATTTATATTTGAGCTTCCTCAATTCTCTTCTTCCTCTTCATTTTAAGCAGGTAATTTGGCCCTTTTGGGCTCCTTGCTTCAGGACAGAAGCAGCCTGCAGCCCACAGCTCATCGGCATCTCAGGAAGAGATACCATTAGTTGTCCTTGGTGGAGGAGAAAAGGGAGGCAATGAGCAATTGTCCTGGGGACGGACAAGGAAGAGAGATCTGTGGCAGAAGCAGACAAGGGGGTGAGCAGGGATACATCTCCTAGGCACAGGTGGTGCTCTGGGCTCTGTGGACATCTTTCAGTCTGCATGGACAGCTACACCCTTCTGTGGGTGGCTCTCTAAGATCTGGAGGCCTCGTTGGGATAGCAACATGGTGCACCCAGAGAGGCAGGACCCTGGCACTGCAGACCTGGGTAGCAGTGGGTTCTGTGCCCCACACACAGCGTGCTGAGAGCAAGTAGGGCTGCCATACTTCAAGGGGTCACTGCAGAGGTGGACCTTGAAGACATCAGCGGTTTCCACGACAGATGAGAGCTTACAGACCCTTTCTCTGATTCAGGAGTATCACAGCATTGTACTGTTTTTATTACCTTGGGAATAGAGGGGATGAGGGGGTCTCATATGTTATCCCTCCATCTCCAGCCTGGCAGATTGAGGGCTCAGAGTAGGAAATAAACTGATTTTAAAAACATAAAGAAGGTGATATTTCTTTCAAACTTGCATCTGAGGCCTGCAATTTGTACTTGCCTTCTTGATTCCAGGGTGCAGACACATCTTTTTCTGCGACAATATTTTGTTAAAACTTGCACAATCCTCTGCCTCTTTGACATTTCCATTTATTCATTCAGTCCATAAATATTAATGAAGGGTCTATTATTTGTTAGGTACTGAGTTAAGTGTGGAGATACAGTGATGTATAAAGCTGGCCTTGACACCCCCTCTCCCCACGGACCTTACCGTCTTACAGGGGTGAATATATATAATACTATGTATATTATATATTCATCAGACAATTCTACAAATATTTATATATACCTTATACAGTCAGATAAAGACTGAAAAGAAAAGACACGCTGCTCCAAGGGTGAGTAGTAAAGGAGCTGATATGGTCTGGAGTGGGCTGGAAGTGGAGGGGTGCAGGTAGGAAAAACAGGAAGTGATGTTTGAGCAGAATTTCAGGGCTAGGTGAGGGGTATGTGTGTATGTGTGTTTGTGTGAATGCATGTGCAAATGCGAGCATGCATGCATGTGTATGTATGTGCACATGTGTACATATAAATGCATGGATGGGAGTATTTCAAGGAAAGGGTAGAGCCTTCTAGAAGGCTCTAATGTGGTGGAAGGACCCCAGGGCCTTTAAGGAACTAAAGTCTATGTAGCGGCCAGGTGAGGCAGAGTAGGAAGTGAGGAGGGAGGTCACATAAGTCCTCAGGGATCAGATTGGCTAGTCTGTCCTTTGTTTGAGGAGTAATGGGAGGCCACTGAAGGTTTTTAAGCCTGGAAGTAATAGGATCTGATTTACATTCTAAAAAGATGATTCGGCCTGTTTTGTTCAGCAGTGGTGATTAGAAGGGAAATGCTGAAGCAGGGAGACCAGGAATTTTTAAGGAGATAGATCTAGCTGCCATTCTGGTGGAAGGAAGGTGCTTAAAACATTAGTGGGGGAAAAACAAAACAGAAACAAGTTGTAGAAACGTAAGTCTGATTCTGTTTGTCATTTTAAAAAGAATATGCATATGTGTGTTTATAGATCCTACATATGTCATTCATGCCATAGAAGTTTGTGCTGGCGTAGCTGATTTCTAGCCCCATGCTGTTGTTGACTCTTCATTAGAGAACGGAAAGCATCCTGGACTTGGAGCCCACAAGCTTGGGCTATGGCCCTGGATTGCTGACTTTGGGCATGTCACTTAGGCTCTCTGGACCTCAGCTTTCTCAGCTATACAAGGAAGGCATTGGGCCCGCTGAGCTCTAGAAATGAATTCCTTCTACTTCTGGATTCTCTAACTCCAGGCAGAAGGGAAGTGCAAAGAGGAAGGGAGGCAGCGTGCATTATGCAGGCAAATCACGGGGCCACATTGCAGAGTTGGGGCGACACTCTAGAGAGGCAGCAGCAGGGCTGTGGAGAGTGAGAGCATCTCACAGGGCAGCCTGGCAGTAGGAGGGGTGGGCAGCTGTCCCTGCCTAGATTTGCTGCCTGCCTGGATCAAAATAGCCCCTTCTCCTGGCCTGTTTCAGGAAGCTCCTTCCCCGTAAATGTGAAATCCCCTTTCTCAAGACTGGTGCTGGATCTACATCAAGCTATTTCCTTCCAGCATCCCATGGACCCCGATGAAATAATTATACTGGCTGAAATGAACAAAGGCGACCAGAGGACTCTAGGCCTAGTCAATTTTAAAAGGGAGAGTCATGCAGGCATCCCTGCCCCATCTCTTGGGCCTGACTGGGATGAGGGTATATGTTGCACTGGGTCCAGGCCAAAGGGCACCCCTGGAGCCAGCAGGCTGAGTTGCACAACAGCCCTTAAAACCTTTGCTTAAACAGGGCCTCTATCATGTCTGCTCACATTCCATTGTTCAAACCAAGCCCTACAACCCAGACTAACATTAACAGGACAGATAGGTGTACCCCTCCTGTGGGAGGGCATCGAAAGTCACACAACAGGGATGAGGATATCTACTCCTCTTGCTGGAGATCCTGGGGAACAACAATACAATCTACCACACACTAGACAATACTGTGGTTCCTTCAGCTCCAGCTTTGGCTTTTCTAGTCTTTTCCCAGAACAGATCCAAGCTTTGTTATTCCTGGTTTTCTCCTAGAATGGAACTTTGGAACACTGATTTTTAATGTAACTTAATGAAAAAGAGAGGATAGATTCCACTTGTTGGTGGTTGGCAGCAAAATTCTAGAACGCATTTTTGCATAGACAGTGATGAGCAATTGGATTAAGGAGTGGTTGTTGTGATTCAGCCTGATTCTCTAAGAATCACACCAGATATGTCTCAGCTGGTTTTAGAGGTGTTCTGAGACTGGTGACTCTGGGGAATGACATTCATAGTGAGCAGGATTTTTTTTTTAAGATTTATTTATTTATTTATTTATTTATTTATTTATTTATTTATTTATTTATGATAGACAGAGGGGGAGGGGTAGAGACACAGGAAGAGGGAGAAGCAGGCTCCATGCTGGGAGCCTGACGCGGGACTCGATCCGGGGACTCCAGGATCGCGCCCTGGGCCAAAGGCAGGGGCTAAACTGCTGAGCCACCCAGGGATCCCCGTGAGCTGGATTTTATCAGAACTTTGGTAGTGTCCTTTTTGGATGAGATGAGATCTGTGACAAGGATGGTTCCTTTTTTTGATGGGTGAGCCACTGTAAGCATATGTAAGCATAAAGAGGTTGCTGGTTTGCCTTGGAACTTTGCACTCAGGCTCTCCGCATTGAGCAACATTTGGGTTGAATGATAGTTCATCATATCTGTCCCTGCTATTAACCTGG
Source organism: Canis aureus (assembly GCF_053574225.1). Classification (NCBI taxonomy): domain Eukaryota; kingdom Metazoa; phylum Chordata; class Mammalia; order Carnivora; family Canidae; genus Canis; species Canis aureus. The sequence continues at coordinate 52,633,068 of NC_135614.1, forward strand.
GAAGGGTAATGAATGCATTATGTGATGGAATTGGGATCCCAAATCATCATAGGTGAGAATCATGGGTAAAATCCACAAGATAAAATGAAACAGGAGTATTAAGGTACTGTATTGAGATTTCAAGAATCAATTATATAAGTAGAATTTTAGGAAGCTGTGACCTGATAATTGTCCTTCTTCTAAAAGATTATAAATCCTGCAAGTTTGGTTGAGCATAGGTTTTATATGAGTTTTAGCAGCTCATATAAAATGGCTGCTAAAAACATGGCATGGCTAATCATCTTAGATTTTATTAATAGAGAAGTATAGTGAAATCTGATTTCAAGTCTTTGGACTTGGATGGGGCAACACAATTATAGAGGAAGAGAGGAGAAAAGGGAGAATGTGAGAAAGATGGAGAGAGAAAGAGAGAGAAACTTAAATTGTGTAGAAACTTTGCTGGCCTGCCACTCGGTGTGTGTGTGTGTGTGTGTGTGTGTGTGTGTGTGTGTGTGCCTCAGCTGAGTAAGAGCTGGGATTTGTTACCTTTTCTTTGCTAGTTTCATTTCCTTTGTGTTGCTCTGTGTATGAGTACTTCCCTGTGTTAAGTCTGGCTCTGCTCTATATAGGTACCTAGTACAACTCCACATGTTAAAGTGCAAGTGGCTCCCTAGGCACCAGCAAGTGATTTGTGATCAAAGAGCAATGATCTGTCCTAGCATTGGTGGAAAACTGTAGGTGTTAGATTTCTTGAGAGGTGATAATGCTGTTCTCCAAAGTGACACCTCTTTTCAACGGTAATTTAGGTGGTACTCAGGTTTTGCTCACTATGTGAGCTATGATCCCACTCTATAGTGTCAGGATAGATGGATATTATGGTTTCGCTCTAATTTGAGAGGATTGTTGACAAGTCAGAGCTCACAAGGAGGAGGGTGAAATGTTATTAGAACAGTTGAGTGAACTGGAATGTTTTGCCTCTAGAATGGAAGTTTGAGAAGATTAGGAAAACTGTCTTTGAGTATCTGAAGGGCTATAACGTGCCTGGATATGTTCCTTCTGTATAGTTTCAGGAATAGAGCCAGGGATAGCCTGTGGAAGATATACATGACCTGAAGTAGGGAGATTTTTCTAATAGTTTAGCACAAATAGTGGAATAGGTCATACTCATAAGGTAGTGAGCTCTCTGTCCCTTGAGAGAACCTAGGAGGAACTGAATAATCCAAAGGAAATGTGTCTGAGATGTTTACAGGAGGTCTTTGTTTTGTCAGCTAGCTTCTATTCTCCCTTCTTGTGGTTATTGTACCTAGTTTCCTCTAAGAACTCCTGACAAAATCCCACTCCTAGTCTGTGTGTTTTGAGTGAAATGATGTTGACTCCATCCTTAGCTTCAGGGATGAGCCTGTGGGATTCAGGTCTGGCATTTCAGCCTTCTGGCTGCAGTGATTGGCTAGGCTGAGCACATGACCTACTTCAGGCAAAGGGAACTGTTGAGCAAGAAGCATGGCTCTCTTTTCTATTGGGTTTGAAGAAGGAAAAGCATGAGCCAAGAAAGGGTAGCCCTCTTGGTACCATGATGAGTTTGAGAATGGAGAAGTCATGAAAGGCCAGTGGAGCCCAGGGCCCAAGAGGGACCAGGTTCTGAGGGCTGTGACACCCTGCCTGAAGTTAGCAGTTCAGCAGGACCTATCAGTTACAGGAGCCAATCCATCCCATTCTGTGAGTAGACGGTTTGAGTTGGGTTTTCCATAGCTCACAATCAAGGAGTCCTTGATAGCTGTGATATGACATGTGCAGTGAGGTTATGGTCTATGATTCTCCATGTGGTGAGTTACAGTATTATTCACTCATCTATCTCTCAGACGTATCAGTGGAGGAGCTAAATACCATCAAGAGCCTCATGAGCAAGAAATACATTGCAAGCGGTAGAAAACTCCTGAGCACAGAGCTGGAGCCAATTTCTCTTAAATGCTTCTGGATGCATCTCTTACACTAGAGGTGGAAACATTAGTGAAAAAAGAAATGGACAGCATTTGATTTTAATATCCTTTTTTAAATTTTTTAAAAAGATTTTATTTATTTATTCATGATAGTCACAGAGAGAGAGAGAGAGAGAGAGAGAGAGAGAGGCAGAGGGAGAAGCAGGCTCCATGCACTGGGAGCCTGATGTGGGATTCGATCCCAGGTCTCCAGGATCGCGCCCTGGGCCAAAGGCAGGCACCAAACCGCTGCGCCACCCGGGGATCCCTGGTTTTAATATCCTTGAGTGTCGCCAAAGCCATTTCAAATTCTTAGTTCACAGTTACTATCTTTAACCAGAACTGCTCCATGTCATCATAGATGGGTGCTGATGGTGGGTTCAGAAGCAGTGACTATAATGTGCATGGTTGGAATTGCATCAAAGGAACATAAGGAGCTCAGATATGACAAGAGCAGGGGGTGACAAATTATGGAATCATCTAAACCCAGAGATAATCTGCATGAACTCCAGGCCCATAGGACTTGATAGTGTGGTTTCTGTACAGATGGGGGCCGTGGGGTGGCCTTCATGGCTTTTTTTTTAAGATTTTAAGAATTTATTCATGAGCGACACAGAGAGGGACAGAGACATAGGCAGAGGGAGAAACAGGCTCCTCGTGGGGAGCCTTATGTGGGACTCGATCCCAGGACCCTGGGATCATGCCCTGACCATTGCTCCACCCAAATTACCCCTGGCCTTTGTGGCTTCTAATTCCAATCATCCTTTTTTTTCTCCTTCAGACTGGTTGTGCATTCATTCAATAAATATTACGGTACTGACTGAGACTCTCAGGTGCTGCGAATACTGCAAAGAACAAGCTAAGTCCTTGTCCTCAGAGGGTGTGCATTCTGTGGGGAGAGACCTGCACTTAAACAAATAATATGCAATATCACTTCAGTTAGTGTAGTAGTTTCCCGTTGCTGCTGTACCACATTCCCACATATTTCTTGGCTTAAGAAAACACACGTTCATTATCTTACACTTCTGGAGGTCAGAAATCTGATATGGGTATAGCTGGGTTAAAAATCAAGGTATTGGCAGAAGTGTGTTCCCCTGGAGGGTCTAGGGGAGAGCCTGTTTCCTCACCTTCTCCAGGCTCTATAGAGGCTGCTCACATTCCTTGGCTCATTCCCTCCACGTTTCACTCAGACCTCTGCTTCCACCATCAAACCTCCTTCTCTGACTCTGAGCCTCCAGCTTCCCTCTTCTAAGGATCCTTGCAATTACATCGGGCCCACTTGGATCATCTGGGATCATAGCCCCATGTCAAGACTCTCAATCACCCCTGCTAAGTCCCTCTTGCCCCATAAGGTGACATAGTCACAGCCTCCAGGGTTTAGGATGTGTCCATTTGGGGGTCACTCTTCAGCCTGTCATGGATTGTTGCAGGTGTTATGAAGAAAATTAAAGCCAGGTGAAGGAAGAGGAAATGAGATGGGAAGGAGAAGACCCTCTGGTGCCTTCACATTTGTGATAAAACATGAAGTTCAGGTGTGAGCTGTGGAAAAGCTGTGAGGAAAGGCTTTCCACCAGAGCGAGGGGTGAGGGCAAAGCCTCTGAGGTGGGGCTGGGTGGGACTTTCTGAAGAAGGGAAAGAAGAGGTGAGTGCTGGAGCAGAGGAACAGAAGAGGGAAACAAAGAGGTTGATAGGCAGGCTGGCCCTGGCCTGTGGGCCAGTTTCCCCCCTGAGTTTCGATTATATTCCAAATGTGATGAGAAAGGGTTGGAAGGCTTTGGTTGAGGAAACAACAGGATCTGACTTAATGCTGAAGGAGACCCTTCTGGCTGTCCTGTGAACAGGCCCTGGGGAGCTGGGGCAGGAGTGGAGGCAGAGAGAGGAGTTGAGGCTCCTCAGGTTGTCCTAGGGAGGGGTGATGGCATGGCCTCTGGGGTTGGGTGGGAGTACTGAAAGCCAGAGTTGGGCTATATCTCGCTGTGAGAGACCACAGGACTACCTATAAATTGCATGTGGAGCGTGAGGAAAAGAGCCGTGTCAGAGATGACACATTTTTAGCTGGAGAACCTGGGTGAGGGGGATGCCATTTGGGCTACAGAAAGCAGCATTTTTTTTTTTTTTTTTTTAAGTTGAAAGTCAAGGAAGGAAATCAAGAATTCTGCTTTGGACACTTTAAGTTTGAAATGCCTAAAAGACATTAAGAGGCGGTGTTGAGTGAGAAGTTAGATAATCCAAGTCTGAAATTCAGAGAAAAAGCTGGAGCAGCAGACACACGTTTGGGAGTGAACATATGGATGGTATTTAAAGCCACAGGCCTGGGTGAGACCATCCAGGGAGTAAGGAGAGAAGCTGGAGAGAAGAGGATGCAGAGCAGAATCCCGGGGGTCTTCTAGCAGTGAGGTCAGAGGGTAAAGCAGTAATAGGAAGAGAGAAGGGGGAACAGAGTTGATAGAAAACCCAGGGGAGGGGAGGGGCCCAGACACCTAGTAATAATGAAAGGATGGGTAGTCAACTGTGCCGAATGCTGCTGGTGGTTCAAGGAATAGTTGCTAGTGGGGGCCAAGGATGACCCACTGAGTTGGTGATTCGGAGTTGTCTAGACACCTCTGGGTGAGATGCTTCTGCAGAATGGAGAATTGGAAATCTGGCTGAAGGGGATGACAAGGATGATGCATGGAGAGGGATTGAAGGTGGCAGGTAGAGACAACTTTTTGAGGAGGTTTGCTCTGGGGGAGACAGGAAAGATGGTGGTCGCTGGAGGGGGATGGGAGCACCAAGGAGATGGGAGAGGCTGCAGATCTAGGGAATGGCCAGTGAAGAAGGGGAGGCTGATCACATAGAAGCACACAGGGCAAGAGTTGTCAGCCAAGTCCCTGAATAGGAGAGAAGCAACGAGATGCCCTGTGTTAGCCTTAGTCAGGTGATCTGTGGAGATGGGAAGCTTGTGGCCTGAAGGTTAAAGTGAGACTAGTCAGCCTTGTCTGTGTCATCTTTTCTAGTCACAGTGAGTTGCTTTGGGGTGGCAGGAAGTTGGGTTAATTTCAGGCTGAGGTTTTGCCAGGAGGCTATGCAGGGGCTGAAGGGAGTCTGCAGGAAGTGACAGCTGTGATCCCAGGGAGGGGAGGGGGGATGTGAGGAGGCTGAGGTTTGGAGCCCAGTGTGACGCCAGCTCAAGATTTCCCGAGGAATCTCTGAACCTCTGACTTTCTTCTGGCCCTGCTCCCTTCTTACCTGACTGCCCATCCCCCCAAGCCTGAGGAGGGTGGTGTTTCTCAGTGCTGGAGAAACAGCTGGTGCCTGTTAAGGGGGCAGATCTTTGGGTCCTATCCATGACTTACTTAATGCAAATCTTTGGGGACAGGCTGAGTGTTTACATCTGAAGCACCTTTTAAAGTAACCTTCACTTAATTCTTGACTCGAGGTCATATTAGCAACTTGATTTGGAGAAACTGCCAGGACATTTTTATTTATTTATATACTTTTTACCACTCTTACTTCTAATTGGCACTGCACTTTCTTCTTCTTTTTAAATTTCCCATCCCTCCTAAAAAGTTATCACTGCGCACTACGTTTTCAGTGGAAATTCCTAAAAGATGCTAATATTTGGGATCTGGAGGTTCCTGGGGTGTGGTATGTTTGGCTAAGAAAGCAGAGCTTTGTGGACTCATAAAGAAACTCAAAGGACATATTCTTCTCTCCTTGAAAGTTTATTTCCCAACAGGAAAGCCATCTGTCTTTCCAGTACCACCCTCAGTTCCACAATATAGGAAAGCTTTTTTGCCCCTTCCTTTTGGCCATGAACTCATGCCATTTGGCTTCACAGAAGTATCCATTATACTCAAATAATTATTTCACATGAGATGTAAAATGTTAAAATAAGGGCTAGAAGGAAACATGTTCAAGTAGATTTGTTCCTTTTGTCCAATATCAGTTGCTGTGAGAATCACTGTCTGCTCCATTGGTGGCCAAGTTAGCCTGGTCTGCTTTCAAGTTCTTTTTCAGATGAGGCTCTTTGCATATGCCCCAGGGCCTTTGCATCTGCTATTTCCTCTATCTGTAAGTTTCCTCCCTCAATTCACAGGGCTGGTTCTTTTTCATTCTTCAGGCCTTGTTGAAACATAACCTCTTCAGAGAGGCCTCTTTGACTACCACATCCACTATAGATCTTTGGATCACTGCCACCTCCCCTATTTCTTATCTTAGCACCACATTCCTTTCCTTTATTGCTCTTGTTACAGTTTGTAATTATTATTTGTTTACTTAATTATCATCTATATCCTCCAATAGATTGCAATCAGTGAGAAAGCAGGACCTAGTCTGCTTTGTCCCTCATTTTGTCCCCGGGGCATGGCACATCATAGGTCTTTAATTTATTGATTAATTTAAATATGTCCAGTACAGGGAGTGGTGTGATTAAAGTACATTCAGGTTCATATTCTTTCTGTACCAGTTAGGATTAGGTTCAGCAGAAAGTGACAGAAAACTGAAAAATAACAGAGGCTTGAACAAGGTAGGACTTTTATTTCTTCTTTGGTTTGACGGTTCCATATCAATCTGGGACTTGAATTTCTTCAAACATTTAACTGTTAGGCTATGGGGATGGCCATTGGACTCAAGGTCCAAGATGACAGCTGGAGCTCCAGCTATCACATCCTCATTTAAGGTAGAAGTTTACAAGAAGAGGTGAAACATAAAGAGACATAAAGGGCCCATGCCAGCCACCTTTCAAAAAGTTTCCCAGAAGCTGTCACCACCACATTCCTGCTTCCCTTTCACTGGCTGATACTTAGTCACATAGCCATACCTATCTGCAAGGGAGCCTGGGAAATGTAGTCCTTTCGGGGGGCACATTTCTACTCTAAGTATAATTGGAGGCTTTGTTAATAAGGGTGATAAACAATATAGATACCTGGATGGGCAACTCTCAGTCTCTGACATATGTCTCTTGCTCACAAACCTTTTATGGCTCCCTATACTTATGTCAGGGGTTCTTAGCCAGGGTTATATATCAGAAACATTTTGGAAACCTTTCCAAAAGATAGATTGCTTGGGTTTCAACTTCTGAGATTCAGTAGGTCTTGGGGAGGGGTTTGTGGTTGGGGCTTGAGAGGGTTAATCATATTTTTTCTCAACTTCATGACAAACCTGAGTCTGGGCCATTTGAGGAAACACAAGAATCAGGCAAATGAGGATCAAAAACTTGTCTTTCTTCTTGATGAGGTTGTTTGGAGAATATAGCTCTTAGTTGTATTGACCAATAGGCTTTCTAGTACTTCCATCCTTGGATTAGCAGAATTATCTGGCTGTAGGTGGAATAGGACCACCATGTGCTTCTTTGTGGAGAGGACCTTTGCCTCTGATGCCATAATGGAAGCAGGTGCTTTGCACTGCAGGCAGGTGCAGAGGCACTGAGCCACCCACATGTATTTCCCTTCTCAGACCCACTGATCGGGTAAGTTGAGCGTATTTCCAATCCCTTTCCAGTGGAAGCATGAAAAAGGAGTGAGACGAGAGACCCAAAGGGTTGCTGTAGGAAAGCTGAAGATTTGGGAATAATGTAGGACCCCCTAAGCTGCATCAAAAAGCCCAAATTTCCTGGCAAAGCATCTGAACACTTATGTGATCTGCCTGGGACCCATGTTTCCAGTTTTATCTTTTCATTCTTCATTTTCTCTCTGCTCCAATGTTTTCTTACCCTGGTGCCTTTGTTCTAGCTATTCTCCTGTCTGGAGGGCCCTTTCTTTTTACCTTCTTCAGAGTCCAGAGCTAATGTCATATTGTCCAGCAGGTCTCCATCAACACCATCACACCAAAGCTACCTGTCTTTGCTCTGTGTTCCCATGGCATCTTGTTCTGCTACTTATACCATTTCTCATTATTTACACATACATCTGAGACCAACACTGCTAATTGCCTAGTGGGGAAACAATAAGAGGGAGGCTCATGTGAAAGAAATTAGGACAGTTGCAGAGCTGGGAGGTGGAGAAGGTGAACACAGGACTGCCTTTGGTACAGCCCCGTGGCTTCCTCCTTTAGACCAGACATGTGCTTCCTGGTCATCATCAACCTCACCATTCTCTGCATTGCTCATACGGGGTCCTCACATAATGACATTGCCTGCCTGACTCTTGTAGGTGTTTGGCCTTGTGATCTGTGTTCTTCAGCTTCCCTGGGGAATGGCTGAGCTCAGCTTGCCTGCAGTACCCCCACAGATAGAGAAATGCTCTCCTCTAGGTCAGCCTATGGCCTTCAAATGCCACCATTACTTTTCCCAGTCCCATCTCTTGGGGTCACGCAGAATACACTGCCTGGCTCTTGCATATGACAGTTCTTTTGACATCCAATGTTAGACATGTCACCATTGTTTCAATGTCCTCTTGATGATAAGCACTAACTATCAATTGTTTGGTGAATGATGTTAATAAAGTTATGACTGACTGTTAAATGACAACAGATGAAGTAGATCTGGGTCAGCTAAGGGAAATCAGAAGGTCAGAATTTTATGGGCATTCTAGAAATTGTTAGCTCAGGGATGACAGACAGCTTCACGTGCTCATTGATGAATGTAAAGAGGCTGCTTGGAGCATGGTGTTGGTTCTCCCACACATCTGGGCTCACTGGGAAAGGATTCTGGGATGGATTAGTAATGGATGCCAGGAAGAGGAATAAGGGGATGGTGGAAGGATGTCAGTCACTTGTCATCTCTGATTTTACCCAACTTCAAAGGCCCAGAGAAGCCCCAGAAAGGTAGAGTGTGGTGTTGCATGGGATTTAGAATTCCTGATTTCCATTCTTGAATTTTCTTCCTTCTGACCCATCTGCTTCACTGCTGTTGGTGTCTTCCATGGCAATTCAGAGGCCAATAAAATGCTCACCAAGACCACAGTGGGGTTTTTCTTGGTGTTGTTGCCTTATTTTCTTACCTATTGGCTATCTCATTACTTCTTCCAAAGGCTGCTTTAGATATTAATCTGCCTATGCATCTCTTTCCCTAGTTAAATAAACAATCAGAATCATCTGGCTTCTTCCGCTGCCATTCTTTTTGGAAAAGCACAATAATCAGTCTCTAATGAGCTTGTGACTCTGAACTGAGGTATAATAATTTCGGTGACTCTGCAGCTTCCGTTGATGGAAATATATTTATTTTAGAAGCTGATGACCGGTGGGAAAAGACTATTATTCTAAATATCATGATGAGGTCATGGGAGCTGATGGAGGGCTTGGGGAGAGGGGGAGGAGATGGGAGAGATCCAGTGAAAATTAGAATTGCATATGAATGAAAATAGAATGCTTTCTATTCTGAGCAAGAGGTCCTGGTTTTGTGATTCTTTAGGGGGTGTTGAAGCGAAATGTGCATAGATGGGAGAAGTTTCTCGAGGCTGGTTCAGCCCTTTGTCTGGGGCTCCATTAGGTGACAGCCCTCATGGTAGCTGAGGTCAGCTTGAGGTTCCAGGATGGAATACTTATTCGAGTGGAGAAGGAGATGGTCAGTGGTCATGTTTCACATCTTTATAGGATCTTAGACTTGTTCCTGTACTGAAATTTTACTTTCTATTATATAAAAACTAGATAGCAAAAAATGTACTAATAAACAGAAGTACATAGTCACTCATAACACCATACCTCAGTCGTTACCACTAAGCATATATACACACACACCTATATATATATATACAGTATGTATACACACATATTATACACACATACACACATATACACATATACACGTATCTATTTTGTATGATGAGGATTTAGTAGACAGTCTGCTTTAATCTAATTTTTTTACTGTACAGTATGTTGTGATCATCTTCCTTGGTCAATAAATATAGATCTGTGATGTTATATTGTACATTCATTGATTGCCTTCCAAACAACTATTCCTTCCCTCTCATTCTTTTTTTTTTTTTAAGATTTTAAATATTTATTCATGAGAGACAGAAGCAGAGGGAGAAGCAGGCTCCCGCAGGAAGCCCAATGTGGGACTCGATTCCTGGACCTTGGGATCATGCCCTGAGCTAAAGGCAGATGCTTAACTGCTGAGCCACGCAGGTGTCCCCCTACCCTCTCATTCTTAACAGAGTGTAGAATTTCCAAGTCAAGTGGTTTAGGTGAGTCACCTACCTTAAGCTCCAGAATGGACATTGATTAGGTTGTGCCAATCAGCTTATCTTGTTGTGTGCAGGCCTTGGCAATTGGTTCAGAGATGGGCACTTGACCCCATTTGGACATTTGCTGAGGACTTATGAGATAGAAAGTTTTTTTCTTTTTCATGGAAGCTTCTGGGAGGGATGTTTTCTTTTATCTCTGTTGGTGTAACATAAGAAGGTAGGACTAGAAGTCCAGTGGTCATTATTACTAATAGGAGGGGTGCTAGCTGACACTGAATTGTACAGAATAGAGTTGAGAGTATGGCAAGAAACATAAATCAGAACCCAGACTCCATTAGGAACCTATAGACCAAACCATGCCCAAGACTCATGCCACTTCTCAACTTTTCAGTTAAATGAGCCAATAATTCAAGCTCGTTTGAGTCATATTACTGACAACCCAAAGCATCCCAAATAATGCATTCATAAAAAAATTGTATAGTACACTATTACATGGATGTGTTCACAGCATTTTCATGCTTATTACCCAATTTGATTTTTAAGCAGTCTTATGAAGTCAACAAGTATCTATTTGGTAAGTATAGAACTGAGGCCCAGAGGGAACAACTGACCTATCCAAGGTCACACAGTCAGTTAGTGGCAGAAGCAGGCTTCCTGACTTCTTGAGTAGAGTCTTTAATAATCAATTATACCTAAGGCAGAAAGATTATGGACCAATGAATAAATAATTCTAAAGGATGGGACTGGATTGTTAGGCTGACAATTAAAATGTAAAACTGAATCCATTGCAGCCTGGATTGGAAACCTACGGATGTAAGGTATGAAACCGTTCAGTGATTAAAGCAGTGGTTCTCAAACTTCAGGCTAGGGACCCCTGGAGATTTCTGAGATATTTTCAAGAGATCTGTGAGGTCAAAACTATTTTCATGATAATGTTAAAATGATATTTTCCCTTCCATTCTCATTCTTTCATAAGTGTAGAGTGTGGTTTTCTAGAGTCTGCATGACATGTGACATGCAGCAGACTAAAAGCAGAAGGAAATATGAGAATCCAGCTGTCATCCATTAGGCCAGACAATTAAAGAGATTTGCAGAAATGTCAAACAATGTCACTCTTCTTGCTAACTTTTTTATTGCTGTTTGGAAAATACAGTTTTTTTTTTAGAAAATGTGTTACTTATATTAACGTGTAATGTGTTTGTTATTTTTGAAAATGAGTTTATTTTTTTTATTTATTTTTTTTAAAGTTTTTTATTTATTTATGATAGTCACAGAGAGAGAGAGAGGCAGAGACACAGGCAGAGGGAGAAGCAGGCTCCATTCACCGGGAGCCCGACGTGGGATTCGATCCCGGGTCTCCAGGATCGCGCCCTGGGCCAAAGGCAGGCGCCAAACCGCTGCACCACCCAGGGATCCCCTGAAAATGAGTTTATTAATAAATAATTTAGTATTTGTAGATTTCGTTTGGTATACAACACCTATGGACAGACATACCCTACATAGACAAAAGCCATGTGGGTCCTCAATATATTTTTAAGATGTATTTATTTATTTTAGAGAGAGAGAAAGTGAGTGTGGGGGTGGGTAGAAGGAGAGAGAGTCTTCAGCAGACTCTTTGCTGGGCATGGAGTCCGACATGGGGCTTGGTCCCAAAACCCTGAAATTAGGACCCAAGATGAAGCCAAGAGTTGGTGCTCAACCGACTGTGTCACCCAGATGCCCCAAGTCCTCAACATTTTTAAGAGTGTAAAGAACCACTGCTCTAATCTCTAACTTTATGAGGACATAAGGTTTGAGGGCTATTGGCTTAAAGGACAAATATAATCTCAATTAAACTTCTTTCAGAAGACTCATTCAGGCAAATCTAGCATCCTTGGCTTCTGACACCAGACTCCAGGCACAAAATACAATGTGAACTGGAGATTTTACCACTGATGGTGAACAGGATTGTTATGGCTTAAACCAACTTGTACAACTTTGCTAAAAGTTCCCTTTGGGATCAAAATGAATTTGATTTGTCTACTTTAATCAAGTCCATCAGAAATTGACTAGCTCTGTTCATTACTTTGTACACACATAAAGTCACTAGAGCTCTGTGTATTGAGAGGCGTCTCTTACAATGATACGGCACCTATTAGTCAGGGTTTCTATTAGCAAGCAACAGAATCTGGCTCTGGATAATTGGGCAGAGAAGTTGTTTATCAAGAGGATATTAAGAGGTCTTGGGGGGCAGCCTGGGTGGCTCAGAGGTTTGGTGCCGTCTTCAGCCCAGGGCTGGATCCTGGAGTCCCAGGATTGAGTCCCACGTCAGGCTCCCTGCATGGAGCCTGCTTCTCCCTCTGCCTGTGTCTCTGCCTCTCTCTCTCTCATGAATAATAATAATAATAAATAAAATCTTTAAAAAAAAAGAGGTCTCAGAATTTTTAGGAGGAGTAGACAGTTTTGAGGCTAAGCTTCCAGGAGCAATGAATATAACACTCTATAGAGCTGTAATGATGAGAACCACTGCACCTGCTATTGTCACATCAAGCGCTTGAAGGAACTGCTACCACCACCGTGGCACATCTCAACCATATAAACACCGTCACCCAGGGCACTGAGGGGGGCACCTGACGGGATGAGCACTGGCTGTTATGCTTATATTTTGGCAAATAGAACTCCAATAAAAAATATATACAAAAAATAAAATTAAATAAAAAAAATAAACACTGTCATCCTAAAAGTCAGACCCATTCTTGCCAGAAAAATAGATCTCCTGGAAAGTCTCTTTCCCTGATTTGGTCTCTTCAGAATGGAAGTTTATAGGACTGTGTCTGATTGGCAGAGTCCGAGACATGTGCCTTTATCCATGCTGCAAGAAAGGCTGGAATTTGATTTGATTTTTCTTGGTTTTACCTTGCAGAAATGGGATGCATAGGGCTGAAATGATCCCAAACATAGCAAGGGCATTTAATAGGAGCTGAGATGTTGGTAAACGTACTGATGCCTGTAACACGTGGCTTAAAAAGTCACAGAGTCATGGCTATGCAGTGAACTCCAGGGTTCATTGTCTAACCCTGTTGCCACCAGCAGCCATAAGACCTCAGGCAAGTCATTCTCGAAGTCTTGGTGGTCTCACCTGCCTCCCTGGGTAGATATGAAGATTCAGCAAATATCCTGGATGCAATAACATGTAATATAATATTGTGTGCACCTAGTTGACACCCAATAAATGATAACCAGTAATATTACCAATCTCTGCCACTGACACACTTTTTCCTAGAGGGGCAAGGGGAGGTTGAGGCACAAAGAGGCCAAGGGACTTGCATAAAATTTGAGCAGAACAAACATGAGGATGTGCTTCTGAACCCACTGGATCCAGATCCAGCTCCTGTCCCAGTTCCTGAGCCCCATCACCTCTGTGTGCGATCAAACAGGAGGCAGAAGTAATAAAGGTCTCACATTGACTGGTTATTTTGAGGTGGGAAGGTTTAAAGTAAGTTTGACTTATCTCCCTTATTCTTTCCTGTGTTGGAAAATTTGCTAATGAGTACATAGTATTAAAAATAAATCTTAAACAGCAGTATAGCTGTTTTTATTCTGGGAAACAAAGATCTATCTCACTCCGGGTTCCCCTCAAAGCTGATACTGAGATAAAGATTTGGGAATGGGTGGTAAATGTTGGAGCTGATCAAAGTCCAAGTCTTGGTTTTCTAATGAACTAGAAGTGTTAATGGGCATTTCCCAAGTGTGAATCAGTGATCAAGAGTGTGTTGCCAGGCATTACCCAAATAATGGTGAAATGAGTCTGGGAGATACTGGGAGAAAAGGGCCTTTTTTTTTTTTTCTATTAACTGCAGGACTTCTCAGGGTCTTTGCCCTGGTAATATACATTGAGAATCTCTGAGAGGGACTCATAGTACCATTCCCCATTGCTATCCTACGATGACTTTGTAGGCCAGTACTCTTGTCAGCATTTTGGGAAACATTAGATGATCTCTAAGGTCACTTCAATGTGTAAAGTTAGTGATTTCTGTGATCTCATTTAATCTTTTCCCCAAGTCTGTAGGGTGAGGAGCCACATTCAAAATCACGGGTCAAAACCAAGAAGCCAATTATGCACAGAAATGGGACTCAAAGCCAGATTTTTTTGAGCCATTTTTTAAAATAAATTTATTTTTTATTGGTGTTCAATTTACCAACATACAGAATAACACCCAGTGCTCATCCCGTCAAATGTCCCCCTCAGTGCCCGTCACCCACTCACTCCCACCCCCCGCCCTCCTCCCCTTCCACCACCCCTAGTTCGTTTCCCAGAGTTAGGAGTCTTTATGTTCTGTCTCTCTTTCTGATATTTCCCACACATTTATTCTCCCTTCCCTTATATTCCCTTTCACTATTATTTATATTCCCCAAATGTTTAACCTACTGGATACACAGAGTGAAGAGGGCAGGCATTATGGTTGAATCATTGTCTTTGCAAAAGATATTAACCCTCAGGGCCTCAGAATGTGACCTTATTGGAAATAGGGCCTTTATAGAAGTAACCAAGTAAAAATGAGGTTCTTAGTGGAGCCCCAATCCAAAATGACTTGTGTCCTCATAAGAAGGGGAAATTTGGACACAGATGCTCATAGATGGAAGATGGTGTGAAGACACTGAGAGAATGCCAGGTGAAGGAAGTGGTGGAGTTTGAAGGTATGATGCCACAAGCTAAGGAATATCTGGGGCTATGAGAAACTGAAAGGGGACAGTGGGGAGGACCTTTTCCTATAGGTTTCAAAGGGAATGTGGCCTTGCTGCCACCTTGATTTTGGACTTCTGGAATCCAGAGCTGTGAAACAATAAACCCCTGTTTCTCTATGTCACCCAATGTGTGATACTTGGTTGCAACAGTTCTAGGATCTACTGTAGCAGATGTGACAAGAGCCCTGGAATGTTGCTTCCCTGACTCCTTTACAGTCAGACCCCAGTCTGATCTAGGAACACAGCAGTACGCAGCCAGCTTGTGGGGAAAGCTATTGGCCTCAGCCCTGGGGAGACAGTGCTTTTGTTTAATAGCTAAGAACAAGGAGAGTTTCCATGCTTCCCTTGGACCCCCTCTCTCTCTTCCCTTGTCTTCTCACTTGGCAGCAAACAAGAGAACTTGGATGCTTGTAAACCTTTATAAACAAACAAAGCCCCTTGAATGTTCAACTTCCAATGTGGCTGGACAGGGCCGTTTCCTTGTGCCGGGCTGCCGGGCCATGGAATGTGACCTCTCTCTGTGGGAAGAGCCAAGGGCAAGTTTTGCCAGAGGAGTTGGCAGGTACAGAGCTGCTCCCAGTACAGACACCTGTTGCTTGAGTGTATTTGTGGAGACCTCCTGGGGGCTGACTGCCCGACTAGGCAGGGCTCACACCTCATTTCTGCATCATCCTAAGATCTTCTGCTTATGTGCCCATCACAAGTTACTGAAGGGTTAGGGACCTGGGAACTGATCTGATCCCCTCACCAATTCTATTAAATAGGCAGGACATCCCCATTTTACAGATGAATAAACTGAGGCCCAGACGGATGAAGGGACTCTTCCCAGGGTCATAGAGTTAGTTCACGGCAGAGGTGAGGCTCTCCTGGAAAAGGAGCCATACGTGGGAAGAGCTGGATGTTTACCCAAGAAAATATAGGTGCAAGGCCATGGGTACTTGGCAGGCAGAGAAAAGAGCAACTGCCCAAGGGAAACATTGAGAAATGGGAAGCGGGGCGCCAAGAGCCTCAGCTTTGGAATCAGAACCAGGTTTGAATTTAGGTTCTGCCAAATTTGAGCTAAGGGACTGGGCCAGTTGCTCTCTGTGCCTCAGTTTATTTCAGAAGTGAACAAAAGAGTTCTACGTACTTCATTAGGCTGTTCTGACCACTGGATGACAGGAAACAAGTGTTTAGCTTGGCGTCCGCTCTGTGGGAACCGCTCAATAAATCACAGGTACGAGTGCGGCGGCGGCCAGGAGGGGTCCTTGGCAGCTCTGTGCCAGCTGGGGAGCGACAGGGGACCTCAGCCCGCTGAGGCCACTTCTGCAGCTTACTCTGAGGGCCTGGAACAAAGCAAAACCAAACCTGGTCTGAAGTTTCCAAAGCGCTCTCAAGTGCTGCCAAGGCTGGATCTGTTTTCTGAGCCACACTGAGGCAGCTTCAACTCCCACTGCCTTCAGAGGCCAGACACTGTGACCCTTTGGGGGCGAGACGCCATCCTGAGCAATGTAGCAACTGTTGGACCGTGCCTCTTTCCCGGCTCCCACCCCTGTGCCCCTCACTGTGAGCTGCTCCAAAGGGCGGCCAAGAACCAGGGTACAGACAAAATGCAGGGTGAGGAGGTCTGCTCTGTTGTAGGTGATTAACCACGGAGCCCCTCAGGTATTGAATAAGTCCTTGGGCTGTTCACTCTTCTCCCGTAGAAATGTCTGTTCCCTGCCAGTCCCCCAGCACAGATCTCACAGGGACACTTCCCTGCTCTCAGAGTCTTCCATGGCTCCCTACTATCTCTACCTTATCAGGTGAAGTCAGAATTCCTTAGCTTGGCATTCAAGGTCCTTGAGGGTCTGGCCTCAGGGTTCCTCTGCAGCCTGTCCCTTGTGGGGTCTCACGTGGACCCACAACAGGTCCACCCTGGACTTGCAGTTCCTCAAAGGCACCCGGGCATTCTACTCCACTGTGTCTTTGCTTGGTCCGTGGGAAAGATCCATGTAGGAGGCAGAGTGGATTTGTTGAATCAAACCACACTTTATTTTCCTCTCTGGTCGTCTTTTAAAAAAAAAAAACAATAAAAATAAAGACATAGGCAAAAGTGGCTATAAAAAATCTGCCTTAAACAACAGGGATGGCTGACACACATTCCTGACAGTCTCATGTCCATCCAGCCTGGATTGCAGGAGGCTTGTCTCAGAAGGAGAAGGAACAACTTAGAGCGATGGTCCTGCCCTCTGTCTGGGGGCCAGTAACCCTAGACTGGAATAACCCACCCTCCACTGGGCTCCATCACAGGGTGTGTCAGGAGCCTTCCCTCACACACATCTCCCACTCCACATTAATCACTCAAGCGGGGAGCAAGGTTCTATGGAAGAAGCCTGGGAACGCCCATGATTACAGACGGAGAACAACATTTAGCAAGAAGGCGCTTGTCTTTTCTTTGTAGGGGGCCAAGTCGTGTTGGCCCTGGTTTGGTGGCTAAAACCATTTTGGATGTAGGCTTCTTAGGTTGGGATAAACCTGTTAGCCCCAGTAACCTTATGGTGTTAGTTATAGTAAGGTCTCTATCACTTCTCATCTGGGGGCATTTTTGCCAGTCCTGGCCCTGGAATATTTGGCATTGTGCAATGTCTGCAGATGACTTGGGGTGCTCTTCCCCAGATCATAACATGGTGCCACCCCTGGGAAATCTTCCCTATCTCATAGTCACTGTCTATGATGAGCATTTCATTTACTGGCCTTCATAGCACTAAAAATATCTGAAATTATTTTACGTATTTGTGTACTTGTCTATGTCCCTTACTGGGAAGTAAGCATCCTGAAAGCAGGACTCCCATCTGGCTTGTTAGGCCCCGTATCCCAGTGCCCGGAGGCATCCTTAGTGGATGAAGCCTGTGTTCCCTCCTGTTTACCCTCAACCTATTCATCCTTTACTACCTGTTTAAATTTTACTTCCTTAGGCCTATGTAACTCCTCCCTTTTTGGACTCCTCCTAGCATTTTATAAACCTGATCGACTTTTGTCTACTCTGTCCTGCATTTGGATTCTGTGGGCACTCTTTGTTAAACCTTCTACCCCACTGTATTCTCCTTGAGGACAAGGACTGGGCTTTACTCCTTGTTGTCTCTCCTGGTTTCTTCCTGCAGTTCACACTGCATGGAGTTGCCTAGATATCTGTCAGTGTCTGCCTGTTGCATTCAATTCCACTTTGATTGCCACCCCAGCAGGGACAGGGAGTTTCCTTCTCCTTGGCCATCTTCAGGATAGAGATCTAGTCTTTAGCAAACTAGATTTCACACCTAGTGAATTCTCAAGCAGATAAGTGATTGTTAAGGCAAGAGGTTGTTGAGTCAGGCTATTGGTTGAGCTCGTTTCAGCAGAACCAGAGAAATTATGAAAGGATAAGTAGAGCACCACAAAAGTTGCAAAATTCCATGCTATTAGTGAAATGTGGTTTCCGATCTTCACTCAATTGCTCTTCTAAGCTGGCCTGAACAATGTTCTAATATTCTCTCTCTCTCTCTTTTTTTTTTTTTTTACTAGAATAATTCCATGTAAGAATAGTAAGCATTACATTCAAGAGAGCTAGAACTGGAAAGGACCTTCAAGATAATCCAGCCCGATGCTCCTTAATAAAAGCCAAGGAATGTGAAGCTCTGGGAGGAGTTGTATCCAACATCACACAGAAGTCAGGCACCAATGTAGAATAGCCAGGCAGGCCTCCTGGCCCTTGGTTAGTGCTATTTTCATTGCTAGGTGAATCCCTTGGTCCCAGCAGGTCTCCTTATGTTGTTACACAATGTTTCTTCCCACAAACTGCAGGTTCCAATCCTTTACATGCCCTGGCTAGTGCACTGGGGTCCTGCTGCCATGGCCTACTTTCAAAGATATCTGGAAATCTCCTTCTCCTCCCCCCACCACCTTCCTGTCCCAGTCTCCCAACCTGGTCAGTCACTGGTGCCAGGAATTGCACCATCAGAGACAAGCTACTCTATGTCTGGACATAATCTGTCTTTAGACCAAAGATTGCAACCTTGAATGCCTATGGGCTCTTAGCAGGTAGTATAAATGGTGAGTCTGCACAGGCGGGGCTATAGAGGGCTGGGGAGTACAGGCCATGTCCAATAACTCTGCCCCAGCCAGAGGGACTGGATCTTTTCTGTTTTCAGGAGAAATTAGAAATGTGAATTTTTTTTCACTTAAACTCTTCTGAATTTTAAGCATTGTCAACAACAACAACAACAACAACAACATAACTGAAGGATGATCTGGCCAAAAACCAAACAAGTAAAAGCTCTCCCTCTCTAGCTGGATTTGATCTTTTACACAGGAGTATGTGGTGATCCATAGTTCTTTCCAATGGGTGGGGATGAGGGAGATCAAGGAAATAAAATGTTTCCTCCAGGAACTGCATGGAAGGCAAGCTTGGGTGGCAAGTCCAGAGCTTAGAGGGGGGTGACATGAATGAGGCACATGGGGTGCAAACATTAAGGGGGGCTCACTCTCAGGGCTGACCCTGGACTTGCATGACTTGAGGAGCCAGCCTCTCCAAGTACCGGGAATGGTGGGGGGTGGAGGGAGGGGGGTGTGCAGGGGAAGAAGAAGAACCAAATACATGCCAGAAGAACCGTATCTACAGGTCAGGCTGAGGGGGCTGAGGGGAGAAAACCCCAAGAAGCGGAGTGAAGGCCGCAGAAGGCTGGTTTTGCAGGCCATGTGATTCTGCTCTGCCCTCCTTGCCACAGAGGGGGCCAGGCCGAGTATGTCCTGTGCTCCTGGCACCACTGTTCACTTCCCTGATGTCGCCACACCCGCTGGAAGCCTTGACTCAGTCTTGCCCCAAGTGACCTCAGTGGAAAGTGTGAGAAAGCAAGGAGTAGCAGTTGTTTTTAATCCCCAAACCAAGCAAAGAAAACGGTTCTCAATGCTGTGCCTGGCTGAAGGGCCTCAGTCTCCTGGGCTGTCCCAGAGCCCTGGAGCTGCTGGGGACCCTTTGTGGTGGCAGGGCAGGGGGCATCAGCTCACCCAGAGGCCCCAGGAGCTTGGCATGAGCCTCTGCCTTCTGTGAGCTCCTGGAGGAGCAGGGTAAACTTGCTGCCCTTGAGGTGCTGTCCTAGTTAATTGTGAGAGGGAAAGGCTAGGCCTTTGCAGGACATGGCCTCCCTGCCTCCTGAGTGGAGCTTAGCAGGAATCTGGAGGAGCAAGGCTCTTGAGTAGCTCCTCCTGCTGCCTGTTTGGCTCTCCAGCCAAATGCCTGCGGTTTCAGTCCAGTGTTGGGGACAGCTGGGTTTGTTTTGGTGTTCTAACGGGGGCGGGGGGGGGGGGGGGGCGGGGACGTGGTTTTAACATTGAAAAAATAAATTGTTTTAAGAGAGAGAGAGAGAGAAGGCTTCCAGCAGGAGCCCTTGAAGGCTCTAACCCTGCCTGCTCCCTCACAATGTCAAGGAATCAACGCCTGACGGGAGCCAGCAGTTAGCAAGCAGCCCCAGGGAAATGAATAAGCCATAGCTCAGGAGTGAAACCAATTCTCCTCAAGATGTTGGGAGGGTCCACAGAGTCTCTGGGCCCCCTCATTACGTGGATCCCTCCTGCCGGCTACTTGCTGTTTTTAATACCTGCTGCAGGTATCTTTGGAGATACCTCCAAGTCCTGTGGGGGCTGCTTGAGGGAGGCAGCAAGGAGGAGGGACTCTGAGGTGTGGGGGAGATATGACAGCCGTCTGCAAATGTTGGATGTTGGTGAAGCTGTCATTTGGAAATGGGGAAAAAGAGACTTCTCTGGGACCCCCCACTGCATAAGCTAAAGGACCAGAGGTAGAGCTAAAGAAGATACATTTTCCTGTTCATATAAGCAAAACAACAACAGACCCGATTATTTTTTTTAAACAATCAGGGATGTCTGCTGATTGTTGTGTCTGGTCTCAGTCACCTCCTAGGAGAAGGCTGCCACGAAAGACTCCTACTGGCCCCCATCTAACATCAATCCTCTGCCCAGTTATTCTGTGTGTTCCCTTCAAGTTATTTATCAAAGTTGATAAATAACACATTTATTGCCTGCTTACTTGTTTACTTTCTGCCTACCAGTCTAGACAATAAGCTTCATGGGGGCAGAGACCTTTGTGCCCTGTTCATCCTAGCACAGGTCCTGGCACATAGTAAGAACTCAAAACACTCAAAACACTCATCATCCGGACAAATGAAGAATTAATTAATAATACTTCAGAAGGAAATGAATTCCCTACCACTGGAAGGATTTTTTTTTTTAAAGATAGTATTTATTTATTCATGAGAGACACAGAGAGAAATGCAGAGACATAGGTGGAGAGAGAAGCAGGCTCCTCGCAGGGAGCTGGATGTGGGACTCCATCCCAAGATTCCGCGATCATGCCCTGAGCCGAAGGCAGACACTCAACCACTGAGCCACCCAGGTGTTCCCCACTGGAAATATTTAAGCAGAGGCGGATGTCCAATAGTCAGGGATGCTAGTAAACCCTTCGTCCTCCTCCCTGCCTTGGTTCAAGTTATGCTAGCT
This sequence comes from Canis aureus, assembly GCF_053574225.1. Classification (NCBI taxonomy): domain Eukaryota; kingdom Metazoa; phylum Chordata; class Mammalia; order Carnivora; family Canidae; genus Canis; species Canis aureus. The sequence goes on from NC_135614.1 coordinate 52,654,360, forward strand.
GCTGTGACCAACAGACTCAAACTATATAATGGCTCAATCATGAGTTATTTTTGCTTATGTCACATCTCAGTTGGGTGTTTCTGATGGAAAGTTAGCTTTTCTCTAGAAAGTGGTTCAGAGACTCGGGCCCTTTTTATTTTGTGATTTCATCATCTTCAATATGTCGCTTTTTAGGTCACCAAATTCAACGGCATCAAGTAGTTGGAAGGGGAAGAGGTGACTATAGGCTGTGCCTGGAAGGACACATGCCTTCCGTTCATACTCCATGGGGGGAACGCTATCCTATCTAATTGCAAGGTTTGGGTCACGGTCCAGGACAGAGAGGAGCTGAGTTTGGTCCACAATCTGTCATGCTGAACCATGCCTGCCCTGGGCCGGAGATGGGAGCAAGTGGCTTCTGGGAGCCTCTCTCATTCCCAGCCTTGTGTTGCACCAATTTAGCACATAAGGGGAAGTCAGGTACTTGTCACCTCTCTTTCTTTTCTAGATTTCTAATTCTTCTTTCTTTTTTTTCTTTCCAAGCTTTTATTTAAATTCCAGCTAGCTAACACACAGCATAATATTAGTCTCCAACATATAATTCAGCGATTCAGTGATTCCGTACATCACCTGGTGATCCTCACAAGTGCCTTCCTCAATCCCCATTGCCTACTCCACCACCCCCCTTCCCTCTGGTAGCCATCAGCTTGTTCTCTAGAGTTAAGAGTCTACTTTATGGTTTGCTTCTCTTTATTCCTCTCATGTTCATCTGCTTTTTTTTCTTAAATTCTGCATATGAGTGAAATCATGTGGTATTTGTCACTCTGTGACTTAATTCACTTAGCTTTATACCCTCTAGCTCCATCCACGTTGTTGTGATCTGATTCTTTTTGCTTTTGCTCAAGAATTCCCTTGGGCATTTCTGCTGTGTCATCATGCACAGTGAGAACATTTGCATGGGCAATCACAAAAATACCCATGTCAGACAGAGCTGTGCAGGAACCCTGGCTTCATCGCTCCCTGGATATGTGGCAAGTGATCTGACCTCCCTGTCCCTTTACTTTCTCCTCTGGAAAATAAGGACAACAACAACAGTAATATCTACTGGGTAATGTTGTGAGGTTTAGAAGAGCAGAGGTGTACCATTTATGGGGCATTTACTCCAGGTCATTGTCCTGTGGGCCTTATTTTCATCATCTTTTTAAAGTTTTCACAGCAACTCTATGAAGTAGATACTATTATTAGCCCTAGTTTTATAGAAGAGAGCACAGAATCACCGAGAGAGAAAGCAGCTTGCCTGAAGTCATGCTGCTAATACACGGAGAGTGAGGATTGAACAAAGTCATCCAGCTCTAGAGTCCACCAGGTATGTAAAAGAGGACAGCAGTCATGGGTACCAGGAGGCAGATTTTTTTGTGGTTACGATTTCTTCCAGAGCCTGAGCCAGTTCTAGGCTTCCTTATAATATTAGTCATGATTTGCAAAACATTTCACAGTTCATAACGTGCCTTTATGGCTCCTAGCTTAATAGTTCTTCACAATGACTGTGAGGTACCTTCGCTGTGGTATTCCTTTTACTGAGGATTAAAAATGAGCCTCAGAAAGTATGAGTCACCAGCCCAAGGTCACATAGCCAGAGACTGCTGGCGTTGGTTCTCAAACTCTGACAAACTCTTCTGACAAGGCCGTTGTGCTGGTTAAATTCAAGTTAATATTTGTTAAACACTTAGAATGGTGCCTGGCGCATAGTAAGCATGAGGTAAGTGCTCATTAAGTAAATAAATTGAATAAATATTACACTCCACTGACCTCTTCAACAAATAATTCTCTAGCACCTGCTACCATTTGGGAAGTTAGAAGGGGTCGTAGCTGTGTGGCTGGGGCTCTTTCCTCATCCCCCAGAACCCTTGAGCCAGTGTCCTTAGGTTGCCTCTTGGCTGGGCTGCTCTGTTCACCTTCTCCCCTCACTCTGGTCTGTTCTTCTGGCAGCTGCCTACCATCTGGGCCTGCCCCCACATTTAAAACATTTTTGGCGGGATGCCTGGGTACAGTGGTTGAGCATCTGTCTTCAGCCCAGGTCGTGATCCCAGGGTTCTGGGATCGAGTCCCACATCGGGCTCTCTGCATGGAGCCTGCTTCTCCCTCTGCCTGTGTCTCTGCCTCTCCTTCTCTCTCTCTCTCTCTCTCTCTGTCTCTGTGTCTCTCATGAATAAATAAATAAAATCTTTTTAAAAAATTGTTTTTGGCTTCTCATTGTTCCTGCTTGCTATAGCCTGATGGACTCGTCTTCTGGAAATGTGTGGTTAGAGAGCAGTGGTCTAATGAGTCACAGTATCCTCTCAGATAGGGTATTTACTAAAAGGGGGCTCCAATTAACCCTAAGGAATAATGAGTGTCAGGATTTCAGCCCTCTGCACAGGTCAATGTGGGAGACACTTTTGGATGAAAGGGCCTGAAATCACACCACAAACACTTGTGAAGGAAGGCCAAGCCCGCTCAGGGTTTACCCGAGAAGGCCCTTCTAACTGGGGGATTGAGATGCTTCCTTTTTCGCTCTGCACACTCACTCAAAGCTCTTCCTTAAATTGCTTGAGCAAATTCCTAACATTCCTTGTCAAATTGGGCTCCAAATGACTTCTAACTCATGTTTTTAGTGGAAAAGACCCAGAAATTCCCAAACAATGAGAAAATAAAGTGGAGAAACTTGTATACACTTATTCAACAAGTTTTATTGAGTCCCTATTATATATTAGGTACTCTTTTAGGCACTGAAGGGGCAAGATGAGCAAGTGAACCATGGCCTCTCAAGGGCTTTGAGGTGGCCTGTAAAATGTGGTTCTGCCTTTCAAACCCAAAATGGAAGCCATGCCGAGGGATCCCCTAAGTCTCTTGGGCTTTAAGATCTATGATCTTATGACATGACAACCTTCTTTTGTAGTAGTTCAAAGAACTCCTTGCTACAAGTAAAGACATCATGAAAATGGCATGTGCCTGAGACTTCCAACCATACCCTGGTATCTATCTCTCTTTTTCTGTAGTAGTAGAACCCTTAGCTTGGCATTAGCTATAACCCTTGAGTTATAGCTGGGCATTTGGCTACAGAGAGTAAAGATTCTATTTTCCATCTTCTCTACAGCTCAGAGTGGCCACATGGTTAAATTCCAACCAATGAGATGTGAGCAGAAACGTGGGCAATTTCTGGTTATGCTCCTAGGGGAAAGGTTGTTCTCTATCCTCATTTCTTCTTACTACATGGAGAAGGATGTGGTAATGAGCCTTCATGGGCCATGGGAATGGAAGGCACTCCTCCCCTAGTGATAGTGGAACAACACGTAGCTCTGTGTTTCAGCTAGTGGTATTTGGGGGGCCTCCCAATAGCACCTGAGTAGCTCTATCAGTTCGTGAGAAAGTGGAGTCTTCTGTCAATTTTTGCTTCATGTGTTTTGAAGTTTTTTTTTTATTTTTATTTATTTATGATAGTCACAGAGAGAGAGAGAGAGAGAGAGAGGCAGAGACATAGGCAGAGGGAGAAGCAGGCTCCATGCACCGGGAGCCCGACGTGGGATTCGATCCTGGGTCTCCAGGATCGCGCCCTGGGCCAAAGGCAGGCGCTAAACCTCTGCGCCACCCAGGGATCCCTGTTTTGAAGTTTTTAAGTAAACATTTATATGTTTAAAATTACCATATCTTCTTGATGACTTGACCCTTTGTTGATTTGAAATGCCCCTACTTAGCTCTCATATTGTTTTTTTTTAAAATAAAGATTTTATTTATTTATTTGACAGAGAAAGAGAACAAGCAGGTGGCGGGGCAGAGGGAGAGGGAGAAGCAGACTCCCTGCAGCAGGAAGCCTGACATGGGGCTTGATCCCAGGACCCTGGGATCATGACCTGAGCTGAAGGCAGATGCTTAGTGACTGAGCCACCCAGGCATCCCTAGTATTATATTTATGATTCAAAATATGTTGTAATTTTGAATTACATCCTGGATATAACCAGTGTTACACTGTGAAGATTCTGGATTCTGTTATATTCCTTGAATATTGATATTTCTGTTACAGCTGTCAATTAACTTGGTTAAAGTCAAACTGCAGATTCTTGCCTGTGATCTTGGTTTGGTTTTAGCCTCAAGATGCTATGCATCTGCTGAGTACATGCATGGTGCAGGGATTAGCCAGATACCTGGGCAGAGTTTTTACACCAAATTTGGGAGCACTTCTCTGATCCTCTCTTTTCTATTTTTTTTCCCCTTCATTACCAGCTGCTCTTGCCGAGTCTCTGTCCTCTGTTTATTCAGGCTAAAAAGATTGTGGGTTTTCTCTGGAGTTTTAGCAGCTTCATAGTGCATCACTACTGTGGTCTCATCTAAGGCTAAAGCTAGAGAAGTGGATATTCTGTGCTGGCCCCTTCTTACAAGTTTTGATCTTCCTCTAAAATATGCCTGCTTTTGTTTCACCTACTGATAGTGGTTTTTACATGTGTTTAAAGTTGTTTATAGTTGTTATTTGCAGGATGGCCAGTCTGCTAGGAGTTTAATTTGCCATACAAGAAATGGAATTCTGAAGGTATTAACTTTTTTCTTAGCTCTTAAAAAATATTTTTAAAAAATCTGAGTGTAGTTGACATACAATGTTACAGTTTCAGGTGTACAACTTAGTGATTAAATTCTCTACACATTATGCTATGCTCACCCCAAGCGTGGCTACCATCTGTCACCATACAACTTTATTACAATACCATTCACTATTTTCCCAATGTTGTGCCTTTTATCCTTGTGACTTATTCATTCTGTAACCAGAAGCCTGTATTAATCTACAGGATATATATATATATATATATATATATATATATATACTGTATGAAGGAATATAAAACTCCTGGACTTATGTTACGGGACATCAACTTAATGGCATATTGTGCAGACATTAAAAACAATTAAGACAGAGTAGCAGCCAAAAAACATTGGTGAAAAAAAACAATTAGTGAAATTTGCATGATGTTAAACCATATCTCCACTTTGATTACTGCTGTGTAAAAATTTGTGAATACACATCAAAAAGAATTGAAATGAAGTTTGGGAATACATTAAAATGTTTATTTTTTAATATAGTCTCTATTCTTTATATTTAAAAAAGCATTACTCTTGTGTGTGCAATAAATTTCAATGCTGTTAAAAATAATTCAGGGAGAGAAAAATTAGATTGAAACACTATACTTCATTCTGAATAGAGTATTGGAGGAAAGAGAGATTAAAAAAAAAACGGTCTGATTCTAGGCAATGGACAAAGTGTCACTGGGCTGAGGCTTCCAGGAGAGGGGTGGAGGAGCAGACACTAGCCAGGTTTGGAAACCACATGCACCTTGAGATTTGGAACACGTCTCCTTTTCTCTGAGGGCCAACTCCTTGCCCTCATGGGAAGTGTAACAAGTAGCTCAGAGTGACTCCAAAAGTTGTAAACTTCAAATGAGTTCTACAGAACATGGTGGCATGTTTAAGGAAGTGAATCAGAAACATATGGATCAAATTTTGCCTAAAATGACATAGAGATTTTAGTAGACAGAGAAGAACATTCTCAGGGGAACAAGCATGTTTTGACAATCCTTACCCAAATCCCAAACATTTGAGATGCTTTTGAATATTTTCTTAAAAACAAAAACAAAAACAAAACAAAACAAAACAAACCATCCTGACTCTCAGAACTTGAAAAGCAAGCTCAATCATTATGACTTTTCCATAGCTTACCTTCAACCAGTCCTTCAATATAACAAGAGATTTTCCTGGTAAAATACTGGCACAGTGGAGGTCCAGGAAAAAACGTAGCCTGTATCCAAGATATGCCTTTGCCATTTATTACCTCTGGGAACTAGAGGAGTTTGTTTTAGTGGCATGTGCTTTGGTTTCCTCACCTGTAAAATAGGGCTTTAAAAATTTTTACTTATTTATTCATGAAAGACACAGACAGAGAGGCAGAGATGGAGGCAGAGGGAGAAGCAGGCTCCCTGTGGGGAGCCCGATGTGGGACTCGATCCCAGGACCTGGGACCATGACCTGAGCCAAAGGCAGACTTTAACCACTGAGCCACCCAGGTACCCCTAAAATAGGGCTTTTATATCTTCTTTTCATAGTTGTATATGAGAGACATTTACCTTCTGTATCTCCTTGAGAAGTCTGTTGGAAGTAGTCATAGCATCTAAGTGCTAGAAGGCACCTTAGAGGCAATTTTTCATGGCTATTTATTGATCACTTTCTTTGTGCTCAATGCTGTGCTAAACATAAGGACCCCAAAGGAGGATGTAAGATATAGTCCTTGAGCCCAGGGAGCTCACAACCCAAATGGGATTTTAAAGGCTACTGAAGCCAATTTTCCACAAAGCAGGGGACATTAATTGACTTGTCCTGGGACATATTGGAGGGGAAGACATAGTGATGCTTTACATTAATTCTCTCAGTCATTCTTGTAACATCCTATAATACATCGTATAACACTTCATTAACTCCATTTAACAGATGAAGAAACCAAGTCCCAGAGAGGTTATCTAACCTCTTCTACTAAAAGAACCCCAGTGAACTAACTATGTGATTATGCTGAAAGTCAGATCCAGATGGAAACGATCCTTCTAGTTCAGAGAACACACACACACACACACACACACACACACACACACACACGACAAGCCTTTCTAGTTTACCCATCTGTAAAATGGGTTAATAGCTACGAACAAGCAAGGAACAAAAGAGACAGAGTGAAATCCTCTATTGGAAATATACTTTTTGTGGCTGGAATACTCTAAAAATGTTACAGCTCATACTCAGTTCTCATCTCTACACTCTTACCTCTTTCTGTGACAGCTTCCCTAAATCAAGCTGGCTTCTGAACGAGTGCACTGAATATACTAAAATATCACCCCACTTCACATAATAAAACACCATCCAGTCTGCATGCAGATCTTCTCCCAATGTTAGTGACAAAAATCAACAAGTTTCTTGTCAGAACATCTTGGTCATTAAAAATACATTAATAGCTCATTACTCAAAATACTGTACTAATTCAGCTCATTTCCTCCTGAAACTTATTAATACTAAGAGCCTAATCAACCCGAAGTAGTGTTCAGTGGCCACAAAGTGTATGCTCCATTAAAGAAAAAAAAAGAGTTATGACCAAAATGGTAATTATAATACATTGTATTTATCTGTCACTGAGCTCCTCGAAGGGTTGAACAGCTTTGTAATTCATAAAGAAAAGGTTGAAGGCACAATGTGTTCAAAAGTAAAATTTAAGGTGTGTCTGTATGTTGTGTGGCAGTAAGGAATACAATCTTAAGGGCTTTTAGAATTCTTCAAAAAAGAGAGATGGCTAAAAGTGCTTCTGCAGTGGACTTCCTTTTCCAGTTTCTCCCCACTATTTTATTTTATTTATTCTTATTTTTTATTTTAAAAGAGTTTTAAATTTATTTGAGAGAGAGAGAGAGATTGAGCACGAGTAGGGAGGAGGACAGAGGGAAAAGGAGAAGCAGACTCCTTACTGAGTAGGGAGCCTGACCAGGGTTCAATCCCAGGATTCTGGGATCATGACCTGAGCTGAAGGCAGATGCTTAACCAACTAAGCCACCCAGGTGCCTTCCCCTCACTATTTTAATAGCTACATATCTAAATGATCAGAGCAATGGAGCCACCTTGCAACCAGAGTTCCCCACTCCTCATATTAGCAGTGTGACTTTAGACATTTTTAACACTTTCTTTAGCCTCCAAGCTTGACTATCAGGTCTTAGGTGTGATTCTCTGGGTAAAATCACACTGGAATAATTTGTTGTACCTTGCATGAGTTGTGCTAAGACTTAAGATTAATGTAGGTAGAATATAGGCACATTGTAGACACTCAGCAAATGATGGTATTACCATTCTTGCTCCTACTGGATGAATGACAAGGATTATATTTTATTCAACTTTGCATCCTCAGCACTAGCACCATGCTTGGCACATGGTAGATATTCAGGATACGTTTGCTGCACTAAACTGGAGTCTGAAATCCTTCTAACATCGTAACATCTTATTCTCTGTGGGTGCTCAATAAATGCTTGGTTTTGACTGATCAATACAAATGCATTGATTATTGGCGTGCCTGGGTAGCTCAGTCTGTTAAGCATCTGCATTTGGCTCAGGTCATAATCCCAGGGTCCTGAGATTGGTCCCCATATCGGGCTCCCTGCTCAGTGATGAGCCTGCTGCTCCCTCTCCCTTTGTCCCCTCCCCCACTTGTGTGCTTTTTCTCTTGCTTGCTCTTTATCTCCAATAAATAAACTCTTTTTATTAAAAAAAAGAATGTATTGATTATTGATAAGATATTGAGCTCTGTTTTCACCCCCAAGGAGCTTAAAATTGATTTAGAAAAGCAAGGTTTATACATATGAAATGATGGGAGAACATTGCCTGAAATGGATCTATTTCTCTTCTCTTCCCAATATTCATTTCCTCTTTTTCTGGCAACACATCCTGGTTTTTCTTGCTGGATTTGCCACTCCACACTCTGTGCTTTCTGGCATTCTCCAGAAAAAAATATGCTATTAAAGAATCTGACACTATGGTCATTTCTGCCATGCGGTCACGCTCGGAGTCATGTGACCCTGGCCTGACCAACTGGAACATCACATTCCTGTGGCTGCGGGACTGGTTCAGAGATGAGCAGAATGTCTTTCAGAAGTTTGTCAAAAATGTGCTCTCTGAACCGAACTCTTACAGAAGTTGCAGATGACTCTGATAAGTCCAAAGGATATATTATCAGCAGAATACACCAGGAGACAACAGGCTGTGGGATGTTCAAAGACTTCAGCTTCTTCAGATGCCCCAATTTCCTGTGGAAGATACTCTTGGGTTGGTGGTGATAGGACTCGGCCCATTGGTAGAAGGTCCTGCAGTTTTCAGAAAGCTCCCAGTGAGGCATCATACTATAAAACTCCAGCACCATGGTTGCAAAAACTGACTTAAGCAAGTTTTATTTCTGAGTTCACCACTAACACCAGCGTGTTTCATTGTCCACAAGTCATACAATAATAACTGAGTGTCACTATGCTGGTGCCACAACCATCTAATGATGACAATTATCTCCAGGTTCCAGGAGGAGGTGAGCACAGCCGGCCAACAGGCATGGCCCAGTCAGATCCAATGAAACTCCAATGTGGGGATTCTGTGGACCTGCTGGGAAAGAGAGAATTTGCTTCCTGCTGGTGCTGTTAAAAAGACAAGATTCAACATGGAACTGCTGGCAGCCATCACGGCATCCCAAGGCAGAGATCTTGAGCAAGGAGCCCAACCAGAAGAGGAGAGAGATGCAGGAAATTATGCTCAGTTCTGATGCTATCATCTGAGTCTCAGGATCCAGTCATGCCTGGAGTGAGCTTTACCCTACACTTTTCAGTTTTGCCACTCACAAATTGTCTCTTTTTGGTTTTGCTTATGACAATTCAATTTGTAAATTGTCATTTATGAGCTACAACACAAATAAATGCATTACTCACATTTCAATGTGGTTTTCAAAGAACAAGGCAGAAACGATTTCCAGAATAAGCGAGTTACTACGTTGGAGCACATGGAATAGAGGATAATTATTTGAAAACTATAGGTATTTGGGTTACTAAAAAAAAGGAGGAGGGAGGATCCTATAGGCTATAAAAACATGGAAGTGGAAAGTAAAGAAAGGAATATGGAAGCAGTCTGGTGCGACAGGAAGGACACTGGCCAGTTGGGGTCAGGGTTCTAGTCCTTACTCTGCAACTAACCTTAGAAGGTAGCCTTAGAAGGAGCACTTTTCCTCTTTGGGGCTCAGTCTCCCTTATGTCAGTGCACAGAATTGGACTCCTAGGTCCCTAAGATCCTTTGGAACTCCACTATCCATGGGTTTATGAAACCTTAAAAGGCTGCTCAGTGAGTATATTCAACATCCTCACAGAGTTACTTACATGCTCTTAGAATACAGATTCTTTCTGGTCTTGCATTTTCTCCTCCACCCCCCACTACTTATCTACTTGCCAAAGAGCAATCTCTTTCCCTTATGTTCTGAATGAAATGGAAATGGACAAGCCACATTCACTGAAAAGCCATGAGTTGAGCGTTGAAAGCACTTGATTGTGCCCAGAGAAGGCTGTCTCTGAGCGAGGGTGATGAAAGCAGTGCGAAGGGGCCGCCTGGTTAATTGCGCTTCTGTGGGGATTAAAGCATGAGCGAGGAACTTGGAGGAACTTTGCTCTTTTGAGCCATCTCCCTCGACCCTCTTCCTTTTCCATGGAAAAGACTTTGGCACCCAGGTCTAAATTAAGATCCAAGCTGTATTGTATGCAAATCAGATACTGAGCTGGCAGTGGAACTGTGCAGTCTATAGCATTTGCAGAAGTAGCACCACGGATTGCCCGAAGAAACGTTCTCATGTCCATAATCCAATGATGACCAACATCAATTCTCACCTGGGCACACATTCTTGGTTGAAGTGCGTCTTAGGTTAAAGCTGTTGTACAGAGACATGTAGGAATGATCAGAAATCTTCAGGTTTAATTTGAACAGAGGGCTTACTTAGATTTGTATCCCCAAATTCTAAGTCACTGTCTAACACTACTATGCTAATTTGTTTACTGTCTGTCACCCTCTTGAAGGCAGGCACTTCATCTTGTTTACCACTTAATACCTGGGCCTGGCATAGAAAAATTGATCAATAAATACCTGCTGAATGAGCAAATGAACAAATATTAAGTAATAAAGGATCTATATGAGCTCTTTTCATTAATCAGAGACATAAATAGTTGCCTATCAGAGGTTTTGATTGGATGAGAAGACCATAGATACCACATAGAGCTGATATAATTCTAGCCCAAGACAAAGATACCTGACATTATATGTACATTCATTGCAGATCAATGTGCAGTGTTTATCTAGCTTTTGGAAATATTGAAAATAGCTCATGGTCCTATAGGTTCAGAGAACCTAGCTCAGGCATCTTTGACTCCTACCCCCATTTTGCATGCCTTATAGAGAAAAAGATTTGTATTCTTAGCACATGCCTGAATCTACCATATAAACTCTGGCATTATTGAGACAATGCTTACTTGATTACACCTGCCTGGCCATGAATGTTGGCCAACATCAAGGCTTTTGAGAAAGGACCAGAACTACTGCACTTAGACATTTTGGGAGTCCTTTGGGAAAGAGAGAGAAGAGTTGAGAGAGTTGACCTGATGGGTTGGAGTGAGGATGAGGCAGATCCATGTCCCACAACTCCTCCCATGACCTCTGAAATTATTTTTAAAGCCACTAGACACGTGAGCTCCTAGTTGCACTTTCCTTTTTTTCTTGTTTGGATGCATAGGATCTGAGTTTCTCATCTGGAATGTTGATGTGGGATGGACAGGGACAGTACTTGTAGATCCAAAGTCAGAGATGCTCACGATAAGGCATGCCCTTGAGGACTTGGAGATATTATGGTCTGCTGCAGGCAGTGGTGGGCATGGGGATGTTTGAGTCAGGGTTATTTAGATGTCTGTGGAATGGGGACAGCTTCAGCTGACACTAGGGTTGCATGCAGATGAGGAAGCTAAGGTCAGAAGATGTTGATGAAAACAAACAAAAACAAACACAGCATAACACAACAACAATAACAAAAGATTCTGGTTCTGGAGCCAAATGCTCTGTAACTGAGTTCAAGTCTCTGCTATCACACCAGTTCGATGACCCCAAGCAAGTCGAAAGCCCTCTGAGCTGCCATTTCCTCAGTTCCTACCTCAGGAGGCTGTGAAGGGGATAGGAAGGGAGATTTTTCAGCTCTCAGCACAGAGTTCCACAAGTAGTTTGCAGTATTCCAAGTAAGGGATTTGCCTGAAACATCCAGAACGGAGAGTGCCAAAGCAAGGGCTGGAACCTGGCCCTCCTGCCCCCTCACTGGCTGCCCTCTTCCCAGATTCTAAAGCTCCGGTCCTATTTTCAAGGTAATAACACAGATGGAAGCACTGGCTTTGAGCTTTACGAAGGCCCACCTGCTGCTTGATAGAAAACATCCTGCCCCACTTGGCTTTATAACAGCCAGGACATCACGACTATTATAAATAATAGGAGTGAATTATGACTTCCTTTGTATTTATTAGGACAACACTATAAATGGGAAGTTGTTACGGTGTCCCTGGGGAGAGAGAGAATTTAATTCCATGGGAATCCCTTTGTATTCCCCCATTAGGGCTCCCTTCACTGAGGGGAAATGGCATTTACCATCTGATGTCTAATAAAACACTTAGAGTCTTTTTTAATAAATTTATTTTTTTATTGGTGTTCAATATAGAACACATATAGAATAACATATAGAATATAGAATAACATATAGAATAACACCCAGTGCTCATCTCATCAAGTGCCCCCCTCAGTGCCCATCACCCAGTCACCCCCACCCAACACAGAGTCTTGTGGAAGCTGTTCACACTGTTCACAGTGTTGATGGGTTGCTGACTAGAGTCCTCTGAAGTCAGAGCTTCCATAAGGCTGGAAAGCTAGAAGGGAGTCTGGCTGGATGGGCAGCCCAGCCATCTGCATTCAGGGAGGATCTCATTTTTATCTGGGGATGTAGGAGGATCACTTCCCATCTCAGGGCCTTTTTTTCATTAAAGCAAAGTTTAAAGGTTTGGCTTAGACAAATTTTAAGTGCCCTTCCCACTGTACTATTACATTACAAAGTTCTTAGAATAAGAACTTTCAGCCAATTTCATCACTGGTCAGGAGGGAAGTCATTCCTTTGCTGACATTTGCTTTGTGTGTTCTTTGCATAGGGTCTGCATTTGTCTGTGTGCTCCCAGCTCAGGTGGCAGCTGTCAGTCTTCCAAGTGGGATTCTGGGCCATTGAGCTCTGTTAACAACCTCAAATTGCCAGCTTTATCTTGTCCCCCACCATCCTTCTCCTCACCCTGTGCTCCACTGCTGGGATCTGCCTGCCCAGGGGAATTCACACTGTCTTCTCTGAATATGATAGCCTTCTTAGGGCTGAAAATAAGGAGGTGCTGGACTTAGTGTATGCAAAAATTCTGGAGGTTCTAGATGGTGTCATCGTTCTCCAGAGAGAACTCTTTTCTTTTGACCAGCTGTTACAGGAGAAACAGATCCTGCCTATCCAGCCAGGGATAGAGAAGAGAGCTAATGAGGGTTAGTCTATTTCTAGTTTGTCTTCACCCTTGGTCTTCACTTGGGGCCTGGATTTTTTTACTGGAGCCCCTCATCCTTATGTCTATGAATTCTACTCCAGTCTCTCCAACTCTGTGAGAGCTAGGTTTTTTTAGCTTCTGACCAGCTGCCTTCTGCTTGGTACCTCGGCTTGTCACTTCCACCCAGCTTAGGAGGCAGCAAATTCCTTCAGGTAGAAACTGCAGCAAAATGTCAGGCTCATTCCCCTAGGAGTTCCTTTCCTCTGGACTCTTGCACCCTCACTTCTGGCTGCCTTGGCTGTTCTCTGATGTTGTCAAATAGACTCTTTTTTGGTCTTTGAATTTAATCCAGATTTTATAGTTATTTTTAATTAAAAATAATAGAAGGGTTTGGTAGGTCAAGCTACTCCATGAGTCAGAAGCAGAAATTATATAATGGGTTAATTTTCACCATAAGCTTTAAGAGGCAATTGCCTGGGTTCAATGGTGGAAGAGCCTCAGAATCATATAGGACCTGGCTTGAACACCCATGCTGACTTTCATTAATGCATTCAAGAAATATTTATTGAGTGCCAGCAATGTTCCACATAATGTGTATTAGGCATTGGGGATACAATGGATGAATGAAACACAAGATCTCTCGTCTTATAAAGTCCCCTCGGAAAGTATGTACCTTAAATAATACACAGGTACAAGTTATAGTAAGATGTTTTTTAAAGATTTAATTTATTTATTCATGAGAGACAGAGAGGCAGAGACATAGGCAGAGGGAGAAGCAGTCTATTGGCGAGGAGTCCAATGCGGGACTCGATTCCAGGACTCCGGGATCACGCCCTGAGCCGAAGGCAGATGCTCAACCACTGAGCAACCCAGGTGCCCCTATTGTAAGATCTTTGAAGAAAAAAGAATGTGGCAACCAGTCAGAGAAAGACAAGGCAGAAATAATCTAGAGGCAGATGATGGTCAGGGAAGGGCTCTCTAAGGAGTCACTTAGGTTGTGAGCTGAAGGCTAGGTTGGAGTTAGCAGAATGGAAAATGTGGGTGGTGGTGGATGGGTGGGGGAGCATACCAGGCAGAAGCAGGTGCAAAGACTATGAGATAATCTAGGGCTTAATGAACTTGAAAACTAAAAGTGAGGTAAATCTGCATGGAACACAGAGATCAAAGATGAAATGAGGTAAAATTGGGATGGACCAACATTGCTGGCCTAGGAAAAAGTTCAGGTTTCATCCCAAGAAGACTGAGGAGCCATTACAAGGCTCCTAAACAGGGGAGTGGTGAGATCTGATTTCTTTGGGTGAAGACTATGCTGGCTGCTATGAGGAAAATGGATTTGGGTTGGGATAGGTCAAGAGTTAGGGAAACCTGATGTAAGGGATTATGGTGATCTAGCTGAGAGATGAAGGTGGCTTGTGTGGTAGCAGTGACATGGAGTTGGGAAGAGGTAGTGAATTAGAAATATTAAGGGAAAGCATCAGTAGGACTTGGTGCTGGGTTGGATGGGAGAGTGAGGGAGAGAGAGGAATTGATAGTGACCTCCAGGTTTCTGGCTTGAGCAATGAGTCGCACAGATGGGGCCACAATCACTATAGCAATTTGGGCTTCTGTCACCAAGTATCACAAACTAGTAGTTTAAACAATAGCACTTTACATTCTAGAGGCTAGAAGTCCAAGATCAAGGTGTTCGCAGGGCTGGTTCCTTCTGGGGCTGTAAGGGAGCATCTGTTCCATGCCTCTGCCCTGGCTTCTGGTGGTTTGCTGGCAATGGTTTAGCGTCCTTGGCTTGTAGATGCTTCCCCCAGTCTCTGCCTTCATCTTCACATGGCGTTCTCCCTCAGAGCATGCCTCTACGTCCAAATGTCCCTTTTTATAAGGATACCAGTCATATTGGATCAGGGCCTACTCTAATGACCTCATCTTACTTACCTAATTACATTCCCAGTGACTCTGTTTCCAAATAAGGCCACATTCTGGGGGTACTGGGAATTAGGGCTTCCATCAGGGTTTTTGGAAAGGTGAGGACACAGTTTATCCCAAACACTTAACATTTCTGTGCCTCAGTTTTTTCACCTGCAAATTGGGGATGAAAATACTTGCTCAGAGAAGTGTTATGAAGAATAAACAAGAAGATATATTTAGCGTGTCAAGAATAGGATTTGGCACATAATGGAATTCTTCGGCCTCTGGGGCTCCATGGACAAGGCGGGCCTCTGGTAGAACAGGGCCACATGCTACAAGGGGGACCCTAAACCTGGCTGCCACATTGGGGCCTTCCGAATTTCCCAGCCTTGCTGCGGAGGCCCACAACACATCTAAGGAACAATTCAAGCTGCCACCAGAGGTGGGCCAGTCAGAGATCCATCCCTTGCAATACTTTGACCTGCTTGCCACATGTGTGGAGCTCTCATCTCCACTTATGTCTCTGTCTTTCTGAAAAGGATTTTCAGAAGGGATGGGAGAAGTGGGTGTGAAGATGGAAGCTTCTCTTTTCTGGACAGTTAGCCGGGATTGCTTACTACAGGCTGCTTTTACCCCAAGGTAATTTTAGGGCCCCTTCCCCTTGTTGCTCACGAATAACATGCATTATGATTTCAGCCGCTGATGTTTGGGCGGCCCCTGTGATTGGGAGCCGTCATGTGGTGGCCCTGAGGCAGCGACCAGGCAGTACCTTCCAATATTAGCACCTGAAGGTTGTTTGGATGGGTCCCTACTGAGGCACGTGGCTTTAATGGGTGTATGATGCTCCTTGTGTCTCCTCTCAAGGTGAAAGGAGGAAGGTTACAAAGGACAGCGAGAAAGAGGTAAGCCTTTCTCCTCCTCCTCCACCTCCTCCTCTATTTCATTTAAAATATATTTTAATGAAAACATTTTCTCATCTTCAAGTGCAGTAAGAATGATTTAGATATTTTCATGGGAAACCGCCCTGGTATCAGGACATAACTGCCTCCTGGTGCACAGAGTTGACAGGCCCTGGAGCTCGCGGGATGTAGGGTATATGCATGGCCTCCTCCGCTGGAAGTCTTCACGGTGATTCCAGGGGCTTGACTGTTATCATATGTTCAACCACTTCCAGGTTTGCATTTACTGGAGGGATATGTTCTTGTGAACTTGAGGAGTATGTGCTATTTCTAATCCAAACATCTTTACCATATCTCTGGTTGTCTTTTGGTTCTTTTTGTTCTGGTAACAATGTGCAGTGTATAAAGGTGTTGTGGATCCGTGCCATAATGTTCATGGTCTGCTGGTGAAGGCTGAAACACTTTCTCTGGTATGCCTGACCCAGAAAATGAGTGATGAGTCCAGTCTGGACAAAGGAGAGACTCTACACCTTTTGTCATGGTCAGTTGTCCACCCTGCGGACCTTGAGACTAGACTAGAGTGTACCATCCCTGCCGTGAGTGTGGAGGAGATTCCCTTTAAAGGCCACTGAGGGGAAACTGAGCAGAGGGAGGACCATGCCTCATTAATATTAACAATAATAAATGTCTTTGAGAGTTGGCTATAACTCTCCATAACTCCATTCTACAGATGAAAAGATGAGGCTCAGTGAAGTGACATCATGCATCCCAACTGACTCCTTCAGGAAACAGCAGACCTGGGATGCCCTCCCAAACTGTGTACAGCTAGAGCTCACACACACATGGCCACGCTATCTGCAAACTCAGGTTTGCAGAGTAAAGTCATCTAAGGTCACAGAATAGCAGATGGGCATCTTAGAAAAACAGCCATGATCCTGCCTTTAATAAAAAGAATCATAATCTGAACCTCAACTGTTTATCTACATTATACGATGAACCATCACTGGTCTGACTAAATGCTCAAGTGCATGACTTCATTTCTTTCTCACAATGTTCCTAAGGAGGTGGGTATTATTGTCATTCCCATTTCATAGGTAAAGAAACTGAGGCTCAGAAATAAGAAGTGGCATGCTCGTGCCAGGTTGCTAGTGGATGGTACAGCTAGGGTTCAAAGCTGCATTTTATTTCATTTACATTATTCCACTCTCAACATCAATGACTAAGAAATTTCTTTATAGGCTGGAGATTTAAGTCGAAGGCATTTCTTTGAATCTAAAGGCAGCATTCTTATTATAAGCATTTATTGTTTTCTCCTTTGTAGAAATATATTCTGAGGAGTGAGTGTTCTTTATGTCTTAAATCCATGTGGCCTTAATAATCAGACAGAGCTTTTTGCTCACTCTGATCCTCTTCCTTTTGGGGCTCATACCACAGCATTGTGTCCTCAGTTGGCATGAGAGAGCTGGGACTCCGGGCTCTTTCCATTTTTTATTTATTTTTTTAAAAGATTTTAATTTATTTATTCATGAGAGACACAGAGAGAGAGAGGCAGAGACACAGGCAGAGGGAGAAACAGGCTCCATGCAGGGAGCCCAATGTGGGACTTGATCCCTGGTCCCCAGGATCAGGCCCTGGGCTGAAGGTGGCGCTAAACCGCTGAGTCCCCTGGGCTGCCCTGTTTGCATTTTTGAATAACGCCCCCTCCACACCAAAACTGTCGTGTGACTTCCTCCCATTTCCATTCTCTGCCATTCATTTATGCTCTCCATCCCTCAAATGCTTGCTTCCATTTCTTTCCTTGTAGAGTCTCTAGCGATACACTTCAAAGAAGCATATGATCTCTTCAAACCATGGTCAGATTATTTCACCCCTGCCCCCGGGGGTTCTCCCATTCCACTCCAAAAGAGCCGAGTAATGCAGAAAAGAAAAAATAGCTAAACACTCTGAGTGACTAGGTGAAAAGGAACAGTCAGCACATCATTTCCTGACACACACAGCAAAACCTATGCTAAATGAAAGCAGCAGAGTGGGGGATTCTGGGTAAAGGAATTTTCTGGATACCTTAGGATTAATCTTTCTACAGTGTCCAAGTCTACTTTCTAGCTCCTGGCAGAGTAGCACAGCAGGCACAGTGATTCTCTGCTGATGGATTTCATATAGATCTGAGGTCACTGTTCTGGGTAGCCATGGGCTTCCACAGCTCCTCAGGCAGACCCAAGCCCATGACATCCCCCCTCCCATGAGAGGAGAGATGTCTATAGAGTTTCGTCTTCTATCTTCATTCCTGACATCTAGAGATTTTTTTTCTTTTCTTTTCTTTTCTTTTCTTTTCTTTTCTTTTTTTCTTTTCTTTCTTTTTTTCTATCCTTTCCTTTCGTTTTCTTTTCTTTTCTCCTTTCTTTTCTTTTCTTGTTTATTCATGAGAAACACACACAGAGAGAGGCAGAGACATAGGCAGAGGGAGAAGCAGGCTCCCTGTGGGAAGCCTGACACGGGACTTGATCCCAGGACCCTGGGATCACAACATGAGCCAAAGACAGACACTCAACCACTGAGCCACCCTGGTGCCCCTAGAGATTTTCTTTCCTGATTTTCAACCAACATATCTTGCAAAAAATTAAAAATAATATTTAGGCGAATATTTCTAATGCTGAGTGGGTAGGGCTTCTTGCCTCACTGCCATCCTGATGGGAAGTTGACCCTGTGTCTCCAGTATCTAGCACTCAGCCATCACGAGATTGATAAAGGTGGAGGCTCCTCTTCTGCTACAGGTTTGTTCAATAGCCCACTTCACTGAGGTGTGTGGGAAGGAGAAGTAAGGCACTGAGTAAGTTCAGCACTTACTTCTTCTTTTAATTCTTATAAAATCCTGGAATGTAGATATTTATTATTCACACCTTAGAGCCTGGAGAAAGTGAGGTTCAAAGAGGATAAGCAAGTTGCACAAGGTCAGCAAGGAAGTGGCCAAGAGAGGACTTGAGCTTAGGATTCTCAGCCTTCATTGTGGCAACTCTTCCCGTTACCACCCACAAGCTGGGGTGCAGTCCAAATCCGGAAAACTTGTCCTTCCCAACTTGGAGCACTCCTTTCTCTAGATGGTAGCCTTGAGAAAGGATAGGCCGTTGGATGCTTGGCCTACATTCTGGAGGCCTCATCCTCCTGGGAAGGTTAGCAGCACCAACACTGCCATTGACTAGCCCAAAACACTACTGTTTCCCTCCCTTGAGCTCTTACACCTGCCCACTTCCTTCCTCTTCTTTAAGAAAGTCAGTGTGGGAGCAGTTTTCTTATAATCTCTGATGTGAGCTCATTCTCCAAATAGCCTGGCTATGCAGTGTAGCCAAATGTGGTAACCAGTGTGCCTGGCTATGCAGTGTAGCCAAATGTGGTAACATTTCTGAACTTAATTTACCTGTCTGTATATAGGGACTCATAATTCCTCACATTAATATACAATGTCCCCAGAACTTTTTCATTCCCATGGTTTTATTTTTCCCCCCAGGAATTTGAATTAGTAATAATTTTTAAAAGCTCATTGTTATCGAGCACTTATATGCCAGGAACCAGATCTGTTTCTATTCATCTTCTGGGTTAGCTTCACAATGCCCCTGTGGAGTAGGGATTTTGTTGTTTCCATTTTAAGAACTAAAAAACTGAGATTAAGTCACTCATCAAAAGCCATATGTCCATGCAGTGAAGGAGATTGTCTGAATTAAAGAGTGGAAATACACTTCTATCATCAAGTCTTCATTAGATTATTAGATTATAAAGTTTTCTTCCCATTTTTTCGTGTGCCAAGGGATGCCTAAATTCACACATCGGCAGAATAAGGATTAGAACCAGCCTAAGGCTTAACTTTATGGATAGGGTGTTTGTGACACAGTCATGCAGTCTTTGCTCAAATTCACAAGGATATGGAGGCTCAGAAATGTGGGCCTGGTGACTCCATAAAACAAATCATGTTGGACGAAACCTTTCAGTAAAGCCCCTTCCCCACCAGGGTCTAGAAGCTGCCTGAGGCCTTTCTTCAAGTGTTCCTCCCTCCCTGTGCACTAAGTGAGTTTGTTGGCTCTGTACTTATGCCCAGTCCTGGGATTTATAGCCTGGGCTGCCCTCACACCCCTGGGGGCCCTCCCACTGCTGTTGGAGCCTGGACTGGGGCCTCTGGCCCCAATGACCCTGCTCTTCCAAGAGGTATCACTCCCTGCTGGCAAGGGGTCAGCCTTGGGTGGGGTGGGCTAAGGCTGGGGCAGGAGTGGAACCAATAAAGAAACAGCTTAGTTCTGTGCTCTGACCTTGGTGCAGAGAGACTTTCGGGGGGGTCTGAGTCCCAGTGACCAGCCCCAGAAGCTTTCAGGGATTTGAGATTCCTGACTCGGCCTGGAATAACCCCCTGCAGGATCTGCTGATGTCTTCATTGCCAGAAAGCCCAAAGATGACCCGAGGTCTCCCATGGAAACCTTCCCACCCCACGCCCCCTTGGATGTACACACTGGGGCCATGCACATAGGGATGTGTTCTCCTGGCAGCAAGCATCCCTCAAGGAGGTCAGCTGGGGCTAGAAGGGCAGCTCAGAGTAAACAACACCAAACTCCCCAGAGCTATTGCTTCTATTTTATGCTTCAAGTTTCCTTCTCTCTCCTTCCTTCAATTCCTTATCTCTTTTCTCTTCCCTCCCATCAAAGAGTGGGTATATTCTGGGTTCAAATACCAATTCCACCTGTCATCATTTGTGTGGCTGTTGGAAACCTACTTAACCCTTCCATGTCTTTAGCTTTTTTTTTTACCTGTTAAATAGGAATGATAAAATCTTTGCAGTTTCTAAGTATCAGAAATAGTGTGCTAAATGTCAAATATTTGATAAATGGCAATAATCATAATAATAATTGAGTATTGCTACTATGTGACATGGTTGGGAAACTAGCTGAAGAATTTTACTTCATCTCTAAATATACCTATGTGGCATGTCATTACAGATCAAGACTTTTCAAAACAAGCCTTTAATCAGGGCTCAAAGAAAAGTATAGGTATTATAGATATGGGAAAACACTGCAGAGACCAATAAGGATCAATCACAGATATTACCTTCTGAGTGTGAAAAGCTCTTTATTACTCTGGGTCTCTCTAGATCTCCGGATACATGTTCCTTTATCTGACACTGGACAAGATACACACACTCCCAGGCCACTCCCCCCTTGGGCCATTCAATCCTGAAGAGAGACAAGAAATGAATTGTAAGTTCATTGCCCAAGCTCAAGAGAGAGCGAGACTTCCAGCATGATGCTGGACAGGCTCAGAATTCCTGTCAGCAGAAGATTTTATCGGCTGATGAAGCTGACCATGGTGACATGTTGGAGGTATATTAACTCCACGGGTACAGTCTTGAGGAAGACTGGTGTCAACAGTTCCTTTTGAGTATTTTACTGTCCCAGATTAGGGTCTATCCCACATACAACAAGCCCTTTGTTCTCTAACCAGCTGGCTCTCTGTGTGTCACACAGTAGACACAGATAACCAGACCTAAAACTGAGAAATCCGGAAAGCTAGTTCTCCAAACTGGGAGACTTTACAAGGTCAGGGCAGGGGGCGCTAAAGCATCAAATGCGACAGGCAACAAAGAGACTGCATCTTGTATAAATGTTCAAGGCTAATTACTTGAGATTGAGGATGAGGGAATAGAGGTTAAAAAACAGAGAGAAAGAGAAAGAAAGTCTCTTATCTGAAATTGAACTCCTTCCTGTGAAGTAGCGCACACCTGGAAGTCATTCCTGCAGCAGGGAGCCACAGACTCCCTCTCTACCAGGACCCAGCCACCCTGCGACGGTGACTGAATCCAGGCTGTGCTTTCTGAGAGGGTGATAGAATTTTTCTCTGATAAGTATTCCTGCCAAAGTTAGTTTTTGAGCCATGGTTCATAAATATACAGTATTCCAGCAAAAAAGTACAGAATGTCCTCCTGGGGTTGACAAGCAAATAGTTTCATAAATAACCCTCTTGACACGTGCAAGATGTTAACATTTTTGAGGTTTTGGTCAGGGGCAGACGTGGATTTAATTGCTTGATTCAGTCTGGAGCCACAATGGACTTGGACGTCACCTCTTGGGGGCCGACGGAAATGTTTTTCTTGGCTTGAGATAGCTGGCATTGCTTGTCGGTACTGAGGACAAAGGCCTCTCCTTAGGAGATTCTGGGCCAAGGCCGAGAGCTGCACAGGTGAGTCTGACCAGACCGACATGCAAGAGGACTCACATTAGGGCATCAAATAAAATGCATTTTCTTCCATAAGAGAAGGGTTGCGTGGAGCCACAATATTGACTGCTTTAGAGGCCAGTGAGGGCCCAGCCTGGGCAAGGTTGACATGGAGGCATAGAACGTTCCAAAGAGGCCTTTGATTTTGATAGTATTCTTTTTTCTCTTTTAAATCCAGCAGATTTGAGGCAGATTCTAGAGTGGGCCCGATCAAGCACCGAATCTAGGGGGATTTTCATATCAGAAGCACGACTGGATCTTTAAGTAGTTAGTGGGACAAAGTTTGTCAAAAGTGGGTTTCATACTGACCCCATCACATTGCTAGGATTCCCACCTCTGACATCCACTGAAGTCTGACCTATTCATATACAGAATGATATACATATCTGGGCTGAATGAAGGAGGACGTGACACTCCTGACAATCCCAAAAATCATTTATAGGGTGCCTCCAACTTTTGCAGGCCCTTCTACAACCATGACTGCAATTGATTCCCAGAATAGTAGATAAATAGAGTAGGCACTGCCATTCTTATTTTACAGATGGGAATGCAGAAGCCAGGCAAGAGGAAGGTAATTGCCGGGGGATCCCTGAGACTAAATGACAGGAAAAGGATTCGCATCTTGGGCCCTTGGCCTCTTGGAGCTGTATCAATGAAAGCCTTGTTTTATCAGACATGCTAGGCAACCAGAGAGCAGGGGCAGAGGGATATGAGCTCTAGAATGGGAAGATTTTGAGGGTGGACAAGGGGAGGAAGGCTCTGAGGATGCTGGGGACTCTGTTCTAATGGGATGCCTTAAACAGGCATCTGGAAGATAGCCAGCCATACCAGCAACCTCACACTCCCTCCCTGTGGCTGGAGCCAGTGGCAGACACAACATCACCATAATGTTCTGAGGTGTGAGAAGGGCCCTGGCAGGTCTCAATTACAGTGTATTGACAGACTGCATGGCGGCCTGATTCTGGAGACAGTTCTGAATGCACCTGTGAAGACAGGAGCTTTTTGAATGTTTAGAAACAGGGTGAGAAATCTCTTCACCTTTTCATTTACTAGGTATTTTGCATTTCTGTGACAAAATTGACTAAAAGGGCTCCATTAGTTTGCAGTGGATTTTAAGATAAAGGAAATAGTAAGAATTGCTGTCACCTGACAGCTGAGCTCAGTGCTATTACCTGAGTTAAGTACTTGATATTTGCATCCAGTTTATCAAGTGGGCTGAACTTGGGGAGGTCCGGGTGAGAGGGGGTTTGCACCAAGAGGGAATGAATTTCTTTTGCCCTCCAGACGCTGTGCTCTTGACTGTTACACAGACCCCTTGCCGGATCCTTGATGGCATCTTGGACAAATCTATTTCCTGTTTTCTCATCAGGTTAGCTTATGAAAACAAGTACTGCTCTGATCATTCAGACTCAATTCAGGTATTAAATGGCTGCCTCAAGGCTATACTAAAATTTCAATGTCCCCTCTCATTCAGAGTTCCTGCACCCCCCAACTCAAGCTGAGGGATCTGTAGTGGGGGTGGGGGGTGGTCTCTTCTTTCACTTGTAGTCAATGTTCCTTCCTGTCCCTGTGGCTGGCTGGTTTCTTTAGAGTCGGGCAGGGGGTTATGGGAAAAGGGACCCCCTTCCAGGACTGAATTGGACGTTGGTGCCCTGTTTGGCGGGTGTGTGCTTAGTGACTCTTATGGGCAGATTTGTCCATTCTCAGAGGCCCCGGTTGAACACTCAGGCTGACCTCTTGTGACATTCTTAGCTCATGCCCTGTTGTTGGCTTACTAGGATTTTTCTACCTGGGGCCTATCACGAGGCTTAGGCCCCACTGGCTTCTGCAGCCTCCCCTTGGCCCATGGGAAAAGCACAGTGTTCTTGCCTTGACAGATGGGTGGCAGCCTTTTCCCCACCAGGTCCTATCTCCTAGCCCTAGTGTGGAATGTGGCTCCACCCACCCTCATGTCCTTTGTAATGACCAGTCTCTGTGGATGCCATGGATGCCACCAAAGGCATGTCATCCTGTCCCAGCAGTCCTCCTACTGTCCTCAACTTTGTCACATGATAGCTGTGAGTCCTGCAGTTCTGCATCTTTGTGAAGACCTGGCCAGGTGTGAGATGCTTGCCTTCACCTCTTCCAAGCATTCCCAAGCTCTGTGAACATTTCTTTTGACTACGTTCCCTTCCTTCGTATACATTTTTCTTGTGAAGGGGCACTCCTCTTTCCTTATCTCTGAACCGGGGAAGTGACATGCAACAAAATACCTTTCTAGACTCTTCCAACACTTTTTGAACCTCCAGTCTTCTCTTTCTTGCTTGTCAATCAGTTACTATTGGCGGCCTGGCTCTGCTATCCAATTTGTTATTAAGTCTGCCCCAGGGAACCAGCACCTCTGTTTAGTATATAGGCGCACTTAGCTTTTATTGTACTTAGTGTGAAGGCTTTAACTGAATTTTAGAGACAATAGGAATTTAAATTTAATATCCTATTTATATACCTAAACTTTACAATAACCCATTCCCTGTAGCTCTAATTATCCCATTTTAAAGATGAAGACACTGAGGTTCAAGGAATTCAGTGACTTGCCAAATGACCCACAGTGACGCAGCAGGAGAGTCTGGATTGGGCCTCACTCTGATCTGTCTGACCCTAAAACCAGTGCTCTGAACATGGGACATGAAGACAGCAAGAAACTCATTAGCCAAAAAGTCTGCAGACAAGACAAGAAGTGGGAAGAACAAATTCTTAAGTATGTGTCTTGTTTGTATTTGTTACCATTCAAATAATTATCATTTTTAGCCTAAAAACAATATCCAAAAGCATGGATTTCAGTTGTCAGTGTGTGATGGTGGGGCTGAAGCAGTTCAGTTAATTTGCATCTCGTGAAAACTCAATCACGCTGGCCTTAATTGACAAGCACAAATGGCGCTGGCAAAGGTGAGGGAGCCAAGTGCAAATAACAATGCCATTAGAGTTGACAACAGAAGTATGATTAAAGAACGAGCTAACTAGAGTTCCCTGTGTGATGTCAGTCCTCTCAACGATCTCCTGCATGTAGTCGAATGAATAATTATACTCTACCTGCAAACACAGATTTTCCCTTTCAAAGTGCATTCACATTTGAGACGCTTTTTATATGTTCCCTGCAATTAGGCAGTCAGAGCAAGGACTGCGTGATCGCCCCATTTTTATGTAAGAAAATCAACACCTGGGAATCCCAGAGTCCCCTGGGAGGTGAATGGCAGGGTAAGGACTGGAGATCCCATCTCCTCCCTCTGAGTCCTTTGCTCAAGTGAGTCTCTTCAACAGCATACTCAAAGAGGCCTCAAGGAAAGCAGATGGCCCCGGCTGCCCACGGCTCTGGGTTCTCGCCGGGCTGCTTCTGTAGGCACAGCGGAGAGCCCTTTGCGCCAGCCTGAGTCTTGTTTTTTGTCCACTCTCCCTCTCTGCACTCTCACTGTCTATATTCATTTTCATGTATTTTTTTTCTTTTTTAGGAGAAAGCAGAAGACAAATCAAGGGGCTAAAACCATAGTCACAAACTTGATCCTGTCCTGTTTCTCTCTAGCGGGCACAGGGGCACTCCCTCCCACATTCACTTCCCCTCTGTCCAAGGGGGTTGGGGGGTGACTGGAAGGAACAATAATTTCTGTAGTAACTCTTCTTTGTTGAGCACTGACTCTGTGTTAGGTGTGGTGCTAGGTGTTTGACATACATTTTTTTCCCCGTACTCCCTTCAACTGCTGGAGAAAGAGGAATTTCAGGTCCATGACTTCTTCCCTAAAACGCCTGAGGCCAGGTGTGTTTCAGAATTCAGAATGTTTTAGATGTTAGAAAGGTAATATGGTTCACCTGCTATATATTATCCATTCCCCCAATCCCCATCAGCAGGGTCTGTAGCAGCATCATATTATCAAACACATCCATATTTTTGTAATGAAAAGAGAAACAGTCACAAGGGAGGGATAACATAAAGGCTATAAATAGCTTCATGTATAGATCAGCTTTTGCTGCCATGTCAATGTGTGCCAACCTTGGTAAAGAAACTTGGGGTTTTCAGAGCTCTTTGGGTTGTAGAATCACAGACAAGGCATGGTGGGTCTGTATTATTCTGCTCACTTTACAGATCCAGATACAGAGGTTCAGATAACTTCTGTGACTTGTCTAAACCACAGGGCTGCTGAGTGCCAGAGCTCGGATACAAACCCAGGCCTCCTGATTCTGGCACCTGCTGCATCAACCACAGGCTGCCATAGTACGTTTGTCTCTGGAGGCACCAGACATGATATTTCTATTAACAGGCAGCTATAGCTTCCAGGGGCAGCAGAACTTTCGGAATCTCTCAATCCAGTTTTAAGAAGATGCACAGTTGGCCACGCCTGGACACTGTTTGCTCTAAATCCTTGCTACTAAAGGATGGCCCAAGAACCAGCAACATCGGCATCACCTGGGAGCTTATTTGAAATGCAGGACTCAGGTCTCACCCAAGTCACCTGAAGCAGAAATGCATGCTAACAAGCTCCCCCAGTAGTTTTTGGCACAATCTAGTTTGAGCAGCTGTGGCCTGAAGCTCTTCTGTTGCCTAATTTAATTGACCCCAACCCTCACAACAACTCTGGGAGGTAGGTACTGCTGTCTTCCATCTCAGCTAAGAAAAGTGAGGTCCAGAGAGCGTAAAGAATTTGCCCAAGGTCGCACAATGAGTAGGTTCCAGACATGAGCAAGGGTTGGCCTGATTCCAGGGCTCTGGTTGTTCATTACTACACTGTCCTTTTCCTTGGCAGCAGGAAAGGAAGGAGAAGATACTGTCAGGGTGTTGGGTGGGCCTGCTTCTCTTGATCGGCAAGGAGAGGGATGAAACCCAAATTGCAGAGTGGTGGTTTGGAAGGAGCCTTGCCCTCCACCATCTCCGGCCCACCATCCCTCAGCAACTCTATCTGACTATAGCAGTCAGCAGACTTGTTTACACCTGTTCTCACTCTCCTCTTCCTGGACACATAGTATAATTTCACTTCTTTTTTGTTTTTGTCTCTGTTTTTGTGGAACACAAGCAGGTCACATGCCTCACACTGGCCAGTGAAACATGAGGAAAGTGCTTGCATCATCTCTGGCTGATGTATTCAATTCTCGGTGCCAGACAGAGCAGCACCCCCTAGTCCTGGGCATCGTGCTCCTAGAAGCACACATGGCGAAGGAGCCCCTGTCGGCCTGGAGCCCTTAGTGATTACAAGGAGCAGAGCCCCCACTAAACACACATTGGACAGATAACACAATGAGAAACCACCTTGGTGTGGTTAAGTCTCTGAAGTCTGGGGGGTTATTTGTTACCCTGGCGTAACCTAGCTTATCCCGGCTGACTCTCTGACTCATCTTCCTTTGCTCCGGAGGGACTGATTTACACTGCAGGAATGCCAGCCAGCAGCTCCGTGGGTGGGAAAAATGTACCTGCTTTTATGTACCCAAGCTAATAGCCGCTCTCTCTCTACTGCCTGTGAGAGTTTGTCTCTTTCTCCTGCTTTCTTTCTCGGTGCCAAATTTATTTCTGATTTGTTTTCCTTGTTGAACCTCTACAACTCCTTATTTTCCAAGGCTATTTTTAGTGGCTCTATTCTACCCTGAAGGAAATAGTTCACATCTTGGTGCCCAGGGCTTTTTTAGCTCCTTTTAATGGAAGAGGATAGCACATATCAACAATTCTTTTAGCCACCGAGTCATTTCCCCAAGAGGCTCAGAGAAAAACAAAATGTTTCCATCAAATGAGTTTTGGATGTTAGTCTCCAACCTCCTCATTGTGCATGATCCTTCCTGGTGTGAGCAAGATCTTAACTTTCCATTGCTTCCTTCCTTCTGGAAGTTAAAGCCTGGGTTCCTTAAGTCTGATGATTTTCCAGGCCGACTAGATCAGTCTTTAGGAGCGGGGCTCAAAAACCTATGTCTTTTTTTATAAGGTTTTTGAGTGATTCTCTATAGACAATTTGATGACAATTTGGGAAGTCTTGGGTTGGCTATGCATCCTACGTACGGAGCCACATGTATTTGTTGTAACTCATCCCTCTTGTTCATCAAGAAGTCATCATTGATAAAAAATATATATAATTAAAAACAACATTCCCTACAGATATTTATAGCTATTTTATTTATAATTGCCAAGCTTGGAAATAACTAAGATGTCCTTCAGTGGGTGAATGATTCTATGAACTGTGCTATATGCAGATGATGGAATATTATTCAGTGCTCAAAAGAAGTGAGCTACAAGCCTAGAAAGACACAGAGAACCTTAAATGCATATTATTAAGTAAAAGAAGCCAATATGAAGATGCTACATACTGTATGATTCCAACTGTATGGTATTTTGAAAAAGTCAAAACTATGGAGAGAGTGAAAGGGTCAGCATGTTCCAGGGGTTGGGGTGAGAGAGGGATGAAGAAGCAGAGCACAAAGGATTTTTTGAGCATTGTAACTATTCCACAAGGTAATATAATGACGGATGCACGGTAGTACACACGTCAAACCCCACAGAATGTACAGTGTCGAGAATGTGAACTGTAGACTTTGGTGATAATGATGTGTCCATGTAGGTTCATGGTCTGTAACAGATGAACCACTCTGGTCGGAGATGTTGACAGTGGTGAGGATGGCACAAGAACGGGGGTTGCAGGGGTCTAAGGGAACTTTTTGTAGTTTCTATTCAATTGTGTTGTGACCCAAAACCTACTCTAAAAAATAAAGTCTACTGAAATGACAACAACATTCTCCTCCATGCTTCTGGAGGAAATGATGTCTTCTCGAGAGTAAGGCTGAGGGGGAAGCTGAACCACACTAGTTCTTTCATGGCTCTGCTATGTGCCCTTCATCTCGCCAGGAAGGCCGGTCAGGATAAAAAGAAGGGTCAGAGTGTAGGAAGCACATAGGCCGTGGACTGGAACAATGAGGATGAGCAGGAAGGCCATGTTTGAGGGCAGGTTGTGACCCATTTCTTGTCCAGCAATCTGCAGCCAGGCTGCTCCACTCTGTCATCTCAAGGGATGTCAGGGAAGCAATGGTTTTGTATTTTTTCTATTTGTTCTGCAGGGGCTATGATCATTACAGCTTATGGAGACCAGGAAGGAAGTGAGGGATAATCAGGCTAAAGGGCAGTGTGTACCACAGAAGCATCTGGACCAGTCCAAACAGAACATAGGCAAGGAGTTAAGAAGTATACAGAATTCAAAAGGGAGGAGATCAGAAGCCAGGTGAAGAGACTGAGTCATGGGCAGGACGCTGGAACACTGGACCAGTGAGAAAGCCTCTTAGCAACTTTCTTTTGTAGGGGGAGCCTGCAGTGTGCACTGAGACGCTAGGGTCTGGAGGTGACCGTGACAGTGAAAAACAAGTGGGGGTAACCTCTCAGGAGGAGGAGAGAGGTGAGGTGTTCAGAGTAAGGATGCTACTGGCTTATCATTGCAACATGTGAGCAAGAGTGAACCAGTTTTCAGCTGCCAAACCAAGGCTCTCTCATGCCTGGGAAGGAGAAGAAAATAGTCAAAAGACAGGGAACTGAGGGTCTCTATTAGGCCCCAACGCTGTCTCGTGGTTATTACCTGCAAGAAATCCTTTCCTCTTAGTCTTAGTTAGGTTGATCTATCTGTCTGTCTGTCCATCTCTCTATTTGTTTTTAGTCCCAGTTCTCTTTACATTTACTAGCCCTTGAAACCTTTCCCTTTGATACAGCTGGGGAATATTCTAAGAGACTATCTGTCAATACTGAGAATAAATAAAAATAAAAGGATCAGCCTCGTTTGTGAATAGCTGTGAAAAAATAAGAGTCTGCCTGTCACAAAGGAAGCAGAAGTCTGCTGGCTTAGTGTTTGGATTGTAGAAACACACTAATGGTAATAGTAGTACTCTCATCGTGATCATAGTGAATAACAATAACAATAATAGTACTTAATGACTGTGGAATCTAACGCCCATGTTTAAAGATTTGCTGCTGGGCAGGCCTGGCACGGGGCGAAGTTTCTGGACTGTCCTGTGGTGCTCCAGGTTGACTCTGCATGGTAAATGCACTTTCAGCACAGGTATAAGTCACATTACAGTGTGAACAAATGTGGATGTCAGTGCAATGCCTGTTTTAGGGGAAGTGCTCTGTAAATCGTATTTTAATGGCAGAATGAGAGTTAAATTTGCTGATGCCAGACTTTAAGGTGGAGGGAGTGGGGTGAGGGGTGGTATTTGGGGACGTGCAGTGCAGACTGTGTGATGTTGGGGCTTATGAGTGGCTCCTCTGCAGCCCTTGAAATCCTACTTTAACAAATGAAAACCTTTGCAAGCTATAAAGGACTCTCAGATACCAAACAAATTACTTTTCTTATTACAGGTGACCAAGAGCAGATGCTTATGCCAAAGAAAGACCAGAGGGAGCTGGAGGAGTAAAGGCTGAAAGGTGAGTTATTAACAATTTCCAAGTACATGAAGTGCCAGAGAGCAGAAGTTGAGACCCAGCTGTTCTCAACAGCCACCAAAGCCAGAAAAAGTAAACACTAATGACAGCAGGAGGAGGAAGTTAAAAAAGACATAGAACAATATTAAGTATGGGAGGAGGTGGGAAATAGTAACCAATCACGCAGTCATTCAGCAAACCTTTCTTGAGCACCTACCAGGCAGTGAGCACTAGGCTAGGTCTTGGGAGTGTACAGGTAAGACCCAAACCCTCTGTTCCCAAGTGGTTCATGGAATCATGAGCGCAGGAGCACCTCAACCCAGTCACTACCTCCTCCCCAGCTATGTGCCTTCCTCCCTGTCAACGCCTCATAGATATTCATGGCACGAATGGTTGAAACAAGACTGAACCAGTAGGAAAGACAAAGAAGTCCTCAGGTATCACGGATCCTTTTCTCCAGCCTGGAGTTGATGGACTTCTTTCTTGAGGCGGGAGGGTGGGGGACAGAGGTCTGTGTTTAGTTGAGGATGCCCTTCTCTCTAGGCCTCAAGTGCTGTTTTTGGAGAAAGTTGTCCAATTTTTTGAGGAAGGCCAAGTTTAACAAGTCAGACCAGAAACTTCACCAACCTTCCAAGTCAAGTTCACGGGCTGAGCGTTTTTATTTAATTAAATATTGTCACCAGGCATCTGCTGCTCCAAGAACGCAGAACACTACTTTCAAAGCGGATACCTTTTTTGGAGCTGTGCATTCCAAATCTTGACAACTGGAGTCAAAACAGCGCCTGGCAGTATGACTGACAACCACACATCGGCGAGCGGCTCCAGTCACTCAACGCAGAAAGAGCTGGAAGGCTTCCACCTCCCTGCCTGCCTCTGCCACGAAGCGCCTCGCACACCATGTGCATCTGGCTGGCCGTCCACTGGGCAGAGGTGGCGGCCTGTGGTCGTGTGAAGCCCAGCCTTCTTTCTGTGCCTGCAAAGCTGTCCCGTTCCCTTGAAGCTCCCCGGACCACACCCACACAAAGCCCTTTCCACCCACCGGGGCTCCTTCCTGTTGCTGTGCCTTGCTTTTTTCTTTCTTCACAGCTCGATAAACCCTTCTCATCTCATATTTATCAAATGCGATCACAAAGGGACCACTTAATTAACAGGCTGCCATTGTGTGGAAGATGATTTGGAAGCTTACAGCCATTTAAGAAACCTCACACTGTTCCAGACGACAAAAACAGTAGGATGCACCATCTGGGAGGGAGCTTCTGCCGAAACAGACGCCAGTGTTTCCATGATTAAGAACCTAATATTATAACATCATAGTATGCTGTGCCATTCGGTTAGCAGAGGCAGCCTTCCGAGCAAGTGTTCTCAGGTCTCGCCTGCTTGGATGCAGCCAAATCCCTCAATATCAAAATATTTGCTCTGGCAAGGGGCCCTGGTTTATATGGCTCTTGTATCTATTCCCCCCTCGAGCCTATGCAGGGTGGACACGTTGAAAGAGCTTAATTAGAACTTGCGGAGGAATTTGTTGGCTGTGATAATGCGTAGGGTGAGGGGGGCGGTCACTGTGGGTTATGAAGGCAACCTCAAGTGCATTCACAGTTCCAAGGGTTTGTTTTAAGACTGACTGATGTTTGATGTGTGGATCTGAACTTCGTTTCAAAGCAAAACGCCAGAATTGGCCTTTCGCCAGCCTGTCTTACCTTAACGCTCATCTCCAACTACTTCATCCTTTGATTTTTTTTTTTTTTTTACTGAGCACCTACTATGTGCCAGGCATCGTGCTGGACTTCATTGAAGGATGGAAAAATTAATAGGATGTAAATATTGCCTGCAGGAACTGAAAAAGTTTACCTGATCCCCCTAAAATATAACTGCTACTCTCTCTTCTATTTATACAAGAAACAGCTATTCATTACAGGAAATTTAGAAAACAGAGTCAAGCAAAAATTTAAACATAAAAATTACCCATAATCCTCAGAGATAAGCCTCTGAGAGCATTCTTTTTTTGTATTTCCTTCCGGTCTTTTTTTCCTTGCTGTTTCTGCATTATATTCTGTGTAGGCAGTTCCTGCCTTCTTTCTGAGGCTGTTGTTATGTCTACATTTCTGGTGACTACTTGCCCATGGTAAAAGTCTCTTTTCCTCCTTTCTGGCTAACCAAATCTTACTTTGCACTAACTTCTGGCTCTACTTGCTTCTGGGAGGTTAATCTCACCCCCAAAGAAAAATCATGGGATTACAGAGCTTGTCATTTGGATCCTGTTTTTTTTTCCCCCTGAACAAGCTGTGGACATGGGCAAATTGCTTATCTTCTCTGAGCTTCAGGTGTCTCTTCATGATGATGGAGATGAGAACCTTGCAGAGTTTTGGTGAGAGTTAAGTGAGGCGAAGTGAGTCAAGAGCAAGGTCAGTAAATGGGGAATCTGTTTCTTCCCTGGCTCTCTGCACATCCAGAGCGCCTGGAGTGTGCTGCCCCCAATTCTGCCCCAGTTATAGATACCCCAATGCCTTCCACGGTTTCTAGGACACAATCCCCAATTGCCACGGTGGTTTATAAGACCTGTTGACCAGCCTCATTTTGGAGCAAGCTCCCCTTCATTCACTATGCCAGTCACCTGACCTTCTCCCCCGAGAGGGGTTTGCATGCGCTGGTCCCTCTGCCTGGAACACTCTTCCGTTCCATCTCCACCTTCTTATCTACTTCACATCTTTCACATCCAGGCTCAGTTGTCACATTATTAATGATTCTTGCCCAGGCTATCCAGAGTAGACCAATCCTCTGCTCCCTTCTCATAGTGCCACATGCCTGTGCCTGGGTATTTATTTATTTATTTATTTATTTATTTATTTATTTATTTATTGTCTTAAAAACAATTAGCATTTTCCTTCCCAGAATTAGTCTCCATGAGAGTGAGCATCATGTCTGTTTTTGTTCTCCAGTGGATTTCTGGTGCCCGTCACAGCACAGAACATGTAGGCGCTCTATGCATATTGTTGAAGAATTAGGCGATACTGTTTTCCTGTTGCTGGCACCAATGAATGGCAGCCTCTTAAGGACCAGGGCTGTGGCTTCTGCTCCCATGGTGCTCGCAGTGGACCACTTGATCCCACCCTGGGCCTCAAAAATGAGGCTACCTTAGCATTGGTCTTGTGAGCAACTCCCTGACTTTTCAAGAGCGTCTATAAAAGAGTCTGGATGAATTTCTATGCCATGCATGCCACTTCCCAGACTATTCCTTTTTCTCTCTCTCCTTTTCCTTACAACAGAAAATCTATCAATCAGGCCCAGCTTAAATACTGCCACCACTGTGAAGCCTTCACTGGTGTCCCCTTCCTACAAATGTGGCATCTGTTCTGCCCTCTTTGGTGCAAATAGAAAGGACTTCACTCTGCTCCTTGTGAATGCAGCTGGCCGTGTGCTGAGTTGTTAGCTGGTCTACCCTCTGGCTGAGCCGCAAGTCCTTAACACGTTTCCCTCCGGATCTGGCTCCCACTTCCTGTTCCTCCCCAGTCTTCCCTTCTCCTTTGCCCCCATGATAGCAGGTCTATGTAATGTTTCTCAGTTCTTCAAACCTACCATGATCTCATGCTTTGGGGCTTAGGCAGATGCCGTTCTCAGACTGAAATGCTCTTCCTTCCTCCTCTCCATATGCTTAACGTCTCACTGTCCTCTACACCATGGCGCCAAGGCTGCTTGCATTGGGAAGCCTTCCTCGGTTGTCTGGGTTGCCTCGGTTGCCTTGGATGCCTGGGTGCTCCCTCTCCATATTGTGTCTCTTGAGCACTTCTCACTCCTGGGTTTTCTGCCTCCCTGCAGCGCATGTGCTCCATGAAGGCCCGGCCTAGTCAGGGTTACTTTGCTTACCCAGCAGTTATTAGGTGCTTAGTAACTACTTGGTGGATAAATGAATTAAATCTGCCTTGTCACCTTTGTAGCCTTCATTCTGCCCCCTTGTCACTATTCTCTGCCCAAAGTAGGGCTGAGAAATGTTTGGGGGGGAGGGGAAAGGAGGGACCTGAGGACACTCCAGTAAATACTCCTGGAAGCGGCATGGAAAGGACTCATGCCAGCGCAGACCACTCTCCTGCGTCTCTGTGTCACTAGCACAAGGCCCAGGCACGGAGTAGGGGTTCTAGAGTGTCCGTCAAATTACAATTGTATTGAATATATTGAGAGACTTGGTTGTACCAGCTGGGGCACCTCCGGCAAGTCCCTTTCTCTCTCTGGCTTCAGTTTCCGGATCTGCAGAGTGGGATTTTAAGGGCCAAGGGAATTAAGATCCATAGAGTGTTAGGACATAGAGCCGAGCACCGAGTGGGAGCCACCGGCCACTGGGCCACCTGTGACGACGCAGAGTTCTTCATCCTGACAAGGCTGGCTCTGAGCTCTGAGCGGTAGGACCCAGGCCTGGTGGCCCTGGGGACTCCGGGCTCCTCCGCCTGCAGCCCCACCCCCCCAACCCTGCCCGGCCCAGCCGCGGCTCAGCGCCCGGTCCTCCCCGTTTTGCTTTCGAGACACACCTGGCCGCCGCCCGGCCCCGCCCCGCCCTCGCCCCCGCCCCCGCCCGCACAGCCCGAGCTCCTGGAAGTTTCCGCGCCGCAGTGAGTCACCGCCCTTTTTTTAGCATCCGCGTCGGCTGCGCGGCGTCACTCGGCGGCTCCCGAGAGCCCGGCGGCTGGCGCTGCCCGCGTCAGTGCAGGGGAGCAGGGCGCCGCGGGGCGCGGGGGGCGCGGGGGGCGCGGCGGGGCGGGGACGCTCATCCCTGCGGGGGCGCCGGCCCTGGACCGGTGATGGAGCGGGAGGAAACCCGGGAAGCAGCCATCCGTGCCTCTGTGGAACTGTCCTCAGCCCCTCAGGCCTCTGGCCACCTACCATCCACCCATCCAGGCATCCGTGCACATCCTAGGTCACTGAAGATCCTTTCTTCCTCCCATCCATCCATCCATCCATCCGTCATCCATCCATCCACCCAGCCCACCGCATCGTTCATCCATCCGTCTGCCCCTCCACCTAACCACCAGCCTTCCCATCCGTTCAAGCTTTTACTCACAACTAAGTCACTTAAGACCCTCTCTTCCTCCCATCCATCCATCCATCCATCCACCTACCCATCCACCCATTCCATCGTTCGTCTACCCTTCTGCTACTCCACTCAACCACCTGCTTTCCCATCCAGGCATTTGACATACTAAGTCACTTACGGTCCTTCCCCCTCACATCCACCCATGAGTAATGCACTCATTTATTTACCTCCCACCTATCTATTTGTCCATCCTTCCGTCCCCCTATTCATCTACGTACTCATCCATTCAAATTGGCATCCGCTATGCTGGATGCTGACAACACAAAGATGATTAGGGCAGCATCCCCACCCTTGCAGAACTCAGAATCAGCATGATTTAATGTGTTCCAGGAAAAAAATCTTTGTTCCTAGTCCTCTCCAAATTAAAGAAATATATGTAATAGAGTCTATTACAGTGGGATAATAATAATAATAATAATAATAATAATAATAATAACAGCTGCTAATATTTACTGAGCATGATTTGCCAAGCTTTTCATGCAATAACTCACTGGATCCTCATACCAACCCAGGAGGCAGGTACTATTATGATGCTCAATATTCAGATGGAAGAAACAGAGACTCACAAAATTTAAGAAACTCCTATGGAGCTATTAATGACCAAACAGGATTAAAGACCGTACTCTGACTTCAAAACCAGTACTTCTAGTTGCTTTACTGACATTTGTTACTAGAGAGAGGTAACACATTAAAAAGATTTAAGTGATCAACCAGAGAGAGCTTATATCCTCTCTCTAGGTCTCAGTTTTCTTTTCTGAAAAAGTAGGGAGAGATAATGTATATACAGAGATAATGTATATGCTCAGCCTAGCAACCATTTGCAAGGACTAAGGTGACTGATGAGCTTATTACTGACCAATATTAGAAAATCAGAATGGGGTCCAGAGGAAATGAGACATATCTCTTACTATCATCCATGTTCATTACAGAGCAATTAAAAGTAATAAAAAAAATCCTCTCATGATTCTATTATCTAGAAATAACAGCTGCTAACATTCGGTTTATGTTCTTTAAAATGTTTACTACCCATATTTATGGACTATACAAGTTTTTAAAAAAAATGTAATAGGCCATGGACATTTTTCTATTGCCTTACCACACTTTTAAGAAATCTATAAAAAGAAAATAAGCTGCCATCTTGGTTGCTGCTCCTCTTTTGCTTATTTCCCTCCTCCCCTCTTACAGTTTCTTCCTTTCCTCCTTCCTCATTTTGGCCAAAAGTCCTAATTGCAGACAACAGAATCCACTCTAGTTAGTTTACACAGAAAGCAGTTTACTAATAGATAGATCAACGGTGTTTATTACTATTTTTGTTGTTCGAGGATTATTATCAAATAATTCATACAGTTGTTGGGTGGGCTGGATACACAGTCTGGGATGAGCTTCAAGGAAGACAGTAGCTCTGCAAATGACAAGATAGAACCAGGCCACCAACAGAGCCTCACAATGAGGAAATAGCTGCCATGGCCACTGACTTAGAATCATGTCCCCTCTGCCACCACCCACTGGCAAAATGCATGTCCCCCACTCTGCCATCTCTTCTGGATTCAGTTCCAAATAAAAGTCCTGTACACATACATCTAAGTGGCAGAACTTAAATCACAATGGAACCCTAGGAATTCCCTAGGAATCTGGAAAATACAGATTTTTTACTTTCTAGCTTTCGTACACTAGAGTGGGATTGAAGAGGGCTTCAAGCATGCCAGTCCATAGGACCAGCTCCTGGTTATTATACTAGAGAAGTTTGTGAAGTTTATCTTGTTGAGTGTTCTCATTTTACCAAGAGGGAAACTGAAGCCTATAGGTGGGCCTTTCCAAGGCTACCTTATAAGTTTATGTTGAAAGAGAATTAGAACTCAAGGTGAAGCAGGACAGAGTAGGACCTCTAGGACACTGGGGATGACAGGGTTTCCCTGTGCCAGATTTAGAACTTCACAGAATTAGATCTAGTCTGGTGGGTAGCCTACAAACTCACAAATGTAAGAAACATCACTGTCTTGGCTTCCTATAAATCAATCTAATTCTGAGCCTGAAGTCCTGAGGCTGACAGGAAATTCTATCCCGGGAGAGGTCCCCTCCCTTCTCAGGGTTGTCAGAATCAGAGAAGCTCACATGGTAGATGATTGTCATAATCGCTAATATCCTCTTTTCCCATCCTCTTTGTTTCCCTGCCAGGCTGGGAGCATGGGAGGTCCATCTGCACCACAGCCCCATGAAGTTGGTACTATCCTCCCTATTTTAAAGATAGGGAAACTGAGGCTTGGAAAAGTGATTTGATTCCTCCAGGGTAAAACCACTAATGAGCAGCTGAGTTAAGGGTAAACCCCAGCTGTGGTAACAGCTGCTTCCCATGAAGCTCTACTCCAGTTAAACACATTTATCTACCAGACTCATTCCCAACCCCATGCCTGTGTGCATGCCATCTCCTGTGGTCATACAAACTATTCCCTACATCTGAATCGAGCCTGTTCTCTTTCTCTTTGGGGTTGAGGGGGTGGGAGGAGAGCTTAGTTATTTTGAATGATAAACAAAAGCACCTAGGAGTTGCAACTGCCAACTACAGTGAGATGAAAAGAGACTGTTATTGTTGATTTGTTTATTTATTCATCAGATGTTAACTGAGGGTCTTCTGTGTTTCAGCTACTATAGGCTATACACGGAGATACAAGGTGAAAGACGAATTAGACACAGACTATGATCTCATGGACTGTGTGGGCCAGTAGGAAAGACAGACAGTAACCAGACAGCTGGAATACAGTGAGACACCTGCTGAGCTATGACAGAGTACATCAAGTTTGACATGAGAAAGGAGCACCCGACTCAGTCTGGAGGTCAGATTTATCAGTTATGTATTAGCAAACTAAATCTGCATCACAAATCACCCCCAAACTTGGTGGCTTAAACAAGCATTCATTTAGCTCATGAGTCTGGGTAAGCTGGTTGGTTCTTCTGGTCTCACTTAGGCTTACTCACATATCTGCACTCAGCTGCAGGCCAGCAAGTTGGCCCTGCTGGTCTTGGATGGGCTTGCTCATATATTTGGGCATGAGTTGGATTTTGGTTGGTTAATGATGGCCTTGGCTGAGGTCTGCTCTGCTTCACATACCTCACCCTCCAGCAGGTTCACTGGGGCAGGTCCTCATGGTGAAAGAAGAGGAGATAAAATGAAGTGCAAGCGCTCTCTTCAAGCCTCTCTTTGTGTGACGGCTGTTAAAACTACATTGGCCAAAGCCAGCCACATGGTCAAACTCAGAAGCAAGCTGTGTGGAGATTCTACTTCTTAACCAGGAGAGCTGTTAAGCTGTCTCACCAAGGGTGGACATACAGGTAGGAGGGGAAGAATTCAGGCCAGTTTTGCTATCATATTAGGGAAGATTTTCTGGGGGAGGTTAACTGGGAATTTGTAGTTGTTCCATGTGGCTAAAGGCCAGGAGAGAAGAGGAGGGTAGCAGAAGTGGAAAGGTAAGCAGAGACAGACCATGAGGGGCCTTGTAGTTACAGTAAAGGGCGTGGATCTTATCCTGGTAATAGTGGGGTTGGGAGTAGATGGGAACTTTATGAGTTTCAAGAAGATTAATGTTTGTGTTATCAAAAGAATACTCTGTGGACAACAGTTGGAGGCAAGAACAGCAGCGAAGAGCTTTTGATAATAATCCAGATTAGAAGTGACGGTGGTTCAAACCAAGGTACTAGTAGTAGGGGTGGAGAGAAGTGAATGTAGGTGGGAGATAGGACTAGCTTATTAACTGGCTGTAAGGATGAGAGAAAAGGAGTCAAAGATGAGGACACTTTTCTGGCTGGCTCTACAGAACGGATGGTGGTTGATCATTAAGACAGCAGCATGTTGGTGTGCAAGAGGTTTGGACATGCTGAGTTTGAGGAGTGTGACAGCTGGCATAATGGCTGCCCAAAGATGTCCACATCCTAACTTCTAGAACCTGTGAGTATGTTACATTACATGGCAAAGAGACTTTGTAGATGTGACTAATTGAAGAATTTTGAGGTGGGGACATTATCCTGGATTATTTAGGTGGAACAGTGCAATCACAGGAGGGAGGCCAGAGGGTCAAAGGCAGGAATTGGAGATGTGACCAAAAAGCAGAAGTTGGAGTGGTGTCAAGCCAGGAGCTAAGGAATTTGGTGAGCTCTAGGAGCTGAAAAGGACAAGACAGTGGATTCCTTCCCGAAGCCTCTAGAAGGGACACAGCCCTGTTGATTCTTGATTTTAGCCCACTAAGACTGATTTCATATATTAAACTCGTGATATTTTAAGCTGTTATGTTTGTGGAAATAGAAAACCAATGCCAGAGGTGAGTGGGCTATCCAGGGGGGATGTGCTGGAGCCAAGGAGAAAACATCCAGGATGTAGACATGGACTGCATGGAGAGCTGCTGGTACAGGGACTGGATGATCCCATGGGATATTGCAGAGAATGTGGAGTGGGAAGGGAGGACAGTCTGAAGCAAGCTCAATATAGGGGGGACCTTCAAAGGAAAATGAGAAGGTGGACCTGGAGAAATACAAGGAAGTCTAGTGGCGGGAAATCCAAGGGTAGATTTTAAAGAAGGAAACTGTCTCTGTGCACCCCCACAGAGTGATCCCAAAGGTGATGGAAAGTGTCTGTTGGATTTGATGGTCAAGAGCATATGTGGTCTTGGCGATAGCAGTTTCAGAGGCCAAGCAGGACTGAACCAGCCTGTCTGCAGGGAGACATAAGTGGGAGGGGAGGATCTGGAGATACAGAGAGGACTACTCTCTTAGATCATCAGCTTTGATGGGGAAAGATAGGGGATCAAAGGAGGACTTTTTTTTTTTAACATGAGAGAGAGAGAGAGACATGAATAAGTTTAGTTGCTTCTGGAAGGAGCCAAACCAGAGGCTGGGGGGCAGTCAAAGATGAAGGATGGATGGAGAGTCTATGA
Source organism: Canis aureus (assembly GCF_053574225.1). Lineage (NCBI taxonomy): Eukaryota > Metazoa > Chordata > Mammalia > Carnivora > Canidae > Canis > Canis aureus. The sequence continues at coordinate 52,694,958 of NC_135614.1, forward strand.
TAAGATTGGGTCTCTTAGGGGGCATGTGTTGGTGGTGGATCCAAAGTGCCAGTGGGGATCAGCCTCGGATTCGGGAGGATGATCTTTCTGTCAGGCATAATGGGAAGGAGGCAGAGACAGGTGTGTAAGTAGGAATGGGTGTGGAGGACAACTTTGAACATACTGGTTAAAGTGTTTAGACATTTTAGGACAATTCCTTTCTGCCTCGCTATAGTAAATTGCCACTGAAACTTCACTGCTTGGATCAAGAAAATAGAGACAACAAAGAGACTGGGTGAGTGGTCAGTGGATCAGCATAGAAACCAGGGCCAGAGCTGAAAAAAATATTTCTTAGGAATCACAAGAACATAAAATATGGGAATTGCCATACTGGGACAGACCCATGGTCCATGCAGGCTGATGCTCTGCTGCCAACAGAGGTCCCATGGGATGGGCACCAAGAGGACATAGTCCTGCTGTACCCACCCTTGTTCTTGGTTTAGAGACAGAGAACCATGTCCCCCTGACGTCAACCATAAAGGTTAGGTACATCCCAGCACCCATTTATGGCTCTGTCATATATAAATATATCCAACTCCTCTCCAATTCCCTGCACCATCCCCCTGGGGGTTATGTGTTTCATTAGTTTATTTCCCACTGTGTGACACAGAAGTTTAACATCTCTATTTCCATCTTACTTTGTCTGAGATTCAAAGAGTGATCATATATCCCAGGAGGCATCAAATGCAATAATGCAAATGAAGCACATTGAGCACATAGTAAACCCTGACACGTCATAGGCAACTCATAAAGGCTAGTGATGAGGAGGAGGAGGAGAAAGACAAGGAGGAGGATAAAGATGTTGGTTCAGTCCTCACAAACCATTATACATTATCTTTCCCATTTTATAGAAGGGCAAGGTAAGTTTGCATCATTGATAAAGAAGATCAGAGGAGAAAAAAATTGGGGTTCATTGAAAAGTTGAAACTTAGGGCATGGGCTAGAAGCTGAAGACACTGTGGCTTAGGAACATGCTCTGCCCACCTCCCGTAACCATACCCCCACCCCCACCCCAGGCCCCGGGTTGTACCTGTTGGCCGCTTCCGTGGCAACAGGTGCAGGGGTTGAACCCAACTCAGCTGAGCCCCGGGGCCAACCAGCCTGACATGGATCCTTCAGGTTCAGAGCTCAAAAGGATCCATTTTATTTATTCTACCCTCATGATGGAAATGGCCCAAAAAATGTCCTTGTGCTTACTAAGCTATTTCCCAGCCAAAGCCAGCCAGAGAATGTTAATTATCTCATCCTTTTTCCCCCTCCATGATGAATTATTGACTTCCAGTTCATGCTATCTTTAATTGCGAAGTATTCCAGAATGAGCAGGTTATCAAAAATGTGCAAGGGGGAGAGATTTGGTTCAGCACTGGGAGGATGAGGTGGGAAAATTTATCCTTATTTATTTACATGGTAATGGGATGAGATTTTGCCAGCTTGCTAATGGGTTCTTAAAGAGAAACAGGCTTCCTGTGGCCTAGTTAGAACGATTGGTTGCTCTGCTGCCACATAAAACACCAAATCAGGAAGGCAATGGATCCCTTTTTCTAGATTATTTTTCTGTGTGGGCAAAGATCTGCATTATTTGCATGGCTCGAGGGATTTTGTAATTTATTGTGGGAGGCGAGGTGGTAGGGTGGACGCAGCTGCTGTCTGGTTTAGAGAGACCAGCCCCTAACTCTGCCACCAACCAGTTCTCTCAGCCTCAGATGGTACATTTAATTGCTCCTAAGTGTCAGTTTTTCTATCAGTCACATGGAGATGGTTATGCTTTGCCCTAAAGCAACTTAGCAAGTTCATTGTAAAGACAAGATTAAAAAGTTGATTTTAAGAGCGCTTAACGATTATGAGGATCTTGTATCTCTGAGGAGCACACGTGACTTTTCCGGAAAGCAAGAGACAGGTCCTAATCACATTTAAAAATAAACCCTAGCATTTTCCAAGTGCTTGTCCAATTACTCCAAATAACGTTCATTCCAGGGGCTGCTAGTGGGGTGAGTCACGTGATGAATGTATTAGATTGTGGAGCAGCCAGAGACAGGCTGCCGTGTCTCCTTCCCAGATGGAGGGGGAGGCAGCCAGGTCCACAGATAACCCCGAATCTCTCCCTGTAGCCATTGGTTTCTCTTCCCTAGAGGTGCCGGGAAATCTCTCCGGGTCTTTCCTACTTCATCTTCTTTATCCTTTTGCTCTTCTCATTTATTAAACAAGTGTTTGTGGAGTGTCCCTCCTATATGCCAGGCACTGGGTAGACACATCATCTGGGAGGAGGAATGAAGTTAAAGTAACATAAAAATAAATATGCCATTACGGATGGAGGGAAGACAGGGGCTTTGAAAGAGAGGTACGGGGTGTGGGGTGGGGTGGTGGCATCAGTGTACATCAGAGGGTCAGGCCTCTCAGAGGATATCCAATTGGAACTGAGGCCCAAAAATGTACTGTTCAGATAGGACAGTAGAGGTACTGTTCAGTAGAGAGCACTCCAGTCAGAGGGAGCAGCATATATGAAGACAGTGAGCAGCGAAGGGTTTGGTGTGTTGGAGGACTGAGAGGGCTGGGGTGTGTGTGAGTGTGTGTGAGAGCGTGCACACACATATGCAGGGATGGATCATGCAGAGAGAGTTGAGGTTGGGGGAAGGTGAAGTAGGTCTGCGTTTGAACCCTGCCTTTGCTACCCGTATTCAGAATAATCCTGGGCCAGTCCTATCACCTCTGAGCTTCCGTTCTCTCCTTTGTAAAAAAAGAACAGATGGCAGGTAGCTCATGAGGCAAACTGAGGCTCAGAGTTGACCACAATAAAACCAAACAAAACAAAGTTCACCACACTAGCCCCTGAGGCTCTCTTAATCTGGTTCATGTTACCTCTTAGAATTTCTCTCTGATTGGTCTTTCCCTCTCTCCCTTAGTTCCAGCCAACTGGCCTCTTTGCTGTTTCTCACACACACTAGATATATTCTACCTCAGGGCCTTTGCACTTGCTGTTTTCTCTGCTGGCAATGCTTTTCACCTGGAAGTCTTACATCTCATTTTCTTCAGTCTTCATTCAGACATTGTGTTCTTAGCAAGGCCTTCCCGACCACTTTATTTAAGATTATTACCTCCATTCTATTCTAAGCGTCCATCCTTGCTCCTGGCTTTATTTTTCTCCATAATTCTTAGCACCATCCAGCCCACTAAGCATGTATTTTGTGCATTACCTGCCATCACAACCAGAAAGGGAGAGTTCATGGCAGTATCCCTCGCACCTAAGGAATGTGCCTGGCATATATTAGGTCCTCAATTAATAATGTTGAATGTTTGCAAAGATATTTAATAAGTAGAACAATGCTTCACACCTGTTAAACAGATGCATCACTTTTAGCTGATTTTTCTTCCTTTTTTTTTTTTTTTTTTTTGATTTTTCTTCCTAATCAGAAAGTGCTGTGCCATTTGGACTCATAGAAGCTGGGCTTTTCTGCTCCATTTGAGTAAATGCCAGCTTTGCCAACTCTGTGCCTATACCAAATACCCCCTTTCCATGAGGTCTCATGTGAGTCTCATTTCCTTCACAAATCCTTCCCTAACTTACTTTCCCAGGCTGCAGGGATCTTGCCCACCTCTGACCACTTCTGTCATTGTCATGATTATTTCTTACACGAGTCTTATTATTGAATATTCTTATGACATCTCCTGCTCTCTCATTTAACCTTGTGATGACTGTGTTTTCCAACCAAAGCTTAGAACCATGGATTTATAGAATTTTAGAGTAGAGAGGGATCTCAGTGATGCTTTTCTTCAGTTTTACATGGCAGGGCACTTTCTGTAAGCCTCTGGAGCTTATGTTCAATTTATTTTAACTCCCTTATTAGGTTGTTCGGGAAATGTTTATGGAATGCTGCTATGTGCCAAGTCATGGATTGGGAACTATGTTATGATGGTGAACTTGACATAGTTTGAGGTCTCAATTTCTGACATGCTGGTGCTTTCAACACAATAGATGCTGAATAAATTTGTGCCAAAGGAATGAATGAATGAGTGTTCATGACCGATTTGAAGTTGATTACAGTAAACAGACTTAAAAATAATGAGGTTACCTTTATCAACTATACATTGTCAGTCTTTTTGGAATAATAAATACAATTCCATGAAGATATGGGATGGATAGTGTGGAGGGTACTTGAGTGAAATGGAGAGATGCTAAGAGGCCCAGACGAGGGAGTTGCATTACCGTCCCCACAGGAGACTCATCAAACTTTATTGGAAGGGCAAGGGTGGAGTGGGGGGTGGTTGCTGTTGGCTCAGAGGCGAATCAATTCTCAGTGTCAGGGAGGTGAAAAATGCTGCGCTCTGGCATCTCAGATCTACTCGGGAAAACCCTGAGATCCACCAGGAGGTTATAATCTTCTTGCTTGGGACCCCTTCTCTCGTTGACAGAATTCTCTTACTGTCTTGCAAGTGATTGCTTATGGGAAACAGTTTTATGCTTGGCAACTGCACACACTGTCAAATTCATTTATTTAGCTTCCAGTTTGCTCCCCGAGGGGGACATTGTACTGCCAAGTGGCTCTGCCTATGTGCCAGGCTCCAGTGGCTTCCAGCACCTGGGGGTCTGATTTCCAGCGATGCTATACTCCATCACTCAGCTTGAGAACATCTTAATTTAGCACAAAGTGTGACTGCCAGGCTGAAAGCTGTTAAGGGCAAAGAGTTTTCAGTGGTGGTCACTGCTAGTGGCAAATGTGGTCAATCTCTGGATCTTGGTTCCTTAGAGACTGTGACCCATTTGGAGTTGTTCCTCATTCCGATGTGATAGCTTCACCATCATCGTCATCATCACTACCACCACCACCATCACCACTTTCATCATCATCAATTACCACTACAGTTTAAGCCCCATCAGATAAGTTTGTAATTATCCCTTAACAGGACAATTTTCTGGGTGGAGAAGCCCTGATCAACAAAATATTGGTCCTGTAGCAACCTCTGTAAGATTTTTCAACAAGGAAGATGTTTCTATTCCACCAAAATCAAACCAAGAATCCAAAATCTGTAAACAATGCTACAAAACTGGCAGATGCAGAAATAAAGGTGGGAGAAAACTTAGGGAAGGGTGAGTATTTAACAAATGAACCTGGGCTATGAATCAGAAGACCTGGGCTCTAGTCCAGGGAGTTTTGTTTTCATTTGGAGACTCTGCTGGGAGTATCAGTAACTTGGCCTCTTTGGGCTAAAGTCAATGCTTCTATCAATCGGAATCAATAATGCTTGCCCTATCCTACCTCAGAAAAAAGGCGGTGAGAATTGAGTAAGTTAGTGAATGGGCAAGCTTAGGAAGAACAAATAAAAGGAGGAAATGTGAGATGTTCTATGATAAGTGTGTTAGATTTTATATTCAAGATGTTATATTGAAGTGAGGCTAAGGACTTTAGCACTAAGGATTCTCGATTATAAGTGACAGAAACTCAACTTGCAATGGATTAAGCAAGAAGAAAAGGGACTAGATTGGCATATATAATCGAAAAGTCCAATGTTGAATCTTGCTTCAGGCACAGCTGGATTCAGTACAAAAAGATGCAGTGAGGACCCTGACTCTGGACCCCACAATCCTCTTCTCTGTGTGGTATGCCCATTCTTAGGCTTTGCACGATGGCAAGGGAGCCAGAACAATAAAGCCTCTCAAGTACAAGCCTGGTGGTAAAGTGTGAATGCCTCCTTCCTCGGCCTTGCAAGTGAAGTCTCCCAATTAACTTTAATTGAACCCAGTCAATTTGATATGAGTCACATGGCTATCCTGAACTAGTCACTGTGACCAAGGAATGGAACTGGTTTAAACCTAGGTGTCAGGACCAAGTTCTATCCCTGGAATACAAAGGTGGGAGCCCCATATACATCACCACATGGAAATCAAGGGAATGTAGTGATGAAGTGTCAGAACACAGCAGATATCCACCAGAAAGACTTAACCAGTGAGAAACACTTTAGTGGAAAAAAAATCTAAATCATTCATTACCAGTAGCAAACAACAATCTGTTTAAATAAATAGACTAAATAAACTCTCTTTATTACCCTACTGTTTCTCACAGGTATGTGCTTACATCTCACTGATAAATGTTATGCGTGTCACATCTTATATTTTCTAGAAAGGACTCAAGCTCACCAATCGTTTTCTTCAAATGGCAGGAGTGATGAAGGCTGGAACAAATATCTTCATGCTCTCTACCTCACTCTAATTCAAAGTGCTTATTTGTTGATTAACCATGCAGTGATTATGCTATGGTTTGCATTTATATTTGTATTGTTATTTTAACTCATATAATTAAAAAAATTTTTTTACTGAGTTCCTGGGTTGTCTTCCCATCCAGTTAGTGATTCCTTGAAGGCAGAGACTATATTTCATGCTTCTTTGCCTAATGCTCTATGCGCAAAAAGTATTTGTTGGTTTTCTTTAAATTAAATATTCTAATCAAATATTCTTCATCTGAGCTACAAACTCTAATAAACAAAAATACCATGTAAAGGAAATGTAAATACCACTAGGATTTTAGGCTAACAAATTTATTTTCACATTAAAAGCATAACCATGGAAGCTTATTTGGTGACTGCAGGATGGGATTGTAGCTATTTAAATACCTTTGATAAGATGGCAAAATTATGATACAAGTGTTACTCATTTTTCCAGGTCCATGGGAGCCAAAACTAATCAATCATACTACTCTTTTCTATGAATCTGGATGTAGCTTTAGAATTTGTCTCCATATAGCACTTTAGGAGGGCATTACTAACTGATTAAGGTGTTGGCCCAAGAATGGGTCCCATTTGTCATCCTGCAAGTCATATTTTATTCCTTGAGTGGTTGCTCTCTTTGACCAAATTGAGAGCTTTAGGGGGTGCACATGTGGAGCTAGATAGAATTAAAGGGACATTTGCTCAGCTAGCCAGAGCAATCAATTCAATCCAGCAACCTGAGATGACAGAAGACAGTGGCAAAGCACCCTCACAGTTGACATTAAACTATATACTCTTTATTACCACTATTACCACTTACTCCTGAGTGCTCAAACCAAGTCTCTAGTAGTTACTAGTATATCAAATTCTCTTTGATGTTTAAGAGTCAGATAAGATAGATTCACTTATATGAATTTGTCTTAGAAAACTCACTCGCTCTTTGGCAAATCTGAAGTAGAAACTACTATGTACCACGTTATGCAGGGAAAACTTTTGGAGGGACTCAGGAGAGCTTTTATAGAAGACATGGCATTTCAACTGGTCTTTGCAGACTGTGTAAAACTTGTCCTGGGAAACAAAGTGTATATGTAGGGAAGGGGGGAGGGGTAAGACTGTTGGGTTAGAGAAGAAAGCAACATTTTTTGCAATATTTGTCAAGGAAATACATGAGTATGACAAATAAAGTATAGTTTGTGATTCAGGAATAATGAGTCATCCATTGTGGCTATAATGCCTACATTATATGTGTATGTGAACAATATGTGTCAGGAGGTCAAGGTGAAAGAATAAAGTGAGATCACATTTTGAAGAGCCTTGAATATCATATTAAGGAGTTTGGGTTTAGCTAATGAAGAACAGGAACCAACTGTATTATATATAGGAGAGAGGTTAATTGGAAATGAATAGATTGCCTTGGTTGCAGCATAGAGTATGGCCAGGAGGGAGATGGGTGGAGGGAGGACTCCACCCCCATCGCTGTCCTTTCCCACCCATCTTCCTGGGCCCCAGCTGCTCTCCCACCCTCCCTGGGTTCGGGCGGGTGCAGGAGCTATTCTGTATCCCCTTGTCTGCCTTAGACCCACAATCTCCCCTCTCTTTTACCTGCTCCTGTAAATATTCCCCTTCCCCCAATAAAACTTGGTGTGCGTTCTCCATTAAAAAAAAAAAAAAGAAAGAAAGAAAAAAAAAAAGGTAGGGAGATTGGCAGAGGGAAGCCACTACACCTGTCCAGATAAGCAGTGATGAGAATCTGAAGTAGGACAGTGATCATGGTATGGGGAGGTAGAATAAAGAAGGTCATCAAGTTGATGTGATGTTGAAGGGTGGGAGTCAATGAAATTTTTGAGATTCCTGGCCATCAAGATCAAATTGAAAGAGGGACAAGTTGCTAGGGCTGTCAGAATAAGTAAAAATACAGAGCACCCAGTTAACTTTGCATTTCAGATAAGCAACAAGTTTTTTTAGTATATATAAGTGACCCAAATACTAGATTTAACTGGGAATTTTGTATTTTATGTGTCAACCCAACAAGTTGACCAAAGATTGACCAGAATTCATTGGCTCTGACAATCAGAGAGTCACTGATATACTCTTCATAGGCAGTTTCATTACAGCAGTGTGAGCAGAATCTGGGAGTTGGTGGGTGGATGAGTGAGCTGGTGACAAGGAAACAAAGATGGTGAGGAAGTGAGGGCAGTGAGGAAGTGAGATTAGTGAGGGAGCCAATTCTGTGCAGGATTTTGGTGGCAAAGGAAGGTGAGAAATAGAAAAGTAGCCTGAGAAGAAGAGAAGATCAGGGAAGATTCTTTGTTTTGTTTTAGAAAAAGAGGGAGACTTTTATGTTTGTAGGCTGCCAGGGGAAAAAAATGCAAAGAGGGAAATCAATGAGAGAAACAAGAAGGAGGAGATCATCCCTGGAGTGGAGTTCTGGAGGAGGATTAAGAGAACAGTGGAGACAGGTCAGCCTTGGACAGGAAATGGAATAGTCGAGCTGGGAGGCAAGGAGAAAGGATGAGCCATGGTATAAATAATCTGGAAATGTAGGAGAGAAATTGAAGGAGAGCATGCATGACAGCCTTTTTTCCTTTGTGATCTAGGAAGGTTCATCATTTGATGAGAGCTGGTGGCAGAGTTTCTGCGAGAGCAGGTTTTTTAATCTAAGGAACATGGTAAAAGGAAATGTCTCAAGTACTAGAAAAGGGAGGGCTGAAAAACATGGATCCAAAAAATCAGTACCTACTGCCTGAGGCCAGAAAAGATTGGCATGGATAGATAGGAATGTGTGGTGGAAAAAAGGGCATCCAGTTTGGAGGTAGACAGGCCTGGGTATGGGTTCTGGTTCTATATGTATTTAGTAGCTTTTTCTAGGTCATTCTGTGTAACATACAACCCCCAGGTCTCAATGGCTTACAAAAACATCTTCCTCTCTCTTTCTTCGCTTCCTCCTTCCTCCTTTCTTCCCTCCCTTCCTTCCTCATGTTACATGGTAGTAACTGTAGTTGAGTTGTTATACCTTTTATGCAGAGAGTGATAGGGTTCAGTCCATTTCTTATTCCAGGACTTGGACTTGCAGATCAGAAGCTTTTGGGGCGTGACTCCTCATGACAGAGGATACAGGAACAAGAAACCAAATTGAACCAGGCAGTCATATCTTTTTTTCTTGGATGACTTATGCCATGTTTGCTCATGTTCCATTGGCCAAAGCAAGTCAAATGGCCAAGTCCAACATCTATGGTGTAGGGACATGGACTTCACTACAGGGAGAGAGAAGTGAATATTTACAAATAACAATATAGTCTACTATGTAATCTGAAGATTTTGTAATTATGGACAAGTTACTTCAGTTCTCTGGGCTTCAATTTCCCCATGTGTCACACAGTGATATTAGCATCTGTTTTCTAAGATTTGGGGGAGGATTAAATAAGATTAACGTGTGTATAAAACCTACTACAGTGACTAGCACATAACAGATGCTATAAATATATATGAGATTGCCTTGCCTTGGTGTTGAAATTAAATAGCTCCATAATCATAGGAAATTAAAATAAATTTTCTGCTCTACATTTTCCTTCTTTCAAATGACTGGATGGCCTGTAGGACCCTTGTTGGCTCTAAAATTTTCTCTTTTTAAAAATCTTGTACCAAATAATCCAACAGTCCCTTATCTCAAAAGAACCCTCTGGCTTAAGAGGAAACTACAAGTTCATCAGTGGTTTCATTTGGTCTCTATCTCCTTGGCCTAGCCAACTAGCAAGGGCAGAGAGAAGACTTGTTCACATAAACCTTAGAAATCTGGGGATCCCTGGGTGGCTCAGCAGTTTAGCGCAAGGTGTGATCCTGGAGTCCCAGGATCCTGCATCGGGCTCCCTACACGGAGCCTGCTCCTCCCTCTGCCTGTGTCTCTGCCTCTCTCTCTCTCTCTCTATGTATCTCTCATGAATAAATAAATAAAATCTTAAAAATAAATAGAAATCTATGGGAACCAAAGGGCATGGGACATCATCTCATCATCCATTAGCAACACTGCTTACGCTTACAGAAAGGGTGTTGCTTCACAGAAAAAGGTCAAGATATTCTCACTTCACCTGGAGGAGTTTAGGCACCTTGAATAATAAGCGCTGTTGGTGAGATGTGAAATCTGACAGCCAGGGAAGAAATAGTTGAAGAGGAGGCATTGAAAATGCCCAGAGTCTTCCCAGGTGTCACCTGCTGCCTTGTAAATGTGAGAAAGCCTTGAAATAGTGTCTGGCAGAGCTCCGGAAACTACCCACCATATGTCACGGACTGTTCCTCAGAGTGGGAGCAGATAGAGGCATGTCTGAACAATGTTCAAGTGACCGATGATATCAATTAGGATTGTGAGTGGCCACAAGGTACAGAGACCAGACCACAATGGCTTACACAGAACAGAGGTTTATTTTCCCAGGTTGCCTTACTCTGGGAAGTAGATAGACAACTGTTTCGTGATGACATCAATGTCATGGGAATTTCTGGTGCACATCAGTCTAGAAGAAGGTTGTAGTAGAAAGTTTTAGTAAGTGGCAGACTGGAATTTAAGCATAAGCCCAAGGATCTCAGAGGTGCATTCCAAGTTTAATGTAGAGCTTAAGGGTGTTGATTAATGCTACTTTAAATACCTAGCTTTAAAACCAAGTAGAGTTAATTGGTCAAATATATAATTCCCTAGAATAGTTTCTATTCTAGTTTGGGTTTGTAAGTAATAGAATAAAACACAAGATTCAGTTCAAGTTTAAAGGTAAATAGACTTTAGGGTGCCGGGATGGCTTAGTCAGTTAAGTGTCTGCCTTCAGCTCAGGTCATGATCCCAGAATCCTGGGATGGAGCACCACATCCGGCTCCCTGCTCAGTGGGGAGCCTACTTTTCTGCCCCTCCCTTCCAACCTGTGCTCTCTCTCTCCGCACTCTCTCTCTCTCAAATATATATATATATATATATATATATATATTTTTTTTTTTTTAAGTAAACAGACTTAATATATAGGGGAAAGGGATGATCACATGCAGGGAAAATCTGGTTAAAAAAAAAATCATGATAACCTAAAGGGGAGGTGAGGTGAGGAATGGGCAAAATAGGGGCAGGGGAGTGGGAGGTATGGGCTTCCAATTATGGAATGAATGTCACAGGGATGAAAGGCACAGCATAGGGAACATAGTCAGTGATGCTATAGCTGAGTGGTACTCCCCGTGACAGATGGGAGCTACACTTGTGAGCACAGCATAAAGTATAGAGAAGTTGAATCACTGTGTTATATACCTGAAACTAATGTTACATCGTGTGTCAACTATACCACACACAATAAAAAAGAAATCATGACAACCATTCTCCCATCTTTGTCTAAATCTCTATTGTTTCTAGTGGGATAGCCATCACTCCCATCTCTCCAGTTAATCTAGTCTTGGTGTGCAGCAGTCAAAGGAATCTTTCACGAACATTAATCAGATATCACTGCTATGCTTAAAATCCTCCCACACTTCACTTGCATTTACAGCAAAATCCAAACTCTTCACTGTGGCCAAGTTGGTAAGCCAGCCCTTCTTCTCCAATCCCATCTGGCACAGCTGTCCTTTCATCTTCCATGTTCTAGCCACACTGCTCACAAGGCTAGTTTCTGCCTCAGGACTTTTGCTTTTGTGGGGATATCCTTCCTCCAGGCCACTCTTCCCTCAGAGGAAAGGTTTGAATCATTTTCTTTTCTTTTTTTAAAAGATTTTATTTATTTACTCATGAAAGACACACACACACACACACAGAAAGAGAGAGAGAGAAAGAGAGAGAGAGAGAGAGAGAGAGAGAGGCAGAGACACAGGCAGAGGGAGAAACAGGCTCCTTGCAGGGAGCCAGATGCGGGACTCAATCCCAAGACCCCAGGATCACGACCTGAGCCAAAGGCAGACGCTCAACCACTAAACCACCCAAGTACCTGGGTTGAATCCTTTCAATGCAAATGTCACCTTCTTAGGGATCTCCCCCCAGCCCCAACACCCTATCTGAAGTAGCCCTCCCTACTCTCTTATTCATTCTATCCCATTATCCTACTTTAAACATTCTTCTTATTACTACCTGGCTTTATAGCATTTCATTGTTTGTGCTTTGCCATCTCCAGTAGACTGTAAGCTTTCTGAGGGCAGACCATAGCACATGTATACACTCAGGAGTATGTGCTAAATAATTTCCTATCAAGTTTTTCAGACTCTCTAATCATTCTGAAAAGAAAGATATTATCATGAACCCTGAATCAAGGACTCAGGACTCCACTCTTCCTGGAGGAGAGGGGGATGGTTGAATTTGGAAGAAAGAGAAGGATCAAGGGATTGAAGGACCTGGATCAATGGTGCCCAGGTAAAGCCACAGGTAAGGTTTGGGTGCCTTAGCTGGTGTTCATTCCTCTTCCAAACTGACGGCAAACACAGCCCACATCTCTGCCCCTGGCAGAACACAGATGGAACGACCTTCCTTTAAAAAAGTATTATCAAGGGCATGGAAGTAAAATACTCTGATGACTTCATCAAAGAAAACATGTGACTCTTGCATAGACCAAAATAAATTCCCAGACCGAAGGGGTGTGGCCGAGGGACAGTTCCCGGGCTGAAGAGAAAATGCAGGACCTTCCAAGACATTCTGTGAAAAATGCTCTTTGGATAAAACTGCAACTTAAAAATAACCTCCGTTGGGTGTGGAGAGGAGAACAACTGAAATATTGGGGCCAGAGACCCAGAGTGAGGGCCAAATTTGAGATAAGAAAATGCTAGATTCTTAAGATCTTTGGAAAGCACCCTCCCCCATTTATTTACAACAAAGTTTCTTAGAAACAAATATGAGGAAATGGACAAGTTGTGATTTTTAAGGTGTTAAACCCCTATGCTAATAAACAGATCATCTTCCAGTGTGATGAAGGAAGAAAAAATTGGAGAAAGACAGATCTATGCTCCAAGATAAACAAATATGACACCACTACTAGAGAACAAGATAAAGTCCAAGTGAGGTGGTTCTGGTCTTTGGAGAGCAATAGGCATAAGGAAGCCAAACAAGAAAAATTGAGAACTGTCATGAGGAATGGGCTCACCTGGGGAAGAATCCAACTCTGCCACTCTTCCTGTGTGATCTTGGGTGAGTCCCTTCACTTCTCTGACCCTCAGTTTCTTCATCTGTAAAATGGGAAAATGTCTATTTACCTCTGAAGGATAGTGTGGAGATTAGAGGAAATACTGCATAAGAATTGCCTCACAGTTGCCTAACCTGAATGTTAGAAAGCTTTAAAAAACTTTGGTATGTTATTTCTCTCCCTTCCCCTTGGAGGGTTGGGGAAATTGGAGAGCTTCAGAATTATGATGAATAAGATATAAAACAAGATGTTTGCTTTCCTATTTGGGGAGTATAATACTTATCTATTGCCATAATAATGATGTGGAACAAACCATTAGAAAACTCAGTGGCTTAAAGCAGTCAACATGCATTTAACTCACAAATCTGTAAGTTGGCAGGTTAGTTGGGACTTAGCTGGGCAGTTCTTCTGATTTAGGCTGTATATCTGGGGGATGACTGACTACTGGCGGGTCTAGAGTGGCCTCAGCTGCAGCGACTGGCCAGCTTGGCTTTCTTCCAGCAAGCTAGCCTGGGCATGCTCTCATGGTAAAGGTAAAGGAGCGAGCATGAGCACGCCCAATTGTGCAAGTCCTTTTCAAGCCTCTGTTTGGTTCACATCTGCTGGCATACCATTGGCCAGAGCAAGTCACATGGTCAAATCCAGAGCCAGAATGAGAGGCCACTACAAAGTTGCGTGACAAAGGACATGGTTACAGGAGGGATAAAAAAACCATGAATGCAGTGAATCTACTTCAGGGAAGCTAGACACACATACATACATATATATATAAATTAATTTTATATAAATACAAAATAAACATACATATACAATTAACATGAGATGAAAGATGATAATTATAATCCCATAGCATTTCACTGGTTCTAAAGAACTTTCCCTCAAAATCTTCTGGCTTAATCACCCCATGTGAACAGGGAGCAGACATCACTATCCGCATTTATAGATAAGGAAAATCACGCAGTAACGAGTGAAGCATGAACTTGAACTTCTGATGACAAGCTTCCCCTTCCTCCCATGGCCTCTAGATCAAGAGCCACATGAGTGGAGCATGCACAAAAGGGCAGGGACTACCACGAACCCAGGCAGTCAAGGAGCGGTTGTAGAGACCAGACTCACTTGGGACATTGATAAATGCCTAATGATGAGTTCTCAATCTTTAAATGAACCAAATCCCATTGCGTCTGGACAATTTTATATAGAAATTACCAACTCTATAAATTGATAAAAGAAGTATTTAATCGGAATACATTTATTGCCAGTTTCAAATGTACAATATTCATTTGATTATTGAATCAAATAATTTTGGTAAGTCAATCTTTAAGAACCAAATCAATCTTTAAGAACAATGAGGCCATTGTCGGGAACTCTGGGGCTTGAAATCAGTGACTGATATCAAACGGGGGGCCAGTGCAGTCTTGGGGTCAAGTGTGTTCCTATAGTTTGTTTAGCCTGCCTAGTACCATGAACTTCTGTTATTCTGCTACCCAGTCGTTTCCTCCCACTTTCCATCTCCCAGTCCTGGTCTCATGGCTCTGGAAGAGTTGGTCCCACTCCTCGCTACAGAGGTAGGTCTGGGAGCCAGGGCCGGGGTGCCTGAGGACATAGAAGTTCTTCCTGCTTCCTGGGAGAATTCCAGCTCCTCTGGAGCTGCTGGGGGCTAGTGCACCACCACACAGACAACCCTCCCAGAGAAGACAACCCAGTGGAAAGCCTTGCCAAGAGAAGGAGGGCCTTGGAAGGTGATGCCACCACAGAAGTGTCTAGATCTAGCTAGAACTTAATCCAGCCCAACCCCTGGACTTTTCTGTTATGTGGTCCAGTAATATTTGTCTTTCAGACCAGTTTGACTTGGATTTCTGTTTCTTGCAACCAAAATATTTCTGACTAATATACCCAGTAATAAGGAAATCTGATTCAAACAGATAAGTAGTTGCAAATAATAATAGTTTTGAAAGCAATTCATCTTGCAATGTCAGGAAATTCTTAAAAAACTAGAAGTTTTACTCCAAATCTATACACATTTACACATGAAAGCTTAACCTGACAGCACAACTTAATATATATGGTAGATTCTGATTTAGTATACAGCACATTTATGGAGATGTTTGTTTATTATAGATCTTAAAGTTGTTATATGTATTTAAAAGTGAAATTTGAAGAATACTTTTTAGGAGTCCTGAGGTGTCCTTTAGATCTCTTCAGTTCCCAGAATATGGTTGATAAACTGTTGACGGAGCAGAAGAGAAAGGGATCCAAGAGAATATTCCAGGAATGTGGCATCTGTCTTTTAGCATCAGAACAAAATGAACAGTGTCACTAAGAAAATTAATTCATTGCCAAGCTCCACTTAGTTGTTCTGATTGAAGCCAGAGCATTCCCTAATCATCCGGTGCACTGGCTGTGGGGCAGTGGTGGTGGTGTGAGGGAGGTGGTGGGGGGGAAGAAGGGGGTGAAAGCACACTACTGACTATTGCCTCCGTCTTTCATTTCATGAGCTCTCATCTCCCATCCTAGGATGACACACTCTTTCATCCGCTAGGGGCTTTGTAGCAGCAAGAGCAAGAGATTAACCAGTATGGCTCTGACCCTAAACTTTGTGAATTATGGTGTTTATTGTACTCCAATCAACTACAGAGTGAAAAGGACGAAATCTCTAGGGACAGGAACAATCTCATAATCTGTGAGATTTCCCAAAGTGTCCAATAGTAATTGGGGTCAGGAAACCAGAAGAGAAAGCCTAGAGCTGGTCTAAGCTTCTTCTATATGATTAAATTCCACTGGAGGCAGGTGGTGCATCCACCTTGCTCTCACAAGGGAAAGCCAGAACTCACTCTTCTCTCTCCTCCCCCTTGGACATGCTCTCTCTGCACCTCTTTTGTGCACACACTCTGGCTCCCCTATTCTTCCTGCCTCATTCTCTTCTCTTCATATAGCCTTCCTGTTGCATGATGTTGTCCCAGCCTGGATCTGCCTGCTGCCCTTCTGACCCATGGATCCTTCCTTATTGCTTTTTCTTTACTGGAACTCACCTCCTCTGTGTCCCATGCCCTCCAGATCTTACTAGGTGCGAGACGCTAACTCAGAGTGCTTTCATATACAGTATGCCATCTGATCAGCACACTGACCCTGGGGCAGGTCAGGCAGCTATGATGGTTTTTCTCTCCATCTCAGAGATGAGGAAATTGAGATGTAGACTTAAGCCACAGAGCAAGGAAGTGACAGAGCTGACTCAAATTCCAAGTAGGTATTTCCCCTCAGTATAGATAAGAAGACACTAATTACAATCAGTTAGGATTTTTTCAGAATAGCTTTTCATAGTGTAGGAATGGTATACAGTTGGTAGTGAATAAATATTTCTTGATTGATTCAAAAGGTCAGCCCCGTCCTGACCAAATCAACTTATAAATTTGGTCACTTAACAAACTTTTATGGAGCATTTATAATATTTTAGTCATGGTGATAAGTGCTGGAGAATTCAAAACATGGTCCATCTTTACCAGCCTTAATCTGGTGGGGAGAATAGAATGGAGTGATTCCCTATAAGAAAGAGGAAGTAGCGGTGGAACTCCAGGAGAGAAGAAATGTACCCTATTCCTCCATGGCCAGGGAGGGCATTGGAGGCAAAGATGTAGGGAAAGAATTCATGGAAAGATAACTCATAAATTATGTTTGGAAGAATTTTCTGGAAGCAACAAGGAGAATCTCTGGCACAGGGCACAACTTGAGTAAAGGCATGAAGGTATGAAAGTACATGCAGACTCTAGGGATGCAAGTAGCTCAGAGTGGCTATGGGACCATGTGTATGGGAGTGAGAGTATGGTGAGGGGTAGGCAATGGGGTTCGAATAAGAGGGAAACTGAAGGCATGTTAATGAAACTTGACCTCCTGGGCAATGAGATCATTAAAGATTTGCTTATGGTTTGCTTTTTAGAAGTAGAAAGTGGGCATGATCCTATTTGTGGAAAGAAGAAAGAAAGAAAGAAAGAAAGAAAGAAAGAAAGAAAGAAAGAAAGAAAGAAAGAAAGAAAGAAAGAGAAAGAAAGAAAGGAAGGAAAGAAGGAAGGAAGGAAGGAAGGAAGGAAGGAAGGAAGAAGGAGGGAGGCAAGGAAGAAAGGAAGAAAAAAATTGTTCAGGGGGCAATTTGACGATTGTATGAAATACATAGTAGGTGGAAAGGAGGCACATGTAGGGAGAGGGATTCAATATACCGCAAGTCATGTATGCAGTTTTTTTTTTTTTTCCTACTGACCAGACAGCAAAGTGAGTTTAGAAGTGGTTGGAAGGCATTGGTTGGAAGTAACTGTTGTTGGAAGTAACTGTGTGGTTAGATGTGCTGTTAGCATTAGACCAGGAGCTCAGACATACCATCCCTCATATACTTAAAGGTCTAGATTAAGTGGAAAACTCATGTACTGTTTAATTATTAACTGGTCTTGTGTCCAACACCCCTGTGTAGACTCTTGACAAATTGGGCTGGAACACTGAGCTAAGGCTCAACACCAAAGCTTTCTCGGTACACACACAATGACCTTACCCACTGCTATTGGGACACAATTAGCATCCTCAAGTAGTGTCTATCAGATAATGCTTTCCTGGAGAAAGGTTGAAAGGGAGAGGTTAGGAGAGAAGGGCTAAGACCTACTCCTTCCCTTCCCACCCCCAACTGCTGTAACACCAGGGCTCTAAAATGATTTGACTTTATTTTTGCAAAATATAGCTGGAAGAGGTATTCATAAGAACAGCAACAAAACTTTATTGTAAAAGCTTATTTTTCTCTAAAAAAATAAGTATACAGAAGTTTCTTTCTATTAATTGAAGTATCAAAAAGAATGAGAAATTTTATCCTTGAGCCAAATATGATTTGGGAGGGTTCCTTAAGAATATGAGATGAAATATAAAAGCATGGCAACCCATGCTGTTGACTCAGGCCATGAGTTCACGGAAGATGCACACAAAGCTTACCACTTTGAATAGTGCCTAATTCAGTCAAGCAAAAATGGAACTTTTATGAAAGCATTTGCATGCCTGAAATGATGAAAATGGGAGTAGAGGATTCTGATCTTGTTCTGGCGACCTCTGGAAACCTCAAATTCAAAAGCGTGAAGGTCTAACCCCCAGGGACACTTTGTGCTATCTCAAGATAAGATTAATTAAAAGAGGCTGGGGATGTTTGGGGAATTCTCCCTGAACTGTCAGATCGCAAGATTTTTAAGTCTGCACTCCAACTCCCTCTCACTACAGGATTCTTTGATCTCTTCTCAGGTCTGTTCATCGCTAAATGGTTTTTTTTTTTTTTAAGATTTTATGTTTATGTTTATTTAAGATAGAGGGTGCAAGTAGGGGAGGAACAGAGAGGGAAAAACAGAGGGGAGGAAGGATCCCAAGTAGACTCTGCACATGTTGAGTGCAGAGCCTAAAATCCTCCCTTCTTCCCCAAATCCTGAGGCAATGACCTGAGCTGAAACCAAGAGTCAGATGCTCAACTGACTGAGCCACCTGGGTGCCCCATTGCTAAATGTTTTAAAATGATCTCTTATGTTGGAGTAAACTCTGTTGTAAAGGAAGGTAGACCAGTCTTTCCAGAACATATAGACTGTTGCCATTGCCAGATACAGAAAGTCAAATGGGTGGGTCATGAGGCAGGCCTTTGTGGGGTACATCTGGGTCTTCTGCGCCCAAGGGAGAAGCTGGGTCTGAATAGGATCCCATAATCACAGAAGGACTCAGAGTTTTAGGGGATTTTGGAAGATGAGAATGGTGATAGATCCATTTTTTGAATTTACTCCAATCTCCACATGCCAACAAATAGAGCATGATTCACATGGTATCAATGCCTGTGTGTGAAGAAGGAAGAAGCCATGGAGTAATCTGTAGGCCTAGGAACAGGGAAATCTTAGTGAAGGCAGCAGATACTTACTGAAAAACACAAATCAATCTGAGAGTGACAGCTGAAGTGGGGGGCATTCTGCCCCAGAAGTAGTGGGGCCTGTCAGGGGTCTGGAGACAGGGTGAAGGAGCTGCAGCAGTCTGGTTCCTATGCTAGGGACTCCCCAAACTGACCACCTAGGTGCTCCTTCCTGTACTGGGGAAAACTTTTGGGAACAGAATAAAGCTGAACAGACCATAGAGATGAAGGAAGAGAAGTTCAGGTAAAAGTTGGGGAGTGTGGTGAGGGGACAGTCAGAAAATCCTAGAAAGCAAACCAGAAAAATTGTAAGAGAAAGAAAGAACTGGGAGTGGGGTACCTCCTCCCCCATAATTCATATGTTGAAATCCTAACCCCCAATGTAATAATATGAGAAGATGAGGCTTTGAGAGATGATTAGGGCGTGAAGGTGGAGCCCTCATGAACAAGGTCGGTGCCCTTATGAAAGGAATCCCAGAGAACTCTCTCGCCCTCTTTCTACCATGTAAGAATACAAAAAGTCAGCAGTTTGCAACCTGGAAGAGAGTCCTCTCCAGAACCCAACCATGCTTGCACCCAAATCTCAGACTTCCAACCTCTAGAACTGTGAGAAATAAATTTCGTTATTTACAAGGCATCCAGTCTGTGACGCTTTGTTCTAGCAGCCTGGACTAAGACAGTTATTCCCCCAAAAGTCAAGATCATGGCTACTTTGGGTGGATGGCTCTGATTGAATCCAGCCGGTGGGTGGGCTTCTGAGATTTGTGTGGCTTTCTATAACTGTGCTTTATTTTATCATGAAAGAGTAATTATAGGAGAGAGGAATCAAGGGGACATTGGGTCCCAACTAATATTGCGTACTAATACTAAAGCCACTATAATTCTGGCTCACATCTTTTGAACATGTATCCTATGCAAGTTCCGTGCTAAGCACTTCTCCACAGTGGTCATTTGCTGGGAGTCAAGAGTCAACTGGCTTGATTGGGCTGCTTTACTAGCTGTGTGACTTTGGGTAACCAATTCTTTTTGAGCCTCTGTATGCTCATCTATAAAACAGAGTAATACTAGTATATCTTTCCTAAGGCTGTTGGAGTAAGTGAGGTTTGTGTATAAAGCCCTTAACACAACGCCCAACTCATAGTCCATGCCCAATCAGTCGGAAGCATGGCCACATCCCTGTGAGGTGGCTGTGATTACTCTCATAGTTTAGGTGAAAACATTTAAGGTTCTGAGACGTTAGGTCGTGGAATTATTCAGTGGTGAAACTAGGCTTGCAACCTTTCAGTTCTGCTTTCCCAACCCATTAACTTCCTTCCAGTGAAAGGCGGTGACATGGCACGTGACAGTGACCCGGCCTGGCTCCACAGCTCTGTTTTGAAGGATAGCTGGGGTCTTGCTCTCTCCTTTGCCTCAACACACGATGTTGTAATTTCACTACCAAAAAGCGAATCCAGCAGCATCGTCCAAAGCTCGGCTCCCTGAAGCATTCTTGGAAGAGGGAGTAAGGGCAGGAAGGACGCGTGGCTGTGCCCGGGGCCCCTTCAGCAGAGGCATAAACAAGCCTCCACCCCCGGAGCGGGCCAGGGAGCCCAGCGAGGCAGCTGGTTGGATGCATTACCCACGTCGTGCTGAGAGAGAAAATAAGTAGCATTCCTCTGCTGAAGTTGAGGCGTAAACAAGGAGCAAGTACTTTTAAGGATAATTACCAAATATTAGAAATGTATTGTTCCTTCCCCACTCCCAAGACACTTCTAGGAGCTCCAGCTGTGCTAATAATGTTTTGTGCACCACTTCCAGGGCCAGAAGTATTGTTCCAAGACAAAGGTTCCTCATCTGTGTTTGTTCTTGTTTCCATCAACACTTGAAACCTAGTTCACCTACGTTTTCTTGGGGCTCCTTGTTTTGTTTGGAAGCTGAGAAGAATAAAAAAAAAAACAAAAAAAACAAAAACAAAACTAGCATTTGGAGTTAAGATCTTAGATGGGTCTTAATTTCTCTGCTCCCCGACAATCAAAAAGCAAGTAATACTTACCTCATAATAGAACCGAGGTGAAGATGACTGAGGGAACATATGTGAAAAGCCTAGCATAGAGCTTGGCACACAGTAAGCAACATAAATGAAGGTGCCTCCCTCCCCACCTCCCAACATATCATGAACATGAGAGTCAAGATGGCAGATACATAGCCTGTAAGCTTCTTTCCTCCATGGTATCCACAGTAGACATTATTAATTAATCACAGTATTCTTTCCTGTTTGGATTTGTTTGCAGCCATACCAAACAAATCACCACAAATTTAGTACATTAAAACAACACAATTTTATTATCTCATAGTTCTGTGGGTTTGAAGTCCAACACCAGTCTCTTTGGGCTAAAATCGAGGTTTTGGCAGGGTTCCTTTCCTTTTTGGAAACTCAAGAGTAAAATCCAATTTCTTGCCTTCTCCAGCTTCTAGAGACCTCTCTCTCCAGTCCATGAACATACCCCCCTATGTTTCAGAACCAGCAACACAACACAGCACTGAATCCTTTTCATACAGCTCTTACTCTTTGACCATAACCAGAAAATGTTCTCCACTTTTCAGAGCTCATGTTCTGGGCCCACAGGATAATCCAGGATTATCTCCCCATCCCAAGATCCTTAACCTTAATCAATCTGCAAAGTCCCTTTTGTTGTGTGAGGTAAAACATTCTCATGTTCTGGGGATTATGATGTGGACATCTTTGAGGGCCATTATTCTACCTACCTTACTTCTTGGTGCAGTACTCAAGGCAGCCACTACCAGTGGATCACAGTTTGACCTGCGAGATCAAATCTATTTGGCCTGTGAAATAAAAGCTATCCCTACTTTGAAGACTCATCAGGAAAGGAGGAGAAAAAAAAAAAAAAAAAAAAAAAAAAAAAAAGCAAAGCTGGTCAGGGGATAATTGAAATCAAAAGAAAACATTTAACCGCATGCTAAACACTTTTTGTTTTTGTTTTTTTAAAAAATCTGTTTGCCAGGATTCTCTTATTGCCACAGCAGAAGTAGCAACAGAAATCAGAAATGTCTGGTCCTCCAGCAGCTATGGAAGGGAATATCCTTTTCAGGTTGTCTTTCTATCCATGGGCTCCCAGGGTTCCAAAACCCCCAGGGCCTCTCACCTGCAGTGCTCTCACATGGAGTCATGTGCAATCACACACCAGCCTAAACCCTTTAAAAAAACAAAACAAAACAACTTAATTGAGATATAATTGACCTATAATACTCTGTCCATGTTCAAAGTGTACAATGTGGCAGGCTTTGACATATGTATATGCCTCTGAAACTATTACCTCAATTCAGATTATGATCACATTTGTCCCCAACCAAAAGTCTACTTGTGCCTCTTCGTCATGCTCTTTTATTCCCTGTCCATTCCCAGATTACCACTGATCTGCTATTGTCACACTAGTTTTCATTTTCTTGAATTTCGTATAAATGGAATCATATGCTAAGTATACTTTTTTGTCTGGTTTCTTTCAGTGGAATGATTTTGAGATTTACAGCCATGTTTTATGTATCAGTAGTTCATAGATTTCATTGCTGAGTAACACTTCACTGTAAACCACAGTTTTGTTTATCTTTTTACCTGTCAAGGGGAATTTCAGGTTTTGGCTGTTACAAATAAAACCCCTATAAATATTTATGTACAAGTCATGTGTGGGCATATGCCTTTCTTTGTCTTGCATAAACACCTATGAGGGTAATGGCTAGGGCATGTGGCAGGCGTATGTTTAACTTTCTAAGAAACTGCCAAATTGTTTTCCAAAGTGGTTGTACCATTTTACATCCTTACCAACAGTGTATGAGAGCTTCTGTACCTCTGTGTTCTTGGCAATTGTTAGTATGGTTAGTCTTTTTAATTTTAGCTATTCTCACAGATGGGTAGTGGTATTTCATTGTTTTACTTGCATTTTGCATTAATGATAATAATGTTGAGTATCTTTGTAACTTGCTGGTTCGCCACGCAGGTTGCTTCTTCAGTGAAATTTAAGTTCAAATCTTTTATCCATTTTTTAAAAGTTGGATTATTTTATTATCAGATTTTAGAGTTCTTTAAATATTCTGAATACAATTTTCTTGTCAGATACATGATTTACAAATATTTTCCCTCATTATGTAAGCCATCTTTTCATTCTCTTAACAGTGTAATTCAAAGAGCACAAGTTCTTAATTTTGATGTAGTATGCTGTATCAATTGTGATTTTGATGTTATATCTAAGAAATCATAAAGATTTCCTCTGTTTTCTTCTATGAACTTTATAGTTTTAGGTTTCACATTTAGGTCTATGATATATTTTGAGTTGATTTTTGTATATCATGTGTGGTATAGATTAAAGTTCTATTCCTCTTCCCTTGCCCCGTATCGATGTTCAATTATTCTATCACTATTTGATGAAAAGACATCTTTTTCCACTGAACTACCTTTGTCCTGTTACTGAAAATCAATTGTCCATATATCTGTGGGTCTATTTCCGAAATCTTTATTCTGATCCATGTATCTATTTATCTATCGTGACACTAACTGACAGTTACTGCATCTTTATAGTAAGCCTTAAAATCAGGTAGTGTTAACTTTCCAACTTTTAAAATTGTTTTTAAAGCTATTTTGGCTGCCCAAGGTCCTTTGTATTTCCATATCAATTTTAAAATTAGCTTGTCAATTTCTATGGTAAACTCTGCTAAGATTTTGGTTGAAATTGTTTTGCAGCTATAGGCTAATTTGAGGAATATTTGACATTTTAACAATATTGAGTCTTCTGATCTATGATCCATTTACTTAGATCTTCCTTATTTTTTTTTAAGCAATGTTTTGTAGTTTTCAGGCTACCGATCTTACAAGCATTTTATTGGAAATAACCTCTAACTGTATTTGTTAATGCTATTTTAAATGACATTATTTTATAAATTTTAGTTTCTGATCATTCATTGCATATATATATATATATATATATATATAATCTTTATATTGATTTCGTATCTTGAAAACTTGATAAACTTATTTACAAGTTCCAGTAGTTTTTTGTTTTTGTTGGTTTGATGGGGTTTTCTACATAGATGAATGCGTCATCCGTCAGTAAAGACAGGTTTAGTCCTTCGTTTCTAATATCCATACAATTTACTTCTTTTTCTTGACTTATTGCATTAGCTAGACCATCAGTACAGACTTGAACGGAAGTAGTGAGAATAGACATCTTTTTCTTCTTTCTGATCTTAAGGCGAAATCATTCAATCTTTCATTTCATTTTATCAATAAGCATGATGTAAGGTTTTTATAGATGCCTTTTATCAAGTTAAGGAAGTCCCCCCATTCTTAGTTTGCAGAGATATATTTTTTCTTTCAAAAATGGATATTGTATTTTGTCAAATGCTTTTCTACCTCTATTTTGAAGATTATATGTGTTTTTCTATTTCAGACTATTGGTATGGTGAATCACATCAATTTGTTAAATGTTCAAACTTTGGATTTCTGGGATAAAATCCCAAACAATGCCATTTACTTGGTCATGATATATTATCCTTCTTACATGTTTTTAGATTTGATTTACTTTTTAGTTGGCACTTTTTGCCGCATATTTATGAGGAATATTGGTCTGAAATTTTCTTATCTACATGCCTTAATGTTGTTATCTGTAATTGTGGGCTTAAAGAATGAATCCATAAGTATTCCGTCCTCTTCAATTTTCTCAAAGAGTTTGTGTATTTTTTTTCTTGAATGCTTGATAGATGTCCCCAAGGAAGCTATCCAGTCTTTTGAGTTTGTTTTCTTCTGAGAAAGTTGTTAACTACAAATTCAGGTTATTTCTTCTTGAATGAACTTTGGTAGATTACATCTTTCAAGGACTTTGTCCATTTAAGTTGTCTCCCTTAGAGGAATTTGTTATTTATTTTATAAACATAAAATTGTTCATAATATCTTCTTACTGCTTTAATATCTTTAGAATCTGTAGTATTGTCACTTTCCTCATTCTGAATATTTGGTAACATGTGTCTTCTCTTTTTTTCTCGTCAGTTTGGTTAGAGGTTTATAAATTTTATTGATTTCCAAAAATAAACTTTTGATTTTAATGAATTTCTCCATTGTTTTTCTATTTCCTGTTTCATTCTTTGTTCATTGATTTTGATTTATTATTTTCTTTCTTCTGCTTACTTGGCTTTAACTTACTTTTCTTTTCCTAGTTTCCTAAGGTGGGAGCTTAGGATTTGAGACCTACTTTTCTTTCTTTTCTTTTCTTTTCTTTTCTTTTCTTTTCTTTTCTTTTCTATTCTTTTCTTTTCTTTTCTTTTCTTTTCTTTTCTTTTCTTTTCTTTTCTTTTCTTCTTTTTTTAGCATAGGCATTTCAGTGCTATAAATTTCCCCATAAGCACTGCTTTAGCAGCATGCTGTAGATTCTGAAATGTTGTGTTTTCATTTCCATTCACTTAAAAATACTTTCCTCTTTCCTTTTAGCTTCCAAATATTGGAGGATTTTATAGAGAGCTGTCTCTTACTAATCTCTAATTTCATCTTCTCTAGAAAATATATTTTGTATGACTTGAATTCTTTTAAATGTATTAAGACTTATTTAGGTCTCAGAATCTAGTCTATTTTGGTAAGTGATCCAAATAGTGTTAAGCACTTTAAATATCTTTTATATTTAAACTTTACAACAATGCTTACTATTATCCCCATTTTAATGAAGAGGAAATAAGTGATACTGTATGCCCATTTTAAGGAGAAAGGGATGAGGATCAATCAATATGAGTAACTATTGAATGCCAGACAGCTATTAAGTAGCAGAACTAGGGTGCAATTCCAGGTCTGATGGCAGAGCCAAGCTATTAACCACCCTTCCACAATTCCTCCACAGCCATTTCTCATCCCGATAAGCAGGAGGTGGCGGGTGGGGGGGGGACCACTTCTGCTCAAGAGAGTATGTTCAGAGGTTAATTCCCTCTCTCTGTAAGTGCTGGGATCTATCTCCTAAATTGCTCTTTCCTAGCATAAACACAATTGCTTCAGTTGTTGCAGACATAAAGGTGAATTCTGTGTGAAGGTAAGAGATGCCTTAACCCTCAATTGCTAATTTGAATCAGAACCTTGCTTCTGAGCCCTGCTGTCGTCTGATGCTCAATTACTAGGTTAATCTGATCACACCCAAGAACAAAGACTGACACAAGGTGCTTTTTGCCTCTTCCCTGCAGGTAGCAGGGCATGGCTAATTGCCCCTCAGAGCCCAATAATACTTAGGGAAACTCTGGACTAACAGACTCTGTTTGTATGTTCCTTGAATTTGCATAATAGCTTTCAAGTCAATGTGCATTGAAATGACTCTTTCCTTACTCTTTTCTTGAATTTAACTGTCAGGTATTAAAAGTATGATCTTATTGCTAGTAAACGTGGTTACAGTCCTTGTTCACTGGGACTGATGCCAATCTGGGAGCCTATTAGTCCAATTCAACAAAAGAATTTTTGATCATCTGCAGATCCGATTATCCAAGTGATCCAGCCTCTTTCATACTCCTATTACCACAGTAATTTGACTTGGCTGTTAATGATCTTTCTGGCTGCAACCCGCACAATGGGTTCATTTGAATAGATGTCTTTCAGGGGCATGTTCCACTTATATACAAAGTCAATTTAACTTCTACAGCTATTTGCAGGCACCCAAATTGTTCATAATTGACTGCTTCCTAATGCCACTTAGCCTAAAATCTGAAAGGAAAGGAGTGTGCTGCCTAAGTGAGCTGCTCATTTCACACACCATTTCTGTACCACTTGAAATGCTAAATGGCCAGTACCAAAGAAAGGAAGAGAACTCCTGGGGATCTTCTTTGAGCCCCTAAACCTCTAAACTTTCACTGAGGTAGACTGGCTTTTACATGCTAATTATTAGCCTGCAGATTGCTAAAAAGTTAAAACTCTTTGGTAAGACTATGTAGTCCCCAGAAGTTACTCTGTGGTATGTAGCATCTGATTTAAATTTCTCCTGAGGAATGATGGAAAGGATGTGGGATAGGGGAGTTCTGTAGTAAAACCAAAGTACAAAGAAGCCATTATTCTAGTTGATAGATAATTGCTTAGGTCTTTGCTTTCTCCTAAATAGACACGATGAGGTTGAAATAACCTTTCCTTTAAGATTCTGCAAATTTTTGACAAGCCACTAGATAGCAATGGCAAATCAGTTTTGTCTTATGTCAGTGGATTGGTTTGCATTAAATTCTTGGGGTTCTGTCTTTGAGAATGATTCTGAGGCCATATTCTTGATCAATGGGGAAGAGTAAGGTGGACAATTAGTGATGTCTCCCATGAACACAGTAATAAGGAATAACAGCACACCCAGAGTGCTAGGCTTTACACCAGCCACTTGGAACATAGGAGTGAACAAGACAGATGCAGCTGATGAACTCAGAAAACTCTCAGGGTGGGAATGATTACTAAGGTCACTTTTTATTTTGTTATTCTAAATTTTTATGGTCCTTGTTCTGCCTACCAGTCTAACTATTAATGAATTATTGTAAAATAACCACAATGTCTCCATTAAGACCATTCAGTATAGTTACCTAGCAGGAAAACCCAATAAGAGGAAAGGTGTTTATTATATCAACTAGGATTTATCTTATAGTTGTTGTGTTCTTTTTATCTTTAAGAGCACACTGGCCAAGAAGACCTTCATCTTGAAGAAGGTGCTCCTTACCAAACCAGTACATTTCTCCATGGTGCTAGGTGGCTGCAATCCTGACCAGAGTCAACTCTTGTTTATGGAGAATGGAAATCAGTCGACAGAAGAAGATTATCTATGGAGATGGAATGGTGGATTACTGTCTTTCCTGAGGCCACATGAGACAGCAATTCCTGAGAGAGCAATTGGACCAGGATAAAGTACATTCACTTTATTGTTAACTGACCAACAGCTGTTTCCAGATGTTCCCAGCGCTGGTTATGTAGTTCATGCTCACTCACATGCAAAGGCCCTCTCCATGTAGATCACTGGATGTCAACAACAGTCTGGTAGGGACAGGCTCTGTGAGTCTTGTAACTGCAACTTTGCAATGCTGGCACCAGAGTCAGAGTCTAGAGCTCACTGCAAAAGGCACCCCCTCTGTGCACAGATGATGCAATGGATCAGTGTCTTTCTCACCATGGTGACAGCAGTTGACATGGAAACAGTTGTTCCCGCTTATACACATAATCATTGTCCCTCACTCAGGCTTGCCAAATGTCAAAAATATTTGCCTGCCCAGCATCCATTTCTCCCATCTCTAGGAAATGCAGTAAGATTATCTTTTGGGAAATCATCTTTATTGAACACCCAAAGCAGTTGTTTTGGATATTACCTGTCCAAGCTCAGTATATAACCAATACCTGGTCAAAAACTAAATCACAGGAATGTGTAACCCATTCTGAGTCCATGAGTGTCAGCTCCAGATTCTGCTAAAATGATTGGGAAAGTGGTAGGGTTTTGCCTGCTATTATCAAGCTGATGGACTATAAGCCTGAAGCTGCTGGCAGCTGTTTGTACCACCAGCTGTGTAGAACATGCTTGAAAATAAAGAAAATTTAGAGAAAAAACAGAGTTAAGGAACTAAGAGAGACAATTTGAGCACCTGTGTCCAGCCTGACCTGAACTTAAATACACCTTTTGACTTTTCAGTTATACAAACCAATTTTTGCCTTTTCTTGCTTAAGGAAGTTCTCATTTAGGTTTCTATCACTTGCCGCCCCCAAAGTCCTGATGAATAGATAGGTTTTCTCCCTTTGTGGAGATTTTCATAGGAATGGAGTAGAACTAGAGATCTAATTGAAACTCTGAAAGCTTCAGCATTTGAACAATCTGTATCTTTCTATAAGCAAAGCTTATATATCAGTTCATTGGCACATGACTAGTTAGCAATTGCAACCTGCCAAGCATTGTGTTGGATACACAGTGAGGAAGGAAGTGAGGGAGGAAGATGCCAGCCAGGATCTCTGTCCTCCCGGAGTTTACAATCTAGCCAGGAAAGCAGAAGTAATACAAGTTAAAACTTAGAGCAGAAGTTCTCACCTTCAGGACGACAGTGCACTGGTGAGTCATCATATATTACGAAGTACGCTGCAAAGAATCTGTGACTCATGAAGCTAAAGTACCAATGTTGGCAGATGATTTAAAAAATAAACATGAATTAGAGTAGATTCAAGGTTATCACAATAATAATGTCATATTCATTCATTTGGTTCTCCAGAATTATTTCCTGAGTGGGGAGAAATGATTGACATAATAGCACACACCCACGTACCTGTGTCTACAGTAGTGTACTGTTCTCAAGGATGCTCTCCACCATATGTCCCCAAACAATGGCAATAATATCAATGTGCAGGAGGAGAAAGAGTAGCAGCAACCAGAGAATTGCCAACATTGTTTGTGTACTGTTCAGGTACCAGGTACTGTGCGGAGAGCATGTTTCATTTACTATACATGAGAAACCTCTGAGTAATTATCCTCCCTGTCTGGCAGATTAAAGACCAACTTAGTGTTAAAAAGTGTGACTCAGGCTCAACTAGTGTTCAGAGGAGGGAGAGATCAGCATAGGCTGGATTTATTGGAAAAGGTCCCAAGGAGGGTGTAAGCCTTAAACAGGACCATGAATGACAAGCAGAATCTGCACAAGCAGGGAAGAAGAGAGGCATGCAGACTCTGAGATTAGTGAGACAAATGCAGTACATTGGTGCCATTCTCACCCTCTGGGCACCTTTACAGCTAGGACCAAGGCATTGTGGGACAAGTGGGACAGCCTAGCACCTGCTTGGCTGTTGCGTGCCTTCCTTGCCTTCTCCAAACCTTTGTCCATGCTGCTCATTCTACCCTTGCCTCCTTCAGTTAAGTAGCTCCTGAGAGACCCTGGACACTTAGATCCTTCTCTACCATCTCTTGAGAAGTGGAGCTGCCCCCTGGGGATAACTGAAACAAACTACTTTTTCCTTGGCTGCTGACAAACTTCAGTGTCCCTTCAGGCTGCCAGTTCTCTGGACTCCCCACTGCAGTGCTTCCCCTGGGCTCAACCCCAGCTGTAGACTTGTCCCCACTTTTCATCTCATCATGCCCCAAACTCTAGAGCAGCCCCTCCCGTGCGCCCAAATGTAGCTGCCCTGTACCCCCTCTTTCTTTCACTCAGCCAGGTAGCCTGTTTGATAGCCATGAGCTAGCATCCTAAAAAAAACCCAATGAACCAACCAACTAACCATCCAACCAAACCCAAATCTGCTCCCTTCCCTTGCTAAACCTTTATGATTAATAGTAAGCATCTAGTGCCTGCTTGGTATGTGCCTGGCACCATCCTAAACAGTTGTATGCATTTCTTTATCAGATCTTCCCCAGGAGACAGCAAAATGGGGCTGGTGCCACCTACACTTTATAGACCAGGAAGTTGTGGCTAAGTAACCTACTGATTTGCCAAGTGAAGTCAGCAGCGTGATGACACACAGACTGGTGCTCTTCAGCATTGCTCTCCTATATCAGTGGTGGCCTCTGGGATCAAACCCCACAGCCTTGGGCTCCCCATCCAGGACCTCAACCATCTAGACTTGGGTCAGTTCTCTAGTCTTTTTTTTTTTTTTTTTTTTTAATTTTTTTTAGTTCTCTAGTCTTGACTTCCCTCACAACACATTCTGACCACCAGACCAGACAATGGGCAGTGGCCGGGTCTACTCTGCCTTCCCCCACTACCAAGCTGTGGCTTAGGCTGGGTCCTTTACCTGAAATGCCAGCCCTCACCACCTCCACTCGTCAATCCACCCTTTAAAAACTGCCTGTTCCTCAAGGTTTATCAATATACCACGTCACCTCATTGCCATCAGAATTAATTTCTGTCTTTCCCACGTACGTCTGTCATCTCTTTCACAATACGTCTCTCTTGGTTTGCTGTTATTTGGGTGTAGTTATTTTATCATGAATCCCTGACAGGCAGGAAGGAGGTTTTGTTCTTAGTGTGTTCCACACAGGCATTTAGATCAGTGCCCTGCATGTGGGAGCTGCTCGAGAAACGTCAGCACAGTTAAGCTGAATGGCCGCCAGCTCTACCTTCTCCAAATACCTTTCCACTGTGGCCCACTCAAATTGCTTGGAATGTGCACCAGTAGAGTCATTCCTTTGATATAAAACTTTGATTCCAGAAGATCTCTGCTGAAATGTGAGGGGTAATGGATTAACTCATTAATACTTCGGGTTATTAGTGACTCAACCCCTAGAGTTAAATCATGAAGTGGTCTAGAAAGAATGGACATATTTTCCAAGGTAACTGATGCCTCATTTCTCAGTGTGGACACACTTGAGGATATGTTCAAACCTACCTCTTTTACCAGTGAAATGATTTCCCAGTGGTTATGGGCTTCTAGACCATTTCCTGTGATTATTCAATAGCTCTGTACAAAGAGACAGCATGATCTTTCTTGTTCTTGAGGTGATGTGGGTGCAACAGGGAGCACAACACTGCCCCAGTTTTGATCACGAAGCTTGCTGTATCCCATTCAAAGGCCTTTGTGCAGAAACTCCGACAATGGAGGAATGGGCAACAGGAACTCTAGTGAGCTGAATATTGTCTCCCAAATTGATGTCCACTTAGAACCTCAGAACATGACCTTATCTGGAAACAGGTTCTTTGTGGATATAATTAAGTTAAGATGAGGTCACATTGCATTAGAGTGGCCTCAAATCCAGTGACTGGTGTCCTTAAGAGAAGAGGACACATAGAACCACAGAGTAGAACATGTGGAGCTAGGGGCAGAAATTGGAAGGGACACAGCTATAAGCCAAGGAATGCCAAGGTGGCCCACAACTACCAGAAGCCAGGGGAGAATCATGGGATAGATTCTCTCTCAGAGACTCCAGGAGGAACCAAACCCTACCAATACCTTGATTTGAGGTGTCTAGCCTCCAGAACTGTGAAAGAGTAGATGCCTGCTGGTTTAAGCCGTCAAATTTTATGGCAGCCAGTACAGGAATCAACATACACAGATGGCCTAACCTGTACCAGGTACTTTACTTCTGCTATGACACAACCCTCAAGAAAGAAATTATGACCCCCTTGTTATAGATGGGAAAGACTGAGACACAGAGGCTAAGAACTTGTCCATCACAAACCTGGAAAAGTGGAAAAGCTGGGTCTTGAGTCTTTGAAGCAGTATTAGGCTATAGGTGATTTTCTTCCATCCTTGACACTCTCTCAATTTTCTTTCCCTGGGGGCTGTCTAGGTACCAGGAACTGTGGCAAAAAGTCTGTATGCTGGCTCCTAGGGCAGTAATCTTGGTTCCCAGATGTCTCCCAAATGCACATGGTACCTCCTGGTACATAATAGTTGCTCAATAAATATTGCCAAATAAATTAATCCTCCCCCAAATTTCATGAGATAGACATGATCATTATACTCATTTTACAGAAGAGGAAAATGAGGCACAGACAAAGTCAGTAACATGCCCAGAGTCCTGACTGCTGGTATCAGATCACAGGATATGATCTGTTCTCTCACACACATGCCAAGTGACACTGACACTTGTGAACCCAGTTCCTTAGAATTACTTGCTCTTCATCATCTTCTCCGTATCACCATATCCACTAACATTTATTGAGCATTGCTCAGTGTTAGTGCTGGGCAAGGTGTTTTGCAAACAGTCTTACCTTTAACTCTTATTGTACACCTATGGGCCAGTTGCTACTAGTATCTGCTTTAACATCCTGGGAACTGAAGCTCAGTGAAATAAAGTAATGATTCCAGTGTCACAGAGCTGGTAAGCACCAGGATCAGGGTTCAAGTTCAAGTCTCTCTTATTCCAAACCTTGTGCTTATAGCCACTAAGTGGGTTGTCTCTCTTAGCAGAAGCTACACCAAAAGAATAGAAGTTACCCTGCCCTCCCTGCCTTTTTTTTTCCCCAGGCTCCCTCCTCCAGATCCACAGATAGGACTTCTATCTCTGCCTAACCCTGGGTTGTCTGTGTTAACTCAGCTTATCTTGGGTTGGTTCTCTTTGCCCTCTGCTAGAAAGCATAAAGTTCTTCTCAGGACTCCTCTCTACTTTTCTTCATCCAAAGCCGGGGTTGGTTCATTCACTTGTCTGTCAAACAGAGACGGGCTTAAAGATAGAAGAGGACCATGCATATACCAGGGATGTAGCAGTGAAAAGATAAATGCTGTTTCTCCTCCCAGGAGACTTCATCTAATGTTTTCACCCTGCTAGTTCCCAAAAGTCCTATCTTATTTATTTCCCTAGGCAACTGCCAGCTTCACACCATAGTGAACATTTTTTATGCAATCCCAAGATGCATTTCTATCCTGAGCTAAGGATACTTAAAGATTCAATAATGATACTGCACTTTAACAGGGATTCCGTTGTCCAAAATAATGATCAATGGGAGAGTTTCTGGCATCAGAAAAGAGAGGGCTTCCCACCCCAGGACTTGCACCATAGAGATGGGTGTCCATCATGCTTGTGAGAAAGCCTGGTTTTGCCTAGAGAGGCCCCTACGTTCTCCTTGGTCTGAGTATCTAAGAAGATCCTTTAAATATGACAGTGGGAACAATAAGGAAACCCAGAGAACATCTTGACCATCCTTCCCTGTTCACTAGGGAGAAAATGGGACTCTCCAAAGGAAGTCACTTTCTAAGCTGACAAGCACTGGCTTCAGAATCCCAGTACCTTCCCATACATGCTATTGGGTCACCAAATCAGTGGTCTTTCTGGATGTCCTTGAGAAGGGAAGCAAAGAGGGTTCATCCAGGGCCTCTCCTGGAACTTGCCATTTATAATCATGTCAAGGTGACCTACCATGGAGTTGGCTCTGGAGCCCAGGAATAAAAATGTGAAGAGGAAGGAGAGGCTGAGAAGGGCCTTGATGCAGAGCAGGCAAAGGCAGCGAAGGTGGTGCTGAGTGGAACCAGGGCTTGAGGATTTATCTCACCAGGCAGAAAACAGATTCGGCAGATGGGCCTCAGCAGTCCTGCAAAGCTGGGGGCCCTCAGAACAGGCTTTTTTCACTGAATTGTGCATTCTCCGGAAAGGACAATCCAGCTTAAGAATAAAGCCAAGTGTGCACTTAGTCCAGAGCCACATGTAGGAGGAGGGGGCCCTCCTCATCTTCTGTCATGACCCCATTTTGGACTGGAAATTCTAGAACCTTCTATCTGCATCCCTACATCTAGGGTGCAGTAGCAGCTGCTCAATCAATATTTATTGAGTGAATGAGTCTCCTGGGAGGGGTATGTGTTAACATATTATCTGCTGCTATAATAGCTTTGTGCAAATTAGCTTAAAATTAAAATGAACACTTCTTTAGTACTTTGCATCTTATTAATGCAGCGTATGCAGAATGCCATTTAATTTTCACAGCATTCTTGGACAGGGTATATTTGTGACCTTGGGTAAATTATTTAAACTTTCTATGCCTTGGTTTCTCCATCTATAAAATGGAACTAATAACACCTATCTCATAGAGGTAGAATTAATGGGATAATAAATGTAAAGTATTAGAGAATCTTTTCATAGGAACTGTGACCTCTATATTGTGGCCTGTTTCTCCATTCCTGGAAGACAGGCTAATAAGTGGTGGCTTAGGATATGGAGACAGAACTGTAGCTGATGTCAACACGTCCTCAGTCACCATCTTGGATTTCAATTTAGCTGGCAAACAGTCTCCCCCAAGACAGAATGTGGGCTGGTATCCACTTCTGCCCTCACAACTTTAGCCCAGAATTTCACTTTGGAAGGCATTAGAGATTCTTTTTCCTCGGTTGTTTACTTGTTCTCAGGTCATGTGGAAAGCCCTCTAGACACTTCTGACAGTGTTATCATGGGCCAGAGAACTGGTGAGGGAGGAGCTGGGAGGAAAGTGTGAGAAGGGCCCAGGGGTTGCTGCCATCTTGCTTTGATGTTTATCCTCCACATTTTTCTAAGCTGGATCTTCACAAGTGTCCCAGTGCCAAGCTGAGTACCCTCCCTGGACTCTCTCTGTCCCCTTCTGCCTCACATCCTCCGGTCTGAGCTTGGCACTCTTCCTGGCTGCACCTTCCGTCTTCCCTCTATGACTGCTGCCTTGCAAGGGAATGGGTCTGTGAATATCAGGGGCAAAGAGGAGAAGAGCTTCAAGGCACAGAGAGAGTGAAAGGAAGACAGGACAGGAACTTACCAAAAAAAGCAAAGCAGTGGATGCTGGGCGTGGGTGGTAGAGGGTGACAGTTAGTCAGAAGATGAGTACCCAGAAGGTGGAGTGGGTTCAGCCGTTGATGAGGACTTGAAACTTGGGACATTTCACATCAGTGGTGGCAAGTGGCCAGCCTATGGGCTGAATCCTTCCAAATACTAATTTGGGGGCCCATACAGTGTTTTAAAACTTAGGAAACTTCTCATAAAAAACAAAATATCTAGCTTGGAAAATCTGGTCAGGCAGTGTTCGCATTTCATCATGGCAACAGTGGACTGGAACTGGATAGCCCACCTCTCTGGTTGGGGCAAAAGCCATTTCTAGTTTACAGCAGATCTTACCACTCTCTATTGCACTCTCTACTGCATGACATGCAGCCTGGTTCTCTTACTTAAATTATCTTCCTAGTCCCTGTAGGTACCTGAGTTTAAGAGACTTAGTGTATACATATCATTTTTAGCACCGGTTGGGGAACCCATCTTTTCCTTAAGCAGCCACCCCCACAGTACAGACCTGAATGCACAGGCAACCACCATGAGATGACGGTTTTGAAAGGAAGAGTAGAGAAGGATGGAGGGAGAAGCAGGAATGCAAAGGAAGAGAAAAGCAGAAAGTAAGAAAGGAAAAAATCCAGGGCAAGGGAAAGGGAGGGCAGACAATTGAGGAGAGAAAGTCAGACTTCTCCTTACCCAGCTGGCTCCCTGGCTCCCTGAATTTCCTTAAACAAGGCGTGTGATCTTTGAGGGTCAGTGACTTTCCTCATTAGTATCAGGTTACACGATGTGCTCATGGTCAAATAGCGAACTTTCCATGGGAATCCTCTGAGAGTAAATCAAATGGAGATT
Source organism: Canis aureus (assembly GCF_053574225.1). Taxonomy (NCBI): domain Eukaryota; kingdom Metazoa; phylum Chordata; class Mammalia; order Carnivora; family Canidae; genus Canis; species Canis aureus. The sequence continues at coordinate 52,731,239 of NC_135614.1, forward strand.
CTCAAATAAATTAATCAATGACAACACGCTGTTTATATTAGCTTTCCTGGGTGATTGACTTAATATTTATTGAGTCTAGAATTTGTGCTACCGTATAAATGACACCATTACTACCTTCTTCCAGCTTGAATTAATTTCTCAAGATAAGGCATTTGGTCACAAGTGTTTCTAGGTGAAAGCTTCCATAAAGGGTGGTGGGGTTCTGTGGGTGAGGTAAGGACAAAGAGAGAGGTGAGGTTTGTTGTCAATTGTTTCATTAAAACCTCAATCTTAACCACCCTTTAAAACGGTCCTCATTTCCCTGACTACCTGATGTTTGCCAATACTGCAGCTGATTTACTGTAAAAAAGCTGAAAATGGATGCTATTTCTGAAAGAAAGAGCTCTTATGCTAAAGAGGTTTAAGGACTTCCTGTTTGTTCAGGTCTATGAGGATTAGCTCTCTGATCGGCTTTTCCTAACGCAGTCACCAAATTAGTCTAGAAATTATACATTTCAGTTATTCAGTGAATAATTCCTGAGCACCTACTATATACCAGACACTCTTCCAGGCGCAGGAACAGAAAGGAAAGTCCTTTTCTTTCTCGAAGTCCCCAGCCTAAAGGGTGGAGACAGGTATTAAATTAACTCACATAGCCATTCCCAGTGGTTGGGAGTGAAGTAATTTAAATGAAGCCCTGTAGGGGGAAGTGAAAGGGAGAGGGCTTTTTTAGAAAGATGCTCACTGAGAAGCAACCCTGCCCTGGCTGCTGAATGATAGATAGGATGGATCCATCTCTCTGAAGATCTGGGGAAGGGTGCTCCTGGCAGAGGGAACAGCAATTGCAAAGTCTTGGAGGCAGATAGGAGCTTGCTTTGTGCAGGCCTCTGAAGGAATGGCAGTTTTGGAGCTGGGACACTCGCGCTTGCTTAGAACTAGTGAGACAATCAGTTACAAAATATTTTAGGGATGTGCAGTTTTGTTACTTTTAAGCACCAATACTAATTGGAAGCAGGCTAATAAATAACTGTACTGTGGAAACCCTTAGGGAACCTACTTTGATGAATAGAGAAGAAGTATTTGTAATTATCATAACAGGATTGTCTGTAAATAAATGCCTCTAAAAATGCCTAATTTGACATTTTAAAAACAATTTGTCCTCTTAAAGCGGTTTAAACACACTGTCTCTTGAATGCTGTTAAGACCTTTCATTTGCATTCTAAATCTCCCATCTCTTCTTTCCTCTTCCCCTCTAATAAGTTCTAAACAGCTCTTAAGAGCTTGGAGTTCTTCGTAGATTTTGAAAGGGTCAACATTGGCCAAGCTCTTGCCTGAATTATCACAAATTCTTAATTAATAGAGTCTAGATTTTGAAGGCATTCCTAGAATAATAATAATTGATAGCTATTATATTAGTTACATACGTTTATCAATTTTTGGTATGAGTACCTTCGTAATGCTATACTGCAACTGAAAAAAATGAGGCTCAGAGAGGTTATGTAACTTGATCAAGCTTGCATGACAAGGAAACAGGAGTCAAGATTTGAACCCAGGTCCCCTGAGCACACTAGTGCTAGTACTAGTGAGTACACTAGTAAGTGTGGTAAGTACAGTATTAGAAGTTAAGCGGCCTAGTTTCTAGTCTCTGATTCACCATAAACTAACTCTGGACACTGGCAGTGTTTAATCTCCCTAGACCTTAGTTGCCTCGTCATTAAAAATCCTCCTCGTGGGGAATCCCTGGATGGCTCAGCGGTTTAGTGCCTGCCTTCGGCCCGGGGCATGGTCCTAGAGTCCCGAGATCGACTTCCATGTTGGGCTCCCTGCATGGAGCCTGCTTCTCCTTCTGCCTGTGTCTCTGCCCCCCTCTCTCTCTGTCTCTGTCTCTCTCTGTGTCTCTCATGAATAAATAAATAAAATCTTTTAAAAAAATCCTCCTCATAATACCTGCTTAGTTGAACCAGAATGTATCCATTCCTAAATATCAGCTGCAAACGTGCCAAAAAGTATGTGGGGTGGGGTGGGGGCTTCAGACATGACGATGCAGGAGCTGGCTGCATGAAGTTTACCATCGTATGAAAGGAACAGAGATTATTTTCACAAATAAGAGTAAAATTACAATGGGCACAGGTGTTCTGAGTCTTTACATAGCTGGGCCTGGGCTAGCTTGAGAGTCCGGGGAAGGCAACTTGAGTGACTTCTGAACTAAGAGCAAAATGTCAAGTGAAGTTAGCTCCGTGAAGGGAAGAGGGTGTCAGTGGTGTGATGGAACATCTTCCAGGAGCAAGGCCAGTCTGTGCAAAGGCCCTCTGGAGGGAGGAAACTTGGTTCTGAAATGAGGCCAGTGTGATTAGGATGTGAAGGGATGTGAAGGAGGAAGAAGTTGGAAAATTAGAGATCAATCAGACAGGGTCATGTCAGGGTCCTAAGGGATCTAGCATTTTCTAGATTTTATGACTTTTTTTGTGTTGATTCCTACCTTTCTTTTGCTGTCCCAAGAACCTATTCCCCTAACCCTGCTACCTTGTTTTCTTTTCTCTTTTCTTTTTTTAAAGATTTATTTCTTTATTTGAGAGAGAGAGAAAGAGAGAACATGGGTGCATGAGCAGCAGAAGGGGCAGACGGAGAGGGAGAGGGTCCTCAAGCAGACTTCCCAGTGAGTGTGGAGTCTGGGGCTTGATCCCAAGACCCCAAGACCATGACCTGAGTCAAAACAAAGAGTTGACCATTTAACTGAGTAAACCACCCAAGCAGCCCCCTTCTTTTCTTTCAGAGGAACGGGAAGGCTTGCCTAAGCGGGTACAGTGCCCAGGGCCTTGGCACTGCTTCTGGCCAGTCTTCATTATGACTCTTCAGCAGTCAGCACAGTGGGGCTCCAGCCTGGCATTTGGGGCCCAGGAGCCTGCTGCAGGCCAGTGAGACAGCACATTTCTGTCTGAGACAAGAAAGACCCTGACATCTGTTCCTTGGCAAAAGAGCCAGACCTGCCAGGAAAGCCCAGTGGCCGAAGAAGCCTCGAATGCTGGAAAGGAAGTTACCTTCGGCAAAAACACGGGGATGAATGTCAGGCCCTTTCCTCCTGCTTCAGGAGCTGGTGACAGCGGACTCCTGGAGACAAAGGGTCCTTAGGCGCTCTGTGTTCTGGTCTGCACCCCCGCCCCACCCCCAAACTTTTTTCATTTCTAATGGTGTGACGACAGAGTTGGGCTGCTGGGCCCCTGCCTTAATCACTTTCATTCCACTGTGTCAGGGAGGGCTTTTTTCTGGAGTCTCTGAGGAAATAAAGATGATGAATAGAGGGAAATCACATTCTTTATTAGCACGGATGGGCACACAGATCCCAGTAGTAATTAATCCCAGGATGTTTACAAATTTTTTCTTCTTTGTCAACCAAGAGTTGGGGTTTGCAGTCATTGCCATAAAGGAAGAATGGAAGCTGAGCAGCCATGTTAGAAATAGAGATGGCAAAAAATTGATTAATCATCCCGTAATGCTAGGCAACAAGCAGTGTCCTTAGATGTCAAGATCCTAGGGCCCTAAGGATGAAAAAGTTACAAGACATACAGGACCTTCTTAGGAAAACTTAGATAATCCTGTGGCTTAAGCCTGAGTCAGCAAAGCCCTTTTCTTTCTTTCCTTTTTTTTTTTTTTTTTAAAGGGAAAAGGAGAATATCAATATAAAACAACTATAAGCGCCTATGGAAATTAGATTGTTTTGGAACTTTCGTGAGTAATTAAGGGTCAGACAGAAAATCCTTTGTTCCAATCCTGGGATTGTTCAGCATCTTTCCAGAACATCTGAGTTCTCTTTCTTGCCTAGTAAGGACTGGAGAATAGCTAAGGTCAGTCATTCTGGGACAGTCATTCTGACATGATTTGAGTTGTTTTGAGTTTTGGGGACACTATTATGAGCATCAAACTTTTTATGCTCTAACTCAAGAACAGGAAATTCAAATTTTGGTCCAGGCTCCATGAAGCATGAGTTGTGTGGCCTTGGGTAAGTCACTATACTGCTCAGAACTTCTGTTTGCTTGTCATAAAATCAAGGGATTATGGCCTGATAGAGTTTGAAATTTCCATGGGGCTAAATTTAAAAGTCTACACTTACAGCAATTTTAGGGTATTGGGTTGAGTATGTAATCAAAGCACGATAGATAGCCCTCATGGTTCTAAAGTGTATCTTGGTTGAGGGTGGTATATTTTTGGAATGGAGGTGGTGGGAAGGGATTTACTATTTCTTCTTTAAGATTTTTGAGAAGTGTTAAGGGGTACCAGGTGGCTCAGTCGGTTAAGCAGCCATCTCTTGGTTTCAGCTCAGGTCATGATCTCAGGGTCGTGAGATCGAGCCTTGCATCAAGCTCCTGGTTCAGCATGGAGTGTGCTTAGGAGTCTCCCTCCTGCTCCCTCTCCCTCCAGCTCATGCACTTTCTCTCTCTTTCTCAAATAAATAAAATATTTTAAAAAAATATTTTTGAGAAATGTTAAAAATAAACACTTAAGAATTATTTGTAATTTGTTCACTGAATACATAAATGTTTCTAAAGAGTTCTACAGTGCTTAAAGCAGCTTGTTCTCTCACACACTTTCATTATACTCTTCAAAGGTTTTGTTTTTTTGCATATATTCTCACTTTGGTTTCAGCTACTTTATTCTTAAAACATGGGAAGATCAGTCAGCTTCAGTTAATAGTTTGAAAATTTGTACTGTCTGGGGCTCCTGGGTGGCTCAGTCAGTTAAGCATCTGCCTTCAGCTCAGTTTGTGATCCCAGGGTCCTGGGATAGAGCCCCACATCAGGCTCCCTGCTCAGCAGGGAGTCTGCTTCTCCCTCTCCCGCTGCTTGTGCTCTCTCTCTCTCTCTCTCTCAAATAAATAAAATCTTAAAAAAAAAAAAAAGGAAATTTGTACTGTTTGAATTAAAGAAAATTTCTTATGCTTTCTGGAGCTCTGATCATCTCATCTTGAATCTTCTGAGTTCTGGGAAGCTCTAAATCCATTTACTGGGGCAAGAAGAAAAAAATTCTTGGAGGTTATCCAAAAGAGAATTAGACTACATTCCCAATGGTCTTCTGGTCAACCGTACCCTTTTTGACTTGACACTGGTCCTGCGCATCACACTCTGCTCATGAGAAAATAGCCACAAGTTTTAAGCAAACAAACTACTTCACTGGAGATGTGTTATCATGCATGAGACCACTGAGCAAAGCTAATATTGCCAAATGATAAATAAATAAAGGGAAACACAAGGTTTGTGTAAAGATGCAAAGTGGGAAAGAATATCATTTTCTCTCTAGGGATTCAACATCCACTATACCCCAAAAACTGGAGTTCACCACACTAATACTCTGAACTTATTTAACCAGATCGAAATCTCTATATCTAAATATGCTGCCAGCTGACCTTGAACAGCACCAATATTTCATTTGGTTCAAATCCATATTATTTTCTTTTGCTCCCAGAATTACCTATGTGATTTGGTAACCAGCACTTCTCATTTGAAGAGGTTTTAGATATGGGGTGTGTGTTTGTGTGTGTCTGTGTGTGTGTTGTGCCGTGTGGCAGTGATCAAGATTAGTGCTTTTAAGTTTAGGATTTTTTTTTTTACATGAAATATTTATTTCTGATGCTGTCATTCAGGCCCTTCATGTCTTTGGTATGCAATAAAACACAATTTTGTGGATTTGAGAGTTTTCTTTCTTTCCTTGTGCTGTCTTTCCTTTTTTGTTACAAAAACCAACACAGCTGCAAGAACTTTCACATCCAATAACCCGAGATAGTTCCTGTTTGCCCAGTTCCCAGATAAAAGAAAAACAAAACGAGTGTGGGGTGTTTTATCGTTTTTTGAAACAAGATACATTTTTCCCATGTTCAGATCTGAAAATACTTGGCTGTAATTTAATCTACCTTTATTAGATTACCCGGTTATGTCCACAAAATTGTGGAAACCATCCTAAATTAGTAAGGTCAGGAAGAAGTGGGTTGGATGTGAGAATTCCTGCAGTTCCTGCCGGACATGTCTTCTGAATGGGGATCAAATCGTGAGCAAAACATTGGCTTCACCAGGGACAGAGGAGCTCATCACTCTTCGAGTGTCCCCAGTGGGAAGTCTACCTTCTACTTCTTCCATGATGATTTCAGAGTAACCCCTCATTCAAGGAGTATGTTGGAAAGCTGTAGAATAGGCAAGAAATGGCCAGGTCATCCAAAAGTTATCCTTTACTGGTCCAAAAATGGTTTAAGCCTAGAGCGCCCTACATAAGATTGTCAGATACAACAGAGGACATTCGATTAAACTTGTATTTCAAATAAAAGATTATTTTTTGTCTGAGTATATCCTCAATATTGCATGGAATGTAATAATACTAAAAATTATTTATTGTTTATCTAAAATACACATTTAACTAGAAATCCAGGGGTTTTTTTATTTGCTAAATCCAGCAACAAACTTCAAATCACAGAAAAAGGCCACAATACCATTTGTAATAGCAAAAATAAAATAAAATGAAATCAGTAGACATATAGCAGGTCTGAATCTTAGGTCATAAATAGAGGTGTGCAAGATATTTAAATTTTTAAAGAGAAATCTGTTTTGCCTCTTATGCCCAAGTCAGCAGAAAATTCAGCCTCTGTCAACATGGGACCCTGCCGCTTCCTATAGCAATCCAGGATCTTAGATAGTGTCCAGAGAGTGGAGTTAGAGATCCAAACTCCAAGCCGTCATGGTGGCCAGTGACATCCTCCTGGCTTGGAGTTCAGTGGTTTAGGTATGGGGGCTCTATTTTGAGCCCTGTGGGACTAGGGGAACTTTTTTTTTTTTTTTTTTTTTGAGGCAAAGCAGCTTAGAAGCCGTGTTTGGCCATGATCTCTTCATTCTAACACTGACTTTAAATTCTGTGAACTCTCTTTCTTTCTCCTCTGGCTAATTTTAAAGACACTTTCTGACTTCTGGTTGATCTCAAAAGTATACTTTACTAATTTAGGAGATTTCATAAAAAACAGGAAGAATTTCTGTCTTCAAGTAATGCTACTACCCTATGCTTCTCACATACAAAATAATCCCTAAGGAAGTAATTCTTCATGGGTCTGAATATCTCCTTGAAATAGAAGAAGGTAAAAACAAGAAGACCGTAGATGAGATTTTTCTTCAGTGTATATTCTCTTATCCCTCCACAGGAGGAAACTTCTTTCCTTACCCATTGATGTTGGGATTTGTCATGTGACTTGCTTTGTCCAATATGATGCTAATGGACATAATCAGGCTAGGGCTTGAAATGTGCTTTTGTTGGATGCACCCTCTTGTACTCTGCCATCATCATTGCCACATGTCCTAGGAGAATAGGAGATATATAGGGCAGATGTAGACCAATTTACAGTCTAGAGCCACACCAAGTGAAGTATGCCTTAGATCACTGGAATCTCAGCCAAATTACAGGCACATGAACAAGAAATAAATATTGATTATTGTATGCTACTGAGTTTTGGGGTGATTTGTTATGCAAAATAACTAACATATTCAGGTACAAATGAAAATTCACATTTTAATAGATGAGTAAATTATCTTGGCATACTTAATGCTCCGCTATGATATTAAAATATTTATTGCATCCAAAATCCCAGGCAGATGCCTGGGATCTTATGACACTCTCTTTCTTTCTCTGTCTTCATAGTATTTTATATCATTCTCTAAGCTACTTATTCCTTCCTAAGCTTATCGTCATTTAAAGCCTTGCAGTTTACAAAGTGCCCTTACATCCTTTACTCCATTAGATCTTTTTAACAATTCAATGGTCAGGGGAGGTTGGTATTACTAGTTCCATTTGAGAGACAGAAAACCCGCTAGAGAAAGAGGTCAAAGGTTTGCCACAGGGAACAAAGGCAGTTCAGGTTCCCATCAGAGCTGGGACTCAAACCAGATCTTCTCATTCCTCCTGCAAGGGCTTTTCCCACCATACCATGGTTGCCCCTAGAACACCCAGCACAGGGCTGATCACATTGTAGTGCTTAGTAAATACCTGAGGAATGATGCGGAGCTCAAATCTTTTGGTCAAAGATGTAAGTGTAAAGTCAAAGCTGCCAGAAAACATTTCACTAGAGTTTCTCTATGCATAGCCTCTATTAATGATTCCCAAAATATGTGTTAATAGGAGTTGGGGAATGGGTGTGTAAAGGGATGGAGGTGGAGAAGCTTAGATGCTATGTAATATGTTTTAGAAATTCCAGTTTAGGGACACCTGGATGGCTCAATGGTTGAGCGTCTACCTTTGGCCCAGGGCGTGATTCTGGGATTGAGTCCCACATCGGGACTCCCTGCAAGGAACCTGCTTCTCTCTCTGCCTATGTCTCTGCCTCTCTCTCTCTCTCTCTCTCTCTGTGTTTTTCTCATGAATAAATAAATAAAATCTTTTTTAAAAAATTCCGGTTTAGTAAATTAAATGTCTTTTCTGCTGTGCTTTTAAGTGAATTTGAAGGGCTTATTTGCTTCACTTTCTAGAGGATAATACCTTTCTCTAAGTTATTTGACTATGGAAACTTTCCATGAGAAATCATCTTCCTGGATTAGGGTTGTGTGGAACCCACTTTGGGAAACACCAGCTCAAGCCATTGAACTGCCCTAGTTCTGTTCTTTGCCCTGGTTCTGTCCCTTTTGTATCTTCCAGAGCTGTTTGTGCAGCAGGCACCCTCTGGGCTTTTTGAGCTTTTGTTAATGACTCAGTTCTAATTCCAAGAAGCTTTTAACTTAATGGGATGATAACTTGGTTTATTAATTAAGGTTCTTTTAGTTGCAAACATAAAAAGCAACTCTGGCTAACTTCTTTGAAGATATTAGAAAAACTCACAAAATCATAAAAGTTGCCAAACAACTTTTGAAAAGGATTTGAAAAGAATAGGAACCAGGGCATTTTGGGGAATTTCAGCCCTGGGAATCCCTGGAGTTACCACTCAAGTAATTCTGATGCAGAGACAACCCTGTCCGCATCTGTCTGCTGTGGATTTAGGCTCCTGGGAGGGTGAATCTGATCTTACTGGCTTGGGCCACACATCTCTGTCCCAGGATCATTCAGTCATGAGAGAGAAGACAGAAGGTGCCACTGAGGAAATCTTCATGATCTGGTTGGTGGTTTAGTCCCATTTCTCAGGGTCAATGGTTGGAAGTGGATGTGTATAGCTCTAACAACCTTTGGAAAGTCCATTAAATTTTTCTCAAGAGGTGGAAGACATTGCTGATTTTTCCTTTGATTACCAAATAAAGAAGTTTTGAGACCATATACTAAAAAATCCAGATTTCTTTTTTTAGATTTTATATATTTATTTGACAGAGAGAGAGAGAGAACAAGCACAGCAGAAAAATTCAGATTTCTAAAACCAAAACTCATACTTCGTCTAGAGAGGCGCTTTTGCAATTAGACTATCTCCTGAAACCGACACACAGTTGATCAGGGGCAGGTGGAATGCTGTTTGGTTGAACTTGCCCATAATTTCCATATCTTCCAAATCTTCCCTTCCTCTCTCCTCTTTAACTAAATGCAGGCAGTTGAATTCATGGAATTCTTTTTTTTTTTTTAAGATTTTCTTTATTTATTCATGAGAGACAGAGAGAGAGAGGCAGAGACACAGAGGGAGAAGACAGAGGCTCCATGCAGGGAGCCCTATGCAGAACTTGATCCTGGGTTCCGGGATTGCGCCCTGAGCCAAAGGCAGATGCTCAACCGTTGAGCCACCCAAGCGTCTCTCATGGAATTCAAAGTGTGTATGATGCAACTCCACTGACACACAGAGATGGATTAATACAATAACCCTAACAAACCTTAGAAGTAAGAGGTTAATATCCTCCTTGTTCATTACTAAAAAAATGAATGAAGTCATCAAGGATGTCCTGGAGGAGGCAGAGAGCCTTGGGGGTGGGTTGGGGCACCTGTTTTGTATTGATTCAAAAGCAATCTAAACTACTTTTGAAACAAGTCAAACTGAGGTTTTCTTCTGCCTTCTGAAATTTCAAATTCAGAAGCAAATGAGGCATTTAAAAAAACAATAATAAGCCTCCAAGGACACCACCACCTACTACTACGCTATACTGTGGGGCTTTATTTGAATATATTTTGCTTTTATTGCTTTGTTCTCTTGCCTCACTATGATTTACAAAGCAGTGTGGGAAAATGGTTAACACAAAATAAAAGTTAAAATTAAAACCACTTTTTCCACCATGGTGCTGTCTGCTTCCCACCCCCTCATCCCTGGAGGCCTGTTCAACTGAGTTTAGTAGCACAAAGGCTACTGAGTTCCAGAACTATATTCATAATCTACCTAAGTTGGATTGATGTCCTAGCTCCAGAACAAGATAAATGATTAATTGGCTTTGTTGATAATATGGTGAGAGTTGATAAATAATGGAATAAGCTCATTTTAAGATGTCTGTAAAAGTCTAGAAATTTGTGGGGTTTATTCAACTATTCAGGTTAGCTCAAATAACTTTGTTTGGAAATGAGCCTGCTTTGGGGCCCAAATAGTTCCCAAGGAGAACGATTACTGTTTACAGCCTTGTCAAATCAAACTTGTTAGAATGAGCAGGGATCGCATTTCCCGTTTCTCTCTGTCTGAGTCTTTTCACCCTGAGGAGAAGGACTTTGTCAGAGAGGTATCCCCCACCTCAACCAGTGTCCCAGCCCAAGCTCTAACAATCACCCAAATCTTTGTCAAATCCTTATTTTGTGGTAGGCATAGCATTGGCCACTTTTACATTTTACCATACAACATTTTACAGACCATGTTTAAATCCCATTTTACCTGTGAGACTATTGAGACTCACAATGATTAAGACTCTTTCCTTGGTCAGGCAGCTCTAGTCCCAGTGATAATAATAATCCAACTAGATAGAACAGAAGGCTCACTTAGACTATGGGATCAACATGGAAGACTGAACCGGTACACACAAAATAAATAAATACAATAACCAACAGTATATCTAAGTTATGGTGCTTAGTGTCTTTAAGTACCATACTTATTTTATCATCACATCAAGACCATGAAGTAGGTAGTAAAAGAGATGGGAAAATAGAGGTCTAAGGGAAGTTAAGAAAATCACCAGTAACTGAGCGTCGCATGGTAATTCCTACAGGCAGGGCTTATGTAATAGAGCAGGAGACCTTGAGATAAGTCAGGACAGCTTCAAGGTGCAAGTAATGACAATGACAATGAAGACTCCAAGTGCCTGTATATTTGCCTTCCACTCAAGCAAATATACAGGTTGTAACCACATAGCTCAAAAGTTAGGGGATGTGAATAGAAAGGTGTCTCAAAGTCACAACTCAGGTGGGTATCAAGGAAGAGAGGCTGATGGGTTGGCATCAATCTGGGAGCTTCTCTAGGAGAAATGACTTACACTCTTCTCTGCCCTCTAGGCACGAAAGGCACTTGGGTAGGGCTTCTTAGAGCCAACCGCACTGCAGTGTTTCCATGGGGAAGTCAGGCTCCAAGGAATGTTTTGATGATGAATAAGTCACCATTATACGACCTTTTTCTCCACCACTACCTTCTGGCAAACAGAGATTCTATTTTTAAGTGAAATTATGCATTGAGTATCTCTGTGAAACACAAGCGTGTTGAATGTTTAAAGGGATCAAAAGATAAAAATTAAACAGTGAACTTAATGAGTCAGTTAGCAGAGTGGCAGGGATCAAGGAAAGGTACAGTGAGATTTGGATAACAATGTCTCCTCAAGGTGTTAGAAAATACTGAACAGACAAATAAAATGATAGGAGACCCAGGATTTGCTTTAAAATATTCTTGGGGTGTGGAGGATGGTGATAGATGAAAGTAGTTGAGAGCATTGATAAAATCAAATGAACCAAAGGTTGATTGTTGTTGAAACTCTGTGATGAGTATGTTGAATGTTCATTATATTCTTCTAGTTTATATATATTTGAAACTTTCTATGATAATTTTTTAAAGAAAATAGTAGCTATGGTCTAGCGTTCCATTCCTTTTTTTTTTTTTTTTTTTTTTTTTAGCGTTCCATTCCATAGAAAGTTTCATCTCACTTAGATTTTCTGCACAAAGCTGTGGGCACCCCTTACATCCAATCTCTACGTCCTATCCCTTCAGCCTTTAAATGTTATCTCAAGTCTATCCATTTGTCTGTCTCTTCCACTGTAACAACCCTAGTCCTAGCCACTGCCAGTATTGAATCTTACTTAGATACAGCAAGTAGGGAAGTAGATTCCTACTTTCCCTTCCTAATTCCTGCAGGAATATCCATTTCCAATCTTCTCTTCCTACCAGGGATGGGGGATCTGTTCAAAATGCTAATCTGACATTTTCATGAGAAAAAAGCAAGATGCAGAACATTAGACATAATTTTTTACAAGAAAGAGGAAAGAACATATTTATACACGCCCACATATTTATATGCTATTTGCTTATATCTGCAAAGAGAAACCCTGGAAAGAGAAACCAAAAAACAAAATAAATATAAAAGGGGAAGAAGTTTACAATGGAGGACATAGGTTGGCAACAAAACTTTTCTAAATATGTCATTTTACAAATCTTGACTTTGGATTCATCTAAGTGCTTGCACGTTCAAAAAATAACATTAAGTAAAAGTAAAATAAAATAAGAGATTTCCAAAAACTGAAACCAAATTGAAATAGAAAAAATAGAATTGTTTATCAAATTGGTAGCATTAACCACAGAAAGTAATTATTTCAAATAACTTTTATAAAAAGTATTTTGATTTACATTCTTGTGAAACATGTCTTAAGAACTAAATAAAAGTTGCAAATAAGTCTTAGATTTCATCAGTACTCTTAAAGTTAATATTTGGTTGAACTACATGAAACTGCCTATATTTGACCATATTTGACCTATTAAAGTGACAATTTCTTATGTTGCAAGCAAATATAGTAATATATTATTATAATACAAATATGGTAACACTATTTTATATTATAAATATAATATGTTTGTATGTAATATAAATATAATATAAATGTAATATATAAATATAGCAATGTTGGTATTATTTTTGGAAATATTTTGTATATATATATATAGAATAAAACAAATAAATAATTATGTTAATATTAAGACAAAGGTTTTCAGCAAAACGAAATAATACACCTATTATTTAGAAATTAATAAAAACATTAATTTTTTAAAACTGAAATCAACATAAATTGTATTCGTATGAGGTGTGTGATGTGTTGGTTTGATACATTTATATATTGCAATATGATTACTACAATAGTGTTAGCTAACACCTTTATCATTTCACATAATTATCTTTTTTTTTGTATTGGGAATAATAAAGATCTAGTCTCCTAACAACTGTGACATTTATAATACATTATTGTTGACTGTAATCACTATGTTGTACAACAGATCTCTGGAACTTGTTTATCTACTAGTTGCAAGTTTATATGTTTAAATATGTCCCCAGGTCCCCTGGTCCCTGGTTACTGCAACTGTACTCTGTTTTTACAAGTTCAGCTTTTTTAGATTCCACATATTAGTGGAATAAAGTAAAGTGGCATGAAGTGTAAATGGCATAAAGTATTGTCTTTCTCTTTCTGACTTATTTCACTTAGCATAATGCCCTCAAATTGAATTGCAAATATTAGGATGAACTCATGATTCTTTCTCAAAAACCCTCCTTTCCTAACTGTCCACTCAAAAGGCCTAGAAGCTGTGGCAACTCAGAAACAATGAATAAATTAGAACCCACATTGTGGTCTCTAAATATCTTCCCACTAAAAGAAAGTAGAGACTCTTGCAGAAATAGCAGAAAGTAGAACAGTTAAGTTGGGGATATGTTGTTGTGAAAGGAAGCAAGGAAATTATCAAAGAGTAATGAGGTCCAGTTAAAAAGATGAAGATTTGACTAGAGGGACTTCCTTTGGCTAAAGGCAGGCCGATTTATACATCAATAGAATGAGGAGTAAAGCTGATCAAAACACACCAAATACTTAAAAACCACAAATTCGTAATGATAATGAAAAAAAGAGCAGTGCACAAGAGTTCTTTATCCTTCAAAGCCTAGCTCAGAGGTGGTTTCTGTAAAGAATTTCCTGCTTCCAGTGTTACTCTCTCCCTCCTCTGTACCATTATTGTACCTTACATACACATTTTATAATTTCATTTACATTACACCATTTGTCTCCCCAGCCAACCTGTGAACTTTGCAAAGCTGGGACTGTGTTTCATTCATCTCTATTATTAAAAAGAAAGACATAAGGCCCAAGGTGGAGTCACTTACCCCCAGAGCAGCAAACCTAAACTTAATTGCAGTTTCAACCTCTCCAGGAGTGGAGTTTTAAGCCAATCATTCTGGAATTTTCTGGCTAGCACCAGTGAAGTTATCTGTCACTCCACTCTGTCCATCCTCCAGAGGAAGATGAAAGAGTTCGCCTAATAACCCTCCTGCCCTTCCCCCTAAGGGAAAGTGACCTTGCCTGAGACAATCTTCTTTTGCAAAAATCCTCTTGTTCCACCCTCCTTCCTTTAAAAACCTTTCATTTTGTGCAACTCCTTGGGGTCCCCTTCTACTTGCTAGATGGGATATTATTGACTGATTCAATTAATGAAGCCAATCAGATCTTCAGATTTACTCAGGTAAATTTTCTATTGTTGAACAGTATCTTACTGACACTGAGCATCAGACTTTGCCCAGAGTAGGGCTCAGGACATTTCTGTTCAAATGCAAAACCATCCAGACTGTTCAAAATTATCAAAGTGCACAATTATCAAGATATTCATGTATTGTCTGTAGTAGATATTACACATAAAGGAATATATTACAGTCTGGGTCTTCCATAAAAGATTTCTAATATGACTTCCTATGTGACTCAGGAAATGGGACTCCTTATCACCCCCATTCCAAGCCTTTGGTGCATTCTGTTACTTGCCTTTGAGACATGAGCTAGTCATTGTCATTTTGTATTTATGTTGCCTCTTCACCGTGAAGGTCGCCATATGCCACACAGCCATTAATTTATTTGTTATTTTTCAAAAGATCCCTGTGTGGGAAATCTGATTGCTGTAACTGAGCAGATAGAACTGGAGAAATGATGAAGCAAATGAGTGTGGTGTTGTGGGAAGCCTTGCAGCCTGTGTTTCCCTCCTTTGGGCCTCACTTGTAGAATCTGATCCCACCGGATGATCCCAGAAGCCTCTCCCACGATCCAGACTCTGTGATAACTTTGCCTCAAAGAACTCAAAGGTGACAATACCTCTTCTGTGGCAGGCTGACTGTGTGCCCCCAGGAAGTGTCTGTTTGACCAGGGTATCATTCCCTGGTAACAGAAAGAAAAAAATGAAACACTTATCTGGCTGGCCTAGGACCTAATGTTTTAACTTTTCTCATCTCAGGTTGGATGGGGAGTAGCCTGGAGGGATGATTCACTGCAGCCCTACCCAGGCCAAATAGAATACACAATGGGATCCAAAAAAATATGGGGCCTGCCCAGGAAGGACAGAGAGCAAAATAAGCAGTGTAATGGACCTTCACCCACTGCCCCTACTGTGACCACCTTTTTTTTTTTTTTTTTTTTTGTGACCACCTTTTTGACCCAGAATTCCAGATCAGCAAATCTGTAGCAGACAGTCCTCCCACTCCTGACTGCTGTCTACCGCAGACATTGCTAACTGATGATGGCATAATTTTCTCCTAAAGGTAGACTAGAGATCTTTCTCCATGCAATGTGTTCCAAATATCAACAATTACTGGTGTTGGCATATTAGCTGAAATCTCTTTTCTATCCTGGGCTCAAATTTCTTCCTGATTCTAGCAAAGTACTGAGAAGAGGTTTATAATTTAAACAAGGTGAGGGACGTTGGTCAAGTTTCCTAGTTTGGGCAAGTTTCCTAGTTTGGGTGCCGATTAGTAAACAGAGAATGTCCTGGCCCCCCACTCTGTGTTTTATGGATTCTAGAATTCTTACCTCATTTTGGAAAATAGGGGGACTCTATGTGACACTGCTATCCCAAAACTCTGGCTTCTTCATGACATACTAGGAATTAGGCAACCCAGAGTGTATCTGGACACATCTGATATGATGAGTGTCAGGTGTCTGCAGAACTACAAGGACCATGAGTCATCTTTTGTTAACTCTCCTCAATTTCCAGAAAAGTTCTCTGGATCAAAGCCATCAGATTAAGCTGAAGTGAAGCTTGGCTGACATGTTGAAGAAAGCCCACAGGGCTGGCATCTGTTAAACAGTTATTGCTAGCAATGACTAGAAGAGCTTACCTTCTTTGGTCAGAAACTACTTTTTCTTGTCTTGTTTCAGGCTTCAATTGCTTGTATTTGTCCTGGAGACTAGATCAATAATCTCAATCTCTCATTCTCTCTCTCCGCCAGTAGACCTGAAATAAATAACTTTGTATGGAGGGAAGAAAGTAGGACAAATGGCAGAGTAGCAGAGTATAGAAAGGGAGGTATGTAGGAATGCCAATGGAGGAATAATAGTATCTATTGAGCACTTTCTGTGTGTCATGCACTTATCACATTGACTCTTGACAGCCTATGAGATATGCACTATTTTTAATCTCCATTTTACACACGAGAAAATTCAGTCTCAGGGTATTCATTTTTTAGGGTCCAATAGTGAGTTTGTAGTAGAGGAAAACTGAGTCATCTCTGACTTCTTCCACCATACCACATCACCTCTCCCAACCCAAAGCTGAAGGATTTCCTTAAACCATATCAGGTGCATTCATCAAATTTCTTTCAGTATAAAGAACAGAATTCCCAAATTCAGGAAACCGTCCTTCTCCATTTGTTGACTTTGCTTTTGCTCTATTCTTAGGCAATCTATCCACTCATGGTAGCAAGATGGCCACTGTCAGTGCAAGACCTCACTATCTACTTTCAGCAACCCCAGCAGAAGTGATTCTTTCTCCTTAGAGTTCTGGTAAAAACTGGGGAAATGTCTTTTTGGTCTCTCTGGCACCCAGAGCCTAACTCTGAGCCATCAGTATGGCCGCTGGAAAGAAATAAAAATTCACTGTCCGGACCTGGGTCAGCTACCACCCATCCCTGGAGCAAGGGTGAAGAACAAAGCCTTCCAAATGATAGGGGCTGAAAATCCAAAAGGGATATCCCCCTCAGCCAAATTCAAGTGCAGCATCTTGAAGAAACAGTGGATGGGTATTAGCAATTAGAACAACAGATGAACTTTTCTCTCTGCAACACCACAATATTCCCAAAGAACTGGATTTGTGGTCATGCTTTATGTAACAATTAGCTTTGTCTTGGTCAAATCCCAGAAGTTGCAAACCTTTCCCGGTACTAGAGCCTGGGCCCAGGTCTAGAGTATTAATATAGTGATGGTGGGCAGTCTCTCCGTTGTCCTTCCTTTGCCTCTCTAGCCAATGCTTCACAAAGGTCCCACAGCCTTTGTAGAAGCCTTGTGTAGGAGTAAGGATAGATTCCTCTCCTCATGTGGAAAAAGGCTACACTTTTGCCATAAGAAAGTTTTAAGTCCTGCCTTGTCACTAGGCTAGGTGGAGAGGGGACTCCAACCTCCCACTAGGTCACTTGCCTCTCAGATCAATTTCGTTGTTCCTTCAAACTCTATTTGTAATTCAAAGGCCAGGTTCTAATGCACCTTCTCCATGAAGTTTTTTCTTTCCTTTCTACTATAGCACTTACCCCGCATCTCTCACGATACAGGATTTTCTTTCTTTAAAAAGATGTTTTGTTTTAAATTTCAAAATGTTTGATGCATATAAAACAGTCCTTGTAATATATGTGTAACTTGTAAAGCATCATTATAAAACGAGTGCCCATGAACCTACCACCCGATATGAGAACTCTCTATATGTGTTTAGGAATGGTGTTTAGGAATGTGGTTGACTATTATATTTTAATCTCATGGCCAGCCACTTTCTTATTCAGTTGCTGATTCATTCTAATAATCGTTTCCTATAGATTCATTTAAGCTTTTTAGGGAATCATTTCATCTGTGAATAATGGCAATTTTTCTTTCTAATCCTATTAACTTTTTTTTTTTTTGGTCTTACTATATTGGTTAGACTTCCAAACAATATTACATAGAAATTGTGTTAATGGGCATAGGTGGGGGATGCTGTAGTGTACTACCCAGATCTGCCTTTCAGAATCAGATTCATTCTCTCAGCTGCAGGGATGCTGCTGAAGATGGTCCTCAGTTGTACTTCCTTTCTGAGGATCACCTTGACTGAAGAAAGCTGTCCTACTCAGGGTATGCTTCCTCTCAGGTCCTACCCTCATCCAAAGACTAACACCAGGATACAAAGCCTTAGCCTCTTTATCCCAATTGGGTACAGTTCTAAGGTGCCACTCACTTCCAGAACTCACTGTGGGTTTGGCAGAGGTCTTCATTGACACTGAGGGCAAGATAAAAAATACTTTCAGGTAAACTGAGGGAGTTTACCTCTAGCAGATCTTCATCAAAGAACTGTCACCTTTCAGCAGGAGAAAACTGACCCCATTCATATTAAAAAACCTTTTCAGCACAGGAGAGATAGAAGGAATTTCCTTAACCAAATACAGGCTATCTACAAAAACCTACTGCAACCTTATTCTTAGTGGCAATATAGTAACAAAGCTCTCTTGAAAGTGAAGACCCAGATAAGGAAGCTGTCACAGGCTGTGTTCCAAAGGAAGCAGCCCTAAGACCAAGGTCAGCATACAAAATGCTTACTGGGGAATGCCCCAGAGACCAACACGTAGGGAAAGGAGAGGAGGAAGCTGGCTTGGCCAGGGGAGAAAGCGAGCTAGGAAACAGTGCCAATCTAAGAGATTCAGGCTAGCCTGCTGGAGTGTGAGAAGTTTCAAGACCCAGAAGAGCTTCCCACTAAATGGAGCTAAATGAGTCCCGCAAATGATACCATGTACAGCAGAACTGCCCTACCCAGCCCAGCCGACCCATAGGACTATGACAAATGATAAATTGTGCTGTTTGAAGCTGCTAAATCCTGGAGTGGTATGTTATAAGGCCACTGAATACTGAGAATGGGGTCCTTCTGAGTATATTGTCCAAAACATTGCTGGAAGAAAAATGTCTATTTATACATTCTGCTTTAATTTATACTTTCATTCAGTTCATCTGTCCTTTTGGGCAGACTTGCATAGTGCTAAAGAGCATGGGCAGGCTTCCTGTCTTAGACTGACACTACCCAATTGTGTGACCTAAATTATATTATTTAGCCTTTCTGGCCTTCAACATTTTCATCTATAAAATAAGGATATTAGTAGTATCTACATCATAGTGTTGTTAAGTGGATTATATAATATACTTAAAGTAGTTAGCCAGAGCCCAGCCCATAGTTATAATATTATGATCTGAATGCTTGTGTCCCCTTTAAAGTTTGTGTATCAAAGCCCTAATCCTCAATGTGTTAGTATTTGGAGATGGGACCTTTAGAAGGTAATTAGGTTTAGATGAAGAATTGAAGGTAAAGCCACCATGATGGCATTAATAATTAGAGAGAGAGACTTGAGATCTCTCCTACAAGAGGAGGACGAGACATACACCAAGGAAAGGCCATGTGAGGACATAACCAGGAAGAGAGCCCTCACCAAGAACATAACCATGATCCTAAACCTGCCAGCTTCCAGAACTGTGAGAAACAACGTATAAGCCACTTAGTTTATAATATTTCATTACATCAGCCCAAACTAAGACATACATGCTCAAACAATGTTTCCTGTTGTTGTTTTCATCCATCTTGGTATTTGAAGCAATGTCAAACCTACTAGGTACTAAATAAACATTTTCTAAAATCAGTGGATCGATGAAAGACTTTGTAGATGAATCTCTTTGCCTCCTCTTGCTTGGTTCTGCTTCAGCAATGATTTCTTGTCATTTCTTTCTGTGCTGGGTCTCACTCCTTCCCTGTTAAGAAGCTCCAGCATTCAGAATCAAGCCATCATTTGTTCCTTTTCACTGATCTTCACTAATTTCAGAGTAGACCATATTTTAATCAGGGATCAGATCAGTTCCTTGCAAAGAGGAATTTCTATCATCTTCTTTCAAATGTACATCCAAGGGCAGAGTTCACATAAAGATCCAGGCAAAAACCAAACAAAACAAAACCCAAAACCCAAACCAAAAACAAAAATAAAACAAACTCCTCTGGCTTCTTCCCAGGTCAGGAAGCTCATTCTGGGAAGACATTCATGTAAATCTGAAATCTGATGCTACTCATCAAAAAATGTCATATGAATCCAGCACTGCTTTAGCATGAGAGGTCTGCCGAATTGTTGATTTCACTGGCTGTCTGAACACTAGTTTTTACAGTTTCATAATGGAAGCCTAAGAAAAATAACTGAGCAGAGGAAGAAAAGAACAAGGAAGAGATAGTGTCGTCAAAGACAAAGTTAACGGAGCTCAGCAACTTTGAGGGTGTCCAGCAATTGCTGCCAGGGTGCTCCTGCAGCTCTGAACCAGTGTGCTTCAACACTGGCCCGAAAGAAGGAAGAAAGAGCCTATGGCCAAACTGCTGACCCATTTGCCAATGCAAACTGCTTTACTCTGGTGGATACCAAACAGATGCCTTCTCATGAAAGCCGGCAGAGAGGGGCAAATTAATGAGATAGTGGCATTTTGTTATTATCCTACAAGCCCCAACCAGGATATTTGCTTGGAGCCCTCAGATCTCTCCTGATCCTCAACACAGCTCCATTTCCACAGAACCCTAATCGCACTAAGTAGTAAGAACCTGCTTCTCTCTTTCCTTCTTCTCTTGCCTGGCCAGCATTTTCTAGGATTTGGCTAAGATTTCTGGTGTGCTCTTTGAAGCAAAATAATTCATTGGCTTAAAATTGTTGAGTCTCTGATCATTTCATGCATCCCAGGTGTGGGGAAAAGAGAGGGATTTAGGTACAGCTGAGCATAGAATCCCATCACCTGGGAGAGATCAGACACTAAAGGAAGAACAAAGGCAGAAAAGAAAAGTAAAATAAGGGGCACCTGGGTGGCTCAGTGGTTAAGCCTCTGCCTTTGGCTCAGGTCCTGATCCCGGAGTCCTGGGATTGAGTCCCACATCTGGCTCCCTGTGGGGAGCATGCTTCTCCCTATGTCTATGTCTCTGTGTCTCTCATGAATAAATAAATAAAATCTTGGAAAAAAAAAAGAAAGAAAGGTAAAATAAAAGGCCCAAGACCATGTTGGCTGGGAAAGGATCCACAGGGAGAAGTGGTTAAGGTGAATAAGACTGAATTCCAATCCCATTGTTTGCTACTTAGCACCTGTGGGACTAGGAGAGGTTGCTTAACCTCTCTGAGCCTTACTTTCCTCTTTTATAAAAGGATATAATATCACCTTGAATTTAGTTGTAAGAAAAGTACAGCGTAAAACAGAGGGATACCTGGGTGGTGCAGCGGTTTAGCGCCTGCCTTTGGCCCAGGGCGCGATCCTGGAGACCTGGGATCGAATCCCACGTCGGGCTCCCAGTGCATGGAGCCTGCTTCTCCCTCTGCCTGTGTCTCTGCCTCTCTCTCTCACTGTGTGCCTATCATAAATAAATTTTAAAAAATTAAAAATAAAATAAAACACATGGTGATTTCTCGGTAAACGATTGTGTTTTTGCTTCCTCTTCCTCTAGACTGGATTTTTCTGTTTGTCTAAGTTTGTGTGCTATTTACACATGATAGAGACCAGTATTGTTATAGGTAATGGAGTATAATTTGAGGAACCAGAAGACCACCCCCCCCCTCCAAATATCAGTGTTGACAAGCTTGAATATCCCATCTTTGGAGTTAATCTGATGGGAAGCTCCCACCCCCATTACTTGTCCCTCATTTTACACAAATATTTTATCCAAGAGTACGTAACATACTAAGGCCAAGAGTGCTAAAGCAGTGCATTACACAGTCATGTTTTGTTTACTGGTCTCTTTTACAGAGAGAGGAGAGCTTTCCTGGTCACACTGAGACAATACCAGTGCCCTGATCACTTTCACTCTCGAAGTGCAATCTCACTTGTCCTAACCAGGTCAAAAGCAATACTCCCACCTTCACTTCTACTTGTCACCCATCCTCAACCAGGTAAAAGTGTGGGAAGGGGACCAGCAGCTTTCTTTCCCCATTCTCCCTCCCGCCCGCCCATCTGTTCCTTCTCCCATGTGGCCATGTTTGGTCCACAGGGGTAGCCTGGCTCTGGAAAATTCTAGTAGTTCCAGCCGGTCCCAGAACAGCCACCTCTCAGCTTGCCTATGGCTCCAGTCCACCCTTTTCTTGCCCGTGAGTGTCAAGCCCCTTGGCTTCCTTTACAGGTCCTGTCACCAGGTTAGAAGGAACTGAATGGAAGAGGCGGGTGAGGCTCACAGCACAGCTCTCTCCAGGGCAGCCTTAGCCACAGATCCTCCCTGGCAACACTTTTATACCTCACTGTGGGTAAATGACTAAAGCTTTCCCTAACTGATTCTCAGAGGAAATGCTGCAGCCTGGTCTGCCACAAATGACTTTGGTACATGATATCTGTTGTATCTCATGGCTTCTGTTAAAACTTCTAGTTTGACACATTGTTACATGAACCTAATTTCCAAGGGACCACAGTAAAGTAAATGTGGTACATCTTCTTGGAGCACAAACTTTGGTCACAAATTTGAGGTGGGAAAAGCATGGGTTAGAGGTGGGTGTGTAGGACAGTGGGATGGGGGAACTATTGAACATATTACTTGGCAAGAAATGCAAATTAAAAGTTAAAACAGATTATATACATGTACTCCATATTTATATATGGTGGCTTTTTCAAACAAAGCTCCCCTAAGCTCCACAACTGCCGGGAGTACTTCTCCGTTAGGAGAGAGCTTAGGGTGGGTGGAGGAGGCATTTCCTGAAGCTCTGCATGAAGACAGTATGAGCTATTTCTTAATTGCAGTGGAGATTGTAATCAAGTCACCCAGAAGCTGCACTGACCTACTGGCATTCGTTATCACATTTTTTGCAGACGGTATGTTAAATTATCAGGGATAAGTAAACAGAACAACAGCGCATTGTTTTGTGATTTTTTTTGGAAGAATGTGGGGAATAGTTGTGGAGTAGAAAGAACCTCTCAGAGCTGCACTGTCCAGTACAGTATTCGTGTCTATCAGTAGACACTTGCGGCAACTGAGCCCTTGAAACATGGAAAGTCCAACAGAGATGTGCTGATCTGTCAAATGCAGCCTCGTATATAAAAAAGAGGGGACAGGGCACCTGGGTGGCTCAGTGGTTGAGTGTTGGCCATGATCCCTGGGTCCTGGGATCGAGTCCTGCATCAGGCTCCCCGCAGGGAGCCTGCTTCTCCCTCTGCCTGTATCTCTATCTCTCATGAATAAATGAAGTCTTAAAAAAAAAAAAAAAAGAGGGGACACTATCTCAAGGATGAGTTTCCATGTTTATTATATGTTGAAATAGTGTTTTGGATATATTGAGTTAAGTAAAATATAGTATCAAAACTAATTTTACTTTTTTAATTTTTTTCCCCCACCCCCGCCCTCCTCCCCTTCCACCTCCCCTATAATTTTACTTTTTAAAAAAGAACTTTTAAAAATGTAGCTATCAGAAACTTTAAAATCATATATTTGACTCCTATTTGTGACTTATGTTCTATTTCTGTTTCATGGCTCTGTCTCCTGATCATCCAATCCAATAGTCAGCAAACTATGGCCCATGGGCTGTCCAGCTGACTATTTTTATAAGTAAAATTGAGTTTAAGCACAGCTCCACACCTTTCTTTGCAGATTGCCTATGAGTATTTTCACATTGTGATGGTAGTTTCGAGTTGTTGCAAACTCCAATGTATGCGCTGCAAAGCCTGAAATACTCATTACCTGGACCTTTATAGAAAAAGTGTGCTGACCTCTGGTAATACAACTCTTTATACCTTGCAAGTAAGAAAGTGAAGCCCAGAGAGAAAATGACTTATCCAAGGGCACATAACATGTGAGTTGGAGGGAGGGCTACACCCAAACCCTCTCTGCATGCTGCACTGTGCTTCAAATTATTTGTGGGGATTCAGAGGGAGGATATTGTTCTGTGTGTGAGGGCAGACTCAGACTCCAGCTGACAGTGAGAGATGCATCTCCAGCCCAGGGTACAGCAGGGCCCTGAACAAAGAGCCAGACACAAGGAAAAGGCTCACAGAGAAGGCTGGAGTCCCTCTAGGAGTTGGGGTTGGGGCTGAAGGTTCCTATGGCCACCTTCCTACCGTACTAATTTGTTTTACCTTATTCCAGAAATATCTTCACTGCCTCACAACTTAATGCTATGTCATCTATATATAAGAGAATTAATTCAAAAATTTCATTTAAAAGTATTGCTGAATCATTTGCCGAGTCCTTTTCAAAAATATCGGGCGTTCTATTACTCAGTGGTCTGCAATAAGGATAAGCCACATGATACATTTCTCCTAGGACTCAGTGACAGGAAAAATGTTGTTCCTCCAGATGGATTTGTATAGGTTTTTAAATTATAGCATGAGAACTCCATAACCAAACATGTTGCTCATTTTGTGTTGGCTGCCAGGATGATTAGAGCTAAATTCTGTGCTTAATTTCAGGTACCAGCTCATCCAAGGGGTCTTGTGATGGTTAATTTTATGTATCATATTGACTGAATCACAGAGTGTCTAGATATTTGGCTAAACATTATTTCTGGGTGTGTCTTTGAGAGTGTTTCCAGATGAAATGAGCATTTAAATCAGTGGACTCAGTAAAGCGAATTGCCCTCTGGAAGTATGTGAGCATCATCCAATTCCTCCAATCGGTTGAGGGCATTAATAGTACAAAAGGTGGAGAAAAGGAGAATTCAGCCCGACTGCTAAGTGAGACATTGTCTTTCCCTGCTCTCTGACGGAGACTTACGTTTTCAGCTCCCCTAAATCTAGGCTCTGGGGTTGGACTGAACTATCCGTGGGCTTTCCCGAGTCTCCAGGCCAGCAGAGAGCAGATCTTGGCACTTTTTTTTTTTTTAAGATTTTATTACTATTTATTTATTTATGAGACACGCACAGAGAGAAAGAGAGAGAGAGAGAGAGGAGAGAGAGAGGCAGAGACACAGGCAGAGGGAGAAGCAGGTTCCATGCAGGGAGCCCAATGTGGGACTCGATCCTGGATCTCCAGGATCACGCCCTGGGCTAAACCGCTGAGCCACCCGGGCTGCCCTTATCTTGGGACTTCTCAGTGTCCATAATTGTATGAGCCAATTCCTCATAATAAATAAATAAATGGGTAAATTAATAAACAAATAGGTAGGTAGATGGATAGATGATGGATGGATAGATCAGTTCTACTGATTGTTTCCTTGGAAAATCCTAATATAGGTCTGTTATATTGTTATATCGTACCATTCCTTCAGCCTCACTCAGTTATAAACTCTTATTTAGTAACTCCTTTCTTTCCACACTTACTATGTTACCTCCTTTATGTTCTTTCAACAACTATTTATGAAGGGCCCATTGAGAGCCACACCCTTGAGATACAAAAAGAAATAGCTTGTATTCTCAAGGGATGTATAGAATAATGTTGAAGTAAAGAAAAACACTCACTGGAAATATGGAGAGTGGTGGCCAACCTTTTGAGTAGAACATGTGATACTCTGAAGAGTGTGATTTCATGAACCCTGAAAAGCTCTTCTTACTATCCCAGCTACAATCAGGGTGATAGATACATGATTTATACAGCAACTCCCAATTTCTGTGCCCAAGGCAGATATCACAATGAGCAAAGGACAGGTGAGGTTAAGGTAGGGAGAGGCAGGTATGGGGCTATGTAAACGGGCTCATCAAAATCCCAGATGTGTAGAAATGTTATAGACAATAGATATTAACCAGAGAGAAGGGAACATACCAAATCTACCTTGTTTGTTTTAAATATAGAGGAGATATTTTCATAAATATTTACAAATCCACCTTGTCTTAAATGTTACAGATATCTGCCAAGTTCCCTGGTCAGTTTTCTATAAAAGATCAACCATAAAATCCCTTAGGGACAACCCATTCGGGACCCCTTTCACTCCAGAGAGCTCCTATTCTTTCTTTTCTATTCTCAACTCCTCACTTCACCCTTTATTTTTAATTTTGTTTATTGGAGTTCAATTTGCCAACATATAGCATAACACCCAGTGCTCATCCCGCCAAGTGCCCCCCTCAGTGCCCGTCACCTAGTCTCCCCAAACCCCCCGCCCACCTCCCTTTCTACTACCTCTTGTTCATTTCCCAGAGTTAGGTGTCTCTCATGTTTTGTCACCCTCTCTGATATTTTCATTCATTTTCTCTTCTTTCCCCTTTATTCCCTTTCACTATTTCTTATATTCCCCAAATGAATGAGAACATATAATGTTTGTCCTTCTCTGATTGACTTACTTCACTCAGCATAATACCCTCCAGTTCCATCCACATCAAAGCAAATGGTGGGTATTTGTCGTTTCTAATGGCTGAGTAATATTCCATTGTATACATAGACCACAGCTTCTTTATCCATTCATCTTTCGATGGACACCAAGGCCCCTTCCACAGTTTGGCTATTGTGGACATTGCTGCTATAAACATCGGGGTGCAGGTGTTCCAGCGCTTCACTGCATCTGTATCTTTGGGGTAAATCCCCAACAGTGCAATTGCTGGGTCATAGGGCAGATCTATTTTTAACTCTTTGAGGAACCTCCACAGAGTTTTCCAGAGTGGCTGTATCAGTTCACATTCCCACCAACAGTGCAGGAGGGTTCCCCTTTCTCCACATCCTCTCCAATATTTGTTGTTTCCTGCCTTGTTAATTTTCCCCATTCTCACTGGTGTGAGGTGGGATCTCATTGTGGTTTTGATTTGTATTTCCCTGATGACAAGTGATGGGAGCATTTTCTCATGTGCTTGTTGGTCATGTCTGTCTTCTTCTGTGAAGTTTCTGTTCATGTCTTTTGCCCATTTCATGATTGGATTGTTTGTTTCATTGCTGTTGAATTTAATAAGTTCTTTATAGATCTTGGATACTAGCCCTTTATCTGATAGGTCATTTACAAATATCTTCTCCCATTCTGTAGGTTGTCTTTTAGTTTCGTTGACTGTTTCTTTTGCTGTGCAGAAGCTTTTGATCTTGATGAAGTCCCAATAGTTCATTTTTGCTTTTGTTTCTCTTGCCTTCATGGATGTATCTTGCAAGAACTTGCTGTGGCCAAGTTCAAACAGGGTGTTGCCTGTGTTCTCCTCTAGGATTTTGATGGAATCTTATCTCACATTTAGATCTTTCATCCATTTTGAGTTTATCTTTGTGTATGGTGTAAGAGACTGGTCTAGTTTCATTCTTCTGCACGTGGCTGTCCAATTTTCCCAGCACCATTTATTGAAGAGACTGTCTTTTTTCCAGTGGATAGTCTTTCCTGCCTTGTCGAATATTAGTTGACCATAAAGTTGAGGGTCCACTTCTGGATTCTCTATTCTGTTCCATTGATCTATGTGTCTGTTTTTGTGCCAGTACCACACTGTCTTGATAACCACAGCTTTGTAGTAATGGAATCTGAAATCTGGCATTGTGATGCCCCCAGCTCTGGTTTTCTTTTTTAATATTCCCTTGGCTATTCGGCATCTTTTCTGATTCCACACAAATCTTAAGATGATTTGTTCCAACTCTCTGAAGAAAGCCCATGGTATTTGGATAGGGATTGCACTAAATGTGTAAATTGCCCTGGGTAGCATTGACATTTTCACAATATTAATTCTGCCAATCCATGAGCATGGAGTATTTTTCCATGTCTTTGTGTCTTCCTCAATTTCTTTCAGAAGTGTTCTGTAGTTTTTAGGGTATAGATCCTTTACCCCTTTGGTTAGGTTTATTCCTAGGTATCTTATGCTTTTGGGTGCAATTGTAAATGGGATTGACTCCTTAATTTCTCTTTCTTCAGTCTCATTGTTAGTGTATAGAAATGTCACTGATTTCTGGGCATTGATTTTGTATCCTGCCACACTGCCAAATTGCTGTGGCAGGGGTGGAGTTTTTTGGGTTTTCTATGTACAGTATCATGTCATCTGCAAAGAGGGAGAGTTTGACTTCTTCTTTGCCAATTTGAATGCCTTTTATTTCTTTTTGTTGCCTGATTGCTGAGGCTAGGACTTCTAATACTATGTTGAATAGCAGTAGTGAGAGTGTAAACAAGATTCATGGAAACTAGTGAGAATGAAGATACAACCCTTCAAAATCTTTGGGATACAGCAAAAGCAGTCCTAAGGGGGAAATACATCGCAATACAAGCATCCGTCCAAAAACTGGAAAGAACCCAAATACAGAAGCTAACCTTGCACCTAAAGGAGCTGGAGAAGGAACAGCAAATAAAACCTTCACCCAGCAGAAGAAGAGAATTAATAAAGATTTGAGCAGAACTCAATGAAATAGAGACCAGAAGAACTGTGGAACAGATCAACAAAACCAGGAGTTGGTCCTTTGAAAGAATTAATAAGATAGATAAACCATTAGCCAGCCTTATTAAGAAGAAGAGAGAAAAGACTCAAATTAATAAAATCATGAATGAGAAAGGAGAGATCACCACCAATACCAAGGAAATACAAAGGATTTTAAAAACTTATTATGAGCAGCTATATGCCAATAAATTAGGCAATAAAGAAGAAATGGACGCATTTCTGGAAAACCACAGACTACCAAAACTGGAACAGGAAGAAATAGAAAACCTGAACAGGCCAATAACCGGGGAGGAAATTGAAGCAGTCATCAAAACCTCCGAAGACACAAAAGTCCAAGGCCAGATGGCTTCCCAGGGGAATTCTATCAAACGTTTAAAGAAGAAACCATACCTAGTCTACTAAAGCTGTTTGGAAAGATAGAAAGAGATGGAGTACTTCCCAACTCGTCCTATGAGGCCAGCATCACCTTAATCCCAAAACCAGACAAAGACCCCACCAAAAAGGAGAATTATAGACCAATATCCCTGATAAACACAGATGCAAAAATTCTAAACAAGATACTAGCCAATAGGATCCAACAGTACATTAAGAAGATTATTCACCATGACAAGTGGGATTTATCCCTGGGATGCAAGGCTGGTTCAACACTCGTAAAGCAATCAATGCGATAGATCATATAAGCAAGAGAAAAAAACAAGAACCATATGATCCTCTCAATAGATGCAGAGAAAGCATTTGACAAAATACAGCATCCATTCCTGATCAAAACTCTTCAGAGTGTAGGGATAGAGGGAACATCCCTTAGCATCTTAAAAGCCATCTACGAAAAGCCCACAGCAAATATCATTCTCAATGGGGAAACACTGGGAGCCTTATCCCTAAGATCAGGAATACGACAAGGATGCCACTCTCACTTCACCCTTTTGTCTGAGAGATTCATTCTTCAGCAGCTCTGGTGGCTCAGCAGTTTGGCGCTGCCTTCAGCCCAGGGCATGATCCTGGAGTCCCAGGATCGAGTCCTGCGTCAGGCTCCCTGCATGGAGCCTGCTTCTCCCTCTGCCTGTGTCTCTGCTGCTGCTGCTGCTCTCTCTCTCTCTCTCTCTCTCTCTCTCTGTCTGTCTCTCATGAATAAATAAATAAAATCTTAAAAAAAAAAGAGAGATTCATTCTTCGACACAGTAAGACAAGAACTCTGCAAGCCTCCAACAACAATGTATCACAGCATTATTTTCCACAAATCTATTGTATACAGGCTGTGGCAGGAATCAGATAGCCACTGCCAAATAATTAGAAAGGGATATATGTGCCATCTTCTACAATCCACAAATAGAGGATCACTCATTCAGCTTCCTATTAAAAAGTAATTAATTGTGGGAAGAGTAAAGCTTGGTGGAAAATGATCTCGGTCATTAACAATTTAATATAAATCATAGGCGCCTGAGTGGCTTGGACAGTTGTGTTTGTTTTCAGCATAGGTCATTGTCTCAGGGTCCTGGGATCGAGCCCCATGTTCAGCTCCCTGCTCAGTGGGGACTCTGCTTCTCTCTCTGCCTCTACCCCCAACCTGTGCTTTCTCTGTCTCTCTCTCTCTCTAATAAATAAAATCTTTTAAAAATGCAATATAAATTAAATAATTCTCTCTCTTTCTCTCTCTGACAGCAGGTTCACATATATAGTTTGATTGATCTTGAAGACATTGGCCA
The DNA here is from genome assembly GCF_053574225.1 of Canis aureus. Classification (NCBI taxonomy): domain Eukaryota; kingdom Metazoa; phylum Chordata; class Mammalia; order Carnivora; family Canidae; genus Canis; species Canis aureus. The sequence goes on from NC_135614.1 coordinate 52,761,286, forward strand.
CCAGAGGCTAGTAAAGAAGAAAAAATTAGAAAATCGAGGATGGTTCCAACAGAACAAATACTCCTCCATTCTGCAAATTCATGATATTTTACCTGGATAATCAAGGATCTCCAAACTTTCTCCCTGTTCCTCAAGGGCAAGATTTTTGCCTCGGATTGCTACCTTGATCCTTCTCTTCCCTTTGCTTTCTGTCCTCTTTCTCATTACACGTTCTCCCTAACTGTAAAACTCCTGAACACATGTGTATTTAAAGGAGATTAATCATTCAAATACCATAATTAGTTCAAGAATTGTGTCTTTTTGAGATGGAATGAGCTAATTAATTTTTTTTTTCTCCCAGGGAACCTGCTCTCAGATGTGAGCTAATTAGTGAGCTGCACATCAAAAGAAGTGAAGTGTATCTTGTAAATAGGATTTCATTTAAAACAGATCAAAGGACTATTTGCCCAAATCACTCCCCCATCCTCTAATTTCTGCAAGCATCAGGCAGATGGCAAAGAGAACAACAAGCCACCAGCATGACACACGTAACTCCAAAAGAATAACTGTGGTGCCCGAGTCAAATATTAATGAAGAGAGAGAACCAAGTATGTCCAGCAGTGGAGTTTCTCTTCTTAGAGCTTTCATAGTTGGATCCATGTTCATGATCCAGCCAGCATAAAAAGCTAGAGGATTGGCATTATGGTCTCCAGACTTGGTTCTCTCTGACTGGAAAGCTGTGTGACCTTGGGCAAGTTGCTTAAGCTATCTGGGACTCACTTCCCTCATCTGTAATGTATGATCTCAGTTCCTTCCCTACACACCTCTCTAGAGATTTGTAAAGATCAAGTGAGATGATTAATGGGACAAGGGTTTGGAAAAAGTCTAAAATGGCTATACAAACGCAAAACATTTTTGGCATGATTAACAAGGTCTCCATAGGCAGAATAAATTGGAAGAAGGGAAAGTTTCCCAGATGATTTTGGCCAAAATTATAGATCCTGAGGAAAACAGCATCCCAGTGGGCTGCCTCTGCAGATCAGATTCACAGCATAATTGCTCAAACCTCCTTTCTCTTGTGATTACAGTTAGAAATTAGCTTCCAAAGAAGAAACAACTCAAACTAAGGAAGGGAATGCAAAGGTCTTTTTGTTTTCCTTTGAAGTTCCAGATTTCTGAACATGACAAATTTCACAAGAACGAGCTTCTTTGTCCTTCTAACCATTTAGTCATGCATCCATCGGCCTAGAAGGACAAATGAGGCTGAAGCAGCTGGTGATTGACGGTGAGAGCAGCCCTTTGCCTTGAATTTAAAATGCAAACTGATGTAAAGGAAATCAATAAATACATTTTTTTTTTTTGCTACAAAAATAGCTTCATGTCATTTTTTGGTGGTGATTGTTCAACACTAAGAATTTCAAGGTAGACAAGGAAGTGGGTAGAATGTTTCCTAAAGAAAAGCTCTACCCAGAGAAACTGGCCAGTGTATTCCTGCACATGAGATCATGAACACAGATGGAGAGACTTTGGTCTGGGGATGGGCAGTGACTCAGGGAGCAGCTGGAGAGGAAGAGATGGCTCTGGGCCCCACTGGAAAGGCCTTGGTTCTCTTTGTATACAATAACTGGGTAACAATATAACCCCAGAGCTGTTAACTGGGTTCATGAATGTCCTTAAGAGAAAGACATGAAAGACTCTGCTTCCTTTTCCCAACCTCACCAATCTGGGAAGGCACACTGCTTCCTTCAGGGAGGTGAATGTGAGAAAGAAAAGGAGGCATGGAAGCTACCTTCTCACTGCTTCATACAAGGCAGAGGTCCTGGCTAAAGGGTCCTAGTGGGAACAGGGGCTGCAGGGAAGGGAAGGGGGAGGACAGTTAGTATATTCTGAGCAACAGCATTGCAGGCACCATGGCACCTGGCAGGGACAATCTATTATTTTTTTTTAACTTTATTTTTTTTATTGAGGTGAAACTCAATGACAAAACATAATATAAAACATAACATAGCATATATAATAAAACATAATATAAAATTGATCGGGCTAAAGTGAACTTTGTACTGGCATTTGATACATCCATAATGTTTTGCAACCGTCAATTCTACCTTGTTCCAAACATTACCCCCCAAGGCTCCTACCCATCAAGCCATCACATGTCTTTCCACCTTCTTCAGAGGAGATACTCTCAGTGGGAGCCTTCTGTTCCACCTTACCCTCCCAGATCACACTCAGGGCTCACTTGTGCCTTTTTCAAGCCTGGTTGCAAACCCTCATGAGTGTGTCTGTGTAGACACAATCTTAACCTCTCTGGGCACAAGGGTGAAGTTGGCTCAAGCAACCAGAGACCCCAGGACCCTGCCGCTAGGGCTGTCACAGGCTCCTTTGACCAAAGGATGGCATCTCTAACAGAGGTACATCAGGTCTTGGAGAGGAGTTTGTGGGTGTTTAGTGAGCAGCATTAACAACATATCTAAGGATGTCTCTGGATCCAACTCAGGAGTAGGATCATCTCTTCTGACCATGAACAAATTTCCAGTTGGCTACAATCCCCTTACTCCAAATCAGTTCTTGAGTGATAACTGGCAGCTTTTTTTTTTTTTTTTAAAGATTTTATTTGTTTATTTATGAGAGGCACAGAGGCAGAGACACAGGCAGAGGGAGAAGCAGGCTCCCTGTGGGGAGCCTGATGGAGGACTCAATCCTAAGCATCCCGGGATCACAACCTGAGCTGAAGGCAGACACTCAACCACTGAGCCACCCAGATATCCTGACTGGCAGCTTCCTGAAGGACTTGACAGTGTCACATCTCTCCTTGTTCCTCAAGGCTAGCATGAGGTAGCAGGAGCTCAGTCAACACTGGTGGAATTACCCACCAGGAGGGAAGGGTGCTGAGTGCTGATATGGCAGTTAGTAGGGTGTCAAAGAGTCTACACTGGGAGTCATCAGGCCTGGCTTCAATTCTTATCTCTGCTGTCATGCGCTGGTCTTTTGGTATTTATGAGCCTCAGTGTCTTCATTTGCAAAATAAGTTTAAAATAATACTTCTCTCTAGGGCCTGAGTGGCTGTTATAGAAGCTGTAATAGATGTAGAGTGCTTATTACAGTTTCTCCAATGTCAGAGGTCTCTACATGTCGTCAGAAAGAATTACTTCAGTTATAGGACTGAGAAAGAGGGCTAGAAGGTACACGACATTGTTGGAAAAGTAAGGAAGGGTCTCAGCAACCGAAGTAAAACTTCAGCATCAGGTAAAAGATAGTTTCAGGCCAATCATAAGAAGGGATTTCACTTTTGCTTCCCACTTCCCGAGTCCCAGCAATGATCATCTGAAGGGCCAAAGGACAAGAATGATGACATCTGTCCAAACAGCCAACTAGCCCTTGGTCCCATGTGCTCTTGCACAACAAATAAAAAATAAAAATAAATAAATAAATAAATAAATAAATAAATAAATAAATTTAAAAAATAACCTTTCTCAATTTACCTCTAATAGGAATCAGATGTCCCATGGAGACCTTGTCCCTTGGCATTCCAGAGGAACCTCCCAGGCTGGGATGTGTGAACAGAGTCTGTGTTAAGCAAAGAGAGGCAGTTTCCAAATACCAGGGGGAACTTGTATTATGATGTGTAGTTGTATTCCCTGCTGCATGTGTCTGCATTCCCATGGGAGGCAACGTGCAGTGATTCCATTCCATGTATGCCCTTGAATTCTTCCTATATCAGCCAAACAAACTGTTGACATGAATCAACCTTCTGCTTCACCCAAGCAGATTGTTTTCCAAAGCCATGGTGTTTTCTACAACTTGCCATGCTGGGAAAAGTAAAATGTTTTATTTTGAGGGTACTTGGATGGCTGGAGCTGCTGACTTGCTTTTGTCTCAGGTCACAATCTCAGGGTCATGAGACTGAGCCCCACATCAGGCTCCCCACTCACTGAGGAGTCTACTTGAGATTCTCTCTCTCCCTTTGTCCCTCTTCCTGCTCTCTCTCTCTCAAATAAATAAATTTTAAAAAATTTTATTTTGGAGCTATGATGGACTTACTTAAGATGAGTAAGTATCTTCTTTGTTAAAGAATTACTTTTATCCTGATAGAACCCTGAATGATAATTTAGGTAGGACCAGTTTATTTTACCAAGTTCATCAAAGTTCAAAAAACAAAAATGGAGATGTGATAGCACATGAATGTATATCATGTGTAAATTTATTTTGTGCCTGGACATTTTCTCATTCTACATTATCAACCAATTCATAATCTAACTGGAATAAACTGGAGAGTGATGTTCTGAGAGGTACCAAGAACTTTTCTTGACTCACGTAGTCTATTTCAAGTTGTTTGCTATGGTAAATTCTCTCTGTCATCTCTCTTGTGAGAGCCTCAGTTAATTCAACATTGTTCACTAACCCTTTGATTCCTTTGGAGAAGGAGATTCCTTTGGAGAAGCTCCAGGAAGGTGAAGTAACTACTGATGTCTGGATTTCATAGAAGTCTGTGTGTACTCTTGCCTGTGAATTATTTGGTATTTTTTCTTTACTACCTAGTGTAGCATAGGTCATTTTGTTCAGGAGGATCCCTAAATATCTGAGGACACTGAAGGAGACTGTATTATTTTTGAAGGTAGGAAAGAAAATGGCAGCTGAATCTAAACGGTTTTGTGGAAAAAAGAAAAAAGAAACCAAACCACAGAATCCAACAATCTACAGTAATCACCCAAGAGAATTATTTAAGTGAAATTTACTATCAGTCCTGAAGGACTTCAAACCAATTCTGAGATTTGCAGAATGATTTTCTAACTTCCTTTACATTTATATTTCAATGCTTCGCCCCTGCTTGTTTCATAATACCATTATATTTTATATAAGTTCCTTCACATTTATCACTTCATTTGCTCCTAAAGATTAACTCACCTTTTAAGTGGTGGAGATAGCTATTTTTTTAAAACCATAATGCTATTCACATATTCATTTTCTCATTTGCTCCATCCAACAAATCCATGAAGTAAGTCAGCAATGCATGTATTATTTTCCCCCCATTTGACAGACAACTATGCAAAGCCAGAGAGAGACCAAGTGGCCAACCTGGAAACAAACTGGTGGCCAGAGGTCTAAAAATTAAATCTCTGGGCTCAGAGACATAATAAAAAAAAAACAGGAAGACCAAGATGTTTACATTACCTACACTCAGGAAAAACCTGGAAAGGAATGTGCAAAATGAAATGATTTGTGTAAAAGGGCTGTGATTGTGGGTGAGTGCTTATTGTTTAAGACATTTTCTTTAATGTTTTTACAATAGTGGTTTCAATATGCATACAAATCAGGAAAGGGAATAGAAAACTTTTTGAGTATGAGCAGAAAATGGTCTTATATTCTATGGAGACGTGGACCAATTTCAGCTTAAGTGTTTCTGGAGTTCAAGATTCAGCCCCTGGTTAATTTTATGCATACAAATTTTAATTTAAAAAAAATCAATGATATTTATTGATCACATACTCTGTCCCAGGCAGTGGACTAGGTGCTTTACATGGATGAAATTATTTTTTTCCACAATAATCTGGTTATTTAGATAAGGCTATTTATTCTACAGAAGAGGACCCTGAGGCTCAGAGAGGTTAAGCAACTTGCCCACAACTACGTGGTTAGGAAGCCACAAAACTGGGACTGCATCCCAGCCAGCTTGACATCAATGCTCATGTTCATTATCACTGTATTATATTGCCTCTGAGCTGTTCTATTTGTCATTGTTGTGAAAGTCTGAAGACATAAAGCTTACAATGTTTCCTTAGAATATAGATTTGTTCCTTCCTTCTTACATTTACTTATATTATTCCTTCTCACATCTGTTTAGTTTTGTTCCTGCTCAGGACGAAGAATAAGTGTCATCTCTAATGCCACCTCCTATCGATTAGCAGTGTCTGTCTGAAGTAGGGTATTGACAAGGATTCTAAGGCTGTGAGAAAAATTGCTATGATTGATTTGCAATGTCTGCCATAGGCATGGGAGGGGGAAATATTGGCCTAGTGTAAGCTATCTGCCTACCAGCCTTTGAAGCTGGGTGGAGGGAAGCATTTGGATGGCAGGCTCGGGACCACTTCTTATGTTCCATAAGCCATTTCAGGAAGATGGAGGTGAATACAAAGATCCAGTGTAATGAGACTGGGGTGGTGGGAGGAGTGGAGACTCTACGTAGGGGTGATAGGGAGACCCCGCTGTCTAGTGGTCAACTCCACAATGGCACGGCTCCTTTTGTACCTTCAGGCTTTGGGCTGTAGTAAATTGGAGGTCAACGTGCACAGCTTAGTCCAGGAGATGCCTTGGTTCCCAAATCCTCTCACTTCTGCTGGATGGTCTCTGAATTGCTTGTCATAGCCATATTCCTCAATCCACCCTACGAATTTTATTTTCTTTGCAATCTTTTCTTTTCCTTTCTTTTTTTTTGTTGTTGTTGTTTGCATTTTCCAAATTTCTACAATGTTCTAATACTTTTATTATTATTAATAAAGCAGTCTTTGCCTGTGCTTCCCCCCGAGCCCCACCCCCACCCCCAGTATGTTTCCCACTTCTTTGCCTCATGAATATGACTCATTCTTCAAGATCTAGGTTGAATTACCCCCAGCCACCCAAGCAGAGTTAGGTATTTCTTCCTGAGGTCACCATGACCCTCTGAACAATGCTGTTTAGGTGTTCCAGTGAAAATCTCTGAAAATACCAGCCTTCTGACTTCAAAGACTCATCTAGTCAATTTCAACCTCACCTATCCCAGCAGTAGTGTTGTAGGGGCCATATCTAAGGTTCCTTTGCAGCCCCAGTGCTTAATCCAAAGCTTGGTACATGGTAGGAACTCAACAGTTATAGTATCGAGGAGAGAATGGCTATATCGCTGGGTATGTGGGTCTGACATATGTTCTCTGCTAGACTATCCACAGGTTGTTCAAGCTTTTTGAGCTACACTTTTCTCATCAATGAAGTAGAGATAAAAACACTCGATTCAAGAATGGTCATGAAGATTAAATGAGATGGTTTAAGTAAAGCATTTTGTGCAATACCTAACACAAAGTTAGCGCTCAATAACTGATAGTAACCAATAGTAAGTCCAATATTGAGTCATTACTAATTGTAAAAACGATAGTACAATTGGTAGATAATGAAATGTGGATGGATGGATGGGTGGATGAATGGATGGATGCTTCTGCTTTTGTGCTTATACTTGACTTGGAATGACTGCCCTGTTCTGAACTCTGGCTTTACATTCTCCTTGGCTACAGACCACCTACAGCCCCCTCTGTCTCTAGGCTTTATCTTAGATACCTTTTGAAGGGTTGCAAGCCTATTTTTTTTAACCTATCTTCTTAATTCACTCCTGCCCATGGCTTGGGGTGACCTCCAGAGATTTATCAAATATGTGACTGACATCTGTATCATACACAGTCATGTTATTTTTGCTGTTTCCATTCATTTTCTCTCATCCACACATCAATAACTAGTCATTTATGTGGCATTTAATGCTTCATAAATGTTATGAGGCTTTTTACAGTACTAACTGGGAGGAATACAGTGAAAAGAGTTTATTTGATATTTTAAATCTAATTTCTCCACGTGATCCCTGTGTTTCCCCCTATGTGGTTTGCATATTTAGATTCAGCACGCGGGGCTTTGGCAAGCAAATTGTTATTGATGCGTGGAGTTAAAAAGGCAGGAACAAGAGGTTTCTCACTGTGCTAACTGGTAACTCTGCATGCCTTAGAATAAATCATGCCTGGAGCTGCGGAGCCATCCTAGCTTTCTGCTTGCTGATCTGTGACAGAAGCATGGGCCTTTCCCTACATGTGTGTGATTCCCAGCCCACTGGCTGCAGAGCCTTCCTGGCTTCTGCTCAGGGGCAGATGGATGAGCAGCAGCAAATGGCCTCTGCCTCTGACGTCTTTGACAGTCACCTTCCTGGCTGGGAGGCTGAGCTGTGGCAAGAGCTGATGTGGATTCTAGGACTGGTCACCAGCCCTCTGAACACTAAGACACAGGCCAAGAAACACTGGTAGAACCCAAGCCTGTCCTCATAGCCTTTAGTATCCTTCCTGTTTCCAGAGCAGAAGGTTAAAGCAAGAAAGAAGTCAAGCATTAGGAAGCCTATTGAAGTTGGTGGAGGAAAGACACACCTGTGCACACATATGAATTAAGAAGCCATTAAAATCATGCTTTTGAAAATATTTAATAAGGGAGAATGCATATGGTATAGTAGTAAGGGAAAAAAAAAGTAAGATAAGAAACATACAAGCTTCTCTGTATATATGTGCATATGCAAATGATTAGGAAAAAAGACTGGAAGAAAATAAAATATAATAATTCTCTCAAATTGGCTGTATCACATGCAAATTTTATGATATCTTGATATAAGACATTTTCTAAGATATCTTTATGATGTCTTTTTAAATACTTTTATGGTATTATATATTTTATATATTTATAATATTATATATATTTTAAAATTATTATTGCTTAAGGCAAGGTAATAAGTAGTAAGACAAGAGACAGAATGAGAGACGATGAGAGAATATTTTAGGCAAGTTGCAAGGGATAGGAATCCAACTCAAACTGGCTTAAGTAAAATAAAGGAAATATATTGAGTCATTGCTGAATTGCTGAGAATCCAGGAGCCCTGGGTTCAGACATGGCTGGATCCAGGGGCTCCACAGTGTCTTGGGGGATAGTATTTTCCTCCTCTTTCTTCTCTTTGGTCAATACTGCTAAGGCAGCAGAGTAAAATGGTTGAGAGCATGGGTTCTGGAGCCAGGCTGCCTGGCTTCAAGTCATGCCTCCCCACTTACTAGCTTTTTTAACCTTCAGTTGCTCAATCTCTCAGTGTCACTTTCCTTCTGTGTGAAGTAAAGATAATAATAGCAATAATAGTTGCAATCATGATAATAACAATTGTAAGTATAAGGTCTAAAAAGATTAAATGAGTTAATACATGTAAAGCACTTAGAATAGCTGGTGGTATATGGGTAGCACTCAATAAATATTGTCCTTCACCACCACGATCATCAGTTGTCTTGATTGACTATATTTTGCAGATAAGATCTTACCAGTGGCATAATGGCTACTGGCAGCCACACACCAACATCTTCCCAGCTTAGCATTCTCAAAGGAAAGAGAATTTCTCTTTTTCTGCATTCAGTTATCAATCCCAGACACTCTAATTAGACTGGCCTGGTTCCATGACCAGATGTGAGCCAGTCACTGTGGCTCAGGATATGGGGGGCACATGGACTGACCAGTTTGGGTCACAGACCATTCCTATAGTGGGGCTGGGACACTATGATTGATTGTCCTACCAGGACATCAGAAAAGGAAATTGTAGTTCTCCTGGGGCTAGGGGATGGTGAGGGGGAGACTGAGAATAGTCAATCAAAAAATTATTGCTAGCAAAGAAGGCTTTTCTCAAATTGAGTCTTTAAACCTGTTGCTATCACAGAAACCGGTGACTGAATCCTTGGAGCATGGTTTCAACTTGATTCCATAGCACCATGCAGTAGAGAAGTGGACCTCGTCCCAAGATGGATTATGAAATGCAGGCTGGGGTAGAACGGACAGATATGTGAAATACTACCCACCTCACACTGGGCCCGGTAGGAAGATGGACACATGGCACCTAGATACCTGGAAAGGATGCAGTCATCTGTTTATCAGAGTTAAGGTGTTCTGGGTTGGATGGAGTAAGGGAGGCCAGTAAGTAAGCCTCTGCTATCATCTAGACAAAAAGTTTTGGCAATCTGAGTCAAAGGAAGTGAGAAGATATGGGAAGATATGGGGTAAACTCAATAGAACTTAGGAGTGGGCAATGAGAAGAGAGAGGAGTCAAGATGGTGCCCATAGTTTCCTCTTAAGTCAACTGGGTGAATGAGCATCATATAATGAGATGGAAAGACATGAAGAACAGATTGGGGACAGTGGAAGATGGAGGAGAGATGAAGCCACCCAGGCCATCCACTACCATGCAGTATCTCATATCATTTTCCTAGGTGACCCTGGTGGCAACTCTGCCCAAAGAATGTGAAATGAATTCTGACAATTTCTTCGTGAAAGACTGAAAACAACTGTTTTGTAAGCAAAACATGCTTGCTTTGGCTTTAAGACCACCAAGCATTTTTAAAGTCCATTTGCATGCTGGTAAGTCAGTTACAAAGACCCGGGGCCTCATAATGCATTTGCAACATTTCCAAACTCAGGAGAAAACCTGCAGAGTGTTTTAGTGATCAACATGATTGGCTCAAACAACCAATTTGTCATGGAGTAATCTGTGTAAATTACTGTAGCAAGAATATTTTCTATCATCTGCCTGGTTTAGTGGAAAGCATTCTCTTCTATTATTTAATCCCTTGGGCCTCAGGGAATTGTTTTACAGTGATCTAATACAGCAGAAGCCAGGTTTATTTACAAGACTCATTAGAAATGATACTGTCTTGCTCTCTCCTGAGAGGCCAAAATAAAAGGTGAAGGAAACAAGTCTGGAGATGCTGGAAAAGATCAGAGGACAAAGATGTCCACATATAGCATCAAAATAATTCCCATTCCCATGGCCTTTTAAGATTTGCGTGCTAAGTTTAAGGATGGACATTAAAAAAGAAAGATCCCAAAATATTTTCTAAGTTAGTAGGTCTTAACTCTATAGGTCTCAGGGCCCTTTGGGAATCTTATAAAACTTAGGAAACTTATAGCCAGAAGAATCCACTGCATATGCGCATATATACATATACATATGTACATATACGTCATATACAACATAGCAAGGACTCATGGCTTGCCTGAAGTCCATCTGTGGGCTCTAGGTTAAGGACACCTACTGGGAATTTTCACGGCCTCTCATCTATATTGTTCTCAATTTTGATTTTTGGCACTAAAGACAATGAACAGTGTGGTTCTACTTGGTGTGTGCCTAATAGACACTTCCTGACTGTGTAAAGATGGGTATGCAGAAGTCTAAGTCACCAGAACACAATGAAGAACCTAGAAGAAAGTGAGATATGAGATGGCAGGAAGGAAATGCATTAAAGCTGAAACACTTTACTCAAAGAGTTACTCTGGTACTCTCCAGGAACCCATTAACTCTTGGTTTTCACAAAATTCTGAGAAACCCAGCAGTCTGTTTTCCAAGCCTCCAACAAATTGAAGATGGAAGATGAACTACTATGACAGGCACAATGATCAACCTCAAGAACTCCCCTTACTGGGAGTCTGAGAGCAAGGCGAGAGGGAGGAAAATTCGTCAGTGCATTTCTCCAGGCCTTGAGTTAAGCGTGGCTTTGAGCTAAGCATTATTGCTAAAGATGAATAGTTGCACAGTCGGATTTAGGAATTGGGGCTTGGTGAGAAAGAAACAGTCACAATGCAATATGGTAAATGTTTCAGTCAAAATATGTGCAAATTGCTACTTTGAAAACAAGGGGGAAAGTGCCATGTTGCTGCCTTTGGAGCCAAGGGAGACTTTAGAGTGAAAGGAACATCTGAGATGGATCTTCACTCAGGATGAGTATGAGTTAACCAGGGATTGACAGGAATAAATGAATTTCAGACCAAGACATGGTGTTGTGTATGGACAGGTGTTTGGGAGCAGGTATGAATAGATAAGTGTAACATGGGCGACTGTGCTTGGACAGGTGTAGAGGGGCAGACGTGGTTGAGCAAATGTGAAGGGACAGGTGTGAATGGGCTGGAGTATATGGGTAAGTGTGGATGGGTAGGAGTGAACTGGTATTAGGAATGGGAGAAACCTTGCTCACAAGGGAGATCAGTCACTGAATGCCATGACCAGGGGTTTGGATCTCTTCCAATAGGCAATGAGGAGCCAAACAGAAGGTTTTTTCACAAGGTAAGAGCTTGAGGAATCAGATTTGGTTTGTAAAAGATAACTCCAGCGGCAATTTGGCAGATGGACTACAGTTGGTGTTGACTGGACTAGCAGAGAGCAGTTAGGAAACTTCATTAGGAAACTCACAGAGCTTGATTGAGAGTTGCCAAGGACCTGAACCAAGGCATCATTGACAAAGACACATAGAGTGTGTGTGTGTGTGTGTGTGTGTGTGCATGCCTGTGCACATGGATGGGTATGAATATGTACAAGAAGGAGACAGAAAGAAAGAGAAAGACATTGTATGCATATGTGTGAGTGTTGTATATATATGTGTGTTGATTGAAGTATTTTTATGAACTAAGATCATGATGCCTCAGTAGGTGTTGAGAAAGAGAAGGAAGAGGAAGGAAGAAGGAATATGGTAACTCAATGATTTTGTTTTGTGTATAAACACAATATTTTTATCTTACCCCAACCTCACAAATGTAGATCCTTGTTAGTTCAGAAGATATCGTTCTTTGGGTAGGGCAAGGGACCTTACCCCAGACCTTCACATCACTGTAAGTAGGAATCCAGGGAACCCATTGTTTAAACCAGCCGGTCAGATGACTCTGGTAGGCAGCTGTGATTGAGAACCACCACTTTATTTATTTATTTTTAAGATTTTATTTATTTATTCATGAGAGACACAGAGACAGAGAGAGAGGCAGAGACACAGGCAGAGGGAGAAGCAGGCTCCATGCAGGGAGCCTGACGTGGGACTCGATCCCAGGACTCCAGGATCACGCCTTGGGCCAAAGGCAGGCACTAAACTGCTGAGCCACCCAGGGATCCCGAGAACCACCACTTTAAACAACTCAACCACCAGTCAACTTGAAGAAGGACATATAAATGCTTAGAAAAGAAAACCATTCAAACAATACTTTTATTTTCTTTATATAAAGGGAAGTAAGGCTCTTCATTTGCTATCCCTTTGCGAAGGGCGGGGGATCATCTGAGAATAGCTGCATATGCTTCAGAATAATTCATGGCATTTCTTTGAGCATATTCCTTAATTAAGTCTCTTCAGTAATTTACCCTCAGCCTCATGCTTTGATAAATATCAATGAGTAACAGGCCAAACTAAAGCTAAGCAGTCTGCATAAAATCATCAGCTATGGGTGCTCTTTCCTTTTCTCTCTCCCTCCCACCCTAGGTGAGCTCATCCAACCCCGTTGCTTAAATACCATCTATATGCCGATGACTCACAAATTTTTATCTTCAGCCTGGGCCTCTCATCTGCACTTCAGGGTCATATATCCAACGGTCTCTCTGTCATCTCTACTTGTAGTCTCACACGAATATCAATTTTATGGAGGATAAAAATTACTGAACTCTTAAATCATGCCACCCAGGCTTCTCCTCTCCCAACTTCAATCTTCTCCACCTCAGTCAATGGTATCACCATTCCCCTCGTCCCTCCAGCCAAAAAGGCTGGGTAGGATCATCCTTGACCTTTCTCTCTCCTACCTCCTTTATCACTTCACTTATTTCTAAACCCCTGTCCATTTTATCTCCCAAATGTATTCCAGATCTGCCCATGACTCTCCACCTCTGCCCATGTGACCTTGATCCAAGATGCCACCGCCTCTTGCTTTATCGAACCAGGGCAGGGATAGTTTCTTCTTCAAGCACCTCTGACCAGCAGGGCCAGAGGGCTCTTTAAAAAGTACAGCGCATCACCTCCCTGCTTAAAACCCTCCAGGGGCTTCCCGGAGCACTTAGATTCACATCCACATCCCTTCCCAGGATCTGAAATGGTAAGGTTCAGGGTGAAATGGCCCTGTCTCCTCTTGTAACTTGTCTAGGCCCATTGCTTCCATCACCATTGTCCAATCAAACAGACCTTCTCCCAGGTCCTTGAACACACCTACCCCTCCCTGCTGCGGGGCCACCACTCCTGTTCTTCCTGCTGCATGGAACTCCTCACACGGCTACCTTCACTTTCAGGTCTGAGCTAAAACTCACCTTCTCGAGAGGCCTCCCCTGACCATCAAAGCCAGAGTCGGCACATATTTTCCTTCAGGAGCCAGAAAATAAATATTAGGCTGCACAGGACATAAGGTCTCTGTCACAACTACTCAACTCTGCTTTTGAAGCAAAAGGAGCCACAAACAAAATGCAAACGAACAGGAGATGCTGTGTTCCAGTAAAAATCTATTCACAACAATAGGCAACAGGCAAATTTGCCCCTCTCCCCCCGGCTATGGTTTGCTGATCCCTGGCCCTATCCAGAGTAAGCTCCTCCACAGAGCTTCTTCTAATTCCTAAATGTGTAGCCTGCCTCTCCCACTAGTCTGTTAGTTCCAGAAGGGCAAAGAACTAGGACTCTTACATATTTGCCATAAAATGTGCAGTGCCTGGGAGAGCGCTTGCTGCAGTGAGGCTCCAGAAACATCAATTGGATAAAAGAAGGAAAAGGGAAAGATGAGGAAGGAAGGGATCATTTCTCTTTGAAGCCCAGGCATTCTTTGTAAAAAGGCAGCAGCCATGACCAGTATTTTTAACTCCTGCTCTTTGTCAGCAGAGTTCTAGGGTGAATCGCCTCTTCAGGTATTGCTCGGCTCATCCCTTCATTCTTTTGGCGAAGTGGTGTTTATGAAAGTCCAGGCAGACAGGCTGAGGGCTCTTCCCAGATCTCTACCCCCAGAGGCCTTCTTTCTGGCTTTTCTGCCGGGAGGCCAGTGGAAGATTCTAGCTCTGTGAAGTGACATTGAGAGGCGCGAGCAATTAGCCAGGAAGGCTGGCAGAGGTGCCTCTCAGGCACAGGGAGCCCTGTCCTCTCCTTCCTGACTCATTACTGTGAAACAGCCCTCAACATCATTCTGCACCATTTCTCCACCATGACAGATGTAAAGGGGATAATTGGGTACCCCCAAAGTTTAGCACCAACATTCCTTAAAAAAGCTGCCACCCCGCAGATGCATACCCCAGTCCTCTATCCCCCCAAGCCCCTCTCACTTCCCCATCTCCTCCAGGCTGGCTGGAGTACCAGGGAGGAGGCTGAGTGCTGGGCAGTCATTAAAGACAGTCAACTAAAGAGCTCTTCACCAGGCAGGATTATGCCTAATAGACAGCAAGAGTATTCCTGCCGGCTCCGTTAAGTTTCATCAAAACTGTGCCTAATTAAAATCTTCAATTTAATTATGCTCTTCTGCATTACAAATTTTGATCAAATTGGTTTAATTTAGTGCAAGGAGAGATGTTCCTTTTGCACGCACAGCAAACCCATGCTGAGGCTAGGTAGGCTCTGTGTCCTGAAGCCCCTCAGGATCCTGTTGCGGAATCTGCATTGTGCCTCACTCCCTCCTCCCCCCACCCATCCCCAGGTTTGGTAAATCGCCAGAGGCTCAGAGAATTGGCAGTTGTTGCTCTGCCCACATCTGCAAGAACTGTCCTAAAGTCACACTGAAGCTGACGGCTGTCTTCCCCCACCTTGTCCCCGCTCCCAGCCTCCTTTTCCTCCTCTGCTTTTGAAACACCCCCATCTTGGGGAAGATTGCACCCAATCTGTCAGTGAAATATGCCATGGGACTGAAGCTCTGGCAATCTGCTTCCAGTCTGGAAAGAAATCTCAGCCTGTTAGTGGCCCTGCAGGGAAACCTTCCAGAGTCCTTGGTTCATAGAGCCCCAAAGCAAACAGTGCTCTGATGGCCCAGCCTGAAGCATCCTCCCTGTCCTTCCACTCATGGTCAATAGTATGGCCAAGACCCAGGTTCCTGACACTTTGTTCTCCCTTCTGAGGTCCCATTCCATCCAGTAAGGTCCCAAGACCTGATGTCACCCAGGCAGTCCCCTTGACTATATACCCTTTCATCAGCCAGACTTTTCCTGATGATCTCATCCTCATCAAAACTTCCCTGTCTGGGGTCGCACTCACTCCCATGCTTGTCCTATTAGTTGGCTAGCCAATCCCATGATTTGATTCCTGCCAAAAAAAAAAAAGAAAGAAAACACTTGGCTCCTTGCTGAATGCCTTGCTTTTTCAAGTTGCAGTGTGAGCTCCCTTTTATGCTAGTATGTCTGGGATAATTTTTCCTATGTGAAGCCATAGGCTAAATGCTGCCTGTCATCCAGCAGAGTCAGTTACTCAAAAGTAAGTTAAAATCTTATTTATGTAGCATGGAGTGGAATGGAAAATTCACATGATGTTTAAAGACAGGATAGGAAAATTTAAAAGTAAGCCCCTGGGACTGTAGACCCAGACCTCTTGGGTCTCAGCCAGTTTTCTCCAAGTTGGGCAAAAAAGTGCAAGTTGGCCTGGTGATGTGTTACTCACCCTGGTAAATGTGTACCCCTTCCTTGGACTTCTGATGCCAGAAGCCTTCTATTTAAAGTGTGGCCATTCCCTCTGGAAAGGATGTCCACATCTACTTCTGCTCTGTCCTCTCTTTTCAACTCCATTCCCAAATTGCCAGCTGCTTGACTGGACATTTTCACTTGCATGGCCTACCATGGCCTTGAAATGAACTTGTCTACAACTTCAAACCTACCATGTCTCTCCATGACCATCAAACCTGCTCTCCCCAACATCCTCTTGCCTCTACTAGTGGCGCTCCAGTTTTCCCAGGTACAGGGTTTAAAAGGTGCAGGAGACATCCTCAACATCACCCATCAATTAAATAAACAAATAAGTAAGAGTTACTTTTAGTGTTGTTATTTCAAAACTCTCACATAAGTCTTTCCTTGTTTCTTAATGGGTAATTGATGGATTAGATCTTAGCTTTTTTTAAAAAAAAATATGTTTTTGGTTACTGATTCTATTTGAGCACATACTCCATAACAGTTTAGGACTGGATGTTTCAACCCAATTTAATAATATTCGATCCCTTAAGCAAGACCATCGCTAAGTGAGGCCAGCACATAGTATGGATTTAGCAAAGGTTAGGCATTTGTAGAATCAAGAATAAATACAAATATATTAGACCATGGTAAAAGAGGTCAGTGGATGATATACAATTAATGGCCAAGTAAGGACAGAAGGGCTGCAAGTGGTCAGGAGAGAGTAATCTGTGCAGTGAGATTTAGGGAGGTGCCCAGGAGACTCTGAGGATGGCTTGTGGGACCGGCAAACCAACTTCCCCAGAGCTCCCGACTTACAATTCTTTGGCCAGATGCCAAGGATGTGAAGGTAGAGTAATCCAGTGGGCAAAGGGGAGTCAGGTGTCAGGGTGATGGCTGGTGTGGCATGTGACCAGAAGTTCTGAAATATAAAAGCACAAAAGGTATCATGGGGGAGGCACTCACGTATTGATGGGGTGAATTAATTATAATTATAATAATATCATCATGTCTAAAACATTTCTCAAGAGCTTGCTCTGTGCTGAGCAGCAGGTTAAATGCTGTACAGGCAATCCCTATTTAATCCCTGCTGTCATTCTGAAAGGGACCTTTTATTATTCTAGTTTGATGGATGGGGAGCTGAGGCTCCGGAAGGCTGCAGCCCATGCGCGCTGGCATAGTGAGTGAGTGTGGCTGAGTCAGGGTCTAAAAGCCAGAGGCCAGTGTTTCATCCTCCCATCTTTCTTCTTCCTCCTTTAATGTCGCATTACTATTAACATTCTATCTTGTTCTCTTTTTTTTTAATTTTTTTTTATTATTTATTCATGATAGTCATAGAGAGAGGAGAGAGAGGCAGAGGGAGAAGCGGGCCCCATGCCAGGAGCCCGACATGGGACTCGATCCCGGGACTCCGGGATCGCGCCCTGAGCCAAAGGCAGGCGCCAAACCGCCGAGACACCCAGGAATCCCCTTGTTCTCTTTTTCTTGAGAATATTTGAAATGCACACTCACTTAAACTCTTTGAAAATAGAGGCAGGGTCTCAGAGTTCTTGACTTCTCCTAGAGGCCTCCCCCAAAGCCTTCTGTGTAGTAAATAATAAATCCAATTGGTGTATTGATAGAAATATTTGCTAATAGATCAATGTTGAGAAAATCAGGCACAGGTGCAGAAAGGGGAGAACTTTCTGGAAAGGGCTATTTAGTGCTTATTTGGTGAAGCCAGTATTATTGTCAACAGGCTGCATGCAACAGTCCCTCCTGGTCCAAACCACTATGCTGGTTTGCTGCCTAGAACTCTCTTTTCTTGCCTTCTTTCTTCTGTTTTATTCTCTCCTGTCCTATAGGCCTCAGCATAGATGCCTCTTCCTCCAGGAAGCCTTCCCCAATTGCTCCCAAATTTGGGTTAGAGGTTTCCACAGAGGCCTAGGCTTCTTTCATCACAGCGCTTACCCAGTGTATTGTAATTGTTTGCTCTTCAGCCTTCCCCAAGTATCTCATAAAAAGCTGGTTGAGAACAAGGTTGCCCTGAGCACCGAGGACACAGTATATATTTTTTAACATATGTGTGCATATATTTGTTATATATACATATATATATGTATTTGTTACATATAATATGTTAAATACAATATATATTTGTTGAATATAGAATTGTTGAAACAGATGCAGTGAGAGCTCTCCTACCTCACCCCAAAACAATGTCAATACCACTCACATCTCCAGTGAGCAGTGGGGAGCACTAACCACAAATTCTCCTTCCTCTCACTTTTGCCCAAACCAGGACTTGTATTTTCTCAGGATGTACTAAGGGAGAAAGAGTGCCAAAGAGAACTTAGAGAAAATGAACGAGGTTCCTGACCTCACCTATGAGTTAGCCCCAAGTTAGCCAGACTTTGTGACTTTGGGAAGTTCCATATCCTCTCAAAATTCAGGTGAGGAAGTGGTGAGCCACTACCTCCCTTGTGGGATTGCTATAAAGATTCATTAGGATGTAAAACAGCATGAGGCCTGGCATGTGGTATCTGCCCAGTAAGTGTCAGATGCTATTATTATTTTATCAGCATCCTCTGGTGTTGGAATGTGATATTTTCCATTTCTGCTCATATAGAGAAGCTTTGCGAGAATACTTTAACATCACTGCTATATTATTATGTGCTTAATATATACAAGTGATATTGCAAGTAATATATGCAATTAATCAGATGCACAGAGATGCTGAGGTTTTGGAAGCAAAGTTGGATTGCCTGGCAAATCCCAGCCTGTTTGCCTGACCAGGAACATGGCACGAAGCAACAAGAGTTTGCTGGGGTCAAAGGATCCATCAAAAGCCTCAGATCTCTGGTTTAGCAACAGTCTCACTGCTTAGGACCTTTCCAATTCACTCCACATGGTCGAAAATTAAAGTTAACAAACCCCTAAAACTGTAAATACTGATGAAATGTTTTCAGATTTTACTCAACCATAAAGCTGTTTATGACAGGAGGATGATAAGTTTCCCTCTAGTTTTTTAAGCTGTAAGCAACAACATGAAGAAACAGTGCAGGTTGTACATTCAAGAACAAAGTTTGGCACTGTGATCAAATAAACTAACAACAAAGCAAATCTGACACATTCAATGATAAATCCTATTATTGTGCTGCATGGTAATTAGACAAAATGAGAAGTTCACATAATGGCTGTAATTATTTTTTCATATTACTTTCATATTGTCAAAGCAAACTTTTATGGATTTTCTCTATTTTGCTAGTTCTTCTGCATTTATAAAAAGCCTCTGTGTGAACTACTTTCTCTGGTACTAGAAATGGACTCCTCATTGCACAAAGGCATGGTTAGACATAAGCACACACACAAGTTAGAGAGTTAGAGACCTGGGGTTGGAGTTCCCGTGGGCTAAGCTTCTGCATCTACTGCTACTCCTTCTCTGGCTCAGGGCAGTAGATCTTGGGACTACCTGTTTCCTGACCAGAGACATCCAAGCCTTCCCTGCATTGCTCTCTCTCCCCTGTGAGAGGTTCTGGGTAAGAAGGTCCATATATTCCCTTTGCCATGGGAGGATCTTTGACCTCTTTTGGTGACATTGATTGCTGTCCCCAATAGATCCACAACTGTATAATGGCTTAAGCATAATAGACGTGTATTTCTACTCACCTAACAACCCAGGGCAGGTGTCCCAGGTTGGCATGACACTTTCCTCTGTCCAGTGATTTGAGGACCCAGGGTTCCTTCTATCTTGTGGCTCTACTGTTCTCTAGAGCCTTGTCTTCATTGTCTGCATTCAGCTGGCAAAAGGAGGGAGCACAGATGAGATCTCGTTACTTCTTCAAAACCTTGACTTTGAAGATTACACCCCTCACTGTCAACAGAACTTGGTCACATACCCAACTTCAGGGGAAGCTCAGAATGAGGTCAAGCTCTGTGCTCTGGCAGGAGAAATGGGTTTTGATGTACAGCTTGAAACCTCTGCCCTTCCCAAAATTAGAGTGGACACGAGGAGGTAGAGTCAGCAAACCAGACATAGAACAGGGGAAGGGGAAGGGGCAATTAGATGAGACAGCAGGGAAAACAAAACAAGAAGTTATAAAAGTTCATTACTGGGACAATTGGGGAAATATGAATTTAGTTTGCCTAATGGTATTATATTAATGCTAAACAACGGACTCTCTGATGCCCCCCAACTGCACATACACTCACACATATGCACACAGACAGAGAGAAGGAGCAATGTCCCAAAGACATTGAGCAAAGCAAATGTCCCAAAATGTTAACAATCAGTAAATCCTGATGGAGCCCCTACAAGAGACAAAGGTATGACATAGGATGAGTTGTGCTAAAAAACAAGAAGTAGGCCTGGCTTGCCACAGCATTAGGTGCCCAGCCACAAGCTAGGAGATGAACCCAGAGAATGGTCACAATCCTGACAGGGCTCGTATGGCACGAGGCTTAACCTTATCCTGCCACCAATGAGGAGGCATTTAAGGGCAAGTAGGAATAAGATCTGGTGGATAGAATGTGTTCAGGATAGATTTCAGGGGAATGAATCTAGAAAAGAGAACACTTTTATTCACTCAACAATTATTTGCACTTTCAGGCACCAGCCCTGAGCTAGAGGCTATAGACATGCAGTGCTAGGGTAGCCACTGGGGTATGTGGAGGAGCAAAAGCAGACTTTTTTCCTCCTTGCTTGGAGATGAGAATCTAGTAACCGGAGATATATATTGAGTAATAATTCTAAGAACAACTATAAAAGTACCAGACAAGTACAAGAGTTAGGAGGAAGACATTCATGATGCCCTGAAATCCCATGGTGGCTGCATTTGATGTGGTCAAGGAGAACAGCACCCCAGATTCAGTTTGGATTTAGCAGTGTTTGGTGTTATTTAGGGATGACCATATCAGACAAAGGGAAAAGGTGGATTAAGCCTCTCTGGTTGGAAAGAGCATGACATGTTTGACTAAAAGACCAGCATGGCTCAGAGGCAGTGAGTGAAGAAAAGTGTGCATGATGAGCTCAGAGAGACGGAAGGGACAAACCCTTATAGCACCTTGTAAGTCACGTTGATGGTCTTTGGTCTTTATGCCATGAGCAGTAAGATGCCATGAAGAACTTGGAGGTATGTGAGCACTGGGGGAGCAGGAGTGACATAATCCTCAGAGTTTCACAGTGGAGAATGGGCTATGCTGTAGGCCTCAGGAGACTGGTTAGGACACGGTTATAGCCATCCCAGGGAGGTGATAAGAGATAGAGAAAAGGGACAGAGTCAAGAAGCCTTTAGATCAGAAAGTGGGTAGACTTTGGTGTTTGCTGTTTGATTTGAGGTGTCAAGGTTGGAGTTGAAAGAAGAAAAAAAAAAAAAGAAAGAAAGAAGAGGCCGGGTGAGAGTGTCATCAGGTGTGTGCAAGAATTCTGAAGAGGAAGCAGCTTGGGATGACCACAGTAAATTCAGATTGGCACAGGTTGAGTTTGGAGCACTGGGTGGGGCTGTCTCACAAGGGATTCAGTATGTGAGTCTGGAATTTAGGAAGGAGGCTGCACCTTCAGTGGTGACTTGTGAGCACTCAACATCTTGATTTCAGTTGGTGCGATGCCAGTGCTTACAGGACACCATCATTTAGGGGCAGACAAAATGGAGCCCATCTCAGACAGGGAAGCAAAGGTCAGAAACAAAAACAACCAGGCGATTATGGTGTAATGAGAAGCCCAGGTGGTGGTAAGATTCAGAAATTGTCAAAAGGCCAAAGGCTTACCTGAAGACAGGAACTGAATAATGTCCATGAACTGTGGTAGTTGAGAATATCATTGGGGACCTGGGTGACAACAGTTCCAACAGAACAATAGGGCTAAAATCAGAAACCAGTAATGAGGATATAGGAAGAGGAGACAGTGGACACAAATCATTCTTGGGGAGACTTTAGATGACAGGTAGAAGAGTGAGACTTAATAGTGTCCAAGGCGGGGGGTTCTTGACTAGGGGCACTGCATTCCATGATTCATCCCTCATACTTATGTTGAGTGTATTCTCCATGTCGGACACTAAATAGACACAGAAGAAACCAAGGCAATTCCCTGCCTTCAAGAGCATGTACTCTGCACTAATTTATTGACTATTTTTAAATGTGAGTATAGCTGACAATGTTACCTTAGTTTCAGTTGTACAGCATAGTGATTCCTCATGATCTCCATACCTCATGCTATGCTCACCACAAGTGTAGCTACCATCTGCCTCCATACAATCCTACTACAATATTATTCATTATATTTCCTATGTTGTGCCTTTTACTCCCATGACTTATTCATTCCATATCTGGAAACCTGTTACCTCCCACTCCCCTTCACCCATTTTGCCCACATTCCCTCTAGCAACCTTCAGTTTGCTCTTCGTATTTATAGGTCTGAGTCTGCTTTTTATTTGTTTATTCATTTGTTTTTCAGATTACACGTTTGAGTAAGATCATATGGCTTTTGTGTTTTTCAATCTGACATATTTCACTTAGCATGACATCTCATCTAGGTCTATCCATATTGTTGCAAATGGCAAGATTTCATTCTTTTTCTTGTCTCAGTAATATTCCACACATATATTACATCTTTTTTATCCATTCATCTATCGGCGGATGCTAGAAAAATGTTGCTATGAATGTTGTCAAAGAAATTACTGCCTATGTTCTTTTCTGAGATTTTCATGGTTTCAGGTCTTGCACTTAGGTTTTTAATTCATTTTAAGTTTGTTTTTGTGTGTTGTGTTAGAAAGTGGTCCAGTTTCATTCTTTTTGCATGTAGCCCTTCAGTTTTCCCAACAACATTTATTGAAGAAGCCGTCTTTTCCACATTCTGTGTTCTTGCCTCCTTTGTCATAGATTAATTGACCATGTTAAGTGTGGCTCTATTTCTGGGCTCTTTTTTCTGTTCTGTTGATCTATGTGTCTATTTTTGTGCCAGTACCACACTGTCTTTATTACCACAGCTTTGTAGTATGGCTTGAAATCTAGAATTGTAATACTTCTAGGTTTTTTTTTTTCCTTCTTTCTCAAGACTGCTTTGGCTTGGAGTGATTTTTCAATTTCTATTTTATGGAATCCTGGGTTCTAGAGACACCACTGAGGTAGGACGAGAAGGAAGCTGAGCTGAGCTGGTGTACTCTGAAATCTCTCTCCCCTATTAGCTCTGCACTTAACTTTTTCATGAGCTTCCATATTTAAAATATTCTTTACAGATGTGTCTGGCTGGCTTAGTAGGAAGAGCATGCAACTCTTGATTTCAGGGTCATGAGTTCAAGCCCCATGTTGGGTGTAGAGATCGCCTAAATAAAAAACTTATAAAAATGTATCCTTTACCAAAAAAATGCATTTATAAAGTAATGAGTTAGAGGATAGAGGATATAGCATTCTAGACCAGGTGTTGACAATTTCCATACAGGACCAAACAATAAATATTATATTATTGGGTATAATTTCTCTGTTTGTATGGAATGAATGCAGCTGCAGATATAGGAATGGGTATGGCCCTGTTATAATAAAATTTTATGTTTAAAAATAGAGGGCAGATGGCAGTTTGTGACCCCTCTCCTACATGTTGATGAGATGCAGCAGGACTTTTTCTTCCTATTACTCCTTAGAGTATATCTGTAAGACCTAGGATATCATAAGATAGTAGCTATGTTCTGGACTCTCTCAGTTTTGCTTATTACCCAGCATTCCTTCAGCCATAGCTGCCTGACTTCGATGCTTCACCAACTGGAGGAAGCCTGTCACCTCCTATCGCCCCTTGGAGGTAGCTAGAATTAGTCTTTTCCTCCGCTTCACCTTACAGTATTTATCTTTTCTTAATCTACTGTCCCTTTGATTTTTCCTCTCAATTTCAACAAAAAAAGTTAAAAAAAAATCATCCCTCCCACCAAACAAAAATAATCCTTAGAAATGTTGGCTGAAGACACACTGCCCTCATCAAAACACAGTATTCATGAATGAGTTTTCATTAATGGTGCTTTAGGGAAACATCAGCCTTGAGAATTTTGATCCGATGAGCCCCATGTCCCACCAGAAATCAGTAAGCAGAAGAGCAGGGCTCCATGAGCCAGGCCCTGCCCAGGACGGTGGCTGCCAACTCTTTGTGAGAGGAACTGAAGGCATTAGGAAATCCATGGCAGCCGTCTCAGCTCACAGTCCAGCAGGCCACACTCTGGAGCTGGGTAATAAAATGACTAAACTCTGGGGGAAAGGGGTTTTCCATACACAGAACGGAAACACCCTGTTGCCTTGTTTTGAAAAACAGAGAATAGGAGTGAAAAAGGGAGACGATAGAGTCCAGGTCCACAGACATGGACACCTGCTGGCTTGGTTTTCACCAGCTATGTGGGCTGGGGGGTGGGGACGCTTGTCCCCAATATTATCCTGGCTGACCTGGTGCTGATGATCCATATTCCTCTGCTATAACTGCTCTAGGAAAGCCTTGACAGAATGCTTGGATTAAAATGATAAAATACAAAAAAATTGTTGAGAAACAAAAGCCTTGGGAGTGCCAGAACCTGTACCAGGTGACTTCTAGGGAACTGGATTTGGAGATAATTAGCTTGAAAACCAGCACAAAGGGAACAAGTTTTGATAAAGGGAAAGGATTTCAGAGTGGAGGGTGAAGCTTGCAGTCGTGTCTAGCTGGACTGGTGGCTGGGGCCGGGGCGGGGGGTGGGAGGCGGTTGGTGAGGGGTGGGGGGCAGGGCTCTGGTAAAATGAGTAGACAGGGCAGATGAAGGACAGGATGGGGCACCCCGGGCCACAGGAAGTAGGAAGAGACCTGTGCATGCCACTCATAGGCCCCCAACTTCCATTATGACCATGCCCAGTGACCCCCCCACTTTTAATATAAGAATGGTCTTTGGCAATATTAAAATTCCCACCTACACTCCCAGGGACTGATGCAGGATGGAGCCTCGGAATCTTCCTTTTTTCAACATGCAGCTGGCCATTCTTTCCAGGTCAAGACAACTAAGTTTGGAATCAGCCCTTATGGTATACCAGGATTCTCCCGGTTCATCAAGCAGAGGCACTTGGATCTGGGGCTGCTGAGTGTGAGTATGCTATCATTAGACTGAAGAGGGAAAATACTACATCTCTGAAAATATTGTGACTTCTAACATGTAATGTTTTACAAAGTAATTTCTCATTTGATCCTCATGAACCGATGAGGTAAGCAAGGCATGAATTATGGGCCCCATTCTACAGATGGGGCACTGAGCCTTCCAATGACATTTGCCCAAGGTCACATGGCTCATAAATGATGGGGCGAGGACTTGGAAACAGGACCTTCTGATCCTTTATCCGTTATCTTTTCCCTCCACCCCAGTACTTCTCACGCTCCTACCCAGAATCTTCATGATTGGTAGATTGAGGCCACAGAGTTAGCAGTTAGCTGACTTGGGTTGCAGTTGGACCTGTGACTTTTAAACTTATTAATATCACATTTTAACATAGCAATAGCAGGTCAGAGTCACCTAGGTTTCTTGTCCAAAATACAGATTTCCTGGCTCCAGTGTAAATTTGTCCAATCAGAACTTTTTGGGGGGTAGGGGGTGGGCGCTGGGAATCTGCACTTTTATAAAAGCTCCCCAGGTGATTTAATGATGGAAAGTTTGTGAATCGCTCCAATAAATTAAGCAAGTTAAGTTCAAAATCAACTCTCAACGTTCCTGGACTTATTACCCAGGGAATGGCTTACTGGGCCTTTAGATTCTACCCCAACTTCTCCTCCCATCCCCAGTTCTACATTTTCCCATAGTTTTGTTCACATCAGCATCTCTTCTGGGAAGTGAGGGGCAATATAATTTGAGTCGGTCTTTCATTTGGAAGTGCGTCTGATGGTTTGTGTATAAGAAAATCAAAATTCTCTCCTCCGCCCGCCACAAATCATGGGCAGTGGGGTCAGAAATCCTAGAAGGTGAGAGTATGTTTTTGAAGGCTGATAAAAACAAAACAAAAAACAAAACAAAACAAAAACCCTTGACTTTCACAAACTGCAGTAGTGCTTCCAACACCCACCTGGCATGATTGCTCATTCTGTGAGGGTTCTGCATGGAAAAGATCAGCCCGCTCTCAAAATAGAATCTAGAGATACAAAGGAATCTGCAATGGCTTCACGTATTTGTACACAGTGCAGTGGAGCTTCTGGTATTTTTATTACCAATCAGAAGAGGCTTGTCACAGGCAGCCATCTGCTTGAGTCACTGCTGGGCTGCAGTGGGCCATGGCTTCAGAGAAGGAACACTGAAATCAAAGTTCCAGCTCAAGGAAGAGGCCCAGACCAGGGAGCTGCCCGGGCCCTGCAAGAGACATCCTTCAGTGTCCCAAAGGATCCGATCGTATTCTACGTCAGGAAAACTCACTTACACGCTTGGATCCTTAAAGAGAACGAGTGGCTACGACATCAGGTAGAAGCTATTATATTTGTTCTCGTGGAAATGTTCCATGTTTCAAAGTGGTCTCTGCAGTCCCATTAAAATTACAGACTTTTCCCCTTCCCCTGCTGCTTTTCCACATTCTAATACAGGCTTCTGAAAGAAAAAAAAAAAATTTGAATGAGCTAGCATGGGATTTTTCTCCAGAGAGTCAAAGCAATTCGGACTCTGATTATTGGCCCTACATCCAAGGAGTTATCTTATTTTTTTCTATTCTTTTTTTTAATCAATGTACAAAATCCTTTCATGCAGATAGAAAGCTTTTTGAATCTGAAATTATTGTTTGACTACAGGTTAATGAAATGTTTCAAACTCTTTATTCCATATCTAATCCTGACGCCAAAGGTTTAGGGAGCAGAAAAGAAAGACTTGCCAAACCAAGGGCTCACCTTGTATACTCTGCACCAATGAAGATCTATAGCCTAAAATAAAGCCTGTAAGAAAACAAGATTTTTTTAAAATCATAATTCAACCAACACCAAGGAGAGAGGTGTTTTGGAGTTGAGGATCACTGAAGAAAATAGACTAGGAAAAAATTATTTTGAGATCTAATGGGGTGGAGTTTTGATAGTACAGAAAAAGAAGAAACGCAGGCTGTCGACAAGGACACAGTCAAGTTTTTACAAATGCACAGTCTTGCTGTAGAGAACTGGGATGATCTCAGAGGGTCCTTAATCCATCATGTAAATGTTACTTGGCATTTGTGCTGGGTAAATCAAGGACACAATAGGTGGGGGAATGTAAAAGCTATTTCTCTAGAAAACTATCCCAGATTTATGGAAGGAGGTCAAAGAACAAGCAGAGGGGAGGTCCACTTCGGGGAAATGGCTAGCCTTGCATTGGAAAACACGCCACGGACAGAATTTGTTCTCAAGCCAAACTTGATGGCTGAGCTAGCACCAGCAGTTGGGAATGCCATCTTCGTGCTCCCCCAGCCATCAAAGCTAGAGGTGATTAGGGTGCTTCCCATTTGCGTGGCCATATCCCTGAAACCTTTGGGCAGCCAGAGAAATGTTCTATTTCTCTGTTTAACTTAAAAAAAAGATCGAAGTCTATTCTGAGCTAATATCCAGATTTAATCATTTATTAATATTATTTCTTTATAATAATCACCAAGAAGCAAAAGATTAGAAGTGCAAAATATCAATTGTGCAATCTTAACTGTTTTCAAAGGAAGATAAAATAAATGTCAGGTCCAACAAGGTCACGTGCCCTTCAGCAAATAATTGTCTCCATGAGCCTCTTGTGATGTATTGAAACTGAAGTAAATTGTTAATGCCTTTCATTTACAGAGGGGAGCTCATGCCTCTGCAACATTGTATAGTTTAGAGTCTAAAGCAAGCCCCCCAGGCATCAGTCACTCTTTCTGGGCAATCATCTAAAAATAGGGATGGCCTTTCCAGATACCCTTTGTAGAACATTGAAAATGGGATGATAAAGGTGCCTTCTAACATCCCTTCCATGGACTCTCTGGCGCTCTTTCCTTTTTTCTCCTCAATCTCATAGTTGCGGGGAAGGAAGAACCTTGTATTTAAGATTCAGAGATTAAGGCTATGTTTCCCGACTTATAGCTTAATCTTTGGTTCTGTGTAAACAGAAACCCACTCAGACCAAAATAAAATAGTGGGAGTTTATGATAGGGGTGTAAGAACAAAACCCTGGAGAAGAATGTGTAAGAGAGATGCACACAGGCTCAGTGGAGCCAGCAAGTGGAAAGCCATTGGAAACCATGGTTACTGTCCCCAGAATGCCACATTTTCTTGCATCTGTACCCATTCCCCATGGATTCATCTTCCTCTGATGAGAGTTTTCACACACCATGGCCAAAGATGGCTGCTCTATAGATTTCAAGTAACCAGCAGACACTGACTAGTGCCTTTTTAGTGGCAATTCTAAATTCCCTGGAGAGGAAATATGATGAGTTGAGGTGAGAACTGGTGTCCGCTTCTGTTCCAATATCTAAGACAAAGCAGCAGAGTCAAATAGCATAAATTTGGCTGCCAGGGCCTGCCACTCTAATATGCAGCAGTGCTCAAGAATGGGGGACTATGGGATAGGTAGCACCCCCAAATGCACCTACTGTAACCTATCATTAACCTCTTTCCTCCAACAGTTTATGTTGTAATCTGCCAGTAACTTATACGTTCTGAGAAGCCCTGAATTCTAGTCCAGGAGCTGACAGTTGAGTGAAGGACCTACACAGACAGCTAAATACAAGATTCGGGAAGTCTGTAAGTCAGTGTCTGAAATCATTGGAGAGCAGGGTCTCTCAACCTCAGCACTCTTGACATTTTAGGCTGGTTAATTCTTGGCTATGGTGGAAGGAGTGTTTCCTATGCATTAGAGGATACGCAGAGTATCTTTGCCCTCTCCTCATCAAATACCGCTAGCACCCTGCCCCTGCACCAGTTATGACAACCAAAACTATCTCCATTCATTGCCAAATGTCCCCTGAGGATGGTGCATTTTTGCCCCTTGTTGGAAATCATTGCATACAGCAATATGAAATCATAGAAGGGGACACCAAAATCAGGCTTAGAGATCTGGAAAAGCTACCTTGGGGATGAGGTGAAGTTTTGAGGGGCAGTAGGAATTGGCTAGAAGAGTTAGAGCTTCAAAGGTGGGAATGTCAGAGGGAACCCAAGTGTGTTACTCAGGACACTAACACTTCAAAGTCCGGCTAGATACATAGTGTATAGAGTTCTGTGGTCGTTGATGTCAACTCTTTTCTGGGAAGTTCTAATGCGTTTTGTTTTACACAATACATTCTAGTATAGTAAAGGCTCTAAGAAGTCCTAGGGCTTTGGAATGAGATTCTCAGGATCTGAATTTTGGTTCTACCACTTACCAACTGCATGTCATTGAAAAATTTACTTAACTTTTCAAAATTTGGATTGCTTACCCATAAAAATGAGTTGATCCTAACAGGACCTATATCACAGGGTAGCCGAAAGGATTAATTGAGATAGTATGTCTAAGTGATCTTGCACAGTTCTTGTCTTATAAGAGGTGCTCAGCACGTGTTTTAAACATTACATTTCCCCCAAAAGATTTTGAGGAATTCATAGAATTCAGTTTTCATTCTGAGAAACACAGTGCAGAAATCTCAGCAGAGGAATGTGAACTACTTACCTACCAAAGTCTAAGATTTGTTTATATTCAACACACAGAACCTGTTGCAGGATTTCCTCTCCTTTGATGCCTACAGTCCTGGGTCATGCTGCTTCGAAGAATGAAGAGATAGACCAGATGAAGAATGGTGGGCAGCAAAGTTTATTGAGCAATAGTATAAAGCTCCAAGAGAGGAAGGGGGTCCCAAGAGGGTTATCTCTGGAATTAAGTCCAGGGGTTTTTATGAAATCTTTCGGGGAACTATTTTAAGCAATCCGGGTGTGCTGAGTAATGCCAATCAGGGCTTTAGTCACGTATCTGTCTACCTAGTAGGTTAATGTCAATGTGCTGATGATCTGTCTCTTTTGTTAATACCCAGGAGGTTATGTCTTACTTGCCCCTTGCCTGGTATATTGACAAATGCTTTGTGGTTAATTGCCTTATTTTAAGATGTTTTGCAGAATTTGTTTCTGCAAATGCTGCAAAACAGAGTACTAGAGTGGTCCTGTCTGGGCTGCAAAACAGGATGTTAGTGCTGTTTTATCTTAGCTGTCCTAACTCCATATTTTCTTGTCAAAGACCCTGGCTCTGACTACCTAACTGTCTAACTAACTCCTAATGCCAGGGCCCCGGGATTCTCAGCACTGCACACCCAACCCAGAGCCTTATTCCACAAATGGGATAAGCAGAAGGGAGCCTCCACCTCTAGCCCACACTCCCCTGGGACTGAGCAGGTCAATGGAGACAGGATGAGAAATGTAGATTTTTTGCTTCTCCTGGGAAGAAAGCCCTCCATGTGGAAGCTGGGATGGGAGTCCTATTGAAGTGGGAGAGCAAGGTTCTTGTCTCATGGTGTCAAAGAATGAATCTCTCTGACAAAGGAGAGTAAAGGGATAGAGTTTTATTAAGCAAGGATACAGAAAAAGCTCCTAGAAGTGAGAGGGTTCCCGACAGAATTGCCAACACGGGCCTTCCCTGACAAGTCTTTTATTTAGAACTGACTGAGGAGCTTATGGCCTTATCACTTTTGTGATGTCTTGGTTTGAGTAAGGACTAGTGATAACATCTTTAATGGCTTACTTCTTTGGGGTCTAGTTATTCTTTGTTGGTCACAATGGG
The DNA here is from genome assembly GCF_053574225.1 of Canis aureus. Taxonomy (NCBI): domain Eukaryota; kingdom Metazoa; phylum Chordata; class Mammalia; order Carnivora; family Canidae; genus Canis; species Canis aureus. Next base: position 52,792,099 of record NC_135614.1, read on the forward strand.
ACTGCCATAAAAAGACCCCATCTCTGATGCCCAGGGCAGGATGGTCTGGTTTGTTCCCTTATCTCTGGTTTCATTACGCCTCAGCATTTCTGGGATTTTTTTGGTGAGTCTGATCATGTAGCACCCCACCTATCTCTTCCTACCTAGCCCTACCTGTTCCTCATTTACTATGTTCTTGGCTGTACCAGTCTGGAGTGAAGTCCCACTGAGCTTGGAATGGGGATCAAGGGAGTGGTTTTGTTACAAATACCACTGATTCTCAGTTTTCTTACAAAATTTTCATGGATTTTTTTTTGGGGGGGGGGACAGATGTTTCTTCATTTGCTATATACTCTTAGGACCATTTCCAGAGGCTTTACATGGCCATGTCTACTAATTTTCACCAGTTCCACTGGGTAGTGAGTTCACAAAACTCCTCAAACCTCATTCCGCAAATTGATCTCATTGCATTTCAGATATTTGTATTTAATGGGTTTGTATCAGGGACATGTAGTACTTATGATCCTTGGAAAATGCTTAGTGTGGTTTTTAGAAAAGGACTGATTCTATTCTGTTTTAAATCTAATGTTTATTAGTAAGAACTAGGGGTCTGAATATTTTTTTCATGGTTAGTGAGATATCTGGTTCTACTAGCAGTTCATTCATTCATTCATTCATTCAGCAAATTCATGCCTAATGTCTGACAATCTCCAGCATTGTCCTAAGTGCTTATGACACTGAGTTAAAAAAAAAAAAAATAAAACAAACATACAAAAAAAAGTTCTTTTCTTTCATTTATGTTTGAAATCTAGTGAATACAGACAGGCAATAACAAGGAAAGAGACACATAAATAAGGTAATTAGAGATGATGGTAAGCACTATGCAGGCAGTAGGACCACCTGATAAATGTGAGGCTCTGTAAGATGGTGAATTGGAGCTGAGAGTGGAAAGAGAAGGAGCCAGTCATGCAAAGCTAGGAAAAAGCATTTCAGGTAGAGAAAGCAACGAATGCAAAGGACCTGAGTCAGGCACCTGTGTGACATGTTCAAGGAACAGAGATAAGACTAAGGTGGCTGAAGGAATAAAGAGGAGAGTGGGATGAGAAATGAGAAGGGTCTGGGAGAGCAAGCATCAGCCAGCTTGGGTGGACTTGTATGCCATGGTACTGAGTTTGAGTTTCGTCTCCGGGCAGTGGGAGATTAGGAAGGTTTTAGGCAGAGGAGCAGGGGCAGTACATGAGGGATGCTGTGGTAAGCAGGCTTCAAATGTTTAAAATCAAGCTTTCCAACAGTCACTTCTACCCTCAGCCAATATTCCACATAAGTTTTTAGAGGTTTTTGACTTCGTTTCCTAAACATACTTCTCTCTAACAGAAATTGACCTAACTAACTAGTTACTGGTCTACCATCAGGACAAAAGGCACATTTGACTTCTCCCTGTTAGACCTCCCTCTGCCATGGGCTCCTCTCTATTTTCAGGGGCAGGAAATGCAGGTACGTATGCCTCTGTTTTTGTGAAGGAAGTCCTCTTGAACTTGTCCTGTGTAATTCAATCTACCTTTTACACCCATAGGTATTCTCACACGTGAAGCAACTTCAAAATCTATGATAACACAATGCCTTCCTGCCCCTCTTCTGATGTAGAGATGCTTTATCTTAATTTCCCAGCGATCACTCGAGGCTGGAAGTTCCCTCACACTCTGATTGGGCTTCCCTTACTCTGCCAAGACCCTAAGTCAAGTAGTAAATTCTGTGATAACAAACACTGTATAAGTGCTCTCGGTGGAGCACTGGATTTAAACAACACTGTGTTTCTTCTACAAGGGAACATATCTTTTTTATCACTTCAGATTTTCCTTTATATGGTTTTCTTAAAGAAAGGCATGCCCTGGGCAGTATATTCTTCTGATTCAATCCCATGATGACGGTTTGTGGTAATGGAGGCTTCAGAGCATGGTTGAGAGTCTTGGGTCTAATCCCTGGCTTAATGACTTCACAGTAGGTCTTTGGACAAGTTGACTTCTTTAAGATGCCCATGCTTTGTCTTTATAATAGGGATAAAATAAGATAAAATAGCACTGGCCTCATAAGGCTACTGTGGGCATCAGATAATATGATATCTGCTCCATATCAAGCTCTTAGTAGGTATTGGTATTAGGCTTACATAAGAAAAAGTGAGTAGATCAGTCTATTGACATAAAAAGACACATGATATGGGGAGAGATAGAGAGAGTGTGAACGCACAATTACCACCCTCCATCCTGATTGATCTTGTGATTTTCAGGAACTAGGACAGAGTTTGAGGGCAGATGCTGAGGTTGATGAGAACAGAGGATTAGGGACACTCCCCAGAGCTTTGAAATAGTCTTATCTTAATCCTCTGGTGGCCGTCTAAGCTAAAAAATGTAGCTCATCCACTGTATCTAGAAACTCTCACTGTGATTGGACTCACTATCCAGAGGGGTGGGCTGCACGGGTGGGTTAAGCTGTTCAGATATAGGCTGATACATTTATTACTCTCTCTTTGGAATATCCTCAATTGTCAGGTTTGATAGTGAAATTTGGAAGTGGGTGGTAGAAAAAGCAGTGGATTTGTGATTTGGGGGCTTGAGTCTTAGTCTTGCCTCAGGTATCAGCAGGCTAGAAGATTCTGGAAAATTCCTTTCCCCCTGTTTGTTGGTTTTCTTATTTGCATGATGAGTACGTATAGATGATCTTGAAAGACATCTCTTAAAGTTGTGATATGGTAAAAACATAGTTGTTCCTATCTTCCCAAATTCCCTGGCAGAGGGAATGGAGGCGGGGATTAGGCCCCCTCCAACAGGAAGTGATGGGAAACAGTTATGCAGAGGGTTGGAATTTGCTAGTGCTTCACGACATGTGTTCGCCTTAGAAATAAGCTGGCAAAAATCAGGACATAATCTAGAATGGCTAAAATGAAAGAGAACCAATAGCAAGTGCTGGTAAGGATGTGGAAAGGCTACAGTCTTGTGTACTGCCAGTGGGAGTGTCATCAGCACAACCAGTCTGGAAAATGGGGGTATCTGCTGAAGCTGAACCATACACTGCCTCTATGACCCAAGAGTTTCACACTTCAGATTATCCCCAGCAGAAATGCCCACCTCAATGCACCAAAAGACATGCACAAGAGTATTCAGTGCAGTGCTACATGCAATTTCCCCAAACTAGAAATAGCCCAAATGCCTGCCTGGAGTCTTGTGGATACATAAATCCTGGTATATTCATAGTCATAAAATGAAATGAACTACAGCAACATGTGACACCATGAAAGACCCTTGCAAACACCTTGAGCAGAGGAAGTCAGACACAAAATACCTTTTGATCGATTCCATTTATACAAAGTTTAAAGACTGTCTGAACGAACATGTTTGAAGTCAGGAAAGCGGATACCCTTTGGGGGGATTAGCGTGATTGGTAGGGGGTATGTAAAGGCTCTTGCAGTGCCAGTAATGTTCTGTTGTGGTGGGTGCTGGTTATACAGGTGAGTTTGCTTTGTGAATATTAATTGAGCTGCCTATTTTTGACTTGGATATATGTTATACTTTAATAAGTTTGTTGCCACCCCCCAAAAAAAGGTCACACATGCTAATCATTCCTGAGTTTATGTCTCCTCTGAGGAAAGAGAAGAGCCTTATTCTCAAAGCACATATATATCTCTCTGCTCAATCTTAGAGGGTAAAAAGAAAAAAAAAAGCCACTTTAAGTTTTCTCAACTGAGCTTCATTTCATTTGTATTCTGGGTCCCTCTTCTCACCTTGCCCCCAGCGCATGTCTCATTCTGCTAGCAGTGGAAGCAAGTTCAGTCAAGCCTGCAACTTCCTCGTCATTTGGTCTCCCCTGGCTTGTGTCTGAGCTTCAGGGTCTATGCACAAGCCAGAGTGGAGCTGGGGAGGGCTGATCCTAACCCAGGTGACATCCACCAAGAGGGCCCTGTTCCCATGGATCTCTGGTGACTTGCCCACACAGATAACTGCTCTGTCCCCTTGCTCTCATCATAAGGCCTCTCAGTATCACTCTGGAAACTCAAAACCAAGATCTACTTGTGCATTCTTCTGAAGCAGTGAGAGCTGCGCAGCTGTCCAAATGTGGGGGTAGCCTGGAAAGAAAAGATGGTCATTATAGAAAATACTAGAGGACGTCATAAGTCTATATTCCTCATATTTTCATCTGATAAATATGGTGTTCATCTTGGTAGCCTGTGTAATCTGTTTTCTGAGTAGATATCCCAAAAGTGGAGGAAAAAAAGTGGGATGGGGTGTAGGGAGAGGGCAAAATAAAGGGTCAGCATGTTCACCCCTTAGGACTGTCGTAACAAATCACCATGAGGTGGGTGACCTAAAACAAATTTTATTCTCTCACAATTTTGGAGGTTAGAAGTCTGAAATCAAGGTATTGGTAAGATTGGTTCCTTCTGGAGGGCTCTGAGGACAATTGGTTCTAGGCCTCACTCCTAGCTTTTGGTGATTGCTGGCAATCCTTGGCATTCCTTAGCTTGTAGATGCATTGCTATGATCTCTACCTCCATTGTCACATGGTATTTCTCTCTCCCTCTCTCTCTCTCTCTCTCTCTCCCTCTGTGTGTGTGTGTGTGTGTGTGTGTAATTTCTTCTCCTTATAAGGACACCAGTCATAAATTAGAGTTTACCTGAATTTGGTATGACTACATCTTGACTTAATTACATATGTGTATCAGTTTGCTGTGGCTACTGTAACAAAGTATCCCAAACTGGGTGGTTTCAACAACGAAATGCATTATCTTACAGTTCTAGAACTAGAAGTCTTGAATCAAGCTGTAGACCAGATTTGTTCCTTACAACAGCCATGAGGGAAAGATCTGTGGGTCTGTTCCAGCCTGGCTTGTAGATGGCTGTCTCCTCCCTGTATCTTCACTCATCTTTGATATAGACACCAGTCATACTGGAGTAGAGCCTACCCCCACTGTCCTCATTTTAACTTAATCATCTCTGTAAAAACTCTGTCTTCATTCTGAGGTACTGGGGTTTTGGACTCTCATATTTATTTTTGGAGGTAGGGGGAGATTCACCCCATAACAATTTGCAAAGATCCTATTTCCAAATAAGTTCACACTCAGGAGTTAGGACTTTAACATATCTTTTTGAGGAACACAATTCAACCTAAAACACTCAGTTTCCATGAATCCTTGAGAACTGCCATAGTGCTGACTTCATCACCTTCATGTTAGGATATGTTCTAGGAAACTGCTGACTGAATGTCTGTGTCCTGAGCTCCCCAGGCATCCCCACGTACTACTAACATAGTACTTACTGCATCATATTGAAACCTATGTGAAATCCATTTGTGTGTCTGTCACCAACCCTTTCCACACCACCAAGGACCATGAGCTCTTTCAGTATGGGAAATAATTTTTATCATTCATCTTGGTATCCCCAGCTCAGGGCCTGGCACGATATAGATGCTCAATGAGTGTTTGTTGGACAGAACTGAATTGTTTGCCTATCACTTACAAAAATTGTTTTGTTTCATGCTTTGCCATCAATCATGAGCAAATAAGCAAGCCAAATACGTTCTTGAGTGATTAGGGAAATCATACATCCACAGGCTGTCAGAATCAGGGGTAATCTAGAAATTCTCTAATCTAGGAATAGTAGGTGGCCAACATGCTTCTTGTCATTCCCAGATCTGCACCTGAGGCAGACCTCACTAATCTATGATGGCATCTTTCCCACTAAGCTTGGATACAGCTTCAGAATAGTTCTCAATATGTAACTCCAAAGGATGAAATCAATTTGCTATTTCTTGGGAAGTTCAACTCCATTCCTCTCAGTAGATGAGGAAGATGGAGACCCACAGTAAAGAAATGTGTCCAAGCTGATGGTGGCAGAGCTAGAGCTGGAACACGATCCTCTAATTCTGAGGGCCATGATTGCTCTGCACCCTCCCACAAGGTTTTCCAGAACGTTCCAGTGAAACTCGCATCATTGATATACTGCTGCATTAAACAACATTGACTCACACAGTGAGAAAAACTTTCCTTTTAAAACTTTCTGATTATATCAAAGAAGAAGTCTCACTTTGATTCTGTTATGTCCTTAACACTTTAATTTTTTTTTTAAAGAAAGTATAGGTCCAAATCCAGAGTCTTCAGTGGGCAATACATCTGGTCAGTATTTAATATTACCTGTTGTCCTTCTTTTACTTATACTTATGATCCACATCCAATTATGATAAACGTTTCACACGTGGCAGCTGTAATTTTTTCCTTTTTAAAACTAATATATTTAAGTTTTTCAAGAGTCAGTATAAAGAAAAAATATTAACTAATTACAATATAGCTAGTATACAAACGTGGCCAAAAACAAAAAGCAAGAAGAAAAGCTTAGGCAATATGGCCAAGCACCATACAAGCAAGCCTTCCTCAGGACTCCTCCATACTCTCCTCTCCACAACAAATAATGCTTATCCCCCTTTCTTTACCAGAAAAGTGTTAATTTTTGCCTTGTCTCCTGCCCTCTCGTAGGTTTTCTTTGTCCCCAGGTTCTTGCTTGCCAATACCCAGCCTCCCCAGTTGCTAGACTCTGTCATTTTCAGCACTGCTCCCTCCATCTGCCAACACCCAGTCCCGGCTGCCTCTCTGCAAACCATATGGCCTGGCAGACAAGGCGGGCTCAATGTTGATCCAAGAGTTGAAAGCAAATCCAGCTTAACCCCCATCTTCCCTTCTTAGTAGGGGAGGAAGCAAACTTTGTTGTCCTGTCTTTCCTATCCTCAGCTTCGGGGGAAGTAGGTCCCAGTCAGCCCTGTGGTGCCCGACTCTGCCTGCCCTGGATCTTGTGCTCCTCCTTCTCCACAGGGATGATTCTTAGACTGTTCTGGGCCTTTTCTCAGAAAGGAGCATTTTGTGCTCCTCCATGGATGGACTTCAAGCTAACAAACCTTCCTCAGGTCAGGAGGGGATGGGCCAGCCAGCCTCCCTCACAGTGTAAGGCAGGGAAGGTCCACAGAGCCCAGCCACAGGTGAAACAGGGGCCTCAAGGTGGTCCAGGAAGCCTTCTGGGTCTCACACTTGGTCTCTGGGGCCACCATGTCAGAAAGCCAGGCACCTGGAGGTCACCATCACCATGTGTCTTCTCTCAAAGGACAAGATGAAGTAAATCCACATCAACCCACTGGAGAAAAGGAAAAGAAGAAAGAGGAAAATGGAGAGGATCTACGCAAGACTACCTGCAGGGTTTTCTGAGATGAAATGAAAGGTATCATAAAAGGACATTCCAAACTACAGTGCATGCGGCTGGCCCATTCACAAAGGTTCCATCCATCTGCGATGGTAGCAAAAAGTGCTGACTGAGTCCCACTGTGCCCTGGCTGGCTTTTATTCAACAGGCATTACTGAGCGCCTACTATGTGCTTGGCTCTGGAGCTCTAGCAGTGCACAAGACAGGCGAGGTCCTTGCCCCCATGGAGCCAACCTGCAGTGAGAGACACAATACCACATGGGCACCGGAGCCAGAGTGCCTGAGTTTTAAGCCTGCCACCTTGCATCTTGGCTGAGTGAACTTGAGTGTGCTTTTCTGTAAAATGGGAATAATAAGGGCCCCATGTAAAGACCAAAAGATAGAATTAATAACGACAGGGTGAACTTATGCTGATGCCTCGCTGTGGCGTTCATGGACATTTCCCTAATGTCCAGTGATGTTAAGCATCTTTCTATGTACTCATGTACCATCCCAATGTCTTTTTTGGTAATGTGTCCATGCAAATCTTTTGCATTTTTTATTGGGTTCTTTGTCATATTACTAAGCTATAAGAGGTCATTATATAGTCTAGATGTAAGTCCTTTATCAGACATGTATTTTCCCCACAGGTGGCTTGTCTTTTCATTTTCTTATTGGTGCTTTTCTAAAAGCAAAGGTTCTTAATTTTCATGAAGTCCAACTTATAAATTTTTTCCCTTTAAAGTGCTTTTGAGAGCATATTGAAGAAATCTTTCCCCAACTTATGTTTCACAGTTTTACTGTTTACATTTATAGGACTTTGATTGATCTGAAGTTAATTTTTGTGCATGGTGTGAGTTAAAGATCAAGGTTCAATTTTTTGTACATGAATAATAAAAGTGTTTATAATTCTTTTTAAAGATGAAAAAAGAGGGCCAAGGAGGCCAAGTAAGGAGCCCCAAATCACACAGATTATGAGATGCTGAGCTACACTTGGGCCCAGTCTCCTGATTCCAAAGAAACTGCCGTTTGCATACTGCCTCCACTACCTACACAACTATACTTTATTTTTTTTTCAAGATTTTACTTATTTATTCATGAGACACACACACACACACAGAGGAGAGACATAGGCAGAGGAAGACGCAGGCTCTTCACAGGGAGCCCAATGTGGGACTCCATCCCCAGACCCAGGATCACGCTTTGAACTGAAGGCAGTTGCTCAACCACTGAGCCACCCAGGCATCCCCAGCACCTGCACTTGAAAGTAGTAGTAAAAGCTAGGCTGGTGTTATAATATTTTTTCCTTCTGTGCCCATAGTTCTCAGTCATGCTGCTTTGATGAATAAAGAGGTAGACCAGGCAAAGTGGTGGGCAGCAAGCAAGGTTTATTGAGTGATAGTGAAGCAAAGTTTATTATTGAGTGATAGTACAAAGCTCCCAAAGAGGGAGGGGAACTGAGAGAAACTCTTGTCACCAGTTTCTAAGTCTAGGGGTTTTTATGGGTTTATTGGCAGGCTCTTTTAATCTGATTAACCCTCCCTGTGCCTGTTGTCCAATCAGGTTTTTGTCATCTATCCATCAGGTGGGAAAGGGTGGGGGGCTCCTTCCAGGACGGTGTAAAATCCTTTTAAGTATGGTTTCCTCTTGTCGGGGGAGAGTGGGGCTTAACCCTGCCTGCCTTTCTTCCCACTACCCTTCATCACTGAGAGGCAAACTGACTTTATTTCAAGTCCTGGTTCCATCACATACCTCAAGCAAGTTACATAGGCCTTCTAAGCCTCCACTTTTTAATTTACGAAATGAAGCTAATAAGAGTACCTCCATCATAAGGTTGTGGGGACTATTTGAAATTATGTGTATGGAGTGCTTAGCATTTAGCAGGTTCTTCATACAAGTCAGTGTTTTGGGATGCCTTCTCACATCTTAAGCCTTTGCCTTGACTAAACCCTATACCCACCTCTTCTGGGCTTTGGCACATGCGGGAGATCTGGGGTAAACTGAGAAATGGTACACTTTCTAGCATATTAATCCACTGGGATTGTACTGTATGAGTTGTTTGACCTGAGCAGTAGGTCGGCATGTTTGTTTAATAGACATTCCACCTTGAAACTGTTTTTGGTAACTCCTCCATATTCCGTTTCCCAAGCCTTAGGTACACAAGATATAGAGATTAAGAGCTATAGTCTTGGACCCACTCCAGGGTGACCCCATGCCTTGCCTTCTGGAATTCACACTCTGTGTAATCCTTCCCGTGACTTGCTTCCAACCAATAGAAATGATGACAAAGGTGACGGGATGTCCTGTTGTAATTACATTATAAAAGATTGTGACACCAGTCTTGCAAAAAAAGACACTCTAGCAGGCTTTGCTGAAGCAAGTGGCCATGTTCAAAAGGCTCACATGGTAAAGGATTGAAGGCAGCCTTCTTCAAACAATGGTAAGAAACTGAGGGTGGCTTTCTGCCTATTAGCCAGCAAGAAACTGAGGCCTTCAGTCCAACAGGCCACAAAGAACTGAAATCTGCCAATGAGCTTGGAAGCAATCTTCCTCCAGTGGAGCCTTGTGAGGGAACTTAGAGCCAGAGGTACCAGCTAAGCAGGGCCTGGACTCATGACCCACAGAAACTATGAGATAATAAAAGTGTGCTTTTTTTTTAAGTCACTAAATTTATGGTAATTTATCACACAGCAATAGATAACTGATATGGAAAGCAAGAGAAAGAAGCAGCAGACGCTGGAGAGAAGAGCAAAGGTAGTGAATGACGCAGGGAAATAGGAAGAGCCAGACTCCCTTTGTACTTTTGTCTGTGCTCAGCAACCCAGGTGGAAACTCTCGCAGGCCCATTGCTGGATAACTCTTGGGTAACAGAAAGTCCTACCAGTACCTTATATACCAAATACGGTCTCACTTTGGTAGTTACAACATGTGGTCCCTTAAAATAAACAAAAGTGGAGTGTAGATGAGACTTATGATTTCCCTTTGTCCTTCCTCTCTTTGTCTCTGGTGGGACCAGCAACAGCCCAGCTTCCTGCCTTCTGAGTGGGCCATGGGGTCAGCTTTTCATTTCTTGCTCTACTTATCTTTCCTCAGCTTATTGATGATGACCTCTATTATCTTCACCATTGGAGTACAGAAAGGAATTCGATGGGGTGGATGGAAGAAAGTAAACCAAGTTGTTACTTCTCTGGCACTACAATAAGATGGCTCTGGGCTCCAGAGGCCAGCAAGGTTTCCACCGGATCTTTATTTTCTGAGCATGTTTGGGGTTCTTCAGTGTCTATCCAGTTGGGTTCCCCTGTCCTGCTATTTCCATGATGCAAACAAAATTTCTGCATCATGTGAACGCTCCTTACTTCACTCCTCATCTTCAGTTCATTTTCTGAAAGGCCACATCATGCAAGCTCTCTGTAGGGGTAACTCACCTTCTAGAAGAACCCCTTTGGGAACAAGATTCCTTTTAAGACAGCCCCATAATAACATTCCTACTCAGGATTCTACATATGGTCCCCAGTAGTTATATCCTTGTCACCTGCCAATGGAGGAGAGACCAGTTACTCCCTAACATGGCAACAACTACATTTCCTTCTGCTTTGCCACCAACAGTAGAAATTCTTCAGATTTCTCAAGTGTGTATCAACCATCAACCCACCTCCAACTCCAAGGGACATGCATATATCAGCTGCCAAGTGGTCTTCTGATAAAGGTCTCTTTTCATACTTAAGGTGAGGGATAGACCACTCTCCACTTCTCCCTGTGGAAAGTGGGGCTCACTAGGTAGAAGCAGATCAGTCCAAAGACAGTTTGCCACAAATTCTTCAAAATTTACTCTGGATCATCTAATGCCCTGAAATTGTTTTTGTTTTTAAAGTAGGCTCCATGCCCAATGCAGAGTACAACATGGGGCCCAAACTCACATCCCTGAGACCAAGACCTGTGCTGAGATCGAGAGTCGAATGTGTAACCAGCTGAATCACTGAGGTGCCCTGAAATTGATTATTTTTAAAGTTGTATTTTGGTTTAGTCCCTCACTTTGGAATTTTATATCTACTGTATTGTGGTACTTCAGCTGAAATGATTTCAATTTAACATCTTATGTGTTATTATGGGTCTGATGGCCACTCTAACAACCATCATTCTTTCCTCCTTGGCTAACTGGACTGAAAAGACCTAGGGCAATTGGCACAAATCAGATTCTTTTTAGTGTAACCTTTGGTGGTTAGAGGCAGGAAGAAGTGATTTAGCCTTTTTCTTTTTTTTTTTTTTTTAAGATTTTATTTATTTATTCATGAGAGACACGCAGAGAGAGAGGCACAGACACAGGCAGAGGCAGAGGGAGAAGCAGGCTCCACGCAGGGAGCCCGACATGGGACTCCATCCTGGGACTCCAGGATCACACCCTGGGCTGAAGGCGGCACCAAACCCCTGAGCCACCGGGGCTGCCCGATTTAGCCTTTTTTCTTGCAATCTTGCTCCCAGATGGTATCTTGAAGTGAAAGCAAGTCTCACGTGAAATTCATCAAGCATATGGGGGTATTTATTAGCAAGCAGGCAAACAAGTGCTCTCTGTCTTAGGAAAGCCTGCTCTTTGTCCTTCTCTCCTTGCCTTCAGGTTCCCTGGCAAGCCCCTTGCAGGAGCAGCTCCCTGTGAAACAGATTTCCTTAAAGGATAATCAGAGGACTCATCACCATGCCAAGTGGTAGGATCCTCTATGGGAAGATGCAAGGCCACATGGTTCCAGAACTTCCGCCTCTGGTGCTGACAGCTGAGCATACTAGCTTCTTCTTCTTCTTCTTCTTTTTTTTTTAAGATTTTATTTATTCATTCATGAAAGACACACAGAGAGAGGCAGAAACATAGGCAGAGGGAGAAGCAGGCTCCTTGCAGTGAGCCCAATGTGGGACTCACTCCCGGGACCGGGATCATGCCCTGAGCCGAAGGCAGACACTCAACCGCTGAGCCACCCAGGCATCCCATACTAGCTTCTTCTATGTTATTCATGCATAAGTGGTGCATTCTGCTACCCCACTACTCAGTGATCTTAAACACAGCTCATTTCACCAATAAAAACTTATTCCTAACATTCCTTATGCTAATTAATGAACCAAAGGTATTGATTCAGATAAGGACTCTTCATATACTAATTAACCACTCATTCTTAGAGTGTTGATTGGCATTAACTTGCACACATACACATCATACCACTTATACTGAAGTATTTTAAAGTAAATTACTAGGCACACAACATACCACTAACAGAACCTTGATTTTGTTTGGGTTTCCAAGTATGCAGCCCTGGAAGATGAATTGTGATTGCTTTTGCTAATGCAATCATGACAAATGAAGCCTTTTTTTTTTTTTTTTATCAGATATTCACTTTTCCAGCCTTTCTTTGTGGTCATAGGTGACCATATGATTGAATATGGGTCTGTGAAGCAAAAGCATGCTGAGAAATACTTTGCTCTCTGATAAAAGAGAGACACATGGAAAGCACTTTCTCAGCACCTTGTCTGCCTTTGTTTCTGTCTTGGTATATGGCCAGGAGAAAATGTGACACCTATCACTGAGGCAGCCACTTTGCAATCATGAGGCCCCCAGGAGGAGGATGAAAAACTAAAATGCTAAGGATGGCAGAAAAGAAAGGCTTGGGTTCTGATTATTTTGCTGAAATACTGACCATCCTGGGGACTTCTGCCTTTTTTTTTCCCAGCAAGAAAAACCTCTGGGTTTAGTCATTGTTAGTTAGGTTTTCTATTATTTTCAGCCTAAAGTATCCCAGTTGATACATTTGACCTGAAATAAACATATATGAGAGGGACTTTTTCTAAATATCTAATTATCTAAGATCACACACACACACACACACACACACACACACACACACTTTCCTCCCATCTCAGGGCTGGGGACCTTGCTTCCTCAAAGAATTAGTCCAAGCCCATCTGTCCAGAGTGTTCTGGTCAGTTATAGCCTCAGTTTCTTCATCTCTAAAATAATAAGAGTAGCATCTTCCCTAAAGATCTCACAGGCTTAGGATAAAACTTAAATAAGGCAATTTAAATGAGAATGGATTTGGGACAGAGCTTAAAGGCATGTACCCTGGGTTGAAACCACAGTTCTACCACTTGTAAATTGAATAAGCAAATTATCTCTCTGTGCCCTAATTTCATCTTCTGCAAAATGAGGATAAAAATAATACCTGTTTCAAAGGGCTTATATTAGGCCTTAATGAGTTAATACATGTAAGGTGCTTTCAATAGCAACCAGCAAAAGTAAGCACTATATAAGTATTAGCTATCATCATTATCATTATTATTACATCTGAAAGGACTCTGAGGAATGTAAGTGCACTATGTGAAAGCATAAGAGGGCAATTTGATAACACCGATCACCTCAAGTTAGTAATAAAAGAATATTAGTGAAACCAACAGGACTTATGATTTCAAGGAGAGAAGAGGAAAGAAGAGATAAAGAAACCAAAAAAAAAAAAAAGGAAGAGAAGGGCATAGGAGGAGTTTGGAAGTGAGGGAAGGAAGAGCAGAGGAGAGGAAACGCACGGCAGGTGGAATTGCACAGAGTGGAAATACAGTCTAAGTGACAAGAACAGGAAGAAACTGCTCATTTTCCTTTCAGCAGGCATCCCTGTGACTTTGGGAGAACATTGTTCAAAATGCACCATTTCCCACCGAGAGTAATGTGGCTTACCTACAATTTCATCAGCTGTGCCTGAGCTGCATTAAAAGCATCGAAGCCAGCCTTTCACCTTAGGGCACTGCCATGTGGTGCCATTATTTCCATGACAAACAAAATCATTCCCAGGAAACAGAACAGGGAAAGTAACTGAAATGTCCGTGATATAGTGAGAAATTCAGAGCTGCTAAGCATTCCACATTTGTGAGGTTGCCCTGTGTTTGCAATTCCCATCCTGGTGGTGCCTAAGGGTACTATTTTTGAATAGAGCATTGGCAGCTCACACATGGGGTCCAGATGTCTCACCTCCTGATGCCTGGTACACACTAAATCAGGAACAAGTGAATTTGTTCTAAGTCCAACACCTTAGCTGCTCAGCTCTCCTCCTCCATCAGGAAGACCTATTCCTCATCTGTTTAAGTTCCCTGGCTGGGATCTTGACCTCATGGTTCCCAAGCAGCCTCCATCTCTACCCGTTCCCTCCACCTCAGTGTAAATGCCCTATAAATATTTTTGATTAAAAAAAATAAAGCGATGTACTAAAGAACCAAGCAGAACACTGAGACCTACTAAATCCTAACACTTAATATTAGTTATCCTTCATTTCCCTTCTATAAATTAGGTCTTTCTTATAATCTCTATCTCAATCTTTCATGTGGGCAGTGAAGCACAATCTTGAAGGTTAGTGGCTTTGGGAAAAATGGGAAAAATCGTCTGCAAGTAGATTATAATTTGATAAATCATTAATCACCTTTATTTTAAAAATAAAATGAATTGTTGAAGCAATCTACTATTTAACTCATGGAATCAAAATCAGGAGTTCTACTATCAGGATGTAGAGATTCATAAGAGATCACCATTGCCTAGCAACAACAGAAAACCATGTAAACAAACAAACACAAGAAGGAGAAGGGCTTTCAATAAGCACAGACCAGAGACCATTTTCATCTCTAGGGGACCTGCTCAATCTAGGACTGAAGGAAGCCTGCTGCGGGCATAACAGTTTAGTGGGAACAAGGAGTAATCAGCCAAGCTTTCAAAGGACCTGCATAGGCTGACATGGCCAACTGGGATATGGAAGAGCCACAAACTCAGAGTTAGCCCTCCCCACCTACCATATCCCCCTGCCCCCCACAGGCATTTTATTCAATAAGTGGAATCCTCAGAAAGCCTGGAATAGGTGTGGTGAGCACAGATAGATGGTAAAGTCTCACAGTGCTTAAATCCCCAAACCCTGCTGAAGGGAGGCGCCTGATCTTTAAGAAATTTAAACCAGAGGATAAAGGGAACTAATTCTGCTGGCCCGGCAGCCCCCATTCAGCTCAACTGCTAATTAGCTGGATGAGTTCAGCCCCTAATAATAGCTGCATGTCAGACGAAAGGGTGAGCCCTTTCTGGAAGCCATGATAATCTCCTTCAGTCTCCACTGGTCTTTTACACATTGTCTGAAATATAATAAAAAATCATGACATGCGAAGAAGCAGGGAAATGTGACCCACAGTAAAGAGACATAAAACATATCAGTAGACTCAGACCCACAGATGATCCATGTGATGAAATTTTCAGAAAAGAACTTATTTATGATTACTATAACTGAACGAATTTAGAAGAAAGAAGGTTTAAATGGGGTTAGAGATGGCGAATTTTATCAAATAAATGAAAAATATACAAAAGAACCAAATAGAAATATAAATTATTGTGTTACAGGATTTCTTCTTCTCTAAATGCTCACGGTTCTTGGTCATGCCGCTTTGAAGAATGAAGAGGCAGACCAGACCAAGAGTGGTGGGCAGCAAAGCAAAGCTTACTGAAAGATGGTAAAGCTATTGAGTAATCGTACAAAGCTTCCAAAGATGGAGGGGACCCAGAGTTTCTGGGTCTAGGTTTTTTTATGGGCTTGTTGGCAGGTCGTTTTAATCTGATTAACCCTCTTTGCACCTGTCATCCAATCAGGTTTTTGTCATCTGTGTATCATGTGGTCAAGGGTAGAGAGATCCTTTCAGGGTGGTGTAATATCCTTTTAAGAGTGGTTTCCTCTTGGTCGGGGGGGGGGGCCATTTCTCCCTTCCAGTCTTTCTTATAACTATCCTTCATCATTTGGATGGGCTTAGCAGTAGACCACACAAAGTATAACAGAGGATTAATGAACTCAAAGTGAGCCAATAGAGATAATTCAACTAGAGCAGAGAGAAAAATAGATTGAAAAAAAAAATAGTATCAAAGACCTGTGGAACAGTATACACTCAACTAACATAAGTGTAATTGGAATCTCAGAAATAGAGAAGAGAGCAAATAGAGAAGAAAAAAATATTTGAAGAGATGGTGGCCCCAAATTTTCCAAAACAGATGAAACACTTTAAGCCACACATTTTAAGAGCATAACAAGTACAAAACAGAATAAATATAAATAACTAGCAGACCAATAACAACAAACCATATATATATATATATATATATATATATATATATATATATATATAATCTCCTCTATTGTTTTATTTTTCCTGAGAGGTGAAATGTCTTATATTTTCTTTAAAAAAAAATAAAATAAGGTGGGTTTTTACTATGTGACCCTTCATTAATTTTTTTTGTGAGTCATATTGCTGTTTGCTCTGAGATTACACATTTAACTATTTGTTTCTTTTCTGAGTGAACTTGAGAGAGTGTGTTACATATATTTTGAATGGGAGCAAGTTCCAAGCTCTGTAGTACAGAAAATAAATTTGTAAACTGCTCTAGCTTCGTCTCTGAGTTCAGTATATATGCTCTAGTTTCACCAGAAGTGGCGAACATAAAAGGACTTGGAAACAGAATGCCTGGGTAGGGGGGTGAAATACTATATTTCTTTAAGGGAAGAATTTGAGACATATTTCAAATGGCTATCTCATATAATTTGTAAGTTACAAATGCTTCTTCATTTCAAACAAGAGACACCCATCTGTGTGCAGGGATACACACACACACACACACACACACACACTGAAGGATCTTTCAAGGTAAACCATCAATATGTCTTATGACAAATTCTTTCTTATAAATCAGAACCATTATCAACTTGCAGTTTCTGAAGAGAATGAATTTTTTCTATCAATCACATTTTCCATAAACCCAAGGCTGTCCACACTGGTTTTCTCTGCAGTCAGGAAAGGAGTAGATCTGTGAATGAGGTGACCTGCCATTTGGGTAACACATTTGCTGTTGGAATGTGCTTCTTATCTTCCTGGCAAATTCACTGGAGAAACATTTCACCTTGGCCGCTCCACAGCACACTGCTGTCACTCCAGCGTGGTGTGTGTGGAGGAATCCAAGTGTACTACATGTTTGCCTGAAAACTTGCCCACAGTTCATTACCAGAGAGGCCAGGCGATTTGATCTCAACCAAATTGAGGTTCCAGAAGCATTCATTTTGCAATGAGTCCAAATTTTCTGTGTCACTGACCCTATTCCTTTCAGAGAACCAAAGTGGAGAAAGCTTAGCTGTTTATAAACATAGCATATAAATTAATCATGATTTAGGTCCTGAGGTTTTTTTTCCCCAATAGTAAAAAGGTCAAAGCAAATGCCATGACACAGCCTGTCTTTCTATAATGAACAGCTGCTTCCTTAAAAAAAACTTGTAGTAACAAAATTCACCCTGTAATAATTTCCATCGTTTATTGACTGCTGCTTGTGTGCTAGGCATTGTGCTAAGGGCTCCCAAGATTACTTCATTGACTTTTCATAATCTTATGAGATAAACAGTACTTTTATCCTCATTTTACAAATGAAGAAATTGAGGCAGGAAGTTTTCGTCTTTTTTATACTATTCTCAATGGGGCCTGTATTCAAACTCTAATTCAAAGAAGTCTAATTCATAGGGCTCTTTCTTGACCACGATTTTTGACTACTTCCCATTTAAAACAAACAAACAGACAAGTTAGAGCATTGGAGAAAAAGAGATTAGGAGTTAGAGATCTTCTTTTACACAACTTTACCATCTTTGCTGTCCAACACTAGCACAACAATGAAACTGTAGCAGAGTTTGCAACTACAAATGGCCAACAACCCACACTGACAAACTCACCATGCTGACAGGTAGCATTGTGCTTTCCTGCCTGGGGAGACCAACTTTTCTCATCCAAGTGGTATGATGATCATCTGATGATCATATCAGAACTCTAATGGCCTGCACAGGTAAAACTGTGTGCTCTGATTGATCAATGCCACTACGTTTAGTTTCCGTTATGCAAACTCAAGCCATGGGGAAAAATATCTGTAAATATAAGGTAGATTTTCAAATATGAATGGTTTAGATGCTTTTAGGGAGCCCCATGTTTATTTTTTACCTTATCTGGATGCTGAGCTTCATGGTGTAAGGAATAAAGCACTGAGTTCACTGTAATGACCTTTTCTTTAATAGTCTGCAATTAGCAGAGAATCTGGGGCATAGCCCCAGGCCGTATCCTGGGAAATAGCCTCAGCCATGTAGCCTTTTCCATTGTTTCATACTCCACTAAAGTAGTTAGTTGGAGATTTGGTGTATTAGACATATTTCTGCTGTGATAATGCTGTATAACAAACAATCCCAAACTTCCCATCTCAGTGACTTACAAGAAGAATCTGTTTCATGCTCTTGGGAATGTAGGCTACCTGTGAATTGGCTTGGCCGAGCAGGGCGAGGCTGAACTTCACTCTATGGTTTAAGGATAAATCTACTCCATGTGTCTTTATTCTAGAGCTCGGGTTGAAAGAGCAATGACTACTTAAGACATGACTGTATGGTCAAATGCAAAAATCTGAGGTGTCTGGCAGAAATTTACTATGCCTTTTAAAGTATCTGTGCAGAATCAGCGCATTGTCACTTTACTTTTGTCTAAATTAATTGGTCAAAGCAAGCCCCACAGCCAAGTCCCAAGTGAATGGGGTGGGAATATACACTCTACCTACTCTTGTGACAGACACTAGGAAGTTTGTGGCAGAGGGCATGGATGTATAATTTTTTATAGGGAGGAATAAAGACTCAGGAGCAATAATCCAATCTACCACACTTAGTATTTCCCATAGGACTTTGCTCATTTCTTTTTTATAGGACCATCATACCTTACTACAATTGTATTTATATATACGATTCTCCCATAATAACTGGGTCACCACTCATTCCCAGCCCTTGGGACCAGGGCACTGCTTGTGACATTAGCAGATATTCAATAAATAAGTAATGAATATATGCAAAAAGACACTTATAAACCAAGTATTATGAGCATACATAAGTTATTTAATTCTCAAAATTAGATACCAGAGTTTCACCTATAAGAAAGCAGGTAATTACTGGTGCAGAAAGTAATTATTCAGAAGTCTAATTTTGAAATGTTCCAATTTTGAATCATTTCATCCATCAAGTCAGTATATATTTATGGAGTCCCAACTATGTGCCAGGTGCAAGGACATAAAAGTGAATAAAAGAAACACAGTACTGTTCTCACAAGCTAGTGGGCAAGCAACACAAACAGAAAATTATCACACTGTGTGATAAGTGGCATGGTTGTGAAAGGGTACAACCTAGGTTTCAGATTTGGAACAGCTGAGTGAATGGTGATATGATGACATTTACTAAGAAGAAATACAGGAGAAAGAACAATCTGTTGGATGGGGTGGTGGGATGAATATAGGTCATGTGGACATTGATGGATTAAAGGTACTATGGTACCCCCTTAAAAAAGACACCCAGGTGGCAGTTGAATCTTAGAATCTTAATTTCAGAGAATATATATGATTTGAGACAAATTTATGATTCATCTGTACATATATATAATATAATACAAAAACATATCTGTTTATATTGTCCCCAGCTTCTGGCACAAAGCTTCAAAAACCTTAGAATTTCTTAGTGACAAGAGTGACTTTGTTCTGCTAGTGAAGTCACTCTTGGTGAGCCATAGATAGCTTTGCAATGGGAGCTGGTGATCAGAAAGACCAGCCACATAATTAGTGGATTAAAACTTCAGGCCAGCCCAACCCCAGAGAGCAAAGTGCTGGAGACAGTTTGATCCCAGGACCAATGATACCTACATAATGAAACCCCAATAAAAATTCTGGACATCAAGGCTGAGAGTTGCTCCTGATTGGTGAGGTAATGGGAGGATGGTATGTCTGGATCCCATGAAGAGAGGGCATAGAAGCTGCATCTATGCCCCAGGCCCCCACTCTTGCCTCAGATAGTGCCCTATACATCTCTTGGCTCTTCCCAAGTTGTATCCTTTATAATAAAATCATAATCATAAATATGGCATTTTCAGTGGATTCTGCCAAATGTGCTAGCTAATTATGGAAACTGAGGCGGTTATAGGAACCCCTAAATGTATAGCCAGACAGAAGTGTAGATATTCCCTGAGACCTGTGGCTGGCATCTGAAGTGGAGGCAATCTTGTGAGAGATTTTTCCTTTAATTTGTAGGGTTTGCACTAACTCCAGGTAGCTGATGTCAGAATTGAATTACATTGTAGGAAATCCATTTGGTGTCAGAGAATTTTTGTCAGAACAACGTGTAAATTGAGACCATTTGCTGCTGATGAATGGATATGGGGAAGACCATCTAGTGCAGAACCTCAGGGAATATGGGCATGAATACAACATTCCCGAAAATGTCATTTTAATGCCATTGGTGCTAAATTGAGCTTAAGTGCTCTAGAAATAATCTTCTGTTATCTAATAACTATGTATTTATTATAAATGTGTTGAGGCATACCTTTTATTTATAGAAAGTAATACTGGTTTTTCCATGAATAACAGTGCTATAAAGTTTCCTTGTAAGGAAATTAATTTGAGTTTAAAAGGTGAGCCAATTAAAATAAAAATATTGGCAAAAAACTGCAGAGGTGATACTCAAATGACTAAGTTCATTCATTCAACAAATATTTATAGAGTGGCTATTATGTGCCAGGTCTGAGAATCTAGTAGTAAACAAAGACAAAAAAAAAAAAAAAAAGGTTGCCTTCATGTGGTTTATATTCCAATGGGAGAAAAAGAGAACAACCAAGATAGATAAATAACATATATAATTATAATACAGCAGATAGAAATAAGTGCTAAAGTGATAAAGAGGCAGGAATGAGGATAAGTTTGGAGGAAGAAGGCAGAAATTTTAGATTTCAAGGCCACCAAGGCCAAGGAAGATGTTATCAAGAAGATGGCAAGTGAGCAAAGTCTTAAAGGAAGAAGGGAAGTTTGTGACTATTTGGGAGAAAAGCATTTCAGCAAGAAACAGCAGTAAGTGCAAGGGCCCTGAGGCAGGAATGCGCATGGAAACAAGGAGGCCAGTGTGACCGGAGAGAAATGAACAAGGTTGCAGGAGACAGATGAGCAGAGCCTCTGGTCTTCAATCAGATGGAAGAGGCTGAAATTAGACAGAAGTTGACAGTTACTGGCAATCAACTGATCCCAGATGGGGAGGGGAGGAAGGTGTTCAGAACAGAAGTGGAAACTTGTGTCTCAGGTTAAAAGGGTGTGGCTTCCATTGGAATGGGTGAAAAAAAAATGCCTGCCACAATTAGATATTGCTGAGCTGTCCCAGAGAGATCATCTTCGTGATTCAAGACCTTCTTCTGGGGCACCTGGGTGGCTCAGTTGGTTAAGTGTCTGCCTTCAGCTCAGGTCATGAACTCAGGGTCTTGGGATCAAGTCCCACATTGGGCTCCCTGCTCAGCGGGGAGTCTGCTTCTCCCTCTCCCTCTGCACCTCCCCCTCCTTGTGCTCTCTTGTTCTCTCTGTCAAATAAATAAATTTTTAAAAAGATCTATTTCTTTCTAGCACAAACTGCCCCACAGACAGGTACCCAATAGCTACCCCAGGCCTCCCACTTCCACTGATCTTATCCCAAAGAATCCCATTATTATATATATCTGATCTCTCTTGATTGTTTGAGGCCTCAAGCCCTGCAGTCTAATTAGTAAAATAGCTCTACTCATTTGCATCACTTAAGCAGTATTTACCTGGAAAGTACTGAAGGTGATATGCAAATCACAAGGACAGTCTAGAAATCTCTTAACTGAGTGTAAAGAACTATATAAGCTAATTAAACCTTATCTGGTTTGTGGTACCATGACTGCAAGACTGCTTCCCTAAGTAAAATAAAACAAAATCTACACAGAGTGCTATTGCCAGAGGGCGTTCAGGGGCCTTCTTCTATAGCCTGTCTCATCTATCCCAGCCCACCTCAAATTCTTTTAGCCCAGGGGAGCTACTAAGTATTCCAAAGCCACACAGCTTCTTGATAAGCAATGCTCAAGAACTCCAGTTACCCTCCAGACTTTTTAAACTTCTTCATCCAAGTTTCAAACGCAGCAGTTTGAACTTGTATGGGGAAGAGGACTGGAGTTCTAAGGCTCAAAACCCAAATTCCTTTATCTTTTAAATTGTAGTTTTATTCTGAAAGTCATCTAAATTTTGTATTACCCTCCATAATGTTTGTGTTGTATCTTGGTTTTAAGGGACTCCCTCCACCCAATTTTGAGTAAAATTAAAGCTCCAGGAGAAAGAGCCATGTTTTTAAAATTTTGATTCCAGTAGAGTTAACGTACAGTGTTCTATTAGTTTCAAGTGTACAATAGAGTGATTCAGTAATTCTATACATTACTCAGTGCTCATTATAATAAGTGTATTCTTAATCTCTATTTCCCCCACCTCCCCTCTGATAACCATCGTTTGTTCTCTACAGTTAAATCTGTTTCTTGATTTGTCTCTCTCTTTTTTTCCTTTGCTCATTTGTTTTCTTTCTTAAATACCACATGAAGAAATCATATATATGGTATTTGTCTTTCTCTGACTGACTTATTTTACTTAGCATAATATCCTCTAGTTCCATCCATGTCATTGCAAATGGCAAGATTTCATTCTTTTTATGGCCAAATAATTTCTATATATACCACATCTTCCTTTTCCATTTATCAATGGACACTGGACTATGTCTATGATTTGGCTATTGTTAATAATGCTGCTATAAACATCAGGGTACAGGTATTCTTTTGAATTCATGTTTCTGTATTTTTCGATAAATATCCAATAGTGTGATTACTAGATCATTGGGTAGTTCTATTTTTAACTTTTGAAGGAACCTCCATACTGTTTTCCACAGTGGCTGCTCCAGTTCCTTTTTCTCTGCTTCCCCACCAACACCTGTTGTTTCTTCCATTGTTGAATGTTAGCCATCCTGACTGGTGTGAGGTGATATCTCATTGTAGTTTGGACCTGTATTTCCCTGATGATGAGTGATGTTGAGCATCATTTCATATGTCTGTTGGCCATCATTCTGGGAAGATCAGCACTGTGTGGTGCCATCCTCTGTGACACCAGCCCTCTTGGTAGGTCTCCTCTGAATAATCAATGACACATCAGTGACATGCAGTCTTTTGTCATCACTCTTACATTTGTAGATCTTGACTGCCCATTTAATTGTAAGATCCTGTGGGCAGATGTACTGGATGTAGTGTCTACTCTGCTGTGGACTGAATGGTTGTATCTCCCTCCCCCAAACTCATATGTTGAAACCTTAATCCCCAAATTAATAGTATTTGGAGCTGGTACCTTTAGGAAGTAATGTTAGACGAGGTCACGAGATTGGGGCCCTCACGATGGGATTAATACCTTTAGAATAAGAGCTGCTGGAGAGCTAGTGTTTTCTCTCTCTCTCTCTCTCTCTCTCTCTCTCTCCTTTTATGCTCATACACAAAAGAGAGCTCATGTGAAGACACAGTGAGGAGGTGGCTCTCTGCAAGCCAGGAAAAAAAGGATCTCATTAGAACCTAACCCTTCTGGAACCCTGGAATTCCAGCCCCCATAAATGTAAGAAATAAATGTCTGTTGTTTAAACTACCCAGTCTCTGGTATTTTGTTCTGGCAGCATGAGCAGATTAAGATGGTGTTCCTAGGCCACCTCTTTCTCATTCCTCTGTTGGGAGTACCCTCTTCACTTCACCCCCTTCCATATGAGGAAGATGTCCTCTTCAAAGATCTAAAGCCACCCAGATCACAGCTGATTGGTCCATACTGGATGAGTGTCCTCCTCGTTCTTCACCCATGTCATGCCATGCCTGGGTCAGACCAATCAGAGAATTTCTCTAAGCTTCCACAGTGCAGAAGTCATTCTCTCTCCAGGAGCATGAGCAGAAAGAGTAAAATCAGGGGATGTTCATGGACGTTGTCCTACCATGCAGAGAATGAGACCAACACACAAGGCAGAGTAGGTGTGAGAACCAAGCAGAGGCTGAGGTTCTGCTTCCAGTTTTCCTAAGCCCCGGCTGTAGCCCTGCCTTCCTGTGAGTTGATATTTATGCTTGTATTCTAGAGCCAATAAATTTCCCCTTTACTTAAGCAACTTTGGCAGGGATGTCTGTCACTTGCTCTAGGAGGCATTAAATGTAATACCTCTTCAGAAGGCTGAATAAAAATCAGAGGACTAATAAGTACTTGTTGATTGCTTGTTTACCACTTATTGGCTTAAGTCTTGCTGAGTGATACCATACTGGGAAAACATTGACTGCTAGAGACTCCAACCAGAAGACATAACCCCAGGCAATTCATGCTTGCAGTACTGGTGAAATTCAAGACTACAGACTAGCCTATGCCCAGAGGGTGAAAACAAATGAAGGGCCCTCTGGCTAGGAGGAGGAGAAACAGACACAGCGATGGCTTCACCCCAGGAAAATACACTCAAAATGATGACAAGAGATGAAGGAGAAGGTTAAGTTATCTGAGTAAAGGATCAGAAGATCTGGATCTTCATCCTGGATCTACCACTGACTAGGTTTGGGACTCTGGAATAATCACAGGGCTTGTGTTTTCTTATCTATAAAACAGGAAGGTTAGATGAGACATCTTTTGGTGTTCTCTTTCCCTTTACTCACCATGGGGTGTGGTGTGCTTTTAAACCCATACCCTCCGGCAGCTGGGGTGGCACTGCCTTCAGCCCAGGGTGTGATCCTGGAGACCGGGGATCAAATCCCATGTTGGGCTCTCTGCATGGAGCCTGCTTCTCCCTCTGCCTATGTCTCTGCCTCTCTCTCTCTGTGTGTGTCTCTCGTGAATAAATAAATAAAATCTTAAAAAAAAAAAAAAAAAAACCATACCCTCATCTGAAGGGAGTCATGGGCTCTCCTCTCTCAATCTGAGCTCATCACATTCTGCCCAAGGTGTGCCAATCCGGCCCGTGGCAGTCACCAGTACAGATTTACAGTCTGGAAAGGAGAGATGGTCCTTGGGAGGGTCTTTCCTCAGATGGAGACATGGACATCCCCAGTCTGGAGTGACACTACAGGAATGGATTTAGGGGCCATCAACTTTACTAAGGGAGAGAATGTTTGCTTCCAAATCAAGGTGGCAGAGTGACAAGCTTGCAGGGACAAAGAACTGTGCCAGGCAGAAACAGGAGCCAGATAAAGAGCAAATGGCTCCTCCTGTTTGGCAGATGATAATGAGGACCCAGGGAAACCAGATCTTGTGAGAAAAGAAATAAACCAAAACAAATCAGATCGTAATGTGAAATCTCACTGTTTTAAAATGTGAGCATCAAAACAACAAAAATGACAACAATAAGAAACACTGTCAGGGCAAAAACAACACAACAACAATAAAAAATGATATCTATAGATTCGATCTGAGCCATGCCCTTGGCACAGTATGGTGTATATGTTAAATTATTACTCCAAGTCCCATAATACCTTATCATACCAACCCATTAGAGCTGCCAACATGCCAGGGAGGGTCACGAAGAACAGCTAGGATCAATTTATTAAAGTCGCCTGATTTGCATTCAGGTAAAGTCTACAGCTTTATAGCCTGACAGGTGGAGGTAGCAGTGCCAGCATGTATGGTAGTCAAACTAGTAGGGTTTACCAAGAATGAGAACCTTGAGCTTCCATAGCACCATGACACTTGTCACAATGCAGTTCTCATGCTTCCCTGGTGCTCTCCTGGTGCTTGAGGGTCATATCTCTGGCTGGGGACTCTAGACCTCACTCCAGATCCAATCCCCAGTGCTAGGTTAGGTGGCTTCTGGAAGAGACAGCATCCAGAGCTTTAAATCTATGTGAACCACCACAATCCCCCATGGAAAAGTTGAGGTACTGTGCCTCCTCCATCCCAAAGGAGGATGTCTATGTGGTGGTATATTTTAATAAAAAGGTTTGGTTTTAAAAGGTCAGATACTTTTATATTAGATAATGTTTTGTTATGATCACTAATTTCATGAATAACGGCAGTTGTTCAGAAAGCCTATCTCTGGTGGGTCTCCACCTATTATACCAAAGCCATGGAGCAAATGTAATAGGATTTACTGAAGGCCTTAGATCTCCAAACCTGAGCCCCCTAAACTGACAAAGAGGACTGAGGCTAGAGTATCTGTCTCTATGGACACTTTGATTCTCAGTCTCTTGTTCTTTTCTTCTTTCTCTCCTTCTACCTTATACTCAACTTTTCTTTTCTGGCTCCCCAAGGTTAGGAGACCCAGATGAGCCCAAAGCCATTAGCCCATGTCTTTCTCATGCAGAGAAAGTTATAAATTCATGAGGAAACCAAAGAGAGAAAACAGGGAAGAGGTACAAAGTGGAGAGGTGGGCATTCTAAAATGAGGTCATCCATCTATAATTCTGTTCCTTTTTTATGCTCTTTGACATTTACTTTCCATTTACCACTGTTTGTTTTGCTGATAAGGAAGCAAAATTC
Source organism: Canis aureus (assembly GCF_053574225.1). NCBI lineage: Eukaryota > Metazoa > Chordata > Mammalia > Carnivora > Canidae > Canis > Canis aureus. Next base: position 52,818,676 of record NC_135614.1, read on the forward strand.
AGACATATTAAGTGCCCAGAAGGGAAGGATATTCCAGCCACCATTCCAGACAAGCCTCCCAGACCTGCAGACACATCTCTCAAGCTTGGTTCAGTGGAAACAGATTGGGGATTTTCACCACCTAAGTCCCCAGTGTTAGGGGCTGTCAGCTCTGATCATCTATCTTGTTGATGATCCAAGTGCTTTGTTGTTTTGTTTCGTCTTGCCTACTGCCTGAATAGGCTCCATGTCAAATTATCAATCTGGAGAATGAGGAAGTATGGGAATGGGGACTTAAAGAAAAGGCTGGAAATACGTTCTCCATCATGTTGGAAGGAATCCTCTAAAACCTTACCCCTGATTTCTAAAGCAGAGTCATTCTTGACCTACTTCTGCAGTTTTGTCATACTTGGGGACATTAGCCTGAGCAGTTTATGAGCAGTATAACCACAAGTTCAAGTCCCAGCTTCACTTGAACAGAGTTCTAGACCCTTCTTCTCAACCCTGGGCTGAAGGTCATCTCAGAGATGTAGATATATATCAGATGGAGAAGTGAGGTAGGGGCCTTGTAGTTTGGGTGACTATGAGATTATCTAGACAGCTTGGAGGGTGAAAGGCAGCACTGTTCATACTTATGCAAGGACACAAGACATAAAACGGCATGGGCTGGTGTGTTTGCCCTTCTTATGAATCATGGAGACAAACAGTCCCAACCTTTTTCTGATCATGGGTCCCTTTGAGAATGGGAGGAAATTTCTGAATTTTCAGCCTGCACAAATGTACATTGTTTTTCATAAATATTCTGGAGTTCCAAAAGCCCTCCTTACCCCATCTGTCGATCTCAAGCTAGGAAACATTTTACAGCAAAGATAATAATAATGGCCTGTTAACCCCCGCTTCCCCAGCCTTCACTAACTAATATGAGGGAAAGAGAGGGGGACCTCAGAGTTCTGTGTGGTCTTGAATGAACCCCATCCCCATCTTCCCCCTAAATACTCTGCCTCGACACCATCAGATCAGCACTAATCTCTCTTTGCCTTTCATTCCAGATTTCTCTAGCCATCAGGACTCCCATGCCAGTCCTTATATCCCATACCTCAATCCTCATACAGCTCAGGAGGTGGTTGGGGAAAACAATTCACGTGTAGCCTGCTATCACCCCACACCACAGTAACTATTACTAAGTAGCATTTTACCTGCCTTACCTCTTTAGGTGTGGGGTGTCAGGTTCTTGGTGCATGAAAGGCACTGTATAAACATATTTTGAATGAATTAATAGAAAGCTAATATTTAGTAAGCACCTACTGCATACCAAGCATATAGGCACTTTTGCATATATTATTTCATTTTGTCCTTGCAACCAGCCAGTGAGAGAAGTACTTATTACTCTTATTTTACAGATGAGAAGACTGAGACTTACCAAGGTTATGGCTTTGTACCAAAGCCACAGAGCTAGCTAGTGAGCAGTGGAGGCAAGGTTCGTTCCAACAGCTATGCTCCTACGTACTGGGAATTTAGGAGGTTTAAGTCATTGCATGAAATATCCTAGGCTACATCTGTGTCACAGATGGGACATCTTGACCTGTTTTCCATCTTTGTCTGAGCTGCGCTCTCTGTTACTCTAACAGATGGGGAGACAAACCCGATCTGTTCTACACATACACATACACCATTTCTTCCCACAGGACATATCATGCTGAGATTTGAAACATTGGACCTTGAAATATTTGATAGAACTAGTATCTTCATGAAACTATATGACATTACTCACTTTCCATCACCCCTTCATAAACCATATCCACCAGGTGAGAAGTCATGTTGGAGAAATCCATTGGTCCCAATTGAACATTCGCAGCATGCTTGGAGTGTGAGCCGAGGAGCTCAGCATACGCTCAGAATGATGCATTGCACCTGCAAGGCTGCAATGGCGCATTCATTTCTCATTCGTGGGGAGAGTGGGACACCTCTGGAAAAAACAGGTCTGGAACAGATGACTGAGGATTGACCAAAAAGCAAGCAAGTTGTCAGCTTGAAAGGACAGGACTATCTTCCAAAATAGAGCTCTCACTGCTTCCCTCACTATAGCTAAGATGCTGCTGCAAGGGGAGAAGTGAAGTGCCCCAATCACCGAACAGAGAAAATTGTGTGTGCAGAATCTGCAATAACCTTCACATTCCCATAAAGTCCAATTCTTCCCATGTTAAATAGAGCCATCACTTATCTGTATTAGTGATATTACAGAAGGTTCAAATTCAGATGATCCCCTTTCTTTCCCCACCAAAGCCCCAGTGGGGCTAGAGATGGCCACATTAAGGCATTAAAGGTTTCTGATAAATTTGTTCATTTGGTATGCATGGACATGTCAGGAATTGGGCTGAAGGACACAGGAATGGAAAAAGAAAAAAAGAAAGAAAGAAAGAAAGAAAGAAAGAAAGAAAGAAAGAAAGAAAGAAAGAAAGAAAGAAAGAAAAGAAAGAAAGAAAGAAAGAAAGAAAGAAGAAAGGAAGGAAGGAAGAGCTCTCATCTTCTGTCCTCCTGGGGCTAAACTTCATGATGGGCAATCATGCTTTCTAAGGAGCTTACATAATGTTAGGTCATCATCAGTGCTGTCTCAGCAAGAGCCATGGTACCCCCTGAGTCACCCACAGGACCACAGAGCCCGGAAGGGGGCATTCTAAAGCGGCTTAATTACAAGTCTGATTGCAGTTTTCCAGTAGGATCTCCGAAGTTGTGGTGCATCCCACTGGTCCCAGAACACTTACACCAGAATCACCTTGGGTGCTGTTCCAAATGCAGATCTCTGTGTCTATGAAATCAGAAATCTCAAGGGGCTGGACCAAAAATGTGCGAAAGGAGCGTCTGATGAGTACCCTTCCCATGACCCCTGGCCTAGATCTCATGGCTCTAGGTCCCTAAGCCTGCAATTAGGAGCAAAAGGTTTAATTTAACATGTTACTTTGTTCTTTTTACTTTGGTGATTTTCTTTGTGCTAGTTCAAAACCATCTATTGAGGAGCTAGTAGAGAATTCGTTAAGAGCTTGGGTTTTATAAATCAGGAGATCCAGGTCTAAATCATCAGTTCCTTTGGGCAAATTACTCATCAACTTGCCTGTTAGGTGGAGAATAATACCTCTAGGTATCCTTATGGGAAGGATTGAATGTGATCATGCCTGGGAGGTATTTGGTGTAGTGCTTAGCATGGGGCAGGATAATGACAGTGCTGCTGCTGCTGGTGGTGGTGGTGGTGATGGTGATAGTGAGTGACATTGAGGCTTAGAGCTGGGAGGAAGGGGTGCTGACAGATCCACGAGAAGTCTTGGGTTTAGAATCTAAGAACTTGGCAAAGTGAGGTAAGAATAGGGATGGGTGAGTCTGTGCTCTCATAGTGTTTGTCTGGGATGCAGGGAGCACCCTAGTTGCAAGGACTCTGCAAGTTACATCCCTTGGGTCAGATCCAGCCTGTCATCTGTTTGTAAATAAAGTTCTATTGGAACACAGCCAGACCCATGTGTTTACATACTCTCTAGGGTTGCTTTCAAGCTACAACGGCAGAGTTGAGTAGTTGTGACAGAGACCATATGGCCCACAGAGCCTGAAATATTTACTAACTGGTCCTTCTCAGAAAAAGTTTGCCAATCCCTATTCTAGTGGACTGCAAGAGGGGTTTTGTTTAGGAAGAGGGGGCCCAAAAGAGGAAAGCTGAAGGTGCTGGCTGAGCTGACCTCTATTGCCAATCAACATACACACATACATACACACCATCCTCACACTTAGTACACATGACACACTCAGACCCACTACACAAACCCTGCATCCATGGACACTCCCCACAACCTGAAATACTCCTACACATTTCATGTACCTATACATATCCCCACACAAAACACCCACCCGATGTATGCATATTGCTCCCAAGACCTTACATAACCACCCCCCCAACACACACACACACACTACACATCCCCACACATACACCACTCCCCACCAGGAGACTGTAAGGATCTCTTTTCCTTCTAAGGGTCTCTCAGGACCCCCATTTCCCAACCTGGCCAAAGGGAAGAGGTATAGAGCTGGGAGCTAGGGCCCTTAGACTCAGTCCTGGCCCTGCCACTAACCAGCCATATGACATTGCTTAGGTCATTTTATCTTTCTGGGTCTCAGTGTCCTCATCTGTAAAATGAGGGGGCTGGACTTTTTGGACCCTTTATTAATGCTACATCTACCCTAAGTGCAGGCATGCCATGTGGGGCTTACGAGTCTTTCTGGGTCTGTCAGGAGCAGGGAGTTGGGAGGTGAGGAGCTGACTGGATAACTGAATATATCTCTGTAGTCCTTCAGCACCAGTTGCCCTGGGAATAGCATGTATACTCTCTGTGTGGCTTTGAAGAGAACAGTCAATAAAGGAGTGTTGATTAATGTTATGGAATGAAGTGTCCCCCACCCTCACCCCTGCCAAATTCATATTGAAGCCCTAACTCCCAAAGTGATGGTGTTTGGAGATAGGGCCTTTGCAAGGGAAGTAATTAAGGTTAAGCAAGATCATGAGGGTGATGTCCTAATCTGATGGGATTGGTGTCTCTGTTGAGCCCACTCTCTCCTTGTCTACCCAAGTCTATGTGAGGACAGTGAGAAGGTGGCTGTCTACAAGCCAAGAAGAGAGGTCTCGCCAGAAACTGACCCTACTGGCATCTTGAGCTCAGACTTCTGATCTCCAGAATTGTGAGAAAATAAATTTCTGTTGTTCAAGCCACCCAGTGTGTGGTGTTTTGTTATGGCCACCCTTGCTGATTAGTACAGCTAGATTCCTGGTTTGGTGATTTTGTGAGGAATAACAATGACACAGTGCTTAGCTCAAAGTGCTTCTTCTGCAGATGAGGATTAGGAAAGAGGAAGAATAGACACTGGGCATCACTGTGGTTCATAATGAGTGTTGCTCAGTTCCATCTCAACATTCTTTTGCCTGTGGGTTGATGGACCTGATGGGTTTTTTGTTTTGGGGGTTGTGTGTGTGTGTGTGTGTGTGTGTGTGTTTTATGACAAACAGGGAGAAAAATGGGCTTTGAAGTCAGGAAGTCTACATTCCAATCTCAGTTCCACTGTATTATGCAAATCAAGTCCAGCTTGGCTTTTGAGGTTGAGCAGATCTGAAGTCAAAAACCTGTTCTGCCTCTAGTTGTGTGACCTTGGGCAAGTTACCCAACCCTTCTGATGGATAGTTGCTTTATGTATAAAAAGGGAATAATATCAGTAGCTGGCAGTGTCATGGTGAAGATTAAATGCACAAAAGCATACAAGAACTTGGTTCATAGTAGGTATTGCCATGCACTGTAACAAAATAGCTTACAAGAAGGCAATTGCATTAGTTACTTTTTGCGAGGTAACAAATTACCCCAAAGCTTAGCGGCTTAAAACAACAAACATTTATTTATTATTATAATAATAAATTTATTATTTCACAGTTTGTTTGGGGTAAGAATCCACACATAGCTTAGCTTGCTGCCTCCATTCTAAGGTTTCATACAAGACTCCAACTAAATGCTGTGGTCAGGGATGTCATTCTCATCTGAACTTGACTGGGGAGCATCACAGGGTGGGTCAGGAATTGGTTCCATGCTGTAACAAGAGCCTCATTTCCTTGCTGGCTCCATCAGCTGCTTGCTATGTTGGTCTCTCCATAGGGCAGCTCATGCCATGGTATTTGGCTTCCCACAGAGCAAACAAGAAAGCAAAATAAAGTGTCTAATATGGAAGTTATAGTCTTCTTGTAATTGAATCTTAAAAGTGGCATCTTATTACCTTAAGCCACATTCTATTCATTAGAAATCAATCACTAGGTCCAGGATGCTCTCAAGGCAGGGGATTACCATGGACATGAAGGCCGGGAGGTGGAGATCACTGGAGGCCATCATAGAGGATGTTGATCACAGTGTAAATTGTGAAGACATGCAGAAAAATGTTCTAGAATAAGACTACAGCCAATCCTCATTATTTGCAAATTTGTAAATTTGCCTGCTTGCTAAAATTCACTTGTAACTCCAAAATCAATAGCTATGGTACTTTCATGGTCATTTGCAGACATGCGCAAAGCAGTGCAAAATTTGAGTCATTCAATTCACATGTTCGCAGCTGATAATGGGGCAAAAAAAGGAACCTAGCACTGCAATTCCCCTAGAATGTTTCAGGATTCAGTATTCACTAATTCAGTGTTTGTGGTGACTTTATAGAACATAACTACCATGAATAGCAAGAATTGATTGTACTTAAATTTGAAATTCAATGTCACCACTTGCTCAGTTGAGCCATTCTGAGCAAGCTTCTTAAGCTCTCTGTTTTATTTTCACTGAATAAAATAAGAATAACAATAGGACATAGAACCAAGGTCTTTGGAGAGAATGCACTGTCATGTTTTCGCACAGTGGGTGGCACATAGTAAATGTTTAAATAAGTAGGAGATATTTTAATAATTATTATTGTCTGAGCTCAGTTTCATCTAAACATCTAAATCATACTAACTATTTTTGGTGATTTCTAGGATAGTGCTATGCACTGAGTAGGTCTTCATTAACCACATATTGAATAAAATGAAGATTCTCTGATTCTATCAGGCACAAGATCTAGAGCTAGAGGAGAGAGAGGACTTCTGTGCCCGGCCTCTGGGTTTGAGATCATAATTGTGGCTGATGGGGGTGGGAGTGTGTGAAGCATTATAAAAATTCTCACACCAGAACTCATGTGAAGACACTAAATCCATAGTATTGACAGACCGTTGACTCACTTCCCGCAGGAACCCAGAGAATGCCCGGCAGATGGAAATGTACCCAAGACACAGCAGCTGTGGTATTTTCCCCACGTCACCAGGCATAAGGCCAGAAGTGGATTTGGCCATAGTACACAAAGGGATCAATCGTCTGTAAATAAGTCGCCTACATAGTCTCAGAGACGATTTTTCATCTCTAAATGCCGAGTCATCGCCATAGGAGCTTAAGTGTAAAATCTGTATGGCTTCTTGGTTTGAGATTCAACCTTGCTTTTGCAAATTGTTCTCCAAACCAAAGAAAGGCCCAGTCTTCCAAATTGGGTAGCATTTGGGAGCTCTCCAACACAGACTGTCTGGGGGAGGGGGCACAGGTGGATTTCAAGGGCTACCATCATTTGCCCTCTCTTGGGAAGGCAGAAAAATGATTCACAAGAGTTATTAGGGCTGCAGCTGACTGGGGGGTGTGTATTATAGCCTGTTTCTTGAGGGCATCCTGATAAAGCTGTGTGACTCAGACTCAATTAATCTCTCTGAGACTTAGTTGCCCTCATCAGTGAAACAGGAATGGTAAACAGTGCCTATTTTACAAATCTATGGAGATTCACCCACGTAAGGAGAAAGTAACTTAATTTGTTCCCAGTAGTCTTATCACCACCCACCCCTCCTTCTCAGGGTTTAGTAATAGCTACTTATAATAGCTAATTTTTACTGAGCGCTATGTCCCAGGCATGCTCTCATCTATTCCTTCCCAAACCCTATTATTATTCCCATTGTCTGGATAAAGGAACTGAAGGGCTAACTCACAAAGATGTGGAGTTACTTGCCCAAGGTCCCAAAGTCAGTCCTGTAGAGCTGGAATTTACCCCCAGGTCATCTGACTGCAGAACTTGTGTTAATGTCTTGTACCTCCCCTAGAAGATATCTATATTTCAACAAGATAACATTTTAACCTAAATCAACAGTGGACATTTCAGATGGTATATCCCACTGGTGAGAGAGACAGCTGGGGAAGACAGGTTCCACATTGTACCTCACCCAGGATTATCTTCCTTTGGTTTGAGAGCCCACCACCTAAAAAAGGGGATAGGATAATTAACCTCACTCATCATTTCTCCTTTCCCAGACATCCTACCTCAATCTTAAATGAAGAGCTGTGATCAACTTGGTGTGTTAAGAGACTTCAGGGTCTCAGGGCTTAGGGAACTGAGGTAAGAAGGTCAAAAAGCCCCCAACTCCACAGACACCACCACTCCTGCTTGATTTGTTAATAAAGCACCATATAGCCCACACCTGCTCAGTGCCAGGGACTGGTCTCAGGATCTGATAGGCTTTATCATCACTCTTCACAAAAACTTATGAACTAGCAATGAAAACTCCATTTTACATGTGAGAAAGTGAAGTCAGAGCAGCCACATGGACTCTCAAGATAGACAATCAGTAATAGGTAACCTGGTCCAGGGCTGCCTGGCTGCAAAGCCAGAACTCCCACATCACCATGTTGTGACCCCAGAAAGCTTCCTTGATGGTACAAACCTGCTCCCTGCTGCAAAAGGTTTCATTAGTCTGGCTGCTCCTGGGTGGCAGCCGAAACTGCCAGGCTGGATAAGAGGCTGTTGAGCTTGGCAGGAGAGGGATGTGCCACATAAAACAAAAGCCTCTTTGGAGACGGAAAGGAGATATGCCCCAGAACACCAGCTAACATATATTAGGGGTATAATGTGACTCAGGTTGTAAGTGAACTTTTATCACACCCAGGAGAAGTGGAACTAGAAAGACTCATGTGTCAGTATTCCTACCTTGGATGTCAACCACAGTTTTAAAGAATATTCCACCCCTAAAAAAGGTCAACTAAAGGCCTGCACCACAAAAATCCCTTCAAATGTGGAAAATTTTGAAGCAGTAATATCTTGAGCCAGAAGCAATGGAGATTTTTTTTTTTAAGTCAGAGAACAGATTCTGACACCCAAATCTGAGGCAATTTGGGGCTTATTGAACCAAAATTGGCCTCAGCATCACATACTGGTGGCATTATAAACTGAAATAACATTTCTGGAGGGTATTTTAGCAATATGTATCAAAAAAAAGCTTAAAAATATGCATGCCCTTTTATCCAGCCATTCTGTTTCTAGGATTGTATCCTGAGGAAACAATCTGAGGTTTGCACAAAAAGTTTATAATAACATTATTTTTAAAATAAATAAATTAATAATGGAAGCAATCTACCTGTCCAAAAATAGGGGATGGGTTATATTGACTCACTGTGGTTAAGTAGGCAGGTGCTAGTTCAAAGCTTGTGAATTTCTTTCTCAATTCTGCTTCTCCTCCAGTGCTCCCCCTCCAATGACACCCTTATCCATGCAGGCATATCAGGTAGAAATCTGGGAATGCTCCTGGATGCCTCTCTCCTATCTGATCAGTCCCCAAGTCCTGCCCCATACAACTCCTAAAACAATCTCAAATCCCTCTATTCTCTCTTATTCACTTCACATAACCCTAGTCCAAACCACCAACCATTCTCTCCTGTATACTTGGAGTCTCACTATACCCACACACAGTCCCCACTTCTAATCTGTCCTCCCCACCACATCCAGAGTTCTACTTCTAAAAAGAAATCTGATTGGGATGCCTGGGTGGCTTAGCGGTCGAGTGTCTGCCTTCAGCTCAGGGCATGATCCCATGGTCCTGGGATCAGGTCCCACATCGGGCTCCCTGCATGGAGCCTGCTTCTCCCTCTGCCTATGCCTATGCCTCTCTGTGTGTTTCTCATGAATAAATAAATAAAATCTTAAAAAAAAAATCTGATTAAGCTTCTTCCCCACTTTCCCTCAAATTCTTCCCATTGAACTTGTAATAAAACAATTCTATCTCATGCCCAGTTGCAAGATCCTATAGCAGGGGTCAGCAAACTTTTCTGTAAAGGGCAGGTGGAGGGAGATAGTGAGTTTTCTGTAAAGGGAGATAGTAAATGTTTATGGTTTGTGGGCCACCCGTATGTCTTTGCAGCAACTACCTACTCATTTCTGACACGGTATTGTGAAAACGATCACACATTACATAAATGAATAGGTGTGTCTGTGTTCAATAAAACTTTATTTAAAAAACAGGTGGCATGCTGGATTTTGCCTATGGCTTGTAGTTCGCTGACACTTGCCTATAGGTTTTGACCTATATTTCCCTCTGCAACTTCCACAAAGCCCTCATCTAGTCACAGTCCCCTTCAACAGGACCTCAGACAAGTTGTTCCCTCCACTGGGGTTTTCCCATTCTCTCTGTCCCCTCTTTGTCCCCTACCTCTAGCCCCTTGGCCCAACACATCTTTACTGGCCAGCGATTTCTTATCATTCTGACCTCAGTTTCATAGTCCATTCCTAGATACACTCCCTGATGCACTCAGGTTAGGTTAGGACCCCTCTTCTCTCTCAACAGACTCAGTAATGGTCCTCTGCTGAGTTTGCCAAGTTTGAGAGTAAATACTTCTTAGTGTAGTTGTGGGTTTATATGTCACTTCTGCTAGACCCAAAGTTTCATGAGATAAAGGATTATGCGTTTGATCACAACTGTATTCCTTGTGCCTGCAAGATGCCTATACACTCATAAATATTTGTGGAAATGTTGACTGAATAAATGATCATACAACTAGGAGTGAAAATTTGCACAGAAATATACTGAAATATTAGGAGATAAGTACATAGGTGATTTTTGTTCTAATATATTCCTCCATTTCTTGAGTTTTTCACAAAAAGCATATATTACTAGTATACTCAGAAAAATAATCAATGTCAAAAGAAAGAAGAGAGGGGGAGAAAGTGAAAAAGAGAATTTTGTGCCTCAGTCTATTCATAGTAATGCTATTGGCCACAAATGCTTACAGGCACTAACCTGGGCCTGGTGAGCTTCCCACAGATGCTTCCCCTTTCCAAACCAATGTAACCACTGGACCAACCCATACGGTTCTTATTATGATTGCAAGATGCCCTTTAGCAACAACCATTGGGGAATTTTGAAAAAATAAAAGTTTATTACTTACGAGAGCCAGAAATTACACAGCACACCTGGGACAAAAGAGCAAAGCCACAAGTAGAGTTCTTGGAATAGGGACTAGGAATTCTGCTTTTATTGGGTGAAGGGTGGGGCCTAGTATTTCATGCTCACTCTTTGTTGGTGAATTTAAAATATGAAAGCGGGCTGGGGCACCTCAGTCAATTAAGCATCTGACTCTTCACTTCAGCTCAGGTCATGATCTCAGGGTCCTGGGATCCAGCCCCGCATTAGTGGGTAGTCTGCTTGAGGATCTCTCTCTCTCTCTCTCTCAAATAAATAAATCTTCAAAATAAAAGAGTGGGAATTTACAGTGTGGGAAGAGAAAAGCCAAGGGGCTCAAATGATCAGTTATTGAAATCAACTAAGATCTCTAAAACAAAGGAGCCTCCATTGGAGAGGTGGCCTGGCTGTTTCTCTTTTGGCCTGCAAGTGTTTATTGGAGATAACTGCCTTTGTAGTGGATGCCTCTTTGAAATGAATATCTCAGCAATCAAAGCTTAAGTCAGGCACTTGGATCACAAAAGAAGGAAAAAAACAAAAAACAAAAAACCAGGATGCTTGGGTGGCTCAGTGGTTGAGCAGTCTGCCTTTAGCTCAGATCATGCCCAGGGCCCTGGAATCAAGTCCTGCGTTGGGCTCCAGGCAGGGAGCCTACTTCTCCCTCTGCCTGAGTCTCTGTCTCTCTCTGTGTCTCTCTCATGAATAAATAAATAAAATCTTTAAAAACAAAACAAAACAAAAAACAAACCCAACTGTCAGGGCTAGAGAGAGACAGAGATTGAGAGAAAAAGAGAGACCCAGCCCTATCTTCCAATAACCTGGAAGACTAGCCTATTTTTGGTATACCACACATTTTGGGCCATTGTTTTTCCTCTGCTTGTTCAGAGCTACCTAATAAATCCCTCTACTTCCCTTCTTGTTGCCTTTACCTGGCCATTCTTCATGTTCCACAGGCATCCCCATCAGGTCCACAAGCACCTATATAACTAGGCAGTGATTTGAGTTAAACTACTCCTGGAAACAGATATACAGCAGTGTACACACACCTATGTGGTCTAATTAACCTTCCAGAGCCTTCCAACTCCAAGTTCAGGAAAGCGTTAAAAATCATGTGAGATCAGAGGCACTAGTGGCTTTGCAGTGCAGAAACTGTCCATGCAGATGGGAAGTGTGACAGCTAACTTATTTATTTCATTCACCAGTGGCTCAGCTTCAAACATCTGGTCATTTCCATGCCAGGCTAGTCTCCAAGTAGTACTTGGGGGCAACAGGCCACATGGCCACCATGTTCCTATTCATTCATCTAGTAATTCCCTCCACACTGAAGAGAAAGCCAATAAAGATGAGACTAATTATTATCTCCAAATAGGGATAGCATTCTGGTCATCATCTGAAAGAATCTGTGGGTGGAATAAAGAGGGGGTTCATAATTGAAAAAAATGTATGGGTAATGCAAAATGTTGTTGGGTTACAAATGAGTAAAGGGTACATCTCTGTCCTTGATGCAGAAAGTTTCTAGACTAGTTGGATTTTCAAAATTATCACATAGAAATATCAACAATAATACAAGGTAAAATAAATAGTATCCATAATTATCCAACAAGTGATAGTGACAGTAAGTGACATGTGTAGATCATTTCCCCTAGCTCTCACAAAGTCAAGGCTATTGCTTCATATTCTTAAATTTCATGACATAGCAGAATGCTACTGGCCCCAAGTAACAGAAGAATCCCAACTGAGGAGGACTTAGGTAATAAAGGAAATATCACTTCATATTTGACAAAGTCCAGAGGGTAGGGCATGGCTTGATTGTGTAGTAGCTCATGAAGTCCTCCAGAATCTTGCTTTTTTCCATCTCTTCACTCTGCCATCAGTGAGTGTTTCAACCTCAGACTTGGAATTAAAATGGCTGCAGCAATTATAGGCATGACATTGAGAGATAACAATCCCTTCTTGCGGTTTTCTATTAGGAATGAGAAAACTTTCCTTGGAAACCTTTCAAAAAATTCCCCTAATGTACCCTTGGCTAGAGTTGAATCATGTGCTCCATGAGACAATCCCTGGCAAAGGGACAGAGAGTTGACCCTCAAATCAATTAGACCCACCACTGGAGCTGGGGATAGGGTTGGCTTCTCCTGAACTGGTGACATGGGGAATAGCTTTTGTTGGAAGGAGGGGAGATGAATGCTAAGCAGGCTACCAATAACATCTACCATTTGTGGTTAATTCTAAAGGTAAGAAGCATTTTAGGGCAGCCCGGGTGGCTCAGCAGTTTAACACCACCTTCAGTCCAGGGCATGATCCTGGAGACCCGGGATCAAGTCCCACATCAGGCTCCCTGCATGGAGCCTGCTCCTCCCTCTGCCTGTGTCTCTGCCTCTCTCATTCTCTCCCCCCTCCCCAATCTCTCATGAATAAATAAATAAAATCTTAAAAAAAAAAAAAGAAGAAGCATTTTATACCAACAGAATTTGACATCGCAATTACCTTCCCAGCTTCATCTCACTACTACTACTACTACTACTACACACACACACACACATACACATTTTATGCTACCTAGACACCAATTCTCAGTTCTTCAAAAGCTATATGTTTCTTATATGACTCTGGAATTCTTTCTGCTTCTCTGCTCTGGGCTTGTTACACATCTCTGTTTGCCCAGACCAGTCCTGCTTTATACCTATTGTCCTGACATAACTACTAATAGTGCCCACTACACTCTTGAAAATGTTCCAATTTAGATAAGAGCATGAACAATATCAAGATGAAATGGATTTGGGGATTAGTGTGCAAAGTCAAGGATAGAGGAGTCCTGGATGAGTCTGAGGCCTCTGATTTGAGAGGCTGCATAAGTAGTAGTGTCAGCCATTAAAACAAGGAATCAAAAAGGGATAATTTGGGGGATGTATTAAGGAGTGAAGTTTATAGTGTTACAGAGAGTTCAAATAAGTTAAGGAACAAAGAGGGTTTAGTGACATCTGGAATTCACTGGCTACCTTTCCTGGAGCATTCAGAGAACAGCACAGAATCATACAACTTAAAGGTGGAATAGGACATTATTGATGACCTGGTTTTTGATGGGAAAACAGAGTCTTCACAAGATTAGTTAAGACTCAGTGGCAGAGCATGGACAAAAACTCCTGACACTTGACTCATCATTCATGGAATTGTCTACCACATTATGCTGTCTCTTTCTGTGTGCAGAAACTGTAGAGAGGAGTGAAAATGGGACAGATGCAAGGCCAACACAAATCAGCCTCCAACAGTCTAGACAAACAATTCTCTGCATCTCCACTCCTGCCACCTTGGTTGAGGCCACTATCATATCGAGCCTGGACCTCAACAGTATCTTCCTCACTGATCTCCTCACTACCTCCAATTCATTTTCCTCGCATCAGCAAATACATCACACCACTTTTCTACTTAAAACCCTTCAAAAAATTACCAAAGCAGTTCAAAGGGAGACAGGAACTGATACTGTAACAACTGGATAAACATCTGGGAAAAAAAGAACCTAACCCCTACATGGCTAAAAATACAACTCAAGGTGAGTTGTAAATATAAACATAAAAACTAAAACTATACGGCTTCTAGAAGAAAACTTAGGAAAATAATTCACAACCTAGGGGGCAAAGATGATTTAGATGAGAAATAAAAAGCACTAACCACAAAAGAAAAAAAGATCAAATGGATTTCATCAAAATTAAAAACTTAATTTTAATCAAAAGACACAATTTAGAAAGCAAAAGCACTAGTTATGCTCTGAGAAAATGGTTTAATATACGTGTGTATGTTTATGTGTATGTGTATGTGTATATTTATGAGTGTGTTCACATATATATGAAATAACAAAGACAAAAATCCCAATTAAAGAAACTTCACAAAAGAAGACATATGAATAACAAAAAAAAAACAAGGGAAAATGTACTCTAAATCATTAGTTATAAAAAGAAGGCAAGTTAAAATTATAATGAGATACCACCTTATACCCCATTAGAATGGCTAAAATTACAAACAACAGACAACCCAAATGTTGACAAGTATATGGAGCACTGGAACTCTAATACATTGTTGTTTGGAGGATAAAATCCACAACTACTTTGAAATAACTTAGGCAGTTCCTTATAAAGTTAAATATACACTTTTTCAAAGAAGAAAAAAATTAGAAGACTTGTACCATACAACATCAAGACTTACTATAACACTGTAGTAATCAAACTGTGATAATGATTGATGGGTAGACATATAGAACAATGGGACAGAATAGACAATCCAGAAATAGACTCATAATATATGATAAATTGATTTTTGGACAAAGGTGTTAGGTAATTCAATGAGGGAGAGGGTAACCTTTTCAAAAAATGGTGCAAGAACAAGTGGCTATGTATATACAAAAAAAAAAAATGAACCTTGACTCTCATCTCACATCATATATTTTGAACTCAAAATTGATCATAAATCTAAACATAAGATGAAAATTATAAAACTTCTAGAATAAAACCTTGTGATCTTAGGTTTAGGAAGGACATCTTAGAAAGGACACAAAATATGAACCATAAAAGAAAAAAATTATAAATTTGAACTTCATCAAAATAGAAAGAAAATTGCATTTTGAAATTTACTGTTACAAAATTGAAAAGATATGCTGCAGACCAGGAGAAAATGTCGGCTAAACATGTATTCGATAAAGGATTTGTATAGAAAATATATAAAGAATTCTCAAAACTTACAAGAAAACAAATAACTTAATTTTTTAAAAATTAAAAAAGATTTGAGCAGACATTTCATCAGACAATATGAGACTGGTACATAAGCACATGAAAAGAAGCTCAATATTATTAGTCATTATAGAAATGCAAATTAGAACCAAATGAGGAAAATGGCAGAGTAAGGATATTTGAAAATTCTTTCCTCAAGAAAAGTAACAAAAAAATCTGGCAAAAATGGTTAGAATAAACTTTTTCAGAACTCTGGGAATTAACCAGTCTTGCAGCAATCTGGGGAGCATTTATTCAAGAAAAACAGATAACTCAGGAAGAACACAAGTTCTGTGGCATTCTAAGTTGCCCTATTCCCATGCCCTACTCTCTAGCTCCAGAGTAGTTTTGAAAACTAACAGGCCCCAGGTCATGGTAAAACCCAGCAGATCTAGCAGCCACCAGAGGAGGTAGAATGGGGTTGGAGCTACTTTAAAGCCCCATTTCCAAAGAACTGTCATTATATGATATGTCTGGTGATTCTCTAGAAGATTGCACTTGCTATATTTATTTGGCTTGAGTCAGAACTCAGTGCCTCACTGTAGGCACTAGCCAAAAACAGTTACAGGCAATTGCTTAATTTCACGGTTGTCTGAGGTGGTGGATAACAGTTGAGGCAAACAGTGAACTAACCACGAAGCTTAAAAGGGAAAGTTAGGGATGAGATAACCATAAGGCCTTGAAAAGCTTTGACATATCTCTGAGAATCTAAAAGGCCATGTGCATACATGGGGCTATGTATAGTCACAGGAAGGATCTGAGAAAGGCCTAAGATCTGATTGACTTTAAAGCTCTGTACATTCAGGAAGTGAAAGATAAGATAGAAATGTTAACTGCCTGGCTGAGTGTTCAAGGCATATTCCAGCATTAATGCAGAGCCCTTTGCAAAGAGTGGGACTCATATGGGTTCTAGGTATTTTAAGACAACCTCTATCTAATCATCAGATGACCAGTAAGCTAACTAAGCAATGACTTCAGTGGTCACACTGAACAAAGAATATCCATTTTATAGAAATAGGTCAGAAAAACCACTAAGCAACTAACAACAATAACTACAATAAAAAACAACAAGAACAGACTCTAGGGAGAGGAGAGAATCTGATTTCCAGAGTTGCTATATTATGTCATCTAAGATGTCCAAATTTGAACAAAAAAAAATTAAGATATGTAAAGAAACAAGAAAGTATGACCCATACACAGGAGAAAAAACAGAAAGCAAAAAGCAATCAATAGAAACTCTGAGAAAGCACAGGCATTGTACTTAGTTCAACAAAGAATCTAAATTCATCATTTTAAATATGTTCAAAGAAATAAAGTATGCCACATCTAAAGAACTATGGGAAATTATGAGAACAATGTCTCTCCAAACACAAGATATTGATAAAGAGATAGAAACTATATAAAAGAACCAAATAGAAATAATGGAGTCAAAAAGTAGAATAACCAAAGTGAAAACTCACTAGAGCAGCACAACAGCATATTTGAGCTAGCTGAAAAAAGATTTAGCAAATACAAAGTTGGTCCTCTCAGATTAACCAGTCTGAAGAATTGGAAGAAAAAAGAATAAAGAAAAATTAACAGAGCCTCAGAGACCTCTGGAACACCTCAGAAACCTATGGAAAACACCATCAAATATGCAAAATTGGAGTCCTGTAAGGAGGGTGGTCATGGTAAGGGGCAGAAAGAATACTAGAAGAAATAATGGTCCAAAACTAGCCAAATTTGAGGAAAAGCATCAACCTACCCATCCAAAATGCTCAACAAATGTCAGGTGGGAAAAGCTTAAGGAGATCCATGCCTAGATATACCATAATCAAACTGTCAAAATCAAAACCAAATGACATTCTATTACACACTAACGAGAATGGCTAAAACCAGAAAGGACACGAGGTCCCTGGCATTCTTACGCATTTCTCATGGAAATGCAAAATGGCACAGCTACTTTGGAATTCATATAAACTTCACTTTCATATAAACTGAACACACATTTACCACATAATTCAGCAACTCCACTCTTATGTACCCAAGAGAAATGAAACATAGGATCTCATGAAGGCTTATACTTGAATGCTTATAGCAGCTTTTTTTTTTAATGACAGCCCCAACTATAAACTACCTAAGTATCCATCAACTGATGAATGAATAAACAAATTGTGGCATATCCATTACATGGAATACTCTTCAGCAACACACAGGAATGAACAACCGGTGCATGTGTCAGCACGGAGGAATCCCAAAGGCATTAGTCTAAGTGAAAGAAATGAGACACAAAATATTATATAACATGATTTCATTAATATATGAAAGTCTAGAAAAGGCAAAACTATGGCAACAGGAATCAGATCAATGGTTGGCAAAGACAATGGATGAGGAACTCATTGACTCCAAAGGGATATAAGGGAATTTAGGAGGATTCCTAAAGAACATATAAATGTTCTTTAGAACATTTCTTAGATTCTTAGATTCCTAAGAACATATAAATGTTCTTTGTTATGCTTATGGTGAATGTTTATATACTGTACACATTTGTCAAAACTCATCAAATGATTTATTTAAAATAGGTGGATTTTATTTTCTGTAAATGATTCCTCCATAAAGTGGATTCATTCTAAACATAAAAGAAAGAATAGTAATATACCTACTTATAATCCAGCAATTTCACTCCAGTTATTTACCCAAAAGAAGTGAAAGTATATGTTCTCAAGGAAACCCATACAGAAACGTTTACAGCAGTTTTATTCAGAAAAGCCAAAAACTGAAGGATAAAAGTCCTTCAACAAGAGAGTGGATGAGCCAATTGTGGTATATTCATACGATTAAATGATATTTAACAATACAAAGAATTCAATAACTTGGATGAATCCCCAAAACATTATGGCGCACTAAAGCTAGACTCAAAATAATACATATTACATGATTTCAAATGTATGAAGTTAAGGATAAGTAAAATAGGGATGCCTGGATCTCCATTGGTAAAGCATCTGACTCTTGATTTCAGCTCGGGTTATGATCTCAGGGTTGTGAGACCTCACTGGGCATGGAGCTTGCTTAGGATGTTCTCTTTCCCTCTCTTTTTTCCCCCACCCAACTCCCCATCTTGTGCCATGCTCTCTCTAAAAAACAAACAAACAAAAAAGAATAAGCAAAATAAATATATGGGGATAGAAATCAGAAGAGTGATTACCTATTGGGGGTGGTAATTGATTTGAAGGGGACATAAGGGAATTTTCTAGAAGGAATCAAAATATTCTACATCACAACTAGGGAATTTGTCATAGGGTGTACGCACTTGTTATTCTTGGTAGAATGGCACACTTAAGTTCTGTGTGTTTCAGCATTTTTAACTTTACAAACTTCAAAGGATCCTCACTGCATTGAGAATAAAATTCAAACTTTTAGAGGCCTTTAAAATACCAGCCCCCTTTCTACTTTACCTTATTCCACACCGTCCTTCCCTCCCCTTTCTCTAGGCATATGAGCTTCTCTTAGGGTTTCAAGCCTGCCCTAGTAATCCAGGCCTTTGTACATACTGTCCCTTTTGCCTGGACACTCTCCTTTGCCCCTTCACTTGACCGAGTCATTCTCATGCTTCAGGTTTCCGATAAATGCCACCTCCTCCAAGAAGCCTTCCTTGACTATACCTAAAAGTGTTCCTCCCTTCTTGGTCATTTGCTTCTGTCCCTAGTTGATTGTACTCACCATATTTATTAACAATTTTTTGTATGTTGTGATCTAGTTACTTCTTTTTGCCACCACAGAATGTAAGTTCCCAGCTCTGTCAATAGTAATTCAGAATTTTGTTTTTCATTATTGGAATGAAATGGGGATGTAGGGTTAAAGCTTGTTTTTATTTTATTTTTTTAATAGATTTTGTTTATTTGAGAGAAAGAACACAAGCAGGGGTAGGAAGGGCAGAGGGAGAGGGAGAAGCAGATTCCCCACTGAGCAGGGAGCCTGACACAGGGCTCAATCCCAGGACCCTGGGATCATGACCTAAGCTAAAGGCAGATGCTTCACGGACTGAGCCACACAGGCACCCCTAAAATTTGTTTTATTTTAAAGGCAAAATACATCACTTTTTTCTCCAAACCTGTCTCAAGTACTTTTTCATCCCGCCAGTCCTGACTTTCCAAATTAAATTAAAAGTTCCTAAGGGTATGATTCAGATTTATTTATTTCCAAGTGGGTCTCCCTAGCCACTCACTTGTTTTGATATAGCCTGCTGCAAAAGCCCTACCTGCCCCCTGTTCCCGTTCACCTGCTAATATGTCAAAATATCTGAATCCTCAACCTTAGATATCTTTGTTGGGTCAAGATAAAAATATTTCTGGAAGACCCTGTGGAAATATAAATATATTCTTTGGGGTGGGTAAAATGTTGTCATGTAGGTATCATTATTAATAGCACTCTTTTACTCTTAAAAATGTGCTAGTTGGGACATAAAATTCTATTGTCATCCTACCTAGTAGGAAACCTCCATGACGCAGTGACAAGGAGGAGAGGGAAGTTGTGGTGGGGGCTGCAGGACAGGTAGCTGGCAGGTGAGACAGGTACATGAAGCCGATAGGAGGGGCCAAAAATCCAGGAAGGTGTGGGAATGGTAAACGGTGGGCAATGAACGAGATCTCATAAAGGGAACAGGAGATGTCAAGACAAACTTTTCTCCTTAACAACTTCGGCAGGTGCTAGTTCAGCCTGAAACACACAAAACACATTGACCTTTCCTGGAGGTGAAGGGGATTAGCACCAGTCTTGTCTACAGGAAAATTAATGCATATTCTATATTCATCCCACAATCCTTGTTTATTCTAGAAAAAGAGTTAGGAGCTTCTCTTTCAACACTTTAATCCTTTGGCCTAATCATTTTCCAGCAGTGGTCGAAGCCAAGTACAGATGAAGCACTGAGGGAAGGCTGACGGGTGGTCCTCTGTGAGTCAGGCAAGCGGTTAGCTTGAGCGCAGAATGCTGGCTAGACAGCACCAGTTTCTTGATCCCTCTGGGTTATGTTCCTGCAATTTCCAAGAATGCTTATCTAAGGTTCCCTGGCCTGACAATTCACTGTTTGCACCTCTTAAGCAGGGCTGGTCTATGGAGGAAAAACTCCTTTTCAAATTTATCTCTCCCCTGAGCCTAGAAAAGAATCTCCTGTTCACTGGGACCTCCTGCCACAGCTGCTGGCAGAAGATTATAACCCAGGGCCCATCACTCAGTAAAATGTTTCCAGGTGTTTTCCACTGAAAGTCTGCCATGGATAGAGAAGCTGAATTTGCCTTTCTGCTCCTTCACCACAAGCTAAAAAAGCCAAGGCACCCACCAGTGGGTTGCTTCACACTCATGCTCACCATATACCATGCAAAGGGGAGAAGAAGTATTGTGGTCTTCATGAACCGTAGAAACCTATACCCAAAATATGGTCACTTGGCAGCTTTTTGAATCCCCTCATTTCTTCTGCCCCAGCTGGGCTCTTTCTCAGAACTGTTTTCCAAGTGGCAGCTTGTGTTTATTCTACTGGGCTTTTGGAGAACTTAGGGAAAGAAAAAATCAACAAAGTGTAGTTATGCGCATGGAAAACCATATGCTTCATAAAACTGCATATGTGCTGTGTTTAAGATATACAGGAAGATACGCAAAAATAAACACCTGCCAACTTCCCAATCTACCTAGATTAGAAAATTCAAAAAGCCTATGTTCATATGCAAAAAATACAGCCTGACTTATATTTCACAGATTGTTAAAGCTGAAAGCTGAAAGAGCTCATTCAAGGGTTGCAAATCAGATCCCTATGAGGAGCAAATGGGTTGTATAAATGTACAGAGGGCCAGGTAAGGCCAGTGGGGAACTGAGGTGGGGTGAGGACCGCCCAAACTAGTTCCTTGGCAAGTGTTGCTACTCAAGAACATAGAAACATGAACGCTAGAAATCCATTTTCTAATGTGAATTCTCCTGACTTCTTCAATATTGTTGGGTCATTCAGACTTATTTAAAAATATCGTGTAGAACAAACCACACTACAAATAAGATTTGACCCCTGGATGTCCAGTTGGAGAACTCTTCTAGAAAGATTCCATGATTTAGTAATGGATGAGTGGTTTGATGTAAAGAAGAGCTTTCACAGTCACATCAATTGTGATGACTGGATAGGTCACCAGGGCTCAGCTTTCATAACTCTTGTCTTGGTTTTCTTTCTTCTAATTCTGATATTGTGTGACCTGCTTTAATAGGGCATGATGTCTCCTGAGTTTTCAGATGGCCAATTTAGTTGTGCATTTTTCCTGTTTTTTTTTTTTCTATTTGCCCCCCAAGATCCATTCTGTATCATCCTTTACCTTGCTCTTTGTCTCAAGAGGCTGATCTGTATTGCCTAGGTCAATGGGTTCCCTTGTCCTTTGGCTTTTGATGGAGTTTAGCCAGTGAGAGGCCCCAGTATAAGCTCAGGGAGAAAAAAAAAAGCTCAGAGAGAAGGTGGGAGGAAATTAATGTGTTTCCCTCCACTAAAGGCTCCTGTCAGCTCCATGGAGCTTACTTATTTCACTGGGTTTTAGGAACCACACCTTCTTCCTGCCTGTTCAGACTTAGAGGTGGCTTCTAATTATTGTTGGGTTCAGAGTACTTCATCTTTTCTTGTTGGGCTCCCCAAGCCATGTCCATAAGCTTGTGAATAGTTCCTTTATTAATATCTCTTCAATTACCAGTGGAGGTAGGGTGAGCAACTAGCCTGGTTCACCTGAGACTCTATTTTAGCACTCAAAATCTTGTGTCCTGGGAAATCCCTCAGTCCTGGGTAAAGCGAGATAGTTGGTCAACCTATATGGGAGCTCTGTTTGTATAATTTCTTAAAATCTGCTGCTTCTGGGCAGCCCTGGTGGCCCAGCAGTTTAGCGCCGCTTTCGGCCGGGGGTGTTGTCCTGGAGACCCAGGATCAAGTCCCGCGTCGGGCTCCCTGCATGGAGCCTGCTTCTCCCTCTGCCTGTGTCTCTGCCTCTCTCTCTGTGTCTGTCATGAATAAATAAGTAAAATCCTTTTTTAAAAATCTGCTGCTTCTTTTATCATTCTATTCCTTCTCTCATCTTTAATAGTTTCAAATATTTCTTATTTAATTTCTTCATAAGAGCATTCAAATATTCTTATAGTCTCCTACAGATATTTCTATTATTTCTTATTCTTAGGGTGCTCTTTCTCTTTTTTTCTGCACCTGCTGAGTCTCACTCATGGTGGTTCATTTCCCTGTGTGCATCCTTTGTGGCTATTTGTGTTCCAATAGTTTCACAATTGCTTCTATTTTATCCTAAGGGCTCAACTGACCCAAGCAGCTTGTGCTGTCTTAGGAGTAGTACACATTTAGATACCACACCTATATGTGGCACAGATTTGGGATTTTGGTTTCTTTGGATATAACTTATTTTCCTCTATAAACTAGGGCTTTAGACAGGTGGCAAGCATTCTTCCCGCTTTATTAGACTCAAATGTGGAGATTTTATACTTGCCACCCTATGGACAGTGTAACTTGTCAATGCTCAGAGCTTTATGTTGAAGCTCAGGTCTGGTTTCCCTGCCCAGCAAGGGCCTGAGGCCACATCTCCTGGAGATCTAGCAAGTGTCAAGTCCCCAACCTTTCACTGTTAGGGCCAATATCTGGGTCAGAAATTTTGCTGAAATGCCAGCCCTCCACTACAATCCTGGCTTTGATTTTCCTCTTCAATCCTTGCACCGGAGGATTTTTTTTCTTGTCTGTCATGCCAGAATTTTATAAAATTCTATTTCTATTTTTTTAATTCAGCCCTTCTATGAATCTGTTCTGCCATACTGTCAGAACCTGAGATTACTTTGAGACACTGAAGTTCATACCCAGTATAAACTGGAAGTTGGTTTAATGTAGTTCTTCTTCTGCCCTTGCATAGTCAGTGAGAGAATTTGGCTCACAAATTGAGGCCAAAATGCAGCAAGTCTGAGGGGCCGGACTTGGATACCTAACCAAGTGTGAGTCACTTCTGATGCTAATCTAGTTTCATTTAAGGTGATTGGCATCATGAGGCAAGGTGGAAATGAAATATTCATTGCCCATTCAATATTACCTAATTTGTATGTCCAAGTGTTGACAAAAGAGAAGCCTTTGTCGTCTACTTTATGAGTAATTGTAAATTAATATGCAACCCTGCACCCATTCTACTGAGAAGAGAATAGCTTACATTTGCCAACTGTTCGACAACATGGCCTGGTTTCAACTGCAGATGTCACCCATCCTGTTGGAAATTTAGAGGGATGGAGAGACTTCCTCAGAGAAGAAACTTTGAATAACATTACAGAATGTGGAACCTAAGAATCTTAAATAACCAAGGTTAAAAGAAACATTGAAGATCATCTTCTTATTTAACAGGTAAGGAAGAGGAGGCCCAACCTGGATTTCAGGTTTAGACATTTCTTCCAACTCTTCCAAGCACTTTTACAGCACAGCCAAATAGTCATTTTCTCCTGCAGTTATATGCTTGTTATATGGCTTGCTAGCATTTTTTTTTTTTCACTAAAAAGTTGTATTGAACAGATCTTTGAATGTTCCATACCTACGCGGATCTTGCAGGCAGGACTAGAGAACTACATCCGTTAGAATGACTTACAGCCCAAAGATGGCAGTTTGTTCTTCATTTGCTTAATTAATACATTGGGCCCTGACGTTACCTTGGGCTTGATCAGAGGGGAAATGCTTTGGGACTTTGGCACTTTGCAAATGTCAGTTGGAAGTTCCAGACATTTCTCCTAACATGTAGGTTGTCGGTACAAGAACCAGGCCCCCACACCACAAAGCAGGTATCTCTACCCCTCCCCAGCTAGCCTCGTTACGGGGCTTCAGCTCAAGTCAAGAGCTACGAGTGGGAGGCCCTCCTTCTGAATCTAATTTCCTCATTCAGTAAGAGAGGCAAGAGCCAATGGGAGAGGGTCCCAGAGGAATAAAGCAATGTAGGTGTGAAGCATAAGGGAAAAGCATCACAGTAACCAGAAAAGGGGAAGTGTTGTTTCTGTCCTTTGCATTTATTTTCCTATTTAGTCATTGCCAAAATGCTGTGTTAAGTACCACTCTTAATCCTGTTTTACAGATGAGAAAACTGAGGCACAAAGCAGTCAAGTAGGAGATCACACGGCTGGTGAGTGGCAGAAACAGAATTTGACTGAGGCACTCTGACTCGAGAACCTCTGATTTTACCCACCATGCATGTAATGTCCTGTACTCTGAGGAGCACCGTACTTCACACATTATGTTTATCTGTCCTTGTGAGATTTCGCAGGCATGCTCCTTTCTCTTATAGTTTTAGATTTTAATAATAACAATATTTGGATTGTTCTTCTCTACAAACACCGACTTAAGTGCTTTATGTGCACACATTACCTCATTTATCCTCACAATTCTGTAAATTATTATCATTTCTATTTTACTGACAAGAAAACTGAGTTTAAAAGGAGGTGGTGGAGGCCACCTTCAAATCCAGATCTTCTAATTTCAAAGTCTGGCCTCTCATTACCATGATAGTGGATCTTAAACTTCAGTGTGTACCCTGGGGATCTTGTAAGAAAGCAGAGCCCAGGCCTCTACTCCCAGAATCTGAATCAGTTGATCCAGGGAAATTCCAGGAATCTGCCTTCTTAAACTTTCCAGAATTGAAGACAATGCTTTGCCAACCCCTGCCTCACCATACTGTCTCTATGACTGTAACAGATCAGACATAAACTGGTCAGTTGGATTTCAGTTCTAACAACATAATATTGCTAAAGCCTGCTCCCTGCAGCTGGTTGTACAGAGGCTGCTGCTCCTGTACAGGCTCATTACATTGCAGATGTTTTTTTCTCCCCTCTCTGCACATAGCCCTGAGTACCAAGGTATCTGTTATTTGGGAAATTTTTCATTTCAAATGACAAAAATACAATTAAAACAAACTTTAGCAAAAGGAGAGAATTCACTAGCCCATTGAACTGAAGACTCCAGGGGTAAACCTACCTTCAGATATGGCTTAATCCAGGTTGTCAACTAGTCATCTGGGTGTCACCTGGAATTCATCTCTGTCCACTTTTGAGTGGCCCTATGTTGGCTACATTGTCAGGTGCAGGCTCCTCTCAAGAGCCAATAGCCATCTGAAACTTCAAGCTTATATTCATGTAGTTTAGTGACTCCTAGGGAAAGGGGAAGCCTCAATCTCAATTATTTTGACAAAAATTCTGAGGCTGAAACTCATTAAGCTGTGTTGAGTTAAATTCTCATTCTTGAAACAAACACTGTGGCCAGCGGGTGGCTAAACCTGGCTAGGGAGTGGGAGGTGCAGGGTCAGGCCTCCCATAACCACATGACATGAGACGGAAGGAGAGGTGGTTCTCTTAAAAAAGAATAGTAATAATGAACGGCATAAAAGGAATAGATAAGAGGCAGGTGAACGTTACATAAACCCAGCATTAGAGCAAGATGTCTGATTCCTGGAGCAGAGATGACCAAGCCACAACTGATTCTTCTCTAGGGAAATTGACCCCTCAGGCTTTTCCCATTCTCATAACTGAGTTAAGCTGGTTCGGGGACCCTAACATTTTAGGTACTATCAAAACAAAACAAGACAAACTTGGCCCTTTACAAATGGAATGGAGCACACACTAGAATTCCAGATCTTATCGATCTTCCAGTCCAGTCACTTAATTTTGACATTTTAAAAAACCAGCAGAATTAACAATTTTGAGTTAGAAAAATCAGTAAACCATTCACTGAGCACGCAAGGAGGGAGCAAGTTTGTTGACGCCTGTGGAAACAGCACTAGAAGGTTTGAAGTCTTGAGTTCTAGTTCCAGATGAAGGAGGCAGGTTACTTATGCAATGTGGTTCCTTCCCACCTTCCACCATCTGTGATTTGTGAGAATTTTCTCAGCGACATCATATTGGGGTCAGGACTACAACCCAAGTTCCCCCAGCCTAGGACTCTTTCTTGCAACTTTGTGGTGGGAATTCGTGTCCTCTCCCTTTCTTGGTCCTACTTTCTTTGTTCTTTCCTCCTGTTATATTATCCACCGCTCATTCAGCTCGCATTTATGGACTGCCCAGGAAGCATGTAAGGATGACAGGAAAGGAGTGACAAGTGAGACATGGTTGGGCCCTCGAATTTACAACTTGGACATCCTCAGGTTTCTCAGAAAGTGCTTCTTTCCTGCCAATTCATCTCCACCTGCCATACTTTCCCCTCTGTCTCAATAGTTCAGAGTCTTCCTTAGTTGTTCACATGCCTTAAAACACCCTCCTTCTCAGACTTACACCCTTTCTTGCTTTCCTGCCCTATGGGCACAGGATAACCTTTCTCTGAGCTCATTCTGCACACCTAACACCATCCGTTAAATTTAACAGCAAGTGCATAGCAATAGGATGATGAGCTTCACTGGCAATTCAAACCAGGTTATTGGGCACCATCTGCCTTCCTTCAAATTAATGAGAAGAAGGAATGGATCCTTTGGGCTTTCTTTATTTTTAGATTATTGCAAAGGAACCCAGAGGGCTGCTTCTTGATCATGTTAATCCCCAGTCTAAATGAGGCCAAAATATTAGGGGGAAGAATAAATGACCATAAACAGGTATCTATTCACATACAATAGTTATAGGAAAAGCAGAATAAAGTGTTTCTGTCTCCCTGTCTTCATCCTATCATCCCCACCCATCCCTGTACCCACTGGGAGAAAAGCAAATAGACTTAGAACCCCAAAGAGGTAGCAGACTGAGACTTTGCTGGAGTGACAGGAGTACGGCAAGCACATCCTGTCTCTCCCATACCCCCTATCAAATTCAGGCCAAGTCAGTGGTTATAATTCGCCTTCATTGTCAGGTCTTGAGGCAGTCAGAACTCCAGAGAAGAATATTCTTCTCTCTGGAAAATACCAGAGAAGTCAAATATGGACTTGACTGAGCTTAAAAGGATGATTCCATAGGAGCTGTGGAGGAGACTGGGCTCCCATGGTTTGCAAACGTAAGGGAGTCCATGACTCCTCTGGGACACTTAAAAAAGGCAGATCCAGGCCACATTTGCAGACATGTGCCTCAATGTATCTGGGTAGAAGGAGAGAATTTTCTTTTCAGAAAGCACTGGATAATTCTGAGGCAGGAAATTATTCTGGGGGCCGACCCTGAGAAATTCTCTCCACATCAAGCCCTTCTGCCAGGTTGACTTTCTAAAACTCTCCCCCTAGCCGGCATTGGCTCTAGAAGGCTCCAGTGAAAAAGCAAACAGATCCCCCAAGAGATGAACCAATAACTCATTAACAACTGCTATCCCATCAGAACAGATTTGTGAGCAGACAGATGGGCTGCACTTAGAGGGACAAGCACAGGCCCATCAGGATTGATAAGCTAGAAAGGCCTGAACAGGCCTCCTGGGAGCAAGGACACAGGACAAGACTGGCAAGACTGGGGTGTGAGAAGGGAGTTGAAGCCCTGGGTCCTAAGGGGTTTGGAGATAAAGTATATTAGCAGCATTCACATTAATACATCAATTATCTTATTGGCCTAATATGTTTGTACATTATAAAGTATCAAAAAAACAACTTTACAATTTACTGGCAAATTATTTCGTTTATTTATAGGGCAATTATTTCCTTCGGGAGCATTTTGTGCAATCTGTTTAACGCGTTCTATTTCCTAAGCTCCCATTGGTGTCCTGTCAGTATCTCATAATTATAAAATTATTTCATTGTTAAATAAGCTTGGGAAATGCTGACGCCCACACCCTCTATTTGTTCTTCAAGTCATCTTCTTTGCAGACTCCCCAGTGGTGGGGAACTGTGCTCCACTGGCAGCGGCTGTTTGGTGTGCTGCTGGGAAACTCTCCCAGGAAGAGCACTCTTCCTTAGGTCCAATCCAATGGTTCTGAAGGTTCAGCAAACGTCAGAATCTGTGGCGGGTTTGCAAAACACAGCTTGCGGGCCCCACCCCCAGAGTTTCTGGCTCAGTGGCTGTGGGGTGGGGCCTGAGAAATGTGTACCTAAGACAGGTTCCCAGCTGTGGGTGCTGCTGGTCTGGTCCGGCATTTGAGAACCACTGGTCTCACCCTGGCCATCTCCCTGGAATTTCTTCTCCCTCTTCCTTAACTCTGATGCCCAGAATGCCTTAGCGAGTCGAATTCCTTTTTCACAGCGAAAAATGTCAAATACGGAGCTTCAAAGAGGCAGCTTCCCACTGCAAATATAAGGGCCAGGGTAAGCACTGGATCTGCAACGTTTTCCTTGCTTTATTCCCAGGGGTGCAAATGGTACTGGCAACGACGTGTGCATGCAAGAAAGATCCGTTGATTGACTGGCTGGCACATAGTAATCACTATATAATTGTAGCTCATTATTCTTCTTACTTCTGAGGAATAACAATCTCACAAGGCATATATTCCTTCTAGAAGGCTCCAAGACAAGCTATAAATGCACTCTGACCCTGTCTGCTGTATTTCCAGACCTCAGTAGGGCCTGGAATCAGGGCCTGGAATCTCCTTGCCCAGGGTAAGAAGTTTCTAGAATTTTTCCATACATGGGCCTGGCAGGACTCATATTACTCTACATTTCCTTCAAGAATGGGCTCAAAAAAGGAATGGAAGTGATGGGTATTTTCACCAAAGAATTCTCTTACTGAGTGGAGGAAAAGTATGGAACTCAGCAATTGGATGGGAGATGAAAGAATAAAACCAGCATTCCACAGGGGAGGTGCTCCAGACATCCTAGGAGTAGTTTATGTCAACACTCCATAGCTGGAAAAGAGCAAAACCAGAGGTTGTGCAAAGAGCCTGGGGTGTAAGCGGCAGCTTCTTATTCCTGTCCTTCCCAAGGAAATGAGCCTCTATCTGATTTCATTTGTTGTTACTAGTATCTCCATCTCAGGTACAGTGTCCCTCAGTGAAGAAGTTTGGTTTGTACCTTGTAGCTGGACTTGCTACTTCCCCAACCTACTTCACTGCTTCTGCTTTACTTTGAGGCAGAAGAAAGAAAAAACCTTTGAAATGACTAACTCTAAAGGCAATTGGTTTTTGTCCTAAAGCATAAGTGGGGTATTAGAGAATTGAATGGAAAACTTCTTTTTCAGAGCTCTTTCCAGGCTCAGGAATAAGTTATCTCAAAGCCATCACAGGCGAGTGCTTCAGCAAAGAGAAAAGACAGAAGAAACTATTGCTATAATTACGACTAATTACAATCTCATGATTCCATTTAATCTTCACAGAAGAAGTTCACCAACTGGAGAATGCCATTGATCCTCTGCACCCGAGCCAATTAGATATTTTGGTCCAATCCAGAATGGTTATCCAGCCTTTGCCAGGATGAAATTGTGTTTAGAATTTTATTTTTATAGTCTCTGAGGCATCCCAGATTTTAACAGGACATTGGATACCATCCATTTGTGGCACATCTGTTCCAACAAGATCTGCATATTTCAAAAATCATTAAGAAGTTAATACTGAAACCTATTTTAACTCTCTCTCTCTGAGGACAAGTTGTTTTTTAATGTTCAAGTGTTTAGATTTCCCTTAGAAAAAATGAAAATGACTCCTTTACCTTGGGATTTTGATCCAGATAGTGTAGGAGGAAAGATATTATAAGTGACATCTCAATTTGGGGCACCTCATTAGTCAGGGGGACTTAGTTTTTGATGATGCTCTTCTAATTGACTAGCTGCAGACTGCCATTCTCTGGGGTATTAGAGAACTCTTAAGATTTTTGCTTCTGGCCCTACAGAGGTTTGCAGACTCCTGCCTTTCACTGCCTGAGGGTCAGAAATCACCGGAGGAGGTGAGGCCCCAACCATTTACCTACCCTGTAATCTGAAGCAAGTTATTTATACACTCTGCCCCTCTGCTTTCTGGGATGTAGGAAGAATAAATGCTACCTGCCTGAAAGTTTTCTGTGAGAATGGAAGATTCAGTCCTAGGGAAGGGTGCAGTAGTGAGTGCCCAAAGAACATGTTTATTGGCTTATTCAACCAAAAGTGATGCACAATATACAGATGCTGCTTTCCTGTTTGTTATAGTCTGGTGGAGAAAACAGATAGGAGTCAAATCATCACTCACTTTAATTAGAGATGGAAGTAAATACAATAAAGGAGAACTTCCAGCAGAGGAACTGCTAATTAGGTGGGGTTGGGGGTGGACAAGGAATCAGGGTGGGGATGAAGGAAGATGGAGGAAGTAACTTTAGAACTGAGAGATGCAGGTGGGGGAGACTCACCGCAGGCCCAGGGAGACAGCATCTGGAAAGGAGGCCCTTGGAGAGAACAAGGGGGTAGCTGCAGACATAGGGCTTGCTTAACCACTGGCAATTTCACATAAATTACTAGCAAGCTTTAGCCAGGGAAGCCTTTGATTTAAATGACAAAATTTTACAAGAATGTCTCAAGAACAAATCTTCACTGTTGTTGAAGTAAAATTTATTGACAGGCATACTTTTTGACTCATTTCACTAATTTCTCTGAAAAGATACCTAATTTATGTGAAAGGGAAAAAAGGAAAAAAATATATGGTTAGTATATAGCTACCTAGTTCCATACGTAGATAGAAAATGCACGATGCATTATATGACTTCTAATAATGCATAAGGAGAAGTGAGCTTGAAGAATAATCTGGGATAGAGGCTCCACCATGCTCATTACTAGTGTGCTATCTTAAGTAAGTTGTTTACTTAGGGTTTTCTCTGTGCCAGGCACTGTGCTAAGTGCTTACATGACGTGTATTATTGAATTTTCACAACCAGTCAGTGAAATTTCAATGTCCTCCTCCTCGCCATTAGCTCATATCCACTGCTCATCTCCGCTTTATAGGAGAGACAGAAGTTCAGAAAAATTAAGTAGCACACTCAGTTTTATATAGGTAATAAATAACAAGACTGGCATTTTAATCCTAGCAACCAGTTCCCAAAACGGCACTCTTAAAACCACAGCATCATTTGCTCTGTCCAGCCTGGAAGATAGTCATGAACACGGGAACAGTTGCGAAGGACCCCACACCAATGAGACCACCAGAATGAACGTTTCTGCTTTCCTGCCATGAAATCAGACCCTGTCAGGTTGACCTAACTTTATCCCAACCATCCAAGCTGGGATTTCAGAAGAGTTTTTTAGCAGGTGCTTCACATAGGCCCAGGGGCTCATGGGTTTGCAAAGTATTCTATGCGTATGCATGTATGGATTTTTCTTGAGGTCAGTTACCCAAAACGTTTACAAACTTCTGGTACGAGGAAGCTTCTCTCCAAATTCTGATTCCATGAAGTGGACTCAGGACCACAGAGGAGTGGAAGTTCAGGAGAGATTTTTACTTCAGTCTGGTCCCAAGCAGCAGGTCATTGCTTCAGGTGGTCCCATAATGTGCAAGTTTAGGGCTCTAGCCATAGCTATACTTCTTTTAAAATGAATGCTGGTTTAGTCCCATTAAAAAAAAAAAAACCCTTCCTCACTCCTCTGCATAAATTTATATATTAATCTTGCAGAAAAAAAGAGCCTAAAAGACACTGACCTCTGAACTATCCATATCCTCCAAATTCTGTGAGGTCCCTGACGACATATATTAAGATTATATTAGCAGCATTGTGATCAGTATGTACATTCCCCCCACACTGGCTTTTCACCAGTGTGAGTGGTATGTCACATGAACGTTTTCCTGCATTAGTGCGGTCCCTACGCTTGTGATTTTAATAACCTGATAGTATTCCATTCGGTTAACATTTCTCGAATACATTAAGTTTCTTTTACAAAAAGTAACCCTTGAATTCAAGTCCTCAACTCATAGATTTTTCATCTCAAGATTCAAAAAAATCTGATACAGAAAATGCTAACAATGTATAACGTAACGATTTCAAAGCACGGACTTTGGAACCCAACGGAGCCGTATTTGAATCCCATTCCTGTCTCTTACGAGCTGTGTGACATTGGGCAAGTCACTTAAGTTCTCTGAGCCCCAGTTACCTCAATGTAAAAGAGGAATAGCAGTGTCTCCCTCTTCAAACTGTTGCCAGATTAGCAATATAAAATGCTTACAGTGCTTTGCAGTGCGCCAGGTACTACTAAAAGCTAGGTAAATGATAGCTATTAGCATAACAGAAATTAGAGAACAGGACCCACCTAGAGCCATTTCTTTAAGAGGAATGAAAATGTTGTCTTTTCCAAGGTCATATGGAAATATGGTCGAAGGAAATATGGGGAAATAAGAGTTCAACTGGCCACATGTTGGTGTCGTTTTACTTGCCAATTCCAAGTTTGGGTCTGAAACGAACATTTTCAGTCCTAAAATAAGGATGGCAAACTTGGGGCTGGTGCACATGAATAAACATAGCCAGAGAATAAATACACCCCATGTGTCCCTGGCACAGTGCATCTGTTCAGCCTCACCGTTCACCACCTCCCTGCAAAGCAAACTCTTCCAAGCCAAGTCAGCCCTCCACCGTCAAGGAGAATTTTTCTAACACCTCCCCCGACCAAATGCTTGAACATACAAGCGAGACAGAACCACAGCAATTCTCTCTTGTCCAACTCATTCACGTTATAGACCAGAAAATGGGAGGCTCGGGCAAACGAAGTGAAATGCCTAGGTTGCATAACTCCTAGAACTCTTTCATGATATTTTATTTAACTGTGGACCTCCGAGACTTAAGATCTACTTAATTTTTAATTATTGATTTCTTTTTTTCCTCAAAATGTAAAAGGAAACTTTATATTACTATTAATGGAAAATCCAGTATTACTTAAATAAAAGATAGTCATAAAAATAAGTAGCAGAACAATGACATTGAATTCTGGCTAAGATATACAATGGGCTGTCAAATGATTGCAGCCAGAGGTGAAGGCTCTCCTCCACGGTAAAGATCAGCAAGTGTTCAAGTGTGGCTGGATGAGAACCACCAAACTAAGATTCCATCAAATGAAAATGCCATCAAATTTTTCTCTTTGAGTATAGAAAAAGAATTAAAAGGGAATAACCACAAGGGGTATGAGGGGTGTGATTTTGGGAACAACTAGTCTGCTCCATCCTGCTTGATTTTACTTTTTGATGTCCCTATCTGTTACAGGTCACTTAACTTGGAATGTTCCCTAGAGGCTTGTATTATTTTGAGGTTGATTCTAAGCTCCAACAAAGCTGTCTACTTCTTTGCTTCCCTTTTCAATCTCAAAGCTTTAGTCGAACCCTCAACATACCTGTGCAGTTAAATTGTTCACAGCCCACTTTGTGGCTCATTTTAGCTGCCTTTAGTTAGCTTTGTATATAGTCATTACCTTATTCAACCTCCAGCAAAACGTTTTTAAGTAGACACTGCTACAAACCCCATTTTACAAATGGAGAAACTAAGCCACAAAGAAGTTACTGAACTCATCTACATCCTTAGCTTGTAACTTATTAGAGTTACTTGATTCGATATTCTATGCTCTTAATCACTGTGATGTACTACCCTCCAGTCTAACTTCTGTTATTTCATTTGCTTCAAAAATATTCACTGAGTATTTCTTATGGTCCCATCAATGGATGCAGCATAGCAGGGGCAAGCAAAGAGGGATATCACTCAGTCCTCATCCTTCAGTTTTATACGTCATTAATACATTCAGCAAATAGTTATTGGGCTACTACCAAGTTGTAACTTGCAGACTCAAGGCACATACATATAAAAAGGTGTACAAATAAATAATATAATCAAATGCAACACATACAGAGTAATTGGTAAGAGTTACGAGCAGGTCAGGAAGGAGATGTAGCATTGTGGTCTGGGATTATTGGAGAGACTTTATGGAAGACATGGCCCTTGAAACGAAAGAGGGCATTCCAAACAAAAGTCCAGAGAGCACAAAAGGGTAGAGGTGGATGGCAGCAAGTAGAGGGCCACAGGAGGCTCTTTTTCTTAATACTGGGTAAATTAACAACAGAATGAACAGACACACAAACCAGTCACAGGCCAGCAGGGCCTTACACTTTGCTATAATTTTCAGGAATCAATTGTAATAAACCCCGTGAGAAGAAAGTTCTTCCAGTCAAGAGTTGCATTGGGTCAAAGGGGAGCTTTCCCCAAGGATGCTTTAGATTTCAATTGTGCGCCTGAGAAAGCTCTGCCACCAGCATGGCCTAGAATATCAACTCAGGGGCAGGAAGCTTTCAGGCAGCCTCAATGCAGCAGAAGGAGAAAAAAATCGACTTATTAGGATTGTTCGCATGAGAAGCCTTGAGGTACACTAGCAAGGCAAGAGCTTAGGAAATAAGACCCGCTCCTTACAGTTAAATGCCAAGTGCTGTCAATGACTTAGGGCTGGCTCATTATGGACCTATTTCAGCTAATCCTCCCCAGGCAACAATCCTCCTCTTTTCCAGAACTATGGAAGCCTGAGGAAGGCCATTCCTTTTCCAGTCAGGTGTGAGGGCAAAGAGCCATCCATCTTTAATAAATCTCCAGGCTCACAGGATTCTTGTCATGGTAGCTAGGTCTCTGAAATGTTCGACATCCATTCTCTCCCCTCCTGATTAAACAATTGCAACCTCCAACTTCTACCCAACCTCCTAACTTCTCTAGCAGATGGTAAGTTTCCAGAATACTCAGCTATATATTCACTTACCTGTGCATTAATTCAATCAACAACTGAGTGTCTCATGCACCTTTAGTTAACAGCTAAATGCTTGATTGCACTCAGTTCTTTTTGGGGTCTGACCCTTACCTGCATCTCTAGCTTCATGTCCCACTGTCCTGGTGCCCGACACTCTCAGTTCCAGCTTACATTGACTCCGCTCCCTCGCCTGAGAGCTGGGCCTCCATCTCACCATAACTAACTCTTACACATTAGCTCTTCTGCGTGGACATGGAAGAAATATTCCTTTCCACCTCCCCACTTCATCTGGTTAGCTGCTGCTGCTGCTTCTCTTTTAATCCAAAATGTATTTATTAGGATAGTTTCTCACTCATCTTGATTCAGGATGCTTTTAGCACTGCTTCTGTCTGAAGGAGCATCCTTCTGTAAGCCTTGCTTTTCTTCCTGTAAGCTGGCAAAGAATAGTGGAGCAGCCAACACACAAAACCACTGCTTGTGGTGGCTAAAGACGGTGGTTTTGGTAGCATCCTGGGCATGTCCCATCCATGAAGTAGGAGCTGGGGCTCTGCAGTAGGTACTTCTTCTTGTGCTTCCTCTTCTCCTCTTCTAGGGATAGGTGGGGAAGGTCCTTTGAGAGGGACATATTCTCGTGGGGAGGTTGTCATAGCCAGAAGCTCATCTGGTTAGCCCATCTGGTTAGATTCAGATCAGCTCAGGTCTTAGCTTCTTTCCCATGCTTGACTCCCAGGGTAGGCTAGCTTCTTAGGTCTTAGGCAACTGAGCGTCTGTGCCATCACTAGTCTGTAAGTTCCAGGAGATAGGATCTTGTCTGCTTCTCTCTCCAGCCTTTAGGGCGGTATCTGGCCCATAGTAAGCATTCAACATATTTTTTTAAGGTTTTATTTATTTATTCGTGAGAGACACAGAGATAGAGGCGGAAACATAGGCAGAGGGAGAAGCAGGCTCCATCCATGCAGGAAGCCTGATGCAGAACTTGATCCCAGGACCCAGAGATCACAACCTGAGCCAAAGGCAGATGCTCAACCAGTAAGTCACCCAGGTGTCCCCATATTTTGTTGTTTAAAGGAAGGAGGGAAGGAAGGAACAAATGTAGTCCTTTCCCCCAGGATTCTATTAGATCCTTGAAGGCAATGATGGCATCTCCTGGTCCTAGTGCCCGGCACAATGCCTGGTATATGAGCGCTTAGTAAATGTGTATTGAAATGAATAGATAAGACTTCCCTGTGTAAGCCACCACTTTAAAGTACCATGAAGGACCAAAAATAAACAAATAAACAAGCATTAAAAAGACAGACATGTAAATACATGGTCCCAAACCTCAAGGGGCTTTCCACAAAAGAGAAGAAAGGGGGGAAGGCCACGAATAACCATAATAGTTCATGAAAATAAATAGATGTTTCAGGAGGAGTACAGACAAAGGGGCTTAGGAAGTTCAGAGTCAGGGAAGATCACATCTGAGGAAGGGATAAAAGAAAGGAGCAGGACACAGCAGAGGGAAATGAATGGGAAGAAGTTTTAGGGAAGAAGTAGACCTGAGCCCTGCAACTGTTCTAATCTTTATCTGGAGCCACGTGTCCAGTGCTGTTGTGCAAGGCTATTCCTGGTTAAACTTGGGTGAAGGGGGCACCCATCTATCAAGGCCTTTCTCAATTTTACAAAGGCTCAAAACAGGGCAAACAATTTAAAAGTCTACAGGGGCCAGAACGCTGAGATAACCACAAGATATAGGCTGGCTGTAAGACTGTGTCCAATTGCAAAGAGTTATCACTTGAATGACCAGCAATGGTAGCTGCTTCTCAACTACTGCCAGTTGTTGTCATGTGTGAACATGGGCCCTGTGTAGTGATGTCTTCCCATTTTTTTCCCCAAGAAAAAAGCAGAAGTCCAGACTCTTAAGTGAAATCTTCCATTTTTCAAATGTTGGCAACCAACTCAAGTTTTTGGTTCAAAAAATATCCTTTGGTCAAACAAACACATCCATGGATGGCATCCAGATCACAGGCCCCATTCAGCCATGCACAACCAGTGTGCAACCTCTGGGCCAAACAGATTGGACTCATGAAAATTAAACCTGCCATTTTGCACTCACAAGATTAGCAAATGTTAAGAAATCTGTTCAAATCAAAACTTGCCAAGAAAGTGGAGCAACAGGAACGCTCAGATACAGCTACTGGGAGTGATGATTGGAACAGCTACTCTGGAAAATAAGTGGTGTTAACTTGTAAAGATAAGGATTTGCATATCCTATTACCTACCAGTTCCATTTCTAAGCATAGGCTCTGGGGAAATTGTTGCAAATGTGCACAATGAAACATATGTAAGAATATTGACAGCTGCATTGTTTCTTATAGCAAGAAATTGGAAACACACATTGCATGCCAATTGCCAGAAGAATGACCTGTAGAAGAGAATGAAAACAACCAAAGTGCAACCAGTTAACATGGAGCTGATGTCTCCAACGGTTAGTTAGAGTCACATGACCTCTAAGGGATTTCTATCCCCACAATAAAACATTTCTAGAGATTACTACCTTCTGTTGGCAGAACTTTTACCCATTCAGCAACTGAGTGTCCATATGTCTGACACTCTGCTAGGTGCTGGGGAAGCAGTGGGAACCAGACAGAAAGTGTCCCTGCCCTTACAGGGTGGTAGAAAACAACAGTCAACAACCAAGCCAGCACACAGAGAGTCACAAGTGATGAAAGAGCAGGGTGCTATAAGAGAGCACTATGGAGGAGGAACTTGGTACAGATGCAATGGGAGCAGTATAGATAGTCAGGGATGTCTTTTCTGTAGAAGCTGTATTAAAATTGCAACCTGAGAAGTTAGCCAGGAAAGAAAGGCAGAAAAAAATAGAGCAGGCCAGGCCAAGGAAACAGCCCTGCAAAAGCCCAGAGCCTGGAAATTGCTTAGAGAAGCTCAGTGTGCCTAGAGCATGGGGCACAACACACACAGGCTTGCTAGCAACAAGGGATAATCTGTATTCATTGTTCTAGCCAATTTTCAAGATGGCTGGTAAGCCAGAATGATGTATGAAAATCTAAATAACAGAACTAAACTAACTGGATTTAACTCACAGGTTCTTGCTGCATTAACATGGAATTCTACTAAATTCCCCATCAGCTAGAAGGAAAGGAAGAGAATATGTAGTAGGTTCAAACATCTCCCTTCCACTCACATGAAGGCACCATGGTAAGGTTAAGTCTAGACACTCAGGGGATGAAAGTTCATTACCCCAAATTGTTTCAGCTTTTGAAGATAAACAAATTCATGAGATACTCAGCTCCATGCAAGAGAAGTATTATAACTATTCAATGATGGCTTTTCTTGCGGTTTCTAATTCACAGATTGTCACATCTGTGTGCCATTTCCATCTATCTCAATACCCATGCATATGCATATACCACATATACACACAAATAATCTCAGAATCTGATTTTTAAAAAGTTCTCTCTTCATTGGTTAATCTGTGGTATTTTGGCCAAGAAACCTCAACTGAGCACAGCTCGTAGACTAAAGTTGCACTATTTTTTTCAAAGATTTTATTTATTTATGAGAGACACGAAAAGAGAGAGAGGCAGAGACACAGGCAGAGGGAGAAGCAGGCTCCATGCAGGAAAGCCTGATGTGGGCCTCGATCCTGGGTCTCCAGGATCACACCCCAGGCTCAAGGCAGCGCTAAACTGCTGAGCCACCCGGGCTGCCCTAAAGTTGCACTTTTTAAAAAAATTTCATGTTCTAGGTAATTAGTAATGGGACAAGAACAGTGGCCTTGCACAGCCCCACCGGAGGCCTCATAGTGTGCACCACCACCTTTTAGGAACAGGTGGGCAGCGTTTTAATCTCAGGAGTGGCTTTTGCCCAAAGTTCTCCATAACTAATTTTACAGTCAGATTCCATAAGACCTATTCAGTGGTTTGCTAAATCTCATGGAACATCTCATTTCCTTTCAATTTTTCATTAGTTTGAATTAAACATTTAAAAAAAAGCTAACAAGCATGGCTTGCATGGATATTTCTAAATTAAAACACAGCAACATTGTCATTCATTCTGTTGTTTATAGAGCTGAACCTCATGGCTTTCTCTCCCCTGCCCCCACCCCTACCTCCCCCAGTCTGGAGCTCCTCCAGTTTTGCAGTGCCTTCTCTGTGTCCTTGGAGAGTGTGACCGACCTTGTTCCAAAGGGAAGATGAGGAGAACAGCTTCCTTCCCATGACACAGTTCTTTTGATTTGTGGGATGCTGCTCAATGAGAATTTGCTTTCTAGTCTCACACCTACAGCTCCGTTTTCCAAGAGATCTAAATGGAATTCACAAGCAAGGAGGGGTGGCATTCAGGGAAGATGCAGAATAGAAGTGTCCTGGAACTTTGGACAAATGAATTATCTCCCAGAATCCATACCTGAGACAGGTGTGTCTATAAGATTTCCCATGGAAAAATGGTAGAAAAATGGTAGAAAATAAAGTGCAGTCTATGTATATGACCTCATTGGATTCATAAAATCTGTTTTCTGCTCCCAGATTCCTTTTGGAATTGGAGGTCAAATTGCCCTTGAGTTTCTAAATACTGCCTATCTTTCAATCTTCTCCCATGTCTCTGACCATGTTCATTCATTCATTCCTTCAACAAAAATTTTTAACACCTCCTAAGTGCCGGGGGTTGTACTAGCATGGGGACTATTTTGGTGGGAGGGTACGTTACCTTTTGCAATCACTCACTCTTACCCACATATCTATAAGAAGGTTACATGTTCACCTAGCACCATGTAACTCGCTGTGCTTTCTGGGGGCTATGTTGGGCTTAGCCATGGGTCAAGCTCTGACCAATGGAAAAAAAGCAGACATAATATACACCACATTCAAACAGAAGCATTTAGAGGCATCACCAGTTCCTGTAGACCTCTTGCTTCTCTTCTCCTCCCTGAAAACAGAATGTCCCAGACGGAAGTGGTACTCTTCACCTAATCCTGGAATAAGAAGACACATGGAGCAGTGGAGCTGCTTGCAGTGGAGCATGCATGTTATAGGAGAAAAAGTGTCCACTGCTGAAAGCCACTGAGATTATGAGGTAGTGACTGTAGCAAGCCTGGCTAATGCACTCATCAATGCAGTAAAAGCAGATTTGATCCTTGCTTTTATGGATCGGATAGTCTAATCAGGGGAGCCAGTAATAAACATACGAACCAACTGATAATCATGTATCTAACATTGCTTTTTTAAAAAAGATTTTATTTATTTATTCATGAGAGACATACAGAGAGAGGCAGAGGCATAGGCAGAGGGAGAAGCAGGCTCCTCGCAGGGAGGCCCGATGCAGGACTTGATCCCAGGGCTCTGGGATTACGCCCTGAGCAGAAGGCAAACACTCAACCACTGAGCCACCCAGGCGTCCCTAACATTCTTTTATTCTACACTAACTCCTCTTACTCATCCAACCAAATGTTGGCCCTCCTCTATTCTGGCCAAATTGTCTCCCTTGACAATTCTCATCTATTCCCATAGCTTCGTATCTCTTCAAATGACCCTTTAATCTATTTCCCTAGTCTGGCCCTCACTTCCAAGTGCCAGATCCATATTCCCAGCAGACAGCTGGACATCATGCCTGCAGGATCCATTTGTTTATCTAAACTCAGCATAACATGAACTGAATGCATCGATTATTTCTCATGGTTTCTGTGGGTCAGGAATTCAGAAAGTGCTCAGCTGGGTGGCTCTCCTCTGAGGTCTCTTTAACAGTGCTGGAATAATGAGGGGCTGCCCCTACTGGATCTGTTCAAGCATTTCCTCTTTCTCTCTGAGTGTGGTCTTAGGGTCTCTCTGTGTGCTCTTCCCATGGGGGCAAATTTGGGCTTCCTTACAGCATAGCAGAGCCTCTGGGTAGGAAGGCAATTTACACAGTGACTAAGGATATCAAGGATTAAATTATTCCAGACAGCAAGACAGAACTTGAAACACTTTTTATGACTTCCCATGAGAAGTCATATGTACCCCTTCCTCCATATTCTCTTGGTTGCAAGCAAATGATGAGCGTGCTCGGATTCTAGAATAGGGGAATTAGACTGTATTTTCTTATGTGGTGGGGAAGAAGATAATGTTGTATCTGTCCTTGGAAAATGTAATTTGCCATATTATCCCTCAGATGCTCTTCCTGACTTCTTTTCTGTGATTGGTACCAAATTCTGACATTTTGCTTCTACGACTGCCCTCTGCTTTCTATTCTCATAACTCTCTCTTCAGGATAAGATTTAAACAATGTTCAGTGTGTTAATAGTGACATGGACTTTCTACTCTAATGTCTCTTCTTTCACTGCTACACAGTATCTTTTTTCTAAAGTGCCACCCTGATCAGGTCACACAACTGCAGAGTGAACCACAGTAGACATTCCTGAATAATAGGTTTTCCTGAACATCTTTGAGGACCCTCCATCATCTGTTGAGTTAGATACAAAGTCCTTGGTCTGATATTGAAAGTCTTCCATGATATTCATTAATTTATTCAACAACATTTATCAGATATCCACTCTATGCCAGACACTGTGCTAGGAGCTGGTGGGGTGGGAGGTGGAGTGGGGATGAAGACTGAGATGAACTGCTCCCTGCCTTCATGGAGCTTCTATGTAGTGGAGAAAGGGGAAAACATTGAGTCATTCATTCAAAAACTGTTTTATACAACTGTTCCCCAGATATGGCCCTAATCCATCCCAAGTGGGACAACATTTACATAATAGTAATTTGATCACATTATTTGGCACAATGAATTGAATTTCCTTGAAATCCGTTTTCTGAATAACCCAGATTATCCATTTATTTCCTTTATCCAGAAAATGTCCATTTTTACATCTTAGCATATGCTGGTCTATTTGTCTGGAATTCTTCTCATTTCTCCCCAATCTTCAAATTCTATCTCAAATCCTATAGATTCTAAGGAATGTCTCATCTGCTCTCCACTTAAGTGTGGACTCCTCCTTCTTTACACCTCCATAGCATACTGTTTGCATTTTCTTCAGGCCACTTAGGTTCTGCTTTATATGATAGACAATTATGTATGAGTCTTGGCTACCTTGCTGGACTATTAGGTCCTTGAAGGCACGGAATATGTCCTTCTTGTCTTTATTGGCTTCTGCTACCTATACTTACTATAGATACTCAACATTCACAGAATTAATGGATAGTCTGGGAACAAACTTGAGAAAGTACAAATCTATTCCCTTGTTTTGAGATAAGGAGTATTATCAGAATTGTTTGGTTCTAAGTTCCCAGAAATCCAATTCCAACTGGCTTCGATGAAAAATGAAAGTATTGGCTAGTGTAATTGAGAAGCTCATGGATTGTTCCATGCTGCTGAGAATCCCTCAATTGGTTCAGCTTGCCACTGTGGTGCCTTGATCTCAAATAGGTTTTCCAGTTGCCTATAAGGCTTATATCCTATTAGCTTAGCAACTCCTTAGGAAAGAGAATAGCCTCTTGCTAAGTTCCAGGATTGAGTGTCTTTGGTTCAGCTGCGGTCACACGCACAACCCTGGACCCATCACTGTGGCCCAGGTCTGTGGTCCTCTGTATCACCATATCCTTAAAGCGATAGAGGACAGTCAAGGCTCTGGAGCAGAGATGGAATGAATTGTCTAGCAGTGACATGAGAAAAAACAATCTGATGGGAATGTGAATTGATGATGACAGACAAAAGAGAGGAGTCAACAATGACATGGAAACTCTTAAGCCTGAGACTTCAATTCCCACTTTGCAGGAAAGACCAGCCAAAGTAGAATCGGGAGGCATCTGAAGAGACCTAAACCAGAAGGCCATGGACACTGTTTGATACAAGTCCAGTTGGGCAGGAGTTATCCTCAGG
The DNA here is from genome assembly GCF_053574225.1 of Canis aureus. NCBI lineage: Eukaryota > Metazoa > Chordata > Mammalia > Carnivora > Canidae > Canis > Canis aureus. The sequence goes on from NC_135614.1 coordinate 52,861,615, forward strand.
CCCACACAGCAGCAAGGGAATCACAGATGGATGACAGAACAGGAACCGGGAAACTCGAGTTCTCTCCCTGGCTCTGCCACTAACTCTCTTCATGATCTTGAACGAATCACTTAACCTTTGCGGACCTCAGTCCTCATTTCTAAAATAAGCTGGGAGGACTGTGTGGTCACTGACTTCCTTTTCCATTCTGACATTCTGCACTGCTATTTTTGGAGATGAGTATAACTGATCCTTCCTTCATGATAGCTCTGGAATTCACTTCTCCCTGCCTTGTGGCCTAGGTCTTCACAGGGCCACTAAGGCCATGACTCCTTCCATTAACTAGCTCTGGGATCTCAGGCATATCACCTAATCTCTCTTTGCCCCCAGGTTCCTCATCTATAACACATATAAATGAATACATGTAAAATGATTAGGACAGCGTGAGGCAAATTATAAGTGCGATATAACTGTTGGTTATTATCAAAATTACTCACTGTTTTGTTTCCTGACTTCTTTTAGGATGAGGGGCCCTTAAAGCTAGGACATGGGAAGGTGGACACTGTTTGATACATACAATCCCCTTGACCATGTAATTCAGGAGCAGGCATGATGGTAATCTCCTTTGGGCTTGAAGAAGTAAAGCAGTGCATTAGGCATATGGTGACCATATTTTCAGAACCCCAAATTAGGCTATATGATTTTACAACTCTGGCCACACTTATGAGGTAAGTAGGAAAGATAATATGAAATAAAAACTGTCCCACGTTCTTGCTGTAATTATGGGGAGATTCCATTTGCCTGAATTCATGTCCTGCCCCTTCGACAAACACTTTAATAGCCCAAGAAGAAATGCCACTTGCATTAGATCCAGATCCAGTCATATACTGTGCCCTTGCTCCCTGAGAACTGCTTTCTAGATGCTTCAGGGACAGAACAGCACTTATGGGCATAAATCACACACACACACACACACACACACACACACACACACACACACATATACACACCCATCCTTTCTTCCCCAAAGGCTGAAGTTCCACCAATTTCAGGCTCTTCCAGCAAATTCCAGATGAGTCATTTTTCCAAAATCTCCCTTGTCAGTGTTGCCTTTTAGAGCCAGCTTCTTCTGTGTAGAAAATAAAAATAAAAATAAAATAAAATAAGAAAATAAGACATGAAATTGATGGGTCCTACAGGCTTCTAAAAACAACTCCATTTCATCTACAATGTATTTTGAGAATTGCCTCCAAAACCCAGGTTCTTATGGCAGTGCCCTCTACTACAAAGCTGTCTTAAGGCTGAGAGCAGAGGAGAGACTCTATTGGTCCTGAATGCTGAGAGTCTTGGTCAGAACAGCAGCTCACTCCTATGTTAATGCTTTTAGGGACTTTCATGTCTCCTACTACCCCCATTTCTCACAGCAACCCTGTGCTTAGGTCCTATTATTATAGACATTTCATAGGCAAGGCAATTGAGGCTCAGAAAAAGGAAATGATGAAAAAAACAAGCTTATGTTTCAGCCAGACCAAAGATCTGTAGCTCCTTGGACTTCTACCTCAATGATTTTCTCAAGAATAACAAATAGAATTTTCCTCATATGCCATTTCTAATCTATTGGTGGTGGCTGCCCAGAGATCTAGCATTGAGAAGGACTCTAAGGTCATGCCAAGGCTGTGATTGATTAGCAGTATCTGACATGGCCGGAGAAGAAAGTGGTAGTAAATGGGCCAGTCATTTGTGATCTTATGCTATATCATGATAGTTATACTCTTAAACTTATCCCTTTATTTCAGCAATCTATGGACTGTTATGTCTCTGAAGTATCTCTTTTCATTGCAAGTATGTTCAAATACACCTAAGCCAAAAAAAGAAAATTTATTATAAGAATAGGGAAGTATCTCATAGAACCCAATGACCAGAAATGCTGACAAGCCAATACATGCACTAAAACCAACAACTGAACTCTCATTAGGAACCCGGGCAGATTTTCCCTGTTATTTTCTTTTTCTGATTCTCTAACTCTTTCTAGCTCCCTATGTACCACCACCCCCACTTCTTCTCCTTATTCTTCCTCTTCTCTAATAAGAGTAGCATTTTCCAATAGAAATTCAATGCAAGTCACAAATGTAATTTTAAAATTTTTAGTAGAAACATTTTAAAAAGGAAAAATTAGTTTGAAAATATACCTTTAATCAATATATTCAAGATATAATTTAACATGTTATCAACATGAAAGATTTTAATGAGATATTTTGAATTCTTCATGCTAAATCTTTAAAATCTAATGTGTAGTTTACACTTAACAGAAGATCTCAATTTAGATTGGCCATAGTTCATATGACCAGTATTTAGTGGCTACTGGACAGCAAAGATTTAGAGTTCACATTTCTTTGATTCTAGCAACCAGCTGGGAATGGCTAACCTCTCTGAATATCCATTTTAGTCTTTCAGGACAGAAAATCTGTTTGGCCCACACTGAGTCAAGTATCCATATCTCATCCAATCTGCCTTGGCTACGAAGGGAAGGATCACATTCTATAAATATGGTGGTCAAAGAAGAGGGCAGTCCTCAGAGAGGAGGATGAAGGACTGGCCTGGGCAAGGATATATAATTCCATATTTACAGAAAATGGCTTGAGAAGAAACATCTAGTGTCACCTGAATTCTCTGGAAGATTCCAGAAGTTCTAGATAATCTTGCATTTGGGGGATATAAGACAGAAATGCTCAAGATAAGAGGAACTCAAGAAGAATAGTGTGCTGCCACCTGGGGGAAATTAACTAACTCAGATGCATTCCTAACCCAGATGAGACCCAGAGCGGCCTAAGAGAAGACATGGCCATGCTAGATAAACTTAGCGCTGGATCAGCAGTATAAGGCAGAGGCTGGGAAACAGGCATTATTATGATCACTTCCTCAAGCCCAGGACTCATCTTAAAGAATGAAATTAATCCAGGAAAGACCATCCCATGCAGCTTGGGAATCTGCCCTGGCCCTCTGGCCCCCCGGGCCTCTGGATAGAACATTTGTCATGCCATTCGCCAACACCAAGAGCTCCCCTTTATACAGACGCCTTTCAGTTACACAAACAATTTTTGTGGGAACATCCAGTAATCTCTGGTTTTGTTTATGGAAGCTCTTCAATATGAAGAAGGCTTAAGTCCTTAATGAGAGCAGAGGAAACAGCTGTTCTTTCTCTCCTTGGGACACTGGGGCTCTGAAGGAGCGTTTGCCCCTTATTTAGCCAGCTGTAAGTATTTGATGAGGTGACTGTGTCAACTGTTTGTCACGGGTCCTCACCCAAACATGTCCACTTAGCTGTCAGGTAACAACAGGGACAGAGAAGGAGAGCCACCATCACACGTTGCTCTGAGGAGAGCAGACATTGGCGACAGGGCGGAAAGGTAATACGATGAGATTCCTGAGGATCCTCTTTGGCTGAGGTCAAGCCACAGTATCAGTGTTTCTCAAAGTGTAGGACTGTGGCTTTCTGTCGCTTCAATGCTTTCCAAGGCTTCACATTTTTCTTGGGATAAAATCCAAGGTCATCAACAAGGCCTACAAGACTTGATATGATCTGGCTCCTGCCTACCTGTCTGAAGTCATCACATAGCTAGCTCACTTTATTTAGTCCAATACAGGTTTCCTTTCTGTTTCTTGAACATGGCAATCCCTTAGAACCTCCTCTTCCCTAACTCTTTGCATGACTGGGTCATTCTCATGGTTCAAGAATCAACTCAAATGTCAGTTCTTCACAGAGGCTTCTCTGGTCCTCAAGCGTAAATTAATCCCTTATCCCCTCCAAGCCACTCTTGATCCATCACCCACTCTTCCCAGTTCGAAATGATCTTAATTTATTCATCTTTATCTTCTCTGCTGGAACAGATCTAAGTATCTCCAGGTAAAGGCATGTCTAGCTTATTAACTGCTAAAGCCTAGGCTTCTAAATAGTAGCTGGCACACAGTAGGATCTTAAGAAGTATTTGTTCAGTAAAGAAATCACACTTATCTGGGAGTACCTCAGACCCACTAGATCATATCTTCTGGGATCAATGCCTAGAATCAGCAATTTTCATAAGGGCCTCAGATGATTTGTATACACTCTGGGATTTGAGGAAACCTATGTTGATTTTACCTGCCTAGTCAACAGCCCATCTTTCCTTCTTATCTTCAACCTGAAGATTCTGTGCCACCTGAGTCTAGGGGCAAATTAGAGGACATGAAGTCTCCTCCAGCTTGATGGCTCAATCTGTCTTTCCTGCAATTTTTCTTGAACAATGATGCATTCGAGGTGGGGGATAATGAACTCAAAGGGGAAAGAGACAGGTGGGCCTTCATTGTTTATCTCTGCACCGAGCAGGGTGCCTGGCATATAGAGGGCCTATAATAAATATTTGTTAAATCAATTAATAAAGTCATGAGCACCAGGTGATGTGCTGGACACCAAATATGACAGATCTACATATAACTACAAGTTGCTCAAAGTCTAGAGGGAAGACAAAAATGAAAACTTATAACTAGAATATAAGCTATACCTAAAGTTACTCTGGGTTTCTCAGTGAATGTAAGGTTTGGGCTACACTGTTTTATTTCTTCTACATCCCCTCTCCTGTCAGTTATCTGAAGTAAAATATTTCAGTTTTCTGAAGAGATAGTGGAGAATAGTGGCTTGCTTCTTGGCTTAATTTTTTCACCAGCTGGAAAATTAAACAAACTTCTCTAGGCCCTGGTTTTTACCACTTGTACCAATTTCATAGGGTTTAGGGGAGAATTAAATAAATTAATATCCATGAAAGGCTTAGCCCAGTGCCTGAGACATAGCAAGCACTCAAAATCTATCAGCTATTATTACTATGTATTTTTTTTAACTCTCTGAACCCTGTATCTGGCCCCTCTTCATGCACATGGGGAAAAATGCATTTTTACAAATTCATTTATCAATAGCTAAAGCAAAGGGGAATATCAGTCCCAGACTCTGCCCAAGTTAATATAAATCCCAGGTTAGTGGAGTCTGAAATTAATTGGCTTTCTTCTCCTTGTAACATCGTAATTTAGAACGAGACTTTTCCCTAGATAGGAAAGGAATTTCACTGTTATATCACACAGAATCTGTATACCCATGTCTTGCTGAAGCATTTGCAAAGAAAAAGTCTATTACAATGAAATCACACGCTCAAATGCAATATTGTGTTATGTGAAACTTTGACTTTAGTAAAAAAAAGAAATCTCAAATGGGTAGATAATTGTCCATGCATTGGAGAGAGGTTTTGAATTCTTTGAACTGTGGAAACAGTGGGGTTTGTTATGAGCTCTCCATTAGCGGGTAAATTCCCAAACAATAGGGTCTGGGGTTTGTGGTTACAGAAACCACATGTACCAGCGTGCCAGATACAGCCCCATTTTATGCCCATCCTTACTGTATAATAGCACTTTCTTGCATTCTTAAAATTGTTCCAGTTTGGGTGACAATTCTAGGGTCACACTACTCACGGCTTTTCATGTTTCTCTGGTGGAAAACCCAAGGTCCGATGTGGAGAAATAATGATGAAAACATTTGCAAAGCCCAAAGAGGGCTCAGATAAGACATCCAGGAGACACGAACACAGACAAGATTACAGTGGACCCCCCTTGACCATATTCAACATTAAAACAAACTACTTGTGGTAAATCAAATAAAGAAGCCTGCATGCGTTTCAAAATGAAAATAGCTTCTTTCTAGATGTATCATTGCAAAATTTGGAATTCCTTCATCAAAGCTGAACTTTTCACATTTCAGTTTTTTTCCTTGCTAATACCTTAAGCACATATTCAGTCTGCCTGAGCTCACAAACCTAGAACTGCTCACAGTAACCAGCAAAGTAGGCGACATTGCACCCACTTTACAGGCACCTAAGGTTTGGAGAAATCACCCCACTGTCACACCCTATTTCCTTGATTCTAAAACACCATGTTTATTCTCCCTCACATTTGAACATCTCTGGAACAAAGATGATCTCACAACTGATGTACACTTCGCATAAGATCCTCCTCTGGCCCATTTTTATCGCCTTAGAGATATATCTTACACCTGCTGGCTTCTTAGGCTCTAGGATATATGATGAATGGTAGAGCTGACACTCAGATCTGTTCCGTCTTAATCCCTTACCCTAATCACTTTGCCACACTGCATTTAATGAATGTGTGTTTAATATCATTATATGTGAAGAGAAAAATTATTAGCAACACTTAGCTGGCTGGGCATGGTAGTCCAACAAGTAGAAGATGCCCCACTTCCACAGTTTTGAGCTTTTCAACTTCTTCTTTCTCTTTTCAACTTCTTCTTCTTTCTAGTATTCTGTGTAACCAGTGGGGATGGCAATGGGAAGATGGGGGGTGAAATGGTAACAGTACCAAAGGGTGAGGAGATAGGTGTAGAGAAAACAGGGCATGGGGGCAAGGGTCCCCAAAGGAAGTGCTCTGATCCACATTTTGCATGGTACAGACACTGCAAATTGTTAGTAGATCGGGTCCCACCTGGTTTTGACCCTGGTAAATCACTCTGTACCTCAGTTTCATCATCTGCAGAATGGCTATGATAAGATTTGTGATTGTGAGCAGTAAAGGAGTATTACAGGCAAAGCACTTGGAATGGGGCCTGGCACACTGTAAACCCTCAAGAAGTGTTATGCATTACTGCTGGTCATCTCTTCAGCTTCATTTAAGTCACCTCCCTACCACACACATGCGCACGCACGCACATACACACAATTTCCCAGCCATATTGATTTTCTTCCAGTTATTCCAATAAACCAAGCTCTTTACTTCTTCAAAATTTAACATGTGCTTTCCTTCTTCCTGGAATGCTTTTCCTTTCCTCTTTGAAGGGCCAATTCATGCTCATATTATGCAACTTACCTCAACTATTAGCTCCTCAAAGAGACCTTTCTTGACTCTTTTCAATATAGACTCACCCTGTCCCTTTCTATTCTATTTCTCTGCTTATTCCTTCTTAGCCTACATCGGAATCTAGAATGGCCTTATTTCTTTATTTGTTAGTTTATATACTTACTTATCAACTGCTGCCACCCCTCCCAGGAATGTTAAATGTCTTGCTATTCTTGTGTCTTTATACCTAGCACGGTGCCTGGCATGATGGATGCTCAATAAATATTTGTTGAATTACATTCCCCAAACTCAATAAATGAAAACTTTAGATTCCAAATCCAGGTCAGTTTACAGCCAGAGGCCCCACATAGAAAGGGAAATGGTTTGTTGTATAAATGGTTTTCTTTCCCACAGGAACTTCGGTCATGGTGAGGGGCTCTGAGCCTATGACTCAGCATTCGATCCCAGGCACCTCTTCCCATTCATCTCCTGGCATGCATGCTCTGATAGTTACGGTCATACTTCTGATTTGATGATTCAAGTCTCTTTCTGACACCTTGCAGAGAAACAAATGTCCTCCAATGTACATTTGCTTAGAAAGCAATGAAAGCTGCCTCACAAAACTTTCATTACCTATGCTGTTTGGGGAGCAACAGCTTTATAAGAGGCATCACCACATGGCTTCCTGAATCAAACTTATTTAAGCTGGATGCATGTGGGATTTGGAAACCTCAAGTTAGCTTGGGGACTTTCCTGTCCTTGACAGAGACAGAGTGCAGGGTTTTGTATGTGTACAAAGTTTTGAACTTTTGTATGTGTAAGAGTCGCCTACAGATCTTAGATGAAAATGCACATTCCCAGCATCCCACCTCCTAAGATTCTGAATCAGTGGAAATTTTATTATAGTAGTACTATCAGAGTACCTTTATACCTGCAGACATGGTGGGTGCTGTGGCAAGCAGCTTTACATACATGATCTGATTTTGTAAAACCAGCAATCCTATGATGTAGGCATTACTTTCTCCCACTTTATAGATGAAGAACCTGGCAAGAAGTGAAATTAAGTACATTTCCCATGGTCACACAGCTCGTGAGTTGAGCTAGGAAGCCTAGCTCCTCAAAGTATGGACTGTGGACCAGCAGCTTCAGCATCACTTAGAAGTTGGTTAGAAATGCAGACTCTCTGGACCCATCTCAGACCTGACTCTGCATCTGCATTTTAACAAGATCCTCAACTGACTAATGGCATATTCAAGTTTGAGAACTCTGCTCTTGTTTATCTGACTCGAAACTGGCATTTGATAAAGAGCATGGGTGTTTAGACCCAGTTTTTCCTGCTCATCAGCTGCATAACTTTGGGAAACCTAAGTTTCTTTATATACAAAAAAGAAGTCATAATAGTAACCATTTCCAAAGGTGGTTGTAATGAAAATAAGATAATGCTGTTACAGTGGATTATTATTTCAAGCACTGACACACACTTTTACAGCCGTGTTTGGTTTTTCAATGAGCTTGAAGTTGTTTTAATTGTCTTAAAGCCCCCTGAGGACAAGGGACTGTTCCTTGAACTCATTTATCATTCCACATCCCAATTCCCAACTGGATATATTCATGAGCCCTTGCTCAGTGATAGAGATCAGCCCTAGTCATTGTTACTATGTTTACATACCCAGGGAGGGAAGAAATTCTTCTTCAAGGCATAGTTTCCCTGACCCATCCCTCACCCCATTTCTCCTTTTACAGAGAAAAGGCAAGAATGTACAGAGAAACTTCTACCCACTGCAGAAGATGAATTTTGCTTTAGAGAAAGTTACCTTGAAAAAGAATTGAACTGGGCACCCCCAACAGATTTCCCCATCCTGGTTTGTGGCCTTGGGCAAATTATACTCTCTTGGTGTCTATTTCTCTCCCCATAAAATATGTAGGATGCTTACTAAGGCCTCTCGGTGCTCTTGCCAGTACTAATCTAATTCTTTGAGTCCTTACTCAGTGACTCTCAAATTGCTCACCCACCACTCTTACACTTCACTGTGGGACACTGATGGGAAATGACAAGGGTCTCGTCAAGTGGGACATGCATAAAATGTATTAAATATAGCATCTATAAAACCATTAGAGATCCTATACATGTACCACCCACTGGGCTCATGGCTGCACACATAACTTTCACAGCAGCCCTGGAAGGTGGGTGTGATTTTGCAGATGAGGAAGCTAAGGCTCAGGGAGCATGATTTTATTTATTTATTCAACACAGAGAGAGATAGCACACAAGCAGGGGGAGCATCAGGCAGAGGAAGAGGGAGAAGCCAGCTCCCTGTGTTAGGCTCCCCACTGAGCAGAGAGCCCAATGGGGGACTCAATCCCAGGATGCTTGGATCATAATGCTATCACTCAACCACTGAGCCACCCAGGTGCCCTCAAGAGAGCATAAGACACATGCCAAGGTCAGTGACAGATGTGGGATTTGAACCCAGTTTTGGTTTTTTGTTTTTTTGTGATTCAGGATATATTATTAAGTTTAAAAAAAGATAAAATGGTTAATAGTGTGTACAATATACTACAATTTATCTAAGAAAGAGGAGGTGTGGATACAACTTAGACACAGGAAACATTATTTACCTGTCTACTTGAAAATAAAGAGCCAACAATGGGAAGCAACATTTATTTGGGATCAAAAGGTTGCAATTCGAGGGGGCAAATGCACCCCAATGTTTATAGCAGCAATGTCCACAATTGCCAAACTATGGAAAGAGCCCAGATGTCCATCGGCAGATAAATAAGAAGATGAGGTATAAATATACACAATGGAATATTACTTAGTTATCAAAAAGAATGAAATCTTGCCATTTGCAATGATGTGGATAGAACTAGAGGTGTTATGCTAAGAGAAATACGTCAGAGAAAGACAAATACCATATGACTTCGCTCGTGGAATTTAAGAAACAAAACAGGTGAACATAGGGGAAGGGAAGGAAAGGGAAGGGAAAATAAAATAAGATGAAAATAGATGGAGGCTGGGGCACCTGGGTGGCTCAGTGGTTGAGTGTTTGCCTTTGGCTCAGGTCGTGATCCCGGGGTCCTGGGATCGAGTTCCACATCAGGCTCCCCATAGGGAGCTTGCTTCTCCTTCTGCCTATGTCTCTGCCTCTCTCTGTGTGTCCCTTATGAATAAATAAGTAAAATCTTTTTAAAAAGCAGAGGGAGGCAAATCATGAGAGTCTCTTACCTATAGGAAACAATCTGAGGGTTGCTGGAGGTGGGGTAGTTGGGTAGATGAGGTAACTGGGTGATGAGCATTAAGGAGGGCACTTGAAGTAATGAGCACTGGCTGTTGTATACAACTGATGAATCACTGAATTCTATCTCTAACACTAATAATACAGCATATGTTAATTAAATTGCATTTAAATTTGTTTAAAAAGGTTGCTACACAGATAGTAGAGATTCCAGCAATAACCAGGAAAGTGTCTCCCACCTGCAATGACTTTTTTTGAGAAACAGGAAGGGGAGCGATTACATAACTTGGATAAAAGAGAAACAAATTGTCAATTGGTACGGACAGGCCGTCAGGCTGGTTATCTACTGATGGACTTTTCTTTTTTTTTTTTTTTTTAATTTTTTTTATTTATTTATGATAGTCACACAGAGAGCGAGAGAGGCAGAGACACAGGCAGAGGGAGAAACAGGCTCCATGCACCGGGAGCCCGATGTGGGATTCGATCCCGGGTCTCCAGGATCGCGCCCTGGGCCAAAGGCAGGCGCTAAACCGCTGCGCCACCCAGGGATCCCCTGATGGACTTTTCTATTGGTGTTAACAAATAGAACCATTCCTGGGATGCATTGGCTAACTATTCTGTCTCCAGAAAGTCTGAAACCAACAGTTTTATGGTCAGGAAGCCACTTGTCCTGCTGGCTTTACAATTATTTGTAAAACAGTCACTGCTTCTGGCCCAGTCCAAGGACCCTTTTGCTCAGTTCAAGAGTCCAGTAGCCATTTGTTCTAGCAAGGAAAATAAGGCTTTTTTCAAAATGGAGTCTGTCATGGCCAAAGCCTCAGGCCGTCCCACATATTGATTGATTGATCTATATCCATGTCAATACCTATGCAATAGAAAAATCAGCTGTAAAAACTTTTAAGTGGTTTCTTACAGGAAGGAAGAAGGAATTTGGTCAAGGTGGCAGAGACTTCAAAACAAGGTATGTTAACAATAAAAGCACTCCCTAAAAATCCCAAGGTAAAGTGGAGCAAAGGAATGTAAGTGTGTAACCGGTTGTTGGCTTAACCAGATAGGGAGGAACTATTCATTCAAAGTGTCTTTAAAGCACAATTACCTGGCTGCACATCCCTACAAAGATTTACCCTAAGGAAAAAGGAACTGGTAAAAAAAAAAAAAAAAAAAAAAAACCTGTTGTTAGTAATTGCATTGGTGACAATAGTGTTGGTAATGTGAATATAGTGGAGGATATCTCAAATGAATAATCTTGTGAGTATCATGGAAACCAAGCTTTTCAATGTGGGAGAAAGGAAACCCAAGTGTAAGACAGATGGTGGTGAGTACAAACCCTATAATGCTGAATTTGAATAAAAGCGATCTGCATGATACATATCAGTATGATACATATTTCCTAGTTCTATCCTCAGAAAAGGCCTAGAAACAACAATCCAGGAGCAGTGAGCCCTGCTTGGTCTAGATTGTTATCTCTAAATTCCATTTCTCACTAAAAGAAACCAGGGCTCCTCAGAGAAATGACTGATTTCTTGTCTGGGCAGAAAATGTACAAAGTAAGCCTGGAAAATTCATCATACCAGGAAGCAAGGAAGCTATCAAAGATTACTAGGATTGTGCCAAAAGGACTCAGGAGCCAACTTGTAGAGGCTCTCATCCACCAAAGATAGAGTAACTTGAGCATCTAACCTGCAAATCACTTCTAATATATTTCAATACATGATATTTAAAAACATTTATTAATTGCCCTTAGAGGTTGCAGTGGAATTAAGATATTATTTAGAAAAGAAAGGGAAAGAATCAAGCATTAATTATATTTTTCTGTAAGAACTATGCCTTGGCATAACCAAATAGTTGATGAAGGGAAGTTTCTCTTCATAGTGATATTAAAAAAAAAAAAAGATGGAACCCAGAATTAGTCCATCATCATTTTGCAGTGTGAATCAATGGATCTAAGCAATGATCACTGACTGCTCACATTACAGAAATAATCAGACCTGATAGAAGAACAAAGCACCTTCAGTGAAGCAGCCTTGCCAAAAAACGATTGTAAACTTAATCAAAATTCAACATCCAACCACCAAATTACACAAAGAACAGGGGAATCTATTAAATGTCACCACAGAGATGTGTTTGGTAAGATGGAGGTATGAGAAAGCCTCCAGGACCACCCTCCCAGTTTTGCAAAATCGGTTCACCATCAGCATTGTGGCTCAGGGTACTTACTTCATTCTTTAAACACAGAGATAGCAGTCTGCGTCTGGGCTGTCACATTCAAAGTGTTTCTGCGTACAAGTACAGCCATCAACCATTTCATACTTCTTCCAGAATAATCAGGTCTATGCTTTTCTATATTGCAACACGTATTTTTTTTTATCATAGATCTAATTTTCTTTTTTTTATTTCTATTACAGATGGGCGTTACAATATCTTTGGAAATTATGTGTCGGCATGGATGTTACGTTTGAATTTGGTGTCACAATAATAAAGGGAGAGCGAGAAGTGTTATGAAGGGGTGTTCTGAACCTTGGCAGGGTTGAGACACGGGGAATGGCGGTGTCAGAACTTCAGTTACTCATGCTCTCTGTTTCTCCAATTCCACATCTGTACCATAGGGATAATGTCAGCACCTACCCCACAGGTTAGCTGTGAGGATTCAGTGCTCGCAATTGGCTTAATGAATGCAGTTATTGGGAGGATGATTACAATGATTACTATTATAACTAATTACATAAAATTTCTCTTCACAGCTTTGGCTAGGTAAAGCTGAGCCTCTGTGACCCGAGACCCTGTGGTCCAACTGAACTTAACAACCTCCCATCTCCTGAGTGATCTGTGTACTTCTTTTTTTTAAGATTTTAATTTATTTATTCATGAGAGACATAGAGAGAGAGGCAGAGACACAGGCAAAGGGAGAAGCAGGCTTCCTGTGGGGAGCCCGATGTGAGACTCCATCCCAGGACCCCAGGATCATGACCTGAGCTGAAGGTAGACACTTAACCACTGAGCCACCCAGGCACCCCTGATCTGTGCACTTCTAAGGCCTGGCCACTTGCATGCCATCCACTCTTCCTAGAAGGCTCATTCTGTGCCTCCCATCTTTCACTGCTCTTCCCTCAAGTCTCAGTTCCACTAGCACCTCTTCCAGGAAGCCTTCTTCCACCAATCAATCCTATGTCACTCTCTCTCCTTTATGTTCCAAATACTGTGTTTCCTGCCCCTCTCATAGCTATAGCTATATCATAATTAGTAGTTGGTTTATCCATATGAGGCTGTCCCATATGAGGCTGTGAATCCCTTGAGAACACCGAGGGGTTTTCGTGTCTTTGAATTCTGGCACATGAGTCGGTTGTTGATTGAGTAAATGAGTGATGTGAGTTCTTTCCTAGAAGCCCTTTCTAGGCCTGATAATTAGCAGAGCCAGGCCTGAAATGTGGGTCTTTAAACATCCCATCCAGGGAGCCTTCCAGTAGCAACATAGCTTACCACAGTGGTTTGGCCCGGTCAACAGAGCAGACCAAATATTTTTGCCTCCTGGAAAGTTTTACCTCCAGTTGCAGAAGTCCCAGCTATCTTGACAAAGTGCTACCTTCTAAACAATGAGGAAGAGCAATGACATAAAAAAACAAGTAGGGGGCACCTGGGTGGCTCAGTCGCTTAAATGTCTGCCTTCGGTTTAGGTTATAGTCCCAGGGGCCTGGGATTGAGCCCCGTGTCAGGGTCTCTGCTCAGCAGGGAGTCTGCTTCTCCCTCTCCTTCTGCCTGCCACTTTGCCTGTGCACTCTTTCTTACTCTCTCTTTGTCAAATAAATAAAATCTTTAAAAAACCAACCAAACAAAAAATGAGTGGGACTCAGGAAGTATGAGGGCTCTCAGGAATTGAACATTCCTCAGGGTCTAACATGCCCAACAGCTGTTTAGGTTTTCTCCTGAGGGTTTGCCCTGGTGAGGATCCTGGCTGCCCGCCCCAGCTTCATAGTTTAGGCAATTCTGTCTTCCCAGGAGGTGCCCGATGGACCCTAAAGGCACCCACTTAAAGATTCTAACTTGACAACCACCATAAATTACCAGGTCCAAGCAGGACTTGAGGAAACACCAAAATTTTTGCTTTCCCCAAATCTGTGGCTGTTAGGTGATGGGTAATAGCAACTAGCTCTTTAGTGAAGAGGTCTTCACCCCAGGGTCCCAACATGGTGACCACTGGCAGAGTGGATATTGCTGTTGGCTTCCCTAGGTCCAGACACTGCTTTTAAATGTTCATATTCTGGTATGTCCAGCACCTGCTTTCTATTCCTTCCCTGCTTCCTTCCTGAGGACGCAGAAAGAGTATGGAACTGTGAGAACCGTGTTCTAGACTTGGTTCTACCACTGCCCACACGTGTAGCCTTGGGGCAGTCACAACAACTCAGGGCTCCAGTTGTTTAATTTGTGAAAAGTCTGGATTCAAACTGATCCCTAAGATTGTGTCTTGTTCTAAGTACTCTACAAACTTGCTACACAAAGTGTGGTCCACAGGCCAGCAGCTTCAGCATCACCTGGGAGATGGTAGCAATGCAGAGTCTCACTCAGGCCCCACCCAGAGTTACAGAATTAGAAGTTCACCATGGTCCCTAGGGGATTCCTCTACCCTCAAAGTTTAGAATGCAGTGCTCTAGGAAACCACAGGTCTGATTGCTAGACTGAGTTTCTTCTCCTTCTAGGAAAGTCCTTTGAATTCCATCAAGAGCTGCATCCACCTAAGAGATTAATGGCATCAGAGAGTGGAAATATGGCTTTTTGAACAGGCTTTGTTCAGCTCACACACCTAAGTAAGCTCTAACTGGATTCTTTCTCTCCTTTCTTGGCTTTCTACCTTCCTTCTTTCCTCTTTTCTTCCCTTCTGTCCTTCCCTTCTCTTCCTTCCTTCCTTCCTTCCTTCCTTTCTTCCTTCCTTCCTTCCTTCCTTCCTTCCTTCCTTCCTTCCTTCCTTCCTTCCTTCCTTCCTTCTTCATTGAGAAAATGGAGAGGAAAAACTCTTACCATCTTCCCACAAAGGATTCTTTCACTCCCGTTTCTTCAGGGGCCCAGTCCCCTCTGGGATAACCCTGGGGAATGTGCTCTGGCACATACCCAGGAACACAGCCCCCTGGAGCCATCCAGCTGAAGATGCAGAAGAGAGGCCCTGGATGTGGGGCGATGAAGAAGTAGGGAAGGGGCTGAAAGGGCTCCGCAGGGCACCAGGCCCCACTGAGTGAGTTTCTAAAAACAAACATTCTGGATGGCTTTTCTCTACTCTTGCCAAAACCTCCCTTCTGGGAATGAGGCCACATGGACCCTCTATGGTCCCCATCCTTAGGTAGCCACGGGGCAGATTCAGAGACCACAGCAACCTGCTGCTGCTGCTGTTGCTGTGCCCAGTCCTGCAGGGATTAAATGTCCACTTGCCTGGTGAGGAGTCAAAAATTAACACATGAATGTCCCCAGTCCTCTACCCAATTAGTTTTTTCCTCCCCACACTCCTTCAGGAGTATGCTACGGTTGCCACCTGGGTTCTTTGACATGAGCATTTGGCAAGACAAGGAAAGGGGAAAAGAGGTACAAGATTTAGAGGTCATAAAGAATGTTTTAGGTGAGTTTTAAAACAGGAGAGCAGCTAAAGGATGTGAGGGCTGTTGATGGGAGAGAAAAAATAGATGTTGTGTCCTTTTAAAGCAGTTGTTCTCAAAGTGTGGTCCCAAGACCCATAGTATCAGCATCATTTAGTAACTTGCTAGAAATGCAAACTCTCAGGCCCCATCTCAGACATATTGAATCAGATAGTCAGAGGATGGGAGCCAGCAATCTCTTTTTAACATGCTTTCCAGGTGATTCTGATGCCTGCTAGTTTGAAAACTGTTATTATGAACTACATATTATTTCCACAGAAATGAGAATCAGAGTTAAAATATCTTGAGTTCATTTGAAACTATCGCACTCTTTCTTTGGCCACACAATTTGGCTGTAAGAGTAGAGGATGTGGATCACCAAAATGATAGGGTTGCACTTTTCCTTTTTTGTTATTTAAGATTTTATTTATTTATTCATAAGAGACATAGAGAGAGAGAGAGAGAGAGGCAGAGACACAGGTGGAGGGAGAAGCAGGTGCCCTGTGGGTACCTTGACATGGGATTCAATCCCCGGGCCCCAGGATCATGACCTGACCCAAAGGCAGACAGTCAACCACTGAGCCACCCAGGCACACCAGGTTACACTTTTCTTCCCAGCATTCATCGAAATAAAGAGTCATTGGATGCCGTGCATCTTCATTCTGCTCTTATGAAGAATCGCCCTACAAGAGTTCTGTCTGGTCCCTACATAGGCCAATAGGCCATAAGCCACAAGATGGTATATAAAGTTGAAGGATTACTCTCTTATCCTTGGAGTTTTACGCTCAAGAACTGACATCTACAAAACCCTGTTTTTATTCAATAATGGAAGGCTTATTTAACTTCTGCCTCAGACTGCAATTTTACCTAAAACTTTAACCAGAACTAGCCAGAAGATGAGAAAGAGCATGTATTCTTGTGATCCAACTTTTCCAAGATGTCACGAGCCTGTAAATACAGAGGAGTTCAATATGAAACCACATATTTCACTGTTTTTTTCCACTTTGTTCATGGAGGACCTCAGCTTCCCAAGCCTCCCTCCAGCACTTCGTGTGATGGCATAAATCAGGCTGACATTACCAAATGTCATGTGTCCTGCACAGGGATGTTTTTTGCTGGGCACCACCCTAACCAGGAAATTCAGACTTATATGGAACACAGACGTGTAAATAGGCTACTATACAACAGGGGGATTTCTGCAAACCTTAAAAAAATAAATCAATAGAAGCAGGACAAGTGAATGTTTTTTTAAAAAACACCCACACAAATGTAGTGAAAGTATGTAAAACAAAAAGCAAAATGGCTTTCTCTCACTTTTGATTACTTCATCCCCAAAACTTTTTGTGTGAATCTTTCCAGAAATGTTTTATGCACATGCTAGCATATATATATATATACATATATATATATATATACTAAAGAATATAAATATATATATATATATTCTTTTTAATTCACACATGGGACTTTTTTGTGCAAACTCTCCTGTACTTTGATTTTCTCCATTAACAGCTTGGAAATTATTTAGCACATTTTTTTTTTTAAGACTCTCTGAGAGTCTTTCTTTTTAAGATTTATTTATTTATTTATGGTAGACAGAGAGAGAGATGGAGACAGAGACAGAGACACAGGAGGAGGGAAAAGCAGGCTCCGTGCCGGGAGCCCGACGCAGGACTCGATCCCAGGACTCCAGGATTGCGCCCTGGGCCAAAGGAAGGTGCCAAACCACAGAGCCACCCAGGGATCCCCCTAGCACATGCTTTTTAATGGCTGCATAATATTCCATCATATGGATGTGCCATAACTAAAATAACAAATCCTATTTATGGCTCTTTCCCATTTTTACATTCTACAAACAATATTGCAGTGAACATTCTTGAATCTATAATTTGCAAATATATATGTCAGTTAAATTATTACCAATGGATCAGAGGGTATATGCATTTACAATTATAGCCAAAATGCCCAACTAAAATATTACATCAGTAGTACACCCATTGACTGTGAATGAGTGTCCCTGTTTCCTTTTTCACTGAACAACATGAACTATTATCAAACTTTTCAGATTTTTGCCAATCTGATAGGTGAAAAATGACATCTCATTGTTACTTAGATTTGTATGTCTTTAATTAGAAGAAAGCTGAACATCTTTTTGCACATTTTTTGGCTATTTGCAGGTTGTTTTTGTGTGTGTGAACTGCCTTTCATATCCTTTGTCCATTTCTCAGTTGGTTTGTTCATAGTTATTCTTATTGATTTGTATGAGCTCTTTGTAAAATAAGGAAATTATCTTTTTGTCTGTTATATGTGTTGCAGATATCATGTACCATTTTATCATTTGTCTCTTGATCCATGGAGTCTGCTTCCATAAAGACATTTTAATTTTTATGTGGTTGAATCTTTTTTTTTTTTTTTTTTTTTGCTTTATAAAGACCAGGGTGATGGGGGAAGAATCAGCAATGAGATTATCCACTTCAGAGAGCATTTCCTTGCCCGGTTGGTCCTTTGTAGACCCAGAGAGTCAGAGCTGCCAGAGGCCAAGACAGGGTGGATGGGATGTTTGTGAGCTGTATGTCCACCGGGTATGAGTACTGGGGATGGTACTGGGTCAGCCACCCCCACAGACTAGGAACCACACTCCTTTCACATCTCACCTTTGCAACAAAAAACAGACCATAGGTCTGATCTTTACCCTCACAGAGAATTCTCTTTCTGGGACCTCATTGCCCTTTCTACAACCTGACCATGATGAGGTCACTACAGACCATCAAGCAAATATCATAACTCTGAGTGTCCAGGAGATTAACCTGGAATATTCGTCCCTTTTCTCTTGGGGGCCCCACTCTGCTCTTAACTATATGGGTGCAAATAGCTCAGCCATCTCATCCAGGAGAAACCAAAGCCCCTTCATACTAATGGAGGAGTTGGTAATGAGTCTCTGACTCAACCAAAATGTCCTATTATAAAATTAACGAACAAATCAATCATCTCTTAAGCCTTCCAGAGGAATGTGCCAACTTAGCTGAATCTTGTGTTGGTGGCATTTCAAGAAATATAACAGGGGAGGTAAAAAAAACATTCAGGTCTGTGGGAAAGGGTACCTGTGGGCAGGGTGGGAGGGAAGTGAGTGGGGTGGAGACACATTCCTCCCCCGCCCAGTGGTCTGCCCCACAGTCAGTGCCCACTTCCTAACCCATCCCATCTAAAAATGCTATTTTGAGTTTATTTTTTAAACAACACCTATGCCACTAGCTGTTGGGGGAAATGCTTGGAATCGTGTGTCAGAATGGAGATGGTGAGCTTAGAACTCTGACTACTTCACTTTTTTTGGGTGAATGGAAGAGAGGCAGCACAGAGTTCCCTAAAGTGAGAAGCTTATGTAAGTCATATCCCACTATAATCCATATGCTCTGACCCCAAGGAAGGAGGATGAACTTTGCTCCACAGCTCAGTTAGAAGGGGCAGTACCGTTACTTCAAGTCTAAATCTAACTCTTAGGCCCTCGCTTACCAGGTTGATGGAAAATTTAATTTGAGTTGTGATTTTGAGAGTCCTTCCACTCCCTGAACTCATACAAGTTTCCAGGATCTTATTCGGAGGTTGGGTAACCAGAGAAGGGTCTTGAGTCACCTTACTGCTGAAATGCTGTTCTTAAATCATTGACCCTTTTGACGATGAGCAGTAGTATCATCCTGCTCACACCTCTGGGCACTGGATCTCTTCTGGTAGCCATGATCTGACTGTTCTCTGAGATTCCAGAACCTTCGCAGGGTGCTAGGTGGAAAGGGATCGTAGGGCCTCACCAGTTAGACAACTTGCCCAAACCCCGACACCCAGTTGTGGTGGTTTTAAAACACATCTGCAAATTCCTTAACATTCCTCCCATCAAAAGGGGGGGATCTAATTCCTTTCCCTTGGAATATGGACCAGCTTTGGTGTTATAGGCTGAATTGTGTCTCTCCCCGCCACCTCTGCCCCACAAAATTCATACATTGAAGCCCTAAGCCTCCAGTATCCCAGGATGTGACTAACTGAGATAGTGCCTTTAAAGAGGTAAGTTAAAATGAGGCGATTTGGGTGGGTCCTTATACAATCTGACTGGCGTCCTTATGTGAGGACGTGAGAAGAAGACAGTTGCCCACAAGCCAAGGAGAGGGGCCTCAGAAGAGACCAACCATGATGACACTTTGATCTCGGACTTCTCCAGAACCGTGAGAAATAAATTCCCTTTGCTCAAGCCTCCCAGTCTATGAGGTATGTTGTTGCGGCAGCCCTAGCAAATTGACATATTTGGTGACTCACTTCTAATGAGCAGAATGCAGTCCAAGGGAGGCTGTGTGACTTCTCAGACTGGGCTAGAGAAGGTAATGCAGCTCCTGCCTGGTTCTCTCTCCCAAGGTGCTTGTCCTTGGAACCTAGCCACCATGTGGCAAGGAGGAAGGCCAGGTCACAAAGACAAGTGTAGGTGTTCTGGCCGGCAGCCCCGACTAAAGCTCTGCTGACAGGCAGCATTAATAGCCAGGCCTGTGAGCGAACAGACCATGAGAGGACTCCAATCCCAACCCTCCAGACGCCCCAGCTGAGTGCAGAGAGACAGACAGAGACAGAGACACACTGTTCCCACCGAACCCTGGCCAAACTGCCAATTCACGAGCAAAATAAATGTTGTTGTTCTAAGCTACCAAGTTTTGGGATGTTCCTTTAAGTGGCAATAGATAAAAAGAACACCAGTCTTGAGGTGTCAACAACTCTTTCTGGCTCCCTCTAGTCTCAAGGAACATTTCCTTTCTCCTCCTCCCATTACAGAAGATCCCGTGTAATCTCCTTTAACCTGACTTTAGCTATACAATGTTGGCTTCTCTTTCCAGGGGGCGAGGGGAGGAGGAGGAGAGGTTTAGGCCAACCCGTTTTTTCTTATTAATTCACACTAATACAGTAATCTGACTGCTCTCTGTATGACACATTTGTATTTCCTGCGGAAGGTGAGATCTCTATCATAAGCAGTTTACAGCATCTTTATATAAGGGCGGTCAATTTGTGTAGGGTCCCCTTTGACTGCCTCTGCTCTTGCTTCAGGCCAGTCTGGAGTTTACATTCAGCCCTTTACCACATCCCTCAAAATAAGCCCAATGCCCCATACGCTTGAGATGAGTACAGGTATATTTGTAAGTTGAACTCCGAGGTGGAGAGAGGGTTATATCACATAATCCATGGAAAAACTGTTTGTCTCCTGTAGACATCCCTGCTTTCTTTTTCCAGTTTTCCCATGATCTCCCCATCTCCCCAGGGCTGTCCCCAGGGCTGTCTCCACCCCTCCAACAGTGAAATTCTACTTCCCCCCAGCTAGCACACTACCCCCAGCAGGATACAAAACCCTGGGCAGCCAAGTAGGAACCTCCATGCTCCTGAAGCATGCCCCTAAGGCTTTCAGCTCATTCCGACACACTTCCAATCTCATTTTCGTGTTGTTACTCATGTTACTTGTTTCTGTTGCTTTCCCTGGGAGCTCAAGGAAATTGGCAAGAGCTGGGCTGTTTTCTCTTCTCTTTGTTGCTTTGAAGAATGTGACCATGGCAGCCCTTCTCCAACGTCCCAAAGGCCAAAGTCAACACTAGGGTGCAGAACCCAGAGCCAGTCACCCGGCGCACGGTGGCCCAGTCTTGCTATGGCAATAACCTCACCTGCAGAAGGCACACAGCACACAGCCCTGAAATAGCAAGGAGTCAAGGCAGATACAAGAAAAAATGTTCCTAGGATGTCCACCTTCATCTTACTTGCCCTATAGAGGGTGTTAGTCCTTCCCCTAGAGGTGGGTGGACTACAGCAATCATGCGAGTAGGGGTCACCATAGGCGACCCATAGGATTGGTGAAAACCAGCCCCATCCCCCAAAGGCAGCAAGATGTAGCAATTGTAACAGGAACTCACAGTCACCATTTGTTTGGCACTTACTATGGGACAGGAATCAATCATGCCAAGCACTTTATGCATAATCTCACTTGACACTCAGAACAACCTTATGAGGCAGGTATTATCATTACTGCCACTACACGGATGACAAAACTGAGCTTCAGAAGTTGCTAAGCAGCTTACCCAAGACTGCAGAGCAAATGAGGACAGATCTCTTGTCTCCTAATTAGTATCAAAAGTCCACAAGGGCAGGGACCCATATGTCCCCCATACGAAGAGCTGCCATGCCGGAGCACTCGCCACCTGCCAACCCTCTGAGCGGAGGCCTCTCCTTGATTGCCCGTATCAACCCGAGGAGGTAGGTGTGCTCATTACCCTCGTCTTACTGATGAGGATTTTAAACAAGGAAGTGGCGTGCGGTGCAAGGTCCTCTCCAGGTCTCTCTAACCAAATCCTTAAAGTCAGCTCCTGCTGTATGGAGAATGGATGCTCGGAGGCAGGGTGGAAGCCAGGGGGGCTTACAGGGTGTGTAATCGTACAGGTGACGAGGGGAGGAGCAGAGGGATGACAGGAACACGGAAGGAGCGGGCGTGGTGGCATCCCACGACTCCCGGTGACTCCCTTTTCCCAGGCTTGAAGCGAGTGTCACCACGGTGGTGAAGGTTAGGGGGCACACCGCACCCTCGGGCCAGATGCCTGGCACAGACCCAACAACACTGACTGGGTGGCAGTGGCAGTGGCAGCGGCAGTGGCAGCAGCAGTGGCGGGCGCTACCGTCCACAGGGGGAGAGATGAGGAATGATAGAGACACACGGTCCCTGGAAGGGAAAGGAGGGCCTAAAGGAAAGGTAGATGACAGTCTCTGATGGGACATTTTTCGGAGGCCGATCCTGATGACCATGTGGTAAAGGGAGCGGCAATGCCAGCGCGTGTGCCAGGCTCCCAGCCTTGCACACTGAACTCATTCTCTCTGAGTCCTCATGGGCACTACTAATAGCCTTCACTTCTGTTGGAGGCAACAGGCTCAGAGAGCCGAGGCCAGGAGGCGACAGAGCCGGGACCCTCAGCACCTCTGCTGGCCCAGAGCCCAGGCAGTGAACTCTGCACCACCTCTACTCCCCAGCCCCGAAACCATGGGGTGCTGCCTCATTCGGTGATGCCCCCAGCGGGGCTGGGGTTGGACGGATGGGCGAGGCACCCACTCTTCTCTCCGAGGTCCGGAGGTCATGGCCCTGCAGCACGCAGACAAGCCCGGGCCCGGCAGGGCTACATCTGAAGTCCCGCTATCTGCCTCATTTCATCAGGCCGCCAGCGGCCAAGCACAGGAAATTAAAAGCAACTCGTAGATCACAGAGCGTGGCACCAAGTGATCTCAGACAGGAGCTGTCTCCCTTCCCTCCCACTTCTCCCTCTGTGGGAAGGTGGCTCTTAGCAGTCCGTAGCTGACCTTTGCAGAGAGCCAGCAGGTCCTAGCTGCCAGGGCCCCAGAGGCAAGCAAGGAGGCCCTGTCCTCGGAGAGCTCAGAGTCTGCGAGGCAGGTCCCTACCTTGACAGTGGTAATGTGTGTGTGTGTGTGTGTGTGTGTGTGTGTGTGTGTGTATTCTAGAAGGAGACACAGAAAAGAGTGGTGGCCTCTATGGGGCAAACCAAGCTCACAGGTGAAGAGAAACCCAATTTTTCTCTTTATATCTTTCCCATGGCTGAACTTTGTACCATGTGCTTATGTTAACTCTTTTGATAAATAATCCCTACTTTAAAGATGAAATAAGATCAAGGGACTTCGGGGATCCCTGGGTGGCTCAGCAGTTCAGCCTTTGGCCCAGGGCGTGATCCTGGAGTCCCAGGATGGAGTACCACGTGGGGCTCCCTGCATGGAGCCTGCTTCTCCCTCTGCCTGTGTCTCTGCCTCTCTCTCTCTCTCTCTCTCTCTCTCTGTCTGTCTATCATGAATAAATAGATAAAATCTTAAAAAAAAAAAAAAAAAAAGATCAAGGGATTCATAGAGGAGGGACACCTAACCCAGAAAGGAGGGGATGGTTAGAAAAGGTTTCTTTTCAGTGATACTCTTAGGCTGAGTCTTAAAGGACAAAGTGAATGAACAGGTGACCAAGAAAGGGGAAGGACTTCCAGGCAGAGGACACAGGTCAAGCAAAAGTTTAGAGGTCAGGGGGTGCCAGGGAGCTTATTAGAGAGGAAAGGTCGAGCACTGGAAGATGAGGGACTGGATTCTCAGCCCTTTCCTTCCTCCTCCATTTGCCAGCCACATGCTGGAGCATTGCTCTGTTTTGACCATAGGCCTGTTGTGAAATTGGTTTCAAGGGGGGGGGGGGCTGTTAGCTTACGCATTGCCCCATAACGTGTCCACAGTAACATCTCAGAGCTGAGATACCCCATGGGTGTGGACATCTGCTCTTTTTGCTTGCCCAGCATCCCTTCCTCTGATTTTGGCTGAAGTACCCCCTTCCCCGTGCTTTGAAAAGTCTCCCTTTATTCTCCCACGTGGGTCTGAGAGGATGGTAAATGATGACACCCCTACTCCCTGTTACTGCAACCAAAAGAGGTGGGCAGTGGCACAGCTGACCCAGACTTGTCCCCAGGACTCCCTCTCTGAGACTTGATCTTGGTGGGAACCTTATTAGCATGCTGAAAGCCTAGGCTGATTCTCCCCCATGGGGATGCCCGGGAGAGGTTCTGGTTCCTGCCCTTTGGGAGCTGATGGGCCCATTTGGCTGTCAGCTCTATGAGCGAGCGAGAAGCTACCTAGTGAAGACCTTTAGTTGCTTGTTAGCCAGAATCCATTTCTGTCACTTCTAACCAAAGAGCTCTTGTGAATTCATTTTTTTGAGGGTCAAATAAAAATTGGTTTGAGACCCTGTCCTACATGCGATGTACAATCCTCATTCCTGCCCCGATCTTCTGAGGACTTCCTTAATCGCCCGCTTCCACTGAATTATTTTAGCTTATGGATAACCTCACCATCCTGTGTGGGCTGTCAGTGCCAGTACAAACAAGGAACTCAGCATCTTTTCCACAATTTCTCTCTTCTCCCCTAACACTCACTTATACAAGTGAAAGAGAGGGAGTCTTTATTGAAGAGGGAAAGGTTTACAGCACTCACAAAAAAAATGTGTAATCAAAAATTAGACATCCTTGTTTTTAAAATTTCCACAAATATGATTTTCAAGTTTCAATTCCCCCCTGCTGGGCCCTCTCCTCCTCTATTTCCCCTCCTTCAGATTCTCTCACTCAAATTCCCTATTTATTTTTATGTACGAAACACCAATTCGCTCTTCATCACTTTGTCTCCTATCAACCTTCCCTCAGGGTCTCAAGAAAATTCTCCTCCAAAAGAGAATTCTGGGGTAATGTGTTAGCATAGCTGCACCCGACTACAATGATTTCTTGCAGGCAGAAGATTAGGACCAGGCCAAAAGAACTTCTGTGGCTCCTTCCAGTTATAGGAACAATTATTTTGGACTCAGGAAAGGTCATAGTCCTTCTTTTTACTTTAGCTCACGCTGAATTGGATGAGGAGATCATCTGTGCAAGAATGCAGAGAGCTCTCTACAGGCCATTTCGTTTCTCCCCAGAGGCAGAGAGCCCTCTAAGGGAAGGATGCTTTGGGAAGTAGAGTCCCAGGTGAGCTGGGGATATGACCAGTGACCAGCAGTGACTCTGAGCAGGGCAGGTGTCTGGGTGGTGCCTGGCGTCTCCCTCTGCTAAATCCTTGTCATGTTCCTTTGTATGCATAAGCCCAGTCACTGGACACCTGAGGTCCTGAGGACATGAGATCTACATGGTAACCACTCATGATCTCAGTGGTGCTTGATCAATGCCTCTAGAAGTAGCATATTCATTCCCCAGAACTCATCCTTCTCACTAATCATTCATTCAATAAACGTATTACATTCCCCCTCTGTGCCAAGCAATAGGGACAAAAGCAAAATAAAACCTAGCTCTTATCCACGAGAGTCTAAGAACCTAGTGGGGGATGTAAGGAAGAACAGGCAGTTATTACAAGTGGAGATACATTCTGGATCACGAGTCTACTTTTCAAATAGCTATTGAGCATCTTCAGTGTACCAGCCTTTATCAAGGGATAGAGACATATCACTGCAAAAAAGGGAAAAAAAGTTTAAAAAGCTGTGAGCTTGACTGGAGGCAGGGAAAGTGAGCAGGAGAACATTTGCAAGCACCTCACACAAGCACATAGAGTCACTCAGTAAATATTTATCGAATAAATGCTGACTAAAATATAATTAGAGAACATGGCACGGGCTGGGCCAGAAGCAAAAGGGCATTGCAGCTTACTGCTTGGAAATCAGAGGGCACCTTCAAACACAAGACAGCACCTGAACCTTGCCTGAGCAGGGATGTGTGTTGAGTAGAGTATGAGTGTGGTGAGAGCGGTGGGGAAAAGGTGAGCGATGAAGTTGGAAGAAGTCTGGGGTGACAGTGCTGAGGGCTGCCTGTGACATATTAATAGTCAAAAAGCAGTCAGCCCTGACTTCCAGGCAGGGCTGTGAGCCATTGTTGCCTCTATGTGTCTATGTTTTCATGGCAGAAAATGGAAGGTACCACTCACCCACTTGATAACAGAGTTGATAGGAACTTGGGATTTAGAATCTAGCAGCCCGAGGTTCAAATCCCGGCTTTGCTTCCTTTTTAACCCTGAGATGTTGAGCAAGTAACTTAACTTCTCTGAGCCTCATTAGAGTGTCATCTCCGAAACAGGAATCATAATGCCCACCCCAGCAGAGAGTTGTGAAGGAGTACACGGGGTCATGTACCATAAAGTCCTTAAGAGAATGTTTGGCTCATCATGAGTACTTTTTTTTTTTTTTTTTTAAGATTTTATTTATTTGTTTGAGAGAGAGAAAGAGAGAGAGCATGCATGAGCAGGGAGAGGAAAACTCCCCACTGAGCAGGGAGATGGAAGTAGGGCTCAATCCCAGGGCCCTGAGATCATGACCTGAGCTGAGGACAGATGCTTTTTAACCGACTGAGCCACCCAGGTGCCCCTCATAATGAGTACTTTTTAAATGGTTGTTCTGTTACTATCATTATGATAATAATTATTACTATTGTCATTCTTTTTGGAATAATGTTGCTTCTCATCCATCTGCCTATACCGCCTACAGAGAAAGTTACCTTTGAGCCCCACCTCTTCTATATTGGTTATCTCAATAGAGCAAGTGAACTCAGATCCACCATTTGATGGGAAGTGTGGGTTACTCACAGAGAGAAATCCTCTAAGAGCATATGGGCCAATCTTTCTCAATTCACCGCTGAGGAGACTGAGGCCCGGAGCCACTGAAGTCTTGGCCCTGGTCCCACAGCTGCTTAGAGGGAAGTGGGGTTAATCCCCTGGGTTTCCAGATTCCTATCCTATGCCCCTCTGGTTCCAGCCCACTGTAATCCAGTTGACTCCGTTGCTGCGTGTACAGGGCCAAGATTAAAATCAACTTCAAATGCCAACTTTTCAAAAGCCAAGTCTCCTGGAGGAGCCAAAGCTCCTGTCCTGCCCCCCTCACAGAGGTGCCTGCTTTCCTCACATTCTCTCTGCAGCCTCCACAGGCAGCTGCTTCGGTGTCCAAGCCTGGAGCCCTCCTGACCCCTGGAGGAGGAGGTGAGAGGCTCTTCCCAACCAGTGTCAGTTTACAGTGGGAACAAGGCCTGGGGACAAGGCCAGAGAGGGCTGACACAGGGAATGTTACTGCCTCCCCAGGCTCTCATCCCCAGCAAAGGCTGCGTGCGAGTTCCAACGCAGTGGCCTCACCAGAGCATGGGGTATGTTTCTCACCAGCAGGCCTCTGTGGGTTGCTTTGGAGTCAGCCATTCTCTGGCAGCTGTTCAGGCTCCCATGGCTTCCCAGAAGTGCCCTCTTTGTCCTGGGTCACAGCTCTCCTCTGAAAGAGAAGCTCAAGGGGAGACCCTCAGCAGGATGGGAGTAGCTTTTGTTTTTTTCTGGAGCTCCCCCACTTGGTTTCCAAAACCTTCACTCAGGGCTCTAATGGGAGGATTCAAATGGCCCAGACAAGCTACATTAAATACTCAGTTGCTATTTTGTCCACTTTGTGAGACTCAGCGAACCTGCCATATCCACAGTCAAATTAAAGAATTCTTAATGCAAAAGAGATGATTTCCTGCATCATGGATCGCTACATCTGGCCTGACCCACAGATAGCCAGCTCTGGGCTAAGTGAGGCCTGTGTGGGAGCCTTAGCCTAGCCAGTGAGACTCTCCTGCACTGGAGGATGACTGACCAGCTGAACCAGTCAGATCCTCCTGCATGCCCTACTCTGTTCCTAAATGCACACTGGGGCCTTCTATATGCTGGGTAATAGGAAAGGTCCCTTTCCTATTAGGTCCCTGCCCTACTGAGGGCAGAAGGTGCATTCTGCCCTCAGTAGGAATTCAATGTATAACCCTGTTCCACATTAGCAACTTAGATTAGCTGTCAGGATTTTGTTGGGACATGAACACAACTCCCATGTATAAGGTAGCCATTACCTTAAATAAACCAGCACATTTATTAGAATCCTTGACTTCAAGGCACAGAAACTGAACCCAATCTGCCTTAAGGAAAAGTCAGATCTCACTGGCTCATATCTCAGAGGACAGGACAATAGCTGTCCCCAGGAAATCAGATGATGATATCATCTCTCTCACCCTCCTCACCCTCCAACATTTCTCACCCCATATCTCAGCTCTCTGCTTCTCTCCATGTGTTGGACTCATTCTTTCCTAAGAGAGAAGAGGTCTCTCCACACAGCGGGAGGCATGGCATAGTCAGCTCCAGGCTTCATCAACCCAGATTAGCAACACACAGGGAGAAAGAGGATCTCTCTCTCCCAGACCCCACAGATGAAACTCAAGGGAAGGAGGCCAATAAACCAAATTTGAGTCACAGGGCCACCACTGAGCCAATCGCTGTGGCAAGGGATATGAGATACTATGATTGGTCAGGATTTGGTCACACGGCGACACCCCTCAGCCCACCAGAACCAGATGGGAAAGAGGAACAGTTCCTCAAAGAAGAGAGTGTGCTCTTTCCATGGGCAAATGAAGCAGATGCTAAACAAAATGGAGGAGAGAGAGGGAGAAAGTTCTGTTATACCAGAAAGAACAAAAGGAAAAGCTATTGCCCTACAGAAGAAAAAAGTAGGCAGATCTGCCGGGTGCTGGGCCTTGTGCGTCTGTGTTACTCATGAAGCCATATGGCCATCCTACAAGGCAGGCAACAACCATTGTTTCTCCCCATTTACAAGAGAGGGAACTGATGCCGAAAGATGTTTTTAAAAACCCATGTCACTGAACGCCCCTCAGCAAGTAAGCAGTGGGGCTGGGATGTGAACCCAAGTTTGTGTGATTCCAAAGCCTGCTCTGCCAGCCAAAGGCAGAATATAACCCAGCTAAAAGGTGGAGGGGCGAACAATGAGTCCCTCCTCTATTTATAGACAGAGAACAAAACCAGACTGCACAAAAGGGCAGAAGTGCCAAAAAGGGAAATAGTTTTTCCGGGTCCTTCATGAGGACGGACATTCTTTGCTCCCCAAATGGAGACTGCACTGGAAAGTAAGCTCGCACATTATTCTGCAGCAGCCAGGAGACCGTGGCCAAGAAAGGACAAGGGATTCAGCAGCCCAGGGGGCGCCCGTGGCCTGCAAGAGGCGCAGCAGCAGAGGGCTGGGTCCAGACCTGATCCTTAAAGGGACTCACATCAAGTTACTGGTCGAGAAAGGGAGGTTTCAAAGGGAGATTTGAGAAGTTTGAGAAGTTTGGCAATAAATATGAATCTTAAATTACAGGGAAACCATGACTGATGAGGAAGGGTTAGAAGAATTGGATCTTGGGCAGCCCCTGGGGCCCAGCAGTTTAGCGCCGCCTTCGGCCCAGGGCGTGATCCCGGAGACCCTGGATCGAGTCCCACATCGGGCTCCCTGCATGAAGCCTGCTTCTCCCTCTGCCTGTGTCTCTGCCTCTCTCTCTCTGTGTGTCTCTCATGGATAAATAAATAAAATCTTAAAAATAAATAAAAAATAAAAATAAAAGAATCAGATCCTAATGAAAACAAGTGCTTGCGTTATTACAGATAGAAAAGTACTAGAGAGGGCGTGCCTTTAACAGAAAGAAATATCCAAATTAAACTGCCTAGTGAAAACCGTAGGCCAGGAGAACAATGAGTCTGAGTTATGGTGTATTCTTTGTTGGTTTGTCTTCCTGACACTTTTCCTCCACTTTTCTTGTGAACATCAAGTACACATTCCTGCACAGAGGGTGCCATATCATACTTTATTCCACTGGATGCAGTAGTTGATTGACCTAATGTGACTCAAGCCAAGCCATAGGTTCCCTTCTGGGATCAGTGTACGGGTGTTAGGAAAGAGCAGTCCTCTCTCTCCCCTGGGGTAGGCTGGCCTCACCAGCAGGAGACAGCGCAGACAGCTCTAGTCTCCATCAACCTTGATTAGCAACAACCAAGGCAAAGGAGAATTTCTGTCCCCCTGGCACCTGCACATAAAATTCAAGAGAAAATACCTCTCCTGACTATGGGAAGGGATCCCATCAAGTGGGAGGGAGTGAGGCCAGCCCAGAGAAGAGGAGAGAGACAGACAGACAGACAGACAGACAGAGAGAAGCAGAGAGAAAGAGCATCCTCCGGTCATACCCACTTTCCAGCCTGGACTCTCTCTTTGCGTAAGACAGCTAGAATTGGGCTTCTATAACAACCAGAATAGAGCTCCCTAACAAAACTCCCATTGAAGCTTCAACCAATAGGATGGGGTACACTGTGAATAGAAATGAAAATTGTGACCAACTAGAGTCACTGAAAATTAATAATAATAATAATAATAATAATAATAATAATAATAATAAAAAGATGTGGGCCTCCATCTCCAAGGAGTTCAAAGTTTTGAGAAGTTCTTTTGCTTTCCTGCTAGAGATAGGAAGACCTTTAGAAATGTCAGTAATAGTGTATGTGCGATAGGGGGAGTGGGTGACAGAAATAGCCTTGGGTAGTTACAGTCTTTCTCCAAAAGAAAAATGAGAATAACCCAGTTATTGGTTGGACAAATACACACAGAAACCAGGAAGGTGGTGCACAGAGCTTTGCGTTTTCCTGAAAGAGACATATTAGCACACAGGGACACTCTCAGAGGGCTTTCAGAACTCCTCTCTCTCAGGCTTAGCCTGTCTTTCCTGGGACTCCCTGGCCTTTAGGATTCCTCTGCCCTCCTTCCCGGGGTCCCAGAAAACTGGTTCCACAAACCAAGGGCAGTGGGAGGCAGTCAAACCTGATTCCTCTAGGGAGGGAGCTCCAGGCCCATCAGCAAAGTATCGAAGCCCCACAGTGGATACCACTGTCTCTCTCTGAGCACTCTTCCATGACCTACCACCGTGGAGGTGTCTATCTTTTCTCTCTTACCAAAAGCAGTTTTCAAAAAAAGAGAGGGGTATGAAAAAGAAAAAAATTGCATAGCGCAGCATGAAGTGAGGGACTCTGGGCAGTCCCCTTTGCCTACCACTGCACAATAGATCCCAGCGCTCATGCTTGGCAGGTCACTTACAAACCAGAAACCACAGTATAAAATGCATGCCATTTTTTAAACTCATACGATAAAAGATATTTTTACATATGTAATAAGGCTGCAATAAGGAGAATTTTTAAATTGATGGCTTCCACTGGGTTATAGAATTCTTTTCAAAATCAGAGAACCCTCCCCCCCCCACACTGTCTCACATATGTTATTGGTAAAGAATTAAGGGATACAATCTTTCTGGTGGGCTATTTGGCAATGTGCTTCAAAGGCCTTGAAAAATGTCATATCTTGACTCAGCAATTTTATTTTTTGGATGTGATTGTAGTTGACACACAATGTACGTTAGTGGTGTAGGACACACACATAACTAGATGTAGGACATAGTGATTCAACATCTCTATATGTTCTGCTATGCTCATTACAAGTGTATCTCCCACCTGTCCCCGTGCGACATTATAGTACCATTGACTGCATTCCCTATGCTGCACCTTTCACACTCGTGACTGACTTATCCCATAACTGGAAGCCTGGACCTCCCACTCCTCTCCCCCCATTTTACCCAGACTCCTCACCCCCACCCCACCCTCATTTGACAGCCATCATAGCCAAGTTTGTTCTATGTATTGATAGATGACCCAGCAATTATAATTGCAGAGCATGGACTCTGAAGCCAGATCGGCTTCACCATCAATCAGCCATGTGATTTAGCCTCTGAGTCTTAGTTTCCTTACCCCAAAAAGAGGGATGATAGCAGCATCTATTTTTTAGGTTGGTTGTGAGGATTAAATGCAATATATGTAATGCCTTAGAATGGTGTCCAGCGTATGATTACAGGCTACATAAGTGTTAGCCTCATAAGTGGTCACAGATAGGGATAGAAATACATCTCAATATTATTTTAATCAGCAAAATTTTAGGAAACATCTAATAATAAGTAATTGGTTAGAAATTACTTGGGTAATTGGTTAGGGTACATCCATAAGATGAAAAACTGCATAACCATTTTTTAAAATGATGTTAATTTTTTTAAAAGATTTTATTTATTTATTCATGAGAGACACATAGAGAGAGGCAGAGACATAGGAGAGGGAGGAGAAGCAGGCTCCCTGCAGAGAGCCCTATGCAGGACTCGATCCTTGAACCCCGGGATCATGACCTGAGCAAAAGGCAGAGACATTCTACCACTGAACCACCCAGGTGCCCCCATATTGATTTTAAGATTTTATTTATTTATTTGACAGAGAAATACACTTGATTTAAGCAGTGGGGAGGGTCAAAGGGAGAGGGGGGAGCAGGCTCCTCACTGAGCAGAGAGCCTGATATGGGGCTTGATCACAGGACTCCAGGATTATGACCTGAGTCGAAGGCAGACTCTTAACTGACTGAGCCACCCAGATGCCCTTTAAAATCATATTTAAAAGAATATTTATGATTTGGAATATCTCCATAATGTATTGTTAGGTCAAAGAAAACATAATCAGATTTCAAATAGTATGTACAATATAATATAAATATAAAAACTAAAAAGTGAAGGAAATACTTGAAAGTATTATTGCCAGGTATCTCCAGTTGATGGTTCAACCTTGTCCGCACACTGGAATCACCTCTGGAGTTTAAAAAGCAATGCCTATGGAGGACCTTGCTCCTAGCAATTCTGATGTCATTGGCCTGGAATATTGCCTGGACCAGGGTCTTTATTTTCTTCTGTGTGCTTGTTTCTTTCCCCTACTTTTTCCCCTGAAATTTTCTAAAATAAACATGCATCACTTTTATAACTAGAAATTAAAACCATAAATGTTATTTAAAAGACATCTCAATCACTCCCACGAGACTAGCTGACTAAGCAGCTGTGCCAGCCCCTGCTTTACAGGGTTCTTTTCTCCCAGGGAGCACTCAGAGAGGGAAGCTGGGGTTGGCAGGAGCACGAGAGGCAATCTCAGAGTATGAGTCACAGCCCTGGAGAACAGACTAGGGAGGGGGCACTCAATGGGGAGATGAGGGGCTGTGGTTCCAGGTGAGGACACAGGACACTGAAGGGACAGGGGCAGGGGAGCCAGAGGCCCCAAGGCCGGCTCCTAGAGGGCCAAGAAGTTATGCACTGTGATGTATGGCCTTCCCACTGCCGGAGGCCTTGCTCAGTGGCCCTTGAGATACTGGGATTTTGTTTCCTTATGTCAGCACCGCATTTTCTCCTTTCCAGCACACTCACTTGATAAGGGCAGAGATGAGCAGAGCCCCAAGGAGAAAGGAAGCAGAGGAAGGTCTGCAGTTGCTAACAAATGTAACTGACAAGGAGTCCAGGGCTGTTCCTATTTTTCACCCTGTCTCTAATATTAAATGCGCTGGGTCTGATGACTGAGCTGCTTCATCCCATATTGCATTTACTTTTTTTTTTTCCATTCATTCAGCAAATCCTTATGGAACTCTGATTATGTGCCAAACCCTGTGCCAAATACTTTTCATCATTTCATTCTTATCTGGAGCTTTAAACTAATGACCCAGGTACTGTTAATAGGTGGCTTTTTTACAGATGAAGAATTTGAAGCTCAGGGAAGTTAGTGGCCTAAAGTTTTCCAGCAAGTTGTTACTCATTACCATCATTATCAGAATGGCTACCATATACTGAGCACCTACTATGTGCCAGGCACTGTTCTCGGAGCTTTACACTCATTTTTGTCGTCAACCCACCTCTTTACCCCACTCCCCTCCCCTACCCCAGCAATGGCTCCATGAAACAACGATTATTATTACCCCTGATTTACAGGTGAGGAAACTTAGCACAGAGAAGGAGAATTACTTGCCTACGGTAACACAGCTTTTAAGCAACAGAAAGGGATTTACAGTCAAGAGAGTCAAAATCCTGGGCTCCTATTCTTCAGCTGTAAGTTGTGCTGCTCCCACAACTTAGTGCTGAGCTTCGGAAGTGAGGCCAGGCAGGGTGCCTTTAGTATGCAGTGCATTAAGATGCTTACATCAATTAAAGACATTCACTCCAATTGAAGAATTTCACCTGTCTTGGCCTGTTCTCAGTACCGAAGATTTCTACATCCTACAAATGAATCACATGAGGAGCTTGAAACCTACTCCAACCTAATTTGGTTTCTTTTCTCCTTTAATTCTAATTCTCTTTATAACTGCTATTTCAGGCATGTGCCCATTACCATCCAAAAAGCCATGGCAGGAGAGAATTATGGAAAGATGAAAGAGAAGGCAAGAAAAGGGCACCTGCTGGTTGCCACGGTGAAATGTTCAAAGGAAGCAGGAGACAGCCATTAGCATTCAGTTTAATGGTGTGTTTAGTCCCATCCATAACTGAAAGTGTGTTTACTGTTTCATATTTCCTTTGTGAGAGGGAGCCACAAATCTCATTCTCCATATTGAGAGCCAGTTAATGGTTCTAATTATGTGTCAGCTCACACTGTTCCTCAACCAAAGGATGGGGCAATCAGAGTTCCCCACTTACCCCAGGCTGTGCAAGCAGACACCTTGCACCTTGGTCCCCTGGAACTTGCCACTTGCTCCTCAGTGGTTACTGATAACCCACAACTGCTAGGGATGTGGCCCAGAGCACCACCACATGGAAATTGAAATGTGGTCACTTCAAAGCCCCAGTGCTTCCCGTGTAAAGGGCCCTCCACGAGCTATTTATCCACCCAATACTCTGCAGGGTTGTCAAGCTCTGTTGCCCACACACTGAAGGTGGGGATACTGAGACAAAGATGTTCGATCTGGAATGTGAATCAGCCAATTCCAAGAAGGGAATGGAAAAATTCCAACCTTCTTCCTCTCTCAGTGGTCCTCATGCCTGGAAGCCTTTCAGAACCACCTGGGAAGCTCCGGCTCCATCCTAGAGCCAGAGCATCAGAATTCTGGGGCTCGGGACCAGACATTTCTACTCACAAATACTCCTCAGGCATTTCAGCTGTGCAGCAGGGAGTGAGAATACTGCTCTGAGCCCTTTGAAATTTCTCGCAGGCCCTGACTTCTACATCTGGCGTTTCACTCCCTCTGCCCAACAGATTTCTTCATTAAATTAGAGTGTCCTGCAGATAGCATGGTTCCATGGTAAGCATGGGGATGTGGCAGAACAGTTGGCCTGGGTTTGAATCCCAGCTCTGTCACTTCCTGGACAAGTAATTTAAACACACAAGGCTACAATCCTCTCATTCGTAAAACCAGAATGGGAATCTTGGCTTCCTTACTGGGCTGTCGAGAGCAAAAAGCTCCTGGCACACAGTTGCACCGGTCAAGGGTAGCCATCACCATGGATAACTGTGATCTAAACGTACAGGGGAAAGAGAGCTGTCCTGGACCAGTGGGTTTCTGCTGGGAGCATCAGGGGTAGTGCCCAGCTTACACACTCCAATACTGTTGTCAACACACAGTGGGAGGGTGGATTTTCCCCTGGTTCAGCTACAGAGAGGCCTAAAAGCAGCAACTAGGATCGCAGACTGAACAACTGCCCTTTTTTTTTTCCAGCTCTAAAAACTTAGTCTGAACATCCAGATGCAAACTAACAGGGGAAAAAAAATGACAAAAATGCAAAAACACCAATTATCTGGCTTGGGGCAGCAGACACAGATTCAGATCATGGCCCTGATTTTCCAGTTTCCACATATGCATATAGGTTTCTCACAGACAATATCTAACATGCATTGAGTGCTTGCTGTATACCAGAGCCAATTCTTTCTATGCCTTGCCTCATTCAATTCTCACAACAGGCCTCTAAGAGAGATGCTGTTTTAAGTAAGCAACCAAGGCTCAAAGAGGCTGAATACTATATCCAAGATTACACAGTAAGTGAATTGAGACCTAAATTCTATGAGCCCTAATCTTAACCAACATACTATCACAGGTCCCTGGTATCTATGTGGCAGAGTAAATACTTGGTGATTATCCCATGGCCAATGGTTAGTAAAGGCTTACTACCAGCAACGATGTGTCAATCCCCAAAATCTAGCTCAGCAGCTTGATTGTCACCTTCCTCCAACCCCTGGTCCTTCTTCCACTGAAAGCCTTTAGGAAATAACACCACCACCTTTACATAGTAGTATTAGAGTCCACAGAAATATCAGATGACCTGCAGACCCCCAATCATCATGGAATCAGATCAAGAAGCAATATCAGCAACCTTTGCTTATAAGACTTTTCAATGCTAGTTCCTACCTCTGAATGCATTCTATCCTCCAAACAAGCCTGTGAGTAGGTGTGCTCCCACTGCAAAGAGAAGACAAGTACAGCAAGAGAGAGTAAAAACTAGGACCAGAAAATGGCCAAGCACTTTTTTTTAAAGATTCATTTATTCATTTTAAAGAGAGAGAGAAAGAGTGCATGAGTGAGGGGAGGGGCCGAGAGAGAGAATTCCCAAGCAGATTCCCCACTGAGCATGGAACCCCACACATGGCTCCATCTCATGACCCTAAGACCACAATCCGAGCCTAAACCAAGAGTCAGACACTGAACAGACTGAGCCACCCAGGCATCCCAGGAGCAAAGCACTTCTACCTCCTACTTTTTCTCTCTTTTTTTTCCTTTGTTCTCTATTGCACATTTTCGGGGAGGCAATATAATATAGCATAAGACTGGTGAACACTAATGAACATTTTTGAGCATAACTAGCATTATTATGTATTATTCTGCTAATAGCTGGGACCCCAGGAATGAGCAAGTTAGATAAGCTCCCCAATCTCATGGCACATTGTAGTGGAGAGAGCAGTTTTTGGTAAATATTTATCAAATAATTTCAGCTTGTGATAAGTGGTATGAAAGAAAGGGTTTTATGATGAGATAAAGAATGGCAGGATGGGGCGAGTATCAACATGGGGGCGTCTCAGACACTACAGAAAGTTTCATCCCTCTCAAGTGCTGGCCCTTGAATCCTGGAAGAGGAAAAAACAGATGGAAATGGGCCCAAGTGGTGTTTTGAAGCACTGTGATGGTAAAGGAGGCAGGTTATTCATAGTGCTTCTGCCCTCTGACCCTCTCCTGTTTGATTGGCTTTGTCCCCAGGATGAGAGAAGTAGAACACTCAGCCCTGTATTCATGTGCTCTGATGAGGCCCCTTTTAAGTCACAGCTAATCTGCCACAATCAGCCTGCAATCTGCAGCACAGACCCAACCACCCCAGCAAATCAGCCCCAGACCCCTGGGAACCCATCCTGGCACACTGGTGCCTTCCTCTCTCATAACCCCCTTCCCCCCTCCCTCTGCTCCCATGTCTACAAGTTCCTCCCTCCACTTTCACCTACCCTCCTTCCTCTACCTCCCCATGGCTAGGGGATGTGGAGCCCATGGAGACCTGGGGTGGGGGCCCTCTGACCCCCTTCACCACTACCTGCGGTGTGACTAGATTTCATTCCCTGGGTATGGGCCCAGCAGTCCAAAATAGAAACAAGAATCAATGCCTGAGGAGGGGACATTTCTAGAGAGGCATAGGTCTGGGTGCCACCGGAGGGTGACCCTAAGGACATATGTGCATCCAAAGGAATATAGACCCAGAGAATACTCACCTGCATGTATATGATACTTGACAAACCATGTTCCTAAGATTTATCTTCCCAGCAATCTTCAAAGGCATGGGGCAGGTGAGGGAAGGAGCTCAGTGGTCCTAAGAGTTTTGCTCAGAGCCACTCAGCTGATGAGTGGAATAACCAGGACAAAAATCTGGTTTTTTTTCAACATTCCCTCCCCCAGCCCTCCACCCCCAAATATCCAGTTTGCTTCCTCTGCACTGTCAGAGCTCTCCTCTAAAACAGAAGCAATAGGGTATATATATATATATATATATATATATATAGAGAGAGAGAGAGAGAGAGAGAGAGATTTATTTTAAGGAGCAGTTCACACAGTTGTGGGGATTGGCTGCTCTGAAATCTGCAGAGCAGGCCAGCAGACTGAAAAATCCAGGTAGGAGTTGGTGTTGCAGTCTGGAGTCTGAAGTCCATAAGGCAGTCCAGCAGCTTGGAAACACAGGCAAGGTCTCTATATTACTCTTGAGTCAGAATTCCTTTTTCACTGGAAAAACCTTAGTTTTTACTCTCAAGGCTTCAGTTGATTATGTGAGGCCCACATTACGGGGAGTAAGTAGTCTGTTTTACTTAACATCAACCGATTGTAAATGTTAACCACATCTACAGAATACCTTCACAGCAGCAACACAGGGCCTAGTGTTTTTGACCGAACAATGGAGCGTGACAGCCTCCTAGCCAAGTTGACACACCCACTTTGGGACATTTTCATGCATCATCTCCCTTAATCTTCACAATAACCTGTGAGGGGCTGCTGACATGATGCCCATTTCACAGATGAGGAAACTGAGGCTCAAAGGGATAAAGGAATTTATCTGATCTCTCATATGGCTCGGGTGGTTGAGCTAGGAGAGACTACCTCCCATTAAAGAGACTTCTCAAGGACCAAATTCTGTGGCTGGAAAGCAGCAGTTTATCCTTAAAATTCAGGTAACTGTAACATGAGACTTGTGTTTGGCATAAACACACCAGAATTTGCATAAAATGTAGCGATCTTAAAAGGCATTTTAAGCACTGCTAGAATATATATATATAGATGATTCTTTGGGCCTTCTTCAAGGTGTTTAGGGATACGTACACACTCTCCACAAGGAAAACTGGGTGAATGGGGGACTCCAAAGGGATTTTGCACTATTTATCCTGTTGTACCCTTCGAAATTTGAACCATGTGAATATGTTGGTCACTAAATTAATTAAATTTAAAATAAATAATAAACAAAACAAAAATTTTCTAAAAGATCCCACTAGGGTCTCAGCCTCACGACTGTATAATTGCACTTTGCTCTGGACACAGAAAAAAGATGAGGCAGGCAGTCATGCCAGCCAACCTGTTTATCAATACTTGGCACTCAGTGACTCTAGCTTCTTCCAAAAATCAGAACCACTCTCAAAGAATGAGGATTTGCCACCAGTGAGGATATTCAAAGAATTTGCTTCAGGCTCTGAAAACAATTCCAAGAGGAGTTTGAAAATCCTTTTGAGCGAAAGCAGTATCATTGGAGAAAGTGTACATCACCCCCAAGGTGAGGCTTTGAAGGAGGAGAATTCACTAGGCTGTGTAAGTTTAAGTTCCATTCTCTTTTTTTTCTACCTTTTTTTTTTTTAATCTGTCACATTACAGTCTTCAAGTACCTAATCGACTACCACATGAAAAGATGAGACCAGGCACTGTAAAATCAAATCCCTTCCCAGGGCAAGCAGGTAGCAAAAATGTACAAAGCTTCCAGGAAGGGGTGCCTGGGTGGCTCAGTCAGTTATGTGTCTGCCTTCCACTCCAGTCATGATCTGGGGATCCTGGGATGGAGCCCCAAGTCGGTCTCCCTGCTCAGTGGGGGCTCTGCTTCTCCCTCTTTCTCTGCCCCTCCCTCTCACTTGTGTTCTTTCTCTCTCAAATGAGTAAATAGAATCTTAAAAAAAAAAAAAAGCTTCCATTGAAAGATGAATGGATAAAGAAGATGTGGTCTATGTATACAATGGAATATTCCTCAGCCATTAGAAACGACAAATACCCACCATTTGCTTTGACATGGATGGAACTGGAGGGTATTATGCTGAGTGAAATAAGTCAATCGGAGAAGGACAAACATTATATGGTCTCATTCATTTGGGGAATATAAAAAATAGTGAAAGGGAATAAAGGGGAAAGGAGAAAAAATAAGTGGGAAATATCAGAAAGGGAGACAGAACATGAAAGACTCCTAACTCCAGGAAACGAACTAGGGGTGGTGGAAGGGGAGGTGGGCGGGGGGTGGGATGACTGGGTGATGGGCACTGAGGTGGGCACTTGATGGGATGAGCACTGGGTGTTATTCTATATGTTGACAAATTGAACACCAATAAAAAATAAATATATATATATATATATATATATATATATATATATATATATATATATATAAAAGGCTTCCAGGAAGTGTAACTGGGAGTTGTGGGCACCATAGCAAAAAGACCCTGCCTGACTACCCGAAGCACCCACACTTAAAACATCATGTTGGGGGAGCCTGGGTGGTAACTCTCAGTTTGGCTCAGGTTGTGCCCTTAGGGTCGTGAGATGGAACCCCACATCAGGCTCCATGCTCAGTGTGGAGAATTGAGATTCTCTTTCTCCCTCGCTCTCTGTCCCTCCAGGTCATGCTCTCTCAAATAAATAAATAAATCTTTTTTTTTTTTTTTTTTAATAAAATAAGTAAAACATTGTGTTAGGCAATGGTCTTGTCTCAGGTCAGATTTGGTCATAGTCTACCATTTTGCCTCCACTGAATTAAGCTTTCTCTTCATGGATAAAGGAGAACTGAAGGCAGCAGAGAATTAGGAGGAAGGCTTCAGATCACTAATAATGGAAGTCCATTAATAATGAAATGATTAGTCACAGGAGGAATGAGTTTCCTGTTGCTGGAAAGCATTCAAGGAACACTAGTTGATTTCATGCTGGCTAGGTGGTCAGCTGTGAAATTCAGTGGTCACTGTGAAATTGATGACCCAGAAATTTCTCTCCTACCTCAGATTTGATAGGTATGTAACTGATGAATGACAGACTCAGGGGAATGAATATTCACATCTAACCAGTGCTCTGTTCACAGCCTTTCTCTCTGTTCTTTCCTTCCCTGCTCTGTTTCCAACAACCAGAAGTGCTCCATGGCATAGATTTAATTTTTATATTTGTGAAAAAGACCTTTCTTCTCTCTCCTCCATTGTCTTTCTTCCTTTCTTCCATTGTCTTTCTCTTTCTTTCTTTCTTTCTTTCTTTCTTTCTTTCTTTTTTTTCTCTTTCTTTCTTTCCTTTCTTTATTTTTTCTCTTTCTTTTCTTTCTTTTTCTTTCTTTCTTTCTTTCTTTCTTTCTTTCTTTCTTTCTTTCTTTCTTTCTTTCTTTCTTTCTTTCTTCTCTCCTTCCCTTTCTTTCTTTTATATTTCTCCCTTCCCTCAGCCCTCTTCTTCTGCTAATTGCCCCTAGAATTTCTTTAGGAAACTCTTCTGTCAGGTGGTTCTAATGAGCCTCCACTTCCTGCTCCAATATTGATCATGTGACCCAGGCCTGTCCAATCGCTGTCATTTAATCCCCAGAATACAGTGATTGATTCAGGCATATGATGAACAAATACAGTGAATACAGGGACACACAACCTCCTTTTCCACTGGTCGTTGACATGGAGGACATAGACATGGAGATGCTGCAACCATTATGCCACCATGTTCTGCCCGGAATGAAGATTACTCAGAGGCCAGAGGAACTAAGAAATGGAAAGAGATTGGGTCTGAAACCCGTGGATCAACTTTCTCTGGATTTTTCTGTTATGTAAGACAATTCCTTATTTTGCTTAAAGTCTTTGGTTGGGTTTTTTGTCATTTATCACCAACATAGTTCTGATGAATACATTTGCCAGTAACAATGTGTTCCTTTGGGTTTGAGAATTGAGAGAATTCTCGATCTGCCAAAATTTCCCATGAAAATGAAAATATTTTTGAGAAGGAGACTGATATAATGGGTAGAATCTAGGTATTATAAAGATGACAAGGACCTCTGAAATTTCCTTTCTGAAGCCCCTAGTGATTTTCAAGTTTTATGTCAGCAACACAACACTTTTCCAAGAAACTCATACACGGAATCATCATATATAAGTATATCTTTTCCTGCCTGTTCCACTCTGGTTGTACAAGTACAACAGGGGTGCCACTAGGCCTTTGTACAACACTGCCTCTATTACCCAAAGCTTTACCTACTCACCCTTTCTCCCTACTCACCCTAAGCCAGTTTGCTAAACAAACTACCAACCTCTGGATAATTCAGTATAAATAGTACTTGCATTGAGATCCTGTCTCTAAAGTTTGGGGTTTAGTGCCCTGCTAACATGCTCCCACATCACCCTATCCTCCCCCTCACAGCACCTGTAACACATTGAGCTGCCATCACTCACATTTTTACCTGCCTGCCCACTGAACATTGGCTCTGAGGGTAGCGATCAGGTCCTAAGCACTTCTGTGTATAACGTATATCACGCCCATAATATTTGTGGAATGAATGAGTGCGTGCATGAGTGGATAAACGAGACCTTGTGCCCCCATGGTTTAACCTACGTGCAGAGATTGGGCTATAGAAGGCAGAATTAAGAGCAGTCTTCCCCACTTCCTACAAATTCTTCTTCCCCACCAGGCTTCCTCTGCTTTTAACAATTCTACCCCAGAGTTTTGTTTCTTTGTGTTAAGGGACACCAGTCCCTTCTCTAAGAGCAAGCATCCTTTGGGTGGGTGACATCACGTCCCACTGAAATGTAAGCTCCAGGAAAGCAGGGCTTGTTTTCTCCATTTGGTAAATAAATGAATCAGAGGGCATTCCTGCTGCAATAGAATTTAGAGGGCAGATTGTTCAATGATTTCCAAAGGATTGTGTTCTGAGGGACTAATATTTTGAGGAAAGAAAAGTCTTCCAAATACGTATGTGAACCACTGCGTACTATTTCCCAATTTTAATGACTCCCAATGCATGTTAAAAAGTAAAGACTCTAAGCAATTCCTGTGGTGAAGGTGCCTATTTAGTTTGTTCGGCCCAGAGTTTTCCAAATTTATTTGACCAGAGAACGATTTATATTTGTTTGATGCCTTTAATGTAATGCCTATTGACGTCCCACAGAACTAATGTTTTGGGGACATGTGTTTGGGAAATGCTACCCTAGAACAGTTTGCTCATTTCTCAGTGGACTTATAATGGTTGACCTCTTTACAAAAGCTTTCTATTTCAAGTGCTTGCTTTGCTACTATCTCCTCTAAGCCTTACAAAATGCTGAGAGATCAATGAGATAGTATTCCTATGTTGGAGATAAAATAGAAATGCAGAGGGGTTAAAGGATTTGCTCAAGGTCACAAAGCTAGTTAGCAACAGAGATGAGAAGAGATTCCAAGTCTCATATTTATCCAGTTATCACTAATTAACACCTTAGCAGGTGTTTATCCAATTTTTTTCCATACCAGGAAAGCAAGTTGAAAGCAGCATCTTTCTCAAAGAAACCTGAGATTATTATTGCTTGGGGAAGAAAAGTATTCAAGAATATGAGAATTCTTGCTAAGAATTTGGATTGATTTTTCTCCTTGCTAAAAACTTCAAAAGATTAAGAATGACCCCAAGTATCCTGCTTGCCTTTACTATCTGTCATATGCATTCTTCAAGGCCAGAGGTGGCACATTTATGGCACACAGGCCATCAGGACCCTGCTCTTGACCAGGACAGACATGGCTAAATCATTACCAGCTACTAAGGCCCAGTATGGCCCAGAATTCCCTGAATCGAGACTTCGGGCAGCCACTATTGACAGAGCAGGGTTGGCCCAAACCTGAAGTCTGTTTGAGGTCTTTGATTCTTCCTTCTACATAGCTCCCTCAGGCTAATGGGGTTTACGAATATACTCCTCAAAGTGTCAGGTAGGGTTTCCTTTCTATTTGCCTGGAGAATACATCTTTCAGACTTCAAAGAATTGATGCTTATTTGTTTAAGAACTCAGCGATACACATATAGAAGTAAAAGAGTTTGGAAACAAAGAATTATACTACTAAAAGCATTATTATTGAAATTATTACTCTTTTTCATCTGTCTAGACTAGAGACAGCATGCTTTATCTTCCTACTTTCTACTTCTAATTTTGGCCCATTGTTCTAACTATTCATTGCTCCATCCCAAGTGACTCAAATAATTTTTAAAAATCAAAACTAAATGGAGCTTCATTTTAAACAGACCTTAGATATGGTAACATTTATATGCATTTTACTTACAGTAAAGGGTAACTAAGACACAAACTGAGAGCAAGCAATACTCAGTTCCAACTATTGTTGGACTTAGTACCTCTATGCAAGAGGGGCCCTGCCGAAGTGCCTGCACTTTAGAGAGGCCAGTCTGGTCCCTCCTCTGACTATACCAGTCCCCATAGTGTGAGGACTCCTGGGGCCCAAAGACTCCTACCCAGCACCTGCACTCACCTCTCTCATTAACTACCAAGCACCCTGGAATCTCCTTTCTGCAGGACCCTGAGTTCAATCTGGGACCATGCAGATCTCGTCCCCAGAGTCTACCCTCCTGAGAGGGTATGGATGGAGCTTGGCTGTGGTGTGGGGTGTGCACCCACCTGCATTCAAGGCCCCGCGTGGTGCAAGATGGAGCTGAGAGTAGAAGAGAAAGAGAGACATCCAGGTAAACTCCCTACCCTGCAGTGTTCTACAAATGACTTGAAACCTGGTTTTCCAGATCATTATGCAGATCTATTCATTAAAGTAGGAGGATAGAATATATCTTATTTAATAGTTTTCTGGATTGGTTTACACATTTTAAATATTCATACATATGTAAGTGGGCCTCCATTTGTAAGTACTCTTATTTTGAGCCCCATGGATCTTAGATGTGGACCTGATTGGGCCCTTTTGGATCTTTTGGTTCTTAAAACAGCCTTACCTGATTTTTTTTGTATGTGATCTGTCATTCAAGGTCAATCTGATGTATAATCCTACTCTCAAGGGAACATGCAGTGATGTCTCTGTCTCTACATTGCATTTTTTTTTCTACATTGCATTTAAAAAGGCATTCATTAGGGCACCTGAGTGACTCAGTCAGCTGAGAGCCCAACTCTTAGTTTTGGCTTAGGTCATGATCATGACATTGAGCCATGCATCAGGCTCCATGCTCAGCAGGAAGTCTGCTTAAAGATTCTCTCCCTCTGTCCTTCCCCTCTCCCTCACTCTCACCCTCTCTCTAATAAATAAATCTTTTTTTAAAAAAGGCGT
Organism: Canis aureus; assembly: GCF_053574225.1. Lineage (NCBI taxonomy): Eukaryota > Metazoa > Chordata > Mammalia > Carnivora > Canidae > Canis > Canis aureus. Next base: position 52,906,554 of record NC_135614.1, read on the forward strand.
TCAGTTATTTACTGAACAACCAGAAGCTTCTTCAGCTTTATGAGGGAGTTAAAATCTACCAGATGGTTTATCTTCTTCTCAATCAAATGACATAACATAGGTAGCAATGCTTATAAACTATAAAGTGTTATTCAAATATAAAGGATTTTTATTTCTGTTTTTTTTTTTTTAAAGCATCTTATGGAGAGGACGGGCTGTGATTTCCTTCATCACTGTATGACTAGGGGTGTCAGAAATCTCATTTGTGATTCTAATCAGAAGCAGGGAAATGAATGACTTTTAAAATACTCTAGTTTTCCCATGATCTTTTCATAAGTGTGTATTTGGGGTCCCTGTCACTGAATATACATACCTGCATAAGGTAAATGATTTTAATTTCATATCCCTGAGGAGGATGTGTAGAAAGCCACCAGCAATACCAGAAAATGCATGACCCTTGTATATTTCCACCTTTCCAGATCGTCTCCAAACATCTGAGCAGGTGTTCAATTTTCTCTGAAGCTTGGAAGCATATCAAGGCTGAGGAGCGTTCATCACTGCCAAGCAAATCAATCACAACCAACTAAGAATCCACATGAATGCCCAGGAGGCAGTGGGCATTGTGACTTAGGAGAGCCCAGGGTGAAAGGAGAGAACTTCACTCAAAAGCAGCTTCCCAGTTATCCAGGCAGTGAGGCATAGGAAAAACAGAAACCCAGAGAGCTCCCAAAGTTTATTCCACTCTTCAGTTCCTCCCTGCTTCTCCTACTATACCCTCTTAACCCAGGCATTGACAAGCAGGCCCAAGACTTGAGAAATTGCCATTCTCAAAACTAATTGATGTCTACGTATCTCTTAGGGCTTCTGGTTAGCAGAGATTTACTGTTCTATTCTTGCTGAGCAGCTACTATGTGCCAGGTTCTATTCTGAGCCCTGGGAACAGTGGTGAACAAGATGAACGTGGTCCCTGGTTTCATGGGATATATTTAATAGGGTTTTTTTACTCTTTAAGGAGTGGCTTCTTTGAGATGTCTTTCCCAAACCTTCACTTCTCCATTTCTAACTTCCCCATAATATACTAAGAAATTTTTGACAGGTCCCAGGCAATAAATAAACTCAGAATGAAAACAAAATAAGTTCACATTGTAAGTCCTACCAAGGAGTATAATAAGAGGTGAGTAGAGGAGGCACGGTATCAGCCTAGCTAGGAGTGGTGGTGGTGGTCAGTGGGGAATTAGCAGTGCTTTCTGCTCCTAAGACATCCTTCATTTAATCCCATCTTCTCAATTTTCTTTCTCTTACAGAGGCCGGAGGTAAGTGACAGACAGGAAGGACTATTTTTGCTGACTCTCAGTAACTCTCCATGAACGGGTCTGGTGTCTAGCACCTTTTTTTACCGGAAGGCATAGGTACTTCACTCACGACCCTCAACTCAGGGGACTTCATTAAGCCTCTAAGGATACAATAAAAGTCAATTTAACATCATGGTATATTAGTTTATAAGGTTAAAAGCACTTGATTTTATTCTATCAATCATATGTAAGAAATGGCAGGATCTCCTTACTTTTCTCAGAGAAGTGACTTCCTATAAAGACAAGCTAGTTGACACCTTTGGACAGGGAGTGATTTGGTATCTCCTTGGGTGTCTGACTGACCATCTCAGCAGGAAAAAAATGCCATTTTCCATTAGTGCTGTGTGCTTTCAGCATGAGAGGGTGAGTTGACACACAAGTACCACATATTTGCTCTCCCTTGATTAGGGTCTTATATTTGTAAAGGCTTCATATAGAAAGAGCCTCAGTAAGTGCTAACTTCCTGTTGACTGTAATGATCTCCCTTCCAGACTAGCATGAGAACATGAACCATTCCATCACTGTATATTTTTCTGCATCATTCACATTAATAAGATTTGTTTAAATTAGACAACTATAAATGTGCATATATTTTTCAGCCTTTCTCCAGGGGAAATGTGTTTGGGGGCATTGTATCTGCAGAACTGGATATAATCCAACTGGATTACATCCAATTCTAGGTCTTGCCAGATATTTACTTAAGGAAAATTGAAAACGATTCTATGCTATATAACCTTTTCAATGAGCTCGACATATCTTTACAACTAGGAAGGTGAATATGCACCATCGCCTGGACCTGAGGCCACATGGCCATGAGAGCATCCAACCAATCAGAGCTTGGCATCAATCTGGCTACCTGCCAAGCACAGACACCCAGCGATAGTTCATGCCAGTACTCCAAAATCAGGACTTATCTCTGGTGCTTGTGGGTGAAATACTTAATAAGGCATATAAACTCATTTATAAAGGTGACTCACCCATGGTTAATGACCAACAATAAAATAATATAGTTATAACCCATTGTGCAAATGTCTACAAGTAGGAAAGAACTTGACAAGGGCAGAATGTTATAATCAAATTATGGAAATCAGAAAAAAAAAAGTGACTTTCTTTGGAAGAATTAAGCTTATCTTATGCCTGGCTTTTGTCTAGGTTTTGCTCGCGCCAGACAGGCCTAGGAGTGCTAGGGTGAGGGGAAAGATGTCTGTATTCGTTTGGTTATTTCCTACCTGATGACAAAGTGAAAGGCATGGTTTGATTATTACTGCCATTTGACATCAGGACAATGTGAAAAAATGCAAAGTAATTTTAGGATCTTCTATTCACTATCAGAAGGGGAAGTCTCTTTAACATCCTGTGGGCCATCACCCACTCCCATTGAAATCCAAAGAGGTAAAATGACTTCTGCAAGGCCACACAGCTAGTTGATGACAAAGCAGGATCAGCATTCTGGGTCCCGGACTCCTTGTCAAGTGCTCCTTCCACTAGACCCTGCTCAATGCTTTTTTGATGGAAGCCCAGGCTCTAACATTTTTCATTTTTATAAATTTTCAAGAAATTGAAAATTTCTTGCTAAAAAGATGTTCTTCTAAGTTAATACAAGAACTTTGAAATATTTCATCACCCCTCTGGGTTTGTATTCAAACCAAGCTAGGGGCTTCTGGATTTGTATCACTTTTATGGCTTTCTGAAAGGGTCTGGGCATATGTTCCTCCCCTACTTCCAGGAGGTCTGGGCGAGAGATGCTCAAGACAGCATCAGTAAGAGCCGCGTGCTGAAGGAGTGTGAGCCCTCCTCCCAAGACCTCACCTCCACCTCTATAATTCCAAATCTCTGTTATTTCAGACCTACTTACTGCTTTGTAAATACTTTTTTTCTAGAATAGAAAAAGAAACAGCTTCTCCATGGCATAATAAAAGAAGCAGTCCCTGAATTAATCAAATGAATGGGGAAGAAAATCAATAAAGGTAATTATCACAAATAAACTCAAGAAAATAAACAACTGAATTATTCACTTTGCCACTAGGTGCTTTGACTTCAAAGAAGTATAATTTAAAGGAGGTACAGGCTATGCAAATGAACCCAAACTAGAAAGGAATGAACCCAAAGATTTCTAAAAACCATAATGCCCAATGTGGGCCACTGAAAACAGGCACACTCATACACCCTCCAAAGGTGAGCTTAAACTAATGCAATTTTTCAGAAAAGTCATTCACCAATGTGTATTAAGAGACTTAAAAATGTTCATGGTCTTCCTTCTTTTATTTTATTGATTGATTGATTTTTACATTTTTTAAATTTAAATTCAATTTGCCAACATTAGCCCAGTGCTCATCCCATCAAGTGCCCTCTTCCCAGAGTTAGGAGTCCCTCATGGTTTGTCTCCCTCTATTTTTTTCCACTCAGTTCCCCTCCTTTCCCTTATAATCCCTTTCTATTACTATTTCTTAAATTCCACTTATGAGTGAAACCATATGATGATTGTCCTTCTCCAACTGACTTATTTCACTCAGCATAATACCCTCCAGTTCCATCCACGTGGAAGCAAATAGTGGGTATTTCTCCTTTCTGATGGCTGAGTAATATTCCATTGTACATATACCACATCTTCTTTATCCATTCATCTGTTGAAGTACATCATGGCTCCTTCCACAGTTTGGCTATTGTAGACATTGCTGCTATGAACATTGGGGTGCAGGTGTCCCGGCATTTCACTACATCAGTACCTTTGGGGTAAATACTCAGTAATGCAAACGCTAGGTCATAGGGCAGCTCTATTTTTAACTTCTTGAGGAACCTCCACAGAGTTTTCCAGAGTGGCTGTACCAGTTCACATTCTCACCAACAGTGCAAGAGTGTTCCCCTTTCTCCACATCCTCTCCAACATTTGTTGTTTCCTGTCTTGTTCACTTTCACCATTCTCACTGGTGTGAGGTGGTATCTCATTGTGGTTTTGATTTGTATTTCTCTGATGGCAAGTGATGTGGAGCATTTTTTCATGTGTTTGTTGGCTATGTATATGCCTTCTTTGGAAAAATGTCTGTTCATGTCTTCTGTGCATTTCATGACTGGATTGTATGTTTATTGGGTGTTGAGTTTGATAAGTCCTTTATAGATCTTGGATACTAGCCCTTTATCTGATATGTCATTTGCAAATATCTTCTCCCATTCTGTAGGTTGTCTTTTAGTTTTGTAGACTGTTTCTTTCACTGTGCAGAAGTTCATGGTCTTTCAGAGGGAAATTCCATTTCTAGGAATTTCTCTTAAGGAAATCATCAGAGAGGAGCTCAAAGATTTTGTTGAAGAAAGTTCAATCATTTTATATTACAAAGGAAGAAGGAAAAAACCTACATATCTAATAATAGGCAGATAATGGATATTCCTGGAGTTTTTCTACCAGTCAAATCCCAGGGTCCTTTCTGTCTGGGGGAAGGTCCCATCCGGTGTTTTGATGGCAGTCAGGGAGGATTCTACTTCTCACTACAAATATATCTCCTTATTGGTGGGGCGGGCTACACTTCTTAGGCTTGGCTAACAAGTTGCTACTTCCCAAAGCATTTAAAGTTAAGCAAATACAAAAATGCTAAGGATAGATTGTTTGTCTGGCCAACCCCAAATAGGGTTCACACTGTTGAGTCTATCTTGACTGCTGCCCCTTTTTTTAGCCTATTTTTGTACCCATCCATAGATGCTATGTCTACCAAGTATTAATCCAGTGAATTCCTCTTCCCTTTAATTTAGCCAGGGTTGGTTTTGCAGCTTGGAAACAGAAACTGTGATGGACACAAGGAGAATGATCAAATACATCATGAAACATCTATTCAATGTATTATTATTCATCTATCAAAATCCATGTTTTCAACACATATTTAAAGGCATAGAAAAGCCAGCATTGGATGATGATTGACACTCTGATCATAGTTTTATAAATCTATGTACATCTATATAATCATTGTTATTATATTTACACATCTACCCATCTCATCTGTCTGTATATATATATAGAAAAAAACTGGAAGAAAATACACATAAATGCTAATAGTTCTTTTATGAGAAGAAAAATTACGGGTGATATAGAATGTTTCCTCTACCACCCAAGGTATTTTATCTTCAGAGCAAGCTTACTTGTCACCTCCTCCAGAAAGCCTTTGCCAGCCTGGCTTAGGCCACCTCCTCTGAGCTTTGAGGGCACCTAATACATCCTTGTATCATAACACCGAATTGTAATTGCCTCTTTCATCTACCTGTCTTCCTGACCACTATTTATTGCCTATTCTCCATCCCTTATGTTAACATGATGCCGGCTCCTAGTGAAAATTCAATAAAATTTGTAAATAGATGCATGCAAGAATTATTGTTATAAGGAAAAACAATATTTTTTTAAGGCCAGAAACAGAAGATATCCAGGTGAGAAGTAAAGAGAGACAGAAAACTATTACTTTATAATGAGCAAATTACTTGTGACAGTGAATTGACTATTTTGGATGGAGGGAAATAGACAGATGTTGCGTTGTCTAGTGTATTAGATTGGTGTAGACAGAGCAACCAGGGCTTTTCTCTTGGTCTAAATCACTGCAATAACTGCCTTCCCTCTCTATTTTCACTTTGCTCCCAGAGATATTGCCTGTTTATCTAGTGGCTTCTGTCCTCCGAGTGTATCTTCTGAGATTACCATCAGCTAAATATTGCATTGTCTTTGGCCAATTTTCCTACATTGTAACTCCCACCACATTTTCAATGCTTTTCTAGTTCCAGACAAGCTACAGACTGTTAATTTACCCTTGCCTTTGCCTTGCCCAAGGAAATTGAAAATAACTTTAATTTCCTAGTCGAGGGTTATGATGCTTTGTGTGGTTCAGAGAAAAAGAATAATTATTGTTTGATGGAATTAGGGGATATTGGAGACTTTCTGAAGTTAGTGAAGTTGCACAGTAATTGGTCACTTGTCCACATATTTAGAAGTGGTTCCAGTGAACAGAGGTTTTGTCAACATCTCAATCTCTTTAATACCTGGCCTCAATCTGTCAATCACTCCAGTAACCATATGCATAGACATAAGCTCTGAATTTTGAATTCATCAAAAGCTTTCAACTGGCCTTGGAGATGCTGTTGAAGCCAGTCTCATAGTTGGTTGTCTATCTGACCATTCGGAATGAAAGAAAAGCTTCCTTTGGGGCAAATCAACAATCTCTGGAAGGATAATAAACAAGGATGATTTCAGAATTTCAGAGGCCTGAGCCTGAGCATCTAGGAGGAAAGGAGGAGCAGAGGAGTTTTTGTTGGGAAGTGTGACTGCCTGTAGGAATTTTATGGAAGTTTGGGTGTTTGGAGTTGCTCAGTACAGTCCTAGAAGGAGCCTCAATGTGATGGGACTGGAGGAAGCAGAACAAATTATAATTTTCAAGGAGGAAAAAACAAACACATTAACTTTTGGCAACTTGGATTTTGTTGTTCTGGTGGTTCCTTTTCTGAGAGCTGCTTTTACTGTGAAAATATGTAAAACTAACCAATAGAATAGTCATCAAGTATTTATCATGTACCTATTATGTGATATAAACTGGGTTCCACATATGAGTAAAAATAAAAGAAATAACCCCCATGCATATAAATGTGTATCATGTCTTTTTTTACATCATCAAAACCATTACATGTATATAAATGTTTTATTTTTACTCAATATTATTATGTCTCACATTTCCCCATGTTTCTATATGGTCTTCTTGGTCGACCATTTAATTCTGACAAGTGATCTTCTTCCATGGGGTAAATTGCTGTTAGAGCAAATAAGATCAAGAAGAATGCTTTTGTGGCATATAACTTTTTCTTCCATTGTAATTGTTTCCTGGGATAAATCCTCAGCATGAGATTCTTGAGTCCCTGAAGAAGGCAAATATAGTGGACGTACACCACCATGCTCCATTCCTACGAACAGTAATGCTTCACTGTATCAGATATGGCACTGTTTCTAGGTGAGCTCAGACACTGTCTCAGAATCCTTCTTAACACAATAATCCAAGTGGCCTCTATCAATCAGCGTCTGTAGCTATCCCTGGCAAAAAAAAGTTTATTTTGACACATACTGTTACACCAAAATGTTACCTTGGAAATATGATGGAGGTGAGGGGAATGCCACTTTCATTTACTTCCCCTTCCTAAGAAATTTAGCAGATTTTTTCTTTCAGCTGACCCAATCTTCCCTGTGGTTTTCGTGCTCACTTTGTGTTTCTAAATATTCAATACCCCCCTTCCTCTCCATGGTATTCCATCAGAGCTCACGCTACCATGCTGCAAACTGCCCAGATGCAATGAATTTCTCCAGGGCTTCAACAAGAGCACTGAATTTCCTTTAGCTAAATTGGCAGCCTTCCTGACAGTTCAATGACCACCAGTAATGGGAAAGAAACTTCCCAAAACAGTGAGGAAGAGGTCCTGACATCTTTGTTATTTTATTTCGAGAAAATAAGTTTAAACCAAGAGGCTGCCAAGATCAGTATCCTGGTCTCCTCCAACCAGGCACTGTCTGCTGACCTTCATATAGGAAGACATGTGGCTGGCTCTTGTAGTCACTTTGCCAGTAGTGACAAGGTCCAGCTGATGCCCTTAGCAGCCTCCTTGCCATCCATACCTAAAGCTCCCAGCACTCTAAAAAATTTGGAAGTATTGTCTTCTACTCCAGAATTTCTCCATGTTCTGCTTCTTTTCATTATTCCAAACCTTATTGCTTATTTTTTTCTGAATTCTCCAGTGTGGAGGACATCTTCTACCTTGCTTTATCTAGTATCTCTCTCCTCTGATTCTTTGGATAACAGCCTCCCTGTGCCTATTCCTCCCTCCATCTATGGCATTCTGTCCTGCATTATGCTTCTCATGTGAGGCTGGTGGGACTGTCAATTTCAGTTCCCTGACCATCTCTCTGAACTAATGAGTAAAAGGTCCATCCTCATCCCTCTAGCTAGAGAAATTGGTTCAAAGTTGAGCAAGGGACCCAAGATAGAGTGATAAAAGTCTTTTCCAGAGTTCTAAGTCTTTCGAAATAGGTTGGGAGGATTTTGCTTTCTTCCCAAGGTCACTAGGCTTGATTACTATGAACTTGGATTGACTGTGGCCATGCCCTTCTACCTTCTGCTACGTGGTGGAAGCTCAGCCACAACACAAGAGAAGGAAGCCTGCCTAAAGAGATGGGGGGCTACAGTGGGTGGGTCCTATTGACAAATTTGAGGCTCTGCATTTAGTATTGGCAAGGGAAGGGGAAAGATTCTAAGGCCCTCCTTTATCCCAAAGTACCCAGAACCTGTTCCTGCCCCACTAACAAAAGTGTGAGGTTGGTATGGCCACTCTGAGGAAGAACCGGGTCACTGGTATAGCTTTATTGACCAGATGGGGTAAGAGGGAACATGGTCTGAGGTACAGCCGGCTGGTCCACTCAATGCTTGAAATGCCAGCATCATAATAGAGGCCTGGACTGAGTGAGTGGGTCAGCCCCAACCTTGTTTCTTACAGGCACACTGGGGCACGCTTGTTAGGAGTTCACAAATTTAATCATCCACAAATTTTAGTAATATTCCCTAAGTACTCCTAAATTATTGTCAATAACCTCCTTCCCTTAAGAAGGCAGTCTCTCTGGGATACAGTTTTGAAGGAGAAGAAGAGTGATTGATGAGGACATTAAGTAATCAGCCAAAAAAGTATACTCACTGCTCCTGAATGTTACAAGCACGGCCCTCTGTAAACATAGATTCCCATACTTGGTGTTCTTCCTCCTTCCCATCATGGATTCTGGGGACATCTGAGTTTCTTTAATTGTGCCACCTGTCATCCAAAATCCATGTGTGGGTTTGGGCTGGCTGCAGGGTGATTAATAGATAAGGATTGTAGGTGGAGAGTGTCCACATTTAGTACATGACTTTTGGACATGATTCCGTTGTTAGTCAAGTGTAATTGGAAGCTTTATTGAGATTTATTTTTCTTTTTGTCAGTAATCCCTCTGAAGGCACAAGTTTTATGAGGTAGTTTTAGTGGAATGAAATTTAAAGACTTCTAAATCATATCACTTATTTATATTCAACTTCAATGACAATTGCTAATTGATTCCAAAGTTCCAGCCAACACCCCACCAAAGTGATGACAGGTGTACCTCATGGCTGTACCACTCCACATGTATTAGCTACATAGGTAAATGTTCTAATTTCTAACAAAATCTCAGATGGGCTGTGCCCTGGTCTCAGACAGGCTGCAGATGGGTGTAGATAACTCTAAGTGCCCCTTCTTCCACGAAGCCTTCTCTGAGCTTGTCTTCCTTTTGTGCTTTGCATTAGCTTCTGATCATTTTTTACCTGTCATTAATAAGCATTTCCTGAGCAACCACCAAGTGCCAGACATTCTTTTTTCTTAAGTTTATACTTTAATTCCCGTTAGTAATGTACGGTATATTAGTGTCAGCTGTACAATATAGTGATTCAAAACTTCCATATATCGCCCAGTGCTCATCACAGGTGCCTTCTTTAATCTCCATCACCTATTTCACCCATACCCCCAGCCCACCTCCCCTTTGATAACCCATCAGTTTTTTCTCTTTAGTTAAGAGTTTGTTTCAGGTTTTCTTTTTCTCTTTTTTCCCTTTACTGGTTTGTTTCTTAAATTCCACATATGAGTAAAATCATTTGGTATTGTCTTTCTCTGACAGACTGACTTCACTTAGCATTGTACTCTCTAGCTCCAGCCATGTCATTGCAAATGGCAAGATTTCATTCTTTTTGATGGCTGAGTAATTTTCCATTGTGTATATATACACCACATCTTCTTTACTCATTCATCAGTTAATGGACACTTGTGCTGTTTCCATAATTTGGCTATTGTAGATAATCCTGCTATAAACATTGGGGTGCATGTATACCTTTGTTTCAGTATTTTTATGATCTTTGGGTAAATGTCTAGTAGAGCTGGATCATAGGGTAATTCTACTTTTAAATTTTTATGAAACCTCCATACTCGTTTCCATAGTGGCTGCAACAGTTTGCATTCCCACCAACAGTGCAAGAGGGTTCTCTTTTCTCCACATCCTCACCAACACCTGTTGTTTCTTGTTTTGTTGATTTTAGCCATTCTGACAGGTGTGAGGTGGTATTTCATTGTAGTTTGATTTGTATTTCCCTGATGATCAGCAATGTTGAGCATCTTTTTATGTGTCTGTTGGCCATCTGGATGTCTTCTTTGAAAAAACGTCTATTCATGTCTTCTGCCCATTTTTAATTGCATTATTTGTTTTTTGGGTGTTGAGTTTTATAAGTTCTATATAGATTTTTGATACTAACCCTTTATCAGATATGTCATTTGCAATTTGCAAGTGCCAGACATTCTGTTAGGTATTGTAGGGAATCCTTTCCTTTCTCCTCCTGGAAGGACATACTTTCATCTCTCTCTCTCCACTGCTTACCCCACCTCCACATGGGAAGAGGAGAGGCTAACCTGACTGAAGACCCCTTGACATTTTACCATTAGCAGTGTTAGCCTTGCTGGTCCTGCTGGCCCTGGCGGCCCAGGTGAGACAGCTTGCCATCCTTACCCATATCTCTAGTTGGACAAATGGACTTGGGGTCTGCTGCATGTCTCCCTCTCCCTGTAGGCATGTCTGAGCACACAGGTCCGAAGACAGAGAGGAATTCCACAGTGCAGGACAGAGCACACAGTGAGGAATTCCCTCTGGTCAAATAGGAAGTAGAGTTAAGAAATTGCATATATGTAATTTATAAAAATTATTTCTAATACATTATATACAATAACTATATATTTTAATTATATAATTTATAGTTATACATTTTAATATATAATTTATAATTATACATTTTAATTTATAATTATAAATATAATATATAATTATGATATAATTATATATTATAATATTTATAATTATATTATTATATAATTAATATAATTATTAGTGTATTATACATATTTTAATGTTTCTATATATTATATATTTTATATATATAATATCCATTAGAAATTCTCTTCTAGTTACACAAAATCCCTCTACTTTCTTGGAAAGCACCTGGAATTTTCTTATTAGTTGCTCATTCTTTTTTTTTTTTTTTTCAGTTTTACTGAGATATAATTGACACAGCACTATTTAAGTTAAAGTGTGCCGCATAATGATTTGGCTTACATATATTGTGAAATCATGACAACAGTTTAGTTAACATCCAGCATCTCACATAGATACAAAAAAGAAAAAAGGAGTTCTTCTCCTTGTGAGAAGAACTCATAGCCTACCACCATACATCAGTGTCTGCTGTAGTCATCATGCTGTGTACCACATTCCTAGAAATTATTTATCTTCTAACTGGAACACTTTCCTCCTGTTCCCCCTCACTTCCTGCCTCTGGCAACCCACATATCTGATTTCTTTTTCTAGGAGTAGATCATTCCTTTTTTTTTTTTTTTTTTTTTTTTTTGAGAGAGAGAGAGAGAAAGACAGCACCCATGCAAGCAAGGTGGGAGGGACTGAGGGAAAAGGAGAGAATCTTAAGCAGGCTCCACACCCAGCATAGAGCCTGATACTAGGTTCAATTTCGCGATCCAGCCAAAATCTAGAGTCAGATGCTTAACCATCTGAGCCACCCAGTCACCCCTGGGAGTAGCTTGTCCTTAAAGTTATACTGTTGTTATTTAATCTTCAGAAATTATCTATTAAGTTGCAAATATGTCTGGGAGAAGTAATAATTTATTAAAGCCTCATCAGTTAATACCTGAGTAGGAGTTTGGACAAATGATACCCAGGGGTGAGCCAGCCAAAGAAAAGGCCCAGAGCAAATGGGGCCCCAAGTACTCTTCCACATACAGGAAGTGCTATTTCTCCAAAATAAAGTTGCAGTTGTGACTAATAAAGCAGAAATTCATTAAGAAGTATTACTATTACCGTATCTAATTCAGAAAAAAAATATCTAAGATACAAGTGAAAAAGAGAAAATGGAAGGCAATTTGCACAAGGGAAGATAACTATCCAATCATGGGAAAATAAAATATATATATTTGTGTTATACTACACATAGAAAGTGAAGGCCAAAAGAATAGTCCCCAGGCTATTTACAATTAATATGCAGAAGGTAAAAAAAGAAAATGTCTATTTTTCCCCTTTGTCAAATTTAAGTTGAATTTTACCAGAGTAATTTGTACAAAAATTTTAAAAGTCAAATAGTTCCACAGGGCTTGTAGTAGAAAAACAAGAGCTCCCTTTATCACCCTTTGTAGCTCTCACTGCCTCCCTGGGGCCAATGACTGTCAGCTCTTTGGGCTGTTTCTCCTGGTATTTATTTCTATATATTAAAATAATGTTCATAAGCCAGTACTTCCTGAACTTTCCTTTTTATGCATTATTGGCTTCCCAGTATGGCCATGACCTCACACACTTCTCCATCCACCCTTCCTCTCCCTCTACTCTCCTAACATATTTACATCATGATTTTGCTGTGTCATTATCCAGCACTTGCAATAGTGTACCTATGTAGGTATTGCTCACAGAGGTGGCCATACCATGACTACACCATATCCTTTTCTTTCCTGTGCAAGTTTGGTTTCCCTGGAGTTGTCTTGCCTTATTTTTGTTATGGTTGTGGCTAACATTATTGTCTGCTTAGTTTTCTAAGTGCCTGTCACCTGTTTTATCCCCAAAGGTCCCACGGAGCTCTAAGGATTTCTCTCAGTATACCCAAGTCCATTAACCATCTCTCAGTGACATCCATTATGGAGCCCTCCATCCTTTAGAGCCAACCAGTACTGGGTACCCTCGAGACCAGCTAAGCAGCTGTCTCATTTGGGAACCTCATTCCCCATCTGCCTGGGAATTCCCTTCAGCTCTCCCCTGCACTGGATCCTCTATTTCCTGTAGTCTATGGATTTCTCCTCCTTCTTTTACACGTTCAACATGGCAGAACACAAACTAAGAAGGATATAACATTCTCAAGATCCTATATATCTGAAAGCACCATTTTTCAGTTCTCACACTTGATTCATAGCTTGTCTGTGAAGCCAACTCTAGAATAGATGTCATTTTCCCCCTCAACAATGTAAAGGTTCTCCTTACTGACTTGCAACTTCCACTGTAGCTGTTAAGGAGCCCCATGCCACTCTGATTTCCCTTCTTGGTAAATGACCTGTTTCTTCTCTCTGGAAACTTTGGGACTGCTGTTTTTGGCATTCTGGAATTTAACAATGATGCGCTTTGTGAGGAGGGTCCTTTTTCTGTCCTTGTTGTGAGCACGTTGGTGGACACTTCACATATAGAAACCAGGACCTTCAGTTAGAGGAAATATTATTTCTGTGATATTCTCTTCTCCTTTAGCTTATCCCCTTTCCCTAGAAGTCCTATTAATTGAGGGTTTGGCCTCCTGGATAAACCTTCTATTTTTCTTTCTGTTTTCTATCTTTTCTCTTGTCTTTTATACCTACTGGTAAGAGATTTCCTCTACTTTAATGTCATCTTTTACTGAAACGTTCATTCACATTACCATATTTTTAACTAGCAAGCAGCTGAGCCATGGAGGTACCTGGGTGTCTCCATGGTCGAGAGTGCCTTTGGCTTAGGTCATGATCCTGGGATCCTGGGATCGAGTCCGTATTGAGCTCCCTGCAGGGAGCCTGCTTCTCCCTCTGCCTATGTCTCTGCCTCTCTCTGTGGGTCTCTTGTGAATAAATAAAAAAAATCTTTAGGGAAAAAAAAGCTGAGTGCTTTTTTACAACGTTCTCTTCTTGTCTCTTAGTTATAATTTCTTAGTTCTCTGAAGCTAATTCTAATCTATGTTTTTAAACCTTTCTTTTTATCACTGTATTGTCTTTGTTTCCTCTGTGTTTGTTTCCCCTGATAATTTCTTTTGGTATCTGTGTTTCAAGTTAGATGCTTTCTTCAGTATTTGGCTACATTGAGAGGAGGCTGTTATGGCATGTTTGCAACCCCTCAGAATTCATGTGTTAAAACCCTAATGCCTGGTGTGACAGTATTGGGAGATGGGGCTTTGAAGGGTAATTAGATTATGAAGGTGGGCCCTCATAAATAGGATTAATGCTCTAACTAAAGAGACCCCACAGAGCTCCTTGATCCCTTCCACCATATGAGAATACAGAGGAAAGGCACTGGCTGTGAACCCAGAACCCCACCAGGTTACATTAATTATATTAGTATTAATATAATTAATAGTATATTATACATATTTGTAATATATTTCTGTATATTATATATTACATATATAATGTATAATTATATATTGGCAGGTTGCATGCTGGCTTGGAATTCCTAGCCTCCAGCACTAAAAATAAATCTGTTGTTTATATGCCACCCAGTCTGTGGTATTTTGTTTTAGCTATCAGAATGGACTAAGATATAGTTTTGGCTATTCACTCACTCGCAAGGGAAGTGCCCACCATGAAGGACTATCCACTCCCCTCGGAGTATCTGAAGTGCAGTACCTATAGGATTTTCTCTCGTATTGATCCAGTTCCCCTGAGAACGACCATCCAATCTACCTGTACAGAGATGTGAGGTGGACTGCTGCATTCTGGGAGCTGAGTGGTGGGAGGAGCAGGGACCTGGCACATTCAACATAGAGCCCATTCCTTACTCCCTGTCTCATCATCCCCTGCTCACCTATGTCTCAAGCTCAGAACCTCTCAGGTGCAAGCTCTCCAGGGCAGGCACATTCTATCTTCAGCTGGGGTGCGGAAGGGAGAGTTGCCCAGATGCTCAGCGTAAGGTAGGAGCTCCAAGGGTCTAACTGCTCCTTAATTAAACTTGAAGCTCATCCTGTGATCAGGCCCACCTGCACCCTGGCTTGCTGAAAAGCCCACTGTTCCAGTTTCTGTGAGAAGGTTCCGTGGGGTAAGTCAAGTTGCTCTTCAGCTACAGACTCATAGGTCACAGCTGCCCACATTCTTGAACAAGATCTTTACAGGCACCTGGGTGGCTCAGTGGTTGAGCATCTGCCTTTGGCTCATGTCATGATCCCAGGGTCCTAGGATCAAGTCTCAGATCAGACTCCCTGCAGGGAGCCTGCTTCTCCCTCTATGTTTCTGCCTCTTTCTGTGTCTCTCATGAATAAATAAATAACATCTTTAAAAAAAAAATCCTACTCTCATGCCTACCTCCTGTCTTCCATTCTCTCTCATTTTCCCTTTCTTTGTTTTTATGGGTTTCCCCATCATCATTTAACTAATATCATTTAGCTGGGTTTGGGGCAGAAATCCAGATTAATAGAGCCATTTGCTCTGCCACTTTTAAATGAACGTTTTCAGGGCCCCTTTATTTTTATGTTTCGACAGCTTTTATGTTATTTATTTTATGTTCAAATAAATATACTTTATTCCCTCTTACAATTAGGAAAAATTAACATTTTAAAGAGTTTTTTCTGAAATCTTATTAGCTTTGACCATATATTTTCTCAAAAAAAAACAAAACAAAACAAAACAAAAACAACCACACACACACACACACACGTCAAAAAAAAACAAGCAGAGCAGACACCAAAAGCACCATCTCTGTCCGAGACAGTTCTTGTACACAAAAACTCAGCCTGAGCCTCCTGAAGGGCCAGGGTTCTTTGATCTGCAGGCCATCTCAGGTTGGAGGAGGGAGAGCATGAGTGTGAGGAGACACAGGGAGGAGCTACAAAGCTTCCGAAGGGCTCAGAGAAGAGAAAGGGTAGGAGGAGGGACCCAAACAGGTCCCACACCTTTACAGTCCTTCCCAGGTCGGGCCTCACTCAGGAGAACAAACAGCATCATTGTGAAACTCTCCAAAATACAAGGAGCTTGGAAGCCCTGATGACATCCAGCCCAACAGAAATCGATACCACAAAGTCTCTGCAGAACTGAACAATCAGGGCAGCCCCTGGAAATGGGCTGTGATGGGCTCTGACCTGCCCTTTGGTGATGTGGCCAGGGGAAGGGCAGCAAGGTGCTCCTGGACCCCGGCCAGGGGGACTCAAGGCCATCTCATCCCCTCCCGTATTCTCTGTGTCTCCCTGAGGAAATCCAATTCTTCCTTGGGTTCTTTTCTCTGACAGTATCCATTATTCTTGGGGAGGCCATGAAAACCTTCACCTCATTTCTTTTGCTTAGGTTCCCTGCTTCTTATGGACTCAGGTGGAAGGCGAGCTAGAAATCTAATTACTGTAATTCATTTGACTATTGTCTGAAAAGGCAAATAGATGGGCTCTGGACCCTATTCCGTGCCATCCATGTCCCCTCCGGCCTCCATCTGCTGGAATGCGCTCCGTCACCCCGGCAGGATGACTTCCTATTAATATTTACCAGCCTGGGCTCGTGGCTAATCCTCTTACCGCGCATCGGTCTAGCCTGTGGCTGCAGCATGAAAGCACCGCATGGTAACTATGTACTTAAGAGCCTTGCGTTCTTGGCCCTTGATTCCAAACTGGGAAGGGAAACCAAATAATGATCAACTCACAAAGTGAAATGCCCAAATTAGATTTTGTTCTTCCCAAGGCCCAGCCCCTAGGATTACAGTGAGGAGTGCCGCAGAGGTTTCAGGCCCTGGGGAAGGGCTGGGGCTTGGCCACAGTCGGATGGTCAGAAACCCGGGAAGGAGGTCTGCTTGGAGGGGTCCTGCCCTGAGCTAAAGCCACATGGGCATTTTGGAGAGCTCATAAGTGGCTCTCTCAACTAATTCTCTCTGGAAACCCCTGGAAGAAAGCTCCAGTGTGTGGTTTTCTACTCTTCTAGAAATGGTGGCTCCTTTCCCATGTGCCCGATGGGATGCCGCCCAGCTTCCTATCTCAGCAGTCAGAAATCAAGGCAGCACATATACCATGGCCTGGAGGTGCCAGGAACTTGGTAGGATGGGCTTGAGAAGCAGCTTCTGGGGTACTGGTAGGGGGCTGGGTTTGGATCTGGGCGCTGGTTACTCAGGGCTATTCACTTTGTACAAATCCAGCAAGCTGCATGCTTATAATATGAACACTGTTCTTTATGTATATATTCTATGCATATTTGTTCCACTTCAATAAAGTATATTAAGAATTGACACCACTTATATTATCTTTCTGGAGTCATAGGGCCCTTTGAGAATCTGACAAATGATTGGGCCTTCTCCCCTGGAAAACTCACAAACTCCCCAAATTTTTCATCTAACCTAGGGAGTTTGGTTGATTACCTGAAGTCACGGACATAGAAGGGTCCCAGTTAAGACAACCCCCCTTTCAGGGTCCTCTGTTTCCTCCTTCAGGACCACTCAACCACTGAGTCACAGCCACTGCCTCTGCAAGGGGGCTTCCTGTTGCCCACTTCCACACTGCCAGCCCCACCCACCTCTGGCCACCATTATCTCTAACTCCTCTTGGGCACCACTATTTCATCATGAGGTTTCGACTCAAAAATTTACACTGCCTTCTCTTGACTAATTGGAATAGAAACATCTTATCCCAGATTGTAGAGCCCCCATCAGCCACCCTTTCTTATCTACCTAACCCCACCCCATAGTCTCCTCCAACTGTACCTTGCAATCCCAATGTCAATTCATTCTTGCCTTCAAACACTCCACTTTTCTCAGCCAGAAATCCCTCTCCTTTTGTTGGGCTTATAAAATACGACAACCACAATCCTGCCTTCCCCAGGAGCCCTTTCTTGACTACACCTACAAAGATGAGGTAGGTATAGTCAAGAACTCCTTTGAACTCTAGGGCACTTCTCTCTCTACCACTGATTTCATTACATGGTCCTGTATCACTCATTCCTTCATTCAACTGCTCTGTAGAGAATATCTGTTATTCTGTCTGAAGTCCATTAGCTTTCTATTGCTGTCATAACTAATTAACACAAAGTTAACAGCTTAAACTAACATAAACTTATTATCTTATAGTGCTGCATCTCAGAAATCCAAAATGAGTCTCACTAGGCTAAAATCAAGGTGTTGCATGGCTATGTTTCTTTCTGGACACTCTAGAAGTGAATCTACTTCCTTGCCTGTTCCAGCTTTTAGGGGATGCCTGCATTTCATGGCCCAAGACCCTTTCCTCCATCTTCAAGTCAGCAACAGTTGATTGAGTCCTTCTCACATCACATCACTCTTCTGCTTCCGTCTTGACCTTTAAAAAAAAATTGTTTATTTGAGAGAGAGAGAGAAGGTGGCAAGCAGGGGGAGGGACAGAAGTAAAGAATCTCAAGCAGACTCCCAGCTGAGAGAGAGCCTGATGTGGGGCTCCATCTCATGACCCTGAGATCATGGCCTGAGCCGAAACCAAGTGTCAGACGCTTAACCTACTGAGCCACCACGTGCCCCATCTGTCTTCCTTTTTCAAGAAACCTTGTGATGACTTTGGGTACACCCCCAACAATCCAGGATAATCTCCTTACTTTAAGGTCAGATGATTCGCAACCTCAATTCCATCCACAACCTAAATTCCTCTTTGCCATGTAAAGTAACATACTCATAGGTTCTGGGGATTATAATGTGGACATCTTTGGGGGGCCATTATTCTGTTCTACCACAAATTCTATAAATTCTATTCTTTCTTCTTTATAACTGATTTTCTTACTTGGCCCTGTGTAATTTATTCATTTATTCACCCATCCATTCACTCATTTTATAGAGAACTTCTGTTGTTCTGTGGTCTAGTATCCATTGCCCCATTCTATACAGTATCCCAAACCTTCCCTTGGGAATCTACCTCTCACTGTCAGTCCATGTGTTCCAGGACAGGAAACCTCTACCCAACTCCACCTCTGGCCACAGTGGCTTTTTTCAGAGACATGTGACCCCATAAGATTCAGTGAGACTATTGGTGGAACTAGTGAGAAAGAGGAACATGTTCTTTTTCCCTAAGATTAGAGGAAAAATGAACATCTGGAGATACCAGGGAATGTCACAGGAAACCTGGAAATGGAACCAACACTCAGGAAGGCAAAGCTGAGAGATGAAACTAAACTGAATAGTAATGCCATCATTTAAGCCCCTGAATCGAACCACACCTGAAGTCAAATCAACCTCTGGGCTTTTCAGTTATGAAGTCTGTTTCTCTTTTGATTCAATCTGGTTAGATTAGGTTTTTCTGTCATTTCTAACTAAAACAATTCTAAGTGAAATGCATTCCTTCTCTTCTTTATTCAACAAAATCCCACTGCACACCTACTTTGTGTTATGCACTGGAAATCACAATATAATATTGCTATCATAAGGAAGATTATGGAAATGTTCAGCATAGACAGGATATTTAAAGAATGGAGAGAGGGGAAACAACTAAGCTGACATAGCTCAATGAACAGGAATTTGCCAGGCTAAGGTTGGGGAGAGATGATGATAAATTATGTTTCAGATAGAAGGAAGAATATGTGTAAAGACTAGGAAGCAAGGGACCCTCTTCTTGGTTTCCACATGTAAGTCTTGCCTCTATAACCAGAACATAAACTCCTCAGTATCCACCTAGATTTAAGGTGGCATTATAATAATAACTATAATATAATAATAACAACAAAGAAGAAGAATAGTATCAATAAATGCTAATACTGTTTGAGCCCTTACCATATATCAGCCACGATTCTAAGTACTTCCTGTGTATTATTTAATCTTCAAAACCATCCTCTGAGGTATTTATTATTATTGCAATTATACACATGGGGACACTGAGGCAAGGAAAAGCTAAGCAACTTGCTGAGTGTGGCAGACACCTCTGGTTCACTAACCAACAGGTGTTCCTCTATTTCCCCGCGGCTAGCAAAACCTCAGTTTTCATTCAAAAGATCATGGCTAGATTTTTTTTTTAGACCACATATTATTTTTGTACAATCATAGAAATATATATTCAAGGGAAGCCAGTTGGTCAGGGTAGTCCTAAATCTGCTTTACACCTAGAGCCTCAACACTTTTCCACTCAGAGTCATCAATGCTCAAGTCTTTCCATGTGATTATCCTCGGTACCACCCAGAGCTTTGATGATGCAGGGTTTCTCAAAAGGGTGCCCCTCTGGCATCTCTGGGCTGCGTTCCCAGGACACCATCAGCATTCTGCAGGGTTGGTGCATGAGCACGGGCAATGTTTAGCACCAGAAACTGCATGGCATACCCAGTATCAGAGATGTCAAAAATACACAGTGTGTGAGTATGCACATGAACATTCGCACACAACTTAGGTTAAAAAAAGAATAGAAACTCTGATTCACCAAGGTCACCAGTATAATATGTGGCAGAGCTCAGTGTTGAACCCAGGCATCCAGACTCCAGACAAAGCCACTGGGCTAAACAGCTTTTGTGCTTTAGCTAAAGTGCTATCAATATATCTGATTTACTGGTAGTTACCCCCTAGAGTGTTGTGCTGAGAGGGATTCTGAAGCCATGGTGTGTTATCTGTGACTGCCATGGAACCCTGACTCATGACCTGTATTGTGCAAGCCACAGGTTTACCTTTCTTAGATGATCATCTCAACTTTGATTCAAAGTCATGAATTCCTACAGCTTGAACAGGACAAGCTTGTACCTAAACACTTCAGAACAAATAGGCAGGACTGCCACAAATGGCCATGCAGCTTGTGTGCTGAGGAACTGTAAAGATTGCTATTTCTATAGACTATGTTGTAAGTGGCAACCCCTGGATTTGTGCAGTACACAACCTGCACAGCTGTGCTGGGAAACTCTTCAAATAGTAATTCTTTATTTAAACACCAGGAATACAACCTTCATAGCTAATTGCAATCATTTATTCTGGAATTTTATAACCAGTATGAAGGTCAAGTTATTTTTATGTCTAATTAAATTTCTCCTGTTTAAATTAAATTCTCTTCC
Source organism: Canis aureus (assembly GCF_053574225.1). NCBI lineage: Eukaryota > Metazoa > Chordata > Mammalia > Carnivora > Canidae > Canis > Canis aureus. The sequence continues at coordinate 52,927,661 of NC_135614.1, forward strand.
TGGATGACACAGACTTAAGAATAATGCAAGCATTTAGTCTGGCTCTGTAGGGGCTCAATATGCACGAAACATAAGTGAATCGTTAAAAATCCTTCATATATTTAGAGACAATAATTAAGTCTCTTATTCCCATTAGCTTCTGTGAGCTGAACAAATAGAGTTTACTTAATTAGCTATTACTGTGAGCAGGAGCAATGCTAAGCACTTTACTTCAGGATGTTGCTCCATCCTCACTGAAACCCTATGAGGAAGGTTTGCCATTATTCCCATTTTACAGATGAAGACTGTTGTGGTTAGGCCCTATAGGCAATCAGCTGGGGTTCGTGTGACTTTGGGTACGTTCCTTCTGTGCTCCAGGTCCCTCAACTGTGAAATGAAGAGAACAACACCTACTTCAGAGTATTGCCCCAGAACTTACCATATTTAGCATCATGTCAGCACTTAGTACAGAATCAACATTCTCCCGCTGCTACTGTTATGATTCCAACATCTCAGCCTGGGAAGGGGCTGAGCGGGGAACTGAGCTCCAGGATGTCTTTCTCCTACTCTGCCCTTCTGACTCTATCACAGTTTGAAAAGGACTTGAGAGACTGTGTCATCACCTCCTCATTTTACAGACAAGGGAGCTGAGGCCCACTGTGGATCATTCTCACCCACTTAGCTACCAGAGAGAATCCAATGCTTGGAATAGTTACTGTCTCCTCTCTCCTACCCTACTGCTTTGAACCTGATCTCATGGGCCCAGGCTTCACCTTCCCATCAGGATGAACGGAGAAATCTTTAAAAAAAAAAAAAATAGCTCATAAGGGACAACTTGGAGTCATGTCATTTCATGCAGTAGTAAGAGATCATCCCTCCACCATGCCACGCTGATTGAGGTTCCAAGGGTCCCCAGGCTGGCACCTCGCCCAGCCCAGGAGCCAGCTCATACCTGGACACCCCAGGGACCCACCACAATTACAAGACACTATTCGCTTGCCCTGGGGACTTCTCGTGTGAATTAGTGTCTCCTATTAAAAGTGAAACCCAAGATAACAAATTGTCCTAAAAGGCTCAGATGTCTCTAATCGTGGTTTTATCTTCTCCCCCAGGCCCGGTGACTTCTAATGAGTTCCAGCTCACATCCTGGATGAATTATCGTTGGAGGAGTGTGTGCACTCAGTGAAAATAAACTAACAGCGAGACTCATGTTTACTCTTTAATTCACTCTATCCAAAAATAGTTTCCTTTTTAGAAAACATTTTTCAAATAGAGGAATGAATGTTGATTAACCCCTTGTGCTTCATACAGAAAACAAATTCACAAAGGACACACACACACACACACACACACACACACGCAGTTGGATTTATGACTTGATTCATGGCCTGATGGGAACTTGAAATATCTGTGATCTTTGAAAAGCGGCTTCCCATCCAGGGCCTCAGTTTACTCATCTACAGGTGAGGATAATATCTACATCTATGGCTGTCATGAGAAAGCATGTAAATAAACTGCTCAGTTCAGCATATAGTAGTAAATGTTAGGTTTTTGCAAAAGCTAATATTTTATAATGTTATGCAAAGTTGCATATAAATTTAATTTGGGATATCCATCCTGTTTTCCCACAGATTTACATAATTTCAGTGATCCTTCATCTTTTTTCTTCATTCCTCCTGGATGTAGAGCAGATGATGGCTCTTGTTTCTCTGCCTTCCATCAAGTACTCATGATCTATAAGCAAATTCTTAGATGCCCTAGGGAATTATTCCGTAAAGGAATCCTATGCAAAAGCAAAGCAGTTGCCTGTAAAGTGAGTAATCACCTCTTAATTGATCTGGTTTATGAGGTAGTATATTGAGTTTCTGTAAGTTGAACCCACACTGTGGGGGTCGCTCCACTTCGATTTCCTTGGCAACCTCATTTAGTGCAAAAGAAATTAAGTAGAATTGCTTATACTCCAAGGAAGGGAGAAATGAAGTTGCCCCTCATTGCCCCCTCTTCTCTCTACAGAGCAGTTTTGTTTTTGTTTTTGTTTTTATTTTTCCATAATTCCTTCGTCTTCCTGCCTGTGGAAGGGGAAAGGGCCTCCAGGCAGGGTCACTCATCGCTGTGGTGGTGAGGGTATGAATCTGAGAGTGGGTGTTTGAAGCAGGAGCCTGGGTCTGGGTAGAAATGGAACCTCTGACAGGAAGAGCCCTTGTCCAAAACAGCCACCACCTCCCTTCCCAGCACCTCCTGCCTCCTTTCCTTCATGCGCTCCTCACAGGGCTGCCTTGACCCTACCTAAAAAAACCCAGAAGCCAAAGGGACTCTAGTCAAGGGCATCATGACTTCTCCCTCAGCTCTGAGAGATGAATCATATTCTGGTTTCTCCATTGATTAAAAGATGAATATGAATATGCATTCCCTCAGGGAACCATGGAGTCTACAGATGAAGCCTCAGCCATTATTCACGGGTTTAATATCTACCTTGGTCCTGGCAAGCATTTCAGCTTATGAAGAAGGCTCTCTGAGATGGAAGTCAAGAGAAGACCAGAAAAGAAAATACTTGAGAATGTTTTTACCTAAATCCCCTTTGTGGATATAAAGTTCACAGTCACAATTCTGGTACCACTGTTTCTGCAAATGGTGAAATAAGCTCTCACTCTTTCCTCTGCAAGATAATGCCATCATTCCTCTGCCCAAAACCCATCTCTTTGGGGTAACTTATTCAATTGAATTGAACAGTTTCCCCCTTTCCCTTATTCTTGTATCCTCTGGGGTGAAGCTAACTTCCCAGAAGGCTTTTTCTTACCTTCCTGGCCTTATGGGAGGGTCACCTGTTCTAGATAATGCCTATCATCCTGGCAGGTCCAGGTATCACCCAATGTCCAGGTTGGCCTTCACTGAGGTATGCATCCCTCTAGGCCTGGGTGTTGGCTTGCCCCCCTGTCACATCCATGTCTGAAGTGTCTACCACTGATGTAACAGTGGCACAGTAAATGTAGGTTGTCCTCCCTTTGACCCAGCATCTCTTCTTGGCTCTGTTGATCCTGAGACTTGGCTATATCCTCCCTGAGCTCCAGCTTTGGCCCATCACTAGAGACTCTGCTATGATGTCCCCTCAAGCCATATCCCAGTGACTCCATCGTAGCACTTGATTCCGACTTCTTAACTACATTCTTCTCTGCTATCAAATGGGGTGGTAGGGGCATTTTGAGATTTCAACCACACTGAGCAGACCTGAGAGAGACTCAGAGGCAGGGCATGGCGGAGACAGCACAACTCTCTTTAACCTAAAAATGCAACTACTTCTGTTCAACTAAAGCCATCCCAGGGATCCCTGGGTGGCGCAGCGGTTTGGTGCCTGCCTTTGGCCCGGGGCGCGATCCTGGAGACCCGGGATCGAATCCCACATCGGGCTCCCGGTGCATGGAGCCTGCTTCTCCCTCTGCCTGTGTCTCTGCCTCTCTGTCTCTCTCTGTGTGACTATCATGAATAAATAAATAAAATCTGAAAAAAAAATTCATTTAAAAAAAAAATAATAAAGCCATCCCATATTGGCATGGGGCACCTCAACCAAAAAGGTGGTCTCTTCCCAGAATATCACATACTGTTTTTATATTTCCAACCTGTCCTCCTCCTTCATGGATTCAACACAAAGCAGGAAGTGGCAGGGTGGGGGTGGGGGAGTAAAGGATAATTAGTCTATTCTCTACCCTGTTTCAGAGTTTGAACATAAACCCTCAGAGGATCCAAGGAGAAAACGTGTATCAGTCAGTAAGCATGGGGTTTGCTCATAGACACAGGAAGTGCTCTATCAGTCTTAAAAAGATAAAGCTATCCCCATTAGCTAGCACAGTCTAATCCAATACCTAATCAGTTACTCAATTGATTTAACATCTGCATTCTTGTTACCCATGCCAACACAGTACCTTATACACAACAAAGGCTCAGAAATTATTTGCTGAATTCACTCACTTTAAGGAGTGAAACAATCGGCTTGAAGACAAATCCTTTCCTCTCCACTGCATTGGGAGAGAGGGGGTTACTGGTTGGCTCATTTGGGGACCCCATAGGAACTAGGACACGAGCTGGCTAGGAAAGGGGCAGGTACATATGAAACTTTCCAACCCATAATAGTCCTACTTCATGTTCTTCTTTCTTATTTGTCAAGGGTCCCTTTGAAAGCAAGAGGCTGGGGCTCATTTAGGAAATAGTTTTGAAATTGATGAGCTCAGAGAAGTCCCCTTGATTCACAGCCTGAAGAAAGTGAGTATTGCTGAACAATAGAGTTCATCTTACCTCAAGATTTGGGAAGAAGCTGTGCATACAAGAACAAATGGTCCATACTCAGTACTATGCCTAGTACACAGAAGGACCTCAACTGATGGAAAAAATGATGACTTGATTTCAGATAGCATCCTAAACCTCACTTTTTATCCCCTCTTGTTCAGAGAGTGGCCACATTGCATATTTACTAGACCACGACTTGGCCATCTTAGCTATGCCAACCAAAGTAGACAGAATGACAAATAGCCAAAAGAGTGGGATTCATTATTGCACATATGTGAATAAACCCCTGGCATGCCACCTCCTAACCCTATCAGCAACTGGAACAAAAAGCTGGCTACTTCAGAATGCCCTATAATTTATTCAATATTGGCACCTACTATGTGTAAGAACCAGTAATGAAATTTCCTGTCTTGTTAATTTTCACCATTCTCACCAGTGTGAGGTGGTATCTCATTGTGGTTTTGATTTGTATTTCTCTGATGGCAAGTGATGTGGAGCATTTTCTCCAGTGGTTGTTGGCCATGTCTATGTCTCCTTTGGACACCTGCACCCCAATGTTTATAGAAGCAATGTCCATAATAGCCAAACTGTGGAAGGAGCCTCAATGTCCTTCAACAGATGAATGGATAAAGAAGATGTGGTCTATGCATACAATGGATTATGACTCAGCCATCAGAAAGGACAAATACCCACCATTTGCTTCGAGGAGGATGGAACTGGAGGGTATTATGCTGAGTGAGATAAGTCATTCAGAGAAGGACAATCATCATATGGTTTCACTCATACAGGAAATATAAGAAATAGTGAAGGGGATTATAAGGGAAAGGAGGGAAAACGAGTGGGAAAAATTAGAGAGGGAGATAAACCATGAGAGACTCCTAACTCTGGGAAACAAACAAAGGGTTGTGGAAAGGGAGGTGGGTGGGGGGATGGGTAACTGGGTGACAGGCACTGAGAGGGGCACTTGATGGGATGAGCACTGGGTGATATAATATATGTTGGCAAATCAAACTTCAATAAAAAGAAAAGAAGAGAACCAGTAATGAGAGCTTCTGAGGCTGTGATGTAGGAATAAAACATAATGTCTGCCTTATAAATTGAGAGGAAAAATAAACACAAAATGTAGATTTAGTTGTAGCAGAAAATATATATTGGATGAGAACCAAGTGATATAATCATTGGGTGCTACAGGTTTTCAAAAGAGCAGATGATATCGTTGAGGACCAGACAGCTGAGGGAAGACTTCCTGGAGAATCTGAGATGGCTTGAGTCATGAGGGATGAATCATGGGTGGAGGGAGTCCTGGGACAGTGAGGAGAGCGAGTGTTGGCTTTCCCACCAGGGGATCCTCAGAGAAGACACTGGGGAGAGTGTCAAATAATAACAACAGTTACACAAAAAAAAAAACAAAAAAAAAAACAACAGTTACCACATGTTAGGCACTGGGCCAAGTTTGACGCAAATTACCTCAGGGAATCTTCTCAACGATTCTGAGACAGTGTTTTAGGTACTCTGGGTCTCCCCTTCTTCCTTCCTCATGGAACCTTGGTTTTGTTTGAGGCAACACTGTATTCAGTTAAAATACTTGATATTCTAGCTTCCCCTAAGGGTAGAGTTGGTCATCCTGGCATATGTGGCCAGTGAAGTGGAAGATGGACTCACTTAATGGGATTCTCCTGAGGCTCTTCAAAGGGGGACAGGTAAAACTGACTCATCTCTTAGCCACCTTGTGGCCCTGGGTGCTTGGGCAGCAAGACAGCTTAGGTTCCTCATGAGTTCCTTGAACCATGGCACCAATACTGGATTGCCCACCTCTGTACTGCTTGTTAACATGAGAGGAACACTCTCTATTTAGTTAAGCCACTGTCACTCGAGCTCTGCTATTTGCAGCATAACACAACCTTAATATGTACAGGTAATATTAATATCCTATATACAGACTAGGAAACCAGGCTCAAAAGCGCCATTGTTTTTAAGTAGCAGATCTAATATTCAAATGTAGACCAATGCAGAACAAGATTGATTGATCAAAACTGCACTGAGAATGTGTGAAACACACGAATCCCATTTAAAAAATACATGAAAGCAAGGAAACAATCTTTTTTTTTTTTTGATTCTTTATTTGAGAGAGAGTGGGCATGAGGAGGAGGAGGGGCAGAGGGAGACGGAGAAGCAGGCTCCTTGCAGAGCAGGGAATGCAACGCAGGGCTCAATCCCAGGACCTCAGGATCATGACCTGAGCTGAAGGCTGATGCCTAACCCACTACACCACCCAGGTGCCCTGAAAGGAGGCAATCTTGAACAATTTCTTAACCTCCTGAGAAGTCTTTGTCATAGTCTACCTTTTATCCAACACTGGGAAGTGTCTCTATCTCCCGCAGTACATTGCTTTGGAATCTCCTAGAAGGCAGGATGAGGAGGACATAATCACGCTCATAGCATCCTCTTGTCCCCACCTCCCTCAGTGCTTAGCTCAGGCTAAGAAAACACCCCCAAAATGCACATCGGTTGAATTTTTTTAACTATCACTCGGGATAGTAACTGCCCCTGAGAAAGTACATCTTTCTGTGAATATATGCATGTGGTTGTGCTAGTGTGTACTTGAAGGAGTGTGTCACATTGTGTACGCATATGTGTATGCCTGTGCATGCATACATCCCATGTCTGTATGTCTGAGGGGGGATACTGGAGGAAGAATATTTTCTCATCACTGTCAAATTCATCCTCCACACCCCAGACTCCTACAGACCCTACAGTGACAGCACCAATGATTTTATTAGTGATAACTAAACTTTTGTGCAAGACCTGAAAATTTAATTTCCTTGTGGGAAGCTGTGGAGAACTAAGCTTATTCAGGGCCAAGAACTCATGAACTTTCTCAGAAAAGGAAGAGAGGATACCAGATACAGTCATTGGTCTTTAGATTTTCTTGAAAAATAAAAAAACACCAGCTTATTTTTGAACAGCCCCTTTGGAAACAGCTTCAGATTCTTTTTCTTCTATACCTACCCCACATTGAAGCAGAAAGGAAGAGACAAGCAGCCCTTGAAAAACATCTAATTCATTCCAAAATTATCCCATCATTGTGATTTTCTTTTCTCCATTATTTAAGAAAATAGAATTCCATTCAATTGTTTTCTTCTCAAATTGCTTGGGTGATGAAGCACCTGATGATATTTAATGGGTGTTCACCATGTAACAGGCACTGTATTAAGTGTTTGCAGGCTTTAACTCATTTAACTCTCCTATTTCGAATATTAAGAAATGAGAGACACAGAGAAGACCTTGTGACCTTATGCCCAAGGTCACACACCTGGGAAGTGACAGCGCTGGGATTCAAACCCAAGCAGTGCAGTGGCAAAGCCCAAGACTTTAACTCTATCACCATATAGGCTGGTAAGTCTAGAACTCTCCTCCTGGTGTCTGTGTGTGTCAGTTCTTCAAATGCAAACAACAAATACTAGATACACTTAGGCCAAAAAAAAAAAGAAAGTAGGAAAGACAGAAAAGCAGCACATTTCCCACCATTGGCAGATTTGAGCCCAATTCCCACAAACAGTCTGATCATCTCAGCCTTGGTTGCAGCTCACTCCAAGACTAGGGTTGAACAAGTGACCCAAGGTAACCATCCCTGGTCTGCTTCAGAGGAAATGGAGGAGAAGCTACCAGAACCGGTAGTGTGGAAACAGGGTGGGAGAAATGATGTACATGCAATCATGCCTTTGATGAAGGAACGGGCCTTGCTGAATTTAATGCATTTGAGGTTTAATGCACCATGGGATTTTCAAGGTGTTCTACCCTTATAATTTATCCATTCACTCAATCATGCACATGATCATTCCCCAAAGTGTCCCTTTTGTGTGTGAGTAGTGTGCTGGGCCATTCGCTGCTCCCAGAGACGCATGGCCCATGCAGGGACACCAGATGCAGTATACCCACCCACCCATTTTCCAAGCTCTACTGCACACCACAGCAAACCAGGCCCACTGGTGGGGACTGGGACTGGAGCAATGAACGAGTCAGATACAGTCCTCACCACATGCCTAATCTCCCAGTGGCAACAACAAATTAGAATAAGCAGTGATCTGAGGAGGCAAACAGCAGGTGCCTCGTTTAGAATGTGCTGCATATTTTCCATTTCTCCCTCCCAGATCCACTTTCCACCTATTTCCATCTTTCTTTGCACCCCCAGTAGGCTAACATGTATGTATTGTTTCCACAGGATCTCTTGTCCTCTGGCTTCCAGTTAGATCCAGCCAATTGAGGCTTTGGCAGGAGATTGAGGGAGAGGAGGGAATGTGGTTCAGATATCTATTTCCCCAGCTCCTTCCCTGCTGTGTGGTTCCAAGTGGGTTGCTTCCTTCTATCCAAAGGTCCTGCCAGGCACTCTTTCCTATAATCCTAACAACTAGGACCACTTTCTTCTGGCCCCAAGAACTGCTTCCTCTTCTGTCTCTTCCAGTCCAGCAGGGAGAAGCTTTCCAGCTCTTGCTAGCTCCAGGAAGGCATCACCTCCCCTGGCTGTATTCCTTTCACTCTGCCCACACCTTTGGAAAAGCCCCCTTAATTTGCCTTAAGTGAAGGTAACACTGTGTCCTGTAGAGTGGCCAAGTGAAGTTTACCAAGAAGTGACACTGAAGGGAATGTATACTATTTTAAGCAAGAATATCAGAGGGTAATGCATGAGATGACCTGCAGAGCATGACTCCCAAAAGGAACCACAGGTTGGTCCTGCTAAAGCAATGCTACCCTTAGCTTTATTGATTCAGAATTTTTAAAAGATTTTTATTTATTCATGAGAGACACACAGAGAGAGGCAGAAACATAGGCAGAGGGAGAAGCCAGCTCCTGGCGAGGAGTCCAATGTGGGACTCGATCCCAGGACCCCGGGATTACACCTTGAGCTGAAGGCAGATGCTCAACGACTGAGCCATCCAAGCATCCCTGATTCAGCATTTTCAATGATATAAGTTAAATTTTTGTAAGTTAAGTGTAGGGGATCTAAGAAATACCCTAAAATGAATGTGACTAATCCCTATACACAAGTTTTTGGGGTGTCTGCTCAACCTACGCAGCCACTTCTCCAAAGACAGGTTTGCACTGCTGAGTCTGCTCCTTGCTACAGCCCAACAGAGCACAGGCAGGCAGATACCTGGGCCAAACTAGACCAGTTCGTGGTTCAGCAAGAAATTAGACATGACAAAAATATCATTTCATCCTATGGGCGCTGGAAAAATGTGGGTTAGATGACAGCACTTTTAGGGAGGTCAGGAGCCATCTGAACAACCAATATGCTAGAAGCCTGATTAATTATGCCAGTGTCCTCCTGGAACACAGCCTCTGTCCTCAGCTTTGTCCTATTCAGGTGGCAACCACTCAAAGTTGGGGTTCAGACCTGGCACGTGGCAAAAGCTTCAGGTGCTCCCTTTCTCTGCGCTCTGCTACGACATCCAGGCCACACCTCCCGTCTTTCTACATGCAGGCCACTCAGAAGCCAGTCCGTGGCTTGCTTTTTCTGCTGCAGGTAACAGCAAGCCACTCAAACTAACCAAAGAAAAAAGGGAGGGTATATTAAAAGCATATGGGGGTATCTCTAGGTACCCAGGGGAGAGGAACTCATCTGGGTTCTTTCTCAGACCGGCTACAGCAGTGAGCAAAAGCTAACAAACTACACAATTCTGTGGTGAGATTTTTTTAAATCTCCAACTGTACCAATCCTAGTTGGCCAGGAATGCAGCTTGATGCTAGCACATGTGGTAAGAACACTTAGGATTTTGACTGCCGGCTCAGGATGAGTCAACAGTATGATGCGGCTGCCAAAATAGCAGTGTAATCTTGGGCTGCATTAATAAAAGAGGAGGTGATGGTGCTTCCTTCAGTTCAGGGCATCATGTATTCAAGGCACAGTGAACCAAGAAGGGTGGTCAGGGAGGACTCAAAATCATGTTCTATAGAGAACAGTGGGATACCTGGGATGTTGCTGTCTGGCCTTTTCAGGGGGGCTGACAGGAATTACCAGGACTTGGGCTTACGCATATGGAGTCTGGAGATAGACCACCTGATCTAAAACTCTGATTCAGCCACTTCCTAGCTTTTTCTTATATGTCAGGAGCATCTTAAACACTTCACAAAAAATATCTGATTTAATCCTCACTACACATAACCCTCTGAAGGATATATGTTTTTTAGAGAGGGAGGGGCAGAGAGAGAGAGAGAGAGAGAGAATCTTGAGCAGGCTCCATGCCCAGTGCTGGGCCCAACACAGGGCTCAACCTCATAACCCTGAGATCATGACCTGAGCCGAAATCAAGAGTCAAGTTGCCCAACCCACTGAGCCACCTAGGTGCCTCTAAAGAAGTACTATTTGTATTCCTGTTTTACAGATGGAAAATTTTATGCACAGAGAGGCCAATTAGCTTGCCTAAAGTTACACAGCTTGTAGGCTGAACAACTAGGCTCTAAAGGCAAGGAGTGTATACATTCTTTGCTCTGCCCCATACCAGTCATATGTCCTTGAATCTTGTCACTTCCCTTCCGAGTGTCCAGTTTGCCCAATTGGAATATGGGCTGAGGAATCCCTGTCCTACACCATCCTGGGGGTGTATGGTGTGACTGAAATGATATTATTGATAGGAAAATGTTGGGGAATGGTTAATATGATATGTCAAAGGATATCTTACCTAAGCCTACAAGGTTCACAGAAAAAAAAATGAGGGCAGACTCCTCTCCCTACCACATAACACATGTCACTGCCACATATAGGACTTTCATCCTGCTAATCTTTCATTTGCATAGTACAAACCCTCTGATCTCAGACTGTCCAATCAGCTTTTATAGCCACTCATTAGCTCCAATAGCCAATAGGAGTTGACACACTTTGGGGATTTTCCAGGACCAAAATTTACCCCACCTCCAGACATTATCTTTCTGATTTATTGTCTACTTCTGGAATTAGTGACAGTGCACTAATTCAGGCAGAAGTAATAACATCAAAAGCCATTTCTTGGGCATTGCTCTTATTATCTAATCTGCATAAGAAACCGCCCCAAAACATAGAGCCTTGAAAGAAAAACATTCCTTTTGCTTACAGATCTGCAGTCAGGGCAGGGCTTGGTAGGGACAGTTTGTCTCTACTCAGCATCCACTGCGGTGGCTCAGAGGCAGGGCCATTGGCCTCACTTACTCTGGTTGGTGTCCAGGGTGGGAAGACTCAAGCAGCTTGGGACTGGAAGAGCTGGGGCTTCCTGGGCATCAGTCTCTCTCTCTGTGGGGGGTCTCCCTACATTCTCTCTTCAACATGGTAACCACAGGTTAACCAGACAATTTATACATTGGCACAAGGCTTCTTGGGCCCATGTCTCAAGATAGACCAAATGACAGTGGCAGGTGGACTCTCAGAAGTCACAGTGTGTTATTTCCATTGCACTCTGTTGGCCAAGGCACATGCTCGTTCAAGAGAAAGGAATCTAAACCCAGCGGTCAGTGAAGGATGTCATCATCACGTGGGATAAGGAGCTTCTGGGAAGGTATCGACATTGATACAGCCATGTTTAGGCACTCTTACCTGCCACAGGCACTTACTATGTTCCCAGCACGGAGCCAAGTGCTTCACAGTCATTATGTATTATATTAAACTCACCCCCAAGTCCTGTTCTAATAGGCACTATTATCTCATTTTATGAGAGATGGAAGACTGAGATACAGAAAGGTCAGCGACTTACCCAAGTCACACAACAGCCTTTGGGGAGCTGGGGATGAGCCACAGGGTATTTTGACTATGAGGCCAGGGAAACACATGAGGTAAAGTTCCTGCTTCCATGAAGGAATGCTCATGGCAGCCACGTGGCCTGATGATTGACTGTGGGAGCCTGACATCAGCCTGCTAGGGTTTGGATCCAGGCCCCTCCATCACAGCCTGGTGCAAGCTTCTTCTCTTCTCCAAGCTTTGCTGTCTTTATCAGCAAAATGGGAATAACTACAGTGCCCACCTGTGAAGATGAATTGAGATGATGCAGGTCAAATGCTTCTAAATGTCAGCTGCTATTATTTTAAAAGTGGCTCGGGAAAGACATCTTAAAAAGACAAATCTACTACTACTACCAAAAATATTTGTCATGCACCCTCAAGCCCAGCAAAGACATAGTTCGTTGGCATCATTACCTATCCCTATGTAGACAAGATGCTGGCCTGGAAAGGCACACCACCCTCTCCTCTGTCTTCCTCCCTCTGATACACAGCTCAGGTGGTACAGTCTGTAAGAGTTCCTTGTGTGTCCTTCCCGGGTGGGGTACCTGGGCTGACTCAGCTGGGAGGTGTCCAGTGACTCACTAAGTATCAAAAGCTGATGAAATGTCCTCAGGCCTCAGGAAGGGAGCTAACACCCAGGAGACCCTCCTCACCCCAGGCTCCCAGTGGCTCTCAGACAGGAGAACACAGGCAGGAAATTGGGTCTCCATATCAGCAGGGGTGTTAATCATTCTGCGCACACACGCCTCCAGCTTTAATAAGAAGAGTTTCAGCTCATTTCTGAATATTCAAACTCAGGCTTAGTACCCCTCCCTCATCCGTCCCCATGGCTTCAATTACCATCCAGAGCTAATGAGTCCAAACCCACATCTCCAACCCAGACTTCCAGACTTCTTTCCAGAACTGGAAACCTCCCTCCACTTAGATGTCCCACTGGCCCCTCAAATCAGCCTGCCCCCCACCTTGGATTCATCTCCTTCCCCTCACTTGGCCCAGGCTTTCCTCCAAAATGCTCAGTGAGGATTTCCATGGTGCGCCCAGTGGCCCAAACCAGAAATCCAGCCCCCCTTGACACTCCCCTGCTCTGCCCCCCACAGGTAGCCCATCACAAGTCCTGTTGTTTCTTCCTGCGGAGTCTCCTGTTCTTCTGCCAGATTCTCTCAGAGGGTATCCCAACCACTTCTATACTCATCTCCATCCTTCATTTCTCTGCCCTTACTGCTGTAAGAACTTGGTAAAATGAAACATAAGCACTGTCACTCTGCCTTAGCCTGCAATGACCCCCCCCTTGCGCATACTCCTTAACACGGTTCCTAGGACTCTCTTGATCGAGGCACTGCCCATATGTTATGATCTGAATTGTGTCCCTCACATCCAAATTCACATGTTGAAGCCCCAACCTCCAGGACCTTGGAATGGGATTGTATCTGGAGCTTTAAAGAGGTGATTAAGTTAAAATGGCATCATTAGAGTAGACTCCAACTCCACATGACTGGTTGTCCTTATAAGACGCCTCCCAGTTTACGCCTCCCAGTCTGTGGTCCTTTGTCAGGGCAGCCCTAGTTGACTAATGCACCACGGGTCACCTCTACCTCACCACCACCCCACGGTGAGATGCTGCAGCTGTACACTCTGCTCCCACTCTCTACTCCGGGCTTGGCACTGCTCTTCCTTAAGATTCTAACACTCCTCCCAAGCTTCTTCATCCAGTCACCTCCTGCCAGCGTTGACTGGAAGTCATCCTGGGCTCCATGTTTAAGTATCTCCCCAAACAGCCTGCGACTGTCCCACTCACAGCCCCATATTATAACCACCCATTCACTCATCCACGTGTGTCTCTAGGCTCTTCACAACATAGGCACAAGGGACCATGACACCCGTGCCTAGGACAGTGTCTGGAACAAAGAAGGCACTCTATAAATCCTTACCAGTGACTGGCACTTAGTGAGCTAATGAAAAGTCACAAATGATCCAAAATAATTAACAAATACAAAACTATTTTTAATATTTTTTTTAAATTCATAAGTATCTTAGTACAGATTCCCAACACAGCTCCTTTTCCCAGGACCTAAGTTTCCAAGCAATAGAGAGCTACTGTCTCATATAAATCTATTTCTTGGGCCTCCAGACAGTCTGTAAAAGAAGGGGTATCTGTAGATCCTAAGCTGAAGGTGTTGGTACAGATTTGTTCAGGCTCTCGAGCCCCCATTTAACATGTAGCAACATGATGAGCTTAGCTTCGTGGCAGGGAAAGCCAGCCCCAGAATTCCCAGCCACCTCCGTAACTGGCCAGCAAGAAAGCCCCCTGTCTCTCCAGGGCAGCATGTGGCACCAGGACATATATCCATCCTGGTCTTGAGTCAGGCGATGGAAGTGCTGTTCCCATGCCCAGCAGTGGAGGGTGGGCCTGAGTCCCCTGGCTCTGCATGAACTGAACTGGCCCTGTACAGAGCAGAGAGTAGCTTCACCTGTAAGCCTCTCTTTGGCTCTGAGTGTCCCCTGCCAGGTGTTGGACTTACGTGCATTTTACCCACATAAGGTGAACTGGGTTCCCTGAATAATTACCTGCTTGTTTAGAATAAAAAAGAACCTGATTCTAGCTCCTCGTGGAGCTAGAGTGAAGGTTCATGTGCCGACAGATTTCACCCCACCAGCCTTCTCTGCTTCCTTCCCTGGCTTATTTTTCATCTATGTCACTTGTCACCATCACCTAATTGACTATGTATTTATTGTATTTGATCACCCCACCCCTTAGCCCCACCATTATCACTAGTAGTAGGGGGCACTATGAGGACAGGAATTTGTCTGTTTTCTTCTCCGCTATTTTTCTCATGCCCTGAACACAGCATGGTATATAATAGGTGTTTAGGGTAGGTTGAGTGACTAGATGAATGACAGAAGGAGAGAATGAAGGCACACACTCCCCTCTGCCCTTCCCCACTCTCACTACTACCTTGGAAATCCCCCTAAATCCACAGCGGGAAGCCCCTCGGGTGCCCCTTGCACCTAACCTTCCTCTAAATATTTTATGTGCCAAAATCAGTCCCTGGCCCATCTGTGAATATTGCCTCAACCCTACAAATGCCCCTCCACGGACAAGGTGGGTTCTGGTCACATATGTGAAATGAATCAGGAGTCTGTTGATCCTAAAACCCATATATAAGCAGATCCACCAGTGGCCTGGATTTCCTATCCTCTCTGGAGCATGAGGCCAGGACCTCAGCTGTGGAGGTACAGTGGATACCCTGGGTCCATCAGCACCCCTTCCTCAGGACACACTCAAGGGGTTGGAGCAGAGAGAGCACTGGACCAGGAGTCAGCATCCGGCCTCCAGGCTGGCTCACCAACCTCAATCCCTGGCAAGTGGGTCAGACTTCCTGAGCCCAGAGGTCTCTCAGGGGCCATTGTGAGAAGCAGGCGAAGCCCAGGAGAGGAGAGCAGAACCGTGGTGAGCGGCTCAGGCTGGGATTGAGTGTCCCATCCACCGCTTGCTAGCTACGTGACCTCCAGCAGACCTCATTATTATCTCAGGGTCCAGTCATGATTATTAAACGTAAAAGAATGTAAGAGGGTAACCTGATCCCAGGAAGGGGGGAGTAAAAAGGTGGGTGTGGTACAAAGGTACAGTCTCCCTGCAATTATCTGGGAATCTGAAAATTGTCCTGTTCCCCACTCCTGAAAATTGTCCTGTTCCCCACTCTCCTCCCCCTCCTGGCCTCCACATGTTTTGGGGAGGGGGGTGAGCAGTGGCGGGGAGAGGAGGTGACATGGGTATGCTCCTTTGGGCATGGTTGGGCTGCTGCACCTGGAATCCTCCCGGAAGCTTCAGGTACTAAAGCCTTCCCTTAGTTGATGACTGACGTGAGATCCATATGTGACCTCCACTTTGAAAAGGCTCTGGAGCCAGAGAGATGGCAGTTCAAATCCCAGCTCTACCACTTAGCTGTGTGACCTTAGCCAAATTCTTTATCTTCCCAGTGCCTTGGTTTCCTCCTCAGTAAAATACAAACAATGATAGGTAGCACCTCCCTCCTGTGGTGATGGATTGCTGACACATCCACGTCCCCAAAGCAAACCCCATGCTTTCCAGCCTCTCTGCCTCAGCTATTCATGGTTCTCCCCTCTACTGCCTCCTTCCCTCCTCATATCTGCCCGCTGAACCCAAACTAATCCTCGGGGCCATGTTCAAATGATACCACCACCATAGAGTTTCCCCAGGTTTCTCTGTCATGTGTCCTCTCCTTCCTTTCAATCTTCCTGACACACTACCCTTTTCTATAAAGTCATCTTGGAATAACACCAATGAGGTACGTGTTTTATTCCTAGGCCCCTTCTCAAGAGTAAGCCCTGGAGTCAGACCTAGGTTTGTCTCCAGCTTCGCCACTTGATAGCTGCGTGAACTCAGCCAAGTCACTTAAATTCTCTGATCCTCTGTGTCCTCACCTGTAAAAATAACATGCTGAAACACAAGGTTTGTGGTAAGAATGAAAGGGAATAATGTATATAAAACGTTGAGCATGGAGCATAGCACATCGTATGGGCCAGGAAATATTATAATTGTAACAATAATTAGTACTAAGGAGGTGTTGAGTCTGAAACACTGCCATTTGAAATTCATCCCCCTGGGTCTCTCTCCAGGGTGGGTACCTTCTCAAGTGTGGTCTTGGGGATAGTTGCAGTGGCCCCGGGGAAGAGCAACTGGTCAACCCTCACTAAAGACTTGCTGTTCTTTTGACAACAGAACTTTGGGTGCCTGATGTAAGAGGAGAGGAGAGAAGAGAAGGGGCAGAGAGAAGAAGCTAGAAGGAGCTCCAAAGGAAACATGTGCCTATTTCTCAGTCTCGATCTTAGTTCTAAGCAGAACTAAGGGCTCCGCATGAGGCACCTTTCCACAGGTTTTCTCTTTGACTCTCATGACAGACCTTCAGTGTCATCATTCACCCCTGTTTTCTAGTTGACAACTCTGACCTCAAAAAATGTAAAGCCATTAATCCAAGGTCATGCAACCAGTGGCAACATAGCTCAGTTTCAAACCCGGGTCTGTCTTACCCTGGGACTCATGGAGAAGAGAGAGGGCCAGAAGAAAGAAGGGAGAGAATGTTTATCCATGGAGAGCACACACCTCCATGATAGGGCAGAAAAAACAATCTGCGAAAATGTATGGTTTTATTTATGGAAAATTAATTCAGCATACAACTTCATCATAATACCATTTCTCGAAACATTAACTCCCATCAATGTTGTAAAAGTCTGGGAAGCTACAAAATGTCCTTAAAAAAAAAAATTCTATTAACTATAAACATCCACATTTCAGGCTGACCAAGATTTCCCCTCCTGCCCTCTTAATCTGTTGATTTTAAGTCTAGAAAGGTCATGGGGTGGCCCCACGGGTTACAGTGGCTTGAGGAAGGTTCCCATCAGCCTGCAAGCCCAGGGGAAAGAAACGCTCCCTTTAATTGCTCTGTGAATTAGAGCCTCCCCTTTTGATTTAAATCCGTAGCCACAAATGTATTATTTTTCTCCAGTCCTGGAAACAGCAGGGAAGCACTTTTCTTTCTCTTGTCCGAGACCGCCCTCTAGTGGTCTCTACTGGAAAGCCAGCGCGCGGAACCCCACCGCCCCTCTGACCCTTTCAGGCCTCCTTGCTGGGCGTCCCCGTGTGCCAGGCACCATCACGGCTTCTGCAATGTCCTAGGAGCTCAGCGATCCGACTGCCAATGCGGAACTACAGGGAGGGTCTGGGGAAAGTGGCCCAATCCGGGGCCTGGAGAGCTGGGTTGGAATCCCCACTCCGCCACTTAAAGCCCAAGTGACCCTTGGGATGGAGGTCGGTTCCCTGCTGGACTCGTTTCACCGCCACAGAGCTGGTAATTTAATCAACCTGTCCATCTTCAACACAGACCATATTAGATGCATCCTATCCTTATTTCATCTTATCGCCTCTCTACGCTTGGAGCACACCTAGTCTTTTAAGACACAGAAAAGGCAGGGGAGGTAGTGGGTGAGCTCAGATCATGGCTTCAGAAGCCCTGGGTTCAAATTCCGGGTCTGTCAGCTGCCGACCTCGTTACCTTGGACAAACGACTTAACCTCTCTCAATCTATTCTTTCTTGTCTATAAAATGGGCACAGTCGTAGCATTCATCAAGGTAAGTCAGGTTCTCGAACTCTGGTGTAAGCAAAATCCCCTGAGGATCCTGTTAACAGGCTAGCTAGCTCTTTCTCAAACTAATTGGTCCAGAATCTCTGAAAATAGTCCCAGGTATCTGAGCAGTAACCAAGGCAGCTAGGTGGTTCTGATGTACAGCGGCCTTTGACAACAGGGAAGGTACAGCAGCCCCCCTCCCCCTGCTCCTCAAGCCTGGCTACACAAAAGAGTCTTTAAAAATGTTGCTGCCCACTCCCACTAGAGTCTAACAGAACTGGTCCAGGAGAGTCTGGCGTTGGGATTTTTAAGATTTTTAATCCTGGAGTGATACTCCTGTGCAGCCAGGGCTGAGAACCACTGCCTTCGTCCAGTGCCTAATACACAGTAAGTACTTAATAAATGTTAAAAGAAGCCCCAGCAACACATCCACATCCTGACTCAAACACCTTTATTCAACAATAACAAATAGTGAGCCTCTGTCAGGTGCGAGGCATTGGCATTGGAACGGCCATCAAACCAAAACAGAAAGGTAAGACCCCTCCATCCACAGGAAGATCACAATAAGGCAGCAGGGCCAATTTGTCCTTTTGCTCTAGGCCCTCCCGATTATAAAGCCAGCCCAAGAAGCAGGGGCTGTAAATCATGCAGGGCCTTATGGGTCATGGATCATCACACTAACTGCCATTATCTCTTTTGGAAAAAGAGAGATTTCGAGATGCCCTTGCACCTTCCAGAAAAGTGACTATCTGATGGTAAGATTTTAGTCAGAGACCGGGGCATGGGACAGGTGCCTGTTTTGGACACTAAGACCTACCCTGACTTACTGCATCCCGGTGTCTGACTATTCCCCTTTGAGTTAGGCCATCTGAGCAGGAGACGCACGACCGTAGCCTGGAGCTTCCCTCCTGCCTCCTCCACCCACTGGCCTGCAGCCTACAGCCTCCCTCTTCTCTGCTGACTCATCTGGCCAGCTGTTTCCAGCTGTACAGACAAATGGGAATACTTACTCTTAATCTGGATTTGAGCTCTGCACCTGCTCCCCTTGGCTGGGGCTGAGCCTACTTCAGAGGCCAGGGATAGAGAGGGTGTAGGGGAAACCCCCCTTTTTTTTAATCACTGTAGCTACTCTGCCAACCCCCAGCTGCTCATTAGCACCTATGAATGAGGCCAGGGAAACCCAGTGAAATCTTGTTAAATCACCGAGTGTGGGAGGAGGGAGGCTAGCGAGGCCTCTCCTGGTCTTCCAATCTAAAATAACTCCATCACTCTCTCTCCTGCATTATCTTTATTCGTAGCACCTATCACAAGCTGACACTTACTCTGTTTGTTTACTTCTCACGGTCTGCCTTCCACACCAGAATGTAAATGCACCGTCTGCAGCACCAGGCAGCATGTGACACCTAGGGGGATGTTTATTGAATATTGCTTGTTGAATGAGTGAATGAATGACTAAAATGAATGACTCGGGGTTTCCAGAGTAGAATTAGGAGGGGAGGAAAGAGAGCACAATGGGCGTGTAGAAATAGGACAGCAGAGTCTGTCTCTCCTAGTATTGAAGAAAGGCACTGACTCGTCACCTCTTAGAGACGGACAATGAGTTAAGTGAATTTGCAGGGCTTTCCCCCTGGAAGGGGGAGGGAGAGGGCGTGCCAGGAGCCCTCAGATGGGGATCAAAGGACATCAGGAATGAGCAGCCCAAGTGACACCATCAGAGGAGCCTGTTGTGCCTGCAGGGGTTTTTTGTTTGCTTGGTTTTTGTTTTTCTACAAATGGTGTGATTCCACATTTAAAAGCCAGCCTCCTTGGAAAAGCTGGCTGGCAACACGTGATGGAGCCCCATTCACTCAGGGCATCGGTGGCCTGTGGCCTCAGGCCCCTGCCCCTCTACCCAGGAGGGGCTCTGCAGGACCACCTCCCGGGGCTGCCCTACTTGCACATTTCCTGCCCAGCCCCAGAGGCTTTGAATCGCTTGCTCCTCCTCTCCCTGCCCTCCTGGCTTTCTTTGCTCCCACTCCCAGCCTGGAAGGGCCCCCCCCCCCCATCCCAGGGCTGCATCCAGGTTGCACTGGGCAGCAGAATTCATCAGGTTGGCAAACCCAGCGACAGCTGCTTTGCCCTCGCGCAGCAGCCAAGCTGGGTGCAGCCTCCCAGACCTAAGCGGCCAAGGTCACCTGGGGGACACGCAGCATCTCTCCTGTGCAACCACATGGCAAGCCGAGGGAGGGGGAAGAAGGGTTATGCTTTCCCTCCCTCGTGTGGCTTCTAAGAATTTCGCCACCAGGGTGATTTTATTCAGGTCACCTTCCCCAGCTCTAGACACCAACAACCCCCCCTCCCCTTCTTGCTTAGCCTGGCAGACATAAACCCCCAGTCTTCATGATCTCTGATCCCCTCTTCCCTTTATCAGCCCCCCCTTAAATTTCTCAACTCATCTCTCCTCTCTTTTCATTTTTCTCTGTGGCCGCAATCCTCCAGCCCTGCAAATCTACTCAACCATCTCGGGCACGCAGCCTGCTCCTTCTTGTTATTCATATTCTTGAGAATAATGGTTAATAAATAAGACCTTGCTTTCAAAGAGCTTTCACACCACCAACCAGAGCCTCACAAGAACCATATGAGGTAAATAGTGACACGCAGAGCTTAAGTGACTTGTCTACGATCAGCAGCTAGTTAGTGGCTGAGCCAAGTCGGGAACCTATTTTAAGTGCCATTATTCATGTCTTATCAGGAGATTACCATTTTAAAAAGTAAATGAGTGGAAATGACAGTCCAGATGTTAAAGTATGACTATATTATATTTCAAGGGCAAGATTTATTCCCTCTCCTTAGTAGTATAATTAAGGTATATGAAATAAGATTTTGTTTTACATTTATTTGCCTTTCAAACAACCTTTCAGAGACACCTGCATTGCTTTGGAAAAAAAAAAGGAAAGCCATCTGCTCATTTAGTCACTGCATTAAACACCTACTCACTCACTCAGTCAACAATTCCGTGTTGTATTCGTCCTACATGCCAGACCCCAGGGCTTGACACAAGACATGAGCTGGTGAGCAAAGCACGCCCGGCCTTGCCCTCCTGCTCTTGGAGTCTAGTGGTGAAGTCAGGGATCACACCGAGGTTCACAGCAAGGATGTATGATCAGAAATATGCTGAGTCTCGTGGAGGAGGCACAGGGGCTCCAGCCACTTCTAGCAAAGAAATCTGACCCAGTCCAGGAGCTCGGGGAGGGCATCCCAGGGAAGTGACCATTGTCCTAGGAAGAGAAAGATGGGAATTTAACACTGGGAAGAGGGAAGGGAAGGGACTTTGTAAAAGAGGGAACAGCACACGCCATGCCCCGCTGCTGGAGGGACAGTAGGAATGTCGGGAAACTGCAAGAAGCTGGAGGAGTGAGACCTGGACGCCTCAGGCCTTATGGGTCCAGGTGGGCCTCTTGGGCTCTTCCCAGACAGCAGGATGAACTGCTCAAAGCAGGGGTTGACATCATCAGGGTAAGTCCAGTTAGGTGCTGAGAATTTTGGATGGCACAGGGAAAAGAATGTTTCAAACTTCAAAGAACTTCCCATCACTTTCTTTAGCATTAAGCAGCCCAGCTCAAAATTAGGACATTGATTTTCTCAGAACTATAGATACCGCTCGTAAGCTTACACTATTAATAATAATAATAATATTAAGCACCTACTTTATATATATGATTTCATGTAATTCTTGCTTCACTACAATTTATAAGACAGGCAGCTTGATTTTCCCCCATTTATAGATGAGGGAAGTGAAGTTCAGAAAGGGATAGTAATTTGCCCGAGGTCACACAGCTACTGGCAGATCCAAAGTTCAAAATTAGAAGACTTTCTAAATGCTGGACTCAGTCATCTCTAGGCTCTATAATCTTGGGAATCCTCACCTAGAAATTCAAGGGCAGCCAGCAGGAGGGGTCTAAAGAGTTCGTCATCACTGGGATGTCAGGATCAACAATGGGCTACCCTTTCTTGAAAGCCAATGGCCAAACCTCTCCTTGTCTTACTTGACCCTCGGCAGCAATGACCTGGTGATCACCTCTCCTTCTTGTAACATGTTCTTCTTCAACTGTCACCTCCTTCAATCATCTCCTCCTTCAACATTGTCCTCCTACCCGCTGCTTGCTCCTGCTCAGTTTCTTCTGCTAGCTACCCCTCCACAGCCCACCCTTTAATGGCTAACCTCTTCAAAGCTCAACCCTTCACCATGTTCCTATTTACAGTCCCTCATATGATGATCTTATCCAGCACAGGGCTTTAAGCTGTGCCTACATACTGACGATAACCAATCTATCCCTCCTCTCCCTACCTCCCCACTGATGGTGTTTCCCTGTGGTTGATGGATTGACCTTCCAGGTTCGCTCTGGATCCCCACCCCCAAACCCTGTCCTGCCCTTAATGTCTGCATCTTAACAGATCTTAACATCTCCTTGCACTTTGTGGCTCTGGCCAAAAATCTAGGTCTTGTCTTTGATCAATATCTTTCTCATGTTTCACATCCAAACCCTCAACAAGTCCTGTCCCAAATCTAACCACTGCTTGCCATTTCTCCAATACCATGTTAGTGTAAGCAAGAGTTTTTCTATAAATATTTTTAGATTTTATTTATTTATCTTTTTGAGAGAGAGAGAGTGCATGTACGAGCAGGGGGAGGGGCAGAGGAGAGAGACAGAGAGAGAGAGAGAGAGAGTGAGGTTCTCAAGAGGACTCAGCGCAGAGCCTGACACAGAGCTCAATTACACAACCCTGAGATCATGACTCAAGCCAAAAACCAAGAGTCTGATACTCAACCAACTGAATCACCCAGGTGCCCCAATCATTTTTCTCTCACCTGGATCATTGTAGTCCCCTCCTCACTGGTCTTTCTGCTTCTCCCCATGCTCCTGCACAGTAGTCAGGGTGCAGGTGTTTAGCCTGTGCATTTAGAGTCTGACCTGGGTTCAACTGGCGGCTCAGCCCTGGGGCAAGCCACTTAAACTCTGTTTCCCCATCTCTCAACCAGGGGTTATAAAACCTACGTCAGAGCTTTGAGTATTCGGTGAGATGTTTAGGGTGATTCCTGGTTCATAATGAGCACCCAATAAATGTGTGTTACTGTCACATTCTCCTCAGATTTCCTAGAGGCTGATCCCCCACAATTTACAACTCCCTGGTCAGTAAACCATGCAACACCTAATTCATTATGTGCCAGCTTCTTGAATTTTCGCGGGCCTGTGGCAGCCACTGAGCACTGTTCCAGGCTCCATCACTTGATGTCTGTTAAGCTTCAGGGATGGGCACAGAGGTCCAGGGGCAGAGTTTTGAAATGTCAAGTGACATGGGGTTTGGACAGCAGTTTTCCTCACTCCCAGTGAGCCACTCCCTGAAACACCTATCCCCCAAGCCCAGAGGGGAGCCCTGACATTTACAGCCTCCAACTCTGGGGCAAGATTTTGCTGTCACATCCTGGAAGTACCGAAGTCTTGGCCAAGAGAGGAGGTGGCTGTGGTCAGGGCAGAGCCATTGTTCATGATTTCTGTGTCCTACTGTGGGATTTCCAAACTATGCAAACAAAAGTTCTCATCCTTTGAAAGGCACCAGACCCAAACCCCACAGGCTAGGGTTCCCTTGATGCCTGATGCCCATCTTCACCTTCTCTTATCTTTCCTCACTCCTTCCTGGAAGGCAGAGCTCAGGCTGCAGTGTTCTAGGTCAGCTCTTTGGCTTGCTGGCCATGTGACCTGGGGTAACTGTGAACTTCCCTTGAACCACAGTTTCTCCATCGACAAAATGGAAAATAGTATTTTGTGACCATCGCAAAAATAAGAAGCATCATATCTGAAAATGGGCAGCACAGGATGGCAGGAAAGATTGGGATGCCTCAGTGGCTCAGGGGTTGAGATCTGGCTTGGGCTCAGGTCGTGATGCCCGGGTCTTGGGATCGAGTCCCATATCGGGCTCCCTTCGAGGAGCCTGCTTCTCCCTCTGCCTATGTCTCTGCTCTCTCACTGTGTCTCTCATGAATAAATAAATAAAATCTTTAAAAAAAGAAAAAAAAGAAAAAAAAGAAGATGGCCTCTGGGGTTTGTGTCCAGCTCTTCCATGCACTGGCTGACCTTCAAACAAGTTACCTAACCTCTCGGTTTCATTTGTAAGATGGGGATAACAACTGTTCTTCCCTCGATGACACGCTGTGGGAACCAAAGGTGATGACACATGTAAAGAGCCTTGAACAGAGGCTACAATTAGAAAGTGCCCACACTGGCTATTATTTCCACCCACTTCCTATGGCCTTCTGGGGGATTGATTGTGCAAGGAGCCTGGTCCCCAGGGAGGGAGGCCCCAAGGTCAGATGGAAGACAACCCCAGTATGCGCTCCCTTACAAGAAGGCTTCACTGTAATTTTCTTGTTTCCAGGATGCTGTGCAACGAGTAGTGAACTAACTCCCAAAAAAGAAGCTGCTGGGACCTGCGTAGGGCAAGTCTTCCCACAGAGCTGCAAGGGAAGACCCTCAGGCAGGCACTATCTGTATCATCTATTCCTAACTCTCACTCACAGAAACATGCAAAGTGAATTGGTTTCAAATAGCATCTGGCCTCCCGCCTCCAATCCATTCTCCATATAACAGCCAGAATAGGCTTGCTAACATGCAGCATTCAGCAGTGCCTGTCCTACCCCTGCTCCGCAACCCGCCATGGCTCCCCAGCACCCCAGGAGAGAGTCCAAACCCCTTACTTGATCTCGAGATTCTCACACAATCCGCCTCCAGCCCCATTCTCAGCTGCTTTCTTTCCAGACCACATGCTTTCCCCATCCTCCGCCCCCCACCCCCCACCCCTGCCCCAGCATTGCCACTCTGCTGGACTTACTGCCCCAAAGGGAATGTTCAGACCTTTGCGGTTTTTCTCATTTGGTTCCCTCAGTCCGGGATGCCCTCTTACCTCTGGCAAATGCCCACGGATCTCCCAGTACCCAGTTTTTTTTTTTTAAATAATAAATTTATTTTTTATTGGTGTTCAATTTGCCAACATACAGAATACTCAGTTTAAATGCCACCTCTTCTGGGGAGCCTGCCCTGACTTGGTTAATTAACACCTTATTTGCACTTCATACAAATCTTTGTCAAAGCCAGTGGTGTGTTGGTAAACGCTTAACAACAGCTCTCTGGGGAGGCAGGGTGGGAGGAGAGCCATGGTCTGCAGTGCTCCAGGGTGTAAATGCTCTCACCTATAGTGAATTTCAAACTACAATGATTTAATATTCGGCTTGCAAATTCGCTACAAATTTAACAGTTGGCCTTCCTGAACAAGTACCAGCCAGCTTCAGCACATCACATTAGATGACTTTTTTCCATGATCCTTAGTGGATTCCTCATTCCCTTCACATAAAGTCCAAACTCCTTAACAGAGCTCATAGCCCTGAGAAAACCTGGGTGGGGCTGCAGGGGGGTGGAAGGTTCAGGGTTAACATGCAAGCAAACTAGCAAGTACAGAGATCCTGAGGTGGGAGTGAGCCGTGGCATTTAAGGTCAGTGTAGCTAGAGCAGAATTGTGAGGACTTGGACATTCTGAGCACATGGGAAGCCCTGGGAGGGTCTGAGCTGAGCAGGAACACAATCTGATATGTTTAGTTTATTTCATTTATTCATGAGAGAGAGAGGCAGAGACACAGGCAGAGGGAGAAGCAGGCTCCAGGCAGCCCGACCGATATGGGACTCGATATCAGGACTCCAGGATCACACCTGAGCCAAAGGCAGACACCCAACCACTGAGCCACCCAGGGGTCCCGCAATCTGACATGTTTTAAAAGGATGACTGTTGACAGCACCAATCAGGAGCCAGACAGCCATCTCAGCTCACCACTGACTAGATAGGGTGACCTCGGACCTCGGGCAAGTACTCTCCTATAAGAATCCAGGTGAGTTGAAATCTGTAAAGTACCCAGACTTATACCTAACACAGAGTGAGCACTATTTAAGTATTTGTCTTAAAGTATAAAATAAAGACAATCTGCAACCGAGGTAATCCTACCAAAGGATCATTCTGTGGAGTCAAGGAAGGAAGCAAGGAGACCAGACAGAAGGCTAAGATGCAGGCAGGAGATACCGGAGGCCTGGATCAGGGGCAGCGGTGGCGGGGGTGCAGGGGGTGTAGGTGAAGGCAGGGGCAACCTGCCAGTAGCATTTCACAGCTGTGCAAGAAGGGAGTCAAAGATGATGCCAAGTTTTTTGGCTTTCGCAAAAAGAAAGCTAAGTTGCATTCACAAAGATGGGTGGTGGGGATCACCATGGGAAGAGCAGGTGTTAGGGAGAGAGTGCATGGATGGGGTCATGAACACGGTCTTCATGAAGTCATGACCGCATTTGACACGGATTTTCCATGACTCTTCCACGCGCACCCACCACCACCTTTCAAGAGAGGTATTCCTACCACCACATAAAGATAAAGAAACCGAGGCTCAGAGAGGCAAAGTGAACCCCACTAAGACCACACAGGGAGTAAGGAGGAGCAGGCATAGGACCTGAACGCGGCAGTGGCTGCAAAGCCCATGTGCTAAGGGAATTCTCTTTAAAGCCCTTGGTAACCACACCTGCCAGATCCATGGACACCACCATGTGACGTTACAATGAATGGGTATGAATCCGTGCAGGACTCCGGAGCACAATGGGAGTTTAGAGGAGAGGAGGTCGGTAAAGTCCAAGGCAAGCCTTTGAGTCATGTCTTGATAAGAAACAGTAACATGATGGCTTCTTACTGTCCTCATTTCTCTAAAGAGGAGGCTGAGCCTTGGAGAGAAAGAACAAGCTCTCCAGAAATACAGCTCCAGGGAGGTGGTGTTCTGAACTGCACGGCACTCTGCCTGCCTGTACCTGGGTTCATGACCTCCAGACCTACCTCCTGACCTGAAGGGACAGAAGACTAACACAAACCCGTGGCGGATTGGCATGCCTCCCTCATCAATGCTGGGATAAGTGGTTTGGGGCCCCTCTGTGAGTTTCCGCTTTCCAGGAATCTGTAGACGCTGATGCCCAGGACAGGAAGGGATGGCTCATCAGAGGGCATGGGGAGGTTTATTCCCTGCTCCAGAATGCTCACTCACCTGCTGGCTCGTGGCCACATCACAGGCACAGAAGGTGAGCCAGCCCATGAGTAGCCCACCCATCTGGTGAGGAAGACACACAACAGCCCATGGCTGAATGCATTGGCAGGATGAGCCTAGACACACAGAAAATGTTTTGTTTTAATGGTAATACACACAGGTAGGTTCCCCACAATCCCGGAAAGCTGGGGTGTCAGTGGTCTGGGGTTGCTCTAGGGTCTCAGAACAAAGGGGACCTGGTTGGAGGATCACTCTGTGGGACCACAGTCCTCTCTTCCCTATGCTCTGTGAGAGTGGTTAAGAGCCCAAATGTCATATGGGACAGACCTGGTTACAAATCCAGTCCCGTAATCCCAGGCGCGTGATTTAACCTAAGCTTTCATTTCTCCCATCTGTCAAAGGGAGTTGATGGTGGGATTGATGTCATAGAGTCATTAGAATTGAATGCCTCACTCCATACAAAGTGTTGATAATGACACCGGGCACAGACTTTGCATCCAGTCGATGATAATTGCCATTGTGGTTGGAAATACTCTGACCGTTTTTATTCTCCAAATTCCACCACAAATCCAGCCTCTCAATTTCCTGGCACAAAGCAGGATCCATTTTCTCTTTAGGCCTCAGAATAACTGCGGGACTTCCCAGAGAGACAAAGCAAAGTGAAAGTGAGTTCTGGACCTTGTGTTTACAGGGAACAGATGAACAGACACCAGGGTGGGTTGGATTTGGTAATTCATGCAATTATCCAACAACTCTGTAGCGAGGGACCATTGTGTGGTAGGTCCTGTTCTGTCTCCTGGGACCCACAGTGGACAGGACAGAGATGGCCTCTGCCTTCAAGGACTTCACATTCTAGAGCAGCACCACCCAAGAGAAATACCATGGGAGCACCTACACGACTTTAATTTTCTGGTGGCCACTTTTTTTTTTTAAGATGCAATACGCTTTCATGAAGTTTTATTTAGCCTAATCCTGTATATCCAAAACATAGTCACCTCAACACGCAGTCAATATTTAAAATTATTAATAATGTATTTTGCATTCTTTTTGTATTAGGTCTTGTAAACCCCGTGTGTATTTTACACATACAGCACACATGAGCTCGGACTAGCCACATTTCAAAGCAGCCCTCCAGGGTGTGTGTTGGTGGGGATTGAATTAGATTGGATTAGAAAGACAGTGAGGACCGTGGGGTAGGGGGAACCAAAGCACGTTCATCTCCGCACCTTGCTGTCTAGCAGAGGAGGTGCTGTGTCGGTCATGGGTGAATGCACGCAGGGTGAATGCAAAGACCACGGGCTTGGAGGGGGGGTGGGAGGGGGTTTCAATTCCTTTGATAGTGTGTGACATTAAGCCAATTGCTTAAGTTCTCTGTGCCTCGAGTCCTTATTTGGAAAATGGGAACATAGGTTTGCTCCACAGTGGGGTTTGCGAGGATTAAATGGGTGGGTAGATGAAGAGCACTCCGAACATGAGAATTCTAGCTCCCCAACTAGAATGTCCTCAGACACTGGCGGCTCCGGCCAGCCTCAGCACCGTGGGCCTCCCACTCACTAACTCTCCAGGTTTTGGCCACAGTCATCTATCTGCACCTCGTGCCTCTGCTCCTCTCACCCTCCATCCTAGGGCTGCAGCGACAAAGCACCACGAACCAGATGGCTTAAAGCAACAGAGATTTATTTATTCTCTCGCATTATTCTTCTGGAAGCTGGAAGTCCAAGATCAAGGAGTGTTCAGGACTGTGCTCTGTCCAGGGCTGTTGGGGGGAATCTGTTCTGTGCCTTTTTCCCTGCCCCTGGTGTTGTCCGCAGTCCTGGTGCTCCTTGGCTCCTGGATGCATCCTTGAAATCTCTGCCTTGTCACAAAGCGTCTCCCTGCGTGTCTGGGTTTGCACAGGGCATTCTTCTCTAATGTGCACCTGTTTCCACACCTCTTCTCTCCTTCTAAGGACAACAGTCATATTGGATTAAGGGCCACCCTACTCCAGTATGACCTCACCTTCACTTACATCTTGATGGCTACAGCAAAGGCCTTATTTCCAAATAGGGTCACATTCACAGATAACAGGGGAGAGGACTTCAACACATCTTTGGGGGGGAACGCAATGCGGCCCCACACAGGGTTATTGTGAGGATGAGACAAACAACTGTGTATACATGCCCCACGAGCTCACAGATGCTCCCCCTCAAGGCTACCTCACAATCTCTTCTGCTGGCACCAGGGTCTCTAAGGCTGTCACAGTGACTTCTTGCACCTCTCAACATTCCCAGACTCCAGCTCAGATAACTGCCAGGCACAGGGTGTGTGACTTGAACTAGAAATGCGTGAGAGTTAACATCCCCTCGGCTGACTGTGGACCACCAGGGGATCAGAAATGGGAGAGAATCAGAAAACACATTTCCTCTCCATCCCTTGACCCCACCCCCCACCCCACAGGACATTGTGGGGACTGAGCTCCATAAGCCCTCTCAGAGGCTGGTCAGCAAGGCTTGCTACAGAGCTGTGGTCAGTGTGATAACGCCCTCCATCGTATGACTCTCCCCACTCTACACTGCTCGCTATCCTTTCCTTCACGCCTGCTTCCCCAGAGTTACATCCCTCCCTCCTTGCTCTTCTACAGAACCTGGACTAAGATATTCAATAAATATCCACTGCCTTTCCAGACTCAGCCCAACTGATGTCACCTCCTCTAGAAAGCTCTGATACACCCCCATTCTTACCCAGTTTCCTTCAGACTCTGATAGCACCCTCTACACTTAGGTCTATAAGAGCACTTAGGATATCACATTACAATTACTGGCATCCTTACCTGTCTCCCCCACCAGACTATGACTCTTTCCCTGGACTACTCTCTATTCATTATTGTATCCCCAGCACTCAGATATTTGATAACTGAAGTTTTGTGATTCAAGTAGTTAGCATCTGCTGATACCATGGGGTGGGAGGAGTCTATAGAATCTTTCCCACTCGCTTCCACCCTGCCCCTGAGAAAATGCCTCTTCTATCCACTCACTGATGCTGGAAATGCCTTTCCAAGAATCAAGTGTCACAATGAGATACGATGTAAAATGCAAATGTCTCTCTTAGAGAAAATGTAGGTCCTTAAATTCTCACTAAAATGTAACTGACTGATAGTGTGGTTCTTTTCTGACAGAGGTGGGGAGTCATAAGGAGACACAAGGACATTTCATTCCACACAGAGCCAATATCATGCATCCAGGAAAGAGCTCTGGGGCAGTCTGAAGGGGTGAAGGATACCCCTCCCTCAAGTGAGCTCTGCCATTGATCTGCTATGGGCCCCAAAACTCCTATTCTCCCATGGGTCAAGTCTACAATTCAGTAGAGGAAAATTTCCCAGAAGCCAGAAGACTTGGTTCTTTCACTGGTATTTCTGCTTGCTAGCTTTGTGATCTTAGGCAAACCCTTCCCCTTTCAGTTCCTTTAAATTTAAAATTATGATGATGATGATGGTGGTGGTGGTGGTGGTGGTGGTGGTGATACATTCTCTGGCTTCTTTACAGGGCAATTGGAAAAATAAAATAAGCAACACATGTGAACCTGCCTTCTCATATGTGAAGCAATTTACATGTGTGAGGAATTTATTGTTCTTCAATTTGTCATAAAGACCTTCTTGACAGAGGACCTTCTTTCATAGAAACCCTTTCATAGAGTTCTCAGGGGAGAGTCGACAGGCAAGCCCTCTCTGTGTGACTCATAGCCACCCACACTTGTAGGTGTCATTTTTCTTTGGGGCCTCGGGGGCCAGGAGTCCATCTGCCTCTCAGGCGAGGGGAGCTATCGCCATCCCAGGCATGCTCACCTGCACTCTTGGCACCCCTGAGCCGCAAGAGAGGATGTGGCCTCCAGGCTCTGGGCTCCTCGCAAATGACTACAATTCTGCCTGAGTTGGAAGCTACACAGAACTCAGTTCTTAGCTCAGGTTTAACTCAAAGGGGTGTTTGCTAGGTATATATATTTTCTCTTTGGTGGAAAGTTTAAGGGAAGAAATGAAAAATGAAAAGGACCACAGCCTGAAATCAGAAAAGTAAAAGCCAATGTAGCGTCTCCTCCTGGGTTTGTTTCTGTTGTCCCCAGGAAACACCTCAACATTTAGACTTTTCCTTTCTAACTCTGGGTTTGTCCTCACATATCCGCATTTCTGCTAAGTTCTATTAGTTGAGGTAACTACAAAGGTCCATCCAGGTTTGAGGGGAGAGAACGTTCACCATGTCTCCCTCAATGGAGATGTGTCACATTAAAAAAATGTGCCATAAGGGGCACCTGGGTGGCTCAGTCAGTTAAGCATCTGACTCTTGATTTTGGCTCAGGTCATGATCTCAGGGTCATGAGATTGAATCCCGAGACAGGCTCCACACTGAGTGTAAGGCCCTCTTAAGATTCTCTCTCTCTGTCTCTCTCTCTCTCTCTCTCTCTATCTATCTATCTATCTATCTCTATCTCCCTCTGCCCCTCCTCTCCACCTGCACATGTGCTCTCACCCTCTCTTGCTCTCAAAAAAAAAAAAAAAAAGTTCCATCAGACAGCAGCATGTAGGATGAGATATATGTCGGTGTGGCCATCTTTGGAAAATACTATCTGCCACACTAGCTTTTTAATGAAGGGGGAAAAGCTCTCATTAAAAACTATTAAGTCAGGCTGAAAAAAAATGAAATGTGAAGTAGTGAATTAAAAGCATGAATCTTACAAGAAAACAGCATGCTTACCAAAGCATCCCCTTAGAATATATTTTGATGGTAATGATAATAATGATGTTAAGTGCTTCTCAACCTACAGAGTGTGTCTGCATCATGATCTCCTTTAATCCAGCAAGGCTGGGAAGCAGGAGCATCCATTTCCCAGTTAAGGAGACTGAGGCTTACAACAGCGAGTACCTTGTCACACATCATATGCTGGTTAGTGACAGTAGAGGGGCTTGAACTCAGGGATTCTGACTCAGATTGTGGTATCCATTCCATGTCTGACCAGCAGCCAGGTTGGGTGATATAGAGCACACATTTCAGAGAGCTTCAAAGTTCATAAGAAACTTCTACCTAGTCATCAAGTTCCAGATGTGGCTTTGCTGCAGTTTGAGTCTGAACCACTCATTGTCTCTCTGAGTCTTGGTCTAGCCATTGGCAAATGCAGAGGATTGCACTAGTGGAGGTTAAACTTTTTCCTTAAAAAAAAAAAAAAAAAAAAAAAAAGTTTGAGTAACCACATCCTTTCTCCAAGTAAATCTTATGAGGATCTTCACTCTATGAAACATCTATTCAAAATACAGCTGTTGTACCCACCAGAGCTAAACAGCAGCCATCCTAAGGTCCACCCCTGGGTATACACTCAACAGAAATGTGTTCACTTGTCCAACACAAAGCTCGTGCAAGAAATGTTCATAACAGCTAAGTTCATAATACCAAAACCTGGAAACAACCCAAATGTCCATCAACAGTACAAAAGATCAATAAATTGTGGTATTGTCAGGAAATGGAAACTACATGGCATTGAAGATAAAAAGACCATTGCATCTCTCAATGCCAGGCACAAAAGAGTATAAGCTTTATAATTCTGCTTATAAGAAGTTCAAAACCAGGTAAGATCAGAAGGTGGTTATCTTTGGTAAGGGTACCGATGAGGAGGGGACAGCAGGGAACTCCCCCCAGGGGGCAGAGAGCATTCTTTACTTTGATCCGGGTAGTGGCTATCTGGATGTATAAATATATAAAAACTCATCAAGCTTTCTCATTGAGATTCATGTGCCTTACTGTATGTAAGTTGTACAAAAAAAAAAAAAAAAAAGGTTAAAAGCAAAGTGGAATTGTCCTGGTGGAAGCAAACAAGAGAGTCTTATAGACGCATCTGCTGAGCCTCTACCCACTTCCTCCATCCACCTACCACCCTAAAGGTCCATGGGATACAGTTTAAAAGACCAGAAAACTAAACTATCTCTAAGGAAACAGAAGCTCCGACAGTATGACTCACCTTTAGAATTCAGTCTCACCCCACAGGTGACAGCTGTTTCAAACACCCAACTTTCCCTTCCATGGTCATCATCTTGTCTTGCCCTCTTCCCAAAGCCCACATGCTGCCCCCAGGACCAAAGCTTCCTACCCACTCTCCCTAACCATCACCATCTGCTTCCAACTTCTCAAGAAGGCCCATGCAAGCTTATTGCCTATTGGTGAGCACAGGCTCCCAACTCTAGCCACCTAGGTTCAAATCCTAGCTTCTCACTTGTAGCTGGATGTTTCTTCTTTGCACTCTGAGGTTAATTGATCTCATTGATTGTTAGAATTAGTTTAGTACATGGTGAGCACTTAGCACAGCATCCACTCCATCCTAGGCACTCAGTAAATGTTAGCTATTGTCCTGATCATCGTTGTCTGCTCTCCTTCATTGCTTTCTCATGGCTAAAGAATACATGCCTTTTAAAAAATTAACAATAATCTAGTAAAATGCTTACCACATGCTTCATCGGACTTCTCCTCACAATGTATCCTCCTTTTTCTTTTAGAGCTTGGAGAAGCAGAGGGACAGGGAGAGAGAGAATCTTGAGCAGGCTCCATGCCCAGTGCAGAGCCTGACACACAGGGCTCGATCTCACAACCCTGAGATCATGACCTGAGCCGAAATCAAGACTGGACACTTATCCAGTTGAGTCCCCCAAGTGCCCCGGTCTACCCTCCTTTTGTGTGGACCTAAGGAGGTTGAGTTTCCAAAGTCACACAACTGATTAATGATGGAGTCAAGACTCAAACACAAGCCCACCTGACCCCAAAGCCCATAGGCTGAGCTCTTGGCTACCTTGCTTAGTTAGCCATGTTACGGAGTTGACTGGGCAAGTAACTGATACTAAAAGACTGAACTTTGTATGGGGGCCACTGGTGTGATAGAGTCCGGAATCCAACAGGCCTGGGCTCCCATCTTGAACTATGTGGTTTACCAGCTGCCTGAACTTCCACTGTTTCGTTTTTCCAACTTTCAGTTAGTTCAGTTGTAAGTTGAAACACTATTGTATTAAATGTAGCAAATGTACTTCCTAATTGTAGCCAAAAAGAAAGCAAAGTTAGCCCTGGGGATTTCCAGCAACATGGGATTCTGATGGGGAGTGATATGGGGAAGGGACCATAAGCTCCATCCATGCTTCACCTAGTTCTTCCTCCAGGTCAGAAGGAACCCCTTATCCAGGGACACCCCCTCTGAAGACTAGGGACTTTTTAAAAGATCAAACAATTTTTAAGTGCAAAATGTTAACATTGTTTGTGGTTCCTCTGTTGCCAATTTTAAAACAGTTGTTAAAAACGAACCCTACCCATCAGCCTCTCTTCCCCTTCTTCTCCCCAGGACAGAGCCAATGATAGAATACAAGGCAGTTTTTGTTTTCAGATGGCCCATCTTTCCAAGTCCCTCTTCCCCCTCAGCCCTCAATATTACTTTCTCTTCCTACCTCATTCTGCCATGCCTTAAGCGAGGGGAGTGAGGGTGTCATCCTCGACTCTATGATTTTAGCACTCCCAGGTGACTGGAAGGAGCAGGTGGCTGGAACAGTGACTCAGACTCAGGAGGGAAGGATCTGGCAGTAAAAGTGGGTAAAACAGGCCTGACACTCACACACACCCGATCTGAACATAATAAGCCTTTCCCACTCCCGGAGGTAAGTGGGGACAGTCACACTCCCCTGCACACTTCCACACGAATTACTGAGGCTGCAAGGTTTTCTGGGGACATCCCCCTCTCTCCCCAGGATTGTCATTTTTGATGGCCAGGATACTGAGGTTGTACCCTCCAGGCCTGAAAAAAAGTCGTTTTGTGAAGTGGGCAGATGCAAGCAGCTGGGAAAAGGCATATCGGCGGTGAAAGTCCAGGCCTTAAAAGACTGATACCCAGTATACCCAGTGACTACAACGGAATCCAGTTCATTAAGGAACAGGGTTTCAAACACAAAAGTGCCACTGTGTGCTTTCAAACTCTCGTTAGCAATTCTTAGCATCATCTTAGTCCAATATCATTTATTCCCAGGGATTAAGGGTATTCAGTCACATTTTGTTTCCAGGAGGACACAGTCCCATGGGTATCAAAACTTTAAACTTCCTTTCAAGCAATGACTCTCTTCTTCCCCCTCCCCCGGCCCCCCACCCCCAACCCTCCAAACACATCCACAAGCACTGGACCTGCATGGCTATGGAGCTTGGTGAGGAGAGGAGTAGGGTGTGTTGTCATCACCCCATGTCCTCCACACATGGCCTCTGGTGTTGGGGCAGGACAGAAGGATGGAAGAGCAGAGGTGTCTCCTTACTTAGCTGCCCATGGTGAGGGGACTGATCCTCTATATTACATTGGTCGCTGTTTCCCTGGATGACATGGACTGGCCCCTGGCTCTCTGTGTGGCTGCCTCTCACGGGGCACACACAGTGGTTTTGTTGTGGGTGTTGCATGGCCACCCCCTGCACCATCACCTGCACAGGTGCACCAGCATGGGCTCCAGCTCCTCCTTTCCCTTCTCTCCCCCACCAGAGGCAGTTCACCCCACATTCCCCTTCTACTAGAATCATCTCGTCCACTCAGAGCTCACCTGGGGATAATGGCAGAGCAGCTCGAGTCCCACTTCCCAGCATGATCCCTTGACCCAGGAAGAACATACACATCTTCTCATACCTGAGAGGCTACAGGCTCCCATCTCCTGCCTCCTTCTCCAGGCTCTAGCACCAGATACTCTGCTGGTCTATGGCTCAGAAACTGTGAAAGGAAAAATAATTCTAATCTGTTGGCCTTATTATAAATTTTAAAAATCCCTCCCAAATCTGCACATTAAATAGATTTAAGTCTTATTAAGCACACACTCCTGGGGAGAAGGGCCTGGTGAAAACACAACCAGAGGCCAAGTCCCACTCTAACCTCTGTGCAGAGCACAAGGCAGTATGTGGTTCCTTCATGGGAGAAGTGAACCCAGACCTCCTCGGAGGCAGAAACCCAGAGCTGGCACCAATCATGACAATGTCAACTTTGAGATGGCAAGAGTCTGGGGGAGGATGCTAGACTTCCCAGCAAATAGGATATAGGATAAAGAAAATATGATGAAGAGCTTAAGTCACGTTGATTTAAATCACAAAGTACAGGGTGACTCAGCTACAAACAATGGAGTGGCATCTCTCACAGGGGTTAGCTTCAGATTAGCACTCTGGGTAGAAATATCAAAAGTTGGAATGCCCTAGAAGCCATGTAGCATGATATCATACTGGAGACGCACATTTCTCAGTAAGTTCGCTCAGCCAGTGTCTGCCTAAGCGTTCAATAGATCCCTGACTCCTGGTGTGACCATCAGCTGATGCACTTGGCTTCAATGAGGTCCCATGCTGGACCCTCAGTACATCTCTTTAAATCTAGAACCACAACCTGTGTGGAGAGACAGTCACATGATGAGAGGCCCCAGGGAACAGCAGACTCCCTCCCTGTTCCCATCTCATGCTCACTTCAGGGCATCTACGAAAATTCTTTCATTTCCTCCTCTCCTTCCTCTCTCTCAAAATTGTATAGTTGAGCATGGATAACTTCACTGCACATATGACGTGATGCCCATTAAAATATATTTAAAAATACTGAAGGGGCGGGGATCCCTGGGTAAGCTCAGAGGTTCAGCACCTGCCTTCAGCCTGGGGCATGATCCTGGGGTCCCGGGATCAAGTCCCATGTCAGGCTTCCTGCATGGAGCCTGCTGCTTCTCCCTCTGCCTGTGTCTCTGCCTCTCTCTCTCTCTCTCTCCCTCTCTGTGTCTCTCATGAATAAATAGATAAAATCTAAAAAAAAAAAAAAAAAAAAAAAAACTTAAGGGGCACCTGGGTGGCTCAGTCAGTTAAGTGTCTGCCTTCAGCTCAGGTCATGATTCTGGGGTGCTGGGATCAAGCCCCATGTCAAACTCCCTACTCAGTGGGGACTCTGCTTCTCCTCCCTCTGTTGCTCCCTCCTGCTCCTGCTCTCTCTCTCTCTCTCTCTCAAATAAATAAATAAATCTTTAAAAAACAATAGATACCAGAATGTTAAGTGTAGCTGAAGAAACTGGCTGTATATCCGAAATTACTCTGGCTTGAGCACAGAGAAACTAAGAGATGGAAACTAGGAAAGGGACATGAGGAATAATGGATGACAGGCTTAGAGGGACTAACGTCCATCTTTTTCAAGTATTGGGGCACAGAATAGATGGAATGGAGGAGAGGAAATTTTCAGTGAGGTAATAGAGTATTTTCCAAAACTGGTGAGAGAAACTAATCTTCAGACTGAGGATCCCCACGAAATCTCAAATAGGGTAAATAAGATTAAATCCACCCTTAAGCACATTTATAGATATACCAAGGAGCACTAAAACAAAAACATGATATTACAAAATCAACAGAGAAAACAGAGGTCACCTACAAAAAACGGACAATTAGAGCTGAGATGACAACTGAAACTGCTGGAAGCCTGGAGACAGCCAAGAATGAGACACTCAGAAATCATCTCTTAAAAACAAGGGCAGACATCATTTTCACATGAACACAGATTTAATAGAATTCATTAAAAAAAAGAGAGAGACCACACATTTATAGCAGCAATGTCCACAATAGCCAAAATATGGAAAGAGCCCAGATGTCCAAGAGCATGAATGGATTAAGAAGATGTGATATAGGGATCCCTGGGTGGCGCAGCGGTTTGGCGCCTGCCTTTGGCCCGGGGCGCGATCCTGGAGACCTGGGATCGAATCCCACATCGGGCTCCCTGCGTGGAGCCTGCTTCTCCCTCTGCCTGTGTCTCTGCCTCTCTGTCTCTCTCTGTGTGACTTTCATGAATAAATAAATAAAATCTTAAAAAAAAAAGATGTGATATATATGTATATATATGTGTGTGTATGTATATATATATGAATATTATTCAGCCATCAAAAAATGAAATCTTGTCATTTGCAACGATGTCGTTGGAATTAGTATATTATGCTAAACAAAATAAGTCAATCAGAGAAAGACAATTATCACATGATCTCACTCGTATGTGTAATTTAAGAAACAAAACAGAGGATCATAGGAGAAGTGAAGGAAAAATAAAACAAGACAAAATCAGAGAGGGAAACAAACCATGAGAGACTTTTAATTATAGGAAACAAACTGAGGGTTGCTGGAAGGGAGGGAGGGATGGGGGGATGGGGTCACTGGGTGATGAGCATTCAGGAGGGCACATGATGTGATGAGCACTGGGTGTTATATGCAACTGATGAATCACTGAGTTCTACCTCTGAAACTAATAATACACTATATGTTAGTTAATTGAATGTAAATAAAATTAAATTAAAAAAAGAGGCCAAGTTGAGGCAGTGATCAACCAGATTAAAATTCATCAGTTTATGTTGTCTGTCTCTTGTTCCTTGTCTCCCATCCATCCCCCACACCCACCACCCTGCAGACACACCCGCCTTCTCTCTGTTCCTCCGACACAACACATTCTGGGTCTTTCCCCTGCCCTTCCCCCTGCCTGGAGTGCTCTGTGCTTGCTCTTCTCAACCTTCAAGTCTATCCTCAGAGAAATCTTCAAAAAAAGCCCCTCCAGCCACTGTCATGAGTGCTGGAAGCACTCATCTCCATCTGAAATTCTGTTGCTTGTTTTTTCTGTTGTTGTTGTTTTCTTGTGCATTTTGTTTCCCTCCTCACACCACTAAATGTGAGTCCCATGAGGGCAAAAGCCTGCCTGCTTACCTCATTCACTGTTTATCCTCAGCACCCAGTGCATGGGAAGTGCTCAGGAATTAGGAGGAAAAGCAATGAATTAGGGGCACCTCAGTGGCTCAGCAGTTGAGTGTCTGCCTTTGGCTCAGGTCGTGATCCTCGGGTCCTGGGATTGAGTCCTGCATCGGGCTCCCTCTGGGGAGCCCACTTCTCCCTCTGCCTATGTCTCTGCCTCTCTCTGTGTGTCTCTCATGAATAAATAAATAAAAATCTTAAAAAAGAAGAAGGAGGAGACGAAGAAGAAGAAGAAGAAGAAGAAGAAGAAGAAGAAGAAGAAGAAGAAGAAGAAGAAGAAGAAGGAGAAGGAGAAGGAGAAGGAGAAGGAGAAGGAGAAGGAGAAGGAGAAGGAGAAGGAGAAGGAGAAGGAGAAGAAGAAGAAGAAGAAGAAGAAGAAGAAAGAAGAAGAAGAAGAAGAAGAAGAAGAAGAAGAAGAAGAAGAAGAAGAAGAAGAAGAAGAAGAAAGAAAAGCAATGCATGAATATCTGGGTCACACAAGGTTGTAGCACCTTGCACTCCTGTATCCTCTGGTCATTTCTTGCTTTGAGTTCATGGTGGGAGAAGAGGGCAAAGCCACTGGTTCTGAGGATAAAAGCTCCTTTAACTGCAGGAGAGCTCAGGAGTTCGTCTGGGCCAGCAGAACACATTGGCAACAGGATAAGAAGCTAAAGCTTCTAGATCCTTGGCATTCGTCTAGATGATGGCTCCACATGTGTCTTGTTACCACCTCAACAGTGCTATTTCACAATGGTATACAAAAGATGAGAGTGAACTTCATTCCAAAGGAACTCCTCTTGGGACATCTGGTCACGTGGCATGTAGGAAGTGGGTTAATGAATAAGCATTCAAAGAGGAAATGTTGAAACATCACTGGCCTGCGCTGCAGAGCTGAGATCCCTTAGCTTAGTATTTAAGGCGTTCCACTCTTCAGCCTCGTTCCAGATCTGAGCTCTCTCTTGACCTCAATTTCCCCATCTGAAAAGGCTCAGGGAGGTCCCTTCCAGGACTGATGGCTTAGCATGCTTCTCTTGGACATGTGTTCCTTCCTCCAGCCAAATTGATTTAATTACTGTCCTCCCGGTCCCCCACCTACAACATAAACTCAAAAGTATTTGTCTTTGATTACACTGGCCCTCTACTAATAATGCTACATTTCTTCTCTGCTCTTTGAAATAATGTATAGCCTTTAATGACCAATGGAATTTCTATTCCCATTCTTCTTTCCTATTGGTTCCGGCTGAAAATACTTACTTTTTATAAACTCTTTTATGTAACTGTCTCACCGAGGAGTTGCTACACTATAAACTGCGGGGCAGATTCTGGCCATGGGCCAAATCTGTTTTTATAAAGTTTTATTGGAACACAGCCATGCCAGTTCATTTACAGTTTGCTTTTGGCTGCTTTTACTGCAACAATGGCAGGGTCGAATAGTATTAATAAAAATAGTATGGCCCAGAAAGACTAAATATTTACTGTCTGGCCCTTTACAAAACAAGTTTGACAACTTCGGGCCAATCCATGCTTCTCAAACTTGATCTTTATGTACAAAGATCCTGACTGAGATCCAGACAGAAGATATCCAAAGCCACAGGTGAAAATAGTGTATACTCTTGCAAATTTGACTAGAAGAATAAAGGTGGCGGGGGGGATAGCCAATAGAATATAAATGTGGACACTAAAGCAAATATATTTATATTTCAAAATGGAATCCAGCATTTGCATGAAATAGTACCTGAAAATCCTGAATGTGACCCAAATTCCAAGCTTAGGAAGGGCCTCTCCACATTGTAGCTGCTCCTCCACTGCTAAAATATTTAAATATAAAATTTGGGAGAAAACCCATCTATGCTATTACATTTGAAGTGAAAGCACATGAGTTTTTGTATCCTCACTACTTCTGATATAGTGCTTTCCTATAAAAACTTCCAGAAGGAATGGGGTCATTTATCAAGGTAAATCCTAAAAGGTTCTCCCCTGTCAGAATAGTTAATGGGGTCCTGCCTGCTGGCAGGATCAGAGGACCTGACCTGCAGAGGTCTCATTCACTGTAGGGGATTTATTAGTGCCTCGACTGTAGCTATGGCAACAGAAAGTCTAATAACATTTTGTTACATTAATAATATTTGCAACAATGCTATTGCCAATTCAAACCACAAATTAGTTCCTTCCTGAGCTGAAGGCAGAACCAACTATAACAGTAGAAGAGCAATGACCTAGTTGTCTTTTTTTGTTTGCCTTTCTCTTTTTCCCTTTTATTTATTTGCTTATTTATTTAGGGGGAAGAAAGGGGATAGGAGATATTATAAAGTTTACTCCAACCCTGGCTAACACCACCACCACTGTCAACGTCCCCCAACCCCCTGACCATTTCCCTCACCCCAGATGATCCCTGTTGCATGAAACAGTGATCACTCTGTTTTGTTTGATGTTGTTCTTTATCTTCTTTTTGTTTTTAAAAGGCAAACATCCCTAAGAAAGGATAACACATAATATTACCAATCTCTTAGTAAGAATCGGGAGGTGATTCTGGCACTGGGGGTGGTGAAGGGAGTAAGGCATCCCCAGACTCCAAGCCGGGGTTTGAAGATCTGGGGCCAACCCCAATTCTGGCATTGGCCTGCTGGGCCAGCCTGGGTGAGCCACTTGGCATCTCTGCACCTTCATTTGTCTTTCCTGTAATATGAAAGTAGGGAGCTGGGTGACCTCCAGGAGCATTTCCAGCTGCAATATTCCACAGTCTGAGACAGCATAATTAATGGAAAGACCAAGGTCATGACCACATGGGTAGGTTTAAAAAACATAAGCTAGATCAGAAAAGGTTAATTGCAGAATGACTTGTACTGTATGATACCACTCTAGTTTTTAAATTTAATTTTGGGAATAGGTAACATAGTCCATCTACATTGCTCAAAAAAATATTTTTTAAGGTTTTATTTATTTATTCATGAGAGACACCCAGAGAAAGGCAGAGACACAGGCAGGGGGAGAAGCAGGCTCCCTGTAGGGAGCCTGATGTGGAACTCGATCCCAAGACCCCGGAATCATGACCTGAGCCAAAGGCAGATGCTCAACCACTGAGCCACCCAGGTGACCCTCAAAAAAATAATTTTAAAATACATTTAAAAGTCTTCCTTTCTTCCTTCACCCTACTTCTTTCATCCCACATACAAACATGGATAGATAAGCTTATTTTCTCCCTTGCCACACAAAGGCAGCATACTAAACAATATTCTCCCTCACTTTTTTTTTTTTAATTCAGTATGCTTTAGAGGAATTTCTATATTAGCATAGAGAGTATCTTCATTCTTCTTTCTAATTGGGATGCACCACAATTCATTCAACCAGTCCCCTATGGATGGATGTGTGGATTATTTCTGGTCTTTTTATTACAAGCAATACTTTAATGAATAATCTTGAACATGTGCTTTTGAAAATGTACAAATATATCTATAGACAAATTTCCAGAAATGAAATTTCTTTTTTTTTAATTTTTTTAAATTTTTATTTATTTATGATAGTCACAGAGAGAGAGAGAGAGAGGCAGAGACACAGGCAGAGGGAGAAGCAGGCTCCATGCACCGGGAGCCCGACGTGGGATTCGATCCCGGGTCTCCAGGATCGTGCCTTGGGCCAAAGGCAGGCGCCAAACTGCTGAGCCACCCAGGGATCCCCCAGAAATGAAATTTCTTTTGTAATTTTGTGCGTTTGCATTTTTGATGGAGATTTGTCAAATTGCCCTCTCCAGAGAAGACATCAATTCACTCACTCACAGTCAGAGTTTCAGGGTCTCTTTCCCCACGGCTTCTTCTACACACAAATCGTCAGTCTTGGCCAATACCACAGGTTTAAAAAATAGTATCTCAAGGTGATCTTAATTTGTATCGCTCTTTTGATGAATCAGTCAGTGAGTTTTCCCTTGTTGTTAACAATTATTTGTATTTTTTCCTCTGTAAATGAATACTTTCAGCCCTTTTTCATGTATGTCAATGCTTAAAACACAGCGGCCTGTAGATCCTTGATGACCATGGATGCATAATGAAGGGTAGGAGGAACACTCCCACCCCATGACCTCAATTGGAAGATTGGTTGCCAAACGAACAAGGGGTAGTGGAAAGGGAGGTGGGCGGGGGGTTGGGTGACTGGGTAACAGGCACTGAGGGGGGCACTTGATGGGATGAGCACTGGGTGTTATGCTCTATGTTGGCAAATTGAACTCCAATTTAAAAAATAATAATAATAAATAAAATTTTTTTTTTTTTAAAAAGGAAGATTGGTTGCCTCCACAAAGGAAAGGAGGAGGATTATATGGGGGGCAGGGGGAGGAACACGATGGACACACAAAGGGATTCCTACTGAGTATGTGACATTCTTATCTCTTTTTAAAAAGACATGAGGGGTGCTGGGGAGGCTCAGTGGATTGAGTGTCTGACTCTTGATTTCTGTTTAGGTCATGATCTCAGGGTTGTGGGATCCAGCCTCAAGTTGGGTTCTGTGCTGGGCATGGAGCCTACTCAAGATTCTCTCTCCCTCTCCCCCTCCCCCCCTCCCCACAATAAAACCAGGCAAGAAGCAAACCTGCAGAAAGAAAATAGAAGAAGGAAGGGACAGAGGAAGGAAGAGAAGGAGGGGAGGATGGAGAGAAGCTGGCAGGGAAAGAGAAACTAGGCTTTAAAAGCCATTGAACCTGAACTTGAAGTTTAGCCCTACTCCACATACTGTGTGGCCTTTGGCAACTCTCCTAACCTCTCTCATTCTCAGTTTCAACATCTTTAGGATGTAGATAATGCCTACTTTGCAGAGTTGGTACCATGACTAAAGATAATCCTTGTAAAATCATGATTAACACATCTCTGTGGCACAACAGGCACATTAGAATTGTAATATTAATTTGGTTCTTATTATTCAAATATGTACAATGCCTTAAGCCAAAAGAAAGGTCTAGTGACTTTTCTTGGCTCAACTACCTCTTTTCCCTATTGGGTTTCCCAAGCCGTCTTCTTGATGATCCCACGCCAGTGTCTTCCCCAGAGCTGTCTGACTGGACAGCCCAAGGGTGAGAGAGACGAGGGTGTAGTCTTGGGCAGGGAGGGGGAGTTTCCTCTGTGTTGCAAGCCCCGTTCCCAAGAGCTATGACCTCTATTAGCACACAATGAGACTCTGGCTTCCCACTGTGGCAGTATCTAAAAAGTCCATGGTCAACACACCCCTTTCTCGAAGGGCAAACCATGGCCAAGAGTCTCCCTGCCATCCCTCTACAGGGATGACCAACGGGGACGATTACAACTGTGGTTCACCTGAAACCTGTAATCCCCGTAGTCTCAAAAGTGGCTGATTTCTCCCTTTCCTCTTAGTTTCTGTGACATCTAAGGGCAGTAGTCTTCCCTGCCCCAGCCCACAGTGTTACCTCAACTTGTTATTGCCTCATTTCCCCAGACCAGATTCCTTAGCTGTAAACACCTTTTATCAGAACAGGTAAGATTCAAGCAGTGAACTTTGTACAGTCTTTCTTCTAT
The DNA here is from genome assembly GCF_053574225.1 of Canis aureus. NCBI lineage: Eukaryota > Metazoa > Chordata > Mammalia > Carnivora > Canidae > Canis > Canis aureus. The sequence continues at coordinate 52,972,159 of NC_135614.1, forward strand.
CTTTGGGTAATTTCCTGCTTTGAAATTGTTTCTATTCTCTTTCATTATTTTGATCTTAACACATCAGAGAACTAGAGAGGAGAGAGAGATTGCGGGAAAGGGAGAAGAAGGGAAAGGAGATGGCAAAGAGGGAAAGGAAAAGATTGAAAATAGATGGTATCATAGCAATGGAACCTAGGCTGTCTGGAGAGGAGGCTCTGGAAGTGACCTGAAGGCCCACCTTGGACACCCCCAGGTCCCTGATTAGTGGCTGGACGTGCTATAGGAGCCAATGCAGGGTGTAAGGGGAGGCTCTAGTAATGCCTGCTCTGATAACATCTGGAAGCTTCACCAAGCCAGCATCCTTCCTTCAATTATTGGCAGCAATGAGCCCATAACAACCCATCAATCAACTAATGAAAATCTTGGGGGAAACTCTTATGACTCTTCATGGCCGGGGAAGGTTGCTTTATCCTTAGCAGACCTGATCTGAAGGGAAATCGTAAGACACACAAAGTTGAACTGTCTTGGCATTTGTGAGTATTTCTCTCTTCTTTTAGTGACCTACATACTGTAAAGCCAGGAACCTCTCTCTGTAGCATCATTTGCAGGCCTGCCAACATATTTACTGCCAGTGCCTCATCTCCCTTCTCTTTGTCCAAATCTCCCTTTTGTTGACCTTATTTCCCAGAGCTCTTTGCTGGGAGACAACTACCGGTTCTGAGAAACCAACTCATTCTAATGATGTAGTGGTAGGCAAAATAATAACCTTCCAAAGATATTCATACCCTAGTCCACAGGATCTTTCAATCTCTAAAGGAGAATTTGTGATTGGGGTTAAGGTTAAGGAGCTTGAGATGGGCAGACTATCCTGGATCATGCAGGTGAGCCCAGTATAAGTACTCGGGTCCTTAAAGGTGGAGAATCTTTTTCTCTCAGGTCACAGAGATGAAAGGGGAGAAGAAGAGTTGAGGAATTTAATTAAAGACAGAGGAAGTGAGCACAAGTCAGGGAATGTGGGTGACCTCTAGAAGCTAGAAATGGCCCTCAGTGACAGTTGGAAAGGAAACAGGATCCCAGTCCCACAGACACACAGAATTGAATGTTGCCAACAACCCAAATGTCCAAGGAAGCAGATCCATTCCTAGAACCTCCAGTAATGAACACATCCCTACTGACACCTTGATGCCCAGTGAGACCCATGTCAGAAGTCTGACCTATTGAACAGTAAGCTAATAATTTTGTGTTGTTTAAACCACCATATTTGCAGAAATGTGTTATTTTCTAGCAATAGAAAACTAATACAAAGGCTAAGATGAGACTGGTTCAGTAGGGCTTTCAGTTAGTTTATTTTCTGAAGCAATTATGCTACCAGATGAGAAAAACACTCTTATTCATGTTTTGGAACAGGCAGATTGTTTTATAATTCATGGCCATGTGTGTCACCCAGTTTGTTCATTCACCTATTCCATAAAATATTTATGGGATGCCAACTATGTACCAGACACAGCTTCTTATACATATGCCTCCTTCTACTCATGTCTACAGGAGTGGATACAATCAGCAAGTCAGTCAACAAGTATTCATTGAGCATCTACAGTATTAGGTATAAGGGCAACTCCATTGAAATTTACCAAAAGGGACTTTCAGCCTCCTGGCAGAAGGCTTGGAAGCCTGAAATTCCCAATCCTGCAAAGGAGGACTGGAACAAGACAGCATCTGAGCCTGCCTCCACTAGAGCTAGGAAGTATTACTGTCTCCCTTTTACATATGCAAAAACCGAGGCTTAGAAGGACAGATTGGCCAGGTCACAGTGTTCTAAGTGACAGAACTGGAATTTTTGTTAAGTTTTCAATCGTAAAATAGACATTACATAAAATTTACCATTGTGCATATACACAGTTCAGCAGTATTAAGTACATCCACATTATTGTGCAATTAATCTTCAGAACTCTTTTCATCTTACAAAACTGAAACACCATACTCATTAAATAATTCCCCATGCTTCCCCAGCCCTTCACAACCACCATTCTACTTTCTGTCTCTATGAATTTCACTCTTCTAGATACTTTGTGGAAGTAGAACCATATAGTTGAGTGGGTTTTTTTGTTTTTTGGTTTTTGTGCCTGGCTTATTTCACTCAACCATACTATTCTTGAGGTTCATCCATAATGTACCATGTGTCAGAATGTCCTTTATTTTTAAGGCTGGAAAATCCTCCATTGTGTGTAAATACCACATGTTATCCATCCACTCATCCTTTGATGGACACTTGGGTTGCTTGCATTTTTTTGGATATTGTGAATAATACTGCTATGAACATGGGCGTACAAATAACTTTGAGACCCTGACATCCATTCTATTTCCCACAGCCTGGCTGAAGCTATGACTTCCCATATTGCAGCTAACCAAATACATGAAATGTTTTTGCTCACATTCCATTCTACACAGGTTAGATGGAGCTAGTTTTATTCTATGACTTTCCAGTGATTAAAATGTAATGTGATGTGCTGCACTAAATCTAAAACTCCAAGTCCTTGGCCCCACATGATCTGCCCCCTACCTACATTACTAATCTCATTTCCAACCATTTGCTATACTTCAGTCATGCTGGCTCTGTTTCTCTTCTATAAACATACCGAGTTTGTTCCCACCTGGGGGCCTTTGCATTTGCTGAGCCTTCTCCCTAGGATTTGCATTTACCTTTTGTAAAGTAGTACCTGCTATCACTATCACATTGTCCTATTTTCTTCATTACCAGCTAAAATTTCATTGCTATTTTCTAGTTTATAATCTGTCTCCCTCACAAGAATGCAATTTCCACACAGAGATCTTATCTGTCTCTTTCTCCCAATATCCCCAGAGCATAGAACCATGCCTGGCACATAGTTGGTGCTTATTATTTGTCAAATAAAGAAATGCATTAAAATCTTCATTGCAGCATTGCTTACCATACCAAAAAAATAAAAGGAAACAGTGTCAATGTCTATCAGTGTGAAATGATTAAATAAATCAATATGGATTATTTATTATAATCCATATTAATCATAAAAATGATTAATCCATTTTTAATAAAAAATGATTAAATAAATAAATTCTAGAGTCATTGAAAAGAGTTAAGAAAAATTATAGACAGGAAAGAATGACTTCAAGATATGATTGATTTTTTTAATTGTATTTATTTATTTATTTTTAAAGATTTTATTTATTTATATATTCCTGAGAGAGGCAGAGACATAGGCAGAGGGAGAAGCAGGCTCCCTATGGGGAGCTTGATGCAGGACTCGATCCCAGGACCCTGGGATCACACCCTGAGCCAAAGGCAGATGCTCAACCACGGAGCCACCCAGGTGCCCCTGACTGAGTTTTTTTAAAGCATGTTGCAAAATAATAAGTACGCTACAATTCTAGTTGGGTAAAATATCAAAAATATATGTTTGTATGAATGTTTAGAACTATACTTATGAGCAGTCATGCCTGAGGAACAAGATTGGAGACAAAAGAGAAAGGTTTTCTTTCATTCATACACTCTGTATTGTCAAAACGTTTTATAATTAGCTTCAAGAGCTTTGGCAATGAAAAAAATATATTACTATTTTGCTGAACTGTTTACAGAAAAGTATACTGTATTTACAATTTACTTTGAAATATAAAAAAGATAAGATGGATTGATAGTATGGATAGAGGACCGGATGGTTGGGTTGATATATGATAAAGCAACATCTTCTTTGTAAAATCTAAATGTGAATATATGTGTGTTCACTGTACAAGTTGTTCAATTTTCTGTATGTTTGAAAATGTTCATAACAAAATTGAGGGTGGAAATTTTACTTGTTCAATGAACATTTCTCAAATGCCTGTTATGTGTCAGGCGTGCACTGTAAGTTTCGTTTTATTTCTATGCTGCGAAAGTGGCACCTAAATGGCATTTGGCTCGAAGGTCATCATCATGTCCTCTTCCCTTCATTCATTCTACCACTTATTCCACAAGTCAGGCCATGGCCCTCCTAGCATCCTAGAAAAATAAAACCCATCAGTTTTATTGTTCTGCCTCCATATGGATTTAGGGTTCCCTGTATTAAAGAGCCCCGTGTGCCAGGTGGAGACTGGATCAGAGTATTAAAGAATCTGTATTTGTTCAAGTGCAGCAGGAAATACGCAGCACACTCAAAACACTTAGCTGGAGAGAATCAAATGAGGGACGCTATACAGAGGTGTGGGTAGAGTTAAGGAAATAGCTGGGCGTGGTGACACACCCAGGGAAGCCATTACCAGCCCTCATCCCTAGGTCTGAAGGAGCCAGGTGAGAGTGATGTTAATAGAGCTCAGGCCTACAGAAGATGTGGGTGTAGGAAGCAGCCCTTCCAAGGTTGCAGCAGAGGATTAATGTCCCTACTTCTCTCTTTTCCCACACATCCATCTGCTGGTACCTCCCATTGCCAAACCCCACTGGAAGCCAGAGAGCAGAGGTATCCAAGTGATGGTGTCTTTAGAGGTCAGTGTCTCTGGTTATGAAGTGAGGCAGAGCATAGATTTGAGGCAAGGCAGAGGCAGGGTCAGGTGATCTGAAAAAAAAGTTTAAGACAAAATTATAACTATAAGAAACAAATCAAACCAAACTTACAATTTATCAGGCAGTACAGGTCACTTAGAGAGTGAAAGCAGTTATTATCAATAACTATACCAGATCTATAGACAGAGCCAGGACTGTATGGTCATGCTCCTTTAATTATCTATGGGGTCTCCTCAATTTGCAGATGAGGACTGAAGAGACTCAGAGAGGTAAAGTGACTTGAGGAAGGTTGCACAGCAACTCAGGAGCAGAGGCGGAAAACGTCTCAAACTGCTGACACCAAGTCCAGAGCTTCTGGTGCTTCATCTGTTGGTTGTTCGAGAACTCAGCAAAACACATGCTCCAGTTTGCTGCAATGCCCTCACAGGACTCTGGAAAAAAGACAGCTCATTCTTCTGTCCTAAGAAATATGTGGTTTGGAGCTGTTCTTTTTCTCTTAATTTTTCTTCCCCCTTTTTGTGGTCAGATACTGGGCTGGCTAGCGGGGAAGCCCTCAGGTAGCATCGGGTTTCACTGCTCTTTCATTACACAAGTGAAAGCCCTACAAGGGGGAGAATGAAATACAGAGCAGGGCCATCTGACAAGCTCCGGGGAGGGGCCCAGCACTGTCTAAGTCACCCTCAGGGACAGTTCTGGGAAATACTCTTTCAGTATACTTCTTGTCCAACAACTATTCCTTGAGCACGTGCTAGGTGCCAGGCATGGCATCTTACATCTTACATGGTATGTAAGAATGGATGAGAAAGACAGGGTCGCTGCCCTCATGAAGATCCTATTAAGGGTGTCTGATAATAAATGTACTTACAAATAAATTAATCACAGATGTGGTTAGGTCTAGAAAGGAAACAGAGTGCTCTGATAAACAGTAATAATAGCTGACATCTCTTAAAGCCATCCTTTGCCCACCTCACTCTGCAAAATAGATATTACAGGTTTCCCCTACAAGAGTAGCAATTCCTATGATATGGCATAAAGTGAAAAGCATCCCCTACTTTCTGAAAGTTTCCATTATACCACTCAGTTTTTACAAAAAAAAAAAAAAAAAAAAACTTTGTTAGTATGATAATGGCTTTTTATAGAAGTGCAATCCTCTTCAGATTTCTTTTAGTTAGTGAAAAACAGGTAATACGGCAGCTCTTTTGTAAAAGTGAAATGAACTTGGACTTTCAGAAAGTGGGGAGTACATGTATTAATATTTCCATATTATAGATGTGGAAATTGAGGCACAGACAAGTTAGGGGATTAGCCAAGATCAAAATCTAGTATGTGGGGATGCCTGGGTGGCTCAGCAGTTGAGCATCTGCCTTCGGCTCAAGTCGTGACCCTGGGGTCTGGGATCGGGTCCCACATTGGGCTCCCTGCATGGAGCCTGCTTCTCCCTCTGCTTATGTCTCTGCCTCTCTCATTCTCTCTCTCTCTCTCTCTCTCTCCTTGTGTGTCTCTCATGAAAAAATAAATAAAATCTTAAAAAAAAAATTAGTATGTATCAGAGTTTAACTTGAACCCAAAAGTCCCGCTGGGAAGCCTGGGTTTTGAACCACTTGCTATGTTGGGGCGACAGAGGCTCAGGAGGGAGTATGTACTTTTAGTGGGTCCGGGAAGGCCTTTCTGAGGAAGAGGCATTTAAGCTGTGGCAAGGCAGGACAAACCATAGGAAAAGCTGTCGGAATATTCTAGGCATAAAAGGAGGACGGGTCAATAGACAAAGATGGAAAAAGGTGCCTTCTATAATCCGTCAGAAGCCCCAGGAGATGGGGCCAGAGGCTGCGGTTTATTCTAGGGGCACCTTACATAGTGTCTTTGCAGACAGCCGAGCTAGTGTTATCACCCATGCTTTACAGAAGACTGTACATTGTTTCTGGGACCCTAGGAACAGAAGTGAGACTGGTCCCTGTGACTCTGAACTCCTGTCAAGAGCTCCTTCCACTCAATGTCACAGCTGAGGAACCAGCTGCCCCTTTGCTGTCCCAATGGTCCCTAAGTTACAATGCACACCTGTATCCCCAGCAACTCTTCCTCCTCCCCCCTCAGAATTTACCTCTCTGGCCAACAACTTAATTTCTAGGGGAATCTGATAAACAAAGCTGTTCTCATCTGCCAATGGGTAATAAAACCTTGTTGGAAACCTAGAATCAACTGTGAGAACTTAGAACAGCCTTCCTCTCTTGCAGTCATCAGATCAGCCTCCAGCTATTAGCATCTCCCTCTCTGCCAAAGTGGAAGCCATTAGTTGATTCATAGCCTATTGCCAGAGAAGCATGGCCAGGGCTTGAACCCTGGGCCTTTGGTTACCAGGTAGCAGTTTGCAGATGCCAATAAATCATGCTCAGATGGAATCAGCTAATTCCTCATCTGTGAGTATGATCTCGGCCACCTCGAGAAACCACCTCCAGGAGATGGGGCAGGAGGTCCAGTTCCCAGGGTGCCTCTCAGCTCCTCATCACAGCACTCAAACCTCCCAAGTTCCAAACAGCCCTCCTCTCCACCTCAACTTGACCCACTACCCACCTTGACCTTGGGGCCCAGAACTTTCACAGCTCTGAGAGCACACCTCCTTGCTGCCCGCTCTGTTTGTGCCGCCCTCCCCACCTTCTTCCCTGGGCTTTCTCCTTTACACCTGCTACAACACAACTCAGATACCGCTCGCCAGGGAAGCCCTCCCTGACTGAGTCTGTGTTACATGTCCCCTCTCTGTGCTTCCGTAATCATAATGAATAACATTTTCTGAGTGTCTCTGATGTGCCACACACTCTGCTAAGCATTTTATATGGATCCTCTCAATCTGATAGCAATTCAAAGAGACAGATTCTATCATCCTATTTTACCACTGAGGTAACATGACTGAGCAGAAAGCGCTGGACACAGGATACAAACCCAGGCAGTCAGACTTCAGGATCTGCATCATCACTATCCCTTGTGCTCACCAGCATAACTAACATTTAATGGTGCCCACACTATACCTCCCATGGCTCTCAGCCATTCACACATTTTTCTCACTGAATATTCCTTAAGAGTCCTATAAAATTGAGTCTCTGCAAGGGAGGTGTTATTATTAATTCCATTTTGAAGGTGAGAAAATCGAGGCACAGAGAGGTTTAATTATTTAGCTAATCCACACATTCAGGAGGATGCACCGAATACACAGCCATGCACTAGAATCGCCTGGATTAGCTGAGGCTGCGAGCAATCTACCCAATACCCTCTCTCCAACTCTTTCATAATAACAAAGAGTATACTGTTGGAGGTAGCACTGTGCCCAGTTAAAAAAAAAAATAAAGCTAAACAAACAACATCCTCCAGCCACCTTTGCAGACAGGGTAGCAGGTGACACCTAAGTCAATATCTTAGTGTGGAGCTGCCAGGAAAGTGACTGGAACAGGGCACACTCAGCAAACACGTACCCATTTGCATTTTCCCCTTTCTCCTTCCTGCCTGAGAGATAAAGTCTGGATCTCCAAGAGCCGCTTTCTGACCAGGAAGCAACCCTACAGGAAAAAGGTGGAGCAGAAGCAAAGAAAGAACCCCAGGTCCTGGTGACAGCACAGTTACCAGACCAGCCCCGGGATGCCCAGCTCCAAACTTCAAGGAGTCTGTAAGAAAAAGAAAAGACCTTTTCTTGTTCAAACCCCTGTCACTTTGCTGCTCTATTACTTGAAGCCACATGTAATTCCCAGCTCATTATGTTGCAATGCGTCGGACTGACCATCGCAGCGAGCTGTGAGGTCCTCAGCAGTGAATCCAGGTCCCCCTTGTCTTCCTACATATGTCAAGAATGTGCACTTTGCTCATGGCACTGGCCTCAGTTGAACTGACTTTCTTGCCACTTTATTCACTTCCCACACCGGCCAAGGGGTAAAGTTGGCAAGAGACACTGCCCTTCTGTGGCACAGAATTAAGGGAAGAGTAAAGGCAAGCATGAAGGGGCAGCGGCTGGCTCCAGCGTGAGAGCTGGAGCGGGTCTCCGAGGGCCAGGGGCCCCACCTGCCCCTCTGCTTCAAGCAGCGGTGGTGCCATTCCTATGCCTGGGAAACCCGGGGCCGGGAGCCAAATCAAACCTGGAAAGTGAAGTGGGCAGAGTACCTGAGCCAGAGCCAGCTGTCACCTTATGCAAAACAGCCAGGCTCCCAACTATTGCAATTTGAGGAATTACGGCTCCACCTTCTCACCGCACCCAAAATGCTGCCACAAGGCTGTGATGCCAGTGAGATGTGATGCTTGCCACGTCGCCCATGCCCCTAGGACAGTGACCACGCTGGTTATGGGAGTAACCAACCTCTGGAGGCCTCGATCTTCTCGTCTACACAGTTGAAATGATACTGCCTGCCTCATGTCCATAGCTAGTGAGGGGTCAAATACATCAGTGAACAAAGAAACCCTTTCATAAACAGTAAAACATTACACAAACCCAAGATAATGCATGCATCCATTTTTTTTTTTTCTGGGGCCTCAGCATCCAAAATTATAAAAAATTCTTTCCAGGTCCCACATTTTATATTCATTACCACCTTTTCTACACTTGAATGTAAGCCATCAATAGAAGGCTTTTCTGAGAGGGAAACGGTAAGAATAAGGTTAAGAGTTTTACAAGAGTGGAGGGAGAAAGCAAAGAGTGTGGAAGACAAAATACATATGAACAAGACCACACTGTGGTTACAATTTGCAGCCCGGAGGGGTGGAAGAAGGCAGAGATGATGACGTTAGGTGGTTCGTTTGTTTATGATCTCTCTGAGGACAGAAGAACCAAGCTTGCAGGTGGTCTTTCTTAATTTAGATAATTATAAAAAATTAATGGTAGGTAGTTCTTTCAGGGAAAAGGAGTGAAGTTCAAGGGACAGAGACTCTCACTCTTTATATCTTTACGATATTTTTTTCCTTTTTATCACAAATGTACTTTTTTACCTTTTAAAAAATATTTATATGTTTATTATGAGCTTAGAATGTGATTAACCAAAAAAATGACTTTAAAATTGCCATGGCTCTCCTCCCTGCACCCCACACCCTGCCACCTCCCACTCACTGTGGAACCACCACATAATACAGAAGCCAGAGGATCCAATCCATTCATTAGGCTCTGGCCATTTTATGGATGCCCCAGTTAGAAGGAAACATGCCTGGGTCACGTGTCCATTCCTGCCCAGTCTTGTGCCTAGTGTGCCCCTAGAGGGTAGTTGCAGGGATACTGGGCAAGGAAATGTGAATTCCCACTATTTGTAAATCCCTCAGGTCAAGATCAGAAGGGATATACTTTAACCCAACTATGCATTAGGTCATAGGAGGAGTTGCCCATTAGCTAATGTGCCCATTAGTAGAGGTTAGGTTATCTGATTAGCTCACTGCCACCACCCACTCCAACCAACAAAAGGCAGAACCTGAAGAGAACTGACGAAGGATGTGCTCATTTTGATGGGAGGCAAAATTTTAAATATTGGAGCTCAAAAGGAACTAAAAGATGACCTAGTCAGGAGGCTGTACATTGAAAAGCTCTGGCTTTACTTACCGTTTGCTGTCGCAGCGGTGCGTTTTTCTCGCATCTGAATGTCTTCATATGCACTTCACGTTGAATCACCCACTTCTCCCTGTTGTCATTTTCCTGACTGTCCTCCATAGCCATATTATCTGCTTGGCCCATGAAGTGGCTCATCTAGGGCTGGGGTCCTGCCTTTTAGTACCCATCCTGATACCCTTCGGTTAGGGCTGATCATCTAAGAGGATTACAACACTAGATGCCCACAATAGATGCAAGGCTGCTCAAGGAGAAGGGGATACAAAAAGGAGTAGAAAAAAACCTGGACCAACAGCACACTCTCTCGGAATCTGAGGAACCTCTGAGTATCTCCTATAAAATGGAGCTAATAATGCCTATGGCACAGGCTGGGGGAAAACTGGATCTGAGAAGGCATGTGAATTGCCTGGGATATGGAAGATCTTCACTGAAAGTTTCTTTCCTTTCCTTCTCAAGGATTCAAGATGCTTCTCCGCACTTGTGCCTTGTAACTCCATACTCCTTATGTAAAGAAATAGGTAAGTAGCAAATGCAATCAGGCGGCTTCAGAAAGGTGAATGGACTCAGAAAATTAGGAAGTTCCCTGCCCCCAGCCCCCACACTTGGAGTAGGTGCTTCCATTACGGCAGTCATCCATTCGCCTAGCCAATATCAGCAGCAGGAGCTACGCCACCAACTCTACCCAGGAGCTAGGTATTGCATGGTGTTGATACTGCTGGTACTGGCAAATGATTCCACACAAGTGGGCCAAACGTGGCAAAGACCAGTCACTCCAAACAAGCTGAGAGCTTTCTCGCTTGTTTCTTTCCCCCTGCTTTATTCTTTTGGAGAACAATATATCCCACATCCAGATTCTTGGCTTTGAGGTTGTCCCTTGGGATTAGTTCAACAGTCAATCCATGGATGCCACCCAGCCAACCGTCTCACCAACTTAGCTAAATGGGGGCAAATTAATTGTTTGAAATCATGGAAAGCCATCATCCAGGGGCTGGGTACCATACAGCCTCATGAGCTCAATGCCCAAATAGACTGCTCAGGCTGGTCCAGTTGGCTGGTCCACCTGAGAGATTCCTGTGTTCTGGGCCAGGCTTCTGTGCTGATCTGTTATACTGAACATTAACCCAGTTTTAAATGACTAAGCAATCAAATTGCAATAGAAACCAGAGGCTCTGGTCCTGGCTGAAATCTTGGCATTTCTGTCACTAGTAAAAAGTGACCTTACATCTGAACCCCTCTCTTCTTTCACTCTCTCCTCACAGTATAATCTTTCTTTGGATTTTCCGTGGAGTTTCCTTTCTTAGCAGCTAGTTCCTTGGGTTTTTATTATTTTACACTAATTTCCTCTTTATCACTAACCTAAGTCATACTCTTCTCTTTACCTCCTCCACATTACTTTCTTCCTCCTTTCCTCCTCCCTATCTTCTTTCTGGAAATATTCCTTGAAATGCTTCTGCTCTTGATGAGAATTGAAGAAATCTGTCCGAGAGAGGGGAGAAAAGTAGAGTTTATTGGTTAAAAGCAGAAGCTTTGGTGTCAGCTCTGAGTTTGAAGCCAGAATTTGCCACTTAATAGCTGAGTGACTTTGGGCACATGATCTAGCCACTCTGAGTTTCAGTTTCCCCATCTGGATAACAGGTGAACCAATACTCATTTCATGGGATTAAGCATAATGTTGTATATATAAATTAGTTTGTTTGCAAAGTGGCTAGTGTATGATATGCACTAAATAAAATTCTACTTGGGATGTGGGGGTATTAACACAGTCTTTGTTCTCTATCTTGGTTTAAATCAACAGGGTTTCAGGGCACCTGGGTGGCTCAGTCAGTTAAGCATCTGTCTTCAGCTCAGGTCATGATCCTGGTCTTGGGATTGAATCCCACCTTGGGCTCCTTGCTCAGCAGGCAGTCTGCTTCTTCCTCTGCCTCTGCCCTTCCTCCCTGCTCACGCTCTTCTCTCTCTGAAATAAACAAAATCTAGAAAGAAGAAAGAAAGAAAGAAAGAAAGAAAGAAAGAAAGAAAGAAAGAAAGAAAGAAAGAAAGAAAGAAAGAAAGAATAGGGTTCCAACTGGGTTTCTTGAAGGACTAAGTCTCCAAGACTTGCAGGGATGGGAAGGCACAAGTTGGGTGGCAACAGGCTGAGCTTCCTTATCCTTCCACCTTCAAAACAGATTCTATTTTCTTTCTTTTGTATATTTGGTCTCCGAATAATATTCTGAAATAAGGATCTCATGGAAAAAATTTCCTGGAACTGGTTTTAAATGATTTTTCACCTCTCCTTTTGCCAGAACCCTCCTATCTTTGTTCACTTCAAATGATTAGGTCCCTGACACATAGAACCCACTAGATCGTTGTTCACTCCCTGTTGCTTCCATGCAATTTGAAGCCTCTCTCTATTAAAAACTGTACCTGACATTTTGTGTCCTGTAGAGGAGTTTGACCCACCCAGCAGACTTTGCTGGGAGTTGGTTTCATAAGCTCTGATGGTTAGATATTGAAAGATATGCTTGGTTGCATTTGCAGAAAGCTAACTGCCCACTTTTTCTAGCATTTGAGAAATGTGGTTACACCCAGAATTCCACACAAGACCCTGTAGTTGCAAATTGAATCTGAAAAAGTGTTGTCCCTACTAAACAATGTTGTTTCACTACCTTAAAATTTTTTTATCTTAAAAAAATAAAAAAGCCTGACCTTATTGAAACAGACCACAAACAAAGTGCATCTATTTATAACCTACAATTCCTTCAATGATCCCCTGGAGGGAAAGGCTTCTAGAACTTGATGCTCACAAATACCTGTGCAGCCTTCAGTCAGGTTCTAGGCTAGTAGCAGGTAAATTCAAATGCCTCCTCCTCCGCGTGGATCCATTTTACATCAGCACATTTGCATCCCTTGTGTTTTGCTGAGGGGCATAGGAAGTTGCAGGGAAGGTGCCTACGGAGGAGAATCCAACACGGTTAGTTGTCCTCTTAGTGAGCCCATGTGAAAGCATGTGGTTCATGTGAGCCCCGTAGCATTAATGGTCATAAAAGACCATGTGTACAGCCAGCACTGCTTGAGGACCCAGGAAACCAAGAGGGACATTTGACTGAAGGCTCAGTGGTAGCACAGCTCATGACAATATATCAGCATTAGACTCAGTTGCTGACACACAACAGAAACTCAAGAAAGAGCTACTTTGAATGAGTGAATAAGAGCTGGGGGAAGAGTCATTCTCCCTGCCTCCCCTACTTATTCCATGGTAGTCAACAGTGAGGTTGCTGCCTATCTGCCTCTGTTCCTGTTTCCCTCCAATCCATGTTCCATGCTGCAGCAAGGGTGATCCACTTGAAACATAAATCAGGTCTTGTCACTCCCCTTAGTCAAACCTTTCACCTAGGACTTAAAATATAACCAAAATCTTTGTCTTGATCTTCCAAGTCTCTGTGGTGTCATCTCTGGCTAACTCTAGTGACCTCATTACTTCCTCATATTCCCTTATTCTTTGTACTCCACCCACTCTGATCTTTTGCCGGGTCTCTGAATAAACCAGACTGCCTCAGGACCTTTGTACTTGCTGTTCCATTAGCTTGAAACAATCTTCCTCCAGATTTGCTTTAAGATTATTTATTTATTTATTTGAGAGAGAAAAAGAGCAGAGTGAGAGAACACAAGTGAGGGGGGAGGGGCAGGGGGAGAGGGAGAGAGAGAGAATCTTCAAGTAGACTCCCCACTAAGCACAGAGCCAGATGCAGGGCTCAATCCCAGGACCCTGGTATCATGACCTGAGCCAAAGACAGAGGCTTAACCAACTGAGCCACCCGGGCTTTACTTCCTCCAAATTTTTAAATGAAAAGTTATGAGTTTTTTCTTTTTGTCATTCAAACCTCAGGTCAAATGGCATATCAGAGTAGCCTTTCTTATACACCTAACCTGAAGTACCCAACTATTCATCCTTTACTACATCACCATTTTCTTCTTTACTGTTGTAAGCATTTGGGAATGTTTTGCTCGTTTATTTGTTTGCACAATTGTTGTCAGGCTTGCACACTATAATGCAAGCTCTCTCTCTATTGAATTTACAATTGATAATTCTCCAATGCCTACAACAGAACTTGGCACATAGAAGACCCTCAATAAGTATTTTTTGAATTAATGAATAAATGCAGCCTTGGCATCCTGAGAGCTCTGGGCAACACCAAATGAATTCTCCCAGAGGGCCAATGCTTTAGAAGCAGCACACAGATGCCTCAAATAAAAGGGCCAGGAAGAAAGAAATATGAATGATAATAGCAACAAAATGACACCAAAAAAATCCTCAAATATTTGGATAATAAACAACACACTTGTAAATTCCCCAGAGGTCAAAGAAGAAATAACAAGGAGAATCAGACAATATTTTGAACTAAATTAAGATGATGAGAAACCTTTGAAATTTGTAGAATCCAATTAAAACAGTGCTTAAAGGGAAACTGATAGCATTAGATGCTCATATCTTAAAAAAAAAAAAAAAAAGGCAAATCAATTAAAGTTTCCACTTTATGGAACTAGAAAATTAAAAGCAAATTCAACCCAAAATAAATAAAAGGAAGGAAATAAATAATAAAGATAAGGGAAAAAATATTGAAAGAGAAAACAAATATAGTAATCACAGCAAAACCAAAAGCTGTTGCTTTGGAAAGATCAATGAAATTGGAAAGTCTCTTGGGATACTGACCAAGAAAAAGGATAGAGATCCAAACTACCAATGTTGTGAATGAAAGAAAGAATATAATTGCAGATCTATCATTAAATCATTAGAAAGAATAACATAAGAACAACTTTCTGACAATCTACTTGACAACTTAGATGAAATAGACAAATTCCTTGCTAATACTCAAGAGAAAAAGGAAAACTTGAATGGTCTTACATCTGATAAAGAGATTGTATTCATAGTTAAAAATCCTTCCCACAAAAAAACTCCAGGCCCAGATGACTTTCCTAGGGAATTATACCAACATTTAAAGAAGATAATGAAGGGATTCAGAACAGGCCACACCCCAACCCATCCCACCCCTGCCCCCCAAACATGCCACTTTGATATATGGATTATTTTGAGCTGAAGGCATTTGAGACCCTGCAAGCTCAAGAGAAATATTTGCCCCTCCCTTAATTAGAAGAATCTCAAGGAGCACCTCGTTGACTCAGTTGGTGGAGCATATGACTCTTGATCTTGAGGTTGTGAATTTGAGCCCTATGTTGGGTGTGGAGATTACTTAAAAATAAAGTCTTTAAAAAAAAAAGAAGAAGAAGAATCTCAATAGGAGGGTCTTTCTGGGATAAGAGTTAATGGCAGAGATAAATTTTATCTGAGTAACCCATCTGTATGGCAGGATAAACATCTAATTACCAAATACCTGCTCTTCTCCTTATACCCCTGTGAATTGTATTCCTTTCTTTTGAAATCACAGACCTCTAACCCTTTCCCTTGGTTGAGGATGATATATATACCTCATTTGCATGACTGTCTTTGAAATTTCCATGTCTATGTGGATTCCCCTCATACACTGTTAAATTTTATTTTCTCCTGTTAATCTGTCCCGTATCAATTTGATTCTTAGTCCAGCTAGAAGGACCTTGAATAGGACAGGAATTCTTGCTCCCCAGTAGTACAATATCAATTCTACATGAACATTTCCAGAACATAAAAGAGGAAGAAACACTTCCCAACTTGTTTCATGAGGTCAGCATGACCCTAACACTAAAACCAATTTAAAAAAAAAAAAAAAATCAAGATAAAAATACTCTAAACCAAAATCTCTCATGAAACTAAACTCAAAAATCCTTGAAAAAAGATTAATAAATGAAGTCCAGAAAAAAAGATAACACACTATGCTCAAGTAGAGTTTATCCCAGGAATGCATGCTGGTTCATCTTTAGAAAATAGATCAATATAATTTGTCATGTCAATGGGAAGAAAAACAACAGCCAGATGAATGTCAATAGATGTCAGAAAAAAAAGATTTGACTGAAGTCAATATCCATTCATGATAAAAAAAAAAAAAAAAAAAACTCATTAGGATTATAAAGGAACATCCCCAATCTGATAAAGGGTAGCTAAAAAAGTCCTACAGCTAACACCATTCTCAATGATAAAAGACTAAACACTTTTCTCCTAAGGTTGGTAACATGGCAATGGTGTCTGCTTTCACCACTTCTATTCCATACTGTATTACAGGCCTTAGCCAGTGATTAAGGGAAATAAAAGAACCAAAAAGGCACCAAAATTCCAAGGAAGAACTGCCTTTATTTGCTGATGATATGATGATCTACAAACAAAATCCTAATGAATCTACAAAAAAAAAAAAAAAAAAAAAATCAGAGCTCATAAATAAGCTTAGCGTGATTGCAAGATACAGGGTCAACATACAAATTAATAAATATTAGAAAACATGTGCAAGATATTTCTACTGAAAATGATACAGGAGAGCTTGGTTCTTGTCTCACAGAGTTGGAGAATGTATCTCACAGAAAAAGAAGAGTGAGTAAAGCAATAGAATAGAAGTTTATTAAGTAAAGATACAGAGAAAGCTCTCAGAAGTGAGAGGAGTCCTGACAGAGTTGCCACTGAGGGCTTGTAGGGTTGATCTTTTTATTGAAAGGTAACCAGGGAACCTAAATCCTTTTAACATTATCTATTGATATCACCATTGAATAAGGACTAGTAATAACATCTTTAATTTCTTACTTCTTTGGGGTCTGGTTATTCTTTGCTGGTCACAGATGACTATCATAAAAGGACCCCACCCACCCACCCAAATACACACACCTAAGGCAAGGTGGTCTGGCTTGTTTCCTTATCTCTGGTTTCTTTCATCTCCACATTTTTGGGATTTTTGTGAGCCTGATTTCGTGGCCTCCTACCTAGCCCTGCCTAGCCTCATTTATCCCTAACTCAAAAACTACAAAATACTGCTTAGAAAAATAGCTAAATAGAGAGATAAACTATGTTCATGGATCAGAAGACTCAATGTTATTAAGAAGTCAATTCTCCACGAATTAACCTATAGATTTAATACAACCTCAATCAAAATCCCACCAGTCTTATTTTTTGTATAAATTGACATAATGTCTTTAAATTTTATATTAACTATAGAGGAATTTAAATAGCTAAAACAATTCTTTAAAATATATGTCAAAATTGGAGGACTTATAAATGATTTTAAAACTTAGTATAAAGCTACAGTTATCAAGATAATGTGGTATTTATGGATAGACATATAGATCAAAATATCAGAATAGAGTCCAAAAATAGATCCACATATATTCACTGTCAACTGATTTTAGACAAAAATGCCAAAATAATTTAGTGGGAAGAAATAATCTTTTCAATAAATGGCACTATAAAAATTGGATATTCAAATGAAAATATTATAAACCTCAATTCTTACCTCACACCATATATAAAAATTAATTCAAAATGGATCCAGATCTAAACATCATAGCTAAAATTATAAAACTTATAAAAGAAAACATGAGGAAAATCTTTGTGACCTTGCATTAAGCAAAAACATGTTAGGACAACATATCACAAAATTTTAAAATTAACAACCTGGACTTTGTAAAATTAAAAAAAAAAACACCTTTTCTTTGAAATACATTGCTTTTTTGTAAATAAAAAGGCAAGTCACAAACTGGGAGAAAACATTCTAAAATCATATACCTGAAAGACTTATATCTAGAAAATATCAAAAAATTCATTCGATTCATTAATTTGAAAACAAGTGACTCATCAAAAAATAGGCAAAAGATTCAAAGAGACATCTACCAAAGGAGATGAATCTCAAATCCATCTCAAATGCATTATGCTAAATGAAAAAAAAAAAAAAGACACAAAAGCACACATGCTGTGGGGCGCCTGGGTAGCTCAGTTGGTTAGGCTTCCAACTCTTGATTTCTGCTCAGGTCATGATCTTAGGGACTTGAGATTGAGCCCCACATTGGGCTCTGAGGTCATAAGGAGTCTGCTTGAGATTCTCCCTCTCCCTCTCTTGCCCCTGCCCCCACTTGTACTTCCACTCTGTCTCTAAAATTAAAAAAATAAATAAAAATTAAAAAATACTATATTCTGTGTGTTCCAATTCAGACAGACTAGGAAAGCAAAAATATAGGGACACAGAACAGATGAGTGGCTTCAAGGGGCCAGGAATAGGGAGAAGTGATTAACTAAAAAGGGGCATGAGGGAACTTTTAGGGATGCTGGAGATGTTCTATACTTTGTGATAGAAGTTGCTCAGCTGCATATATATATATATATACATATATATATATACACACACATATGTGTATTCATATATATATGTATATATGAAACCTCATGAAATTGTATGCTTCAAAAGAGTGAGTTTTATTACATACAAATTGTACCTCAGTAATCCTAAAATTTATTTTAGAAATATTACCATTTGAAAAAACTGGGTAAAAGGTACACAGGATTTTTCCATAGTATTTTGTACAGATGCATGTGAACCTACAATTACTTCAAAATAAAAAGGTTTTGAATAATAAATTTTCTAACTATGAGACTTAAAAAAATCTCTTTGAGAGAAAGATGAAGCAATGAAGCAACAAACATTACTTTTATTCATAAAAGAAGAAGTAGTAGAAGGAGGAGGAGAAAAAGTCTTACCCTACAAATTAGGGCTCAGTAGAAGTAGAGATCATACCCATGAGCCCAGAGTTCAAGGTGATTTTACCCAAAGTCATATTCCTGTGAGACAGAGATGGCTTCTCCTCTGAGCTTTCTTGTGTTGCCATCAGAAAGCCACTGCCAGTTATGACTCAAAACGTCCCTCAAGATTAGGAGGAATCCTGCAATCCTGAACAACAAACTTCAGTTCAAGATCTCACCAAAAAAGCTCATAGTGACAGTGAGCTTGCCAAGAGTCAAAGTCAAACTGTAACCATTCCAAATATCCCAGCCGTACTTTCCACCAGGGGATAGGGTCAACCCAGGACAAGTGGCCCTGCCTAGTGGGAGACTGGTGAGCCACAAAAATACTTCGCCAAAAATCCAGGGGGCATAAAGTGTTAGAGCAGTCTATGTGGTGGATTAGTTCTGCTTTTGGATTCCACATCTGCCTGGCAGACTTCCTTTCTTTGGTCAAACAGACTGTGTTCCAATAACCACAGGTAGGCATCACCAAAGACCAAGCTGCAGGTGAGGCATTCTGGCAGGAAGCAAACGGACCAAAAGTCTAAAAGGTCTTGAACTTCCATTTGGGAAAAGGCCCTCCATGCATTCAGCTAGAAGCCAGAATTTGACTTTCATCAGAAGACTCGAGTTTCATCTCAGTTTGGTTTTTGTGGAAACTTGCACAAGTTCTAACCTTGGTTTGCTCATCTCTGGTGGTGGTAATAATACTTCATGAGGGATAAGAGGCAATGAGGTCATGGTTCTCAAATGTGGGTTTTTTTGCTTTTTCTCTGAGTCAGTGTTTTCCAAAGTGTAGTTCACATATCACTGGGGTCCATAAGAAAATGTTAGGTCATAATAGACTTCTTGATTTTAATACTTATAAACTTAATTTGAAGAGCCTTAAAAAAATAGAACTGGCCCATCTATCTTGCTAAAATGAAACATAGGGTCCAAGTAAAAACTACATTAAAAATATGTTTAGGTTAATAATGTTTTAAATGTAATAAATTTGAGAAAGAATACTACCAGCTCTGAGAACCAGGGCTGTGAATCTCATCCCTGAGTCTCCTAGAAGGGGCCCTCACCTTTTACATTATCCAACACAGTGCTCTCTTTGTAAGAACCCAGGGCACCTTATTTTTGGTCATAGGATCAGAAGCAATTGTAATTTTCCGAAGGATTTGGTTTGTTTTGTCTCATGGAATTGTAGACTGGGTAACTGATTGTGTTTCCCCGCTTGTATTAACAAGAACTCTTAGAACCCAACTTGGGAACCAGTCGTCAAATACCTATAGGATTGTATCATATTTGTTATTTATTGGCCTCAGTCTGAACTCTATTTAATGTCTCTACCTGTCATTTTTTATTTATTAATTTTCCGTATTTTTATACCCTTGGAAGCCACCTTAAATCTTATTTTTGAAATAAGAGAAGACATACATTTTAAATGTCCTAAGTTCCTTTTCTTGTCTTCCTTTTTTTTTTTTTTTTTTGAAGACGACATAAGCAAAATTTGTCCTTAAATCCAAAGGATTGTTCTTTCTGCATCTTTCTACACCCAGAGGTTAATAGAATTTCAGTGTGCTTTGATAAGAGTGAGACAATTAATCATTTCATATCATTTGGAAATCAGTCCTTGTAAAAAGCCATTTTTTTCAGGGTCACATCACTATGATACAAACAGATGGTTATGACTGATTTCAGACCTGGGTAACCCCACAGGCCTGAAGTAAGATGGAAAGTGGGTCCTGTGGTGGAACTGGGCTTCCTTTGTTTCCTCAAAAGTCAAAGTTCGCTGACAAAGGGGGAAAAAAAGGAAAAAAAAAAAAAAAAAAAAAAACAAGCTAAAATGATACCAAAATTTGGTGTCAGAACATTCTGAACACCCACAGTAATGGGAAGCTATCCTATTCATAGTTAATAGACTGATATTTTAGCATCTTGGTTACATTTTTTCTTCTGATCCTCATTTTTTTTTCTCCATAAAATAAAGATAATCCCTATTCTACCTATTTCAACATGAAGTCATAATGAAATATATTTATCAGGACTTTTAGCTGCGTGACAAAAATTTACCCCAAACTAGCTAAGGGCAAAAAATAGTGGTGGCAGTGGGTATTATTAAAAGTCATTCAGGGATCCCTGGGTGGTGCAGCGGTTTAGCGCCTGCCTTTGGCCCAGGGCGGGATCCTGGAGACCCGGGATCGAATCCCACATCGGGCTCCTGGTGCATGGAGCCTGCTTCTCCCTCTGCCTCTGTCTCTGCCTCTCTCTCTCTCTCTCTCTGTGTGCCTATCATAAATAAATAAAATTAAAAAAATAAATAAATAAAAGTCATTCATATGGAGATTGAACAGTCAAAGCAGTACGAAAAAGTGGATCTCAGAGACCCCTGGAATCAGATAAATAAATGCCACCAAGACTCTCTTTGTGTCCCTCATTTCTGTTTCATTCTGCAGGTCAACTCTATTCTTTCTTAAAATAGACCAGCCAGGAAGATGGCCACTATAGCTCCAGTATCTTAGAACTCACAAAACACAAACCCATAGAGGAACCGAGATTCATTCTCTCTAATACCAAACTCAAAAAATCCAACAAACAGAACGAAGTAGCTAATCTTGGGTCAGGTAAACATCATTGAACTCATCAACCATGGCCACAAATTTGGGTATTATGATTGGCCCAAATTAGATCAAGTGTTTACTTCAAGCCAATTAATGCCATCTAAAAGAGAGGTTTTTTAAAAGAAGGCAGCTCCCATTCAAGTGACACGGAATAGAGGAAGAAGCATTTCCCAGAAACAGAGAGGATAGAGAAAGGTAACAGTTATGGAGAGAAGATAACACTAGAAATTTATTATAGAAGGTTTTAAGAAATTTGGATTATTAGACAAATAAGTGTTTTTCAAATTAATCAAGACTCCAAGACTCATATCAAGCGCTCCTCTAGGAAGACTTTACTGATAATTGTTTCCACTTAGGAAACCCTTCCCTCACTGACCTACCCATTATGTTTATGTGAAATATAACACTTATGTTATAATTCTACTCAATTATGTTTAATTTCTCATTTTAGTATATGCTGCATAAACTGCTTTGTAACAAACTATTTTAAATTTTGTCTTCTCCGGGCACCTGGGTGGCTCAGTGGTTTAGATCTGCCTTTGCGATCCCACAGTCCTGGGATTGAGTCCCACATCCGGCTCCCTGCAGGGAGCCTGCTTCTCCCTCTGCCTATGTCTCTGCCTCTCTCTCTGTGTGTTTCTCATGAATAAATAAATAAAATATTTTTTTAAAAAGTTTTTGTCTTCTCCTTTTAATTGTTCCCTGATGATAGAAATTGGCTGATGTAGTCATAATGACTGGAGTTAATTGCTCCCAGAAAAGATACCTCTGGGGTCTTCTACCAGAAGTCTTAGCCTAAAGGAGGAATGAAAATGTTGGGAATGTTAAACATTTGCAACAGGACATCTTTGGCAGCAGGGCCCAAATGTTATGAAATCAAATATAACCTTTCCATATTACTATATTTGTTACCATCATCATTGTCATCATCAATTCTGGTCTGTTGATAGACTAATGGCAGTTATGCATTTAGGATGTATTACTTGGACGTGGGGAAGTGTGGGCAGCATTGTATTCATGATACCATGAACTCTGGAGCCAAGCAGACCTGAATTTGGTCTAAGTTCTGCCACTTAGTTGTATGACTGAAGTCAAAGTACTTCATACCTCTGAACATCAGTTTCTTCACTATAAAGTGGGTACAGTAATGGTACCTACCTCAGGGAGCTGTTTCAAGGATTAAATGAGATAAGATGTCTAAAGCCCTTAGCTTTGTACCTGCTACACAGGAAGTGCTCAATAAATGGTGGCATTTCATTAAAGTTCTAAATTAAATAATATGTCCCATTCCCCCATAAACACAATATTCATAAAACCACAGGACACAACTTTCAGTTGCAGAATGCAACAGTTATGTCTAAACTCTATGTGGCAAGGGATACAAAGTCACACTAGTATGTTCAAGTATATTCCCATATAAATGCTGTAAAATCTTCTGTCAACACATAGGACTGTGTAATACTCTTGCAAAACTTTATTAAAGTTGTTTAATCAAGATTTCCTACAAAACCCCACACACAAAGTTGTATAAAAACATAACTTAACTCTGCCCCCAACTCCTGGTAAGAGGCATGGCATGGACCCACAGCAGACTCTATATGGACAAGAAATTACCCTTTCCTTGGAGATGCTACTGAAAATTTGAGGTGGTTTTCCACTGTAGCATAACATAGCCTAATCTGAGCAATAAAAGACTCCTTAATTTTTTTCCCCAGTGCCTTTGAAACCACCCTTCCAGAACTTCCTCTCCCTCATGTTCTAGATTTTTACTTGCTGCTTTCTCCATCAAAACACACCTCTCAAAAAAAAAAAAACAAAAAAAAACAAAAAAAAAACACACCTCTCCTATATCCTATACCTTTTGTGACAAAGAATTCTATACCAATTCCTACTGACTTGCTAGTGGCTAAAGAAGTGTGAAAATGTTATCCTTTCCAGGAAACATACCTATGTTTTAACTAGAACCACATCTAACAAAATGCCTTATCCCAAAGGAGTGAATTTTTAACGTCAAAGAAGTCCAAAGGGATCCCTGGGTGGCGCAGCGGTTTAGCGCCTGCCTTTGGCCCAGGGCGCGATCCTGGAGACCCGGGATCGAATCCCACGTCGGGCTCCCGGTGCATGGAGCCTGCTTCTCCCTCTGCCTATGTCTCTGCCTCTCTCTCTCTCTCTGTGTGTGTGACTATCATAAATAAATTTTTTTAAAAATTAAAAAAAAAAGAAGTCCAAAGAAAAAGAAATTTGGGACACATGAGACATTTTCTGACCATAATAGTAAAAATGTCTTACAATTTTTTATAATATAGAACTTCATAAAGAACTTTTATATTCAGTATCTGATGGGCAACAATTGTTATTCATATTATACAAATAAAGGAACTGGAGATTAGAAAGTTAAAATTGCTCAAGGTCACATGGATGATAAATGATAGATTCAGAAATATTTAATCCAGATCTCTTTACTAAGCACAGAGTCCATTCATTCATTTAATATTTGTAGATTACTTATTATATGCCAGACACTGTTCTAGGCTTTGGAGAGACAGCAGTAAATAAAACAGAAAAAAATAATTCTTGCTCTCAAGGAGCTTATATTCTAGAGAGGAAAGAAGGAAGGAACCAACACATTTAAACTTATTTTGTGTCAGTTGGCAAGAGGCATAATAATAAAGAAAAAAAATCAGGGCAAAGAGGATAGAGTGTGCCCAGGATGCTGTTTTATGTAGGGTGATCAGAGAAGGCCTTTATGAAAAGGTACATCTCAAAAGAGACCTGAAAGAAGGAAGGGAGCAAGTCGTGTGTCTATCTGAAGTATGAATTTTCTAGACAGGGGTGGCAGCAAGTACAAAGGCCCTGAGACAGGAGTGTGTCTGATGCTTCTAAGGAACATCAAGGGGGCCAGTGTGGCCAGAGCAAGCTGGATAGGGGAGTGAGCAGTAGCAGATGAAACCAATGAGAGAGTCCGGGCAGATCATGGAAGGTCAAGTGTGCCAATATAAGAATCTGGGCTTTATCCTAAATGAAATAAGAAGCCTTTAGAACACTCTGAGCATAGAAAAGACTGAGCACCCTGATAGCAGCTAGTGATGTAACAATGGGTAACCAGAATAATAAATCAATTTGGGAGCTCTAACTAAGATCATGCATGTAGAAAAATTAACAATCTTAAAACTCATATATTAAAAAGGAAGACAGCCTGAAAACGTAATGATCTATGCTTCTATCTCAAGAAGTTAGGCATGAAATAACAAAATAAACCTAAAGAAAGTGGAAGAAAGAAAATAAAAACAGAAAGTAATTAAATAAAAAATTAACCTCTATGGAGGCAAATCAAGATGAAAAAAAGGGAACAAATAACTAATAGCAGAAATGGAAAGGAACATTATAGCTATTTTAAACATTAAAAAGATCATAAGGGATAATACTAAAAACTATACTTCTGAATATCAAATTTTAGAGGAAATAGACAAATTCCTAGAACAATATAGCTTACCAGAACCGACACAAGAAGTAATAGAAAATTGAAACAATACTGTAAATATTAAATAAATTAGATACATAATTAAAAATCTTTCCCAGAAGAAAACCACAGGCCCAGATAGCATTACTGATGAGTTTTACCAAGTAGTTAAAGAAATCATGTCCAATTCTACAGTAAACAAAATGGTATACTCACTAACTGGTTTTGAAGCCACCATAGCCTTCATGACAAAATTGACAAGGGTATTCTCAGGAAGGAAAATTACAGACTAATATCACTCACAAACACTTATGCATTAAAGCCAGCAATACATAAAGGAATATATATTACAATCAAGTAGTTTATTATTGAAATGTAAGGCTGAGTTAACATTTAGAAATCAATACCTATAATTTACTACATTGAAAGAATAAAGAGAAATATATTATCTCAGGAAACATAAATCGAGACTGAAGCATAGATAATTGCTCATTCATCATATTTTTCACGTGGTATCAGATGTAATGTCTCCTTTCTTATTCTTAATTTTATTTATTTGAGTCCCCACACTGTTTTTCTTGGTAAATCTAGCTAATGGTTTGTCTATTTTGTTTATCTTTTCAAAAAACAGTTCACTGATCTTTTCTATCATCTCTTTAGTCTGTATTTCATTTATTTTCACTCAGATCTTTTTTTATTTACTTCTTTCTGCTAACTTTGGACTTCCTTTGTTCTTCCTCTTCTAGCTTCTTGAGGTATAAAGTAAGGTTGTTTATTTGAGATTTTTTTTAACTTAATGTAGGCATTTATTGCTATAAATTTTCCTCTTAGAATCCTTTTGCTGCATGAGCAACAAAAGAAAAAAAAAAACCCATAAATGAAACCTTTCCAAAATTTAAAACTTGCTTGCTTCAAAGGACACCATCAAGAAAGTGAAATGACGAAAGAAAGAAAGAAAGAAAGAAAGAAAGAAAGAAAGAAAGAGAAAGAAAGAAAGAAAGAAAGAAAGAAAGAAAGAAAGAAAGAAAGAAAGAAAGAAAGAAAGAAAGAAAGAATTATGACAGCCCAGAGAATAGGAAAAAAAAATATATTGGCAAATCATATATCTGATAAGGGACTTGTATTTAGAATACATAAAGAACTCTTACAGCTCAATAATAGAAAGACAAATAACCTAATTAAAAATGGGCAAAAGATCTGAATAGATAAATGAACAAAGACAAGATATTAAATGGCCAATAAATACATGAAAAGACATTTCATATCATTAGTTATCAGGGAATGCAAATCAAAAACACAATGAGGCACACCTCTTACCCACTAAGATGGCTAAAACCAAAAAGCCAAGTAACAACAAATATGGTAAGAATATATAGAAATTGGAACCCTCACACACTGCTATAAAATGTAAAATGTGGAGCCATTTTGGAAAACAGTCTGGCAGTTCCTTGAATGATTAAGCATCGATTTACAATATGACCAAGCAATTCCAGTCCTAGTTAACTCTCCAAGAAAAATTAAAACATGTGTCTACACAGGAACTTGTACACAAATGCCATAGTAGGATTATTCGTAGCAGCCAAAAGGTGCAAACAATCCAAATGACCACCGATGGACAAATGGATGAATAATATGTGATGCAACCATATCATGGAATATTATTTGGCCATAAGAAAAAATGAAGCACTGATACAGGCTTCAACACAGATGAAGCTTGAAAACATGCTAAATTAAGAAAACTAGGGGATCCCTGGGTGGCGCAGCAGTTTAGCCAGAGATGACAATATTTTGGAAGATCCTGAGAGGGTGGTATTACAGAATGTCCAGCTTCCATTCAAACACACAACCTTGGAGGTCTTGGTGGGACCCTGAGTTATTCTTTAGTTTACTGACACTGGAGTAAATCAATCACCACTAGAGGTTATGATACCTTTCATGGAGACCAGTGGGTCATCTTGGCAGGGAGAGAGAGAGAAGAAAGATTATTTGGAAATCAGTAGTTCCAAATAGCCTGGTCTAAGATGTCCCAGATCCAGTTCACTAGAAATCTGCCATTAACCCCTCCCTATAGCATGGATCATCTCCTTCCTCACATTGTCTAGCCAGCCAAACTTGAAGTTCAATCATTTGATTCCTGGGTAAACTCACTGAGAAAAAGGTGACCCGGGATCACTGGGTCCATTTTGTTCCATTTTGTTGTTAAGAAGAAGACTGGAGGGGATCCCTGGGTGGCGCAGCGGTTTAGCGCCTGCCTTTGGCCCAGGGCGCGATCCTGGAGACCCGGGATCGAATCCCACGTCGGGCTCCCGGTGCATGGAGCCTGCTTCTCCCTCTGCCTATGTCTCTGCCTCTCTCTCTGTGTGTGTGTGACTATCATAAATAAATAAAAATTTAAAAAGAAGAAGAAGAAGAAGAAGAAGAAGAAGAAGAAGACGACGACGACTGGAGGGCAGGCCAGGTGGCTCAGCAGTTTAGCACCGCCTTCAGCCCAGGGCATGATCCTGGAGTCCCAGGATTGAGTCCCACATCAGGCTCCCTGCATGGAGCCTGCTTCTCCCTCTGCCTGTGTCTCTGCCTCTCTCTCTCTCTCTCTCTCTCTCTCTGTGTGTGTGTGTCTCATGAATAAGTAAATAAAATCTTTAAAAATAAATAAATAAATCTTTTAAAAAAAAAGAAGAAGACTAGATCCACAGGAGGTCAGAAACTATAGAGGTAAGCAAAGATCCAGAGAGTTTTGCGAAGTTCACTCAATGCATATTTTGTTTTTGCCACATCTAAATACCACCTGCACTATTCTGCTCTGTTTTGTTTTTTCTTAACGGGAGCTTACTATTTTTACATCAGTCAAATGATATTGAAAAGAAATTTTACTTCATTACCTTAAATAGAAAAGCAATATAACTTGCCATGAACAGATTCATAAATAAAATGTAAAATGATTTTAATTAGAAACTATTGCCTGGAGAGCTTTTAAAAGTCCCAGTGCCCAGACCTTACCCCAGATCTATTAAACTAGAACTCCTCAGGGGACAGAGGAAACCAGCCGTAAGTAATTTTCTAAAGCTCTCCTGAGGAAATAAGGGTGTGAGCCAAGGCTGGGACCCCCTGGAATGGGTGGTATTGTCTACCACTGACTCTGTGTCTGAGGCCTGCACCCTGTTCAAAAGAGACCAAATGATAGAGAGGTCTTAACGACACACTAACCTCAAACTGAATCTTTCTCCCTGGTGGCCTCTGAGGAACTGAAAAATAAAATGGGGGAAAGTTTTCATTTGGGATTTATAACTGCTTAATGAATAGTTCCTTTGCAGTCTCCAATCACCTTGAAGGACACTTGCCCTTTGGAAAACACTGGACCAGAAGACCCCAAGTGATCTGGTTTCTATTTTCATGACCTTTCCTTTTTGACAGCCTTCTTGCCGCCCAAAGACTTCACCAAGATGATTCTGGAGAATTCCTCCCTTCCATGTGTCTCCAGAAGGAACTCCAAACACCTGCGATGAGATCACACTTTCAGACCCATCTTTCTATTTCAACATGAATCTGTCCAGTGGATCACAGCAGAAAATCTGAAGGCAACCACATCTCTGTTTTCTTTCATTTCCTCTCAAGAAGCCCCTCATTTTCACCCGGGGAATGTTTGGCCCTGGAGATGGTTTAAGTCAGCTTTTGCTTTTTTGGATCTTAAAAGGAAGTATCAGCAGGGAAGGGAGAAATGGGAGAGGTGGCGCAGAAAGCCACATGACTTGCAGGGGCCCTTTTGCTCTTGAGTTTCTCTTTCCTCCCTCACCTCTGAGCTCACGCACGAGCACCCAGAGACAGCCTGTACCCATGGAGGGAGGAGTCTGAAGTGAAAGCTGGACTTCTGGACGGAGATTCCTATGGCCAACACATTGTTTCCTCTTCTAGCCCGGGGCATCACCCAGGCGCTTCCCAGCTGGGACTCAAGTGTGAAGAGCTGCTCTGCAGGACAGCGTGGCCTCAACAACAGGCAGTTTAGCCCACTAACCAGAAAGTTAAGCAAAGCTCTGAGATCCTCACTTCCTATATTTAAAACCTCGAATGCTGACACATTGTCTACTGCCAAACAGCCAGGCCATTTTATTGCCTTGTCAGCTGAACCCTCCTCTTCTGCTTCCCTTGGAGCCTTGCATCCAAGCCTCAGGGGCTCCTCCCTCCTCTCCCCTGCAAAGCTGTGCACCTCCTGCTGTGCCCATGATCTAGAAAGTCCTTCTCAAGGCCAATTGCAAATATCACCCCCTCCAAGAAACCAAAGGTGATTCCTCCAATCAAATAACAATGGTAGTAGAATTAATACAATAGCCAGCATGGGCTTTGAGTGACTGCTATGGGCAAGCAGTAAGAACTCTCGTGCATAATCTGGACCACATAATACATTACACAGGATCTCATTAGCCCTGCCCTACCACTTCCTGTCTCTATGACATCAGTTGAGTTACTTTTTCTCTCCGTGCTTCATTTTCCTGAGACATCAAAAAGGATTATAGAATACCTGTTTCACTGAGGTTGTCCCAAGGATAAAATCAATTAATGCACATAAAGCATGTGGCATAGAACCCGACATGTGGTTTTTCCTCTGTAAGTAGTAGTATTTCTTGTAAGAATTTTACAAGAAGTAAATAATAATGTATTAGTATTATCCTCATTTTACGGAAGCACAGAGAGGTGCTTTACCAAAGCACAGAGAGGTGGGGGTAAAAACCCACGTTCAGTGCAGTGCAAGAATTTTCCCTGTCTCCAATCTTCACTGGGCTTTGCTCACAGGGCTCAACCGTTCTTGTCAATGACTTGTGTATCTGTCTGTTGTCACCATGCCAACTTCCTTATCCACTTTTTCTTCAGTGGACACTAAACTTAAGGGAAGGAGAACTATTTGGCAACTCTTGGACGCTCGGCCCCTGCATGTTCTTACCTCATTGCCCCCCACTCCTAATCACAGCATAGCCCCTGCCTTCAAATCACCTGTGACAGTCTCCTGCTTCATACAATCTGCCTTCATCCTCCCCAGTGGGTGTGCTCTCTCTGCCCCCGTAAGTTCCCCTAGCACTTCATGTGGTCTTGGAGCGCTTCTCTCATCCTATCCTGTCTAATAGCCATCTGAACACTTGGCTTATTTCCCCTGCTAAACTGTAAACTCCTCAGGAAAATGGATCCCCGCCCAAACAAATGATACACTACACATTCAATAAAAGTGAAATGGATGAATGAATAGATGCACCTGTTTCAATGCTTCCTCGAGGAGGATCTCTGTCTTCCTGGATGTGTTTGGTGCACTGAAAGCACTTTTGTCCTGAGCACGTTGAAGATGAGATCATTGTTAGTTCATCACATTTTCCCTGTAGACCAAGGAGATATCAAGAGATGTCATATTCACTATGTTTCTTGGTGCAGAATTCTGAGCTCCATCATACCTTGGTAAGTTTGATGCATCCTTTCCAAAGTTGCAATCAGTACAGTCAAATTCAACCCTCAGACATGTTTGTTGTAGTGATTACAATATTGTTGTTTAAAACCGAATTGGAGGTACAGCCACTTTGGAAGACAGCTTGACAATTTTCTGCAAGACTACACACAATTTTACCATACAATCCAGCAATCACACTCCTTGGTATTTACCCAAAGGAGGTGAAAACTTATGTGCACACAAAAACCTGTATATGGATGTTTATTGCAGCTTTATTTATAAATGCCAAAACTTGGAAGCAACAAAGATGACTGATAGTAGGTGAATGAATATAAACTGCAGTACATCTAGACAATGGAATAGTATCCAGCACTGAAAATAAATGAGTATTAAGTCATGAAAAAATATGAAGGAACCTTAAATGCATGTTACTAAGTGAAAGAAGTCAATCTGAAATCTGACTACATACTGTATGATTTCAACTCTATGACATACTAGACAAGGTAAAATTATGAAGACAATAAAAATATCAGAGTTTGCCAGGAACTGGGGAGAAGAGGGATGAAAGGATGGATACAGAGGATTTTTAAGACAGTGAACAGTCTGTATGATCCCATAATGGTGGATACATGTCATCATACATTTGTCTAAACCCACAGAGTATATACCGAAAGTGAACCATCATGTAAACTATGAACTCTGGGTGATAATCACATGTCAAGGTAAGTCCATCAAGTGTAGCCAATGTACCACTCTGGTGGAGGATGGTGATAATGAGGAGGCAAGTGGGGGTGAGACAAGTGGTATATGGAAATTCTTGGTTCCTTCCCCTCACTTTTGGTGGGAACCTTAAACTGCTCTAAACAAAAAAGGTCTTCATGTTTAAAAACTGAGTTTGAATGCATTTAGATGGGATGTGAACACCCTAGTATTTTGTATATCTCCAATGCCGTCCAGAATCACACATGTGCCACCCTTAACTTCCTTCCTTTTCCTACGTGGCTCCTAAAAGCCACACATTTTGTCATCCTACAAGTTTAGCAGAATAAGGGGACTTGACTTCAAGCCTTAGCTCTAAAAGTTTCCAACAGAACAATGAGAGAATCTGAATAAAGATATATCCAGTTCAAATACAATCATTTTGAGTAGATACAGAAGAAAATGAATAGGAGCCTCTGGAACTGTAATTGAGGACCATTTCATTACATTAGTTTTATGACCAGGGGCCCTAAGAGTTCTTGTAGCCTTCAACAGTACCTGAGTATCTACTGGGGAATATTTTTTATTATTTGTTAATCAACAACACTAATTTTGTGCTTTATATTTTTCTAAAGACTGAAAGACTTAGAAGAGAAAGAGGCATCTTGACTCTTGAAGAATCTCATAATCTAGACCTATAGCTCTGGAGGACAGCAGTATTAAAATAATAAAAAATAACAGGTACTAAGGGTCTGATGTAAGCCAGGTCCTGTTCATAAAGCAGAGGAGTCCTCTATCTGTAGTATCCACTTGAATCTTCACAACAGCCCTTTGTGGTAAGTACTAGAAAAAGCACCCACATTTTAACATGAGTTAAGTACAGCACAGAAAAACTGAGTACCTTTCTCAGTGTCATGTAAACAATAAATCTGTGTTTAAGCCTCTGGGCTCTTAGAGACTGTTACATTTAACTATGCCCTATATTCCACCTCAAAAGGTAGCATAAGTTTACTTTAAATGAAATGTATAGGGACGCCTGGGTGCTTGGCGCTTGAACGTCTGCCTTTGGCTCAGAGTGTGATCCTGGAGTCCCAGGATCGAGTCCTGCATCGGGCTCCCTGCATGGGGCCTGCTTCTGCCTTCCCCTATGTCTCTGCCTCTCTTTCTGTGTCTCATGAATAAATAAATAATATCTTTAAAAAATAAAAGTAAATGAAATGTATAGAGAGAAAAGGTGGCTCCAGATCATCCAAGTTTAAAAGGATATATCACTGTTTCCCACCCCAGCCCCCAAGAAAGTCATGCGTTTTCTGCATCAGTTATCCACTGGACCCACTCTCCCTGTGGCACGACCAAAGTCAGCAGACCCAGAAGGAAACTCAGACGGCTACACTATGCAAAGAGAACTAGGGCCCTTCAATGGGATGACATGAGTGAGACATTTCCAAGGCTAGGATTTCCCTCGAGGAAGTGTCTCTCTGGTCAACTGCCAGGTAGAATGAGATAGCCTAAAGCCAACTGAAGAGCACTTCTTCGTTCCGAGTATATTTTTTCATGCCTAAAGGGTTGACCAGGGAGGACACATCCTATCTCTGAGTGGTACTGTGGGTTCCCCAGCTGATTTCCTGGGTCAAGCATTCACAAGGATGATGTAAGGATATCTCCCAGTTGCCACGGGAACTGGTTTAATCGGTGTCTCAACCAACCTGAAAAATTTACATACATGATGTCACGCAGAAAGAGAAAGTTTAATTGCCTTGAAGTCAACTGGTTCTACTGACTACTATTCTTTGAAACAACATGGTATTTATCTTGCAGCAAGGTTCTGGAGCACTCCAAAGACAGGTCTGCTCATGTGCTCACTAATCCTCACACTTTCACTCACCAAGAATGGCATCCAGCTAAGGAAACAGATGAGAGCAACTAAAGAAATGTGCTGGTGGAGCTGAGTGTTAAATTTCTTCTCTCCATGTTCTACAACTGCCTTCTGGAAGGATGTTCCTAATTGCCAAGGGCAACACCCCAAGGCTTAGCCAGCTTAACTGCAGGTTCTGACAACAACCAGCCCTTCAGAATTTGAGTATTCATTTCTTCATCAAGGGCTCCAAAATCACTATTGCATATCCCATACTCACTTCTTCTTTGTTTAACAATGCACGCTTCCATGCCATTGCTGAAGATCTATATGGATTTCTACCACTTTTCCTCCTCTCTCTGCTATCCAAAGTAGTCAGACTGGGTTAGCACTCTGGGGCATCCCTATGGACTTATGGGCATAGGATAGGGTTTTCAGAAAGAGTGGCAACTTTGTTTCCTGGGACGCTCACACAAAATATTACTATGTATTCCCATACGGCTTTGGACTTAGCAGCAAAGAATGATCTCGGTTCTATAATCTAAAGCCAACATGGCTAGGTCTGTGGTCCCCAAACTGTCTACAAAATCACCCCAGGGTACCATGTAAATTCACAGAAGTGCTGTGAAATATTTGAAATTCCCCTACAGGAACCCAGGATATTCAACATCTGTTGAACACTGCACCAACTCAGGGTTGTTTTGTGTGTCGATATTAGACATTCCTTGCCACATTCCTTTCCAAGCTGTGTTTTCAGCAGTCACTATACAGTACTGTAAGGAAATCAGAGTGGAACAGGAAATGAAGGTGGTGGTGTCCAATCTGATTCCCCACACAGCCCATTAGTAATTGAGTGACTTGAGAAGCAATAAAAATATTATTTTCTTCTTTTAATTTATGGGTTATCCCCCTTTTTCAAATGACTAGTAGGAAGTTATTAGAACATAAAGGCTTATGAGGTTGTTTGGACCCAACTACTAAATAAATGAAACCATTAGGTGTCTCTTTCAGCCTCAGGGTGCTGTGAAAAAAGTCACTGAGGCACTCAGGGCTCTGTAAACGAAGGAGGTTTTAGAAACCTCTGGTCTAGTCAGCAATACTTCACAGCTTCTGGGGACCTCATCTGTACTGCTCTTATTACAGAGCTTACTTGCATGTTGGTTCGGGTGTTGTAGCTGCTTCAGCTCAGTGACTTTTCCACCCACTCCCCAGGCCATCCTAACTATACAGCACGTAGCCCACAGCCTGCCCAGCCTTGCCGGCCATCTCCCACAGTCCTCAGCTCTACCCGCACCGGTCTCTGGCACAGGGTGGTAGATGAGATCAGGAATCCTGGCTCTGCCCTCCTTGCTGGTAGACCTCATTCTGGCTCTACCTCCAATGTCTTTGCCTAAAAGGGGTTGTTATGAGGACTAAGTATAAAGCTTTTATCGGTGTCTGGCAAGAAACAAATCTTTTTATTTATTTATTTTTTTTTTTACAGATTTTATTTATTTATTCATGACAGACACAGAGAAAGAGAAAGATGCAGAGACACAGGCAGAGGGAGAAGCAGGCTCCATGCAGGGAGCCCGACATGGGACTCAATCCCAGGTCTCCAGGATCACACCCCAGGCTGAAGGTGGCACTAAACCACTGGGCCACTGGGGCTGCCCAAGAAACAAATCTTCTAAATAAAAGCTGCCATTACAAGGACACCACTCAAAGACTCCTCATTCATGCCCACATATCATTCTTAGGGGAAGTTTCTACCTCTGAAACTGATGGGAACAAATGACTGTTTCATTTTAGAATACACGGATCACTACAAAAAGTGATACATAGGCAATTAATTCCCAGACCCATCGGTGTCCCTTGCTCAACTTGATTGGAACCACAAATAATTGGTATGGAACTTGGACTATCCAGGTGGGTGAAAGAAATGGAGAGTATTCACTGGACTGCTACTAATTTGTCTAGATGTGGCCTTCACTTAGGGCCCCAAACACCCAGTGCTTGCTTGATCCTCCCACTCCTTTGCTTATTTCCTCTTAACCAGCCCTCTTCACCTTCTAGGGTTATCTGTAAGCCCAGTGCCCCCTGATGTTTGTCCAGTGGTACTTGGGGAGCTCATACTCACAGAGCGGAAGGCCAGGTGGCTCCCCTCCTTGCAGCAGGAGGACGCGTGTGTGCTGTCTTCATCCATACATACCAGATTGCTGTTGCACTCTCTTTTCTGAGCCTTCTGCCCCCAGTCTCTCTCCACCTGACCTTCCACATTGTTCTTGAAAACCACTGGAATCACCTCCTTCTGCTCCCCTCCTATTTCCCACATATCAGAAAACCATTTATTCCTTCAGCCTCCTAATACATGGCCTAGCTGAGGATGATGTCTTTCCCACTAAGATAGGGGTTGCCCTCATTTTATAAGCATAACGTAGGGTGGCCTTGCATGAGGGAACGAACGTACTGATGTGCTTGAACATGTGCTGCATCTCAATCTCAGCTTCTCTACTTATAGGTACATTTTTTTTGGCAAGTTAACATCATATCCATGAGCCTCGGTTTTCTCATCTGTATAGTGGGCCAGACAGCACCTACCTCATAGCTTTGTTGTGAGCCCTAGATGGGAAAACACACAGGAAGCAGAGCACGGATCCCTGGGTGGCGCAGTGGTTTGGCGCCTGCCTTTGGCCCAGGGCGCGATCCTGGAGACCCGGGATCGAATCCCACGTCGGGCTCCCGGTGCATGGAGCCTGCTTCTCCCTCTGCCTGTGTCTCTGCCTCTCTCTCTCTCTCTCTCTCTCTCTCTGTGACTATCATAAATAAATAAAAATAAAATATTAAAAAAAAGGAAGCAGAGCACGGCACCTGGCAGACAGAAGCAGATTCAAAATGTTAGCTCTTATCGTTTCTCATACAAACTCCTGGTTCTTTAGGTTTCAGCTTAGACATCACCTCTCCTGGGAAGCCCTCAGTGACCACCACCTCAAAGACAAGTAAGCTTCTAAAGCACCAAGCCTGGGGCTCCTGGTTGGCTCAATGGTTGAGCCTCTCCCTTGGGCTCAGGGCGTGATCCCGGGGTCCTGGTATCCAGTCCTGCATCAGACTCCCCACAGGGAGCTTGCTTCTCCCTCTGTCTATGTCTCTGCCTCTGTGTGTCTCTCATGAATAAATAAATTAAAAAACATCTTTAAAGCACCCTACCGTGATCATCATTATATGATGTGTCACACTGCAGTGACATTGCCTCTTGGCTCTTTGGTGGCCCCTAGGATACATAAGAACATCACATCAGGGGACCGTGTTCCTACTACGTTGGTCAAAGCATCTGGCATACAGTAGGTGCTCAGTAACAAGTGGTCAAATGGAAAGTAATAAAACAAGCAAATAAAGACAAAATCATTTTTTAAACTTTGCTGTTAAGTGACCTAATAATTGTTCCATTGTAAGACCAGAAACTCTCCTGACAACCAACCACACTCCTTTCTTACACTATTTAACTTTAAATAGAGTTGCCATCTATTGATCCACCTTCTACACAAAATGTAATTTGATCCTTCTAGCCACTCTGAGGTGGATACTACAGTGGTCCCATCTTCCTCAGATGAGGACACTAAGGTTCAGAAAGTTGAAGTAATTCGCCCAAGATCATCATCTAGCAGAACAGAGCAGAGACCAAAATTCAAGACCGGTCGACTCCAGGGTCTGTTTGCTGTGCTGTTTCTTGCTAGTACTGAGGATGCTGCTTTTCCCTTTTGCTAAATTTCTCTGGCTTCCCAAATACTACAGAGTGGCATTTCATCATCACTGGTGCTTACACCACAAACACAATAATGCCTTAGGCGTAAATTAGTTGGGTGACTAACCGTCCAAGACCTAGCCACATTTTTGCCTTGGCAATATTTAACTTTCATGCTTTATCACATCTCCCCAAAGTGAGTGGAGCCCACCTGTTGGCAGTGCCCACGTCATACAATTCTACTTCCTACGGTCTAAAGGAACATTTCTCACCTGTTAAAAAACATAAAAAAAAAAAAAAACATAAATAAAATTGTTTCTATTTGGTTGTTCCACATTCAAGTAAAATGACTGAAAGATCATCACCAAATGTGATGGGTCAGTTTGGACAGCCTGCCTTGGATCTGTGGTATAAACAACTTTCACACTGGAGAGTCCAGAAGGCACCTAAAGAAGACAGACACACTTAATAACCTATGTACTATTTGATTTCTCTTTTTTTTATACTATTCGATTTTGTTTAATGAGGGGCATGAGTTATTTTCTAAAGTACCATCAAAAATAAATAAAGGTAGATCAATAAGTAGATAGGATTTTCAAAGCCAAAAATTGGAGAGAAAAATGACAGGGCAGGAGACCAAGGTCAATAGCTACCTTCCAGGGCAGATTTCCAGAGCAAGATACAATAAAAGCCCAGATGGATGTAAAATCCTAATGAAAGGAGAAATGAACATGGGCCCACATGTGAATCCCCAATCAACAGTCAGAGTGGAAGATGCTCCAAATCTCAGGCCGTAGGACACCTGGGTGGCTCAGTGGTTGAGCCTCTGCCTTTGGCTCAGATCATGATCCTGGGGTCCCTGGATTGAATCCCACATCAGGCTCCCCGCAGGGAGCTTGCTTCTCCCACTGCCTATGTCTCTGCCTCTCTCTGTGTGTCTCTCATGAATAAATAAATAAAATATTTTTTTAAAAAATTTCAGGCCCTGATTTTTAGTTAAGTTCCTTCTTGTCTAGAAAACTCCATGTTCCAGGGAATTCTAGCAGCAGGAATATGCTTGATTGAATGATGATATAACAATTTACTCTACAAATGCAGGGGTGGCTAGTTGATCCATAATGATCGTCATTTGGTTTGAGTTGATATAGAAAGGAGCCATGAGATAGTAGATGGTAATACTTCAACCCGGAAGCTTGGACTCACCCTGCCTCGTTCTACTGGTCTCAGGTGACAGGAATACCAGACCAGCTGTTCCCACATCTTTCTAATAGAAGCATTTAAACACCTCAGCAATCCTATAGCCCAGGACACACCCACTTCCTTCCTATTGCCTGCACACCCATTCCTTTCACTGGGATTAACATAAAATTGCACTTAGAAAGGAAGAGAAATCATATGGAAATCATATGCAAATGAGAACATCAATGACAAAGTGGAGCACCTGCTTTACCCTCCAGTCCATCCAGTCTAGCAGGCAGAGGCCCACTTGGGTGATGAACTTGAGCAGTGATGACATCTGACCCACTGTCTGAGCACAGGCCCAGATGGAAGGATGACTTTCTAGAAATGTGACCAGACTCCTTGTTGAAAGGGAGGAGGCTGGTGAAGACATCTCAGCCCCATGAGAAAAGAAGCTGACTTCAGGGATCTTTTACAAAGCATTAAAACAAAAAATGTATATTTGAAGGACACTTGAAAAATTGAATGAGATCACTTCAGGCTGTCCCCTGCCTCCAAAGAACACTACACCTACCACAGAGGCCCCTCCATCACCAGCCATAAAAGTCTAGCACTTTGGCAGTGGCGCGGCGACTTTCAGGAGCACCTTCAGTTATATGAGATAAATATGGATCATGATCTAACCTAGGACTGTATGGTTCTAGAACACAAATTCCCAACCACTACAAATTCTGCCTTTTTTGTGTGCTTCATTGATGACTTTTTTCTTTTTTTTTTTCTTTTTTGAGATTTTATTTATTTATTTGAGAAGGAAAGAAAGAGAATCAGAGAAAGAGTGTGCACACCAAGCCAAGGGAGGGAGAGGCAGACTCCTCCCTGAGCAGGGAGCCTGCCTTAGACTTCATTCTAGGACCCTGGGATCATGACTCGAGCATAAGGCAGACCAGGTGCCCCATTCATGTCTTTTTTCAATAACTTTTTTCTGAATAGAAAAGTAACATAAGCTCATTATAGGCATTTTGGAAAATTTAGGAAATCCTAAAGAAGAAAACAAAAAATCATCTACAATCACACCACTCAGATAGTCAATCTTAAAATTTTGGCCATAGAATCACCAGTCTTGTTTCATTTTCTTTCTTCCTTTTTTCCCCAGTCTTTTTTTCTTAAAAACACACATATCCAGGGACGCCTGGGTGGCTCAGTGGTTAAGCGCCTGCCTTCAGCCCAGGGTGTAATCTGAGAGTCACTGGATCAAGTCCCACATTGGGCTCCCAGCATGGAACCTGCTTCTCCCTCTGCCTGTGTCTCTGTCTCTCTCTCTCTCTCTTTCTCCATGCCTCTCATGAATAAATAAATAAAAATCTTTAAAAAAACAAAAACAAAAAAACCACACATATCCCACACAGGTGGGAGCTACTTCCCACACCCCTGAACTAACTAGAAGTGTCCCTTCAAAAGTAACTAATTATTTGGGAAAAGAACACTTGGTCTTGTGTGATATCTACATGATTGTCATATTTCTTCACTTCATTGACTGACCTAACCACTTGGGCTCACCTAACAGATA
Organism: Canis aureus; assembly: GCF_053574225.1. Taxonomy (NCBI): domain Eukaryota; kingdom Metazoa; phylum Chordata; class Mammalia; order Carnivora; family Canidae; genus Canis; species Canis aureus. The sequence continues at coordinate 53,011,397 of NC_135614.1, forward strand.
TATTTGATTCTCACTTGCCTACCTGGTGTCTGATGTAGGAAAGACATTAGGGTTTGAAGCCAATGGCCAAGAAAGAATTCTTGAGACGTCTTTGGTGCAGAAAGGTGGTTTTATTAAAGCACAGGGACAGGACCCGTGGGCAGAAAGAGCTGCACTGGGGTCATGAGGAGTGGCCTAATATATATTTTCAAGTTGGGAGGGGGTTAGGGATAGCATAAGTCTCTAAGGAATTTTGGAAGCAGGTTTCCAGGACCTCAAGGGGGCTGGCTAGGTATTGTTGGGAAAAGGCCTTTATTACCCTATAATAAAACCTGAGTCATGAGACCCTTCAGAAGTGCATCAGTGGATCATACGTTTGGGGAATGATTGTCAACATGTATCTTTGGGAAGGAGTAGGTAGAGATAAAGGAAGTTTCCAAAGGAATTTTTATACATTAAAGTAGATTTACAGGATTCTGGGGGTTGGACTAAGATTGCCTTTTGCCCTAGCAAAGTAGTAACATTGAGGCAGCTGAGTTCCTAGAGGAAAGTCACTCTGCCTGTTTCAAGGACTTGTCAATGGGCTTGGTAGGTAGTAAGGAAATTTAATAATTTATCTTCTGCCTTTGTTTCCCACATCAGTTTCCACCTAGTTGGACTATCCAATCCTCTGGGATCTTGATCCTCTCCACAGCTCAGGGCAAACCCAATTTGTCTAAAACCTGACTTTCATTGTAAACTCATTCTCCTTCTCAATGACTAGTTTATAGGTGACCAGGGAGATGAGAAGACTATGGGGACTTCTGGGACAAATTCTTTGCTCCTAAGAGGGACACACAAGACAAAAGCAGTTTTTTATTACCCTGAATGCTATCCTGTGTGGATTAATGCCTGGAATTTTGGAGCTATTTTGGGAGATTGAGAGAAGCTAGCTGGACAGTAAAGCCCAAAGCACCTAATTGATCCAGACAGAATATTCTAGAAGACCTCTAGCAAAACACAAGAAACCACTGGATACAAAACAGACTGTCGTAAAAGCAATTTACAGAAGAATATGTATAATATGATCCCATTTCTATAACCAGATAGTTAGATATAAATACATAGAAAAGAGCTGGGAGTAGACTCTGGAGGAATATACACTGAAATGTTGGCAATGGTGACCTCTGACAACCAGGTGAATCAGGGCTTCAACTTTTTATTCTATGTGTATTTGTATTGTTTCAGGTTTTTATAGTAGCACACATGCATGTCTTGCTTGTGCCATTTTTTTTAACATTTTAATTTTAAGGGGTATATATGGCTTCCCCTTTATTTGAAACTTATATCAGAAGCTCAGAGCACTCTTCTTTAAAAAAAAAAAAAAGGTTTTGTGGTCAAAAAATTCTTCAAGTTATTTTCAGTTTCTAGGGGGATTCTCTTCATCTTATAGCTCAGCATGCCTGCTGTTGTCAACAGACTCCTCTTTCCCATAGGAAAAACCACAGGGAGATCACAGGTTTGGTTCAGTTTTCTTGGGGCCAGGGTCTGGATTGTGAAGTGGGACAAGATGATAAACCTCTTCTGTGAAATCAGGACAAACAGCACTTGGCTGACATCATGAGAGTGCTGACTGACCTTGTGAGTATCCAAGAGATAAGTACGGCAAAGGACGCATCTCTGGGCAACGGAACGCTGGAGTTGTGCAGAGTGTCTCAGAGTGCAGGCCATGGTCCCCACATCAGGACCACCTGTGAACTTGTTAAAATGCAGGTTCCTGAGCCCCACCCCTGATCTAATGAATAACAATCTCTGAAGGTAGGGCCTGAGAACTTGAATTCTTTATTATCTGCAGAGAAAGTATGAGAACTGCTTTCTCTGTGGATAAACTGGACTCATCAAAATGGTCAGTCCTACGGGGCAGAGATGGGGCAAGCGTAGGTTCTTCTTTCTCATCCTGGTTATCCGGATGCTCAGAGCCAAATTAGGGGCTCAGCTGGAGCCACCAAGTTTCCCTGCATGAGGATATTAGGAGCTCTGTTTCTGGCTCCTCCCATTAATTCCGTCTCTCAACTTCTATGTTCAGCATCCCCTAACAAGCTACCGAAAGTCTTCCTGGGGCAGGTAGGATAGATAAACCAGTCAATAAAGCAGCCATTTATTAAGCACTTAGCCAGGATGCTGTGCTAAGTGCATTACATCTGACCTCATTTAATCTCACAACAAACCTAAGATCAGGTACTATTATTAACCCCATTTCACAGATGTAGGAACAGAGGCTTAGGGGAGATAAGCAATGTGCACAGCAGGTGCTGGAATTCAGGTCTCTAGCACCAGAATCCATGCTCTTAAACACGTACTACTACTACTTGTTCTTGATGTAGGTGCAGAGTTGTGTCCCCACATTTTTCACACAGGACTGGTCCTGGGGCTGCAATCTGAGTAGAAAGGCGGGGGGAGGGGGGGGGCCTGACCTTGAACCTTCTTGTCCATAACTAGCATACTATTGTTACTTAGATTTTATGTTCAAATCAGTTTTTTTTTTTTTTAATTTTGAAGATGTGTTTACCAACACATTGGTAAAATGTTTTTGTCTTACTTGTCTTGTTTTCTATATGTAGGTACTCATGGAAGGTCACAGAAGGGCTCACCTGTAGCGATGCAGCCACTGTAAATGAGTTAGTGAAACTATTTCATGTCAATTTTATTTTTTTTTTATTTCAATCTTAAATGAAGTTTTCCGTTCAGCAATCTTTGATGATTTGTTGGCAGTAATAACTATTTTCTACAGAAAGAAAGAACCCCTCCCTGCAAGTCGACACAAACTTTAATCTATGTGCGTGTATCATCTAACAACAAAAATCAAACCGCGGAGAGGCCCCTGCCCCATCACGGTCCAGCACTATTCCCCGGAGATGCCCATCGTAAAAAGCCAAAGGGCCTCCACGCTATCACACAACCAACATCCAACGCGACTTACTTTGCCCGCATCTACATATGCCTCGGATACAGGATGCTGTGCTTTGTTGTCTAACGAGAGAAGATCCTCTCTTGTCGCTTGAAGCCTAAGGGCAGACGAGATGGGAGAAGGCGCTGGGAGCTGGAGGCCCTGTCTCCGCCCAACCCGAGCACCAGGTCGGATAACCAGTGGGACCGCCGGCCCAGCAGCCCCCGCCCTCGCCGGATGGGACAAACCGAGGAAGTGTGCGGTCGGGGAGCTCCGCTGCTCTCGCCCGGTTTCCATTCCCCCCGCCCACCCCCCCCTCCCCGGGCAGAAACTACGAGGAAAGCCAGCATGGGAACCTGCGCCCACCTGAAACTCTGCGGGGCCCCAGGAACTTCCCCGCGCGCGGTAACCGGGCCCGGGCGCAGCTCCCGCACCGCCTCGCAGCATCGCCCTCTGCCGGCGGCTCTGGGAACGACATCCGCAGGCCTGTTCTTGGGGCCGTGGGGGCCGTGGGGGCCGTGGGGGCCGTGGGGGCTCAAGCCGGGGTTTACTTGCTGTTCTTGTGCAGATGGGGGGGGAGGGGGAGCTAACACTGCGTTCACCTTTCATCCCTCTTAACAATGTTAAATTCCGCTAGGAATTTCTGGCGAATTCTGCTCATTCTGCGCTTTGGTATAGAGCTCCTAGGGCCATAGTTTTGTGTGCAAATGCGTGCGAGGTTATAGTCTGAGTTCCCCGGAGTGGGGTGGGGTGGGGTGGGGGGGCTTCAGGGTGACATGCTTGTCCATATGCCTGACTGCGGGTATTTCACTTTCTGCCCCTACCTGTCCGTGAGCAAGCACCTATGAGCATGGGCTGTACCCCTACGTATTTGAGTCTTATTAGGAGGCGCACATTTTTATTGCCTTCCCGGGGCTCTGCCTGTGTGAATACGCAAGGGTGTGTGTGGTGCATGAAGCCACAGTGGGTGATAATGGTATGTTTCTGAAATCCAGATGTTAAAGGAAAAATGTGGTTGGAGGGGAACCCCAACTATACTAAACCCTTTACCCTTCATCTCACTTTCTTTGACTTTAGGAGAACCATAGTGTTTGCTTTTGGACTCTCTAGCGTACAATTGCTTGATCTTAACCTGAACCTGGTCTCCTGCCTGACCTCTCCTTGGCCTTCCTTCTCCAGTCTGTGTAGCCCAGGGTAGCTGCCTGGTGCAGGCTCTAAGCACATTGACTGTGATGTCAACGCAAAGAAGTGAGCATCCCATCTCCTTCCTTTTTCCCCACCCAAAAGTCATTTCCTCTTAGTTCATTACCTGGGATTTTGATGTCTGTGTTCCCTCAGCATTATTGATACACATAGGGGAAAAAAAAAAAAAGGAACTTCTTGAAATTCCCCCAGAAGGTTTTGAGAGTTGTTTTTAGTGTTGCAACTTGGACAAGTCAGTTTCTAGTTTAAGTTTCCATCCAAAAGCTCGGTAGGAGTAGGGTATATAAGCTCCAGTAGCAGTAGCAGCAGCAGCAGGAGACTCCGTTTCAGACCCAGGGAACCTTGCAGCCTGGCCAGAAGCAAGGTAAGTAAGCACTTCCTTAGCCCTGGCCACCGTTCCGCAGGCCCACAGGCTGGCAGGGCTACCTGGCATTGCGGAGTGGGTGGGTTTCTGGTGACTTACCTGCTGGGACACTAGCGAAAAGTCAGTACTTTGGGGACTGATGTAGAAAGTATTAATTTAATTTAATTTAATTTAATTTAATTTTTTAGAAAGTATTAATTTTAAAAGTCACCTAATAATAATTGTACACCAAGTTCTGTGAATGAACGCACATTTTGTAGAAAGATTTGTTTTGTCTTGTTTTAAAGTGGTATGTACATAAAAGTATGTTGCTCGATATTAATGCCTATCAGTTAAATTGTATAAAGTGAGTGGCACTTCCCTAGTACTGTAAACTTTTTAAAGGGTGTTCATTCATTAAGTCATAATGAATTCAATAAATAATTGAATTCATACTTATACCTCATAGCTGAAAGGTGCAAAGCATATTTGCTCCTATATTTGTGTTGGGTTTATTTTTTGTTTGTGTTTGTGTGTGTGTGTTGGGTTTAATAGTTAGGATCATCAACCAGATTGATAGATTTTTTGGATTAACTAACTTCGGCACTACTTTAAAAATAAAAAGCAACTGCATTGTTTTTAATCTTTTTAATTAAAAGCGTTTTTAAATCTGTGAGAAGGGAAAAAGATTATACTATACTGGTGCCTTATAGTTGTCCAGGTAAATTGTGTGCAACAATTTTCAGATTTAAAAAAATAGTGATCAGGGACACCTGTGTGGCTCAGCGGTTGAGCATCTGCCTTCGGCTGAGGAGTGATCCCAGGGTTCTGTGATCGAGTCCCTTATTGGGCTCCCTGTGGGGGGCTGCTTCTTCCTCTGCCTGTGTCTCTGCCTCACTCTATGTCTCTCATGAATAAATTGATAAAATCTTTTAAAAAATAATAATAACAATGATCAAGTCAAAATATCACTTGAACCAAGAGATTACCAAACCCCAGCTGCTGGCCCAGTTTTTTTCAAATAAGAAATTTCAAGGTATTAGAAAGAATTTGGGTAACCTCTTAGTGTTCATTTGACTGGGATCTGAAGTTTTACGGTTTCTGTACATTCATTCATTCTTCCAATCATTAATGAAATTCCTCTATGCTAGAATACTTATGTTGAACTTTGAGGAGATAGAATAAGAAAGACATGATCCTTGCCATCAGAGAGCTCAGTGTGTCAGGAAGAACAAACATAAAGAAGTAACTATATCGGGATCCCTGGGTGGCGCAGCGGTTTGGCGCCTGCCTTTGGCCCAGGGCACGATGCTGGAGACCCGGGATCGAATCCCACGTCGGGCTCCCGGTGCATGGAGCCTGCTTCTCCCTCTGCCTGTGTCTCTGCCTCTCTCTTTCTCTCTCTCTGTGTGACTATCATAAATTAAAAAAAAAAAAAAAAGAAGTAACTATATCATATTGATGATATATATATAGATATATATAAATTGTAGTAAGTGCTAAGAGTGGGCTTCAGAGAGAGCAAATAGCCAAGAGTCCTGACTTCCTCTGGGCAACATGCTGGACACCTTACACGAAATATTTCATTGACTCATCACCACAACAGGATGCCCGTTTTACAGGTTGAGTGTGAGGCTTAAAGAAGCCAAGTGACTTGCCTGGAGTCACACAACTAATAAATGGCAGAGCTGGGATGCCAGTGCAGCTCTACCTGGCTCTACCTTTGCATGTGCTACCCATGCCTTGTGTGACTATGGCTTTGTATTTTTAAATAATAATTCTCTTTAAGTTAAAAAGTAACAAGGTAAAACTTGAAAAAGAAGTGTCCACCCAAGTGTCATGGGCATGCCCATGTCGGCACCAGCATTAGGGAGTGTAACCATACCTGGGTCCTTGTGTTCCTTATACAAGGATCTCAAGAATTAAGAAAACCTACAAAATTACATGGAAATAGGTTTAATCCTCAAGTCTCATATTTAGCACACCAAGGAAATGTGGGCTGTGGAGTATAGCTCTCTGGTATCAGCTGATCTGGAGAACAGCAGGGTAACTACATGCCCCCCCTCCTTTTTGGATTCCCCTGGGTTGGATTAAGAGAGTGATCCACCACCACCTCCACTCCCTGCCCGTGTTCTGGGGTTTAAAATGTAGGTGATTCTAAAATGCAATTTGTTTCTTAGAATCAACACCAGGGCTCCCTTGACCCTGAAGTGCAGTTCACCTGAAATTCTCATACACATCTAAGGCCCCAGGAGGAAGTGCTAGACACAGAGGCAAAAGGGAAAACCCCAGCATTAAGAGAGTGCAAAAGAATTACTGGGAGATGCCAGGAATCTCTGTTATTTCCCTTCCCAGAGTGCCAGCATCTGGTCTTTACAAGCCTGTGTAATTGCAATACTTCTAGGGCATTTCCCTACAGCCAGGCACGACTTTTTACCCTACTATTGTACACAAAACAGACATATCAGATATTTCCTTTATCTCTTCCCCTTGGTACAAGCTGACATGTTATTGGTTGCCTTCTATGATATGCCCTCTGATTGCGTTGCCTCAACAACCCTCTGAGATGGGTATCATGTCCATGTTATAGAGGAGGAGACAGGCTCAGAGATCATTTGGGCATCACACAACTAGCGAGTGGAGGAACTAGATCAAGCCCATGTCTGCTTGACTCCAAGCCCGTGAATGTCCTAACTGATGCCCCGTGGCAACTAGTCCATTGCCACAGTTGTAACCTGGACTAAATGAATAGACATGTTTGTGAAGGCTGCAGGGACAGAGTGCTGAATCTACAGGACAGCCAGATCTAGTCCCGTCTCTGCCACCCACAGCCCTTGTAATCTAAGGGAATAAAGTGCCTGGCAGGGTTCTCCTAAGTTAGCAGCAGTTCTAACAAAGCCATGATTTGTCAATATTCAGTCACTCCAACCAAGGGATTCTCATTTTTAAGGTATTTGGCCAAAAATTTTTAGTCTTATTCTTCTTATGATTTAGTCAGTGGTTTCTAACCACGTGTCAGAGAACATGGATGCTCTCTGAGATGGATGGAGATGTTTCAGGATGAGATGAAATGATAAATATCTCTACCTAATTCAGAAGTAGGGTACAGTTTTCACATTCTAAATATTTGCACAAGGGGATCCCTGGGTGGCGCAGCGGTTTGGCGCCTGCCTTTGGCCCAGGGCGCGATCCTGGAGACCCGGGATCGAATCCCACATCGGGCTCCCTGCATGGAGCCTGCTTCTCCCTCTGCCTGTGTCTCTGCCTCTCTCTCTCTCTCTGTGTGACTATCATGAATAAATAAATAAAATCTTTAAAAAAAATAAAAAATAAAAAAATAAATATTTGCACAAACCCTGGATAGTAATCCAGATTGAGTTTTACTATCAGAAAGAGGTGGTGGATTGGGCACAAAATGATGCATTTTGCTTATCATAGTGGGTATATCAATATTTTAGGGTCTTCTCCCAAAGAACCTCTTGATTTTCAGCGCTTATGGGCTTGAACATGGGTTAAACCAGTGGTTCTCAAAGTGTGGTCTGTGGACCAGCAACATCAGCTTTATCTGGAAACTTTTAAAAAATGCATATTCTGAGGTACCCCTCCTTCAACCTGCTGAATCAAACCCTCTGGAGGTGGGACTTAACCATTGGTATTTTAACAAGGCTTCCAGGTTACTTTGATGTGCACTCAAGCTTGAGAATCACTGGTTTTATGATGTAAGAGGAAGTAACCTTTGAGTTTGGAGCAATTACTATCTAAACAAGGAGAGAAACTAAACCTGGCCACCAGATCATTGCCATAATTTGAAATCACCTCTAATTGTCTCCCACCACCACCACCACTACCACCCCAAGTCCTTTACCCCTAGGTGTTACCGCACATACTGCCTTGTGCTACAGTGACACAGGATATAGCTGGTCTCTCTGACTAGAGGGTAGGCATACTGACTTCATAAATATTTGTTGAATGAAAGTGTTTGCTCCTAGAAAGCAGAATCCAGGCCAGAAATCCTTTTTTTGCTTCCAACATATCTCGCTCAGAGCCTTTTACATAGTCAGTACCAAGTATATAATTGCTAAATGTTGATCCCAATAAGTCATGTTCCTGCTCTGAGCTGTGGGCTTCTCAGCTTAAAAATAAGAGGATTTTATCAGACAGCTGGTCTCCTTCAGCTCCAGATAGTCTGTGGTTCTCTCTTTGAAGATGTTCTTTCCCAGAGACTGGCACAGGGCTCCTGTAATTCACTTAGTACTAATTTGACAGTGCAGAGAAGAAAGAGAAAATTAAAAATTAAAAACAATGTACATAGAATGAATATGGTTTGCAAAGCAACTGAATGACTACTGACATTGTCTCTTCTCTTTTTCCCTCCTGCTCTCTTTTCCTCCTTCTCCTCTGTTTCTCTACCTCCTGCAGATGCATCCTCAGCAGTTGGTCATCTCCTGGTTTTCCCTCGTTTTGCTGGCGTCTCCCCTCATGGCCATATGGGAACTGGAGAAAGATGGTAACCAGCCTCTTCTTCTCTGTGGTGGCCCCAAATTCTGAGCCAGGACTCATCAGACAGGCCCCGGAGGAAAATCAGGGGCAATCAGGCCTTGGGGCCTCCTAGTGAGCGCCATCACTGGGAAAACGCAGGCCATCTGTCCTTCCTTCACCTTTGAGGGCATCTATGTCATTTGGCTTTCATATTAGATGCCAGAGTAGAAGCTTTTTGTGGACTGTGATGGGAAAGGTATATGGACTTGGCAGGTATTACTAAAAACCAGCGGTATTGTACAATTAAAATTCCAAAGTGAAGGATTTGGAAAGATTAAGAACTCCGTTCGATCATCCCCCACTCCACTGCACAACATCACCCCCTCCTTTGGCACTGAGAGGACTCACTTCTGACCAAGCACTTTTGGGGAAGCATAGTATTTAGACTCACATTGACTTGGGCTCAGAGGCTGACTGCCACTTATCGATTAGGTGACCTTGAGCTGGGTCACCTCTAAGGCTGAGTTTCCTCAACTGTGAACTAGGGATTATGAAATGACACCTACAACATGGATGATTGAATGTTAGTGAATGCAGGGGACAACTCAACAGATGTGAAGTGAGAATAAATGTTAGCCAGTATTGCTTTGGTTGTTTAAAATGATGTCTCTGATGAATCAAGAGAACCTGTTTATTTATAATCCAACTGATCAATAAAAATCACAAGTAGAATAATAGAATAGGTAGGTATTAGTAAAATAAGGGGTTCCTCTATCCTTCTGTTGTCTTACACACAGTAAATAATATATTAACTGATTGTTACTTGTTCCCAAACGATCTTCAGATGTTTCTCATGGAAGCCAACATAATGTTGGCAATTACTATCTCTAATTGTATCATAGTAATAATAGTTAATATTTATTGAGCACAGTATCTCATTTAATTCTCATAACCTCACGTGAAATAGGGTCTGTGTCCCATTTTATCTATGCTGCAAATGGAGGCTACAGAGATTAAGTAACTTCCCCAGTTTCCCAGACCTGAGAAGGATGGAACAGGGATTGATCTCAATTCTGTCTCACTTCAAAGTCTGTGCATTTAAGTATTTGTAGAAGGTTTTACAAGAAGGTCATGAAGCAGTTTTTTCCTATGCTTGGAGCACAGGAGGAAATAGGCATAAGTTAAAAGTGAAGCCACTTCAGTTGTTGATCAGAAATAACCTGTTGATGGTCAGGAGAGTGGCACACTAGAAAATGGAAACGTGAAAGAAATTTGAGACTTTTCCTCCATTCGTACTCTTTTCGGGAAGGCAACAATCCAGCCATCTCCCCTCTGCCTGAGGAGGGTCTGAGAGTTCTAGAGCCTCCCTTGAGTAAAGGCAAAGGCCTGGAGCCAGATGATACTTCCAGATCCCTGTCCAACCCTGGGAGTTTTAGCGAGCTCAGGAAGCTTGGCTGTTGCATAGTAAACCCCAAAGTTACTTCTAATTTGGTAAACCGCAGAAATTCCAGGAAGTCAATGTGAGAAACAGAGGGCGGGACGACTTTGGAGGCCAGGCACAGGGTTCTAGATCCTTTTCGTCAGGCTCCCTCTTGCAGTTGTTGCCTCCTGCGCTTGGGGGATGGGGTCTTCCAGGCCTTCTGAGGCTCAGTTGTGTTGTTCAGTTGCTAGTGGAAAAAGAATAACTGGAGAAAGCCAAAGGTGCCACGTGGGTTTATGTGGGCACAGCCTATCATTTCCAAAGAGCCAGGTCCCAAATGCTTTTTACCTCTTGTTTTTGTTACCCATTCAGGACTTCTAAATCCCTCTGATCCAAAGTGAGAACTTTATATTCCACAACACTTTACATTTGGATGCCAACAATAAGAGTCACCGTGTATAGAGCATTTAAGGGCACTCTGTGAAGCCGTTGTATGAATTAGCTTGTATAATCCGTGTCTCAACCTGCTGAAGCAAGCACTAATATTTTGCTCATTTTAAAAAATGATGACACCAAAGCTTAGAGTAATTGGATATCATGCCTGAGGCCACAGGCAAGTATCAGATATGGAGCTGAATCTAAACTCAGACCAGTGTGACTCCAAAATCCAGGCTCTTAACCAGTGTGGCTCTCAAACTTGACAGGGCATCCAAATCCCCTGGGGAGCATACAGAACAGATCATCGGGCCCATCTCAACATTCCTGATTCATCGACTCGGGTTTTGTATTTTCCACAGTTTCCTAGGTGCTGCTGCTGCTGGTGGTTGAGTGATCAGGCTTGGGGAACCACTGCATTAAATGGTCTAGTTGATTAGTAAGTGATGTGTGTATGAATGAAGCTGTGATAGGACAACTCATTGAAGTACTCTACTAAGCCATTCCTCAGGTTAGAGAGCCAATGCCAAGCCAGTGAGACAGAAGACCTGAGATATAGCTCTTATGTCTCTAACTTTTTTTTTTAAGATTTTATTTATTTATTCATGAGAGACACACACACAGAGAGAGAGAGAGAGAGAGGCAGAGAAATAGGCAGAGGGAGAAGCAGGCTCCATGCAGGGAGCCCGATATGGGACTCGATCCCAGGTCTCCAGGATCATGCCCTGAGCCAAAGGCATAGATGATCAAGCACTGAGCCACCCAGGCCTCCCTTGTGCTTCTAACTTAATGTAACCTTGCTTAGCCTGCTGGTTTTGGCACACTCCTCCTTGAAATGGGAAGACCAAGATCTACTGAACTGCTTCATAAGAGTGTAAAACTGCTTTAAAAAATAGAATGAGGGATGCCTGGGTGGCTCAGCGGTCGAGCATCTGCCTTTGGCTCAGGGTGTGATCCTGGAGTCTGGGGATCGAGTTCCACATCAGGCTTCCTGCATGGAGACTGCTCCTTCCTCTGCCTGTGTCTCTGCCTCTCTCTCTGTGTGTCTCTCATGAATGAATAAATAAAATCTTAAAAAAAAATAGAATGAAAATCTCTATTGATAAGTTTTAGTGGTAGGAACTAAATCCTCAAATGCCCGTGGAAAATTATAGGGCAGTATCTCTGTGCAGTCATCTGACCCTTTGGCGTGTGAATAACAATAACTAACCCTGAGTTTACTGTGGTAGGCACTGTCCTAAATATAGATATATTTAATACTAATATCCAAACCTACAACACAGATGCTATTATTATCATTTTACAGTTGAGGAAACTGAGGCTTATGGTGATTTACTACCTTGTTCCAAATCCCTTAGCCAGTTAGTGGGGGGATAGGATCTCAGTGCTGGTCAGTCTGTCTTGACATCTCTGGGCCCTGCCTTACTGTCCATGCAATTGAAATTGTGCTGGAAGGTTCTTCTCTCCACCAGGCCTTTGGTAGATAGTTTTTTGCTGTTCATGTTTTGGTATATCAAAGCCTTCCCCATTGCCGGCGAATCAGAGGTTAATTATTAACGACAGCCTGCCAGTTAATAACTCCGTGGCAGCTATAAAACTCTTTGCTTGTCTCTTCATGACCTTATATCCAAGTAGGGCCCAGTGGCCTGAAATCAATCATCTCAGCAAGCATCTGCTGTTATGAGCCAGGTTGTGCTCTGGCAGTACAGATGCACAGGTGGTTCACAAAACCCAGTCCCAGAGTTCATGAAGCTCACAATCCAGTTCTCCACTCCCTGTGCTCTCCAGTTTATGTTGTAGAGTTGGACTGGCACCCTGATGCCCCCGGAGAAATGGTGGTCCTCACCTGCCATACCCCTGAAGAAGATGACATCACTTGGACCTCAGCGCAGAGCAGTGAAGTCCTAGGTTCTGGTAAAACTCTGACCATCCAAGTCAAAGAATTTGGAGATGCTGGCCAGTATACCTGCCATAAAGGAGGCAAGGTTCTGAGCCGCTCACTCCTGTTGATTCACAAAAAAGAAGATGGAATTTGGTCCACTGATATCTTAAAGGAACAGAAAGGTAATTCCATTCCCTCAGATGGTGTCAATTTTCTCTTTTGCGCCATAAGAAATAAAAACTTTAAAAATGTAAAAGGCAAGACATGACTAGTGTAGTTAATGAACTACAAGGGAATATCAAATCCCTTGCTAGAACCACCCAGCACTTAGGTTTTTCTTTGCTTTCTTAGACACTTGGAGGAATCAACCAACCAAATCTCATGTTGAGAGATTGTCATGGTGAATCTGATTGGTTTTCCTGAAGTTCTTTTTAAATGCTAATGGAAATTAACCAATGTGTATAGTGAATAACTCAGCACTGGGATGGCAGCTTTGAAAAACTTAATCCCTCCCTCTGATGTGTTAGGTGCATGGCATGCTCTGCAGAATCAGCAACCTATTGAGACATTGCCAGTCCCCATTGAACTGCCTATCAGGGGAGCAGCAGCATTTTCCAAGGAAATAAATGGAAGATCTTCACTCTTGTAGCACTGGGTGGCCTGTGGCTCATCACAATTAAAGTCTATCTGAAAGAAAGCCTCTAAATATTGAATTTTTGTTCTTTTCAAATCCAGAATCCAAAAATAAGATCTTTCTGAAATGTGAGGCAAAGAATTATTCTGGACGTTTCACATGCTGGTGGCTGACGGCAATCAGTACTGATTTGAAATTCAGTGTCAAAAGTAGCAGAGGGTAAGTGAAATCACTCTGATTTCTCAGTATTTGGCTAGAACTATTTCATTAAGAAAACAAGGGCAACCTCTCCATGGCTTATCAGTTAATAATAGGGGAGTAAACAAAGTCAAACGTGTATTTTTTCAACGCCCACTGTTACCTAAACTGGGGAAAGAACATGGAGATTTAAGCTAATCGCCTGAACAAATGTGTGGGTTAGAACAGGATATTACTGGGACCTGAGAATAGCCTCTGCTATGTTTGAACCCACTCATCCAGATTGCCTGGCAATGCTTCATTAAGGCTCATAGCACCATGGGGAGGGATAAAAGGAGAAATCAAAGCTATGATGACTTGCCAAAATTGCACCTTGAGATGAAAATAGAAACAAAAGCTCCAGTGCACAGATCTTGAAAGCCCTGAGGCCAACTCCAAAACCCTGAGGTTTCTAGAAATTTGTCCAGAGCCACCTCAACTCCTTTTCCTTTTGCCGACATCACTGAGTTTACTGTTTGTCCGATACACTTGGACTTCCCCTAAGAAATCCATTTCCACGGATACTGAACCTATGTCAGCGGGTCTGTGTGTCTTCCCTCACTCACCATCTAGGTTCCTGAACTGACAGAGCAAACCCCAGGTGATCACCCTGGCCTTGTCACTTTTTAACTGAGTAAATAAACCCCTGGGGTATCCCTTTTCCATCTTGAAAATGAAAATGCTTACCAAAGGAATGCTTATACAAATGCACTGAAACACAGATGCCAGCGTTCATTGTGATGTTTTTGGTAATCAGCAGGGGAAAAGTTAAAGTGTGATACATTATCCAGCTTAACGTGGATAACCCAATCTGTGTGGTGTCTCATGGAGCACTTCCCATATGTTCAGAGGGGGAAGAGATGGTTATTAAAAACCATACATATATCTTTATATTTATGGTTTATGTATACATATATACATAGTTATATCTATTTAATGAAAAATAAAATCATTGTGTGTATATATAGAAACATGTGTGTATCCATATGTACATGTGGATATATGATTGCTTTGAATATTCATAGACAAAGGTCTGGAGGGATATAACAAGCTATGAATAGTATTTCTATTTGGGGAGTGAGATTAGGGTTAAAAGAGGCACACACATTTCATTTATACAGGTTTTAATCTTTTTCATTTTTTATAATTAGCACATATTGGTTTTGTAATTAAAGTGGGAAAAATGAATTTAAATTTTTAATAGGGAGATTGAACCAAGGGCTCTGGATCTAAAAATTTCTGAATTCATTTAGGCCAAAGGGATGTAAATGCAGAGTTGTCTCTAAATATTTGTACCGCCTGTTGTGGCAAAGCTTGTTCTCCTGGGGAGGGCAGTTTCTTACGCTTTAAGGAAAAATCAGGGCATACTTGGATCAATTGTATCCTCAAACAGCTGTTTAGCTGCAACCACTGGGAGCTTACCCACAAATGTGTGACACAGGGTAATGTCTGTCTTTGACTTCAGCTTCTCTGACCCCCAAGGGGTGACATGTGGAGCAGTGACACTTTCAGCAGAGAGGGTCAGAGTGGACAACAGGGATTATAAGAAGTACACAGTGGAGTGTCAGGAGGGCAGTGCCTGCCCCTCTGCCGAGGAGAGCCTACCCATCGAGGTCGTGGTGGATGCTATTCACAAGCTCAAGTATGAAAACTACACCAGCAGCTTCTTCATCAGAGACATCAGTGAGTTCGCTTAATTATATGTGCTTAATAAGGATAAATGCCATTTGTCACATGTTCACAATGACCCCATGCACTGAGGTAAGGGGTTTACATGCATTGTCTCTTTTATTCTGTACCCCCAAAAGACTACAATATAGATACTATTCTCTGCATTTTAAGGAAGAGACAATTGAATCTCAGATTAAATAAATTGCCCCAGATATCACAGCTAGGAACTCAGAAACCAGTTCTGCCCCACTGGAAAAAGCGGCCTTTTGGCTACCCTTCTATCTGCTACCCAGGCAGCTTCCATGGTGAATCCAGGAGGACCCCCTCGAACATAATATTTACCTTCAGAACCAGGGCTTCCCTACTAATTGCAATTATTCCCAACCAGGCTTTCTCTAACATTTGAAAAAGAATCTTCATTATTGGAACATAAGCCCCTCCAAAATGGACACCAATTTTTTTAATCGGCAAATGGAGATTTTGCCATTTGTCACTTCCTTTACCATTTATCCATTGGACATTCATCATGAAATAAAATTTACAGAACCACAGAACTTGCTCAAACATTTGTGGAGAAATTACTCTTTGTGGGTAGGAGGAGGTTTGAGTTCCATAGGATAGCCAGGAAAGGTCTCTCTGAAATGATATTTAGCTGAATTCTGAAGGAAAGAAGGTATCAGTTGTGTTAAGAACGGAGAGAAGAATATTTGAAAAGCATCTACTAGGAGCCATGGTCTTTGGACATTCCATAGAGTGTCTCCTTTCCCCCCATCCAGACAAAGGTATGCTACTCAAAGACAGAGTCTTTTGTGATACTCGCTGCTGTATCCTCCGCACATTGCACAGTAACTGGCACAAAGCTGGTGCTCACTCACCATTCATTGAATGAATGAATGAGCATAAAGACAATCTGACTTCAACTGTTGCAAGACAAGTCAGTGCCAGATGCCGTGAGAAGACATCAGAAAGAGCACTAAGTGGGAAGTCTCTCATGTTGTCCTTAGCAAGAGACTCAGCTCAAGTCCAAGTTTTGTGCAAAGAGGGATATTGAGCACAGGGAGGGTGGTCCTTCTGCACCTAGCCCAGATGTGAGAGTGTTCTTGTCTCTGTGGAATTTCTTCTGAGCACTATGGAGAGGTAGTCCTACTGCCAGGGTTCATCTGCTTGTGCGGGGGATGAGGAGGATTCTGAGCCTCTCTCAGGGTCAGCCAGAAAGGATTGGACAACTGGTGAGGACTGCCTCCCATAGGCACCAGTGTGAGCACCAGCAGCAGGGATGCCTCACGTCTGCCAACTAGGTGCCCAGAGAAGTTAAGTAACTATCCCACAGACACACAACTGGTTAAAGGTGAAAGTGGGATTAGAAGGTGGAACTACCTTACACCAAAAGCCTGTTAGGAAAATCAAAGGTGTTTCTATATCTTCTTCCACAGTCAAACCAGACCCACCCACAAACCTGCAGCTGAAGCCATTGAAAAATTCTCGGCACGTGGAGGTCAGCTGGGAATACCCCGACACCTGGAGCACCCCACATTCCTACTTCTCCCTGACATTTTGCATACAGGCCCAGGGCAAGAACAATAGAGAAAAGGTAAGATGTGACTCCAGTACCATGTATTCAGGTTTATGCAGGGCCCACATCTAGGAGGTGAGTTGTGATAACAGTAGCTAACATTTATTTAGCACTTTCTACGTGCCTGAGACTGCACTAAGGGTTTTACGTGTATATCTCACTCAATCTTTAAAGTAACCTGACGAAGGCAGATAGTGTTACTATCAACATTTCACTAGTGAAGTAATTGGAGCTCAGAGAGGGTCAAGGGCTTACCCAAAGTTACCCAGCTAGGCAGAGTCAGAACCAGGAAACCATTCTGGTGAACAAAAATTCCACACACCCAACCATGCCACCGCCTTCAGTATGGTTGGTCATTCATTCTTGCACTCAGAATTGGTCCTCACATAGGAAATCTGAGTTCCAGGAGCCTCAAACTATTATTGTTGCAATTTAGTGAGTCTAAGGAATGATAGAACATTCATGCTATGTCTCACCCCAAATGGATAATTCCCAGCTCTTCCACATATCGTGAAATTATTTCATTGAGCAGAATGTTAGTGTTTACATAGGCTAAGACAATGGATTCCAACTTTCTTGCCTTGGCATCATAATCCTAAGGTCTTGAAGACGCTTTTATAAAGCCCAAGACTCCTTGGACTGCGGTTTTAGAATCACTGGATAAACGCCTTATTCGGGATAGGGTTTAGCATTTGATAGAAATTCGGTCATTCAGTTACTCCCTGAGAATTATTTTTTGTAGGATGGAAAGGCTATTCTGGAGTAGATTTTACCTATTTATTATTTAAAGTATTGATATGTATCTTCCCTACATAAGGTTTATATCATTAATAGGTATATTTACCGAACACTTTGTACCGATTAAAGACTTTGCCGATTAAAGAATTTTACATGATGATTACCTTTAACTCTTACTCATCTATGAGGTAGGAATGATTATTATCCCTCTCTTATAAAGGATGAAACTGAGACAACAGAGCCTAAAGCATTTTCCAGTGGTCACACAGCTAAAAGTTAGCAATGCCTGGATTTCAGCATGTTTTCTGATAAGTGGATCAGGATATAGTATTTCAGAATATCCAGGCGACAGCTAGAGAAAATCTGCCTTAGTTTCACCATCGGCCTAGTACAGAGGTGAGAGTGCATGGGGCCTTCCGGTAAGGCAGCTGTGCTAGAAACAGGAAAGCTGGACCAAACCATTTCTCCCCCTAGGCTGAAGTCTAAAAGCTTCATCTGTATTTAGAGCTTCTATCGGTAGGTGGCGCACGTTCTACACAACTCCACAGTTTATTGCAACAGTGATGCCCTAAAATCGAGGTGTGCTGGTTTGGGGAGATCAAGCTTTGCAGAAATACCCCCAGCCCATCTTGTGACTGCATTGCCAAAGACTTCCCTCTCCTTTGCAGAAAGATAGACTCTGCGTGGACAAGACCTCAGCCAAGGTCGTGTGCCACAAGGATGCCAAGATCCGCGTGCAAGCCCGAGACCGCTACTATAGTTCATCCTGGAGCGACTGGGCATCTGTGTCCTGCAGTTAGGTGAGCAGGCCCACAAAGCCCAGGCCACACCTGAACACTCAGCGTCCCCGGGGTGCAGGGCAATGGTGGGGGACAGTATGAGAGAAAAGGGAGACAGGGTGCCTGGTACACAGTCACCAGAGTCAGAAACATACATTTGTTCATTAAACAGGTATTATTTTTAAAAATATAAAAATAAAAAATAACAGGTATTATTTGATGTCCATATTGTTCTGGGGAATATGCTGGATGCACAGATATTGCAGTAAAGAAAACAGGCAGAGGTCCTGCCCTCCTGGAGGAGAAGGCAGAGAGAGGTAGCCAAAGGAGCAAAAAGAGCTTGCAAGTGATTTTCAGGAATTAGCACCTTATCCTGGGCACCCTGGGTGGGGGGGCACTGACTGCAACCAAATCCAAATCCTCAGCCACATAAGCATGGGCTGGGCCTTTCTGACATGGAATCCCCAAACCCAATTGCCCCAGTATCGTGGTGTGTGAAGTAAGGGGGCTTGCTGCCACATTTCTAATCTACATAAACTATTGGTATTCTTTTTTCAGGTTCCACCCCCAGGATGAATCTTGGAGGGAAAGTGGAAGATATTATGCAAAATTTTCTAAGGACACATGGAAGAGGCTCCAAAAGTTATTTTCTGCCTAATTTTCTTTTTGTAAAGGGTCATTATTGTGTCTTCGCAATATTTTTTACATTTAAATGCCAAATGCCCACTGAAACAATCAGCTACTTTATTTATAGATTTTCAGCTAGCAGGCTGCCACTGACCTTAATGCTATTTAAATATTTAAGTAATTTATGTATTTATTAATTTATTGTTATTGAACACTTGTGTGCCAAGATATATTGTATGTTTCATACCCTCAGGACCTGATCTGTAAGGAATAGGCCCTATTATGCAAAATGTGAATTTATGTGTTATTTATACTGACAACTTTTCAAGCAAGAATGTATCATTTTTATGACAACCAGTGAGCACACAATATTATGATGCCAGCACCATAATATATTTGTGATGGATGGGAACACAGAGGTAGTTAAATAGAGACATGGAGACACGAATCCATTTGAGAAGTTTCTGGAGACGGAGATGTTAGATCCTGTATCCATAAAGACTTCCTTGCGGTGGTGTTGATAAAGCAATTCAGGGCCACTTGCATTTTTAAGCAAGTTTAGTTTTTGGATGCCTGAATTTAGAAAGACCTGAGACAAATAACTCAAATTGAGATTCAGCTTCAGCCACCTTGCCAGTCCCCATCCCCATCTATCTGTAAGTCATTGGAGAGTGACCCAGGGACACTGTAAGTGTCTGGAAGTAAAAAGGTCTTATGATCCAAGAGGGAGAACCAACATGGCCAAGCACAAAAAATTGTCAGAATTTCCAGCTGCTCCTTAATAGCCAGGCAAAAAAAGCACATGGATGCAAAGAAAATGGTCAAGAATTGCTTACTGGACAGCGCAAGTGAACCTGACTGGTGGATGTGACCAGAAAGTGCCAATCGCTGAGGTGCTACTTTTAAGTAATGAATGTGCTTTCTGTAAAGTGATTTCATTTCTTTTCTGTTTACTTATTTGTTTTTGCATTCTGACAATGCACTAATAAAAATATAACTCTTGTTTGCAATAATATTTTGGGCTTTCTCAGCTGACTCGAGTATCCTGTTCCCACATTTACCAGGACTGCATTATTTTCCCCCTGCCATTTAAGAGTTGCTCTTCTTTGAAGCGATTTCACTTCCAGTTCTGCAGTGTTGCCCTTTCCCTTTATAGAATTCCCAAAGTCAGTGTCTTGCTGAGCTCAGGGAATGTCCCTGTGGTCAGACCACAGGGAACTCTGGAAGGGCAGGGAACTGCACTTATACCCTCTTCAGAGGTTGGATGCACTTGCTTCTTTTGCCATCTATCCTAGAATCCACTCTACTGTTTCCAAAACATCATGAAATAAAACCCCAATGTGATCGAGTCACGAGCTCCCAGCTCATAGATCCAGGTCCAGTGTTTACAGAAGGTTTGTCATGCGACTTGAGATGGAGGAGTTCCAGAAAACCTTGGGTTGCCTTCCCCAAACAGTGCCCACTCCTGGCGCAGCTTATAAAACAGGGATGAAAAGTTAACTTCGGTACCACTAAATGCTAAAATATTCAGTATACAGTGCCCTGCGGTAAGAACAAAGGAGAAGAACCAGTGAAGCCCAGGAAGGCTCCGTAGAAAAGGGGAGGTCAAGGAAAGGGCAGGCCAATTTCTCTTTGGTGCCTCCCAGGGAAAGAGCAAGCAGTGGGATCGCAGAGAATGGAGTCCATTCTCTACCATCTTCAATGGCCAAGAGTATGTATCTGGGCTTCCTTGCAATGGCAAGATAATCATAATAGGGATGTTGTGAGTGCCCTTATCTTAAGTGTCTCCTGGAGCCCTTATTCTACTCTGCTTTTGACCAAGAGGAATGATGGACCTAATCCAACATTTGAAACCTATTATCTTGTATTATGAGCCCACACTTGATAGCACACGGTTGGGTAATAACAACCATTTGTCCTCGTATAAGGTCTTTCATCTAGAGATACCAAAACACTTAATGGGTACTTAATGAGCAACGCTAACCAAGAAAAAATAATTAATCACATTTATGAGTACAGGGACCAGGGGACCTTACCCAAGACTTCCAGCCAGCGTGGGGCAGAGCTCAGATGTCCTGGCTCCCATCTGACGTGACCTCTTAGCATTCAGTTAATTTTAATTTCAGTACATGCACTGAAGAGCTTTTGTCTTTGAAAGATAGTCTCCAGAACAGTCCTTTTTTGTGGGGCATCTATCCACCACTGGGTCTGTTTAGCCCTGCTAACATGACACGTGACCTTCAGCAGGGCGCTGGGCACAACCTGCTGGTTGTCCCATCACCACTCACTCTCAACTTCTTTCTCTTCCAGTGACCCTCCTGAGCTCTAGAGTTGGGAAACTAAGTAATCACTTTTCTAGCCGTGCTGGCTGCCCAGCAAGGCCAGGAGACCTAGTTCCAGCCCATGACATGTAAGAAAATTCTGCTGGCATTCTCCTGAGAAAAAACAGACCCATAGCGAGCATTACCCATTCCCCTCTTGCCCTCTTGAGCAGATGAAATTTAAGAAGTCTCGAGGGCGCCCGGGTGGCTCAGTCAGTGAAGAGTCTGCCTTTGGCTCAGGTCGTGATCCCAGAGTCTCAGGATCAAGCCCCCGCATGGGGCTCCCTGTTCAGGAGGGAATCTGCTTCTCCCTCTGCCCCTTCTTCTCCCCCTTCCTCTGTTCCTCCTCCCCTCTCTCCTTCTCCCTGCTCCTGCTCTCACTCTCTCTCTCTCTCTCTCAAATAAATAAAGAAAAAAAGAAATTTAAGAAGTCTCAGAGGAAACCTTGCAACCAGAATAGAAGCAATCATGCTGAGACTGTAAAGATAAAGGGACTCAGGGACCGTAGCAACATCAAGAAGCTGAACCAAGCCCTGTAACCACCTACCCCAGACTTCTTGTGTTAGAAAGATAGATCCATGTGTGTGGTTTTTTAAATTGTGGTAAAATACACATATGATAAAATGTACCATTTTAGCCATCTTTAGGAGTCGAATTCAGTGGCATCAGCTACATCCAAATTGTTCTGCAACTGTCATCACCATTCATCTCTAGAATTTTCTCTTCTTCCCAAGCAAACTCTACCCATTAAACAATAACTCCTCCCATGTTTGTTTTCAAAACAGAAAACAGATAAACTGAAAATTAAATATTCTCTTAAACATCTCCATAGCTCCCCATCTATGAGAGGCACCTGGCCATGGCAGAAAAAGAAGCCAAGCCAGCCTGATAAGAATTGACATCTGGTTCTGCCCCTTACAGCTGGCATACCCCTAGAGAAGCCCTGGAGCCACAACCAGTGATGTCAAGTCGGGTCTTCGTGATACTCTGCCTACCTGAAGAAAAGTAACCACGGTTAGAAAGCTTGTTCCAGGACAGTCTGAGCCTGAGCAGGACTAACCTGAGTGAGGAGGGAGGGGGGTTCAGGCAAGCAGTTCCCAAGGGAAGATCATCTCTGCTCTTCCTTCATTCACTCAATAATGTGTTTTTGAGTAACTGCTCTGTCCTGGCACCATCCTCAACTTTCTGGAGACTAAGGCTAAGTGAGACTTTGCTCTCCCACTGCTTCCAGTCTCCAAAGGATTAAATGCTTGAAATTCCAAACGCTGAAGGTCACTTCTTGAGGGTTAAGGACTCTATGAGATAATCAGTGTAATGGGATTAGCACAGTGTCTGGTCCGCAGTAGGCACTTGGTAAGTGGTAGCTATTCCCACTGACCAGCTCTGTGATCTTCAGCAAGTTACTTCTTCAAGCCTCAGTTTTCTCATCTGTAAAATGGGATAATAACAGTCCCCACTTCTCAGAGGTGGTTGTGAGGATTAATGGAATAACCCTTGGAAAGTGCTTATAAAAATCCCTGATCCATAAATAAGTACTAAATAAAAGCTGATTACTAATGTTCTATTACCTATAACCCAAAAGAAGAATAATTCAGGACCCTGTGCTTTTGTGGCGTTAGGGAGATGGAGGGATCGTTGTTAGGAGGTTGTGATGTGTGTCAGAAGTGGATTGGGATGGAGGAAGCATTAATCAGTCGATGAAGAGATCAGTCAAGGTCCTCAGTGTAGAACACCTTTCTTATAAGTAAAATTGCAGAAACATCCCCATGTGGGGAATACCAAGAGGCAATGAACCCAATTTCTGCCTTCAGGAATTGTACAGTCTGAAGGGGGCAAACATGGTGAATACATACTTTAAAATATAGCTACACTGGGATAAGGGTATGTGCACCCTCAAGCTTTCTTTTACAAAGGTTTTCAGCTCCCAGGAAGAGACTTTTCCTTCCTGGATGCAATAATTTGGCATAAGTCTACCAATGCACCTTACCTATAAATCAGATTTTAATCATCTCTCTCCATTTCATTTCAGGATGGCCCCTCTTCTAGGACAGCGTTTGTGAGCAAAATGTATTTGGACAAGACTTTCTCCATAGGGCCATATTATAACCAAGGAAATGAATTCCTTCTCTTGAGCTCATAAAATGCAAAAAAATAAAATCAGCATTCAGGCTGAGGGCAGAGGAAACCAGGCGTGCATACTGAAAAGCCTCCTTCTGCAGGAAGCGCCCTGGGCAGAGCTGATTTGCATTTACCTTCACGCAGGCCTGGGTTCTGGTGGCGTGTGGGGCGGGCGTCCTGGCAGCCGCCCCGCAGCGTGCACAGCCCCTGTGTGACCTGCTGCCGGGCTCCTCGGACTCTTTCATTAGGAACGTAAACCGTCTCTCCCAGGCCCTTCGCCCCAGCTGACCAGGCGGCTTCCCTGGCTCTTTGCAAAAGGGCCATTGCTAACGCCAGGATGGGGGGTTCTGGAGAGCTGAGTACTCTGCCGGTGACCCTGGGGTATGGAGGAGAGGGAAAGTTGGAGGCCAAATCTTGCACAAAGTCCAGTCTGCTTCCTCCTTCCCATGCCCACCATCCAACAAGCACCACCAAACACTGATGGAATGGGACCACAGTGCCTGGGAGGATCCAGGGCGCGGTGTACACATGCATGTGCATGGGCATGCGTGTGCATGTGTGTGTGTGTGTGTGTGTGTGTGTGTGTGTACCTGGCCCTGGAACAAGGAGACCTGGGTTCAAATCCCTGCTGCCCACTTACCTGCTATGTGCCTTTAGGCAATTCCTTAATCTCTCTGTGCCTCAGTTTCCTTCCCTCTAAAATAAGGATGCTAGCAGTGTTACATCCCCGGGGATGTTGTGAGAATTTAAGGAAATGAGGCACACAGCACCCGGCATCTGGCAAGTATACCTCAAATGTCAGTTGCAGTTTCTGTTTTTATCAAGTCAGGCCAAAAAGGAGAAGCAGTCCTAATCCCAGCGCTTCCTTCCACCCCACGGAGGTGAGGGCTGGTTCTGGACGTGTACATAAGCTTTCCGGCCCTGACTCAGAAATCTGTGTCCTCCTGCCCATCCTGTGCCCACGGCCAGTACACAGCAGTGATAGTGCCCCCAAATCACAGCATACGGAGCAGTGTTGCATTTCAGCAACCACTGCTTGGCTTTCTGCTTGGCCTTATTAAAACATTCTCCAGCCATGGCTGCCCCCTTTTATGAAATCCCTCTTGTTGCCCCTTTAGGGTCCTTACAGGTAACCAGACCAATGGTCTCCCAGCTTGTTTGAGCTAGAATCCCTTTGTTCAAGTGGAAATCTTAGATGAAATCCACCATAGACAGGCACTGGGGAGAATGGTAGCCAAAGCCTCTTTAGTCTTATCAGCAATGTTCTCATTCTTTACAAGAGGAATATATTAGCAGAGTTCCTGCATAATTAAAAATTAATTTTTTATAAAGTCCTATATGTAAAGTAGGCAAAAGCAGAGAGCTGCTCTGGCCGAAGTCTCCCACCCACTCAGTCCCCCTCCCTAGTCACCACTGAGAGTCCTGAGGTCCCACATCAACACCCCTAAACTCTTCACAGCCCAGTTTGAAGACCTCTAGTTTTATAAAGTAGGAAATTGAAGGCCAGATAAGTGTGGTGCCTTGCCCAAGCACCCGGAGCCTGATTAACGCCAGGGCTGAAACTTGAATGTGAGTCTCCGGACTCCCATTTTGGCTGTTCCTGACACATTAAGTCATAATTCCCAGAAGACTGCTATTAATATGACCAGCCTATCACCAGCAAGGGGCAGCACATGAAAACCTAGGGATTCCCACAAACACTCTAATACTAATCTGCCTCTCAAAATAGTTGCCCAGCTCCTTGGAATGTGGTGACCAGAACCTGAAGAGCATCCTCTGCTCCACTCCATGGGAAGATGGAAAAGAAACAGTAAGGGCATGAGCCCTATAAGATGAGAAAAGTTGGAATTTGGGCTGCCACAGGACTTCTACTAGCCTTAGAGCACCTTAATGCTAATACGAAAAAAGTGTCCCCTCCTCCGGGCAGACACAGCCTCATATCAGGGTACGTGGCTTCCTGAGTGGAGAGCAGACTAGATTTCTGCTCTCTCTTGACCCCTCAATCAGGACCCCTTGTGCAGGACACAGCCTGCCCATACACCTATGGCAGCCCTTTTCGTGGTGACAGTGGCAGGTACTTGGGGTAAAGGAATTGAAGGATGGGAAGGGCTTTCACTCATTCATTCATTCATTCATTCATTCAGCAAATAATTACTCCATGTCTACTGTGCTAGGCACAGACGTGCAGGGGAGAATACTTGAGCAAGGCGGGCGGGTCGACTGCGTCGAAGATCTTAGAGTCTCAAGAGGGCTGAAGACAGCAGCAAGGACACTAAGTGTACAGTGTGGTTGGTGTTAGCATAGGTAAGGAAAGCTCTGTGGAGTTATCTGTGGGGATTTGCCTTTGCAGCTGCTTCAGGTTGTGAGTAAGGGGAACCCCACTAAAAAAATGACGAGCAATAAGGAGCTCTAAGGGCACTGGAGGTGAGGTGGGGGGCGTAATTCGGCAGTTCGATGATATCATCAATAACTCACACTCCTTTGAACTTTCTTCTCCACTAGCTTCAGTATGCAGGCTCATATATGCCCCTCAAGACGGCTGCTGCAACTCCCTGTATTGCGTTCTCATATCACCGTGGCTAAAGATTGGAAAGGCAGCTCTCCTCAAAAATTTGTTTAAAATCAGAGAAGATGAAAAAATAATAATAAAAAAATAGAAAAATAATAAAATCAGAGATGACAGTCTTTCCAGAGTCCTTGGGCAGACAAGCTCATGCCCTACCTACCTTCCCTGCCCTACCCCAGGAGGCTGGGAAAACAAATCCGGTCGTATCTCTCTCTAAAGTGGGAGGCAGGCCCTGACAGCAGGGAAGGGCTGAATGGGAAATGGCTATTGCTTAGGCAACCAACAGTGCCTGCCACAGGACTGGAAAGGAGGGACCTGGAACTGAGATTTGAAGGCAGGCATCTGTGGCAGACGTAATACTGCCCCCCTCCCACAAGACGTCTACACCTAGTCCTAGAACCTGTGAATATGATGAGATCATCCCAGATGAGCCAAGCGGAGCAAGAGTGATCACACCGAGTCCTTAAAAGTCAGTTGCAGTAGAGGGAGAAGTCACAGATGAAGCATGAGAAGGATTTGACCTTTAAGCTGTTGCTGGCTTGAATACGAAGGGGCCAAGTTTCAGAGAAATGGGGACCTCACTCCTACAACCACAACGAACTGAATTCTGCCAAGAACCTGCATGAGTTTGGAAGCAGATTGTTCCCCAGAGTTTCCAGAAAAGAACACAGCCTTCCCTTGTGAAACACTAGGCAGAGAACCCAGCCCAGCCCACCTGGACCTCTGACCTTCAGGTCTGCGAGATAATAAATGGGTATTGTCGTAAGCAGCTAATAATCTGCTAATTTGTTGCAGCAGCAGCAGAAACTAAAACAGGTTCCCAAATGAGGATGTATCCAGGCTGGGACTTTAAGAACTAACAGGAACTACCAGATAAAGGGAATAACATGAGCACAAGTCTGGAAGAAAGACATGTTTGGAAATCAGTGAAAGCTCCTTTGAACTAAAGCATAGTGTGAGGACAAGAAGGGGAAAGATAAAAGACAAGGATGGGGAATAAGAAGGAACTAAATTTTACTAAATAAACTAAAGTAGGTAGGTCCTCAGATGTCAAGCTGGGACTTTACCATAATGGTGATGAAAGCCATAGAAGAGTTTTGTTTTTTTAAGATTCTATTTATTTATTCACGAGAGACACACAGAGAGGCAGAGACACAGGCAGAGGGAGAAGCAGGCTTCGCATGGGGAGCCTGATATGGGGCTCCATCCCAGGACCCTGGGACCATGCCTTGAGCCGAAGGCAGATGCTCAACCACTGAGCCATCCAGGTGCCCCGCCATTGAAGAGTTTTAAGCAGAAAAGTGATGGGGCCAGATTTTCGTTTTCACCAGATCACTCAACCTGCTACATGGAGAACAGATTGGGGTAGAAGGTAAGTAGATCAGGTAAAGGGCACAGTAGTAGTCCAGGTGAGAGATTATAACAGAGTGGACTGGAAAAATGCTGGTTGGGGGTGGAGACATGAGGACTACTTTGAAAGAAATGAAGGAGAGAATTGACAGAACTTACTAATTGGACATGAGTGGTAAGAAAGAGAAGAACCAAGAGTAAAGTCCATTCCTACATTTATTCATTCAACACACTGTTGTTAGCACATTCCATAGTATATGGGTCCAAGGACTAAAGGAGTCACAGGATGTTGACTTAGTCCCTACTTACATGGAACTTCAAGGCTCCTGACTTGATCAACTATTCACTGAGAGAGAAGCTGACTTGAGCGGGAAAGGAACAAAGGTGAGGGAATTAAGACAAGGAGTTCTACTTTATATCTGTGGACATACACATGAGACAACCAATGGAGTTTCCAATAACTCTTGGATATATGGGTTCAGAGCCCATGTATGAAATGTGAGCTAGAAAATTACATGCAAGAAAATTCCCTTCAGTCATTCAGAAGACTGTGAGGGGAGGGGGTTAAGAACTGGGAAATGGGGATGTGCCTTCAAAAGCTTTCACCTCCACCTTTTTACCTTAGGAACAACCCTGAGTAAGAGACAAACTGAACACTTGACTCTTCAAATCCTGCTGGCTGAGCCTGGTGCCAAGAAGCCCAGGGTTGCTCAATAAAGGTTAATTGAATGAAGGAATGACTCAAAATGGAACAAAATGGACCCCAGTGGGCAATTCTCTCTGATTATTTGCTATAAAATGGAGGAAACATTTACTCTCCACTTTTCTTAAGTAGCTCCACTGCCCCTAGATGCAGTCCTGCGTGATTTGAATGACTGAATGTAATCCCAATACTCACTTAAATTATTAGCCCACTTTCAAAATGGAATCTCTCCTTGGATGACTAATGCTCCTTTCTTGGGAGGACTAAGATGTCAGATGTTGAGTGTTTCCAAATAAGCAGATGTTTGATTTCATCAGGCTGGTGTGATCGTAGAGAAATGAGTGGTGAATAAACAGGATTTGGTATCCCCATGTGTACTTTACTATTTTTCATCCCTGGAATTTATATAGAAGGTATAAAGAGAAACTAATCAAAGGCAGCCATTTCACATCCCATAGGAAACCTTTGGGATTGAAATCCAGGAGGGGGCAGCCCAGATGGCTGGGTGGTTTAGCGCCACCTTCAGTCCAGGGCGTGATCCTGGAGACCCGGAATCGAGTCCCATGTCAGGCTCGCTGCATGGAAACTGCTTCTCCCTCTGCCTGTGTCTCTGCCTCTCTCTCTCTCTCTCTCTCTCTCTTATGAATAAATAAAATTAAAAAAAAAAGAAAGCCAGGAGGACGGTGTCAGACTGTAGAGGTTTTAACCCACTTTGCCATTTATTAGCTATAGTTCCTTACCACTTGTAGCCTCAATTCTCTTAGCTATCAAATGGAAGCAATAGTAGCACTTACTGCAAAGGGCAGAGTAAAGATGAAATGAAATAATTCATGTAAAGAGCTCAGAATAGAATGTGTGTTGTATGTTCTCGATATATGTTAACTAGTGTATTTGTTTGCCAGGGCCAATTAATGACATACCACAAACCAGTTGGCATAAACAACAGGTACTTATTGTCTCACAGTTCTAGAGGCTGGAAGTCCAAGATTAAGCTGTCAGCAAGGTTGGTTTCTTCTGGGAACTGTGAAGGGAGAATCTGTTCCACATCCTTCTATGAGCACATGGTGGTTTGCAGGCAATCTCTGGTGCTCCTTGGCTTCTGCTGCATTACCCTGATCGCTGTCTTCATCTACACATGGCATTCTCTCTCTGTGCCCGCCTGTGTCCAAACTTCCTCTTTTTGTAAGGACTGCATAAGCTTTACCGTACAATGACCCTATTTCCAAGTAAGGTGATATTCTGAGGGTGCTAGAACTTCAACATGTGTGTGAACTGGGGGAAGGATACAGTCTAATGTATAACAGTATTACTACTATTAACATTACTCCCATGCTTGGGTCAGATTACCAATTAAATATACCTATCTTTGTTTTCGATTTTTTATTTTGAATTCATTTCAGAGAAAAAAAAACTGCAAAACCAGTGCAAGAGCTCCCTTATAGCCATTACTAAGCTTCCCCTAGTAACATCACCCATAATCTTAAGACAAGTATCCAAATCAGGAAATTCATGTTGATACAATACTATTAATTAATCTCTAGACCACATTCCAGTTTTGCCAATTGTCCCACCAATGTCCTTTTTCTGGCCCAGAATCCAATCCAGGATGAACATTGCATTAAATTTCATGCCCCTATAATCACCTCAAATTGAAAATAGTTTCTTGGTCTTCCCCAATCATTTGTTACCTTGACATTTTTTGAAGAGTGGTTAAGTTATTTTGTAAAACATTAAGTTATTTTGTATTTGCCTGATGATTCCTCATGATTAAATCTGACTTCTGCCTTTTGGTCGAGAATTCCCCACAAGTGACATTTGGAGCTGGAAGTCAAGGTATCTCAGGACTGGTGATTTTTTAAAATATTTTTATTTATTTATTCATGAGAGACGCAGAGAGAGAGAGAGAGATGCATAGACACAGGCAGAGGGAGAAGCAGGCTCTACGCAGGGAGCCCGACGCGGGGTCTCCAGGATCACACCCCGGGCTGCAGGCGGCGCTAAACCGCTGCGCCACCAGGGCTGCCCAAGGGACTGGTGATGTTAACTTAGATCACTCAATTTAGGTGGTGCCTACCACGTTTCCCTACAGGAAAGCTTTTTTTTTTTCCTTTAGAATTGATGTATCTAGTAGAGAGATACTCTGAGAGTATAT
This sequence comes from Canis aureus, assembly GCF_053574225.1. NCBI lineage: Eukaryota > Metazoa > Chordata > Mammalia > Carnivora > Canidae > Canis > Canis aureus. The sequence continues at coordinate 53,041,533 of NC_135614.1, forward strand.
TAGTATCCTCTTTCTTGTCATACTTTTCACCACTAATTTTAGCATACGCTGATGATACTTGCTACAACAATAGCTTTGCCTGATGGTGGATTTTTTATTTCCATCGTTCTTTCTATATTTATTAATTTGAATTCTACCATAAGGAAGGCTTTCCCTTCTTCCTATATTCTTTTCAATAAAACATCCCTAAACTTGAGGTTATATTAGAATGGGCCATGTGTCAACTTTCCCAGGATCCTTGATATCTGATTCTTGGGTCTGCACATTTGGGAGGTATTCACTTATACACCCACATAAGTAAAAAACAAAAACAAAAACAAAAAAAAAACAACTCCCTTATTTTGCATTTCAACCTCATGGTTTTAGTTCCCATTAATAGAATCTTTGAGGGAAGCTTGTGCTAAATGCTTTGCGGGGTGAAGAAGATGTTTAAATTATTCAAGAGAATTGCTTTTATACAATTTGGATGTACCCGTTTACACATAAAAATTAATGCTAATTAGATACAATTTCCATTTGTTCATTAAAACAAATCCCAAAGCATTCCAGAAATCCTTAGTTAGCCTAACGTTATTCTCAGCACTTAAAAACAAAATTGCTTTTCTTCAAACAGAGAAATCCTGACTCTTGTCTTTTATGAAAACCATGTAGCACTAACGGTAGGGCCTGCAGCTTCTCTTTCTCCTGGCCACCAAGAGTGCTCCTAACCAAGCGGGCACTCATTCCACAACTGCATAGAGACCCTGCTGTGCACCAGCCTCTTGTCTAAGTGCTGGGGCCAACTGCCAGGAGCAAAACAGCTCCCCACCCCCCCCGCCGCCCCCGCCGCCCCCGCCCCAAAGCCCTGACCTATGGAGCTTCCAGAGTCATAGAGGCAGATACACTGCAAACAAAATAACAAATCCCAGAAGCGGGTAGCTTCACAAAGAAACATGAAACAACCAAGAGAGGAGGAGAATAAGGGGACAGGGAAGCTCTATTCATGAAGATAGTGCAGATGGGAGGACCCCTCGAAGAAGAGCTTGGAGGTAAAACCTGATGGAGAACCGAAAGACCTGAGAGAGGAGCCCTAGAGCTGGCATAAGGGGTGGGGCTGGAGCCTGGGCAGAGAACATTCCAGGAAAAGGATCAGCAAGGGCCGAGTTCTATTTCAGGGGCAATGATTGGGCCATATTTGCTAGTGGGAGGGGTTGTTGTGTGTCCTGCTCCAATCTAGTGCACTTTTGCTATGCATACATAGCCTTGTTCGCTAAGTTGTACACTTTTAGTCTTCCAATTCACTTACCCCCTCCCTATTTAATTTTTTTAACATGTAGTTTTGAGTATCTTTTATCATCTGGACATATGGAAGAGTATGATACATATGATAGATATAGATAGATAAACATACATATACAAAGAGAGTCCAATTCCTTTTTTTTTTTTTATGATTGACAGTCGATGGCCTTTGAAGCCTCACCCCTCGTTCTTACCTCCTGCCCTACACCCACATTTGGGCAAGCTCATAAGAAAGCCTGGGTGCTCCTTCCTTTGGTATAGTATCAGAACCAAATTTTGAGTAAAGGTTCACAACACTACACACACACACACACACACACACACACACAACCTGCACTGTTCAGTACTGGCACCAGTCATATGTTGCTCAGTAGCACTTGAAATGTGGTGAGGTGTACGATCTGTGTAAAATACACACTGGGCTTCAAAGATACTATGAAGGAATGTCAAATATCCCAATAATAATTTTTATGTTGATTATATGTTGAAATGATATTTTGTGTATATTAAGTTAAAGCATTCTTAAAATTCATTTCACTTGTTTCTTTTAAACTTTTTATTTTTAGTTTTTTAAAAGATTTTACTCCTTTATTCATGAGAGACACAGCGAGAGAGGCATAGACACAGGTAGAAGGAGAAGCAGGCTCCCCACATGGAGCCCGGTGTGGGATTTGATCTGCAGACCCCAGGGTCACACCCTGAGCCAAAGGCAGATACTCAACTGCTAAGCCACCCAGGCATCCCTCTCTTAAACTTTTTAAATGTGGGTACTAGAAATTTCTAAACTACATGTATAGTTCATATTTGTGGTTCCTTTTCTCTTCCTGTTGGAAAGCACTTATATACCAAGGTATTAACAATGGGTATATCCTAAGGTTTTTAAAAAATATCCTTCTTTCATCTTCTCTGTGTTTTTTGAAAATGTATTTAAAAGTAAAAAGCTACTTCCATGCAGTCATTGTCAGTGGAGATTAGGGGAGCTATTTCAGGGCTCAGAGGAGGAGAGATTGCCCTGCTCAAGAATTCCAGACAGTGAAAATATTGTCCAATCTAAAACTGAGGTCCATCCCCTGTCTGCACATGCTCTGTGACGGACAAGCAGCCTCCCGTAAGCTTTGGAGGAAATGACTTTCTAATGGTGCTGGTAGAGCTTGCGAATGCATTGATGTGCCCAGGCCTTCAAGCCCTGGGTCCTTAGATATAGGACCTGCTAAATCTGCTGTGCTGTCATCTGAAACAAGGTGTGGCTGGCTCCATTTTTTTATATGCATCCCTGGGGTGGCCATTTGCACTTGACCCAATCCATGGTGTATACAAGCTTTTAGTGTTTAGATTCTTCTTATTCACAAAGCAAGAAGACCAAGCTCAGAATGGTGATCCAGGCACAGACTAGCCTGCTTTCCTCTGTAATGTTTTGGAACAGACTGTATATACTTAATCATGCAAAAATGCTATTGTTTTGAAGAGGTCAGAATTCAGAATATGCTTGGCTGGTCCAGCAACTAAGATTTTTATTGCCACTGACTCTCAACCCAGCCGTTTGCACATAGGTAGCCAGCTCTTCCTACCAGAAGAAGAATGGATAGCAAGAGAAGAAGGAGCAGAAGGAAAATAACCAAATGGATTTAACTGGATCGTCACACAAAAACTGCCAATGTCGTATCACTTTTCAGAAAAATTCACTGTCTGCTTTCAAATGATTTTGCAATTTGTCTCTTCTTTACATAAATGAATTTAGAAAATTCAATCTGAGTAATTTCAATTCTGTAAGTTTTAAAACTTCACTGGGTAAGAGAAATACTGAGTACTGAATCTCAAAAGGCAAGTGTATACAAATAAGCAATTTGTGAGTTTACATTTGGCCCTAGATCCAAAAAAGGGAAGAATTCCACTTTGAAATAATAACAAAGTTACTCAAATATATACAAACAAATTCTCATTTTTGGCTTCACTCTTTTAACTCTGAAAAGAAGACTGAAGCCATCATTAGCTACTAGAATTCGAATGCCAACTTTTTTTCTAATAGCTATAATGAGTATAATTCACATATTACACAATTAACCATTTTTTTCACAATTAACCATTTAAAGTACACAACTCAATGGCTTTTAGTGTATTCACCAAGCTGTGCACCCATTACCACAATTTACTTTAGAATATTTTCAATACTCCAAAAAGAAACCCAGCACTCCTTAGCCATCAGGCTTCAATCCCAGCATCCCAAAACTCTCCAGCAGCCCTAGGCAACCACTATCTACTTTCTGTACATTTCATATACATAGAATTACACAATATGCAGTCCTTTAGGACTTCCTTCTTAGCATAATGTTTTTGAGGTTCAAACCTGTGATAACATATATCAGGACTTCATTCCTTTTATTGCTGAACAATATTCCATTGCATCGATATGCCATATTTTATTTATCCATTCATTGGTTGATGGACATTTGGGTTGTTTCCAGTTTTCAGCTATTATGAATAATGCTGCTATGAATATTCATGTACCTAAGAATAATTTTAAACTAAAGTAGTTCTTGCTTTAAGGCATAAATGCATCCAAGGAAAGTGGGTATAAAGCAAACTTTGCTTATCAGAGCTTGCCAATCATAAATCAACTTTCCCAGGGAAACATCTCACAGCCTGATTTGGAAACATCAAGAAAGCCCCTCCTGGGCAGCCTCAGTGGCTCAGGGGTTTAGTGCCGCCTTCAGCCCAGGGCGTGATCTGGAGACCTGGGTTCGAGTCCCACGTCGGGCTCCCTGCATGGAGCCTGCTTCTCCCTCTGCCTGTGTCTCTGCCTCTCTCTCTGTGTCTCTCATGAATAAATAATTCTTTAAGAAAAAAAAAAGTCCTTCCTAAAATTGTTTAGTCCTTTAACAGATTCAAACACACACCTGTTTATTGCATGCTTACTAAGTGCAACATGCTGTTTGTGCTGAATAGTTTTGAAATGTTAAACAATCTTTTTCTTTGTATTTCTTTGCACCCCCTGTCCCCCTTCCCAGTCATTGTCTCAGGGAATGGATAATTCAGAAGAGAAGCGAAGCAAAGCGAAGGAAGTGAAGAGGAGGAGAGGGGAGGGGAAGGGAGGAGAGAGAGGAGGGGAGAGAGGAAAGGGGGAGGAGAGGAGAAAAGAAAGGAACAAAGTAATTGGCTTTTGGCTTTTGAATCTCAAAGCCAGCTAATAAATTTGGGAACACAGATGTTGAGTCATATCAAAGCTTCCTGTCTCTCTGCACTCTAACTATGTTAAGTTCTTCCAAAATTGAAGAAAAAGGAGCATAGGAGGAAAAATGAGTCCAGGAGTGGACTATGAAAGAACTCCATGAAGGTGTGTGAGGTCAGAAAACACAGTGAAAGCATGCCTCTCTTCTCAGGTGGGGCCATGAGAGGCACCAAGATCTCAGAGAAGATGGGGCTGTAGGGTCTGCCTGGGGAGAGAACCTAGAGAGCTTCACAGTCTTCTATTGGCTCAGCTTCACCTTCTGAGAAGGCAAGAGTGACCTGCTGCTGCTGAGAGAGGCTCTGAGGTAAGCACAGGGTTTTAGTGCTACTGAGTGTCTCAAGGCTGAGGGAAGCACAGGGATTCTGTACATTTAGCACAAGTACAGACACGAGGTGCATCCTTCAGACCTGACTTGGAATGAAGGATGATGTAGCAGAAACCTATGTGGACCAGTGATTAGGTCCAGTGTCTCAATCTCCTGCCCCCAGTGTCGTGGCACACAGTAAGACCACAGCGCTAAGACTCAACACTGGGGAAGGATGGAGAACTTCAAATTGACCAGCTTATGTTTACATTTCTACCACTCAGAAGAATAGGGGCTCCTAAGAGAAATTTAAGAAAAGTATATTTCTGAGTTAGTGGTCTAAGATTTGTACTTCTGGGCTTTTTTTTTTTTTTTTTTTTTTTTTTTTAAGAGTACTACTTCAATGACACCAGGAACATAGCTCTAACATTGTTAAAGTTCTTATTCCCTGGATCACAAGATTTTACCTCTTTTCTAGAGGTGACCTACCTGTTCTCCATGTCCCCCAGAACTTTGCTACTTTCCTGTCCTTAGATCTGACCTCACCCATCCTCCTCATTATATCAGTTTCCCCTTATAATTTACATCCCATACTTGGAGTTATTTAATCCCTATAATCTTTAATGGACTGTAAGTTCCATGAGGGAAGGGACCATATATCTGTCTTACCCACCCAGCACTTAACATAATGTTTGATACACAATAGATGGTCAAGTAACTTTTTCCTACAGAACACACAAGCACACACAGCAGCCAAGAGAAAATTTTTTATTGCAGGATTGCTGGTAATAATACTAAATGATTCAAACTAAATGACCATCAATGGGGAAAGAGTTAAGTGAAATTAGAGTAGGATGAGCACTGGCTGTTATATATATAGAATACTATATGTTGGCAAATTGAATTTAAATAAAATACTAAAAAAAATTTAGAGTAACTAGTATACCTCTGTAAAATGGAATAATGTACCTAAGCAAAAACAATCAGAGAAAGAAAATAAATCTTAGAATTTATTTCACAATCAAGTTAGATATTATTCCTGAATTATGTCCTGCCTTAGATAACCATTGCCTTTGCCTTTCTCTCTGTATCACATAGATAACTGGTTTTGATGCCACCCTTTGAAAGACTCAAGTTCAAAACTGGAAATTCTCTATACTCTAAGAAGTTCTTACAAGGGCCAAGATTTAGGAAGACTGAAAGTAATTATCAGGATATTCATTGGTTATTACCAACAATTATGACACCATCATCACTGACATTTATTGAATGCTCACTATTTGCCAGGCACCATGCAAACTTCCTAAGTGTCATTCACTTTAAATCTAATCACCTTGTGAAGTATTTTGATACCATCTCTACAGATTAAGGTCAGGAGTTGTGGCAAAGAAACCATTAAATAACCCTCAACGATTCTACCTCCTGGTGTTCACACCTTTGTGCAATCCCCTCCCCTAGGTGGGGGGGGATCTGTCACTTGATTCTAACAGAATATGGCAAATGTGACAGGATGTCACTCCCAGGATTTTTTTTTTTTCAAGATTTTAGTTATTTATTTATAGAGATGCAGAGACACAGGCAGAGGGAGAAGCAGGCTCCATGCAGGGAGCCCAACATGGGACTCGATCCAGACTCGATCCAGGGTCTCCAGGATCACGCCCTGGGCTGCAGGCGGCGCTAAACCGCCGCGCCACCGGGGCTGCCCGACTTCCAGGGTTACTTCATATTATATAAGGCAATTCTGTTCTGGCAGATTGGAGTCAGACTCTCCTTGAGGGTTTGATGAGGTAAGTAGCCCTATTGGAGAAGCTCGTGTGGGAAAGAATTAAGGGAAACCTCTAGAACCTGCGGGCAGCTAACAGCCACTAAAAAGTAGGGGGATTTCAGTCATACATCCAGCCACACAGCCCCAAGGAAATGAATTCTGCCAACAACCGTAATGAGCAGATTCTTGGGAAGCACATTCTTCCCCCGGCGAGCTTCCACATGCAGCCTATGAGACTCTGAACAGAGGATCCAACTAAGCTGTGCTCAGACTCCTAACCATGGGAACTGATGAGATAATAAATGCATGCTGTTTTAAGCCACTAAGCTTGTGGTAATTTGTTATGCAGCAACAGAAAACAAATACAGGAAGGTTAAGTTTTTAATCATAGATCCTCCAGAAGTTGTGGGACTGGCTGTCCAATCCAGACCCGTTGACTCCCAAGCCCATGTTTATGGGGGCCATACACTGCCCTGTCGCCAAGTGGTGCCTTCAAGGTTGTGTGAGATCCCAACTGGCACTTCAAAACATGACTTAGCGGAGTTCCTCTAATCACTCAAACCACAGGATCATCCCTGACCTGGATCCCCTATGGGATCGAACTATCTTTTCAAGTACGCTGAAGCTGCCTGATGCAGTAACAATAATGTGGGTCCACCCACTTGGGCCCTATTCGAGAAGCAGCAGAGCTCAGTGGTCCTGGAAGGGCCTTCCTTGGCATGTGGGCTCCCATGCACATTCACTGCTCTGCACAGTGGGGCGGGATGCATGGACGCTTGGTTAGTTACTCAGTGAACCGGATGGCAGCTGGCAAACTGCAGCACTTTGCTTTCAATGATTTGCTGTTTGGTGGCATCAGTATAATACATACCAGTCTCCTATTAATCAGAAAGGACAATCATCTAGTCTTGAGCTCCCAGAATTCCCTGAGAATATCAATGTATGAGAAATAATTACAGCATTAGATATGGTGCTCTGCACTTCTATTACTGTCTAGTGAAGGCATTTGTAAACCACATGAATCCATTTAGTACACTAAAGGCAAAATGTTATCTAAGAGACAGATGAAAATACGTCTCGTATATCATGGAGACATACAAGAGTGGTCCACCCATCCAACGTCATCATACCGGTAACCAAAGCTTACAAATTTCTTCTTTAAAATAAGCTTTCAAAAAAATAAAATAAAATAAAATAAGCTTTCATGAAAATATTTTCCTTATTTCACTATACCCTCCTATTAAGGTGGATGGAAAAAAATCAATACAGGGATTGATTCTTTTGCAGGGATACAAAAAGAAAAGGGAAATAAATACGTGTATTATATTCTATCAGAGTCTTGTTATAGTTGGAAGCATTTAAAGAAGCAAAGGTAAAAATAATGACATTAAATACATGAATATTTTATGGCTTTATTTACACATTTGTTAGCTTAACTCTTATTTGTTACAGATCTACCAGATTCAGAAGCTTACTATGTACCTGGAAAGAATACAAAAGTAATAGAAATATGAGCTCTGCTTCCAGAGGCTTTCAATTATATGGATCTAAAAATAATCACACAAGCTAATTCAAGCAGAGAGCCACTGAGACATGTCTAGCAATTCTTATACAAATATTTCATCAGTACACATGGAGGATGAGAAAAGCCTGGAAGGAAGTGCATCACTATGTTAACTGGGTTACCCTTAGATGGTGAGATTATATGTAATTTTTAAAAATTATTTGTATTCCTCAAATAAATAAAAATAGTCTTTAAAAATTAAAACGAGGGGGCGCCTGGGTGCCTCAGGGGTTGAGCACCTGCCTTTGGCTCAGGTCATGATTCCAGGGTCCTGGGGTGGAGCCCTGCACTGGGCTCCCTGCTCAGCGGGGAGTCTGCTTCTCCCTCTTCCTGTCTGCCACTCTGCCTACTTGTGCTGTCAAATAAAATCTTTAAAAAAAAAAAAAAATGAGAACAAAAGTTCTTTTAAACTATTAGGTCTGGGATCCCTGGGTGGCGCAGCGGTTTGGCGCCTGCCTTTGGCCCAGGGCGGGAGCCTGGAGACCCAGGATCGAATCCCACGTCGGGCTCCCGGTGCACGGAGCCTGCTTCTCCCTCTGCCTATGTCTCTGCCTCTCTCTCTCTCTCTGTGTGACTATCATAAAAAAATAAATAAAAAATAAACGATTAGGTCTAACGTTGACTAAACAGATGCACCAGATCCACCAAAACAGTGATGTACACTCATTCTTCTTTGAGCAAAGAGCCATATAGGGAGAAATGAAGAATATTCATAGTCCCATATTCTATCTTTAAAAAAAGATTTTGTTTATTCATGAGAGACATAGATAGAGAGGCAGAGACATAGGCAGTGGGAGAAGCAGGTTTCCCACAGGAATCCCAATTGGGGACTCAAACCCAGGACCCCAGGATCATGACCTGAGCTGAAGGCAGATGCTCAGGCACTGAGTCACCCAAGTGACCTTCTACTTATGTCTTCTTATAACTGAGTAATATCAACAATAGGGCTTAAGTGTTCCTTCATTATTTCCCCTCAGTAGAAGCTCAGGCTTAGTTTATTATTTTATGCTCTGACTAAAATTTCAAAAATTTTATAGCAGTGTATGCTCTGAAAGATCTGGTTGTAACACAGCACCTTTGAACCAGTTTGCATGGCAGGTTGTAACACAGCACCTTTGAACCAGTTTGCTGGAAGAAGGGTTTCCTGGGATTGAGGGTTGAGAAAATACATGGCAGCAGAATTCAGCCACAGATTTACGGCACACACTATAGCCTCATCAGATATTGGGGAGGAAGTGGTTATATTGAGCAGAAATGCAAAGTACTCTGTAAATGACTTTCTCTGCTGACCATGTATGAAACAGCTAGAAGATGTTCTATACTCCCTGCAACACTCTCCAGAGAAATGGAAAAGGTCTTTGATCTTGCTGCCTGACTGCTCCCCTCTGCACCACAGGCCATGCATGTTCATGCTGGACACTTCACCAGAGGTCTAGCCTCTGGACAAGGGGGTTGGCTGAAATCTCAGAGGGCTTTTTCACAGTTGTAGGTGGAATAAGAAGGTTCTTTATATGTTGACTTCTGATATGTTGAGTTCTCCATTCTTCAAATTAAATACCTTAGCAAGTGGCAAAGCCCAGAGGGATGAGTTTGTCAGGCATGGTCCTACACAGCTGCATGCTCCATAGGGCAGGGATCATGTCTGTCTTATTCACCACTGGAGACTTAGCACCTCAAACAGTACCTAGCACATTATGGGGGCTCAACAAGCAGTTAGGAAGTGATGCAATGAAGGAGTGAAGGAATGCAAACTTTCCTTTGGTCACTGGAAACCTCTCACCTGAATAACTGTAACCCACTAGCTGATCTTGTCCTTTCTACTTTTGACCCGCTATAATCCCTTCTCCACACAAGAGCTGGAATTATCCTTTTTAAAACAAGGTTCTGGGGCATGTGGGTGGCTCAGTGGTTGGGCATCTGCCTTCGGCTAAGGGCATGATCCCGGGATCAAGACCCACATCGGGCTCCCTGCAAGGAGCCTGCTTTTCCCTCTTCCTATGTCTTTGTGTCTGTCTCTCAAGAATGAATAGATAAAAAAAAATCTTAAAAACAAAAATAAGGTTCTAAAATTAGATCATGGTCACAGCGGCACAACTCTGTAAATACACTAAAAATCACTGAATTACACACTTCAAATGGGCCAATTTGAGAGTCTGTAAATTTGATCTCAATAAGGCTACTAAAAAATTGTTGTTCCCCTACTTAAAATCCTCCACTGGTTCCCCCCGTTTCACTTAGAATTCACCAGGTTACTTACTGTGACCTGCAAAATCCTATCCCATGAGCTTTGCCTACCTCTCCATCCCCCACTCCCACCAGCCACCACTTACCTCCCACCAGTCCCTGAATCTGCCTATCTTGCTTCTGCCTTAAGGTCTTGCACGTGCTCCTAGCTCTGCCCACACTACTCTTCTCCATATTCTGAGTGATGCCTCTTAGCATTCAGGTCTTCCCACTCCAGCCCACGCTATTGCCAATCACCTTCAATTCCACTTTCTATCATACTACGTTTTTGTCTTTTTTTTAAAAGATTTTATTTATTTATTCATGAGAGACACTGAGAGAGAGGCAGTCATAGGAAAAGGGAGAAGCAGACTCCTCGCAGGGAGCCTGCTGTGGGACTCAATTCCAGGACCCCAGGACCACGACTTGAGCTGAAGGCAGACGCTCAACCGCTGAGCGACCCAGGCGTCCCCATACTGTTTTTATAGCACTTCTCACTCTTTGCAAATTATCCTATTTTACTGTTTCCTTTACTCAAACACAAATTCTGTGAGGGAAGAGAATCTTCTTGTGTTTACCTCTCTGGCGCCGGAGACACATAGTAGGTACTAACAAATGTGCGTTAATGTTGACTGCGTGGTTCCTGCACAGTTCATTCTGCCAAGCCTGTCAGGAAAAAACTAGTATCTACCTTAGTATGGCTTTATAAGAAAAACAAATGTTTAAAAAAAATTATTGCTATTGCTTTGGAGTAATTTTTTATTTTTTACATGCATGGCAAAGTTAGCTAGCTTCTATCCAGGACCAGCTGCATCCAAAATTAAAATTAAACGTGTTAATATACTGCTATACAAGATGTAATTATAATGCCCCTAAAGTTTTAAACACATCTACTTTGGGGGATTAGGAGTGGGGCTGGCAGGTCTTCTAGTCCAGACGATTACTAGAAGCAGTTGGACACTTACACAAACACGTAGACCATAGGAAGTCATCCTTATTCTACTTTCCTTGTTTAGAACTCTTAGGAAGTCATGGTTAACATTTGTAAAATATATACTTAATTACAAAAGGTTTTCCTCTTAATACTACATTCTTGGTAATTATAATTTCAAGAATGATCTAGCTCAGGGACATCTGGGTGGCTCAGTGGTTGAGCCTGCCTTGGGCTCAGGTCATGATCCCAGGGTCCAGGAATCGAGTCCCATGTTGGGAGGACTGCTTCTCCCTCTGCCTGTGTCTCTGCCTCTCTCATGAGTAAATAAATAAAATCTTTAAAAACAAAATCTGTATGTTCCTAAAAAGTCATCAGCTTGGCCTTTAGTGTCACAAATTACACACATATACAATGTTACTCATTTGTTGTAGCCATACTGACCTATGGAAATATCACTAATATTTAAACAATCTGTTTTTGATATTTTGTTTCCGATATTTTTAATGATTGTGTTTCCACTGTTAATAAATAGTTTTATAAACAATAGGTTGAACTTTTAAAGCTTTTCAGAAGGAAATCTGGTTTTAATAAGTAACACTTCATATAAGGAAATATCTTTATACCAGCATTTAAGAAGTGCTTGCTTACTTCCAGAGAGTTTTAAACCATTATCAGTGTCAGAGATTTTGTAAGATTTTACATTCTACAGAGAAACTCATTGGCATTAGGTGATTGATAGCCTTTCTTAAACCCACAGGATGCCTGATATTTCTGTTCTAGTTCTTATCATGCATTAATTTCTCATAAGTCTTTGGTAAATCTGTCAAATTAATCTTCAAGGATTTCTCCTTAAGCTCTAAATACTTAGTATTCCCATCAAGAATGACAGAGCTTCTCCAAAGCAATTCCAAAAACTAGTATATCCTTACATAAATATCTAAGTGTTTAATCTCTAGAGACACCTCTTGGGCTGCTATTCCAGTTAATAAGAATAAATTTTGATGTAGAAATACTTTAGGGGAAAGTGTAACAATTTCTTCCTCAACCAGTTTATTCACTATTCACGTTTTATTACTATCCTTGACAACCAACTGTCATTAAAAAACCAAGCAATAACCAAAATAATTTGTGTTTTCCTTTTGTGTGTATGTATCCTTCTTTCCCAGCCCCTCTCTCCCTGCACAGCTCCAACTACTCCACAAAACTGACAATCTTTACTTTCTGCGAATAAAGAATGTTTCAGTTGCTCACCGTTAATGATCCGTTTATCTATTCTTTGCCTTTAAAACTGAGTAACCTCTACAGGTATCATTCGTCCAATAACCGATTGTCATAAAGGACCCAAGGGGTTAGAGATCTCAAGGTGCCCTCTGAATCAAAGGTTTAATGATGGTCTGCAGTTTTTAGATTAAATATACTAAGAACCAATTGCTTAAAAGTTTGGAACACAGATATGACAGAACTAACTTGCTGTTTCATCAGCAAGGATATGTATCTCAATTAAGTCATCTCCTGGTTCTGTTGTGTGAACCACATACATAGAGATAGATAAGAGTGATCTAAATCATCAAATGCATTAGACAAAGTGAAACTCTAATACGCTATTACAAGCTGACACATGTGATCTCAGTAAGCTGCCAGTGACAATGTTCTCCCAGAATTGCTAAATGTTGCATACCAGCTAATAAACTTTGGTTTGGGCACCACCTAATGGCAGAAAATGTTTTTTTAAAAATCCTACTTTGCTTTCTGAAGCTTGCTCACTTTTATATTTTATATTGATTTAGAAAATGTTCTGCTCCTTATTGAACAGTTCTAAGTGTTCCATGCCTATCTTGGAATGATAAACTACTTTTTACAATGGGAAAATGCCCCAGTGAAATGAATATTCCAAAAAATTCTACTTCATCCTTACATATTTAAATTTAGCCTCTTAATTTAGAAACATGTTTTTAATTGAATCATTTTAGTTACTTAACGGTTCTCAAACTCTTCTGCACTGTGTAACTTTATAATAACCTGTCACAAAGAAAAATGGCTTATCTTCCTGAAAATGTGGTACTTATTAGAACTAAGTAATTTAATATATCTGAGTAGCTGCTAAAAACAATCCTGAATGAATAGTGATATACACACTTTTAAACCATGTACATTAGTTTTTTTCAAGAAGTCCTTGCCTCAGCCTAATGTTTATTTTACTTTATGATTCAACAAAGAGGCAAAATACTTGCGACAGGAGAAAGCAAACCAATGTTTTAAGAAAAAGTATTTATTATTTACACCACTGAAATAGTCCCGTAAGAACAATATACACCATGTTTATTTGAAAGGATCAGATTCCTTTCAAATACAATAACTGTATAAAGCAATACTGTCAACACAAAACAGTGGTCACATTACATATCTGCAGGCGTAAGCATTGCAAAACTTTTTTTTTTTATTCTTATGGCTAAATATTTTCACTGAAACACAGTGTTTGCACTTAGACAAGAGATAGCTGGAACAGAACAAAAACTTTTTGTTCATGCTTTTTAGGGCTGAACCAGTGATGTGTCCCACTTAAAATGTAATGCCTTTAATTGCTTTTATGACAATGGTTTTAGGCAGAAGTGCTTCTACTTAGCCACCAAAAAGAAATAACTTTTGTTCCTTAGTTTTTATTGTTCATATTCAGTCTTATGTTTTCTATTTCTCATACTATGAGACACACTTGTATCACAGCTGACGTTTTCCAGTTTTACTCAAAGAACATGGACCCACATATAGACCAAACTGAGACAGCAGAAAAATTTAGAGATGTAAATAGTGCACAGTAAGAAGAGAAACTGTGTCTATGACAAAGGAATAAAAAAAAATCTTGGTGATTTTAAGCATACCAAACTAGGTTCCTTATTCAAAAACTTCTTTTTGCGGGGTTTAAATGGGAAAAAGCAGTAGTTTCAAGATGGGTTTGGTCTTAGATTTAGTCAGACAATAACAGAATGAGACAAAAACACAAGATATAACTTGTTTCTAAAGCCACAAAATGACATTGCTGAGTATACATTTTTGTCCACTTTTGTGTGTTATATAGGGGGAAAAAACTCAGTACTCAATGCTGGAGAAAATATTTTTCAAGAGTAACAGTATTCATATAGGGGGAAAAAGGATTTTTTTTTAGCATATTGCTATGATCTTCAAAAAATATAAAATTAAATTTACAAAAAACTGGAAGACCAAGTATAAGCAGTCTGATATTCACTGCAGTGTCCAGCACTATCATAATGATTTCTAGCATAAAAGCAAGAAGTTCGTGATCTCAAGTATCCTCAGTAACTGCCAATATAACTTGTAACTACTGTCCTTGCTTCTTTGACAGATACCTGAAAGAAACAGAATAAAGATGTCTAAGCTATTTCATGATAAACTCACAATAACAATCTAATTCTCCTCCCAAAGGAAGCAGTTCATTCAAAACTTCTCCAGATGAGTAATAATTTTAATAGTTGTGAATACCTGATTGTTTAATGTACCAACCATTGTTTTAAGTATAGATATTAATTCACTCAGTCCTCACAACAGCTCTATGAAGAGCTTTCTTTTAGAACTTATTTTACAGGCATGAAGAGGTTAATTTTCCTATTTTTCTTGAGTAAAGACTGGAAACAAACTAAAGGACTCTGATCAAGAGTGTAAAAATACAAATAATTTACTAAGTAAACAATTTTTGCTTCAGGTTATTTTATAGGAATCTATCATTAAATTCAAATTTTTACATTTCTATTTCTTACATTTACAAATTACTATACTCAGTTGTATGGCGGTGGGGAAAGAGCTCTTAAAATCAGAAGATCTGGACACATTTTAATGGTGCAAAACTTGCTTGCTTTGTGGCATTTATTATCTCTATGCCTTGTTACATTATCTATAATTTGGAGATGAGGATAAAAATGCCTGCCTTTCCTTCCTAATAGGATTATGAGAATCATCTAATAAGAAGCTATATGTCAGAATGATCTAAAAAGCCAAACTGTCATTATTACATCAATAGTTTCTTTTGTTGCTGTATTAATGCAAGCAGATCTTTAAAGATCGAATTCCAAAAAATTAATTGCAGTACACTATAATCCCATCCACTTCCCCAGGGGTTTTCCCTGCTTCAGAATCTTAATGTTCATATGCAGTCTGTATGTAGATGTGTGCATATGTCTGCACTTTGAATAAAGACTAAAAACATACATCAAGATGGTAAAGGTGGTTCCCTTTGGAAAGGAAAATCCTTAAGTAATTGTTTCTCTATTGGATTACAGTTTTCTAATTTTTCTGCTATACAGAGGGGCTACTTGTAGAGTGATTTTTAACAGGAAATTTTTAGTGTATTTTACTTTATCCTGACCTTATTTTATAGTATGAAAAAACAGGGACTATCTTCCTATATGATTTATAAAAGAGTGAGCCACCCAGTATCACAAAATAATTTGTAAGCGGCATCACAAATATGTACCAGTCTCAAATCTTCTCTCCTACAAGTATTAAAGATCTCGAGAGATGCAGGTTTATGAACAACATAGAGGTTAAGATTAAAGGGAAAAATACTTAGGGGGGGGGGTGTCACTGCATTAGAAAATCGTTTTAGAATTTACCCATCTTAAATAAAAGTTCAGAATTATGTGTATACCAGGGTCACCAATGTTTTCATTCATTATGAATAAGCAATTAGCACTTACCTTTCCCAATATTTGTGATTTAGGTCCAAAAAGTCATCTAATTTTGCTATCTCCTTGAGGTACTGAGTTAGTTTTAAAAGTTCTTTGTCTTTATCTCGATTTAGGTGAGCTTTCATAAAAGGCCTTATCTGTTAGAAAATAAACATTCAACATTTCACATTGCAATAAGGAAACTAGCACAAATCTATACTGTCCTCTCAATCAAATTCAGTTAATGAGATTAAAATGTCACTTAGGGGGCAGCCCCGGTGGCGCAGCGGTTTGGCGCCGCCTGCAGCCTGGGGTGTGATCCCGGAGACCCAGGATCGAGTCCCACATCGGGCCCCCTGCATGGAGCCTGCGTCTCCCTCTCCCTCTGCCTGTGTCTCTGCCTCTCTCTCTGTGTCTATGAATAAATAAACAAAATCTTAAAAAAAATAAAAAATAAAAAATAAAATGTCAGGGATGTCAGTACTAAAAATGACTCTTGGACTATCTCAGTGTTATAAACTGGCAGTCAATGTATAACATTTACAGTGCGAGGTTAAGAGCTCTTCCACCTCATTTACCTTACGTTATCTTTTCAGTCTCAAACTAAGAACACAAGCCTTCTTACAGCACTTGAGCCCTACATGGCTTCTCTACTAGAGAAACTACTAGACTTTTTCCTCTTTGGTCAATCCTTAAATAACTTAATTCATGTCACTCAATTTGTAAAAAGCTAACCCAAATATAAGCTTGATCTAACAGGAGAGAGAGATAAATTTTAACAATGATGATTTTCATTTCAGTATTTTTATATAAAATTTTATATACCTAAGATATTATACATTTATATAACATGTACCCTCATTTTATCACAAGCATTTTTATCATTAAAGTCTCCATAAGGGATCCCTGGGTGGCGCAGCGGTTTGGCGCCTGCCTTTGGCCCAGGGCGCGATCCTGGAGACCCGGGATCAAATCCCACGTCGGGCTTCCGGTGCATGGAGCCTGCTTCTCTCTCTGCCTGTGTCTCTGCCCGCCCCCCTCTCTCTCTGTGACTATCATGAATAAATAAAATCTTTAAAAAAAAAAAAAAGTCTCCATAAGAATATTTTTTAATTATACAAGTTTCTCCATAAAAAGAAGTCATATTTTCCATATTTTTAAGGTTGTTATATTTTATGATGAAAAGCATTCATTTCAAAAGCATAAGAGTAAAAAAAAAAAAAAAAAAAAAAAAAAAGGCATAAGAGTCAGGATGGTAGAGAGGATAGAGAATTGTAATTAGTAAGGGATATTAATATCTTGACTTGGGTGGTAATTACATGTGCTATTTTTATAACAATTCATTAAATTAGAAGTTAAATTATAAATTTTATGTACTTTTCTATATGTCACAGTTCCAATAGACTTTTGCTTTTTTTCAGATATCAGCTCAAAAATCTTTATAAAACTCAAGACAACCTTCCAAAATTTTTTCATTAATTTTAGATGAAATGGTATGTCTGGGATTTGCTTCAAAGTATTACAGAGAGGGAAGTAGGTAGGGTACAGAGCAAGCATAATCATCTATGAATTAATAAGTTGTTTAAACTGAATAATGCATACATAGGAGTTTGTTACATAATTCTATGTAGTTCTATTTACATTTGGCTTTTTTCATTTTATAAAAAAATGTTTCTTAAAAATCATCCTTCTAAAACACACATGTAAGGACTAGATAAATTGTACTTAATAAAGTACTAATATATCCTTATTACAATTTAGAGAAAATGCAAACTGCTTATTAGTTATTAATTTTACATGGCAACACTGAAAAAAAGATGACATTAAATTCTGTCACTGGTTGAGAACAAAGAAGTCCATATTCTATCTATCAAGAACAGGAAAGATTTAAAATATGTCTTATACACTTTCTTCTCTGTTATCAGAAAAAAACACACCATAAGCCTGAAATGCATAGAAGAAAATTTTTCCATGTATTCTACTCGCATCAGAACAGGTGCCAGGGACCTCCACAGCTATTGGTCAGCTGAGCTCCCACAACCTGCACGGCACCGGAGTGAGTCTGTGCAGAAGCAAGTACTTGCAGGAGTTCCTGCTTCCAGACAGGTAGAGTGGGCAGTGCTGCTTCACAGCAGCAGCAATGAATGTGGGAGATCAAGATTCTCTTGAGGAATCAGACCTTGCTTAAGCCCTGGGGCTGAAAGTTAAGAGGCATGATATTGTGACATAGTGAAATGAGTTTCTAACTAATCTTGGGCAATACTGTAATGTTTCAAAATCAAATAAAAATTATAAAGACAACATGTTAACTTTTAAACTATTAATATATATAAAGTAAAATGTGATTCCTAGTTGCCCAAGGCCCTTGGCCATAAGCACTATTAAACAGCAAAACTAAAATACTCCTATGACTCTGAATTTAAAACTTAAACTAGTTAAGTGGGAAAAAAAAAAGTCTATTTATTCATCTTACTTCACTTGTTCCAGCATAATCACTTCTTATTGTACCATTCTTCAAAAATGATCTCACTAGCAGAGAAAACGACTATATAGGACCACTAAAGTCTCATATCAAAGAAACATTCTCAGAAACTTAAGATGGTCTGAATTATCTGCATTCTCATATCATTTCCTTGTATAAACAAAAAGGAAGTTTTCAGAGTATCTATTTACCCATGACCAAAACTCAAAATTCAGTCGTGTATTCATAATTCACAAGGTCTTCTATATTCTATGTCAAAGCTTAAGATCGGCAAGCTTATATTATTATAGGTTTACTGTTTTAAAAATAAGCAGTCATCTTTAAGATCTCTGAAATCTTTTTTGAGACTTCCTTCAAGAACATTATGAAACTATGACAACAAAACACAGTAGGAATATTTCTCAATTTCAAACCTGCTTGTATGTCAATATGGGTAAATCATTAATAACTATCTTCTTGAAAGAGGTTTCAAAAGGAGACATGTGAGAGATTAGTGGAATGTTTAAAAATACCTCTCTTGAATTAAAACTTGGGGGGGGGGGACTGTAGATACATATTTTTAGAAATTCCTTCAGTGATTCTACGGAATGACTAGTTAAAAAAAAAAAAATCCTGCTCTAAAGTAACATGAAGAACTAGAAATTTATACCATCTCTGCACCAGAGAGAAGTAGGACCCAAATATGGGCTGGGAAAATAAAAGTTTCTTCTAAACACACACAAAACCAGTTATTGTATTTTTTTTTTTTAAAGTTAAAGCTCTCTTCAAAAATCATTCCATGAATATTACCATTTCACCTCCTTTCCTGAAGAAGTATTAACCACTAATTTCATAAAGAATTTAGTGTAGAGAAACTGAATCTTTTCTCAAAAGTTTTCCTGTACCTTGCACCTGGTAAACACACAAGAAAAACACTTCTTCCAAAGCTACCAGGATTAGATGTTACTATCATGCCTACACATGATTGCATATGACTCAATGATAAGATCCATCGCTGGCCTAGGAATCAAGCCACCAAGATTTTAACTCAAATTCTGTCATTAATCAGTTGCATACATGATTTTGGGCAAGTTACAAATTTTCTTAACCTCAGATTGTTTATATAAAGAAGGCAGACAAGATGACTGAGATTCTTAGCTCTGGCATTTTATAACTTTAAGATCTTCAACTGCCCTGTGTGAATTTTCAAAACCCTTAGTTTCAGTTTTAAAAGGAAAAAAACAAATCCTTACTGCCAGCTTTCCAACTAACCAGAACATCAGAAATCCCAACATTTGTATCCCTAATAAAATGTCTGTTGCTTCAACTCACTAAGTCCATGTTGTTCCACAGAGCTAACTAAAAAGAAAACACCTGAATGAGTTGGCAAACCAAGAAGATATCAATGTGGGAGAGAGAATGTTCAACTGTGTATGAATTTTTCTAAACATGTTAGCTTTCTTGCCTGTGACCATATACAAAACTTCAGAAAATTTATGAAATTCAACAGTGCTAAGGTTCTACCACAAATTACAGATTACATAAACATAGCAAGTAAAATTATATCTTACCTTTAGTCCATTCTGTGGGTTCATTAGAAAATTTCTTCCTATGTCATCAAACATTATAGTGTTTTTTTTGCTGTAAAACTCTGAAAACTTTCCCCATATAACACCAAGAGGCTTTACCTTAGAATAAAAATTTAGATTTAATTGAAATTTTATCAGTAATTGTTCATCCTTCCTTAAAAGCAGAGATACCTCAAAAATGCCCAAAATACATCACAGCACTGCTGCAGGACAGTGACAGCTGGCTGTGTGAACAGACCATAGCTGAGATGCAACACACTTTAAAGCACAATGGATCTCACAATATTAACTTCTGAAAGGTCTGCTCATGTCTACCTAACTAAACCTACTATAAGACTTTCCATAATTTTAAAATGAAAATTTGGGGTCAAAGGAGGAGTAATTATTTAAAATGTAAGAATTTACAATAATTATTTGTTTGCTAAGCAGTCACTGACTTCCTGGGCTAAAACATGACCCTCAGAGGTTAACTGTCACATGGGGTCTGTTTTCAAAACCAGAAAACCATAATAACAATGTACCCAGTTCTATTAATACAGAATTTAAGTATTTTTGTAGAGAAAAACGAAAAACTGATTCTGTCTTGATTGGCACAGGTGCACAATTTCTAGGGCAACTAACTGGTTAACTTCAAAAGCACTATAATTTGTAAATTCTTAACTTTTCTTTCTGAGTTGTTAAAATGAGCCTTCAAAAAGATAACTCTTTACATATTCGTATCTGTTGGTACTTGCATAAAGTCTCCAAAAGACCACATGAGAATAGTAGGAAGAGAAGACTAAGTGCCTAAAGGGCCAGGAGGAGGAATACTTTTCATTATATACTTTATTTTTATTTTTGAATCATGTGTTTATTTTACAATTCAGAAACATTTTTTAGATAAGTTAATTTTTAGAAGTACTTTTTGCTGAAGACAGGAGTCTCGTTTATGGTAATATGCGATTACATGATAAAAATAATTATAGGAGATTAAAAGGTAGTAAATGATAATAAAGGTTGTCATTTGAAAATGTTTTATTCTCTTTCTAGAACTTATTTTAATAGAGAGAAAGCCTTTTTTTCTTAATCTCCTAGCTACTACAAAGAATGTTATTGAAATTATTTTATTATTTTAAATATTTTAATTTTATTTGCCTTAGTTATTAACTGTTTACTTTTGAAACAAATTCCCCAAATACTTCAAGACAAGTATAGAACTGATACAATAAGCCAGATTTTTAATTTTCTTAGCTAACAAAAGCCTCAAGAAATAGGACAAGAGCTTCAGTTTATGACACCCAGGGTTAGAAATCCTATATCCTCTTAAATAGTGCTGTCATTTTCTAATTATCTCAAGTGCCATCTGTTCCATAAAACATAGACTACTTTGTTCTCAAAGAATTAATACTGCTGATAGGGAAAAAAAAATGAACACACAGGAGAATTTTAAATTACCTATAATCCAGCCATTACCAACGATATATTTACTATTTACCTCGGCTTTTTTTTTTTTTTTTAAGACTTTATTTAGAGAGAAAGTGCACACGTGGGGAGACAAGGAGACAACCCCAAGTAAACTCCACACTAAGCTCGCCCCTATGCAGGGCTCAAGCCCAGGACCCTGAGACTATGACCTAAACCAAAACCAAGTCAGATGCTTAACCGACTGAGCCATCCAGACACCCCACCTCCTGTCTTTTTTTGTAAACATCAACAACTTTAGAGTTCACAGATCCTTTGTTAAGGGGAAACCTGAACCAAATAAGGGATAAAATTTCTTTCTAATGGTCTACAAATACTGCTAAATACTTCCTTAACTTTAATGATGTATCATGAAAAATTTTTAAATCACTAATATTCTGTTACATCAAATGATGGATGAACAAAAGTTTTTATATCCAATTCCCTACTATTGAATATTTACTTTTTTTTACTTGAAGTATAATTATAGTGTTTTATTACTTTCAAGTGTACAACACAGTGATTCAACAATTCTATACGCTACTCAGTGCTCACCACGATGAAGTATAGGCACCATTGGTCACCATACAACGTTATCACGTTACTGACTATATATTCCTTAGGCTGTATTTTTATTTCCATTACTTATTTCATAACTGGAAGTTTGTCTTTCTTAATCCCCTTTATCTATTTCATCCATCCCCTCACTTACCTCCTCTCTGGCAACCACCAGATTTTTATTTCTCAAATTTTTCATTATTATAAACACAACTATGTTTAACACTTCCCAAACTTTTTTTTACTGTTTAGATTTTATAAATGTACTACTTTAGTAGGTAATGTCTTTCCCTTGATGTATGAAGTATTACCTTTATTGAATACATCTCTATGCACTTAAAGGATTCTGTTTTTGATTTTGATGATTTCAACAGTCCCCCCTATGCTTTCCTAGTTTGCTAAGTTTTCCCCAATTAATCTTAGTTCATGTCCTTTCAAAAGGTATAGGCCATGTCTCCTCATCTCCAACAGTGACTATCACAACACATTCTAGTAGGAGTGCAATAAAAGGACTGGTTACTTGATGAGTAAACAAAGTAAAGAATCCTAATCTTTTTAGCTAAACCCTTTTCTTTGATGGTTCTTGTTGCTCTTCTCCAGCGCTACATGTACATCACACTGAAGTACATGCATCATGGTATCTGCTTTTACTTATCAGTTTTATATAAGGCAGGGCGAATATGCTTTGGCTTGCTTCTAGTATCTTCCTTGCTGATATTCGGTATTTTTCCTCACCTACTCTTTTTTGAGCAACAGTGTGCTGCCATCATCATGGGACAATTATCCATGACTTTTCTTGACAGTCTTGCTCAAGAACTATCATTAAAATTCCAATTTATTAAGCTTATATACATCTTCCTATGTCAAACTCAACTGATACTTCACTATCCAGTCAAACGTCCTTCTCAACTTTCTGTACTTTATTCCATCAACATAAATACAAAAAGTATCAGAAAATAAACAAGTCTTCAAACAGAAATGAAATGATTTCTTACGTCTATTAATCCTCTCCTTGGAGTGTGCACTGTTATCATAGCAGCACTGTCCAACATGAAGGTAATCTTATAATTTGCATTTGTGCTCACTCCTAGCTCCTATAAATAGATATTCATGTGGTTAAAATACAATAATATGAAAAATTCCAGGCTTTCTGAATATTCCAGCTACAATTTTCCACAATTTCCCAACTTTCTACTCTAGTGGCTACCACACCTTGCTCAACAACTACCATGTTTTTTAGTCTCCTTTTGTTAAGCCAACAAATGGTAGTCCAAAGAAAATAAACTAGAAACAGATTATATCCCTTCTTCAATACAGGTATTACACACCAAAGCAAAAGAAGGGGGAAGAAAGCATTATTGTAAAATGAGGGGAAAAAGGAGGGGGAGCTCTACTGCACTTTTTCTTGAAAAAGACTTAATTACTCAATACAATCCACCACTAAACAGACTTTAAACACATCTCTACTCCTGATAAACACATTTGTTTACCTACTAAATGCCCTCCATTGAGAATGAAATTAATTCAACTTGGAACTTCCATAAAGACAAATGGCAATTTCAAAACATTCTTAAATGGATTTTCTAACACTTACTTTCATTTTAGCTTCAATCCACTTCATATTTGTTGCAGCTAAAATATGAAGAATGATAATATGATACAAACGAAAAGCTTCAACTTCATTTACAAAATTTTTCTTCTGTATAAATAAGTTTTCTAAGCAAGATTAAAAGTTCGAATTAATCACAAATAATAATTCCTAACATATTTATGATAATTTTAAGTATTTATAAAAATAAACTTTAACAAAAATTTTTTAAAGATTTATTTATTCACAAGAGACAAAGAGAGAGAGAGGCAGAGACACAGGCAGAGGGAGAAGCAGGCTCCACGCAGGGACTCCAGGATCACCCCCTGGGCTGAAGGCGGTGCTAAACCGCTGAGCCACCCGGGCTGCCCGATAAACTTATCTTTAGTGTATCAATACGGAATAGAAATTTAACAACTTTTATCTAAAAGATACAGGTAACCGATGTTCAAAAGAATTTTGAATCTAGGAAATTTATAAATCAAGACCAAAACTCCTGTTTAAAAACAGCCCTGACACTATTCTCTATCAATCCAAACTTAAATATAGGGCACCTGGATCTCCAATTTATCTCCATGTTCCCACTGCCATACAATGCACTGGCATATATGTCAATATAAGTAGATTAATGTTACATGCCAAAAGATGATGTTAGAGATCACTAGGGCCAATGAAAATCAGCATTTTGCCTGGCTCAGGAAATTTAGCGCTCATTGAGCCTAGGAGCTTTTAACAATGAGTCTGAGACAACTGAATTCATAAATTCTGTCATGTATTTGCTCATTGTCAGACATCAACCAGTTTTGAAATCACTGATATTAAAATTCAGTCCTCAAAAAATAAATAAATAAATAAATAAATAAATAAATAAATAAATAAATAAATAAATAAAATAAAATAAAATAAAATAAAATTCAGTCCTCAATTTTATATGCCCTTCTGGTCCCAAGTTATTGGACTAAAACTACATTGCTATTACCAAGTAAAATGTTTAAAAAGGGAAAAGGAGTTTAATTGTTAAAGCATGTATATGCGTGTTTATGTATTTTTTAAAGGCAAAAGAGGTATCTGAGTTCTCAAAATAAAAATCTTTAGCACACATACACAAAAACTGAATCACCTAATGCACAAAACTGATCAGTTAATAAAATTTTAGAGACTGATATATCTATAATGACAACAATCATGAAAAAGGGAAAAATTTCTTAAATTCAGTATCTATTTTGGGTCTACAATCCCCAGATGAAAAACAAAAAAATATTCATAGCTAATAAAAGGGTTTCCAATTAAGTAATTATGTCAGACATGGTACTAGTTGCTATACTAATATTTTTATTCTCATAGCTACTCTATAAAGTAGGTTTATTTATCTTCATTTCTCAGATGAGGAACTTAAGGCTCAGAAAGATTAACTGACCTGCCCGGTGTCACAAAGTAAGGACAAAGTTGGATTTTAAAAATTTCACTTATTTAGAACAAAGTAAAGGGCCCCTTTCAACATACTACCATAAAATATCATACTTTACAAAAATAAGTTATTTTAAACATATGACTGTAAAAAAAAAATCTCTAAATTTCTAAAGCTACGTTAATAACATTTAGAGGGAAAAAAATAACATTTAGAGGAAAAACTTTTTTCTCAAATGTCATCTCAGGTGTCAGTTGCTAAACAAAAATTTGTTCCCAGGAAGCTTTCCTCCTTGTATCTCATAAACCAGAAAACTGTATTTAACTCTATATTTAATCTTAATGGCTGTAAACTCATATTAATACTGAACAATGGAGATACTCTAACTAAAAGGAAAAGTACAAAGGAAATTTAAAGACTGAAGTACCAACTATGTAGTCACTCATCAAAAATGCAGCATTTTTAACCGATAAGATTTCATTTAATTCACAGTCAGCTCTTTTCTGCCTATGGCTTGCCAAGAAGCCACTTTAAATGTTTGTAGTGAGGTCAGATATAAATTAATACACTGTTTCCCTTCTCAATAAAGTCTTGCCACAAAAAAATGTCTATTGAACTAAAAAGTGTGCTCAGTAATGTAGTAAATTTACTTTGTGGAGCAAACTCATGATCTTATCACAGACCTGTAAGTTCCTGGAATGGTCCACAGACCACAATTTGAGTAATACTGCTTTAGTCCATTTAATTTTCCTTAAGTAAATTCATATTCCTTTATTTCTGAAGAACAACATCACTGTGATTTTTTTTATACGTCTTTCTCCAAGTGTTTTGAAACTAGAGTGATAAAGAAAGGAGAAAGCAACAATATCCTGAAGCATCAAAGATTCTATAGTAAAGATCAGAAAGAAAAGTTCCTAATCATGGTAGGGTCTTATGAAAAATAAGATCATTTTTATTCTGACACCATAATCTACATTCTTTCTGTATTTGACTACTTCAGTGGTATTGCTAAATATACATATAAGTTTATACTGTAATGCAAGAATGTCAAACATGTTTCATCAGAAATTTGCTTAAAAAAATGAAAAATGTATCATATTTAACTACAGGCCATTTTATGTCATATTTTATAAAATAGCAACATTATTCCCATGGAAATCTAAACAAAAAATATAGCTTACACCAAATAACAATGTCATAATCCTCATATGCAGATGTTAGGAATTCGTGAAGATATGGCCGCATTAATTCTACTCCAGTCTCTGCACAAGACCTATGGTCTAAAAGAAAATCAGTTATAGATGTTTACTAGTTTCTTACCATGGACAAGTACCTGACATCAGTGCAAATTATGAAATGTAATACAAACATTCAAATGTAAACTACTTGAGACTGAATTACACTGGCTGAAAACAAGTGTCTTTCAAAGCACGCAATTTAATATCTTTGTGATCCAGTTTTAATGAATATATTTTGGTTAATTTGTGAGGAGCAATGTCCAGAATTCAGGCTCATATAGTAACTGTAAATTTAGTTTTCAAGTAGTCTTTAAAATACAGACGTTATTTTGTGACATGAAAAACAAACTAGAGGCACCTATACTCACTTTTAGCCACTCACCTTCCAGACATAATCACATTTTACTAAAATGACAGGCCCAACTAACTTAATAATCAAATTTTTAAATAAGTATACATTAATTTATGATCTGTACTTAAAGTTTAGGGTTAGAAGTAAATAAATTCATGCTAATATCAAGAGTTAACTAATCACTTATTAGCAATATTACAGTATGAGATTAACATCTTTCCTTTTTGCTATTATGAGAAACTTTAAATTTAAAAATCTGCCCTCAATATAATTAAATGGAAAACCAGGAAAAAAAAAAAAAAAAAAAAAAGAAAACCAGGAATATCAAAAATGATTTTTTAAATTTCTTTTTTAATTTTTATTTATTTATGATAGAGAGAGAGAGAGGGGGGGGGGGGCAGAGACATAGGGAGAGGGAGAAGCAGGCTCCATGCACCGGGAGCCTGATGTGGGATTCGATCCCGGGTCTCCAGGGTCACGCCCTGGGCCAAAGGCAGGCGCCAAACCGCTGCGCCACCCAGGGATCCCCTCAAAAATGATTTTTAAATAATCCTCAAAAAATTTAAATGTTAATCAATAGAGAATGACTTAAATTAAGATACATCCACAAACTAGAGTAGCGATAACCAAAAACTGTATTTAATTCACAAAGAATAATATTAAATGACTGAAATATTCAAAATATCATTAAGCAAAAGTAGAAAGGATATACATACAAACACACTCTGGAAGATACACATCAAAATATAAGAATAATTATTTTGGGGGTTTGGAATTACAGATAATTTTAGTATTTTCTACAATAAATGATATACTTTTTATAATAAGAAGAAAAACTTTAAAAAAAAAAGAAGAAGAAAAACTTTTAAATATTTCATATTGGAAGAAAAAAATAAAAGGAAAAAAAGAGTTGTTATGGGTAACCGAAGGTAAAGTGCAATTTTAGCTGACTTACCAAATAATGTATAATCAACATCTAGTACCAAAAGCTTTTTCCCTTCCCTGGGAGGATTCAAAATTTCCACTTTATACTCTTTCACTCTACGAGAAATTTTCAGTAGGTTTTCTTCCCTAATGGAAAAATAAAATAAGGTGAAACATTCACTTTTTTCACACACTACAACCCATTTCCTTTGATAGTATAAAGTACTTACCTATTTTCTACTTCAACTACTTCATCTTCAATATCAAAGTCGTTGACAACATCATCATTGTCAGGAGGTGGACCTAAGACATCTTCCTATTAAGATGAAAAAGAGTTCTGTTTTACCAGATTATCTTTAACATAACAAATACATGCATAACATAAAAAGCAAATAAAAGATACAGTCCAAGATCAAGAATCTTTCAAGCACACACTGTGAGGAAATTTCCACATTTTATAATTCATAACATACATTCACTGAGTAGATTTACCGTGTTAAGTTTGACCATTTGCACGACTACTATGCTTATGCTAACTATATACTAAAAGTTCCCTAGTATTTGTTTTCTGCTGAGTTAATACCACATATACTGTGAAGCTTTTATTTTTCACGGACTGCAAAACTGACAATTTTACCACAATTAAAACCATGATACAACAGTGTAATATAAATCATAATACCTTCAAAGGGACAAATGGTAACAAAAGTAAACATTTACCAAGCTCTCCTCACGAGTTCCCATCATCATGATTTTAGTATTTGGTTTCAGTTTGAGAGCTCCAAGCTTAACATCATTTTCTGCAGGTTTGCCTACAATACAAGCAAATGACTGTTTTCTCACTAAAGTTCAGGTGCTGATTTCACTATCCCATTATACAAAACCCTAATATTAAAAGGTTTGGTACAGATTCCACAGCAGTTTTTTTCTTAAATTAACAAACTTTCACTGCTGAATTAGCAATGTCTAACACACTAACAAGTAGCAACTAATAAATTTGTTTTTTTCCCCAACTCCATCTCAGAGGAACATCTTTATTCAACTAGCTAAAGAAAATAAATTATTTTAGTTTGTTGTTCAAGATGAAGATGTTTTCCAGAAAGTCTTGAACACTGAGCACCTAAGACAAAACTCGAGATTTTTTGCTACCCAAAATTCACTCTTCAATGATATGCCAAACACAAACACCAGGAAAGTTCCTTTCGAACTGGATATAAACACTGCTTATAATTTTTAAATCATCATTTTAAAACATTACTTTTGAAGCAGAAAAGATAACTTAGGGAGAGTATAAGAACCCAGCTGTAATGAAAAAGCTGTGCTAGAACACAGATGTCAGAAACTACACTGTTTTACCTGAGACTTCTGCACCACAGGTTTAACAAGCAAACACCAACTGTCAGAGGAATCAAAAGTAATCTTAATAGCGGTGGTATTTTCAAGAAATTTTTAATATTATTTTTATCATACAGCAATTTTAGGGATATCCCTAACAAAGAAATCTAAAGGAGAAAGAGTTATTAAAGAGAAAAAAATAACATATGAAAATTCATAAGTGTTTCGATGCAAAAAGTTTAAAGTGAGGAGAGAATTACCTTTAACTTTGAGTCCAAGTAACTTTTGGCGTTCTGGTAGCACTCCTGTAAGAGTCTTAAGAAACTGTTTGAGATCTAGCACGGTATCATCTTCTGAAAGTGTGGTCACTGAATATTCCTGTCCACCCCATTTTACAATGATAGGAAGAGCCATCCTTGAAACATACGATCAAGCAGCTTTCACTCAGAAAAAGATACCTAAAAAGAAAGGGATATACCAGTAAATAAGTTAAAACAGATACATCAAAGACGCAGCTAAATTTGTAACTAAGTTTTAGAAGCAATGCAGTTTGAGTCCTACTTTACAACTGGATGGTGGAGAAACAAGATTTTCTCCTTACAGAATCTGTGTTACCAGAACACCAAAAGTTATTAGGCCTCAAAGTTAAAATTCCCCTACCCTCCCAATTTTTGGCTTAAAGTTACTACTTCCTAATATACTCTGCAATGATCAGCTACCTATCCCTCCCTCTCTGTTTGACCAGGTTTATGTTACAGGTAAGTTCCTCCATCATGGACCATTCATAGTAACACTTGAGAAGTGGCACAGTGAGTTGTTAAAAGTGCAAACCCTAGAGCCATAGTACCTGGGTTTAGATCCCAGCTCTCTCACTTATTGGCTATTTTACTTTGGGAAGTTACCAGACTCCTAGTGCCTAAGTTTCCTTCTCTGTAAACTAAGGATGAGAATATTTCTACTTTGGGGTTCTTATGAGGCTTAAATTAGCTAATATTTGTAAGTCATATAGACCTGGCACATAGTAAGCACTACAAAAATAAGCATTATCTAAATAAATTTTCTTAAAAATCTGAGCTGACAGTCAGCCCCGGTGGCTCAGCGGTTTGGCGCCGCCTTCAGTGTGTGATCCTGGAGTCCTGGGATTGAGTCCCACATCGGGCTTCCTGCACAGAGCCTGCTTTTCCCTCTGCCCGTGTGTCTGCCTGTCTCTCTCTCTCTCTCTCTCTCTCTGTGTGTCTCTCTCATTAATAAATAAATAAAATCTTAAAAAAAAAAATCTGAGCTGATGTGTTCCAGGCACTGTGCTAAATAAAAAGCATCGCCATTATTTGTTTAGTATTTAATAAATTGGAAAGTTTTTATGCAATGTCATTTAACAGGGTTGATAAGAATCATCCCTCTTTTGCAATTAAAAAAATGGGACTTCAGAGAGGCTAAGTAATCTGCTAATGGGCACACAGGCGGTAACAGAACAGGTCTTCTGACTAAATCTCATGTTTCTTCCTCTACATCACAACTGCCTCTCTTGAATTGGGACCTACAGGAGGCAAAGCATCAAAGATCAGTAAATAAAAACCCACAGGCACAGATAAAAGTGCACAAGATCAAATAGTGGTTGTTAGTCTCATCAACAATGGCATGTAGGGCTTTTCTCTCTTAATACTTTTTATCAATTTTCCTAAGTCCGTTTCCCCCCAGGTCAGAGAATTGAATTTCCTAATCTCCATTTCCAGATGCTATCACTTGTTTAAGGAAACATTTGATTGCATTCTCCCTGGATAATAACCAATGCAAGAAGACAAACTGTGAATCATTACATACAAAAATAACGTAGGAACTTAAGAGGTCTTCAACATGCCCACTAGAGGAAGCACTAGAAAATCAATCATACTTAACGCTCTTATGTTTGTACCTGCTCTACTGAAATTTAAAGTAGTAATTTAGGGCAATGCATTCTGTTGAGATAACTTGCTCTAGGAAATGTTATGATTCTCAATAAAGTGCCAAAAAGACCTTTCGAGCCAAACTAAAATATGATTTAAACATTATTCCTCTGTGAAGGTGGCAATAAAAATGAAAATTTACAAGAGCTAAGAATGGGACCACCACCAACTAACAGAGTTTACATTGTGCTGGGGGTGGGGCGAGAGCAGAGAGTTTGGAGCAACATCCTCTGAGCTCCAGGTGAGCCTGGGCAAGTCATTTCACCTCTAGACCAGTATTTTCGAAGCGTCGTCTAAGACCAAGCAACAGCATGACTGTACTTGGTAACTTGCTATAAACATAACGGGGGCTGGAGAGAAAAGAACCCAGCAATTTGTGTTTTAGCAATCCCTGTCCCAGCCTCCCCCTCACCCCGTCTCTGAGGCATACGAAAAGTCTGAGAGCCAGTGCTCTAAACTCTTCAATTTTCTCAGCTAAAAAAGAAAACCTACCAGATGGCATTGGGCTCTGCACGCTTAGTAGAGTAGTATACAAATGTTATACACTGTACACCTACACCCTGGTGGGAATCCCAAGTTGGCAATTGCTCTGAACGACCAAGCGTAACAAAACAAACACCCTCGAAATCTTAAACGCAGAGTCCTTAAAACTGCTTTTGAACCTCATTTCTCCAACATTCAGATCACTCCCAAGGGAACACACAGTGCAAATGCAGGAGTCATTTTATGTTTTCCCATTTAACCTCCTCTCTCACGCCATTCTAATGCTTTGTGTCATTCTAGGTCCTATCAGATCAATACACCGAAAAATGATTTGGGGTAGGGTTGACGGCAATTAAAACTACTACCCAAGTAAGGACCGCAACCTCTAGGACAGCCGTTTGGGTTAGTTCTGCCTAACATACTGAACTGACCCGTCCGGTCAATTCCAAAACTCCTGCCTCAAAATGAGGCGATCCTGAGTTCACGAGAACAGCGTTAATGGACGAAGCAACACCTGTGACAGCACTTTGTGAACTGTAAAGCGCAAGGCGGACGGTGGCGATGACCACACGGCCACCTGCTCAAACAGCTTATCTCACTTGATCTTTGCATTCCTGAACTGACGACTATTGTCTTCACGTATCCACGTTAGAAAACTGAAAAAGAAAACCATTTTGTCCAAGGCCGCAAGTTGCGGAAACCTGAAACTAACAGCAAAAGCGACCGCCTGGGGCGCTGAGCGGAGGTGAAGCCCTCAACCAGCCTCCGGCACGGCGGCAGCCGCGGGAGGCGACCGCCCTAGGGCTGCAGGCAGGCAGGCAGGCAGGCGTCGCAGGCACCCCAAGAACCCGAGGCCCCGGCCTTCACCTGGAGGGGGAGGGGGAGGGGGAGGGGGAGGGGGAGGCGGAGCCGTGGACAAACCCCGAAGGGCGCAGGAATGGAGTCTGGGGACGCAAAACCCACTGGGGCTTGGGGAGCCCCCGGCAGCAGCGCGGAGGCCCGGCGGGAGGGCGGAGGCCCGGCGAGGAGCTGCAGGGGCCACGGCCTGGGCCGCACACCGGGGCAGACGCGGCCCGGGGCGCCCGCAGGCAGCGTCCGGCCCGGCCCGGCCCGGCCCGCGGGCCGCCGTGGAGGCCGCGTCGCGCGAACTGCAGCGCCGCGCGGCGGCCCCCCGGCCCCGACCGCCTCCCTGGGGGCAGCGCCCCGGGGCGCCCCGCGTCCCCTCACCTGGAGAGCCGCGGGGCCCGCAGCAGTGGACGCAGGAACCGGCCACAGCGGAACCGACGGCGGCCGGAAGTGAGGAACGGGGACCGGAACCGGCGAACGAGCCGGAAGTTCAGGTTTGAAACGGAAACGCGCTGGAGACTGCGCGGCGGCCTCCCGCGTCCGTCTCCGGCAGGGTAATCCTGGACAGCGGCTGCCAGGGATCTCCTGACCCGGCGCGGGAGCTGGGCCTTTCCGAGACTGTGGCCCGTGACCGCGGGGCGGACAGGGGGGTCCTTGGACACGGGCCAGCCCTCGCCCGCCTGCGCATGCGCCCGCTCGTGGGCGCGGAGCCGGGCGGGGCTCCGCGGGGGGCGTCTCCCGTATTGTTGCGCTGCCCGCGGCGGTGGGTCGGTGGCGTGGCCCCGGCTGCAGGGGTGTGCGGAGACCTTCGTAGGACTCGAGCCTAGGACTCGTGTGGCGTTGCCGTGTTCCGGATGAGGGCTGAAAGGGGCCCTTTAAGGCTGAAGACTTGAGCCCCCTCCGCTCCCCGCCCCGGCACCAGGGGCCTCCAACTTGAGTAATTTTAGGAGCTTGGACTTCCACCCGTTTTATGCAACGGTAAACTGAGGACCCGCAGAAAAGGGAAGGGGTGAGCCTAAGTCACTCCGAGAACCAAAGAAGCAGATCTCAGTACGAGAGCTGCCATCGAGGTCACTAAAGTCGGGCATCGAATTTTACCTCCCCTTGCCCGTCCCCACCTCCGCTCCACCTTCCCTCTGAATGCGAGGAAAGCCAGTTACAAACCCAGACAAAAGAATTGTAGACTTTGGTGGAAATTCAGAGCAGTCCCTATCTGATTCATACAACAAGCTCTCAACGGGCATCGCTTGCTGTCAGGCAAAAAACAAAACAAAACAAAATATTGCCGCTAGATTGTTGCATATGGCGCCAAATAAAACTTAGATTTTGATGTGGAAGGGAAAATGCTGACATGATACTGGTCTGAGCTATGCACCAGTCTTTGAATTACATATATTTTTACTTCTACTTCACAGTGATGTAAATAATTCACGTTCCCGTTTTGGCCACGATGGAAGGAAAGCAAAAAGCCAAGTTTCGTGTCTTCCCAGCTTTTTAGACAAGACAAACGCTATTGTATGTTCTTACCTCTTTTCTTTTGGTAATTTCTATTGCATATTGCATTAGTAGTGTATGAAAAGCTGCTTTTTTAAAAAATGAAACATTTTCAGTGAAATAAAAGTATACCCTCCTTACTTAAAAAAAAAAAGGAAGTGGGGTGCCTGGGGGGCTCAGTTGATTAAGCATCCCACTCTTGGTTTCTGCTCAGGTCATGATCTCAGGGTGATGAGATAGAGACCCCCTCCACTAGTGCTGGCTGTGGAGCCTGCTTAAAACTCTCCCTCTCCGTCTGCCCCTCCACCCCAGCTCCCATATGCCACACACACACTCACTCTCTCTCTCTCAAAAAAAAAAAAAAAAAAAAAAAAAAGGCAAGGAAAACCCCAAGTTAAAAATTTTTGTACAAAAATCACACAATAGCAGTCCAGCCAAAAAAAGATGGTCGAAACACAAGGGACTGAACTCCAGAATGAATTATTTTCTTTCAACTCAGTCTGTTCTTTATTCATGTGCTAACCAGCTGCTTGGCCACTGTATATTTTTTCCTGTTACTAGAAAAGCTTGTTTTTGTTAGTCATAAATGTCAACTAAGACATTTTAGATTTTAATTCTAAGCAAAAGGATGCATAAAGAGATTCTTCTTTTTAATGATAAAATAGCCATTGTACAAAAGGTTGATAAGTTTGATGTTACTCAAATGTAGATAATTTTAAAATTGCAAGTGTTGAACAGTGAGTGGTATTTCTTAGAAAATAATGGTAGCAGAGTATTTTTTTTTAAAGATTTTATTTTATTATTTATTCATGAGAGACACAGAGAGAGAGAGAGAGAGAAAGAGAGGCAGAGACACAGGCAGAGGGAGAAGCAGGCTCCATGCAGGGAGCCCGATGTGGGACTCGATCCCAGGACTCCAGGATCATGTCCTGAGCTGAAGGCAGACACTAAACCACTGAGCCACCCAGGGATCCCCGGTAGCAGAGTATTTTGGACAAATAGTCCAGTTAACAGATGATTTGCCCGTATCTCAGTTCTTCCATGTCCTTTTCTTTTTTTTTTTTTTTAATATTTTTTTTTCAATTTTTATTTATTTATGATAGTCACAGAGAGAGAGAGGCAGAGACACAGGCCGAGGGAGAAGCAGGCTCCATGCACTGGGAGCCCGATGTGGGATTCGATCCCGGGTCCCCAGGATCGCGCCCTGGGCCAAAGGCAGGCGCCAAACCGCTGCGCCACCCAGGGATCCCTCCATGTCCTTTTCTAGTTAGCTATATATTCATGAAATAAAAAATTATGTTAGGAATAAAGGACTTCTGGTAACTAGAAATAAATACAAAGTGGACTTTAAAAAAAGTGCTCAGAGCAACCCACAAGTGCCATTAGGAAGAGAATAATTAAATTTCTATTGCTCACTAGATCCTCCTTTTTAATGTGTGGAAAGTAATATACTTGTGCCTTACTCATAATTCTTTGCAGCAACTAAAGATGCCTGGAATTCCTCCCTAGGGTTTTGATAGGTTGTTAGGTCTAAGAGACTAAAACATGGAACCAATTTCATAAAATCAGATGATAAACTGCTGACATCACTGTGATCATGTTTGGATTAGAAGGCTAAAGGACATTCCTGCACCCAAGCCAGAAATCCTGCCACGTTCACCTGACCTGTTTACCTCCTTCCCCTTGTCTCTAGGGCATTTTGTTTCCTCCCAAGCAAAAAACAATCCTTTCTTCCTCCCTCCCTACCTCCCTCTTGCTTCCTTTCTTCCTTCCTTCCCTTCTTTCTTTCAAGTTAATGCTACTGTTTCTCCTAATGCCTGTTCCCTTGCCTTTTCCCTGGCTGCAGTCAGTGTGCTGAAATGATTAGAATCTGTCCCATAGGGCAGACTCCACAGCCTCTTAATTCAGCCTGGCAAGTTTACTGTCTTTCTCTATTTAGCTTGCTTTCCCAAATGACAACTTAAAACCACAACTCTTTTTAAACCTCAGATCTTCCAGTTTACGTGCTTGTTCTTGGCAAATGACATCGCCTTATATTTTTGATAAGAAAATAAGTCTCAGGGTGTCTGGGTGGCTCACTCATTTAAGCATCTGACTTGATTTTGGCTCAGGTCATGATCTGAGGGTCATGTGATTAAGCCCCGTGTCAGATTCTGGGCTCAGCAGGGAGCCTACTTGAAGTTCTTTTCTTCTCCCTCTGCCCCTCACTCCCTGGAAAAACAAACAAAAAAAGGAATATAGAAGATCTCACAGAGGAATTGCCTCAACTTAAGATCTCTGAATCTATGAACTAAGTTATATCTGCACCTGTCTTTGCTTCTTTTGCTTCTGTTTTTATTTGGCAATTTCCTTCTACCTGAAGCCAACCCTTATACTTGTGCTCTGGCTCCTTCCTTCTCAGCCTTCTTTAAATCTAATATCTTTTCTAGCACTTGTATTTTTAATCTTTCTCTCTACTGGTTTATTTCCATCAATGATAAACATGCCATGGTATCTTGCCATCAAGATACCTTTCCTTTCACAGTTGGGCATTTCAAAACACTGTTTACATTTGTTTAAACTTGATACAATCTATAACTGTGTATTTCAGATTTTTTTTTAATGACAGTCTCTCACTGTACTGTAAACTTTGTAAAGAACCAGCCCCTGTCTGATTAATTCACCATTATATTCTTGGAGTCTAACATGATATTGGCTAAAGCTGGTAATCAAATATTTGCTGAATGGATGAATATTAATAAATAGAACATCAAGTAATGAGAGCTTATTATATAATATATATTATGTGTATAATAATCATATCCATGAATGACTATAATCTGTGTATGGCTCTTGATGCACAGGAAAGTTCTGAAATATACACCAAAGTGTTAACAGTTCATGGTGCCATGGGATACACTCAGTTGTTAAATGAGTGTATTGAAATTATCTCTTGATAGCATCATAGAGCAAGTGATTTTCATCTTATTTATGTTTTTCTGTGTTTGGATATTTTACAATAATTTTGCATTCTTTTTAATGTAAGAATTCATGAAGGCATTCTTTTTTTAAAAAAATTCAAATAATACAGATATATCTTTACTACATAATTTTTATGCCTATCCTTGCAAGTCTTTTCTATGCTTTAGATGTATATACATTTGTATATATA
This sequence comes from Canis aureus, assembly GCF_053574225.1. NCBI lineage: Eukaryota > Metazoa > Chordata > Mammalia > Carnivora > Canidae > Canis > Canis aureus. The sequence goes on from NC_135614.1 coordinate 53,078,313, forward strand.
GTTTATATTAATGTTTAAAAATAATTATGGATTTACAGGAGGTTGCAAAGAGAGAGATCATGTGCATCCTTCACTGAGTTTTTTCCTAATGATTATGTTTTTCATAGCCTTAGTATGGTCAAAAAGTTGACATTGGTACAATGTGTGTGCATGTATGTCATGTGCTATCACATATAGATTCATATAACCACTACAGTCAAGATACAGAACTCTTCCATCACTACAAGGATACCTTGTGCTACCCATTTATGCCCACCTTTATTCCTCCTCTTACCACTCCTAACCCTTGGTGATTAATCCGTATTTACCCATGTCTTCACTCTTTCCATGGTTCTTTCTTCCTAATGTCCCTTTATTATTCACTTGTTATTTAGAGAACTTCTTTTAGCCATTCTATCAGGATAGGTCTGCTGGCGACAAATGCCTTGAGACTTCCTTCATTTGAGAATGTCTTGACTTCCCCTTCATTACTAAAGAATGTTTTCTTTGGATATAGAATCTGGATTGATAGTTCTTTTGGCACTTGAAAAATGTGCTACTTCTTTTTGGCCTTCATAGTTTCAGAAGAGAAATTTCATTTGAATTGTTCTTTCCTACTCCTTATAAGTTGTTTCTTTTTTGCACCTTTCAGGATTTTTTTTCTTTTTCGGAAGTTTGACTATGATACGTCTTGGTGGAGATGTATTTAAGTTTATTCTGTTTGAGGTTCACTTAGCTTCTTTACTATGTTGGTTTATGTCTTTTGCCAAGTTTGGGAAGTTTTTCAAAAATTATTTAAGTACTTTTTCAAGTCCACCTTCTTTCTACTGGCACAAATCTTAGATCTTTTGGTATAGCCCACAGGTCCCCAGAACTGTTTTTTGTTTTTTTTTTTTTTAACTATTTTCTTTATTGTTCAGATTGGATCATTTCTATTATCTGTATTCAGGTTCACTGATTTTTCTGTAACCCTCTATTCTTCAGTTGAGCCCATCCACTAATTTTTTTTAAATTTTATTTTAGGATATGGTGATTTTTCAGTTCTAAAATTTCCAACCTGTCTTTTCTTATATCTTCCATTTATTTGCTGAAACTTTTTTGTTTCAAGAATGTTCATAATTGTTTATTGAAACATTTTTATAAAAAAAAGAAATACTTTTATGCTGTTTTAAAATCCTTGTCCAATAATTCCAACATCTATCCTACCTCTGTGTTGACATTTGTTGTCTTCTCATTCAAATTGAGATTCTCCTTAGTCTGACAAGTATCTTCTTATTGTAGCCTGAACATTTTTGGTATTATGATACTCTGGATCTTATTTAAATCTTCTGTTGTAATAGGCTTTCTCTGATACTGCAGGGTGGGGTTAGGGAGATGCCACCTTATAACTTCTTGGTTGTGGTACTAGTACCTATCCCCATTAGCCCTTCCTGTCAACCCATGTGGGCAGGAAAGGGAACCTCATTACTGTTGCATAGTAGTTGGAGTTCAAGTTCTCTACCAGGTTTCCATTTCCACTGATACCTTCCTAGTTGGGAGGTAGAAGGATGTCTGGTCACTACTCCCCACATGGCCTCCACTGACATTATGGGTGGTGTAGGGGAGGATCTCATTACCACTGGAAGATGGTAAAAGTTCTAGCTTTCTACTCAGCTTTCTCTGACACCATCCTGGTAGAGGGGCTGGGGTACCTCATTATAGTCTGGCATGATATTGCTGACAAAGGTGGGGGTGGGACCATCACTTTTTGTGTGGTACTTGGTTGGAGTATGGCAGTGTGCTGGGGTCTCCACAAACATTCTCGTGTTCAGTGATCACTAGGAGTACTCACAGGACTCAATGTACAGTTGTATTCTCTGATGATATTTTCAGCAAAAGATTACAAAGCATAATCAGCAAAGGGAAAAGTTTTATGGAGTGAAGTCTAAAGAAAACCAGGCACGCTATTCTAAGAGTTCTTTCCCAATAGAATTGCCCAGGATGCACTAAATGTTTCCATCAGTGAATTATGATAATAGGTATAAAGTATTGTCTTCCAGGAAAGTTTATTAGAGACTCAGTGCCCAAGGTTTTTTGGGGGCTAATCATATAGATATTCATTGCCTAGTACCAATTCCAGACTCCCAGAAGGAAAGTAAGTGTATAACATAAACCATTATCATTTGCATGAACAGTCTAGGTGCAGTGAGACATCTGTATAATTTAGGGAAAGTTTAATATCAATGTAGGGAACTGTTTTATCAGTGAAGATTCCAGATGATTAGCCAAAGGCCAACCTTACAAGCAAGACTTTCTATGGCTCAGGCCTCCCACGTTAACTTTTTTCTGTATGAGTGGTTATTAACTGAATGATTTTTTTCCTTGCTAGGCTATGCCTTTCCTGGTCCTTTGTCTAGAGAGAGCAGACTTTTGGGGGCAGTTTTTGTCTGAGCCTGCTGGCGTTTCTAGGTTGCTTGCATTTCCAGCACCCAGTCTGAGAAATATGAAGCAAAAGGAAAACCCAGGGAACTCCCTGCCATGTCTTTTGAGGTAACTATCCAGTCTTCCTTTTTTCTATCTTTTAGAGTCTTCATGTATTTGTTTCATAATGCCATCCAGTGTTTTTAGTTGTACTTAGCAGAAGGAATGGGGAGGAGTGCAACAACTCCTTCTTGTCCTAGACCTGGAAGTCTATTACTTTTATCATTGGGAAAAGAGATTTAAATTTTTTTCATTGTTTTCATTAAAAACAAAACATGTATATGACATAGACTTAATTTTTTATTGAATTAAGAACACTTAATATGAGATCTATCCTCTTAAAAAATGTTTGAGTGTACCATATATTCTTGTTAACTATAGGCACAAAGTTGCACAGTACATCCCTAGAACTTAATTTTAAGCCTAAAATTGGTAGGTATAACCTAATATGGGATCTAAAAATACCAACTGTAGGAAAAAAAATTGTGATTCGCTTCCACTTATTCTAGTAATAAAGTTTATTTCTCCCAATTATGAAAATAATATGTATTCATTATAGAAAGTTGATTTTAGGGATGCCTGGGTGGCTCAGCGGTTGAGCATCTGCCTTTGGCTCAGGGCGTGATTCTGGGATCTGGAATCGACTCCTGCATCGGGCTCCCTGCACGGAGCCTGCCTCTCCCTCTGCCTGTGTCTCGGCCTCTCTCTGTGTCTCTCAGGAATAAATAAATAAATAATCTTTTAAAAAAAAAAAGAAAGTTGATTTTATTTTTCATTATTTGATAAGTGGAGTGAGAATTTTAAAGTCAATATAGAGAGCAGCCCCAGGTGGCTCAGCGGTTTAGTGCCGCCTGAAGCCCAGGGTGTGATCCTGGAGACCCGGGATGGAGTAGCATGTCACGCTCCCTGCATGGAACCTGCTTCTCCCTCTGCCTGTGTCTCTCTACCTCTCTCTCTCTCTGTGTCTCTCATGAATAAATAAATAAAATCTTTAAAAAAAAAAAAGTCCATAAAGACTACAGAGTGGCAGAAGATCCAGATTCATTTAACTTTGCCATCATTTTATAGGGTAAATATCAAGAAGAGAAATTTTCCTGTAAATGAAACTTAAACAGGCCCCTGTAGTTGGTCCTGCAGGCAGTTTCCCATGCCCAGTGTTAATGACAAAGCTTGTGCTTCTTGTTTATATCCAAAGTTCGTGCATAAGAGATGGTATCTTTTCAATCATGGGAGAAATAATTACGAATGTCCCTATCCACAAATTCTAGACTAATGGACTATTTCTTGAAATGAAAATGTTAGTATAATATATTGCTAACTAATCAACATTCAATTTGAAATCTTAAACAAGAACATCAAATTGTTATTATGTTGCAGCATTTCACATTATGAGGGCAATTTCATTTATTTGTCTTTTTACATCCATGGTGACTCATAAATGGATAAATTAGTATCTCCCATTCTTCAAGAAATATTAATGAAATGTCTAGACTTTTACAATCTAAACATTTACAGCATGACAAAGCAAGTTTTGATTACCATTAAGCTATCTGTAATGAATAGACTACTGTTATTTTATTCATCATATTTCCAATTGTCAGGAAACATTTCTTTAGCAATGTGTTTATGTCCAAAGAGCATTATACAGGGTTCTAGGAGCAGTCTTGCCTAAAATTATCCTCCTGACCTTGAGGTAATCAATTTCCCCTAACCACAATCCCTGTTTATAAAAATGAGCTTATTGAATAACCAAAATATTTTTTTGAATTCTATATTTCAGAATCTCTAGCATTTAATTCAATAGTTCCCAAACAACAAAGTATAGACCTGTACTAGATTGTTACATAGTTTCCATCATTCTTCCACTTGCAAAATAAGAAATAAAAAGATCATATAGTGTATTAGTCATAAAGCCAAATGGAAAAACCATGTTCTTTCTTTTTATTAACTATTATTACCTCTCTGTTGTCCACATTTCTCTTCTCTGGAATTTCCAGAGCTTCATTATTCACATTGAAATAGACTTTACAGAGAATTTACACTTACTATTTAGATTTTCATTGATAATGTAAAAGTGGTACATTTTTTGATGCTGCATAAATATTACCTCAGATGATTTGTTTTGAAATATCTTTTCTGATTTTAAATAATGGAAACTTAATCGGGCTAGCCTGAGCCAAAAATATGGGGCTCAGAGGGCACAATATCTGGCATGGGGAATTAGTTGGATGTTATTGAACCAGGAGTCAAGGCAAGTTTAAGGTCCTCCGTAGTAAATCTACAGACCTTACTTATCCTGCAAGTACCACTATTAATATGACTCTGACTCCCAATCTCTCTCTCATTCACCTCTAAATCCCCAAATCCTGAGAGGCTCTTAGTGCCTAACTTAGGTCACATTATCTCTGTGCTTTGGGTTCTCCCTGAGCCTGCCCTGTGTGTGCTGTGGAGGGTTCTTAGTGAAGAGGCCTCTCTGTGGGCCAGACACTCCCAAAGTGTCCTCTCCCCTGACAGTTAGTGGTGTCAATTCTCTTCAATATTATTCTTTTTCTCAACTAATTCTAGCTCATTTGGTATCAGTATTCATTTATCCACTATCTTGCTTAATGATAGTCACATTGTATCAATAAGCAAATCATTTTCTTTCTCTCCATATCACAGCTCTTTGGATTTACATTAATTTAAAATTTTGCCATCTGCAAATGTATTTTATGCTGTTGCTGTTACTAGCATTTGTAAGAGGACCATTCCAAATTACTCCATAGGTCTCAAATATTGACATGTTTCATATTTTAAATTAACATGAGTCTCTCCATTAAACTGTTTCTTAGAATTGTACCCTCTGAATTTGATTACATTTTAATAACCCCAATTTTGACATGAGTCACAATTATTATTCTCTTTTGGTATGAATTTAACCTGTAGCTTTTTTTCTCTTCATTACTTTCCCATTATAATATTTCTTTTTTTTTTTTCCCATTATAATATTTCTAATAATGGTAGCAGCTCTTATTTATTCCTGCGAGCACCATAGATGTGTTATTTTATTTAATTCTCACAACAATGTTATGGAAGTCAGATTAAAATTTTTTTGTCCTAAAAGAAAAAAATGGCAAAGTATGTTCTAGCATTTGACTCATGGTTTGAGAAAAATCATTGGCAGCAGTCTGTTTAAAACTAGAATTCATTGCTTGTGCTCTACCTCTGACCTCAGTTTCTGCTGGGGAATGCAACCTTGGGACAGTTAACATCCACAGACATCTCACTGGCATTGCTTTTTACATGTATCAACTTTTGTTTCAAATCAACAGTTAGTACATCTGCCTGATACCATTTTCTCCAGATTTCTTCTGTAACAACTAATATGGACATGATGGTTTTATGACCATACTATTGGGAAGTTTAAGTTAAACAATTGAAATACTATCTTCAGACTATCTAGAGACAGAGAAAATGACATTCACTTTTAAATAAATTTAAAACACTATCTTAAAAATTACAGTTTTGTTGTGCTTCCATTTGAGCAATTGTGTAATCACATAATGACAACAGACTAAAGAAGAGAAAATTGAAAAATACTTTAGGAGACAAAATTATTGTGTTTTTCTGGATCAGTAGAAGAGACTTGTTTAATAGCAACATCAAAAATAATATATTTTATGTAGAAATTGAATAAAATGCAAGTAATTTACTAATGAAACTCCTATTTATGTAATGTATATTTATGAAACACTGTCCTAGGAATTGTGATTCTATCATGTTTCCATTTGAGTACTTGTATTATCACTTAACTAACAGCAATAAGACTAAAAGAGAAAATACTCAAAATTATTTCATAAGGCAAAATTCTTGCTGTGTTCCTGGATTATTTTAGTGGATTTGTCAACAATAACAAAAATACCGTAATAACTATATCTACAAATAGAATAAAGTGGAAGCAATTTCCTCTTAAGATTCATGTTTAAATAATCTACAGTAATAAAACAGTATCTTAAGAATGATAATTTTCTCCATCTTCCACTTGAGGTATGGAATGATCACTTAATAGCAGTGAACCTCAGAAAAAATATCAAAATTACTTTAGGAGAAAGCAAAAATGCATTTTTCCTATGATTCTGATCTTTGGAAATAGGCTCATTAGACGGCTAGGTCAATTATGAATGTGCCTCGCTTCTGTTTTCATGTGTGGACAAAAAAACAAAATCCGGCATTTGTTTAGAGATGTTTCTTGTTGCCAGTGGAGAATGTGCTGGGCCATGGGCAATCCCTCTGTGGAAGAGATTCTTGAGGAGGCCCACACTGGCTTCCCAGAAAAAAGAACGTGATGGGAGGTCTCTTGTCAGGAACTATTTCTTGGGACCCACCTGTGATATCTGACCTTTGATAGGAGGGTGACTTAGAAGAACAGAGCCTGGGTCAGCTGCCTTCCATTCAGGTGAGAGGATTGAATCTTGTATTATTAAATGACCAAGATCATCTGTGGCATCATTCTATTGGCCTATATTTCTGAAAATGTATATGTCTCAGAGTTGTCCAAGGAAGGTCTTGAGCATCTGCCAGCATGCGGAGCACCAGGACAAGTTCTGTCTTGCTGTTGTAGAGGAAATGCTGTGTCAGGATGGAGTTGGCCTGATTGAGGAATGTGGTCCACACAGGCACAAGATCCTCAATCTTTGAGCCACCCCAACTTAATGGACCTCCTTCCTTATACCAGGGAATTCCAGCACCTCTTGAGCCTCTGCCAAATGCCCCCTTTAGAATATCAGGGACATAAATATACTTTTTTTGCAAAGTTGAGATTTAATTCTTCCTATATCATTATTTCTCTGAAGTATGGATTTTTGTTGGCTGTTTTTTTTTTTTTTCAGCTATCTCACCAAATATCATGAGCATTTTTTCTTCTTCATTATAATTGATATTCAAAGATCCAATGGTTCTCTCTGATTTGCTAAAAGTACTTGGCTTGTATTCTGTAGGTGTCCATCTCTTCACATGCATAAAGGATCTTTTCATCTGCTTTGGACAGATTCTTCCTTTCCATAGTAAATCACTTTAGGTGGAGTTCTCCATAGTCATTTTATTTTATTGATGCAGTTTAGAACTAAGTTTCTGCTGAAGCTCCGGAATCTTGCTTTAAAACTGGATTATTCTGACTGCAATGAAGCTTGTGAGTTTTTATGACCATTTAATATGATCTCTAAGTACACTTATTGTTTTTACTTCTACAGATAATTTAGTGTATATTTGGTTGCCTCTTTAATAGTCTTTAAAGACACATTTACTTTAGTCGCATAAATCCAGTTTCTTCAAAACTCCATTTAGTTAACACAAGTAAATCTTCATGACCTTGGTTTAGGCAATGATTTCTCAAGATACCAAAACCTCAAGCAACAAAAGAAAAAAATTGGTAAGTTGCATTTTACCAAAAGTAAAAACCTTATGAATCAAGGACACTATCAAGAAAGTGGAAAGATGATTCACAAAATAGGAGAAAATATTTGCAAATCCTTTATTACATTACAGTCTGGTATCCAGAATATACAAGGAACTCTTACAACTCAACAACATAAAGACAAATAATTCAATTGCAAATGGGCAAAGGATCTAAATATTTCTCCAAAGAAGATATATAGAGGACCAATAAACTTGTAAAAAGATGCTCAACATCATTAGTTGTTAGGGAAATGCATGCAAATCAAAACTACAATGAGACTTCATGCCCATTATGATAGCCCTTAAAAAAAAAATTAAGTGTTGGCAAGGATGTGGAGGAAATGGACCCTTATAAACTATTGGTCTGAATGAAAAATGGTGCAGCTAGGAAAACAATTTGGCACTTCCTGAAAATGGTAAATATAGAGTTACCGTATGATCCAGCAATTACATTCTGAAACATACCCAAGAGAAGTAAAAATATGTCGGAAAATAAAACCTTGTATGCAAATGTTCATAGCATTATTCATTACAGGCAAAAAGCGGGAACAACCCAAAATGTCCATCAGTGGATGAATGAATAAACTGTGGTAGATTCTTAAAATGGAATAGGGGCAGCCCAGGTGGCTCAGCTGTTTAGCACCACCTTCAACTCAGGGTGTGATCCTGGAGGCTGGGGATCGAGTCCCACGTTGGGCTCTCCCTGCATGGAGGGAGCTTCTCCCTCTTCCTGTGTCTCTGCTTCTCTCTCTCTCTCTCTCTCTCTCTGTGTGTATGTCTCTTATGAATAAATAAATAAAATCTTTAAAAAATATAAAATAAAATGGAATAGTATTTGGTCATTAAAAAAAAATGGAACAGATACACAGATTAACTTTGAAAACATTATTTTAGCTGAAAGAGGCCAGATAAAAAAGGTTACATATTGTATGATTTCATTTATATGAAATATCCAGAATAGGCAAATCCGTAGAGATAGAAAGAAGAACAGTTGCTGCCAGGTGGGGGGAGGCAAGACTTGGGAAAGCAGTTGATTGCTTATTGGGTATGGGGTTGCTTTTTGAGATGATGAAATGTTCTGAAACTAGAGAGTGGGGATGGTTACACACATTGTGAACGTAGTAAAAGACACTGAATTGTAAACTTTATTTTTTTTAAAAGCTTTTATTTGTTTATTCATGAGAGACACAGAGAGAGGCAGAGACACAGGCAGAGGGAGAAGCAGGCTCCCTGCAGGGAGCCTGATGCAGGACTCAATCCCAGGACCTTAGGATCAGAACCTGAGCCAAAAGCAGACACTCAACCCCTGAGGCAGCCAGGTGCCCAATTCGTAAATTTTAAAGTGGTGAATTTTATGTGACTTTTACCTCAATTTAAAAACTCTGTTAATATTCTGTGAAATCTCCATTGTCTGATGCATTCATTATGTCCAGTTCCAAGATCTCATCAATGCTCTTTTGTTTAAGAACTGCAGCCCTATCTCCTATCTTTGGGAAGTTTTTCTTTTTATTAAGTTTTTTGCTCTTTCTTTCCATCTAGCTTATTTTATTTTATTTTATTTATTTATTTTATTTATTTATTTTATTTATTTATTTTATTTTATTTTATTTTATTTTATTTTATTTTATTTATTTTATTTTTTTGGAGGAAACCCCTTTATTGCGTGTGGGGCCCCAGGAACCATCTAGCTTCTTTTAGAAGCAGATTTATGCTTTCCTGCAGGTAGGCATTTTCTTCCAATCCATGCTTTATTGCCACCTTGAGTTGTTCATTAGCTGTTGTACTTTTAAGATTGTTTTGGTGGCAGCTACTTGAAACTGAATTTGTTCTGATACATTTTTTTAAGTAGGCTCCACACTCAGCATGGAGCCCTAGGTGGGGAGGGGGCTGAGCTCACAATGGTGAGATCAAGACTTGAGCTGAGATCAAGAGTCAGAGGCTTAACTAATAGAGCCACCCAGGTGGTCCCTTGTTCTGATGCATTTTTTAAAGACTAAGTCTCTCTTATTTTTTTAAAAAAAGATTTTATTTATTTATTCATGAGAGACAGGGAGAGAGAGAGAGAGGCAGAGACACAGGCAGAGGGAGAAGCAGGCTCCATGCAGGGAGCCCGATGTGGGACTCGATCCCGGGACTCCAGGATTACACCCTGAGCTGAAGGCAGGTGCTCAACCGCTGAGCCACCCAGGTGTCCCCTAAGTCTCTTATAATATCAGTCATCAGCTCAACTTGTTCTAAATGCTTGGATATCTCTTCATAGTCTCTCTTTGAGCCCCAAGTAAAGAGTTGGATATTTCTGGGTATTTATTAATGGTCACCAGTTTTCATATTGATGATCATGTTTTGCATTAAAAAAGATTGAAACCTCCAAATTCTCTCTGAATAGGCTAAGCTTCTAAAAATATTGTCTTTTCTCCGTAAGGGCAGAAACTCCAATGGGCAGTCTTTTGTTTTTATTTGCTTAAAATTGTATTTTTAATAGAAATCTATGACTGGAAATACCATTATATCTCACAGTTATTGGTGGGGATCTGTGAGAAGCATTGTTCTAATTAACTTTTATTCTTCAGCTATCAGCTCAAATGTGCTTTTGTAAACTCATAGACTACTTGAGGCCCTTAATTATGAATTCCAGAGAAACACAATCCTTTCCTTCAGAAACTTATCATAGTTCATATTCACAGGTCCCATCTCCACCCAGAGAGAGCCATCATCCTGAATTTGGTGTTAAGCATGCCTTTCTTTGCTCACCACAAATGTATATATACCTCTGAAGTATTCAGTTTTGTCTATTAAACTACATGAATTAAATCATATATGGCATGTTGTAATTACTTTTACTCTTGAGGTTCAGCCATTTTATGTGTGTGCTTCTTTTTCACTGCTGTATAAAAAAATCCATGACATAGATAGATCACAATTTTATTATTCATTTTATTGTCAATAGAAATTTGAATCTTCCCAAAGTCTTTGTCTATGGGGAGCTATTATGAGCTATTATACATCAGAGTTTCTTATAGGTATCTTTCGCTTCACACGTGAACAGATATTTTAATTTTATACTTGGGAATAGAATCACTTGTATATGATCTGTGCTTATTTGACTCTACTGGGTGATGTGATGCCCAATTGCTTTCTAAAATTGTACCAAACTGGGATGCCTGGGTGGCTCAGCGGTTGAGCATCTGCCTTTGCCTCCGGAGTTGCTGGATTGAATCCTACATCAGGCTCTTGCATGGAAGCCTCCCTCTGCCTGTGTCTCTGCCTCTCTATGTGTCTCTCATGAATAAATAAATAAAATCTTAAAAAAAATTGTACCAAACTATATCTCCATGAAGAGAATATCAGTTACCCTGTTCTACATTCTTGTCAAAACCTTGGTAGTATCTCATTTTACATTTTTACCAGTCTAATGAGTTAAAATGGTTTCTCATTATGGCTGTAATTTGCACTTTCCTGATTAGTTATGAGATTAAGATTTTTTTCCCATTTCTGGACATTTGGATTTCTGTTTCTATGAAGAATCTTTTTGCCTATTTTTTATATGGTTTGTCTTTTTCTTATTGTCTTTTTCATATTATAGATACTAATTTTTTGTGCATTATATGTGTTGTGAACTATCTTCTTCCAGTTATGTTTTTCCTTTTCATTCTCTTTATCATGCCTTGTTGAACAAAAGTTCTTAATTCTAATGTTTTACCTTTTCCACTATGGGTGGTTCTCTTTGTATCTTGTATAAGAAATTTTTCCCTAGCACAGGTCATAAAAATATTCTATATTTTCTTTTAAAGCTTTCAAGTTTATCTTTTATATTTGATCCATGGAAATTAAATTTTGACTATGGTATTAGGTAGGAATCCATTTTCATATGGGTTTGTTTCTCTCTTGTGTAAAACACAAGGTAGGCAATCTAGCAATGCTACTCCAAGGTATATACCCTGGAAAATGACTATTGGGCAAATTCTCCATTAGACATATGAACAAGCTTCTTATAACATTGTTCATAAGAGCAAAAAAAAAAAAAACCTGGAAGCAACAGAAGGAATTTAATGTAAAGAACTAGTTATAGAGCATTGGCAGAGCTGAAAATGAGAAGGTGAGGCATATCAGAAATCAACAATTGCCGGGAGCTGCAGCCATCCCTGGGGAAGAAGACAAAAGGAAGATAATGTCATTAGAACCTAGGAACCAGGGTATATGGTAGGATCTAGAAGTTAGAGGAAGAGCCTTCTGCACCACTGGATGGACTGTGCAACCGGAGTTGCCAAAAAGCTGGAGCCATGGTAGAGTGTGAGCAGCAAGAGCTCAACCATGAAGAAGACACAGTCACTGCCAGGAATGCTGCCCAAAGCAGAGAGAGAAGAAATACAATCTCCTCTTCGTCCTGCCCTCTAGTCTACCATCTGTGCCTCTATTAGCCAAACCTAACCAAAGCCAGCGGACAAGGCAGCCTGAGAAATGTGGGCTACCAAGGTCAGCGCCCTGTGACACAGAGGTAAGCAAGCAGGAAAGGGCAGGGAATGGATCTGCACACTAACAGGCACAAGACACCGCTCATGTCTGGCCCTAATGTATCTTCCTTCTCATTTTCTCCACTCCCTGCCCCCTTATACTGCTGTCTCAGCCACATCAGATTATTGAATACTTCTAGGCTGTGCTGTGCACATTCCCACTTTCTAGCCCTTTGATCAAACCATCCCCTCAGCACGAAATGCTCCTTTGTCTCCCTTGAGGTTTACTCATCCTTCAAGTATTAGTTTATGTCCTCATCCTTGAAACCTTTCTTCCCAGTCACATAAGTTTCTCACCCTCCAAACATCCTTTAAGTATTGGGGTGCCAAGAATTCTGTCGTTTCCTCTTTTAGCTCATGTTACTGGATGACCTTAGTGGGTGATTTCATCCATCCCCATGACTTTCAACTTCCACTGAAGTAGTGATGATTCACAAATTGGGTCTTTTCTAAACACCAGACCCACATATATAGCTAGTTATTAGACATTTTCGCTTGCCTTTTTTATAATGTCTCAGACTCAGTATGTCTAAAACTTAACTACTAAACCCCCTCTTCCAGTATACTTCTACTATATTTTACTCAGTTGCCCATGGCCAATATTTGGACATCACCCAGTGCTACTCCTTTCCTCTGACCACTTCCCCAGTTATAATCAATCATACCAAGTTCTGTCAGTAGCTACCTCATTTACATCCCTCAAAGATGCACCCTAAAAATTAGGTGACACATATTAAAAGTCTTTTTTTTTTTAAGATTTTATTTATTTATTCACGAGAGAGAGGGAGAGAGAGAGAGAGAGAGAGAGAGGCAGAGACACAGGCGGAGGGAGAAGCAGGCTCCATGCAGGGAGCTCGACGTGGGACTCGATCCCGGGTCTCCTGGATTGGGCCCTGGACTGAAGGCAGCGCTAAACCACTGAGCCACCGGGCTGCCCGACACATATTAAAAGTCTTAAAAGACATGTCCAAATTTCTTATGTTGGAGTTCTAACATTTAACACATAAGAATATCATTTAGAGATAGGGTTATGGTAAATGAGATCATACTGGAATAGGGTGACACCCCCCAATACAATATGGCTGTGTCTTTATAAAAACGGAAATTTTGGACGCAGACAAGCAAATAGGGAGAATGCCATGTGAAAATAAAGAGAGATTGGGGTAATGTAGCAGAAGCCAAGGATGGCCAAAGATTGCCAGAGAACCACCACAAGCCAGTAGAGAGTCATGGAACAGATTCTTATGCACAGCCTGCAGGAGAAATCAACCTTCTGACAGCTTGATTGTCAATTTCTAGCCTCCAGAACGGTGAGACAGTAAAATTCTATTGTTTAAGCCTCTTGGCTTGTGACACTTTGTTCTAGCAGCCTTGAAAACTAATATAAAATATGCATACTTTTTGACCAGAATGATCACACCTAGTAATTAATCCTTTGAAGATAACTGCACAAATGGACAAAGGACAAGAGTGTTCATAATTGTATAACAGGAAATAACCTAAGTGTCTTAACAGTGGGACACAAAGTCCATGCTTGAGAGAAAAAGACATTCACCATATAATGAAAGGAGGCTACAAGAGTTATTATGAAGCTACTTTTTGGAGCTTAAATGTACATATGTTATAAATGCATAGGAAAAAGTCTGAAAGTGTAGTAGACATATTTACAATAGTACAATTTCAGGTAATACACATTTTCATCTTTTTGTTTATCCACCTTCTAAGAGATGTGGTTTAAAAATTAACCAGTGTTTCTAGTCTTTTTCCCCCACTAGCCTCTTATAAAAAGGATACTATCTTCGCCTGGTTAGTCACAATCTCTCCCTATCTCAACAAGGAGGAAGGAAGAAAGAGTAGGAGGGAGAGGGGAAGAGGAAGAAGGAAAGGGAAATTGAATTGATTAAAGAACTAGAATACAAAGATTAAGGAATTTAGAAAGCAAAATATCAACATGAACTGTTTCCCCAGAAGGAAAGTTTTGGGGGGAATCCCTGGGTGGCTTGGTGGTTTAGCGTCTTTCTGCCTTCAGCCCAGGGTGTGATCCTGGAACCCAGGATCGAGTCCCATGTGGGGTCCCTGCACGGAGCCTGCTTCTCCCTCTGCCTGTGTCTCTGCCTCCCTCTCTCCTCAGTGTCTTTCATGAATAAATAAATAAAGAATCTTTTTTTTTTTTTTTTAAAGAAAAGTTTTGGGGAGGTAGAGTTGTGAATGACAGAATCCAAACCAATATGGTTTGTGGGAGAAATGTGGAAGACAGCAAAAGGACACAGGAAAAATGTACCTGGGGGTTAGAAATGAGATCCTCTGGGGTTGCCTGCTTGGCTCAGTTGGTACAGCATGTGACTCCTGATTCTGGGGTCATCGTGAGTTCAAAACATTGGGCCTAGAGCTTACTTAAAAATAAAAACCCTAGAAGAATAACAACAATAAAACACTTGTTTAAAAAAAAAAAAGAAATGGGATCCTCTGTAAAGATGTTTAAGTAATGCAAGTTAAAGTTCAGGATTTCATTTCATTTTTAAATCATTCTTAGCTGTTTAGACTGTACTTTTTTGAATGCAGTGTCCATACAGAGAAAAGACCCAGTGAGTGGAGGATTTAGTTTATTATCTTTTTGTGATAAAATACAGACTCCACGAAATAAAATATGCAAGAAATAGAACTTTATTTTTCTATCTTTGAACTTAATTTTAATTTTTTGTAATTATTCTACCAGTGGTAGAAACTTAGCTTCTGATAATGCAAGTTTTCTGAGGTAGTATTTCTGAGGTGGGGGTAAACACAGGCTTAGCTAGAGTGAGTCACATGGGAGGCCCACCCCACATGGGCTTCAGTTCTTAGGACAATGATATCTTTCGATATGTGCATTATCCCATCTGTCTTTGGTCATCTGTCCACCCATGTTTCTGTCTTTTCTGGTCTGGTGAGTCTCTTTGCTAGGGCCATGCTGTTTTTGAGGCAAGGAAGGACACTCACTGGTTCTACTTTACTCCCTGAATCACACTGAGGCCATATCTACTTTACTCCCTACCACACTGGGCTGTGGATAAACTCTGAGGTCTTGTCCCCTTCAGAACTTATTATGGGACTAGAATAAGGGCCCATAAACCCATTTAAGCTACCAGATGAGAGTGTCACTCTCAATTCTTTCTAGGGTTTCTGCAATTGCATTTTTAACCCCCTAGCTACCTCCCAACACATACCATGAGTTCTTCCAACTTCTTTCTCAAAGACACTTACCAAAAAAAAAAAAAAAAAAAAAAAAAAAGACACTTACCAATATTTATCTCTTTTGCATTATCTCCAATTCTCTCTCTCCTCCTTGGCCCTGGGAAGTCTGGTCACAATTTTGTGCTGTCTAGAGTCTTCTTAGGTTTCTGAGCATCCCTTCATTGTCTCTTTCTTAGACTTTCTGTCTTCTGTCCATGAAATATTCAGCTTCCTGGCATTCTATCTTTAGACCATTATTTCTCTATTTTTCCAGGTTCCTCTTCTACCCCCAGTGAGTTAACTACCACTTCTATGCTGACTCCTGAATGTATATAGTTCCAGTCCAGATCAATGTGTGTTTGCTATATATCTCTTCTTGATCTCCCACAAGCCAATAAAAAGTCAACTTATCCCAAATTCTATGTATCTTCTACAAACCTATTATTTCCCTCTTTCTCCTGCATATTCTCTCGCTCTCTCTCTCTTTCTCTCTCTCTCTCTTTCTCTGTCTCTGGCTTTGGCTCTCTCACTTGGTAGATATGATTATAAACTGATGAGATTATTAAGGAAAAGTGCTCAGTGCTCTGAGGATGTTCAGTGGAAGAGCTCTCCATTTGTTTGAGATGGGGAATGGGGATGTAAAGAAAGAATTTCTTAGATATAACTGAAGCTGGCATTTCTGTACCTGCACAGCTCAGGAACTTGACCATGTCACTTCTTTGCTCCACATTTTGAGGACGAACATAAAGTGTTCTACCCAGGGGAGTGGCCACTTGACAGAAGGGAGTATTTTCTCATTATTTAGAATTGTTGGCAATGTAGTCATTCTTATTATTGTTTTCAAATACTCCACAGAAAATGCACTCCCTTTTTGTCTACACCCAGAGTGGACCATTCCAATTGCCTCCTCTTTGGTATGCTACTGAGAATTTGGAGGTCTCCAGCCTCCTCTCCTTATTTCCTTCTGCCTTTTCAGGTAAGGATCTAAAGATTGTTTTGCTATTTCTCACTTCTGTGTTTTTTTGTCATGCTCTCCCCTCTACCTGAAATTCCCCCATTCATACATATACTTCATCTAGCTTTTCCCTACTCTTTAAGATTCAGCTAAGTGTCATCTCCTCCAGAAAGCTGCCTATGTTCAATCAACTCCAAGTTATGTGCCCCTTCTTAGGCTTCCATATCTTCTAAATACTGAACTGCATTGTCCTCATGGTGTTCTAATCTGTTCATGACCATGTCTTCCTCAGTTATTATGCACAAACCTAAGGTAGTCTTTTTTTTTTTTTTTAAGATTTTATTTATTTATTCATGAGAGAGAGAGAGAGAGAGAGAGAGAGAGAGAGAGGAAGAGACACAGGCAGAGGGAGGAGCAGGCTCCATGCAGGGAGCCCGATGTGGGACTCTAGGACTTTAGGATCATGCCCTGGGCTGAAGGCAGATGCTAAACTGCTGAGCCACCCAGGGATCCCCCAAACCTAAGGTAGTCTTATTCATTTTTATATCTCTAGGATTTAGGGAAATACTTGTTACTAAGTATGCCTTCAACAGAAGTTTACTTAAAGATGAAAAGATAAAACTATTTTTTGTATTTCACCTTTTTATATTAAGATTAACATATTTAGTGTTTCTGAACTGTTAAGGATGTACAAGTTGATGATAAAAGGTGTTTAGTATTATTCTTAAGACAGAAGTTATAAATTCTACAGAACACTTATTTTCATGGAAAAAAATGTTTAAAGCAATCTCTTATATCTTAATATCTTCCACTTCCTTTCCTAATACCTTTTAGAAACCCTCATATGAACTTTCCAACATATCCATTTAAGGCCTGGGTCAGGGATCCCTGGGTGGCTCAGCGGTTTAACACCTGCCTTTGGCCCAGGGCACGATCCTGGAGTCCCGGGATCGAGTCCCGCATCAGACTCCCTGTGTGGAGCCTGCTTCTCCCTCTGCCTGTGTCTCTGCTTCTCTCTCTCTGTGTGTCTCTCATGAATAAATAAATAAAATCTTTAAAAAAAAAAAAAAAGGCCTGGGTCAGTCTTCACACATGCTGCCTTGATTCTGCAACATTCACAAATTGGAAAGCATTTTTGAGTTTTAAAAAGTGTTGTTCTCTAGATCTCTACAGTGTTTTTGTGTTAGCAAGACAGTTACACTCAGTGACTGAGAGTTTGGGATTCAATTATTATTCCATTCAGTTAACTATACCAGTAAATGATGATAAAATTCAGATTCTATGCTACAATAAGGTGGAATTTTAAAGAGACACTTGAAATCCTTGACAGCTGAAGCAGGGACGTTTAAAATACACATGACAGGGAACCAAATTGTGAAATGTTCTCTTTAAATCTTCTCCAAAGAGATGTGCTTGGAAATGATTCCTTTCTCCAGGGGAGAAATACAATCTGCTCCTCTCTTCCAATTGCTGCCATTAATAAACCACCAAGTCTTACAGAATTTTTCCTCCCAGTGTCTCGTATAACCATCCTGTGTATTTTAACTGCAGCAGCTTTATGCATGTTCCACCACTTCTTACCATGTCTTATGTAGTGATTCTTTAGTGTTGAAATATTTTTAAAAATCTAGAGCATTGGGTGTTATGCTATATGTTGGCAAAGTGAATTTGAATAAAATATTAAAAAATAATTATAAAAAATAAACTACTGTTAGATATGAAAAAAAAAGCTGGAAGCAGTGGTGTGCTAATAAATGTATCACAACCAGCTCTTTGGGGGGAAAGAAGCTCTGTTTGTAGCACTTTCCAATTTCCATGGTGTAAATACCCCCACCAAGGTAGATTTCAAACTATCAACTTGGTGTCACTGAATGAAGAATTGGAGAGAGATGCGTATATTCAGCTTTCATGAGCCAGTACAAGCTGCTACAGGTCCGCCCCAGTACACCACTGTCTGGAAGACTAATTTTTCTCAAGCACCATTTAAATCAGGCTACTCTCTCAAATTTGGGAATCTACCTGGACCTCAGATGTTGATTGTGGAAACCACAGATATGGTCTGTTCACTTTTCTCTATCACAAGTTCTATGCTAGATCACTTGATTGAAGACTGCATTAACCATTTAAATGATCACGTTGCTTCCACTCTGGCCCTGGAATTATTCTCCACACAGCACCCAGAGTGATCTTTTAAAAATCCTAATTTGGGCAGCCCAGGTGGCTCAGGGGTTAAGCACCTGCCTTCGGCCCAGGGTGTGATCCTGGAGACCTGGGATCGAGTCCCACATCGGGCTCCCTGCATGGAGCCTGCTTCTCCCTCTGCCTGTATTTCTGCCTCTCTCTCTGTGTCTAATGAATAAATAAAATCTTTAAAAATAATAATAAATAAATAAATAAATAAATAAATAAATAAATAAATATCCTAATTTGAGGGCAGCCTGGGTGACTCAGCGGCTTAATGCTACCTTCAGCCCAGGGGGTGATCCTGGAGTCTTGGGATTGAGTCCCACGTCCGGCTCTCTGCATTGAACCTGCTTCTCCCTCTGCCTGTGTCTCTGCCTCTCTCTCTGTGTCTCTCATGAATAAATAAATAAAATCTTTAAAAAAATTCTAATTTGATTATGTCACCTGCAGGGAGGCAGGCAGGCAATGTTGTACCATACCAGGGACAATGCCAGCTGTGTTCCATGGAGTTATACAGTACCCAGGCTGTAGAGTCACCTTAATTAGCACCTCTGGCCTCTGCTTAAAATGCTTGGTGGTTTTTCAGTACCCTTTGGGATTTGTGTAATATTAGTATTTGTGTAATAGATGGTGTGACATGGCCTCTGAGGGTCTATCTGATCTGACCTAAGTCCCCCTCTCGATACAGCTCCAATTATTCTGTTCTCTTCCCAGGGCCCCATCTGGAACTCTCCTCTCTTTGATTTTCCCATGTTAATCCCTTTTTCCTTTTTTTTTTTTTTTTTTTTAAGATTTTATTTATTTATTCATGAGAGACACACACAGAGAGAGGCAGAGACACAGGCAGAGGGAGAAGCAGGCTCCATGCAGGGAGCCCGACATGGGACTCGATCCCAGGACTCCAGGATCAGGCCCTGGGCTGAAGGCGGCGCTAAACTGCTGAGCCACTTGGGCTGCCCCCCTTTTTATGACAACTCTGCTCACAAGACAGTTTCTCAGAGAGGTCTTCCTTGAGCACCTAATCTAAAGTCCCCTCAATCTCTTTTTTCTTCTAGAGAAAAACTATTAAAAATATAAATAATATATTTTTTTATTTCCATAAGAGAAGGCTTTGTAGTTTACTGTCGTCAATTCTCACATTTAAGTTAAAATAAATACAGGGGCGCCTGGCTGGCTCAGTCAGAGGAACCTGTGACTCTTGATCTTAGGGTTGTGAGTTCAAGCTTCATGTTGGGTGTAGAGATTATTTAAAAATAAAATCTTTAAAAATAAAATAAAATACAACTAGGAGTTATTTTCTAATAGCCTCTTTCATGACACCATATTCTTTCCCTTAAAGGCACTATTGTGGGAACTGTCAGTATGCACTTTTTGGTGTCATTGATGGCAGTTTTATGCCCAGAAAAGATTACATATAATTAGTTTGGTTTTAAAAATTAAGACTCCCCTTAAGGTTATAAGATCAAAAATCTATTCAGCCATAAGATTCTAAACTCAAACTAAAAATAATATTCTATTTATAAGTAGACAAGACTTTTAACATTCCCTTTTTTAAAAAAATTTTTTTATAGGTAACGCACAATATTACATTAGTTTCAGGTGTACAACTTAGTGATTTGGCAAGTTTATACATTACTAACATTTGCTTTTAATGGGGCCTTGATTAATGCATGAGCCCATTTACAAACTTAATGTAGTTTCTCAAACATTTAAATTACATTTATAAATTTAATGTAATTTTTTAAGACATTCAATTGCCTAACAAAAATACCTTAAGTAACTGTAATATATCAAACACATAGATATGGTGAATATTAGGTTCTCTTAAACATTTCAGTGCTGTCTTCAAATTTAATAAAATTTTCTTACTGATCGAACTTAAATCACAAGTCTAATCAATTGCTCAATTATATAGTATAAGTTGAAACCACAAGGCAATTTTGTTTAATTCATTAAGATGCTAAATTCTCTAAAACATAACAAGTATTCCAAATAGTAAGCATACCCCTATTATTCTTCTAACCACAAATATATAAATAGATTTGAATTAATCAGTTATCATCATTTACTCCATTATCTTTAGTCTCAATTCTAAATCTTCCTGGAATTAAAATGGACAGACGAAGCAGACAATTATATTAAACCAAACAATTTAGGGTTATTTTTCGAGGAGGAGGGCACTGAAGATACAAGTTGACCCATGGTTTGGCTGGAACTCAGGATTTTGTGTTCTCCCAACACACTACGGGCTATCTGTGTTCATGGTAACCAGGATTCCATAGCCAACAAGGGCCCCATGCCCACTTCCTGAATGCTAGTCAAATTTGAATCTATAGCCTCTCAGGTTGTTTGCATTATGTATTGGATCCATTTAATTTATGATTGGATGCATTTAATCTCTTAAATTGTCTGCTAAATTAAATCACTCCTAAATTCTTATTTTTCCTAGCTGGCCAGGCTCCACTGTTTTGATATTTCAATAGTGTCTGATTGGATTTCACCTGTCTCCTCTAGTTTGTACACCTTTATTTAGCAACAGGGATGGATCTCAATCTACACACTCAGTATGTAAAAACTCTAAACTTGTTTTTATATAACTCACCTTCATTGATGATTTGACTCTCCATTCAACCAGGAATTGAAAACAATATTCGGGTCAGTATGCACTGCTTTTCTTCCTGGGGTTTTATCTAGGTGCTAGGGAGCTTAAGTGCCGTGACATTAGGGGAGAGGAATCTGGTCTCTGACAGCCATCCATTCAAGCTAACCTCTGCTGTGAAGTCCCTCATCCCCTCAGTTTCACAGGAACAGTCTACTCTGGCCTCTGTTATCTCCTGGCTCCAGTACAGAGGGCCCTCCTGGCACTGCTCTGCCTTGCTCCTTCCATATACCCAGTAGGGCTGAGACAATCCATTCTGCTCCTCCTGCGCCATACTGAGCTATGGAAAATTCTTTGAAGCCATCTAACATGTAATGTGTGATATGATAAATAAAAAATATATATATATATACATATATATTTGGTTTTTATTTCTGATTCCTGGCACAGTGCTCCTAGAACTCTACAAATTTCCTGATAGTAGTTAGTGTCTTTTGTCATTCATGACAAGCCCCTTTCCACCACATCTGAATTTATTCTAATGAGATGATTCTTGGCCTTTGGATAGCTTCAGAAGGGGCTGGTCACCAGAGGAACCAACCACATGATTAGAAGATTAGAACTTTCTGCCCCAGTCCCAACCCTGGTCAGAGGAGAGGAGCTGGAGATTGAGTTCAATCACTAATAGCCAATGATTTAATCAACATGCCTCATCATTAAGCTTCAGTAAAATCTCTAGAACAAGGTTTGGGAATCTTCCATTTTAGTAAGCACATTGTTGTGTTGGAAGGTGGTGTGCCTAGAGAGGACATAGAAGCTCTCTGTGTGGGCAGCCTGGATGGCTCAGTGGTTTAGCACTGCCTTTAGCCCAGGGCCTGATCCTGGAGACCTGGGATCAAGTCCCACATTGGGCTCCCTGCCTGGAACCAGCTTCTCCCTCTGCTGTGTTGTGTCTCTGCCTCTCTCTCTCTGTGTGTGTGTGTGTCTCTCATGAATAAATAAATAAAACCTTAAAAAAAAAAAAAAAGCTCTCTGTGCCACTCCCTACATCTTGCCCTATGCATCTCTTTCATTAGCTGTTTCTGAGTTATAGCCTTTATAATAAAACTATAATGGTTAAGTGTACAGTAGTTCTTCCCTTATCTGTGGGCTTTTTTTTTTTTTTTTTTTTTGTGGCTTTGGTGACCCATAGTCCACTGTGGTGGTGACCACAGTCTGAAAAAAGATGGTCCTCCTCCTGATGCATCATCAAAAGGTTGATAGTAGCTTAAGGCTGTATCACAATGCCTTTGTCATTCATCTCACTTCATCTCTTCACATAGGCATGTTATCATCTCATGTGATCACAAGAAGAATGGTACAGTACAATAAGATATTTTGAGAGAGAAACCACATTTACATAACTTTTTATAGCATATTATTATAATCGTTCTATTTTATTGTTGCTAATTTCTTACTGTGCCTAACTTATAAATCAAATTTTATCATAGGTATGTATGTATAAGAAAAATACAGTATACAAGGGGTTCAGTATTATCTGTTCTTGGAATGAAAACTTTGTGGATGAGAGGGACTACTGTAGTACTTTCCTGAGTTCCTTGAGTCACTCAAGTGAATTATCAAACCTGGGTGGGGAGGGGTCATGGGAATTCCCAAATGTGTAGTCAACTGAGCAGGTGCAAGTAGCTTGGGGACCCAATTTGTGGCTGGCATGTGAAGTAGGGGCATTTTTGTGGGGGTGAGCTCTCCACTTGTGTGTCTGGCTAATTCTAGGTAGTTTGTATTGAAGCTGAATTGGATTGTTGGGGGATTCCTGGGTGGCTCAGTGGTTTAGTGCCTGCCTTTGGCCCAGGGCGTGATCCTGGAGTCCCGGGGTCGAGTCCCACGTGGGGCTCCCAGCATGGAGCCTGCTTCTCCCTCCTCCTGTGTCTCTGCCTCTCTCTCTCTCTATCATAAATAAATAAATAAATAAATAAATAAATAAATAAATAAATAAATAAATAAATCTTTGAATTGGATTGTTTGATGCCCAGTGAGTATCAAAAAATTAGAGAATTGGTTGTTCTTAGAAAATGACAGAATTACTGTTAACAAAACAATGCTATGCTTCTTTGGAATATTATTGCTCTTTAGATCACTTTGCTTTTCTGCACCAAAGGGAGGCACGGGTAATTCTTTGAGGCTTTGCAGGTCAAGTGCCTAGACCTATCACAAAGCCATTTCTTCTCTGAGGTGGTCAACTTGCTGAGAAGGGGAGGACCGTTCTCCTCTGCTCTCCTGTGCCAAAAACCCATCTTGTATTTATGTCACTCACAGGAGCATGGTGTGGGCAATGAGATAGGATAGAGTCTCCCTTCTCCAGAGATCCAACAGCACCTAAGCTCCAATCACTTGGCTTCTGACCCTCCTCTCCTCCAACCTTTGGAAATGGTAATCTAGTAGACCCAGAAGCCTTTCTGACTCATCAGGTATTATGCTAAATCACTATTCATGCCAGAGTTATATTCTGTGCCTTCTGGAGCCTAGATTTTGAAACTCAAGAGCTAGGATAAGATTCCTGTTAGTTATCTTTGGATTTCACTGTCTCATACCTGAGTTTTTATATACAGAATATTGAGCTGAATGAATGGGTAACGGCCAAAGGGAAACAGATTGTACGAGAGATAAAAGCCACATTGATTAACATCACCAAAATATTAACCCAGCACATACTTTGGCAGTTTGTTTGGCAATTCCAAATGTTTACGGAATATTAATATTTGATGTCAGTCTTCCACTAGATTGTAAACACTGAGGGCAGAGATATGTCTCTGTTGTTTATTATTATATTAAGAAGTACCTAGAATAGTACCTAGCACACAGTAGAAACTCAATAAATATTTGTTGGAAGCATAAACTTAAATCCCTTAGGTTGATATTCAATGTTAAATGAGATGATAAGCTTGCTTTGATAAGCTAATTTTACTTCTGCACCGACCAACTTTCCGTGTCACCTGAAGTAGTATATTTACAGCCTCTGCCACTTATTCAAGACTACCATCAATTTTTTGAATATTTTGTTTTCCTTGCTAAAATGTTTTCTCTCCTCTCTAGTAATCATCTTTTCTCCTTTCAAACTATGCCTTCAAAACAAAACAAAACCCAAAACCTATGCCTTAAAACTGACCTCCAAAGAATCTTCTATGATTAGCCTTACTTGTCTATTCCCTCAGTTTTATTCAGTCCTCCTTTTAAAAATATATATTAAACAGCTGAGTGAAATAAGTCAATTGGAGAAGGACAAACATTATATGCTCTCATTCATTTGGGGAATATAATAGTGAAAGGGAATAGAGGGGAAGGGAGAAGAAATGGGTAGGAAATATCAGAAAGGGAGACAGAACATGGAAGACTCCTAACTCTGGGAAACGAACTAGGGGTGGTGGAAGGGGAGGAGGGCAGGGGGTGGGGGTGACTGGGTGGCGGGAACTGAGGGGGGCACTTAACGGGATGAGCACTGGGTGTTATTCTGTATGTTGGCAAATTGAACACCAATAAAAAATAAATTTATTATTACTATATATATATATATTAAACACTTACTGTGTATTAGATACCACTTGAGGCATTGGAGACATAAATTAGAGAAAGTCTTTGTTCAAATAACCAAATACATAATTAAGGCATTTCTAAATAGTAGTGAATGCTTTTACTTTTATTTTTTTTATTTTTTAAAAGATTTTATTTATTTATTCATGAGAGATATGGAGAGGCAGAGACACAGGCAGAGAAAGAGGCAGAGAGAGAGAAGGAGGCTCCATGCAGGCAGCCCAACGTGGGACTTGATCCTGGGTCTCCAGGATCATGCCCTGGGCCGAAGTAGGTATCAAACCGCTGAGCCACCCAGGAGTCCCTAGTGAATGCTTTTAAAACACAAATACAGGATGGTGTGTTAGAAAGTGATTGGGGCACAACATTAGGTCAGGATTTAGGAAAGGACTTTTTGAGGAGGTGATGTTTGAGCTGATGGGAGGAAGATGTGAGGTTGAAGCATTTCCAACAGCATTTTTGGCATGAAGATGAACAGGTACAAAGTACCTGGTACAGGCATAAATTATTCCTGGAAAAGCAGGGGTGAGATCATAACTGGAGCTGCATGAGCAAGAAAGTGGTAGGAGTCAAGGTAGAGAGGCAGGCAGTGCCAGATCAAGCAGGGACCTGTAGGCTAAGAACAGGAGTGTGCATTTTATTCTAACTGTAAGCGGGTATTTTGGAGGCTTTGAATCTTGGACATGTCATGGTCTGATTTATATTTAAAAAAATTCATTTGGTTGTTGGGTTGGCTATACAGACTACAAAAGCAAAAGTAGAAGGACCAGGTAGAAAGTAATTACAGTAATTCAAGAGATGGAACAAGGGTGGTAGTGAAAACGGAGCAGACAGATTGGGGATCTATTCTAGAGGCAAAGCTAATAGGTTTCCTTGGATTTGTTGCAGTGGGAGTGGAGTCTGGGATGGATGTGGAAAGAGCAAAATAAAATTTGATTTCTAGATTTCTTTTTTTATTTGAGCAACTGGGTGTTGGTTGTATCATATACTAAGATGTGGAAGCAGGGAAAGAAAGATTAAGGTGGGAAGGCAGGGGGAGTCAAACTTTCTATTTAGTTCATATCAAAGATGCCTATTAGACATGTAAGCACAGATGTGAAGTTGAAGTTGAATGTATGAACCTGGAGCCCAGCGGAAAGCCAAAGTACATATAGTAGTCAAGAGGAGAGGCTGTGAGCTCAGCTTACCCAGTTTCAAATCCTGGCTCCCTCTCTCTATGTGGGCTTGAACAATTTACTTAACCTCCTTGTGCTTTACTTTCTTCGTCTATACATTGGGGATAAAAATAATATCCCACAAATTTGTTGTGAGGATTAAATTAATACACATAAAGAGCTTACAGTTGGGTCTGGCACGTAGTAAATATCCTATTGGATAATGGTGTTAACTATTATTATTAATATGGGTACAGGTGAGGGCTGGAACATAAATTTGGGAGTCATCAATGGAATCTTAAAACTGTGAGATTAAATGATTTCTCCTCAGGAGACAGTGTATTTAGAGAAGTGAAGGGGCACTGGGGCAAGCTTTGGGTCCCTGCAATGTTTAGAGTTGAGGTAGTGGAAGGAAAGTAGCCCCAGAAGAGGAGAAAGAGGAGGAGCAGCCAGTTGGTAGGAAGAAAACCAGCAGTGTTAAATAGGGTCCCCCCAAATTCATGTCCATCTGAAATCTCAGAATGTGACCATCTTTGGAAATATGGTTTCTGCACATGCAGTTAGTTAATTCAGATAAGGTCATACTGGATAACAGAGGGCACTGAATCAAATGACTGCTATTCTTATAAGAAGGCCATGTGATGGTAGAGGCAGAGATTGGAGTGATATGTCATCAGTAAGTCGAGGAATGCCAGGGTATCTGGGAGCCACCAGAAGCTGGAAGAGGTGAGTAGTAGTTTTTCCCTTGAACCTTCAGAGGGAACATGGCCCTGCTGATACCTTGATTTGGGACTTCTAGTTTCCAGAACTGTGAGAGAATACATTTCTGTGGTTTTTAGCTTCCCAATTTGTGGTACTTTGTTACAGCAGCCCTACGAATCCAGTGCAGAAATTAAAAACTGGAAGTGTTTCTAGAAAGAAGGTGACAGGCTCTCTGAATGCTACTGGTAGTAGGAGTAGAATAAGATGAGGACTGGCCAGGGACTATTGGAACTGCCTATGAGGAAGTCTTTGATGCTCTTGTTGGGAATGGCTTCAGTGAGGCATTTAGGGGGGACTTCCAAGTGGAGTAGATTAAGGGACAAATGGAGGGTGAAGAAGTTGAGACAGCGGCTATGGACAACTTCTCAGAAAATCTTCAAACTGAAATGGGGGTGATGGTTGCAGGGCATGAAGTTAAGGGATTTTTTTTTTTAAGATTGCCATCCTAAGCATGTTTGTATGCTAGTGGCAGTTATCCATGAGACAAGGAAGAGAAGATGATGGTACAGGGAAAAGGAGAATTATTGCAGGTTCTAAGCCCTTGAGACAGCAAGAAAGGCTGCGATCCAGATCGCTAGTGGAGGATGTGACCTTTGACAGGAGCAGGGAACTTTCTCCCACTGGAGGGAAAGAAGGCCCAGAATATTACCACAAAGACTGGTGGATCATAGCGGAAAGATGAGAAATTTGGTTGACTGTGTCCATCTTCTTAGTTACTCACTCAGGTGAAAGTGAGTGTAGGACAGAATGGGTGGTATTAGAGGTTTGAGAAGAAAGCAGAATGAGTCATTCTAGGGAGTTGAGAACAGTCTTACCAGGACAATGCAGTGGGTTTGTGCAACAGTGCTGAAGGCTAAGCTTTGAGATTCATTGCTTATGGAGTTTATCCAGCAGTATCAGCCTCTCAGATGCAGGTGCCAAGCAGATGGTTAAGAAAGTTAAGAACATTTATAAATGAGAAATTTAAATGATACACTATAGAATCTATGCTGGGTAAAGAGAGATGTAGGGGCCTCAGAAGGGTATGTAAAGAGTTTATAGGGTCAGTGGATTGGAAGTTTGAGGCTGAGAAGAATGCGTGAGTATATATATATAAAAGTAAAAAATCAGAATATTTGTAGGAGTAATCAGAGAGAAAGATGCTCAAAATTGAGGTTTTGGAAGTTGATGTAATGACAGTTTAAGATGTAACTCTGAGAGAGTATGGGAAGGAGGCAAAGATCATTTAAGAGAGGGAGTTAAACGAAGAAATGAAGAAGGGTAGAATGAGAAACAGCTGCTTAACAGGCATGGGGTTCTGTTCTGGGGCAATGAAAATGTTTTAGAACTAGGTAGAGGTGGTGTTTGTACAACACTGTGAATATACTAAATGCCACTCAGTCGTTCAGTTTAAAATGGTTAATTTGATGTTATGTGAATTTCACCACAATTTAAAAAAAGAAAAAGAGGGATGCCTGGATGGCTCAGTGGTTGAGCATCTGCCTTTGGCTCAGGCCATGATCCCAGGGTTCTGGGATCAAGTCCTGCATTGGGTTCCCTGCAAGGAGGCTACTTCTCCCTCTGCCTATGTCTCTGCCTCTATCTGTGTATCTCTCATGAATAAATAAATGAAATCTTAAAAAAAAAAATAAAAAGAAAACCCCACATGGATTATCTGTTGTTGAAGTCACCAAGAATGAGGACACATTTAATCCTACAAAGAATATATGAAGTGCTTTGGGTAATTATCTTTATCCTAAAAATAAAGGAACTGAGGTATAGAGAGGTTAAGTAACTTGCCCAGTGTCACCTAACTAGTCAAGAGTAAGGCTTAGATTTTTTTTTTTTAAGATTTTATTTATTTATTCATGATAGTCACACACAGAGAGAGAGGCAGAGACACAGGCAAAGGGAGAAGCAGGCTCTACGCAGGGAGCCCGACGTGGGACTCGATCCCGGGTCTCCAGGATGGCGCCCTGGGCCAAAGATAGGCACCAAACCGCTGCGCCACCCAGGGATCCCAGTAAGGCTTAGATTTAACTGGAGTTTGAGTTCTAGACTCAGAGATGTGGAGGCTCGTGGGTGGCTCAGTCAGTTAAGTGTCCCACTCTTGGTTTTGGCTTAGGTCATGATCTCAGGGTCCTGGGATCGAGCTTGGCATCGTGCTCTGTGGTCAGCAAGGAGTCTGCTTGTCCCTCTCCCTACCCTCTGCTCCTCCCCGTTTGTGCTCTCTCTTTCAAATAAATACAAATCTTAAAAAAAAATTAAAAATAGACTCAGAAATGTGACTCTGTGTTACTTTTTCTGGCATGGCTAGTCTGACATGAAGCAGGGTACAATGTGATAATTCATGTGAACCACTGACAGAGCCTAGAACACAGTAAATAACCAATAACTATTAAACTCTCTTGCACAAACTCCTCAGTATTGCTTCATTTCCTTTGAAGTCCAGAGTCCTAGCATGGCATAGAAAGTCTTTGCTGAGCTCCTGAACAGAGCCCAGTTTACTTCATCAATCCTTGTATTCCCTCTGTAAATCTTAGATCCAGTCATAATTGTATTGCTTTTCATTTCTTACATGTACTTTACACTCTGGGGGGGTATCTGCTTTTGTTACATACTAGCCCTTAATATTTTTATTCAGAAAATTTATTTTATTTTTCCTGCCCTCCAATGCAAACTTGGACAGATCCCAAGACTTCTTAATGAGCAGTCCTACTCACTCTAAGTTACAGATCTAATTTGGTAATTAGAATGTGTCCACTCAAGAGATTAATTAAATGCTTCAATCTCCCTTCAAACAGTGAGAGTTCTCTCCATATGTGAAGTGGTAGACTTCTGCTCTGTCCCCACTTCCTTCCTTCCTGTGTACCAGCAGCTGCATCAGACCCCACCTGGGTGAAAGCTGCCCAAAGCAGGACAAGTCAAGAATGGGGAAGTTCATACTTGTTAGTAGCCTTCAAACTCTCTGAATCTGGCAGGTGGCTAAACTTGAATCTTTCTCTCCTGGTGCCTAGTGCACATGTCTCTCTCTCTCTCTCTCTCTCTCTCTCTTTTTAATAGAGGCTGATTGAGAAAGATATATGGACAATACAACTGAAAAATATCACTGACTTGCTAATGGCTCAGGATGCTAGTCATGAAGTGACTTAGATGGAGGACCTGGTTCCAAGAGTGCTTAGGCTATTTCCATACTGGTTACTAGTTACTTTGTATAATCTGAACAATTAGTACCAGATTGCTACTGGTATATAAACTAGGAGAAGCTAGCTCACTTTTTATAACAGATCAGCTAAAGCATGAAGCTGGTGACCCTCCGTGAGTTGTTTGAAGATTTCTTAATTATGGTATCAATGACCTGGATGGATGTATCTTTATTCTAGGCAGTCACATGTGACTCTCAAAATTGGATTTTTATCTCTATCCAATTTCTTATTGTCAGGGCCCTCTGCCCTTCTATTTAGTCCTACTGTAAAAGGCCCCAGACAATTGGGGTCAGCCTGCCCTGTTTCCCATGTGGTGCACATTTGCTCCATGGGAAACACCCACATACCTCTTACTTCCTTTGACAAACTCTAGCAATGATCATCCATCCCAAGACAGCCACAGGTTGCTTTCACTCTCTCAGGTGGACATCAAGCACCAGCCCTTTGCAGGGAACACATTTCAAACTCTGTGAATGGTCTCATGGAAGATCTCATCACTATTAGACCAGAGGAGAAGGAGGCAGTATCCCCCATGATGTCTCATTTGCTTGGCAGTACTGACAGCAATAGCTGTCTCCAAAGAAACTTTTCTCAAATCCTTTCTTTACTCACACTTTTACAGCATTTAATAACCTTATCTGGCTAAATGGGTCCAGGAGTCTTAGAACTAGTTTGCTCACATTCCTTTTGTAAATTATGCCCATAGGAGAATTTGCTTCACACCCATGCTGACATCTGATTCTATTGTTTTGGCACCTCATTTAACACTGAGGCAAGAAGTGTTCCACGTAAACATCCTTTCTGAAATGTGTATATAAAATGTGTGCTCTTACCCTCTTTGCCTCACTCTGTAGTCACACCAGCTGATTCCTACCTATTTTTAACACTTAGAATGCCTTTCCCTTTCTTCCAGCCCATGACCCCACAGAATGGGTGAATCCATCCCATTTGTGTTTCCATGGTAACTTCTGCCCACCTTAGCATAACTATTCCATTTCACTTTACATTAAAACATTTAATATGTCTGTCTGCAAACCCAAGGGATTGGAAGTTCTTGGGGACAGGGATTCTCTTGAGATTTACCGTTACATATTCAAAGACTAACACAAAATGTAAATTACCATTAGCAGTAGCGTCAAAAACATAAAATATCTAAGAATTAATGTAACAAAAGATAATGTAAGACCTCCATGTTGAAAACTAGAAATCTCAACTAGATCTTAGGTAATTTAACAAGCACAAATTCCAAATTTGATTCCAAAATTGATAAAGAAATGCAAAGAGCCAAGATTCTCTTGAAGAAAACAAAATAAAACGAAGCTCAGGGGAGAGGACTTGCTCTACCACCTATCAAGACTTCTTATTTAGATTCAGTAATTGAAACAGTTTGGTATCTACCAAAGACAGACGAATCAGTGGGATGGAATAGTTCAGAAACAGACCTACTCAAATACACATATCTGACTTGGGATGGCACTGTGGAGCAGGCGGGAAATAGGCTTAAAAGAAGCACTAAACATTTAAAAAATATTAAATTAAGGATTTATGTTCATTAAAAACACCATTTAAAGAATGAAAGGGAAGTTATGGAACAAGAGAAGATTTTTTCAGTTTAGATAATTGACAAAGAGCTTGCATTCAGAATATAAAGGATTATAAAACAACTTTTATATAAAACAATATAAAGGAAGACAAACAACCCAGGAGAAAATTGGGCAAGAGCCTTGAACAATTATACAAGAGGAAGTCTGAAAGGCTAGTAAACATATGAAAAGGTACTCACCCTCATCAGCAATTGGGGAAATGCAAGTTAAAAACCCCAGGAGAATGGTTAAAATTTAAAAGCTGACAATGTCAATTGTAGGCTGAAATATAGAGCAATAGGACTCTGAGGGATTGGTGTTGGGAGTGTAAATTGGTGCAAACACCTCTGAAGACAATTTGGAGTTACCTAAGAATGTTGAATACCTGCAGACTATGGCCCAGCAATGCACTTCTAAGAAAATGTGTGCCTGTGTGCACTGGGAGACAAGTGTAAAAATGTTGATGGCATAATTTGTAGTAGCCCCAAACTGGGATTTGGGTGTTCATGAACCCAAATGTTCATACATAGCAGAATGAATAAATAATGTTCTCTCCATGTGATAGAATTCTATACCACAATGAAAATGACTGAACTGCAGTTTCACATAAGAAAATAATTGACTCTCAAACACAATGTTAAGCAAAAAAAGCTGGTCACCGAAGAATATATACTGTATAATTCCATGTATATAAAATTCAAGTACAGGCAAAACTAAACAACATTTAGAGATTCATACTTAGGTGGTTAAACAAAGATAAGGAAGTGACTATATTAAAGTCAGAGAAATGGTTACCTTTGTGGTGAGATAGTTGTGATGGGAAAGAGTATTGGGGATTTTCTGGGGTATTAACAAGCTTCTATTTCTGGAGAGTAGTTAAATAGTTGAGTTTTATAACAATTTGTTAAGTTGTACAATTGTGTTTCTACCTCTCATTTTTTTTAAGTTACATCCTATGTTTATAACAGCATATTACTCTAACAAATTAAAAGGATCAAATGCCTTAGGACTTTCTTAACTGCAAACAGCAGAAAACACAACCTGTCTAAGCAAAAAAAGGTAATTTATTGACGAATGTAGTTAAAGAACAGGAGGTGGACATGCTGGCTTTGGATGGGGCTTAGAACAGGACTCATACACTGGGACCAGATCCTGGTTTCTTTTTATGTTCTTTTACCTGCTTTGAGTCATTTTCAAGTTCTTACCTTTTAGATCCAAGATGACTACCTGTAGTCCCTGAAATTATAAGATTCCTTTTTTAGATTAAGCAGGAAAGAGAAACTTTGTTCTTTCAATAGTTGAATCCAAAGCTCTGGTGTTGAGTGTTGCCCTGATTCTCAGGTCATGGGTCCTTCTCTGGACTAACCATGTTGGGAGATAGGATAAACTGATTAATACACCAATAGACTACATGGCTAGAATGTGCAAGATTGTATTAAAAAGGGAAAAATGGAGGGATCCCTGGGTGGTGCAGTGGTTTGGCGCCTGCCTTTGGCCCAGGGCGCGATCCTGGAGACCTGGGATCGAATCCCACGTCAGGATCCCTGTGCATGGAGCCTGCTTCTCCCTCTGCCTGTGTCTCTGCCTCTCTCTCTCTCTGTGTGTGACTATCATAAATAAATTAAAAAAAAAAAAAAAAGGGAATAATGGGTATGGGGAAGCAACTAACAAATGTCTATGACAATATCCATTTATTCAGCTGAATATCATCATGCAGCACACAATTTTGTATTACTACCCATCCCAGTCTCAATCAGAATCAATACAGATAAAGTGGGTGGGATAGAGGTCCGCCAGAAGAGCTTAAATCTAAAAACAATGGCAACAATACATTTTCCACCTTGCTGATATGTTAGAGATTCAAAACAGGCACAAGCACTCAGATTGATTAAAAGCAAAGCTGTTTTGTAAGGCATAACAATTTAAGGCAATGAGTGAAACTTGATTGGGTCTTGGGTTAGGAAAAAAGTTACCTGTAAAACATATTTCAGGGAGAACTGTGATAGTAAACGGTAAAAGTAGTAGGGAATTAGTAAAAGATTAGGGAATTATAATTCATTTTCTTAGGTGTGGTAAGGTCATTTGATAATATTAGAGAAAGCTTCAGAAGAAGCAGGCTGGAGTACTGAGGGGTGCAGTGTGTTGATGTCTGCAACTTATTCTCAAAGAGCTTAACACACAACACACACATATAAAGCAAATATTTAAAACTTTAACAATTGTTGAATCTAGATGGTGAGTATATGAGTGATGATCGCAATTAAAAAAATCTTATGTATCTTTGAAACTCTTTAAGATAAAAAAACTGGGGAAATAAAAAATATTTTGGGGAAAATCTGAAAAATCCAAACCAAACAACAATGTATTTTTTCCTCCTGTCTCAGGCATTAGGTCTAAAGGAAGAAGAAAAAGATAAATTTAGGGGCAAATTTAGGAGCACCTGGGTGGTTCAGTTGGTTAAACATCTGCCTTTGGCGCAGGTCATGATCCCAGGGTCCTCGGATTGAGCCCTGGG
This sequence comes from Canis aureus, assembly GCF_053574225.1. NCBI lineage: Eukaryota > Metazoa > Chordata > Mammalia > Carnivora > Canidae > Canis > Canis aureus. Next base: position 53,112,431 of record NC_135614.1, read on the forward strand.
GACTCCCAGCTCAGCAGGGAGTCTGCTTTTCCCTCTGCCTCTTCCTCTGCTTGTGCTCTTTCTCTCTCAAATAAGTAAATAAAATCTTTTTTAAAAAGATAAATTTAGGGCAGCCCGGGTGGCTCAGTGGTTTAGGGCCGCCTTCGGCCCAGGGCCTGATCCTGGAAACCCGGGATCGAGTCCCACGTCGGGCTCCCTGCATGGAGCCTACTTCTCCCTCTGCCTGTATCTCTGCTTCTCTCTCTCTCTCTCTCTCTCTCTCTTGCTCTGTCTCTCATGAGTAAATAAATAAAATCTTTAAAATAAAAAGATAAATTTATTTTTAAATTAAAACTATATAAGTTCTATTGCTTTTCCAATTATCCATGAAAAATATTTATTTGCACCAATTGTGTGTATGTATTTCTTATTGTTTAAAGGAAATTATAATTTTATCTCTGATTTTAGTACAGAATAAGTGTTGCTGGGACGCCTGGGTGTCTCAATGGTTGGGTGTCTGCCTTTGGCCCAGGGCGTGATCCTGAGTCTCGGGATCGAGTCCCGTGTCGGGCTCCCTGTGTGGAGCCTACTTCTTCTCCTTCTGCCTGTGTCTCTGCCTCTGTGTGTGTGTCTCTCACTAATAAATAAATTTAAAAAAATCTTAAAAAAAAAAAATGTTGCCAATCAGATACCAAAGACAGAGGGAATAACATATATTGAGGACTTATTTTGTACCAGGAATACTAGCATATATTGTTTTATTTATTTTTTATTATAATCCTGTAAAATAGATACTGTCATTATCCCTATTTTACAGAGGACAAATGGAGATGTTTATAAATTATGAACATCTGGCACAGGGTCCCATATTTAACAGGTAAGGGTATCTGAATCTAAGAGAGTTCTTTCCTCATATACTGCTGGTGGGAATGTAAAATGGAGCAGCCACTTTGGAAAACAGGTAAACACAGAGTTACTATATGACCAGGTAATTCAATTCTATTCTAAGTATATACTCAAGACACACGAAAACATGTGTCTACACAAAAGTTTGTATATGATACTAATGATTATAGTAGCACTATTCATAAGAGCCAAAATATGGAAACCACCCAAATATCTATCAACTGATGAATGGCTAGACAAAATGTGATATAGCCATACAAAGGAATGTTATTTGGAAAAAAAAAAAAAAGAAAAAAATAAAAAAAAAAGGAATGTTATTTGGCAATATAAAGAAATTAAATAACTCTCCATGCTACAACATGGAGGGACCTCGAAAACATGTTGCTAAGGGAAATAAGGCAGACAGAAAAGACCACATCTTGTATGACTTAATTTATATAAAATGTCCAGAATAAGCAAATCTGTAAGACACAGAAGGATTAGCAGGTGCCTAAGGCTGGAGGGAAAGAGAGTTTTTGTATTTTGGTTTTTTTTTTTTTGGAAAGGAGATGGTGATGAAAATGTACTAAGTTGATTGCGTGATGGTTTCACAACTCTATGATAATCTACTAAAAACCACTAAGTCGCACACTTTAGAAGTGTATCGTGTGGTACATGAATTCTATTTCAATTATATCTAAAAAAGAGTTAATTTCTCTTTACTGAACCATGTTGCCTAAGAAGACTACAGTTTTCCTCTTAGAATTGACTTTCAAAATCAAATCATGAGGGTAGTCAGGTTGAATTAAATTTTATATATCATTTAGACTCTTCTACTCAAGAAAGTTAATTATTTTGGAATTAAAGAAAACCTCATGGTGCGCCTAGGAATAAAATGAGTAAATAAATTGAATATATGATAAGCCTCCTTTCCCCTGTATTTCCAGTGTTGGCTATCTGAGTTTTTTGGATTTGGGCCCCATTATCTGAAGTCTGTTATATGAGCTCTTTTTTTTTTTTTTAAAGATTTTATTTTTTATTCTTTTTTTTTATTTTTATTTATTTATGAGAGAGAGAGAGAGAGAAGGGCAGAGACACAGGCAGAGAGAGAAGCAGGCTCCATGCACCGGGAGCCCGACGTGGGATTCGATTCTGGGTCTCCAGGATCGCGCCCTGGGCCAAAGGCAGGCGCCAAACCGCTGCGCCACCCAGGGATCCCTGTTATATGAGCTCTTATCTCTGGATCCAGAAGGCATAGTGAATTGGCTATCAATTATCTGCAGATTTGTAACAGAGGACAATTTCTATGGGATTATTAGCAATAGTTTTTTTTTTAAAGATTTTATTTATTTATTCATAGAGACAGAGACAGAGAGAGAGAGGCAGAGACATAGGCAGAGGGAGAAGCAGGCACCATACGGAGAGCCTGATGTGGGACTCGATCCGGGTCTCCGGGATCACGTCCCGGGCTGCAGGCGGCGCTAAACCACTGCGCCACCAGGGCTGCCCAATAGTTGGTTTTATAAGGCATTCAAGCATTAGTCTTTTGGAATAACTAGGGCTATAACAAACATGCACTTTTCCAAACTTAGAGAACAGGAGAATAACCTTTGGAGTCCACAGTCTCCCATTCCACCATCATACACATTCCACTTCTTTCCTTCTAGCCCTGAAGATAATTCCTTTTATGGCCAGGTTGTAGCATTTGGGCATTTTCTTAAGCCTGGTTCCAGGTACTTACAAGTTTTACTCTTGACCTTTGCTGTTTTGGGTGAGTTGGGTGCCTCTAGCAAGTCGTTTCTACACTGCGCTTTTTATTTGGGCCATCTTCGGCAATCTTCTCTATAGCCCCACCCCCAGTTCTTCTCTCTGTTTTTTTTTCTTTCTAGTTTCATTCAGTTACCTGCATCTGGCAATGTGGAGCTTTCCCAAAACTGGATTAGCAGCAATATAATAGCAGTAACCCTTTCATTACCAGAGTAATTTTCTTTACTTGTTTTGAGCTTTAGCATTTATAGGCAGCTACTGTAAAATTCAAAGGTGAAAAAGACATGTGACTTTTTCCTGCTTTTACAAGTCTGGAGTACTTATTATTAGTGAGGGTTATAGGATTTCGAAGCCTTTTTTTTTTTTTTTTTTTCCTTTAAAAAAGGAAATGTGAGAGCTGAGGTAAGCTTCTCCTCCATTTAAACAAAACACAAATCTGGTAACAATATTAAAGGAAAATTTCAAGATTCTGCAATTTACCCTAAAAGAATAAATAAATCCAATTAGAATTTAAGGTCATATAGATTTCGACTTTTTGCAATGCTTCTGACCTTAGATTTTTTTGCCTGAGTCAGTAGTAAGGTTGTTAAAGTGAGGAGGAAACCAAAGAATAAAGCTTTGCTTTCTTGGGCACTTTTCTATTCTAGTCATTAGTCATGTGGCCTCTAATTTCTTACCAGACTATATATAAAAAGACTCATAAAACTGCTGCTCTATCATGTATCAGGCTTGGTTATTCCAAAGTAGTCTAAGGCACCAGGATGAAAGGTGTCTATGGAAAGTTATGAACACACTTCCCAGAAATTTTTAAAACTTCATTTCTATAGAGCTATCAAACTAGTGGAAAGAAAGTTCCTCTAAATCTGACTGAATGATATGTCCAGGAATTATATTTGCTAAAGGTGGAGCTTGCTTTTACAATTTTAGCAAGATACAAAGGTTGTGAGGACTTGGAGGTTTACTATTTAAAGTACAGAAGACAGACTTGAATTTCCAAGGGGGGCCCCCAACAAAGAAATCTAGACTGGAGTAGGTTAATTTCTCTGGTCCATGCAGAAGTGGAGGTTTCACAATTCCAGTATGATCTAGTATAGTCGCAACATCTTACCTACTACTGGGTGTGTATTTTCAGTGTACATGCGGCGCTGCCAACATCAAAGGCCAGACTGGTTTCTAGTAGCGACTGGATCTCCATCTCCAGGAACTCACCAAAGACACAGCAAGGAACAGTGTAGGGTTTTTTTGTTTGTTTGTTTGTTTGTTGTTTTTTTTTCTCCCTGGGGAAAAAGGAGGCAGATGGGGTGAGGGATTTGTGGAGAGTCGTGAGGCCCTAGAAAAACCGGGGAACGAGGAGTCCAGCAAAGCTTAGAAGCCTAGCAACATTCTTGTTTTGTTCTGCGCACACACGACGTGCCTCAGGCTTTGTTTTGGGAAGTGGGGAACAGTTTCTGCCCTAAAAGGTGTTAACATTTAGGGTAGGAAGGCTGGTCAGTTGGGGAGAAAACAACCGAGCCTCCTTGACCTTGGGAACGGGGTGTATACACTAATCTCTGTTTTGACCCTTGAACCAAACGAAACAAATACCATTTAATTTCATACAATAAAATTCCTTGAACAAATTCTTTAAACCAAAGGGCGGAAATTTAAAATCAAGGGATAACCCGTGAACGTCTTCAGTGGTGCATCCACTCACTTATTCGACAGGGGCGTAAGGAGCCCCAGTTGTGTGCTAGGCATTGCTGAGCCATCTCAGACTTGGTTCCCGACGCCATGGAGTTGACAGTCCAGCCCAGTCAGCGAGGGAGTTAAAAAAAAATTCCAGCATCGTTGCTACTGCGGTTGCACGGTGAGGATCAGCCCCTCCAGTCCTCCCACGTGGTCCCGGCAGGTGAGTGTGGGTGCGAGCGCGTGCGGCTCCGGTGTCGGGGAGTGTGAGAGCACACGTGTGTCAGAATGGCGCGTGTCACAGTGCGCGTGCAGGTGTCGGCGTGGTGCGCGTCTCCATAGCTGCCTGAGCCCGGCCGCGTGGGCCGCGTGTCTCCCGCCCACGTACCGGAGGCGGCGCGGGAAGCCCCGGGCCGGTGCGATTGTGAGTGAGCGCGGGAGCGCGCGCCGGCGCGTGCGCGTGCGCGTGCGCGTGCGTGGTCGGGGGCGGGGGCGGGGGCGGGGCGCGGCGCGCGCAGGCGCAGAGCGCGAGAGCGGACCGCGGCCGCCGCAGAGCGCCGGGGGCGGGAGGAGCGAGCGCAGTAGGCCATGGCTGCCGCCGGCTGCTGAGGGGCTCGGCCCGCAGCGCCTGCTGCCGCGGACGATGGTGACCGCACGGGTCGGGCCGCTGCCGCCGCCGCTGCCGCCGCCTCCCAAGACGCTGCAACCAAGGCCCGGCGCCGAAGAACCGCCGCTGTGAGCCGCGCGCCCCGGCCCCCGCCGCTGCCGCCGCCGCCGCCGCCCGAGGAGAACGGGAGGGCGGGCGAGAGAGCCGGGGAGCTGCGGAGCCCGCCTGCCCGCCGGCGGCTCGCCCCGCGGGGAGGGAGGCCACAGCCCGAGGTGACCGAGCCGTCCGCGCCGCCGGCCCCCCGGCCCCCGGCCCCCCGGCCCCCCGGCCCCCCGGCCAGGTCTGGTCGCGGCGCGTCCCCGCCCCCCTCCCCTCTCCCCTCCTCCCCTCCCCCTCCTCCCGCCGCCCTTCCCCCAAGCCCTCCGCCCGCTCCTTCCTCTTCTCCCCCTTCGCCCCTGCCCGGGTTCGTCTCCCTACTTCCTCCCGGCGTCGGCGACGTGCCCGCCGCGCCCCCTCCCCGCCGGCCCGCTCCCACTCGGTCCTCGGCTCCCGGACCCCGCCGAGGCCCCTCCGCCAGCCCCCGCGCGCTGGGCGCCGCCTTCCCGACTCCCCACCCTCCTGGAGGCATCCCTCACCTCCCCGCGGCGTCCCAGCGATGCCCCCTCTCAGCTCTGCCCCATCGCCTCCCCAGGACCCCGTTTCGAGGCTATGTCTGAGCCCCTTCGGGAGCTGCCTCTTTCCTAGCTGCTGCTTTCCAGCGCTTTTTTTGCAGTTCCACTTCCAACTTCCCCTCTTTTGCGTCTTTGTCCACTTTGCTTCCAAGCTTTCCCTCCCATTTTTCTTTTGACTTCTCCTTCTTTGGTCCACGCAGGCCCCAAACTCAGTCTCCTCCTTCCTCCTCTTATGCGGTTTGAGGGTGTTTGGGGGCGCAGAGAGGCCTGCCAAGCCATCCTTCGAATGGGGGCCCATTTGCTCTCCATCCCATCTGTCCTTTTTTACCGTGAGAGCGCTCCCCATCCCTTCCTTTTTGTCCCCATCGTTTCCTCTCTCGCCTGCCATCCCTTCTCCAGCCTACTCCTGTTCTGCTTTTTCTACCCGAGACCCTTGCCCTCCCTTTAGGACGGAGACCCCTTCCTGCTCGGGGATGATGAACTTCTCCCGCATCTTTCTTTGGAAGCTTTTTGGTGCGTGGCGCCGCGGGACCAGCACCCTTGGCCAGACAAGAGGGGAGCTCCCTGGCACGGGCCTCTCTACTGGCAGAGTTTTTGCGAACGTAATCTCCTAGCCCCGCGGCGGCAGCGGCCCTGCTGCTGCGCTGCCTGCTTTGCGTCGAGCTGGGTTGGGGTTACTATAGTTCAAACGCAGCTGAGATCAGCAGGCGGGGTGGGGGAGGAGGTGCGGGGAGAGAGGAAGGGGGCTTTGCAGTGAGAAGGCATCAAAGATTAATGGATGGCTTTGCATCGCAGTCTGCAGTAAACAGGAAACTAGTTTGAAAGGAGAGGACTGTGTGTCTTTTTATTTTTTAAAATACGGACCGTGCCGTTCTACTGAATCTTGAATCCTGCCCAAAGGATGAGCTGTCGGTGCTGCAGTCGTGACCCAGGCTGAGGGCCCAATGGCAGGCAGAGAGAGCAGTTTTTATCCCCTCAAGTGTTGAAAGATGGTCCGGTTATTCAGAGTGGACTCCATGTCTTTGCCACTTGGGAGATATCGAGAAATCACAGAATTGCTAGTAGTTTATGTGGAAATCATACATGCAAAGTTAGCTAGGAATAGTGTGGGAGTGGGGAGGACCAGCTATATTTAAAACATGTGCCAATGCTTATGTAAGAAATGCGTTCTCCTCCCGGGTGTCTCAGTTTTGAGCTGAGTTTACCTACGATTTTAGGTTCTAGTTTTGCCTCTGATATTTGCAGGGCTCACCATCCTAACATACAGACAGCCAGAAAAACCTTTCTAGATATCGGTTTTAGCCGATGGTGGAATTTTTTTCCCCCATTGGATTGGACAAAGAAAAATGATGATTTTTAAATTTTGGTGGGAGAAAAAAGTGTAGAAAGTTTCAGCCTTAAATTTTCTATTGTACTGAATTTAAAATTTGGTCCTACAGCTTTCTGATTTTTGCCTTTTTTTTTTTTTTAAGACGTTTTATCTAGGAGATGTGAATACCCTTTTTTTTTTTTTTTGGTAAGATCAGATTTTGTGTTTCTTAACATAATTTTTCAACAAACTATGACTTAAAGAAGTGTATGATTTCTGAATTGTTCAAGATGATTTGTTTGATTTCTTCATATTCAAAACCAAAATGCAGTGTTTTCAGGAATGTGTAGAATGAGACTCCTGTGTTTCCTAACCCACAAATATGAATGGTGAACTGTGCAACGTTATACTTGTACAGGACATTACTGTGTAAGTGGTGCTTGCTGCTTCCAAGTCTGGGAAAGTCATTTAATGAAATCATTGTGGTCCTGTTTTTGGTTAGCATTTGTTGAGTCTTTTTTTGCTGATTTTGGAAAGGTTTTTTTTAAAAACTGTTCCACTGTAAAACATCTTTAAGTTTGAGTCACATTTAGTTTATATTACTTGCTGAGACATAGTTTTTGCATATTACTTTCCAAGTTCTTCTAACGTATCAAGGAGGCAATATAAAAATCTTTCATGGAGGAGAAAATTTGTTAACTGTACAAGGCAGGAAATAACGTATATTTGGCTTTGGGAGAGTAAGGACTTTAAATTTTCGTTCAGTTCCTCTGCTTATTTGTGAGGATTATTTGATACTGTTTTGATTTTAAGAGAATTTTAAGCTTCCTCTGACTTGGAATATGCTCATTAGCTCTGATAATAAATCTCAGAAAAAGATAAATTAGGCTTGAACCAAGCATCATAGAAGTATAATAATCTTTTTCCCCCAGGAGATAAATCTCCACTTTTACTTCATGCTTTTAATAGTGTGGTTTGGCAAACATGAGTGATTCAGTGATTTTATTTTATTTATTTTTTTAAAGATTTATTTTATTTATTAGAGCTGAGCAGAGGGGCAGAGGAAGAGGCAGAGAGAGAATCTGAAGCAGACTCCCCATGAAGTGGGGAACCCTGAGACAAGGCTCCATGCTGGGCTCCATCTCAGAGCCCTGAGATCATGACCTGAGCCAAAACAAAGAGTCAGACACTTAACCAACTGAGCCACTCAGGCGCCCTATTTCAGTGATTTTAAACAAGATAAATGTTTCCACATTTTGTTTAGACGATATTTTAAATTGTGTGTGGTGCCGGATTGTAGTGTGCGGTATTTATTTGTGATGGTGATCACCCAATCATGTGGTACTTACACTTTAGAAAGATTCAAAATTATCAAGTGTTTGTGGGGGGTGGGGGGGTTATTTTTTTTCCCACAGCTTTTGTGGGTAGCATTTTAGATTTTTTTTTTTTAAGTAGGCTCAATGTCTAATGTGGGGCTTGAACTCACGAACCTGAAATCGAGACTTGAGCTGAAATCCTGTAGGATGCTTAATCGACTGAGACTGAGCCACCCAGGTGCCCTTTGTAGGTACCATTTTAGATTTGGTTTTCCATATATTGAATTTGTCCAAATACAGGGCCCGCTTGCTAATGACTTGCTAAAATACCACTCACATACAGAAATAAATGTTTACTGAACAGTAGAATTTTTTTTTTAAAGATTTTATTTATTCATGAGAGATACACAGAGAGAGAGTGAGAGAGAGAGAGGCAGAAGACATAAGCAGAGAGAGAAGCAGGCTCCATGCAGGGAGCTGGATGTGGGACTCCAGGATCACACCTTGGGCAGAAGGCAGGGGTTCAACTGCTGAGCCACCCAGGAGTCCCTAGAGTTGTTATTAAGTGGGCATATTTCATTCTATCCAAGGTCCTTCTTAATTCAGACATTTGAATCTTGGGTTTACTATGAAGTAGAATTTGGGGATCAGTCTTGGATATTCTTTTCTTTTGAGAGCTATAGGAACTCAAGACCTTTTTTGTTATGTTTTGTTCCATTTGTGAGTTGGAATAGTGGTAATTGAGAGAGAATTTGTACCCTCCTGCTAATGGCCCTCTTTTGTAATAGAGATAATCTTCCATAAAAATTAGGGAGGTCCCACCCTGTCCTGCTAAGCTGTCCAGATCTTGATTTCTGATGCAGGATTGGTTATTTGTTTACATTTTCTTTTCTTGACCCTTTTAAGAGTTACAAAAAATGGTGAACAATTGGATACATTTAAAAATAGCAAAATATTTTTAAATAAAAAGAGGAAGGCTCCTAGTCAGATGAAATAAAAATGGACCACAAGTAATAACTCAGTAGCAGTACCTGCAAAAACAATAGATTTATATTGGATTCTAGATTATAGGAAGAGTGTTAACTTTTTTTCCATTATAATATAAAGCCTCTTGGTGATATTATCTCAGTCTGTGATGATTTTCACGCATGACTGGTGGCTTGTGAGAAAAACCTATTCATGTACTTTGAAATAAACCAAACTAAGTTATTTATTTGACCACCTGAGTAAGTAGTTAGGTTTTGTGTATTTCCTTAAGTCATATAGATAGCTTAGATGTATTAACACTTTCTACAAGGAATTTCTTTTTTTAGGCCCCAATTATGGGTATTTTACAACATTTGGCAAACAGTAAAAGAAGGAATAAAAATCCCCTTAGCCTTACTGTGATATTTTGGTGTATTCTTAAGATTTTTAAAAAATTTAATAATATCATGAGCTGTGAGAAATTGAGGTTCCTGAATGCTGTAATTTACAATAAATGTCGATTATAGGGTTTTTATCTTTCACTGTTCTTGTCCCCGTAGGACACAACTACGTGGTTAGGATTCTTTCACAGTGTTTTTTTCTTATGTAGGAAAAATTTTAAAGTGGTTTTGTTTATTTAAAGTAATTAGAATTTAATATTTATTTATGAAAATGTTAACTGCAGTCTTAGGTTATATCACTTTTGAGTAATGAGAATGATATATGATGACTCAATGATCGATACAATGGATCAGTTTTTCAGTGATTGAAAAACTTAAAATAATGGTTTGTCAAGTTGAGCTCCTTTTTTGTTTTTTAACTGAGCTAGAAGCTATGAAAATTAGGGTAAAATGGAAATACTGACAAATATTTAACCATAGCATAGCAATCTGTCACTGTAATTTTCTTCAGAAATAAATGTTTTCATTTGTCCTGTAATGTCTAAAATTACTGCCAAAGCTGGAAATATGTTTAGCTTTCTCAGCAAAATTCTGAAAAGGATATTGTTAGAGCCAACAATCCAGAATTATCATTACTCTTAAAATTGTCTTTAACCCACTTCTGTTTACCTTATTCTCATAATTCCTTGGATTAATTTAAAGCTCTATCATATAAAGCAGTGTTGCACAGAATAGTCCTTTTAAATAATAAATTGTTCTGGAGATCTTTCATTTCCTTCCTTTTTATTTTTATTTTTTTTAAAATCTGTTCCTACAACTCATCAATAGCTGAGCAAAGACAGGGGCTGCAGACTCCAATGCCTTTTTCCCTGTGCCAGCATATCTGTGAATCACAGGAAGAATTTGATGAGCATTATTTCCCCACTTTGAAGGCAGATTATGAGAATTTCAGATGGAGAGTTTAACTTTAATGGTTCAAGGAAACAGTATTGCAAACCATGTTTTATTTACCTGTATCATGAGTTCTCTGAATTATATATATATCATGTAAATTCAGTACTTCAATTCTGGTTGTAAGCAGTAAGGAAAAGGATACACTGTGAGATGCTGCAAACTAAATGTGCAGTTACCAGATTTTTATTGAATAGCTTAGGCTTTTTCCTATAGTAACCACTTAAAATTTGCTCTTTTTTAAGAGCTACATAAATCTCAGTTTTATAGGAGTGAATTTTTTCTTTCAAGTTAATTGGATAAAAGCTGTAGTATTATTAGGGTGTTTTATTGCTAGTGCCTAGAGTTGGAGTTAAGCTTTTTAAAAATAAATTTGAGGCCTTAATACTTATTCAGTTTGGGAAGACCTGAAAGAGTCAATGTGAAAACTCAATACAAGGATTATTTCATGAATAGAATACCTGGAAGTAGTAGTTGTGGCTAAAGAGTTATAAATTGTTACATAGTTTTTGTATAGTATGTGACCATCCATTAGATTCGTAGGATACCTAAAAGCTATTTGAGGTGACTTATTTTTATCTGTTGTCTCCTGAACTTTAGGTCTGCTCCAAGAAAAAACATGGCTGCAAAGGAAAAACTAGAGGCAGTGTTAAATGTGGCCCTGAGGGTGCCAAGCATCATGCTGTTGGATGTCCTGTACAGATGGGATGTCAGCTCTTTCTTCCAGCAGATCCAAAGAAGTAGCCTCAGTAACAACCCTCTTTTCCAGTATAAGTATTTGGCTCTTAATATGCATTATGTAGGTAAGTGTCTGCATTACCTTTTCTTTTCTTTTCTTTTCTTTTTCTTTTTTCTTTTTTTTTTTTTTAGAGAGAGAGAGCGAGAGAGCACACGTGTGGAGTTGGGGAGAGGGAGAGAGAGCATCTTAAGCAGGCTCCACACTCCTCGTAAGGCTCCATCTCATGACCATGAGATCATGACCTGAGGGTAAATCAAGAGTCAGACACTTTACTGACTGAGCCACAGAGCACCCGTACATTACCTTATCTAATATTTTAGTGAGCATTCTGATTTATGTCTTTGTATGTTTTTGAATTTGAGTAAAATGAGATTTGGTTACATTGAGATGACAGTGATACAGTCATTGATGAATGTTTATGAATCTGATTTGTAGTGTAATTTGTCTTACCATTGCACATGAGTTATTAAGGCTAGAGGAAAACTGTTGGATTTATTTTACTGGATGAAACTAGAAGGAAGAAGGAAACGTTTTAGATTTTAATATGATAAAATGTAAATAATGGAAACTACCTTTCCAGACATTTAGCCTGTTCTAATTTGCCTGTTTTGGGTTTTGTTAGTAATTCAGAAAGCTTGCTATTTATTTATTTATTTAAAAGGTTTTATTTATTTATTCATGAGAGACAGAGAGAGGCAGAGGCATAGGCAGAGGGAGAAGCAAGCCTCCCCGTGGGTACCCCGATATGGGACTTGATCCCAGAACCCTGGGATCATACCCTGAGCCAAAGGCAGATGCTCAACTTCTGAGCCACCCAGGTGCCCTTCAGAAAGCGTTTTAAATGTGACATTCTTTATTGAACATTAACATCAGTTGAACATAAGGCATTTCAGTTACATACGTTGGAAATGACATTTATAATATTAAAAAATATTCCTTGAAATATAAATGATATGATTTGGCATTAGCAGTAAATGTAATGTTAAAGAAATTAAAGGTTAAAAAGGTTGAGTGATTAAAGAAAATAAAGTTGAGAAATAAAGGCAGTAGGGGCACCTGACTGGCTCAATCAGTAGAGCATGTGACTCTTGATATCAGGGTTATGAGTTCAAGCCCCCTGCCTTCGGTGCAGAGATTACTTAAAAATAACCTTAGAAAAAAGAAAGAAAAAAAAGAAATACAGGCAGGAAACATAAAAATTCATCTAGAATGAAAATCATAATCCTTAATTTTTAGGTTAATTTTTTATATGTAATATTAGCAATAATATATTTTAATTTGACATTGCTGTTGCATAATTCAAGATGTGGTTTGAATAATGTACTATAGTGATTTAATAATATTTTTATTATTAGAATCACCCATCCAAGTATAAGTTTTATAAAATTGTGAAGGGTTTGTCCTATTTCTGTGATACTTATTTTTATTGATAGGAGGACTTTTGGATTCCAAAGCTTAGCCCTGAAAACCCCTTGCAGCTCTGAGAGATTTCCAAGTAAGCCATTGTAGAAAGAAGTGTGGTATAGTAGAAAAGACAACACACTAGAAGCAGAACATTTGGGTACAATAAATTCATCTCTCTCACGTGGCACCACCTTGGGAAATTCTGTGAAATGAGAAGGTTCTTTTATGCTGCAAAACACTGTAATTCTCAGCCCTTTATTAAAGGGTTTGTATGTTAGCCAATTTATGGAAAATAATTCTAGTCTGTTATAGATGGACAATTGGGTACTTGGCTTAGATTTTTAGCTTAATCAGCAAAGTAATTGATATTGTGGTTTAAAAAATGTGCTTACCACATATATTATTTCTGAATAGATTGAAATATTTATTTTAAAACAGCTGCCTAATAATCAGAAACATTAATTTTAGAAATTGAATGGATTCGAGTACTTTGAAGTTCATACTCTGGCTTATAACTTTAGGAACTCAATTGAGCCTTCTTAAATACACTTATTATATGCAATGGTAGTAAAGTCAGTGATTACATGAGTAGACATTCTCAGCTTGAACATTTTTTTGGTTAGAGTAACTTCTGTGACAAAGTATTTAGGTAGTGTTTACAAAATTTCACCCCTAAATATTCTTACTTTTTAAAAAATTAGTGATGTATTTATATACTTGTTTATGTTAAAAAATCAAAACTTGGGGCGCCTAGGTGGCTCAGTTGGTTAAGCATCTTCCTTTAGCTTAGGTCGTGATCTCAAGGTCCTGGGATGGAGCCCTGCATCAAGCTCCCTGCTCAGTGGGGAGCCTGCTTCTCCCTCCGCCTGCCGCTTCTCCTGCTTGTGCTCTCTCTCTCTGTTATTAGGTAAATAAATAAAGTCTTAAAAAAAAAACATAAAAAGTATCTTTCTCCAGTCTCTGTTCATCATCCACTAAGTTCTCCAAGCCCCAGCAAGTAGCTTTTTTTATTTCCTTGTGAAAAATTCTAGAGATGTTTTTATGTACATATGTCAATATAAAAGATATATTGGTAAATACATGTATATAGTTATAAATGTATTTTGTACAGATAGGAGAATATACACTGTTCTCAACTTTTTGTTTTAACGTAATGTTACATCACGGCCATAATTACTGCTTTTAGATAATCATGAAATAAAGCTTTGTATGCTGGTTTTATGTTGATGCTTTCTGTTATGCCAAATTTTAAGATTCTGATTAAATCTTAAGGCCTCATTCTCCCCCCAGCCCTCCAGTTCTGTTTTATAGTGGCATAGTTTATCCTTGTATGGCCATACCATAATTTATTGAGCTAATTACTGTTTTCGGGGACACTCTAGTTTCTTCTGCTTTTTCATTCAGTGTGGCACCAAATAATTTTTTTTAAAAAAGATTTTATTTATTTATTCATGAGAGACAGAGAGAGAGGCAGAGACACAGGTAGAGGGAGAAGCAGGCTCCATGCAGGGAGCTCGACATGGGACTCGATCCCGGGTCTCCAGGATCACACCCCGGGCTGTAGGCGGCGCTACACCGCTGCGCCACCGGGGCTGCCCTGAATAATTTTATATAGCTATAATTTTGACAGCTGTAAATATAACCTTAAGATAAATTATTAGAAGTGAAGTTGCTGGGTTAAGGGGTATATATATTTGTAATACTGATCGATATTGCTCTCCCTAGGATTTTGCTGTTTTGTACCTCCACAATGACTGAGAGTTCTGCAGTCTTAACATTCTTATCAAACTTATATTGGCTACTCCAGTAGGTGAAAAATGGGTGTGTTCTAACTAGTTTTAATTTGTATTTCTTTTCTGAGTGAGATTGTGTTTATCCACATGTTTAAGAAAAATGTGTTTCCTCTTCTGAGAGTTGTCAGTTCATGTCCCTTGCCCATTTTTCTATGGGATTTTAGCCCACTCCTCCCCCTTTTTTCCTCAAAGGCACATGCAAAGCTTTATTGGGGGCTACAGATCAATCTGAAGGGAGACACAGAACCAACAGAGTGGTTAGGATTTTAGCTTTTTCTTGCTAAACTTTGTGGGAGTTTGGTATACATTAGGGAGATTAGTCCTTGTCTTGATTTTGGCTTCTGTTTTTTTTGTTTTGTTTTGTTTTTTTGATATATAGATTTTGTTTTTAATGTGGTCGAATTATTTTTTTATAACAGAATTTTGACTCAGTTATTAAAAAAGACTTCTCTATCATGTTTTTTTCTCCATTATTTTTGTTTTATTCTTTTATATTTACAACTCTGCTCCACTTAGGATTTTATCTGCATGTACATTGTGTTATATGTATCATTTTTTTCCCCCAAATAACTATATGGTAGCCTTCATGTATTTATTAAATAGTTCAACTTTTCCTGAGTGATTATTATATAACAAATTCTCATGTCTATTTAGTTTCATTTTTTTTTTTTAAAGATTTTATTTATTTATTCATGAGAGACCGCGAGGGAGGGAGAGAGAGACACACACACAGGCAGAGGGAGAATCAGGCTCCATGCAGGGAGCGTGATGTGGGACTCAATCCTGGGTCTCCAGGATCACACCCTGGGCTGAAGGCGGCGCTAAACTGCTGAACCACCCAGGCTGCCCTTTAGTTTCATATCTGAATATTTTTTTCCCTTTTCTTTTAGTGTGTGGTCTTACTGAATACTTAGACTGTATTTTACTGTCTGGACTTAATCCCTTCATTGTTTTTTTATTTCTTTTTCACAGTTTTTCTGATATTGTTTGCTATGTGAACTTTAGAATTACTTGGTTTAAATTAGGAGGAAGAGAGAGCTTAAAGATGCTAACTCTTCTCTGTGTATGAACACAGAGAGCCTCCTTATGTTCCAGATTTCTTTTGAATCCTTCTGTAGTATTTTAAAGTTTTCATTATATAGGTCTTGGACATTCATTGTTAAGTTCTATTCCTAGGTATCATATATCTTTTATTACATTTGTGGCTTTTTCCCCCTTTATATCCTTTGTTACTAAGAGCTCAAAAATCAAGGTAGGGTGCGGTTAAAGTTCATGTTTATGGAATATGTTCCTTCAAATTGAGAAGCTTTCCAGTGTGGGTTCTGTTTGAGGACAGCAAAAAGAAGTGATTGTTTAAATATAACTGGTGGAATGTTAATTATACAACTGTTTAGCAAAGTGTAGTATATAAAAAGGAAAATAGAAATAATATTGAAAAGCTAAAGTGGGGCCATTTGTGAAAAGACCTGAATACATTTATTAGGTATTACATTTAATTTGGTAGATAATGATGGGCCAGTGAAGGATTTAGATCAGGTGAGCTGCATTTTAAGATGGATTAGTGGGATCCCTGGGTGGCTCAGTGGTTTAGTGCCTGCCTTCGGCCCAGGGCGTGATCCTGGAGACCCAGGATTGAGTCCCACATCAGGCTTCCTGCATGGAACCTGCTTCTCTCATTGCCTGTGTCTCTGCCTCTCTCTCTGTGTGTGTGTGTCTCTCTCATGAATAAATAAATAAAACCTTAAAAAAAAATTAAGATGGATTAGTGTTGTATAGGCTGCTGCATTGGGGAGGGGAAAAACCAGAGGTAAGAAGACGAGTTAGGATTTTCGGCAAGAGGTAATGACAGCCAGAACTAGCTTTGTCAAAGTTGAGAAGGAAAGAATGGGTATGACAATAATTCTGTTAGAGCTGCAGTCATTAAAATGATTAGTGACTAACCTAAAATGTAAAACTCAAGCTTCATTTGTGTCCACATTCTGCAGATCTTCCCATGTTTATAAAGTTGTTGACTGCTTCCTCTTGACAGTGTTTCTGAGTTCTTGTAACTTCCTGACCATTCTTTGAGTTTTTGCTATCATTTTTTAGACTTAAGTGTCCATAGGGTCCCGAATTTGTGTTTAATTTTCATCTTTTGTTGTTTGTGTGATCTCAAATAGTTTCAGCTGCAAGTCTCTCTTTCTGCTTTGCATTGCTTTTTTAACCCTGTAATCTGGGGTTGGTGTTCCTCCTCTATTATCCCACAGCCATCTAGTTATACCTCTGCCATAGCACTTATTCTGCTGCATTCTAAGGGTCCTAATGCTCACCTTCCTTTGTAACTAGATTGAGCTCCTTTAAAGTAGGAATGGTATGGTCTGTAATCTCCGTATTTCCAGCACCTAGCTTGTGCCTGGTACTGAATGGATTTCTAATTACTGTTCAGCATCTCCACCTAAATATTCTGTACACACTTCAATTTATGATTACTGAACTCATCTTTATCATTTTTAACTCAAACCTCCTCCTCCTTCTGTGTTTCCTATCTTAATAGCAAAGCTGTCCTCTTGATTACCTCTCAAGCTAAAACATCAGACTCCTCTTCACTTCCTTGTTCTCAACCACTCACCCATAGGTAACCACTGAGACTTATTCAAATATGTATCTCATAGCTGATCCTGCCAACTCCATACCAAAGCTGCTGATTTATTCCAGGTCCTCATTTTTTTCCCCCACTACTAAAATCGCCTTTATTTTTTTTATATTTATTTTTTAAAAGGATTTTATTTATTTATTCATGAGAGACACAGAGAGAAAGAGAGGCAGAGACACAGGCAGAGGCAGAAGCAGGCTCCGTGCAGGGAGCCTGACGCGGGACTCGATCCTGGGTCTCCAGGATCAGGCCCTGGGCTGAAGGCGGTGCTAAACCGCTGAGCCCCCCGGGCTGCCCTAAAATCACCTTTAAATAGCAGAAATTCTTGCATTTTGTTAGGAGCATTCATTAAAGTTATTTTAGGTAGGTCATTATTTTTAAATGCTGCTGGCCTTGCGTTTTAATTATAAATTACTGTTGGGTTAGCTTCATCATTATCAGTTGAGGTTGTTGAGGTTTGTTAGAATGAATAGTGATGCATATTTGCATCAGCAATAGTTTTGGCTGGTGTTTTTCTTTTTTCGGCTTGTGTTTTTCAAATGATTAAATTATATGCATATTGTGGTTCAGTTCAAATAACTTATACTGTTTTGCTTTAGCAGTATTAATAATTCCTTAAGATTCTTCTTGTGTGGGGACCCCTGGGTGGCGCAGCGGTTTAGCGCCTGCCTTTGGC
Organism: Canis aureus; assembly: GCF_053574225.1. Taxonomy (NCBI): domain Eukaryota; kingdom Metazoa; phylum Chordata; class Mammalia; order Carnivora; family Canidae; genus Canis; species Canis aureus. The sequence goes on from NC_135614.1 coordinate 53,130,192, forward strand.
CCAGGGCGCGATCCTGGAGACCGGGATCGAATCCCACGTTGGGCTCCCAGTGCATGGAGCCTGCTTCTCCCTCTGCCTATGTCTCTGCCTCTCTCTCTCTCTCTCTCTGTGTGTGACTATCATAAATAAATTAAAATTAAAAAAAAAAGATTCTTCTGTGATATATTTTATCACAGTTACTTTTCCACTGAAATGTGAAAGAGGATATAGATGAGCCATAGGGTTTTTGTTTTGTTTTTTTGGCTTCTTACTTTAAGTATATCTAAAAGACTTGAGAACTGTTAGCACAGTCTAACCTCCTTATTATTATATATATTTATATTGAGGCATTAGTCACCAGATCTGTTGGTATCATCTGCCAGTACTTTTTTATTTACACCAAATTGTATTTTAGCCTACTAAGTTTATTGTTTCCCGAAAATGTCCTTTGGTTTTCATGCCTGCCATTCTCTTTTCCCAGATTGCTGCTGCTTTTTTCTTGGCCTGTGAAGATCCATTCACCCTTCTAGGTCCAGGTCAAACTTAATCATTTAACCAACCATAGCCCTTCTGCTATTGGTTTATTACAGCACCAATATTGTATCATACTTTTGTCCATGTTTATTTTTTCACTAGACTGTGATTACTTTATTCTTGGGTCTTCCATGTCTAGGAATGCATATGTATCACAGTTTACATGTAATAATCGGTTGAGTGACTGGATAATTGAAAGAATGAATGAAATCAGTATGTTTGGTCTAGAGGATTTGGCAGCTGTTTTATGAGATCTACACAAAAAGGGAAAGATAATATCTGGAAAGAGATATGATAGTTCATTAAAAGAATTTAAGGAGACGTTTCATGCAATAGATTGAATCCTTCAGCCACAAACACTAAACATGCTTACTAAATAAACAACCCTTTAAATACAAAATACAAAATACAAAACCGCTGCGCCACCCAGGGATCCCTAGAAAAATTATTTTAAGAAATTAAAAAAATAGAAATACTTCTCTCTAGTTTCTGTTGGATTGTTCTAAAGTTAGATGTGTGGGGAAATCTGAATTCTACCTCTTTAGTCCCTATCATATTGCTCCTGTTTCTCTAGCTTTAAGTATGATTAATTCCTTAGCTTTAAGCCTGAGAGGTATTATTAGGGATATCCATGCCCTAATAAAGACTCATTAATAAGTAGAGTATAGATTGGTGATGACATTGAAAAGATAACTTGGGTTTGAGTCAGAGTGAATGGGATTTAGGAGAAAGAGTGAGCTAGCCTGTTGAAGGGGAGGTAGGAAGCTCAGTTTGTACACATGCATGAGAACATTTAAGTGGAATATATCTCTGACATCATGAGGTAGGAGATGTCTGCTTAGAGTAAGAAATGATTACTTTGTGTGTGTGTGTAGTAGGTAGGTTCTCAGTAACTTTGTTGATAATATACATTTGGAATGGTATATTCTAAGCAACAGCATAAATTCTTTGAGAAACTTTATAGAGAGAAAAGCAATTATTCAGGGACTAGATTTCCTATGTTTATTTGAGAGAGTAAAAAGAAAGTGGAGATTTAAAGGAAATCCACAGAGCCAGTTTTGAGGTTGGTTGCTTCAGGTGCAACCAGCCTCATAAGGTTGTGCTGGCACAAGAATAAGCAGGATGTTTTAGATTTGACAAGTTGGCAATGGTTGACTTCTGAGGTTCTTTAGATTGGAAGGGTAAAGAGGGCTCATAGAGACTTTGTAGAGGATAAAGTGGGAATAGTGGATGGTTAGAAAACAGAAGCATTGGTAGAGGTAGTTTATAACATTTGTCAGTGGAATGAGAAAGGTAGGTAATAGAAAAAGGAAAAATCAGCACAAAGAGAGGTTTTTCTTCAAGATTAGAATAAGAGCCCTCTACATCCTTTGAAAAGAAAGGCGTGCACTGGTGTCAGGGAATGTTGAAAGATACAGGAGATAGAGGTTGTTAAGGAGTTGGAAAAATAAGATCTTGAGTCAAGTGGAAGAGGCAGCTTTAGAGAGGGACATTAAGGACAGTTCTTCCTCTGGGACTAGAGAATGACAGAATTGATGTAGAACTAGTAAGTGGACATCAAGGAAAGGTAGGTAATGAGAGAAGTCCTGGTATACCTTTGTGTGTTGTTTTGATTATAAAGTAGAAAAATCTACCAAGAAAGTGAAAACTGCCTTCTTTTCAACAGAACATCTATACTGACTTATACTGTATTAAACTTATTTTGATAGTGAAGTAAAAAACCTCAAGGTTGTTGAAACCTGATTGGAAAGTAATTTACTTCAAATTCTTTTTATGTGTAATTATTTGGGAGACTGAATTAGAATCATTTTATTTATAATCTCTTTTTTTTTCTACTACAGGTTATATATTAAGTGTTGTGTTACTAACCTTGCCCAGGCAGCATCTGGTTCAACTTTACCTGTATTTTTTGACTGCCCTGCTCCTCTATGCTGGACATCAAATCTCTAGGTAAGAATGTGACCTTGCTTTTGAAATGTATGACTAAATTTGAAGTTTTTCAGTACTGATAAAATACTTTTCTTATGAACACTATTAAGAAGCTGAGGCTTTGCTAAATATCCAAAACAGTTTTTTTGATATTTGTTTTCTAAGTAAATATTACTGTATAGAATTAATAGCTGGGGTTGTGCTTCAAATTTTATTTCCTGCTTTGAAAAACAATCCAAATATGAAATGGGCCCTAAGATTATGTTTACAGAGATACTTAAGAGCTTTTCTATATTACCTAAGAAGAGAATTTCTGAAGATAGGCTGTAGAACATTTAACAGTTATGGACTTGATTACTTTCATCATTTTACGAAGTCAGTTTATGCTGCATATGAAACAGCGCAGCCATGTATCATGTGGATGATTTATATGATTTATTTGATGAGGTTCATGGTATAGCTCAGAATTCTGCATCTTTAGTAATACTGTGTTTGCCTAGGTCTGCTAGTCCTAAATTTTAAGACTGTGATTTGCCAGTGAAAATGAACTTCCTACTTTGGAGCAAGAATGTTAAAATACAGGGGAACCAAAAGCCCACACAGTAAATGTAATAGAGGTATAAATAGATTTGGGAGGTATAATTTTCTCTCTCTCTCTTTTTTTTTTTTTTTTTTTAGAGAGAGAGTGTAGGTACAAGTTGGTGGGGGGCAGGGCCAGAAGGAGAGGGAGAGAATCTTAAGCAGACTCCACACCCAGCATGGAGTCCCATGCAGGACTTAATCTCATGACCCTAAGATTGTGGCCTGAGCCAAAATCAGGAGTTGGACTTTTACCTGATTGAGTCACCCAGGCGCCTCTAATTCCTTTTGTCTTGACTGAAATGTATAACCATAATGAAATATACTCCCAATCCTAAAAAGAGTGATGGTTACTTTGCATGTATAAAAAGATGTAGCTTTCTGTAGTTCTGAAAAACAGATTCTGGTATTGGCATTTAATGAATCAAAATTAATCTTAAAACAGCATTTTCATATTAGTAGAATTGAATTGACATAGAAACCTTTTCTACTCTCTGATTATAAAATAATACTGTTTATTGTTGATGACTTTTGGGAAATAGAGAAAATTTAAAGGCAGTAACAATCACCTGAAATTATGCTACTCAGAGATAAACCTATTAAAATTCTGGCATTTCCTCCCAATTTTTTTTAATACCTTCCAGTTTTCACCACTTTCATGGATACAAAAGAGTTTAAATAATAATAGTCACTGACTCTTGGCCCCTCTTGTTGAAGAAAGACTTTCATCCTCTGTAATACTTCATCATCCAGTTATTTCTTAAAGGCTCTATAGTATTCTGCAGAAACTCAGTCTTTTCATTTTCCACTCCTTTGTTCCTCTCTGATCACTTTCCTCTTCTCAAAATGGTACCTGGAAGGTGGTGTTTTGCTCTCTAACTTTTGCTGTTTTGCCCAGGGCATGTTGTTGGGTGTCAAAGTTGGAAAATCTGGAGCTGCCAGAGTAGGGCTACATTTTTTATAATCGTAACAGTGCTTGAAACTGAACTGTTTTACTCTAAATTGAAGGCATGAGTTTTCTAATTTTGTATCACACAAGTGTGTCCCTATGTCTTGGACTCTTTCATGGGAGCATGAAGTAGATTTGGAGCATCTTTCTCCACATAGTTTAAAATAGTTCAGGGACCAGTAATAACAGAGACAACATGGTGTCCTTCCTATTGCAGCACCACCAGTCCCAAACCCCGACACAGTCTGTTCCTGTGGCCTTGCCCAAGATACCTCTGAATCTGAGCTCAAGCTCAAGGTAGAGACATTTCTCTATCTTTATTAATTTTTAAGCAAAAATTCTATCTGTAGAGTATAATGCAGTAGAGTAGATAGGCGTTTTGTTTTTTTTTTTAAAGGTTTTATTTATTTATTCTTAAGAGACAGAGAGAGAGAGAGGCAGAGACACAGGCAGAGGGAGAAGCAGGCTCCACACAGGGAGCCTGATGTGGGACTTGATTCTGGGCCTCCAGGATCACGCCCTGGGCCAAAGGCGGGTGCCAAACTGCTGAGCCACCCAGGGATCCCAGTAGATAGGCTTCTGATTTATAATTTTTTTTGTGTAGATGAGTGCCTAGCCACCTAAGAGTGCCATATCTTTTGGAGAAGTGCGTGGTGACTGGAGAATTTCGAATTCTGTGTTCCTTATTTACTACAATATAACCTTTGTGTCACTTATTAGAGAGATAGGTCTCCTTTTCCTTAATCTACAAAGTGGTAGTAATATCGTAAGGGGCTATTGTAAAGATTCAGTAAGATAAAGGATGTAAAGCTCTTAGAGTAGTTGAGTGTAGAGCTGAATGACTTTTTTCCTTTTTTTTTTAAGTTTTAATTCCAATTCAGTTAATATACAGTGTTATGTTAGTTTTAGGTATACAATATAATGATTCAGCAATTCTATACACAGTATTCAGTACTCATCATGGTAAGTATACTGTTTAATACCCATCACTTATTTCACCCATCTTCCCTACCCCTGCCCACCTCCCCTCTGGTAACTTTCAGTTTGTTCTCCATAGTTGACTCTGTTTCTTGATTTGTCTCTTTTTTCCCCTTTGTTTTATTTCTTAAATGCCACATGTGAGTGAAACCATATGGTATCTGTATTTCTCTATTTTATTTATTATTATACTTGATAGCTCCATCCATGCAGTTGCAGATGGCAAGATTTCTTTTCCTTTTTTTTTTTTTTTTTTTGTGGCTGAATAATATTCTGGGTGGTGTGTTTGTATGTGTATGCATGCATACACATACACCACATCTTCTTTATCCATTTATCCGTCAATGGACACTTGGGCTGCTTCCATAATTTGGCTATTGTAAATAATGACACAGTAAACATAGGGGTGCATATATCCTTTTGAATTAGTGTCTTTGTATTCTACTGTAAATACCCAATAGTGGGATTACTGGATCATGGGGTAGTTCTATTTTTAATTTTTTGAGGAACCACCATAGTGTTTTCCAGAGTAGGTGCAACGGTTTGCATTCTGACCAACAGTGCAGGAGGGTTCCTTTTTCTCCACATTCTTGCCAACACTTGTTGTTTCTTGTGTTTTAATTTAGCCATTCTGACAGGCGTGAAGTGATATCTCTCTGTAGTTTTGATTTGTATTTCCCTGCTGATGAGTGATCTTGAACATCTTTTCTTTTTTTTTTTTTTTTGAACATCTTTTCATGTGCCTGTTGGCCATCTGTATATCTTTGGAGAAATGACTATTCATGTCTTCTGCCCATTTTTTAATTGGATTGGTTTTTGGGTGTAGTGATCAGTGAATTATTTTTTTTTTTAAAAGAGAGAATAAGAGCTTGAGTGAGCAAATGGGTAAGGGAGAGCACAAGGGGAGGGAGAGGGACAAGCAGACTCCACATGGAGCATTTACCCCATGATGGGGTTTGATACCATGACCCAAACCAAAATCAAGAGTCAGACGATCAACTCATTAAGCCATCCAGGCCACCCCTCTGCTCAGTGAATTTTAACTAACATGTCTTTTTTATTATGTAGAAGTCTTTTATGAACATTCTTTAAAAAATGACTTTAAATCAGAGTATTTTATGGTAGAGCTATATAATGATAGCTTTTTAGAGTTGATGTAGTTTCTTCGATTATTTTTTAAAATTCTAAACTTCAAGGTAGGGTTATGAAAATTGTTGCTTTTATTAGTTATAATTCTGGGTGAGAAAACAGTGATCCTGTACTTTCCTTCATGCTTTTTTGGTTTCTATGTGGTTTAGTGGTATAGTGATGGCCGAAGGCATGTAGCCCTGTTTTTATATGTATATATAGTATTACCATCCAGGCTTTTTCAGAGGTCAGAATTCTATTATGTAAGGATAAACAGAGCCCTGACATGTCAGAGCTGAATACAAACCTTTTTCTGACCATTTTTCTGGCGGCAGTTTTAACTTTAGACGTTTAATTTATGGAAATGTTTTTTTAATGTTTAAAGTTTGTTTTTATTGGGCAGCCTGGGTGGCTCAGCGGTTTAGCGCACCCTTCCGTCCAGGGCCTGATCCTGGGGCCCTGGATCCTGGGCCCTCCCGGGATCGAGTCCCACGTTGGGCTCACTGTGTGGAGCCTGCTTCTTCTCCCTCTGCCTATGTCTCTGCCTCTCTCTCTTTGTGTGTCTCATGAATAAATAAAATCTTAAAAAAAAAAGTTTGTTTTTATTATTATAAAATGAAATGTACTTTAAATAATCGCAGCTATAATAAAATTTTAGAGTGTACAAATCATTTCCTATTTTTTATTTCATTTAGATCCTTTTTAATAATCCTTTCATATTTATAGAAGAAAAACCAAAGTGGGCAAATAACTGGGAGGAACAATCCCAGACTTTAACTTGAATGTAGAGTTTTCTAATTGGTAGTTTATTCCCAGGGAGGCAGCATGGTTAGTGGAAAGAAAATAAATTCTAGAATTAGACTGAGTATGAACTAGTTTCCCTATGTTACCTTGGCAGGTTGCTTCTTTGAAAATGTAAAAGGAAGACAATGTCCATCTTAAGGTGTTAGTTTTGATATTAACCTAACAAATTTCAATGGTGTGTTGAGAATTTCTTTTCTTAGTATAATTTATACTAGATGATGCTGTCTTAGAAAAGGTTAACAAAGATGTGTTACCCTTGAATTATTCATAATATGTCACATTTATAAATATTGAGGCTTGAATATTACATTTATAAAATTTTAAGGCTGAAGTTTTTTAGTTTTAGAAAACGTAATGGTTCAGATTTCATGTAGCAACCTTATAACTATCTTTTTCTTTAACAGCTTTATTGAGATAAAATTTACATACCTATTTAAAGGATATAGCTCAGTGGTTTTAGTACATTCACAGAATTATACAGACCATCACTATGATTGATTTTAGAACATTTTCATCACTCCAAAAAGAAACCCTGTACCCATCAGCAGTCACTCCCCATTTTCCATCGGTCCCTTTCCCCCCAAGCTTAGGCAACTGTCAGTCTATTTTCTGACTCTATGGATTGGCCTATTGTGGACATTTCATACAGATACATACAGTATGTGGTCCTTTGTGCCTGGCTTCTTTCACTTAGCATGTTTTCAAGGTTCATCTATGGTGTAGCATGTATTACTACTTTTTCTGTCCAAATCATATTCTATTGTATGAATATACCATGTTTTGTTCATCCATCTATTGATGAACATGGGTTCTTTCCACTTTTTGGCTATTATAAGTAGTGCTGTGAACATTATGGGTAGGTGTTGTGTGGACATACTTTTTTCCTTGGGCATATAACTTTGGGGTGGAATTGCTGGATCATAAGATATTTGTGTTCAACCTTTTAAGGAACTGCCATAGTATTTTCCTTTTTAAAGATTTTATTTTTAAGTAATCTTTATACCACATGGGGCTCAAACCTATAACCCTGAGATCAAGAGTTGCATGCTGTACCCACTAAGCCAGCCAGGTGCCCCTGCTGAACTCTTTTCTAAAGCAGCTATATTATTTTTACCAGCAATATATGAGGGTTCCAATTTCTCCACATCCTTGCCAATACTTACTGATAAGTCTTTGTTAGTATAGCTATCATAGTGAGTGTGATGTGATATTCCATCTGATTTTGATTTGCACTTCCCTGATGGCTGATGGTATTGAGCATCTTTTCATGTGTTTATTAACCATTTGTAAATCTTTTTTAGAAAAATGTTTATTCAGATTCTTTGCCAGGTGTTTAATTGGGTTGTCTTTTTTTTAAATTATTATTACTGGGTTGTAATACAACTCAATTCTAGATAGAAGTCTTTTATCAGTTATATGATTTACAAATATTTTTTACCATTCAGTCTAGTTATATTAAGGCAATGTGTAGTATGGTATTAAGGAGAATCAATACATGGATAATTTAATTAATTCGGTACTTCAGAAACGGACTATATAAGAAGTCATTTGCAGTTACTAATTTCTTAAACTGAAAATTTCATAAGCTCTTGGGGTACCTGAGTGGCTTAGTCGATTGAGCAGCTGGCTGCCTTCTGCTCAGGTTATGATCCCAGGGTCCTGGGATACTGCTCTGCATAGGGCTCCCTTGCTCAGCAGAGAGCCTGCTTCTCCCTCTGCTGCTCCCCCTGCTTGTGCATTCTCTTCATGAGCGCGTGCTGTTTCTCTCTCTCTGCCAAATGAGTAAGTAAATAAAATCTTAAAAAAAAATTCATAAGCTCTTGAAAAGCTGGGTTTCTGTTTTCCCTTAAGACGTGTACTCAAATAAGGGTGCCTGGGTGGCTCAGTTGGTTAAGCATCTGACTTTGGCTTAGATTATGATTTCTCGGGGTCCTGGGATTGAGCCCTACATCCAGTCATTGGAGAGTCAGCTATTCCTTCTCCTGACCCTCCCCACCCTCCCTCTCTCTTTCTCTCTCTCAAAAAATATATAAAATCTTAAAAAAAAAAAAAAAGACACGTACTCAAATAATGAAGCTGATTACCCTTAAATGAATAAAAATGTGTTTAGAAAAAAAAAAACTTTTGTAGAATATGTCTAGAATGGATATTGCTTGTAGTTCATAGGAATTAAACTTTAGAAAATCCATGGCCTCAGGTCATGTAGTATGGACATTTAATATTCTGTTTGAACTCATTAGAATTTGATAAATTTCAGGTTCTTGAACTCTTAAAAGTACTAAACTGTGTTTTTCATTTTGAGTAATATAAGGAATGTATTTTCCAGTTTCAATCCTGCTTTAAAATTGAGACTATCCAGAACTATAGGGGAAGAAAGAAAAACTCTACAACTGATAGGACCATTCCTGCAAGGGTATGGTCTTGATTTACAACACAGTTGTGTGTTTTTCTCTAAAATTTTTAAATTCCAGTATTCTTGAATTCCTTGTCTTACTGTTTGATTTATGAACCAACGTGTCCATTTTATGTGTGTATGAGTTGAATTAAGAGCCCATGGGTTTCACAGTATTAAAAGTATACTCCTTTTTATCCTGCCTTGGTATGTAAGTAGGGTTTCAAATGAAAAATTTTACCAAGAATTATTTATATGTAAAATACAGATTATTAGCTACCCATTTCATGAAAGTTGGTTTCATTTAAGGTTTCTCTATTACAGGACTATTAGCATTTTAGGCCAGGTCATGCTTTGCTGTGGGGGCAATCTTGTGTGTATGTTACTGCCTCTGCCCCCTAGATCATATAGCACCCCCTTTCTAGCAATTGTGAAACCAGAGTGTCCCTAATTGCCAAATGTGTTTTTCTGAGTAACAACATTCATTTCTTTCTTTTTCTTTTTCTCTTTTCTTTTCTTTTTCCTGGGTAACACAATTTAAATTTAACTGCTGTTAAATAAAGGAATTAATAAAATGAGTTTTGTCATTATATACTCTGCTTTTAATTTTGACAGGAATAAAATTGAGCCATTTCAGTATTTGATAAGTTTTCTTCTTTTGAACATTATCAGATCCAGGCACTAAATATTTCAGCGAGGGGTCAGAAAGAAGCTAAAGAGAGAAGCAGGGTGGCAGAGATGATTTAAATAATTGAGCTCAGGGTAAATGAACTATTCAGTTACTAGCAAATTGTTTAGGGTATAATAGGCACTCAAATACAGGTGCTAGAAAATCTGAGTATCTGGGATTCCTTAAATTGAGCAATGCCTTTTGTTTGCACATATTGCATAAGATAGCTTTGAGAGTTCACCACTTTATTCTCTGTAAAAGTAGATTAGGTTTCTTTAGAATTACAGTTTGAAAGCTTTAAGTGGCCGGAATGTACAAATTATACTAAGTCGTTCAGGCTGTTTAAGAGATGTTACCAGGTCAGTTGTGAATTGGTAAGCTTCTAGGTTTTGTTGTTATTTTTTGTAACTTGTATGCTTCTCTTTATAGCAAGAATTTTTCTAATTGCAAGCTATCCTTGAGGCTCTTTTCATATATCTCCTACATTCTTTTTTTTTTTTTTTTTTTAAAGATTTTATTTATTTATTCATGACAGACACAGAGAGAGAGGCAGAGGGAGAAGCAGGCTCCATGCGGGGAGCCTGATGTGAGACTTGATCCTGGGTCTCCAGGATCACACCCTGGGCCGAAGGCAGGTGCTAAACCACTGAGCCACCCAGGGATCCAATCTCCTACATTCTTATGCCCCCAGACAGTTTCAATTGCTGTATAATAGGCTACCACAGGGGACAAGAGAAGTAGATTTTCAAAGTGTTTAGTTTATTAGTGCTCAGGGTTGATCGTTAGTATTGTACAAATTGCACAAATGAAAAATGTTTAAGAAGGTAAAGATTTTATTCAGTTATAAGTAGACAGCAGGGATTCTTGCTTCTGACCAGCCTAATACATTTTACCATTTAAATCTTCTAAATTGAAAAAACAAACAGTACTTTTGAACATTTCATCTGATTCAGTCTTAAAATAGTTATTAAATTCTATTAAAAATTAGAATTTCATGACTCTTGCATCAGATTAATTTTTGGCTTAAAATGACTCATGGAATTTGGGTAATTTCTTGTCTGGAGCCTTCTTACTTGGTTTTACTGTCTTGTTTATTTATGTTGTGAATGACCCACTTTGTTGAGAGACTGAGTAATCAAGAGTTTTTATCGTCCAAGTAAGATGCCATGAAGTTGTTCATAACTTAGATATAGAGATCTTTGTTCAAACATTGATCCCTATTACAGTTCTTCTGTGTACTTTGGGATGCAATGTCTGGGTTCTTCTTTCAGAAGAGATAGCTCATTAGAGGTTACTTGGTGAGACCAGTAGTTTAGCATTTACTGAAGTCACTGCCCTGACTCTGGCAAGCCAGGCTCAGCTGGCCCATAGAAGTACTATAGGCTTTCTGGGCATGGCCTTCTTTACTGAGGAGGGATTTACTGGTGAGTCAGCCAAACAGGGAAGATTCTGAAGGACTGTCTTGAGAGACAGGAGTTGAGCCAAAGGAGAAAGGGTCTAAGGTGCCTAGAGAAGGTGTTAACTTCTTTGGTAGGATGATTGGACCAGTGGCTCAGGTCACACAGTAATGGGGGAGGTTAGAGCATTGAGGAGAGCTATTCTTAGGGTCCTAGAGGAAAGCAGCACAGAGAGTTAGTGGGAGGAAACCGTTTAACACCATGTTGTTGTCATTAGGGCCTAAAGGATGATTCTTCTGGAAGGCAGTTCTCCCTTAGTATCCCATAATCTTGTCAAATCACAAAGTCATGAAATACAGAGACTGAAAAAGAACTAAAAAGAAAATCATTCTCGATTTTTATAGCATTTCTAAAATTGCAATGATTAGATTAAATAATTTGTTTAATGTGTGTTTCTTTTCCTGGTTTGTAAGCTCGTGCTAACATGTGTTTCTTGTGTGCTGTAGTATTCCCAGAGTTTAGCAGTGTGCTAGCAACATATTATGTATACAGTAAATTTGTTTTTTAAAAAACAGACTTTATTTTTTAAAAGATTTTATATATTTGACAGGGAGAGCGAAAGAAAGAGAACACCGGCAGGGGTTGGGGGAGCTGCAGAGGCATAAGGAAAAGCAGACTGAGGGCTCTATCCCAGGACCCTGGGATCATGAACTGAGCCACCCAGGTGCCCCCAGTAAATTTTTGAGCTTAAAAGAAAAAGTATAGAGCTTGTTAATTTTCCTTACAAGTTTTGTTATGTGAAGTTAGAATTCTTAAAAGAAAGGCAAAGAAGCTGTAAAAAAAGAAGATAAACTAAGGTAGGCTAGGAAATAATACAAAGTAATTAAAAATATCTCAGCAATAAGAAATTTCTAGAGTAATGGGTTTGCTGAGTTATATATAAAATATCAGTAATAGGATTACAAAAGCAAACAAGGGAAAGAAAACATGTCCGGGAACCCAGCTCTGCAATCTCCCCCCCCACCCCCTTAAGAGATCTGCTGGGGAAAAAAAAAATCTGGGGACTGAGCCCTCAGGGTCAACTTTTTGGCTCTTCCAGGGAATAGTGCTCATATAGGCGTCCCTCCTCCCTTTTTATTGAATTCACATAAAACAAAAGTAACCTTTAAAGTGAATAATTCGGGGATCCCTGGGTGACTTAGCGGTTTGGTGCCTGCCTTCAGCCCAGGGCGTGATCCTGGAGTCCTGGGATTGGGTCCTGCATCGGGCTCCCTGCATGGAGCCTGCTTCTCCCTCTGCCTGTATCTCTGCCTCTCTCTCTCTCTCTCTCTCTGTCTCATAGATAAATAAATAAAATCTTAAAAAAAATAAAAATAAATAAAGTGAATAATTCATTGGCATATAGTACATTCATAATGTTATGCAACTATGACCCTTATCTAACTCCAGAACATTTTCATTACCCCACGGTAAAAACCAGTACCCATTATGTGTCCTTTACATTTTCTCGCCTCCAGCCCCCAGCAAGCAGCAATCTGCACTTTGTCTTGGTGGGTTTTCCTTCTTTATAATTGGACCTATTGGAGAGGGATCTACTGTGGTCACAAGAAATTTATGTGGCTTTTAGAGACCTAGGACTCAGAACTCTTTCAAATATAAATTTATTTCTTACATAGCATTTTCAAAGACTTCATATATGTTAAGTGGTATTTATATGTGTTTTCATTTTAAAGTTCATATTTCTCTTAATTCTTTAGTTTTCTGTCTTAAAGCTTTATAAAATATGATAATTTTACATTGATGGTTATGTAGTAATGTAGGCATCAGATATTTACATATAATTTGCATGTGTAGCATTTATGCCTCTCACAGGGTTTCAACCACTGACCTCTGGACTGGCTAGTCCTTTGTTGTGGGTGCTGTCCTATGCACAGTAGAACATTGTGGCAGCATGTTAGTCTAGGTGCTTTTAGCAGGCCCAGCCCTTCTAATTTGTGACAACTAAAAATGTCTCCAAACATTGCAAAATATCCCTTGGAGTTAAAATCACCCCGGGTTGACCACCACTGTGTTAAAATCATTCCTTTTGAGAGTTTCAGTAAAAAGGACTTAACATATTATTTGTTAGAAATAGTTATCATAGAGTAATAGAGTAAAATTACTAAATCACCTATGAATCTAGGGCCATTATTGATTTTATAATTGTACCCCAAACTACTTCCATTCATAAAATGTATCGTAGTTTTTAATTTTGATTTTTTTGGCGGTACTCTCCTTGTGGATTATGTAAGGGTCATTTCTTGTTTGGCTATGCTACACTGAAGGATTTCAACTTGATTGCCTAATAGGAAGTAATTTCATGGAAAAAGTAAATACAGCCGTGGGTTTGTTCAGAAATACTAGAAACATTCAAACTGTTTTAAATACAGTGAATAAAGCATTCAGTAAGTGAAGAAAAGGAGGATTTTTTTTAACACAAATTTCCCTACTGTGATGTCAAAAGAACTTAAGACAATAGTCTTCTAGTGTTATTACTTAGCTTACTGATAATAAATTCTCCCTTTCTGTGCTTCCTGGATGTGCAAAGTTCTGTTTTCTTAGTTGTGTAAAGGTTTTTGTTACTTAAATCCTATTACTTCTTAGTAATCACATGTTAAATAAATTTTAAAAGGAATATTTGATGTGATTTAAAATTTGTTTCAAAATAAATCTGTAGCCTGCTTACATATTATAACCCTAATTATAGATTCTTGATATAGTCAAAGTGACAGTTTTTAAGGATTGTCTTGCTGTGAGCCAGTTTTCTAGCTAGTTTGTGATTTACCTGTAACTGAGTACAATTGGGGATAAAACTGGGGAAAATAAGATAGGTGGGATGGTGGAAGAGAGCCCAAAGAGGGGAAATTTGTTGTAATATTATTGAGTATATCAGTTAAGTAGTAGGGTTGAGGAATGGCATATCAACTGTTCTTTTTTTACTGGAAATAATTTTTTAATAAGGCCTTGGGAAGAAAGAAAATCCCATAGAGTGGAGCTTTGGCTGTCTTTTCTACGTAGTAAAATTCACCTTTAGTAAATCTGATCCAGTTCATGGAAGAAGGAAATGAAGTCCATCCTTATATAATTCTTTATACTTAACTTTTTTCTTAGTATACGTGCGGAAAGAGGTGTTATTAACATAATATGCTTTTTATAAGAATACTGTGCTTTAACTACTTCTCTTTTCCATATGTGCTTGGAATGTATCTAATACATTCTTACCATTTTACTTATTCAGGGACTATGTCAGGAGTGAACTAGAGTCTGCCTATGAAGGACCAATGTACTTAGAACCTCTCTCCATGAATCGGTTTACCACAGCCTTAATAGGTAAGTATTATAAAAGAATTAAAAGTGTAGGTGGGGACCAGCCAGTCTTACCACCGTCTTTACATTATAATCATACATAGCCTATAGTTGCTTGTGTTTTTTAATGATATTTTAACTATTTGGAAGGTTAATAAAGGCAATTATTACTATGCAATGTTTTAAAGTTGTTTATTGTTATTGAAAGTCATCACTGTAGTCCAAAATAAATTGCCAGAAAATCAAGAACTTGAGACATGACTGAAATATTTAGGTAGCAGAATGTTAAAAATAGGAATGTTGGCTAAGACCCCAAAACAATATAGGTATAGTCCCAAGTGACATACCAGATCCTACCTACTGTGACAGAATTAAAAAAGGGAAGTGAGAGAAGAAATGTGTGGGAAATACCAGAAAGGGAGACAGAACATAAAGACTCCTAACTCTGGGAAACGAACTAGGGGTGGTGGAAGGGGAGGAGGGCGGGGAGTGGGGGTGAATGGGTGATGGGCACTGAGAGGGGCACTTGATGGGATGAGCACTGGGTGTTATTCTGTATGTTGGTAAATTGAACACCAATAAAAAATAAATTTATTATTAAAAAAGGGAAGTGAGAGAAAACATACTTTGCGATTCTTAAAGTCAGCATGTAGAGGGTGATAAAAGGTTGAATATTGGTAATTAAGGAGGATTTCTACATAGAGCTGTTTTCTCTGAAATACCTCCCCATTTAGAGAATTCAGCAGTAGACCATTTGGAGAGTCACATGTCTTCTGTGGCTTAGTGGGGATACTATGAATGGGTGTCTGACCTATGCCTCCAAAATCTTAAGCTGCACCATCTAAAATTAGCTACATGTAGCTATTGAGCACTTGAATTGTGGCTGGTCCAAATTAAGATATGCTGTAAGTATAAAACACCTAATTTCTAAGACGTAGTGCAAATATGGATGCAAAATGTCTTGCTAATTTTTTAATGTAGATTGAATGTTTATATGATGATATTTGGGGCATATTAGATTGAATAAAATAATATTGTTAATTTCACCTGTTTTTTTTTTTGTTGTTGTTGTTGTTGTTTTTAAAAGGAAGCTCCTACAAGGTTAAAGATTACAAATGTGGCTCGTATTATAATTCTAATGAGGTTTCAAGGACAGCAGTGGGCTGACTGGCTGTTGAGTTTTCTGACTGCAGACATAGTGAAAATGTCTTGTGAAAATGTCTTGTGGAGTCCTCTTGTATCTTCTAATCTGTGTAGGCAAAGGATGTTAGTTTCCTATGAACTATATAAGGGCCCCAAGAGTCAATGGTATTTTTTTAGGTCCTTCTAAGAGAGCCTTTAGAAGGATAAGACTCCCAACGGGGATTGAACTTCCAGGAGTTAAGCAAAGAACCAAAAATAGCCAGAGAAGGGTATATAACAAGCACTAAGGTGGGAGAGCCATAGTGATGGTAACAATCTCAGAAGAACCCATAAAAGTGCCCAGGAGAAAAGGCAAGGAATTAAAAAAAATTAAGGTGTAGGGCGGTGCATATGGGGAGGGAGGTGGAGGGGCACAGGGGAAGAGAATCTGAATCTTAAGCAGGCTCTACAACCAGCTCAGAGCCCAGTGGAAGGCTTAATCTCAGGATCCTGAAATCATGATTTGAGTAGAAATTAAGAGTCAGACACTCAACTGACTGAGCCACCCAGGCACCCCAAGGGAATTTTTTATGCCCCAGCTTCAGGGTGCACCCACACCCTGTCATTTTAAGAGCATAGTTGAGTAACAATTTCCTACTTCCCTCTCGCCTTCCCTACATGCTTCAACCCTGGATAAGTCAAGAAGAGAGGGCGATGATGCTGGCAAAGAAGATGAAGCCTGCCTTAACCTTTCCACCCCTCTCACAACTGCAGGTTTTCAATCTGTAGTCCTGTAGGAGGCCTGAGCTAGAGTAAGGGAAAAGCCTCAACTTCAAATCATTTTCAGAGTATTGGCTATTCAATTGAGAGTGTGTAACCTAAACTAGTTTAGAAAAGTTATAGGACTTACTTAGGGACAGGAGAACACTAATCTTCACATAGTGGATTTTAAAAGACGATAGGGGAAAAAAAACTGTTGCTTTAGGACTGTATCCTAGGAGTTAGTGTATTTACTAGCTGTAACATTCAAATGTGAAAATACAGCTGACCCTTTAACCAACACGGTTTTGAACTGCGTGGGTCCGCTTACAATCCAGTACTGTAAATGTATTTGCTTTTCCTTACGGTTTTCTTAATAACATTTTCTTTTCCATAGTTTACTTTATTGTAAGAGTATAGTATGTATTGCATATAAAATATAAAATGAGTATTAATTGACTATGTTATTGCCAAGAATGCCAGTCAGCAATAGGCTGTTAGTAGTTAAGATTTTGGGGAGTCTAAAGTTCTGCAAGAATTTTCAACTGTGCGGGGTCTTGGCACCTGTAACCTTTGCATTGTTTAGATGTCAACTATGTTTGCTAGGTTAGAAAGCTTGTCAAGTATTATTTTTCATTCTATAATTGGTGCAATATAGCATAAAATTGAAACATTTCCTTAAATTTTCCTATCAGTGGCTATGATACTCTGTTTATTCAGCTAAGATCCAGTTAATTGAAAATAAAATCCATAAACTACTAAATACTATGTTTTGATCCATTTTGGATGTTAAAGGAACTTTCTTATTTTCTTCCATTTCATTAATGAACTTTTAGTGAAAAACCAAGTGATAATAATATGCCATCATTTCTTAGAGTTTCAGACTTCTTGGAGCTATTTCTGATAGTGGAATCCTGACATCCAGAGATTACTTCGTGATTTTGATTTATTCAGAATTACTAATTGAAATAGGCACATCCAACTTAAACAACTTCCAGGTTTTTTGGGGGCTATAGGAAAGATTTCCACTCCTTTTCCACTCACCTAAATACAAGAAGTGGTCTTCTCTTAAAGAGAATTACAGCATATGAGTCATATTCTTCTATGAAAGAAGAGAAGTGAAGCCTATAACCCCAGAGTTGAGGACTGAATGTGCTGGCATAGACTTAGGGGAATTTTCAGAGTGTAGAGGAAGTTTACATCATGCTGAACAAGGAAATTTAAATATCACAGCTATGAGTACAGTGAGAGATAAGCCAGAATAAAAATTCCTAATCATTCCTAGTATTAAAGCATTTCCTCCAAGTACTTTCTTTTAGAGTTTCTGCTAATCCTTTCATCAAAAAAATAAACTTATTTTTAAAAGTCAAGACCTACCACATCAGAGTTGTATGATGAAAATTGGCTCTCTCCTACATCACTTCTCTTCACATGCCTGTATCAATTCCCAGAGGCCTTTCTCCTTTTCAGTCACAATAATGTCTTCCCTGCTATTTTCTCTTTTGTTCTTCTCAGGAAATCTTATCAATTGGATAATGTTCCTCCTACATTGACCTTTCTTACTGTTCTGTTTTCCTTTCTCTGTCTTTGTCTTTTGTTTTTGAGATTTCCCAACTTTATTTTCCAACTGTTTTATTGTACCTTTTTTGTTTTATATTTTTAATAACCAGGAACTTATTTCCATCAAATGCTTTTTAGTATGATAGTTTTTATTTCTTAAATATATCATTTATCTCTTTGAAACTTTCTTTTGTTCCTTGAATTATCCATTTCCTCTGAGATCTTTTATTCTGTTTTGATCTTTGTCTGTCATGGGATAGTAGTGTTTCTCAAGCCTGGATTTGAAACACCTGGTTATATTAAAGATTTATAAGTACTGATGCCTAGGCCTCCTCTGAGGCTGTTTAAACAATAAGTTTTACTTAAATATCTGGGAGTCCTTGACTAATCATTTGTATTAAAGTAAGTTAAGTTGTTGATTAGAATCTCTTTAGGTTTACCAAATGGTGTGTTTCACAGTTGGTGTTCAAGTGGAATTGGCTGGTTTTGAGTATTTGTGTGTCTTTTCACTTGGACTTGGTCATCTTCCCCAAGAAGGAATCTTCCTGTCCCCTGTAGGGGAGGCTATTATTAGTCACTAGAATGGGTGACAATAAACATGGGATCCATGCTTGGGTACGTAGAGAGATCTCATCTCTCAACATGTACATTTTTGTTTTAATCCCCTCTTTTCATTTGGGCATCTTACCTCTGCTCTGGTGTCCAAGAGCCTGTTTTGATCTCTGTAGAGAGCAGACTTTGGTCTTACTCCTGGGTGCGGAAAAGAGTAGTGGCTTGGCTAAGTTCCTTGCCTCCTATCTCTTCATTCTTTGTCCTTTAAAGTGTTCTCATTACACACTTGGTGGCCTCTCCTCCAGGTTTTTTTTGTTGTTGTTGTTATTGTTTAAGTATTATGAGTTTTCCTCCTTTTATGCTTTTATGAATATTTTTCACATTATTTAGATATCCATTCTTTAAAGGTTAAAATTAATACTCTGTGGGAGAAAATACCACATGTTATAACATGGTAGATTGTTAACAAATGGTCAGCTTTGTTCAGAAATGGTTGCCATTATTTTGTGTTCTTTTAACAATTGTATAGACTGAACACAAAGTAAAAATCTCAAAGTACTGTTTTGCTTTGGCAAGAAGGAAGAGAATTTGACTAAATGATTCCTATCTGGAAAATAACATGTTTAAGAATTTTCAAGAAATTCTAAAGGGAGCTAAGAGACGGGGCTTGTCCAGTCAGTAAAATGGGACAGTGTTGTATTGTCATCAGAGTAGATAATTGAAAAAGAATAGCAAGGGGGCACCTGGGTGGCCCAGTCGATTGAGCATCTGACTTTGGCTCAGGTCATGATCTTGGGGTCCTAGGATCCAGCCCCATGTCAGGCTCTCTGCTTTTCTGGGTGTCTGCTTGTCCTTCTCCCTCTCCTGCTGCCATTCCCCCTGCTTGTACACTCTGTCTCAATAAAATCTTAAAAAAAAAAAAAAGAATAGAAAGTTCTGATATAGACACAAATACATGGAAAATGTAAAAGTATATTAGAATGGCATTTCAAAATAATGAGAAAAGAATTAGATGGTTCTTTTTTTTATTAAAGATTTTATTTATTTATTCATGAGAGACACAGAGAGAGGCAGAAACACAGGCAGAGGGAGAAGCAGACTCCTCGCAGGGAGCCCGATGTGGGACTCGATCCCAAAACTCTGGGATCATGCCCTGAGCTGAAAGCAGACACTAAACCACTGAGCCAACCAGGTGTCCTTGAATCGGATGGTTCTTTTTTTTTTTAATTTTTATTTATTTATGATAGAGAGAGAGAGAGAGAGGCAGAAACATAGGCAGAGGGAGAAGCAGGCTCCATGCACCGGGAGCCTGATGTGGGATTCGATCCCAGGTCTCCAGGATCGCGCCCTGGGCCAAAGGCAGGCGCTAAACTGCTGCGCCACTAATTGCTAGTTTTAAGACAGCTGACTAAATATCTGGAAAAACCAACTTAGATCATTCTTACCTTATTCTAAAATAAATTCCAAATGTATTAATTTTTTTTAAGAATTAAGAGAGAGCGAGCGTGAGTGAGGAGAGGAGCAGAGAGAGGGAGAGAGAGAATCTCCAAACAAGCTCCATGCTGAGCTGGACTTGATCCCATGACCCCAAGATCATGACCTGAGCCAAAATCAAGACTTAGAAACTTAACTGACTGAGCCACTTAGACACCCCTCAAATGTGTTAATTTTTAAATTAAAGAATACTAAAAGAAAATGTAGGTCATTACTTGTATAATCTTGAATAAGGGAACTCATGATTTAATCATGGCATCAAAGGTAGAAACCAACAAGGAAAAAGATTGATATCTTTGATTATTTACAGTAGAATATCCTTTAAGAGAAAAAAATTATTAAAAGATTCAAATGACACACTGGCAAAATATAATCATAAGACAAAGGAACATGAGTATCTTAATCAGAGAATTCTAGAAGGCTATGTTCTCCAGTGGAAATGACCAAAGACTATGAACAAGCATTTCACCAAATAATTGCAGATTATTTTTGTAACTTATTTGTAATTGGTAATCAACAAATGTGAATCTGAAAAAGCTTAGAATATATTCATTGCTTTACCTTTTCTTAAATTATTTTTACTGCTGGCAAGTCAGTGGGAAAATGTGTGCCCTGTATGTACACTGCGTACTTTTGTTTCTTTTTTTTTTTGGTACTTTTGTTTCTATGTGTCAAAAGCCTGATATGTTTCTTTGACTCAGTAATTCCACTTTTAGGAAATTAGTGTAAGAAGATACTAGGAAATGCACTCCAAGTAGTTTATACAAGGGTGTCATACATGTATAGGCTTATTTATAACAAAGCATTTATAATTATGAACTATTTGAAAATAGCCAAGTGGTGGTACTGTGTCATATGCATTCAGTGAAATATAACCATACAATTAAAAACAACTGTATGTATATATGTGTGTGTACACACATACATACATACACACACATATACATTTCCTGATGAGACACATGCATTATATGTATTAACTAAAAAAAACCTGGTTGTAAAATAGTATGTACACTATAATCTATAAAACATTTGTATATATTCACATAGAATAAATCTGAAAAAGTGACAGTATGAATATGTAATTAAAAAAAAGATTATTTATTTGAGAGAGAGAACGTGCTTACATGAGCAGGAAGGGCAGAGGAAAAGGGAAAGAGAATTTCAAGCTTACTCTGCACTGAGCACGGAGTGGATGTGGGGGCTCGATCTCACAACCCTGGTATCATGACCTGATCTGAAACCAAGAGTCAGACGCTCAGCTGCCTGTGTCACCCAGGTACCTCTGAATACCTAGTTTTTACTGAGCACTTAACTAGGTTTCAGATACAATACTAAGGCTTTCTATGAAGTGCTTCATTTAATGGACCCAAGGTATTAATAGGCTATCTTTATGTGATAGGATTATAAGATACTGAGTTTTTTCTCCTTTTTATTTCTCTGTATTTTCTAGCTTTTCTATAATGATCATGTATAATCCTCTGGGAAGAATTTGTTGCTTAAAATTTTTGGTGTTAACTTTCATTATTGAGTCATTTTGAAAGAAGGCTTGTATAGTCCTATAAATGCAATTACAGCTTGAAAATCTCAGAATAAATTTTGTTACAGCATAATCTTAGAGAAGTAACTGTATCTCTGGGATTTTATACTTTCGCCTATAGACCAGAACAGTTAAATATTGAGGGCCTTTGTAAAAAGAGCTGTATATAAATATTAGTAGCTGAATAAATATAATATTGAATTAGACATTAAAAAAAACCTTTTTGTGTCATATATGTCATCTGAAATCTGAAGAGTATATTTGTGCTGCTTTTTTTAGATCAGCATCTAGGGAATTGGTGCTCAAAATTGACAGAACATGTAATAATTACAATGCATGTAATTATGGTCAGATGAGGTAAAAATTTGATTTAAAATATCATCTAAGAGATCTTAATTAGATATCTTCAAAAATTATGTCATCATTTTTATTGTCTTTTCTTTTTATTTTATGGATAGCAAATCTTAAATGCATTATGTTCTCCTTCCCATTTTAGGTCAGTTGGTGGTGTGTACTTTATGCTCCTGTGTCATGAAAACGAAGCAGATTTGGCTCTTTTCAGCTCACATGCTTCCCCTGCTAGCACGACTCTGCCTTGTCCCTCTGGAGACAATTGTTATCATCAACAAGTTTGCTATGATTTTTACTGGATTGGAAGTTCTCTATTTTCTTGGGTCTAATCTTTTAGTACCTTATAACCTTGCTAAGTCTGCATACAGAGAATTGGTTCAGGTAAGACTGACAACCACACCCAGGTAGATAAAGTTACACACAAAAATTAGTTATATTAAAGATTTAGTTCATTATTTCACATTCATGGTCATGGTAACATTCTAAATAGCACCTGTTTTCTGCTAATTCGGAGCATCTGGGATTTTTTTCTGATGATGTGTTCTGTAGAGAGGCAATGAAGTGAAGTGATTCTGTGGAAGCAGAGTGTCTGGGTTTTTACTCTGGCTCTACTGTTTATTAGCTGTGTAACCTGGACTTAGTCACTTAAGTTGGCTTATCTATAAAATGGAGCTAATAATAACAGTTATACTCAACTTGTAGGATTGTTGTGAGATTTAAATGAGTTCAGTGTGGCAGACAGTATTCAGTATGTGTTAACTATTATGATGAAGACAATACAGATTTGAAAACCTAGAAGTAAAAATCCTTATTTTTCTTCTGATTAAAGTCCTACAATTTTTTCCACTGTATTTGCCTAAGTTATGTAAACTGAGAAGTTAAGTAGTTCTGGGTTATAATATGATAGATTTTGTCTAGATACATTGATTTTGCCAATGTCAATATGCTTCTATCTTATTTTTTTTTAGCCTTTGCTCTAAAACAGATTATTCTCAGACAGAAACAATAGATACTTAAATATTTCGATTTGACTTGATGTTTCAGTATATAAAATAGATATTAAAACTGACATTGATATAAAAAGGGAGTTTTAATTATCTTTTAAAGATTTTTATTTATTTATTCATGAGACACACAGAGAGAGGCAGAGACATATGCAGGAGAAGCAGGCCCCATGCAGGGGGCCCAATGTGGGACTTGATCCCTGGACTCCAGGATTACACCCTGGGCCAAAGGCAGATGGTCAACAGCTGAGCCACCCAGGCGTCCCAAAAAAAGAGTGTTAAAATAGGCATTCTTTTCTACCTTTTGGCTATGTGTATATGACCGTAAGGTACAAGAGGCTCTCTGATTGACTAAACTGAAATTACTAAGTGAAATGGGATTTTTTTGTAGCCCCAGGGGCAGATTTCCCAAAAAAATTTCCCTGACCCTTGGCTTTAAGTTGATTCTACCTTCTTTGTTCATCGTATCTAATGATTAACTTGGGCAGTTTTCCCGAAAGTAGATCTTTCAGAGAAGAGGAAGTTCTTTTCATCCTCAATGAAGAATTTTTTCATGAGTAAGGGTTGTACTTGTATTCAGAGTAAGAATGAGTAAAATATGTATTTTTTCTTTGAATTCTATCTTGTGGAGCTACCTCAGTTTGTAGGAAACTGCAGACAATCAGTAAACATTATTTAATCATCATAAGGACAGAGCCCTCATTTCTCAATGTCATGTTCACCTTCTTGGTTGCCTTAAGATTCATGCATTACTAGATGTTGTAGTTGAAAATATAGGTTATGAAATCCACAACCTCGAAAGAATTGGATAGGCAAGAAATGGAAACTCTCAGGCTTTTTAGTCATCTGTTCCTTGAATGGAAAGGAGGAAAAGTACTTTCTACCTCTCAATAATTAATTTGCTGCTAGTAATTTTGCAGCTAGTTGGACAATCACTTTTTCTTTCAATATTTTCTAGTAGGGGAAAAATGGAAGTTATTTTGACTGGATTTTAGAAAGCATTTGATTTACAGATAAATTTAGAATAATCTTAAATTTGAAGTCATTGCACTTTAACTTAAAAGATCTAGATGTTCCTAGGGATCGGTATTAATCAGAAAAACAAAACAAAAACAAACAAACAAACAAACAAAAATCAGAAAAACTTATAGTCCGTGTATTTTAATTTAAGAAATTTATAGTTTATTGAAACATTCTGGTAGCACATTGAGAGTTCCAGCGAGACCATTTTGCTGTGTAGGTTGGAGTTTGTAGCCTGCCTTGCAGAACTCTGTTGTGTTACCAGGGTCTGGTCCCTGGCATAGTAACTCCAGAAACTTGGTTACATGTATGCTCTTAGGCTGAATCAGATTATGAGAATTGATTCCTCCTAATCAATCTCATAAGAGATTGTTTTACAAACTAGAAAGCTAATTTACTAATTAGTAGATTAATAAACTTGTTTTAGTTGTACCTTTTTTCCTGGCGCTAATGCACTAGACAAATCAAATAAATTGAGAAATGTTGTTTGATAAATACACAGGAGGAGCAAGGGGAATCAATCTGTCTGGGGGAAAGACTTGCTAATAACTATCTTTGCTCTCCAGTAGAGTAAACTGTAGTGTTTATTCTGTCTTCCATCACACTGTTTCTCCCCTAAGACATTTCCTAAATTAACCCTGAAAAGTTCTTCCTGTTACATTGCTCCCTTTTCTAGCCATTCACACTATCACATCATTTATGGTAGTCCTGATCATTTTGATTTAGAGATGAGTAAGTTTACAAAGTCTTCTTAACCTGCCTTTGATACCTGCCTTTGATGTAGTTTTACTCTTTTTTTTTTTTTTTAATTTTTATTTATTTATAATAGTCATATAGAGAGAGAGAGGCAGAGACACAGGCAGAGGGAGAAGTAGGCTCCATGCACCGGGAGCCCGACGTGGGACTCAATCCCAGGTCTCCAGGATCGCGCCCTGGGCCAAAGGCAGGCGCTAAACCACTGCGCCACCCAGGGTTCCCTGTAGTTTTACTCTTGAAAGCAACTTTACTCTGAACCCTAAGGGCAGTTTATGATTGTCATTTTTTTTTTTAAAGATTTTATTTATTTATTCATAAGAGAGGCAGAGGGAGAAGCAGGCTCCTCGCAGGGAGCCTGATGTGGGACTCGATCCCAGACCGGGATCACACCCTGAGTGGAAGGCAGACGCTCAACCACTGAGCCAGCCAGGCATCCCTGTGATTGTCATTTGATGAGTGTGTGTCAAGTGTTAATAACGCAAAATCAGTGAATTTTAGAAAATGTACTAACTCTCTGTATAGGCTAATAACTTCAAAGCAATTTAGCTGAAACAATCCTACAATGAAAGAGAAGCGATTTAATTTTTCCTTTTAAGTACTTTAAATTCTTTTATGTTTAAAAGTGTTTATTGAAGTGATACAAGATGTTGTCCTATCTTATGTTTTTATTTAGGTAGTAGAGGTATATGGCCTTCTAGCCTTGGGAATGTCTCTGTGGAATCAGCTCGTAGTCCCTGTGCTTTTCATGGTTTTCTGGCTCGTCTTATTTGCTCTTCAGATTTACTCCTATTTCAGTACTCGAGATCAGCCTGCATCACGTGAGAGGCTTCTTTTCCTTTTCCTGACAAGGTAATTAATAAGAACATATGATACTGTACATAACCTTAGGAAAAGAAAATTTTTGTCTGGGAATAGCAAGTTTTGTAAATTTCCAGTTATATTAGAATACCCATATCTAATTAAGATAGGATTTTCATTCGGTGGATGCCTAGGTTTGGCAGTGTAGGGAGGTGCTAAGCTAATAATGGTATATATTTGACTATAGCAAATGATTTGTGAAAAGGAACATAGCAAAATTTAAAAATATTTTTTCAATTTCAAGTTAAATTATTGGTTGGGTCAATAAAATGTTATTAGAAATAATTATCATTTACTAAGTATTTAATATGTATCAACTATGCTCCTAAACACTTTTTCTTCACACTTAACCTTGACAGCAACCCTGAGAGATAGGTGCTTTTGTTATCATTTACTATTTTAATAGCAGAGGAGACTCTACCAAGAGTAACTTGCCCCAGATGACACTGCTAAAAGAAATAGTGCTGATGTCGAACTCCATCTTGAGTTCAAACCCAGTGACTTACTTTGCACTGTGCCCCATTATTTTTAATGTTTTGCTTTATTATTCAGATATAGTCAAATAATTGGGGAAATGAGTATATTGTAATTTTTTGCTGTTTACCCCAAAGGAATTCTAAGACTTGTTTTTTAAGATTTAGTTTTTTAAAAAAACGTTTTTAATCGTTGAAGTCCTTTCTATATACTAAAGTATCTGTATTGTGAGCTTATACTATATCCGCATTTGTCATTTTCCCACTCTTGAGTTTAAATCTGAAGCCCTCAGAATCTAGCACATGGCTATATATCTTCATTCCCTGGCACATAAAGACAAGAATGAAACTCTGTCCTTTGGGAAAGTATGTATAGGCAGATAAAAGTGTTGAGTTTTAGTTAATAGAGCCATTATTTCTCAGCCAAGCAAGTGATGGAGCAGTGTGCACTAAGTGGTGTAGGGAAAATGTTACACAGTGCTAAGTATCAATAAAAATGTCATAGAACAGTACCTATTTTATTTTAGTAAATAAGCAGAATAAACTTATTGGCACTGAGTCAGATTTTGTACTTTCTAAAAATAACACTTTTAGTTGATAAATAGCTTATAAGCATGCAATAAATTGATACCAAATACATTTTAATAGCCAGTTCATTACTGATTAAATTCCACTGCTGTTGTTTTTTTATGTAAATATTATGGAAGTTTTATGAAGAATTTTTAAATGATCCAAAATAACTCAATTTAAAGAGAAAGAATCCTTTGGTTAGGACGGTAACTTAAGAGTGGCACTGGGATTGGTCATGTCTTTTTTTTTTTGAGAGAGAGCATGAGCAGAGAGGGGAGGCAGAGGGAGAAGCAGACTCTACTGAGCAGGGAACCCCATGTGGGGCTTGATCCTAGGCCCCTGAGATCATGACCTGAGCTGAAGGTAGATGCTTTTCTGATTGAGCCACCCGATGCCCCTGGGATTGGTCATGTTTTAACGTTTTAAACTAGATTATTAGCCATTAAAAAGCACAGATCAAGTGTAGCATAGTGTAAGGCTTAACAAATTAGTAAGCTGTGAATGAATTTGGACTTATTTACAATTTGGACATATTTACAAACTGAGAAAGTAATACTGAAATTTTTAGATGAGGTTTAGGTATCTTTCCAAAATAATTTTCTCTCTATTCCTTTTTTATACATAGGATAGATTACCCCCCTCTTCAAAATAGGAATGTTTTGCTTTTTGTGAGAAGTTTTCATATAGTTCTTCTGTTCATTTATATCTCTGTAAGCATTGTTTGTTGTCCTTGGTGCTCTTTTGTGCCAGGTTAGATTTGTGTGTTGCCTTGGTAAAGAACAACTTATTTACAAAAGGAAGATTGCAAGTTTATCAGCATACTCTGACTAAACAAACCAACTAAAAGCACATGCAAACAAAGGGTTTGTTTTTGCAGCCAGAAAATAGAAACTAAAATCAGTAAAACCTTTCACTGAAGAGAGGACGAAAAGTTCTATGAAGTTTTCCAAACTCTTTCAGTTCCCTCAAAGTTAGGTGGGAACTGAGAGGCTTTTGAAAAATAGCCTCTTGAAAATGTAATTAAATCATACTGCTTGGATATAAAAGATTTCTCTAAATATGGAGTCAAGAATAGAGAAAGAGTCTGGATAATCCGTAAAATTTTCAGTCTTCCAGTGAGAATGAAGTAAAATTTGTAGTATATTATTAGCCATGATTATCACTTTTTCAAGTTACTAGACAATTTGTTTAAACTTCATATATAGTGATTTCTCTGAGAAAAATGTCACATTTCAGAAATTAGATTTGTAAGAATGCCATAAAATCATTCCTTTAGGTTTCAACCACCATGACTCATAGATATTTTGACTCCTAAAAGAAAACCAGACATTTTTTTCTTATCATAATGTACATAAAAGTAGATGTTTTCACTTAAAAACTTACTTATAAGCAATTAATTGTGTATGAAGGATAACTGTTTAGCAAAAGCATAGAGCTATGTAGTAAAGGATAGGTATTGTTTGCCTGAATGAATTCCTCATGTATACAAATGAAATTCTTCACTGGAATTCTAAAACATCTCTGAACATTTGTTAAATGCTGTTTAAGTGCTAAGTCCAAATTATTATTACATAATATTAGATATGTTTGTAAAATAATTATTAATAAGTTTGTATCTGATATGTTCAGTGAAAGAATTGAATGTATTTCTGTAAAGTGTGAAAGTATTTCCAAGCTTTAGTTAGTGTAAGGTCTTTCAGTTCTCCTTATAAGTAGTATTCATAGCAAACTTTTATGTTAAAAACTGATATTAAAATAACTTTTGAGTGGGCTTGAGTTATATTCTTGG
The DNA here is from genome assembly GCF_053574225.1 of Canis aureus. Classification (NCBI taxonomy): domain Eukaryota; kingdom Metazoa; phylum Chordata; class Mammalia; order Carnivora; family Canidae; genus Canis; species Canis aureus. The sequence goes on from NC_135614.1 coordinate 53,158,724, forward strand.
ATATGCTTTTGAAATAACCCAGAAAAATGCAATTATATAAACCTAAATTAAAAAGTATCAATAGTATGGAAAATACTCTAGTATTGAGAGGAGTTGAGGGTTGCAAAGTCGATAATGGGCCTGGCCTGATAGCATTTGTTCAAATAAAGAGTTTTGATAAGTCATCAAATTAGCACAGATTGTTCATAGTTTGAACAGTTTGAATAGCCAACATTTTTCAGGGGGAACTGTGGGCAAGTATACGAGTCTCTTCAATATCAGCACATTAATTATATGTTTCTTAGGGTTTGAACAAAATTTAAGCCCTTACTGCATTTGAAAGAGGTGATAGATAAATAAAAATACTTTATTTCAGATATAGTGCTCTATACTGAGTATTTGCCAAAGAGATTTTTAAAAATGTAAGTTAGGGTAATAGGAGGGATTTAAATTATTAGTGGAGAGATTAAGTGAATTTACCTCAAATTTTGGTTTAGGGTTTTTGAATTGATGAGGATCAGATCAAGGTTGGTGATTATTTGAAGACTTAAGATGGTTTTATTTCAAATGGAAAATTTTTATCTGTTGATATTCCCCCTCCTCTTCTTTCTAGTATTGCTGAATGCTGCAGCACTCCTTACTCACTTTTGGGTTTGGTCTTCACGGTTTCCTTTGTTGCCTTGGGTGTTTTGACACTCTGCAAATTTTACTTGCAAGGTTATCGCGCTTTCATGAATGATCCTGCCATGAATCGGTAAGTTCTTGACTATGGTTGTCTCTAGACATTCAAGTATTATATATAACTTGAAGAAGTAATAATGAATTTCAGAGGAAATGGATTTTAAGATTTTTTTTTTTGAATGGTTGCAACTATTTGGATTTGAAATACTATGAAAAATATAACTTTCCATATGTAAAAGGTGGATTTCCATATGTAAAAGATGGATTTTTAGTGTATGTGCATATCAGTATATATTGGACACTTGTAGATTTAAGAGATTTGGGGAGGGGCGGGGAGGGAGAGGGAGAGAGAGAATCTTAAGCAGGCTGAATACCTAGCATGGAGCCCCATGTGGAGCTCGATCTCATAACCCCTGAGATCATGAGTCATGAGCCGAAATCAAGAGCTAGACACTTAACCAACTGAGTCCACCCAGGCACCCCAAGAGATTTTTGATAGCTTGCTTTTTCCCATTTGAAGTTTACGTGCAGCCCTATTAAAATCAAATTTCTATATTTGATACTTAAAAAATTTTTGTGTGTGTGGACAGAATTTTGATAATGATGTTTCAAAGGATGCATTAATGAGAATGCAGAATAGTTAATCTAGTTATTAAATCAGTAAGATCAGATATTGGGAAACCTTATTTCTAGAACTTGTCATGATTTTGGTTTAACGTAGGAATTTTTAATGGTTTAATTTATATAAATTTATGTAATCTCTTAAAATTTTTATGGAATATTTCAGAAATAGTAGATGGTGAGTACCTTGTAAATTAGAGGAAACAAATTGTTTTGGGTGTACATTAGTTTTTTTAATGAGAAAAAAACCTATGCTTCATAATCTTTCTGCTAGTCTCAGCTAACACCTTTATAATGGCAAAAGAGGGAGGAGGGCAAGAAAGAAAAATAATTTGTGTATAAACTCACAAAATTTATACCATTCAGAAAATATGAAATGGGAAGTGAAACTCTTCCTCCACCTGCTTTACATTTCCTCTCCCCAAAGGTAACAGCTATAGACTGTTTATTTTAAAATTTCTTATGGGAAAAAGTGCACATATGTATATTTTTGCTATTGTTTTGGTTCATCTCCACATACTATACACAGTTCTACACCTTATTTTTTCACTTAAATATGTTTTAGATATTTTTTATGTCAACACAGAAACCTCATCATTCTTTTTGATAAAGACATAGTATTCCAAAATAAAAATGTTTTTCTTTTTTTGCTATTAAAAATGGTACTGTTGTAGGTTTTCTTTTTTTTTTTTAAATCTCAATTAGCAAAGTTGAGAGAATAGTAAAATGAACCTCCATATACCTGTCGCCCATTTCCAGTAATACGGCCAGTCTTCTGTCATGTGTGCCCCTACTATCTACTCCACTTACTTTGTCTCTGCCATAATCCCCAGCTGCATTTGTTTGCTACAAATACTATTTCACCCATAAATATTTTAGTCTCATTTGAAAAAGCATAACTACAGTAGCCTATTCATTCTCAGTAAGAGAAGAATTCCTTGACCTCAAATTCCTAGTTGGTGTTCATATACTGCCCCCCTCTTTTCTTTAACATTTTGTTTGCTCAACTTCAGATCCATAAAGGCACATACTGCAGTTGGTTAATATTTTTTAAGTCTTTCTTTAATATTTAGGTCCCTGCTGTCTCTGTATTTTTTCCTTTTCATTTTATTTGTTGAAGACACCAGATTGTCCTATTTAGTTTTTCAGTCTGGATTTTGCCAATCGTATCCCTGTGATGCCACATAACATGTTCTATATTATTCACTATATTTTTTTCTTACACTTAACATTTTTTGTATACATCCATAGGGTAAATTACTACTAATAAGATTATTGAGTTGAAGGGTATGTACATTTTAAATTTATTAGCAAGTTTTTCTCTAGAAAGATTTTATCTGTTTTATCAACATCAGTCTCCCCATTTTTTCTCAAATTCCTTGTCAATGCTTGCGTCATCAAACTTTGAAATATTTGCTCATTTGTGGTTTTGAAAACTGGACTTATCCTTTGCTCAGTTATTTTTGAGAGTTCTTTATAAATCAAGTCAGTATGATTTTGTACATATTTTCCATATGGAAACTGAATTTCAAAAAAAAAAGTTTATGTCTTCTAGTTCTTATAGTCTGCTTAAAGAGATCTTTCCTACTGCAAGATTATGAAGACATTCACCTATGATTTTATTTTTTATAATCAAGATATAGCTCATGATATAAATGTATATAATTCAGTGGCTATCTAAGAATGGTAGAGTAGCTGGCTCATTAGCAAAACCTGGTTAGAACACTTCTTTTTGGGCAGCCCGGGTGGCTCAGCGGTTTAGCGCCGCCTTTAGCCCAGGGTATGATCCTGGGGTCCCGGGATCGAGTAGCCTGCTTCTCCCTCTGTCTGTGTCTCTGCCTCTCTCTCTCTCTCTCTCTCTCTCTCTCTCTGTGTGTGTCTCTCATGAATAAATGAGTGAAATCTTTAAAAAAAAACAAACAAAAACTTTTATTTATCTTAGAAGTTGCTTTTTTTCCTCCTCATTGTATGCTAAAATAATAGATATTATGTTTTCCACATATATAATGGTATATTATGATTATATATTACTATTACATCAGTGTTATATATGTTAATATTCTGATCAGATTTTTTTGTCTAAGTCAGAATAGATCACAAATACATAACCGTCTACATCTTTGGATTATTTTCTCTTGGAATGAAATGAAATTCTGATTATTGTTTCGTTTTTTTTTTTTTTTTTTGAAAACGTATGCTTTTTTTTTTTAGGGGCATGACAGAAGGAGTTACGCTGTTAATCCTGGCAGTGCAGACTGGTCTGATAGAACTACAGGTTGTTCACCGGGCATTCCTGCTTAGTATTATCCTTTTCATTGTTGTAGCTTCTATTCTACAGTCTATGTTAGAGATTGCAGATCCTATTGTTTTGGCGCTGGGAGCATCTAGAGACAAGTAAGAAACTTCCTAAAGGAAATTTTTGTAATATTCTTTATATGAGTTTGTTGTCTGAAGATTAACATAATGTTTAGAGACAGAAAATGGATGAATAATTGGTATTAGTTTAAGGTAACAAGTTTACTTTTTTATTTTTTCTATAGGTTTGACTTTTCTGGTTTTTCTCTCAAGATTGTTATAGTTAGAAATCCTATCAAAGGCCATGTAATTACAAGTCAGCTTTTTCTTCAGAGAAATTTAATTAATATTTTTTATATTTGTCCAGTTTTAAAATGAAGAATGGAAAGCATCAAATTTAGTCCAGGAAATATAGTAAATAATATAATTTTGTTCTGTGTAATACTAACACAGAGAAAGCATTGGGAGAAAGGAGAAAATCATTTGAAGGAAAGAGAAATAAAGGCTCTCAGGAAGTCATTAAGATAGGCATCTATGGGATAAGGCCTCATCTCTTGGCCTTTAGACAGTTGCAACTTAGGTTTTAATGGGGATTCTTGATACCTTATGGGACCAGTGAAATTAATAGCTGCATTCATGTTCATGCCATATTTCAGAAGTTTTCTTAAGAAGTAAAAGTCAGGTTATTATTTAGCTCTAAGATAGTACTTCTAATTCTATCTTAGAATTAGTACTAATTCTCAGAATTCTAAGAATTAGAAGTACTAGTTACAGTATAAAATTAGTTTATACAGGACATTTTTATAAAGAATTACTAAAAATTCAGCACCTGTTGACATTCTGGTGATTTTTGAAATACCTGAATTTATTGCTGCTTCGGTAGTGTTTTATGAGTAAGGGAACAGGCAATCTTTTGGGAGATAAAATTTCTACAGCAGATTTTTAAAACATTCCAAATTAACATTTTAATTACAGTTCATCAGATTTATCTTTTTTATCCCCATATCCCACATTGCTGAACATTCTGAAATTTTTCTCAAATGGTAGAATGGCTGCAAGAATCAATTTAATTTAAATAAGTTCAAAGCTCTTCGATTTGTTTCAGATAATTATAATTAATTATCGTTATTTGAGATTTGGCTTTGAGGTTTAAGGTATCTCAATGGAAGCATTTAAGATGTTGAACTCAGTGGTGAACTCGATTAAATGCTCATTTAAATGATTGAGTTGTTTTTGACCTAAGTACACTATTTTGTCATTTCTGGGGATATCATTTAGCAATATTAATTATACAAATTAATTTAGCATATACTGATAAGAGTAATATAATACTATAGAAAGTATTGGAAAAGAGAAAGAAAAAAATATAATTCCACTGCCATAAGAACCAGTAAATCCAGTTCTGATTCCCTCCAGGATGTTGAAGTAGCCTCATTACTGACTTTTTCCTCCAATGTCAAATACAGAGGATAAAGGAGCAAAACCAAGAAGCCTTGTGTGTGGGTGTGGGAGGGTTATTTTGCATTGGTGTCAGTGTTCTTGCTGGTGTCTGCTGCAGCATTAGCCTTAAGCAAGAGGGGCTCTTAGCTGTCAAAGGATGAAATAGGGATGGATTGATTGTTAGGATTAGGTTCTTGTCTCCTACCATCACCTGCAGTAATGAGAGAGTACTATCAACAGCTATATGCCAATACTTTTTAAAATAAAGGAAATGGAAGAGTATGAGAAAAATGTAACTTACTAGAACTGACTCAAGAATAATTTAAAACCTTGGATAGTTAGCTGTTAAAGAAGTGGAAGCAAATGGCAAACATCTCAACCCAGATGGTATTACAGTCAAGTTCAAACTTTGAAGGAACAGATTATATTTATTTGAAACACAGACTTCCAGACAATAAAAAGAATGCTACCCAACTCATTCTGTGAGGCTAATATAATCCCTGTATTGAAATCAGATAGACAACTTGAGAAAGATAGTTTTATTTCACTCATAGTAGTGGGTACCATGTAGCTTTTGTAATGCTGGCTTCAGTATATACAACTTGAGTGTTGGAGCAGAGAGCCCCCAAACGACCCCATGTATGTTGAACTTTGGTACATGACAGAGGTATGTCCGATGAGTGGGGACAGGTGGTACTCTTCCATAAGGTTGCTAGAAAAAAATGGTTTCCACTTGGAAGAGGATGGAATGGGTTCCTATCTCACATCATATAAACAGAGGATCAACTCTGGAATGTTAGAGACCTAAAAACTAAAACTCACATAGGCTAATATATTTTGGACTTTTTTTTTTTTTTTTTTAAGATTTTATTTATTTATTCATGAGAGACACAGAAAGACAGAGGCAGAGACACAGGCAGAGGGAGAAGCAGGCTTCATGTAGGGAACCCAATGTGGGACTCAATCCTGGTACTCCAGGACCATGCCCTGAGCTGAAGGCGGATGCGCTTAACTGCTGAGCCACACAGGTGTCCCTATTTTGGACTTTCAAGTAGGAAACAGTTTCTTAAACTGATAGAACTGCTGTGGAAGACCAAGACTAAGAATTAAAAATGATTATGATTGTGAGAGGAAAGAGTGATAAAGCTAATGATTACATAATAACTTTTTAAACCTAAAGTTAACTTTACGAATTGGGAGAAGATATTCATAGTATTTATACTTGCCCAGGAATTGGTATCAATATATGAATAGCTCAAATGAGCAAGAAAAATGGATGAAATTAATTTTTATTTTTAGGCTTTTGGTGAAAGAGGAGACACATTAATATGAAGAGAGGTTTGCTATCTTTAGTGATGAGAGAAATGTAAATCAAGACCACATTGAAGTGCTATTTTAAACCTGTGGAATTGGCAAGGAGTAAATAAAGTAAGGAAGAAGGGAGAGAGAAAGGAAAGGCAACTGATACCTAGAGTGAAAGAAGGTCTGGTTTCTGGTGGGCGCGTGTAAAGTGGTGTAATCACTTTGGAAACAGTGTGGCCATTATCTCCTATGTGTATACTGGACATTCTTGCACATGTTCAGTAAGGATATGTAGAAGAATGTTCATAGCACAATTCACAGTAGCAGAAATCTGGGAACAACCCAAATGACAATCAGACAGCAAAGTGGGTGAGTGAATGTGATGATAGTCACTGTGGAATGTTAGAAATATGGTGACACAGAAAACAATATGCATGATTCATAGCGTTATACAGTTAAAAAGTAAATCCAAAAAGATGACAGTATAGAATGTTATTTTTATGTTAAAAACTAAAGATTTAACATATATTCTTCAGAAATACATACAGATTAAACAAAACTAGAAATAAGGAAAGCAAGAAAATAAAAAGAACACAGATTAATAAAGTTAATGCTTTCAATGGGTGCAGGGAGTAAGGATGTGGAATAGGCATGCCTGCTATATGGTTAAATGTGGGTTATTGTCCATGTCCTCGCTTTTGTATAGAGATGGGTTCATTACAATATTAAAGATAGCTAATTAGATTACTAATTCAATAAAAGAGGGACACCCACAGACCAGTGGTGACAGTGTATTCTGAATCAAGGATTATGATTAATTCAATATTCTGGGGATTGAAAAAGGAAATGAAAAGTATCTTAATTCTCAAATTAGAGAAATAAGAATATCGACATTTGTATAAAACTGCTCTCTGTCATTAAAGAAATAATTATTAGGGGAAAAAATCCTCCTATGTCTTTGGAGTTGCTTGGACTAGAGAGAATGTCTAGTGTTTAACTTAAAAAGGTATCTCAGTTTTAGCCATAGGGATAATTGTTGCCTTTATAAATTTAATTCTAGTTTTTAACAAGGAATTTTAGAGCAATGGTCTCTTTACTCAAATTATACAGTAGATTTTTAAATGACAAACTTCTAAGAAAATGGATTGGGGTGAATATAAAATTTTAAAACTTTTTCTAGTTGAATAACTTATTAATAAGATTTCAGGGTAATTTTATGATATTTAATCTGAAATTAGATTTTTGATTGAATTTTAACTACTTAAACAAGGATATATATATTTGTGTATCTAACATACACACCTGTGTTTGTGTATATGAATTTGCATGTTTGTATGTATACTCACTTATGCCAAAATTAAACATAATTTATAACTCTTGGCATAATGGTATCTATGCTTTCCTGTGTATATATAAATACACATTTGTGCCTATATGTAAATATATACCTGTTTTATACAAATGGATCATTGCTTGATTTTGAAAATATATTTAAAGTTTTAAGGCAAATTACCCTATTAAAATAATTTATAATTAAACATCTAATCAAGTATAACAACTGTTATAGTAATTCCTTCCTGCCTTTCTTTAAAAAGAATAAAACTTTAACCGCTGAAAAGTTTGTCCCATAACTTTGGAAGGTAGAAATGTTTTCAAGAAAAGATGTTTTGCATCTTTTAAAGTACCTAGCTTTAATTTGTACCATAATAATTCACTTTCTTCTCTGAATTACTAATTATAGATAGTCCCACACAGTCTAGCATTTAACTTTGTGGTTATTTTTCCTTCCTACCTATATTATTATAGCTAAAGGTAAAAAGGATGTTTTATGCCCCCCTTTTTTGTCTCCTTGAGACTCTATGGATTTGACATCACAGATGATGATTTTTAATTAAAACCGATTAATTTTTTTGCAGCCATGGACTAAAAACTATTTTGGTTGAAATCTACATTTCCTCATAATGATTTTATTTATTTTATTTTTATTTTTTATTTTATTTTATTTTATTTTATTTTTATTTTTATTATTATTATTTTTTATTTTATTTTAAAAAAAAATTATTTAGTCATGAGACAGAGAGAGGCAGAGACACAGGCAGAGGGAGAAGCAGGCTCCATGCAGGGAGCCCACCGCGGAACTCCATCCTGGGTCTCCAGGATCACATCCTGGGACAAAGGTGGCGCTAAACCGCTGAGCCATCGGGGCTGCCCCTCATAATGATTTTAAATAAATGTTCATGTTTTATAGGAAATCACTAATAATTCTAAGTCTTGATGTTCAGTTTACATAGATGGTAATTTTAATTGAGTTTTATGTTTTAAGAGAGAGGAGAGCTGTTTTGGGTTCATGATGATTTCTTTTTAGATTTGTAATCACTATGTTAAATTATTCCATCTTTGGCTTTTATTTACCCAGGAAATGGAAATAACTAATATCTTTTTTTTTAATCCTTGTGATAGCCCTCTTACCATCAGTTTGCTTGTAAATTGGATATATAAAGTAACTATAAGTAAACTTGCAGGGGATGGAAATCATCTTTTTTTCTATTGTATGAAAACATTTTTCAAAGTTCTGCTTAAGGCACTTGTTGGGGAGGGTTTTGTTTATATATCTTTTAATTTTTTAATTTTTATTTTAAAAAATACTTTATTTATTCATGAGAGACACAGAGAGAGGCAGAGACACAGGCAGAGGGAGAAGCAGGCTACATGCAGGGAGCCCGATCTGGGACTCGATCCCAGGACTCCAGGATCACTCCCTGGGCTGAAGGTGGCGCTAAACTGCTGAGCCACCCGGGCTGCCCTGTTTATGAATCTTTTAGAACTTGGTATACAATCTGTCTTACATTGGAGTGAATTTAAGGGATGATTTACTAGAATATTCTGAGGTATAAAGAGGTACACAAAAGAAAAAATTACATTCCTTCTCTACAGGGCTCCTTTGTATCCTCCATGAGATAACTATGATAACTTTTGTCCTGGTTATATCATAGGACTTTGCATTTGGTGGATAGATAGGTTAAAAAAAAAAAAGTAGTAATCAGTGGAAAATAATTTGAAAAATACAAAGCAGAAATAACTTTCAAGTTTTATTTGCCACTTCAAACAAGCCTTTGAGCTTAGAAACTGAACTTTGCAAAGGAAGAATTATTATTTTTTTCAAGGAGTTTAAATTTGGGTGATAAGACATTTTTATGTGTGTGTACATTTATATTATTTAGATAATAACTATAAAATAAAAATATGTAAGTATACAATATATAAATATATCGTTGGAATAGTACTACAATTTTAGTGTATGATTGGCTGGTAACAGTGTTAAGAATTCTGAGAGGGTCAGTGATTCCTGGAGGAAGGATTCATGTTACCTGATTTGTTCAGTTCGAGGTAGCCGAAAGGGTTTAGAACAAGAGAGTGGAGCAGAATCATTTCTAGTCAGATGTAAAAGTGCTTGTATTTCTCTGGGAGTACAGTTCTTTAACCATCTTTGCTTATAGTGGGGAACAGATGTGGACAAGTTTGGATCAAAAAATTAGAAGTCAAGGAGCTCAGATGTCAGGCTAGAAGTTTAGAGAAGGCATTGAGAATTTTAACACTAGTAGAACTTTGGGAAGATTAATCAGGCAGGCAGTGTCCAGGATAGATCCGACGCTAGAGGAAGAAGACCAGCTAATAGGTCCTACAATGCAGTGGTTCATAGTTTTTCGCCCACAGACCCGACAGATGTGAGGATTAATTTAGCTGTTGGAGAACCAGTCCTCTTAGTAATACTGTGCTCATGGTAACAGAGGTTTTCATCACAGTGCAGCAGGTGGGAAGATGTCTCATGACTTAAGATCTCATATTACTTTTAAGGAATTGTTAAGGCTTAATGCTCCAAAAGCCTGAAATCCCTTTGAAATTGGTAGGAATGAAAATGGAACTGAAAGTTAACTATTGGGAAAAAAAGAAAGAATTGTGCTTGGCAATTTTGACTAAGTAGAGAAAAGAGAAAAGGTGAGTCATGTAGCTTTGAAATACTAGGGCTATGACCCTTGCCCTGAAATCTAGTACAATGACTGACACAGAGAAGGATGCTTAGTAAAGGATTTGGGAAATGTCAGTGTGGCCCAAGACCTATCACGTGCTAACGTGGTTGTTGTGGTTCTGGGTGACATGTGCTTTAAAGAAATATTTTTCTTTTTCTAGGAGTTTATGGAAGCACTTCCGTGCTGTGAGCCTTTGCTTATTTTTGCTAGTGTTCCCTGCTTATATGGCTTATATGATTTGCCAGTTTTTCCACATGGATTTTTGGCTGCTTATCATTATTTCTAGCAGCATTCTCACCTCTCTTCAGGTAAGCCTAGGAATAATTAACTTTATCTAATAACTGATTTTCTTATTTTTCCTTCCAGAAAAGGAATTAAGCTATTTCTAGATGAATGATTATAAGTAGCCTATTTAGGTAATTACTTTCTGCCCTACTCATCAGAAAAACATTAATTACACTGATTTGAGCATTGGCATTAGACAGATGGTAGGTTATTAAAACCACACCTATCTATTTCACTGTATTTTTTTTATCAAGGTAGACTTTGCAAATGTTTAAAATGATACAGATCAATCATAAAGCTTAAATTGATAAGTCACTAAAATAGTAAAAGATAATATAGCTTGTTTGGAGTTTTTTTTTTTTTTTAAAGATTTTATTTATTTATTCATGAGAGACAGAGAGGCAGAGACACAGGAAGAGGGAGAAGCAGGCTCCCTGCAGGGAGCCCGATGTGGGACTCAATCCCTGGTCTCCAGGATCAGGCCCTGGGCTGAAGGTGGTGCTAAACCACTAAGCCACCCAGGGGTCCCTCCCCCCCTTTTTTTGAGCATATTTTTAAAATAAAAACCCACTCGAAAATATCCTTAGTTTCCTGATGTATATGAATATATAACATATGTGCATAATACATACAACAGACAATAATTGCCCTGGAAATGATAAGCTTCTTATAACTTGAAGATGGATCTTTGCTGCCTGATCAGTAAGCTATAAAAGAAGATATAGCACTGCGAACAAAGATTTATTCATTGTTCCTTGTAGAAGTAAAGGTTCTTTGAAAGTTGAGAAACAGGTATGACTACAGAATTAGGAAAATGTAGATAGAATTTTAATGGGTTTTGGTGATCTGGGGAATAAAAGGAAAGGATGAGTCGGGGAGAAGTGATGACTAATCAGAGTTCTTAAGGTATGGCTTTTTGGTATCAAATGCTTGGATTGCTGAGATCACCCACATTTTAATTATACCACGGTCTCTTCTGATATTAAATATGGTATCCTAAAAGTATTGAGAATATTGTTATTGCTTAAAGTCTATGAAAAGCCTTTCTTAATGGTCACACTCTGTTTTAAAATACATGTATTTTTTTCCCCCAGGTTTTGGGAACACTTTTTATTTATGTCTTATTTATGGTTGAAGAATTCAGAAAAGAGCCAGTGGAAAACATGGATGATGTCATCTACTATGTGAATGGCACTTACCGCCTTTTGGAGTTTCTTGTGGCTCTCTGTGTGGTGGCCTATGGTGTCTCAGAGACCATCTTTGGAGAATGGACTGTAATGGGCTCAATGATCATCTTCATCCATTCCTATTATAATGTGTGGCTTCGGGCGCAGCTGGGGTGGAAGAGCTTCCTTCTCCGCAGGGATGCTGTGAACAAGATTAAATCATTACCCATTGCTACAAAAGAGCAGCTGGAGAAACACAATGATATTTGTGCCATCTGTTATCAGGTAACTCACGCAGTAAGAATCCATTTGGGTGGGTTGTCTATGTTTCCCCTGGGACTTTAACCACATTAACCAAATTTAAGTTAAATTTCTAGGCAGAATTATTTCCTTGGTTAAAAAAAAATAGGTCTCAGAAATTACTAAAGACCTGATAAAATATTTCCATTTTATTTCTAAACTAAGTTTTTAATTTAGTCCCTCAAGTTCTAATTTATTGTTTTTCAACATTGCTCACCCATAAATAAAGGAAAAACAGGTCAGGTGTATTTTATGTTTACTCCTGAATACACACACACACATACACACACACATACATATATATATATATATATGTACTATCAAATATATACTATCAATCAGGAGTCAGCAACTTCTGAAAAGTGGTGTGCCAAGATTTTGACTCTTTTACTTCTGGAATTTCCAGGATGGGGAAGAAGTATTCATTTACTTAACATAGGTGGAGAGAGTATGTGTTTACCTGTGGGTTGATAGATATGAGATGGATACAAACTTGTGTTTATGGAAGTGGGGGCAGGAGGATATCGTTTAGGCAGCCAGTCAGTGTGCCATTGTAGTTGGCCTTTCTGGCATCTTTGGCATGTTTGTCATGACAATTAAAATTGAAAGATAGTATTTAAATGAGTTTGGTAACATCACAACAAAAAATAGGCCAGGAGTTTAGTCACCAGTAACCTGTGCAAAGGGGTGGTTGAGTAGCAGCTTTTATAGCTATACCGTACTGTTGGAAGTATGGACAGAAATTAAGGGCAACAACACAAACTCTTCCTTTGAAATCACTCTTAAAGAGTGTAGGCTGGTGGAATAAAACTATAGACAGTGTCAGTGACTGAGGGAATGTTCATTGTCAAGGCTGCTTTACAGTCTAGAGGGTGGTGTATATGTATTTGTGTGTGTTTAAGATTACCTAGTATAAGAATTTTGTCTAAGAATAAAATGCAACTACCACTTTTTTTATTGTTATTAGAACATACTTTTGGGTACTTGTAAAATAATGTGTTCTGGGTTGGTGCATTTGGGGGACTAAGGAGTATTGTAAGGTTACCCCCCAGTGAAATGGTCATTGTCTTAGTTTTGCTTCCTTTGTGCTTGCTAGCATCATGGTACACAGAACAGAGCACATTAAAGACAGGGCACATCAGCTTCAGCAGCTGATGTCTAAATATTCCATCTCTGGGATTTAAGAGTCTTTCTTTTGTATTTCCTGTTGTCACATCACTTTTTTTGAGGTGCTAGAACTACCTGTTGATACCACACAGAAAATGAAAGTCAAATTGCTTAATTTCCCAGCTGGCTGCTTTTCCTTGGATGGCTTTCTGCTTAAAAGTTGACTCCTAGGTTGTTACCAGCTCTTGGCAAGGAATTTCTGTGACAACTACAACTCCTTGTTTTGGGACTTCAAACGAAATTAATGGTTGAGTCACCAATTGTATATTCTTAACAACTGAAACATCATGTCCTCAGCCTTCCCTCCCCAAGCATATCTTCTGCAAGGAACATTAATGCAAAGTGTACCACTTCTTAATCCAGTGGTTATCAAACTTTAATGTGCATAAAAGTCATATGGGTGGCTTGCTGTTACTACAGATTCGTGAATGCCATCTTCAGATACCCCAATTCAGTAGGTCTGGGGTGGCCCAGGAATATGCATGGTTAACCAGGGTAATTGTGATGCCAATTGAGAAGTGCTAGCTTGTCCAGGCCATATTTTGAAGAGTGTATTACTATATACATACAGTTATGTCCCTTATTGAAATTGCCACTTCCTTGCCAATACCCTGGTGTTATGTGGCTGATTTTGTTTCCTTGCCAGTAATTTCATCGTAGAATAGTCTGTTCAGCTGTGTTGAAGCCTAACTGTGGAAAGTCCAGTTTTCGTCCAATTTTCTGAAGTTCTAATTACACTCCTGCCATGTGGGGGAGAGACCCAGTAATCACACTGCAGTAGTTGTGTGATGCTCATGTTTTATACTAAGGCAGAAGCCAGTTCGTTTCTTTCTCATTTTTGGTTTTTGCTTCTTTTTTTTCTTTTTTCTTTTTTTTTCAACTGTTTAGCCAGTGGTTCTTGCATTGTTGGTATAAAAGGGTCTCATGGGACACCTGAGTGGCTCAGTGGTTTAGCGCCTGCCTTCGGCCCAGGGCGTGATCCTGAAGTCGCGGGATCGAGTCCCAGATCGGGCTCCCTGCATGGAGCCTGCTTCTCCCTCTGCCTGTGTCTCTGCCTCTCTGTCTCTCATGAATAAATAAAATCTTAAAAAAAAAAAAATGGGTCTCTTGATGGCAAGAGGATTATCACTATAAAATGAGTTTTATTCTAAAATCTGTGTTAGATATTTTCTCTGGGGAATTTGTGGAAAAGAAATGTTGGACCTAGAGTTTGGGGTTAGCAGCAAAGCTTTGAGATAATAGGCATTTATGAGGTATCTTTCCTCCCCTTCTAGGACATGAAATCTGCTGTGATCACACCTTGCAGTCATTTCTTCCATGCAGGCTGTCTAAAGAAGTGGCTGTATGTCCAGGAGACCTGCCCTCTGTGCCACTGCCATCTCAAACACTCCTCACAGCTTCCAGGGTTAGGAACTGAGCTGGCTCCACAGCCTCATGCTGGAGTTGAGCAAAACATCATGCTTCAGGATGGAACTGAACCTCCAAATCAAGAGCATCCTCCAGGGACCAGGATGCAGGAAGGTTCTAAGGACAATAATGAGTGCATTGCCACTAGATCAGATAGCCAGGAAGGGACTCGTGATCCTAAGGAATATCCTTTTAGTGCAAAAGATGAAGCATGTCCTGTCGAGGTCAGCCTAGAAGAAGAGAAGCAGAAGTAACACTTTGATACTCTGGAGAAGTTAACTTACTATGAAATTTGAGCTCAGATTTGAGGAATGAATGTATGAGATGATGAGGCAGGAAACTTGACATTCCAAGGATCTGATCCAGGAAGTACTCTCAGTGGAGACTGCTTGCTTTCATCCCCATGACATTGTGGGAAAAATTTTGCAATGTATGCTAATCGAAATGTATTTATATATCCTATGCTGATATTTTGTAGAGGTTTGCCAAGAAAATTCAACCTCAACAACTTCAGAAACTGCCCCTAATTTGTAAGGGATAAATAAAATCGGATTTGAGTGTTTGGAAGGGGCTAAAGAAAGGACGATAAAGAGCATCAGGACAGCATGGGAAGAAGCAGGCAGAAGCGGAACTGACATTTCACTTTCTATGGAACAGGATCATTCCTATTGCAGAGTATGAGTAGTGACCAGCCCTATTCACCACCCCCCCTTTCCCTCAGTTAATTGGAACTCAGTCAGGTGATAATTGAGTTTTGTACAGCACTGAAATTGCAATCAAAGACGTTAAGAACATTGATTGTATTCAAAGATGGAAGCACGCTCATACTTTGTATGTGCTTTAGGGGAGTGGGTGGGTGGGCACTTGGGCCTTGCGGGTGCATTCATGTAATCTGAGACTCTTGAACTTTATGATGGAGTCTTCAATATTTTGATGTATATGAAACTTTTGTTAATATATTGTATACTGTGTTGGCTGTGTGAAGTAAACTAAAACTCTAATGAACACTTTGGGGTCCACATTAGTGTAGGAGACTAAAGTGGGAAGGGCTTTAGGGCACTGATAAAGGCCCTAAGTGTACTTTTTGATCCTGTGTAATGTTAAATTCTTGCAACTGAATCAAAACAGTGTTAAATTATGGCAATATTTGCACTTTGGGAATGAGTACATAACTGTATGATCACACTCTGCAAATGCCACTTTTAAAGCTGTTAATAGACTTTGCACCTTTTCTTTGACAAGGATGTGTCATATTTAAATTTTTACATTCATCATGGCAACAGGTAGAACTGGGGAGGGGGGAATGTAATTTTTTATGGGAATTTTGATATGAAAAGAAACTAGTCATTTATTTATACAATAGGCTTGGCTCAAAAGTGTTTTTCAGACTCGATATTCCTAATGTGGGATGTGACTTTATTTTATTTTTAGTAGCAAATTTGGATGTAGACTGACAGACATAGCTGAATGTCTTAATAAATTTAAATTTGAAGATAACTGTTTTGTTCCTGTGATGATTCTTACTGTAAAGTGTTTGAAATTCTCTTCTTAGAAGGTTTTGTTGTTATCTAGCTAGGTTTCTTTCATCTTGATCCCTGTCAAAAATGCCCTGCAGATGGCAGAACTTTTTGATTGAAAATGACCAGCTCTTTGAAATTGTCTACACCAGGGGAAGCAGACCTAGCTCTGCAGTAGAAGCATTTAGGGAGCTTTTAAAAAAAGTACACATTTCATGGATGGGCCTAGAGGATCTTACACTAAGTGAAATCAGTCAGGCTGAGAAAGACCAATACTGTAGGATTTCATTCATGTGGAATCTGAAAAACAAAACATGAATAAGCAAACAAAAGCAAAATCAGACCTATAAATTCAGAGAACTGATAGTTGCCAGAGAGGGAGATAGTGGGATGGGCAGAATGGGTGAAGGGCAGTAGGAGACACAGGCTTCCAGTTAGGGAATGAATAAATCACAGGGATAAAAGCCACAGCATAGGGAATATCGTGGGTATCATAATGGTGATGTGTGGTGACAGGTGGTAGCTACACGTGTGGTGAGCACAGCATAACCTCTACAGAGGTGTGGAGTCGCTGGTGCACACCTGAAACTAACATTGTCTACTATACTCCAAAAATGCTTAAAAATTACACGTATCTGAGCCCAACTTCAAACCTAATGACTCGGCAGGCTTTGGGGGTTTCTGGGAATGTGCTTTTCAAAGCTTCCTATTTAGAAAAAAGCTAGACTAGAGTGCGTTTCTCCCTGGGTGTAAAGTTGCTCACTGTTGTTGGCAGATGGCCCCCTCTAGTGGCAGGCTGGTAGCGATCTCTGATTTAAAATTGATTTTTAGCCTTTGTGCAAAAGGTGCATGTTCAAATATTCAACTTTTTGTTGCTTTGTTCAAAGAACTAAGATTGCAGTTAAAGTTGAAATCATTCTTATGGCATAGTGAACTTGGCCATCTTTTAGCATTGTTTACACTTCTGACCAAAAGACTGTTCAAATAGATCATAAGAAACGTACTCAACTGTTTTAATAATAGTAGAGACTTCTTGGACATGTTTCATATAATAAGCTTTTTTTACTTCCTACTAGCACAGAGACCCTAGCTCTACTCCCCACATCACAGGAGCCTCTCCGTTCACCAGCCTGGTGAACGCATAGCATAGCGTTCTGCTCTCTTCGGTGTAGATCCTTTTGTCTCATTCAGGAGAGCTATATTCTGCTATAGTAACAAAACCCCTCCGTATCTCAAGTGGCTGTAAAGCAACAGAAGTTTGTCTCGTGCACACTGCACACCTTGACTGCCGAGTTGGCAGGAGCGATCTATTTGGTACAGGCACTTGGATCAAGGCTGACGGAAGAGCCACCTTGAACCTTCCCGATGGTCATGGCTGGGACAAAGGGCTGTTGGAAGACCGTTCATTAGCAATTCCAGGCTCCTCTTAGCAGTGGACACCTGCCCCTTCCCTTTTCCCCCACCAGCACGGGAGGTGCAGAAGCTTGGTGTTCTGTGCGGCCTGGCCAGAGCACGTTAGAGTGCTGAGGACCAGCACACCTCAGCTGTAGCAACACATCATTCTATTTACGTATTACCAGATTTGGGGAGCACACCTGTTCCAAGGATACAGACTGAAAACCTGGCTTAATTTGCTACTTGTTTTGACATTCTGGGACCTTCCCCTCGTGTATAATGCCATCTGGGTTTCAAATTTCTGTTTCTCGATCATTTTTGTAATAGTTTCTAACTCAGACGTTTGACTTAAGACAATGGTTAACCATCTCTACTACTGAAGAGAAAGTTTGATTCAATTTCTCTTCTCTTACGTTTGCTCAGATTAAGTGAGAAAACACTATACCCTTTTTGGGCCTTTTTTGTGTCCAGTTACTGATTTCCACTGTTTTTTTCAGAACATGTGTACATCTTTGCTCATAATCAGTTTTCTCTTAAGAGCTTTTTATCACCCCATGAGCTTTGAGATCAAAGTTCATACTCCACAGTCTAAACCCTCATACTAGTTACATGTATTTCCACTTTGTGGCGTTTGCATGTTATAAGACTTGTTCTAGTGATCTAAACCATGCCGTTGGCACAGTATGTCTCTAGAGGTCTGGTTTTCAAACACTAGCCCAAACACGAGGCTCCGAGATCCCTCATTAGGACTTCCGTGTTGTCTCTGAAGTATGGCATGTTTTCATGAGCATTTTGCATCAGAAACACTCTGCCTTCCTGAAAGCTTTTGACGTTATGTCAAATTGTGAATTTAATTGGCTAGTGGAGAAGGAACAATTTTGTAGTTTCCAAGTTTAAAAGGGAGACCTTTTTTTCTATGGCTCTGGTAATGGGAAAAGAACCTTACAGAGATTGAAGTATTAATAACTTATATGCTAAGTTTTTTTTTTTTTCGGAAAAAAAAAAAACCTTGAAGAAAATAAGTTTTACACTCTAGTTGCTTCTACTCTGGCTTTCATAAAAAATAGAGTAATTTTAGAATCATGGCAAGTTGAAGATAGGCATTATAAGGTTTCGATTTTTTTTAACCCTGTATGATTTTTGAAAATACTTTTTCCTCTTTTTTTTTAAACACTGCTTATGATTTGGAAAGCAAAGTATTTAAAAAGAATAAAAATCACCTATAA
Organism: Canis aureus; assembly: GCF_053574225.1. Lineage (NCBI taxonomy): Eukaryota > Metazoa > Chordata > Mammalia > Carnivora > Canidae > Canis > Canis aureus. The sequence continues at coordinate 53,177,533 of NC_135614.1, forward strand.
TTTCAGTTTTGGTATTACTAGTATTTTCAAGTTACTTTTATAGACAGTGCTAACAGAACTCCCCTCATTGACAAGTACATCCCCACTCATCTGGGAGTCAGTTTTACTTCTATTTTTTTTTTTAAACATTTTTATTTATTTATGATAGTCAGAGAGAGAGAGAGGCAGAGACACAGGCAGAGGGAGAAGCAGGCTCCATGCACCGAGAGCCCGACGTGGGATTCGACCCCGGGTCTCCAGGATCGCGCCCTGGGCCAAAGGCAGGCGCTAAACCGCTGCGCCACCCAGGGATCCCTACTTCTATTTTTAAAGTCTGTTGCCTATAGTTTGGTTTCTGGAATTCAAACACATCCCAAACAATTCTGTAATTCATCAGTTAAGGTACAACTATTCTCCCAACGTTGAAAATACAGAATGCTGTGACTTAAAGTTGCATTTTATAGGTAGCATTTGCTTGGAAAATAATTTTTAAAAAAATGCTAGGAGCAGCTTACAGAACTAATTATTCTTGTGGCCACTCAGGAAAAGACTTCCTTTCTTCTCTAGGATATTTGACATTCTGTTGCTATTGTTCAGAGGGAAGGCAGGACATTTTTAGTAAAGACCTAGTAAACCCTCCTTACTCCTACTCTAGAGTCCTATCCATTTTCCTTGCACTTGCTAAAACTAATATTGGTGTTCACCTAATCTCTTTTTTATGAATGTTGGCTGTTTGACCCTTGGTTTTTTTCTTTCTATTCTTAACTCCTTGCTTTTCTGTTGTTCTGTATGTTCTAAGGAAAGAGAATGGCTTCTGAGTAGCTGGAAATAATAAACCCCATGAATCTAGAAGAATTTCTGTGTCAATTCTAGATGGAATATTCTATTACTTTACAAATGAGAACTTGCCAAACTGAAGTCATCTCTCTGCATGGCACCAAGCCTGCTAGTTTCCTCTGACAATCATATATCAGTCCCTTTGGTTTTAGGCAAATCGGCACAGAAGAGGTGAGAGTAGGCCTGACTAAAGACTAGAGTTCTGGGCTATAATTTTTATTCCTTTTTGAGCTGTGTGACCCTTGGCCAGATTTTGTTTTTTTCTGGGCTTCAGCCTCATCTGACAAAATGATCTCTGAGGTGTCATTCTGCTCTTAAGATTTTTGCCTGTCCGTATTTTTAATCCTTACCAGGGACTGAGTGATAAGTTTCATGGATTTTTTTTTAATCTGCTATGCCAGATATTAAACTTAGCTAAGGTTCCAGTACTACTTTGTTTCCAGTGCCTGCGACAGAGCAGCAGCTCTCTAAATACCTGAGTGAACAAATGAACTTAGTATGTGGCTCCTTATATAAACCCCATAGCTTAAAAATGGCAGAGAATTCTCTTAGTTCTAGGGACAGAGAGCGTAACATTACGTGCCAGTGAGATGAGGTCATTTCTGTGAGTGGTTTTTGATTCTCCAACTGAATTCAGATACAGAACTCAGAGCTTTCTAGAGGAGAAATTACAAACCTGGGACATTCAGATGAAATCTGGGCTGATGAATTTTTTTCCCTTGGTTTTATTGTTTGGCCTCAAAGATGCACTTTTAAATGACATTTTAAAAAACAATTGGAGTTAGTTGCCAATAATTTAAAAATTGCAAGCCTGGGGATCCCTGGGTGGCTCAGTGGTTTGGCGCCTGCCTTTGGCCCAGGGCACGATCCTGGAGTCCCGGGATAGAGTCCTGCGTCGGCCTCCCGGCATGGAGCGTGCTTCTCCCTCTGCCTGTGTCTCTGCCTCTCTCTCTCTCTGTCTATCATGAATAAATAAATAAATAAATCTGTAAAAAGAATTAAAAAAAAATTGCAAGCCTATACATACAAATCCAATATCTGGCTTTTCTTGGAAAATCAGAAGAGCTGGCTGCATGAGGTTACTCATTCCTGCCTGGCGACAGTTGGCAGAGCTGAAGTGAGTCGAGTCGGCTTTCTGATTCACCCCAGACCCTCCCCCACCACTACCTGCTCTCGGAAATTAGGTTGTTATCATCAAACTTCTGTCCAAGTAGGAGATGCTGGGATTACTGGCGAGCTTGGCTTCTCATTTAATGACATTGTATAGTGCAAATATTCTGTATTCGTCAAAGTGAAAAATAGAAGAGAACCAGGATCAATGTGGATAAATCTAATGTTCATTTGTGAAAGTGTAGAATCTGTATCTTCGTTTTTCTTTCATTATAGTAGTCATTAAAAAAAGAAAATCAGTGACCAGGTGTTTCATTTGAAAGTATTTTCAGTTTGGCTCTACACTTGAAGTTTGTGATATCACCACCTTATTGCATGGACCTGGGCCAGAGTTCTTTCATCTTTGTTGGGCACTGGAAGCAGGTGGGAAGCTTGTGAAAACTACAGATGCTTGGGCCCAACCCCATAGATTCTGACTGGGTATGTTTGGGATGGAGACTGAGTATTCTCTTTATAAATTTTGCAGGTGATTTTTTTTTAAGATTTTAATTATTTATTCATGAGACACACAGAGAGAGAGAGAGAGAGGCAGAGACACAGGCAGAGGGATAAGCAGGCTCCACGCAGGGAGCCCGACATGGGACTCGATCCCGGGTCTCCAGGATCACGCCCTGGGCTGAAGGTGGCGCTAAACCGCTGGGCCACTGGGGCTGCCCCCAGATGATTCTGATCCATCAAAATATGAGAACCTTTGACCTAGGGCAAATATTCCTGCTATTTTGGTGTGTGTGTGTGTGTGTGGGGGTCCTTGTTTTAGGGACTATTGCTTTTATGGAAGAAGTTTCCTAAAGAAGAAATATACATAGAGATGTTTGCCACTGAGAAACATTTATGGGTCAGGATTCCCATAGCTTACAGGGCTGCTACAGTGAAGCAGGAAAGCCTGGCGGGCATGTTAGGGCAGGTGCACGTGTGTGAGACCTGATCTAGTCTACCAACCATTGTGGTTGATTAACCACCCAGAAACATCTGCAGCTATTTATATTTTCAGTTTTACACTGTCAGTTTTTTTCCCACAAACATACAGAATTAAAGAACTGTATAATTTTAGAAGTAAACCAGCCTTCAGAGATCTAGATCAACTGGCCCTATTTTATAAGGGACCATGCTGTCCAGCTTGTCCAAGGCCACACACAGCTGATGGCTGGCCTGGGCATCATTCTTAGATCTCTGAATTCTGGTCTAGTGCTCTTCCTATTATTTCTGCTCACCTCAAAAAAGTATCAAAATATCCATGTGTGTTATGTTGTATTCAAGAGAGCTAGTTTGTAATTTTTTTTATTTTTTAAAGATTTTATTTATTTACGAGAGAGAGACAGAGACACAGGCAGAGGCAGAAGCAGGCTCCATGCAGGGAGCCCGATGTGGGACTCCATCCCAGGTCTCCAGGATCACACCCCGGGCTGAAGGTGGCGCTAAACCGCTGAGCCACCTGGGCTGCCCTACTTTGTTAAACTACAAGGTATTGCATGGGAGCTTTGGTGAAAAGATGGAAGAGTGAAAGTTTCTAAGCTGTCATAATATTTGAAACTATCAATCTGACATCAGTTTTTAAACAAATTGTCTTAAAAGGGGAAATGATTAAATAAAAGTTAAGGTGCAGAATGAACCTTACTATACAGCAAGCCAAAACCCATCAAGACGTGGAAGTAGGAAATGGTTGGCTATGAAGTGTTCTTGTACCACTTTTTAGGAAAATGCGCTCTGTGTAGTTAGAGGCCACAAATGGTACAGACCACGCGATCGTGCTGTTTGCAGGAACAGATGAGCAGTGTTTGGGTCTGGGGACTCAAGTCTTGATTTAGGGAATTTTAAAATATAAAACTACTCCCCAACCAAGAGAAATTTACATCACTGAGAGGCAACATGTAAGGGATAGATACAAACCTTATAAATTCTCATTTTCCTTCTAGGTTTTTGATAAATCTTTTCCAAAACCTACTAAGTCTTCCCTAAATTACTCTGAAAGTTTTCCTTGTCCCTTAGAAGAGATGAAGCACAGCTGAAATTTAAGGGGGCACTCACATTCCTGTTACAAGCTGTACTGTACAACCCACAAAGACGAGAGCCTGTGTTTGTGTTGCTGCGGGGGGGTGGGGGGGATAGGTTTCTGGAGGGCCCTGTGTTTCCCCCATGCCCCTCCCCCACCCCAAACCTTTGTATCCTCAATGCCCTATCTTTTCAGGCAAGCTGACCTCGGATGCCTCTGCCACTGTTGGGGCTCAGAACTGGCAAACTGGTTGGTACCTAGGGGGATCAGTCAGAGTGGCAAATATGCTTTGTTTTGCTTAGACAATGTTTCTTAAAAAATTTGAGCTAACATTTAAAAATAGGTAAATTTCACTTAAAAAATCTGGATTCTTGACCTCCCTAGAAAAATCAGAAAATCTATGTCCATTCCCACTGTGATATTCAGTAGAAGCTTAGGAGCCTCTTAAGCTGGCATCTACTGCCCCCTCTCCAACTACCCTCTAGGTAATGCAGCTTCATAGAACATTCTGTGATGACAGAAATAGTCTGGGTCTGCCTTGTCCAACAGGGTGGTAGCCTTTAGCCATGTGTGGCTTGAGCACTCGAACTGTGGCTAGTGTGACTGAAGAACTGTATTTTAAATTTCATTTAATTTTTATTAATTCGAATTCAAATAGCCACATGCGGCTAGTGATAACCATATTGGAATGAGTCTAGCAGATTATTGCTGAGCAGAAGTGAATGTGGGTCCAGTGTGAACAGATGTTCTGTTTTTACCAGAGCATCCAGGAGTCCAGATTTTTAATGAAGTCTCTTCCATTTAAAATTTTGGCTCCATTTTAAAAATGTGAAAGCCAAACAAAACACATCGATGGCATGAAGAGTGGCCTCTGACCACTCAATGATGCCTTCCACCCATTGGATTAATGAACTGCAAGGACAAAGAGAAAAACATCTTGCACATCTGTCCATGGAAATCAAAAGGGCACGGTTAAATTGTTATTGCTCTGAAATGTAGCCACACTTTCACAAATTAAAGTTGGTTGAAATTTTGTCGGTGGCAGAGATTATACGCCTCCTATCCTATAAAGGCATTTAACAAGTGAAGTGTAGGCTGAGACAAAGGACAAAAAGAAGGTCTTTGAATGAGAGGAAACAGCAAGGGCAAAAAGATCCAGAGGCAAGTGAAGGCATAGTTGGTTGGGACCCTAAAGAAGCTTCATGTGTCTGCTCCGTCTAGTATGGTAGCCATTAGCCACAGGTGGCTACTTAAATTGAAATTTAAATGAACTTTCAAAAATTAAGAATTCGGTTTGTCAGTCACATTAGCCAGATTTCAAGTGCTCAATAGCCATGGAGCTACCATATTGGATCTCCAAGTTATAGAACAAGTCTATCATTGCACAAAGGTCTACAAGACTGTAATAGAGCTTAGAGTCTGGAGATAGGCTAGAGAGACACTCGGGGACAAGGTCGGGAGGTCACAAGGGGGCTAGCACACCATAATAGGAAGTTTGGACTTAGAATGAAGATTTTCTTTTCTTTTCTTTTTCTTTCTTTCTTTCTTTCTTTCTTTCTTTCTTTCTTTCTTTCTTTCTTTCTTTCTTCTTTCTTTCTTTCTTTCTTTCTTTTCTCTTTTTCTTTCTTTCTTTCTTTCTTTCTTTCTTTCTTTCTTTCTTTCTTTCTTTCTTCTTTTCCTTTCTTTTCTTCTTTTTTCTTTCTTTAGATTATTTATTTATTTATTCATGAGAGAAACAGAGAGAGGCCGAGACCCAGGGAGAGGGAGAAGTAGACTCCTTGCAGGGAGTCTGACATGGGACTCGATCCCGGGATCCCGGGATCATGACCTGAACCAAAGGCAGATGCTCAATTACTGAGCCACCCAGGTGATCCTGAAGATTTTCTTTTAGGAAGGTCATGCTGCTTTCATGTGGAAAATGGATTGGAAGAATTGACAAAAGTGGATGGTAGAGGCTCTGGTAAGAGGCTGTGGCGGTGCAGGTAGGGGGTGAGGAGGCCCCAGCAGTCAGACACATCCATTTCCTACCATCACATCATGCTGGGCCTAGGACCTAGAAGGAAGTCACTGCTTACAGTGCCAGGTATAGAAACACCCGCTTGAAATAGCTCTAATTCTGCAGGAGAGACACTGGGGTTCAAAGCAGTGACATAAAATCATTCCGCGGATCACACAGCTAGTAAGTTCCACAGCTGTATTCTAACCCATGGCTATTTAGTTCCAAATCTGGAGATTATTTTTTATTTTGTATTTTTCTCTCTATACGATACTCTTAACGACTTCCCCCCACAGCCAGTGAGATGCTTTCTCCAACTCTATCACCACTGTATCTTCTTTTTCTGTTCCTTTCAAGATGAGAATTCAATTTCAGAACAATTTTTCTTTCATAGATGCTTCTATTCCAAATTAAGGGTAATCACAGCTGGTTGCTTCAATGCCAGAACCCAACCTGGATGAGTCCTTTGTATGTGATGGTATTAAATGTGTGAGCTTTTATAAAAATATGTGTGCCTTTGAGGAACTCTTCAGATGTCTGGGGAATTTAAACTAGAAATTTATAATAGATTTCCTTGCCTAGCATGATAATTCCCTAATGAAAAGAGTGGGGCTTTCCCTCAAACTGTAGGCAGCAGTGGGAAGAGACTTAGTAGCTGAGACTTTGAAATTCTCAAGCCTCTGGGTACAGTTTTACTGATTTGCTTTTTGCTTTTTTCACTTGTTTTTTCAATAAATAAGAAACACATTTAAAATACCCTTAAACTTTATTTCCCCCTTTTTGGGTAACTTTATTTTGATGTAATTTCAAACTTACAGGGAAGTTGCTAGAAGACTACAAAAGAACCTCTATATCCTTCACCCAGGTTCACCAACTGTTACCATTTTGCTACATGAGCTTGTCATTTTTCTCTCTCACAACACACACATTATTTTTTTAACTACTTAAGAATAAGCTGCAGACATAATGCTGCTTTATCCCTAAATACTTATTATTTATTTTTAAGGATTTTATTTATTTATTCATGAGAGACAGAGACAGAGGCAGAGACATAGGGAGAGGGAGAAACAGGCTCCCTGCAGGGAACCTGATGTAGGACTTGATCCTAAGACCCCAGGATCATGGGCAGAAGGCAGATGCTTAGCCATGGAACCACCCATCCCTAAATATTTTAGTGTACATTTTCTAAGACAAGAACATTTTCTTATATAATCCAGAGTAAAATGATCAAACAAGGAAATTTAACACTGGCAGAGAATTACTATTTAGTCCACAGTATCCAATTCACAGGGTTATCCAAATTTCATCAATTATCCCATTAATGTCTTTTTAAAAAGATTTATTTATTTAAGAGAGAGAGAGAGTGCACATGAGTTTGGGGAGGGGCAGAGGGAGAGGAAGAGGGAGAGAGGAAAACAGTAGACTTCACGTTGAGGGTCAAGCTCAATGCGGGGCCCCTCTCATGACCCTAGGATCATGACCTGAGTGGAAACCAAGAGTTGGTAGTTCAACCCACTGCACCACCCAGGGGTCTCCCGGTAATGTCTTTTATAGCTGTTTACAACTCCTTTCCATTCCCTGTGCAGAATCCAAGCCAGGGATTATACATTACATTGAAGTGTCACATCTCTTATAATTGGAACAATTTCTCATACTTTTTGACTTTTGTGACATTTGCATTTTTGAATAGAATAAATAACTGATAAATAATGGTAAATAATGTATAGTACAAACCTTTACATAGTCTATCATGTATTGATTATATATAGATTATGGTCTATAACCTATACATGAATGCATAATCTATACTCTATATAATATTTTACATATATTATCTACTATATGGTACATTCCTGAATATACTCATGAATTTTTACATAGTATCATCTACAGGGAAGAGGTCTTCAGGTGAGAGGGAACAGCAAGAGCAAAAACCCAGAGGCAAGAGAGAACATAATTGGTTGGGAACCTAAAGAAATTTTACTTACCTGCTCTGATTATGGTAAATACATGGTAAATTTATAACCATAAGTATATGGATATTTATACATATAATCTATTATACATATAATATACCATAAGTATATTATATTTATACATATAATCTATTGTGTAGATTTTAGATGATGTAAGAATTCATGTGTCCATACTAATAAATATATACAAACATAAATAAGAGAATAGGGAAAGCTCTTCTTTCTGTAAAATGATAATTAATAAAATGTAGAGAGAATTAGAGGAGTACAAGTTGGCAACCATTACAATAATAAATAATTCAGGCAAGAATTATCAATGCATACAAAAACTAGTGGATAAAAGTTTGAAGAAGAATAGTGGATAAAAGTTTGAAGATATTTATAGAGCCTCAAAACATTGTCTCACAAATCACTTATTAATTAGAAAGGAAAAGACAGTAACTGGGAGATAGCCTCTCAACCAAGCAGTCACAAGTAATATAATCAGCGATAGGACAAATGATCAACAGGTGCCTCTTGATATGATGCACAAGGAGGGCAAGACTTCACTTACATTTATTCCGGTTGACAATAAATCAATTCATGAGGAAATAAACCCAAACAGGGATGTTCTAGAAAATGTTCGCTTTTTAAAGAAGCGTGCTCAAACCCAGGGTTGCCTCGGGAGTTGCATTATCAAAGAAAACCACTAGATGTCACTGTGGTTTTGCAAGTTGCACAAGTTTTCACCATTTCAGTAAATCTCCATTCCTATGTGGCCTGCCTCCTTGCTTGGGCATCATTGAAGACTGGATATATGTAGCCAATTCCAACACAGCTTTTGAGAAGGCTACAAGTTAAATAATAGCAAAGCAGTGGAGGGGAGGCAACAGGCTCAACAAGCTTAGATGAAAACTTGTCTCTGCATTACAAACTCTGAGGGCAGGTCCTGGCCCTGCGCAGGCTCTGAGTCTTGGTCTCCTCCTATAAAATGAGGGGATTTGGATTGCAGGCTCCTAGTCACCTCTAGCTCTAACAGTTTATGATTTTAAGCTGATGTTTTCTCAACAAAGATCATTTCAGGGCCCCTTGCAAGATTTTTGCTTAACCGTGCTGGACCTGCTACTGATTTTCCCTATTTTTTTTTTCTCAGTACTCTAATTTATATAATGTTGGTCTTTAAGTTGACTTGGTTTTTAAAAATGTAAATAAAGGAAATAATTTATAGGCCGATTACGAATGGAAACCAGTTCACTTGTCATAAATAGAGGGTAACCACAAAAATAAACATCATAAAAACAACATAATATAATTAAATTTGAGTAGATGTTATTGTCTGCCAAAGGCTCAGAGTCTGTAGCCTGCTCTGTTTCTCCTTTTAAATAGGGAGGTTTGGAGGTGTTAAAGAGAAGGTGAAGACAGACTAGCCCTGAGACTTCTCTCTTGATGTAAGCAAAAGAATTGAGACTGAGAGACGATCTTTGTCTGTGTGGGTTCAGTGTTACTTAATTCTATATCTGTGAACTAACCACAATATTTCATATCCCATCTAAAACCAGTCCCATGCTTCCATAAGCTGTTCTAAGTTCATTTGTTCTTTCTTTTCTTTCCACTCTTGATTCTTCAATATTTCTAATAGACTCTAAAGAGTATGACTAGTAATCATACATTTATTAATTGCTTTTTTCAATCCGTACTTAAGCTTTTGTTTTATTTTGATAATCCTTTCCTTTTCGTATTGGTTTAGCTTCCTTTTCGTGTTTATTTAAATTTGCTTTTAGAGTCAGTTTTCTTCCAATTGATACACTCACTCCCTCCTTAACAGAGAAGATGATATATACCGCTCTGCTGTCAATGTCGAAGCAATTATATGCCACCAAATGGCTTGTGATTTGGCATCTTCTCCTGATAAAGGCTTATGATAGATAGGTTGTGGCAGAGGTCAGGAAATCTGCTGAGTACAACCTGAGGGTATGCTTCAAATTGCTTGAGCTTTATCCAAATCCCCTAGGACACAATCAGAAAACTGGTCCCCTTCAATTTTGGTGTAGAGCTTTCTTCTTCATTCTTCACAGAGATTCAGAGTGAAGACGTCAAAAGCTGAGCCATCTAATTGCACGCTTTACTCCCTGGCATTAGTGTAGCCCTTTCCTGCTTTGTATAATCAGTTATAATTACTAATTTACTGGCCACAATTAGCATAGAGTTTTATAGGAGCAGAGACAATTTCTTAGCTACGCAGCGTTACTAAATAATTTAAAAGAGGAGACAATGAATTTCTACCAGATGTGTTTTGTTTTCTGAATGCTGGTGTTGCCATCAAGGAAAACCATTCAAAGGTAAAGAAATCAGGAAATTCATAAAGATCAGTATACCAAATATTTCCCACATTACAAAAGTTATTTTTTTATAATTTAATTTCCTTGGCAAGGTGAGTTTAACTTGCCATTAGAAACCCAAAAGCTGTGAGGTCAGTTGTTTCACTGTTCAACGGAACAGAATGCTTTTTGTCTGGCATTAAACACTGTTCCTATCTGGAAAAAAAAAAAAAAAAGAAAACTAGAGGGATTTCTTTTCAGGAGAAATTTTCATTGAAAGGTTTATTTGAATCAGCGGAGTTTTTTTTTTTTTTCTATGCCAAATTTAGTAGAACTACACTCTGACCGCCCACTCCCCCCAGTGCAGTGTAAAATCCCACTTTTCCCCCCTCTGTTCATGACTGTACCTGAGTAGAAATCCAAACTACAGTGAGCAGATATTAGATTTCTCAATATATATAATATACACTGAGTATACTAATGACAATCAGATTATGAAGCATGGTTATTTTCTGGTGAAAGAGTTACTTGAGCTTTGTTCAAGAATTTTTCGGTTTTCCTTTAGCTTTGTTTTGTTCCTGATGCCAATTCATGTTTATGATTCCAATATCCTCTTTAGGTTTACAGATGCCCCCCCCCAACATTCAGTCAATTATTTTATTATGTGTTGACATTATTCTCAATGGAATGGATGATGGTATTCTGGGAGAGTCTCCTTCCAAGTTTTGCTGAGTATCACTAGTAAGGGTACTTTGAGCCAATTTCTGGAACTATATCCCTAGGGCTGCAAATTATACTTTGTTTCATTGTTTTAAAGTGTCTAGAGCCAACATGTCTGCTTGAGATACTAAGTCAAGTAGTGTTTTCCTAGCACATCTGTAACTATTGATTCCTATGAGAGAGGTCTGATTATATCTGTGCTTATCTTAGGACCACAGCATCGAAAGAGGCTTTAAAAGATCCCTTCATCCCATCTGGTGCCCAGGTCCCCACCTGTGGTGCAAGTAATAGAAACCAACTCTGGGTGAGTTAAACCAAAAAGAGTATTTATTTTACTAATGCAAGATAGCTCATAGAATTAAAAAAAAATCCAAAGAATCAGCTAAGAAAGGTCACCACCTGTACTGACTCTGGGGATCCGGGTACCAGGTACTAACTGGCAATGTCTTTAGGAATTATCTACTGGTGACTCCAAGATTATTTTTTGTGGGGAGACTTTAACTTCCCTTCATCAGTTCTTAGTCTGGGTAGTCAAAATTTCTTGCATTTATTCAAAATGTTATGTAAAAGTAGTGTAAAATTGTTCCCCCAAACCTACTTCAACCGGATTGCCACCCCCACCCTTTCTACAGAGATAGAGTAAGGCTGCCACTTACATTAGATGCCTTTGCATTTTCTACAATTTATATGATTGAAATCCAAAAAAATGTACTCTTTTTTTCTTGTGGTTTCTTTGACATTTTATAGTTACTCTGAGGTTCATCAATGATATTCTGTAAGTTAGCTCATTCTGTTTTGTTTCATTTTGTTAAGTAATATTCTTTGGATATACCACTGTTACTTTATCCATTCACCTGTTTATGGACATTTGAGTTATTTCCTATTTTTGACTTTTGAAAATGAATATACAAATTTGTGTATCATTATTGATCTAGGGGGAAAAGGCTTTTTTTTTTCCTGCCTCAAAGGAAATCTTTATTAATCATGTAAAGTTCACATATGCTCTTTATAAAAGCCCAACTTTCTAGGGGCACCTGGGTGGCTCAGTCAGTTAAGTGTCCAACTTTTGATTTCATTCAAGTTTTGCTCTGAGGGTTGTGAAATCGAGTGAGCCTCACTGAGGTCCACACTCAGTGGGGGAGTCTCTTTGTCTCCCTCTCTTGCCCTTCCCCCCAAAATAAATAAATCTTAAAAACAAACAAAACCCTCAGCTTTCTAGAGAAGCACTGTCCTCAAGGATGGTCTCAGCTTTGTATCATGAGTCTTAATTAAAAAAAAAATGACATTGGTATAATTTGTTTATATTATGATACTTCTTTTCTTTTCTGGTTTTTTAAGTTTATTTATTTATTTATTTCTAGTTGTCTCTACCCCCAACAGAGGGCTTGAACTTGTGACCCTGAGATCAAGAGTTGCATGCTCCACTGACTGAGCCAGCCAGGCACCCCTATATTTATGATGCTTTCTAAATAAATTTAAAAAAGTCTGGTTGATTTTTCCTTAAATGTGACACAAAATAGATGTAAAATGGGCAACAAATTAGAGTTCATATTTACAAAAAACTCTAATGCAAACAGTTCTAGATCATACATGCATTATTTAATCAGGTTAGTGTGAAATTGATTACCTGGTACACGATTGTGAAAAAGACATTTAAAAATATTCAAAAATTGGGGGCGCCTGCGTGGCTGATTCAAGTAAGTGTCTGTCTTCCACTCAAATCATGATGTCAGGGTCCTGGGATCGAGCCCTGCAGAGGCTCCCTGCTCAGCGGGGAGTCTGCTTCTCCTCCTCCTGCTCATGCTCTGTCCTTCTCTCAGATAAATTAATAAAATCTTTGGAAAAACTATTATAAGATTTAATCTGCACCTTCCTTTCTCCAGAAGAAAATTATGATTTCAGGTCATAAAAAGCAGGCCCACCCGAACTCATTCCTAAAGGCTGGGCGACCATTCCTCATTTTGTTTCCTTTGTTGGTATGCTGTACAGTAAAACGCAAAGAACCATTCCACTGAGATAGATGGCGTATTACAGCCAACATTCTTGACGTTAATATGCTTTTCAAAGAGCCATTCCAAAAAAGAAGAGGTGCAGAATTGCTTTCACATGGTACACAGTTAAAATGATGACTATAAAAACGCTTCTTGCCCCTGGCATCAAAGTATGATGGGTCTGCTCGAGTTCTGACAGTTGCCAAGTCCTGCCTTTCCTGGAGCAGGATTCGGCCTCCCTCGGTTTTCACTCACTGTCCCTCGCTCTGCCCTGCTTCCTTGAGTTCCTCCAAAGCAAATCCTTTAGATGATGGATGTCAGCTTGCAAGTTCCTCACATGTCACTCTCTCCTTCTCCAGACAGTTCTGAGCTCTGGACTTGTTATCTTCTCTCTGTGGGAGACCCTTGCTCCCAATCTTTATATGGCCCGCTCCTTCTGGGTCTTCAGTTTTTGGCTCAAATGTCATCTCCTCAGAGACCTGCTGACAATCTGGCTTCAAGGCTCTCATCCTTGATGCCTCCCTCTAGCCACCACTCTGTTTTTCAGACTCTTTACTGTAATCTGAAAATGCCTTTTGGGGGGGCTTGCATTTTGCCATCTATCTTCCCACTAAGCTGTAAGCCCCATAAAAATAGAGATCTTATCTTTCTATTACTGTATGCTCATTGTCTGGAACAGTGCCTTTCATACTAAGATTGCTCAAAAAGACTTACTGAATACATTAACAAATAAATAGTATGTTTTATACAAGTCTTATTGTAAAGTATAATATACATAAAGAAACACGCATAAAACTATATATATTTTTAGGCAATGGTTATGGAACCTTGTTAACCACCATATAGGTCAAGAAGTTGAATAGTATTGGCTTCCCAGAAACTATCCCTGCGTTCCATGTATCCATTTCCACCTACAAACCCTTCCCCCCAGAGGTAACCACTATCCTCACTTCTAGGATTATCATTTACCTACTTTTCTTCACAGTATTACCACTTAAACACTCATCCCTAAACCGTGTAGTTTAGTTTTGCCTGCACTAGGAAATCAATACATACAAAATTATACTGCATGTACTCTTCCACACCTTAGTTGATGTTTTTAGACTTCCAGTTTCCAGCATGATGGAGTGGGAAAGTTGACAAATCTTGTTTTCAAAAACAACAATTAAGTTGGTTAAAAGTTCAAAAACAACCATTTCAGTGCTCTGGCAATTGATCAGAAGCATACCACACTGATGAAATCCCTTGAACTTTGGGTAAGATCGTATGACTATGTGACATTGTTGCGGGAGCTACTCCCACCCCTTCCCTGGGCCCCAGTTCTGTGGTAGTAGTTCACCCTGGGGGTAAGGGGAGTCAGGCCTTGAAAGCCAACAGCATTATTGCCGCTACCAGAATGGGCTCTTTGATTTGGAGCATTGTCCGCCAAAGTGGCAATCTTGGTGCCAAGCAGAGGGGGAGAGCCAGCAGCGGGCCACTAGCCTGAGCTTATGGCCCTGTCTGGGGCAAGCAATGGCCTAGCAGACTGCCAAGGATTTAACAGGAATGTCCAGATGTGAGACAGCCCTAGGATCGAATGCATGTTTTTTTCCAAATGCACATGTAACGTTCTTCAGAATGGATCCTATAGTGAATCACAAAACAAACCACAGTGCATTTTATTTTATTTTGATTTTTTGATTTTTATTAAGTTTTTAATTTTGATTCCAGTGTAGGTAACATACAGTGTTATATTAGTTTCAGGTGCACGATACAGAGATTCAACAGTTCTGTATAGTACTCAGTGCTCGTTACAACAAGTGCACTTTTTAATCCCCATCCCCTACTTTCCCTATCTTCCCACCCACCCCCTCTCTAGTAATCATCAGTTTGTTCTCTATAGTTAAGAGTTTATTTCTTGGTTTGTCTCCCTTTAATTAAAATCCATGAGTGAAATCATATGGCATTTGTCTTTCTCTGACTGACTTATTTTGCTTGGCATGATACTCTTTAGCTCTATCCATGTCATTCTTTTTAGGATTGAATATATATATCACATCTTTTTTATCCATTCATCTATCAATGGACAGTTGGGCTGCTTCTATAACTTGGCTACTGTAAATAATGCTCCAATAAACATAGGGGTGCATATATCCTTTTGAATTAGTTGTTTTTGTATTCTTTACATAAATACTCAGTAATAGGATTACTGGGATTGTGCAGTAGTTAAGGTAGTTCTATTTTTAATTTTTTTGAGGAATCTCCATACTGTTTACCACAGTGACTGTACCAGTTTGCATTCCCACCAACAGTGCATGAGCATTTTTTTCTCTCCACATCCTCGCCAGCGCTTGTTTCTTATGTTTTTTTTTTTTTTTTTTTAGCTGTTCTCACAGGTGTGAGGTGATATCTCATTGTAGTTTTGACTTGCATTTCCCTGATGATGAGTGATGATGAACATCTTTTTCATACAGCTGTTGGTCATCTGGATGTTTTCTTTGGAGAAATGTCTGTTCATATTGGATCATTTGGGGTTTTTTGGTGTTGAGTTGTAGAAGTTATTTATAAATTTTGGATACTAACTCTTTATCAGATATGTAATTTGCAAATATCTTCTCCCATGCATTAAATTGTCTTTTAGTTTGGTTATTTCCTTCCTGTGCAGAAGTTTTTTATTTTGATGTAGTCTCAATAGCTTATTTTTGCTTTTATTTCCCTGGCCTCAGGAGACATATCTAGAAAATGTCGCTACTGCTGAAGTCAGAGAAATTATTGCCTGGGCTCTCTTCTAGGATTTTGATGGTTTTAGGTCTCACATTTAGGCCTTTAATCCTTTTTGAGTTTATTTTTCTATCTTTTTTTTTAAGATTCTATTTATTTATTCATGAGTGGCACAGACAGGCAGACATAGACAGAGGGAGAAGCAGGCTTCTCGCAGGGAGCCCGATGCGGGACTTAATCCCCAGACAGGGATCACACCCTGAGCCAAAGGCAGACACTCAACCGCTGAACCACCCAGGCATGCCAAGTTTATTTTTCTATATGGTGTGAGAAAGTGGTCCATCTTCATTCTTTTGGATGTAGCTGTCCAGTTTTTCCAACACCATTTGTTGAAGAGACTTTTTCCCATTGCATATTTTTGCCTCTTTTGTCAAAGATTAATTGACCATATAATCATGGGTTTGTTTTTGGGCTTCCTAGCCTGTTCTATTGATTTATGTATCTGTTTTTGTGCCAGTACTATACTGTTTTGATTACTACAGCTCTATAGTATAACTTGAAATCTGGAATTGTGATACCTCTAGCTCTGTTTTTCTTTTTTCAAGATTGCTTTGGCTATTTTGTTTTTTTTTTTTGTGGTTTTAGACAAATTTAAGGATTATTTTTTCTATTTCTGTGAAAAATGCTACTGATATTTTGATAGGAATTGCATTAAATCTGTAGATCATTTTGGGTAGTATGGACATTTTAACAGTATTTTTTTCTTCCAATCCATGAGCGTGGGATATCTTTCCATTTGTTTGTATCGTCTCAACTTTCATCAGTGTTTTATAGTTTTCATAGTACAGGTCTTTCATCTCCTTGGTTAAGTTTATCCTAGGTGTTTTACTATTTTTGGTGCAATTGTAAATGAGATTGTTTTCTTAATTTCTCTTTCTATTGCTTCATTATTAGTGTATAGGAATGCAATGAATATCTGTACATTGATTGTATATTCTGTGACCTTACTGAATTCATCTATCAGTTCTAGTAGTGTTTTAGTGGAACCTTTAGGGATTTCCATATAGATTATCATGTCTTCTGAAAAAAAATGAAAGTTTTACTTCTTCCTTACCAATTTGGAAGCCTTTATTCCCTTTTTCTTGTTTGAGTGCTGTGGCTAGGACTTCCACTACTATGTTGAATAAAAGTAGTGAGAGTGGACATCATTGTCTTGTTCCTGATCTTATCAGGAAAATTTTCAGTTTTTCCCCATTGAATACGATGTTAACTGTGGGTTCAATACATTTTAAAAGATTGAAACCATACAAAGTTTGTTCTCTGACCAGAACAGAATTGAATTAAGGATCCACAGTAGTGAGAATTCTGGGTAAACCTCAAATATTTGGAAATTAAGCAACACACTTCCAAGTAACCTCTGGGTCAAAGAAGAAAACACAAGGGAAGTTAAAATATTTAACTGAATGAGAATGAAAACACAATATAACAAAGGGATTTATGGGATGCATTAAATAAGAGCTATGGAGGAAATTTTTAACTTTAAAAGCCTATCTCAGAAAAGAATAAATGCCTCCAATCAATAACCTAAGCTTCCTTCTTAAGAAGCTGTAAGCAGAAGGAGGTAAATAATAAAGATTAGAGCAGAAATTAATGCAATAGAAAGCCCCCCAATAGAGAAGTCAATGAAACCAAAAGAGTTGACCTTCTGATACTATTAACAAAATTGACCAATCCTTAGCAAGTCTGACAAAAAAAAGACACAAACTACCAAAACTCAGGAATGAAGAATTGACATCACTACCAATCCTAAAAAAAACAACTAAGGATTATTTGGTAATATTATGAATAACTTTATACCAACCAATTGGACAACATAGATGAAATATACACACTCCTACATAGACATGAGTTGTCAAACTGAAGAAAAAATAGAGACTGTGGATAGATCTATTAGAAATAGAGGAAGTTGTAATACATGCTACAACATGAGTGAAACTTGAAGACATTATGCTAAGTGAAATAAATCAGTCATAAAAAGACATTTCTATGAGATGGTAGAGTAATCAAAGTCTTGGGCATGGAAAGTAGAATGCTAGTTTCCAGAGGCCGGGAGAGGGAAGAATGGGTATTGTTTAATGGGTTTCAATTTTACAAGACAAAAAAAGTTCTGGAGTTTGGTTGCATAACAATGTGAATATATTTAATATTACTGAACTGTATACTTAAAAATGGTTAAGATGGTAAATATGTTATGTATGTTTTAGCACAATTAAAAAATTTTTACTGATAAATTATACCAAATACTTAAAGAAGAAATAATACCATTCCTTCACAACTTGTTCCAAAAATAGAGGATGGAACACTTCTAAATTAACTCTACGGGGCCACTGTTTCCTGTTACTCAAATCAGACAAAGACCTCACAGAAAAAGAAAACTGCAAACCATTTTTCCTCATGAACATAGATACAAAAATTCTTAACAAAATATTAGTAAGTTAAAAAAATATTAGTAAGTTAAATTTAGCAATATGTAAAAAGGATTATACATTATGACCGAGTAGGATTTATCCCTGGAATGCTAGGTTGTTTTAATGTTCATTTCTATAGGGCATATTCCTGGAAGTGGAATTTCTGGGGTATAGGGTAGAAAGTTTTATAGATAATTCTGGACTGCTTTTCAAAATGGTTGTATTATTAGCAGTGTAGGAGAGCTCCTACATGTATTGGGCAATGCTTGGTATTGTCTGACTTTTTAACTTTCACCTATTTGATGGGTATAATAGTATTTTGTTCCAGTTTTATTATGTATTTGCCTGAATCGTAATGAGGGTGCACTTTCTTACCTAGGTATTGGTCATTCCGAGTGTGTGTGTGTGTGTGTGTGTGTGTGTGTGTGTTTGTGAAATGCCTGCTGGAACTGATAAATAGCAACAACAGATAACATGCTATTGAGTATTTGCTGTGTGTGAGGCACTGTTCTAAGTGCTGGATAGAGTCACTTTATCATCACAATAGATTTAGAAAGTAGGTACTGTTATTATCTGTATCAAAATCTATTTTCTCTTTCATGATGATGATAACACAATTCTTCTCTTTTAATCTATTAATGTGGTGAATTGTATTACTTGATTTTCATTATGTGGCATCGACCTCAAAATCAAAGGCTAATCCCTACTTGTTGATGAGATATTATCTTTTCTATGCAGTGTGAATTCAATTTGTTAATATTTTGTTAATATTTTTTTAAAATCTGTGTTCAAAGAGGCTCTTGGATGACTCATTCAGTTGAGCCTTGGACTCTTGGTTTCTGCTCAGGTCATGATCTCAGAGTCCTGGGATCAAACCTCTAGGTAGGCTCTCTGATCAGTGAGAGGTCTGCTTCTTTCCCTCTCCCTTGGCCCCTCTGCTCGCTCATGCTCTCTCTAAAATAAATAAATAAATAAATAAATAAATCTTAAAAAAATCTGTGTTCACGCATAAGATTATTCTGTAATATTCCTTTCTCATGATGTTCTTGTTAGGTTTTGGTATCAATATTATTTTTAATCTTCAACTCATTTTCTTCTAGTTTGGAAGTGACATACTCTAGTTCTGCATTTTTCATTGTTACATTATTTATGGGTTGGAGTATGTTTCCCCACCCCCCCAATTATATTGAAATCTTAACCCCTGGGACCTGTGAATGTGACCTGATTTGCAAATAGGATTTCGAAGATGTGATCAAGCTAAGATGAGGTCATTGGAATGAGTCCTAATCCAGTACTACTGGTGTCCTTACAGGAAGGGGAGTCAGAAACTCACAGAAGGGAGATGGCCACGTGAAGTCAGAGGTGGAGATCAGAGGTATGATGCCACAAGGTTGGGGCTACCCAAGGAAAGACTCTGAAGGAAAGAGTCTTCAGAGGGTGCTTGGCTCTGCTAACACTTTGATTTTGGATTTCTAGTCTTCAGAACTGAGAAAACGAATTTCTGTTGTTTCAAGCCAGTCACTATGTGGTAGTTTGTTATGGCAGCCCTTCTGATCTAATACGTCTTAGAATCTACAACCGGCATCATCAATACACCTGAGTCTAGAAGTCACGAGAACCTTTACCCTCTCCTGGATGAATAAGGAGCACAAGGAAACTGCAAACCAGAATCTTTCATCCCTTCTCTTTTACTCATGCGCTTTTGTTGTCTAATATCTTAAGTTAATCCCTTTATCCCCCACTAGAAATTCTCATTACTATTTTATACAGTCTATGCTTTTTTCATTTAACCACATTCTCTACTTTCTTTGGTCCACCAGCTTTCTCGCATCTCTGATCTTTTTTCCAGAACTATATTCTTTCTGCCTGAAGCACATCAATAGAGGTCTTGCAGTGAGAACCCGCTGCTGACAACTTCTCGCAGGTTTAGTTGGGTTTTCACTGGGTGCAGAACTTGCTCTCTGGCCATTGCATTTGTTTGATGCACTAAAGAGACCAGTGCACTATCTTCTGTCTTCCGTTCTTGCTGTGGAGAAAACATCTAGCTGTTTGCTAGAGGTCCGTCTATCTGCCGCCCTTTTAAAGGTAACTTCTTTTTTTTTTTTTTTTTATTCTGGCTGCTTGAGGTTTTTCACTTTACCTTTGCTCTTCTGCGATTTCACTATCGTGCATCTAGTTGTAGATTTATTTTCCTCCCTGTCTCCCTTCCTTCCATTTTCCTGAGGTATAATTGACAAATAACACTGTATCTATGTATGTGTACAGCAGAACGACTTGGCATTCCTATATATTGTGAAATGGTTTGCAGAATAAGTTTACTTAACATCCATCCTCTCATATAGTTATAAAACATTTTTTTTCTTTGTGATGAGAACTTTGAGGACTTACTCTCTTAGCAGATTTTTAAAACTATTTTCATGGGGTTCCCTAGATTTTTTTGACCTATAGATTAATGTGTTTCTTCAGTTTTAGAAAATTCCTAGTGATTTTCTCCTCAAACATTTCCTCTGCCTCATCGTCTCTTTCCTTTCCTTCTAAGGCCTTGGTCAAATGCATGCTAGATTTCTCATTCTATCCTCCTATGTCTTAGTCTCTCTTTATTTATTACTCCATGTTTCACACTGGATAGTTTATTCTAATTTATATCTAATATATATTACGTTGTATATAATTTGTAGATACAATTAGATATAATTTTATATCTAAAAACCTTCCTAGTTTGTCAGTTAATTACTTCTCCCTATGTTTTATCCAATCTGCTGTTAAAATCCTTCACTGTGTGTTTAACATTTGTTATTTTAGTACTTATTTATAAAAGTTCTGTTTCTTTTTCCAATTTGCTATGACAAATTTTATAGTTTCCTATAATACAAAGTTGTTGTTAATATACCTGTTTCCTGCAGATGTTATCGGTTTGTCATTTGTTTCTTTGAGCATGGTAATTCTGGTGATATTTTAGTCTGTTCCATACTTTCCAAGTCTGAGCAGGGTGCTGGTGTGTCTGTTTCCCATGGGCTCTGCTCGATTTTATTACATGGTATTTCCTTGTGTTTCTGCTAGTCTTTGATTGCTTGCCTTCTTTCCTTTGCAAAGTTATTTGCAGGGATAACCAAGGCCTGGCACAGATATGCCATCCTTGAGACGCTTCAGGGTTGCTCCATTAGGATACTGGGTGCCCTACCAGTTGGCTACCATTTTAAACTCAGAATCCTTAGCCAACTCCGGCTGTGAGTATCTGAGTATAAATCCTCCTCAATTCCAGTCTGGAGCCAAAAGTCTCCCAGCTTTGGGGGAAGTGGGATAGGTTTAGACTCACTTTGATCTGACATTGATAATGTATCTCTTTGAAATCCAAGCTTATGGTGAAAAGGTCTCCAAAAATTGCCCACCTTGGATGGGCTCTGAGCCTTGACCATTGCCGCTCCTCCCCCCATGCAGGTGCTGTGCAGAAGCCCAAGTGAACAGTAACCAGAAATGCTTTTGGGCATAAGTGCTGTAGTGCACTCATTCACTAATCTCTCTGGTTATAGGTTTTTCTTCACAACCTGATCTAGAAACTCCCCACTGTTGTTTTGGCACTTCAGGTTTTTTTTTTTTTTTCTTCTTTGGAGATGTAAAAAATATTTGAACTGGGGGACATCTGGGTGACTCAGTGGTTGAGTGTCTGCCTTTGGTTTACGTCATGATCTCGGGGTCCTGGGATTGAGTCCCACATCAGGCTCACCACAGGGTGAGCCTCCCTCTGTCTATGTCTCTGCCTCTCTCTTTCTCTGTGTCTCTCATGAATTAATTAAAAAACTTTAGAAATATATATATAAATATATAAATATTTATAATAATGTATTAAAATATATAAATATAAATATGTTTGAACCAGTGGCAGGGGTAGGGTAGGGTGTTGATCTGAATGACAGCTGCTATCAAACATGTCCATGATCTCTCCAGAACATAGTGAAATAGGAGTATGTAAATGCTTGTAAAGGACTATATACTATACACATAGCCATGGACTAGCACAAAAGAAAATGAAGAGAAAATGAAAATTCCAGGTATTTAAGAATATGGTTCAAGTCTTTACTAAACAAGTGCTTGCATGTCTCAAGGCTGTATGATTTTCACAAATCTTTTTTTAAAAAGATTTTATTTATTTATTCATGAGAGACACACAGAGAGAGGCAGAGACATAGGCAGAGGGAGAAGCAGGCTCCCTGCAGAAAGCCTGATGCAGGACTCGATCCTAGGACCCCGGGATCACGCCCTGAGCCAAAGGCAGACGCTTAACTGCTGAGCCACCCAGGCATCCCATATTTTCACAAATCTTATATAAGAAGCTGAGCTTGGGGATCCCTGGGTGGCGCAGCGGTTTAGCACTTGCCTTTGGCCCAGGACGTGATCCTGGAGACCTGGGATCAAATCCCACATCGGGCTCCTGGTGCATGGAGCCTGCTTCTCCCTCTGCCTATGTCTCTGCCTCTCTCTCTCTCTGTGTGACTATCATAAATAAATAAAAATAAAAAAAAATTTAAAAGAAGCTGAGCTTATTCAGTCTTTTTAAGTGTTAACATATGTACTGAGGCTAAAATAGGTTCATTTGAACAGATGATTAGATTTGTGAATAGAAGCCTTTAAAGACACACAGAGAACCCACAATTGCTCTTATTGATTAGGAAATGAGGCTATATTTCATATTTGAAAAACATCAATGTTTTCTCATACATGCCCTGATACAAAGTTAATGCAATAGAATATTTTCATTAAAGTGGTTAAGAATAGGAGCACTTGGGTGGCTCAGTTGATTAAGCGTCTGGTTCTTGATTTCAAATCAGGTCATGATCTCAGGGTTGTGGGATAGGGCCCTGCATCAGGCTCCCCACTCAGTGGGGGATCTGCTTGTTTCCCTCTCCCTCTGCCCCTGCCCTTGCCATCCCCACTCTTTCTTAAATAAATAAATCTTTTAAATGGTTTTTAAAAAAATCAAGACTAAGACTACTGTGAAGACTAAATATTTTTAAACCCAAATTATAAAATATTTGGGTCTGAAGATGTAAGTATATTGTTACATGTCCTCAGCTTATCTATTGTCAAGTTCAAATAATTGGGAGCAATAGTGTCAGCCTTTCTAATGATGTGGCCCACACATTTCAAAATCCAATCTCCATTCTGTTTTATAAGGTATGCTTTTCAAAGGGTACAGTCCAGTACACCAGAAAATATTTTCTTTTTCTTACTTATAAAACACACATGCTCATACCATTCAATTTTAGAGAACAAATACTGAATTGATTGTTCTTTATTTTTTACAAGCGAAGTAAGAATAATGAGGTAAGAAGAATGGCCATAAAGTATATATCATAGAAAAGTTGTTTCCTCATCTTGTGGTTTACATCAGCGGTGATGAAGTTGACATAGGGGATAGAGTGAATGTCGTGAGCATTTTCAGGGCCCCGGGCAGTGGTGTTTAGCAATGACAAGGGCTTCTTGCCTCAGATTGTGCAAGAAACCAGACAAATTCTACCCGTCTTGACTCCATAGCTTTCAGATGATCCACCTCAAATTCTAGAGACTTGAGGTTCTGAATGGCCCTTGAGTAGCTGACTCAAGTCATCTTGCCTGAGTTTTCCACATTGGCTTTGCCCATATACTCAGAGGGGAAAGTATATTTCTCTTCAGAGTCAGCACAGCAGAATGGTGAAGAGAGCAATGTGAGCTCCAGGGTGGTTGAGGATCAAATATTGACTTCACCACTTACTGCCTTTGGAACTTGGACAAGCTCCCCAATTTCTCTGTATCTCAGTTTCTTCATTCGCTCGTGGAGAATAATGACTATTTCCACTCCATAGATTTGCTGTGAGGAATAAATGAGATCATAAATGGAGAGAATTCAAACAGTCATTGGCATATAAAACATGCTCAACAAATGTTTGATATTAATATTCAGACTAGAGAAATATTTTGCACAGGTTTGGTTAACTCACCTGGGGAGAGTCATATTCTTGAGAGAGAGTTTTGAATATAGTTCAGAAATAATTAAATGCCTTCCTTGATTGAAATAGAAAGGCAATTAAGACAATGAAGCATTTTTCTCTGTATTATCTAGGACATATTTTTCTCATTTTCTTTGTGTAATGGGAAAATTTGAAACGCACACAGAATGGTGACAAATTACTCATCCTGAGGTTAATTGTTCCCCAACAAATACATTTCAAGTAGGGAAGGTGGATAAGATTCCAGAGGCTGCAGAATCCAACTTTTGATAGCATGATGTTTGGGACTCAGGCAGGCCTAGATATAGGATATTTCCAACATATGATTTTGGAAAAGTTTTTTAACCCCTCTGAGTCTCAGGCTCCCTGATTATAAATTAGGAGTAAAAATACCAAGCTGCAGGTTTGTAGGTGACCAGCATAGAGTGCCATTACATAGTAGCTGAGCAAAAACCCAAAGATGACTTTGCAACATGTTCCAGAGACTTAATGTAAGCGGGAGCAAATTGTTCTCAGAAAGCAAACCTATTAACCAAGCAAACTGTCTCCCAAATGTGTCTGGTTAACTGGAAGGGGGCACAAAACAATTCAGATATGCATCTAGGTACATTTAGGTGGTGAGATGGAGAGAGGTGACAGTGACAACTTGGAATCTCATAGATTGCATGATATGCATGCTCCAAGCAGACGATTATCTGATGGCGTTTTATTTATCTCACTCACGTATTGGGAAGGTTCTATGACAAATGAATAAGTCTGTTCTCAAAGGAATGTGGGGATGAAGAGGAAATCTATTATTTATAGAAAGCCATCTGTGTGATGGGGTATTATATCTGTTGGTCTAGAGTGAAATCTGGCACTGGGTCTGGTGCATGGAAGGTGAGGAGAAGCCGAAGAAAGTGGTAAACCACTCTTGGTAGGTGGTAGCACTCTTGGATTGCTAGGTGGCAGGTTTCATAAGCAAGGGAACTTCCATATGAGGCTCGTCTGGGGAGCTCACAAGACAAGTAAATCTCTGCATCCACCCACCTGAGCCTTAAAAGCTTATACAGAGGCCTTAATTGGGTTCAGTCACATACACAGTCCAGACGGTCTCAACAGCACATTGTTGTCTTAAGACTGCATCCTTGAAAACAGTTCCCATTGAGGGAATGTTGGGCAAAATGTACAGTCGAAGCACAGGAGAGGATGAGGATGAGGAGCTTCTGATTGCGTAGGGGCAACTGATAGGTCAACCTGAGGTCACATGAAGTTGAATACTCCAGCAGTATCGGAGGACTCAGTTAATGCTGAAATACCCTTAAATCTCAATGACTTTTCATAATAGAAGTTTATTTCTTGCTTGAATAAAGTTTATTACCCCATGCAGTCACTTAAGGACCAGATTCCTTCTACCTTGTGATCCTGACATATTCTAGAGTAGGGTCAGCCAACTATGGCTCATGGACCAAATTTGATCTAAAGTTTTGGTAAACCTTTTTTATTTTATTTTTTTGTAAATAAAGTTGTATGGGAACACAGCCATATTCATTGATCATGCATAACCTGTGCTTTGTAGCTGCTTTCACTCTAAGATGGCAGAGTGAAGTACTTGCAACAGGGATTCTATGGCTCATGAATCATAAAATATTGCCTATCAGGACCTTTACAGAAAACATTTGCTGAGCCTTGCTCTAGAGCATTGGACTCTTGTGTTGGATTTTCTGACTCAGCTCACAGAAGTAGGAGGAAGAGGCATGAAAGACTATGTGGGAGGTTTTTATGAACTATGGAAATGACTTCCATCAATCCCACCTACGTGTTTTTGGCCAGAACTCAGCCATATAGCCATAGTGGCTGCTAGGGAAGCTGAGAAATGAGGTCTAATGGTGGCCCTGAAGGAAAACACACAGCAATTCTGCACAGAATGGTACTGCTCTAGAGTCTTCCATTCACTCTGTCCTCTTTGTTCTTCAAAAGAACTGTTAAGTTCAGCTAAGTCATTACAAATAAGTTATTTAAAAAATTAAGCACCACCAGACTTACCTGAATAATTACCTTAAAACTGAGTGCTGACTCTAAATTTCTTTCTTTTTTTTTTTTTAAAGATTTTATTTATTTATTCATGAGAGATACAGAGAGAGGCAGAGACATAGGCAGAGAGAGAAGCAGACTCCATGCACAGGTTCTGATGCAGGATTTGATCCCAGAACTCCGGGATCACATCCTGAGCAGAAGGCAAACGCTCAACCGCTAAGCCACCCAGGCATCCCTGACTCTAAATTTCCAAGCTCAAATTTTAGTTTGTGCTTATTGGTGCCAACAGTGATTCCTAACTGTCATAGGCTGGAAAAAAAAGGGACAGATCAGGACTCCTGGGGTGTGATCCCAAAGTCCGGGGATCGAGTCCCACATCTGGCTCCCTGCATGGAGCCTGCTTCTCCCTCTGCCTATATCTCTGCCTCTCTCTGTGTTTCTCTCATGAATAAATAAATAAAATCTTTTTTTTTTTATTTAAAGGAACAGAGGTGGATTTGATACTGAAATGACTCCTTTAAGCTTTTCTTATACATATGAATTCAGGAACGCTTTGAGGTAGTTTACAGAAAAATAGAAAAGTGGTAGAAGAATTGAGACATTACACAGGGCATAATTATGTAGACAGGCCATTTTCAAAAGAACCTATTTTACCAAACTCAGAACCATGTTGATATTTAAGTGGCAATTTAGTTTCTACAAAATGTTATCCAGCGTTTTATAGTTTTCATTTATAAATCTTTGGTTTTGTGCAGTTTTTCTTTTTCATTAACTTTGTAATTTGATTTCACAGTTGTTCAAATGTTATCTGCATAAAG
This sequence comes from Canis aureus, assembly GCF_053574225.1. Lineage (NCBI taxonomy): Eukaryota > Metazoa > Chordata > Mammalia > Carnivora > Canidae > Canis > Canis aureus. The sequence goes on from NC_135614.1 coordinate 53,204,475, forward strand.
AATGTGTCCGTAGTTTTATACCTGTGCTTCTGTAAGATAGTAAAATTAATTTAAATAAAAACATGAGAGATCCAGAAGGTATTTTCATTCTAAAAGTTAATTGCATATAACTCAAATTTATAAGAGTCCACCCATGAGAGATAGCTCTCTTTTACAAAATATTTAAATTTGAATTAGGAAACTGTACCAGTCAGGACAGACTATGTAAAGCTGCAATAACAAACATGCCCCAAGTCCTAGTGGCTTAACCATTTATTTACATTAAATCTATTGCATATTGCTAAGGAATTCTGTTCATTGTGGTCATGACAGCAGGACCCAAACTGATGGAGCTACCCTCAGAAACCCTCTGTTTATCAAAGCGAGTCCTCTGGGGGCGGTTCTCTCACCTTTAAGTAAATGCTGTGGCTCAAGTAAGTCAGGTGATCACACCTACCTTCAAGGAGAGGACTACAATCTTTCTGGGTGCCCAGAGAAGAGAGAAATCAGGAATTGGTTGACAGAAACAATGTCTGCATCTTCTGTAAAGGAGTGCCCTGTGGCCTGGTTTCAACCCTCTCTATTCCCCAGTAAAGTTGCAGACTGCTTTCTTAATTTCATAGGCAGTGTGGCTCCTGGGCTATAGCCAAGCTTTGCTGCTGGTGAGCCACATGGCATGGGCAAATCTAAACCTCAGCTCCTCCTTGGTGAAATGGGGGAGAAATGTCAGTTGCATGGTTCCTTGAGAGGAATCAAAGCAATAACTGATGTGAAACCTCTTTGTCAGCTGTAAATTATTATCCAAATGAAGGTAACAGTATTGTTTCTGGCAATCAGTCATGCCACACTAAGGATAAGGAACAGATAGTAATGATTTCACCCTATAGCACTTGCCACACAATCAATATTTTATCACACAAGTTTCCTGAAAATTCACAAGAAATTTCCTTAGGTCAGATAATGAAAACTGAAAAGAATAATTCTCGAATAAAAGTAAATTTTCCCTCTTAGCTGGAAAGTGACAAAGCATTTTACATGGCCTCAAATCTATATGGCCCACTTTTCTACAAAATTGAGGTTGAAGAAAAAAAGCACTATCTATCTTGCCCAAGAAACAGTTAAGTTAGCATCAGCATGAAAAAAAAAATTTAATGTCTGACAAAATAGTGCTGAGGATAGAAACACAAGACAATTCTTATACTGTAGCATCAACTCCTGAAACCGATATCACCTGAATATCTCAGAATTCCAGCTTAGTAGAACAGGATGGCATCCTGAACATAATCATGCCTCACACTTTTATTTTCCAGTTGAAGAAATTATGGTCTAAAAAAGTGAAATAACTTTCCCTAGGTCATGTTCCTGAAATATAAGTTGATTAGCCAAATATTTTTCACTTTCATCATCCTGAAGTTATGGAAATGAACACAACGAAGGAACAGATGTTTCTCTGTCCGCTCATACAATTGCTAATAAAATTTCTTCAAATCAGAGCTTATGGCCTACCCTTCACTGTGTATCTGCAGGCCGGCAAAGGGCCCCCTGGAAATTCCTGGGGAGGTCCAGCAATGATTCTGAGATTCCTTTTCAGTACTTCTAAAATTCAGTTGTCTTCCCCATTTCAGAGTTTTCTACATGATGTTTTGACCCACAGGAAATGTGTGAATTACATAAGAAAGTGAGATATAGGCTTCTAGTTGAATAAATTGCATTATCTGATTATTTAATTAGATATGGAAGTCTTTCACTCTAGGAGAAGAATTTTAACATTGTCAAGAGAAAGAAAGAAGAAAGAAAGAAAGAAAGAAAGAAAGAAAGAAAGAAAGAAAGAAAGAAAGAAAGAAAGAAGAAAGAAAGAAAGAAAGAAAGAAAAGAAAAGAAAAGAAAAGAAAAGAAAAGAGAAGAGAAGAAAAAAGATGAGTTACCTTCCTAGGCATATTAGTCAGGAAAGGCTCAGTTATGCTGCCATAAAAAAAAAAATCTCTGGGACTTACAAAAGATTATTTCACATTCATGTTAAGTGTTCACTGTGGGCTAGAGGGATTCTACTCCATGTTATCTTTGCAAAGAGTGGCAGGCTGAAGGAAACTCCATATGCCTGCAACCATGGCAAGGGGAAGGGGATTGGGTGAATTGCACATTGGTTCTTAAAGCTTTTACCTCTAAATAACACATATGACTGATGCCTCCTCATTTATCAAAACAAACCAGGTTTAGTATTTAATATTCTTCTAAATGCAGAAGAATCAGAATACTCTACTCTCACTATGCACCTGGAAGAAGGAAAGCCATAATTTTGGTGAGCATCTCTAGTGGCTACCATATTAAAAATAAAGAAGAAAAGAAAACAGAACAGACACGGCCCCCTCCCCAAACTGTGGGAAACAGTGTCTCGCTGTCAATATGACTCAAATCCCCAATCAAGGGTAATAAAATATCTGTCAGCTGTACAATAAAATCTCAACACATTAATTTGCTGCAGGTGAAGCTTCCTGAATTCATTTCTTCATCTGCAGAAAAGAGTATTGCATAGAATGGGAAGCAGGTACAAATGAACTAAAATAAATTGGGGTTGGGATAAAGTTTCTGGAAATGCATTATGGGTCAGTGACATGGGGAGACACATTTATGCCTTTTGTGGATTTTATCAGACTCTTTTTGCTTATTTATAAGATAACTATACTGGTTAATAGTCTTTCTAAAATAATTTGTTAGTAAGAAAGTTATAACCTGACCAGACAGAAAAGTTCATTTTCACTTAAACTGCTGATAGTGGTAATTATTTAATGAATCATTTTAGAAAGAAACCCCAAACCTCTAAAACAGCCTTTTTGGGAAACATCTAATGTCTGGAATATGTTGAAACAACCCTCATTTGTTTTTTATTTGGGTACAATCATTTGCTTAGATACATATTTTTAAACCTTTAGTGTATTACTAGCAGCAAAGTGTTTCAAGTGGGGAAAACTCAAACCAGCTCAGAATGTCCCCTAAATTAAAAAATAGAGTTTTGTACTTTCCAGAATAATAAGCACTTTTATAGTGTTTCTTTAAATCTTTCTTGGTAAAAAGCTACAAAGCAGGAGGAAAGGGTGAGAGTCAAAGCCTGCTGATTTACTGTTTAATTATATCTTTCCCCCCTGCCCCTTAAAATTTTATAACAGAGCAGGGTTAACATTAACACCCCAACCACAATAAACTAAACATATTTTATTACATACTTTATGTCCAAGATGAAAATGAAGATATAATAGTGAGATAATTTTATGCAGAGGTATGGTGAATTCTGTGTGACTAGAGGTAAGTCAATTTTGTGTTCTGCACTTCAGTTTTTAAAACTATCCTTAATAAATATATGAATAGCCAACTTTTACTGAGTATTGATTACAGTACTAGGGCTTATATAAAATACCTCCCGTTTTTTCCTCATTTAATACAGCTAAACATATTTCTAAAAATGAGGAAATTGAGGATGAAGTGACTTGACCAAGGTTATCTAGCTCATTAGTAGTGGAATACCTTTTTGGGATAAATCATTGTGGTACCATTTCAATCAAGGTATCTGATAAGTGCAGTGTTTTTCTAGCTCAACTCTCTTGGAGAAGAAAAAAAATTATATTGGCCGTGGTACACTTATTCGTAAATATATCAATGCCCACTCTGTGCCTGGTCCTGTCTTAAAGCCTGTGGCTATAAAGCCGAGTAAGTCTGCAAGGCATAGAGGTTAAAAAAAAAGAGAGAGAGAGAGAGATTAAGACATATCAGACAGGCAGACTTGGGTTGGGCTCTGCAAAGCAACCTTAGACAGGAACGGTCTAGCCTCATCTGGAAACTGGGGAATTTATATTGATGTTTACTCCACAGTTATGCTGGGAAAATTAAGCGAGATAATGAGTAAAGTGGGTGGCATAGCACATTGCATTCATGAGATGCTCCTTAGAGCATCCTTAGTGCATTCGTTAACACCAGGTTTTATTATTATCGTTGCTAAGACGCAGAAAATACTGTAGGTGAGCTCCCTGATCAGGGAGGGGAAAGAGATACTTGAACAAGATTTCCTGTCCAATGTGATAAGAGCACCAGAGAAATCAGGGACCGGCACGAATGACTGCACAGGCCGGGTTTGCAAAGGTTTCGTGAAGGAAGTGAACTTTGGGCTCGTGCTTTTAGAGACAGCAGAATTTCTCCGGGTGGACCGGGGGGTGGGCATTCTGGTCGTGTCCGGACGCGCTCAGCGAGGTGTGTTTGCGGAATCTCAGGGCTCCAGCGGAGTGGAACGTTCCAGTGCGGGGGGGAAAGAGGAGCGGCGAGAGCGAATGGAAAACCAACCGGTACTGGGAATCTGGGGGGGCTGCGCCGGGAAAGGCTCTGCCCCGGGAGGCAGCGACGGGAGGGAGGCTGGGGATCGCGAGGTGGCGCTGTGGCTCCATGTAAGGGAGGACTCGGCGGCGCGCGGGCGGCCTCCGAGAGGCGGGGAGGGCTGTGTCGGTGGCTGTGGCACCATCTTCATCAGCCACCAAGTCGTGACGGTGATGGAGATGATACAAACATAAGCAAATAACCCGGAAGCGGTCTCTTTCGGGACACACGGCATCAATAATCAGAAACTGTCCGCGAGGAACAATTAGGAGCTGGGAGCTGCCCAGCAGGGACCCCTGCGAGCGCGGTCCCGGTAATTGGCGCGCCCGGGTGGGAACCGGCCTCTCCCGCCCGCGGCCGGGCCGGGCGCTCACCCTCCGCGCCGGGCGCGCCCCGTGGAAGGCTCCCCGCTCCCCGCAGGCGCAAGGAGCAGCAGTGTCGCCTCCCGCCTTGGGGAGCCCGGTCCGCACACCTGCCTGCGCCTTTCCTTTCCTCTCACGGGACCTGAGATTTTGGGGACTTCTTGGCTAGGTTTCACATGCACACATGGACAAACGAACCACGTGTGAGCTCAGGCTCGCACAAAAGTGTACGATGCTCCTGCACACGTAGTGTTCCTCGACACGCACACCCACTCACATGTATGACACACGTCTCCACGTAACACATGCACCCACTCTACACAGGCTCACGTGTACTCACGCTTGCGTGCAACAATCCTGCTCGACCAAGTGCGCGCTCTCCCTGGCACACTCGCACTACCCAGGCCCACAAATATGCAGCCACTCTTTATACAAAGTTGCACGCTCACATCACCCTCATCTCGCATCTCGACGGCCGACAAAGACCTCGAAGGGTCGAACGGTGAGTAAATAACTAATGGAGTGTGCTTCAGAGAACATGCAAGTGCGAACTTTCTGTGACCCGGGCATCTCGAGCTCCTCTGCTAAACTTCCCTTTCCTTATCCTACCTTCCGGGAGCAAGTAGGCCTGCGTCTCCCTCCCTCCGCCAAAACCTCGCAGGCCTCAGTTTCTTCTTTTTGAGTCTGCACTACTGAAGAGATGCTAATTTCTAAACAATCCGGTTGCTCCCTTCTCGATTCCTGGGCCCCCTTTCCGCAGCAGGGGCGGGGGCCCTTCGCTGATCCTACTCCAAGCAAGACTGTAGGAGGTTGGTGGGGGAAGGGCCAAGGGCGGGGTATGGGGCGCGCCCCAGGATAGCCTGGGATTAGGAGACCCTTTCCCGCGGTGTCCCCACTGTACTCCCCGGCTCAGTATAATTTTAGTTTTTCGCTGTCTACGGTCAGGCTAAGGCCACATGGTCTTCCTCTATTAAAGCGCATTCGCGGGTGTACAGATCTTTGCCCTCTGATGGGCGTCGCAGGCATCCCCGAAAAGTCTTGTTTAGTCAGGAGGAATTAGACGACTCTGCAGGCGCCAGGAGCTCTAAGACGTCAGCTGGGACTGGGAGAAGCGGCTGACTGGAGGTCACATAGCGCTCGCGGCAGGGCCAGGGCTGGGGTTAGCAGCACCCTGGTGTGCCCTGTCTGGGACTGCCCGGAGACACGCGTGCGGGTGTCTGCCCGAGGGGATGCGCTCCCAGGGTAGCACTGGAACTTTTCAGGACAGGTTTCCCCTCCTCCGTCCCTTCGGCTGCCTGCCCTCGGAAAGCAACCAGCGCCCAAGCTCCTTTGTCATGCGGGTTACCCGGGGGCTCGAGGGCCGTGGAGATCTGCCCTGGAGGCGGGGCGGGGTTGGCGGGGGGGGGGGGGCAAGGGCGCACCAGGGCAAACTCCAGAGATATAGTGTGCCACCGCGGCTGGGTGGCTGGTTTGGATCCTAGGCCAAGGGCACAGACTGGGGAAATCTGGGCTCGGCGTCTTTATTTGCAGTGAGGCTGGACAGGTGGTTTCTTTTCAAACATGAGACGTCAGTTTCCTCACCTGTAAAATGGGGGGTGGGGGTGGGATCTTACCTGCCTTCTTTGTCTTGTGGGAATTCAGTGAGTTTATGCCCGTAAAGCCTTCAACAAATGTTATCTATTATTATCTGGGGACCGCCCCAGGGGAAACCCGAGAGAGTCCGCAGGCTGGATCCGGGAAAGATTTGTTCGAGCTTCTCGCCCCAAACCCTTGTCCTAGCCGTCCGTGGGTGTCTTTGTTCCTCTCTAGGCTCAGTTTCCCTGTCTGCACTCGTGGGGAGACGCGGGCTCCCGGGGACTGGAGCTGTCCGTCTGGCTGGGCGAGCAAGCCCGGCCGCCTCTGCAGCACGGGGGGTCTGTAAGAGGAATCGGGGTCCGCGGGAATGCCCCTTCCCCCTCTGCGGCTCGCCGGCGAAGGCCGGGGGCCTGGAGGCAGGACAGACGGATGGCCGGTGGCACCGCGGCCTGCTGCTCTCCGCCGCTCTCCCAGGGCAGCAGGGAAAGGTCTCCGAGGGTAGCGGCAGGTTCCGCGCGCGGGTGGCGGGGCCACTCCGGTCGGCCTCCGGCTGCGCCTCGGGAGCCCTGCAGGCTGCGCCCCGCTCAGCTCCTCCATTTCCCAGGGACCCGCGGCGCCACCACCCCGCGCCTTGCCCTCGGGCCGCCCGCGCTTTGGCCCCTGCCCACCCCCGCGGCCGCCAGCCCAGGCCGCCAGCCCACGCCTTCAGGGCGGCGGCACGCGGTGGAACTGCAGCCTCTGGCCTCCGTCGCCCCATCTTTCCCTTCCCCTTCTCCCCAGCCCCGAAGGAGGGGTCTTGTCTTCCGTCTCCCTCTAAGCCGACTCTGATTAGCCCGGGGGAAGGGGGGCATTTCCCGGGGCAGGCGGCCCTTCTGGGGGCGCGTCTTCGTAAGGAAAACAGACGGAGGGGATTTTCTAAGCGACAGGTCCCGAGTCTGGCCTCCTGGGGGCGGGCGAGCCGAGAAGATTCCCTCTTTCCCCGGGACGTCCCGCTAGTTCTAGCTCGGCGCTATTTATCTCCTTTCTACTCTGTTTTTTTTTTTTTGGGGGGGGGGGGTCGGGAGGGGGGAACGGGCACGCGTGTGTTCCCACCTGCACCTCCGGGAAGTTACTGGAGCAACTGATGCCCTCCGGGAAACGGAATGCTTTCCCCAGACTTCTGAGGCTTGGGACAGCCGAGAGTGAGAAGCTTCCAAAGTTCGAGGTGGAGGAGGGGTCTTGCCGCCGGGTCTGAGCTTCCTCCTGCGCGGGGAGACCCTGGGGCCTGCGGGGCCTGCCTACTGTTTGGCGCAATGGAGACGGAGGGGGTGGGCGCCAGCCCTCCCTTCGGAAGAAACCCTGAGAAGCTCAGCGGGACGCTTAACTCCAGAGGAAATATCAAGCCTTTCCAATCGCTTCCTCCACATAAAAATGCATCTTGCTGTACATTTTTCTTATGCACTGGTTCCCCCCACCCCCATCATTTTTTCCCCCTCCCTAATTCTGCAGATCTGGACAAGGCCTGGAAATCTGCATTCCCCTCATCAGATTAGGCTGATGAGCAGGATTTGGGGATTACTGTTATAAGCCACTCTCAAGTCATAGCACAGGTATTCTGTAAAGGCTGGCCAGTGCTAGAGTACAGTATTTTTCTTTACAGGAGAAGTGAGGATGAAAAACTGAAAAGATGAAGTCGGTCTCAGTGTAACTTCACACTACCCCTCCACACACCTGCTTGGCCTTCTGGAGGTGATGCTAAGCTCACATGAGGGAAGATGAACAAGTGTTTAGGCAGTTTTTCAAAGTTTAAAGTTGCAATTGCTATTCAATATTCACCAGCAGAAATCCACAAAAACTTACTACTCTGCTGGCCGGGGTGTTGTTCCCAGTTTTCTATCACCCTCTCAGTCTTTTCTAGCTTCTTGTTAGCTTCCCACCTACTTAAACATCTATTACTGGGTGAGAAAGCCAGGTTCAAAGCACTAGGACACCCAGAAGAAAAGCTCTGAATACACTCTGGCTGATTAAATGACAGTTGCTCACTATCCCAGGTTGAGGTATCTGCTGCTTCTACAAGGCCGAAAGGAATCAGTGTGATCAGAATATTCCTGCCCTCTTTTGTTTTTCCCTCCTTCTAGGGCCAGGGAGATGTGGAGATTGCCGCCCTCTTATTTAGTTTAGTTTCTGGAGGTTACCTACGGGGGGGGGGGGGGGGGGGGGGGGGGGGGCGGGGCGGAGGGCAGGAATCAGGCTGCTGAAGTCTTCTTTCTCCTGGCCAATTTCTGTTTTGGAACAGGCCCCTCAACAAACACATCACTGAGTGCAGAGTGCTCCTTAATTCTGTCCGACCCCCCTAGAAATCCATCTATTGTATGCTTCACACTGATCTTGATCCTCACAGTGGCTGTGTCTCTCCTTTCTCTGGCACCTTTGCTGCTCCCCTTTGGCGGTGATCTGACCCCCACCATAGTGTGTGTTGCCCATCACTGGGGTATGTAGTCGCTAGACTCAACTTGGAGTCCTGAATATAGATCACTGGCAGGTAAAATGGAGGCTCAGGCAATTAAGGAGAGGGAGGCTTGAGTCTTTTGCTATGGCTATCTGGGGCTCATTGATGGAAGGGTACCCTCTGCTTCCTGGTTCCCCTTTCCTGAAGGATCCCCTCAGAGAAGGCAGGGGATGGTCCAGGCAGGGATAGGGATTGGCTCTGGGGACTCTGGGCCTTGGGGGTTAAGCTTGGAGCTTTGGGAAGTTTTCAGCAGGCCCAGTTTCAATTATGCATTTAAAATCTATAGAGATGGAGAAGGTCCAACTCCCCCTTTCTCCTCCCCACAAACCTATAATCCTTCCAATCTCACCACCAACATAACCATCCTGAACACGTGCTGTGTGCCAGGAACTCTGGTAGACGCTATGGGGATCCTGATAGTTGCAGACAGATCTCTTCAGGAGTGTCTTGGTGGAGATCAAATGAATTATTAATTATTACCAGGGACACAGTACCCAGTACATTAGCGATCCAAATTAAATGGTATGAGAGCTGGGCAGGCTTTATGCACAAAGATAAAGTAGTGTTTAAGCACAGTGGCCATGTACTCGCAAGCCTGAAATAGTCTTTTTTTCCTGGTACAGGAATCAGGAAGTGGTTCTCACTTTCCTGCTCTGCCAAGAGCACAAAGTGAAATTCTTGCCTGTCTCCATCCATTCAACTTGGGCATGTGCACTGTTCCGTCACTGACCCCATGAGCTTCCTAAATCAAAGGGCCAAGGAAGGCCAGCAGAAAGGGGACCTGGATTTCTGGCAGAGAATTTCCCCCAAGGAGTCCTTAGCAGATTTGGCTGCAGTCACAGGGAGTTCCTTTGAGGGCAATGAAACAGAAGTTCACCATGTGCTTATTAGAGGTTACAACCTGCTAAAAAATGATGGGGCACATTACCCAGAAACTTCTAGCTATTTTGTTTGCTAGCCACAAGCATATATACAGAAAGGTCTGAGGTAGGAAATTATTTCTCCCTCTTTCTCTCCTATCCCCACTCCCCACCTTCTTAACTCAATCTCTCTCTTTCTGGACAACTGGCAGGAGTAGAAGTTGGGGAGGGGTGTTCAAGTCCCCCATTTTAACACAAAGGATGAGGAACAGAGAAATCCTACAACAAATAACGAACTAATCTGAGACGTTGTTGCTTTGGTAGTTATTCAAAAGAAAAAAAAAAAACATTTTGGGGTAGGGGGAGGGGGGAGGGGTTGGGAGTTGAATCTGAATAAATTTTAAGACGCCTCCTGATACAACTCGAGTGACAGCATTCAGTCCACCGTTTACATATCCCGGAGATTACTCGAGATAAGTGAGCTTGTTGAGGATAATGCCTAATACCGCGGGCTCGAGGCTAGCGTCTGAGCGAGAACCATTTCCGAAGCCAAGCTACGGGCAGAGTCGGGGGTCCCCCTACTCTCTGGGGGCACCCACAGAGCCTCGCTTGCCGGGGCCCAGGGTCCACCCACCTCTCCCGGCGTGGAGACAAGCGCCCTCCGCGATCTCCCGCCCCGACATCGAGCACCCATTTTTCCACCCCACCACCCCCTCCTCAAAGCGAAGAGGTGGGCACCTGGGACGCGCGTCCTGCTTTTTCTGCCCGAGCTCTCCCGTCTCCTCCACTTTTGCCCCCGACGTCCCAGACCAGCGGAGCAGGACGCAGCCTCAGCCCCGGGAGGGCGCAGCCAGCGCACCGCGAGCGCGCTCAGGGCGTGGCGAGGATGCTACTCGGACCGCAACGACCAGGATGCAGACCCCAGCTCAAATCCCCGAGAAAAATATCGCCCTTCCCTTGCGTCTGTTTCCCCTCTCCAGCCCGGCTCTGCCCGACTCAGCCCAGCTCTGCCCCAGCACAGACGCCGGCGCTCAGCGATCCTGCGCTCGCCACTTTGCGAGGAACTTTGGCTAGCTCCCCCGCGCCACCCGGAGAGGGATGGTAATGAGGGAGCGTGGCCCGGCGCCGCGAGCCAGCCGGCTCTTTGCGCCCCGATTGGCTGCAGCGAGGCGGAAGGATGACGTTATGCAAATGAAGGGGCGGGCCTGCGAGGCGCGAGCCCCGCCTCCTCCCTTTGGGGTTAGTGTGCCTGTGTTTAGCTCTGGGGAGAGTCAAACTGGATTCCATAGGGAAAGCCTGCAAATCACTTCTATTTTAGCAAGGAGAAAACAGAATCTCCATCCGGCAGGGTCCACCCCTCTCTCTTTTTCCCCTCTCCTCTCTCTCTCTCTCTCTCTCTCTCTGTCCTTCCCCCCCCTTCCTCTTTCCCTCTCTCTCCCCCCTTCCCCCCACCCCACTCTCCCTCTCTGGTGTATCTGTCTACGGCAACCAGCGTCCTCCTCATCTATACGCACTGAAAGGAAAGAAACATCTTTGGTTGGGAGAGAAGGAGGAAAAAAAAAAAAAAGAGAGAGAGAGGAAAAAACTTGCCTGGTTGTGGAAAATGACACTTGAAGTAGCAAAGCCGGCAGCGCGAGTTGAGTCTATTGTTTCTTAAATTGCCATCAGGGCTTTTTTTTTTCTTCCTGCTTCTTCAAGTGAAGGGTACCTCTACAAAAGGAAACTCCAGCCCCTCCTGTCCTCCACCGGCCTGTGATCATTACAAAAAAAAAAAAAAAAAAAAAAAAAAAAGAAAAAAAAAAAAAGAAAAAAAAAAAAAAGAAAAAAAAAAAAAAGAAAAAAAAAAGCACCCAAACCAAAAATTAACCAACCAAACAACCCCCAACAGCCAAGCATACATCTCTATTTTTTTATTTTGGTCTTTTCGTTGGATTTTCCCTTCTTTTTTTTTTTTTTTCTCTCCTTTTTTTTTTTTCAGGTTATCGCTCAGTTTTGAGTGAAGGTTTACATTTTTAAAAAATTTGCTTTCCAGCCCGCCTTGATCTTCTAGCGCGAGTTCATCGTCTCAAAAAAAAAAAAAAAAAATCTCTGGCTGGCGTTTTTCTTTCCTTTTTTTTTTTTTTTTTTTTTTTTTTCAATATTTTCAAGGGGGAGGAGATTTTCCACAAGAAAAGGTTGTTTTCATGTTTGGGATTCAGGAAAGCATCCAACGGAGTGGAAGCAGCATGAAGGAAGAGCCGCTGGGCAGCGGCATGAACGCGGTGCGGACGTGGATGCAGGGCGCCGGGGTGCTGGACGCCAACACGGCGGCGCAGAGGTGGGTACCGCTCGGGGACCGCGGCCGGGGAGCGAGCCGCAAGCAGAGGAGCCGGGAAGCGGCGGCGGCGGCCGCTGCGGGCCGGGCCGCGCTCGGGAGTCCGCCGCTGCGCTCGGCTCGCCTCCGGGGCTCCGCGCTCCCCGGCCGCGCTGCCTCGGTCGCCTGCGGCCGGAGAGCCGCGAGCTGCCTGCGAGGAGTCCACGCTTTGCCGGCACTTTCTCCTGCTTCGCCTGTGACTGTTTTCATTTCGTTTTAAGCCAGAAGAGGCGTCTCACCAGCACGATGTTGGATATCTGTGTTTTTATGTGATTGCTCTTTCTTTCCTGGCTGGCTGTCTTCGCTTTCTTTTTCTTACTTTCTTTCCTCCTTTTCTTTTTTCTTTCTTTTCTTTTTTCTCTTTTCTATCTTTTTTCTTTCCTTTCCTTCCTTGTTTTCTTTTTCTTCCCTCCTTTCTAAACTTTTTTCCTTCTCTTCTTCTTTCTTTTCCTCCTTTCCTTTCCTTCCTTCCTCCTTCCATCCTACCTTTCTCCCTTTCTTTCTCCTTTTCTACTGCTTTCCTGTGTCTTTTCCTTTCCGTCCTCTCCTCTCTTCCTTCTTTCCACCCTCCCTTTCTTCATTCTTTCCTTCCCCTTCTTTCTTCACCCCTCCTTCCTCTCTTCTCCTTTCCTTACCTCTCTTTCTCTCCCCTTTTCTCTCTCCATGTGTCCCCAGAACCTTCTCTTAATTCCTCGGTCTGGTTCTCTGTCCCCCTCTGTCCCCCTCTCGCTAGCTTTCAGTTTTTCTCGGTCCACCGGTAGAACAGCAACTCCCAACTTTAATTCTGACATCCCCTAAAAGTCTTCTCCACCCTCTGTCACCGGTCCCTTCCAGCCCCTCTCCCACTCTCAGTTCCTGAGATGCTGGACTGTGTGGCCTGGAGGCACTGCCCTTGGAGATTGACGTGGGGGAACTTTTCTGGGCACTCTTATCACCCTTTCCGGGGACTCCTGGTCCCGAGTGAGAAATGGTCTTTTTTTCCCCCCAGACCACCAGCTGGGCTTGAGGGAGTAGGAGATCTGGCGGCCCCTGGCCCTATCGGGCTCGGAGAGGGCGGAAGGGGAAAAAGGAAGATGACTAATTACCTCATCCTCATCTTCTCCGGGCAGGGGACAAGTGTCTGCAACACTGTTCCCATCCCCGCTGAGTACACGGATGGGGGTGGTTAGTAGTGAGAGTGAGTTGGGTAACTGGCCTGGGAGCGAAAGAGTGCGTGTGTGTGTGTGTGTGTGTGTGTGTGAGCGCGCCCTTGTGTTGAGCAGGTCGGGTTGTCAGTGGCCTCCCGGCGCCCCTGGCACCCGAGCCTCCAGGTCCCCCACGGGCGCGCTCCGTTGGCACCCCTGGTCCACAGGGTTTCTGGAATGAGTGTGTGGATTTCTGTGGAACAGCGAAACTTTGTCAGGATAGGTCTTTTAAGAACACCCCCAGCTCCCGGTTCCACAGCGACCACCCCTGACAGCTCTGAGCCCCCCCCCCCAGATCCTTTTTCTCACTTGCTTTATTCGGGGAGGGGGCATGCGGTTTCCCGAGGCCGGGCGCCCGCGCTTGGCGGGGGCACACGAGGTTTCCGGAGGCTGGCTGCGGCTTCAAGAAGCTGAGCCTGTTCCCCATCCATCCTCACCTGCCCTCGAAGCTGAGGCGGGAGGCTCGTGGGGGCGGCGGGGACCGATTCCCCTGCTCCCCTCCTTCCAGGTTGTGAAGGACCGGCTGTATGCCGCGAACGCGGGTTCACCGCATGCACCTCCACCTTTCTGCCTTCCCACGCAGCGCGCGTCAAGTCGGAGTAAACGCTTGCAGGGTTTTATCTCCTGCGCAAAACCCAAACAAAACTTTCGCGGCTCTTCCGCGAGTTGGGGGGCGCGCCCTGTGCTCGGCGGGAGGATTGGACACGCGGGAGCACGCATGTCCGCGGCCGGGTGGGCCCGGGGCGCCGGAGGGGGCGTGTAGGGCGCCCACTGGGTGCTCTGGGGGTAGAGGAGGTTGGTGTTTGACGGGCCTCCCGTGTGTAAGGGGTGACAAAGGGTCGCGCGTCGGTGTCCCGCTTAGCCGTCTAACTCTGCGTCTTTGGCCGCAGCGGGGTGGGTCTGGCCCGGGCTCACTTTGAGAAGCAGCCGCCTTCCAATCTGCGGAAATCCAACTTCTTCCACTTCGTCCTGGCCCTCTACGACAGACAGGGCCAGCCCGTGGAGATCGAGAGGACAGCCTTTGTGGGGTTCGTGGAGAAGGAAAAAGTAAGTGGGCGCAGCGCCGCTGCCCCTCGCCCCCGGCCGGGGAGCAGGCCCAGCCGCTTCGGGAGGCGCGCTCCTCGGCGAGTGCAAAGCATCCATAACACACTCCTGAGCGGGGTCCCCCAAGCCACTTCCCGTCCTGGGCGAACCCGGGCTCCTCGTCCGTGAGGTTCTGCTCCCAAAAAAGTTCGCGTGGAGCCCCAGAGCTGGAGAGAGGCGAGCCCGGCTTCGCACTCCAGAGTCAAGGGCGCCCGGGATGAACCCGCCCTCGAGCGCGCCACCACGCGCGGCTCCTGCCTCTGCTGGCCCAGGCCCGAGCCCCCAGGCCCCACGGAATTTTCTGGAAGGGAAGAGGGAGCAGTAAGGGTCGGGAGGGCGGCAGAGGGATCACAGGTGGCCGCAATTTCTGCTGCTCCCGGGCCTGCCCGGTTCCCCGGCTGGGGGTCCGGTCCTTGGGAAAGTTGCCTCGAAGTCGGTCCACACTCGCTCACGCCGACCTCTTTCCTGCGTCTCTTGTTGTGTCTTTGCGTCCTGCTGCAACCCAGGAAGCCAACAGCGAAAAGACCAATAACGGGATTCACTACCGGCTCCAGCTCCTCTACAGCAATGGTGAGGCTCGGGTCGGGTCCGCGCCGGCACCCTGGGGCCCTGGGTGAGGGCAGGGTGCGCGGGAAGATCCAAGCGGACCAGAGCCCCGAGCACGCGCAGCCGTCCACGGTCCTCGGGGTCACCGGGCCTCTCCTAAGTTTCGCCTAAGGAGGTTTCACCCGAGGAGGCCCCGAGGAGCCGGAAGGCGGCCGTAGCGGGCTCGCGCATACCTGGGGCCAGGTGTGCAGGCCTGGCCCTCGCAGGGGCCATTTCTTTCCTCCTCCCATTCCTAAGGCCTGTTTCCTTGGCTTAGCCCCGACTCCAGGCCTTGAGTCCTTTGGGCTGGGCTGGGCTGGGCTGGGGTGGGGGGCTCGTGGCCTTGATGGCTCCCGGAGAGCGCGCAGAGGGGCTCCCATGGAGAGAAGGGAGGGTAGCCAGGTGGGGGTCCTGCCACATTCTCAGCTGCCGCGCTTGGGGACTGGCCCCTCTCTGGACACTGGGGGACGTGGGGGTGGTGGTGTCCTGCCGGTGCTTCTCTGGGACAGTAGGCGTTGCATAAGCCTTAAAGCCCCATTCTTTGTTTTTTGTTTGTTTATTTTGCGGCAGATCCTCTCTCACTTAATTTTCTTTCGTTCCCCTTTCCCCTTCCCCTCTTCCCCAGGGATAAGGACGGAGCAAGATTTCTACGTGCGCCTCATCGACTCCATGACAAAACAAGTAAGTTTCTTAATTTCGCGCCGTGGGGTGACTCTAGGGCCTCGAAATTTGGGGAAGTCAAGAAGGTGGCTACTCTTTAGCGCGGGGTCTGGGACTTGAACTCTCGACGCCAGGGCGGACCTCAGGCCCCATTTCTCAGCGCAGCCTTCCAGGTGCGGATACACACACTAGCGTCCACCGCGTGGGGAAGATGGCTCGACGGCTCCTTCCTACCAAGGGAGACTCAGGCCTTGTGCTTTAAGACTACAGGGTCCTGAGTGGGGAGAGTAAGTGCTGAACTTCCTTTGACCCGCCGAGAAGCCCCAGGGGGCGCAAAAGGTGCCCAGGGGGCCTTGGTGTAGAGTGGGCTGAGCCTGTGAAACCCGAACCCCCTCCGGGCCTCTCCTGGGAGATACAGTGCAGGGAAGGGTGTGGGGGCGCCTAGGTAGCTTACTCAGGAGTGGTGAGATGAGCTGAGAGCGCAGATGACCCACTCCACAGATTTTTTTTTTTAAAGGAGGAGGTGGTAGTGGTAGTGCTGTTGGAAGAGGGAGCGGCAATTGTTAGAGAGGATATTTTGCAAAAATCCTCCTGCTTTTGCCTCCAAGTTTGGCAAGAAGCCAGGCAGCATGAGTGAGCTTGTGGTCTTAAAGGTACATAGACGGCATTTTCTTAAACTCTCCAACACGCCGGTGTCAAGCAGTATACATTAAGGTTGAGTTATGGTTTAAAAGATACAATTATGAGCCGAGTCAGAAAAGAGGCCTGACGTTTTAATGAGGCACAGGAGCCTTTTTTTTTTTTTTTTTTTTGATTTTAAGAAAAAGTTTAGTTTCAGAATTAAGTAGCTGGTTAGGTAGTTGGAAGACTTAGGCACAAAAAAGAACCCAGCTTTATTGGGTGGAGGAAAGAAGTTAGAACAAAGAGAAAAGTTATACATTGTGTACTAAAGAGGAATAAAACTTGTTTGCTTGATTGCAATTTTAAAATATTCCCTTTAAAATAAGGATAAAATAAGGGTATCCCTTCTTTCACAGATACTGACTTGGAAGTTTCAAATTATGGTACATATGCATATTTAAAAATTATTTTTAGATAAGCGCGGCTTACATATGTTGTACAAAATACACATTCATAAGATGCTGGAAGTTTTAAAATCTACTCAGCAAGAACCTTTCAATAATAGCTAATTTTGATTGTTAGGTCTCATATTTCATTGTGAACCAAGTAGAAAACATGAGGGTGTGAAATGTAGTTTTAAAAATAATAAATAAATACCTATTGAAATCTATTTCAAGTTATGTCCTTAAAATATTTGACTTTCTTGAAGATTTATTTCTTGGTTGATTGGTCGGAGTAAATTCACATTTATACTTTTAGTCTTGGTCTTATTTTCTTTACTCATTTTGATTATTACATAGGATAATTCTCTTTCATTTGGACACATTGGATTTTGTTAAAAAAATTTTTTTCCCTGCCAAGCAGAAACACAAAAGCCTGATTTCAGTAACTTTTTTTCTTTTTCTTTTTTTTTTTTTTTTACTGTATGAAAACAAAAATGTCTTAAGTGGAGTTTTGTTTTAAAAAATTGTCTTTGATACCCTAGATATCTTTTCCTGCCATTCTCATCAGAGGAAAGAAAACAGGGGAGGAGGAGGGAGAAAGTATGAACTCAAATACATATTCCATATGCATTTATTAGAAATTACTTTTTAAAAGATAAAAAATCCCCACAAATCAGTGTGAAAGGCTTGTCTACTTGTGCAACATTGATCACTTAAATATGAAATCATAGGCAGCACTATGAAACAAACAATTGTAAGGAGTGCAAAACTAGGACACGTTTGAAGTGATTAACTGCTTTCAAAACTTTTAGACCCCTTAAACAACAAATGCCACCAGAACTGATTTTCCCATTATGAAATGAACTGACTTTACACAGTCTCATATGGTGGAGGAATTATCTTGATTTTTATAAAGCAATACATCAAATATCATTTTACTAATGAAGTCATAGAGCTTAAGGAAAAATGACAGCATAGGGCATTCTTTGACTGCCTGGTATTATAAATTCTATCAATTGGAAGTGGGGGCCTAGAACAAGATTTAGTTTATTTTTAATAATAACAGGTATGAGAAAGTCATTTGCCATAATATGACATCTCAGTAAAAGTTACAATTATAAATGTATGCAATTGTGTATTTTGATGGGGAGGGACCTGAAAAAGGTTTAAATGGTTATCTGAATTTGTTCTAAAAATATCAAAAGAAAGGGATTTCTTTTCTGAGGCATACCTGTTTGCTTTCATAATAACGGTCTAATGCCTTCTGTGTAGGTTTCACTTTGAAAGGCAATCCCTGCCCATTATCTGTTTGTTGATTATGTGCTGTAAGAGTTTGGGAAGTAGGTTAGCTTCTTGTATACACCGTTAATATAATAGTCTTAAAAAAGCAGATCAGTGTGAAGAAGCATAACTTTTCCTGGCTTTGACATAATTATTATATTTTAGTCTTAATGAGTAAAACAGCAGATTCTCATCTAGCTTGAAATTACTGTGATTTAAAATTGTTTAAATTTCATATTTTCATTAA
Source organism: Canis aureus (assembly GCF_053574225.1). Lineage (NCBI taxonomy): Eukaryota > Metazoa > Chordata > Mammalia > Carnivora > Canidae > Canis > Canis aureus. The sequence continues at coordinate 53,222,555 of NC_135614.1, forward strand.
GTATACAGTGGCCTGGCCCCTTGAATCTGGAATCAGAAGTAAGGCTTGACATTAGCTGACTGATTAAATAGTTAAAATTTTGTTTCCCCTGTGAAATTCTTCCAGATAGACTCAGGATTTTGATATTTAGAGTACAAAATAGGATAATTTGAGTGAAGTTATCATAAAATTTTGGAGGGAATACCTAGCCAAAGTTCAAGTGTCTTCTCTTAGCTGCTTGTTTGTAACATTTTTCATATCAGAGATGCAGCTTTATGTGTGTGATGTCTTATCTTGGACTCAGAAGTTGGGGTTAAAACTCAAAGAGAATCTTTGGCAAGCAAAATCCAAAACTATCTGTGCACTCAATATTTTTATAGAATGTTCCTGAACTTGAGTGGAGTTAGCAGCATTGAAATCAAACAGAAATGTACTCAATCAACCAAGATGTATTGGCATGACACAGTATTTCACACCTTTTCAAAGTGTCTCATTACACTACCTTGGGTAATGACTCTTAATTTTGGACTCAAGCAGGAAAGATGAAGTTTTATTATAAGTGAATGTATAAGGATCCGAGCACCCTTATCCCAATGCCTCTCTCATAAAACACAAAGGATGTGACGATATTTAAAAAATTCATCCACCAACTAGAAAATGAGAGGCTTGCTTTTGGGAAGGGTTGTTCAAAACCAAGTTTAGCCGGACTAAAAATAGGTTGTTTTTGTGTCATTGCTGTTTTTGGTATTCCATTAGTGAGCATGCAAAAAGGCCTGTAGGATCCAGAAGTTTATGGTTGTTGCATTCAGAAACAATATCTACTGCAGAAGCTCAAATGAACCCAGTGGGGAGAGGTCTGATGTTTAATGTGCCTCATTTCAGACTTTCATGTAGTATTTGAAATATGATTACGTTCTGTGATTGCTTAGGTGGGTTAACATTAAATAATTAAAAAAAAAAAAGCCTTTAACTTATCTTCTCTCCTACCATCTTGCTTTAAAAAAAGTGACTTTTCTTATAATTTAGAGAAAGAGTACTAAGTTCCATAAAGTTATCAAAAACAAAGTATTCCTGCCCACAGACAGAAGCTCTTTTTTTGGAAAGGGAAAAATAACGGTCACATAATCCTTGTCGAGTATGGGCTTGAAGGTAGATGATGTGGTAAGGGGACCCTAAAAAGTGGAAAGCATAGTGGGAAGTCCAAAGTACGATGATCAGAAATGCTGTCCTATTTCTCTTACAAGCTAATCTTCTTTATGTATTTGTTTTGTTGTTCCCGGTACTTTAAGTTATTGATGCAAGCACATTTCTTCCTATTGATTGTTTCATTATATCCTGCCACAGCTACGTAGATTTGATTAACAACCCTTTCAGTTCATGGTTCTTCATTGGTAGATAAACACATTTTTAGTATATCAATAAGTTCCAAAGGAATTCAAGAGGCCAGCCGAGAGATTCTTTCCTACATTTGGAAAAACCTACAAACAGAAAAAGACAGGGCAGGTTTAGAGTCAGGAGCCACCTTGTAGCAGCTTTCTCTCTCCTTTGGTAACATGTCAAAAATGCAGGTGATTTAAATTTCCTTGCACATAGAGGAATGAAGAAGTTTGGAATTTTTATGCATGATCAGGACCTGTGTTTGGGAAAATGTAAACTCATCACAGTGGAAAATGTGTTGTTTGGAGTCTGGGGGTGAAAACAAAGCTGATGGTTTTGGAGAGATTGCCGGAGCCAGATGGCCTAGTACTTCCCCAGTCTGGCGGCCCAACTGCTCCCTCCTGGATAATATACAGCCATTTGTTCGGGGATATTTACGCTAGAGCTGTTTCCATGTGAATGTTTGAACAGCATTAAAAACGAACATATTAGTAGTGATGCATTTATCGAACTCAGATGACTACACCAATAGTCTGTTCTTACGTCTTTCCTTATAATGCTGAGGAGCGAAGGAGTGTTTGGATGTGGGTGAATTGTTTATATAGTTGTTGAGCAAGAATGATTTGATCTCAGAGTAATTAAAATATGTAAGCATTTGGAATAAAACTAATGGAAATAATGATAACACCTACCTTGAAGCTCTTTTGTGACAATTAAATGAATTCATACATGTGAAGTGCTTAGAATAGTGACTGGCACATATTAAGTGCTTAATAAATTAGCTGCTTTTATTATTTTATTATTATTATTATTGTCCCATTGGGTTGACAAAGCCAGCTGTATCTACTAATATAGATGTAAATGTAGTTATCATATGAGTGAAATATCTCTTACTACTGTTAGAAAAAGAAATACCATGTGGGATTGTTAGAGTGATTCAGTTTTTATCTCGGTGCTTGAATAATATCGGGGATTTTATTTCTTTGAGACATTAAAGATGTATTCTAAAGCTAACTGCTTTCGATACACATTCTCTTTTTATTCAGGACTGTGATGTAACTGAACAGCATACTGAATATGATATCATTCCTTTGCAACTTTGAATTCAGTTCTGAAAACAGGCCTTCTTAGCTGCTAAGCTGAAATTACATCTTTATAATTTGTTCACCAGTAGCCCAGCTGCTAATTGAAGCAAAATAATTTTTTATTTTATCCCACTATTAATGTTGGATTGCTGTTTGACACAATTGTTTATGAAATGTCAGATTTGTAGTGTTTTCTTTGGCACAGGTTAATTTTTAACTAGGGCTCCTTCACCTACTGGAAATTTCTGGGATCACATAAGCTACCACTTTTTTTTTCCCTTAATGACAAGTAATATAACTTGGTGGTTGAATGCAATGATTAATATTATAGTACATTGATATTGTAGGTGTTCATATTATTTTTTGATTCGTTCCAATTCTTGGTAATTTGCTACCAAAGGCTTGTTGACAGTCTGTATTTAGAGGATATTTTACTTCTGTTTGAAGGAGGTACTTTGTACATTCATGAACTTATTTTTGAAGGTGACAAATTCGGTTTGGCCTTTATTCTGTATGTAGAAAAAGAAGTAAAATTTTCAAGGTTACTCTCTTTTACTTAAATGGAAAATTAGGAGTTTTTGATAATTATGAATCACCCATCTCTCTCTTTTCTCTCTTTCTTTCCATCTTTTTTCTTTCCTTCCCTCCTACCCTCCCTCTCTCACTCTCTCCTTCCTCCCTCCCTCCCTCCCTTCCTTCTTTCCTTCCTTCCTTCTTTCCTTCTTTCCTTCTTTCCTTTCTTCCTTCCCTCCCACCTTCCTTCTAATGATGACATGTAATCTATTGTTTGGTTGTAAACCAAAAAAAGGCTTCTCATGAAAACATTTGTTCCTAAAATGCTTTTGGGTTTTGAAGAACTAAAGTCAAAACTATTTTCCTCACCCTCTTTGTTTTGGCATAGAACAAAAAGAGTTAAACTATTAGAAGAGTAAACAAAGAAGAGGCTTGCTTAATTCTCTGTATTTCCTTTGGCATCCTATTGAAGTGTGATCCTGGTGCGTGTTCACTGTGTATTTTTCATTTTTTCTGTGTGGTCTTTATCCATATTAAGTTTCAATTAACTTTTAAGACCCAGTGATATCCTAGAAAATCAGGGATGAATCACACTTTACAAGATGCTATCTAAAACAGTGGCAAACTGAGGCAGATTTTCTCCATTAATTGATTTATTCCTTTTCAAAGGCTGAATAGGTGGATTTATAATTGGGAATTTGAAATTAATGGCATTTTAGTCTTTCCCAGTAAAACTTCGGGCACTGCTGTTGCATAAGGGTATGAAAGTTTAACAATTCCCATTTTTTCCTCATTTTTGTTCATTATGAAAAAGTATTCTAAAAAAATCCTCAGTCTGAAAATTAATGAGGTGTTATAAATCCTTGGATATTTTCTTTCTGCTTCTTACAACAGGACATTAGGGAAAGGGGAAAGAGGGCCAGTATGTCAGGAAACTAAATCTGCTCCACATAGGTCAAGTTTTGACAACTTCATTATCAATTTCACCAGGTTTTTAAAGTTAAGTTGAAGCTAGTGCTGTTTATTCTTTTAGTTTTCTTCCTGCACAAGTATTTCTGCCACCTTCCGGGATTTACTTGCCATTGGCAGAATTAAGGTCAATATCGTTTTCTGCTTGATACTGTATTTTTTATTTCTTAGGTGAAAACCTGCACTTGCTTTGCCATCAGTTCATTTATTTAAATAATATATTTCATATGCTTTCCCTCCCCCTCCTGCCCATGTCTGTAACAGGCCTCTGGTCCTTACTCCTGATAAACACATTGATTTATTTAAACCACTGTTGTCTTTGTCGCTCTCACAACAGACTACCTTCCTCACAGTGAGCAGACACATGATTTACTATGGAGGATGAAAATAAAATAAGCCTTCTTCTTCGTGTTCCATTGTCTGGGCCCTAAACCAGCTGTCTATTAAAATGGTTTCACTTAAAATAGTCAATGCTGTTTATATGCTTCTGTGATCTCCCAGCTGATCCAGTCCCAGCAAGCTTTATTCACACCCCACAGAGACACATATTTAAATTAGTAAGAAAAGCAGAAACTTCTAAGTTGGTATAAGAAGCTCCTTTTCCTTTTAGGCTTAAAGTCTGGGTTTGCTGAACTGTGAACCCATCTTGACGTGTGTACAAAATGTAGATGGTAGAAAGTTGATGTGTGGCTCTCAGTTGTGTGTGTAAGCTGCAGGGAAAGCCTAGTGACATTTTTCAAAAGTCTGTCTTACTAAAGACACTCTGCTTCAGATATACTCAGCAAAACAAATTTATCATATTTTACCATTTTGGATCTCATTAGAATATTGATTTCTTGGCTCATATCTTTTATATGATATTGTATGTGTGTGTGTGTGTGTGTGTGTGTGTGTTAAGAAGGCTTTTCAGTGACAAATATTGCATCAGTGAGGTCAGAGGTAGATCTGCCTGTGAATGAGGTCCACTCTTTAACTAATTCTGTTATACTAATGTTCTAATTTATTGTACTTCCAGGATTTTAGTTCTACTTCATAGGAGAATGAAAAGACTCCCCGTTTCTCTTACTTTTATTTCAGAAATCATAGAAGTAGCACTTCTTTCCCTGTGTTTATGTGCTAAAAAATATTGCTCTGTTGAGGCATCAAAAAGAGGGATGGCAGAAACTTTATGCTTCCACTCCTCTCTAGAATTCCCAACTATTTCTGAGCAAATCTGAACTCATGCTTTTATTTTTCTATGCTTGATTTAGAGGAGTCTCCATTTTGATTCTGCTGCCAGAAGTGAACTGGCAGCTTGGCATTTAGTAAAGAGGTGCATTACAGAGGTGCTGGGCCTTCAACAAATGATATTCAGTCACTAAAGATAAAAACCTGGGATCCCTGGGCATCCATGGGTCATCTACTGTTTAGGGCAGTGGTGAGCATATCTGCACTGTGGCATGTCTTTCATTGAATATCACCATGGATATCACTGGTTTTGGTGGAATCAGCAGCCTCAACAAAAATAATATCATCTAGAAAGAATCAAGGTGAGAAGGCTGATATAACTGAAACACATTCCTCTTAAAAAAACCAAACCTTTTTTTTTTTTTTTTTTTTTTTTTACAGGAAGGAAAACCCTACCATATCTGTGGATATATTTATCAAGTTACTTGTATCAGTTTAGTATAACAAAAAACTGAAATTGAAACAGAGGGTTATTGGGATATTAAGAGACTATCCCAAACATGTAGTGATAATAGGATGTCACAAAAATGCATGATTAAAATTTTTAATAAAAAAAAATTTTTTTTAATCACCATGTTTGATACCTAATCGGTTCCTTACAGTTATTTCTTTGATTTGAGCAGTGATTGGAATAAATAAAGCAGACAGATAAAATTTTTGGCTTTCAAAATGTTTTTGATTTACTCTGCATTTTCTTGAATAAAGCAACTTCTTGGGTATTTGAAAAGGTCTCTTAAGAATACAGGAAATAATCATCAGTGGATGCTGACACTTGTGGATGAAAATTTTAGGCATCATATGATATTACCATAATGGAGATGATCTCTTCAAGAGGATGGTTATGCATTACATAAAGTGAAGTAGTAATCTCATAGTGGGGAAATCTGACTATGATCTCTAGTGGATGGCAGTCACCACCTTAACCAAATGGTTAGAGTTTACTGCCAGTAATGGAACTAGTTGACAGTGTGATCTGATATACTGGGAAGAACCCAGAATCACATCTGTGGCATTCTGGCCCTGAATCGTGTAACTTTAGTCTAAGTCTGAGGAAACATCAGACAAACCCAAACTGAGGATACTGTACAAAAGAACTGGCTTACCGTCTTTAACAATGTCAACACCATTAACTCGACTCAGGAACGTTCTATATTAAAGGAAACAGCACAACTGAATGCAGTGATTGGTACTGGATTTTTAAAATCATGTATGTATGTATGTATGTATGCATGCAATGAAGGACATTATTGGGTAATTGGTAAATGTCAGTAAAGTCTGTAGATTAGCTTATGGTATATCAGTGCTAATTTTCTAATTCAGATACTTGTACTGTGGTTATGGAAGAGAATTCTTCATTTTAAGGAAAATATATGCTGAAGTATTTAAAATATGTCTGCAGTATACTTATAAACAGTTTAGGAAAAAATAGGAAAGAATAAATGGTTTTAGTGAAGTGTAAACATTTGAGGGAGCTGATTAAGGAGTATCTTGTAATTCTTTATATATTCTTGCAGCTTTCCTGTAAGTCTAAAATTATGTCAAAATAAAATGTTAAAAAATACAAGGTTATGATAGACTAACCATAAAAAATGGTTTTGACAGCTAGTGAAAGGTTTTCTCCTTATACAAGTACTTTACATCATGTTTTTATTTGTTGCAATTTTTGTTCTGTAATGGAATTAGATATTATACCCAGAGCCTGCTCTAGAGTCTGCCCACACTGTGTCTTCTAAAAGTCCCAGGTTTATAAACAAAGCACATTAAAGCCAACTACAAGAAGGTCACCACAGCATCTCTATGTACTAAATAAAGATAGTCTCTGGTTAATTTAAATAGTTTTGCCACCAAGAAATTGAGAGTTATCTGAATGTGTGAAAGTAATTTTATTAATAATTTGAAGCAGTGTTTGTATCATGCACTGATAGAGTGTTAAGCTAGTTAAAATGTATCCTGATGTAGAGCGTTACTCTACCAATAGCTGTGTTTTTCTCTGGCCCAGGTATTAGCCTGTAAATATTCCAGGAGGCTGCCATCTCAGGGAAACTTCAGGGTGATTTTAAGCAAAATGTTTGTATGCACATTACTAAAAACAGACAAAGACATACTGGCTGATGAGGTAGTTTGGAGTCCAAATTTTGGGAGTCAGATGTAATTCTTCTCAGTTTAGGGAGATAACTCCATGGCTTAAGCCCACACACACACAGCATATGCCGGCGCGTATTACTGTTTGGGTGGGTGTACACCCTGGAGAGCACATGTTTTCAGCCTGTAGGCGGGAAGAAGGATTTTCCCTGATTGATGAATCATCTCAAAGAAGACACAGTTAGTGAACGGACTCGTTAACCATACCCCCACTTGTTTTTTGCTACTCATCTCTAGAACAGTAAATGCTGGGGCTGGAAGTAGTAAAATGAAGTGACAAATGCATGTTTAGATGTCAAATCCACGTGCTTTTCTGTATTTTAAATCACTGGCATCTGAATCTGCTAAACCTTCTGGGTTTTTCTACCTTCAATGATTAGGTTTATCTTATTCTGAATTGAAAGGAAAATTGTGGTTGTCTTGACAACAGAAGTTCATCTCACTTACTGATCCAAAGGTGTGCGTCATAGTAATGTAGTTTACGGGACAGAGAGGAACATATGCCCTCTACTTGATTTGAGTTGATCCTTAACAATGTATCTTGAAATAGCTCAGTGAGGCAGCTCCAGAGAGCTAATTGGCTCTCAGCAATGTTGAAGTGGTCAAGTACTCAATTGTTAATAGTTTGTTCTCTTTACTTAGTTCCATTTTTAGCTCAAATCATGCCTTTGTTTTCAGGCCATAGTGTATGAAGGCCAAGACAAGAACCCAGAAATGTGCCGAGTCTTGCTCACACATGAGATCATGTGCAGGTAAGAAAAACCTTGTTCTCTCCCTTTAATTAGCAGAGAGAAGATGAGTTCGCATCTCAAATCTAGGTGAGCTCAGGATTATTTAGGGGTATATACCTTACTTGTATTAGATAATTTAAAAAGAACTGTTAAACACGAGTATTGGTAGTAAAGTGTCACAGACATCTCAGTAGTTCTTGACTATCAGATTTCATACTGAAAGACATATATTTCCATTTTGATATCACACTTTTAATGGGCACAAAGCAGTGCCCTCCCCTTCTTCCTTTCAATCAAACAAAATACAGTATATCCTTTTAGTGTTAATATATGTGCTCAACTGCATTGCTAGTAAAATGAGTAAGAGTTCTATTGATGTCAGCAAAGCCTCTGTTTGGATAAGACTTGAAAGTTATAGTTCCCCTTTTTAATTCTCCCACTTGAAAATGTGACCGTCGGTGCAAAGGCATCATTCCTCCTTAAGTCAAGCGTGGGTTTTTCCCCCTTGCATCTGATCTCTCATCTTAGTGACCCAGTATAGAACTGTGACAGCGTAGTTAATATTTTTCAGTGGCAGTGAGCTTTTAGAAGGTTGGCAGATGTTTACACCTGAAAGTTATAAAAATTCATGTCACCCACAAATGAGTGTATTTATTTTGCCTGTAATCAGACATAAGCCACGCATTTGAAAATAAGAGCAGACCAAATTCACTTTCATGGCCTCAGCCAGTCCTCCACATGTGAGAGAGTAGACCAGAAAACAGCCTTTAAACTTGCAGTATAGGATTCTCCTTCTTCATAAAATAACACCAGCATAAAATAACACCTGATATATTCTGAGTAATTGGACAAAGCATGAAGATGCCACTATGCATCAGGGAAAGGCTACTAATTGCTTTGTTAGCCATGCAGGCTCTCCCTGGCACAAAGTATGCTTGGCTCCTGACTATTACTGACCAGTCGTTTTAGGCTTCAGCTGCCACTTCGGCATGGGTGGGCTTTATCTGCAGCTCATGGACTTATGGGGAAAGCAGTCTTAAAACTCCACAGGTGGGAATAAAGTAAAAAGGGCTTAGTGTGTTTTCTTACTGAAATCCCAAATATTAACTTCAATATCTGTTATTATGGATGCATGTAAAATTATTATTTTTCTTTTTAAAGAGCATACTTTCAATAGATTATTCCAGATTCCTCAGGTGTTGGACAAGTTTTCACTTCAGTGATTTGTAAAACTTGTCAATTATTCCATGAACAGGTAGCTTTTCCTTGCCTTTAAAACAGTAGCACAACCCAAAAATATGGTCATCAGTTTCTTAGAAGATATTATTAGATAAAAATAAGTGTTGTACCATATACAGCAATTGTACAGTTAAAGCTGAGTTACACTTTTCAGAATTAAATGAGTAAAATCATTTTGAAAAGCATTTAAAAAATGACCTCCTTTGTATTACTGTTTTTCTGATCATATCTCTATTTTAGCTTCCTGCAATTAGCATGTCATTAGAATGAATTTTCCATGTTCTGTTATATGTGGTTCTGGCAAATAGGGGACAGACAGGAAGATGGATCTCCAACAATAGGCCAACTAATGTCTATGTATCATAGATTTGCATCTCATATCTGTACATGTTTGGACTGTGCTAGAAATAATTCTGTTCTTGAAATACTTAAAGATATATTATGCCTTTCACACACAAGCCTACCCTCTATTAGTGCAGTTTATATTTTTCTTGTTCTTAAAATTCATTGGTCCAAAGTACTTTATTATGCTGGTTGGCGTGCTTCACTGCTGATGTTCTTTCTATTTTTCAGAAACATAAAAATAGCAAAAATAAAATTCTCAAGCCACTGAAGGCAAATGATGATGTTTGTACTGTGTGGCTAAGAGGGAAAAGCCATATTCAAAATGTCATCCTGCTAATGTTACAGATTACGGTTTTCCTGGCTGCCTATAGATGTGTAAGGGGTACTGTTTGTTTACCAGGCCGCCATGACCCTATTACACAAACCTGTCATCTATTGTGTGGCTAACAGTCTTTTAAATTGCAAATCTGATGCTCTTTAGGGGGCTTTAGGAAAAAAATTCTCACTTTCCACACCATCCTATTTCTCTTGATTTCTTGCCTGTTGTAAGTGGAAGTTGGGATGTGCTGAATTTGCACCAGGGGTGCAAATGCAGGCTCAATTATAAGCATAAAATTAGAGTCTGTTCACCATTAATCAGCCTGGCTAATTGCTATGCACCACCATTAGCCATATGGTGTGAAAGACAGCTTGCTCTCCCCAAGATGAAATTTCTTCATTGCAGACATGAAATAGTGAGGGCCTTGGATTTTAAAATAGCTTGTTTTAGATATTTAATTTCTAAACAACTTTCTGCAGTGCTTTCTATCAAGGCTAACGGCACAATAAAACTTTGCATTTATGTCACAAAAGCTGTATATTTATAGTACATTGGAGCTATGGTAAAGGAGACACAGAGAATTTAGATCGACAAGAAAGAGCTTGGATGATTCTGTTTTGTTGCAGGCAAAGAAAAAAGAAAAAGAAAAAAACAACAACAACAACAAAAAACACCAGGGAGTTGTGTCTCAGGTGGTTGCAAATTAAAAAAAAAATTATTTTATTCTGTTGAGAGGGTAACCCCATTGCATGAGCTGGCTTAAGGATTTACTGCCATTAGATTATAATTACTGCCTCTCTTTGAGACAAAACCTCTTTGACTTGATGACATAGAACTCTTTTTGTGGGATTCTGGGAGAGTTTCTGCATTTCTGATAGTTTGGAATCTATCATACCAATTATCATTATATTTTGCTAATACTTAGTCGTTAAATTCTTTAAAAAATATGCCCCCCCTCCGAAGGATTTTGTAAAGTGGGAGTCTATAAGGGATTTGATTATACGTGCATCTCAATATCCTGTGTTTAAATGTAAATGGAAAATAAGAAATATGCTTGGTGGGTGAGCCCTAGTCCCCAGCCCTCCAGGCAGGCCAAAATGATTTTCTCCTTATCTAGTGCACAGGACGATTGCAGAGGATAGGTGCTCTGTTGAGCAAGGCATTCTTTTTCCATTAGCAGTGCCCAGCCTCTTGGGGGCCTGTGCGTTCCCAGGGCAAGCCTGGCCCCTTGAAATAGTCTTTTCTTTCTTCCTCTTTTGCTAACTTGTTCTGGTTTTGTCCTTCAGATTTCTACTTAAGTATGGGTTCTTCAGCAAAGCATCCCTGGCCCTGGGCCTGAGTTATGTCCCCTTGCTTTGCACTCCTATTATATCCTATGCTTTTCCTTCATAGCACTTAGCACGTTGGAACCGTATGTCCAGGGCCTGTCCTCCTTTGCTTAACTAAGAGCTCCCTGAAGGCAGAGAAGTCACTCAGCTTTCGTCTCTGCTTTAATTGTCCTATGTGTGAAATGGGGGGAAAATGTGACTTCTCTCATAGGGTGGTTGTTAAGCTTAAATGCTATAACCCCCATAAATATTTAGCATAGTCAGTACTGAGTGTCTGTTGTTACTCCTGATAGGAATAGCAGTAGTATTAGCAGTAGCATCAACAGAAGCGGGAGTAGTACCAGTGGCAGCAATATCTGCAGTGTCTAGCTAAGTACCTGGTACATAGTGGCTCAGAGTGAAAGATGATAAGTGAACACTGAAGGGAAGTGAGGTGCCCTCTACAGCATTTACATACCTTGTTCATTGGGTATGGTGGTTAAGGATATTTTCATTCATTCTTGTAGTACCTGCTATGTGCAAAGCACTGTGGAATGCAGAGCCAAAGGACTGGTCCGGTAGTAGGAGTGGTTACAGATCAGCCCAGGAGATGAGATCCGTAGGCAGATGACCAGACTGCAATGTAGACAGGGTTGTCTGTGATGAGGGGTGAAGCGAGGGACTGTGGTTGTTCAGAGAAGGGAGGATGTACCTGATGGTGGATAGTGGCCACAGGAATGAGGAGGAGGGTGAGATAGGACAGGAATTTTAGAGGGTGTATAAAGAAGTGTTTGGGCCTGTTTGTTGGTGGTCTGGCACGATTTCTCTGGGGATAGGATTGCAGGTGGGCAGGCTGAGGCTTAGAGCTGGGGAGAGAGTAAGGGTAAAAGAAAGATAACCAGCATCAGAGACATCTTTTCCCAACAGTGGATTTGAAGCTATAGGCTTACATGGGATTGGAAAGGGTAGGAGAATAGAAAGAGTAGAGGCCACGGGTATATTCTTGGGGAGTGGTAATATTTAGCAAGGAGGCAGGGTGTTCAAGAATTAGAAAAGGGAGCATTGGGTGGCTCAGTGGTTAAGCATCTGCCTTCGGCTCAGATCATGATCCCAGGGTCCTGAGATGGAGTCCTGCATTGGGTTCCCCACAGGGAGACTGCTTCTTTTTCTGCCTGTATCTCTACACCTCTCTGTGTGTCTCATGAATAAATAAAATCTTTAAAAAAATTTAAAAATAAAGGAAACATTAAAAAAAGAATTAGGAGAAAGAACATTGAGCATCCAGGGCATAGAAGTGAAAGGAAAGGTATTTCCAAGATGCGGAGCCATCCATATGATAAGTCCTGGGAAATCCAGATGGATTTGCACAGAGAAAAGCACCAGAAAGTCACTGGTGAACTTTGAAAAAGGATATTCAAGTAGGTGCTGAGGCCTGGCAGCCAGATTTTGTGGGATTAGATGGCAAGGAATGATGGCGACTCTGGTGAGGAGAAAGGTAGGCGGTGAAGAAACGAATTCAAGAGAAAAGGAGAAAAAAAAATTTTTTTTAAGATAGTGGGAAAACTTGACCTCTAGGTTACAAAGGGAAAGAGTGAACCTATCCTTATCACTATTAATCAAACTATTCAGATAATTCATGTATCTCAGTCTGTAGCCATTTGGGCTAAACAGGAAAGATAATTTTGTTTTCTGCTGTAAAGCTTAGAGATTGAGGTGATCCTTTTCTCTAGTTGAGAGAGCCTCTACTTCTAGGAAGAGATGCCATGTCTCTAAGATGAGGATCTGCAGGTCCTGTGACGGGGAAGCATATAAATGTTGCTTGCCCTGATTTAGGAAGCTGTGTGTCAGCTCCCTGGAGATATGCCACCTTGTGTTAGCTGCTAAGGGGGAAGCTCATACGTTGGCTTTGCCCTGGGTGTGCAGAATTATCTGGGAGATGCACCATCCTGCTGGGGAAAAAGGAGGCTATATTTGAGTCCACAGTGTTTGTAGATACTGGGTACTGGATACCCACTCCTGTGACCCATGCCACATTGCCATCCTGCCTCTTGAGTTGCAGGTTGAGAAGGGATGTGAAATAGTGGGCTTCCTGCTCTATGACAAAGTCAATCAGGAAACTCTGAGCCCCCTGATAGATGCCCACTTTGGGGGTCAAATGCCAGGTCTGTGCCTGGTACAGTAAGAGCCAAAGAAATAGTTTTCAGTGGATGAAGGTCCATCTGTCATGCAGTGATGAGGACATAATTGTCACTGCTATTTCTTTCATTGACACAATAAATTTCCCTTAAAGAGGTTTCAGGTCTCTTGTTCCATGTACTGTATTGTTTCAGCCTGAGTGTTCTGCCTTAAACAGGAGCTAATCTGTTCTCCTTTCAGCCTGTCCTCTTTGGTTAATGCCTGTCTTGTGTGTGATGGAGGTAGTGCCTACCTTTCTTGATCCTTCTGAGTTCAGTAGAAGGAACTAGGAGGCACTAGGTTTAGAGAAGAGATGAAAGAGAAGGGCGAGAAAGACTGTCATGGGGAGGAAGGGCTAGTTCCTGCTCAGGGTGGCTTTGGGCTCGGAACTAGGGAGCTGCATGTGGGGGCAGGCACTGGGGAGAGCAGATGTCAGTTCAGCCTAACGGAAGACATTTGTTCCCCAACTTGATTGATTGGTTGATTTTCAATTTTTTAGTAGGAAAGTAATATTGCAATACAAAGCAGAAGACTGGGGGCAGGGCAAGATGGCGGAAGAGTAGGGTCCCCAAGTCACCTGTCCCCACCAACTTACAAAGCAGAAGACTACAGAAGTGTGGAAATAAAATATATCCCCTCCATTCCTCCCTGCTTCTTATTCTACTCCCTACAGGTGACTTCTTTGAAGTTTCTATTCATTTATTCAAAACCTATTTCCTGAGGGTCTGCTGCTGTGCCCTGGGCTTTGTTCTAGTTGCTGGGAGTATGGGGGTGGACAAAACCATCTAGGACCTTTTCCTCATGGAGAGGCAGACAGCATAGGAGGAAGCAAATAAATATAAAATATGATGTGATGAGTGCTAGGGAGAAAAGTGAGACAGGATGAAGGAGAGCTCTGGGGGCAGTCAATCAGGGAAGGGCTTGCATAGAGATTTGAGTGAAGTGAGGGGTGAACTGGCTTGTGGCCAATTCTCTCTTCCTCTCCTCTTCCCCTTTCTCTTTCACTCTTTCCTTTTTTACTCCCAGAATTAGGACCATACCATACATACTATTTAGCAACTTGGCTTTCTTTATTCATAATTTGATTTTGACTTCTTTCCATGAGAGTGTATAAAAACCCACCTTCATCTTTTTAATGCTGTACATAATTCCATATATACATGTATATACACACATATATGTATACACACATATATGTGCAATATCTATGTCTTTTTAAAGCAGGGCTCATTCTGTAGACACTATTCTGTCACCACTCCAGGTGCAGAGTAGAGCCCAAGGCTCCCATTTGGGGAATGATGGCCATGTGATGCAGGAACATAACCCCACCCAGAGATAGGAAACCTGATGGGGGGCCATGTTTATACTTTGCCTAAAGTTTTCTTTTCGTAGGTGTTAAGTGACCTTCAGCCCCTTGATTTTGTTTTCTCTTCTTTCCTTCATTACCTCCTTTTATTACTGCTCCATCTTTCCCCTCTACACTTCTGTTCTTCACATCTGCGTTTCCCAGGGGTCCCTTGGGGCACAGCAGAGAGAAGTGGTTCTCATTTATGCTGTGCTTCAAATCATCTGGTTGTGCTCAAGGGCATTTTTATTTTAAGGGGATGAAGAAAGTGTTTAAGTCAAAGGACAAATCTCAGGCCTTGTGTGGCACTTGCTTGGGAGAGGTGGTTTGATGCATGGGGTGGGATGGGAGTGAACCTTCCTTCCATCAGCAGTGCCTGATCAGAGGGTCAGCTTGGCTTCCTCTACCCGTCACCTTCCTATTTTCTTGGGCCGTATTTCCCCTAGTACCTTACATCATTCTTGAAGTCATTCGATCAATCAATCAATCAATCAATCAATATTTGAGCGTCCCCATTCTATTTCAGGTCTTACAGTACTCATTAGGTAAATAAAATTGACAGTTTCTTCCTTTATGAAGCATCTGGATTAGTAGGGGAGGAGGTTGAGAGTAGAAGGAGAGTAACAACACAGAAACACTTATGTAAGAATAATTTGCATTGTGTTACATGCCATGTTACATTGTGTTGCAAGGGAAAACCAGGAAGAGCCTAAAGGATGTCAGGGACAGCCTCCCTGGATAGAGAGTGTAGAGGCTGAGACCTGAATAGGAAGTAGAGGCTGGTCAACTAGGGAGGGGTTTGAGGAAGAACAGGCCAGGTTGGGAGACCTGCCCAGGCCTGGGCACAAGGTCAGCCTGAGTGAGGCCTATCAGAGAGACTGGCCAGTGGGGTTGGAGGTTGGCAAGTCAGAGGAGAGTGACAGGAGGCTGGGAGGTGGTCTGACATCATGTCATGCCATAGATCTATTCTAAGTGCTATGGGAAGCCATGAAAAGGTTTTGGTTGGTGAAGTGACACAGTCCCATTGACATTTTGAAAAGATCACTCTGGCTGTTATAGGAAGTAAAGAGTGGAGGCAGCAAGGCTAGATGGGAGGCCACTGCAGTAGTCCAAGTGAAGAATGAGAGTGACATGGATGAGGGTGATGGCAATGAGGAGAGAGAACCAGACATGACATATAGATTCTGCTCTGAACTTGCCATCATGTAAGGTAGAGCCCCTGGAGGGCACTGACTCTGGTGAGGGTTTAACCATCAGGAACTTGCCTTGCCCACCCACTGTTTGGGGAAAAAAGTGGGGGAGTATGGAAAAAGATGAAGAGAAATAGGCCTTCTCACCCACTGGTTTTCTCCCTGGGTAAAGGGGACATGAGATCTGTTGATTGGCAGCTATTGGAGACCTGCTGCTTTTGCAGAGTACAGAGCAGCTTTGCTCAGGTTCAGAGGAAGAGAAGGTCAGAGGAGGAAGGAGCAAGGAGTGATAATGATGCTATGATGCTAACCTTTGTGGAGCAGCTAGTAGGACCAGTCGCAGAGCCCAGCTTTATACCCTGATTGCATTGAGTCTGCACCCTGGCACTTGGAGGTGGGCACCAAAGTTGTCCATGGTACAAATGAGGAAACTAAGATTCCATCACCTTGCTTAAGGTGGTACAGGTGGTAGCTCTGTCTGATGCTGGAACCATTTGTTCTTAACTACTACACTCTTCTGGCAAGCATTTGAAATGTAAGTGTAGGGGATCACAGTGGAAAGATCATGATGTTTAGTTTTTAATTTTTTATTTTTTTGCAAGCATTCCAATCAGGGTACTTTTCATTCCCTTGTTTCTTCATCTGCCTCTTCATTGAGACACTTTGTGCTTTCTATCTCCACAGTCCCATTAGAACTTAGGGCTAAAGGAAATAGTTCCCTTTGAATCAGAAAGGGAAAGCTATAAGGTAGGTGTAGTGACGTTCAGCTGGGGCTTTGACAAAGGAGATAGAGTTCTTACTATTGCTTTCTGAAGATATGAGAGACAAAGAGAATTAACACCAAATTTGGAAGCTGATTCTTTTCTCAGAGATATAGTCATAGTCAGGAAAGAGACTTCCCAACTTTGGTGAAAGACTCTCCATCCAGGAGTGTATTTCTGGGTCCTGAAAATGCAGTTCAATGTTTGGTTCCCTCTAGAAGCTTTCTAAATTTAGGCCCTATGATTCACTAAGTCAAATGTGTGTGTGCGCACGCGCACACATGTGCGCGTGTGCGTGTGTGTGCATACATGCCTGTGTAAGAAAGAGGGAGAAAAATGCATATTTTATTGGTGGCACATCATAATGTAGAACCCTTGGATAACTTTCTCACCTCCTTTACTAATCAAACATGTGCCTTTATAGTGTGCCCCTGGGTGTAGAGTGACCAAGGCACACATATTTTATTTGCAAACAGGTTTCAGATGGATAGTTCTCCATCGATCATGGATAATTTTTGAAAAACCTTAATTTTTCACCGCCTGGAAGCATCCAGGTTTTACAGAAACCGACAGCCTTATCATCAGAGCTGGGGTGGGATTTTGATAGTGGGTGCTTTTCTTGTCCTTGGCTGCTTTTTCTCTAACCTAATCAAGAGCATCCACTGTCAAGGCTGTGCTAGCTTTTGGATCAACTGTCCATAATGCTTCCAGAAAACTTAAATGATGGCCAGCATAGGACATAGAAGCCAGACAACATGTGGATGTCCACTTTGTTTTATCTTGCCTTTTCTTCGTCTTCTTTATTATGTTGTACTTTTATTCTCATGAAGATGGTTCAAAAGCAAACCGTTATAGCTTTAGGATTTTGGGCAGGCTACGGTTGAAGAAAGCATCTCCCTTGAAAGGGAAAGGAGAGGAAAAAGGAATCCATTTAATACAGAATGACTGGAGGGGGAGAAATCACTCATACCTCATTATTGACGCGTTCCACACAATTAGAGTGATCTTGAGGGAAGAACGTTTGAGCCACCCACAACCCTGAATATTCTCATTGGGTAGATATAATAATAATGCATTTCACAGTGAACTCCTCAATGCTGCGGGCAGTTATGGGGAGACCCCATCTTAGGGCTGTCAGTGTGGCTCCAGGAGAGTCTCTCTTCCTCCCTCCTTCTTTGTTCAGGGAGAGGTTAAGCCTGGCCATTAACCCATAGGCGACCCACATACAATTTTCTGTCCCAGGGATCCGTTGATTGCCAGGTATGGCTTTGTGGTAATTCTAGCATTTGCAACCCAGCAATTTGAACCTTCTGTCTGCCTAAATGATGATTTTACATTGTAATGGTTGTACTAAATCCTTTCGCTTTTGCTCCATAGCCGCTGTTGTGACAAGAAGAGCTGTGGCAACCGAAATGAGACTCCCTCAGATCCAGTGATAATTGACAGGTAGGGACCACTCTGCTTTCACTGGATTCTTATTCCTCATTATAATGAAACACCTGCCTTGTGTCGCTCATGGGCGAGGGTGAAGAACGCATGTGGCCGAAATTTGCCTGTTGGCCATGACTAGTCTGCGCCGAGCTTTTGCGATTCCTGGGAAAACCATATGGAATGTACTTTGGAGGCCCGTTTTCTTGGATTGCTTCGGTTTCGTGTCTGATTCATGATCTTAAAGGAATATTTTTTTCTTTCCTGACTTTCTGTGGCTCAATCCTCATGCTGTGCCAGGAAGCTTCAGAAATAAAATAATAATAGTTTGTGATTTATGAAATGTGGTTGGGTGCTTATAAATATTTAACTTTTATTTGAAAAATGTTTGAATCATTATCACTTTTAGCTACAGTAGTTCTGTTGGACGTAATCCATCTACATTTTAGGGTTTTATTTATGCATAAAAGCAGTTTTAAAGAGATCTGTGAACCAAGACTTTCTACTCTTATCTCCCGGCATTTGATGGTAGCTCATACTGTATTGTAAGTTGATTAATTTATCCTGCTTGTCTTAATTATTGTGTTTTTAAACAGATCCATATTACTAATCTGACATGACCAGGTAAATCACTGTAGAACAATAAATCTGTTTTAGTTGTTTGGTGCAATTTGGAATCGGTGTGTGCACATATTATGCAGAGTTGCATCCCAAATATTCATTTTACATTTTAATTATTGAAATTCATTGTATGGAAACATGTATGATAAACCATTGTTACATAGCATTACTCATTGAGAATTAAATGGCCTGGAAGGTTTATAGATACTGTCAGTTGTCAGTTAGGAAAAGCTAGCACCCTCCACTAGCTGGAAGAGTCTTACAAATTAGACAGACTGATCTGATCCCTCATTGAGAAAATTAACAGCTGAACAAAAGTTCCTTTTGAGTTTGGTAATAATGATTTTTACCAAAAACAAAACAAAACAAAACCCCAAACATACCCTATCTATCTGTCTTTCCAATTCTTTACCTTTTGGGGTTTACTTTATTGTTTTTAGTTGACTGAAAAACTGCTTCATTGTAATTTATGTCAAAACATTGATTTGTTCATTTGGATTCATATGATTCTTCAGGCTTAAACCCAATTTTGATTGCCAAGTAGCTTTATAAAGCTCACATTTCAATCAGGTATTTTCACTAAACATCTCTCTAATAGTCACTCAAAACATACACCCTTGCTTGATAACCGAGTGTTGTTAATATGCTTGATTCAAAAATTAATACATGTGGATGTTTAGTGTGAAGTGAGGTTGTGTGCTGCCTATAGAGCTGGAATAGCATGTTTGTCTGCAAGAGCAGACGCGCCATTCGTGTAATTCCTTTTTCTGCAATGGAAGATAAATCTTCGAATGAAAAAGGTCAAAAATAAATATAACCTTTATGCTGCTTGTTTTATTTAAATCCATCTCTCCGAAATACCATTTGTTATTTTAAACAAGTTTTTCTTATGCTTCTGTTAAAAAGAAAGTGTTCTGATCAAAGGACCAGCCCAAATATTCCCCCAAACTTTGAAACTATAAGCATTCTGTTCTCCCGCACAGTTCCTTTTGGTGTACATGATGACAAGCAACCGTACTTTGCCACCCGCAATGAAAACACTTCTTTTGCTTGTGAATGGGTTAAGCTTTTAAGTTCTTCATTTGGTTTTAAGCCGTGACTCTGATATAGAAGGTTGATATGACTGTGGTTTGAATAACATTTGATTTTGACCTGTTCTTGTGGGTTGCGATGGCATAAGAAACTTGACTCAGCAGCGCTGTAATTAGCCCGGCCCGTGTTTTTGAAACAGGATTGTGTTACCTGGATTGCATTAGTGTGGCTTCTATTGTTGCCGCCTAGCATCTGTCCCAGTAGGGTACTTAAAACCTTTTCTTGGCTGGGGTAGTTCAAACAATTTAGGCAAAATAAGTATGCACTTTATACTGTTGGTGGCTTGAGAGATATTACTCATGACATTTCTCCTTTTCATTTTTTCCCTTTTTGGTTTGACAAAGTAGAAAACAGTGTGTAGCCAATGTTGGTCTCTTAAGAGAGGAGTATTTTAAAAACGGCTGAAACCCAGTGGATCTGCAGAAGCCTCAACATATGTTTATTTGCTGGCGATTGCCACTGTCTCCCATGAACTGTCTTTTCAAGCAGTGATGCCAGCTGATATGCAAAACCCCATTTAGCTATTTTTATTTGCATCTGAGTTTTCAGAATTTATTTGTCCTTGAGTCTGCCAAAGGTTTTAAAAGCTCCAGCCCTGTCTATGCTGATATGTGAAACTTTCATTTTTAACAATGAGGGAAGAAAATAACAACAAGAAAAGAACTCACACAAGGAAGGGCAAAATAGAAAAGATTTTTCAATTCCATAAAATTGCTGCAAAGGAAAAAAAAATGATGGCAACTGTGTTTGAATTTCATAGTTTCCAATTTGATTCTATATTACTGATTGCATAATATCTGCGTTACGTGCTTAGGGTTTGATTTGCTTTCAGATTTATGGATGTGAATCTCTGCATATTTTGCAAAAATAGGTTATGGGGCCTGCATTCAGTAGCAATAGTAACTGTTTTTACAAGATGCATACAATATGCAATTATAGAGCTGAAGGTATAGGCAATCACTGTGTTAGGATTTAGCATAGTTTTAACACGAAGTCACCTTTTGGGCACCAATAATTTTTAGCTCCCTTTGCTTGTCCTTCGGATTTTGGAAGAACACTGCTATTTTTATCAGTCAAAAGACTTTTAGCAGTGGTTATTCAGGAAAACTATTTATAGGATAGATAGAAGAGGTTTTCTGGTCATACGGTAATGGTGCAGGGTAAGCTATTTTCTGTGTTGAATTTTGGCTAGATTATTTGCTGCCAGTGATTTGGGGACATCAGCATGGCATATTCTATCAAAAAAGTGGGATTAACAAAATCAGCAGTTTCATGTCATGATTTAGAAAATGGGTTTCTACTTCCTTCTTTTATAATAGCATGCAACAAAGTAAGAAAAACATGAATGACCCAAATTCTTTTTTACATTTGTGACAATTTGTCAAGTCACTTCAAAAAAGTTTATAGGAAAATTTCTGTGAATGTAGAAGGTTTGTGTGTGAAGTTGACTGCCAGGTCATATTTCAGTCTGATGCCAAATGGCTTGATTAAGAATTATAAAACCAGGATGTGCCCAATGATCCAGATATTTGGGCTATGTAGACATGGAAAAAGTCATATGTGTTATGTTTAATAACCGATGACCAGGAACTAAAAAGAGCAAATTTCATTATCATTGAGGTAAACGGCTATGTGTGGTAATTGTTGTTAAAATAAAAAAGTAAAAACCGACTTACTGTTATTAAATTAAGGTGGAGATTGATTTAACATATTCACACAGTAACTCATATTTGAATTCAAAAGGTTTGCAATAAAATTCATGTTTAGAAATTGAATAAATTGTAGTTTTATTACCACATTGGATATCCTTGTGTCCTAACCTTTTTCCTTGGAGTTATCTTAGTTCAATAAATAAAACCTCATTAGACTATTCCCATTTCAACGAGTTTATTAAATTTTGCAGGAGTAATTAGCATAAGCTGTGCTAATTTTTCTGGAAGACTAATGAGGGAGGTTCTTAATTAGGTTTACTTTGTAAGAATCAGAAAAGATGGTAATGACAAAAGTCACACAGGGTAGTCTGAATCGGGAACCCAGTTTTTCTGAATCTATAAAAAAATCTTCCATTTTTAATATGGAAACTTCTTTATAAATACTTGATCTGAACATATGAAGTGTGCAGGCTGTTATTGCATATCTAGTTAGTTAGGATTACCATCCATTCTTGTTGTGCTTCACAAAACTCTTTATTTTCCTATCTTTGACTCACTAAGCTATCTTTGAGCGATGACATGGGTGAATGCAGATGGTCTTACAAAAACATTTCTTTCTCCCAATTATATCATAGGATTCCTTTTACAGAGAGCCCTGAAGTTTCCAGCCCGATTAGTTTTGCTTATTTCCAGTAGGGCAGGTTAGGGTATGGCTCAATATCTGTTTGTTTCTTTGGTTTTTCAATTTAGGATCAGTGTGACTGATGAAATAGACCACCAAGTAAAGGGAGAAAATAAGTGCCCAATTCTTCATGTCCTTGTACTGTGGATCCTGGGTAGTTAACAAGTGGCATTTTTTCATTTACTAGAAGTAACAAAGGGTGAAATTCTTCCTCAAATTATGTTTTCCAGTCTCATGTGAATTTAGACATAGTCCTTTTGAGATATAACGTGCTTGAGTAACCTGCAAGTTTGGAGTTCCTCATAGCTGGTATTAAAAACATGGATTTTTAAAGCCTATTGACTAATATACCCCTAAAAATTTTGGATTTGCTTATTATAACTTTAACAGATTTGTCTTTTTTTCCATTTATAAGATCCTTATATCTGTGTTTGAGATGTAAGCCTTGTGATACATTTTTAAATATACATGAATTTTATAACATGAGAAACCTAGCTTGTTTAGAATTACTCCTCTTCAGGCCATACTGACCGAAGGGAGTCCTAAAAAAGAAAGAAAGAAAAAAACCCTGTATTTGTCTTTTCCAAGATTGTCTAAAGATCTAGATCACTTTCATTTAGGCAATACTAGTTGGATTTGCTTTATGATTATTATCTGATATAGAATGTTAAGGAGTGAAAGTAATACAAAGCTTACTTTACCTGTTGAATTTACAGGACACACATCACATGAAAAGCTTGACCATGTCAGGGTTGTTCAGAGAAGAAATTTTACTTAAGATCCATTCTTAAGCTGAGAGGTGTAAATGCTATGACTGAACTTTCTAGAAAAGCCCAATGTTGTCTTGTCAACATCTAATTTCCTGAGTAAATTGGCCTGATGTATTTGTATAAGATTATGTGTCCACCTATATAATAAGACAATAGTAAAACTTTAGAATTATCATAGAGTAAGGTGGGGCATATAATCAAGTCCTCAACTACGGAAATATATACTTTGTTGCAAATGAGGCTTTTCGTCAGAGTTTCATTTCATTGACTTTCAACTCTTTTTATTTTGGCTTCTACCCAGTTTTTAGAAGGACCCACCACTACAGATAATCATGCTGTGAGATACACAAACTGTTGTCTGGGGCGTGAGCAACCAGAGGTGTAAATGCATTTCTTGGAGTTTTGATAAACCTTCATACCATCTGATTTCCTAACCTTGAATGCTCGGTTAAAATAAAAAGAGGGAGAATTCACCTTTTAAAATTGCCCCAGGCAGGATAATTGCTGTCTTCTTTGTTGTATTGAGAGGTTTGCATTTTTCCAAAAGTGAAAAGCCAGCATTGACATTGAGCATGAATTTATGGTTGTTTATTAACCCTAGTGTATTTAAACATTTGTTTTCTCAGTGGGAATTCCTATGTGATTATTAGCGATGAGGCTTATGTGAGAAAGTATCATTCTAAATTTTATCACATATCAGATAATACCATTCTGAATATGAGATGAGCTGGGTGCGTTTGTGTGCTGTTTGCTACCGTGATAGGAAAATAACAAATACAATAAGCTAATAGCAGTCTGTATTCCATTTGCTACCAGCTATTCCCAAATACACAGCCAGGATACATTAACATGCATTTCAAATATGCTGACAATATATCATAATGCAAAGTACTTTTACATGGTATTATACTCCTGCAGACACTGTATAATGAACAACAGTGGTTTTCCTGTAAAGGAAGTAATGGCAGCAACTTCCAAGAAATGTATTTAACGAAGCTTCAGAGAATCAGCAGTGTATGTGTGTAACTGGCCCAGGCGTCTGCTTGTAGTGTGTGTTTTTATCCCTTGTCCTCATAACTTTGCTTTTGTGACAGTTTTGAAAAATACAGAAAAGCAGTACAAAGTCCCCTGTGTGTCATCTAGCAACTTTGCATAGTCAGTTTGTGATGAGAACATATCACTATATTAAATATGCTTTTACTTTTCTAACAGAAGTTGCTTAGAATGGGAAAAAAAACCCCCAAAACCCTCCCCAAGTGCAACTCTCCATTGATAAATTCCCCTCACTCCTCCCTACTGCCAGCACCTGATCAAACTCTCTAAGAAGAATTGACCAGATTTTAAAAACCTCATTTAAACTTTTCTTCATATAAAGAGATGGTATTTTGGTCATTTTAATTTGCATGAGGCATTATCTGAAACAGACTACTAATTCCTCATTCTCCCCTCTCCCATGTCCGTCCCATCCTTCCTTTTACAAACTGTGTAACTCTACCCTGTCCTGGACAATATAAAAGTGACCTAAATACTCCAATTGCAATCAGTGAAATATGGTGAACAGTACAGGTTTGTTTTTGGTTGCTTACTGGCTTTAAAGGTGTGGGTAGATGAAGATAAATCTCCCTCGCAAACTCTCTAGTTACAAGCCTTTGTCCAGAAGCAAATGAAGGTTTTAACGTTACAGTACTTATTGTAATAGAATTTTAATTGCCTTAATCCTGCTAAAGTGTGAAGCTGAGTGTGTGTGTGTGTATCTGCCTGTGTGTGTGTGTGTGTGTGTGTGTTCTTCATGGGAAGGGGAATCAAGCCAAAAAAAAAAAAAAAGACCCTGCATATTTTCAATTGGAGGGTGTGTGGGGGTCACATATGGTAAATGATGCAAACTTAATGAATCTGATTCGGAGGGAAAAGAATGCCAGTGGCGTTTCATCCATGCCATCTACACTCCACTTTCAGTGGGAACAGAGTGGTCTTCGCTGTGCTTTGCGGATTTTTATTTTTGAAGGTGAAGTGCTTCGTTTCAGTTCCAAACTTGCCTGCAGACCCTACTTGGAAAGACTTAACTAGACACGCCGGCAAATGATATAGCTCGATCCCACACAATAACCTCCAAAATGGCACTCGGTAACTATACCATCCCGCTAACTGTTTGAGGCACAAGAGTTTTGTAATATAATATAAAGTAATAGTGTTAGCCAACACATCTTTAATAAGATATTGTTCGTGCCTTTGCCATATGCTACAGAGCAGCCTCTCACTCGGTGGGCCTTTTGATTCCTCTCAATAAGATTATTTCAAATACTCTAATCCTGAATCATTGACATGAATACAAAAGCCTAGTGACATCTAATAGATGCCTCTTAGCTTTGCTTTTCCTCTTGTTCCTTTCCTTTTTCTTCTCTTTTTACCTGACAAAAAGCTTATAGACACTTGGGCTCTGTCTCTCAGTAGCAGCATGGGGGGCTCCTCATGAAGTATAAAGGAGGAGAAAGCACTGACAGAGGCCCGATAAGCTACAGAGTGAAGGACCATAGATTAAAAGTAAATGCCAGTAAATCCTACCCTGTACACTTACTTGTTCTTTTATTGTTTTCTTTAACACTTTCAGTGCCAGGGCAGAGAAAAAAAGAGAAAATAATAATTAGATTGCACATTGCATTTTTAAACATAGACCTGGTTGCTATACAGATTGTGGAGAGTTTTGGCAAGATTCTCAGATTTTGGTTCATGTAAAGTTTGTGATGGTTAAAAAAAAAGCCCTTTTAATCAGTATCAAGAATCCCCCAAAACTTTTTTGCTCATTTGCTGCGTGATTGACCAAATATTGATACTATGTGTATGGGGAGGTGGATGAGTAGACCAGAAGAGCCCTTGTCTGGGATGTGTTGAACACTCATGACGTGACATTTCAGGATTGAAATAACTTTTTGTCTTTCTAATCAATGAATTGGAAGTTAGCAAATGGAAATGTTAGGATGTTTTACTCCACGGTATCAGCTGCTGCTTTTTCGTATGGCCTCAGACCCCGCTAGTACCCTGAGCACTCTGCCTGCACCGGATGGTGCTCTCCACTCAGGCTGACAACTTTTCAGATGGTCAGAGGTTGTTTTCTCCTCCATCTTTCTTAGAGCAACCATGATTTGACTAATGCTTTTTTTTTTCCTGTTTTATCTAAATATCAGACAATCATTCTATTTGCAACTTATTTATTATTGTTCAATAGAGCAATAGTTTCCTCCTATTTTCCATACACTTCCCTTTTATTAGTATGCTGATGTTTTTAGTGTCTTAAAACACCATTTTAGTAGTCTCAGATGCCTTATTGAAGTTTTCTCACAAAATGGGAAGTTAGTTTGGAGAACCTTCATCCCACATCAGGTTTGATTTCTTTTACACCCACACCTACATACACACACACACACACAAACACACATATACTCTTTACAAAGACAAAAACAAAGATGAAAAATGAGAGGTCTCTTTTTTATTTATTAGAAAGTTCTTTAGAAAGTTGGTTATCTTTTTTTTTATTTTTAAAAGATCATTTATTTATTTATTTATTTATTCATTCATTCATTCATTCATTCATTTGAGAGAGAGAGAGAGAACACAGAGAGGGAGAAACAGACTTACCACTGAGCAAGGAACCCAATGCGAGGCTCAATCCCAAGACCCTGGGATCATGACCTGAACCGAAAGCAGATGCTTGACCCAGTGAGCTGCCCAGTTGCCCTGAAAGGTGGTTATCTTTGAAATTATTACAGACAATGTTGCAAAGCCATGTTTCTCTATACAATCTTGGTGTTTTCTTAAAACCAGATTATAATCTCAGATGAATGGTGTACATTTCAGAATATCTTTAAAAATTTGAGTCCTTGGACGCCTAGGTGGCTCAGTGGTTGAGCATCTGCCTTTGGCTCAGGGCATGATCCCAGAGTCCTGGGATTGAGTCTCCCATCAGGCTTCCTGCAGGGAGCCTGCTTCTCCCTCTGCCTATGTCTCTGCCTTTCTCTCTGTGTCTCTCATGAATGAATAAATAAAAATCTTTAAAAAATTGACATTCTTTTTGAGGCTGTGGAGGTGGGAGTGTCCTATTCTAGCCATTCATTGTTCTCTTAAAGACTAGCATCTGAATCCTGGCCTATAAACACCTTAACACAGAACAAATAAAATCCTTGACTGTTATGAGTGGCATGGTCACTCACATCTGAATGGTACTTGAAAGTTTTGGAGACCTTTATAATATTTCAGAGAATTCTCTTCACACAAATGTGAGGGCACAGATTAACTCCATTTTACAGTGGGTATACTGAGGCATGCAGCCTAAGGAACTTTGCCAGTGACAAAGCAAGTGATTAGAAATCCTATCTCTTAGATCTCAGCTTGATTTTTTTCCCTTCTCAATTGCCCAGGAAAGAAACAAATGCTGTTTTCAGTAGTTCATGTAGTCTTATTTTTCTTAGTATCCATAATTCACCCTTGGTCCATGGATTAACCCAAACCTTTGTATCTAAACAATTTTTCTTAGGAGATTTGGCACTTTGCTTTCCAGATTTTTAATATGTTAATAATAATAGCATGACATGTAAATTATTGAACCCATTGCTGGGACAATATTTAAATTCTCATGTCCTCATCTATTTTGATGAGTAGATGAATGTGTGTCTCATTGGGAAAAAGCAGGCCTTAATCCAAAGAGAAATCTGGGACAAAGGCAGAGTATGATGGCAAAGGCATAAAGTCCTTTAACTGAGGATCAGATCCCCTCACTGCTACGTACCAATACCTGAGCTTCAGGGGGTTCAGCTTTCCCATCTTTAAAATGGGAAAAGTCATTTCAATTTTGAAGAGTTGTGAGGGTTAATAGATCTAGTACAGGGCATGGTACATATTAGGTGCTTGAAGTCATATTAGGTGCTTGCAATTTGAACGTAATGTATTCTGTGTGGATTGTTATTCCTAATGTGATGATGGCTATGAGACTTTCTTATAAGCAAAATTGCCTTACTGAAGTTTATCATAGTAACTAAGTCCCCTTGGATGAGGATTCATTCATTTTTTTCTTTCCACAAATATTTATTGAGCCTTTACACCAGTCACTGCTTTCAGGGTTGAGGCTGTAACAGTGACTAAGACATGCATTTTTCCTGCCCTCATGGAGCTTTCAGTGTCTCAGAATTGAAAAAACCCTCCAATAATTTGGAATATTAACAAAGAATTAAGGTTAACAAAGGTTAAAAAGAATATATTGATTTAAGGAAAATAGAAGACTGCTATTTTAGATGGGGAACACAATCAGAGGAAAAAGATCCCTGCATTGAAGTTGCCTTTTAGCTTTTACTCAGTGGTATTGAACTTGGGCAAACTCCGGGGCTTTATATTGCAGCCTAAAGGCAGTCCGCACATTGGTTAAGACCGCAGGCTGTGGAGTCACAGCACCTTGGATCAAATCCCAGCTCTTCCACTGTTGACTTGGGCTGTGGGTAAATCACTGAACTTTCCTAAGCCTCAGTTTCTTCATCTGTAAG
Organism: Canis aureus; assembly: GCF_053574225.1. Taxonomy (NCBI): domain Eukaryota; kingdom Metazoa; phylum Chordata; class Mammalia; order Carnivora; family Canidae; genus Canis; species Canis aureus. Next base: position 53,251,032 of record NC_135614.1, read on the forward strand.
ACCAGGGTAAGAGTAGTAGTTCATAGGATTGTGGTGAGGAATAAGTGGATAATACATGGAGAGTACTTAGCACAATACCTGACACATATATCATATTCAAAGATGGATGTTATTTTTAAAAATAAGGACTGCAGTGAAGAGATCACTAAGATCCTTCCCAGCTCTGAAATTCTAATTTTAGTTCCCTCCGGTATTGCTGAGGCAGGTGAACTCTGGGAGGTGGACTGGAAGCCTCAGAGGGCAGTGATATGTGTGTGCTGGTCGAAGCTATATCCCCAGCACTCAGCTCAGTGCCTCACTGCCTTGTAGTAAGTGCTTGGGGTATGTTTTTGTGAAATGGAAGAAAGGATAAAAGCTAGAAATGCAGTTGTTGAAACTGGTGGGCTCATCTCTCTGCATAAAGACAGGCTTGTTATAACTACACAATAAAGTGAAAATGCACTGCCATTAAAGAATGATGAGAAACAGAAAATGTAAGATAAAATATTAAATTTGTTACACTTAAAAATGTTAATCTTCACACGATTACCATGCAAATCCCCTCATTGCCTAACTATTTAATTGATCAAGTAAATCACAGAGCAGACAAGTAAGTGAAAAACCCTGCTGTTGACATTCTCACAAAGCACATTTTCAAGAATATATTCTGTTAACTACTATGTCTATTACACACGATCACGTGAATTTAAAACACTCACACACACACAGACACACAGCATCCTTTGCAAACAAGCAGATTTTAGAGAGTTTGGGAGAAAGCTTTATTTTTGTATGGCAACTTTTGTGATTCCCATTATTACACCAAATGTGAAGTCAGTGTTAGGGTAACATGGTTCAGCAGTGTCTTTGTTTTATATAACGTTAGAAGACTGAGGAATTCACCCCTTTTTCTCTCAGGCAGGTATAATTGACATGTTACTCCAGTGATTGAAGGGTTAATGAATTCTCTCCCCACCTCCCCAACTCTCTTCCTCTCTCTCCCTCCCCCAACCCCCTTGTCCCCCACCTCAATCCCATCATGTGCCTGGTTGACTCTGAAAGAAGGGGCTTGAAGTTGCCCACAGGGCATCCCTTTTCCCAGCCTTCTCCAAGGCCACCTGGGCAGACGGGAGCTTGCCTCCTGTCCTTAGGACACAAAATCCAATCAGGCAGAGCGTCTGCCGGGCTCTCTGACCTGCTGGCTGGGAAGAGGGAGGAGAAGCAGAGGCCACTCACATTTGATAGGCTGATCACTGTGGCTTTAGGGGGCTCCTGCGTCTACTGGAGGAAGGAAGTTCTCCCTATTTTCAAGATAAGGTGCCATCCATGAGAGCGATGTGCTGAACTAATCAGGTTAATTGAGAGGCCCTGAATCGTCTTCATTGAGTCCATCTCTCCTTCCTGGTAAAGGCAGATAGTGTAGACAGACAGATGACATGTATTTTAGTTTCTCCCCCAAAGCCCATGAAGTCTGCAGGCGCTCAGGGACTGTAGGTTCAGCAGAATGTCATTCAGGCCATTTATTTAAGCATGGGTTCTGTTCTTACTGCACGGCATAGCATTAAACAGCACGGAACGAAACAAAAACAAAACACAAGCTCTCCTTGAGTTTGAGAGGAATGCCTCCAAATGTCTAATTTCCTCTTCTTCCTCCTCTCCCCCCCCCACCCGCTCTCTTTTTTTAATGTTAAAACAATCTCAGATCAATCTTTTATTGAATATTGAAACTTAAAAAAACAAAACAGAAAACTCCTCAGGATGTGGCATCAGTGATAGGGAGTTTCTCAGGCTGTGTTTCGATTCTTCTGTGTCCAAGGCGGACACTGGGGACTGTGGCCCTGAGTCATGGCATCTTGGGCCTCCCCCTGGAGCAGCCTAGTGGAGAAGAAAATAGAGCTGGTTCAACTGAATTCCGTGAGGGGCGGGGGCTCCTTCTCCCTTTTCTCCATTCCACATGATTTGTCATAGTTTAATTTCAAACACTATCATTGACTATTCTTTCTTTCGACCCACTTCTTCCCCCACCCCCCCCGCCCCGCTTTTTTCTCGTGGAAGTTCCAGGAATGACTTTAATTATCTCCACAATCAAATTCTCATTGCTGCCTCTGTGAAAGTGTGTAGTCATAGATGGCAGGGATTATTTTCTTTAGCACTTGGGGATAGAGAAACCGGTTGTTTCAAAATGAGAACCAGCTGGTTCCACAGAGCCCTATTTAATGGGGAGCCACTTTGTACACAAACCTTTGCTCAGGTCAGCCATTACGCCAAGGCCCAAATCAGCAGTGTTTGGTCTATCACCCTTTATTAAATGTCGAGTGAGGAGTGATTTGGCCGATATGATAATAATAATAATAATTAAAAAAACAACACACCTTGCATCTTTAATTTTACCTCTGCTGAACGCTTGGGTTTAGAAGAAGCATATCTCAAACTTCTTCCTATGGTGATTATATTGTAGACCTAGTTTACCACTGCTCTGTCATAGATGGCTGGTGTGTGTGTGTGTGTGTGTGTGTGTGGCTTTAACCCTCTCTAAATCTAGAAAATAAAATTAAGCTCATCTTTCAACATAATCTTTTATCTGACAAGCACAGTAGATAGATGAAAGGTAGATAGCCAAGTTGTGGGTCCCCTTAATAGAACCAATTGGAGGGCAGAGATAACTGCTATTATCAAACATCTTTTATGCCATCCTGTAAAATAAGAATGAGGGTGATATACCATATATATTTTGCTGTCTTTCTCGCTTGTAGAAATTGGTTTGTTGTCATACCATGTTAATCTCTAGCAGCACCAAATTCAATTTGAAATGAAGAAAGTACTTTCACTAGTTGACTGTACAAAAGACTTTTGAAGCATGCAAAGAAGGAAAAAAAGCATAAAAGACATAAAATCATGGTAGATATTCAGTTATTACAATGATTTGTTTTTAGAACTCGGGTTGCATTTTATAAGATAAACTAATTTTGGGGCTGCAATGTTTATTAAATCAGGGTTTGAAGGATTAAAAAAAGAACAGCTTCTTAAAGATTTTTTAAAAAAATCTAATGAAATTTTGTCTTACAAATGTGAGAGATTACTTTGTATTATTAATAAAATACTTGGCTAATTAAAAATATTTTTTACATTGACATCAACACAACATAACAATTTGAAGGGAGGGTAAAAATTTAGAAATTTATTCTCACAGGGCGTTTGATCAGTAAGCCCACCCTGGTGTATAGCTTTGTTTTACTTGTCTTGTTTTTAAAATTTCCATACTTTGAAACATGGTTTGGGTAAAATCCTATCTAACGATTTTTTGTTTGCTTACCAACTACTTTGATTATGTAATGTCTCTTTAGTTCAAACTGTAATTCTATTGCATATTTCCTATATCTGTATTTAAGGAAAATTCTGTGGGTTTTTTAATATAAAAAACAAATAACTGTTATATTTCCAGTCACTCAAATTTGAACTGAATTTTACTTCCTGTTTCAAAGGTCAAGGCAGGCTGACCTCAACAGCAGTGTGGAGGCTGCTGAATTATTCATATCATTGACTTTGTGTCAGCTTCCACATTTGTGGAGAGGGATGTTTTATTCATTTATCTCATTTAGGGTTCTTCTCTGCACCTGTTTCTACCATTAAGTACCCTGTAATTTGCATTTGATGCTAATTTAGTTTCATATCAGCCTGGTCCCCCCTTGTTAATTTAATTTTCTAAGACCCTTTTCATTACAGTAGAACTGTTTTCCTCTTTAAAGCAAACATCTATACAAGTAATTGTATAAACTGCCTTTTAAATAATATCTTTTAGAAGATTCCATCGTTTAATTCCTTAATTCCTATAATTAGCCACGGTTTGATTAATGTTTCAAAGGGTTAAATTAAAATGCAGAATTACTCAAATGCATACTTGAATAATTTCTTATATATGGCAGTGTTCGCGTTTTGGTACTCTTCCCGATAATTCTCAGAACAGTATGTCTTAACAGCAGTAATTTTCTTTATTTAGAGTGCAGTTTAGTTTACTAATAGTAGTTTCTTTCAAATCATGGTGCTTTCAACATTACTTGTGAGATGTTAGTTTTTTCTTTCATCAAATTGCTGATAGACAATGGCTTAAAAATGTTTCTGCAACATTAATCATGACATACCCAAGATAATAAGGGCAGAATTAGGTCTGATTCTTTGAGATATCATGAAGTTTGGTATTCTGAATTTCAGGATACCGTGTTACATTATGTGTCTTTGTATTTCTGTCTGCTGTTCTGAGTAGACTGTCTGGCTATTCCTCAGTTTCCCATACACAGTGGTTGTAGCAAGCTTTTGTTTGGATCTATGAGTACCCATTGGGCTGCACTTGCCAGCTAGATATTGCAGAAATTAGGAGTTACTTGTGTGAGGAGGTCTGATTGAAATGGTGGCTACCCTGGTAGGAGTAGCCGTGTCCCTAGAGTGTTCACTGGGGATTAGGAGATCATGAGAACTCGCAACTCATATAAACCAGGTATGCAGCCTCCTGATTGTTGGGGAAAGAACTCTACCCTCAGTGCTTTCCCTGTAACTGTTTGGAAGTTTTTTTTTGACACAAACGCATCAGTATTTCTTACAGGCTCCCTTAGAGGTGGGGATTTAAAATCAGGAATATGAATTATGAATGCAAATTCTACGGTACGTGGAAATGACAGAGAAAGGAAAGTTGCAGCAGTGCCTGGATGTTACTAAGAACTTAGTTTGAGCTCTACAGTGACCCTTCTTTCCACTGGGTTGGATTAGTTTTATCTGTTGCTCGTATTCTCTGGGGATACCAATGGCGCAGTCGCTTTGGGTTTCCAGAAGGATTTCAGGCCTGTTGAAACCGGAGTTTGAAGGTGGCTTCTCTTGTTCTTTCAGTTATAAATGATGCCGGGGGGCCTCCCACAAACAACTTTGCAATTGTGGAAAAGTGAAAGGGAATCTCAATTTTCTAGCAGACAGCTTCATCTGTCTGGTTTCAAGACAGAGTTGTGGGTGGACTGCATGCTTCCCACAGGTCTCCGTCAGCGGAGACTTCTCGAATATGCCCCATTGCAGTGCATTTTTCACATCCTATGGTTTATTAAGCTAGCTTTGTGCTTGTGCTGGTGGGCTTAAAACAACGAGAGAGTTCTCAGGATGGAAATGTGGGCTCTTTATTCATTAGCCGAACATTTGCTTACTGACCTTCTCTTCCCCCCATACAGATATTCTCTGTAGCTTGGGCAAGTCTGTGAGTTCCACCAGAAAAGTCTCCTTGAAGTTTGATTAAACAGCTGGGTTTCAAAACAATAAGGAATATTTGCAGAGCTTTTCAGAATGCAAAGTTTTCCCACCCGAGCCTAGTTGGTGCTTGGCATTCTACTGTTAGAATGTCATTCCTTTAGCAAAGAGCCTTTTTGATCTTTCCTAAGACATACATAACTTTGGGGAGGCTAACACTTTAATTTGATCACTCATCTACCTCTGAGGGAGTGAAATAAAGATTTTATAGTGTTTAGCTCTTTTAATTGTATGGAGGTCTTTGACCTACATTGCTTTAGTTCCCACAACAATACTGTGAGATAAGCAGGGGTTTTTGGACCCATTTCACAGATATAGAGGATGAATAGTTTAGCTTCATAAAAGTAATAGTGAACCTAGCCAGGTCTCAAGGGAAGGTTTTTAGAAGAATCTAGGTTCTTGTAGGAAGAGACCAGGTTTCCCTTTGAGCTGAAGAGACTCTCAGAGATTACAGTCCCAGTCCCTTCATTTTACAGATGAGAAAGGTGAGGCCAACAGAAGCTCAGTAACATTGCCCAAAGCTCTAATTAGCCTCAGAGCCAGGACCTTAAGCCAAGTCCCTGGCTCTGATTCCAGTGGCTTTTCTGCTACTACTCTGGCCATCTGGGTCCCGCTTCGCTCTTCATTTCACCTTGTGTGAGATCAGCCTCAGGGAAGTGTATAACTTGTATTTTCTGGATTTGGGTCTAGGGATACCTGTGAGACCCATATCTTCAGAAACACCCAGAATTGTACACTGGACATACAAAGAGCATGTGTTAAATTGCTTCTAAGAAATTATAACAGTCCTGGGGAGGGGGAAGCTACAGAATATCCCATCATAAAATATTACTTTATTTTTAAGAGCTTACATATTTCACTCATTTGCAACTGTGCTTATTTATGCTATGTCATAACATTTGCAAAAGAAAATAGCAATTTTGTTTATATTTGTCAGAGATATGTCATCAATAGCCATCTTTCAGTAGGAATTTTACAAAAGTTCTTCAGTTCTAGACATCTCATCACAAGCTGTTGTCTCTGACTATTATCTTTCTCTGGAAGGCACTGACATATGTAAATATTGAACTTGGCAATTTTCAAAGTAAGTTCTCAGTTTAAAAATTATCTTATATTTAAACCTAAACAAATTTAATAAACCGTCCTTTCCAGAAATAATAATAAAGGAAATGAGGTATTGTTGTACAATCTAATTCTGAAGAAATCGTAGTGGAAGAGTTGGAAGAGTACGACGAACTTCCCTCTACTCATAATTGCCTTTGTCTACCATGTTGCCCGAGTACGTTGGTCACACCTTCTAGACTGCCAGGGAGGGGCAGAAGTCATGGGCGTGGTGCTGAGAGAAGCTAGTAGCCCTGGTGTAGTCTCCAGCTGAGTGATTCCAAAAGGCAAAGGCTGTTCGCTGGGGAGGCTGGAGTGGATAATCAACAGCTTCCGTGCTTTTTTTTCAGGATATGGGAGAAAGGAGGAAGCAACATATACCTCAGCCTCTGGATTATATGTCTATTCAGCTTGCCTAAATGTATTTGGAGGAATTTCAGTTTTCTATCTTGGTTCAAATATGTGACCGACTGTCACTTAGCTAAGGGCTAAGCCTTTTTCTCCCACATCCACTATTTGGTCATTAAAGGCCAATGCCTGGTTTAAAAAGGATGCAATTTTGAATTTGTCTATCTTTCCTTCTCTTTTCCTCTTCTCACATTATCACAAACCATTCAACAAGACGAATTCCCTTATGCTCCCAAATGTTTGGATATTGGAACCCAGAAAGAATAATTCTGCTAAACCTATGAAAAAAGCGTTTCTTAATGGGGTCTTGTTTGGGAGCCATTGTTTTCATTCACAGCGGCGATGGAGACAAACATCCACTGATTTCATTGACCTCAAATAGGGAAGATGAGCTGGCTTGTTAATTTATTCACTAAATGTTTGGGAAGCATCTACTGTATGACATAAAATGTATCCCCTATCCCTGAGAGGGGATTGCCCTAGAGGTATCATGTGGCACTTCCAGGGCCTTCACTCACCAAAGAAAGAGCATTTGGTATAGAATCGCTTTCTCCTTTCCAAATCACTCCCAATTCCATTGAGTCACATCTTTTTCCCTCATCCCCTGGCTCCCTCCCTCATTTTCATGAAGTAACTCATTATGCATCAGATTCAGCATAGGTTAATGTCCTACTATGCTAATTTTTGATCTTCAAGATATTGTTACCTCCATCACAAACCCAAATTCACGAACATCCTCTGTTCAGGAGTGAGCGTGCTTTGGTTCTATTATAGGCCTGATAAGTTAAATCACTCACGCTGAAGTTGGATTTTCATTTATAATGAAAACGAGAAGCAACCTGGTGAAGATGCTGAACTAGGACACAGGAGACCTGGTTTTTAATACTGCCTCTGCCATTATTTAGATACGTGAGCCTCAGCAAGTCTCTTAACTTCTCTGGGTTTCAGTTTCCCCATTTATAAAATGAGGGAATTGAACGCTTAGGATTTGTAAGCTTCCCTCTCTCTCAATGATTTTAATCCTCTATACTCCTGTAAATCTGTCACCTCTTATATCTAACATTGGACAGTAGCCTGTTCTTAAACATTTGCTTGGGTGGCAGCTGCACGATACAGTAAATAGCAGCCCCACAGTTTGAACTGAGCAACCGGCAATATTCACAATCACCTTTCACTCCTTCATTGCTTCGTCCCAGGTATCAGCTAGGTAATAAGAAGGCACGGCCCACATGTATTGCTGAGATCTACGTTAAGCCAGGGGGCTATTGGGTGAGGTCATTAGATGATGTACCTTACAAGACTAATTGAGTTGGTATATTTAAATTTACTGCAGCTTAACTTGGGCAAGATGGGAAAGGGAACTAGCAGGAAAAATTATAGGCTTGTAAAATATGAAGCATGGAACCCCAAAAGGCTGTCAGTAGAGGCAACCTATGTGACACCATAGCACGTCTAACCAGATTTTCTGGTTTAGACTTTTCCAGAAGAAGCAGCCTAACTGTTGATACATAACGATGCACACTGAGTTGCACATAACACGTGCCTATTAAATAATTGTTAATTGCCATCAGATATTACTTCCTATCTATACTTTCCAGATGGATAACTCTCTTTAAGACCAAATCATTGAGTATGTTTAGAATAAAGCTATGAAATTATATGCTAGTATACTGGACTTGTGCTTGTATGTGAGAATATCCCTTAAGCTTAAAGAAATAAGAATCTCACAAATCTCAAAAACATGTTTTCTTTTGTTACGTGAGGAGATGCAAGACCAAGAAACAAAACTTTGTCCAAGATTCTGTATATGTAGAATATGTACATCTATCTATATATGTATATTTTAAAATTTGAAATGAAATTTCTGAACCCATACATGTAAACGTTATAATATTTTGGCAGATTACCAAGGAAACAAACTTGTGAGCCCCATGGATAATGACTTTCTGAGAATTCCAGGTACAGAAGAGGCCCTCTCAGGATTTCCTGTTTTTCGTTTTCTTTCCTTCATTTCTTATTTTATGTCCAATAAACCTTTACTTTAAGCGGGATCAAGTGTTAAGACAAACCAACTACAGAGCTAATGTATTGAACATTAATTCTATAGTAATGCTCTATAAAAACCAAAAGAAATAATACTAACTATTAAAAGAAATCCATAAGTCTCTGGAATTTTTATTAGTGATAATGACCTTGGTTCCAGGGAATTCAGTAACAATTAATGACCAGCAAGGGGTCACTGGCCCCATGGTGCTTTGGGCCAACAATCCTTTCCAACGTGGACAAGAACTGGTCATTTATCCCAAAGAAGTGCCCCGGGGTGAGGTCCTTATCCTTTTGCCATCTGATTATAATTTAACCTCAGCTTTTAAAGGGCCCAAGAGCAAAATACAATGGGTCATGCTTTCTGTATTTTAAAGAGTTTATTTTTGCCATTCAGTTCATAATTGAGTATCATTAAATTGAGTTTGTCAAAGTTGATAATTACGTTCCTTTCATGCTGAGGTGTGTGTACTGATTTTCTATCTGTGTATCTGCTGGCTTGTATTGGTGTAGGATGCATCCATGTATGCTTATAGTCATATTCCTGTGTCTGGTGTGTGTCTCTGTGTGTGTTTGTGTTGTGTTGTGTGTGTGTGTGTGTGTAAAAGAGAGAGATGTTCAAAATGTTCAGTGGAGTATACACAGAATAAAATGAAATTTGGATTATAGAAACTTCATATATAGCAAATATCAGTCTTATCTGCAGTTTGGCAAGGACATAGACATAGTTGTGTAGTATATAAAATAAGAAACAGGAGTCTGAGTAGAACTAGCCTTTTCCTGGGGTACACATGACCCATGGCATGGTGGCTGGCATTGACTTTTACATGTTCTATATGCTATTGTTGTAATTACGGTAATTTCTGGGGATGATGATGATAATAATAGCTAACATTTATTAAGCTGCGTATTTGCTAAGTATTCTCTCTCTGATCCTTAACAATAACTCCATGCAGGGAGTATTCTTATTTCCTCCCATTTTATAGATGAGGAAACAGGGACTCTGAGAGGTTGAATCACTTGCCCAAGGTCACCATAGCTATTACGTGCTGGAGCTGGGACGCCAGCCCTGCTGTGTTGGATCCCAAAGATCAGGGTCTTAATCATGACACCATTCTGCCTCTATTTAAAAACTAACATTTCCATTTTCTGAGTGCAGCCTTTAATATATTCATTTAGGCAAATTTCCATCCTTTGCTGGCATAATCGCTATTCCTTTTGTTGGTCATTGCTCCCTTGGGCTTTCCTCAAACATGGTCAGAGGTGCCCTGGACTTTTTAAAGATGGAAGAAAGGCCACATGGCCCTGCATAATTTGACCGAGACAGCTGTGCAGTTGGTTGTCTCATTTAAATTACAACCACAAAAAAGATGTGCCAGGCTTCATTGACACAAGGCTAAGGGCAGGAACACGAAACAGTTTCCTGAACCTGCCCTGGGTTACTGCCAAAGGTAAGCCGCCACGCTCAGCAGGGTCTCACGGACCACTGAGGAGGCAGTGAGCATCACTAAAACAATTATCCCTCCCTGGGCCTCTCCTGAAGGTTCAAAGGTTTGCAGCTCCAAATTCTCAGGGTAAAGGATCTGTCCATCTTTTAATTCCAGCTTGGAATGGCTGATGGAGGCAGGAACTTGAAGACAATTAAGCTGAGAGTTAGTGGGGAAAACAAAGATGCGGGATTTAAAAGGCTCGTGTTGCAGGGGTCATCTCGACATGCTGTGGCTCAGAGTTAGAGGAACCCCAAACTAATTTGCAGAAGGCTGACCCCCACATCTGGTACCCACAGACCGGGAAAGTATTCACTAGACCTGGCAAGCTTACTTTGAATACAGAATCTGCTACAAAGTTTCATGTGTGTATTTTTGCTGTGGGCTTTTTCTATATCTTTTGGAGTTGAGTCTGATAGTCCAAACGGTAGCTTTCATGTGCAATTTTTTCCCCTTTGCCTTGGGGTAGTTAAGAGCTTTTGGGGGGGCTGTGAAGCAATAACTCTTTGTCTATATGACATTCCATTTCTCCTTTTTTTTGGTAGAATTTTTACATCACAGATTCTTTTGCTCTGCTAAATGATTTCCAACATCAGTTGCCTTGTTTTCTTTCCCATCTTTCTGAGACTTCATTCGTGGTAGATGCTTCCCAAGTCAGGTTTATTAAAATTATAATGTCTTTCTGAAACAAACATGACTAAATCTCCCAGGAAAGTTCATAATAGCTGTATGATTATTTTTGCATGTGAGTGTGTTATGAGCCTGTGTGTGTGTGTGTGTGTGTGATATCATGTAGGTTTGTGAACACATAAGGATGTAGAATGCCTTTTCTCTTTCCACTAATGACCAAAGAACCTATTTTAAGCCTGTTGGATTTTTAACAAGTTATGATAAAGGGGAGGTAGGTGGTGGAGACGATTTCTCCCGGCTCATGGAGAAAAAAAATGATCATAAAATGAATGAAGATAAGCTGCCCAACTGCGCATCGGGATGGGCTGGGAAAGAGGCCCACGGAGCGAGCCCACGGATGTTCCTTCCCCCCCTCGGTGCCTCTCAGTAGTGGCATTGTGGGGACTCATGAATTACTTCTTACAGTCGGGCTCCTCGCTATAAATCCAGCCTGGTGCCGAGCGCACTGTGGGCAGCGAAGCACAGAGCAGGGGCCGGCGGTGTTTGTGTTGTTGTTAGCGACACAGAGCGAGTTCCTCCTGAACGGAAAGGCCCCGGCTCCAGTTTGTCGCCAGTGAAAGCCGAAACATGAGTCGCACATGTGGCCGGGAGCCGCCGGCCGCCTGGGGCTGCAGGGGGAGCGGCCGCCTCAGGAGGGGGGAGCCCAGCGCCCGCCTGCCCACCAGGGCATTTGTTTGGGGGGGTGGAGGGGGGAGGGTGGGAGCAAAGAAAACAGCTCCAGAGGAACTAGGCACAGGATGCCCTGACCCTTCACTGTTCTGTGCCTCCCCACTACATAGCACTGCTTGTCTGCCTACTGGAGAGAATATATATATATATATATATATATATATATATATATATAGTCTTTGGTGGCGTGGCTTTAAAATGGTTTTCTTTCTCAGGATATCCTGTGTCTGTCTTTGGGTGGGTCTTGCATGGGTTAGCTGGTTAGGAGATGTCTTCTATCCCTTTAAGAGGTTAAAACATGAAAAATGTAAATATAGGGACTTTAACACTTCCCCCCTTTTCTAACATTCATATAATTGCTGTTAAGCCACATTGAAAACCCTGGGGCCTGGTGTGCACCAGGGTAAAGTTACATTTCACAAGCAGAAAATTGACTCACCACTTAGGAAAATTGGCTACCAATTATGTGTCAAAGGCTCTAAAGTCAGACCTGAGGTTTTCTTTTTGCCAAAATGTTGAATTAAAAAGAGTACAGGCGCCCAGCTTTGTCCCCTCTACCTTCTCCCCGGAGAAACTTGTTTCTTGCAACTGAAGATTCTGAGTTTTGTTCTGAGATGGCTTCTGGGCTCTGGCAGGAGGGCTCCCGGCCCACAGAAAAGGGTGAGCTAGCAGGAGGACAGGAGGCAGGAGGAGAGGAGACCATCAATAGTTAGAGGTTTGTTCATTCACAGTATTTTAAAAATCTGCTTGTGGCACGTGGGGAGAAAGTTACTCTTGCCCTGGTTACAGTTGACCCAAGGTCTGAGAGCTGTGTGATTGAGGGACCCCAGGGATGAGGAGGAAAGGAGGTGTCCTGGGATACCTGCTGTCCCTGGTGACTTGGCTGTCACACCCTCACCATGTGTGAGCCCCTTCTGGAAGCTCATTGATTGCTCCTGTTGGAGGAGAAGTTGTCTGGGCTGGTGGAGGAGGGGGTGACCAGTTCCAGGATCTGGAGGTTCCAGGGTCCTGGGGACGAGACAAGGAGGGTAGAAGGCAGGAGACAGAACGAGAGTTAGAAAGAGAGAGACAGGGAGACAGAGCAATGGAGGGAGGAAGGAAGGGGGGCAGGCAGGAGGGATATTATTGAGAATGTGGGAGAGAGAGGAAGGTGTGGAGGAGAGGGTGAAAGAGAATGAGGTGCAGATAGGGAAGAGTGAGAGGAGAGCGCCAGTGCTCTGCACCTCCCCGTGTCTCCTTACCCACCCCCCCTTGCCACTGTCCCCCATTTCCCCTTTATGCAACTTTCTCCACACACTCCTTGCCTCCTGTCGAGGCTTTCTGTTCCCGTTGGCCTGGTTTATCCGAAGTTTTATTTCTAATGCCTTGCAATCAAGCCTTATTTAGTGCTTCGATTTCTGCCTCTAGAGGGAGAGAAAGAGAAAGCATTCAGACCTGCCAAATTGAATGAATCTGCTGTGGTGTGTTGGGGAGAGTTAGTTTTGCAGGACAACCAGGATGCAAATTCATACCGGAGATTATCCCGAGATAAGCATCCCTCCTGACAACAGAATGTGATATGTAGTAATTTTAGTGAGAAAAACCATCCTAGTTTTCCCTTCTGGGAAATCTTATGCTAACTGTTTCTGTTTGATTCTTGCTTTGGAAAATTTCCAGAATTCCCAAGAACTGTCTGAAATCCTCAATGATTTTGACAGAGAAGACTGTTTTGTCTAAGGGGCAGCGATTCCACAGCCGAGTCTCACCCAAAAGATCTAATTTCAAGTTAGTCCTGGCATTTTAGCTGGAACAAAGAGAGCAAAAATTTATACTCTGCAGAATATTTAGTTCACCTCAGAGTCTTTATTGGTTTTAAAAAATGTATGTCTATGTGAGTTTTTCCTTATTTAGCAGTTCAGCATGTGAAAGTTTATGTTTTTCTAATCAAGATGCAAACATTTGGAGTGGATTTTTTTCGTCCACCATCCTATGTATCTGAGACATCTTTTCTAGTTTTAAGAATCTTACAGGCTCCCTCAAGTGATGTTAATTAGAGAAGCCTTCTATCCACTAAGTATTTTCTTAAATGTATAATTGATTGTGCAAGGAAGGAAGAGCTGCAGGAGTGGAAATCATACATCATTTCATTATTAATGGCAATGTCTAAATAAAATGCAGACTTTGTCATGCTAATGGATAGCTGAGTATGTTTAAATCAGAAGCTTTTTTCTTTCTTTCTTTCTTTACCATTCTGGGATCATTTGAGGAAGTTTAAGTAGCATTTAATATGTTGATAAATATATTTTAACATCCTGGGCCAGCGTTGGAAAAAAGAGTCAGATTGAACTCCGAGGACTTGAGTGAATTGTGTGATAAAACCAATGATTTGGGAAGCCACATACATAACCTCCTTTTTACTATGGTGAAAAAGCTAGATTTTTATTTGGATTTAATGCATAAGCTATATTTAGCACCTACTATGTGCTCTTTTCACGGTAACTTTCCACAGATGGTCCTCATAGGCAGTGGAACTAGAAGAGTTTCTAAAGTTTCTGTTTTCAGTTTTTCATGGACACTGAAATGGCAATTCCCATTGGAATCTGTCTCAGCTTGAAGTTCTCTTGCAAGGAGAACTTCCACAAGGATTTGGATGTGGGTAGTTTATGTGGGCATCATCCTAGGAAGCAGGGAGTGAGGAGAGTGAGAACGGATAAGGCGTTAAAGGAGGACAATGGAGCAGCCTGGGTGGCTCAGCGGTTTTGTGCCAGTTGGCCCGGCGTGTGATCCTGGAGACCCGGGATCGAGTCCCACATCAAACTCCCTCCATGGAGTCTGCCTGTGTCTCTGCCCCTCTCTCTGTGTCTTTCATGAATAAATAAATAAAATCTTTTTTTTTTAAAAAGGAGGACAATGATGCATTATCCGAGTCACTGCTTAGTTAATAGGTGATCTCATTGGAATGTCCTAAGAGGCAGAGTAAAATGTGCCCCCTAAAATTATGCTTTTGAAGGACAAGAGGCACTTATCTCCTGACTCCTATACCCCATTGGTGGAGGGTTGTCCCGGGATGCATTGACACCTTGACTCTTGTAGGCTGGGCTTCTGTACAGACAAGGTAGCTCTTTCAGAGCTGGCATGCCATGGAAGGTGAGATACATGGGTGAAATCAGAGTGGACCATGGAGATGGGTGACAGGTATCAGAGGTGTCTGTTATCGAAGTTCAGTAGGAAGCACCTCCAGGGAGGGAAGCTTCTGATGCCTGAGTTCATCCTTTTGTTTCTTAAGGGGTACTTGCTGTGTCTGCATAGTAGGCGTTCAGTGATTGTTTATTGAATCAATCAATGAGCATACGGATGCATACACAATAAATGTTTGATGAGTGTGTATTGTATGTTTGGGGATTAGTCTGTCTTCTTTATCTAAGTGTGTTCATACTGTCAGACCAGGTGTTGTGGTTTTGCTTTAGAAAATATGGTACGAAAATATGGAAACTGGGTACCCATGTCTTGAAGGTCCAAGAGATACAGAGATGAATGAGACATGATCTGAGTTTCTTCAGCCTTAAATACAGACAATTCTGGCAGAGATGACTCTGTTAGATCTTGCATGTTTGCCTTTTACCAAGAAGCAAAGATCAGAAAGCAAGTTTTGATGAGGGATTTGGGGAAAGATACAGATAGGATTCCATGAATCTCCTAAAAGTTTTGGGGAAGTAGATACTGTGAGGGGAGGGAAATAGCAGTGCATGGCAACTGTTGGAAAAGGAGGCTGGGAAGAAGGTTGGGGCCAGTGCATGAAGGTCCCTTAAGGTGTGTTAAGAGATATGGCTTTTCTTTTGTAGGGAGCCATTTTTACATAATTTGGGGGATGTAAAATCCAGGTTGAAAACTCAGTGTCCAAACCTGAACTCTCCATTCTGTTCTCCAAACCTGGTCATCTTTTTCAGATTATCAACAGATTTGTCTATCCCTTCAGTGGTGGAAACCTGGGAATCACCCTGGCCACTGCCTTCTCATTTATCCCCACAGCCATGTGAAGTATTTCTCAACACTGTCCTCTTCAAACCACCCTACTCCTGCTGTTAAGTCCACAGCAGTGTCCTGCATCCATTTGGCCTCCCTAGAATCCATTCTTTCCACACAGGAGCCATAGTAAGCTTTTTATTTTATTTTTTATTTTAAAATTTTAATTTATTTTAAAAAATGTTTTATTTATATGACAGAGAAAGAGAGAGAAAGCATAAGCCACGGGGAGAGACAGAAGCAAACTCGTTGTAGAGCAGGGAACTGGACACCGGGCTCGATCCAGGAACCCTGTGATCATGACCGGAGCTGAAGGCAGATGCTTAATGACTGAACCACCCAGACACCCCCATCATAAGCTTTTTAGAATTCAAATCTGATAGTGCCCTTCCTTTGCTTAAAGCTCATCAGTGACTTCCTGTTGCCTAGGATAAAGGGCAAATTCCTTATAAACTATTCCTATTGCTTCTGTCAGGGATGCTCCCTCCCTTCTTTGAACACTTAAGTTCAATTCATCCATCAGATTCTGGCTCCCTTTCCTTGATTTTCAGAGACATTTGCATTGACCTTCCCAGCTGGGTCAGTATCTGTATCCAGGGGCCATTTGTTCACTATTTTATCCCTACCCAGCACAGTCTCTGACACATAGTAGATGCTCAATAAATGTCTATTGGATGATTAGTTGGGTGATAGGAATTTACCTCGTAGCTGTGGGGGGTATAGATCCTGTCCAGTGGTGTGCTGCAGCTGGCTTGCACTGACTCATAAGAAGCAACTGAGCAAATCCCTTCCCACCTCTGTTCACTAATACTACATTTGTAGCTTAAAATCCTTCATGGTGGGAATATTCACACCATGGAAATTGGCAAACACTTCAACATAGTGTTCCCTCTATCCATGTTACCAGAACTGCTGATCTTGTCAATCATGATTACTATTAAATCTTTTGTTTCTCAGACTTTCCTTCCATATTGAGTCATGGTCTTTAGTTTTCTGGAGGGCATACCTTATTAGGCTTTGAGTTGCCACCATGTAGTAAAGTGTACAATTCTAGAGCATTTGTTTCAAAAAACAATTCTAGCATGTTATATTGTCTGTTCTACTGAACATGTTCCTTCAGAATAGGATTTTGAAATGATACTTTGACCTACTTTGGGCCTCTTTCCATCTACCTTTCCACTTAGGCCAATGTCTCTTACATATTATGTTTTTTTTTTTTTTTTCATATTATGTTGTAGAAGCATATTTTATTAAACAAGATGCTTGTCATCATGGACAACTTGGCACAGTTCTTCAGTGAAGAACTGAATTCCATAATAAAGCTTATGGATTCAATTCAACAAGATTATCAAGGATGTCTTTTGTGTGAGACCCTGTTGCTCATACACTAGTGAAACAGAAGCTTTTCCTGCCCATAGGTGATAGTACCATTGAGAGAAGTATGCAGAAAGCTATCCAATCAGACATGTAAGGTGGTATAATTCTCTATCAGGGAGCACCCACATCAGGGAATTATGAGTTCTGTGTGGGCTCAGGGAAAACTAGGAAAAAAATATTTGAATTGGAGTTGGGGGGGATGAGCACTGAGAGTAGATCCCACAGACATGGAGGCTAAGTCTGGAAGTTCTATGATAGTAAGGCCCAGAGATAATGAAGTCTTGGTTAGTACTAGTGGTGGCAAGAATAGAGGAGAGTAAGCAGTGAACAAATTGGTTGTAGGGAGGTGAGAGAGAATAGAACCAATAAGAACTGCGACACTTGGCTGGTTTAGTCGGTAGAGCATGTGACTTTTAATGTCAGGGTCATGAGTTCAAGTCCCATGTTGGGTGTGGAGCCTGCTTAAAAAAAGAAGAGGAAGAAAAAAAAGAATCAACAAGACTGCTCAGATCATTTTCCCATCCCCCTTTTTTTGTGGTGGTAAGATGGGAGAATTGAAATGATCTAAATATGGTTTCTTAACGTTCATGTTATCCTGACTAATCTTGATAAGACTTTATGACAACTTTATCTCAAGCTGTTGCAGTTTCAATAGAAATTGGATTGTAGAATGCACAATTTGATTTAGCCAAACAGCTTTGGACTTAGGTTCTAATTCATTGTCCCGGAGTTTCATTACTCTCATTGTCTGGAACTTAATTCCATTTCTATTTGAACCATTCATTAGGCACCTTAAAATTATGTATGTGGTATATTCACAAGATAACATATGCAAATAAGAAGCACCCCTCACCCAGTTCTAAATAAACACTGTGGGTTTGTTAAATAAATTTGGGAGTTTCAGATCATTTCTTTTATGTAACAAAATTGTAACCTCGCACTTCCAATACAGTTAGGATTTTTTTTTCTTCCTTTAAATACAAGGAGAAAAAAGAATAACAATATTTTCATGTTGAGTCAGAAGGGTTGGAAGGGGGCGGTGATTGTAGTGGAGAGAGATGAGAATGGAGGGAGGGAATGTATACAGCTTCTCTTTTGGGTTTTGGCAAAAAAGAGTAATTCCCATCAACTCAGCTTGGCTAAGAGAGGCCTCCAAATAAGAATTCTTGAGAGCTCTGACTTTTGTCCACATAAAAATTTTTTAAAATAATAAAAAAAAGAAGAAATTACAAATGATCTGGTCTTGAAGGCCAAAAGTCTAACCTTTGATGTTGGCTTTTCGGAAGTTAAATAATAAACCACAGTTTCTTTTTTTCCTCTTTTTAAAGAGGACTACTTTATAAAGCCTATCTTTATAATAAAAAGAAAGAAAACATAAATAAAAGACGCTCAAATATTTATACAGTTATTCAAAGGATTAAATGTATTTGGTAAGGTCCTAAGGTTATTTAATATTTTTCCCTTCTTTTGAGTCTTTGTTTTTAGCTCTGGTACATTGAGGATATTTTTTTTCCTGTGGTTTTGTTTATAGAAATTAACTAATTCCCTTATGGTCCTGGCAGAAGTTACTTTAGAAACTTGCAAATACGGGGGATCCTTGGGTGGCCCAGAGGTTTAGCGTCTACCTTCGGCCCACGGCTTGATCCTGGAGGCCCAGGATCGAGGCCCAGGATCGAGTCCCACATTGGGCTCCCTGCAAGGAGCCTGCTTCTCCCTCTGCCTGTGTCTCTGCCTCTCTCTCGCTCTCTCTCTCTCTCTCTGTCTCTCATGAATAAATAAATAAAATTTTTTTAAAATAGAAGTTTGCAAATACAAATGAGTAAGAAGAGAGATATGGCGTATATGAGACAAATTTTAACAATTGCTATGCTCTTTATATTACATTGCTTAGTTAACACCAAGAATTATTGAATAAGTAACCAAATAAAAAAAAATTAGTAACAGGCTACTTATTTGACTCAGAGATAAAAATCTCAGGGATCTATAGTCTCACAAAGTGTAATTTTGTTTAAAATTTTTATATTCTCTATGACAATGTCCATGTTCAGAAGCATTTTTTCTTACTTAAATTGGGAAAGAAGAGGAATGGTTAGTTTATATGTTAAAAATGCAGTGAATTTCTATTTCTCCCAAGTCTGGGCTAGTTCTGTGAACTTTCTTCCCTCTCCTGCACCCCAGCTAGGCTTCTCTTGTGAAAACAGACGGAACGTACTTCAGAGTTTTGGTTTGTTTTATTGTATCAGAATTTAAATATCCAAACAGTAGTTTCTGATATATTAAAACAACAACAACGGTAAGGCTACCAGACACAATACCTGGATTAATTTACAGCTATTTGAAAGTCCTGACATTGTAATTTCTTAATTGGTTAGTAAATCTCGGAGGTTGGGGCCGAATATCTTCCACTGAGATTGTCACTTTCTACTTAGGATGAATTAGATTTCTCTTAACAAACATTAGCAGGTATTCTATGTAGCTAAACATTTTGGAAAGTAGATAATTTCTTCATATGGTATACCCAGAACATCATTTTCAGATACAATAACATGGTTATGATCAATATAGTGTTATTCAACAGTTATGTGTTGTATAAAGCCCCTGGGTGAGTTGTATAACATGGTTTCTACTCTGAAAGAACTTCTCACCTAATGTCATTTTTCTGTAATCCAGAGGATACCTTAGTGACTTGCTGTGAATTAGGGTCATAATTATGACCATCATTTATCATCGTACTGTGGCTGTACAAGTGCCAGTTAATAGAGGGTTCAGGTGATAGAATGCAGGATAAATCACATCACCTTTTCCTGGAGCAGTGTCTTGGTGAGCTGAAGCAGAAGCAGAGAATGGAACTGATATGATTTCCATCTGCAAGCCTTCATGACATATGAAGTGCCGTGAGACATTTATGGTTTTGCTGCTACCATCAAGACCTTTGGCAGAGTTCTAAACTTATTTTGGTCTCTCTTTCTCTCTCTCTCCTCCCCCCATCTCCCTCTCTACCCTTCTTCCTCTTGTCAGCTATTTCCAGCTGTTTATTTTTATCTTACTTTGAGATGTTTAAATGAAAGACATAATTTGGATGTAAATTGTGGTAGTTATCAGATCTGGCTAGAACAATAAGACAGTGATAGCAGTTTGGGTTCTCCTGGCTATGGATTTTGCACTAAATTACCAAGAAGGTAAGTTTGAAGTAGCGGCTCATTCATTCATTCAGTGAACACCTACTATGTGCCAAGCAGACTGCTTCAGACCATTTTAGACTTCATAACCTGAAAGGTAGTCATTCAAGGAATCATATAAATAAAGGTTAAGTTGAAAGAATCACATAAATAAAGGTACTGTGAAGGCTAGTGCAGGAGGATGATTGGAGTGCATATATCAGGGAGAAGAACGGATTTACTGAGGGAGGAGGTCAGGGAACATGCCTCCAGGGAAGTGATGAACAGACCTGGAGCAAATCTCTATGTCTGTGTGCTCCTTTTAGTCAGAGTACGGGTTGCAGAGCAGAAATAGCATGGACCGTACTAGAACCAGAGAGACAAGGGTTCCAAACCTCCATGTGACCTTGGATGAGTAACCTCATCTCTTTGAAGCTTAAGGTTTTCATCTGCAAAACAGAGACGGCAATATCCATCCTTCTGGATTGTTTTGTGTTGTAGAAGTAATGTGTTCTTTAAATGCCTGAGTCAGATAGTAGGTGCTTACTATTACTATTTCATCTATGACAAAAGGTGAGTTGTGTAAATCAGGCCTTACCCATTCGGGAGAGATCTTTTTAAAGATGCCTTTCCAGCTCATGTAACCTAAAGCAACTAACTCCCCTCCACAACATTGTGTTTAACTTTTAATTTTTCTATTTTTAATATTTGATAAATAAAAAATAGTATATGGGACACTTCTCCTATGAACAATAATAAATCAAGACCTGACAGTCTTCCACTGAACTTAAGAACTTAGTCTTTTTAAAATGAAAGCTATTAACGCTTGTGAGATCTATGATATAATACTGTTTAAAAGATGGATTTTTTTTTTTTTAGAAAAATTAAGATGGTAACTTTGTTAAGCTTCAATACAGTTTTTGTTGCTGGGGGACCAAGAAACAAGCACACACACACAGCCCCCCCCCCCGCCCCCCACATAACATACAAAGAAAAAAATTATTTTTCCTTTGGGAAAATGGTAATATGCCTAAGTTGGTTTGGAGGAAGTAGATCGTTTTCTAATCAGAAGGATATTTGGGATAAAATTTGAATTGGTTGATCATAGTTTTAGGTAAATGAACTCTGAAGTAGTGTCAGCTTTTAGACCTATGGAGGAGGAGGGGCTCTGGGCTAGGATAGTAAGAGCAATGCTGAGTTTTGGTCCTGGCTTTGCCTTTGTCTTTGGTTATGTACCTGGGATTTGTTTATTTTGCTGTCCTGGGCTTCAGTTTCTTCAGCTTTAAGCTGAGTGGATGAAGTAGCCTCCAAATAACAGTCCTTCAGACTGTGCCTCTGTGGTCTTCTCAGATCTAGGTTCCTTGGTAAGCAGAGGGTACAGGCAAGAGCCAGGTCCCAGGGAGCGAGAGAGACCGGCTGCAGGTGTGCATCCCTGAACGCAGTGTGCCGGCTTTGATGGGTTGGCGCTGACTACAAGCTTCTTTGCATGGGAAAAAGTTCTCTTCCAATTACACAGCAGTTTTGTGGTGGCTGAGGGCTATAATGGGAATGCTTTGCAGCCAAAGCACTCTCATTCATAAATTCCACTGTGCCACTCTCTAATTTTTTTCTTTTGGATAGATCAGTATTTTGTGGTTCTCTCTACCACAGCCATGCAAGCAAATGTGAGTAGTTAAAAATTGTCATGGCCTTTAAGTCTCTGTAATAGGTGGACATGATGGTGTCAATCATAAGCAATATATGGTGCAGTAAATAAAAATGAACTGACCCAATATCTTCTAGGAAGCTGTCTTAAAAGGAAGTAAAGAAAGAAGATGGGAGCTGATTTGTTCTCATTTATGGATTTCTCTGAAAATGGATATTTTATCTAGGTGGAAGGATATAGCCTGTGTGTTCATCACACACAACTAGATACATATGCTGACTGTCAACCCCTTTGTGTAAGTGTGAATATCTATTGTAAATTATGGAAATTTAAGCTGATTTTTAAAAATATTTTCTACATCTGTTTTTGTAGCTTGCATTATTCCTAAGTTCCCTTTATCGAAGTCTCTAAAATGCAGAAGGAAAATCAAAGTGAATATTGTTCAAAGAAAAGTTACATATATTTGTTATATATATTATATATAGATATAATAACCACATAGAATCCACATGTGACAGACTATTTTAGTATTTATTTATTTTTTAAACATAAGAGGCATATTCCCTTAAAGCCAATGTATTGGTTCCTTTGGCAGGGATCTAAAAGATTTATGCCTCATAAAAAACTTATTCCTCTGAGAATCTATAACCTGTGCTTGCATAGGTATGCATGTTGCACAGAGCATTAAAAAGTTAACATTTGCTTTCTGCCATGCAGTGTTTGCTGTGTTTTCATGGCAGTGATGAGGGATATTGCAATTATGTTTAGCTTAAGTGTAATTTCAGAAGTACTATTAGCTTATTAAAGCATTGAGGATTGGTCAAGCTCAGATTAAATGATTGTAGATATGTGTGAGATTGGGTACCATGTTGTGGTAGTGAACTTGTAGATCGTAACTCTGCCAAGGATTTGCCTCTGTATTTCCCTTCAAAAAAGATGACTGTTCCTCTGTAGATATGTAGCACAGAATCTGTTTCTAAACAGCTCCAATAAAATCTGTTTATTGGTGTCTCTTGTCTACATACAGCCACCTGTCTAAAAGCATAAATTCACATGTATAGAGTAGTCTATTCTCCCCTGCATACGTATATGTCACCCCCATCGGCATCAATGAAAGCTGTGTGCTTACCAGCAGGAGAATAGATTCATATGCTGTGAAAAGGTATGGAATTCTGATTTATGGTCTGTGTTGCTTTTAATGGATATACCTGCAACAGCCATAGAGCTAAAAAACTGTAAGGTGTTAAAATAAAACATTTTACAGTGCAATATATTGCCTGCTTGTTAGTTAAAAGCACTACCAGGGAGCACATTTTAGCTAAATTTGGTGGTATTAAAAATACATGTGGAGTATCCTTGCTTTCTTTTCTCCACTCTGGTGCTCTGTATTTCTCCAAGCATGCCTTCCCTGTGCAAGGACTGGCTGCCTGTGACCTCTAGGGCGCCGAGGGTGGATATTCTGTGTCGCTCGAGACAAAACTAAAATGAGAGATTAAAGCAATTCTGGAAGATTTCAAGATAGGCTGCTGCCAACTCAGCTTCAGAGGAGGAAAAAAGAAAAGAAACTAGTTTCTGGAGTCGCCTGTAATCTGGATCATAGATAGCCATTTTGGTGGCATCCTCAATGGATGTAAAGTAGCTAGTGCTTTCAGACTCTTCATGCCAGGGCTCAAAAGCCTTTGCAGAAATGTTTATTAAATATTTAAGCATTTCCTCTTTCTGCCTCTCACTCAGCCACAGAGAGAGCCAGAGAGCAGCATTTTCTAAACCCAGGGAGGTACCAGTGTGCGATGGTAGTTCCTTGGGTTTACAGGCGAGGGTCAGCTTTGTTTTGGTGGATTGTACTGCAGCCAGTGTCCCCCACCAGTCTGTGGGGGCACCCATGGCCAAAACTACAAGTGCTAACGAAAGCCTTGGATCCATGTCCTTCTGTATAGTCTTTAATTGAGGTGCCCTTTTAAAGAAATTCACAGCGCTTTAGAGGATGGTTAATATTATATTTCAGTGGAAAACAATTGCTGGCATAAAATTTAGTATTACCTCAAGCAAATTTTTTGTTTTGTTTTGCCATCCTTTAGAAATACCCCAGGAAATATTTTAAACCTAACCATACCCATCAAGAACCCGTGGGCCTCATTATTAAAAATGCTGGATTGTACTCATTTGGTATTTTATGCTTTACATGTTTTACTCTCTGCCCGATTCTTGCTTTTTAGGTGAGCATGAATCAAATCCAAGGGGACATTTTTAGCTATTCCAAGAGCTCTTGAGAAGGAATAATAGTATGAGTTGGTTTTAAGTTTCCTGGTAAAACCGCTTTTAATATTTAAATAATTTTTCTTCTGAAATGGAGAACTTCAATAAGAAAGTTATTTAATAGCCAAGTTACTTTAGCAACTGGCTTTCCTATTTCTTCCTTAAAATCTGGAAAAGTGCTAAAATAAAATATAACATAATATTTAAAATAAATATACTGAGGACCTGCGAACATCCCACTTCACAGCATTTGTAGGGAAATGTAATGCATGCAAAAGTACACAGTAGTTTATATAGTAGTTTTATTTTAACTAGTACAATATAACAACCTGACATGCTGTGAAAAATAAATAACTTTTTGAAAATGCATTTTCCAAGTATGAAAGTAATATTGAAAAACGACTGAGGTAATCACTTTTGTATAGATTCTGAAACTGGAAGAGAGGGGAAGGATAATTTATGGCTTAATGCATAGAGTTACACAGAGGTGTGAAGGATTTTCTTTTTTTTGTGGAACAAGGGAGAATACGCTATGCCATTTTGCAAAAAGACTCAGGGAACACAGCTTGCTTATGAGTGAATGCTTGTAGAAGTCTTGGCTAACTTATTTATACCACGGACTCTCTCTGTTTTGGTTTTGGGGTTAGCAGATTGGATTCCTTTTTATTCCTTCATAGGGAAAAAAACAAAACAAAACAAAATCTCTTTTGGCTGTTAAATTCCAATTTTCCAAAGGAAGTAAACATTCCATCTTGGGCTTCTCACACATTCAGATAAACAAACCACTTTGAATTCCATAATGTTTATGGAAAGGAAGTAGCCTCTGCATTTTATATGTGGGGGTCCAGAGAAGATGTGACTTGCCTAGGGTCACACAGCTAGTCAATATCTAGACAGGATCTCTTTCTACCCAATCCCAAGAATCTGGTGGGTGGGTCTGAGATTTTTCACAGGTGATTCTAGGTGCCCAGGCACCAGGTCATGGCCAACACCAAAAGTATTGCTGATAGTTTTGCTAATGTGATTAGATCCCACAGCCCAAAGCAAACCAAGCATCATTAGATCATTGGCGCTACCAAGGTGGTGGTGGTGGTGGTGGGGGTAGTTGAGGGGACTTGGTCTCTATCAGATCCTCCTAGTCCTTTTCAAATAAATATACACTCTAAGTAAAAACTGTGTTTGCTTGCTGTGGAGCTTAGTTTCTATTCAAGTTTGCAAACTCCCCTCACCCTGTAATAATCATGCCCTAAACTCCTTTTCTCTTGATATTCTAGAGCTACCCCTGCATTTGATTTTAAGTGCTTTGGCCTCGAGTCTTGATATCTCTTGTTGGTGTGATTTGCTAGGTTCATCTTAATTGAATAATATATACATAAAATGTTATTTTCCTTGGCTTTAAATGCCTGGGCTGTTATTTAAGTGGTAGGTAGAGAAGGTGGTGGGTGGATATCCTTCCTCATTTCCCTTCATTGCTTCCCATGGCATTTTGACTTTTTACCATGAGGTTTGTAGGTTGAAGGAAGAGGAAGATGAGTCTACATTTCTGTCTCCTGAAAGGGGTAGTGGCAGTGGGTCATGAGCCAAGGGAGAGAGGACTACTGAGACCAGAAAAGATTGCGAATTCCTAGGACAGCAGAGAGCAATGAAGGATGAGAGGAAAAATCAAGATACTCTCCTACCTTAGTTTCTAAGGTCCTTATCACTCTAGCACTGCCCAGGTGAAGGCATTTGTGCAGAAAGAGTCTTTGCAAATGGAATTGGAACCTAGACCTAGTCTGTTAGTTCTAAGGATGTCTGATGTGGCAGGTGGGAAGATGACAGTGGTCCTTGTTGCAGTGGAAGCTTATGGGATTCAAGAGATGAGCTTTTCTTCCTATCTGGAAGCGCTGACCCACCCCTGATGAGATGATGGAGTAGCTGAATGGCACCTCTGGCATCTTTCTCACACTCCATTTGTGCTTCTCCTTTCCTGCATTATTAACTCAATCTCTCATTCTGCAATCTCTCGTGATGCCAGTGCTCCCCAGAGCCCAAGTCTCTACTGACCAGGACAAGGTGACAGGAACAGAAGGAAATGGTTTCACGTTCTTTACCACTGAGAAAAGGAGGAAGGAGAAGAACTTCCATGTTAGGACTTTGGGGGAGAGTAACCCAAGGACTGAATCTTTAATGATAAAATTTGAGGTCCTCTAAACCCAAGAAAGAGCAATTTTGAGGAGTGATTGGTTATCATAATACTTTCCGGTTTATGCAAAACCGGGAGAGGTGAAAATGTGAAAGGTACATTCTGCTCAGTCATATCCTTCAGTCTCCCACTTGTAAAATGACTTTTTACCTACTCATGTCAAATATCTTGGGATCTGATTAAATAATAAGGACAGCCAACATTTCTTATTACGTGCAAGACGGTTGTGGTCATCCTTATGTATAGATGAGGAAAATGGAAGCTCAGAGAAGCAGAGTGGCTTATACAAAGTCTGTGACTAGTTAGTAGAGACTCTGGGATTTGCATCTAAGTAGTTTAACTTCAGAGTCTGTGTACTAAACCACTATTCTCTATAGCATCCTTCAAATGTGGTCTAAGATTACACCTTTGATTTATGGCATAAAATTGCTGTTGATAATTTAACCTTTAGTATTGTTTAATACCCAGAGCTGCCAATTGGATTTCCCGAGTTGGAGCTCACAGTTCCTTCCGGCATTTACTTTTCATTTATTTTGGTGGTTTTTACTGATGCTTTATACAGCAGAAGCAAAGCTGAGAAATTTTTGGTGATTTAGGAAGCTTCCCTTTCTCATAAGCCTTCGTTGTTGATGGTTGATGGGCCTGTGTATTTATTGCTCCCTTGATGAAGCAGTGTCCTAAACTCAGCTGATTTGGTTCTCTCAGGCTCCGTCTCTGCCTCTCTCTTTGATGGCTTCAGTGAGCCAATAATATAATTATGTGACAAAAATAGAAAATACCTGAGGCTTCTGGTTTGTTTTTAATTTTCTAGGAGGAAATATCCTCATTCCTTGATGTTCTCTTGCATATGTTTCCAAAAGAGCTCCACATTGAGCCAGATTTTATCGACTGGCCTTTGTTTTTATGAGGGAAAAAATGGGGATGTGGCATCATCCTGAGCGGACCAGGTAGGTAGGAACTGTAGGGCGGGAGGATTATGAGCTTTGCTCTTGGTTTTTATTACCTGGAGCTCCATCATGAGTCTCAGGGTGGATTGAAATCCTATATTGAGGCCAAAAGTGAAAGGAAAACCAGGACAAAGAAATCCGCAGGGCAAGGGGTGTGGCTCGCTTAGTAAGAGCAATGGAAAACAACAATGAAGTAGCTTGTAGCTTGCCGCCTAATATGTGTAAAGCGTTGGTACAGGCAAGATGGAGTTAATTCAATAAAATAAATATAAAATACTCTCTCCTCTGTCAGGCCGCGCTGGAAGCGGGTCAGAGGTCACTGAGCCGCTTCACTGGAGCACTAATCGATTTGCTGTCAAGGTGGCCTGCTGGGGTTTCAAGCCGGAGAGGAATTGAGAGGCGCTCTGGCCCAATTTCCATAATTGTTCACTGCCTTTAGTGTACAACCTTTTATGAAACACAAAAAATATATCATGGAATTGTATTGATTAGCCATTGGGCTGAATAATTCACTTAGTATTTATTACCTGACCCCAAGAGGTTAAATAAATCCACTATCTAACTTGGGTTTGTGAGAAATATTACTTATTCATTGAAATGTGGGCTGATTATTGCACAATAGGCCTAGATCTTTGTTTCTTGATTTTGCAAACAAGGTTAAGCCTTCTTGAATTTTGGGGCCAATAAGTTGGGGGCGGGGAAAGCATTCTTTGAGCGCTCCCCAAAATAAGCCCAATAAAATCACTGCCGAATCCAATTTTGAAGCAGTTTTTTGATCTTGAAATTGAATCATTTGAATCAAGTTTCAAATGGCCCCAAACTTTATGGATGGCAATGAAATATAGACATAAACCTGGTTTTCATTGCAAACACTGCATTTTATAATAATAGACTTAACTAATGGTGAGATCTAAGCTCAGTTTTATTATTAGCATTTTTGGAAGCTTATCCTGTTGTACTAAATTCTCTTAAATTAAGGGTCCCATGAAATGAAGGTGTGTGAGGAGTGGGTAGGAAGAAAGAAGACTCCTTCTGTCTTAAACATGAATTAACCATGGCCAGAAGATGATTTTTGTCCTAAAAAAAGATGATTTCAAGTAACTTGACAATATGATGGAATTTAATCCATAGGGCATTTTTTGAATTTATAAACTTTGGGGCACTCGTTAATTATTTACAGGTATTTGCATATTTCTTTTACTCTGACTGAACAGTAAATCCGTTTTGATGTGCTATACATCCTAGTCACTACTACATGACATCCAAATTTAATTATGTTATCGGTTGCCATAAGCTCTCACTGTCAAGATGCAACCCTGCCTTGCTCTGGCCCTCCCTCCAAAAAAGATGTTTTTAACTTTTGTGTAAAGTCTTTCTTCAGTTTCCTGTCCGCATCCTCCAGCATCTCAAAGCATTGTTTCTGAAGTTTAATGGAATTTGTTGTAGGTCAAGAAAAGGAAGCCATGTGAAGCTTTTGTTTTTTTCTCTCCCTTCAATGAAAGGGAAAGGAAAAAAAATTCATTTGAATTCAGTGCTAACTTTATGTTTGTTGATCGTTTAACATTTCTGTATCCAGGATCTAATCTTACGATTAATGGTAGGAAAAGCCAGGGCTCCGGTGTTGTACTCAGAATCTGCCTTTCCTGTGCTGTGGAGTGGAAGGAAAGAGCGGGCTGCAAAGCAGGGGTAAATGTGCACAGAACTTCCTAAAGCATGTTCAGGTGTGCCCCATTTCCCGTCTTCCATGTGGCTGCTCATGTGAATTTGGGCATTGCGTTTAATGTTTGCGTTCCTGTTAAAATGATTTGTTGATTATCACTTTGGGAATGTTTTAGTTCAAGTTTTGGTATTTGGTCTCTATATTTAGTTTGGGGGTGGGGCGGATGTGGGAGGGTGGAGAAAGTAGGGGAGGCAAAAAGAGAGGGAATAGAATATTTGACTTTTTTTTTTTTTTCTGTGACACTTTGAGTCTTGCTTTCTTTCCCCTCCCTTCTGTCTGTGTGGGGCTCAGTGAAATGGAGAACATAGTTAACGAAATGACTTGAGAGCTCTTGATAGCCTCTTGAGATAATTTGGTTGTAAGCACTGAGCAAAATGCATTCTCTGGATATGCTCATTCCAAGTGCTAATTGTGAATGCTAAATTTTTAAGGAAGCCAATGTCATAATAACTGTTCATGGCAATTCCAAAATAAATATTAGTGAGACACTTTAAAAGGACAGGGTGGTGTAAGAGAGATAGAGAGTCAGACAGTTTTTCTTGCCATGAAATTCTTTTGTAATTTAACATGGGCTCTGCCATAAAGACACAGGAGTTGCCTGTGTTCAATAATAATAATATATAGATAAGAGAGCTATTGAAGAAGTTAGAAATATCACTTTGTTTGATGCCAGCTTTATATAACAGTCCAAGGAAACTAGTTAGGTGCTGATCAAGGAGCAGTGTTGGTATGTCTTGGTTTCTAAATAGAGCTGTTTTGGGTACATGAGGGGACTCAATTCCTATGATATACATTTAATGAAAAGAGGCTGGATTTTGGAATCAGATGGTGTTGAGTTTGAGTCCTGACTACCACTTGTACCTGAGCAGTTAGTTAACTTGCCTTGTTTTTTTAATTTGTACAGCGGGGGCGATACACAGGCCGCGGATTGAGGACTGAGGATTACAGGAGATGATTCTGGCACATGGTGTATAAATGAGTAGTTGTACTATTATTATTCCTCAGGAAATGAAGCAGGGGTATTTGTTAGAACCCATTGGTGTTGACTGGACATTTTGGTACTGGTTTTGGTGGAGATTCTAAACCAAAAACAATCCACATGTTCCAGAGCATCCAACAACGCATTCACCAGAAAACCTAAAAGGAAAACACAGTTCAACATTGAAAAAACAAGAAAAGTCTTTTTAACCATTAAAATTCCTTCAAGGAGAGGAGGACTATGGCAGATTTTCAACTACCCCCACAAAGACAGAGGTTTTGTTTTTTATTTTAACTAAAAGTGGCCAAGATTTCCCAACTGTTCTATTTTTACAAATTTAAAAGTTTCATCGCTGGGTCAGAGTTAGGGCCTGTGTGGGAAACGGAGATCTCTGCCAGCAGCTCAGCAAGATTCCTGCTGTGTTGTGGTTTCCATGTATTTTTACATTCCATGCATTGCTGAACTGTGTATAGAAGGGGGCTCTAAATCACCGGTGCTTTATGCGAGTTTGCAGCCTTTTGATTTGGGCTTCAGAGTTAATGCATTATTTTAAAACAAGATGGTCCACTAGTGAGTCCACCACAGATTTCGCCTCCTCCCCTTCTCCCTGTTCCACCCTGACTTCCCCAGTGGAGGTCAAAGGTAAACTTTATATAGCACAGGAAACATTTGGGACTGCTAATAAACAAACGTGAGACACGATGAAGCTTTAATTGTTGGAGGTACACACGCACTCAGCACGAAAGTAAGCCTGGGTGACATGGCAAGGTGAGGAGGGGGTTACTGCTCCCCTTGAAGGGACAGATTTCTTAGGGACAGATTCTGTGTCTTAGTGGATTTCAAGCATGTTGTTGGAGAGTTTGAAAATTACAGTCCCTTCCCAGCGGGGTGTCCTGGGCTGTCCATTCCTGCAGCTGCAGCCCTGGATCTGCCCCTGCTCCCTCAGCGCCCCCCCCCCCCCCACAGCCCCCTGCTGGTCTCCTGGGTCCCACTCCTCAGCGTCCATCTGCGGTGCCTGGCCCAGCGCACATGACAGCCACTGCGGCCTCCATTAAGTCCAGTTCCCAACATTCACTTCTGCTCACAGATGTCTAATGGAGCATTCTGCCTCCCCAGGAAAGGCAAAATTCTTGGGCCTGTAGGCTCGAACCACCTTTCTAGCTTCATGTTCCTGGAATGTCCCCCAGGTGCCTCATGGGTCTGCGACCCAGACTTCCTCCTTTTCCCAGACACATACCCTGCCTTCCCACCTCCACCTTCTGACTTCCCTTCTTCCTCCTGCCTGGGCTTACCTTTCCCACCTGGTCCTTCTGCATGAGGCCTTCCTCTAGCCCCTTCAGAAGGAATCCCTCCTGCCTCTTTCTACTGCTCTTTTTTCATGGTTGGATTTTAGTTTAAAAATATGTCTCTTTATTCACCCAGTATTTATGGAGTGTCTCTTCTATGCCAGTCCCTGAGATGTAGAGAGATGCTGAGCTGTAGAGAGAAATAATAATGCATGGCCCCCTGGCCATCAAAGCTGTTTGTACTTTTTTTTTCTTTAATAAGTCATAAAAGTAATTTAACTACATTACTGAAAAATTGGGAGAGAAATAAAAAAAGGAAAGAAAAACCCCACAATCCAACCATGCTCATCATATTGCATTTTAAATTCATGGGCACTTTTAAAAAAGTTATGATGTATAACTACAATTGTGTATTCTTTGTTTTAAATTCCAATTATATATATGATTCTGATATTATATCATATATATTTATATGTAATCTTCCATTTCTCTAAATAGCTAATATTTAATGGAGAATAAATTATTTTCCTATTGTTTATTTTTTTTCATTTTCACTATTATAGTGCTAATTAAAATATTCACATTTATATTTATTTTTATAACTTGGATTATTTTTAAAGAGAATAGTTAAAAAAAAGAAATATCAGAACTCCCTTTGCAAGTAAACTCTGTTATATAGGATCCTGAATTTAAAAAACAGACTATGCTGGCGCTCATGAGGTAGGGTATCTAAACCCCCTCTTCACCTTTTATAACCACCAGGGGCCTTGTGGCTCCTCTGCACAGGTGCCTAAGGGGTCCTTGGGTGGCTGGTCTGCCTTCAGTCTCTGTCATGATCCAGGATCGAGCCTCACCTTCCACATCAGGCTCCCTCTTCAGTGGGGAGTCTGTTTCTCTCTCTCCCTTTGCTCTTCCCCCTGCTCAAGCTCTCTCTCTGTCTCACATCAATAAAATCTTCTAAAAAAGAGAAAATATTTTGAAAGCTTTGTGTTACATCTCAGAAGAATTACTTTTTCAGACATTATAAACATCTTCATAGCTCTCAATACATAACGTCAAATGGTTTTCCAACAACTTGAGATCCCTGTGCTCAGTTCTATTGATGATTTGTGTGAGTACCAATTTCTCTAGATCTTTGCCAACATTGTGTATTATCATTAAATTTACTTTTTCCTAATTTAATACATGAAAATTGGACTCAAGTGTATATGTCTCTTATGACCAGCTTGGTGGGGAATTTTTTTCAGGTGCGCATTTGTTATTTACATATTCTTCTTCGTGACATCTGTATTTCCCTCTCACTGAGGATCTCTTTAAGGGAATCTTAGTATTTTTATAATCTGTTTAAATCTTTATGTAATAAAGATAATAGCTATAAAAATAATGTCTTATACATATTTTAGGTTTGGGAACGCATATGATTGATTCTTCCATTTTGTTTGCAAAATGAATACCTGAGATTTCATTCTTATAAAACTCTGGCTGAGGCTTTGTATTCTCTGTAGCAGCTGACATTGAGTCATTTATGCATCAGAGGTTCTGAAAGTCCTGGCTGAATGGATAAAGTTACTACCACAACTGCCTACTGTTTTCTGTCCTTGGTCCTCATCATGTCCCTATTTGGGCTCTGGTCTCTATCCCTGCCACTGTCCTCATTGCCCTGGGCTGCTTCCACCATGCTCCAGCCTCCCTGGCCTTCTTCTGATCTGCCAAACCCATTCATGCTTTGGGATCTTGATGTTTCTTCCTTCTAGAACTTTTCTTACAGAACACTCATGACTGCTTCTTTCTTGCTTTTCAGCTCAAATGTCACTTTCTCAGAGAAACCTTTCTTGGTTGCTTTTTCTCTTGCTTTCCTTTCTATCCCTCCCTCCATCCAACTTTGCATTCATCCTTTAAGAAATGTTTATTGAATCCATATTACTTTACTTGGTTTAGAGGATGTGGTAGTGAGCAAAACAGACGAGGCTCTGCTCTTATTCAAATATCTTATTTGTTTACTTGTTAATGGTATGGTCCTTTCACTTCCATCCATAGAATGATAATTCCTTGTGAGCAGGCACTTTATTCTTGTTCATCATTACAGTCTAGCCCTGTGTACACTAAATAAATATTAGATGAGTGAATAGATATTTCACCCCTCCCCTGCCCCCAATATGGTACCATTTCAATTGCTTGGAATGTTGATGGCATCATTTTAGAAGCTTAAACTTTCTTAGCTTAGCAGTCTATTTTAATTGGTTTTTCTCTCTCTAGCTCATCACTATGTTCCTGCATGGAATGAAATGAAGTGCTGTTCTCTCTTTCCCTCATCTCCACCCCAAGTCTCCCTGTTCCCATCCTGCCACCTACTAGGCTTGGCCCAGAGGATGTGTTCTTCCTTTAGTGCATGGGCCCACCTCCCATTAGTGTTAATGAGGATGATCGTCTCTCATCTAGAGCCTGCTGGGATTTCTCAAGCACTATATACGCACTTAAAATAGAGACACTTCAGAAAGTAGGAAGCAGTTGCACAAAGCTCCAGCTTCAACCTGCTTTTAATAATAGAAACCCTTATTTGCCAAGTTCATGTCAGTTTTTCCCTTGCAACCTTTATTTGGAAAAGGAATGGGCTGAAGTTCATTCTCTCAAAAGAGAGTAAATGAAAAATCCATATGGATTTGGGGAACCCTGAGCATGACAACCTCAAGAGCACTTTGTACGACTTGGGAGCTGCAGAGATCTCTGTGAGATTCATCAGTGCTCTATTCTCTTAACCACCTGTTGTATGAGGGCTGGAATCAGAATGTCTTTGTTTCAGTTCAGTGTTTATGAAATGCCGGCTATATGCTAGGCATAATGCTGAGTAGACTGATTAAGACATGGACTATACTCTCACAGGGATAACATTTTAGGGCAGTTCTGAGGATCACCTGTATCAGAATCTCCGAGTCACTGTGGTCAAATGAAGTTTCCCAGGCCTCTGCCAGAATCAGAATTTCAGGACTAAGAATTAGTGACTTAGAATTTACATCTTCAAGATGCTTCTCTTAGGATTTTTTTTTTTTTTTTTGCATTCTCAGGCCTACCAACCACAAGAGTAGTGATGTGAGAGAGAACGATAGTAAATATTTATTGAGTGTTGACTCTTAAGTGTTGCAGGCAGCCTAACCTGATGAGGGAGTGAGCGGTAGTCTCGGAAGACTCCTCAAAGGAGTGGTATTTTTTCAGTGATGACTTAGAAAAGAATGGTTTAACTAGGAGAGGATGGGGTGTAGGCCTTCTCTAGGATAAGCCATATATTAGTAGGAGAAAAAATTTAATAAGTCTCAGAAGTATTCAGGTTATCAGAGTGTATGAGCATAATGTCCATGTGTTTACCAACAATGAAGAATGAGAGTAGTGTGCAAGTAGGGATCTCTTACTTATGAAAACATTCAGGGTGTGTAGACAGTGGCCCTGCCTCTGCTGAAATGCTGGGTATACCTTCTTCCTGTTTTCTAATGGAGTGGCATATGGATCCGGGGCAGTGATGAAAATATGCACTAATGGTCCAGATAGATTCTTGAGGCCAGAAAAGCCAACTGGGTGGGGTTAATGGAAATTTGGCAGGGCTCAAACCAAATGAAATAGAACCTATCTCTTCTTTCTCTTCATTTTTTTGTTTTGTTGGATTTTCCCCCAGTGGAAATTTGTGTGTGCTGTAGACAGATGCCTATTTTTCCCTCTTATCTTAGAGACACAGAGAGGGTGAGGGGCAGACAAAGGAAGGTTTGATGGTTAGAAAATAAAGAAAGTGGCACTGACCTTATGCTTGTCTGTCATGCTATATTCTTTGCAGGTAGAACTTCTAAAAAAATTGCTTATCTGATGTCATAGATTTCAATTATCTAGGGTTGTACTAAGCTCAGGGAAAGAAAAGTTTGAGAACATGCGTTGCTTTAGGGCTTGTACCTCTGACTTATACAGAGCATGGAGAACTTAAGTCCAGCTTCTGGGTCTTTTCTTTTCTTTTCTTTTTTTCTGTGCCAGGAACAAAAGCATGGAGCATCTTTGCAATGGTAAGGGCAATAGTGGCTAGCCTAGGATTGCTCATTAATGGAGCGCTTGTGCCATGGACTTTATTGGCTGTTGGCTCAGGTTTTCCCATCTTTGCTGGTGGGAAATGTTATTTTTGCCACCACCGTTGTTGTTTACTCTTCTGTTTGCTTGGTTTGTTAGCGCTGACTGGCTTCCCTCTCTATCCTCTTCCGTCTCCTGTGGTCTTAAATGTTCTTACCCTGACCTGGTTACTTAAAAGTGTGAATTTGCTGATTTGGGGATATTTGTATTCAACCTAGAATTTTTTTCCCCTAAGTCTGAGTGATAAGAAAACTAGTCTTCATTAACACAGGAGTCTGCTCACCAAAATACTTGCTAAATCTGGCTGT
This sequence comes from Canis aureus, assembly GCF_053574225.1. Classification (NCBI taxonomy): domain Eukaryota; kingdom Metazoa; phylum Chordata; class Mammalia; order Carnivora; family Canidae; genus Canis; species Canis aureus. The sequence goes on from NC_135614.1 coordinate 53,286,656, forward strand.
AGAATTTGACTTCATGACCTTTTAGGGTGGTGAATGTCAAAGACTGAGCCCGGGGCAGTGTGAAATAATAAACAACTGGGCTGTAAGATCCAGCTTGACGGGCATCATCTGACATCACCTCCCTGAATTTATTAGAGTTAATCAATCCAGGCTGAAAAACGGAGCTAGCAAATCCCACCCACCATGCTCTATTTCATTCACACTTACACCGAGTAATAGAAGTTTGTGGGTTTGTTTCACTAGTGGATTTTGTTGAGACAATCAAAAGAGTACCCAAATGGACAATCCTTGGATGTAACTTGAAAAGTGATAAAATGCCCAAGAAGAAAATCACTGAGTTGTTTCAGTTGAATCTCTCAGGCCTTTTTTTTCCAAAGGTAAAACTTTTTCTTCCTATTCTAAGGTACATGTTGGCGGTGACTAAAGTTAGCAGGAATCACATCTCATTTCAAACATCCAGACAGACCTGTAGAGATACATTAAGGAGACAACCCATTGAAAGAGAACTACCTATAGAAAAATCTTTCAGGGTTCAGCCTAGGGCAGCTGCTTGTGACCTCAAAGATTGGAAATAAAAGGGCTGCTATTAGTTCCACGTCGGTTCTCAGAGTGAATGTTGCAGAGTGATGGAGGGTGTTAAGCTGTCAAATACTAGCAAGGGTTAATAAGGTTAAGGAAGAAATAAAAGCTGGTCAACAATAAAGCAGTGTGGATAAATCAGCTCCAATAAATAAAGCATGTCACATCATGTATACACTCTGCGGGAAAAACAAAAATCATAACTCACATACTCAGGCAATAGTTATAGAATTTTGCACTGGGACATCCCAGATTATTTCCTTGGGCATCTTGCATGCTCACTTAGAGACCTCTATAGCCACTTTTCCTCTCTGGAAATCACTTAATCACTTTCCTTGTGGGAGAATTCTCTAACATCAATCAGAGAGTGTAAAATATAAGAAGAGCAGAGCCAGGGTAGCTTAGCACCTGATGTCAAGGAAAGGCCATTATAAGCTACCACACCAAGGAGGTGATTCACTTTCAGTCTCCTTTGCCCTTTGCCCTGGAAAGGGAGGTCAGAGAGATGCCTTCTGTGTGGGCTGAGTTTGCCCAGCTGACTGGAGAAATGCAGGGCTTTGGTGGCCAAATGATTTTGCAATGTCATCTGTATATTTCCTATAAGTAGTGCTAGATTCTGAGGACTATGCAGCTGATAATGCATTTACACCAGTAGACACTTGCCATTTGGCCACAGCAAAGTCTTGGGAACAGAAGTCTTGCAGAAGACGGGGCTCTTTTTACCTATGTAAATGCCAAGTTTTGGCTCAATTCTAAGTGGTTGATGACTGACCATTTTAGCTGGCCCATGAGCCTTACTTTTATTGTTTCATGTCTACTTCCAGACCCAGGGGCCATGGAGAATACTTCTGATTAGCGACTAGTCTCATTTAGAAGTGATTCTATAAACCATAAATAACAAGTCATATGACATATTTATTTTTTAAAGAAGCACATCCCCACTTATACATCTAAGTGAGTCATTGTCTTTGGGAAGCCATGGGCTTAAATGATTTCTTTAAACCTTGATTTGCCCTCGGTCTGGAGCACATTATTTTGAAGATCTTCGATAGAGATAAGTCTTCATTTTGGGAGGGCTGTGTTTAGAAAGAGCCAAATGTTAGGAATCAAGCAAGTGGTCAACTTGGATGATTTTTCTTTGTTGGATCAGATTATAAAGTATGAGTGATGGGTTTTTTTGTTGGCTTTTGTTTGCAGTAGAACTATAAGGGAATTTCTAAAAGAAATTCCAAAAATATATCAAGCAAGGGGCATTAAATTGGAAAAATTGCGTGGTTACACCAAGGTTTAAGTTCTGGTAGGCATGTTAGTTAAGCATCAGCCCTATCATTTTATAGTCCAGGTTGTCAATTGTTGAGCAGGTAAAGTTTATGAAGGTGAGGCTTCTATTGTCAGGAAGAATCTTCTAGCAGGCAATTAATTATAAATCTATGAAAAGTGACCCTGGTGGCTTCTCTGCTTGGATCTGTTGAGCCTTTGGAAGTTGGCTTGTAGGGTATAGAGGCTTCTAGGATCTCAGCGTCAGGGGTGGCCCAAATCATGGAGATTTTGTTGGCTTTCCCATTCTAGGAAATACAATTCTTACCTTAAACTGCTATTTTTTTTTTCCCAACCATTCATCTTTCCTTGCTTGAGTAATCCCAGGAGCAACCTAAAGAAAGAATTTTGATCCCAAAGAAACAAACTTGGAAAACTGAATTGTTAAGAAAACATACTTGTTTCTCATGTGCCTGTGTCTTCTCTCCCCCATTCCCCCACTCTCTCCCTTGCCTCCACATTTAACCTAGAATGGCTTTATTTAGACAGCAAGGCCTGATTATTTTCATATGTATTGATTTCCTATCAGTGGGTTTTCTCTGTCATTCTTCAAGCTATTTCATAGTAGGTAATACACTTGGCTGTTCTTTCAGGATGCTTCCGGCTTTCCCTATAAATTTGAACAGAGTGAGAGGTATGGAAATTAGCTTCTAGAATTTTGTTTCTGTGAGTAAAAGAGAGTAACATAAAGATTAAACAAACACAGTTCTTTCCTATTGACATTTACAGGTTCCAAACCATACAAATTAAGTGACTTAACAAATAGAATATGGTGGAGGATGGACTCCTATGTCAAGGCTTAACTCCTTGAGAATATGTTTTCAGGACCCACAACATAATGCATATCCGTCTGAGGAGAAGGACAATGGGAAGATGTACGAAAAAAATAACTTGGGCATCAGGCAGACTGGGTTTGGGTTTCAGCATTTTCCTTACCCGTCTAAAGACTTGACTTGGTTCAGGGTGAGCTTCATTTCCTTATCTGTACAATAGGCGTAATTCCTGTTTCATAGGTTTTTTAGTACCATATCTATCATGTAACTATTGTATCATATGATAAAATGAGCACTCAGTGGTCTCTTCATCCTCTTCTTTTGTCTAAAGTTATGTGCTAAAAATGAATTGCACAAACTTAGTTTTTTTTGTGAGAAAATTCTGGCACTGATATAGAAAATAAGTTAATATTTGCTTAAAAGTTCTCTTTTCTACAAGGGAAGGATAGCTTTTTATTACTGTAAATGACTCCACGCTTTCACAATTCCCAAAGCTGAGAAATAAGTCCAGGAACTTTGCTATATTGAAGGAAGAAATGGGAAGGCAAGGTCCAAACCCACGGCCATTTGGAAATATAGCCATTTAATTTCACAATTCCTTTTCATATTTTATTCAGCGCATTACAAAATATTTTTTAAAGTCAAACGCAAGGAAAGAGAAACCTTCGAATAACAAAGTTCTAGCATGTTCTGTCCTTATCCTGTCCGTTTGCCCATATGCCCTCATTTGGTACCACCGGATCACTTTGAGAAACACGTGACATCACATTGTTGAGCAGCCTGTACCTTCCTCCCAATGTCCGGTCTTCAGAAAAATAGAGAAGATCCTTCCTAGTCTTTCTTCCCTATATGCAAACTGTGAGGCAGAGAGCCTTTTTGCCTGTCCCCTAATTCCTTAGCCCATCCTTAATTAGTGTTTTTATGGTTAGTCCCTACCATATATCTTTAAGAGTTTCACATGAGTCGGCTCCCTACAAGTTTTATTGCATTCAAAATAGAGGCAAGCTGGCAGTGTGTGATGGTGGGAATATATACAGTCACCGAGAGGGGGTTGGCTGTTACTTGTAATTGATTGCTCACTGAAGCCTGCCCGCACACTTTACCCCGAGGCCTCGCTCTCGTCCATATGCCTAGTGTCAGAACGTGCAAGCCAGCTGGTCAGTCAGCGCACATCCTGTGGGAAGCGGCAGACACAGGCGGCCGGGTAGCCATCAGCCTCCCTGAGCACATTTCCTCTGTGTTTTGATAATAGTTCTGTAAGCTTTAATTATGCTGTGTGACAACACATTCATGAACTATCAAAATAAATCCTTTGAGGAGATGGCTGCTAACAAGTTTTGAAGCAACAGTGCTTGTTGCAGAGGAGGAAGGAGCGAGAAGGAGCAATCAGATTTTTCAGGATCCCCCCTCGACGTTGAAGCCAGATGAAATGTTCTCTTGCCTTCCCTATCGTGTTGACAAATGCTCCTTTTAAAGCCATGCCCTTAAGAAGTTAACTGAAGACACTTATTGCAACACTTGAGTGTATCCAACACAAGGGCTTTACAATTAGCAGCTGTAATGTGAGCATAAAAGCTGTGCCCCAATATCGGTATATAATCTGAGGGAACACTGCAGGGTCCATTAAGACCATTTACAGTTGAGACGGAGACTAATGGTATTAAATTATTACAGCTATTGCTAAAGGGACATTGGAAGTGAATCCCTTCCAGCTGGGTTGGTTGTATATGCTCTTTGTCAACAGTACAGTCCTTTAAGGATATCCTTATTGTTCATGATCATTTAGACGTGATGCCGTGTGCTTTACTGAAAGTATAAATAACACCCAACAAAAAGACTGGGAATTAGTATTTGATTAAACTTGGCTCAGAGTTAAACGGAGCCGGGTAGTTCTTAGGCAAAGCGCACTTGCCTTTACACACACGTGCGTATGCCTATGGGCTCACGTATGGGATTGTCTGTGTTCGTGAACTGTGTGTGATGGTGTTCTGTTGCCTGGCTACCGGTGCACAGGTGAACCAATAAGTTAGAGTTGTTTCATCGTTCTGTGTGATCGTTCTGTTTGGAAACCGGCAGAATTTAGGGAATTAGAGCACCAGAAGAGAATTCTGTGTAGAATCCAAGTTTTTAAAAAATAAGAGGAATTTATAGTCTTAGGCACACGTGAGTCTCTTTTTCTCCCCCCACCCCTTGAGTGTGATTGCCTTTTATTTGGCTGAGGAATAATAGGAATGTCCTTCAAGGTTAAGATAATTAATTAATTTATAGGTAGGCCCCATGCCAGGCATGGAGCTCAAACTCACAATCCTGAGATCAAGACCTGAGCTGAGATCAAGAATCAGATTTTTGAGGTGCCTGGGTGGCTCAGCGGTTAAGCGTCTACCTTTGGCTCAGGGTTCTAATCCTGGAGTCCTGGGATCAAGTCCTGCATTGAGCTTCCTGCGCAGACCCTGCTTCTCTCTATGCCTATATCTCTGCCTCTCTCTCTCTCTCTCTCTCTTTCTGTCTGTGTGTGTCTCTTATGAATAAATAAATAAAATCTTAAAAAAAAAAAGAGGCAGACACTTAACTCACTGAGCCACCCAGGTTCCCCAAGCTTAAGATATTTTAGCTCCGCCAACATCCAGTCAAACATGGGGAAACTCCTTTACAGAATAATTGAATATTAGGGTCTTTGGTTTTAAAATTGAAACCAAATTTAAAAATTAAAAGCAAGGAAATTGTAAAGAGAAATTTGGGAATAAATTCAAAGTTGCTACTGAGCTTGAGTCATGAACAAGGCATGAATTAATAACCTGAAGCACAACACAGAAAAGACAGAAATACACAGAAGAGCCCTGCTTTGCAGGCAGGGATCAAAGATCATTGCAAATAAGATTGAGTTGGTTGCCATATTAAGTATATTCATATTTATCATCATAACTATTATGCCATGTATGTGTATTTTCTTCCTATTGTATGCATTGATTACATAATTAGATAATTAAATAATTTTTGTTAATTACCCTTATAATTTGCTTTGGTCAGATATATTTATTGAGCATCTACCTGCTCACTTTGTGAGTCGCACTATACCAGGCTCTTACAAGGAAGAGGAGAACCATATCAGACATGATTCTTGCCTCAGAAAGTTTGTAATCGGGTTGTGAAGGATAAACAGCAGAAAAGATAAACTTGTTCAATGTCATTATATGGTACTGGTTATGATTCTGATACAAGTTTAAAGAAGGGATAAAGTGTATATAGTAAATTTGTAGCAGCCTAGAACTGCAGCGAAGAGGAAGTGAGGAGAATGCAGAGGATCCCCCAACAACAAGAGCATGAAGGGCTGCAGGGGGATTGAACAGAATGGGTTTGGAGGACTCCACGAAGGACCTCTGGGTTCAGGCAGAGCCTTGTCTTACCAAGTACTGTGCTGGGCTCTGGGGACACTAATGGATAGGACATCGTCCTACCCACAGGGAATTTGGAGCTTAGTGCAGCCATTCTCAATATCTGCACTGTTCCACTGAAATAAAAAGTATGTTTGCATGAAATTCAAGGAATTCCTGTCCCTTTGAAGCCCATTCATGGGTTCTTTAACCCAAGGTTAGGCACTGTCACCTCATGGAAATTCTGAGCTATTAAGTTTAAGGTGGGGCTGGTTTGAGGATGGCAGAGGACCAAAAACCTGGCAAAGGGATGTGATTGACATGGAAGACACCAGGGAGCCTCTAAAAAGACCAGCAGAGGATGAGAGAGGTAGGCCATTGTCTATCTGCTTTGTTTTCAGAAGGGGAAACTGAGAGCTACAGGCAGAGATCACTGCCCAAGTCCCTACATCTGTTCCTTGGAGCTCTTTATCATCCTCCACTAATGGACACTGCTGCCTGGGTCAGGCGCTCTTAGGATCTATCGGGGTAGCAGCAAAGGGTGCAAGATGAAAAACTGACCTTAGGCCAAAATCTCCTTATCAGAGATGCTCCCAGAACAATCAGGGGCCATAAGAGAAAAGGGACATTTAGGAGGAAGCTAAGAACAAAGGATGGAACCACTGGCATGAAAGAAGCTCTACCAAATATAGTTTTCATGCACGTCTCTGTCGGCGCTTGAGACACTTTCAGTGGGAAACCTCTTCTTGAACTTTGTGGCAAAGCGGAGAATCTTTGCAATCTTTGAAACCTTTCACTTTGGAAATATCCACAAAACAAATGAGAAAAACAAACATTAATGAGGCAGATATAAAACACTTTGGAGAAAAAATAATTTAGCATTTTTATAGTTGCTATAGAAACACCTCAGCCCTGACTCTTGCTAATTAGTTGAATTTTACACATTTTATATTTGGAAATGCAAATCAGTTTTCATAAATTATTACTTATTTTTTTTCACTTATATTTACAGTACTGTTACCAGATACACACAGAAAGTCTAGGATATTATTTAGTTATATAACATGATATATTTAGTTATATGAGCATGACATTTATATCCACAAGACATTTCTTAGTTTAAATATTCTCCTGTTAAATGTTGTGGGAAATTATACAAAGATTTATAATTTTTGCAGAAGAAAATGAGAAAATGTAAATTATGTAGTGGCTTACTAAAGTGTTTTCTCATGGAGTCTTGAGAGAGAAAGAGGGAGTCCTCCCTCCCTAAATAATAAACATTTAAAAACTTCTCTCTAGTCGTGGGAATTATGGTTGGTTTGGGTGTCTTCTGAACTTTTGGTACTAAACACTCGCCATCTGTAAACACTTACTGGACTTTCACTGATTGGAGAAGGCACAGAAATGTTTGGAGAAACGGAAATGTAGGGCAGGTCCAAGATCTGCAATGGCTTATAGTCTTATGGAGAGGAGGTGAGTAAACACTCAAATTCAATCGATGGGAATTATAGATATATTTTCAATATATAGTCATAAGACCAGAGGAATGAAGCTGCAGACTTTGGCTTTATTACTGAAAAGGGGAATTCTTTGACAGACCTGGATCCAACTCCTGACCCCACTACTCACTAGCTATAAGATTTGGGGCAAGTTATTGGACCACTCCAAGCCTCTTCCTATACAATGAGGAGAAATAGAATGAAAAAAATCAGAGAGTTTTTTGTGGAGATTATAATAGAATATAAAGTTGGGGCTCAATACATTGTAAGTATCACTTAGCCAGTGATATTTATTGTAAAATTATTATCATAGTTGATTTTCATTGTGCATACCTTTATCAGATTTCAACTATGTATGGTTGAACAAAAAAAAGAAAGCTGAGAGCAAAAGAAGAGTTTAAATAGTGTTCTCCATCCCACTGTGTACATGCCTCTGAGCGAGTGAGCTCTAAATGTAAATCTGCCAAATCAGACCTTTGTATATAGATATTAACAAGTAAGGTTGTAAATGCATGTATACCACACTCAATATGTAGTTTAAGGGATTTTCAAGGATTATTTTGACTTTATGTAGATTTTATTTTATACACTGACTTTAGAAGCGGAACTCCCACACCACAGTTGAAGCCACTGTATTATTATTGTTGCGTGGCTAATGTTATTATTGGCTTGATGTGAAGAAGCCAATAGGGTAGCTGATGGAATGGCTTGAACTTTCACTTGAGCCCTTGGAATAAATCTGGATGTCCCTGGAGGATTTTGATAAGGCAAGAAAACAGGTAGTAGGGAGAAGTGGTGGAAGACTTAAACCGCCAGTGTGAGGGAGAGGGAATAAAGGACGTGAGGCTCAAAGTGGGAGATGCTGGGATAGACCATGACCCCTTGCCCAGAGGTCTCGACAGGGGTGGTGGCAGAGAGGAAACCAACCTCAGAGAAACGGGAGCCACAGAGAGGAGACTGATGGGCGATTAGCCACATGTGGGAAATAAGCAACACAGACAGAAAAATGTTTATATATCCTAGTATTTTTAGAGACCAAGGTCCTTTAGTGATGTATTTGAATAACAAGGTGCCCTAATGCTTCATGCCTTCTCAGTTTTGTGTCTTCAGTTATTTGAAAAGCAGAGTAAACAGGATCACTTCCTTCCCTAGGCTGATTTCCGTCTTTTCCTGAATCAATAAGCAAGGATTTGTTTCTTCTTTGTGTATATGACCCCATTTAAATTCAGGGTTCATGGTAACATAAATGGCAAGTGGGAGGAAAACAAATAAAGTACAAATACATAAATACATTGCTTTTTCAAAATTCACCACATTAAACAAGCCAATAGTTTTGATGTTATCTCTGTTGGTGGTGGCTGTGCTATTTATTGCGCCTACTGGGGTACAGCCAGGCAGGAAGTGTAAGGAATTAGAGCAATGGGGACTGATAGGAACTCCGGCAATTGGAAGAGAATGGTCCTTTCAGAGGGAGGCGTTATGGGCGGGTTCTCAGCTCTACTTGCTCCTTGCTATAGGAGGAGCATTGAAACCCAGGGCTATCAGATACGACCTTTCGATAGAAGTCAGAAATTGGAATCTTAATGTGAAATCTGACTTTGAATGATGGCAACTCATTAAAAAGTTAAATCACTCTGAAAGCCAAAACCAAATTAGTCTGTGGGCTATTGGTCTGTCACCTTTCTTTTAGAGCTACACAGCTCAATATGGGATCCACTAGCTGGATTTGGGTGTTGAGCACTTGCACAATGGCTAGTTCGAATGTAGATACAAAGTATAAAAGACACACTGGAACTGGAAGATTGTAGATATATCAATATTTTTAAAATATTGATTGTACATTTAAATGAGAATTGGGCAGCCCGGGTGGCTCAGCAGTTTTAGCGCCACCTTCAGCCCAGGGCCTGATCCTGGAGATCCAGGATCAAGTCCCAGGTCGGGCTCCCTGCATGGAGCCTGCTTCTCCCTCTGCCTGTGTCTCTGCCTCTCTCTCTCTCTCTCTGTGTGTGTGTCTCTCATGAATAAATAAATAAAATCTTAAAAAAATAAATGAGAATGTTATAGATACGTTGAATTAAATAAAACATCTTTATTAAAATTAATTTACCTGGTTATTTTCACTTTTTAAAATGCAGCTACCAGAAAATTTAAAATGGCATGCAAGACTTGTATTTGTGGCTTTCATTCTATTTCTAGTGGACATGCTGCTCTAGAGTTTGAGCTGCGTTGTCCCACTAAGACATTATTTCAATGTGTTTGTGGTTTTCTGTGGATGAAGGTCCATAACCTTATTAATCTGTGCAGCCCTTTCTTCCTTCTTAGATCAACCTAAACATCACAAAAGATCTGCCTTTTTGGTGAGTCCTCCAGCCAGGTCCGTTTTGATCCAAGGATAGAGCTAAAAGTGGATCTCATGCCTCGAGTTCAGGTTTTGGTTGACTGGCAGGTGTGCATCCAGCTGCCCACCCCCACCGCAGCCCCAGAAGTGTGTCCCAGTCATAAGCACAGAACCCTTGGTAGTTAGGTTCTTCAGAAGAAATGGTGAACTCCTGGGAACCACAGTTCTTTTGTTTACCTTAATGTTGCTTAAAAGCTTGTTTATGTTGGGAAAAAAAAAAAGCCTATTTAATTATGTAAATTAAATTTGCCCCAGGTGAGGGTAAGCTGTCACCAGAACCAGATGAATGATGCTCACGTTTTGACTTGAATCAAGTGATTTAGTAACTAACAAAGGATGGTGGCTGGTTGGCAGGTCAGTGGAGCCACAACTGGAAAAGCCAACTTGGAAAGAGCAGAAGCTGCTGGACTCTTCTCCCCAGATTTTCAGTGAACACTGTCTGTGGGTCTAATTGAGCAAGTACTAGATTCAAATTCAGGAAATATTGATCTACCTGCTGGGTCCTTGGTTCTGTACAGAATGTCTTCATAAACATGATCTCATTTCTTATTTCACAAAATACATCTAGTACCTCTACTGAGGTTTTGTATGCTTAATATCAAGAGAGGAAAGGAAGAACTTGTCAGAGTCTCCTTCCATCCCCAGACATATGAGAGATACAATAATTTTATTTAAAGCAGAGGAGTTTGAATGTCCAGATATAAGCATATAGTCTTTCTTTAGTCTAGTTCTATAGTTCTCAAATTTTAGTGGGTTGTAAATACAAACCCACCTATGTAATACTTTATGGAGGATGTAAGTGATTTTTAAGGGTCATTTTGACTATGTGTGATTTTTGCCTTTCACGCTAACTTTAGTATCTGACTTCCTGGCTAAGATGTAACTCTTCTACATGTGCAAGAGTTCTTAGCACATGATTCCAGGTGGTTAGACCCAGATATGTATTGTAATTGCTACTGCTCCCAGTGCTTACAGAATAATGTCTGTTCTTGAGCAAAGGCTGATGGGATGGAGAGAAAACCCATTGAAGCTTATGTGGTCTCAGTGTTCCTGAAGTTAGGGAGCAGAGGGCTGGTCAGTCTATGGGAGACACTTTCTGGAAGTGGAGGTGGCAGCAGAAGGCAGTCTGAAAGGGAAAATGACTGGGTCCCACAGCTGCCTAGGTTCAGGGATCTACAGACATTAATTACAGGTCCCCTCTAGGTGGCTTTACTTAAGCCATATTCATGTTATCTCAAGGAGGATCTTCAATATCAGCTCCAAGATGAGCACCTGCAACTTCCAACAGTGTCAGTTATGGAGCTCACAACTCAAAATACAGGCTGAATGTTGGAGCTTTGGTGATCCTTATGGAGAAGAACTCAGTGAAATTTATCAACTCTGTGAGAGTTTGCTGTGAGTTCTTGTGTGAGGAATAGGGTGGTAGTAAGCTAATATTTATTGTGGGCTTATTAATGTCAGGGATTGTACTAAATATCACCATTACATCTTATTTTATATCAGTCACACAATACTCTGAGATAGGCATTACCCATCTTGTTTTATAGACTAGGAAACAGAGAGGTTAAATAATTTACTCGGAGTATCCCACTTGCCTCTATGTGACTGTGACAGCCATGATTAGAGTTCACAAGTGAGGGAGCCTGTGCCCTGTCCCGCCCCTCCAGGATCAAAGCAAAACAGTGATCTAAATAAGATAGAAGTTTATTACTTTTATATAATTGATGCCTAGAGAGGTAAGTAACCCAGGGCTGTGGCGGAGGCTCTGCCCTACAAAGCTTTCAAGCCAGGTTCCCTCTACCACATTCTTCTACCATATGGAGAGTGGGCTCATTCCTACTGTCAAAAATGGAACAATGGCTGCCTTAGCAGCATTCCTTGTAGCAGAACGGAGAGAGGAAGGGGCAGGGCAGACCTGTTCTTCTTCATGATAGTAGATATTGCATACAGCATTCTGCTTATATCTGACTATCTAGATTTTGGTCACATGATTATCTACCAATAAGGCAGTCTGGTAAACACAGTCTTTATTCTGGAAAGTCATGTGCTCAGGTGAATAGTGGAGATGTTATTATTTTAGAGGAAGGAGAAAATAATATTTGGGATCAGCAATAGACTTTGGTCACCACAGTGACCTTGGGCAAGTCACTTTAGCTACTCTTGATTTATCTGTAAAATGAAAATGATGATGAGAGTAGATCCTAACTCCAAGGATGTTATGAAGAAGAAATGAAGCTATTTGGAAAGCATTTGGCATAGTGTCCCATAGCTGGCATCATTCAGAACATCATAGCTATTTTTAATTTAACATGACTAATTTTTTTCTTATTTCTGTTAATTTTGTGTATATAGTAACATAGTCACTAGAGAGAGATGGTGGTTTTCTATATTTTCTCCTTCATGTTCTATTTTCACTATTAAACAATACTTTTGAGTCTCTTGGTCCCCACATAGCTTTAGTTCAGTATCTATCTCCTATCAAGCTGGGGTGGTAAGATTTGGTGCTCATGACTTCTAGAAGATTTAGAGAAGAAATCATGAAAGACAGTGTTACACTGGTTTTCTTTCTCTTTCTCTTGATACCCTCGCAGATGGTCTCTTTTTCTTGTAAAGCTTAATTTTACACTGTGTGCTTGGAAAGCTGACTATTAATATAACGATAATTTAAAATAATTTTGGGACCTGCTCATTAAAGGAAGGGGTTACTTGTGAAATTCTATATCTGTATCTGTATCTATATCTATCCTGGTTGTCACTAATTAGATGGGCTTAGAAGAGAGGCATACATTTTAAATTAGAGGCTTCTACTCTGTTTGGGAACACTGAAGACTGTCGTTAATATCCAACACCTTTGATTGGAAGGTGTATGAGCTAGATATATGCATGGGACAGAGAGTTTTACACCTTTTGTGTGGAGCAAATCCTGACAAAGGGATGCATTGGATGCTAAGCCAGAATCCTTGAGTGGAACTTCTCTGGGTGAATCCATCCGGATTCAGTGCACAGTGCACGGCAAGGCCCAGCACTGTTGACCTTTCCACCCCCCCCCACCCCTGCCTCGTTGGCCCAGCACTGTTGACCTTCTAACCCCATCCATGCTCCCTTTTACCTTGGGTTCTTCTGCAGTTTGATCACTCTGCCTGCATTACCTACCTGCCTTCTATGCCTACTTACCTGCTCCTCATCCTTCAAAATCCTCTTTCAGAAAAGCCTCTTGATTTTTACTCTCTTTCTTCAGAGCACCCGTCTTGGTCTGTGAAAATATGCCTCTTAGGTGACAATTTGATTTTCATCTGCCTCTTCCTTTAGTCTGTGAAGCCAGGGACTGTGTCTGATTTGGCTCTTCACCATGTCCCCTGTGCTTGGCCTGGTGCTTAACAAATATTTGCAGAAGAAATGTATTTGAAAATCAATAATTTACCCATAGGTCATCCTCGGATAAGACATCCTTGGGTAAACAATTAAAAAAAAATCTTAGTCTTTTTGGTGGGCATCATGGACTCTAGCTAACATGGAAGGCTGATGTTCTTCAAATCACATGTCAGTGTTTTCTGAGCAGACACCAGAGTCACTGAGGCCCAGCCTGGCCTGGTTTGAGAGATGCCAAGCCAGGCAGCTTCTGAATAATATAGCAAGGAAGGCAAAGAATAGGATCCTAGGGTTATGTGGTTCACATTTCAGAGCAAGATTTATTTTCATTATATATTTTTTCTTAACTGAGGACATCTATCTAGACAGGTTTTTTTGGAACCAAATTTTGTTCTTTGTGACATTTGGAATTAATACGAGGAAACACTCTTTGTATTGCCTGGTATTGAAAATGTCAGTAAACAAACTTAACAGTCAGAGAAGGGGGGCTTAGTAACAAAAGACATTGTTTCTTGGTGCAGGAGGTAAACAAGAGAGTTTAGAACAAAGGTTTTCTCAAAATAGGCTTTTTAGCAAACTTTGGAGCCTGGCTCTCCAACCCCACCCACCTCTATTCTGCTGAAGTGGTGATGCTGATGATAATACTTATTATTTTAACCAGCCCCCAAAACTTACCAACACAAACACACTCTTAATGTCTGGGCTGACAGCAGGGCTGGGAAGGTCCTTATAGGATCACAAAACAACTGGGGGGCAGTTGAGGGCTTCCGGCAGCCAGCTAACAAAAATATACTCTCAGAGGATGCAGCTCAGGGAGGCGTGGGACCTGCACAGCAGTGAGCCTGAAAGTCGGCCTTTCCGTTTTTATAGAGCTTCACCCCTCACATCTGGTAGAGTTGTGACAATCAGCGCTGGACCATTTTAGAAATCAGATACCCTGGGTACCAGGAAGTTGATTTGCCTTCCACTTCCTTAAGAAAACACACATTAATATTTAAACTCAGTTTTCATAAAAGAAGATTGTGTTTGAGATGCGAAATAAAGTCAGGGGGCTGGGAAAAACCCTCTCAGATACAGTGACCCTGATGCAATTCAAATCATCCTCCAGATTCAAAAAAAGGAGAAGGCTCACCCTCACGCCCAGACCCCTGCAAAGTCCTTGGTGGCATTTGGTATTGACTGTTTTATGGTGTTTGCCTATAGTTTGGAAAGAGCTGGACTTGAAGTTGTAACTTCCTTATCCTTAAACAGAAGTTGGAAATCCATGAAGGTTACTTTCTGAACTGATCCCAAGAAACAGTATTTATGATTTCCCCTTCGGTATTGTTTCTTTGCAGCTTTTTTCAATTAGAGAGCTGTGTGGCACACAGCATCCGATAACTGGGCTCACGGTGGCCACTGGGCTCCTGATCCAGCCCTCTGCATTTTCCTGCCCTACTTTGGGTCACTGTCCAAGGAGCCAGCATCGTGAGATCGTGTCAGATAAATCAGGCATGACTATCCTGCTGTGCCATCTTGAATAAAGTATGATTTTGGTGTGTCTCTAAAAGAGACAAATACAGTTCTTAAAGGGTGAAAGGGGTTTTTCAAAGATCAGTGTAAATGGTTTACTTTAAAAATAAACATTTTAAATCACTTTGATCTTGGCTGTCCAAAAGATGCAAACTAGTCATGCTTCTGGGGGAGTATTTTCCGGGGTTTTAAACCTAACATAGACCATTTCCTCTTTACTTGCAAGAAGATAAATAATTTTGGGAACAATAGAACACATGAAGAAACAATTCTGGGAGTAATAGGCAGGTAGGATCTTGAAGGTGCTATAAGAACAGAAGCTGGTTTTACATTTGCCAATGGAGATTTAGGAAATTTGTCTCCGTCAGATTATTTATCCAGATTGGAGTCCTGCAAACTGCATTTCCTCTCTCCATGTCTGTCCACCCATCCACCCACCCACATCCATCTCACCTGCAAAGATACTATGACTTTTCTTTGTCAAACACCTTAACAAAAATTTTTTTTTCACCCTGTGCTTTGGCATGTCTTCGGTCATTTGCTTTAATGATTAGTTTATTCTTTTGGATCATATATTTGTCTCCTCACTAGGCATCATCATTTAAAGATAATTCTAGCATTAATTGATACCTGAAAGCACTTGTATCTGGTATTTTGGTACAATGGTTAATATTTTGAAGATTGCGTGGATTTTAGATTTTGAATTCTTTTTAGGATTTATTTATTTTAGGGGGGAGGGGCAGAGAGAGATACTCTTCAAGCAGACTCCTTCCTGAACAGGGAGCCCAATGCGGTGCTTGATCTCACGACCCTGAGATCATGACCTGAGCCGAAAACCAAGAGTTGGACACTTAACCCACTGAGCCACCAAGGTGCCCCTGGATTTTAAATTTTGATTAAGTAAAACATAATTGCAATGGGAGTAAGTTCTGATATACTTTGAAAACCCAATTATAAATTACTCAAAGATAAAATGAAACATATTTATTTTGCATGGAAAAACAAATGTCAGTTGTACCACTATCACATACCATTTAATCCTTAAACTATTTTTTTTGCTAGTTTTATATGTGATGTATGAAATCATTATCTCATAGATAACAGAAAGCTGTCCCAAATAGATCACCCGTCTTTTTCATATTTGCACTATGAATTGTTATTCTAAAGATTAAGGAGGTAAGTGATCATTTTCAAAGAAGAGGCTCTATAACCAAGATTGATATAATAAAGGAAGTCTGATATTTCAACTGACTTCTTTTTTTTTTAAGATTTTTATTTATTCATGAGAATACACAGAGAGGAGAGAGAGAGAGAGAGAGAGAGAAGGAGAGACACAGGCAGAGGAAGAAGCAGGCTCCATGCAGGGAGCCCGATGTGGGACTCGATCCCGGGTCTCCAGGATCACGCCCTGGGCTGAAGGCAGCGCTAAACCGCTGAGCAACCGGGCTGCCTGCAACTGACTTCTAGTGGCAGTTCTTAAAAAGTGCTCCTTTTTCAAGCTCTGTAGTCATAGGGGGTGGGTATAGGGGATGCTGTGCAAGAAAAATGTGGGTGGTTGTGTGTGGGTCTCTTACCACTGTGAAGCAATTAGCTGACAACATGTGTTCTCCCTTGGACAGACAGAACCAGATCCTATGGTGGACACAGGAGAAATGGAATTAGGATCTTTGAGTTCTAATCTGAGATCTGCCACTATGTGATCCTTGGCAAGACCCTTAACTTTTCTAGGTGTTGGTTCCCTCATCTATAAATTGAAAAGAGTTTGACTTGACAGCAAATTAAAAATATAGGGAGAATAAATAAAGGCAAAGCTTCTGTAGTAAAGGAGAACATGAGTCTGGGGTGGCATTCCACTGACTAGGTCTCCCCACTCAGCCATGCTGTGGCCCTCAGACTCCTGGAGCACCTCGGGATGGTATACTCCAGCATGTCTTCAGTCTTCTGTTTTAATTATTAGAGTTTATTGTTTTGGATCATATACTTGTCTGCTCACCAGCCATCATCATTTAGAGATATTTCTAGCATAAACTGAGTATCTGAAAGTATTTGTATCTGGTATTTTGGTACAATAGTTAATATTTTGAAGATTGCCTGGATTTTAGATTTTGAAATTTTTAAAAGTATTTATTTATTTTAGAGAGTGCGATCAAGCTAGTGGGAAGGGCAGGGAGAGGGAGAAGGAGAAAGAGGATACCAAGCAGACTCCCCACTGAGCGTGGAGCCTGACATGGGGCTCTATCCCATGACCCTGAGACTATGACCCAAGCCAAAATCAAGAGTCAGACTTAAAAGTGAGCCACCCAGGTGCCCCAAAATAAACCCTATTCTTTTTTTTTTTTTTTTAAAGATTTTATTTATTTATTCACGAGAGACACAGAGAGAGAGAGAGGCAGAGACACAGGCAAAGGGAGAAGCAGGCTCCATGCAGGGAGCCCAATATGGGACTTGATCCCGTGTGTCCAGGATCACACCCTGGGCTGAAGGCGGTGCTAAACCGCTGAGCCACCCAGGCTGCCCAACCCTATTCTTTTATGTAGAAATCTGATGAATTGTTCAGATGGATAGGTGAAATAATATTCTGAAAAGTCCTGAACATGAAGCAGTTCTTAAGGATTACAGAATAAAATATATCTTCTGTGTCATTATTAAATGAATTTTTATCCTCATTGAACCTTGTGGCAGAGAGTTGCTTTCCAATTTGGAGAAACTGACCTGCAAAATCAATGCTAACATTTGCCATATAACTGAGATCTGATTGCTAAGTTTTTTCTTTCCTTAACATCTTATGATACTTGCTATTGGTTTAAGCAAACAGAACTTAGGTGTTTCCAACTCCCCTCATTTCTGAACTCCTAATTTTGGAAAAAGTAGTTGGAACTGTGCATTTTGGGGAGAGCATAAATGCATGTTTAAGGTATGAATGCTTCTTTCAGGAATTGATCTGCATTTTGGCTTGCAAACCTTTCAGGTGCGTGAAAGGACCCTGATGGAGGAATATATTTTAAAAATGCTTTCTTGACCTTCTTCTAACTTGGAGACAAGCACATTCCTCACTTTTTCCCAACCAAAGCGAACAAAATTTTCATGTGCAGAGAGTGTGTTTTCAGTGGATTAGACCCAAAGCTATGTTGTTCTAGAGGTCTTAGAACTGCTTATGTAGTGCACAATAAGCTTCGTAGCACAATTTAAATGTTGATTTTAACATATAAACAGTCATCCAAAAGTGTTTCAGAAAAGCTGTTTTAGCAGTTGGCTTAAAAGTATATTGGATAATGATTTTCTAAGCATGTTTATTTTTTCTTTTTTGGTGTCTTTATTTAGTCACATAAAGTTTTTCCTTTTACTTAGAGCCCATAAAGAAGTTCTGGGTCCATTTTCTCTTTCTCTCTCTGTGTTCTTTCCTTTCTTTTCTAGCTGTTTCTTTTATTCATCTGAGACATTAGACAGCATTCTTTTATTTTGCCGACAATGACTTATTTATACCTAATTGC
The DNA here is from genome assembly GCF_053574225.1 of Canis aureus. Lineage (NCBI taxonomy): Eukaryota > Metazoa > Chordata > Mammalia > Carnivora > Canidae > Canis > Canis aureus. Next base: position 53,304,965 of record NC_135614.1, read on the forward strand.
CTGGGTTCTGAGATTGTTAGGAAACTGTATTGACAATGATAATTTTCAGTTGTCTCACAATGAGGGTACATGAATTAACACAGATCCCAATCAAAACATGGCAAGTGAGAAACAAAGCCCCCACCAATGGCATGTTTCTGACATTGCCTTTGTTAACTGTTGCATTAATAGGAAGGTGACATTCTTTTGAGAAGTAAAGCATATGTAAATAAGAGTTTTTAAAAATAGAATTCTGCAAGTCAGACTCATTTCTACAGCTTTATAAGGCAGAGAACAAGTTAAGCAGAAACCTTCTCTTAATAGAGAATTGAAAATTGGAGTTGTTTTCCTGCTTAATTTAAGAGCCAAACTTTCTTCTGTGTTGGGCATAGTTGGGTATATGTCTGACAAATCAATTCAGTGTTTGAATTTCATCATCAGGGAGAACCCAAGATAGGCCTTTTTAGGTGTGACTATGACTGTATGAGTTTGTGAAATTGCAGACCTAACTTTAGGCAACATTAAAAGTGTATTTACCTGAAATGGAGTCCCTGGCTGCTTTGTGATTTGGCGATTGTGGCTCTTGATGTATTCTTCTCTCCAAAAAGGGGATCAAAGTGCTGCACTCACTAATGACTGAATTGGTCTGTTCCACTCATATGCCCCATCCAGCCTCTTTGCCATCTAGCCTTTTCCAAGCTAATCTATTGTAAAATTAGATTGTAGAAATGGACACAGTTACTACCACCCCAGGACAATGGTGAAGGACTCACAGCATCAGTCCCACAAAACTCCCCAGTGGAAATCATTACACAATTCATTTGTGGTGTCACCCAGCTCCCCAAAGAGCTTGGCTTCCTTTTCAGCCCCAGTTATCTCTTGGAAGTGTGACCCTTTTGGTTTGCTTGCCCTGAGAATGCACACTGTTTTCTCTTGATGGTGGAGCCCCCTCTCTCAAGGTCTGCATGTTAAGTGGCAGAGATGCAAAAACAGCTCTCCAGACAGTGTTTCTAATTCAATTCTCCCTTAAACAATCATGCATAAACTGAGTAATGCATCCAGTGAAGAAGAGAGGAAGAGAGGGGTCAGGAGGTGTGGGTTCCAGTAAAATTTAAATAGCCACTGCACTTGCAATGTTAAACCGTGAACACCATCTGTAAGTGCTAGCACACACGACAAGTCAATTAGATGAACTGATTTTTCATGGTTTTGGGGATTATAATTCAGGGATGCTTAACCTACAGGCAATTCAAGACTAGATTTCAGGGGGCAGAGAGCGGTGAAACTTTTACAATGGATGGAACATCTTTTATTAAGTAATAGGCATTTTCCTAAGGAAAGGCTTTTATTAAGTTCTCACAAGGGTCCACAGCCCATAAAAGGTTAAGGAACCACTGCATTCTATCTTCATAATTTTTTAATGTTTTATTTCAGAAGTTGATGTTCTGTTTCCTTTTATACAGAAAAGACAAAAGCGTGCATAACTCTGATATTCCTTGATCTTTAATTTCTTCTGTCTTGGATGTCCCATAATAAATGTACAGAAAAGAAATATAAAATGCTATCCAAACTCAGTTAATAGCTCTGAGAAATGCACATTTGGAGTGCTTTAAAATCAGGTTACAAATATAATTTTCAATTTGCTGGGGAGAAAATAGGAAGGAAGAGTCCTTTGGAATACAGAATAAATTCATTGTATGTACATTATCGGTGTTGGCTCATTATATTCCTCATTGGCCTTCAACTCAACACGTCTTTAAGAACCAGAAAGTGCACACAGTGTCCCAATTGTTAATGTTTAGGAGAAGGGCTCACACATTGTGAACTACTGTGAGTTGGGTTCTTGGAGTCAAAGAGATGGTGGGTGAAGTTACATTCTCTGGCATCATAAAATTCTAAAGGCAAGCATTATCAGTTAGGGACACTTAAAAGATTTGACGGAGAAATTTACTGCTTTTGTAGTTTATTTCCTCCATTGTGGGGTATTCTGAATGAATGTCAAGGCCTAGCCTGATAGGTTCCAAAAAAGTACGTTCATCTTAATTTCCTTTGAGCTATAGGAGCCCTTGTATTGTCATCTCTGGGTCTCTGTGATATGTAAATCCTGGAGTTTGTAGGAGCAGACTTTTCCCTCTTTAAAGTTTCTTATGTCCCACAACTGATTTTTATTATTCTCTGACATTCTGGAAGTGTTGCTGTGACTATTTAAGATGTGTGTGGGGCAGCCCGGGTGGCTCAGCAGTTTAGCACCGCCTTCAGCCCAGGGCCTGATCCTGGGGACCCGGGATCGACTCCCACCCACATCGTGCTCCTTGCATGGAGCCTGCTTCTCCCTCTACCTGTGTTTCTGCCTCTCTCTGTGTGTCTCTCATAAATAAATAAATAAATAAATAAATAAATAAATAAATAAATAAATAAAATCTTAAAAAAGAAAGATGTATGGGCAGATATATCGCTGAGTGGCTACTTATGGAAGAGTTACAATGTGTTGAGTTTGGCTGTTGGTTGTAAGCAGTTTGATGGCTTCCACCTCAACTTCTCAGCACCCTAGGGACTTCCCACATCCTGAGAAATCCAGGCTCCCATCACCTGAAGCCATTGAGATGATATGACACACAGAGGGTCTGGAGAATACCAAAACACTTGGTTGCTAGTAGGGTAACACTGCACTTATTCTATGACAAGCTAAGCAGTCGCAAAATGAAATATAGCAACAACTACCTTCTCGCCAAGTGACTTTGGTAGGCTTTGATTATTTGTTTTTCAGGTTTGCCACTTTATAGCAAAATAATGGTGTATGGGAAGACCCAAATTTTGGTCCTGGCTCTTGTAGTCATGCCTGTTGAACCTTAAGATAGTTTATTTTTTAACCTTTATGGACTTTCTTTTTCTCATCTGTAAAATGAACATAATATTTGCTGTGTTGACTTAATGTTGTTAGAATGAAAAGGAAATGAGAAATCATATGGATGTCACTTCCAGAAGCATTTTAAAGCCAAGTGGAGATTGCTCTTTCCCTTAATACAAATCCTCCCAACATTTCAGTCTTACTCAGAAGTCACATATTTTAGTGCTCACAATTCTGGCTCCAAAGTCAGACAGAGTGGGATGAGCATCCTGGCAGTACCACTGACGCATATATGACCTTTAATAAGTCACTTGTATAATCTGAATCCCCTCCTGCTCATCTCAAAATGGGAGTAATGATAGTTCAGACCTAATAGTTGGAGTATGAACTGAATGAGATAACTATGTGAAACACGGTCCTGGTGTGTCGTCGGTGCTCACTGTCAGCTGTTGTTAAGGGTTTGAATCTTTTTACCTTCATTATTAAGAATTAGGACATCCCAGAAACTGAGCCCTGCATATGTGCTCTAAGAGGCAAGCTGTCATTTTAAGAAGAGATCACCCAGGGTCTCCTGGTTAGTCTTCGATCATCACCTTCTATTCCAATCAAATTGGATCTTCCAATGGTGGCAGAGTGCCAATTTTTCCTACCGTTCTCAGTTTCCCATGCCATCCAGTGGTATTTAAAATACTTCACAATTCGAATCAAGAAATTTAGCACATCTTCAGAATAAATTATTATTGTCATTAGCACATTACCACCCAAGAAAATCTGTACAGGAACAGGATGCCCAGAGTGAAATGTTGTATGCTCATCAACTTGTGAACGCCATATGTACAAGGATGTTTTTGTTTCAGTTGTTGCTTTTTGTACACCAAAGCTAAAAACAAGACACACCCGATGGTGTTTGTTGATCTTGTGACTATCAGAGTTAGCAAAGACCCAGTTAAGACAGTTCAAACAGGCAGGAAGATAAGGGTGCCAGTGTGGAGAAAGGTCACAGAGGCCATACCTCCTGGCAAAGGGCAAACATGACAACGATGTAACCATCTTACCTTTCTTCAGCTTATATATGACAATGTGTCTGGCAGTGACAATATTCCTAACTTGCATTATGAATAAATGAACAGAAAGGAAAATCTATCTTAGTTATTTCCATAAAACTTCCTTTTTGATGTGGGCTGACGTTAGTTAACTTTCCTATCCACCCGTACATCAGTTGGCTAACTATCCATCCACCCATTGCTTTCTTTCCTTGTGATTCTTGTTACATATAGCTTAGCATGTGACAGGTCATTTTTACCTTGCAGATTTCCAAAGATGATAATTTCTTGCATTTTACATGACTATGTATACTAAAGATGAAATGTTGCTTTAAAGTAGGTACAGTCTCAGCTGCCAAAATTGCTTCATCCTTTTGAATAGTGTTCTTTCCTCCTTCTCTCTATTTCAGCCCTGAACCCCCCCGCCCCAAAATTTCTTCTATTAAAGGATATGTTCATTTTTTATTTTGAGATGAATGCCCTATGGATCCTTAAAACTAAGCCTGGAAAATAGGAAATAATTCACTCTGGCTTGAAAAGGGTGGGGATTTCTTTGTTTCTTTTTATATTTATTCAGGAAAAGCTGACAATCGTCCTACATTAATGAACTACACCATCAATCACAGTGTTGACAATGAGCGGAAAAGCGAGGTATATGTCAGGCTGACGGCATATTGCCTTTTTCAGTGAGGGCATGGCTGTTTATAGCACTTTCGTTGGCAAAATTCTTTTTGCGCTGGAACAAGAATAGAAAGAAGAATTAGAAAGGCAGCCAGTGGAAAGAGCTTTATGTTTTCAAATTATGGAAAAAAGTGATAGGGGAAAAGAAAGAAATTATTATTTTTGTAGTTTGTGTACTTATCCCACAGGACTTAAAGAATAAATGGAAAATGAGGAAAAAGTTTTTTTTTTTTCCTCTTACCTCATTCTACAGGGCTGGTTGACTTTCCCTAAGAGCATGGCAAAAAAGTTTCAAAGATTACATATGTCAAGTGCAGGTGAGTCCCAAGACTATCACAAAAATGAATTGGAAGTGATTGGTTTACTGTGAACATCCACCTCGGGCTACACACACATACATGCCTGCACACACACACACACACACACACACACACAGCTGGTGATTGATAATGGAGAGGACTTTGGTGGCCTCAGGAAGTGATAGAATTTTCTCACTCTTCTTGGCTTTTACTCTCCTTCAGTATGAATTGGTAGGATAGAGCGCTTGGCATGGTGGGATTACTGTGTCAGATAGTATTATGGTAAATTGTGACTCAGGCCAAACAGCCATGTGGCCATATAACCCATGAGGGGTCACCATCATCTTTTGTTTGGGGGGCAGTTTCTGCTCTCCTTCCAAATCCAAACAGCTCTCACAGGTGTCAACTTAATAAGTTGGCCAACAAGGATAAGATGAGGGTGCTATCAGCAGCTAGTAATTTTGAAGAATCTCTTGTATATTAAGGACAGTGTAGACATTTACTTCTTGGAATTCTCAGAAGAGCCCTATGAGATGGGTTGGGGGAAACATCTTTACTGTTACATATAAGGAAATGAGGTTCACAGAGATGAACTGACTTGTGCAAAGGATCACACAGTCGATGAATGGCTGCATTATAATTTGTGGGTTTCTCTTAACTATAGACTCCAGTCCCTTCTATGCTACAGCACTGCTTCCTAAATCCTTTGGCCTCAGCACCCCTTTACATTCTTAAAAAAAAAGTATTGAGGTTCCAAAGAACTTCTGTTTATGTGGCTAATGTCATGTCAACTGAATTATAAATGAAAATGAGAAATTAAAAAAATATTTATTATTCTTTTGAAAAGAAAATACCAAACTGATCACACTTTGAATATAAATAACGTTTTAAAGTTAGAAACAACTCTGTTTTCTGCAACAAAAATATTTAGTGAGAAGATTGGTATTATTTTACATTTTTATGAATCTCTTTAAAGCCTGCTTAGTGGAAGACAGGTTTCTCATATTTGCCTCTGCATAGGTTGCTACATATTACTTTGGCTAAAGTATAGGAAGAAAATCCAGGGCAGCCCCGGTAGTTCAGCGGTTTAGCGCTGCCTTTGGTCCAGGGCGTGATCCTGGAGACCTGAGATCGAGTTCCACGTCGGGCTCCCTGCATGGATCCTGCTTCTCCCTCTGCCTGTGTCTCTCCCTCTCTCTCTGTGTGTCTCACATGAATAAATAAAAATCTTAAAAAAGGAAGAAAATCCAGTGTTATAAATACATGTAGTTGGAAAAAAGAGGAGTATTTTAATAGATTTTTTAGATAATTGTAAATATTCTTTGATACTACACTAAAACTCAACAAGTGGTAGTTTAAGAGTTAGTTGCAGTGTTGAATCTGAAACTGTATCAATGAATTTTTTGTACTGTTTATATTAAGATCCATTGGTGTAGCTTTCATTTTGAATGGATCTTTTATCTATCATGAATTTGTAACATCATGCATTGGTTATTTGGAAAATATTGGTTTACTGAGTTACATGACATATTTTATTGTACAATATTAAAAATTCATATTTGTTAATATCAAAATCTCAGCAGAAGAGTTATAAGTAAGCTATCAAGTTCATACTGGTGGATGTAGGTTTCATAAAATTCCTATTTTCATTTGAAAGCTGGAATTTTATCATTGGCAACACATGATTGTCAATTGTTTTCCTTTCCCCGAAGTGACAATCTCACTTTGCTCATTTTTGGAAAGCTATTTGCCAAGTATCCAAGTGTGAATGACCACTGTTTATCGGTTGTACTTGCATGTAAAAGTGGTGTTCTGCCGAAAAAACAACTAGTTCAGCTCACAATTCAAACAGTTGCACAAGTACTTTACCTGAACATGCAGTAGAAAGCTTTATTTGTATTTCCCATTTGGGCTCACAGAATTTTAAGAAGATGTAAGAAGGGTTGAGACTTAATAAAACATAATATTTCCATAAAATTTAATAAATTAATAATTTTTACTACTTCATCAGGAATATTCTTAAATGGAATGGCTTTTACATTGTGTGTGTATGTTTGTGTGTGTTTACTGTGAGTTCATGGCAGTGAAGAATACAATGATTTCTAAGTACAATTTGGTGCCATTGTCTTGATTCTAACTAAGCCATCATTATTGCTTTACGCATCATTGCTTTTGCACCTTTCATTCAAATGTCAGCATAGTATTATGTATATAGTATTATGGGGAAAATAGTTTTGACCTCACACGCCTCCTAAAAGAGACTCAGAGACCTCCAGGATTCCATGGGACCATTTGAGAACTGCTGCTCTTCACAATGCTATCTTTTAAAAATGCTGTTGATGTATGAACAGCTCTCTGAAGCAAAACAGTAGGAAAAGCAAATAGTAGGACAGCAAAACATTAGGGAAAGAGCTGGATATTATTATTCTTATAATAAAGTTTTAATGCGTATTTTCATACACGTATGTCTGTAGTGGCAAACAACATGTTGGTTGGTTTTTATTTCTTATTAAATCTTTGTGCTTCATTTCAAATAAGGAAGATCAAAAATCTACGGTGGATCAGCAGATAGCACACGTTTGAAGCCATCAGTGACTGCTGAACTTCGTTTTCTCTTTACCATGTCAATGTTGGAACAGATGGATTCTCTGTCTGTTTATAATCTGAAGACTAGCTACTTGGAATAGATTTAAAATATTTGTGTATAGTTATACCATTTTAAGAGCCAAAAAATCGCCGATTTCTCACGAATGCTTGGAAAAATATCTTTTCTATAACTGAAAACATCCCATGTTCCCTCTTAGCCAAGAGAGAGAAAGTTTGAAGACTGATATTTCAACTAGATGTAAAGAGTTTTCTAAAAAGCTAAACATTGCAACTAATTTTGAAAGAATCTTGAAAAAGAGTGCTGACTTTGTTGAAGTGAAGAAAATTTGGGATTTTTATAAAAACTGATTATAAGTGCTAATATATTTTTTAAAGCTATCCCTCCATTGTTTGGAATGACTCTTGGCCACATTTCCTATTCTAGGGCATCACAAAGACTCAGAAAGTGCTAGTGTCTCAGGCCACAACATAGATAAATCTTGGAGTTAAGTCTCTGGGCAAGAGCTGTCAATAAGGGTCTTTCACTCTGTTTCTCTTTCTGTGAGAATTTTTTTTTTCTTTCAGAGAGAAAATGAAACAGAAAAACTCTTGTGTGTGCTTGAGGTTCATTCACTGCAATCTGAGAAGCATGGTATTTGGGCTGAGCCTTTGAAGCTTCCATGACAGAGAAATACTTAGGGTGTAGGTACTAAATTTTTCAGGTTGTGGATATTTTTCAGTAATACGTGAAAAGCATGCATAACATACTTTGCAATCTGGCACAGTTGGGATCGAAGATTTGTTTGATCAAGTCAATGCCATTTCCCAAAGTGTGGTAAGTTAAGAGTGTATGTACCAGCATTGATCTATAAGATGATTTTAGGAGATGATTAAACATTTTCAGTTTAATCATCATATGCCTATTTTTATGGTTGTCTTCTATTTACTGGTTTTCATGTATAGTTTCCTTTAAAAACAATTATAATTAAATGAAATCATGAATCTACTTAAAGTAAAATTATTAAGGAAATGATAATACCTGTGATAGGTGGGATTGGCCAAAAAGATAAACAATGAATTGAAGCTTTAGGAAGCTGAAATAGTTCAAACATGTTTAGTGCATTCATTTACTTATCCAGCATCATTTATTGAATGCCTGCCTATTCTAGGTACTGTAGATTCAGCAGTCAATAATATAAACAAAGTCCCTGCCCTTGTGAAATTCACATCCTGTATGGAGAAGATAACTACATAACGAGGTGTCGAATATTTAACGTTATAAAAGATAAAGAAGGGTTAGGTGCTAGAGCTGGAAAAAAGTCTTATTTTAGAGGAGACTGAGGGGAAGCATTGTTGAGAAGGTTGCATTTGAGAATATAGCACTATGGATTGAGTTTAGTACATTTTAGCAAGCATGTATTGGGTGTTTGGCTTTGGAATACAAATAGAAATACAACTGGTCAGAGAAGCTCAGAATTGGGGGGCAGAAGTTATATAATTAAAATTTAATAGGATGGAGTACAAGGTAGTGATATAAGGAGGATGACTTTGGTACCACCGAAGAGGGGAATGGCTGTTCCAAGCAATCAGAAATTAAGTCATGGGAGGTGTCCTAGAGGAGGTGGTTGCCCTGAACTAAATCTTTCAGAATGGGGAGGAGTTATCAGAGGAAGCCTATGGCGGGAGGTCAAAGGGAATAGCATGCACCAGAGTAAAAAACATTCCTAGTGGGTGGAATCTGGACTTTTGGGGATTAAGAAATAGATGGAAGGTGAACAACCACTATGTATGTAGATTAACAAATTTTAGAGAATTGGAAACTGTAAAATACTTAGTTCTAAACCATATAGAATGCTCAGTTTTTCCATTGATTGAGAATGTGCTCAATGTTCAGTATCAATCAGTTAAGAGGTTCCTCTGCTCTGGACTCTGCTCTTTAGAGGGCCTCAATTTGGATCTCTCTCAGCCATACCACTCCCTATGGGATGAGATGTCCTTGGTGCGAAAATGCACACCCTTTAGATCACACTGAGAGTTCTTAGACCCAGGAAGTTGATGCCTCCAAAGTCCTGAGTCACTTTCCACATGGGTCTCTCATCTGGGCCTACCTTCCCAGGGTGTCTCCTGGTGTGTGTGTGTATCCTAGTCTTTAGAGGTGGACAAAGCATTGTTTGTAGAGGATGAGGAAGGAGATGGGCTGTGAGGGCTGGAGTGTTCCTCTGTGTGTGCAGGGCCCCTTGAAGTGCTGACCTGAGCCAGAGGTAGAGGAAGAAGAAAGGTGGCAGCATGTGATGAGGCTACTCTCCCTGGGCCACCAAGCTTCTGAGTGGAACTTTGAAGAGTCCAAAAGTTCTAAAATCAAACCTGGCCTTCCAGATTGTTATGAAGGAATGAATGTCCATCAGATAAGGAGTATGACATATCTCCTATAGAGTTTGTCTTAGAGCTTTGATATATTTAGACATGTGATATGAGTCTCCTTTTATTAGGGATGGGCCTGAGTATCATGATTTTTAATTTTGGTTGCCCTTACATTAGAAATATAGTAATAATTGGTAGTGGTGTTCAGTTCCTATAAGGCTACTTAAGCAGACTTCTACTAAACTGCAGGGTGATGGTGTTACTTTGAGAAACTGCATTAAGATTTTCCTCCCTTGCCATCATTTCCTCATATCTTTGGCCTCCTCACTGCCTCATAAATTCATATCCAGAACTGAATTAAAATTAAGAGTAAGTTCACATTTTGAAATCACTTTTGGAGAGCAGATTTGGAAAAAGTAAAAAAAACACCACTTTTTTGGGGGATAAAAGACAGAAACCACAATTTCCCAGATCCAATATCTAAAATGTCTTTGTGATTAACCTATAAGGTGAGAATTGATGAAAATATTTCATAAAAATTAGATAAAATTGGGGATGCCTGGGTGGCTCAGCAGTTGAGCACCTGCCTTCGGCCCAAGGTGTGCTCCTGGAGTCCCAGGATTGAGTACCACGTCAGTCCCTGAATGGAGCCTGCTTCTCCCTCTGCCTATGTTTCTGCCTCTCTCTCTCTCTCTCTGTGTGTGTGTGTGTGTCTCTCATGAATAAATAAATAAATAAATATTTTAAAAAATTAATCAATTGTAACAAAACCATCATTAATTTATCAAGAAAGTATATTAAGAAGTTACATGCTTACAAGTTATTTGTAAAGTCCTGGGCATCTTTCTTGATTTGATTAAAAAAATACTAAGTACTTCCAGAAAAATTCCTTTCTAGATAAAAGGATCCAAGAAATCAGCATGATCATCAGATTTATCCAATAAAAGAAAGGGCGTAGGAAAGAGTGAATTCCAGATAAGTCCTGTGTAATACTCCTGAAAACCATGAGGTCACCAGTAAATTAAAGTTGGATTTGGGGCCCAGAATCTGCTAGAGCCATTTATGTTCTTGAAGGCTGGAGGCCAGACTGCCAAAAGCAGGGCTAAGATCCTCAGGGAGGTTGTATCCTCTGTTGTATTATTTGACCTATCGTTGTACCCCTGGAATCCAGTAGGTTTGAGCTAACACATTTTGGGAGTCTCTGTGCATCATGCAATAAAATTGCATTGCGTGCCTCTGACCGAAGATGAGATCATTTTTCTTAGCTCATGGTTTCTTAGCTAGGGCCACCCTACCCATAGGTGGAGTAGTACAGAATGTCTGTGCAGTGTGATACAAAGCAGGAGGGAACTAAGATTTCTACCATTCAGTTATCCTGTGCCAGGCAGGGTGCTGGGTTCTTTCTTGAATTGTCCGATTAATCCTGACAACAGCTCTGCAAGAAGGTTGGAGAGTTTGAAGAATATATTCAAGCTCACAGAACTTCACAAATGGCAGATCCCAGAGTCATACTGCTATCCAGGTGTTGGCTATTCTAGGCTCTTTTTTGGTCATCCCCCTGAGGGGGCCTCAAAAGCTGCCTCTTCACTGGGAGGTCATCCAGCCTCTAAGACTTGCAAGGTTCAGAGGCACTTGGAGGTTATACAGTCACAGAGTCCTTATATGCCCAAGATGCTTATATGCCCAAGGCTGCATTCCTAGTAGGTCTAAGCCAAACATATTTAGAGTCTCTCCATTTCTGATCTGTCACTCTGCCTCAAATTTTCTCCTTCAGTGACTGTCCCACATTGAATCTGAGTCTCTTGTTAAATAAAATATGACCCCAGGAAGATGCCATTAATACCTAGGTTCAGGTTATTTTACACCATTTGTATGTAAGAATCCAAGGACAGTAGAATATTGGGGAGAAGATAAAAGGGAAGCTGGTTCCTGGGGAAGATCCTGGCATTCCTTTTCTCCAGTTTCAGACCACTGGTTTCCATCCCTAAGTTCTCTCATCAGGTAGGAGAGGATCTCTAAGCAGAGGCCAACTTTTCAGTTGGCCAGGATGTAGGGGGATGCCTTGTTGGACAATATAGAGGGATGACTAGCTGGAAGGCCCTGATTTCTCTCACTTGATGGCTATTCACCCATCAGAAGGCTCTGTCCACTCTGAGTGTATTGCTGGACACTAGAAATGTGCCAATATACAGAAATGCCAGAAACTCCTATACATGAGAGCATGTATATTAATGTATTTCTGAAATGTTAAATCCAGCATGAATTTTCAAAAATTAAAATAAACTACAAGAACTTGTTTTCTAGTTAAGGATTTTTGCAACTCTAAATTTTCTGCATTGCTAGTTTGAATGTTCAAAAGTCAAAATGAACTAGGGAACTTATCACTTAGCACTGTCTAGAGTAAAGAATTCTTACATAATGAAAAGAGTCATTCATGAATTTTCAGCCTTATTAGTTTGAGCAAAACCATTGTTTTTTTTCCCTACTGGTCTCATAATGTAATGGTGTATTTGGGATTTTGAGGTAGAAATGAGTTTCTGATAAAATAACCATTCAAATGATGAAATGTAAAATGGTAATGCAAGGTCAATCATTCTCATTATGAGGCATTAAACCAATATGATATAAATGTTAAGGTCAGACAAAACTTAGACATAGAGTTCTAAGAAATATGGTATTTTACTCAAAAGGACTCCAAGTGATGTTTCCAGAGCTGTCACTAGCAGAGCAGACCCTGATGTCAGAGAATGCTCTTTATGGGCTGTGTTACTGTGTTGCCTGTTGTTGTCTTAGGTCACCCCCCTGTAGCAAGGCATGTTCAGATTTTTTTATGATGGATTTTGTAAGATGAAAAATCCTTTGGTTCTAAGGGCAGGAATTTAAAGAAACTAACGCTGGCTTACCTATTGGACTTAGACAAAGCCCCTCCACGACAATAGCCAAATGATGTTTGGAATCACATTGTATATCATGCCTGTAGAATACTGTGTTTTGCTTTAGTCTATTCATATTGTTGGAATCTCCCATTGCTTTTTCCTTGGTGGGCATTTATAGAGGAATCTCACAGTCATTTAATTTGGTGGCCCCAAGAGATGAGAGATGAAGCTCGTGTTGTCCTCTTTCTGTGATTGATAAAAGCAGCCCATCAGCAGGATTGATAAGCCCATCCCACCAAAAGTTTGAATGGCTTTCCCAGTGCCGCCTCCATGCACTTTCTTCTGGGAAGTGTGGGAACCAGCATCAGAAGGAGTGAAGAGAACCCAAGTAACTCACTCCATCTTCCCATCTACCGTGACAGCAAACTGGGGTCCATTCTCTCCAATGATAAAAGTGGAGGGTGAGGTTCTGTGACTGGCCCTCTTCTCCCCATGTGGACTGGAATTTGAGATTTCAGTCTGGTTTGTTTAACCCCTTCATCTTTAAGTTGTGGCAGGGATCTAAGTGTGTTTCCCAGTTTTAATTTTGTGGTTCTCGATTTAGCCTTGAAAGACTGAATAGAGTCAAAGACAGCAGCAGTAGTAATTCCTTTGCACATTGCAAGACGCTTTCCTTATTTTATTTTAAATTCAAAGCAATTCTGTGAGGCTCACAGGGTATTATTATTAGTCCCATTTTACAGATTAAAAAAGAAGGCTCAGAGTGGTTAAAAAAGGCCATTCAACTGCCGGTGTCTACCTTCAATAGTTATCCCACTGCTTTCCCCGCTGACCCTAGTACTTCCCATTATCAATGTTATATCTGTGAATAGAATTTTTAATCCTATTTTTCAGCCATAAAATACTGAGACTTTAATCAACTTTTTTTTCTAGGTGATCTATCAATTCAGTAGCTGAGCCAGTATCCAAGCCCAGACCTCTTTGTAGGCCATGCTCAGTCGCTAAAAAGTCTAGAGAAAGCAGCAGGGCTCTTAATATACCCCTTAGTGTAGATAAATCCTATAAAATTACATTTCAGCAGCAAAATAGCCAAGCACAGTAATTTCGGTGTAAAATGTGCAAAGTCTTATTTACAGAATATCTCATGGTGCTGTTCCCAGATGTCTTTTTAAAGAAAATTTTAGTTACATGCAAAGGAACCGAAAACCAGAAATGTAATTGGTAAGAAACGTAAATCTGTCCAAAAAAAACAATTACAACAACTTGATGAGATATATATTTTCTCAGCATCAGCATAAAAGAAAGAACATTCTGATCCAGAAATGGTATGTAAGTAAATAAACTTTAATTGGTTTGACAATGCCCCTTTTCCTGGCAGTGCCAAGAATCCTAGCATTATAATTACACAGTTCTGGGCAGACATGTGGTTTCCATTAAGAAAGACTTGTGATTGACTGAGTTCATGAGGCATGTCAGAAAAAACACATCAATGTCTTTATAAGAAGGAAAGAGGAATGGATCTAAATGTATTTATAACTTCACAAGATACACATTCATAAATAGTTGCAAAAGGGCATATACTTCTTTAATTCTGATGAAAAAAATCATTACAGAAAACCATCGGGGGGCATTTTAGCTTCTGCTTCTACATGAACTCAACGTTTACTTGCATGTAGGCAAAAGGGACACCTTTTTGTCCTTACAAGGATCTATTTCAGGATTCTGCAAGGAAAATGTTGAGCAAAGTCTTAGTTGAATAAGCTTCAGCTTTAAGGGCTTAAACATCCCCACCCCCCTCCTTTTAAATAGCTTTGCCATTAACAAAAAGATTTTTCAAATCTATTCTTTCTTGGTGAGCTGGCAGGGATTATATTCTCCCTCAACCCTACCCCCACCCCAACTTTTTAAAAAAGGAAACTAGAACTTGGGGAATTAGTAAGTTGCTCAAGGTCTGGTAAATACTTTTAATTTACAAGTGTTGCAGAAACACTAGAGGGGCCGGATCGGGTAGGTGGAGAAGGCATTTTAGCCCTAGCATTGTGCACATGCCCAAAATGTAACACAGGTAACACAGATAAAACTTAAGAAAGGGTTTACATTTTATATGCAGAAGGATAAAACCAGCTAAGTTGGAGAAGGATGAATTTCCTTCAAGAACATTTTAAACCAAAACCTAATGACTTGCCTTAATCACCTAAAGTGACTAAAATATTGAATAGTTTATTTTCTGCTTTTGCATAAATACTTTTAAGATGACAAACATTTTTAGGCCTGCCAAATACTGTCATCTTTTGGCAACGTTAACATCTCAGGCTTGATACATTTTCTTGACAACAAAACAATTGTGTGTGTGTGTGTGTATGCTTTCGCCTTTCTTGAAAAACATTTTGTCAAGAAGTAGTGGCAAAACATGTGGTAGTGTTTTTAAAAAGACTATCTCTGCAAAGGCATCTCTTACATATGAGATTTTTCAACTTAAAAAAAAATCAGTGACTTATTCAATAGAATGTTTCAAACTATTTTTATAAATGATTCAGATATTTATAAGCATCCATCTGGTATGCTAGAGAGGATATACAAAATATTGTAGTTTGAAATTAATGAAACAATGCCTATGATGTCAGCAATAATAAAAATAACAATGGATAATAGCCATTATTTATCAAGTGCTTACTATGTGCTAGTCACTGTGCTCTGTGGTACATATTTATTTCATGTTCTCATTAGCATTCAGTGATGGAGATTATTAACCCGGTTTTACAGATGGAGAAATTGAGGCAGGGATCCCTGGGTGGCTCAGTGGTTTGGTGCCTGTCTTCAGCCCAGGGTGTAGTCCTGGAGTCCTGGGATGGGGTCCTGTGTCTGGCTCCCTTCATGGAGCCTGCTTCTCCCTCTGCCTGTGTCTCTGTCTCTCTCTTTGTCTCTCATGAATAAATTAAAAAAAAAAAAAAAGAAAGAAAGAAACTACGGCAGAGTAGGAAATTGCTCAAGCTTACACAGACAGTAAATAGCAGAACTGAGATTTGTCCCTCTGTCCCCATGCCGTTAGTACTGGGGCACTCTTTCTGTGATGAGTGGACATTGAGACATGTAGCAGGTTCTATGGCTCAGGCTCAGTGTTGGAATCTGCTTATGGAGTTCTCATACATTTCAGTGGCTCTTGTTATTGCTTGGAAAATGGGAAGTGAGGGCTTTCATTGACATCAGCCCATGTTTAGAGTTCAATTCTGCCATAGAAGCCAAGAAAATACAGAGCCTTCTAGAAAGAGTGTAATTCTGTTATTTTACAGTTCCTACCACAAAGCAAAAATACATTCACATCTGCGCTTGCTAACAATAATTTTCATTAGGTGTAACAACAGATAATGACAGACAAGGAGACCACGGTGCCGAGAAGTTAAGGGATTGGCTTGAAGTTACACAGCTAGTTTTTGCTTGAGTTTGGGCTAGAAACTAAACTTCTCCTCTTGGAGCTCAGTTTTGTGTGGAATCACATTGCCTCTTAAAACCAAGCCCAGTGTTTGTTTCCCAGGACTGAACTGGTGACATTTCAGTGGCAGTTGGTCCTTGCGTGATGCTGGTCTGGTCTCACCACCATAGTTCGGGCCTGCCCCGGTTGCAGGAGGCTCCCGACTTGCCTCCCTGCCTTATGTGTTCCTCCACACTGCAGCCAGAGAAGCTTTTTTTTTTGCTGTGCGCTTCTGGTAGTCTCTTTCCAACCAAGAGACTTACCCTCATCTCACAGAGCCATGATGGCTGAGTATTGTCTCATGGCTTTCCTGACGGGAATCCAGAGGCTGGTTTACCTGAGGAGTCTCTGCAGCCTGTTCCACCCCAGCTGAAGAGCACCACTGGGGTGTCATGTGATGTTTTTCTGAGTATGTACTTTATATTGCTGGCTCTGCACTTGGACTGCACCACCCGCACACTCCACTCCTGAGTTTAGAATCGTTCTCACACTGTGCCAGGAGGTTCATGTTTTGATTCCACCTTGAGGTGTCCTCATTGGTCTCTTAATCCCCTCCTCTACCATTCTGTTGTTTTTTCTTGGGATCTCTCATGTCACTCATTACTCTCCACCTTGCATCCTAGTTTTTTTTTTTTTTCTCACGTTTTAATCCCCCTCCTAGGACTGTAAGCTCCATAAGGACTGTGCCATCTAGAACTTTGCATAAAAGTCACATACCCCATGGCACTTAGCACAGCAACCCAGGTAATCAACCTGTGGCTGTTGTCTTTAATGAAGGAAGGAGTGAGTTACAGCACGTCTTGGATGCTGTTATAACAAATTAGTATGTCTTGAATAAATGAGCACATGTGTGAATGGTTGGATAGACCATTCATTTGGAGTAGTTGTTGCTGTCCTGTACTTGGTGCTCATGGCTACTCTGCTCTCATGGCCATGAGCTGGCTTTAGAGCTGCCCACAAAGGGAGAAACACTTGGTAAGAAGGGCTACACCATTGCTCCAAGTTTCTCTCTCTGCCTTGATCCTGGGGATGCCTGCATATGGTTTTATTTGGTGGTGGACTACAGGGATCACCATGACTAAGTACTTTGACTATTTCCAAGAGCCTGATGGCCTTTTGTAGCCATCATTTGATATGAAGAGATTTGTGCCTACTCTACAGCCAGACAAGAAATTGCCCATCATTTGGCATAAGAACAGTGATCTCCCATCCCCACAGTCTGTTTTTGGATCCAAGGATGTATTTTATTTAAAGCCAAGAATCCCAGCTTTCTGACCTGGGGTTTGAAGAGGTGGCTTTCCAGAAAACCCTCCTTCCTTCCCCAGCCCATCCTTTCCTGTTTCTTGCTGGCATGGAAAGTGCAGGCTGAAGCTGTGCAACTACCTTACTATTGGAGGATTATGGCTCAGTTGGGTGTTGGGGGCAGGCGGGAGGATTCACAGGGTATCAGAGAGCTGGGAAACCAACACATTGCCTGATGTGCCTCAGAAGTAGGGAAGCAGTGCTTGCATCACAGGCAGGACATTTCAACAATCTTTTTTCCAGGCAGAGAAGGGGGCCAAAGCCTGTGGTGGACAAGACCAGTGGCTGCCAGGGGGGTTTCTGTTGGAACTGGGTAGAAGTTGGTTCAACTGGAGACTCCAGCTGCTGAGTGAGGCAAAAGGAGAAGACCCATTTGAGGTTTTTTTCCTCCTCTTCTTCTCTGTCACTTCATTGGCTCTATTTTGCCCAATTCTAAGCCAGATAGAAATGGAGCGAAGTATTTAAAATGGGTATCTCTTGTCTGCATCAGCTGGGATAACACACTCTGCATGTCTTCTCTATATTTATATTATTGATATGTCCTGGGAGGCAGACTCAGAAGAATGGCAAGGCCTATTTAGAGGATCTTGGAATTGCACCAGCTGATACGACAGCAACCGTACGTACTCAGCGGCTCACTTCTAAGGCGGGTCACCCTTTGGGGATAAGCTAGAGCATTTGACTCTTGATAACTTAAGCAAAACTATAGGGATTTACTGGAGAAATAACTGGTAAGCTTAAACGTCAGAAGAAGAGTTGAATAATCAGGCCTTGGGAAGCTGAATACATAAGGCAGCCCTAGGGATCTGGGTCTTAGGAAGTAACAGTCTCTTGGCTGCTGCCAGCCAAAGGCTTGGACTCCTACCATGTCCTCCCCTGTGTCCTACTCTTCTCAAGATTCAGCATCTTGGGAGGCAGAGTTGGATTGATCTGACTTGGCTATCAGTCCCCCTAAGACCACGAAGAATAAATCAGGGGAAATTGACTACAGGGTGGAGGGATTGGACAGAAAAAATGACAGACATCTACTAGAATGGTCTAGATTCGCAGCAGATGGGCTCACAGTTTCTTCCATCCTCCTCAGCAGAGTCATTTATTCATTCATTCAATCAGTCCACCTACTATGAGTACCTACTATGGGGCACATAATGTACTAGATGCTGGTAATACAGCACTTAATACTTTAATTGTCCATCTCATGAGATGTGCTCCACAGAGGAGTTGGGGATAATGATGTGTTTTCCCCACAGTGCTGCTCCAGTCAGCCCATAGGATACCATTCCCAATTCTAGAAAGTTTGCAGCAGGCATAGAAGGGCTCCTAGGGCCCTCACTGTCCTCCAGGAAGTCTTAAGATGTCATCATCCCGGCTTCTACTCGCATTAATAATTGCTTCTAGTAATTTTCTCCTGGATGTATTTATCTGTATAATTTGCAGTTTATTAATTCCAAATCATTTATTTGTGCTTCTTCAGAAGTATTCTTGTTTCTTTTTTCCTGGGCAGTTGTGTTTTAACCCCCATTAATTTTCCAGGCACTCAAGAACACATATAATGTTTCTACTTTTGGTGTTTCTACCTACTTCCTCCTTGAGTGTCTCATAATGGAAGAAAGCTCAGGGTTATGGAGCCTACATCTAGCTGTGTGATTTTGGAAGTCTTCTGAACATCTCTGTACCTTCTTCATTCACTCATCTGTCAAATGAGGTAATCTCTGCCCCACCTACCTCATCAGGTTCTTTGGAGGATCAAATGAAATAATGGATGTTAAAAGGCTTTGAAAAGTTGAAAGTGTTCTTAAAGCCCAGGGGAATATTAGGATTCTGTGGCTCTAGGGTAGAGGGTTGAATATGAGGAGTGATGACTCATAGTAAAGAAAATAAAAATAATAGCAGTAACAGTCCAGTTTTATCCAGTTTTTATTATCCTTCAGGTGCTATGCTAAGTATTGACATGGATGATCTCATGTAATGCCCATTTGACTAGCCTATATGAGGAATAGCAACACGACTTCTAATTCACAGAAGAAAAGGAGGCTTAGAAAAGCAAAATAATTTGCCCAAAGGCACATAGTTGGTGTACATGGGAAGCCTACATTATACTGAAAACCTGTCCATTTTATCTCCCCAACTAGACCAATAAAAATTGCCTAGTGATCTTCTCAAGACCTCTTAGTTCTGGGATGGGAAGCTGCAGTGTTAATACAGGGTTAGAAGCGTGGGTGCTGGAATTGCACAGCCTCAGCTTTAAATGTGTCTAACGCTTTGGAGCTGTGTGGTCCAAGTGAGTTTTTCAGTTTCTCTGAGCCTCAGATACTGTTTTGTGAAATGATGATGATAACAGTACCTTATTCATAAGGGTGTTTAGCAGAAGTACATATGAAAAACTATAAAAATAGTAATCATATTCATTATTAATTAGATGTTGAGTGATTGAATGGCTAAGCTAGGGTCCAGACAAGGGTCATGTAAGTCTGGCAAATCCAATGAAATGGAAGAGATTAAATTCTTAGGAATTTGCTCTTTCCTTCCCTCAACCTCACAGCTTATAGATGTCCCTAAATGTGTGACTCCCTGACTTAATTCAGCTCTCAGAAGCATTTGGTTAGGTCTGCAATATATATGAAGCACCAACATGATAAAACCAGAAGATTTCACATTTAAATCTGTATATCTGGCTTTTTGTAGACAACTGGAGAATATATAACTATGGGCTCAAAAAAAAAAAAACCCCACAAACTATGGGCTCAGATGCCTGCCTGGCAACCCCCACTTTGCTGGTGATAACTCATTTCTTTATATGGGGGTTGGGGTGTAACCCTTTTGTGTGCTCCTGTGGGAGTTTGAGTTTGAGCTCCCTGCTTGAGAGTCACCCAAGTCAGCCCAGGAAAACTAGAGGAGGAGATAGAATTGACTCTTTTTAGTGAAGGAAAGGAAGGAAGGAGAGAAGAAAGGAAGGAAGGAAGGAAGGAAGGAAGGAAGGAAGGAAGGAAGAAAAGAGAGAAAGAAGGGAAGAAAGAGAGAAAGGAAGGAAGATAGGAAGAAAAGGAAAGAAAAGGAAGGAAGGTATCTAGTCCTGAAAGGGCATCTGTCCTTGATTTTACCCTGATCTTATCATCAGTGTTCACTTGTACCTGCTATATCATGAAGAAGAAGGCAGCACCCCTACCCCCAACCTCTTGCAGACTAAGGAGGGGGAGATGAAAGGGAAAACCAGAGAGGGACGGGAAACATGTTGTTTCTTAATTAAGCTGGGGAAGGAGACAGGGGCTGGAAGAGACAGTGCGGCTTGTGGCTTGGCATTTATCACGCTGTTGCCCCCTGACCTGGGGGCTGTGCTGGACGGAAGAGCCAGGCTGCTCGGAATGGCTTTGCTGATACGCCATTCCTGGGGTAAGTGGTTATTGATGAAGGGGCTTAAGTGGCATATGAAGAACACTAGCCCTAGAGCTAATGGTCTGGGCTCCTGCAGTGTCCACATCTCCTGGGAGCTTGGCTCCACAGTTCTGTCCGTACTTGGATTCAGGAGCTGAGTTACATGGGCTCCACTGGCATCCATGTCAAGGGATTGTAACTTCCTCCTCCTCCTCTCCTTCTCCCTGACACTAGCTAGAAGTTAGAAATCTGGACTATCTGTTGGGATTTCCAACTTTATACTCTGATGCTGCTGTTTTAGTGGTGTTATTATTGTTATTACTGAGGAATAGGAGAAACAGTGCATTGGTAGCTTTTGTGGATGATGGTCATTTGGGAGGTGTCACATCAGCAAAATTCAGAAAGAATATTTTGATCTAGAACTTTGCATGAAAGAGAGGGAAGGGGCACCTGGGTCTCAGTGGTTGAGGGTCTGCCTTCAGCTCAGGTTGTGATCCCGGAGTCCTGGGATCAAGTCTCACATCAGGCTCCCTGCAGAGAGCCTGCTTACTCCCTTTGCCTATGTCTCTGCCTGTCTCTGTGTCTGTCATAAATAAATAAATAAAATCTTAAAAAAAAGAGAGAGAGAGGGAAGTTTTGAGAAGAAAAAAGAATGAGGAAAAGTAAAAAGAGAGAAAATAGACTTTTGTACCCCTTATGTCCTATCTAGAGAATATTAGGATTCAGAAGATTTTAGAAATCATCTCTCCCAGCAGTTCTCAGCTCTGGCCTGGCATTAGAATTTCCTGAGAGTCTAAAAAACAAACACTGATGTTTAGTCCCTGCTTCTAGACTTTCTGAATCAATTGGCCTGAGGTAGAGCCAGGCATTTTCTAAAAAATCCTGAGGTGATTGTAGTGCACAGTCAGATTGAAAACATCGACCTAAAGCCCTCCCTTTATGATCGAGATAAGTGATGTTCACTGACTTCCAAATGGTCACAAAGCTGGCGAGTGGTAAAACTACCCCTGCAAAGCTAGGTTGTCAGTTTCTCAGCTCAGGAAACCCTGCAAATATCATCCTTTTACCACTTTCATGACTTCTGCCATAGCCTTATACCGTCTGTACTGTTTTTACAAATAAATTTATTTACATCAACTCACTCTTTAAACTTGGCTTTATTTGAAAAGGAGACTTTATAGCGCTGCAGTAAGTGCAGTCGGGCCCTCCTGCAGTAAGCAGAAGGCAGCCACGGAGTGCACGCAGTGGAAAGAGAGCGGCAGCGCGGGGTGTAGCTGGAGGCTGCTGCCGGCCAGGGACGCTGCTCCCCACCGACACTGGCCCGCGTCAGGTGTTCCAGAAATGCCGGCACTGGACGGAGACTCCCCTTGTTGACTCCATCATAACCAGGAGGAGAACACTGAAAAGGGGTAGATCTCAGTATGTGACTTGATGCTATTTGAGACACGTGTACTCGCACCGCCAAAATAGTCCTGAATACACTGTCGGTGCTGCTTCTTTACCTTGAGCATGTGACGCTGGTACTTGCCAGCAAAATATTTCAAGTCCCCATGAAATAGAGCAGTGAAGTTTAGACTTAGGTGTCAGGCAAGAGACGTTAGAAACTTAAGAGAATAGAAGTGAGAATGCCTGAGGTAATCATGCACAGTATCATAAAAATCGAACTTCAGACCAGGTGAGGATTTTCACCTGTACGAGTTTGGCTATTTGAGTCATTGTTAATCACGCTCTGTCGGTGGTGGTCCGACCAAAGCGATAAGCTGAATTTAGCAGAGTCTGAGGAGCTAAAGGCGTGGTTCCTTTTGCTATTTTACCCCTTCGTTTGGGATTCCAAGTGTGACTTGGAGGCCTCGGAGATTCATGGGAAATTAGCTAACTAGAGGACTCCAATATTGTAACAGTCATCAGTATTTTAGTTCTATTTTTGTTACTGAGTTTCCATCCGAAGAAATAGTTCTATTTTCTTTCTTTGGTTGTACACATACCACACACACACACACACACACACACACACACACACACACACATTTGCAGGATAAGATTCTGCCCAGAAAAAGTACTAAAACTCCTTGAGTTCTTTTTAAAAAAAATGGCCTGTCTTCGGCCTGGAATCTATTTATTTTAGGTTTTGGTTGAGCACATTATCCCTGGTTTGGTCCTTGCCTCCTCCCTCCACACCCCAAACCCCATCCACTTGGTAGCATTCTCTTTCCAAATTGAAATATCTGCTTCTTATTCCCTTTGATTTTCCAAAGGCATTAGAGCCGATAGGGAGTCGTAGTCATTCGGTCAATACTCTTTGATACATTTACCTAAATGGTATGTTCTTCATGTCGTTGCATCCACGCAGTAATTAAATGTGGCTTCAAACAGTATTGAAGGTAGGTAGTCTGAGCTTTATTGCTTAATTAGTTCAGGTTTGTCCTGCAGTTTCCCATCACTGTGCAATCAATACTACTCTAGAGAACATTCCACCAATATTGGAAAAAGATGCCTCCCGCGTCCACGAGTGGATGCAGCAGAGTTCAGATAGTGTTGTAAGTTAGTCGTATTGGAAATATCACGTCAGTCATACTTCCAGACTTGCTAAGTGAACATACCTCTTCAAAACACTATTTGCATGGAAAACCCCTACCTGCTTCTTTGGGGTCTGGTCTTCCCTTTCTTCTCTCATGTCTTCAGGTTACTAAGAATTTCAGCCAAGTGAAAGATATGGCTTGAAAGGCTTGCTGCCAAAGGGAACTATTGTGCTATTTTACCACATTCTGGGCCATCGCAATAATTTGATTAAAATGAAAAGCTGATATTTTTCTAATGTGAGCTCTGTCCTTATAAGACTGAGACACTATGGGTTGAGGTAGTCAGGAGCCTCCATGATGTGTCCCCAGGGCTTGACACAAAGTGCAGCCTATGGAGCCGGGGGATAGGGACCACGGGTCCTGGGAAGACTTAGCCCCATGAGGTGACAAAGCCATATTTCTGACCACTTATTGTGTTGAATTTCCTTTCAGGGTAATTCTGGTTAAATCAAGAGCCTCAAAAAAAAAAAAAAATCAAGAGCCTCATATATAGGCTGCTGGGTGCAAGTTTGGCCCTATTCAGATCACAAACCCATCTCTTCCCCTAAATACCATTTAGATTATATTTTCCAAATCAAGTGATCATGGCTATGTTATTAAATTACTTGTAGCTGGACAGCAGTTTTCAAAGATAGCAAGCTGGATTTGTGATGGAAAAATCCAAGTATGGTAAATGTAATTAGACTGTGAATGCCTTGTTAATATGGATTTTTGTTTGGTTACTAATTCATTTCTTCCACAAATATTTGTCAAGTACCTGTAGTGTGTCAGGCACTATGCTAGAATCTGGAGACATAGCAGTAAATAAGACAGACAAAGTTATGGCCCTCAGGTAGCTTAGTTAAATCTTACTACTCTTTGCATTGCCCAACCCAATGTCCAACATACAACAAATTGTCCCTCAACAAATAATTGTTGACTTGAATACAAAGTATGCCCAAGTGCATTATCTCCATCTGTGTTTTTAAGCTTTGGTCAATCTGTACCTTTGATTGAGCCTTGCTATGCTAATAAAACTATTAGTAACAATTGTAGTAGCTAATATTTATTTAATAAATGTTAGTTGATTTGCATTCATTAGTTCATCATCTCAGGGCAGTTTTCTATTTGACTGAGGATTTCTAAAGACATTCCTAGGCATATTACAAAACCTACCAACTATCTACCGTTAGGGTGTTTCAGTTAGTTTGTGGTTTGGTCTAGGCTGGTAGTAACTTATTTTGAATTGTCCTCCCCAAGCTATTAATTGACAGTTGAATCCCATGTGCGTAGCTCATGTTGGGCACATGGTAGGAACTCAGATAGCTTCTGGGTGAGTGAACCAGATGTAATTTTAAAATGATGTTATCAAGTAACCTTTCCTAGCTAAATCTTAAATCAAGTATCTTAGATCCTGTTTTGCTGTATGTATCTGCTGGATCCTTTAGTTTTTGTTTTTGTTTTTTTGGTAAGATTCTAGCAACACTGTTTTGCTGAAATATTTTTTTAAAATAGCAATTTTCGGGGCACCTGGGTTGCTCAGTCAGTTAAGTGTCTGACTCTTGATCTCAGCTCAGGTCTCTATCTCACAGGCCTTAGTTCAAACCCCATATTGGACTTCATGCTGCACATGGAGCCCTCTTAAAAGAAATCAAACAATTTTTAAAAGTCCGTCAATGCATTTCCACAAAGTAACCTTAGTTTCTTGCACTATTTTGCTAGGAGCTTAGAGGTTATATCGTATATGACAACAAGATAAAACCTTTAAAAATACAGAATTCAGGGTACTTGAACGTTTGTATTTTTAAATTAATTTTTAATGAGTTTTAATATTTTAATATTGTACTGATTTTAAGTAAGAAAGTTGTTCTTATATTAGACAGTGGTGTACAATATTACTTCGTGGGATAATGTTTAATTAAAATACACTAATTTATGTATTTGTTTATTAGCTTTATCCCTAAAGCGGAGAGAACTGCTGCATAATTTTATGAAAAATGTAAATGAGGGTTTTGGCATCACTAATAAAGTTAAATTAGCATAGGTAAAAATGTATGCTTTCACTTTCAAAACCTGATAAAAAAGAACCTTAAGATGTTGATTTGACATATAATAAAGATCACTTTTCAGTGAAAAGATTAAACTCTCATGAAAACAACCTTCTATTTTTCTAATTTCCTTTTGGCTTTATTAGGTTTTACCTGATTTGTTCTTGTCTCAAAACATTTTCTCTTGTTTCTGTAATTGCGGGAGTCATTTTGATGCAAGGATATTGTAGTAAGTTTTTTTTTTTTTTTTAACATTTGGAAATAGTTAGCTCCCCTCACGCAGTATGATCCACTTTGAGTATTGATGTAACAAATGAGAAACACCTTATTGAATGTTATATGTTCTTTGCTGATTTTGCCTACCCCAACTTAGATTTTACGCTCCTTGAAATTGGGGTCTGGTCTTTGTGAACTTCTGCTGCGGTTTTGACATCCTTCATATTTTAGAAATCAGCAATAATATCATAGCCTTAACCTTATTATTATGGAACTTATTGGCTTACTCTTCCTTTTAAAAAATTGTTTAAATCTCTTGATACGGGCAAAGAGAAAATGAAGAGGAATGGCATTCTCCAGTTTTTCTGCGTTTTATATAAATGTTCATAAACACAGTACATAAACATCTACTGTGTTTCCTGTCCCGGGTGCCACGGGTATACCTTCAGTAGCATCATGTTTCCAAGCAGAAAAGAAAACAGATTCAAAGTGCCTTTAAAAGGGGAGAGCCCTGAGATATTTTCTCTTCTGTTCTTCTTTTGTTAGTTATTTATATTCACACTTCTTCACTTCACTACATTCCTTAGTAAACAGCTTGCAGGGAGGTTGATGTTTGTTAATGAACTGTCAATAAACACATGTTCTTCCCGACTTCTTTAAAAAAAAAAAAAAAGACTATTTTGGGGGTGAGCGTGCTGGTTTCCAATTCCTGTTCACGCCCTGGAGACAGAGAGAGGAGTGTTGGCTGAGCACCCGGCAGGCCCGGAGCTGGGCACCGTGGCAATCACGTGGTGGGAGCGCAGCCTTTGTGCTAGGAGGAAAGCGGCAGGTTTTGACAGCGCGTGTGCTAGCAGTTTTCAGGACGAAGTCGGGAAGTGTTTGGAAACAGGGCTGCTAGCATTCCCAACAAAGCTGGAGGAGTCTCTCCAGAGAACAAAAGGCAACACACACACATACACGCACATACTCAGGATGAGGACTTTCTTCTCTGTTGACATTAGAGTGAGTCAGAGGCTGACCCATGTTTGGCGGGAGGACAAATAATCACATCTTTGTTGGGGGAAATAGGGTCCAGTCATTTTCTTTCCGTTCTCCTGTTCTTATTCTCTCTTCGCCTCCTCTTTTCTCTCGATGGCTGCAGATCTCCACTGAAGTGTCTAATGAAGTCCTTATGACTACAAAATGTCCACGCAGAGGAACCTCAGCCATTTGCAGACATAACACTTTCTTTTCCACCGTGGTTCGCTCAACGTGACTTGTGGGCAGAGGGAAAAGAAAGATATGTTACCCGGAGGGTGGACACGGTGGAGAGGCCAGAAGAGTGCCCTTTTGTTGTTGGCAGTCTTAAGCTACAAATTAAACGAGAGAAACTTAGAACAGCCTTGAAAGAAAACTATTTATAATTTCATTAGTATTATTACTGCTCTCTATTCATTGTGAAACAAATTGTCCCAAGAGCAACAATTCTGGAAATTTGTGCTTTAGAAAAAATGTTGAATTTCCCAGTATCCTTGTCTGTTGTTTTTTTTTTTTTTTCCTTAAAAATTTCATGCATTGTTAGGGAAGAAAAGTCTAGTCTAACTCACAAATGCATCCTTATTCTCATGTATATTTGATACCGGCCCCAGTCTAATCTGATAAAGTGCACTTTGCCTGTGGTGTCTTACAATAAGCTGGCTGCATTAGTGCCGGGAAAAATCAATACCGATTTATAATTTACCATCGCAAAAACCTATCACTTTTTATGACCCTCCATCCTGGCTCATTAATATTACATTAAAACACACACACCCACTGCAACAGGGGGAAATTGTAGCTTGTCAGGTTTACAGCCATAAAGAAACCTTTAATTGGGCTTAGTTTGGGAATTCAGGCACAGATTTTGTTTATTTGTTTTCTTTTTAATATATAGTATTTACCTTGGTGGATTTTTAGATGATGCATAATATACTTATCTATTTCTCTGTAAAGAAAGAAGAAAAGTCTGTCACAGAAATTCCGAAATGTACTTGCACATAGCTCTCCAAGTATATATTTTAATTGTACCTAATAATATCTTCTCTGTTTTTTTGTAGCCTCCAAACCCTTTCCACTTGCTTCTTTCTTTCTTATTGTGTGAGTGTGTGATTTCTTTCTCTATGTGGAAGCATTCTAGCTGATGGTATTCTCTTATCTTTTTGGCTTGTCATAGTTGATATTTATTTTCCCCCTCCTCAGATCACGAAGAAGCTAAATGCCATCTTTTGCATTGTCTGTCTCCCAAAGAAAGGATGCATATTTGATATTTCTTCCACACTGAATGGAGAATATTACGTTGACCCTGCTTGGAATCGGAACGATGCTCCCAGTGCTTGCTTTTCCCTAGCAGAGAACTATAGAGTGCATGTGCATGTGTGTGTGTGTGTGTGTGTATGTCCTCAATTCCTTCACCTTAAAGAAACCCCAGAAGAAAAATTAACAATACTCTTTCCTTAAAGACCACATCTATTAAGCCGCTTTGCCCTCATGTGTTTTTAGACTTAAAAGTCTTATATCTAAATTCTTTCCAGATAATGTAAAAAAAATGATGTCACTGTTTATGTTGGCAGCCACAAGGTGCTCTATTTATTTCATACTATTCAAATAGTTTCCAGGGAATTTTTCCTGTTAATATCACGACGAACCAACCTCACCACATGGCTTGCTCCCTTTCCCTGGCTGCCTGAAAGGTTAAGGTCTCCCCCCCACACCCCCCTCTCAAAAAGAGGTAAAATGAAGTGTAAAGCAGAGCCAAATAAATAAATAAATAGGGGGAAGGGGAAATTCAGTGTGTTCTCAAGTGTGCAGTAGATCCGCACCATGCAGCAAATACATGTCGTGATTGGGTTTTTAAAAGACGTCCGCCTCGCCTCTGACTGACAGGGCCTATTGATTTTTTAGGTTTCTGCCGTCATCGGTTTCCAGCCTCACAGCGGCCGCGTGTCGGGGGTCAGGGCGCACCGGGGCGCAGTGAGCCAGCCCTCGCCACTTCCCAAAGTGAAGGGCCGCTGAAAGAAAATCAATCATGTCATAAGTGAGAAGCATCAAAAATTTTCCCCCTGTATGGCCAAGACCCATCAGCCTGTCTCCACTCAGTAGCTAAGGTTAGGCATCTGTCAAGTCAGACTAGGTGAAAAGTATTAGAAATGCCAGTTAACCCGTGGGTAGACTGTGTAGGTGCGATGCTGCTCTTCTCTTTGTCTGGCCATCCCGGAACCACACGACTGGCGTGTTCTCACCTCATTTTGGAGCGGGCAGCACCCATTTCCCACCCCTTTGGCCTCAGTGTCCCTCCCCGCTCTTCTCCCTCTTACTTAAAGCAGGACGGCTTGGGGCCTGGTGCCCTGGTTACTGAGGAGCTGATGAAGAGTCCAAATGGATGCTTTGGCTCAGCAGCCCACTGGGAGGCCAGGGCTGTTGTGTTTCACCAAGTCACACCGTGTGTGTTTCCCTGAGTGAAGCAGATTTTCTCCACCCTTTTGGTATCCAGCTTTGGAAACACACATTACGCAGATAAGTCTAAATTGTAAAAGTAATTGTGCACATCAGGGGTAGGAAATTTTTATTTGACCACTGCGCTGATGTTTCTGAACTGATGGGGCACTAGATTTTCTTCCTGTTTGACGAATGGGGAGGAAATATATTTTCACTTCTCAGAGAAATGATCTGGAGAATGCCATTCATTTGAAAGCGCCTTTTTCTATTTCTTATGTTCCAGATCTATATAATTCAATTGTAGAGTTTGGCAAAAGAAACAGTATTAAGTGACTAGCGTGGAGAAACCCTTTGACACATACCTTCTAATTCTGCATTTGGTAATTGGCTGGAATGTGATGATAGGTACCTTTCAAGATATAAATTATAGATGATGTATTCTGTGGGAAAATGATAGGCCTTGATTCTCATATTTTAGTTTGCATTTATTTTAATCAATACAGTGAAAATGAATAGTTTTGTTTGCTTGTCTGTTTGGCTGGCCAGGAAGAGTGGGTTGGAGAACTGGCTGCTGTCAGGCTGGCCTTACCTCGTGCTTTCCACCCACTCAGTGTCTCTCCTTTCAGGCTTGTCTCTGTTGGTTGACAGTGGTTCCATGATAGTCACTGCCAATTTAAGACCAGTTTGAAAGCTCCTTTCTGGAAAATCTGCAGGAGGAGTTCATTTAGGTGGAGGGGCAGATTCTAAGATCTCCTCTGCTTGGGGTGGCCACCTCAGGAGCATTAGAAGAACCTGAAACTGGATTGAACTGAGAGCTCTGTTGTAACTTTCCACACCTAAATTGACATTCACTGCCTGAACCAAGATGTATACTCACTAATAAATATTTTAGCTCTCTATGCTTCAGTGATTATGCTGGCCATTCCATACAGATAAAAAGACAAAATGTTTCTTTAATCAGTACTGTGATGTGAGACCGTTAAGGTAATAGTGCTTGAAACTATTAGAATCTTGAAGATATTGACTGGCTTGCTTTTGGCATGGCAATTATAATTACATTTTTAGGTTACATTTTATGGGTTTATACTAGTTATTCTAACATAAAAGAAATTGCTGTCCAGAATTTTAACAGAGGGGAGAATGATCTAGTTTGAAATCTTCAGCAGTCCAGGCATCAGGAGCTGCTAATATACCATCTAATTGTGATCAATACTTTCTTTTCTAGTTTCTGTAATGACAAGGCCTTTGCAATAAAAACACTACCATCTTTTTGAAATCCACAGAATGATAAATGACCCAGGCCAACTTGAGGGGGAAAGTGTGGCGTATTTTACATTCCTAGTGATTTATTATGGATTTGTGAACATAGCTGGTGTGAAATCAAACTAAGGGGGAAAGAGAGGGAAAGTACCCAACAAAGAAATCCATTCTGCCTAAAATGCCTAGGTTTAAGTCCCATTACCATTGATGTGAGCTAAGTACTCTCATCAAGGGGCTTAGGAACCCTTGAGTATTTAGATTCTTTTTGTTACATTACAGGAAAGGGAATAAAGCCAACACAACGAACCAGTACTTTGCTATGTATGAATGGGTAGGTCAGCCTACCTCACATGTTACATAAAAAGGACCAATTTGATTCTGTCTTGACAATAAATGAAAGCTTAGCTTTGAAGGAACTCTTAGCTGGGTCTGTTTGCTTTCAGAGACAGTATTTTTGGGCAGGCTCTAGAGGCAGGTTATTTCAGGTGTAAGAACGGGAATCTGCTTGTTTCATTAACTATTAGGGACTTACCTTCCTTTAGTGGAAAGCTGAATCCAGTCGTCCTCAATCAGGCTTCACCTGTGTGGGAGTGCATTGCTGTACTAATCAAGCTCAGCTGGTCATCCAGACCTGAGAGGCGAAGTATTTGAGGAAGTCCAATAGAGATCTGTGAACTTTATAGTAGTCAAAAGGGAAAAATGGGTACCCCTGGGTGACTCAGTGGTTTAGTGTCTGCCTTCGGCTCAGGTCCTGATCTTGGGGTTCTAGGATCGAGTCCTGTATCAGGCTCCCCATGGGGAGCTTCTTCCTCTGACTATGTCTCTGCGTCTCTGTGTGTCTCTCATAAATAAATAAAATCTTTAAAAAAAGTGAAAAATATGCCAACATGAGCCCCTTTTCAGCCTCTACCCTGATAAGGTATGGCCAATAGTGTTTTTCATGTGGCTACAGTTAAGTTTCTCAGTCTTTCCATTTTTGATTTTTGTTTATAGGTTGCCTGTTGACATTTTGCTTTAGACCAGGTCTTAGTACATAATATTTATGATTTCTTTCCATCGTCTTCCCTCCAACCTCCTTCCTCCCTCCTTCTCTTCTTTCCCTCTCCTCTCTTTCTTCCATCCTGTCCCTCAATATTTTTTTCTTTAAAAAAAACCCACTCTTTTTGTCAAGAGTTGAAAAAAACATGAAGGCTTTATATAGGATTCACAAATTTGGGACTGATACAATATATTTTCTGACAGGGTTCACTAGACGCTTGCATCTCTTAAAGAAAATTTCTGGTGTGATGTTGTAGTGAATGGATTTTTTTCCCCTATCAACCAGGAAATGTCCCATTTTCCTGCCTTAGTAAACATAGCACACAGTAAGTAGTAAGTACAAGGGCTAAGGGGTCTTGTTCATGTGTTTTCTTTGGTCAGGACTGTGGAAGGAGATACCAAAGGTGTAAGAGACTAGGTTTTTACATGAGGTTATTAAGCATCTCTTTTCTCCAAAATCAGGCTTGAGACAAAAAGGAAAAAAAAAGTGTTTTTTGTCCTTAAATATCCAATTCATCCTATCATATTTCCCACAGTGACTTTCCCCACCAAGGTCTTAATGCACTACTTTGAGAATGTCTCATCAGTGACCAGAGCTGACGGGGTCTTTGAACATTAGACAGTACCCATTAGTCAAGGTCCCTGGGCTAACATCTTTTGGATGGCATTTTCTTCTAAGTGTGCCATTAGTTAGTATAATGGACTGGTGTCTGTCAGCCTTTGGGACAGGACAAGAGAAGCATCCAAGACCCTTTGTTAGAAGAATGGGCTGTGTTTTCCTCTAACCTGGAAACATGTTCCCAGCAACATTTTAGCCCTTGAGACACAATAAATGTTAATGGCTTCAGTGAAGTCTTTATGATTTCCCAGGTCAGAAATCTTTTTTCCCCCCTTAAAATCTCAGATATGGATTTACAAAATACTCTTCAGAACCATTATGGTCTTTTGGGTAAATAGTTTTCATTTAAAAACATTTTTATATACACGTTTTTAAAAAGTGTTCTAAATATGTATTTTTACGATTGATCATGACAGCTCCTTAAAGAGCCATTCTTGACTATCAGGGAGGTAATGTGTGTGTATTCAAGAAATTGTCTACAAAAAAACCATCTCAAAACTGTGTATGTTTCCAATGAGGTTTTTTTTTCTTACCAATATATTTGAAAAAATTATGCAAATCAGATTGTCAAAGTGAGATAGTTCAGAGTTGAGGATTTTTGAAATGTCTCTCAAGTGGCAACTGAGAAACTCCAGGATGTGAAAGATCAGAACTGCTGGCTACCCTTACTTGAGACTGTGAACATAGGTTACCAGAGATTTGGGTGATTTGCCAGACTTTCTTCCTTAAGCTTATATGCTTTTGAAAGTTAAGACAAGACTTTGATTTTGTTGGATTCTTTGAACCATAGGTTGCTATCTAATCATAAAGGGCTTGCAATCAGTCAGAATAGGGTACCTACTTGTTGGTTTATTCAGACTTTTATTGAATATGCCATTGTGCTGGGAATTAGAGATATAAAGAGAGTAAGCTGCATTTATGTCTTGCAGAGCATGGAAACCTGTAGATACATTCAGAGCGGTAAATTCTACAAAGGAAGCATGAGAGAATGGGAGCACCAGTAATGTGCATTAGGAATAAGAGTAGGATTGCAATTGTAAGATAAGGGTGTCTGTAACTTTCCTCAGAGTTCAAGGTGGTTGCAAATGATCAAGGGTGCTGGGTCAGGTAGGTGAGATGGTGAGAATCAAACGATGACATTGTGTATGATTAACAGTGAGATTGACCATGACTACCACTCCCACTACTATTACTAGGGCTGGGTAGGCTTTTCTGGGGGCATTTGGCTAAGAATATACGTGACTTATTGTTTACTTCAGAGGATACATTTTTATCTAATTCAAGCAACAAATAATTATTGCATGCCTTCGGTGTGCTAGTAAATTGGGGTATAGTGTTCTGTTCTCATGGAACTTATATAGTATTCGTGGGCCTGGGGCCCTGGAGTTCAGACATTAATGAAAAAAAAGCACACACATAAATGTGAAATCTATAATGTGATAAGTCTGTGAGAG
Source organism: Canis aureus (assembly GCF_053574225.1). Lineage (NCBI taxonomy): Eukaryota > Metazoa > Chordata > Mammalia > Carnivora > Canidae > Canis > Canis aureus. The sequence continues at coordinate 53,338,427 of NC_135614.1, forward strand.
AGGACACCAAATATTTGGTTGATTTTTTAGGGTCTATCTAATGGAGGTAGGGGAGTGTGTATGGTGATTTGACCTAGTTTGAGAAATGGCCTGGGAAATGTCCAAGAAGATGGTGACAGAAGAAAGAGGGATAAGAAGGTGGTGAATGGGGTGACATTGGAGTGGCAGGATACAGGAGAATATTCCTCCCTAGAATATTCCTCCCTAGAATATTTTCCTCCCTAGAATATTCTAGGGAGGAAAAGTGGGAAGGAAGAGGGAAAGAAAGCAGAAGGAGACATGAAAGACAGGATACAAGCAAGGGAATATAGAATAGAATAGAATAGAATGGAATAGAACAGAATAATAGCCTTTCTTTCTGCCTTTCCTTTTCTCCTTCATTCTTTTGTGCTTTCAACAAATATTTATTGAGTACCTCCTAGGATTCAAGCACTGGTCTAGGCACTGGGGATCCAGCATGAATTCAGTGGTAAAAACAAAACGAAATAGCTCTCTGCCCACATGGAGCTTACATTTTTATAGGGGGAGACGAACAATAAGCACGTAAAATATATAGGATATCAGATGGTGATGAATTCTACTGAGGAAAATAATTCAGGAAATGGAGAAAGGGAGTATTTAGGGTGGGATTGGCATTGCTATTTGACAAGGCTAGAGAGCTTTTCCATGGGATGCCTGGGTGGCTCAGTGGTTAAGCATCTGCCTTTGGCTCAGGGCATGATCCTGGAGTCCCGGGATCAAGTCCTACATTGGACTCCCTGCATGGAGCCTGTGTCTCTGCTTCTCAGTCTCTCTTTCTGTCTCTCTCTCTCTCTTTCTGGCTCTCATGAATAAATAAAATAAAATCTTAAAAAAAAAAAAAGAAATACAGTAGCTTGATAAAGTGTCTCTGACAGGTTGCTAATTGAGCAAAGACCAAAAGAGCAGAAGGGAGTGAGCAGATATCTAGGGGAAGTAAAGTTAGAGCAGACCAAGCAGTGTGAAGTGAGACCCCGAAAGAAGAGTGGATCTATGAAGCTTGAAGAAGAGTAAAGGAGACAGTGTGATCAGAACAGAACAAGCAAAGAAGGGAGTAGTAGGTAGTACTGCCAGAGACAGAAGGGAGCTATTTTGTAGGCCATATAAAGATCTTGGGTCTTTACATGAGATGGGAAGCCATTGGCAGTAGATGAGAAATAGATGAGAAGGTTTTCAGGCAGTGATGAAGATGTCCATCCAGTCATTAACAGTAAGTAAATGGATCCTAAACTAAAGGGAAGTATTTCCTGGTCTGGTGTTTCCTGAGTGAAACTGTAAAACCGTTGCAATTTAAGATTAATTTTTTTTAAAATGGCTTCTGAATCAGGTCCACTAACAGGATTTTTCATGTGATCTTTATTCATAAAGATGCATTTTGGGATTATTCCTTTTCACCCATTAGGAATCTGCTTTGATAACCCTATTGCTAAAATTCTTTCCGAACTATTTAGTTGTGTGACAGTCATACACCGAAATAGGCAGCTTGTGTGCTATATGGGTAGAGTGAATGAAATAAACTCAGCTGAATTTTGAGTGACAAGGTACCCAGCTGGGAGGGTGAAAGAGAGGGGAGGGAAAAGGAGCAGCTGGGGATGCAGATTGAGGTGGGCAGGCAAGACAATGGCCTGTCCTGATAAGCACCTTTTTGCAAAGGTCATCAGTCAGTCACCAGGACTCAGCTCAGACACCTTGGCTTTTGTGCAAGCTGGAGTTTTATTCTTTAGAGAAACCAGTGGTATCTCTAAAAGGAAGGTTAAAAATCACCGTGGCAATTAACAAGATGATCAAGAAGAAGAAATATTTTGCTATTCATATCTAAATACTTCATTGTCCATATAGAAGTGTCCTTATTCTCTTTCCCTTTCTAGCATCAGAGTGGTATTCCTTTGATAATAATCTTTGATATTAATCTTTCAGCACTAGAAAGCAGTTCTAAAGTTATGGGCTCCAGATTCTCTCTGCTTTTACCAGGTGGAGGCGAGAGAGCTTTTCCAGAGTATTACTTAGCTCTCGAAGACAACCCTGAATGGGTGTTGGTTTGCTGGACTTTTTAGAGGCCACAACAAAAATCTTCTGATATTTATACCTCTTCAGGCTTTGAGGCCATTTGCAGTGTCTTTGCTTGTGTTCTTTTGATTTTCTCCTCCGCAATTCCCTTCTATAGCATTTGTTCTAGGAAACAAAGAGGTCCTTGTGAGGCTTGGGGCAAACTCTCCTTCTTGATTTCCAGTGAATATTCATCATGCACAATCAGTGAGTCTCTTTAGGCCTTGACCTGAGTTGGGAGGTATGTGGTAACCCAAGCAAAAGCAAAGAAGACCCTAAGAAGGGAACCATTGAGAGCTGGTGCTGTAGGGTCCTGGAGCTTAATACTGAAAAGTAATTTCATTGATGTTTGCTTGTTAAAGCCCACGTTTGCTTTTCTTGGAGGTCAGCTCCCAAACCTAGCTGACTTTTTACAGTCATTCATTTGGCTGTAGGGAGCTAGGATTCGCAGACCTCCTCGGACAGGCTATTTCCTGGGACCAGTGGGGATAAGAACAAATATCATTCACACGGTGATTTTCATCATCAAAGTACTTTCTAAATAGAAACGAATTCCGCTTGCAAGAATCAGGTTAAGCATTCTTATCCCCACTTTATAGATGGGTGTGCCCAGATTTCATTATTCCGAAGATAGATTTTGAGTCCACGACAAATGTACTTAGCATTACAGTCAATTGAAGATGAAAAGGCCTATTAGGCTGCCCAGCATCACCCCTCCCTCTCCACCTCCACACAACCAGAACAGGAAGCTCCCTGCAATCTACTTTCTACTTCTTTGGCCTGGCTTCGTTTAAATGTCCCAGGGGACCCTCCCTATAAGTCTAACCTTGGAGAAAGAATCTCCTTCTAAAAAGCCTCTTTTGTGTTCTCAGTGCTGCGACCACCCCCCTCTGCTGAAAGGCTCTTGGAAGTGAGAGGAATATGGTTGGAAGTCTTTTTTCCTTTCTCTTTTAGGTGAATTGCAAATTCCAAGAGTCACATGTGTATCTTTCCCTTTCATAGTAGATTTTTATATGCCTTTCTGGTTTACTAACAGACATACTGGATTTTGAGTTACAGTTGGGACATGAGCTCATGAAATTAGTCTTAACTGCTTTAACCTGTGGGTGCTCGTGTTTATGGAATAAGCAAGTCATAATCGCTGACCACAGCCATTAAAATCTGATGTGAGTCAACTTTGAGTACAAAGACTTTCTATAAGCCAAACCTCTTGAAGCAGAAATGATCACAATTTAATATAATGAGAATAATTAATAAGGAGTGTGCCAGTGACCTTGAATATTAATATTGTTTCCTTTTCCTGTAAACAAACCGGGCTATTTTATTATTATTTTAGTGTGTAATTTGGCATAAACACTCCTTTTCACATAATTTCCCCAGGTGACTTTTGTCTCCTTGGCAATTTCCGGCTTTAATAAAGAAAACCTAATTAAGAAGGAGCTGTTGATTGGTTTGCTAGTGTAATTAACACAGGTGATGCTAATGAGTTTCTATGAAACCGTTGGTTTATGGGAAAAATAAACAGACCGCTGTTGCATATGGCCCAACTGATATGTGCACTCTGGAAGAAATGATGATTTCCCGGTCTCCTGTGAGTGGTTTGTGGGCATGGAATAGGCAGATAAAATACTTTATAAGATTCATTAGTGGAACTAGACCAAATTGGAAGCAAAAGTTGCAGTGTTAGGCGATATTAAAAAATCTGATCTCTGATTGTACTTGTTAGGTCTGTTTTTTTTTTTTCCCCATGTGCCTAAAAGGGGCAGATTCCTGTTGTTTAGGGTGGGTTTCTGACCATCATAGTAGCCATTTTAAGTTGGCAAAGCCCCCAGCAGACTTTCTAGAGACATTTTAAGTTTCATTCTCTTCGCCCTAATTTTGCTCATTAACCCTTGGAAATGCATTGACCAGGAAAGCACATGGAATTCCTATAGAAATTAAAACTCCTGAGACCCTTCTTTCTTGGTCTACAACTGTTTCCTGTGGGACACTTGGTATTTATATTTTCAGGGGCATCCATGCTAGTTTGGTCAATCCAGAATAACTTAAAAGAAGCAAATTTTCTCTTTCTGTCTTTCTTTGCTGGGTTGGGAGAGGAGGTAGAGACCATGGTTCAGATTTCATTTAGCAGCAACTTTATAAGATGAACAATATTCGTGGCATCGATGCACATTTTCTCATTATAAATTTTATTTAGAATACCTGGCTGTTATTTGTGATAATTTATAGATACCATCCTCAATGCAAAGTCGATTTTTGAAGTTATTTACATAAAAGACTTGATATACCGAGAACTTTCATGTTTACCTAGTTTTTCTGAACCTCGTTCCTTTTCCATTGGTGTGTTTTCTCAAGTCCGTCCCTTAAAACATGTGTTTTTTTCTTTATTTTCATCTCACTTTTATAATCAGCAAGTCAGTTCTTCCTCTTTTTTCCCCCTACCTCCAAAAATGCCTGTTCTACTTTCTCTCTCATCTATTGCTATGTGACAGAAAAGCCAGAGACATTCTGTGTCTCGCAGTGCACCTCCAGGGACATCTTTTGAACTCTCATAATTTGTATTTATTGCCACCCACTTTGTAAGTTCACAGTTTAATTTGCCAGCAGTGGCAGTGTTAGGCCGACACAGTAAAACAAGATAACGTTAAAATGTCAGAATGAGAGGGGGCATGAATGATGCATTACCCCTACTAGGACTTGCACTTGTCATTCCCTTCCACCAAAGTGATGTTAACTACCTTTTGAGAGCTTTATCTGACTGGTATTACTCAGAAATAGGATCATTAGTTCACTGTTCTGATTAGGAAGCTGCTATGCTTGATTAACTCTTCTTGGACTAGGATCTCAGTGGAAGCATTAAATGAATAGCACAGACTTAGACATCTAGAACTAATTTATAATTATTTTTTTGCAATTATTTGTAGTTGTTGACATGTGTTTTTCCATGATGTGGTATTTAACCAGGATGAGTTAAACCTACTGGAGAAAAGACAAGCGTGTTTGAATTGCGCTTGTAATTCACATTTCAGGGAAGGTCTGCTAAAATTTTAAAATGATTTCCCCCATGGATGGATGCTAAGGCATCATTCTTAATAGCATCCATGTTTATTCCCAAACCTTTTGAAATTTCTCAGTTTGGGAAATTGGCCCTTTTGTAGTTTTCGCAGACTTAACTCTCCTAGGAGGAAACTGATGGAATTCATGTTTATTCATGGTGGTGACTCCATGTACAAGAAGAGTTAATACGTGTCTTGAGGAAACTTTCCAAGTGATAAATGTAGGGTATTGGGAAGGGAAACACCTCCTCCCTTTCTTATTCCCCCAAACCACCTTCTACTGTTCTTTCCCTCTCTAAATTTTTCTTTCCAATTGTGCTGCTGAAATCCTAGCATATGGATTCTCTGGTTTCTGACTAAATACATAACTCCTCTTTCCCCTTCCAAACATATGCTTGATACTCAGACTTTAGTGTAAGGTTCTCTTAAGAGCTGGTTTTGATAGGGAATGTGTTGAAAGGCTAGGACATGAATATGGGCATGGCACCTATGAGGAACTTTGTCCTGGAACAAGGATCTTGATGGTAGTGAAGACTTCTGGTTCAGCCTTTCTGAAATAAGAATATTTTTCATCCTATGCTTCCCTACAGGAATTGAGCTACATGGAACAATCTATGAGGGATCTGTGAACCTTGTTCACCACTGTGTGTGCAGGGTCTAACTCTCCTGGGTGCTCAGTATGCATTTATTAAATGGAATGGATGAAGCGATCACTGAAGAGCAGTGGAACAGTGCTTCAGTGAAAGTACTTCCCCCCATGAAAGTACTTCCCTCTCAATGTCTTATTTCCTGAAAGGGCTTTTTATCTGGGTAGATCCAGAAACTTGAATTGTTATAACAGATGCTTCTGATGAACCTGGGGTTACCCTGAGCATATCCCATTATCTTCCTTTATCATATACTTGACATCTGCCTTAAGTTACTATCCTTCACTATCTGCTCAAGTCAGGCTATGTTCTCTTTGGAGATTTCTTGGCAGCTAACCCTTGCTGTGGATACAGATGAATTGGCCTTCATCTATTTGTATTAAAGATGTAACCATGTGGCAGATGGTAACTACACTTACCACAGTGAGCATAGCATACTATATAGAATAGTTGATCACTATGTCATACACCTGAAGCCAATATAACATTGTATGTTGATGATACCTCAATTAAGAAAATGTAACCATGACTTGCTTGTCTGAGAAGATGATTCTAGCCTTATTTTTAAGACCAAGCCAGGTGCCTCTCTTTGGAGGACAAGTTTAACCAAGGGGGAAGCTGAATATCAGTTTAAGAATTCAAAGGAGAACTTGGTTTCAGAGTAATGTTGAGAAAACCCTAAGAAGTACAAAAAAGGGAGTATGTATTTGGTTTGAGGATTCTTGGGTCTATTAGTTGCCTTCTAAGAGTATACTTTTTGTCAGGGTGAATCATTTATAGTGAATTCTGGTTTATTGATATTTCTCTCTGTGAGCCTCTTTTTCAATGGTTTTGCCCTGGATTGCCCAGAGAACTGATGCTCTTTGAGATTTGGCTATAATGCTGCTTTTGTAGAGTGGAGAAATGAAAGCAGAGAAAAATAAGTAGTTTTCTATAAGCCTGTGTGAAAAGGCAGTAGTCAAATTGGAAAGACTTTTTTTTTTTTCCCTGTCATACTTCTGTTGGGAAGCTGTTTGATCAATATGGGTCAGGCTTGATGAAAACTATTTTAAAGCTACTCTCGTGTGGAAGTTCCCTTCCTATACCCTTTCTTAGAAGGGAAGGTGGGAGTAGAGTTCTAAAAGAAAAGCTATTTGGCCAAGAAAATATGAAAACTTTTCCCCAGGTCAAAGTTGAACATACCAGCATGTGCTTTGGGGAGGTGACAGATGTGACTTACCCCAGAAATAGTTGTTGTAGCAGAATTATGAGTACTTTCCTAAATCTTTCCCTCTGCATTACTCAAGATTTCCTGTGCCCTGCGTTGTCCCAGATAGAGAACAAAATGAAACTCTCACCAATTTTGTCTACCTTTTTTGCTCTAAGCCAAGGCTTTGCAGCACCATTAGGATGTAGATTATCATATTTAAAACCTGTGATGACACCGTTGTACCCATCTGAATGATTAATCTGCTCATTAAAAGAGTGCCGATGGGCTAGTCTAATTGGAACATGGATCTTCTTAAAGGACGTTACAGGGTCGGGAATAGGAAATATTACTCATAACATAAAGTAGGGATTAATTATGCTACTAAATACTACTGTGTGAAATTTACATATGCGTCTGGTTGGAGACAAGGATTAGAAAAAGTGTAGCATCCCATTTTGTAACATTTATGTCAACTTTAAGACAGGTGGTGTGTTCCTTCTTTAATCCCAAATCTTAAATCAACATTTACAAAAGCTGTTATAAACTCAAATGCCACAGAAGGCTTAGAGGTTGGGATAAACACAGAATTTGCATCTGTGAATCACTGTGATTTAACCGTATGGATTTAAAAAAAAAAACTGCAAAGATCCAAAGCTGCAGAACAATCTTTACTCTCTGTTAAACCCTAAACTTCTGGATAATATTAATCTTCCTAGAGGAGAATGAGAGTACAATTGGTAACTTTAAGAAAATATGCAAATCTGTTGAGCACAAGTTTACAAGCTTTTTTCTTCTTTTAATAACGTTCCTTTAAACAAATAATATGTATGAAAGATGTAAGAGGATTGCTGTAGTTGCAAAGAGGATGGGAGTTTCGAAGTGCCACTTCAGAGCTTTTCTGCTTCGGGGATCCTGTAGCAGCAATTAAAAAAAAAAAGAGCTTGATAACAATTTTTGGGTTGAAAAGGACCTTAAAAAGTTTTTCATCCTATTTCCCTCATTTTATTTTTGTTTTCTTTAAATTTTTCTCAAGTTGATTTTATTTTTATGTAAAGATTTTATTTTTAAGTAATCTCTATGCCCAGCTTGGGCCTCGAACTCACAACCTCAAGATCAAGAGTCACATGCTCCACCATGACTGAGCCAGCCAGGTACCTCTATATCTCCCTCATTTTAAGACAAGGGAGCACAAAGCTTACACAACTAGTTAGTGATGAGCCAGAGCTAGAAACCAAAATCTCTGACTTACAATCCAGTGCTGTTTTTGGTTAAAAATACGGCATCTCTAGTCTGGTTACCAAAAAACCTGACATGTTGGATTACTTGTTGAACACGCCATGTCTTAAGATATCTCTGTTTACTGAAGTCAGATCTGTTTGACAAATGTGAAATACATTCTTACACATCTTGAGGACTTGCTGCATTTTCACTGCTTGAAAATTCATATTCTTTTTTTACTTGTAGGCAGATGTCACTTCATGTGTGTAGTAAAGAAAGGCAAGTTGCTCCTCCAGAGTAAACATTCTTCCATGCTAGCTGGTCTAGTCAAAAGGAGGAAGATCAGGTTACTTGTTTATTAGTGGGCCCCTGCCTGTTTGAGGAACTGAAAGGATTACCTTTTAGTTTTTAAGATGCTGCCAAGTTCAGAGTTTCCTTAGGCTTTGGTGACCACATGAGGTTTCTGGGATTGGGGAAGCTTTGGGCTGAGAATGATGAGCTGAAAAGTATGTTACCAGGTTACCAGTTCAAATGCTTGCATACCTCTGGACCCGCTCAGCCACTTCCCATGTTCATTCTTCCCTCTCCATCTCATTGCACTTGTGTAATTGAATGGAGTTCGCCATCATCATGCAGACTACTACAATAACTTCCTGGCTATCTCTTGGCCTCTAGCCTTGAGTGGGCTCCATCTGTTGCCTGCACAGCAGCTAGAATGAGCTTTCTAAAACCCTTCTGACCTTACTCTCTTGCTTAAACCTGGCTGTCAGTTGGATGACCTGGCTCCTAATTGTCCCAGAAATAAAAGTCCCAGCTTTTTAGCATTGCATACAGTATTTCCCCTGGCCTCATTTCTCATTCCTCTCTTCCTTATGTGGGGCCACCTGGCACTGATACAAATTCCCCATGCACTGTGAGCTGGTTTCGTCTTTGCACCTTTCCCTCAATAACTGAATATCCTCCTTAGCTTTCTCTATGCCTGAACTTTCATCTAGTTGTCTCTGACTTTTCCTCAGGATTAAGTTCAGCATTAGCTTCCCAAAGAAGCCTTTGCAGACCCATTTATCTATGATAGAGTGTGCACCGCACTCTCTTTCATGATACTATTCACACTACATGGTGGTGCCTCACCTTATAGCTCTCCCTCATGAAGGCAGGAAACCTATTATTGTCTAACGTATTGCTATTTCTCGGGACTATGTCTGATTCCAAGGAGGACATCAATAAATGTTGAAGGAAGGAAAGAAAGAAATAAACCAGGACAAGAATTCTCACTCTTTTAAGTTGTGTGGAAAGAAAGTCCTAACGTTCTTTGTCTAGCTAGCCATTCTATGATATACTGTCTTTCAGGAATAGCTGGATCAGTGCCTTTTTATACCCAGCTTTAATGTTTTGGTTCAATATCTTTGTTTTTTTACAAAACAAAGTCACCTGAGTACCATAGAAATCAGTTGACCTCCACTTTCTCTGGTCACACCTTTAAAAACACTGGTTCTCTGATGTTCTATGGTTATTTCACCTCTCGGGCTCTGTAATGTGTTTTGCATGTAGGCAGAAACCTGTAATCAAGAGAAGAGGTTGGGAAGTTGTTTTTCAGTTGGAGAGAAAAGCCTTTGTCATGGATTTTGGAGTATTCTGTAAGCTGGAGTTGTGGCATGTCTTGGAGGTCAGTTCTAAAGATATACTTGCTATAATCTCATGTAAGAGATGACTTTCAAAGAAGCCTCTATTGTCATTCTGTGAAAGTTAACAGCAAAGTATCATTGCAAATCTGTTGAAAGATGTTTGTTTTTTGTGGTAAACCTCTGAACATTTTTAAGACTCAAAAGTGGTGTGCAGGGAACCTTTCTTTACAAATTCAAGTCTGGTGGAATACCATAATTGTCCAGTGGTGAAACAAACATTTGGGATAATATTCTTCAGTGAATATCATTCATTCCTGGACTTCCACAGTCTTCAAGTGAAAATGAAAACTATAGGCCACCAAGAAGTTAACGAGACACATTATTATAGTCAAATTTTGTTGGCCAGGAGGCCAGGGAAATGGAGTGGTTTGTGAATTTTTTCCAGCTTGCTGGTAGAAAAGAATTTCTTTGTCTTCTTTGATAAATAATGGTCTGGCTATGGAGATGCTATGTAGGAGGCATAAGACGTTGGGCTAGATGTGAACTAACTCTTGGAAATCCCTGGGCTGTTTTCCTAAATTATAGAATTATGGGCCTTTTGAATAGAAAGAACTTATAATCTGTTAAAACCTTGTCCTTGAAGAAGTAGAAGTGGAGATCACAGAGATGAGTCAAGTGGCCCAAAGTCCCAGAGCTAGGCAGTCCTGCAGATAGGTTTTACACCTGGTCGTGGGACTTCTGATTCATTGTCTTTTGCCCTATACTGCCACTCTCTACAGGGGCTTTAAAGAGCATGTTTCTTACCCCCCACTCTAGGCCCAGTTCAGAAAGCAACGCTGATTAATGGAGGAGACTAAATAGGATGTGACAAGTCATAGTCTGATAAAACAACACTTTGCTATAGTGGCACTCTGGTTTATAGCACTGAGGTCTTCATCATTCTGTAACCTCATAACAAAACATTTTCCTAGGAAGTGTGGACTCAGAGTTGCAGCTGTAATCGTATTTGCCAAGGAAGCACTTTTTTCTGGCCGGCACAGTGCTGCTGCCTTTTAGATGGGGTGTATGGGTCTGCAGTCACCCTTGTCGCTGCCGTTCCCAGCAGCTTTGCTCAGTTAGATTATTGGCCTGGTCTCAGAGGCTTTTGAATCAGGAGCTCTGGGTTCCCGTGATCTTTTGTTTTGTTTGGGACCTAAAGGAAGGCAAAGCTGGAGATGCCCATTTTATTTTCAGCGCATCTAAGAAGGGGGCCTACGTTTTGGGGGTGGGCTGGTTGTTGGCAATGTTGTTGACATGCTTGGAAGCATACCGCCTCTCAAGCTGCTGCTGGCTTTATCAAATCACTGAAACCAAGCCCCGTGCTACCATCAACATGAGGCCAAATCTGTCACAACTGGCAACCTTCAGCATTTGTAGGAGAAGACGGTTAATCAGTCTGTGCATCAGTACAGATGTAAGGCAAAAGCAAATAAGATTAGTGCATTTGTGCCACTAATTGCTCAGGTTTATACAAAAGGTGGCAAGATTTTCCTGTCCTGTCTGGAAGAAGACTTTCTAGGATTTAGAGTTTTCATTTTTCTATCTTAAAAAAGTTCTCACTCACTCTCTTTCTCTCTGTCTCTCAGAAACTTAGACCAAAAGAAAAAAAAAAGATTATTTTTTAAATAGAAATGATCTCCACAGATGGAAGTTTTATGGGATGGTGGGTGGTAAGCATGTCATTTATTTCTTGCTCCTATAATTTTTTAAAAATAATTTTTAAAATTAAAGGAGTAACTTTTTTTGTAGAAAACTTCAGAGAATACAAACATGAAAACAGAAATTATTTTTATCCACTCACTTGAAAAATATTTAACATTTTCTGTAGTTTGTTTCAGAAATTTTCTATAAATATATTAAAACCATGTATTTATGAAATTGAAATATACTATTTCTGTATTTTGACTTTTAAATTTAATATATTGTGTATATTTTAATGTATCTCATAATTTAAACAAAATTGTGCAGCATTACATTTTGTGGATATAACTTATTTAACCATCCTCTTGTTAGCCTGTTTTTAGTTTTTTTGTCCTTGTTAAAATGGAGCAATGAGCCACTTTGTACATAAATCTTTGGGATGCAATTTGATTTTTTTTTCTTTAGGTTAAATTCCTTGAAGTGTAATCTTTGAATTAAAGGATATGCATATTTTTACACCTGGTACCTGTTACTAAATTTTCCTCCATAAAGACTTTACCTATTTATTCTCCCACAACCATTTTAAGAGAATTCTGTTTATGAGCATCCTCAACCGAACTTCCTCACTTAAAAATCTTTGTCAACTTAGTAAACTGAAAAATACTAATATTTACTTCCTATTTTAATTTGTGTTTTGTATCTAGTAAAGAGGTTGAATTTTGCATTTTTTGGTCATTTATATATTTTATTTGTTAATTGTTTCTTCATTTTCTTCTTTTCCTTTTTAGTTTTTTCTCATTGATTTTTTACTTAGATTTTAAAATAATAAATATTTATTATCTACTTTCTATAGGAATTTGAGAATAGTGATAGTCATCTGAAGGCTTGACTGGGGCTGGGGACTGCTTCTAAAGACGTAGCATCTCAAGGCTGTCGGTGGAAGATTCAGTCTTTTACTACTTAAGGCTTTCTAAGATTGCTTGAGTGTTTTCATGGCATTTAGAATATGTGGACATAGTTTAAAACCATCATAGAGCTTATCTTTTTTTTTTTTTTTGCAATATGTCGTTCAAATATTTTCCTACAGTTTGTTATTGGTCTTCTAATTATAATTTTTTCATATTCAGAGATTTAAAATTGTACTGTATTTAAGTCTCTTAATCATAGACTTATTAAAATCTTAAAATGCTTCTATGCCGGTTGGTAGATAGCTGCTGCCCTGAGGCCTCCTCCCCTTCCTTCTTTCCTCCTTCTTTTTTTTCTTTTTTTCCCCTCTAATTTTATTGAGAAATAATTAGCATACATCACTGGGTAAGTTTAAGGTCTACAGCATGATGGTTTGATCCACAAAGACTGTAAAATTATCACCATGGTAGGTTCAGCTAACAGCCATCTTCTTATATAGATACAATAAAAAGAAAAGATTGAAGAAAAGGAAAAAGGAAAAAAAAAGTTTTTGTATTCTGATAAGATTGTTGGGATTTCCCCTGTAATGACTTTCCTTTATATCATTCAGCAGTGTTAGCTATAGGCCTCATGTTGTACATGACATCTCTAGTATTTACTTATAACTGAAAATTTGTACCTTTTGACCATGGTCCTCCATTTCCATCTCCCCCTAACTTCCACCTCTGGTAAGCAGTCTGATCTCTTTCTAGAAGATTTGGGTTGTGTGTGTGTGTGTGTGTGTGTGTGTGTGTGTTTGCTTATTTGTTTGAAGATTCAACAGGTAAGAGAGATCATACAGTATTTGTCTTTCTCTATTTCACTTAGCAGAATGCCTTCAAGCTCCATCTATGTTGTCACAAATGGTATGATCTCCTTGTTTTTTATGGTTGGACAGACCCTTCTTTATCAATTAAGAGGGTCTCTCCTGGAACATTGAGGAAGGTGGGTGTCCTGGATCCCAGACTGATACATGTTGGTATCAGTCCTGCTATTTTGAATATCAACCCTAACTAAGGACATATAGACACATCCTTCTTATTTTGTCTATTGATTGGTCTGTATGGTCTGATTCCCTTACGGGCACAATTTAAATTTATATAGCTATATAATGTTTTAATATTATAACCCCCTTCAATTTTCATAACAATTTTTGCTTATTTATTCTTGTATATAACCTATAGAATCATTTTTAAGATAGTTCTTTTAAGAATCAAAGTTATATTAAAGTTTGAAGAAGTTGACATCTATACTCTATTAAGCCTTCCTAAAGTGAATGAATATGTGAATGAGTATATATAGATATATATGTATCTCCATTTATTCAGGTCTTTAATATTCTTAAGTAGAGTTCTTATTTTATTTTATTGTTTTGGTTGTGCTTATTCCTGTTTTATCATTTTTAAAATCTTCTCTTTTTTTTTGCTTTTGAGAATAGCATTTTTATAAAACACAGGCAAAATGGTTATTACTGTAATTTATTGTTTGCATATGTTAATTATTCAGGAGTCCTTTAAGAGGGTAATTTTCCAAGTTTCAGAAAATGAAAATTTACTAACATCCTTTAGAGAACCTCCTCTCCCTAGGATTTCAAATCACCTTGCTATGATTCACAAAAATTCTGGTCACTTACATTGTGTAAATAGTTCAAAATGACCAGGACAGCTTGAGTAATGTGTGAATCACCTGGGCCAGTTTACTACTGATATCCAAAATACCAGCCTTTAAATTTCCTGTTTCTGAATGTTTCTGCTTGAAATCACTCATGGTTTAAAATGCAAATAGCACATGGCATTGAACCTGAGGAGTGTTGTCACGATTTGAATGGGATGATTTGAAACAGCATTTCTGGTTTTATAAGATTCTCTCATCTGGATCTGAAGCTTGTTCCAGGGAATACAAGGTCTTTACCCCCCTATGTTATAAAAATGATTGGGTGACTGTTAGCAAAGCAATAATACCAGTGGGATGTGTATATTAACCTGTCTGTGGGGGGAAAATGCTGAGAGCAACAGGCCTATAATTTAGGTAATAGCGTTAGTCTATGAAAAACATGCTGCTTTTGCCTTGATGCTAATCAGGAAACCATCAGACAGTCTTCCCTCACTGAGCAAGGGCAGGGCGGGAAGGAAGTCAGCTGTCATCATGTTTTTGAAGAAGAAAAAAATGAGAGGTGAAGTGAACTCTGTGATAGGAACCTCACTCTAAAGCCGCTTCCTGAATCTAAAGGTGTGGTAGTCCAATCAGTAGCACAAATTGGAGGCATCTGATTTGCATGGATTAACAGGAGTGGGTCACAACCTTCTGACAGGTCAATGGCACCACTGGGGATTTGAAGAAAACTTTGATTCTTCCTCTTTTCCCCCTCTACCATGAAGCAATCATGCTGTTCTATTGTAAAAGAGGATCCCTTACTTAGAAAGCCAAGCTTGTCATTTAAATTCACCCAAGTTAGGACACCACGGAGCTCTGTCAGATGTCAGTCTCAATACTGCAGGAGAATGTTTTTCAACAGCTTTCTAACCCCTTTGCCTGGAAACACAGAGGCCTGGATAAAGGGGGAGGGGCAGCTGACTGGGGCTTGGACGATTTTTACAAAGGCAAGATTGGAATTTTTCATTTAAGGCAGGTTTTCTTTTTCTTTGCTTTTTCTTCTTCTTATTTTTTCCCCTTTTTGTCCTTTAAGCCTTGTGTCAAAGATATTTCCACAAAAGGGGAATGAAAAAAAAAATCAGATTGGTTGTAAAGACTCCTTCATTTGAGGGTCTCCTTGGAGGCATTTAAGCCTGAGAGTGATGTTGGTATTTTTCTGCATCAGAGGTGATGGCTGTTTGCCAGTCACTTCCCTTGAAAAATATTGTTTGGCTTTAAGGTAACTATGAAATGTTTGGCAGAGGAACCATCCGTGGCAGAATATGGACAAAGAGAAATGGAAATTTTCCGATTAAGCCTTCTAGGCCCCTGGTGCCCAATCCAATCAAAATAAGAGGCACATGCCATCAAAGTGAGGCTCAACTTCACGGAAGCACCTTCTGTCACGGGCCTTCAAATGGTAGTCGTACCGTCAGGACTGTTTTTTCCTTATGCCCCGATTAACCAAATGCTCAGGAGACAGTGTGAGCCGAGAATTCTAAAATATTTGCTTGCCACTTACAATTTTCTACATTTATCAATAATCGTTTATTAAGCCTGTCCAAAGGCCAGACATTGTGCCACGCATTGTTCCAACAATATAGTGTTGGTTCTTGCCTCCTTGGGATTTCCTCTTCAGGTCGGCCTCGTCAATTTGCTTTTCTTACGCGTCTTGATCTTCGCAATTTGAATTCCTGGGCCTTGCTGGAAAGGGTCAATATGTCATTCTTTCTTGCATTCACCCCCATGTTTAGCATCGCAATTCCTCCACAGAAAGTTGGGTGAACTTTTCCTCTAATTTGATCGGTTATTTGTCTAATGTTTAAATTTGCAAAGCCTCAGTTTTCTCATCTGTAAAACAGGGATAATAATACCTCTCCCACAGTGTCCTTGTAGAATAAATGATACAGTGCTTGTAAAGCACTCAACAGAGAGCATGGCACGGGTGCTCATACATTTGGGAACTGTGAGTATTTTTAATCAGTAGAATCTGAGTGATAGTGTGTGCTTAATACCTAGAACCTCTGTTCTCGGTAATGCCATTGGAATCTCCCTGTAAGATGTTATACTTTTACTAAGCACTGTCTCTTCCAAAGAATCAATGGTTATTTGGATACTTGAAAAATGACTTGGAAGATCCTGAGGTCAAGATTTGAGACAAGTTTTCAGTGGTTATTGTAGATGACATACCTGACAGGGTGTGTGTGTGTGTGTGTGTGTGTGTGTGTGTGTGTATTTTAAGATAAGACCTATAATTAAGCTTCCAGTTATAATTCCAGTTTTGAACTCCAGGAGTGAAAAGCCCCTAGAACTTCTTTCTCATGGCTTCTCTTCCTTTTAACGGCATGAATGTCCTTTTGGAGGTGGGCCTTGTCATTCTCCTCCTGGTGTAAACATGCAGAGACCATTAGGGTGCAACACAGTGAAAGGAAATTGCCACATAGAATTTGATCTGGGAAGGCCTATGAGGTGATTTGGCCATACTAGCTCCAAAGTAGCAGCCCCGCTAACAGAATAGGAGGTGGATTAGAGCTTGTGCACTGGAGTTCCACCTGGGTTCAAATCTTGGCTTTGTCATTTTTTATTTTTGTGACCTTGGGCATGCTTCTTTTTTGAGGGGTGTGCTTCTAAATATCAAATGCACACACACACATTTATAGTTATTAACTTAGTTCAGTGACTGGCACATTCAAGCACGAGCTTGTAACAAATCAATATTCCTTGTATGCATGAATGAATGAATGACCACTGAAGCTACAGTTATTCTTCCTTCACTAACGCCATTGCTAAGTGTGTTTTTGCAGCTTCTCTTCCTCTCAGTTCCTTCTTGAACTCGCAACCCCTTCTTACGGATGTTCTGGGTGGTGGCACACTTCCACTCTTTGAAGGTTGTTCTGTGATTTGGAAACAGCCAGCAGTGATTTGGTGCCAAGCTTGGTGTAAAACATCAGCATATTAAAGGCCATTTTGGATCAGAAATTATGTGTGTCCGCAGGGATCTATATATTAAGGTGAACTCAGAACTTTGCCTGGATTCAGTGACTGGCTGCACACACTCTTGAGCAGAGTCTCCCAAAGCGACTGTCAGGGATGGCTTGGAATTCATTTTGATATGAACTCTAGTTCGTTTAAAAATCGATCACACTTTAAGTCTCACTCTGGCTTCTGTGTCCTGGAAAGAGAGGGAGTGAGATCTGGCTCTTGGTGATGTGAAAAGCAGACTGCTAAGACCCCAGGCTGTTGAGTTAGCCCTGGGTTTGAATCCTGCTTCTGCCACTTACTAGCTGTAAAGCCTAAGGCTTATTACTTAAATCTTCGACTCTGCTGTTACTTCTTCGTAAAATTTTATGCCCCCCTGAGGGCTGCAGGAGAAACTGCTTGGCACATAATACTCCATGTTAAATTTTAGGATTATTTCTCCCTTTTATACTATTTTAGTTTCCTTTTCACATATGCTCAGGGTTCTAACATTCCTTGGCTCCTGGAGCCATAGAAATAATGATCCGAGAAATAAATTCACATGAAGCATTACTACCTTGGTCTCTTATTCTTTTTACCCTTCCCACGAGTGTTCGTACTTAAAAGATGGTGTCTAGAAAGGGCAGTGCCTCATGGAGATTAACATGTTTCTAATTTTAGCATCTCAGGCCTAGTGAGGCTGGCATTTGAAGTCAGGAAGGCCAGGGGACCACGCCATGTCCACACTGCTACCAGATTCCACTAGGTTGACAGAAAGGTTATACTTCCTGGAATCTGTCCCCCACTGCTTACTCCGTCCTTAGGTTAGTAGCCAATACCAGTGGATATTTCTGTTGCTTTTAGAGGCATTTTTAAGTAGAGGTGCCCCTAAGAACGATTCATTGCAAATGGATGGCACATTTGTTCTCATGGCACAACTTTCAAAAACAAATTAATTATAAACTGGTTGCAATTTAATTCAGTTAGTCTGGATTCTGTGTTTGCAAGGCCTGTGAGTACATTTGGCACTGGTGTTGGCCCATTTGGATTTTAATGTTTTTGACAAGCCATAGTTTCCTTGGCCTGGGTAAACTGCTTACTGCCATACCCGTCATTTAACTGGATTGTGCCAGAATGACTCTTTAGCTTCGGGGCGGGTCTGTGGCCTGTAACCCCCCATCCCAGCCCTATTAGCCATGCATCCATCTACACATTTACTGAGAAGCTGGGAACTACAAGCTGTATACAGGATACCCTGAGAAAATGATGGTTAGTGGCATAGAAAAGTTTAACTATTTGCATCAGCACAATAATACATAGGCACATAAGACTTTCAGTTCCCCAAACCCAAGACGTGGTTTCACGAGGTTGTGTGAAGTCTGACATCCTGCTATACACATATATGTAAAAGGCAGGTTGGGAAAAATCAGTAAAATCTCCCCTTTTGGGCAGAGCCCTGTGCATATTTATTTTCCTAATTATGGAAGGTAGCTCCCCCTCACCCCCTTTCTGAAAAGAAAAAGCTGGTGCTTTCAGCATGCTTATGAGACTCAGTTACACAACCATGGGTTAGATGTCCAGTAAGGCCACAGGTTACACTCTTCTTTAGGACTCTTGGGCTCCTCAGCGCTTGTAGCCTTCTGCTGCTGGTTCATCACCCCTCCACCCCCCCCCCCCCCCCGCCCCCAGTGCCTTGAGAATCCCATGCCATAACTCTCAAACTGAGGTGGGCTTCAGCATACAAAGTGGTAGCCAACTAATTAAGGAAAAAGGAACCTGTGGGCAGCATTCTTATCTTCCCAAACTGTGATTTGAACCTTCTTCCCAAATCTTCCTCTCCTTCTCCCTCTCCCTCTGGAGAAATGTGTATGATTGCTGATTTCCTGAGTTTAGGAGAATGAAACATTAAACAAACTGCCCTTACTGAGGTTTGAACTTGTGACTCAAGGCACTGACATTTGTGAGAAAGAGTTAAGCTCTTGAGACCAGACGGTTTAAAGCCCCCAGTCTCTGTTTCTGTTGCCTTTTCCCAGGCAGGACCATCTCTGCCATTTATTTATCTGTGAGACTTGCAAAATCATGGTCTGTCATAATGGTAAATAAAATGTGTTAGAGTTAATATGAAGAAGAAAGGAACAATTACAACTGCTTAAAACAGTCTTAAAATATACTTAAGCAGAGGTTTGCCACGTAAACACACAATTAAAGTAGGAATTTGTGATGGATGCAAGGATTTGAGGGTCTCAGACATACTGTTTACTGGTGTAGTTAGCAGATGGATAAGTCAACTGATCCCAGATGTGCAGCTTATAAATACAAACTCACTTCTTCCTGGTGATGTATGTCTGGAAGTAGCACATACTACTTTCTCTGTAACTCTTGACTATTTGCTGGGGGTAACTTTGTAATAGTCTCTTGCTTAAAAAATAAAACAAAAGGATTTTTAACGGGCTTCCTCTTTCAGAAGTGGTAACCAAATATCTAGAAAAGGGTACTTTTGTTGCAGGAGTCCTTTTAAAGGACAGGTTTAAATAGGTTTGCTTTTTTCTTTCAAGTTCAGATATCTAAGCCTTATATCCCTAGCCACAGTTTTCAGATATTTGCAGCTAATTAATTCTTAGGAAATCTAATCTGAATTGAATTAATTTTCCTTTTTAGGGCACATGAAGCAACTTTTAGGTAAAAAAAAAATGAAAACAGCTTTTGTTGCACATAACTCTTGCAACTAATGAAAAGTAATATTGCTGTTCCTTTCAAATAATGCAATAACAAAAAACCGAATGAGAGCATTGCATGGTATTGTTATATTTGCTGTTTAAATAATTTAGCTGCAAAAATCTGAAGGCTGCTTTAGCTGTAATTAATTATTCATTAATGACATGCTAATTGCACAATACCTTTGAATATTTAACAAAATGCAAAAGCCAGGCTCTGAAGTTATGTTTTTAGTGCGGGGGTGGGGGATGGGGGGATCCTTTCGTCCATCACTGCATCAGGAGGACAAAAAAAAGTCTTTTTTCAGATGTGAGGTAAAGTAGTAGTAGTGGCCTACTTTCCATTCACCATTCCGCCACCCTTTGTGCAGTGGAATATAATGTCCTTATCTAGACTTAACAATTGACAGGGTGGTAAATCCCTTGACTTTTGTCCAAATGATTTCTCTACAAAAATGGGTTAATTATCGCCTTTCCCTAGCTTTTTGACTAACAAAAGGCCCTGGATCTCTTTTTTCCTTTCTTTCCTATTTACTGTAAGGAGCCCTTTGAAATGTGATAGTTTAATCGGCAACACCTTCTACAGGGGGAATACTGAGAAGCCAGCCTGGCCCTTGCCTGGAGCTCAGGTTGCTCTGTGAACATTAGCGTGGTTAGGAGAGATGACCTTTATTATGCCAAAGCCATCCTGGACTTTCAGGATGAAAAACTCCTGAGTGCTCGGTAGTCGACTTCGTTTGTTTCTGCTAATAAAAGCTGGCGGGTTTTTAACAGTGTCTTTTAGTGGGTGGGATGACTGAAGGGCAGCAGTGTTGAACCGGCTTCGTTGTGTTTCATTAATTCCCCTGCAAGGCCAGGAGTTTGCATCTTTCTGCGCCCCATCTCTGTTTCCAAGCTTCAAAGCTCCACATTGTCTCTGACCTGTAAGTCAGGGATAGTCTTGGTAGTAGAAGAGCAGGGAACAGGGACTGGTTTTTTCTTTTTATTTGTCATTATCACCATCTTGGTCCCAATCAGAGAATCCCCAGCCCCTAATTTAGCACAAGGCAGTGAGCTGTGTGGCAGCTTGTCCTGGTGGTTGAGGATAGATTTCATGCACTGGGGCCTACTTACTCAGTCATATTTTGCATTTGACTCCCATTACTATTAATGGCATTTATGAACGCACATTGGCGGGAAGAAGACCCCATTGAATCTGTGCATTATCAGAGAGATGGGGAATTAGCATACTCTCATGTCTAGTCCATGATGGATTTTACTCTGCTGTGGAAATACTTAGCAATTAAATGAGAAATCACCATCGCGAACATGCACCTGCCAGGAAGAAAAAAGAATGGAGTGGAGAAGGAGGAGCATTCACTCAAGTTGATGCCAAGTTCCCTCTTTTACTTTGGCATTCTCTCTTTTGGGAAATGTTACATCTGCCTGTAGCCATTGTTCAACATGGCAGTGTATAATAGAGTCTCTGTTTAGTAAACGCATGGCATCCCAGGCCCACCCAGCCAAAAGTGTGTCAGGGTCAAAAGTGTTTATAGTCTATTTGGAAAGTCACAGCTTGCTAAGTGAGAAGTGAAATAATGCAAAAGCAGTGTGTGATTCAGTGCCATATGAATCCAAGAGTTCAGGGATTTCAAAACGGCGAACCATGCACTGGATCCAGCCCACAGTCTCATGTGCTTTGTTTGGCTTGTATTTCTCTCTTTTCAAGTTTGAACTAATATTTAAAAGTTGGGAGATTTATATAAAAATTGAAATTTCTATCTTCTCTTGAAAAGTCAGAAGATCTAGCAACATGGGGATGCCATTCCCACATGGCAATAGTTGGCTGGAGCCAGGTACCCTGGCCTTGTTCTCTCCAATTGGATACCATACCTGGCTGGTTTCTACCTTGGGGTAGGGGATTTGAAGTGGAAGTGACCATGGTTGGAGTGGTCAGGGAAGGCTGACTTTTGGACAAACTCCAGCAAATTAACTCTACACACTCCCAAGATGTTCAGCCATGATGAGATTTCAGATGATTAATATCATTCATTTGTTGCTTTTTCCTTTTTTGGATTCAAAGATGTCACATGGCGAAGAGTATCTGCTAGGCCACTGGGGAAATACCTTTACTACTTTCTTTTTTTTTTTTAATTTTTATTTATTTATGATAGTCACACAGAGAGAGAGAGAGAGAGAGGCAGAGACACAGGCAGAGGGAGGAGCAGGCTCCATGCACCGGGAGCCCGATGTGGGATTCGATCCCGGGTCTCCAGGATCGCGCCCTGGGCCAAAGACAGGCGCTAAACTGCTGCACCACCCAGGGATCCCCCTTTACTACTTTCTGCATGATCCTCAGGTTGGTGCCAATTTCACCAGCATCTGAATTTCTTAAGATATCTTTTTTTTACCTCAAAATAACTTTCATTAAGCATCTTCTCATTGTAAGATACTGGCTGGGCACTTCCCATATGAGTCAGTTCCTTTTCAGTTCCAGAGAGCAGCACATGTAATGGACTGCTAGAGTAAGACATTCACTTGGACTGAGTTTTGTTGGGAAATGACAATATGAAGAACAGATTGCTCTTCTTCATTGGCTACTGACTCTGGGCCGTTAACCTGCCCTGAGTACCTTTTCTTGAATTCAATTGCTAAGGATTCATAAATGGGGTTGTTACATAAAACTGGTTTCTTCCCAAGTCCTGAAGTGAATAACATCCAAGGGAAGTAGGTAGGTAGGTAGGAGTGCCAAGAGAAGCCAGGTTCTCTTGAACCTGAGTGTTAATCAGATTCCTTTGGGCCAGGAAATAGAGAAGCATTGGTAAGCACAGTAAAGCATCCATAATCCATTTCTCCTTAGCTCAGTGCCTCCATGGAAGCTAGCCTGAAACCTTTCATTTTGCTTAGCAGTATTAGGGAAACATCTGTGAACAGGCACTACCATTATACGACTGAGAATTGCTTAAAAGTGATACAACATTAATCTGTCAAGTGAAAAATACTGCTGTGGGGAGCATGACTTATAAACCATGTGAACATGTGAACCCTTTTTCCTGGAGGCTTGGATGGAGCTAGGGAACGGTGGTTACCAGAAGAGAATTTATTCTTAGTGTGGGTAAGAGGATAAATATTCAACATGTGAGATCTCGAGTGTGAAGATTCTTGGTTAGATAGGGGTAGGTGAGTTAGAGCACATTAATGGTTGGGGAAACTCATTCAGCAAGGTTATTGAATATATGCACTCCAGGAAGGCCTGTGTTTGTGAAGAGGGGCATCTAGAAACATCTGAACTTAAGTTCTAGATTGGCTGACTGTGTCTAGATTGGTTATGGGTTGCTTTTTTGTCCTCTATGAAATTATCTTACTTGTTGAGGTGACCTCTTTTGGGAAAAGCTTGAACGTAATTTCTCTATTGTAATTTGTCTTCTTAGTGATGAAAATGTTTTAAAAAAGCAAGAAGGATTATAAGTTTGCACACAATCATGGTATAGGAACTATGGTAATATACAAATTAAATCTGTTCAACTGCTTTTGTGAATTAGAGACAAATGATTATGGATTAAGATATGAATATTCATCAATCAATTGGGGAATTGTATAGGATTATAAGGAGAGTAGGAAAAGGTATAAAAGGAGATGGAAGTTACTGTTCCCCTATATGCACAGACGAAATCACAAATGTCTGGTATAAGAAAGAAGGGGTCTTGAAATCCATTGGCATTTCCAGAAAATATTCCATGACCTACTCCTGTTGCAAATGTGCCTTTTACCATTGCAGGGTGATAAAATGCCACGATCCAACTCCAGAGTACAATTAAGGGCTTGTGTGATACAGCAGGCAGCCATTCCATACTTGAGAGTTTTCATTGTATAATTAAAATAAACTGAGGGGCAGGAGGCAGGAAATGAAGTGAGGGAGGAAGGTCTGGCTGAGGCATATTCAGACATGACATTTTCTGATGTCGATAACCATCAAGAGGTTGGCTTCTCTGTCCATGAAGACAAGAATGTCACATGCCAATCAAAGGCAGAGCTGCTGAGCAGGGCTTGAGATTGAAGGAAACCACATAGGGTCCATCTGGCTCGGGTGGAGCTCAGATTGGCCTCCTCTCAGGCTTTAATTATGCTCTCTTAGTGTCAAGGGTGTCCACATCCAGATTTCTGACGAGTACTGATGAATACGGGGAGATAGGTAGTGCAAAATTTGCTCTTCCCTTTCAAGCTGGGATTCTAGGCCATGCTTAATCCCAGTGGAATAGATAAAAATAACATACCCGAGAAGCAATCTCAGAAAGACTTATATTTTTGAGAACCATTTTAAGCAGTTTTGGCTGGTATTCAGTATACTTGTGTAATGCCCCTGCTCCAGTGGCACACTTTTTTTTTTTTTTAAAGCATTCCAGTATACATTCTTCCATGGGGGTCTTCGTTGCTCTATTGATTTCACTGTAGTAAACTAGCTTCCTCATCCTTTGGTTCAGAGGAAGCTGCCATTGGTCTGCCCTCAGGCCTTCCCTGGTATCACTGAGAGGAGCAGTTGGGTAGGAAGAACCCAGAGCACCCAGAGCAAAGAAGGAGATGAGAGCTCCACCCTGGGAGGATGTTGGTGATGTTCTCAGGGGACCCTGCATGCTCGCACCCCACACCCATCACTGGAAACTGGAATGTCTGCTCTCCATGGCAGCCTGCCACTTCTGGCTTCTGAATAGTGCTTAGGAAGCACCCCCATCCTCTAGAAATAAAGGATTTATTTCCTTTAAAGATCATTACACGTTCTTCAGCGTATGTGAAGATTTATCATGTTGCAGTTTTAGGGAAAAATAGAGAACGAGGGCTTTATAGGCAAAGTTGGATTTTAATGGAGTAAGAATGCTTCACCTATTTTAGTGAGGGACTTTGAAGTCAAGCTACTCCACCTGTCTACTGTTCACCCCCTCATTTCTACGTACAAGGAAAATGATTCCCATTCCAACTCTGCTTTCACGTGTAGCTGTGCTCTGACATGGTTACTCAGCCTTTACGACTTCTACTGGCTGCAATTCTTCTGCTTACTCCCCAAACTTTAGAGTTACAGATTGTCATGGCATAGATTAGAAAGGACCTTAATAACTGAAAGAATTTAAAATCAGTGTTGTCTCTCCTGCTTACACAAATCCATGGCAAGAGGCTGCCTGCAGTGCTTTGTTGAGGAGTATAGGAAGAAGGGAGTGCCATGACAAAGCAGTAACATTTTTCCCTGCATAGGGAGAGGAGGAGAGGTGACTGTCCGGTATTTTCTGTTGCTGACTTTGCCTAATCTTCTTATTTCCTATAGATCACGAGAGAAGTGATTCTAAGTGACTTGATTGACCATGACTTAACAGCAGTTATGCTGTATAGAATATTCCAATGCTGCCCTCTTTCTAGGCTCTCCTCTGCCCTCCCTTTCTGCTTCCCATTTCAGCTGAGATTTCAAGGATGGTTCAAAGTGTTCCCGGTCCTATAGGCTGCTACTTAGAATAGGCATGAACATTCTCTTTATGTAAAATCCACTCAGCTTGCCTCCCCTAATTCTAGAAGCCAGATTCATTCTGGAAGTTAGGTAAGGACATCTTCTCTTCAGATTCTGTAAGGGACCTGTTCTGTTTAGAATTCCATAGGGATTTGGATCTGATCAGGGATGCCACTTATGACACATAGCATGATTGGAATTAATGACTTACTTCTACACTTAATTGCTTTATAGCTATCTGTACATCTAGATTGTAGGCTCCAAACGAGCCATTTAAATGTCTTCTTTCATTGGTGTGTTCTCAGAGCCTTGCAGCATGATGCCTACCTAGTGGGTGCTCAGTAAAGAACTGCTGAGTAAATTGGATGAATGGACATCAGGAAACTTTGGGACTCTAGGAGTCAACCCTGAGGGATCCCTAAATACTGTCTAGTTAGAATGAACACAGGCCTGTGTGTATGTCATTTTGTTCACTCTTTGTTTTTCTGAAACAGATCGAAACCAAAAAAATCTTTTTTTCCCTTTTTACCTCCTCCCTCCTTCCCTCCCTCCCTTCCTCCCTTTTTTCCTCTTTTTCTCCTCTTCGTTTTCTTTTTTCTCTTCTCCTTCCTTCCTTTTCCTACCCCTCCTCCTCCTTTAAAATTAGTCTTGTAAAGGCTCTTTCCTTGCCTTTGCCATCTCTACCATTCTCATTCAGAGACAGATGGTCTCTAACCAGCTGTGGATGATCAAAGAGACTTTCTAGGTGGCCACTTCATTCTGTGTCTTTCCCGTACGGTATGTAAAACCCCACCGTCTCTGCTTCCTTAGGGGCCTCTTTATCATACCCGTCTACCTTTGGAAACCTGTGCTGGTTCCCGGTTTCCTTGTGTATGAAATTAGAACACCTGTTTGAAATTCATGAGAACTGGTGGGTAATCTGTTACCACTCTCCCAGGCCTAGTGTCCACCGCAGTTTAACCACAACTCCCACTTACTGAGGGCTTTCCATGTGTCAGACACTGTGCTAAGTGTTTTCTCCCTATGGGGTTCTAGGTATTGCTTTTATCTTCAGTTTATAGATGAAGTTACTAAGGCTTAGAGAGGTGAAGTAACTTGCCAAGTTTACATAACTAGTTAGTGGGACAGTCAGGATTTGAACGCAGGTGGTCTGATTCCACAGACAGAGCCTTTGACAACTAGTTCCTGATTTTATGTTTGATATATACCTTGTGTATCACCAGATGGGGGGTTTATACAATTCAGTGACACAGTGCTAAATTTGGTGATCTCTAAGGGCACTGCTTCACAATGGGAAGAAAGGATTTTTATATAACACCATATATATATTTTATTTTAAGGAGCACTGTTTTTCAGAACAATCACCTAAACGATCTACGTGTTAATATCTGAATTTTACCCACTTTTCCCTTTTCTTGTTTTTAATATTGGTAGTAAAAAGAATATCCCATATGTATAAAATGCATCTTTTATCTACATGTTTTTTTATTACTTCAAAAAGTAGTAAAGGCAAACCATGAGAAACTCCTGACTCTGAGAAACAAGCAAAGGGTTGTGGAAGAGGAGGTAGGGTGGGAGGATGGGGTAACTGAGTGACGGGCACTAAGGAGGACACTTGATGTAATGAACACTGAGTGTTTTATACTATGGACGGAAAGATAAGATGAATGAATGTTCTCAGCCACTTGCAATATTATTAGGCTGTGACTATAGGTGGTTCTGTTTCACTGGTTGCTTTGTGTCAGAATAACCAAGAAGAATACCTCAAGAAGTCATTCTCCAGATGACATTCACTGCATTTGTACGTGCTCCTGAGCTCTTGATTGCACGCATGCAACCCTTACATTATCACGCTTCCCAAAATGCATGTGTATAGAATGAGCATCTCTTTCTCTCACAGCAGACCTGAGGATTTGGCGCTTGAATGGCTTACAAAAAGCCCCAAGTGCCATATGTTCACTGTTTTTGTTTTCTGTCCACCCCAATACAGCTGGTTGTAAGCTGCAACAGATGATTGTTTTCAGTTTTGTCTTTTCTTGAGGCTAAGAGCTTCACCTTAATGATCTTCGAGGTGGTTGACATTTTCAATTAAACTCTGCTCAGTCAGACAGACATAACTTCTCACAAGAAACTGTCAGGAGCTACCTCCTGCCCAAATGTTACACAGATAATGATTATAATAATAATTGGTTTCAACTCGTCCATAGGCCATCCTTTCATCTGGAGTGGTTTTATACCAGGGTTGGTCCACAGGGAAGCACCCTTGATTGGGGATTTACTTCCTGTCAAAGTCCATTTGACCAGTGGGGGGCAGAAGACTCGCTGTGTGGGAAGATTTTAATTCTTCTCCTACCTTTATAGAAGACTGTAAGGTAAGTAACTGGTGCCTTGCTAAGTAAACAGCCTGCCCTCTCTGCTCAACAAGATTGTTCCAAGAAATAGAGCAACCAAATAGCATAGAAAAATGGTTGAGATCCTAGGCTCTGGAGTCAGACAAACCTAGGTTCAAATCCCATCTCTACTACTTGCCAAATGTCTGGGCTTGGGGAAGTCATTTTGCCTCTTTTTGCTTTTGTTTCCTGGGCTCTCACATCAGGCTAATATCACTCGATCTTTAGAAGGAAATGTACTTTGGTGGCCTGGAATCCTATAGTTCTGCAAGTGGCAGCAGGTGCTGTGCCAGTTATCATTCCTCCCTTGACTCACCCCCATCTCATGTGGGACCTCCTATTCTTTGGCAAATCCTCTCCTTTGGGTTTAATGGTGAGTAAACATCCTGGGCACAGTCTTCAAGTCTCTCCTCTCCCAGATGAAGCTGTTTGCATGTGTCGTCCCTACAGCACCCTTTGGCTGGTTGCTTTGTGGCTCTCTCACAGGCAAAGGCTGCAGCTGACAATAATGCTAAATAGAACTGGGGGTGGGGTGGGGGAGGAAACCCTCCCAGAATGCATCAGGGCAAGGTCAGGCGCTGCAGCTGCCCTCCAGGTAAATGAAGCAGGAGGTCTAGAAGTTGGACAGGGTCTAAGGAAGCCCCTGGGCAAAGCCCTTAATGAGGAAAGTGATAAGAAAGCATGCCAGCAAATTCCCTGAGACCCTTTCAGAATTCCAAATTAGGATAGTCAGACTTCATAATCCAGGGCTTCTGTTAACGTGGTTGTTGTGTTCTTGTACAGGATCCTGGCTCCATAGCTCTAAAAAGGATGGATTTCCACGATGGGATTTTGTTAGACAGTTTCAAGGGGGCTGCTTTATAGTCTCCCTTCACTCGGGAGAGAAGACGTATTTGACCCTCCAAGAATACCAACTGCTTGCTGGTTGACTGCTTGAAAAGGTTTTCTTATAAATTGTAGCACAAATGTCCACTTCCTACCAAATCACATACCACAACCACAGAGCAAAGTCTGATTGCATCACTCCCTTGTGTACATAATAAGGTTGAAGCCTTATATTCAAGATGCTTGTGGTCAAGGCAGCTTCCCTAGAAATGAATTTAGTTCGATTCTATTATTGGGCCAAAGGCGCTGGAGACTTCCAGCTTCTGTGCCTTTGCTTATTCTGATCTTTTTCTGGTATACCCACTTTCTGGGTGTCCTCTATACATCTCATGTTCCACCAGCCTCTTCTAGGAATTCCCCCAACCCAGCTGGAAATGTGTGTCCTGCCTCTGAATTTCCATAGCACTATGTCTCATGGCACATTTAGCTTTGTACCTTAAGGTCAGGTTATTTATTTGTGTATCTTCTCTCCCAGTCTAGACTGCAAGCCTTTGAGGATTAGTTTCTAGCTCATCTTTGCATTCCCCAGAAGACCTAGCGCTTGTCTCACACATCTTAAGCACTCAAGTACGCATTGAGACTGTGAGGAGCACTGACTGCCCATGGACCCTATTTAATGTGCTCCTTCTTGATTAATATATTGCATAGAGGAACACCCTGTGTACCAGGTTTCAGAGTTATAGCAGAGAGTAAGATGGGCACAGCTTCTACACTCTTGTGGAATGGTGAGAAAGTAGAACAAGGAAATACATGGAGGGACCTCATGGGGCTACATCCGGGATGCCTTAGATGCCAGTTGGAGGGGCCCTAGCTCAGTTTTTGCCAGATCAGGAAGACTTAATGAAGCTAACATTTAAATCTGTGTACTGCAGGAAGGAGACCAGTAGAATGTTCTGGGCTGAACGTTTGTGTCTCCCTGAAATTCATATGTTGAAGCCCTAACCCCCCCATGTGATGGTATTAGGAGGTGCAGCCTATGAGAAGTGATTAGGTTTAGATGAGGTCATGGGGGTGAAGCCCCTATGATGAGATTAGCGCCCTTATAAAAAGAAGAGAGACCAGAGTGCTCTCTCTCTCTCTCTGTCAGCCACATGAGGGTAAGTAAAAAGGCAGCCAGCCAGTCACCAGAACCCAGTCATGCTGGCACCCTGATCTTGAAATCTCCAGCTTCCAGAACTGTGGGAAATAAATGTTTTTTTTTTTTTTTTTTTGTAATCCATCCTAAACTGTGATATTTTGTTATGGTAGCCTAAGCCAATGAATACAACAATGAAGATAGGGTGAGCACGAGAGTGTTTGGGACAGAGTGCCCAGCAAGGACAGGGTCCTGGAGGAGAAAAGAATGCACATTGTTTGGAAAACTCTAGGAGGCACATCATGGTGTAGCAGAGCGGAGGGGAGGGGAGAGGCAGGGTGGGAGGGAAAGGTGAAGCTGCCCAGGTCATTGTGGGTATGACGGTCCATGTTAGATATGTCAGCCCCTCCCGTGGAGGTAAAAGGAGCTGTCTGACCAATTTGGAGAATATATGAAACTAGCACAATTTTATACTGGCCATTCAGAGTCCTGTAATAAGAATAAGGAGTTTCTTTTGATTTTGAAAGAGTCTCACACAAAACAAAATAAAAATATCCCAGTTCTAGGAGAAAGACTAAGGCATTGGAGCCAGAGTTAAAATTCCTCCTTCAAAGCCATGTTTTGCCTTCAAGTGTGAACACGCAGGATCCAATGCGAGATATTATTCTCACGGCTCTTGCTGGCAGCAAGGAGCCGTGGAGGGTCTCTTGAAGTGAATGGGAATGTTTCTTGAGTGGCGTATTGAGAAAGCACAATGGCCAAGGGTGTGTGTGGGGGGGACAATGCTTTAGGCTTTCGCCAGTGGGTGCCTGATGAAATACATCTTGACGTGTCATTGAAGTGTGGAGCCGTGCAGCCCTGTGAGGTCACCTGTCCCACCCCCTGTGCAGGCAGATTGTTCCTCACACTCTCTTTCTCAGCTCTTTGTCCAGTGGCTTTATGCATCTCAAGCGATGGGGCTTCCACTGCCTCCCTTGGGAAGCCATTCGGCACTCGAATTGAGCCCACGCTTAAGAAGGTTGCCCTGATATTCAGCCCAAGTTTTCCTTTCTGTAATTACATCCCATTCCTCTCTGCTCTACCCCTTTGCGTGACCCCGAGCAATTCTTTCCCTTCATCGGTGTGCCTACACCCTTGCTCGGGGAGAGTATTTGATCCTCGGGCCTTTTTGTCCTCCCCGAGCTTTGCTTATTCCTGGCTGGTGCTGCGGGAACCCTTATAAGTAGCTCCCGCTGCTGTTCCCTTTAATCCTCGTGGCTTCCCTTCTTTGATTTCTGTCCAATTTGCCTATTTCTTTCAGGGGTACTGAAGGGCCCAGAATGAATCCGAGGCTTCCTAACCATATTATTTATTAATCTTTTATATGGAAGACTTTCTCAATGATGCTAAACCAGGTTGGGTGGAAAATAAAAATCTTTTAGAAAGATGGAGCTGATGTGAACCCCTGCATGATAGGACTCAGGGCACTTCAGAGAAAAATGAATTTGAATCCCAGGACAGCCCCCGCCCCATGCAACCCCAGTCCTCTGATAATCGTGCACCTGCACTTCCCTGTACTACGGGGGGCAGAGGAGGCATGAATTTAGGCCACGGAGGGATCGGAATGACCCTCCTCAATTGGTCTCACTGATCCAGCCTTTCTCTGAGGCCACACTTTAGGGTTCACTCCCCTATGACACTTTCTTTGGTCATACCCCTCCGCCCCCACTTTGCTATCACCAGATAAAAGTCATCTCTCCTTCCTGTGAATTTTCATAGCACTTTTGTAGTGCCTGCTTTGGTGGTACTTCCTGTTCTCTATTTTATTCATTTATCTATTCAGCAAACATTTATCTAGAGCCTATTCCATTCATGATATATGGTGCACATTGGGGTAAATGGAAGACCAACAAGATTAAAACACCACAACGAAGTTCTTGCCCTTGAGGAGTTTCCAGTCCAAAAGAGAAAGCCATGCAAAGCCATAGGTAGGTGCTGGAGTGTAAACATGCTTGGAAGCTTGTGGCACAGGAGTGACTTGGAATAGAATACTGTTCCCCCTTGTGGATTGGGAGTGTGCGCCTGCAGGGAGGGTCACTGTCCCACTCATCTGGATATCTGAGGATTCCCCCATGATGCCTGGCACATGCCTTCACTGCAGTCGGTGCCCAGGAATGTCTGTGAGGAGCATGTTGTGCATGTGCCCCACAGTGCACTAAGCACTTTATATGTGTATCTCATTAACTCTTTACGATAACTTTGGGTAATATTATTATCTCCTTTTACCAAGGAGGAAACCAAGTTTGAAGGATCTAAAGTCACACAGGTGGTAGATGGTAGAACTGAAGTGAACTGAGATGCTTTCCCTCCAGCGTCTATTCTCCCATCGGCTGTGCTATATACATTGCCCATCCGTTGATGATCAGCCGACGTGGGAAATGGAGGGCTGGAAAGATAGCTCACAAGGGAGTGAGTGAAAGACCGTTTTCATACTATAGTCCATGTCACCTTCCCTTTGCTCGTATTGACAAAAAGCAAGAATAGGATCAGCAAAGCATTTCGTAATAATAGTCAGACAACCTGGGGGCACGCACAGATATGTATTTATCATAGGTGGTGCTGGGCAGAGGGTGGAATATTGGGCTCGCTTCTTCCTTCCTTTCTTTTCCCTTTTCTTTTTTTCTTTTAAAGAATCCAGTAGCATTATGTATATTCCATTGATCCATCTACTTGACTACATCCTACTGAGGGCAGAGTTAAAATGGCCCTTTAGGCGAAGATAGCTGGATAACAATGAAACATGAATCATCTGCATATTTGGAAAACCTCTGGGTATTTCGCAGATCTTTGGTGTCATGTGGGTATTGTCTTGTATATCAGCACACTGTAGGTGTTCATTACACATTCGTTTCAATGAATACATGGCCACCATTCCTAGGACTTTTATACTTTTTGAGGTGAGTTATCCAGTTGTATCAATGTACAACAACCAAGAAATGGCTAATCATAGTGCTGGAATGTTTGATCGTTTCTAAGAGTCACTAAAGGAGAGGAAATAATAGTATTAGTTTGCTTTTTTGTATGTGCTACCCTCTCCTCTTGGGGGGATATATCCGGTTTTCTCCTGCTTGCTCTTGCCGTGTAATTCTTGTGGTGCGCGTGTACATGTGCGCGTGCGAGCAGCAAGGGCTGCAGGATATTGGATGTTCTATTGGCTGGCCTTCCCAGGGTTTGCTAATGCTAATTTGGGAGTGGGACAGTAGCACCTGTGCCCATGACTCCCCGGAGGCTCAGTGGGCAAAGGGGGGTAGCTGTGCTGCAGAAAGCACATTTGTCTCATGTCTTTGGAATGTGTCCTCAGCTTCTTGGTGCCATGGGCTGTGCTTTCTGTGTTCACCTTAACTGTGCCCTTAGAGCATGGCCTCCTACCAGTGGCCAGCTCCAAGTTCCCCCAGGCAAATCCCTTGTTCTCATCTTCCCTTGGGCAGAGGAGCAGGATGAGTGTCAGGGAGCTAGATGAAGGGCATGTGCCTTCCCAGGTACCTTTTCTGAGGCCAGACAAAAACTGGGCCCATCATTTTTCAAGGTAAATTCTAGTGTCTGTGTTTCTTTTTAATAGAATGGGCAGATTTTTAACATCATCACAAAATACAGTATAGCCATTAACGGCTCAGGCTGCGGAGCCAGCCTTCCTGGGTTTCATCCCAGCTCTACCACTTACTTTCTTTCTGAATCTTGGGCAAATTAACCTCTATGGGTCTGTTTCTACTTCTGTCAAGTGAGAATAATAATGGCATCTACCTTGTAACATTTAGTTCAGGTCCAGGCTAATTTTTGGTTTTGCTTCCTCTAGTAATGACATTTAGTAGACACTGTGTCAGGCACTGTGTAAACACTGCATTACCTCATTTTATCTTGATGACTACTAAGGACACTGGGGCTCTGAGAGATTAAATAACTTGCAGGGATTTGAATTTAAATAATCTGTACTCTGTCCAGGCATTGAAAACTGCCCATTTCAAGGCCTGTCTGAGAGTTGAAATTTTTTTTTTTAATTTTTATTTATTTATGATAGTCACAGACAGAGAGAGAGAGGCAGAGACACAGGCAGAGGTAGAAGCAGGCTCCATGCACTGGGAGCCCGACGTGGGATTCGATCCCGGGTCTCTAGGATCGCGCCCTGGGCCAAAGGCAGGTGCCAAACCGCTGCGCCACCCAGGGATCCCTGAGAGTTGAAATTTGAATGATTTATTTGAATTGTGGAAGATTTTGAACTTGAGAGTTCAGAAAAGAGGAAGGTAAAGGAGACTCTCAGGATCTTTTACTCTG
Organism: Canis aureus; assembly: GCF_053574225.1. Lineage (NCBI taxonomy): Eukaryota > Metazoa > Chordata > Mammalia > Carnivora > Canidae > Canis > Canis aureus. The sequence continues at coordinate 53,372,283 of NC_135614.1, forward strand.
GAAGCTTCTCTTTGCCTCTGTCTTCTAAATTACCTGCCCAAAGTAAGGTGGCATCTAATCTTCCAGGTGACTTTAAGGAACCAATCCAGTCGGGCAATAGTAGGGCTGTTCCTATGTGTGTATGTATGTATGAAGTGCACTACTGTCACTGATGGAAGGAAGGAAGGAAGGCAAGAAAGAAGGAAGGAAGGAAAGCAAGAAAGAAGGAAGGAAGGAAGGGAAGAGAAAAGGAAGGAAGGAAGGGAGGGAGGAAGGGAGAGAGGAAAAGAAGGAAGGAGGGTGCTAATATGCACATAAATGACACATGGTTCTCAAATGTGATTCAGCTTCCTTAAGCCATTCAGGAGAGTCTGTGTCAGCCTCACTGCCTGGTTATCACATGATATACACACTCATACATGCAGCACATGTGCATTCTCATTTGCCTGTTTGTACTGGACATGGTGAAATTTTCCTGTGGTCCCATATTATGGTTTGGATATCCTGTTTTCATTGATATGATAGACACTGGGCAAGGGCAAGTTTTTTCTTCCTTTTTTTTTATGATTCAATAAAAGCCAGACAAAAAAAGAGTATTTAAAACTGTGACATTACTCTACACATTGTCCTTCTATATGAGCAGAAAGCAAAGGAGGTGCTGTGTTTCTTAAAAGATCTGTGATCCAAATGTATTCATTCAGGTTCTTTCCTCTTAAGGCATGTGCAGATCTAATTTACTTGTTTTTGTGTGTTTACCTTAAAATGAAAAAAAGTCCCAAAGATATAGAGCATTTGACTATTTCTTGCCTATGGTTAGGTTATTTAGCTTTTCAACACACTTTGAGAAAAACCATGCACAGATAAGGGTCCACTGGTTCAGAGAGGTTTAGTCACCTGCCTAAAGTGACAAGTAAGCAATAGGACCAAGACGAAAGCCTAGATCTCTTTGTTCTCAGCTCTCTTTCCTCCATCTCATGCCTTTGAAAAGGTTAAGACAATAAGACAAACAATCCATGAGCCCTTTGATGACTAGTTTAAATTTATTTCATTTACTCCTTAGTAGAGAGAAATCTATATTATTTTTCTGAGTATCCCAGAAGCCCAAGTAAATCCAGTTGTATTAAGAATGTGATTGGGAGGGCAGCCCGGGGGTGCTCAGCAGTTTAATGCCGCCTTGGGCCCAGGGTGTGATCCTGGAGACCCGGGATAGAGTCCTACGTCAGGCTCCCTGCATGGAGTCTGCTACTCCCTCTGCCTGTGTCTCTGCCTCTCTTTCTCTCTCTCTCTCTCTCTCTCTCCCCCTGTGTCTCTCATGAATAAATAAATAAAATCTTAAAAAAAAAAAGCGTGTGACTGGGAAATGTTAGGCAAACAATTTATTGATTCCCTCATCGCTAGCTGACAAGGTGGCTTGTTGGGCACCTCTTTCGCATCTTCATTTCTGTTGTAATCATGTTATCCTTCAGAGGGATGATGGCCGCCTATTGTAGTAAGTTTTCCTCTGGCAGCTGGACTTACCCCCCTTTCCTCTAGTGGGAAACATTTCCAAACATTCCTTTAGAAAACACCCTTGGTAAATAAGATTAATTAGATGTCATATTAAATTTCCCTTCTGTGCTTTGAGTTTTTATTTTTCAAAATTTAGATAATACCCAGTACATATATATTGTTAGTTTGTGACTGATTACAAAAAAATAACAAAACAGTGACAGTAGAAACAACCAACAACAGCCAAAGATCCACAGAAACTAAGCCATGGCTCTGTCTGTCCTGAGCCCAGGGCAAAATTTTTTACCTAACTGGAAAATGGCTTCAGAAGTTCTGAGAAATCTGAGACAAGAGTGTCTGTAACTCTGTAAAATTAGTAATGGAACCTGTAAGGAAAATATCTATCCATGAAGACCCCAGATAGTGCTATGAAACGATTTGAGACTTCCAACATTGCACTCTTGCCTTGTGTGAATCTGCAGGAAACTTTATACGAATTGAGATCACTACTATGGTCATGAAACGCGAGGGTGTCTTTTAAAGGCATGTTCTGGGAGTGCTGTACTGAGAGCCTTGGAATAGTAGTTGCCAGCATTTCAATATTCTCTGAGCTTCAGGGAGCTGGAAATTATGAAGTTAATAGGAAAAAAATGTTTAGACTGATTATGTAATAAATTATATAATGGTATAATTATAAAATATACCATGAAATAAATTCCTAATGCCGACAGGGTGCATTCTAAAGAAGATGTATTATTGAATGACTTTCTGATTTTAATATTCTTAAATGAATATTTTTATGTAGTATAAATACAAACATTTAAATTACCTTTTATTCTATCTTCCAGTGATAACTACTGTCTACGTTTTGGTATCTCTTTTCTATTTGTTTTTAATGCTTATATAAATAGATGTTTTGAAATCTATAAATGTGGAGACATAATATATGTGTGTGTGTATATATATATATATATATATAATGCCTCAGTTATATCTTTAGCCTTCTTTGTGCTGTTATTTTTATTAACATGTATTCCTTGAACATGTTTTTAATGACTGCATAATATTACATTGGGTGTATAGATCATCATTTCTTTAACCAATCGGCCAATGTTAGACATTTAGGCTTTAAATTTTTTGTTATGATAAATAATGCTTTGACGAGTGTCTCTGATTTCCTTATGATAGACTCCTAGAAGTGCAATTATGGGATCAAAGGATATGAATGTTTTTAAACTTTTAATGCAATACCAAAGTGCTTTCCAGAGAGGCTGTACCAGTTTCTACTGCCCCAACCCCTCCATGAGCGGGAGCACTCACCTCTCTGTACCCTCCTTGGCACTGCATCCTATCATTTATCTCTGCCATTTTACTAAGGAGCATCTGGATGATTGCTAAAGTTAAGAGGGGAACCATAAAGCGAAGCAGAGGTTTAAATTCCAGACAATAAATCAAAATCGGTAAAGGGATTCTGGTTCTTCTAGAAATATTCTTTCCTTAATTCACAGATGAGGGTCTGTTGCTTCTATGAAGGTGCCTCAGCACTTTGCAGCCTCCTAGATTATTATTAGAGGCCCATGAGCCTCTTGATGTATGTGTTCTCCTATTTCATTAATTCACATTAGAGAGAACCTTTACTGCCTTGCTAATACTTCTGAGTCATTCTATGTTTTTCCTGTGTTCAACTCTTTGATAAAAAGCTGGTGACCTCTTATACTTCCCTGTAATACCAGAGCATTTTGAGTTTCCTCTGCAACCAACTAGTTGAAAAATGACCAGTTAAGTCAAAGTTTGATTTGTTCCACAATACTAAATATTAATTTTCCTGAGATGTTTTAGGGAAGTGGCTAATAGTTCAGTCTTTGAGAGTGCCCTGAACAATTTCACAAAGTCATCTAATTCATTCCCCTGACCCAGAATCAAACCAGCCCAAACTGGGGGTGTGGGGAAGAAGCAAAGCAATTTTCAGTTCTCAGTCACAGTGGTTAAAAGTGATGCAAACACCTGTTTTTCTTGATCTGTGGCTGGTCAGTCGGTAAAGAAGTGCAGAGCCTATTTAGTTTGCTATAAATTAGCAGCGCTGTTGTCAGAAGAATAGTTCCTGCCGCAAGTTAGGAAAGATGGTGGGTTAGAATGGATTTCCTTTGGCATTAAAAAGCAAACTCTGTAAATGGGAAGCTTAGGGTGGGAGATAATTACTGTTGTCCAAATCCAGGGAAGACATGAGACCTGCTAGTGTGATGAAGACTTTGTCATTAGTAATGGTCTCACTCAAAGAAAAACAGGCTGTTGTAGAAACATTGTAGAACTTTCAAATATGTCCAAGATATGAAAATGGGCTATTGAGTAACCTAAGGAAATCAAGAGTGAGTATTTTGAATTGCAGAGGTTACGGTTTGACTTGATGAGAAGCAGAGAAACAGGGATTATTCCTGTCTGCTGTGCCTCAGACCTGGGATAAATTACTTTGCTCAATTTTTCCTATCTGTAAAATGGAGTATTTTTATTGCTCTTCCTCTTCCCCCCACATCTCTCAGAAATGTGAAAAATTATTTTCAGTTCTTAGGAAGTGTGGAAATTCACAATGTGATAATTAATTTCTCAAAATGGGTCATACAACCGTAATTGTATTTGGAAGGCTGGAACCATTTTAAAAGAAAAAGTATCCAAAATGTCCTCATTTCAAGTCAAATGCTGAATCATACAGTGGTGCCTTTGCTCCTGGTGGAGCTGCTTAGGCATGCAGCTATAGGGTGCGCAGCTCTGGGCTGCCAGAGCAGCAGAGTCCAAAGACACAATGGCCAGGATTAGGAGAACATCTTTCTCTCCCTCATGACTCCCTTTGATTCCAGCATTCCTTGATGAGTCATTTGCATGCTCATTTTTGTTCTGTTTCTCACTGGCAGGGTCTGTTAATTACTAAACAGGGGAGACTTATAGAAAATAAAGCAGAGTGAGTCTTGTTTGCTAAAGTTTTGTTTTAGGTCCAGTAATTTGAGTTGGAAGCAGGAGAAAAGAAGTGCAACAGATACACCTGACTAACTTGCATTTCGTATTTCTAACACTCAAAAGTACAATGCTTATGGTAATGAATTTTATCTATTACGAGGGAAAACAATCACCTTTGATGACATTATAGAATAAACACATTTAACAGCATGCTGAATTGCTGAAGTATCATTTTCAACGACCTCATTAGTGTCACTTAATTAAAACTTCCTGCTCTTGACTTTGATGCTGGTACAGGCAAAAACACAGAGGGAATTGAACAAACAACAAAAAAGGGGGGGGGTGCATTTTCTAGTGATAAATCGCAGAGGTTGCTAATGAAACCAAATTATGTACCTTTTTCCTGCAACTCCTATAAAATAATATGAAACACGCAGCAACTTTGCATCAAACAAATTAATCAGCTGTCAGCAGATTTGCCTTATAATAATCTCTTGCACTTATTGATCATTTAAAAAGGGGGGGCTCTTTTTTTTCTCTGTACACAAGCATTAGGTTGGTGATAATTAAAGCCTCAGCTTCAGAAATGCCATAATAACCGTTAATTAGCAGGATGCTATTTTCAACATAATTTGCTAATTAGGCAGTGAGCTGGTATAGTGTATATACCTAATTATGAAGGGTCTTGTGCTGTAGACACATGTGACTGGAGTGTAAATGACACCATTATAGGGGTCCTAGAGATTTTTAAAAAATATAGTTTGTTCAGAAGAGCTTAGATCTTTAGAGACTTCTTGATATAGGGACTATAACTCTTGGCTATTTTGCATGAGATTTAGAAGAGGAAATAGTATATGGAAATATGCCATCTCTTTTATCAAGACAGTGGACAGAGAGAGGACTACTAATTCTAAAGGGGCTTTGTTGTCCGGTGCCTAATATAAAGGCTAATCATTTAGGCACTGAAGTCATGCTTCCTCCACTAGTAAAGAATTACTCTCTATTTGCCTGCCACACACAACTCATCTGTGGACCAAGATGCTGTAAATTTTTTAATGCTATATGCCTACCATACCTTGATTTTTCTGCCACATGCTGATAACCTATAACATGTATTTCCCTGCCAGTCTCTTCTCCCTCCAATATTTCCCTCCATGTCATAAAGAAAATCTAGACTTTTTGAAAATGCATGTTTATTTCTGCCTGGGTTTTCACCAGTCCATTCCCTAACTGCTTTGGTTTTAATTTTTTTTTTTTAAAGAGAGGAATGATAAAGTATGAAAAGTAAGGATGAGCTCTCATGCAAAAGTCTCAAATTATATGCATATTAGTAATATTTATGAGTTTAAATTTGGCTTTTCAGCAGAGCATAAGCAGAGTGAGATCATTTGCAAATATATAAACTGGCTTCCAGGATCATAATAGCCGATTTCTTTTAAATGTTTTACCTTGTTTCAAATAAAACTATATTTCTTTATTCCCTTTAAACGAAATGAAAACTTAATTCAATAATAAATGAGCTTCAGAGCAGCACAAGAGTCACTTAACTTAAATCTTTTTGTAGAGGTTCCCACTTAAGCAGCTTGAAAGACAGTAAATCATGCTGGAGAACGGACATCCCAATTTCATTGCCGCGCTGTAGAGAGCTGAATTAATGGCCTTCTCTTTAGAATGTATGGATGCGCTTTCCAGCTGCTGAGCCTGACAGTGTTATAGCTCAATTAATGTGATTTTGATGTAATTGCAGATAGGGAACATGGTGCCGAAAAATTATCTTTTTTCATAAGAATTACATTTTATCATCCAGATGTGAGGAGGAGGGTTTCACGGCTGACTATGATAAGTTACAGGGCGCTATTTTTATTTTTCATTAATGTATCTCTAAAGGAGGGAGAGATGAATGAATCAACATAGTTTTATATTTTGAGCACTAACTATGTGCCCTGCAGTATGCAGAGGACTTGACTCAAACACATCATTTAATCGTCATAAGTCTGTGAAGGAAGCCCTGTTATCATCCCCTTTTCACAGATGAGAAAAATGAGTCAGAGAAAGATCAAGCCAGTAAGGAGTAGATCTGAAATATGAACCCCTGTGTGTCAGACATCCTGAGATCCTAATTAACCATTATGTGGCTTGCCTCTGTGCATTGCCATCAGAGGCTTCAGAAGGTGGTAGGATCCATGCCCATTTAAATGCTTAGAACAGATTCCTAGAACATCACAGTATGGTGTTCTGAGAAGTAGGTTTTAGTCAGGTCGTCTGGGTATGAAGCCAAGATCTGCAATTTTCTAGCTGTATTTGACTCCAGGCGAGCTTTTTAAATCTTCTGAGCCCAGCTTTCCACAACTGTAAAGAGAGAATAATAATGGTGACTCTCTTGTACAATTTGTCACAAGAATTAAATGAGAAAATCTGTGCAAAGTGCTCAGAACAGTGCCTGGAATATAGTAAGTGATCAGTAAATGATATCCATGCTTACTGTTAGCTAAACGTAAGCCAGCAAGGTCATCCGTCTCGTCTAGTGCAATTTTCTTTGCCTCATCTTATCTATTGGGTGCAGACTGCCTCTGGGAACTTGGCTGCTGCCCGTGTTTTCTGGGAAGGACCCAGAGTGGCATTTAGCATAATATAGGCTGTGCCTACTGGTATTGAGGTAAGAGGCATTTCTTTCTTGTTCTTGAGTCATTTAAATCCCCATGTTATTAGAATAGGGATGGTGATGCAGGCTCAGAAAATGGTAAGCTGTGTACCTGTCAGGGTGTAGAGCCATACCCCCTTTCACCCGCGCTTGGCCTGTGTCTATGAGCAAAGCACTGCATTCAAGGCAACAGTGGAGGCTCTAGGAGACAGGAAGAAGGACAAGATGGTGACACTGACCTCATGGATTTATGAACTAAAAAAAGGTTCAAGAAACTCTTGAGTTCATTATAGGAAATCCAGTTAAGAACACAGGGAAAAAAGATGATGATGACAATGACGATGATGGTAACTGACGTTTAATGAGAGCTTACTATTCGGCAGGCACTGCTACATTATCCCATTCAGTGCTCATAATATCTCTACAGATAAGAGCTAGTGTTATCCCTACTTACAGTTGAGGAGGAGGAAAGATGGGAAAAGTTAAGTCACTTGTTCAAGGTATTTAATATAGCTGTGAATCTCTCTCCGTACTCTCATCTCAGCCATGACCTAGACGGCACAGATGAAGTGCAGCTTACTGAAATGAACCCCAATGTATGGGTGGGGGGAAGCAGTCAAGAGATTTGGGTTACTTTTGCTTCTCATCATATCTTACATCAACGAGGAAGACTTATTTTTCCATTGGCTCACCACTTTGTAAATAATAATGTCCTCTATTTGTGGTTGTATTGATTGAGTTGCAATTAATAAATTACTAAAGTCTCTATGGACAAATTTATTAAACAATCTATCATACACAAATAATGTACAATAAATCCTGGGCATTTTCATTGCTGTGGGTCAATAATTTAATTTAACTATGATAGTTATTTCTAATGATACACAAGATTAGAACATTTTAATATAATAATCCTGATTTGTATGGGAATGTCATTACTTCTTATTATTACCTCCAGAATCAACATGTAAAAATTAATTTTAAATTTTGACACCACGTGGATGCATTTATATAACAAAAAATATCATCATTCGTTTATAGGTTGACCTGAATAAAAATGAGCTAGAGTACCTGGTAAAATTGTTGAATTGCAGACAAATATGCATAGATAGGCTTCATTATTTTTGTAAAAAATAGTTCTGGAAAGGATTTTTTGTTGTTGTTGTTAGAAAAGGTACCTCATACATTAGAGGTACATTTTAATGGAGGAAGTATAAATAAAATGTATCGAACAAGTCTTATTTGCATTCATGGTTTTGCCTTCTCGTAAACCTCCAAGTTTGAGGCTTATTGAAAGAAATTCCTCTTGTACCATTTGGATCCATTTTTAAATTTTGTCCCATTTCTATTCCACCAAATTTTGTTTCTGGACAGGTGAGTAGTGGCAGTAGCACCATGGACCATGTCTGTTCATATTGTGTTAACATACTGATGCCCTTCTAAGAGCATTCCCTTACTTTGCAAACAGTAGGATAACTAAATAGGTGGCAAGTAATACCCTCTCATCTCTACCTACCATGATCCCACCAAATAGCAGTAGCTAAATAAAATAGAAATTTATTTTTTTCTTCTGTTTAAGAAGCCCAGAGATAGTGCAGAATGAGGTGGTGCTTGATGGTGTTAGGTCCCTGGCTTTTATTTGGTTGCTCTGCTGTGCCTAGTTTCAATTCCCAAGGTACCTAATGGTCAAAGATAGCTGCTGGAGATCCAGCTTTTACCCCTGTATCACAGCCAGTGGACAGAGAAAAGAAGGGCATACCTCTTTCCTTTTAAGGCAATCAATGAAGTTATACTTAACATTTCTCCGCACATCTTCTTTGACAGAAGTAGTCACATGGCCACATGGGAGGCCAGAAAATGTAGGGTAGCTCTGTGATCAGCTGAAAATCAGGGGTCTGATTACTAATAGGCTCCGCCACAGTCCATCTTACCTTTTAGGAATCATAGACCCTTTGGGAATCCAATGAAAGCTGTAGAATATCTCCTCTGAAAAATACACGTAAATAGAATTTTACGTGTAATTTGAGAGAGTTCAAGGACTTCTTAAAGCCCAGGTGTCCATGAATCCCTTGATTAAAAAAATTCATTTTTTCTTTCACTTACTGATCCAGTTATTCATCGTTTATTCATTCAACAAATATTGTGCACTCACTGTATGTTTTCTTTATTCCTGGCAATAGAGAGGTGAGCAAGACAGACATGTCCCTGTTCTGATAGCTCTTGCATTCCAGGGGCGAACTAGACAATGAATAAGACAAAAGTGATACATGCTTTGAGGAAAATAAAGCAGATTGATATAATAGAGAGTTGACTGATGGCCATGGGTGGGAATTACTTTGGATGGGACAGCCAAGGGAGTCCTTTCTGGAAATCTGACATGAGACAGAGCTGGCCATGTGGTGAGTGAGGAAATGGGGAGGAATATTTCAGGCAGTGAGAACAGCATATGCAAAGGGAATGACTTTCAGTATATTTCAGGAACAGAAAGAGGGGCAGAAATATGGGTGGGCTTAAAGAAGTAGGCAGGAACTAGGCCATTATAAGGGGTTTGGATTTCATTCTAAAAGCAGTGGAAACCATTTGGAAGGTAACGGAGGAATGGTTTGTGATTTTTAAAAGATCGTTCTGGAGGCTCTAAGGAGAATGGCAAACGAGACAGACCAGTGACACTAGACCATCCTGCTGTAGCTGATGTAAAGAGAGGAGGATTTATCCTCTGCTTCTCATGTCTGTGTTGAACAAATGAAGGAGATTTTTGCCCAGTGGCATCTAGAGGTTTGTGTTTTCCCAGGGCCTTATGATGTGACTTTAGCAATACACTGAAACATTTGCATGTTTATAGACACAAAGCTCCTTAAACCACATTTAAAACCACCTTTGTTTCTGCAGTATCTCTGCATGAGGAGGGTAGTGAGCATTAACAGTGAAAAGACAGGAGAACTATCAGTAAAAATGAAGCTACCATTGACCAAAAAATCTGTCTTCTTGGCCAATTGTTTATTCACCCATCATGGGGCACAGCAGACATTAATGGGCTCCCGGGGCCTCAGGGTGAGCCCAGCAGCAGAATAAAAAGTGAGGTAACTAAGAACATATGATTTTCTCTTGTAATTCTCACAAGGGGCAGTTTTGTGAATGACACATCTGGGCTATGCGGAAAGTCTTAGGAGCTTAAAACAACAAGTGATTAAGACAGCACAAGGCTGTGTGAACTCAGTTCTAGGATGACCATTAAAATGATGCTGGCACCCAAAGGGCCCTGAGAAAGGCGGCACTGTCAAGCCGTGCACAGGTTTGGCTTAGAGCTCAGAGGCAATTGCTTGTGAATCTTCCTTAGCTTACCACAGGCTGAGGCTTGACTGGTCTATCATTACTTCATGAACTGTGAGTGTTGTAGATTCAGAATCATGGAGCTTTGGATCTGAAAGGGACCTTAAAATGGACTGAACCAGTCTCTGGTTTTACACATGGGGAAAATCTGGCTCCCAGAAAGGTGGTGATTTGTCCACTGTTTCTTGATTCTACGCTGTTTCCTCTAGAGCTGATTTAAAGGAGCTAATAGTATATCCCTTTGGTATAGTGTGGCTCTTTTCAAATCCTGCCCCCCACCAAACACTTTTATTTCTTGCCCAGTATTGGAGAAGCCAGCAGAGCTACACAGTTTAATCAAAACGAAATTTCCTGTTTTGAAATCAAATTGGCTGCATGATCTGAGATCCACCCTCCAAAGCAAGGGAAATTTCCTTAAAATATTTTGAAAGATGCATTATTTTCTCTCAGGAAGAACTGAAAGATGGATTCATTTTCAACATTAAATATGTCTCTGACATTTTCATCTATAATTTTATGAGAAAAGCAGAGAAAGAAGGAGATTTTTATAGATAAAGAAGGGTTGGGCATTTAATTTGTTTAGAATATGGATATTTACTGGCACCTGCTAAAATCTTAAAAAAAAAAAAAAGTCCTCCCTCCCCACCACCACCATTGGAAGGTTGATACAGTACTTACTCTTGGAACTGCAGAACTCTAGAGCTATAGGAAAAACTATAACAATGAATCCTCCGATTCTGAGCATCAGAGTTCTGCTTTGATGGAGTCCCCTAACACCCTTCCTGGGGTTTCTCGAGCTCCATGGAGAGGCTTTCTGCATTGCCGCCGCCCCTCCCCCAACAGGCAACCTAATTGGCTAATTGTAGGCTCAGCCATTCACTTGGGCTGCAATTAGCCACTTACTTCTTACTTTGCAGATAGAAGTGGCCACTTGAATCCTCAAAAAGTCCGTTGTGAATTCAGTTATTTGTGTGTCCAATTTCACCTGGGTAGAGAATAGTCAGAAAAAAGAAGTAAAATATAACACATGATAGTCCTTGAAACAAATTCCCTCTAAAATCTGGCTCAGGCTTTCTCATGTTGGAAGCGACAATTACAGGAATAGATAATTCTCTTTTTTCAAAAAATACATATTAAGCATAATGTACACAAATATCCCATTAACTGGAGACTACTTTTCTTCTAGTATCCTTAATGTAGAGCAAGATACACCTGCCTGCTGGTTTTCAGCTTCATAACTTTCTGGAAATCTACTTTTCCAAACCCTTCAATCTGCTGTTTATAATGTAATCGGCTACTGTACCATTCTGTGTAAAATGAATGTGCTCATTTCTATAGTGATGCCTTAATTCTGTTATCCACAAAACTCTGGAGAATGGGAAGATCCATTTTAAAGCAAAGTGGTGGAGCTTTTGTTTTCGTATGTCCTTTTGATGTGGTTGGTTATTGTTATGTTGGGTCAAAGGGATCTACCTGGAAGATGACAGATGCTGAAGCTCTGCCACCAGTTTTCCTCAGAAGCATACAATAGCAACCAAAGAAAATCACTGAAAGAACACTGGGCAGAAAGTTGCTTTTGGGGGAAATTCCAGGAAAGAGAAGATTGTGACCTCTGTTGCTGCACAGTGTCAAGGACAGATGGGAAGAAGGTATGAATCAATATATGTCAACTGCACAGATGGTATAGCCATACAGTGTCCACATCCTGATTTTCTATCCCCTGAAACTGAAATTAATAATGCCTTCATTATAGGCAGTAGCTGCCAAGCAGCTGAGAGGACCCGGAGCAACTCAGGGCACTGCTCTGAGCACGGGGTTTAACCCAGGCATCTCTCTTCTTCCCCCCCCTCCCTCCCCTAAGGAGATTAGGAATGCTACAGATCATAAAGGGGGAAAAGGAATCATCTTTTGATGCTGAGTTTTATAGATCAACCAAACCAAAGACAGGGAGACTCTGGTTGCTTCCTGCTTTGTAATACTTCTATGCCAGAGCATCTTTTCCCAGGTTCCAGCCACGCCATAGGGAGAGGGTTAACTCCAGTGTGCCAATTATTGAGCCCCGGGTGTTGAAGATCTCGGACTAGGGTTGGAAGTGGAGTGTAAAATAAAAATAAGCAACCACAAACCACCAAAACAAGTATTGGCACATCTCTACAAGCTCCGGCTAGTAATGATGAATTCAGTATTCATCACATGGACTAATTAATGCACGCTAACACATCCCAGTGCAATTTGCAAGTCACAGATTGCATTAGGTGATACAAATGACTCATTTGTGAACCTGAAGGATGACCTTTGGCAGGACTATCTGCTGACCTCAAAAATATTAAAGAAAGGTTATTTCACCTTGCCATTGTCTCCAAATGCCAAAATAGCCCAATTAAAAACCTTGACTTGGAACCATAGGAGCAGATGCGAGTCCTAAAGGGCATTAATTATTTTCAGTGTCAGCTGGTTGTATAACTGAGGCCAAATGAGAGTTTGGGAAGCTATTAAGGCACTGTATTACAAGCGCTAGGTCTAAGATTTGAATTCAGAATAAGGTATAGATTTCCTCTATTTAGGCAAGCTGCATAGAATTTGTGCTGGCTGTCCTGTTAAGAATTAAGGACTAATGTAGGTGAAATGAAGCTCATCACCCTCACTGGGGTTCTCCCCTCTGCAATCATCCATTTATTTTCCCAAGTCTATTTGCAGAACCATCATTAGTTACCATATTGTGAGGTCAGAAGCATAAACATGTGTTCAGTATTAGTTTGCTTCCAAAAGGACTTTTCTCCCTCTCCACAAGCCTAAACACTACAATGATTCTGTAGTGTTTTCTCCCCAAATGTGGTGACAGATGAAGATATGTATCCAAGCTAGGTTCCCATATGGCTAATTTCTACATTGTTTGAACAACACACAGATTTTTAGGCAAATTAAAACTCAAGGACCTCAGTATTCGTGGCATTCTCTCCAGTTCTGTCCTTTCTTTCTCCAGGTGAGTGTTAGTGAGCCATCCCAAAGGAAGAGCCAGCACTGAAAGGAAAAGGGGCAGGCAAATCCATTAGGTGGAACAGGCTCACAAGAGTTCCAGTGACTTTGGGAAAGCGTTTGCTCGCTGCTCATGTCTTGCATGTCACTCACTTATGCAATGGACGTTGACTTTTAAGGCCTAGTGTGTGTCCAGGTGATGCAAATTGGAAGTGTAGAAAGCAGGCAGTAACACATCTTTTTTAGCCTCTTTAGAGTTGAAGGTCAATATTCTGTTTTGCCTTCATCTCCAGTTGAAAGGAATGGAAAAGGAAGATTTTCCTCCTAGCAAAAGACAGAAGGTAGTGGTAGAAAACACAGGGCACAGGGAGTCAGATGGATCTGAGTTTAGAGCCCAGTTTGGTTAGTCATTGTGTCAACCTGAGCATGTAACTGAATTCCTCTTGGCTTTGGTGGCCTCCTCTGTGACTTAAGAATCATAATAACACCTGGCAGAATGGGTAAGAAGAGCTAATGAAACTGTACATGTGTGCCTGTGCACGCATGTGTGTGAGAGGTGCTTGGAAATTGTGGCTGTTATCTTCATTATGGGGAATTTAGAGAATGTTTGCCAAGATGCCATTTTTTCCTCTAGATTTTTTCTTTCTGCGCTTTTGTGGGGGCTCTGTGCAATGTATATGGCAGGTAACAAACACAATTTAGAAATTAGAGTCCTATCTTTAAATCCCTCTTCAGCTGGGAAGTTGCATAACCTTAATACAATTCACAATTCTATTTGTAAATTGGGATAAAGTCTACCATAATATGTTTTTGTGAAGTTTAAATGAGATAATAGATGCATATAGTGCTTAGCATTTGACAGGTGTTTGATAACTGAATGAAGCCCTATTGTCTTTGCTTCCAGAACATTCTTACTCTTTCTCCCTACATATACGACTGACTAGTGAACCTTTGGCTGAGTAAAGATTGAGGTTTTTTTTTTTTAATTTTTAAATTAAAAAAATTAATTCCAGTATAGTTAACATATAGTGTGATATTAGTTTCAGGTGTACAAGAGAAGGTGCAGTTCTTTTGTAAGTCTTAGTCTAGGCCAGTTCATTGCTGTCTTATTCTGAAAAATGAGCACCCTTGTAGGAATACATCTTCTTGAAACACTGACAGTTTGTAACTTCTCATTCTCAAGCCTGAAGGAAGATCGCTTCCCCATTTGGTGTCGTTATGTTTCTTCATTATTTGCCAGCACATCATTTGGTATCCTCCCATGTTTCAGATCAGTGTGGCAGACACTGAGATGATTCTCACTGGCCCCTCAGATGTGGGTGATCTTATCAATGAGATAAGAACCCTCTTAGGGGTTTCCTGTCTGGCTGCTCAGACCACATGTTACCCAGGTAACATGACTACCATTTTTCTCCCACAAGGTTGCTATTCTAAACTGCCATTAAAAAAATTCTAATTTCATTGTAAGATCCTCATAAATACCAGCAGTTAATGAAAGCCAGTTTATTTCTTGCTCTTTGGGAGGTGACCACCCATGTTAGCATTAGAGGGTGTCGGCACATCCTTGCAAGGTCCAACAAGTGGTAAACAGATGGAGTCTGAATCCAGAGCTGAACTGCCAAGAAAAAAATTGTGTTCTTTCACCAAATGAAAATTTTAACATCCATTTACAAAAAACTCTAGGCCATGGTATATTGGGAGAGTTGGCTCCATTGATAATGAATGCAGAAGCTAAAAGCCCACACAAACTCTATCAGCAGCTAATTTCTATGTACAAGGCCACCCTTAGTTGAAATTTGGAGAAAGTATGCATTTAAAATGAATGCCTTAGCTTCGTACCAGAGTGGAACTGGCTATTGAGCAATGGCTTGTCTTCTTTTTGTTTAAATGCCTCGTCTAGCACACAGTATGCTCCTCTGGGTACTTGGTTGGTAAGTCATAACTTTATGGTTACACCATTCTCTTCAGAAAACAAACCAACCAACCTGAGTATAAAGGAAGGGTAAGTGTGGAAGAGGTAGGGATGTGTGGGTGAAAGATAGGCTTAGTTACAAGTACTAAGATAACTTTATCATAAGGTGGCATAGTCACCAAGACAGTGTCCCACTGAGGGATCAGTAAATTATTAAATCCCAGTTTCTCAGTCTTTCTGTGTTGGTCACAATTTCTTTATCTCTTACTAGTTCTGTTTCTCTCTTAACCCTGGTTTGTAATCTATCATTCCACCATATTGATTGTTAGGTTTTAGCTCACAGTACAATCACCCAAGGAGCTAGTTAAAAATGCACATTATCAGACTTCATTCACAGAAAGTCTGTTTCTATAAAGTACTGGGTGGGGCCCAGGTATTTGCATATTAACAGATTATCTAACCCCACCACAGCTTACCTCCACAGATTCTATTATAAACGGCCCTTGAGCCTTAGTTTGGGAGTAGCTGGACCATACTGATAGACCAATTTGCCTTCCTGTGAGCAAAGTTGAATGGCACAAGAAGACCAAATCCAGCAGCAGGTGAAGACTTTAATCATCTCATCGGCAGAAACCTTTTAAAAGTCTTATGTAAAACACTTTCTTCAAAGAAAATCAGATGCTGATCCCTCAAATTAAACCTAAGTCAAGTGGAGCTGCTCGGCTAAAGAAGAAGAGAGTGCTGCTATTTGCTCTCTCAATGGCCCCAGGGGCAGCTCTGCAGCCTTCTTGGAGTTCACTTTTCCTCTTTCTTCCCAAAGTGAACCAGATGAAGCCCTAGGTCCCTGGGTAGAGGAAAGAGCACCTCACTAGGACATCTGAGATCCAGCTCCAGCCTTGCTTCTCCTTTGTCACATTGCCTGCCCTTCCTAAGCTCCAGATCATCCCTTGAGGAAAAAGAAGAGTTAAGCTAGATCAGTTCTTCTGGAAGTTCTGTCATTCACAGAATAATACCCTTGTGACTTTTGCTGTAGATGAGTACCACCAGGAGTATTATTTTGTACCGAAATACTCACTTAGGTTTTGAGCTAAGCAATGCTATATGTGAAATCATGAGTTTGATGTGCTTCTTATGGTTTTTCTTTTCTAATACATGTGAAAATAAATATGTAACCACTAAATAATAAAAGTATATCACCTAACACCAGCGGTGCACACATGACCCTTGAGAAACATTGAGCTGGATGATCTCCAGTATTCGGTGGGGTTTGGATCCAGGTACGACTCTCTTGTTATTACCTTGGGGATTTGTAGGTAGGGGCAAGTTATAGGGAAAAACAAAGAAATCCTCTGGGTGCTGGAAGCATGTGAAAGACTAGTGGAAGCCTGGAGGGGGAAAAAAACTGCTTGTACTGCTGTGAAGAAGGAGGGTGCTTGAGGCTTGGACTGTATGTACAAAAGATCTAAATGGCTCAAAGAGAGTTTTTAATATTAATTTTGTGGAGACATAGGGCCACCAGCTGCTTAATTTTATTTAGGTCTAATAGAAAGCTTAATAACCAAGAACATCATTGGTTTCTTGTTTGTTTCTTTTATTGAGTGTCAAAGAGCTAACAGCTTTTATTACAGATCTTCCAGAGCTGAAGTTGGCTGGTTAGGACAGTGGCTACATGGGGCTCTAGGGCAGGGTCCAAGGAAGGAGCATTACCTGGGGCCTGTCATGCTTTGAAAACTTAGCTCTAAATATACGGACTTCAGGAGACACCTTATGGGAAGTAGAGGATGCTAAAGCATTGTTTGCAGTACACATTGAAGAATGAAAGATAATATTTATGACCTGCTTGTTCCATGTAAGGGGGAGATAATGACTCCAAATGTATACCCACTGAGCTGGCTTACAAATGGCGCGGGCAACTTAGCAGTCATGGTGGTCCAGAGCAAGGAAATGAAAATGTAATTGAGAAGTGAGGGAAACTATAGCATAATTAAATATGCCCAGCACTTAAGCACACTGTTATAAAACAGAAGTCAGTCTAGAATACATATTAGGTTAACAGCTTAGGTTCCAGAGACAGACAGACTTGGAATACAGTCCTGACTCTGCCACTTCCTGGTTGAGATTTCTTCCTTGGGTAAGGTACTTAATCTTTCTGAGGCTTGGTTTATTCACCTGTCAAATGGGTGTAATATGTACTTCCGGGGCCACTTTAAGTCTTTAATGACTCGAAGAACTTTGCACAACGTCAGGTACTTAGAATAATTTTCAATAAATTATGGGTACTGCTTTTATCACTATCACTGTCATTGTTATAGAATTACTTTATTTTAATTTTTCTATCAAATCTAATGAGGTGAGTGGTGTAGGTGGCCCACAGGGATGAAACTGAGATTGCTAAGTTTCTGGTATTTTCCCAGGAGTTCTCATGGTGTACCTCTGTAATGACGCACTTTTATGGCTAGTATTATTCCTTCTTGATGATCTTGAGATTATCATGACTGGATTGTACCACATAGAATCTAAGGCTTCAGGGATAAGAGGTCTTTTGGATAGATAATTCCCATTCTTGGAATTAGGCATTTCTTAGCAGGTGTCAGAGCAAATAAGTAAAGAATTACGATTTGATTCTATTCTGCCAACATCAACCAAATTTGGAGCCCCCTTAGATGGCAAGGAAGTCACCTGTCCCTATCAGGAGCTACAGGTATGGAAGGCATGAAAGAGCAAGGTCTGCCAGGATACTGAGAATCAAGAAGGCCAGACCCTTGTTCTTGCAGAGACTCCCACGTGACGATTCTTAATCAACTTTCACACCTGCCAGTGAGTGTGAAAGCCCTCAAATGTAGACCCAATCTTGATACAACTGGCACTTTTGCTTTGAGTTTTGGAATCAATTTCAGGAAAAGATAAAATAGCGTTTTTTTTTTTTATAGCTTCTTTTCTTATTTTTACTTACTATGTCTTCGTGTTAATTAACAACAACAAAAAAGAATGCCAGTGTTTTCTTGTAACATCAACCCTCTTCTCTACAGCCTTGCCTTCCTCAAGGAGAATGTGTTGGGCATCTCCTGCTTTAGGGACATCTATTGTTTGTGCCATAACTGTGTGTGTCTCCAAGGCTTTCCTCCCTGTCAGTTGCTTTATATAAATGTACAGTTAATACCAGTTAAGAAGTTCTTGTTCATTGTCTGTCTGAAGGAAGACAGTGAAGGGAACCACAGCCGGCTCCACTGCTCTGGCTACATCCTCTGTCTGTGATGCATTACCATAAACTTCATTCCACATGTTTTTGCATTGTTTCTTCTTACATTTATCCTCTAACTATTGTTTCCTTTTGTTCTAGCAACAGCTGGAAACGGTAAATTCGTGTTTTGAGCCAATGTTTTCCTTTGCCCTGGCATTTCTAAACATTTATTTTCCTATGAGCCAAAAATACCAGCAAAAGATGCATTCTGAAAGATCTCCATCTCGCAATGCCCATCGTCCTCCGATGCTGTCCCTTTAAATGAGGCCCCCAGAGTTCACTTTCTGAAGTTCATTAGCTTGTGTTATCAATAATTTAGGATAATACTCCGGTGGAGCCGGAATGCCTGGCCCGCCCCGCTTTCACTGTCAGTTTTCTCATACCCTAGCAGTCCAGTGAACTTGATAAGTGTCCCATCATCCTGTTAATCAAATTACTTATGAACTAAAATTGACAGTTTTCATTAATTATAAAGGATTATTCTAATTGCAATTCAAATTTATTCATTTAGAACAGACGGCATTCAGTAATATTTCAGGAAATTTGCATATTAAATGGAGAGGGTCGTCCATTAAGTATGGTAATGTATGCATATTTCCTTATTTTTAACTTCTAGGCCATATGCACTGCCGCTACTTCAGCAGGTGAAAAACCAGAACGTGCTTAATTTGTTCAACAAACACAAGGGCCAGAGCACATCTTTTGGCACTCGGTGCTGGCACCCTTCTACCTTTATTCCTTCTGCTCTTCCTTTCCCCACCTCCCACGGCCCTGTACACAGCCAAAACCACGGTTGATCTTTCGAAGAAACTTTTTTGATAAACCTGGGCATTTCCACCCCCACCCTTTTCTTTTTCTTAAATGTAGGCACAGCTGGTAAGGGTTGATTGAAATGTTTTGCCATAGAAGCTGTGTTCATTAATTTCTTCAAGATGCTGAAGTAGGCATTAAGGTTGCCGGCTGGAGTCCTTCCCTGTGACATGTGGAACAGCAAGGGGCCTAATAGTCAGCCTTGTAACATCAACTGGTTACCCCCCTCGTGCGGCATGAACCTTTCCCCTCCAGTGAAAAATGAACCTGTCTGAGACAAAAGCACAAACCACGCATGCAATGAGACAGTGCCATTATTCACACCCATATAGGCTGTTTTCAGAGATCATTAAAAATCATATCTCCATGATATTAATAAGCACCTTCTCTGATCCAGGTCTTGGGTAACAGGAAGGTATATTCAGAGCCGCCCCCACCACCTACCTAATCTGAGATCATGAATCTGGAAGGAAAAGAAAAAAAAGATGCATGTAAGATAAAGGCTAACAAACTGGTGTGGAAGGAACCACTTGGCTTTTTAAACAGCTGATATGGCCCCGGCGTTTCTTGCAGCCCTCTTCGTTGGAGGGTGGGGGGAATAAGGGTGGGCCCCCAACCACACTGAGTTGCTTCTGGTGAATTTTGCCTCCAATTCTTAGGAATTATTGATATCTGTTCTTAATGATTCGAAGAAAGCATCTGCCAGCTCATTCATCTCCAAAAATTCACATTGAATAACTGGTTGCTCATTTAGCCTGGTTTCAAGTAGACTTGTTTTTCATTTTCTGCAGTTAAACTAAAAGCTTTGTTGTTTCACATACAGATATTTTATTTGCTGAGCATATTTATTTCAGTCTGTTTGTATAGCACTAGTGCTTTCGTGGCCATATGTTATTGATTGAAAAGCCTCTGAGAACTCGAATCCTGAATGGGCGCTGTGTCCTTGGGAGGTGTCCGAGAGGCAGAAGACTGGGAGCCTGTAGCCGCCTGGCCAAACCCGTGCTGGGGGCCCTTTCTGCTGCCTGCCCCCCAGGCCAGACGGAAATCAGAACTGGCGTAGAGTCTGATTAATGCTTCAGTTTTCCACGCAGTCTCTCCCTGAATTTCAGTGGGAGCGCATGGTATCCCGCGTTCCCTTGCTGGGGTACAGCCCTTCCTGGCTGGAAGTACTAGGAGCCACTCGGAGGAAACAGACCACCAAAGGCTACTTTAGAGAAATTGACGGAAAATTCTCGGAAATCATTCAAGCCCACTGGCGTGTGTTGAGTCAAGGGAAATTTCCCCCCCGTGTAACATCTTTTCCTCCACTTAGTTCAGCTTTAGAACCATGAAAGCCCCAGTCTTAATCCTATTTCTGATGAGAGTTAATTTTCAATGCAAGTTTTAAAAAATTTAATTGTCACTGATTACTGACATGCAATAGTAAAATAATATAAAAGAATGCCACAAATGATTAAAGTAAAACTTAACAGCATATACACTAAAAACAATCCTTTAACTCTACTTTTGTTATGGGAAATATTACATTGCCTAATGTGACCCAGCGGTATAGGATAATTGCTTAAGAAGCTGTATTATACAGATATTTTGTGTATTATATCCTCATGTATAGTATTTCTGGTGATTAATTCCTCAGCAGAGGGAGGTTCTCTTGAATAGATGTTGATTATATCAGAATGTGAACCAAAAGTAATGCCAAGAGTGGAGAGTAGGCACAAGGATGCCTGGCATCCTCTAGAGATATTAGGGAAAATTCATCAGGGATGGCTTTTGCAGTCAGCATCCCTACTATCTGCAAGAATGACTTCTAGGCCATCTTGAAAGTGCTACATATTATTTGATGCGGGCTGATATAGATAAAGAAGGATAGAAACATGAGTGATAGATAAAACATGATATAGAGCTAATGGAGCAGAATTAAGGGTATGAAGCAAACTTACTTCTCTGAGCTCCATTTTTGTATCTGTAATGGCTTCAGTTTTTCACACAATCCTCCCCGCCCCCCAAATTTTAGTGGGAACATGAAGTACTCCGTGTCCCCTTGTTGGAGGACAGCCCTTCCTGTGTGTCTGCCTTGCTTTCCTCATGGGCCTGCTATAAAAATCTCACGAGACCTCTCTATTTCCCAGACTTTCCTGCTCATCAGAATCACTTGAGAGTAGTCAAATACACATATTTCCAGGCTCTTCTACCAAGGGATTCCAATTCAGGAAGGTGGGGCTTGGGTGATTTTTAGGACCTAACATATACTAGAAGGCATATAGTTTATACTAAGTGCCTTACAAAATATGGTACTCTTGGGAGACAAGATTCTCCAAGTAATTCAAAAGTAGTTCAAGACCATACCTACACATCACACCAAATTTTAGATTGGGTAAAGCTCTGGATTATAGGAATTCCAAGCAGTAACTGCATTCTGGAGTTAGAACTCTGGACAGGTAAGTCACTGGGATCTATTGATGATATTTCCAGTGTTTGTGAAGAAATGGGACCTATATGGGTCCATCCAGAAGAATCAGGGAGGAAGGGCCCCTTACACCCCCATTAAGGCAAGTACAAATTAGTTAGAAGAACCCTGAGCCAACAGCATGTGCTTTTCAAGCAAATATCTAGGCCGTTCTGTGAATATTCTTTCTAGTTGAATAGACCCTTGAGGTGAAACTGTCATTACTCACCCACTAAAGATATGAACTTGGAGAAATGGAAGAGAGAGCAGTTTCCTGTCTGTGAAAGCATATGGAAATGGTGACAGAGTTTAGGTACGGCTGTATTTACTAACCGTTATTGATGCAGAGCCATATCATACCATGTCAGAGTTGAATAAATTGGATAACAATGTTATGGCAGCATCATCTAATCTAATCTCAATGTTACTTAGTAGTTACATTTCAGCTGTCAACTTGGGCACATGGAGTAGGTGCTGAGGCTCTCAACAACCAGTAATTCCAGCTAAGGGTGAGAGTAGGAGCAGTAGGTATACTGTCCTACTTGAGGCACTCATAGGCCCGGGCAAGGTGCAAGGGGCTAAGTGAAGTGATTTGCTCATGCTCTGTGCTATCATAGGTGAAAATGCCTTGCTTCTTGAGGTTGTGGTGGTTATGGGTTGTAGGTTTTTAGGAAAGGTGGAGAAAAAGATTGGTTTTCTTTGCCTCTTTCCCTTTTCACTCAGGATTTTAGGCAATTTAATAACATCCCTATCTTCACGAAACACTTTTTATTAATCATCTTGTTATAACTAGTGAACTGCCAGGCTGGTTAGAGAAAAAAATGAGCTGGTTGTGTCTCTGACCTCTGGGGCTGACAGCTTTAGTTAGTAATACTGAGCTAGGCATGCAACATGCATAGATGAATGAACAAGACTGAACATTAATAGAGTAAATTAAAGAAGTTCCGAGCATTTTGTATAAATGGATGTTGCATTTAGTTTTAACATTCAGTGATTTAATGAAAAGGAAGAGATTTGTAGAGGTTCCCTGTTCAGATGAGTGACTCATTGAGGAAGGTTTTCTGAAGTTGATGCAGTTTCAGGACTGAAGATGGAAGGGGGCCTACGGTACTTAGGAGAAGGAAGTTATCTCTGCTGGGCTACAAACATCTGCTCTACCCCCTCCCGCAGGCATATGGACACTACATTAAAATGTAAAGGATTTATTTTTCTTATGAATGTAAAACTCTAGATTAGTAAGAGCTAATTGGAAATAAAATTTTGTAGATTACTTGAGGAGAGCAGTGCTTTATTTTGGGGCCAAAAGTTGGACGTCATAATATCCTATTGAATCACTGCAACAAGCTTCAGCCAGTCTTTGTTGGGGGGACATTCCAGTACTTTACAAAATTTTGCATGTATTACTATAGTGTGCATGTAGAGATGAGAGGGCTTGCATTCTCCAGGTCTTTACATAAACTACACATGCCTTTTATTTGGAGAAACATTTATTTATTTAAAACATTTCCAGTTTATTACCCTCCCCCCCTAAAAAAAAGGCAACAGTTCACATTACTTTTCTCCTACAAACCTCTTGGAACCACTAATCTGTTCTTTACCTATGAGCTTGGTTTTTTGTTTTTGTTTTTTGTTTTTAGATTCCACATATAAGAGAGATCATACCACATTTATCTTTTTCTGTCTGACTTGCTTCATTTAGCATAATGCCTTCAAAGTCTGTGTTATTGCCAGTGGCAATATTTCATTTTATTTTAAGGCCAAATAATATTCCATTGAATATATATACCACAATTTTTTATCCATTTATTTATCAAAGGACACTTAGGTTGTTTCCATATCTTGGCTATTATAAATAATGCTGCAATGAATATGAGGTGCATATATCTTTTTTGAATTAGTATTTTCATTTCTATAGATAAATGCCTGCAAGTGGAATTGGTTGACTACATGGTGATTTTATTTTTCATTTTTTGAGGAATCTCCATATTGTTTTTGTAGTGGTTACACCATCTTAACATCCCCACCAACAGTACACAAAACGTTACCTTTTCTCCACATCCTTGCCAACACTTGTTTTTTCTTGTCTTTTTCATGCTAGCTGTTCTAACAGGTGTGACATGATATCTCCCTTTGGTTTTGATTGGCATTTCTGTAGTGATTAGTGCTGTTGAGCATCTTTTCACAGACCTGTTGACCATCTATATGTCTTCTTTGGTACAATGTCTAGTCAGATCTGCCCGTTTTAAAATTGAATTTCTGTTTTTGCTATTGAATTGTATGAGTTTTTTGAGGAGAGCATTAGCCCTTCATGCGATGCATAACTAGCAATTATTTTCTCTCATTTAGTTGATGCTTTCCTTTGCTGTGCCGAAGCATTTTAGTTTGATGTAGTCCCACTTGTTTATTTTTGTTTTGGTTTTGGTGTCAGATTTTTAAAAATCATTTCTAAGGGCTATGTCAAGTAGCTTATTGCCTATGTAGAAATTTCACGTGTTACATTCAAGTCTTTAATCCATTTTGAGTTGATTTTTGTGTATGGTGTAAGATAGTGATCCAGTTTTATTCTTTTATATATGGATACCTAATTTTTCAAACAACATTTATTGAAGAGCTTGTCCTTTCCTATTGCATATTCTTGACTCTTTGTTGTAAATTAATTGATCATATATGCATGAGTTCATTTCTGTTTTCTATTCTGTTCCAGCTGATATGTGTGTCTGTTGTTATGACAATCCCAACCATGTTTTGAGAAATATTTAAATATTGGAAAAAAGATTGCCAAGTATTTCTGAAATTAGTCTGAGGGCATGCATAAATTGTTTTTTCATTGAGCAAAGAAAATCCTCATCCAAATAAAATATGTGTGTTTTTTTTAAAGATTTTATTTATTTATTCATGAGACACACACACACACACACACACACACAGAGGCAGAGACACAGGCAGAGGGAGAAGCAGGCTCCATGCAGGGAGCCCAACATGGGACTCGATCCCCGGTCTCCAGGATCACACCCTGGGCCAAAGGCAGGCTAAACCTCTGAGCCACCCAGGCTGCCCCCAAATATGCAGTTCTTAATGTAGTATCTAATCTTAGCAAAGTAATTGAAGAGGTCTCACCAAAGTCCTCTTGGGTCTCCAAGAGGTAGGTTTAGGATTTAATGGTGCCCCATGTCCCTCAACATATCTTTATATTTGTTCAGTTCCGCAAATTTCCAAGTACTATTAAGTATTATTAACAAAAGCTAAATTTCTAAGAGAAATATTGACAGAAGGTTATGCTTTTATGAAAGTCAAATCCACATATGAAAGACCTTTTAAAATTGTCATTACACTTGCTGCTGGAATAGTCCATTTTACCTTTGGCCTGGTGGGTGGCCACCCTGTTTACACCTGGCATGGTGAATATATATTTTCATTTTACAGATTAGGACACTGAAACCAAAGGAAGACAAATAAGTTGTTGTTGGCTAGTGTTAGGATTGGTAATAAGATGTCCAACTTATTTCACAGCTCAATTAGGATGGTAATGCTTCCTCATTTCAAATGTATGCAATTGGGAAATCAGGACATAGACATCTGATCACATTAGAAACTTTAAAATTTTCTCTTCTAGTTCTGGTTTTGGTTTTTCCCCAGCTTCTTACCTACTCTGTGACTACAAAAACCCTCCTAAAGCCCAGTGCCATTCCCCCTGAAAGAGCCAGGTGTCAGAGGAGGGGTGAATTCTTCCTAACCCTACAACGATCAGAGTGTGCCCTGAAGCGTGAGTTTTGATTACCCTTAATTTAGTATGCATAACTTCAAATGGTCCTAATGGTCATAAAATTATCTGATCCTCTTTAATATGCAACCAGGGTTCTTGGTCCTCTGGTAAGCTGGAATGTTTTTTTTCACCTAAGCCCCTGTTTGGCATTTATTTCTGTCTTCCAAAACAAAACACAAGAAAACAAATAAAAATAAGACCAGATTTAAAAACCACCACCCTAACCAGAGCATATTTTGGGGTTCCATCAGAGAAAAAAATCCAGTTTGGTGCAGTTTATGATGCATCCATACATTTCCCTTCTCATATTTCTGTTGTCCTTTTTTTGTTGCAGCCTATGAGTTTCATTTTCCCATGTGCCATAATATTAATGTTTTTCCCTGCTGGCTTCCCAGCCTGGGGGTCACAGCTCGTGTTTCACAACACGAGACACCCAACCATAAATCTCCTTTAAATAATACAGACGGCAGGAGGGTCACTGTCGGGAGAGCCAGTCGGTCTGAACAAAGTGGCATTGATGCATGGCAAGTGGAACAGCTTGACCACGGCCCCGTTGGACAGGTAGAGTGTGGAGCAGCCTTTAGTTAAGGGGAGGGAGGCATGCGCTCTGCATGGTTCCAAAGAGCCAACCAGTTCTGGTTCTCAGTAGGAGTTGGCTGCCAATCACCAAGGTTTGCTGAGAATAATCACACCACCTCTTCCTTGGCTCAGGCTGGAACATTTGATTAACATAATTTGTTATTTGGAGGTGCAAGTGCATTTCTTTGGTTATAAATCTGGATTTTTTGAGGCCTCTTGCCCATATATTTAAAAGGAAGTTGGGAAGCACCAGGGTGGAAGTAACAACGCAAATCTGATTGGAATGCAGGAAGTGCTTGTGGTGAAGCTCTTTCCCTATTCCAGGACTCAGAATGGTTAATTTAAGGAGCCCAAAAAAGGCTCAGTGAAATTTGAACCTTGTAGCTAGGGTTGAGTTAGTAGAAGCCTCAACTTGCAGAAGCGCTCAGTAAGATGGGAATGGAAAGAGATGAGAGTTTAGACAGGGATTTGTTTTTGTAGACAAAAATTATAGTAACATATTGACACTCTTGGGCCAAGGTATCATGTTAAGATAATATATCTGCAACTACAGCTCTTGTGAACAAAGATAATACATGTGCAAATATGTACAGACACACAGAACATGGGCAACATGTACAAAGATAGTTTGTGCATAAAAATAACATGGTACATAAATGTGCATGTGTCATACTCCAATAGTCTGGGAAATGATTGGCAAGCATACAAGGTAATATGTATTATAAGTAAAGGTGGGGCAGTGAGAGGATGCACAGTTTTCACTGACACAGTTTTTCAGGGTTTATTCATTGCTTATTAATTGCCAAACCCCAGCTCAGTGATTTTCATCTACCTAAACTTGGTGGTGGGGTGATGGCGGGTGAATATTAGCATCTCCTTTTCATAATGTTTTCTTGGCTGCCTTTTTTGCAATTATTGTCACACTTTTGAGAAAAGTCAATGTGGCTTCTAATTTCTCAATTACCTTACTCAACATAGTGATGTGAGGAGGGAATTTCCACTGATGTGATTTCTAGAATCTATTGCATACCTGATAAATGCATTGAGAACAAAAGAGTATACATCAACTCAGGAGATGATTATGCTCGTTTTGGTTGGTTACACCTCTGATCATTTGATATTTTTTACATTGTTGACATTAATTGCTGCTGTAATGTAATAATCATTCAAAAGATAACACTTTTGGGCCATGGTGGTGGACTGATTCTGTTCTTATTCATTTAAAATAACATTGTTGGTCACTCAATAATTCATCATGGAACCAGAAGATTCATGAGAACAGAGTCAGAAATATGCTTTGGTAACATATTGACATCTCTACCTCTTGCTTATGTTCAGAGTATTTTGTTTTTCCAACCTATGCAGTTTTACATAGGACATTTTCAAAGATGGGTGCATGTGTTACACATCTTTTAATTAAAAGCTAATTGAACATTTAGTAATATGCTAAAGAACATAAGCATTTTCTCATATTTTTAAGCTGTGTGCGTCATTTTGGCCTAATTTTTTTACTTCATTAATATGTATATACTTGAAATTATTTGTAAAAGCTATATATATATTTATATCTGTCTCTGATTTTATATATTTGGATGGTTTTTTATTTTTTTATTTTTATTTTTTTTTAAAATTTTTTATTGGTGTTCAATTTACTAACATACAGAATAACCCCCAGTGCCCGTCACCCATTCACTCCCACCCCCCGCCCTCCTCCCCTTCCACCACCCCTAGTTCGTTTCCCAGAGTTAGGAGTCTTTACGTTCTGTCTCCCTTTCTGATATTTCCCACACATTTCTTCTCCCTTTCCTTATATTCCCTTTCACTATTATTTATATTCCCCAAATGAATGAGAACATATAATGTTTGTCCTTCTCCAACTGACTTACTTCACTCAGCATAATACCCTCCAGTTCCATCCACGTTGAAGCAAATGGTGGGTATTTGTCATTTCTAATAGCTGAGTAATATTCCATTGTATACATAAACCACATCTTCTTTATTGGATGGTTTTTTAGACTTAAGAGAAGCATACAGACATCTATCCTGCAAGCCTGTGCTATTTCTCTGTTCTCACTTCTTTCCTTGTCCCATTTCCCCCACTCTTTATCTGGCTGAATCTCCATTAGACTGACTTCTAGCTGAAAGCAGGGGTGATGTCTAATTCACTACTGTACCCCCAGTTTCTTGGCATAGTAATGGTGACCAACTGCCCTGTTTGCCTGGGTCTTTCTTGGTTTTAGCACTCTCACTAAGAGTGCCAATCCCATGGAGTCCCCCAGTCTCAGGCAGTCTTGATCCATAAGTGCTCATTGATATTATCTAAATAAATAGTAGAGAAGTTCCTCATAGTAGAGAAGTTATAGAGTTATGTGAGAGAATAGTGTACGCAGCTCCTTCTTAAAATTACCCAGCACCATACATTCCGTGTCTCCCTTGCTGATGGTAGAGGTTGGGAGGGCAGGGACAGTGCCTCTTTTATTTGTTTGAATTTCCCACAGTGCCCTAGAAACCCTTTCAAGATAGACCTCCATCACGTGCTAAATGGAATATAACCAAATAGCAAATTGTTCTATAGTGTCAACTCAGATTCTGCTCCTTCCTGGCTATATGGGCCGGCCTGGGCAAGTTATTCACTCTATCATCTTTCTCCATTCTCCTCACTTGTAAAATGGGGATGATAACGGTATCTTCCTCTCAGGGCTGGGGCCAAAATTCACTGAGACAAAGGACAGAGCACAGTGTCTGCTCTACACCAGGTAGTCAGTGTGTCAACTGTTTCTCCTGCACCCAGCTCTTCCTTCTCCAACACATGACAAATACCGAGCATGTTCAGGTAGGTGACAGTGTCTTTTTGGCACGTCTTGTTAAACTGAACTTGCAGTTGTTTTTGTGTGGAATAGTTTGGCTGGAAAAAGAATACTCTTCTGTGTGTATGATTGGTTTCTCAAATGCCACATCTATTTTACCCAGAGTCTATTGACTTCTTTCCACATTGCTGGGGTTGGAAAGACAGTCAACCTGCATCCAAGCAAGCGACCTGTTACAGGAGGGTTAGTGAGAATGTCACTTACAATATTCTGGTATGGAATGGACATGAAACAACACCCAGATTGGCAAAGAGGGGAGCTTTGGGTGGAGGCATGTTCTATGTTGATCCTGCTTTTACCCCTCTCTCCCCACTGCATTACCTTCTGAATGGTGGCAAAGCCAGAACCCGGCTTTGTCTGTGGCAAAGTTTCTACACTGCTAACCTCAAAGAGACTGAAAGTCTACCTGGGTGAAATGAAAAATCAATCAGGAATGATTTACAAATAGCTCCTGTTAGCGGAGGCAGGTGTTTCATGGAAATGATCTCGTAAAAATGACTGCTTTATTTTGTCCTACTTCTCTGTGTCCCTGTATCCTTCCTGTACTGACCAAATGGGAAAGGGGCAAAGATTTCCTTACAGGTTCCTTGTTTTCTTAATTTGTCCAGTGGCAAGCAGCAGAACAGAGAGGAAGTGTCACTGGAATGCCTTTAGAACTTTAGTCATTAAATCCTCTTTGCCCCAGCTCTAGCGATGCATATTTCAATAATGAGCAAGAAAAATTGTTTTATGGTAGTTTAATAAAAACAGGAGACAAATGTTGCCCCTGCGCAAAGGAACTGAATTACACACTTCATGAACCAAATTAGTAGCACCACACTTGGCTTTGTTCAAAAGGTGATACGCATTTACGGGCCCATTTTTCAGCAAGATAAATATGACACACGCCAAGATTTCCTGGAAGTAAATATTGTAAATAATAAAAGACTCTGCCAAGAAAAGCTGAGAAATGACTTAATCCTCACCCAGTTATACCGTGATGCCAAAATGCCACTGTCCAAACTCTTGAACAAACTGCCCGTTTAATCAACTCATCTCATGATTAAGAGAGTGCAAGGCCCTTTAATTTTCCAATAATAGTCAATATTCCTCAATTCTGGCTTTAAAAAAAATATTCACATAGAAGCTAGGGCGTTTTATGGCACAAGCAAATTTGATTACCAAGTAACAAAATATATTTTGAGGGCAGTTGGGAGTCACACGGCAGAAATGTTTATGTGAATAGGTGCAAATTGGGAGATGTTTACGGAAAGGAGAAGCTATCACTCGAGGCCTAACTCTGTAATCTTAATTTAGTTTCAGCTTATTCCAGTTTGATTTCAGTTCCAGTTTTCTGCAGCAAAATGGGCTGGATGTATTTCTTCCCTCAGTGCAGATTTGCTTGTGAGAAGCTGGAGTGTCAAAGAGAGTGCATTCAAATATTATGGTTAAGATGAGAAATCACAGTGCTGGCGAGTGCAAGTCATCTCTCTGGTTCTAGGGCATGTTATAACAGTTTCCGAAGCAGGGCCCACTGTTGTCTTAGTGCTGGCAAATTTAAACGCTGCCTTAGCTGGGCACTTACATAAATGAGTTGAGTGGTAAGGTTTGAGAAAGACGTTAGGGAGTAGTGGGGATTGAGGCTAACTGGCAAGCAGGTGCCCTGTCTAAGGAGGCAGTCTCTGCTGCATCTCAGCTAATTATTGCCATGCAGGGGTGTGGACCTAGTATTGTTAGAATGTCTCATTTTTTAAGAAATTTGAGACATCTTGATTTTTCTGTGAAAGCTCCCAGTTTTTAAGTGCTGGCCAATAAACAAAACAAAACAAAACAAAACAAAACAAAAAACAAATCCCCAAATGTTCTGTATCCCAAATAATGCAAAGGCCATGAGCTCAGATTGGTGACTTCTGCTTTGTGGTTTAGGGCCCGAAGCAGGACAAAACATACATGCCATGATGGATAGCACTTAGGCCTGTGACAGAGGTGAAGATGGCAGCTCACATTTGTTGAGGCCTTGCTGTGTGCCAGGCTCTGTCCCAAGCTGTATGTGGTTTGCTTCATTGGATCCTTCTACCCTGTTTTCGAGTAGGCAGTATGAGTAGGTACTATTAATGTTTCCTGTTGTACAGATGTGGAAACCGAGACCCCCAGAAGGTGGAGATGGGATCTGAACTTAAATCAGCTCTGTGAGCTCTTAAGCACCACTCTGAATTCCCTTGCCATAATTTGCCAGTGTGACCCAAAAGGAAGTAAAATGGAATGGGGTCAGCAAGTTGGTTTTGGGTTTGCAGTTGCCCTCTTGGTGTGAGACTGGGACCTTCATCTGACACTGTGAGCTCCCATGTCTGACCTTAGCAAGTGGAGATAATATTACTTGCCCATTTACCTCCCAAGGAATGGGGAAGGATTACACCAGGAGCAAGCACAGAAGAGCATAGAAAATTATGAAATGCTCTGTCAACACAGTTGGGGAATGGTGCTTATTATTAATCAGAGGATACAGAGAGGTGAGATTGTGAAGCTGCTGATTGTCTTTGGATCAGATACAATTAAAAAACAATCCCTTCTTGACTCTTTGACTCAATAAAGTGTCTGTTTGTAGAAAAGTGGCTTAAAACTGAACTCACTTTGAAAATTAATCAGCCACCACTAATGGCTGGAAAGTTAGCAGACTGCATTTATTTTAAGTGAAAAAGAGAGAGAGAAAGGGAGAGAGAGAGAGAGATATCCACCTTCTGACCTGGAGATAATAGTCCTGCCTGTTGTCTGCCAGCCTCATGACAGGGAGGACAGAGCATGAAGGCCCCCTACTGCCAGCGCCTTCCACACCCCCTAATGAAGGGACTGCCCTTTGGAGAAGCCAGTGAGGGAGGCCATGGCTGGCTTGACTTGGAACAGTTATTTGATGCTGGTTTGTAGGAGAAACTCCTCGTGACCTGGACACACTGAGCGCTTGAAGAGGAAAAGAGAAAAGAGACACGCAGCAAAGGTGTAGGGAAAATACCCCCAGGATGATGCAGAAAGCTGTTTATGCATGTAGGCAGTGAGTAATCTTCTTATTTATAAATGAATGAGCTGACCTGGCGAAGGGGAGTTTTGTGGATTATAATCACAATCCCCCATGACAGGCTTCCTCACCGAAGGGACTCTCCTCTCACTGACAGCCAAGGCTCTTCATCCCAGGGTCTCAACCTAATGGTGGCACTCATTTGTCCTCTGAACTTTCATTACCTAAAGAGCTCAGCTCTTTGAACTTACCAGATCTACTTTGTTTCAGGAAAATGTCTTCTGTGCATTCTAAATGTCCTGGTTTTTCCCTTTTCTCTTTTTCCCTCTTTCACTCTAGCCCAACAAAGTCTCTCACTACCATCTCATAGAACGTTTCCCATCTCTGGGTTTTGGGTCAGACTGCTCCCCATTTGGAACCCTGAACAAGTCTTCTCTGTAAACAATTGTGTCTCACTGGAAACTGTGCTAAAATCTGTTCTTCTCCAACAAGAAACCTTTCTGCCTTCTCGCTACTCTGACCATTTCATTACTCAAGTCAGTTTAGGATTTGGGAATAGGGTTCCATCAATACCCTTGCTTTGTAGTTGATCTGTAATTATTTTAGAGATAGAGTTTTGATTGCTTTGTATGGTTGTCTTTTTAATTTGTGAATCCTTCTTTTAGCCTCCAATGAATTTCCTCTCCTTTTCTATAGCAATAAAATAACACAGAGACAGACACTCCTTACTATTAGCAAATGGAGGGTAGTGTACTGTTGGGGTCGGAGTGTCAGTTTTTTTTTAAAATTTATTTATGATAGTCAGAGAGAGAGAGAGCGGCAGAGACACAGGCAGAGGGAGAGGAGCAGGCTCCATGCACCGGGAGCCCGACATGGGATTCGATCCTGGGTCTCCAGGATCGTGCCCTGGGCCAAAGGCAGGCGCTAAACCGCTGCGCCACCCAGGGATCCCCGGAGTGTCAGTTTTATAATCAGAAAACTTGGTTTCAAGTCTCTTCTTTACTACTGGTTGTTAATATAAACCTGGGGAAGTTACTATCTCTCTAAACCTCTGTTTTCGTATCTCTACAAAGAGGGTCAAAAGGATACTTAAATCATAAACCTAACTAAAATACCTAATATATGCCTTGGTAAACTCCTAACAAATGTTAGCTATAATAATTATTATTATGGTAAATGCTCACTGACTGACTGAATTTATCGCTTAACACTTTTCCTGGCATATAACTGGTAGATGTGCTTACTAAATGCTGGATGTTGCATGAATGAATGGATGAACAAACAGTTGAATGAATGCATGAATTCACTTGGGCCGGAATACACAGATGTAGTTCCCATTTGTTGTTGACTACCTACTGGGTAGCAGCTGGGGGTGTAGCCATGAATAAGACAAACAATATCCCTGCTCTCATGGGCTTAAATCCTACTGGAGGCAGATAGATAATAAGGAAGTTAAATAAGTAATCAAGGTAATTTTTCTGATGGTAATGGTAGTGCTAGGTGAATATGAGGAATAAGAACTAGCAGTATTTATCCTGTAGTCAACCCAGTGGAGAAAAGTGTGGGTGCGATGCCCCGATGTCCAATGAGTTGTACAGGAGAAAGACTTATTCCAATGTTACTAAGGGCAGGCAGGATCCACAACCAAGTCGTGGGAGCTAACAAGGAAGTCGAATTCAGTTCTGATTAATTAAGACATTCCTGATTCCGTTGCGTAAGAGCCCAGATTGCCTTGAGGGCACTATGTCATTAAAGGAGGACCGTAAGCAGAATCTGAGGGATACTCCTAGCATCATCTGTATGGTTGTTTTGGATGATCTTTAAGATTCTTTCTAGTGCAAAAAATCTTTCTATAATTTTCTATTATCTAACTTAAAGATGAGGGTATCTCTTATTATCTTTCTGATATATCGTAAGTAGCAACTGGGGAGGTGTTGTGGCAGAATGAAGAGAATACAGGCTTTGGGATCAGATAGACCGTGGTTCAAATCCTAGGTCTACTACTTAGGACTTGTGGGGCCATATTTAACTTCTCTCAATTTTACTTTACTCCCCTGTAGGGTAGGTAGATTCATTGGGATGATGTGAAGATTAGATTAATTGAGACATGTTAAGTACCTAGCATGGTACCTAGTGGCAAATAAATGACAGTTGCTGCTGAAGGTGATATTTTTGTGGTTATTGTTATAATCACCAAAGCTTGGGGGCGGTCACCTTAGAGCTCTGCTTCAGGGGGCCCTTCCTGCTAAGGCACAACTGGGGAGTCAATCAAGGGGTAGGTATGGGAGGTGAGGAACAGGAGATAGCTGCCTTGTTGGAAAAAACTAATGGCTGTATATATGCTAACAATGTCCAGGCCCAGGGCTTATGTCATCACCAAATCCGAACCACCCAGAGAGCTCTTCCTCATCCCAGGTGACAGACAATCCATTTCTCATTGTTTTTCTCTTCTCAGCTGCCCTTCGTGTTAACTAAAATGGGATTTCATTAGGAAAGAAAAGGTCGGAGTAGAAAATGATAGAGGAGTAAGGACACTGTGATTTGTTTGTATACCCCCACCCCTCTGCCTAGCACCACAGAGGTCTAGGGAGATGGCTCTGATACTACCTTCATATATGCCTTTGGATCCAATTATCTTTGTGTAAAATATAACCCCAGAGTGAAAAAACATAAGATCCTCTTCTTAGATAAGAACCTGCCAGTTCTTCTGGTCCAAAATGACTCTGTGTGAAAAATGCCCTGCAGAGGAAGGAGGAAGCTCACAAACAGAAGAAGCATGAGCCACATCTGGAGGGAGCCCAAGCCGGGAACCCGAGGGCCTGACCATCTGCCAGAGGGCCAGATGCTGCTGCTGGAAGCCTCTCGCCTCCTGGCTTGTCATCTGGGTCCGATGATGCCATCCAAAAGAAGGAGCACAGAGTGGGAGGGCAATGAGCAATCCATCTTCTCCCACCCACAGTTTTTAATTGTGTGACATGGCCCAGGGGGCGTGGGGAAGGGGATTAAAAAGTTTGCCCACAAAACCGCACCTTCTTCATGGAAAAAGCCATCCTAAAACACATGGCTCTGACCACCCAGAACGTATAGAAAATTATGCCATTAAATATCTCTTTCTCATTCTTTGGTGTAAATAGAATGGGTGAAGGGACTTAGCTGTGTAGTTGCCAATGGGAACTGCTGTCTCTGTCAACTTGGGAGTGTTTGGAGTTTCTAACCAACTACCTTGGTCATTACATTATAGGATTTCCCGGATTGCAAGTGTTCTTCCTATTAACAGCTTTGGTATCTGATTTTGGCCAAAGTAGATCATTGGGATTCAGGAGGACATTCTCTTCTTTTTCCATTGCAGAAGCAATCAAAAGTCTGTGCATACGGTTCTCATAAAAGGAAAATGATCAAAATCACACACACAAAAAGGACTATTAAATTCCAGATGAGATTATTGCTTCATGTGATTCCCACCATTCAGGAATGTCTTTCTGCTTCAAAATTGCTCCCTGACAGACAGACTTACAAATAACATGGTAAATACAGTAGGATTATCTCTTACCCTTTCATATGTGTTTTACGTTAAATCCATAAGCATCTAGGACAGCTTGAGCTGAGACATGTTTTAAGTGCCAGAACATGTTGTGTATTATATTTTTATTTTAGTATATGTGATTTACCTTCCCAAGAGTTGCAGTATTTTGGGGGGTATATGCAAGACAGAAATTGTTTAATTTTAAAGAGGCACCTGTTGGAATAGTTTAACACATAATTTTTAATCGCATATAATTATCCAGATACATGATTGTTTAACTCAGGAATTGAGAGGTTATATCCATATTCAGCAATATTGGGAGAATGCTTTAAATCTAAAATCTTAGGCTGCCAGTAGGAGAAAGACTGGGGCATTGTGAGCTGAAACCTTGTTGTCACTGTTTACTGGGAGCAGGTTGGGGCATTGCAGTGGAGGGTGGCCGTTTTAAGCTTCCTCTCAAGACTTCTTTTTGCAGAGCTGCTAGGATCACCATCTCAGACAGTCTCTCTATGCCTTGAGATGTGGGTTACTTCTAAAGCTTCACTGTTGGGGCACCTGTATGGCTCAGTGGTTGAGCATCTGCTCAGCTCAGGGTCATGATCCCAGGGTCCTGGGATAGAGTCCCCCATTGGGCTCCCCACAGGGAGCCTGTTTCCCTCTCTGCCCATGTCTCCGCCTCTGTATGTCTTTCATAAATAAATAAATAAAATCTTAAAAAAATATAGAGCTTCACTTTTACAGTGTGTAGCAACATCTGCCCTTTAGAGTTGCTTCTGCAACTGTGGTTCTTGAGAAGCAAAAAAAAAAAAAAGATAATCCACTGCTCAATGCACGGATGACAGCGCCACCGAATACAGTACGACCAATGGAAAGTCTGAGGTTTTGAAAATAACAGAAGTGAGGAGAATGAAAATGTGATGTCAATTTATATCCAGCATTGTATTCTATACTTTTAAGGCTGGCACATATTCCAGTTGGAAGGACCTCTGATATGAGTAGTTTGAAAAAGAATAAAAGCTACCCTTTAAAAATTTAAAGAAACATCCTTTTGTGAGATAAGTGTAAGTACCTCAAGGCTCAGTGGTAGAAAGAACTTCTGATTTTGGTTGGTGATTCATCTCATATGCTCCAAGGACTTGGGTACATTTGCCTACAATGAGTAATTTCTGAAAAAGTATAGTGAGAGGCAAGAACTCTTCTGCCAGCGTCAGAAATTCTGAAGTCTGATGTCAAATGTTTAGTAATGATGTGGAACAGTTGCCGATGCAAATATCGGTAAAAGGAGAGCACCTAGAGATATAAAAAAAAAACAGGGGCTATTCAGACCCAAGGTGAAAGTCTCTGGTGTTCGGTAGCTGATTACATACATGAGATGTAATAAGACCATTTTTGATACTTTCTTTTAATTTCAAAGACCAAGGGTAGACTTAAAATTCGTCCCTTAAATAGCAAGAGAAGAAAGTCTTCTGGGGAACTGAACTCTGACAAAATATTCCCTTTCATATAGTTTCAGAATTGACAATAACCTTAAAATCACAAATAGTAACAGGTAGTGTTTGTCAATCACTGTAGACACCATGTCTGTCGCCTTTTGTGAGTTGTCTCATTTTTTCCTCACTGCTTTCCAGTAGAGGTACTATTAATATCCGCATGTTCCACTGCTGAAGCTCACACCACTATTCACTGGTTGAGACACGACATCATTCTTCTTTCCCAAGCTAATCATCTTGTAAGAGGAAAATGAAAGTGACTTGGCCAAAATACCCATGGAGACCATGGCAGAACTTGAACTTGAAGCTAAGTCTTGTGGCTCTAGGCCAGTGCTCTTTCCAACATTGGATGGGGGTTCTTCTGAAATTTTGTTGCATGTGATTAGCATCATCAACTTGAGCAGTTCCTTTATTAATTTCATATGTATATTAGCTCTTTTTTTTGGACTAGATAAGCACAAGAACAATTTTAGTTGTCTCACAGTAGTACTGAGTGGCTAATAGACCCTTAGTATTTACAAACTGACTTCTCAAAATGATTCTTGAGTTAAATGTGCCTCGGGCTATAGTCAAGAGGCCCACATTCTAACCCTACCTCCATTACTGCTTTGTTGTATGACCTTGACACATCTCTGAAACTCTAGTTGAGCTGTCTAGATAGGTTGGGTAGAGGCAGAGACATCCAGGTTTCTCCGGATCTCTCAAGGAGAGAAATCAGTTATCAAAAGTGAAAAGCCTTTGGAATTTTTTTTCTACAAGAGATTTTTTTAAAGCATATTAGAGTCATTTTGGTTACAGAGATAATTTTGATGGAGTAATGAAGGAAGATGCCGAGATTATGGAAAACAAAGCAACTACCCATGTGAACATACTGTATATGTATCAATGTGTACAACACATATACATGACATTGGAAGAGCAAGAAATTTTAAATCACAGAGTTAAGTCTCAGCTTCTGGCGCTTTGCTGTATGATCTTGAGCAAACTATTCAAGCTTCTTAAGTTTTGGTTTCTTCATCAGGAGACTGTGGTGATAATACTCCCTGAAAACAAGAATTGATGAGAGAATTCTGAAAAACAACCAACACATGGGGCATTATGAGTCCTCAGAAATTGTAGCTATAACTATTACTATTGAATGAGATGTATATAAAGACTAAGAGGATACAATTAAATATGGGGCAGAGCTCCTGTCCTCTGGATATGTGCTGTCTAATCTGCAATTGATAAAGAAAAAAGCCGAACCTTCTTAACACCAATGTAGCAAATAGTACTGAACAGTCGATAAATGAATAGTCTGTGATCTGATCTCCATAGAAGATGATACCATGGTCCTCGAAAGCTATTTATCATCAAGTGATTGAGGAGTATTTTATTTTGATTGTAAGTGATTTGGAACTTGCCTTCAGTGAAGGATAAACGATTCATATTATTATTGTTTCTTTCATTGTCTTTGGGTCTAATGGATATTTCCTTGTTCAACTTGCCTTTGCCCTTGATTTTTTTTTTTTTTACTTGTTGTCTGTTGTGTAGAATAATTTGAATTTCTCTCTTCTTTCCCATCTTCTTTGGAACTCCTCGTCTTCTTTGCCTTTCTCTCTCTTTGTCTCTTTTTTTCTGCATCAAGAATGAATGTCAGAAGAAGAAATGTTTGTATGTCTTAATAGTTCCAAATGTATAATGTGGCTGATCTCAGGAGTTTTATTTTTAGGACTTGGAAGTTACATGTCAACAGCTGGTTGGGAACTCAAACTTCAGATACATTTACAGATTGGGAGAGGTTTCCACCTCTGTCTCAAGGGATCCAGGTTATAGGTTGGGTAGTTCAAACTAGTAGACTTCAGAATCGCCCTTGGCTAGGTCACTCCTACCTATTCAAATTGCTTACTCTTATCCTCTCAGGAAGTATCTTACTTATTGATGGTCCCCCATGAGAATGACAGCAGCATCTTTAGTACCTGACCTGGGCAGGTGACTTCCCTTTTTTAAGCCTCAATTCTTCCCATCTGCAGATTGGGCATAATACTCGGGATTGTTGTGAGTGTTAAATGAGATAATGCATTTACAATACATAGAGTCTATAGGAAGCGCTCAGTAAATGTTAACTGAGGTTATTATTAATTTATTATTATAAATAGTCCCAAATATTATTTTTTACCTCTTTTGAATACATTCAAACTGCTGTGCAGAGTATTTTGCTCATAATGAGTGCTTAGTGAATAATGTTGATGACCAACATTTCCTACTGGCATCTGACTTATTGCTGATGATTAGAGTCCTATAAATAAAAATGATAATCCATTCTCTTCAGTTGTCAAATGAGAGAATTTGGACAAGATTCTTATAGATTGAAATAGATTTTGGTATTCATCATGATCTTTGCTTATTCCATTTAATGTTCATATTCATACACTTCACTGATGGAGTGCTACCTAATATGCAGTATGTGTGGGATGTGTGCCATATGATCTTTCTAAAATCTGAAAAATTCTGAATTGTGAAACATACCTGATTCCATATAGGGTGCAGATAAGGGACTTAGAGATGTGGAGGAATTTGTACTTTATAATGCTTTTGTGTGTACATTAGCCCATGTGATTGCAGACAAGTGTATTGAGATTGATAGCACAGGTGTGAGCTCTATCTTACGCGAAGGAATGAAAATTCAGGGAAGTTAGATGACCTGCCCCTCTGACACAGTAAATGGGCTGAATGCCCGTGTTCTTCCTACCACACTCTCTGCTCTCCTCTATGATGTTGAAAGAACAACTAATTCTGTCAGTAATACCATGGAGGAGGTGATGTTGAGTTTGGACTTTAAAGGATGGGTCACTCTCTAGATGCCACACATAACTATAGACAGGGAGGGGCTAATGCTTCTGTCTTGGGACCTTCTTAGTGTCATGGAGAATAATCTGCCTCTCGACTTAACTCAGGATGGTTTCAAGAAGTATGAGCAAGAAAGGGGAGAAAGAAGTATACCTGAAAAGGATAAAGACACATGTAGGTAGCAGGAAAATTTTACTCTTCATGTCTCTGCCCTCTATCCTATATTTTCTTATGTTTGTGAATACAGATGATTTTCAGGAACCAAAGAAAAAATTTAAATCCGCTTTCCCTAACTGAAGCTTGAAAAACAACAGAAATCAGATACATCTATTCTCCCAGCATTATGGTTTTTTTTTGCATCAGAATTGTATGGGGAGATTTAAATTATTTCTTTATGCAATAAATACTCTGAGAACCCTGCCACTTTTGCCAGGAACTTGGATGTTGCATTTTAGATAGCAGGTTAATTTTTTTATTAGTGACCTTTTTCCTTTGGTCATTCACAGGACCTTTAGTTTTTTTGGCTTAAAATACATTTTAAATCAAGCTTCTCAATTCCTCCCTTTTTTCAATGACATAAGCTTCGATCATTTCAAATGTTTTAATAGAGCTCTTTGAAGCACACCGTATCTCTGCAACATTTCTCGGGTAATATTGTCCTCCACCTGGAACACAAGCCCCATTTTGAGGCAGTAATTTGGTCCCTGAAGGGCCTTTCGGACTCTGTCCTGCTGCCTGCCCTGGCTGAACTGTCTAGGAATAAAGCCCAAGATAAATGGGGCTGGATTTATGCAGAGTAATTTAAAGCCTCCTGCCTATTCTTGTCTTTCTTGTGGAGAATATACTTGGAAATTCATTTTAAGTCTGAAGCATTCTTTGAACACCTGATTTTGTGATTTTTGTTTTCTTTGTCGAACCTTTATTAGAATGTTGACGAGGCAGGCTTGGCCTCAGCAAAGGATTAAGTGAGCAGATTCTTCAAGTAATAAATCTAAAGACATATTAAAAGCAAGGAAAAGGGATTTCCCCAGTGTTTTGGGGGGATTTATAAGTGCCAAAGGCTAAACAACTTACAAGAGAAGTAAGATTGCTCCCTTTTCCAACCTGGACATGTTCTAATATTGTGACACAGCGTAGAATTAAGCTGGCTTACTAAGTAGAAACATGTAACATAATTGAAAATGCACAATACAGGGAGGAATTCTCAATATAGCAATGTCCTGTTGTAAAGATTACACTGATTTATAAGGAATGCCTTAACTCTTAATCCCAGCCATGCAAGACCACAGAGTCGACTCGAGTCTTTTATAACCAGGGAAAGAGAAAAAGGCTTAAT
Source organism: Canis aureus (assembly GCF_053574225.1). NCBI lineage: Eukaryota > Metazoa > Chordata > Mammalia > Carnivora > Canidae > Canis > Canis aureus. Next base: position 53,413,431 of record NC_135614.1, read on the forward strand.
AATATATATTCCTAAAATTGAATATAAATTTGGAATTGGTGGTCGAGCAGGCCATTCATTTCTCTTAAAACAATGTAGCAATGAAAACATTTTTATTACATTTTGACATGTGGATTTTCAAAGAAGTTCAGGCATTCTCTATTTCAGAAATGATGGGTATAGTCAAATCATGGAAGAGTAATGAAAATGAATGGTGTGTGGGGGGAGAAGAATAGATATTGTGGGACATAAACTATTTAGAAAAGATCAGCAAAGAAGGAAAGTGTCAGGCTGGTGGAAATAAAACCAAAGGAATAACCTTATGTATAAAGTAAGGGTTAGAAAAAAAAATCGAGGTAAAAGGGGACCTTGGAAAAATTGTTGAGGAAGCAAAATCATTATGGCTTGAAATCAAAGATAATAAAGAATAGAAATTGAGTGCACCAATTTTTTTTGTTGTTGTAAAGCATCTTATATGGAAAAGTCAGATCATAACGTCTGATCAGAATAGGGATTTTTGGAGCTTGCTTATGCACAAAAGAAACAGATGTTGACCCTGGCCAAGTTCCAAGTGGTTTGTAGGTCCTTCTACTTCCTTTTATCCTTCTTACCTGTGAAATGGGTAAATAATATTTTATCATTCATGCTGCATTAGCTGGTATTTGGGTGAAAGGAGGAAATATTATTGAACAGATTATGAAACTTACAGAATAACTGTAAATGTGTATGTGTAGGAATAAAATCAGAGGAAAGATTTTCATAAGATCATATTCTCTGGTATGTTGTGTAATCACAACATAAATGAATGTGGATAAAATCAGTATAGGCTATGTTGACTATATGCATGGAACAAGGGGAGCTTTTGGCTGAACAATAACCAGCTGGAAATAAATAAGTATATATTATATATATAAATATATTACATATATATGCGTGAGTTATAAATATATATACATATATAGCCAGTATTGATTGACCTTTGCTTCATTTGTGTTTCAATGGGATGAGAAGAATGAAAAATGAAATCTCAAAAAAGATTCCTAGTCCATAGGAATTGGAAAGCTGTGGAGTTAGAAACAGTTGAATATCCAAGGTATTGCCAAGGAGAATTTAATAAGCCAAGAGTAGCTAATTACTGTTTGTGTGTATAGTGTGCACAGGCATACACATGAACATACACACATACAGATGTATGTATGAAGTATACAAAAGTATATATGTGCCTATACATGTATGACTACATATCTATGTATACAAACACATAAGTGCATGGGCACATACACACACACTGGTTAGCAGGCTCTAAGATGGAAATATCTAGAAATAATGATGAGCCCAAAGTTCGGACCTAGAGAAGTGGTGGTTCTGACAATGGCAAAGCTTTAACACTGGATCTGCTTTGATTCCCAATGAAATGACAGAGATGTCCTGCTTGGGAGATTTATTTTTTGCTTGCAGAGAAGTGAACATCAGGGGAAAGATACACATACATATCAGTAAAAGGGAAGAGAATTTTGCTACCTCAAGAGAAGGATGAGGTCCTTCCCACAGTTACAGAGATGCAGTTTCTATTGAAATCAGTTTCCGTCGTACTGAGTTTTCTAAATCCAGAAGTTGGCAAAGTACAGGAAGGGTGTCTTAAAGCCGAAATAAAACATTGGAAAGAGGGAGGGAGACATGGGCTTTCAAAAATGCCATTCCGGTCCCCCAGATTAGAAGCTATTGTTGTACTGAAACAAAAACAAACCCGAACCCAACACTTAGTGTGTGCAGTGGGAAATTATGAACTATAATGCCCCCCAACTTTAGAGTAGCTTGAAAAAGAAACTCACGGACTAGTTTGTTTGGAAAATTTGCTTCCTCAATAGACAGAGTCTGTCTTGTGCTCAAGATTCAAGGTGTTTTATTATTTGTCCTTAACATTTTAGGCAGGAGGAGGAAACCTAACAGTGGCCCTTTGAATGCCAAAATGAGATAGACATTAACCCAGGATGCAGAGAAAGAACACAGGGACTGCGTGGCAGTACATCATGTCATGAAGACTTGGCTAAAAGGAGGGCAGAACTAATGCCATTAAAGCTTATTAAGTTTTATTTAAAAATGTTAAAAGAACCATCCCTAAGTCAAGAGAAAACGGCATACTCCCAGCTCCAGAATACAAAACTCGTCTATTTGATACCAGGTTTAGCAACAGGGTGGTGGGAGTGAGAGGAGGGACCAAAAACAAAGATAGCAGACAAAATGAGAAGTTTAAATAGAAGTATTGAATATACAGTAACCTGGAGGAAATTCCTGTAATGCTGCTTACAGTTCTTGTCTCCATTTGTAACAATGAGAAAGGAAAAATGACAGAGGTGTGCAAGATAATGCTATAGGAGTCCCGTGAATTAGACAGGAAAAGGGTCTGTGTCTTTAAAAAAGAAACAAAAAACTCTTAGGGGCCTGTTGAGAAGTTTGCATGGTTCTGAGAGGCTTGTAGGAGTAGCTGTTGGCTATTTGCTTACATGTCAAATTTGGGAAGAAGAGCTTTTTAAATGAATGAGCAAATGGAGATCTTTGACTTACTTTGTAGGAACACGTAATTACCACATTGAATAAAGGCCTTGTGGCCAGAAGAGTAGAGATTATGCAATTTAAAAATCATATAAATGTAACAGACAAAAAAAATTCAATATTGTTCTATTCCTTATGATAGTCTTTGCGAAGAAGTTCTTTTGCATCTAGCACATATATTTTTTATCCTATCATTCTCACGGCATCCTGGTAGATTAGAAGAGTAATATTATATCCAATTTACAGGAGGAGGAGAGGAGAAAAAGTGAGTAGAGATCTAGATTTTTTGCTTGGTTCTGCCAGTCCTTCATTCTGTCTTTTCACAAATTCCCTTAATCCCTCTGGGTCTCGAATCTGCAAAATGGGAATTGTTTGAGCAAATAATTGATGAAGCCTTTCAGCTCTAAATTCTAGGAATCTTTGGTTGTCAAGTTTCACTGATGAATTAGGGATAGCAGAATTTAAAATTTTATTCTTTTGGCTCAGTATCATAATTGCCTTGGATGCATTTATTCTCAGGCTTTTTACTCATCTTTGCCAACATCTTTGAGGGATCCTCCCCCACACCCATCCCATATACAACATTAGGCAGTAGAGAAATTGCTAGAAGTTTAACAAATATACCTTAAAATTTTAACCTCAAGAAATCAAAATAGAATGACAATAGGAATCTCTTCAGCTGTTCCAACTGAAAAGCTAAGCTTAAATACTGTCTTTAGCAGAATATTTTAGGGTCCTTCCTTCCTAGCCACATTCTACTTGCAAATAGTTTTTCCCATCTTTTGATTTAGATCTGAGTGACTGGTCAGCAAGTATTTATTGACTGCCATCCATGAACCAGATATATTGCATTAGCTGTTTGAATTAGCATTATGGAATGTTGGTCACTTTCTAAAAGGCGAGGTTTGTAGTTACGGGAAATCAGGATAGTTTTGGTAATGATGTGAACAGATCTTTCTCAGTAAGGTACACTCAGAGAAAAACACTAATACATTTGGTGGGAATTTGATGACTAAAGACATTGGTAAGATGAAGGCAGGAAAGGAGGATAGTTATTCAATGAATCGGTGGGAGAAATAAAAGAAAATTCTCCTTGTTTTGGTTAGGAGAAGAGCACATCTATTGTGGGAGAGGCATAAGGAGGAAAATCTGGTGGGAAGGTGGAGAGAAAGAAGGAGGAAGAGAATCTTAGGTCCATAGGTGGTGAATATCCTGGGGGTGTAGCTTGAGGAGAATTTCATTCTGGCAGAGATAGTGGGATATTAGCACAAACATACAGAAGCAAATTTAGTTAGAGACAGCAATCAAACCCTTTTGGTTAATTCATTTTCCAACTGCACACTTTCCCTTCTAGTCAAAATATATCAGTACTAGTTCTATGGTCTTTAAATATAAATTGTCAATTTTTATTGGGATCTGGTAGAGGTATGAATTTCAAATTGAAAAGATAGAGTCATAGAAAATGTTTTCTGCTAACTCACTGAACATATTTAGCATTCTGGGTGTGAAACTGTCTGCAGTTGTGTAGACTTATTGGACTTTTGACTACAGACTTGGTTCATATTCTTGCCCCTTAGGAATGTACACAACTTTCTCTGAGAACAATTTGGCCCAGTTATATTTTATTAGCCATAATACATACTAGCCATAGTCAATACCCTGATATTTTTATTTTAACCCAGACATTGATTCCACACTCTACATACACAATGAGCACACACATACACAAGAAGAAAAAATGAATTTTTAAGAGCCTCTTACTCCTTCACCAACAGGGAAAAATGGAAAAAGAATTCAGAAGTAGTAGCTGTTGATATATGTTGCCTTTCTGTGGTTCTCTTTCCCAATTAAATAAATCATTTGTGAGGTTTTGATGACGAAAGGATGTAACTCCTGGAGAGCCCTCACCTGCCAGCATGACTCCATGGAGTCCAATTTAGAGATTTAACCAGAGAAACCAACCTTTTCCCTCATTTCTCTCTGGAAACAGAGAGCCCAGCAGTGGGGTAATCATTTGAATTTTGCAATTCATATTGAAGCAAAACAGAAATTATTCTTCACCTCGGACCCTAGAAATCTGTTGGCAAACTTTTTTAGAGCTCAAGGTTAAAACTTTTCTTTCCTTTTGAATCACAAATATGAGATGCTTTAAATATATTGTTTCATAACTCAGTCTCCCACTGAAGTGAATCCTGCTGGGTGATACAAAATGGAGTGAAAACCAATTCTAGAATACCAAGTTCGAGTGAAAACAAATAGAGGAGTATGAAGGGGGCTTCCAACCACACAGGAGCTGGTTGAAGATGAAGGTAGTATCTGCCCATGAGAGTGGTCATTCAAAATGGTAAACTCCCCACAGGTTTTTTTTTTTTTTTTCTTGTTTTTCCTTTTTTTTTTTTAAAGATTTATTTATTTATTTGAGAGAGAGAGAGAGAGCACACAAGCCTGAAGGAGCAGGGGAAAGAGCAGAGAGGGGGAGAGGGAGGGAGTCTCAGGCAGATTCCCTGTTGAGTGCAGAGCTGGACTCAGTGCTCAGATCTCACCCTTGAGATTATGACCTGAGCTGAAATCAAGAGTTGGTCACTTAACAGGCTGAGCCACAGAGGTGCTCCCCAACCTTCCTCTGCACAGGTGTTTCTTAATAGTTGTCTGTAAGCATTTGTAAGGACAATGATCAAAGGTATTATATGTGAAAATTAGGTTAAAACCACTTCTGATAAACTGGGTATTTCCGAGATGAGCCTTGGCTAAAGCTCACTCATTCTAGACTCAGGGAACCTCACAGCAATAGTGCAGGTATACTTCAATTGGTATAATGACTGTTTCTGAAGAAGCTATATATAAAGTGACACTTATTTTTAAGATCAGAGATATAAGGATGCCTGGGTGGCTCAGTGGTTGAGTGTCTGCCTTTGGCTTATGTCATGATCCCAGAGTCCTGGGATTGAGTCCCACGTTGGGCTCCCCGCAGGAAGCCTGCTTCTCCCTCTGCCTATGTCTCTGTCTCTCTTTGTGTGTCTCTCATGAATAAATAAAATCTTTAAAAAATAAAATAAAATCAGAGATATCGAACAATGACAGATTTTGCAGCTTATTTTTAGGATCAAAAATTTTGTTAATTTAAAAAAAAAAGATGTATCTTTGGCTTGATTGTTACCACTCAGCAGACATCTACGTACCTGTTAGTTTTCTTGACTATATTTTTCAAGTAAAAATGGGGACTTTGTGGTCTGATAAGTTTTTAAAAAGTTACGAGGAGAACAGAACAGAAGCCATTTATTTGCTCAGTCATTAAAAAAAAGTTTATTAAGTACCAACTTGTTTTTTGCCAGCCTGTGTGCCAGAAAGAGGCTGAATATCTGACATTGGAAACTTTGAAAAATCTAGGTTTCTGTATCTTTGGTGTCCCCTTCTGAAATGTAAAGTTTTCTTTTGTAAAGAGAATATTCCATCCTGTCCGTGTTTTGCAATTAAAACAAATTTTCATTTTCCCAAAGTGGCTATACCTTTGCTTGAATATTGATCTCTTAGTAGTTACATAGCACCATCTTACATAGGTATTGGGCCAGGATAAAATCTTGTCTATTTTGAAAGAGAAACAGAAACATTATTTACTTTAAATTAGTCGAAGAGAGACATAGCCTCTGGTATTGGAGCTCCCCGTGGTGAACACTGTCCTTTATCCCCAAATCCTTACAAAAGTGCTTTTGTATAGTAATATGTTTGTGGATCCTTTGGACTCAAATGCACCAATGCAAAGCAAATGCCCATCCATCTAACTTGGAATGTTATTCTTCAGAAATAGCATGGAATTTGTCAGTTATTGATGAGTATTGCTGGAAGACACAGAGCGTCTGGCTTCAGACCAGCCCCTGATATGCCAATGCAACGCATGTCAGTTGGGTTTCTGAAATTTGTGGTTTAGCCGCTGGTCCATACTGCTTTTCCAGTGTGACATGCTGATGACAGAAATGCCTCAAATTATGACTCTTTTTTGAACAGGCTCCATAGATAACAGCTATATCCTTGTAGGTAATCTGGAAGGCAGTCACTGCTGGGTGTTTTTTAAGGATTAGGACAGGAGAATTGGGCGCAGGCAGCAGCATACCTTCCCATTCACACTGAGCGTTGCCAGCAAGGCCAGCTTCCTAGGCCTGTTTCCTTTCTTCCTCCTGCCTTAGAGCAACCTCCTTCAAACTGCACTTGGAATGGGGGCTGGGAAGTCATGGGGAGGACACAAGTGATGTGCTTTCATAGGTACTTTGCATAGTAGACCCACTAGATTCAATCACATTTTTTGGTAACACGCTAGAAAGAGAAATCTAAAAAAGACATAGAACATCCTGGCAGAGAATAATGATTAAGAACATAGATTCTGGAGCTTGGCAGACCTGGGTTTGAATCTCATTTCAGCCACTCAGTAGAGTGACAGATAGGTGACTTGCCCAGATTTTGTAGACTTTGTTGCCTTGTCTGTAAAGGAGCCAGTATGTTCCTCACGCACAAGTTATGAGGATTTGATGAGCAGAGGTGGGCAAAGTGCTAGCTGAGTGGCCAGCCAATAGCAGATGCTCAGTAGAACTCAGATAATATGGTATCATTGCATGTGCCCTTTCTCCCCCTCACAACATTCCTGGAGCATGTATATTATTAACTCATTGCAGAACCAACAATACCACAAGCCAGCCAGCTTGATCAGGCCCAAAAGTTATCACCTCACTAACAGTATTTTCTTGAGATGACTCATGATAATGGATCCGATTTGGTTTAGTATTAATGGAGCTCTTCTGTTCCATAAACCAAAAGAAGCCCCCGAAAATACTAGAGCAGTGACTTAAGCATTCGGAGGCGAAAACATTAACAAATGACCATGTTGTGCCAGAAACTTTCAAAGGTGCAGGATATTTATGTACCTGTTGTGGCAGGTTTGTCTTAGAGGAAAGACGGTACGTGTGTGTATGTGTGTGTGCACATGCGCACAAGCATGCACATTAGAGTGCACAACCTCTAGGAAGACCTCCTGGCTTTTCTCCCACGTCAGTGCTGAGTTTGCCATGTGGCCCCTAACTTTCCACCCTGCTGATAGGATACTTGTTTCTGCCTTGTTAGCTAATTGTGTATGTGACTTTTCTGCTAGACTGTGAGCTCTTCCAGGGCAGGGGCTACTTCTTTATCCTTGTATCCTCCCTGGCTCCTTGGGTGTGCCAGGTGATTAGCAGCAGGAGAGGGAGGGCACAGGCTGTAGAGGCAGGCAGAACCAGGCTCTGCAGCTTATCAGCTATGTGGCTCAAGCAAGCTGCTAACCAGCCTGAGCCTCAGCCTCCCTGTTCCTAAAATAGGGCTAACTACACTTTTGGGGTTGTTCTGAGGATTGAAGACAGTAATGTTTGTTAGGCTCTCTGCACAGTTCCTGGTACTGAGTCAAGGCTACTGTTTATGGAATACTTACCACTCAATGGAGCACAGTGTCTCCTATCGAGGGGCTCAGTAGTACTTGCTGAATGTTTTATTAACTATTCATGTAGCCTGGGTATGTGTTTATTTTTACTGATAAGAGTGTGTGTATACATGTATGTACATTACAAAGTGAAGGGAAGCTGACACAAGAGACATTCTTTTTTAAAAGTGACATTCTTGAAATGTGTGTGTATACATATATGTACATATATACATGTATACACACATACATATAAACATATCAAAAGCGAGTGTCTCTTTCTCCCAATGGCCTCCCTTCACTTTTTCCAACATTATATATATATATATGTATAATGAAGACCAAAGATTGATTGGACAAATGTTAGTGGTTGCAGGCATTTTATGGGCTTGGAAATTGTCTTCTCTTCCATAAAGAAATAATAAAACAAAAAGAATGAAGAAAGAAACAAAAGAAAGATTGAGAAATGGGACAAGAGTCATTTTGCTCCCTCTTTTTTTTTTTTCAAGGTCTGTGTCTTTACCTGCAGATAAGCACATTTCTAACACCATCATGCAGATTCATGCATGACTAGCAGGGCTATGTGACATCTCAGGGTGGACATATAGTGCTGGGTACTCTATGATGTGTAACACGACTGTGTGTATTGCTCCATGAATATCCTTGTGTTATTGAAGCCTCCTATTGGAGAAGATATGTCAAAAGACCACTATCTTTGTAGTCTAAAATCAATGGCATCTCTATGAATTATTGAGTTGTTTGCCATCACTTTTGTGTCCTTTTTTATTATAAGGGCTCATTGTTGTGATAAGGTTGGATAACATTTTTTTTTTCCTTCGAGAAACTTTATGTATTTTTATCTTGGGTATTGTCAAAAAATGATTAGGAGTGTCTACCTCCTTCCACACTTCTCTTTCTACCTTGGGCATTTAAATGTTTCAATACTTGCACTTAGTCCTTTTTTTGCTGGTTGAGAACCAAGCTTCTAGCACATGGCAACCCAGTATATGTGGCAGGCCCTGGGGACTCAAACTCATTTTAAGGAGAAAACACTCATTTTTCCTGTGACAATGAGCATGACATTCACATGCTTGCATCCAGTGCCGTCATGCAGCTTTTATACCAAAAGGAGAGACGTTACTAAATGAACATTTCTTGCTCTTGTGTAAATAGATAGATTAATGGCATTAAGTGAAAGCCAAGCCTGCCTGAAATGTTAACTTCCTTATGGGGTTTTGAGTTTCTCTTATTTTTGATAAATGGACCAATCTGGCAATAAAATCCTTGCACAGTAGGTTAATAATGTCATAGCTGAACTGTGAAATAGTAATGTGTGTACCATCTCTCAGCAAACAATAATCCTTGAAGCCTGATAAATCTATTTCCAGCCCAATTGCATGTTCATTGTTACCCAGGACTCCTTCTTTGCAAATACAAAACAGTTTTGTCACATGCATTTTTAAGCAGAAGCAACCGGGAAGTCAAAGGCACGTAAGGCTCTGAAGGCAGAGGGGACAGGTTCATTTTCAGCCCCCTTGAGCTTCTGAAACTCTCAAAGTCTACAAACCCTGCTCAAGGATCCTGGCATTGCTGGTATGGGGGGGCGCTGTGTACCCTTCCAGTCCTTCCCGTGCCCAAAGAAAGCATTGATGTGCTGCTGGAGGCAGAGAAAGATTGGGATTTAGGAAGCAGAAAATCCCTCCAGGCCCTTCAGTTTTCATTGATCACTTAGTAGCAGGCAAGGTTTGGTGCTATTTACCCCAAATCCCTGATGACAAGAGAGGCAGTGGGGAGACGTCTCTCCAGTGACTTCCTGTAGAGCTGGGAATACAGAATCTGGCAAATGTCTGCAGGCTTCAGACAGCCCGCAGCACACACAGACTGTGTGCAGAACACTTCAGCGCCTAAACAAAAGACAGCCAAATGCCCTCCTCGTATTAAAAGAAGGGAGGAATGTAGCCCCTCCCCCATCTGGGGCCAGTCACCGGCAACTCCAGGGTAAAATTTATATCGCCGTTGCTAAAAAAGAGAACTGTATCCAAAATCATCGCTGATTTGGGAGGAATTATTTAAGCATCAGAATCTAAGTAGCTTGGGGCAGTGCACATAAACTTGACAAACAGGCTACTTTAGTCCTGTCTGACTGTATCAGCATAATAGGGCAATGAAGCTTTTATTCATTCAAAGAAAGGTTGAGTTTGATTGGCAGGGCAGCCTGCCTGAACGCAAGTGGCTCTTTTCCCCAACACTTCACTGCTATCAATTACCGTTTTGAATACGAAGTGTTTCTAATGTAAAATAATGCCAACCTCTGCCTCTATCCTCAGGCCAGAAAGCTTCTTTGTGTTATTTATTCCCGGTCTGTGACTGTTCTGAACCTTCCTCTCTCTGCCGTTTGTTTCCTGCTTCTTCTTTCCTTTCAGTATCTAAATGATGTAACATGGCCTGCCGAAGTGAGCCTCATGCAGAAGACATTCCTGTTCTTTATTTTAATCAATAACCTCCTGGGTGAATGACATTTCCACCTTAGTGATTTAAAATCAAAAGACCTGGGGATGTCCATGCTTGTGAATCACCCCAGGTTCCAGGAACAAAGGAGGCATTTTTGTTTTTTGTGATTTCCCCTTCATACTACAAACAACTGGGCTCTGAAGTTGATTTCATTTAGCCAGTCAACTTCTGTCTGGAGAAATGTGCGCAACTGAACTGAACGCTGTTCTTATTTAAATCGGCAAGTGATTTGCTTTAGCTGCCATCTGTTGGCCGGTTAGCTATTTTAATTTGATGCTGGGGACATTACCTGACTTAGTATATTGCATTTTGATCTGCATCATGTTTGAGAAATGTCTGAAAATGACTCTAAGGGAGAGGACTTTGAAGGATTCTGTTGAACAAATATGTACATATGGTAATAGAGCGCCGGGCATACAAGTGTGGGAACATACAAGTGTGTATATATACAGCGTGTCTTACCTAATAATCTTTATGGCCAGACTGATAATAAATCCGTCAAACGTTTTTTTCCTCCACGCTTCCAACTAACCCTCCTCATTTAAAAATCATTAACTTTGAGCTTTCATAGTCTCCTTACCCATTTTTCTAGAACTGCAGCTTCTCTCGTTTGCAGGCCTGTTGAGCAAGGTTTGGATGATGAGGACAGCATGGTGGAGGACCTGTGCATGCTTGAGCTCTGAATGTGGACAGCCCAGCCCTCTTTTATCTCTCTCAGAGAGCGGGGACTTTAATGGTGCTTTGTGAATATTTATTGACAACCCCCCTGAAAGAGGCACCTGGGCAGTTTGAAAAGTGTGCAGGGCAAAGAAGTAAATGGACTTTGGTTTCATGTAGTGACTGGGCCTTATACACCAATTAGTTGTGTGATTTTGGACCAGTCATTTAACTTCTCTACATTTTCAGCTCCTTGTGTGTAAAATGAGGTGATAGTATTGGGTAATCTCTAACTGGCCTCCCTGCCCTAATGTTCCAGAAAGTCTGCTTCAGGAGGAAGAGGAAAGGAGCACATGGCCTGGTCTCTACTCTCAAGTTTTTCACAATCCTGCTGAGACCATAGGAATTATTTATATTCACTCCACATTATAGAACTGGGGCTACTTGAGTGCTAGAGTATCCTCCTCTCTGTTTCCTCTCTCTTCACTGATAAACTTCCTACAACTTTTTTTTTTTTTCCTACAACTTTTGAAACAGATTTTTTCTCCATCTTGCCTTCCACATGATGTTCTTTTCTACACAGCTTCTTCCTTTGCTCCTCTGTAATATTTGCTCTGGGGCTTTCTTTTCTCTCATTCATTAACATTCAGGTAGAAATACACAAGAGCTTTTCCACTTGAACTTCCCTCTCTCTCGGGACAGCTTCTTTGTCAAGCTCACCTTGATATGTGTATTCTCTCCCTTGAGCGCATGTGCTTACAAATGCTGTGTACAAGTGAATCGTATTTTGCCACAAAAGGTACCTCCAGCTTATCTGTTCACCACTGTCATCATTGATAACATTTAAGTCCTCAGTTTCATACTGTACAGACCAACCATCCCACTCCAAGCACTTATACTCTAAACATTAAGCAACAGAAGGGACCTATCTGATAATAATAAGGCAGAGCGGATGAGAGGATCCAGGAAAGAGTGACTGATGGGACATAGATTGGACAGAAAAAAACCTGGGAGTTTTATTTCAAATTTGGAATGATGGGACTCTAATATCTTCCATTTATTGGAACTCAGGAATTTGTGAAGAAATTTAGGCTAGCTAGTAGTAGAAAGATGTGATCTTAGGCAAATTACTTGACTTGTCTGGGCTGTAGTTTCCTCCTTGAAATGTGAAGGAAGTAATAGTAGATGCCTATATCATGGAGTTGCTACGGGGATGAAATGAGATGAGGGGATTGAACGAGATAAAGCATCTAGCAGGTCACCTGGCCCACAGCAAGGAATCAGTATTTTCTATTGTTGCCACTATTATGTGGAATCCCTAACACCTGAAACCAGTGTCATAGTTGATGATATTCTCCCAAAGAAGTGAGGTACCAGCTTTGACTTGGAAGCCTCTGTAGTCAGAAATCACTCCCATCTATCCATCTATCCATCTATCCACTACACTTTGCTGTTTCTCCTCTTCCTCTCCCCATGCCAATTTCTCATACCTATTTACAGGTTGGTGTTTTTTTTTTTTTTTCCTCCCCTGACAGTTATAAATACAGATCTGTCCCATGCCATAGCAACTCAGTATTCTCACTGCTGTTAGTTGCAGAACTGCTGGTGATTTATTACCAGTGGAAATAGTTTTTGGATTCTGCATTTGCATACCCAATTTGTTGGTATTTCTGGGTCGTTGTCTGCTTGTAAATGCGTTTAAACTTCTCCCAGGAACAGCCACAGCCTCCCTCTGGAAGGCAAAGCCTGACAGAGTAGCACTTGGTTTCAGTTCCATACAGCAGTCACATGGGGTTATGTTCTTTTCCATTGTGACTCAAGAGCTGGCATTTTGCATTCTATTTCTTGCTGGTTTCACAGGCAGCAGAAGCTATTATTTCTATACCAAGATATGGCAAACGGAAATGATTTCTTCCCCAATTATTCTGATGAGGTTTCCTAAGCATTATTGGAAAGAGAATCCATGGAAAGTGTACATCTTCACAAAACTTTGTACCATCAGCATCTATCAGGTCTAAAACGTTTTTCAGAATAGAATACCAACTGAAAAGGGGGTGCTTGCACGTGCATTTATAGTATTTGGTTATTCTCATAGCTCAGGGTCACCAAAATGTCTCTTTAAAGGGAGAATGGCCTTAACAGGAATGAAATAATTTAGTCTCTATTTCTTATGAAGCTATAATAATATTTTTGAACAGTCAGCTGAATGCCTCCTAAGTTGCCTAGATGACTAAAGGGCTTAAAAAGTTCTTCCATGGAGATAAATAAGCTGTCAATTCATGATGAAGAAAATCAAACTCATGGTGTTGATCTTGGCCGGGGTGCCTGTACAAGTATGAAAGAAATTTTTGCCGAGACGTAGCACAGCCCATGTGTTAGCAGTTAGCACTCCAGTGCCACACTGAGCCTCTGCTAGCCTTTTCAAAAGATAAACATGGTTGTCAAAATAAGGAAAAGAAAAGATTAACCCATTCAGTTGCGTGTAAATAATAAATGACACTCCAGCTCCCTAGGGTCTACACGAAGAAAGGAGGCAAGTGTCCGGAGAGTGGTTTTTATTGTGGCTTGGATTTTCTTTTCTGAACACCTTCTCACGCTTAGGTTTGGAACTGCAGGGCCGAAGCTCTGAAATCTGGGCACAGTGGGAAAAGGAGGTGCAGAGGGAGACATCTGAAAGAAACACATGCCAAAAGCCAATTCATTTACTCAGGTCCTCACACTCTTACGACATAACAGTATTTCTCTGACCTTGTGGTCTAAAGTCATGCATATTTTGGAGTCAGCACTTAAAAGAAAATAGCAAACAGGATAATCTGTTATACCAGCATAGTGCACTAGAATAAAAGGACCTGTGTGTCATCATTCTGATATTGAAATCCAGAGCTGGGCATGGGTGGGGTGGATGGAGGTGGGGTGGGGTCATATTATTTTTTAAATTTTCCTTCATATTAATAAAGCCAAAAGAAGCCTACACAAAACACAAGACTGGCCTGCCCATTGGCTGCTCTGATAGGTGGTGTCTCAGTTTGTTGCCTTGGGCTATATAGAGTCTCAAGGTATTTTCAAGCCTCGATCAGGCATGAGGTGTGCACCCAGTAGGGCAGCGGCTCAGAACTTTAAAATCTGAATAATAGGGGAATGCCAAACATTTTATGGAATGTGTTGTTCTTTTTGATGTTCTTGTGTAAGTTGTAGGAGCTTCTGTTTTTTGTTTTGTTTTGTTTTGTTTTTGCTTTGCCCTTGGATGTCCCACCAAACAGCCACAGTAAAATGGAAAACCTCAGTGTGTCTCACATTTAGGAAGTCTCCGGTAAAAATCAATGACTCCATACCATAAAAGTGTTTAGTAGCTGAGGCTTAAGGACAGAATTCTGATATGTCTTCCCAAAGCCTGAGGCAGGTGGGAAGGGACATGGCACCGAGATACTCTTAACCTCCCCAAGCCTTGATTCCCTCATCTTTATATGGGGACAATAATAGGACCAACCTCTAGAGGTACTGGGGAGAACCAGGGGAGACAAAGTCTGCAAGCACCATGTCTGCCTTTGTTGCAAACTCTCTATAAATATTTGAAGTTGTTACTGATTGGTATTGTTTTCGATATCATTATATCTTATATTGTTATTGGTCCTATTGTTTCAACTAATTTGTAAACTTTTCTCATTTGCCAAGTGAAGGAATTGGACCAGATGACATCTAAAATTCTTTCCTGTACTAAGATCCTAGAGTTCTAAGGACCTCTTTGCTGTAACCTGGAGGAAAATGCACAGTCACATGGAAAGTGTCATAAATCTAGAGGTTTTGTGCAAAGGAACTAGGAAAAGTCTAAGAAGTTTTAGGTTGTAATTAAGCAAGTGGATTATGCTAAAATTGCCTGTACGAAGGCAGTAGTGTTTTCTCTAACCACATGGATATTATTGAGTATGTGTAAATAAGAGACGGGTGAAAAAGATGAATACTAATCTCTGCAAGATTCAAATGAATATTAACTCTTATTCAAATAGTACAAGTACATTGCATAGGGAAATCAGGACATGAATTCATATGATTTCATTTTTTTTTTCAGCTGTGCACCATCCTTTGGTTACAGAAGCAGCTCAGGACTTATAGTACTGCTCATTTCCTAGTAAAGTATGACATCTGGGCTGTTCCTTTAAATATAGTACCTTGTTTGCTCAGGCTTATGGCTTAGTAATATTTGTTTTGTCTTATAAATGCAGTGAAAGCGAGGATTACAGGTATTCCTCAAGGAATAATTAGAAATAAAAGCTTATTTATACGAGGGAAGTTTTCGAGTAGAATGTGTTCTTGCTTGAGTCATAAAGAAAGGATACTGGTTTCAGTTTCAATTTTGATGCGTTGGAACTCTATACTTTTTGTGGAGTCCATTTGGAGAGGTTAAAAAAAATTGCTCAGAATTCTCTGCACAAGTTCGAGTTAAAAATGGCTCGTCTTTCTTCCTCTATTTCAAGCTCTTCTACCCTACTGGCAAATCCTCTCCCCCATTCCTCTGTTTGGATTTTAAGAAATAAATTCAAGAAAGGAAAAATATATAACTATGGGCACTGTTCCTGTAAAAAAAAAAAAAAAAAAAAGGTGTGCCAGGGATCAAAGAGAAGCCTTGTCTTGGAATACTATTTGGCCAAAACTGCCTGGTGTGTGTATGTGTGTGTGTGTCTGTGTGTGTGTTCATCTCTCCATGATTCATTCTGAGGGCTGTTTTAGCCTTCATAAAATATTCATGCTAGTTGTGCATGGTTCTATAATTGCCATCTCAGGCCTTGAATTATTTATAGGTTGTACTGTTCACATAGTCTCATTTACTGATAGAGAAGATAACACCATACGAGAGGATCCCAAACACTCTGAGGCCTGTTACTTTGCATTAAGTAGTGGAATTATATTACTGTAGGTGTAAAATGCTGGCCTTTTTTCCCTCCTCTCCCTTTAATATATCATTTTTGTATTTATAATATGCTAATTGTCAGGATGCTGTTAAGCCTCATAATTCCTGCCGAGTTTTGCAGAAATCAAGATGTGGCTGAAATGATTTAGCTCTTGATCCCAGAATGATTGTTCTAAAAAAACCCTGTCTTTACACACAGCATAATTTATTGAAATGATGTATGACTCTACATGCATACCTGAGCCCTTTTGTTTTGTACTATTGATCAGTTTATATATCTCGGTGTTAACCAACACGTGGTTGGTTTAGGTAGACATTTACCAAGGAGGCTTTCAAGCTTGCTGTCCCTAATTAAATACTGAGTCTCAATTCAGTTGTGTGACAGTTTCTGTGCACCTATTTATTTTGCCTTCTTAATGCTCTTTTCTCTTTTCTGCCAACTTGATCTCTATTCCACATACATAATACTGTTTTGAAATTTATTCAAGAGTGGGAATGTACCGTAGTTGTATCTCTTCTTCCTTTCTTTCCTTTTTTTTTTTTTTTTTTGTATTATTTAGTTTCAAAAGCACATGCTAATGTTAATCAATATCAAAAGCCGGACTCACCACAGAGCGTGCTTTTCTGGTATTTCACTGCCATTTTCCATGTTTAAAGAGGAAAAACAGATAGAAAAATTCATGGCAGCTCATAACCCACTGCTGATATATTTTAGCTCTCTCCTGCACCAGTGGAAACTCATGAATTTTCTGCTGGTTTAGGGACTTCCAACTCTATACAAATCATTTAACAAACCTTCCTCCATCTTCTCTCCCAAGACTGATCAATCTTTTCCCTTTAGCCTTCTTTCCATCACACAGGTTGCCCTCCCTTCTATGTGTGATATGCACTCTCCTACACCTCTATCAGCCAATTCACTGCTTCTCAAAATACACCTGCATGCTGCTGGTGGTGCATGGGATGATTTTAAGTTGGCAGGCTCGTGATTTTTTAGGTGGTACCCATATGTGGGTTTGCACAACACTGGATCAGGTAATGAGTAAATAATTCCATGTAAAATTTCTTTTAGTCCTTCTGATCAGACCAAGGTTCCAGTTTGGTGCTAATCTGTCTTTAACACCTCTCTCACACTTACTTCATCTCTAGTTTCAATAAATGCCCTTTGGCAGGAATATTTACTTAGCCAAAATTTAGTAAATTTTCTTTGCTTTGTTTTCACTTGTTTTTATTTGTATCACTTCCCTCTATCTAAGGTACATGGTATTGACTTGTGTTCATAATCACAATGGAAAGAGTCATTTAAAAAATGTATTAGTAGTAAAAGGAAGTGAGTCAATATCCATAAATTATTAAATAAATAATGTAAGTATTATGTAAACATGGAAAAATTGTGAACAGACATTTACAAATGAAGTTCAGAGAATGCTGTGATAGTGCCAAGGCAGTGGCGAGTCATTCCAGAGAGCTGGGGATTCAATAGAGGTAAAGAGAATGGAGGACTGGGCAATGGGTACAAAGAAGGTACAGAAACTAAGATGATAGAGAGAGTGGAGGCAGTCATTTTTATGCAATTCAACTATCTCTTCAGATGGGATGGGTTCCACTAATTACATGGGGTTCTGTTCAATTTCCCTTTCTAACTAATTGAAGATCCACTTGTATGGATGAAAAAAAGTTTCTAGAGTCACAAGAGTTGCCTCTACCATAGTAAGACAGCACAGAGGGTAAGAGTGACTATCATTAATGAACGAGAGTTTTTAGGGCTCTGGCAGATTTCTTTAAACTGCAGTGGATCTCGTAGATTAATGTTGATAGGAGTATAGGAAATTAGCATAACTTTCTACAGAAGAACCCTTGGACAAGCTACATTTCTCAGTAAAGCCAGAATATTAGCTTGTTTTGTTATCTAAAGAGGCTGTGCTCTGGGAGATTTCTGGCCTATGCCCAGGGACAACGCCTGGCATGTCATAATAGCTTAGCACATATCTGTTGTATTGGAATCAATGGTAGATAGCAGGGCTCTGATGAACTAATATTTTCTTAAAAATATACACACAGAAAAGTGAAGTATGATTGAAGATGAAATTAGATCACTGTTTCATTTACTCAGTGTATCCTGCAGAGTAAATGCCTAAGTCTGTATACTGGGTGGGGGGGTGGGCAGGAATAAATTATATAGTTCTTTGGAGCTTGTGACAACTCACTTGACACAAGTGAGTTGTGTGCTAAGCAGGTTTTAAAATTAAAATTCAGATGTGAATGTCTTACATTCTTATTTACCTCCATCCTATCACCCAAATCAGAACAGACTAAAACCTTTCTACTTGGGTAGACAGAGGGATCCTGTCTAAAGACAGAAGGAAGCTTAAGGCCACCTTGGGGCTGGGAAAACTGTGTCCCTCCTGGCTACTTGTTAGTATCTGTTTTGGCAACAAAATTGAGTTGTGAAGCATTTTAGAGATTTTCTCAGCCAACAATCTGTATTTTGGAAGGCTACAGCTACACTTCTCCCAAGTACCTCCGCACCTGCTCTGATAACTGTCTGTCTTCTTTCAGGCTTTTATCCCCTTGGTTCTGACTATTCCAAGCTGGTGCCTTGTGCTTTGTTGAAGTTTGGATTGAAAAGGTGAATATGATGCATTATACAGAAAGAAGTCCTGGGCCACGAGGCTCCAAGTCTGGGGAAGGTGGTAGCCTCAGCTCTGTGGCTCATGAAATATGTGCCAGTGAGGAAGTCCTTCAAGCTACCTGAGCTTCTGTCTCCCCATCTGTAGAAAGTTATGATTAAATTTGCTATTCTCTATTCTCATGTTTTACAGTTCTTCATTCCCTGTTCATACTTGTGACATGCTTCAGATCCCTGGCCCCCATATAAAGTCAGAACATCATTTGCTATAATGTAAACAAGACTGATAATTGACTACCTTTTATTTTTGCCTCTATAGATGTGTGATCATATGTAAGAATTACTCATTGGCTATTTCTTCCCTATTCTGATAGTTGTATTTATCATCATCATCATCATTTAACTATTCCTAATAGCAACAGTTGTGTTAATTAAGTTGTATGGCATTTTTCCAAGAGGGTCAAATGTGTCTAAACATAATTCAATAAGAAAAGGGTGGAGGATAGAGAAGAATTGTAGAACTTTGTTTTTATTAAATACTTGATATTTGATTCTGATTTCTTAATCTGTTTTCTGCAGCAATCAGTATGTCAGAAGTTGAAATTCTGCAAGCTTCTGCTGGTCATAGACTAATGACTTGAAGGGAAATTAGTGTCCAGATATATAAGCACCTCACTGCTTTGATATTTCTGCCAAATGGTGTCTGGTCTATTCTTGAACTTGTGCAGTGATGGGGAACCCATCATCTCATAAGGCAGCTCATCTCTCACCATTACAGTGTTCTTTCCTTCTGTTGAACAGAAATCTGCTTGATGAAATGTTCAGTCTTTGGTTCTTGTTATTTCTAATGGATTTTTTTTTTTTTTTAAAGAATAGAACTGCTTTAGCCATAGAGCAAATAGTTTAAATATTTGGAAACAGCTATCTTCTCTCATCAAGGCTTCTCTCCTTCAAACCAAATGTTCCTTCAAATATTCTCCTTATGACATTGTATTGAGTCCTCTGACCTCTTGACCACTTGATGCTAAATATACACAATTGTGAAGAGCAGGGGCATTGGGTCAATCAGACATTAGTTCAGATTTCAGATATGCTGCTTATCTTGCTATATGGCTACAGGCTATGAGGTTAAGCCTCAGGTTTCTCATCCTTAAAATGGTGATAATATTTGAAAATATCTAACATCATCCAGGGTCTATAATAGATGCTAAATGAAATTTTATTGCTCCTTATTACTTTCTCCCTTGTCTATCTGAAATTATGACATCCAGGAATGATATGGGGCTCTAAGAGTGCTGAGTGCATTAGAGAGTAGATCAGAATCTTCACATCACCTCAGTTCTAGTAATACATTGTATTTGTAGTAATATGGCCAACTGTTACTTCACCTATGGTTCAATAGAGGGCATGTGCATTTGTTTTCAGCCTTCTGTATCCAGACTTCGCCAATGTGCTTTGGTAAAAACAAAAACAAAAAAACAAAACCCTTTTTGTATTGGCACCAGGTAGAATGCTTGTTGGTAAACAGTGGCAACTTTGGGGCATGAAATCCTGCTCTTAATAAGTGTTTGCCATTTTGTGGAATTAGAATTTTGCCTTCCCGGGGCTTTCTTCAGCAGTCTCTCTACCTGGTCCTCAAAACAAAACAGTAGGAATAAATATCACCCTCAGACGTGCCTCTTTCAAATTCAAAAGAAGGGCAAAAAAAAAAAAAAAATAGGTGTCCTCTAGTGCAGAATAGAATACACTGTCTAGTCATCTTCATGAAAGAATAAATATGATCTTTCCAGGATTCACAAGATGGAGGATTGAATGTGAAAGGCATGATTCTAAGTCACTGCCTGGATGAAAAGGCAGGTTGGTGAAGTGAAAGAGGAATAGGGAGACTTTGGAAGTGGGTTGGTCCCCAAAGATAAAAATGGAATAAATTGGAGGGGGGGAGGATGTAAGGGGGGGCTGCGTATGAGGACCTGTGCCTGAGTTGGGGGGGGGGCAAAGAACACCACCAATATGGCAACATAATGCTTTGGAAGAGGAACTATGAAGGTTTCGTGGACTCTCTGTAGTAAAGTAATACTAAAAGAGGGGGGAGGTCCTCCCTCCTCTGCCGGGACAAACTGAATGGCAACGCCCTTCTCTGCAATGGGCTGGACTGAAAAGTGTGGTGTTTTTTTTCTAAGGGTATCCTATCCTTTGGGTCCTCTGATAAGCAACAGCACATTGTTATGCAAATTGTCCCTATTCCCTGCGGGATTTTGCTGTGCCTTGTGAAGGCCTCTGCTGGGAAAAGCGCTTTTCAGCTGTCTCCTCCTGGGTTGATATCTTTATAGAGCGACCAGAGCAGACAGTGTTCTGCATTATGTTCCACACAGTGCCCAGAGTTCTAGTGTCTTCCATTTCTGCCTCACCTTTACACACACACACACACACACACACACACACACACACACACACCCCACGTGCCTTTTCCTTCTGACACACTCCAGAAGACCCCAGCACTGGAAGGACATAAAGTCGAATGCCTCCCTTCAGGCCTCTGAAGGAAATTACACATCATCCTTCTTTTCTTTTCCGTTCCTTCTTTGTCAAGGGAACATAAAACCTCCTTCAGTGGCCGTGAGTTGGCTTTATGAAGTCATTTTGAATCTTTTCAAGAGTAGGTTACAAGTGAATGCTTTCAACATCACACATGTTGAAATCACCTCAAGTTTTGCTTATGCCATTCTCACCCCCGCCCCTGGCAAGGTACTGCCATGACTCTTGCCTGCTGTGCAGCTTTTTCAGCATCTTATTGCCCCAAAGTTGTGCAAACACCAAGAGACTGGGGCACCGAGTCACTCAACTCATTGGTCCACTAGCCTTTCTAGTTGGCTGTGCGGTATGTGACCTCAGACGGTACTTTCAAACCATTTTCTTGAGCATTAGACATTGCTCAATTTTCAAAAAGCAAGAAAAAGAGAGCCCTTGCGTCACTGTCGGTTTCTCTCTGCTCTTTGAGGCTGTGTGAAGGGTGTTAGACTTGACTTAGACATTCATAGACCCCAGGAAAACAAATTGGGCAATGCAGTCAGTCCCTGCCGGACTAAGTACAACTCAAATACTTTTGTCATAAATGTGTAATGAAAACATGTTTGCACTGCTCACTTTAGTTTCCTTTACATTTCTGAGTGGTCTTTTTTAAGAAAGAAAACAAATGGCATGTTTAGCACTCCAGTGTTTCTTGGATATGAATTGGAAGAGCTAAACTCTGAGCCACACATAAAATGAAAGTCTGTAAACTCAGGGTTTATAAAATATGAATCTTTGTTTAGGCAGTTAAATTAAAGCTCTTATTTATGAAGATTAATTTAATGGTAGAATGGGGAGTATGGCAAAAGATTTGTAGAATCTATTTTTGTTGTTGCTATTTGTTTCTCGAATAACCTTAATTTGACTCTGGGCCACTGTGTTTGAGCCAAATCCATGTGACAAAACTACATACAGGATTCTCAGATATAGGGACGCCTGGGTGGCTTAGCAGTTAAGCACATCTGCCTTCGGCTCAGGTCATGATCCTGGACTCCTGGGATTGAGTCCCACATCGGGCTTCCTGCATGGAGCCTGCTTCTCCCTCTGCCTATGTCTCTGTCTCTGTCTCTCTCTCTATGTGGTTTCATGAATAAATAAATATTTTTTAAAAAAGGAATTCTCAGATATAGATGTACAAATTTCGGGGGAATTTTTTTTTAAAGCTTTTGTAGGGTTTGTATCATTAGGTGGTGATGGTACCTTCTGAATTTTGTGGGCAAGTGGAAAAGACACATGAAAAGGGCTCTGAGAATGAATGGTTGAAAGCTTGTCAAAGAGGAGGTGTAATAAGGACCCTGTAGGATCCATTTTGAATTTTTCAAAAACATAGTTTTTTTAGATTTTGTTAATTTTAATGTTTCTTAAAACAATTTCTGGAATTAAGATGAGCTAGCAGAGAGAAAGAAAATAATCATAATCAAAATAATCATAACATAACCATATGGGGGCACCTGGGATAGAGTTGTGCACTCAGTGAGGGAGTCTGTTTGTCTCCTTCTCCTCCTGCCCCTCCCCCCTCAAATAAATAAATAAATCTTAAAAAAAATACATAACTACACAGAAGTTTTGGTACACTCCAAAAAATGGAGCATTGTATTTTTCCAAAATCAGGCAAGTGGAGAGAATTGTCGTCTATACTAAGAGTTCAGCACACAGAACTGTGGCCTTGAATGTAGATGAACTCCCAAGGAAATTCCTGGCCTTCTTTCCCCCTGGGGTTTTGTCATTATGTGTACTGCTCAACGTACGTGTGTGACGATCCAGACTCTTCTGTCAGTGCCAGGGCTGCCTCGGGCATGGCAAAGTAATAGAAAGGGACACCTGTTAAAGAAGCATCCTTTCTTCTTGACTCTTGAATCCAGTGAAAATATGGAGGTTGAGTTACACCCAAATTACACGCTAATGATTTTGTGAAATATGAAGTCATGGCTTAGAAGGAAATATAAATTATCCAGATCTGTTTAGAAGCAAATAAGTACTCTCTTCCATCCCAACATCCAGAGACCATCAATTTTCACAAAGAAATGTGGACCCTTCCTCTAACTGCTGATATTTTCATCATAACATTGGCCCTCCCCTTTCATCAACACTACTGGGCCTTCATTATTAGTTAGGATGTCAGGTTGTCCTGAAACCTGGCCAGGAGCAACAGACCAGAACTTATAACAAATTTGAAATTGACATTGACCACATTTATGGGACTGTCATGGTTACCAGTGTGGCATATTTAATCTGTTGGAGAAGAAAGTATAGGGGTTATTATATAGTTCTTTGCCACAAATTATGCATCGTATTTATTCCACATTTGTGCCTGTGTTGTGTGTATTGGCATGCTTTGTTAATTTGTGTGCTTGGATGTATATAACATGTGGAGATACATATATATACATATATACATATATAAATGTGTGTGTATGTGTACATATATGTGTGTGTATATATACACACACACACACATATATATGTATGTATTACTGGAGTCCCCGGTGTATAGTTTATAGTTTGGAAAGAAATCATCTTCCATCATTCGTCACTGCCTAGCTGTTGTAGACTGGGCCAGAACATCATTTGTTAACAGCGACAAAGCCGCACTCATAAACGCCGACATGTTACATTAATTTATAGGCACTGAGTGACTTATTAAAAGTGACGTGTGAAATATAACAGGACCCGGTATGGATGATTAGGTTTCGGGCTTTGAATTGTTGACAAGGCAGGGGTAATGAATTGCGGGACACCAGTTCCTGCGTTTCCCCCTCATTAGTCAGTATTAGCTGCATTAATAGTAATAATTGGATATATTCATCATTTAAAATGTTTTAATAAATGTTTGGACAGTACCCGATCGGAGCTGTCAAATATTAGGCTGGAAGAGTTGTGACAAGAGAAAAATGATGATGTTCCTTAGGTGAGAGATTTATGCAGCTTTGGGGATGCCAGCCTTGACTTTCTACTCCCTAAGGAACTCTGAGTTCAGATAAGCTAGGGATACAAACCATGGAAATGGGGAAACCTGATTCTCCTCTGCCTCATAGGACAGTTCTGCAAGAAGACTTTGAAGGCGAGCAGAGGACTGTCTGGGATTCAAGCCTCTGACTGCTTTGCTAGGATGGTTTTCTGGGAAGAGATTAAGAGTCTTAGGTTTGACCCAAGTTAGTGGTGTGACCTTAGGCAAGTTCCTTTATACCATTCGGAGCCTCTGTTTCTGTGCCTATGATATGTGCCATTTGGGTCCCTTTGAGAGCCAAGATTGTGTGAGTTTCATCATCAAATGTGATCCTATAAGTCTAGGTGGACTTCTAAATGACATCCCCCTTCCTTCACTCCTCAGTATTTACTAAGGACTTATGTGTTGGCTCCAGCACAGTCCTCATGTGAGGATTGAAAGGATGCATGAGAGCATTCTCTTGTCCCCAGGAAGATGATGAGAAATCATTCAGTATATGCAGCATTATCTGAGTCATACGGAAAAGGCTTTATTTCTACAGTAACTGGAGTCTAGATGCATCCCAGTGTTATGATTTAATGCTTTATTGATCTTTCTCTGTTCCCATCATCAGATTACGACTATTGTATTATATGCAAAAGACATTGAGAGAAAGAGGCTTAGTATTTATTTATTTATTTATTTATTTATTTATTTATTTATTTTTTGGCTTAGTGTACATTTAAATGGCTTTCTAACCCCCAATCTGTTCCCTGGTCCCCACTACTGCAAACAAAACAAAGCAAGGCAAAACATAAACAAACATGTATTTAACTTGCATTTGAACAGATATAGATTTTAGACCAAGATGGATACTGACAGAGGTTATATAATAATAATAACAACAACTAGTAATAATGCAAACAGCTAAACTTTACTGAACATTTACTACATGCTATTCATGGCCCTGTGGACTTCACGTATATTCTTTTATTTAATCCTCACAACAATTCTCCCATGTAGATATTATAATTCCCATTTCACACATGAGGAGACAGAGGCTTAGAGAGGTTAATTGATTTTTCTTAAGGTCACACAACTGATAAGTGGTAGAGCCCAGATTGGAACCCAGTTTGTCTGACTTAGTATTTTAACCACCCTGCGACTGCCCCTAGCAGTTGGGGGGCCTGCTCATTTCTGATGGTATGGTTCTGAAGGGATGTTGTCTAGTGAGGGAATTATTTGGAAAAGGATGACTAGAAAGGTTAAGCATCTGGAAATCATGTCCTGAGATGGTAGAAGAATAAGATTTGCTTGTTGAAGAATAAGATCTAGTGGCCACTTCAAATTACTGAATTGTTATCTTGGGGAATAAAGGAGTGTTGCTTTCTGGTCTCAGGCTAAAATGGGAATTTCTGAAGGAAACATACTCACAGTGCTCTCTGGTTTGGATGGGAGGCACTGCCTCCCCATGATGGAACATCTTCCGTCACAGCTTGAATGATCCTATTCCCTCTAGTACCATTCACATCTCTTTCCTCCTTCCTTACTATCTAGTCACACTAACCTTTTGGCTAGCAGGAATGCTCTTCCTCTAGATGTTGGCGTGGCTGGCTCCTTCTTGTCCTCTGGTCTCAATCAAAACATCATTTCCAAAAACTTTGTGACTACCAGGGAAGTTTAAAAGATCTCCCCTTTCTGCCAGCAATCACTTCCCATCCGCCGTGTTCCCTGTCCCAGTAACTCTGATCGATAATAGATATTATCTTGTTTAGTTATGATTTTGTTTTCTTGCTTTTTGTCCTTCTTCCTCACTGGAATACCAGGCCCATGAGGAGTGAGAGCTTGCCTATATTCTGCATTTCATCTCTAGCTCCCGGGACAGACATATGGTTGCTCTGGCAACTCTATGGAACGTTGAAGAAGGGATCTCTTCTTCAGCTGGGAAACTACACTAAGTAACTCCTGTATTTCTTGCTTATTCTTGCAGCCCATGAGCTGTTAGTGTTAGAATAGTTCTCCTTGTTTCATTGCCTTATCAAAAAGACAAGAGAGTGTTTGAGAATTTAAAAGACCTCAGTACCTGCCTTTGTCTGTTTAGAACCAGGACTCTCTTCATATCTCGGATAACCCTTGAATTAATGGGTTTGATTTTCTCCCTTAGTAACTGATAATTCTCTACAGTTTCTGCCATTTATCGTTGGATTTATGTGTCTTAGCATGAGATTCTGTCATCATTTATGTCAAATATGTTTAGAATGCACCAAAGAAAAGGTTTGGATTAGATCAGCGAGACTTTACAGAACTTGTGTTTATTATTAGATGATATTCCCCCTTTCGTGGAAAAAAATAAGATTATTGCCACGTAGTATAAAACTGTGGGTGGTTTTCATTAGTACAATTTGGTTTCGCAGACATTCCAGCATGTGGCTTCTTACAAGAAGTCATGATGCTCTGCACACGCAGCTCACAGCTAGAATGTCTTGGTGCCCTCAGTTCATTTATTTTGGTTTCTCAGTTGTAGGTAGCATTTTATCATGCTACCTACATGCTTATTGTTCTTTCAGATTTAAGCATATATTTATAAATTATATCCCAGGTTCCGAGGATGCAGGGATGAAAAGACATTGATCTCATCTTCAAGGATATTACTCTCTAGTTGGGAGATCAGTAAGTAAGTAGAGGGTCACAAAGTAACTTGGTAGATATGGTTCTGGATGAATATGCCATGGGAACTTTGAGGTGGTGGATTCTTTGTTTTCCTGGAGGAACTTGGGAAGGATTCTCAGGATGAGAGAAGGCATTTGTGATCATTTTTGAAATACAGAGGATTCTTCTAGTTCAGAAGTGGGCAGCATGGGGGTCTGTGTCGGGGGGAAGAAATAGCATTTAAGGAGACCGGAGATAGCTCTAAGGGCTTCCCTAAGTATTTGTATTTATAAAAATACAAATGTTAATTGTTAAAAATTGAGTATTTTTAACATAAAGGAACATAATGGACATGAGATGAGATGTAGCTGACTGGATTGCTGGAGGCCAGGTCATAAGTGGTGGCCTTTGTGCCTTGAGACAATGAGAAGAGATCATGTACAAATTTGAGGCACTGTCAACTGTATTTGAGGCTAATATCTCAGGAAAACAGAATAACTTCAGGCATCAGAGGTAGGGTCTGTGGAATTCACTTGGAGAATGTTAGTGTAATAAAGGAGTGCTGTTCTTGCTGGGATGGAGTTGTTGAACAGTTTCCAGGTATGATTTTAGGAAAACGATAACCATGTTATAGATCACTTGCTTTAAATGTTCCCTAAAGTGGGACCTCACAATATGATGCTTACCCTACAGAGGATGCAATTTCTCAGAGATAATAGGATCCCACTCAGCCTTTAAGTAAAGATCTCTTAAAATGGGCTTCCTCTCACCCTATTCTTGGACATAGCATCTTGGTGATAACATGGGCCTAGTGCAAACCCTGACCGTGTCCAGTGTATAACTGGCTTAGCTGGAGTTGAGTCCTTTTCTCAGCACTATAGCAGGTACAGTGAGAGCAGTATTAGTGGCACACAGAAGGCTGTTCTTAGGCTGCCTTCATTTGTGGTTAATTATAACTCAAGATGATGACTATGTTGTCATGGGTATTTATACATTCTATGACTACAGGTGAAAACACAGTTGGACTTGTGGATATGAAATGTATTCATTGTGTTTAGTCAGTTGTTTTTTATAAACATGGATGCCCTGGGACCTAAGTTATCAAAACTTCCCTGTATTATTGGGCAACTCAAGGGTCACTTTTTGAAGCTTCCTCAACCTAGTGTGATTGAAACTCAAGTTACTCTGACCCACATAGACATTTTCAAATGAAATTGTTTTACACTTGTTCTCAAGTAAGATGCCACTTTGACCTGGCAGTTCTTGTCCTCAGTAATTATTTTGAGGAAATACTCAGATACACGAATAAAATTTTATGCCCAAGGATGTTCACCAAAGTATTATTTATAATAACAAAATCTTGAAAGTAATCAAACAATAGCAGATTTTAAAAATATCTACTATGTGTGATGAAATATAATGGAGTAAAAAAACACCACATTTTGAAGATTACTTACATGAAGAAAGGATATAAAAATCTGTATATTGTTATACAATTTATATATACATGGAAAGACTGGGAGGAGATGAAGTATAGATGGTTTTTATTTATTTATTACTTTTGAGAATTTAACTTTTTATAAAATGATGACTCAACATTTGTAATCAGGAAAAAGCTAGACACCATTTTAAAATATACCAACTGGAATTTTTAAGAGGTGTTTACATTTAAGATACCAAAGAAAAGATAGTGTGATGCATTATGGCAAAAAAGTGGGAATTACTATGGTCAGACTAAACTACTTTGGCACTAGCATCTTGTTAAGCACCAGAGGAGCATTTATTTAAGGCAGCATTTGACTAAGCTAATTCCGGACATTTCTCTCAACTCCTGTGCAGTTGGTTTTAAGTTGCAGGGGAGATTTCTGGCTCAGGCCAATTGAGGGAGTATACATAAACATGGGGTTTATTTTGTCAGGGATGTTCTTGAGAGACTCAATTCTCTACTGATCTTTTTTGTTCTTTGTGGCCATTTATTTACTTTTGAAAATACCCCTGCAGATCCTCACTTGAGTGAAAAGGAGATCTGTTCTCATGGCAGGGCTCAGTCGCTGATCAACAAGGCTCTAAGAATTGAGTACAAATTCAGTTACTGCTGTTTTTAACATTTTAGCAAGTTGGCTTCATTTCTATAAATGAATGATGTTGCTTCAAATCTTTTTATAAATTCCCATCCATGTTTCATATTCTGTGCTTACCATGTCATGGAAAGCATTTAATAATGTTTCTCCCCACCCTCTAGTTTCTTCTTCTTCTTCTTTTTTTTTTTTTTTCTTTTTTATCTTGCCTTTAAATGAGGCTCGTGATGACGAAAGTTCTTACCCATCACCCATTGAATTCTCCAGGAAACAATGGGGACAAATGACTAGAAAAGGTCTGAACTGACCCTACTCATCCCTTTAGTGAGTGCATGAGAAGAGAGGAGATTTACAGTTAAGGTCCTAAATCAGATCTGGCTGTTAAAGTTTTTGTTGAGGATTTAGGGAGGCTAAAGCTAAAACTGAGTGTCATCTTGGAGGTTAATCCACCCGACTCTGGAATGTGTGTCCTGCTGCCTATGAAACTGACATGGTGGAACAGCTGAGGATGAGAGGCCCTGGAGTTTGCCTCTGTGCAGGGCATTGGGGGTGGAGATAATGATGACAATGCCAGGGTTCTAAGGCAAAGGTGTTTATGCCCTGAGATATGCATGTGGTGTAGACATAGGATATTCCATGGGCCAGGAGTGAAGGGGAGCCAAAAACAGGTGCCCCTAAGCAATCAGAAATGTCACTTATCTATCTCGCAAAGCATTGCAATAACCCTTTTAAAATTCAAGCTGACCACGTGGACTGAGAAAAGGATGGCTGTGAGGGAGTCAAAAAACTGAGAGGGTTTCCTTGTCCTTCTAAGGGTGAAAAGTGCTTAGTGGCACCAAAGAGAACCATGCCAAGATGGTGGCCAAGTCCGTTGGCAGTGGAAACTATGAGAGATGGCTCCTTTCCACATGATGGTGGCATGTCTCCAGACTCTGAATGGGGCCATTTTTTCTACTTCACATCCTCATTCCTATACCTGAGAACTAGGGTGAGTAGGCAGGCAAGGGAAAGCACCCTCCACAAACATCTTGAATACATTTTGAATAGTGATAAGCTGGATACAAATTATTTAGTGAAAGAGAACATTATATAGGCCTTAGTTACCCCTGGGTGTGAATCCAGATTCTCTCACTTACTAGATTGGTGACCTCAGACAAATGGACTACTAATAATATCTACCTTAGAAGTTGTTACCTTATGGTTTTGGCCAATGTGGTCAAGGAGGCTTTGGTGTCAGCCTTAAAGAATGGATTTTGTTTCCTTTTGAGTAGACAGTTTCAAGCAGTGGGGACAGCACATCTAGCAGCTTGGAGATGGGAATTAGCTAGCAAACTTTCAGGGAATGATGGAGCATCTGACCCAAAATTAAGAGAAGGGTAGCTTTGGAGTAAACTATAAATTAATCAGTTTCAACCAGGAATATGGTCCCTGAGCTTAGGCAAAGCCTTAACCCCCATAATCCCTTCACATTGGTTCACAGCCAAGTGATCCAATCAGATTCATGCCTACATAACCTAAATATAAAATGACCTTGGGAAGTGCAATAAGAAAGACACCTTCAGACCTTGATTGCTTTAGGTGGCTGGAGGAACAAGACCTGAAATCTAAATGGAAGAATCTGGGCAGTCTTCCTGGAAGAAGAATTCTTAGTCAGACCTGGAAGGATGGAGGGACTTTAAAAGGGAGAGAAAGGCATCATAGGAAAAAGAAACGATGGAACTAAAACTTGGAGGTTGGAGAAGACTCTTCTTTCCCAGTGAACATGGGTCATACATATTATGTTTGCAGGATCATAAGGTTATTCTATTTTGAGATAAAGACCAATAGAGTTTACTGCATGTCACTTGGATAAAATGGAGGATAGATGAGAAGGACTTCTTGTATGCTATTTTTTCACATTACAGCTGAGATGTATCTCAGGGAAAATGGAACAGGACTGATTCTTCTCTTGATAGGCAAAAGGGAAGATGATTGCTGTGGATATCTCTTAGGCCACCCATGTGTCCCAGACAGGAGAAGGCTGTCTGTATCCTCAGTGCCTGGAGCTTAATATCTAAGGAACCAGGACCAATGGCCCATTTGACCCATTGTCTTCTGTCACTCACCTGACCCTACCCCTGACCTCATCAGGAAGGGCTTACCTCCTGTTATCAATAAGTTAATTTAACTATTCAACACCCAAGATCTGCTCCTTTCTTCCCAGCCCCCATCTTCCTGACCAGACTGTGGACGTCTCAACATGAAATACAAAGGCACGATATATTATCTGTGTTCTAGAAAAAGGGAGCAGAAGTTCAGCCTCTACTAAATGTTTGTTATTTAAACCATGGTTTCTTTACTTTATGACTTTGCTGCCTTTATAAGAAAAAAATCAAGAGAAAGAGCAAGTGCAACACCTCCCAGATTTATTTGATGATGATTTTGTTGTTTAATGGTGAATTTATTTTGATGTATGCACATGTGAGCGTGTATATGTGAGCATATGTGTGTGTGTGTGTGTGTGTGTGTGTGTGTGTGTGTTCCTCCCACCCTCTTGAGCAAACAGGTCTGAATAAGTGTTACTTGAGAAGGCAGCCTATGTCAGACGGGTCTACTGTTCTTTTTAAAAAATTGCAGCGTCTCAGCTTCTGAATTTCTTAGGCACCTGAACTAATGCTAGTTTACCACTAGCTAGCACACAGTGTAATGCCAGTGTCATATTACAATTAACAGCAATTCTGGTGGCTGTCATCACTTACTCTGAACAGAGGATCTCCACAAAAGTATGACACCGTTACGGTTGCTAATTCAAAAGCATTGTGTGAACTATGACAGACCCTGGTGTGCCTTTTATGCTTATTCAAATGAATAAAGTCTAGCATCTTAAATGGAGTAGAGGGAGAAAAAGTTTTAACACATTTCCGTAGATGAGCCCAGGAAGGGTCAACCTGGAAAAAAAGAAGTTGTGTTAAGGAAAGTAATTAAACAGAGGCAGAGAGATTGAATATTAGTGCTTTTACAGAGTAAATGAGGATAAATTCTGTTAATTATGTGACTTTTTCCAGTACTAATGTGATAATAAAGTACTCTAATTCTGCGGAGGCTTGTCACAATCCCAGCTAAAGCAGTGACCCTTCCACTAGGTGAGACCAAGAAACTACTTATAAAGCTTTCTAGCAAAAAGCAAGAAATCACAGTTAAATGGATTTTTTTAACACTCTCCATGTTTAGTGTAGAAAACCACTAACCGACACCGTCATGAGACTGTTGGTGAATGGACTGTCTTACTCGAGGCACAGAAGCACTTATGCTTGCCTTTACTTTTGGTTCCTAAGGGAAGAAATGTGAGCAATTCAAGAGTATAAATAGCCCAGTGAAGGATTCTAGTACAACGACTAATAGCACCAAAAAAAAAAAAAAAAAAAAAGATTGTACTTGGAATGTTGGTGAAATTTCAGACTTCAGGACTTTAATCTTACAAAAATTTATGTCATCATAAATGAGTGAGAAATTGTGTTAGGGCAACAGAGAAACAAAAGTTTGATTGCTTGCAATGTTATAATTATGGTGGGAAAACAGAGGAGAGAATTTCAGGGCTATTTGGGAGAGTCAGGGCGGTGTCCCAGTGCAAGGTATATTTGAACTTGGTCTTGACTGTTAAGTAGTTGTTTAGATGACAAGGATGGGAGAGGGAAAGAGGAATTATGCTACAACAGAGCTGCAGCATGTGTAAAGATGAAGAGTTGGCAAAGCAGATACAGTGTGGAGGGGAAGGAGAAGTGGTCCCGTGTGGCCGCAACAGAAGCTGGGAAGCAGACTGGGAGGAAAAAAAAAAGTCATAGGGGTAGGTTTGATCCAGATCCTGAAGGAAATGGGTGCTACAGAAGTGGAAGGAGGCTTTAAAAAAATTTTTTTTAATGGACAGGCATATGCAGTTTTTAGCACACAGAGTCTCAGGACTGAGAACAATCCGGTAGGTGCCAGAGCATATTAGTTAGTGCATCTCCCAGTAGCACAGAGAACCTGGGTTCCTGGAGAGCCTTGTTCCAGCTCTCAGAACACAGGCTGACTAAGGGAGACTGCATTTAAGTCTTACCTATATTTGTCATGAGCTGTCTGTTGGTAGGCAAGTTACTTAATCTCTCTGTGATTCGCTGTTTTCTTGGAGAATTGGCACAGGGGTGGAGGGTGGGGGATGCCAGGGCTACAGTGAGGATAAAAACAAAGTATGCATGAAGCACAGTACATGGCACATAGTAACTACTCACTTAACATTAGCTATGCTTTTACTCGTGACTCCTCTTCTAAAGCCTAACACTTGGTAAAGTATTCAACTAGGCTATGTAAGAGCAGTCTTTCCCTTAAAAAGAAAATCAACCATGGGCAGAAGGAAAATTGTGTCCTGAGTCATCTTGGTTAAGAATCATCACATTAGAGCTCGCATGCAAACTTGATCCCACAGTTCAAGGAAAAATACATGAAATCTCCTATTTTCCCAGGCTGTGTCTCCCTTTGAGAACAATTTATCATCATCATTATCTTTGTAAGGGAAGAGCCTTCTTTATTAGAATAAGACTCAAAATACACTGTGGGTTCAGGGAAATGGATCTGGAAGTAGACTAGAGTTCCAGCAGACCCACTGCTCTCTCTTCACAGCTCTGGGCCCTGATTGGGGGTGGGGGAGTGGTATCAGGTTTCAGACAGAGGCCTCTTTGTTGCACATGGCTGCCATCAGCAGCAGAGCCTGGTGTGACAGATGAAAACTCAGGGGGAGGACCTAGGTAGGGACCTTTCCTGCAGCCTTTCAAACCCATCTGCAGCTTCTCCTCAGCCTAACCCCTGTGCTTTTGCTTTAGTGGGAAACCAGTCATTTATCACCATTTTATTTCTCTTTCTGCTGTTGTGTGGGTCTTCTTTCCATACTTAAGAATCTAGCTTTGAGTCAACTAGGAAAGAGGTTAAAGAGCAAGTCTGTCTGTTTTTCCGCAGGGAGGTCCCATCATGGTCTCAATTCAACAAGTGGGTGCTTAAATTTTGCTGGGGCCAGATCCACTTTCATCCATCGGTCTACAAGGGGATCTGGCTAGAAATGCTAAGGAGAAAGTCCTGTCACTTAGTCATTATTATAAGTTAGAAAAATCAGAAAATTGGAAACCCTTCAGGCATCCACACACTTACTTGTTCATTCATTTAGCAAATACTTGATTGCCAGATGCCAAGTGCTGTCAGGTTCTGGGGACTAACGGGGGCCTGTTGAGAAAGGATGCAGGGAAGGCATCCCTGGGGAAATGTTGTCTAAGGGAAACCTAAAAGATGAGAAAGAACTAAGGTCAGATCATTTCAGGGCCAGAGTGGGAAAAAGCTTGGCATGTTTTTGGAAGTGAGAGGAAGCCCCCACAACTGGAGTGCTTAAGAATTGGAACAGAGGCTCCTACTAATTAACTGAATGACTTTGGCCATACCAATTGACCTCTTTGAGCTCAGTAGACTCATCTATCAAATGGGGGTGACTTTGCCCACCCATACCACATCCTTCAAGAATTTTTTTAAAGATTAATTGAATAAAAGTTAGAAAATAAATATTTTTTAAAAGATTTTATTTATTTATTCATGACAGTCACACACAGAGAGACAGAGAGGCAGAGACACAGGCAGAGGGAGAAGCAGGCTCCATGCAGGGAGCCCGACGTGGGATTCGATCCCGGGTCTCCAGGATCGCGCCCCGGGCCAAAGGCAGGTGCCAAACCGCTGCGCCACCCAGGGATCCCAATAAATATTTTCTAAGTGAAGAATGGTTTTATTTTTATTTTATTTTTTTAAAGATTTTATTTATTTATTCATGAGACACACAGAGAGAAAGGCAGAGACACAGGCAGAGAGAGGAGAAGCAGGCTTCATGCAGGGAGCCCGACGCGGGACTCGATCCCAGGACTCCAGTATCACACCCCAGGCCAAAGGCAGACGCTCAACCACTGAGCCACCCAGGCGTCCCTGAAACATGGTTTTAAAACTATAGCCTATTTTTTTTAAACTGTTGATTTAGAGAAGAATAATTACTAATAGAACTTTGCACAAATTTGAATATCTCTTTTTCATCCAAAGAGATTTATCCTTATAATACCAGAAGCATGCTCTAATCACATAGTTTAATTTCTAACTGGGTACAAGGATAAGTAGTGAGCCCAATAATATAGTCTTGCTCCCTGTTATAAACTGTATTCTGACCTCAGATCCCAGTTCTGCCTTTTTTTTTTTTTTTTCTAGTTCTGCCATTTATGATTGGTCTCTTTCACCAATCTCTCTGGCCTGAGTATGAATATACTCTGTGAAGTGGGGATATTATTACTACCTAACTAATGTGCTTATGGAATGATTCCTGTAAATGCCCGTGACTGGCCCACCCTGAGTGAAATGGGAGCTTTTCATATTAAAAATGGGAGTGATTATTATGCCAATGAGGCCTGACCAGATTCAAGTGTCCTCCCATTAAGTATAAGAAGGAAGAAGAGTTGCTTGTACTGGGCTGATGGTGTCTTCTTTCATAGAGAAAGTTCCAAATTGCTGACTTTTGAGGCCACAGACTCTTCAGAAGCCAGGAGGAAGGCACAGAGTCAAGTGGTTTTTTTCCTGCATGGTTAATTGGTTGTAAAATGCTACTAAAACTTACTGTTTCTGATTGAATTAAGTACCCTGGGAAATCCAGCTGTGAAGAGGCAGGCATGGGAGGTTTTCCCTGTCTGTCTTCACTGTCCGTGGACAGCTTCATGCTGGTGAATATGCCTTGCCTTCCCTTTTGCTTTTGGCTGCAGACACTCTTCCCAACCTCTCCCTTTACCCAACACGTCAGCTGCCAAAGACCTGGGAGAAAATCAAGCTTTACCACATCTGGATTTCAGGTGACAAGGATGCTGAGAAATAGCAAAACAAAAGAAAACATGCCATTACTTTAAAAGCAAGAACTACTTTTGTTATTTTTAAGGAGAAGAATCTCATTTAGTGGAGCCACGGGGGTTCTTCTTATAGTATAATTTTTTAAAACTTGAAGATGGACATGAAGAAGTCCCACGCTGGCCACACAGGCAAATGAGTTGCTACTACTTTGGTTATTACAGTTTACAACAAGAGATGCAAACTTTTCTAGATTTGTTTTGTCTGGCCCTTATGTCTTCTGGAAGACTGGCAAGTTTCACACTTAGCAGTATGTATTTCCAGCTTCTCTTGAAATGAGAGTCTCTGGCAAAACTATCTTTATATACTCTCCGGAGTCAGTTGGCTGGAGAATAGCCAAGGCTGTCCATTGTAGACAAGATATTTACTCTTCCATTCATATAGCTCCTGGTACTATCTGTGGTTATATACACAGCCTCGTTGATGCATTGATAGTTCCTACTTAGAATATATCTATATCTGTATCTTATATAGACTAATATAGATATATATGACTTAGGAGGAAGCCATAGGATGTTGCAGTTATATAGTCTAAAATTACCAGGGCTCAATAGATAGAGTATCCTTTCTCTTTTACATACCTTTTTGAGACCCTTCCCTTCTGCTCCCTTCTCCACTTAACCATTGTGTCGGTAATTCCATCTTCATCTTTCTACCTTTTGTGGAGGGCATTGTCTGATATTAGCTCTCCCTGTCTTCTCTCCTCACCACCTATCCCAGTTCCTTGTCCTATGATCTCTATCAGATAGGGCAATGGATTATATTCTATTATGGACTCCTTTTTAAGTATAGAGTTTGTAAGCAACCCAGCCTTATTATCTTTCTGGGTTCAACTCTAGTAAACCAGAACCCAACTATCAACTGTTTTCTGGCCACTCAAACAAATATCCTGTGACTAGCTTGGATTGGGCCTGATTGGCTTGATTTAGGTCACATGTCTATCTCTAAGG
Organism: Canis aureus; assembly: GCF_053574225.1. Lineage (NCBI taxonomy): Eukaryota > Metazoa > Chordata > Mammalia > Carnivora > Canidae > Canis > Canis aureus. The sequence goes on from NC_135614.1 coordinate 53,450,198, forward strand.
CAATTACATAGTTGGAGGATGTGATATTGTGACTAGCCAGACCCAGATCACAAGCAGCACTCTTGTCCAGGCTTGGAATGAGTTTGTGCTGCTGAAATACAAGGACTCTTGAATGAAGGGGAGGAAGTTTTCCAAAAGGAGAATAGAAGACAGTTATGAAAAAAGGGGAAAATGGATTCTGGGCAGTCAGCTCACAGACTTCTTCCACAACCTGTGAAAACTCTGGACCCATTCTGCAGAAACATGTGTGCAAAAATTTGGATTCAATGTTCCTGGTGTTCAAGAATTCCAGTAGATTACCCATGGACTCTAGGTTAAGAATATCTGCACTAGAAGATTTCTAAGGTCTCAACCCATTCTAGTGGGTTTGTTTTATTAAGTTTTTGAGCAATTTTCATGATAAAAGCTTCTCTGGAGTTTCATTTCCAATGCTTCTGATTTAAGCTGTTAAAGAGTGACACATGGTAGGGAGGGCAAGGGGGTATGACCTGTGAGTACAAAGCACCCCCAGAAAGACTAAATTGTGTCATTGTTGGTCTACAATATTGCTTTAGTTTCATTTTCCCATCAGCATCCTCATGATATCATGATAAATAGTGCTTAATAAAGTGTCAGACTCTATTTTGCATTATGATTTTAAAATGATAAATTTCTTCTTAAATTTTTATGGACTAGAACACGCAGACTTATTGGATCATTATAATATAAACTGGAATAATTTGGAGCTCATGAGATTATTGTCAGTGCTCTGTGGGCATAATGCTCACTGGTCATTTTTATTTGGAGACTGATCCTGAGCTTTAAATCCAAATTAAGGAGTCACTTGTTTTTGTCTGAACTCAGCTTGTGTGACTTGTTGGAATGCAGTAATTTTTTTTTCTATGAAAGCCATTGCTCAAATTAAATTTATTATCCCCAATGGTGTGTGAGCCCAGAGGATGGGGGGCAGTGCATGATGGTGCTGAGATTGGGATCAGGGAAGGTGTGTCCAGAAAAGTGAACAGACAAATGAAGTGGATTTTTGAAAGGGTGCTGATGATTTCAGCAGGTTTCAAAAACAATTTTCATCTTTAGCAAGACTATACTTTTCCTCTTGGAACACAGATTTTTAGCTGATGGCTTTTTTCTTTTATTTTTTATCTTTCTGGTAGAAAAGTAAGCTTGTTTCTTTTCTTTGAAGCAAAAAGTTGTCAAATATCAGCTTACTCTGGCAACCAGAAACTCCTTTCTTTTCTGTGGCTTGTGCTGGAGATAAAGTAGAATGGGTGAAGAAATTTAATTTTTCTTTTTACTCAGAGGTGATTTGACATAAGTTTTTGTGTTCAGTTTCCATGACACACAATTAGATGTTTATCCTTTCTCTGCAGTTAAGTATTTCTGATGCATAACACCATCATTGTGTTTTTATTACATGGTATTGACATTACTGTTGATTTTTAAAGTATAAATTGGATATTGATTCTCAAGGTTCAATGTCCCTAAAAATTATTTGAGTACCTTACCTCCTAACCAGGGCAAATTCCCTGATAATTCTGATGCCAGTGATCCAGAAAGTATATTTTGGTGAGCTTCCATAAGGACAGGGAAAAAGTTGTCTCTATGCTTGTGCTTAGTCCATAGTAGGTGCTTAGTAAATACTTACTGGATGAAAGATGGACTGAATGAATAAATGGATGACTTAAGGAAGTAGGCTGAACCAAGAAATAGCAAACCATAAAGAGCTTAATCACTGTATTTCAACAAAGTCATCAGAAGGGTATGTAGAATTTTAGAGAGAGGAGATCCATTTCATATTATTAGTTACATGTCCTTTTGTCCCTCTGGGTTATGCTTAAATGCTTTAAGAACAATGGAAAGTTTAACTTAGAGATAATATTTTGATGTCGAGATTTTTTTAAACTAGGAAGTTGAGGACATCAATACTGTGGAGTCTGCCCAGTTGATAGTCTTTTATGAATTATGCATACGTGAAACTAATAAATGATCTACATTTTACAAAGTGTGAGATGGATGGCTCTTAACTATTCTCATTTGAATTAACTGGCAAATCTAGAGCATAAAGACTTTGGTGAAGACACTCATCGTTTTTAGTTCTTAATTTATCCATCACAGTATGGGAGCAACATTTCCTAGGTTCTATGCTGAATGATACTTACTTCAATTTTTATAACAATAAGGTTGATTTTTTTTCTTAAAGTAATCCAATTTATAGAAAATTCAGAAAATATAGGAAAAAATAGAGGAAAGAAAGAATCTTTGTGCCATGATTCAAAGTTACTGCCATTCATATTTACAGTCAATTTAAATCAGACATTCATTTTCCGTTTCTATATGCAGCCATACTAGGTCTATGAGGAACAGAATGGGACTCTAAAAGTGTCTGTAGTGTCATGGAGAGTCATGTGATTACTTAACTAACTGGAGTACAAGATGTGAAGACAATTGTGACAGGAGCTGTAATAGAGTGGAGAGAAAAAGTGGTTAATTCTAGCTGGGGTATTTGGGAAGGTTTCATGGGCTCAGGGCATGTACACTGCATCGGGAAGGGTAAGTAGAATTATGGGAAACTCAGATGGTGTGGAAGCAGGGAAGGCATTTTAGACCCAGGAAGGCAGCCTATGGTGAAAGCAGGAAGGAAACTTTATGTTCAGGGGACAGGATGTAACTCAATGTGATTGAAGCAAAGAATGCTGGGAGGCAAGAGGAGGCCAATGTGTCTGGAAAAGTAGAATCTTAACACCTATAGGAACTTTGAAAGATTCCCTGATTCATGGGTATTCAACCTTTCTTGGAAAATGCTCGAATACTCTGTCATCCTCAGAGTCCAAAAGTTTTCCTGGAAGTTTGATTTTAAATGCTTTCCTCTGTCTTATCTTTCTTCTGGAGGAAAACTTGAACCAAAGTAATTGTGATCTCAATACAACTGGTATTAAAGGGGAAGAATTGGTACATATTAAGCTCTGGAGGGAAATCTGTTGGTTGACTAAATGAATGACACTGAATGTTCATACTTTATAACATCTTGAAGAAAGAGTTGAGCATCCAGAAAAAAACCCACATGCTTCCGTTACTATGAACTTAAACTTTTTGATCTCTCTCTGACATCTATCACCTCCACGGGGGACATTAATATCGAAACCTTTTGAGTACCTAGGAGGAAAAGTGAAATTCTAACATCAGATTCTAAATGAGTCTGCTTTAAAATCTTAAACACGTAGGTGTTAAACAGAGGGGTATCAAAAGCCTTTGATTTTCAACCTGTGGCTTTCTATGTGTGAAAAAGTCACTCAAAGATAGTGACTTATGGGACTGGTATCTACATAATATATAAATAAACCCTTGAAATGATGTTCATTGACTTCTCCCAAGAGACCCAGATTATATTGGTTTTGCTTTAGCCATCATTCTCCAAATTCGGTTTGGCTCTATTACCAGACCCACTCACTGACTGGGCCTTCATTATAGTTAAAATGCATTTGAAATAGGCGAAAGTGGTCATGGGCAAAATTGAAACACATTAAAATTTGTAATTGGGAATATTCTAGTGACAATACCAGACATTTTTATGCTGACTTTTTTTTCTCATTTTGAATGAATCTGAAAGTGATACAAGTATAGTCAGATATGGTCAATGATCTGTACTGCTATAATATAATATGTATAAATACAAAGGACTGTAGTTTAATGGATGTGGACTTTGAAGCCAAACTGTGTGCATTTAAATCCAAGCTCTACCACTTGCTAGATAGGAAATCTTGGGCAAATTACCTAAGTACTATATCTCAGTATCTCAGTATCGTTGAGATGAGAATAGAGTTAGTACTTCATAGGGTTGTTGTGAATTAATACATGTAAAGCACTAAGAACAGGGACCCCACAGTGTTTATTCATGTGTTTGCTATAATAACTACTAAGTTGAGGCATTGAGTGAGACTCCCTATCTCACTTTTTATGCTTGGCTTGTTGGAGTGCGTCACTGTTATTAAAGTAACGTTACTGCTTGCATTTGCCTCTTTTCCAGCCTTGTACTAGTGACCCAGGATCCCAATACCTGATGCCTGTTTCAAATCCTGTCCCTTGGTCTGCAGGAGTTCTGTGCTGGGTGATTCCTTGCCCATCATGCTCCTTGTAATGAAAACGGCTTAAGATGAATATGTCCTTAGTTTGTCCCCAGCCCTGAGAAGGACAAACATACACTTGAGTTTGTTCTCTGCCTTCATTCCTGCTGCAAAACAGTCTCTTAGGATGACTTCAAATGTCTGCCAAGGGCCAGTGTTTGTACCTGCATGCATTTTTGGCAAGAAACACTCGGCACTTGAGTAATCTTTGTGAAAGAGTATCCCTGAAGACGAACACCTTCTCTACAACACATAAGCTTACAATTCCTTGGACGTGTCAGACTTTCTCACTTAATTTCCATTCAAACCTTGCAGCAGTAGGTCTTAAGCGGCAGCACCCTTGCTCTGACTTCTCTTCCCTGTGTCATTTCTAAAGAATTGCAATTTATTCTTCCCCTGCTGGCCAATGGTTATATGTCCCCCTCTTTCCCTTTTCACTATCCTGATGCTTTTTCCTAGCTTTCAGATTTGACATCTAGCATGAGGAGACTCATTTATAGTGCATCCTTTTTTTAAAAGCTATTTTTAAATTCTTTCGTCTGCTGCTATTCTATCCCAACACCTTTTTTTTTTTTTTTTTTGTAAATTCTTGCCACTAATTATGTCCTTCCATCAAGGCCAAACTCTGAGGTAACAAATGCTTAACAAGTTGATCATGCTCATCCCTGCAGACTGAGAACACTTTCCAGAAATGCCCAAGATCTGAGGGATCTTGGCCAGGAGAAAAAGTAAACTCCTTGAAGTCAGTGGCCCGTAATACGGGCAGCCACATGCTCTCCCCCTGGGATCCCCAAGATAGTGCCACAACTTGGGACAATTCCACCTTCTACGGTGGGGAGAGAGAAGAGAATTTGCTTCGTCTGCAAAGAGTCCCCTTCGTGATCTTATTTCTCTCTTTCCTCCTTCCTTGCCTTTCAAACAGAATTGCAGTGGTTTGAGTCAAGGCAGATGCTCTCCCAATAGTGCAGTTTAACATCAGAAAAGGAAAGGTCAGCCTGGTGGTGAGAACCCTTTGCCCTTACAAAGGTTTGGCCTCCTCAGCCTGCCCTTGTGGCATCCTTGGGATTTTGGCAGACTTACGGGTATCATATTTTCACATGGATGAACTGTACTCTACAACTTCTTCTGTGTATGAGGAACCCAAAATGTTGACATTGAAAATAGAGTTTTTTCTTTCTAGCTGTTTTGACTCCCCTGTTTTCAAGGGAGATCTATTTTTCATGGCCGTGACCATGGGACTCTTGTTTACCTCTCTGTGGAGGGTGACCATGGGGTAGTGATGGTGTTTCTGAAAAAGCCTCTGGCAGCTTGAGAGGTCTGGGTAGGGATAGCTGCTTTCTGGTTAAATATTTTCAATTTGGGAGAATGCTGGTACTCCTGGAAAGCCTTTCTCGGTTATATCTGGGCAGTGGATTTGGTCATGAGGGCAGGCGGTTCTGTACAGCGTTGTCAAAGCAAAGATGATGGGGCAGTCTATGGAGAGGACTCCAAAAAGGCCCTTTGATTCATGAGGCATTTCCCTCTCTACCCTCCAGTCAGTGTGTGTGGGAGCAACTTGAACTTCCCACAGACGGGACCCCACAGTATTTCCACACAGCTGTTTCCTGTGTTGGGGCTGAGTGAGTCTCCGTGTCCTGAATATCTTTGGAAAGGATCATCTGCCACATAACCATCTGTGGGCATAAGTCAGAGGAACTTTTGGGGAGCCTTAAGACTGCAAATTGGGGTTTTATGTTCTGGTTTAGGTGTGCCTTGATGTTTTTCTTTTCTAGCCTAGACATTATGAAAGCAGCAAAAACATCCAAACGTGGTTTTTTTTCAGAATTTGGGTGGCGGAGGTAAAAACTCAACCTGCTCACCCTAGATCTATTACAGTGCTTTGCATAATATTTAATGATGTACAAGCTGTTGCCTACTGGTTGGTTTTACCACGTGTGCCCTTCAGTTCTGACTCTCTGGAGTCCTCCATGGTTTAAGCTGGTATCTCTCTTCTTTCTGTGTCTTGCTTGGCCTTTGGGTAAAGCCGCTCTAGTCATTATTGTCTCTCCTTGCTTCTTCTTTTTTCTTTTTGTAGGTCATTCAATGAAACCTACAGTTCTTGTCAGTTACATAGGTCTTTGCTCTTTTTCTTAACCTTAACATTCCAAGAGAGAATACTTTTTATATCTGAAAATCTGAACATTCTTAGTGCTGGGTAGGGAGCAGTTGCCAGAAATAAATGACGATGAAAATAATTATTCCTTTCTCTATGCTGGGTACTATTTAAACATTTCACATATGTTATTTAATTATCAGTGACCCTCTAAAGTATTTCTCCCACTTTACAGATGAGAAATTTGAGGCACAGAGAAATTATGTGATTTGTCTAAAGTCACACAATTAATTAAACAGTAGAGTTAGGATTATGATGAATGCCACATAGTGGTGCTGGGGAGAAATACTGTTATGCCCATGTTTTTTAATAAGGCCGCTAAGGTTCAGGGAACTGCAGAAGTTTACCCAGGATTATTTTATCTCCAATCCAAGCTCTTGTCTACTGCTGTCTTTATTGTAGAACATTCTCTTTCTACTCCTTGGAAGTCCTGGATTTTGTTTAGTCGAACAGATTAACTGGAAACCCACTGGGTTCTGAATCCTGTGTTATGTGCTGAGAATACAGAGATGATTTTTATTTGTTGTTATTTTATGTCCTTGGATAGATGGATCAGGTTCTGTTGGCTAAATCAATGAATTTTCCTTTTGGGGGAGCCTAGAAGTATCTTTGGTATCTAGCACTGTGCTAGTCAAATGGAAGGAGACTCAAAAAAAAAAAAAAAAAAGAAAAAAAAAAGAAAAAAAGGAAGGAGACTCAATGTACTGACTATGTATCAGTTGGGAAAATGTGATAAGGGTAAACCATTGAATAAACAATTTTGTTCTGCAAATGTATGTGTTCGGTTCAGTTAATGTTCAATGATGGGCTAATGTCCTACATTAGTCTGATTGATGAACCCAGACACAACTTTTAATAGAATGTCACTTTTAGTTTTATGACTGTCACTTTCCTAATTGAGGTAGCTGACTAAAAAGTTCAATAGCTCAAGTGTTGAGCACTTATTGGGTTGGCTTTTGGAAACCTAACATTGTCTTGAAAAAAATCATACAACTAAAAATCAGGACATGTAGATTGTAGGCCTAGCTATCATAACTATTGTAACTCTGTGGCTGTTATCATGTCTCCTGATCTCTCAATTTTCTCATATGCATAATGAAAAAGTTATCCTAAGTGATAGTTTAGGTCATTTATAAAGTCCTGTGATTCATGCGAAAAAAAACTTATAAGGAGTCCTTTGACTAATACAGAGTATGGGTTTAGTTTTGACTATAGATAAATATCTTAATTTTGTTGAGTCTTACTTTTCTTTAAATAGGTTGATAATTCCTGGCATGCCTAATTTATAGGACTTCTGTGAGCATTTAGTGAGATACTGGAGATATAAGTGCTTTGAATCATACAACACTGTATGAACATAACATGATATTATTCATACTGAAGGTTAACAGAAGGGTGTTGGGTTTCTTGCCTCACCTCTTCCATTCCCCAAAAAAGACTGTAGTTTGGTTCTGGTTGGGCTATTTCCTGGAGTTTCTGTAACTCCTTGGAACTCTACAGGGTCAATAGGGGCTTTGTCCTGCCTCCAGTCTGTTTCCCACGGTTGGGATAAGGCTGCCACACTCTTTCTCCTGACAACACTTTATCAAACACACCCGCCACACAAAATGTGGCAATTCATGAGACAAAAGTGAGGTTTTGAGTTTCAATAACCTCTGTTTTGTTAGAAACCCCCTCGGAATCCGAGATCCTCTCCATAGGCCAGCAGACATGCATGCGTCCCTGGTTTACAAATGCCTTAAAAACAGCCCGATAAATCATCCCCAAAATGTGTGTGCCACGTCTAACTCTGTCTCTCAGTGGGGATATTTTTAACTCCTACTTCTAACTCCTCTCAGTTCCTTTAAGGAAGTGTGATCCGACAGGGTCAGGCATTTGGCATCTACTTAGGGGAAACTTTGAAAGAATTCCTGAGGCTCCCCCTGGGGTAAGGCTGGCTTTCCCCAAAAGAACGGGCCCTTCAGAGCGTCTTTGCCACATAAGGGCTTGTGTGAGGCCCCAGGCACCCGTTGATGCCGTCTCTTCCCTGCGACAGATGGTCAAGCCTTCAATTTCAGCAAGCAATCCACTGTCGAGAGGGCGGGCAGGACATTCTGCCAACAGGCCAAGTGACAGGGCAGCTTAGGGTAACAGGGATCCGGTGTGTGCCCAGCATAGCTTTTGTGCTAACGATGGGCTGGTGACAGGCACCTCGCCCCTGCTCATCGTTAAGGCAGAAGATCCCCTGCTCCCTTGATTCTGTTTCTATCTGGCAGAGCTAGCGTCCTGTTTGCTTGTCTTTCAAAATCCATTTTGGCACCAGATGGCTCCCCTCATGGTGGCTAGCAGTTGTCTGACTTGAAGATGCCAGAGGGTGTGCTGACAGCTCCTTCTAACACAGCCTGAATCTGGCTGTCGGGTCTGGGCTCAAATGTCTTAGACACACACCCGCGGCAGTATTATCAACCCTGGGGAACCAGGGGTGGGGGACACTGGAGAGGAATGGCAATGATGTGTCCCTCCACAGTACTTCTGCTACTGGTATGGAAATAATAATGCTAATAGTTATTCTTATTTGTAGAGTTACTCTTATTTACACTTACTAGTGTGAATGCCATTGTGGTGTAGGGACTACTGATGGTACAGGTAGTACTAATATCCGTACTCTACTACTTCTATTATTACTGAAATTACTGTAGCATAATCGTTAAAGGAGTACAAGCTCTGGCCAAATTTAAGTTCTGGACTCAGAGTTACTAATCATTGGGCAAGTTTTTTAACTTCTCCGAACCTCAGTTTCTCCATCCATAAAATGGCATTAATAGCAGAGGTTATTTAGGGGGATTAAATGGGGAAAATGTATTTGAAGTTCTTAGTATGTAATACATGGAAACCATTATTACTCCTGCCACCGTTGCCATGCTTACCAGGTGCCAGGTGTTCTTGCAACTCATGTTTACAACTGTCTTACAAAGAAGGGACTGTCACTATACCCAGTTTACAGATAAGGGAAGTGCGGTGCAGAAAAGTTGAGCTATGTATCCAAAAACATACAAGCAGTACCTGTCAGAGTTGGGATATGAACCCCATTCTGGGTACTTCTAAAGGCTATGGCTTTTCCTCCACACCACCACACTGGTTGTCACTGTCACTTAGTGGCATTCAGGCCTCTCATGGGGCTTGGCGTGGCTTTTAAAAATGCCCTTCCACGGAGCTGTGCCTGAAAGAAGCAGCCAGTTTTCACATTTCAGATGTCTTTGACCCGAACCCAAGAAGATGGCTGCCTCACTATCTTTGAGTTTCACCACCTTAGCTTCTGAAAGCCTCGTGCTATCACACAGCCACTCAGCGCTGGCCTTCTGAGAGCTCAGAGGAAAGGACAGTGTGGAGGCACTTGGGGTTGTGACTCCTCCCTCAAGTCTCCATCCCTTCCCAAGTCTTCCTTTGGAAAAGGGACAGGAGTCAGGACCAATTGATGGCCCCTGGGAATGACAGTGCCATTCCTCGTACTAGGGAAGGGGTGCCAGAGCCAGATTCCATTTTTACAAATTTGGCCTTCAGTGATGTTCCACAAGTCATTTATCTTGTACGAAAGGTTGATAAACTTTGGGCTCTGTGGAGAGAAACTGGAAGTAGGAACAGATGATTATTCAGAGGCCTGCTTTTATTGATGGGTGGTTGAACAGTGCATAATGTTGAAAGAGTCATTTCAGGAAGATGTTGACATTTTAACATGTTCTTTCAGTTGAAAAAGTTATTGTTGCTCTTCAAAGAGCTACTCCTACACCATACTCTCCCGAGGGACAGAGAGGAGAGAGATTCTTTTGGGACCTCTCTCAGTTCATTATTCGGAAACTGGTTCAGTTCAGTGCCACTCTGTTCTGTGTTCTTGTTTCTGAAGACCCCTGTGTTATTTCCTTACTAGACTTTGTGCTCAGAGCTAAACTGAGGCATCGTGGTGTGATAGTTCTTCACAAGTTATGTGTATCAAGGTGGGAATTTTATACTCTAGCGTAGATTTGAAGTGGGAGAAAGGTGAAGAAAAGAAATACCTACAAGAATTTAACTGACTGGCATTTTAATGCATTCTGATGTTTTTGGAAAATATTTGTGCCTGACATCCATCAGCCTAAAAGTAAAAGATAATGGAGAACTTAGGATGGCTTTTAACATGCTTCTTTCTTCAAACATGGGCCAATGGAGAACATGTAGATCGTCAACCTAGATGTCCTAATAGCACTCTTTTGATAACTGCTGTCCTCCTGGTATAGACTTTAACAACTACAACCTAAGAAATAATTCAGGAGGTGCCTGGGTGGCTCAGATGGTCAAGCATCTGTCTCTTGGTTTCAGCTCATGTCATGGTCTCAGGGTCGTGAGATTGAGCCCCATGTGTGGCTCCGTGCTCAGCAAAGAGTCTGCTTGAGACTCTCCCTCCTCTGCGCCTCCCCCTGGCTTGTGCATTCATGCACTCTCTCTCTCTCTCTCAAAATAAATTAAAAAAATATTTTTTAAAAGAAATAACTCAGAAAGTTATAAGGTGACCATCTAATTTATCATCCGTGACAGGACACTTTGAGAGTTAAAGTGGGTACTATTAATACTTACAACACAGTGTAAACTGGGATTGTTCCTGGCAAATTGGGACTTTTGGTCACCAAAACTCATGGATCGCACTCTAGAACCAATTCAGGGATCAAGGTGGTGGTGAGGTTCTTATTCAATCACAGATAGGCTCTGTAAGAAAAACATACAGGAAATCTTTGAGAACTCAAAGGACTTTAGTCAGTATGTGAATCTTATCTGCTTCTTGTGGGTACTGCTAATTAAGGTATTTTATTTGGAGATGCTAAAATAAAAGTGTTTACCATCTCCTTATATTCATCCAGCGTGCATTTTGCTGGTTCATCGTCTGTGAATTTACAGGGCTTAAATTACATGTTGTTGGGAACCGTGAGTAATTCTCAGGCAATTATACCCAATTGGAATCTATCTTAAATTATGGTGAAGACCTTCCCTCTGTCTGAGTAAAAATACTTCCTTTGGAGGCTTAATTCTTTTGTGAGATCTATTGGCTTTACTGAAGGTGTTTCCTTCATAGAGAAAGTCCAGCTTGGATGCAAAACAAAGGCTAAAGCTTTAAACAAAATACTGGCTCTAACACCATCCTAAATATTTCAGAAAATACTTGGAGAATAGAATGCACAACCCAAATGCAACTTACTACCTTTTTCTTCCCTTCTGTCTCAGGACTGAAATATTAACTGTGATAATTTGTTTCTTCACAGGTTCTTCTTGAAATTTTTCCTCAAATGTAACCAAAATTGCCTAAAGAATGCAGGAAACCCACGTGACATGCGGAGATTCCAGGTGGGTTTGTCTTCTCTTTCTTAAATCTCAATAATGCATGAATATCAGAAGAGGGTAAAAAAGTCTTAGGCAGAAGAAGATACAGAGTCTATTTATTTCCCCAGAGGTGATGAGCAGGTGAGGCTCCTGGTCCCCCGGGTATCTGCACTCTAGGAGTTGTTTTTATTAGGGAAGAGTTGCAAGTGAAGCACTTGTGGTCACTGGTTGAGGCAGTTTTGTCCTTTGAGCCTAGTGTGGCTTCCTGAATGGACTCACAGGCTTAAACCGTTGCACGTTAAGTGAAGTTCGTAGAAATGATGGATTTTTTGAAAGTATTACAAGTAGACAACTGTTAAATAAGAGCTTTGTTCTGTTTTAGGATTATGTCCTCTTCTTCCTTTCTCTCTGTTCTCCCCTTCCAATTTTGGAAATTGTCAGCAGTAATTGTCTATAAAAAACAGACCCCTGGTACAGCAGGGCACATCTAGAGTAATATGGATGACACTTAGTTCTGTGTCAGCAACATCCTTGTACAGCATGTGTGAAAGTCCTCAAACAGCAGTCAGATCTGCCACCATTCAAAGCACAAGGGTTATGTTTGCCTTGTATAATTATACATTACTGATGGCAAAAGATGTGAAAGCAAAGTGTTAATTTCGAAGACACAAAATGGTAGTTGAGTTTTAGGAAAGGTTGCTAAGTTCTAGATGCTGGTGCTTCTCAAACTTGAAGGTGTCAAGAACTCCTTGGGGATCTTGTTAAACTGCTAATTGAGGTCTCAAGGGGACCTGAAACTCTCCATTTTTAACAAGCTCCCCAGTGATGCAGGTGCCATGGACCACACTTTGAAGAGCAAGGTTCTAGACTTGTGTTGCTTTCCATCTCATTTTATGGCTAACTCATTTGTATGATCAACGTTCATTTTCCTATCAGAGTAATGACATATATATATATATTTTTCACCCATATGACCTTTCAGTGAAAACAGTGTGGTGTTTAAAGTATACTCTTAGGTATAGTTAGTCAGCTTTAAGTGTAGATTGAAATGTATGATCTCTGAGAGAATCTTGAAAAATTTTAGCTGCACATCCTCTGATGGGAGAAAGGGATGCGATGATTCTGAGCATTGATTTTTAGATGTCAGGATCTCTTTGTCTCCAAGATGATATTTTTTTGAAAGATGAGACTTATTGGTCTCAATAAGGACAAATTCAGTAGAAAGAAGACAATGTCTTTCAAGATCCTGAAGTATTTTTGTAAAATCATTTTGGCGTCACCATCTTTTGTCCTGACAGAGATGAGTAAAGAGAATCCCTGTATCCTAGTTCCCTGGGAAATGATTCTCCTGTCTAGCTGCCGACTTCCAACCAAGTTGGAAGACTTGGGTTCTCTTGTTCCCACACAGGATTTTTTTTTTTTTTGTGTGTGTGTGTGTGTGTTGAGTTGGAGTTAGCTTTGCTGATAAACAACACATCTGATGCCACTAAGTGTGTATTGCTCAGTGTCCTGCAACATGAGGTTGGCTTTCATTATAAACTGTTTTGCAGCTTGCTTTGGCCTTAAGATGAACCATATGTATCTCCTGACCAAGCTTGGGTTAGGAACAAAGCATATCCAGGCACGAACCAATTAATGTCTAATAAACGTGTCTAATAGACATGTGTCATGCCTTATGAATATCAGGATCAACTTTGCTGTGCTTCTCAGGGCAGCAAAGTTAGAGATTGACTTTGGTGACATTGGGAACCTAAAAGAGTATTTATATAAGACTTCTGGGGCCCTGTTTTCTTCAAAGGACCTGGCTAGTGAAATGTCTGAGATCCTTAAATTATAGAAATGTAGCTCTTATATGAGATGAAAAACCAACTCAGTCCATTATTTTTGATAGTATCTAGAAAGCTTTATTTTTGTAGATAAAATAGTCATTCTGTGTTTAACAGAAGGGCTACTGAGACAAGGGGGCATGAATTGAGTTTCTGGAAAGCCTCAATTTCCTCAATTCTAAAATGGAGTAAAAATTATGATTCTGCTTATTTTGCAACATACGAATGATAACATTTTGTATACATAACTAATTTGCAAACAATAAAATATAAAAGCTTTTGGAGAAAGTACTTGTGATAAACTAAAACTGGGTTATTATTTTAGTACAGGGTTTCTCAACCTAAGCACAACTGACATTTTCTTTTTTTATTTATTTTTATTTTTTTTTTTACAACTGACATTTTAGACTAGATAATCCTTTGTCACACTTATGTAGGTGCATAGATTCGTCCTACTCACTGCAGGACATTTACAGTTTGTCACTGGCCTATACCCATAGAGGCCAGTAGAGAAACTCCCCCAGCCCCTAGCCTAGTCATGACAACTCCAAATGTCTCCAGACATTTGTCGGTATTTCCTGATTGGAGTGAAGATGCAAAATTGCCCCTCTAGAGAGTCATTGGTCTGATCTTATACCTAATGACATCTGACAAACTCTTCCTGGTGACAGTGCTACAATCCCAAAGAATGCTCTTTTTTATTAGGCATGAGAACTACCTGACACAAAGTACATACTGTCCTTCAAATACATATGCTCTTTCCTGTGAGTCTAATGTAGGTAGATTTCTCTAAATAGAAGCAGCAACCTTGGCCACTATAGAGTTAATTTTTGAGTTGAGGAAGAGCTCTTTCCACAATCAGAGACAAATTCCTTACTGGGTCTCAGATTTAACCTGCTTTGTCCCCATCACCCACTCATCACTTCCTGGGAGAGGATAGAGAGGGACCTTATGGTAGAATGAACACTGATGCATTTTGTTTTGTATCTAAGTATGTTTACACGTTTCATTAATTATAATTTTCCACAATTAGCACATGGTCTTATGCATGTAGGCATGTGGATGTTTATGCAATTAGAGAATGGACAAATTACCTCAATAGAGTTAAAATAACACCCCAAATATCCCTACTGAACCTATTTTTTTCCCTCAATCTTGTTTCTTTCATGAAGATTTCCTCCTATGGTTCTCTGCATCATTTCATGCTTCTTGAAACCATCTTGGATTCCACAACAACATTCACTCATTCTCAGCCTTCTCGAAGGGATGCTGTTCATTTGCTCTCCTGTATATGTTGCCGTTTCTAAGTTTTCTTTTGAGATCCAGATCTCTTCTCACTTTGTAGAGCTCTCTTGAATATCTTCTCCATCCTCAGCATTTTAAATACTATTTGGGCACTCAGATCTCTTGAGTCAGGTTCCCTAAGACCTGACATCCAGATCCAGACCTAGCTGAGCTGCCTGTCAGAGACTTCCAGGAACTTCATCTCAGTGAACCCAACATTCATTGTCATCATCTTTTCTTTTCTTTTTTCTTTTCTTTTCTTTTCTTTTCTTTTTTTCTTTCTTTTCTTTTCTTCTTTCTTTTCTTTTTTTCTTTTCTTTCTTTTCTTCTTTTCTTTTCTTTATTTTCTTTTATTTTTTTCTTTTCTTTTCTTTTCTTTTCTTTTCTTTTCTTTTCTTTTCTTTTCTTTTCTTTCTTTTCTTTTCTTTTCTTTTCTTTTTTTCTTTTTTTGTGCCTCCACCACAAGCTGACTTTTCTTCCTATGTTCTCTGTCTTGGTTTATTCCTAGTTACATTAAACACTGGGGAGATGACTGTTTATATCTGTATCTACATTCAGTGTGTTCCATATAAGTTTGTATAAATACACATGCTTATATGTGTACCTTGATATACATCTATGGACATTGGCCAAGATGATGGTAATGATAAAACTAACATTTATTAGGTACTTATTATATGAGAGGTATCATGCTAAGTATTTTACACGAGTTATCATTTTGTCTTCACAATGTCCCTGCTAGGAACATGCAAATATTATATTTGTAAAATGTAATTTTACACATGAGGAACTGAGGCTTAGAGGAGTGAAGCAATTTGCTCAAAGTCACACATCCACTAGGTAGTGAAGAGGTGGTAATTCAACCCAGTGGTCTGACTCAGGTGTTATAAATGTGGAACAGTAAAGAAGCTGTTTAGAATCTGTATGGAGAGACTTAGTGCAGAGAAAATAAGGAGGTCTCTCAACAGCTGAGAGCCAGAGTGGCTACCCATGAACATGTGCTGGCCCTTCAGGAAAGCCAATGAGAGGTGTTTGCCCTATAACAAGCCTAAAGCTACCATCTGCATGAATACTGGAATGCCACCAAAGTTCATCAGGCAGAGAGTGGAGTTGTATGGAAGGAGAAGAACATGAGCATTGTTTCTGAACAGAGCTACAGCGCTGGCCAGTTTCTACTTGTATGAACCTTAGAAAGAGAAGCTATTACTCAGAAGATGGCTTCAGCTTTACTTAACTTATGGTGGTTTGGGCCACTTCTCCAGAGCAAGAAAGACCCATGATGGAGCATGAGGAAAATGGCCCCTGATGTTTCAGAGTACTCTGTGAAGAAACCATACTGAAGTTCCCAAATCTTATGACTTGCCTAAGAGGGGGAAAATTAATTTTCCCTGCAGCTACCCTGACTGACAGAGATGCATCATAGAGACATTGGTTGAAGGTTGCCTGTGAAGAAGACAGAATTTTCCTCATTTCTCTCATAGTACACCATTAGGAAGTAGGTTTTATGTTGCTATTGCCTTTAAGGAGGAATGAGAAAGTGTCTCTTTAGCATGAGAAAACTCTGGCCTACCCTTGACATCTCAATGTGGCTTTTCCCAGTTATACTGAAAACCTAAGACCTAGAGACATCTGATCGAAAATGTGCTCTCCTGACTATTAAGTGGGCTCTCTCCAACAATAGTGGCTGCTGCTTTTCTCTCATCTCATTTTGTATGCTCACCAGGCCAGCCTGATCTTCATACAGCCACACCAGAGCGTGTCTCCTCTGAACAGCAATCAGGGGCCTCTGTAGGTGACTGAGGAGGACATAAGAAAGGTTGTTGATCTCTTGACATGTAAAGACATTCTGTCAAGCAAACTCAGCCTCACAGCGGCTGAGCTTCTGGTGTGTAAACAGAGACTACTTAATTACACAGGTCATGTCAATTAGTGTGACCTTAGCGTTTTCAAGAAATTAATCACTTTCTGCAGAACTCGGCTGTGTCCATACTTTAAGGCTTTATGGAATAAACCTTGTAGAAATTCTGGTACAATCTTTTTTTTCCCCCTCCTTCTTCTTAATTTACAATGGATGTTTTCTTTTGAAATCCCCAGGCTGTGGCTAGGGCAACAAACTTGCTCAAATACAACAGTGGATACAGGCTTCATTCAGTTCTGGTGGGTGTGAGGAAGTGGGGAGGAGAGGAGAAAGTGGGGGTAAGGTAAGATGGAAACAGCTCATGACAGGGAGAAATACACTGTGTCTAAATGAGCCTGTTTCTTCATCTTGACACTAAAAAGATGCTAATGTTAAAGGACTGTATTAAAACCATGTCATGGGTCTGATTTTTAACTGACAGGAGCTAGACAATTCCAGGTGAAGATTTAAATCCTTATCAATAGCTTTCCTTGTTGGGGCTGGCAGAATGAGGATGATGAGGGAAGGAACAGGAAGTGGGTACAAGCTGTCATCACAGTAGATGCCGGAGTACCTGGGGACTGGGAAGTAAGGTATAAGTCTCCAAATTCATCTTATCCCTTCGACAAAATTTTTCAAAAGGCTACAAATCCATATTCACATATAAGTGTTAGATATATGACTATAGATGAATATAAATTTAAGATATATTCCTTCCTTCATGCATGCATGTACTCAGTAGTATTTATTGATGTGGTAGGTGGTGAGTATATCGTGATGAACAAGAAAGACAGGGTGTTTGTCGTAATGAAGCTTATATTCTAGTTGGGGTCTATTTGTTAGGATACTGGCTACTCTAATAAATAGAGCAAAGAATATAATGGCTCACTCACAACAGGTTATTTCTTGTTCACATGATGATACAAGGCAGGTGTTCTTGGTCAGTGAATGGATCTTGTACATAAAGTGATTTGGGGGATCAGGGCTCTTTTTTAAAAAAATATTTTATTTATTTGTTTATTTATTTATTTATTTATTTATTTATTTATTTATTTATTGGAGATACAGAGAGCGGTAGAGACACAGACAGGGGAAGAAGTAGGCTCCTCAAGGGGAGGCTGATGTGGGACTTGATCTCAGGACCCCGGGATCATGACCTGAGCTGAAGGCAGATGCTCAACCCAGGCACCTCATTCTTTTTGTTTTGTGTGTCTGTCTCTCCTATCCCCTAAAACTTTGTTTGTCTCTGTCCATCCAACTGAAGGGTACAGAGTACATGGAGGGGGCTCATGGACTTCTTAAAAACCTCAGAAATGACCCTTGTCAAATCTGTCACATGGCCTTATAGAACCACAGAGCGACTTGCCAATGTCTACTTGTACAGCCTGAGAAGGAGAGAAAATGGATGTGTGGGTAACTAGCACCATCAGTTGCTATAATGTTTTCAAGTTGTTAATTACAAATTATTAAAACATTTTTCATTATTTCTATAAGAAATATTAATAATATGAGAGAGAATACATGTGGGATGGGGGATAGGAACCTGATTTAAAGTGGGTGACCAGGGAAAACTTCTGAGGACGTGATATGTAAGCTCAGAGCTACAGGATAAGAATAAACTATCCTGAGAAGAGCCAGAAGAATTTTCTGAGCGGAGAGAACAGCAGGCTCCAAATTCATGCTTATCTCATGTTTATTGGAGGAGACAAACAATCCTCTTTCACTTATTAGTCATATGGAGCGGGGGATAGAAAATATGAGTAGAAACCACCAGTTTATCATCCCAAATTCCCACCAAAAGTGCGTTCTTTTAAAAATGCTGGCATGGGAAATGACAGTAAAAGGCAACTCTCTGCTCTTGGTTTTTGGTGAATCCTATAAATTTTGGGAAATCCTTGTTATTTATTCAAAAGCCCACAGAGGCTCTGAATCAATATATTATAGCGTGTGATTAGAGGATTCTTAAAACACATGCCCTACCTCTGCAGTTTCAGTCTGCTTTTAAAGGCACTTAAATAAAGGGGAGGAGGGCAGGGGGTGGGAGTGAATGGGTGACGGGCACTGGGGGTTATTCTGTATGTTAGTAAATTGAACACCAATAAAAAAAAAAAGGCACTTAAATAAAGAAAGAAATATTTGTATCCTTTTTATTTCTCTCCCACCGTCCCCCACCCCCTGTTTTATATTGTTTTGACAAACAGCACATCTTGCAATTAAATTCTTTACCAACAGAATGCTAGGGGGGCCCGAGCTGCAATCACTCTCTTCATACAGAATAATTTCAAGATGCACCACGCTGATTAATTATACTGAAAGCAGCTCTAATGATAGTTTCAGAATACAGGATTAATTCACATAACATGGTAAATACAAATGGTGGATTTTCAACCTGATATATTAAACCATTACGGCTTATTGGGCAAATATGTATCTTGGCATGCGCCTTATGCTGGGCCTTGGCAGAAAATATGCATCACTGAGAAGGAATCCTTATGAACACGATTTGATGAGTGGTGGCTCTGCACTTAGAGGAAATAAATTTCTACATTAAGTACAGTCACTATTGAAGAAATGTAAAATACATGAAAGGATAGATGTTTAAAAGTGTTTGATTTGATCACTGTTGCCAATGGACATTGCTTCTGACGATGCCTGTATTTAGTGAGACTTAAAAACAAAAGATTTTCTTACATTCTGTCACTTTTTAAGTTGTAACTTCCAGAGCTTTTATTATATGTGAGACACTGTACAAAGTGTTTTGCATGGATAATCTTACTTATTTTTCCACTGCTCTTTCCCTTGCTTACTTTGTTCCAAACCAGCACCTTGGCCTTCCTTTATTTTCTTTCATTTCTCTTCCTCAAAATACACCAAAGTCATTCCTGCCTTGAGATCTTTGCACTTGCTATTCCATCCTCCTAGAAAATTCTTCTGTGGCTTCAGTGAATAGCCAGCTACGTCTTTTACTTATATTTCAACTAAAAACATCACCTTTTCAGAGACACCTTCCTTAATCACCCAATCCAAAATAGCTCTCACCTAGGTATCACTCTGTCCCATTTTATTTTTTTCTTGGAAATTTTCACATCCAGAAATTTGCTTTTATTGCTTACTTACTGCCTGAAAATACCTTTCTGTCTCTGATGAACACTAATTGGTGGACAAATAATTTATCTGTCTTGTTCATTGCTGCTTCTTCATAGAATAGGCCTGGAATAAAGTAGGCTCACACTAGCGGGGCACTTGATGGGATGAGTACTGGGTGTTATGCTATATGTTGGCAAATTGAACTCCAATAAAAAAAAAAAAAAAGTAGGCTCACACCTATTCCTATGATTGAGTGACTTAGCTAAGGTTAGTAAGCAATGGAGTTGGAGTTCAGACTCAGGACTCTCTGACTCTAGAATATGAGCTGTTGACTAATATGCTGTTTTCTTGCTCCCAATTTTCACATCCATGTGTCAAGGTCTCATTGTAGAGAACACACATGGCGATCCTGTATGTGTTGGCTCACTGCTACTTAAAATAGCCAGTGGGAACACACAAATGGAGAGCACATGTTCAATGCCAATGACACCATCAAGAGTCATCAGAGGTATCCTGACCCACAGAATGGGGACCAAGTTTCAGGTCACTAATTAGCTTTTATGTTGAGTATGTGTCACAGTTCAGGAGAGAGAATCTGAGTTTAGTTTTCAAAGGTCCAAATTGTTTTAGCATCAGTATCTGAGGATTTAGAGATGTCTGCTTTTGAAGAGATATTTTTGCCTTGAGCCTTAAAGAGTGGATTTAATTTGGTTACGCACTCCCTTTCTCCCACAGTTCTGCTCTGCTAAGTCCTGTAGGTTCACGCGTCCTCCATAATTTTTAATGAGTTATTTGGGATCTTTCAACCAGATAGAAACTAGCAATCAGGCAGGTTTCAGAGACTATCTCATTCCATATCAGTCAAGGATATTGTAAAGGACAAAGTTAATGAAGACCTAACTCCTAACTGCTGCAGACCATTTTTATGTATATAATACTGAAAGTATAGTCAGTCACATTGAACCCAGATATACGTCCTAGAAGATCCCAGCAGAGTTAGGAGAGAAAAGACTTAAGCCAGGGGTTTGTTTTGAGAAGCCAGAGGCTACTATAGGTGAGAACTGGATCTGGAGTCTGGGAGTTTCCCTTCAGGCTTACCCCTGCTCTTAATTTGTCCTGTGACCTTGAGGATGCTTTTAAATTTCTTGGGCCTCAGTTTTCTAAGCCTCAAAAAGAGGAGTTGGATAAATCTGCAGTGTCTTAACTACTGAGGTCTTCTTTTATTATTTTCTTTTATGAATCCCATGTGATGACCTATTTTTTTGTATATTTTTTTACTGGAGTTCGATTTGCCAACATATAGCATAACACTTATTTTTGATCCTAATGGTATTTATTAAGAATCACACTCGGTTTTATTATTTTTTTTCGGTTTTAAAATTATTCAAAGCCACGTGAATCCATCAATTCAGAGCTTCTCACATGCATGAGATAACCAGTGTTCCCATGCAGATGATTCAATCCTGTATCAACTAAATGTTGATAATATATACTATCAACTAAACTATGTGTTTTAAACATTTAGACCTATACTAAGTGTTTAAATATACAGTCTTCCTGTGGGTGAATTTAGGGTTCCTTCTCTGCTACATTGTTCCTATTACACTACATTTGAAAACTCTTAGTTGGAAGCTAGATTGGATGATATCTTTTGGTTGTAATATTCAAGGGGTCTGTAAAGAATGAATGGTTTAGCAGACAGGTAAGGTAGAGAATGTGGGCTGTGTAGTGTTGATGATATAAAGATTTAATTTGTAGAGAAGTTTTAGGTTTACAGAAAAATGAGTGGAAGATATAGCAAGTTCTCATAGACTCCCTCAATCCCACCCTATGTTTCCATTATTAACACCTTGCATTAGTCTGATACATTTATTAGAACTGATGTGCTATGTGATACATCATTGTTAACACAGTATAAAGTTTATAGCTTATAGTAGGATTAATTTTTATTATTTTGTATTATATGGGTTTGGACAAATGCAGGATGTTACATATCCACCATTACAGTATCATATAGAATGGTTTCATTGCCCCTGTGCTCCACCTATTCATCCTTCCCCTATCCCTGGCAAATGCCTGGCAACCATTAATCTTTTTACTATCTCCATAGTTTTACCTTTTCCAGAATGTCATATAGTTGGAGTCATACAGTATATAGCCTTTTCAGATTGGCTTCTTTTATTTAGCACTATGCATTTAAAATTCCATGTCTTTTCATGACTTGATAGCTCATTTCTTTGTATTGCTGTATAATATTTCTTCCTGTGGATTACTAGTTTGCATATCCATTCACCTGTTGAAGGATGTTTTGATTAATGATGCCTTTTATTTAGTTGAATTTTTTATTCATATAGTTGTAGATTCACATGTGGTTGTATGAAATAATACAGAGTGATCCTGTGTACCCTTTACCCAGAACCCCAGTAGTAATATATTGCAAAACTAGTACAACATTACATAGTACTATATAATAATCATGCAGGATATGAGCACTGATAAATGCTTATTCAAATTTCTCTAGTTTGACTTGTAGTTATTTACATATGGGTATGTTTTTAGTTCTGCAAAATTTTATCATGTGTAGATCTGTGTATCTATCACCACAGTAAAGATATTGAGCATTGCCATCACCACAAGAATCCTTCTATTGTTTTTTGTAGTAGCCACATTCACCTTCCCTCTGTCCCTATCCCTTGGCAAGTGCTAATCCATTCTCCATTTCTAAAATTTTTTAATTTCAGGAATGTCAAGTGAATGGAACTATGCAGTGTATTACTTTTCCATGACTTCCATAACAAATAACACAGACTGAGTGGCTTAAAAATAGAAATTAATTTTCTCACAGTTTTGGAGGCTAGAAGTCCAAGATAAAGGTGTCAGTGGGACTGGTTTCCTCAGAGCACTCTCTGCTTGGCTTGCAGATAGCCACTTTCTTGCTGTTCCTCACATGGTCTTTCCTCTTTGCACGTACACCTGAATGTTTCTCTGTGTGACCAAATTTCCTCTTCTTAAGATGCCAGTCAGATTGGATTAGGGCTCATGCTAGGCCTTATTTTAACTTAATCACATCTTTAAAGGCCCTGTCTCCAAATACAGTCACATCCTGAGGTGTTGAAGATTAGGTATTCAACATGTAAATTTGGTGGGGATTGTGTGTGTGGGTGGGGAAATACACCCATAACATGCAATATGTAATCTTTTGGTATTGGCCTTTTTTCACTCAGCACAGTTCTCTTGAAATTCACGTATCAATAGTTTGTTTCATTTTATTGCTGATTATTATTCCATGGAATGTTGCTTACTCCTTTTTTATTTCATGTACTTCAAGCCAGTGCATTTAATGCCTTATATTAGGGGTCTTGAATTAATGCAGACATAGAAGAAGTTAAAAAGGTGAAAAAGTCATGTAACAGACCAACCCTTAGCACCAGTTTCCTACACTGGGTTACCATATATTAACTTTGAAAACCAAATTTATAACTATATTCATTCAAAATTAATTTGTTAAAGTAATTAGTTTTTGGAGGGAGGTATTTACTACTAAAATATTCTAAATTTAAATATTGAAAATATTTTTATGGTCTAATCTTTTTCTTGATTCCATATTTGTTGTAGAAATGTTTAAAAATATAGATTTCAACTCTTTTGGTTGCTTTTGTCATAACCCCTTCTTTTACATGAGCTGCTACTTTTGTTAATGTGATCTTCCACCCTTGACTGAATTCAGTGGCTTTTGTATTTTTGAAAATCTGCTCATGAGACAGAGAGGTCATGAATCTTAGATAATTAAGTTTAGTTGGGACATATAAGTTCCCCTGCCTGATATGAAGGAAAGAGGGACAGCCTGAAGAATGATAGTAGGAAATATAACCAATAAGAAAACTCCCAGAGAATCCTTCATTCATACAGAATACTCGGAACACTAGACTGAATTGAGAAGATGTCTAATTTATAGATTTTTTTTCAAAGCAATAAGATTTTGTTGAGTTTCAAGCCTATAATGTAACAGGCTAAGATGCCAGTGGGTTCTAGAAAGTAAAATTAAATAAACCAGTGAAGTTTGCAATTTACATGAGGCCTAAATTACTAATTACGTATTGTGAGCACAAAAGTCCTTAAAATTCTACAGTTTTATTATTAGACTGATAAAGCAGTGAACATATTAGAGATAATTTCTGTATCTCTGTAGTTTATGTGGAGTCCTCTTTATGGCTTCAAATGATCAGCCAATACATTAGCTTGAACTTTTTGGTGAGCATCTCCAACAGAGTAACAGCTACAATACTACTGCTACTAACATTTGTTGAGTGCTCAGTATGAGCCAGGAAGCATGCTGCCTGTTTTAAATAATATAAGCCTCACATAACAAGGTACTGTTATTAGTATTTCCACTTGACAGGCAGGAACACTGTGGCTGAGAATTAAGTTACCCTGGCCAAAGTCACATCAACCAGGAAATCTTGGGACTCAAGAATCATCAATTTTATGTTGAATTCTTTTTAATTCTAAATAGAGGGGGTGAAATTATAAAAATAACAACCTTTTGGGATAGCTAGGTCCAGGACAAAGCAGAAGACATTCTGAATCACTGAAAGAAACGTTAGTGTAAGATTTCCATAGTCCATGTGTACCTGCTGATTTATCTTGTTTTGTTTTGTTTTGTTTTTTAATCTCCTCATACTGGATGCCCTCACCTGGAGGGCTGGACCCAGATATAAGGTAGCATGGAACACACTGCATGTTCATCAGCACATCTATGGATTGCTATTTAGAAAGCTATGCCCCAAATAGAAAATGAATTCTAAAAAATATAGTGATAAAAAATACTTGTACATAACCTTAAACATGCTCACTTAGACAAATACCTATTTCAGGAGATATAACTTGGACATCTTCATGAATAACTTGGAACAATTTATTTCAAAACCATTCTACAGCAGCACTGTCCAATAGAACATTCTACAATGATGAAAATGTTCTATATCTGCCCTGTCCAATATGGCTACTAACCACTTGAAATGTTCCTATGGAAACTTAAGAACAATGGAATTTAAAATTTTACTTAATTAATTTAAATGTAAATAACTATATGTGTGGTTATTGTATGGACAGTACAATTCTAAAGAGTAAAGATTTAATTTAACAGATATCATAAAATTCTAAGTATACCTGTTCCTCATATTCCCTTCATCTCTTTCCCTGGGCAGGAGAGTGGGGAGAGGATAGAGAGAGAAGTGTTGAGTCCAAATGTAAAATCATTTTCTGTGTTTACCTGTCCCAAATTCAAGCTGTGTTTTGTTGACAAAATTTGGGAAGGTTGAAGATTTGGCAGGCCTATCTGTCCCCTTGCCTGCATGAATATGTCAGCACCTCATTAATCTTGTGTTAAACTGTAAAGGCCCTTTTCCCTCCCACTATGGGCCTATTTTTAAAGGACACTTCAGTGCCCCCTTTGCATCTTACAATTAGATTTTTTAAAAAAATTTACAAGTTGCTCTATGGATTAATTTCAGCATATGTTTAATTGAAATATATCTTGATCATTTCCAAATTGGAATGAGAGAAATTATTTTGGGGAGAGGGAAGTTAAAATGTTTAGTCATGAGTTTCTGTGAGGAACGCTAGGTGTTTATTTTCTGGAAATTAAAGGCATGAGGATTCTGTTTTATCCTTCTCCAATTTTAATGGAACTTTCAGTGAAATGGTCCTGTCACACATGTGGTCTTGGTGATCCTTCTTTTATCAAGAAAAAACACATAGGATGTAGTTGTTGTTTTTTTTTTTTTTAACTTAACCGTTTTTGTCATTTTTGTTCAATATAGGAATTAGATGACAATGTCTTTAAACAATACTGAATATTTTAAGCCTAAGCCTGTAGCATTTTGTCTTACAGGTGCATGGTGAATTGTCATTGCTTTTTTTTTCTCTTAAGACAGACATCTAAAATAACAACTTTCTGTATTTCCTGACACTGGAAACAGATACCGTTTGGGATTCCTTTTATAGTTTCTTCAGCTAACGACTCCAGTGACCACTCAATTGTGGTCTCGTAGTAAATCAAAAATTCTTTGAAAGACCCAGCTCTGTTATATAATTGTAAATGTCCCACCTCCCTAACTAAAAAGAAAAGTGTTTCCGTTGCCTTAAATAATATGGACTCTGTATTGGCACATCATACTTTTTGAAAATAAAAGAATAGACCATTTTCTTCTCTTCCTCCTCCTTTTAAATTAACCTACAATTGATGAGGCATACACATAACCTTCAGGCCGTGTCAGATCTGGTTGGTCAATCATGAAGAAAGAGAAAAACCACTTTGCAAACTGCTACTTCAAATGTACTGAGTCCTCCCATGAATGACTTGCCCTAGTTGGAATTTTGGTTTTCACAATGAGTGAAGCAAATACCCTGAGTCCCAGAATGGACTTTCAATTGTTTACTTTGTATTTTAATAAAATAGAATTAAAAAATAAAATCAGGCCTGGTCGGGAGTTATGGAAAAGACCCCAAGAAAGGACTCGGAGGGAGGACCCCACAGAAGCTTTGCCCTGAAGTCATCCTTGGGAGGCCCCAGGGTAGGATGACTATGTGTGTCATCCACATCTGGGTCTGAGAGACTGTAGAGGCTGAATTTAAGGAGCAGGGCTTCAGGTCTGCAGAAGGGAAGGCCTAGAAGAAAAAACAAAAACCAGTAAGCAGATCAAGTCAAATCGGATCAGATCAAATGAAATCCACCCCACAATAGTTTTGGGAACTGTATTCACAGCCTGGAGTTTGTTGCCATCTTTGAGGCTGCGAGAAACGGACTCCACTATATTTTGGCCTGATGTGCTTAGGTCAAAGACACGGACAGTGGAATTTTTAAGTATGGCTGATATTGGTTGGGGTGGGAGGCCATTGAGGAGGGCACTTCGCCAGGCAGAGCTGACAATTCTGAGGGATAGGCCAAGGCCCAGTGTCTTGCCCTCTGCCCAACTCAGGAGATGACACTGCAGCATTGCACAAGACTCTGGAAGTGGGAGAAAAGGCTTCCCCAGAAACTGGGGCCTTAGTGTGTGCCAATCCCTGTAAAGCATTTCACCTCTTCAGAGGCTAATGCCTCTCAAAAACCAAGAACAATTAAAGCGAGAGTCTTTCCAAGCAACTGGGGAATTGAGCAAAATAAATCAGAAATCCTCAGCTTTGGCTCTGGAGGTTCGCCTCATTATGAGAGCAGATCTATTAGCCCTCTTGCCTTTGTCTTTCATTTCTCAAGTGAGGTGATTCTAATTAAATTAATCTGCATGTCAATCTATCGGTGATCAATCAAAGAGCCCGAGGTCCCCCCTATGCTGCAGGGTGCTTGCGGCTGACAGGGGCTGATAATGGAGGAAGAAATAAACTGTCGAGGAAAGTTAATTAGTCAACATAATAGGTGGATTAAACGGGAGCTGGCTGATTGCTGTTTCCCATGTCAAAGCATGAGGTGGGAGCTGAAGCTGCAATTACAGACAATTATTATATTTGGTTGTAAGAGGTCGCATGAATAAACATATCTCTGTGGGTTTCAGTTTTAATCCTCTTCCCTATTTAATA
Source organism: Canis aureus (assembly GCF_053574225.1). Taxonomy (NCBI): domain Eukaryota; kingdom Metazoa; phylum Chordata; class Mammalia; order Carnivora; family Canidae; genus Canis; species Canis aureus. The sequence goes on from NC_135614.1 coordinate 53,477,462, forward strand.
TAAGGAGAAGTGTAGGTCATTTCTTCTCATTGTTTTAGTCAAAGTTCTCTGAGAAAACACTTTTGCCCGTGTTCCTTCTGGCAAACTAGGTTCAGAGTCAGTTTATGAGTGACTAGGGTATCTGAATTATACCTGGACCAAAGTGTTCCTTCTTTTTGTTTTGTTTTGTTGTTGTTGTTGCTTTTTATTTTGTTTGTTTTTTGGCTTTGAAACAGATCTAAGGCCCTTAATTAGCAGGGATCTTTTGGAGAGGGGGTGGTGGTGGTGGTAGTGGTGATGGGGGTGAGGGCAAGGGGAGGAAATTTTGGTCTGATTAATCAAAGTGATGTGGGAAGAAAAGTACAAGAAACCCCAGAAAGAAACGGGAGAGAAAGCTACAAACCAGCTCTCGCTGAAACCTCTCTTTTTCATTTCTCTATCCTCTTAACCCTGACGCAGTGGGGGGGGAAATATTTTAAAGATTCAAAAGATTTTTATTTGCATGATCAACTGTGATATCTGCTTCAGTGTCTAAACTGAAGGGTAATTTAGGTGAAACACAACCACCGTTGTGTAAAAAAATATGCTAATAAAGATCCTCTTGTTAAAATTATGGTTAACAGTGTACCTTCTGCTGTATAACTATAAACTGTGCAATTTTACTTAAAACTGCATCAAAAGCGTTCCATGCCAAAGACCCACTCATCAATAGCTCCTCTTGTTAGACTTGTACAGCATAAGCACCAGTTATTATGTGAAATAGCTATGCAATTTTCTTCAGCTCCCAGCTGTTATTTATTTAACTTGAGTTTATTACCCTCCATGCTTTTATATTAAAATGTTCATTCATTTCTCTCTTCTGTCTCCAGGTCGTGGTGTCTACGACAGTCAATGTGGATGGCCATGTCCTGGCAGTCTCTGATAACATGTTTGTCCATAATAACTCTAAGCATGGGCGGAGGGCTCGGAGGCTTGACCCCTCGGAAGGTACGCCCTCTTATCTGGAACATGGTAGGCAAATCATTTTCATTGGTTGGCATTGTTACTTTAACTGTGAATCTATTTGGTTTCTTTCTTCCAACTCCACCACATTTTCTACTCTGTTTCCAATTTCAAATGTTCTGTTGAACAATACTGATACCAAGTATTTAAAGACAGGAAGGTATCTTTGAGGCCTTTCTTGTTGCACATCTCTCTATCCTGGAAATGGCTGATGTATCTTTCCTTCAGGTTGAGAGGGTCAGGGGGAAACCTGGACGACTGCTTTATTTTAAGCCCCTGCTTGGTGAAAAATAAAGGGGGGCCAACACAGGGTAACAAATACTATGATACATTTTGAGTTTACAACTGACTTGGTTGTATAATGAACTCCATCCTCTTTACGATCCTGCTGGTGTATCTCTATAACTTCATATGAAACTCCATTTAGAGATAAAATCCAAAGTCTGGGTTAAAGGCATTTTCTGAAGATGAAGCCCAACTAAATGTACCTCCTGTGCCTTGTGCATAATCCTCCCTTCATCACTGTAAGATAGAGTCTGCTTTCTGTAGGTGGACTTTGTTTTGGGGAAAGTTTGTCTTGAATTTATGGCTAAGTAGTGGTACCTTTGAGAGGACCGGAGGAAACCAGATAAAAATTTGAATCAAGGAATGTGAATGCCACTCAAAGGAACCATGGGCTAGATTGAATGTACACCTGAATATTTTTGTACTACACGTATATATAAGGTATGCATCCTTCCATCTATCCATCCATCCATTGACCTATCCTTCTACTCATCCATTTATCCATCTATCCATAATCCCTCTATCGATTCATCCATACATTCACTTTTCATGCATCTGTCTGTACATCCATCCATCTGTCCTTCCTCCATCCACCCATCCACGTATTCATCTTTTATCAATCCATCCACCCAACCATCCATCCAAGAAACAATGATTGAGACTATACTGGATACCAACCACTAGGCTAGATTTTCTCTTATCTCCTTCAAATTAGACTCTATACCCATTTCTCCACTTCACTTTCCAGTTTGCTAGGTCAGCAGGATTCTTTTTAAAAACACTACTGCACAAATTACCACCTGATTGCCCAATTTTTCCAAGGGCCATGAGCTGTCCATGATATAATTCATAAGGTAGAAAACTCCCTTCCCTGCCAGCATTCTAATTTAATAAACACACCACTATCATTATTTTTGCCTGATTTTTTTCTGCATTTCACGAATACATAAACTGTACTTTTTATTAATTAGCCAGATGTAACACTCTTGGAAGGGATTCTTCACCACATCCAGTTTTACAGTTTTTTTTAAAGTAAACCATCATCTTTCAAAAGCTGCTTCTTTATGGTTTCATTAGTGCTGAGATGGATGGATATTACTTTTTTGCAGGAGGCCATTTGAAACACCTGCTCATGATTACATTCCTAGTTCCATTCCTGTATTTAAAATTATTCTGATCCTCACTTTACGGTAATGCTGCCTTTTTAATACCCTTGGAGTCACTTAAGGCATTGTATCACTAAAAGTATTTAGGGGAAAGGAAGAGGAAAAACTAGGCAAATACTCAGTGAGCACAATTTGGAAAGCTGTGGTTTAAAAACTGAAGTTTTGTTTTCCACTGTGGCTGGGTTAGTTATAATTGTTACCATCCTGTCCAGGACAGACTTGACTGTCAGTTTGAAATGTATCAGTTATGGGTTCACAGTTATGAACTTGTACTCCAAGTTCAGACCACAGCAGGCTCCCATTCCTGCCTTTGGGAAGTTAGGGACGGATCAAGAATCTCTCCCCCGAAACAACCCAAAACAATCCAACAGAAACGACCTGCTAGAAAGGACACCTCTAGAGCATGGAGATCAGGACCATTATTTTGCATCATGATGTGGAGGAAAGAATCTTGAAGTAGGAGCCGGGAAACCTAAATTCAATTTTTAGTTTCACCTCTTGCCTTTATGTGACCTTGGACAAGTCACCTTAACTTTGGTATCTTTAGTTTTCTTCTTGGTAAAATGAAGGTGATGATCTGGGCATGTAACAACAAAACAACAAAATGTGTGTCTTGAGCGGGGGCAGGTCATGTACAGAGGGGAAGTGGGCTGGTTGGAGGCTGAAGAAGAAGAGCAAGTTCATGTTCTGCTGTCCTGTGGCCCCAGACTGTTGTGGCCAAAGGGACTGAGAGTCCAGTGGGAACAGATGTGCTAGTTTGGCAAGAATTAAAGCTCCTCACTTTTAATTGTTGGTAACTAATTATAAAACTTTTCAGCCCTGAAGGGAGGAAGGGGGCAATGTCACTTAGCAAGAATACAGCCAAAGGCTCACAGTTGGAGATCTCTAGGCTAAAACATCTCTAGGCTTGTTCCCAACTCAAATATTTTTGCTTCTAAGTGTACATATTAATATTTCAAGTGGAATAGCATATCATTCTAAGTTTTAGAGACAGCATTTTATTCCTCTTCTCCAGCTCACCAGTCCACAAGTGGCCATGTTATTATTAACATATTGTTCAAGAAAGTGATGACAATTCACTGTTCCTTAGTGGTTAACCATCATTAGGGATGAGGGGGATGTCCTATCTTCTTCAGCTAGGGGGCCTCACTGTCACCAAAGCCTACTTTATTTCTCTTCAGGAGAATAAAAGGGTAGATACCATGAGTTTCCTTGTAACAATAATACATGGAAATCTGCTTCTCTGCAGAATGAATCAACCAACCACTCAAAACCACCCACTCAGACACTTCAGGCTGATACATAAATATCTACTCAGCAAAGGGTGACTACTGAGCTCTTTCACTGGGGTTGTGTGGGAGTGGACTTCGATGTTAATGCATGTTGATTGGGGATATGGTAATACTCTATCTGCCATTGAAAAATCCTGTTTGAAAGTGCCCTGTTTTAGATTTCCAGAACCAACCACCATACTCTTCGGCTGTGCCATTCCTTCACCCCCTCCTCAGACAGCTACTACGCAGTGAGACTGCTAGTAGGTATTTTCACCTCATAGGTGACCTGTAGGAGCCTTCATTTTTTCTCACTCTGGGCTTTTTACCATCTCATTTACAGGTAGCCTGAATTATTTTGAGCAACTCTGCACATCTCTATTTATAGCCTGCTTGTCAGATAGTTGGAGGAAAGTTCTCTTTCGTAGCTCATCTTTCTGCATATAAGTAGAAAAAAGAGACCATGCTTTACATTCATGCAGTCTTCCCTGTGTGACCCACGGACTTCCAAACCTCCATGCTCAAATAACAGCCCCTGTATTTCAAGTAGGAGTGTTGACAAAGGCAAATTTATTTCATAGAATCTTGCATGGTCCAAAGAAGGTGAATCCTGGCATCTTGTAGCTCATGGTAATTGCTCTACCTCGTTTTTTTCTTCATTCATAAATACTGAGATTTTCTTTGGCTGGATATTTATGGGAGAGTTCAGGCCAGTGAGGTTTCGTCTTGAAGCAAGCAATGGCTTTATAGAAGATGTGTACTGTGGAGAGAGGTAGCATTAGAAGGTGACTACTCTCAGGGTTTCAATTTTTGAAAAGCAGACACCTGGGGCCAAAGATGCAGAATTGTCCCCACCCACAGTGATGTGCAGCCCTAGCTTATGTGTTTGTCCTGTCTTCCTGTCTCTTGGGCAAATTCCTGGGGACTGTGTGCTAGGGATCTTTAAAGGCTTGGGTGTGTTGATATTGTTATTATTGTTCTCTTGAGTTTCAGGTTGTGTTTACTTGAATTTCAGGCCAATTGTAGCATCAGTTTCTCTATTTTTTCCCTCTGTGGCAAAACGCAGTGCCCTCACAAAGCTATAGTGCGGCGACCCTGTCAGCTTGCATGCGCTAACACTTTATTATCTAATGATCTAATATGCAACAAGGCAAAGTGCCGGCGCTCATCATTCTGACATAGAATGCCGGGAGAAGTGACTAAATTACTTTATGTACCATTAGCGCTAGCAGCTATGGTGAACTCACCGGCAGCATTTATGCAAATGCCTGTGAATACACTCTAGTGGCTTTGTCAGGATGCCTTCTGACAAGCAGTTTAAATGCTCATTTTTTTTTTTAAGGGACTTTTTTTTTTCTTTTTTGGTGGCATACATGTGTTTGTATCCGTCTCCATCTTCTCTTTCCCTCCACTCTCTCCCCTTTTTGGATTGTTCGAGGTCATGCCTCCTCCACGATCACTAGGAAATCAGCGGGTCCAAGAGCTCAGCGGGTCACTGGTAGGCACCTTCTCTGGTTTTAAGGCCCCAACTGATGTATTTCATATTTAGGTTCTTTTTAAAAAATCCATATGATTTTGTACAGTCATCATGTTTATTTGAAAAATCAGGTTTTAGAAGGTGAACATTTTAATGTTTGTGAACTCTGATCTAAGATCCTCCTTAGTTTCTTCGCTCAAACATAGATGTTTAATTATTTTTTATTTTTTTAAAGATTTTATTTATTTATTTATTCATGAGAGAGAGAGAGAGAGAGGCAGAGAGGCAGAGGGAGAAGCAGGCTCCATGACAGGAGCCTGACATGGGACTCGATCCTGGGACTCCAGGATCGCACCCTGGGCCAAAGGCAGGTGCCAAACCACTGAGCCACCCAGGGATCCCCAACATAGATGTTTTAAAAACACTCCTGCTTTTTAAAATTGAGAAACGAGTCACATTTACTTTTTGTGGGCATCAGATACAAATGAATTACATTTCCCTTCAAAGTGGTTATACAGAGAAAGACGTGATATATCAATGTGCCAGGACCCCAAAATGAACCAAATCTAAACAAAAGTAGGGTTTAGTCAAAGTAGAAATACTTTGTAGAATAGAGTGGTGATAGAATCACTAGGCCCATCTCCTTGCTGTAATTACAGCGTTAGAGAAGCAGAAGCAGATTCTCCCGACCACCAGTTAGTTCTGACCTCTCCATTGCAGTGTCCCCTTCCAGCTGTCCCTGACAATATGGTGTTATTCCTGCTCTTTAGCATTTGACCTTCTTTCATCCTTCTGCTCCAGACAGAAACAGTTTTTGCTTCTGTTGGTTGCCCCCGGGTATCCAACCCCATTGACTCCCTGTGCCCAGCTGCACTTAAATTTGTTGTTTTATGGACATGTGGAGAAAGATGATTCAGGCTTGGGAAGATTACTCCAAATTGAGAGACAGCATGGAGCTCCCAATAGAAAGGAGAGATCCCACTTGTCTCCGTTCTGTGTAATGAGGCCCTAAGAAGTGGTTAGTAAATAGCAGTTGGATCTAACAGAGAAAGGATCAGGCTGTCTCATGGAAGATCTGGATTTCTGGACCCAACTCTGCCATGAACTAGTTGTGTAACTCTGGGCAGGTTACTTTGCTTCCATGGCCTCAATTTGGTGTGTGTTCAGTGAGATCTGGGTTGGGTTATCTCTAGACCTCCTTTTCTTTTTCTTTTCTTTTCTTTTCTTTTCTTTTCTTTTCTTTTCTTTTCTTTTCTTTTCTTTTCTTTTCTTTCTTTTCTTTTTTCTTTTTTTTCTTTTCTTTCTTTCTTCTTTCTTTCTTTCTTTCTTTCTTTCTTTCTTTCTTTCTTTCTTTCTTTCTTTCTTTCTTTCTTTCTTTCTTTCTTTTCTTTTCTTTTCTTTTCTTTTCTTTTCTTTTCTTTTCTTTTCTTTAATTTTGTTTATTTACTTATTTCAGACAGAGAGAAAGAGTGCACAAGCAGGGGCAGAGGGAGAGGGAGAAGCAGGCTCCCTGCTCAGCAGGATGCAGGACCCTGAGATCATGACCTGAACCAAAGGCAGATGCTTAACCAACTGAACCACCCAGGTGCCCCTAGATCTCCTTTTAACATGTACAATTTTTTGGTACTCTGAACCAAAACCGCTGACACATGCCTCCTTCTACCTGGAGGTGCCTTTGGAGAAACAGGGCTTCAGGAGAACAAAGAAATGCACTGGCTGTTTCTAGTATAGTCCTTTCTTTGGCTCTTCAGCCAAATCATTTCTTCCTTTATTCTGAGCATCCAGTACGTGGCGGGCACCGAGTTAAGGTACAGTAAGTAGCACAAGGCAGATGCAGTCCCTGTCTTCACAGAATTTATGATGTAAATAGAGAAGAAAGATATTAAACAAAATTTACAACCAACTCACAAGAGTTATGTATAAAAGGGGGACCATAAAAGGAGTGGGGAGGAGTGAGGTGTCAGGGAAGCCTTCTTTGAGGAAATCACATTTATGCCCAAACATAAGAGCTGAGTAGGTTTTCACCAGGTAAAAGGGACAGAAACAAATTTTCAGGAAGAGGGGACAACATGTGCAAAGGCTGTTTTGCGTAGGTGAGTTCAAGAAACGCAAAGGAAACTAGGATGAGTCCTGTTGCTCCCAGTCACTGAGAGGATGAGGCCAGAGTGGTTGCTAAGGGCCACATTATCCAGGCCCATGTGAGATGCTCAGGTCATGGTCGGTGGCAATTGTGAAATGGTGTGAGAGGCCAAGCAGGGCTTTGATGAACTCATTTTCAATTACATGGACTCCTAGTGTGTCATGAAAGCCCAGGGCAAGATCACTCTGAGTTGCTTATAACTTTGCTCTTCCCTGCCGGCCCTTGGAAGCTCACCAGGGAGTTGGCTGTGCCTGGGAGCAGTCCCCTTGATCACTTCTCATTCTATCGATAGAGCAAGTGTTCAAAATAGGAAGAAAGTCAAACATTTTGAGAGTTCTTTTTCTAGATGCTTGGCTTATCAATTTGCTTTTTGCATATGTAGCTTAGAAAGAATTTACCTATTGACTTCTTCTGAACTTGTAGAGACTTTCTTAAGGCCTTTAGAATGGAGGGCTACATGTGGCCTATAAATTGTATATTCTTTGTCTAACCCCCAACAAACTAAAATTGAATGAATGAATAGAGACTAAACATTGAAGAGAAATGTACCATCCCAAACTTCTCTCTCTTCTCCCACTATGGTGACAGCTCATGTCAAGTGAAGAGTCACTGAAGTATGGAAGGTCATCCAAGACCTATCATTTTCCAGAGAAGGAAACTGAGACCTCACAAGGGGATGTAATCTTCTCACATTCACATAGCTAATTTCTGTCAAAATCCATTTAGTGCTCCTTGCCCATGGTATGCTGCGGGGGGGGGGTGGGGGTGGGTGGGGTGGGGGGAGGGTAAGTTGAGTTTCAGAGCGTGCACAGTTTTATGGTTGCTGGGTTAGTTACCCAAAAAATTGAAAGGTTGGGGTCCAGCCCTGATGCCTTTGCAGTTCAGGTTGGCCCAAGCTTACAGCAGTCTCTCTGGGATTCCAAAGATCACGAAAGGAATGTCTGTAACATTTCTCCAGCTTCCTGACAGAAATGCATCTTCAAAACACAAGGGCCAAGGATGAATGATGCAGAGCTTTACACTTAGACATTGGCCCTTCACATGACTGGTTTTGGGGCAGAAATCCAGCCAGGACCACTTGGGCAGAGGATTTGGTGAAGAGTCCAGGTTACCGTAGATAAATATTGATGTCATGCTTTGTTACTTAGAATGGCACATTACATCTTATCAATTGATTTTCCTACTTGAAAAAGCAAGACAGATGAAAGGACAGAACATTAGGGCTAAGAATATCCAGATGTGTCATAGAATATAGCACAGAGGCGCCAGATTTTCAAGCATCAAATCAGGTCTTTTTCTTTGTGAGCGGTGGGGAAGTTGTCTTTTGTCTTCCCTTGCAATAAAAAAGGACATGGCAAGAAGTCAAGATAACAAATACAGATGAAAGTGCAGACCAATTTTTCAGCGGATACCCAGAGTAATCCATGGAGTGGGTAACACCAGAAATCCTAACGTTGGGGGACTTGATAGCCAGTAAGCTCTCAGTGTTAGGCAGATGAAAGAGTTCAGGAGCCACAGGTCACTGTGAAGCAGATGATCTGTGTTATCCTTATTTGAATCTGACACCACCCACAGCACCACTGGCAAATTAGAAATAGTGTTCAGACTTTGCTGCCCTGCTTAGTGATGACCAGGCCTGGTGGTAATGTGTAGTATTATTATTATTGCTATTGTTGCTATTTGGGGGCTATTATCAGCTAACATTTACAGAGCATTTACTCTGTGCCAGTACTGGGGTAATTTTTTTTACTTATAAAGTCCTCGAACAAATCTGGTACATTATAATGATTATTATTCCCATTTTACAGATGAGAAAACTGGGGTTTAGAGAGGATCAGTAACTTACCCACAAAACTAATTAGAATTGGACCTGAATCTTGACCCCTGGTCTACCTAACCACATAGCTCTGCATGATAATAGTACTAAGAATAATGATGGTAACCCCCATTGAGCCTTTCCTATGCCACGTACATAGTGCTAGATTAAAGAGAAGTTAAATTGTCCAGAGTTGCACAGCAAATAAGTAGTATATGTAGGGTTCAAATCCAGAGAGCCTGACTTTGGAGCTGTACTTTCAACTTGCTTGCTCTGTATATTATGCTAAAACTCTTTCCATCTCTTATTCCACAGTTTTTACTTTTTCTCAGTACAAGGAAGACAATTATGCTAGTATCTTAAATAGACCTTTCAAAAGTTAGCCCAGAGTGTATCCTTTTTTTCTTTTTTAATGGCGTGCTGTGTATGTTTACCTTATAGCTTATTTTCCTTCAATAACCTATTTTTCCCAGGGCTATACCACAGTCTGTTAGTCAAATAAAAAAAAAAAAAGAAAAGAAAAAAACCACGGATTTTATATGATGACTGGTATGTTTTCTAGGATGTTGGCAAGATAAGAAGGAGGCCGGTAATATTTTATTTATTTGCAAGGATGTTCTAACTCATCTCTGTAGAAATCATTTGTTGACCATATGGACTCCCTGGCATGTATACAAGGTAGAGAAAAAAGGAGAGCAGGGGTGTGAGACCATGAGTTAAAGAACTGTTGGGATACTAACAGTCTCCTTGTTAGGGTGCCGAAAGGTTACTAAACCTCGTGCTACAAATAACATGGGAAACTGATATGTATTCGGGGAGGCTATTTTCTTATATGAATTCTTGACCAATCCATCAACTTTGGGAAACTTGCAGTATTTGGTGTTTTCAATGACCTAATAATTGAGTGAGCCATACCTAACTTATTCTAATGAACACAAAGTGTGTGGGGAAGAGCATGGTGGGAGGCAAGGAATGATGCTTTCTGCTTGTATTTTGGACCATAATGATAGAACTTTTTTAAACCTATTTTTTGTCTTATATTTGGTTACAAAAGCATTGTAATTCCAATTGTGCTTATTTGAATAATTGATTGTTCCAAATTGAGGGCCTTTCTCTACCTACTTGCCACAGGAATGTCCCTCACTTGAGAATTTCAGAGGATTCAAGTGATATGAACATGCAAATGAAAGCTTCTGTGTACTGGTCATTAATCTTATTAAGAGGAGATATTTAGGGTCAGTGACTAGGAGCGGGCTTGAAACATCTTTGAGCATTTTCAGTTATACCTTCATAAATAAATAAAAACGGATCCTGCCTCTACCTTGCTGCGTGACTCAAGTATGTACTTTGATTTTCTTGGGCCTCAGTTTCCTTATCAATTAAAGGAGGAGCTTGATAGATTCCTTCAAGTCCTGAAGATTTGTTGTTTGAATTCAGTTGATTGTGTGAGAGGTCTTCTGTCTCTGCCCTGGGGAGTGGCCACCACAATGCCAAGGTGATGGTCATTCCACAGGATAGATCTTAGGCCAGCTTCCCTTCACCTTGAGCATTACTGCAAGAGATTAACAGTAGGTTCTAGGAGGCCCTAGAAAAGTCCCCATGTGTGGCATGTACAACCACTTAGGTAGCTCTCACCCAGAAATTCTCTCTGAATTTCTTTAACTGAGATTGTAGTGTTGAAACCACTTGATGGTTAGCAGTGAGCTATTAGACTGTGTTTCCCATGCAGCATGTGAGGTGATTTTAGGTGATGAGAGGAAAACATTAAAAAAAAAAAAAATTAAATCGTTATGTGTCTATCTTGATGCATATGCAAGCAAGCAAACAAACAAAAACATAGTACTCCAAAGTCATGATCTCTGTTATTGCTAAGGGCAAGACTGAATTTAAAGAAAAAGAAAGTCAGTCTAAACAAAAATAGCTTCTAGATTAATTAATATTAAGTAGGTCATAGTGTAAGTGGTACTGGGATAGAACAAAATCAGGACTGAAGTTTGGGAAAGTGTTTTAGAGGGCTTAAGGGTTGGGGAAGTAATAATTCTTTCAAATAATCAGGAAACAGTGCAGGACCCTGGGAAACAATTTTTTTTTTTAAAGAATCAAATGTTGTTTAATTTTTTAAAAAGAAAACCTTTTTAGTTTAGTTTACCATTAGAATAGACTTACTGTCCTTGTAGGATTTTAAAAATCAAAATGTTTCCCAAGCTGTTAACTCAGTTTTTATTTTTAAACGAGTCGTGTCTATATGTCAGAGGGCAGAAATTAGTGTGGAAAGGAGGATTTGAGTCAAGGGAGAGAATCAGCCAGGGTCCACCCAGGCAGCACATTATGATAATATATACGGAACCAGCTGGACACTGAGCAAAGCTGACATTGTGTTGTCAGGGGCAGAATCACCCATCAATTTCCGAGATAGAATTTGAGTTCAAATGACAGAAAGAGCAGCAACTGTGTTGAAACTGATGCATGGGGGAGGGGGTGGGCAGGCAGGAACCAGCCAGGCCTAAAGACAGGAAGTGCTGGTACCTCCGGAAGGGGGTGGCTCTGTTTTCTCATCTGGCTGCTACCCTTCCTTCTAACCTTAACATCTGTCAGCAAGATCCACCTGGGCCTTTGCATGATTAGAGCCCACTGCAGGGGGAGCTTACTGGTGCTAATTTTAGCTCCCAAGAGCATAGAGTCCCTGCTGCTCCACTGGGGGCCAGATCAGCCTAGGAAAATTAGGATAACAGATTCCAAGGAGCCACTGCTTTTCGATTTTGGAAGTGCAATGTGGATGTACTCATGATTGTTAAGAACAAGTGGAAGAGTTCTCAACTTTTAAACTACTCTGTTTACTTCCTTAAAATACTGACAACTCTGATGATTCTTCTCTACTTCATTCCTTATTCATTCATTCATTCGTTCGTTCATTCATTCATCTATTTAGCATACGCTTACTGATTGTCTATTGTATTAAACAATAGGGATGCCAAGATGAACAAGGCAGGGACAGCTCTTGACATTTTGAGGTATATCGTTGTGTGTGTTCGTGTGTGAATATTATGCAAATAATTACAAAAAATAATTTAGAATGACTTAAATTGCAACGATGGTAAGCACTATAAAAGAGAGACACCAGACTACTAAGAGAGCTTTAAACAAAGGGACTCAGCCAAGTCTAAAGAATCAGAGACACTTTTAAAATACAAACGAGTAGCATTTTGTCAAGCAGAGAAAGAGAGAGCATTTTTGGCAGAGGGATAAGCATGTCCAAATTCCATGTGGAGGCAAAGTATTAGACATCTGGGAGAGGGTTAAGAGGAAAGGTGAGCTAGGTCTGAGATCCATTTTTTGAAAGAATAGCTTTGAGAATTTCCCGTAGATTGGTTCCTCTTTGACTTGGAGATATGGGTCCAATGCATCTTCTTAACCACAGACTAATAGAATTCTTTGCCCAGTAAAATGCTAGTAGGTTTTAGACACTGTTTTGAGTTAATGATATGATGGCAACTTTTGAGCATTTACTACCCATTAGGATTAGGGCTAAGCCCTTTGTATCATCTCTGTTAATACTCTTAACCACCATAGGAGGGCAGTACTATCATTTTCTCTGTTTAGCAAATGAGGGAAACTGAGGCCATCCTTCAAAGTTTGGCTGTGGCCAAAGAAAAAAAGAGTTCAGTTTTTGCATCTGTAGCATTTGGGCCTCCAAGTAGCTGACATAAGGCAGTCATCACCACTGTTCTTTCCCACTGTTTAGTTAACGCTAATCTCCTCACATTGGACTTCAGAGGTGGAGAGAAATTCTCCTGCTATTTGATCATGTAATATAATTCCTGCTTCAATTGAAGCAAATTGACGAAGTTACTCAAAGGCAAATTGAAAAGCCAGATCTGTGCTAAATCCCCAGGGTTTGTTAGTTGGCATGTGCAGTGATATATGGGAAGGTGCTTTTCTGGGTTAAGATAAAAAATCCTGGTATCACGTCACGCTATCAGGCACCCCATCTTAATCTCCCTGTGCCAGCCCTGCAACTTGAAATACTCAGTGGACAGAAATGAAACTTTATAGAAATTAGGTGATCATCATCCTTATCAGATGAATATGATTCCATCAGTATGATTTTAGCATCTTCAGGAAAAAAAAGGGGTGGGGGGGAGATTTACCTGGAGACGAGCAAGAAAGAGTCTGAGAGGTGGACTGTAGGACTTTTCAGCCAGTCTGCCTTGGGCAAGTTGGCTGGGAGATGGCCTAGTAATTAAAATCCTGCTTAAACATATGCTGCTGGTCAGTCATAGTAGAGGCACCGACATGGGAAACCAGACGGTAACCAGAGAAGGAAAAGAAAAGTGAAACACAAAAGTAACACTCTGGAGCCCGCAGGGTGCAGAAATAGATCTGAATTGGACGAATACTTATCTGACCACTAAGCATGAAAGCGGAACCCAAGCACTAATATATTTTTATCCCAATCTGCAAAATTAATCAATATTTTATATGTGAACATATGCTCCTGTGTTGCTGGCTTATTTAATTGACAGTTGCAATCAGCAGGACACCAGTTATTCAAACCCACATTCTTCACCCGTAGTTCTGGGGAGACATGCAGCAGGAGAACACAGGGAATAGAGGTGCAGATAATATCAGCTTTGGGGCCTCGTTTCAACACGTCAGTTTCTCTCACTGACCTTGGGGCAAAGTAAGAAAAATTTCAAAGGATGAGCATATGTAACATAGGTACAAATAGTAATAGACTTTGGCTGTTATTTAGAATGATTAAAATGAATGTGGTTGGTACAAATTGAGAGCTTTCTTTAATTCTTTATTATTCTTTGTCTACTTTGGGGGGGGGGGGCAGAGATTGAAAGCCAATAGATTGTAAGCATCTATTTGATGCCCGGCCTGAAGCAGATGTTTTTGAGTACAATATGCATGGAACTGTGGATGCGGGGACTGTGTCCCAGCAGTTTCAGAGTATTTTATCATTTCTTTGTAGAGAAGGAAAACACAGTTTTGGTCATTCTTTGCTAAAATCTTCTGGCTGAATCATCAAACTAGCTGTGCCCTTCCAGTAACTATTATGTGCAACAAATCAATAAAGTCAGATCTCAGATTCTTCTACCTTTCAACTTTGGCAGAATCCTAGAAACTCTTCTTGATTTGGTTAGCGAAAGCCTGTGGAATTCAATCCTTGTTGCTCAAAAGAAAAAAAAAAAAACAAGTTGGAGAAAATGTTATTAAGGTACTGTTTTAGGATAACCTATTTAGCCAGTAAACTTTTATTATTTTCTTTGTATGCACAAAATTCTATAATGAACACCATTGAGATGGATAATATCCAGATTGAAATGAAAGTTAAGGGGACTGCTCTAGACTTTAAAAATCTAAGTTCTCATAGTGCTGCCACACTTATATTTGATGTTCAGACTTTGACTGTGTGTTTAGCACCAACTTGTAACAATAGAAATGCTTCTAAGCCTGGAAGTCTGGCAGTATTTCCAGTGTTCCTGTGTTTAAATTGGCACCTGTGGTATTATATTAGGATGCCATTTTTTGAACTTGGAAATAGAAGAAGGTAGAGAGAGATTTTACTATAACTCATATGTGGGGCTGAGTCTTAGGGGGAAAATAACTTTGCTTGGAAATAGAGTAGTAATATTCTGTAAAGTTAATAAATATCTGCACTCTATCTTGGGAATAGGAATTGCACAACTAAGATTTTATGGGATTTTGGCTGTAGTATTTGCATGATTGAAGTGAATGTTTTAGCCAAACTGAGCAGAAATTTTAGATAAATACCAAAATTGAAGGGTAGTTTGTGTGTTTTAAATATTTGACTTTATCAACCAGTGTGGACTCTCAAAAGTCTCAAGTTCAAGTGAGTCTCTCAAATTCAGTTACCTCATTTGTAAAGTGGAATTTAGAATAAACAGCTGCTTGTCTGCTCCTCAGGGTTGATACTGAGAATAATTGAGAAAATGCATGGGCAAACCCTTTGAAGACTTAACAATGCTAGTTAATTGTCAGGTATTGGTTACGTATGGAGTACTGTCTAACCAGTTTGTGAATGAATGAGGTCCCTGCCTGCAGCAGATGTGTTGACTTTGGGTTGATTTGCAGACCCATATAGCCCCAGCTATCCACATACATACATATCAAGATAAAAGTTCAAGACAAAGTGCAATTAGTGACAAATGAATGGGAAAGAGATGAAGAAATTCACCAAAAAGTATTTTATAGCCTGGGATAGGAAGAAACTGTTTCATGCAGAAGACTAGTCTTTATGGTACAGTATTGTTTGGGTAGAACTTTCCTGAAAAAGAAATGCTGGAGATGTGCAAAGCACATTTGGAAACAGTGAATTTAGAGAGCCTGTCATCATCTTCATTTTCTTTTTCCTTATATTCCTTCTCCTTCTCCTGCAACATCTCATCTTTTTCATTCTATCTCACATTTGTTCATTGCTTACTCCATGCAGAGCTCTGTGCACATGGATTAATTTATTTAAACCCCACAACAACCTCATGAGATGAGTTCTCTTATTGTTATTCCCAATTAAAGCAATAGAAACTGAGGCTTAAGAAAAGCAATTTGCCCAAACTGGTAAATGATGAAGCTGTAATGTGAGCTTAGGCCTCCTGAATCGAGAGCCAGTGGTCCCAACTGTTGCCAAGTCCTGCTTCCAGTTTGAGAGAGATGGGGAATGAGGTTGGAAGGGGAGAACTGGCCAGACTCACGAGGGTGGACTTGATCCATAGGCCAAGGGGAAAACAGAAAGCTTTCGAACAGAGCAGTAACATTTTGAAAGCTGGCATATGTGGAAGGTTAATCTGGGTTTTGGTATGTAGGCGAGATTTAGCACATAATTAATAATCCGATAGTAGAAATGAATTACAAACAAGCAAGTGTGAGTGTTTGCTCTTTGCAGCCCATATGGAACAGCCCAGACTCCAAAGAGTAATTTTTGAGGAAGTTGAGTCAGTCACCATGTCCACTCTACTTTGCTCCTCTGTCTGGATACATTTGATGATACACATTCCGGTGCTTTGTGACGTCACTGATCATCACCACGGAAACATCTGGGCTGTAACAAACACTGGAGTGCAGCGTCACTGAATGTGTCAGGGAGGAGAGGAAACTGGCTTAAAACGATAAGACTCTCAATAATAAAAATTCAGTCAAATACGTGAGCAGCAGCAGCCTTGGTCATGAAGAGAAATAGAAGCATTACTATTCTGAAAGGCACAGAGCAGGAGTTGTGCATTACTGAAGGTTGAGCCAGGTTGATTTTTAGATGCTGCTCACATTCAAAACACGATTTCCTTAAAAAGTCACTATCTATGCTGTCTTGCATGATGACGGTAGAAATCTTTCAGGAGCTGGGAGCTGGTCTCTCAAACTGCTTCTGGAAAACCTTCTACATAGTGGAAGTAGGCTAGCTGGGGACCTTTACGTTGTTATGGGAGAAGCCTTTAACAATCAGAAGGAGAATTGGCAGGGGTTGTGGTTTGGGTTTATTGTTTGATGAGTCAGTGGGCAGTATTAGTTGTATAGTTGCAGAGATTAATAACTAAAAGGTGATTCTTGGCCCTTCAAAAATAAAGATGTTCACTAGCGGATCAAATCGTGAATTGACTCTAGCTCTAAGCCATGTGTAGTTTGGTTTGCATGGTGCTTTAAGAAAGTGTGTATTTGTTGCTTTACAATAGAAAATAAAGAGATTTTACCTAAAATCCAGGTTTGCAAATTCTCTTTATATTCAGAAGAGCTGGTAGTGTTGGAGCCATTTTCAAATGGCAACACTTAGGCCAAACTGAGAAGTTGTGTCCCTTTTGGGTAGGGTATATACTCTATGATTAGCCACAACGTGCATGTCTCCCATTTTGTTATCCCTAGACCATTTGATTTACTGACTTTCCTGCTTGGCTCTGTGAGCACTGGATTTTGTGATCATTGTTGAAGGGATTAGAGATTAGTTATTCCTAGCACAGTTCCTGGTATATGGATGGTACCTCATAAATGGTAGCTCTGATTGTTCTTTATCAATTACAGGCTCAGTTATTTAAACTCGATCCTTAGATCAATGCTGCCTGATATGACTTTCTGTGATGATGGAAATGAACTCTGTGCTGTCTGATGTGCTAGTCACTAGTCACATGTAGCTATTGACCACTTGAAATGTGGCTAGTATGACCAAGAAAATAATTTTAATTAAAAATTAAATTTCAGTAGCAGTATATGGCTAGTGACTACCATATTGGGCAAAGCAGATTCAGTAATGAGATTGAACATCCACTGTCCTCGTTTACAATACAATGTGGAGAATAGACACTAGGGCTGTGTGTTCATTGTACAAGTCATTACTTAGAGGGAGCTTCATCACTTAGGATCACCTACTTCCTGAAGGGGAGCCACCTTTTATCACTCTTCTACAATTCTTGACAAAAACACATGCCATAGACATATGTTTTATAAAATGTTGTATGTACATTTGTACCAATATATGCAAATCACCTTAAGCTCGAATGCAAAGTTTCACTGCTTTCTGCCCTCTAGCTGTCCAGTTAAGGGTACTGTGTAAACATAATAACTAGACCTGTCTGTGAAAAAGCCTGAATTTTTTGATGAGCTGCTGGCCCCTACCATTTATGATGGCATAAGGCCAAGAGCCAATGTTACCAAGGGGATTATGGAAAACAGTGGAGCCCTCCTAGACTGCTAGAGGGATCTTATATCTTAAGACTCAAGCTCTTCAGGCTGCAGTCTCTTACGTTGTTTCCATCACAAGCCTACGTTGAGCACATTTGATGATCACATTGCCATAAACCAGCCCCAAAGGAGGATTCTAAAAGATCCTTCTTTTGCAGAACTTATTCATTCACTTGCATGTTGTCTGCTTTGCTGAGCCCAGCAGTCACAGCCCTCCCTTTCCTCCCTTTTCCTTTGTCACAGGGTTGGAAACCCCAGCACCATCTATCAGGCTCTGGCTTATTGGTTACTTACTGGCCTCTGGCCTGAAACTTGCCCCAGCCTACTTTTCCAGCTGAAAAATAAGTAACTTCACCTCTTCTAGGGATGTATGCACAGGAGAGCAAAATAGACATTAGCCTGTTTCATTCAAGATGAAACTCTGAGTTACAAACCCCTGCCCCTTAAAAAAAGCCTCCTGAAAAACATGGAGATTCTCCTGAAAATGATAGAAATGGCTATGGTAGCTCATTTTATCAAATGAGGATGAATACCAATCTTCTTGTAATGAAAAAAAAAACATACGTGAATATTCTGCTTGGATCATTCATCGAGTCTGAAGTGTATATCATCTTTTCTCATAGATTCTGCAGAGAGAATACCAAGTCTTCCTTTTTGACCTTTATGGGCAAATATCTTTATGGGCAAATATCAGTGTAAACTCGTGCTATGACAGTGACTTGAATGAGTCCTAGAATTCAGTAGGAGAAAGACTAAAGCCTCTTACAACAATAATGAAAGAGCCTACATAGTTTTAAATTCCTTCTTAGGTAAATTCTTTGCAAAAATGTTTTTGAGAACAAGACCAAGCTGATCTCAACTGAGACTAACTAATGAAATGTTAAATTATCTGCACACAGATATGTTTTCAATGTTGAATTTAGTCCGGCTCCCAGACACAAGGCGGCTAAAAATTCATATTCAGATAAGGAAAGGCAAACCTTGGCGAACAGATGGAGCAGAGTTCAGCATAAAGGTTTAATCCTATCAGGCCGATTCCTGTATGACCATCTGGATAATCCGGCACACACATTCAAGGCCTGTTAAAAATACGACTCCAGCCAAGATTAACATCACAGATTTTCCACTAGACTTGCTCATATTTGACTTTATGATTTTCCAGGCCCAAGAAGATTGCCTGTGAATAAAGACTTGAGTATTCCTTGAAGAAGCACTTCCATGTTTTTTTTTTTTTTTTTAACCTGTAAATTGTTTCCTCTTTTCACAGTATTGGCTGTCCATTTTTGGAAAGTTATTTTCATTTCCCTTTCTTCCCTAGCTTTCATATCTAGAACTTTTCTTATAACAGGATAATACGGAGAATTAGGCTAAAAATAATTTTGTGCATGAAAGTTCTCCTTGTCAGGAAGAGTTATTTACTTATTGTATAATCAGAGGCAAGTGAATTTACTATTGTTGCAACAAATATCACAATTGGATCCATGAATAATTCATTTTGAGGGTTATCTCACTTTCCACCATAATTTTTTTTTCCAACGGTGTGGCTGATGATCATAGAACAAGAGAAAAAAAGAAAAGAAAAAAAAAACCCTGGTGGCAGTTATTTGCCGTTAGTTGTTGTAGGATTAATATTTTGTACATTTTAATTTTGGATTTGGCAGATCAAACATGAAGTGGAAAACAGCACATTCTCACCTCCTTGAGTTATAAAATTCTGAGCTTCCGAAGTGTTAACAAACAATTTTTGCATATTATGAAACAATGCTGTGTTGCATGTCATTGAATCAAAAAGCCTTCAACAAGTCTTTCAAGTGCAATTTAGAAGTTACAGGTACATCAAAATGTCAAGATTTTTCACTGCTAAATTGTTAAATAACCCTGTTACTGAACCTGCGCAGAGTTATGGATCTCAGATAGACAAACTCAGAAATCTAAAAGTGCTTGCCTTAAAATGTTTAGATTACAGTTGTTGCACTAGGATTTCTGTCCTTCCCTTGCTCAGGTCTGTGTCCACTGATTGTTGAAAAATTTTGCTGATTCAGTATAGAGTAAGAAAGCTGCAAATTAAACAGAAAGCTAATGGTTCCTATTTGGGCTTGCTCTGCATTTAGCAAACGGCATAGCTTGGAACTTAGCTAAACTGAGATACACCTAGATATTCACATTAGGTTAACTCTGTGTTAATGTAGATGGATGTTGGAACTACGTTTCCATCCACTGACTATGAATTTTTTCTCTTCTCCTTTTCTGTGAGAGCCATTAGTGTTGTCAAAATGAAGGGCTTTGCCAAATAAAGTCATTTTGGAATAAAGGATGAAAAACACTTGAAATTCTCAATCTCCTCATTTAATATTTAATAGATTTAATTGCATGTGGTACTGAGAAATCTCTGTATCATGGGTTACATTTCTCTTCAAAGTGACACACACACACAGACACACACACACACAGAGGCAGAATCTCTTTGCATATATAATATATTATTCTTTGCCAAGTAATATCTAGATGAGCTAGTGGATGGGGTAATAAATGCAGACCAATAACAAAACAAAATGAAGACCCTACTAAAACAATAAAATGCTTAACTGCATAAAGCAATTACTGAAAAAAAATAAAAGAAGGCAGAAATAAACCTAGTAATTCAAGAGTTTTATTTATTTGTTTATTTGTATTCGAGAGCTATGTGTGTTTGTTTACTAGCTGACTAGGAGTCTGTGGTGAGGTTAGCAATCTGACAGTGAGGTTTGCACCTGCTGGTGCTAGGGTTTGGGTTGGGCATTATAACTGCTGTGGGTTTCCAAGGCATCCAGTTGGAAGGTTGGTGAACCCGGAACAGTTTTACATCCTGTACATGGTAAAAAGATAGAGGGTCAGTCTTCCCACTAGGGGAGAACTTTCTGCTTGTCCTCCTCCCTGGCCAGTAGCTGCCAGTTTTCAGGATCAAAGAATATGCAGATGTTGATGCTGCTGATCTGGGAGTAGTCAAGAGAGTAATCATTTCAGTTAAAATACGCAGCAAGAGCAATTGTTTTGACTTAACATGAAAGGCAGATATGTGTGTGTTGAGTCCACGTAGGAGTACTTTGAGTTCTGTCGATCTTTGGGACAGGCCTGCTCTCAAACACAGCTTCACCAAAATCCAATAGCTACAGGGATTAAAGGCCTGAGATTATATGAAGTCACAGGTATCCTACAGGAATGGGGTGAGTTCATGGTTTTCACAAGTCTCAAAAATTTGGGACAACAACAGTAAAGTCAGTTCCTTATTTCTGAAAAGATCACCATTTATATTCATTCCAGGCAAATGAGAGCCTTAACAAACAAACAAACAAACAAACAAAAAACCCAAACCATTGCACCTTGTAGGGACTGATGCCAAATCCACCTCTTCAGTAAATGTAGCTGGCTAGGTTAGCAAGTGACGGGATTGGAAGTTCCTAGGAAAACTACACAACCTGGAATGACGAGACTATTGGGTATTCTAGTGAATAAATAAACTCTCACTAATGGGGAACTGGTGATAACGATAATTATTATAGCAGCAACTAGCATGCTATGTGCCCGGCCCATAGGAAAACAACAAAACACCAGCAGACACCTGCATTTTGCCACAAGTCTGTGAGCAGAAACCACTGCTTCGAGGGGGGAGACCTTTAGAGAGGCTAAGTGACTGCTTCAAGGTCTCACTGAGTGAGAGAGGTGGAATTTGAACAGCTGGAGCTGTTGCCCATTTGCAAATACCATAATACTCTGGATGTTAAAACAACTTAACATACATAATTGCATCTTTCTGTCTTTATTCAGGAGCCAGTTAAGGACTAGTGCCAGCATCGTCACCTCCATTGTAAGCATCAGTTATCTGCTCCATCAAAATGCTCATTAATAGAGAGCTCTGGCTAACAGAATGCTGGAAAAGGAGAGTTTACATCTTTTCATATGCTGTACACAATAGAAATAGAAAATGAGCTGAATATCCATTTTAGTGGAATTTTATCTTGAGGTTTAGAATGGGATTAGAACATTTCTAAATTTATACATTTTACCAACTGATGAAATGCTGTTTCCCCAGCACATATAAATACAGGAATGGAGAAAAGAGCCAAACAATACATCTCTAATGAGGCTTCTGTAAAAGAACAACTGTCACAAAGCCTCATTTTGGAGATAAGAGATAATAAATCTTGCACCCAGGTCATCTACACTGCTACTCCAAACAACTGAAGTATTGATCACAGTACAAAGATTTCGGAGGCAAAAGTAAGAGCAGCCCCAGGACCCTGCTGATAGCGGCACACACCACTAATTCACCTCAATGGGCAGGCACCTCTGAGCTCAATTAACCCTTATTCCCAAGGCCACCCATAAACCCTGAGGTAAACATGGCTTTCCTGGCACTTGCTTTCTATCAATGAAATAGATCATTTCTATTGGAGGCTAAGGCACAATTTTAACTTACAAATTTACCTTGCTATAAAGAGCCTGATGCTTCCAATGCGAGTGAGCAGGCACTTGAATCTTGTAACATTGATTCTGTAAATCAGAGAATTTTAAACTGCTGAGGGCATCTGTGATTTCTTCTGCCTTCTGTGGCCATTGGAAGGAAATATAAATGCTCTGGATCGTCTACACACAGAGCATTAGTAGTTAATATGTACTGGAGACCGAATGATTCCCTCCCTCCCTCCCTCCCTCCCTCTCTCTCTCTCTCTTTCTTCTTCCTTCCTTTCTTTCTTTCTTTCTTTCTTTCTTTCTTTCTTTCTTTCTTTCTTTCTTTCTTTCTTTCTTTTCTTCTTCTTCTTTCTTCTTCTTTTCATTCTTCCCTCTCTTTTTCTTCTCACCACGACCATTGTTCAGAAGCAAATTGGAAATCTGGTAATTAGGCCCTGACTCACGGTGTAGTATTAGAGTCCCGAGCCAAAGTTCAACACCCTGAAATGAAATTTAAACCAATTAATCTGTTAGATTTTTATCGCTTGTCCGTGTTTTCTCAGCAATTCCCCCAGCACGTGGCCTTTGATCAACTCTCATACAAACGCTAAAATGTGTGCCTGCTGCTAGCAAGATGGGAATGACATTAACATGGTACTCATAAAACAATCAGAGCAGAGAAGCCCTCAAACAGGCAGGGCATGGTAATATTTAATAAAAGCACACACATAATCTTCAGAATTAGCATTTTGTGCCTTGCAGTACCTTTGGGAGAAGAGCTTTTATTTGTGGAGTGATCATTATTATAACAAAGAAGAGCTACCTAATAATTTCCACTTTAACTCTGCAATGTGCCACGAGCATTTCAGAGCCATTATGCTAAACTGTGGTGGGGTAATCATGTTATTGTCATAGTTTGAAGGAAAGAAAATCTCCTCTACTTTGGTGGCTGTTGGGGGTGGGGGAAGAGGTAAAAAAGAAAAAAAAAAAAAGACCAAAAAAAATCAACTTCAACTTTTATTTTTAATGAGATTTAGAACCAGGATTTGACTCTCTGTCCTTGTGGTTACCAAGAGTGTGAAATTCCTTGGTGAAGAAGAATCTTTTATTAATTAAATCAAGATTTGGCTGGTGAAAGTGGTTTTGTATTCAATCAAATCCACTCCCTTCCCCAATTTTGTAATATTTTCATGGAGATAGAATTGTATTGATTATTACACTCTTGGGTTGGACTGAATTCATTTGTAAATATTCTCACCTTCAAATTCTACTGAACACATCCACCATGACTATTAAAAATGATCTCTCCTTTCTTCCTCTCTGTGTCTTTTTGGATATCCTGAGTGAAAGAAAAACAAGTCCTTGGCTACTTCAGATGTGATCTGGGCTTTCTCAGAGTAAAGCTTACCCAGAAAGAAGAGAGGAGAGGCTCAGGATCTGTTAATCAGCACAGCCGGACCTTTTTTTTTTTTTTTTTTTTAAATTAGTATCAATTTGTTCTAAATAGTACAACCTTTATCTCTTACAAAATTAAATGCTGTTATTTAATTTTTATTATGATAACATATTACCTTAATGTGTGTTTATGGAAAATATTCAAACCATACCACGTTTTTAAGAGTAAATTTAATGGTCTCCTTGCCCCCTCAGCCCCATTGCAGTCACATTGCTGTGTTTCATATGGACCCACTGGAGACCGTGGCTATACATCCTTCCAGATCTTTGTTCACATGTAACTACATACACACAAACACAGGTGTGTCTATGGGCTCATATATGTCATTTTTTTAAGTTAACAGGATCACACTGTTCATTAGACTACCAATTGCTTTTTTACTTACTAACATACTTTGTCATCTTTCCATGTTAGTTTGGAAAAATCTTTTCCATCCATTCAAATGACATTCCTAATACTCTGTAGTATGGATATACCAACATTTATTTGGCCACTCTCTTATTGGAGGCACCTAGATGCTTGGATTTTTTACTGTGGATACTGCAGCGAACTTTTGGGTACCTGTAGTGGTAGGCACATTTGCAAGTATTTCCTGGACTGCTTTTACTCTGGCAAGTTTGTTTGTGACTAAGATAAAGGGGTAAAACGGTGGCCTAGGAGTTAAAGTTAGATGATAAATATTTTGTTTACCACCTGTAAGTTTAAAAAATTTGAATTAGCTGCCAGCATTTAGAGATTGGGAAATTCACATAAAAATCTGGTTCTCAGCCTCTTTCAAAAGATCAGAAGCCCAAACTGCACTGGGCAAGCACTGGTGTGGGGGTACCAGTGGCTAGAACTTCTCCAATTCTTGGCATCAGGAGCCATCCATCTCATGCTTGTTCTGAGACTCTGAGCTGCTGTATTCATTTGTAGTTTTGCCTTGGCCTGTATGGATCTGTGAGTGTTAACAACTGCTCTCAGGCCTGATCTGCTTAGCTAGTCACAGTGTCTTCTACCTTGCATTATTGACACTTTAGAGTTCTTCATTTGGCGGAACTATCCCCTGCATTGTTGAATAGTTAGCATCTTTGACTTCCTGGCACTAAATGCCAATAACATCTCTTTGCCCACCCACCCCCCATCGGTGTAACGGCACATGAGTCCTTTACATATTTTCCAAATTTTCCAGTGGGGAAATACCACAGAGTTTCCCCTCAAGACTGCTATGCCACACAGATGTATAGAAGCACCTTTAGAATGCCTTGAAGCCCAGCTTTACAAAGGTCTACATAACTAACTTGTTCTAGGAATGACATGTAGTCTCTAAGATAGAACAATGGATCGTTGTGTATAGAGGTAGGATGGACCAAGGGGTACGTCACTGTTTTCATGAAATACCCCCTATTTTATTCACCAGAAAGCTAAGAAAATGGTGTCACATATTGTCTCCTCACCAGCTTATCTCTGGAAGCTTGATGATCTTTCTTTCCTCTGGCTAGTTGACACTTAGCTTTGTTTCTGGTTTATTGCTCACAGAATTTGAAAACATTATCACTTTCCTTAGGAAGTGTTTGAAAGCACATATGTACACACACACATGCACACACACACACATATACACAGACACTTACATGCCTTCTTTATCCTATAAAAAACAAATGGAAAGAAGTGAGAGAGGACCAAGTCTAAAACCAGCTTGACCATGCTAACAGATTGTCTTTAGTATAGGAGAGTCTCTCAGAGATAGACCAACACCATTCTGCCTCCTTTGTACAATGATAAGTAAGCCTGAAAGATCCATACTTATTTTAAGAAATATCTAAAGAAATATACTTATCCAAAGAAATTTGCATGATTACAAAAATAAAATTTTAGAAATTAAAAGAAAGTTAATACAGATAATAAACACCCTAAACAACTGTTTTGTTGTTTATGAGAGTAGTCACATGGTGAGCATTTATTTAATCATACCATTGGATTTCACACTCTGTCATTAGGCAAGTCTCTTTGAACAGACAAGTTCAGTTAAACCAAGATCCTGTTCTCAGAAGTATTTGGAGATATGGCTCCCTTTCTACCCTACTTTAGCAACTAAGTACTCTGACTTAGAAATAAGAATTGAAATTTTGAGACATTAACTAGAATGTTTCCAAACTGCTTTTATTTTAGGAATTCTATATAGTTTTTAAATGTGCTTTATTTCTCTTATAAATTTCTTGAAGTCATGCGTCATATGCTATCATTGGTTTGGGAATACTCAAGCATGCATTTAAACATCTTTACTTTTAAGGAAAAATTCTGCTTAAGAAAAAGTCCTGTGCCTGTGGAGCATTGATCACAATCTTTATGTGTGTTAAAAATTGGACAAAAATTTTCAAGTCATGAATCATTTACATTTTCTTGATTAATTATTTTGTTTTTGGGAGAAAGTGAAGGAGAGAAAAGGCATCTGAACTGCCCAGTTTTAGTTGTAAATGCATTACTATGAGTTCAGCCAACATGAAATGTTTAGTTTGGATATTTCCTAATTTCTCTGTGCTATTTTATAAGATGAATTTGAATCAAAATCAAACCCATTCTACTTGTTTGTGTGGTGGCACGTGAGCAATGGTCCCACTGGGCTAGGCTTTATATTTTCTTTTCTTCTTGCAAAAGTTAAAGCGTGATATTTTGCCAAATTTGACAAAGCCCAATAGTTTTTTTCCCCAGCTTATTCCTGTTAAAATTAACTGGTGCTCCCATTGGCTTCAATATTTGGAAAGTCAGTCTTGGATACTTAATAAACTGTTTATTAAAGAGAAGGGTCTTGTTTCCTCTCCTTGCAAAATATCTCCCTAGCTTTAGAATTTTGCTTTGTTCTTGTTCATAAAAGTAATCATGAGAATAACAACATGGCATCATGGAGTTAAGAACCCTTGGTGCCTTCTGAGACATTTCAAAAACATAATCCTACAATTACATTTATGCCTAGCAATTCTGTTGAAAGTACGCCATGCTCACCAGGCAAGCCACCTCTAGTCTGTTTGGAATCATAGTATTTGCGAATAATTTCCCACCTCCAAGGGCCATTTATAGTGGAAAGAGAAGAGATATGAAATTTTTAAAAAGTCTATTTAAGAGTTTTATGCCTGGAAATGGCAACACAGCAAAGGTCATGGGACTTTCTGTGGTTCAGCCCTGACAGCTATTTGGTTACATAATTCACCCTGGGTGACCTGCATACTTTACATCTAGAAAATGGGATTCATGATATTGGTTGAGAAAAACCTTAATGACTACTAATGAAGAATGTTGCTGTGTTAGTGTTACAGATAGAAGGCACGGAGCAAGAATATTTTCTTGTTTCGGCCTTTCTTTCTCACTTCCCTTTGGACAGAAATGCTTATCTAAAAATGTATCGATTTTCTTTTCGGGAAGAATGTCTAATTATGAAGCAATTCTATAAGGTCTCCAGTGTGTTCCAAAAAGCCACCCATTCTTTTTTTATTTTTAGCTTCTCACAAATTAAATTTTGCTTCTGTGTTTTATTTCATAAGATTTCAGGTTTGAAAATAATTGGGCAAAATATATGTATGTCAATAGAAACAATGAAAAAAAAAAAGCTTTTAAAAACTGAAATTGCACCCTTAGGTTTCAGGTCCTAAAGCAGCTAGGAAATGCTGAGATCTTGGGGGACTTTCTGTTAGTGAAAAGATAAAAGATATATTTTTTTTTTCTTTTTCTCAAGTCTCCATCATTAAAGTTTGGTTCTAACAGCAGACTCCTTCTCTTTTTCATGTGTGTTGAAAAGCAGCTACTCCCTGTATCAAAGCCATCAGCCCGAGTGAAGGATGGACGACGGGAGGCGCGACTGTGATCATCATAGGGGACAATTTCTTTGATGGGTTACAGGTCATATTCGGTACCATGCTGGTCTGGAGTGAGGTAGGTGTTGTCTGAACATTAATATCTAATAGCTTGGTCTAGTTGAGGATACTGTCTACACTTGAATTTCTAATAGAGTGTGTGTAGAATTTCGTGGTGCCACCCTGGGTGGGCCAGCTCTAGTCTGCAGAACTCTGGGAAAGTAGAGGACCTGGGTTGGGTATACCTGGAAGTGCCACTCTCTACTGGAATGACTTCCATCCTCTGGCCCGTAAGCACCAGGAGAGCTTTGTTTTTGTTTTGTCATTTGTCCTCTTATGCTAGCCATGGTGAGGAGGCCCTATTGTACATTGGAAATTGGAAAGGAGATCCAAAGTCACAAAATATAGAGGAAAAGCCTTGTTCAAACTTTAACAAGGTGATAATCTGTGAATAGTTGTAGATGGGATCTACTGTAGGCCCATCTTCAAGGAACACCATTCATATGACAGTAACAATGCAGGTGTAGATGGATCTTGACTTATTCAGTGATTCTTCATCCAAGAATGAGTGATTTCCCAGGACACCCTTGAAGAACCAAAGGCTTGTTCCAGCCCTAGGAATTTACAGCTCACAGGCATCTCAGTATGTGACCACAACCATGTGAAAATGACTTTGTTCTGTGTGTATAGTGCTTCCTAAGCACTGTGATCATTATTTTAACCTGCCAGTTGACTTGTCTAGCAATAATCAACATTAGCTCAAGATTATAAAACATGAACCTCACTATTATATAGATGCCGTGGAAAACTTGCCTTTGCTTTCTTTCTATGTTTTGAGCCTGGATTTCTCATCCAGCGTGCCCAGAGCTCCTTCTCTTTCACTTCCCCAAAGTTTAGAATAAAACTCATGTTAGGCCCATAAGGTACCACTGATCTTGTCCATGCTGTTTGTTTTACAAGCAGTTGTGTGAATCACTAAACTTTATTGAGACTTTCTGTAACTAGGCACTGTGCTCAGTTATTGACACAGATCATCTCAATCCTTTCCTCTGCAGCATGGGATAAATACTCTTAGCCTTAATCTGTTCTTGATAAAGACACTAAGGCTGAGAGTTAGATATATAGTTACAAAACCCCCAAACAGCTACTGGAAGCCCATGAAGTATGGATCATATGTATGCAGCCACAGAAGTCAGTAGCAGAACAGGAGCTAGAACTCAGATTTTTTATTTCCATTCCTGGCTGTCCTCCCATGACACCACTGTTTAGACCATCTAGATACTTTGTGTCTTCTCTCTAGACAGGCCACAGAGGTAAGCAGAGTAAAGACTGTGATCTTTGAGTATTTTTATCTTTCCAAAGCAGAGCCGGTCTTTCTTTTTAAGCCTTCTGTGTGCACTTCTCACTGCCAGTAACTCACTCGGGCCAGCCTCTTGTCAGCCTGTGGGTCCATTGCTTTTGTGTTTCCCATGCCGCCAACTAGCAGCATGCACTTGGCCAGAGAATCAAAGCTCTTGTAAAACTGAATCAGGGATGGGCTTCTCAGTCCACCAAACTAATTGTTGTCCAAGTTGGATGGAACATCCCAGGCACAAGAAGTGGATTGAGCTCCTGCTGCCAATTGTACCCCATTCTTTGTTGGAACGTTGGGTTGTAAAATTAGAAGCATCACATACATGGCATATTTTGCTGCTAGTCTGGTGTCTTCATCCCTGCTGGAGACAGCATTCCTCCCAAGGACAGCTTCTCCCAGGTCTTGTAAGCTATAAATTCATCCCTTTCTATCCCTAATTCTGTTGCTTATCCTGGAAGTTGGGAGAGGGGAAGAATAAATATAATATGGACTTCTTGCTCCATATTATAGAGACCTGAGAAGTGGGACTCAGAATTGGCAGTAAGTCTTACTGAACCTCTGAGAATAAAGTGGGTTAGTCTGAAGTTTCTTTTAAAGCTTTGTGTCTGTCTTTGCCCAACACTACATTGGTTATGGAACAAGGGCTTTGACATACCAGGAGATCATTAATTTGTACTTCCACCTTGTTCCTAGTCACGGTCCTTGTGTTTCCTCTCTGTCTGCCCACATTCTTGCCCTCTCTTGGGAAAAGGTAAGAAAGACAAAATTCTAATTTAGACTAATCCAGATTGCTTCCAAGTATCTGTTTCCATATGACAAAATCAATACAAATTATGAAAAAAAAAATACCCCAGTAAAGCCATACCTTTGTCTTCCTCCTTCTTCAGTGTGTCCACTGCCACTGTCTTGCATGTACCAGAAACCCCTCACGGTGGATCTTAATGGATCCAACTAGGAGGTGAGGCTGGGGAATGCATGCTCCTTCTTTGGCCACCTCCTCCTCCCAAACTGCTCTCATGTGTGACTATGTCATAAATCAACTATGACCCTTTCCCAGTGCAAACCTACCAGGAATTTCCAAAATGTGGATATTATTTTAAAATAAGTAAATCCTCTATAACATTAGTTTGGGTGTCTGGGTGGAGGATTTTAATTTAGGTTGTTATTATAATAGTCTTGACATTAAGAAAAAATGAGCCTTGCAGAGGTGAACTTTTTATAAATATTTTAAACTATTTATATATCTAGATTTTCATACAGGCTATTTGACAGACATGACTTTTAGTGGATGGAGAGATAATTTGGTACTGCTTCAAATCCAAAAATCCATTGTGTAATAATGAGAAATAGCTCACATTTACAAAGGGTTTACCATGTGTAGGTAATTATTTGCTCCTCATGGTAGCCCTGTGTTAGATATACACGAGTAAACTTAGTGTAGGAGAGGTTGAGAAATTTGCCCATCATCACACAGATAGCTCTAGAGATGCATTTGTATCACAGTGGCTGTTTTTACAAAAAGAATTAAAGCCCAAGTTACTGAGAGAGCAAACGAACACATATGAAAGGAAAGAAGCACAGAAATAGAAGAAAGAAAAAAACATGCATAGTAATCCAGGTAATAGGGTAGTAGAAGTAGTAATAGTAATAGTAGTAGTAACTTCGGTGGGTTTTAATCACATAAAATTACATATGTGCCTTTCATTTTGGTAGAGGCAAAAAATATCAGCCAGGTCTGGGGCCATTTCTACAGGCTTCCATGAGATAGAATCAGAACTCACTCAGTACTGTGAATATTTAAAAGACGATATCTGTGAAAGGTTGGTGGAAAAATGTAGAGTATGACTAATATTCAGCTAACATTCACTGATTACTTAGTTCCTGCCAGGTACCATGCTGAGTATTTGGTGTGGCTCTCATGTGACCATCACAACATCTGTCTACTATGTTGTTCTTGTTTTACTGATGAGGAAATTGAGGCTTGGAGAAGTTAAATCAGCTGCTCCATGTTCAGAGGATGGAGGTGGAATTTGAACCCAGGCAGCCCGACTCCCAGGCCTCATCTTCTAAACTGTCCATTATTTAGCCTATGCCAAAATTGTTACCCTAGTGTTTTAACACATCAGATAAGGTGTAATGCTCACCGTTGCCATTGATGCCTTGTACTGTGGTGAGGCAGGGGTGGGTATCTTAATAGTTATTATCGCCTTCCAGGCTGTGGTAGACTTGGGATGCAGAGAAGTAAGAGCTATCCCTTCATATTCTAGTTGTATAGGCTTGTAGATGGAGCCATTGGCTTCTAGGAAGAATTTATCTTTATGAAGGATACATGCCCTGCATCAGGGGCAGAAGACAACCTCTTCCTTGTTGACATAAGAGAACTTGGCAGGACGGTTAACCTGTTTGGGTCACATCTCTAGATAGGACCCCTATCTATCTGACTTTTTGTCCCCTGGCCACGTGATCTCTTGAGGTTATGCCACCTCTAAGATCTAGTACTTCTGATTTTAAATAGACTTTTATCTCTTCTCCATTTCCTCATCCTATAGCCCAAAGCACTCAGGAAGCAGGCTGGTGGGCCAGGACAAGCAGATAACATTTTAGATTAGCAGCTGATGTTATTATTTGGAATCTTTTTTTAGCTTAAGAATTTTTAAAAGAGTGAGAGAAAATAGGGCTGGCTTAATTTACCCTCATCTGTGCTCTTTCCTTACTAACCCAATCTTTTGCAAATGAGTGATTCAGTTTAGCTCACTGATTGCCGCCTGAGGGTTGGGGAAAAAGAAAGGTGGCACTCCATTGCTCCTACCTCAGCTCTGCTGTCTGTGAGCTCCCAAGTTTGGGGTGAACTACATGACTTTCCTGTGAATTTGGTTTGCCATCTTTGTTACTCTTCCTTTTCGATTCTTGGCCTTTTTCCTCTCTGTCTTTCTAGAAAGCAAATTATCATACTGATACTCTTGTGCTTTGTATCCTGCCTTTACCCAAAAAATTTGCCAAAAAAAAAAAAAAAATCTTTGTAGTATTTGATATATAAACCCAGGAAAATCAACAGAGCTGATGTGTGCTCATGATTAATGTGGGTTGAGTTTTTTCTTGATCAGAGATATACTTGGTTGTTTTTGCTTTTCCCATAACACGTGATTTGGAGGAGGGGAATGGCTCCTGCTTCTGGTTTGTAGAGCTAATACTTATGTTAATAACTCCTGAACACCTCTATTTGGTAAGCCATGAGTACTGCTTGGCTTGCCTCTTGGTGTCTAGCACTGGGATAGTTACTACGGGTAATCAAAATTAGGCTTTGTGGGATCTGGTGTTTTATTTGGAACAGCACCTTGCTCCTATGAAACAAATTAGGGAGTTACATAATATATTTTTATAATCCAGTGTTAAATTACTAGCTTAAAATTCAAGGCAAGGTTCTAGAAAGCACAGAGAATGGTATGGTCAGAAGTAGACTGTTCAAATAACAGTCAAGCTTCTGTTATGTACGGATGGATCTCTGTGCTGGGCATTTTAGGCTCTGACAATCCTTTGATTTAATCACTGAAATCTCTGGGAGAATTTATACAGCTTAAGGTATTTAAGATGCCTGTAAAGAAAGTACAGTGGTGAGATTGGTGAGGAGCAGAGGATGAAGGGAACTTCATGCAGACAATCATCCAAGCAAAAGTTTAGATTGCATGAGGTGGCAGCGGGCAAGGAGCTAGTCAGGAGACTTGGGTATTAATTGCAGTCTTTCTGTTGCTCAATCAGAGGACCTAGATTTTAGTTAGTGTTGGTCATCGGGCCTTAGTTTCCCCATCTGAAAATGAGGGGCTTAGACTAAATCCTCTTTGAAATCAGCTATAATTTTATAATTCCTTTATCTAGAGTTTACTCCCCTGACTGTCCCTTCAAAGTAAGAAGCACGAAGTGAAGATGGGTAGCAAGTAGCTTCTTTTCTTCCACTATTGTGCTTTACTTTTACAACAAACTTGTAATATACAACTATTATGTTTATTTGCAAAAAGATTCTTTGGACTTCATCAAAACCATTTAATTAGCTACAAAGTTGGATCTCCCTATTGATATATCTTTAGTCAATTTTTTTTTAGCCTCTACACTTCAGGTTCTGGTATCTGGTATAAACCTGAGACCACAATGTTGGTCTAATTCATTTTCCAGATAGTTCTGTGGAATACTTCAATTCTTGGGGATATCAACAGGTACCCCATGGGAGATAGGGGAAGAAGGTTTTTCCTGGCAAGTTTGGGAAATGTTGAGTCAAATAAATTAAACTGGTCCTTCTTCTAGGACTTTGCAAGTCTTTTGAGATACTAACGTACACTGTGAATACCTAAGATGAAGTTTACAACATGTCCCAGACTTTTGTGACCACAGAACCTTTTTACAGGGTTCACCTTATAGGAGGATATATTGGTGGTGGATGGATTTCATGTTAAGGAAGTAAAATCATGAAGTCCAGTCATGAAGTGATTGGTCTGGGGTAGATGTGAGAAAATCATCTGAAATATTTGCAGAGTATTATTCAGATTAGACCAGGAATGTGTAGAGCCATTATTCTTTAATACTGCAGGCTTTGAACAAGATTTCTCTCATATTTTGCATCTGGTTTTAGTCACCGCACACTTGGCATTAGATGCCACGTGATTTTGCAGGGCAGCTATATTTAAAGATTGCCGGAACCACTTAGCTCAGATTGAGAAGTCAGTTTCATCATTGTATGAACCAGTAAGCCTCACACAGGGGCTACATGCTGTCTTTTGCACCCGGATGAATATTTTCTTCCACTACATTCCCAAAGATAGGGAGAAGTCAAAGGGAGAAATCTATGAGGGGTGGGGAAGACCTATGGGTGAATATGGTTGGGTAAATAAATGGCAGTTTGGGGGCTGAGAAATGATTTCCTGCTTTAATCCAGAAGTTGGAAAACAAGGTTTTAAATGCAGTTCCTGACTTCTTTCTTCTTTCCTATCTCTACTTCCCATTCTCATTTGTACACATAGCTCAGAGGAAGGATTGTAAATAAAAAATACCATTTGCTCCTCTGTGACATTAAAGAATGAATGGCTACAACTCATACATGTTCCCACTGGAAGTTTCCCAGGCCTTTTTGTTTGGCCTTGATTTTTACTGAACCACATGTAGAATCACAAAATTTTGAGGGCTTTGAGGAACCTTTCCAGTCATGAAGTGCAGCTGTTTTTGGAAATGAGGAAAAAGAGGCTCCAGAGTCATACGGTGACTTGTCCTGGGAATACATTAGCTATTACTTAGTTCTGGGGTTACAGAGCAACTCTCCAGACACCAACCTCACCCCCCATTTAGCATTCTCTTGTACCAGTGTTCTCATGGTATTTCTTTAGTCCTTTAATAAACTTCCTTATATTTATCAAATCCTCCCAAATTTTATACATGATGATACTGGCATTCTAATGGCTGTTATTTGTACCACACTTATATGCAATACAATTCCATTCAATTAAAAAATAAAATTAAGAAAGACAGAGAGAGACATTATCACAAATGTCTTTTAAAATTGCATAATGTAAAGACGGCATATAAATGGTTCTGTCCTGTATTTAACATATATTGAGGCTTACATGTAGAAGTTTAATTTAAAGTTGATGAAATGGGGAATCCCTGGATGGCTCAGCAGTTTAGCACCTGCCTTCAGCCCAAGGCGTGATCCTGGGGTCCTGGGATCAAGTCCCACATCAGGCTCCCTGCATGGAGCCTGCTTCTGCCTGTGTCTCTGCCTCTCTCTCTCTCTTTCTCCCTCTCTCTCTCTGTGTCATTCATGAATAAATAAATAAAATCTTTAAGAAAAAAAAATTTGATGAAATGCGTGGATTTAAAATAATTCATGCATTCCTACTTTTCCCAAACATGTAAGTTGCCAAGTCTGTATGCAACCTGTACTTACTGATCACCTATTAAGGGGAAGATGCTTAATGTAAAATTATAAACTTTATTTGTAAGGAATAAAAGGAGCAATCCAAACTGGTTGCATTCAACTTTGAATGTGACTTTGAAGAACATCTTTCAAGCCCAAGTTATTTTATGGGGAATCATTTAAATGAGCCAGTATATTTAAAATAAAAAAAAAAAACAGATTAAAAATACTCTAATGGCCTCTTTAATGTGGTGAATAGTTACAACCGTGCTCACCTTATTCCTAAAAAAGCTTTAGTCTATATTTTTGTTTTTAATGACTAAGGCACTTGAAATCTCTCCTCTATGTTGTTAATTATGGATGGTTAAAAACAACTTTAAGATGACATTCTCAGTTAGTTTTTTTATGGTGCTTTCAGGAGGTACACGTGTGTGCCCATCACTTGGAAATGGAAACCAGACAAGTGTGATGCATTGCTAATTTTAATATGAATCAAAGACAAAATTCTCACCTGGCTGCAGTCATGTGACTTTGATGAAGAAAGCGGATATCTATATAGTGTTGTGTTCATTTTATATCTGTGCTCAAAGTAGACTGCTGGAATGGCTCCCTAATGGTCTGAACTAAAGCCTTCCTCCTTATCCAACCTTATTGGCTTCCTCCTTCCTCAAACCACAACTCCTTAGTTTGGGATTCATCTTAACTTGTACTTTACTCATACTGAGTTGTTAGCTCCTTATACTCATAGTGATGTTTTGCCTCTGTACTCTTACCTTTCTTATGCCATTCCTTCTTCCACAATGTTTTTCTCTTCTCTCTGTGCCCATATTTGACTGCCCTTTAAGATCCAGTAAAACGCCACTTTTGTCTGTGAAATCTTCCCTTATAGTTCAGATACTGAGTATTTCCCTTCATCCTAAATTTACATGGTCTTATCTGTACCATATTATGTTTCTTCTAACTTTGTGTCTTTTGTGATTTAAGGGGATGTCCTGTCCCAAGCAGGATCCATGCTAAATTCAGCTTGGTCTTCCAGTGTTTATTTGGCACAGATCCTTACATGTCAGGGGTATTAATTTATATCAATTTATTCAAAACAATGTTGAATGACACTGCCCCTCCCTCCTTCTCTCCTTTCCTTCCTTCCTTCCTTCCTTCCTTCCTTCCTTCCTTCCTTCCTTCCTTCCAATGGTCCTTATTAGCAGCTGTTGTATTCAATGATGCTTCAAAGTGTCAGTACCAGATAGCTAGATTGCAGTTTAGTTTTTGTTAATGCATATGTGATTAGATAGTTTATATTTAGATATATTTATTGTGTGATAAGGATGCACATATAAATTAGTGTGAATCTGTTGATTATGGTGAAGATTAAGTAATAATAAAACTAGCACTTTCTAAATGATTAATACCAATGAGACCTTCTCCTAAACTTATTATAGGCATATGTCAATGAATCCTTAGGTTAATTAAATAGCTAGCCTCCTCCCGCTGTCCTACCTTCTTCTCAGGTAATGGGACTGAATGCCAGAGAGGTTGAGTGACTTTCCAAAGGTTCCACAGCCGGTCATTTGCAAACCTTGGACTTAACCCAAAATCTGTGTGACTCCAGAGCCATCTTTTAGCAATCTAATCAGAATGTAGTAAAACCTCACCTATTCAGAGAGACTGTTCTATAACCTCAACTCTCTCTCTCTCTCTCAAAAAAAAAAAAAAAAAAAAAAAAAAAAGAAAATAACAGACTTTGGGGTAACCAGAACAGTAATTTTTAACAAACTATCTTATCTGTTTCTCCAGATCATAGCAGATCAGAAGGAGCAACCAGAGGCAGGTTGTTAGAAGCAGGCTCAGTGACAGCAGAAATGACAGCTTAATGTCAAGGGCAGAAATGGAAAACCTAAAAAGCAGACGCAAAACTATATTACTGTGTGGCATATTAATGACTGTTCGTAATGACAGTGGCCCTGAGTCATCAAGACAGAGATGGCAATTATATTCAATGTATTCTCTCTAAAACAGCAAGATGGGGGTAATGCATCCTCAAAAGACTTCCAGTGAAAGCAGCTGTCGTAGCACGTTATTAAAAGGGGTTTGGCTCTAGTTTTCTGTGGAGCTCACTTCCTGAAGGGACATGTTAAATGAGGAATTACCGAATCTATGTGCGAGTATCCATGTTTACAATATGCAAATGTCAACTCAGGTGAAAAAAAAGGTTCAAATGAATCTCTGTTTAGTACCTTATAGTTTTAATATCCTTTTCTTGGAACTCAGAAAGATCTTAAAAGTATTTTGTTGAAAAGTGAGTTCATTCCCTGCTATCCCATCTATCAGTCTTTGGCTTTTCTATTTTTCCTTCCTAATTCCATAGGCAAAGATTCTCCCCTGCAAACAGCCAGCTTTGATAGCAAACACTTAGTCTCTTCCATAAATGTATCTGGCTTTGCTTTTTCTTTTATATTTTAATTTTCAAACAAACATGCAGCAACTCAGTACTCTAAGCCAGACCCGAGTAGGGAATGATGTCCCTTCTTAACTGAATTTAGGAAAACAAACTTTGAGAAAGAGCTCATTGTGCAGTTTCAAACCACAGACGCTGGCGTTCCTGGTGTCCAGTCCTCTCCTTCTGGAATACTCTGGACCTCAGGAACTCACCAATGCTTTTCCAGCTCCCAGATGGTCAGGATGGGATCCAGTCTTTAATGGGGCCCAGTTGGCACAAGATTTATATCCTGGGAAAGAGCTAGTTTATTTAAAAAATAAATTACTGAAAAATAAATAAATAAATCAACGTGCAAAGCCAAAGGTATAATGTATTTATTTTCACTTTTTTCCTCCCAAATCTGTTATTTTGAAATATGATCTTTGTTGCTGTTTTGTTTTGTACAATTAACTGCATTGATTTAGGGACCTGGTTAGTTTCTTGGTCAGAAGAATTAGGTAGTATATTTTCGTGAATGCTTAATGAGGATACCAGGAAGCTTAAAGTTTTTTTGGGAAGGAGTAAAAGTAAACAGATTTTTTTTTTAGTTAAAAGTTTTTTGAGTGGAATGGCATTGATTATTTCTTTTTTGTAGATTCACAAGTGACTTTATTGACTCTTTATCCAAAATTATTAGTGGTGGTTAATAGCATTATGGTATTTATTCCTTCAGTGTTCAGCAAGTATTTATTGAGTGCCTACTGGTTCCCACGCACTGTTAAAACTAGAAACATAGTAGTGAAAACAAGAAAGACAATGTTCACCTAGTCATGGGCCTTTTATTCTGGTTGGGGTTGCAGACAATAAATAGGAAAATATACCTGCATCTCTCTACTCTGTCTCCATCTATAGCTCTGTATGAGGGGAGTTTCAGGCAGTGTACAGGAAGACTGCTGACCATTCAAAAGCTTAGGTTTTAAATTCCTCATTTAACTCAACTCCAAGACTTTAGTTTCAGGTCTCCTCTGACATTCATACATAAAGTTTCTCTTTGTGAATTCATGTGACCCAACATATTTTGTTAAACATTGGTTTAAAGTTATTTTCTTGAAAGGACAAAAGGAAACCAGAATGTTTGTGAAACAGTAAGTGCCTCTACTGGCTTTCTCTCACGTTCTCTGAGAAATCATATACTGCCTTTGAGACAGGCAATTCTGGGGAATGAAAAAATCTGTGTTACGAAACCCAGAGAACTCTGATTAGGGAACAACCAGAATACACTGAGGGACTCAGGAAGGAGATAGCATCCCCTGATTTATGTTGTATCCACTTCAGGGAAATAGAGAAATAATATGGAGGTTCAGCCAGTATAGCTGCCTGGAATATACACTTTTCATATTTCAACTTCCTTTAGGAACTCCTGAAAATAATATATTTTAAACACCATATTTAACTATAGAAAGATGAATGTTCCAGACTGGAGGAAAAATATGTTTGCTGGTTTGGTCAATACTACTGTAGTGTCTCTTTAAAAATCCTTAGTCAATTTGGTTTTGAAGCTTTAATTATGCTTTTATGTTACAGTTTTCTTATTTAAATGTCTGCTTCATGTCCATCACTCAGCACCCCCTGCCTCTCTCAAAAGAGATGGATATTATTATCCTAATTGAGGAGGAGGGAGAATGCTGTGAGAATTATTAATACATAAATTAAAAAAATTAATCTGGAAAGTGCTTTAGGGTCCCTAGAGAAGCTCTATCCAAACACAAAGCATATTTAACATTATTACAAGCGCTCCCACAGAGCAGATAGGCCAGTGCAGTGATGAGTAAACTGAGGCACAGAGTATGACAATGGGTGGTTGGGCCAGTGCATGTTAGAACCCTAACCCTTGGGATGCCTGGGGGGCTCAGCAGTTAAGCATCTGCCTTCGGCTCAGGTCGTGATCCTAGGTCCAGGGATTGAGTCCCACCTCGGGCTTCCTGCAGAGAGCCTGCTTTTCCCTCTGCCTATGTCTCTACCTCTCTCTGTTTGACTCTCATGAATAAATAAATAAAATCTTTAAAAAACAAAGAACGCTGACCCTTGGGGGGTGCCTGGGTGGCTCAGTAGGTTAAGTGTCTGCCTTTGGCTCAGGTCATGATCCCAAGGTCCTGGGATTGAGCCCGGTATCTGGCTCACTGCTCAGTGGATAGACTGCTTCTCCCTCTCCCTCCGCTGCTCCCCCTGCTTGTGCTCTCTCTCTCTCTAATAAATAAAATCTTAAAAAAAAAAAAAAAAAGAACCCAGACCCTTGAGTGAGTGACACCTAAAGACCACTGCACCACTGGACAAGAGTCCACTTTAGGCTTTTTCTAGTCTTGAGTGTTAATTATTTCTCCAGAGAAGAAGCTTTTCTTTCCTTTTAACCCCTTCTCTTGAAGTCTTTGCTTGTTTGAACTGTGTATGTGTGTTTTGAAAGTGATTAAAGCTCTAAAATATTAAATCCTAAAGCTAGTAAGGAAAAAATCACTAGTGTGCTTTCTAGTAATCTCAGTTATTTTTTTGGCTTTGTGGCTTGGAACTTGAAGTTGCATTTATTTCATATAGTCCCATTGGTTAGAAAATACACATAAAGGCTTATCTTGGAATTGCTTCTTTGTTTTGCTGAGGAATAATTCTCATAGCTTCTCAACAATGAAAAAGACTATTTTGAGTACCAACTGTACTTCCAGAATCTTGGAGGATGTAGGAGAGCTGCAGACCTGTCCTATCCTGTCAAGAGTGGAGATAGGTTACACATAACAGCAATTATGGAAAAACCATGAGCAGTGGTTGGGAGGAACAACTTTTATTGTACAATGGTGGCTATCAGTCAGGCAGACTTGCCACTTCTTCATCATATTTCTTAACTTGCCTAAAACTCATCTTCCACATCTGTGAGCCAGCCCACCCCTGCCCCTAATGCTGCAGGACGGAAATTGCTGAAGGAGTCTTGTGCAGCACTTGGCACATAGTTAGATGTGGGAAAAGGCCACTGTGGCAGAAACCACTGTTGAGGACAACCGTCCTCCATTTAGTATGAGCTAGAGTGCTACTGGCTCCCAGAGAAGAAAGTGATTCTAAAGACTGGCCCTTTTTACCCAGAATTCTGCATCGTGTTTCCATTAACATTTTTAAATACTTAGCTACTCTCTTTTACCTCCCATGCGGGTCCTACTTTTGATCCTACGAGAGGCTTTTATAAAAACTATTTAGAGAGGGGCACCTGGGTGGCTCAGTGGTTGAGTGTCTGCCTTTGGCTCAGGTTGTGATCCTGGGGTCCTGGGATTGAGTCCTACATTGGGATCCCCACAGGAAGCCTGCTTCTCCCTCTGCCTATGTCTCTGCCTCTTTCTGTGTGTCTCTCATGAATAAATAAATAAAATAAAAAAAAAACTATTTAGAAAATTATCCTCTCTCACACCCTTCTTCTGGGTTTCCAGAATTTGCAAACTACCTCTCTAGAGGGCATCTACCTCTCTGTGCCCTTCACAATCCTCCCTTTATCCACAGAGGAGCTCCTCTTCCCTGTTTCTTGTACTTCTGTGGAGGATAGGCCCCTGCCACCTCCTCAGCTTCTATGCTCCATCTCTCGCCATGAGCATGCCTCACCAGGCTGGCAAGCATAAGACTCTTTTGCTCCTGTGCTCTGACTCTGGAGGAGAGAAAATGCTCACACCAGAAGCTTGGAGGGAGTGTGAGCCCTGCTTCCCCAAGTCCTTGGTGTGCTGGCAGCCTCTTCTGGGGCCTTGTGGAGACCATGTATATCTTTTTATCAGAATGCCACCCTTAAAAATTATTTCTTCTGATTATAATATGAATGCACTCTTAATTGTTGAGAAGTGAGAGAATTCAGAAGGCTATGCAGAGGAAAATAAAACTACCCATGGCTTTACAATTTAGTGGTAATGATTCTTGGCACTTTGATGATTTTCCTTTTAGTCTTTTTTTCCATGCAAATATATATCTAATTCTTGCATAATTAAACGCAATACACATTGCACAAAACTATATTATTCTACATTTGATCTTTAGTAAAATTTTTCTCATAATAAAGGTAATACCTACAAATGTACAAATTTATTTATTTCAGAATTATTTACGTGATTATTTCCTGTTAAGCACACACACACACAGATCAACACACAAATATATACATACCCACATAAGGAGAAAGAGGGAGAAAATGAATCACATATCATGTCATCAGTCCAGAAATAAATAGTTAACATTTAGCATTGTTCTTTTGTGGGCTACTTTCTTAGTGTTACTTTCATAACCCTTTTTTCTTTCCTTTATTTCTTCTTATTCCTTTCACAGGAGTCACAGACCCTTAGACATCCTCTTCTATTTTACCCCTTAGATGAAATCTGACTAGAGGTCTCATGCAGGGACCTGAGTGTTGAGCTAGTTGGATATTCATTTTAAGAGAAATTTAGGGAATGAGAGTTAAATATTGTCAACAGTGAACTCTTATGGATGGGTATTACTATGCCTAATGGAGTCAAATCTCTTGTGGAATTCTGTCCTAATTTATGTATTTATTTCAGAAATATTTTGGGAATATCCTATATGTAGCACATAAAGTTAAATAGTTTAGAGGATACAAATATGAGTTAGACTGTCACTGATCTCAGGAACTATCTAATGAGAGAAAAATGTGTAGGAAAATCTTCGTGGCACATAGCAAAATAGAATGTTAAGTGTTATAGAGTAAATGTCATAATTATATACATTCTTACAAAGGTGCCGATAACTCTGACTTTTAAGATCAAGCAGATCAAGTATAACTTATTGGAAGAGAGAGTATATGGTCTCCAAGAACAAGTAGAATATCAGTAGGGGAAAGTTTAGGCAAGGAATGAAATGAACAAAGCAAAGATGTTAGGCAAGGCTGTGGCGTTTTCATGGATCTACATGCCCTACACTCCAAAATGGAAAAAGGCAAGGTGGGAAGTTGAACTAGAAAGGGAGATTGGCTCTCAGGCCCTGGAGAGCCCTGAATATTATGCCAAGGAGTTTGGATTATATACTGTGTGTAAAGGGGGCACTTGAGGGTTTGAGTAAGTCAACAACATGATGAGAAGACATATTTGAAGAAGATAATTCTGGCAGAAAAAGTAGAAGTAGAGAAAGACCATTTCAAAGGCAATTGTACCATTGTAATTCTCAAAGAAGGAAATGGTGAGAAGAAAGTGGTAAAGCAAGTGGAAGTCAGTGGAGGAAAAATCAAAATGACTAAAAGAAAAACTGAAGGGAGAAAAAATAAAGATGATCCAAAGGAGTAGCATTCCCTTAACTGAGGGTGGGAACATGGGAGCAAAAAATACGTTTATAAGTAGTAAGACGATAAATCTAGCTTGGGTCATGTTGGGATCCAGGCAGCAATTAGACATGTTCAAGGAGAGTCTGTTACTCTGTTGCTAATAAAAGTTTGGTGCTTGGCCAAAGAGATCAAAGCTACAGGTGTAGATTTGGAAATCTGTCTAACTCAATGAGCCAGTGAGTAAACTCAAGAAATGTTATGCAAGTAAGAAGAAAATGCCGAACAAAATTTGTAAAATGTCAACAGTTAATAAATTGGTAGAAGGGAAAAGCTGGTGAATAGAAACCAGTGAATAAGAGAAGAACTCTAGAAAAACACTTATTTAGAAGCAGAAGATACTGGTTTTCTTCCTAGTGTTTTAAAACAGTGTTAGTCAAACCTGCTGGACCCTCAGCTTTT
Source organism: Canis aureus (assembly GCF_053574225.1). Classification (NCBI taxonomy): domain Eukaryota; kingdom Metazoa; phylum Chordata; class Mammalia; order Carnivora; family Canidae; genus Canis; species Canis aureus. The sequence continues at coordinate 53,520,415 of NC_135614.1, forward strand.
CTCATCTGGAATACATATCCTGCAAGGATGGGTTTTAAAAGAGAGTGAATGTGAAAGTGCTTTAGTAACCCATCAGACATGCAAGTCTTAGGTCTTATAATTAGTGTCACAAAAGTGAGGAAAGTAGAGACTCCCAACAAAGGAGAAAGTAGTGTCGGATTCTACCGAGTTTCATAAGAATATTTATTTTTAGCTCAACTCGTTTGGTTTGTGTTTAAGGAAGTTAAGTCAAGAGTGAATCTGTTCTTTAATCACTTAGAACAGCATTTCCCAAAATATGGAGCATGTGGCTCTGGTGTTACAGTAGAGAACTTTGGATTTGACACCAGACATCGAGCAGAACTTAATCAGTGAGAAAGTTATTTTTTTTGTTTGTCTTAATCCTTCAGGTTTATGTTAAGGGAGAAAGTGTCAGTTGGGGCAAATAAGTCTGTAGCATCTAATACTAACTAGTTTCCCCTTTCAATAAACTCCTTCAGGTTGTGAGCATTACTTAGTTAGAATTTAACAACATCATATTAACTTTAAAATTACCATCTCTACTACCTTCTCCTTTTTTCAGGGATACCAGTTTTCTAGTTCGGAGAATGTTATCAAGTTTCCTTTAAAAATAAGCTATTTTAAACAAAAAAGTAATTTATTTAAAAAATATTAAGTACATAATTAAATAGGTGGTATACAGTTTTGTCAAAACTGAGAAAGTGATATTCCAATAATGAGAGTTTGGAAATTTTAGACTTACCAGAGCGCTTCCCCTTCTGTTGCTTGGAGTAGCTGCCGTAGTTCAACCAGATTAGAACAATGTGGGAAATTATCCATCTTGGGATGGTGGTGGTGTGGTGGTGGTTGTCTTGGGTTCTAGACTTCCAGATCTAGACCCTGTTCCTCCTTTAAGACGTTGGGTCAATTTTTGAAGCCAGAAGATTTTTCTAGAATTTTGTGTCTTCAGAAGTTAAAATGAGAAGGTTAGTTTTAAATGATTATAAGAGTTCCTCCCAGCAATAAAGCCAATGATTAGTAAATAACCCAATGCTTTCAAATTGATATAAATTAGAAAAAATGTTTTTCCTCTGTAAGGCATCAATATCATATGTCAATGCCAAAGGTTGTTTGCAGACTAACATCCACAGCAAGGAAAACATCAACAAATTCATTCTTTAATGATAATTCATATTCTACCTCATTTGTGAGGGATAGTTATTTCCAGAAGGAATCTCTGCTTTAGTTAGGGTGATTGATTAAAATTGAAAGTGAAATCGTAAAAGAAAATTTGTTTCAATTTCCTGAGCCTACTGCTTTCTACCAATACCCCACTCTTAAGCAATAGTTTCACTGCAGTCCTATAATCAATTCAGAAAGCCCATGAATTCTGTTACTCAGTGCAGCAGCTCATAGGTCATAAGTCCTTATAATGTAAAAAGGTGTTTCTATTCATCTATTTACTAATATCTTTCCATCTTTTAAAATTTATTTCCTCTGAAAGGGAGGGAAGGTAAGTAGATTCTCACTGGCTGGAAGTTCTCCTAAGTATTATTGTGAATTAATGTAACTCTACATCCCAAGTAACTCTTAAAAATAGAAGCATATTTGAAATCTAACAATATGGTGACTTCCATCATCAAAAATACAGCCAAGGATCAGGCGGCAAATGAAAACGGATATAGAATGGGGTTAGAAAAAAACACGCACCCCGTCTTGGGATCTGAAAAATTTGAGTTTATTACTTCCTTTAAAAAGTTTCCATATGAACAAGTTCTTCTCTATGATTAAGTAGGAATCGTTTGTCCCAGTCATTTCTTGAACCGCATCAGTGTTGAGTCTCGCTCTAACTTGCGCCAACAGGGATTATCCTTGTGCAAGAAGCTTAGCCATTTTAGGATCGTGTTTTCACATCTGAGGAAAAAAGGGATGATAATAACAATAATTTGGTTATTGATTTGACCAAAATAGTGTCTGTATGTAAATTCCTCAGCAATGTAGTAGATACTTCCTAGGTACTCACCAAGCATTAATTCCCAACATTGCAAAAACATTCTGACCAGTTGAGATTAAGCATGCACTTGATTTTGGAAAATCATCTTTTACTGCCCTTCAGAGCCTCTTTCCTTTTTTTGTTCTCTATATAATAGTAAACTTGATTTCCTGATTTTGATGCTTACAGATTAGAAGCACAGAATAGAAGGTGGAAAGGATGCTGGGAGAAAAAAGGCAAGAAACTGAACAAAATAGAAATAATTTAAAAATCAAAGTTACCCAAGGCCATTTAGTGCAGGAGAAAACAGTCCCTCATACCTCAGTAGTCACTGAGTAGGCTTTTCTATATTACAGCAAGATATAATAAGATATAATAAGGAGTATTCCAAATGACAATCTTGATTCATCAAGGCTAAATTAAAGTATATATATACTTTGCTTATTTTACAAAAAAAATACAATGATTTTGGAAGAAATTAAATATGAAAAGGACAAAATTTTAAGTAAATACTTTTTTGGTGTGATTTTCCCATTAAAATTTCAGCCAGGGGTTCCATATAAGCATGATTTTACAGAAATATCTTTTGTGGGTCCCCAGCAAATAAGCCAGAGTTCCACACATTCTACACAAAGGGACAGGCATTTCTAATTACTAAGTTAAAATGATTTTTATGTAGATGGCCTCTTCTTTATGTTTCAAAAAAGAGCATTTGACAGAAATTACTTGTGGACTTTCACAGTAGCAGCTTTCTCAGATTCTTTTCTCTGGGACTTGGTGTTAGGATAGTTTACCCAGGTAGGCCCCAAGGGCGGACACCTTGATTCTCATGGTATCACCTGTGATTTTTCAGGCAAAACATTTGAATTGAATTAATGTGATTTGCACATTAAAAAAAGAAAAAAAAAAAGCTTTTTCTAAGTTATCTTTGTGAGAATGGTATAAACACAAGTCAGTACAAACTCAAGTGATAATCCATTGTATACTGACTCAGTGCCACAAATATCGAATTAAGTGAATCTGATAGGAGTCAAGAAGTGGGCAACATCAGATACCAGAGAAGAGAGATCATGTGGAATCCAGCACCGTCGGAGGTCAAGCAGTCAAATACCAGGGCTGAATTTTTCAAAGAACCAGATAATGCCCGTTTTACGACCATTAATAACATTTCAGTTATATAAACAAAGATAAGACTAATAAAAAATAAATCCTGCTTCTCAGTGTAATCGGATTGCCAACAGGATTCAGAAATGAACTTCCTCATTGTGCATGTGGCATCGCATAACGGACCAATGATCATTCTGCAGCCCCCTCCCCAACCTTCCATTTCCCTTTTATGGACAGTTCTTAGTTCTGCCAGGGAGCTGTTCCAGGGAGGCAGATTCTTTGGTTTCCCCTTTACAGCTCTTTGATTGTGCCTCTGGTAGTTAATGCACCAAATGGTCTTTAGGGGTATTTCATACGTGTGCTCTGCAGCTAATCAGAATGCCTTGGCCCACTGATTTCCTACTTCTGTGTTTTCCACATGTTTAAGGGCTCAGTTCAAACACCAGGCCCACCAACTTCTGGAGAGGCATGGTAAGAGCTCAGCTCTGATTTGGGTGTCTGCCTCAAACAGAGATTTTTCCAAAAGATATCCTGTAGTAGATGAATCATTCCATTAGGCCAAGTTCACTTTTCAAACCAGGAAGCAGAGTGCCTGCTGTGTAGGGAAACTCAGATAAAGTTGTGGCTGTGCTCAGAGTGCTTGTAAATATTGTTGCCAGTGTCTTTGATACAGGTTCCATCAAGATAGTATGTAAACACTGACAGGTCAATTATGTGTTTTAAAGCTATGTTTATTGAGAGCTGATGGGAAGGCTCTGAAATGAGTCTTCTACATATTGCAGTGACAGTTTTCTCCCCAATGTCTTCCCCAGCTGATTACTCCTCATGCCATCCGTGTGCAGACCCCTCCTCGGCACATTCCTGGTGTTGTAGAAGTCACATTGTCCTACAAATCGAAACAGTTCTGCAAAGGGACACCGGGAAGATTCATTTACACAGGTAAGAACCACTGCAGATGGTGGACACAGAGTTTTCTCCTTGGCCTTGTGAGTGTTTTAGTTTATCTTGTATGTGTATGTGTGCATTTTATTTTCAAATCTAGTTTCTAAGACACTCTTTCTTTGTCCATTTCACCATTGACCAAAATACTTGCTGTTATTATCATCATCATTATTTAAGAATTCATCCGGGTGTCCATGATGACTGTGAAGATCAGTAGAAATAATTGTTTGGATACCTAAAGAAGCGGCATGAGAAATAAGGAAAGGAGGAAGAAGTGCTAGAGAATCCTGAGTGTCTCTGAATATTAAGCCATCTGCATTGGGGTTTATTTGCTCTGTGGAGTAAGGATGTGCTTTAATGAAGAGTACAACTTTCTTCTGGTCATAATTGGTTGTCTCCTATTTCATTGTGGGTTGGTACTTTCTTCTCCTGTAAGCTGCATTTGGCCCTCCCAAAACAGCCTGGGCACGCAGATCTGCCTTGCAGTAAGAAACCAGGGTTGCAGAGTGAAGATAAATTGACCACGCAACAGATGGAGAGAACCAGGCAGGTTCCCTGTAGAAATGCAAGTATGCATTTCCTAAGTGTCCTGTGTGTATTTTGGAGATCCCCAGATTGTAATGTGCTAGCCAGACACCACAGATCTTTTTATAATTAAGATTCTGATTCAGTAGCTCTGGGTGGGATCTGAGACTCTGCATTTCTAACAAGCTCCCAGGTGAGGTTGATGATCTTGGTCCATGGACCACACCGGGCATAGTGACATTCTATACCCTCTGCTTACTACCTGTCATCCTAGGTAACTGTCTCCAGGAACTCGTCCCACACTTCCCTCTTCATTCAACAGAGGACCACAAGGCTTGACTAAGTATAGAGCATAAGTTGCTTTCACACAAAGAAGCTTTGGAGCAGTGAAGACATAACTCTGTTAATACGTCCTAATTATAACCATACAATTAAATGGACAAATTTTACTTTGCTGTGACATTTTACCTCAAAGCACCTTTCCTTTTGTATTTTAATACTAGGAACAAAACCAACCATGCTTGTTAGTCTCAATTTCTCTCTCCCTGCCTCTCTCTCTCTTTCTCTTTCTCTCTCAAAATTATAAAAACAATTAATGCATCCTGACCCTCAGAAATGCCTCCCAGCCCTTTAAACAAAATGCAGGTTTGGTGCCTGCCTGACGATTAGTTTTAGTTAATTGAAAATTATAGGATTGACCCAAGAGGAAAATTTTGTTTGCACTCCAATCACTTTTACAAATTAAGGAAAATTACCACAATTTTGTTTAGCTAAGGTTTCACACTGAGTTCAAGAAATTAGCTCAGCCATCCCAACAAAGTCAGCACTTTGTTAGTGAGCACTTGAAAAAATAATAGTCTATCTGGAGTTTTGTGGTGTATACAAACGAAGCATAGAGAAAGCTATGATGCTTTATAGAAGTAGGCCAAGTGTTTTTAATTAGGCTCATTGGTTCAGCGTAAGTTTTGAAGAACAATCAAACTAGCAGATTAGCTGTTTCTTTTAAAGCTAGGATTTCTTGCCATTCATTTTTCCCATGAGAACTTCCACATAGCACTATTTTTTTTTTTTTTACAAGCCTCATTATGGGCCTGCAGGAAAAGGACCAATTGAAACTTCTGATACTGTAACATTCCCCACCATCATTCCGATGGATGGGAGCTTTTCACAATGTTCCTCACTGAACTCGGTGTTCTGGAACATATTACAAAACCACAGAGGCCAAATGTTTTCTCTGAGGAGTTTGGACTCTGTTTTTGGCCAAAAACATTTAGGCCTTGCTGGCTGCTTATTTACTCTGCTATTAAGAACAAGAAAAAGGAGAAGAAAAAGAAGAAGAAGAAAATGCTTGTGTGGTGGGAGGTACAAGAGGCAATCAGGCATGATTCCGCTTTGGTGACAACATCCCTGCCCATTAATGGTTCCATTTTGTGGTCAGGTCTCATTTAGAAGAAATTATTTTTAATCAGTGTTCAACAAAATATCCCCTTGAGCCACCTGGCCATAAAAGTTAAAAAAAAAAAATCATCCCCACTAAATGACTTAAGTTCTTAAAAAGAAAATAGCAAGGGACCCATTATAATTTGGGAATTTTTTTTTAACCACTAAAAAAAAATTGCCATCAATTCAAGAAATCACATCTTAGAAAACCTGTATCATACAGGAATTAGGATCAAAGATAAAAGCGGCAGATTGGCAAGTCTAGCAGAGTAGTTAGTGATAACAGAGAGAAATCCTTGGTGTTCATGCACATGTGTAAGTGTCCGGGAAATTTAAAGTATGAACAAATGCTTCTGCTGATCTTGCCTCAAGCTGTGGGAAGTAGACAAGAAGACATGATCTTTTAAGTGTTCTAGGAGAGAGTTTAACTTCTCTCTGTGTTGGAAAAATGACATTTTGAAGAAATTAGCACAAAAACTTCTCTACTGATAAGAGTTGGCTCTTTAGCTCGTGGTGACGTTACATCATTTCTAACAAAGGGGAATCTCTGTTGGTGAAAGACACATGGCCCCTTGATTAGCATTAAATGCCCCTCCCTAAGGTCACTTGTTCATGGCTGGTGCTCCTGGCCCCAGTGATTTACTTGGTTTACCTCTATGCTTGTCACCACTTACCAACCAAGGCAGAGAAGGGTCATAAAACCTTTCTGTTCTTTATATCCAAACAACCACTCAGGTCATTGTAAACATGCAGGCATCTTTTTCCGTCTGTCCACAGAAGCTCCCACTTCATTTTCTTTAACTTCCATAGCATTTCAAGATGTGAAGCCTGATTTTCTGGATGGGCTGAGCCAACCTCTTTTTTCTTAGTGGAATGTCACTTGGAATTTTTCCCATTTAAAAAAAAAAAGAAAAGGAGGAAATATCCGAGGACTGAAAACTCACAACCCTAATTTAAGCACTGTTGGGTTTTCTGAGTGTTTGGGAGAGTTTGGGTGTGTATATGTGGAAGTCTCTAAAAATCCCTAATTGTTAAACACACACACACACACACACACACACACACACACACACAACTGAGACAGGAACAGCATGGCCTAATCTATGCAAATAAAGGCAGACTTTTTGGGGAGGGAGGAAAGAATTTGACTAAACACAGATTGCCTGCAAGCTGGCTCCACTTGTAAGGAGTGGGAACGTTGCGCTCCATCATTGAGTCTTCAGATCAGGGACACAGGAAGAATTCTTAGCTGCCAGATGTGCTGGTCTCTGTGTTCGCCCAATCAGTGAGGGAGCAAAATGAATGCTGGCTTGATCAGAACAAATAGTACTTCTCAGATCTTATTTATTGTGTCCAGTTATTCTTATTTATTAGGTAAATTCGGGGCAAATCAGACTTTAAATTTTAAATAATGTTTCCTGCTAGCAGGACACAAAACTCCTTTCTAACGACAGGACTGTTTTGAAACCCCTTCCTGATGTCTGCTCCGGCAGTCCCATAGGAAGTAAATCCACCATAAACCTCCACTGCCATGGAAGAAGGTCTCCCCAATACCTTTGTTCTTCCCCCAGCTTGTTTTCCTGCTGTTGTTACATCTTTAAGCATCTTAGACCTTTTAAAATTGTAATCTCCTCTGCTAAGTTTTCAGTAACCTTGGGAGCTGATAAAGGACTCTAAGGAGCCTTTCGAAGCTTCTTCAAAGTTCTATAGTTGGTTTTTCTGATAAGAAGTGGCCAAATCCAAATGCGGTTTTACATCATCGTAGTTCTTTCTCTGCTGGAAAAGCTGCTATCTTTGGGGATACTGTGCCTGGTAGAATGAGCCACCAGGACCGTGTCTGACCAGCTCAGGTGTGCACGGAGAGCTAACAACTCCCTGCTCACTGTAAAGCTGGTGAAAGCCCCAGTGAATGATCATGTCACAGCTCAGATTTTGGTTAGGCCACTTCTCAGATCATTCTGTCATGAGGTTCCACCGTTCTAAGGATTTTTCACCAAATTTCCTGTCATTGTGAAAGAACTAACTCACATTTCTGTGTGTTAGTCTCAGAATTAACTTTGAGATGAAAATTCTTCCTGGAAATACTTCCTGTATGTGCCTCATATCCAAAACAACTTTGCATGTAGGAGGGGCTGCTTGGGCTGAATATGCTCTGTGGAACTTGATGACATGTACCATGTCTTTCAGGTTTTCTTTTTTTTCTCTCTGTTCCTTTTGCTTTCTCCTCCTTCCCTTTTTCTTCCTCTCCCTCCTTTTCTTTCCCTCTCCTGTTCTTTCCTCTCTTACTCCCCAGGAGACAATATGTCATAGTGATTAAGGACTTGGGTTTAAGAGGCAATGGGTGTAGATTGAACGCTCAGCTCTACCACTTACTACTGAGGTTATTTTGGGGACATCATGTGATGGCTCTGAACCACAATTGCGTGTTCTTTACTAAGGAATAATCCCTTGTCTGGGTTGGTTTTTCAATAGAGAAAATACATGTAAAGCACCTTTCATGAAAGCCAGATACTAGTAGTTTCCATTATAAATGATAACCATTATTATTATTCATTAATTCATTCATCTGTTGCTGAGTCCCTACCATGCTGTAAATATTTTACATGTATTGTTTATCTTCACCATCATTTCCTAGAGGTCTAAGAAATGTCCTTTAGAAAAAAAAAAGAAAAAAAGAAAAGTCCTTTAGGATTTTTAGTAACAGAATTGTAGACACCCATAAATAAGAGAAACAAGTAACATCAATCAACCACAAATAAAAAGAGCAAAATATGAATAAGGTAGCAAGAAAAAGAGATTTATAAATACTAATATAACAATTTTGATATAACAAATACTTTCTCAAGAATAGCCTCAAACAATAAATATTTTAATAATGAAGCCCTGATTTATAAAGTTCTCTGGTGCTTATTTTTCAAGAAAAACACACACTGGTCTTCTTGTTTCCATTCAAATTTCAGACCTTCCTCTGGAGACCATAGTTACATGGATATAGTCCGTTACCAACCTCTTCAAGGGTGTTTAGGTTATAATTGCTTCAATTCCAGGTTTCAAGGCCAGAAGGCTCTGTTTGTAGTTCTTGAAAACCTCCTCCACAAATGAAGACTGCCACCCTAGAGATAAACAGAGTTGTCAGTTATAAGGGAAAGTGAGGAGTATGTACCTAATGAATCTCCTGTTTCTTAGCCTCTTCTTATACTAATTAATTGTCAGGTTAGGCTTCTGAAAAGCCACTGTCATAGCATTACTCTGCAAAGAAAGCTTCCCTTTTTGCCTACTCTTTGTGAGATGTGGCCCAAACCCTATACTTGGCCAAGTTTACAGCTCCCTGTTGAATCAACTACACTCAAACCAGTCTCCTCTGGATGCCTGGATGGCTCAGCCATTGAGCGTCTGCCTTTGGCTCAGGGCGTGAAGTTCTGGGATCAAGTCCCACATCAGGCTCCCTACATGGAGCCTGCTTCTCCCTCTACCTATGTCTCTGCCTCTTTCTCTCTGTGTCTCTCATGAATAATAAAATCTTTAAACAACAACAACAACAACAAAAACCAAAAACCTGTCTCCTCATTAGATCGCAAGCTCACTTCATATTTAGCAATTCTGGACATGGTAATTCTCCTATAAAATCAAGCTGAAGCTCTATTCCCCCCTGAAGTGCTTTCTAGCCACTTTAGTATAGTGGGCAGAGCCCTGATCTGAGAACAAGAAGGCCTGGTAGCCCTAGCTCTGCTGCTAACTGGCTGTGAGATGTGAGACACATTGCTTCCATGGTCCACATTCTAGTTTCTTCAATGTGAAATGAGCCAGTTGCACTAGGCAACTTTGATGTTTCCTATGGCTTATCTTGATGGGCTAGAAGAGTTTATATCCTTGAACCTCTTCTGTTGCATATGCTTAGGCCATTCATTTACCATTCACTTCCTTATGCTTTTAGATCTCTTGTTTTGTTCTTAGTTACCCAATCACAAAAAGTCTACATCTACCCTTCCCCGATCTTGTATTATTTTATACACTGTGTGGAAGCAACTTGACTTAGTATCTTACTTTCAATAGATGTTCTCTAATAATTGATTGACATATAGCCCAGGATCAATGGGTCCTCATTGATTTTTGTGCTCTGGATGACATGGAATGTAAATAAGAGCCGTTAATTAAGAATCTATCCCCTTTCACTTGGAAGTTTTACATGCAGAACACAGTAGGGGGTTTCTATTAAAAAAATATGGGTTGGATCTGTACCATAAATATTCTTCACTGTCCATTGTAAAATGGGAATATTTTAATAGTATCTATATCTAAGAAGTAAATGGATCAATATAGAAGATGTAGTGCTGGGGATCCCTGGGTGGCTCAGCGGTTTAGTGCCTGCCTTCGGTCCAGGGTGTGATCCTGGAGTCCCGGGATCAAGTCCCACATCGGGCTCCCTGCATGGAGCCTGCTTCTCCCTCTGCCTGTGTCTCTGCCTCTCTCATGAATAAATAAATAAAATATATATAAAAAAGAAAGAAAATGCTGTGCTGATAGTGCCTGGTACAGTGCGAGTGCTCCCTAAAAGTAAATTCAAAAAAAGAGAAGCAGATAATAAGAGTGTTTCTTTCGAAAATCCAAAGAATTGGTCATTACAAAAGATTTTGGTTTGTATATATATGTGTCAGCTTTCATCATAATCAAAGAAATTGTTTCTTTCTAGTTGTTAAGAGTAGAAATAAAAAGATCTGGGTTCTAATTATTATATTTTAGTGCTTCCTTTGTTCATTTTTTCAGCTAATACATATTTATGGATTGCCTGTTCTATTCTAGGCAATGTTCTAAACCAATTTGGGCAATATTCTAAAACAGCATTGAGCAAAACAAGACATGGTCCCTGTTCTCATTGTTCTTATGGTCTAAGAGGGAATGTAAATGTTTACTATTTCAAATTCGATGAGTGTCCAAAAAAGATAGGAGCCGAGTTCTAATAAGCAGAGAAAACAGGTATCCCAACTGGTCAGTTAGGATCTTTTTCCTCAGGAAAAGATGAGCTGAGGTTTGAAGGATGATTAAGAGTTAACCTGGCAATGGGTGGAGAGTGGGAGAAGGGTGAGGTTGGGGAAAGAGACTTGCTTGTTCCAGCATAGATGATGTGCAAGTAGGCATTGAATGGGAGCTAATGTGACTTCCTGGAAGTCTGGAAAAATTTTAGTGAGACTGTAAAATTAAGAGAGAGGAGAATGGCATAAGGAAGGCTGGAGAAGTAGGCAGGGGCAAGCCTATGCAAAGTCTTATAAGCCAGGGGCAGAGGGGTGGGAAGCTTAGTTGTCATCTTATGAACAATGGACAGTCCTTGAAGTATCAGAAATGACAATAGACATGACTAGATTTGCGTTTTGGAAAAAAACAAAAGCAAAAATCTCTGACTGGTTGTCATATAGAAAGCCAGAATTGATATTAGAAGACCAGTTAGGAGGTCATTGCAATAGTCTGGGAGAGAGATGTAGTGACTTTCATTTGAGTGGTAATGAGTGGAGATGGAATTAAATGAGAGAATTTGAGTTATTGAGGAGGAAATAGACAGGACCCAGAGATGGGTTGGAGACAAGGATGAGAGGGAGAGAGGGCTTGAGGCTACCCGGCCTTTGGCTTCTTCAGCCTAATGGATGGAGGGGCCATTCCTCCTCTGGACATCCATCCCCAGGGTCTTGTGAGTATCCGTGAAAGAAAGAATGGTCATGAAAATGTTCTGCAAACAGTAACCTTCTACACAGATGTTAATTGTTAGAAAGAGGCCTACGCAAACTCAGGAAGAATCAGAGAAAGGAAGGCACGAGTGTGTTTTCTCGGGTATCAGATTGTTTTCACTTAGGATTCAGCTGAGAGAGGGCTGTGTAATGAACACTTGACTAGCAGTTCTGCCTTAGCAGTGTCCTAATTGGAAAAGATTCAAGAAGAAAGAAAAATTAACAGGCTGCTCCTGTCCACATGTCTTGAATATTACTCCAAATGAGCCATTTACACACAAAGAAAAGAATTCAAGGCAGAGAGAATATTTATTCTTTTTACTTTTGCAATCCAAGGGGCAAGTCCCACGCCTCTTCTCTGCTGAAGGGAGTTTTTTTTTTCACAAAATGTGACTGCTCCTGATCTGATGTATGTTGATGTGATTGGTTATCCCAGACCCTCTGGCGTTTGTAAAGTTAAACACTCTTGGTACCATAACAGGGACAACAGCAACAAGAATCACTAAAAGTACCCATTGTACTTCTGTGACATCTATAAAATGAAAGCCGTTTCTGCAAAGAATAAAGCTGGTCTGAAGGAAGCATATTATTTTGCATATTTTATGTACATACTTTCCAAGAAATATGACCTTTATTTCCTATTTGGAGTGGAGTGTAATCAGGACTTGAGTAGCTAGTGTAACAGGATCATTAAAAGGGATATTTTCACTGACATTAGAGGTCTAAATGGCCACTAGGCCTTATATACAACCTTGGCTCTTTCCTGTCTACCCAGAGTTAATAAGTGATAAGGCCGGGAGAGAGATAAATCACAGAAATCCCTGTCCAAAGAAAACATATTGACTACAGCCAGGCAAATAACAGACCATAACCAACGGTCCCATTCATCATTCATGTAATAGGGATATAAAGTATTTCCTACCAATGAAACCATATAGAAGGAAAAGGCAGATAAGCTTCCCCAATCTAAGGCATGTGATTTGGTTATTAAGGGACATGAACTATTTGTCACATGGCTTTAATCTTTAAGATGTGTTGCCATTTCGAAACTATAAATTTCTGGTCAGGGATTAGAAAGCTATTAACAATAAAGGTAGGAACTGAGCTTTATATGTATTCTTGCCAACATAATGCAACACTATAAAGTCTTGAACCTCTAATCTATTTAGTATGATATAACATGATTTGGTTTTCAAAGCCAATAAACTCTTTGGAGGTTTTCAAGGCTTTTGTTTTTGTTTTTATCCAGCATCCTGATAAATTAACCCTTCAGTTTTAACCGTGTATGTTGAAACTTTCTCTAACATCCTGGGGGGTGGAGTGGGTAACTAAACTAAATTTTTTTTTCTTTTCCTCCTTTCCTAAGACTTACTTCAAATGTTTGGTGGAGGGTTATTTTCTTTTTATTTGTCCGTGTTTGCAGTGCTGTGGATGCTAGTCATTCTGTTCATTGTTAACTAAGTGATGTGGCGCCCACTAGAGCATTAAAACTTGTTTTTCTTTATTGCAATATAGTATACTGATTTCAGATAATTTCAAAGTACTAATTGGAAAATTATTAAAATAATTTGAAAATTGCTCACATTTCTACCAGTTTTTAAAACATTAAACACTCGATAAGTGTTAGCTGTTGATATTTTTAATGGCATATGTCTTTCTTCCTATGCATATATCTGCCTCATTACCAAAATAAGGTGAGACCTTATGTCATATTGTGTAATTTGTTTTTTCGCTTAACAGTATATAGGAATCAATAGGTATTATGAATTTAAAACAATTTTTAGGTTTTAATAATCATTCCACATCTTGGTAGAGTCTTATAATGAGATAAACCCTTATCTTGTTGTAGTATAGATACCTGGGGATTTGGGTTCTGGTGGTCTCTTTTGTTTCCTGAAAACCTCCAGCCCAGGTCAGTAGTCTCCTACCCACATTCTTTGGTTGTACACATTGGTTGGGATCCATCAACCAACCCCAAATGAGGAAGTGGACATAGCTCTGAGGGCCTCATATCTCAGAGGCCCTCATATCTCAGAGGCTGGTTCCGGCTCCCACAAGCACATTCAGTTAGTGTGAAGCTGAATGAATGAACCACCCCCGGGGACCAGTGAGTTCCATAAACTTCCCCCCTTGCCATGTGAAGCAGTACCATACTTTCCATGCTAAATATGGGAACTCGTGTAAGAGGCTTAACATTTCTGAAACTGAAAAAAATCCAAAATTATAACAATCAGGTAGGAAATTTAGGCCCCTCCCTGCATCCCCCTCCCTAGGATAGCAACATTCCTTGCTACAGTTTTGAACTACTCTTTTCTCTCTTCTCCCTACTGGGTTTTCCACCCCAGAGGGCTTCTGACCACCTTTCTTCAGTTTTATCTTATCATCTCCTCCTTCTCCACACTTTTTTTTTTTTTTTTACAGTGGTATCTCTTTCAATCTTCTTTCTCTCTGTGTTACTGAAATGTAAAACATTCTCTCTACTTCCCCACCGAGAATCTATGTGAAGTCTGCTTTATTATTAGCCCATTTTATAAGAAAATTTAGCGAGGTAAAGTGACTTCCCCAGGGAATGTAGCTAATAAAAGGAGGAGCCAGAATTTGGATCCTGATTGAGGGAAACCAGAGCCAGCAAAGTGGCAAACCTCCTGTGGTACTACTTTAGCTCGTTCATTTTTGGAAATATGTGATTCCCCCAAATTCGACTGGTAGTGATGGGAGAGTGTGGGTATTTTTAGGATATGTGAGGTCTGACAGGAAATGAAGCCTTCTCTCTCTCTCTCTCTATATATATATATATATATATATAATACATATATAATATATAATATGTATGTATAACATATACATTATATATATAATATGTATGTATATTATATATGTATATTATATATATGTATTTGTATTTATATATACTGGTTTTTGGGTTTTTTTTGTGTTTTTTGTTCTTTTTGAGAGAGAGAGAGAGAGAGAGAGAGAGATGGGAGAGGAAAAGCAGAGGAAGAGAGAGAATCCCAAGCAGACTCCCTGTTGAGCCCAGAGCCCCATGTGGGGTTCGATCTCACGACTCTGAGATCACAACCTAAGCCAAAATCAAGAGTCGAAGGTTCAACTGCCTAAGCCACCCAAGTACCCACCCCTCTTTTTTTTTAGAGAGAGGGAGAGAGAGTAAGGATGCTTTCCATATTTTAAACAAGTTGTATCATTATGAATATAATGTACACTAATAAAGAAAATTTTATTTATTTATTTATTTATTTATTTATTTATTTATTTATTTATTAAGATTTTGTTTATTTAGTCATGAGAGACACAGAGAGAGAGGCAGAGACACAGGCAGAGGGAGAATTAGGCTCCCTGATATGGGACTTGATCCCTGGGTGGGGATCACACCCTGAGACAAAGGCTGAGCCACCCATGTGACCCCATACAGAAAATTTTAAAAACACAGAAAGTATGAAGAGATCCATTATTCCCATTCCTCAGAAACAACCATTATTTATTTTTTTTAGTCTTCCAATATTTTCCTTTGTGTTACTTTTATGAATTTTTATCAGAATGAATCACGTGGTTATATAATTTTGCATCCTACTTTGAATTTATTTTTTTATTTTTTTTCTACTTTGAATTTAATGGTAAAATAAACGTTTCCTCTGCTAATTCCAATTCTTCCTAAGTGCACTTTATCAGGCATATAATAGTCCATTTTGTGGCTGCATCATTCCCCCATTGTTGGATAGCCACATCTTTCCTTCCATAGAAGTTTTAACATCATATATGCCAGAGTAGAAGATGATCTTGAGCATAAAGCATTCCCCCATCTTCCCAACAAAAGTTTTTCAGTTTTAGGAACAAGTAAACTGTGTACATATTTGTAGATACTAATGAATCATCAAATGTCTACTTATAATATCTTATAAGATTATATATCTTATAATATCTCACATATTAATGTAGTTACACATGCATATTTAAAATCACACCCATTATTTACAACTTTTACAAATATGATTTTTTCCACTTTGAGGTTTACAGCCATCTTTGACATCAGTGTTTTTGTCAAAATCAGAGCCATTTTAAATCCCGTTGTATTCTACTCTCCGTTGTTTGAGACACAGCTCTTTTTAAATCTATGCATGATGCTTTTGCTGGAAATTTTATCCTAAGCCATCAGTAACTGTTTGCTATATTTAAATCATTTAAATCTCCAAAGATAATCACTTTCAGATACATTTTAAAAACTGATATTTAAAGGGCTTGTTTTCAGGAACATTGGTCATGCTGAAAGGCCAATGTGCTAGAAAGATTACTAAATTTATGCTAATTTTCTATTTCTCTTTTTTGTTTTGACTTCTTTAGGTGACCTTTATATGTATCCCCAAACCGCCCTTGCTTATGATTGTTCATGCCCCAAACAGCACTTAGTTTAAAATAACATAATTGGAAAAGAACCTTATCATAAGAGAGACTTTAAAATTACTCAAATATACATAACAAGGGAATTATTTTTTGAGAGGAATATTCTCTCCATCTATTTCAGCACTTTCCTATTGGTGGGTCATATGTCATATGTGATCCTTGATGCAAATTGAATCCCAAAGCACATAGGATTTCTGATTTGGATAAAGTAGGCTCACTCTTCTAAGTGGACCTCTTATGATTTAAGGTACTGAATGTGCAGGTGGAAACCATCCCATTCGTGTCAGATTGAGGAATTTCTGCCAAAACTTCTTAGTGGCGAGGGGGTAGACAAAAGCTGGGACTCTCTAAATTGAAGGCAGAAACAACAGGAGAGCAGACTTCTACTTGTGTCCTCTGCTCTTTGGCCTCCAAATGTAAATGTTCATCTTTTTCCTGTTAACGTTAACTGTGGTTCACTTCTTTACATCTTGGGTGGAACACCTGACCTGCTGGTCAGAGCAACCTAGAATCAGCATTCTGGTTCATGTTGACAAGTCCCAATGCCCAATTAATTTGGAGTTAATTAGATCTTTGTTTAATGCAAAAAACATTCACATTCAAATATCTGCAAAGAACAAGACCTTCGCAGTGATTCTGTACATGTGTATTATTTCCTTTTAGTGCTAACTGATTTTTAAAATATTCATTGAGACCAAGCCGCCTATTTGAGGTTAAATGGAGGTTTGGGTGGAGGAAAGTCTCTGGAGGATCTGTTCTGAACAAGCTTATAGGTCTGTATTTCTCCAGTCTCTTCAAGACTAGAAAAAAATGAAACATTTGCACTGGTTAGCTCAGAAGATATAGGGTATCATCTAAAAGGTTGAAAACTAAACTTACAAAGTTATTAACATTAAGCTAAAAAATTATGTGACTTGTCAGAAAGTTATGTCAGGGCGAAAGTATAGGCTTGGCTACCTAGCCCCTGCATGTCCAGCTGTGTCTTATGTCTGTGTAATTAAGTCAATTTAACTTCAGTGCAGTTTTCACAGTTGGCCAAATCTTTTCCATTCAATTCTTTTGTTAACCTGTGAGGTAGGAGGAACAGGTATTTTTAGCTTCATTTACAGTGTGAGAATTGAAGTTTAGAGAGAGATGAAGTGGCATATTTAAAGTCATTTAGGTCACCTAGTGATGGATCTGATATCAGATTTATATTACTCCAAATGATTGATTATTCTATGTGGTATCACATTTTTTACATCGACAAAATGGACTCATACTACTTTTACTCCTTTTTGTTTTGTTTTGTTTTGTTTTCTATGGCTGTAATTCACTAATTAGATTGGGGGCTTCTGGAGTTTTAGGCTACCTTTCTAGCACTCATGTTAATTTCATGTATTTTATACATAGTACTTACCATCGGCTGATATGAACTGGATTATTTTTCTGCTTACTTGTGTGTAGTCTGTATATCTCAAGAACATAAACTGCATGAAGGCAGTATCCTTGTCTGTCTTATTGGCCACTGTATTCCAGTGCCTAATACTGTATCTAGCACAGAGTGTGACAGCTCAATAAATGTTAGTCAAATCGTTGGAAGAACCTAGGCTGTCAATTTATGGAATGTGAACCTTAAAGATGACCTAGTTAACCCAAGTTGTTGACTTCTTTATAGATGAGGAAAACTAGGCTTACAGAGTTTAAAAGACTCAGCTAAAGTCACTCAGCTGGTAGTAGTATATCTTTATACTGGAGTCCTCTTCTTTGGCCTATCAGCCAAGAGCTTATCTCCACACTGTCTATTATTTCCCTTATGCTTTTAGTTATAAAGAAACTGTATGTCTATAGATCTCAGGAATCAAGACATGCCCCAGTTTGAATCCTGGCTCAGTCCATTTCTAGCTAGTTTCTTAGCCAATCTGAAACTTCATTTCAGCATTGTAAGATGGGAATTATATCTCATAGGATTGCTGTGATAATTAATTAGATGGTGCATAGTAAAAGCTTAGCACAGTGTATGGCATCTAGTAAGTGCTCTATTAAGTCTGAATTTTAGAGATGGAAAGGCCCTCAGAAATAGCCTAGGCCAATTTTCCTGTTTTGTGGAGGAGGCAGCTGAGGCTCTGATAAGGAAGAGACTTTCCCAAATCAACACATGATTGATTTGTATATATAACCAGAACATCACATAAAAGTGGATTTACTAATTATTTTTTAAAATGCCTTTAATATTTGCAAATATTTAAAGGCATCACAATTTTGAAAATATATGAAAATCCTTCAACCAACATCACCATGGTCACTTGGCAGGCTCTTTTTTAATTCTTTAAGGTCTTTGAATACACTCCTGAGAAAAAGATGTGATAGTAGAACATGTTGAATTTCTTGGGCCTCCAATATATGATCAGTATTTTTTAAAATGTGTCACAGACATCATTGTTCTGATCTGTTTGTTTACATCCTGTCTTTCTGTTGACAAAAGAAGAACAAACTTTTCTTCACCTCCAAGTACATCAAAGTCTCATAGGAAAGTTGACTGCCACTCCCACCATTGGCAAAGTGGAGTCATGCAATTTAAGGGCATTTCATTCATCCTTTCTTTTTGTGAGAGCCCAGTATTAGACAAAACATCCATCAGACACCCGGAAGATGTTGGGAGACCTCACTGGGACTGGAGGGTCATTTTTCCAAGGTCTAGATCAGGGAAGGACTTGATGGGGTCCACCTGAATGTATTGTCACTGCCACAAGCTACTACCTAGGGCCTGTGGGAATTCATGGAAAAGGTCACTTCTAGCCCCAGGCCATCTGTGGACCCTCTCATTTTGACTTTAAGTCTCAGTTCCCTGGGGTTCTAGAGGAGATAAGATGTGTTAGGCTTTGTCATATTTAGTGATCTTCTGCTTAGTGGGTTTGGAGGCAAAATCATCATCATTAGGATTAATGAGAGAGAGAGATTTGCAAGATGGTGGCAATCAGAGACAAGATTAAAACCTGCTTGGGGGGCACCTGGGTGGCTCAGTGGTTGAGCATATGACTGGTTGAGCATCTGCCTTTGGTTCAGGTCATGATTGTGGAATCCTGGGATCGAGTCCCATATCAGTTTCCCCACAGGGAGCCTGCTTCTTCCTCTACCTGTGTCTCTCATGAATAAATAAATAAAATCTTAAAAAAAAAAAAAACTGCTTTTGAAGAGATCTCTGCTACTCTCCTGGCACAATGAGGAGACTTTTTGCCGCTCGACTGCCTGATAATGCATGAATTGTCAGGTGCGTCCTACAGTAATCAGTGAGGAGAGTATCACTGTAGCAATAGCATACCCTATCCATGAAAACAACAACAACAACAACAACAACAACCAGATTATATAAGGGTATTCTACTCTATACCTCTGCTTGGGACTTGTGTTAGAATGCAAATAGATTTTTCTTCAGACCTTCCTAAAAAGGCACTCAGTTGTTGGTGAAAAGCACCAAAAAAAAAAAAAAAAAAAAAAAAAAAAAAAAAAAAAAAAAAAAAAAAAAGTTGGGGGGAGGGAGATGTCCATTGCTGCTAAATGTAATGAGTAGAGTAAAATGTAAAATATATTAATTCCACTTTCCTAACTGCAACTAATTAAGGGTGGCTCATTTAAAAACAGACCTAATTTAATCCACTAATATAAGTATTCAATTAAAGTTGCTCCCACTGCTTTCTTCTCCTCAGAATACTTTTTTGTATACTTATATATGAAGCATTCATGGTGTGAATCCTTTCATGGGTCTAGGTTGTAATGGAAGCACAGTTTCAGGACTTCATAATTGCCCAAATTAAATAACATGTATGTAAATGGAAATTTGAGTATAAATCGTGCCCTGCAATGCTGTAAGGAATTGAGTCCCTATATCCTGATACCTTTTAGCCTATCAGAATGAAGTGCTTCCCGTTTTATTCTATACTACTTAGAATAGTTTATTGCATTATTAAGTACATGTTACAAGAAGCACATTGTTGTTTAAGACTCATTGATTTAAGCAGAACTATTCTTATAAAGTTTCGTAGGCTTTTACATAAAAAGAGAAGAGCCCATATAAAATTATAAAACCTTAATGTAATATAACAGCCTATAATATAATATTCTCCCATTTTCTAAAGAAGCCTCCAAAAATTTTTAATGAGTTTATTAGGACTACTGTTTGTGAATTCGGGGATGTCATGTCTAATTAGACTTAATGGATTTAAGTATTTCTTTAATGAAATCTGTAGCTTAACTCGTCAGGGTTATATTCCTTGTCCTCCTGCCCTTAAAGTGATTTTACTTTATTTTTATTTTGGGTGGCATTAAAAAGAAATGAAAGACTATGATTCTGCCTCATTCTCAGATGGATATAGTGAAAAATACAGTGCTTATTATGAAGTTAATGTGAATTACCATGTAATTACCACTGGCTGCACTGTAATGATTATTTAGTTACCACTGAGCATTCCCTGCCAAATAACACACATTATTTCATAGGAAGCATAGAATTAACTCAAGTCATCCCGGAACTCACGGAGAGAGTTCTATTCCTGATCTCTTTTGTTAAGTGTAGGCGCTGCTAATGTTAACATCTAAATAATCAAGCTTGGAGCAAACCGACAGCAGAACAGGGTATGAGTTTACATGATTTGATTTGCTGATGTTTTAAACACTTAGCAGGAGACAGCTATAGAAGCCAATTAAATCTCTCCAAGGTGCATAGAGTTATCTCCTTTGTGAGAAACAATTTAAGGGAATTGCATTGGCCCTTTAACTGGAGGGGAGAAGAAGCATTAGGAATGAAATTTCAGATGCAAAGTGCTGATCAATGGAGCCTCCTTTTGTGTTTTTGAGCTTTGTGTTGTTTGGGCTGCTGCTATTTTTAAAGGATTTGCACTTTCATTTTGCAAGCACAGGGTTATGTTAAACTTTTCTCCGTGCAGTGTTCCTTTGGCTATTGATTATGATGTGCCTTTAAACAAGGCATTGTGTCTAAAAGAGTAAAACAAAAACAAAAACAAAAAAACATGTCAGTACATTCCGTCCCTTTCGGATACTGCATCTTACTTAGTGTACCGGAATTCCCAGTTTAAAGTAATCACAAAATTTATGGAGAAACGGATAAAAAAGGTTGTAAAATATCGATTTGGGGAAAATAATAACACAACTCATCTATAATAAGAAGAAAAATGAAGCAATAATTCAGGGGGTATCGAGCGGCTTGCTGCTGGGAGTATTGATCCAGTCCTTTACGGTCTAAGATCGCACCTGAGATTGCTCTGAAAGAAAGAACAGCATTCCTTCGCTCATTATTTCTCAGATACCATCGCCTTGTTACACAGGCCCTGCAGAGTTGGGGTTGTTGCAGCGGGACAGTGGGACCCGCAATAATAATAATAAATAAATAAATAGCTCAGAAATCTATATTGCCTGAAAGCCCCGGTGCCTGGTCTTAATAACACATTGGCTCTGATTTTATAAATTCTTCGTTGCCTTATAGGAGCTAATGACAATTCCAATACTGTGTGGTTCATTTCAGGAACCAAACAGATCTTCATCCTATATAATGGGATCTTGTGTTTGGAAGGAATTCTTGTCTTGGCTGAAGAAGCATGCATCTGTTGTGTTTCTTCTTAAGTCACTAAATGGAAAACAATACATGTATACCGTTTGAGCTATAGGAAATGTTGGCTTGAGTTTTCACGTGGAATGGCTTTAGAGTTTCAGACAATCTTTGGATGAGGCAGGAGTAGTATTGTTTCTGAGCAAAATCTTTAATATGACCCGAAACTTTGAAATCCACATTCACAAATCATGAATTTATAAATTTAACTATAAGATGTTAAGTGACAAATTGACTTGGCAATGTGTATAGTCATCACAGTAACTCCTTGAAGTGGTGGGCTGTGTTTCATTGCTGAAGAATTCTAGGTTCTGTCTAGACTTGAAGATTATCCTATAAATAATGTTGGGGAAACATGATTTTTTTTTGCTCTCATTATACTGTCTTAGCAGAAAGGGTGCTATAATATTCAAATTCCAATTTAATAAAAAAAGTTTTGATACCTGTTATGTTTCAGGCATCTTCCAGGCTTTGTGATCCAGAAAGGTGAAGTTCTTGCCCTCAAGACATTTATAGTCTAGGAAGGGAAAGAAGGCAGTACACAAGTTAACTAGTAAATAAGATAATTTTCAAATTGGTAAAAGAAATTGGTTATGAAAGAAATAAGAGGGTGATCAGTAGAACATAATTGGGATGGAGGGGTTTCTGTAAGTAACAATTAGTATCATAGAATATATACAGTATACAGATGAATAATACTTTGTGCATGCACAGCATCATGTAGACAAACACGGTTTTGTTTCTAAGCATCCGTAGATTTTTTTCCCCAGTGCTGAAGTCATGCTGTCATTTGCCCAGAGGATTCACATTCCTACCCCATCCTCCAGTCACTCTGTGATCATTATCTAGAAATATGAGCCATACTGGCTGACTGTGTTCTCAGCAGATCGAGCATCCTGAAATTTCAATAAGCATTGATCCATGTCATTGCACCAGATCCTTGAAATTGTTGTTTCTATAATATTTGTCTGTCCTTTTCTGATTGTAAAAGGAAAAAAAGTTCTATGGAATAAGAGGCTGATGATGCCTGGTGTCAATAAAGGTGGATGGAGAGGGAAGGATGGAGAAGTAGAAAGAATAAAACATCCAACTATCAAGACTAACTCCCAAAATAGCTTTCAATAAACTGCAAAGCATACCCCTCTTTCTTTATCTACAAAGTAAGATTGAAAGTCATCACTGAGTCTTAAACTGTGAATATTGAAATTGTGAGATGTATGGTACATTTAGTAGAGACGTTGGTGAAGTGCAGAAGTCATTTTAACTTTGTCTTTTAATTTTAAAGATTTATTGGCTGCAAGGAAAGAGAATATTTATAAGCGTTCTTAGGTATTCACAAAACATGTAGTTGCCAAACAGTGCAAAGAATGGAAAGAAATCATCATTACGAAGCTGGATGATTCAGGAAATGTGGTGATAAATATGGGAGTGACAACATATTATCTCAGCCCCTTCTAGCTCCACATTTTTGAGTCATGATTATCAAGTGTATCACTGTGGGGAATGTGCTAAGTCAGTTTGGAGCTAGGGGAATTTTAGTTTTAAAAGAATAACCAGGCAATGTTTGGGAAATACAAATACAATAAATGATGTCATATCATCTCAGCTTGAATAAATATATATTGTATCATTTGCTTCTACCCTTTAATTTCCTGTAATGAAAGTGGCAAGCAACAAGAAGGCAATTAATTGCAACAATGATTACTTAGCTTCTGTAGTGCCTGAATTAAAATGAACATTAAAATTACTTTTCTAATAGCTCATATGTTTGTGTTTTTTAAAATCATTAATGCTTTTAAATGGCAGGTGCATTTGATTGTTTTAAAACACTCATTTTTCCCACTTTGCAAACAGTTTGTCAAAATGAGCGGTTGGCTATTTTGTGTTGTTGTCCCAAATTCATGAAGATAAATGTCATATCATAGCTAATCTATTATCTTTTTTGTTGTTGCTTGTTTTTTTTTTTTTTTTTTTTTTGATTTGAGACAAGCTGCTTACTGAAAAGCAAACTTGTGGTTGTCACTGATTCATTTGTGTAAGCTAGTTCTCTCATTAGCAGAGTCTGGAAATCAGCAGTACCTATGGATGATGAATGAATGAGTGGATTAAGAGAATGAATGGGTAGATAAGAGCCCTACTTTCTGGCCTTTGACAGGTTACTTTACCATTTAAACCTCAATTTTCTTATCGGAATAATGGGGGAAATAAACACATCTTATTCACTACTTTGTTGTAATGATTAAAATAGATAATATGAGTAAAGCACTTAGCACATTATAAATGGTGCACATTAAAGGCTCAAGAAATGGTAGTTCTTATTATTGATGACTGTAAGTAGTTCTCAATCTGTGAATTGATTTTCTGACAATCTAGTTCTACTTGGCACACCAGTGTATTTACTAGTGCCTAGTACTATGCCTGGCCCAGAGTAGATGCTCAAAAAATGTTTGTTGACTAAATGAGTCCCCAGATGCTCGTTCATAAATAACAATGGCTATGGCTGCTAAGACCTCAAAGACACTTGTTATGTGCCATACACCATCGTCAAGATGTGATATATTTTTAAACATCTAATCTTAAAAAACCCACTAGGAGACAAGTACTATTATTATCTCCACTCTACACATGAAGAAATTGAATCAAAGAGGAGTTAAGTTATTCAAGGTCATGCAACTAGACTGTGGAAGAAACAGAGTTTGAGGTCAGGCAGACTGACTTCAGGGTTGTAAGCATTCAGCATTATCTTCAGTATTTAGGCACAAAGATAACATGAAATCTTGCAATATGCTGTGATCATTCAATAGATGTTGCTAATCATGGTCTACATGCTTGTTACTGGAGATACCATATAAAAGATGGGCATAGTCCCCACCCTCATGGACATTTAACTCTAATGGGTTTGACTTCCCAAATTTTAATTCATCCCATACTTCCTTTAGTGACTGTTAGAATTAGAGACATTTAGAGGCCTTACCTGATGCATTAGAAGGAGGGCCGTACACCTCTGTACAAAGGAGAGTGCAAGAGTAACCCTGAAAGAGAGACAGTGAGGGTGGCTGTAATGATTATTATAGGTTACTCAGCATACATCCTACCATCTCTTTAGACAGTATAGGACGCATGCCTTCTGAAGCCCTACCTGCTGCTGGACCCCTTCCTACTTTCAAATTCTGTGAGCAGATGTGGCCTTGCCATCTGTACCCCACCGACCTGTGGGGCAGTGCTGAGCAGAGTGCTGCTCCAGTCTAGCCATGAGGAGACAAGCCCCTGGCTCAGCCTGGGAAAGTGATGGAAGGGTATGTGGACAGAACCCATTTGGTCTTCTTTTCTGAGCATCTGGGTCAGGAGTCATGTTGTTTACAGAGAAGTCCTACCACCTGCTTCTTTTGTGTCCTGTGCCTCAACCTCAGGGCAATGGGATTTAGTGGACCACATTTTAAATCTGTGGCAGGATTTCCTAAAAATTTTTGTGTGTTTGACGATGTCACAATGTCAGTGATGCATAAACCTCATTCCACTCTGCTTGTTTCTCCTGTTGCGGCTTGCCTTTTTTATTAGCTCATTCACTCCTTTTTTTCTTTATTTACAAAATATTTATTGAGGAATGAGGGGGAAAAAGAGACTCCTGGAAAAGTCGAGTTTGTAATTTTGATCACTTTCAGCATGATGCCTGGTGTGGAGTAAAAAGTCCAGTAGTGGTTGTTGACTGGACAGATTGATGGATGGGTGAATAAAAAGAGAAGCAGAAAACTGTTTATAACTTCAAGGGATTATTTTTAATTAGGATTGCATTCAAACAAAATAATTTAAGTAACTCTTGAAGAATGAGTAAATCATTCAATATAAAAGGGGAAAAAAAGTAAAACCAAATCAAATTCATCCCAATAGGCTTCAGTGGTTTTTACAAAAACAAATCCATTGATCTAGAATCTCCCAGTTTCGTCTGCCTCTGCCTGTGGTTACCAGTCAAGATGACTGATTATCCTGGGAAAGGCTCTATAGCCTATCTCATAAACAGAACATACACACACACACACACACACACACACACACACTATCTCACATGTGGTCAGAAGACAGCTCAAACATTTTGTTTCCAGAGGCTGGGAAAGTTTTAGCTGTGGTTGAGATTTGGCTGAGGGGAAGAGCCTGCCAGAATGAGAGCTTGGATCTCAGAGGCTCAACCATGACCAGATGGTGTGAACTGACCTCAAGGGCAAAACACCCTCAGTAAGTTAGGATTCTGGGCCAACTCCAAAATTTATTAAGGTTTGCTACTAAGTTTTCTAAGCTGTGAAAGTACTGCAGACATTTTGGCCAGGTTAGAAATTTCAGGAAAAGAGCCTTAAAGAGAGAGAGAGAGAGAGAGACAGAGACAGAAAGGAACTGATTTCACAATGTGCCCTTTTAAATCAGGCAGCTCACACCTGTCCTGAGCTACACTCTCTTATTTATTTATTTATTTTTTTTTTTAAATATTTTTTTTTAATTTTTATTTATTTGTGATAGTCACAGAGAGAGAGAGAGAGAGAATGAGGCAGAGACACAGGCAGAGGGAGAAGCAGGCTCCATGCACCGGGAGCCTGACGTGGGATTCGATCCCGGGTCTCCAGGATCGCGCCCTGGGCCAAAGGCAGGCGCCAAACCGCTGCGCCACCCAGGGATCCCTACACTCTCTTATTTAGAATCTTGGGTGATTGTCTTTTACCAAACTATGGCTTGACTCTATGGGCACTAGTGTCCATATCCACTGGTAGACCCTGTCCCAAAACCTCTCATCTGTCTTCACAGGAATTCTCCTGATGTCCCCCCATGGCAACCATTTTGCGCAAAGTCCTGCACGTCCCTCCCTGCTCCCATGACGGATGTGTGTATGCTCAGCTCCTAAATATGCACTTGCTTTATGCAAAGCATTGTACTAGGTCTGTTATATGTCTCAGCCTTTTACCTTTTAAATTCTGTGAGAATTCCAGCTCTACCAAATATCTCCAAACCCCCTCACTGTCCCTGTCCTATCTCTTGCCTTTGGGTCTTCAGCTAACTCATCCTAAGAAGCTGCAAGGGGATGCTTTGAAGCTTGAAGCTTCTAAAAATGTACTGAAGTTCCTAAAGGAGAAGCAATTCTGTGGTTTCCATGAGTTTCATTCTTTGCCTTTCGATTGTCAATTCTATGCAAAGTGTGATGCAAAGAAATGGGGATACAAACATGGATCAGGTGTGCAGCAAAAATGAACTGAGGGCAGGCTGTGTTGGCATGATGCTAATCAAAGCGGTAAAATGCTCTGGTGGAAATCTAGGTGAATGGCTGCAGGGAACCCAGCCTGGGAAACCAAGGAACTGGAGACTGGGGAGTAGTTTTGGCTGGGGGACTGAGTATAGGATTCCTTTGAATTCTAGTCTCCTGCTTTCACCCCTTGTTATTGAGCTCCATCACGTTAAAAATAGATAATCTTCATATGTGAAAATTATATACTATAAGACACTATAAAGCTCTGCCCCATCCTTCTACCTTCCATTATTTTTGTCTCTTCATTAAAATATGTTCTACAGGATTCCAGGATCCATATGCAAATAATTTCTATGTTCATTATTTGCATTCCTCTCTCCCTTCTTACCACCTCCCCCCATGAGAGATTTTAAGGCATTTAGGTATTTATCTTGTTATGTAAAATTTTGAACATTCACTTCAATTCAGTTTTGAGTAAGAGCAATAACTTGCATTGAAGTGAGTAGAGTTTTGTATCTTCATCCAGTGCCATCCACTTTTCTTAAAGGGTGATAAGGTGCTTGTAATGATGAGCAAAGCACATTGGGGCCCTTGCCAGATAAGGAAGGTGGATTTGGAAATAGGACTGGGAGTGGAAGGCACAGGTGAGGGGGGCTTTTATGGATAAGTTTTTAAAATAATACATGAATGAATGAAGAACACCTCAACCCTGATTTAAGAGTAAGCCTTTTCATTTGCTTCTCTCTCAAGATGCCCTTTTGTGGGTTTCTCTCTAGCTGGATTATTGCAGTTTTTGAGCATTTTGCTGTGAAATCCTCCTATTTTACTGCACCATTATTTTGTTCTAGACTACATCATCAGTTAAATAGTTGGGATTGAGATACATGTGAAAACTATGGTCAGCTGGGTCTGTGCTCAATGAAAAGTCATTGCTAGAGGGTTGGGGTAACATGATGCTACAGGTAGGGAATGGCTTTTCACCAACACCAAAGATTTATTGACTTTTGGACTGGAATGGTCAGCTTCTATATTTCTAGAGAGTAAATTACCTCTTGTTAATTGTGATGCCTTAAAGAACATTTTGGATAGCGAACTTTGGCTAGAGCTTCGTGCAGTAATATGTAAAAAATGCAGTTGACCAGAAGTTTACAGTTTTGACTAATAGGATTATTAGTCAGTGAGTAATACTTCAAGTTTGCCAAGTCCCAGTTTATAGCTAGATCTTCATAAGTCAGAACTTAGTGTTCCAACAGTCAGAGGCACTATACTTGCAACTTTAATCTCAGATAGAAAAATATTAGCAAACGCTCCATTTTGGCCAAAAAATAAAACATAGGGGTATTGCCATTATACCAGGTACTTATGTTAAATTCAGTTGGCTTCGTTTGTAAGATACAAAATACAGGTGATCATTGTGGTTGTTGCAATATGTCTGAAAGTAAACTTTTTGGAAGTAGAAATTTAAAGAAGCCATATGGTACTATTAAGTAACATGGGCCCTGGAGAATTTGATCAATGAGGATCGACAATTTTGATGAAATTATTTATTGTCTGGATAATTTTTTTTATTGTCTGAATAATTTGTTGTGCCCAGCACATAGACATAATCTACATAGCTAGTAAGGCAAAAACAGTGGTCAATTTAAGGAATAAAAGAACACATTCAACCCAAAGTTTAGCACAAAGGGGGAAACAAACCCCCAGCTGGTTTATCGATTTCATTGTTTACACTCCAGCCCGTGGTTTTGGTGTGGTAGACACACATCATGGGTTTCTTGTCTTTAACATTCACTACCTTGAATAAGGAAAGTGTGTTGGTCTAAGATGGTAGCCAAGATCCAAGAGATAGCTAAAAATTTCCTTCTACTAATAATCTCTTTCTTGTCTTTCGTTCTGTTTCTAGGTATGTGTTTCAGTGATTTCACTGTTAATTGTTTTTAATAGTTCCTCTGAAGTTGGTGGCACTTTTGGGGAGAATAAGTTGGGGATGTACACAGCCTTTCCTCATTAAGAGATTTCCTGTTATACAATGCATTCAGGTTGTCAGCTTCTACTCCTGTTTCCTTTCATTCTTTCTTTCTTTCCTTTTGAACTTGAGCTCGCTTCACCAGAGGGAGAAAGACTAGCTCGATTGTGTTATCCTGTTAGATTGCTTAAACCATGTTTAGATAAAAAATTACTTTATGCTTTTCTTACTGCAGTTCATGATTTCCATTTTGTAAGGCATCTTTTCTAAATTTTGTGCTTTATTATTCTTGCGGTGTTGAGCGAGCGAAAACAAACTCTAGTTCATAATTCACTTTAAAGAACATACCCTTTCTTTCTATTTTCTTGTTAAAACCAAATTGTGTGCAATTTGTAGGAAATTGAAACCACATTTTTCACTTAACTTTCCAAAATTAAAATTTATGGGGAAAAAGAGGCAATAAAACAGTTACAATCTGGTCATCTATAATTATCTATGTGGTTTGAGCAGTTCCACATTTAAAAAAGTGACACCGAGAACTTATCAAGATTTTACAACCATGGGACATTTCACTTCTCTTTTGTTGCTTTGGAACCAAGACCTCCACCAAATGCTCAAAGTTACACCATGAATTTAGAAATTAGATGTATAAAGAGTGAACTTTGAAATGCATACAAAACAATGGACCGTATCTAAAAATAGTCGTTTTCTGCTCTCACTTAATAATGAAATTTATTACAGTAAATTTTGCCATTATATACTGTTCTTATTTCAAGTGTCATCTCTGATTTCAGTTGCTTAGACATTCTTTTGTCATGCTTTACCTGGTAAGAAGAAACCACAGAACCAGCCAGACGCACTATTTCTGTTTATTGGTGTGGCCATTGCAGTCTTGGTATCTCTACTCCCGTGCTCCCTCCATTGTGATGAATCCCCTAGGAAAAGGGTCCTTGAGGACAGATGGGTGCTGAGCTATAACATTTTTCTCAGAATAAATAGTTTTTTCCTTCCCTTGTTCTTTTGCTATCTTATTGCCTCCATAGTATAACAGTAACAAGTTTTGGATTCTAAAAAATTAAGAACTTCAGCCTTAGCTCTTACTATTTCCCATTGTGACATATGCCCATAATTGGACAACTTGGTGCAGCCCTGTTAAAGTACTTCATTCATTCATTTTTTTTTTCATTCAGCAAACACTTATTGAGCACTTATTTAGTTTTGAGTCTTATGTTAGAGACTTGTAGCAAAAAAAAAAAAAAATGCTACGGACAGTCCTGGCATGTAGTATTTTGTTGAACCTCAGCATCTTCATTAACATTTTGGAAATGTATAGATGGGCAGATCTTTGACAAGTACAGAAAAAAACCATTTAAAACCACTAGAGTACTGACTTGAATTCAACTGAAAATGACATTTCTACCCTAGATGAGCTTATCAAAAAACTTACAAAGACTTAAATGTTTTGCAAGTATTTTAACCGTGTCCATCTCTTCATTCTGATTTGCACAAGTGAGAATTTTATTTTACTTATTCTACTTAAATTATATCAATTATTTATTATGTGTCACACTGTTCTAAGTGTTTTACAAATATTAATGCATTTGACCTCTATGAGCTAGGTATTTTATTGTCCTGATTTTACAGTTAAAGAAAGTGAGGCATGGAGTGATAAAGTCATTTGTCAGAGTTAATCAAGTGGTAAGTGGAGGAGCCATTGTCAGACCCAGGCAGTGTGGCTCAGGAACCAATCCACGTAACTGCTCTGTTTCATTGTCTTCAAGAAGAACTTCAATATTTATACCTTTATTAAAAGAGTGACAATCT
The DNA here is from genome assembly GCF_053574225.1 of Canis aureus. Taxonomy (NCBI): domain Eukaryota; kingdom Metazoa; phylum Chordata; class Mammalia; order Carnivora; family Canidae; genus Canis; species Canis aureus. Next base: position 53,551,153 of record NC_135614.1, read on the forward strand.
CTGGGTGTCCAACACTTGGAACACGTCTGGTAGGACTCTGTGGAAAACTTACTCTGCTTGTAAATGGACAGGTTTTCAAAGAAGAGCCAATACAGAAGCCCCTGGCATGTGACAGGTTTCAAATATTTTGAGCCGAGATGTATGCTAGTTATAGAAAATCTGAAGAACAGGATAGAATAAGAAATTAACATCATCTACTACCCATCACCCAGAGTTAACTACTGCTAACATTTTCATTGCTTCTTTGATATTTTTTTCTATGCATAACAAATGTATGTAAACATTTTTTCATATTTGTGGTTGTACTATATATGTATATACACACACATAGTTTTACATCCTGTTTTTTTAAATGTAGCCTACTAAGCATTTTCCCACGCATTAAAACTTCTTCATAAACATAATGTTAAAAGGCTGCATAATCTCCCACAGTGTGGATTTACTAAATTTATCTATTCCTCTATGGCTGGGTATTTATGTTGTTTTATATATACTTTTAACATGATATACTTCTTGTTCTTTTTTTCTAAGTTTGATGCTTTAGAAAACATTTCATTTCTGGAAACTAAATATTCTAATCCTTTTTGAAATACTTTAAAAAACTGTCCTCAGTAGTTCCTTTTAGTAAAAGGTAGATTTAAAAATATGTATTTCAAATGATTTTGTTTTTATTATTTTAATATTTGCACTATAAAATAATGCTACAAAATATATAATAGTGGAAGTAAAATATGTCCGAGCATACAAATGAACGTGCGATTAGCCTAGGAAATTATATCTAGCTATAAAGTGAGCATATTAAAGCTCTTGTACATATTAATACAATCAGCCATACCTTTTAATGTGTAAGTGTTTAATCTATCAGTGTCCTTTCTCTTTTTTATCACCCAGCTGCAAACTGGATTCATTTTGGAATAATTACCTTTGGTACTAAATGTATATTATCTGCTCAGTTAGGAAGGAGATTGGAGAGAATTCAGAAATCAATAGTAATAAAGTAAACAGAGAGAATGGAATCCATTTCCTCTCTTAGAATTTATTTGGATCCACTCTGCTAAAGACAGGGACCCTGTCTAATGGACTTTAGACAGAGGACCACAAAGAAATTCCATTGGGATCAGCTCTCCTTTAAGAATTGATCTGATATTTCAGTAAATACCCTCCTGTTAGAATATTAAAATATAGGACTTTAATGACCCCAGGAAAGCTTTGACTTCTGTTTACAGAATTGATTTTAGTTTCTCTTTCAATGTTTATATGTCTACAACTGGGCGTGCCTCCTTTATGCCCAGCCTCTCTCTGGCCTTCATGAAACTATTTTTGACAGAGGATTGATGTTGGAGTCACTGGTGTTATGCTAACTACAATCTCATTGTCCGAAGGGAAATAAATCCAGGGCCCCATATTGCTGACTATAAAGGAGGCTCTCTATAAAGTTTCAGTGTTGGTGTCATCAAGAGGAAAGATAATTTAATACTCAGATTGGGACAGGTCTGTAGTAGCTCTCCTTTAGCACAAATGTGAGAGAGTGAGTTTACCTTGCCCAGACCTCTAAATATTCTGGCAGGCTAATGAAACTCAGAGAATTGGCATGCCCAGCTTCCCTCGTTGACATTCTAAATCCCACAGCCAAGAAAATATTCCTGCCACGTAAAGGAAACTCATAACTGCTGTTATTCAGTGTGTGTTTATCTCCCTCATGTAATACTGTTATTTTGTTTTCTCCAAATCCTAGACTCTATGGGAGCTTATTGACTTATGTCACAACTAATGGCATTACTACGAGCAGGTGTACTGGAACCCCACGTTCACACTGTGTCCTACTGAGTGTGGTTTTCATTGTAGGGTGGTTGGTCTGGGATTCAAAATGACCTGATTTGGTGCCTTCAATACCAAAGCCCAAGGTCAGGGCTATGGTGAGTCAAAGATCTCTTTTCTGTGTTCTGAGTTAGTTAGAGCTGATTTCCGAATCTTGGCCAAGGGAACACAGTCAGATTCTGAATTTATTTCAAAAGCAAAATCAGGCTAAAAAGATGGCATTGCATATTTTGGGAAATGGATCTTCCTGATTCAGGTTTCTAATATTTTTGTGGCAATTTTCTTAAAAGTTCAATAAAGCCCAAATCATTTCCCATGCAATAAGAAATTCAGTACGCTTCTATCTTTTACAAAGTCTAATTATAAATGTCTTCATCATCAGAGTCCCAGTCTTACACCCTTCTGACTTCCACACTCAGTAAGAGGTACAGTTGGCATATATCTCCCGCAAGAGACTTGCTGCCCCTGGCACAGAAAGGCTATCAATCTCATGTCTCTTCCACAGGGACTTGCCATGCCATGGGGAGCAACCTGACAAGAGTTTTCAGGGGGCATACCTCAACCCCTGCTAAGATCTTTCTGCTTTGTAGAGAGAAAGAAAAGTAGGACTTTGAAACAGGCCAAAATATTTCAGGAGAGAAATGTGCAATTAGTTCTTCCACCCATCTCCCTTGCCATTATACCGTCCTTTTACGTCCATGAAACTCTATTTGCAAGCCTTGCCTTCCCTCCACAGGCACATTTGAAGCCTGCTTAACTGGTATTCCGAGGGCAGAATGGCATTATTTGCGATTCCCTTGCAATCAACTCAGAGCACGGACGGGAGGATGTCAGTTTTGCAAGGACAGCATTACTGGCTGTTCTCTCTGCTTAGCCCCAGAATGCTCGTTTGCTTGTGAAGACGAAGGCTTAATGTGTTCCCTTCTTCTCCCCTGTCCTCTCCATATTCCTGCTGAATCTCACATTCCTCTAAGCACAGCCCTGAGAGCTCCAGCCTTTCAACAAACCAGAAAGAGGAAGACGTTCTCTGAAAATGAGGCATTAATCGTTTGTGAATCCGAAGATGGTTAACTGATGTGTGCATTCAATTAAGATAAGGATTTTTTTTCAGTTAAGAGACTCCCCAGGAAGAGAGGGTTTATTCTCATTTCTGGGGTATGAACAGTTAATGAAGAAAGCATATCACAATTCCACCCGTGTTACCCAGAGCTGCCTCAAGATTCCATACAATTGTCAAGTTACTTGATTAAGGAAAACTTGCCAGGTGAGGTTAAACAAGCTGGAAGGTGGTAATGGAGAAGTGTTTGTCACTTCTCATCTTTCCTAAGGGTGACATCACCACCATACACCTCACAGAAAATGATTTGGGGCTTGGTGTGATTCAGTTTGGAAAATTTTCCCGTTTTAAACTTATGTCAAATCTTGATACAGCATATGTAGGTATGTATTTGTATTTTCAAGTCGAAGCTGGATAGTTTCTCTGGAGGCATCTTTTATTGTTTGTTTTCTTTTATGTTGCCATGAAGGGAAACAACATCATCTCTCTCGATGTATTAAATGCTTCTATGGGGGCAGTCCAGAGTAAAGGGTGAATAAGTGGATGGGCACTGGAGACAGAAGGCCTGAGTATGAGTCCTGGTCCTCGGGGACTTCCCTTAGCTGTAAAACAGAGATGACAACAACACAGTCTTCATAGGGATGGCTATGACTTCATGATATATAATATAATGCTGAGCACAATCTCTGGGACATTCCAATTGTGCACCAGTTACTATGGGCTACATTACGATCACATTTTCATTACAAGATTGTAGGTCAAGTCACAGCGTATTGTTTTTAATCTCAGGGTTGATTTGTTTTGTTTTACAAAACAGACTTTAAGAGAGATTGGTAATGGTTTTAAAAAATGTAGATACTTCATGGACATGCTCCATGATGCTTTCAGGATCTTTTGGGAACCTTTATTGGTCTTCCTTGTGGTCAGTGTTCCTTTGATAAGGTGGCAGGGCCATTTGGATTTGAAATGGACAGTAATCTAAGAGATGGATCTTGTGATGAAGATTTTGCTGTCTGAAGGGCAGGCACCTTTTCCATAGGTGCAATTCAGTCACACTTCTTTTCCCTCACCCCAGATTAATAGCCTCTATTTTCTCATCTGTGAAATAGGAATATCTTCCTCTTGGGGTGTTGAAGAAAAAAATAAGTTAACAAAAGTAGAATGCCAAGTATCACTTCGCAATAAATAATACTTTTTATTTTAAATCAAGCTTACGTGGAGGACTGATGCAGGGGATCTAGGGTTGATTGGGCTCCAACATTTGAGTTTTCATTCTGGTTCAACTGTTAACTGATCTTGTATTGACCACTTATGGTCTCTGAGCTTGGGTTGTGTTTGCTGGAAAAGAAGAGATCTTTGCAGCACTAAAGTCCTGAAATTGATTGAATGGATGTGCCCCTCTCCTGACCGTATCAAGATCAAGTTAATGCAGAGTTAGAAAGGAGACTCAAAGGAATGTATTCTTACCTAAAAGTTGTTTTGGTAGCTTTTGAAAAATGCAATCCAGTACGTTTGATTTTGTTCTTAAAGGGTCACAGTGCCTATTGTCCCAATGTAATCATAAAAATTTTCCATCTTGGAATAGGTCAGTGGTTTATTAAGCTTAGTCTCTGCCCCTGCAGATATGCCCCAACCCTCTGAAAGACCCAGCAACGATATCTGACACAGTGGCCTCAGGCAAAGTGAATTCTGCAGATGGAGTTCAATATGTATTTTCATTTTCTCTAAATTTGCCGGCCTCCAATAGGACAGGCAAAGTATATAGAGAGAATACGGAAGGCAGGTCACTTCTTTTTCCTTGTTCCCATTTATTATTCATTTTAAGAGGCTCCGTTACACCCATCAATTTAGAGAGAAGTGGGTGATTCAGTTTGGAGAATTTCAGTCTCTACTTCTACTTTGAAGGAAGAAGGTCCAGGGGAGTCAGAGCAGGAATGTGTCTTCTTGAAACACAAGATGCCATTTCTGAAGGCTGACAAGCCTGGTGTGAGCCTGTGCCCACTTGGAAAAATAGACTTGTTAGAAGTCGATTGTGTGGCTACCAGGTCTACTTTGGGGGATGTTTCCGAATTCAGTGATGACTTAGTCTCTGCACTTGGTCCTTTTTCCTCTCCACCCACAGCCAATTTGGCACCCCAAAAGCTGTCCCAATTTCTAACCACCATGAGTGTATAGCATATTTCCATTTCTGTCCTCGAGGATTTAACCTATCAAAGTCACTTCTGTTAGTAAAAATTAGTCTACTATTGCTCTATCAGCAGACTAATGCTGTTCTCTAACAGCATATTGTCATAAAGTCTATTCACGACGCACATATTCTAAGAGAACCATTTGCAGCTCTTAGAAGGGCTAAACAGATATATTAATTAAATGTCTTCCCAAGAGCTGAAAATCATCAAAAGCCACACTTGCTAATGGAAACAATCATGATATCCTTAAATATGGACTGTGCCATACTATCCTTAAGAGTTCTTGGCATAGCTTTGACTAAGCTATGCTTTGACTAAGCCTCTCTCCCACCCCCAACACCCTCTTGCCCTTGGTATTCATGTGGATTAGGGAAGCCTTCAAGCACTTAGGAAGAGAAGTAAAAAAAAGATCATAGCTTACAAGTGGAAGCTGGTTTGTTTCTTCTGTTTATGCTTGGCCCACCAGCAATAGCCAGTGTTTCCTTTACCTCCTGGACAGTGTGGCCCATGTTACAATTAGACTCCCACTTCCTTCTTTTCCCTCTATTTTTAGAGAACAAATCCTACCACCATGGTGATTGCTCTGATGCAGTCTCTAGATCCCTTCTCTTTGGGACCTGAATTCAAGTAAGGACTCTGAAAGGCTTTGGGTCAATAATTTGGTGACTGGTTCATTCTCTTTAGCTCTTAAGGGTTGACATAGGCTTTGAAAGAAAAAAAAAAAGAGTTGGCATAGGCTTTCAAACAGAGACTTGAAAAAGACATACAACAGTCTTCTGTGCACCTGGCTTAGGTGGGTGGGTTCAAGGCTTTTCCTTTCTGAAGGTCAGAACCAGTGTCAAATTTACAGCAAACCCACTTATGATGCTTGCTGCTCCCTTTGGTTTTTATCGTCACAGTAGGTTTAACCTGACCAAGAAGTAATTACACCATTATTTTTTATGTGGTGCTTTATTACTTGCTTTTCAAAATTGGTTTCCAGCATCTCATGAGCTAATAGCAACAAATGTGTGATTGTAATGTTCACTCTGTCAGGAGACGTGGGGTTATTGCGGAAGTGGCCACATACCCATTGCCCACAGAATAACTGTTACTCCAAAACAAGTGAATTGCTTAACTAAACATCTATTGATTGTAAGTCATCAGGGACCAGTATTAAGACCACCAGCATCCAAAGAAGATTAAATTCTGGTTACATATGCAGATGTATTTTGTCAATATTTGGGTCAAGGAGCCCCATTCCTTTGTGATCTACAAGTCCAAGTCTCGGGCAGGTTGGAAGCAGTAGAATCTCATTGGGGTGACCAGTAAGTGGCCAACCTGGTTCCATCTACTCCTTAAAAGACAGGTGTCAAAATTGGAGGCATAAAAAATATTAAGAGCTACAGAAATTCCCTCATCCTCATCCCTGCTATTCTAACAGGAATTATTCAGATCTGAAGGTAAACTTGGCATCATAACTTTTGCCTTGGGCACCTGGAATTCTACACTATTCTTAGGCCTGAGTTGACTCTAATCTGAAATTGAATGTCCCCTACTCTCTTGTATGCCTCTCGTGATTAGGTAAGCTTCTCATGATAAGCTAAGTTAATCAGATTTGCCAACATCCCTTATTCTCTGTGTGCTCAGATGTTTGGGTTTGCTGAGTGAGATAAAAAAAGGTATTGGATTGGATTAAGGCATTCATGAGTCTCCTAAAGTTGTGTTTGCTATCTACACCAATGATCTTGGAATGGTCTACTTTGACAGTTTCTCCTCAGACCTCTCTTGGTTGATTACCCAGGTATACAAGATGGTTGGACAACACCTTTCATTTTAAGCTTTGGAGTAGATAATGAATAAAGGGACAATGAGGATGTGTGTTAAGGCTTAAAAAGAAAAGGGTTCTGACTCCTGTTCAGGTGGAGTAGGCTTCCTGGCTGAGTCTAAAGCTAATGATATGCAGCAATAATAATCATGTAGGTTGGGTCAATACTGAAAAAGGCTGATTTCCTGGAGTTTAGGTGCAAAATAATGTCTAGGCTTATCTGCAAAGCCATTGTAGCTCTCTACATAACATATTTGGGATGAGTGCTCTTTGATTTATTGAAATATTACAAAATAATCAGTTAATCCTCTAATCCCTCATCTCAGTTACAAGTACTTTCCTGTCTTATTAGTGGAATTAATGGATTATTTGGAGTCACTTTTAGTTTGCTTTTCTTGGGACTCTTTCCCCCTCTCAATCTGTCTACAGAGCCCTGCTATAACTTCATTATCCAGCTCTTCTGAAACCTGTCCACTGGCTTAGAGGAAACAGCTCTGTGAACAGTGGGAGTAGTTTTTCGAGTTGTCTCATAAAACCGTGATATTAACAATCACAAGTAGGACCTCAGCCCAGAACTCTGTGCTTGGTTAGTGCAGGGCTTGGTGAAGGAAGGGTTTCTTAGCTTTGGAGTCTGGACTCGGTGCTGTTCCCTGCTGAGAGCCATAAGTTACCAGTAGCTTGTTCTAGGAGAGTAATAAGTATTGTTGTTTAGCAATTGTGTTGTTGAAATTCAGCTCCACTATGTCTGACAGTATTTATCTAAAATACTTTCCCTGGTGCGTGTTCAAGTTCCAGTAAACCGTGTCTTATTGTGCGACCTTTTCATTTTCCAGTGAAAAGGGATCAGCTCGTCAGATAAAAGCTACAAGCCAGAGTACAGGAAAAATGCGTGCTCAGAAAATCCAAGCATGATTGAAAACAAGATGTGTTAAATCAATGCGGTTTATCGCCTGCCTATTCCCGGCAATTGCTGTTCTAAGCTCATTCTGAACACACACTGGATGATAAAAGTACGGTGTCAAGCACTCGCTGGGGTGGGAACGTAAGAAAACATGTTTATCAGACAGGCTGGGTGATTTTACCCCCTTGATAACAGTTATTGTCAAAACTCTTTGGGAAGAAATCTGAAGAACAATTATAGAAGGAATATTACTCTCGTTATATCAGAAGATATGCCAGTCGGGAAGAAAATTATGGATTTATCCTTAAATGCTAAGAAAGACAGACTGTGTTGGCTTTCAGTACTTAAACATCATCATCCATTACACAGAGAAAATCATCCTCCTCTTCTACTTCAAGTGAGCAAGTCTGGCTTTGAGACCTAATCATAAGTGAATCCAATTAAAAAAAAAATTCTAAAGTGAAAAAGATTGAAAGGCCAAAAAAAAAAAAAAAAAATCAACCCCAAAACAAAACACACACACACACACACACACACACACACACACACACACGAAGATCTTTAAGCTTCTGTTTGCTTGAGGGATTTAATTTTAGTTTTAAACTTGTATCAAATTTGGAAATCTAAATTAAGGCTCTTGAAAGGCCAAGCTGTTCAGAGCACATGATAGGCAGTAACAGGGGCAACTTTTCTCATCAACTTTATTACAATTAGAGAGCAGTACAGTTTTCCCTAATTATTGTACGTTCACCTACTTCCCATTTTAGATAGAGTGTAACCCTCCAGGGCAAGAAAGGGTCTGTTTATGAAGAGATGCTCTACTTCTGCCAGTGACTTCTCACCAATGATCATCTAGAAAATACCAACTGGTTGTGATATGAAATAAGTGGGTTTAATGTATCTCAACAGCATTCTGTGTTCTCTTTTCCCCAAAAGACAAATCAGCCTTTGAGAGCCCAATTCAAACCTGACAGAAAACACAGTTTCGTGATCATTTGTGGGGAAAGTTTAAGATAGCAGGGTGGCCTCCCCACAAAAGCTTTGTGTTTGTTGACGGTGAGCTTTAAGTGAAAAAACGTGATTTGTTTGCTTGTACAACATCAGGAGTCTAGGCACAAGAATTCTTCCTCAGGTGGATTTCTGTTTCACAGATGCTTAGTGAAAAGGAGCCATTTAATTGATTTGCTACCAGGACTGGTCAATATGTTTCAAATTGGGATTCATCAATATTAAAATAAGGTAGTCATCCTGAAAGAGTAAGTAAAGCACTGAGGCTTTTGTTCTGATTTGTACAGCCAGCACTGTCTGTGCCTCAGTTTCTCACCTTGGAATTGAGAGTAATGATTTTTGACATGTATGTCAGGAGGAATCACTAAGATAATGTGGAGGAGTCACTGAGATAATGTCTATAAAGCACTTGATGTTCCTGGGAAAAGGGTCTTATGTGACCTTAGGGTGTGTTTAAAATGACACCTCAACAAGGAATCATCATGATTGTTAGCATCTATTAAAAGTCTTCAGAGGTCCTTATAACTTAGAGAATACGTGAGGTTTCAGATGCAAAAATCTTAAAAATTAGTTGTAACTTGTCAAAGTATAAACTGGTATACATTTGGTAAAGGATACTTAGAAAGTGTATGTGTCAAAAGACTTGAATTGTACATATTCTTTTATCCAAGAATTTCTCCTGAGTGTTGTTCATTATAGCACTTCTTAAACCAGTGAAAATTTATATAAATTTATATAAATTTATAACCAGGGAAAGAAGGCATACATCCCCATTAACAGGGAATTTGTTACGTAAATAATGACCATCCATATAATGCAATATGCTGCAACCCTTAAAAAGAATGAAAGTGATATAAATATGTACATCATTTATATTTATATAAAACAGTATTGTGAAAATGTCCGAAAGCATATAACTAATATAAATGATGACTGTTTATGAATAGGGTTATAATGGGGCCTTTATCCTCTTCTTTGTATCTCTTTTGTATTTTTTTAGACAATAAGAATGTATTTGTTTTATTTTTTTTTAAAGATCTTATTTATTTATTCATGAGAGACACACAGAGAGAGAGAGGCAGAGACACACAGGCAAAGAGAGGAGCAGGCTTCATGCAGGGACCCCGATGTGGGACTTGATCCCGGGACTCTAGGATCACGCCCTGGGCAGAAGGCAGACAGTTAACTGCTGAGCAACCCAGGGGTCCCTGTATTTGTTTTAGATTTAGAGAAACAGTAAAGTTTCTTCTATTTTAAAAAACAAAAGCAAGTCACTCTTGACTCTTTCTCCTGCTCTTGATTGCTTTTGCTTCTTGTAGAGTTATTAATTTCCAAATGTACACAGATTCTTTGCATTCCAACTGACAGTCCTGACGGTCTTTCATCTCTTTCTCCGAGAGCCTCCGTGCTTCAACATCCTGGGTTCTGATCCCCTTTCCCTCTCACTTTCCCTCCTCAGTCTATATACCTCGCCTGCTCCCCAGCTCTGCTCCTTGTGGACTTTGTAATGAGGACTCAGTCACATAAGCCAACGAGTACCTCTGATGTATCTTTAGTAGACAGCAGTAGTCACTCCTTCACTTGATTTTTGAATCTCAGGGTTGTTGCCACACATACAGAAGTTGGAAGGCTACAAATAAGAAGTCAGGGCACGTTCAAATTCAGATTAGAAATTTTCTTTTGGCTCCTATTTTGGTAAATTCTGCCCACGTTGGCTTCATCCTGACACCCTTCTGGTTCAGCTACAGCTCTCTGTAGCTCAGTGAGCCTCTTCCCAAACCTGTCCTGAACCTCACTGGCTCCTGAGGCCAGGCACTGAGCTGCACAAGCATTTCACCTTGAAAGCCGGCTTTGCTTGCAAAAGGTATGGTTTTTGGTTTTGTAGGGAGTCCATCCCTTCCACAGAAGAGACGACGGACCAGAATGTCACTAATGCACGAAACATCTAGGAAGATAGTGAAATAGCTAAGTGCCTGGAAATGCAACAAATTTCTTCATTAACCATATTTCTGGCTCTTGATTAGGTTTCTGGTTGATTTTTCGGTTTATATATTTTAAAGTCAGTCTTAAAGATAGGTTTGTGAAGATAACTTGCTGTTTTATTGTGTACCTCTGGTTGTTAATTTAGTGACTGAGGGAAAAATGGGGCCATTATGGAACAAAAAGGCTCGCCTAACACATATGTAATAACTCTCATGCCCAGAATGGATCTGCCTTGAAGGGAAATGCTCCGCTGTTACTCCTTTAGTTCAAATATAGAGTAGTCACCAGGGAAGCTTGGAGACCCAGGTGCTGGTTTTATCATTGCCTCTGCTATGAGGTTTTATTTATTACTTGGCATAGAGTCTAGATATTTGTTTGGACATTAAATGGCAATAGAATATAAATATTACCTTCCTAATATCTGCATTTCTTTTTATTTCCAGTCAAAATGACATCATGTCACACAACCATTAAAAAAAGGAAATTAAAACCCCAGAAATATGTTAAAGCGCTGCAGTGAGTCGCTGAGCTATAAAAGCAGAGGAACTCTGTGCGCTAACACTGGAATGGCACCGAAAGTGCTTTTCCTGTGCTGTTTGGGAACACAGCTCTCCAGCCCCCCATTTCCATTGTTTCCGAGAAGTTAAGGAGGACAGAGGAGTGATTTCTCTAAAAAGAAACTCTGAAAAGAGAAAAATCAATTTTCATAACTGAGGAGGCATCCTTCTTGACTATATGATTTTGATTCACAAATTAATCCCCTTAAGAGAATTTCCTTATTCGATGTGTTTGTGAAATGGATAAAAGAAAGAAAGAAAGAAAAAGACTAACGGCATGAAAAGGCCACAAATCGCATGTATGTTTAGTTAGAATTTGCTCATTACCAGATGTTTTGAATGGATTTTGTAATCTTGTCATTAGTATTAGTGCGTAAAATCGAGTTGTATTATTTTAAATGTTCTTTGCATGTAGCATTTCATGCTGCATGATCATTTGGACACTGGAAACAATAGTTTTGGAAAACCAGAGTTTATCTGTCTTGACCAGGACCTCTGTTGAAGCCCACAGAAGGGCTCTGCCTAGATTGGTTTTGCATAGAAAGTTACTGGTTTCCTTTGGAGGAGTCTGAAATTGTGAGATTGGGAAAGTACCCAAAGCCATTTATAAGCATGTCCAACACAAGGCCATATATAGGGGTTTGATTTTCTTTTTTAAAAGATTTAATTTATTTGTTTGTTTATTTATTTATTTGTTTGTTTCAGAGAGCTAGAGTAAGAGAGAGTGCAAGTGAGCACGTGAGATCATGAGGGAGGGAGAAGGACAGAGGGAGAGGGACAGAGAGAATCTTAAGCAGATGCCTGGCTGAGTGCAGAACCGGACGTGGAGCTCTAACTCAGACTCTGAGATCATGACTTAGGCCGAAATCAAGAATCTGACGCTTCGCCAACTAAGCCACCCGGGCAACCTTGATTTTTTTTTAACCATGTAATTAACTTCTACTCTTTGAAAAGTAATGACTTTGATGCCCCTGAAATTCCAACTCCATGCATAGATCACGTGCTGTCTACCACTCTCCACTCACTAGTATCGTATCCTAGCTATTGGTGAGAGGACTGTTCTGAAATCTCAGCTGATACATCTGCCCTGAAAACTTACTTTCCTGTGTAGAAGCATTTGATCTTGCTTTCTATGCATTTATAGGAGAGCTTCAGACTTACTGTAGCATATATACACAGCTCCATAGGGTCCTACAGAGCTTACTCAGCTAACAGCTAACATGTATCTATCTCCAAGTTTAAACAGGACAGTTGGAAACATCTGGAATTCAAATGTGTGGCTCCTCAATAATCTGATTGCCTTAAATCCGTGTCTCCTACAAAGTGTAGTGTGACCCTAAGCAAAGGCTTCATGTGAAACAGGAGCAGGGTGGTAATCTACCGTCTGAGCCTCGGGAAGGCAAGAGGGTGGACTTCTGAATGGAGGGAAGCCTGGGTGTGAAAGTTGGAGCTGCGTTCCAACTCAACAGGGTAGTTCGTCCATCTTTTGGAGTTGGATTACATATACCTTTCAGGAAGTTTATTTTCAATGGCTTTTGGTGTTGTGATACAAAACAGTTAATTCCTACAAATGCCGTCTGGACATATGGTAGGCACTAAAAATGATCATTGAATCAATGGAGAATTTATTATCTTGTCAAATTTTTCAAATGCCTACATTGCTCCCATTCTATTGCAATGATTTAAAAATTAGGCCTTTTAAAATTTGGGAGTACAGATTTTTCTAAAGTTCTGAGCTTCCTTTATTCTGCTACTGTCCCTGCCTGGTTTAGGATGACCTCTGCAGCCCTCTTCAGAGACTGGGGAACAGGTGTCTGGAAGCAGAGTCACATAATGCTCTCTCATCCTTGCATTCCTTTTGCAGTCTATAGCTTCATCTGCTTTTCTTTTTTCAACCTAAGATGTTCATGCTTCGTTATTTGTGGTTAATTATGCCCAATTAAGTTTTTTTTTCTTTCTCTACTAGATTCCCAGAATTGTCCCAAGTTTTAGGGGGAAAAATTGATTAGTCCCATTTCTACTGGTGCCTCCTGAGTCCCGTGCTTGAATACAATGAGGTCACTTTGTTGAAGGATTAACTTTATATTACATTCTTGCAGAGTAGACGTATGTCCCTAAGGTACGACTACCCCCACTGATGAAATAAATATACCATTCTTTATGATTCCTCCTCGTTACCCTTTCTGTTGATTTTCAGAGAGTTTATGAATAGTCACATATTTATACAACTGGCCAAAAGTATACTACTTATTTTTCTTATGGTCTGTAATAACCTATGCAAGGTTATTAAAGGGTATACAGACCCCTTTTAAGGCACAGTTTCTTATGTCATTACTTTATACAAGGAGGTCAAATTCCATCTCAGCAACAATCTCTTGCTCTTAACCTTTTTCTCCGATTATAAAAGTAATATATGTTCATTGTGGAAAACGTAGAGAATGCACAGAGCAAAGAGAAGGAAGAAAAGCACTTTAAAATTCACTTTTTAGAAATAACTACTGTTAGGCAGTCCCTACACAGATGCTTTTTAAAAAAATTCTATGTACATTCATTTTATAAAAGTAACCATATTGTACATATGCTCCTGGAATCTGCTTGATAACCTAGGAATATATTATATATCAATCAATATTTTTTCCTATGGCATTGCTTTTGAGGACTGCATCATATTCCATTCATTGGTATGCCATGATTTAACCATCCTGCTCCCTAAACATTTAATCTGTTTTCAGTTCTTTTGTTTTTTAATTAATAGCCTTTATCTGATGGACCCTCTCACTGAGAAATCAGTTATTTTTCCCCTAGTCAGTGCAATCAAAGAAATCATCAGGCACCTGTGGATTTAAGACAGGTCTTGAGCTTTGTCTTGCATTTTTTTGGTGTGTGTTATCTTTGTCGATAGCACTGGACCATGCCATTGTAGTATTCAGTATCTGAATTAAGGGCAGGTTAGTATATTTAAAAATATGAGTGTAAAGCAAATCATAAAGGCATGGGAAATAAATTAAAAGCCTTTGTCTTACTATCCAAAATATTTCCCCTCACATGGTATACTTTCCATAGAGTAGATGCTTATTTTCCTTTGAATAATGGGTTTAATATATCTAACTCAATTACTCTTTGTGGCAGCAGAATGACTTCTCCTCAGCTCTTTAGCTATTAGTTCCATATGATATTTGAATTGGTTCTTTTAATTGCAGATATTAAGTGTTGGTCATTCTGTTGTGCGTTGGCTGGTGGACAGAGAAACACATCCTCCCCATACATGTCAGACATTCATTTAACAACTATGGGTTTCTTGACACAGTAGGAATTAATTCATTATGCAAACAACCGAATGAGCAGGTTAACAATTCAAGTTTTATTGGTGGCTTAGAATGAAAAATAAAACCAAGAATTAGAATTTTCAGGATGCTGAATTATGTCTTCAGATATTAAAATGATGCATTTAATTGTCTAAAGCTATTTTTATGGTTAAACATCTTTGATGGTAATTAGTATTATGGGTGGGGGATGGATGTGATATATAACTTAAACCTAGGTGCCCATTCCTGTCCCTTCCATGCATTTCTTGATTAAATACTGTGGATTTTACGAGTAACAGCTTCCCTGCATAAAGAGTTCTATGGCTTTTTCTCTACACGTCTAATTTGAAAAAAGAATTCTTCTCAAGGGTTTAGAAAGTAATTCATAAAATGGGAGGAATAATAAATATTGTGCCTTAACTCATATACTAGTATAGATAGAGAGATTTGGTACACCTGGGTATAATTTTAGTTAATTTCCACAAGAGACAGGTTGAAAGTTTACTGTTTGGAAGCGGGGGAAGGAGGGAGAAGATGGCTAAATCTCATATTTGCAAAAATGATTACATTGTCTTAAATGAAAATGCTACTCTATTAACAACTTCAATAAGCATCACATTTGGGAAAAAATCTTTTCAATAAAAAGTTACCTGAAGTTCACTCCAACTTAAAATATACAAGTGAAGAAAAAGTACTTACTCTGATTTATGTGTCTTTTGGAGGTGTAATTATTGGCTTTTTACTCACCTATGTAAAACAATGTACTTTTGTAAATGGATTTCTGGCCACTTTACGCAGCTTTTTTTTTCCTTACATAAAAAGTAAGCACTGTCAATCAAGGAATTTTAAGGTTTATTTCCTCTTTAGAAATGATTGATAGCCTTTTAGATTTACAAGTTGACAAGTTAAAGGGTTCTATTGGTATAATTATGTACTAAATTCACAGTCTTTCAATTTAAATGTCCTTTTAAAACCACAAGATTATCATACCTGTATTTTGAAAAGTGGGCCAGTCAGTTTGGGTTGGTATACAAATTGCTTCCATTAGCCTTGGGACCTATTTGAATTTAATACAGTTTTTTAAAGTTAGTAGTAGTATGAATCTTACTTTTAAAATTTAGGTTAATGGAAATGCATTTTAAGTAAAGCATGTGGCAACTTGTTTTCTAATGTATAGCTAAATGTCAGAACTACAAAAACTGTCTTTTTACTCTGCATGGGAGAAAATATGTGGTTGAAAACATTAGTTACACTAAAAGAGAAAAGAAGGAAAAATACCCCCCCACACACCCTCCTATTACTTAGGGGATACAGAGGACGTGGGTAGAGGACAGAGCTGCCATCTTTTCCTGGTCAGATGAGGAAGGCTTGATATTTCATATCTTAGGAAGAAATTTGGAAAATTCTAGACCAGAGTCTACTTTGTATCACATTTAACTCAAGGATGCTTTGAGGAGGGTATAGACAGTATGGGTACAATAAAGCCCATTGTCTCCAAATATTATTACAAGTTTACTCTTCTAGTCTTTTTAAAAATTTTTCTTGGAGACCCAGCTGTTCTAAGCTAGTGCTCTACAGAGGCTGATCTTCTTCCTGAGATAATATTGATGTTGGTGAATGAGTCTGTCATTTTAGATGTGAGGGTGTTGTATCAAGGGCATTTTCAACACCTATCACCTTGCAGGCTCTATCAAAGGGTAGAACAGGCTTTCTATGCCAAGAAGATCCTGTCTCCCTGCTCCTGACCACATTCTTGCAGGCTTAATTGCCATGGAGGCCTGAGGTATATCTGCTGAGGTCCACTAGAGATTTTTCAGTGAAGCAAGTCCTTGTTCTCCTGCTGTTTGTAATCTAGAGATAACTGCAGACAAGCCCTTGAGTGTTTTGACCTGAGCTTCGAACTAGTGAATCCTAAAACTTCACATCAAATGCCATTTTACTTTCTCATTTTGGTTATGTAAGGAATATAGAATTTGGCCAGAACAGCAGAGTTCAGGACCTGCTATTAATGTTCTTTTGAGTGTGTCACTGCCCACCATGGTAAATAGCGGAAGTAGATGGTGGGAATGTTCAGCAAGCATATTGTGCATCTGATCACCTCATGATCTAATTCAAAAGTACAAATTAAACTTTGGACTTCCAGTTATTTTCATACCATCAGTGTTATGTTCTGTTTTATTTCCTGAAATTATTCTAATCATGTGACTTTTTCATTGCAGCGCTCAACGAACCCACCATCGATTATGGTTTCCAGAGGTTACAGAAGGTCATTCCTCGGCACCCTGGTGACCCTGAGCGTTTGCCAAAGGTCAGGATACTTCTTTTTGGGGTTATGGTCTCTGGACACTTGGATTTAGGGAATTAGCAGAAAACTTTGCCATTGATAAAAATTAGTTCCTAGATAAACAACTCAATGTTTGTGTCCTTTGTGCGTTTGGTACTATAAGGCAAACAATATTAAAGGTAGCAAGCATTTATGTGCCAGGGAGTGTTATACTTACTTTTGCATATATTATGTCATTTCTTCCTTTCAAAAACTCTCTGAGGTTGGTACTACTACCAAGAAAATAATAAAGCAAAGAGAGGTTAAATCATTTGCCCAAGGCCACATAGCATGTGAATTGCTAAACTGAGAATCAAACCTCTATAGCCTGGCTTCAAAGTCCAGGTTATTAATCACTGCATCACACCAACTCTCAAGAGGAAAAAGAACACTGACTTTCTACCTATGAGGATTTATACTTATCCCTGGTGTAGCTAGAGCTCAAAAGAAACATATTGGTAGATGTTGCATCTGGACAAGTAAGACAGAGCCTCTTACCACCAGGGGCATCCTCCTTAGCTGGAAAATAGGGCACAAACATGTGAGAAATCAAACAAAAATTCAAGACAGAGTAATATATGTCATGCAGCAACATGTTGTTAGTTGCCAATACAGAAAGTAGGAAGTTCGCATTTATTGTCTGCTGTTCCATACCTCTTGGCACTGTTGGCAGCATTTCCATCTCTATATCCTTGTATCAGAGAGATCACAGCACATAACTAAATCATAACAGGAAGTAACAGGTACATTTAAAGTACAACTAAAGTTCTGGGAGGACTCAGAGTCTCTACTATATTAACTAACAGTTAAATGCTAAGGAATTTCAAAGTACAGATATAGTGGAACTACCACTCACCATTTACTGACAGTAAAAGGAAGTTGCATTTACTACACAAATGAAAACTATGATAAATTGAATGAGTAGATGAGGGATGCTCTCCTTGCCAGAGTAAGACTGGAGATATGGCATTTCTAGGTCTGTTTCTCTTGTAAAACACTTATGCTCAGCCGACTTCTTTTGGGGATCAGTTTATCATCAAATCCTACCTGTGTGCCTGGTGCCCTGGGGAGCAGAGCCACCTGTCAATACAGGCCTCAGGAGAAAGGTGTCCCCGTAGCTGATGCACAGACGAAAGGAGCCAGTAAGAGAGGAGAGGGACACCCCTGATTAAAGAGAGGAAGACCTGTGACCAGCAAGAGCAGCCCCTCTACCTAGACCTGGGGCAAGAGACACACAGGCTTCAGTTTCAACCTTCAGGTTCCAAGGACCTTCTGCCTGGTGCTCTTTACTTCAGGAAAAACTTACTGAAAGCATTTCACCTTAGGAAAAAAATCATATGATGTGTCAGGCCTCCATCTTACACATCCTTCTCTTTCACCCTGCCTTATTCTTGGTAAGCAATGAAATAATCTCATAGTGATAGTGAATGGCAATCTCTTTCTCTAGTGTAGATGTGCCTTGGAGAGATTTATTTTAAGTCCCTCTGCCTAGCAAGAATCTAGCTCCCATGCATTTTCTATGGGACTGTAATTGGTCATTTTATAGCACAATGATGTGATCGATGTGTGTCCACCCAATGGTCAGTGCCATGGGTGTCTCGGTGGTACAAAGAAGGCATGGCCACAATGCCAGATTTCTCTTAATCTTTCCATGTGGGGATGGTCTTCACTTTACATTGGGCATTTGATGTCTCTAGAATCTGCTAAAGGAACTGGAGAGTCAGATTGGTAGGGGTAGAACAGATAGATCAAAGGCACTTACTAGCCATGCAATTGTGGTCTAAATTCTTTTTTTTTCTCCAAAATTCTTTACCTCTTTGTGCCTCAATTTCCTTCTCTATCAAATGGTGATGGAAACATTTTCTACTTTTTCTGATTGTGATCTTAACCACTTATTTAGCACTCAACAGAAGGTAGCTACGATTATTTGCCAGCTGAGTAAGAGAGGCATCCTTGCTTCTGAGGGCTCTTCCATCCAATCTCTGCAGAGCAGGAAATCCTAATCCTGGTGAGCAGTTGAATGTGTGATTTATCTTCGGTGCCTCAGTTTCTCATCTATAAAATGGGGACAATAATCATGCTGACTTCACAGGGATCATGTAAGGATAAAAAGAGGCAATCCTGTGGTCACCCTCTAGCACAGCGCTCTAGCTCGCAGTTGCCTCTCTGTAAATATTTATCAAAAAACCAGAAGATAAATCTGATTTAAAAATTAAGGTCTAAAGAAACCAGGAAATAACTTTTCTTATTCATAAAGAAATAAGAGAAATAGGAATATAGGGCTGAGTTTTGTGTACTTTTAGACATTTTTATAGTTGC
Source organism: Canis aureus (assembly GCF_053574225.1). Lineage (NCBI taxonomy): Eukaryota > Metazoa > Chordata > Mammalia > Carnivora > Canidae > Canis > Canis aureus. The sequence goes on from NC_135614.1 coordinate 53,570,420, forward strand.
ACATCATGTTCAGAAATGTTGAGCAAACAGCACAGGCACGTGTCACTTCATCCCCGGTGGCCTGATGGTGAAATTCCCAGCCCTCTTTTCCCGGGTTTGGGAGGAGTAATCAGGACACAATGGATTTGTGTGTTAAGGAAACACTCGGCAGCCTGCAACCAGCCACTGGACTGTGCAAGGGCTCTGGCCAGAGCCCACCCCAGGAAGCTCGCTGTGTGACTCAGATCAGAGTGCCTGTCCGCCTGGCTCGCAGCATTAAGGTGGAGTGAGAGTTCAAGAGCAGGGTCAGGAAGTGGCGGATGGAGCCAGCTTGAGGTATTCCTGTGGACTTGGGAGATTTATACTCCTGCTGTCCATTGTTAGGAGGATAAAAATGGGCTCCACCTTTCTTAGAATCATGGTCAGTGTTTGTCAAACAGGAGTGTTTCAGTGAGCCATGGACCACACACCTTAAAAAACAAACTGCACTTTATTAAACCCATGTGTTTGTGAATAGACAAAGCTAGATTCATACAACCACCCACATATTCTGTCAAATGAAACTGCTCCAAAGACCAAGCAGACAGCTTTCCATAATAATATGCCTTTGTATACCGGCTGGTGCTTTTTCAAAGAACTTGTACATGCTTTGTTTTATTGGAGCCCGTCTTAGGAAAAAGTTGGGAAAGCAGACATCATTCCCATTTACCAAGTGAGAAAATGGGAGCAAGCTGAATCCTTCTCCATAAATCATTTTGTCCCTGAAATCACCATTAGTGATAGTGGCCGTATGCACAGATCTAAAATACCATAATTATCCTCAGCCCAGGTGTCTTTGGGTTTCCTTTTTCATGTGCACAGGGAGAGGGGTGGGTTAAAATTTTAAATGGAAACATTCTGTCCTGTTTCATACAGACTTTCTTCCCTCTCTGGATCCTGGCAGGAGGGTGAGGAACATGTGACCGACTTTGGGGTGAAGGTTGACTTCGCATATAGTGTAGAGGTGAGGGGATGGGGATCGTGGTCAGTCAGAGTCTTTGAGACTCTGGCATGCATAATGCAATGCAGAAACACAGAACGAGGAGTTGTCTCCATTTTGAAGGCCAGAGGTGTCTCCAGCCCCTCTCAGTTTACCAGTTGTCTTCCTGAGTGGTCAGCGAGCATTGGCACAAAGGCGGGGAGAGTTGGTGAGACTCACCGGCACCCCATGTGTCCGCAGTGAGTCCCAGGGAGCAGGCTGCCTGACTTCACACCAATAGTGCCCCTGGCACTGCTTTATCTAGGTATTCGGAGAGTACAGAGGCCTAGAGAGTGAGCCCTGAGTTCAGACAGACATGGAGTTTGAAAACCAGATCCACTGCTCTGTGCAGTGACTCAGCCTCTCCAGCCTCTGTTTCTCCTTCTTCTTGCCGTGGCCCTGCAGTGTTGCTGTTGGGCGTTAGTGAGATCATTTATGCAAGGAGGCCCCTCTGGGGTCCAGCATGACTTCCGACTCCAGTCCCTGCAAGGTGGGTGCTCCCTGTTCCACAGGAGTCAGGGTTCCAGAGGGCTGGTGACTTGCAGTGACTTCACAGCCAGCTTAGGGGGAAACCAAAAGGTGAGGCCTCAGGCTTGATGACCTCACTGGTACTGCGGCGCCATGGTCCCACTTTTCCTTCAGATCTGGAAACCCGAATCATTCTGTCTTGAGGTGACAGCTCCTCCCCCCCCACCCCTTGCCTCCACCTCACTCCTACCCTACTTAAACTCTTGCCAGCTTTCTCTCATCCCCCTACTGAGAGGGGTTGGCTTGGGGACCTCCATGGGGCAAACTTTTTTTTTTTTTTTTTTTCTGCAAGAGCCAATCCCTCTTTTAGAGAAAAAAAATAAAGCAGTTTGAGAAAAGTAACAAAGGCGGCATTTGTGTATTTTGCTTTATGGAGCTGAAAATATCTGGTAAATTGATCCAGTGGGAGTAATAAATACACATTACTTTATCTTGTTCTTCATGTCCTATACCCCTGAGCCTTGATAGAACAACACCACTTAATAGACTTAAAAAAAGAGTAATTACACTCATTGGTTGTGTGATTTTTCAGCCCTCCCAGCCCTGCCTGACCTTCTAATTTAGCTCACCGTGTCTAACTAATGCATTTATATTCATCTTTTATGAAGCATGTATAGTACAGAATTGACTTCAGAGCCTTTTTCAAGCTGTCCTCCCAGGTCTCCAATCTGGCTAGTAGAAAGGAGAGTGGGAGCCATCGGAGAGTGGGAGCCATCCATCTCTATACGTTCACATGTATAGATAACGCATTTGCATGGCTCCCGGCATTTTTTTTATCCTTTATGAAACATAATAAAAAGTATTTATTACATTTTTACTTTAAAGCTTTTATACATTCTAGCATTATTTACAGCTAAACATGCAGGCAAAAGATGCGAGTGTTTTTAAAATGATTACTGTTAATGTTTCTGCTTGTCAGAAGTGCTTAAATTTTCCTGCACTTTGTCTAAAAACTTAGTACTGTTGCCTTTTAAGAACAACACATTTAAAAGATCTTGCAAGTCAGATTTGCAAACACTGCTGACAGTTTGTGATGAATGATATTGCAAAATTTGCAAGATGTTTGTCATTTTGCACAGCCGACATATTAAGGAGCGGATTAAGAAATGCGAAGCCCCTATGGAAAACAACCATCCCAAACAAAACCCAAAACCAACCTCAAGCAAACCTTGAACCCAGAGAACACACACACCAGAATCTCTCACCCGGGTTTTCCCTCCCAACTTCCCACTCAGCCAGTGGAACCCAATTGTTCTCAGTGCATTTTCTCTCACCATATGGTCTCCTCATTACCATACACTAAGAGTCCATATGGGAAACTTGTGAAATGAACTGTATTCATTTTAACTGCCAGATGAGCAGCCTTTTGCTTTGCAAGCTTAGCTTAAGTCATCTGCTGTCTTCATGTTGTTATGGCAACACGGCACCAATAAAAAATTCTAATCTACTGTAAGTGATCACAGTATTTTAAGTGCTTGCCTATAACTGCCCCCAAAGGGGAGGGGGGAAGGAGGGTTATATTCTTCCAAGGAGCAAAGGGTTGTTCTTCATTCCAGCAGGTGTCAGTAAAGAAGCCAGTGAGGTGGGGAGAGCTGCCGGGGTGGCTGTAAAGTAGACCTGGATCATAAGGGGTGTGAATTGCTGAGGAATGGATGGTTCCAAGGATAGACTATAGATACCCTTTGGGAGGGTCTAGGGAAAAAACAAAACAAAACAAAACCTCAAATGTCAAAAAACAGTTCTTCCAGCAGACCTGTTAACTCTGCTGGAGCTATGCAGCCTGCCACAGATAAAATTCAAAATTCTAGACTACACAGACAGCAGATCTTTTATGGAAGCTTCTCCTTCATTGGCATGTGAAAAAATCTCATCGTCCATGAGTCTGCTCTTCCTGTACATGGGAATTAGTCATTTCCAACACCATGCTAATTAAGAGTACCTTGAAGTAATGGAAACAGGCAGCAACATCCTTAAATATAAATCATTTTCACCTCCGCAGGCCACATGATATGTTGCATCTCTGTCGCTCTATCTGTATTGAAAGTGAATGTTTATAGTCTCAGTTCATCAGTTCACATTAGCCTCATGCTGAATATTTAAACACAGAACAATTTGAACACACCATGAAGGAAGACAGTGACTGCACTTTCATTTGGAACAGCAAGGCCTCATCTAATAATAATTTAGTAAATCAGCCATTTAGTGGCTCAGTTGTGCATTGCATTGTGCCAAATATTATTCAGTTCAACTGTACACTTGCAGAATTGAAATTCAGACTCTAGTCACAGGCACTGTTTTTGCTCAATGGAGAGACAAGACCCAAAATCACCCTCCCTAAAGAGCGTTCGTGTTTAGTGATTTATCATAAATACAGTGCTGGGGCAAAATATAACTGGAGTCGGCTGTATACAATGCATTCTAATTATGCTTTTATTGTTTTAGTCTTTATGCAAAGACTATCCATGATTCAAAACCTGCAGTTGCATCAGTGAAAATACAAATAAGAAATCTTTGCATAACCACATTGCCTGTTAGCAGAAAGGGGGATGAGTAAGGGTTTCAGAAAAGGGTAAAGAAAAACCTTTCATCTTTATCTCCCACACTGTGACACTGGCCACCCTCTCACCTTGGGCATTCATTTATTTTTGTCATTTGAGGAAACTCTATTAGCATTATATTCAGGAACCCAAATGACTCTACTCAAACAAAAATACGGAAACAAAAGCAGATCATATGGTATATTGAACTTTTAGAAAAAGCACACTTGGGTTTGAACACAAGAAACACTTTGTCTCTGCATTCTCTTGTCAAAAGAGAAGACTGCACTCTGGAATGCAGCCCCTTTTCCTCTTCTCTCCCCTCTATCTGCCAGAAACCTTATAGGCAAATTCCACAGCCTATTTTGATAATGTGCTCGATTTAGAGGCTTGGTGTGCCCTCTACTTATGCTTCTTGTATCAGGGGAGTTTAGCCTCTTTTTGTGCACCCCTGTGATTGAATGTAGAATCGTGTGTGGGGGTTAGGAGGATGCATTTTTGAGGGGAGGAAAATTGTGGCTTCATTTTAAAAAGCCCATGATCCTCACAAGAACTATGATTTTCCCTTCGACTTATTTTTGGTCAATTACTCTGCTGATCATTATTGTATCAGGCCCATTTTAGAGATGAGGACATCAAGGCTCAGAGAGGCCAAGTAATCTACTCAAGCTTATGCAGCCAGTAAATGCAGGCTGTCTGCCTCATCAGACTTCCTCACTGTTAATCTGTTCAGAATCTTTCAGTGTCTTGTAAATAGGACTGTATCTCAAATAGCACTCAAGGCGCATACTGCACATGGACTCTAAGAATGCAAATAATTTGCCAAAGTTTTCTGGAAAACAAGTGAAGGTTATCAATATTAGGGCTTGCTATTGCTCGGTAAGGCACTAACTATATGTCCACTAAGCCAGATGCTGGCATTAACTCTGCTTTACAGATGAAGAAACAGAGGCACTCATTTACAATGGTAGCAAGTGCCGGAGCAGGTATTTGAGCCAGCTATATTGAACCCCAGAGCAAGGATCCCTAAGCACTGCCTCCTAGAATTAAGAAAAAAGAATTTTAAGGAAAAAAGGCCATTTTGCAATCCAATCCTAAAAAATTCCTCAAGCTTGGCCAGGGCTGGATGGGGAAAGGTATGGGGGGATGCAGTGGAGGAAGAGGGAAATGGTAGCATGGACTGAAGTTCGCTCCAAAAAGGCTGAGCCAAGCAAAAGTGGCAGCTGGCAGTGTGAATTAAAAACATGCACATATAAACATGGGAGATAATTCTTTTTCTCTTTGGAGCAGATTCATTGTCATCGGGACATGTAATATCAGCTGAATTCTGGAACCTCTTTCGAGTTCTTTAGCACTGAGCTCTCGAGGAGGGTGACCACGTTTATCCTACTTGACATCACACCCTGTGGACTGGGGCATTGAATGTAATCACTGCTTAGTTCAGGGAGAAGTCACAGGAGGAACAAGGGGCTACTCATGGCTATTTCCCCACCATCCAAAATCCTCCTCTTGGACTGAATTCTTAGAAACAGAGACACTAGGAGGTAGGTCTTCAGCCTTAAGTTACACTTCAATTAAGCATCAGAGTAATAAGAACAGCCCCAGCAGTCTCGAGGCAGTGGATTTTAATTGCAGTTATACTCAGGACCATCTGTAAAGCTTTGGGAATTTACAGATATCGTTCATCTGGAGGTGCGTATCACAACTGATGATGTTCAACAATTTAAGAAGCAAAGCAAACTATATTTTTGCCTCCCTTTGATAATCCTTAAAGTACAACAGAGTCCCAGCATGCACATATCACTTACTCAAGTTTAACTATACATACTTGTCCCAAAATATAAATATACATGTACATTTGTATACACACACACCAAACACCTAGACATAGATGGAGACGTACACATACACAGGTATGGCAGTAAATTTCTATGTTTACTCAGTGGTCCTTTTACTTTCAGGCCAGATATTTATTCTGCTTTGCCCTAGGGAAAAGGAAGCCACAATCCAAAGACAAAGAGAAACAGAAGTAGTTAATTTTCGGCTTTTGTATTTCTAAGAGCCCAGGCCTTGGCGACTTAAAAGATTTTCAAGGGTAATTTTGACTGTAGGCAGTTTTTGTTTCATGTGCTGACTTTACAACCTACCCCTGAAAAAGGCACCTCTGTCCATAGCCTTCTCTTTAAGCAGAGACTTTTATCCTGATCAGAAAGTCGATTTCCAAGGCCACTCAGCAGGACCTAACCCAGAGCGTCGGTCTTAAACCAGTACAATGAATTGGAATAAGAAGAGCCGGCCAGAGGTTACCAAGTTCAGCTCTGTACCTCCAAGCAGGTCATATTCACAAGGGTGCAGACACCATTTTTCACTGTATTTGTGGCGGGAAGCACCCCAGGCTCCCATTCACCAATTACCATGACACCATTTAGAAGAGAATGCCAGGAGACCAAAAAGAGGGAGGAAAGCCATTGTCATAACTCTTCTCAGGAATACCTGGTTTCACAATTTATACTTAACTGCTGACACTTGAAAAGTCGAACATTTTGGTAAAATGAATCAAGCTGTAATGTTTCTTTTATGAGATCCCCTTGCAGGAGGGAAGGGAGGTTTGGCACCTTGTGGAGACCAACCTTAGTTATCCATCATAGTAGTCAGCTGTCCTAGCCAGCTTCTCAGAGGTCACACGATCGAACCGACAGCTCTTACAACTATATTATTGCTTACGGAACAGGAATTGGGGCACCAGATAAAAATTACCTGGTCTAATAGGCAGCGAACAATTTTCACTCAATAAAATTATAAGCCAAATCATTCATTTCATAACACTCTGGCTAATTTATTTGTTGACCTTTTATTATCCATAGCTCTTCAGTGGTATTAACTGCAACTCAGACAAAATCTCTTGTTCATTTCACTTTCATTGATTTTTTTTTCCATTGAGGCAATAACGGCTGCTTGAAAACAGCCTTTTGCTTTCCACTGTAAAAGTCAATCATGTAAGTTAGTATGTCTTACGTTGATACAGCTGCCTTAGCTTACAACCTACTTTAATTTCATGTGATTCAGAAGCCTTCTATACCATGTTTGCAACAAAGGCACAGCTTTCTGGTGTGCCTCTAGCCACGTGGCCTGATGGTACATAATAATATGTTTGAGAAGAAAGAGAGGGCTCTCATCTAATCTGAACATAAAATCAACTTTAAAATTAGAGGAGGCTCAGAAGTCCCCCCACATTTTCTTTAGACTGGACTAGAATGCCTCCAATGCCTCTTGTATTAATAGCAGTAGACCCTTTGGATCATTTAATTCCTTTGTTCTGGAAATTTCTGCAGATTTTAATTGTGGCTTGACTTTTATTTTTCTTTAAAGGCTATGGACAGTGTGTGCTAAAACATTCAGTAAGCTTCAGCTAAAGCTTCTTATATAATAAAATACTATGAAGTCTTTAGAATGCAAGGTTGTAAAATATAATCGTTACACATTTGGCATTTTATGCCTCCCTAGAAATAACCACTTGCTACCTACACCTCATGTATGCTCCTCCTTTCCATTTCAATTTACTCTAAAGTGGTCCTTAGCCATAATGAGAATGCCCCTTTCAACAGAAACATGTTTAATTACATCCATGCTAAATGTAAGTGACTCCTCTCAGTCATAGGGCTTCTGAGTAAAGAGCGCTTCAAATGTGACACTAAAGGTTCCTAATGATCTGCGGTCAGTTCTCTTTCAAGAATTCATATTACCAGAAAAATGAAGAATTTGAGGAATGTCTCAGAGGACTGGAAACTAAAGAGCACTCAAGTATTATTTTGGTTTGTTTTACTCCTTCCCTCCAGCCCTCATTATATGACTTTTTATAATGCAGAGTCCGCCATTGTAGAATTTTCCATTTGGCTGAATAAACATGAAGGACTTCGGGATGTAAAACCATCTTCCACATATATCGCCTCTTGATACAACTAGTATTTATTGTTTTGTATGTCTAGCTCTGCGGGAAATGGGCTGCAAGGAACTTCCAATTAGGTTTTCAGCTTTCAGGTGTTCTGATCAGCCGTGTCACCCAGACTTTCAGAAGGAAGCAGGGAAAGAGCTAGAACTCAGAGGCTAGTGAGCTGGATATGCTGTTCAAAATCTGGACCCTTTGATAAACTCTGGAGCGAGGAGGCACATGAAATTCATGCTGATTCCATTGATGGGTGCTTATCTCTTCTAAACCAGGAGTGATCGTACCACTCCACTTCATTTAATGTTGCTGATATTCGGGCCCATTGCCTCTTGAATCCCCTGATAGAGCAAAGCAGATTGGTGATAGATGGGTATCAGGCAAATGTGCAGTGACAGAAAGTTATTGTTCTTTCTCAGAAACCACCCAAGTCAACTTGAAGTTGCAGTTTAGCCTCTGTTTTCTTCTATATCCTGCAAAACACTTCCCGCCTGAGCGAGCATAAAGCCAAGCAAAGATTGTCCTCCTAAATTGCTGAAGTATCCTTGGGCTTTAATTTTATGGGGGGGGTTCCCAGAGATTCAAATCTGATGCAGAAATTTAAAATTAATGTTGGGTTGGTAAAGGGGCATTCCTCTGGCTTTATGAGTTGCTCTGAAAGAAGGAAAGTTCAGTTCATATCCTCTGCTCATTTTGGTTTGAATCACTCAAAACACTGAACTAGGTTTATAAATGGACTCCAAATTGGACAGTTAGACAATCTAGAAGGCTAGAGATGACCAGTGAATATGAGCTTATTGCCTACACATTTGAGGGCAGACACTGAAAGAGAAGATTCACGTGGAAGGGGAAAAGTCCCCAGAGATTCTACTGTCATGAACCCAAAGGAAAGATGAATTACCCATATCTGCATATCAGACATTATATGCCTGGCTCCCAAGACTGTACAAATACCTAAGTATTTCTAAGGGTCTAAGAGTACAGTTAATAAAAAGCTAATGTACATCAGGACCAACCTCATGTTGCTAGCAGCCTATAACTTGAGATAATGTCTGTACCCAACATGATTCATTATATTAATCACAAAATTAAAATGTAAGCACAAGCCAGCAGGACTAAAAGAGCAAATTCATAAAAGAAAAAAAGGTGGCATAAAAAACCCCCACAGTGAGCAAGACTTGACCTTGGGGAATTTATATATTGGATTAAAAGGTCTGGAGCCAAATGGAACACCAAATTTAAGTCTTCTGCTTTTATAAACCAGGACAAATATATGCCTTTGTCATTTCATCATATAAATCAAGCATGTACTTTTAAAAATCAGAAACCATCTTAGAATAAACTTTTCAATGAAAATTTCTCAAGGCCTGTGCTTTTCTGGACATTGTGCTAGGGGCTTAGAGAAGTGATCAAATATTCATGGCCTCAAAGGGCCTACAGTCTTTACAGAGAGTGAAGACTTACATAGTTAAAGTCAGAGCAAAATGATCCCACAGCCATCTACTGCTGTGCTGTGCAGTGCTGGATGGGACAGTCAGCACTGTTCTCAGAGGAATGAGAGAGATTAGAAGCTGTGGTGAAGGGGAATTCGTTCTGATAGAACAGTGTCATTCTCAAGAGCTTGGGCTGTGATGTCTAACACTTGAGTTAGGCAGTGGTCAGTTGTGTGGACACAGGGAAAGTTGGCTGACCTCTCTGAGTTCTTAGTTTCCTCATCTGCCAAAATGGTGGTGTGGACAGCACCGTAAGAGGCTCTCTGTGAAGACTGATGAGTTAATGTTCCACTTTCCACAAATGACAGTAATTTTTATCATTAAGCAAACCATCATCACCACCTTTATCACCAGGCTTTGGAGGATGAGAAGGCATTATAAATGGGCACAGATTGAAGCCAGCATTCCAAATAAAGAAAAGGTTAAAGGAATGAAGGCCTGGAGATGGGAAAGAGCCAACATTTTGCTTCTAGGCTAGAGAGGACTAGCTAGACAAGAATAGAGAGCCATTCTTCAGATGTGTAGGGAGAGGAGATTGGATAGAGAGGGTAGGACCAGATGATAGGGAGAATCTTCTGTAATGCCCATTGATCCCTGTACCTTAATTCTAAGTAGATAATATGCCTTGAAAAGTGCTGGAGAGTAATACCAGTTTGTTGACTGCTGGGGCAACAAGAAGCTCAAACATAATTTGTTAATTGATGGGGTTGCAACATAGAAAGTACAGATGAATCTTCCTTCCTTATTTCTAGTCCATTCAACATCTTTATTATAAAGGCTCTGAAACATAAGTAAAAACCTATAACAATTAGCCTTGAACTGTTTCTCTTGGAGTTGGGTTTCCCCAGTGTTCCTGTAGAATCTATATAGCTTATCCCCTTTTTTCTTTGCAGAACCTCACTCACATTATTATCAGCCAATGGTCATAACAGGATAGGGGAAACAAGGTTTTAACTATGAGAGAAAATAGATTGGTGAAAGTTGTTGTTTTTAAAGAGTAAAAATTTTTTTGCCTCTTTAAGAGAGGAGATCCAGGGGCATGAAAATAAAAATACTGACTCAGGATGTAGATTGGAAAACAAGCATTAGCCTTATAAGGAGACTCTGGGGCTTTTCAATATTTAGGATACTAGTATTTGTCTTCTTTTTTCCCTACTGGGATATTTTTTAATCTAAGGATAGGATTAATTATCTTAGAAGAATCTAATCTCTGCCTTCATCTTTTAAACTGCAAACAGGGAGATGTTTTAAACATTATGAAAAGAAGAGAAAATCTCTCCTGACAAATAAATGCCTTGAAAAATTAGATATTAGTACTAGTCAAGTGCTCTTTCTTTTCAGAAATATTAAAATTGTATATTAGCATGGAAGAATCCTTATACTATACTCTCTTCTAATGCCACAAAAAATAAGACTTTAGGAACAATTTCAGAGACAAAAGATTATATTAAACATCCAGTTCTTCCCCTTATGGGAAATTTCTTTCTTTCTTTTTTTTTTTTTTAACATCCCAGGCTCAATCATTTCCTAATGTGAAATTACAGATTTTTCAAATTATCATATAAAACTGCGAAAAAATTACACTTGTGACCACAGAAGAGATAGCATACACTATCAATTTGATTTTAAAAGGCATACATCTTTTATACTACCTGTCATTTTTATAATGCCTTTTACAAATTTAATCAATACATTTTAACATTCTATATACTTTAAGTGCAATATACAATAAATATTCAAGTTTCATCTTAAACATGCTTTAGCCTTTAAATTGTTAAAACTGCAGTGCCCTTTCAATCTACTTACATAATGTCATAAAATATACATTTCAAGGTAAATGAAGTCAGCTACTTCAATTTAGTCCCTCAAACTGGTAGTAAATGAGAGGTTAACACTATGGTGCCAAACCCATTATTGAGTAAATTTAGCACCTTGGACAGCTCTGTAAAATCTTTATTGCTTTCCTGACCTGCTCGTCATGTTCTGTCTGTGTGTTCAGTGGCTCTCAGCTCTGATTGAAAGGCAATATATTAGATCCCCAACACAAACACGCTTGGGGGCTAGTTCACTGGGAGCGTAATGACATGGAGGTGAGAGCAATTTTCTGGTCACCAAAATCCAAGCACCTTCCAGGTCCGTTGCACTAACTCATAGAGGACCCAGAAATTTCCTTTTCCCTTCCCATTTGCAGAAATAACTAATAGAAGCTGAATCACACTGGCAAAACTGAATCAAATGTGGGCTGTCCCTTAAACCCCAAAGTTGATACTGCAGTAAAGGACATTTTTAAGTGGGCAAGATATCATTTAAGGAAATCACTCTCAGGACAAGAAATCCAGGTTCACTCACCACAAGACTGCTGGTCTGAAGTGATGGCGATGTGCCTAGTGGGAAAGCATGACCTAGCTCCTTGGATGGAAGAAGGATGTAACTTTATGAAGCAAGATTCACATGTTTCATTTTCAAAGGATTAATGGTGGTTAGAGCTCTGAGTATTGAACAAGCAGAAAAAGAAACAATTGGATTGTGTCATTGGAAAACTTTATCGTCAAAAATATATGAGAATTATGAGAATAAAATGTATAGCATATAGTGGTAGTTGGATTTTTTTCAGATTTATGAAAACTTCAAAGATCTTGGAGCTTATTTTGAACTTCCCTCCTCCCTGGTTCTGTGAAATTAATTAAAATAAGCACTGCTCAGAGTCCTCAAAGATGGTGTTCCAAGACTGAAATTCACAAGTGCAGCTTCCAACTGCACCTCATCTTGCCTTTGACAAACAGGAGGCTTGTTTTCCTCCTAAAATGAAAAGAAAGAAAAATACCTTCTCTGCCAAACCCAAACACTGGCATAAATATTTATTTGGAGATATAAATGAATGTAGACCCAGAGAAGTCAAATCTTAGTAAATAAACTAACTTGATCCTATTTTGTTTTAATCTTTCCTAAGAGCCAGATAAAGCCATGAGGTTTTAGTGAAAGCAGCACAGGCCGAATTTGATATGGGGATAGGGTTTAGTGTGGCCATACCATAGTAAATTATTAACTGCTGTGGTCAGACAATACTGCAAACAAAAAGTGGTAAATTATCTTGTAGCTTGCATTTAAAAAATAAAGAAATTATTTCAGATGTATTGATTCAAACTCCATTGATTATATAATGCTTTTCACTCCTTATATGAAAAATAACTGAACTGTTTTATAAATGGGGTTTAGCAACTTAAGGCAAGCATAAATGTTTATTGAGAACTGAAAACCCCTCTCTCTCATTTTTGAATTTAGGACATTATATATGTCATAAGTAGTTATTGCAGTATGACAACTATTTTATCTTATATTATAGAAAATTTAAAATTGAAAAATGCTAATATGTATCTAAAAGCTTGTCATTTCAAGAGTTGTTCAAGGATTTTTGAAGAGGCTATGGTGACAGCAAAATGAATGTAATTACATCCCTATTTTCTGATCAGCGTCTACAGTATACGAAAATCGAATAGCACTGCTTCTCCATGCAGAAATCTATTGTGTAAAATATTTAAAGTTAAACTTCTTTTTGCAACTTTACCCACAGCAAAAGAAAAAAAATATTATAAAGGTATCTTTTTACAAATCACCTCTGATAATCATGCCATACCTTTATGTTTGATTCTCTGATAAGCCTCCATTTTACAAGCTTAACTTTCCTCTTCCTCTTCCAGTTAGGGCAGACAATTAGGGCAGAATGAAGAGAGAACGACTTCTTTTAGTTGAAGGAAAAAATTACCACCACACACACTTTTGTAGAGTGCACTATTTATTAGAAATAAGCATGCAAGCTAAAAATGGAAGCCTACCTAAATGAAAAGAGGGAGACATTTTTTTTTCTTCAACTGGAATGAAAAGCAGGGCATATATCTAGGATGAGAATGAATGAACAAATGTGAAAAATGACAAACAATACTGAAATAGTAAAGAATTGCTATAAAAGAAACAGACTCTGCCAGTCATGAAAATTGGTGCTTCCGGGGGCAGGAGAATCCTTTTGTAAGAGCCTCTGACAAACAGCACATTGCCTCAGAAATGTGGATTTACTCCATCACTCCCTTATATCATGGCTCTGCCACACAAGGGAGATAAACAAAAGAAGTTTAATGCTACATGCTTCTAGTAGCCAAAGATTGATTGGAAATCCCTCGAAAATGACCTGTCTGATAAGGTCATGGTTCCTGGAATAAGCAATTAAGTACTAAATAAACACATCTTAAGGATTCATAACATGCACTGAATGACATCGATTGTAGTAATCTAGTAAATGACCTCGCAATTGTATTCAGCAATAAACATATGAGTGCTTTATCGTGCCTATGGCAGACTATTGAGTGATGTATTTTATCTTGCAGTGCCAATGATGCTCACCTTTTGACTCAATTAAGTGTGTATGTGAACAGGGATAAATTGGCGATTTAACACCATTCTGGGGTTCCCCAAGCTACTGCCTCTAAAGCAGTGCGTTAGCAAAGCATGGCCAGGGGGAACTGGAACGTGATCTTGTGAAAAGATAACAACTGGCCTTCACTGGAGGATTGTGTCTGCTTTTCTCTTGACAGGAAGTAATCCTCAAAAGGGCCGCAGACCTGGTGGAGGCGCTGTATGGGATGCCACACAACAACCAGGTGAGCATTACTGGCTCTCGAACCGGTGTGGGCTTCCACATTCCATTGACGATCTTGGATTCCTTATTGTGCTGAAAAAAGATGAAAAATATGAAAGCCACTTGCATGAGTTCAGTGTCATCCGGCCATGTCAGGCTATTCAGTTCTTCTCTCTTATTTTGTAAATCTTTTATTATCTTTGGTATGAAATCATTTTCCTTACGAGAAAAGGTACTCTATTTAAAATGAATCTTCCGTGGGAATGGACTTCCTAATTGAGGAAGAGAGTTACTGATGTTTTACTTCATTCCTCTCAGGTTTTCAAGCAAATTTAGGACGAAAAGGGGGGTTGGATTTCTTCTCCTAAAACGTATAATAAGGCCTGAATAGAATTGTCTGCTCCTATTCACAGAGCAACTCTATGTATATGATTCAGATTGCTCTGGAAACTATGAGTCTGAGCGACCATTCACTCCTTTTTCTGTGTCACTTGAATCAGTGTCCAAGGGACTCAATTCCACTGATAATCGGGGACGCAGGTAGTCATCTACAACCTGCCTTTAACTTTAGCAGGGGAGATGAGCTGCAGCCTGTGTGTGTGTGTGTGTGTGTGTGTAGAACACCAGTGCTCCTGTGTGTTACTGGCAGCAAAGGGAGACCCCAGGCTGCTGTCATATGCAGTGAGGGATGGCTAAGACAATGACCCTTCAAAGCCAGACGAACAAGGTTATGTGACCCAGCTCTGTACTTAATTAGGTGACTGTCTTTAAGTGAGCTCTCGTGTCTCTCTGAGCCTCAGTTCCCCTATTTGTGATATGTGCCCAATGGTGATAAGACTTGTCCCAGGTTTGCTGAGAGGTTGCAGAAGTTAACGCAGTTAAACCACTGAAAGCCAAAAAAAAAAATAAAATAAAATAAAATAAAATAAACCACTGAAAGCCCTGAGCACCGTGCCTGGCAGATAATAAACACTGGAAAAGATGGTTTTCCTGGGCGTATGGCTAGGGGTGGCTAAAAGGGGTATTCCTTTTACTTTGCAGGAAATTATTCTGAAGAGAGCAGCTGACATTGCAGAGGCCCTGTACAGTGTCCCTCGCAACCACAGCCAGCTCCCGGCCCTCACTAACACCTCGGTCCACGCAGGGATGATGGGCGTGAATTCCTTCAGTGGACAACTGGCTGTCAATGTCTCCGAAGCATCGCAGGCCACCAATCAGGGTCAGGAGCCTGTTTCCTCCCTCCCTATTTCCCTGCCTCTTCCCAACCTCAGGCTTCTCCACACAGCCCCGTACCGCCCACCCCCCCATCACCATATATTTGGCACAAAACAGTTTTTATTGAAAAACAGGGTTTTTTTTTTTTCTTTCCAAATGGGGAGATTTCCTAGTTTGCGTGTATCAAATATTGCTGTGGAATTTGGTTTAGAGCTATCACGCCCTGCCGTGTGGTCTCAGAGGCTAGAAGGGATGCATGCACTTAGCCATCTCTCCATTTGACTTTTCCCCATAAAGCACGAATGACAGATCGCAAAGAGGGTTGGAATTAAAGTTCTGAGGGGCCAAAGCACATCATCCTCGCCCAGGGAATAGGAACCTGTTAACTCCAGGGTACATCTCTTAGATTGGGATTTATTTCTGCTCCAAAATGATAATTTATAGGTCTTGCATTGCCACTTCTCACGGCCCTGCTAAGTATTTATGATCTCCTAAGAAATGTGTGTTTTGCTCGCTTCCCATTTTAATCACAGAGCTAGCGCCACCAACCCACGCACATGAATCACCCAACCCCTTCCCTCTGGGCTGCCGCGGCGGGACAAGAAACGGAGACCTTGCTCTCCCTCAGCCTTCCTGGATTGCCGCCCTCACCCCTGGTTTTGCCCCCATCGCTCAGGTTTCACCCGCAACTCCAGCAGCGTGTCACCGCACGGGTACGTGCCGAGCACCACCCCGCAGCAGACCAACTATAACTCCGTGAGCACGAGCATGAACGGATACGGCACGGCTGCCATGTCCAACTTGGGCGGCTCCCCAACTTTCCTCAATGGCTCAGCTGCCAACTCGCCCTATGCCAGTAAGTAGAGATGTGGGTCCTGCCTTTCCGCATGCTTTTGCCCCAAGAGCTGGCCCTGTGGCCGGCGTGTGGCCCCACTGTGCAGGTCTCCTCAGCCTCAGGGCCCCCACCAGGGGATGCGACTGAAGGTGACATTTGTCTTCTGCAGAAATCTGTGCCCTCCCTTGCTCACCTTCCCCATCCTAAAGTCTCCCTGGTCTTCAGAACTTTGCTAAAAGCCTAAAGAGCGGTAGGATGTCATCGCCGGAACCCAAGCTTCGAGTCAGAGTGGAGATGGCTTTGACTCCTGCTCCCTACCAGTTCCCGACTGGAACTTGGCCTGGTGCAAGTTCTCTCCCTCCAAGCCTCAGTTTGCTCATCTGTAAAATGGGGAGGAGAACTAACACCCACCCCAACCAGTTGTTGTGAGACTTTGATAAAATAATGTATGGAATGAGCTTGCCTTAATGTCTGGCCCACAAGATGCACAGTCAGTAAATCTCAATCACCGTGATGACAGAGTGATCCTAAGTGGTGCTGCTCGTGTAGCATTGGCAAAACAGGCTAAAACTTAAAATGTCTCCCTTTAGGAATAGGATTCCTTTTTTCTTTTCTTTTTTTTTTTTAAACGCTTGAAGTTCTTTTCCCTTTGTACTTGATATGTACTAAAAACCAAACAACAGCAACATCAAAAAACAACAACAACAAAAAATTTTATTTTTTCCAAAAATCTGTCAAGATGAAAAAAACACATACATAAGAAAAAAATATTCTTTTTGGTGCATTGTCCTTGCCTTAAAGAAGTTTAGTTTAAGGAACTTTTTGGTACAACATTCAGGTTGCACCTAAAGAACCTCAGGGAACTGGCATCTTTACATATAAATGTCCTGGGCTGCGTCTCTACAATCTCTCCATCTCCCTCTGGGGATTTTTACACAGATAACCAAGTTTATCTTGGACAGTGTGGGGTAACTCTTCTGTTTTGTAAAATGAGGCCAAACTCTTAGACATTCGTGGAATGATAGAAGATGTGTTGTTAAATGAAAGAACACTCACAATTTTTTTTTAAAGAGTCGTGGCTAAGAAACCCTAAAAACTATGCTGTCTCTAATGGTGGAAATATGAAATGTTCTAATCTTTGAAAGAGGAAAGATCATTGTTGGCCTTTGAGAAAGGTTATTTCTGAAAGTAATACTTAAGGCCTTTTACTTTCTTGGTGAATTTTTATGCTCAGTGTGTGCTAACTTTCATATTTCCACTTTATCTGTTTGGAATAGCAGCTTGTTGTACCTTTAGAATTCCCCCAAATAATCTGCATACATTAGGTCTGCCTGTTCCAGTCAATGAGACCAGTTTCAGGAATTTGATTCATTGAAAGACTATTTCTCATAGATCTATCATTTCAGTGTTCTCCCATCTACTCAATCAGAAAATGTTTCAATCATGACCTGAAAATTAAAAGGTGGCATTCTTAATTAAATCAATAAACTAATTGCTATATGGTAGCAATTTAATTTAGGGGCTTGGATTGCTGTCTTCCCAAGCCCTTGCAGACACCCACCAACTTCAGCCTGAGATTGCATCTGTCAGACTGTGAAACTTCCAACATTTAATTTCCATTAATTGATTTCCTCAGTGCTCACAAATATAGTATTAAATTCTCAAATAGGCTCTCAGATGGGACGGTTTTATCTGCATAAATGCAAATAAAACAATAAACACAAAGCCCAGCTGATTTGAATTTTTGCCTCCATAATATTTAATTATTCATAAACCACTCATGTTGAAAAATTCCGAACAGAATAAAAAATAAAATAAGACATTGCACTGGTGAACACACTTTGTGGTGTGGTGGCTGATAACTAATAATGTTATAACAAATGGAGCTGCTTGACTATATTTCAGCCTTTCCTCTGTGAACCACCCCCCTCAAACTCCCCACCTCTAAATACACATAATGATCGCATTTGCCAACGAGATTAATTGCCTTCCTCAGTGAACCAGCAGGATTTCAAGTCTACGAATATTTAAAAATCAAACCTCCAGTGCAGGAGTTTTGCAATTTAAATGGGTGTTATTATTGAGCGTATTTTCACATTTACAAATCCTAAGAGATGTATAAAAATGCTGGCCTCATTAAAAGAAAAAGTACAGTTTAGAACATGTTGGTGAAAACTCCAAGGATGGCGGCCCAGTGTTCTGCTCTGTCAAGCGTTTGGTGCCTTTGGATTGTGTAGTGCTGAGGGCTGATTCCAAGGGGTCATTTCCCTCTGATGGCAGTTGCTGCCCAGATGGATTTGATTCCCACTTCCCTTTCTGCAGCCAGTAGGCCAAGGGAAGGCCAGCCCCCTACATAGCAATTTAGACTCTGGTGGGCTCATGGGAAGGGGGTCCTTTCCCCCGGTGATTGTTTCCTTTGTAGGGTAGTGTAGTGGAAAGGACACTGGATTTGAGTCTGGTTCCTGGCTTCATCACATTCTGCCTCTGGCCCTTGGGCATGTCACTAAACTATTTTCTGAGTCTCAGCTTGTTCAGCTTGCTCAGGTGTAAAAAGGATGTAATAGGCCTCAACTTAGGGTTGCTTTGACAGTGACATAAGATGAAAAAGGCATGAAGATTCTTGTGAATGATAAAGCCATATGAAATGTTTATTACATAATGGGAAAAATAATACAGTAGAAGGAAGTACTTAGGATTTGAATTAAATGCCTGAAAGTCACTGGGCAGGATTCATATTTTTCCCAGAGATGGAGGAAATAGAAGGTGAGTGTATGAAAATACTGCTCGCAAGAGGAGAGGACTCACTGTGCACAAAGTCTCTGTCTCCTGAAGTAACCATGACATTATTAGCAACTAACGAAATATGAATGGCCAGGCTGAAAGAACTGTGGTTGGTAGAGAATGTGCCTCCACCAAACTCATATCTCCAAGCAACTAGGTTTTCCTCCCTCCATGAATTGCCAAAATTCTCCCATCATTGGTAATCCACATCCTCACTACTACTAGACTGTGAGTATTTACTAAAAAGCTCCTATCCTACTGCTTATTAATTCACAAGTATTCGTGTACAGCTCTACAGGGGATAGAAAGAATTTGGAACTTTGACTCGTCGTTCTGCATTATCCACAAATATTGCCTGTGGCAGTCTATTTACCCACCTGGCCTCCTACCTACCTATATCTGTGTGTGTGAGACATTCAGGTACAGTTGTATCCTTAAGAAACTCGTAGCTTCATGGGGAGAACAGGAACACATACACACCACCATCTGCCAGTGCTTTAATTTGGAATCCTGGCATTGACTTCAACCTACCCTTCTTCCTCACACCTCTCATTCCATCTGTGACCACACTGTCTCAGGCTGGCCTCCTCCTGCCTCTGATATTCCCAGCCCCTTTGCTAGAGTCTTAGTTTAGGTCCCACCCAGAATGCTTCCCTTGACACCTCCCCCATGAAGCCTTCTTTGCTTCTTTTCTCTGCCTCTGCAGAGTTTGCCATGCTCACCTTTGTTGTTGTTTCATGCTACTCTATCCCTTTGAGAGCACTTTTGTTATGTGGCCTGGGATGCCCCAGTGCCTAGCACACTGCCTGGCACATAGTAGGCCCACAATAATCACATAAAAGATCACCACCAACAAGAGGTGGCATGTGCCAAGTACCAAGTGATGAAAGCAGATAAGATCCCAAGAGTTCAGAGAAGGCTCATGCTGGAAGGGTGGCCTGAGCCGGGTGGCTGGGTGAAGGACAGGGCTGAGCCACCTCATCTCAGGATTCCAGGAGAGGTGCTGATTTCTCCTCTCCTGTTGCCCCATTCAGTCGTGCCATCCAGTCCCACCATGGCCTCCTCCACAAGCCTCCCCTCCAACTGCAGCAGCTCCTCGGGCATCTTCTCCTTCTCACCAGCCAACATGGTCTCAGCCGTGAAACAGAAGAGTGCTTTTGCGCCAGTTGTCAGACCCCAGACCTCCCCGCCTCCCACCTGCACCAGCACCAATGGGAACAGCCTGCAAGGTAAGCCCCACCCAGGCCCCCCAGGATGCCCGGACTTCACCCTCCCAGGGCCTGAGGCAGATGCATCACTGGTGTGAGGGATCCACCTTGGGCTGGCCTGCTTCTCTCTGCCCTCCTTCTGTTTGTTCCTTTGTGTTCACTCTCCTTGGCCCTGGCCCCCAGGCCCCTGGCCCCGCACATCCCTTCTCAGCTGGAGTTGCCTGAGCTGTCCTCTTTCCAATGCCAACAATTCTGCTCAGGCCTGGGATTTGCTTGAGAATACTATTTCCACTTACTAATATCATCATTTCTCTTTTCTCCTCTTTCATTCCCTGTGGTCGCCATAATCAGACCAGTCTTTTGTGGACTCTAGCAAGTTCTCCACTGCAGGGTCTCTCCCGGGACTGGCCTTCTCCTGAAGTAGGTCACTCAACCTTCCCTTCCTGTTGCCTGTGTTGGAGTGAACGTGTGTGGGGCTGATGATGTGGAGTGGGTGAGCCATGGCCTGACCGGGAAGCCCTGAGGTTAACACTGGAGACCAAAGTCCCAAGACTGACTTCTGGGAACCAGAAACCCCAAGTTGAGACTAGAGCATCCTGGTTCATATTAAAATTGTTCCATTTTTGTCTCCATCCTGGAGTATGGAAAATAAGAGTCACCAAGAATTGAGGTGACCTCTCTATTCATTGAGGAAAAATAACCCTACCCTATTAAAATGGGTCCACTGTGTCTTACATTCTTCTCATGTGCTGACACTGTTGACCTGCACAAGCTCATTCATCCCCCATAGCAGTACTGTGTGTTGGGCATTTGAAGCCCTACTTTCCAGATGAGAACACCCAGGTCAGGGAGGTTATGATAGGGCTTGACTTCCCGCAGTAGCTTGTGGCCAAACCTGGCTTCAGACTCCTGAGCTCAAAAATTCATCTCCTCTTTCCGTCTCTCAAGCACTGTCTGACTCAGAGGGGGTAAAAGGGATGCATCCAGGATTCCTAAGCCAGCTGGCAGGGAAATAAGATCAATAAAATAATCAGCTACCATTTATTTAGCACTGAACCATGTGTCAGGCACTGTGCTCAGCACTGAGCATGCTTTATCTTATTTAATCCTCATAGCTTCCTAGTGAAATATGAGGATATTATGATCTCCATTGTACAGATGATGAAACTGAAGCTTAAGGAGAGGAAATACCTGCCTGTAGGCATAGCCCATAAATGGTGGAGATGAATGTCAACCCCAGCAGGGTCTGTGCCCCTCACCCCTCAGCCTGCATGGTTCCCCACAGTGCCTTCCCTCAATGGTCATCATGCCGTCTTCTCTGGTAGAGAAGGGGGGCGGGAGAGTGGCAGATCCATCTGGGATTTCTCGGCCCTGCCTCTTATATGTATATTATGTATTGTATGTACATGTATGTATATTATGTTATTTATGCAGAGTACACATGTACTCTGCCCCAGACACCTTACGTTGATATAACCTTATATTGATTCTTCCAAAGAAGAATGCTCTTCCCTCTCTATAGATGGGAAAATTCAGGCCCAGTTTGCTCAAGGTCACACAGCTGCTACTGACAGAGCCAAAAGTGAACCCAAACTGTGTGATTCCAGGACCTGAGCTCCTGATTGCTCTGACTTTCTGACTCCAGACAGGCTCTGCTAAACATTCTGCAGAAACCTGCTGGCAAATCTACCCAGCACAGCCAGTCATGCCTAGTATGACCTGCCTATGTCCCTCCCTTGAAGAGCGTTGGCAAAGCCATCTGAGAGGGCAGAGGAGAATAATCTGAGTTGCACTGCAAGCAATATTACTCACAACGGGTCCCGCCCGCCTCCATGAAGGGAGCCACCCAGTCATACAAATCTGACTCTTTTTCAGCTGATGGTGCTTTGTCACCCTCAGTACACCTCTGACTGGCAAACTGAGGATAGCTTACAATGAGTTTAAATAAAGATAACACACAGGGAAGCAGAAATCTGCCGTACTTGAGCTGCCTATCACAACCCTCATTAAAACATAGATTTGCTATCAAAATAAGGTAGAATAGGGTTTGTAATCAAGAGTGGGGAGGCGGTGCTTGAGAAGAAAAGGCCCGCAGTGACTTCAGCAGGCAGTCCTTTTGCAAGGCCCAGTGTCTTTGCCTGCATTTGGACCCCTGGGTGGGGGGGTGGGGGGGGGGTTGCAGGAAGGGCTGAAAATAGGGACTTAGCCCAGGCTGTAGAATGTCCTAGATTCAGGGAATATCTAGTGGTGGTGGTGGTGGTGGTGGTGGTGTGGTGGTGTGTGTGTGTGTGTGTGTGTTTACGCGCACGCATGCATGTGTACACACACGCCAGCAGGTGCTCTTAAGTAATAATAAAATGGCTTCAAAACAGGGACTCATACAAAATTTGTTCATTTGTCACCCGGGGCATTTCTTCCTTTCTTTTTTTTTTTTTTTTGTAAATGAACTAGATTTTATTTATTTATTTATTTATTTATTTATTTATTTATTTATGTATTCATGATAGACACAGAGAGAGAGAGGCAGAGACACAGGCAGAGGGAGAAGCAGGCTCCATGCAGGGAGCCTGATGTGGGACTTAATCCCAGGACTCCAGGATCGCGCCCTGGGCCAAAGGCAGGCGCTAAACTGCTGAGCCACCCAGGGATCCCCCTCACCCGGGGCATTTCTAACCCAAGTCTGCACAGGTTCTGAAAGTACAGGAACAGTTCCCCTCTGTTCTGACCAGAAACCGAATCGCCACCTCTCCATCACATTTCTCACATGCAGCTGCACAGTGGGAAGGGTTCAAGGTGAAAAATTTAGGAACACACTTTGTGCTCGATCTGCTATTGTGGATGACGTTGCCCTTTCCTTCTAATGGAGCATGTGTCCAGGAGATTCTTTCTGATGCCTTTTTTTTTTTCCCTCCAATATGTTCATGTACCAAACATCTCTCTACCTTTGAGAGGTGGCTGGGCGGGGGGTGAGAGAGGTATGAGTAGAGAAATTAAAGTTGCAATAACTGACACCGTTTTCCTGTAAACTGTCTCGTCTGTCTTCCTGCCCACTGCATGCCCAGCCACCACCCCCAGCAGGTAGGGCCCACATACCTGGAATTGCACCTTGGCCCTCTATCCACATCCCTGCAGCCTATGGTGCATTCCATCATTGCTTCCAGGGAGCTCCTGCCTGGCCTTGGATTCTCCCCTGAAGAAAGGGACATTGGAACTCCTAGACCTGTAACTAAAGAATGACCTCATTATTGAGGACATGGGTGACCTATAGGAGGCGAGTGGGGGGGGTGTGGGGTGGGGCGGAGGGGCTCCTCTTCCTTCTTCCTTCCGTTTTTCATTGTCACAGTAATTCCATTTGGATCCACCTAGTTCATAACTGTGGTCATTAAGACAGGGCAAGTGACAAAGGAAGACATTGGTTAAGCAAATGGACTATATGAACAAACTCAGAGGTGACACGTTTAGGCTGTTTGAGTGTTTTGTTTTTTTTAAAGATTTTATTTATTTATTCATGAGAGGCACAGAGAGAGAGAGAGAGAGAGAGAGAGAGAGAGGCAGAGACACAGGTAGAGGGAGAAGCAGGCTCCATGCAGGGAGCCTGATGTGGCCTCGATCCTGGGACTCCAGGATTCATGCCTTGGGGTGAAGGCAGGTGCTAAACCGCTGAGCCACCCAGGGATCCCAAGGGTTTTAAAGACCTGTGTACCTCCAACTGCCACTCTACTAATTTTACATCATTCTGGGTTTTTTTTTTAGCCAACTCCTTAAAGGCCTTTTTCCCAGAAGCCCTGTCTTGGCCCCCTCTAGTCACTTCATAGATGTTTATTCCCCAATGAACATGCATTGCAATCTCACATGATGGTGATGATGATGGTCACAGCTACTAACACAGGAGGGCTTGTTCCCAGCTTGACTTCTGCATTATCTCATTCCCAACCTGTAGGCTATTTGTTGTCACCATTGTATAGATGGAGAAATCAAGCCTTAGAGCCAAGATGGCTCATTCAGAGTTCCACAGCTGGCAAATTGAGAGATCCTGGGTTAAAACCCAAGTGGACTGATTACTATGTTAAGCCCCAGTGCTATATGGCCATACTGTCATCAAGCCACTGGGGTAGGCCATGTGAACTACAAAATCCTGGCCTTAAAATCTTTCCCTGTATTAAAGGAAACGCAACAGTGGAGAGACTGGGTGCCCACCTGTGGAAGTTCAGAGGAGGAAAGATTAGGGAGAAGTTAAAATAGCCTCGTGGTGAATGCTGCCAATGAACTGGACCTTGGATGAAGGGCAAGAAGGATTCAGGAAGAGGGAGATGGGGAGGGGCTTTCGAAGCAGAGGATTAAAGATACCTGGAGCCAAGGAGTAATGTGCAGTAACCAGCAAGTCACTTGGCATCCTGGGATACCGAAGTGGGGATAAGGTTGAACAAGGGAGTCCTTACTTGGAAGCCATAAATTCCATTCTGTACATATATTTTATAATTCACAAGTTCTACTGCAGTTCTGACTGGCTTTTCTCTCCCAGATAGAAAAAACCTTGGACAAATTACTGTATGTCTGAGAAATTTTGGGGGGATAAAGCAACTCTTATCTCAGCACTTTTGGAGTCTCACTAGATATGCTTTTTTTTAAAAAAAAAATTAATCTTGTGGTCAAGCAAATCTAGAAAGTGGCACTTACTGAATCCCAGTCTTGGAGAGTCACAATGCACCTAAGTTTATTAAAAGCTCTGAGACATCCTACAGTTAAGCAAAAAAAAAAAAAAAAAGAGGACTGTTCCATTTAGTTCTCTAAATTTATTTGCTCAAAGAACTCTTTTGTGAATGTTAAGACCAATTAACTGCCCATGAAAAACTTTGGAAAATGTGGCCATATTTTGGATTTAAAGAGATAATGCAGAGACATCTTCTTCCATTCCTATCTAGGTAAAGTCATTGATAAATACTGATCCTGATTCCCCAGGTGTGTTCTATTTTCATAGGTCAAAGACTTGAGTGACCCACTATGCTCAGCCACTGTCCTGGAGACGTCCTCTCTCTTCTCCGAAAGCTTATACCCCCTACAGCATGGATTCTATGCAATTTCAGGCCTCAGAGGACTTCATTAATCAAGAGAGAGGCAGCCCCAAGGAGGCTGTCAGTATGCCATTGGACCTCCCCACAGTGTAGTGATTTTAAACCCTAACCATGTCCTGGACAGTCCCTGCAACGAAAAGTTAAAAACAAAAGACCAGTGTGATTTCTTTCTTTCTTTTTTTTTTTTTTTTAAAGATTGCATTTATTTGAGAGGCACGAACAGGGGGAGGGGCAGGCTCCCCACTGAGCAGGGAGCCGGGTGTAGGGCTTGATCCCAGGACCCTAGGATCATGACCTGAGTTGCAGGCACTGGCCTAACCGACTGAGCCACCCCTCCCCCCCCCAGACCAGCGTGATTTCACAGAAATTGTACTCACACACTGATTTTTTTTCTCACCTCACCTTGTTGAAGCTCGGGCGGGCTGGCTGGCCCCACCCGACTCTAGATGTCACGCAGTCCAGGGGTGATCTTGTGGAATTGTCTTTTGCTCTGTGCACATGCTCAGTTTGTGCAAGATCTTCCCCCCCATTCTGTCTCTGATTAGCTCATAATTCTTACACACATATGGTGGTTCGAGGAAGACCATATTCTACCCTCTCACTCCAAACTCTCCCAGCTCGGCCAAACTTTTCATTTTGGCTTTGTTCTTATCAAAATGTGAAAACCATAATGCAAAATGCATGGCCTTTCAAGCCAATAGTTTCTGACCTTCTGTCAGAGATCGTGATCATCCAGCTGCTGGGGAAGATGGCAGAGCCACCTCGATCTTATGATGTCTTGTGATGTTTGGCATATCTTGCTCTCTGAGAGTGTTGTGTCCTCATGGAAATCTTCATGGCCCCTACTTGGGCAAATCAGTGTGCTAGCGGCATTTCTGGAACATTCCAAGCCTCAAACACCATCTCTCTCACCCACATAAGTAATCTTGAGGATTGCAGCACAGATACAAGAAAAACAGCTCCTAAAAACCCAGGAGCTTTCCCGCAGTCATGCAGTGGAGATTACATTATAAAAAGGCCTCTTTAGAGGTGTAGCAACTCACAGGCTGAAAACTAAAATTTATTTATCAGGAAGTATTCTGTGACTGGAGTTTAGGAAGTCGCAGATGAGACTTAAGGAACTGTGACCCCGGTGTTTTATGCAGAGTTCTGGGTGTAGGTACGAATGGGCCTTCTTCTGGAGAGAGATTCCATGATTTCCATTAGACTCTAAGAGAAGTCTGAGGACCAACAAAGGGAAGGTAGGAAAGTATGGGTAGATCAAAGCCACCCCCTAGGTACCCTCAGATGTGTCTGTTTGCATGTTTTTAATTTCAATTATTTGCTAAGATGTATAAACCGGGCTCGGTTGTATTTTTAAAAATGCACGTCTCCATCATCTTTTTTTTTTTTTTCCATCATCTCTTGAAAGAATTCAGATCTGGTGGTTGTGAGCAGGCATTTCTGCGCGGCAGCTTTTTCTTTTCTTTTCTAAAGAAAGCATGCCCTTGGCAGAGTCACCTCAATTCCTATCAGGGCACTATGCTCACTTATGTTCTCCATCTGGGCTCTCAGGGCATTAGAGTTTGCAACCCCTATATTCCAGATTGAGAAGCACTGTTAGCTATGAACTAGCACATCACTTAATTTTGCTTTACTATTTTTAATGGGGACCTAGTGGAGGTTTAATCTAATTAATCTAGCACATTATTCAGGTACAAAACACTGCTAGATTTTTTTTTTCCTGGCCATCCAGAATTTTAAAAAAATCCCAATATTTTTAGGGTCCAATTAATAAATGGCTGGTTCCACTGACCAAATTAGCAGGAAGTTTGTCAGTTCTCTGCTTTGCCTCATATTGACACTGCCTGAGCTGTACCCAATAGTCCAAGAGGGGACTGCCCTTTAATGTCAGGCGTACAAAGTAGATTTTGGTGAAGGGCAGAGCTAGGGCTTGCTTCTCTTGCCAAAGGTTTAGAACTCCCACAGAAAGGCCTGTCTTTAATAAGGGTGCCGGGGACCCACCTCCAGCCTAGATGAAAGATCCTTAGGGAGGCAGAGCCATGCTGAGCTGTCACAGTGCAAAGACCCCCTGCCCCCTTGCCTTTGGAGCTACAGCATCTTGAATTCTCCTGTTAAGACTTGGGTTGAAAATCTGAGCTCCCCATTTCCGTCAGATCTAGGGCTCACTTGAATCTTAAGGGGGACTGCTTTTCCAACTGATCCCGAATCTTTGGGGGTTTAAGTTGGTCTGCGTTTGGCAAGAGACACTTCCTGTTTCTAAGAAAAATGGCTTTTGAGGGCTTACGAAAAAGACTCCAGGAGCTTTTGGACTGCGAAAGGGCTCTTGCAAAACAACATTTGGATGATTTACGTGTACATGAATCAGAAACATGTGGATTAAATTTCCCTGTGAATACAGATGGGTTTAAAAATTAACGGAAAAAGTGTTTGGCAAAATACATTTTTTAATTGAATTTAAAATGCTGGGGGTGGGGGAGGGGAAGCAGGAGGGTTGGGGGGGCTGGCAGGGCTCTGAGCCTTAACTAGCCTCCCTGTGTCTGCAGCAGCATCTGTGGTACTTGGGGTTTGCTTAAAAAACACGCACATTCTTCTGGACGTGAGAGTTAGGACACGAAGAGGGCCACTTTCTAGACTCAGTCATCACTGACAAGAACATCAATTTAAATTTAGAATTGCCAATAAAAAGAAAGCAATGCCTTTCTCTCTCCTCTTTGGAAGCAAAGATGGCCACTTCTTGCTTCTAATGTACGCATTGCTTTTCCCTCAACATATTTCAAAGTTCCCATACTATTTTAACTTTCTTACAGACGTCCCTTCATTTCTCATGCTCATCATTCAATGGGTGGTGCCTATTGATTGAAGAGGAAGCACAGCTCAGAGAGGTTAAACCATCAGCACAAGGTCACACAGCTAGTCTAGCAGCAGAAGGGATGGATTAAAAGTAATAGCAGCTAACCTCTATGAGGTCTTTACTCGGAGCTGCACCTCACATATGTTATTTTATTTAATTCTCCAACAACCTTAAAAATACCACTGGCCTTCCAAATATCCTTAACTGCATTTTCTAGCTGAGGAAGTGGAGGTTCAAGGAAAAAGGTTAACTACCTTGGGGTGGGGGGCGTGGGTGTAATGAGCACAGCATATTCAGAAAGCAGGAAAGTCAGAGGTGGAAGGCTGGCCTATTGGAGTCGCTGCTTTTCTAAATACCACTGTGTGCGGCCTCCTAACTCAACCCTTTGAAAGATTTTTTTGATTACCCCAGGATCTTACCCCAGCTTTCCTAGGCTGTAATTTTCTAGGAACGTGGTCAGATCATTCCAGAACCTTGAGTGAAGCAGTGGTATAGGAGACATCCTGCAGTTTCTTGCAAACCTGTCTTCCCCTCCCGCTTCATACATTATCCCTGCTTCTTTGCCCAGGGAACAAGGCTCCCGGTGCTCCCTTCTCCCAGGCAGGAGGATTAAAAGGACGGCAGGATTCCTTCATGCAAATACAGAGCACAGAGCCATGTTTTTTGTTTTTGCTTTTGTTTTTGTTTTTTCGTAGAACTAGCTGGCATTTGGGATGAACCAGTTCTTTTATTTTGTATGATGGAAGTGAAGGGGAGGGGAAACAAAGAGTGACAAATTGCAAATTCTTACTATTTTGCAAGATTTGGGGGCTGCAGCTTTCCCAGCGGCATTCAAACTATGCAACTTTCCAGTTACATTTTTAAAATTGAAATCAGACTTGGAGGATGTTTAGCATCTTCTGTCCCATTAAAGACACATACACAGGCTGATATATTATCATTCTTAATAAAGTACATGTACATTTTATAACAAAAACTCATTCCAGGGAAGATGAGAGGACATTATTCAGCCAACAGTGTTGTGTGGGTGGTTCCCCCCCCCTTTTTTTCTCAGTGAGAATCTTGGATGCAAAATCATTGACTTTCATCTTCTCTTTCCACAGCGATATCTGGCATGATTGTCCCTCCTATGTGAAAGAATTGCCTTGAAGAATTTTATTAATGAAGAGGTTGGATTCTGCTACAGAGAGTAATCTGATACAAGTCCCCAAGTGGAACTTTTAACTCAGGCCTTTTTAAGAGGAATCACAATAACTGCAGATTTTTAAACAAACAATATCACCGACCTTGCAAATACTGAAATTGGAAGGGATCTGCAAGTGCAGAGTGTTGGTTAAAAGTTGTACCTCCCGAGTATTTGGGGGATATATTTATTCTGTGTTGATAAAAGCAAATCCACTTTTTCTTTTACTTTCTTTTTTTTTAAAGCTTAACTCTGCAATCATTGGTCTTTTATAAACCATAAAGCTGTATACAAGGGACACTATAAATAAGACTCCATGTTTTAATTTATGATGTTTTTAAAGCTGTGTAAAGGGAGAATGAAGTGGTGATATTTACAAAAAAGTTAAAAAGAATAAAAAAGAAAAAAAAAAAAGCTTGTATGGGACAGAATAGGAATGCCAGTTAGATTTTTTTAGAAAACTAAGGGTCGGCTTTTGCGCCTTAAAGCATATCAAATGGTAGTTAGCTCAGACAGTGCATTTTCAATATCTAACTTAACACGCCATCCCTTAGCAGTGCAAGCTTATTTCTCTCTTTTGTATTGTTGTCTTAAGTAACTGTGTAAATAAATGCAGCCTGGAAAGTTAAAAAGTGATGTAAGTGATCACATTTTTCCCTTCTACTCAAAAATCCAGTGCCTCTAGACAGATTGTTGAAACTGCATATTGAAACCTGGTATCATTCTCTCTTTCACTTGTGTCAACTTCTTCTGAAGCCGATGGCCTCTTGAGAGCTTGATGGCGCACATACTGTGTGAGAATCTCCTATGAGACTTCATGGAACAGGGTCCAGGCACAGAATTCCACATTAAGCCCTCCAGTTACCAAGCCAAAATCCCACTTTCACACCGCCATTTGCAAGTTTAAAGTTTACTCATCCTAAATGCTGATTCCTACCAATCCTCCACAAGCTGACAGAAGCAACATGGCAGGTATTTCAGATTTCCCATTGGAGATAACGCGCCTCTCTTGGTGACCCTTACCATTTGTAACATAATAGATTAGAGCGACAGGTTAAGTGCTTTGGAATTAAGAGTAAAAGGAAAACTGGGAGAAAGGAGAAGAAGGTTGAGAGCTCCAAAACATAGTTTTCTGTTCTATGGAATTTTTGCTCTCATCATCTGGGAAGTGTTCTTAAAAGTAAGAATAAATAGCAAAGATGCAGCAAAGCTCGGAGGATGCATTTGCCTGATATTTTTTCCTTTGCTGTTGTGTTTTTGTATGTAGTTATAAATACTGTAGATTTTTTGTGATTTTTGCCAAAGTCGTTGTTCTATTTATACATTTTAATGTCTTAAGACAGTTTTTCAATATCACAAAAAAGATTTTACTGCATATTTTGCAAAGAAAAAAAAAGCTCACTACCTTTAGCTTGCACATACTTGCGAAGTTAATTAAAAGGCTTTTTGTTTTAAAGGGGATTTTGTAAAATATCCATATAAATAATGTATTTATCTTTGGAATTTGTACATTGCTTTCCCCTTCTTCCTTTTCCTCCCACTCCCAGTTTATTTTATTGTGTATGTTTGCTATGTGAAAAGTGCGTATTTGTTTGGTCACCTACAGTTGTATTAGCTGTTTCAATGTGATTTTTAAACATTTCATTTATAGTTATTTTTAGTTTTGTTTTAAACCATGCTTCAATTTTTTTATTTCCACCCAAAAGCCATTGTCTATTTTTGTATTATTTGTAAGTTAAGAAGTTTTTTCCAATATATGGCAAAAAAAAAAATAGTAGCATATTATTCTTGTAGCATTTAGTTCTGTAGATTAAAAAAATGTATCCTTTGCTTTGGAAGCTTACAGAAAAAAAAAACTAATGCTGTTTTACTCTATTAATATGCATGGAATCTCTCCCTTTGGAGTGACGCATTTTGTGCATTAAATTTGGGGGAGAAACTTCATAGAAATCAATGAACATACTTTCTTTCTTAAGTCTGCTTGTATATTTCCTCTGTCTTTCACATAAATATAAACCAGCAGATTGGATGCCTTAACAATGCAAATCATATTCATTTCACTTGTACATTGTAACTGTGCACCAGAATTGTCAGTCATCACTAACATTCTAAGAAAAAAGAAAAAGAAAAAAGAAAAAAAAAACAAAGAAATGGAAAAGCACAAAAGAACTGTTTTGTTACCTTAAGACAATGTAACTTTTTCTAGTAGAGCAAGAAATTTACAACAATGCTGCAACTGTGCATGCCCCCATATGGATTTTGCAATGGTTTTCACTAGACTGGCGGAGTGCGATTTTTATGGGTTGGGGCGGGTGGGGGATGGGAGTTGTGGGAGGGAAGGGAGGGGAGGAAAGCTGATTTTTCAAGGTGAGAAATAATAATAATGATGATTAATAATAATAAAGAAAACTGGAAAATGTAAGCAAGGTGGACGCATTGCTTCTCGGTACTCAGAAAGGTTGTCTGAATTCGTGTGGTAAGCGCTGGCCTGAAGATGTATACAATTTAAAGCCATATTTTGTCTGGTGAGCCCATTAACCGTTTGTGAAGG
Organism: Canis aureus; assembly: GCF_053574225.1. Taxonomy (NCBI): domain Eukaryota; kingdom Metazoa; phylum Chordata; class Mammalia; order Carnivora; family Canidae; genus Canis; species Canis aureus. The sequence goes on from NC_135614.1 coordinate 53,602,247, forward strand.
AATGGTCAGCCGGCGAGGTGTCCGGCTCAGACCCTGACAACAAAACGCCACCCGTCTGTCAGCCATGTGTAGTGGTTAGAACTTTTCTGGAAAGTCCAAAGAGCCTTTAAAATGTGTATGATTTGTGTTCTGTTGCCTCTATTTATATTGATTAGATAAAAAGATGTTCTGGCCCTCTGACCCTCTTTCTTCTACACAAAACTTCTACAAGTAAAAGATGTTCCCCTAAATACAGAATATGGCTTTAAGAAGAAAATGAAACAGAGAATTAAGATTTCAGTTTTGGGGGAAAAATACAGCTTCTGGATGACTGGATTGCCTGACATGCCCTGGCCTCACATTGTACTAGGATGCAGCTTAATGAAGTCATCTCTGAATCTACTAACCTTTCACCTTCTTATCAAACTTTTTGAATAGACACGCACTGTACAGTTCAATTGTTAGAGAACCTAACTACTGTAGAGATTGTTATAATTTTTTTTTTTTTTTGCAAAATTCAAGCTGTAAAAACTTTTCAACTTTCACAATATTTAATTAAAGTTACTTCCTGTCTGTGATGGCAGCTTCTAGTTGTGTATTCATTTCAGTATTTCAGATGAGCCAAAGTCCAACATATGTAGAAGGTCTGTGTTTGCAATTACTCAGACCAGTGTTGACACCCAGAGAAAAGAAATCTGGGTAGTCCTGGGACACCCACTCTCTTTCTTTGTAAATCCTTGGGGATTTGCCAATCTGGGATGCAAATTGCACACGCACAGCGTACTGCTGCCCTCTGCCGGCAGCAGATGGAGGCGCACATATGTACACTGGCCCACAGAGGAGCCAAGAGCCCCAACAATTTCAACAGCCAAGAAGCAGTGCGATCCTCCTGCCCTGACTGAACTGTGAGTCCAGGATCTGGCCATTCTAGAACGCCATCCTCCGTGCTACAAGTCTGAACCAAGCCCTTCACATGCAGCTGCTAATTAGTCCCAGTGAGCCTTATGGTCAATTAGTTATGTGCCCTGGCTCATTGATGAGGAGGCATGTGTGAACTCATAACCTTCCATGATCTATAGATTTAGATTCCTTGTGGATGAGACACTCTCTCTGTTGGATAAAACCAACTTTTTCTGGAGTCTAACATTCCACAGACACCCAGTAGGCACCTTCTCTTGTAAAATGATTTTAAATTCCATCATAATCATAAGTCTTTCCAATTGTTCCTCCAATGCATGCCGTGCCCTTGCAATTACTGGACATGGTACGGTTAACAATACTTGTGAAATGCCACAGAAACCTAGCGAGTAGGCCAGAGACCACAGAAACCTGATGACCAGAACTAATAGGCCATCACACAGCCACCATCTTGGTCATCTTGGTAGTGGGCATTGTTGATACACTTCCAGTCTCGAATACAGCCCACTTTGAGGTAATGAAAGAGTGTAATGAACAAGTTAATAACTGGAGAAACTATCATCATTTTCTTTAAAAGGGAGTCCATTGATTAGTTTGGTCATTCCATTGGATTCTGTATCAGACACAGGTCCCTGTATTAGATGCAGAAAATTAAAAAAAAAGAATAAGAGGACCCTGCCCTCAGGATGCTCACCGTCTCAGACAAGACAAATCTATACTCAAAGCAGTTTAGGAAGTTTAGAGTGACACATCTAAGTCACAGTGCTGCACAGAATAAAACAGACATCTACTCCTCTCCACACTGGCCTCCGCTTTCCTTAAGGCCTATTTCTTGGCAGCATTTGTTCATTCACTCATTCACATTCACCTTGGTGGTTTGCTGTGCACCCAGGATCAGGGGAGGTGCGGTAGATGCCACAGTGAGCGTGGCGATGCTGATCCAGCCCTCATGGAGCTCATAGATGAGTGGGGGCAAGCAGACATTAAGCAACCACACAAGTAAATATTAACAACCCCACTATGACAATGAATAAAAGTCTACAGTGTTCTGAAAGTATATTACAGTGGGATCTGATTTAACCTGAAGGGCTGGGGAAGGTTTCCAGAGAAAGTGACATTTGAATGGAGATGTGAGGGACTAGGTAACCAGCTGGGGTGGGCCCCTTAGGCCCAGGGGATGAAGGCAGATGTAAGGATCTGAGCTTTGGGGGTGAGTATGTGTCTTCAGGAACAGAGAAACCGTGTGAGTGGAGCCTCCGGGTATGCAAGATGACACCACAGAATTGGGGAAATTCAGTTCAGTACACACACTGAGCACTGCGCTTGGCACTGGAGCAGATGCTAGGATGTGCAGGGAGACCAGTCATGATTCCTGCCCAAGGGGCCTAATTCTCAACTCAGCATGGTGCATAAATTCACAGCCCTGTATTTGTCCACAAGGGCTATGCTGGTAAAGCATGGGGGGGTGAGCTGGGGTGAAAACAGACAGCGAGCACCTCGCTTGCTCCCGGCAGTTGCTCCCACATGGGAATTTGGGCTCAGTGATGCCCATCTTTCATTTTTCAAGAATGCTATGTGTATTACTGAATTTTTTTTTAGTGTGAAATTTTCATTTTTTAAAACATTGTCATCTGATCCAAAAATAGTGTCTTAAAAACACTGCACTGGGGAAACAAAAACCATGAGCCTCTAGAATGTCAGTTTGGGGCTTCTGGCCAAAAGACATGTTGCTAAAGGAGATGTTTACACAGCCTGATTTGAGGGTCATAGTGATCTGCCCTATCCATGAAGATCAAGAAACACTGCAAAGAGGGGATGCCTGAGTGGTGTGAATAGGAACTCTCCAAGCAGATAAGGGAAAATAGGGCATGAAAGGCCATGACCAATGCCTTTGGAGCTGGCTATATGAGGAAAAAGTACCTGAGATTAATGGAAAGGAATGGAAATATGGGAAAATGGAATATGTGATTGTGGAAAAAAAAATCCCTAATACTCTGCAGTGGCCACATTCAATGTAAAAATTTATGCATCATTTTTTTTCCAATCTTTTTGCCTTGTGGAAAGACCCCCATGAGTAAATTCACTTTTAGGTAGACTTCCAGAGAAGTGAAGTCTTTCCAGTACACCAGGGCTATGCCTGCCCTAGCATGCTGCCCATCAATCACATTCTCAAGAACATTGCTCCTGGAATTATTTCCCTCTCTCTCCAAGTCATCAAGTTCTCCTACCTCAGTAGTACTTTCTTTTTTTTTTTTAATTTTTATTTATTTATGATAGTCACAGAGAGAGAGAGAGAGAGAGAGAGAGAGAGGCAGAGACATAGGCAGAGGGAGAAGCAGGCTCCATGCACCGGGAGCCCGACGTGGGATTCGATCCCGGGTCTCCAGGATCGCGCCCTGGGCCAAAGGCAGGTGCCAAACCGCTGCGCCACCCAGGGATCTCTCAGTAGTACTTTCTTACCAGCCTACAATATGATGGCATTTTAAAGCAAAGAAAAAAAAACTATTTGACCGCACTGTTGTTTCAGCCTGCCATCTTTCTGCTCCCTTTAATAGCAAGTTCCCTCACAGGAGTCCTCCAGGTCATCTCTCTATTCTCTATTTCCCTGTGCATCCTAGCATCTAGTCCAGTGCCAAGCACACAGTAGGTGCTCAGTGTATGTACTGAATGGAATTTCCCAACTTCCACGATGTCATCTTGCACTCCAGAGGCTCCACTCACACGGCCTTTCGATTTCTGAAGTCACATACTCACCCCCCAAATAGTCCTCATCACTATTCTCTTGTTATCCACATGATAATAGACGTTTACTCTAACCATGAGTAGTGAGGGGTCGAAGACATTGTAAACAAGGGATCAAACCTCTATTTTGGAAGTATTATTCTCATTGCCACATAGACAATGAATTGAGAGGCAGAGGGGAACTGGGGAAGATGTATCAGGCCAGTGCAGTGTTCTAGGCAGGAAAGTAATAGCTTGGACTAGGAGGACGTAAGGAAGAAAATAGATAGGATTAGAAATATTTAGCATTGTGATTATAGTCAACAATCACGTATCATCTATTGCAAAGTTGCTAAGAGAGTGGATCTTATTCGTTTCCACCACAAAATGAAATGATAATTATGTGACGCAGCAGAGGTGTTAGCTAATACGAGGTAGTAATCATTGCAATATAGAAATGTAGCGAATCAACCCATTGCGCATTGTGAAATTTAAACTTACACAATGTTACATGTCAATTATAGGGAATCATTTAAAAAAAGAGAGAAGTACTGAGGGAGAGGGAGCCACCAGGGTCTGGCAACTGATGCGATGTGGGGATTGAGGAAGGAAAAAAAAGTCAAACTCAGTTTTCTGACTGGGGCATCTACTATCAAAGACACGGTTGATGTCTTTGGGTGGTTTCTTTGCTATGAAGCTGTGGAGATGGGTGGTGAAATCCCTTCGTACTGTTCCCTTTGCTTTTCTTCCCTCTCCCAACTATGATCTTCTCCAGAGGCTTCTATATTTACATTAGGAATGATATTCAGTTTCCGGAACTGGAAATATTTTGTTACTTTTTTTTTTTTTTAAACTTAAGCATCAAGCAGTTTTATCTCTTCTCTCTGGAGAGTTAATGCTGCAGTGGGACTGATTTTTATCTACTTGGCATACTTTTTTCCCACCGGTTGTAGAATTTCCACATTCTATATTAAGAATGAAGGTTCTGAGCCCTGGAATGAACCACAGGCCTGAGGTCAGCTTTCTGCAGGAAATACCCTGCACAGGGAATTATGCTATAAGGAGAATCTAGTACTCCAGAAAGGAGTTGACAAAATGTCAGCGGAAAGGAGAGAGTCCCATTGAAGTTGACTTGTTCGATAGCACAGACTTGGGTGGGATGCTGGCAAGGATGGTAGCAGCCATAAAATGAAGGCAATGCAAGGGGAAGGGAATTAGAATCAGGCAGTAACTGTGGCTTTCTCCTAACACATTTGTTTAAGGGTGCCTGGGTGGCTCAGCGCTTAAGCATCTGCCTTTGGCTCAAGTTGTAATACTAGGGTTCCGGGATCGAGTCCCACGTTAGGCTCTCCGCAGGGAGCCTGCTTCTCTGTCTCCCAGCGTCTCTGCCTCTCTCTGTGTGTCTTTCATGAATGAATAAAATCTTAAAAGAAAAAACACGCATTCTTATTGAGGGCCCTCTTTCTGTAAGGCGCTGTGCTAAGGGTTGGGGTGTGATTGTGTCTTAAATAGACACATTTCCTTCTTCTATCCTGCCTGAGGGGGGCACAGATATGAATCAAACAATCACATGAACATATAATTTCACATTGTGATAAACACTACTGTAACCCTAATTTATCTGAGAGAGCATATGGCTTCTATCTTTGCACACAGTCAAGCCTACTTCAACACCAAATTTAGGTAGAAAGAAACTGGATTTTTAAAACATATTTTACTTAAATTCAATTAGTTAACATATAGTATATTATTAATTTCAGATGTAGAGTTCAGTAATTCATCAGTTGTGTATAACACCCAGTGCTCATCACATCAAGTGCCCTCCTTAATGCCTGTCACCCCATTACCCCACCCCTTCTTCTCCATCAACACTCAGTTTGTTTCCTATAGTAAAGAGTCTGTTAAGTTTGTCTCCCCTTCTGATTTCATCTTTATTTTTCCCCTCCCTTCCCCTATTGAACCTCTGTTTTGTTTCTTAAATTCCACATGGATTTTTCTAAATTTAAATCCTTTAAAGGCCATTAAAAAATAATCTAAATTTAAAGTCCATGGCAATCCTTACTAAAATTCTCTTTCCTCTACTATCCTTTCCTTGACTCCTCACCTTACTCAGACACTGGTTTCCTCAATCCATCTGACAAAAAGCCGACTCTGAGTTTGCACGATTTTTCTTTTTTCCTCCTCTCTTTCCCCATCTCTCACTGTATTATTCTTAGTGAAATCTTTTCCCCCTGTAAGAAAATCTTTCCTCTTCAGTGGAGCTGGGAAAAGGGGAGATATTGGGCTGGCCAAATATAATTCCCTTTGGCAGGCTGTGGGAGGGGAGAGTCTATAAATACTTCCTTGTGAATATTTGACCTGTTATGTTCTGAGGAGCAAGAATAGAAAGCCATGAACACATACAACAAGATGCGGCATTCTGCTCATGCTTGAGAGCAGACTTGATGGAGCACGAGTTAGCAAGAAAGAGGTGGGAGTAGAGTGGAGAGAGCATTCCCAATGGAGGCCACAGGCCACCACAGAACGAAGGACAAGTACATTCGACTTTTCCCCTCAGAAATGCTCCTCCTTTTCAGTTTTTCTCCTCCTTCTGTCATTTCCCTTCTTAGTGCATCCCAACATTGTTTCCTTCATCTCTATTTATGCAATAGTCCTAATCCGTGCTTGGTTCACTGGTAGCTCTCTAAGCAGAGCCAGTACCCTGTTTAATCTGGTCCCCCCTGGGCAGACCTCTCCTTCCTGCCCTGACTCCTACCTGCCCTACGGGTATGTTGCATGGCTTTCTAGGGACATGATCAGCTGCTCTCCAATCGGCCGCTGGAACCAGATGAAAGAGATCTCTAAGATTTCTCTTTATGATTCAAAGTTAATATTCCTTCCCTACTCTTGATGCCTTATAAACACCCATAGCCCAGTGTTCACCTGAAAGGGCCCATGTTCGACCTCCATTTCTTCCCCACCAGCACAGAATATTATGACTCACCCTCATGTCCAGAAAGATGCCAACTTGCTTAATTAAATTTAAGGTGAACCTAAAAGAGAAAATAAAAATTAACAGGGAAATGGTTTTAATGTCAGTTGGCATTCCCTTGTTGGGAGCCAATTTTTATATGGGGCGATATTCTAGTAACTTTATGGAAATTTGTTTGTTAAATTCTCAGTGGTCATATAATATAGGTGTAATTATCCTCAATTAAAAATGAGTTGCTCATCAACTTTGCATGGGGACAGAGGGTCCCCCTTGGACCTTGAAGGCCATTTGTTTAAGACACATATGAACTCAACAGTAGGTATATCTATGGAATGTATTAGCCCAATAATCAATATATATTGAAATGACTTCAAAAAAAATATCACTCAACTTTTCTAATCCTCAGGGTCTCTTCCACTGGAAAGAAGTAACAATAGGAGTATTTATCCTAAGAGATATCTTAGAATATGATGTTAATAAAATAAGCCACACATTGAGTTATCATAACATGTCTGGCACATATTAGCCAGTCTGTCAATATTAGAAATTGTAATTCCACTGTATGCACATATGTGTGTGTTGATAGACAGATAGAGACATATATATATGGATTTTTCTTACCATATTTAACTGATCTCAAAATGATAGACATTAGATTCTTATTTCTTGATATTATATGCAGCATTATGATGGACATCCTTGTCTTAAAGAAATAAAATTCTTGCAAGTCCTTCTCACTTCTCACAAGCTAACTATATTGTATCCCTGGCATCCAAAGGGTCACCCTCAAAGAAAGGACTCCTCTTTTAACAAAAGAAAATGTTTCCAACAGCTCCCATATCAAACCAAAAGACGATGTGTGACTGATGCTTGTCATAAGCAAGATCAAAACAATAGATATCCCCCAAATCATTTCTTCTCATTATACTTTAGTACCAGAAAAGGTACCAGTGAGCTCCAGACAGGAAAGAAGAAAAATTATTCCAGTTATTGTCACATGCTTAAGGAAGCAAACCCTGGCAATAAATCTCAGGGCAAGGGCTTGGCACTGCTGCTGAGGATGGGAGAGGATACAGGTGAAAGGTGGGTGACCTGGACACACAAAGCAGAAGAGTAAAGAAACATTTCTTATATGTTGGTATCCATAAATCATTTCTTGTTGGAGGATCCTGCAATGCTGCTTTGTAATTAAAACATTTAACTGTCATAGGTTTAGGTGATATGTGATGAGGTGAAATTTTGATATGGTTAACAAAGTTATAGAATGGACTCGGGAGCTTGTTCTACTCAGAACGAGAAATCTCTTGAAATTGCTTCTTCCTTTTTTACTCATTCATTCAAACATATAAGTGGCTAGTGTGTGTTAGTCATTATCCTAGGAACTGGGTGTAAGAGGCACTGGGCAATAATTCAGTATAAAAACAAAAGAAAATGAATAAGCAAGCATGTGACTACATGTTCAGAAGAGCCTCAGCGGGAAAATTGGCAGGGTGTTGGATATCTCCTCATCTTACTGATGTTGAGCTGGGCCATGTGACTTATTGTGGCCCATGGAACAGTAGCTGACATGATAAAGGCAGAGGCCGTAGACATGACTGTGACATTTTATGTGGTTCTCATACTCCAGAGATTCACTGTAGGAGGAGCTTCCTTCAGGAAGCTGTTGAAACTTCCGCCCGGGTCTGAAGTGTCTACATGTGGGATAGACCAGACCATGCTGACTAGAGCTGAACTTCACTGATCCTCAGCCTGAAGCAAAGTCACCAGCCATGCTGACAATATCGGCTGTCCGTCACAAATACTGCCCTGCAAATCTGCGAGCATGAGAATGAATACTTGTAGAGGCTGCCAGCACTTGAGCTTTGGAGCAATTTGTTATGTGGCGTTAATTGTAGCATTAGCTGACTGACCCAGAAATAGAAACCTATAAGGAGGTATAATTGTAAGAAAAACCTGAAAAAAAATTTTTTCCAACTCAGTGGTAGGTGCTAAGGAAACAGGAGATCAGGAGAATCACGACCTATGTTAAGCAACAGTGAAACACTTAGTAAAACATGCAATTAAAGTAGTACTTCTGATCTTCTAGAAAGGCAGACATGCACTTCTTGAACCCAGGGAGTACACGAGGAGATATGCATATAGAATATTAAAAGCCTGAACTGACTGTAGGTAGTCACATTTGATAAGGTGCCACACAAAAGAGATGAGCTCAGAAAAGAATGGTCTGGTTCACAAACACAACTGAGAGAAAATACAGAGAACGTGCAGAAAATCAGGGATCTGCTGTGTAGAAAATGATACTGTTTTTCATCTCTATACTCCATCCAGTAAAATATCCTCAAAGTAAAATAAAGCTAGAGGGAAAAGACCAAGAACATGGCCATTAAAATAAAGCCTAGGAACATAGTCTAAATCAAGAGTGTGGTCATCATATCTTTTGTTAAGATCTCTGAAAAGATTAAGTAGATCCTTTCCACTACACAAAACACTCCTAGAAAGATCACACCGAAGCCTGGGGTCCTCAAATTAAGAACCACAACTAACTCTAAAGAGAATGACATTTTTAAAAAGAATTACGAGTGGGACATCAGTGCATGGAATTCACTGGAATTAAATACATAACCAACCCACTCAGTTTTTGAGACAATTGCATTGGAAATTACATAGCCATCCTGGACTAGAAGAGACTGTGGCTGTTAGAGATTTAAAAAGACATCTGAGTCACTGGAATTTCTACGGGCAGGAAGCAGACTGAGAATGTCGCTTAGTTGCTGAAAGGGAGAAATCTTTTCCTTGCCCTTTTAGAAATGCCTGAAGAGTAAAAAGAAAAGTTCCCCAGAAGACAGAGCCAGGAGTTGTAGAAAACAATCCTCTAAGAATCTGCTTCGAGGAAGCAGAATGTGGATGGACTAAAGTTACCCATTGATATTGGGTTAACCATGTGAGTTGCTTTGACCAGTGGGGTATTAATGGATATGATGTGAGTGGAGGCCATGTGGCTTGCTCAGGATGACTTTGGTCTGGCAGCATTATTGTGGCAACAGCTGACATGGCAATTCTTGCTCTTGGATAGACCTTGGGCCATATGAACCTAATTGACCTCGAATACCCAATTAAAGTAGATCCTTTTAGTCATCTTCTCTGACACCACCACTTACTTTTTTTTTTTTTATAGAAGGGGACAGAGAGGGAGAGAGAGAGAAAAAAGAGGGTTGGGAGAGGGGTAAAGAGAGAAAGAGAGAGAAAATCCCAAGTAGGTTTCAGGCTCAGTGCAGAGCCTGACATGGGGCTCGATCTCACTACCCCAGGATCATGACTTGAGCTGAAACTAAGAGTCAGACACTTAACTGATTGAGCCACCCAGATGCCCCTAATTTCTTCACAGCTCTCTTTTCTTTCTAGAATTATCTCATTTGCATATTTATTTCTGAGCATTTTTATTTACTGCCCTATCTGAGTGCCTACAACTGTTCTTGGCTCATAGCAATAATGAATAGATGTGCTTTGACATAAAGCATTCCTCTCTCCAAGATTCTATCGTTCTCACAAGCTAAGATTGCACTGGGGGTGTTAGTTATATATCAGGAGTAAAAGGAAGCCATTAAAAAGTTGACTAAGAAATTTATCGAGCAGCTTCCAAGAGGCTCAGGTAGACATTGGTGACAAATACGGGGGAGCACGTGGAAGACAGTTCTCAAACAACTCTCTTTCCACTAGTGAGCGCCTGTGGACTGGAACACAACAGAGTTCTGTTTGCCTCATCGTGCCCAGGATGCCATGTGTCAACTTGTAATAGTTGGTTCACCTTTACCTTTCCATGAAGCCCGTTATATTTTAAACAATACCCATCAGATCTCGTAAGGCTTGATATTTATTTTATTTCAACTATCACTCTTCTTTGTCAAGTGTAGTCTCACGCACAGCAGGTGAACTTTAATGGTTTAAGGAATAAATAGAAAACTGACGGGCTCACACCCATTAGCTAATGGATTACTAAGCAAAAGGGACTACATTCCACCCCAGTGCACTTAGCCCAGGGTTGCTGGGAATTTTAAAGACTCCAAGCTAATGCTTCATGGGCCCAGGGGATAGAAGCTCAAACTCAAATATGGCTTCTTTGATAGACAGGTGAATGAATGTGGCTATCATTATGTAATCACACAACTTAGGAGTTATTTATTATCGACTGCACAACACATTCTAGGAACATACTGGAGGCACTTGGCTTGCCACCTTGGTACATTTGTTGGCTATCACCTGGCAGACAGAAGGACCCTGGTGGGAGAATCACAGCCATCTCGCCTGTACTGACTCCTTCGGTGTCCCAATATTTCATGCGAAAATATGTAAGGAAAAGCAGGCTATTTTAACCACAGCTCTTCGACGTAAAGGTGTGTGACATTCTCTTATCTGGAATGCTCCACATCTTTGTAAATTAGCCACCTTGCATGTTGTACCGAGACCTTCTTTCCATAGACTTTAGTCAGTTGTCTCAGATATATGTGCCTCATTAGCATCTGAGCAATGCAATCACTTTTTTATCCCGAATCTCATGATTTTATTGGGCTATTAAGAGCTTGATTTGTGGGCAGTGGGAACAGCAAGAGAACTCATGCCATTGATCACATTATCTAGGAGGTGTCCAGCAGAATGAAGAAACCAGCAAACACAGCCCCAGAAACAGGCAGAGGTGGGGCCGGGGACAGTGAGCACAATGACAAGCCAGCCTTCAGAGCTCCAGCTCACGCATCACCTGAAGCAGCTGCTGTGGCCCACGTAGCTGCCCTGGAACACCTTCATTTGGTGGATGAGGGGGTGGGAGGAAGGACCTAGGAATTACCTGCTTCCAGAGGAGGTTCTTAACATGGTCAGGGTTTCAGGAAAAGGCACCAAAAAACATAGGAAGCGAACCACTAGGCGATTTCCTACTTGTCTACCTCAGAAAAATCAGTAGCTAATGAGCAACCTCTTGTTCTTTGCTCCAATTAAAGGCCAAAGAATCACAAGTCCTAGGAGCAGAAGGGATAACCTCAGAGATTCTTTTTCTAATGCCATCACTTACAAGATAAGAAGAGACTCAGGAAGGGGCACTGTTGTGCCTCACGTCGCGTAGCAGGAGGAGAGCTGGCACTAGAAGTCTCCATCTCCACCTGTTCGTGGAAAAAGAGCTCCTGTTCTCATCCTCTTTCTCTTCTCCCCCAGTAGCTGGGGCAATGGAAACAAACATTTGTCAAGGGGATTTTTAAAGGCGGAGGGTCAAATAAAAAAGCAAGTGCCCTCTTCTTATTGAGAGGTTCCTGTAAAATAATATCCAAGAAATATTAAAGCATGTCATTTTTAGAAAGCTTGTGTAACTTCTAATTTCTAAAGTCAATTTTATGATCCATCCACTAACATATGGACAGAATTCTCGGCAAGGATCAGGAGAAATTAATTAGTCAACAGACACATCCAAACTCCTTCTGCTCAGTGCTCATCTCTTCTGATGGGATGAGCTCTCCTGGAGTCTGAAAGTTCAGAAATACTTGGAGTTATGCAGGCACGAGGCGACAGCCCCGCCTGACTGCATTTCTGCATCTCCTCATAACCTGCTCCCCATTAGAAGCAAGTGTGGTCTCCATACGTCACAAATGAGATCTGAAAACCTTTCAATAGCTTCCCACCACTTAGAATGAAACACCATCCTCTTCTCAAGGCCACAGAGCCTTACAGGATGAGCGCCTTTCTTCTCTCTCTAAGAAATGCCCCCTGTCCCATTGGCCCACTATGTCCCAGCAACGGGACCTTTGCACTTGCTCTTTCCTCCACCTAAGGAATTTTTTTTTCTTTGTATGTCTCGTACCTCCTCAACCTTCAGGTCTTGGCTCATATGTCACTTTCTCAAATGCACTGTTTGAATCTCACAAATTCCAATCCTTTTCTAATCCAGACATGTCTACCCCAAAGTCCTGTGTTTCTTTGTTCTAGTACTTAGCCCAAGTACTTTGCTTATTTTATGTCTGTTTACTTGTTTGCTTGTACCTCCCATGAGGATGTAGGTAGTACAAGGGCAGAAACCATGTCTACACAGCTCATTATTGCATCTTCAGCACATGCTGGGGTGTCTGGTACAACATAAGTGTTAGGAAGTATTTGGGGAGGAATGAAAACAGATCTTACCCTGGGAACAGAGAAGAACAGGGGTTATAATTTCTATTTTGCATGAAGAAACTGAAGCCCAACACTTGCCCAAGTGGATCAAAAGCTATAACCTTGCCCAGGACTTGCTGGTATCGGCAGGGGTTTCCCAGAGGCTGCACCTCTAATGCAAAGATGCTGGAGTGGGCAGCTGTGGAGCTCAAGAAGCAAGGCAGAGTGCCCCAAAAGCTTTCCAGAGACTTCCCCAGGCTCTGACCAGCTGGTGACTCCTCCTCCTCCTTCAATTCGCACAAGGCCACTGAGCTGTTAGGTAAGTGCAACACTGGGTCTGATTCCAAAGCTCATGTTTTAAATCACAGTGATAATCCACAGACTATAACTGGCATGTGAGTGACCTAAAAGACTGAAAAGGACCTGCTCAGTGAGAAGATCCTAGTCACCATTAACTATGTATATTGCTGCCATTGACTCTTGATAGAAAATTAGTTAAAATAGTCTCGAAACCAAGGGCAGTTTCGTTAAGCTGTCCAACCCTAACACTGAAAAAGTGAGGACAGTTGGTTTGATAGTAGCCATACATCTTTCTTTTTCTTTCAGATGTCTCCTCTACATATCAACCTCCACATTGGTCCAGGTCACAAATTCATAAAATGGTTGTGACAGGACAGGAAGAAAAAAAATGTTTCTCTCAGGCTTTCGTGCTCCACCAACCCTCAGGGAAACAAAGATTGTAGACACTCAGAATATGTTTGGGAAAGGGCTCATGAATAGACCAGGTAGGCTTCCGGGAGACCAGGAGCTTTCTGGAGCCCACAAGGCTGCTCCAGACTTGGGGAGGGGTGAGGTAGAGGGGATCTGGTGAGGGCAGAGAGGTAGGGGTCTGGGGGTGGGGGGCCCTGTCCTCTGCTTCCTCAGGGTGGCCCAAGACTGGTGGATGGGAAGGCCATCGGGGGACAAGGCAGACAGGGCAGGGCGGCCTCCCTCCGGGCCTCGTGGGCCTTCGGCCGTCGGCCGTCGCGCCATCCAACTTACGCCGAGTTTCAAGTTGATTTTGGAGCAAATGTATACAGTTTACAGGCTGACGGCGTCGCTTGGTCCCGGAGGACAGGCCGGAGGACAGGCAGCGGCCCGGCTAGCAGTATCGAGCAGAGGGAGGCGAGGCGTCCCCAGGACACCCGGCGGGATGAGCCCCCGAGATGCCAAGAGGGCAGGTGACAATTGTCGGAGGAGTTTCATCGCTCGGCTTTTACCTGCTCCCAGCTTCTCTGAACAGTTGTCCTTCGGGGCCCAAACTTTCCCTGTTTAGTCTCAGCCCGAAAAGTGAGTTGGCAGGAAGTTTGAGCAAAATCGTCTCGGGCATCCAGGAGTTACGCACGCAGGCAGTGAAATGACATTGTTTCCGCCTTCAAAATAAATAAGAGAGTGTTTGGTCACAGAGGGCTCCGCGGCGAGAACTCAGAAATGCCTGAACCTCCAGACGGCACAGTCCCGCATCCCTGGGAAGCAGACACATCTCAGAGACCTGGGGGAAGATGGTCTGAATGCAGAAGGTGCAGCAGCATGAAGGGTGGAGGGGAAGCAAACAGTTCTATTAGCAGCCTGAACCTTTTTCCATTTAGGCTGCATGATTACCAGGTCCGGCCTGGAAACCCCTCCTCTTATTCCCATGCTCTTCTGCTCAGCCACCGAAGAGAACAAAATTCCCTTGGCTAGGCCTCCAGAGTACTCCAGGACCTAATCGTGCGGTTCCAAATGGACAAAGCTTTGTACTTTCCCTTCTGGTCTCTCTCTTCTCACAAATAAATGGATGTTTTAAACACAGCACCTTCAAACACAAAGTAGTAAAATGCTCTAGATCCAGAGAAACAGCATTTGCAAAAGAAGATGCACAAAACTATTTGTACATACTGTGCAGAAGCCAGGAAAAAGCACAAGGTCCATCTACCGGGCACAATTCTACCTCTGATGTCTCTCTCTCTCTCTTTTTTTTTAAGATTTTATTTATTTATTTATTCATGAGAGACACAGAGAGAGGGAGAGAAGCAGAAACACAGGCAGAGGGAGAAGCAGGCTCCAAGCAGGGAGCCCGATGTGAGACTCAATCTCAGGTCTCCAGGATCACGCCCTGGGCCGAGGGCAGGTGCTAAACCACTGAGCCACCCAGGGATCCCCTTCTGATGTGTCTTAATCAGTGAGTGCCTCATAGGTCCAAAGTGGCAGCAATTGGTGTGGGTTATGTAGCTGAGGTGATGTCTTTTCTGGTCTCGGTTTTTGTTTGTTTGTTTTTTAACAGCGTGGCGCTCTATAATCTGGAAAATGGGCTCTCTAATGTCTATTTCCCACTCTGTGCCTGAGGCACCACCGCTCACTTGAAAACATGCCTTCCTCTTTCTCTTGCTGCCCTGCAGATGAGCTATAAAGTGGCAGAGAGGCAGGCACATGTGCATGCAGGAGAAATGTGCTTTAAACATCTCAATATATTACCTGTCTGGCTCTGGCATGCAGCAAGCATCTCCCCTGCTCTGCAGAAGCCTCCCTCCCGCCCTCTCACCCTTTGATATGCAAGGAGCTAAGGCCAAATCAGCCACTCTATAATTTCAATTGTAAGCATCTTTAGAGATGAGTGCTTTGGCAGAGAGGTGCCAGGGCCCCAAATTGGACTCCATAATGAAGCCCTCAAAGAGGAGCGATTTTGCAGAATTTAATGGGCTTTGGGGGACAGTTTTACAGGCTGGTTTCCAGGAGCACAAATATTCAAATTGCTCAGCCCCTATTTGAAGGCACATCTGAAGGTGCACCCTACAACCCGTGTGTGGCAGGCTCTTTTGAATCTTGTCCTTGAAACAAAAAAGAGGGAAGAGGAAAGAAAGAAATGCAGTGCCCCCTGGGACTTTGCCAGCAGAGACTCTGGGTAAGTGCGGAGTGACTGCAAAGCCCTGCCAGGAGTCCTTGGGGCTGGAGGGAGGAAGTGGATGAGAGGGACGGGAGATGAGAAGGGCCTTCAGCAGCCATCGGGGAGGCGGCGGCGGGGGAGAAGAAAGGGAGACACGCGCTAAAACAACAGAAACACAGGTGGAAACGGCCTTGTGGGAAATCAGCCTGTCAACAAACCGAGCTGCAGGCTAGAAACCGCTGCCTCCCCAGCCCCGGCTCCTGGGCAAGGAGATCGTTCTGTAAATAAATTAGCGGTGGCTTTGACTGCTAGGAAATTAATACTGACACCATGAAAGCTGCAAATGACTCCCTTTTATCAGGAGCAGAGGCGCTACACTTCGCAAAGGGATCTTTTTGCCATCCTGCCTTTTATTTTGCTTTGTTTTCTCGGGGAAAGTAAATTAGAGCCACTTACATCAGCAGCTCAGGTTAAAGAAAGGGGAAGAAGAAAGAGAGAGAGAAAAAATAGTTTCATTTCATGTTCCAGTGGTTTAGAACTTCATTTAGAGCTAATCACACCCCCGGCTTCCTCGAGCCGGTTCTGACAGCAGCGCAGCCCTCCGTCCATCGCCCATGCCCATCGCAAGACGAAGCCGCAGGCACCTGATCTTCGCAGGAAGCTCCCCCCAGGCTGCAGCGAGGGTCTCGAGCCTCCTGTCAACGGTTGGGCAAGTTCGGTTTCTAGAAAAGGCAATTAACTCCTGGTCAGGTAAACCAGGAACGAATTGTTCAGATCTACTCGGTGTGGGCTTCTTTGAGAGGGTCTGAGGCATTGCCTTCAACTTGAGCTCTTCCTCCAGAAAGATGGGGGCATTTCCCCCTTTCACAAGAAAGGAGTAGCTCCCAGCTAGTTGGAAGAGTAACCTCCCTTAAGAATGTGACCCAAGGGGCACCTGGGTGGCTCAGTGGTTGGGCATCTGCCTTTGGCTCAGGGTGTGATCCTGGGGTCCAAGGTTCGAGTCCCACGTCGGGCTCCCGGTGAGGAGCCTGCTTCGCCCTCTGCCTGTGTCTCTGCCTCTCTCTGTGTCTCTCATGCATAAATAGATAAATCTTAAAAAAAAAAAAAAAAGAATATGACCCAGTATGGCAAAGCAGAGAGGCCCTGGGACTATAGTCATGTTTCTGTTCTGGTGAGAAATCAGAATTTCTTCCTTTCTATCCCAGTTCTGCCTGTTGAGCATCCTTCTCCCCACACGAAATATACCCAGGGTTTTAAAGATTGGATACTTTTAGGAAAATTGGCGTCTTACAAATCCCTGTCATCCAATATCCTGTTAGTTAAAACTCTCCCTTAACAGTTTCTGTACTTTTATGGTAAACTCAAAATCGAGGGAAATAAAAAGGACTTTGAAGCCTCATAAATTCCGGACTATCAGAGATATAATTATTTGCTCTAAGTTTACAGGGAATTAATTACATGTTGTCTCTCTACGTCTTGGGAAAACAATAATCCATAAATAGTTCTGGTGACGACAGAATGGCCAGGACTCGAGATTAATGAAATGGGTCCAACACCAGCGGAAATCAGAGGCTTTATTGGACGTGAATGTGCAATACCTTTAGTTGGTATGGAGACAAGCTTACAGGACTCCTTTATGGCTTTGTTACAGCTGCACTCCCAAGTAGACAAGAAACAACTAAGTGTCAAAAGAAAACCCAGCCTTTGGACACCGAGCAGTAAGAAAGAAGTGGACACATAGGACTCGCCCTCAAAGCATCACAAATCAGTTCACTGAAGTGAAAAGAAGGAGTTCTGACTGGCTGCACAGGCCCCTCAAACTTAAAGAATCAAGAAGCACCTGAGCCATAGCTGGTGCCAGACGAGACCCAACAGAAACAGGGCAAAGAGAGCGGATCTGTGCCAGGGATGCTGGCACATTCGTGGTGAGCCACAGTGACAACACAGAAAGTGACCCCGGTCACTTGCAGCAACAGAAGTGGCACAGCCCCATCTTGCCATCTCACCCAATCACACACTACAGAGCTCTAACTGACCAAGGGCCACATTATCCTATGGGGCCCTAGGACGTGTGTGTGTTGGGATCGAGTTGCCAGAAAGGTCTCTGGACAGTTGCTTCATGCGAAACAGACCAGTTTGCCAAGTGAGCAATTCTTGAATAACCAATTTGTCAAGTTATAAAGTACAGAATTCATATTGCATGAGATGATTTCCACAGCTTTGGAAGATTTGTTTTGTTCGAAGTTTTAGTTTCAGCAATTAGGAAAGTTGCCATAGATTGGTGAAAATTAACATTCACACAAAGCCACCATTTGGAAAACAAATCAAGCCCACAAAAATGAAAAAGGATGCAAATTAGCATGGAACATATAAAAGGCATATATATCCTTTGTGTCTGAATGGTTGAGACATTTGAAATTTGAATTCTACACAAGATGCACACTTAATCAGCTACTTTAGCAAATCATTGAGTTAAGAGATGATGAAAACACAGTAGACTAACTCAGAAAAGGCTTTAGAAGAGACTCTCACTTTATCACTTATGTCAACCTGGACTCACACAATGCCCACTGCCACTAACACAGAATATAGAAGGAGTTTTCATTCTGAAAATTCAGAGGCCCCAAGGAACAGAATGACATGGACCATACTGAACCTTGGCTGGCCTCTGCTGAATGCCTATGACAACATGACTGGCTGACTCTTCCAGATCTGGTTTAAGGTATTTGAGAGTGTTTGGTTACTTGATAACTTGTCAGATTGGCTACTTACTGAATTTGCTTTTGGAAAGCGGACCTAGAATCGTGCTCAGTGGTCCTCAAATGCATAAGTGCCTATGTGGAACATAGCTGGCTGGCATAGGATGGTGTGTACAAGCAGCTGTTGAGTTTTAGAACCCACTCTCACTACCATGTGTCCTATCATCTCAACAAAGAACAGAAGAATACCAAAATTGTGCTGAACTTAAAAGGAGAAGAAATGCACAATTGGATACAGCTTGTAAAGTATGAAACTATTAATGGATAAGATAATATACCACACCTGTTCAACCACGATATGAGAACAGTAATTTAGGCACAGATGATTACACAGGATGCTTGATCTTCCAGGCTTTGGGGGAATAATACTCAAGCTGAGAAATATTTTCAACCAATACATAAAGGCGAAGGGCTGCTCTCCATTTTCTTCATGTTTTTTGACAAGCCCGGAGAGTCTCAGCTACTGGCTTTCCCAGAAGTGTCCATGGTTTCAACCACTCAACATGACAAAGACTGTCACCTGCCCATAGAGTACCTTTGTGTAAATTAGAAAATGACATCTCTTTCTTTAAGACACACAATTTCCATGAGTCAGAAAATGACACTATTACACTGATTCTGTTCCAAGTGGATACTTTACTGCCATCTGCAGTAAAGGAACTCCACGTCTTATAATTTTACCAATTTAGAGTCTCGAGTAGGCGAATTGTGTTCCTGTGGATATGGAATCCTTATATAGCGTGTAATCTGGACAACTATGTGGGGAATTGGGCCCAGGGGCAGAATATGGATTGGAAGATGGGATGCAGACACTGATTGATGAACCGTAATGGAGGAGAACAGTGTCTATAATTGGCCTGAGGACAGAGGAGGGGCTCCCACTGGAGAGGATATGTTTTACCTGTGATACTTACTATAAGTGCTTTCCCAGTGAGCACCACTGGCCCAAGACAGAGTTCAGACCTACCTCATTTCCCTTCAATCCTCTCCTGGATTACCCTCGTTCTGATGTCCTATTCTACTAATATTTCAGAGTCTGTTTTGACTTCCATTTTTCATGATTTCATTACTTCTACTCCAAAATGACCATTATCCCCTTCTAAGATATTCATAATATTTAGTATGCATAAGATATGCATTAGCAAGATTGTAGTAGACTTCTGGCATTCACATAGTGAAATTTCTGGTTCAACCATTTGCTGGTTTCTCCCAAACATCCAATTCAGATTTATTGGTCTTTTGGCTCCTGTGAAGGAGGGCTCCTGTGAAGGAGCATCTATGGTACCTAGTGAGTGAGCTGAATCTTTTAAGTAGTATTCACTCAGTGTTGTTATTCTCATCCCATGCATTTTATGACAAAAATCTACATATTGGGAGATTCAAATATGTCTCTGGACCAATCCCTTTTGAATGTTAAGAGTCTACTCTACATTCAGTTTGGTTCTAACAATACACTATTTTATATTGTATGCCAAGCATTTATTTGTGTTAGTATTACCTTCCCCTTAGGGGCAGGAATCGTGTCTTATATATTTATGTATTTATCCTAATACCTATCTCAATTCAGAGCATATAAAAATTATTTTCAATAAGAACTTAGTGAGCTAAGAATTCACTCTATGACAGTATTCTAAGCACACTTCACACAATATGAGAGAGACTGGTACCAAAATATCCATGGCAGATCTCACAATGGATCTTGTTCCTGCAGTTGGCCATGACTTATAGGTGAGACAAAGCAGAATTGGATTTCATCAGGATACTCCAATATACTAATTTAGATGATATTATACAGGTAGTGAGGTTTAAAGTTTCCGTAAATTCTTACCCACCAGACTACACCCTCATTATTTTATACTTTTAGAAGAAGCCTGGGGGAATTTAACGGGATCCAAATAGTTACAGGTTCCTGGTGAATCACAAGATAATAAATGATGGGACCTCATTTTTGCTCCATTGATGTCTTGCACGATGCCTTTTGAGGAATCCTGGAGGGACAGCTTATAGCCCTTCCTTCCAGAAGGAGGAGTGATCAGAATATAAGGATGCAATCACGGGAATTTTGACATTGGATATGAGGCTCCAGAAAGGTACCTCCCAAGTTGTATTCCATGGGTCATTAGTCCCAGGAGATCGTCTTACTTGCCTCACTTTACTGTAAGTGTGGGAAACATATGTGATCATCTGGAGAATAACAATACATTTGACATAATAAAGGCTTAATTTGGCTTCATCTGGATTTTTCCAAATATATTTAAACAAGGAACTCCAACCCGTTTTTGGTAACACTCATTAGCATCCTCCAGAACTAGCGGTATATGGAATATGCATTGAGGAATAAAACTTTGGAAACAGGGGGAATGAAACCAGATAATTTGAAGACAGCTAGCAAAGACTTTAATGTACTTTTATTAGTTATGAGAAATTTATATGCCAAGCAATACATACCTATATATGATGTTTATACATAGTTGGCTGAGAAGAATTTGCAAAATAGAGGGTATAACCCACAAATAAACAATAAGGCAGCCTAAAGATAAGAATAATTTAAGCCTAAAGGGCAGCATCTAACTTTCCTTACACTTTAAGTGATAGAAACAAATGTCTTCATAAAAACATACCAGTGACACATTCAGTAAACCATCCAGCTGGTCCACTGCTTTCCTCTTCTGTAACATACTAGGATGGCCCAAATGATCCCTATTGTTGACCAGAAGGCAATCCATAAAGTCAGGCATACTACTTTGGAAAACCAGCATCCTAAGGATCTTCCTCAAACCCCAACCCCAGGTGTTCAATGTATACATATGCAATGTAACTTGTATTATAGGAATGTGTATGTTTAATATACGGAAAACAACAACAGATCTGCAGACAAAGTATCATTGGAAATATGGAAAAGTCTAAAGTACAAAGTCAAGGGCCCCTTTAGAGTTGTTGAATAATTATATTGACGGGCCAACTTTCAAACAGAATTAGAGCAAGAGATAAAATTTCTGCGGCAACTTCCTTCTACATTGGAAAGTCTTTAATGTGATATACTTAGAAATCTGTGTTTTCCAGTCCTCAGCATGGTATGCTTAGAAATCTGTATTTTCCAGAATCTGGAACAGATTCACCTGATCACCAAGTCAGGAAAAAAGGAAAAACCTTTGACTGTGAAAGACAAGAAGTTAGTTGAGTCTAGAGACAACAAGACAAACAGATTAAATCTATTCCTCTGAAACATAGATATATAATTTCTCTCCAGAGAATACCAAAGACTGACAAAATAAACAAAGAAATAACATGTTTCTTAAGTTGTGAAATGTGACAGTCAATGACATATGGCAAAACAAAATGCAAGGAAACAATGTTACAAGTTTTCCAATGTTACAGCTATGGAAGAAGTGGAAGGCATGGCTCTCCTCTTTAAAAAAAAAAAGTGGTAAAAAAGAAGTCATTCTCAAAAGTTCCTTTATAGGAGAGCTCTTCTTACTTTTTCTCTAGATAGTACTCTACAGTTTGGAGATAGGGAAGCAAGATTGACCAAGTCAACTATTTGGAATTTTCTAGGGTCTCCGTTTTGACTGCAAACATCCTCCTCCTAGTAACAAAACTGTTCAATAGAACCAGTATCACTTCCATTCTCAGGTCATGGTGTGGGTATGTGACACAGACCTGGCCAGCGAGAACATTCCTTTCTTCTCTAGCCATAGTGATTAGTTCAGGGATGCACACGAGACCTCTACTGTCCAATGAGAATCACATGTGGGGCATTTGCCAGAGTTAGTGGGAAAGCCATGCTCTTATTTCCTGGGGAGTTCTACAGGGTGAAACCCTGGAGCAGCTGATAGCCACCTCTGCTAACACCTGGTAAAGTCTTATCTGAAAAAATCCAAGGGTGAAGAAAACAGAACTAAAAATTACAGAGATAGATTCTTGGTGTTATCTGAATACATGAGTCTGACCATGGTATATTTTCATCTACTTCGGTTAATAAATCCCCTTTTATGTTTACTCAGCTTGGGAGATTCCTCTTTCTTTCTCTCTCTCTTTTTTTCTTTTCCTCTTCTCTCCTCTTCTCCTTCTCTTCTTCCACTTCATTCTTTTCCATTAGCAACCTAACAATAAAGAAGCTAAGCCTAAACCAGTGATTATATTGATTGATTTGAACAAAAAGCGGGTGACTATGATTCACAAGCAACAAAGAAGGAATCTGTGCATGTAATAATGACTTTTAGGGTTGTGCTCAAGTAAACAAATTTGTAAGCATGATGAATAAATACATCATGGTCAACATATTATGCTATGTGGTAATTAGTTATGAATTTTAAGCAGCTTTTAAACATCATAAGTACTTCCTATGTATTAAATACATATACATACATTTATATGTATATATATACATTCCATATTATCTTTCTCACATAATAATAATAGCTAAGCATAGACAGAACTCAATGAAAGTATCAGTATTTCCATCTAGGTGTAAACTCAGAGAAGGCAGGATGAAATATGCCTTCTTTCCCACTGGATCCCCACTGTCCATCACAGAACCTGGCATATGGCTGGCTTTCCATTTGTGAAGGAAATAAACAATAGCACTTCCTCTATTTGCTTTGACATGTTCAGATTTATGGGTACTCAGATCCGAAAATGTTGCCAAGTTCACTATTCCTCAAGAGGGAAGAGAGAAATCAGTTGAAATATATTTTGATGTATATATTGGACAACAAACAGTTAACATCCTCAACAGATAAAGACTAAATGGACTAAGGAGTTTGTAAGCAACTTGGAATGCTGATAAGCGAAATTTCGTTTCAAGTGTGTTGAATAAAATATTAAATCTTCAGAGAGACCTACTTCTTTGAATTTTAGGGTTTGCTAAGATCTTAACCTAAAATTTCTCTCTTTAGTACTTGAAAAAAACAAATGCTTCCTATAATATGCCAGCCTTAGAAAAGATTGTTCAATAAATGAGAAATTGTTATTTATTGGAAAGCAAAAGGTTATATTCTTATCTTACTCTATTTACCAAGGCACCCTCTAGACAGATGAGGATTTTAAACATAAAAAATAAAGCAATAATTAAGAAATATAACTAAATATAAAGTTTACAACTAAATATAAACAGAATATAACTAAATAATTAAGAAATAGAACTAAATATAACTATATTCTTTGTAGGAAAATTTGGCTAGTACCCCTAAAATGGTATGAAGAAATCAACAATCAACAGGCTGGGAAATATACTTTAAATATGAAGTGGACACAGGGTTGATACTCTAAATATGTATTACGTACATGAACATGCAATTCATGAAAGAAGAAACATAAACGGCTGATACACATATGCAAACAATGTTCAAATCTTGCAGTAATAAAAATTACAAAAATAAATCAAGATATAATTTATTTGGCTCAGTCAGATGGAAAATATGAACAAGATTCATAATCCCCAATCTTGGCAAGGGAAATGGGCCTTTCCATAAAATTTGATTGGAGTACAGTTTCAGTACAACTTTTTCTGGAAGATGATATTAAGACATGTACTAAAAACTTTTTAAAAAGTTCACCATTACATTCCTCTTCACCAACAATTCTATTCAAGAAAAAAAATGGAGATGAGTATGATGATTCATATTTTAACAATTCACATAAAAAATCAAGCTAGAAACAACCACCATGCCCAACAATAGGGGTCTGGTTAAGTAAATTATGTTCACAAGATTGAAGATGTTCTAGCAATGATATTATGTATTGACATGGGAAGACGGTTGTAGCATGTTGCTATGGAAGAAGCAGGTTCTAAAACAGAAAATATAGTACAACACAGTTTTTGTAAGAAAAAGAATACATATATTCAGATATGCATAATATTGAATACAAGAGCATAATCTAAAATATTAAGCATAATCACTTGAGGTTAAAGGGTTAGTGGGACTATGGACATTCTTTTCTTTGCACGTTTCTTTGTATTCAAAGATTTTTGATGGAATATGTATGCATAACATATATACAGAAACATACACACATGCAATTTGTATAGTCTGATGCATTTTCAAAAATTAAACAAACCTGTGGAATCAAGTCAAGAAATAGAATATTTCAGTATCTCCAGAATGCTCCCTCTTTCCCCATTAGTCACTGATAATTTTTCCAATTGATTATCATGACTTCCAAAAACATAGAATGGTTTTTCATGTTTTATATAAATGAAATCACAAAGTATATATTTTGCATCTAGCTTCTTTCATACATTATGTTTATAAGATATATCTGATTTATTGTGATAGCTATAGTTTGTTTATTCTCACTCTTGTGGAATATTCCATCATGTAGATATACCACAATTTATTTGTGCTTTCTACCTTTGATGGGGATTTGTGTAGTTCTCAGTTTGAGGCTACTATAAATAGTGCTGCTATGAATATTCTAGAACATGTCTCCTTGTGAACATATGTATGCATATTTATTGGTTACATACCTAGGGATGGAATTGCTGTGTCTGAAGCATGGGATTCTCAGCTTTTATACCACCAGTTTTCTAGAGTAGTATACCAATTTACTCTCCCACGATTAGTACAGGAGAGGTATGCCCTCTTGTTTTCTCTATTTGCTCTGTCATCTAGCTCTTCAGGCAGTTGTGACACCAATAAGGGAGCAGCAGAAAAAGAAATCAAGGAATTGATCCCATTTACAATTGCACCAAAAACCATAAGATACCTAGGAATAAACTTAACCTAAGAGGTAAAAGATCTGTACTCTGAAAACTATAGAATACTTATGAAAGAAATCAAACATGACACAAAGAAATGGGAAAACATTCCGTGCTCACGAGTTGGAAGAACAAATATTGTCAAAATGTCTATACTACCCAAAGCAACTTACACATTTAATGCAATCCCTATCCAAATGCCACCAGCATTTTTCACAGAGCTAGAAGAAAAAAAATCCTAAAATTTGTATGGAACCACAGAAAAATCTGAATAGCTGAAGTAATCTTGAAAAAGGAAAGCAAAGCTGAAAGCATCATAACTCCAGACTTCAAACTATTACAAAGCTATGGCACAAAAACTGACACATGGATCAATGGAACAGGATAGAAAACCCAGCAATGGATCCACAGCTATAAGGTCAACTAATCTTCGACAAAGCAGGAAAGAATATCCAATAGGAAAAAGACAATCTCTTCAACAAGTGGTGTTGGGAAAACTGGACAGCAACATGCAAATGAATGAAACCGGGCCACTTTCTCACACCATACACAAAAATAAATTCAAAATGAATGAAAGACCTTAATATGAGACAGGAAACCATCAAAATCCTAGAGGAGAATACAGAGAGCAACCTCTTTGACATGGGCCATAGCAACTTCCTACTAGATACATCTCCAGAGGCAAGAGAAACAAAAGCAAAAATGAACTCTTGGGATTTCATCAAGATAAGAAGCTTCTGCACAGTGAAAGAAACAATGATCAAAACTAAATGGCAGCCTTTGGAATTGGAGAAGATATTTACAAATGCCATATCTGATAAAGGGAATTTAAGAAACAAAACAGATGAAAAAAAGAGGGGAAAAAAGAGAGAGAGGCCAACCATAAAACAGACTCCCAGCGACAGAGAACAAACTTAAGGTTACTGGAGGGACGTGGGTGGGGGATGGACTAGATGGGTGATGGGCATTAAGGAGGGCACTTGTCCTGATGGGCACTGGGTTTTGTATGGAAGTGATGAATCACTAAATTCTATTCCTGAAACTAATATTACACTGTATGTTAACTAACTAAAGTTTAAATAAAAACTTGAAACAAAGAAACACAAAATCAATTACCTCTATTTGTTTTTGACAAACAACCCTGTGGAAAAACTTATCCCGGAGCAAGCATTCAGGTTAAAAAAAAGACCACCTCCCATGTGAGGTCTTCCAGGGAACCACCAGACAGGTCAAATAATGAGAATGAGGTTTGAAGGAACTCCAGCACCATATTGTCTCCTTCCGTTGCTGCCAGGGGGTTGGGTTTCACCATTATTATGAGCTGTGGGTTTTCAAGGCTCCCAAAGAGTTGGATGGGTTCATGTGGCAACCAAAAATGCCACAGAGCCTCTGTTCTTACTGAGCTGTAGTCACTTTTCGTTACTAAATGTTCTCTGGAGTACTATAAGCCCCTGGTTAATTCCCAGAGTTCTAAAACATTGGCTCCGACAATTTTTGTCAGTTTTCTCATTGCTTTTGTGGAGGAGATAATTTTTGGAAGTCTAAATACTTTTTACTTACTCTATCCTCCCCGACATTGCTCAGTATGCATTTTAAAAATTTAATCCTCACCACAATCCTATGAAACTCATAGAATGATTGGGCCATTCTACAGATTATAAAACTAAGACCTGAGATCAGATAACGTGCTCAGGGGTACAGTTAGTAAATGGAAATGCTGGGGCTCAAACTCTGGTTATTGAATCCTCCTGTTTGAACTCTAAACACTACATTCACTAGTGAGGGGTAGATGGGAGCAAACAAATTCCTCAAGCCTTGGCCGCCTGTCTTCTCAGGCCCACCATTTCAGGAAGTGCAGTGAGGCTTGGAGAGATACTGGCATTATTTTTCTTAATTATAAAAGGGAGATTATATTACCATTTCTCTTCCTAAAGCCTCTGAATCCAAAGATCTTACACAGAGAAATAATATACTCCGAAGTGTTAGAAAATTGCTATTATTATATAAGAGGCAGTATACTAGAAAATAATATTTTATGGCATTCTCAGAAAAATACCAAACAGGCCTAAACTATCATGTCCTTCCTGGGGGAGCTTCCTCCACAAGCAGGAAAGGCCCCTCACTGTGTGGGCTGAGTTCCAATGAGGAAAGCTTTCAGCTTATGTGACGACCAAATTGGTGTTTGTACCATTTATTCTCTCCCAACTCCATGATTAAATAAAAATGATAGCCAGGACTACCCCAACTTGAGGAAGAATGTCCTTCTCTGAGTGCGCAACCCTTAGAAGGATTGTTTTGTTACTTCTGTCACCAGTGTGTGGAAACATGGAGCTCAATTTTTCAAGCGAGTGATGGAAATAGGACTAACAAGCGGTCCCAGATTCACTCATATGAAAACAATAACACATTCTGTGACTTGGAGGTCTGGAGGTTTATGTTGGCACCAATTGGAATGCTAATGTGCAAAGAATCTGGTCTCTCCTCTCAAACACTAACAAACACCAGTCATTTCCTACTGATTGGTTTCAACCTAACAAGCATTTTGTTGAGCCCAAAAGAATATTTAATTGTAGAGTATTTAGATTATGTTGATTACTCACTTATGAGCCATAAGTTGGTCAATGAAGAACAGATTGCTTCAACTTGGTATCCACCACCTACTTACCACAACCACCATGACCACCACCACCTAGGATTAATAGTCATAAACAGAACAAGATATCACATGAGAAGGAATCCAAAGTTTTCTCAAATGCTTCATGAGCTTTGGAGTATTAGAGATCACTCTGGGCATATGATAAAAGCTGTGAACATCTTCTCTTGTGAGATGGCCCGACCGATAGAATTACATGTTCATCTTGGAGCACAGGTTCTCTGACAGCTTATCCATCATTGAGAATTCATTCTATGGTGGACCTCTGTCCAGTGCGTTAATGCCTTGGTCGTATAGGTTCCCAAGTGCATTTAACAGAATAGTTTGGAACTTTCTTCCTGCCAATTTAGAATTCTGCTCTAACTTCAGAATTGGCACGTTCAGGTGAGCCTGGACCATCATTTCCGGAAGACTGTTCTTGATTGTGTGAGCAGATCTTTCTGGAGGGTATAAAGTGTCATAGAACAAATATGGCACCAGCAATGTCATTGCTTACTTAGATATGTCAAAGAGGTTTTCTTTAATAGTTATAATTTTATTTCATATTAGTATGTACAAAAAACATTGATGCAAATATTATGAAACAGGAAAACAAGTAACTTGAAGGTCATTTTAAGTATTAGTGAGCAAAGTAAAATTGTAACTATGCTACTATTTTAGTATTTACTCCTCTGCACTGTCAGTTATGAAAACATCATTTTCTTTTTTTTTTTTCAGATTTTATTTACTTATTTGAGAGAGATAGCACACACAGGTTGGGAGCAGAGGCAGACAGAGGGAGAAATAGACTCTTCATGGAGCAGGGAGCCCTATGCAGGGCTTGATCCTAGGACCCCGGGATCATGACCTGAGCTGAAGGCAGATGCTTAATCAAACTGAGCCACCCAGGTACCCCAAGGCACTATTGAGTATCAGTTAAGGAACAGGTCATGTGGTGGGCACTGGGTTAAAAGATGGTTGAGATTCTTCAGGAGTTCACAGTCCCAATGGGAACACAAATATGCAACAAACAGTTCCACATGCTAGGGTTGGCCCAGGTAATAGTGGTGCTTATCTCTGGCAGCACAGATATGCATGGTCTGTCTGAGTGAAGAGAGAATGAGGAAGATGACAAGGGAGGAATCCAGGAAAGCCTTTGGGGGAGGGAGATGAAACAACAGACTCTTGAAGGAAAAACAAAGCATTGGGTATTCTAAAGAAAAGGACAGAATTCTGGAAGACAGAAAGCAGCAGGTACATAGGGGGTGCTGTAAGTTATGCAGTTTCACTGGAGAGTGACATATAATTGAGGACATGGGGAGAATGGGGCTGATAAGGTAGGACTGCCAGCCCATGGAGGATCTTGTTCGCCTTTCAAAGAAGTAGGCCTTGGTCTCAGATGCCCTGGCAAGTCATGTGAACAGAATTGTGAGGTGAACAGGCCATATTTTAGCTGGTAGGGTCTGGCTACAGCAGGGACAGATTTAAGGCAGAAGTAGAAAGACCAGGAAGGAGGTTGTTGCACTTGTCAATGTAAAGGTGGCCCTGGGGAGATGGTGATTAGGGCAGAGGAAAAGGAAGCAGCTCAAGGAAAACTTGAGAGACAGGATTGCTAGGACTTGGTGGCTGATCACATGTGGGAGAGAGATGGTGGAGAGAGGATGAACAAATATGGTTCCATGAACTAAGAGTGATTACCTGACCCAAGGAACATCTGGTGTAGTCAGAAGATGCCACACTGTGTCTGAAGTGTACAGGGGAACACCCAGTGAGTATCTGAGAATGAAACTAAGAGAGTTCACCCAGTGGAAACGTGCAGAAAATTAGTCCTCAATATTTTGGAATTATAAGCTTCTGAAAGGGTATAAAAAAAAGATTGACTTACTCCCAGGAATGCACCAATGAGCACAGACACACACACACAATTTTACTTACCACTTCAAAGAGTCACCAAGCTCCAGTTCAAAGCTATGAAGAATGAGGCGAGCATTCTATGGCAGGAAGTGAGGAGTGTTGGATTTAAGTGTCTGGCTCCTGTATCAAGCAAGCATGACATCCCTAGATGGTACCATCTCCTCTAGGTGGCCCTGGCAAGGCCACCTGATCTTAGAACAGAGGAGAGAAATAAGGTAGGCTGCGTGATTGCCAGCACTCTCTCACTTATGGGGCCGACAACAGCTCAGAAGAGTCAAGAAATGAGAATCACTGACCCCAGAAAACCACCTCTGCTTCCCTCTCCTCTGTGGGTCTCTGCTCTGCCTCCCACCTCACACCTCTGGTCCTCTCATCGTAGCACTCACAATGACAAACTCATCTTCTAGATATGTGCCTGTTGTGGGAGTGGGGGAGGGCGGGAGGTAGAGGACAGAAACTGTCAAAATTCTTGGCCATCATATGACTGTAGAGAATAATTTTCCAAAGGAATTTTTATATTCATTATTTCTACTACTTTTATTACACATTCATAAATTTAAAGTCTTGCAAGTTGTGGGGGATCTGAATCAGGGAAGATGCAATGGGTATGCCTAAGGTCACAGAATAATTCCAGATGGAGTTCTGATCATTGGCAGGCCAATTTTCTAGCTATAAGATCATGGTACTTTAATCCAAAGATCCATGAAAACATATGAATAAAATGTGAGTCAGTGAGTCATAATTTTCTCTTATTCATATTAAAATTTTCTTGAAGTACTAAATAGTTACCACATTAATATAACAACTTGTAGCTTCCTGATGAAAAAGGAAGAGGGGGATCAAGAAACAAGTGCTTCTATGAGCTTATTATTGTTAACCAAGTTTGGGTTTTATTTATTTCATTATTTTTGTTGGGTTCTCTATGTTTTGCTTTAAGAAAGCACAGATATTCTTGATATATATTAATGTCCCTAAAAAATCCATTTGGTTAAGGGAGAGACTAAATTATACATATATACTTTCACTGAATATTGACACTTGTAATACCAGAATTTCATATTTTATAAATGATAAAAGATAAGATCAGTGAATTTAGACTTCATCCATGGTCACATGGCTTACATTATGTCATGATGAGAACATGTATCTGTTCCGTTTCAAAACAAATTCTTTCTCCTCGCTGCACTGTCCTATACACTTTACTTTGTATATGGAAGCAAAGCTCAGAAAGGCTCAGGGTTGATCATCACCAAGTGAGAGTGATGTTGGCATTCACTTGGGTATCATAGCTGACAATTGCAGCCCTTTCTCCCTTTAGGATGGCTATGTTTCTTTCCTCCTTTCCTTTCTCTCCTTATGCTTCTGCTTCCTCACTCCATATTATCCACCTTCTCTCCCATTTTGGTTCTTGAACCTTCTAAAATAACATAGAGCTGAGGACTCAATCCTTTACAGAGTTGGTCATAGTCATTCTTTAGATCCAAATCTCTAACTCCATGGTACTGAGCGAACTAAGTGTAGTAGTTCAGGATGAGGGTTCTGGAGACAGATTCCTTTGGTTCCAATGCCATCCCTGACACTAGCTCAGTGGTCACATGCCAGGCCTTTAACCTCTGCTTTCTCTCTTTCCCTCTCCCCTTCCATCCCTACCTCTTTCCCCTCCCTCCTCTCTTTCCCTCTCTCTCCTTTCCCCTCCTTCACTCTTTCCCTTTCTCTCTCTCTGTCTCCACCACTGAAGACACAGCAAGAAAGCAGTCATCTGGGGAAAAAAAGAAGAGAGCCCTTGCCAGAACTTAACCATGCTGATAATCTGATCTTGGACTTCCAGCCTCCAGATCTGTGAGAAAATAGATTTCTATTGTTTAAGCCACCCAGTTTATGATATTTTGTTATGACAGCCCATGCTAAGACATGTGATTTGAGGACTGCCATTTTAGACTTGGAAGTCTGAGAGGGCCTCTCTAAAAAAGCTGACATTTGAGTTAAGATCTGAATGTTGACAAAAAGGCAGTCAAGTGAAGATCTGGGATAAAGGAGTACATTTTTGAGTAAGGAGGTTGTGTAAGGAAGACTAGCTCTTTGTATACTCATGACACAGGAAAAAGGACATTGAGTCTCTTGTCCTCCATTCTTCCCTCCCAGGGTCTACCAGTAATGCCTCATACCCAGGACCTGGGGCCCTTTACTGATACCTGTGATCCCTATGGAACCATCCACATGGCCCCACCCTTCTCAGGAAAACTTCTGGGCTTGTTATTTTTCTGATTTCCTTTCTCCATCAAAACTTGCTTTTCCTGTGTTCTATTTCCTCAGCAACTGATATTGGCTGACATACCTAAGGGACATAAATTACTCCTCCCAGCTAACATCTACATTTCACAGGGACCTCTTAAAGGCAACCTGATTATAGATGAGTGGCAGAGATGTGGGAATCCAGGCATCATGGGGACCACTGAGGTGGGATTGTAGAGTAGATGCCCAGCATAGGGAGATACATATTTCCCTTTCAGGGCTGGATTTTCCTGTGTGCAGAAATTACTAGTATCTAGAATATCGAACTCCAAACTGACAGTTAAGGATAAGGATTTCTATATCAGTTCCAAATACAACTAGAAATGGAGCTAGGTTGCAATTTAGGCCAAATATTGACAATATCTCCAATAGATTACATCGCAGTACATGTATATAAGCTCTGGGCTGAATAATTCCTTGTCAAAGGATTTTAGATTAGTATCTGAATTTTAAATGTTGAACTACAAAGGAGCTGCTAAAACCTCAAGCAGCTAAAATCTAGTTCCCAATTCACAAGAAATTTGGTCAAGGAAGACATTAAATAGAGTGGTGTCACTAGTCAGAGTTGATGAAAAGCAAGCACAGAGATGGTACCTATCAAAAGGGAAATTAGAATAAATGAATATTAAAATATTTAAATCTATAATAATGTGTTCAAAACACAGTTCTGAGGAACATTATCATTGGAAGTGAGAAACCAGTGCTAAGTCACTTATAGTCTTTTCTAAGCAAGCTTCTTCTCCCATTTCAACTCATTAGGATAATATTAGCTTCAAGTGTAATGGTGTAATTTTAACTGTACTGTACACAAATTACTCTGGTTCTCGCTCTGACAAGGTTTAGCAATAATCCCTCTTGGCAGACCTTTAGCAATTACTAAAATGCTGGAAAAACAAAAAGGAATGAGGCATTTAGGGAAAAAAAATATATTTAATCAAGAGAACCAGCAGATTATATTTACCTAAAGAGGAGACAAGAATGCTTCCAAATTATTCCAAGTTTAATGTCTACCTTTCTAAGAGTTACAAAAAGAAAAAATGTCAGAAAATCCCAGAGATTTTGTTATTTGTGAAATTCTCTGGATGCTATATTATCTTATAGAGTATAATATCATGAGACAGAGCACCAGTTGATAGATTTTTTATTTTTACTGTTAATCACCAGAAGGATAGACTTTTATTTTTTTTAAATTTTTTTTTAGAAGGATAGATACTAACCTAAATACACATACACATGCACACTCACAAACATATGCTTCTTTGAAGTTCTAAAGGTCAAGTTAATTTCTGTCAAGTAGTATAGATGAAACAAATACATCTCAATGAATACTATTTAGTTTTCTTGGTCAGAAAAATGGAGAATGGAGCCACCTGGAAAGTTTCTATGAGGATTAAATGAGGTAGTGAATTGTAAAGCACCTACTATAGTGCCTGCCACACAGGACTAGTAGAAAGCAGCCGTCATTATTACTGTTATAATTACTGTTAGCGACAAGGTAAATAAAACAACTCATATTTGAATGAAAATCCAGGATATCAAAGCACTTCCATAGACACTATTACATTTGAACTTCCAAGTCATCTGGTGAGAGAGATGAGAACCCTCATTCCTGCAGATGAGGACGTTTAGGCTCAGCGAAAATAAGCTACTTGCTCAAGATCACATACCTGGAAATGCAACCTAGATCTCCCAAATCCTAGTGATCCATAAAGCCTCTCTTTATTTCTCTTAACTCTTAATGCCCTGGACTTGCACCCTTCATCCAGTCATTCATTCAACAGATTATCAAGAGCTCACTTTATATCAGTATTTGTGGCCCAGTGTGGAAGCTACAGGAGGGAATAAAACAGATAAGGTACAGTGAGTGGTCATAGGCTTATAGTTTCCAGAGTTTGGGGCTAGGGAGTTGAGACAGAGAATGATTAATTAACATAATAAGTAAATTTCCTAGTACTATGGGCTAAATCATGTCCCCTACCTGCCCCTACACCCCAAGTTGATATATTTAGGCCCTAGTACCTGGTATATTCTGAGGAAAGTGACTGTTTTTGGAGATAAGCCTTAAAATAGGTGATTAAGCTAAAATGAGACTCTTGGGGCAGGCCTTAATCCTATCCTTTTGGTATACCTAAGGAAAAGAAATCTGGACTCAGGGAGAGAGACCAGAGGTGCAAGTACAGAGGAAAAACCATGTGAGGATACAGTGAGAAGATGGCCATCTACAGACTAAGGAGAGAGTTCTCAAAAGAACCAAATCTACAGACAACTTGATCTTGGACTGCTAGCCTCCAGAACAGTGAGTAAATTGGTTTTTGTTGTTTAAGTTATTCTGTTTGTGGTATTTTGTTATGGCAGCCTAGCAAATTAATGTATCCAGTGAGAGAAGTTGATAAGTCCTATGGAAAAAAAGTAAAGGAAGAGAATGCTAGGGATGATGACAGGCTTTGGAAGAGCACATTGCAATACTTAATAGGGTCTAATTTGGAAGAGAGGTTCTGAGCAAAGATTTGGCAAAAGTAAGGGTATTGAGTATGGAGACATTAGGGAGAAGGCTTTTCCAGGTAAAGAGGACCATTGGTACAAAGGCCAGAGGATGGGAGTATTTTAGCTATGTTAAGAAGTAACTGCTGAGAAGAGGGGACTGGAGAAGAATGAACGAGTGGAGTAGTAGGTGTGATTGGGAGCAATGGAAGGGACAGGTCAGGTAAGGCCTTGTAGGCTATGGCAAGAACTTTGATTCCTTATTTGCATGAAATGGAGTTGCTGGGTTCTGATTAAAGTGACATGATCTGGTATATTTTAAAAGAGTAATATTGGCTTCTGTATTAATAATAGATTTAGGTTATTGCAGTAATTTATCATAAAGATATGATGGTAAGTTCAAACTAGAGTGGTAGGCATGGAAATGGTGATGAATAGTCAGGTTCTGAATCTATCGTGAAGGCGAGGCCAACAGATTTCCTAACAGATTAGACATGGAGTATGAGAGAAAGAGTAGAGTCAAGGATGACCCCCAGATTTTTCACCCGAACAAACAAAAAAGCATAGATAATCAACTTCTGAAATGGAAAGGCTGCAGGTAGAAGTGAGGAAAAAATAATGTAATTATTTTTATAATATAATGTAATGTAATGTAATTTTTGATGGGTTGAATTTTAAATACCACACATCCAAATGGAGATGCTAAATTAGCAGTCTAATATTGGAGTTCAAAGTTTAGTAAAAGCACTCTGCTGGGGATATAAGAGAATGAGTACAGTTAGAAACAAAACAAAAACAAAGACTGAGATTCAGGGAAACCTCCAATGAAGAAATAAGGGAAAAGAGGAAGAATCAGCAAAGAGAACTGAGAAGGAGTAATGGCATCTTTTATTATCCTAAGAAAAAATAATAATCAAGTGAAGAGGTTGTTTTGAGGAGAAAAGATTGATCAACTGTGCTGAATGCTACCATTAAATCAAATAAGATAAGTTGTAAGAATCGACCTTTGGATTTTGTAAGGAAAGCACTGGTGACCTGACAAAAAAACTTTCTGTGGGATGGTAGGGGAGATAACTTGGTCTAAGTAGATTTATGAGAGGGAGAGGAGAGGAATTAAAGACTGAATATAAGTAACTACTTTAAGGAGCTTTGTTGCCAAGAGGAGAAACAAAAGGAGCCAGTGTTGGTGGGGAAAGTGGGAGTCAAAGCATATTTGATGTTTTCTTGGAGAATTTCCTTTTTCAAGAGAAACTAGGAGAAATAGCAGAATGTTCATATTCCTATAAGAATGATCCAGTGGAAAGAGAGAAACTGACACAGAGGAGAAAGATGAGCAACTAGTCGGGGTAACATCCTTGAGGAGGTGAGTGGGGATGACATCTAGTGCATCATTCCAGTTTTCAGCAGTAAGGAGCATAGTTGGTTTATGCTCCTACACAGCTTAGTGTATGTGGGGGTGGGAGCTCCTGATTGCTGCTATTTTTTCTCAGTGAGGGATAAAGCAGAGTCATCTGTCAAGAGGATGGAGAACAGGAAAGAGATGTCAAAGATCTGAAGCTAAAGAAGCTATGAAGGAATGACATATTGGTTTGTAAAACAAAGTGCCACAAACTGGATGGCCTAAACAACTGAAATGTATTGTTTCATGGTTCTGGAGGCAAGAAGTCCAAGATCAAGGTATTGGAAGGGTGGGTTCCTTCTGAGGCTGTGAGGGAGAATCTGTTCCATGCCTTTCCTTCCAGTTTCTGGTGCTATGCTGCCAACCTTTGGTGTTCCTTGACTTGTAGATGCATTGTTCCAATCTCTTAACTTCATCTTCACATGGTGTTCTCCCTGCATAAGTGTCTCTGTCCAAATTTCCCCTTTTCATAAGGACACCAGTCATGTTGGATTAGGGGCCATCCTCATGACCTCATCATAACTAATTACATCTGCAACAACCCTCTTCCTAAATAAGGTCATGTTCTGAGGTACTGAGGGCTAGGGCTTCAACACATGAATTTTAGGGGCATACACACAATTGAATCCATAACAACAATCAAGGAGATTGGCAGCAGAATAGATTAAAGTATAGTGAGCTTGCCTGGCAGCAAAAAGAATCACATAACATTTGTGGTCACAACTCCAGGGGACCTTCACCAACATTCAGTTGCATGGGTTCAAGTACCAAGTAGAAAGAGAACTGGATTTATCCAAAATTGTGGTTTTACATGATAATCTCAAGCAAGGGATGCAAGGATGTATGCCGGTTGGTGATTATTATGATTTACTCTGGAATTGAAGCTGGAGAGGGAGAGAAGAGAGGACTTGAAGGTGGAAGGGACAGAGAAGAAGTATTAGGATCAATGGATCAGGGGTTCTGGTGGGGTGGAAAGATGGCTGAAGTTGGGGCCCTTGAGGAAGTAAGCTAGAAAATTGCAAAGTAGTAAGAAGAGAGTAAGGTGCCTGGAAGTGAAATAGAATGGTGTTTGGTTTTTTCAGTGACAAAGTCTAAGCTATGACAAATATATGAGTGGTTGAGGTGGGGGAAAGGATAAGATTGTTAGGGGAGTGGAGGCCACAGTATTCAGAAGTCACTGTCTTGGAAGGGTCATCTCTGTGTTATGTTTTCGTTAATTAATTAATTCATTGCTTCACGCAAATACTTATGTGCTGGCCATAGGCAGAATGGAGTTCTATTGAGAGCAAGGCTCATAAAACTCAACAAAAGGCCACTGCTACACCTAGGTGTCCGTGCCTGAGTTTAGAAGATAGCCTTAGATTGACCTATGTTGTGATTGTGGGAGCAGAAAAAGAAAAAAAAAAAAAAAAAAAACTTCTTGAAGTTAACTTTGACACTCATTTAATACCCAAATAAACAATTAACCTAGAAGAAAATAAAAATTTTGTTCTCTAAACATCCTTCATTGCTTATTTTAAAAATTATTATTATTATTTGGTCTCCTCTGTAGCTTATATTCATTGTGTTGATATGTGTGCTTCCTGGGGATTCTAAACACTCCAAAATCTGAAGAGTAAGCAAAAATAGTGCTTCTGCTTAAACTCTTCACAGTTTATAGCCACATT
Source organism: Canis aureus (assembly GCF_053574225.1). Lineage (NCBI taxonomy): Eukaryota > Metazoa > Chordata > Mammalia > Carnivora > Canidae > Canis > Canis aureus. The sequence continues at coordinate 53,639,711 of NC_135614.1, forward strand.
TACATAACATTAAATAAGTCAACAAAGGCATCATTAGCTTCCATTAAAATATGAGCAAAGAAATTTAAACGAACAAGACAGGCTAATTGGTAAGTAATGTTGTGTATCAAAAATTATGACTGTAAGATACCCTAGTTAATGAGAAGCCCTACAATCATGTTTACTACATATTTAAAAATTAAATGAAGGTGAATAAAAGTTAACAAAAGAAGATTTTCCTTTTCTTCAATGCTATTATATCTGTTTTTCAGAGTTGAAAGTAATATGGATTATTTTAGCCATCTATCTCGATCAAACATCTCCTTATAATATACGTGATTTTTACCTTTTCTGTTCTTCTTGAGTTATAAATAGGAAAGCCATAGTCTGGGTAGAGGGAGAGGCAGAAGTCCGAATTATACCAGTGAGGGGGCCTTGGTCTGATCTTAGGCCTTGGTTGTTAGAGGCATTTCCTCCCACCCCTTTCTCTGTGTGGCTTGGACCTGTGTGACTGAGGGTCCTAACACCAGGTTCCTAGAAGGATAAAGGGGCTAAAACCTAAAGATGCTGACGCTTGATTGATTAAATCAGAATCTTGGAGAGGGGTTCTGGCATATGTGCTTTAGTAAAGCCTTCCCATTGATTCTAAAGAGCTGCCAACGTTGAAAACCACTCTACTAGCCCTCTCATTAATCAAATAGCAGCTACCATTTACTGAGTGGCCACTATATCTGGAGCTCTCTAATAGAAACTTGCACAGGTTAGGACTTTTTCTTTTTCTCAACCTTTTATAATGAAATTTTTTTCATACATCAAAGTTGAAATAATTTTAGAGTGAACTCTATTTACAGACCACCTAGATTACACCATTAATGTTTTACTATTTCTGGTTTTATCATATACCTATCCTTCTATCCATCAACACATCTGGGCCTTTTTTTACACATTTCAAATTATAGACATCTGTATAATTTCCATTAAACATGAATATCATTAATTAGAGTATAATGCTTACTTTTTTTCTTTTGATGTAAACTTTCTGGGGAAAATGCATAAATCTTAAATGTGTATTCACTGAGCTTAGATAAATGTATAACTCAAACTGCTACCAAGATATAGAATATTAGGCAGCTTGGGATGCCTGGGTGGCTCAGCGGTTGAGTGCCTGCCTTCGGCCCAGGGTGTGATCCTGGAGTCCTAGGATTGAGTCCCACATCAGGCTTCCTGCAGGGAGCCTGCTTCTCCTTCTGCCTTTGTCTCTGCCTCTCTCTTTCTCTGTCTTTCATGAATAAATAAATACAATCTTAAAGAAAGAATATTAGGCAGTTTATTTTCTATTTTGTTAGATATAATCTTAAACATTGTGTTTGAAAAAGACAATATATAAAGGGCAGTACTTTATCTCAAATAAAGACCACGTGATGGTGGAAATTGCACACACTGAGGCATTAAATACAAAATATCTGAGAGGAGAGGAAATGAAAGAGCCTCTGTGGCATCCTTCAGGTGGTTCAGACACACTACATGTTCAATCAGTTCACACTGCATGATCTATAGGCACGTTGTAGGTAGCATGTCTGGAGTGGAAGCTATCTTGCAGCTCAGAGTCCTATGTCCCATGTGTGTTTGTGTGTGTGTACATGTGAGTTGAAAGAAGGTAGTTTTGACACTTTTGTTCAAAACACTAATATTGCTTTAAAAATAGATAGCTTTCTTTATATGTTTTCCTCTGGCCAGCACAAATCTATAATAATGGATAAGACTAAAGACCCGAGAGAAGTTGCATCATAGGCTGCATCAATTGCCCTATGCTCTCACCCTAAATCTAGAGCTGCCCAGGTCCTCAGAGCCTCCTTACTTGGGATTGTCTATGGGGAGAGATTTCTAGAAAGCACAATATTACGGGAATCAAGGCCTTTAAATGCTAATGGCAAGAGGAAATGATCTTGCTTCTGAACTCTGAGAACAGAGATTGATTTAATAAACCATAAAGAGTTTTCGACAATGTATCCAACTTCAAGTAAAAAGACACATCATGCATTATAGCTCTTGGGCTCTCCATTTCTCTTCAATTTGGAAACCTGAGCTCAGAGACTGCCCTGACACCAGTGGAGCCTCTGTGTAGATATTCTCAAATGATGACCCTTCATTTTGTGGCCTCTGAATTACAAGTCCTCAGCCTAAAAATGTGTCTAAATTTGACCTTTTCCCATGCTGGAATGGTCTTCACCCTGTCTAACACATCTTTCTCCATTTAGATTGCTCCAGAAATATTAAATCCTTATAAAACTTAAATTATCCATTGGGTCATTCAAAGGGTATTGAATGACAGTGATTGACAACCTATTCTATGCTAGGAGTTGGGACCACAACAGTGAACAGAGTAGTTAGTGTTATTGCTCTTATGCAGCTGTGTCCTGCAAAAAAAGAGAATAGTATATAATCAAGGAAGCAATTGTTTTCTTGCAATTTGACAATAGTATGTGGAGGTCATCTAGGGAATTTTTACTTTATGGAGGTATCATTGACCTACAATATCCTTTTAGTTTCAGGTGTACATCCTATTGATTCAATATTTTTATACATAACAAAATGATTCCCACAACAGGTCTAGTTAGTGACTGTCACCACACAGAGTCATTATGATATCATTGACTACATTCCCTATGTTGCACATCACATCCTTATAACCTATTTATTTCATAACTTGAAGTTTGTACCTCTTAATCTGCTCCACTTATTTCACCTGCCCTCCCACTCCACTCTCCTCTGGTACCCAGCAGTTTGTTTCCTGCATCCATTAGTCTGTCTGTGCTTTATTTATGTGTTCTTCTTGCTTTCTAGATCCAATATATAAGTGAAATCATAGAGTCTTTGTTTTTATCTTACTTATTTCACTTGGCATAATACCCTCTAAATCGACCCATTTTGCTGCAAATGGCAAGATTTCATCCTTTTTTATGGCTGAGTAATATTATATATATAATTCATCATAACATATACATTAAATATACAAAGAGATATATATCTTTATATCTCTATGTATCTTTTTTTAAATTTTATTTATTTATTATAGTCACAGAGAGAGAGAGAGAGAGAGAGAGGCAGAGACATAGGCAGAGGGAGAAGCAGGCTCCATGCACCGGGAGCCCGATGTGGGATTCGATTCCGGGTCTCCAGGATTGCGCCCTGGGCCAAAGGCAGGCGCCAAACCGCTGCGCCACCCAGGGATCCCCTCTCTATATATCTTTATCCATTCATCCATCAATGGGCATATCTTGGCTATTGTAAATAATGCTTCAATGAACATTGGAGTGCATACATCTGTTCAAATTTGTGTTTTTGTTTTCTTCAGAAAAATACCCACAAGTGAAACTGCTGGATCGTATGGTAGTTCTATTTTTAATTTCCTGAGGAACTTCCATACTGCTTTCCATGGTGGCTGCACCAATCCAGGGGATCTTGTGAATATATAACATGAAGGCCTGACTTAGTCCATGAGGTCTTCTGGGGTTGAAGGAAAGGGTTCCTCGAGGAAGTACAGCTCAGATAAGTCCTCAAGAATGAACTGAACACAGCTGGGTGAAGAGCAGAAGTGGGTGAATTTATAGCAGAAGCCTCAAATGGTGTAAAGGTCCAGAGGTAGCAAAGAACAAAGCAATTGTCATGAATTGAAAACCAGGAGGGAGGACATTGTGGCTGGAGTGCAATGAGACACAGTGACAGGAGTTGCGAGGTAGAAAGGGCCAAATGCAAGGCTGGAAGGCTGGTAGCCATAATAAAAGCATCAGTTTTATTCCAATTACAGTGGCAAGATATTCTTAAAAGAATACAAGCGAAGACATTCTTGTATATCAGAGATTGACATAATCAGATTAAAAAAAATTTACTCTGGCTGTGTGTGGAGATCAGATTGGAGAGAACTAGTGTTGATATCCAGGAGGACTATTTTGGAGACTTGCAGTCATCCACTGGTGCAGATGATGACCTGGACTGGGGTGAGAGCCACAGAGATGAGGAAGTGTCTGAGATTAATAGCATCTTATTGGCCCCTGACGGCTCTTGTTTACCATGCCCACTTGACAGTGGGATTCCCAATGCTCTTACTCACAAAGCATCTACAGGTCTTACCAATAAATAAATACAAATTGGCATGCCTGGGAATTGTGTATGGCCCAAAAGACCAAGGAGAAAGCTTCTTTTACATTAGCCAGCTGCACTTTGGAATAATACACAGACCTCTGTGAATCATTTCATGGTTTATTAAACAAAATTCTGTTTGCAATTGGCAAGTTAGGAAAATAAACATCCATATTTGTTTTCACTTTCTATTTCTTTGGTTTGTCCAGAGACTCACAGCCCAAATCTTAGGGCTGTCCTTGGGGACTCAGGAAGCAGACCTGGATTTCCACTTTTGAATGTCACAGGGAAATCAGCCACAGATTGCCATTAACCCCTGTGAGCACAAAGGGGAATTCTTCATGTTGTTCCATCATCAGAGAGGGCATATGTACTGCCTACCAGGGCCAGCAGGTACTTGCCTCTTATAGCGAATTACCTCTCCAGATGCTGCCCCTCGGATCATCTGTCCTTCCAAAACAGGGAGAATGCTCTCAGGCACCCACAGGCAGAAGAGCTTTGCCTTGCCTGAGAAATGGTACTCCACCAGTGTTTACCCACAGTCTCATTCGAGATATGTGTGGGAGGGGAGATTTACTTGGCTTAATCCCGTTTGAGTGCTTGGTTTCTAGAAAGGACAAAAAAACCTAAGCATGCATCAGAATCACATGGAGGACTTGTTAAAATATAGAGTGCTGAGCCTCACTCCCAGAGCTTCTGAGTCAGAGCTGGGGTGGGGCTTGAGAATTTTCATTTCTAACAAGTTTCCGGGTGATGATGAACGCTGAAGCTGTGAGAACCCCTGATCTATGCCATGTAGCCCCACAGATCAGCTGTCTTCAGTGAACACACTATTCATCAAATGCCTCCTGGATGCCTGGCCCAGCAACTGCCTCCAGGTCTTGAATATACAGTGTCATTGCCTTGGAGTTCTGGAGCTTCCTGTATATCCCAGGCTGACTTCAGCTGGGCTCCTGAGGCTTCACCTGTGCCTGCTCCACCATAGGTTTACCTATTACTTTCTACGGCAAAGGCCCTCCGTGGATGGCAGGGTCGTTCTCGTTCCGTGTGCGGCACTTGGCACGTAGTAAAGGTCAATTTAAACAAAATCATCAACGAATGAATGAGCAGTTCAGGACGTATCCTCGACCCAGGGCAATCTGGCAGCATCGAGAATGTTCACCTCAAGCCGAATCCTATTTCTCTATTGACTCCATCATTCAATACCGTATTTAGAGCCTCTAATATGTGCTTTGTTTTATATGAGGTAAGGCATTGTCTCTGTGGGCAAGGATTCTAAACTCCAGTTATAACAAAGAAACTAGTCAAATACAATATCACAATATGAGGATAGCCTTTATTGTTGATTGACATATCTAAAGTCACTGAGCACTTTAGGCATCTGGAAGAAAAGGGCATTTTTGCTTCACGTACGTTAAGCAAATCTTTGACCTGCTGTGTTCATGCAATTGGGGACTTCATTCGGTTATTCACTTACTGAAATGCTTATTAAAACAACTACGGTGTGTTACACCAGACTCAGGAGAATGTCAATATCGTGAAAACACTTAGGGTTTATTTCCTGTAATCTTTTTCCAGGTACAAGAACCCCCTCAGAAAGGTTCCCATCCTCGATGGCTGTCCAACAACTACTTGAATGCTTCTGATAACATGAGACTCACTACCTCATGTGGCAGCCAATCATTGAATTATTGCTGACCGTTAACGTTTCCTATGTCGAGATGAAATCTTTCTCCCTGAAGTTCCTCCGATTGGTCATATTTTGTCAACTCCCCCGCCCCCAAAGTAACGAAGAATGTTTAATTTCACTTTCCTGACAATCCTGTTAGATAGTGAAAGTGGATTATGGCACACTGGGCAGAACGCAGACCCTGGAGCTGGATGGTCCAGCTTTGAATCTTAGTTCCCAAATGTTCTAGCTGTATGACTTTGAGCAAGTTCTTTAACTTTACTGTAACCTGATTTTCTTTTCTATAATATGGGGATAATGTGATGCTTCAGATGGCTGTCTTGAAGGCTAAAAAATTTACTGCTTGCAGTGAATTTGGAACAGTGTCTGGCCTATAATTGTTAATAATATTAGTTGTTACTGTTACTTTATTATTTTTCTTTGTAAAGAAGTCTCTTGTCCTCTCAATTTTAGACGAAGCGTCCTTGTACCAGCCATGATATAACCCATGGCTGCTCTCATCTCCTTGGTCTTTTCCATAACCAAGTGTGTTAGATTCAGCGTGTTAGATCTCTCTTTCTATGGTGATCAGAGCACGACACGAGGGGCTGTTTGTCCAGCATAGGATAGGGAAGGACCATCACCAACAAATGCTTTGTGATAGTAGTAGTATTAATAATCACAAAAATATATATGAAGTATCTATTCTATTGAGATATTATGCTAGAACCTTTGACATCATTTCTCCTTTTTATGACAGTTGAGAAGTGGCACAGGTATGTGTCACTAATACACAGAGGAGCCAGAATCCAAAGAGATCCTGGGGCTTTGGAGGGGGGCCCTCTTGTCATGCTCTGTGCTGCCACACTGTCTGTAGAGAGTTTCCAAGGAATGACAGGGCCTCTGACTTTGGCAGTCAGGGCAAAGCTATAAAATGAGTTGCAAGCCCTGCAGCGCTGGGTGGGGAGAGTGTTCAGATTACAGCCTTATTTATTCATTGCTGCAATAGCAGTGCTCTCTCTGATCTCTCTCCCTGAGTCTCTTGGGTTGGGCAAAGAAAATACTCGTGGGCAGAATATAATGAAGCCCTGAAACCACGCAGGGGACCAAGTCCGTTGCATTTCAAACACCAAAAAGATGAGAGAGTTAATATAAAGTATGTGGCACGTTGGGCGTTTCCTTCTCATGCCACCCAGGCGTTAAGGGATCCACATTATAACTATTCTTACTATTACCGAATAGTTTGTAAAAATAACTATAACCCCTAGTCAGCACTGAATGTCATTAGCAGGGGCTGTTCGGGGGCTTAAAAGCAGCAGCAGCTAATGCTTATTGAGCCCTCGCCCTGTGCCAGCCTGTCCACTAAGTACTGAGGCGTCTTTCTCCCAAGATGGCATGTTCTAGCCCAGGGATGGAGTGACCATGCTATTTCCCTTTCTCAGAAGAGGATGCTCATGTTCAGGCTGGTTATGTGGCTTCTCTCAAAGACAGTTTCATTCTGGGTTGCTTGATCTCCTTTGTAGCCACCATTCTATCTTGGGGCTATTTGTACACAGTTCCCATTTTTCTTTGACTAAATGTCCAGGAGTAGCCTCTGTTCCACACTCATACCACTGTTACGACCATGATGAAGAAAGTGCCAGATGGAAGCCAGTAGGCAGGACTCTGGGGGCTGAGGGACCCTCCTGGGAGGCAGGACACAACCACCACCCCCTAAGCCACCGATGAGGCTCACAGAAAATTCTTGGAGGACTTGGCTTTCCCAGAGAAGGAGGAGACCAAATATTAGTAAGCATGGCTCCACAGTGACAGAAAGTATGTACTTTACAAAGTGTTGTATGGACATTAAATTATGAAGTTCTCACAACTACCTTGTGAGGAGGATATGATGATCATCACTGTTTTCTAAGTGGAAACCTGAAAGGTGTGAGAACGGTTGTTAGAGGTTCCTCAGGGAGAACGGGGCAGGAGTAGGACCTGCGCTTTGGAATCTTTGCTTTTTTTTTTTTTTTCTTTCATTAATATCTTACTTTTTTAGCTTTTAATTTAAAATGGATATATGTGTGATAAAAGTTCAAACATGCTAGGAAAAAAAGGAATGACTATACATAAGCAAAGAGAAAAGAATGTAAAACCATCCAAATGGCCCATTCCAAGACAACCTCTATTAACGTTTTGGTCTATTTCCTCCCAGAGATGTTGTTTTTTCTTTCTTTCTTTTTTTTTTTTTTCAAAATATGCACATACGTACATACATACATACATATATTTTAAGGTAGAGATTTAGTACACATTAGTTTATGGCCCAATTGTTATTTCCCCCACAATATATTATGCATGTGTTTCCATGTTAGCATGCATGATGTATATATAACCACATTTCAAGGCCCATTCTAACCCACTATTCCAATCTCTTCAAGTTCAACAAGCAAGCCCTACTCTTCCAGTTTGTATTCTCTCTCCAAGACCATTCAGGGAGGGATGGGCCAAATAAAACAAGAACAAAATAAAAAGCAAAAATTCTCTTCCCAAAAGTCTTAGGAGGGACCCTACACCTCCTCCTGCCCCCACCCCAAATCCCACTTGAACACAAGACAGCCTAGAGTGTAGGGTAACTCCAAGCTGGAAAGTACTATGATTTCAGAGAAGCATCGTAAACTCAGTTCCAGCCCAGAAATCACAAAGGGTTTCCTATTGCCTTCATTGACACAGGGTTTCATGTTTGGTAAGACAAAGAAAAGGCTAGCATTACTGTATTTTGACCACTCTGATAAGGGTGAGGTCTGCAATCTTAACTAATGCCCCCAAGCCTTTGTAGTAGGCAAGGAGAGAATCCCACCTGCTGACTCGGACTCTCTGCAGAAGAGAAAATGCACCCAGCCATTGATGGAAGACCTTTCCCAAGCTCTCCCGTTACCCGGCATTGTCACAGTCATAACTAGATAACTCTCTCTGTGTGCACATCCAGGCTCCTGCTGCCCCGGGATCACATTTGTCATTAGACTACAGAATGCCTACTTTGGAGGTTTGTCATTCTCTGCCAGATCAGATGAAGTTTTCTCTTCGAAAAGTGAAAAATAAAGAAAATAAGAAACAGGAAAAAAAAAGAAGTGGGGAGAAGAGATCAGTGGGGTGAAGTATGTATGGGGAGTATTATAAGCAAATGAATGAGTCATAGATACTAGCTTAGTACTCTGTTGCAGTTTCCATTTCTAGGCAACATTCATTTATCCCTATCCTTCTTTGCTTGTGTGAGAGAGAATTTCCAAGTGAAGTACCCTTCTACACTTTGAATCCATGCCAACAATCAAAGGTATACAACAGAACTGCTGAAAGCAAGAGAAGGGCTGATGGAATCTTAATAGCTCTGGGAACTCACTCACTCCTTCTTCTCCTTGGAGCCCTATTAATAGTGCAGTTGGTAACATCAAATGATTTTGATTCCCTTTCCACAACTGCTATTTTGGCTCCTTTGGCATCTTCAAACTATATTTCCCATGGTAATTATTACATTTCCTTTATTTCCAATGTCAGTTTATTTTCAAAGGAAAAAAAATCATATAACACCGCTAAAGAAGCCAAAATAGAACAATTTGCTATATAAAGCAAATATTTATTTGCATAATTGTGACTCCGATTTCTATATTAGCATAGCAGCAAAACCAACAGTGTTCGATTCAGAAGGACATAGTGTGCAAGACCTTATGCCTCTAAGCCAATGTCCCATTGCCAGCGAGGACTTTCCCCTGGTATACCACTCCCTCTCACCTTGTTCCTTCAGGGAAAAATTTAACATGTTTTATCGACTAAGTTTTATCCTGATATTACATTTAGGAGAAAAATTTGGCATAAAGTTAAAAATGATCTGGAAACCAGAATGTGAGAGGGAACTTGTTGTTCTGAAAAATGGATCTCCATAAAGAATCTCAATTTATTCTAAGAGAGCTCAACTACCGACCCCAATAATTCTTGAAAAAAAAAAAAAAACAGGTAAATCCAGAAAATTCTGCATTCATTTGGAGGAACTCTTATCTTATTGTCTAAGCCTTGCTACAACACAGAATTATGCAGGAGGTATATCCGTCCAACGTCCCTTGAATTGGGAATTGAGGAGCAGACTGCCTCAGAGCATAAAGTCTAAAGGTATACATATTAATTTATATGAAATTGAATAACCTTTGTAGCTAAAACATATAAAACATTTATTTCATGTTAAGTCAATGTGCTGCAATAGATGATAATACCAGAAGGAATAAAAAAAAATACCAGAAGGAATGATTTTGTTTTTATATAGGAAAAAAGTATTCAAGATCATTTTATGGTAGTGAGCACACAAAAAACCCATACCACCTAAACTGAGAAGTGGTGTTTTCTCAATTATAGAATCTATACCTTTCTGATCTAGGTTCCTGGTCATTTATGGAAAAATAACTAATATCAGAGGTAAACCTGAGATTCTGTTTTTCAAGATATTCAAGCACACAGCCATGTAATTTGAAGAACTTAATTGTTTACAGCACAGAAGGTGTAGTCAGATCTGGGAGGAGATCCTGGCCTTGCCACTTATAGCTGTGTGACTTTGGGCATGTAACCTGACCTCGGGAAGCATCACTTCCCTCACCCGTAAAAGAGAGATCAGGAAAATATCCATCACCCAGGGTTGCTGTGACCATTAAAGAGATAAAATATATGAAGAACTTAGCAGGGTTCCTGGCACATAGTAAGTGTCAATCAGCAGTATTCATTGTTAATGTGTGTGCTAAATTGCAAAAAAGACTTACTTCTCAGTTCACTGTTTGGGAAGGGCACATGATAAATGAAAAATCTAGGGATGGGGTTGGGGAAGGGAGGTGCTATGTAAGAGGTGGGAGGAGTTGGCAATGCAGAAATCCATTTTAATTGCAATTTGAAACTAGAATCTTGACCTCGAAGAGTGGCAGCATGATCTTTTGTCATCAGAGACTCCATTAGTCAAAAGTGGGACTTGAAAGTAAGGTAGTTTCTTTCAAATTATCCACTAGCATACCATGGGGATCTTTTTCTCCTCCTCCAGAATCTTCTGCTAATGTTACGGAGTTTATGGTTCCCATAATGCACATGTACAGTATCTATTTCATTTAATTTGCTATTAACACTTATAGTTTCACTTACTTCAACACAGCTGGATAAAAAGAATTGAAATCAACCATCTATGGTGGAATTGGAATGTAGCTATTAGCAGTTTTATTTGAAAACCTACTGTACTCTCACTTATTTTGTGTCATGGCACAAATTCCATTCAAAAAAACAATTATTAAATCCAGATTTATGCCAAGCATAGTCCCTGTGCTTTCCCCAGCAAACCTATTTCTTGCCAGTTTTGCTGCACCCAGTGTCACCCAACAGTGAAAGAGATTTTTGTAAAACCAAACTAAGTAAACAACAATTTTTAAAAATCTCCATCTCTGTAAGTAAAAATGTAAACTTTAATTTTTCTTAACTTGAATAAGTGAAATAATTGGCAACTTCTTCTAGTGTTGGGTTTTATGGTGCTGGAAATTGCTATTATAATCAAAGTGCTTTTGGAGCTTTTGGAGTGCTTTTGGTATCTATATGAAAATGACTTATATAAATAAGTTCGAGTTGCCAAAAGGCATCTACCTAAGCTAGCTTAAACAAAGGAGAGTGGTCTATTTCTGCGTTGTACATGGACTGGAAATGGAAAACCATCCATTTGCAAGGCATCTATATGTACCATGTTTCTTCTTCTGGAAACTTGTCATCTTAAAACTTTTTTCATCTATGCAATTGATCAAACTTTCCATTTTTCTGAGCAGATTGGCTTTCTCTGCTAATTCTCTAGTTTGCAACTGGCTGAAAAAGGCCACTCATTCCAATCTGAATGTGACCCTCTAATTTAGGGACCAGTCATTGTCTGATCTCAGACAACAGGCCTCTTAGTGCAGATTTTTAAGAGAAAGAGAAAATGAGAGTATTAGTCATCATCTAATCCATGGACTGGATCCCTGGGGTCATAAGCCTACCCCCATCTAACCAACGGTAACTGGGGAGAAGTAACATGGTACAGATCTGTTGGCTTAGACTCTGCACTCACAGATATGTCATAATGAAGCCACTGAGTCAAATCTCTTGCTTCCTCTCTCAGTAGAAGTATACATCAGCAATAAGAACTTGTGATGGGACTCTTCAAACTACTTTTCAAAGTTAAAACCAAAATAACCTGATGTTTCTTCCAAAGGCTTATATTTCAAATGCATCTAAAATTCTCCCACTCTTCCCATTCTGATTCTTTCTAAATTAAATTCTTTTAAACAGGTATCTTCTATTGGTTTGTACACACATAGTGAAATTATATCAATACTCATATGAAGAAAATTATTTTCTTGCACATGCCTGAAAATTTTCATTTAAATCCAGTTTTATTTTATACACTCTAAAGTTTTGGACAAGCTAATGAACATACAGTTTATATAACTGTTCAACCACTCATGCTCAATAAAAATTGCCAACACACACAATATCCCATTGTTTAGCATTTATTCTGAAAACTGTTCCAGAAATAATATTGTCAGGACTCTCCCTCTGAGATGGGGCCAAATAAGTCTTATACACCTTTCAATGTACAGCTAACTGCCTAGGGCTATATCAAGCTCATTGTTTATTCAGACAAAGCCTTTCACTTCCATAACTTTCTCCTTCCCTGTGCAGGAGGGAAAAACTGGGGGTTGAGGGGTGGGGGTAGGATGGGGTGGGACACAAGGCTCGTTTTGAAATGTATGAGAGTTGGATACTCCCAAAATTCCAGCAAGATTACACACACACAAAAATCTCATCTGGTAAATATTACATTCTGTTTTTGTCTTTGCTTTAGTTCTTACACAACTTGACAGTTTGTGGTATTGTGCCACATTTCAGAGCTAAGGTTTACAAACATCTGGCTCATGGGCAACATTCCATTCCCCACGGTCCCCCAGTGTCTCTGGGATAAAGTGTTTGCAACATACCAACTGAGGTGGAAAACAAGAGTTTTCCTAGAGAACAATGAGGGTAAGCAAGACATTTTGCTTCACAAGATTCCTCTCCAAGGGGCTGGACCTTGGAAATTTAACCCACTTGCTGCCGCCAGATGAACGTTGGAGACCTAAGAATCCTTGGACTCTTCTGCTGAGTGGCCAGTTAAGTGGATCTCTTTAAGTCCTTAGAGATATGAAACTCACTCAATAAATCAACAAAACAATGAAGTAATGCAAATTCTTCAGTCATTTTGAAGGAGTATTTGAATCCCCATCCCACCCTGGATTATCTAGGGTGGGATTATTTCTGTATATCCATTTAGGAATAAGAAAACATTTTCCTTTTCTTGTAGTTCATATGGAAAAAGGGGTAACAAGATCAATCATATTGGTTAAGGCATGTGGATTAATCCCTGGCACTTTATACGAGCTACTTAAGTTTTTCCTCTCATTGTTAGCATTTCTATGTTGGACATCAATGTACACAGAGGAAAATTATTTTTAAGTGTTCAGGCTTTTGGTGTTTAATTTTGATGTTTAATAATAATTTACATGCCATCTCTTTCTGTCTTTTTGTTATCTTTCCTTCCTGTTTAAATGCTATAATAGGATATCTGTATATTGTTTGAAGGAAGAAATTCTACTGTTACTATAATTCTTTTTTAATGAAAATGTCAACACTGAGGTCTGTTGGAGTGCTTACTAACAATTCTAGTTCGTAAGAAACAAACACCAAGTTCTCTAGATCATATAAGATACCCCAAAAGGATTGTCATCTTTCCCTGGGGGGATTACCTCATCAAATCTCCAGAACATGTGCAGTTACTAACCTGGGTTGGGGGAGTGCCATAGATTATTAGTAGGGTTCATTTAATCCCTGCAACTTTGTGCAAATTTGTGTGTATGCATGGGCATGCATTTTCTTAGGAAGAGATCTATAGTTTGCATCAGATCACAAAACATAAAAGGTTACTGACTGGTTGTATTGGGGGAATGAAGATAGTCAGACTAAGAAAGAGTTCTATGCAGAATTATGAAGGAAGCAAAGTCTCCTTCCTGTAGGTGTGCCCTTTCTTTACCTCAGTACTGGCCTTTAGCCCCCAGACACCAAGTACCCAAATGCGATCTTTCCCCACTTTTCTATGAAGTCTTCATCTTGATTCCTAATTCATTTGGAAAATGTACATGACAGAAAACGTCTATAAAAGGTTTCTTTCGGGGATCCCTGGGTGGCTTAGTGGTTTAGTGCCTGCCTTTGGCCCAGGGCCTGATCCTGGAGACCTGGAATCGAGTCCCACGTCCAGCTCCCTGAATGGAGTCTGCTTCCCCCTCTGCCTGTGTCTCTGCCTCTCTCTCTCTCTCTCTGTCTCTCATGAATAAATAAATAAAATCTTAAAAAAAAAAAAAAAGGTTTCTTTCTGGAGACTGAAGTCTTCAACGGATGGAAAAAAACTAGGGAACCAGAGTTTCAGAACTCATCAGCTGGTGAGTGCTTCAGGCTTGTGTAGTTTCTGTTTACAACCAGCCAGTCCCAGAGTCACTAGAGAGATATGAAAATCGTCTTCCTCGAGGCAAATGTGGGAAGTGATTCCACTGGGATCATAGAGCCTTCAGTTAAGTCAACCACAAATAGCTCTTTAGATTCAGCTCTCTGTGACATCATACTGGTGGCCATGGGGGGGAGAAGAAGGCAGCTCTGGCCACAAAGATTTTGTCACTTTTGATGAAACAACATGAGTTGGTATCTCCAAACAATAAGAAAGGAACATATGGTTACCAAACACTTATTGATGTTGAGCCTGGTGCCAGACACCTGATGGTGTGGAGTAAGAGGTCAGGAACCTGGGAAGATTCTCACTCTACCACTTGATTAAAGAGGAACCTCAGGTATGTTACATAACAGCCCAAAGCCTTAAAGTTCTCATTTAAGGCTGTACCAAAATGAACATAATGGTAATATTTTTCTCATAGGATCTTTATCAAGATTGATTTAAAAAAAAAAACCCTATACATCAAGGGCATGGTATGGTCTCTGGTACACAGTAAGAACTGAATGAGTATTAGCTATAACTGATTCTCTCACTGAATGCCCATAACAACTCTAGGTGGTAGGTTGTGGACTTCCCATTTTCCAGATCGGGAGACTAATATTAGGAAGGGGAAAAAAATTTGACTGCCGCCACATGCCCTATAAGGGGCAGAGCCAATCTCTTTTAACTCTATGAGAAGTTTCTCCAATATACTACATGTATCACTGATCTGATGGGAAGTTAATTTTTTTTTAAAGATTTTATTTATCTATTCATGAGAGATACAGAGAGAGAGAGGCAGAGACCCAGACAGGGGGAGAGGCAGTCTCCATGCAGGGAGCCTGATGTGGGACTCCATCCCAGGTCTCCAGGATCATGTCCTGGGCCGAAGGCGGCGCTAAACCGCTGAGCCACCCGGGCTGCCCGGGAAGTTTAATTTGGATGGTAAATAGGACAAATAGTTACACGTTTATTCTAACTATTACAGAAAAATATAACTACTAGTACTCTCATAAGTTGAGGATGAAACTAAGTATAAAAAATTAAGTTATTTTTAAATTACTAATAATGTAGATGAGACAACGAAATGGAAACAGAGGAAGAGAGTGATTTCCTCATTAACACTGAACAGGAGAAAGACTAAGAAAAAGATCAAAGGTATAAAGCTGAGATTGAGACATAAGGGCTGGACTATACATATATGTGTGTGTATATTTAATTCATCCTAGAATTTCACTATAACTTGCCAACACATCCTTGCTACAGCTGTTAGAGATCTGATTATGGCATTTGCCTATGACTCAAGCTGCTAGTTTCTTCCAGGGAATACCGGCACTCCACATAACCCAACTACACCCAAGTAAGGAAATCACTATTACTGATTCTGATGACAAGAAGGCTATCAAAAGGAGGCTGGGCTCAGAAAAGCCTCTGGAGATGCAAGGTAGAGACCATATGGAAAGAAAAGGAATGGTGGAGGTGCCTGGTTGGCTCAGTCAGTTAAGCGTCCGACCCTTGATTTTGGCTTAAATCATGATCTTAGGGTTGTGAGATCTAGCCCAGTTTTGGGCTCTACACTGGGCATAGAACCTGCTTAAGATTCTCTCTCTCCTTCTGCCTGCCATCTCCACTCCTGCTGCTCAAACTCTCAAAAAAGGGGGAAAAAAAAGGAATGGTGTTCCTCATTTTAATTTTAATCACAATGTTCCCTTACTAAATCCATCAGACCCTCATAAAGTAGCACATGGTACCAATTTTAATGCTATGAAATATTACCAGTAAGTGATGTTTCCAACTGTACTATTGTTTTCTTATAAAATATCTTTCTCCTCCTTCTTCCAGTATTTTGCCTTGTACCCATAATTTCTGGGGCTGGAGAAACAAACTAAGAAGTAGAGTTGTTGATTTTACTTTCCTTACTTATCTTGCTTTCTCATTACAGACATTTGCTGACTTGACAATGGTTCAAGGTTCAACTTATGATGTTTTTTACTTTACAATGGTGTGAAAGTGATACGCAGTAAAAACTTTACGTCAAATTTTGACTTTTGATTTTTTTTCAGGACCAGTGAAATGTAGTATAATACTTTCTTGTGATACTGGGCAACAAGCTCAGCTCCCAGTGAGTTGTGTGATCATGAGAGCAAACAACCAACACTCTTACAACCATTCTGTATCCATACAACCACTCTGTTTTTCACCTTCAGTACAATATTCTATAAATTTCATGAGATATTCAACACTTCGTTATAGAATAGGCTTTGTGTCAGATGATTTTTTTCCAACTGTAGGCTAGTGTAAAGTATTCTGAGCACATTTAAAGTGGGCTAGACTAAGCTATGGTGTTCAGGAGGTTAGGTTTATTAAATGCATTTTAAACTTATGATAGTTTCAACTTACAATGGGTTTATTGAAATGTAACTCCATCATAAGTTGAGAAATATCTGGGAGCTACTTACACTCAAAAGAGAGAAAATGAGGGGGGAAAGTCCTTATAGAGAAGCCCAGTTAAGCCAACAAGACTGAGCAAATGATGCCATAAACATAGAGATGTTATATAGCAAAAAAAAAAAAAAGAAAAGAAAAAAAGAAAAAAAATGCTTTTGAGAACCAGAGGGCAATAGGTTCCAATTTTATATGCATTTCTAGACTGAGTCACCTTGAGCAAGTCATTAAACTTTTTTGAGGGGCACCTGAGTGGCTCAGTGGTTGACCGTCTGCCTTTGGCTCAGGTCATGATCCTGGGGTCCTGGGTTCGAGTCCTGCATCAGGCTTAGGGGCAGGGAGCCCCCTTCTTTCTCTGCCTATGTCTCTGCCTCTCTCTGTGGCTCTCATGAATAAATAAATAAAATCTTAAAAAAGACTTTTTTGAGCTTAAGTTTCTTCATTTAAAAAATAAAGATACTAAATACCCATGTAGTCCCAAAGATTAACTAAGAGATAGGTAAAGAAACTAGTATACAATACTGTTCAAAATTTAGGCTATTTATCTTTTCTCTTTTGTCATGTCAGTGTCTTGTACTGTAAGAACTGTTATCCCGTCTCCATTTCCTGGTAGTAAATGCGCAGATTCTAATCTAATTCCAAATGTTTTCTTCCTGCATCAGGCACTCTGGCTAAGACCCATTTTCCAAACCTCTGTCTTTGTACTTCCTATCTGAACTGTCAACACAGGCCTGTGACACATTAGCCAAGATCTGCTTTCGTGCAAGAGCAAAGTCTTGCCATATCCAGAGAGATGAGCTTTTCCACTGGAGGTGCCAAAGGGCTGTGCACCTCCCATAAAACTCATCCATCCTTGGGAAAGTCGTGGCTAACACACTTTATTGTAGTACTTTTATTTTCATTTCATGACAACAAAATTTATAATTTCTTTCAACATTCCTTTCCTTCTCTCTGAGCATGTTTTTCTTTTTTTTTTTCTTTTTTTTTTTTTTTTTTTTGGTCTTGGGATCATCAGAAGATCCCACACATCTAGCAAATAATTTCTGCATATATGAACATCAACTGGTGACCCGTCTCTTCCATTAGTGATCTGATAGTATTTAGAGTCTAGTAGAAGGTTTACGAAAATAAACCACTCCATCACCTTGGGCAAAGGCAGAGCTGGTATTTCAAGGGTAGGAGATACCAGGTAACATGAGAAGGGCCTAGTTGATTTATCTTCATCTCTACCTACACCATTGTAATCTAAGCCACTTTCATCTTTGCCTTGGTCATTAAAATAGTCACTTAAGCAGTCTCATCACATCTATTTTCGGGCATCTCTCCAATCCGTTTTCTAAGGTGCAGCCAAAGTACTTGTTTCAAATGCAAATGAAACACCAGCTCCCCACCTATTTAAAATCCTTCAATGAATTCCTTTTTCCAAATAGATAAGAATAAAATCTTTAACATGGTTTGAAAGACCATTCATTCATTTATAGCTATCCTGTTCCTTTCTTTCCTAGCCTACCACTCCCTCTCCATTCTTGCAATGTCAGATTGGGTTATGTAGAGTTTTTGGATTATGTAGAACACAGACTTAATACTCAAATTCAGGGCAGGTGTTTTTGTGATTATGCCCTCACATTTCTTTCTTTTAATCCTCTCCTATGTATGTTTATCTAAATTTGTAATTACTGTATGCAATCATTAGCATAATTATTTTATTAATTTCATTGGACTCTTAAACAAGAACTTTAACAAGTTCATTCATCATTGTATCTCCAGAGCCTTGTTCAGGGCTAGAGACATAGTAGTAATACTAACAAACAACTGGCATTATTAACCAGTTCTAAATACTTTACATGTTAGCTCCTAATATTCACAACAACCCATGAAGAAGAGGTTGTTATCCTCCTTTGTCTAATGGAGAAACTAAGGTACAGAGAGCTTAAATAAGCTGCCTATAGTTACATAGGTGATGAATAGGACATGTGAGTCTTGAATCCTGGGAACTTGGTTTCATGCTCTTAACCATTATATGAATCTGCTTCTAAAGTAGTAGCAGGTGCTCTAGTTGTAGTAATTACTCAATAAATATTTATTAATTTAATAATGAATAATGAACAGATTGCTGCTTAAATGACCCAATGGGAGGCCTAACACCCTTGAGTTTGTTGAAGACTGGAGAGAAAGTCATCGACATGGCAACTCCGATGGTGCATAACATCAGCCTCATCTGGCAAACCAATGCAGCAGGGAATACCAAAGAAGCAACCTTCTTGAGCTGTGCTTGTTATACTGGAAGCTGCCTTGTCGTTCCTGCTGCTTGGAAATGCTGGCAGGCAACATTTCTGCTCCTGACTAAGCAAGAGCAAGTTTAAATATAGATGAGGGCTCTAAAAATGCTGCTGTTGAGGCTGTAACAGGTGACGCTAGACATTTTTTTTTTTGTAGGTAAAGCACATTACAAAGCCTTTGAAAGTTGAGCCTGAACCATGACTACCCTTGAGTGTTTATCCCCAAGAGTTTTTAATGTGATGCCAGGGACCATTGTCATTTACTGAAGGATTTGTCTATTTGCTATGAATGTCAAGAGACTGAGAACTTGTCTATTTACCATGAATGTCAAGAGACTGACATTCATAAAGATGAACAAATACCTTTTACCTACAGAGGCTGTGCCTTTGAGGAGGTCATCTGGGGCTGACAGCAAGTGAACAGTATAGAGGAAATTCTAGGGGGATTCTTTTGTCCTCAAAGAACAAGGAAAATGGCAAAATAAGGATTTTGTTGACCTCTTAAAAAGATTTAACATTTGGAGAGTTACTTGCTCAACACTTGGTCAACAATATGGACAGGGGACATTTACACAGACTAGAGCAGAGCATGGGTCAGCAGAAGTCATAAACAAGGAGGAGAGAATGGCGGCTCTGTCCTCGGAGAGCTGATACTTTTGTTAGGAAGGTCAAATTCTCAATGTCTCAGCAATGCTTCCAAATCAACTAATGCAAGGAAAACGAAGAATGTATAAACCTGAATGGGACAATGTAAAAAGAATAGTGAGCAAATTGCACTGGAACCAGTTTAGACCTTCACTAGCCACTGTGCATGCTATGTTAGACTGGAGATAGAAACACAAATATGACTTTTCTATTCTGCAAGGAACTTAAAACTTAGGTGTGGAGACAGACATGTAATCCCAGGTGTGATAAGAGCTTAGCAGAAGAAACTCAGTGTTCTCAAAATCTAGAAAAGAGAGATTAACTTGGAATGATATGGATCAGGGAAGTCTTCCAAGAGCTGTACCTTAGAGCATAAGAAATGTGTCAGTAGTGCTTGCGGGGGGAATATAGAGTGGAGAAGATATATTTCAAGTCACATGGGTAACTGGTTGAAATGCTAAGACTTGAACTGAGGTCTGTCTAGCTCCAAATGCCATATGTTTTCCAGTGCACTAGGCAGTCTTCCAAGACATTAAATATTTATTGAGTATGTGCTATATGTAGCTACTATACCATACGGTTTGGCTTCTACTCCCGAAAAGTACTAATCTTGACCCTTATTTACATAAGAGCTTAAATGATTGACCCAATATGATAACTTCAAGTGGTACTGTTTGTTGCTGAAGCCGAAAATCTACCATAAAGTAAGCACTCAGTAAATATTTGATGAGTATATTGGATTGACAAATAAATGAGTTTATACCCCCATGAATAGGTGATGAGAATATAGAGACAGAATAGAGTAGAGGTTGAAGGACTTGGAAGGATGAGTCTAGAATAGAGTTTTGAGGGAAAAGAGGGCCATGAAAGGCAGATAGAAATAAAAAAGAGTAAATACAAAGGTGAGGAGGAAAAAAATTACTAGGTTAGGCTTAATACTCTCATAGCTTCCATCAATGACAGCCATAATATCAGTACCACTGCCACGTCCAATATGGCCTACTGAATATCTGCTATGTGATGGATTTCACATTACTTCTTTTTGTACATAGGGCTAATCCTTACTATAGACCTGCATGTCAGGTGGTATAGTTTCCACCTTATAGTTGAGGATATGACATAAGAAAGGTCTGTAAATTGACAGCAAAAATTGGAAAATCCAAGTCCCTTTACCTAAAAAGTCCATATTTGTTTTAATATCCTCCTTTCCAATGAGCTAGTAACTCAACCCTTTTCTAATTTTAAAATATAGGTCTGGTCCTAAGTTTAGAAAATACCTACTCTTTTGTACATTCCAATCTAGACATGATGTAGAAATTTATCTGTCCATTTATCTAGGAATTTAATGTACTGTGCCTTGATTATAGGTTATATATCCTATGGATTCTGCTTCTCTGGATAACCCTAATACAATTCCTTCTAGCCTTGATCAGAAACTCTGATGTGGGATCGAGAAATGTGTGTTTTAACAAGATCTTTAGGTTTTTGTTTTTTTTTTTTTTAGATTTTATTCATTTGTCAGAGAGGGTGAGAAAGAAAGTGAGCACAAGCAGGTAGAGTGGCAGGAGAGGGTGTAGGACAAGCAAACTCTCCATTGAGCAGGGAGCCTGATGTGGGGCTCAATCTCAGGACCCTGGGATCAAAACCAGAACCGAAGTCAGATGCCTAACTGACTGAGCCACCCAGGTGCTCCAATCTTCAGGCAATTCTGAAGCATTCTGTAGTTTGGGAACCATTAATTTAGAATCTCAACATGAATGCTCACTAAGGGGAGAATGAGTACTTTAAAATATGGAACAAAGTTGGGAAGAAAAAAACAAGACCTTTAATTCTGAATCCACCAAGACAGTGAAGAAAATGTAAACACCACAGTGAAAACAGTAGTCAAAAGTCAATACGATAAGTGGGTTGTAAGACTTTCCTTCTAAAGCCAAAAATGCAGTTTCTCCAAACACCAAGATTGAAGCAAATAAAAAATAAAACTATAAAATATGAAATATAATAAAGGAAAGTTGGTTTCTACACATAGTGTAACTAAATCTATTCAAAACAAACCTTTGATAATTGGCAGTTGGCACTGAAGATGTCTGTCAAAAGATTCCCACTAACATGCTAGTTAAAAATTGTATATAATATGCTCACATGTAAACTTGATATTTAGAAGCGTGAGAATATCAAGTGGAGCACAGTTTTTGAATCTCCCTCCCCATAAAGCTGGGCTGCTCAGAAGAGCTGAGATGGGCCCCAGAGAGGTTAGGGACATAGGGAGAAATCCCTTAGTCTTAATCCCCTCTCCATCCCTCCCCCCATGAAATCTGGCAGCAAAGGCTGAAGACAGATTCCTGTACCAGGCCATGGGAGCATCCAAAAGAAGCAAGAGGTTTGACTTCTGGTCTTAGAAGAATATGTAGTCAAATGGGGGAGATCAGGTCATTATTTTCAAAACCTCCCAAGGACAAATCACTAGGGTAGCAAGTAACTGAAACTAATTCCTAGCTAGTTTAAGGTATAAAGAGAATTTGGTGAGATATAGAGGTGTTGTATAGGAATCAAGGGCAGGAATTGATTGGACTTGGGGATGCAGCTAGAACCAGAAAGTTGAAAGGAATTCTATTTCTTTCGTTTTCTCTGTCTCTGTATGCCTGCTTTGTTCTTCACTTTCTCTGCCTCTGTTACACCTGGTTGAATTTGGTCACTCTCAGTTTGAGCCTACATGTTGACTTTTAGCCACACAGACAACCTGACTCTATTTTCTTGGTTCTAGTTATAGATTTCTAGGAAAGAGAATTACTTGACTCTGCTTGTGTCATGTCCAGCTTTGGCCCAAGTTGCCAGTGAGGGTATAGTCATACATTATAGAAATGGCTTCTGGG
Organism: Canis aureus; assembly: GCF_053574225.1. NCBI lineage: Eukaryota > Metazoa > Chordata > Mammalia > Carnivora > Canidae > Canis > Canis aureus. The sequence continues at coordinate 53,662,283 of NC_135614.1, forward strand.
GTCCATGCGTGTAGAGTGGGGAAGGAAGCAGGCAGTTTCCAGAAATAATATGAAGTCGATGGCTCTATGGTTAGAAAGATATCTCAAGATTACTTTTGCCCTACCAGAGAAGTGTAGCACCAAAGCTAAACCAGTTATTTCTACCTGAAGACTTCTCAGGTAAGGTGTGGTTAATGGGGCTAATCTGGAAAGGCTGAAAGGGAGGACGTGTTTGTAGCATTTCTTGTAGTTATGGTTCTCAAGATAATGGTATATTAGGAAGAATTAAGAAGCAAATAAGTGGCGACAGACCAAAAGTCTGCAATCTTTGACTTACTTTAACTACTAAAATAGTATCACTATATTCAGGACACATGGTGAAATTTTATAGAAAATCTTTCAAAATACCATGGTAGAACTCAAGAATACATGACACCATTGTTTTCATTTATTTGAGTATTAAAGCCAGAACCACACAATTCATTCCTAATGGTACTAAGGTCTTTGATATCCTTAGAGGCTAAAGTTTAGGAAAAATATAACAGGGTAGCTATCAAAATAGGAAATTTTCTTATTGAGGAAAAAAAAGATCTCTATCGTGATTAAACCAAGATTTTTGATACATTGGTAGGATTCAATGTATAAATTCATTGCATGGATAACCAAGATTTGCCTGGATTTTTCCACTGTTATCCAGAAAGAAGACAAACTGAATGTAGTTTTCTTGGGGGAAAAAGTATATACATTTGAAAACTCTTCCATACTTCATTAAGTACTTAGCATGTCTGTTATCTATTGCTGAAAAAAAAAGCATGTTAAAGTATATATGTAGAATTCATTTTCCTTTAAAATCTCACAGAGATCTGGATAAATAAATCTCTTTCATAATATATTTTCCTAATCATCCACATGACTTGAGTAATTCCAGGTTTTTCTCTCTTGTGACTCTTAGTTTTTTGTCCTATGATTTATGAATATGTCTATATAAAAAAGATTTAAATTGCTTCACTGAATAGTATAACCAATCACTCCCACAAACTATCTCATAAAAATGTACCTTGAAATAAGATTAAGAACTAATTCCCCTTTTCAAGGTTCAGATTCTAAGAAAGCAATCAGTTGGCCTGTAGGCATACAGAGGTGCTTCTGTCCCCCAAGATTGTTTCCCATTGACTCTATAATAGCTCCTGAACTCTCTGACTACAAATCAGGCTGGTAAAAAGAAAATTATCTGGATTGGATGGCAAATGAAACCATTCTAAATCAATAGCATCTTAGTTGCAATTACTTTGCTAGATTTTAATGTAGCCAAAACCAGAGTTTTAAAGGAATGAGATACAAGATCTGGTAACCTAGAATTTGGAGACTTCATGAGATTTGAAAAGAACACAGATTAGAGAATCGAAGGGCTTGTTTACTCAAATACTTTACAAAATTCTAGGGTTCATTCTACTGTGCATTTGTTCATCAAATAAATTAATTCACCAAAAATTTTTTAAAGATTTTATTTATGTATTCATGAGAGACATACAGAGAGAGACAGAGACATAGCAGCGGTAGAAGCAGGCTCTCTGGTGGGAGCCCTATGCAGGACTTGATTCCGGGATCATGCCCTGAGCTGAAAGGAGACACTCAACCACTGACCCACCCAGGAGTCCCTTAATTCAACAAATATTAATTGAGCGTGCACTGTAGATGTAACTCTATCTTAGGCAGTAGAACAAAAGAAACAAATTCAAGTTGGTGGCTGAGAACAACACACATTTCCTAATTTAAAATCCAGAATAACCCCAACAAGGCTGTTTCTTGGTGTAGGGAAGGTTATGTCATATACCAAAACAACTGGTGTCTCCTTGGGAGAACTTCACTGCTATCAAGAATGCTCTGAACTTGCAGAAACCCATCAATGAAGGGTTTAGCGCTTAGATGTTGGTTTATTTTGGATCATGGGCTTAATGAAATGGTTTTTCTTCAGGAAGCTTGTCTTAGATCCCAGCTGTTGCGATCAAAGCCATAGGGATAACAGGAGTCCACTTCTCTCTTCCTCTCTCTTTCTGATTTTAGGACATTATAAGAGCTTGGTAGGGATGCAGGGATGGGATCATGGGGGCTCAGCAAACTCAGCAGCAGCCTCCAGTGCTTTTCTGGTTTGTTGGTCCGAAAACTGCAACTCAGATTACCATGGTTTGGGAATTGAAATCCTGACATGAACAATTAAATTCTGTATTTATATTCCTAGCAATTTCATCTTGTCATTTGTGGTTTTCTTCAAATTACAAAACAATTAAATGAAGAATTTGGCAAAGAAATTGAACCAGATGCAAGTTTCTTGTCCTCCCTCCCACCTTCCCCCCTTTCCCTTTTAATGGCAGGAAAAAGAATGTAATTTAAGTCTTCCCAGCTCTTCAGCTGTGGAACAGCTGAACAGGCATCTTGAAGGAGAAAGTGTCTCTTTCACTAAAGAGTGTGATGTAGTGTTTTATCTGCAATGTGGAAGAGGAAAGCCCTTGAAGTACAGAATTCCCTAAGAGAAATGAAACACACACATCCTCCAACCACAGCATTTATTATCCTGACATTGCAATTTAGTAAACAAAAGACACAGAAAGTGTCATTCTGGTCTACCTTTTGGTAGAAAACATATATGAGGAGTTCCTTAAAAATGTAATCAAGCTGAAAGCTTGTTCTTAAACACAAATTAAGATCTAATAGCTGAACTGGTCTGAAATATGCCAAATGATATTGTCATATCCATTTAGAGGAATACTCAGAATTTTAATTATTTTCTCCAGCTGGATGATGCATAAGAGCCAATGCATTTCATACATCTCTCACATTCTCTACATCCATCTCATCAGAGAGGTAGAGAACTTGTTTTTGATGGATTCAGATTTACCACATGCACAAACTCATTGTGCCTCCTAAATAACCTCCGTTTGTAGCACTGGCAAGGTATCTGATAAATAGGCCCAGAATGCTCTTATAGAAATTTGGAGGACAGACTCCAGGCCATTTGGGAGCAGAGCATCTCCAATCAGGTAATCGAGTGCAGACAATCTGGAAGACAACATATATCAACAATCCCAGAAAGTTTGGCTGTATGATTCTAAAGTAAAACCCAAAGTGTCATGTTACATTTTATTCTGAAAGAGGCAACAGAGCCTCTGCATAATGATTTCCTATGCTGAATTAGACAGAGAAAGAACTTTTCCATTTTTCCTGACCTGTAACTTAATATCAGGCAAAAAGGCTATTAGGTGGAGGAAATGCTATTTGCTTGAGTGGTTCCATTTTTGTCACCACCACCTTTCCCCACCCCCTAACACACACACTGACTGAGAACAAAGAAAAGGAAACTTTCTGAATTTTGCTTCTCCATCTAAGAAAGAAGGCCAGGGGTTGGGGGGTGGGTGGGAGGTGGGGTAGGGGGTGGGAGGGGTGGGGGGGGTGCGCAGCACAGTCTTTGGAATCAGAGAAAGGAGGCTCCACTAATATTGACTGTGAAACTTTCTAGACATGTGATCGACAAGTTGTTTTCTCTATACTAAAAGGTTCCTATCCAAAATAACAAAAACAAAAACAAAGGAGAGCTACCAGGACTTATATCATGAGGTTATTGTATGGAAAATTCTAATGAAGCCATTTTCAGCAGAGAACTGAACTCTCTATCATCAATATTGGAATCTATACTCAGCTGAAGTCCCATCACCTCCCATGACTTCTTAATATTCGTTCTCCCTTTGCGCCCACGAGATTTAATATCATGCTTGTGCTTGGCACTTCTGTATTCACCAGAATTCTAATTGCTCTTTTTAGACTTATATTTTGTTTTCCTTTCCTAGGCTGAATAACCCTTAGTTTTAAAAAACATAATTTGTTCTTTACAACAGAAACAACACATGCTCCTAATTACAAATTTAGCAAATTCAGATAAGGAAAGTAAGTGAAAATCACCCATTGTCTCATGTCTGGATGATAACATTTCAGTGAATATCCTTTCAGGGTTATTTGGCTGGGGTATTTTTGTTGTTTTTGTTTTTTGTTACATAGAATATCTGGCTCTCATACTGTAAAATAAATTTTCTCACCTGCTTACTCTCCATTCATATTGGGAACATTTTGTATGTTATTGAAATATTCTTTGAAACATTGTTTCTAAGGACTATTATTGTATGGATCTAAGATAATTTAATTAAACAATCTATATTATTGGATGTTAAGATTGTTTCCCAATTGTTGCTTTGTAAACCAAATTCTTTTTCTCCAAATTTTTATTTAAATTCCAGTTAGTTAACATACAGAGTAGTATGTTCTAGGTGTAGAGTTTAGTGATGTATCACTAACGTGCAACACCTAGTGCTCATCACAAGTGCCTTTCTTTTTTGTTTTGTTTTGTTTTAAAGATTTGTTTATTTATTTTCGAGAGAGACAGAGAGCATGAGTGAGGATAGGGGCAGAAGGAGAAGGAAAGAAAGAGAATCTCGAGCAGATCTCCTGCTGAGTGGAAGGCCTGACCCAGACTCCATCTCACAGTCCTGAGACATGACCTGAGCCAAAATCAGAGTCAGACACTTAACCAACTGAGCCACGCGGGTGCCCCACAAGTGTCCTTTTTAATACTCATCACCCATTTAATCCATCCTCTGCCCACCTCCCCTTCAGTAACCCTGTTTGTTCCCTACAGTTAAGAGTCTGTTTCTTGGTTTGTCTCTTTTATTGCCTCCCTATGTTCATTTGTATTGTTTCTTAAATTCCACATATGAGTGAAATCATATATTTGTCTTTCTCTGACTGAAATATTTCACTTAGCATAATACCATCTATTGTCATTACAAATGGCAAGATTTCAATTTTTTTTTGTGGCTGAGGATACATATATATATGTATACACACACACACACACACACAGATGCATATAAACCACATCTTCTTTCTTCTTTACCCATTTATCAGTTGATATACATTTGGGCTCTTTCTTAATAAAACAAAATTTTTAATGCAAGATTTTTAAGAGGAAGAGGATGTCTTTTATCCATGTGAATGCTCTGTCTAGCATATCGCCATGGATCAACATGCTTGTTAAATTTAACATTTAACATGTTTGTTAAATATCTTCTGTGGATTTTTTTTGTATATATATATATATTTTTTTTTTTTATTGGAGTTCAGTCTTCTGTGGATCTTAAAGGCAGGTATGTTTGGGATTCAAAAATCTAGATAAGAATAGGCCTCAGAGATTGGGTTGTATCAGAGGCTCAGTCCAGAGGGCAGACATGGCTGCTTCATTCATATCCATACTAGAGAGCCACATATTTGTTTGGAAGACCATGAACTTTCTACATTTCTCTTTCTGCCCTCCTCTCCCTAGTAGATTTTCTATAAACCTTCATCTCAATAGATTTCCAAAATACATAATTATCATATCTTAGCAGCCATCCTTTGGCTATGTGTATGTGTGTTTGTCTTTTCACTGAAGTATAATATACATATGAAAAGTGCACATGTAAGTGCACATATGTTTTCATAATCTGAACACACCTATGTAACTAAGAACTTGGGTCAAGCATTAGAACATTTTTGGATTCTTGGAAGCACCTTCCCCTTACATTCACTTCTACTCGTGACTCCAAAAGTAAATTACCACTATCCTGACTTCTAACAGTACAGACTTATTTTGACTGCCTTTGTACTTTCTGTGGGTAGAATCTTCTATTTTGCCTGATTTCTTTGCCCAATATTAGGTGTGTGAAGTTCATACCTGCTGTTGTGTATAGTTATGGATTGTTCATTCTCATAGTCAATAAATTGTAGCTTTGTGTGACTTGACAATAGTTTCTCAACTTTTGTCTTTCACCAATAGAAACTTTCCTTTACATAAAACATCATTTCAGTTTCCATCATATGAAACACCAGATAAGAGAGGAACTATAGAAATAGGGGCAGAGCCTAGATCACCCTCTATTCCCTCTCCTGACCCACTTCCTATTCTCTCTAATACATACTCAGGGCTATGATTATAACTGATTTTTATTTATACCTTACAATTTTCTCTATTTTCTAAATAAAGTTTTATATACATACACATGTGTGTATGTACGTGTGTATCCATATCAGCTTTATCCCATGAATATACCATCCATTTAAATGCTACTATGTGCAACTCTCAAAATTGTATATTTCTTCCTTTAGCTAGTTGAGCCATATCAGTTATGACAAAAACACATCCAGGTCTGGAACTGGAAAAGTCTAGGGTAGAGCGTTCACAGGGGGAAACATCAACCAAGATGTTAATGTGGTTGTTTTGAGTATCTATAAGCCAATGTAAAATGCCATCTTTGAAAAGGAGAAAAATGGCATCCAAAGACAACTATAGTCAACATCACAGTTTCACCTGGCCTACCACTGGAGTCATAGGAACAGATCTGTTCTTGTAAAGGAGAGCTCTTCCATTTGGATGTGAGGAAAACAACCAAAAGTATAGTAACTGTCATTTCTTATAACCAAGTCATCATTTGCAATGGTCAAACTGGATGTGTTTTCTTTGGCATGGCCAGGCTAAACTTTTGTCATTCACTGAGCAGACATCCACCAAATTGGAAACATTGGGACAGGCAATTTCTCTGATGTTTTGGTTTCAACAGTACTGATCTATAATTATTTCTCCAAACAAAAAGAAAGTGTTTGACAGAGACATTTAAAGACCTAAAACAACTTTCTTATAGGAAACACATGCTTCTTCTTGAAATTAAAACACATCATTATGCTAATAGGAGGACACTCAGCAAGTGGAATTTGCTAGGGATTTGTTGGTGGAGGGGTGATGCTGAGGGGTGATGAGAAGGTAGGAGACAACTGACTTTTGTTAGCTGTCCTGAACAGATGCCAAGAGAGTGAAGTCCAACAACTGTGTCCTTAAAATGACCCCATTATACACACTGGGGAAGTATCTTTGTGCTTTTCATGGGACTGTACAAAGCTGAGCTTCAGAAAACACATTGAGAATGAATTTCTGGTTTGTATTAGTATCTTCTCACCTCATCCTGATATTGGATTATAGAGCTCTTTAGGCTTGAAGGCAAAAAGATACATATACAAGTATGATAGGTTCTTTGTAACTTCAATAGTAAAACTTGATATAAGGACATCAGTGCCATCCTTTTCTCAAAAAAGTTTGTCTTCTCTCTCATTTTCCCTCCATCTTCAAAACCAACCACCATCTCACTGATAAAAGGAAAGAAATGCCATGTCCTAATGTGCTTGGTAATTGGAGAGACTTGAATTTGGAAATGGGGCATTTATAAAGCACAGGAGGAGCCAGGAAAAAAACTTTTACAATTGAACACTTTTAGTGATTTACAGCCCTAAACTTCATAAAAACAAAGGATTTCCACAATGTCTCTGGACACCTCTGAATGACTGTACACTGAAAAGGTAGTTTCATATTTGTAGGGAGAATAGCTGGGAATGCAAAGAAGAAAGTGCAGGGAGGAAAGTTTTGCCAAATTCATGTGTTCTTGATTTATTTTTTAATAAAAATTAAGAGGAATACTGCCAAGTGTTCTTCCGTCTATCTTTAACTCATACATTTCCTGTCACCATCATTCATCTTAGGAATGTCCCTCCCAACCTTATTTGACTCTACCTCCTTTTGTGTCATTGTTGGTCATGGCAAAAATCCGCAAGATCACCAGGGACCCAGAATTTGTTTTTGTTCATTTGTTTCGTTGGTTTATTTTTAATGTGTGTTTGCTTTGTTTTTGTTTGTTACAGGGAACATTCCCTGCCCTGTCTGTCCCCACCAAAATCTCTCAGTTTGTTTCCAGGAAATGTTCAAGTTTTCATTTCTACGGTCCTAATCTCCATATACTCACACTCTCACTTAGCATATTATGGCCCCACATTAAATTGTAAATGGTATTAGGAAGGCACATCACTTTAACCTCCTATCAATTACCACTGCCTCAGTATGAATCAGGCTATCTGCCTATTTCTAGAAAAATTAATCACTCTTTCCTGTGACGTTTGTCATATATTCCAGTTTTTCTAAGCACTTTCTAATTTCATGTAATTTACTCTTTTCAAAAGGATGATTCATTAAACTTTTACCTACTTATTTTATTTGTGTACATTCATAATATTTTACATAAATTGAAGTGTTTACCAAAAAAAAAAAAATCTGTGTCAAAGCATATGTCTTGCATTTTCAATCTGAAAGTATAGTACAAGCCCAAGGAGTTTGCGTGTCACCTTTCTTCAGCAGTCACTGGGATGTGCTATAGTGGTTTGCACCTATGGCTAAACTCCCCTTCCTCCCATGATGTTGCCTCAAAGGCAGAGGTCACAACTGGTTCTTAATAAGTGTTTGCTTCATGATTAGTGGATTCCAAGTGAGCTACTAAGTTTGGATTTAAGAGACAAATGAACCCAACAATATGTGAAGTGGTCTGGATGTATGTGATCTAGAGAATTAGAATAGAGAATTACTAGAAAGTGGTCCCAAACAACTGACCATAGCAGGAGACTTCCAGAAGAGTAGTTCCCAACTGGTGATGATTTTGTCCCCTGTGGAACATTTGGCAATATCTGGAGACATTTTATGGTTTTCACAATTGAGGGTGTGCTAGTGGCATCTAGTAGGTAGGGTCCAGGGATGCTGTTTAACATCCTACAAGGCACAGAACAGTTATGAAGAATTATCTGACCCAAAATGTCAATATGGAGGTTGGCAGATCCTCTTTTGGACACTGAGTAAGTGGATTTGGGGAGGAAGGTTGGAGGTGGGCCAAAACAAGAAAATAATAAAATAACATGTACTGTGTATTCCAGGCTCTAGAATAGTGTTTTGTATAGATTATCTCTTTTAAGCCTGACAATAATTCCATGAGGTAGAAATTATTACTACCCTTTTTTATTATGTGAAAAAAACTGAGAATAAGCTACTTACTCAAGGTCATATAACCAGTAAAGCTGGCATTTGAACCCAGGGTCTCCATACTCTCCTAACCACTCCAATAAATGTTATGTCTATTGGAGTTACCTCTTAGATTCTCAACTCTATTTAGTGAAATTAAAGAAAACATGTAGATGCAATAACATATTAAAATGCAATAAGAATAAAACAAATTTAAAAAGCATCATGATAAGAAAAGAAAAAATTATAAAATGCCAGAGACACACATGTGTGTAGAAATCACACACTTGTACACTAAACTGAAGTTGGCCTTCGAAGTTGGCTTTGACTTTCCAAGTGGACTAATCAAAAAGGGAATTGCAGTCAGTTACAAAATGCATTGTTCATAAAATGAAAAGCCTACCAATCTTATAAAATTAAACATACTCTTACCAAAGAATCCAGCAAATGCATTCCTTGGTATTTACCCAAAGGAATTGAAAACTTATATCCACATAAACACCTGCATACAGATATTAACAGAAATTTTATTCATAATTGCCAAAACTTGGGAATAACCAAGATGTCTTTAGTAGGTGAACAGATAAATAAACTGTGGTGTTTATTTAGTGTTGAAAAGAAATGAAAAGGCATGGAGGAAATTTAAATGCATATCACTAAGTGAAAGAAGCCAATTTGAAGAGGCTACACACTGCATGATTCCCACACTCTGACACTCTATAGAACAAAAGCATGGAGACAATAAAAAGATCAGTGGTCCCAGGGATTGGCAGGGAGAGAGGAATGAATCAGTGTAGCACAGAAGATTCTTAGAGCTGTGAAACTGTTCTGTAGGATACTCTAATGGTGGATATATTTCATTATGCATTTTTCCACATCCATAGGCTGTGAAACACCATGAATGAGCCCTAATGTACACTTGGAGCTCTGGGTGAGAATGATGTGTGAATGTAGGATCATCAAGTATAACAAATGTGCCACTCTGGTGAAGGATGTTGATAACAGAGGAGACTATGCACGTGTGGGGGCAAGAAGGACCTGGAAAATCTTAATACCTGCCTCTCAACTTTGCTGTGAACCTAAAAATGTCCCTAGAAAGTAAAGTTTATATGAAAATGAAAAACAAAACAAAATACCCCCCCCCACCAAAAAAAAAACCCCAAACCAAAACAAACAAACAAACCACCACGAAAAGATAAAACAAAACTAAACTCCACTAGTTACTCAGGAGGAGTCAATGTTACCAACACAGAGGACTGAGATATCTCTCTCAGCATCTTCTTCATAAGTAGGTCATTACTTGTATGTTCTAGAATATCTCCATAATAGATGATGAGTTTTGTTTGGCCATTTCTCTCAGCATTGCTCAGTGGAAGAATCCAAATCAGTTTGCTACAAGTGATAAATAACACATGGACCAAAGGAGAGCACTCCAAAGGGGCAAACCTATCATGGTCTGGCTGAATTTAGACCCTCAGACCAGAAGCATGGATTGGTTGCACCACCACGAATCAGTCCTCTTGGGATCCTCACTTTACCTTTGAGGACTCAGTTTCCATACATGTAAAATGGGAATGTTAGTGTGTATCTTGTGAGATAATGGTTTTTAACTTTTTAATTCACTCAGTAAATGTTAGCTGGATGCTTCCTCAATATTTGCCACTGTCTGGGGCCTGCAACTAAATGGCAGACAGGACGATGACAGATTCCATGCCTGTTCTCACAGAGTTACAGTGAAATGGTAAAGAGGGATTCACTGACAAGTACAACATAAAATCATATATCCAACAAGTATTTACTGAACACCTACAATGAGTTAGGGACTATTAGGCAATGGATATATTTATCATTCTGCTGTTGCTTTAAAATTGATCAATTTTCTTTTTTTGAATTCTGGCAGAGGAAGGCTGAGTGAAATAGCTTAGTAACTAAGTGGAGCAGACCTGAAATGGGGAGAACTTTAGGGCTGCTACTACTATTCTAGAGGTCTTTACCTTTACTCGAGGGGGTAACATTCATATTGCAGTCTAAGTGAGTGACATTGTTCTGAAGGTGTGCAGGTGTCCAACCTACACTACTGGACTCCCTGGCACTTGAATCGATGTAGCTAACCATCTAACTCTAGACAACAAAAATCATTTGGGTTGGTTCTGAGAAAAACAGCATCAAGTTTGTACAATAGAGGATAAACATGCACTTTACAAAGTCATGGTATTCCTTAAAATGTGCAGTGTTGAATCTATCAAGATTCAAGATTCTAATTTGCTCAGTCAATATTACTAACCTCTCTGCCTTTCAGCGTTGGCAAAAGGTTGTCTTTCCTTGCTGATCACTGGAATATAATAGAGATTCATTTCTCTTCTGAAAGGAAGCTCTACCAAGAGAAAAGGGAAAGAGAATATGTTTTGTCACCTCTGAGCTAAAACTATTGTATTTCTCTAAAAGCAATCATCTGTAGACATTACAATAGCATGTGCAGGGCATTGCATAGCGTTTGTTTTAATCGGTGTGCTTTATCAATTCCACCCCAGATTGGATTCATTCTTCTCCAGAAATCTCACCAAATCGAGTTTGATTTTTCCTATGAAATGACATTTGGCTGCACAAACATGCTCGACCGTATTGAAGGACACAGTCAAGAACACCAGCAACTCAGTGATATAATCCCAGCCCGGATGAGAAACATCAGAAGCTTTCAAACTCCCTACGCTTTTCCCTCTCAAAGTTCAAAAGGTCTAATTCTTTCCCACTTAGGTCTTGTCCATTCCCAGATCTGAGCTGGGAAAGGAGAATGCAAGAGTTTATTTTAAATTATATTTGGCTTTAAAAACACTGTGTTTTCAGTTCTGAGAATGAACAAAAGGGAAGTGCAGTTATCTAAAGAGACATAGAAAAGACAGTGCTCTCAAAATCATGCCACGATCTGTACTTGTTTTGTCATCCTACTACTAACTCTACCTAGTGTACTGTTAAACAAGATACATTATCCAGAGCGCCTGCTTGACCTAGAGGGAATTTCTATCCTAAAACAGCAAATATTTATGTGGATCTAATTGATGTTCACATGAAGTTCAAAGAGTTTCAGAGATAAGATGTTTAAAGATATCCAACTATTCTCTTAAGGGCAGATACAGTTGATAATAATCTAGAGGATTCATTAATTTCATTGATAACACATATTTTAAAAAGTAAACATGAAGTTAGAGCTTGTCTTTTGTCCAAAGGCTGATAAGTAAAAATGTGTTCCAGTTTTTTTTTTTTTTAAGATTTTATTTGTTTATTCGTGAGAGACACACAGAGAGAGAGAGGCAGAGGGAGAAGCAGGCTCCTCATAGGAAGCCCGATGTGAGACTCAGTCCTGGGACTCCAGGATCACCCTCTGGGCCAAAGGCAGGCTTTAACCGTTGAGCCACCTAGGTGTCCCAGTGTGTTCTAGTTTTTATAGCAAGTTTAGACATCAGGGATTTTTATACATCTCATTGAGAAAACAAGTTCTATTCACACTTTTGAGAAGCAAGTTTTCTTATCAAGGGAGGCAAGACCGTAAGAAAAACCCCTAAAAACGGAAAGGACGGTAAATGCACAATGAATCAAATTGATTATTCTTTTTGTGCCATTATAAGCAGATGTTAGTTATAACCATGATCACAATGAGGTGACAGCTACTGCGTAAGATTTGAGATCACTTAGACCATGTTTTGTGATTTTTTTGAAAGAGGCATAAGATGACTATGACAACAGGCAATTATTAATTACTATTCATTTAATCAAGGAAAGATTCATGGAGAAGAAAAGTAGGCTTTTAGACCGTGTCCATTCATATCTATCTATTTTAAAAACAAGCATGAAAGGTATTAAACTTAGCATTTTGTTTTGGTTGCCTAGTCAATCGTACTATCACACCATGCAATGGGCACTAAGAGTTTTCTTTTGAGCTATGCCTTCCAGAACAAGACCAGCAAAGAAATGGCCTTTGAAGAAGAGATCAAATGCTTCATCATTCCATGTGATTTGCTTTCAACATTGGCATTGAAACAACATGCAGAGGCATTTCTCTCCATATTTTAATAAGGGCACATTTTTAATTGTCTAAAAAGCTTCAGGGTAGTACCTGAAAATAGAATATCCCTAAGATGCTAAGATCTATTTCATATCAAATGACAGTTGTTTATTTATGACATCAATTTATTTTTCACTTTGCAATTACGTAAAAATAGCAATAACATAGCAAGTGAGATGATGCGATTGATCTGCATGCTGAATTATTCATTCGATTTCAGTTGTTGACTTCACATCAGACATCTCCTGATGTACGGTGCATAAATCATGATGAGTCTTTTGCCACAACCACTCAAAGAACCTATCTGATGCTTTTTGTATCCATTTATGCATATGGCCTGGAATTCCTGGTATCTCCTTAACTAGGTCCAAAGTGGTACCATATATCAAATGCTGAAGGATGGGACTCCAGCAAATGGTCTCCAGGAAGTGGCATTCTCTTCTGAGGAAGGTCAGTTAGCTGATACTGACCCCACCATTCTGCAATTTTCCAGATTTGCTATGTAATCATACTCATGGCACTAAAATCTCAGCAAGTTACGAAAGGCATTGGTGTGGAGTGATTTTGAACAGTTGGATTAAACTCTAACCAGATTACGGTTGCTGGAATGGTCTCTACCAAGCACCAGACCAAATGCCCTGCCTTCACGTTGTGTGAACTTAAAAAGTACTTGATGAAAAACTTCTCTCATTATCTAGATTAAGTTAGGGTGCTTGCTCTATGATCTCATGATGCTTGTATTTCCCTTTATATCATGCATTCATGATACTTGAGCATTATTTCTAGCTTTGAATCATTTGTCCCGGAACTAAACACCACTATACTTTTAGTCTCCTCACCTAAATGAAGACATACAAAAGACACTTGATAAAAATATTAACTGAATAAGTAAAAGCCATTCTCATTACTCAGCTACAGCCTTCTGGGACAGTACAATTCTCTTCATAGATGAAAAGACATTTGCCAAATTTAAACAAATATGCTGTAAAACATCAAATACCACACTATCATCTGGTCCTCTACCACTTTTTAATCCTCTTAATACTCTCCTAGTTTGGCTAAAGTACTCACTTATCTTAGAAAATTTCACCCTGGTAAGAAACCACCATTTCCTAAAGAATCCTTCCATGGGAATACTGTGCCTCTGTCCTTGTTTCAGACAGCTGAATTTGCAATATAATAAACAGATCTATTAGCTTAAGATTTTTTTTGAAAGGCATATTTTCATGGTTTAACCCTCCCCAGCCCCCATTCCATGCCCAAATTCAAAGAGTGGTTGTTTTGGGATGGTAAGATAAGTGATTTAAAAAAATTTTTCTCGTATTTTCCATATGAATTTAAGAGCAAGGATTTCTTACTTTTTGAAGCAGAGGAAAAAAAAAACATATTACCAGACAAGGAATTACAAGATTAGCAAAGTCAGCAATACTTAGGCTCTGAACTAGACTTTATTTTATTATTTTATTATTTTTAATTTTTTAACGATTTATTTTTGTTTATTTATGATAGACAGAGAGAGAGGGAGAGAGAGAGAGAGAGAGGCAGAGACACAGGCAGAGGGAGAAGTAGGCTCCATGCAAGGAGCCCGATGCAGGACTCGATCCCGGGACTCCAGGATCACGCCCTGGGCCAAAGGCAGGCACAAAACCGCTGAGCCACCCAGGGATCCCCTGAACTAGATTTTAAAAAAAGAAAGATAAAAATAAAATAAAATAAAATAAAAATAAAGATAAAGATATAATCATATCTATTCAGTAATGTAAACCTCAGTCTATGAATTTCTCCTGCGTGCGTAGGGCAGCAGAGGCAATTTCAAAATTACTGTCTTAGATGTTGGTAAATTTCTGTCATTTGTTTAAATGGAGAATTTTAATATTCTTGTTCACCTAACTGCCTTCCTTCTGATACTAAGGACCTGGCATATAGTAGCTATTCAATAAACATTTGTTGAACTAAAACACAAGTGAATAAATTTCATCAGAAAACTGAGTTCTGGTCAACTATATTCGACAAAGCAGAAAAGACTATCCACTGGAAAAAGGACAGTCTCTTCAATAAATGGTGATGGGAAAATCGGACAGCCACGTGCAGAAGAATGAAACTAGACCATTCTCTTACAACCATACACAAAGATGAATTCAAAATGGACAAAAGATCTAAATGTGAGACAAGAATCCATCAAAATCCTAGAGGAAAATACAGGCAACACCTTTTTTTGAACTTGGCCACAGCAACTTCTTGCAAGATACATCTATGAAGGCAAGGGAAACAAAAGCAAAAATGGATTATTGGGATTTAATCAAGATAAAAAGCTTCTGCACAGCAAAAGAAACAGTCAACAAAGCTAAAAGACACCCTGCAGAATGGGAGAAGATATTTGGAAATGATCTATCAGATAAAGGGCTAGTATCCAAGATCTATAAAAAACTTATTAAACTCAACAGCAAAGAAACAAACAATCCAATCATGAAATGGGCAAAAGACATGAACAGAAATCTCACAGAGGAAGACATAGACATGGCCAACATGCACATGAGAAAATGCTCTGCTTCACTTGCCATCAGGGAAATACAAATCAAAACCCCAATGAGATACCACCTCACACCAGTGAGAATGGGGAAAATTAACAAGGCAGGAAACAACAAATGTTGGAGAGGATGTGGAGACAGGGGAACCCTCTTGCACTGTTGGTGGGAATGTGAACTGGTGCAGCCACTCTGGAAAACTGTGTGGAATTTCCTCAAAGAGTTAAAAATAGACCTGCCCTACGACCCAGCAATTGCACTGTTGGGGATTTACCCCAAAGATATAGATGCAGTGAAACAGCAGGACACCTGCACCCCAGTGTTTCTAGCAGCAATGTCCACAATAGCCAAACTGTGGAAGGAGCCTCGGTGTCCATTGAAAGATGAGTGGATAAAGAAGATGTGGTTTATGTATACAATGGAATATGACTCAGCCATTAGAAATGACGAATACCCACCATTTGCTTCAACGTGGGTAGAACTGGAGGGTATTATGCTGAGTGACGTAAGTCAATCGGAGAAGGACATATATTATATGGTCTCATTCATTTGGAGAATATAAAAAATAGTGAAAGAGATCATAGGGGAAAAGAGAGAAAATGAGTGGGAAATATCAGTGAGGGTGACAGTACATGAGAGACTCCTAACTCTGGGAAATGAACAAGAGATAGTGGAAGGGGAGGTGGGCGGGGGGTTGGGTGACTGGGTGACTGGCACTGAGGGGGGCACTTGGCGTGATGAGCTCTGGGTGTTATGCTATATGTTGGTAAATTGAACTCCAATTAAAAAAATAATTTAAAAAAAAGAAAAGAAAACGGAGTTCTGAGAGGTTAAATTACTCAGAGACATCATAACTCAATGTACATTGTTGAATATTTCCTGAGCCCCTTGCCTTTACACCCAAGTGTGTACATGTCCCTACTCACTGAAACTTGATTTTCTACGGTGTACTGGGCAGATACATGGTATCAGAGTATTGCTGTCAGATGCAGCAAACTTACTCCCCCAGCCTGTCTCACCTTTACTTCTCGCCAAGCACTGGGCTCCAGATACCAGGAAAAGGGAAGGGGAATGTTGCCAAGTGCTAAGGGAAGTCTGATTTGCCTGGCTGCCAATGCCTGGGATTTGGCATGCTAAGGCATCTGTTGTGGTTGTGGATTTGGGTTGAGTGATTCCTGCTGAAAACACTGTGAATAATTCTAACAATGTCACTGCATGCTGTTGCCCTGGTCTTTCTCCTCTCTGGGTCATGTTTCTAGCCACAGATGATTAGTAACAAACACTAATCAGTAAACTGGTCAGAAAGACAAAGACAAAGCTAAGGTCTGCCAAAAGTATGCTAATAGGATAGCGAGTTCTCATTTTGTTTTTCGGTAGAGGAGAGAGAATGGGAATTAAAAATGAAAAAGAATAGCAAGAAACTGATCTTCTGACAGGTTAAGCATCATCAACCTTCCTTGTTTTCTAGAGTTAGAAAAGAAAGTCTTAGAAAGTTTGTGCCACATTATTTTTTCCACATGTGGGTATGTGATAGAGTTGGGATCTCCCAGAAGGCTTAAATTATGGTCTTGCTTCCTCATGCTTGGTGGCTTTCCATGTTGGTTTGTTGATAATATATGTTTAAACAAAACAAAACAAAACAAAACAAAACAAAACAAAACACATCATTGGTCTAAAAATACACCTGCACTTAATGGAGAACTTTCTCATATACATCCCCCATCTTCCCCAGGCATCAGGAGCAAAAACTGTCTTTTTGGGTTAACAGAGCCAGTGGGAAGGGTTGCAATGTTTATGTTTAGCCCCATCCAAATGT
The DNA here is from genome assembly GCF_053574225.1 of Canis aureus. Taxonomy (NCBI): domain Eukaryota; kingdom Metazoa; phylum Chordata; class Mammalia; order Carnivora; family Canidae; genus Canis; species Canis aureus. Next base: position 53,679,574 of record NC_135614.1, read on the forward strand.
CATCTTATAAGAGGATCATGAAAAATGAGAAACTTTAGCTCTTTGCTTTTTTAATCCTATGGTATTCAAATAAGAATATTTCTTACTTCCATTGGCTCTCTTACCCCACAATTTTTGTCCACAAAAACCACTACATATGAACTTGATCTGTGTTTTGGCCATATTTCATCTTAAGAAGCAACAGCCCTCCCACATCCAAATTTATATTTCTTCTCTTTGCAAAAAAGTCATCATCATCATCATCATCATCTTTAACACCGAGTTCTTACTATATGCCAAGCACAAGATTAGATAATTTACACACATAATTTAATTTTTTAAAAAGCTCTATGAAGTAGGTACTATCATTGCACCCATTTTACAGATAAGGAAATCGAAGCTCAGAGAGGTTAAATCACTTTTTAATTGTCATGTATCTTATGAAAAGCAGGGCTGAATGCCAGTGCAGGTATCTGATCCAGAACTCATGCTCTTAAACTCGGAAATATAATTAGAAGCTTGAGAAATCATAGCATTCCCAAGGAAGAGAGGACCTGAAAGTTCACATGTTCCTGAAATTCTTCACCTAAGTGGTGTATTAAATTCATGTGGGAAACTCTTTGGAAACTGGTGCTCTAATCTCATTTGAATCAGAATTTGAGGCAATGGGACATGGGTATTAGTATCTTAAGAAAAAAACTCAGATGATTCTAGTTGAAGCTGGGATTAAGATTTGGTTCCCAATTTTCACCAAAGACAGTGTCATCTGGACTGCTTTAAAAAAAAAATATATATATATGTAATAGCTTTATTGAGATGTAATTCACATATCATACAGTTCGTCCATTTAAAGTATACCATTTAATGGTTTCTAGTATATTCACAGAGTTGTGCAGTCATTTACCACAATCAACTTAGAACATTTTCATAACCCCAAAAGATATCCCATATCCATTAGCAGTTGCTCCCCACTTTCCTCCCATACCCCCTCAAGCCTAGGCAACCACTAATCTACTCACTATAGATTTGCCTATTTGGGGCATTTCATATAAATGAGATAAAATAATATGTGGTCTTTGTGACTGACTTTCTTCATTTAGCATAATGTTTCTGGGGTTCATCCACTTTGTAGCATGTACTTTTTTCTTATGACTAAATAATATTCCACTATATTCAGTTACTTACCTGTGTTGTGTTTTGAAGAAGATAATATAGTCCTTAGACCTACCTTTTCAGAATCTTTGGGGTGGGGCCAGGTGTTCCAGTGGTCATTTGAATTTGAGGATTAATGACTTCTTATTCATCCACTTACACATTTGTGCACCCCTCCCAAATATTGTGCTGGAATATCACCCCTCTGAAGAACTTACTGCTGTTTGTTACTATTTCATCTGCGGCCAACACTGTCGGAAAGTTTTCCCATAGCCTAGGTCTAAAATATTCTTTCTTTAGAAAAAAGATCTTTTTCTTGCTGGTCTTGGTTTCCCTTATGGAACCACACACATATCTCTCATCATCTCTCATCAGATGATGATCCCTTTGATGGATGACCTTCTGATGGCTCTGAGGATGATCCCAAGACTTATTTTCCCCAAATTAAACATTGTTCATTCTTTTGAAGGATCTTAGGATGAGGTGGTTTCGAGCTTGTTCATCTTGTTGTATTCAGATTGAGCTATTCTTCAAACATAGTGTCATGAACAAATCATGAAATTCTGAATATGACCCAGGCTTACTTATGGGTTGAATGAAACCTAACATTTGTGACCCTAAAATAAGGGGCTTATAGGTGGCCAGGTCCAATTGCAGCATCACATGTGAAGCAACATAAGTTAGCAACAAAATCCACTAAAACATAAAAAATTCAAATCTTTAATGACTCTCAAAGGACATTTGTCTGTAAAACACACTGAAAATATTTTTTCCTCATTGATGTTATTCTATGTCCTGCACACTGCTGATCCCTAATCCCCCCAAATTCTTTCTCACTCTCAACTCCCAAATCAAGTACTTTTTTGATACCTAGCTGTGGGTGCAGGACTATGGTAGGGGTCATTCCCATCCATCCTTCCTTTCAGTCTTTTCTATTCTCCTTGATTGAATCTTGTCCCTTTCCAAATCAGACTTCCATTCCTAGCTTCCCCCACTCCCGCCCCCACCTCCCATCCTGCATCAAGAGAGCCTCAGCCAAATTTGGAGCTCTCCTTAGAGAGCAAGGTGAGAGAAAAACTGAGTGTACAGACAGAATGCTCCACAGTGAGTGAGGAAAGAGAAGTGCTATGAACAAATACGGTTTTGTTCGTGTCACACAAAAGTGAGGAGTAGTCTAACATAAGTTCAGTACACCAGGACATATCCATCCTCTCAGAATCTTCTAAGGCCCAGGTTCCCCAAAGTTTTCACATAGAACTCAGGGTTACGGGACTCTAATGAAGCTCTAAGGAGTTTTCTTTCTCTGTGCTCCTTAACTCTCATTAAAATTGTGTTATTCACAATTGAGATGGTTCCATTTCAACCTCATTTGAAATCCCTTTTCCTTCAAGGTACAATGTAAGCCCCTAATGATAGAGTTGTGTGCCTTCAAGACAAATATCAAAAAAGGCCTCCTGAACATGTATTTAAAACAAAACAAAACAGAAAACTAAATGAGTCCCCAGCAAGTATGCAATGCAGGAACATTTACATTTTGATTGCTACACTAAAGAGAAAAGAAGGCAATCCATTGTCTTATACAAATTCTGAGCCTACAAGAGAGAGTTGTGAATCATTTCTCTGTAGCTAATTAATCAATTAATCTGGCAAAAAGTTGCCACCTGAAAATTCAAAGAGTTCCTCAAAGTGGGTGTTTGCAATATTTTTAAGTCTTTATATTATTTATTATATTATAATTTTTAGAATATGTATCTTAGGTAATTTAAAAATAATTTTTATTTTATAATAAAATAACTATAACATTTATTATATTATCTATTGGGCTTCTTGAGCATCCTCCATGTGTAAGGTATCTAAGTCAATTTTAGATAGTTTAGTGTTAGCATTTTGTAAATCTTTAATAAAGCACGCTTGGATTGGAGTAACTCTTCGGATCATTTTTGATCAATAAGCAGATAATTAATGTGACTTTTCTTAATAGGAAGGCAAAAATGACTTAGACAAGCTCCAAGTGGCTGCTTGAATTTGGGGGCAAACAGAATTCTACACATGAATGAGTTAAGGCAAGATATACTCAAGTATATACAACAATATTTACTCAGGTTTCATGTTGTGAGAGGACTACTAAGAAAGATTTTCAGTAGCCAAATAAGGATTCAGAAATCAGGTTAAGCACCAGGAAAGCCTTTGGGAAGCCCACAATATTAAGTCCTCTACTTACATTTTCTCATTAGTCCTTATAACAACATTATTAGGAAGATAATATATCTCTCAATCCTGATTCTGCCCCATACTAACTGTGTGAATGTGAACATATTATTTCACTTTTCTATGCCTCTGTTCCTCATCTGTAAAAAGAACATAATAATAGCACCTCCTTCAAAGGTGGTCCAGACTTAATGTCCAGACTTAATGAATCGACTTATAGATATCTTTGGGAACTTAGCTAATGTTAATTAACACAGTAAGTGCTCAATTATTATTATTTCAGGAAGGATGGGTAGAAGAAGTAGTTAGGAAAGAAAGTATAGAAATGACATGGCCAAAAGCAAGAAAAAAAAGCACTGTGAATCAGAGAGAAATATCCCAGAAGGCCCTGCCAGATAATGATGAGAATGGGATTGGATAGGTAACATATGAACAGAGTAAAAAATGCCACAGGATGATTTTGCAGAGCAGTATAAAGATGAGTTAATAGTACTTAAGTTTTTATTTCTTTTTTTATTTTTTTTGTACTTAGGTTTTTAAATCAGAGTGGGATTACAGGACTTCAAACAAGAGACAAGTGCCAATGCTTTGCAGCCAAAGATTTCTAGGAGGACATGTATTTGAACAGGTTGGGTTTATTACTCTTGCCATGGGGGAGAATGCACACCATTGGGCACCATGGGGCATCTCAGTAAGAAGAGTTAGAAAGGACTTCATAGGATTTGGATCTGGAATTGAAAGAAAAGGGGTTTATTCTAGATCAGGTGCTGTCAGAAAGTGGATATAATTCTGTAATTGATTTTTTAAATAAACTTTATCCAGAAGGAAGGAAGACTTGAGTGAGGCTAAACTGATAATAGGTAAAGAAGTAGCTGTTATTCATACTAACTGAAGGAAGGAGGTTTTGGTATCTTTGTTGTTTGCACAGTGACCTGTTTTTGAGTTTAGCCTAAATTATGGGGTGGCCTTATCTTTTGTCTCACTTCCTTCTGGTCACAGAGTGTGACCTTGTCTGGTGTTAATGTTTGGTGAGAATGTTTATGTCCAACAGAAGGATATCATGGCCTAGTGTTGAGTTCCAGGCCAGCTCCTAGCAACACAGAGTCCTAGTCATATATATATGGCTCAACCGCTGAGCCACCCAGGCGTCCCTCAGGTGATTCTAATGTGCAACAGATTTGAGGTCTAGTATCATAGGAGAATGGATCTATACTTCATGTGGAGTTAACAGTGCAAACTGTGACCTGGTTAACATCCCAATGTAGAGGGATGCCTGGGTGGCTCAATGGTTGGGTGTCTGCCTTCAGCTCAGGGAGTGATCCTGGGTCCAGGGATGGAGACCACCCCCCCCAACTCCCCACAGGAAGCCCGCTTCTCCCTCTGTGTCTCTGCCTCTCTCTCTCTCTCTCTCTCTGTGGCTCTCATGATAAATAAATAAAATCTTTAAAAAAAATCCCAATGTGGAGTTGGGGAGAGTTGAAGTGCTATTTTGCAATTTGAGGTTCTTTCTGGAGAAAGAATAAAAAACAAACAGATAAATGTGCAACTTCTTTCCCTCAAGAAGGCATACTAGCATTCAATATCCCCAATCTCCCTGAGCATCATGGTAGCCAAGAATAACTATGAGGACAAACACAGACTTCCTTAATTTGATTGTTAAATGATAAAACAAATGAGCCGCCTCTAAAAGCTTGAATTTTGTGAAGGAATGTGCTCATGCAATGGGTCTTTTCTCTTCCTCCTATTACCTGTGTTCAAACAGAGAGGTATTAGATAGTTTACCTAATCCTTCCTTTCAAGTAACTAGGGATGAAAATGCACTTTGGGATCTGAATTTCATCCTTAAGTGGCTTATGAGGGTAGCAGAACTTCAGAAATCAGTAGGAAAACTTATGGGGAGCAAACATAATTAAAACAAAATAAAGTGATGGTGGCAATAGCTCTGTTGTTAAAGTTGCTCTCCAAAATAGATACTTCTCAGTTTGAGCAATAATGCAGTGTGACAGCCATTAAAGGAGTATACCACAGAGGCTCATGCAAGTTGCAAAACAGTAAAAAGCCATCAAATACTAGTGGGGCTTAAAAAGTTGTGTTGGCTTTTATTTTATTATTTTTTCATTTTAAATTTTGTTTTATTTATTTGAGAGAGAGCGAGAGGAAGCATGAGCAGGGGGAGCGGCAGGCAGAGGGAGATGGAGAAGCAGGCACCCCACTAAGCAAGGGAGAGCAGGATCATGCATGACCTGAGCCGAAGGCAGATGCTTAACTGACTGAATCACCCAGGTGCCCTGAGTTAGCCTTTAAATAGCAGGTGTGTCTCACCCACAAGCAAAGGCAGGAAGCAAGCAGAGTGTGGGGATGTGATTGGGATTGGGAAGGCTGGCACCAGACAGGAAGGAACTGTAAATGATCACATCTCCATTCAGCTGATACATGTATGTCTCTTCCAGGAGAAAAGAAAAAATGTTCCATGGAAATTGCCTACTGCCTGTGTATAAGCCCAAACCTTGGCCCTGAAACTGTGTGCCAGCTAACTGGTGAGGAAATTGCATAGTACAGATTTCTCAAAGGGTCAGACACTACTGCTAATGGTCCATGAGAAATTGTTCAGGGATTCATGGATGGATATTTGCATTTTGGTTAGTTTTATGCTTATAGAAATGGGCCTTAAAAAATATACACTGAGTAACACCAACTGACAAATATTGTTGCTTAGAATGGGACTTGAGTAGATATTTAAATAAAGTTCTAAGTATGTGACCAAAATATGTAGGGTGAGAGCAGTTTGGGGAATAATTGTTTTGGGTAAGAATGAAAAGAACAGGTGATTTAGGCCACTGCTCCACCTCTCACTAGCTGAGTGGCTTTGGGCAAGTCAATCAACCTCTCTGAGGTTCAGTTTCCTGATGTGTACTGTTGGGTGGTGCGTCGCATCCTTGGAAGCCAGAGGAGATTGAAAATGCTGGTCTTGATAAAGTTGATCTCACAGAACCAATTATCTGAGAACAGATTGGTTGTTATTTATAAAACACTGAATGAAATGAAAGCACATTCACAAAAGTTAGTTGGTAGTTCATGGCTACTTATTAAGAAGCCAGGAGGATTTAATACTGACCCAGCAGTACGGGTGGAGTGGGAGAACACGTATTCCTCGGACCTTTCACTTTCTGCCCATCTCTTCTTTATCACAAGATAATCCTCATGATGGGGCTGGGGGGTGGGTCATGCTTACAAATAAGCATATGTTAGCCTGGGACAGATTATTCCCCAAGGCAGAACTTTTTAGAGCAGCACAGCCATTATAGACATGGGCTATGGACACTGAGATTTGGGTTTGGATCTTTCTTTCTCAGTTATTATACTGCTATCAGGAACTGAAATAACAGAAACTGAGAGAACTCTAGGAAGGCTTAGTTGCCCCCTCTGTAAAATATAGATGGTCATACCTACCTCATAATACATTCATTTCTAAACTGTGAGTGAAGACCATGTTTGTTTTTGCTCATCATGACTGGGCCTCAACAAATATTTTCTGAATGAATGAATGAACAAGTGAATGAGAGACAGTGAGGGGTAGTATTAGGTAATGCCTGATATGTAGCTCTCAATACGTGGCAATAGTAATGAGTGTTAATATTTATCATGGATATCTGTTTTGGTAACGCCAAACCCATGGGCTTCTGAGGTGAAGCATGTATGCAGGCATAAGTCATCATTTTGTAACATCCCCACTCGTGACTATAGTGATTGGCTTGGAGATGAGCCAATGACCCAATCACAGCAGTGAGATATTGGCTAGGAGTTCTGGAAAGAGACCATCAACTTTTCCTTGTAGGAAGTGAGTCAGAGCAAACATAGGAACGTCACAGCCATTCCATGATTATGTGGAGCCTGACAAAAGAGCCAGCATTGAGGGACAGATCACTGGGAAATGGAGCGAGAGAACCAGGTTCCTGATGATACCCTTTGAGCTTTGTATCAAGCAATGGGTAAAGTCATACCTACCCTGGTCTATTTGATTACATAAACTTTATTGAAAGCTTCTTATTTCACTGCTTTTATACCAATTCGACTTATGTCAATTACAAAAAGAAAAGAATTTGGAAATAGCAACATTGTTATCATCATCATAAATAAAATAACAAAAAACCCTAGGATCATATGTCTGCAAATCAGTGACTTAACATTTTTATTTTTGCTTGAGCAAAATTTGAGGGAGGCCTTGGCTTCAAGTTTCTTCCCCTGAAGATAGAACATAGCTACCTCTTTCTTGAGTGGCTCATGTTGGTTCTTTCCTAATGTTTTGAGCAGTGGGGATATGGCTAACATAGTTATTTAGAAAGGGAAGTACACACAGTATGCTCTTCTTTTAAATACTATAAAACATCCTGCATCCCTAGCAGAAATAGTTCAGCCACTCCCTTCCCTGGCAGTGATTGCTTTCAACATATCACTATAATTTTCTCCTCCCCAGTTGATCGGTATGGAACCACCTCCTCAAATCACAAGTGAATTACTCCTGAAAGTAGCATCTGGGCTCACAATTAAATTCGTTCACACATCAGAGACTGCCCATTACTGGACATTGGACACATGACATAATTTGAGAATTAATCAACCGATACCTCGAAAATGAAATTTGAAGCATCAAGATGAAAGACAATTCCAAATTTTCCTTTTCTTCATTTGAGGGGTTCCAGATAATGTTCTATGACCTAAGAACTTAGAAACTATTTCCACGATATTCATTTGTATCCCCCAAAAGAATTGCAGTAACTTGCTTTTGAAATTCATTTGCAATAGTTCTATTATGCAACTAACAATGTTGGGAATGTATAATCACTCAACAAGTATCTATTTTTTTTTTTTTTTTTTACTAGGCACATCAAGAGGAAAAGGAAGGTGGGGACCTGGGTGGCTCAGTAGTTGAGCATCTGCCTTCGGTTCAGGTCATGATCCAGGGGTTCTGGGATCGAGTCCTGCATCAGGCTCCCTGCAGGAAGTCTGCTTCTCCCTCTGCCTATATCTCTGCCTCTCTCTGTGTCTCTCATGAATAAATAAATATTTTTTAAAAGTAAGAGGAAGGTACAAATAAGAATGAACCATGGTTCCTGCCTTCCAGAAGCTTACAGTCTAGGAGAAAAAAAAAAAGAAAACAACAACACTAAGTGAGGGGAAGTCCAGTTGAACTACAGGATGGCCACATAACCTATTTATGATAAAATTTTAAAGAGTGACCCTGCAACAATTAAATTCATTGGTTCTTAAATCCAACAGGTATGCATTTGAGATCCAGTTATTCCACTTGCTCGGGGTATCCTATCTAATCGAATCTTCAACTTTATTTTCTCATGTGTAGACTGGGTTAACAGTAAATACCAAGTGTACATGGTTGCTTGCTAAGGATGAAAATAGCTCACACATGGAATGCACTTAATGTCAGGCTTGGCATAGAGAGAACACTCATCATATTTTATAGTTTTTATGATTTTTAAGAATATTCAGCATTACTACTGGATGGTAGATAAAAAGGGGCAAAACAAATACCTTTTGTTTTAAGCAAACATCTTGCACTGACTATAGTATGCATCAAAACAACAAAATGCAACAAGAATTTGACAACCATTAAGCTTATATAGTGGCATATGTTGCAAAGGCACAATGCTCTGTTGGACATATACTCTCTTGATGAAGAGAAGTCCTGAGTGTAAAGCACAGAAAGAATAAAGAAAGTTTGAAAAAAAAAATTTCTTTAGCTACTAAAGGATCAGTTGTACTGACTAAATTCTTGTGTCACCCACAGAAAAGACAGAAAATAAAACTGCTAACATGAGGTCTGAGCTTGTCATAAATATGTCCTAATCCACAACTTTTTGAAAATTAACAATGAAAATAACAGCACCTAAGAATTATTAGGCATTCACTATGTGCTAGGCTCATTGCTATGCATCTGGCATATATTAATAAGTAATAATAGTATTGATAGCTGCTAGCATTTGATGGCTTATTATGTACAGGCACATACTTTATCCTATTTAATCTTCACAACTTTCTGAGCTAGATTTTCTTTTCGTAATTTTCAGATGAGAAATCTAAAATTTCCCAAAGTTAAATAGCTTGGTCTAGGTCCACATAGATGGTAGGTGGCAGAACAGGAATTCCCTAGTCCTAGGTCTTATTTGCTAAACTATACTCACTGGGGCCACAGGGAGGGGATACAAAGTTTAATATGATGTTTAACAGTCTTTTAAATTTACTTTCAACATGAGACATTCGACTTACTCCCATAGGCACATGTAGGCACAGTGGTTGAATCCCACTCAGAAAGTACATCTGAATATGCATGAAAGTGACTTTTGTCCTGGAAGGCCTTTGATTCCAGTTGGGTTTATAAAGACAAAGTCACTCACCAGTGCTGTACCTTGCGCGTAGTGGCTTGTGACACCATATCCAAACGTGTGCCATGACCTACGATTGAGAATCACTAGTCCAAGTTGAAAACTGAAGAGTACTGTAGGAGAGTTAAGCCACCTCTTGCAAATCCACAACCCTGTCACCTCCGTCCAGCTGTCTCCTTTAGGGGCCCCGCTCCTTGCTGAGAAGTCTTTCTTCAAAAGACTGTGCTTGGGAGAGCGGGATGAAACGTCCCCCGGCTGCCTATGTTTCAGCTAGCGTTAACGTGTAGGTGCCACTCCTGTAGCTGTTAACTTCGAATTTAGCTTGAATCGTGGGATTTGGGGGGGGCATTTAACTTAATTACTGCTAGTTTTGAGATGTCTGTAAGTAGGGTTGGCATGAATGCAACAGTATGGAAGACTACGAGATGGGGTCACTTATCTGTGTTCCTATGGAAACTATCTGAATATTTGTTTTATGTGGATTTTTATTCAATTTTCAAACATGCTACTAAGGAGTGCCCCTCAGCTGCCGAGCAAGCACTAGTAGCTTGTACGTTGGCAGAATGGGCCAAAAGCTTAGTGTTGTGACCTGTTTTGAAAATAAAGTATCTTGAAATAATAAAAAACAAAACAAAATAAAACTGGGTAGTCAACTGGGATTGGTATACCCAGTCCTCTTTGAGGATGTGGCAACAATGAGTGAGTGAGGAATCTAATGAAAAAAGATGAAGTAGTTTTCCCGAAGTGACATATACTAGCTAAAAAATACAACAAGGAATCCTCTCCAGATTATTGGAAGATTTTAGACTATGGTCACGGTTCTCATCCCAACTTCTCTTCCAGGAAACCTATCTTTGGAGAATTATTATGCTATTAAAGTAAGGCACGTTTGGGAAGGTAGAGAGAATATGAGTTGAACCACAGGCACTCCAACCAGCCCATTATTTATTTTATGGCCATACTTTAGTGGGACTGGATGCCTTCATCTCATTTCTCAACTCTCTCCTTTCCACTCTACTTCCCAGTACTCTTGGGGTTTCATGATTTTAAGAGTTTAATGTTGGTCCATTTAAATTGGGAAGGCTGGGCCACTCACTCAGCATAAGGCTTTTATAATCTTAGTCACAAAGTGATAGAATGATTGAAAGCAAGACATAGTCCAGTTTCCTAAGGCTGTGATTTCCTCTTTCCAAATGATTTTGTAGCACTCTACCAGAGGAATATGTTATGTATCGATTCATCCTAGGAACTATCCTTCTGTAGTCAGTGAATCTGAATGGTCAGGAGTTTGTCAATGGCCAATTCCTCTTATGCAAGAACTGACAACCTGGACAATGAAGAGACCTACATTTTAAATAAAAAGACATAGAAAATGTGGGAAAATTTTCCCCCACATCCTGGTTGAAGCTTTGATATTAATTTTATGCAAACTATATAATAGACATTCAACCAACATTTGTCTTTTGACTGTTCATAGAATGATGCCAGTCACTTGGGGGGAATTCAAAAGAAATGGGAAGCAGAGGTCACTTCCTCAAAGAATGTTTACTCTAATTGGAGAGAAGAGATGTGGAGACAGCACTCATTAGACAAGTGCATTTCAAAGCAAGCTGCTTATAGTTAAGTAGCAATTAGGTAACAGAGACAAGTCAGAAAAGGGAGCTATCCATGTGGGCTAGAGTGAGGGGGAAAGCGCCTACTACAAGGGAAAAATGCAGGATTTTGACAGAAACAAAGGATGATCAAGGAAGGGACTTTGAGACAAGAATAAACTTGAGTAAATAGTACCGTGTTATCAAGTGATATTTTGTAAAGCACTCATTACTCCCCTCCGACCTGTTCAATAGGGCCAGGGATTGGGAGGGAGTCTGAGAAGGACAGTTTTGCCCACTGTACAGAAATGGCTGAGAAATCAAGTGATTTCTGCAGAGTTCCATACCATATTAAACACATTCCCTGAGCTCAACTGACCTGTGATTTCCTCTTAAGCCATCAGCTTAAACGAATAGAAGAAGTTGGCCCCTTTTTACTCCTCTGGGGAGAACACGTGCCAAAAGCTGGTAAATGCCAAAAAATTGAAGATATTATGTTTAATGAAAAGATAATAGTACATTTTAATGAGTACTTCTAATTTTCTTGATTTTTCAAATGAGAAGACAGGCTTAAAGAGATTATTGTGTCACTTGTCTCATCTGGTGAATCAGGAGCTCCAAAACAGGGTTCTTCAGTTCTAAGGTCCAGGTTCTTAATCACTTCTATCAGATGTTCCAAGGGAGAATGATATTAGTAATATTAGTAATGCCAGTATCACCTGAGAATGCAAAATCCCTGGCACAACTCAAACTTACAGAATCAGAAGCTCAAGGGAGTGAGGCCTCACAATCTCTGTTTGAAAAAGCCCTGCATGTAATTCTAATGCAGGCTCAAGTTGGAGAACTATACTGCTTATACCATTTCTCTGACTATTGAGCTTAAACGAAGTTCAGCATAAACAGGGAGAGCGAGGAAGAAAGATCTTTTAAACCGAACATCGATGGGAATATTTTTAGTATCTCTGAGCAGCTGATGAGTCTGCACCTGCTAAGGGGTCTACAAATGGAACTTCTGTTTGTGAATGAAGGCACAGGCTGGACATAGGGACCAATTTCTGGAATGAAAGCCATTACCTTCGAGTGAGTAATGGCTGCCAGGCAGAGGCTACAAGCCCAGCTCTACTATCAATGAGCACTGTGACCTTGGACAAATCCTTGGGCACTTGGGCCCTAATTTCCTCATCTGTTCCAGAAGTCCACTGGGTTACACAATTTGCGTTGTCCCTTTCTGTTCAAAAACCCTTGTCTCTAAGACAATTGCTGCAGAGCCAGGACAGAATTAGGCACTATATTGAGTGGCAGACTAAGAAGCCAGGAAGAGAAGATGACTCAGAAGGTTTAAAAGAGTCAGGAAACTTGATTATTAGAGACAGTGAGGGTGGAAGCTAGGAACATTTCAGACAGGAGGTTGGGGGGAGACCATGCCTTCCAGATGGAAGAGTTGGAAATTGGGGACAGGTGCCAGATGTGCTTGTGAAGTTAACCTGAGGAGCTGGATTTGAATACCATAGAGACAAGTAAGCAAAACTCTCAGAGAGTTTTCACTTTAACAATGAGGTGGAGCCATCAAATGCACAGATTATTGTTTTTCCCTTAACTTAGCACAGGAGTTCTCAGCTAGGGGCAATTTTGTCCCTCAGGAGACATTTGGCAATGTCTGGAGCAGTTTTTGGCTGTCACAACTGAGTAGAAGTGTGTGTGTCGGGTGGGTACTAAGAGTCGGATAGGGAGAAACCAGGGATTCTGAGATGCTGCCAAACATCCTACAATTCACAGGACACCTCCTGCCTCCACGACAAGGGATTAAATGGCCCAAAATATCAACAGTGCCTAGGCTGAAAACCCCTTCCCCAGCAGAGGAGCCCTGGCCTGATGATACATATTAACTAGTTTATTAGATAACCAGAAGCAGCAGATAATGACTACCATGCTACATAGGGTTCTGAGCACCCTCCAAACCTGCTGTCACAGCAACCCTCTCTGCTTCCTTAAAAAAAAAAAAAAGATTTTATTATTTATTTTTTATTTTTCAAAGATTTTGCTTATTTTGAGAGACACAGAGAGATATAGGCAGAGGGAGAAGCAGGCTTCCCATGGGGAACCAGATGTGGGACTCCATCCCAGGACCCTGGGGTCACATGCTGAGCCAAAGGCAGACGCTCAACCACTGAGCCACCCAGATGTCCCAAGATTTTATTTTTTAGAACAGTTTTAGTTTCAAAGTAAAATAAAGCATAAAGTACAGATTTCCTCTATATGCCCTTGCCCCCACATATGCAGTTTTTCCTATTATCTGGGCTCACTTTTTGGTAGCTTTTTACCTGTAAGAAACAGACTTCTAGAGCCTTCAGTACTCAGCTAGCAAGGTGCAGCACTGGAATTTGGAGTGGGATCAGCAGAATTTGAGAGCCAATGCTTTCGTGCATGGCCTGGTTCTTTCCACCGCCCTGCTGCCTCCCTTGCTGCGTGACCCTGTCAGCTCTGCTGTGAGCACCTGAGGCAAAGAGGGGCAGGCCGGTTCTGTTTCCAAAGCCCTAGAACCCTTGCTTTCAGACCTCCCCTCCCCACACTGCCTGCTGTCTACTTCAGACTCTCACTCTTCTGTTATCAAAAGAATCGAGAAGAAGCTAAAGCGTTGGAAAGGGATCCCAAGAAAACAACTGTGCAAAAACCGTCTACACAAAAGTATTGTTTTCTCGGCACTTCATGCCTTTGCGGCCTTTCCTCGTTCTTTCCAGAGGAGTCTTGGGCATCAGCTGATGGGAGAGGTGAACCATGAAAAATGCTGGGTTCCAGTCAAAGTAATTCCATTAGGGGCAGAAATGGCTCTCTGAAACACCAGGGAGGGAAATCATTTGCAGCGTACCAACAGCTGGGCTCAAGTGACATCATCGCCAAAATCAAAGGAAATGAGCTAATCAGATATGCAGAAAAGCTCTTTTTGTTTGCTTGCTTAGAAAGTTACAATTTGCTTTTTCAAGCTAGAGGTGAAAAAAAAAATCTCTTTGAAAAATTTTGGCCCTGCTCTTTCGCTTCTTTACATTGTTTTCAGTTATCAGAGCAGACGTGAAAATAAAATGCTTGAAATGTTCTCAGGTCACTGCATATTAGGAGGAATTACCACAGGAATGTTATTTTCACAGATTCCTGCCACACATCTGATGGTCCTCAGCCCCCTGCCCTCCTCAAAGGAAAAAAAAAAGGAGACAAAAGTTATCCATTGGTCTTTGTACACTACACCCCTTCCCATTTTGACCTCTTTCTGTTTCATTGCAAGCTCATCCAGTCCTGTGATTGAGTAAATGCATATTAAATTAAGGGTAGAAGGCTAGTGGTAAAATAGAATTAAACAGCATTAAATAAAGGAAGCCAAAGGCAAGGAATTCAAAGTGATCTATCCGATAAGGGCAAAGAGGGAAATCCTGCCGTTCCCCAAGGATAGAAGCAGGGGATGTGCCAGGCAGGCCTCAGGTTTTGGAACATTAGTATAGGCAGCAAGAACATGCAAGAAATGAAAGCCTTTGGGTTCCAGTAAAACCCATCTTCTGTTTTTCCTGGCCTCTCATCACAGTGCTAAGCTGGGAAAGCAGAGCAGGATATTATTGTCACATGTAGTGACTCAGCTTAGCTCTCACCTAAGAGTTATCCGAATACTCTCAAGAAGAAAGGCTATGAAGGCTGATGCTTTGCGGTGAAAAAGTGCATTGACGGAGTCCGTGTCTCCAGTTATAGGGTAGATGGAGCAGGGTTCAGTTAAAGTAAGGCATTCCCTTCTACTGAAGTCATCCCAGAACCAAGTGAGTTAGCCAGGCTTGGAGACAGTTCAGCTGTGAAGCGCAGTATGGTACCCCTAGTGGTGGCCATTTACAATAGGGCCTGGATGGACACCTGAAAGTGCTAGGACCCAAATGACATCTGTGCTCTGGTGGGCCTCACAAGCCCAGGCACTGTGGGTGGCAGGGAGGCTGCACAAAGCAGAGATCCTCTCTGTGCCTGCTAACACGGGGACTCTATTTAAGCTATTTAAGAGAAGAGACATTTTAGGCCAATCTATTACAAAGATAACTTTACAGTTCCTCTTTACCTCTCTGTTAAGAATATTTCCTTTATTTATTTATTTTTTGACGAAGAAAGGAAATAAAAATTTCTCTATAAAATAAGTCTCTGGAAGAAAACGCCTGTCTCTACAAATAGCCAACAAAAAAAACAAACAAACCAATTAAAAAGCAGGCAGAGAACTTGAGTAGACACTTCTCCAAAGAAAATATACAAATGGCCAATAAGTACATGAAAAGACGCTTCACATTACTAATCATTAGGGAAATGCAAATCAAAACTACAATGAGATACCACTTCACCCATTAAGATGGCTACCATCAAAGAACAGAAAATAACAAGGGTGTGTGAGAATGTGGAGAAATTAGAGTCCTTGTGATCTGTTGTTGGGGATGCTCATTGTGTAGCTACTGTGGAAAACAGTATCTCATAGTTCCTTAAAAAATTGAAAGCAGAATTACCATATGATCCAGCAATTCTGTTTCTTCTATATACCCCAAATAATTGAAAACAGGGTCTCAAAGAGATATTTGTACACCCATGTTCATAGTAGCTTTCTTTATAATAGCTAAAACGTGCAAGCAATCCAAGTATCTGCAAACAGATGAATGGAGAAATCAAATGTAATATATATATATATATTATATATATGTATATATATATATACATGTATAATATATATATATTATATATATGTATATATATACATGTATAATAATCAAATGTAATATATATATATTATATATATGTATATATATATATATACATGTATAATATTCTTCATATAGTAGTATATTAGAATATACTAGAATATATTCTAGTAGAATATATATCAATATATATCAATATAGTAGAATCAATATAATAGAATATTCTTCAGTCTTAAAAAGAAAGGAAATTTGCATACATACTGCAACATGGATGGACCTTGAGGACAGTATGCTAAGTGAAATAAGCTAGTCACAGAAATACAAATACCTCACTTATCTGAGGTACCAGAGGTAGTCAAAATCAGAGAGACCAGAGGTAGAATGATGGTTGTCAGGTGCTATAGGGAGGGAGCAAAATGGGTACGAGGTGTCAGTTTTGCAAGATAAAGTGAATTCTGGAGATGGAGGGTGTTGATGGTTGCATGACAGTGTGAAAATGGACTTAATATCACTAAACTGTACACTCAAAAAGGGCTAAGCTGTTTTCTCAGGAGGTGGATTCCATGATTGTCCCCATTTTAGAGATGAGAAAACTGATACACAGAAATGAGGTCAACTTACCTTGGACACAAAGCTAATTATTGGCAGGGTGAGGATTCAAAGCCAGGCAGGTGTGCTCTGGAGAGGTCATGCTCTATAGCCACTGAGTCACACTATGAAATACAAGTAATGCTGAGGATTTGGTGGGAAGTCTACACTGGAATACTTTGATTAAACAACATACTTAGTGATAGAATGGGCTGATACTCAAGGAGGCATTGCCTTTTGAAAACAGAAAAGTCTACCTATTTGTTTAGTTGGATTTGTTCTTAGACAGTTCAACTTATTTTTATTTCTTCTAAAAAGTTGTTAAATACTCTGGCTGCTATGTTCAGTGGCTCTAGAAGCTATTTGGAGCCATAGATGGTAAAAGTTGAATGTTGATAAAAGATGCTATGCTACTTTATATGGCCCAGGAGCTGTTTTTCAGGACAGTGTTCTTGAATGCCCGAAGGGTTTAATTTTACTCCACTCTATTTTAATATTTGGCATATATAACCTAAATGGATAGGAATGGATTTGTTTGTTTTTGTGAGCTGTAGTATATTAGTGTGTGAGTGTGTGTATGTGTGTGATGGGGAGGAGGGTGTGAGCTTAGGTTGCAAGATCTGCTCATAAGGGTTTTCAACCCAGTCTACTTAGATAAATCTACTGAGGACTTCACACAAGGGATCCAGTGAAGGCCAAACAAATACAGTTCAGCAAACAAAAGTTGATCTTAAAGTAACATGGATTCTTCACTTGTATTTCTCGGAGTGAAGGGACTACCCGTTACACACCTGTCAAGAGCATAGTGTTGAGAGTGGGCACCGGACCCAGAATGCCTGGCTGTAAAGCCCTGTGCTGTCACCTACTAGATGAATAATTTGAAACAAAATTTTTAATGTGGTTAAAATAAGGGTTCATTTAGGATAAAACTACTGCACAGGATTGTTGGGGGATTAAAATGAAAGGAAATACAAGAAAGGTGCTTAGGGCACTGCCTGGTACATGGTAAGTGGTCGATAAATCTTAATTTAAGATTTTATCATCTCATTTCCTCTTGTTCTCTGCAAGCCATGCACTTCTAAACCTTACCCCAAATACCTTTTCTAGTCCTTTGACTCCTCCTCCTCTTGCTGCTTCCCTATCTTCAAAGCCAAAGAAACCATTTTAAAGAGGAAAAAAAAAAAAAGGTCAGAAAGAAATTGTGAACCAGAACTCTGGGCTTGAATGGGAGGATGTCTAGGAAAACGTACTTTTTCTTCATACACACATAAGGCACTGGACTCATCTCATTATCTTCACCACTGTTGGAAGCAAGCTCCAAAGAGCAATTAAGAATAGGAGCTTTGGAATCAAAGGACTCTGGGTTTGAATCCTTGCTTTGCTGAGACCACAGCAAGGTTCTAAAGTTGATAGAATCTCAGTTTCCTCTTCTATAAAGTGTGATTGGTGATGCCCTCCCCGTCGGGTTATGAGGAGGTTTAAATACTGCAATGCGCTGGCCTATAGGAAGTAATGGGGAGTAAGTGGAAGTCACAGTTATTATGTTTTGGTAGTTCTGCTAGGAGCCAAGATAGGATGGGAAGGGAACATCAAGGTAGAGACTGTCAAGCCCTATCTCAGGCTCCTAGTAAACCTATTTTCAGCACTGTCCCTAATACTGCAGCGCCTAGAACTTTGATTTTTAGCCTATCGACCCTTGCTGTTTTACCCAGAGTCCAAGAATCCAGCCTTTTCCGAAAAGCTAAGAAAGAAAAACAAAGCCTAATTTATAGGTTGTCACTTTCTGGGCACACAGAAAGCCCCTCAGAGGGCCCCTGAGCAGAGGACAGGGAACAGGGTGGGGGCTCGAGAGCGGAGAGGAGGGGGTGTGGGTCCCCAGGCCCCTACAGCAGGGCTGTCTTCCAAGTCTAATTGCAGCACATTCTTGAGATCTGCCGTCATTCACTGAGCCATGATGCAAATGCTTCAGCATTATGGGTGGAGAGGAGTTAGCGTATCTATGAAAGACACACAAAAACATATGCTGACCCCTTCAAACCTATGACCATATTCTAAGTGGAGCCAAACTAAATGAAATCAAGGTCTCTGTCCAGCATTTGAGAGCCAGTGAAAATAGGGACTCAGTGTTTCTCTAAATTCACAGAGTATATTACCTTAGTCATAAAATTGGGGACTTTCAAATCTAATTTGTTCAGCACTAGTGCTGTTGAAGGCTGGGCAGGGTTCCAAAAGAAATCACCTCCACGCAAACAGAGATTAGCAGCTCTCCACTGGAGACATATGGGAATGATTCCCTATAATCTCCAGTAATTGTGGCTGCATTACATTCAAATCCTGTTTTCAATTTTCTTAAACTTCTAGACTGATTGTGTTATTAAATCATGCTGGCTGATGTGTTTAATAAGGACCTATTAAATGTTTATAAAATTAGGGAAATAAATATGGGCTTTTAGTTGGATTGCCCAATGGATCTGGTAACCTATTGTTAAAATAACAGCCCTGCTGTTAAAACTGGGTCTCCTGACTACATACGTTGGGTACTCGCTTTAAAACACCATCCCAACATTCAAGCAGAGCTGTTTATTCTAACACTCCATTTGCAAAAGAATTTGGCTCCCCCTGCCCCCTTCCACTCCACAAAGAAAGAAGTATGCTCAAAGAAGACTAACTAAATGTAAGAGGTAGTGTCTTGGCTGACAAGAAATGTCACCTCCGCTCCCAATGAAGTAGTGATAATACCGATTTCCAGAGAAGACCCAGAGAGACCAGTTTTGTTGTTGTTGTTATTGTTCGAACATTTACCTGGCTGAATTTCAAGCTGGAAATTGCACTGAAGTTCTCCAAGGCCTTCAGCAGGAAGGAATGATCAGTCTTTAGAGGGGGGCAGAAAAACTTGGCAAGGATTTATACAGCAGGGAGAAGAAATAAAATCCATTCTTCAAACAGAAGGGCTTACATAGGAATGATTTCCCTATCGAATCTTGGTGATCATAGATGATTTGAGTATAGTTCTCTGTGACATGGCTCAGGCTAGCTCAGTAGCCTCTCCCTCCTTGGCATTTGAAAACAAAGACTAGAAACACCTGCAGAGGAGAACCAGGCATGATTGGCTAATGCCTTCTTAAAACAGAAGGCGCATAGTACCCAGGACTGTGGGCTGCCAGGGCAGGGGAATTTGTATCCGGCTCTGTATTCAGTGCTGATTTGACCTGGGAAAAGTATTTCCTTATCTCTGAAACGGAGATGTTAACAGAATCCACCTCTAGGGGTTATCAGAAGGATTAAATAAGACTGTAATGGATGTCAACAGTGGTGTTCTGGCACATGGTAAGGGCCCAAACGTGGTTACTAAAAAAAATGAGAAGTGAAGAAGTGGAGGTCATGGTCCAATCTCTGATCTCTTTAGAGTGCTAAAAATAATTACTATACTATGTTAAAAATAAATATTAATACAACATTAGCTGTCTGAGTGTGCTCCTAAGTGTGGCATTAAACTCAGTACTGCCTGATTCTAGTCCAAAGCAATTCCCTAACACGGACACAAAACCATAACTTCAGTCCTCCCTGCCAAAACACTCTCGGCCACCTGGCCTCAACCACAGTTTCCTACACACTCGACCACAGCTCCAGTAATTCTGTTATCTTCAAGGCAAATGCAAACCCCACTTTCTTGGACGAATTAACCTTTGAGTTTCCCCTAAGGAGGAGGAGGGCCATTAAACAATCTTTCTGGCACTTAAAACAAAACAAAACAACAAACCACATCATTATCTTGGTATAAACACACCCCCTTAAAATATTCTAACAAGTATGTACTGGCTCCCCCCATTCGCCCACTGTTGCCACCCCCCATTCCAGAATATTGTAAAGTGATGTGAAAGCTGGCCTGGTTCACATTAGGGGCTCTGAAAGGTTGGAGGAGAATTGGATAGAAGGTTAATATTTGGCAGAACCTTGTAAATGACCTGATTGTTATTTTATATTGCCTACAGTCTCCAAATCACTGCTGCTTGCCAGAAAGGCCCCAAGTGTGGCCAGGTAGTTATACACAGCAGTGTCATAAGCCAGCTCTGTGGATGGACGCACTTACTCTGTGTGTGTTTGTGCGTGTATGTGGGTGTGTGTGTTTTCCGTGAGTGAGTGCACAGGCACCCGCTGTCTTTTCTTACACCCAGCCAAAATACAGCAGAGACCCAGCACAGCAATTATTTTACGGATTTTTTTTTTCGGTCTGCCCTCAGGGGACCTTCTTCCAGTTTAATTGTCTAAGGGGATTGTTTCCTTGTGGGATTTTATTTCAAAATGTTCCTGTTAAAAATTTCTCTCTGAGAGGGAAGGCAAGAGAGGATGGATTTTTTTTTTAAATCTGAAACACATAAACCCACAATCACATCAAAATTCACCAAACTCTGTATCCTGAAATTAATAGAGGTGTTTCATGATGCATAGATTTTTAAATTATTTGTCTAAAGATATGTTTAGAATTGATTATATTAAAGGTGTATAAATCTTAGGTTCCCTGCCCCCACTCCCGTGCCTTGGAAATGAATTCAAGCAAACCAACTGAATTTTAAGTTAAGACAAACAGGGGGAGAGATCATTTGTCTCCAGTTATACATGAAATAGCTTATAATAGCGGATGCTGAGTTCATGAAGTATATGTTCGACCCCCTTTGATATAAATTCCATCATCAGCTCACAAAGAAATTGTATTTATGCATAAGACAGTGCTCTCTAACATGAACTCCTATAAATTATGAGAATAGAAAATCCAAATTTATAAGATGCCATTTCTGGATTTATTTTTAATGCTCTCTCCTGCATATTACCAAACAAATGCCACATTAGCAGAGCATGAAAGGCTTTTTACTGGCATAAGCTCCAGTCATGAAATTCACAGCACAGGCTGGGGGATAAGGGATTGCGAATGAAGAAGCAAGGAGAAAGTATGAGAGGGACCCGCTTCTGAGTGCTTGGGGGGTCCAAAGGCCTGCTATTTGCTTCAGTGTAGACAAACCGGTCATTTTCCTTTGAAGGAGGAGGGTACATGTCTCGATCTATTAATAACAGTAAGCACAGGTGATTGTTTCTGTTTCCTATGAAATGAGAGTTTGTGTTTTCCTTCTAAACCCTACCCGGTAGGGTCAGATCCAATTCTCCTCTGCATCTTTCACTAATTCCTTCAATTATTCATTAACTCATTTTTTCATCAAGTATTTATCAGGTGCTTAATATGTATCAACCAGTCAGCTAAGGAACTGAGGACACAGTCCAGCAAGAACAGCAATGGAGGGTAGCAGTTAAACACAAGCTCTGGAGTTGGTCTGCCTGAGTTATGCATGAAGAAATAATAATAATAATAATAATAATAATAATAATAATAATAACAACAACATTGGCTAACACATATTGAATGTTTACTTGGTGACTGGCACTATTCTGAGTTTTTACATGTGATAACTCATTTAATCTCATATCCCTATGAATCTAGATACTTTTACTTACTTTAATGGTGAGAAAATTGACGTATTATTAGCATCATCATTTGGTAAATCTCTCACTCATTATATACAAAGGATGCATTAAGATACTGGGATTTAATTCTTTCGTGGAAACTACTTGAGGAAGGGCCAGATTCAAGCAGTTATCAAGTAGTAGAGATACCAACAAGATCACCTGACTTGTCCAAGGCAAACCACCAGAACAGTTGAATAAAAATTACTGCGGTCATTTTGTAGTTCAAGGGAGATTTGGAGGTCATGGGTGGGTGGGATTCAGTAATGAACTCTGAGGTCAGATGACAACCCAAGTCTCGATATGTAGCATATTGTCCCCTTGCTCAATTATTAGCCTCTCTTTAGGAAAGGCTTAAAGCAGTGCCTTGGAGCACTTAAGACTTTTGATTCTGTCCTCTTTTTAAAAAACCCAAAGGCTGTGAGGGCAGGATGCTAAAATGGCAAAATGCACAACACTCAAATGGCAACTACTCAGTAAGACCTGACTGTCCAAGGTGTGGGAACCAACCCTCTTCAGCCTTTGTTTTCAGGAATCAACTGTAGTTTGTTTACTGTCTTAGCTTCTGTCTCAGGCAAAGTTTTTGGTGTAAGCAACAGAAACTGAACAAAGCTGACTTGTGCAATAAAAATAATTTATCAAAAGGATATAGGGAAAGAATGCCAGCGGGAACCAAGCTCAGAAACTACCAGCCTGGAAGGTGACCACAACCTGCCACAAAATGGTGTGAGCAGGACAGAGCTTCCTTCAGCATGGAGCACTCTGTCTGGAACTTGTATATCTGGACCAGGCTGTCTTGCAATCATCCTTCTTCTGCTTTCCCAGAAACTACATTTTGCTGCGCCCACCATCACTGCCAAAATTTTCCATGGTCCTGCATCTTTGTGGCTCTATGTCTGGGTACAAAACCAGAATAGATACATATGATTGACCAAGCTCAGGTGCATGCCCTCACTGTCAGGGAAGTCTTGAAAGCAAGTTTCTGGCATTTTTAAATTCTGTAGAGGAAGAAAGACTCAACCTGCCTCTAAATATCATAATGTATAGGGATTGCAAAATAATAGGGAGAAGGTTCAGCTGCTACCAGCCAAAAATAATGACAAAAGTCCACTCCATCTTTCCAGTTTGAAGAGTGATTCTCTAGGGATGATTTCACCTGCCCCCTCTTGGGGACATTTATAATGTCTAGAGACATTTTTGACTATCACAGCTAGGAGTGGGTTACTATCATCTAGTTGGTAGAGGGATTAATTCTCTACCATGAATAGGGTGGCCCCTGCTCCCAACCCAAACAAAGGATTAAATGGACCAAAATGTTAATAGTGCCAAGATGGAGAGGCCCTTTGTTAGCTCCGTGTGGTACGGACCCTCTCTTGTTTTCCTCCCAGTCATGTTCTGGCAACCATCAAAGGAAGAGCTCTATGTATTTAAATAGATAAACAAAAGAAAAGATGCATTAATAGATGTTCTTCATTGTCCACTAGCTTTAATAGCAAAAGGACCAACTGATTGTTATTTATTTTAGTTTCTGACTTTTCCTGGCCACCATGGCTTCTAATGCATGGCTGTCCATGAAATAGAAACCTGATACATGTATGTCAAATGAATAACTCAGGGTAAAATACAGTGTCTAAACAATGCCTACAAAGCCCTCAAAGATCTGGTTTTTTAAAACTCTTCAATCTCCTCTTCTACTACTTTCTCCGTTGCTCGAACTGCTTCTACCATGCTTGCTTCCTTGTTATTCTTCCCTACATGTCAGCCATGCTCCTTTTCCCTCTGTCTGGAACATTCTCTGTCCTCCCCACTTCCCAGATAGCTGCAAGGCTCACTCTCTCACCACCTACAAATCTTTTCTGAAATAATCTCTTGGCCTTTAGCTTACCCTGAGCAACCTAAGTAATGGTACACCTGCTACCCTACCCTTGGCATTCTTGACAATTTTACACTGCTCCTTGCTTTGTAAAAGGCTTTATATATAATTGATATGTATTTGTTATATATCAGTTTCATACATAATACATGATGTTTACATATAATTGAGATATAAATGGTATCCAAAGAACTGCACATAATGAATATGCACAATTTTATGAATTTGGACATATTCGAACACTCTGTGATACCAATAGCACAATCAAAGTAATAGACATATTCATCATCTCCAATAGTTTCCTTCTGTCCCTTTGGTTTTTGGTTTGTTTGTTTAGGTTGCAGTGTTTTTTTTTTTTAAGATTTTATTTATTTATTCATGGGAGACAGAGAGAGAGAGAGAAAGAGAGAGAGGCAGACACAGGCAGAGGGAGAAGCAGGCTCCATGCAGGGAGACTGATGGGACTCGATCCCGGGTCTCCAGGATCAGGCCCTGGGCTGAAGGCGGCGCTAAACCGCTGAGCTACCCGGGCTGCCCTAGGTTGTGCTTTTTTGTGGCAAATATGTTTAGCATGAGATCTACCCTCTTAACATATTACAGAATTTACTAATATGTTACGTTTGTATCTTATTATCTATCTTCCTCCCGTTAGAGTGGCACTTTTTGTATATCTTGTCCACAATGAATACTAAGTGCCTATAATGGTGTCTGATACATAGTAGTTGCTCAATAAATGTTTGATGAATGAACAAACAACCAAATCAACTCTAAGATGTGGGACAGATTGAAAATATAAATAGTACCTCCAAAAGATTTTTTTTTTAAAGTTCATAAAATGACAGATCCACGGTGGTGCAACAGATGCATGGGACTTCTGGGTGTTTGGCAAAGTTTAAAACTGATCCTGGAAACAAAGCACTGCCCTGGCAAGTGCAGCTTCCTAAGGCTTACTGTGTATCAGGCAGGGTCCCAGGGGGCTCCAAAAATAGCCTCTACATCCCATAAGTCTATGAGGGAAATGCTAGTATCCAAATTTTATAAATGAGGAAATGGGGCTCAGAGAGATTAAGTAGCTTTCCTAACGGCAACAGAGCTGGAAAATAACAAAACCAGGAGACAGATCTGAGTTTCTGTTTCCAAAGCTCATGACCCTAAACTCTACCTGGAAGAGCTTTGAGCCCCACCTGATGGGGCAGTTCTCATGGTGCTAGATCTCCAGAGCCTGCACCAAGTGCCCATATGGAATGAAGAATTTTCAGATTAACAGGCAAAAAGGGAAGCAAAATCATAGTGTCACCACAAAGGGTTCTCTCCAAACCATCATTTAATTTTCTGGCTACTTAATAATATACACCAGTGTACTATGTATATGTAATTATTTCATGTTAATCATCAGATTAGCACCTCTTTAAAACCCAGTGCATCCTTTAGACCAGAAGACTTGTCCCTATTTTACAGATAAGGAAACTGAGGCATAGAAAGATATAGTGACTTGTACCAATATGGCCAGGAGTGGAATTCAGTGTTCTTTCAGTGTTTACATGCATATAGATGTGTATATATGTGCATGCATGTGTGTGTGTGTGTGTGTGTGTGTGCAGGCTCCAGATGCTAACATCAAGAACAGCACCTATTGACCACTCCCAGCCCTTAGGCTTTCTCAGAATCCAGATACATCTGGAATTCAAGAAGAAAGGAAGGTGCTGAGACACATGCTAAATGAGATGAGTCTGAACATCTGGTCTCTAGACTTGACCTTTCCTCACTTCTCAAAAGAGGAGTTTGGTCACGTGGTTCCCAAAGTAGCATGACTCCCTGGTATTAATGTAACCTCTGGGTTCCTGCAATGTATGTTTGTTTGTGTGTTCTCTCCCTTTAACCAATCAATTCCTATTTATCCTTAGTGTTCCGGCTTGAATTTTACCTCCTCAGGAGGGTTCTACTCTCTCAGAGGGCCCTGAACTTGTCTTTCATGGCATTTAGCACAGCAGCTTAAAATTGTCCTTTAATTTGTATATTGTTTGATCAAAACCTATCTCTCCCTGGTGGGCTGTAACTTCCATGAACATAGGAGCCTTGTGACTTCCCTCACTGCCCTGCACCCAGGGCTGAGCCCTGAAACATGAGAGGTTGCTCCACCACTGTGTTGATTGAATGAATGTAGGATAGGAGCTGGTCTTGAGCTTGGTTTCTACTAACAGAAATTTGTATGACGAGTAGCACCTTGTAGAGATCAGTAAACCAGCAACTGTTCTCTCTTCATAGCAATGTTTTAAGAGTAACCATATTTATTTTTGACTTTTGACTAGCTGTTTTAATGCTTATAATGGACTGAAAAATTTACATCAGTAAGATTTTTGTACATCTGTGATGTAAATATCAGACCACTTAGATTTTTTTCATTCTGTGGCAGCCCAGCTTTTGTCTCATTACCTGAGCTATACAAGACGTGGCCAAAAGCCCTTGGGGTGGTTTTAAAAATTAAGAATGCTTATCCAAATGAACTGAGTAAAACTTCACCTTGTAAGGTTTCTTGCAAGTGCCTATTTTTAAAGCCACTTTAGGTAACCATGTGAGAAACTTCATCTCATGACCTTATGACCCCCTGTTTTAAAGCAAAGTGTTCTATTCAGGTTGGCCACTTTCTTTCTTCAACATACTTAATGCCAGATGACTTCCAGTCCAATTCAAAAGTTAAATCTGTATTACAATATGAAGACTGACTGCCATCAAAACTTCTCAAAATATCCTTGGAACTTGAGTGTTCTAGTAATGGCAGCCTCATTGTGATAAATATATAGCCTTTCAAGCTGATCAACTTGGAACACGGTCATGTTTATGTGGTTTGTTTTTTAGGACAGCCAAATTGCTTCATGTGGTCATAACTCAAAATTTCTTCAGGTTAGATTACTAAGATAAAACCAGTTTTTACATAGCCATTTTCATAGTATTTGATTAAACTTCTTGATATTACTCACGGAAGATGAAACAGTAAATACTACTATTTGTTGACATACTTTTAGCCCGCTAGGCTGTAACATCAGAAGAGTAGAGATCATGTCTCTGTATCCTCAACAACAAGCACAGTGCATAGAGGCAGGACAAATGGTGCCAACACATTCTAGTTTGCCCAAGACAGTCTTCATTTACTCTGGCTTGTACCGGTATGATTTTTAATAGCATCCCCTTACTCTTGAAAATGCCATAGAATGGGAGATAAATTACACAGCAATGAATGTTTTTGACTGTATCATGAGTGAAATAATGTATGAATAACTAAACAAACGAGACCCACATCTCTCATACATCTGAGATATGTGATGAAGCACATAAGTTGGCTTTCTGAAAACAAAGCAAATAAGCCCTAATTTGTAGTATGTGCTGATTTCTGTAGTGCCAATATTCTCACTATGTCTGATTCTAAGATACCAATGTTGTATCACTGATTGTGGGGTTGGGAAGAGTGGTGTGAGCTGGTCTGAACTGGCTTCAGCACACCAGTGTTCCAGGAATACTCCATCACTGGTGTAGTGTGGAGATACCAAACTGAACATGGGTGTGTGGTTTGTTCTAGGGATGATAGTAAGCAAAACATAACAAATGGTATGACATGGGTACCAGTCTATCAGAATGGATGCTGGTCTAATCACTGCAGACATGGACTGTAAATGAATAGGATCAACCAGAGCATCTTGGTCCTGGCCCTATGGGGACTACAGCCACCACCTTGACCTCATATGCCCTGCACACTCACTTACCAAACTTACTGACTTAGTTTGTCAAAGGCAGACCAAGGACAATAGCAATATGACTTCCAGGTCCTGTAACAATCTTTTGGTGTTTCCTGGAATTTTGAACAGAGCGGACTAGTCCTCCCCTGTGTGTGGTGTACTCTCCAAAGCTGTGAGTGGATCACAAAGCATCACAGATCCATGCTGGGAACTCCTGCTGGCCTGCCCTACTGGAGAATATTCCACAGTTTCTCTGTTACCTTGATGTGGAATTGAACTGTAGAGGAGTTAGACAACATAAGCTAAAAGTATTCTCAACCTCCCTTTGATTTAGGTAGGAAAAAAAAATTTTTTTAAGATAAAATAAAACATACTCCCAGGCCATCAAGACCACAGTTCTTAGAAGATGTGGGCAAACTTTCAACTCTGCCAAGAAATAGATAAGTGCTCTAGGAGATGAACACAGACAAACTGTTAGAGGAAAATGAGGACAAATCAAAACTCTTCCTTGGCATCTGTTTTAATCCATTTGGGCTGCTATAAAAGAATAACACAAGTTGAGTGGCTTATAAACAACAGAAATTTATTTCTGACAGTTCTCAAGCTGAGAAGTCCAAGATCAAGGCGCCAGCAGATTCAGTGTCTGATGAGAGCCTGATGCCTGGTTTGTAGACAAGTATCTTCTGGCTATGTCCTCACAAGATGAAAGGTGCGAGAAAGCTCTCTGGGTCTCTTTTATAAGGGCACTAATCCCATTTGTGAAGGCTCCACCCTCATGACCTAATCACTTCCCAAAGGCCTCACCTCTAAACACCATCATATTGGGAATTAGGTTTCAACGTAGTGTATGTAAACATTCAATATATGGCAGCATCTTGAAGGGTAGAAGGAAGAAGCTGAGTGAAGCTGCTGCTTTGATGCTGAAATGAAACCCATTTTCTCTCAGAAAACAAAGATGAGCAGGCTACATTCTTGAAGGTTATTGAACTCCTTAGACAATTGATTCCTTTTTTTTTTTTTTTTTTTTTTTTTTTTGACAATTGATTCCTGGCAATCAATGTCTTCATATGATGGTTAGAACATGTTCAGTAGATACGAGGGGGTAGATGAAAGTGTTGCTAGTTTGGAGAAGATCTATATATACATGGAATTGACTGCCACCTCCATTGTAGGATTTGAAGGCATTGAGCGCTCTCAAATCACACATAAGGGGTGACTTCATGGGTATGCAACCTGTGCAGTTATACAGGATCCTATACCAAGAAAGGCCTCACCTTTGGTTTAATGTTCTGTTGTTGCCATCTTGAAATTCTCAGTAACTTTCGAATAAGAGATCCAGGATTTTCACTTTGCACCAGGCACTGCAAATTAATTTTTATCTTCCCAAAGTGCCATTAAAGGAGATAAAGTTTTAATTTCTCAGACTGTATATCCTGAAGACAGAATTGCCATCAACATGTGCCATGAGCCACCAAGGGATGAAGGGAAAAACAACAGAAATATGTATAACTTAATCAGCAAGGATAACAGGTTTTTCCACCTGTTAACAAAAATACATCGTATCAAAACAATTAACCCCTATCACTAATCAGAAGGCATGGTTGGAAGAGGCAATAGTGGGGCACAGAAAAAGTGGGGCAGCACATAGAAGGAGTCATTTGTGGAAGGAAGCTGAAAATATAAAATAAAGAAGCAAAGACTAATTTCCTAAATTTGCAAATGTTGTTTCTGTATTGTCACCCATAATTCCCTGAATTTGCTTCCTCTCTCTTTTTCTCCTCCCTCCCTCTAGTCTTTATGTAATCATCAATAAATCTTTATGGTAGATAATGAAATGCATAAGAAGAGAGATAATGGTAAAGTACTCTGTGAGTTCAGAAGAGGGAGACATCACTCTTAGTGTGTGGGAAGATACATTTGGAGGAGTCAGCACTGCAGCTGGTCCTTGGGAGACGGGAGTGACTTGGATACAAGGTGATAGAAAGGTTTTCTAAGGAGAGAGGACAGTGGGAACAAAGGCATGAAATGAGAAAGCCTGGGGGTGATTATAAAGAACAGTGCATTGCTTTGTTCGGCTGGAGCACAAGGTTCATGACGAGGAGCAGTGGGAGGTAGAGCTTTCATTTCTCCCTCTATTGATTCTTTTCCTAAATATTTCAGATGAACAGAAGCCACAGTTTAGAGAAGGGGATGCTTAGCCAAGTAACTGGTCCTTAGCGACTAGTCTTATCTCTACCTTGTGCTGTGACATATTGCAAATTCCCAATTTGGAAAATGTATCTGTCAGGACAGACTTGGATGTACCGTAGCAATAAACAAATCCCTAAGTTCAGTGGCTTAAAAATGTTAACAAAGGCTTCTTTCTTGTTCCATGCTCCAAGTCCACAGCAGATCAGCTGGAGACTGCTTTGCTCCATGCTCTCCTCAGTCAGGGATTCGGGCTGATGAAGGCCCTACCATCTGGAGCTTTGCTGGCTGCTCTGGAAAGGGATGAGAAGAGCAAAACATATACTAGCCCTCAAAGGCTTTTGCCCAAAGAAGGCTCATGTCAGCTCCACTCACATTTCATTGGTTAATGTGTCTTATGACCACATCCAACTGAAAGAAGCCAGAGAAGATGCAATCCTATCATATACTTAGTAAAAGAAACATTAGGATTGTCTGATGAATGGCACCAGTGAATACCACGGAGAATCTCAAGGTGACTTGTTCCAAGACACCCAAACATTTGCTTCAGTCTATATATTATATGATTGGATGAATAGTTTTTACAGTTTCACATTTTGGTGCTTTGGCAATTAAAATTGATAGACTTATTTATACAATTGAAACTTTTTAACTAATTTTTTTAAAGCTCTTTACCATTTTTTTTTTCAAATTCAAGTTACCTGAGAACTGCAGACATTCTGATCATTCTGGCCCTACTTTGTTTCTCATATAGATGTCTCCAGCCTGAACTACATGATCAAGTATTACTCATGTATTACCCTGGAATTTCTCTAGTTTGGGGATGAAAGATGCATTACCACTTCCTCCTTCTTCTTCCAAGACAGACATCACTCAGCAATCATGGTCCCCTTTTCCATTGAACCAAATTTGAATTCTTATTAATAGAGTGTTCCAACTGATCAGAGTTTTAAATGAAATAAAACCAATTTATCATCCTCCTGTAATGGGGCACAGGGGTAAATATTATCTAAAAACCCAGACTACTGTCCAAGAAATCAATAGCATATTAATGGGAAGGACTTAATTTTTTAACATATATGTTGATTTGTTTGTTCTCTCATTTATTCAGCAAGAATTTACTGAGAAACTACTATATGCCAGGTACTGTTCTAGGTACTGGGGATGGTGATGGGTGAAATAAGCCTGGTCCTTTCCCCAGTGGAACTAATGTTCTAATACTGCTAAATATGTCCATGAGTTTATGTGTACAAGTGCAGGAGCAAGAGACAGAAAGGAACTGTATTGCAAGGTAGAGCAGAAAACTTTCAAGTTGAAGTAAATGGAATTTGAAAGGCCAGAGGAGGACTGAAAACCTGAGTGCTCCAAGGGGTAAAGCTAAAGAGGAAAAAAATAATCTCTAATTTTTAGCAGTAATAAAAACTGTCCTCATTCACCCTAGAGTTCAAATCAATTGATTAACACTTACTTACATATTTGCTAAGACTTGATTGGTTATCCTTCCTAGAGGTAACTTTTTACAGATTCATTCACTCATTTATTTGCTTGTTCGTCTATGTCACAGTAAGTGATTCCATAGAAGGTGAAATACAAGAAAGATAAAAAAGTCTATCTTCAAGGAATGCCCAGGCTTAAGCTTAGGGGTTTGGATAGGGCTAGCAGAGGCTGACTGTGAAGGAAATAAATACAAGACAGAGCAACAGGAAAGGTTATGGTGCCACAGAAGAAGGGGTCATCATCTTTGGCTGCACAGGGATTGCTTTGAAGAGGGCTGGAGGAAAGGGAGTAGAATTTCCCTGGAGGAAGAGGAGGCCAAGGACAATTTGAGCAGACAGAGGGGTACAGCAGGATGGAAAGAAACAGATTGGAATGAGTCTGGGGAATTTGACAGGAATCAGTAGCTTTGGAATGTTGAGGGCAAGAAGATGAGATTGGGAAGAAGCCACGGCAATAAATGAAGTTCTTGAGATGGGGTTTCAGGGAGGAAACCATGAGCTTCTCCTGACATCCCTGAAACCAGCACCCCAGGTTGCTACTCACTCTGTCATCACATAGAACCACCCCAATGCTGATGGTGCACTTGTTCCCCTTGCTCTACTGTTGGAGTCAGTCTTCCTCCTTGCTTTATAGTCCTCTGTCTGAAATATAGAAGAATGTGACCTTTGCAAGAGAACAGTATGCTCTTTCAATAAACAAACAAACAAACCAACAAACCCGACTGCATTAACGGATATGCTCTCAGTTGGTGGTATGAAAATTTTAATCTTTTTAAATTTAAGCCAACAGACCTCCATAGGTCTTCAGAACACCCGTATCCCCCAGGTCATTTGTGGTGTTAGAAGCCCAGAGTTTAAGTGTGTAGAACTTCACCTTTTTATCACTGTGAGAGTTGGGCTTAACCTTGGGTCATGTTATCTTCAAGTATTTTAACACATCTTTGTGCAGTTGGATGCTAAAGGTTGTCCTTATATGCTCCTCTTTGTAAGTGCAGAGCCCCCTTGAACTACCTAAGGACACAATGGGGTTTCATTATAACAAGGCTGTTTGTAGCATGTGCCTACTTCATTTCCCCATTTCTTTGGGGATTGGCTTTCTTTGTTTTTGGGCTCATCTATGTGGTGAAGCAATGCTATGTAATCACTATAACATTTCTTCTTCCTAGAGTGCAGAGAGACCCCATTTCCCTGTCTCTGCTGTAGTTATGTTTGGGCCATCTCATTTAATCCAGGCCAATGGAATGCATATGGAAATGATGTAAGGCCTGACCCTTAAAAACATCCTTGTGATCCTCCAGCTCTCTCTTCTCCTGCCACAGCAAGCTGGAGGCCATGTGTTCATGTGGCATTCCTACATGCGTGAATGAGAAATACGCTCACAGTGTTAAGCCGCTGAAATTTGGGGTTTGTCTATTGTGGTAGGTGGCACTAATTTCCCTAACACTACCTGGAGGAAAACCTGATGTTCCCCAGCTGGTAGGATTCTATTTCCTTTGTTTAAGAAACCAACTCCACTGAGACCTTAATCTTAATTCTACTTTCCTAGGGGAGAGAGGCTTCCATTAGCTGAAGTCAGGGCAGAAAGCCCATTGCAGAAATATGGCTTCTCCCACAAGAGACATGCAGATTGGGTGCCTGGGTGGCTCAGTCAGTTCAGTGTATGTCTTTAGCCCAGGTCATATTCCCAGGGTCCTGGGATCGAGTCCTGAGCCGGGCTCTCTGCTCAGCAGGGAATCTGCTTCTCCCTCTCCCTCTGTGTCCCTCCTGCGTGCTCCGGCTCACTCACTCTCTCCTCTCTCTCTAATAAATACATAATTTTTTTTTTAAAGAAGCATATGGACTGAGGGGGTGAGAGAGTCCATTCTTAGCAAATGGACGATTTTACATAGGTGGGTCTAACAAACAACTCAGTAGATAACTATGCTTAGAATCTTCCCAATAATCCCTGGGTAGCGCAGCGGTTTGGCGCCTGCCTTTGGCCCAGGGTGCGATCCTGGAGACCCGGGATCGAATCTCACGTGGGGCTCCCGGTGCATGGAGCCTGCTTCTCCCTCTGCCTGTGTCTCTGCCTCTCTCTCTCTCTCTGTGTGACTATCATAAAAAAAAAAAAAAAATCTTCCCAATATAGGGGAAGGCATTAGGAGGGCATTAGGAGACAGAGACCTTAGACTGAGCATTTTTGGAAGGTTCTAAGCTCCATTCTGCCAGCATTGGCCTCTGAATCTTTCCTGTTAATACTGAGACATAAACAGAGTTCAAAGGAACCATTCCTTTCAGAAGGTCCTTCACCCCATCCCAGATTCCCTGTCTTGGTTGTCAAGGAAGCTTCTAGCTGTGAAAGGGCCAACCTGGGAATCAAACCATGAAGCTGCAAGTCATTTTCCATAAGCCACTGAACAGCTGTCAGACGTTAATGAATTTGACTCAGTACCACCCAGGAGCTGAATTTTGTGGACAAGAAGTGAAAAGCTTCCAAGTCTATGACAGAGCTGGTCACACCCTCTGTTCCTTGGAGAGGAGGTAAATCTTCTCAGGGAAGATGAAGGCTTGCCACTAGAGTACCCTTGGCCACTGGGGCAGATGCACCATCCATCCCTCAGTGCTGTTTTGTAAATGCCTCCTGCCTGTGGGGCTGTGATGCTTTGTAAAGACAAATGAGTGACAAATGAGTGCATCACCCTCTGCTGACAGCTGCCTACAGAGGCAAGCAGGTCTGATTTGCAAGTGGTTCATTTACAGGTAGAATAACCCTTCAACCCTTTTTTAATATCCTGGACTTAAATGCCAACCATGGAGAGGGTGGTGGGAGTGAATGATAGCTTAGAAATGTGTGCGTGGGGGTGCCTGGTTGGCTAAGAATTCGACCCTTGACTGTTGGTTTCAGCTCGGGTCATGATCTCAGGGTCTCGAGGTCAAGCCCCTCATTGGGCTTGTGCTTAGCGGGATGTCTGCTTCCCCCATCCCTCTCCCTCTGCTCCTCCCCCTGCTTGTGTACTCTCTATCTCTCAAACAAATAAAATATTTTTAAAAACCTACATGTGGGTGTATCTGTGTGTGTCTGCGCACATGCATGCGTGTTTATTTTTCACAAGAGGGAGGAGTTGGTAGCTGGCAAGACCAGCAAAGCTCTTTAAGAAACCAGTGGATACTCCAGGAAGGGAGGGGCAGACTGGTTTAGAACATGAAGTTTTCCTGGAGGAAGTGAAAAGAACCTCCCCTGGGAGGACTAGGACAAGACTATAATATAACACAGAGTCTGATGAGAGATGGGTGGTTGACAACAATGCTGCTGTTTCTACTTCCAAAACATAGTTGGAATCCAGCCAGTCTCCATATCCACTGCCACCTCTTTCAGGCCTCCAGGCTATTGTGACAATCTCCTGACTAGTCTTCCTACTTTCCTTTTTGCCCCCTTCTAATCCATTCTCACTAGCAGCCCAAGTAATCTATTTAAAATTGGAGCATGAGCCTCCCTTGCCTAAAATTCTCCCAAGACTTGAAGAAAGCCTGTTCCTTATTGCAGGCACGATTGGGTTGAACCTCGTTTGCCTCCTTATCCTTGTGTCTTGTTCCATTCTCTCTCTCTTCTCTCTCCCTCACGGCGCTCCAATCTTCAGTTCCTTGTAGTCACTAAATGCATTCCCTTCGTCCGACTACAGCATAGGCTGTGCATCATCTTGCACAATTCAGGTCCTCTTTGCTCACTCTTCTGTTTGACCACCAACATCACCTCCTCAGGGATGCAAATATAGATCTTAGTTCTGTCCCTTGCCAGCACTGAGACCTCAGGTGGGTGGCCTCCTCTCCAAGCCTCCATCCTTCCTGGTCATGGGGATAAGAATGATACCCCCCTGTTACACTTAGTATGAGGACAACACTGTGCAGGAGAAATTTCTCAGCTGGTGCCTGGCACATAGCAAAGTGCTCAAAAAAAGTGAGTTGCTATTGTTAATAATATTCATAGTATTGCTATTGTTATTATTATTATTATTATTATGTAATTTCATTTACCCAAGACCCCAAATCCTCCCTGGAGAAGACTTGAACAGGCCTTTCTCATGGTGTGTATGTGTATTTTTTTTTTTTATCATGGTGGTACATAACCCCAGCCTTCTGTTCTATTCATTTTACACCAGACAGCATTTTACCACAAAAAGCGGCTGTTGTTTCTCTAACGGCAGTCACACACTTAATGCTTCAATTTCCACATTTTATTTTATATGTAATTTAAAGCCCATGGTGCCTTAATTGTAAAATAGGCCTTATTAAAATAATAGCTTGAAAACCAGTGGGGCTCCCTGTGCCGAGCAATGAGGGTTTTTAGCTTAACGGCTGTTTACTAGGATTTAAAAAGAGACACAACCCAAATAAAGCTGTAAAGACATTTCCAGCGTGAGTGATGGGCTGAGGACCAGCTGATAATTAAGCTCCCCCTCCCCCTCACATTTTTTTCTTCTTTTGGTTGCTGTCTGGAGCTTTCCTTAGAAATCCAAAGCACACCCTTTGCTGCTTTTATGATTGATGAGGCGGTGAGGATACTTCAGTACGAGTAAGCAACGTGGTGCTTTGATTAATGATGCTGGTGGGACTCCCAGAAGACCAAACAGAATAACACTGTTATCAGGAAAGCAGCTGAAGCTGCTGAGAGGGACAGCGGCAACCAAGCCTGTGTAGACGGGAAGGCCATCCATAGGTAGGTAGGGTCTTTAATTCAGCTCAAACCCAACCTGTCCTCCTAAAGGGCCAGTAGCCAGAGAAGAGGAGACTGAATGGCATGATTTTCCATTGAATCCACAAAATTGGCATTGAGCACAGTCAGGTTCCTTGGAAATCTCAGAGTATGATACACACATGAGCTGGTAGGAGTCTCAGGCTCTTTTATAGTCATGATGGATTTTTTCAATGTGATCTTTCTCAGACAGCAACATTCAGATGAAGAGATTTCATTGTATAAGAAAAATAATAGCGTTTATCCATTGAACACTGACTTGGACTTACACTGAATCCTCATAATACCATGAGATGGGGATTACTATTATTCTTCTTACTTTATTGCTAAGGAAACCTGGACTCAGAGAGACTTTATATAGTACAGGTCCACACAGCTCTTGAGCTGTGAGCCAGGACTCAAATCCAAGATGAGCCCATGTCTAAGCCTATGATCTTGGCCACCTACCAATCTTAGGCTTCCAAGAAGAGATGGGGGATGGGGGTATTGGGAAGACACCTGACCAGGTTTCAGAACATCTAAGTTTCAGGTCCTACTTATGCTGCTCACTGTGTGACCTTGGATAAGATGCTTACCTCTCTGTGTCCAAGTGTCCTTGAATAGGAAATAGATACATCCACCCTCCCTCACAAGGTGTTTGTGAGGATCAAATAAATTAACATTTACAAATGCTTTTTGCAAGGTAAGAACCCCAATGGACTATTTATTATAGCAAAGCTGTCAAGTGAACCCACACAGGAAAGCATTTATAAGGCAAAGCAACACTGAAAGAGCCAAGCAAATTAAGATGCCTGGTTCCAGAGGAACCCAATATAATTTTCTAACTCCTAGATGTATGACTTTGGGTAGGTCACATGATCTCTCCGAATCTCAATTTTCTATCCCGTAAAATCAGATAATACCCATCTCTCAGTATTGCTGTGAGAATTCCATGACATTATTCCCATAAAACAACTTAAACACTGCCTGGCACATGTGCCCCCTGATTGTTAGCTCGTGTTATTATTTCCTTCCCTTCAAGCCACAGTCCACTCCTCATTACTCAGTCAGGTAGGGCTGCGCCTGACTTTCTGGTCGTCTCTCTGAACCTTTGTGGCGTTATAGACTGAAAAAGGAAATATGAGTCAAAGAGTGCCCCGAGGCTCCAACACTGTGGTTTTGAAAGTCAATATGCCTGTCGATAGCAGAACTCATGGCTTCTCCAGGGACTGCCATGCTGGTGCTGCTGAGCTCCACCAGCCCTGCAATGAGAAGCTTTCTGATGGTGGGAAATGCAGCCCAGAGAAAGGGCTGTGTCATTGTCAGGCTAGAGCTTTTGCAGCCTCCGTGGTTAATAGGGATTTGAGCACAAGGTGAGCAGGACAGGCCCAGCTGCCCCCCACCCCGCCAACACCCACACAGTGGTCAGAGGTGCCACCCCTCATTTCTGCACGGACCTTTACATTTTGCTAAGTGATTTCAGGTCTCACATGCTGGACGATGAGTGGAAAAACCAGGGAAAGCCACCTCGCACCCTCTCCAGACCGACCTGGATCCATATTGCCAAGCTCGAGTTCAAAGAGTAGTGTCAACTTTCACACAACATGACACCAAACAGCCCTGGGTTTGAATCATGGTTCTGCCATTTCTGAGTTCCATCATCTTGGGCATATTCCTTAACTTCTCAACTATCTTTTTCTTCTATAAGAAAGCAGCTAAGTGCAGCGGTGCAGGAGGCAGCTCTCACATCAGAGTGCCTGGGTTCAAATTCAGGGTCTGGGGACACCTGAGTGGCTCAGCATTTGAGCGTCTGCCTTTGGCTCAGGGTGTGATCCTGCGGTCCTGGGATCGAGTTCCTCATGGGGATACCCAGGGGGACCCTACTTCTCCCTCTGCCTATGTCTCTACCTGTCTCTCTCTATCTGTGTCTCTCATGAATACATAAATTAAGTCTTAAAAAAAAAATCCAGGGTTTGATGCATCCTAACTGTGTATTCTCAGATCGTATACTGCTTTCACTGCCTATAAAATGAGAATACAAGGTCCACTGTGAGGATGAAATGAAATTAAAAATCTACGTAAAATCCTTAAAGTAGTAGCAAGCACTAAACACCTGTGGGCTGTTGTTTTTGTCTGGATGAACCAACTCTGCTAGAGTGAAAAATAAACCTGGAGAGCTCAATGGATTAGCATAATAAAAGTTTATTTCTCACTCAGGCAGGGGGAGGGATTTCTTCTCCATCAGGCAACTCAGGGCCCCTGGATCTTTCCCTCTGCAGACATTGCCCTGTCCATCTGTGGCTTCCCAGTTTGCCTTGGTAGAGAAAAAGAAGGCGAAGGAGGCATATGGCTCTTACCTCCCTTGGCACAGACGTGGCTCCTGGTGCTCCCACTCACAGCGCTTCAGCCAGAGCTGGTTCTATCGCCCCAGTCTCATTGCGAGGGAAGCAGTCATTACCGTAAAATAGGCTAAGTGCCTAAATCACAATGTCCTTGTAAAAAGATTAAGTGACAATATGTATGGAATGATTAGCACACTTCTTGGCTCATGGTTAGTGCCTGTTGTGCACCCTGGTGATAGTACTTTGAATTTGGTGCCCGTCTGACTTGATTTAGTGCAATTCTGACTTGGATTAAACCACTGGTCATTCCTTCTCAGGGTCCATTGTCAGTACCAGATTCTCTTAGTAGCCATGTTTTTCTCTTACCTTTGTCACTGTGTCCCTACCTGTCCTCAGCATTTTTTCCTCTTTCAGCACTCCCAGGGTGCCTAGCACCCTCAATGGGATCCCTTGATGCTTCTTGTTGTGGCATTCCACCACAGAACAATTTCAATGCTACATGACAATTTTTGATGTTCAAAGTGTTCTCCTCGTATTGATTGTGACACTCTGCCAATTCATACGGGAAGATTTGATTGAGTGCTCACTATCTGCCAGGAATTGGATCGCGCAGTAATGGTCACTGACCTTTGGAGGTCAATCAGAATTCTCAGCCTTGTTTCATATGAGCTAACTGAAGCTCAGAGAGGTTAGGGGACTGCCTCAAGCCACACAGCCTGTATGACATGAAGGCTGACTGAACGCAGGATGACTCCCTATCAAGAGCCCTTCCTACTGTCTTCCCAGGGCTCTGCTATTAGCTTCTGTGTATTTTCAGAAGGACTTATACACATTGTGGCCTTTCCTAAGCCTTCTTTATGTCTTTTTCCTTCAACAACTTAAACTTGAAGAATTTATTAATTTGAGCTAAACCCCTGCAGAAAACAGTAGCTTGACCTATCATTCTTCTCTGGGACATTATACGGCTGAAGATCGCTGTCTTAGCCCAGAGCCTACGCACCATTAATGGTGGAAGTCAAGCACTCATTCAAGTACCATGAACACCATTCAGGGATAGAAATCGAGCGGTGTCCCTGAATCACTGTGTGTAAGCAACAGACTTTCATCCAAATAATGAGGCTGATCTTTCCTGCCTCAATGGAAATATCCAAAAAGTGAAGACTCAGGTGATCACTGAGCTCAAGGAGCTTATACTTTAAATGGGGACCCAGGGCCAATATGCACAAAAAGAGCATCACATGGATTCTCTCTCATGAATATTATTTTTTATGTTTTATATAGCTCCATTCCCAGAGTGTAGATTCCCATGCCAGGTATTTTAGAAATATTATCTTAGAATCTCATAACCAGCATGATGTCAGGATTAGTTATCCCTATTTTCCCATGTAGAGGAGGACACCAAAGCTCAGAGAGGTTAAAGTGACTTGTCCAAGTCACACGGCAAATGTCGGAATTAGAAATTTAACTCCTAAATCTATCACTTTCCATTCCACCATACAACAGCAGGATGCCATGGAAGGGATTAGCCCAGGAGTATCTAAAGGGTGGGTTGCTTTTCTTAGGGATGTCTCCAGCATCCTGAAATATCAATATGGTATCTCAAAGGTTAATGGAGACATAGAAGAGGGAAAGCCAGTTAGGTAGGACTCTGCTTCTACCAGAGAAATTTCACTGTTGTATTTTCCACACTGGGTTTTCTCATACATATTTTGTTGGAAAATATGTATCCTACAGCATGGGACAGAGAAAAAGAAAGTAAAAAAAAAATGAAATAGAATTTAAAAAGAGGACTGAAAACAATAGTTTTAACACCATGGCCTCAATTTTAAGGACTAGACACATTAAGGTCCAGGAGATGAAAAGATTTTCCTAATGATCAAAGAGTTCTAGGTGACAGACTGTAGTTTTGAGCAGGTCTTGGCAACTTTTTTTCTGTAAAGGGCAAGATGATAAATATATTTCAGGCTTTGCAGACATGCAATCTCTTCACAACTACTCAACTCTGCTATTGTAGGGAGAAAACAGACCCAGACAATGGATAAACACATGAACATGGCTGTGTTCCAATAAACTTTATTTACAGAACAAGCTGAGAGCTGGGTTTGGCCCTCGGGCCATAGTTTATGGACCCCTGGTTTAGAACAAAGGATTCTTGACTATTTATGTAGCACTTTTTCTACAAAAACAAAGCTTCTTCCTTAATGACAGATGAATTGTACACCCCTGTTGTTTTCTTAATGTTGAGGAAAAATTGAAGATCAAAGTTGGAAAGTGCATGAGGATTTTATAAAACAAAGCATGGGTAAACAATAAGATAGACATTAGACATGTTAGCCTGGTTGGGGGCAGAGCTCCCAGGATAAGGAATAAAAGGGAATCATAAATAAGTGATTTAAAGAAAGAGCCTTGCCCTGATGATGATATTAATGTGTCATGAACTGAAAAGTGTGACTAACTCAGCTCTCTGCAATCAAGGTCCAAAATAAATTAATATATTTTGGTGTTGTACAACATTGTAAATGTACTAAATGCCACTGAATTGTATGCCTTAAAGTGGTCAGTTTTGTATTATATGAATTTCACTTCAAATTTTTTTTTCAAAGATAAATTAAAGTAAACAAAAAATGTGAAAATGAAATGGCATGGTTCTATGTGGTTGAGCCTTCACCTTGCTTCAGGCCCTGGGGCTTCCCTTAGATGGGTGAGGAAATCTTCTGCTATATCATGTGGTGGCATGATATGATTTTTTATTTTCCTGACTTGGTGTCACATAGATCTGTTTTTCTTCCTAGTTTCTTTGGTCTGCTCTTTCCTCACCAGTAAGATGCAGGTCAGCATGTGTACCATCTAGGGGTGATGTGGCCATTACATGAAATTCTGATAAAAACAGTTAAATCTAGCAATTGTTCAATAAATACAGCTTTTAATCTAGCTCTTTCTTTCTTTTTTAAAACTGGGAGAGTAGGAGTTAACCATTTTAAAAGATAATGGAGAGAATAGTGTCCTATTAAAGGGAACAGCATATAGAAAGGCATGATGGACTCCAGGAAAAGAGGAAGCTGCTTTGACTCAAATGGAGGGTGATGAAATATGGAAGCTACAGAGAAAAGCACAGACTGGATTGTGAAGGACCTGGTAAATAGGGTTTATTGGCTTGGTTGTTAATCAGGGTCATGAACAAGGTGGCTTACTTTTAAAGGGTCACTGCAGCATTAATATAGAAGCAGAGGGAGGAAAGTCGGTGACAAGTGTATAACCCAGGAAAGAGATGAGAGGGAACGAACATGGATGAAGTAAGGGGCATGGAGGGGATGAGTTGAAGATGTTGTGCAAGTTCTTACCTTGGACCCCGGAGAGATTGTGACAGCTGTTACTAAGATGGAGAACACAAGAGAAAGAGCAGATTTACAGGAGAAGATGATGAGTTCAGATTCAGAACATTACATCTGAAAGATCTTAATGTCTTTGTTTTTGAGAAATCTTTGTCTTTCATCTCTTTCTTCTTATATTCATTCATTCATTCATTCATTCATTTGTTTCTTAATTTGTTCATCATTTATGGAGCTCTTTGTATGTTACAGGCAGTATAAACTATACTCATTTTTTTTATTGCTGTGTAACAAACTACCCTCTAAATTTATAACTTAAAACAACAAACATTTATTATCTAGTAATTCCTATGGGTCAGGAATTCAAAGAATTATCGGGTGGTTTTGGCTCGGGATCCCTAAAGAGGTGGCTATAAGACATAGACTAGAGCTACAATCATCTGAAGACTTGACTGGTGCTGGTGGATCTCTTTCCAATATGAAACCGTCACATGGCTATTGGCAAGAGGCTTTGGTTCTTACCAAGTGGGTCTCTATAAAGTGCTCTCATGAGGCAAACATTGGCTTCCACCAGAGCAAATGATCACAGGGAGAGAGAGAAAGAAATCAGATCTAATTCTTCAAATAAAATATTGGCAGACTCACCTTATTCTAAGAAACAAATCACTAAGTCAAGATCACACTCAATGAGAAGGTATTACACAAAAGCATGAATACCAGGAGGTAGGATTATTGAGAATCATCTTGCAGGCTACAATAGCGCCTTAGCATCAGCCCTGGGATTGAAGTGATGAGCTAAAGAGCCACTAACATATAGTCTAGCAGAAGAGACAGATATATATATCAAATTATTATGAACATAAAATATAACAGCCCATTAACAACCTATTAGGATAAGACAATGAAGGAAAAGATACAGTAAGTTATGAGAGGTATGTACCTGGAGCACTCAACTCAAGAAGGAATAGAGGGATAAGAAATCATTTGTGAAGAAAATACACTTTTGTTGAGGCTTAAAGAATGTATAGTAGCTAGTTAGATTAAAAAAAAAAAAAAAGATGATGGTTGCCATGAAATGTTAAGCATAGTATTACAGTATACCCAGTAATCCTACTCCTAGGTATATACCCAAGAGATGAAAACATATATCCACATAAAATCTGTGAATGTATGTGTGTGTGTGTGTGTATATATATAAATGTTCATAGTAGCATTATTCATGATAGCCAAAAAGGGGAAACAATTCAAAAGTCCATAAACCAATGAATAGAAAAACAAAACGTGGTATATCCATATAATGAAATATTTGACAATAAGAAAGAACAAAATTCTGATACATGGTACAATTTGACTGGATCTTAAAAACAGCATGGTAAATTAAAAAAAAAAACATCATGGTAAATAAAAGAAGGTAGAAACAGAAGACCACATATTATATAATTCCATCTGTATGAAATATCCACAATAGGAGACAGAATGGAGCCACAAAGTAAATCAGTGAGTCCCTAAGGCTGGAGGTGGAGACAGACTGGGGGGTTATGGGAAGCAACTCTTAATGGGCAGGGGATTTATTGGCGGGGGGTGATACAAATGTTATAAAATAGGAGTGCCTGGGTGGCTCAGTCAGTTAAGCGTCTGCCTTCGACTCAGGTCATGATCCCAGGGACCTGGAATCAAGCCCATGTTGGGCTTCCTGTCAGTGGAAAGTCTGCCTCTCCTCCCTCTGCTCCTTCCCCCTTGTGCTCTCTCTTTCTCTTGCTCACTCTATCAAATAAATTTAAAAAAATATTTTTTAAAATGTTGCAAAATACATTGTGGTGATGTTTGCACAACTCTGTGACTATATCAGAAACCACTGAATTGTACCCAGTAAATGGGTGAATCTGTGATGTATGAATTATTTCTCAATAAAGATGT
Source organism: Canis aureus (assembly GCF_053574225.1). Taxonomy (NCBI): domain Eukaryota; kingdom Metazoa; phylum Chordata; class Mammalia; order Carnivora; family Canidae; genus Canis; species Canis aureus. The sequence goes on from NC_135614.1 coordinate 53,723,294, forward strand.
TTTTAAAAAAAAGATGATCGGAAAGGCACTGCAGCAAGAGAATCACCAGTAGTGGAAGAAGACACGGTGCGTGGGAGAAACTCAGTGTGTCTGGAGCACAGAGAGGGAGGAGAGAAGTGGTATCAGATGAGTCAGGGATTAGACCCTACAGGCCTTAGTGACTCAAGAAAGGAAATTGGCCTTTATCCAGGGCAGTGGGAAGCCCCTGAAAGCTTTTAAGCAGGGAGTTACATGATCATATTGAAGGTTTTCAAATTTTATATAATAAGTGCTTAATAAACTAAAGCTAGTATTTACATTGTGGATAGATTAACAGGATAGGCAGAGGTACTGAATACCTTATTTTTCATCATTTTCCCCTGGGGAATGTATCTCCCAAAGTTTTGGGGTAGTGCTTGAGCCCTTTGTCATTATGAGTGTCCTGCTTGTTTTCACATGCTTTTCATGCACTCCCTTGTATCCTAAATGGCTCCATATTGCTCAATGTGGGGAGACAGGTAGCTGTGGCCACCCTTGGGTGCTGACCCAATGTTCCCACGTTGCAGAGTCCCTGGGACTCAGGGCTTCAGTGAGCTCTTTATCCTCCTCCAGATGGCCAAGTGAAAGAAATATCTGGTAAAATGTTAATTCCACCTCATTTAATGCGGTTTACATAGGTGTGGTGCAGTTGAGGCCTCTACAGGAAAAGCTGATTTCAAGTTCTGGCACAATGATTAGCTGATTCACAAAAGATGTGAGTCTCCGTTTCTTCCCTGCACATCTGTCCTGTCTGCTTTTAATTTGGAAGCACCAGTTTTAATTTAGCGGCAGGACTGTAAACTCCATTTCTGTGAACACAGAATGACATACTTTGTGGAACGGGGGGCCTCTCGCCAAGCTCTGACTCTTAAGTAATTGATGGCTAGTGACTCGCTGAGAAACGCTCCAATGCGAACACTTTCCATGGCAAAAACCCTGTCATATCAGCTGGATTGCAATTGAACCTTCTGGGCCACTGCCCATCTAAATACAGGCCATGATTTTTAACCAAGGCCTCCGGAGCCCAAAGGGAGCCTCTAGCTTCATTCTAAACATTGAAGCTCTATCCAACCCATAACTTCCCTGTGTCCCTCACACTTTGTTGGAAGCTATGGCCCAATGCAAAGATTTCCTCATCTTTGGAAGTCAACCATATCAGGAAGGAGGCTTCAGTGTTAGGGGTTGTTTTGTTCTGGTGAAAAGGACACTCTTTTCATCACATTTGAAAACCAATTTTTAAAAATCTCACTCATATCCAATATTTTGTGTGTGTGACAGAGAAAAAACAGGCCTGGAGTTACATCACCCCTGTGGTTTAAGAAATCTTTTTCATAATATGTACACTGTTTGAGGGCTGGGATTTTTGGAAAGGGAAGGATGGGATAGAGCAAGAGGGATGGAGAAATAAGACAGAAACATAAATTGTCCTCCAAGTAAGATGGAATGGATAAGCAAAGGAAATAAAATTGGCAAAACTTCCATGCGTTCAGAATCCTCTAAATAGAGAGATAGCTGGTGCAAAACTCTACAATACCTGTTTGCTCAATTAAAATTTTTTCTTTAAATCTATCTTTCTTAGATCACCATTAAATACCTATCACTTATCACGATGTCTGGCATAAAGTAGATTTAAATACTTATTTCTGAATATGCAAGTGAAGAAATGAGTACTGAGTGCTTACCATGTGCCCAGCACTTGCTGTGGGTCACAAGGCCTGGAGGACCCAGCTAATGGACCTTATAGGCAGCCAGGTGTACGATAATGGTAAGGGGCCAGGCCTTGGAGTGAGCTAGTCCTAACTCTGAGTTTAGGTCCTCTGCCACTTACTAGCTGTGTGGACGTGGGGAAAACTATTGGAGCTGCCTAATTCTGAGTTTCCTAAAATTGAAATGGGCACAATAATAGGACCATCTGTGGTTGGTGGGAGGAGGTAAAGGGTGGAAGGTACTTACAAAAGTGCCTGGAACATAGGAAATGCTCAGTAATAGTTATATATTACTCAACCATTATATAGTTTGGAAATGGCACATGGCAGACTCACACAATCATTCTTGCCTTGGCTCTCCCCAGAATGTTCTTGAATTGCTACCTTTGTTTCGCATCCAGTTGGTTGCCAACTCCTTTCCAAAGCCATAGTGAGACCAGTACTGCATACTCTTGTTGGTTTTACTTAAGTGTGAAGAATCCCATTGTCCTGAAACGAATGAGGGTTTTGTGAAAATCGTTTCTTCGTGGAGGACAGTGGCACTCAACTCCAGAACAAACAAGAACATCCCAGATGGTTTGCAAAGTATTTTAGATTTTGCCAAGCATGTTTTCCTCTAATTTTAAATTCCCTATGTTTAAGTGAAATGTAATCAACATATTTCTGGTCAAGTACATTTTGGGGAAGGAAGCGCAGAAAGCATATGGGAAAATCCTGCCATCAGCAACGAGAGAGGATGCAGTATCTCAGGGGTGTGAGCATCTGGGTGCACCGACAGGGCAGGGTCTGGACGAGGAGAAGGAGAGGAGAACACTCCTGACCCTCCTCCCCCAGTCATCACTCACAGTACTCTCTCCCCCACTCCATGTTCATGCGAGGCTTGTTCTATTTGAGTTAGATTGTGGGGTGGGGGTGGGGTCAATGAACTTCCTTTGTAAAGGTCCAGTTAGTCAATGTTTTTGGCTTTGTGGGATGCATGGTCTGTTGCAATTACTGAACTCTGCTATTGTAGCACAAAACTACTCATAGATAATACACAAACAAAAGGGCAGGGTTGTGTTGTCCTAATGAAACTTTATTAAACAACAACAAAAACCATTAGGGCCAAATTTTCCCAGTTGGCAGTTGTATACTGGTCCCTGGACTGGCTTATGCAAGTGAAGACAAACCACCCTGAGACAGATTCTCCAGGACTAGATAACTCAGGACTAACCAATGAAGAGGCTGGCCCCAACTAAACAGCAATTCAGTGGCAAGATATCAAGGGGCCTACAGGTATACCTTTCAGGAAGGTTCATATCCTGGTCCCATCAATTATTAGCTGTGTGATTAAGACAAGTTATTGAATCTCTATAAGCCTTGGCTTGCTCATCTGTAAAATGGATACAATAATATTGCTAATGTTATGAAATATTATAGCATTATTAATTAATATTATTTAATCTTCTCATTGAACAAGGTATGCTGTCTAAAGATTCCATGCAATATCTGGCATCTTGTAAAAGCTGCTATCCGGAGTGGATGAAGCACAGATTTTGGAGCCTGTGGTCCTTGAGGCCTGCTGTTGCTTAGTCATCTAGACCAGGGGTCAGCAGTCTTTTTCTGTAAAGTGCTAAGAATAAATACTTAAAGCTTTGCAAGCCAAAGGTAGTTTCTGTCATATACTGTTTTAACTTTATAACTAATTTTAAAATGTAAAAATCATTCTATCTTTCTCAGCTTATATACGATACAAAACCAGGCTATGGGTCACATTTGGCCTGAGGGCCATTGTCTGGTGACCTCTGCTCTAGACTACAGCTGCCCATTAGAAATAGAGTGTGAGTCATATTTGTGGGGCACTTATATCATTTAAAATTTTCTAGTAGCCACATTAGAAAAAGTTTCTAAAAAAGTAAATTTTAATAATATATTTTGTTTGGCCATTTAAACTATTCCTTCCATAAGTAATTAATTAAAAATCATTAGTGTGAAATTTTACTTTTTTGTCTTTTATCTTTTTGCACTTTGAAGTCTGTGTGTACATTACATTTACAGCACATCTCAACTGCTGAAAAGCCACATGTGGCTGGTGACTACTGGGTTGTCCAGGGCAGCCCCATATCTCAATAATTCTTTCCAAAATGAGCATATAATAGCATTTGCCTTTTAGGGTCATTGGGAAGATTTAAAGAGATAATGCACGGAAGGCACAGAGCACACTGCCTGGTACAGAGTAATCTTTAAATGCCAGCTCATCGTGGCTAATAAGAATCACTGTGCATTGCAATAATGCTAATGATTATTTTGAGGGACTGCCTGTATCTATTTCTTCCTTCTGGGAAAAGTTTGTCAATCCTGGTGATCAGAGGCCTTTCACAGGACTCTTCTCCCCAAGTTTGCCTTATCATTTCTTCCAGGAGCCCCTAAAGATTCTGGCTCGTTCCTCCGAAAATGGCAGCTTTCCTGAGGCCGAGGACACAGGCAAGAGTCGGGAGTCAAACACGGAGTTTAAGGAATGAGCCGCAGCCCACAACTTCTCTGGGACACTGCGATGGTGAGCACCGCCCAGTCTTTCTGAACACATGCTCTTAGGCCGGTGCTCCAGGAGAGCCCCCGGCTCCATCTAATAGCATGTGGTGCGTGTCTGTGTTTCCCCTCTATCCTGTACCATTTCTTATTCTAATTCCTTTTTTTTTTTTTCTGCCATGTAGATGCTTTGCCAGCATTCCCTACAGGTTGGCAGGAGGAGCAGACCCATAGGTTTTCAGAGAGAGACTTTTTGAGAAGCTCAGGAAGTCTTGCATGTGAGCCAGGCACTCTAGGGCTGTTGCTCTGTGCCCTGAAAAGCTGGGAATTGCTGAACATCCCCATCTGACCTGGTACTTGCCTAGTCAAAAAGCAGGGCACTCCAGTCTGTGCTTCTCATGTTAGGATGCACATCTGACTCTCAGTGGGAAAGCATCATTATACACCAGAGGGTGACCCGGGTTTCTGGGGAAAGCCAAATCAGATGGATGGGGAGAATGTTCCTAGACTTAATACAGCAAAAATTCTTTCTGCTTGAGGTCGTCTAGTATAACTTCCTTGAAGAGGTGGTTTTTATATTGAACAACTCCAGGTCAGGGGTGGAATGACATCACCCACTCATGAAACCCAATCCTCTGCAAAAAGTCCCTCACTTAGCATTTTAAAGAACAAGATCTTTGGAACCTAATCCTTGCTCTGCCACTTACCAGCTGTGTGACCTTGAGCTAATTACTTAACCTCTCTGAGCCTCAGTTTCCTCATCTTTAAATGTGGATAACCATATTCTGGATTGGTTTACAACTGTATAATGGATTGTGGGCAGGACTCAATTAGCTGCCATTAGTTATGGGGCAGGTTTAATTAGCTCAGAGCTTGGCATATAATAGGCACAAATAAAGTGGTAATTAATTATTACTCTCTTTTTTCAAGTGAGGTGACTGGCTACTTTGACCAAACTCCTTTCTTCTCTCTCCCATGCTGTGCCCTGGCCTTTCTCTTGCATCCAGCAAGGTTCAAAATGCTGCCTTGTGGATATAAGCTCACTAGCCCTGAGCCTTCACATAAGGTGAGTGATGAATGGAAACAAATAGGCCAAGGAGCTTGACTGGGAAGTTAGTGGAGAAGACCAAATGCATTTTCCTTTGTCATATGACTTGTTTTTTGAATAGGAGAGCCTTCTTCCACCTTGCCCTACAGGCTGCAAGTAAACACGCAGGTCTCTGACAGGAGCATTCACATGGTTGGGGTACCAAATTTTGCTACTCCTATCAGGAAATGCTGTAGTGCTTAAGCAGGTGTAGTAGTACTGATCTCCAGGAAACAAGAGGATTTCTGAATCTCTCTTAGATTCATTGATACTGTTATTCAAAACGAACCACTTGGAGAAATGAACATACACAGTACACATTGACTTACTTTGTGACATTCATACATGTGGTCTAATCTTGATGCAAAAGATTGCAGCTGATTTGTATGAATACAAATTTTACCTTACCAATCCTCTTACTCTACAAAAAAGGGCAGCATTTGTTACAATTATCATTACTATTAAAAGTGAGAATAAAAGCAATATTAATGAACCGATAGATTTCCTTCCATGCTGTATCATGACTTTTATAAAGGCAAATCCAGAGGTGTCTGGGTGACTCCTTGGGTTGTGTCCAACTTGTGATTTTGGCTCAGGTCATGATCTCAGGGGTGATGGGATGGTGTCCTGCGTCAGGCTCCAAGCTCGGTGGGGAGTCTGCTTGGGATTGTCTCTCTCTCCTCTCCCCCTTTACCCTTCCCACACTCTTGCAATCTCTCTCTCTAAAAATAAATAAATAAATCTTTTTTTAAAAAAGGCAAGCCCATGTATCTTTGAGCCCATAGAAAGCCAAATCTTGAATTAACAAGCATTTCAGTAGAATTTGAGGAATGTAATACTGTTCTGACTCCTCTCTGCTCCTAAAATATCCTTTACTCTAATCTAAGGGTTGGCAATTTTTTACCATAAAATGCCAGATAGTGATTATTTTAGGCATGGCAGCCTATCTGGTTGTCATTGTGGGGACAGAGCTGTCTTAGATGGTACATAAATTAATAGCCATGGTTGTGTTCCAATAAAACTTTATTTACAAAAATATAGAACAGGCTGATTCTGACATGTGGGTCCATAGTTGGCTGACTTCTGTTCTAGTCAAACAAATAATGAAAAAAAAAATCTCTGAAAAAAATCTCAACAAATTTATTTCCATTATCTCTGTGTAAGGTAAACTCATGATAATAATAATGTGGGAAGAGCACTGTCCGAGCTGTTCAAATATTAAATGGCCCTCCTATGCATGAGCCACTGTTGCTTTCTTTCTTTTTTTTTTCAGGTAAAATGAATATGAGTGTTCCAAAATCAGAATGGGAGATGTTGGGAAGGCTATTATTGAACTGAATAAAAGTAGTGTTAGTTTATTTATCCAATTAATTCATTCAATACAAATTTACTGGAAATCTATGGTATGCCAGACATTAAAAAGAAAGCACTTTTAGTCATCAGTGACCAGGCAGTAAGAGAGGCTTTTGGTTTTGTTCATTTTAAGACATTTCCAATACTGCTGAAATCAGACTATGAAAGAAATTCTCTGTCCTGTTTAGGCAAAAAACATAATAGTAATTCTAATCCTGGCTTTCCATAATGAGAGCCCTAAAGTATACATGGGGATAATTAAAAACAAAAAAATTAAAAATAATAAAAAAGCTGGTTATACTAGTGTTGTAACTTGGGCACTGACACCATATGACATAATTGGTGCTCGCCTCCAAGCTTCATCTGAATCCAGCATTCTAAAGCCCTTTCGTAACAGCCAAGAACATCTGCTCTAAAGAGGAGCTCTACACCCAGGCAGGCAGGAAGAATAGTACAGAAGGGTGTGTTTTCCTTAAAGTGCAATAATATGTTATGAAAGTATCAAATATCTACAGTCGTGACAATAATTATATAAACATAGACTCCAGGACTGGAGGAATAAAGATATATCAATTAAAAAAAAAAACTCACAGGAGAAGCAGCATTAGATATTGGGATAGGGGTTCAGTTACTTTTCTAGGGTTGGAGTTGAACATATTTGAAAGGAGTGAAGATGATCCTAGTGATGTTTTTATTATTATTTCTTTTCCTTCAAGACTTCCTCACTTCAAGCAAGAATTATTTATTAACAAGTGGAAATCATTACTTTGGGATTTTATTCATCACAACATTATACGGAAAAAAATAGGCTCCCAAGCTGACTGAATGTCATCATGTGCTTTCCCCACTTTTTCTAAATTGAGCTCATCCATAAATTTTTAGAAATAGCATCTTTAAAACCCACCAACAAATTTTTCATGGCAGAGAATGCCCTTCTTGTTCTGACACAACCATTTGAAGATTTTTCCACTCCCTTCCTAATCAAGAAAGAGAGAGAGAGAAGCAAACAGTGAGAAAACATTCTGAAACAGGAATTAGGTTACCCACGATTTCTTCAAAATTGCAATTGTTTGTGGATTCATATGGTCTCTGGAGGATGGAGCAAGATGTATTTCATCAAAGTGTTGAAGCCCGTTCTGAATGAGATTGATATACTGCATATGTGTGTCCGAGTGTGCCAGGTCAATCACTGTGTGCCTGGCTCCCTCTCCAAGGTTAATGAGATAAACTGGACTCTTGGGGAGGGGGCTGTCTATTTAGCACAGTCAACACGGCCAATTTTTAATGTTGAGAAGTTCAGAAGATGGAAGCGTGTTTGCAGTGCCTGGATTCTCTCAATGGAAGGGCTTATCAGTGGAAGTTAAAATGGCAGCTGAAAGTTCCAATTTCTTTCCCTTTTTTCCCCAGTGTTTTTTTGGTAAGGATTGTTCAAGGGTGGTGGAGGGATGAGCCATAGCAACTTAAAAGTGTTAACTATCTCGAAGACAAAACATTAGGTCTTAGCTTATGCATCAAATTTGCTAGTGCATACATTCCCAAATTTCAAACATGTTCATCTCATTTTTGTGATTTTTGTCAAATTTGTGTATCACTTAACTATTATTTACTTAATATTTTTCTTTAAAATGCTTCCTTTTCCCTCACTTAGATAAAGTTGCATAGAAATAAAACTTTATATTACTGCTACTAATGGAAAAACATTACCACTTGCCATTAAGGAGTTTACCACAAAAACATACGAGCAAGGAAAACTAAACCACGCTATTAAAATCTAGCTAAATACATTTGCCTGCTCAAAGCTCCATGCCTGAGCTCTCTCTTTAAGGGAGATTAGCAAGTGTTAAAGAAACTCTGAGGCAGGCTAGCACCTAAGACTTGCTTCGTGTAGGAATCAGAAAGAGTGACTGCGAAAGGAAAAAGGATGAACCATCTTACTATGTTGTTCAACATCCCTTACTGTCTACTTCCTAAAGTGAACCCCAGGACACTAGGCATGCCTCTCATCTCATCAGCTACACACCCCACAATTTGGGAACCTTGTTAGCGGTCTGAATGCTTTTAAACACCTTTTTTAGGGGATCCCTGGGTGGTGCAGCGGTTTAGTGCTTGCCTTTGGCTCAGGGCGTGATCCTGGAGACCCGGGATTGAATCCCACGTCGGGCTCCCGTTGCATGGAGCCTGCTTCTCCCTCTGCCTCTCTCTCTCTCTGTGTGACTATCATAAATAAATAAAATTAAAAAAAAAAACTTAAACACCTTTTTTAGGCTTCAGAAAGTGCTTCCACATACAATGTTCTATTTGGTTTTAATGACAACTCAGGTGATGTAGACAGAGCCATAATTATGACTTTTATTCTATTGGAAACAAAAGCACAAAACAAGATATTTTCAGATTCACATAGCAAGTCCATGGCAAAGCCCTCTCTAGAAATTGGTTTGTTTTTTGAAAAATACATTTTGAAGGTTATTGATAAATTCTCCATTATATCTTTTATAATGAATCGTGAGGCTTCTATCAAGTTTTTTTTAAGTCACCTTTTCCCCTCAAACAAAAGATATTTAAAAACAAACTCACTTATTGACTCAACACTCGACCTTCTGTGTTCATCAATGCAAAAGTTATGACAGGCCTCCAAATTCTTCTCATATCAGCATTTTACACAGAAATGGAAATAGAAAAATGAGCACCTATTAACTATTTGGAGCAGCAGCATTCAGGCCTCTGGACTCTTCCCTGAGTCTAGTGGTTTCCAAAGGCAACTTTCACAAATGGTTGTATTTCTCATCCATGTACCACAGAAAACTAGCTATTGCCACCAAGAGAGACTGAAATGTATGGGTCTTGTGTATACAGTAGGTATTACAGGACAATCATCTGGTTGCAGGGTTGGATTTTATGAAATTCCCTGAGGTCTCCAAGCTTTGATTCACATTATGTCTCTACTGCAATAGCAATTCAACCATTTGGAGCCTGGTTGGTTTTTATTTACTGGAATGAGTGCTGAACAAACCGATCGATCACCAATCCAATTTGGTTATCTTGTATTACTGAAATAACTCTGCCAAGTAAAATAACCAATCCTAGTTATGATGATGGTAGAGTTGGAGTGCTTACAGAGCAGAGGAGATGAACCGTTAACTTGATCAGCTGTATAAACAAAGTTTCTGACCAGTGGAAAATGTTAGTCAATATCCAAGGCAAGGGAAGGGCTTTAGATGAAAAATCAGAGAGGCTGCTAATGGAATATAACGTGTCCCTAGACCCGGAGGGGAAAATAGACAGAAGGCTCCTTCCAATAGTTGGTTTAAGGATCAGTAAAAGCCTTTGAGTTTGATGCGGCATCAGGGGGAAACACAATGGAGGGCATGCATCAGGGTGAGGTATTTTCTCATCTGCCTGTCCAGCTCCTGAAATTGTGTTGATTCTGAGTCTGAGTCATTAGGTTAGAAAGATGTGTTGTTCATTGCTGGAGCCATATCAGATTTAGCAAGGAAAGTACAAAATGTAATAAACATGTAATAAACATCTTTCTGAATCCTGTTATTTTAGAGATGTCCAAAAACTGTGAGGACTTGAGTAGTTCTAACAAAGTTACTCACATTATATACACCAATCTAATTCAGTTGGAAAATTCTACACATCTGAATGATTCTACTACAGAAGGCTACGGACAATTTCGGAGTAAGTTCTGTTGTTATGAAAATACCAGGTTTATTTGACAATACACATTTAGCATAAGCGTGGGTTGCTATATGTGTTCACAACAAATTATTTATAGACAAGACTGTAAGCTCTTTGAGAGTAGGAGCTCTGTCTGCCTCTTTCTGTGTCACTGAATCTCACACAGTCCCGTCACATGATAGTCAGTTCAGTGAATTTGTATTGAATGAATTTGTATATAATGAATGATATTGTGGATTACATATTAACTGACAAATCTTTCCTTAGCCCTCTTGTCCAAAGAACTAAATTAAGAGATAAACTAGACATAAAATAATGGCCTCACAGTAGGTGAAGATTAGTCTAACAGGGAAGTTACTACAATCAATCACTTCCAAGTTGAGCCCATGAATTAGCCCTGAGCCCACACAGCTCAGAGTTGGCATTGTATTATTCAAATTTTTTAAAAACTCAATTTTGTATCAAAAGCTTTAAAGAACCTCTATTATTTACTCCAAAAGGTCTGAATATGTGATGAAACCTCTGCCAATACTTTTAAAATTAAAACCTAAATTAAAAGAAGAAGAAAAATTTTAAATAAAAAATATTTTTCAAGTTAAAAATATTTTGACCAGTAATAATAGCACACATGTATGACAACTATTCCCCCAAGTCCTTCTCTCCCTCTTTTTCTTTTCTAAACATTCTCTCAGATACACAGAAAATGTGGCTTTTCTATCCCCTACTGACTCTTGCTCTTTATGATATAGTTTAAATTAGTTCTTTCTTTAATTTTACTAACTAGATTCTCGACAACAGAAAAAGATTCTGGATGCTAACTTGGCAATAAATAATCCTTTCCTGCTCAGAAAAATTGGGGAAAAGGCAAAATTGTGTCTCATGCATAAATAATTTTTGTTCTTGTAACACAAGTAATATGGCTAATTGCATCCTGGGGGTTTCTTGGACCTGAAATAACATGAAGAGCCATGCAGCCTGAAACTTCATGAAGTTCTGGTTTCAGTAAGTCATGACGGGCACACATGTGCATACCACTAAGTCACTAAGCCACAACATTCTGTTTTGACATAGGAACTAGTAGAGACAGGAGGATCAGCAGTAGGAAAAAGGCCTGGAGAATGGACCGTGGAGATGAGGGGCTCTCACTGGACCACAGAAGCCTTTCCCGAATCTCCCAATAGAGCTTATATGAGGCCAGGGCAGACTTGCTTTTGGCATATGCCTTCTGGTCCTATGTTTATCTCACTCTAGGCTTGGGGTTTTCACACATCCACTCTGGCTCATTCCCTAGCACTAAAAAAACAACAGAAATTACTAAAGCTTTTGCTGTAAGAGATTTAAACATTATTACTCTCTGTTTTCATTTTTCAGCTTAAAATCTCCATTTGCTATATGATCTTAAAGACTGATGAATCAAAGCAAGTTGCAACATTATTTTGGCTTTCTCAGACTCTTGTTTTTCTCTGACAATAAATCTGGGTGCTGTGAGTTCTACTTTGTGTCCACTCTGGCTGGGTGCAGATGCTGCTGCTCTATCTAGAATCAGTTCCTTTAAGAAAAGTTGCTCTTAATGGGGGCGGGGTGGGGAGCGGATTTGCCCCTTCAGAGAACAAGTATCAATGACTGAAGACACTTTTGGTTGTTACAACTGAGAGGCAATGTTATGAGCATCAAGTGGGTAAAAGCCCAGGAGGCTTCTAAACATCCTACGATGTGCAGGACTGTCCCCCCAATGACAAAGAATGATCCTACCTTGAAAGTCAATAGTGATGATAGATGGAGAAATCTTGCTTTAACAATATTTGATTCAGTAGCATCATGCATATACTTTCCGGGCTCTGGGTGTAGCCACACATGCCTTATGGGAAGAACCAAGTTCTACTTTCAGCTCTGATAGTGGGGGTCACCTCTAATAAGAAAGTTTTTCTTCAAGTTTTGAAGTAAACCACATTTTTCTCATCTGCCATTAGTACCTGAAATTTCTACTGTTGGTCACTCTTTTCATATACGAAACCCTTTGTGAAATTTCAGTAGGCCACGCATTTATTCACACATAATGTAGTTTTTAAATTCTTACCATGTGTTGGCCAGTGCTATTCAGGAGTAATCACCTATCTTAATGTGAACTCATTTGCCTCATTAGCTGTTGTAAAAGCAACCATTTCTGAAGTTAAACAACTTAGAGCATCCTACTTAGAGATGCCCATATGAGAAGCAGCTCCATTTCAAGTACATTATGGAACAGGAAATATCTGCCCTTTAGGTTAGTGCTGTCCTAAGATGCGGATAAGAAGAATCCTGCCTTGAGCTTTAGAAGGTGCCCCTGGACCTTGTCCACAGGGCCACAGGAATGTATCCATCCAAAGCTTATGTCATGTCTCCTTCTAGACCACATTTTGGGTACCAAGGACGTTGGAATTGTCTGTCCAAATGACTCTGAACCCACCTTCAGGACTTGAATAAGCTTGTTCTAGCCAGTTCTCTTGTGGGAGCAGATGTACAGACGTAGGCATCATGAGGCCTAAGCAGGAGCAGCTGTTGGGGTAATGACTCAGACTAGGGTATCTATGGTGGATATGAGGCACCCACAATGTGGAACAGCATTGGGTGTGTGAAGACAAGAGAGGGGGATGGGAAACCAGGCACCAGGAGTCAGGTCTTGCCTTTCCATGGTTTGGTGCTAACTACAAGGAGTCCAAGAATTCTAAACTAGAACATAAGATGTTATAAAGAAACATATGTCGAATTATGAGGGGAAAGTATTTTATTCAATAGTTAGCTGGATTATAACTGAAATGTTTGGTTATATGGTACTTGGATCTTCATTTTAACACTTGCCCCAAGTCCCTTAATTTGAGAGGGGGGTGAGGGGAGAGGACTGTTTATTTTCTCTATGCAGAACTCCTCAGGATTCAGGGCATACTTCTCCCAGGTGGGAATCACTAAGACTGCTCTCGAAACCTTAGTTTCAGCTGCTTCCCAAAAAGACTGCCAATCTTTTGTGGACTTTATTTTATGCAGCCTCCACAACAAGTCAGCCCATCTTAAACTTATTGGCATTTTCATGTGATGGGGCAATAGATCAACAAGAAGAAAATTATGTTTCTATAATTACTTTGCTGAGTCAGAGCCAACAGAAGGAAAGAACCAGAGGACACGTAAAACGCTTGTAGGAATAGGGAGAGGAAAGAGGTCCAGAGAAAAGATGCTTAGCGGGAAGGGGGCGCTCTGAGCAGTTAGGGTGACAAAATCGGACATTTAACAAAAGGGGATAGGAAGTAGGGAGAAGGCTTTGAAGAAAGGATGGGCACCTAATGCAAAGAAAAAGAGGGAAAAAAGGGGAAAAAAACCAAACTACCTTTCTTTTCCTCCCATTCTGTTTATTGTTTCAGAGAGCTGCAAAAGGAGAACATTGAACTTCTGGTTCCATTTTGCAGCAATTTTGACATTGTGCAGGCTCCTGAACATCACGTCTGAGAAATGGGGTCCTCCTCCTGTCCCAGCTCTATCCTGAGATCCTGGAAAGGGGGTAGGATCCAGGAGGATGCTATGCTTGCATCCGATATGGCCTAAATCCCCAGGACGTGTCTCCTGCCTTCCTTCACAGGGGGAGGCACTGACTTAGTTCCAAGGAGAGGGTTACAAACTGTGGTTCCCACACACCCTGTTCCTTGTCACTCAGATGGAAGGTTCAGACCAGAGGGCCAAGCGGAGAGAGGCGGGAGTGAGGGCCTCTGTTTAAAATGAACAAAGGCCTAGTTTCAAGATACTTGGGGACCTGTTCTGTAGGAACAAGATGACGCCCAGAGGCTGGCAATTACTGGAGCGCTCCTGAAGCACACGCACGCCATGGAGTCACTCACTGGGGCTCCCAGCCCCCGGTGAGGTCCTGGGAGCCAATTCCACAGCCAGCCAAAGGCAAGACTTGGCAGCCTGAGTGATTAATTGCCTTTGTTTCCTCACAAAGGGAGTGCACCCCCTAGAATCAGGCAGTAGGAGGGGAGTGGCCTCCACCAGGAGGTTCCCCCTTCCTCCCTCAAGTCCAGGGTGTGCCTGGGAAGGAGCTTCTGTGCTTTGCTCTGGGAAAAAAAAAAAAAAAAAAAGGTATCTTTCCAAGAGAAAATTATACAGCTCAGAAAGTTAGTCATTAATGTAATGGTCTGAATCTACAATGAGAAAAAGATTGAAGCTGACATGATTTTTATCTTTGATATTATAGCTTCTGAAGTTGAGAAGTAATTACGTATGTTAATATTACATCCATCCGATATTCAGTGAATTTTTTTTTTTTTACAACTCTTTCTTAATTAATCTTCCCTCCCCAACCCCCCCCCCCAACCTCTGTTCACAGTGCTGGCAAACCGTCCTGAAATTGATCTGGGCTGATGCAAAAAGAACACAGCGAGGAATCAGGAAGATCTAGGTTTGAATATAGACCGATGTCTGATCTTGGGCACACAGTAGATAAATAATACAAATAATAATCGGTGCCGACTGAAAATGCATTGTCGTACCAGGCACTATGTGAAGGCTTCACACACACATTATTTCGTGGAATCCTCACAAAACCTTATGGGATGTGAGTTCCTCTCAGGTGCATTTTGGAGATGAGGAAACAGGCTTGTCAGGGTAGAGCCCGAGCTCATGGCTGGAGTGGCTTGTGCACAGCAGACCAGGTCTCTGAAGATACCGTCACCTTTCAGCTCTGTACTCTGGGATCTTGTGCTGAACATAGAGGTGGGGGGAATTGGGGGTGGAAACAGTTACTCCCACTGCCTCAGATCATCCTCCTTTCTCCATCACACACCTTATATTTTAACAGGCTAGGGCTACCACATGTTCCAGGCTTCTATCCTACCTCTAACCCCCCAAGGACCGAGTAACCGAAAGCATCAGAAAAGCAATAACGAATCTCTCTCTGCTCTTCCCTCCTCAGCAGAGGCCAGGAGTCCCAGAGTGCTGGAGAGAATTACAAAAGCAAGGAAGCCGCAGCCACTGCCCTTCAGCTTAAAATACAGGCACATTAAAGAGACACCACGTGCAAATCACAAAGAACCTGGCCACTGTCCTCACTGTTTCAATTCTCTGGCAGACCTGGGGCCCTGAGATGCCGATTGCTGAATCTCACATTCCTGGAGGATCTTTGAGTGTCTGCCCTTTGATGTTTGACAATAAGAACAGAGTTATGAAGATAGATTACATATATATGTGATTGCCAGTACAGGGTCCAGAAGTCATTTAATATTGTCATTATCCCTGTCACTGTTATTGGATCTTGAAGTTGAAGATGATTTGGATAAAAGGAGAAGAGGAGCTTCAGGGAGATGGAACAGAGGAAGGAAAGGCTTATAAGCATAAGGATTTGTTAGAGGATACCTGTACAAATTATAGGTACAATTTTCAAATTTATCATTTTATCCAACAAATATTTATTGAGCACCTACTATTCTCTAGATCCTGTGTTAAGCTCTGAGCAGGAAGATAAAACAAGAGTCCTACACTCAAAAGGCATAATAATAATCCTGGGAAGACAGACATTGCATAAAGTCAACAAACGAATTAATGTGATTACAAAGTGTGAGCAATAAGCGCCATAACTTAGGTTTATGAGAAAATGACAAGGGAGCAATTTATAATGGGTGTACCTTTAGGTAGGTTGAGGATGACACTCCTGAGCGGGGGTCTTAGGAGCTGAAACCTGAAGGGAGAGCAAGAATTGGTGAGGCAAAAAAAAAAAAAAGTCGGTGAGGCAATGAATTGGGGGAAGAGTGTTTGATTTCTAGGGAACAGCCTGTGCAGAGTTGCTAGGTCAGGAAAGTCAGGCCACAGAAGGGTGGGGAAGGGATGGGTGGTCCTCTGTTCGACCCTCGGCAGGCTCAGGCACCAAACAAAGCCTATCACCTCCTCCTTACCTTAGTTCTGCTCCTCACCCCAGCACCTCCCTATGCCACACACCACGGCTCTGTGGATTTGGCCTTCTCTTCCCTGCAGACAACAAGCGTGTTAAGAGGCTTGGGGTCTTTGACATACTTAGGGGGCCAGACGAACACAAGCTCCCTAAGATAGATGCCGATTTCTCTACTTATTGCAAACTGCAAAAAGCACAGCGCAGAGGAAGCTCCCTTCAGATTCCTGCAGACCTGCTGCTGGTTCTGACTGACTTGCTTGGCACTGGAGGAGGTCTATCTGCATTTGGTATTGATCTTTAATTGCCAGCACTGGTCATCACTGGCTCTTGCTCTCTTTTCTGTGGCTATTAGAAGGAAGCAGACATGTCCAGTGGACAAGGGAGGCGAGTTATTAAAATGTTTTGATATATTGTCAACAGCACATACAAAGGCAATAGTCACTTTTCCAAATTATCTATTTGTAAACCTGGATTTTCTTTATAAACAATTTGGAGACAATCTCTTTCTCTCTCTTACTTTTGGGAAAATGCTTTAAAGGATTACATAACTCCAAAATCCTTATCTTCAATGGGTGGGGGGCACTTATGCTTAAGTGACATAGTGTCTTGTGAACAGGCAAGTGGGGAGTTGGAACATGTGGTAGAGTGGTGAAGAGTGGCTATTTTGCTCTGAAGAGCTGGGTGAGGAATGGCACACTGGGGAGGCCCTGCAGGGTGTGGGCAACCATGAGAACCCCAAACAAGGGCAACAGCGTGACATTTAACTTTTGATCACCCAAATACATCTGTAGCACTTCTGTTTTTATTACACAAGAAAAGCTCAAACATACCCAATTTTAAAAGATTTTGATAACCAGGAGTAGTCAGAGTAAAATGTGAAATTATCTCTCTTCCTGCTTCACTCCCATTATGCCCATTCCTCACCTGAGAGAATCATAGCCAGCACCTGTTTATTCAAGTTCATACCTGCATATGCACATACACATGTACGTCATGAATACAACTCTCCTTTTATCAGTTGAAATACCTGGGAGAGTTTGCTGAGTCCATGGAGATGTATCAGATGCTTTGTAGCAGCTACTCAGAACAGAGGCATCCCCCTAGTGCTGGGAGCATTACTGGGATCAGACCCAGGCAGAGATCTGAAACAAGGATAGAACCAGGAGAGGTGGCAGGGCTTCACCAGTGAGTGACAGGAATTCATGTTCTTTACATTTATTTCCATTTTTATTAGACGAAGCTATATTACAGTAACAAGCTCCATTTTTGTCAGCAAGCTAAGAGCTTTGCATACACTATTCTTTAAACATTTACAACCACCCTGCAACCTAGGGACTATTATTCCCATTTCGTAGGTGGCAAAACTGAGGTTCATTTCAGAAATCAAGGAACCTCCCTGAAGTCATGCAGCTAACAAGTTATGGGGACATTAGTGTCAGATAAATCTGTCTAACCCTGATGTCCATGCCTTAACCATTACACTTTATCCCTACTCTATAATCATATCCAGGGCATAGGAACATTTTTAAAAAGTGGCTTTTCATTTTGGTCCCCAAAGACTATTTCGAGCAGGTGAACCATGTCTGTCTACAGCCACAAAACTGACTGGTTTATTCCCATGCCGGCAAGGCTCACAGTCCTTTGCTTTCTGCAAACTCTGAGGACTTGCACAGCTGTCCTTATGGTCCCTGACCCTGGTGACTCCACAGGGAGGTGTCCGGCTGTCTAGCAAACACCAGGCAGGCAGCTTCCTTGCTGGGAAAAGTGATCTGAGATGAGGTGGTGGCGGTCAGCATGTGGATGAGGGGTAACATGCCTTCCAAATGCAGTTATTGGAAACTGCACTCATTAGAATACTGTAATTGGTTCCTGCAGGGCATTGGAGGTTAGTGACACAGAGGAGACAAAAGAGGAGGGGCTGTGAGGGAGTGTACTCTAAGGATTTTATTTCCTTTTTTACCTTTTCTCCTCCAGGAGGGAGCTTCAACTGGTCAGCCTCACAGTCAGGCTCCGTGTATGGCAGATGTGAAGCCTTCTGCGACCTGTACTCACCACCCCGCTTCCCTCTTGCTCTCATCCACCTTTCAACAGGAGCCTGCCTATTGGCCTCGTCCCACCTCTTCTGCCAGAGAAGAAAGCTACTGATTAACAAATTTACAGAAAGATGTTGGAAATTGATGTGACGCCCCTCACAGACTGAATGAGGCAGATAGGATTTTTCAAAGAACCCCATGTAAAAGGCAGTTGCTTAGCCCAAAGTCAGAGGGACCAAATGGGGGGGATCTGTAGGTACTGGTGAAATGGCAAGTCATCAATTAGGTAATAGATAACACTTTCTGCTGCCCACATATAGAGCTGGACATTGGCATGAGGGTGCCAGAATGTTCCCACTTACTTGGGGTGAAGAAAGGAGAGGAGATATCTCTCTAGCCTTAGGGTTGGATCCTTTTTTGGAACACTAGTAGGTCAATATGAAAGGTGATCTCCTGATACTCCATTTAGCACTCCCAGGGTATCCAACCCTGCCTTTCTAAAAAATCTGATGGGGGGAATTATGGGTTTTATACCCAGAAGCCAGGAAATTTCTGAGGGGCTTGATCTGGGTGTGGTTCCATGGTTTTAGGCACAGTAAATTCATCAAGTGATTCATGTAAGATTACTGCATGTTACATTTCGCATATATCTCAATTTTACAAAGTAAAAAGTAAATATTTGTCCATTGCCAAAAACATCAGTTCTCAAAATCTTATTTGTACACCAATATTTTCCTGAAACTCTATTAGCTGATAATCATCTATCTCTTCTCTCTACCTAACCAAATCCTGGGTTTTATTAAGGGCCAGGTGAAGACAAGCTTTCTAAAGAAAATGTAACCTTAATTGCCCAAACCACATTGATCCATGCTTTCTGAACTCCTTACAGGACCTACTCTCAGAACTGGGGGCAGGTCTAGGGTTATGGGGTCTGAGGTTTACACAATATGAGTATTTCTTTATAAGATAAAGGATACAAAATTACGAATACAAATCAGATTACAAAATTAGGTTATGAAAAGGACACTGGAAATTTCAGGTCCCCTTTTTTCTTGGGAGTTCTTTAAACAATTTATCAACAGTGTTCATGTAAGAAAGCTACCGGTTTGTAACTTGGCTTCCGATCTGTACCTAGAGCTCTCATCAGCTCCTGACCACCCTTAGAATGTATATGGATCAGGCAAGTGAGAAGCTCAGGCTTCATCACTTTGCAGTAAATCTGGTCCAGATCAGCACATACACGTGGGCATTTCACTTCAGCCCGGTCTGAGTAGAAACTTCTCTGTTTTGTGCACACACATTCTGCCACCCTGGATGACTGTAAAATCCTGCAGGACAAAACCACAGCAAAAGCACACTGCCTTCAAAACTCTCAGAATCTATACACCAGTGTCTTTTTTGGAAAGGCTCTCCATGCTGTTGAAATAAATGTTTGGGAAGAGGGAAAAGGATTCCCAAAGACAGGTGGTAGTGATAATGGGGAATGATAAGTCATTAGTTGGAGTAAGTGGATCCTTTCTGTGCCCCCACTATCCAGGTCCTGAATATTTGCCCAGCCTTCCACTGAGCCAAACATCTTTTAAAAATCGGTTTGACTGAAAATTAACCTCAGGCCACATGGAAAGTAAGAGATGGTCTGGCTTGGCTCAGACAGGTAAAGTCATTTCCCTGGGCTGCCTGCCCTTGTGCATGACATGAAGGATTCCATAGAGAAGAAGGAAGAGAAAATAATGGAGAGAGAGAAGGAAGTGGAAGAGGGAGAAAGAAGATGAGGAAGAAAGGAAGGGTCTTGTAAAAACAAAAAAGTAGGAGATTAATGGAAAAAGAATACTTAATAAAGCTCTCTTGGGCTCACACTCTGTCTCTTTTTCTTTCTTCCTTTTTTTTTTTTCTTTTTTGAGGCTGCTGTATTAAATTAAAGTCATACATAGGTTTCAAAGGAAATCACATTTCTGCAGTCTGGTGAGCCCACCTGACAATGCACGCTAACAGAATTGTAAATGTAAAGGGTAATGCTTGTCAGTGCCTGACAGTTCTAAATGGCCTTTTAGTTCAGTACGCAGAGCTGTCATAAAAAAACATAAAAATGCATATGCAGACAGCTGAAACTGCTATGCACATCATTATCTGCAAATGGTATAAGTATCCTGAACAAAAGGCCTTCCAGTTTAAGGACATGCATAAGACATTTCTCTGCCTCCAGCTTTAAAACAAAGTGCTGTCAAGAAAACAAGATTCCCAGTGCCAGAACTGAGGTTTTTCTGTCAATCAGTGAGGTGCTACATTTGTACATATTTTTCTGACCCTGCATATGAGAAGAGCATTCTTAACAGATGTGTATTTAACTTCTGGCAGCTACATCTGTTTCTTCTGCACCTTCCTTCTTATTTCTTTATCATTGTTCTAACAGACCGCTGCACAGAGGTGCCTTCTTGTGTACTTACTCATCCTATCCTGTCTTTGCTCTTTTCTTCTCGTTTCCTCTATATCGTCTTTTCTTTAAAGCTTTTCTTTCTTTCTTTTCTTCTTTCCCCCCGCCTCCCCATCATTCAGGAAAGCCCAAGGAGTCCAAGTTTGGGACTGTGGTGATGAAATTGGTGGAGGTATTTGTCTTTCCTTCCCTAAGCAGGGATATTGTCTGCCTTTAGGATTGCAAGTTGCTTGAGGGCAAAGATGATTTTTGTAACGTAATCATTCTGAAACCTAGTTGTCAGACTCATATGAAGAACTTTGCAAAATTCTCATTTCCTGAATCCCCACAAATGATCCTCTGAATCAGATTTTCTAGGGTTTGGAGCCAGGGCATTTGTATTTTTAACAAACGTCCTGGTGCTTGCCGTTTTTCATTCATTCAAGTGATCATCAGACCAAAATATATTGGACATCTACCTTGTGGCAGTCAATGTTCTAAGCACTGGGCATGTCCTAGTGGATGGAAAGGCAAACTCCCTGACCTCCAACAATTTGCATTCTATTCAGTGAGACAGACCAATAAACTCATAAATAAACAAATGAACATGTTTGGTACGTAGAGTGACAAATATCTGAAGAACATGAAATGGACAATGGAATGGAGAGTAGCATGAACCAGGGTGAAGGATTCCCATGTGCACATAAGATAACTCTTCCTGAGGTGCTGACAGAGGATCTGAGAATTGCATGGTGAGGAGTCAGCCAGGAGAATATCTGAGGAAAAACATTACCTCATTTTATTCTTTCAGCAAAAAAGTATTACCGAAGTAGCCAAACTGAGATTTACACCTCTGTGCTAAGTGAGATGTGGCAAATCAAGCCCAAGTCTCACCCTTGTTTCCACACCTATCTTAATCCTGCCCAAACTTTGGACTCACCCTGAAATATAAACTTTCCCTCTGTCATCTCAGAGGCATCCATCAATGCATCCATCCAATGTCTGTTCATCAAACATATGGGGAGGATATATTCCAATACAGGTATGTGTAGAAAATTCTACAATAAGTTCCCTAATTGAGTCCGATTTGATCTCTATTACTTCTGAATTCTCAGAATGTAGACCACAAAAACGAATCTCTAATCAGATCGCATACGTGGACAAATCTAAATAAGACTATAAACTTCTTAGGTTGGGGCCGTATTTCACAACTTCACTGTTTCTGGCCCACTGGGGACACCCTTCAATCTTTTTCATGAGCTTTTGAGTGTTAAGTTGAAGCCTCAAAATCTCCAGATGAATTTCAAGGAGAGATAATGACCTTTAATAATGATTTTCCCCCAATGACCAATCACCACTCCATTGTTGGAGTTTAACTGAAGTGCAGGACTTGGAAGACAATATAGCCAACTGACAGAAAAGGTGGACCCTGGAGTAAGAGACCCACTAGCTATGATAGTGGACAAATCTTGAAGCTTTGGTTCACTCAACTTAAAAATAGTGATAACAATAGGGCTTACATGAGATAGCTATTGCAAAGATTAAATAAAATAAAGTATGTATGATGCTTAATACACTCTGGCATATAGTAGACACTTAATAAACATTATCAATTGTATTTATTATGATTATTACTTTCCATTGTGCTATTAGGATAAGACACTGCCATGTGACAAACTGGACCTATCATCAGAGTTCCGAACATTGTTGTTTTCCCTTACCTTGAAAGATATAGAAAGTCCAATCTCTCCCAAAGCCAACATGCCCAGTTACCCTCTGGAGCCCTCTCTAAGGAAGGCATCATTTTTTATACTATACTTTCCTATTGTATTTTCTTCTAATAGAACTTAGGTCTTCTAGCTATTATAAAAAATAATGTTCTCTTGCTCCATCTCCTGGGGTTTCACTCTTGCTAAGAGCAATCGCTTTTTATTGAATGTGGAATTTTATTGCTATGGAAAATATAGTGATTAATGAGACCCTGTGACCAAGGTTAGTTGGGACAGGCTTGGACTTGTTAGCATCATGTCCTTATTTTTCACAGTACCAAAGTTGGCTACAGTGGGAACTGCATTATCAAACACATTAGTAACTTTTTAGAGGGGATAGAGTTAATGAAAAGAACTGCTTTGTTGTGTACAATTAGAAAAAGATTTAGAAATGAAGTAAGCTTAGAAATCTAAGGTGGTGGAATATATAGTAAATATGATTTTTAAAAAGATTTATTCATTAATTTAAGAGAGAGAGAGCACAGGTAGGAGAGGCAGAGGGAGAGGGAGAGAGAATCTCAAGCAGATTCTGTGCTGAGCATGAAGCTGGACCGAGGGCTCAAGTTATATATATATATATATATATATATATATATATATATATATAACTTTTAGATTTAAAAAGGACATCAAGAGTCACCAGTATAATCTTTGTAGGGAGAAATCCATCCCACGGTATTCCCATAGTTGATTTGAATTATCTCACAAACTACAGAGGCAGTCCTACTGGAAAAGTTCTACACTTTAATCTGACGTCTAAATCTAGCTCCTGGTAACTTTTAGTCTGGTCTTTTTAGAACAATGAAGAATAAGACTACCTCATTTTTTCATAAAATGTTAGAGTTGAAAAAGCCGTAGACATTTCATTACTGAGACTTCCCATTTTGCAATTAAGAAAACCGAGTGCTTCTTTTTCCACAGGCTTCCCCT
Source organism: Canis aureus (assembly GCF_053574225.1). NCBI lineage: Eukaryota > Metazoa > Chordata > Mammalia > Carnivora > Canidae > Canis > Canis aureus. Next base: position 53,746,697 of record NC_135614.1, read on the forward strand.
CTGGGTGCGTGAAGAGTTAACATTTTCCTTATAGCATGAGCGGAGTTTGAAGTGTTTGTGAAACACTGGAACTCAGAGGACAGGTTTGGGATACAGCAATAAAGCTAATAGTCATGGCATGTGTCTTGGTAGCTAAGCTCATGGAAATTAAGGAGATTATCCAAGAGAAAGAGATAAATTGAGAAAATAAGAGGGTAAAAGGAAATTCTGAGGATCTTCCATTTTTGTGTCATGGTGGAAGTTAGTTTTGCTACCTGTAATAATAATTTAAATCAGCTATAACAGAGACCCCACATGGCCCAGTCTGTTCAGTATGTACTCAAGATATAATTGTTTAATTCCAAAAATCTTAAGAAATAATATTAACTTCTTAACTGTGAGTTTCTTCTTTAAAGGGAGTAGCATTTCAAATGCTTCTCAAAAGTTCTGTTCAGTTGGGGCACCCAGGTGGCTCAGTTTGTTAAGTGTCTGACTCTTGATTTTGGCTCAAGTCATGATCTCAGGATTGTGAGATTGAACCCCAAGTCAGGCTTCACACTGAGCATGGAGCCTGTTCAAGATTCTCTTTCCCTCTTCCTCTGCCCCTCCCCCTTCAATGTGCTCTTGCTCTCTTACTTCCCCTCTCTCTCTACTAAAAAAAAAATATGTGCAGAGAATCTCTCCTTTTTTGAGGTGTCCAACTCAGGACAGCTGCTAAAATCTGTCCTTGCTGACTTCCTACACTCTTACCTTCTCTACAGTTCTTTTTTCACCACAATGTGGCTTTCTCCCCAAAAATCTCTTTTCCCAAAGTCCTGGTGCTTCTCTAAAGCTGAATGTGCCAGCTGAGATTTCTGCTTTAAGGCATATTGGGCCACCTAAGGATGGTGGGTGACTTGAAAGCCCCACAACACCTATCTTCCCTCACTACACCCCGAGGGAAAGCATGGAGAATCTCATTTCTTCCACCTTCCCCCAGACATGTATCTCTTTTCATTTTCTCATTTGTTTCCTTATTTAAAATTCTTATGAATCATTTCTGATATGTCAATTCTTTATAACATCGTATCAATTGTCCCCTCTAGTTTTCTGCATCTGAAAATTTCATAAGCGTGTATTTATGAAAATACTTGCTAACATGTTCAATGAAACCAAATCAATAGTAGAATCAAGTGGCATGCTAACAGAGACCATTTTCTAGGTTGACTGGGATAGTTTTCACTTGGATAGCATTGGAGTGTACTAAATGACTGCACATATTGGGCTTCATTATTGATATGTGTGTAGTGATTTGTCCAAAGCCCAAAGTAAGATGGATTTCAAACTCATGGCCACTAATTCAAGACCACTAATTGTGCAATAATTTTAAAATGTATCAGAATCAATATTTGGTATGCAGTCCACCAATTTTTCCAAAAGGTAATTCTGACAAAACTTTACTAAAATTCAGGTCAACTTGATTTGTGTCCCATGGTCTCTCCATGTGGTAATATATTTTTTTTTTCCTTAAAGGAAGTAAGTTAGTCTTTTCTGCTTCCTTCTTAGTGAACCCATGTTTGCTCTTATAATTCACCACATTCTTTGTTCAGGCTCTAAAGCTTCTCTAGTCAACAGTCTGTCCTAGAATTTGGTTGAGTGTGGTTAAAACTAAGTTCCTATCTATAGTTCCCAGAATTTGTTGTTTAAAAAAATCATTAAAATGTTTATTTGCCTTTAGCATTCTGACATGGATCTCATTCCTGAAACAGCCTCAAAGATTATAAACAGCTTTGCTTAACAACATAATGTGGGATCCATGTCTATAGTCCACACCCACATCCACGGTGATGTCCTGCTCCCCTCTAGTCCCTTCCCTAACAGTCTGGGGAGAAATACATTTCTCTTCTCACACAGAAAACCAGCCATCTGTCATCTTTCTTTTCACCTGCCGAATTGTAGCAATTCTCTTCCTCTTCCTCATGATGCCCCAAATGTGTCTACAAGACAAGTCCTTCTATTTATTGAAGAATCTGCAGCCAGAAGGACTCTGCTGACCACAAGGCCAGCCCCCATCCAACTATGAACTAGGAAGGACAAGATGCAGAGACGAGAACTATGTACAGAATTGTAAGTTCTGGTCTCAGCTGCAGTATTAAAGTTGTACATGGGCAGTTTATTGAACCCTTCTCTGCTGCTGTTTATCTCAACATTAGAGCCAAGACTACCTTCCCCACTGAATTCACAAGATGGTTGAGAAAATCAACAGAAGAAAATGCTAAAGAAAAAAACATAAAATTCTTTTTTGATGATTAAGGTTAAAAAATTCAACCTCAGAGTTCAAGCTGGGGCTTGGGCTGTGCCCACTGGCCTTGCCCATTCTCTGCCTTGATTTTGGCATCCCTGCCTTCATTTGGCTCTCTCCTATTTCCAACCTCAATCAATCTTCTCCCACCCTCTCAACCCCAGAATTTCTCCAATTACTGGTTCCTCATCCCAGCACACTGCCCTGTGCATTCTCAGCAAGATGATTACTGACTAATTGGGTAAACGATCCAAACTTATGAGGAAATGGGTCATAATGTGTTCCCTCTCCAGGCAACAAAACAGCGATCCCTGGACCTCCATGGAAGTTATGTTCCTGAAAATTACCAGGATTGGCAAAACCATGCTTACCAATGTCAGGGTCTTCTAACAAAGAGGAGATTGGAAGGCAGTGGCATTACAAATAAATGTTTTAATACATATTTTTGAAATGCAAAACAGAAAAGATTCTAGAAAATGTCTACTTCAGACCACATTTATCTATGTTTATAATCTGCTTCTAATATCTTCTTACTTGAGTATTTAGGAAAAATTGACATCAAATTCTAAGGCAGGTTCTTCCTCTAGTTTTCTATTACACGAAATCTAGATTGTCTAAAATCGTGGTCACTAAATGAATGCCTATCTATTGAATCTGGTCCAAGATATATGTTTTTTTCTCACACAGTATTTAAAAATTTTTCAATTTGAATGAATTTAGGCAGAGTTAATTGCCACAGTCTGTACCACTTTTTATTTACCAATGCTGACACTTATGTATTATCATAAAGAATATAGAATAATAAGAAGAAGGCATAGGTGCTAGTTTAACTGAAGCATAAACTTGAGGTATAATGTTGTTCCAGTTCTCCCATGTGCTAGCATTATGAACCTGGTCTCATCCCTTCTCTCTCATCCTCAGTTCCTTCTGAGTGACGGAGATACCATGATCTTCTCTCCAAGACTGATGTGAGGGTCACATAAAATAATGTATATGAATACAATTCATGTATTGCAAACAACACTGTAAATGTATAGTGTTTTTAAGTAACAGCCCCTGTCTAGTACAAGACAATTCTCCCTCCATACACACTTACTCAGATACCCTGCATCCTTCCACCATCTGCCAACCAAACTTTGTAAGTTGATGAAATACAGAAGAAGACAAAGGGTCATTTACCTTGGTAGTTAATGCCCTATATGGATTCTGTTTATATAGGACTGTCTACAATTTTTCAGTCTAAAAATTACTCTGCACAGTTGCTTAATGGCCCTTTTATCTTCTCTTTAATCACATCTAGGACTTCTCACCATTCCCCCATTAAAGTTCCCATTTGTCTCTTTGATCATCCTCTTGATCCTTATTTGTATGCAGAACTGTACATGACACACACTATGTTTCTGGGTTAGCTAGTAGCAATTGAGGCCAAATGTACCAAAGAGCCAAGCAAAAGGCAGAAAAATCTTATTATTCCAACTACATAAAACATGCATGACATGTGTGTATGTATGTACATGTACGTACCTGAACATTTAATACATATACTAAGATATATAGGGATAGAACAACAGTAAAAATGGCAAATGCATTGCTATGTTGAAGGCACTATCACAAGACCAATGGCTCCCAATCTGGCTTAAGGAGCTTTAAAAAAATACATGCAGATACCTGGACACTAACACCAGAGATTCTGATGTAATTTGTCAGGGTGGTAACTAAAGACTGGTTGTTTCAAAAACTCCTCTCGCCCAAGTGAATCTAGTGAGTAGCCACTAGTAGTAGTACTGGGAACATTACAATAGCAACAAATCTTGGACCCAGTCTTGTTTTGAATGCAGCTGAGTCTTGCCCATGTATTGCTCAATGAAAGTTCCTTCTTTTTTATATAGAGGCATTTTGCTCTGGCATTACAGGTACTAATAGTCTGCTCCCTTTAAAAATTCTGCTCCCAGAAATCAGTCTTAGAGAAATGCAACCATAATGTGTAAAGACAAAGATCCAAGGAGACACTGTGAGTAACAATGAACAACTGAAAGCAGTCCAAATGCTCATCGATATAGGATCAGTTAAATAATAATAATAAGGCACAGTAAATACAATGAAATGTATTTGATATGCCTTGAAAAGAATGGCCTAAGTTTAGAAGTCTACTCTGCCAGAAAAAAAAAAATACCCAGAATACATTTATTAAATGAAAAAAAGCAAGTTGTAGGATAGTATGTATAAAAATACATCTTTGTACCAAACTCTCACCTTCAAATGAGATGACTGACACAAAACTGTAGAATATTGGTATGTGGATCTTGAATTAATTGAGAAAAATTCTGCTCAAACATCAAGCTATTTAATGGTTCCGTGTGGGAGTGAGATGAGATGGGTGGGGGGAAAGGGAGGCTTCTACTTTTCACTTTATATTCCCCTTTATTATTTAAATGCTTATAAACAGACTATATTGTGTTTATAATTTTTAAAAGAGAGGAAAATTATTTGCCAGTGACACCCACTCCCTCACACACATTGCCTTCCAAATGTTAATCTGGCTGTTTAAAAAAAAAAAGATGATGGACACTATACTGGCTGCACTTCTCTGCAGATCAAAAACACCCTGCATCTTTTCCATTCAACATTCCATTAACGTGTACCAGAGCCAAGTCCTATGTGTGGGAAAGTGTGTCTTTGTGTGTGTGGATCCCGTTGTAGTTACAACGGCCCCTCCCTTTGGTAACAATTTAACACCCACATGCATCCTCAGGAAGGTCAAAAGGGAAAGGCAAGAATAAAAAAAACATGTTTTAGAAATGTTAACTAGCTCCCACTTCCAAAATTCTTTCCCTCACATTAAAAAACGACATCATGCATGTTTCCATGAGTGTCTGGTGGCTTTAATAAAACGAGTGGTGATACCGTCCATAGAAGAAGTGGGAAGCTGGCAGCATGCTTTTCATCGGAAATGAAGCGCTGTGCTGGGAAATAACACTGGATTTTACAACATAAATTTAAAAGTCATCATGCTTAATTCTGTATCCTTTTCATAATTCATGCAGGAGGCTTGTGGCCATTTTGAAATGTTAGAGTCCTAGGGAAAGAAAAATCATGGGATTTCCATATTCATGGAAAATCAGGACCTTCTCAGATGACTGAAAGAAATAAAAATTCCATTCACAAAAGAAAAACTAGGTAATTTCCTGTAATTTTATATTTGAAATTTCAACTTGAATCTTCAGTACTGAGTGGCAAAGCACAAATTCTAATCATCAGCATGTTTTAAGGTGTTTCAAATGAGAGAAACAAACTTGGGGGATTCATGACAATATTTCAGAAGTATTTCTGAATGTGCTGTGGCATAGTGCTCTTCGTTAGCCTGTTTTGATCAATCTATCTCCCTCTGAAGGAATGAATAAGTAAAATATAATACAGTCATATACTATATGAAGCCTCACTTCAGAATCCTTGGACAAGGTAGATTTTAATACTAGCTTTACCTTCAAATCCCTTTGTGATCTCAAGCCATGTTACTAAAACTTTCTGTGATAATAGTATTATCAACCCTAAAACATGAATGAAAATACCTGCCCATCTGATAAGGCTGATAAGTGAAAGGATACATAGTAACCTACGTTTAAAAGCTAAGGGACTCTTAACAGACACAGCATCATATAAATAGAAACGATGTAAACTAAAACCGAAATATGTCAGGTAACTTCCACAACCTTGTTTTTTCATCTGTAAAATGAGATGACTAATGAACAATTAGTTCAACAAATATTTAGTGCCCCCAAATGCCAGGCACTGTTTTAGTGGCTAGGAAGGATAACTGTTCCTTTGTGTCTACTCACAGGGATATCATGTATCAATAAAGCAATATCCATCAGATACCACAAAGTCTGGTATCCTCTTATGAGATTATTATTCACGTATTTTTCCTTTGTTTAAAAATAAGTTTATTGAGCATCTGTAATGTTAAAAGTGACGAATCAGAAAAATCCTGCCTCTGAGAGCTTAAAGTCTACTGTGGTTACTGAATATACTGATAGTGCTAGAATTGTCTTTAGGGCTGCTTGGGTGGTTCAGTCAGTTAAGTGTCTGACTCTTGATTTTGGCTCAGGTCACGATCTCAGGGTCGTGAGATGGAGCCCTGCATCAGGCTCCATGCTCAGTGGGGAGTCTGCTTGAGATTCTCTCTCCCTCTACCCCTCCCCTGTTTGTGTGTACTTTCTCTTATTCTCTCTCTCTCTCTCTCTCTCTCTCATAAATAAAATATTTAAAAAAAATAATTGTCTTTAAAAAGTAACGACACAAGCGAGATGAGTGGCAACCCAGCTTCTTGAGTGATTCCGAGGATGTGTGGCTCAGGAAGGATTCCTGTGGGAAACTGGTTTGGGTTGATGTGATGTTGCTGCAGAGGGGCTCACTAGCTCACCAGTACTGCATCTTTCCAACAGGTGTGTACTGAGCCCTTACTCTATGCCAGACACTAAGTCATACTCTGTCTTGGGATATATTCTCCAAGAAAACACACATAGTTCTTGCTTATATAGAATTTAGCTTTCATACAGTTTCTCCTAGCTTCCAACTGTGGGCTTCCTACCTGGATATACAAATATTACTCCTCAAGATGGGGTAGACCCAGTGGTGTGCTGTTAAACCAGCTTCAAGAGGGAAGAGAGGGAAGAGGCCCTAATTTGAAACATTTGCCAGTTCCCAAGGTATATATACTCTCGCTGTGGATAATTTTAAGCTACCAGTGGTTTGACAAAGGCTTGAACAGTTTCTGAATACTTAATCATTAGTTTTCATAGGCTACTACAAGTCTGGTCTAGCATACTATTGGAGGGTTTTTGTTTCTTTTTTAGCCTAAGAAATGGCAACATTTTTAGATTCCCAATGACTATCCACCAAATGGCCCTTTATTCAAGTCTAAATTCTTCCTCAGGAATCTACAAAGTCCTTCCAGGATTTTTTCCAAAACCCACAGGCCAATAACTAGGATGATTGCAGATTGGCTCCTCACCCTGCAATCAGAAATACCCAACTAGGCTAGAGTGTTCTTGGGAATGCTGAAATACCATCTTATGAAACAAAAGCTTAAGATTCAAATACAAAACAAAAACAAACAAACAAATTTAGGGGTGCTTGGCTGGCCCAGTTGGTAGAGCATGTGACCTTTGATCTTGGGTTCTTGATCACCCAAGATCTGGCTGATCAAGAGCTTATTTAAACAAACCAACCAACCAACCAATTTTACTTGACTCTTTCAACCTTATGGGGTGATTTCTAAGTTTAAAAAAAAAAAAAACAAAAAAACTCAAGTGGCTAGAAAATAATTAATGTCATAGTAGGAAAGACAAAACCAAGGTAAAAAAAGAGAAAGACCCTGTCCATAGTCCTTCACTTTGTAAACACCTCTCACACATAGAACACATGATAGTTCAAGGGAACAAACTTTCCATATAAGTGTTGGGTGGAGCCCAGAGTCCTTACTTAAATAGAAAGCTATTTATTATTTTATAAAATACTTCATGCGAAAGTACATGCTCAATTAAACTTTGCTTAACACGAAGGGCAATGCACAGTATTTGAGGAAAAGCTACACAGGCAAGACAGTGCCCCTTGAGAAGTACAAAATACATTCTCCACCCTCTGAAAGCTAGCATCTGGTTGCATTGAGGTTGTATTATATACTTACAAAAGGGTGGCGTGAGGAGCAAAATCAGGTTTGCTGCAGACTAATGATTTTCAAGTGACATATTGAGGAAGGCTGATGAATTCCAAACACCTCTGTTTCCCAGGCTGTTTACTATCTGGTCTACTTACACAATCTCCCAGTCCCTTCCTTACTCTCCACTGCAGTCATAATAAATTTCTCTCAGTTCCTCAAACAAGGCATGTTCTCTCTTCTCTATAGGCCTTCACATATTCTGTTTCTTCTTCTTAAAAGAGGCCTAGCCACATACCATTCCCCATTCCTCATATCATCTACATGTGGCTAACTTGGAACCATAGTTTAGATCTCAACCTAAGCACTGCTTTTTGGTTTCATTTCTTCCAAAAAGCCTTTTCTGACCGATCTGTATTGAGTGTTCCTCCCTTGGACTTCAAGGTACTGTGTGATTTCAATCATCCCTGGCTATGTATTCCACCTAATTCTAATTTCCTATTTACTTTCTTATCCTCTGTGAGAGCTCATTTGTACCATATACTGTGATAAATATTTTGCATGCATTATTTCATTTGAGACAATCCTTTTAATATGACTATTTTGCAGAAGAAAGAACTGAGGCTCAAAGAAGTTAAGTAATTATCTTTGGTAACACTTTGAGCATATCAGTCAAGATTCTTGATTGCAGAACACAGAAGCCATTATAGCTGGTTCAAGCAGGAAAGTTTATATAAAGATACTGTGTAGCTTGTAGAAGCTCCTAGAGGACCAGCGCATTGGGTATGGAGGGTACAGAGAATCTGCATACTACTAATTGGATATAAACAAACCACATTGCCTGTCAACCAGTGTATCTGACACTAGAGACTGGATACTGGAAATGGTACCACGGCTGTCTGAGAAGGACAGAAGCTTCTTTCACAATGAAAATCTGCTCTCCCTGAACACAGTCACTACCTCCCATTGCTCAGGGCTGCCTTCAAGTCTTGAGTGGATGCCCTAACTGCAGTGGAGTCTATGCAATGCCATTCTTAGCTTCTCAGCCTCCATGATATAATGTCAAACTAGCAGGACATTGAAATGGGCACCGACTGCACCAACTTATAGTAGCAGCTATTTGCTTTACCCAGAGCATAGAGGAGCTGGAATTTAAACCTTGCCTTCAAAGTCCATGAATGGAATTGCTACCCTGCTCCATATAGGTAGGTGTCCATGTAGGGCTCCGTGTCTCTCAGGCCCACAGATCTTGGGATGTGTGATTTTTCCAGGTATATTAGCAGAAGAGCACTTAAGATTTAGATCTTTGGACTCCTCACAGATCTCTTTTGTCTATCCAGAGGATACAAATAAAACCTCTACCGAATGATAGAGGAAGGAGCCATCACCCTGGGCTCAGGTAGCCTGAAAAGGCTCTGAGGAAGCAATAGAGCACAATTTCCAGAAATGGCTAGGATGAAAATGAATCAAGGTTGATGATAGTGGCTATTATTCATTGGTTAGGCATCTGACATTTATTAACTCTGGTTCTCTTAGCAACCTTGCGAGGAAAACAGTATTTACCCTTCTTTTTAGATGAAGGCTTGGCTTTACGGTGAAGACACTTGATCAAAAGGTTACGCATACAGTAAGTGCCAGAGACAGAACTCGAAGGCAGGTCTCTCTGCTGCCAACACTGTAGTTTTCTAGGTGTTGATAACGACAAAGAGCACCGGTTCTAGAGTCAGACTCAAGGATTCAAATCCCAACTTATTAGCAGTATGGCCTTGGCTAATTCATTTAAGCTTGCCGGGCGTTGACAACCTCATCTGTAAAATAAAGATATTTGTATGTGCCCGATGGGGTTATTGAGACAATCAAAAGAGGAAATCTTATGTGAAGTGCTTGGTCTGTAGCCGGGCTAAATAAGATATTAGCTGCTGGTATTATTTTTGTTGCTATGCTATTATTATTTATTACTATTATCCTGTGCTGTTGCCTCTCTGAAGAATGATATCCTAGGAGGGAAAATTGTACGTTGAATAAAAATGCTAGACATGTGCATTTGCATGGCTCATTCATGGGGCCATGAGATCCTCCCTCTTCCTGGAGTGAAGAGTTCCTACAAGGGAGTAGTGGGTGATGAGGCTGCAGAGCTGCATTGCGCTGAAAGCTTTGAATTCCCTAGGAGATGGGCTCAATTGGGCCCTGGCAGAGACCTGCCTTGGGGGTGGTAGTCACAGAACTATTCCCAGCCGCTGTGCTTCACATCCTCACCCCAACACAAAAGGGAAAGATGAGTGACACCTCAAACAACTTTGGAGAGTCTAACAACAATTTTCAACTTCAAACAGGCCACACATAAAAGTTGAAGACTTTTGCTACAAACCCAACCACTGGGAAATCACTGCCTGGATGACATTAATTCCCCAGTTACTGTGAAGCCCTTACTGAAAATGCAACTTTTTTTATTCCAAGTCCTTTAACATTTCAATCTAGGGCATGGGCAATGTGGAGCAAATCCAGGTCAGGTCCTGCTTTAATCCCCAAAGTGAGTATCAGTGTTAACTCCACAAGGAATTCAGGCCCAGAGGTGAGGGCAGGGAGAGACGAAGGGCAACAGGAAATCATTCAGATCCTACTAGAACTGCCTTTCTCTATGTCACCCTTAATATACAATGGGTCACTATGATCATCTCTGGTATTGTTTGTTTGTTTTAATTTTTAAATCCCACATTACATTTTTATAGCATTTTAGAGTCTGTAAAGCTGATCTATATATGCTGTCTTTTTTTATTTCACTTGATTTGTTAGGATTGGACAAGTTCAGTTTCAGAATGACAAGGTTAGGAAGAGCAGGAACCTCAGAGATAATTCTAGTTTTGTTTTAGGATAAGCCATCACATGAGAAAGTGTCGATCATGGACTTACTGCCAGGCACTGTCAGAATTTGGGATAGCTTCCAGGTCACCAGATTTCTAGATTGAAAAATTGAAAACATTCATTGGATATTATTGCAATGGTATGTGGCATTGGGACTGGGGTAAAGGCAAAATCCTAGTTTTAGAGATTCTAGTCTAGTGGAAAAACAATCTGCTACTTAGGCAGTTATATCAGTAAAGAGATAAACAGATGAGGTACAGTTCAGTATAGATTGAGATAGAAATATCTATGCTCAGGGTTTCAAACTGGCACAGAAATTTTCAGAGCCACTTTTTAAAAAAATATTTATGCAAAGTAGAAAAGTACAAAGAAAAAAGTAGAATTCACTTAGATGGCTCTACTCAGAGATAATATAATGTTTTTTTTAAGATTTTATTTATTTATTCATGACAGACACACACAGAGAGAGAGGCAGAGACACAGGCAGAGGGAGGAGCAGGCTCCATGCAGGGAGCCCGACATGGGACTCAATCCCGGATCTCCAGGATCACACCCGAGGCCAAAGGCAGTGCTAAACCACTGGGCCACCGGGGCTGCCCGACATAATATAGTTAAAATCCTGTTTAACATCCTTCCAGATCTCTCTCTGTAGCCATCTGATTCTGCATAATTATAAATATGGTTACAGCTATAGATACATATTCATGTATGCAATCATAGTTTGCATGCTCATTTGTAAACTAATTTTTTATTTTACAGTGTGACATGAACAAATGTAATTATCAATAAACATAGAATTACTACATCATTTTTAAAAGTTGAATACTATTTTACTGTATGGATATACCATATTTAACCAGCACCCTATTGATGGTCATTCAGGTGGTTTGTAATTCTTTGTCATTATAAACAATGACTCGATGTGGGACCTTACCTGTGCATCTTGCAAACTTAGGTGAATGTCTCTTTAGGATAAATTCCCAGAAAATGGGATTTCTCTGCATGATCTGCACTGCTGATTTAATACAAACTGCCAAATTGCCTGAGGAGTTACTTTCCACATTTTAGGTGCTAAACATCCAGTTGTGGTAGTGCCCTCCCTACCCCTAAGCTCACTGTTAGCTCCTCAGATTCTGCAAGAAAGGCCAGGGTAGGGAAAATGTTGGACAAGAAACAATCTGGCCCTGAAAGATCCTCTAGGCATATTATCTTGTGCAAGCCGCACATCATTCTTAAGAAGTTGGTCATCCTGCTTACTTTATATCCACCGACTTGGAAGGCTCAGAAGCGGAATACATTTCTTGAAGAGAGAAGTTCAGCATTGAAACTTGAACAATCATAGGGCCACAAAATGCTCTAAGCACCTGGAGAATGAGTAATAAAAGTTGGGCAAAGAGGCCAAGCTTTATCTACTTTGAATGTTTGCCTTCAGTGTCACTGTTCCTTTGTCCTATTCCTAACACTCCATAGAAACCAATGCTAAGGATAGGTGCGGTGCCAACCCTTCCTTCATAAATGTCAGCACCTGCTTGGGGCTCCTAAGATTGGCCCTTATCTTTCCCACTGGGCTGGTTTTTTCAAGCATTTAAGTCTGAAAAACAAGTGAGTTTCCCACTTCTCTAAGATCTTAAAATAGGAAACATCAGCCAGAAGCTATGAGAGGAAGCGAGCCAAGGTGTATGTTTGCTGGAAATAAACTGGTAGGCCCTTCAGGGCAAGAGGGAATAGACTCAGGGGCATTTCTTCACCATCTGTTTCAGCCTCCAATGTGTCTTGATAGATGGCTTTTGCTTATTACTCATTACTCACCTCATCTTTCTCCCTGAGCTCTGTTCCTTGAAATATGGTTCTCTCATTTGAATAGCAATGACTAAGTACATTGGAACTTACTTAAATACATTCTAAAAACATTAAATCGGGAACACACAATTCAGCAACGTACCAATTGCCAAACTCTAGTAAAAGTTGAAGTGATTAAAACAATTTAATGCATGAAACATGCATTCAGGAAGGCAAAGAGAAAGAGTAAGTTTTTCCAGTGCAACGTCAGCCCAGTGATATTTCGGAAGAAGTGGGTGGAGGCCATTGCCAAGAGAAAGTGAAATAATTGATGAAGACCCAAAGGAAAATGCCCTTGATCTTGAAGTTATTACTTCATTTCATGAAATACCTTAAAAGTCAATGACATACTATAAAGTCAGAAAGTCAATTGTTTTTCCCCCCTTGGATACAATTCCAATATGTGCATATAAACATGTCAGGCAGTCCTCTAGGAAAAAAAAAAAAACACAACAACAACAACTATAGCTTGGGGTCTGGGTCATGTTTTCAAATAGCCTTATTATTCCCGTTATGAAGTGGACACTCAGGTATTTGGCCTGGGATTTTTATCCACACCCAAGTGACTGGGTGATTTATAACTTGCTATCCACATTCTCATAGCTGGTTGGTCAATTTTAAAGCCTCAGACTAGGCTTGATGTTTACTGTATCAAGAAAAGAAACACACACAGAGCAAATTCAGGTCATAGACTAACCACTATCTCAAGTGTCTTTGCACTGGAAGCAGATTCTAGTTATAACTGTTTCCCTCTCTCTTTCTGCCTTTCTTCTTTGCTTCCTTCCTTTTCTCATTTTTCATCCTTTCCTTTCTCCTCCTCTCTATTATTTTTGATATTCATAATTGGGGAAATAAATGATTGACTTCATCTCGCCTTATTCCTACTGATTTTATCCTCTTTGGTTTTGGAAATAGTACTTAACATCTTAGGAGAAAATGTTTCCTGTGTGACAACTGATCCTGATACTTCTTGCTTCTTGATAAGCCAGAATAAGCAACCAGGGAGCAGCAAGAAGTAGAAAAATGAAATTGAAATCTTGTGCAATTCTCTAAACAGAAAAAAGAATCCACTTATTTATTCATAAATAAGTAAATATTATTAAGATCCTGTGAAAATAGGCCTTATTACTCATCCTGGGGCTAAAGCAATGGACAAGAGAGGGGTGATTACTGAATTCATTGAGCTTAGAGTCAGTTGATCAACATTTACCTTGAGAAACAATGCTGTGGATATGGTCTATTACCATCCCAAGCATTTATTTCTCTATGCATGTCACCATAGGGCCCATGGAAATTAACATCATCTCTAGCTGAAGAGGTAGACCTTGATTGGCCTAAATCATCAATTCATATAATCTCATCTCTATTGTTACAGCTATTGTATCAGGGATGGGTGCACAAATTGTTATTCCAATCAAACTGAGGACTCTCTTAATGATTAAGGAAAGAGAACTAACTCCCTTCTCTTTCCCTCCACTGCTCTCCATCTCACCCTTGTTGGACATGAATAAGGAGGCAATCAGCTATTCTGTGGCTATTACGTGGGCCAGACCTACGGGAACACGAAAAGCAAATTGGAGAACAGATGGAAATCAGATCCTTGGTAATACGAGTAATTTACTAGATCAAACCCTACCTGAAACTTCTTGAGTTTCAACTACACCCTTTATCCATATGCCAGTTTCAGTTGGATATCCTACTTAGAGATGAAAGAAAGAATACTAACACACACAGTGATGTCTTAGTTATTCAACAACTTCAAGGAGTACTCTACTCACAAATGTTCCACCCAACTGAAGCTAGACACAGTGTATATAAAATCTATTTTGACTTATGCTTTCTCTAATGGGAATTGTTGTAAAGTATATTATACATTTCCTCACCTTAACAATTATACTGAATAGAGGATGTGAAAAGTGCTCTTATAATCCTAAATATTTCCTCCATGTTTGAAGTACTCCAACACCCTTAAAAACTATTAACATGGATTAGATTGTTGCCCACATGCCAAATTTATCTGAATATTGTCCTTTTTAAAAGGCTACTTTTTGTAATTTTGCAGTTATAATTCTAGCTTCCAGCTTCCTTTCTGTGTAATAGCTATTTTTTTAAAGTAAAGTATTGCTTATAAAACTGTTATAAGCTAGGAAGCCAAGGTAACAAATCTGCTACAATTGTGTCTAAAATAAGAGTGAAGGGACACTAAGTAAATGCCTTGGGGGTTGGTGGAGCAAGTCTCCTGTGAATCACAGTTCCTAATACTGGTGGAACTCTAAGTTTCCCTATGAAAAACCTCAGAAGCCTCACAGGGGGGTAAGGAGTCAACATAGCTGTGGGGTTCTGGAACTTCCAAACCTGCTTCATCTCCATTTTTGTCTCCGTTTAGTCCATTTTTGTCTCTTACAAAACAGATAATTAGGGTTCTGGAAAAGTTTTTACTTGAAAAAAAGGATTCAATTCTTTAAGAATAAAAATGAAAACTATTCCTCTATACTAGTTTATATGATTGAATACCATTTTGCCATTCTACTTATTCTTTTCAGGTAAAAATATTTTCCACTAGTGGATAAACTCTTGGATGTGGAAACTTATCTGTATAGTGCTAAGGAGTACAAGAGATAACAAGGATTGCAACCATTGCCTTGTAGACTCCAATAGCTTAGTTTTACAAACATTGTTTATTCAAATATCACTTCAACAAAATTTATATTGCAAGGTCAACATTTTACCAGATTCCATTAAATCTAAGATGGCATCAGTTTTAAGATACATTATTGTATGTAGCACTAAGAAAGAAAGAACTGCAATTAGAACATAAAGTACACATGCCTTTCTTTTAAGATTTTTTTTTTTTTATTCATGAGAGACACAGAGAGGCAGAGACATAGACAGAAGGAGAAGCAGGCTCCTCGCAGGGAGCCTGATGCAGGACTTGATCTCTGGACCCGAGATCACACCCTGAGCCAAAGGCAGATGCTCAACCACTGAGCCACCCAGGTGTCCCTACACATGCCTTTTATGCACCATTTCACATGCAACAGCTCTGCACAGTCTTTGGCCCATTTTTATCTTGCTTTCTGCCCCAGAATTTCTCTCTCTGACACTGCCATGTGGGCTATCTGCACGTGGTACTGGCACACCTGCAACAAAAGAAGTGGACAGGTCATGCCCTGTGGGGCAACCTGCAACCAAATATACACAATATCCTCAGGCAGATAATTCTGAGCCAAATTTTATAAGGCTCTTCACAGAAGGTCCAGGATGAATTACTAATTGCCTATAGCCATGGCCATTCAAAAGTAGTATCTTGCATTGACATTCCCTCTTGCTCTGTTCACACACTCACTACTGGCCCTAGAAATCTATTCCCATATTAAACTACCTGCATGCAGTTGCTACAGACAGTAAGTCTCAGGCAGGTGCTATGAATAGTAAGATACATCCCAATTTAAGTTGTGAAAATATTTGTATCTTAGAATCATGAAATATGATAATTTATGAGAGTAAGACACAAATTTGCTAAGTAAAGAAATTGATATAAAAAACAAGCGCCTCATTCCAAAATAAATATATAAATTTAATAAGCCTGCAATTATTTTTACATGTGGTTCTGCTTTAGTGCCTCCTGTTCTGTGTCTCTATCTACAGCCCTGGGCAATATTCCCTGCTCAGCCCAATAAGCATGCTTTGCTCATATAAACTCCTCAGCTATCCAAGAGAGATTGAATTATGTTTACTTCACTCTCTGCAGAAAGACAGAAAAGGCCATTACAGACTTTCACAATATTTCTTCAAACCTACTCCTATTTGGTTTAATAAATGGCACCTCCACTCACCTAGGTACTCATGATAGAAACTGGAAATCATCATTAATACCTATTTTCAAGGCATGATACTACTAGATTCATTAATAAGTTATGTTGAACCCTGTCTCCTTAAAATTTCTCAAAACTGTATATTTCACCCTAGCCTCGCTCCTACCACCTATTTCTCCTATTCCAGGCCACCATTATCTTTTACCTGGACATTCATTTTATCTGAACTGGTTTCCACTTCCACTTTATCTACTTCAATCCATTTCCCATTATATTCCATCCATTCATCTATACATTCATCCATCCATCCTCCAACTTTTATCAACTATTTATTGAATGTCTATGTGCTGGACACTGTATTAGGATTTGAGAATTCAATGTTATACAAGAAAAATATCTTCTTTGTCTTCATGAATCTTACATACAAGTTTGAAAATCAGAGCATTAAAAAAAAAAAACCACCAGTAATCTGAACATTTTCTTCTCTTTGGTGATACCTAATATTCTCCAAGTATGTTTCAAAATCTTTCGCAAGCTTTATAAGGTTCCTCATGATCTGGTCTGTGATTTCCATGCCTTTAATCTCAAGTCTTGCTATGCCTCCTACCTTGAATCTCCTCCCCACACATACATGCACACATTCTCTGGACTCTAAATACACTGGCTTCCTATCAGGTCCTATGGCACCAAATTCCTTCCTATCTTAAATCATCACACTTCCTCCTCTCCCCCTGGGATAGTCTTCCCTTTTTTCTTTCCCCAGTTAATTCTAATCCCCTTCATTGGGAAAGTCTTCCATGAAAATTACACTAGGCTGAATTCCACTGTTTTAAGAGCTCACTATATGCTACTGTATTCATTAAATATTTAATAAAATAATAATTTTTAAAAATTTAATGTCTATGCTCTTTATTAGACTACTAGCCTACGTATAGCAGGGCCTTGCCCTTCATTGTATACCCAATGATTAGATCAGTGCTTGTCATATAGAAAATGCTCCAAAATAGTTGTTAAATGAATTTTAGAAAGGTACTCATTATACTGAAGTAAAATGAATATTGGGCAATGATTCAGGAGGCCATGGAACTATACTTTATCCTTATCTTTGTGAGCTTTCTGTTTTCTCTTTTTTACACAGATTCTTTATTTGTTTATTCCTGTTTTCTTCCTCTTTGGGATTCCACAAGTCTTTTTTTTATTTACTATTTTCTCCTCTGTTAGTTTCTAGTTATATATTCTTGTAATTGTTTTAGCAATTATCCAAGAAATTTCAATATGCAACCCTGACTTTAAAAGTCTATGTTAGTTATTTTACCACTTCCTACATAACAAAAGAAACATTTCAGCTTCACAACTTTTTTTTTTTTTTGCTCTTCCAGCCTTTGTTCAATTGTTGACATATTTTTTTACTTCTATGATATTATAAACTCCACAAGATAATTTTATTATTGCTCTAAACAATTAATATTTGTTCACATTAATTCATCTATTTACCCTCTCTGGTGTTTTTTATTTCTTCCTGCTTCCATTAGGGATCATTTTCCTTCAGCCTGAAGATATTCCTACAATATTTCCTGGAATGTATATTTGCTTGCAATGGATTCTCTCACATTTGGTTTATCTAAAAAAGTCTTTCTCATTTAATTTTGAAGTATATTTTTGTTAGGTATAGAGATATAGATTGGTAATTTCTCCCCTCTCATCACTTTAATGATGTGATTCCATTGTCTTCTGACTCCAATAACTTAAAGTTAGTTATTTGTCTTACTGTTTCTTTTTTGAAGGTAATGTGTCTTTTCCTTCTGGCTGTTTTTAAGACTTTGTCTTTTAATTTTTAATTGTTTAAATAAAAAGTGTCTATGTAGTTCATTGCTTTTATCTTACTTGAAGTTTATTGAGTGTCTCAAATCTGTGAGTTAACAGTTTTCATCGATTTGGGATATTCTTGACTGTTATCTATTTAAACATTTCCTTCTGCCTTACTGTTTTCTCTCTTTTTAGAACTTTAACTACAGGTATTATATCTTTTGATTGTTTTCCATATTCTTCTTTTTGATTCTGTTCTTTCTCTGTTTATGCCTTAATTTGGATATTCTCCATTTACTAGTTGTGAGCTTACTAATTATATCTTTTACTATCCTAGACAGTCATTTGAATAATTGGGCTTTGCAGCCCTAGGATGTCCATTTAATTCTTTTTATATATTATAATTATTGGCTGAAATTCTAAAATTTCCCATCTTTTTATCTATTTTATCAATTTCCCCCAGTATTTTCCTTAGCACACCAATCATAGTCATTTTAAAGTCCTTATACATACCCTATAATATCTAGATTTCTGCAGGTCTGTTTCTTTTCTTTTTTTTTTTTAAGATTTTATTTATTTATTCATGAGAGACACAGAGAGAGATTGGCAGAGGCATAGGCAGAGAAAGAGAAGCAAGCTCCATGCAAGGAGCCTGATGTGGGACTCGATCCTAAGACTCCAGGACCATGCCCTGAATGGAAGGCAAGCACTAAACCGCTGAGCCATCCAGGGATCCCCTGCAGGTCTGTTTCTATTTTTTTTTTCCTTGATTATTACTCACACTTTTCTGCTCCTCTTGTGTCTAGTAATTTTTATTCTATACTGAACATTGAGATAAAAACCATTAGTTCTCCATATAATACTTTCTATCAGTAGGAGTTTCCCCTTTCCTGTTAGATACAGTGAGGAGCTAATCACTATAATCTCATCAAGTAGTGGCTGGGTCATGACTGGATTCCAGTTTTAGCAAGATTCATTCCATCTTGCTTCTTCAGGCTTGGCCCACCCAGGCTTTTGATTATTTCAATTTTCTCAACTCTGAAAGCATAAGCTTTGCACATTTTGAATTCAGTTCTTTAATTCCATACTTTACGCAAGTTAAATATTTGGCAAATATCTTGAGGAGGAGATTGGTCATGTATTTAGGTTTCCTCATTCTAATTGGACTTTTTCCCCACCTAAATGATTTAGGGGTGACCAATTCATTCTGGTTTTCCTGGAACTCTCTTGGTTTTAAAACTTCTTCCCACATTCTGGGAGACTCCTGAGTCCAAGAAAAATGGAATTCATTCAACTAGCTACACATATGTGCACTACAAGAGTGTGGATGTTTTCACTTTTCCTTTCTCACCCAGGGACTCAGTCTCCTATACCCTCCTAGAACTCAGCAAATTTCCCATGTTTGGGGCTCTCCTATTTTCTGGTTTATCATGCCAGCTCTTGACTGCCAAAACCTCTGCCGATTTATCTTTCCTCTATAAAATCTCTCAATTGGTTCAAGTCCAATTCTTAAGCCAATCCTAGAATTTGCAAATGTCTCCAATTAAGAAAACTACCAGAGATCATTGAATTTCCTATTTAGGGTTCTTCCTTCTCTGGAATTTTAATTTAGTTCCCATTTCTTTGTTCCTATAGATCTCTATTGTTTTTTAAAAGTTTATTTTTGTAAACTGGTTATTACAATGGGAATTTTTGCCTGCCATATCCTATTATAGCCAACCTTGAAGCATGAATCCATAGATTATGCCTCTTAATATGTAAACTTTGTGAGGTAGATGCTGTTATTATTTCCACTTTATAAAGAGAGCAGGGAGGTTAAATGAGTTTCATAGGATCATGTAGCTTGTAAGAGTATATCCAGAACTAAAACTAAGACTGTCAAGCCCCAATGATTTTATTCTATAAATTATAATAATATCCTTTTTAAAACTGGGAAACTGAGGTTTGGAAAACTTAACTGATTTGCCTGAGGCCTCAGGGGAAGCTTGAAACAGAGCTAGGATTAAACCCCAGAGCACCTGACTCTTGATCCAGAGCTCATTTCAGAGCCACATACGATGACTTTGAGTATCACACATATATAAGGAAACTGGTACTACTCTAGATATAGGTATTATGCAAAGAAAAAAATATATGCAATGAAATTCATACATCATTAATTGTCAGCCTGTATGTGCAGAACTTCACTCATTTATACTGTGTACACACTATGACATTTTATCCAAGGGCTCATATCACATAAATATAACTTCAACAAAAATTCTGTTAAAAATGCATGTTCTTTAGAAATATCAATAAATAAAATATAGTTTTCAAGTATGCTAGCTGCAATGGCTTTTTAACAAGTGGAGTTGCTTTTCCTCATAAAAAAAACACAGGGGAGGTGGAGCTCTTCTAAAGCAAAGTTACTAAGAATGCTGTTTTGAAATGGTAGTAGGAAGAAGGGGAGAATCTAAAGGAATTCTTTAAGAGTATTATTTCTTTCAATTAAGCTGGTCTGGTTCCTTTCCTGAGAGTATATTTGTCCCCCTAATAAAAGAAATATCACCATGGTGACTGAAGAAACTTTTTGTGGAGGTAGAAAAAGACAATGCCAAAATGATGGAATTTGAGTAAGAACAGAAAATAATCACTTGCATCCAAACAACTCTCCTGTTTTGGCTTATTATGTTCTCCTAAGAGTCCACTATTAGGCTTTCTCCTTTGGACTAGTGCCTGATATTGGTAGAGTTCCTTTTAAAATGGAAATATTTCCTAGAGTGAGTACATGAATAGGAATTTACTATACGCAGAGGCTAAGTTAGGTCGTCCTAGGGAGGAGGTCCTGATGAACAAAAGGACAGTGTTGTCAACCAAGGCAACAATATTAGAACCTAAAGAGCAGGGGTGACTGATTCTCCCCACACTCCTTCCCAGCCTCCGTTGCCCTATTGTGATACCAAAGGAACACTTAGCCTTGAGTAGTTCCTCTATATGATTTATGTCATCCCATAGCCCATCTACCCAAGAATTATAGGAGTAGCTCACATTAATTGTTTAGATTCATCATAATCATGCACCATGTTAGGAACTCAAGTCTGGAATATAAGGCCATCTAGTTAGTGATACAAATTCACACTTGACCATCTATTCATTTCTTCAGCAAGTATTCATGGAATACCAAATACATAACAGGTATTATTTTAGGAGTTTAGAATATAGAGATGAAAATGACAGGCATGAGTAATTTCCAGAAGCCCCTATAACTAGGAATGGTAGAGAATATGTGATGGCCAGAATATATATATATATATATATATATATATATATATATATATATATACACACACACACACACATACATATATACTCAAAATATGTATATGTATATATGTATATATATACAAAATATTATAAACAACATATGTATACAAAATATGTATATATATACCAAATATTATAAACAAAATAAATGTATCTACTAGCATCCAATCTGTCACAAATTTTTCTCTGAATTCTATGATATCCTTAGAGCATTTCTAAAACCTCAGCAAAGAAGTGAACGGTGGGTGCTTTGCATGCCCTAAGGCTACTAGCATTATTCTAAATCGATGTGTTCCAATGTCCCTTTTTCTCCAAGGAAGCTTCAAATACCTTGGCAGCTGTATTCTGGAAGCAGAAACCTGGCTCCCTATTCCCAGGTATGTGCCATTGTGTCATTCAATCTCTATCTTAACATGGTTCCAATGTAGTACTTATTAGTAAGTCAAAGAAAAAAAAAAGGACAGGGAAGCAATATGCAGGGAGGAGCAAGTTGCAGGTAATGCAAGCAACTGAGGCAGAACAGTGTGTAGTACTTGATGAATTATTGGGTATTCAGAAGCCTCTGTGACCTTTGAGAAGCATTCACCAAATTTCGAATATTCAGAGATATGCAATATACTGACTTCCTTTTGTAAGACATTGTAAAGGTCAAGACGTTCTCTAAGTTTATAACAGAAGGGACTCTTCTTCCCTGATGGTCACTTCTCACTAGAATTAACCATTCACCATCAAAGATCAGCACCAACATGTCCTTGTACCTCACCAAGAAAGCTTGGAGGTACTGAATTTCATTTTCTTCTGTTTTCATGCCTTCTGAGTGTGGATCTCCATTTGTGTAGAGCCAATGAGTGGTAAATATCAAGTCCTTAGCTTTCTCAGACCTGTGGGACTAGTGTGGAAAAAACAAAAACAAAAACAAAAGGCCCTCCATAGTTTTATGCTCCTTTCTTAAGCTGACCTATCCTCTGTTTAGAGTTATATCACCAGGTATACAGCGAAGTAATAAAACATGGCAGAGCACAGTACAAGGTTAAGATGTCATACATCCACATTGGGGTGTGTTTTAACATGGTTCCATGAGACTCAGAATCAGCCTCAAACTTCAAACCTGAGTCCCCTGCTGTGTAAATTATCATCCTAGCATTTTGTAAAAGGATTCAATTTTCCCTAGGAATATATACACAGTGTAGCAGTTTATACTACAAACTGCTAGTATCCAGTATCAAACTGTTTTAATTTAGTCTCAACTTAATAATTTGCTAAAGTAATCTTTAGCTTTCCTTTAAAGGAAATCACCTTAGTAAATCTTTCTTAAATCTTTCCTTTAAAGGAAATCACCTTAGTATGCCTCAGCTTCTCCATCTATAAAATGGAAATCAATAATAATGCCTATCTCATACAGTTGCTTTAAAGGTTAAACGGGAGGGGGCATCTGGGTGGCTTAGTTAAGTGTCTGCCTTTGGCTCAGGTCATGATGTGAGGGTCCTGGGATCGAGTCCCATATCAGGCTCCCTGCTCAACAAGGAGTCCTCTCTCTGCCCCTCCCTCTTGCACATGCACTCTCTCTCTCTCTCTCTGTCTCTCTCACACTCTCAAATAAATAAATAAAACCTTTAAAAAAGATTACATAGAAATGAGCTTGAAAACTTTGCACAGGGACTAGCAGATAGTAAACACTAAGGCATGTTTGCCACTATATTTACATATGTGCATATGCACACACATAGCTATATCCTGCAGAAGAAAAACTCAAGAATTTTGATCAAGAACTTGAGTAATACACTATACACAAGTATATATAGCATATATTTGTATGTGTATATGAATACATACACACATATATTTTTTAACTCAAGTCTTTGACTTCCTTCCCTAACCAGCATGACAAGACATGCTTACCCTGCTTCACCACCCTGCACCAAACACAGCATGGCCCTAGGGCAAAATTTTTCTTTCTTTAAAGATTTTATTTATTTATTCATGAGAGACACAGAAAGAGAGAGGCAGAGACATAGGCAGAGGGAGAAGCAGGCTCCCTGTGGGGAACCCAAGATGGGACCCGAGCCCAGGACTCTGGGATCACAACCTGAGCCAAAGGCAGATGCTCAACTACTGAGCCACACAGGCATCTCTGGCCCTAGGGCAAGTTAAACCCCTGGCATCCCAGTCAAAGAAAGCCAGTTGAATGCAGAAGCAATGGGTCTATGAATTTCTCTTCTACTTTCTGCATCTGAATCTTTTGCCTGTTGGATTATCCCTTATTTTATCTAATTTATTTAATTTGCTCCTAGCTTGGGCATTTGTTTCTCTCTTCCAGAACTTGTGGTGTTATCTGCTTTAATGATAACACATACTCTTTCCTGCTGATTTTCCACATACTCTTTCTATATATGGCACCCAATCATACATTCCTATTAACAATCCTCCCTCAAGTCCATTGGGGTTCTGTGTCTGCTAAGTGTCTGAAAAATGGACCCCAATGAGCTCTCAGCTTTGTCTGAGCTCTGTTCTCCACATCCCCTTTGCTTCCTCCCTCAGTGTTCTTCCCACAGTATCCCAGGCTTCTCTCTCTGTGTACATCTGTCATCAACTTTTTTGGTCTCACAATTGTTCTGTCTTTTCTCAGTAAACTTGTGGCTCATTATAAAATTAGCATTCTCTAAACCCACAAGCATGAATGTCCATGTGAACACCCACATATCCAGACACACTCAGAACTCTATTTTAGAAGACAACTAGGTACAGCACATATTAAACAAGGAAAGAATCCCAAACTGTTTTTTCTTTCCATGCTGAAGAATCTACAGATAGGTGAAGCCAAATCAGAAAGTGGCGACTTTAACACTTATTTTGATCATAGACCCCTTTAACAATATTATGAAACTTATGAACCTATGTCTTCAAGAAAGTGCACATATTCATGAGACTTTTCATATAATTTCAGTGGAGGTGGGTAAGTTTAAGGCTCATATGTCTTTGGACCCCAGATTGAGAATCACTGCTATAAAGAGATACATTAGATGCAAAAGGGGGCACCTGGGTGGCTCAGGTGGTTAAGCCTCTACCTTTGGCTCAGGTCATGACCTCGGGGTCCTGGTATCAAGCCCCTAATCAGACTCCCTGCTCAGTGGGGAGTCTGCTTCTCCCTCTTCCTCTGCCCCTCCCCCGCTCATTCTCTCTCTTTCTCTCAAATAAATAAATATTTTTTTAAAAAAAGAGATGCGTTAGGTACAATAATAAGTAAGTAAGAAAATGATTAAATAAATACATAAATAAATGGTTCCATTTATTGCATCCCCACTATATATAATGCAATGCTTTGGATTTTCTCAATATCCCTGTAAGTTGGCTATTACTATTTCCGTTTTGCAAATAAAGAAACTAGGGCTCAAGGAAATTAAACAATTGATCTAAAGCCATTCAGGTAGCAAATAACAGAGCTGGGATTGGTCAAAGCCTGGCCTTTCTCTCTGGTCCACACTGCCCTCTGATCTTTGGAGCTTATGCAGGCTCCGGGTTGGTACTATGAACTATCTAAGCCCACTGTACACTGAATGGCATCACAGTGAGGTCCCTGCGCATTTATAGAGTTGATTCAAATTACAAGCCTTAGTTTAATGCCACAAGGATGACTAAAATTAGCTGCAGATGGTTCCCTTACTAGCTGTAGTCATTAGCTCTGACATGCCACTCAGATCAGTGTTGTATGTTGTCTCCAGAGCATCTTAGACAATGCAATTCCCATGCATCGAACCCTCCACATAATTTACGCAGGAACAGCCCCGCATCTTGGTTTGAGTTTTCCAT
Organism: Canis aureus; assembly: GCF_053574225.1. Taxonomy (NCBI): domain Eukaryota; kingdom Metazoa; phylum Chordata; class Mammalia; order Carnivora; family Canidae; genus Canis; species Canis aureus. Next base: position 53,772,045 of record NC_135614.1, read on the forward strand.
AGACTTGTCTCAATAGAGTTGGAAGGCTTTGATGCAGTACTTAATTTTCAATGCCTATTGTCTTTTTTAAAAAGAGCACGCCAAGTGTAGCCCGACACGCCTTTGAAGTTGTCATCATGTCAGCATTCTGACATGTAATGACCATAGGATTTGCCTTCCAATTTTAACTATTTCTACTTGAGGAAGGAAATTTACACAGTGGGAAAATATGTGGCCCTTTGCTTTGTTTCCTTTCCTTCTGGAGGAAAGTTATTCATGTGCGTCTTGAATACAATAAGAAATAGCACACGCTACTATCAGGATGTTCTCGGAAATATTATCTTGAGCTTTTATTCTCATAGCTGGATTCCACTGTAATTCTCACGTGGCTGGAGTAAACTATTAATAGGATTCCAACTTTTTTTTTTTTTTTTTTTTTTTTTGCTAGTAGACCCCGGAGAAGTCTCCTTTGCCATGTGAGTGAAGGGCAGATTGGATCTTGACACGACACATTGATTTAGTTTCCAAAACAGTAACTTTACTAAATAAATCATTTCAGCGCTTGATTGTTATTTATACATGCAAATCTGGTTTTCATTTGTTGGACCCGGACAGGAGGAAAGCTAATAATCTCATCAAAAACTGAATATTTTCCATTTTGGAAAGGGCACAAAGTTCATAATCACATGACCTGAACTCTGCCATTGGCGGGTAAACCAAACGCCTCCCTAATATGTCCTACAGACACATAGCACTGAGATAGGAGGACTCTGGGGAGTTTGCAAGCATGAGTCTCAACTGAGGCCAATGACTACTTGGCCTTCCTCTTAGCATCATGTTATTTGTTTCTAATGGTGATATACTGAAAGGAAGAGAGTGGAAAAAGGTGAGAACAAAAACAGAGAGAGTTTAAAATCTTGTGCATTTAGTTAATAGCATGAGCTTCAAAATATATTAGAGGAATTGAATTTGTAAATTGGGTTTCTCTCACAGTAGAAAAACCTGATTATATCTGGAAGAGGTTCCAACTTTATAAGCAGGGATATAAAGGTTCTAGAAAGATACATGTAGTCTCCAATAGTTCCCACACTGTCATGAAAGTCTACCAACAATCCTTTGTTTTAAAAAAATTTTCTTTTATAATTCTCTTTTAATGTGCAAATAAAATAGCCAGTTCCATACAACTTTGATGATAGGATGGGTTCTCTGTCCATTACATTTCCTTTGATTCTTCTTTTCTTAATCTTGATAGGAAGAAGGCCATCTAACATAATAATGCATCATTTGTGCTATGAGGGAATAAGAGAGAAGGTCATAAGTTTATTGATACCCAGTCATTACTCAGATACTCTGAAAATCCAGAGGCTTATTGGCTTAAGGAAGAAAGATACAAATTGGAAATAGGACTGTCTTTATGACAAGGGGTACTGGGATATGCCTGGGAACCCTAGTGTAAAAAGGATGGAGGGATAGAGAAAGAACAAAGAAACATACCAAAGTGCCCATGAAAGGCAACTTGAAAGCAATAAGAAAGATACCTTTGCACCCTCCTCTGAATTCCAAACATATGTGTAATCGGATGTACGTAATATCTTTGTGTCTTTCCTGTTGGTGGACCCATCCTACATGCCTTCCAGCTGTTATAGGGTGTGAAAGCAGTGTTACTTTTTGTAGCATGTGGCTTTTCTTCCCAGACAGTTTTCACCTCAGAGGCTAAAGCTCAGAAAAGAGAGAGAAAAGAAGAGCCATAAAGAAGTTGTGAAGGAAGCCGACATTCCTTGTCTAAATCAAACTTTGGCCCAGGTCTGGCCTCATTTGGAAATTTGAGCAAAGATCATTCTTTTCCAAAAAAGGATTATTTTTTTTCCTCCTGGAGAAGTTCTTGGTGGGCTGATTCTAGGCATTTGGGGCAACTTTACACCTTTAGAAAATCCAGTAGACATCAGACTGTGTAACTATAGCTCCTAGGTGTTCACAAAGCTTCTAGATTTGTGAGATGGTTACATGTCCCCTGCATGAAGATTTTTGGTTTTTGCAGGTAACTGAAGAAGGCAGGGTAACTTTTGTATTAAGACCAAAGATAGCAGATACTTAACAGCCCTCTTCAGCAGTGAGATTTAGGACTCAGAGCAGTGTCCTCTCATCTTCCTTACATTTGTGTGGTCTCTCTCTCTCTCTCTCTCTTTTTTGCTTGATTTTATATTGCTACTTTCAGTTTAATTTGTGCCAGTTCTAAGAGGATTATGCTTTTAGTACTATCCTTGTGATGATTAATGTGTACTAATTGTTTTACCTTTGAATCAGGACTCTTTGGAGCTGTCTAGGCAAAATCTCCCTTTTGTAGGAGGCAGGGCTGATGAGCAGGAATCCCAGGGGGACCTCTGCATTGCTTCAGGTTGATGTAAGGAGAGAGATTAAAGAAAGTGCGGAAAGTAGCTTCCTTTTTGATTGCGCCCCAATGGAAATCATGTTGTCCCACACATTGTATTAACTATTCTGGTGGCTTAAAAAATAGAATCAGTCTAAGCAGTTAAAGAGGCCCTAATGAGAACTTTTACAGCTATGGGGCTTGCTTTTGTCATATTAGAGAAAGCAAGGCTGTGATTTGTCACTAATTTTCATTCCTGTTGCCTGGCTCAGCCAAGAGACCAGTGACCTAATGAGCAATGTAAATCAAATCTCCTCTGTCCACGGATTCTCAGGTGAATGAAGACCATGAAGGTATGAGACAGAAAAAAAACCTGAGGAACAATGACAATGGAATAATAACATAGCCTGAGTTGCTCCTTGTTAGGAATAAACCCAGAGATCAACTTTTTCAAGCTTTTGTCCAAGCTTCAAGTCCCTACAGACATTAAGTGGCAAATAGTCTGAATTTTTAGAAGGCATATTTAAATTTACTTCAAAGATCTTTGTCATTCCACAAACATTTCCTAAAACTGTTCCCAACTTTCGTGTAAACTGCTACCATTGAAGAAAAGGAAGAAAAGGAAGAAGAAAAGAAGACAGGGGAGAGAAAGGAAGAATGGCAAAAATGAGCAATTTTGCAATTTCATAAGGTTCTCTTTTAACAGCATAATTACAATTTTAGTTGTCACTCAGACAGTTTGAATGACATAGTCTAGCCAGTTGCTTTTGAAGCTGGCAGCATGTCAGGAATACCTGGGGAACTTTGTGAAAGGTAAAGGTCCCTGGGCTCCAAACCCATCCATACCCTATTTCCTACCCATTTACACCTTCCAATATAGGCATAGCATGGGGCCTAAGAATTTTTCATTTATTTTTATGTTTTAAAGGGCCCAAGGTAATTTCTAATATAGAGTGGTCCAAGGAGTAGATAACCAGTGGAAAAGTTGAATCATCTTCAAATACATTCAGCTCAATGAGGGTGTTCTAAGATCTGCTGCAATGTGCCTGTGTTGGGCTTGGTAATAGATATAAAAGAAGCAGAAATAAAGTTTGGAAAAGTCTTCCTGTGTGCTTCTCTTCACAATCAAGGAAAAATATCTCTAAAATATTCCCATGGACATCATGGAAGCTGTGGAAGAAGCAAAGATATCTCAGATGTATCTGTGGTTCTCTTAATTTAGGTATTTTAGTTGTGGGGAAAATGTTATTCACAAGACAAGGCTGGATACATTGTTTATGGATCTGCTAAGAGAACAGGGGCCTGTGAACTTAGTATGGCAAAAAATGCACTAATGCACCTTTTGAGAGTAGACAGAGTAGATGGAAGCCAGAAAGTAGGGTGACCAGTTGTCCTAGTTTTCCTGGGACTTCCCTGGTTTTAAAATGAAACACTGGAGCTGTCTTGGTTTTTAAACTGAATATCTTACATCCTGGGAGTCTCCTTAGTCCCAAGTAAATCAGGATAGCTGGTCACCCTACACAAGACCATCCAGCTTAACATGGTCAAAAATGGGTCATTTCTGTGACACAACCAGCCAAGTCACACCAACAATCATCTGTGCTTATCTTTTACTAAGATTGCTGGCTGTTGTTTTGATGCTACTAATTGATCAGTACAGAACAAATGATCAAATATCCTGAGGAGAACTTACTGAGAGTGCTAGAAGCCCTAGGCCAGAGCTCAGATGTTGCTCTAAACATGTATGATCTCAAGCATCATCAGTGGGCTCAAATTCCATCCTCTGACATAATATTAGTTCAAACATGTAAGCACTGACATTCAAATTTTTAATAATATACATGAAGGCACATTGTAGTTTTTAAAACTTCAGACAAATGATTAATTGGACAGATCATAATATCAAACCATAGTAGAAGGAGAATGCTTTTACTGGAATAGACTAGAACACAAGGATCACAGTTTGTAAGTTGAATACATCAGGACTGCAGGCCCAGAACTTAAATAACAAGGTTTCCCTAAACACATTCCTGGAGCTAGCATCCTCTTTAGTTTAAAAAGTCCTAGTTTTGGTCAGGTCCCCAGCATGAGAGGACAAATCATTGTTGAATGCCAACCATTGGATCCCTACTACCTTTTCCTGGAGACTGATATAGTTATGTCATGTTATTAATAGCCAGAGAAACACAGGAACACAGAAAATTGCCCCCTACTGCTTGGGCAAGTTTACTTTGCCTAATAAAAGCAATAGTCGCCCAAGTGGAAGCTCTCTTTGCCTCTTCTTCTGCCCTTTTGCTTTGGAAGTTCTTCCGTGAGAATGCAGTGATGACTGTGGCCACCATCTTGAACCAAGAAGAGAGATGATGTTGAGGATCACAAACTAGGCGTAGAAAGGGTCTGGGTCTTTGATAACAAGGTTAGGTAGTTGACCCTGATCACCCCTGGATTTATTTCTAAGTGAGGTAACAAATATCCTAATCTTTAAAGCATGGTTACTCAAAATGTCAATCATAAAATAGTGCCATTCCATAAACTAATTTTTACTGGTTCATGTGAAGTGCAGAATATGAGAGCATTTGTAAATTTCACAGTTTAATCTAGTAATTTTATGTCTATTGAACCTAACAAAGAATTTTGAACGTATATATATCTTTTTATTTTGTCTTCTGTTAATTTATTTTATCATTCATATTTTATAAAAGTATCAACCCATGATATATGGGAAATTAGAGGAAGAAGCAAACCATTTATTTGTCTCAAATAGTTTGAGAAGCATCACTCAAAGCCAGGTTTCAGAAAACTATGAGGGCCAATTTAGCCCAATGCTCTTTTTTTATACATAGAGTTTTATTGGAACACAGTCACACCTTTCTTTTCTTATTATCTATGGATATGTCCATTCTACAAGGGTGGAGTTAGTTGATCCTGACAGACCTTATAGCCTACAGAGTTTAAAATATTTACTATCTGGGGTGCCTGTCTGGCTTAGTTGGAAAAGCATGCAACTCTTGATCTCAAAGTCATGAGTTCAAGCCCATCGGGTATAGAGATTAAATAAATAAACTTTAAAAAAAGCTATGAAATATTTACTGTCTGGCTCTTTACTGAAAGAGTTTGTAAGTCCTTGCTTTAACATTCTCAGTTGCATATTCTTCTGGGTTCAATTGAAGTTTATGTAATTTACATATAGAGTTGACCATGAAAAATAACATGGGGTTGGGGTGCTGATCCCCTACACAGTCAAAAAACTGGGTATAACTTTTGACCACCCCAAAACTTTACTAATAGCCTACTATTGACCAGAAGCCTTTCCCATAACAGAAACATTCAATTAACACATAGTTTGTATGTTATATGCATTATATACAGTATTCTTACAATAAAGCTTGCTAGAAAAAAAAGATTTTATTAAGAAAATCACAAGCCAAAGAAAATACATTTACAGTACTGTATTGTATTTATTGAAAACAATCCACACATAAGTGGACTCATGCAGTGCAAATCCATATTGTTTGTCAATGATAGTTCATTAACTTCTCTAGGTCCCAATGTGCTCATCTATAAAATGGGATAAAAATCACATCGACCTGTTGAGAGTTTTGAACGAAATAATTCATATAAGGTTCTCAGGAAGGTGTGTGCCTTCTAATAAGCATATAACATATAAAAGTTCTCTTGTTTCCCTGGCATCGCTCTTCAATTAAGAAGCTACTGGGTCAAAGATCAAAAGTTTCTGTTTACAAATCACAGGATATAGTAACCTATTGATATTGCATGACTACTCTCTACTGCCTGTTGGGAAGACTTCGTCAACAGCCAGGAAGTTTGACCCAGAGGTTAAGAATAATACATGGACCATAACCAATGACTACATTTTAGGGATAAACTATAAGCATAAGCCTTTTTATTATTGCCTGGTTCAAGTTTCTGAGGACCTACTATAATAAAAAAAAAAAAAAAAACCTTCCAAGCAAAGAAGGAAAATGGATTGAAAGCTCCACTTTTACTTTTTAATATTTAATGGAGGATGATTCCCTATGTCCCCATGTGCTGTATTTCAAGGCTACACATTCTTGAACTCTTACTGGTAACAGGAAACTAATGTGATTTTTTTCTTTTTAGGAAAAGCTAACAATGATTTCAGAAGTGTGTGTTTGTTATCAGATTTAGGGCACTTGTCACATTTTGGCCTGAAGGCAAGCCAAGGGAGGGCTTGAAAAAATATCCAAGAAACGTCTTCATTGCTCTTTCTCTCTTCTAATTAAAATGCAGTTCGTCTTACAAATTCCAGAGCATTTTGGATTTGTGGTTGCAAGCATGAGGTCATTTTTCCTGCCTATATGACCACAGTGCATTTTTAAAGTCTTCAGTGTTTGGTAACAACAGACAAATAACTGGAAACCTGAGATCCAAGCTGGAGTTCTTTCCAGGGTGTTCCCATCATTCCTCAGCATGGGGTAAAAACGAGTCCACCTCACTGGGCTAGTGCCAGGATCCATGGATGCCCTGTACTGTGTGGCTGAAGTGTAGCCCCCACCCAAAGAAGCCAGCCAACCAGGCAATACAGAGGTGAGGAATATGGCCCTGGCGTCTCTGGGGACAGAATCTGCATTCTGGTCTGTCAACTTTGCCAGTGATATATGGCCAGTAAGTGCTTCAACCTCGTGAATGTCTTCTTCCTCATCTGCAAAAAGAGCGACTTTGTAGGATGGTTGTGAAGATCAAATAAGATTAAATATCAAATGCTTAGTGCAGTCCCCAGGATGTAGAAAAGTGTAGAGAATCTACTTAGCTCTCTTTTCTTTATTTGTAGCTATTTATCCTTCTTTCAAAACTCAGTCCAAGAATCTCAGGGAGAAGCTGATCCTATCCTCCAAGTTTCAAACATGGTTCTGGTTTGACTAACTACTCTTTATAATTAGATGCCAGTGATTGGATGAAAACCCCAGATTTATGGAAAATCAGCCAATCAGTGCATGCTATTATTCCAGAGAAAAGCATATGACCCATGTTGGTCCAAAGAGGACTGGTAGGAAGAGACATTTTTCCTTTCCTTGCTGGATGTGAGCAGAGAAGCCCCTAAGGTCAGCTATTGCAGTCATTTTGTGACCACAAAGGAGGCTACTCTGAGAAAGCTGAGATACAGAGTAACTAGAAACAAGAACATCGGGCTGGAGCTCTGATTGCATCACTCCTACAACCCCTCCTGTCTTTGGATTTCCTGTTAAATGACGTAATAGTTTATCATTTACACTAGTTTGAGCCAGGTTTTGGTCACATGCAGTAAAATCATCTGATAAGTCTTCAGTAAGTTTTGGTTATTATCTGTGCCCAGTAAACCACCTGCTGTGGATCTCAAGAAACTTGGGAAAGAATTAGGGTATGATACAATTTTTTGACATCTATTTATTGAGCAGCTAATGCAAGCTTGGCATTTCACATGTTTCTTTGGGCCCTTCTAATACCTTGCTGAAATTGTTATATTACTATGAGTAAAATGAGGCACAGAGAGATTAAGTGATTTCCCTAGGTTGAAGAGCCAACATTTAGCAAAGTCAAGATTCAAACCCAGGTCTGTCTGGATCCATAGTCTGTGTTTCTGCCACAACACCAGTCCTGCTACCTCCTATGCTGCCTCCCTCTGCCCAGATCTTTGTTTCTTTGTTATAAAATCACCCTCTTCACCAGAACTAATCCATATCTGCATGAAAGATGGGGAGAGGCTGCGGGCTGTTCTCTCCAATATCAGATGGCAAGTATTGAGTGCCTCATTAGACATAGAGTAGTACAGAAGAGCCCTTGCTTTAAAACCAAACAAAACTCTGGGAAACGAACTAGGGGTGGTAGAAGGGGAGGAGGGCGGGGGGTGGGAGTGAATGGGTGATGGGCACTGGGGGTTATTCTGTATGTTAGTAAATTGAACACCAATAAAAAATAAATTAAAAAAAAATAAGAAAAAAATAAAACCAAACAAAACAAATTAAAAACCTCAGGAGATGTTCATCTACTACATCAGATAAATTAGGAAATGCATTCAAATTCTCCCAGAAGTCTCTACCCAAAAAAGAAAAAAAAAAAAAAAAAGATAAATGTTAACAATAATTTAATGAGAAAGCCTTCTAATTAAAAGTTTCCTGCCAGGGAAGCAACCCTGTTGTCCCCTAGCTGTACACACTTAGACTCACCACTTTTGCCCTGGGCCAGTGGTTCTCAAATTTTAGCATGTACCAGAGTCATCTGGAAGACTTGTTACAACACAGATTGCTGAGCCCCACGGCAGTGTCTGGTACAGTAGGTAGGAGATGGAGTCGGAGAATTAGCTTCTGTACCAAGTTCCTAGATGAGATGATACGGCTGCTGGTGGTCTGGTGACTGCACTTCGAGAAATGTTGGCCTAGGCTAGCTATGTTGTGTTGACAGAAACTAATACGTGGTCAGCCTCTCTTCCGCATTGACCTTCAAGGGCGGTAGAACTCCTGCCTCATTCTGGGGGCCAATTGCTTACAGATTCGATAACTGAATTTTTCTGTTCATCCCCCTAATGCCTCAGGCACTGACTGACTGAATAACAACCTAATAGGCCATTCCCTCTGAAGCCTGGATCTTCCTTGACTTTCATGAGTCCTCCCCAGGTCAGAGATGGGTGTCCTTGATTCCCAGTCTCCGTTGCCAACAGTTTGACTTTGCTGATGCCGGTAGCAGTCTGGCACCTTTATTTAAAATGATAACATTGGCATCAACAATTTTGAGAGCTTCTGCTTATTGAGTACTAGCTAAGAGTCTCCTATGGCTGCTGTCAGGCTCCACTCCATCTCTATTAGTGGTCACGCACCACCCCATTCACTCCAGACTCCATGACCCCTGGTCTGCCTGGCTCTTTGGCATGTTCCTCTCTGAGGTCACCCTCTCTGGCTGATCCTCTTCATCTCAGGATCCACCTGGGCCAAGTCCTAGTCCAGATAAAGATGCTTATCTCTGAGATTTTTGTCTGTAAAACAAACAAACAAACAAACAAACAACTGCCTGATTTATCAAAGTGTCTACTTAATTTCCAAAAAGCGAAGTACACATTCACTGCCATGGCAAGGGCTTGCCTGCCTTCCCTCAACAAATTAAGACTGTACACTTTTGGCTTACATTTATCGAGGAAATAACTTTGTTTCCCAAAGTGTGGGCCATGTGCCACCAGCGGTTTGTGGATGTTTTTATGTGGCACGATGACATGACATTACTTACACTGTATTACACATTGAGAAAATTGCTTCCTTTTCAATTCTCTTTGAAACCAATTGACAGAGTCAGGGGAAAAGTCTCAGTTTGGTATGTGTGCATCTTTTTTTATTCCATCTCTTGCTAATCTCTCTTTTTATGTAATGGAGAGGAGACCACAGGCTAAGAACTCCAGTGGACCACAATGATTACCAAGTATGTAATAACACTGTTTTGTTACCATTCTGTTTATATGTATATCTTCAACTTATGACAGGTAATACTGACATTCCATTTATAGTGATGACTTAAAGTTCTATTTACAAATAAATGTGTTTAAGAAAAAGAGGGTTTTTTTAAACAAAAATATTACATAAACTAGGATATGGTGTCACATGAGTTTGGTATAAATCATTAGGGTTGTGCAACAGTGAATTTTACATGTCAACTTGACTGGGCTACAAGGTATCCAGACATTTGATCAAACATACTTTGGGTGTGTCTATGAGGATATTTCTGGATTAGATTAACATTTGAATTGGTGGATTTGGTAAGTAGATTTCTCCTCCAAATGTGGGCAGGGCTCATCCAGTCAATGGAAGGCCTGAATGGAACAAAAGGGCTGAGTAAGAGGGAACTCCTCCTGCCTGACTGTGGAGCTGGGAACATAGGTCTTCTCTGGCCTTCAGACTTGGACTGAGTCATCAGCTCTTCCTAGGTCTCTAGCCTGCCAGCTTTCAGACTAGAATTTACATGGTTGGAAATCTTGGTTCTCAGGCTTCAGACCGGGACTGGAACACTGGCCCTCCTGTATCTCTAGCTTGGCAACTGCAGATCCTGAGACTTCTTGGCCTCCATATTCACCCCTAATTCTTCAAAATAGATACTGTTTCTTTGGAGAACCCTGCCTAATCCATGAGTAGCAGAAACTTAAGAAACATTGATAACAGAAATGTGTTGTGCTTTGTACCAACCCACAGTGAGTAGGACAGATCTTGATATAGGTTTCCTTTTTTTTTCACCACTAGTGGGAACAAATTGCAAGGAATAATTATACATTAGACAAATTTTGGGGAGCCTAATCAACAAAATATACTTTTGAGAAGAAGCTGCCTCTCTGTTAAATGGTGCCTTTGCAAATAAGGTCATTTTCCTCAGCAAAGACCTGCCTGCCTCCTCCCTCTCATCTCCTGCCAAGCTCCTCACAGGTCCCCATACCTCCACCGTATTGGCCTTCCTCTAGTTCCTCAATATATCTTATCCCTTCTGCCTGCAAGCCTTTGCAAACACTAGTCCCTCTCTCCGGGATGCACTTCTCCTTTCCCACCTCTTCCCTTTTCCCTTGACCAAGACAGCCATTGATTTAGATGTCTTAAATGTTGCTTTTTCCAGAGAAGCCTTGTATGACCTCTAGATCAAGTGAGCATCCACCCTTATGGCACCCCATCCTTCTCCTCTGAATCATTCTTCACAACTGTAATTAAATAACCACTTAGGTGTCGATTTATCTAATATCCTTCTCCCCTGCCGGACTGTAAGCTGGTGAGAGCAGGGAACTTGTGTCATCGTTGGTTCTCAATAAATATTTTTGTAAATGACTTAATCATGACCCATCATAGAGTATTATGTAGGTACCAGGAACCTAGAAAAAACTTAAGTGACTAATTGGAAAGACTACAACCATTTTTATTCTTACAGATTGAAGTCAGTCAGGTACCTCTGACTACTAGCTATACCAAGTGGCCAAAATTATCTGTGCATCAAGTGAATCAAATTACCCAAGCATGCAAACCTGGCCCTCCAAATTTATTGCTTATAAAAACAAGAGATTGGGAACATTGGTTGAAGCCAGATGTTCTGTGGGCTGGAGCTCATTGTCCTAACACTGCAGATTCCCATAACTAAAACTGTGTGTATTTGAGATGCTGGGACATAAGATCCAACTCAGAAAATATTTTTGAAATAATGTTGTTCAATTACATAATCCTTGTTATGTTATTGAATTGAACACTCTCTTATATACACTATTATAAAAACATTATGCTTGGGTCTCAAGTTCTGGAATATTCAATTACAATAGCTTTTTTCCACATTTGTATTCTCTTTATTTTATTTAATTGCCTGAACATTTTCAGCAGATTTATTGTATATGACAGTGAGCAACCTGAGCCTGTGTAAGAGCTAGCCATGCTATTTCCTGCACCCCACCCACCATCTCTTAATATCACTCTGTCCTGCCTTTTCAAATCCCTGCTAGCAAAGGCCCTATCCCCTGCTCTGAGTGTGGACTGTCAGAAAGGCAAGGGATTAGAAGAAATTGCCTACTTGTGGACCCCATTTCTTCATCTCTGAACTGACTTGAACCTTGGCTGATATCAGTTTAGTCATTCCAATATAAATCAATCAGTAACATATGGAATACACAAAATGATCTCCATTTCCAAGATGCTCCATCAATGGATAATAAGTGAATGATCACTGAGTGTTTAGCTTTGTATCTGTGTAACAGGATGATTCTGATATATGTGTGTATGTCTGTGTTTCCTGCTCCATTTTTGTCATTTGACTAGTAACCTGAAGCCACATGAGATAAAGAACCTTGATAAATAAGTGTGATTTTATGGGTCATCTGTAGCTCTCCATATCCCTTTGTGGACATATTGCCCAAGTCAGAAGATTCAGGATTGAAGACATGACTATATCAAAGATGTAAGTGGTAGAAACAAAGTGGCAAAGAGATCTGGGTAATATGAAGACACAGAGACCAGCAGGAGTCCCATGCTAATGCACAGTGAGCATATCATAAGGGTTCTAGGGTCTAGACCCTCCTTCCTCCTTACCCAGTTTGACTGGTCACCTGCTTGGGAGTTTTGTCCAAGTTGCACATTATTTAGTAATAATTTACTGAGCACTTTCTATGTGGCAAATACTATGCCCAGCGCTTTAATCCTCATTTCAATGAATCCTCCCAATAGCACATGAGTTAGGCATTATTATTCTTTTCATTTTACAGATTTGGAAACTGAGACCCAAAGAGATGAATTAACTAGTAATTTCAGAATTGAAATGATAATCATTTTAACTCCAGAGTCAAGTCACTTAATCATTGTGTTATATGGAACATTTAGCTATATTCTGTTCTCATTTATGGTACTGAATTTGTGCAGTGACCCTGAGATTGGTCTGTCCCTCTACAATTGGATGAAGTGATTTTCTTAGAAAGTTTTAAATGTGCACCATTGTTTTGAGAAGAAAGTATTTGATAGAGAAACTTAGAAGTGTGTTTTTGGGGAAAAAACAATGGAGTGATCAAATGCTGAATGGAAAAGTTTGTATTAAAAGGCAAAGGTACCTAAAGTTGCCTCTTTCCAAGGGAAAAGAGACATTAAAAGGAGTGCAGGGAGAGAGCTTCCTGCTGGAGGCTAATTGGCAGTCTGTCTGGAAGGATGCCAGAAGTGTCTTCTTGTTTCCAGCCAGGGGTATTGATTTTAATACTAATGGAGATTTGAACTGGACCTTGAGTAGTTTACAAAAGTTCCCCTCTCTGGTCAGGAAGCCATGGACTTGGCATTCAAGAGAGTTTGGGATACGCTCAGTAGTTGTGTAGCAAGCTCTTGTTCTGCTAGCCTGTCACCATGGTGCTTCTCAACATCTTTTCTCTCTCCACTCTTGCACATGGAAGCATCATCCTGTTATAGAGAAATGCATTTACAGCTGAAATTACTGAAGTGGCCCATTATGTTTATCAAGACAGGAAAAAAAAAAAAAAAAAAAGGCTGCTGTTTGTCCCAGCTGCCTGAAGAACAGCTTTCCTGCAAATGGATGGGTACTGAGCCATGTCTTTTTTTTTCCCCTCTCCTCTTAAAAATTAAGTTCATGTAGGAATACCCTTCATGACTGTGACTTCAGAAAAAAAAAAAAAAAAAAAGGCACTTGGCAGGACAAAAGGTCAGAGCATTCCAGAACACTGAGATTTCCACATAGCTGCATTTTGAGGTTGCATTTCAAAGCTCCCGCCACATGTGCTCCTTTCTCACAGCTGAGGGTATGGGGGAGATCAATAATCCCAAGGGAAGGTTTTTCAGAGATGAATTCACACCAAACAGGGATGGGATTGAAAAAAGGGAAAAGCAGGCTGATTCCACTGACAACAGCTAATTGTTGTGACTAATTCAGCTTTTGGAAGGTAGAACTCCATGGAGTGTGTGAGCTGCAACATGGTTCCTGTTTTAATTAGTGGCACCACGGGGAGAAGATGGGCTTATAATTGAGTAGTTTGCTGATCGGTCAACTTCAACCCGTAATCAGACATGCTGAGAAGTGGACATTAACCGGAGCTTTGACTAGCAGGAAGTCTGCCCCGTTAGCATGGCTGGTGTCAAATCAGGTTGCTGTCTTTTTTCTAAATTCTTTTAGATGCCAAACAAAATATTTTCTAGATTTCTTCTTCACTCATTCTCCATCTACCTACTCTCCTGTTCCAGTTCTCCTTAGCAAATCTCTGCTCAGGCATACTAATGTAAGTCAGTTGATCGACACTTCTACTGTTTGACTTTCCTTTCAAGCTACAATGCGAAACATTTGTTGTTGGGTTCTCCCTCTTCCAAGCCAACACGGCAACTATCACTATACCCAATCTCCTCCCTTCCTGAGTGCACTTTAGGATTTGTTTTGAGAAATTATCTCTCGCCCACTCTTTGGAATCTTCATGAGACTCTGAGTTAAGAGCTACACTTTCCCTTCTTTTCCTCTCACACCCACCCCACCAGGAGAGAACTAGGTTTATGATCCAAATCAGGCCACTTAGACTCTTTTTCCCAAGGTTTTAAATCTTGAGGAAAATGACAGAAGAGTGAAATAGTTGAAGCTAAATATTATAGGGACAAACTATGATCAGACTGTTCATGTTTTTGTTGTTACCTAGACCCCTAAGCTGTTAGATTCCTGTTTCCTATCCTGATTCTCAAGCCTTTCCCAAAATCCATGAGCCCTCCACTCTCCTATGTTACATTCCTTTGGGCTTAAATTAAGTGCAGTGAGTTTCTGTGGCCTACAATTAAGTTCAAATGAGAGGGTATCCAAGAGAAAGCATCCAAATATACAGCTTGATTCTCCATCTTCCTTTTCCTGCTCCCAGTAGGAAAAGTTGTAGAAGGAAAACAAATGATACTCACAGTAGATGAAAGGATAAATAAATAAATGAGAAAAAATGAAGCATTATTACTAACGAGTCTGGGTTTAGGGCCTGGCGTGAGTATCTTCATCCCAGATGTTCTCATGGGATCTACTTGGAAGCTGCATTCCCATGAGATTCTCACTGAAGTTTGGAACATGAGAGTGATTTGTCTGGCTCCTCTTCCTGTTCAAATTTTCTGACAAGGGCCCCCACACTCACTCATGCCCTCAACCATTTGGGGTTGACGGCTGATACATACATAAACGTCATACAGCATCTAGTGCAGGAAGGAGAAGTGCTACCTACCCTCTGTTTCCTGGCCATATTCTGGGCATGGTTTGTATTAGCTTGCCTTAAAGAAGGCGAGTCTTGGCATGCCTTCAGATGGGTGTGTTGTACATGTGTGTGTACTCTGTTGCCAAGCTACCCCAGGAACAACACATCCTTGCAGCACTAATCTCCTGCCCGGTGTGTCCTTGATGCCTCTGTTGGGGGGAAAATACCCACCTGGCCTTGTGGACACTCTAATGTGTTTTCACCTTTAGATACAAATCGGCCTCTGTCTTCAGCAAGAGTCTCTAAGGTTTAGAAGTTCTGACAGCCACAATTCCCACTCTATAGATTCCAAACTGTGTGTTCAGAATTCTAAGCAGTGAGCTGCAGCATTTCCCTAGCTGACTAGGATTTATACCTCTCACTAGTTATGAACATAAAAGTGCAAAAAATATACATAAAGAGGGAGTTCACCATAGCTAGAGAGGGGCCAGGGGGAGGAAATCCACAAAATCAGGTCAGCTTAAACTGGACCAGCTTGGCCAACGCACTTTCATAACCACATCAATTCAGGGCTTTCACGGGGTTGATTTTCTTTCAGCCCAATCCACTAAGGAGTTGCTTGCGAGTTCTGTGGATTTTCTGCACAATTACAGATTATTGCCATGGCAACAACAGAAACATGTGACAATTTTGCTACCTCAGAGACCAGGAACAGCCACTTACAGGCACCACACATCATCTTGTAATGGGACTCTGTGCCGTTGGCCTCACATTGTTTTAAGGCTAATCACTGCTTTTTCACAGATGGAGTTTTTCCCCCACCCACTAGATTTTCATGATCTTTTAAAACAGTTTGGATTTGCTCTAAAGCAGTTCCACATTTGCCTGTGTTTATTTGGTCATAAAAAAGGTATTATTTGGGGGGTGGCGGAAGGAAAAAGAGGGGTAAAACTTGATGAGTGGAGGCAGATGGGAGGCAATAGGCAGAGGAGAAACGAGTTTGCTAAGCAGATGGTTTTCTTGCCACCGTGTCACTGAGTTGAAACCCATGACAGTACTGAGATCCTGGGTCGGCCCCATACAAGGCCACCCTGGGAACAAATAAAACTTGCTTTCTTTCAAATGAGCTCAACTATTTTGTCCACTTTGCAGACACAATGAGAAATGGGGCCATTGATAATTAAGTTAGAGATGTGATTGAGAAGGGGGACCAAGTAATATTTTCTCTCTGGCAAAACAATCAATTTATGTTTCAGAAACTTGTGCACATAGCCAAACCCCAGCCTCCTTCTGCCAAGCATTCCCCCCCTTAATTTTTTAACCTCTGGGCATTTCAAGGAAAATTGAATCCACATGTTTTCAGATTCATTTGCAAATGCAGTTTGCTCAGAGCTGTTTGATGACCAGTATGCCCTTTGAGTGTTTTTATGAGCTTAAACTTATTTTCCCCCCAAGCCTCTTGCTTCTGAACCAGGAAGTGGCATTTGGAGTTTGAGGCAAAATTCAGAAACTATCGTTTTCTAAAGCAGTCACCAGGTTCTCGGGTCTCTTTCTGGACTCTGGTAAAGCTAAGTAAAGGTTTTCACATAGTGCACAAGAATAATTGAGGGTAACTTACTGTTTTTACAGCCGAAAAGCAGATCTGATATGGATGCGATCCAACTCCTCAATCAGATGGCTTCCCCATCTTTCTTTATTACTGATGA
The DNA here is from genome assembly GCF_053574225.1 of Canis aureus. Classification (NCBI taxonomy): domain Eukaryota; kingdom Metazoa; phylum Chordata; class Mammalia; order Carnivora; family Canidae; genus Canis; species Canis aureus. The sequence continues at coordinate 53,788,759 of NC_135614.1, forward strand.
CATTTGTATGGAAGCAGATGCTTTCTTTCCCAGGGATGTGCCTCCACCTGCAACATAATTCCCTGATTGGAATAATGCTTCAGAGGCAGAGTATTTGAAGGGTCCCTTTCATTATGGACCCTGGAATTGGGGAATGATGTGGGTATTCTTTTCTGACTCAGCCATATGATCCAAAGCAAAATTCTGACTTCCAGAAAGGTGTAAGTGTTATATGTGTGTGTTCTGGATATTTTGAAAAAATACTTAATAAGGGAGAAGAGTAGTTGGGAAAGATCTACAGAGCAGGGAAAATGTCTCTAAGCCTGAGATTTTTCTGAGCTATCAAGTTTCCTTTGAGGATGTTCAGATGGATTCCACCTACATTCCAGGACACTTTTGTTAATGAGGAAATTAGTCTGCAGAGTTCTCTGGATAAATATTTGTGAGCAAATAGCATTCTTCCAGGAAGCTCATTTAATATAGTGTCTATTTTTTCTTCCTTCTTTATTTCCCTTTACCAGACTTATGATCCCAGAGAAAGTTGCATTAAATTCACATGCCCTATTTTTAACTTTCATCTGGACTTCCTTTTTTTTTTCCCTTTAAGCATGAGAATCAAGCAAATAATAACCCTTTGTATTGCATCCAGTGGGAGGTCACAAGCTCAGGGAATTTTCTTAAGTTCCCGGGAGAAGTAAGGCCATAAAAAATTTGTGTGCGTGGCCTTCATACTGTGCCATTTTGGCTGTCAGTTCTGCTATGTATTTTCACTCCCATTCTACAGACAAAAGCAGATACACCGATTGTTTCAGTTTTTGTAGAGAAACTGCCTATAAATTCACAGCTTTGCTTCATCCTTGGCCCACCCAAATCAACAGGCTTTAGTGAACAGTAGAGCTTGCTGGCCTTCCTGTGGTCAGCCACAGCCCATAGCAGAGAGCATCAGCAAACACAACATTAGATGCTCTTGTTTTTAAATTATTTCATTCCCTGCCCCTCCCCACCCCCAGAACATGTTCCTTGGAGTTTATTGCAGAGAAGAGGAGAAGGAGAGGAAAACATAAGCTTGTTGGTAGCTTACCATCAGATATAGCAGGAGCCTCAAACTTTAATGTCCATAGACAGGGATACCTGTCCTTTCTCAGCTCAATTCATGAATATTAGTTACTCAACTCAAATTGATTTTTAGTCATATTAGATGACAGGCTCAGGGAAGACAGACTTTTTTTTAATGGAAAATCATACATTTATATTTTGATGAAATCTCCTGATTTTAAAATATTGGGACTGTCTTCAAAACTATAAAAATGTATGATGGACTAAAGACACTAGATATATGGAAGGGTTTATGCCTCTTCTAGGTGCCAAACTCAGTGGAGCAGCCAAATAGATGGAATTGCATTGAACACTGTTGATTTCCTGGCCATTTTTGAAACTTCTAGTCTCAGTGTCCAACTGTGATGGAAGGTTGTGAGTCAAGTGAACTGTGGTTGTGTTCAAGACGTTGGGGGAAGAATGGGAAATGGGTAGAGAGAAGAGGCAGGAAGTAATCAGCATCCTTTTCATGGTTTCCATCTTAAGTTTGACAATTCATTCCCATATTCGGTCAATAATATTCACGAAGTACCCTCCATGAATCAACATCATACTGGACATTATCTGTGTGGTGATGTACAAATTAGTCATCACTGCTATCTTCAGAGAAATGCCTGGTGGGGGGACATAGACATTAGTCAAATAATTGCACAAATGAATGCAAACTGCCCAACGTAATACATCTTCCAAAGAAGAGGTGTGGACTATGATAATATGTAATTAGACGATTTGATCTGGTCAAGGTAGTGAAGAAGAGAGTAGGTTGACTAATGGCCTTAAGTAGGAGCTACCTAGGCCCAGGAGGAGGGAACCAGCCTGGAAGTGAAAGCAACAGCCCAGTTGCAAGCAGCCAACAAAGACCCCATGGCAGAGGGGTGGATAATGAAAGGCTAGTGTGGCTGGAATGCAGAAAGCAGAAGTGGGCAGACCCAACCTTGCAAGGCTTCCTCGGTGGTATTAAGGAGTGTGACTGATCCTAGATCCAGGCAAATGCAATGGAGTGCTTTTAAGCAGGGGGGTACAGGATCAGGTTTCTATTTTGAAAAGATCATTCTGATCACAGACTGGAAGGAAAAGTGTAGGCAGGAAGACAAATTAGGAAGTTGCACTGGTCCAGGAGAGATGACAGCAGTTTGGATTAAGGAGGCAACTGGAATTATAGAGGGAAGTGAATCAATTAGAGAGAGAGTAGGTTCATATATGTGACAGGACTTGGTGGTGCATGTGATGATTAATCTCATGTGTCAGGTTTGCTAGGCTTAGATTATTAATGAAATAATTAAGCACTAATGTAGGTGTTGCTGTGAGGGTATTTTGTAGATGTTGCTACCATCTATAGTGAGTTGAGTTTAAGTACAGAAGATTACTACCAGATAATGTGAGTGAGCATTATCTAATCAGGTGGAGACCTTAAGAGGAAAACCGAGATTCTCCAAAGAAAAACTTGTGCCTTAAGACTGTACCATCAATTTTTGCCTGAGTTTCTAGTTTGCTGACCCGCCTTATAGATTTCAGATTTGCCAGTCCCATGATCATGTGAGCCACCTCTGGTTCTATTTCTCTGGAGAACCCTGATCTGGTGCCTATTAGAGACTCTCCATGCCATTCCTGAGATATTCTTGTTCCTTCTGGAGAAGGATCTGATGCAAATTATATCAAATCCATTGCTGTAAAGAAATGACATGGTATTGTACACACATTTCTGTAATATGAATAATGGTGGAATATGGAAATATTTCTTAAGAAGAAGTCCAGGAGTTTGAGAGAAGAGAGAGAACCAAATCCTTTAAAACAAAATTTGGAAAGACCACAAATCTTACAGAATATGAAAAAAGTCTTTCTTTGACAAACAGGTTCTTTCATCCCAAAACTTTCTGAGTCTTTAAGGAGAAGGATAAACATTGATAAAAGCAAATGCTTTCTTATGGACAATTGCTTGAGCTCCAATTGGCTGAGCCTGGCACTGGCTACAGCTGAGCTGTGTTTTCCCAGGTCCTGGACAGAGGGAGTTCATGGCTTGATGACGCTGAGGTCCTGGGTGAGAAAGGGTGAGGAAACTGATACTCAGCACCAAGTAAATCAGTCCAGAAAGTCCAGAGGAAGAGCAATAAAGTGGTGGCCTCCAGTTTCCATTACTGTGAGCCCTTTAACCCCTGGAGCCAAACAAAAAAGTAAATAAAGTCCCAGAATAGAACTAGTTTTAAAAATAAAAAAGGAAAAGCTTTCTTTTCTTCTCTGCCTTCTTACCTCATTCCCCCTTCCCTTCTGTGGCTCAGGTTCTGGTCCAAGCCTTGTCAGGAGGGAGACAAGTTTGCTATTTACAAGAGCTGGCAATGTTGAGAAAGAATCTGAATTCTTTGGTGCTCCTGCTAAGCAGCCCTTTCAACATGGTAGCCTGGTGGGCCTCTTACTCAATCACTGTATCCTGGTAATCCAGCAGTTGTTAAGGGAGAGGGAAGAGAGAAAATAAAGGCAGGGATAGGTTCAATATGAAGCCACTTCCCTCAGAGAGTATAAAGAGAGAGGGAGGCAAGGAACTAGTGCATATGGCTTGGCCAATGTTTGCTGGATCTTTTTTCCCCCCTTTTTAGATCAATAAAATAGTCCAGAGATCAGAGACAGAAGACCTCATCCAGAATCTGAATCCCCCTAAGGTCTGTCAAATAGATGGAAAAGTATACTCAGTCCATTAATACAGTATGCAGGTTATCAGGGAAGTCAATTAAACTCAGTGTCTCAGTTTCTCCCTCTATTAAAACAAAAAGGAATGCACAGAAGGCAATAGAATTATAATGTTGGAAGTGATTTTAGTTCAATTATGTGAACTCCCACCTGATGGTGGAATCTTCTCTCCATCACCTCCTTTGACCACTGGTAACCCAGATGTTCCTTTTAACATGCTCACTGGTACAGGGTGGATGGAAGAAACTTAATCCAGAGCTCATCCATTCCACTGTCATACAGCTCTGGGCTTTGCAAACTTATTCTCTCTATAGTGCCAAAAGTTCTCTTCACTAAGATCCACCGAGGAGGAGAGAAGCACTCTTGGTGGTTCTTAGCTCCAACATCGTTTATTATAAGAGCTGCCAATGTACTGGGCATCTTGTTATCAAAAACCCTGTCCTCTAATACAACTTGCCAAAAAGTAATCCATCAAGTATAACTATATAAAGGATATATGTACATATATGTCCCATAAATACACACAGAAAATATCTCAGGAGCAAAGTGAAAGCATAAAACCAGCTGGCAGAAATGGCCCAACTTAAACAGGGCATTAAGTGGTATTAACAGACTAGTTCTAGAAATGATCAGAAATTCCCAGACGGATCAAAGATTGATATCAAAGACTCAGAGATACCTCAAGGCCAGCATCTCTGGAGAGGATTGAGCTGATTGGAACTGAAGCTCTATCTCTTCCCTGTGCATTTGAGTGAACACTTTAAATCTCCAAAGATTGAACTATAAAGAGAAATTAGTTTATTAATAATTCACAGACTTCAAGGAAAAAAAATGTCAAAAGCATATGCTCAGGAACAAAGCTGATTTTATTTTTCCTGTTTAGAATAGAGCTATCTGTAGAGAACTTGAAGTGCCAGGCTCAAAAAATTGAATTTGGTCTTTTTTTTTTTTCCCCCTTGTCTTCATGTTTTTAAAGAAATGTTTCTAATAAAATATATGTGAGCGTTTAGTCTGATTTCCCTCTGCATACTTCAAGTTTTTCAAATCCTATGAGGTTTGCGGGGAGTGTCAAGAGCAGAATACTTTATTCAAGACTTTAATAGTTTGAGATATTTTCATGGTGAAGTTATTAGCCAAGAATACTTAATTGAAGTTTTTGAATTCAAGGCAAGATACTCAAGAATGGGCATAAAAGAAAGAAAGGTTAATAAAAATCTGGATTTAAAAATGACTCAACAAACTCAACTAGATGATCAAGTCATTCTGAGAGAACCTCTTCTTCATATGGGGAGAAGGGTGTATGCTTCCAGAAGTCTACTAGCCTAAGATGTTCTTGATGGCAAGAATTCTACCTCATTTCTCTTGGCATCTCCAGGTTCAGTTGTGAGCCAGCAACCAAACTGCCTCAGTTTCTCCAGTGTAGCTGACAATAGGCTGGCATGAAGAAACACAGATTGGAACAAGAATAAGCATGTTTTATCTCTTCCTGGAAAAGTCAGCACTCATGCATAGAATGGCTTTGACCTTCCTCAAAAGAAAAGCTATGTTCTGGTAGAGGTGCATGTGCTAACTACTTCTGCCTCTCCTACCTCCTCCAAGACATTGCTCTTGCAATTATCCCCCGTCTCTTTGGTGGGGTTCCCCCAACCAGTGGATCATCATCTTGACCTCAATATTCTTACTCCTATAACCATTTTTTTTGGCTTCCCTATAAAATAAAACCCATTAAAAAAATTATCTCATATTACTATTTTATTTCCTAACATTTTGTTCCTTCTTGAACCCATTCTAATCAAGTTCTTGTTCTCCACACTCTACTGAAACAAATAATCTGTCATCTGATATTATATTATATATTTATGCTTTGATATGTTAATCATCCATTTTCCTTATTAAAATATAATCTCCATGAAAAAAGATCTGTTTTTTCTCATTATTGCACATTATTTTTCATTACTATATCACCAGCATAGGGCTAACACACAGTATGTTCTCAAAAATATTGATTGTATAAATGAATAAATTAAAAAGAAATCATGTTCTTTTATATGAATCCCATGTACAATTTCGGCTATAGCCCCTGTGATGGATAAACAGTATGTTAATAAATAAAAGTCACTTCCAAACAAATCTCTCTTTAAACAATCACTCTTTGAAAAATGACTGCTGGAGAAATTCTCCTCTTTGGAAATAAAAATTCAAAAATCTTAACATGGAGGACAATATGAATGTATAGCAGGCAGTAAAGAAATGCCCTTGTAGTATATGACAATAACCTGATATATTGCTATAGAATTTTTTGCTAAGTAGTATAATTTGGAACAAAGAGAATGCATCTTGGATCTTAACTAAGTTGCTTCAAATGTACAGCCAACTGAAGGAACAGCCCCAGATTTTGTACTTTAGGGTGATGGTGAAGCAGTTGCCTGTTCTCAGCATGGAAACACTTCTTAGGATCATCAGATTAATTGTTACTCTCTTGTGATAACAATTTTTTGAATCCAATTTTAATTCCTTATCTTTTTTGCTTTAGGTCAGGGATGGCAAATGAAACATATCTCTTTTGCCAAATCTGATTGAGTCACTCATCAAATACTTAGTTCAGCAAGTATTTATTGCATTTCTATAAGCAAAAGGCAATGTCCTAGGGGCAGGGAATAAAATGGTGAACAAACAGACAAAAGTCCTGCCCTAATGGAGTATACATTCTAGTAGTTGGTGGTTGCCAAATTAGCGGGAAGGTTTTTTCATCTATTAGCAATCTCTGCCTTAGGTGCAGAGAGGAGGGTGGTAGCACCAATGCTACCCTGGGATTTACTGTTCTGATTTTAGATTTTATTTATAATGTCCACTTAGCTTTCTAGCTCAAGCCACCCATCTCTAGAAATGACTTAACTCTCATAGGCTCAGCCATACTATAGACCATAAGTCTAAAATTTAGTGACTGCTAATTGGAGCATACATAAGGACCAAGTTAGTGGCTTTTCATCGAATCGAATTTACTGCTAAGCTCAGCTTGACATTTTACTTGGTCCCAATAACTATGTTCTTGCTTAATTCTTTATGATTAGTTAATGGCCTTATGCCCCAAAGCTTTCTTTTTATCTACTTCTCAGTTCCCATGTTGGCTCCCCTGTTTGTCCACTTATTTATTTATCCATTCAAGAAATATTTACTCAGCAGTTACTATATGCCACTTACTGCTCTAGGTACCTGGAAGGCAGTGCTGAAAAGAACAGATACACTCCCTGTTCTCAAAGAAATTTATATTCTAGAAATAAGCTAGGAATAAACAAATTTATGAGATAATTCCAGATTATCCATGTGACTAAAGTAATAATAAAGTAATTTAGTAGAGTGATTGAGAAACATGATCTTAGGAGGTGATATTGAAGATGGAACCTGAAAGATGAAAAGGAGTCAAACACAGGCAGGTGGGGCATCTTGTATGGTAAGTCCAAATGTCCTGAGACAGAAACTAGCAGTGGCCTGTTCCAAAATCATTGTGGCTGGAGAATAAGGAATGGGGCGGGGTGGGGGGGGTGCCGTAATGAGAGATGGGGTGGATAAACAGGCAAGAGCCAGATCAGAGCAACTTCTAGAGTATGGTAAAGATGGTGTTCGCCTACCTTCCTGGAATTTTTTCTCACTTCCTACTGCCAGACTTTCCAGGCACCACCATCAACTATCTCCCAAAGTATCTAGCCAGTGGTACCTAGGATCAAACAGGTGACCATGGCTCAGCATTGAGAACTCTCAGTGTCTCTGGCCACATCCTTGTGAGTCTGGTCAGGAGCCTATGCCATGCATGTTCTGATCTAACCCAATTCCAACTAAACTCTGCTGCAGATTCCATTGCTTAAAGCTGTCTTTGCACTTCACTCTAATCAGGCTTCCAGATTTCACCAGATTAAAACCATCAGCTGCAAGGAAAAGAGATGCCTAGAGAGGATTTGTTTCTGACAATCACCTCAAGCACTCTATGACAAAGCAGCCTCAGTTCTAAAGTGGTCCCAAAGCATAGGCCCCAGGGGCAGTGCTACAGCAAGGCACTAATTACTCTTTCTGAGAAATTGCCTTATTTCAAAGATTTAGTGCCCAAGGGCATTGACTATCAAAACTCAACTTAAAGAGGCTTCTTAACAGGGGTAGCTTATTCAGTGACTTAAGGGCTCTATTAAAACCCCTGCCCCCAAATTTCCTCACCACTTGTCATTTGACCTGATATTCTATTGTCATAGAGTCAGTCCTTTCCTTCTTCAAGATTTCCTAGTTTATTAAATAGAAATATTCTCAGAAGAGTCAACATCTCAAGCCACTACTGATTTCGCCTCAGTTACATCTCTTGCTCAAAATTGTCTTGTGAAGCTACCTACTCCACGTCTTCAATTCCTGCTGTTATCTGAACTTCTGATACCCTATCCATCTAGTCATTTTTAACTTACGGTTTTGCCAATACCTGGTGTTATGTATTTAAATATTATTCCCAAAGTACAGGTGAGAAAAATCTAAGCTATGAATTCCATTCTTTAACTCTTTGGTGGTAGCTAAGTCAGGACTTGTAGAGTTTAGTTTCAATATCAACATCACTTTGCAAATGTGATGAGGCAGATGAAGGAATTACCAGGGAGTACTAAGGATTTTTAAACAGAGCTCTTCTGTTTCTTTGATGCCATGGATGTGCTAGAATCATAAATAGCAAGCTAGATCCAGATACATTATATCCCATATGCAGTGCCTAAAATGATTGCTTTCAAACACTGTCTTCAGGACAGAAGGTTGAAAGGTCTGCCGCAGTACCATAATAGACTAAGTCTTTAAAAGAGTGTTTTTTATGCTGGTCTTCATTGGATAAGTGATTTGGGAAGTGTCTTATGAGAATATCCTATGGTTTCTACAATGATCCGAATTTGCCATAACACTAAAGAGAGAACAATGTAAGTAGATTAACACAGAGATGGGAAGAATGTAAGTTCCAACCCTTGAAGTAGCCGGCCAATAAAGAGGCTCTTAAAACAATAGAATGATATGTAATTCCAACATGAAATTGATTCTGGTATTTTCAAATTAAAAAAAAAAAACATAAAAAGACGAAGATAAAAGTATGGAGATAAAAGACGATAGGAGAAAAACATGCAAAACAGGAATCTGTGCAGATGATGACAAGATTGTGAAGTCCTCCTCAGCAGCTAAAAGGTCAGATATTTATGAATTTTTATATATTAAAAATTGATACCAGCATGACCTCATTAAGGAGCTAATATTAGTAGAAAAGGATAGGTCAGTGTCAAAAACAATGCCCGATTTCCAGCACATTGTATCTGCCTTAGTCAACTTTTGTCAACTTCAACAAAACACTAACAGAGGCAGGATACAGGCTGTCATTTCCAATTAACACAACCTCTGGTTTGTCCATGTTTACTGTCAAGAAATTATGACATATCCACAAAGAGATAGCCATTAGACACTAGTGTCCCATTCACACCTGTCTCCCACACACCCGAACCTGATTACTTATTAATGTTACCATCCCAGTTTTGGTCACAGTTTTTCACTTTTTTTTTTTTCCATGTAATGCCAGCATGGCCACCTTTGTAAGTATACAAGGGAGGTGACACAATAAGTCCTTTACCTAATCAAAGGCATAAAGTTAGCCAGAATAAAAGGAAACACTCCAAAAAGTGTGTGCTCTCTGGTGATCCAAAAACATGATCCTGGCCAAAAACCAACTCATCAAGGATGAGCTTGGCTTTTCATATGGATCTATGTTGACTCCTAATGTACTCTGCCGACTGAAAGCCCATGTTAGCCAGCAAATGATTACTCAGTATTGGGACGTGCAGGACACATGGCAGATATCATCCCCCTCCCCCCCCCGCACCTCCCACCACAAGATGATTGTTTGTTATCTGTCTTGCAAAATAAACTAAGGCAGAATGGTCCTGGGGCTCCACATATGAAGACCGTCAACACTGAAATGAAGGTTATCTTCTGACAAGCTCTTCTTTTTTATACCTCTTTAGTAACCAGAACTGGATCAATTCCCAAAGTTCAGTGCAGTTTTCAGAGTTTACAGGCATTCCATAGTTTCTAAGGAACAGAATATAAAAATCTGGTAGAGTGAACCAAACTAATAAAATTGAAAATGCAAAATACCACCACCACTCCCCTTATACTGATTCTAGCAATTGGGGGTTTTCCAGATCCATTAACAGAAGTGTGTAATCATTTTTTAACCAGAGGTTAAAAGTCTTAAAAGTCTCCTTGCTGCTTCAGACCTACGCTCAGAAATTTGAAAGATGGGAAGATTTGGCTTGGCTCATCCTATTTAATTTGCACTATGCCTGGATCTGTCAGGTTCTAAAGAAAGATACAGCCCAGGAGATTTGGGAACTTCCTAATGTGAGTCAAGTTGGCAGCCCGCACACTTGGCTTCCACTGATTACAGCTTCAGTTTCTGACCCCCAGGAGGCCAAACCAGCCAGAGAGAAATGTGTATAGTAAATGTTGAGACCTAGGTCCATAATGAAAGTGCCCCCCTTTCATTATACTGATTCCTGTCTTCTGGCAAAGTCCACTTTTTAGAGCCAATGCCTTCTCTATGGTGTAGAATTGAAGAGAAATATAAAAATCCCACATCAACCCAAATGCCCAACAATAGGAGAATTGTCAAACAATGTGGCATCCATAAGACTGAGTATTGGCAGAACCTATAAATCATTTTTTGGATATTATTTAATTATGTGGAAAAATGCTCAAAATACTAAGTTAGAAAGCAGAATACAATACTGTAATTTATAGTATAGTCACAAAAAAGTACAAAATGGTTATGAGTGTATGGTGAGATTTAATTTAAATTAAATTTTCTAATATTTTTTACATGAGATGGGATAATAATTATTAAGGTATGTGTGGCAGGAGAAACTCCATCCATTCATCCTCCCGCGCTCTCTGAGAAAGAACTGAAGCTGCTTAGACAGATTATCTCTAGAAGATGTACTCAAGCCACAGCAGAACTACCTTCCCATGGTGGGAAAAGCAAGGGGAGTGGGAAGCTGATGGGTGGAACCATCATCAGTGGGATGAATGTCCTGTTGGGGAAGGGCTTTTGGGAGGTAATAAAAGGAGAGAGGGGTAGGTGAGAAATGGCGACCCTGAATATTCTCTGGTACCAGAGAAGAAATAAAGAAAAGAAGAAATTTTTAAGTAAGAGTTCACATGTTGTAAGTTCTTTGATGGCTTTCCACATATGACAGAAATGTAGATGAAGATGGCTATTTCTGACGGGACCACTCATGTTTCTTTAAATATGACCCTGTCCTGTGGAAGGGGATATCACAACTTCATATAAGTTATGTAAGTTTTCTAAAATTTCCATAATGCATAAATTTTACTTATACTCAGCAAAACAAGTAAATCAATAAATAAAAGCTGGGTCCTCCCAAGAATTCACCTGGCTACTGAACTATGGCTATTCTCCTTGGCTATAGCAAGTTATTAAGTGTCTTTACCTTTCAATCATAAGGCAAGAGTGACAATTTGTTATTTTTCTAATCAACTACTTAACTCAATAAATATTTGTTGAGCATCACCTCTGTGCTAAACACAGTGAAGCATACTTGGCATATAGTACTGAGCAAACCAGCCATAGCCCCTGACCTTAACAAGGGTCAGAATGGAAGAAAGAGGCTAAAAGAGCATCTTTGGGACCATCTGGGTAATGCTCCAAACCAGCCCTTGATACTGCAAATCCCATTCCTGAATGTTCCTTGAAAAGTGAGAGACAAAGCCAAGGTATAAAGTCCATTCTTAATTAAGCATTGTTATGAATCAATTTTAGTCTGAAGCCAGTGATATATTTAAAAAAATCAAAAAGAAGAAAAGCAAAAGTTCAAGATGGTTCTCTTGAAGGATAAGGTTGTTATTCATTGTGCTGCAGTGCCAGAAAGTGGAGGGCTGATGAGGTAAACTGGGAGTGGGGATAGAATCCCAGCCTTCTAGGCTATGTAATTTGGAGGCTATTAAAATCCTCTCACCCTTTCTTTTAATGTATTTGTTACAGAGGAGCAGTTGCCCAGAGTTTGTCAGTAACAGCTCAGCATATGCAGAAAATCAATCCCAAACAAAGTTCAAAGAAATCCTTTCAAAGCTCTGTTCGAGGTGACAAATGGTTGCTAATGAGCGATGGAGGCCCTCTCCTCATTTGACTGACAGGTGAAAGGATAGCTGACTGGGGAAGGACCACCTGCTCACTCCTGGCCCAATTAAGACCTCCAACTGTTTACAGTAACATGAGATTCACATTAATTGATTCCCCTTCTTAATCTGTCCCAGAAAAAAAAAAAATCCAATGTGAGATGGAAACTCTGAGGAATGATCATAAAATAAACTGACATGGATTGTTTCAACATTTCCATAGCCCTAAGCTGCCAATGGCTCCTCCTTCCTCTTCAATCACAGTCCTCCCTACTTCCTTTTGAACTGTGCTCTCTACCACCTACCCAACCACCTTTAACAGAAGGAGAGACATGCCAAAGTTTGATTCAATTCCTGCCAGAGTTTCCTGTCCTAACTGATGCAGGTCAGCTAATGCACTTGATGGGTGCTTGAAGCTCCTACATAGAACCAAAGTTCTTGGGCGGGGATCCCTGGGTGGCGCAGCGGTTTGGCGCCTGCCTTTGGCCCAGGGCGCGATCCTGGAGACCCGGGATCGAATCCCACGTCGGGCTCCCGATGCATGGAGCCTGCTTCTCCCTCTGCCTGTGTCTCTGCCTCTCTCTCTCTCTCTCTGTGACTATCATAAATAAATAAAAATTAAAAAAAAAAAAAAAAAAAAGAACCAAAGTTCTTGCCCCAGACAAAATCATGGCCATGAAACTGACTGTGAACTTCCCAGACATTCTTCTATTGGATTTGAGTTGACCTCCTTAACTTGGAGAAGAACATTTCTTCATGTTTTGTGTTTCTAAAACTCCACATCTGAGTCTGGACAGAATTTTTTATTTTTTACATTGTATTTATAAGTGAAATTGGCTTTGCAATTCCCTATTTTTTTCTTTTATGATGGACTTCCTTGGTTGTTGGGAATAACTGCATATATCCACCAAAGGACGTGCACAAAAATACTCATGACAGCCTCATTTATGATTGCCCAAACTGTAAATAACCCAAATATCAACTAAAAATAGAATGAGTAAATACATAATGGCATATTCATACAATGAAATACTACATGGCAATGGAAAAATAATAAACTTCTGTTTTTTGCAAAAACATAGAAAAGGATATCAAGGACAAATTGTTGAGTGGAAAACAAACAAACAAACATCCAGACAGAATAGTAATTACCTGAGGGAACTGACTGGGAGGAGAAACCTAACTAAGTTACTAGGGATTTCCTATACCTTGATCTGGATCTGTTTACCCAAAGACAAACATATATAAAAATTCATTGAGCTGTAGCTAAAATTTGTTCACTTTACTGAATGTAAGTTGCACTTTAAGAAATGTAACCATCCGGGGATCCCTGGGTGGCTCAGCGGTTTGGCTCCTGCCTTCTGCCCAGGGCGTGATCCTGGAGACCCAGGATCGAGTCCTACGTCGGGCTCCCTGCATGGGGCCTGCTTCTCCCTCTGCCTGTGTCTCTGCCTCCCTCTCTCTCTCTCTCTCTCTCTCTCTCTCGAATAAATTAATAAAATATTTTTTTAAAATTTATTCACGATAGTCACAGAGAGAGAGAGAGAGGCAGAGACACAGGCAGAGGGAGAAGCAGGCTCCATGCACCGGGAGCCCGACGTGGGACTCGATCCCGGGTCTCCAGGATCGCGCCCTGGGCCAAAGGCAGGCGCCAAACCGCTGCGCCACCCAGGGATCCCTAAAATATTTTTTTTTAAAAGAAAAAAGAAATGTAACCATCAAACAAATTTCGCTGTTTCACAGTTTATTGGGGGCTGAGTGGGGATAGGGGATTTCACTGAAATAATCCTGTTTGAGGACCATGAACTTCCTTTGACTGGCAAATGTAGGGGGTTTTCCATAGATTAGTAGTAATGACAATAACAATAGCTATTTCAAAGGTCTTTATAGTACAAGAGTGATGTAGAAACCATGTTTCATTCATTTTTATTCCATAATTTCTATACATAGTTTCAGCAAAACTAAAGGGTTTATGGTAGATGGAATAATAACCACATCCCTGCCCTAAAATACCCATATCCTAATCCCTGGAACCTGTGAATGTTACTTTACATAGCAAAAAGGACATTTAAGATGTGCTTAAATGAAGGATTTTTGAGATAAGGATATTATCCTGGATTTTCCCAATGTAAACACATGGGTCTTTATGAGAGGGAGGCAGACAGGAGATTTGACTATAGTAGAGGAGAAAGCAATGTGACCATAGGAGCTGCAACTGGGATGGTGCAGCCAGAAGCCAAGAAATGCCAACAGTCTCTAGAAGCGGAAAAGGCAAGGAATGTACTTACCCTGGAGCCTCCAAAAGGAACTAACCCTGTTGACACTTTGCTTTACACTTGTAAGACTCATTTTTTACTTCTTTCCTTCAGAACTGTAAGAGAATAAATTTGTATTGTTTTAAGCCATTAAAGTTGTGGTAATATGTTATGGTAGCAATAGGAAACTAACATAGTACTCAAGATCACAGTGCCTGTAGTGCAACTTGACCTTCGATCCTTTAATTTCAAATTCAGTCTTCTTCCACCACTTCCATCACACCAAGCACATGACACAGAGTAAGCCAGAATCCAGAGGCCTAAAGGTATAGCAACAGAGTGTGGCATCAGCATGGATAGGAAGCAAGTGGACTCCACCAAGTCATCTTTGGGCTTTCTTTGGGCATAACCAGAACCTTCCAGGTAAGAGTTGGTAAAATAGTCGTGCTACTAAAACCCAGCTTTCAAGCAGTGGAAGAAGTTGACAAAAGAGCTGCCAAAATACTTTCAGTGAGTGTCATTCCTAGATGGGTCTAGAAACCTCCTGGCCAAGACAGCCACATATTTTTGTGTTTTTTTTTTTTTTTGAGTTATGTCTATGGCATACAACTCAAACACCAAAGTCAATTTTCCAACTGTGGTTTTGAGTTATCTGGTTTGGCCACCTATGAAGATCCAATTTTCTGGTGGAATGTCAAGTCTCCCAAACACTCTGTGGTAATTGGAGCACTTTATTCATTCATTCACTCACTCATTCAATACTTACTGAGCTGTTGCTCTGTGCCAGATAAACAGGAAGGAGAAGGGAATTGGAAAAAGTGAATTCCTACTCTCAGAAAATGCTTACTGTCTGCTGAGATGTTTCTAGAGATTGTGGCTGAATGGGTCAAAAAAAAAAAGAAAAAAACAGTAGTCAGAGTGCCACTGGTCCTTTAAAGTAAACCATTTCTCACTGAGACATTGGATAATACAAAAAAGTCAGTGTGTTGAGTAACAACTTGGTCTTCTGTGCTCTGTGTTAATTGGTAATTGCAGGTGGTAAGTGCTCAGTAATATGTATCAAAGGGAAGGAAGGAAGGGAAGGAAGAAGGGGAAAAGGGAGGAAGGGACAACGTAGAGGAACAATGTTCTGGGAAGGCCACCACCACATATACTACTGTCACACTGGTCTTCTGGTTTCACACTATTCTTCTACCAATCTGTGAGTGAGGTCACATTTTATTCATCTCTGTAACCCCAACACCTAGCATTTAATAAAAATAATTTTGGATCAATGAATAATTCATAAGACACTGTGAGATAATTCCAAACTAAGCAGCCACTCAACCTACTTGACCTCCTTGTAGCCCCATAGTCCAGGTCAGCTCCTACTACTTTTACCAAGCATAGCATCACCCCTGGGACTAGGGAATACATGAATATTATCTTTAGATCAGCAGACAACTATGTCCCATAGCCAAAGCAGATAGAGTGCAAAAGAAAACCAATGAATGAATGAGGATAAGCTTGCTCCAGGTAAATACAGCATCACTTGGTCATTTTAAATTGCCAGCATAAATATTTATGGGGGAGAGGTCAGGTAACAAAACCAACTGGAAGCTAGTGATGAAATCTGTTTCTTTCTAGTTTCAGAACAGAGAAAAGCAGCCCTGGATCTCTGTGATGCCCTCCATCATTTAAAAGAATTAATCATTTCACACCAGACGGAGACCAACAGTGAAGTTCGTTGAGGGAAGTTGGGAAAACAAGGTTTTCCAGCTGCCACTGAGTTTCTGAGTTCCTCAGAGGAGCTCTCAGCTCTGTTTATCTGTTTCACATCTCCTTGTGTGTGATTTTTCAAGCTCTTCACTGTGAACTGGGGACTGACTGGGAGGTGCGACTTTCCTATCAGTTTCTCCTCTCAGGAGAAATTGGAAATATGTCCTCTTGAAGCTGCCTGAAAATTTCTTCAGATGGAAGATTAACTGTCTCGCTGCCTCATCGTGTATTCAGTGGACGAGTGTCATGCTCCTCTTCCCTGCCCCAGCTCTTCTGTCGTTTGTCAGTGAGGGATTCCAGGGTGTGAGGGTGGAGAGAGGGGGCTGGCCTCAGCCTCAGTTGGCTCCCAAGAGCTATTCCTGGCCAGTAGCCTCCCAGAACAAAGGCATTCTGGCCAGGCCCTGCAGCAGCCTGGGTAATGTAAATAGGTGTTTGGCCTTCAGGTAGTGTGGGAATCGTATCTGCAGGTTTGCATTTTCCATCATTAAAAACTTCATAAGAAAATTGGCCAAGATATAAAACAAAGCCACAACTGTTTCTTTAGCCCAAAGACAAGAATGGTCACCTGCATTTGCTTAAAAGAGGAGCCAGGATTGCCCTAAGCAAGCTCTGAGAAGCATAATATTTTCTTTGCAACCACCATACTGGCTCCGCTAGCTTCCCCTCGCTCCTATGGCTTCCAGCTTCCATCCGACCAGAAGCCAATCATGACAGTCAACTTTGGCTGATCCTTCTACTCCAGACATGTTTTCTCTGATATGCACAGGCTCTGTCCCTCACTTCTTCAGACTTCTGCTTAAACTTCCCCCTGTCTGCGGCCTCTCCCGTTATCCTACTTAAAATAGGATAGCACCTAAAATATCTAAACTAGCCCCTCTCTCACTTTCTGGCTCTCTTTTCCAGCTTTCCTTTCCTTCATAGCATTCAGCACCACCCAACACGTGGTGTATTTTTTTGTTTGTTGTCTGTTTTCACCCACTAGACCGTAATCTACTGGAATGCAAGGACATAGCTTTCTTTAGATCACTTATGTATGTAGCCCAGCACCTTGAACAGTCCTTGTGCAGTTGATGATAAAAGTATTTTTTGGAACAAATGAATGAATGAACACATGGCTCTGCCAGAGTAAGGCTCTTATTTTTACAAGGAACTTCCGTTGACAGCCAGATTGTCCTATATACACTGATATCGAAAAGATGGAAATGGGGGGATCCTTAGGTGGCTCAGCGGTTTAGCGCCTGCCGGCCCAGGATGTGGTCCTGGAGTTCCAGGATCAAGTCCCACATCAGGGTCCCTGCATGGGACCTGCTTCTCCCTCTGCCTGTGTCTCTGCCTTTCTGTCTGTGTCTCTCATGAATAAATAAATTAAAAAATCTAAAAAAAAAAAAAAGAAAGAAAGAAAGAAAGAAAGAAAAGAAAAGATGGAAATGGACCTGAAATGCACTTAGCTTCTTAATAACCCATTTTAAACCTATCACCCATGAACCTAATTCCTGTTAGCCTCTTATATAATCAGTCATCAGTAATATTTATTGGTTTGCTAGAATACATAGGTAGTAAGCTTTGTGTGAGTAGAGAAATGATGGACAGTCCCCGCCCTCAGGAGACCGGAGGCCTGGCAGCAAAGACAAAAATTGAAATAAGCAATAGCAATGAACCCTCTTGAGGGTTATAATGGGGGAGTACAGGGAGCTACAGGGACACAGTGCCTGAGGTCTACTGCTCCGGGGCCTATCCCCTTTTCAGATGTCAGAAAATAACTGTCCTCTCTGAGTACTATAATCCGTTTTCCATGAATACGATGTAGTGCTTGATTCAAACAAAACCATAGTGCTTTACGTTAGCCCTTAAGAAGCACCATAGAATCAAGAGTATTGAGATATAGCAGGCCAATTCCAGGGAAGAAAACTGGAAATGATGTTTCTGGCATACCAGCATGTGCTAAACCCAGGCTAGTAGTCTCCTTATCTCTTTCCTTCCATCTTTCTCTCGATCTTACTGTCCATGTATATCCATATTTATATATACATGTATAGGCCCACTGAATTGTCACAATAATCCTCCTGAGGTAGATGCTAAAGGCTCAACCTTCAAAGTGCAGGGCTTGAAGTTCAGAGAGGTTGTGTAACTTGTTCAGAGTGACGCAGCTACTGATTGGCTCTCCTGAGATGTGAAGCCAGCTGGAAATGGCTCTCAGAGCAGGTCTTTCTAGATTCCTCTTATCCTGTGCCCTAGGCTCACACTTCTGCTGCCATTGCAGTGGGTGCCCTCCTGGTGTCCGCCAGTATGCAGCCTTAAGGGTTTTGCATGTGGTGAATATTGCTTATAATCCCTATGTGCTGACAATGTATTGGTCTTACAGGAAAAAAAAAGCTCTGCCAGTTAAATGGGGCAAGGAGAAGGTCAAAGGCACGTCCATATAAAGATAACCATGGCTTCTGGTCCTGGCAAGGAATGAAGGCTGATTATCAGATCATCCTGGACATTCTGCAGGGATGTCCTCTGGTGACTAAGGTGGAGAATGAAGAATACAATCGACTCTTTTGTAAATGTCAGCACTGACTTTCTGGGTGAGTTGGGCAAATCATTTAATGCCACATACTTCCCTTCTTCATTGGGAAGATGAGGCAGAAATAATACTCAGCAGCCCCACACAGGGACAAAGATTCATATAAAAGTCAAGCTCCTAAAATGAAGCGACACAGGCATGAACACAGGATTTTTTATTACTACAGGTAGAGGTTCATGGAGGGAAATGAAAAAGGGGAGGGCCTTTAAATTTTCTGTGACAGGATTCAGCTGCCCTCAACCATCACTGCCAGGCAAAATCTTGTACTCTATCCACTTCTTCCCCCTCTATGAGGGAATAATCAGGGGGATCCACCTGCAATGTCGCTTTCATCCATCTTGGTATTTGCCATCTAACGAGCTCACCTTGGAAAACAGAAACTAATAACAATTGCAATAACAGTAATGATCAACCCTACATTTGTGAAGCATTCTGTAGGCTACAAGTACTTTCATACCTATTGTTAATCTGAATTTTGCAATTCAGTAACAGGCTATTAGCTCTTCCATTTTACAGATGAGAAACTGAGGCTGAGAGAGCTAGAAACTTGACTTAATGGTAAAGACTCAAAAGCAGTTATTCTTACTTCTCATTCAGTGATCTTTCCACACATTTGGAGTCCATAATGATGAGCCACATCATATGTTAAACATAATAGCCCCCAAAAAGTCCAAGTTGTGAAATGGTCACCTTGAGAACACAACCTTTCCTACATAGTGCTGTTACTCAATTGATTTTCATTTTCAAAGACTGCACGACTTCTTTTATT
Source organism: Canis aureus (assembly GCF_053574225.1). Lineage (NCBI taxonomy): Eukaryota > Metazoa > Chordata > Mammalia > Carnivora > Canidae > Canis > Canis aureus. The sequence continues at coordinate 53,808,062 of NC_135614.1, forward strand.
TTCACAAAAGTCCAGGATGAGTATGCCAGCACATCACTCATTTGAGTTTCCCTCCTTGTCAGTTGGGCTGAGAGTTGGGAATCATGTTCTTGGTATTTTTCTCCAGAAATGAAATTAACAGAGTCTGACTGTCAAACACTTGGCTCCCTTTGCATGACTTTTGGATGGAAGAGAAACATTTGAACAGAGGTAAAGGAAGGAGCTGGCACAGTTTGGGGCCTGAAACGATGGAATAGCCATTCACAGATAGCTGCAGTCAGTGCGTTCAAAAATCACATTGAGGACCTATATAGATCATCTGAGAAATTAACCCCTGAACCAATTAACTGCACTGGTATTCCACTGGGGTCTCTTTCAAACAGGTTATCCTACATTACCGGAATAATTGATATCTACAGCTATAACAATTTCGGTATGCACATGGCATCTGTACTTTATGTGCTTGGATTTTGAGAGGATCAGGAGGTTGTGAAAAGCAATCACGAGAAGTGACTCCACTCAGTTTAATCTTAAAAAGTACCATTTTTTGTGGGCTTATTCTTTCTTTTAGAATCCTCAAGCACACTGACCATCCATAAGCCATCATCCTGATATTCAGAGCTCACAAAGTCAATGCTTTAATTGTGCAATGACAAATGACAATCTAATAGTGCCCAGAAAAATTCTGGGTTGACCCTTGAATCACCAAAGGAAAATCTGACAGTTGTTACTCTTGTACAAAATAGACTTATTGTGTCCTATCCTTTGCATTGTCCATCCACTGGTGATGTACATGTTAACTTTCCACGTATCCCTACCAGAGCTGGCTTCAAAAGTGTGCAACCTGTGCAAGTCACATTGGGCCCCACACTTAGAAGGCTCTCACATTTTGTTTAATATTCTGCTGTTACTGTCTTGAAAGTTTTAAGAATTTTTAAACTGACTACTTTTGCATTTTTATTTTCACCGGCTTCTGCAAATTATGAAGCTGGTCCTGATCCCAAGAATGTAAGCTCCATTGTAAGCCGAGATTCTTGTCTGTTTTGTTCACAGATAGTCTCTAGAATGATGCTTGGCATTGTTCTTAATAAATATTTGTTGAATGAATGAATGAGTAAATGAATGAGTACCAAGATACTCAATTAATGAAAATCTCCCACTCCCAGGCCACGCCAAGGAACACAGTTGCTCTTATTTATCATTTCTGTGCCTTGAGTTTTGAGTCCAAGCATTCCAAAGTTAGGTTATAGGCCTAAATAATTGTTTAAGGATGGAGAGCTGGCAAGAAAGGGAGAAAGAGCAGGCCCAAAGAGAGATATAGCCAAGCCTACTAAGAGACACTGCCCAAAGATGCTGAGAGAAGAGGCACGTTGTGCTCCTGATCCAGAGAGAAGAGGAACAGTCAAGTCCCGCCTCTCAATTCACCAAGGGGAATTTTCACTAATGCAAGCCAGACTGCTGGGAGAGTTTTCTGACTTGCAAGCTCAGTCCTGCTCCAAGCCCCTCAGGTCTTGTTGGAGAAGAGCAGCCCAGCTGTAGGCCCAGAAACACCCTAGGCCTGTCAATGGATTTCCCCGGCTGCTAAGTCAAGGCACTGAGCTCCAGCAATGGGGTTGTGGATGCAAAAGCTACTCTCCTGAATTGTGCAGACACTGTCAGTGAAGACCAAGAAAGGAAAGAGAAGCTGGGGCCTGAGGAATTTACTTCTACCCAGAGCTGCCTTATAGAAGCACAGGTAATTGAAGAACAGGTGGATACACATTAGTATTGTTCACACAGAGTGTACAAGACTACACTAGTCCAGTAGATAGTTTAATATGGTTGAAGCCAATTTTCATAGATTTTATTGGTCAGTTTCAGGCTTTGAGGATATAATTGCCATGTTGATATACCCTTATTAATTTTTTAAAAATCTTACATGCGCCTTATTTTTTAACGTTTTTATTCCAGTTTAAACTTTTAAAGTTTTTATTCCAGTTAATTAACATACAATACAATCTTAGTTTCAGGTGTACAAGGTAGTAATTCAAAACTTCCATATGTTACCCAGTGCTCATCACCAGTGTCCTCCTTAATCCCCATCACCTATTTCACCTAACAAACCATCAGTTTGTTCTCTACTGTTACGGGACTATTTCTTGGTTTGTCCCTTTCTCTTTTCTTCTTTTCCCTTTGTTCATTGGTTTTGTTTCTTAAATTCCATGTAGGGGGATCCCTGGGTGGCGCAGCGGTTTGGCGCCTGCCTTTGGCCCAGGGCGCGATCCTGGAGCCCCGGGATCGAATCCCACGTCGGACTCCCAGTGCATGGAGCCTGCTTCTCCCTCTGCCTATGTCTCTGCCTCTCTCTCTTTCTGTGTGACTATCATAAATAAATAAAAATTAAAAAAAAAATTCCATGTAGGAGTGAAATCATATAGTATTTGTCTTTCTCTGACTGACTTAGTTCACTTAGTATTATATTCTCTAGCTCCAACCACATCATTGCAAATGGCAAGATTTCACTTATTTTTTTGTGGCTGAGTAATATTTCATGGCAGATAGATAAATAGATAGATAGATAGATGATAGATAGATAGATAGATAGATAGGCCTCATTAACTTTCTGTTTGAGGATATCATGGTAATAAGCAGATCTCTTTCCATGAAGTCCTTCATGATTAATCCTAGAGAAAGGAGGATACTGAGAAACAACCAATTTGGGCAATGGTTGTATTCTTGAGACTCTATCACTCTCACTATTTATTGGAAATGATAAGTTATGAGCAGAAAATCAAGTTATCTGAGGTCTTTGGGGAAAGTAGACAACTTGAATCATAAGGAAAGACAAACAAGAAAAGTAAAGCCAGCAAATAGTAGTCCTCTAGATTACATGGAGAAAAAGCACAAAATGGGAAAGAGAAAAAAAAAATCTGCACAATGTCCAAATTTGAGGTGCTGCCAAAGTTTGCAAAGTATCATTTCATTTAGAAATGCTATGATTTAATGGCAAAGGAGGACATTTTTTTGGAACGTCTAGCGTAACAAACACTTTTCTCTCCACTTAACAGCACTCCCCTGGCTTCATCTTGTGGAGAAAATAATAATTTGGATGTTTTGAATTATAGCAGTAATTCTAAAGGCACTCTAGGCCCACCCAAATTCCCAGTGTTGAACGTGGTGTCAGGGCTCAGTAAGAATGCAGCAAGATTCCGGCAGGCAACTTGGTTTTAGGGCATGGTTCAGGGTTTGCTGCAGTCAGAAGGAGTGAGCAGAACTTTTTTTGTAGAACTTTACCCCTGTCAGTGCCCCTTTACCAGGGCAAATAATCCAAGACAGGGCTCTCTCAGCTGAGAAATCCCAGGGCTTTGGACCACGAGCAAGACCCAGAGGGAAGAACGTGAGTCTGAGCATCTGGAGGTCTTGGATCTGCTCCTAGCTCTGCCACTAATGAGCCCAGTGACCTTGGGTAAAATTTCTATTCTCTCTGGGCCTCCCTCTTTCATCAGTACAATCTTTGACTTTTAGAACTACAAAGACCCTTAGAGATCATCCAGGTCTGTATTTTCCAAACTGTGGTTATTTGCAGTCTGCCTGCATGATTTGTGCTTTTTCTATGTACCAACTTTTATTATTTATGCTTTACTTCCATAAATCTAATTTAAAAGAAAACAGTATCAGTTAAAATATACAGAAGGTAACTGTTAACTATAAAATTAAATTTATACAAAGTCATATTATTAAATTTTGGCCAGATAAGTGTTGCTTTGTCTAAAAAGGACAATAGCAACAAAACCAAAAATAACATGCAGTATTTATTGAGAACTTGGTATGTGCCAGGCCTTGCTCTGAATGCTTTACATACATATAATATTTCATTTAATTATCACAACTCTATGATTAGTACCTAGTTTCACCTTGTCTCCCCCATTTTATAGATGAGACAACTAAGGCAGAAAGATAAACATGGGAGCTACTCTCTCTTTCTTAAAATGCTGTGTTAGTATGCACACAGGCATGAATCTAAGACCTTCTCCTCACATAATCAGAAGGATTAAAAGAGAACTTTAAAGGAAATTAATGTTTTTATTATGAGATTCAGTCTTGTTTTATGCCATTAGTTTGTGCCACTCACTTAAAATCAATCTATGCCTTAGGTAATAGCTATCCCATAATTCTGGTAGAGAATGATCTAATCATAGAGTATTTTGAGAAATGGAAGAGTTTCTCACAGCCATACTATTATTGGCCTTTGTAATATTGATTTCATTACTTCCACTGTTGGCATTTGTTGTTTTTTCTCTACTCTGCCTAAATGATTCCTACTGGTATTTCAAGGAGTACCTCATCATCAATCCTCCCTTGACTTCCACCCAACCCCTCTGGAGTCTTAAGTCACCTCCTCTTTGGTGTTCCCTTTGTATCCTACATACATTTTAGTTATAGGAGCTGCCTTACACTTGATGACCTCTACCTTTAACATAGTTGGTTGTTTGGCATAAAGAGTCAAGCCTGTGGTAAATAAGTCCATAAATTATAAAAATTCAAAACCTAATATTAAAATAAATGAGTTAAAAATGATTTTGCAAAGCACTCATTACATAAAAATAAAACACTGAGCACAAATGCTATGTTCTAAAAGTTCTTTTGGAGAACAGTTTCATTATGGGTTAGAATGGATGAGGCTTCTCAAAATAAGAATCCAATGAGCCTGAATTGGAAAAGGTTTCCCTTTCTGGTTACTCTCCTTGGAGGTGCTCTTCCTTGCTGCCATGACCTGCATGGCATTGACAACTAGGGTCATCAGTCTCAAAAACCCTATGTTTCAGTATGTGCCAATGCTTCTGAAAGCACTTAAGATGTCAAGGACAAACAGCTTCTTAGTCTTCTTTGGCTAATGCTTCTGCTTGTATTTCCTCCTACTCCAACTCTCCACTTTCCACTCAATGATCTCTTTGCTCTCCCATTTCAACCAGAGTGCCCTGAATTGCCTTAGACCATGACCAATATTAACTGTCAAAATGCTGTCTTTGGCAGCCATTGTACAACCCAAAACACCAGTTTTGGTTGTCTCTGAGAGAGTGATATTTAAGCTAAAAGTGTCATGAAAGCCAAACTCCCAAGTTAAGCCACCGTAGGTCCAGGATCACCTATAATTTCTTTACATGTCTCTCTCCCTAACTTGATAAGAAGTTCTTTGAAAGGAGGGATTGTGTCACATTATTTTGTGCATCCCAAAGTTTTTAATGCATTATAGACATATTGAATTATTCAATTAATTAATTACTAGCCCAATTAATGCATTTCAACAATTTTCCAAGAATTGGAACCCATGATCACATGGCCACCACTGAAGAGAGAGAAAGGGAGGGAGAGAGGGAAGAGGAAGAATAGGGGGAGGTAGCAAGAGAGAGAGAGAGAGAGAATGTTTTAATGAGGTTTCTCAATGCAGTTTAGATTACTCTAACCCTTAAAAAGTCTTTCCTTATATTGAATTGAAATTTTTCTCTCTGTGACTTCCACCAGCCATTCCTAGTTCTATCCAATACAGTGGCATAATAAAAGGAGTTGATGCCTCTTCAATTGAAGAGTTTTTGTATGTTAGGAGATTGTACCTATTTTTGGTTGTTTCATCCTTTTGAACAACATCACTTATTCCCTCAAATTTTATGATTCTCAGATCTCTTGCCGTCCTTGTAGAAGCCAGAGTAACCCAGATTATGGATGTAGTCCACCTGCTTTCAAATCCAGGCTCCATAGCTCACTTTTGGTGTGATCTCTGAGTCTCAGAGTCCTCAAGTATGGAATGGAAGTGATTATTATTATAATAATAGCACCTTGTATGTCTACTGTGGGGATTAAATTAGATGATACATACAACAGGCATGATATAGTGACAAACATCTAATAAACACTCAAAAATGTTATATATTAATACTCTAGGTAGCATCTAACCCAGGGGGCCCATGGCTCCCTTAGAATGGAATTATTCCTGTTAATAAACCTTATTGGTTTCACTTTTAGAGCAGCTACATCCCCTGATGGCTCATCTTGAGCTTGTGGTCAGTCAAAATCTTCAGCTCCCTCTTTCTCTCTCCTTCTCTCTCTCTCTTTAATATAAACTGCTGTCAAACCTACTCTCTCACATCTTATACTTTAAAAATCAATTTTATGAAACTAAAAGCAGAACATATATTCATCCTTATTAAATTTTCTGTAGATCAGTTTGGCCTATCATTCTAACATGTCAAGATAAGTTTAAGTCTTGATTCTGTCATCTGACCTATTAGTCACCCTTCTCAACCCTGTGTCATCTCCAGATGTGATAATTATCTCTTTTCTCTTCACTGAGGTCACTGATAAAATCCTGAACAACTTCAAGGCCAACAGCAGAGTCCTATGGTACTGTTGACATTCTTTGGGCAGCAGGCCAAAATTCTCATTTTATGGATGAGGAGAATAAGATTCAAGAGGGCTAAGTAATTTGCCCATCCTCATACAATACAGCCAGTTGACTATTTCCCAAAGTGTATACCCAGGTAAAACATCCTCCTGAGAGATCTTCCCTCACAAAGGGTTTCCACAGCCAAATAAGTTTGGAAAATTATGCATACTCTGTTTCCTTCTTGGAGATTTGCAATACCCAATAGCACACTAAAGATTTTGTGATGTCTTACAGTCAAGAATTCCATTTTATTTGTTTAGTATAAACAGGTTTATACTTGTGTAGCTCAGTATTTTCCAAATATATTTGGCCACAAAATCCTATTTTCAGGTAATAGCTCTTATCCCATAGAATCAGTGTCCCATAGTTAGCTCTGAGCAGACACATCTAGAACACAAGCCAGTGTTTCTCACTTGTCACGAGATTAAATTCTGAATTCCCCATGTTTAGAGAGTTCTGTGATTTCTAAATGGAAAATAAGATGGGAAAGAGCTTTGGAAAGGAAGAGTTAATATAAATGAGAGTGTAGTAAGATGAAGAAGGCAAGAATCGAAGTTGTGGGGAGCCCTCCCCTGGCTTCTGTGTCTCCCAAGCTCTCCAGCTTTGAAGAGAGGAGCCCACAGCTGAGTGCTCCTAGTAAGATCCCTACCCCCTGCCTCCTGCCTATGCCCATCACAGTTTTCCATCATGCTCTGTCTTGAAACCATCAAGGCTTGTCTCATTATGCTTTTACCCCTGGTCATGTCAGTCATCCCAAGAAACCAGGGACTCCCAGGGGGCTCAGTTGCCAGTTTTTCAAGAGAAGTCCCTGATTTAAAGTTGCAATTCCTCCATCTGGCATCCCCTCCCCTTCCCTGCTTTATTTTTCTCTACAGCATTTACCAACATCTGAAATAAAATATATTTCATTTCTTTGTCTGTTTGTTTTTTCATTGTATGCAACCTTCTACTAGAGAATAAGCTCTATGCTGGCAGGGATATTTATTTTGTCCGTTGCTTTATTCTCTGTACTTAGAATGGTATGTAGTTGATAGTTGGTGCTCAATAAATATAGAAAATACTATTCAGCTCAAACCAGGGGGCCTAAATGAATTATAGCCTCTCAAAGGGCAAGGATCACATCTTGGGTTTGCCTTGACTTATTTATGATGTGATACCATCTGCTGAGTGGGTCTTTATTACACTAGAAATGAATATTATTACTCAGATAGATATCAATATACAGGGAGAGGCTATTAGTCTCAGAAACCACATTCTCTCTCTTCTGGTGACCTCATCCACCAGGCCTAGCATGGGCATGACTCATAAATCCACAACACCACCTCTGACCCTCATCCATGCCATAGCCTACCTTTTGTGTGGTTTACTGGACATTTCCATCATACTTGGCAGCTCAAACTCTTCAGTCCTTAGCCAGAAACATTATCCTCTTTCTGACAAAAATTAGTAAAGAAATAACAACAAAAACAACCTTCTTCAACTTTATTATTTAGGTATCTATTTATATTGGTTGCACTAAAAAAAATAATAATAATAATTACAAAAATTGACAAAAGCCATGACATTTTTTTCTGACTTCTCCTTCTTCCTTACAGTCTATATCTAAAACATCCCTTCTAGCTCTGCCTTCTGCCTCATGCCTACCCTAATATCAGGTTTCCATCATTTTTTCCTAGGTAATTGAACTATTCCTCTCTGCTGCCTTGTTTCCAATGTCTTTCATTTCTAATCCAGTGTTTTTCAAGCAGTGGAGTGTGCCCATTAGTGGATTATGAAATCATTTAGTGTGTCATAACCAGCATTTAGCAAATAAAATGAATAGAACAGAACAGAACAAAATAGAACACAATAGAACAGGGGGAAAAAATCAGACTGTTTGTAAACATTTTGCTGAAGGTGTATGCACATGCCTTGAGGCATCATTATGTAAATATGTTTCTCACAATAGCTTAAAAGCCATTGTTCTAATCTAATGTAGTCCAAAACAGAGATTTCTGTTACATCACCCTCTACCTAAATCTTGCAGTGACTTCATAGTGCCCTCTGAATTAAGTCCAAATTTACTCAGCATTCAGTGGTTTCCAAATTCAATCTCTAACCTTTCTTTGTAGCTTATTTTCCAACACTTCCATACTCACATCTAGAATGCCCATGGTGTGCTGGAATACCCATTATTTCTCAAATATGCCCTGATATTCCTAATGCCATGATTTTTACATGCTGTTCTTTCTTTTGGAGCAATGATTTGCAACCAGAGAAGAACGATTTTGCTCCCTGGGGAAATTTGAAAATGCCTGGAGACAATTTTGTTTTCACAACTGGGAAGGGGTAGGGTGCTATTGGCATCTAGTGGGTTGAGGCCAGGGGTGCTGCTAAATATCCTAAAATGTAGAGAACAGTCCCCCACTACAAAGAATTCTCAAGTCTCAAACGTCAGTACTATTAAGGCTGAGAAAGCCTGTTCTAGAGAAGAGGATTTCAAATGGTGGCTGCACTTAAATCACTTGAGAAACTTACAAACATGGAGTTTGGGGCTCTGTAGATCTGAGGGGGGCCCAAGAATGTGCATTTCTAACAAGTTCCTCTGAGATGCTGAAGCTGCTGGTCAGAGACCATTGTCCAGACTAAAGGGACCTCTGTTTTCACCAGGGCTTAATTAACATTACCCAACTGAGGCTTAGAGATCGTCCCCTTTGCAGAGCCTCTCCTGGTTATCAGCTCAGTTTCTTTGACTCCTGCAGCAGCTGGTCTCTGTCTTCAATGTCTCTCTCTCACTCACTGGAGCTTTATCTCCCTAGTGCTTCATTCACCCAGCCCCATAGAGATGTGCTTCCCGGGCCAAGACTTACACTCACCTTCCACCTCTTATTTCTCCAAAGCACTTTGGGCAGCCTCTCTGCCTGAACAAATTCCATCCTCCAAAACACAACCATGGCATGCATCTCCCCAGCCAGTTGTCTGCAAGCCTCTTTCTGTCCGCTCACCCTCCACATTGGGGATTTTCAAAGTGTTAAGGAAAGCACTGGAGCATGAAAGGTTATGTAAGTCCTTTTCAGGCACTTAGGTGGGAAACTGAGTAACCAAAGGACAAAATGACTGAAGTGACAAAAAACAATAAAAAGGGTAAAGGTCACCTATAAAGAGAATGAGTGCATTGCGACCTCATTTTTGTTCTTCACTATTTTGCCCAGAATCAGCACTGTCTACCACCTTCATGCTGGGCAGTGAAAAAGAACATGAAGAACAAAAAGAGAGATAAGCGACAGTCATTCTCTTAGCATACCTTGGAGACTTACATGCATCAAACATGAAATAATTGCATTCTGAATGTGAGCCTTTGCCTAGTCAATTTCCTGTATAGTTATAACTCCACTGTAGGTTAGTTTCATTTGGATCCCCCATGTATGATTTTTTTTAAATGTAATTTTGCTTTAATCATATCATCAAAATATGTGATTTTTAAACATTCTGTTCTCCCCCAAAGAAGTATCCCCGCAGTGGATATTTTGAATCCCTTTTTGCCAGGAAAACACCGTCACACTTTAAATTAAGTGTCATGAGCAAGAATTTAATTTAGACCTAATAAGACAGTTATTATATGTTAAATACCATATGGTTATTAAAAACATATTTATTGAGGTTTAACAAGTATGTCAAGACCAAACTCCATAAACAGCAGGAATTGTTAACAGGATGCAGTTATGGATTCTCAAATCAGGCAATGTATCTTGTGAATGGATATACTTTATATCAGACCATTAAAAATAATAATAAAGAATCTCCAAGGGCCTCCATCTGAGAGGGCAAAAGCGACAGTGAATTTGTGTACTGCTCACTCACCCCTGGAGACCTAGGTTCAGTTCCTATTTGAAATGGGCATGAAAAATGAGCTTGGGGGTCTTCCCTTCATCCTCATTTGTGCTCTGTGCAAAGCCAACTGTATCATTTGGCATGATTGATGAGGGCCATTTATGGTAGCTTACTGGGGGAGGGGGAGAAGAGTTTAGGAGGAGTCACTTGGAAGAAGTCAGGGGGGTGAGGACTTGTGGAGACCTAGGCCAGGTTTCTGATGCTTACCAATTCTCATTTCACTTGAAAACTTTAAAATGTGTGTGTGTGTATGTGTGTGTGCATGTTTACATTCATTCAATTGCATATGCGTAATATCATATAGGAAGTGCTTAAGAATGGAGATAATCACCCCAAATTAGTGTTTGAAAATATTGCTTTTCTATGTCACATACCAGGTGTGATGTCCTCTAAATTTGCTACATTGCTTAAAAGAAAACTGGGCTGGAAGGAAGAAGCCTTCTCACCTTATGGCCCAGCTCTCCTCCAGCTGAAATGGCAGGGATCCACCGAGGCCTGTGTTTATGGCTCCATGTGTGGACACTATGGCAATGCCCCTAAGACAATGGCGCCTGTTCAGCAGGATGACTTCACAGGAGGCTACGGCCAAGGGACTTCAGATGGGCCATGAGTAAGAACCAGCAAAAACTAATATCCTTAACAGTTAGCAAACATGTCGAAGGAAATTATTCATAAATATTTGAAGAGCAATGAGGTCCAAGTTTGGAGTGAGCAGCTGTTGGTCTCCAGGTTTTCCCTAGCATATTAGCCCCTTCTTAAGAGAGTCAATGTTGTGCTCTTAGTAAGATTTCAAATGCCAAGCCCCAGAATTCCCTCAACTGCTTTTCACACAAAAGGTTCCTGGATGGCTCCATGTAGTTCTTTAGTTATGCAGCTACCAGCCAGGTCTCTAGGTGGTGACCTAGAAAAGATATTTGTGTGGAATATTCAGCTGTCTTTAGAGCCATGTTTGGAATTCTTTCCACCCCTCTCTGAGACTCGTGTGGTGTGTATGTGTCTATGTGTGTGTGTGTGTGTGTGTGTGTGTGTGTGTGAGAGAGAGAGAGAGAGAGAGAGAGAAAAGAAAGAGAGAGAGAGAGAAAAAGGTAGGGGGATTTGGGAAGAGAATATATAATCATCAGGTCGGCACAATGAGCAGGCTCAACTGCATGAGGATAATTATGTTTTACAGTTTTGCTAAACACGAGAAAGTATTTTCTCAGGCCATTTAATTGAAACAACATCATGGGTTATACCTTCATTGTAATAAAACTCCACTGTGTGTCCAAGTGCCAGGGGATTTATTAACTTGCTCCGAGCTCTGAGAATCAGCAGGCAGGGTCAGACGCAGCTAGTGATGATGACATCATCGGTTTTGGCAGCTCTTTTCAACTGGTGTTGAGTGAGGTAATGTCCCCAAAATTAAAACTGACAGCAAGATTAATGATGATAGATTCACTGACTTTTTTCATGATTTAAATTGGTGTTCTGTTTCTTCCATTCTGGACAGCCAGGAGAGCTTCGTGCCATTAGCTTGGCATATCAGCAAAGCCAGATAACAGGAGCCCCTTCTCCCTGCCGCCGGGGGGGACAGGCTGGAACTTCAGGACTGGAGGTGATTTAGAGATGAAGCCAAAGGAAGACACACCTTGAAGTGTTTCACAGAGATTAGCACAGCGAGATATGCTGCTTTTATCAGATCAGCAAATACATGCATTATATTTGTTATTTTGGTGTAAGGAAGTTTATGTGCTTTGCGAGGAGTTGCTGTGTGTGAGGAATATCTCATCAAATCTTGTTACTGAGTCAGAATTTTCAGTCCCTGTAACTGGACCTGGGCCGATCTTGCCCTTTTCTTTCTGTACTGATAAGATTTGCTGAGGATACTGGAATAGAAGCATGAAGAAAATTCTAAGGCAGAAGATTAGAAGATGTACAAACTGCATGAAAAAGATCCATTTATGAGCCACTTTAGAGACTCTAGTACCCTACAAACAACTATCATTTTAATTAACTATTCTATCCCCACTCTACTATAAACTTCTTAAGGGCAGAAATTATTTCCATCTTTGTAATTCCAATGACTATAGCACCATATAGCAGGCACTAAAAAATACTTTTCAAATATATGTTACTTTAAGCAGATACTTTAAGGATTTCTCATAAGAAATTGAGACTCTTAACTAGGTTTATGGAGTATACTTTCAAATAATGAAAACACTTTTCTTTGAAAACATGGTCAAATTTATCATAATCACTAGTCCATGTGGACATGTCTCACTAGTCTGAAATAATGTGATTTATTGTTTCAGAAAAAGAAAAAAAGAGAATGAAAGAAAAGAAAAAAGGAAAAATCCAAAATGACATATGATGATATAATAAATAGCCATACAGCAGAATGGCAGAATTGGGAAAAGTCCTCAATGTAATCTCACTGTGTGATGTTTTCTTCCAAAATGAAATCCATTTGTAGGTTTGGGGATTATCTCACAATCTTGTTTAGATTTGACCCTGTTGGGAGTGGGGGGTTGCAGTTGGAAAGGAAATGTCCTTCTGTCTTAAAAAAGGGAATGTAGGGTCCACTTGGCAGTGGATGAGGATATGGGAATTCACTGTGGCTCCTTCTGATAAATCCCATTTCTAGAACATTCACTGTATCGAGTCAGGAGACATTGCAGTTAGTCCTTGTCCCACCCCTAATTAGCTGTAACATTTTAGGTAAGTCATTCATGTCAGGGGGCCTCTGTTTCCCCATCGATCCGTTGGTATAAGGTCAATAAGCACTAAGTAATGCCCTTTGCAGGCCAGTCATTCTCTGGTGCTAGAGGTTTAATTGGTCTTGAAAGGGGCACACCCAGACAGATCAAGTGGACTATACTAATTCCTTACTCCAGCTGTTCAAATAAAGTCAAGCTACCCCCCCCCCCCCAGTGTTGAGGGTACTGGTTGGGATAAAAAGATAGGTTTCCCCCACCCTCTGTTCTTTTGGCAACCTAAGCTCCAAACATTTTGTTTCTAAGCAGGTTCCAACACTTTCCCACATTTCTCTTACCATATTTCTCCATTAATTTTTTTCCTCTCCTCACCCAAATGTGTCATCTCTTCATACAGAACATCAGATTGTGGAAGGAAGGTTTGGAGGGAGTGTCAGATTTCATTGATAAGTACAGGGGATGAGATCCTACTAATGCCCCTTTTTTCTCCACCTATGATATTTCTTTTTGGGAAAAAATTACTATAGTTGACACCTTTTGGAGTGTTTATCCAGCTTATAATGGTCCCCTTTACTAGGCACTGCCTTCTGATCCACAAGGGTAAGGCTGGGACTTCAGCAACCAAGTCCATGCTAAATAATGACTACCTCTCTGGCCATGACTGACCGGAACACAATGGGAAGCTGAACTATGCTGGGCAGGTGGAAAATCTTCATTGTTTGGAGGCTGGAATCCTCTCCACTCTGCAATGCAAAGCTTTTTGTGAATCACTGCCTAACTTCTCACCCTACTTAGACTTAATTGGACAAGATGAAGAGAGGTTAACATGAAGAGGGTGCCCAACCACTGTGTGGAGTGAAAAGGGATAATACGTGAAGTATGAGTACAAGTTCAGTGAGGCAAGCTTTCAGATCCCCTCAGATGGGAGACTGAAATGTTGTCCCAGGACACCTAGCACTGGCTTTGCTTTTTTCACCCAGCCTCAAGATGAGGATGCAGCCTTGCTGATGAGTTTGGTTCAGGAACCAGGAGAGCTCATTCTTTGTAAACAGTCTCTTACACTGGAAGTTCTTATCCTGGCTGTCTCTTAGAATCAATCACCTGGGTAGCATTTCCAAAGTGCCAAAACTTGAACTCCTATTCCAGGGATTTTTATCAATTAGTCTAGAGGGAGAGAGGAGAGATTGGAAAAGTTTGTTTTGTTTTAAATATTTTATTGAAATTCAATTTGCCAACATATAGTATAACATCCAGTGCTCATCCCATCAAGTGCCCCCCTCAGTGCCTGTCACCCAGTTACCTCATCCCTCTACCCTCCTCTCCTTCTGCAAACCTTTGTTTGTTTCCCAGAGTTAGGAGTCTCTCATGGTTTGTCTCCCTCTCTGATTTTTCCCCACCCAGTTCCCCTCCTTTTCCTCATAGTCCCTTCACTATTTCTTATATTTCACGTATGAGTGAAACCGTATGATGATTGTCTTTCTCCAATTGACTTATTTCACTCAGCATAATACTGTCCAGTTCCACTCACGTCGAAGCAGATGGTAGGTATTCGTCCTTTCTGATGGTTAAGTAGTTGGAATTTTTTTTTTTAATCTACCCAAGTGATGCTAATATGCAGCCAAGGTCAGGAGTCATTTTCCTAAATTAAAGACCTAGACTGTTAATTTGAAATCTTCCATGATGGTGATATAAGTCTGAATGTTAAAGGGCAGTGGTGGAACCAGAACTGAGCATCCATCCTTCTTCTAGAAGGTCCCTAACATTTCATAGAGTATTGGTGACAGTAGTGTGCCCTATAGAGGACCCAAGGGCCCAGGGAAAAGTCACACCATGATATGCTATCTCTGCCTCTGCTCTTTGCAGTCACCTACACTGAGTCCTCCATCTCAGGTCAAAATTGGAAAAAAAAATTTTCCTACCAATCCGATAAACCTACCACTACTGTATTAATCAGCTAGATAGAAATGTTAAGAGTGATAGCTAATTTATATTTATAATACAGAACACAGGATGCCAGCAGTCAGAAGAATGAACAAGGAGAAGGTGGTTGATACCACTGTGTGGCTTCTTAAAGCACAATTTTAGTTGGAGTACCATGAAGCAAGAAGCACTCTGCCCTAATCTAAGGATAAAGACTCAGCTTACCACACTAACTCTAGGGTGACCAACTGTCCAGGTTTGTCCTCCTTTTAGCACTAAAATACCTTGCCCCAGGGAACTACTCAGTCCTGAGAAAACAGCTGGTCATCATCTCCTATCCAGATTGGCAAAGGACCAACCATGGAAGGCTCCTCTCAAACATTTCACTGATGGACGTGATTGCCCATTTCTATCAATGCTGAGCATGATTTTCATGCTGCCTGTTCCAAAACCTCCGACAAATGAGGGGTGACATTAGGGTGAGGGTAATAAATCTCTTCTGAAGCTGAACATTTTCCATCCAAAGCCATGATAATAATAGAGCTCAGATTCTAGAATTTATTCCTAAAACTACCCAACCTCCCCAGGGGATTTGGAATTGGGATCTAGAGACTGTTAATCTCTTCCAGTGACTGAGGGGTAACATGTATGCAGGGGAGTTATTGGCACCCAGGTGATGCAAAAGCAACTATTGAAGAGAGGAAGCCAGTCTGCAATGAGAAAAGGTTAAAAAGGCACCTAGGCATAAGCAGAGGGGAGAGGAAGAAAAAGAAAGCTTCTTGGGGTTCTGCATGGGTCACTATTTTTTGCTTCTATTCCCTTTCTGATCTCCATCAGAACTCCTGTTCTTTAGTTTCATAAAATCCTCACCACCCCTTGCGTTTTTTAGCCACAGCCTAGAAAAATTCACCCAAATTGTCTTAAGCAAGAGAGTTTATTGTTTTGTATTTGTGAACAATTCGGGGTTTATCAGTTCAGGTGTTGCTTGATCAAGGCCTCAAGCAATGAATTATTTCTCTTTCTCCATTGTTCAGTTCTAGTTCCCTAGTAGAACTTCTTCTCAGCTCTCTGGCAGGTTCACCACTCACACTCATAATATGTCTTCCAAGATCTTCCAACACTATTCCCTGATGAATTCATTCTCAGTGGTGAAAGTGAGACCCTTTTAACAAGATTGCCCCCAGAAGTCTTCTGCTTCTCAGTGGCTCAAACTGGTCATACTTGTCCAATACCTGGGGTCTGGAAGAATGTGTTGCTCTGGCTGGCAGACCTGAATTACATGGCTAGGCTTGTGCCAAAAGAAAAGCCAGCTCTGCTGAAGGCCATGCACTGAGTTAGGAAAGAAGCAATCTACCAGAAGGTATTGATTTATGATTATCATATGTAAGGATATGTATGGATAGATAAAAATTAATAAGAGGTATTCCCTATTTTTATTAAAAGATTTTTCTCCATGCTAGATTAAATAGGTTTGTTAGAATTGAAAAAAATCCTAACAATTATAATATAGCCTATAGTTAGAACACAACATTCCAGAACTCTTTTCCCTTCCTATGATTTCAAATAGTCCTATCATGGGAGTAGATAGCAGGACCACAGCCATATTGGTATTTTGTCCAAATAGAGGACAAAGCTACTCAAGTACAAAAATTTGGGTTTTTGAGATTCTAAATATCCCAAAAATAGCAGTATTGGGCAGCCCCGGTGGCTCAGTGCTTTAGCGCCGCCTTCCGCCCAGGGCCTACTCCTGGAGACTTGAGATCGAGTCCCACGTTGGGCTCCCTGCATGGAGCCTGCTTCTCCCTCTGCCTGTGTCTCTGCCTCTCTCTCTCCCTCTCTCCCTCTCTCTGTCTCTAATAAATAAATTAAAAAATGGCAGTATTATGGAAAGACTTTTTTTTTTCAAAAGTGTTTGTTGTGCAAATACAAAAGCCACATGTTTGTCCAGAATACTGATTAATCTTCTCTTAGTACCAGCTAAAATCTCGAAATCTGAGACTTTTTGAGAAAAGCTACTTCATTAATAACAATAATGACAATATAAGGCATTAGCAATACAGACAAATGAATCTCTTCAATATCATAAACCTCAAAGCTTGTATTTGTTTTGTTTGTATTTGTAGGCAAATCAAATCTTTCTGACTCCGTTACCACTGGGTCTTATCTGAAAAGACCCAATGAATACTCACAAATCAATCCATAGAAATAAGAAAACATCAAAAAGGGGAACTTGGGCCTTTTGTTCCATCTGTCAATCTAATGTCTCTTTACATTATGACTCCTCATTCTCTACAGAAATTTGGACTTCAAGCCCCACAGCTAGACTCCAAGGAAAATTTCCAGAATTGCCTTCCTACTTCACCTTCCAACTTCAGCATAAACTCTTCTTTCCAGCAGCACATAGTCACTCACTGGTCCCAATACTTATTCTGAGGTTCCCCATTCTGTGCCTTTTTTTTTTTCACATGCCCTCCTTTTTCTGGAATGCCATTCTCCACCTTTGTTATTAATATCCATCCTCCATGAGCCAACTCAAATGCTTCTCTGCCACTAAGCCCTTTGTAGGCTCTAGTTTGGAATTAATTCATCCCTCTACCTAAAAGCCTTCAATGGCTTCCCACTGCATTGAGAAAAGAATTTTGGATTCTCTAATTAAACGTATAAGGCTTTAATTATCTGCCTGGCTATCTTCTCATCTCATCTCAAGCTATATGCTAGCCACCCTAGATCCTCTTCTCTTTCCAGGATTTCTCTAGTTTTCTCTAGTCATAGATCCTTTACACATTCTATTCCCCCTATTTGGATTGTTCTTCCCTGGGTTTTTCTCAAAGCTGTCTCCTTTCTTCTCAGTAGTTAAGTCTCTGAGATTACTTCTTTGAAGATCTTTCTCTGCCTACTTAGGGCTACCATCTGTCCTAACCTCAAACTACCACTCTTGACAATAGAGATATGTTCCCTATCTTCTTATGCTTTTTCTGATTGTATAATTATGTATTTGTTTAATTGTTTAATGTTTCTCCCTCCCACCAAATGTAATTTGTAATAGGTCAGGGACTTAATTTATTTCACTCATTTAACTTAGACCTGACATTTAGCATGGTGCCTTCACATTGTAAGAAACATTCAATATTTATTGAACAAATGAGTGTATCACTCCCTCTTTTATGCACTTATAACATACTTGTATCATAATCTGCTTTATACAATAGATGTTTATATTAATCTTGCATCTCATACTTAGATCAGATTTTGAGAGATGGATCATGAATAAATGAGATCATAATTGCAAAGCACCAGGCCCAATATAGATCCTCAATCAGCTGTTGCTCTCATGGAGTTGAATATCACAGACTTCAGAGTTGGTCAGTCTTGGGTTTTTATAAGATCCCATCACTTTCCAAGTCTGTAACCTTGGTCAGGTTTGCTCAACCTCTCTAGACCTAAGTTTGTTCATTTGTAAATTATTAGTAATAATACATACTTTATCAGATGGTTGTAATAATAATATAAATACAATGTCTGGAAAGTAAAATGGTGGCTATCATTATTATTTTATTCACATTGAGAAAAAGACAAGCCACCTCGGACATCCAGGAGCTGGCCTAGTACTGTCAGCTAGGCTATGGTGTTTTCCTAGTAAATATAAATATTATCATAGAGCAACAACTTTAGCCAAGACCATTCTGGTGACCATGATGGATGAAGATAAAAATAAGACCACTTTGTAGTGATATCTGAATACTGCTTCTTAACCAATTCAGCCTTAGCATTGTCTGGCATTCCCTACATCTATATAAGACTTATTTAGAAACTTATCCTCTATCTAATGTCTCCTTCTAAATAAGATTTCTTTGGGGATCCCTGGGTGGCTTAGTGGTTTAGCACCTGCCTTCAGCTCGGGGGTGGTCCTGGAGTCCCAGGATTGAGCCCCGCATCAGGCTCCCTGCATGGAGCTTGCTTCTCCCTCTGCTTGTGTCTCTGCCTCTCTCTCTCTCTCTCCCCCCCCTCCGTGTGTGTGTGTGTGTGTGTGTGTGTGTGTGTCATGAATAAATAAATAAAATATTTAAAAACAAAAAAGATTTCTTTAGATACTCTATCAGAGGATTATCCTTACTTTCTGACAGTACCCATCCAGAGCAAAACCCTGCTTCCTTAAACCCTCCCCCAAATCATCTACCACAAGCTCAAATCCTACAATAAGTTCTTTCTAATGCCTTCTTACTGAGATGCCCCAATGGTTGCTCATGAAATGCATTCTCTGCCGCCATAATGATTAATAAATCCAACTTGTTCAACTACAAGTGTGCTCCTGGTGGTCTTTGGCTGAAGACCACTGATAATGGTAATAATGAGAACATCGGCCACCATTTATTGAACATTTACCAAACACCAAGGCCTTTTCGATGCAATTTATATGTGTTTACTTGCTCAATCCTTAAGCCAACTTTAGAATGCAACCATGATTATTAGCACCATAATATTTGAGGAAACTTAGCTTTAGAGAGGTTAAAAATTTCTCTGAAGTCAGATAGCTAATGAGTGGTAGAACTGGTATAAAAGCCACAGTAGTCTGACCTTTACCCACCATTGGTTACTGAGCTATCCTGGCAACCTATCACTGTGTCTTGAATAAAGACAGCACTTCAAGTTTAGAAAGAATATGAAGTCACCACAATGTGCAAGGCACAGAGAACTTAGCATATGAGAGAATTCCTTCAATATGTTTCATTGGCAATGTAGCAAACAGCACTGTGGGGGCTGCAAAAAAGAATAAATCATAGCCCCTGACCTCAAGGAACTTACAAGCTAAATGAGGAGACAAGACTTAAACACACAAAAATTTAAATAACAATACAAGCTGCAATACAAGAGACACATTAAGACAGAAGAATGCATGATTCAGTGCTAAATGAGGTGTGCAGATGGTACTGAAAGAGAGCTCACCGTGGGCTGCAGGCTCGACCCACATACTCTAACTCAACTCAAAACCACAGACAGGAAATTGACTAGGGAGCTGCTTTGTTAGGGAGAGAGATGAGAGAGAGAGAGAGAGAGAGAGAGAGAGAGAGAGAGAACAAAGCTTTAATGGAAAAGAAGCTATTAAAATTATACTTGCAGGATATACAGCTAAATGACTTTAAAATTTTGCTTTTTGGTAATTTGTTTTTGAGGTATTATAAAGCAATCTCTAAAAGGGAGCTTTTTGGTTATTTCCAATGGATTCCATATCAGGAATGCTTGGGAAGGATATAAAGGTCATTCCTATTTGGGAGAACTGTATCCTGGCCCAACCCTGTCTGGACTCTCTGCTATGGGTTACCCTTGGGTTTGTGCCATTGCACTCTGGTGCCATAGAAAGCTGTTTAATGACACTCTGCACACAATATCCTGGAAGCATTCTCAGCCACAGAGAGCCACATTAAGACTGGGGTTATTTCTGTAAGGGGGTAGCCAAGCTCTTGAAGTATCCTACAAGGATTTATGGAACCTCCTAGCACTTATAGACCTAGAAGAGATAGAAATCAAGTACTTTGAATCAAGTGCTTTCGAATGTCTGAGCAAAAGCTTTGATATCGACTTGGGCAGTGACACGGGGCAGATTATGAAACCTCTCATCTGCAAGTGGAATTTAATAACAGTATCCAACTCATGAGCGACTATGGGATTACATGACATAATGCTTTCAGAGGGCTTAAGGTATCCAACATATAGAGTACATTCTCGAAATGCATTAGCAATCAATATTACTGTCATTTTTTCCACACTAATACTATCTTAGAAACTTGGAAAGATACAAAAGAAGCATGAAATATAGTCTTCCTGGATACTCCTAGAGCTGCTGAATTGGGGATTAACCCTTCCTGAATTGGGCAAGACATTCAATTTTTAAATTTAGTGACCATCCTATTTTACATAGGTTTAGGAACTCAACCACTTGAGTTTGACTCCTAGCTCACCACTTAAACCGTTTCTGACTCAGTTTACTTAAAAAAGCAATTATAATTTTTTTTGAAAGTTTTATTTATTCATGAGACACAGAGAGAGAGGCAGAGACACAGGCAGAGGGAGAAGCAGGCTTCCTGCAGGGAGCCTGATGTGGGACTTGATCCTGGATCCTGGGGATCATGCCCTGAGCCGAAGGCAGATGCTCAACCACTGAGGCACCTGGGCATCCCTACAGAAGCAATTAGAGTAATAATGGTTCCTACATCTTAGGACTGTTGTAGGGAGTCCAAGAAAAATGTATACAGAAACCCAAAGACAGTGTCTGGGACATCACTGGTTCTCAATGAATGTTGAATCTTTTTTTTTAAATTTTTTTAAATTTTTATTTATGATAGTCACACACAGAGAGAGAGAGAGGCAGAGACACAGGCAGAGGGAGAAGCAGGCTCCATGCACCCATGCCCGACGTGGGATTTGATCCTGGGTCTCCAGGATCGCGCCCTGGGCCAAAGGCAGGTGCAAAACCACTGCACCACCCAGGGATCCCAAATGTTGAATCTCTTGAAGTAGAGAGAAAATCTGGGATATTTCTAATGATGGCGACGATGATGACAATGATGATGACAAACAACATTCATGATCTCCAAAATGTCCCAGGCAACTCAACTTTCTGGGCTTTATTTTAAAACAAATTGTCCTCCATTGACAAAGACAAAGTTTTTGGGCCCACTCTAAATTGTTATGTGGGCATAATGAACACTGCCGGCCACTCCTATATTATAACATATGGCCTACATTTGCAGGTTTGCTGGCTGAGGTCAATACTAGTCCTTAGCAAGAAGAAAGAGAAGAGTAGTAAGAGGAGGGTGAAGAAGAGGAAGAAGGAAGAAGAGGGGAGGGCTGGTGGGGAAAGAAGGAGTAAGGAAGAGAGAAAGATAAAGAAGGAGAATGAGAAGGGAAAGTAGGTCAAGTTACCAGTGTCTGTTAGAACTGAAATCATAGCTGAATCCTGGTTGAGTGATTTGGGCAAATTTTTAACCCTCATTTTTTACCCCCAGTATCAGCGCTAATGTCTCTTTCTTAAGAATGATGTTGCATTAAAAGGAAGAATATATATCCTTAGAAAACTATAAGCATATTATCACTATATGTGTTCTCTCCCATATGCAAAACAACTGACCAAAGCCCACAGCCAGGATAGCATTACATCAGGTAAAAGATTTCACATTATTCTTTTATCCTCTTTCTTTGTCTAAAAATATAATCTTAGGCTCAGTTGGTTAAGTTTCTGCCTTTGGCTCAGGTCGTGATCGCAGGGTCCTGAGGTTGAGTCCCACATCAGACTCCCTACTTAGTGGGGAGTCTTTTTCTCCCTCTCCCTCTGCCCTTCCTCCCTACTCACGCTCTCTTTCTCTCTCAAATAAATAAAATCTTTTAAAAATTAAAAAAAAATCAAAATGTAATCTTGAGTTCAGATTTAAGAGGAGAACACAACTGTGTTCTGTCTTGGGTTTGAGTGTGAAGACCACAGAAAGGCAATAGAAAAGCCTTTGGACACAGTTGAGATTTGGACTCTAGTACTGGTACTGACTGCATTCACCTCTGGAGCTGGGTCCTAGTTTTCATCACTGTGAAGTGGGTGTTAGGGATAAAGACTGGACTACACCATATATAAAGTTCCCTCCAGCCATAATCCTCTGGGATTCTAATCTGGAGCTAGTAAAAGTAGTACCTCTCAAAGAGTAACTTATGTGAGTTAGTATTACTGGGTTTTTAGTGAAAAATGTATATTCTGGGATTTCCACCTGGGTTTACAGAAATCAGAATCCTGGAGTGGAAGTACAAAGTGAAGGCTAAGAATGAATGTATGTGTGTATGTATGTGTGTGTGTGTGTTATCTTCTTAGAGATCCACTGCCCTGCACTGCAGAGGAGATAGACTTTGGCCAGATAATCGAAGTAAGAGAAGGGAAATGGTAAATGGGAGAGAAGCCCATGTCTGCTTAGGTAGATCACTGTGAATTGAACAACATGTAGAACATGCTGGGCACTTAACCCATTAAGATTACTGAAGATGCCAAGAAGAAATATTTATAGGTAGTTTTTAACATAGTCTATAAAAAAGGAGGTTGATTCAAACGTAAATTACCTACCACATCATTTTTTAACCTCTAAATCTTTCTCTAATGGCTTGAAAGGCAGCTTATTAAAGCAAAGTGAGTGTTTAAGTACTATATATATACTGGTTAGTTTATAAACATCTAAAAGGCAGACAAAGTTACTACAACTGACAGGTTTGCTAACAAAAAAAAAAAAAAAGCAAAAAAAAAAAAATTAAGGAAATGTCACCCTGGGAAAAGGCTTAACTATCATGGGGTACAATTTTCTTTCCTCCCCTTAGTCTCTGCCTTCTAGGTTGGTTCCATTCTCTGAATGAATCTTCCCTGTGGTAGCCAGAAGGTAGCCTGAAGCTCTAAGGATACATCACAATATGTTAACAACCCTAAAGGGAAAACCAAATGCCTCTATCCAGGCCCGGGAGCAACTTGGGTGAGGCTCTCATTGGATTAGCTTGAATCACATGACTGCTCCAGAGCCAGCAACTGTGAACTAAGGACTGACGTATCTGACTAGTTGTTTATGTCACATTCCCACTCCTGGATTGAGGGGCAGGTTCACCACATTCAAAATACACAGTTAAGGGGTGCCTGGGTGGCTTAGGTGGTTAAGCCTCCAACTCTTGATTTTAGCTCACGTCATGATCTCAGGGTGGTGAGATAGAGCCTTGCATCAGGCTCCATGCTAAGTGTGGAGCCTCCTTGCCCCTCTCCCTCCCCCTGCTTGTGTGTATGTGTGCACACTCTCGCTCTCTCTCTCTCAAATAAATAAGTAATTAAAATCTTTAAAAAAACAAAAACACAAGCACAGAGATTGAGAATGGAACAGCATTGGTTTTCCCAAGCAAAATTAGGGTGATGTTACCAGGGGAAAAAAAAAAAAAAAAACAAATCATGTGCTGGATAGGCAAAACAACAGACATCCCTTGCAAAATTCTAAAGTAGCAACTATATGGAGTGAATATACATATTTAAAATAGTGTGGTAAATTATGCCTCACCCAGTGTATATTTGTGTGCTGTGTATGTGCATGTTTTCTTTTTGTTATATGTATGATCCTGTACACACTTCTCACATGCATAAGTATCTTAATGGTCATGGAAAATTAGATTACAAATAGTGGTGGAAAAAATGAACAAAGTTTTGATCATTGTTTAATTTACTAAAAGAACAGCTCCACCTAAGATTCTTCCTGCCTGTTGCCAACAGTGACAAAGTAGTTGGAGATACTGCAAATATGCTTCTGAGAACCTTCTGCAGCTGTTGCAAAAATGGGGCTGAAAGCTCAAGGAATGTAATCACCAGGAAAACATTTTCTATGTCTCTTTAGAATCCTTCTAAGAGACACCTTTGGGTTTTCTCACCTCTGAAATCTTATTACCTAACACACTGGTCAATGCATAATGGATATTCAATGAATATTTATTGAATGAATATTTATATGAATGAATTAATGAATGATTTCATTTTTAGAACTGGGTTTTAGCCAGAAACAGATTTTCCAAATTACTTAATCTGTGGGGCTATTTTATGGAACAGGATGGTCATTTTAAAAACATATATTTTTTTTGAAAGTTGCATTGGTTTTTGCCCTTCTTTATCATTTACAAAGGAATAAGCCAAATTTTGGTACTTAACAAAATAAATTGACCAGGAAATGGTAGAATGTTTTTATTCAGAAACTGAATTTTATATGATTTCCAGATGCTAAAAAGTCTGGCACTATTCAACATTGCCTACAATGTAGAAGACCAAAGATAATGAAAAGCAAAACTAGAGGGTAAGGGTACTCTGACTTTAATTAGCTATTCATTATATGAGAAATTGATTTAAAATTTACCCAACAATTAAAATCTCTCAAGCCAGATATGCAGAAACAGAGCTGAGTTAGGAGTTCAGAAAAATGTTTAGTTTTCAGATATATCAAGAGCTATATCTTATTCCTCAGAGTTTTAGAAGGAAACGGAACCCAATAATATATAAAGCCCCATCCCTAACCAGGGTATCTCCAGTTGCATCAAAGTTTGAAAGGAGTCATGAAATATGCAAACTTTTCTTAAAATCACTAATATTTGCTTTTATTTTAAAAAGAATCCTAGGCCATGAGCTACTTAAGCTAAGAAATCAAACTAAGAATGACAGAAACTCCAGTTACTTATTGCTGCATAATGAACTAACCCAAAACCGAAGGGCATAAAGCAACTATCTTATTATGCTCACACATACTGTGTGTCAAGAATTCCCAGACAAGGCACAGTGGAGATGTCTTATCTCTGCCGGATGATGTCTGGGATCTCAATTGGGATCATTCAAATAGCTGGAGGTGACTAGAACAGTTGTGGACTAGAATTATCTGGAAACTTCATCATTCACATGTTGAAGTCCTCTAGGCTGCATGACTTGAAGGCTGATCTCAGCCAACACTATTGACCAGAGACCATACACATGGCATCTCTATAAACCTTGGGCTTTCTCGTAGCATGGTAGCATCGAGGTCGTCAGACTTCTTACATGGAGGATCAGAGTTCTAAGAGTGAACACAATGGAGTCCACGTGATTTGTTATGATTCATCCTCAGAAATCACATCCCATTACTTCTATTATAATCTGTTGATCAAGTCATAAGCCCACTCAGATCCAAAAGTTAACATCGAACCACTTTTTGAAGGAAAGAGTGTCAAAGAATTTATAGCCAGCCATGCTTCGAAACTTCCATAACAGAATTTTCAGAAGAAGCTCCAGGATGTAACTTTGCTTTATAAATGGCTACTGAATACTTTTTCTGTGCTAAGTATGGTTGGAAGACTTAAAATGAGTAAGACATATTCTGTGTTACCTTCATGACATCTACAGTTTAAGAATAAGTAGGTAACATAGACAGTTCTGTTTATTTATTTTAATACCTTCTCTGACTTCTGAGACTAATGAAGATCTTGTTTCTGCCTAAATAGTTGAGAGTCAGCCCTTTGAAAGCCGCCAGTTATAATGTGGGAGGAACTGGCATGGGTTATGTCATGTAATATTCATTGAAACGGTTTATGATATACATACTATTATTTAACTCCCTTTTACAGTTTCAACAGAACTTCTAAGACATTAAGATTTTTACTCAGTCACACAGACAGTAAGAGACAGAACGCAGAATCAAATCCAATTCTGTTGACCCCAGTATTTGATCTCTACCACAACCATTCCACTATCCTGGGCTTTGCTAGATCCAGTTGGCTAACAAATGTCTTCACCAGATAATATCTGTTAGATCACCACAGAATATTTCCATGTTGTTTTAACTCAATATTTTTTTTAGGAAAGCACGTTTTGACTAGGCACAGATATAAGTTGAAAGTGGAAAATACCAGAAGCTCCTCTAGAAACTCTATCATACACTTATCGGATCCTGTTTCAACTAGAATTCTTTCTATCTCAAGCAACAAAAATTTCAATTCAGATGTACTTAAAAGATAGTCATAAATTGAACCCTTTTCAGGTAGGCTTCAGGGAGTTTGGAGTGTTACCATCAGGGATCCTTGCTCTTTATGTCTGATTGGCCATCCTAGGTGGTAATTTAATCTTCAGGTTAGAAGCAAAATGACATTTCCAGTTATTATTTAAGACACAACATCCAGAAAAAGGAGACAGGCCATTTTTTTCATACCTTTATTTCTTATAAAGAGGGAAACTTTTACCATAGGCTCCTCTGCAATTTTTCCTTCTTGCCTCATTGGACAGGATTGGGTAGTGTGCCTTTCTTGGAACCAATCACAGACAAGGGGAATTTGACTAATTAAAAAAAAACAGGCCCTTTCTAAAAGCTAGAGATGGGGTCACATTTTTTTTTAAGATTTTTATTTATTTATTTGAGAAAGAGAGAACCAGAGTGCATTTCAGTTCAAAAATGCTAGAGAGAAATGTAATGAGGCTGAGACTACGTGAAACAGTTGAAGCAGGGTAGCATTTTAGGGATCATCATCTGAGCTGAAGGTAGATGCTTAATCAACTGAGCCACCTAGGCACGGGGTGGAGGGGAGGGCGCTATGTGTGTCACCTTTTTAAAGGCTTCAAGTGAAGAGGTTGATACCTGAACAAAGTCAGGGTTTCTATAGAAAGGAGAAAGTGGGAATGGGTTAGTCACTGGGCAACAAATGTCTATCACACTCTTCTCTGGTCTGCTATGGTGATTCCAACCCATGTCACCCGGTACTGTTCTTTTTTTTCTCTTTTTGCTTCAGGTAATGGTAATTTCTTCATTCTCCCAATAAACTCTGAAGGATGTAAATTTCTAAGATGGTAAAGCTCATCTCAGACCATGAAATAAATTATTAATCACTGGGATGAAAGACTGAGTTTTGGAAAAGGTGAATATTATTTGTTGAGGAGACAAGCCAATGCAAATATTCTTAAAGTATATTCCATAGTATATTACTTTAAAAAGTGGGCATATGTGTGTGTGTGTGTGTGTGTGTGTGTGTTTAGAGGATAAAGTAGATGGAAGTGGAAAAGAAGGTTCTATGCCTTTAAAAAAAAGTCTGAAAATGATGCACTCTTTCCCTATTTGACATAGTTACAGTGTGAATTAACATATTAAAAAACTGTGAGAAATCCTGCAGCAGAACAATCTAGTGTTTAGCCTAGTATTCCCTATCTCTTTTTAGACTGGAACACTTCTGAGCATTTCTATTAAAATCCTGAAGAACATATATGCTATGATTACACTTTGAGATACACTAATAATACCTTCTCTTGACTTGTGACATAAGATTTCAGTATTCTTACATTAATATCAGGTATAGAGACATCAAGAGTATTATAGCTTTAAAATCCTACCACCAAATTATTTTTTCTTAGAATTCAACTCAATTCAAATAAGTCATGTCTAAATATGTAACTATGCTGTACATATACAGATACATAATGCATATCTTTATCTATCTATCTATCTATCTATCTATCTATCTATCTATCTATCTATCATCTATCTAAGTTTGACTGAAGCCAACCAGGGAAAGGAGTGAATTTAGATGGGGAGTAATGATTTCTATCTGCAGTATGCTGGGTTTTAGGTGTCCCTAGGATATTCAAGTGGAAAATTTGAACAAATATTTGGAAATGGGCAGAAACCTGGAATTTAGGAGATCTAGGTTTCAGTTCAAAAATGCTAGAGAGATGTAGTGATGCTGAGACTAAGTAAGCAGAAGTAGTAGGATAGTATGTTATTCATCTAGTGGAGATTTCAGAGGTCATAGTAGGAAAGGCTGAAAGAAAAGAGGTATGTTGTCCAGGCATAATGCATGAAGCAAGAGTACATGAAAGGAGAGATATAACAGAGGAGCTAACATATCTCGACGTAACCAAAGATTACAAGAGATGTGGGATGTGATGGGTCTAGTTGGCTGCAAGCTTTCCAAGGTAATGAGGCACTACATCCTCTGGTGGCCAGTGGAAGGTGGCAAAGGTTATGATAATATAAGAAACACTACTTATTTCTATGTGCCATCCACAACCTGAATAAATTGCTCACCAGTGGGTACAGAAATCTTTCTTGGTCCTTTGTTGGTTGTCTCCTTACACATCCATTCTTCCTTTCTTCTCCATCCCAACATTCTCAAGGGAACCAACTCTACCTCGACCTTCAGCAGTGGAAAATGTGACCAAGGCTAAATCAATTAGAGCACCAGATTTGCTTGGCCACAGTGGTTAGTTCAGTTACAAATATATAACTTAAGCTTGTCTGATAATAGCAGTTTTCTAGACTTTGCTGTGAACACTGGGACAAAAATATATTCTTATTCCTGTAGCAAGTGACTAATGAATAGATAAGCCAGAAGCTACTGGCTCCATCTTTAGAATATGAAAGGACACAATCTTAGGACTAAGATGTCACAGTGGAAGGTACACCAGAAATACAGAAAGAAACAATGACTCTGTTGACATTGAATTGTTGGATCAATCCTCACCTGAAACCTTACTCTGGATTTTTCATATGCATGAACCAATAATGTGCCCTTACTATTTAGGTTAAATTGAGTCAATATTTGATTAATTTCAAACAAAATTAATTGAAATATGATACAGAGAGATTCTAATTCCTGGTGGAGTCAGCTGTATACTGATTACACGGATGTGGAAGGGAGACTTTGAGCCAGAGGCCCTGGACATGCAGGATCCTGAGAGTTTTCATTAGACCCTTTGTCTTGATTTGCTTGACTACTATCTCAAAGTCGAGTTTAAATTTTAGAAAAGTTTGCATGACATTATTAGGTATCGAGTATGTTTGTCAGTTTAAAGATGCTTTCAAAAAAGTTCTTATAAGAAAGAGCAATAAGTCTTTAAAAATAGTAATTTGGTGGAGACTCAACATCAATCACTTGTTGCTATCACGAGCTATGCTTTCTTATTGGAGTCATATTCCAGATGAAGTTGATATTGAGCCACTGACATTTATGAACTTATTGCTTTGACATTTATAAACTTACTGCTTTTTGACATTTATAAACACATTGCTTATAAATTTGTTAATGAATTTATTAGTTAACAGAAATCCACTGCTCACTGGAGTAGCAAAGTTTAACATCAGGGCTGACATCATTACATGTAACCTATTTCCTCCATAAAGTAGAAAGTATATTCAGGGAGAATGCCAATTAGGATAAAAAACTATTTAGTGAACCATCACACATTCCTTTAAGGAAAGAGACAGCAGCACAAGCACTAGCTCCAGCTTTAAATGGGTTTAGTACAAAAGTTGTTCTACTGGACCAGGGGTCATCAAATTTGATCTGTGACCTGTCTTTGTAAACAAAGTTTATTAGAACACTCATTCATTTACATATGTCTATGGCTGCTTTTATACTATGATAGCAGATTTGAGTAGTTGTGAAAGAGACTGAATGGCCCACAAAGCCTACATATATCATTTGTCTCTTTACAGAAAAAGCTTGTGGATCCCTGTAATTAGACTAGGAGTGCCTTGTACGTAGAACTATATGATTTTCATCTTTGTATAATCATCTTTGTATATCAGATGCTTGTTATGTGTCAATCACTGTGACACTGTGCTTATTGGCTGAAATCCTAAACAACTCAATGGATTAGGTATTCTCATCTTGCTTCTATAAAATTCAAAGAGGCAAAGCAATTTTCTTGAAGACACACAGCCATTAAATCCCAGATCTGTGAGTCAAACCCAGATGTACGCGTCTGACCTAAAGTTCATGCTCTTAACTACTGCATATCCTACACTTTTTCCTCCATCCTTCTACACAGTTCCAGCTTCATAAAAGGAACTCATAAAAGGAACTCATTGTTTGACATTGAATTGAAATGGAATCAGAATTATTACTCTAAAAGTATTTGTTTACTTTATTTAAACCTTAATAGATCACCTGCCAGGGATACTCTCTTAACTGAGCATGAATGGTCTAGAGAAAATTGACAAGAAGGAAGTGTTATTTCCAACATGAAGGAAGAGTTTCATTTTCCCTTTTCCACACATAGGCTTTCTTGTCAGTTTTGGTCTTCAGTAGGAAGCACTAACAAATCAATGAAGTTCACCAGAAGAAAGAAACAAATTGAATTGTTACTTGGATTATATACTTGATTTATGAAAGAGAGGTTGAAAAGGCCTACCATCACTTCAAATGGGATAACTTCCAATTTTCTTGCAGCCTTTGAGCTGTTACCTGAACCAACTAGAAATGCTCTATTGCTCCAGGTTCTCTACAGGTCAAGACCCTATTATATTACTAATGACTGATTAACATTTGCAATGCTTCTTACTGTTATTACCCAGCCTATAGACTGTTGAGTCATGGGGATTGCTATATTATGGATTGTAACTACACCTCTCTCTTCTCACTTTTCTCATTACAAGCTTTCTCAAGCATGGTATTTACAGATAAAGTGATTGTGTCTAACACAGACGAAATGCAAAGATAGAAAGTTGACTCAGGCATGATGGAGAAGACTCCTTTTTCCAAATCATATAACCAAAAAGAGGTAGTTATTGCTATGGAAAGAATGAAAAAAGAAACTTTTCTGTGCCAGAGAATGCTTTCAAGTATATTTTGCTTATTTTCATAGAACATTTTTCTTCAGAAAAGTATAAAACTCCGAGGTAAAGGCCTTAAAATTGCTAATGAAATTTTAAATGGAAACCACCATTCCATATGCACCACAGTACCACTTTCCAAGGAAACTTTGTTGTGCCAGAGGCTAGTGTTGTTTTCTGTTTTTAAGTATGCAGTGGTATTATCAGGAGTGCCTTAAAGCATTATGGGTACTACTGGAGGAATGTTCTGGGAAGCAGATGGGAAAGATGGTTGCAAGGACTCATGTCAGTGGGTGTCTTGGTGTTACTGTCAATTTCTGCTTAGTCCCAGCTAACATGTTGGCTCTTTATCTTTTTTTTGTTGTCTAAAGGCAGAAGTTAGTAGTGGTGACTGCAAAGTTTTCAGTTCCCCAAACACATCTTACTTCAGGGATTCATCTTAGAAACAATTTTCTTCAGCTGTCATTGTTCTCTTCTGGATAACTTCAAATAAACCTGGCTGAGCTTTTCTCATTCATTTTAGGAAATGAAAACATTTTTTCTATTGAGGCAAAAGTTCCAGAAATTACAGTTTAGTTATCACATAAATAAAATTCCCCATCTTCTGTAGGTCTTCTCCAATAAGTTTAGCCAGCCTTGATTTCTTCTCTTTCCAGATGACCCAAACCATTATTTCTTACATCTTTACTTCTCAAACTATTGTTCTTGGATCACCTGAATCACAAGCACTCCTGGAGGAGTGTGTTGTAAATGCAATCTCTAGACTTTATCTCAGTCATCCTGAATCATAATGTCTGTGGTTAGGCGCAGGTATTCCTAACAAGCTCCCAGATGATCCTTCTACTCACTAAAGTTGAAAAATAATGGTTGCATTGCATTTGTTTAGACAATGGTGATTCCCAAATTAGCCCTTTACATATCTTGTAGGCAAAAATGTTGCAATCAGATGAGCAAGTTGTGTCCAGCACACGAATATCCAGTCAAATGGAAAGAGAATAAAATTAAGATGTGCACCTTGGCACAAGATTATGCTCATCAGGGGAAGATATGGATTTTTTTTTCCAATTTGCACAAATGTCCCCTGTGCTAATTGGTTGCCCAAAGGTTACATCTGTCAGGAGGGGCATCTTTTTCTAATTTACACAAGGACACTGTGTGGGCTGGCAGTGCCCTACTTGTAGGTCTGATTTATAGGGCTCATGGGACAAGCATCATGTGGTAAGTTCTTTGTTCCCTCTCCCATGGTACCTCACACACCATTAAAACTCAATATTTGCAGAATCAAATTGAAAATGCTAATAACATATTAATGCTAGAAAAAGAAAGACAGTTTTATCAGTCAAACAACAATAGTTTCCTTCATTTCTCTCTTTTCCTGAGTTCAGCAAAATCAGCAGAATTTTCCATTGCAGACCACAAATTGAACATACAATCTGTGTGGGGGGCAAAATGAAACTCTTCTCTTCCTTCCTAGTGGAAATAAAACTCTTTGGCAGTAATTCTTGGATTGTTTTCTTTGGAAATTGCATTCATGTGATTTTTCAAGATGTTTCCCGGGCTTTGTTGAAATTTGATCCATGTAACAAGAAACACATAACTCAATTCATGTTAAAATTCTCAGGGTTACTTAAGAATAATTATGAGTTGTCCATGTGTGCTAGAAAAACAGTCCAGACTTCCTTAAGAATGGGAAGATTATTTGTCTCTCTGGGGTAATGTTTCTCCAGATTAAGCACACCCAATGCAAGAGTTTGCTCAAGAGGTGGCCCCAAATTTTTCACTGTAAAGCAACAGACAGGCTTTGCTAGTTTTACCCTAAAGCCATTCTCAGAGGTGATTTATCATGTATGAAGCAAGGATTTCTGAACTTCTATAGAAGATGATAATATTAACTTGCCTAAAGAGAATAAGACTTGGGCCAAACTCTGGGATGCAATGGTTGGATTTGATCTAAAACACAAATTTCCTGAATTCTGTTTGTTGAGTAACCTTTCCTTCACTTTCACCCTTCTTTTTACTAACCCCTCTAAGCCACAGCAAAAATCAAACAAAGCCCCCATGAATCTCCCTTGCACTTGCACAACTCCCCTGACAAGAAATGGACACTCCAGAGCATTCATTGACTCAGACTCAAAGCAAAGGTGACGTAAATGGAGATGGGGGTGGGGGTGGGTGGTGTTTCAGTACAGAGACCTGACACCTGTCCTTTTGCCAGTGTTGAAGAGAGAGCTGATCCTTATTCACCCACTTTTCTTACTGGAGCCTCTTTGATACCCATTAGGGAACTTAATTGTAAAAATATAGGAGTGTCTCACAGAACCTGAAGTCTTCAGGAAAAGCTGGAGCTGGGAATTTGAGGCCATCAGGGACACCATGATATTTATTCACCATCTGTTATCTTTGTTTGTCTCACTCAGTGCATTCTATCCTTTTATCCCTGGTCTACATGAGGAGTGCAGTGTTCTTCCATTTAAATTTCTTCTGTTTAAGAGACCAGTCAGACTTGCTTTTCTTCATCCGAATTCCCAATTACTTAGGGTGGGAGGCTGTTGCACTCATCTTGGATCTGGTAACTTTTCTGGTTCAATTGTCTATTTCCAGGAACAGTATCAAGCTGACCAATGTGAGTTTAAGGAGGTCTTCTCTGTGTCCTGGTTTGTGGAGAGGAATGTCCCAGAGGAAGCAAAATTGCTCAGAAAATATAAAAGGGATCCTATAGAATCCTTTCACCTATAATCCTACAAACAAAGGAGAGCTTTAAGGTCATTTTTCCCAACTACTTTCCCATGGCAGGTATCTGTTCTACAACATTGCTGACTAATAATAATCCTTCAGCTTTGCCTGACTACCCCACCCCGCAAAGATGGAGACCTTCCTCCTTCTGAGGCAGTCAGCATTGTTAACACTTTTTTCTTAGGTTTCAGCAAAAATTCTTCCAGTAATGCCCACACATAGATACTAGTTCTAACCAGCATGCATCTCTAACATTAGAATGAACTTGCATACCTACAAGTACATATACATATACTTACACATTTTTTAAATGAAAGAGCCTGAATAGAAGTTAACAAGAGGAAGGTTGGTGTAAGACAAGGAGCATGGGCTCTGGTGATAATAGACAATCAGTTTTCAAATAACTATCGAGGGATCCCTGGGTGGCGCAGCGGTTTGGCGCCTGCCTTTGGCCCAGGGCGCGATCCTGGAGACCCGGGATCGAATCCCACGTCAGACTCCCGGTGCATGGAGCCTGCTTCTCCCTCGGCCTGTGTCTCTGCCTCTCTCTCTCTCTCTCTCTCTCTGTGAGACTCTCATAATAAATAAATAAAAAAAAAAAATCAAATAACTATCGATCGGCCATGCAACCTTCAATAAGTCATTGAATGTCTATTTCCTCAACTGTAAAATGGTCCTAGTGTCATGAAAATTAAATAAAATAAAGTGCATAGAGCATTCACTTTAGTACCTGGCATAGAGTTGTATCTTTGTTTTAGCTGCCATTATTTTATTTTAGTATTACTTATTTATATAAATACAATAAAATCATGTATTTTCTAAGCCCTATATCATTCTACAACTGATGGTTCTCAATTCGGCCTGAAAGCTGCTCCTCAAAAGTTGATCATGCCAATGGGTCAAAAAAAAAAAAAAAAAAAAAAGCAAGAATGATAGCATCAGAGTGTTCTACATTCATAGCCTGGAACTTGTTTCTGGCAAGAAGGCTGGAGAACATCTCCAGATCACAGGGGTGACAGCCATTCTATTTGTTATTTAACATGAAGCTGAAGGCTTCTTGCTCAAGCTGTAAAGATGGGGAGTACATGGAGAGCATTCTGTATCTATAGTTTACTGAATTGAAATACAGAAGTTGATATTTTTATGACTTTCATACTCTTTTCAAGTAAGTAGGATAGCCAGAGCCAAAGTGTTTTGAGTCCACTCTTACCTCCTGGACTTAGTGTAAGATATGGAGAGAAAGGGAAAAGAAAGCTGAAATGATTGAAACTACCTAGGGATACATTTGCTAAACCCTGGCCCTGAGAAGCTGGAGTACCAAAAGGTGACAGGCTACCTAATGCATGGGTACAGCATGACTCTTCAGACTGCAGATGCCTTCAAAACAAGGGATATCAAGGAAGTAGTGAGGTAACACCTAAAAGGATTATCATTTCATTTCTTCATTTGTGTGAATACCAAAGTATGCTGAATATTTCTATACTAAAAAATATATATAGCTTCTATATATTATATATAATATTTATAGCAAATTCTGAATTTGATTACAATAAGCATAAACACAAATGTAAATATAAGACAAACACTGTTTAATTTTTTCCACTTTGTCTCTCATTTACACCTACCTGATGAATAGGTGCAATAATTAGCTACATTTTTTATGTAATTAGGAAAAAAAATAAGAAATCAGACCAAGAACTAATAAACATTCCTGTAATTTTAAGCAATAGACTCTTACATACATGAGCAATTGATTTTAGACAAGACCATTAAATAGGGAAAGAATAATCTTTTCAGCAAATGGCTCTGGAATAACTAGATATTCAAATGCAAAAGAATGAAACTAGACCTTTATTTTATACCACATACAAAAATTAACTCAAAATTATCAAAGCCCTAAATGCAATAATTAAAAATGTAAAACTCTTAGGAGAAAGTATAAAAGAAAATCTTTATGACACTGGACTTGGGAATGATTTATTGCATATGAAACCAAAAGCACAGACAACAGAAGAAAAATAGATTAAATTGAATTTCATCAAGATTAAAAAAATGTTTGTGCATCAGAGGACACTATCAAGATAGCGAAAACACAATCCACAGAATGGGAGACATGCTGCCATGTTTGAGGAATCCAGTGAGGTTATATCATTGGTTTATTGGGAAGAGAGGCTGAAGTCTAGGTCTAGTTAGGAAGGGCTTTGAACACCAGTCAAAGAGAAATAATGACTTGTAAATATACAACATTTCTAGGCCCACCTTTGCATGCCATGCTGTATTATTGTTCTCCAGAGAAATAAAACCAGAAGGAAAGTAGGAGGTATAGATCTTCACAAATACACACACACGCATACACATATACAACCTATTGGTTTTGTTTTATATATGGAGATAAACAGACACAGACAAAAAGAGAGACAAAGATGAGAGAAAAGAGAGATACTTATTATAAGTGATTTGCTCCCACAATTAGGAGGAAAGGCAAGTCACAAGATCTATAAGTTGGGTTGGCAAGCTGGAGGCCCAGGAAAGCCATATGACCAGAAAGAAAGGAAGCAGAAAACTTGTGAATACCCCTAAATCTTCCTACCATGAGTTCTGCACCCAATTCCATCATGTATGGGGAGTTTTCCCTCACCAACAAGCAATTCTCCATCACCAGCTGGGTGTCCTACAATTCAACTCAATTCTGACACTATTAATTTGGAGATAGCATCAGATCCCACAGGTTAAGGGCTCAGTCCCACAAGACTGCCCCCACTTGAGATGCCAGTAGCAAGTCCAGGTTGTAGCCTATACTTCTGACCAACTGGCTATAAATCAGAGGTTCCTATAACCTCCTTCTTGGGTTTGATGATTTGCTACAGTAGCTCCCAGAACTCAGGAAACCCATTCACTTACTCAATTATTGGTTTATTATAAAAGGATATAACTCAGGAAGGGCCAGATGGAAGAGATACATTCAACAAGATATGGGTAAAGGGCAAAGAGTTTTCATGACCTCTCCAAGCCACTGTCACCAAATATGTTTATCAACCAGGAAGCTCTTCAAACTCCATCCTTTTGTGTTTCTATGGAGGCTTCATCACACAGGCATAATTGATTAAATCATTGGCCATTGGCCCAGAGATCAGGGGAGTTGAACTGAAAGTCCTAACCCTCTAATCATATGATTGGGTCTTCTAGCAACCAGCTCCCATTCTTAGGTGCTTCCCAAAAGTCACTTCATTAACATGAAGAAGACATCTTGGTTGCTCTCATCCCTCCAGAAATTCCAAGAGTTTTAGAAGCTCTGTGCCAGAAATGAGGATGAAGACCAAATATATATTTATTGTTATAAAATCACAATATCTCAGCCACATATGTTAATAAATGTGTTACCCACCAAGGAAATATCTATAAGCAGAGCAGTTGACCATAAGTGATTAAAAAAAAAAAAGAGCCACAGAGATTGACAGAAAGCTGAATAGTAAGAGACCTTAAGCAACATCCAGTGACCCCCTCTGGAACAGGCACTACATCTTTCCTTATCATTTCTACAACATCATTTATAACAAAAATGAATGAGAAACCATGTCCACGACCATGGTGTTTTCTTCGCAGAACTGTGCCTTATGTCGTTGCCTGTGCCAGTCAGTCAGTGGTGGTTCCAAATTTCCTGTAAAGGAGGGGCCTAGAGGACAAAGACAAATGCTGTGAGATTTGTCTTAAGACTGGATTTGCTTAGCAAGTTTGCCGTTTTTACTTAGAATCATGTTTATTTGAGATGGCTCCTGGTAGAGAGACTGCTGATGAATATCACAGGGAGATAAAAACCCTGTGAGTCCCTTCTTTGTGCACTGTCCCCAGCCCGTGGCTATTGCAGGGAATCAAATAAATGTGTGCTGCTCTGCCTCTTCAGACCAGAAGACATAAACTAGTAGAATTCTGGGGTGGCCATCCATTCTGGTTGGCCTGGGACTGGGTGATTTTTCAAGATGAAAAACAAGAACAGTGCCAGGCAAACTAAGACAGCTGATACCCAGCATATAGCCCTCAGACATATTCTATTTTGTCACTTGGTGTTTTAATTCCTTTTAAAATTTGAGTTAGAATCTTTAAAACTCGGGTTTCCTAAAGACAACCAGGTACATACTTCTTTTAACAATTCAGAAGATCTGGGCATTGGAACTATGTTGCTGCAGGGTGGCAAATAATCAGGGCCAAGTGGTGGCAGCTCTCTCTGGAATACAGACACGTGCCTTCCATGTCTTCACAGTTGCCACTCAGCTATTTTCATTCATTTATACTACCTACCTGGCCATGAGGCTGCACATTAGAAATATCTGAGTGGCCTATACAATCCCAACATTTAGTTGCACCTCATACCAATTACATAAGAATTTCTGAGGGCAAGACCCTGTCATCTATATACATACATCTTAATATATGTACATCTTACATAATTGTGCATCTTAAATGTACAATTCAGTGACATTACACACATTCACACTGTTGTGCAATCATCATCAGCCTCTATATGCAGAACTTTTTCATCATTATAAACATAAACTACTATACCCATTAAATAATAACTCCTCATTCTTCCTCCCTACCCGGCCTTTGGTAACCACCATCCTAGTTTCTTTCTTTCTCTAAATTTGTCTATTCTAGGTAGCTCATATTAAGTGAAATCATAAAATAATAGTCCTTTTGTGTTTGGCTCATTTCACTTCACTGAATGTTTTTCATAATCATCCATGGTGTAACATATACCAGAATTTCCTTTCTTTTTAAGACTGAATATTATTTCATTGTATGTATATACCATATTTTATTTATCCATTCATCCATGGGTAGACATTTGGATTGTTTACATATTTGGACTATTGTGAATAATGCCACTCTGGACATTGCTATGTGAGTGTCTGTTTGAGTCCCTGCGTTCAATTATTTTGGATATGTACCAAGGAGTAGAATTGTTGGATCATATGATAATTCTACTCTTAATAGTATCTGTATTTTTAAGTCCTATAGGTGATTCCAGTGTAAAGACAAGGTTGTAAACTTCTGCATTAGAGCTTGTAACCTCTCAAGAATCCTTACCCTCTCATTCCAATATGGGGATGGGGGTGGCAGGCAAGGATCAAGTGGGCAGCTTAGTTGATTTAGCCACAAGACAATTAAAACTAAAAACAGCTTTGAGCACACAGAACCTTTCTGTCTTCTCAAAACTCAAGCCTCTGAAAACAATTCTCTGCAGCCCTTTATTGGACATTTCTATCAGCCTTCGAGGAGAGCTATCTTCAAAGAATATTTTAAATTTCATTATATATACAGCTTTAAAATATTAATTCAATCTGTAGAATTTTATAAAAATGTACTG
The DNA here is from genome assembly GCF_053574225.1 of Canis aureus. Taxonomy (NCBI): domain Eukaryota; kingdom Metazoa; phylum Chordata; class Mammalia; order Carnivora; family Canidae; genus Canis; species Canis aureus. The sequence continues at coordinate 53,847,152 of NC_135614.1, forward strand.
GATCAGAAAATGACACAAAAATAATATCCACTGGTTTTCTTTTATAATATCATCCAACTAAAGTGACACATTTTGGAGCAGCATAGTTATTAAAATGCAGCCTTATGCTGGTATGAATGTCACTTATTTTTAAAAGGAAAGTAATTTTACATGATTTTCTCTCTTATTTTTTGTCCTGATGATACTGAGAGATCTGTGATTCAGGGACTCCATCAAATGGTCTTGTTCTTTCTACCATGCTACTTTAAATGAAGACTGAAAGCTTTTAGAATCTTTCTTCCCAGGGGAATTTATGAAATGTCAAAACGGTCACATCAGCCACTTGGACTAGCCTGGGAATGAAGATTTAATTTGGTCATGGGAATAGCAGATAAATATTTCCTTGAAGTTCTTTCACCCTCCTGGTCTTTCTCCTCTGAAAACATTCCATCATGCTGTATCATTGTCCAAAATGGAACACTCACTGAACTGAACTCAATTTATCAGGGATATCATTTAGGGCTCTTAGTGTCCCAAGTGGAAGAAAACCAAACTTAAGAGACTTAACACGGAAGAGAGGTATGAGTTTGTATTATCTAAAAGAAATTGGATGGGCTTCAGATGAAGCTTGATCCAGAAGTTCAGACAATGCTATCAAGTTTTCAATTCCCCTTTGTCTCTCTGTACTATATCCAGTGTTAGTTTCATCCTCAGGTGGCCATCCAGGTCTGGAGTCTCCAGTTATGCTATCAAAAGACCTGTACAGTTCTGTATTTCTCATGTTTATACCACATTGTCTGGAGTGAGCCATGAGGCTCCAGTAAAGCTAATAAGGGCCCATTTGTAAAGTTAGTAGAGGTACCAATCCCGTTCAAATCATATGGCTGAGAATGGGAAAGAGCTATTTTCCTATAGAAAATTCAGCATTCTGTTTCTGGGACAAGGGAGTGAATCCATTATGAGCAGCAAAAAAACACGTGTCGATTATTCCAGGTGTCTTCTGATCAATGCAGAGCAACTATGCCTCTTACCTCCCTTGTTCTAGAACAGTGCTATCTAACAGAACTTTCTGCAATGATGGAAATGTTCTATATCAATGTTTATACAGTAGCCACCTAACCACACATGACTATTGAATACCTGAAATGTGGTTAATGTGACTGAGACATTGAGTTTCTTATATTATTTAAATTAAACTTAATTTAATTTAAATAGCCATGCCTGGCTAGGGGCTGCTCTATTGTGCAGTGCAATTCTAGAGACTTTTATTTCCATTAAAGTAACTGAAGATCACATTTGTATTTTTGGCAGGCACATAGTATTATTTATAGTACATAATGGAGCTTATTATCAACAAAATTCCATAGCTTTTTTTCTATTTATGAGTCCACTGAGTCATGTCTTTGTCATTCTGTACATTTGCAATTAATAATTTAGACATAAATGAAAGATTTTATATTTATGCCAGATTGAATTATGGATGGGCATCCCCACCCTTAAATGTTTTATCTCGATTTTTTTTTCCATGATATTATTTGGTCTACTAACCTCATGATGATCTCTGTCATAAAGGGAATCTACCCTATGGTAGGGCTTTTATTTATTTTTTAATCTGAGGATTATAAATGGCTTTCAAGAGTCTGCGACACTTCTGAAATTACATGTAGATTTTTGTGTGCTGCCACTGTTGCTTCTGCTGCTGCTGCTTCTTTTTCTTTTTTGTTATTTAAAGAAAGAGTTTAATGCATTCTTTAAAGTTTCAAAGTTTAAAATCAATAATCAAGAATTTGCATGTTTACACAAATTATTAAACCAAGGCAATTATTTGTGGCCTACTGTTAAAAATGGCTTTTCAGATTAATACCAGTGTTTTCCCCAGACTCTGTCTCTAGTTCCTTAGGTCAGAAAAATAGTGAGGGTTGTTTTGGGTGGGGGGGGGCGGGGGGGGGGCTAGCTTTAGTTGCCCTGCTCTGTGCCAAAGCTGCTGCCCGCTATAAGGCAAAACCAAAAACTCAGAAACTTTAAGTTTTAACTCCAAAACTGACTTCCAAAATCTGCCAATTATTGTTCACTCTTCATAGAACTTAGGTGGGTGATTTTGTATTTTGTCCATAGTTTATAGTGATTTATGTTAGAGGGTATTTCTTATAAATCATTATATATTATTCATTATCTTATTATGTCATTCTCATATACATGGTATATAATTAACCAGACCTATATATACATTTAGAATTTTACCAGTTTTTTTTTTGGCAGTGCAATCATTGCTATAGTGAACATCCTTATTTGTGCCTGAGAACATATTCAAGTAGATAATTAGAAGTAGAGTTTAGGTTATAGAGTAGGTACATTTAGATTGTAATACATGGTGGCTGGAAGTCCGGAAACATAAATAATATTTTATTATAAATAATATCATCATATCAATAAAACATTTGACATATATTAATATGCATAGTAAACATCCAAAATGTATCACATGCATCCAAAGTACCTAAATGTTTCCAGACAATGGTGGCCACCCAGTAGATACTACCAAAATGCTTTTTAAAATGTCTATGAGTGCCCTGGTATAAAGTAACTAAGGAAACCCTGACTTTTCTTTCTAGAAGATTCAAAGAAAGGCATTTCTATCTGTAGTATGTTAAAGATGGCCATCAAAAGCCATGATGCCAAAGCAACTGGAAACACATGGATAATGTCAGGCACTTGGCTTCTTTGGTGCTACAGCTCTCATCTTAAAATGGGCTCAGAAAGTTAGGGTTGGCATCTCAGTTTTGCCTTGTCTCATGCTGTGAAGACTTTGGGGAAACATTGTATTTGCACAACCCTGGAGCAAGGAAGTTTGCATAAATGAACAGTACACGAGCAAGGTGATGAAAAGGAGTCTGATCTCAGCTCTCCACCCCCTAATGTATGCCAGCTCTGCTCTCAACAAATAGCAGACTTCCCAAAGAGCAAACGTTAAGGATTATTAAACCTTCATTTCTTAATTTCCATTTTGATTCAAAAATCACAGGAGGCTATGATCTTACTTTATGATTCCTTTTTTCCCATGCAGCTGGAATGGGGAATCTGACATTTATTAGCTGGTAAAAGTAGGGTTTTTCTTTATGGCATTAAATATTCTTTTTCATGATGGTGTTTTACTTTACAAATGGCAAATAGATTATGATGTGACCTGCGTAGAAATGTTTTCAAAGCAGGTTTGAGAATTCTGAAAAATTCTCCTTATTATGTAATGAGTTGAAATCCCACTATCTTATTTGACACACTCTGCTGGCATCACCCATCATATTGGCAAGAGAAAGTTAACTGAACGTGGGAAAAAACTTGGTGATTCTACTTCATATTTAGCAAAGTTGTTTTTCTAATGAATTCTAAGAACATACCAAAGATCCATGGCTATAAAACTTTTCCATATTTCTTTGCAATCAGGTGTTCATTTATGAAATACCTACTAAACATCCATGTCGTACTAATCATCAGTCCAAACTCTATGAGGAATACTAAAACATGAAATATCCTTAGACCAGGTGACAGCAGGGTCCTAACTTAGTTTCTTGCCCAGTATGTGTTCAGATATCAGGCTTTTTGTGTAGGTCCAACTGATGGTATTAGCATATATTTTTTAAAAAATACAGTTTCTACACTCACAGAGTTTACAGTCTAGGAGAGAAGGTAAATGTTAAATAAAAAATTACAAGTGTGTAAATTCACAGTGAAGTAAAAGTTCTAACCTTGCTTTATAACTTAAAACCAGTTGAACTCTTGTCCCCCTCCCCGCCATCAGACAGCCAGCATCTAGTTAGAATGAGTTCTTTGCTTTTCATTTCCCCCCTCTTTGTTTCATTCTTTCTCCTACTTATCTCAACGTCCTTTACATGTACTATTTATTTCCTATGCATCCAGCATTTTGTTACAGCAGGAAATGTCAATGGAAGCAAGATACAAAGTGAGAGAACTATGTCCACTGGTGCCCCCAACACTCCCCCCAAAGCACCTGATGGTCCAAGGGCAAGCTTTCCCTTCAGAGCTCCTGCATGGTGAGTATGCCTTTTCCTTCTCCAACTGATCAGATTCCTAAGAATGCCCAGGCTCATAAATCAGAGGGTTGTCCCATGGCAAACAATTTACTGGGACTTAGGGATAGCTGGACAGTATTTCCCAGGAATGAAGGTTGGCTAAATGGCCAGAGTTTATTAAGGCTCTCTGTACGCTGCTTAAGACAGAATTCAGTCAACTGCCTCGGGTGGCTTTCACTCAATCTTAACTTCCAAGAACCACAGAGATGAAGTAAATGAGCCACAGGAATAGGGATTTCTTCCAGGCTGGAGATATTACAATCCTTCTCTGAATATAAGAGTTCGCTTAAAAGGGCAGCATTCACTATTGAGGGGATAACTCCGAAGAGGTCCTGTGGTTATAATGGTTTTATGATTATTTTGGATCTCTGCAAAGACTCCTGTGTTTGGGTAACTGATTCCATGTTGGAGAGATCACACAAACATTCCTTAACATTAGTCTGTGGCTTTGTTAGACAGAATTAAAAGAGCTCTGTGTCCATTCTAGTCCCCAGTCATACCCCAAAGCTGTCATTCAGATGACTGTGGATTCTTTCAGAATTAAACTCTGGGTCTTCTGTATTTTTTTAAACTCATTTATGTAAAAAGTTTGAGGGGAGTCTACACTATATTGGAAAAAGAAGGCATTTAAATCAGATTGCTATCCTCCAAAACCCTCTATATAAAGAAGTGATATTTGTTAGTTAAAATGCACACACACACACACATATATAAATACATACAATCATACACATATACAAACAAACAAAGAAATAAATTGGAAAAATACCCACCCCTTTTTTACTACTGTCAATTGATCAGGAAATATTGCCCAAGCATCCATCCTTTATAGGTGAAGTCTATCTTGTATGTTGAAAATAAAAGCTTTTTAAGTCAGGTCACAGTCTTCTAAAAGCCTTTGGATGAAGAGAGGAGATCTGTTAATTAAAATACCTAATACAGGGATCCCTGGGTGGTGCAGCGGTTTAGCGCCTGCCTTTGACCCAGGGCGCGATCCTGGAGACCCGGGATCGAATCCCACGTCGGGCTCCCGGTGCATGGAGCCTGCTTCTCCCTCTGCCTGTGTTTCTGCCTCTCTCTCTCTCTCTCTGTGACTATCATAAATAAAATAAAAATATATATATAAAAAATAAAATAAAATAAAATACCTAATACATACATATGTACATACACATAACATACAAACAGGTTAGAAAAATATCAAGGATGATAAAAAGGAAAATATTCAACAAATATTTATGAAATAATAGGAGTACTAGTGCCAATATAGGGCTTTTTTGTAGTGAGGTAGACAGATAATAAGCAAGGAAATATATAATTTCAGGTAATAGAAAATTCTATAAAGAAAAAATAAAGCAGGATAGGTAAGGTAAAATTACGGAAGTAGTGTCATATATATGATGAATGTTGTCAGGAAAAAGGTGATATTTGATATTAGACCATGTGAAAATAAGTACAGGAAGTAGCCATGAATCCAGATCATTCAGTGACCTGCAGATGACAGAAAAGACAGATTTTCATTCTAAGTGGGAAAGAGGAGACATTTGGAGAGCCTTGGCCCTAGGACTGACATGATCTAAGATAAGAACAAACTGCAAAGGGGTTAAGGGCTGAAGCAGGAAACAAGATAGAAGGCTAATGGTGGTGAGCATGGCATGAATGATGGCTTGGACTTGAGGTGGCAATGGAGATGATAAGAAGTGAACAAATGATAAAGTCATTTTGAAGCCAGAATTAATAGAAATTGTCAAAAGATCAGAAGTGAGGTGTGAGATAAGGAAAGAGGTTAAGGGTGACACTAGGGTTTCTGGGCTGAGCAATTAGAAGAATCACTAGATGAAATAATTACAGAAAGTTTAGCTTGTTAAGAGGATGTTTTAATCTTAATGCAAAACCATATTTTTCCACTAGAATGGATAAAATTCAAGACTGACAACATCAAATATTTGGGAGGGTGTAAAGCAATTAGATTATTATGCATTGCTGATGGGAGTGTAGAGTGGTATAATCACTTTGGAAATCACTCTAGTACTTTCTTATAAAGTTAAACTTACACCTACTCTGACCCAGAAATTTATTCATAGGTATATAACCAGAAGAAACAAAAACTTAAGCTTCAAAAAGATGCATATAAGAATGTTCATAGCAGCTTTCCCTATAATAGTCTTAGAATAGAAACAACCCAAATTTCCATTAATAGGAGAATAGAAACAGTATGTTATAATTATAAAATGTAGTATCATTCAGCAATTTAAAGGAATGAACCACTGCTACACATAGCAACATGGATAAATCTCCAAAACATTTTTCTGAGCAAAAGAATTTAAATACAAAATAATATATTGGTTGGTTCCATTTAAATTAAGGTCTAGAGCAGGAAAAGCTAATTTATGATGATAACTAAAAAGAACATGTGCTTCTGGGCTTGTGAGATGGCAGGAGGTTTTTCTGAAATACAGCTTTCTGGAATGATAGAAATATTCTATATCTTGATAGGGATATGGTTTATATCAGTGAATGTATTTGTTAAAACTGGTCAAACAGTACAACAAGGTATACACTTCATTTCACTAAATGATTGTTATACCTCAACTAAAAAATGTTTACATAAAAAGAAAAAAACTTTAAATAAATAATAAAATATTAAAAAATATATACCCAATAATATATGCTACTTATGTATAAAAAAACGTAAAACTTCATATATTTCTATCAATACAAATATGTATATGTATACAATTAAAAGTAGCATTTTTACATTAAAAAGAATCTGACTTAGTAGCTTTTCCTGATAATAACCAACAATTGCATTATCTTGTTAAAATTTTATGACAGCCTTATGAAGTGATTTGCTTTATTTTCCCCACTTTGCAATAAAGCAACTATTAGAAAGTAACATGAGTTGGCCCACAGATATATTGACCAGTTGAGTTGGAACTTGAAGCCATGTTCATAATTTCTCCAGTTTGTACCTTCAAATACTGAATTACATTTTCCTCCACAGTTAGGGCACAGGTACTCTCTAAGGAATCCTTGGTTTTCTCTAGAACCTCAAACAATCTCTCCACTTACTCCATCCTTGTTCTGTTCTGGGGCATCCAGTTTCCATCCTATCACCTTATACCTGGCTTCAACCTTCCTTCCCAGCTCCTACAGGTGGATGTTTTATTTACAATGTCTACTTGGTCTTTGATTTTATGTTTAGATATTGTCTTTTGGCTCTCATTTGGACAAACACTTTGAGACCCTCAGGTTATTCCTGCTCCTTCAGTGCAAAATACCACGCTCCCAAAACCCTCATCTAAATCCAGATTTTCCAGTCTGGGTCTTTGGATAATTCTTCTCACCTTGTAACTAAAACCTACTCCCATCCAATGTGGAAATGTTGAACAAGACTTCTTGCTGAATTTGTTTGATGAGCCTGGACATCTACCTCCTTTCCACCAAGAAACTCTAAATTATTTTTTTGATCCATAGAATGGAGATAATTTTACTATTCACAAATAGAAAATTCAAATGTATTGGATATGAGGACAATCTTTATCTACCAGTGTTTTAAAAGTCTGACTCAAAGATTCTGAAAATTCAACTACTTTATGTCTTCCAAAATTCAAAAATGATTTCAAAAGTTAAGGCTAGATCAGGCAAGACAGCAAGAGAAATAAGTAATAGGTTAGAAAGTAAAACAAACAACCTTTCAGCAAACTATGCCTTTTAACCCAGGGAAATCCTCTGATGCCTCAGAGAACACAGGTCAATGTATCGGTCTTCCATTTTATTAAATTATTAGTATTAAAAAATAATTCTGAGCAAGCAACAAAACGTAGCACAGTGCTTTCTACAAATAAAACTTAATTTGCTATCTCAAGAGCTTCTGGCTTTTATCACCAAAGGTTGGAGTGTGATGTGTTCAGAAAGAAACTTTTTTTTATCTAGAGGAAACATGGCCAACATTAGTTCCAAATATTTTATTTCAAACATAAAGCATAAAACCAATACTAATAAACAACAGGCTCTTATGCCAACATTGGTGCATGTTTTTGTTATTGCATTATATTCTATGAGAGTTATTTTGCATAATTAAATAGAAAAAAAAAACCTTGAACTTGGAATTATAAAACCGTCACCACAAACCAACAATTCCACTTGATGTGTATTAAGTCATTAAATTTATTGTAAAAAAAAAAAAAAAGAAAAAACAGAGAAAAAATCTTTTCCTTGTAAATCATTAAAAATTCATGAGGGTTGAAAGCAGAGCAAACAGCCCATACATTTGCTTAGGGAACTACTGCAGAAGAAGGCACTGCAATTCAGAACTGAAAATGAGCTTTTCTTGAAATCAAAATGGCCTGTTATCAAAATGACTACCACGTGGGCTATCAGGAAGAAAGGACTTATAAATTCTGAGAATGTAAATGTTGGTCCCGCTATCCAGATAAAGAATGCTTGGGATGGGGATGGAGGATGGGCCGATCATTGTCTAAGGAGTCTCACAGTTGAACAGTTCAAAAGAATGAACTATCATGGGATTTGTGAAGGAAGGAGATCCAGAAAATACAGGCTGAGTTAGGACCTGGCTTCTGGACAAGAGTCAATCCAGTCTGCATCACATTCTCCAATAGCTGAGACAATGGTTTTGCAGCCAGTTATTTAGACATCAGAAATGATATCAGTTTATTCATTTGGAGGGTTACCACAACTCTTGTTACAATCTAGTCTGTCCAGCATTATGAATTTGCTCTAAAAAGCTTTTTCTTAAAGTGTTGTAACTGGGAGGCATTCATGAAATGGGCAGAAGTAGAGAGAAAGGGATCCAAGTTGCCAGGAACAGATACCCATTCAAACTGGCTCAGGTAAAAGTATATCTCTACTGAAGGGAAAGTCAAAGTTACCCAAAGATTGGAAACTGAGTTCAGTTAGACCACTTGGGATCTATATTAGAAAGTGGAGCATAGTAGCTCCTCACTCTGCCTCTCATGGAGTCACATTGAACCTTTTGGGAGAAGAAGCTAGAAGTACCTTTCTATTTACTTACCTGTTTTCTCTGGTGCTCACCGGATATCTGGTCTGTTTTTCTTAATCTGTGCCAACTTTCCAGTTAACTGATGGCTTTCCTCCCCCTTACTAATTTGTTTGTGGTGTTAGATGCCATGGCCTAATGGTGGCCCCAACTTTACATGACCTCCCATCTCACTGACTGCCTCTTTCACTTTTGATTCTTTTTTTTTTTTTTTTTTTTTTTTTTTTTTTTTTTTTTAAGGGAAGTTACTGATCTAGTTCAGGTTGCATATTTATTCCTGGTCTTATCAGTAATGGTCAGAGAAATTGGTCAGCTTCCCAACCATCAGGGTGGGAACAGATTCTCTGAAAAAGGGATGAGGACACAGCAAGCAAATTGACTAGAGCATCCACAATCATACAAGCTATAAGATTAGCCCTTAAATAGGTAGGAATTGAACCTACAGAACAGGGTTGTGGATATCACTTAAATAATTGCCATAGTTCTCCAATTCTAAAATGAATATATTTTTCACATTTTAACTTTTTTTTCAAATTGAGATGTAGATTGCAATCAATCTGTACATTTAATGCAGTATAATAGCTGCTATTAAATTGATGATGTATCATAAGTTCAAGTTTCTTCAAGAATTGAGGAAACATAGAAAGCATGATTCTACTGGCTCTTATTTTTTTCAAAAGCTAAAAATCAAATCTTTTCATATAAAATTACTATTAAGCACTGTCTCCCTAATTGTTCTGTATTTGTCTCATTTTCATTTGAAAGATGACAATCTCATCATTTCAACAGGTAATTCTCCAAGCCCATCATGTTATCCTGTCCTCTGATATTATGCCTAAATCATCTCTCTTTGGATTAACTCATTATTTCAATTAAAGTCCTTGATATACATCAAAGACGTGCCCTTATTTGTGACAGAGCCATAAAAAATGTGTTGCTTTAATTCCTTCTATAAATCATTTTCTCTACTCCATTCCCTTAATTATGCGCTGTTTTTCTCTGGAATCTTTCCAATGTCCAGGATCTTTTTTTTTAACCTAGAAGTGTTTCCAAAATTTAAGTAAGGAATGCCAATATAGTCTAACAAGACTCCCCTTCCTCTTTTGTGATGTTGCCTTACAAGCAGTTCCTTTCCCCCTGCCAGATGATTCAATGTAGAAATAATTACTCTCTAGATTCATCCAGCATGCTTACTTGTAGGGCATTTGCCCACCAGTAAAGACTAGTCATTTTGGGTTATTTTTACACAGAAAACTAATCTCTTACTTTCTTTTCCAATGGAATCCCCCCCCCCACCCTTTTTTTTAAACACTTGAGTTATTTAGCCTGGGAGTTAGCAACAGTTGCTGCAAACTGGTGTCATCAGGGAGTGGAATGATATGACACAAACACCACTCCCCTCTAATGTAAGTTTTAGTTCAGGTTGTGACATGGACAATAACCCATGGCTTTAGAAAAGGAGCTAATATCACTGGTCTAGTAAATGGTTTAAAAGACCAGCGGGGGGTCAGCCCAGGTGGCTCAGCGGCTTAACACTGCCTTCAGCCCAGGGCGCGATCCCGGAGACCCAGGCTCAGGTCCCACATCAGGCTCCCTACGTGGAGCCTGCTTCTCCCTCTACCTGTGTCTCTGCCTTTCTCTGTCTCTGTGTCTCTCATAAATAAATAAATAAATAAATAAATAAATAAATAAATAAATAAATAAAATCTTAAAAAAAAAGAAGAAGACAAGCAGGGTTAGGCAATTCCTAATCATCCTTTAGCTCCAACATTATCATTTCTTAATGGCCTGGTTAATATTTTTCTGAGTGCTCATAGGCTCAAGATCACACTGAATCCTAGACCTATACCTGTAATACCACACCAACCCTGCATTCATTCCCATATTCTACATCTCTTCCTAAAGAGACTATCCAGGCTCTATCAAAGTCCCATTCCCCACCAAATATGCATCAGACTCACCTACACACATACACATTTTGCTTTGGAAGTAAAACTTTATGGAATCCAGTCCTGTTCTGGAGATCAGCTCTTTATCATTTTTTTCCCTGGTGGATACACACACCAAAAAAGAAACGATGTCCTCATTTTTCACTCTGATAAGAAGATTGCACACTGCCTTCCCTTCTGATAACCTAAAGAATGAACTATTTGTCTGGAATGATTCATGCTATATTCCAATAATCTGGTTATAAAGCTGGTTAATATACCATAAACTTACCTTAATAGACCATGGCCTGCCCTTTGAATTCCTTTTTTTGTGTTTTTGTTTGAGTACATCCTTCCTTCAGGCCTAACCTCCTTAAAATGCAAAAGCCATACCTGGACTGAATAGTCATTAATATATGACCTTCTCCTGGTTTTGATGTCTATAACCCCATTTATCTGGATTCTGGGGTCATTTTAGATCACAGTTCTGCTTGCTAAATAAGAAATCATTGCCAAAAATCGAGTAGGCATGATACCAACTCTAATCTCCTAGGAGACATACTCTCTTGACCTGCTGATTCATACAGTGTGTGTTAAGCTCAAATTACACGAGAAATCCCTTGCTGCCTTTTGTCAATAGTTATTTTTGCAAGGTCCTCATTACTTTCTAATTGACCAAATTTGTTTTCTTGATTTCTCTCATTAAAGACAGTTTTAGAAGTAATTTCAATTGTGTAGCTTTTCCAAAGACTTTCTTCCTCCAGGCCTGCCCTCATTCCTAAATAGGCCTTTATTTTACCTTTGGTATCTCTCTCTCTCTCTCTCTCTCCTCTCTCTCTATTTCTCTATCTATGTCTAATGGATTTTGAAAAGTGACTAGTAGCTGGATGTGAATAACATTTATAACCCTGAGTATGACCAACATTCTATCCTCTCCCCCACCCTAAGTAGAGAATCCCTACCCCCAAGAATAATATGCATGGAATAACTTGTCTGGGTTAGCAGAAACCCAGCATCTCCATTTCTTGATTATTCTAAGATGAGGTTATGCTTGGTCTTTCTTGCCCAGTCAAACCAGAACTCTGATGTGCCTTCCTGATTCTAGACAACTCTCCTGCTCCTGCAAAGTGCTGGTTGTTCAAGAATGAACTATACTCTGTGGGGCTTCGGGTGCTCTATCCTTGCAAGTGCAAATTTCTACTGAAGATCCAATAGGGCTTCAATGGTACACTTGGTTTGTTCCATGGTAAAACTTCCCTGGGCTCCCAAATTAGTTTATATGTTTGTATGTGTGTGTGTAGGTGTGCTTTAATTTGCTGAAAAAGCTGCTTCCCAAGCAACAATGTTGAACCCAGAAGATCTGAATCAGAGCACATTCCAATTCACTGCTGTTGAGCCCAGAAGATCCATCTCCGTTATTATTATAACAAGGGTCTAAAGTCTAGATCAGTGTATTTCAACCCTCGGAGTTATGTATTTCAGGAGTCTCAAGTCCTCTCTTCCACCAAGTGAGTCTGACAAAGCTACTCAGATTATTCCAACAGATTCAGGCAGCCTAGAATTTTTTTTTTAAAAAGGAGGAGAGGCTCAGTTCTGACTCTAATAGAAGGTCCCCAGGCTCCTATGCAAATGACTCCTCTCTTCTTTGCGCTTGCTTAGCCATAGTTTCTTTGGCCAGATACCTTGGTACACACTCTAAATGTTCTCCACAGACATTAAAGCATTTTGCTAATGGCTTCTTTCAGTGTCTCCCTCTGAGATTCTATCCACACCTGGTTGACTATTTTAACTGTCTGCTTGGCTAGCCAGCTTGGCCCAACAACCACAATGTGGGTGTGGGTGTTTTTCATTTAATAAACTGCTTTTACTGTTTTTACTGGCTTGATCAGTCAAGCAGATTAAAATAAGTTACATGTGCTTTTAAAAAAATTAAACCATTTTTGGCACTTTGATCAATGGTTTGATGAAATTTGATTTCTACTTGAGTTTGACACAAGTTAAAGCTCAAAATTTCTTTCACCTATGGGTTTCTACGCATAACTCACTGGACTACTCAACCCAGCATTGGTTCTCACTCAGTTCATCAGTTTTCTCTTCTGTTACTTGAGCATAAAATCCAATGATCCCCAGTCACTGCTTAAGATAAAGGTGGTTGAACATAGTGGAATCCCCAGGTGTCCTTATCCTGCTTTGCTCCTCACTAGCTACGTGATCTTGGGCAAATTACTTCACCTTCTTCGTGCCCTAACCCTCAACTGTGAAATAATAGCATTAATAGAACTTCCTGGGGATCCCTGGGTGGCTCAGCGGTTTTGCATTGTCTTTGGCCCAGGGCCTGATCCTGGAGTACCAGGATTGAGTCCCGCACTGGGCTCCTTGGATGGATCCTGCTTCTTCCTCTGCCTGTGTCTCTGCCTCTCTCTCTGTGTCTCTCATGAATAAATAAATAAATTATTTTTTAAAAACTTGCCTGATAGGGCTGTTATGAGGAATAAATTAGATAATGCATGAAATATCACAGTCAACAATAAACAGTAACAATGGCTAACATTTATAGAGCATTTCCTGGAATCAAACCCTAAACTAACAGCCTCTTAGATGATCATGTTTAATGGCATCTATTATTATGATTTGTTCAAGTTATTTAAATTTCACAAATATTTGGTCATTACTCAGTGATTAGGGCTTTTTTGGATATAAAGATTACCAAGATAACATCTCACAATTAGCTTATATTCTAAAGGAAGGACTAACACAAAGACATACACAAAAAACATGTTGAATGGTGAGTCCATGAGAGATCTGCAAAGTGTTATGGTGACATAAACAAGGAAAGATGACTTCCCCAGTGGTTTGGGTGTTATCAGGAGGCCTTCTTAAAGCAGGTGATATTTAAATGATGGGTTTGTTTAAACAAGCAACAGTAAAAACAAGAATAAGAAATCAGCAGTAATAATGGCAGCTAACACTTGTAGAGTGCCTCTTGCATTCTAGATGCTATGAGAAACAACTGATTTACATTATTTCATTTAATCAAACCCATGAATTAGGTATTATTAATCATTAATTCACTCCTTGGATTAGGTATTATTATCATCCCTCATATTTTTCTCAAGGCTAAGAGAAAGAAAATAATTTTCCCAAAGACATATATCCTGTAAGGTCAAGTCAGGATTTGAATCCAGAGCCTGTGGTCCTAACTACCATGAAAAGACTACTTCCAGGTACTTGGGAAGGGAGTGGCAGTAAAACTGGCAGGACCAGTTTATACAAGAAAAGGGTTGCTCAAGGGCACTGGGTAGTTACATTTAGCTGCTGGAGGGGATGAGGGAAAAGCAGGGGTAAGAGAGAAGGACGAGCACATCAGCTAAAGTCCCCCACACAGAGAGGGCCTTCAGGAAAGCTGCAAGCAGAGGAAATCGCAGTCACAGATGTACTTGAGGAAGACTAATTTGTAAACAGGATTCACCAAAGCTGAACTGACAAGACTTAGTGACTGGCTGGATTCAGGGAGATGAAGATTAAGGCAGAGTTGATGATTCCCAAATTTTCATCAGGACATAATATGGGGGAAACATGTTGATAATTAGCCTGTGTCAATCACGGTAAGATTTTCCATTTCTCTCATGCTCTTCTCAGGTTGCATAAAAACATTGGGGTCACTATCTTTTTCTCTCATTAAAGAAGGTTAAGATTCTTCCAGAGAATCTCCCTATGGAACTAGGGAAGAGGGAAAGCTTCCCAATATCTTTTCTGGAAATCCTATGTCTATGCAGTTTCCCAAACCATAAGCATAGCACACATTATGGTGACTGGATTATCCAGTTACCTTTTGCATCCTTGCTATCCTTTACCTTGAAGGTAAAATAGAAATGCATGGCACAGGGGGCCAGAATTTGGAAGTTATCCTTGTCACTTCCAATTTACATCAGTTTGGGGCAAGTCACTGATTTCTGTGCACCAAATTATCTCACTTAATCGTAACCAATCCTTGAGACAAGCATGGTTAATCCCATTTTGCAGAGTAGTAGACTGAGGTTCAGAGACATTAAGCAATTTGCCAGGAGTGAAGCTTCAGTTTGAACTCACATCTATCAAGTTCAGAAGTATGGGCTTATCACTTCAGTGAAGTCTCAAAAAAAAAAAAAAAAGGCATTAATTTCTTTGTAGTAATGAAGAGTCTCTATTTTAAGTTTTCTAAGGTATTATGTGCATCTTCTCAGGTAACCTTCCAGTTCTACCTAATCTTTTAACATGGAAGTTTCCAGAGCAATTTTCCCAAACATCTTAGGTTTGCCAAAAGGGGCTCTTGCATAATTCCAACCCCTGCCCAAACTCTTAATGATGTTATTTTATACCATATGCATTGAAGTTGACCTGAGTCAGCCATTTTTCTCACTTTTGTTTTTTTGTTTTTTTTTTTTTTTCCCCTCCTCTTGCCCCCTTCTTTTCAAGTCAATATTCGTTTTAAATGCAAGAAGTCAGCCTCCTTTTTTAGCTGACAAGGCTAGTTGTTCACACACCTTTCGGGTGCATAACTGACAAGTGTCCACTTATTTGTGGGGCTGACTGTAAACAATCTTTCTAGATATTCAAAGAAAAAACAGGCAGGAGAAACTAACAATTTGCTGAGCAAAGGATGTGGTGATTTTTAGAGCCAAAATGATCCCCAAATGTCCTCTGGATTAGGAAGGGTGGGATTGGCAGCCTCCAGGCATCCCAATTCCAACCCTGTGTCCTCTTTCTTGGTTGTTTTCTGCAGTGAAAATAATCTGCACATTTAGGACAGAAAGAACCCCTCTTCCAGATACAATGCTTTATCTAACCCAAATACTACTGCTGTTTCCCTCCTGGTTCATTTACTAATTCTCTCTGAGAAAAATGCATTCCCTGTGACATTTTGATTCTGAATCACTAGGGAGCTTTAAAAAATGCCAGTACATTAGCCCTACTCAAGACTAGTTAAGTTAGTGTCTGTGGAGGTAGGTCCAGGGCATTCATGCTTTGGGCAATGTGCAAGTTGAGAACTTTGTATAATATCCTTCAGTTTGGACTTGTCTGATGTTTTTCTCATGGTTGGACTGCTGTTAGGGGTTTGAAGAGGAAGACCTCAGAAGCAAAGTGCCCTTCTCATGATAGGGTATTGCTGTTCTCATCACAACTTTGGGCTCTGCTATAATAGAACTATGCTAAAATGGCAGTTCTGGAGTCAGATGGTGTGACCTCATACCCTGGCCCCACTACCCACACACACATGACCTCAGGCAAGTCTATTTTTCTTTCCAAGTCTCAGATGCTTTATCTGTAGACTGGCGTAACAATCCTTATGCATTTATAGCATTTATAATCATGGCTGGCACATGACAAATGATAATCATTATTATTGTTAATTACTATTAATCATTATCTTGGACAAAGTTCTGCCATGTTTCCCTAGATATGGAGCTGAACTAGATGATATTTAAGGTACCTATAAGTTATAATCTTGGATTCTGGATGTATCTATTCAGATGGTTTGTAAATGAAAAGAAGATAGACTCATCAATGCATGCTGCTTTATAACTCCACATCCTAATTCTCTAAATACCCTTTGTAACTGAAAGCTGAATTAGCAGTTCTATCAATATAGGTGAAGTTCCTCTGTATCTCAGAAGCAGCTACAATATATAGGAAAACACTAGATATTGAATTAGAAAATGAGTCCAATTAAGGATGGAAGTTGACATTATTAGTTAAGATGGAGTCTGCTAGTTAACTTGGGTTGAAGTTGTGTTTCCGTGGTAGAGATGGTTTACCTTGACCCAGCCATGCAACCTTGAATGGACCCCATGGGGACAATTATGGTAGATGGAGGGCTGAGTGAGGGGTAAGAGTTGGGATGATGGAGATGAGCAGAGTGGGGCAGAGCAGAGTAGGGAAAAGAATCACCTTTAGCAGCCCTTGGCAATTCCATTCTAGCAGATAGAAATTGACTAGCATAGCTCCGGGGTTCTCCCTAATATGTGGTTAGCAGTTCAATTGCAGGATTAACCCCAGATTTCTCACCTGTAAAGTGAGGATAATAATTCCCAACTCCTGTAATTACTGAGCAACTTTAACAAGACCATACATTTTAAAAAGCTTTATAAATAAAAAAAATGCTATTCAGATGTATTGTTATTTATGAATATCTAAAATGGAAAACAGTGAGTAGTAAGTGGAGGTGGGGTTATCATGTTTATACAAAACATATACAAAGGTCAATGATGTGGTCCAATGCATGAGTGTGGCAGAAGAGAACCTTGCTTTCTATCATGTTTAGGAAATCTTGGGACCACTGGGACAAACCTTTTATTAACTCAGGAAATAGAAGATGAATAGGGGTCTAGATTCAGCAAGGCTGGTAACTAATCACAAACTTGCTTCTCTCAGATAAGAGCCTCTGTTAATTAACATTTTAAATTTTAATGTGTCAATAATTTAGGATCCAGTTGCTTGGGTTATGATTTTGTTTCTTTCTCCAATGAAGAATAATTTTGCAAGGGTAAAATCACTGGGCAGGACATTCCTGTAAAGTTCATTAGGAAGGAAAGTTGAGGTTAATTTGTCTCAGATGTCCATTGTTTTGTTGCAAAGGCTGGATTCTGATTTTTATTTTAATACTAGTGCTATATGATTCAGGGTGAAGAATCTGATCCTCAAATTGCTTGGAATTGGTACTATCTCTGAAAACAGTAAAATGCAAATAAGAGGTTTTGCTGTTCAATTATTGCCCAGGTTAGTGCATTTAGATTGCACCTAAAATTAACCAGTGTAGTCACTTGGAAGGTGACAATATCAATGAGCTCTTTGTTTCATCTAGGTCAGTTAACTATAGCTTGTGAGCCAAATCCAGCCCTCTGCCTGTCTGTAAATAAAAGGTTTATTTGAACAGATTTATGCCCATTTGTTTACTTGTTGTCTAAGGCTGCTTTTGCACTACAACAGCAAAGTTGAGTAATTGTGGCAAGACTGCACGACTCTCAAGCCCTAAAATATTTGCGGTCTGACTCTTTACAGAAAAAGTTTACCAACAGAAAACTTGAGATAATTTCAGGTGTTTTAAAGCAGTTTTATTTTTCATAGTTATAGGTTTATCTTAATATATACTAGAAAAAAACAGAAAACTGCCAAATATGTATTTTGGCATATTTTGTTGTTGACAAACTAAAGAATAGAGAGAGAAAAAACTTCAAGTTAATATAAGGAAAAATACTAAATTAATAATAAAATTAAAAAATTATGGTTATAGGTAAAATTCTGATATTTGAAAAACACAGACACAATAAGCACTAAAAATTTTTATTTGATTCTTATATTTCCCTGATTCTAAAAATTTGGCCTAAGAGAGATTTTTAACAAATACATTTTTAACATATACTGTACTTTAGTCTTATAATAATTGGGGGCAGTAATAAAACAGGTAATAATAACAACTTTATACATATGAAGATGAGACATAGATGAACTCTTCATTTGTAATCACACAGTCATAAGCAAATCTCTTTTGGAGGGAAGAGACAGAATAGAGTTTTCTGGGGGAAAAAACCTTAATTCTATACTTCAGCTCATCAGAAAATGATCTTGACTTACTGGAAAGATCCATAAGGCCTGATATCAGAGAGTTCTTTAGCTTTGTCATGTGACCATGGACACAAGATTCAAACTGATCTGGCCCCGCCACCTATGGTCAAATACAAAGGCTCAAATAAAAACCACAATGAGATCTCACCTCACACATGTCAGAATGGCTAAAATCAAAAACATAAGAAATAACAAGCATTGACAAGGATGTGGAGAAAAAGGTATGCTCATGCTCTGTTGGTAGAAATGCAAACTGGTGCAGGCACTGTTGAAAATAGTATGGAAGTTCCTCAAAAATTACAAATGGAATTACCACATCATCCAGTAATTCCACTATGGGTGTTTACCAAAAGAATATAAAAACACTAATTAGAAAACATATATGTACCCTTATGTTTATTGCAGCATTATTTGCAATGGCCAAAATATAGAAGCAACCTAAGCATCCATCAATACATATATGTGTGTGTGTGTGTGTGTGTGTATATATATATATACATATATATATATATAAATTATGTATAATGGAATATTACTCAGTCATAAAAAGAATGAGATCTTGCCATTTGCAACAACATGGATGGATCTAGAGAGTATAGTGCTAAACAAAATAAGCCAGTCAGAGAAAGACAAATATCTTTCAATTTTTACTCATATGTGGAATTTAGAATTTGTAGAGAACAAACTGGTGGTTTCCAGAGGGGAGGAGGGAAGGAAAATGAGTGAAATGGGTGAAGGGGACTGAGAGTACACTCATGAGGTGCCTGGGTGGCTCAGTTAAATGTCTACCTTAGGCTTAGGTAGTGATCTCAGGGTCCTGGGATTGAGCCATGCATCAGACTTCCTGCTAAGGTGGGAGTCTGCTTCTCCCTCCACCCCTCCCCACTGCTTGTGCACTCTCTCTCCCTCTCTCTCTCTCAAATAAATAAATACAATCTTTAAAAAAAAAGAGTATATTTATGGTGATGAGCCCTGAGTAATGTATAGAAGTGTTGAATCATTGTATTGTACACCTAAAAGTAATATAACACTGTATGTTAATTATACTGAAATTAAAAATAATAACATTAATATTTCAATGTATACACTAGTATATATTTGTAGGGTTTGATTTTTTTAGTAATTTGGTGACCAAATAATCTTAAGAAAGAAAACTGATTTCAACAGATTTGAACCTGTTCAAATTTACTGCAGGATTTTTCAAGATCTGCATAGAAATGGAGGACACAACTTTGCTCAAACCTACCAGACCAAACAACTCTTTTCCCATGGAGTATTTTGAAAAATGCCACTTTTAAGGATCTAGACAAAGGTGGTCATAATCAGAATGGACATCAATATGATTCAGAGTCTAGAATTTATTTCATTTTCATATATTTTTGGAATTCCTCCCTTTTGGGTATATCAATTTAATGGAGACAAGTTTCATGATAGTGGCTGGTACAACTTAAAACCATGGAAGAACTTGTGTGAAAGAATATTTTGGAACTTTGGGATGCTCAGATGGCTCAGAGGTTCAGATGCCTTCCAACCAGGGCGTGATCCTGGAGTCCTGGGATCGAGTCCCACGTCGGGCTTCCTGCATGGAGCCTGCTTCTCTCTCTGCCTATGTCTCTGCCTCTCTCTCTTTCTCTGTGTCTCTCATGAATAAATAAATTAAAATTTTTAAAAAAGAATCTTTTGGAACTTTGAAAAACAGTCTGTGCTAAAACTTATAGGAGGCTGATTAAAAATAAATACCAACATTCTTTAAAATGTACATTATCTTTTTGTAAGAAATTCTATTTTTACAAATGTATCCTTTGGAAAAATCAGAGATATGTGCATAAGGAATTTACTGAGAATGATTTATAATACTAAAAAATTGGAAACAATTTAAATGTTCAATAATAGAAGATTGTTAGGAGGGCTTAAATATATTGGAATATTAAGCAATAAAAATTATATTACAAGAGTACTTATTGACATAGTAAATTGTTCATGATATATATCTGAGAGTAAAATACTATTAAATAGTATTCACAGTATCCTACTTTTATCTTTTATAAAATTATATAAATGAATATACATAAAGAACATTAAAAACACAGGAAGTATAAATAGTGGGATTATTTTGGGTGATGGAATTATAGAAGAAGCTTTCCTTCTTTGTGCTGAAATGTTTCCCAACTTCCCTGCACTGAGCTTATATAGGGGGAAAAAAGACTCAATTATAGCAGAAAATCCTATAGAAAACAGACAGCTTTCTCCTTATATCACTTTTTCCAAAAGAATTTATGACATGACACATTTTGCAAATACACTAAACCATGTATTGCTAGAAGCAGATAGGATTTTTTCCCAGGTGCAAGTTTGGTTAAGGATGATACCAGAACCCTGGAGACTTCAAGCACTCTTCTTATTTCATTCTGTTCAGAAACATGTCAATGTGAGGAATGGCTGTGCCAGCATCGCAAGAAATGACCTGTGGTTTATAATCCAGGTGAACAATTTCCCTGCAGCACATCAAAGCCTTGACTCAGCTTGCCCTGTATATCTGTTCCACCTATATATAGTCAAGATCTCCATGGTCTTGTCACTTTCTTCCCCATCCCTGTTCCTTCTAACCCAATAATGCCAAAAGTAAAGTATCTGAGTCAGAGCTGATGGGGTAGGGATTTCCTTAAACTGGAGAGTGTTCCAACCAGGACAGTTGCTTCTACATAAAGTAGTTAGCTCTTTCTTCACCTTCTTGAAAAGAATTAAGCCAACATGCACAAATCTCTGTCCATGGAATCTTTAAAAATTCTCCCAGTGTCACGTATTATATAAATTTGTGTTCCTGCTGCATGCCACTGTCCTAAGGTACTCTGCCATGAATTCACTGTGTGAACTTGGGTGAAAGTCTCCCAATTCTGGATCTCAATTCCCTTACCTATTTAATAAAGTGACCTTACTTACTCAACAAACATTTACTGTGTTTTCTACTCTGGGGTTAAAATCCATAAGCCAGATAGAGCCCTACTCTTCATGGAGCCTACAATTCGGTAAAATGGGCACATTTATACATGCATATGTCCCTTATACATATGTGGGATTTTTTCTAGCAAATCCAAAGGAATGTGGAAAGTATTTCAGAGGAGAAAGTATAGAGATTCTTCTGGATCCACAGAAGGGGTATCTAAGCCGGACTCATAAAGCTAAGGACAACTTCCTAGAGCTAGTGACATCTAAGAAAAGAGATCCAGAAGACATACCGAAATATGAGTAAGAGTGAAAGAGAAATAATGGAAGGAAGGAAGCCCACCCAAATCTCAACAACTAAAGGGTGAGTGAGTAATTCAAGAAATTAAAGGAAATTCATATGGCAAAAATGAGGGTGCAAGATGGAAAAAGAGCAAGATGGAGCAAGCCATGTTCAAGAATTTAGATCAGCACTGTCCAAGATACATAATGTGAGTTGTGAGCTGCCTATGTAATTTTAAATCTTTTAGTAGCTGCATTTTAAAAAGTAAAAAAGAGCTGAAGTTAAATTTAACAATATATTTTAGTTAACCCAATATATCTCAAATATTATTTCAATATGTAATCAATACAAAATTATTAATATAATATTTTATATCCTTTTTCCCTACTAAATCATTGTGGGTTTTTTAAAAGATTTTATTTATTTATTCATGGGAAACACAGAGAAAGTCATAGAGACATAGGCAGAGGGAAACGTAGGCTCCCTGCAGGGAGCCCAATCCAGGACTTGATCCTGGAACTCTGCGATCAAGACCTGAGACAAAGGCAGATGCTCAACTACTGAGCTACCCAGGTGCCCCACCTACTAAATCTTTGAAATATGATGTTTACATTTATAGCTCATTTCAATTCAAATTCATCACATCTCAACTGCTCAATAGACACGTGTGGCTGGTGACTATTATAATGGATTACACAGGTGTAGACTTTATCTTTATGCAAAGCCACCATGAAGCTATAATGAGGGATGGGATATGAAATAACCCAGGCTGTTCTGTGGATAATGGGAAAAAAGGGAAAGTAGGGAAACCAGAAAGGAGGATATCATAGAATCTATAGGAGACATTAGGGTAATGGCAGGGAGAATAAATAGACCTCAGTGGAGTCATTTAGGAGATAAACTTAACCATTTGGACATACACATTAGCTTATGGAGCACATCTACTCAAGAGATACTTCACAAGGCATCAAGATGTATTCACTTTTTCTTCTCTGACCTCTTCAAGCTGGAAGCCCCAGACCTGTGTGAAAAGTCACGAAAGCCAAATGGGTTTCCTAGGAGTCATGCAAGGAATGGTTTGGGTGAATAGTTTGTGCGCTGTTTCGACCCTTCTCTGTTCAGAGTGAGATAGAAGAATCATCTAGAAAGCTTGAGTGTTGTTGCTCCCCCCCACCCCCATTGCCACTGTTGCTGACACACTGAATCTAGAGACAGAGGAGGAGAGGAAGAGACAGATGGAGAAAACTGCTTTTTAAGGGTGATTATAGTCAGAAAAGGGCTTGAAAAGACATTCTTGGGCCCCATATTTCTTTTGCCACCAGTAACTTCCAAATCAAATGAACTCAAGCTGCAGATCAAAATGAGATTTTTCTTATTGACTTCCCTGAAAGCTTAGCAGGCTCTGCAAATCGAGTCATGTGTATCCTGCATCATCATCAACCATTGCCGATTGCAGGGATGTCGGAACTGGGCTGATGTTGGCAAATATGTCACTGATGCATGAGGCCAGGGAAAATCCAGCTCTTATTGGCCTGGCAGTGCTGACCTGGTTTGTCCATAAATGAAGAGCAAATGCAATTTGCAAAACACATAGAACTGATAAGGGGTTACAACAAGGTGGGGCTGAAGTCACATTTCTAAGAACAGGCATGCTTGAGAAGGAGACAAAGGATTTCAAGCTCAAAATTGGACAGGCAGTGTTTCTTAAGTCTGTTCTGTATACCACCTTTCTTATAATCACCTGAGGAGTTTGTTAAAAATACACATACCTGGGTCTAACTCCAGGCCTGCTGAAAGAGAGTGTCTGGGGGCTGGGCCTGGGGCACTCCATGTTTAACAAGCTCCTGGAACATTCTTATTCTTGTTAAAGATTAAGAATTCCTTGAGGAAAGAAAGTAGGACAAGAGTATTTCTATTTGTTTTTTTGGAAAAAGCACTGAACTTAGAATCAGTCTACCTGGTCCCTCATCCAGACTCTGCTGCCAACTGGCTGGATGACATCATGGTAAGGGGAAAGAACACAGGATGTGAAATCAGAAGGGACACAAGCCTACCTCCTTTGCAAGAACTGTGTTATGATGGTTAATAGCTGAGCTAAGCCTCGCTGTCACCACTGGAAAATATAGACATGGGCTCAGGTGACCCTGAAAAATCAAGCTATGACATTCTAGCTCTGACATTCTATTTCTTTAAATCATCTAACCTCAATTTCTTCGTCTGTAAAATGGGCTCCATTAGGCTATGCTATTTTGGGAATCCAGTGAAACTCTGTTTATATGTACATATTTTTTAAATTTCAAAAAGTTGACACAAATATGAACTGGTAGTATGAACCCATAATAGAATTATCTCTACTGAGAATTTTATTTGTCTTTAGATTATTTCTATACTGAAAACGTCCCCTTAAAAGCACAGTATTTTATTATTTTAACAAAGCATGAAACAAAGTACAAAAGGATAATTTTGCTTATTTTTAAAAAGATTTTATTTATTTATTCATGAGAGACACAAGGAGAGAGAGAGGCAGAGACACAGGCAGAGGGAGAAGCAGGCCCCATGCAGGGAGCCAGATGCAGGACCTGATCCCAGGATCCCAGGATCATGCCCTGAGCCAATGGCAGGCGCTAAACCACTAAGCCACCCAGGGATCCCCTAATTTTGCTTATTTATTATGAATTACACTAATATGAAATGGGCCAAATTAACCTCTGCTGATTGTCTCTTTAACACTACCACTAGCCTTGCAGAGGACAAAGGGACTCACCCCAAGATAGTTGAGGTTTTCTATGTATACAAAAAACACCCTCATTAATGGCTGTTCCTAAACTTGGCATTCAAGTTTACGAACAATTTGGCCACTATCTCTTTATATGTAGCCAACACTAGCAAAATTTGATTATTTGATGAAATGTCTTGTGCTTTTCTAATTTACAACTTTGCATTTATTTCATTCCATATCCCTGGATTAAAATGTCTCACTTCTCACCAAACATCCTCCTGTCAAACTCCTACCTATAAAAATATCATGGATTTATGCAAATATTTAACTTGAGATGTTGAGTTTGAGGCTGCGTATAAAAGTAAAACAAGGGCAGGCCCGGTGGTGCAGCGGTTTGGCGCCTCCTGCAGCCTGGGGTGTGATCCTGGAGACCCGGGATCGAGTCCCACATCGGGCTTCCTGCATGGTGTCTGCTTCTGTCTCTGCCTGTGTCTCTGCCTTTCTCTCTCTCTGAGTAGATAAATAAATCTTTAAAAAAAACAAAAAAAACCATAAAAGTAGAACAAATACACAAAAACACAGTTGATGACCAAAATATCCAAAGGTGAGGGATTGATTAAATAATAGAGTTATACTATAGGATACTATACACCAGTCATATACTGTTGTAAAAAATATTTAATTGCATTGAAGGATGGTCATGATATACGGTTAAGTGAAAGTACTATTTAAAAAACCATCAGTAGGTACAATATAGAACATATAAAGAGGGCACACTGTGTTGGTCAGTCTCTAATTTTTTATCATATTATAGGAAATTTATTGTATAGCACATAAAGAAGAAAGGAAGAGCAAGAAAAATCTCAGCATTGACACAGCCAGACTTTATAGGGAACTGAACCCCCTACTGACTGTTTCAAAACTGTGATAATGTTCTGAAAGAGGTAGTCAGATAGTCCAGGGATTGATATAATGAATGCAGCTTCTCTCAGCCTCTGCTGATCTCTCAGTGTCTTTCTACTGTCATTTGTGTGTCTCAAATTCAAAACATGAATGGGAGGGTCTGACTCACTCATTTAGTCATCACCCAATATGGAGCCTCTGCACTGGGAAGAGCTATCAGGTGAGGCCATTTCATGGCTAGTGGTCTGCTCAGCCAATAGACAGGTGCCTGTAGCCTTGATCCAATTATTCATGTGCAGGGTGGCATGATCACATAACACAAATCTGGAACGTACATGCCAGGTGCTGCTATGGCTGCGGTTCTCAGAAGCTTCTGAAAGCATGGAAGGCACTCAAAGACTCATGTCTCCCCTCCAGTACATCCATCAAATAATACTGGTTGCCTGAATAGTGAGGGAGAAATGAATCTGTTAGGATTAGATCTGGCTCCCTGTGACAGAAAACCAAAAATTACAATAATTTAAACATGTAGGGGTGCATTCATTCAAGTGGAAGAAATCAGGATTGGTATAATTCTCAAAGTCATTAGGAATTCAGGAGCATTCCAACTTTTCTACTCCTTATCTTAGCACATAGTACAGAAGTCATTATTTTTAGTTACTAATAGCCTTTTCTTCTATCATTTCAAGCACATGGTAGGATTGCACTTCCCTCCTCCTTTGAATTTTGGAGAGACACATAACTTGCTTTACAAATGAACTGTGAGGAGAAGTGGCATGTATTCCTTGCATGCAGAAGCCTTAAGGGCTAGTGCACAATTCTTTACATATGCCCTTCCACGTACTGTTGTGATTTTTTAAAAGCACAAGTCAAGAGGAGGCTTCCTCCACCAGCCAGTGACAGCCCACTGTCAGCCCTTCAGTCTTTGCTGAAGTCTATTAGACATTTATGTGTGGAAGAAGTATAAAGCCACTGAGATTTGGGGATTGTTCTTATTGTAGCATAAACGAGTCTATTCTGACTAATATATATGGAAGTCCTCAAAGTGAATTCCTGGTCTACCTTGACTGCTGGAGATTTAACCATCACTTTTATATTCCAGGTGTCAAGAAAGAAAAATGGGTCAGGGCAAGAAGGCCTAATCTCCCAGTGAAGTCATTTCTCTTAAGGATCCTTCCTGGAGGTTCCACACCTTTTCACTTATATCTCATTGGCCAGAATTTAATTTCATGGATAATATGTCTGTCACAATTATTTCTGGGTAGTATAGTCTTTTTGGGGGGATACATTGCCACCTTGAATGTAATCAAGGCTATGTAATTAGAAGGAGAGAAAGGATATTGGGGTAATTGCATCTAACACAAAACATGACTCACTTTCTTCTTCTTTTATGATTTTATTTACTTATTTGAGAGAGAGAGATAAGAAGAAAGAGAGAGAGCAAGGGGAAGGAGTAGAGAGTGAGGGACAGGGAAGGGGAAAGAATCTCTGGTAGACTCTGCACTGAGCACAGAGCCCAACGTGGGGCTCGATCTCACAATCCTGAGATCATGACCTGAGTCAAAACTAAGAGTCAGATGCTCAACAAAATGAGCCACACAGGCATATATATCTCACTTTCCTCTTTTATTTACATTTCCCTATTTTTTTTCTATAAGACCTGTGGTAATTTCGTATGAGAAAAAAAAATATTGGCAACCTCTCATTTATCCATTAGTACAGCTCAAAAACCACCTGCTTCATGAAGGCATCCTTTATCAACCCAGTAGAAGCCCAGTCTCCCTCCCATGAGTTCTCCCTAAATCTAAATCTTGCTTGTGCTATCCCTCTTTTTTTCACATTTGCCTTCGTCTTCTTTTCTTTTAAGATTGTATTTTAATTGTTAGAGAGAGAGAGAGAGAGAACCAGTGAGCACAAGCAGGTGGAGTGGCAAACAGAGAGAGAGGAAGAAGCAGACTTTCCACTGAGCAGGGAGCCTGATGTAAGGCTCCATCCCAGGACCCTGGGATCATGACGTGAGCCAAAGGCAAATGCCCACTTGACTGAGCTACCCAGGCATCTCTCACATTTGCCTTTGTATCATAGCTACCATAATGAGTGCATGCCAAATTCCCTACCTGATCATAGTTTCCTTGAGGGCGGTGTCCAGTTCTTATTCTCTTCCATCTTCCAAGATGTTTCATGGATGGTAGGTGTTCTATATTGGAAAACGTGGAAAAAAAGAAGGAAAGAAGGCTTGTCAAATACTATTTATTTTCTTTTAAATCCCAAATTGGAACAGAAATGAGCTAATCCTTTCTCCAGAGTAGCCTCATTAAGGAAGTACCTCAGTACAAATCACCAAGTTCAAGTCAAAAAGAATTTAGACAGGAAGTGAACTCCACAGACATGCAAGAAGGAAAATGAACTGGTTGAATTTAGGTATGATCAAACTTAGGAAGCACATGGGTAGGTTGTGTTGACAGCTAAATGTCATACAGTATAGTACATGAATGTCCTCTAGAGGATCCTGTAGTTTCCCTCCACACTGCCCATGCCTCCTGGTCACTTTGCATGTGAAATCTTTTTATAATTAAGTGCATGGTATTTGTCAGTGACTAAAGACTCTGATATTTTACCTAAGTAAATGTTCATACAAAACTCTAATATACAACAAAGAGTACTGTGGGAAGAAGCTGATGTACTGGCATTACCATCTGGGCAAAAATGTTTTAAGGGATGCTCACAGATTAGAAGAAAAAATATTTTAAAATGCCTATACTACCCAAAGCAATCCTCATATTTAATACAATTCCTATCAACATACCACTAGGAGGAATGCCTGGGTGGTTCAGTGGTTGAGCATCTACCTTCAGCTCAGGGCGTGATTCCAAAGTTACAGAATCAAGCCCTGCTTCAGACTCTCCACAGGGAGCCTGCTTCTCCCTCTGCCTTTGTCTCTGCCTCTCTCTTTCTGTATCTCTCAGGAATAAATAAATTAAAAAAGAATTCCACCAGCATTTTTCGCAAAGCTAGAACAAACAATCCTAAAATTCGTATGGAACCACAAAAGACCTCAAATAGCCAAAGCCATATTGAAAAAGAAAAGCAAAGCTGAAGGCACAATTCCAGACTTCAAGCTATTCCACAAAACTGTAGTCATCAAGACAGTATGGTTCTGGCACAAAAAAAGACACATAAATCAGTGGAACAGAACAGAGAACCCAGAAATAGACCCACAACTATATGGTCAACTAATCTTTGACAAAGCAGGAAAGAATATCCAATGGAAAAAAGACAGTCTCTTCAACAAATGGTGTTGGGAAAATCGAACAGTAACATAAAAAGAATGAAACTGGACCACTTTCTCATACCATGCACAAAATAAATTAAAATGGATGAAAGACATAAATGTGAGACAGGAAACCATCAAAATCCTAGAGGAGAACTTAGGCAGCAACCTCTTTGACCTCAGCTGTAGCAATTTCTTACTAGACATGTCTCCAGAGGCAAGGAAAACAAAAGCAAATATTAATTATTGGAACTTCATCAAGATAAAAGGCTTTGACACAGTGAAGGAAACAAGCAACAAAACTAAAAGGTAACTTTTGGAATAGGAGAAGATATTTGTGAATGACATATTTGATAAAGAGTTTCCAAAATCTCTAAAGAACTAATCAAACTCAACAGCCCCAAAATAAATAACTCAGTTAAGAAATGGGCAAAAGAATGAAAGGACATTTTTCCAATGAAGACATACAGATAGACAACAGACACATGAAAAGATGCTCAACATCACTCATCATTAGGGAAATACAAATCAAAACCATAAGACACCACCTCACACCTGTCAGAATGGCTAAAATTAACAACACAGGGAACTAGAATTGTTGGCCAGGATGTGGATAAAAGGGAACCCTCTTACATTGTTGGAATGCAAACTGGTACAGCCACTCTGGAAAACAGATGGACATTCCTCAGAAAGTTAAAAATAGCACTACCCTATGACCCAACAATTGCACTACTAGGTACTTACCCAAAGGATACAAAAATACTGATTCGAAGGAGCACGTGTACCCTGATGTTATAGTAGCAGCATCAACAATACCCAAATTATGGAAAGCACCCAAATATCCATCAACTGATAAATAGATAAATAAGTTGGGTATATATATACAAGGGAATGTTATTTAGGCATAAAAAAAAATTCTTGCCATTTGCAATGATGTGTATGAAACTAGAGGGTATTATGTTAAGTGAAATTACTTGGTAAATATTCAAAGTTTCTCAAGATCTCCAGTGTCCAAGTCCAAAGTTCTAAGTTTGGTTTTTTTTTATCTTTTTTTTAAGATTTTTATTTATTTATTCATGAGAGACACACACAGAGAGAGAGAGAGAGAGAGAGAGGCAGAGACATAGGAAGAGGGAGAAGCAGGTTCCCTGCAGAGAACCTGAGGTGGGACTCCATCCCAGATCTCCAGGATCATGCCCTGGGAGGAAGGTGGCGCTAAACCGCTAAGCCACCCCGGCTGCCCTCTAAGTTCAGTTCTGAGGTTTCAATGAACAAGTCCAGGTCTCTGGACCCTGGTCTTCTTTATCATTTTTTTTCTCCAAATTTTTATTTAAATTCCAAATAGTTAACATACAGTATAATATTAGTCGGGAAATCAGAAACTGCTTTCCTGAGGACATGATACCTGAGTTGAGGCATGAACAATAAGGAGACCAAGAATTCTGTAGTGAGCAGTGAGCATAAGCAAAAGCATAAATGCAAGAAGCAGCAGGGTGTACAGGAGAACAAGGGGGTGGCTAGAGAACACAGGGAGGAAAACAGAGGAGCTAGAGATAAGCCTGGAAAGGCAAGTCAGGGAGATTATGGGAAGGGCCTAGAGACCATGCTGAGTCTGCCTGTGATGTGGAATCAGCAAGTGCTTAAGCAGAGATGTACAATTGTTTGGCCTTTGCCATCTCATGACTGGCACTAGTTAGTTGCTTAGGCCAAAAATCTGAGTCAACCTTATACTTTTCATTATTCATCATTGCTTGTATATCACATCCATTAAACAATCCTATAGATTCTACCTCTAATATCTGGCCACTTGTCTTCCCCATGCCTGCCTCCACCCTCCTCATAGCTCCCACCACCTGTCACCTGAGATGGTCTCCTAACAGCTCCCTGCTTCCAGTCTTACATATCATCTCTTCTCCCCACTGCAGAGTCATCTTTCCTAAACAAGAATCAAAATCTATCTCTTCTCTACTTCCAACTTTTTGAAACAATCCAAGCTCCTCATCATGCCCTACAATAATCTATGTGATCTGGCCTCTGCATACCCTTTGAGCTTATTTCCTTGTACTTTCTCCCGTGCCCACCTCAGCCTATCCATGCTAGAGGCCTTGCTGCTCTCTCAACAAGGAAAGCTTATGACTATCCCACCACTTTTGCCCTTGAGCTTTTCTCTCAGATTTTCCCATGATGCTCTCTCTTTCATTCAGATTTTCCTCAGATGACTCCCCCTCATAGAGTCTTTATCTAAAAGACCACTTTTCCCATTCCTCCTCCCCACAACTAATCTCTGTCTTCTTGTCTTGTGTCACTCTTTTTTAAAATACTTATCAAAATCTTGTTTCTGTGTTACTCTTATTCTCTATCTCTTCTTCTAGAATCTTACATTTATTTGTTACTCCCTCATTCTCTATCTACCTTTCTAGAATACTCTATTCAAAAGAGAGCAACAAATATGTCTGTCTAGTTCACTCTATCCCTATATCCTAGAACCACAATCTGAGCTCATAAGAGGTGTTAAAAAAATATTTGTGAAGCTAGAGGATACAGAAAATGAGCATGTTTGAGGCAAGATTATTTTGTAGACTGGTTGAGGTATCTAAGAATTGGTTTCCATAGCTGGATTCAATCTTTCCTTAATCTTCTGCACCCATGTTTCTCCCTCATCCCCATGTTTCCTCCCAGATCCTGAGACCACTTTCTAAGGTCTTTAAAAAGAAGAGCTTTACCTGTATGAATCCCACCTACAAAATAGGAGTATTGAGACTCCCTTAAAAATTAGTTGAAAAGATCAAATAAGAGAATGTAAGTGAAAACTACTACCTAGAACTTGATGACAAATTTAGACTCCAGGGAATAGATTATTACAAGAAGCTTGAATTCAATGCATACACAAATACTATTATATAATATTCTGATATGTAATATTTATTTAATTTCATGTTTAAAATTTTTCTGCTAGACTATAGAGACCAATTTCTATTCTTTCTTGTACTTCCCTAGACCCCCCACCCCAATGCCTAACACAGTATCTGCTGTCCATTGATTTCACAGAAAACAAACAGCTTTTGCTCCAGAATTAGGCACATCTGGAATTCTCTGCTTGCTAGAACAATGAACTACCAGGATACACTGATTCCCTAACTGAATGACCTCTAAGATCTGATTACTCCTCCCTATCTTGCTGGTCTTCTTTTCCCAGGCATCCCTTCTTGTGACTATAATAATTTTTTAAATCTTTCATCTTGTCTACTACTTTCTAGAATATATGATTGTAGGGGTATGCATGTCTAGCTATCCATACCCATGTTGACGCTTTCCTAGGCTGAAGTCAAATTCATGTACACTCTTATTTTCCAATGTACACATGTACATGAACCCTTTTTAAAAAGTTAGAACAAAATATCTGCATACAACGTGTGAATTGTTGATTTTTTAACTTCATAGAGCACATAAATTATTTTTTATCATGACTTATATACAGAAGACAATTTTTTCATAGTATGCTACCCCTGAATTTACTTAATAGGCCTTCTACCAATGTATTTTGGTTATTTCTAGATTCACTATTCAAAGATCAGGAGACTACATGTGTGTGGACATGACTGTTGAGTGACTTTGTACACAAAGACTGGCAAATGTATGCTACAAATTTTTATTTATGTTATCCAAAGTTGCACCAGTTTATATTCCAAGCAATTGCATATGCATATCTGTTTCCCTGGTGTTATCAAGTTTTTTATCTTCATGAATCTGTCAAGTGAAAAATGAAATCTAATTTTTGAAAATTTGTACTTCTTTAATTGTAAGGCTAAGCATTTTCTTAAATGCTAAAGACATTTATGTTTCTCTTTCTTTGAACCTATTGTTAATATTTTTGGTTCATTTTTCTTTTGATTGATGATTTTGTTTCTTTATTTGCAAACACTGAAGAATTAAGGAGATATAGTATAGTATTTTTTTCCATGTTGAATTTTAAACACTTTATGTGGTCAAATTTGTCAGTCTTTGTGTGTGTGTGTGTGTGTGTGTATGGTTTTGTGGATTTATTTCTTCTTTAGAAGTATCGTTTGCACTTCAAGATTACAAAAGCATTCCACTACATTTTCTTTTAGTTATTTGTATGTTTTATTTCTTTCCTTTTTATAATTAATCCATTAGTCCATATGGAACTGTGTTAGTTTTCCATTGCTGGATAACAAATTACCACAAACTTAGCAGCTTAAAACAACACACATTTATTATCTTACAGCTTCTGTGGATCAGGAGTTGGGCATTATTTAACTGGATTATTTGTTTAGAGTTTATAGCCTCTGATGAAGGTTTTGGCCAGAAACCAAAACCTGTGTTCTGTGTTCTCATCAGAAGCTCAACTGGGGAAAGATTCACTTGCAAGCCCCCTCAGACTATTGTCCAAATTCATTTCCTGATGCTATAGGATTCATGGCATCCTCTCTCATCAAAGTAAAAAAGAGAGAGACTCTAGCAAGAGGAGCATTACATCATTATGTAATTACACATTCGTGATCACATACAATCCATCTTTATCACATTCCAATGGTTAGAAGAAAGCCACTGATCCTTCCAAAGGGATTACCCAAAGGTATGAGTACCAAGAGACAAGGATCTTAAGGACCATTCCAATCTCTGTGCTCCACAAATTTATTTTGGTGAAAGGAGTGAGATAGGGATATACATTTCTTTACATGGTTACCCAAGGTCTTAATATCACTTATTAAATTATCTAACTTTCCCTTAACTAATTAGAAGTTTTACTTATTTCTGTTTTCCTCAACAGATGAAGTTTATATATCTCAAACTAGGTCATTTCTCCTTTTCTCATCTTATGTGCAGCATCTGCCATATAGGAAATACAGTTTGTCAATTCCACAATTAGTTTATTGAGCATAAAAAGAGCACATTTCAGGTTCTCTCCCCAAAGGCAGTCATCATTGTCAGTTTCTATGATGTTCTTTCATGTGTATGTAAAACTATATCTTTATTCATATTTATTTCCATATCCATGTCTATCTAGCTATATATAAAGATTAAAATAATAAAATGAAGAAAGTCCATTCATCATCCTCACAAGAGGTGCTTATTTGCAACAGAGCCCAGACAACCTCAAGCAAATCCAAGTATATGCTAGGAAACACTAAATCAGTTAGTAAAGCCAATAGCTGACACTAATCATGCTCATAAATGAGCCAAACTCAGGATCATGACAAGGAAGTGGGCATGACTGGGACATTTCTGAGGATATAAGCATATCCCAAAGAAGACTACATAGATAACAAAGAAGGAGAGAATGGTAGGAAAACCCAGCTGCTAGCAAGTTCCATGCACTTGAATTGCCATTGTATCCACTTGGTGCTTTGTGGATAAGATCCTATTGAGTTTGATAATAAAAATTAATAATTTCTGTGACTATGTTCTGTTTCATACTAAAATCTGTGACCATCCATTGAAGCCAACATAATTGTCCATCAGAAGCATGTGGTGGAAAGATGATGAAGCACCTACTAGCTACGGCATTTCCTAAAAATTGTCCACCCTCTTTACTATTATGACAACTCATTCCTACCCTACTACTACCTTTTTGGAAGAGGCAATTTCCTATGAATTAGAATTTGTTGTTGTTGTTGTTGTTGTTTTTGGGTTTTCTTAGATTTTATTATTTATTTATTTATTTATTTATTTATTTATTTATTTATTTTTATTCATGAGAGAGAGAGAGAGGCAGAGACACAGGCAGAGGGAGAAGTAGGCTTCAAGCAGGGACCCCAAGTTGGACTCGATCCCAGGTCTCCAGGATCATGCCCTGGACGGAAGACCCCGCCAAACCACTGAGCCAGCGGGGCTGCCCAAGATTTTATTTATTTACCCATGAGAAACAGAGAGAGAGAGAGAGGCAGAGACACAGGTGGAGGGAGAAGCAGGCTCCATGCAGGGAGCCAGACATGGGACTCGATCCAGGGTCTCCAGGATCATGCCCTGGCCCGAAGGTGGCACTAAACTTCTGAGCCACCCAAGCAGCCCAGTTGTTTTTTTAGAATTGCATTTATTTTGAATGGAAAATATATACATGTGGTAAAAAATTCAAATGTTACCAAATACACATGAAAGAAAAAGTACATTTCCCCCATTTCCGTCCTTAGTTCTCCAGGCTCCAGCTTCTTCCAAGAGAGAGTTGCCAATGTTAATTTTTCATTTCACATTCTTCCAGAGATTGTATCTTACATATCATTATATATTTTATTTAAATAGGGCATAATTTATATATCATATGTATTTATATGGTATGTATAGTATGTATATATCATGCTTTAAAAAATAAAACAGCAGCATGCTTTACACAATTTTCTGCACTCTTTTTTTTTACTTAATGATGTATTTTAGCATGTGTTTCATGTTAGTACTGTAGATAGAGTTCCCTCATTTTTAATAGCTACATAGTATTGTTTGGCTGTAATATAATTTATGTAGCCATCTCTTATTAGTAAATATCTAGTCTCCCATCTTTTGTTTTTAGAATAATTCTTTAATAAATAACTTCATACTTTATAATACCATTTTAATTCACAGTCCTTTTGAAGATCAGTAAGAGATTATTTATAACATAATTTACATTGTTTCTACCGTTGATCTCCATCTATCAAAAAGTTGTACTATAGTAGTTGTCAAACAGAGGTCTCTATTGATAGCCACTGGCTAAAAGTAACATAAAGACATGTCGTGTTTTTGTCCAGATGATAATTTTTCATAATGGAATGAATTTTCAGCACTAAAATTGTCAGAACTGGGATGTGATTTTGAGAAAAAACACCAAAATTGAGATTTAGGGTGCTTTTAAATAACTAAATATTTACGAAGCTGCCCTCACATTCTTGACCAACAATAGCTGGTCAGAGCTAAATAAAAGCTATTCAATTCAGTTGTGGCATGGACTTCTTCAGTCTACCATATAACCAAGATCAGAACCAAGATTGCTCCACATCTCTGAGGTTGCGCTAATTGTCATTTATCATCATACATTCTTTATTTTCCCTTCCAGAACAGAGTTAAGAAAAAAGTGAAACACTTTTTTATTCAAATGTCTTCTCATAGTTGTAAAAAAATAGACCCATAGTCACCCCTATTCCCTATTGCCTCACACCCAGATGCTCCCTCACTCATTTACATAACTACCATGGCCTCTCCAAAATATCTGAGTTTGCAATCCCGTGTTTAAAATAAACAGACTTTCCCCAGGGTCAAACATATTTTCAGAAACAGTCCAATAAAGATCTATTATCTATCTCTTCTTTTTATTTAAACCCTCCTTCCATTTGTCAACTTTTTGGACAGGTTTGACCTAGAAAGGATTATTTATTTTTTAATACCATTTCTTTAAAAAAAAAAAAAAAAAAAACTCAGACTGTCCAATGGACTTTGCAGCTACAGTGGCCAATCCATTAATTCTGGAGGAAGAAGAGCAGCTGGCAAAACTAATCAGTGTTGGACATTTGCATTTTTTCCCTTTTTAATGGTCTCCCCTGGTGCTGGGAGATTGGTTTTCTGTGTTGGAAGAAGAGCATAGAGAGCAGCTGCTGCCTCCCAGTCTACTGCGTAGTAAAGGAAAGAGCGTGGTGCAGAATTCATCTACCAAATATCCCAACAGGTTAACCAGTTCTGGAGCGAGGAAGTCACAGCTTGCTTTTGAAGGTTCTTTGTATTGAGTATAAAAGATTTTATGTTTAAGGGAATAAGATGTCTCTCTTCAAATTCTCTCTCTGTATATATACTCTAGACAGTAAGATGATGCTTCTAAGGCTTGAGAATCTTCTATTGATGAGAGGCTGCCAAAAAAAAAAAATTAAATACAAGTAGGAACTTGAAAAAATAAGCATAAGCATGTTCCTAAAATCAGGCAGAAATGTGACGCTCACTGTAAATTATTGAGTGCTTCCTATTGAGTGCTTCCAGGCATTATGCTCAATGCTGTACATGCATTATCTCATTTAATTTTCTCAATACTCAAAGACATGTGCTATTGTTAACCCTGTTTTATAGTTGGAGAAACTAAAAATCAAAAAAGCATAGGGGTTTTTACAAGGGCTCTAAACTTGTAAAAGGCAGACTTGATATTCATCTAGGTCTTTCTGACTTGTACCCTTAGCTAAACCCCTATTTGCTTCCTCCACAGAACAAGCAGTCTATAAGGCGGTTGGTGGAGTATTTTCAGTGAGGACCACCGAGTATATTCCCTTTGGAATCTATAATGCTGCTCTGGATAATCACTCAAGGAAGAACATTTTCATTCTACTCTTTATGGGATTTTTTTCCTTCCCTATCTTCTTCATAAGAATCAATCTGTCATTGGCCCCTTTCTCGTCAAACAATTCACAACTGAAGTAGCTACACTATGACCTCACTTCTATTCTGAAAGATTATTTCTTTTATTGGCCACTTCTCTTCCTGGCATTCCTAAGTGCTCCTTGATGCCCTAAAAAGTTAAATCACTATTTACTAGCTCTTGTTACTGACAGCAAACCACTCACTGCAACTACTTGGTCAAGCCATACCTAACCAAGGTCAGCTGTCCCCTAACCCATGAAACTTCAAACTTCATACCCTGTTTCTCTCTAAATAGATCTGTAGTGATACTATTTTTTTCAAATAGTTACTTACAATTTGCATGCAATAAAATACACTCTTTGTGGTATATAGTACTATGTGTTTTAATAAAGCCATATAGGTGTATACCCACTACAACAATCAAGATAAAAGCACTTCCATCCTCCCCCCACAAATTCTCTCATGCCAACCCATTGTTGTCACCCACTCCTAACTCCTAAATTCTGACACAGATCATTCTCTGTTCCTATTAATTTACCTTTCTCTATAATGTCATATAAAATGCAATCATATCATGTGTATTCCTTCAAGTCTTCTTTCACTTAGCATAATGCATTTGAAATTCATCCATGTTTTTGTGTGTCTCACTAATACATTCTTTTTTTTCTGATGAATAATATTCTGTTGTAGAGATGTTCTACAGTTTGTTAATCCATTTACCAGCTGAGGGGCATTTGGATTGTTTCCAGTTTTTGATGACTATGAATAAAACTGCTATCAACCTTTGTGTACAGTACTT
Organism: Canis aureus; assembly: GCF_053574225.1. NCBI lineage: Eukaryota > Metazoa > Chordata > Mammalia > Carnivora > Canidae > Canis > Canis aureus. The sequence continues at coordinate 53,885,018 of NC_135614.1, forward strand.
TTGTGAATACGGATTTTTATTTCAGTTATGTAAATACCTAGGAATAGAATTGCTGGGTCATACAGTAAATTTAATTTTATGAGAAACTGCCAAACTATTTTCCAATGTGACTGTAACATGTGCATTTTTGCTAGCAACATATGATAGTTCCAGCTATTCCACATCCTTGTCAGCACTTGATATTGTCCAGGTTTTTTGTTTGTTTTTAGCTATTCCAACAGGAGTGTAGCAGTGTGTACAAGGCAAGAATTGTGTATCTCATCATGGTTCTAATGTAATTCTCTGATGATTAATGTTGAATATCTTTTCATATGCTGAGTTGCCATCCAAATATCATCTCTGGTGAGATGTCTCTCAAAACTTCTATACATTTTAAAAATTAGGTTGTGTGGTTTTTGGTGATATTTTCATAACATAAAGATTAACTCATTTTATATTGATCTTCCTTTAAAACTTAAATATCCCAGAAAGGTAATACATTAAGTTTCTACAGATCACTGATACCTTAGTATAGATTAGTTCCATCCATTCACTCAAAGACATAAGCACTTACTTACAGGTCTTTATACTAGATACTGTGAATACAAAAATAAGCAAACTTAGTCAGCTTTCAAGGAGAATTGTTTAACCAGATTGCTATCCATGCAGCCAAATAAAACCAGCCTTGAGGTAAAGGGAATTTTATGGCATACAGTTGAAATTAGCATGGCAATTTTAGAGCAGGGGCTCTTGCAGTAATATCCCTATATCAACAGCATTAAAATTACCTGGAAATTTGTTAGAAATCTACTGAATCAGAAAGTCTGGGGAGGGACTTAATAATAAATGTATTAAAAGCACTCTAGGTTATTTTGATGTACATTCAAATTTGAGAGCAAGGAGAATTGCTGAAGATACGTAGAGGAGGAGATGGGTGGTGAAAATTTTTCTTCATGCTCATTTTATATCCATGTACTTTTGAGTAGTTTTGTCTTCTATTATACTATAGTGTTTAGACTTGAAAATTTGGTGGGTAAAAAATCCCCCATATACTTCAGAGTTAGCATCATACTCATCAAAGAGTTACTTCATCCTGTGTGTTAATTCTGAATGTACTCAGTTGGTCACTCTTAGAATGGTGAGCTCTCTCCTCACCATCTCTGTCATTTCTAGCTCTGGTCAACAGCAGCAAGAGGAAAAAAAAAAGCAGTGCATCCTGAGTGAACAAATACATAGCAGTAGGTCCAACCCAGTTTTAACAGATCAATCATTTTGCCACAACATTTCTCTCCTGATTCCAAGAAATTTTCCCTCTCTCTTTTTGTTGTTGACATTGCTTCTCTTTTAGAAAATTTTGAGCACGAGGAAGTTCTTCAAGGAGTTACTAATTCTTGCCTTGTACACACTGCTACAGAAAGGTTTCAAGGGAATAAACTCTTTTCAGAAGAAAAAAGTAAGTCAAAGGCAGGTTATCTTTTTGAAACACATAACCTAATTCCAGTTTTACTTATTCTCTACTATATAAATTTGCTATTTTCCCAAATGATAGCTATTCACTCAACCTGTGCTGTATGAAAAACTTCCAAAATATGTCAACCAAAATCTTGTATATACGTATTCATGGAAGCATTATACAAATAGTCAAAAAGTGAAATCACCAAGTGATAGATGAATAAAACCAAGTAGTGTAACTATTTAATGAAATATTTGGCCTGGAAAATGGGTAAGGTACTGACACATGCTACAATGTGGATGAATCTTAAAAACTTACTAAGCAAAAGAAGTCAGATACAAAAAGCCACAGACTGTATGATTCCGTCTATGTAAATGTCCAGAATAGGCACATTTTTAGAAGCAGAGAGCAGATTAGTGGTTGCCAGGAGTCAGAGGGAGAGGGGAACAAGGAGGTATTGGAGTTTCTTTTCATAGTAATAAAAATGAAAATGTTCTTTAGATAGTGATGATGGCTGCATGACTCTATGAATGTACTTAAAACCACAAAAGGATATACTCTAAAAGGGTGACATTTTTGGTTTTTGAATTATACCTCAATAACACTGTAATTTTTTTAACAAAAGAAAAAAGTTGAGAGATTGAGTCTCTTCTTATAGAACAATTTCTCAGGTTGGGTAAGTTCTGTGCAGTAGAGTGGGAGATCATGACGGATCTTGAATGATCGTATAGAGAGAACTAAACAACTACAGGATTAGACCTGCATTTATGATTTATTCTAGAGGTAGGAAGACTTATGTAGAAACTAGTTTACAGGTTGCAGTATGTTATAGGCCACTAAAGACATTATGCAGCCTTTAGTGTTTTAAATTAAGACATTCTTAAAATGTCCACATTCTGTGAGAATCTTAAAAAGTAACCTCCTTTTTACCATCCTCTGACAAAGTATATATAAAATTCTACCACAGAGTAGAATTTTTAGCCAATCTCTCTATCCTCACTTACCATCTTACTTGCTTTTGGTTTTTTAACTGAATTGATCAATAGCTTTGATATTATTAGAAATGGATACACTTTTATTTTATTTTATTTAAAGATTTCGTTTATTTATTCATGAGAGACACACAGAGAGAGAGGCAGAGACATAGGCAGAGGGAGAGGCAGGCTCCTCAGGGAGCCTGATATAGGACTCCATCCCAGGATCCCGGCATCACTCCCTGAGCTGAAGGCAGGCACTCAATCACTGAGCCACCCAGGCATCCCAGATATGGATACATTTTAAATAGAAGTTTGCTTTCTAAATTATTCCTCTGGTAAAGGGACCAAGCTGCATATATGTACTTCATAAGAGACAACACAGAGGGAAAATTTGGTGAAGAGTGAATATATGGCTATGGAAGTCATAGGGATAAAATATTAAAGAAAAACATTAGAAGAAGATCAGCTAAAAATTTCACCCCAGATTAAAAGTAAAGCATATTTAGGGATGCCTGGGTGGCTCAGCAGTTGAGCATCTGCCTTCAGCTCAGGGTATGATCCCAGGGTTCTGGGATCAAGTCCTGCATCGGGCTCCCTGAGGGGCCTGCCTCTCCCTCTGCTTATGTTTCTGCTTCTGCCTCTCTCTGTGTATCTTTCATGAATAAATAAATAAAATCTTTAAAATAAATAAATAAAAGTATAGCATATTTAAATTACGATTTAGAGTAAAAGCACAACCTGAAAGTTCAAAAACAGGACAATGGTTTTAAAAATTATGGTATATTCATGTGGAGATTATAAAGATATTAAAAATAAAACTTCATATTTAATAACATAAATGACTATAATCCCAAAGAAGTTCAATTATTAATATAATGTGATCCTAAGTATGTATATGTATATGCATATATATAAAATCTTCTTATATAATTTTCATATACACATCTGTATTAAACATATAGTTTTTGACATAAAATACAGATATGCATATATAAACATATTTTCTATTATATATGAAATAAAGTTTTACACATTTATATTTATAAAATATACTTAAAATAATAATTTTATATATATATCATTAAAATGTTAATAGGGATAAGATTATGGGTCATTTTTATTCTTTTTATTATAAGTCCTGAGGAGCTAGCATGATGGATATGCCAATAGCTTGGAAATTCGAGCAACAAAACTGCCCTCTGATGTAGTCACTTTGGAAAATATGTTGGATGCTTCTTAAGAAGTTAAATGTAAATTTACCATATAACCCAGCAATTCCACTCATTGGTATCTGCCCAAGAGAAATGGCAACATGTGGCCACACAAAGACCTACCATAAATGTTCACAGCAGCATTATTCATAATAGCTAAAAAATGGAAACAACTCAAATATCCATCAACAATTATGGCATATCCATACAATAGAACATATAAAAAGGAATGCATAATGATACATGCTACAAAATGGATAGATCTCCAAAACATTATTGTAAACCTCTAAAAGAAGCCAGACACAAAAGACCATAATACTATAGGATTTTATTTATTTGAAATGGGGATGGGAACAGAGATTATGTAAACAGGCATTATGGACCTTATTGAGCTGATGAATGTGTTATGACAAGCACAACCTCGTAAACTTCCTAAAATTCTCTCACCAGTACACTTAAAATGAGTAAGTTTTATGATATGTAAAGTATACATCAATAATTTTTTTAAAAAATAGAGCCCTTTGAAAGATGAGCTTTAAGTGAGCAGTTAGCAGACCTGGGCAGAGATCTACAAAACCACCTTTAGAAGATAGAATGGCTCCCAATCCAACACGACTTGACTATAACCTAACAGTGTAGTAAGAAATCTACATAAGGATGTGTCATGAAATGGAGGGTAGGAAGTAATGGGACTATTGATAAAGGGGAGAGATGGCCTTGGCTTAGTGTATCAGTGTATTAGGGTTTCCATTACTCTTATGAGGGATGTAGAGAGGAGAGGAAAGGGGTAGTACTGAAAAGATAGCTCAGTTAGTTAAATGAGTTCCCCTGCACTGATTCCAGGCACCTAGTCCAAGAAAACAGTTGTTGGTTAGCTTGTCCTGCAGCCTTACTACAAGGTAAGAATGAACTGAAAGGTGAGTACAACTCCTTCTAGACTGTGGCCTTGCTCTTGTAAGCTAACAATCTTAATATCCTGGGTACCATAGCAGTTACTACAAATCCAATTAATGTTAATTCATTCCTATAAAAACAGGCCTCTGAGCGTATAAAGCAGAGAGCCTGAGTTTGGAGGGTAGTGAGTTTTCCAGAATAAATGTCTCCCAGGAGAACTGGTCTGAGTGACTGGAGACCTCCTGAGTTGGTAGCCTCTATCTTGATGTATATGCCTAGCCCAAGTGCCTAGCACTTGAGACAGCCCAGTGCAAGACAGTAGAGCATATGATAAGAACATAGACTTTGGAATCAGACTGCCTTGGTTCAAAGTCTGTGCTAACTCCTTAGCAGACTTTGGAAAAGCTACTTAACTTAAATCTTTCAATTTTCTCATCTACAAAACACAGATAACAACAGTATCTTCTTAACATGATTGTTAAAATGAATAAATGCAATCATATACATAGAGCATTTAGCACAGAGCTTGTCACCTGGTAAACACTCAAACGTTATTACTCCTTAGTTGGCATACTTTTTACATTTTTCTGTTTTTAATCATTTTCTTAAATGAATATATGTCATTTCAGTTCATAATCAGAAAATGATGTTATTCAAAAACTTGAAATGAATGTAATTTCTGTTCAACCAGAAAAAAAGAAAAAAGAAAAAAAGAAGAGTAAAGAACAGAGATGGAGGAAAGAAGAAGAAAAGAAAGAAACATCCAGAAATGCTAATGAGGGACATTTTAGAAGGACATAATACTGAAATCCAGGCCTTTCTGTCTAATACAAGCCATCTGGTAACTGCATCTGACTAAGCCTTACCAAGATTTTTCTTATGAGAATTCATTTGCCACTGTTTATTCCACACTTGATCTCTGAGGGCAAATAGGTAGATTTACTCCTCACAGAGCAGGGATAAACAGTGGAAGGAGATAAGAAGGAACAACGCAGTGACAAAAGTAAGGAGTGATTAAAGGTGAGAGGCAGCAAAGACCCCTTCCCCACATTCCTCTCAATTCTCTCAGAGTTAGAATCTAAGTCTGTGGTTTTAGACAAAGCTCACACACAATTTAAACCACAGATGTAGTTCCCTTCCCTAGTCCCAAAGGCTCCCAATCAGCCCTCGGCCTTGTGTAGGGAGCTGCTAAACTCCTACCCACTACTTAATTAATTTTCTGAAAAAATGATTGGCTGACATGACAGCAATAAACATCAAATTCCATTAATTAATACTGAGACATCAGTGTCTGTGTTGTTTCTCAATTACACATTCAGATGCAGCCCCCTTTGTGCTGGTACTATTTAGTCATGAAGCCCCAGAAAAGTCCATTACAATGGAAGGGCGACCAAAGGTGTGTGGGAGATGGCATCCACATACACCAAAATAATCAATTTGGAGGAATTCATACTCCAAAGTGCACTCGCCAGAGAAAGGTTTTTGGGACCGGATGAAAGGATTTAAATGTGGTTAGGTGAGGCATTTTCATTTTGCTGATGGCCTGGAAGGGAACTATCAGCTTGATGAACACAGAGCTTCCCCTGGGTTCTAAGACACACTCTTTACACTGGCTTTCCCAGTCTTCTTCCCTGGCTCCTTTCCTCATTGTTCTCTCTCTCATTCCTTTTTTTTTTTTCCCCTAACTACAGTCATCTTCAATTTCATGTTAATTCAGAAGAGAGTCAAAGGGGAACAAAAAGCAATCTTTGCTTCTTCTACTCAAGTCAAAGCCCTAAAGGGACCATGGCTCCCATTGAGGCACATGCCTTAGGGCCTGGAGACAAAGCAAACTGTTCTCATGAACACTCAGAGGTTAGATCCTGGAGATAAAGCAATGTGATTAAATCTTGATAGATTTTTGTTTTAAGAACAGAAGAAGGAGGGGGGAGCTCTTGTTTGCCTGGTTACAAAGAGTGCCGTTGGCAATCCCTGCTTAATCAGGATCTTGATGAGCATATTTTCCCTCCCAGGACTGAGACACCAAGAAAGAGTCTATTTGAAGCAGCCTCCGGCCCATTCCCATGTGGTTGCTCCATCCCTGCCACTTCACTGGACCCTTCCCTGAGAAACAGCTGTTTCATTATTCTAGCAATCTTATGAAAATTGTTTGTGACTTCAGTTTGAAGATTATGAAAATAAAGCCTGAGCCCCACCCAGCCCCGGAGGGCAACATGCAAAGTTGATCATTGCTAAATGTCTTCCATACCTTTATAGGAAAGTATTATTCCCTTATTAATAAATTAATAATCTTTAATAATCTTTCCACTTTAAGAATAGAGAAACAAAAACCCAAAAAGTGAAGACATCTGCCCAAGATCACTCCCCAAATGGGTTACAGGTCCCTAACATATACACAGTGTTCAGAACTGGGAGATAATGGCATGGGATTGGCTAAAGGGACAGCATCCTTGCTGGATGCTTGGTATGGGCCTCAAGAGTCCAGATTTTGAGGTTGGTAATGTTAAGATAGGGAGGATTTATTATTATTATTTATCTCATGTAACCATATTTCAAAAGGTTGGAAAGAAGGTGAGTGCTCAGGACTAAAAAGTACAGAGGTGCACAGACAGAAATTAAATAGTAGAGATCACAATGGCATGATTTCAGGGGTGCCTGGGTGGCTCAATCAGCTAAAACATTCAACTCCTGTTCAGCTCAGTTCATGATCCCAGGGTTGTGAGATCAAGCCCTGCATTGGGCTCTGAGCTCAGTGGGAAGTCTGCTTAAGATTCTCTCTCTCCTTCTGCCCCTCCCCACCCCTTTAAAACAAAAGCCAAAACAAAAACAATGGTATGATTTCAGGTTCAGATGTACTCTAGATACAAAAAAGAAAAAGAAAAGAAAAGCTTTTAATCTGATATAAAAGATTGGAATTAATGCTGAGGAAGGAGTCAAAATATTTAATTCTATTCCCAGGTCCCATCATCACCTTGCACAGTAATCTTGATGGTTTCATTTAACCTGTCTGGTCCGTATTTCTTTCATTCATTTTAAGTGCTTGGTTATACCTGCTCTACTGTCAGGGTTGGCATGATTAGGAACCAAATAGCATTTGTCTAGCAGAAGGTTCCAAACAAACTTCAAATGGACCCAGATATGTGGTAGCAGCTGGATGCCTACCAGAGAATAATGGCTAACCTTAATAAGCTTTTTTAAAGATTTTATTCATTTACTTATTTGAGAAAGAGAGAGAGAGTGAGCACAAGTCAGGGGGAGGGAGAGAAAGAGAAGCAGACTCCCCACTGAGCAAGAGGCTCTATCCCAGAACCCTGGGGTCATGACCTGAGCTAAAGGCAGATACTTAACTGACTAAAGCACCCAGGCACCCCTAAAGCTAATAAGTTTTTAGTACATCTCAGGCACTAGATTACCTTGCAAACTATCCCCATTCAATTTTCAAATACTGTGTGAATTAAATACCAGCATTGCTCTAGTTTAAAAGATGATGAAGCTAAGGCTCAGAGATGTTAAGATACTTGCCTGAGGGCCACACAATTAGTAGATGGCAAAGCCAAGATTCAAAGCTAAATTTGTCTAATTTCAGAGCTTGAGCATTCACATGCTCAGCAATTAATTCTATATGGCAAAAGTACTTTAGTATAATTCAGAAAAGCTGTAGCATACCTCCATCGAACACAACATAAAAAACATGAAGTTGGAACACATTCATGCAAAAGGAATAGAATTTCTAGTCCTGAAAACCCCTATCAGAATGGGCTCAGTGGCAGATGGAAAGGCTTGTCCAACAAGGCAGGACTTGGGGTAGACACAGTCCTGAAACAGCCTTCCTGCTCCACAAATCAGTAGTGGCTCCCTCCACTTAAGTTCATTCCAAACAAATCCATTAAAAGCTTCATATTAATGAATATTTTATACAGTTATGACATAGCGAGTCCCATTCAGAAGAGGCTCTTACTAAAGGCTGACACGATGAACAACTAAAATAGCCAACTAATCATCAAGGCCAACGGAAATCTGGTCAAGGGACACAATAATTTTATACAAAGAAAAAAATAAAAGTCGTATAGTCCCTTCTTGCTGATTTAAGAAGACTTTTTGAAAAATTCTACTTACCATGTTCAAATATCGCCATCCATCAGCAAAAGACATCTATTTGGATAATTAATTTGTTTTTCTTCATAGTTTCTGAGGAAAGCCAATGTAGTATTTGTTTGTTTCTTTTAAATTAGGTCTCTTTCTGGATCCTTAGCAAACATACAAGCAAACATATATACATGCACACACACAAAAATACATGAATAAGTCTTAAACTACTTCCTTTAGAGATAGAAAGTGAAGAGAATCCTAAGTGAAAAACTCAGTGGCTTCCCATGTTACTATGCACTCCTCCAAGTCTTGCACCTCTCTCAGGAAAACACTGCTCAAAGATTTTGGAGGAAAAAGAGCAGAACCTATAACAGAGAAAGCAAACCAGTGGCCTGTGTGTACAATACAACTTGCAGATGTGTTCTCTTTGCTTTGCCAGTATTGGCTTGCCTACTGTTTTTAAGAAATCTGAATTCATTGTGAACATTTAAAAATCTGGATATTTCACAAGTGTTTCTGAGTTTCTGACTTCTCTTGAACAATTAGGAGATCTGGCATGATAGGACCTACATTCCTGTACAGTGACAGCCAGCTGGAGCTGAGTTGTAACTCATAGAGGGGCCAGTCACTCCAGTTCCCAGAATCCATCATGTTTCTGTGTCAGAAAGACAAGTATTTTGCCATTTGTTATTATCCTTGTGGATTTTTTCCCCTTAGATTTGACCAGAACAACAGAAGGCACATAGACCAGTGGAACAGAAGACAGAGTCCAGATATAACCCATGCATATATGTTCAACTGATTATTGACAAGGGCATCAAAAACACACAATGTGGGGGGCACCTGGGTGGCTCAGTAGTTGAGTGTCTGCCTTTGGCTCAGGTCATGATTCCAGAGTCCTGGGATAGAGTCCCTGCAGGGAGCCTGCTTCTTCCTTTGCCTATGTCTCTGCCTCTCTCTATGCATCTCTCATGAATAAATAAATAAACTTTTTTTAAAAAAAGAACACACAATGGGGAAAGGACAGTCTCTTCAATAAATGGTGTTGTGAAAACCAGATATCCATACACAAAATAAGGAACTGGACCACTATCTTTTACCACTCACAAAAATTACTTGAAATTGGTAAAAGACTGAACTGTGAGACCTGAAACTATAAGACTCCAAGAAGAAAACATAGGGGAAAAGATTATTGACATTGGTATTGTCAATGATTTCTTAGATAAGACACCAAACTAAAATAAACAAGTGAGATTACATTAAACTAAAGGGCTTCTGCACAGCAAAGGACAATTAATAAATTGAAATGGCAACCTATGGAATGAGAGGAAATATTCACAGACCAAATATCTGATATAGGTTTCATATCCAAAATATACAAAGAAGTAGTACAATTCAATAGCAAAAAAGTTAATAATACAATTTAAAAATAGGCAAAGGACCTAAATAGGCATTTTACCAAAGAAGACATACAAATGGCCAATAGATATATGAAAAAATGTTCAACATCACTAATCAGAGAAATGTAAATCAAAACCACAATATCACCTCACATCTGTTAGAGTGACATCTATCAAAGACAAGAGAGAACAAATGTTGGCAAGGATATAGAGAAAAGGGAACCCTTATACAATGTTGTGGGAATGTAAAATGGTAGAAGCATTATAGAAGACAGTATGGCACTACCTCAAAAAATTACAAATTGAACTACCATATGATCCACCAATCTTACTTCCTGGTACATATCTGAAGGAACTGAAATCAATATCCTAAAGAAATATCTATACACCCATGTTCATTATAGTGTTATTCACATTTACAAGATAATGAAAATGACCTAAGTATCTGTCAACAGATAAATTGATAAAAAAGATGCAGTAAATATAAATATATATATACATAAATAAATAAATAAATATATATATATATATATATATATATATACACAAAATGGAACAATACTCCTTGAGAAAGAAGAACGTTCCTCCATTTGCAACAACATGGATAGACTTTGAGGGTATTTTGCTAAGTAAGACAGAGAAAGACAAATACTATATGTTATCACTTACATGTGGATCTTATAAAATATAAAATATATATAAAAATATAAAAATAAAACATATGTCAAACTTGTAAAAACAAAGTAGAATGGTGTTTAGGTGTTGGGGGTAGGAAAACTTGGGAGACATTGCTTAAGAATAGAAACTTGCATCTAGTAGATAAATAAATTCTATAGATTTAATATACAGCATAGTGATTATAGTCAACAATGCTGTATAATAAACTCCAAACTTGCTAAGAGCCTAGATCTTAATTGTTCCCACCACAAAAAAGAAATAATTATGTGATGTGATAGAGGTGTTAGCTAACACTAATGCTAGTGTAATTATACTGCAGTATGCAAATGTATCAAACCAATATGCTGCTTACCTTATACCTTTACAATGTTATGTGTCAATTACATCTTAATTAAAAATTCAATTAGTTAATTTAAAAATAAAAGGAAGTCATACCCATATCTCTGTCTAAAGTAGGAAAATGAATGGCAGACTGAGATAGCTGTATATTGGAAGAAAAATGGAAGAAAACTTAAAGCCTAGCTCTTTGTAGGAGTGAAGGCTATGCATTTTTTGATACACAAAAAACAGGCTGGTTTAACTGAGGGTTCTTACTGGCTCCTGTAGTCATTTGAGCTTGACATCATTGCTGAAAGTCACTGAAGATCTTTGGAAATAGGTCTTTCCCCTGGTTATTTTCATTCCCATAGCTCCAGCTGCCTTCCTTAGTAGTTGGCACAGTGCCAGACATTTTGTAGGTGCCGAAAAATAAAATGTACTATGAACTAAAATTACATTGCATTCTTTTCCCCTTTCCTATTAGTTTTCTGTGTACCAAATCCCCCACACCACCACCACCATCCTCTCTTCTTGCTGATTTAAGAATCCTTTTAGAGCCCTCTTTGCTCTAAAACTTTATTTCAGGACCAATGATACCAAAGGACCTGGTAATGGAATCTCATAGAGACTTTAGTGATTATTTGATAAAGTATTCACTTGGGGACCAGCCAAACTTAGATTCAAACTCCACTTTTACCACTTACCGCCTTAGCTTGGGTTTTCCAATAGCAGAGCTTGAACTGAAGATGTATGTGTAGATAATTTATTGGAGAATGTGACCCCCTAAATGAGAGGCAGAGAAGTCAACAGGGAAGGAGGGAAAACCAATACAAGAAACCATTAACTGCCGTAGGCAAGTGCTTACTTCAAGCAGGACCTTCGGAGGAATTTTATGGAATGTGCATCAAAACTGTCAGACAGAGACAAAAGCCTTTATTCATTGACTCCTGCCCCCATTAGTGGAGGGTTGCCCCATGATGTGTTAATATCCCCAAGCCACCAAAGGAAGTCAGAGAGAAGTGTATGAGGTAAAGTGGTAGCCTTGGTATCAGTGGCAAAGCCAAGAAGATGTAAGATGGTGTATACAGGGTATCCTATATAATGACTGTGGTCAACTACCTCATTTCTGGAAACTTCAGTTTCCCCTTCTATAAAGTAGGCCAACATTAGTGCTTCCCTTTTAGGAATGTAGAGGAAGTATAATGAAATAATCCCTGTAAAGCTCATAGCAAAATGTCCAGCATGTACATGCTAATGAATGGCCATTTCTAATATAAACTATTACCTCCAGAACTGTGCAGCATGGAAGACCTTTATCTGACAGCTCTGTAGCAACAATCAATGAAACCAAACAATGATAGTTGCAATCTCAGTATTCACTTAGTGAGGGACTAAAATTGGTTGCTGCTCAGCCAATTCCATCCCATAAACATGTATTCTTTTGCCCTCCACCTTACCCACATGACAAATATATATATTTACATTTATATTCAACATAAATGGAGACCCACATTTAAAAATCAGAAAAATTCATATAAAATTCAGATTTCCATCTCACTCTTGAAAAATAGAAAAATCTGACCCCACTGAGTGGGCAGCATTGTCACTGTCAGCTGAAGCTGAGTAGTGATGACCCTTTCAAATGGGTCATGTTTTCTCCAATTTGCCACTATCCTCTCCAAGTCCATTTCACTTTTCACAACCTGCTACCCCTGTGGTCATTTGCATTTGAAACTCCTGGACTGATACTTAACCTAGAAAGGTGGGGTTCCTGGAAACCCTGCTAGGACCCAAGGACGAAAAGTGCCAGAAATGACAAGGCCTTTGTTTTTCAGTGAGACAGCTGAGGAGCCACCCCCGAGGTTGTAGAACTCCATGTCTCTGTGATGGAGAGCTAAGTGAATCCTGCTGAGGTGAGAGTGTGTGGTTGCAGTGAGTCTGGCTATTACCAACCTGAGGCTGAGGTCACCCCAGCTGCTCCCAGCGCCTGCAACTCTGTTTATTTCATTCTGGTTCATACCAGAGATTTATTTTTATGAACAGTGAACATTTTTTGCAACATTCCCTCATTTAACCTTCATTATCAAAGTCTCTGCCCAAAGCCCATATAAGCACCATTATTGCCCATATAACATTTTCCAACATAAACCATTTAAGGCATTTTTTTCCCATTTTTATTTATTTCTCTTCCGTTACATTTCATTTGAAATGTGCATGGAGGAGAATGTGTCTTGTTTTTATGTTGTCTCATATAGACCATAAGCCCTAATGGTGGGGGCTGCCTATTTTGGAGGTTAATAAGCAATGGGGACATTCATCATATGGAACAAACAACCAGGATATGCTGGCCTCTTAAAAAAGTACTAGAAAGGAGTTTTGTGTGACTGAGGAAATTGAAAGGAAAATAAGCCAGCTTCTTTGTCTTTTCTGAAAGTCAAGAAAAGAAGAAACATGATGGCTCCAAAAAAGGAAGCCAAGAAGATTAAAAGAACAGTGTTATTATATTACTCTTCAAATCACCCATTAATATGCAAATTCTGTGTGGAGAGTGATAGTATGTGTATCCTTGAGTCTCCAGTACTGGCCAGGGTCTGGTTCAAAGTGGGTAATTTAGCAAAAGTTTGCACTTGATTCTAAGAAACTCAACTGACTTAAGCAAAAATGGTAATATATTAACTTATAGAGTTGAAAACTTCAAGATCTGGGATCCCTGGGTGGCGCAGCGGTTTGGCGCCTGCCTTTGGCCCAGGGCGCGATCCTGGAGACCCGGGATTGAATCCCACGTCGGGCTCCCGGTGCATGGAGCCTGCTTCTCCCTCTGCCTGTGTCTCTGCCTCTCTCTCTCTCTCTCTCTCTCTCTGTGACTATCATAAATAAATAAAAATTAAAAAAAAAAAATAAAGTTTGAAAACTTCAAGATCTGTAGACACGTTTGCATCCAAAGACTAAGCATCTTTAGGATTCAGCTCCTACCACCCACCCACCTCCCATCCTCTCTAAACACTCAATCTACCTCCCCTCTATTGATTTTACCATAAGCAGGCTCTCTTCTGTTGATAGTCAGCTGTTCACCGGAAACTTTAGGCCTAATTAAACTTATAAGCTCTGTAACTCTGGTAATAAGAAAAAGAGAGAGAGAGAAGAAAGAAAGAAGGAAGGAAAGAGGGAAAGAAGGAAAAGTAGGAAGGAAGTGAAGAAGAGGGAGGGAAGGAAAAGATAGAGAGGGAAAGAAGGCAAAGAAGAAAAGAGAAAACAAAGTAAGGAGAATGAAAAAACAAGCCTCTCTTCCCCAGAAGTTCCATCAGTTTGGATCTCTGAGCAAATCACTATGGTCAGAGGTAAGAATTACCTAGATCAGAGGTCCTATCCTTGAGGACTGAGATTGGCCAAGGTAGCATGCATGCTGGGTGGGCATAAACAGTAAATGTCCACCACAGAAGGCATGGGTGATGTTGCAATGGAGAGAACCACAGGAGTCAGGAGCCCTGGGCACTTCCTTCCAGCTCTGGAATAACCAGTGGGGAAGTCTTGCATTTGCAATTTAATTCATAGCCATGAACCTATACTGCATTTTACTACCTGTGGAGACTATGCTAAAGCATGAGAAAGCAAAGTTGAAAAGCTATTGGCAATCATCAACAATCTACTAACTGGTGGGACCTACAGCTACAAAAACAAATCATTAGGAAACCTTGTGTTAGAAAAAAAGAAGTAGAAGTATGTGCAAAGTGCAGAGGTTTATCTTTGAATTCCCCTGGAAGCAGAACCTGAGATTAGGATCTCAGTGCAAATGACGGACATTTGGAAGGCAATCTAGAAAGCCAGGGTAGAGTGATGGGGAAGTGATCTGATAAAGAAAATATGCCAGTATAGGGGGGATTATTATACTATATTATATATAATATCACCTATAATAAATATGTATAATATCACCTATAATAAATAATACATTAGAGTTACCACCTATTATATAATAATATATATTATATGTATAGGTGGTAACTTGGAGGGTTACCACATCCATTGTGAGCAAGTGGAACATAATTAGCTGGAAACCCTGAAGGTGAGTATAGGTATGAACACATACCTCAGAATTATTTAATAAGCAAGGTGGGAGCTGATGGTGAAGAAACTAGGGTACTTATTTATGAAAGCCTGTCTACTACAGGCAAAGATTGCTGGAGTATGGGGCAGTAATTCCCCCAGGCATTTCTGGCCTGTCGTATGAGTGGACAGAGTGAGCTTCGAAGGCCAGGGAAAGCCCTCAGGTAAAGGAGTGCATCCTGGGTTGGCAGTCAGGTCAACAGCACTGAGATGGTGGGACTGGAGGCTACGGGTGTAGCAGGGGCAATATCCCATCTTTGGGTAGAAGTCATTTTGCTGCTCTTTCCTAAAATAAGGAAATTGAACCAGAAAATCTCCGAGGGCCTAATCAGCTCTAAAATCCTAAGATACAAGAGTTAGTCTAACAATCTTCTATTTTGTACTTCTATGTCAGCATATCTTAGGCTGGTTTTAGGCTTTTTTTTTTTTTTTGTAATATTTTATTTATTTATTCATGAGAGACACACACAGAGAAAGAGAAAGGCAGAGATACAGGCAGAGGGAGAAGCAGGCTCCAAGCAGGGAGCCCAATGTGAGACTTGATCCCAGGACTCCAGGATCAAGCCCTGGGCCAAAGCCAGGCTCTAAACAGCTAAGCCACCCAGGGATCCGCTCAGGCTGGTTTTAAAACAATTTAAAAATGGGGAAAATTAACAAGGCAGGAAACAACAAATGTTGGAGAGGATGCGGAGAAAAGGGAACCCTCTTACACTGTTGGTGGGAATGTGAACTGGTGCACCCACTCTGGAAAACTGTGTGGAGGTTCCTCAAAGAGTTAAAAATAGACCTGCCCTACGACCCAGCAATTGCACTGCTGGGGATTTATCCCAAAGATTCAGATGCAATGAAACGCCGGGACACCTGCACCCCGATGTTTCTAGCAGCAATGTCCACAATAGCCAAACTGTGGAAGGAGCCTCGGTGTCCATCGAAAGATGAGTGGATAAAGAAGATGTGGTTTATGTATACAATGGAATACTACTCAGCCATTAGAAACGACAAATACCCACCATTTGCTTCAACGTGGATGGAACTGGAGGGTATTATGCTGAGTGAAGTAAGTCAGTCGGAGAAGGACAAACATTATATGTTCTCATTCATTTGGGGAATATAAATAATAGTGAAAGGGAATATAAGGGAAGGGAGAAGAAATGTGAGGGAAATATCAGAAAGGGAGACAGAACATAAAGACTGCTAACTCTGGGAAACGAACTAGGGGTGATGGAAGGGGAAGAGGGCGGGGAGGGTGGGAGTAAATGGGTGACGGGCACTGAGGGGGGACTTGATGGGATGAGCACTGGGTGTTATTCTGTATGTTGGTAAATTGAACACCAATAAAAAATAAATTTATTATTAAAAAAATAATTTAAAAAATGTATGGGAAATGGGTGGGTTGGTAGGAGGTGGAGGAACCTGGGAGAGTGATAAAGTTAATAATCTCATTGTCAAAAAGTCTAGGACTTCACATAAGAATGTAGTCCTCAAAATAGCTTAACTTGCTTAGAGAAGATTTGCTTACATTGAACGCTGCGATCTTGCCCCTGTACTTTCAAGGTAGGATCACAGATTGCAGGCCATCTTAAGAGGACTCTCAAAGCTGTGGATTCATAGAGAAGATAAGTTGAGATCAAAGTGTGGTTATGAACTCCTGGTTCTTCAGGCTTGTAAGTGCTCTTCCCTCTGCATGGACAGAGACAAGAACCAAGAAGCAGATGTAGCAAACAAGGCTTTATAAAAGAAATGTTTTTTTTCTATGTCCAGAGTCTTAGATTGTATACCACATTCACATTTCCAAAGCTTGTTCCTAACCCAGGGAGATTGGTGATATTTGTTTATTATTTCTGGCATTTCTTGCCCTTGGAAGTGTTTTAGTGGCTGTTATGTCACAGAGCCCCCAAACACTTTTGCAATAGGTCCGTGGCTCTGTGGCTCTCCGTTCTAACAAAACCGTTTCCCAGAAATCTGTCTGTAAAACCCAAACCCCTGTGAACCTACACTGGGCCCTGTATTGGAGCATGCGAGTTCCAAGACACAGGTTTATCTTCGCATTTCTTAAGATGTGCTCTGGTAAATTAGATCCCTTCTCCATTTTTTCCCTCCTTTTCTTTTTCCATTCCATAGAACACCACTATTGTTGCTTTTAAATGAAGCTTAAGAATTGCATTTGATTGCGAAGGATGGAGCATTTAAAGTGGTAAGTGTGGGGATGGAAAAAATGAAAATCACATAATCCAATAAACCACGACAATGGAGGGGAAACTCTTCCTGAAGCACTCTTGACAATAAATGTTTCTAAATGCCTATGTGATCAACTCAGAAAGAATCGCATTTCTCTCTTGGTCCTCAGTATGCACACAATAGTGGATAGCTCACAGTTGTTTTCCTCCCTCCATTTAGGTAATTTTCTTTGGAAAGGATTTAATTTAGCAGATTTGGGGAGTGACTTGAGCATTGCTGAGCACTGTATGTTTTATTGGGAATAGAGAAAGGACACTCTTTTCTTATAGGGAAAATGCTATTAATATTCCTATTTTCCAGATTAGGAAACTGATCATATCTTCTTCTTTTCTTATATCCTAGGAAAGAAATACTAAAAACTGTGACCCTAATTACTACTTCCACTATTATTAATAATGACAAGTACTCATAATGCACCAGTTCACTTAATTTAATTTCACTAGTTAATAAGTATTATTGAACATCCTAAGTTTAACATAGTGCTAGACATTACTGATAAAAATAAGAGAAACAAGAAATTACATTTAAATATACCCAAATAGTGTAAAGGCTCAAGATAAAACCTTGGGAGCAATTATATACAGTGAGTTTCCTTAAACAAAATACTATTGCTTCCCAACACGATATCTGGAAGGAAAAACAGAGAATAAACTCTATGGTATTCTTAACAGAGTTTTTACCCAATCTTGACATGCTTTTAAAACTAAAATGTTTGAATAAAATTCTTAATGGACTCAGAATAAAAGTAGCACATATGTATAAAACATCTGTTAATAGAGGTTCATAAGAAAGAGATGCTTTCTTAAAACCAAACGAATAAAAATAAAAAAAAATTGAACAAAATTGAGCAAAAGAATTTTTTTCTTTGATTTCTTTTAATTAGGAATAAGTTCTAATTTGGTGATATTTCATGCTGATATTGCAAATAAACTTTATAAAATAAACATGCACACACATAGACACACAATTATTTTCCAGAACTTACAGACATATTGATGCTTTCCTGATTCATGTTTTAAATGATGTCATGATATTAATTTAGCTATATGAAATATAAAAATTTCTTCACGGAAAAGGCATTGTTTTCTTGACATGTAAAGAGTTTTCATAAACCACTAAGAACAAGCTTAATAAACAACGCAACAAGAAGAACAATAAAGCAATCTAATATAAATAACACACAACCCAATAGAAAATGGGCAGGAGATAAAACAAAAAGTCCACAATAAAAGAAATACTTTGCTCAACTTATACCAAACAATAAGACACCAATTTGGCCTCTCAGTTAAAATTTGGAAGACACTATCAAGGAATATATATTTCATTGGCCCCCAGATCACAATAAACATTGGAGGTAGTTCAAATGTTGGTCTCAATGCTCTTTATAAAGAGTGCAATTGTTTTTTCCCTTTATTCTTCTTTTATCCCCAGGCTGTGACTTTCTTTACTTTGTCCTCTTCATATTTTCCCTCCAGCAACAATTTTGGTTATGTCTGCACAGAATTCCTAATCCAAATAGTTGAATCAAAAATTGTTATAGAAAAAAAATTGTTTTAGATTGTGTATATAACAATAGAGAAGAAAAGTTCCATGCATCTAGATTCCTATGTAGAGAAAGTTACAACTGGCAGTCTCATAAGGGTATTCCTTATTAAGACCTTAGGTTTTTTGTTTTTTTTAAAGACTTATTTATTTGAAAGAGAGACAGCACACACGTGCAAGTGGGGGGAGGAACATAGGGAGAGAATCTTCAAGCAGATTTACTGCTGAGCCCAGAGCCCTGCACCAGTGGCTCCATCTCACAACCCATGAGATCATGACCCATAAGATCATTACCTGAGCCAAAACCAAGAGTTAGATGCTCAAGGGACTGAGTCACCCAGGTGCCCCTAAACCTTAGGTTTTAAATACAGTATTTCCATAGTTATTGACATTCTTTGAAAAGAGCTGTCCAGAGGAGATTAAGAACACTATCTTTTCCTTCTAAACACCAGCCAATAGGGAACAAAAAGAGAAGAGGGAGGCTATTTAATGAATTTGATTTCCAACTTAGATAAATTTCAATTTTTTTATTTTGAAATAAAAAAGTGAGTTAGCTAATCTATGAAATTTTCAATACAATAACCTTTTTTAAAAATTTAATGTAAAATTTTTAAATATAAATAATAATTCTCTTTAATGATCCTTTACATAACTTATCGCATTTAATTCTCAGAATAATCCTATGACATAGTGCTATTACTATTTCCAGTGTACAGATGAAGAGGCTGATATTTAGAGATTAAAGAACTTGTCCAAAATCATATTAGGAGTAATGGCAGAGCTTTGATTCAAACCCAGGCAGTCTCTTTCTAAAATCTGGATTCTTTAACACTGTAATTTTTTAAGATTTTATTTATTTATTTATTCATGAGAGACACAGAGGGAGGGGCAGAGACATAGGCAGAGGGGGAAGCAGGTTTCCTGCAGGGAGCTTGATATGGGACTTGAACCCAGGACCCGTGGGATCACGACCTGAGCAAAGGCAGACCCTCAGCCACTGAACCACACAGTGGCTTAAACTCTGTCACTCTATCTATAAACTATTGCTGCATCTAGAAAATAATTTTGTTTGCCCTCAGGGTATGGATCAGAATACATTTCCATAAAGATGAATTTTTTTTTCTTAGACTCTACTGCTCCTTTGGGTGATCCTGGTATTCAGTTATGTTTTAGAGAGGGCAAAGGGCATCTGCTCTGTGCTTTCCTCACCTCTAAGTTCTCCCAGTAGATTAGCTCCAAATGCTTCTTTGGTTGGATGTGCTCCAAAATGTTCTCTTTCATCTCTGCTTTAGAATGCTAATCAGCCTGAATCATCAAGCAGAATTCCCTATTAAAACAAAACAAAATAAAACAACAACAACAACAAAAAAAAAAAAACAACACAAAAGTAGACTAAGTCCAGTGATACATCAGAGGTTTGGCTAAGACCACAAGGAAAGAGCCAAAAGTCTACCATGTGCCATGATCTCTTCACAGATATTCTCTATCTAGCCTAAGAATATACAATAAAATCAGTGGGGAAAATTTTCAGAGAGAGAGATTTTAGCTTTATCTGGACTAAGCTTTTGACAATTGGAGTTCCCTCAGGAAGAAGTGAGAGCCCTTGTCACTGGACATATGCAGTAGAGGATGAATAATTAGTGAATAAAGTGTAAAGGGGAAGTGTAAAGGGCAGAAGTGTAAAGGGGTCTCAAAACTCAGATGAAGAATTAAACCAGTTCAGAAGTCTTCAACTTTGCTTTCTCATACATTGCTAAGACCACAACTATGCATATGGTACATCACAGGTAATGTGCTACTACTAATATAGAAAAATATTTGTAATTTGTTTTTTAAATACATAAATTAAAGTGTCTCTGTGTCTGTTTTTTGATAATAAGCAATCAAAACTATTAGACAGCTATAGAATAGCTAAGATATTGGAAAAAAGAATTGCACATACCCACAAACCAAATTATCTTTGTAGTGAGTAAACTTGATGGACCTACATCAATGGAAGATTCTTATCCTGTTCACATTGTTCTTCCCATTATTGTGACAGAATGGAAGTAGAAAATCATTATATGCTTGGCCTTTAATATTTCCTTCAAGCTTAGACACTATGATTCTGTGATTCTAAAGGACAAGGGAATAATAGCACAGAGCAGAACTTTTCTAGCCTCAGATCTAAATTGGGTTGTTAAAGGGCACAATTAACAGGTCATATTGCTAAGACTAAGTCTCTGCAACTTATGGCACTAGAATGGTAGGCTGGAACACTTGGTTCTCTCTGAGGTGTTGCATGGGGTAAGACAATAGAGGTATATCACTTCTCAAAGAAGTCAGGCCACCTGTATGAGACTCAAGCAGAAAAATACAGAGGGAGTGGGGGACGGGGGTTACTCTCCTAGCATTGATAGCTGGGGATGAAGTAAGGATCTATCTGAGGAAATTGTCTTAAACAACCACAAGGTTATGAGTATATATGTGTATTGGAGGAAGGAGTAGAGAGATCTAGATAAACTTGAAAAAATGAAGTGCCTGGCCATGAGGCTAGGGTCCTGGGCTCATGCAATTACTATGGCATCTGGGGCCTGGGGCACAGCACATTTACTGTAGCATTGGCACCAAAATCTGAGGTGTAGGCATGTGTAGATCACTCCCAAAACTAGGATCTGGGTCTCTGAGGCTCACCATGGTGACTTGAGGGTGGGGGAGACAGGATGCAGCAATGGGTATGTGCCCAGGGATGACAGGGAGTACTACTAGCCTGGGTCCAGGGAGTGTGTCACAGCAACAGCCTAACCCCCTGGGGATAGCAGGTCTAAGTCCCAGTTCAGGCCCCAGGGGACAGAGTGTAGAGCAGCAGCAGCCCAGCTCTTCTGACGGTGGGTCACATCTGTGACTTCGGACCCATGGGGCAGAGTTCAGAGCACCAGCTGCACAGCCTCAGTGGTGGAGGTCACTAGGCAGGGTGTAGAACAATGGCAACTCTAATTCTGTAGATGGCAGGCACTATGGTACCCCAGTCAAGAAGAGTAGACCGCAGCAACAACTTGTGCCATTTGGGGCAGGTGTCAGCACAGAAACACCTCCAGCCACAGGAAAGAAATGTAATGGCAGGGACTCCAAGCAGTTCTATCAGTTAAGTTCAGCATCAGTGAAGACTGCAGGGGTCCTTAGTAGCAAAGGATGCAGATGTTCAGGAAGGTGACAGGGATTTCTGGGATCCCCTTGTTTGCCTTTTCCTATGGGGTGAATTCCCTCTGAAGGGATCTTAACACTCAGCTGCTCTAGACTGGGAGTTGCCATAATGTAAGTAAGTACTTCCTATACCTCTCTATACCACAATGCTCAGTTTTCATATTTTCTAGAATTTCTGCTGTTTTTTCACTGTAGTCCAGAGCTCTCCCAGAGCTATTTTTGTCAGTTTCTAGTTATTTCTTATTTTAGTTGTATTCACGGGAGAGAATTTGAACCTTCCGGTCCACCACCTTGCTGACATCTCGCCTTGCAAAATTTCAAATGTATACAATTTTTAAATGTCAATTATATCTCACAGAGTTGAAGGAAAAAATATTTTCTTTAGGCAGAAAAGCATATCAGAGTACAACTTGGAATTACACAAAGAAATGATGAATATGGGAAATGGGATAAATGAAGGTAAAATTGAATTCATTTTTTCTTACTTTTAATTGTTCTAAAAGATAACTGATAAAGAAAAAATAGTAGCAGTACACTGTGCAATTATAGTGTACATAAAAGTAAAAGCACAAGTGATGGGAAGGAGAAATATTGGAATATATTGTTACAAAATTCTTACACTGGGACGCCTGAGTGGCTCAGTGGTTGAGCATCTGCCTTTGGCTCAGGGCGTGATCCCAGGGTACTGGGATCAAGTCCCATATCACGCTCCCCTCATGGAGCCTAATTCTCCCTCTGCCTATGTCTCTGCCTCTCTCGATCTGTCTCCCATGAATAAATAAATAAAATCTTTTTAAAAAATCCTTACACTACACATGAAGTGATATATTATTTGAAGCTAGACTCTAAGTAAATATGTATATTTTAAGCCAAAGAGCATCCACTAAAATTATTTTAAGAGGGAGGCATTATACACAAGTCAATAGAAAAGATAAAATGAAATAATTTTAAAATGTTTTATTAACAACAGAAAAGATATTAAGTGGGGAGGGACAAAGAACTAAAGAATAGAAAACAGGCTAGCAAGATGATAGGTTTTAATGCAGTCTTACACATATCATCTAAACACAACAAGTAAAAGACAAGAATTGTCACACTGGGTAAAAAAAACAAAGGTCTTTTTTTATATAAGAAATTCTCTTTAAATATAAAGGCACAGAGGGGTGCCTGGGTGACTCCATTGGTTAAGAACCTGCCTTCTTGAGCCCTGCATCAGCAGAGGGAGAAGCAGGCTCCCTGCAGGGAGCCTGATGTGCGACTTGATCCCAGGACTCCAGGATCACTCCCTGAGCCAAAGATGCTCAACTGCTGAGCCACCCAGGCACCTCCTAAAATATTTTAAACTGTATCAAATACAAAACAACATATTAAAATTTGTGAGATGCAGCTAAATAGTGCCAATGGGCAATTAATAGTATTTAATGCTTTTTGAAGAAAAGAATCAAATCATTCAAGTCACTACCTTAAGAAACTAGAAAAAGAACAAACTTAAAGTAAACCAAAAGAAGGAACTAAATATAAGAGCAAAAATCAATGAAATCAAGTAGAGGAAAACAGTAGAAAAAAAATCAATAAAACCAAAAGGTGGTCTTTTCAAAAACTCAATAAAAATTCATACGTCTTTAGCCAAACTAACCTAAATAAAACACAAATTATCAATATCAGGAACAAAAGAGGGATTATCACAGTCTAACCTACAGACATAAAAAAGTAAAGAGATACTTGTGATGAGCATTGGGTGTTGCCTGTAAGTGCTAAATCACTAAATTCTACACCAGAAACTAATATTACACTGTATGTTAACTAAGTGGAATTTAAACAAAAACTTAATTTAAACCAAAAAGCAAGGTAATACTACAAACAATTCCATATCCATAAATTTCAAATGAATCTATTCCTTGAAAGATATAAATCATCAAAACAGAAAGAAAATGATAACCTGAAAAGTCCTATATCTATTCAAGAAATTGAATTCATAATTCTAATTCTTCCAAAAAAGAAAACTGGGCCCAGATCGTTGCACTGTCAACTTCTACCAAATACTTAAAGAAAAAATATAGAAAATATTAACTGACTAGAAAAAGAAAATATTGTTTCAATGTCAATTCTCCTCCAATTTTATCTTTAGATTCATTGCAATCCCTATAAAAATCCAAGCAGTTTTTTTTTCAGAAATACTTTTAAAATGATAGCTAATTCTAAAATCTAAGAATGTATATAACAAGCAATGAACTAAAAGAAGCAAAATATTTTTAAGAAATAAGAATAAAGTTGGAGGACTCACATTACCCATTTTTGAAGTACAAATCTACTGTAAATCAAGATTATATAATATTGGTGGATGATAGAACAAAAATCAATGAACATAACAGAGAGCCCAGAAACAAACCCACAGATATAGAATCAAGTGACTTTTAATAAAGTTGCAAAGGCAGTTATAAAGTTAGGATAGTTTTTTCAACAAATGATTCTTAAATAATTGTATGTCCAAAAAAAAGTGAACTCTGACCTTTACATCATACCTTATACAAAAATTAACTCAAAATGTATCATGTTCCTAAATGTAAAATGTAAAACTTTGAAATTTCTATTAAAAAGTAGAAGAAAATATGTGTGATACTGGGGTAGGCAAAAGTGTTTAGGTATAACAACATAAGCATAATCCATAAAAGAAAAAAATAAGTTGAACTTTATTAAAATTTACTCTTGCTATGTGAAAGAAACTTAAGAGAATGAAAAAACAGGCCAAAGACTACACATGTCTGCAGCTCACATTTCTGACAAAGGACTTGGAACCAGAATATATAAAGAACTCCTAAGATTCAATAATAAGAAATAATCAATCTAATTTAAAATATGGGTGATAGATCTGAGCAGACACTTCAGTGCAGGAGATAGATGGTAAATAAGCACAGTAAAAATTGTCTGACATCACTAACTATTAAGGAAGTACAAACTAAAACCACAATGAGATTTAATAATTCAAATACTTAGTAGAATGGCTAAAACAAACAAGCAACAACAACAAATACAATACCAAGTTTAGGCATTGATGTGGAGCAACTAGAACTCTCATATATTGTTGGTGGGAATACAAAATGTAAAAGGCATTTGGGAAAGTTTCTTAAGTTTGGAGTTTTCTTACAAAGTTTGGAGGTTTCTTACAAAGGTAAACATAAAACTACCATACTTCATGTAAATGTAAAAGAAAAAAAAAAAAACCCAGGATGTGGCAGGAAAGATGGAACTCAGTCTGTGGCAAATAAATTTAAATGGATTTCAAATGAATCACATAACCACACTGAAGTGTTTGGAGACAAATGTAGCTGGCCTAAGTAACTCTAGAAAACAACGTTTTAAGAAGGTAGTATTATTAGGCTAAAGACAGAAAGAATTATACACGAATACTATAATTTAGCCACAAATTTATATAGGACAGGAACAAAGGTAGAAATTCTGAATCGCTGTATTTGTGTATAAGGTTGAACAAATATATACATGGTGTAAGTAATGAGAGTCAAGTTTCTTACTGTCATAGAAAGTAGTTAAAAATAAGGAAAGAGGGAAGACATAGAATGAACCCTACAGGGCTGGATTAAAGTTGAAGATATCAATATGGAATAGATAGATAAATAACTATAGGTCTGTATGTACACATGAATTAGTACACATACATATATTTCCTAACTCCATCTACTGAGAGAACCTAGAAAGAGTGAGACTTCAGCAGCAATAATCATACCTAGCACCCAGGCCCTCTATACATTCTCCAATAAAAGGAACCAGGCTTCTTGGAGACCTGGTTGGTTTCTGGGCTGAAGTAGAGAAATACGCGCCATAGACTTTGAGTATCTTACGGTGCCAGAAAGTAGGGAAGTGCCCAAGTGCTCAAAAACAAAACAAACAACAACAATAAAAATCCAAATGATAGCATATGGAAATAACACAGAAGCCAATCTGGAAATGCTGCCAATGACCAAAATTCAAACCATAAAGCAACAAAATAAATAATACTGGATTATAATCCAAGTAACAAAAATGTACACAAGCATATTAAATAAATAAATGCATGAAGGAGAAGTGAAAACTTTTCCTTACAGAAGAATTCCAACTGATGCATATAAAAGGAATGAGATATTTGAAATAGAAAATCACCATTGAAGGGATCCCTGGGTGGCGCAGCGGTTTGGCGCCTGCCTTTGGCCCAGGGCGCGATTCTGGAGACCCCGGATCGAATCCCACGTCGGGCTCCCGGTGCATGGAGCCTGCTTCTCCCTCTGCCTGTGTCTCTGCCTCATTCTCTCTCTCTCTCTCTCTGTGAGTATCATAAATAAAAAATTTAAAAAAAAATTAAAAAAAAAATCACCATTGAAGTATCACAGTAATAATTGCTGCAGGCAAGGTCCACCAATGGATGCTTATATCGGTGAGTAGAAATTTAGGCAGAAACAGAATATCTGTATAATCCCAAAGTATCTCTTCAAAAATATTTAGTAACTTCAAAAGGGAAAATATTAGGTTTACAGTGGAAAGTTCAGCCAGCCAGCCAGACAACAGATGTTAGCTAAGCGCTCAAGGTTAACATCACCAATAACACACATTGATACCATGTATCCCTAATATGTGCCTGGAATAGGGCACATCACCTCTGCTGTATTCTTCCCAATAATATCTAATTTCAATATAATCAAGAGAAAACATTAGACAAATTCAAATTGTAGAATATTCTACAAAATAATTTGCAAGTACTCTTCAAATGTGTCAAGGTTATGAAAGTCTAGGAAAGATAGAGGAACAGTTACAGATTGGAAATGACTAAGGAAACCTAAAGCTAAATGCAGTGTGAAATCCTGGGACAGAAAAAGGACATTGGTGAAAAAACTAGTAAAATCTAAATAAGTTCCGCACTTTGGTTAATAGTATTGTACCAAAATTAGTTTCTTGGTTATGTTAGCTGTTAGTGTAAGTGTACACTGCATGAAAGCTATAGGTACTATTCTTTGCAGCTCTTCTACAAATCTAAAATCATTTCAAATTAAAAATAATTTTCCAAAAGTAAACAAGTGTTTATTTATATGGTTACAAAACTAACTTTTATATCTAGAAGCAAAGCCCTGTTCTCTGCTTTCCAGGTTACTAGAAATTCACACCAAATTCATCTTTCACACCAAAAGCTTGTCATTAAAAGTGAAAAAAAAAAGTTGTCCCCTATAACAATTGTTTCCTATTCATTCTCTTTCACAGGTTGTTATGATTTTATCCTTGTTCATGAATCATAAGGATAAAAAATCAAGGGAGAAAGAAATCATTAAGAGGGTGAGGGTAAGTGAGGAAAATTCTGTTTGCTGGAAAAATTCCAAGCTGGTAAAGCCCTATTTTTAATGTTTGTTATTACTCACTTACATATGTATGTTTGTATGTACATACAGTCACCTGAGCCTGATGAGAGCCATGGATCACTGGATTAAATATTGCTTGCTCTCACTGCTTTTGGACTCTCTCTGATATCTGTGATCAATGCACTGCTGCACTTGGACCTTTTTCAAATTCCCACTCATTTTAACTGTTTCCCTGTGCCAAGGGAGGAAAATTTGAGGGAATAATGGAAATAACTTCACATGGTTTCCTCAATGGGTTTCAAGAACAGACCCAGCCCGAGCTTCCAAATGGAGAAGGCAGGCCAAGGCATGTTGAGCTCCATGGAATCAAACGATTTTGGGAGCTATAGGGGCCCATATCAGGTCACCTATCTTCCTAAAGGGCTTGCCCTTCTATAAATTTTTCTCCTTGAACAGTATCAGTATCAACATCCCATCAATTAAATTTGGAGAAATAGCGTGTTTCGGAGGGTAAGGGAAGAGATGCTTTTTATCATCAGGTTGCCTTATAAAGTAGAATTTGGCAGTTACCTGGGAGGACATGATTCTGACACTGTTTCCTTGGCTACAAAAAGGGAGAGAAAGCTGCCCTCCTCCATATCTTAGACTTTTTGTAAGGAAACAATGGAATAACTAAAACTAAAATGACACGAAAAAAATGTAGACCAGTTTTCATTGAAATGTTGGGATTCTCTCTTTCCATTCTCATTGCCCTTAGGGTAAAATGAATATTCTTTGAAAGTGTTTAACAAAGCCCTTCATATCTAACTCCATCCCTCCCCATTTCTCTAGACTCTCCTCTCTTCATATTCCTTATCTAGTCACACAGGACAGAGCCCCATTCTCTTACCTACATTATTGCCTTTAACTTCTCCTCCTTCCTGGAATGGTTCTCTTTGTTCTTATCCATTCCTGACTCCACTTCTACTGAGTAATTATTACTTATCTTTCAGGTTTCAACTTAGATAGTTATTTCTTCCAGAAAGCCATTGCCCAAATCCCATTCTCCTCTCAAATACCCAGAACCTAGTCCAATTAGTCTGTTTTAATATATATATCCCCTACCAATACATAAATTCCTAGAATGAAAGAATTTTCCTTTTTTACTATTACGTGTCTCCTAATAGGGTCTAGCACACGGTAGCTTCTCAATAAATGCTTGTTTAATGACATAAATTCCTAGAATGAAAGAATTTTCCTTTTTTACTATTACATGTCTCCTAATAGGGTCTAGCACACGGTAGCTTCTCAATAAATGCCTGTTTAATGAATGGATGAATGAATGAATAAATGAATAATTGACAAATAAATGCATGCTTTCAATACAAATTCTTTGACATAGGTCCTATTTGGGGGACTGAGATGTTGGGGAAAGCTTCCCAAAAACTAAACTAATGGAATAATTAATGAATATGTAAGAGAAAATTGTGTAGTGGAAATAGTCCTTTTAAACAAGGAAGACTCTAAAACTTAAATCTTGGGCTTACTATTATTATTGTTATTATTTTAGATATAATAGTATAGTAGCTTACATTTATTTACTCTAACCACATGCTCTGCAATTGGCTAAGTGCTTTGTACATATTACCATCTTTAATCTCCCCCATAATCGTATGAAGTCAATATAGGTTTTAGCCCCTTTTGCAGATAAGAAAACAAAATCAGAGAGGTTAGGTTGCTTATCCAAAGAGAGCAGAGTCAAAATTTATATCCAAGAATGCTGGAACCCAGAGCCTGAATTGTTAGAAGCTACATTCTCTCAACTCACCAAGTACCTGTCCTACCTCCCTCCCCAGACAACCAATCTCCAAGGTCTTTAGGTCCCCAAAGTACAGCAAAACTAGTTTAACTCCAATCCTGGCTGAATTCTTGAGTTGGGGCTCGGCATTATTCCCCATCATCTTCTCACTTACTAATAAGTCTACCCTATCTAGTGGTTCTGATTGCAGTTTCTCTCTGCTCAAACCCGGGGCAACTATTTCTCTCACGGATCCCTATCTGAACTGCTAAGTTTATGCTCTAATACAATTATGTAGCTCTCACTCCCCTACAGATCCTCTTTTTTCTTCATTTGCTTCCAATAAAGAGACATTATTTGTTTGGGAGCTTTCCAGAGTAACATGAATCCATCTTTTGAAAACTAGGCCCTGCATCTGGAAAATCGAATGATGCTTTGGTGTTGGTTTAGCAAGAAAGTCGGTCTGTGGAAACAGCATTGTTATTTTATTATCTTTAATGCTTTTAAGCCATATTAAGCAGATTTAATTTCCAAAGATGTCTTTTGTTGCCACCACCCCTTTTTTTAAATAGACAAGTCAGTTTCTACTTTCAAACTGGTTGCTTTCAAATATGCTACTGAGCATTGATTTGGCCACTTAGCTGAATTAGCCAAATGGTCCATCTGTACCTTCCTGCCCTTCCCCAGCAAAACAGGTGTTGCCTTTAACATAATGAGAAGGATTTTTCTTATCAGACTACTTCTTATCATAAAATTAAATACAGGCACATCTCAGAAACTCAAATCCATCATATAAATAAAAAAGCATACTCCCTCTGTCCACAAACCGCAGTTCTCTTAAGAAAGAGATGTCTGACACCTCCTAATCCATGAACCAGAGAGATTTTGATCACCCTAGCCTTCCCAGTATGGTTCTTTATTCTTTGCATCAATACATGCTCTAACTGGAGAGGCTCACAGTGCCAGCATGTGATAGTTTCAGTAATTATTTCATCTGCAGACCAAGAGACTGCTCTGTTTCTTCACACCCCAGGTAAGATTCTGAATCTTGGAAAAGCTGAAAACAGCTGGTGGCTGGTTATTCACTTGTGTTTCCTATCCTTGAATAAATCAAATAAGAAAACACTGCAAAGATAAGACTTCTTTATTTTAAAGAAGAAAATTAAAAAGAATTTATTCTTATATTTAAAATTCATATACTAAGATACCAAATCAGACAGTGAAGGACATCACCATGATTATAGAGCTAAATAACAATGGAGTGAAGGGCAGACTAAAAAGACTGCCATGAATTTCCTCACCTCAATTGAATTTGTTAATCAAAAACTAAATTTGCTTGCAGAATGTGTCCTTTAGCATAAACATACAGTTAATTGTTTAAAAAATAATCAACAAGGATTTATGGAACTGAGAGTAAACTCTGCCCATTCTATTAAGTTGATTGTAGATCATAAAAGGGGATTATAAGGACACCTGGGTGGCTCAGTCGGTTGGGCCTCCAACTCTTGGTTTCAGCTCAGGTCATGATTTTGGGGTCCTGGAATCAAGCCCTGTGAGGGGCTCCCCACTCAGTGGGAAGTCTTCTTGTCTCCCTCTCCCTCTGCCCTTCCCCCTGCTCATATGCTCCCTCTCTGAAATACATAAATAAATCTTTTTAAAAATTTTTAAAAAGAGGATTTTAAAATATAAAGAACCTAAGGTCTGATGCTAGAAATGATCCACTATTATTTCATGTCATTTGTCAACTAGCTGGAAGATGAGATCTGTCTTTTTCATTAAATTATACAAACGTCTGCAGTGGGATCTTAATATAGAAGAACTCCTCACCCAGTGCTGATGAGGATGATCTATAGGGTTAAAAGAAAGAGCTTCAGTTTTACTTTTTCTCTTTTTCTTCTATTATAATCCATTCTACTCAAGAATTCAATTGTTCAATCATTGCACACCAGCAAATGACAGTGTTAGATGTGCATAAAAGGACCCCAAGCAGCTTCAAATAACAAAGCTTTCCATTTATTTGTATGTTAACTAAACACATATTCATTACCAATAGCTAAAGCACCACACAGTTATTAAATCTACCATGTGTAAATATATTCAGGGAAAACTCTTTTTTTTTTTAAATTTTTTCCTTCATACCTAATTATGTTTAACACTATTATTTCAGTATTTGCTCCTGGTTGGAGATTTGAGACATGGTCCCTGACTTTGAGAACCATCTAGCATCCCTACTTGGAAACTCCTGCGAATATCTAGCCAAGAAAAATCCAAATGGTTTAAGGACAAATAATAAAAAAGGAATAAGTACAGCATTGATGCAAGTATACTGTGGGGAAAAAAGTGAAGACGGGCAGCAAAATTCACCAATAGATAAAAACACTCACTGGAAAAGTGTTTTAAAAAAAACAGATTTTGTTTAAAGTGACTAGAGTTCATTTCATGAATTTAAAAACAATAATGAGGCAATCATGCCTACAAAGGAATACTACAAAGCAGAGACACAGAATGCCAGATGATGGGTGATAAGACTATAGAAGATGAAACATGAACTGGGAAAGTTCAATAAGAAATACAAAGAAAAATTAGACTAAAATCCATCTACCATTGAACAAGCAAATGGGAGAAAAGACACTGCAGGATGTTCAGTAAGGGAAATAATAGATAGCAACAAGAAGGGCACACAATATAGAATAGAGTTTAAAAGGATTAATGATTAAAGATAGATTTAAAAAAAGATAAGAAAATGCAGCAATCATGTAATTGGAGTCCATAGTCAATAAAACAAAAGCAATGGACCAGAACACATATGGAAAATAAGATCTAAGAAAACTTTATTTTTTAGAGGTGATTGAATTTACCCACTGAAAGATGGTAGCATGTACCAGAAAAAATTGATACGAGAAGATAAACAATGATAATATCTGAGAAATTCTTGAATTTTAAAGACAAAGAAAGAATCCTCTGGAGTCAGTAAAACACATTAAATCACTTATAAGGTGGAGAAAAATACTCTCAGATTTTTCTACTTCACTATTCAGTAGCAAGAGACAATGAGAAATACCTATATCATTGTTTGCAAACTTTACCTCAAAAAAAAAAAAGGTAAACAAATATTGAACTCTGGTTAATAATATGCATGCTGAAGTATTTGGAGGACAGTTTGTACTGATATTACTTATTTTTAAATGCATGGAAAAATAAAATGGATTGAAGAATGAACATAGTGATGGATAGATGGCTAAGTATGTGATAAAGCAAATACAATAAAATAGTAATTGTAAAATTCAGATGGTGAGAATAAAATATTTATTGTAAAGCCCTTTAGCTTTTCTCAAAATTTGAGTTGTGAATCCTTAGCCTCAAATACTTCTATCAATAAGAAAAAGAATGAAAACAAAAGAATTTTACGTGATTTTAAGTTATAAATAAAACAATAAACCAAAAGCAAACAGCACGAGAAGCTAAGACAAATGAAACTAGAAAGTAATGAGTTATATAACAAAAGAATAGGATAACTAATGACAAAGGCAAAAGCAAGTTATTTTTTAACTTTGAATTTTGCAATACTTTTTGGTATGCAGAAAAATTACAAAATCAGTACATAGAGATCCTGTATGCCTATTATTCCACTTCCCCAATGTTAACATATTGCATAACTGTAATGCAACTATTGAAACCAGACAATTAAACAAATGCAATACCATTAACTAATCTACATACTTTATTCAAACTTGTCAGTTTTCCCACAAATATCTTTTTTCTGGCCCAGGATGCATTCCACAATTTCACATTGCATTTAGTTGTTTAGTCTCCTCCAATATGTGATAATTCCTAGTCTTTTCTTAACTTCATGACCTTGACATTTTTGATGAGTATTTGTTAGCTATTTTCTGGAACATCCTCCAATTTGGGTTTCTCTGGTATTTTCTCATAATTAGATTCAAGTTTGTATCTTTGGCAAGAATATACCCGATGTCTGTATGTCTCATTACTGATGATGTTAACTTGGTAAGGAGGTATATGCTATGTTTCTGCATTGTAAAGCTACTATTTTTTCCCCTTTGTAGCTAATAAATATCTTGTGGGGAAACACTTTGAGACCATGTAAATATCTTATTTCTCATAATACTTTCACTGATTAATTTCAGTACCCATTGATGGTTCTTGACTGTAATTATTGTAGTCTCTGGCTAATAGTGCTTTCTATTTTTATCATTCCTTCTATATTTATTGATACAATACTACTATAAGGAAGAGCTGTGACTCTCCCTAATTTATTCATTCAATCATCTACTTATATCAAAAGGGACCCATGGATAATTTATTCTATTTTAGAGATTATATGCAATCTATCATTATTAATTTTCTTGTCCAAATTGTCTCGGTTTTGGACACTGGGAGCTTCTTCAAGTTGTTTCCAGTGTCCTTTCAAATGTGTCTCCATCAATTAAAAATATTTCCTTACTTCTGGAGCCACAATTTTCCCTAGGCTTATCTTGTATATTTTCTATGCTACATCCTTGAAATCTTCTATTTCTTAAAGAAGCTCTGGTTCCCACTGTTGGAGAATGTTCTGTGGAAAGCACAGCTGAAGTGCTAGGTGTGCTCATTGCTTCTGGAGTGTCTAGCTCCTCTCTGTGGACACACCTAGGAAATATATGTACGTATACTAACACTTGCGTACACACACATATCTATGCTTACTTCTGTATCTACCTATCTGTATATATTAAAAACTATTAGTTCAAATTGATATCTCTAATTTTAACCTAGCGCCACATGGCCTTCTCCCTTTCCTTATTTTAACTTGTTTTTCTGGAATTCTTTCATTATCTATATATACTACATGTATTAATTTGTTCAATTCTAGTACACACATAGTTTCAGGCTTGCTCACCATATCCCAGTGAGAACCACATTTAGTGCCTAGCATACAGTATTTGTGTACAGTTCTTTTTGCCTTTAGCCTTACAGTGTAAACATACTGTTTCCAAAGTTACTTAGGTTTGTTCTTTTCTTCCCCATGCCCCTCAGTGTGGTTGTTATTCATATGTAATACAGTTAGTTTCATTTGTGATTTTTATATTCTATTTTGGATTCCACCCATATTCTGGTGGATACAATTTTTTTTCAGTATGTTAAGTATTACAATGTTTCTAAGCATCAGAGCTATACAAAAACATTCTTAGTAATGTATTGTTCCCACTCAGCTCTCTTACCCCATTGTCATTGCCTCATTCTTTTCCCTCCATTACTACCTATCCCTGTGGATAACCAATCTTAGCTTAGCTTTATGGTGTGCCCTTCTTGTATTTCTTCTGCCCAGATAAAAAGACACATGTATTTTAAAATATCCTTTCCTTTCTTATCTGAAGAGTATACGTATTCTTTTGACCTTTCAAAACCTGGTTATTTTGAAACTAAAATAAAAGATAAACCACCTAGCCTAAACAAGAAAAAGAGAAAAACAAATTTTTAAATAAAATTATAAAAGGTAATAATTACAAAATAAAAGTAAGAAACATTTGCTTTGGGTGCCTGGGTGGCTCAGTGGTTGAGCATCTGCCTTTGGCTCAGGTTGTGATCTTGGGGTCCTAGGATCAAGTCCCGCCTCAGGCTCCCTGTGGGGAGCCTGCTTCTCCCTCTGCCTATGTCTCTGCCTCTCTCTGTGTCTCTTATGAATAAATAAAATCTTTATTTAAAAAAAATTTTGCTCAAATCTATGTCAAAAAAAGTTTGAAAACATATATGAAATAGATAATATTCTTGGAACATATATTTTACTAAAGCAGACTCTAGAAAGGATCAAGAAATGTAAACTCTGATTTTCAAAGAAGACATAGAGAAATTAGTTTGGTTATAATCATTCTCCACTCCTGCATCTCTATATGTCTAAATGATTTCACAGGGGAATTCTTCTGATCTTAAAAAAGTAAATAATTCTAACACTACCTAAAATGAAACGAAAACCTGGCAAATATTAAGCATGTGCACCTATAGACACACATACACATACGCAAATAAGAAAACTATAGGCCAAACTCACTTATTAATATTGAAGTTTATTAAACAAATATTAACAAACACAATCTAATAGCATATTAAAAAAATACACCTGACCAAGTGGGGTTTATTCTAATAATAACAGGAATTTTCAATATTAAGATATCTATTGGGATACCTGCATGCCTCAGTCAGTTAAGCATTCATCTCTTGATTTTGGCTCAGCATGCTCTCAGGACTATGAGATTGAGCCCTGCATCAGGCTCCATGCCCAGTGTGGAGCCTGCTTAAGATTCTCTCTCTCTCTCCCTCTCCTCTACCTCCCCTCCCTAAGAAAATGATATCTATTAATATGATCTATCATATTAACATAGATTAAAGTATACAAATCTTTTGTGATCATCTCAATGGATGCTGAAATGTCATTCAAAAACTTTGATCATTCTTAACAAAAATATCCAATAGGATTAAAAAAATCTTTCCTCAAGCCAATGATCACTGGAAAGCATGAGAGTCATTTTGCTCAACAAATGTTCTATTGACATTTTACCCCTGAGTCACTCACATACTAAATTCCAGAAGCAACTTTCCTGAATTATTATAGAAACAAAATATATACCGACATTCCCTAAGGTCATTCTACATTCCCAAAGGTCCCTCTCCGGAATTCATATTACCCTAATGTGAGAACCACTGAACAGTAAGTATTTCCACTA
Source organism: Canis aureus (assembly GCF_053574225.1). Lineage (NCBI taxonomy): Eukaryota > Metazoa > Chordata > Mammalia > Carnivora > Canidae > Canis > Canis aureus. Next base: position 53,920,919 of record NC_135614.1, read on the forward strand.
CAATGTCAGTCAAGACAAGCATACAGTACCATTACACTATTCTTTAATATTGTATAGGAAGTACCAGAAAACACAGTTACAAAAGAGAAAGAAAATAAATGTATGAAAATTAGAACTGAGATTAATCTACTACTTTTTTTAAGTTAACACTTGTATACCTGAAAAGACCTAAGAAAATTATTAAAAATGACTATAAAATAACCATTGAGTGAAATAATAAGATTGAAAATTTGTGTAGAGAAATCAATAATCTATATGTATAACCATATGCATAAACAAAAACCAGTTAAAATATACGATGAGAAAAGAGCATATTTATACTGGCACAACATAAATAAAATTATTGGGGATAAATTAACTAAAAAATATGACACTAAGTAAAAAGAAACTTTAAAACAGAGATGAAGGGTACAAAATAACATTTAAATAAATTAAAACACCATATTATTGGGCAGAAAGACTCAAATAATAAAGATAACAATTCTTCTTTGTTAATTTATAAATGTACTGTAATCCCAATTTTTTTAAAAAGGGTTTTTTTTTATAGGGGTAGTTTGGTAGCTCCCCCTTGCCCTCTCTCTATATGTATGTGTGTGTATACATAAGATGACGGGTAAAAGTTTGGAGGAAAAGGAAGGGTAGAACCTTTCAAGAGCAATGAGAAGATTCTATCCTTATCAAATATTAAAATATAAATACTCCGTCTCAGCATAGTGCTATTTAAGTGCTGAAAGAAGAAAATCACCAATCTAGAACTCTGTAGCCAACATAATTATCCTTCAAAAGTGAAGAAATAAAAACTTTTTCAAACAAACAAAAATTGAGGGAATTAAACCTGGCTTGCAAAAAACATCAAAAGAAGTTCTTTAGGAAAAATAAATATGATATGAAACTCTGATGAACATTTAAAAAGGAGCATTAGAGAAGAAATAAAGAAGGTAAAATAAAATCTTTTATTTGTTCTTAATTCATCTAATAGATAATAATTTGTTCAAAATAATAATAGCAATATATATTCAATGATTCTAATTTGTAGATAAATGAAATAAATGACAGCAATGTCATAAGGTATAAGAGGGAAGAATTGAGAATACTGTGTTATAAAGGAACCTTATTACCCATGAAGCAACATATTTAATTTTTATATATGTAGCATATAAAAAAGATATATATATGTCCATGACATAGTGTCTATATATAAATAAACTTCAATATATTATGTATTGCAAACTTAGGGAAACCACTAAAAGAATTTTAAAAGCAAGTATGATGGATATACTAAGAAAGCAAAGAAAATGAAATTATATGAAATGATAAAAACAGTGAAGAAAAGGAGTGGAAAACAAAAAAGATACAAATATATCAATAATCACTTTATATCATTAAAGATTTTTTTGTATTTATTATTTTTGAGAGAGAGAGAGAGAGAGCACATGTGCGCACAAATGAGGAGAGGGACAGAGGAGAAAGGAGAGAGAGAATCTCAAGCAGATTTCACACTAAGCACAGAGCCCAACACAGGGCTCGATCTCATGATCCTGAGATCATAACCTGAGCTGAAATCAGGGGTCAGATGCTTAACAGACTGAGCCACTCAGGTGCCCCTCAATAATCACTTTAAATGTGAATGGTATAAATACACCCAAAAAAAGACAAAGACTGTTGGAGAAGAGTTTAAAGAAAAAAAAAAAAAAAAAACAGGACCCAATTATATGCTGTCTACGAGAAATCTACACTAAGCATAAGACATAGATAAACCAAGGGATAAAGAAAGACAAAACATGTTAATACTAATCAAGGGAAAGCTAGGGTAACTATATTAATTTCAGAAAGTAGACTTCAGAGCAAGGAATATTATCAGTGATAAAGAAGGTATCAGATAATGATAAAGAGGTCAATGCTCCAGGAAGACATAACAATCCTTACTGTGTATGTGCCTAAAAATAGTGTCAAAATATAATATGTAAAAAATGATAGACCTGCAAGAAGAAATAGACATATCTGCTATCATATCTGAAGACTTCAACACCCCTCTCAGTAATTGACAGATCCAGCAGGTAGAGTATCTGTGAACGTATAGTTGAACTGAATAGGACCATCATTCAACTGGGATCAAAACTGTCTTTGTTTCCCGATGCCCTGAGTATTTATGTAGAAAACCTCAAAGAATCATTGGAAAAAAATCTGGACCTAGTAAGTGATTACAACAAGGTTGCAGGATACAAAGTTAATATACAAAAGTCAACCACTTTCCTATATTCCAGCGATGAATAATTGGAATTTAAAATTTAAAACACAGCACCATTTACATTAGCACCCCATTAAAATGAAATGTTTAGGTATAAATACAACAAAATATATACAAGATCTATATAAGGAAAATTCCAAAACTGATGAAAGAAATTAAATATCTAAGTAAATAGATATTCCACATTCATATATAGAAAGACTCGACATTATTAAGATGTCAATTCTTCTCAAATTGATGTAGAAATTCATTGCAATCCCAATAAAATCCTAGTAAATTACTTTGTGTATATCAACAAAGTGTTTTTAAATTTTATATAAAAAAGGTAAAAGACCTAGAATAGCCAACCCAACACTGAAGAATAATAGTCAGAGGAGTAACTCTACCTCAATTTAAAACTTAATTACAAAGTTAGAGTAATTAAGACAGTGTGGTATTGGCAAAAAGTAAGTAGATCATAGAAAATAATAAAGATCCCAGAAAGAGACTCATACAAATATAGTCAACTGATCATGATAAAAGAGGAAAGGTTAATTCAATAATGAAAGAATTATTTTTTAAAACAAATCATGTTGGAACAAATGGATATTCACACACGAAGAAATAGGTCTGGTCCTTGTACTTTTCATACAAATTAACTCAAAATGGATCATCTTAGACCTAAATGTAAATTACAAAACTATAAAATTTCTAGGTGAAAACAGGAAAAAAATCTAGGTGACTTTGGGTTCAGTGATGAGTTTTTAGATATAACACAAAAAATACAATCCATGAAAGAAAAAGTGTAAGTTAGACTTCATTAAGATTAAATCTTCTGCTCTGCAAAAGACTTTCATGAAAATGAAATGGCAAGTTACAGAGAAAATATTTGCTAAACATATTCAATAAAAAAATTGTATGCAAAATACAAAAAAAAACAAAACAAAACAAAACAAAAAACAAACCCTCCGTGTATCTGGGTGGCTCAGTCAATTAAATGTCTGACTCTTGATTTTGGCTCCGGTCATGATCTCAGGGTCCTGAGACTGAGCCTCACATCACATACTGGTTCATCAATTTTAATAAATGTAATACCCTAATGTATAATGTTAATAATAGGGAAATGTGGGGGAGGACAGAGGGAGCATATGGGGACTCTGTGCTCTCTGTATCTCAGTAGTTTTGACTCAAATTTTCTATCAACCTAAAGCCATTCTAAAAATAAAGTCTGTTAACTAAATTTTTAAAAGTAATGATGAAGCTAAGCTCTCTGTATATTTATATGAAAAGACTTATCAAAAAAAAAACAAAAAACGAAAAGACTTATCAGATGCATGAGTGAGAGAAAATAGCAAGAGCAGAATAGTGTATGAAATACGTTGCCTTTAATGTAAAAGATAAGGGAAGAAATGAGAAAATACATTCATATTTGTTTATGTGTAAAAAGCTTCAGAAGAATATCTATGAGATTAACACCTGTAATTACCTGTGGTTTACAGCTGAGTTGAAGGCTAGTATTAAGACAGCAACATTTAGATCTGTCACATGACGGTAGCACTTTTTAATTTTTTTAAATATGATTTAAAAAAATGAACCTCTCTGAAGGTTTATCTCTGCTCTACAGGAAACCTAAACATGAACATCCCAGAACAAATACAGTATTTTCATTCAAAACTCTGAATAACCCTCTAGAATTTACCCTAAAGAGACTTTCACGTCTGCATAGTACACTCAAAGAAACTACAAAGATATTTATCACAGCATTATTTGTAATAGCCAAAATTTTGGATACATCTAAATATACATTGACAAGAGGAATTGGTTAAGAGAAGTATAGCAGAGACGTATTGGAAATTGCAAAGGACCAATTAAAAAGAATAAAGTAGACTTACATGCACTGATGTGGAAAATGTCCTTGACATATTGTTAAGGTACGAATAAAGATGCACAAAAATGTGGACAGAAATTTTTCAAATAAAATTTTGTTTGTAAATGCAATAAATAAAGATCTGGAAGGATATACAACCAACTGAAAACAGTGCTTACCTCAGGGGAAGTATGTGCGATTTTAAAGGTAAAAAGGGAAAGGTTTACTTTTTACTCTTTCTACTTCCTATTGTTTGACTTTTTTCCCCATGTATTGCTTTTTATACATGAATAAAAATATAAAGATTTTTAAAAACCCAGTGGAGTGTTCATGTCCAGCAGCAGCAGCCATCTCAGGGGCTGTTTGCCATTACTCTGTTCATTTCTTTTATACCAGGAAGGGCTAAAGGAACCTCAGTGTTCTCCATAGCATTGTTAACCGGGGCACTGAATCTAACTTGCTATACCCTGTAATTGGATCCTTCCAGTAAAGCTGCCTCAATAAAATGTCCCAAGTGCTGCAGCCAAGTGTTTAGGAGGCACATAGGACCCTGGTGGCAGCTTTGGGGGTGGAGAAGGGGGCCTGGGTCTGGGGCCTGAGTCTAAAATGCTGTAGGAGGCATGCATTAATGTCCCAGCAAGCTTAACTAGCAACAGAAGAGCACGTCTGCATTTTCCATGCAGGCTTAGGGAGCCTTGTTTGCAAGGTTCAGGATCCCTGGTGAGCAGTTTTCTATGGCTTCAGTTACAGCACAATTGCAAAAATATTAATGCAATGAGACTTTTGTATAACTACCTTAGGAAAGGGAAAAATTAGCTCTGTGGTTTCTCCAGCAGGCATTCATAACTGCTAATAATGAACATATTTCAAGAAGGAAGGGATTGTTGAGAATTGTCCCCTAAATCTCACCTTGCACAATACCTACAATGATGGACAGAGAAAGGCCTACAACTTCCTGTCTCCTTGGTCCAGAATCATGATGTAGGTTTCATCCACATGATCTTCCCTTTTATTCTTTCATCTCCAGGAGCCACAAATTCCCTTATGATCTAAGGAATAAGTTCTACACCTTGGTCATTTTTGTTTTAGGGCTTCAAAGTCTCATAGCTGAATCCAGATGTGGCCTTTTAAATCATGCCAGCTTAGAGTCCCAGAGTGATGTGCTTAACATTTGTCTGCCTCACTCCCCCTTGTTCACACAAAGGGAATAGAGGTCTTCAAGGATGAAGGATCAGGCACAAAGTTAGCACTGAATTCAGGTCTCTGGAATTTTATTTCCAGATTTCTGAGGTCATGAGTTCATTCCTTCATACTTTCATTCATTTCTTCGTTCAGTAAACACTTATTGAACAAATATTATACACAGAAGAAAGATAACATTATAGTTAAAAGTGCCAACTTTGGAACCATATGGTGTTGGTTGTCACCTGAGCTCCAATACTTTTTAGCTGTGTGACCTGTATTTATTTTTTTAAAAGATTTTATTTATTTATTTATTTATTTATTTATTTATTTATTTATTTATTCATGAGAGACCCAGAGAGTGAGAGAGGCAGAGGCACAGGCAGAGGGGGAAGCAGGTTCCATGCAGGGAGCACGATGTGGGACTCCATCCCGGGACTGTGGGATCACACCCTGAGCCGAAGGCAGATGCTCAACCACTGAGCCACCCAGGCATCCTTGTGTGACCTTTATTAAGTCATATAGCCTCTTTGTATCTGCTTCCCCATATTTAAGTGGGAATAATGGTGGAACCTCACAAGATTGTTGAGAACACATGTAGGGGGCTTAAAATAACTTCTAGAATAAAAATGGTAGCTACTACTTGTATTGTTACTATAACTCCTATTCTTACCACTTTTATCATTATGTACCAAGCATTGTACTGTGAACTTTGGACATAATGATAAAAAAAAAAACCAATATGGGATTTGCTTTCTCAAAATTTACAGATTAGTGGTGGCCTAAACATCCTTCATATATAGGGAACCACAAAACAAACTGTGAGATTGCCATTGTGACTGGTGCTTCCAATGAGATATGCTAGGGTGTGGTGCCTGGGACCAGGGACAGGAGAGAGTGGAGGGGAAGAGAGCTTGGATTTAACCTAGTCAGAATAATCAGATAAAGCTTATCCAGGGAAACAGTGTAGTTCTGAAGTGTAAAGAAGGATTTTACTAGGCAAAATGGGAAAAGAAGAGTCTGAGTAAAGGAAAAGAATGTGCAAAGGCCCTCTGGCAGCTATCTGGAACTACAAAAATGCACACGTGGTTGGAGCATAGATATCAAAGATGGGACAAGATGAAGTTGAATCCTTATAAGCATCACATCTCCTGGGGCCTGGTAAGCACTTTAATGGTTTCATTATTATCCTACATACAATAGGAAGCTACTGAAGAGTTTTCAGCCTGGGAGTGCCATGATTTCCATTTTGAAAAAATCACTCTACCTGCTAAATAAAGAATGGTTTGAAGGAATGATCCTTCTTGAGTATCTATTGTCTGTCTTTGTTGGCACTCATTTCACTGTATATAAATGGAGAAGAGTGTGCATCCCAGAGACAAAGTCAGTGATCTTTATAAAAGTGGAAACCAGAGAGATATCTAGAGAGGTTGAGTGTAGAAAGTGGGATAGGAGAATGCAAATTTAGCCCGCTTGACAACTTAGGGAACTGCACACCTCCTTCTCTAAATGGTCACCACATCAAACAGGGATGGGAGTAATTTGTTGAAAGCAATGGAAACTGGTTCTGGACACCTATAGCAAAAAAGGGATTTGTTGGAAGGTGTAGAGGTATTCTAGAATCAAAGGAAGGTTGCAAAACCAGGCTCAAAACAACTAGAACCCAAGTGGCTTAAAGCATCTTGGTAGAGGAGCCAATGGAGAAGAAATTTCCACCTCTTTCTCTATCCAAAAAGAAATTGGAATGGATGCTAAACAGCCAAAAAATAACAGACACCCACTAGAGTATTGGTTCATGGAAGGATCTTCATCTCCCACACCTAATCATCTCTACCAGGCTCCCTTCCATGAATCCCCTCAAACATGCTTTTACCACCCCATCAGATTCCATGCCATCTGATCCACCTTCCTAAATGATACCGTGAAGGAATGCCTCCATACTCCACCCTCCAGTCATGGGCTCCCACCTGGTCTCCAAATTTCCATGTTTGCTGCTTGCTGATGAACAACCTTCTCTATCTTGGATTTTTAAAGACAGTAATTTGTTTGCTGGCTACTTTCAGGGATATGTAGTAGAGTAAGAGAAAGAGCACTGGGTTTGAATACAAAGAACAGGATGCGGCCTTCTGCTCACCGTGTGATCTTAAATAAATTGCTTTCCCTCTGTGAACCTCAATTCCTTCATCCCTGAAATGGGGGCAGTAACAACAACTACCTCACAGATTCTGAGACAATCAAAAGAAATAGTTAATGTGAAAACATTTTAAAACCAGTGGTTCTCAACCCTTACTACACTTCAGAATCTCCTGTTGTTTGTTTCTTGAAAGACAGATACTTTTCCCAGATCTGCTGTATCAGAATATTCAGGGATAGATCCTAGGTAGCTGTATTTCTAAGAAGTTTCAAACGTGGTTCAAATGTGCAGCCAAGGTTGAAAAATATTATGAATACACATTTTAAGACATACACACTCCTGTCCAACAACACTGACACTTCTGTAGTCTGGCCACAATGCTCTAATCCTTCTCCCTGCTTTTATTCTTAGGCCTCTCCCCATCACCCAGCACTGAAACTGTTCCAGGACCCTTCAATCATTGTCGATGAGACATCAATATTTTCTCTTCAATACTCCCAAGTGCCTCTCATTGCTCTTAGGTTAAGAAATAGACTCTTGAACATGAATGACCAAAGGCCCTACATGATTTGCTCTGTTGACCTCTGCCCTCAACCCTTTCCTCTCTCCCTTCTCTCACTAAACTCTGGCCCACAGTTCTTCCTGGTTCTCTAACACACCAAGTTCCATTTCCATGGGGTCCTTTGCACTTGCTCATCCTCCTGTCCAGAATGTTTTCACCTTTGATTGGCTGGCTTTTTCTTAACATTCAGGGCACAGGGAGAGCTTCCAGACTAACCAAGTTCAATTACTCCTTCTCCATCTGCCACCCTCCATCAAAGCACTTGATTGGTGTTCTTCAAGTCACTTACCATTCTCTGAAATTATTAATTTATTTGTTTTCTTAATTTTATCCATGTTCCCTAGCTAGACTCTATAAGGGAGAACTATTGTAAGTCAAGGTGACTGTTTTATCCCTAGTGCTAAAGGATTGCCTGGTACATAGTAGGTACTCAGTAAATTAGTTCAGTGAATGAATAAATAAATGTACATTATCTCAGGCAAAGGGGGCTCATGCTTTGTCATCCTCAATACTTTATCAGAGGTGTGAAATGACCAGAATTTTTGCTGTAGTTCATCTCCCAATTGCTGAATTGCAATTCCCAAAATTCACAAGCAAGTAGTACCAGGTGACCATAGACTCAAAAAGGTATCATAAATTGCTTAATACGTTTTCTTCTGGGGCTTAGGCAATGAACTCGATATTTACTGTTTGGCAAAGCCTCTCTGTTTTTCTTTGTTGGTAGGTGTAAGTTGATTTTTGCAGCCAAAAACACCTCTTTCTGGCTGGCTTCCCCATTTTTCTCCCTTTTACTAGCATACCCTGGAGTAGTATAACCAAGCTGAGGTGAGTTATGTGCAGGGAAATGGGCCTTAATGAATAGAAAATCCATGGAATTCATTTGATGTTAGCACATTAACACTCTCTTTGCCAAGTCTTCCAAATTTCAGCTTTGTCTCACAAAAAAATAAAATAAAATAAAATAAAATAAAATAAAATAAAATAAAATAAAAATAGTGGAGAAGGGAATATCTCTTTCAAAGACCATGATCTTTGGAATTACATAAGCAATTCTATACATTTTTTAAAAAATGAAATGTGCTACAAAAGCAATGATCATCAACAAACTCCAGATTTAAATATCAACAAACCCCATTGGTACAATATATCAGTTAGGAGCTTCGGTGATGACATTAGTCTTACTTGGTGCTATGGCTTACTGGCTGTGAATCTGGAGCAAGGAACTTAACCTCCCTAAGTCTCAGATTCCTCATCTGTAAAATAAGGGCAACAACAGCACTTAAATCATATTGTTAACCAACCGTTGCTGAATGAGAGGAGATAGATATATGTCAAGTGCCTAGCACAGCACAGGCACAGAGTCACCATTCTATGCACATTCACTAAAAACTACATAAATCAATGCCATTCCACCCTCCCCATGTTTTAGTCTCCACTTCCCACAGTGTCCTTTAAAGCTATGCTCCCCTTTAGGAATGCTGAGTAATGGGATCGATTTGCACAAAATGATGGGTGTGGTTGTGGTTGTTCTTCAGTTTTCCTAAGTCCATTCTCCTGGAAAATGACAAACACCTCTGTATTAGAAATGCCCTGATAAACTCTAGGTCACAGTCTCTTGCCCATCAAAAAGAGATAATAGGCTGAATGTGGAGTGCAAACATTCTTGAGAGTCTGGTCCTTTGCCATATCCTTCACACAGGTAGGTCCTGGACATATTACACTAAATAAGCCATGAACGCTGCCTCCATGGGTCTCACAGGCTCACTTCAAGTGTCAACTCTACCACTCACTAGCAAAAACACAAGCAAGTTACTTGCCTTGCTCAACTTAAGCTTTCTTCTTTATAAAATGTAGAAAGTGGTATCTGGAATCCCATACTGTCAGTACTAAATGAGACTTAACCAAGATAAGGTTTCTCTAACGGTCAGAAATCAACTCTGGCTAACTTAAGTGGAAATGTACTTTTACAAAGGTGTCAGGTGACTCAAAGTATCAGCATCAAACTCAAAAACGAAGAAAACAAGCTATATCCAAGAGATCTACAGCTGCTTTCAAAAGAAACACCCCATGGAGAATACAACCACTGCTAGAAATCAGTGCCATCACTACAGAAAGTTGCAGCTGTTGCCACTAGATCCACCACTATGAATAATTCTATCTAAATTACATACCCAGCTCACAAGCCAAAGGGCCAGGCAGGAACATCCAGTTGGCTGAATCTAGATCATCAGCCCTCTGCTTAGTTGCCAAGTGTTGCTGAGAAAGGAACTAGATCCTATCAGCTTCCAACTTGGGAGGCAGAGCACTACCTTTCTCCAGGAGTAGGAAAGATCTCTACAGAGGAGAGATATTTGGGTGCTGAGCATTCTTCCAAATGGTGAATACCCCCTTGAAGACTATAAAAGTACTGTGTACACAATTGACGGTTATATCTCTGAATCATGCTGACTGGACAGAGTTCAACTGCCTGTGAGTGGGGTTGATTAGGACTTATAGACCTAAGGAGCACATTCATTGTGTTTTTAGAGAAAGAAGGATGAATTATCCATATATGAAAGAGATTTACTGTAAGAGCCCATGGGCATTTCCTAGAAAAATTCCAATAGTTTCATGCTGCTAGGACAAGTCATTTGTGTAACTTCTACAGGGGAAATGGCTTATTGCTTTATTCACTAATATCAACCTGTCATCTCGTTACTATTGATTAGCACTGAATGGCCGACGGCATGTTGGCAGAGAGCTGGTTCCTCCAAAATTGGCCCTGACCTGCAAATCCTCCCACCCAGCGCCAGGTACTTTCTGAAAGCCCTAAAAAATTCTCCAGCCAGTGGTTTCTTCCCCTATTTCCTCCTCTGCCTCAGGAAAAGAAAGGAAGGAAAGAAAGGAAGGAAAGAAAGGAGGGAAAGAAGAAAAGTAGGGAGAGAGGCAGGGAGGAATGAACAATATATATAAATTAAGGGAGAAAAGTATTTTAACATTTCTGTGACCTGTCTTAAAGGCTACCTTCACTCAGTAAATATATTTATTATGCAATTCTGGAAATTTTTAGAGAGAGGACAGGAGAGGGGAGAAATAATATCTAGCTTTGGAGCCTGGGTTTTGCTTGGAGTCCCCCACCACCCTGGCACTCTCCCAAAAGCACGTTTCCTCCCCACCATCTCAATCTTCCCACCTACCCCTATATCCCTTTATAATAAGCAGCCTAGAGTGCTGTCATTTAATACACATACACAGGGCTCCCCAGAGCTTGGAAACTCTCGTGCAACTGTCTCCTTGATAGGCATCTAAGAAACAAATGAGGAGAAAGGATGTCTAAAGGCTCCATTAACATTGTTAGGTTAGAAACGTTGACAATAAGTCGATTCTTTTTGACATGACTGTCCTGGTAATGAAGGGACATTTCTCATGACTCTTCCTAATGTAAGATAAGATATGGATGGCCTCTGATTTTTTTGACACATGTCCAGTGTATCAAAGGGGTAAGAACTGGTATAAAAAAAAAATAGGTTGCTTCAGTGGCACATTAATAGGAGTGCTGGTTGGGAGATTAATGATAATACTACCTTGCGCCTGAGTGTTCTGGCAAGCTTACCTGGGAATGAAAGCTAGGATTCGGACAAGAGAGGCTAGAAAACCCAGGGACCTCCATCTAACATCCAGATGGAGTTCCCTCATTTGTTCATAATCCTAGAAAAACCACCAAGAGGAGAGAAATTGCTCATGCTCTAGAACATCATTTTTCATCTGCCTCTGGCTGGGTTCTGAGTAGGAATAACTGTATGGGCCTGGTTCTGACTTGTTAAAAAAAAAAAAAAAAGGATCTGCAGGGATTGGTAGTAGACAAGAATTAAGCTATGTATGTGAGATAGGCTGCTAGCACAGGAAAATCTGACCCCTCAGAAGGCAACAGAATGGAGAAACAGTCAAGGGTGGTGGAAAGATAGCTCTTTCAGCATCTAGTTATCTCCAGATACTCAGTCCTGCCTAGAGAGCTCAATGAGGTCTTAGGAGGGTCACATTTGATTGAAAAGAAAACAAAATAAAATCCAACCTCTGTGCTCCCAATTCTCCTTACCCTACTTTTTTTTCTTTCTCCATGGCACTTACCAACTTCTGACATATCATTTACTATTATGTTATCTTAGGCTTAGCTCTGCCTCACAGCATGGATCTTTGTTTTGTGTGTTCCAAATGACCATAACAGTGTTGACACATGGTGGGGACTCAGTAAATACTTGTTGAATAAATGATGGTTTCAAGAACATTGCCAAAAGTCAAATATTTCTGTTCTTAAAAAAGATCGCATAGTCCAGATATCTTGGTTAGTAGAGCATTAGACTATTAAAAAAAAAATCAAACAAATGAAAAACCACAGCACCTCTATAAAATAAAACTAGTCAATTCAATTTTGGCAACTTAATCATGCTGTTTGAGAGAATGCATCATTATTATTATTACTAAATAAATAAATAATTATCAAAAAGATTCAAGGGGATAAGCAAGTACTTTGGAAAAGGTGAGCATTCCATAGAAGGCTACTAAAATCAAAAGGTTGATTTCTGAAAAGGTGCTTATTCACTCTCATGCATGTATTCCCCTTTTGATAATAATACAAACAGTTCTAGTACTAGTAAAAATAATAACCACCAGTGTTTATCAAGACCTGACAATGTCCCAATCATGGGACACAACTATTTTGATCCATTATTGCACTTAATTACTGTAGCAACATACTGGAGCACATGACAAGATTATCATTCCTGTTTCACAGAGAGATTGAATAACTCTCAAGATCATACAGTTCATGTATGGCAATGCTAGGCATTAAACCCAACTGTTTCTCATTCTGAGCTGCAACTTTAGGCCTGTGTCATACTGTCATTTTTTTTCTTTTCCTTTTATTCACTCCCTTTTCCTCTAGCCCATACCAGTAAAAGGAAAAAATAAGGAAGGGGAAGGAATAATTTTTTTTCTAGGAATGGGGAAAGCAGAGAAAGTGGATACATTATAGAGAATCCAAATATATACTTTCAGTCAATCTTCCCTAGAATACAAGATATTATAGATGCGGTTAGGAGATTTATATGAACTCAAATATGCTTATGTGATTCGCCCTTTCTTTAATCAGTTTAATCTCAGAGGATTAACAAGACACTTCTTACCAAATAGCATGTCCCACCTATGACCTGTGTACCTCATCTACCTCCCTTCTCATGCTGGCTTTTAGTTCAGTCAGAGTCCCACCTACAGCCTCACAGGGCAGATGGTGCCAGATGGTTAACTTACAAGTTCTGCCACTGAACTGCTGAGCTATTGCCAAACTACCCTCCTTTGAGACTTTGAGGAACTCATATTTGAGAGTTACTCAAAGATGCCTCAGGTGTCCCCAGGGAATAGGCTTCGATGGGGCAGGGTACCTTTACCCACAAGGCCTCTGCTTTGTTTATAGAGATTCATCAGTAATAACAGAGAAAAGTATGAAATCACAAGATAGAGAAGCACAATTTACTAGAAAGAGCCCTTGGCTAACAGTTAAGGAAATCAGGTCCTGGTTCTCCTCTTGCTATGGCAAGGGACAAATCATTTAACCCTCTGGGACTCAGTTTCCTTGTCTGCAAAATAAGAAGACTTTGTATTAATATTGGTTAATTAGTGTGACAAATGTACAATAGTAATGTCAACAATAGGGAAAACTTGGGATCCCTGGGTGGCGCAGCGGTTTAGCGCCTGCCTTTGGCCCAGGGCACGATCCTGGAGACCTGGAATCGAATCTCACATCGGGCTCCCGGTGCATGGAGCCTGCTTCTCCCTCTGCCTATGTCTCTGCCTCTCTCTCTCTGTGTGTGACTATCATAAAAAAAAAAAAAAAAAAAAAAAAAAAAACAATAGGGAAAACTATGGACCGATTGTATAGGAACTCTGTAATTCCTGCAACTTCTATATAAATGTAAAATTCTAAGTTTATTAAATAAGTTTAAATAGAATTTATAAGATCTCCTCCAGCTTAAAAAATTGCACTTGATATTATGCTTTAAAGAAAGCTACTTTGGTAATTTATCATTTATGGACTTTCAACTCCACCTAGAAATTCAGAGGAAAACTCTAATTTCTGAAACAGTTTCAAATATTGGTTTATCTTATAAAATTAAGTTCATCTGGATCCTGGGGTTTCCTACTCTGGGTTTCTTCAGCCACCTTCCTTTCCTGGTCCTCCTTCTCCACACTGGTCTTCTAGCTGTCTTCCCAGTTTCAATTCCTTCAGTACTACATCAAAAATAAACCATTTTCTATGTACCTACCACTGGTTCATGATATGAACCACAACTATGTACGGTTAGATAGAGAGTTATAGACAAAGATGTACATATAAAGAGATGCAGATACCTCTATAGATAAATACATGTATAGATACATAGATCTTTACCTTCATTGTCCTAATGCTATTCCCTTAAAGTCCTGCTGGTACCAAAATGAAGCAGATAGTTGGAAGACTTGACTCAGTTTAATAAGAGAAGTCTCAAATAAATAAATAAATAAATAAATAAATAAATAAATAAGACAAGTCTCAGTTATCAAAAATAAACTTCTCCCTATCAAATTTCAGCCATTGGATTTTACTGTCATCTTTTGTGTTCTTTCTGAATCCCCCATCAGCGTGCAACCGGATTTTGTTGGTTCCCAATTCCCCACTTAAGAAGTCCTCGTTTAAAACATTACTGACATTCACAGACAATTTTAATATCTATTGGGGTTTTGAGGGTGGAAAGAAGAGTTTGTTGGCTCTACCATTTCATTTCACTGAACAGCCCTTCTCGGCAGGGCTTCCAGCTCCCCTTCCCAACCCCCAAATTCTTTAAAGATAGTTAATGACAATGCATAGGCTTCCAAAATCCCCCAAATACAATCAATGCTGTGGGGCTTAGGACAATCTATAAATTGGGTGTTTGAAATCAAACTGCACAGCTATCGCTGACTAGAGTAGCCCTAATGAAATCTTAGCTATTTGACCTGCTAACTTGAAAGGCGTTTAGAAAAAAGAAAATCCATTAATCAATTTGTTTCTTGAGGCAACTTAGCAACAGGGCTCCCAGTGGTGGATTGGGTGCGTTTGCTAATAAGCAAGTTGGACTGAATGAATACTTAGTTGCATCAACTTAATTTAACTTTTAGGATATTGATTTTCATTAGGAAAATTCAATGCAACCTTCCCACCTGTATCTGAAAAAGATAGAGGTATTTTTTTTTCCTTTTGAGACATGCTATATTTCACATATATTTCATGCTATATACAGAATATCTCCAGAAGCCCATTACAACATGGGAACATTTGTGGAATTGTGTCTGGCCCCCAGAACTCTCCTTGTTGGGAAACCAGGACAGAATGATTTCAAGCCCCATACTTCAAAGATCTATCCTCAACTATTTTTGTTTTAATCTGTACTCACTACGAAGCTTTCTCATTGCATCTTCTATATGTCCCCACTATCCAAGGATATTTTGATTTAGCTTTCATTTATTTGTTCATTCATTCATTCACTCATTCACTTGTTTGACAAATATTTATTTATTTATTTATATTTATTTTTTTAAAGATTTTTTTTACCCATTCATGAGAGACACACAGAGAGAGAGGCAGAGACAGAGGCAGAAGGAGAAGCAGGCTCCATGCAGGGAACCCAATGTGGGACTCCATCCCAGGACCCTGGGATCATGCCCTGAGCCAAAGGCAGACATTCAACCACTGAATGAGCTACTGAGGCACCCCAAGAAATATTTATTTAGCACTTTCTATATCCAAGTACTATGCTAGGTGCTAGGGATACTTTGGTAAGGAAAAGATCTTTGTGGAGCTTAGAATCCAGTGAGGAAGACAGATAATTAACAAGTGAATAAATACAGAATTGCCTTACACAGTTGCTATACATAAGTATGGTAAATGCTGTAGTGGAAACCAAAAAGGAGCATAACACAGAATAACAGGAGTAAACCAGCTTAGATATAATGGTCAAGGAACAATAAAAACTAGTATTTATTGAATGTTATTCTGAATATTTTACAATATTTTCTTATTTAAACCTCCAAACAATCCTATGGGATAGATATCATAAAAACCCACGGTTTTTAAAAGAGGAAACTAACAGATAGGTTAAGGAATTTGTCCAAGATCACAGAGCTAGCAGTTAGCAGATTTGAATTTTAATCCTGGCAGGACTGCTCCAGACTCTACACTCAACCACACCATCCTGTCTCCCTGGAGAAATGTTATTTATGCTGACACCTGAAAGCTTTCAATGAGGTGTTCATACAAGAAGGGCAGAGCATTCAGTGAAATGAGAGCAGTGTGCATGAAGATCCAGAGGCAACAAAGCAGTTGACATTCAAGAAGGCAGGCAAAGCCGCAGCATAATTGGTAAGAAATGAACTTTATTTTCTGTATGTGCATTGTAAAAACATTTTAATGTTTTCTTAAAACTGTGTATGAGTCCCAAACCAGAGATTCTGGAACACCCAGATGAAAGTTGTCATAAGTAGGCTCATTAGACCACTGATAGGATAATACTGGACTCCAAATCTTATCAGTACATGCAGAGCTTCTCTAACTGCAGAGTAGCCCTTTTAACCATTTTATTTGGTTTCCAAAGTCTGTTTAATACCTACCCATGGAACCAAATTTGAACTTCTTCAGGAGAAGTCACCATCACAGTCATCTTTGGCCTCAGTCCCTCAGAACAGTGTACCACATAAAGAAGTTGCTCAGTAAAGGGGGAGTAAATGACTAGTGAATGAATAAATGATAGTGCCCTGGATATAGCATGAATCAAACATTCGAGAAAACCTGAAGGGAAGAGTAAAGACAAGTAGGGAAGCGCTTATTATATCTCAGTGTTGGGGACTGGCGCTCAGGGCAGAGTCACCAGCAGGAGCTGGGTGGGGGATGAAATTATTCAAAGTTCAAGGTAAACATCCCCACACCTATCCGTGGGCTGAAATTATAGGAGTACCGCCTTGGTTTTTGGTTTCCTTCTGCCTGGAGAGAAGTGTGTTTATGGACCTATTCAGCTGCTGGGAGTTCCAGTGGGAGATGACTTCAGAAGTGTGATATTTAAGAGCAGGAGGAAGGAACGGCTCCATAAGGATGCCGGGCCTCTATTTATTCCACTCCGTATGCCAGGCTCCAAGCCTTCTCGGCTGATTCCCATTTGTCTTTCTCCTGTGGAATATTTCAGATTTACAGTGCCATCTGTTGAGGAGCACAGGCCCAGGACGTCACGGTTCAGCCTGCAGCCCTTCTGCTGCCCAAGGCGGGGAGGCGGCCCCAGAGCACAGCGGCTGGTGCCAGGCTCGTGACTTCCCTGCCCGAGCCAGGCTGAGTGATGGATTAGGGCCCCCACTGAACCCCCTCCTCTTATTTCTGCATCTGGATTAGTGGCCTAGGCCCGTTTCTGGTCCTCCTTGTTCATCTGCACCTTGTATTCATTCTATCTCTCTCTCCTTCTCTCTTCATCTCTCCCTCTCTCACTCATTGTCTCCTGGCTCGGATCTGGGCTCCCTGGGCCTTTGCTCTACTGCACTGTACATTAACTCCTCTCTATTCTGGCAATTTCAGAAACTGCCTTTGCCAGGGCTCTAAGGGGTGGCTGCTGAACTCTGCGACTCTGACTAAGGAATACTGTCACAAAATTGCTAGCTATCATTCAGACATCAAAGGGCACAATGTTTCAAACATTTGGACGCTGTTTTGGAGGATTTGGGGTCTATCCATTTGTCCCATTTCACCCAGGAAAGCCTGTTTATTTCCAAAGCAAAACTATCTGCCTGGAATTGACACATAAAAATGTACCCCAGCTCCTTTTCCATGGCAGGCACTGGTGCAATCAACAGGCCACATGCATGCCCTAGAATTTGCAATTGGGCCATCTCCAGCATCCCAGACTGAAGAAGTAACAGGCGGAAATGCAGGATTGATGGGCAGAAACCTGCTCTGTCATTCAACTTGCATCACCTCCTGCCTGAACAGCACATTCATCTTTTCAGAGCGCCTACTTTTGCCCATGCTTCTTCTAACAGGATCCCATAATAACCCTGGGAAACACATGGGTCTCATCACTCCCGTTCTCATTTGGCTGATGAGATTCAAGGATACGTGGTTTGGATACGTGATTTGCCCAAGGTCATACTTTTTTTTTTTTTTTTTTTTGGTGGCACATCTTCCAACTCATAATCCACCGCTCTCCCTCAGTACCAGATTGCACTTCTCATTTCTGCTTTTCTTAACCATAAAATAGTTTGCTTACACTGGTACTACCTGATATATAACCAAATGCTTGATTTTAGAGTTTGCCTTTGGAGATCTCAGATCCTTAGTTCAGGAGTATTTGAGTAAGTTTAGTAATTCGTACATGACCAGGTTAGAATCATGTGAGCATGGACTGGCCCAGTTTCCCTTAAACTCCCTAAGCAAATATGTGTGCCAGTAAGAATAGCAGTAATAGCAAACATTGAATAAGCATTAACCCTAGGCCAAGAACCCTCCTGCTTTCCATGAGCTTAAATTTCACCATGACTCTACATGGTGGGTAATACTCTCTTTACCATGTTACAGAGAAGAGAACTAAGGCAAATAGGTCAAGTAGTTTGCATAAAATCATACAGTTAGTTTATGGTTGAAGCAGGATTCAAATTTAACCACAGAGGCCATTCTCCTAATCACATTCACTACAAATTAAGTAAGATTGTCAATGGAACAAAGGGAAATTGAGGGAGCAGATATTTAGACAACAAAGGAAAAAAATGTCAAGAACTCTTAAATCACAGTCTTCTGTATATGATGGAGTATGTATAAAAAATTCTCTGCTTTTAAAGCTGGCCCTGAAAAACCATATCTGATATCTCTTAAGTCAGAGAATATTACAGAAATTCCATGCTAAAAATAAGAAAAAGGAGATTAGGGGATTTTTTTGTTGTTGTTGTTTTCCCCCCTAATCTGGCTAGTATTACTGAATTACTGTGTTGTTTATTCTCTACTTGGACTCCCACCACACTGTCACCCTGCCTGTCATCCAATGTGTATTATATATTTTATAGCAGCCATGCAATAATAGATAAATCCCATCACAGCCTATTTATAGGATACTTCAGCCCCCTCTTCATCTGCATGTTCAAGATTACAACTTTATCAGTGCAAATAAAACATCATGTGCTAAAAAAGCCATGAGATGTGATCAAAAGCCAATGGGCCAGAAAAGGCAAATATGGCAAAACAAGTTGCTTACTTCCATGAAAACTAATAAAATTTTAAGATGTAACAAAGTCAGCAATTTCTTTTACTGGCAGCAGAGATTATCTCTCCTGTTCCCTGGCACGATAGACCCAACTACATGAAAGCTCAACTCCGAGACATACAGCTGTGTCTGAAAACAGTGGAGCTGGGGTGGAGGAAAGGGCAACCAACCACAGCTCAACAGAAAACCTTCAAAATTCCTAACAATTTACCAGAAATATTGCAAATAAATTCATCATCAGCCTAGTCCTAAGCTTAACAGTTTCTTTCCAAATATATACTTTACACATTTTTGATGAGATGTGAATTAATATCCTCTTTTTTTTCCCTTATTATTGACTAATGAAGACTTAATTCAAGCCAATGCCTATGAAAATACTGGGGAAAACCATTGAAAAGGTTTGTAATATCATGTTCAGATCTTTGCAAAATTTCTATTTTATTTTCAGATTTGCTTCTCTTTAAAGTGAAAACAGTTAAGGCAGAGAAAAGCAGGTACTGTGAGATTACTTTTTTTTAACCTATTCAACTTTTTATACTAAATATCTTTGGGGGAAAGGAATGGCTCTAAGGATAGAGGGCCCATTGGGGTACGTAGAGTGATTCCAAGGTAGGGGAAGATAAAGTATCTTTCCAGAGCAGATAAAGAAAATGGTGCCAACCAATTCTCAGGAGCCTGAATTCCAAACACAATATGATATTATCTGTGGCCCCTCCTATGAGGCCCAACTTCCCAATTAAGGAAAAAGGGAATGGAAGAGACTTATTAAGCAAGGTGACTCAAAATCCAATTTTGATGACTTAAACATAAGGGCATTAGCAAGCTGTGGATTAAATTTCCTTTAACATACACCTAAGTTTAGTAACACTAGGAAAAGGAGATTAAGAAAACAAAATGTGCTTTACATTTCCTTCTCCCAATGCTTGAGTAAAAAGTGTCTGAAGACATTTAAAAATCAGAAACCAAAAATTTACAAACCTCAAACAGATTTTGTTCTTACAACATCTGAAAGCTAAAGACAGAAGCATGAGAGGGAGAGAGAGAGAGAGAGAGAGAGAGAGAGGGAGAAAAGGAAAGAAACTTAGAGCTCCACTGAAATCCTACCTTGCATTGTGAGAGCAAAGGAATTCTGACACAGTATATTGTTTTTCTCTGTCATCACCACAAATCTGTATTTCAAGCTAGGAACTAACATATTGTTTCCATTGAGTGGGATTAGCAAAATTTGTTTCCAGGAAAACTTTAAAACTAGCCCCAAGTTTCAGTCTCCATCAGTTAGGTCATAAAGAGCAGCAATCAATTCCAAACTTTGATGGCTGTTCATGGTGTCATTTGCTGCTTCACATCTGTTTAACTCGGAAGTGACGTTCCCAATTGAGTGTGTTTTCGGCAAGTTCTCCATGAAATTACTTCAGTTTTATGTATAGATCATTGTGTACATTTCATAAATTCATATAGAACTAAAATAAATAGACATTTTCAAGCTTCACAGTTTCCAATCTGATATTTTTCCAAATACAGGAGAAAAAGAAATGGGTGGGTGGGGGGAGAGAGAAATGATTGAACATTGTGTCTTTGAAGAAAATATGGCAAAAAGTGGAAAGGATTATTTTGAAGCTGTAAAAGTTCTGGACAGATTCCCTTTACAGATCATTATAGCATAAAGTATTATTGTTCTTTTTACAGAGACTGGCTCGTTTTACTCTCTCCTATAGATGGCTCGGCTGTTATATTCCAGAAGTCCCCAGTTTCACAGCTTCCTTGGCCAGCAAGGGCAGATGCTATAATTCTTCGTTGCTTTCCTATACACAAAGGTAGGACTGTCAGCCTTTCACCAACAGATGGGAGGCTTGTCTTCACTCACGGGTATTACCATTTCTGCCCAACAGTGAATTGATTCTTACCCCACTCCAGAGCCGAGCCTGGTGTGGTGGGAATTCCAGGTCAGAGGTAAAAGCAAATGTTTCTGGAGACACAGGAGAAGGGAGGGGGAATTTAATCTCAATCCTCCTGATTTAGAGTTCTGGGGTAAATGCCGCTATAACAAGGCTCCAAACCAACAACAGGATGACATAAGCTCTTCCATTTCTAACCCAGTTACCCACCAGAACCCAAAGCATCCTGAAGCTCATGATGTATAAATTTAATTTCTCTTTTATGGCCAGAGCAGTATTTTCCATGATTTATAAATCATTTGGTCGGTGATTTCTTTGAAATCTTTGCCTCATTTATGCTCTTGACCTCTTGACCTCCTGATACATTTATTTATGCCAGAGATCTCTCTGCAGTGGTGCAGTTTAATGTCATTTGCCCGAGACTGGGTGGCTGAGAGGCAAAGAAACAAAGACAAACGCTTACTGAGGTTTGTGATGCAAAAACGTGTGTTTAAAAAGAAGGATAAACAAAGGAAAATGTGAACACTTAAAACATATTATTCCTGCACTATTGATTCATTGCAGGAACCCTCTATTTATTGAATACTTTATGGGTATCTGATTATATGGCAGTTGATGGGGCAATGAGAGAATACTGATCCTCACAGCAAAAATATTTGCTGTAAATGTCATGACATGCCTTGTCTATAATATGATTCTTTCCAGATGGTTATTTTTCAAGTTTCAGAAATGGAAAAATATGCCTTAAGACAAGTATACATAAAAATGATGCCTTTCTTCTTTGTCTCTTTTTGATTTTCATTTATTAATCTCTGCTGTTTACTACGAAGCAATGCGCTAAAGAAATCTGGTCAGAATGACATCTGATTAATTGGGCAGGGCACTTCCTACATAGCTCTTTGCTGATAACCCAGCTGTCCAAGAACCATTTCATTATAAGAGATGCAGAGGCAGGCGACAGTCACAAAACCACTGGGAAGCCGGGTCTGTTCTAACAGATTGGCACAATTTGTATCACTGGTGCTCAGAACCTACAGGGCTTGCATAGCCCAGAGCCAAGGACAGGCTCTGCCTCTCGGGACAACCTGTATTTCTCGCTGCCATTTACTCGTTATTGAAACGTTGCGAAGAAAATGGCTCCTCTTCAACACTCCCTAATCCATTTACCTGATGCGGAATTAGTTACTCTGGTTTTATACATATATAGTGAAACATGACGCACACATACACACACATAACCAGATATTGTTTTACAGACATATTCTAGAGGTAAAAACACAATATTCTGGTAGTTGTTACAGCTGGTGTTAACAACGCACTAATGTTGAACAACTGATTTTCGATGTTTTAGAAAGCTAAGTGTTTTAGCTCCTCTGGCTGCTCCATTTTACTGAGAAAGTCTGTCATTTGCACATTCAATTACGTAAATTCAACCGCTGTCTATGGTCTAGGTGGAAAAAATAATGAGAGGGAAAGATATAACCATGTAAACAGTGTGTGTGATTTTTGCCCTCCATTCCTCTCAAAAGACACAAGTACCACAGTGACTGAATCAGGCGGCCTGAATCCGAGGGTCTCCTACCTCTGGTTTTGGTTTCCTGGTGTCGCTCCCACTGTGAGCCTTTTGCCACACTGAACCTGCCTGGCTCAAGGATAAAGCTGACTACATCTTTTTTTTTTTCCCACCATATATGCTGATGGCACGCATGAGTGCTTTAAAATGGGGCTAACTGCAGCCCGGGTCACAGCTAGGAATCCTGTGTGAACGGGCAGAGTGGAAGGTACCGAGAGATGTCAAGTAACCAAACCAGATAGTAAAAAGTCCCAAGGTGAATCGGAGGCACCAAAGAAGAATCGAGTTCAAGCAATCGGAGGCACAAAGGTCAAGGTCAGTGGAAGGTGACAAAATGTTCGCACCAGTGATTTCGGGGTAGGAATTGTTTTCTTCTTTATAGATTTCTCCATTTTACAATGTGTCTGCAATAAGCGTGGGTTAGTTTATGACGAGAAGAAAATACTGTGAAGACACTAACCATGGAAATGAGAGTGGAAAGAGAGAGAGAGAGACTGGAATAACACAGCCTGGACCTGGATAGTACAAGGGCTGGGAAGTCACAGAACAGGCACTGAAAGCCTAAGTTCATTTCTCTCCTATTTTTCTCTTCCTCCTCTCTTCCCCTTTTTTTCTTTACAAAAAAAAAAAAAATTACCATCTCTTTCTTTTTTGCTGTTTACAAATGAGTTTGCCTGCCCTGGCTTCTAAACCTTACTAGGGCTCCCTGCCTTTTGTATCTAGGAAAATGGGGGTGGAGGAGGGGAAGGTATTGGGAAGGGGAGGGGACATGGTGGTCACCTGACTTTCCTCTGGCAGTTCCAGGAACCCAGGTCTTGGCTCCATCACAGTGGTCTCAGAGGCAGAGCAGAACTGAGTCTCCTCTCTCTCTAGCCTAGAACACCCAAAGTGGAAGAGGTCTTCCCCTTGATTATGCACAGAAGTTTTGAGACCAGTCTCCAGCTTCTAATGCGATTTCATTTATAGTTCAAGAAGAACAAAAGAAAGCTGCAACAGAGAAAAACTTGCCTCTACCCCTAGAATAGGCTCAGATGCTTCTTCTGGGAGTCCCTGATGGAGATATCCCCCGGCCTGGCCTTGACTCAGTGTAGCCAAAGCCATCTCCCTTCCTTAAAGTCCAGGTCCCACAGCCATGTCTGCCAAGGAAATAAGAAGTGTCTTCTTCAACTCAGACCATAATCTTCATTCCTGGTAGATCCACTCTTTGGCAGAGTGATTGACAGAGGCTAGACCATTTCTACCCAGAGTAAACCTTGCCCTCAACCACAAGAATGTGGTCCCACTCTTTGGTCCCAGCATGAAATTAATGTAAGAGAACAATAATCCCGAATCAGAACATTTCTCAAAGTCTGGATTGCCAGATCTCAAACAGATCATCAAAAGTTTAGTCCGGCCCCCTACTTCAACCCAGTCTGATCACCCCAGAATGAAATGAAAGATCTCATTTGCTTATTCTGGAAATCACTTTCCCGGGAGGCAGCAGTTCAAGTAGTAATCTTCAGGCCACCCCAGACACAAGTAACCATATCTAACAGCACTGTGCACTCTAAACCACCCAGAAAAAAGAAACATGAAGAGCTCTGGCTCATACATACATGGGCAACAAATGTACATGACTATACAGGGCGTTCAGTTACTCACTCAAGAGTATCTCTATGATTTTACAAGCCCCTCCTATAAGAGCTGGTCTCGCTTTACATTTAAGTAACACAGAGACAATTCAGTGATTCTCCTAGAACAAAAAAAAACCAGTCTGACTCAGACAAGTTCAGAAAGCTTTCTTATAAGACAGAAAATCTTTGCAGCTTCTAAATGACAGGATTTTTTTTTCACCTTTTACTCATAAATGTTTCAAAATCTTCAGACACATTTTTAGTTAGGTCACCCTGCAACACTCATATAATTTTTACATAGCTATGATCATATTCCAGATAAAATATTGCATTTGACCTTTCTTCATATGATGCATACATATTTTCATGTCTCATCTATGTTGTTTAGAATTAAAATGGTGATGTGAGTGTTCTAATAATAGTGATATTAATAGTGAAGAAAGCAGACTCTCCGAGTAGAAAGAGTAGAAGTCAATGCAACCTTAAGCAAAATCTGTACGTATGTCAGTTATTTTCAGAGCTAGTCTCATCCCTTCTGAAGCCTTCCTGTGTTCCAGGAATCTCCATCCCCAGCATTTGGTGCAATGCCTAGAGCAAAGCAGGTACTGGATGAGTCTTTGTTGGGTAAATGAGCAATTGAATAAAGAAGTGAATGAGGGGGCACCTGGGTATTTCAGCTGGTTAAGTGTCTGCCTTTGGCTCAGGTCCTGCTCCTGGGGGACCTGTTTCTCCCTCCTCCTCTGCCCCTCCCCTGCTTGTGTTTTCTCTCTGTCAAATAAATAAATAAAATCTTAAAACAAACAAAAAAAAAAGTGAATGAGGACTCTTCCCCTCTGCAATGGCCACTCTGACTTGTCTTCTCTGCAGCATCTCATGCCTTATTACCATTGAAGCTCCTCTCGTGGTCAATGTAGCCCCACTCTGTGTTCTCTGCAATTTAAAACTCTTGCCTAATAAAAGTAAATTTTACAAACTCATCATTTTAGGAAGTACACTGGATCCCTAAGGAGGACCTCCACCAAATAAGCCAATGCTTTTTAAAGAATCGGTGGCTTGCTAGACCTGGGAAATGGTGGCCTGAAACATATTAGAGTCAAAGTTGTTCCAGGTCTGTGTTTTGCATTTTCTGTTCTCCATGCTTTTGTTCAATATTGTCCTGGTTTCTTAGGAGACGCGATCTCTCAAAATAATGAAGAGTGGCATGAAAGCCTCACTGAAAGCCCAAAAAAACTGTGCCATAAAAACACAGTGGTTAGGGATCCCTGGGTGGCGCAGCGGTTTAGCGCCTGCCTTTGGCCCAGGGCGCGATCCTGGAGACCCGGGATCGAATCCCACGTCGGCCTCCGGTGCATGGAGCCTGCTTCTCCCTCTGCCTGTGTTTCTGCCTCTCTCTCTCTCTCTCTCTCTCTCTCTCTCTCTGGGACTATCATAAATAAATAAAAATTAAAAAAAAAAAAAAAAAAAACACAGTGGTTAGAGGCATAGACTTTGGGACCCAAAGGACCTTGGTTCAATTTCTAGGAAACGAGTCTCACTGTCTTCATCTGTAAAATAGGAATAAATAAGATAATATGTGCAAAGTGCAAGTACTGCCTGTCATGTATGGAGAACCCAATATACATTAGCTCTTTAAAAAAATAATAATAATAATGTAGGCCAAACAGCAAATAAGAGGTGATTGTTTTCAAGTACTTCAGTAAAGCAGTGAAGAAGTTATTTGGGGGGTAGACATAGCCTTTGCTACAGCTCAAACCATACAATTTACATCATGGATATCAAATATACCATATCCTGTCACTATTCTCTCCTCCTGTGCCTATGACAGACATCATTAATCAAACCCAGACTTGGCCTCAGTCATCTTCCCAAAGCTGATTCTGCTGATCAGTATAGTCATAAGAAAGGAAGTCTATTTGCCATTTCATGTTCATTTGGTTCCCTCCTCTGAGTGTGCCAATGTTAGCCCAGGGAAGAACAGTCTTTAATCAGACAATTGTATAAAATTTTTTTTTAAAAACAAAGCATTAGGCTCAACCACTCAGTTGTAAGCTTCCATTCACCTCAGATTATAAAGTTTTTGAGCACTAATGCTGAAAGCTAACAAACTCTTGTTTTTATCCCCGATGCAGAACATTAATTCCTTACACTGAGGAGGTCTTCAATGAATTGCTGTTGGATTTCATGCTGTTTCAACCCTGAAGGTGGAGTGTATAAATTCACCCCTGCTCAAACTTAATTCCCTTTGTTTTCCTTTCTCTTCATTGCTTCTCTGAACATCCTCTTTGTCATTAGCTAATTTCCCAAATGAAAACTAAGTTTCAGGAACTGTGTATGTTTTCAGGCTGGACAATGCCTTTTTGAAGAACAACCTGACATTTCATTAGACCATTCTCTGTCCCGAGATGGGGAGCAAGTAAAATAATAAGCCAGTTCATTCTTTAACAATCATAACAGTGAAATAGCTTAAATTACAGAAGAATTAAGTGTCTAAGGGACTTTTTTTTTAATTGATATTAGAGGTCACAATTCAAGGTCTTTTCTTCAGGTTATAAAGGAGTCATTTAGCTGAGCTTGTGTTTTCTTTGTCAATTTTATGCCAAATAAATGCATAGTCTTAAGGCAAGGTGGGATGGGACAAGATGATAAACACAGCTTCCAGAATTCTTCTTAAGAACCTCCATCTTACCTCTGCATCCTGGCATGCCAAAGCATGTGCTGGTACTTCACAGCTGTGTTTATACAAGAAGAGTGAACTGGAGAGTTACGTATCCGAGCAGTGAAACCGTTCCAATCTGGCTAATTGGGGTTCCTAACTTATCTTTCCTCACTAATATTTATTTTGGGGGAGGCTGAACACTTTTGAAAATGGCTGTAATTATATTATCCCTATAAACACAGCCTAGGTGACCTGTTTTGACCATGCCTCAAGACTAATCAGTTATTTTCTTTCTTCTCACCTTTGTTTCTTTCA
Source organism: Canis aureus (assembly GCF_053574225.1). Classification (NCBI taxonomy): domain Eukaryota; kingdom Metazoa; phylum Chordata; class Mammalia; order Carnivora; family Canidae; genus Canis; species Canis aureus. Next base: position 53,948,225 of record NC_135614.1, read on the forward strand.
TTGGGTACAAAAATATAAACTAGTTTCAGATTTCCATAGTGATAGAAAAGTTCCATCCTTCTTTCTCAAATACTTGTACATATCTAAGCAGCAGGTAACAGACATCTGGGCAGAGTTCAGGTCTTGGGACAATAGTTCTTACTTGGAGTTTTGCGTATTCTCTTCTTGCAGCAAAAGGGGGAAAAATTAAAATGCTTAAACATTTCTAGACAATGCTTCGGTCTATCTGCTGCATCCTGCCATCACTTGTAAGTGAACCACAGAACACGCATTCTGAATATAAAATTGCAGGGGAACCATGCTGGCTTTGATGAATGCAGTCCTGTGCTTTAGCAACCCCATATAACAGGCCAACAAATTATGTTCCCTCTCCCCCTCTGTGCCTTGCACAGTCCCAGGAGGATTGCACCGTCGTCAGCTGAAAATCCCCAGAGTAGCTAGCTGGGAAGCACGGGGAATGGCATAGCAAAGAATAGCAAGAATATTGATTGTAGGGCCACCTCTCTAATTAAGGAAACACGAGGGTTGTGATTCCGGGGAGCTTACTGCACCAATTTCCCAAATCAACCTGACGTACTTGCTTTTCCATCTGATGTCCCCTGAGGGTCTACCAAAGGCTTTGTATTCAGTGTAAGAGAAACAAGCACTGCAACTGCATGAGGTCAGTTTTCCATTTTGACTTCTGAGTATGGATGCTACGTACTAAGACCCAATGTTTCAAATTGTTGTTCCCAAGGCCTGGGCAGGACAAGCTTGAGTGAAGGGACAGTATCAGGTCTACCTAGTGTGGATCTTTATGTTGCCTACATGTCTCACTATAGGAAGACCACCACCATCTGGCTTGGAAAAAAAAAAAAAAAGAAGAAGAAGAAGAAGAGATGATTACAATCTAAGACATAGGACTAGCAATATAGCATAGAGGTTAACAGTAGTCTCTGGAGTCCAAGAGTGGCATGTTGCAATGCCAGCTGTTCCACTTACTAGCAAATTTCTTAAATTCTCTGCTCTCTACTGTGCTCATATGTTAAGTCAAGATAATAATAGTATCTGCTTAAAATTGGGTTCCTGAGAATTTAATAATATAAGTCATGTAAAATGCTTATATTATCATCTAGTGAATAGTAAGTGCCCAAAATCAAGTTAGTTGATAACTAACTCATCATTGAGTGTATTGGGCAAGAGGATGAAAGTTCTCTAATGAGATCAATCATGAGCTTAGTCTCACTAAACTGGAGAATTAAATTGCTGAGGAGTGTTAGAAATGAGGTTTATTTGGCCTGCAATTATACATTATGGCTGAGGAATCTTAAAATACTCCAATCTTACCCCCAAACTGCAGGCATCCTCCCAAGTGCCTCATTCAGGGGATTTATTTGCTCAAGGATTATGGCAGATAGAAATCAAAGTAACACTATCACTAGAGACTCTGTCTCCAAATCTCAATGCAGAGAATTTGAGCGGACTGGACTGGTTCATGTGGAACACTGCTTCTGTCTAGTTAGACAATCAATCTATAATACCTGCCAGCTCCAAAATGAGTAAATTCAGATATCCATGGGCTACAAAAGAGAGCATGTTCACTTGCAATGCCCAACATCAAGCTGGCCTGGGCTGTGGTCAGTGAAGTAGCTAAATTTTGTGCTAAATAATTCTTTGTCTGTCCTGTGGGCTGTCTTGTCCATTGTGGGATTTTCAGCAGCATCCTTGGACTCTACCCACTGCATACCAGTAGCACAACTCCCCCACCCCGAGTTGTGACAACCAAAGATGTCTTCAGACATTGTCAAGTACCTCCTCAGAGGCAAAATCTACCCCTGGTTGGGAATTACTGCATTAGGTTATGCTGTTATAGCAAACAATTGCCAAATCACAACCAGTGATCTTTATTTCTTGCTCACACTACATGTCTGTTGTAGGTAGGCTGGGAGCTCTGTTTCCGTATCAGGCTAATGGGGCAGCCACCATCTGGAGCATTGCTATTCAGCAGGGCTGAGGGAAAGACAGAGTTCTTTGTAAATCATGCACTAGAAAACAAGTTTCCCACCCAGAAATGACACATCTGCCTTCCACTCACATTACATCAGCCAAAACAAGTCACATGGCCACACATAGCTCCAAGGGCCAGGAAGGTGCCATCCCATTAGTCCAGGAGCAGAAATATTTGGTGAGCAGTTCTTGTGACAATCATAGCTAGCATGTGAAAAAAGTTCAAAGCTTCCTCCAACGTTAATTTCTTTATTAACTTTCCTAGTTCCTTGCTTCTATCTTGTTTCTCATTGTTTTTCGAATTTAAATTAGATGTTTGCTTACTAATTTTTAGCCTTTCTTCTTTTCTATTTAAGCAAATATAGCTTTGAATTTGCTTCTAGCATCATCTTTGTTATATCCCACAAATTTTTTTTTAAAGATTTTATTTATTTATTCATGATAGTCACAGAGAGAGAGAGAGAGAGAGGCAGAGACACAGGCAGAGGGAGAAGCAGGCTCCATGCAGGGACCCTGACGCAGGATTCGATCCCAGGTCTCCAGGATCGCGCCCTGGGCCAAAGGCAGGCGCTAAACCGCTGAGCCACCCAGGGATCCCTATCCCACAAATTTTAATATGTCATGTTTTTGATATTGTTCAGATCCAAGAATTTTCTAATTTTCACTATAATTTACCTCCTGACACAAATTATTTAGAATTTTTCTTTCTTAGTTTTATATATAAAATATGTTGGGGGAGCGATTCATTTTTATATGTCTTAAATATGTTAAGAAAATAGGGTCTATATGATTCAACATCCACGATGCTGATTTTTTTCTTTTTTTTAATGCTGATTTTTAAAAATTTGTTTGGTTTATGGCCTAGTGAAGAGTCAATTTCCACAAATGTTATATGTATCTTTGAAAATGAGTATATTTTCCTCTTTAGGTTATAGAACTATACATGACATGTAAATCGATGTTAATTTTATTATTCAAATAGTTTCTATTCTTACCAATATTTTATCTGCTTGATCTGTCAGTTTTTGAAAAAAGTTATATTTAAATTCCCATTATGATGTTTGTCAGTTTCTCTCTGTAATTCTTTCAGTTTTTACTTTCTATAATTTGAAACTATATTATACACAGAAATTTAAGAACATTATCTTTCCCTGATGAGTTGAAATATTCTCATTTAAATGGTAACACTATCTTCAGTAATGATTCTGCCTTAAACTCTATTTTATCAGATATTAACACAGCTATACAATCTTTCTTTTGGTTGCCTGATATGTCTTTTTCTATTGTTTTATTTTCAACCCTTCTATGCCCTCATAATTGTAGATAGATCTCTTTTAAACAACAAATAGTTGGGTTTGTGTATGTGTGGATTTATTTTTTCTCCTTTTTTGCCTTCTTTTCAAAGGCTTGTATTATATCATTCAATATTTTTTTTCTGAGAATATCTTCCTTCCTTCCAAAGTCCATACTGTCAAAGTGATTTTGTTAGGAATTGTTGGTAACTTATAAATACTTTCAGTTTTTGTCTGTTTTGCAAGTTTCCCCAACCATTCTTAAAAGATGGTTTAATTGGATATATAATTTTAGGTTGATATATTTCTACTTTCAGTCTTTGAAGATATTCCAGACTCTACTGTTGCTACTGAAAGCCAGTACTCATTGTTTAATTATTTTTCATTTGTTGAAATTATAACTAAGTATATAAATGATATGGACATCTTTTTCTGTTTGCTTCTAAGATTTCTTTACTATTATGTGTCTGGCTATAGATTTATTTTTATTTATCTTGTTCATTGTTCTTTCTTAATCTGCAAAATTTTATTAACTCTAGAAAAATTAGTCATTATCTCCTCAAATATTGCCCTCTTATTCCTTCTTCTGGAACTCTGTTTAGACATAGTTTAGATGCTTAATCTATGACTCTATTTCTCTTAACATTTTCCACTTCTTTCTCTATGTTTTGTCCTGTGTAATTTCTAATCCACAAAGTTGCTTTTTAATTGTATCTAATCTGCAGTCTGACTCACCCATTAAATTGTTTATTTTAATAATTCTATTTTTTAAATTCTATTTGCTTTCTTTTTCAAATTCCCCCAAGAGTTTTATAGTCTCTTATATATTTACTCTCAGCATAATTCTCTCTCATGGAAGATTAGCATAAAAACCAGATATATGTAAAATATCTCATAATAACAACAGCAATCAATACATAATGCTCCTTATATAAATACCTGTAAAGCAAATCCCCCCTGAGTTGAAATTTAGGGAATAAAAGAGGTTTTCTCTTATGATGCTGTATTTCACTGGATAATAATAGCTATGCAGACACATTCTCCTTTGGTCCGAAGTGTTTGAAAGCTTAGAACCTATATTTATCCCCAAGTGCAATGGCTTTCCTCAGCCTACACTTTTTGATTCAACCATTTCCCTTTCCATCTTACCTTAAAAAACTAAAACAAACAAAAAAATGTGTACCCACGTATCCACTTCTATTATATCTGTACTTTCTATTAAGAGCCTACTCAGATCTTTGGAAAGTATATGAGGCAAAAATAATCATAGTAACAAATATCCCTAAGCCTCATTTTCATTATCTGTCAAAGAAAAGGTTGCGCTAGATGGTTGTTTATGGATTTAAAATCTCTAATAGCTTGGCACGAAGAATGAAACTTCTAGCAAAATACAGTTGAAAACTTATGCTAAGTCCTCTAAATGAAGACTTTCAACATAAACTATTAAGAACATCTTAGTAGAGCAATATATCTTAAGTTTATTTGGAAGAATCATTTAAATAACCCAGCTTCAAACACTCTGCAACTACATCAAGAGACAGAATCTTTCTCTCCACCCCTTGAATCTACTCTGGCTTTGTGACTTGTTTAATTGTTAAACAAGTAGGATGCAGCAGAAATAACATATCTGTTCTAAGTATAGGCCATAAGAGGATTCTCATCTGTTCTCATCCTTTTGGAATAATCCCATCACCATGCAAAGAAGCCCAAGCTAGCCTCCTTGGGGACAAGAAACCACATGGAGACCCATCCAACAGCCAGTACCAACCCCCAGTATATAAATAAAGCCATATTGGATCACTAGCCCATCCAAAGCCACCAGCTGATATGTGACCACAAGAAAAGTCCAGTTAAGGCCAGCAAAATAACCCAGTCCAAGTTGCTGAACCATGGAATCATAATCTAATAAATAACTAATGTTTTAAACCACTGAGTTTTGGGTGGTTTGTTACACAGCAATAGCTAAGTGATACCGCTATTATCTCCCTATTATTTCATTTCATGTTCTTCACAATACTGTGAAATAAGCAAGACACATAATATATCCTCATTAACAAAATAAGAAAACAGACTCTATTACTTTATTGTCACAGCGGACTTTGAAACGGATGTGTGGAAAATGACTCAAACAGATACGGAAACAGTACAGCTTATTTTTATCCTTATTTTCATTTTCAAAAAAGGAAACAAGTGGAACTTTACTAATGTCAATATTCAGCAAATGAGCAACATGTATATAATTTATCACAATTGTGCATACATTAGAGATGCATGCTCAAAGATGTTTTGTTGATAATGATGTGACATGAAAAAGTTTGTAAACAACTGCATCAAGTAAAATGATAGAAGAGAATAGTTTAGAATACAGGTCTGTGAACACTACGATCCCTACCTGGACTACTGGACTTCCAAACCAAAAGAACAGGAAGAATTGAGTAGAATTTAGAAATGAATAGAAGATTTGCTATAGCAAATGAAAGAAGTTCCAATGACTAATTGCTTTCCTTTGAGGAATTAGGCATGATAGTTAAAAATTCAAATTATATAGTTTTCTAAAGCATAAATAAAATATCTCAGTGTGGAAGGAATGCATTTTTTAAAAACAGAATAGATTAATTTAAATTATACCCTGGTGGGCATTTCATAATTAGGTTTATATATGATTGCATCTGGAAAACATCATTCTTCTCAATAGGAAAATTATGCAATATGTATTGTATTGTGGGAGAATCACATGAAATTATTTTGTTTCTCCCATCAGCATGAAAGTCCCAACTTGCTTCAAGAATAATTATGAAATTATCCTATCATACATGTTATATGGAATAAAAAAATATCATTGGTCCCCAAATTCCATATCCAGCAGATGGGAACAAATTGTTTTTTGGAATTCAATTGATAATTCACTGAACTTCAACCATGTTGTCTAAACAATGTCAACGAGGAAAGACATTGGAACCCAGTTATGTGATCAGCTAGCCAAGCATTTTTACATGTCTGTGTTTATCAGGAATTATGAAGATTAACTGATTGAATACATAATAATGACACATAAAAAAGTGCTCAATACAGGTTACAAATTATGAGAACAGGAATGGGAATAAATATGTAATCTTTGGGGAATCTTTGGATTGGTCTATCTCTTTTGTCTTCATACATACACCAGTAGTTCCAGGTAGGAGCCATTATCAGCCTGGGTGCCTTAGGACTGACCATCATCCAAGGCAATCTTCCCAGAATCCCTAATTTTACAGATGAGGAAGCAAGCTTACAGAAATTAAATGACTTGTCCATGAAAACTCACATCAGTGTCTAAAGGTCTCCTAAGCCTTTGCTCCTTCTATATATCAGGATACCTGCAGCCATCATTCTAGGACAGATGCAATTTTATATTAGAGCTTACGTGAATCTCAGAAGTAACCTCACAGACCCTTTGGAGTCCTCTCCCTTCATCCAGGTTCCAGAATGAGGGACCTGCCAATTTATAACCAATGTGCCCTGACCCCAAAGCCCTGAAATGACATGACTGCCTTGTTCATACATATATAAACACACTCAAGTGGCTTTACAAAAGACCCCACTAAAGCTTCACCAAGCAATACCTTCACCTATAATAAATGTAGCAAATACACCATCAGTTCACACACACTGTAAAGGGCAGGCAAAATAAACCATCTTTCAGAGTTCAGGCCAGTTTGGGCTTTCCTTTAGTACAGTGACTCTCGACTAGGGGTGATTTCCCCCCAAGGGGACACTTGACAATATCTAGGGACAAATAGGAAGGAAGAGGAGCGCTAATGGCTTCTAGTGGATAGAGGTTAGGTGTGCAGCTAAACATCCTACAAAGCACAGGACAACCCTCTACAAAAAGATAATAATCCAATCCCAAAGCTAGCTATTGTTGTTAAGAAACTCTGCTTTAGTTAACTATAAAATCAAGGTGCCTTCTGTAATAGCATAAACACTTCTGGCTGACATTAGGCAACTCGCTTTACCTCTCACAGCTTCTTTTTGATTTTTCAATAAAATAGGCATAATAAATATACTTATCTTACAAAATCTTTGTGAATATTGAACAAGAAGATCTATGTTAAAGCCCCAGTACAATGCCCGTCTTGCAATAAACAGTTGACTCATTCATTCAGTAAATATATATTGAACCACAAGATGCAGTGGACATAGAAGCGTGTGAAAACACTTACTATCTCTGTGTTCAGGGAGCTACAGTTTAGAGAGGGAGACATACATGAATCAAAGAGTCACACAAACAATAAAAATTAGCTATCATTATTGTTATTGTTATTAGTAAGAGAATTTCCTCCTTTTGTGGACTTCCCCATCCTTGTACTCCCAAGCCTTTTCTGTGATGTATTTCTGATATAATCCAAGAAGGGCTAATACAAAAGGTGAGTGGGCTAAAAATCTTCCATGCCCACACTGGGATGGAAGAGCAGAAAAGCTCTTTGCTCATCTGTCAGCTTTTCGACCTCTGAGAGAAGCTGCCCCCAACTTCTAATTGCCTGCTCCAAACTCCACAGTGTCTGGGGAAGAGGCACGTGATCCACAGGCAGCCCTGCCACCGTGCTGCGTTGCTATAGTAAGGATGCCCTTTATTGATCAGACTTGCCTGGAGTCATGTAACTCCCCAGCCTGCTGCTGGGCTCCCCAAGGGGCAGTTGGCAGGCTGCAGTGTCTCTCTGGACCAAGGCTGATCCCCAGCCCTGCCCTCTCTCCCACCCTGGACACATGAAGGCTGCCCACAAAAGCACCTAATGCTTCTTTGTAGTGTCTTGTCATTCACACACTAATTTGAAGTCACAGATCAAAACTGGATAGAGACACCAGGGAAAAGAGATTTGAAGATTCCCTGCCTTCCCTAAAGCAACACTGCAGTCCTGTATCAGCAGCCAACAAACCTCATTGTTTTCCCCAGAGAATCTCTCTCCTACCCTTTAATTTCACCACTTTCCAGAGTCTCTCCATCTTACCAACATTTTTATTACAGGAAGTTTGACACTGTATCTTAGAAGAAGTGCAATATGTCTGCTACCGATTAGAAAGTTGATGCCCTGGGAGGTTAATGGACTTGCTCAAAGGTCACAATATGGTTAGTAACTACACAACCCAGAGACACACCCAGTTTCTCTAGCACCCTCAGAGAATGAGGCAGCCAGAAGGTGTTTCCACATAGACTTTCCTTGTTTTTCCCCCAGCTTTTTAAAACCCAAGTGTAATAGTTTCTTCCTAGAAATATTTGCATAGAAATATAGATGAGGGGTCATTATTTCTAAAATAAGGCATTAAAGTTTTCTTGCTTTCTCGAGAACTCCAAATCTCATTGAATATTCATGTTTATCTATTGAACACCCAACCTCCCCCCTCCATCACCACCACCACTCACATGTATTGGTGATCTGAGTTCACTGTGGGTACTTGGTGAGGACACTCAGGCAGTGTGGTCACATAACTAAATAAAAATTTTATACCAAGTCAGCAACACAGCCAGAATTTTGGGTTTTGTTGATGCAAAATTCTTTCAGCCAAAGAAGAAAAATATACAGAAAGTATTCTGAAGTGCTCTATCCCATACCCGTTGCAGACATTACTAATCAATCACAGCACCTTTCCCTTGTAAGCATAGATTCAATCTCAGAATCCTTCTTAAGACCACAGTCCAAACAACTGTTACTCATCAACAAGTTCAACATAATATGTGGTGACATGGAAAAAATCTCTTCAAGCAGAGTTCTGATTTCACATGAGACTTAAAGATGAAATGAAGACAGAAAAGAGAAGAGTCAGAGGAAGAGCATTCCAGTTAGAGGGAACAGCACATGAAAAAGTGACATATGTGAAATGATATACATTCAAAGAACTGAAAGAAGGAATTCTGGTTGCACTGCAATGAGCAAGGAGAGGAGTACTAGGAAATAAAAGTGAACTAGGTAGGAATTCAGGGCATCATCCTCAACAATCCAATCACCTCCTACTACCACAGTGTGAATTAATTTACTACATTAATATGTAGAGGATAGTACAAAGATGACAAAAAGTATAAGAAACATCCCCAAGGAATACAATGTGAAGAGAGGATCTGGACACCAAAAGGAAGATAGTAGCACTGGGCATCATGCCATAAAGAAAGAATCACAGCTAGGTGAGAGTGAGGACAATCAACTCTTATCAGTCAGGATTCAATTGGAGAACCAGAACCAGGAGACGGGATGTGTACATGTGTATATATGTATATGTACATATTATAGGAGGTATTACAGGAATTTAACTTTACACAATTGCAGTAGCTTATTAAACAGATTCTGTAAAGCTGTGGTCCTCATATCTCATGCTGGATCATGGAGCTTGCAGGGCCAGGCCATGGGAAAGGGAAGATGGGTGTAAAGTGAACAAAGACAAGCTGGAAGCCACTGCGTGAGCTGGAACCCACAAGGAAGAACTGGAGCCCATCTAAGTTCTCATTGCTTCTGACTAGATAGTGTGGATTTCCTGCAGGAGCCAAGGTCTTTAATCATGGATCTAAACACACACATTGCCCCAGAGATAGAAAAACTGAAGGAAGGTCCCTGAGAAGAAGGAACAGTTGGAGAACTACCTAACTGCTGCCTATTGCAAAGGAGGTGATCCTTTAGATAAGGCACAACGTATGAGAGCTACAGAATGACTACTGCTTCACCTCCAATCTCCAAATCAACCTTTCTGTGGCCCACCCTAACTGTAAACATACCAAGAAGAGGACTTGGAGACACAAGGTTCAGCCTAGCAAGTTACTATATTACAAAGCCATCCATCAACTGAAAGATATACTAGTAATGCCAGTTCTTGCCTACTCACCGGCACCTCCTTCTACTCTTCCCCCCCTCTACAATCCCACACATCCATGGCCATCTCTAGATATAGATGATTGGACTAGGAATGACACTTGACCCAAAGAAAATCAATCCATGGGCTCACTGAACCATTAGTTATTCTCTCTCCATCTTTCTGTCTCTGTCTCTGTCTCCCCCATTTGAACCAAGAGGCATAGAGACACTCCATTGGTTAGATGTCTGAAGGGGTTGGTAGGGTCAAGGACAACAGAGACTGAGGAGAAGTTGACAGGTCCTTGTTCAAGCAGGGAGAGCTGGAGCAGAGAGACCAGTAATAATTAGAGATTCTGTGACACTTGAGAAACACAAAGACCCCTCAGTTCCTGGCTTTCTCTGAGTGGCCCAACTGTACTTTGTTTTCTGAGTAAACACATGATGGCCAACTACAATAAAAACTCCACTTTCCCCTTTTCTTTTGTCAGTAGGGCTGTTTCTGGGTTTTGCAGATAATCTGTCCCCTAAGTCAGACAGTGGAAGTTGAAGTCAATCTGTACCTGCTTCCCAAACCTCCCTAGTTACCATATTCAGTGACCCAGATGGCACAAGTTAGAAGTGCTTCAATTTACACTCACAAAGACATTCCATGAAGTCACAGTAATTTGGAGGGAATGGCAAAAAAAGTGAGAGCCGAAGGAGTCACAGAAACATCTCCCTCCTGTGCTGAGTGCTGGGCACATCACGTCATGTCAGCAGAGGCTTCATAAGGTAGTGAGAGGGGGGCAATTTCATCTCACTGCTACTCCTAAAATGCACACTTGAGAGATGGCGCTCTTCCCAGAGCTGTCAATCTTCCAACATTCACGATCCTGAAAATCGATTTAATAGAACATTTTAAAGTAACTTTTTCAAAACTTTATGCCAAGAGAAAAAAAGAAAAAGAAAGAGCAAAGTGTTAATTGCACTTTAGAGCTTCAGGTGCTTTTCAGTCCAGGATCTCAAAGTATTTGATGAACTCTTATTTCACACAACCTTGCTTCACCCCTTAGTGGGAACAGATCAGTATTGTTGAGTTCATTTTACAATATGGAGAAACTGAGGTCCTACTCAAAAAAGATGAGAATGTCACTGCTTCCAATTTTTAACTTTAAGAGGAATTAAGGGAGAATATGGCTCATTTAGATTATAACTGTCTCAGATTGAAATACCACGTCACCCATATTTCAGTTGCAAATACTCCACTCAAGATGTCAGTTTCACTGGCCAGTATGCCTTTGCCACAAGACTGGAAATATGCAGGCAGCTGATAGCTCACATCCCTACAATTCTATAAGCAAAAGTGGAAAGAAAATACATTTATCATTCAAATTTCTTTTTTCTAAAAATCTCAAGGAAGAATTCTGACTGAGTGGTTTGAGTTTGCATGCCCACACCTGAACCAATTGTTGAGGTCAGAAAGATGGATACTGTGATTGGCCAGACCTACATCACATGGGTCACCCTCCATGCCCAATGAGAGCATGAAATACCACCCAAAAAAGAGGATCAGCCAAGATATAACCAGCAGAGGAAATGTGGCCCGAGCAGCCATCTCAAATCGTGTCCTCAATAAAGCTTTTACCTCAGCAAAAAGAGATAACTAATTATACACATTTTTTCTTCTCCCTATCTTAGGCCCTCTAAGATACAGAGGACTTGCCACTAAATCTTTGTGTGTGCACACATTTGATTCCTTAGGGAAAAATCTGAGCAGTGGCACACTTGGGTCAAATGGTGCTCACATTTTTTGAAGGTTTTGATCCTATTTGCTGACCTGCTTTTCAGAAAGGGGGCACAAATTTACATTCCCACCAGTATGTGAATGTATTATCATTTTTCTTTTTATCTGCTTCCTAAGGAAAAGGCAAACATACCATTAAATGGCCAATAGGAACAAGTGAAACAAAAGAGAAGGAAAGGATCCAAATAAATCACCAGTTAGACTATCAAGATCTGAACAACTGAGAAATGTTTGTCCTGACGAGGTATGAATGAAATCAGGCGAAAGACAGATGATGCTGGATCCTATCTATGAGCAAGGGCCGTGACCTTTCAGAATCAGGCAGAAATGTGAACAAGAAGTGTCCCTCATGTCAGGCAGCTGAGCATTTGCAAGTAGCTGGCCATGCATAGCTTACGTCCCCAGTCTCCTCTGACAAGAAAGCCAGATGAACTCTTGGCAGCATGCAGATGGGATTACATTTCTCAAGGATCACAGCCCTTTGAAGCCAAGGCAACATACCTGTCAGAGGCAGACTCTGCCCCAATGAACTGTGGGCTAATTGCCATTGCCAAAAATAATCTCCACAGATTACAGCAAACGTCATAAATAACAAGGGGCTCTGTGACAGTGCATTATGACAAGGTCTCAATCGCTCTTATCTTTTACTAGAGTGGAGCTTGTGCATTCGTGTTACTAATGAATCTTTTTCATTTGTGCAAGTGATGTTTCCATTTGACAATGACATGAACATAAAGTGGAGGTTAATTTACTCCATTGCGAGAGGTTCATTATTTAACCTGACGTTGAGGGCAAAACAATGTAGCTTAATAGATGACAAATAGAAATTAGTTGTGATGAATTTTGCCATTTAATTCTAGCAGGCTCACTGAATGTTTGCCATAAACATGGCAAGAAAGCCAGAGTTAACCTCTCTGGGTGGGGTTTGCTCACTCAGCTATTGTATCATCCAAGGATCAAGAAACTTCCATTGGTAGGATCCACTGGAAACAATGTCCAGTTATACAAAAGATTTTGGAGGCTAATAGTGATACACTGTCATTGGGTCAAGTTTTATTGGATTGCTTTCCTTCAACACCAGATAAACAATTGACTTACAATGCTAGATACTAGAAGTCGTATTGAACTTTGATAGCTGTTAGCATTGGCATCTAACACCCTATATTTGTGCCTTTTTGTTCTTGCACATGAAGGTAGTTGAGCAATAATAGGAGTGAGCTATAATTCTACAATAAAACAGAACTTGTATTTGAATTCCAGGCCAACCAGTCACTAGATGTGTTTAGGTTATTCAGCTTTTCCTAGTCTCAGTTTCCTCAACCATAGAATGGGAATGATAATAGTATTTACCTCATACTATAGATCAGATGGGATTCTGAGGAGGGAGAGATGTACATAACTTGAAATTTTTATGGAGTCAATGTTTTTGAATAATCATTAGAAATTCACTCATTGATTCTGATTTCTTTTTCCTCCTTCAAGACATACTATCTATAAGAAATCCATGATATGTCATTTACACCATCATATAATCAGTGTGCTCCATGGCCCAAAGGTATCTGCATTTGTACATGCCTTTTCACTGTAAAGACTGTCCCCAGGTTAAGGAATTTTATGTTCAATAGATCGGATAAAGAAGGAGAGAAAGGAGATCATTTTAGCAAAAAGGACTGCCTATACAAAGGCTCTGTAATAAGTAAGTGTGGGAAATGAAGAAATCCAGTATGTTCAGAGTAGGAGAAATAGGCAGGACCAAGATTTTGCAGACCTGTGAAGGCCAATCAAGGTAAGGATTCTTCTCTCTACCCAAAGAGCAATGCAATGACTGGAAGGCTAATGTCCTAACCAGAATCATAATATGTTTAGATTTCATTTTAAGTAAATAACTCTGGTGCTCACTTCGGCAGCACATATACTAAAATTAAGTAAATAACTCTGGAACTAGTGCGGAAAATAGCTTTGGATGCAGTCAAGAGTAGATGCAGTCAGGCCAGACTGCAAGCTACTGCAGTGGCCCAGACAAAGATGGCAATAACTTTAGATGAAGTGTTGGTAGACAAAGAGAAGGAGAAAGATTTGATAAGTATGTAGGAGGTTAAATTAACTAGACTTAGCAAAGGACTGAATATGGGGATAAAGAAAGGGATATCAATGATGACTTGCATGAGTCACTGAGCTCAGCACCCTTGTTTAGAAATAAAAGAATTTAAAAAAAGAAATAAAAGAATAAGTCTCAAGGAGAGTAAATTAATTTTCTATAAATCAACATACATCTATTAGTAACTGAGTTTTTAACATGTGCTTATGTTTATGTGGCATTTATACATGTGATTTGTGTATGTAAGCAAGAAAAAGAGAAAAGTTATTTGTGTGTATAGTGTGTGTTCATACACACATATCCAGCATATGTTATTTAGATACACTAAAAATTTGAGCACAATTTTCTCGAAATAAAAGTTATAAATCCTATGCCCATCTCCCATCTCTATTAACTGCATCCCTGTGACATATTACTCCTGTTCTGTGCTTATTTTTCTAAACTGCAGAGTGTATAGAGAGGGTTGTATATACACAACCCTCTATATACTTTCTTTTATCTATCCAGTGTGTGGTCACCTCATTTTTATTGTTATTCTGGCTTCTATTCAATTTATTAGTTTGTGGTCTATGAAAGCATATTTTAATAATTTTGAAGGAATCTTTTCATCATGGAAGCTTGTCTAAAGAAGGCCTGAAATAATCAGTATTTCAGATTTTTACTACTCTCCAGCCCCTTCCCCCACCATGCACACATACTCATATATGTTTTGCTATTTTAAAGAAAGAGATTTAACAGCCATAAGGCACTTTTAAAAATAACATTCACATCTGGGCTGACCACCTGTATGCCAAAATTTAGCTTGATGTTAATTAAAACAGGCATGTTATAAACCTCAGGAAATGGCAGCTGACCCCTAACTATGAATGTAATGCTATAATAATACGTAGTAAAAATAAGACATTTTGAGGCTGTTGCCCAAACCACTCATGCATTAAAATTCTCACCACTGTATACCCTGCAAGAATACGGGTAAATCAACTGCAGAAATAGTCCAACCAAAAAATAATAATGATAACAATTCAAGGGGTAAGAGCCATTCATTCATTCAACAGATGGCTGTCCTGGACAGACATCAGCATTCTGCCTCATGAGGAAGATTCTATGTGGAGTTTGGAAGACTGATTAGCTTTATCCTGCCAGATACGATAATAATAATATGGATGCAGCTGATATTTATTGAACCCTTTTCTCTGTAAGTGCTAAGCACTTAACCCGTTACTCTGTTAAGTAGTAGGCATTTAAACACAGATGACTTCATTTAATCCCCTAACTACCCTACAAGGTAGGTGCTATGATTATCCCCATTTTCCAGATCAGAAAACAAAGGCTTATAAGATTCAGTTACCCTCTCTGGGTGGTACAGTGGCAGATCTGGCAGTGGGATGGAGGCTCTCTGACCTCATGGCCCAGGTGTGCCATAATGGCTCTGCGTGGCCACAGAAGCCTGCCCTCACTCCCGCTTGGACCTTTCCACCTGTAAACTCACCTCATTCTTTTCATACCCACCCATAAGTGACCTCCTGCATTTTCTACCACCTCCTTTCCTGATGCTTTTCTGTCACTTTACTCCCATGTGACCTCAGAGCCTCTCCCATTTCCTCTTCCCTTTCCCATCAGCCCCACTCATTTGAAGCTACTTCTCTTAATTGCCTCTGACACCCAGGCATTTGACAACTCAGCTTTTGCTCTGCTTTTCATTTGATCCAGCTATTTGCCACTGCCTCTGAATTCTAAAATTGTCCTCTTTCTCCTTGCACCTTAAATTTTTGCTTCATAAAGCAGGGTAATAGAAATGTGCATTTTAGGACATAAATATTTAGAATGCAACTAGGTAGATTAACATATATTTATATTGCAACTGATATTAGAATACACAGACAATGGCATTTAAAAAAAAAAAACAACCTAGGACTCTCTACTGCACAAACTACACTGTCAGGAGTGCCCATTGGCACAGTCATGTATAGCACTTGAAACGGTAAGGCTAAGTTAATGTCGAAAATTTCCATATTCACATCCAAATGTGTACTTTTAAAAAGTTTTTTTTTTTTAACTCTGCAATCCAACTGTATTGCAATTTCTTAAACTACAATAATAGTTGTGCAAGGTACACAAGAGTCACAATCCACTGCATATGCAATATGCAACAAGATTCAACCAAACTTTATCCCACAGGATCTCTATGGCTTTAGGTGTACTAATCTGGATTCCAGCTTTGAATCAGAAAGATCAAGGATTGGTTCATACCTCTACATGAATTCATGAGTGATCTTGAAAAGGCATTTAACTTCACTGTGCCTTGGTAAATTATCTTAAAATGTGAATGACTAAATGGAACCCTCCCTGATGAAAATGAGAGGATACATTTAAATATATTCTGGTTTGTACTAAACAAATGATATTTGTTGTTGTTTATACCAATTCTTCTGTATTTGTTGTTTTTATACTAGTAGTAGTTGTAGTGTTTGTTGCAACAGCATCCCCAAGTTCTGTGCTAGGGAAATCCTGAGTACTCCTTCTTTCTTCAGCCATACAAAACTGCTTGTGGTTACCCCCAAACACCATATTGTTTCATCTCTCCTGTGTCTTTTTATATGTTCTTCTCTTTTCCTGTGTCCCCTATAAATTGGTCTGATGAAGTCCAAATCACTGTCTGAATTTTAGATCAAATATTAGCACTGATGTGAAGTTCACTTCAACTCTTCAAGACAGTCTTAAAAATTCCTTATCCCATTTTCTTACAAATGTCTCCCTATTAAACTGAGCTGGTAGAGAACAGGGACTATATCTTATTTTATTTTGGGTACTACATTCCCAACACCTGGCACAGTGGCTGGTGTACATATGTAAGAAGCTTTGGCATCAAGGTATAAAAAACCCCACCTCAAACTGGCTGAGCATTAAGGAACTATGCCATCGCATACAACACTAAGGACAGAGGCAACACTAAGGATGGGATCTGGGGCTCATTCAGTGATTCAATAGCCACATCAAGAACCTGGTTCTTCCCACCTTCCTGCTGCCATCTCAGTGAGGTGGCCTTGCCTTCGGGGGAGTCTTCGTGAGCATAAGATGGCTGCCACAGCTCTAGGCCTCTCATCCAGGTGCAACAATAACCAAGAAGGAAAGAAACCATTTCTTCCTGTGTCTTTTTTTGAATACCCAGAACCATTTCCCAGAAGCCCTCAGCATACATCTGCTATTCCATTTCCCAGGATTAGGTTTTATGTTCCTTCTCAAACCATTCAATCGCAGGGGAAATGAGATTACCAATGAGATTACCATGATTACTGTAGGCTAGAGATCAGCAAGCTTTTTCTGTAAAGAGCCAAATTGTAAATAATTTAGGCCTGAAGAACCATATAGTCTCATTGCAACTACTCAATGTGTCTTTGCAGCACAAAAGCACCCATATATGTGTAAATAAATGAGTGCTGTTATGTTATGTTCCTATAAAACTGTGGACACTGAAATTCAAATTTTATATAATTTCATGTGTCATGAAATAGTCTTCTTTTGAATGTTTTTCAACTACTTAAAAAAAAATGTTGAAACCATTCTTTGCTTGAAGGCCACACAAAAAAGGCAGCAGGTCAGATTTGGCCCAACTTCTATAGTTTGCTGACCCTTAGTTTACAGTATTTGGAGTCAAATGTATGTTTAAGTGCCATCTACCATAATTCCTAAAATGCATAATAAATATTTTAAAAATTAAAGGAATAAATGATTCAAGAGAACACAGTTCCTGCCTAGGAGAAGTTCATATGATACATATGTATATAATTTCCCAAAAGATATTTCTTAAATAACTGCTTTCCCTAATGATGGTGGAGTTAGCAGGACTAAACAAACAGAAAATTATGGTTGTGACAGCTTAGATACTAAATTGTGAAAATGGAAGGTAAATAATTTTTTGTGTGTTAGAATGTGTGGGAAATACAGATTTGAAAAACCCTTCCTGAATCTAAAGTCATAAAAGGTTTGCTTTGATGCTAAGTAGGTGAAAGAGATTACTTAATGGGTGTTTTCTATGTTAACATCATCTGACTTCACAATTTTCCAAACATAATGTTGCATGTATCCTGATACAGGCAAAGAGATAATTATAGAGTAACTGCACTCAGTGTAAATTAATCAAATGTAAATTAAATAAACTGTAAATAGAAGATACTCCTTAGCTGATACAGCAAGTGAATCACCTCCATTATAGACTCATTTTTGCAAAATTACATCTAATCATAGTATTTTAAGATAGTGTTTGGCAAAACATCTCTAAATCTGTCAACAAAAGCAGCGATTACTTTTTTGCAGCTGAATACCTTTGCCAACAAACACCCATCTGTCTGGAAAGATTTATGTATGGTTCTGCCTAAAGGCAGGGCTAAAATCTCAATGACCTCTGGAGGTTTCTTTCACCTTTGTGCTCTGAGAGTCAATAAGAATTCATTTTAGAGCAATACTGCAATCCTTAAAAAACTACAAACCTACGATGTAATCAAGTCTGTTCCAAGAATCCTCAAAAAAAATATTCTTCTAAGTAATTATATAATTTATTTTGCTTGATCAACATTTTAATCTTGCTTGTCAGTTGCTGCTTTAATAGAGTCCAAATCCTTAATATGGCTCATAAGACCCAGTATAGCTGCAGTTGAAGTCAGCACTGTTCTTTTTGCTCCACTGGACTGATGTCCTCAGTTCTTCAAGCACATGGAGCTTGCTTCTCGACCTTGGCCCTTGCGGATCCTTCTGCCTGGGCCATTCTTTCCTTCTTTCTAGCTCACTCACCCCTTGATGTGGTTAACATTTCCTGTTCCTTCAGGCTTTGGATTAGCTTGGAGAATCTGGAAGCCTCCTCTGCTTTTCCTACCCCATCATGGATTAAGTGAAACTTCCATGTATATAGCACCCTGTGCTTGCTCCTTTCTTCATATTTAAAATCCAAGTACTTTTCTGTGTATTTGTTAGTCTCTTGAGAGTCAAGGACAAGAACTGTGACTTATAGTAATCACAATAAAAAATTATAGTAAAAAGTAGGAGTCCAGGTCATAAAGGGATTTATATGCCTTGCTAAAAAGTTTAGACTTTACCCTGAAGGATATAAAAAGAAATCATTGAAGACATGTCTCATGTTCATATACACCTTTCAAAAAGGTCACTTTGGAACCAGTATCAGAGAATAGACTTCCAGAGGGCAAAGGGATAGATGGCAAGAGGTCCACACTAGAGGCAGCAAGACCACTTGAGAAGTGGTTACTACTTAGTGGTAGTCTAAGTGAGAGAGGATAGAGGTCTGATACAGCCATGAATACAGTGAATAGAGCATAGTGGTCAGTGACATTTAGTAGGTGGAAATCTCTATAGTTTGTGACCACCTGTATATGAAACTGAAGGACTGGGACAGAGAGAAATCAAGGTTTGGAGAGTTAAGCAAAGGGTAGTGCTAGTCAAGTCAGAAGAAATCTAGGAAGAGGAGCAAGTTGAGGATGTGGGGAAAGGAAGATTAATTCCATTATAGACAATGTTGATTCAAGGAGCCTGCAAAGCATCTGGGAAGAGATGATCAATAGACATCTGTATACATATGAGTCTGAAAGTGAAAAAGAGAAGCCTAGACCAGAGAAAATATGAGATCCAGCAGATTATAAAGAGCATGGGAGTCACAAGTGTTTAGATCACTCAAAGAGAATGTATATTAAAAAAAAAAAAAAAATAGAGGAGAGCTTGACCAGAAGCTTGACTAATACCATCACTTCAATGGCAAGTAAGAGAGGAGGGAATCATAAAGAAAACTGAAAAGTGGCCAGAAAGGAGGATAAAATAAAAAAGAAGTATAGTCAAAGGAAAGAAAAAATTCCAGAAGGCAGATATTATTAATCAGCTATGATTACATAACAATCACAAAATCTCAGTAACAAACCAGAATAAGCATTTATTAACTAGCTCACAGATCTAAGGTTCAGCTACAATGGCTGGGACTACTTGCTCTACGTGTCTCTCATTCTTTTGAGATCAGTAAGCTTTTCAGAGTATGTTCTTTTCCTAGTGATGGCAGAAGCCCAAGAGGAGCATGTGGAAGCTTACAATGCCTTTTAAATTGTAGTCTCAGCCTGGCACTGTACCACCTCTGCCCGTATTCCATTGGCTACAGTAAGTCACAAGGTTGGGCTCCACACCACTGACTGGAGAAGTGATTAATAGGGGTAAGAATTATGACTGTGGCTGAAGCAATTTCGTAAGAGGCTTTATAATTGACATTTTATAATTGCCATTGCTCACTCAAATGAAAATGTTGTTTCATGTGTTTTTAAAACATACCTAGAGCCAGTGACCCGATTGCCCCATCTCTTTGGAGGATTCTAGCATGCGAAGGTCAGCCCCTACAAGTCACACCCTCATAAGAAGCCAAAAGCCTTCCCAGGAGAAAATAATATGTCATATCAATGCTGGGTAAGTGTGGGGTCAGGCTTTGGCATCAAGAAGACTCACTCAAAAAAAAAAAGAAGAAGAAGACTCACTCAAGGGTGACAAAACATGAGAGACACCTAACTCTGGGAAACGAAAAAGGGGTAGTAGAAAGGGAGGTGGCGGGGGGTGGGGTGACTGGGTGATGGGCACTGAGGGGGTACTTGGTGGGATGAGCACTGGGTGTTATGTTAAATTTTGGCAAATTGAACTCCAATAACAATTTTTTAATTAATAAAATAAAATAATAAAAAAAAGAAGACTCACTCAGGTAAGCACATAGGAAGGACAGTTCATTGTTAAGTATATATATTGAATAGAAATGGGAGGCCATCAAGAATGGAGTCATTTCTAAGGGCTGAATACGTTGCCCAGCTTTCACATAGGTCTAACAGTCTCTTTCTCATATTATTTTAACTACTCTTTGCACTTCTGCATAATTCTTCTCATATGTCAACTGAATGCTCCCAATATTCATGGTTTCTATTCGATTCTAAATTCTACTTGCATGTAATTCAAGATGTCCATGACTCTAGCTTGGGGAATTTTGTGTCCCTGGGCTCTCCAAGTTTCCCAGTTCAAACTCCTAAGGGTGAGATTCACATCTCTTCAGTTCATTTCTCACACTAACCTGTGTAAATGACAAACTTATTAATTGGTCACCCTTGAGTCTCATTGCCATCCCTAATCTAACTATTTGTGACCCATTGCACAAAGGTACAAAGAGTAAGGAAGTACTGTGAGTAGGACAGTGAAGCTGAGCTTTCTAGTATGAGGAGGTTCCCAGAACTTTGGAATCAGGATTCAAATAAGAGCAAGTAAAATGCCTACTCTCTAATTATTGTGAGAGTACCCAGGCAGAAAGTTTATCCTGAAGAAAGAAGGATTGGAGATGTTGTGACTAAACTCCAGGTCACTAATCTATTATAGATATAAAGAGAGATTTTAGCATGTTACAAAATGGAATGTTTCTTGTATATCTCTCAGTCCACCTCATTTACAGGAACCTATCCCAAGACCCTTGAGATAAGAACCAAAGAAATAAATTGAATACAAAATTATAGTACTGGTAGAGATGTAAGAAAAACTAAAGCCACGCTGTTTGGAATCCTCATCCGAGGAATGAGATGCTGGCTAGAAGTTCCTCCTCCCACCTCAATGAGAGAAATGATACAATAGGGAAGAAGGAACCAAGGCCATAGTCAGGTAAAATGACTGGTAAGATACAAAGATAGCCAAGATGTCTATGGTTATCCTTCCTATATTATCAAAGAGGAGCAGCAAGCTTAGAATAATGAGCTAAGAGTTCCACGCTACATCATGGCATTTCTAAAGGAAATTATTTGAAGGCCTCCAAATTCTATTCCACAAGATATGATTTCCATCCAAGAGCACAAAGAATAAACATCCACAGTGTCTGGTGGTAGGCTATCATTGTTTTTTTCCAGAGAATTTGTAGGGATGCATCCTTAGTTGATCATGGGGCATATTTGCTTCTCTGTTCTCTAGAAATTATTCACTTAGCACTGAGAGTTTATGTTCCAAATATGAGTTGTGCCCCTACTCCCAACCAAGGATGTCCCCAAGTACTCAATTGGTTTTTTTAAACTGTGCATCTACTCTGCTTAGAAAGGAGTCAGATCTGAGGAGAATGGTATCTCTGGAGATATAGAACATACTAGAAGAAATTAGAGAACAATAGAGAAACAGCATATGGCCAAGTACCACACAAGAGAGTACAAACAAAAGTTCAAAGAAGGCAAGGTTAAATTAGCTAGAATCATGGAAATGGAGTCAGGGATAAAGAGAGGATTAAATTTGAGCTAACCCCCAGGAATTAGCTATTATGGCCATTAAAAATTCTCCAACATATTTCCCTCTTCCCTCACCCTCAAAAATAAGGAAAAATAATAATAAAAATGTATAAATAATTATTTACTTTAATTTTGTAAATAATGATATGCCACACCTGTTACTTTTAAAGTGGGGGAAAAGGTGTTAGCAAATCAAACCATAAGGTGTCACGAATCCAAGAAGGTTGGAAATCACCACATTCAAGTCCCCCTTGGGTTTGGAGAGATTTATGCTTCTTAAGGGCGTTCAGACATTAACAGCTCAAACCCCCACACTGTACCCTGGCTTCATTTAAAGGACCCATAGGTCAGACCAAAACACAACAGAGCTTTATATGCCAATTTTTCTTGACTCTCTGTAGGTCAGGGGAAGTTAAGCTCATGTAATTAGGGGATAAAGATGGAGGCTGGGAGTGGGGGATGGAAGCATGATGAAAGTTCCAGAGTTTAAAGGCTCAGTAGGAAGCCAGAGAAAAGTCGATAAAGTCATGTCTTTATGAAACATGTGTTTTCCATGGTAGAGTAAACGCATTTGCCATTAAACCCAGGGAATCTCTCTGTGTCACTTGGCACTCTCACCCACCTGTGGGGCAAGGACAATTCAAAATCATTATGATGATTGTGAGACCACTGTTATCTTGAGCTGCCTTCCCAATTATAAAATATCGATTCAGTTATATTCAGTCTAATATCAGCACTAAGTACATTATGTTGCATTAACTTTATTTCACAATTAATAATCCAGGTGACTTTTTGTAATTCTCTTTTAAGTAAAATTGTTGATTAATTGAAATAGTCATAAGTGATGCCAAAGCACAAAGAGGTTCCTCACAAGTTCAGTCTCAACATGTAATCACCAAAAGAGGTCTTAGTAAGAAGTGACCAGCAGCAATAAAAACAAAGCAGTAAAAATTAAGAATAGCCATAACTGAAGCCCCATAATCCTCAGAATAAATACATGGAAAAGAATCTTAGATTGTCCCGATGACAAACATCAATATTCATATAAATGACTAGATCCCAGAGTCAATTTCCTATATTCCACCTGTGCTATTAACAAACCAATGAAGGCCATGACTCCTTCTGACTGGAAACCAGTGTTAATGGACCCAGTGAGCTTCTCCTAAAAACTGGGTATCATATTGATCATATTACAATGCATATTTCCACCAGGAACTACTACTACCAGTGATATACTTATGACAACATGAAACCCCGTGCAATGATCAAGTGGGGTTTGTCCATTGGACATTTTTATTACCTATCATTATAAAGAGGGGAGAATTTTTAATATTTTAAGTTTCTTTCAGTCTTTATTCATTATCTACCATCTATTCATCTTTCCATCCAATCTTTTCTTTTTCTTTCTTTCTTTCTTTCTTTCTTTTTTCTTTCCTGTCCTTTCCTCCTTTCTCTCACTCTTTCTCTTTCTTCACCCTTCCTTCCTTCCTTCCTTCCTAGAACTGTATACTTATCATCTGCTAAGTGTTAAGCATCTGCTAAGTCCTTTCTGGGCTTTGGAAAGACAGTAGTGAACAAGACAAACAAAGTCATTCCTCCAGTGTAATTTATTTGTATTTTAGAGAGGGAAGACAGACCAAAAAAAAAAAAAAAAAACTAGTATATAAATACAAAGAGAGGGATGCCTGGGTGGCTCAGCAGTTGAGCATCTGCCTTTGGCCGAGGGTGTGATCCTGGAGTCCCGGGATCGAGTCTCACATAGGGCTCCCTGCGTGGAGCCTGCTTCTCCCTCTGCCCGTGTCTCTGCTTCTCTCTCTCTGTGTCTTTCATGAATAAATAAATAAAATCTTTAAATACATACATACATACATACATACATAAAGAAAGAAAATCTCAGGTAATGCTTGGAATTATAGAGGACAGAAAACAAAGTAATGGGAGAGAGGCTGCTTTAGAGAAGGTGGTGAGGAAGGCCCCTGTCTAAGGGAGAAGTGACATTTGAACTAACACTTGAACATGGAGAAAGATCAACTATAACTCACAGTTTTTTAACCTGAGAATTGTTGACATTTTCACTAGATAATTCTTTGTTGTGGGGAATGGTCCTGTGCATGATAGGATATTTAGCAGCATCCCATGTTCATCCGGCATCTGGCTATTAGATACTAGTAGCAACCCCTTCTCCAAGTCATGACAATCAAAACTATCTGTAAGCATTGCCAAATATCCTCTGCAGAACAAAATAACCACTGGACTATATGAAGACTTAGGGGAAAATCATTCCAGAAGAAAAGAACCACCACAGACAAACTCTTTGATGGAAATTAGCTTGATGCATTGGAAGGAAAAGAAAGACCAATGTAAGTGGAGTACAGTGAGCAAAGCTTAGAGCAAGGCAAGGTAAGGTTGGGAAGGTGCCAGATGAGGAAGGACCTTGCAGGCAAGATTTACACTTAAGTCATGAAATCATATTCTTTTTTTTTTTTTAAGACTTTATTTTTTTTATTCATGAGAGACACAGAGAGAGAGAGAGAGAGAGAGAGAGAGAGAGAGGCAGAGACACAGGCAGAGGGAGAAACAGGCTTCATGCAGGGAGCCTGACATGGAACTCCATCCGGGGTCTCCAGGATCACACCCTGGGCTGAAGGCAGCACTAAAACGCTGAGCCACCTGGGCTGCCCAGTGAAAACACATTCTTAATATGGATGCTATTAGTTCAATGGAGTAAAGAATAAATGTGAAGACCCAGATTTTGGAATCGACTATGCTTCAGCAAATAACAAAGGGTATCCTTGAACTAATACTCCATAGTTTGAGGATACCCCCTACATCCAAATGCCCATACCTATAGTAGCTTTAGGGAAGAATCACAATCACCTCCATTCTGGTAATTGTCTCCACAATAGGTTACCATATTGCATTAATTCTTATCCTTTGTAAAAATGCTCCAACTCATCTTTTAGAAGGTTTGCACTGAACATCTCCAGTACTAAGTGAGGAAGTACTTAGTTTATCACCCTGTGGACAGGATTAGGATTGTCAATGGTAAATAAATTGTATGTCACATTTGATTTGTATTCAGTTTATATGTTATTTTATCAGAGGTTAAAATTTTAAAAGGGTCTCAAATTCCCAGCACTGTAACATCTTTTGGAAAGTTTATTCTGAGACAGGAACAAAAAGATTCTTCCCTTTTTATTTTGCCAAAAAAAGAGATGTAATTAATGATAACACTCTTGAACATTGAAATAAACACACCTTAACATGGTAAGTAATATAGAGTTTCTCAGCTGGGTTAGATCTGGGGAAAGTAGTGCTGAAAGCTGGAAGACCGACTCTTCAACACCTTCCAAATTTCAACTAAACAAAAGTTCCCCTCAAAATTACTCAAGCATGATTAATTCAGCCACAAGCTAAGAAATTGACTATATGTCAGAAATAACAATAAAAATAGAGTGTGAAGCAATTTGTAAATGGTGTGGTAGATACAGACTTCAGGTTATAAAAAAAAAAAAGAAGAAGCAAGGAAATTTTGCAAATAAGCAATACTGACAAAATGAGTAGTTGAGCAAAACATCTGTATCTTCCTTTCAGTTCAATAATCATGGAAGCTACATGATCTAGTGAAAAGAGTTTGGGGCAAGGAAATACAGTTTCTAACTCAGATGCCTCTAGACAGCAGTCTGACTTTGACAAATCTCCATGCTGTGCCTCAGTTTTCTTACCTGCTGAATAGGTATAATAGTAGCAAATATACTTAACTCACAGAGTGGGTTAAATAACATAACATCCCAAACTTGCAAAAAATTATGTATAAAGCATAAAACCTTCTAAATGTGTAAAGAATTTTGGTCAACAAATCATCTGGGGATTTATCCTATGATTAGTCTTTTTTGGCTGAAAAGAAAATTCTAGGATAAAATTCCATTTTGAATGGTCCACATCCAGATGATCTGTGGAGAATTCTCAGTTCATTTCCCATGGAAACTGAGATACAAGAATGAGATATAAGAATGAGACATAACTGAAAGATACCTTCTGGGCCTCATCTCAACAGTTTCATTTTTTCACATGCGGAATTAAACTCACTCATTCATTCATTCAACAAATAGTTATTGAATACCTACTACGTGTAAGGACAGTACTAGGCTCTGGATATGGAGAATAAAACCAGATCCCTGTCCTTGAAGAGTTCACCCTATGGTTGATGAATAAGAGAAGAAGGAGCTTCTAACATTTACTGAATGTGGGACTATGCCAGGTACTTTCTAGATAGTCTTACACATTTTATGACCATTTTATAGGTGACAAACTGAGAAATGAGATGTTTCAAAAATTATCTTGCCTAAAATCACAAAGCTTCTAACTAGGGAGTTGAATCAAAGCCTATTCATTTATTCACTCACATTTTTTATTGAGTACCTACTATGTGCCAGCCACTGGGGATACAAAGGAAATAGACAAAAATTTCTGTTCTCAGGGTGTTTACATATATGAGAGGAGACAGATACAATGCAAAACACACAGATCTGCCCAACACCAAAAATCCAACACTTGTCCACAAGCTGCCTTCCTCTGAGTTATCACCGTATGGCAACAAAAAAGAACAAGAGGGAAAATACACACAAAACAAAACTAAATATCCAGAAATCTAGAAAGAATAAAGTCAGATAAAAGAGGTTGCCAGACACTAAAATTGTCCTCTTCCAAAATATAACTCAAAAATGTTTGCATTTGGTTTGAGCGCCTGTTAACCCAGAGGCAGGCAGCTCACAGACCACCGACAGCACAAAGACAGTGCCTGTCAGGGCCCCAACATGAAAACCAGCTCTCCACCAGAAGGCCTGAGGTTTACAGGAATTAAAAGGCCTGGGTCCCTGGCTCTTGGAGATGGCGAGACAAGACAGAAACATATGCCTGCCTGCCTGGCAACAGCTCTCCCTGGCCTGGAATGAGCGTGTCTACACCGTCCAAGGGAAGCTGGCAGCCACAGTGGCCTCGGGTGGAGAGAAACCGTCGCCAGCCAGCACCAGCACGGGGCTTCCCTACAGGCAGCTCTTGCTGAAACAAAGAGGGACGAAGGGAAGAGCTGTGGATGTCCAGCCTCCAGGCTCAGATCTAAAATCAAGAGCAGCACTGCGCTAATGGAAGGCCGGATCTGCTCCAAAACCTTGACACTGCGTCTGGGATGCAATCTGAGTAATTTCCTGATGACTCTTCTCTGCATAATGGATTTCAGTTATAAAGGAATTTATGCCCTCAGGACCAAATTACCCAGATAATTGAAGATACAATGAGGGGGAGGGGGGAAAGTAGAAGGAGACAGAAAGGCCTCAATTACATGGGTTTCTCCTTCACTCTGAATAAGTTCAACATTTGAATTCACCATGGTGTTTAATTTTTAAAGTCACTTTACATCCACAAACTGTTCTGTCTGGAGTACAGTGAAACTGCATCAGGGCCTAACTTAATGTAGCAGACTTTGCAGCCTGGACCTACCACCACC
Source organism: Canis aureus (assembly GCF_053574225.1). Classification (NCBI taxonomy): domain Eukaryota; kingdom Metazoa; phylum Chordata; class Mammalia; order Carnivora; family Canidae; genus Canis; species Canis aureus. The sequence continues at coordinate 53,975,987 of NC_135614.1, forward strand.
CGCCCACCCCTGCAGACCTCCAAGATGAGACTCCACTTCACAGTTTAAGCCTCACAATCACAACTAAATTTATGACACTGCATTAAGGGTAGAGAGACTTACCATTAAATAGGGTCTACTAAAACCTGTAGGCAGCCAGGCTGGCTTTGGGAAGTCCAACCCATCCCCCAGTCACAGCTAAGAATTTGATGGTGATTTTAAAGATATAATGGTTTGAATTCCTTAGAGCTGGCCACCTACTGTGCTCCTGTTCCTTTTTGCAGTCTCTCTCATACTTACAAGACTTACTTGCAGAATTGTAAGCACAAAGCCACTAACTGTCCTGTATAAGTGCATTAAGGGATCTTCAAAGAGATTTTCAAGTTCTATCACCACAGAGGTGATATCAGCACAGAGCTGACTTGATAACCAAACACAAGGAAACTATGTCCCCAAAACATTGTTTTTAGGCCTATCTTTGGGACTAGTGACCATAAGGCAAATGCAAAATCTTGTTCCATTCCATACTCAGTGGAAGAAATTTTGAAATGTCAGTGTCTACAAAAATTACGTAAGAGACCCCTTATCCACACACTCTCTGCCACCTAGGCTCCCTTCACTGCCATAGAAGGTGGGAAAAGGGACACAAAGAAGCTACTTTTTAAAGTTTCCCATGATTTAGTCCAGATTTATTGAGAGACTAAGGAATCTTCAGTGTAGAGTTGTTACTTACCCCAGCACACTATATTGTATTTATTGACAGAACCTCATTTTGTCAATATTTACAGAACTGGTTAGACGGATGAATAAAAGTCATAGGCTCTGAAATATGACTGGAGTCTTGAAGCCCCAGAATCAGAACTATAACAGATGGTGGCATACATAAGTAAATTTGGTAAATTATGCATAGAATTTACAAGGCACCCAACACTGGCCAGCTCAAGTACAGTCTGCCATGAAGCGCCAAAGGGCTTGGGAGTGGGGGTAGGATGGAGGGTGGTGAGTAGTCTGTAACAGGTGTTAAACCACTTATTCAAGCACTCCCACAAATGGCCTGAAAGATTTTCCCAGCATCCTCCTGCTCTCTATGAGTCACTGTGGGAATAGCAGTGAGGTTCGGAGTTGAGTTATAACCATTCAGTGAAGCATTTCCCTCCAGACTGTACAAAGGAAAGGGGCTATGTTAGTAAATTTATTGACTATTTCATTAGATCAATATGGAATATGATTTAAAAGGCTCTGCTCAGGCTCTTTAAATCTATTTAATCAAACCAATTAATAAAAAAAGTAAGAAGTTGAAGCATATCTTGTAAGGTGCATCATAAATATATTCCCTTACTTGGGCTTTTGATCTCACCCAGGTAATTAACAGCTTTAGTTAAGTTCAGTCATTCCTTCATGCCTGGCTGTGGTCATAAAACCCCCCAGGCTATGTGTAGCTCTTGGATTTATTATGTTTTTCTTACTGCAAGAATGTCTCTCTCATTCCGTTTTCTCCCCTCCTTGAGAAAGTTTATGTAGCCATTGCTTTTGCAGCTGTCATAAAGGCTACACTGGCTGGTGAGCTTTGTGCTGCTCAAGAGAGAGACTGCATGCACTCAGCTGCTGGTATCCAATTCAGTAGCTTCTTCACTCTCATCCAACTATTCCACGCTAACTCCTCTCTAGGAGCAGGGAAATAAAAACATCCTGAAGGATTGACTTCCAAGGTTCTTCTCTTCCATTGCCTATTCTCAACTACTTTTCATGAAAGAAATGGCCGCTCCTTGTTACACAGAATATGGTTTTTATAATGGGATTTGGAGCAGCCTCCTTCCCTGTAACTACTGAGGGAAAACCATTCTTAGCAGCTGTTCAAGTCCTTCTCCTACCAGTTCCCCAGTTCTATCTTCCTAGCTACAAAGCTTTGAGATGCCTAATCAAGCCAATATATCACCTAAAGCTGGGAGGGAAAGTTCAGTATCCCTCCAATGATAATCAGTGGCAGCCTGGGTCTGTGAGGCTGAGCTTGTAGCTTCATTCTGCTATATAAGCAGAGAAATCTCAGTTTGGAAGGCCAGCAAATGTTTCCCCCAAAGTTCTCCTCTATCTCCATTTGAGGAGAAGGTTGGTAAATAATTACCCAGGTGACTACTCCAGGGTCCTTCCATAGCTACAACCAGAGTCTGAGAAAATATGGCAGTTAGCTATAAAAGCCAAATTGTGCATCAATAATCGACCTTCTTAAATAAGTTACGATTTTTTGTGTGCAAAAAGTGAGAGAGGCAAGACACTCTCTTGATATGACCAGTTTTCCATGGGCAATCAACTTTTGTTTCTATGCACTAGAAAGCTGAGAAGGCTCACAAAAATTCTACTGAGTGTCTTAAATCAGAGCAATTGCTTTCTCAGTTTAAGATCAACAGCAGCCTATTTTACTTTTGCCTCCTTCTTCTTACTTTGGCCCAATTCAATAAGTATTTACTAAATCTCCACCACTCTAAACATGGTCAGAAAAGGTACAAGAGAAATACAAAACACATAGTGAGCACAGGATTTTATAATTTTTGTAGGAGATAAAAGCAGGCTGACATGAAATGCTCATGTTAAAGACCATCTTCCGCTTAACCAGTCCTACAAATACCTGTTCCCACAAACTCTTGACCATCATTCATTCAACATTTTTTGAGCATCTGCTCTACACTGTACACTAGGCTACAAATGGTGTGCTGTGTGTGATAAAAAGATAAGTGAGCAATTACTAATCTCTATGGGTTTACTGTAGAATAAAGGAGAAAGAAGATGTTTACAAATAAGATCATGGCTCTTCATGCAATGGAATTTTTTTTTTAATATTTTTTTTAATTTTATTTATTTATTTATGATAGTCACAGAGAGAGAGAGAGAGGCAGAGACACAGGCAGAGGGAGAAGCAGGCTCCATGCACCGGAAGCCCGATGTGGGACTCGATCCCGGGTCTCCAGGATCGCGCCCTGGGCCAAAGGCAGGCGCCAAACCGCTGCGCCACCCAGGGATCCCCTGCAATGGAATTTATATGAATAAAACCCAAAATAGTTTAGTTCAAATCTTCATATCATTTTAATACAGTCTAAATTTAGTAATTCTGTTGTATACTAAAACCTCACCAATTTGTTCAAAATAAGTAAAGGTCCCTTTGATTTAAGTAGACATCTGACTTAGAGAACATATTTAATAAAGCAGAATTTTAAAACTTGTAGTAATTCAAATTAGTATTGACAATATGTAGCAGAGGGTGTACTTGGATAACTACCTAAAAAATAATATATGATTTCTATGCCGGTTGCTTGTAAGTAGGATTTATAAGACACATGAGAGGAGTTGAAAACTATTCTGAGTTATTTAACCATTGCAATCATATGACATCATTGCATTAAAGAGCAAATTTCTTCAAAGAAATCTTCCTTCCTAGACTAACATTAGTGTAAGAAGAAATATCCTCTTCTAATAACATGATAAATTTTAGCTCAGCCTTTATGTAAATAATCATTAATGCTGACTTGTAGAAAGAATAGTCATTATTATTCCTAGAACTTTTTGAGCCCTTGTGAAATGTCAAATTCTAGGCTAAATGCTATGAGTGCATAATCTCTCACTGATCATCACAACAATCCTACAAGGAAGGTTGTCTTATTAGTTCTATTTTACAGATGATAACATTGAAGCCAAAGTTCCCATAGCTAGTGAAGACTGTCTGACTTCAGAGCTCCTACATTTAAATGAATCCAAAATCAATGGAGTTGTGTCACATATATGCAGTTCAGGATTAAAATAAGTAAGTAGGTTGGCAAAAGTCCCAAAAATATCCACAAGCACAGAGGGAACAAATGTGATTTTTTTCCCTATCAATTTCCTTTCAACCTCCTGATTTCTAGGGGGACCGTTTTTGCTCTGTGCCTCCTGTTCTTTCACCTGCTCTCCAATCAAAGATGCTCAAGTGGCCAAATCCACTTAAAATGTTTTTTTAAAAAAATGTTCTTTCCTCTTGCTTCAGGTGCTTGTCTGTATGAGGTGACTCTGGGATGCCTCGTGAAGTGGGAGCTTGGAGAATGGTGTATAATTCCCATCACTAAAATTAAATTATTAATTTTTTATCAATTAATTGGATGAGGATTGGTGGGAAAGACAGGCCCTCAGCTCAGCTGAGCTCTACTGGGTGCCAGATAAAACAAGAAATCTGCCTGGGTGAAATGGGTAAGACGGGAGGAAAAGCCACAATAGTAATAAATGTGAGAATCCCCTAGTTTCAGGAGAGGGAGAGCACACCAGCTCCCAGGAGGAGTAACGCAGAATCACTAAGATTTCTCCAAGGGGGCTTTGACGGAATCAGCCCTCCAGGCGTTGTGAAAAGAGATGCTACTGCTTGCTCAGGAGTTGCTTTTCTTAATTCTCTTCCATACTGAGGAAGATCAAATCCCAGAGAAGAGAAGTTTCGAGCCTCCCTTTGAACAGATGGAAACTGTTCTTACTCAAAAGACTGTTTTTATAAAAAAGTAAAAATAGTTCATATTTTCTGGGTATATAGATAAATCACACCCAATATAAAAAAAATGAAGCTATTTAGAACACACATTTTTTTAAATGCCTTTTTTTCACTTAAGATTCCATTACCCCAAGATAACCACTGTTAACACTATAAGAGGCATCATTCCATACATCTCTTTTTGCTTATAGGGAAGTAGTGGACAGCTACAAAAATCTAGTGATTAGTTTGCTGACAAATATTTATTGAATACATACAATGTGCCAGCAGTCATAATATACAAGTTTTCAATAATATGATGTGAACTTATTTTCATATCCTCAGAGGTCTACACAATTATTTTGAATCATTTCATCATGTTTGACCATAATCCCAATGACAGGTCTTTAAAAAGTTTCTTGCAACTTCTTGCTATCAAAAATAATTATGCAACAAGAAAGAAAGCTTTTAAGCTTTCTTTGATTATGTTCTCCAGAGAAGTCACTGGGAATTCAAAACACCTTACATTTATGTAATAGTTCACTATTCAAGTTGGTGTCATATGTGGCATGGCAATAAAGAAATTGGTTTCTGTAAAACTCACATCAAAACTGGTCTCATTCATGGTTACACTGCATAAATTCAGCTTTCCCTAATAAATTTGAGAGAGCAAGTTTTGACAGATGAGGAAACTGAATCACAAAATATATGTGTGTATGAAAGACAGGGTAAGAGAGGCCTCAAGATAATTCTCTGAAACTAGAAAACAGGCATCTCAAAAACCCCAGAGTCAAATACAGCATGTGCATATTGACTGGACCAAAAAAAAAGGTTCTAGTAGTTCCACTGATCCTTCTAGATAAAAAGTTCCTTGAGGATAGAAAGGTTTTATCTTACTCATCAGTGTATTTCCAGTGCCTAGCTTGGGGCTTGGAATATGACAGGTACTCAATAAATAGTTCTAGATTGAATGAACAAACCACAAAACAGGTCTTCATGGACTGCTGCAAACCACAGTCAACCTCCCACCTGCCTGTCCCCTCCCCCTTCAGCAATGGAAACTCTGAAATGAAGCAAAAAAATCCATAGCTAGTAAATTATCTACAGCTCTTATGTACAATGAAATTCTCATTCTGAAGGAATTCTGGATAGCAAGTGTCCTCCAAAGCCACATCAAATCCTTGAACTGGAAGACTTAGTTGAAGGAGACTGGAAAAAGTAAATGGAGAAGGATTCTCCCACTGAGTGTTTTATTTTACCCTTTCTGAGAATTTCAACTTCCAACTGCTATTAGCAAATTTCATTCATCTCACCCATCTGTGCCCTTCCTCTTCTTCAACCCATAATATTACCTCACCCTCCGCCTCTTGGTCAGAAATCTGTCTTGTGTACTAATTCATATATACATGCACTGTATATGTAAAGGAGCATTAGCAAGTGGGTGGTTCTTGAAAATCAGCCATTCATCATGCATATTGATCACTGGAGTAGTACGGTATGAATCAGAGAGCAGCAATCATTAAATCAAAGATTTATACTAGTAAAAGAGCACCAAAGCAATTCATCAATTCCATACCACCGCCGGTGATTAATTAGGTTCTAGTCTGACAGCTTAGAAGCTGGTTCACAATTAAGGCTATTACAGTTAGAGGTAGGTTGCTTTTTTTTTTTTTTTTTCTCCTTCCCTTTAGGAAGGAAAAAATTGAAGGGGGGAGGTCACTAATCCATTGGGCTTATGGAATCCTATGCTTTTCCTTCATAGTACTTATCACAGTTTGTAAATGTAGTATTGGGATTATATGTTTAAATTTTCTCTTTATATTAGACCATAAGGTCTTCAAAGCCTTAGAGACTCTGGCATAGGGCCTCGCACATGGTAGGTGCTCAATAAATATATGTTGTGCAAATGAATTTATTAACTAAATCCTTTTGATGTTTCAGCCCAGATGGAGCATCACTTACATTGGGACTTCCAATATTTTCCACCAGGTCTTATCCTTTAAAAAGTTAAACTAGATCTTTCTAGACTAGAAAACCATCCTGGAAAATTGTCAGCATCAAATAAACCAAAAACATGCATTCCCATGACCCAGTAATTCCAATCCCAGGTATATACCCAATGGAAATGGAAACAAGTGTTCACCAAAAGATATGTCCAAGAATGTTTATAGAAGTACTGTAATTAATAGACCAAAATGGAAACAACTTAATTGTTCATCAACAGAAGAACTGGTAAACAAATTGTATATAGTCATACAATAAAAAACTACATAGCAATGAGTAAGAAGAAACCATAGCCTTAGGCAACATGGATAACTCTCACAAATGCTATGTTGACAGAATGAAACCAGACACAAGGAGTGTACGTTGTATGATTCTACTTATATTATGTTCAGAAATGGGCAAAGTCAGAATAACAGTTGCCTTTGAAGGGTTAGTAACTGGGAGAGGGCACAAAGAAGGCTTCTGGGGTGCTGGAAAGGTTTTAGTTCTTCTCTGGATGCTGGTTAAACATGTGTGTTCACTTTTGAAAATTCATGAAGCTATTTTCTGTTGTTTCATTTTGTGAAAATAGAGCTATATGATTAGTGCTCTTTTCTACATATGCATGTTAGTTCAAATCAAAATGTATTTTTTTAAAGATTTTATTTATTTATTCATGAGAGACAGAGAGAGAGAGGCAGAGACAGGCAGAGGGAGAAGCCGGCTCCATGCAGGGAGCCCGACGTGGGACTCGATCCCGGGTCTCCAGGATCACACCCTAGGCTGAAGGTGGCGCTAAACCGATGAACCACCTGGGCTGTCCTCAAAATGTATTTTTTAAAAAAAGAATTAACCTGGTATTTTTCCCTGTGTGATGGAAAAGTGGTAAACATCTTCTTCATATATACCCTAGCCCCAATTTCAAATTTTAGAAAGTATCCCTTGGTGAGGATTCCAAAAAAGGAGTTACACTGCATGTCCTCTTGAGGCCCTTTGAATCCTACCATTCTGTGATAACAAACCTTTTCGAAAATTTATAGAATTCAAAGTCCAGTCTTTCTAGAATTCTTGTGCTAACCTTGGCCATTCTCAGAAGAGTGAAGTGATGCAATTAGAGAAGACTGTATTTCTGACTTAACATTCATGACTCTCCAACACCTATAATAATGTCCACCTGCAACATTTGCAAAGCAAGTAGGTGCTTCCTATATGTTGAGAGGGTTTAGAAGAAATGTGTGGTAAAGAAATACTGTGGGTTTAAGAAATTCAGAAATTCTTGATAATCTCTAGAATTAGAACAGAAAACCAAGATCTAGATTTATGATAATAAAGCCCTCCATTTTTTTTAAGGTTTCCTATATACCAGGCAGCAGATTTATTTTTACGTATTATTTTTACACATTCTTTCATTTAATACTCAGAACATCCTATGAGATAGGTACAAATTCCCTCAACTCTAAAGAGGGTGAATCACGTCCATTGTCTGAGCCTCAGATTCACATCTCTACCACTGGGAATAAAATATACCCATATGGCAGTGGTTATGAAAATAGGCTCTGGAACAAAAATAGCAGGGTTCAAATCCCAGGTAAGTAACTTACTAGATTTGTAACCTTAGTAAAATATTTAACTTCTGTCTGCTTCAAGTTATCTTCTGCAAAATAGGATTACTAATTGTATCTACCTTACAGGATTATTATGAGAAGTACATAACAATGTATATATGGCATTTAGAATTGTGCATGACACAGTGAGTCCTCAATCAATGGTAGGTATCTATTAATGTTGATGATTTTCATATTATTTTTTTGTATATCTACTCTTCATGAGTGCTATAGAACCAGCAAATATTATATATTCAATTAGTATAATTTTTAGTAAAACAAAACTTACTAACAGTTCTCTACTGGTTTAGAATACATTAGAATCTAAAACATAGAAGAAATAATTGTTGTATCAAGCACCAAACTTCTTGAAAGCAAATCATATCCGTCTTGCTCATTTTTATATCCCTGAAGCCAATTACAATGCCTGACAAACACTAACCTCTCAACAAGTATTTGATAAATGTTTTATTAAATACTTCCCCAGTATCCTCCCCACTTTGTATCTATCCAGAAGAGGCATGGTTATTTATAGAGATTTTCTTTCAACCATAATAACCACAGATATTCCCTAATTTTTTTTAAAAAATAACAATTTTATAAGATTAAAAAATACGTCTTTTCAAAAGGATTTACTGTGTGTTCTCCATATAACAAAATCTGACTTATTCTTACTCTTAAAATTCACCTATTCTAGTGTCAAATAAAATAAAGACTTTCATTCTTAGAACATAAATTTCAAATTCATTCATTTGTTCATTACCAAATGTTTATTAAGGACCTTGGTATCTGTGTTTAGTGATCTCAGTTTTATTTATTTTATTTTATTTTTTAAGATTTTATTTACTTATTCACAAGAGACACAGAGAGAGAGAGGCAGAGACACAGGCAGAGGGAGAAGCAGGCTCCATGCAAGGAGCCCGATGTGGGACTCGATCCTGGGTCCCAGGATCAGGCCCTGGGCTGACAGCAATGCTAAACTACTGAGCCACCCGGGTTGCCTATGATCTCAGTTTTAAAATACAGAAACGTCGAACAGATTTAGTAGTAACGAACCTTACGCTAAGGGCACATAACAGGTCAAAGGTAATTGTGCAGGCTTCTTACTTGGTTTGATTCATCAGCTCATTATATCATCAAGGACCCAGATTCCTTCTGCCTGTCTACCCTGTCATCCTTAGTGTTGGCTTCATTCATACTATTAACCTGATGACAATTGTTACAGGCCGAACCTATTGATTATCCATCCAACAGTTAGCTCTTGCACTTCTTCCTTTCAAAAGAAGCCCAGCTTTGTTCAGGTATCAGACATCAGCATACTTCATTAACTCCTCCTAAATCTGGTGGTTAATTATCTAAGCCAATTATGGCCATTCTATTTGTCTTCCCACAATTGTTTGAAGAATGTACATGTAACAAACCTTGGCAACATAAGGGGAAGTCAGCTTTGGTCCTTCTAATGTTTTCCACACCATATAAAGGGACACAAGTCACGAACTTGCCCCATTTCCTGCCTCTGAACATTCTTGCCTCTCCTGTGTGAAATGATTCCTGGAGCTGCTATGACCATCTTGTTACCACAAAGAAAGCTACCAACAAACATTGTAGAAAGATGGAAGGAAACTTGTGCCCCTGTAATCAACCATCGCCGGAACTGTCCTACTTCTGAACTTATTGTTATGTGATAAATTAGAAAATAAACCCATATTACTTAAGCTGATTTTAGTTGGGTCTTCCAGAAAGCCATAAAGCACTATGAGATATATATAGTTATCACTATACAAACATAGCTACTTCTAGAGGAAAGAAAAAGATAATCTTTCTGAGGAGTTCTCTTAAAATAGAAGAAAGTTTACCCAGACACCTCAACCTCTCTCCCTCCTCCCCAATTTACTCTCAATGCTGATTTGCCAGTATCAGGTCATACGCTTATGGATGAACCAGTCACAGGCTAGAGGAATTGGATTACCTTAAATCCAATCAAATCTACCCCTGAGATCTGGGACTGAAATCAGCTGTTTCTGAGGTAACTTGCTTCATAAGGGGAGGGGTGACTGCCTGAATGAAACTGAATGCTGTTAGCAGGAAGGCGTTGGATAATAGGTACTCATTTACTGTATCCTGCTTATTAACATATGCATACTGTGTACCGGACTTGGGGCTCCTCAGTGATAGGAAATGTTTAGCACAGCTCTACTTCAGTAATCAAATTAAAGTCTGCATCCTTTTTCAGGACTCTATTTTTGGAATCTTAAAATCTCTTAAATCTAAGGCAGTCAGATCTCTAGCAACACTGCTTGGGCTGATTCCAAATGTGGATTTTGCTAACAGAGATTTTATCTAAAGTAAGGTCAAAGTAGGTTTCTTCCTACCTCCCACTAATTTTGCAGAGCTGTAGAAACAATTATTGAGCATGCTGGTATATTAAGAACTACTAACTTGCTTCTAGGCACATTTCTAATACTCTCATTTCCCATCAAACGTTCTTAAACCTAAGTCATCAGACTTCCTGGAGCCTAGAAAACAATTCCCCAAGTTGGAAAGAGCTTTTATCCTTTGGAGGTAGTATGGTATAGTGGTTAAGACAGGTTTCAAATCCCTGCTCTACCACTAACTAGGTGGTCCTTGAGCAAGTTGCTTAACCTCTCCATGCCTTAATTTCTTCAACCATAAAATGTGAATGATAATCATAGTTTTTACCTCAGAGAGTTGTAGAAAGTATTAAATTAGTGCATGGAAAGTGCTAAGCACAGTACTTGGAAAATAAAATGTTATCTCAATAAGTATTGACTATTCGTTGAGCTTCTCCATCTTCATCTTTCTTTTCTCTCTCACTGTACCATCACAGAGCTATATCATCACAGTTAGCAGAGTTAGTTGACTGACCATCTCTAACTGGGTATCGTCAATCAATCAAATAGCTCAAGTTTCTTTTTTCCCATTTGGTTAGACAAATTCACTATTTGGTATTATACTTAGCTTGGCCAATTAAATGAGAAAAATATATAACATTTATATGGTAATTATCTCTATTCTGAGCTTTCCAGGAGGTCATAGGGCTGAGCTTTTCTGGGCTAGGCCTCTGGAGTCGAGGTGGCTTCCTTCTCTGGGTTGCCTTCCTGGCTTTGAGCCAGTTCGTCTCCACAGCCTCAGAAAGCCTCAGCTCCGAGAGCGCCTTGGGGATTCAACTTCATTGACTCGCAAAATCAAAATATACAAATTCCCCTTTTAAACCATGATATATAACTGGGAGAATATTGCCTCTCCACTGCATTAGGGCCCACCCTATTACCTTATGGAATTACCCACAGTGGCAGAAATCCATTCACCTGATCCACTGACACCCTGGGGGCAGCTCAGATAGCATAAAGCCAATTGATAGATGTATATTTGATATATATTTTATGCCTGGAATTTATGTCTTCTGCATGTTTCATTTGCCATTCTGACTCACTTTATGCCACAGGAGAACTAGGGAAATTTCAAGAGAGACTGAGAAAGAAACGGCATGGAAGAACAGTGTGGAAATCAAAATAGCAATTTTTCTTTCTGATCTAGGACCTTACACTTGAGCATTCTGATCAACTTTAAAAGAAAAAAGAAAAAGATGTATTCCCTCCACCCGCCTGTTCCCAGGAAGGGACTATGAGAAGAGCTAAAGCTGGAAGAATGGGAAAATCCTTTTCCCATAAACCAGTAGCTGAGCCAGCTCCTCACTACAAAGTATGTGTATTGGGGGCAAGGGGTAAAGAGATAAGCAATAATAGACTAGAGGTATGCATTTTATTCTCTATAGTTATCAAGACCCCACCACATTTCACTCTCAAGGTAGCCAAGATTGGTATTTTCAGACCCATGTTACTGATGTTCCAGGGAGAAGCATGAACTGCCTAAGATCATAGGCTATGGCAAAACTGTAACTCAGATCCAGCCTTTTACTTCTCTAGTGTGAAGAAAAAAAAAAATTAGAGGGATTCTTCATAAGCTCCTACATATAGGGAGAGAATTCATCATCATGTGTACTACCCAAATATAGGACACTACTATGTGTCCTATATTTTCCAACAGCTTAATTGATATATATGTCAATTTATAACAGCTTAACACACACACACACACAAATTCAATCTTCATAATAACTCTGTGAAAGTAATGCAAAAGAATATGACTCTGGGAACTGTGCTCTTAACCCCTCTGCCATCTCATGAGTGGAGAAATGGAAGGCTACACCTAAAAGGTCTCCTATTGTCTCAATACCTGGCACATAAAGGACAGAGCTCAGGGAAAGACAAAAACCAACTGACCCAGTCCCCATTTTCTTTGTTCCATTGGAGCTAACCTGCTCCATTAGCCTTGGCTACCTAGGATGGCAACCATTCATTTCACTTCATCAAGTAATTATTGAAAACAGAGCTCTATGCCAGGCCCTGGTAATTCAGTGTGTGAACAAAATAGACATAGTCCTCATCCTCACAGAGCTTACAGCCTACAGGGTAAAGTAGATACTAAGGGAGTAACAAGAGTGAAAGCACTGAGGCAGCTAGACTAGGCAGTCTTTCTTATAGACTCTCTACTGAAAGAGAGTGAAGAAGTCACGTATCTGACCCAACCAATGCAGAAATCTCCTCTTCAATCTCTCCTACAGATGGCCATGCTGCTTCTGCTAGAATCCTCAGACCCATAAAGTTTCTTCTTCCAACAGCAGTGTATTCCAGTTTAATCTACAAAGCTTTTCCATATACTGAGTCTACATCTTCTGCCTCTTAATATCTCCCATTGTTTCAAGTAAGTCTTCCACAACAGTATCCATCCCTCTTCAACTTGGCAGTCCCTTCAATATGTTTGAGGACAGCCAACATGTGGCCCTCAAGTTTTTTCCTTTTTTTAAATATTTTATTTATTTATTCATGAGAGAGACAGAGACAGACAGAGAGAGAGTGAGAGAGAGGCAGAGACACAGGCAGCGGGAGAAGCAGGCTCAATGCAGGGAGCCTGACATGGGACTCCATGCCCGGACTCCAGGATCACGCCCTGGGCCAAAGGCGGCACTAAACTGCTGAGGCACCCAGGTTGCCCAAGTTTTTTTTCTTTTTAAGATTAATCTCCTCTTTCCCTCAAACATTGCTTTTAAGCCATGGCTTCCCAAACTCTTCCTACAAGGTAGCACTCTGGGTTCTATCAAGTCTGCCAAAAACTAAAGTAAAAACCTAGAAAAAATATTTTAAATGTAGTTTGACCAATGGGCTAAAGTAGAACTATGACCTACCTTGACTAGGATTCTGTGTTCCTATTAATTACTGCATTTATTTATTTTTTATTTATTTATTCATGAGAGACACAGAGAGAGAGAGAGAGAGAGGCGGAGACACAGGCAGAGGGAGAAGCAGGCTCCATGCAAGGAGCCCGATGTGGGACTTGATCCCGGGTCTCCAGGATCATGCCCTGTGCTGAAGGCGGTGCTAAATCGCTGAGCCACCGGGGCTGCACCTGCATTTATTATTTTAGTTTAATATTTGCCACACAGAATTGACTCATGTTGCACTCAGATAATTGCCCATGTTTTCAAAGAGAAGTTATCAAGGAGAGTTATGAAAAGTGTTCCTCAAACCTCTATTTGGACAACTGATTTTTTTTTTTTTATTTTTATGTATATGCAGAGCTTTACATTTCCCTCTTTTAAAGTTAATCTTGGTGGAACTCAGATGGCAGTGTCATCTCTGTAGTTACTGAATAACCAACTCTGGCTTGGCTTCACAAAAATGGTTTTCATAAGAAATCTATTCAGACTAAGCATTTGATAAGCTAAATAGTCCTTTCTGAAGACTTCAGAGTTGTGGCATTTCATATGAAAAATCTTTTCTCTGAAACTCTTTACTCTCCTCATGACCAGCTCTAGGGTCTGTGTCTCAGCTTCCATCTCACAGATCACAGCCTTTCTAACTCCTGCCCATCTGCCCCTTCTCCACCATCTCATCTCCAACCAAATTCCTCTCTCTTCTATTATGAAAGCAATCCAGTTCATCCCTAGCTCCAATGAAAATGTTGTATCAACATACACAGAAAATAAAGTTAAATTTAAAATTTCCCTTTGTGTTAATGAGCCCACCCTCCTTTGAAGTAAATGCATATAGATAGATGGTAATCAGTATTCAGAAAATGTTTATTGAGCACATACTATGGGCCAGACACTGAGCTCCTTGAAAGATTCAATATTAGACACAATCTGGACTTCATGGCATTTACCGCCTCGTAGGAGAAGATAGATGGCAATCAGCTAAGCATACAGCCTATGTAAATTGTAGGTATAACAAATTCTGTGAAGAAAAGACAACTCCAGATAATTGAAGGATTTGGTGTATTCAGAGGGTCAGGAAGAGATTCTCCCAGGAAGTGGTGACTGAGCTGAGACTGAGAAGAAGGGATTAACAAGACTATTCATTGTCACTTATTTACAATGCTGAAAAACTAGGGCTATAGACGTTTATAAATGTCTATATAAAAGGAACATTGTGACATTAATTTGTGGCATATCCACGTGATAGACTATTAGAAATCCATTAAGAATTAAATTTTTGACAACTAAAACATTACAGATAGAAAACAGGCAAACCAACCTAACTTTAAAAATATTAATGTAAAAAGTCCTAAATAAAATGTTAACAATGAGAATAACTGCAATACATTATGCATATTGATTCATTCCAGGAATTCAAAAGTATTTTAATCTTAGAAAATGCATTAATGAAATTCATCATACAAATAGGTCAAAGGAGAAAACTATGATTACCAAGAAAACCATCAAAAGCATTTGGTAAAATTTAAATCCATCTCCAAGTTAAAAAAAAAAATCTGACTTTTTGAAAAAAGACATATTAAAATTAAGAATCATGTTTTAAAAAAATCATACTAACTAGTGAAACTCTAGAAGAATCCCCATTAAAGCAAGCAATGTGATGGGGGGAAGGCGGGGGGAGGAGCATTCTTTTTTTTTTTAAGTATAGTTAACACAATTTTTTATTAGTTTCAGGTGCACAACATGGAGATTTGACAAAACAACAAAACAAAGCAGCAAACAAAGCAGCTGGCCTAAATGATTTCATATAGAAACTGGACCTTCAAAAAAAAAACATAATCCCAATTTATTTGGCTTGTTCCAGAGAATAGAAAAAGAAGAAAAACTTCCCAATTCCCTTTATAAGGCACGTATAACACTGATACTTTATTCTGGTAAAGATTGCACCAAGAAACTACAGACCAATCTCACTTGTAAACATGGACACCAAAATAAATTGAATATTAGTAAAAATAACCAAACAGCCAATTAAAGTAATGCTCTGGCCATGCAAGGAGAGTTCAACATGAGGAGATTTATTCATATAATCCATCATGCTAATAAATCCAAATCATATGAGGTAGATACGTTGAGAAGGCATCCGACAAAAATCTAATTTTTGTGAAATTTGCAAAATGTGAATTAAAAAAAAAAAAAACCTTAAAATACAAGAATCAATGGAAATATCAGCATTCCTGGCCTGCTCCTCCTGAAGGCAAGCACACTTCCTCAGGCAAAGAAGACAAAAGTAGCTATGGCAGGATATACTGTATGCAGGTGACCTCCCTGGTGGGCCTAGCAGATCTGGCAGGATCTGGGCATCTCCTACATTAGGGAATACCCTCTGGTTGCAAAACGTCACCCGCCACAAACTACTTCTACACTGCAAAGGAAAAGAAAAAATAGACCTTTACAGTGGAGAAATCTGGCTAGGTAGTTTCACGTGCAGCATCTAATTTAACCCGCCCCACCACCACCCGAGAGATAGGTAGACTCATGTCTATTTCAGAGATAAAAATTTGAGGAGTGGAGATGTTTAGTAGCCTACTCAGAGTAAAAAGGTTGGATTTATATCCAAAGTACTCTAGTTCTAGGTCACTCTTCTCCCTAGGTCACTCTCCTCCCTCTATCCTTCTATCTTTCTTTAGTTTTCTAGCTTTCCTTATCAGGGATCTTCCCTGGCCAAATCCAAAAGTAAGCCAGAGGGCAGGGAGCAGTAGATGTGATTCTTATCTGTCAGCCTTGCTGGTACCAAACAGGGTGTAGAAATGTAAGATACACACCTGAAAGGGCTAATCTAATGCAAGATAACAGGCATATCCCACTTCTTGACTATAAGACAAAGATAATTAAGAACTCCAGCCATGAGTTGTTCAAGCATTGAATAAGATATTGCATGTAAACATCTCAGCACCTTATTGGCACTGATCAAATTCTCAACAAATGTTAGGCATGTGAAAGACTGTCATTGGCTTGCGTTGGTTAAATGCCTTGAATCAAATAGACTTCATTTTTTAGTCAAAAGTTTGGCTTTGATACTTAAACTTTAAGAACAAAGAGCCCAGATAAATGATACAGCTGGCTCCATCGATCAATATCCAGTGAAAAAACAGTTAACTATTACAAACAAACCAACATCTGGGCAGAAAAGTATATAAAATGATAAAATGAGCAACATCGATTTCCCCTCAAAACCACACTTTAAATCCATTTTTAAAAGTAGTGCCAATGAAGAACATTCTTACTAAGAGGATATCTTTTTGAGCTGGAGCTCATTCTGAGAATATTCTGAGACTATTCTCTTTGCCCCATCTTATAAATGGTAAAGTTCATAGTTAATAATTTTGGTCATGAATGACCACCTAAATATGTCAGGAATAATTTAGCATCTATGACCCTCAGAGATGAAAATATAGATGAATGTAATTAACCTACTTCCAAAATTGAAAAAAAAAAAATCTGCTCTATTCTCTCCTGACTTGGGAACATATGGTGTCAGATTACATGGTTGGCACCTGGCTGACTGCTGGGTCCATGTGTCACATTCTAACACAAACAGGCAGAGGCGCAAAGCCTGCCCAGAAGAGTCGCTAGCCAAATCCAAAATGGGCAGCTCAAGCCACAAGCTCGGCCAGAAACTGCTATTAACATCCTGGTGGAGGAAATAGAGCTCTCAGCACCACCCTCTGAGCCCAGTTTCCCCTCTTGCCCCACGACCTCCTTCCATAAACATCTTGAGAAGGATCCATGAGGTTGGTTTCTCCGTTGACGCACATCGTCAACACTCCTGGCTCTATTTATCAGGGAGAAATTGAATTGGCCTCAACTCATTTTTGGGGTTGGCTCTCTTAAGTTAAGGCATTCTGAAGCAAGTAAATCCAACCAAATGCTTTCCATACCAATTAAAGGTGTGCTTGTCATTCTCCCCACCCAAGCTCCCAACTCCTGGCTTGTTTATACGGAGTGAAGGACATTCACCTCCAGCCTAGTGCAAAGAAAGCAAAGGGAGTTCAGTGGCTTCCTGGCTTCACTTTTCTGTTCTCTCCCCATCCTATTGTAGTCCCCAGCTATGTCTCTGTTCAAACTGCTGATGCACCATGAAACCGGATATGCTCCTTCACACTCCAGTCTCCCAAATTGTCCATTACAATGCCGAATGTCCTTGAATTATATTATCCCTTGCTGCTTGTGATTATTTTATTCCTGGTTTTTTTTTCTTCTTCTTTTTTTTTTTTAATGTGCCCACCTGTTTCAGGCTAAATCATGGATTAAGAGGGTTTAGCTCATGTCTGCTGTGGGAATTAAGAAACCCCAAGGAGGGCAGCCCAGGTGGCTGAGCAGCTTAGCACCGCCTTCAACCCAGGGCCTGATCCTGGAAACCCAGGACTGAGTCCCACGTCGGGCTCCCTGCATGGAGCCTGCTTCTCCCTCTGCCTGTGTCTCTGCCTCTCTCTTTCTCTCTCTCTCTCTCTCATAAGTAAATAAAATCTTTAAAAAAAGAAAGAAATTTAAAAAAAAAAAAAAAAAACAAGGAAGTAGGTGGAGTTTGTACAGTTAGAATGAGAAGCAGCCTAGGGAAAGAGACCAAGGTTGGCAGATGTTGACTCTTTTGACTCACCTGAAGCATTCCCTTATGACAGGTTGGGAGGTAGAAGACATAAGTGACAAGGAGGAAAGGTCACTGAAGGAATTAAAAACTGGGTCTTTTCTACCAGCTGGAAGGATCTCTAAGACCGAAGAGAAAAAATTAGCCACATGCATTAGCAAGAAATATAACTCTCCTACCCCTTTACCAGTATACGTTTTCTGGCCAGAACAGATAGTGGTATAGAGAACTGTTCTCTTTTTCCATAACCCTGTCTTGGGGGTTGTGGTAGACATCTGCTATTCCTGTCTGCCTTGAGTCTGTTTCCTATTTCTTCTGTTAGTAACACTTCCATTTCCTCAATGGAAGGCTCCTTTCCTACTCTAAATGATTGTTATGGAGCTGCCAATCCTAACAATTTGCCCATACTCCCATCACCACTGGCCATGGGAATAAGCATTTGACCCAAGTACATGAGACAGCTTCTCATTTTGCTGGTGTAAGTGAACTAATCTCAAGAAGTAAGCATGTTACTGAAGCCAGATTAATGAAAAACTTTACTGAGGTTTATGTAAAACTGGAGTCTAGGAGAGAAATATTCTTTTTCCTATAGAATCATCAAGCTGGGAACCTGTAAAACTAAAGCTGCCTGTGCCATGTCCCCTGCTATGTAGAGGAAACCACTACACAGTATGTATGAAGAGTTCGAGAGATGGGAAAGTTGTGGAGGAGAGACAGAGAGATGGGCTAGAGAGAAAATGAGTTGGAGGAGAGAAGAGAGAAAGACAGATGGCAGAGAGGTTGGAGTTCAGAAGAAATGAGGGATAGAAAAATAAAGAGATGGAGGAGAGAGAGGAAAGACAAAATGGGAGACAGAAAGATGGGGGATATGAAGGTAGAAAGGAGGTGAGAGAAAGATGGAGGGGAGAAAATGGAGAGGGCACAACAGGGGAGAGAGAGTGAGGAGAGAGAGAAATGAGGAAGAGAGAAATGAAATATAGAGTGAAATGGGAAGAGAGAGAAAGATGAGAAGAGAGAGGTGCAACGAAAGAGATAAATCAGTGAGAGAGGAAAGTAAAAATGGGCAATTAGAAAAAAAAAAAAACAGGGAGAGGCAGATATGAAAAGAGAGATGAGAAGAGGAAAAGGAGAAAAGACAGAAACTTGATGACATCTCTTGAGGTCCTACTTCCAGGCTACCGTTGAGGCACTCTGCATCCTCATGTATTCTGGTTTATAACCAAGTTTGAGTTAGATCCTATCTTACTTGCAACCAAGAATGATAACCATTCTCATGTCCTTAATAAAATCCAATCCTGTTTCAAGCTTGGCTCTTAATGGCTCTGCCAACCCAAAGATGAAGTAGAGGTTTCACAGATCACCTCAAAACATAATCACTCTTAGAATCTATCCAGCTGATTTCCATACTTCAAATAAGTGTAGAAAATTTAAGTTGCTTTTCCCTGCCTGCAGAGAGCCTGTAAAGATCTTCATTTTTTCCTTCCAACTTCCCAGTTGGGATCTGGCTATCAGAAGCCAATCTTCCACCAAAAATACAAAAGAAACTACTTGGAGGTTAACAGCAGTATTTAGGAGAAAATCATGTTGTACATCATACCAAAATTTAATATGACTTTATGCAAAATAGTAATGTGTCTGGTAATACAAAGATCCTTCTAAAGTAGGTTAATAACAATCCAATATTATTCTCCTTTAAAAAAAATGAAAATGTATGTCAAAAAAAGGCCTAAAGTAGCTGAATCTTGTACCCATTGATGGAGCTGATTTACATAGATAGCATTTAACATTCCATCATCATTATCCTATCAGTCTCCTGTCTAACATGCAAGCCTAAAGACATTCAATGTGCTTAGAGGTTAAAAAAAAAAAAAAAAAAAACCTATATCCACCAGCCAAAATGGTGGTAAATGACAAAAAAAAAAAAAAAAAAAATTAAGCAGACAGATGAATATCAACTGGGATGAGAAAAAGATTGTCTCCCTGCTTCTTTCTGTTCCAATATAGTAACCTAAAAGATTGAATAAAGGAAAAACTAAATATTTAAGAGTAAAATGTGGTTATCAAATGGGAAGAAGGGAAAAAAAGGAAGCATTATGATAATAGTTGAGTCTGCCTCTGCTAGAGGAAGCAGCTCTGAGTGTGCGCACCTTGACTTAAATGGAAAGCAAATGTAAATGAAACATGGTTTGTCCTTTAGAGTAGAGTGTATGAGTATTTTCAGATTTTTTTTGTTTTTTGTTTTTTTGGTTTTTGTTTTGTTTTGTTTTTTGCTTTTAACATGTTAAGTGAATTTAATTCTGATGAGAAGAACCAAAGAGAAGAGAGGCTCTGGGGAGACTGGCTTGTCTATCTATGTATAGTATAGAGAGGGGAAACAGAGGGTTACATATGTGTATATCTTCCTTATGTTGAGAGTTCCATCTTGGCCATGTGCTTGACTGTGACCTTACAAATCCAATGACCTGGCCTCTTTAGTGCCTCTGCCAGCATATGAAGAAGGCCAGAGGGATTAGAGACAAAATGGAGCCCAGGGTGTTGTAAAGCCATTGACCTTCATCACCCTAACCACTACATAGTTCTGAATGATATTTAAACTAGCCCAGAAGAGCCATAGTTTTGTCAGATGTATGGACCTGGGTGGGTGTGGATAAGTACCCTTTAAATGAATTGAAAGAGGGGTACCTGGGTGGCTTAGTCAGTTAAGTGTCTGCCTTTGGCTCAGGTCATGATCTCAGGGTCCTGGGATAGAGCCCCACATTGGGCTCTCTGCTAATCAAGGAGTCTGCTTCTCCCTCTCACTCTCCTTCTATGCTCTTTCTCTCTCTCTCTGTCGAATAAATAAATAAAATATTTAAATAAGTTCAAAGAGAGGTATGTGGAGGCAGAGAGAGAAGGAAAGGAGAAACATGGAGCCTGAGAATAACAGGAAAATAGGAGCAGGGAGAAAAGGCAAAAGTGACAGAAAAAAATTATAAAGAGGTGGGGAAAGATTAGTTAAGGGAAATGAACATTTTCTTAGCCTCCATTCATCCAATTCCTTATCCAGGACACCCAAACTGAATAGTTGCTCCAAATAGATTCAGCAAGTACCCATACCCATGCCCCTGGGCAGCCATCACTAACAGTGCTCTTTCCTACCATGCTCAAGTACACATTAGAATCCTTTCTAACACAACATTCCAGTCAGTGCTAATAAAGAGGACTACAACCTTGATATATAAATACCATCCCTAGTTTTCCTTAGCCTTAAATCCAGACTGTGTGCCTTTTAGCAACTGTCCACTCAACAGCAGGCCACGCCTGGGATTGTTCCTAGCAACAATCTTGAATCTTATTTACAAGAAAAAAGGACAAAAGTCAATTAAATAAGAGTGTGATACCAAGAGAAATATGCAGAAACTCCCCCCAATTTTTTACGCCACTAACAACCTTGGGCCATGTCTCTTTTTGTCCTATCCCACAATGTGACAAGACTAACCCAGACAAACCAGGTTCTCCCAGCTAGCAGTCTAGTCTACTAAAGAACAAAGATAAAATAAAGTGACAGCTTTTGAATATTAATAGGGCATATCAGCAAGGGTGAGCAGCAAACAGTGGAAGTCATCCACAAGTTCTAAAAGCAGTTCCTAAAAGCCCGAATTCATCTCATCGCTCCCCACTTAAGAATTCCACTAAGAAAATGAATCTTTATTTCAAAAATAAACTTCTGAGATGACTAGAGATAAAAGCAGAGAAAGAAATACTGAAGCACCACAGGACCATCCTTCACTCATCTTCTCTCCCTGGGGCCCATCACAATGCCAAGTATATTATAGATGCCCAATAAATGTTTGTGGCATACATGATGTGAAAAGAAAAGGAATATTTTAAAATCAACTTCAGAATGGGAATGGGCTTTGAAAACAAGCTGGCCCCAATCAGGATCACAGAAATAGAAAATAGAGTTTGAGGTCACTGAGATCTACTCCAGATACTACCTATAGAATCTTTGGAGAGTTTTCATTTCTAAAGAAAAGTAGAAACAAAGTTTTCTGGAGCACTACATTTCTATCTTTAATTCACTCAGCCACCCAATCACTCATTCAATAAATGTTATTCAATGCCTACAATGTGCCAAGTGCTGTGCAAGGCTCTGGGGCTCTAGTGGTAAGGAAAGACAAGCAAAGGTCTGACTCATGGAACTTGTATTTGCTTTGTTCCTTCTCCGCACCCTAAAGCTAAATTCTACATGCTTAAGTCGTTTCAACAGCCTGAATTGCCTCCCTACCACAAATGTCCTCCACCTCTAATTCATTGCTCACTCATTCTGCATTCGTTTTTCTAGATGAGTACTGTCATCATGTTGTTCACCTACTCAAAAATGTCCAATAGTTCATTCCCTGTCATTTTTCATTCATTTTAGGACCCATTTATCAACCAGGCACTCTATATGAATCACAAGGCTAGGATTATAAGATAAAGTCTAAACTCAACATAGCACCAAGGGCCACACTGGTTATTTCTTGCTGTATAGCAAATTATCTCCACAGCTGGCAACTTAAAACAATAAACAAGCATTATCTTCCAGTTTCTGTGTTCAGGACTCCAGAAAAAGCTTAACTGTCAAGATGAGATTGCAGTCAGGTTGTTGGCCAGGGCAACAGTAATCTGAAGGCCTGACCAAGGCTGAAGGAGCCACTTGCAAAAAGCTTGTTCACATGGCTGTGGGCAGGGCCTCCTTTACTCACCAGGTGGGTTTCTCCATAGGGCTTCTGGAGTGTCCTCACAGCCTGGCAGTTGGCATCCCCCAAAGTGAGACCCAAAAGAGACAAAGAAGAGGAAGCCACAATGTCTTTATGACCTAGTCTTGGAAGTCACACACCATCACTTCTGCTGTCTTCTAGTAGAAATGAGTCACTCCATACTTAAGAGGAGGGCAATCAAGCTCCACCTCTTGAAGGGAGGAATATCAAAGAATCTATGGATTCTAAAACCTAAAATCACCACAAATCTATTCTCAAATTCTATTCTGTTCTATTCTAGTCACCATCACCTATAATCAAATGCGAACTTATTTACTTATTTTCATAATCCTCTGCCAGTATTCCCAGTATTAACCTCTATACTCTAATCCAGCTGGCCCTCCTGAATACACTGTACCCATAGTAAATACTCTTTCCTCATATGTTGCCACACATTTCCCCTGTCCTCTGCCCTCCAAATTCCTTATTCCAAGAGACGTAGCAGAGTAGTAGCTAAAATACTGGATATTGGGCTGCCTTGGATTCAAATCCCACCCCTGTTTTTGTCAAGTTACTTAAGCCCCATCTATTTGGATTTCCTCACCTATAAAATGGTGATAATAGTATCTATTTGACAAACTTGTTATGAGGAGTAAGTGAATCAATATTTATAAATTACTAAGAATAGTGCTTGGCATGTAATAAGTGCTTTATTGGGTGAATAATATACATATTGTTCTTCTACATCCAGTTCAAGTTACACACTATAGCCCATAGTGAACTCCTTCACTAAACTCCTATGCTATAATCATGCCCCATCTTAATCCTGATGAGATCTACCAATTATCACTTAATTACCTCACTTGTAGATGTTTTGCCTCATCTCCCAGTTGCTTCCTGACAGTCTTTAAATTTTGTACCTCCTTAGAGTGCCTAGGAAAGAGTCAGCATTTGATTCAAAAGAGAGGAAAGAATTAATTCACATTAGTGCCGAGGAAAAATATTCACACTGCTAGTCTAGTCTCCCCAAATACTAAGAAACCACATTCTCATTATTTTCATGTAACCCTGTGATATCACAGAGTCAACCCAAATCAGGCTTTCCTGTAAGATCACCCATGTATGGGCCCTCTTCCTCACTAAAGGAAACTTATGAAAACACGTAGCATGGATGAGGTGGGATCCCCTTAGTCCTACAAGTAGGGAAGGACATTTGTGAGCATTGGAAAAGAGGCCCAGGTACTGTTATAACCACAGGTATAGCAACTTCAACACTGTGAGACTGTTAAATCTTCAAGACTCTAATATTTCAAAATTATCACCAACAAACACTCCTTTTCCATCCCCAACTCAAACACTATGGAATTTTAGGACTCCCCACCTATACTTTTTCTCAAAATAGTAATATTTCCTTCCCAAGGGTTTAGCTTCTGGTAAAGGCCAAAACCTGTGCTGAGCCATTTCTCATATTTGGAACCTGCTGGTACTTCCAGGTGAACATATAGGATACAGGCAATGGCAATTAATAGGAAGAGGGAGATTTGGGGAAACTGTTCCCTGTCCCTACCCCTGTTACAGATAGGAGATTCTAGTGGTCCTGATTTAGCCCACCAAGAGACTACCTTCATTTATAGTCATTTCTTTGTTCATTCCTTTTTCACCTAATCTTTACTAAGCATTTAATATGAATAGTAGGTGATACCAAGAAGTAGAACACAAGTACCTGGGCTTCAAGTAACTTACCCGGAACAAGTCACCCTCTCTGGCATCAGTTTCTTTGTCTATAAAATGAGGAGGTTGGACAAAGTCTCTGGGGTTCTTTTTACTTTAAAAAAAAAAAAAAATGCTATTTTTCTGATTCTAATGCCTGCTCTGCTTTGCCAGGCAGGGTTGCTATGAAGATGAAGTTAGAAAATGTGCATGAAAGTGCTTTGAAAACTATAAAGCACTGCTCAAAATGTGAGGCATTATCCTCATTGTTGTTGCCATAGCCCCAAAAATCCCTAGAGGAAAGTTTTCAAAGACCCGCCTGATAACATCCCACTGGGATCCTAAATAGGAAAAGCTCTTCCTCAAGTCTCACTGGGATCTCTCCTGCTGCTAGAAAGTCCACAAGGTTGTTTCTGTACATTAGCAGCTTCTCGTAGCAAATGCTTTTCAGAGATTGCAATTGCCCTCAGGGGGGGAAAATCATTATGTGACCTAATCCTGAGGTCTAGTCTAAGTCCAGAAGGAAAAAGGCTATGATCAATTAGTAATGTCTGCTATGAGCCCTGGACGAAGTGGTCACCAGCTGATTGACATTACTGGACCAGGTCCTTTTACAGCTATGATATATGAGCTTCAATTATGTGTCCTGAATTTTACTAAATGTTTCACAAGAATTATCTCATTTTTGAAGTAAGTACTAATATTAATCCCATTTTACAAATGAGGAAACTGAGACCCAGAAAGGCTGACTTACCCAAGATCACACTGCTAGTTTGTGGCAGAGCCAGAATTAGAAACAAAGGCTGAATGATCCCAAAGCCAGTGTACTTTATTATGACATTACACTGAACTTTAGCTGAGATCTTAAAACAGCATATGAACAGGTAAACTCAAGGAACTTCCTTACATTTTTTCCTGGAAAATAGATGAAATTATTAATATCCGCTCAAGGTTAGAAGGTTATTGGCAGCCTCTAGCTCAGCACAGGAATTGAATCTCTAATGTAACATTATATAAACTTCTTCTTTTAAAGTAGGCTCCACATTGAGTGTGGAGCCTAATGTGGGGCTTGAACTCATGACCCTGACATCAAGACCTGAGCTGAGATCTAAAGTCAGACACTTAACCAACTAAGCCATTCAGGGGCCCCAACAGTCTGTGAACTTTTTGATTGCATATTCCATTAGTTAAAACAAAAACTTGTGTCATCCAATCCAACATATAGATACTATATATGCATGTATTTATTTTCATATCACATGCATATATCACAATACTAATGTAATAAACATATTAAAACACATAAAAATAGAAAATTCTTAAATGAGAAATCTATATAAATATAAATTCTAATATTTTCTACCCAAAGGGATTATTGTGCCCAATCCCTGGGGTACACACAGCCACTTCCTACAACACAGAGCAAGACTGATGTGCCTTATTTTGCCTTTGTTTCCTTTTTGAGCTCAGTTTCAGGGCTTGCCCAAGGCAAAATGCTCAAAAACAAAACCACTCCCTCTCCCACCTTCCACTGTCTACCTCTACTCTCCACTCTCCACCCCACACCTCCATGCTATATGTCCGTTTCTGAGGCTCCCAGGAACACAGCCACTTCATGTTTTTCATATTCACTGTCCAACGTCCCCACTTTGAGTTCTTGTCCAGGGTTGGCATCTCCTGCTATGGCCAATAGCCATGCATTTATACATTTGTTCATTCTCACAATCAACAAACACTTATTGAGCCCCTATGATAGGAAGGCAGCGTAGGAGCTCAAGAGAATTCAAAGTTGAACCAGTCCCAGGCATATCCAGACAAGAAGGGGAATTAATGCGCACACATAAATCAATATGATATTAAGTTAAAAGTAGTAAGTTCATTATGAGAGACACGGGAGAGATGATTTCCAGGTAGAAGGATAAGGGAAATGTGCATGAATAAGGAGACTATAAGCATGGGTAGGTGGGACTCAGAAATGGCAGGAAGTGCACTTCACACCCATGGGGTAATGGGGAAGAAAGACAAAAAGATAAGGGAACTTCCACCGTGGAACAGAAGATATGCACAACAGGTGGAGAGTTGGTCCTATGTTATATGAACTGTGTAGTCCAGGCAGAGACAACAACATTCACAACTAAGTGAAAGAAGACAAGAGCAACAGTGGGTGGAGTAGGCAGGCTAGGGAGTGCAGAACTTGATGAGGCTGAGTGGTGGGCATGGCTAAAAGTCTGAAAGGCTCACAAGGTGAGTTAAGTCATCAAAAGCGTGCAGAGCAACCATAGTCAGATTTACTTTTAAGAAAGATGGCTCTGAAAAAAAAAAAAAAGAAAGAAAGAAAGACGGCTCTGGCGACAGTGCACAGGTTAGACTGAAGACAGGTAAGGGAGGGTATGTTACTAAGGGAGAGTATGCAGTCCTCTGGGAACGAATGCATCACTTCAGGGTGTCCCCTGAAACATCCTTGTGGGGTAAAAGACTTTTGCTCTGCTACACGATCCCAGCTTCTTCCCAGCTTCTCTGGAACCAGGGTGCTATCAAGATTAATCACAGAACACAGGCTGCAAAAAAAAATGGCAAAAGAACTCCTATTCCAACCCCTGTACATTTTGTAGGCCAGCCCATCTCTTTATGGAGACTTTGAGAAAAGATTTCCTGCCTCTGAGCCCCTTATTGCCTGGGGTAAGCCTCCTCCTGGCAGGACAGATTCTTCTCTTGGTCAATCAGAAGCTTGGGAATCAGATTTCCCATTCAGTTCCCAGGTGCTCCAGCCTGAGCTGACACACTGCCTCTTTAAACACATTATGAAGATTATCAGCAATGTATCAAGGTGTCTTTGCAGAATGGTATAAACTTCGGCTGCACTACTTATTGCCATAAACCACACTTTCAGGTTTTTATTTATATGCGCATTAGTTCAATATGATTGGATCTGTAGGCAGCAGAAGGGATTGGGGTAATTTATATATATATCAATAAAGGTCTCCAGCCAGCCACTGGGTGCTCTAAGGGGAACAGTAGTTCCATTTAAAACATTAGGAACTGAAGAAATTGAAAATAACTCTCTATTTAGAGGCCAAGGATTAAGGCATTTTGCAGAAAAGGTCTCAGTCCAGCCAGGCTATGCTAAAAAAGCTGTTAAAATGTCATTTGGCTGATAGTTAAGCCACAGAATTTACCTTAACCCCTCCATTTCAATTGGAGTGTATATGTGTGTATGTGAGAGAGAGAGAGAGAAAGAGAGAGAGAGAAAGAGAGAGAAGCACTAACCCCCACCCCTCAACAGAGGGACAGCGGGACAGCGTAGTGTGGTGGAAAAAGTGGCTGCATGCATGGGCATGATGTCACTTTTTGCTTCCTAACCTGCATTTCACTTTCTATGGTAGCGTCACCTCGATGAGATCTATCACACCCAGTAAGTAAGGTCTTCCTGGAACTGCTGGCCAAGGTTCACTGTGATCCCCAAGCAAGGGGATCTCCCTGTCTAAGCTGTGCCAATCAGACTTTCTCCTCTGAGATTTTGACTACTGATAAAGTGCCACAAGGATCAACAGTGTGGAAACTGACTTTTCCTGATAGTGGTATCCTGAAGGGATTCTGTTAATTCCTGCCATCTACTTTAGTGGAGCTTCACTGACTCCTGGGTTTTGTACTTTCTCTTCCATTCTATGAAGCATAAAACAGCCTTCCAATGAGTTATTCTGCTTATGTTAGAGTTTCTGTTGCTTGCAACTAAGGAGTCTAAGTGAGCTGCCAGGAGCCCTGGATATTAGGTACAGATCCATTACTAGTTGTGTGACTGTGGACAAATAACCTCCCTACTCTGGATGCCAGTTTCCTCACCTGTAAAATGAAAGCACTGGAAAAGGCCAATGATTCTTGAATTTTAGAGAATGTTAGAATCACTTGAGTATCTTGCTGAACATTTAGATTCTGATTCTGTCATTTTGGGGTGGGACCCAGGCATCTGCTTTGTAGCCAGCAGTGATTCTGTACCTATCAAGGTTTAAGAGCACATTTTCAAATTATGCTCTCCAGGATCCTTGGTTCGGGAGATGATCCACAGAGATGGCCTCTGGTGCAAGAAAAGTTGACAAGGCAGCCCTCTTGTTTCAACTAAGGCAACTCTCCTTTTATATTTTATATATCGAGGTTCTATATTAAATTTCTTCTGGGGATCCCTGGGTGGCGCAGCTGTTTAGCGCCTGCCTTTGGCCCAGGGCGCGATCCTGGAGACCCGGGATCGAATCCCATATCGGGTTGCCGATGCATGGAGCCTGCTTCTCCCTCTGCCTATGTCTCTGCCTCTCTTTCTCTCTCTCTCTCTCTGTGACTATCATAAATAAAATTTAAAAAATAAAAATAAAAAATAAATTTCTTCTGTAAAATAGATCTACCACTGACAAAAAAAATTAAAAGTCAGTGAACTAGATTCATTAGATAATCTCGGAGAAACTTTACTGTCTGATTGCATGAGGCACCTCCTAAATATGGTTTCCAAAAGGAAGCAGGTGTCAAACCCTTTGAGGAACTGACCACTGAATTTTACTTGAACTTCAGCTTAGAGGAACAAAACCAAGACTTCAATACTGGAATTATCTTCCTAACAAAGCCACAAACAGTTTATTTACCCCACTGGCAATGAGGCAGCAGCACAGGCCCTGAGTGACTTGCCTGGTGCGATGCAATTAGATAACTGAGAGCCAGGTAACCTCTCGATCATACTGCGGGGCTCCTCCTACAGTGCCTCTTCCTGCTGTGGAATTTGAAACACCATAAACTGGAGCCAGAGGAGATCCATAAACAGCCCAGTTCTTATTTTTTACTTTAGAGTCCCTATGTGGCTTCATTTATTTTCAAAAGAGCATGTGACATGTTCGTTGGCACCTTCTCTGCCATAAAATATCTGTTGACATTTGTGGTTTGGGGCTGAGTTGGATTAGTTGCTGTTTCGTTCCATTCACCTACTGCATGTAATACCAGAAGAAACACCCTTCTACCCTGAGCCCCCCGTTACAACTTCTAGCCTCTATGCAGGACAACCCATGTGTGCCCTCTGCCAAATGGGAAGACTGAAAAAGAGCTATTCCATCTTTTATTAGTTATGTAACATTAAACAAGGCATATAATCTCTATCTCTATGTCTTGGTCCATGTGAGGTTTTTATAAGGATAATGATAAAAAAAAGAAGGAAGGAAGGAAGGAAGGAAGGAAGGAAGGAAGGAAGGAAGGAAGGAAGGAAGGAAGAAAGAAGAAAGAAAGAAAGAAAGAAAGAAAGAAAGAAAGAAAGAAAGAAAGAAAGAAAGAAAGAAAGAAAGATTAGTGACAGTGGTTAACATTTTTCTACTACCGCTTACCATGAACTAGACCACCTGAATTGTCTCAGTCCTCTCATAAGCCTATAATGTAGGAATGACTATCACTACTTCATTTTACAGAAGAAAAAATGGAGAGGTGAAAAAGTTCAGTAACTTTCCCAGGATTATAGAGCCAATAAGCAGTAGAGTAGGCTTCAGTTTCAATAAGTCTGACCCCACAGATGTGTAATACTATCTTCAAGGTGCTTCTCCACACCTGGTGTAAAAGATTGGAGGAGTGTCAGGCTCCCAGAATATGCCACAGCAATCAGATACAGGGTGAGTTAGGGTAAAATAATACAAAATAAACGCGTGATACAATGGAAAAAACACCAACCTAGTCCTCATTAGCAGTGGGATCTTGTGTTACTCATCCTCCCTGAGGTTCAGTCTTCTCATCAGCAAAATGAGGAGTTTTCTTACCTTGTAAAGATAGTATAAAAATAGAGTATGCACAACCACCTACCAAGTATTCAGAAATGGAAGTGCTGTAATGTGTGTGTCAGCATTCTAAAAAGCTAGTTGAAAGTAAGACAGTATTATTCATATAAAATATTAATATGTATTAGAGTAGCACAGAATCCCTTCCAAGATTATAAAGCCAACCTAGAGTCTTCTTCCCTAAGTTAAACTCACAGAGAGCTTCAGTCAAAGTCTATAGAGTTAAAACAAATAAACTTGTCTCTATCTTCCACTCACCTTGTTTACCTGGCCCAAGAGCCTTGAAATTCCTACAATAGGAATCTCAGGGTATTACATATGAAGGACAATTTATGTATTATCTCGTATGGAAAATAATCCCCTTTACACTTATATCATCCAGATAGAATTTCTATTAATATGCATACATAAATCCTTTTAGATATATTTCTGTACATATACACATATACTCAAAAATCTTTATTTTAATGAGATCATACTATAAATGCTAAAATTGAAATCTACCCATTTTTCCTGAAAAATATGCCACAGTCTATACCAATAAATGCATATACATATCATCATTCTGAAATGATCAATGATCCTTATATTCTACTATATAGATTTTCTATGATTAACCACTTGGAAGTTCAAATGGCTTCCAATTTTTGCTATTTTAAATAGCACTGCAATGAACATCCCTCTACATACATCTTTGTGTATTTAACCTTTAAGGTCTTAAGATGAATTCCTGGATATAGAATTGCAGTGTCATACATACACACATTTAAAACTTTGCTGTAAGAGCTTCCAGGTTAGTGAACACACCCACATGCCAGGAGGGGGTACACCCCAGTTTCATGGGGACAGAGGCTTCTCCTCTAGGGACTGTTGAAGACTTCATCCTATGTACCTTGGACTATTCATCTGTATCCTTCATAAAATCCTTTATATTAAGCTAGTAAACAGGGGGCTGAGAAAATTAAATAACATGGATAAGATTTACCACTGGTCAAATGCAGGGCTAGTATTGAAAACAAGTCTGTTGGGCACTAAAGCAAATTCCTTTCTGCTCTTTTTGGGCCTCCTCAGGGCTTGTTGGTCTAAGATTCAGGTTCTGGCATTTGGCATGTTAAGTACAAAATTGCAGAATGAGAAGACTGGCCAGTATGAATGACTTAAAGTAAACTGACCTGATTGGAACAACATTGTTCCCAGTGATGAAGACAGTTGACTAAATGTACCAAACAATAATCCCTAAGAACACTTAGTACAGGTTTAAACAGGAAAACATAGTTGTGGGATGCTGGGAGCTTGACAGAGCCTTAGAGGATAAATATTAGACTTGTGGAGAATGATGAAAAATTCAAGTTTTCTTAGCATGACAGGACTGGGTGGTGATTCAATAATGGCTCAATGATATATAAAGATGTATTCTATGGGACTACAATCCAAATCCATGACGTGTACAAGTCTTGATTTGTTACTTTACACACAATTCTCAACTTTTGCTATTGAGAGGTTTTTTTTTTTTAATTTTATCTATTGGGGATCCCTGGGGGACTCAGTGGATTAGTGCCTGCCTTCGGCCCAGGGCGTAATCCTGGGGCCCTGGGATTGAGTCCCACATCGGGATCCTTGTGCAGAGCCTGCTTCTCTCTCTCTCTCTCTCTCTCGCTCTCTCTTTCTCTCTCACAGAGGGAGAAGCAGGTTCCTTGCAGGGAGCCCGATGCAGGACTTGATCCCCAGACCCGGGATCAGGATCAGTGTCTGAGCTGAAGGCAGACACTCAACACTGAGCCACTGTCCCACTCTTTAGAAGGTTTAAACATAGTACATTTGAATCTAAAATAAATACTTTGCTATATATTTCTAAACTATTTTCTTCAGAAAGTTAGTTCCACCCTAGCTTCCCACTAACTGTTATGAATAGAGGGACTTATTATAACTAGCAGGTTGACACATACAAAACTGCTATATTTGTGGATCAAAGATGGTTGAGTATTGGTATATGCATATAGTTCAGTCTAATAATTCATTCCTAATAGGAACCAAACATTGCTTTTCATTGCAAATAGTATGTTGGCCATTAAGAAAAGGGCAAGTAACATATTTGTACTGTGTACCTTTTAAGGTAGAATGGGAGGTGGAAATAAGCAGATAAAAGTTGTTTTCATTACCCCTCTGACAATGAGCAATTATTTGAGGAATTCTTACATTCTTATCTGGAAACCATCTATTCATGAGTAAGGTAAGGCATTGATTCTGAGCCACTTGATGGCAAAGAATGAGTTGTTAATCTGCACTCCTTTTAAACAAGGGACAGATTTAATAAAACTGAAAAGAAATTGGTGCATATTTGTCAGAAGTCCTTGAGACCATCACCCTAAACACAGACTAAATCTGGAGGAACATCACAGCTGAAGAGCCTTATGGCAATTCAAGCATTCCTGGATTGTGTTCCAGGGAGCACCAGTCCTGCAAATGCTCTGAGAAGAAAAAGTTCCATGGTCATACGTGCTGGGGTAATAGGACATCTTCTTTAAAGTTTTTGATTCATTAAAATTAAGTTAAAAATTCAATTCTGGCAAGTCACAATACACTGAAAGCTTCAAGGCCTTGAGAAGCCCTGCAGTAAACAAACCTACTCCTTTTATTGAACCCCATGTTTTTCACACTTGTCAGATCACAAATCTCTTTGATCACATGGTATTTGTTACCACCCAGTGGAACAGACTTTCAAAAGTGTCCAAAACTCCCATTTTATTAGAGAAGAACTTGAATTATGAAGATCACACAATAAGTCAATGGCAAAACCATGATTAGATGTATTATCTCAACCCATTCAACAGGTATTTATTGAGTGCCTGCTGTGTACCAAAATCTGTGTCAGGCACTGGCAAATATAGTAAATAAGACCTAATCCTTTACCTCAAAAAGGTTATAATCTAGTGGGAGGGAAAGAGAAATCAACAGGCAATTTCAACTAACTGTAACTTGTAATAATCTAGAACATGTGGCTATTGAACACTTAAAATGTGGCTTCTGAAACCAAGAAACTGAATTTCTTAATTTAATTTAATTTTAATAAATTTAAATTTGAAAACTAAAGCAGTGTGAAATATTTTTCTATTAAATGCAGCTTTGTTATTTTGGCAGGACTACATTTCACTTTAACCATTGAAAATTTAGCATCTAAATTGAGTTGAGCTATAAGTATAAAATACACACCAGATTTCAAAGATTTAGTTCAAAAAATGTAAAATATCTCATTAATAACTTTTGTATTGACTACATATTGAAATGTTAATGTTGTAGATATATTGGGTTAAAAAGAATAGATTATTAAAATTAATTTCATCTGTCCCTTATTTAATTTTTTAATGTGGCTACCATGAAAATTTTAAATACATATGCAGTTCATTATATTCCTTATGGATAGAGTTGACCTAACACTTAGTGCTCAGGAAGCACAAGGGAAGATGCCTAACTAAGATCTAGGGAGAGCTTCCTAAGAGACGATGGTTAAAGTGAGATCTGAAGAAAGAAAAGGAATGAACCATAAGAGAAGAAGGAAGAGTGTTCCTAACAGAGGGAATGGCTGTACGGAGGCCCAGAGGCCAAACAGAGCAGAGCACTGGTTCCAGATTAGTATCATCACTGGTGCACTGCATTTTCTCTGCTCCAGGCCAACAAATGCTACCCCTACAGATCACTACCTCTGAAACCACTACAAGCTCTTTATCTGAAGTGGAATATCTCTAAAACCACATGTAAAAGGAGCAGGTTTGTTTACTGCAGAGCTTCTCAAGGCCTTGAAGCTTTCAGTGTATTGTGACTTGCCAGAATTGAATTTTTAACTTAATTTTAGAGTAATACGTTCATATTTCATGTAGATTAAAGCTAAATGTAGACTCCATTCTTGCACAGGCCACTATTTCATTCAAGCTGTACCACAATTTTATAAGTGCTCAAAGGAATTTTCTTTATAAGAAATAATTCCCACCAAAGCAAACATCATATTATTCCCAATAAGTATAATTGCAGTTGATTGTCATGAGGGCAGAGAAGAAGCTCAGCACAAAGTCTAAAGGATGGGTACAGAGGGAGACACGAGGAACCCATTTAGCATGGTGATGAGAACTCAGGCTATGACAATCCACCATTTAACCAGCCATGTGACATCAGATAATTTCATAATCACTCTGGAGCTCAGTTTCCACATTTGTAAATGAGAAAAGGAGTTTCATCTACCAGCAAGTTGCCCAACTATTGACATTTGGACCAGATCACTCTCTGTTGTCAGGGCCTGCTTTGTTACTGCAGGGTGTTGAGCAGCATCCCTGGTCTCTGCCCAGTAGACGCCAGTAGCACCCCTCACCCCAGCTTTGACAACTACAAATGTCTCCAGACATTGCCAAATGTCCACCAGGGGGAAAAGAAATCACTATTTATTGAGAACCACTGATTTACTGAATGAGTTGTTGTAAGGATTAAATGGAATCCTGCAGGAGAAGCAGTGGTACAGTGCTGAAACTTGGCAAATGCTCAATAAAAGTCCAGTAAATAAATACAGAAAGGGAGGAAAAGCTCCTACAGGGATGACAATGGTGCTTAGCAGATCCGCCATTTTGTGAATTTAACCAGCCATCACGTTCACCCAAGAACTTTCATCTATTCCCTCTCCTCCTTCCACCTCAAGAAGCCAGGCCCTGAGTCTCCTGGGTAATGTGGGCAGAAAGGCCCTGCAAATGGGACATGACTGCCTCAATGGATTTAATGGTGCTTTTTAAATGTGGATAATTATAGGGCCTCTTCTAAGCAAGTGCACCAGTGGCAGGAGGCTGCGGGCTCTGGGGCACCGTGGGCCCGCATAGCTCAGCTCCGTGGAGCTCATGGTAATGTTATTAAATGTGCTCTCTCCTTTTATTAGGCATCTTAATAACCTCTAAGTTGCACCCAGGAGAGTTGGTGTAGAAAAGGAATTCTGGCCAACCTAATTTGTATTTGAAAATACCCCATAGGCCAACGGAACAAGATTCAGATGAATTTCACAGGCAGCTGAGGGCTACACAAGGCAAGTGTTTCCAAATTGTACTCGATTACTGAATGCAAAATGCGGGCCTCCCTGCCTTCCCCACCCCCATTCTTTGCCCTCCTTCTCTGCAAATGCCGCTGTGCCCCCCACACATGAATATACAACCCACACTCCAGCCACTGGCTAACTAAGAGGTTTAATGTGGGTCCTCCCTTGTCTACGGGGAAATAATGATAGGAGCTCATATTTATTGACCATTTATTGCCCTGAGCCAGACCCCAGTGCCTTCCTTAGAATAACCCAAAAGGTGAGTGTACTAGTTATCTCATTTTATAGTTGAAGAAACAGCAGTTTGAAAAGGTTAGTATCTTGCCAGAAAGAATCACACAACAAGATAATTACAGAGCATGGATATAAACCCAATTCCATCTAACTCCCCAAGTGGTGCTCTTCACCACCCACTAACATTATCCAATAGTCAGGTGATGATATGGAGTAAGTCCATTTATTAATTCACCATGTTTGGGTAACCATATGTTCCAGAACTGTATGAAGTGTCAGGAAAAGACACTGCCCCTACTCTCAGATATTTTACAATTGTAATCATACACAATGGAAAGAACATTTTAATGAAATCAAGAAAGAGGAGTCACAACTCATATTCATTCAACAAACATTTCATGAGAAGTTACTATATGCCAGGCAATACCGGCATAGCTATTGGGGATATTGCCACAATTACAAATAAAGGAGACAGACTTGAGAAACATTCCAGGTATAGAATGACTGAAAAGATAAGGGACACAGAACAAAAGAGACTTAGATTTCCCTGTGCAAGAGACTGTGAAAATGAGCTAGCCATTAGGTAAGTTGAAGGGTGGAATTTGGGGAAGTAGTGAGTTTGTCTTCAAGATTGTTAGGGTAGAGTCATCATAAGACACTAATAGTTTTCTGTTGCTGCTATAACATATTACCACAAACTTAGTGGCTTTAGGGCAGGCTGAGTGGCTCAGCAGTTTAACGCTGCCTTTAGTCCGGGGCATGATCCTGGAGACCCGGGATTGAGTCCCATGTCAGGCTCCTTACATAGAGCCTGCTTCTCCCTCTGCCTGTGCCTGTGCCTCCCTCTTTCATTCTCTCTCTCTCTCTCTCTCTCTTTTTGTGTGTCTCTCATGATTACATAAATAAAATCTTAAAAAAAAAAAAACTTAGTGGCTTTAAACAGTACTAATTTAATTTCTTCCAGAAGAAATCAGAACTCCAAAGTGGGTCTTATGAAATAAAAATCAAGGAGTTTACAGAGCTGGTTCTTTCTGAAGGCTCCAGGGGAACATCCATTCCTTGCCTCTTCTAGTTTCTGGGGGCTGCCAGCATTTCTTGGCTGCTGGTCACATCACTCCACTTTTTGCTTCCATCATCACAGAGTTCTCTAACCTCCTACATCCCTCTTGTAACCACACTTGTAGTTACAACAGGCCCACCAGGATCATCCTGGATAATTTCCCCTTTTCAAAATCCTTAATTTTTTATCATCTAAAATAATCTTTACAGGTTCCAGGGGCTGGGACATGGAGCTATTTGGGGGAGCCATTTTTTAGCCTACCACAGGCATTTAGGAAGAAATGTTCTATACACAGTTAGAAAGGTACTTCTAGAGTCTGGGGGGAATGGTACTCATTCATCCATCCAACCATTCAATAAATATCAAGCAGTTAATATATGTGAAGAAGACAATTGCACCAAAATAGTGGATTTGGAACTCAACCTCACAGTTTATAGGTAACGGGAGCTTATGTAAAGAGAGTATAGAAAGTGAAAAGCAGAGAACTGAAGGCAACATTCTGGGGGAAATTTACACATTTCTGAAACAGACAAGAAAAGGAAAACCAACGTCAACTGGTCCAGATTAAGACCTATCACACAGCAGCCTTTGTACAGGTTTGTTTGTATTGTATGGGTAACCATAGGTGATTATACATATATATGGAATGTGATTTTGAAATATGCTGTCTGGTGGCAGAGAAGTGGGGGAGATTAAAGGCAGAATTCAGGTACATTTCTTTTTGAGCCATAGCATCTCTGGAAGGTCTGCTCTCCAGTCTCTGATCAACGTAGTCACTATGGTTCTGGCCTATTCTTTTCTTCTCGTTCTCTCAGCCAAGTGCAGCCATTAAGCACTTCACATCCAGTCACGACAGCCCAAGCTCTTGGCTTCCCCAGTAATGGAGGCAGCAAGAATTTAATCCATGGCAGCCTCAGGTGCAGAAAGATGATACTAAATATTTCATTCCTGGGATGATGGGAACTGGAAGCCCCTGGAGAGGATCTGGCTAAATCTTTTAAGTGAGCCCTTCCAGGAATCCATTGGGTAACTGTGCTATTGGCAGTAATGATTGCCACTCGGGCCTTAGCTGCCCAGTGGGAGGGGAGGCAGCATTAATGTGCACTAGTGTTAAAAGGCCAGCTCCAACTCTGGTTTGAGGAAATTAATTTTTTTTAATTCTGCTTTTAGAGGTTTCCTGTCACCTCTCTGGATCCAAAACACATTTGTCACCCATTTTCCCCTTTTTTGTTTTTCATAAAGAGCCAAATGAAAGGAGAATAAAAAGATTTAACAAAGAGAAATCATTTAAGGTACATTTCTCCTTTTCAGGAAATTACCTGCTTTGGCTTACATCTTTAACTCCTCTCAATCTTTAATAGCAAGCACTAGAAGACAGTAAGTGTTAGAATGGACGAGAGAAAAACAGATGCATTATCTTGGTGAAAAATTGCATAGATTGTGTTGGTAAGTAAATACCATGTGTTAAGCACTAAAGTATTAAAATGAAAAAAAGAGACTATTTTTCCTTTAAAAATTAAGTGTTTTGAGAAACTGGATTAGATACTTTTGTTACTCTTCACAAAATTGAAAACAGATAGTATATGCTCTAGACTTAAAAGTGAAAAAAGAAAGTGAGAAAGATCAGTTTCAGTGTAATATGAAGGTGAGATAACCTGAAACATGACCCTTTTGCCCTTGAGACCTGAATTCAGATCTGATTTGTGATTTTGCTTAGATCTGCATACACTGAAGTAGTGGGATGCAAACTGGAAGTTAAGGAACTATTGAGCAGGAAACTGGGCTCCTATGGGCACCTGGAAGGAACCACCTCACAACTCCTCCCTAATCCTGCGCATCCTGCAGGAAGCTCTACTAACCAGCTCAGCGTCTTCTGCCTCCTGTGAACTCTTTCCTTGCTATCTGGATCATTCCCTGTGTCATATAGCTTGCTTCCCTCAAAGTAATATGAGCTCCTTGAGGGACAGTTGGATGGAAGCTATTAGAAGCCTACATGGTTTATTTACCTGCTCCCAAACTATTGTTTGCTTCATAGATTAGCCTGAGGTTGGCTTTATCTACAGATGGAGCAAATTTGTATGTATCTTTGTATCCTCAGTTTTTCCCACATAGGGATAAGTGAACTAAAGGAAATGTGAAAGGAGACTTTAGAAGGTAGCACATTTTCTCTAAAGAAAAAATATTACTAAATTACTACATACCAAATAGAAAGCATTTTCTATGGATACCAACATTGTTTTAATGTGTTCTAGAAATATACACATTAAGAATCCATCAAGGGATGCCTGGGTGGCTCAGCTCATTAAACCACCAACTCTTAATTTTGGCTCAGCTCAAGATCTCAGGGTCCTGAGATAGAGCCCCACGTTGGGCTCCCCACGGCACAAGGAGTCTGCTTGTCCTCTTCTTCTCCCTCTCTCCCTCTGCCTCTCCCCCTGCTCATGCTCTCTCTCTCTCAAATAAATAAAATCTGTAAAGTAAATCCCTCAAAATATCATGACTATGGAAGATAAATATATAATAGCTTTCATAAATGAATTTCTGTAGAAAAATATTAAGTCAAAGTTCACATGGAATTTAGATATGGCAAAAATCATGAAAATGATGTACAAAGACCGAGGTGTTGAAAAACACTGCCGTAGGCCATTGAGCACAATATTTTTTATATTATCCAACAAATATTTGTCAATTGAATGCATTTCAAATGTTGTTGTTTGGTTATCATCATAGTAGCTTTTTTTACATATCCTGAGAAAATATCAAGGAGAGAATTATTTGACAGAATAAATAAATAGAAGCTTTCATAAGCACTGATCGTCATGGCAATGAGCTGTGGGGTAAGAGCAGACCTCTGGTCAAGTTCTAGCACTGTTATTTTCCAGCAGAACTTCTAAATGTATATAATTATGTGTTCAGTGCCTCGCTGTTCCCATTGCCAAATGAAATTGTTGTGAGGAGGAAATTAAATAATGTTTTCAAAGTGCAAGCTTGGTGCCTGGCACATAGAAAGAGCCCAATATATGGTAACCTTTATTATTAATAATAGCATCAGCAATAACAATAAAAATTGACATTTGTATGGAAATTTGTATCTTTTAAATGGCTTTTATCCAACCATTAGCATTTATCCAACCCATCTACTAGATGCCAAGCCCTGTGCAAGGCTCAGGGACTCACCTGTGGAACAAGAAAAGCATGACTACAGGGTAGACAGGGTAGAGACACAGAGTATAGAATCAGGTGGCCTATTTTCAAGTCCAAGTTTTGCTACTTCTTGTCGCATGGCCTTGGACAAGTGACTTATCTTTCCATGTCTCCATTTTCTCATCTATAAAATAGTAATAATAATAATAATAATAACAACAACAACAACCTTGTAGGGTTGCTGTGATGAGTAAATGCATCCATGAATGTAAAGTATCAACATTATCAGAAATGTATCTCTACATAGTATGCTGAGTTTAGTTTAGCTTTTATTGTTGTACTTCTTGCCCTCACAAAGCTACCATATTCTTCAAATGGCAGCTGCTTTCCAAACTTTGTATTTGCCACAGATTACAGCCAGTCACTAATTCAAAGACAAAGATGCAGCCATTTAAGGATGTTTGAGGTTTCTCTGCTGAGAATTTTATCACTGAATCCAATCAATTACTTCATATAGATTCAGACCAAGCCAGTCTTATATAATTAGAGTAGAAGGTCACCTACATCATTTATTCTTCCACCCACTAGGAAAACCTCCACCCTCGTTCTCTACACCTGGAGACTAGAGCACACATAGACACATATACCTTCCCATTGTGTGAAAGTTGTATTGTTGATGGAAATATCAAACAAGGCAACTGCATGCTTCACACTTGAACCTGAGGCCAATTTGGAGCAAGCACTGACCTAAAGCCTTCTGTAGAAATGACTGGTTATCTGAATGCAGCTATACTATCTGTGTAAGAAAGGATATAAAAAGCCTGTTTTTTCTTTTTAATCCAACTTTTTTTTTTTTTACCCTGATAGAAAATCCAGACAGGTACCTGAATAGCCAGATTCAGCATGTAGATAATGTACTTGTCTGAACCCAGCCCTAGATAGTGTCAGAACAACCATTCTTTTGACAAGTGAAAACAGCCAAGTCAAGACATTCCAGCCAGAGACTGTGGCTTCTCCCCCTGATGAAAATAACTGCTTCAATCTGGACTGTGCCAACACAGCCTCAGACATAAAGGTGATAAAGGGCTGTTTTCAAAGCCCAAAGTCTTGCCTCAGGACCATTTAGAAAACACTGCTGGCTAGGGAGCCATCATACACATAAGTCAATGAAATATTACCCCTAATTGAGTGGGCCATTTGAGAATGCAACCAAGAGCATGTCCAAGGAGTCAGTACTCCCCTTTACAACTCCCCAAGCCCCTCCTGGGTTAGTATCCATTTAAAGAGAGAGGAAAAAAAGACCACTTTCATCACTTAAGTGTAAATGAATCAAAGCATGATATGGATAGGGGAGCAATCAGGCTCCCCTGATGACTGATCTATTAAAGGGAATGAGGGGTGATTCATTCAGGATGTGGTACTCCTGAAACACACTGCTTGGTCATTGATTCTAGACTCCCCAAACTTCCACACGTTT
The DNA here is from genome assembly GCF_053574225.1 of Canis aureus. Classification (NCBI taxonomy): domain Eukaryota; kingdom Metazoa; phylum Chordata; class Mammalia; order Carnivora; family Canidae; genus Canis; species Canis aureus. Next base: position 54,017,177 of record NC_135614.1, read on the forward strand.
ATACAGAGGGATATTTAGGAGTTAAGTTGGCATGAAGGACATAGGAAAATCAGTGGCCTTAAAATAAAAAGGCTTTGAATGCATCACCAAGGGCAATTCAACTTGGTCTCTAAGTCACTTTTGAAAATTCCATTAAGAAGTCTCCTGGAATATAAATAATAGTGAAAGGGAATAGAGGGGAAGGGAGAAGAAATGGGTAGGAAATATCAGAAAGGGAGACAGAACATGAAAGACTCCTAACTCTGGGAAACAAACTAGGGGTGGTGGAAGGGGAGGAGGATGGGGGGTGGAGGTGAATGGGTGGCGGGACTGAGGGGGGCACTTGACAGGATGAGCACTGGGTGTTATTCTGTATGTTGGCAAATTGAACACCAATAAAAAATAAATTTATTATTAAAAAAAGAAAAAGAAGTCTCCTGGAGAAACTAATCTCAAAGCCAGTTTTGAAAAGTTAGATGTCTCCCAATACTAAAGAGGCACATCAAAGTCAGCAGTAGCAAACTGGTCCCTTTTCTTTGGTCCAATCAGGGGTGTATTGTTTTCATTTTAATTTATTGTAAATATTTAAAAATCAGGATATTTGACTAGGATTTTACATCTCTTAAAGATCATCTGACCTTCTATTTCCACACAGTGAGAATCAGCAGAATTCTCAGAGTAGCAGCCACATCCTCATACAATCCCCATGGTTTCTATCTGGCTTCCTTGGCATGTTATGTTAACTGTTGGCCACTTAGGCAATGACTTTGCAACTGCTATCCTGAAGTGCCTGTATAGACAGAAACCAATCCTATCCCCCTGGTACTGACAAAGAATCTATGTTAAGGACCAAATGTGGGCAAAGTCAAACCTGTGTCCAATTGGCTCCATAAGAAACCCCACCCAATAAATGCCTCATGCTGAGTAGTGACAAACTGGCTGATTTAGGTCCTTTCTCTCAAAAGGTATGACATATCTGTTAGGCAGGTTGAGCTTGCTGTCAGTTTCCATAAGGTTTCCGTATATCCCAGTTTTGAAGATATCAGAATCCAGAATGTTGTGTCCACTACGGGTGACTAAAATATGCAATAATTCCTATTTCTGGATATAGGCTATGCTTGTCTCTTTTTAGAAGTTTTAGAGACAAAAATATGTACCTTCTGCACATCTCAAAACTCTATCTCTCTACACTTGCATCATCATGGGGTAATTTTGCTTTAAGAGGAAGTATAGATGAGTGGGGATGAGCAGGGCCTCTAAAATCCAAATGGTTTGAATCCCTGTTCTAGCCCTTACTACATGATTTTAGGCAAGTCTTTTTACCTCTCTGAGCCATTGTCTCATCTTGTGCAAAATGAAATTGAAAATAGTATCCATAACAACAACAACAACAACAAAAAAAAAAAACACCCAGATCATAGGACTGTTGCAGTAATTCAATTAAGCAACACACGTTGGGATGCCTGGGTGACCCAGTTGGTTAAGCACCCTACTCTTGATTTTGGCTCAGGTCATGATCTCAGGATCACGAGATTAATCCCTGCATTGGGTTCCATGCTCTGCATGGAGTCTACTTAAGACTTTCTTGGGTGGCCCGGGTGGGTCAGCGGTTTAGCGCCACCTTCAGTCCAGGGCATGATCCTGGAGACCCGGATCGAGTCCCACGTCGGGCTCCTGCATGGAGCCTGCTTCTCCCTCTGCCTGTGTCTCTACCTCTCTCTGTGTGTCTCTCAGAAATAAATAAATAAAATCTTAAAAAAAAAAAAAGACTTTCTTTCCCTCTCTCTCTGCCACCCACCACCCCTGCCCCCTGCTCGCTCTCTCTCTCTCTCTCTCTCTCTCTCAAATAAATAAATAAATCTTTAAAAAAGGAAAGGAAAAAGAAAATCATGTAAAAGACTTAGTGCAGCATTTGCCTAGATAACTATTCTGTAAATATTCGGTTAAAAAAAAGTGAAATTGACAATGTGAAACTTTTCACCTATAATTTGTTTAAACTTTTCACTTTAGCTTTCCCTGACTCCCATAGACTATCCAAATATAAATTGTACAATTCCACATTTCATATTTTTATCCTCAAAATTCTCCTGTTGCTTGAATACTCTTCTTTGTATTTGATATACTCTAATCCATATAATAGGCTTAATTCAAGTACCACTTTTCCCACAAAACCTTCCCTGACTATTCCAACTACAGCATGACCTCTCACTCTTCTATAATCCAGCCTGTGAACCAGTAGATGTTTCAAATCTGCCCTTACCATTATAATGAAAATTATATTGTTGCACACTAACACAGCAACCTGAATGTAGCAAAAAGATAGAATTATGTACAGCTTTTCCTTTTGCAGTCATGGTCACATGGATCTATATGATATGGTGAATGTTTCATAATCACCCAAAGGCTTAGAGACATTTCACCTCAAAATTTCCTGCAGTGAATTCTTTATAATAACAGCTAAAATCTGCTTCCCAGTCATTGTAGCTATTGATCTTGATATGATACAATTAAATAATATTAAAACACAAAGTATTTATTACTGATGGGGGATAAAAATTTTGAAAGTAGAGCCAACAGGACTTGTTGCTGGATGTGAAGAAAGGATCCACCAAAAGTGACTCCTAGATTTGGAGATTAAATAAGTAAGTGGGGTGCCGGCATGGCTCACTCAGTCAGTTAAGCATCTGCCTTTGGTTCAGGTCATGATCCCAGGATCCTGGGATTGAGCCCCATAGCGGGCTTCCTGTTCAGTGAAGAGCCTACATCTACCTTTCCCACTCCCCCTGCTTGTGCACTGTTGCTGAATCTCTCTCTGTGTCAAATAAATAAATAATAAAATCTTTAACAAATGAAAACAAGTGAGCAAATGGAGTGCTCTCTCGAGCCAGGAGACACTGAGGAACATGTGGGAATTTTCTTGGGAGTGAAAGGGAAAATCAAGAGTTCTGGCCATGTTAAGTTAGTGATGCCTATTACAAATTCAAATAGACCAATGAAGAGGGAAATTGTAGGAGTCTGGCACTCAGAAAAGATACTGAAGTTACAATATAAATTTGTCAGTCATTACTATAGAGACCTTATTTAAAGCCAAGAGACTAAATCAGATTACCTGGGAAGTGGGGGGATGGGGAGGGAGACAAAAAAGAACTAACCCAATTAAGAAGAGATAGGTGGTGACCAGGAGACTGAGGCAGAGCACAAGTCATGTGAAGAAATTTTTAAGAAGAGGAGTGATCAACTGTGACAAACTTGCTGACAGTATGAGTAAGATGAGGCTTGATTATCAATAATTGAATTTAATAAGATGGAAATCATTGTACCATTGTTAAGAAAGTTTCACTGGAGTGGTGAAGATTAGCATGATTAGAAAGAAAAGAGAGAGTAGTAAATATAATACAGTAAACTCTTCTGAGATGTTTAGTATAAAGGGGAGCAGTTATGCGCGTGGGTATTTATCCATAGAAGTAAAGTAGAAGCAAGAGGACTCATGAGAGGCTATAAAAATTCTCTAAGTGAGAGAACAAGTTGACCTATCAGATGTAAGATGGTAGCCAATGCCTCTAAAATTAAAAATAATTATGTTGCCAATATTCTGGCATAATGGAGGGAGGACTTGATGGGGTTTTTTGTTTTGTTTTGTTTTTCAATATTTTAATCTAAATTCTAGTTAGCATATAATCTAATACTGTTTTCAGGAGTAGAATTTAGTGATTTATCACTTACATATAACACCCAGTGCTCAACACAAGTGCCCTCCTTAATATCCATCAGCCATTTAGCCCATCCCCCACCCACCAAAAGATATAACCAGGAGTATTAGAAATAAAGAGAACCTCAGATCATCTAATCAACCTCAAGTGCCACTCATCTGACATTTTTCAAGTAGAGAAACTGAGACTGAAAGAGATGAAATCATGTGTCCAAAGACAGAAAATTTATGTGTAGAAAAAATTAGAAACTGGAATGCCCAATTTAGTATTCTCTCTTCACAACATTGTTTGGAAAACTATAGTACATTCAACCAAAGTCAAAGGGAGACATTTTTATTTCATGCAGGAAGACATTTCAAACAAAAATTTAAAAATAGAAATACCATATGATCCAGTAACTCCACCAATGGGTATTAGTAACAAAAACACTAATTCAAAACATATTGCACACTCATGTTTACTGCACCATTATTTACAATAGTCAAGATATGGAAGCAATGTACGTGTCCATCAATAGATGAATGGATAAAGAAGAGGTAATATGCACATGCACACATACATACACACAGAGGAATTACTACCAGCCATAAAAAAAGAATGAGATTGTGCCATTTCCAACAACACGGATGAACCTAGTAGGAATTATGCTAAGTGAAATAAGTTGGACAAAGAAAAATGCCATATGATTTCATTTCTATGTGGAATTTAAAAACAAAACAAATGAAAAAGCAAACAACAAACCACTCTTAAGAGAACAAAGAGGTAGTTTCCAGAGGAAAGGTGGGTGGGGAAATGGGCAAATGTATAAAGGGGATTAAAAAGTACAAACTTCCAGTTATAAAATAAGTAAGTCATGGGGATGAAAAGTAGAGAATACAGTCAATAACACTGTAGAAAAAAAAAAAACTAAAAGTTAAAAACATAAGTTTTAAGCTGAGGTTCTGATTTATCCAGTTATTATCTACATGACCTTGGTCAAGTTACTTACCTTCTTTAAACCTCAGTTTCTTCATTCATAAAATGGGATAATAATAGCACCTGCCTCATAAGATTTTTATGAAAATGAACTAAGCTGATGTATATAAAATCATAATGTCAGATATACTGAATGAACTTAATAAATGGTAGCTGTTAGTATAATTTGTTGTCTTTTATTTCTGGTAGTTCAGGTATGAATCCAGAGGCTAACCTTGGAAGAAACTTAACAACCGAGAATGACTGGGAGAGAAAAGATCATCATCAAAGTCATCAAGGAATGGATTACAGATTGTATTTGAGGGAGAATAAACACAAAGGAATAACAAAACATTATTTTGGGGCTCCCGTCATAGAGAGTCAAAAGGAAATTCAAATTCACAGAGATACGAAGCTTAGTTTTTTTTTAAATGCTAATCTATTAATTCTGGGGACTCTATGATTCATAAAGCGCAGATAAACAAGGCAATTACTGTTGTTATTATTATGCCCATTTTAGAGATAAACAAATGAGGCTAAGAGAGATTAAGGCCATGAAATCCAATATGTCCCAGAGCCAGACTAAAGCTCAGGTCTTCAGCATTTTCCATTTAGGTGTCTGATTACTTGGGGGAGCCTAAATACAGCTTCTGTAGCATTTGATGATTTTATGATGTGCTTTGGGATTTATGGATGTTATTTTGTTGGTACCTCTCCACCTCATAATCTACAATAGCAGTGTCTGCCTTTTGTCTATGAAACATATAAAAGTACCCAGAGGTTGTTAAGTGGTGGGTGCATCCAATAAATACATAAATCATAAAAATACAAAGAGCATATGATGGCTGGTTTCCTTTCTGACAAATCCGTTTCCTTCCTGACAAGAGATGCTGCCCTGTAGTTCTTCATGTGGGGAAATAAATGTCATAAGTTATCAGCCATTTAGTATTGTGCCGTGTATGCACCTAGAGTCCTTTGGGGATTTAAATTTCAAATTGAAGCATATCATTTATGAGGGCTGGTCTAGCCCTGTATATAGGCAGTCAATGGATTATTTTAAGGGCTTATTTGAGAACCCTCAAAAGTGTCTCTTCTGTCCCCAAAATTATTTATCTGTTTGTCATAGTCTCTAAAATTTCCACCTTTATGCAGTTCTTTGGGTTAAGTTACTAAAGATTCTTCCTTTATTACTCCAGAAATATCTGTTGAGCTATGACATATTAGCTATGACACTGTCCTTAATGTTGGAAGATGTATCTATAAGCAAAACAGATAAAGACCTTACCATCACAGAACTTTCATTCCATTGAGGGATGTAAAGATAGACAGATGGCAGGGTTGGGAAACAGGAAATAAAAATATTATAAAACTATTCAAATACTTTCATTCAACCAATACTATTGACAAGTCTATTTATGTGCAAAGTCAGCATAGGTCCTGAGAGAGTTTACCTAGGTCATTTAGGATAATTTAATTTGTCAGATTGCCAGTTAATGTCTTAAAACCTCAAAGAAATCCACCTAGTGTCAAGCTCTATATGGCTTCTTGTCTCTCTATGTCTCCTTTCCCTGCCCCTGAAATAATTTGGTTTAGCTCCATCTGTAGGACCAGTCTTCATCATATATGAATAAGAAGGATCTAAGCAATGTCAGTCACCAATTCTTTGGAATTCCCTCCCGAATTATCCTGATAACTGAGTTTCCTTCATTTGCTCAAAAAACATTCCTGAGTATCTATTATGTATATTCTATGTGAAAGATACAAAGATACATGAGGTAGCCCCTGATCTAAACACCTCACAACCTCTAGCAAGAAGAGGGACAAGTAAAAAAAAAAAAAAAAAAAAAAAAGTGAATTGTAGCCCAGATGCTGAAGCCCTATAACTATTTATAGACTTCCCTGCTATTCCTTCTAGATAAATTCACCATCTAGAATTCCTTACTATATAGAGCAGTACTGCCTAATAGAATTTTCTGCAATTATGTAAATATTCTATATGCATGCTATCTGATATGACAGCTCCTTACCACATGTCAAGTTGAAATATGGCTAGTACAACCCAAAGAACTGAATTTTTGTCTTATTTATTTTAATTAATTTAAATTTAAGTCTAGTAACCACATGTGGCTAGTAGCTACCATATTAGACTCCATTAGGAGCATTTCCAAGGAAGACAAATCTTGATAAGAGATCTTAGAATCCAGAGTCAATGAGGTTGTAGGTCTCTGACATCAGACTCCAAAATGTTGCCCTTGTCCTGGAGGTTTACATGGACTTTCTTGTTGGAGGGGTTTTTCTCTCTCCATGTGTTGATTCAGAACCCAGGCATCTTCCACTTGTAGCTCTATGAGCATCCCTTAGAACCGTGGCAGCCTCTATGTTCAGGCAATACATGGAAAAACGAGAAAACAGAAATGTCACACCGACTTCTTAGAAAACCCAAGAAAAGTTTCCTCCACACTCCACTGGATACAATGGGTGCTGGAAAATGTAGTCCCTGACTAAGCAACTGCTTCCCAGTGATACTACATGCTATAGGAAGAGGATAACAAATTTCTGGTAGAGAAGTATCCATCTTTACCACAACCAACACTAGCTCTCTTTTGGGACTCTAAAGTTGAGCTGAGGAAAGCACCTAATACATGGTTCCAAGTAAAAGCTGCTCTGTCAGTAAAAATAGGAATAGCATTAATCAAAGTGTCACTGAACTCAATTTTCCAAACAGGAAATCAGAGGGTAAATTTGTGGCAAACGTCTAAGGATGTAATGCCCTTCATAGTCAAGGAGAAAATGTCTCCGTGCCTGTGGATGAAAGACAGCTGCCCTGTTTTCACTATTTCTTTTTCATACATTCATTAAATGGCCCTCTAACTGTCCCCATCTCTCAGTGGGTTTGCTGATAGGCTGAGTTGTGACTCTTTCTCCACCCCCTTTCTACCCTCTATGATCTGCTTCAAAGTGTACCAAATCATTTGACAACCTAAGTCCAGTTGGAAGGGAGAATTTAGGAGGTGTGAAACAGGAGGCTCTTTTCATCTCTGTGGCCCTGAAAAGCTAAAGTTGTATGTGTCAGAAACAGGAGGAAGAATCTGAATATTTGTGATTTATGGCTTTTATTTTTGTTTTAGCAACTTCAGCTTCAAATTCAGGTTTCCTTGATGGTGAGACCACACAGAATGCATTGCTCTGTTGTCAGGATCATGAATTATGGTTGTATTGATGACACTGGAACAGTGTTATATGAATACCTTTCCACGAATAAATACAATGTAAGGCCCATATTTCTTGTTATTCATTAAAATGGCCTGAATCACTAAAGCAAGAACATTCCTATGCCAAACAATTCTTCCCCTTGGAATTCTATTGTTCCTTTACTGCAAGAACAATTAGATTATCAATGGATATGGTCACTGCTGTGATCATGTTAGCACTAAAAAACATGTATAAATTCATATCAAATCTACATTATGAAAAATGATCAATGATTCCATTGCCATTACTCCATAAATAACAGAATCCAGTGTCCCAGGTTCTTGGGAGGTCTAAATGAAATACGATATTAAAAATGTTTCACATCTTTCTCACATACAAGTACTTAATAAATAACTAGATTTAATTATTTTAATTTGGCTATAGTGAACATATATTACCCGTTTGGATACTAACAATCCAGCTTTCTTTTGAGGAATATTTCTACACCAATATGAACCCATGTGGTTGGCAATAGAAAGCTGTCACCATCTCCAGTCTCCAAGGGTGAGCCCATAATCTAAGCCTGAACAAATAACCGCAGTGTTTGATCAGTTCAGGGCTGAGTAAGTGACCCAAGCCAGGCCACGAAAGCATTCCTTGGAGATTTTCTGGCACAAATGGTTAAGAAGTGGTCTCAGATTTTTGTTCTTCTTCCTAGCTGGTAGAACATAAGCTTGGAACAGCCAGGGGCCACCCTTTGGAGAGGGTGTAATGCAGATGAATTTAACAGAAAGGAAGGTAGAACTGAGACAGAGAAAAACAACAAGGCCTCATGATGATATTTAGAATCCTGAACCTAAATAATCCTCCACCCAAACCGCATATGCACCACCCCCCCAAAAAAAATTCCCCTTTTCCTGTAGAGCTTATTTGAGTGGGATTCTGTCTTTTGCAACATAAAGAGGTAAAAAAAAAAGAGCAATTAGGAGAATGTGATGGTCACTGGACATCTTTTATCATGAGAAAATATAAATAATGATTAAATCATAAAATAGAAGTTATTTTTAAGTTTACAAAGGACTTTCATATGTTATTGCCTCTATTGGGTTATTAAAACAAGCTGCTGCAACAGATAAACCCTAAAAGCTTAGCACAACAAAGGTTTATTTCCCATTGACATCATAATCCATGGGACTTACATGACCCTTCTCCACCTTATTGCTACAATTCTGAGGAGAGGGCTGGAGAATCACACATGATGATGTAAAGGCCCAGTCCTGGGAATCTTTTTTTTTTTTAAGATTTTATTTATTTATTCATGAGAGCAGAGAGAGATAGAGAGAGAGGCAGAGACACAGGCAGAGGGAGAAGTAGGCTCCATGCAGGGAGCCTGATGTGGGACTCGATCCTAGGACTCGCTCCTGGGACTCGATCCTGGCATTCCAGAATCACGCCCTGGGCTGAAGGCAGGTGCTCAGCCGCTGAGCCACCCAAGGATCCCCTAATCCTGGGAATCTTATACATCACTTCTCCCCACATTCTATTAGCCAGAGTTAGTTACATGATACCAACTTAGCTGCAAGGGAGGCTGGGAAATGTATGTAATCTTCCTGTATGCTCACAAAAAGGAAAAAGTGTGGTAAGACATTCTCTTTGCCACATCTCCTTTTATTTATTGTATTCAATCCCCTACCAGATAGGCAGGAGCCCTGGTATCTTGATCCAAGTTGGACTTCTGGGTCCCAAAAGCCCATCTGAGGTACAGAGTCAAGAACTGGCTACAGAATGTGAAACAGAGGTGAGTATCCTGAGAGGCAATATCCAAGATGGAACTGAAACTAGCTCACCAACCTAATGAAATCAGAAGAGGTGATAAAAATCAAGGACAAGTTCACAGGATGGATCCAGAGAAAATAGATCCTGGTTAGAAGAGACAAAGTGGAGATCAGGAGGCAGAGCTTGTAGGAATGTCTCAGCTATTAAAAAAAAAAAAAAAAAAAAAAGAGTCATAGACTCTTTGTAGAGTGCTAGTAGCCTCTGCATGGGCAGAGAGACAGGGATACTCATAATATCCCTTCAACATAGGCAAAGCAAATATAATTAACCCTGTTTCACAGGTAAGGTTCAGAGAGGTGAGATGACTTGCCCAAGGTCACACAGCTAGTTAAGAAGAAAAATAAGATTGAACCTAAGCCTCTGACATTCAATTCATGATTCATGAATTAGGCTACTAAACCTACTCAGCCCTCTTCATTTTTTCTGCCCTCAGGAAATCCATGTGCTTGTTGATAAGCAAAAAAGAAGACATCTAATCCAAGATATTCAAGATATTTCTACCATGCAGGAAATGAATTCAGAGTCTGCAACTATGTTTTCTCTGTCTCTATCTGAAATAGTGTATGAACCTTCCCTATCCCAAGTCCTGGGGGCTAAGTTGGGTATATTACTCCTGTGTCCTCACTGCCCTTATATATCCCATTTCAGTATATGTCACCATGTGCTTTAATTGCTTCTTTGCCTATCTATATCCCCCATTTGAATGTGAATTCTAGAAGGGTAGAAACTATGCTGGCCTAAAACACACTGATGTCCCCAAGAATTTAGCACAGGGCCTGGTATACAGTAGAGGCTCAATAAATATTTATCAAATTAATGAATGAGTGGATAAAGAAATATTACTTCTCATATTGTACTAGAATCTCTAGCTATACTAGAATTATTTAACTCTGTCCCTAGATTTTAATCTCCATGAGGGGAACCACTCTGTCAGAATCTTTCTGAGTATCTTTCCCATTGCCCAATCTCTAGCATACAGAAGACATTATTATGTATATATTATATATAATATATATAATTGAGATATTATACATTATATTACATATAAGGGAAAATTGTTCATTATTATTCTATATTCTATATATATAATTAAGAAAAACTAGTTATAGCAATTTTTGTAGCAATTCTAAATCTAGATTTTATACCTAGAGTAACCTTTTTGAAAATCAGGCTTACTCATTCTACCTTACTTCTTTAAACTCTTTACTGGCTGCTCATTACTTATAGTGTCTAAAACAAAACTCCTTAAAATTAACTGCAGATACCTGCCTGAAGCACTGAACAGGACAGCCCTCTGTTTAGGGGGTCACAAACCCTTGAGATGCTGATGAAAGGTATGGCCTTCTCTCCCAGAAGAAAAAAAAAAAAGTCATGTTTATGAGGATATACTTTTGCATGCTGTTTTACAAGGTTGATAGAGCCCCTGATGTCTAATCCTGGGTCCTCCTGGGACCCATAACCCTGGGTTGGAGGCATCTCAGCAGCTCACCTAATTTTTCCTCAGAGTGAGGAAGGAGGTCAGGTCTGCTAAGGACCTCTCTACAGCTCCTCAAATACAAGAAAGCCTACCTCCACTTGAATGCTAGCTTTCTGTTAGTTAGCAATTCAGAGTGATTTTTCAGAGTAATCCCTCAGTCTCCCATGATACTTGTCTGACAACCCCTTAATCTTGGCAAGAGCTGCATTAAACCAACCTGTCATCATCATTGCTGCACAGAGCAGCAGCTCTGAGAGAGACACACATTCACTTAGAAGCAAACCCTTCAACCCATTAGAAGAAATTAGAATTTAGGGGGCCTATTGCTTCATGACCAGCACTCAAGAGCAGTCAGGTAGGGGATGCCAAGAGGCACTGTGCCAAATTCAGGCTTAAGGTGAGCTGCTTCCATCCTAGCCTCTGTCAGAGTTGTCAAAAGGAATGTTTAAACAATCACTACTCTCAAAACCCAAGTCCATGCCCCATTGGATTAAAACAAAGGAATGGAACCATGATATGAAAAGGTGTCAGGGGAAATTTGCTGAAAATGGAATTTATTTTGACAAATTGAAAGAGCCCTATGGTTACCTTGGTTCTGGAGGAACTATTTCATCAGTTACTTTTGTGACCTATAAAATTTTAGTCCTTTTTAAAGGATAAAGTGGCACTATGTCCAGCTGACACCCCCAATATATTTCAGAAACTTAAAAGAAAGAAAAACAAAAACAAAAACACATGATTGGTCAAAAGGCAAGTATGGTCAAATCCCTCTCCTGCATTAAGCCTTTTACAAAATCCATATTTTATCAGATAATTTTGATAATTGTTTTGGCTATTATTTTTATTTTATTATGATTTTTTTAACCATCAGTTTTTCTTTAATCGAAGTATAATTGACATACGATATTATATTAGTTTTGGGTATACAACATAGTGATTTGACATTTATATGCATTACAAAGGGCTCACCACAATAGGTGTAGCAACCATCTGTCACCATACAAAGTTATTACAATATTATTGACTATATTTCCTGCACTACACTTTACATCCCCATGACTTATTTATTTTATAATTTTAAGCTTATACCTCTTAAATTCCCTCAACTACTTTGCCCAAAATGGTAAACGTCCATTTTTTTATCTTTATAATGCCTAAGCACTTTCAAATCTTTTTTTTTTTTTTCCGAATATTTACTAAGAATCAGTTGTGGTAAATTGATTACAAATTGGCCCCAATTCTTCACCTCTCCCACCTTGGTCCAGGTGACCTGTCCTCCTCCTTGACTCTGGGGTTGGCCCAATGATGCTTTGGCTGGTAGGATATTAGCAGATATGAAACAGCCAGAGGCTTGAAAAAGTATGTGTGCATTTCTACTTGCATGCTGGTACCTCTAACACTATAATAAGAATATGCTCAGACTGTCCTTCTACAGGAAGAAAGATATGTGGAGTATAACTAAGTTGTCTCAGGTACCCTAGACAAAAACCAGCCTGACCCTCAGGCCCATGAGCAAGCCCACACAAGATTAACAAACCTATCTAGATAGAGTCCAACTGACTCTCTTTTTTTTAATTGAAGTATTTAATACACAATATTACATTAGTTTTAGATGTATAGCATAGTGAGTCAAAGAGCTTATACGTATGTTATGCTCACCACAAGTGTACCTACCATCTGTCACCATACAATGCTATTATAATACCCACTGACTATATTCCCTATGCTCTGCCTTTTACTCCCATGATTTATTTACTCCATAATTGAAAGCCTGTATCTTCCATTCCCCTTCTCCTCTCCTCTTGGCAATCATCAGTTTGTTCTCTATATTTATGTGTCCATTTCTTTATCTGTTTTTCCATGTATAAGTAAAAATCACATGGTATCTGTCTTTCTCTAACTTAGTTCACTTTGCATAATGCCCCCTAGGTCCATCCATATTGTCATAAATAGCAAGATCCCATCTTTATTTGTGGTTGAGTAATATTCTATTATAAGTATATGTCACTTCATTTTTTATATCTTCATCCATTGATGGACTCAGGTTGTTTTTTATATTGTTTATTGTAAATAACACTGCAATAAACATAGGAGTTCATATATCTTTTCCAATTAGTGTTTTCATTTTCTTTAGGCAAATACCCAGTAGTTCAATTACTGAATCATATGTATTCTGATTTTTAATTTTTTTGAGGAACCTCCATACTGTTTTCTACAGTGGCTGCACCAATTTATATTCCCCACCAACAGTGTAGAAGGGTTCCCTTTTCTCCACATCCTCAACACTCAACACTTGCTATTTCATATCTTTTTAAAAAATATTTTATTTATTTAAGAAGAGAGAGAGCATGTGCAATTGGAGGGGTGTTGCGGGGAGGGAGAGAAAATCTCAAGCAGACTCCATGCTAAGCACAGAACCGGATGCAGGGCTTGATCTCACAACTCTGAGATCATGATCTTAGCCCAAATCAAAGTTGGATTGGGCTTTTATCAACTGAGCCACCCAGGTGTCCCTATTTCTTTATCTTTTTATTTCTAGACATTCTAGCAGATGTAAGGTGAAATCTCATTGTAGCTCTGATTTGCATTTCCCTTATAATTAGTGATGTCAAGCATATTTTCAAGTGTCTCTTTGCCATCTGTATGTTTTCTTTTAAAAAATGTCTATGCAGCTCCTGTACTCATTTTTAAATCAGATCTCTTTGGTGTTGACTTGTATAAGTTCTTTATATATTTTGGATATTAACCTCTTATTGGATATAACATATGCAAATATCTTCTCCTATTCAGTAGGTTGCCTTTTCATTTTTTTGATGATTTCCTTCAACATGCAAGAACTTTTTATTTTGGGGAAATCCCAGAATTAATATTGTTAAAATGTCCATACTACCCAAAGTAGTCTACAGATTCAGTGCAATCTTTATCAAAGTACCAATAGTTCTTTTCCACAAAAATAGAGCAAATAATACTGAAATCTCTTTGGAACCACAAAAGACCCCAAATAGCCAAAGCAATCTTAAAAAAGAATTACAAAGCTAAAGACATCACAATTCTAGATTTCAAGATATACTACAAAGCTGTAGTAATCAAAATAGTATAGTATCAGCACAAAAATAAAAACAGATCAATGAAACAGAATAGAGAGCCCAGAAATAAGCCCACATTTATATGGTCAATTAACCTATGTCAAAGGAGGCAAGAATATACAATGGGAAAAGGACAGTCTCTTTAACAAATGGTGCTGGAAAAACTGGACAGCTACATGTGAAAAAATGAAACCAGCCGCTTTCTTATAACATATACAAGAATAAACTCAAAATGGATTAAAGGTCTAAATGTGAGACCTGAAACCATAAAACTTCTAGAAGAAAACACAGGCAGTGATTTCTTTGACAATAGCCATAGAAACATTTTTCTAAATATCTCCCAAGGCAAAGGAAATAAAAGCAAAAATAAGCTATTGGGACTACACCAACTAACTTTTGACATATAAGCAATAAAGTCACATTTTATTGCTTATTACTATACACCATTAAAGTTTTGTGAGTGGTTATTCCATGGCATTTTGGCAATGGATAGCTGATACACCACCTATGTGTGCAGGCGCTATTCTAAAATATGGCAAAGAGCAATAAACAAAATGGGCAAGGCCTGTCCTCTACATTCCAGATTACACTACCTGATTCACAATGTATAATAATTTTATAAAGTAAGCTATATTCCCATTCACACACAAGGGAAGTGAAGCACAAAATGGTTGCTGACGTAAGGCATTACAGCCAACAAATGGAGCCAGGCTCCCATCTGAGGCTACATGATGTTGTGGATAAGTTACTCTGTTCAGCCATGATTTCTGCACCTGAAAGATAGGAATAATAATATAATGCATACCCCAAGATTTACCGTGAGCATGAAAGGAGATCGTGCATGTCAAAGCATTTAGCACAGGGCTTTGTACACGAGAAAGTCAGGAAGGTTTTGCTGTGGATTATACTCTTTCTATTATCATTACTATCATAGCTGTTGTTGTGCTGCTGTCTGGACCCATAGCCTGACTACTTAACTAGTTCTTTATTATTTTATTGCCTCTGATTTAGTTTTCTGTCCTTTTTACCTGATCAATATATAGATAGAACTGATTGATAAGCCTGGTAAATGTCACTGCTCCTTTTCATAAGGAAATAACCAACTTTAATAACCTCTATTCTTGTGACCCTATAGGGGGCAATAGGCCATTTCTGACAGGTGCATTAATGAGGGGTTATTATACACTTATGCTAGAAGCAGATCTAAAGGGAAGAATCGGCTACATAAATTGCAAGACCCATTGCAAGATAAAAATACAAGGCCCTAAAATAAATAAATAAATAAATAAATAAATAAATAAATAAATAAATAAATAAATAAATAAAATACAAGGCCCTTTGTTCGAATATTATTAAGAATTTATATCAGAGGTATGGTTACATCAGAGTATTGAACCAAGCATGAGGCCATTCTAAATTAGTGCCTTCTTCATGGAATTGCTTTGAAGAATAAATGAGATACATATATCCAGTCCTTAAAGAAATGTCTGACAAAGAACAAATACTCAATAGTAGTAATATAAGTTGTCACTGTTATCATTACATGTTTGTCAAAGTAATGAAGGGAATCCCAGCCAATGTGTAAGTCCTTTTCAAAAGTCCTAGCAGTAATTTTCTCACATGGTTTTGTAAACAGCTCTGAGAAGAAGGCATACTGGAGCCTTCTCTGTCCCACAGTGAAAGAAATAAAAGTTCCAAGAGTGTTTGGGGATTTCCAGAAGCTACACAGTAAGAATGATTGAAGTTAGCCATCTGGGGTCCCCCAGCCCTGTAGTCTTTCCACCAAGTCCTCCTGGCTCCAGCATCATCTGGCCCTAACAGAATTGCCATGCAGACAACATTTATTTATTTGGTATAGTCAAGACCCAAAGATCAGGCTGAGATTAAAGATTTACTTTGCATAGAGATCCACACCAGAGGCTCCTGATTTGTTCCCTCAAGTCACTTACACCCCTCCCCCTCACTCACATTATAATGTAACTGTGTCTTCCAGAGCAAACCATGGGCTATCCAAGGAGGGAGGGAATCCGAGAATTGTTCAGTAGATGATAAATACACAGGCCCTGGAGTTGGAGAGGGAATTTGAATCCTGGCTCTGCTACTTAATAGCTTGAGCATGAGCTTAACCCAGATAATCTCAACATTGACATCTTAGGCTGGATAATTCTTTTTTGTAGGAAGGTGCCCTTTGCATTGCAGGATGTTTACAACAACCTTAGCACCTGCTCATTAGGTGCCAATAGCACACCTGCCTTCCCCCTTACCCCTAGCTGTGTCTTCAGAATGGCAATCATTGCCTTTGTTGGGGGGGGGGGGGTGGCGGGGACTCATTTCCAGTTGAGAACCACTGACTTAACATCTCCAAGCTTCAATGCCTTCAATATAATCTAGAGGTAATAATGATAAAAATAGCAGTTTCATCAAGCTCTGAGTTGTGAATGAGATGATTATATAGTAACATGGCATAGGGCCTGGCACACAGTTAGATGGTCAATAAATATGATATGCTGCTATTACTGCAGTATTGGCCAAGGAATGGGGGGATCTTTGAAAGAACTTCATAAGCTTGCTGAATGTAAAGCTGAAAATTCATTTCAGTAAATATGTATTGAGGATCCATTTCCAAAGGTATTTTCCCAGGGAATTAAAGGCTGAGTAAGATTTAGACCTTGCCCTAGAAGAGCTAGTCTACCCAGTGGGAAGCTCACAGCCCAGACCCACTTCAAATCCTAGCTCTGTAACTTACATATGTGACTTGGGACAAGTTTGCAGCACTTTGTGGAGTCTCAGCTACCATATCTCTAAAAATAGAGGCGATAATAAAAATCCCTAAGGGACTTAGCTCTTAACCAGTTGGCTGCACTGTCTCCCAACAACATCCTTGTTCCCTGATTGTCAGATTCCTTTCCCCTCACCACACAGCCTGCACACAGAGTAGACGTCCATAGCACTCTCCAGTGGAAGATGCTCCTTCCTTCCCGTGAACATATACAATCATCCAGGAGGTGATTAGGAGGCTAAGTCATGGGGTCAGATGGCCTTGCCCAAGTCGCATCACTTTTCTCATCTGTCAGTTTATTTATCTATATGATGGAGACAACAATGGTCCCTACTTCATAGGGTTTTTGTGAGGATCAAATGAGATCACTCGTGTAAAACACCACAGAAAGCCTGGCACCTAGGAAGCACTCAATACCCTGTCGCCATGGCAATAAAGGTCTTGAGAAGGGCAAGGAGGACGCTGACCAGGAAGAGAAGGAGGAAGATGTGGCTTTCCATGGCCTCATCCAATACCCTTTTGAGAGCAGAAACAGGAGCGCAGAACTCAACTCCCTCCCAGACATTGGGGCATAACCTGCAAACCTTTCAACACCAAAACCTCCTCTCCACCCCAGCCCTTCCCAGGCCAATTGTAGCAGCTTTTTCCCAGGCCCTCACCAAACGATTCAAGTGGATTAAAATATGTATGTATATATTTATGCGGACAAGAAAGAGGAAAAGCGTAACTTCTAGTCATAGCCTAAATTTCCTGCCTCCAAAGCCCAGCTGGATAGCAGGAGTTCTAACAGAAAACAGCCGCACAATTAGCTGGAGTTCTGTAGCTGTCTGCAGCAGACTGCTTACGCCGATGTCTCGATAGGTGGTCTCCCAGTTCATCAGTTCATAAATAAGTAATTTGAAATGTGTTCCTGAGGGAAATTTTCCTCCTGCTCTCCCCAACAGACTGTACTCATCAGTTTTCCCATTCTCCAGGTAGCTGCCGTCCTCATTTATAATGGCCAGAGGAACTACGCTGTTCTAATTCCTGCTTCATTACATTGTCTAATGCGAGTTTTCACCAGCCTCACAACTCCACGTTTCTTTATATTGATAAGAAAAAAAAAACTTTGCATATATTATTTATTGGCACTTTGGAGGTAGCTTTGCTACAGGTTTAAGTGGAATATTTTTACATACAAAGCGAGAAGGGCAAGTTGAGCTCTGGACAGAGGTTTGGAAATGGTGTTGATAAGCTCTCAAGTGGCACAACATGTGCACTGGGAGGGCATGCTCACACAGTGCACAAACTATGCACACTACACATACCACGCAAACTGCACAGTCCACACACAGTCAAATCATCACCCCCTATTTGACTTCCTTTACCTGGGTTCCTAACCTTGCCACACTCTTAGACTGGCAGATATTTTGTATCCATCTTGATGTATTGTTCCAATCTTATATTTTTCCACTCGAGAAAATGCACAAACCAGATCAAAAGCACCTGGTGACTTAGGAAAACCAGGGTCCCCCACTGGTGAAGCTAATGGAGTCACTAATTTGCCTGGCCAATAAAACCAATGATTTCTATACTAAAAGCCTTTGAGTGAAGCCTCCGGGGCTTGCTCCAGGGGTAATGAAGGGGGGCTAGTTTCCTCTTAGCCAATAACCTAATTATTTTTTTAAAGCACTAACTGTACCTTTCATTATAATAATGCACATAATTGATTTTACTGATTATGTCTTTTATGGCATCTATTAGTCACTGGGAACTATATTTACTTCTTTTTGTTGTTTTTATGATTGTTTAGCTTTGGGGTCTCATAATAGGTAATTAATAAAATATGTTAATCTGAGAGTAATTTACCTAATGAGATCTCCAGGAATGCTTTTCTCTCCTGATAAAGGAATTCCTCAGAAGGCTTTTATGGAAGAAAGCTTTCCTGTGAAATCTTGGCACAATCTGGAACCTAAATTCAGATTTATGTTTGTTTTCCTAGCCTCTGGACAGCCAGAGAATTTCATAAGAAAATTTTAAAAGTGAATGTCAGGGACTGTCCTGTTTCAGAGGAAATTGTCCCCGTCTCCTGCCTGGTGGCAGTAATCAACACCCTCTCCCCCAGGACAACCATCAAGTTAGCAGTCAGTGAAGCTGGCCCTCCAGCTACTTGGATGGCTCTTTAAGAAAGAAGTTATAGTTATAGTGTAGAAAGAGAGCTAGATTATTGCAGTCCAAGAAAAGCAAAACCAAAAGGGCAAGGCAGAGAAATGAAAGAAAATAAAGGGGGTAAACAGGAACAAAGTTTACACTACAGGTGACTTTGGGCACAGAATGCACTAGCCAGCCGGTAAGAGAAAATGACAAAATCTAGACTGGTCTCTCCTGTGCAGGAACAATGGCTCTGTATCTGTATTGAGTGGAGACAGCACACTCTCTGGGATGCCGGTCAGACACAGTAAGGATGTCTGCAGCACAGAGCCCTGTTTAAAACTGAGTGCCTGGAAGATAGATCTGGCTCACATGCAGTTCTGCACTCAGGCCTTAGTGGCCTTGGTCACATCATGCCTTCTCTTCATGTTAGGTTAAGGTCATGTTACCTTTCACTTTCAAATGAGGGAGGACAATGGTGCTAAGCCCATTGGATCTGTGAGAAGCTGAATGGAAATTTGCCTGTAATGAAGGAACAGAGAGCTTGGCATTCACTGGGGTTTCTCAGCTTCAGTATGACTGACACTTTGGAGCAACTGATTTTTCATTGAGTGGGGGATAGTGTTTGCATTATACTCTAGCAACATCTCTGCTTCTAGCCATGACGTGTCAACAGCATACCTCCCCTTCCAGCTGTGGCAACCACATTTGTCTCCAGGTATCCCCAAATATCCTTTGGAAGGAGAAAATAAATGTGGTGGGTAAAACGGCCACCCTTCAGAACCACTGCCCTGCACTAAAAACTTGTGAACACTGGCTTAGTACCATGATGATCTTTTATGAGAATCACAAGCAGGATGGATGAGAAAGCTACTTGGGGAAAAGAAATGTAGGGTGTCCGACAGTAAATTCTTCCAATTCTTCTTATAGTCACTGGGAATATATTTCCAGACTTTGGTTTGAGTGAGTATCTCACGCTAACATGCAGAAACTTCTTTCCAGAGGAGGCCGAAGTCTCCAAAGTAAATAGGAACCACGTAGGGGCTACACTGACCCCAGGTTATGGATTACAGACCAAGATGTGCAGGAACCATCTGACCTCCTGTTCCTGGAGAGCCAAATCAAACCCAAATCAAAGGCCAGCAATACGAAGCAATGCATGTCTGTATGGGTCTATGTAAATAGATATAGAGATACAGATAGAGATATATAGACATATCATATGCATAAGTTTCTAATATACACACACAGCAAAAACTACAAAAACTAAACCCTTTACCAATCGACAGAAAATTATAAGTTACTTGCCTCTACCCATAAAAAGCAAATTATGAAAATCCATAAAGCCTATAAGGGAACTGCCCAATTCTTGACTCCTAACACATACACCTTTCTCGAGAAATTCAGGTCTCAGGTGCTTTTCTAATTCAGACTATTTCAAGTTTAGAAGAGATTCATGGGGAGTGGTTCTTTAACTTAGTGAGAAAAAGTAACCTTTGTGCATTGAGTACAGATCATGTGAAAAGCTTCTAAATGTCATCTCATTTAGCAAACTAACAACTACCAATTTTAGCAATCATTTGATTGCCTTACTCCATAGACAGAAAAAATAGAAAACTGCACATGTATACACACATATTCATCCAAAAAATAAATGCACTTAATACCATAGAAAGCCACACAAACACAAACATAACAATTGCCCAAATGTGTGTTTGCACAACCCTCTCATGCACTCATTCAAAACTAAGTACCTGATGACACTCAAAGTCCATACACAAGGTTTCCCAATAAACAACAAAAGCATGTGCCTGAGATCCACTGGTGAAACAGGAGCAAGCACCCAAAAATAAAAATTTTAAGTAAGATTTGCTATTTGGAAACTATCAGAGTAGTCATCATGGAAATAATAATCCTTTATTCAATTTCCTTATAACTCTATTACAGTTTTACCTTATTTTTATTTTCAATCACCTAAATTGGGAGTAGGGGAACCTAAATTCAGATTTATGTATCTTTGAATTATTCAGGTCACAATTCTTTGAATTATTCAGGTCTTTAAAATCTCAACTGAGCCCTGAGACACACCCAAACATTCACATCCAAATTACAAAACTCGGAAACCCATGCCTGTTGATACACGCACCTTTGAGCATGACAGTTAGGATAGGTGGAGAGACTCTGTTCTGGCAGCCAGGGGAACCTGTATTTTAATCCTTGCCTTCTACTTACTCCCCACTGATACCTCAGATCTCAGTTTCTCAATGTGGAAAAAGAAAAAAACCTAGATGGTGGAATCGGAATGATTTTCAATATTCACTTTAGTTTTGACTGCCTGTGAATCCCACCTTTTGCCCAAGGTCACCCTCAGCTGGTGGTCACAGAGACAGAACTGGAGGTAATTCCACCTCCTAGTTCAAGGCCTTTTACACAAAGTTGTACCCACACACAAACGCCCCCTTCCTTGTCTCTCCTCCCTCAGCTCCTCATTATTATGCATCTCCTCTCTCATCTCCTGTGCAGCCAATCCACAGCCCCCTCCCCACCCCCTACAGCTCACACAGCAGGTAGTGCAGGAAAAGATAGCAATGGGGAGAGACAGCCAGGCACATTGAAGGGGTTACTTTGCCCGGGGACCCCTTTATCTGAAGTTGTCCTCAAAAGCGGAAATGAGTTGATTTGCATTTTCCCACTGAAGCATGCAGAGTAGCTGAGGAGTGTTTCTCGTTACCAAGTATCGTCTTCTCTGGTTTGCCCTGAGGCCTTCTCTGGGGCTGGAGCAGCTCTGAAAACACCTGTATGCTGCCCATTTAAATACATGCTTCAGACAAATTTTTCGGGGGTTTCAAAAGGGAAAGACTAATGCTTTCCCTCCCCAGCATACATTATCCTTCCTGTGAATGCTGAAGGCAGAAATTAACCCTTTCCACACTGGTTTATTTCTTGTCTGTCTATCCATTCAATGTGTGCATTCATATTCATAGACTAGAGTTAATAGCTTTCTCCTTTACTCATCCATTCATTCACTCAGTTGGTCAGTCTGTCAGTCAGCAAGTATGTACTGAGAATCTGCTGTGTGCAAAAGCACTGTGTTGACTGCATTTAACCCGCAGAAAACAACTTTGATAAGTTGCTAGCTCTGAAACTGCTCACAATTTAGCCAAGGTGAATATGCTTGGATGTACCGAAATATAACCAGATGTTACCTGGGGGACTCACTCAGAAACTGGTTCAGACAATATCATGACTTGTTGGAATCCATAGTTTACCCTATGACTTCTGCAAACTTCTGGCCTTCCTTCTCTGCTGTTATATACTTAAGCCTGCTGCTGTGATTGGGCATCATCATCTCATGACTTTGGTAATTTTGTGGAAGAACTGAGATGAGTGGATAGAGGTGGCATCAGGCACCACATAGTCCTCTGTTATGTTGGTGGCCCTTCACCTCATTCTCCACTGGTTCCCAAAGTCTGGACTCTCCAAGAAATCACCTGCCTCACCATGTACGTTCCTGTGTGAAGTATAAGTCCATCCTGCTCCTCTCATAGCTAGCACATCCCACAGACCAGTATTCCTTCTCTGGTATCCTGGGAATTTGGGGGATAGTTTTCCCCATCCTTTTGTTCAAATAAGTACAATACAGGATGTCTGGGTGGCTCAGCAGTTGAGCGTCTGCTTTTGGCTCAGGGCATGATTCTGGGGTCCTGGGACTGAGTCCCACATGGGGCTCCCTGCATGGAGCTTGCTTCTCCCTCTGCTTGTGTCTCTGCCTCTCTGTGTGTGTGTCTCTCATGAATAAATAAAATCTTAAGAAAAACAACTACAAGTGGGAAAGTGATGGGACTCATAAGAGTATGTATATTAATGGCACCAGGCAGGCAATTAATAAATATATTGAATGAACATATTTGTTTAAGAAGAGGGTTGGAAAAGGACTATGGGTATTAAGAGGAGGGAAAGATGGCTATCATAAAGAATTCAAAAGAAGGCTTTTCTGCAAAAACATGTAGTGGCACATAAGCAGGCAATATTTCCTGCTACCTAATCCATTCTGACCCTAATCTACACACGTTTCTTCTCCGCTTTTCTTCTTTTGGCCATCTACCCAGCTCTTCATGAAATACTAGTAGATTAAAGGATCTTAAATGTCTGAACACAGAACTGAGGAGTCAAAAAATCCTTAGAGTCCAAGAAAGAAGAAATTGTGGAGCTCATTTACCCCAATTCATTTGATTCATAAAGGAGTAAGCAGACCTTCCCAAGGTCGTGTGGCATATTAGTGGACCATACTGCACTCAACCCACTTTCTTCTGTGGCAGAGACATCCAGACCTCTGAAGTGTTTTATTTGGCTGGTAGAGTGTTTTTCCCCCTTAATTTGAAGAGTGATGAGCATTTTTAAGCCATGAAACTTCACATAATAATCCAGAAAAAATCAACGGTCTGCCAAACCTGAGCTCACATTCCTGCCCAACAGCAATAGCTAGGGTTGGGTGGCACGGTCTCCTGTTTGCACAGTCCCCTTCACTCCCAGTTGTCTAACACTCAGCTGGGTTCTCTCATCTCCATCACAGTCATAGCCCCTGTGTCTTTAAACTGGGAAACTGCCCTGGCCAAGAGTAAACCACTTAGCATGACTAGCCTCGAGCAACACTAGAAGTGATGTGATTCTAGAAGAACACTTAAATTTCAGTAATTTCTTTCACCTTTCCCCCCAACCAAAAACTAATAATAATAATAAGTTGCAGGCAAACAAGCAAACAAAAAAACTTTTCCCATTGTCTGGTACTGCCTGGAATTGCACTGTAGCTTGGGTTAAGTATTGTGGTCCTCTAACATCTTGGATTTGGAATAAAACTGATGAAGTAAAAAGTGGTCCCTACCACACACCATCATCTACTTTAATAGATGAGGGCAATTCTTGCCTAAGAACGCTCAGACCCTCAATGTGTACATATACACGCGCAAAATACAGTGCAACATACAGTCCCTTCTCTTGTTTTCTTTCTCACTTTCAAAATCAGCCACATACTCAACCTTGTTGAAATCTGATCCAATCGAAAAAAAAATTTTCCTCTTAAAAAAGGAGAAAATACAATAATTTTCATAAAATGAAAACACAGAGCAAATACACTTTTTTGAAGAGGAAATGTGATGGTTTCCTCTAGAGGGTCAGAGAGAGTATGAACCAAAAGAATAGATTTCAAGAGTACAAGATAGTGCATTTTGCTTATGTGAATGTGTGGACTTTGAGAGGCAGAAGGCATATGAACACAAGGCAGAAAGAAAGAGAAAAAAAAATGTGATTTTAGCAGTGAGTACTTTATTGTGATACCAAGTTAACACTTGGGTAAGTACCAAAATGCTATGCCCAGAATTTCAACAAGTCTTCTTCCCTTCTCTTTCCCATTGTGAGTTCCAGGAAATGGAGAGAAAATGTAATAAAGCATATTTCTTTTTAAGTGGCATGTAGCTGGCCTCTATGCGGATTCTGTTTTCTGGCATCATTTTAATTAGGAAAGGCGAGAAAGAGTTTCCAGTGTTCCCCCCACCGTCCTTCTCTGCGTCTAAGTGAGGGTTTCACAGAGAACTGGCAACCAACACAATTTTGACAGAGTGAACTTCTTTCTCTCATAAGCATTCCTCCAATCCCCAGATAATAACCCTCATTCCTCCCACATTAACTAACACACACAACTTTCTTCCTCCCACCCTCCCCCAGCCCACACTTCTCTCCAAAACGTATAACATAATTGTGAAGGCTAATTATCAAATAATGCTTAAGCCTTTGGGAACAAGATAGAGGGTTCTAGAAATGTTTTAAAAAGTCCCCAGGCTGCAATAGAAACGTGATTAACTGAAACAAAAACGCCTGGTGAAAAGTTTCAAAACTAAAATCAGTTAAAAATATTCTTCATATACCTGTATTACACATATATATGTGTAATATTATAATATATAATGTATATTGCATCATATACCATATGTGTGTATATGTATATATGTGTGTGTACAGACATACAGATATGATGTATCAGTTTTTAATGGGTCACAGAGATTCTATGATATTCTAGGGAAAGTCCCTTAAAGAAGGAAATAATCTGGGATGCCTGGGTGGCTCAGTGGTTGAGCGTCTGCCTTTGGCTCTAGGCATGATCCTGGGGTCCCAGGATACAGTCCCACATTGAGCTCCCTGCATGGAGCCTGCTTCTCTCTCTGCCTACCTCTCTGCCTCTCTCATGAATAAATTAAAAATATTAAGAAAAAAAAAGAGGGAAATAATTTGAAGTTGATCTACCCTTTCCTTGATACTGGGATATCCACCCAGTGGGTAGGTATATAGATTTCTGTGCACTCCCTCCGTCCCCTGAGAAAGGACTTCTCAGCTGGCTCTGGATGAAGGGAGAAGTCTGCCCCTAGTAAGAGGAAAGGAAAGAGCAATTCTGGGCAATATAATTCTCTTCCTGACCCCAACATGAGCAGATACAGCCTGACACATGTAGTCTTTATCATGGAGTAAAACAGGCTCACAGCAGTGTGCCACACACATGAATGTCACATTTTATGAATTGCTGTATTGCCACACTACATGCTGCAGTAAGCAGAGCTGAGTGGACCAGGCACCTGAGAGATAACAACTGGGCCTCCTGCCTCCCATGCCCCCTCCACTCCAGGCACAGGCAATGGTTTTCTGTCTACATCCTCAAAGAGGAAGAAACAGTGGGTGGATGCAACGGTGTAGGGGCCAAGTCCTCAGCTGTGATGTGTGAAGAGGTTAAAAATAGCACCCCAGCTGGTCCAATTTCAACTGTCCTGGGACCCTGAGCAGTTATAGAGCAGAAGGGGTTGGGGGTAGAAGGAGAGGAAGGATTCAGAGAAAGCGTGCAAAATAACTATGCATGGCCTATCATGCAAAAAGGTGCAGGACAAAAAAAAAGGCTCCTCCTTTAGTAGAAATCAGGTCTAGAATGCTATCATAACTCTGTGCGTGGTAAGACCTGTGACAGGAAGGAGAGTCCATCCATGAACCCTGCATCAGGAAAACAAGGAAGGTTCACTCTAAGTCTCAATCCACAGATGAACATTCCATGGGAATCAGCTCCTGACTCAACACTGTTAGAGTAGATGGTATCCATGATTTCCTGGGACTCACTTTCTAATCTAAGAGCAAGTACTACTTGCCCTCTTTACCTCATACCCTTCTGAGACTTCCTGCCCCACTCATGGGACTCAGGCATGATTGGGGATTCTGAGCAAGAGAAAATCAGAATCTATTGAGGATCCTCTCCCCCCAGATTATTGGGCTAATCCTGAGTCAGTTGTAGTGGAGGCTAATGACACCTTTTAATTCGCACTCTTTCCTGTGATGTGATGTCATGTTATCCAAGTAAGATACAATTACTACCAGGGTATAATGTAGTATTTCAGAGGCATTATAGCCATGGAAGAATCATGGCCCATCTTCCCAGACCAATTTTTCTTTTGTTGCAGGAAATTAGGCTACAGAGATTATTCTTCTTATTAGGAAGCAAGCATACTTGTAGAGTACCCCACAAAATTCAAACACCTTTAAAGTAAAACGTTAGTCTTCAAAGAAAATGCAGGCATCTAGGAGATGGTTTTGAGCTTCAAATCTATCATCAACCTGGAAATGAGTTTACTTCCCTTTGTTATTAGGGATTCTTTGGTGGAAAAGATTACGCATGTGCTAGGCTAAATAGTGGCTGCCCAAAGATACCTATGTCCAAATCCCCCAAACCTATGAATCTTACCTTATATGGCAAAAGTGACTTTGCAGATGTGATTAAGTGAAAGATTTTGAGATAGGGAAAATATCCTGGATTATCTAGGTGGACCTGTATGTAATCATGAGTATCCTTATAAAGAGAATGCAAAGGAAGTTTTGGTTGCAGAGAGAAAGTGATATAGTGATGTGATGAGGCAGAGACTGGAGTGATATAGTTTGATGATGGAAAGAAAGGGCCACTGGCAAAGAAATACTGAGGGCCACCTGAAGCTGAAAAGAGCAGGGGAGCAAATTCCACCACCAGAGCCACAGAAGGAACCCTGCCAATACTTGATTTTAATGTACTTTGGACTTCTGCCCTCCAGAACTATAAGATGATAAATCTGTATTGTTTAAGCCACTTAATTTGTAATTCAGAAGCAAAAGTCCAGATCATGTGGATCAGCAACTTCACACTAGAATAAGGAGTGATTATTCTTTGAACCACATAGAACACAGAATGTTGGAGATGATTATTTTATCCCTTCTCCATTAAAAATTATCCTATTAAGCCATAAACCATTTTTGCTCAGACTGGCTTCCGTGCATTTGCTCATAGTATTCCCCCTGATGCGAGAGCCATTCTCATCATTGCTATTTTAGGTTCTACAGTGAAACAAATAAATGAAATCTTCTTAAATTTATATGCTTGTTGGAAGTGAGGTTTTCTGTACCTAATAGGCTTTAGTAATTGGAAAAAGCAAAGAGAGGATTTCTAATTCCATAAAGGTCAGAGGTTCTCACCTCCAGTACCAATCTCAGATTTTTAGACTGTATGATCTGAGTAACAATGAAAGTCTCAGGATGCCAAACTGCCTTTTCTATCGGCCTACTATTCTAGTGGAAATACACACTGTTTGTTGGGAATTACAGGTTAGTTTCTCCAGTGCCCCCCAATACAAAGAATATAAAAGGCCATTGTCAGTCATTATCCCCAAATCATAAATTGGTTTAGAAATAGGCATACTTGCCTAGAACTTTTATGAATTATGATGAAATCCAAACAATTAAAATTTACATTAAAAAAGTTAACCGGAAGATAGGCAAAGAGGATCCAATATACAACTATTAGGGGACTCTGAAGAAGTAACCAAGGGAACAGAAGAGTCTCAAGAGAACAAAGAAAATACCAAAAACTATAATTCTATAAAGATTTCCTAATATAAAAAATGATTTGAATTATATGTTCAAAAAACAAACCATGTACCTGAGAATATTGACCCAGAATGACCAAAACCAAGACATATTCCAGAAAAATATTGTATTTTAAAGAAAAGGGGGAAAAATAGATATCTAGGCAAAAAGGAGCATATAACTTACAAGGAAATCAAATTAAATTATCCTCAGAATTTTTTTTTTTTTTGACAGCAAAGCTTTTTGCCAGAAGAAATTAGAGTAATGTATTTAAGATATTCAAAGAGAAAAGATGTGAACTAAGGATTTTTTCTATCCAGGAATTCACAAACTGCTAATAACATGTAAAGACTCAGAGAATATTATTCCCATGAGCCCTTTCTAAGGAGTCTACTAAAGAACAAGTTTCAGACAGGTATTGTTGGTGAATATTAGATATATAGTTACTTGTAGATAAAAGAATAAATGAGGGTTAAAAGGTAGAGATTCTAGTATATGATTCAAAGTGTACATATACCAAAACTATAAAAAATGGGGAGATGATCAGCATATGCAAAAAAAAAAATTTATATGCTTTCAGTAACAATAATGTTAGTCATTGTATGAGTACTACTATCTGAGAATGTTGTATATGTAAAGTACATAAAAAGAAATGCTAATTATGGGATATTCTAATCCTATCTTCCCACATGCCTTAAAGGATTTTCTGGTGAAAGAAAGGAGCTACTTCAGCAATAGAAGATGTTAAGTAAACACTCTATAGATATGAATGTGAATTATAAAAATCAGTATGAACTCATGAGATATTTATTTATTCTGGCTCTTTCCATTAAAAGAACTTAAAAACAAAAGTCAATCCAATAGCATTCAGATTTGATCTTCAAATGACATATCCCATTGAACTAAACTAGGATTTCTTGGAGAAATGGCTAATTCCAGCTCTGAGGCAGGAAATGTTTATGATGAGTTTGGTACATCTTGACGTGCAGTTAGAAGGAAGCTGTCAAAAACTACTAGGGTCATGTCAGAAGAACTCAGGAAGCACCTTGAAGAGTTTCCCACTGGCCAAAGATTTGAGTTTTATGATAGAAAAACTCATCAAATATAAAAATAAATAAATTCAAGAGCTTATGGTATATATTTTTAAAATAATAATTGGTCACCTCCTGAGGAAACAGTGATCCAATTGTCATCTTGAAAACTGGGTAAAAAAGGAAATTATCGAATCTTATCCTACCTATCCTACATGAATTGTAGTAGTGAGTAACAAAATAATAGATGAGGGGTGTCTCTTTATAAAATTATCCTAGGTGATAATTAAAAGGAAGTATAGAATTAAAATACTATTATTTTTTAACTCCTCATGAATTAATGGATGTAGCCACTGAGCATCTGCTTCAACTAACATTAAAAAATACATAAACCAGACACAGGACATAATGCCAACTTAATCTTGTTAAAGGGATCAGACCTGTGTCAGGTCAAGCCTCTAGATTCAGCTCCTGATTTGCAGGAAATACAGAAAATAGAGGAACACATTGAACTGTACCATGACTGAGCAGTCAGCAAATCTGACTGTAGGAAACTTGACAGGCCAACTGACCCAAATTTGTCACCAGATAAACTATAAGGAAAAGAAAGAGATGAAGGGAGGAAACCATTGATTAAAAGACACCTAAAAGGCATATCAAGTTAAAAAAACATATGGGCAAAACTAAACTATAGGGTTTAGGGATGCACAGTTGAATGATAAAACCATAAATAAATGCAAAGAAGTGACTATTATAAAAGCCACAATGGTGATTACTTCAAGAAGTAGAAAGGGGTTGTGTTAGGATGAGGCATGTGGAAGGGTTATAGGGGTGGCTGGCAATTTTATTTCTTGATTTTGGTAGTAGTTATAAGGGTGTTCACTGTATAATAATTCACTAAGCCACACATTTGTTTGGTTTCGTTTTCTGTGTCTGTGTTTAATTTTACAATAAAAATATTTTTTTAAAGAAAGGAATTAACTGTAGTGATTATTTGTATTCTTTCTCTCTGGGTTAACTATTTGATCATGATGAATTAAGAAGCTCTCCCCAAAGCAAGGCCTCTTTAGATTTCTGAAGGAACGAGGACATTATAACTAGGGTCCAGCTATGATCATTGAATTAAGCACTTAGGAGAGCTCATTAAACTCGTGTTGCATGAAATCAGTGAATCAATGAGTCAAGAGATAATGCAAACACTCCATACTCAAAGTCAATCTGCAGACTTCTACTAGATACCTCCCCCTGGCTAGAAAAATGTTTTGGAGCTCTTTATTACCTGTAGGAAATGCTTATGCTCCCCAGCTTCACATTCCAGCCTCTTCCAGAAACCTGTCTCAATCAACCTTTCCAATCTTACCACATTTACTTTCTCAAATGCTCTACTCCAGCCAAATAGGTCTACTTTTAGAATTCTATCGCCTAGCTTTTCTCATTTTCCCTGTCCCCATGCCTTCTTTTGTAGCTTTCCTCTTTCTTTCTACTCACATAAACTCTACTCATCCTTCAAGACCTGGCTCTATTCTCATCTTCCATATCTTTTATCTTCTATAAAGTCAGTCCTTATATTCTGCTCTGTTGTGCTTCTTCTTTTTTTTTGAACCTCAAAAAATGTCTATTATCACTCTTAGACACTTAGCCCTTGCTTGCACTGGTATTGTGAGAGAGCTTTTTATCTTTTTTACTTGTTTTGGGCCTGCAAATATACTCTATATTTCTTAAGTTCGGAACTGCGACTCACACTTTTTAAAAATTAGTCAACAAAGCCTCCCACCACATTTTGTGCATCTCCAATCAGTATTTGCCAATTGACTAGTAAGGTGGGTAGGTAGACGGATGGATAGATAGAAGAACAGATCAAGTTATCATACATTTGAGAACATTCAGTGGGTACTGACAGACATAAGACATATAAGTTATATATTCAATAGGGATAGAAGTATAAGGGTCTATTCTACTGCAAGGAGTCTCTGGACAACCACAGGCAGTTACAGATGTTGAGTACTTGGAAACTGATGCTAAAATGAAAAAAGAGGACACTGAGAGTAAAGAAGCTACTAATAAAAATTCTTTCACTCACAGCTTTGTCCATCTAGCTCTATCTGTGGCAGGTCATACACTTAAGTACTGAAACTATAAGCAAAACTTTCAAGAATTCCACTCTATATACTTTTCTAAAAAGTCTACAAGATCACTTATGGCAAGTTTGGGGGTGAACAGGACTATGGATTGGATTGAGTAAGAGTTCTTTTTGGCCTATAATCTAGATATAAATGATTATGAAATTAGAGGCCTCATCCTTCAGTTATGAAGGTGACTTCTGGATAAAGAAGAAAGATAAAGTCCCTGAAATGTGTCAGCTATCCCAGAGAGCTCTGAGCTGTGAAAGAAATCCTTTTCCTGGTCAGAACACCACTACGTAGTCAAGTGGCATAGTACCTGGGGCCAGCTCCTTCTGGTTTCCTCCCTGCAGCTAACCACAGATCTGCCCTCTTTTTGAAGGAATGGCTCCAGGGAGAAATCTTCAAGGACCAGACAGATTGGAAGGGATAAATGAATTGGAGTCTGTGAGGTAAGACGTAAGCAAATATAAATAAACAGAATTAGAGGTGGAAAGAATGGAAACCTCCAGAGCCAACAAACTTCTTTCCCCTTGTGCTTAGGCATTTTCCTTTCAAGAAAGCCAAGAAAAGAGAAAGGTTCTAACATGGATTGGATGCCTCCTGTGTAATGAGAGCTGTTCTAGCTGCTTTCAAACATGCAATTTTATTTAATCTTCCCCCCTTAACTTGCATGTCATCCTTGCACGGGGCCCATGCTAATTTCCTCTGTATCATTCCAATTTTAGTATATGTGCTGCCAAAGTGGGCACTCCCACAACATGCAAGGAAAGGGATACCTTTCATGTTTTACTGAAGATGCAAACAAAGCTTCAAAGAGATCAAGAGACTTGGCCAAGGCCACACATTTAAAAACTATAAAAACCAGGATTCAAACGTGTGCTTATTTTTCTCCAAACCCTGCCCACTACACCCCTATTGAAAACAGAATTATAGCACGTTTTCACTGAAAGATGATTTCACCATCTTCTCCATTTCACAGATGAAGAAACTATGGCCAAGAAGAAGATGCAATTTGCCCAGGTCACATACATGGTCAACTTGTAATAGGGTCTCAGCTGTAGTGCAGGCCTTCTGATTTCCAAATAGGAGCTCTCATTATTTGTATCCTCCAAGGTCCTACAAGAATGGCACACTCAAAGGGGGGCATTAGGAAAGAGCTTAACAAAGGGACTGTTAAATGCAAAGGCACATTTAACAGAAGCCAACAAAGCTGGTGAAGCAATCCAAGCTTAGTGGTGATAAGGGGACCGTGAACACCCCTGTGCCTGAAGGGACAAAGCCAGGACCCTAAACTCACTCTGACCTTTGGTTGGTAGAGAAAGGCACTGCCAGCCTTCAGCCTGGCAGGGAGGGAATCTAGGCCACAAGCCTCTGCCCTCTCTCTCTCTCTTCTAGCCTACTTGTGTCCTACTGGGGCCTTCCATAAGCTGTACTCTACAGAAAATCAGAAGGTGAGGGGTTTCCAAAATGCAGTTTCCAAAGCTCAGAGCAAGATAGAAAAGGGAGAAAAATGGACCGGGAGAGGGAAATGGAGACTTCTGACTATACTACTAAACAGGAATGCTTCTCTGAACCTGAAGAGTCCTGCATCAGCAGGTCAAAGACAGCAAAAGCAATAATCATTTTCCCATGTTAGGCAATGTAGGGTTTGGCATGGCAGGATAAAGGGCAGCTCCCAGCACAGAGCTGGATTTCTCACTACCCGCTGCAGGAGTATTCTAGTCCAGTCAACTTGTCTCTGATAAAAGGGGACAGAAGCCCTATTCTAATCACCTCAGGATCAAAGGCATTGCTTTGGGACTCTTCTGCTTTGGTACAAAGGTCACTAGTAGTGACGGAGCAGGGAGTTGCTGGTGTTTCAGATGAGCTTTTGTGTGTATTTGAGAATTAAAAACAGGAGCAGGGGGTGGGGGATCTACATGTGTACAAGAACGTATTTACTATTTACCAGTTCTTGGAAATCAATGCCACTTTTCAAATAAAGACAGTCCCTAAGTGAAGGCAGCTTTGGCATCCCAGTAAGGCACATTCCTCCTACCGAAGCCCTTAGCACAGACATCCTTGCTTTGGCCCTACATGTTTCCCCCAGCGCGGGTACACCCATCACACCTCTCTACCCCAGTCCTTCATCTCTGCCTCAAGTTTCAACTTCCACTTTCACTGAGCCCCCATCGTCTCCCTGATTTGGTCATATTTCCTATTTAGTTTAAATCAACAGTCTGATTTTATCAACAATAATGCTTTATGGAGGTTTATTTCTTCAAACAGACTGTGCTCCTCTTTGCTATAAAGTTAATTTTATGTTCTTTGTTCACTTTCCTAATCTGCAAATTACATCCTCCTGTTCCTTGATTACTTACTATTGGAAAAACAGCCCCTTTTTGCTTCCAGTTTGAATATTCTCTGCCTTATCTTGATGACCCTAATCTTTCTCCCCTGACTGGCCTCTCAAGGCAGCCGTAACAGGCAGGGCGCAGCCTGTCCGCCAGCACAGACCCCAGCCTGAGAGGGCCAGGGCTGCATGCCTTGCTCCTCCGCTGGCCTTTTTTTTTTTTTTTGTCCCCCAATCATTTTTTCTCAAACAAAGTGTGGGAAGAGGCTCAGTTGCAGCAGGAAGGATTAGAAATTCTGGGATCCACTCCATGCTCTCAGAAAGTCCTAGTGGGAAGACGGAGAACTTCCGACACTGAGAGAAACAAGGACAAATGCTTTGGAGGCTGACACTCGGCTGATACTGCATGAAAAATGACCTGACTCTTTTGTTGGAAGCGCCTGGAGGGGGAGGGGCTGCAAAAAGAAGAGAGATCACTGGGAATGGTGAAGGGAAAAATAGAATCCGTTCTTACATGATCAGGATTTTTAAAGAGGATGGGGAAGAAATGACCCTGCTGTCAGAAATGTCAAAGAGAATTAAGCATGTTCCACATAAAGGGAAGGGAGGAAGGGAAATGAGGAAGGAGGTAGCAACTGACAAAAAATAAAAAAAGAGTTAGAAGGGATCTTAGCAACCCTCATGCTTTACAGAGAACACCGGGGTCCCAAGATCAGACCCCAAGTTCCAATGATAGCCTTAGAGTCATAATATTGATGGTAATAATTACAAATGATATTTGTTTATTGACCAAATTTTATTTGCCAAATTGCTTATTTACCAAACCAATCCACCATTTTACTGTTGCTTAGCCTACGCCATGTTCATTTCCATTTCTGGGCCTCTACGTTCTCAGCAACAGCAAAAGCCGGTGTTTCTTGCAGGTGGTGTGCCAGACACTGTTTAAATGCTTTACAAGTCTTATAACACATGACCCTCCAAAAACAATTCTGGAAGGTAAGCAGAGTTATCATCTCTATTTCACAAATGGGGAAACTGAGACACACAGAGGTTGGAAACCTAGTAAGGGTCACAGGTAGGAAGATGGAGCTGGGACTCAACCATCTGTCTGTCTTCTGAGCTCACATTCAAAAAATATTTATGGAATGAATATGTGATTCTTAAATCATTATATTATCCACACAACCTCACTCCTGCTTTAGTTCCAATGCTCTAATTTTCTGGGGACATTGCATTCTGTCTAAAACCCCTCCAGGCTTCCCAATTTGGGAGCAGAGTCTTCTTCTGATACCCTAGGCCAGGCCAGAAGTGGGGGTAACTCTATAAAGGGTTACATAGTAAATATTTTGGGCTTTGCAGACTGCATATGGTCTTTGTCACATGTCCTTCTTTGTTTTCATTTTTGTTTTTTACAATCTTTTAAAGACATAAAAAATCATTCTTAGCTTGAGAGCTCCCTCTGACCTTGTTCTAGGCCCACAAACCTCGGAGTCATATTTAAAATGTCCCTTTCCCACCTCCTGTTCATCATAAAGATCTTTACTTTGGGGGCTGCTTCTTAAAATACCCTTTACATTTTTTTCAGCTCCCCCAATCCCTAGTCCAGTTTCTTACTATCTCAGGCATGCTTTGGTCACTAAAATGGCCTCCACTACTCTTCAAAGCAGTACACATATCGCTGCTAGATCTATCTTCACAGACCCTCGCTAAAATACCTTCAAAGCTAAGCCCCTTATTCTGCATTCAAGGACTGATACCCCAAAACACACCCCCCCACACACACACACTCAGGGTTATCTGATCTTGAATAATAATACAAAGAACAACTAGCATTTAGTGAACATTATTATGAGCTAGCCACTCTGCTAGCTGCATGGATCATCTCCTTTAGGTGCCATCAGAGCCCTATGAGATCACTGTGACCATGAGCCCAATTGTACAGACGAGTAGCTGAGGTTCCTAGTTTACACAATAAAATGGTAAAAACTAGAAACCAAATTATGGCTGTCAGACTGCCAAGGCCTTCCCTTAACATCCATCCTGCATTGTCTTCAACACGTCCTCCCCCTGGCCTCCCACAGCCAGTCCCACCAAGAAACATCCTCAAAGGAACCATTGATTCTGGAGATGGCAAGCAGGTCCCCTCAACACACCTCAACTCTTAGCCCCGAAAGGGGAGCAATTGCCCTGGAAGAGTAGCTGGTGCCTCTGAACTTAGAGCACCATAAATCGAGCAGGAATGTCCCTTGGTACAGACAGCAGGTTCCATCTGATGTCCCCCATAGCAAGCTCCCAGCCACCAAGTGGGCAGCTCAGAGCAGCTGCATTTCAAAGCAGCAGACCAGGGCAAGCAACCAGTGTATGGACCAACCACTCCGCAATTTTCTTAAAAGCCACACTGTGTTTCCTGGACAATGGCCACAGGCCAAAACACACACATTCCAGGTTTTATGACTATAAGGTAAGCATTCTTTTAATGGTTCCTTCCCTGTTCCCTCACTCTCACTTGTGCTGAGTTTCACTTCTCCCATGTCCTGGCTGCTCTGCTCTCTGCCTCCCTTGCTTCCACCCTCCTGCTTCAAAGCTTCCTTGCCACTGTCTCCTTGCTTTTCTGCAATGTCCGCATCGCAGCGGTCTTCCCCTCCTTTCAGGCCCTTGGTCAGGTTCTCTCTAATGACTAGACTTCCTCTCCCTCTGTTTTCCTGTTTGCCTGGCACAGCCTGCTTCCCCTGCCTGTGCAGTTTCCCGGCTTTAGCACAGACTTGAAAGCTCCACTGCAGCTGCCTTGTCTTCCCCTTCCCCCCACCCCCTGGTCCACCCTTTCTCCTGCACCACAGCTCCTCTATATGGCCCTGCCCTTTCTTTCTGGACACCTGGTCCCTCATGTCCCTCTTGCCCTTCCCCACCCCCTTCACCCTTCACCTCTGGTCTTTGTTCCCTTGTCTCCTGTCTTTTCTCAGCCCTCCTCTCCCTCCTCTTGTGTCCCCTCCTGGTTTCCATCCCCCCCTTATCTTTGTTTTCCTTCCTTCTGGCTGCTGATAGAGTGGGAGTAGTTGCAGGCTGCGGCCCTGATTTCACATGCCGACCCGGATGAAGCCAGCCTGTCAGTCTAACGCTAACATTGCCCGTGGAAAGGGAGGCTCAGTCCTCACATGCAGTTTGCCCCCACAGATTGGAGCCAAGTGAGAAGGCTTCCAAGTAAAGAAAGCCACCAGGAATCTGAAGGGTCCAGCTTGGTGAACAGAATGGAGAAAGCATTGTCTTTTTCCAACCAATCTCATTCAAGTCAAGGTCAAAGACCAGAGCTGGGACATGTCATTTGTAAGTTGCAGTCTTGGGGCAGAAGCTCAGTGACACCATGCCAGCCCTCCTCACAATGCACACACACACACACACACACACACACACACACACACTTCTTACTTTTTGGGGGAGCAAAAGGCCCTGTGACTTTTCAGATAGAGTGTGTGAAACACACACACTGCAATAAGAACTATAAAGGAAACTAGAACCACCACAAAAGGAGATGTTGCTGTCGGGAAAGGGTTGTGTTCCAGCCCCTCTACATCTTGTCCATCAGGTCTCCTCAACTTGGGTTGTTCCTGTTTCCTGGACTGAGCCCCGGTGGAGCAGAGCCGGTGTCTTTCCTTAGAGGACAGCGCCATCTAGCAGGTGAAATGCCAAACCCTTAGCTAGGAGCTGAGAAAAAAACTAACCTCCCAACCCCAGGCTCTCAGGCTCCCAGCTTCTCTTTCTGTCAGCCAGTGAAATCCCAAATGGTCTGGAATAACAAGTTAGCCCTTCACTTCGTTGGAGATTTGAGTCCATTTCCAACCATCCCTATTTCTCCAGTGCCTAACTTAGTTTCTGGTTTTGGTCTTTGTTCCTAGAAAAGGCAAGGAAGTTCTAGGTGAACCAACAAGCTCTCCCTGATGTTAGGGAACTCCGGGTGATTCCCCCTTAACAAACACAATAGAATGTTTTAAAGATACATCTGCAGAACTGCTCGGGCCACCTCTGGAATCCTGTGGCAATATTTGCTATTCTTTCCTTTTTTCCCAATTGTTTCTTCCTCCTTCCTTCCTTTCACATGTATTGAGTACATGCTGTATACCTGCCATTATGCTAAATTAATTAAGAAACAGCTCCTCACTCAAGCATCCCCCAGTCCAATGGACTCAGATGTTAGACTCTCAGATTTTCAGAATGTCTGACTTAGGACGGGATCTTTGTAATTCTAGCTATGCTAAGAGTCTAGGGAATAGAGGAGAGAAAACAGGCCTAAGACACCCTCCCTCCCCCAACACTTCTACCTCTATCAGAACAGCTTCACTTTTATTTAGATTTTACCTACTAAATGTCTGCCTAAATTTTTTTGAATAAAGAATTTTGATGCTTCTGAAGGAGTTTGAAAACATCTGCTTCAATATAAATCTCCCTCCACAGATGAGGAGATGAGATTCAGAGGAGCTCAAGGCTTACCCTAGCCCATAGAATTAGGGGAATAGTTATTCGCATTCTACTTTTCTAGCTCTTTGACAATGAAACCCCAAACTCAGTAGGTCTTCAAAGCCAGGCTTCTACAATGGGAATGAGGGCAAAGTAAATTGCTCTAATTATCTTGTATTTTTGTTTGCTTCTTTCATGCCAGATTCCATGTAGGCAAGGATGGTATATGAGTCTGCTAGGGCTGCCATAACCACATACCCTTAAGTGGGTGACTTTAACAATAGATTCATTTCTTATAGTTCTGGAGGCTAAAAGTCCAAGATGAAGGTATTAGCAAGTCAACTTTCTTCTGAAAGCCATGAGGGAGGGATCTGTTTTAGATCTCTCTCCTTGGCTTGCAGATGACCATCTTCTCCTGTGTCTTCACATCATCTTCTATATATTGCTCCTCTGTACATTGTCCTTTCCAAGTTTCCTCTTTTTATAAAGACCCCAGCCATATTGAATTAGGGCCTGCTCTATTGACCTCATTTTAATTTAACTACCTCTGTAAAGACCTTGTCTCCAAATACAGTCCCATACTGAGTGAGGTACTAGGGATTGGAACTTCAACATGAAGTTTTGGAAAGACACAACTCAGCACACAACATATAGCAAGTAGTTTTTCTTCTTACAAATATTGATCAATTGGTAGTGGCTATCTGGATACACCCTGCCAGAAAGGATGAAAAGGACTCTAAGACTAAGTCTACACAGAGTCCATATTGCCAGTGGAAGCTACAGGCATGGGAGTAGGGAGTGAAAGTGTCATTGTCACATGTCTGCCCTCAGTGAGGTAGGGCATATAGGTACTGTTCCCTAGGAGCAAGGGCATGCCATATCTCAACATAGCCACACTACTAAAAGAGAGTCCATGGCAATCATGCACTCCTCTCAAGTCCTTCATTTTACAGATGAGGCAAACAGATCCAGGGAAGTTATGCCTTGCCTAAGATTACTCAACTCCTTTGAAGCAACTTCAAGGCTAGATCCTGACTTCATATCTTTGACCTAGTGTCCTTTCCAAGACTTCAAGTTACCCTTAGTGACATCCAATCAAGATACAAACCCCTATATTTCCCAGGAAGGATTTCCCAAGGATTCCCACAAATCCAAGAAGGAATCATGTGGAGGGAACTAAGCTAAAAGTTAAAAGTCTTGGTTGGTGTCTATGGACAACTCATTGATTGCACAGACCATTAAGTATTAAAGGATTTTAAGGCTGTATGAGGCCTTTCCAGAGAGAATATTGCCATCAGTTAGTGATGTCTGCCCTTACTATGGGCACAGGACTGGGGAGTGGGAAGATGAATATTACATATTTTCTAGATTAGATAATCTCTAAAATCCCTTCCAGTCCAAAGACTGGAGAGCCTTGGGCAGGGACCATGGGTTTCTTCCTTGAACTTAACTAGGAAGCTAGATTAAGAGACATGAAACTGATGCCCAGACACAGCTGACCTGCTCTAAGGGTTTTCGTCACATGCCCCTTCTTTGTCATGTCCTGACCCAGAAGCTCCAGCTATCCATTATATATGCCTCCATAGTTCCAGTCTCACTGAAATTATCACTTGTATTTCTCCATGTAGAATCTCCCTTCTGGAGACCTAACTCCTGGTCCTGATCGAACACTGGCAACTTCCATTTACTTGATGCAGCAACTGGCAAGGAATGTTTACTGAGGAGTTAGCCCTCGGCCACTGCAGGTGAAGGGGCATAAAAAGGTCAGCTGGTTCAAGGGCCCTGCAAAAGGTCGACTATGAGAGAATAGATATCACTTTTCAAAGGTTTTCCCACATACGGCAACTCATATGTGGCTGAGCCATGGGGCTGCTCAGAGAGAGGCACTCCAGAGGGATTGAAGCCATTTTACTCTTGATTTCATACAGAGGCAATGGGTCTTTTCAGGCTCTTCTTTTCCACTCACCTCAGAATTTCCCTTACATAGTCAATATTTGAGCCAGACTTTGAGGAAGGAATAAGATTTTACCATAAGTTCTCACCAAGGCATCAACATATGCCAGAGAAGCAAAGCTTCTTGTGGAAACTTTTGAGTATGGGCTGTGCCTGGAGATGGTGAAGTCCCTGGATTTAATCTCTTGGGTTCAGGAGGGAGCACCCCTGGAAGTCAGGAGATCTGACCTGATCCTGGCTTGCTGTGTCATCTCAGTCAAGCCACCCTACTTCTCTGTGCCTCGGTTTCTTCAACAGTCAAATGAGATTGATTTCCCACAAAGAAGTGCCATTCATTAGGCTTGAAATTTTAAGTAAGAAGGTGTGAAAGCTTTGGGAAATTAAAATACCTATTCAAGCAAATAATAACAGTGACAAATGTTTACCAAGTACTTACTATCTACCAGGTGCTGCGTCAAGAGCTTACAAGTTGTCTTATCACAACCACCATTACCATTTTGCCACTTTACAAATTAGAAAACCTATTGAGAAGGGAGATGACTTGCTCAAGGTGACAAAACCAATGTTGATGTCTAAGTGAGGGAAAAGGAGAGTGCCCCTACTCCCCACATCTAGACTCCCTGGAACTACTTCCTAATTATCACTGGGTCTGGGTAGACACCACAAGAAATGGAGGCACCAAAAATTGCCACATCCACAACTAGATTCAGGGTGAAAAACAGTGCTTTGCCTGAGTCTAGGGGCTTGCTAGCCTCTAGGGAAGCACAGAGCACTCGGGGTCCCTCTGAGGGAAATCACAGCCATAGCACAGCACTCTCCTTTGACCGGCAGGTACCAAAAAGAGCTCAATATACAAATGTCAAGTTTCCTTGAAACACACCCTGGGTCATTGCCCAGATGGCTGGGGAGGCAGGACGGTGGCAATCAGAGCACAGAATACAGGCTGACTCCTGTTGCTATGGTTACTATGTCACTGGGGTCATCCCTTGGCCACAGGCCACAGTCCCACAAGACTCCCCATTGGAGAGCCCAAGTCTCCTAGGAAAAGCTCCCTTAATCCCTATAATGAGTCTTAGCAGAACAGAGCTAAGGGAAAGTAGGCCCAGGGCATCCAAGCCATAAGCAGGAAGGATTGGCTATGAAAAGTGGGATGGCTGCTGGGGCATAAGACAGGAGTACAGTAGGGTGATCTTGGGTGCTGGCTTTCTATCTGCTACAAACTACTTCTAGAGAAAGTTTATTGAGTACTACCTCTAAGCCAAGCAGCATTAAGTGCTTCTTCTTCTTTTTTTTTTTTTTTTTAAGATTTTATTTATTTATTTGACAGAGAGAGCACAAGCAGGAGAACAGGAGAGGAGGAAGTAGGCTGCAAGCTGAGCAGGGAGCCCAATGCAGGGCTCTACCCCAGGACCCTGGGATAATGACCTGAGCAGAAGGCAGACGCTTAACAGACTGAGCCACCCAGGCACCCCCTTAAGTGCTTTACATGCATCATCTTATTTAATCTGCATAACAATCCTCTGAGATGGGTAATATATAAAGATTTCAGAGAGGAAGAAACTAAAGCTCAGAGAGGATTAAATAAACTGCCCAATGTTACAGACCTGATGTAGCAACCAAATCCAAATTCCTACTCTAAAGTTTATGACCTTCCCATTGCACTACCTTGTCTGCGGAACCTGTTTGTAGAGAAAGAATCCATAAGAGGACTATCTACCAGAGACTGAACTCATGCTAAGTTTCTTTCTCTTTCTTACTAGCTGTGCTACAGTATAAATCCCTGAAG
This sequence comes from Canis aureus, assembly GCF_053574225.1. Taxonomy (NCBI): domain Eukaryota; kingdom Metazoa; phylum Chordata; class Mammalia; order Carnivora; family Canidae; genus Canis; species Canis aureus. Next base: position 54,058,913 of record NC_135614.1, read on the forward strand.
GGAACTTTCTTCAAAAGGGACGAGTGAGAGTACTCAACTGTTCTTAGACAAGGATGTGATAAACCTGCCTCTTAAGGGTTTTAGAAAGAAGCAGCCCCACCCCGGGGAGAGAGTCAGAGGTGAGAAAGTGAGATCCATGTTCTAGGCTGGTGAAAGGATGGACTTTGAAGCCAGCGCTCAACCTATGATCCTGTTGATAACTTTGACATTGGGGCAAGTGAAGACATGCTAAGAAAGCCTAAGTTCCTGGTGTGACCATGACCAGACTTAAGCCAAAGCCTCCCCAAAGAATGTTGCAGAACTATGCTTTACCAGTCACACCATGGGCTAGTGAGAAACCACATCACTAGAAGATTGACCCTATTCCAATTCCCTCCTCATAAGTGTCCAACAAAGACTAACCACCTTTCAGGCTAAGTAAGCTAGCCCTGGGGTTTGGGAGAAGTTAAGGGGTGGTGGGAGACTGAGTTTCCTTTAAATAAGTCATGTGAGGATTTCAAGCAATTACACAGAAAAATAAGAAAATTGATTCTATTTGCACACTAAGGTTGATCCATAAGCAGTGATATTACAGAGTTTTCTTCAGTGTTTCTCCTGTTAGTCTTTCTATTCTGTTGGCAATATATGACAAAAGAGTAATTGGAACAATTTGCCCAAGAAAGCCATAACTCACCAACACAATGATGTCTTCTCTCCCCCAATCAAACCATATATAGCTACTCAGGCTGTACACTACTCAACTCCAAGGGTCACTGTTCAAATAGACCATGATACAAATGGTTTCTCCAGGAGTTATGCAATAAAGAGGCAATGAACTGCATTCTCTCATCTTTTAAGGATCAAGTCAGACATATCCTTCTCCAATCTGCCTTCCCCAAACAGCCCAGCTGACAAGAATCACTCCCTCTTTTGTATACAGTGTACTCCCACAGTGTATTCTCTACAACAAGATACTTCCTGTCTTGTAGTTACTGCTTCATGTGAATAGCTTATCTTTCCCACCAGACTATGGTTCTTAACCCTTTTGGGGGAGTCCTGGGCCCCTTTTAAAATCCTATCAAAGATACAAACATTTCCCCAAGGGAAAAAATGCACAAACACATGTAATTTTGTATTCAATTTTAGGAAATTCATGGATGCCCTACAGTCCATCCACAGCAATTTAGAATATAGCTTCCACAAGAGCAGAGAGTATCTGTCTTGTTTACAATGGTATTCCAAAAATTAGCACAGTGCTGGAGACATAGTAGCATAATAAATGCCTATTGAATGAAGAAATGATTGAGCTCTGGAAAGTTCTTAAGTGCAAGTTCAAGATCAGAGTCATTTCTTTAGCCTCAAGAAAGTTTCCAAGACAGTAAACCCTCAACCAGTCTGACATACCACTCAAAAGACCAGCTGATAAATTATTGTTCAGTCCCCCTCTGGCATGGGCACCTCAACCAGCCTCGCCCTTCCAGGCCCAGCCAGACAAGAAAGCTCCAGAGTCTCCACCATAGAAAGGCAATGTCCCTGCTTGGTGGGAGCTTTAGGTACTAAATGGGAAATCTAATCTGGCACAACTGACTTTTCTGGCCACTTAGAGTCCTAAGAATTTATGCTTCCCTTCCTTCCTGCCCAAGGAGATAGAGAAGTTTGTTAGTGAGGTGAATTATAATGTTAATAAAATAATAATAACCCCTTCTATAATTTACAAATTAAACTGCCCTCTACATTTTCACACACATGAGCTCTTCTAGTCTTTGCACATCATCCTATGAGGTAGGTAGTGCTCTCATTTCACAGGTCAGGAAGTTGAGGCTCAGAAAGGCCAAGTCACACTGTCAAACCCTAGAACTGGCACCCTGGAATTCTGTTTTCCAGCATTCTTTTGCTGACCTCAGGCTGCCATCTGAGCAATTACTAAATCACATATTAAATGTCTTCCATATGCAGACATCAGCATACTCTGAGTTTAGTCTATCTGGGCCACGCTCCAGAGTCTTTCTACATCAAGCTAGCAAAGTTAAGCTGCTCAGCAACTATCACCTGCCACAGACTTCCAGCTGCCAGAGGCTGAGCTAAATCTGTCCAGGGACTGTCACTAGGACTCTCTTAGGGCAACGATCAGCAACATGGTGGAGCAAAATGGCCCACCCCTCCTCTATCACCGATGCTGGCCACAGCAACTTCTCAACCACACCTCCTCTCTGTCAAGAGTAGGATAGATATATCTTCACTCCCGGGCCACAGACATGACAGAAGTTCCACAGAGAACAGTACAAATAGCTGAAGGAAAGGAAATGAGATTGGGAAGTAAGTACAAAGATCTATGAGAGCAGGGGTCCCTCCTGGAAGGAAAAAGTCTGTGGGAGGCACTCCGGGTGCTCTTTAAGCACACAAAGGTACACGTCTCTACGGATGTCTACAGATGATTTAGACTTGCTTTCTTCCATCTGTATCAAAAGTAAGGAAAAGAAAGAGCTCCCACTGCAACAAGCAAATTTTAGGCTAAGTGCAAATAAGGACTTCCCAACTGCAAGAGTGAATGAGACTGTGGAATGCCTACCCATAGAGTGTTCCAGAGTAAGATTTGCAACCCCTAGTATCAAATCACTTAAGGGCAAATCACCTTGCAGAGATAAAGGGGTAAGATCAGCTGACCTCTACACAGGCCTCCCTTTCAAATTTGAAATTGTTGTCACCTCAAATCATAATAATATCTTACAGCTGTATAGGCTTTACAGTGTTCAAAGCACTTTTATGGAGACTGGATTGCCTTTGACAATTCTGGAAGGGAAGAAATTACTATCTCCATAATTAATGAAGAATGAGATCTTAGGACCAGTACAGGGTCTTCCACCAAGCTGTGGAGAACCATGCATCTTACTAGCTGGGATTTCAGCTCTTAGCAGCTCAATTGACATGGTCTGAATCCTCAATGCCAACCATTTGGATTTCTGAGAAAGCCAAGGGAAGTCCGTACACAGAGGTTGAGGGCTGGGGGTTGCACAACAGCGCAGCCATAGCAGCCAAGAGTGAGAAATTACAGTGACACCTCTTATCTGGCCGGAGCTGCCTAAAGATAAGGTAGAAAATAGTGCACGTCACAGCTACTTCCTGGGTTTGTGTTCAGACAACCATTGCCCCACAATCCCATTAAAAAAGACTCCCATCAAGAAATGCTCCTCTCTTCCTGTCTTTTTGTCTTCTCTCTGTTCTTTGCTCTCTCCCCAAGCCTCCTTCCTTATCTCACTGATAAGATAAGAGGCATGCTAGTCTTCACCTCTCACCTCTTACTGCAAGGCAGAGAAGCCACTCTCATGATGACAGGTGCTGGAAAAATTCCCTTGCCCCAAAGATCTCCCTCTCATAGGAGTTAATGTTCCCGAAATGAAGGGCAGCCTGACATATGTATATTAATTACTTAAATCTTTAACTAAACTTTGTGGGATTTATCACAATGTCTCCCTTTGTACCAGGAGTGGATCTAGTGATATATCTAGTCAACAATTGTGCTAGGCACAAAGGTACATGGCTCCAGACCTCCTGGCACTCCTGGTCTGTTACACAGCTTCCCACAACTGTTAGAGGAGTGCATATCCTAATCCCCCTTAGCCTCCAGGCAGCTGGGCAGCAGACACAGGGGCAGCCTGGCCCCCCATATGAAGTTCTCATTTGTCATTTTCTGTGTGTGCTATATGGTGAGAAAGGCTGAGCATTGGTCTGCTGGATCTACACAGTCAAACCCAAAACTCCTAGAGAGGAAGGGAAGGCACTGAAAGGGAAAGACAATCCCAGGTTAAAGAATCAGGGAGCCTAGAAATGAATGCCACTTATATATGCCACAATATATCTGGGATTTATCCCACTCCTCACTGCTACTCCCAGTCCATTCATACACACACTACAACCCAACCAAAGAATTGCTATGGACTGTCTTTTAACAGTGGCTGGTCTTGAGATCAGGGGTCTTAAGAGCCTCTAACCTCCCACCTGCTTCAATTTCCAAGCCAGCTATTCCACTCCTGTTTTGGTCCTCCTGAGATCGGGGAGTTGAAGTGGCCCAAGACCACTTTATTACTTAACTTGCTTACCTTCCCTTATCTGTACAATGGGTATTGTAATAGTACCTACATTGTTATAGTCTACTGAAGACTAGATGAGATAATACAAGGAGATGTTTAATACTTCACACGTAATAAGCATTCAAAAATTAGTAGCCTGGTCTGGAGCTTTTCCCTTTGGATTTGTAGTACTGTTTTGTTTTGTTTTGTTTTGTTTTGTTTTGTTTTGTTTTGTTACCAAATTATCCTTTGTGTTACGGAGAGGAGGCTGAAATATTTATGACTCAATTCCTGATTCAGGAAAAAGAACGACCCTTTGAAATGTCACCAGAAGTGCACCTTGTCCTTGTTGCAGAGTTTTGAACCTCCCCAGGTCTTCTGTATTTCCTGGTAGAGCAAAGCAGACCCAAAATCTGAGGTCTCCTCTACCATCTCTCAAGACCAGCCTCTTGAATCAAATTACAGAAAGATCATCTTTTCAAATGCAACTTTGATATCAGACTAGCCAAAAAGATACGGTGCTGTGGTTTAGTGACACAATTCTTATCTCACTAGTGATTCTTGCAAAGAAAGATATGAAAGTCTCATTCTTCCACAGAAGGGCTTGAGTAGAATTGAAGATTGTGCAGTTCAGGGGAGACTTGCTATATAATATCTGAAATCGCTAGACATTTGAAAGCAGAAATGTCTTTCTCCTTTGAGTATTGCATCCTAACTGCCATCCAGAAATGATTTATATGTGCTCATCCTTATTACAGACTACACATAATAAAGGCATGATAGAAATCATATCTGCATAGATTCAGGCAGCTCTGGGAGAGAGGCTGCCAGTTTTGTTTGACAAGACACTCAATCAAGCAAAAAGGTTTAAAATATTCCAGGAGGATCTCACTGCCTGCTTAAGACTGTATATTTTTATCCAGATAACAGAAATCCTAATTGAGCACAACATTAGTACTTGTTTTTCCTAACTCCTTCTTGCAATAAGAAGCACCAAAGGAGAATTATGGAAACACTGCTTTTGTGGGCTAAGGTTATGAAGGAGGAGAGTTTGCCCTTCAGTCATTCTCATAAATTCAGGCATTCCCACTTGTTTGGGCACTTCCAAGTAGAAAGTGAGGTCTATGAACACCATGCTCAGAAAGAAATACACATAGAGCTGAGTTTTTCCCTACATTTTTGACTCACTGCATGAAAACTTGCCTTCGGACTTCTTCATATACTTAAATCCCTCTTAAAGTCTTCCTTGCCCTTTGTTTATAGTAGGTCTAAGCCAAGGAAGGCAAATGAGATACTTAACCCAAGTGCAAAATTTGAGGGGGCACCAAAAACTCAGGAATCAAAATAAGTTCTTTAATGCAACTTAAAAAAAAAAAAAAAAACAGAAATGAGGGTCAAAAAAACCCATCGTGAACAAAATACCAGAATATTAAATAAAAACAGAAACCCAGTATACAATTGTACAATGTTGCCTCAACTCACCTCACTCTAGCCTCAGCCCTGGATCCTGAAAGATTCATTTGCAAAAGCAGGCCAGCTGGTCTGCAAGTTATATTTTCCTGATTTTTATCCCTTAATGTTGCATTAAAATATGATTTGTCTTGAGCCCTGCACTTTTTGGTGCCTACTTAAATTTTGCCCAGGAGGAAAACACCTCACTTGCCTCATCCTAGTCCCAGCCCCAAAATAGACAAGGATGTTCCAAAACCCTCCAGAAATTTAGAAACCTCAAATTTACTTATTTAAATATCCCTTCTTCACCAAGTCACCCAATGGCACCAAAGACCTTTAACCCAGACTAAAGTTGAGCAAAAGTGTGTCTGTGGCGAGGGGAAGCCCTCATCCTCGCTTCCAAAAAGAATCTCTTTTCTAGCCATTACAAGCGCTGACAGGTTGATAAAATGTTTCAAGGCATAATGTTCAAACAGAGAAAAAATTAAAAATGTAATAATAAAGTTAAATGTAACTGTTTTAAAGCATAATTCTTTTGAGAGACGAGTTTTATGTTGGACCAGCATTTGAAGTAGCAGAGTAGTCATTATTAACGGGAACCTCCGAGAGAGAAGATTTAAATCACCAAAGTAATAAAAGCAGAACAAGGACTAGCACCTTGAAAGGCACTTGGAGAGAAGATTGCATACAAATGCAATTAAAACGATGCTTATAAAATACTAAGATGTTAATTGGGTTCAGTCCCAGAAGCCCCAGCAGTACAGTATGTCAGAAGTTAGCTGGTTTGAAGTTTAAAAAGAGTAGTTTAATTTGTACACCTTGTCCTAATTACAGAGCTTTCTGCAGCCCACGTATCTGTATGGTTTATTGTAGCTTGGAGCTTTGTAAAACAAACACACACACCAGTTAATTGGGTTATTGCGATGGAAAATTGGGCTACAGAACAGCAACCTCTCTTGCTGGCGTGCCTTTACGGCTGGTAATGAACGCTCCAGCCACGTCAGGGAACTCTGATTTGTAAGGTGTGCCGTTTACAGCTTGGTGATTCTGTTGGTCTGAGGAATAGGAGGTGATGCCGTGAAAACAAAGAATCACACCAGATAATGTTCCCTCACGACCATGCTCCCGCCCCAGCTGGCTTGTTTAGAACCTTTAACACTGCCACTCCACTCCCTGGTCCCTGCCCTTTCAAACATCCCAGCCCATCTGAGGGCCACATTCTCACATTAAATCCCTAAGCCCCTGGAATGGAGCAAGGACGAGTGGCTCCTCCAGTAGCCCTGTTTTTAGAGCACCTGCAGGGAGAGCGAGACGCTGTGAGGTGATGGTTTTTCTCCTAACCAGCAAATAAATACGTAATACTATCAAAATAGGATCATTAAATCGGATTAGGAGTGAGTGTGGCTGAATCATTTTCCAGGAGTCCTATTGGAACGTGCTTCCCACGGTTGGGATTTGGGCCATTTCATGCCTGAGACTGGCAAACTTCCTCCACGACACAGGCCATAAAGCTGTGACATATCCCGGGTTTATGGTCTCTCGCAGTCACTCTCCCTGTCCCCTTCTACCTCTAGCTGCTAAATGCGAATCCAAAATGAATCGAGACGAGGGCATTGGGACTTTTATTCCTATGCCAGCTAAATTATTCATCTCTGGGAGGTTCAGAAGTGAGCAATGAGGTAGCAGAGAGTGTGGGAAACAACAGATGCAAGATCCCCAGGCCAGAACCCAGTTTGTCAAAAATACAGAGGGGTCCCCTCAGTTTTTCCCCTACCACAACCCAGAGCCGTCTTCCACATGGAGTCTGTGGTCCAGGCCAACCGGGGGTAGCTGACACAGAGCAAACTCAGATGGTCAGCACCAAATTCCCAGGGTACAGGAAGGAACACAGGCTCCTCACAATCAAGAGGAAAGTAATCTGGAAAAGGAAGGCACCCTCATGAGTTGATGTCTCAAAGTTTTCTCCAAACCAAGAATACTGCAGCTTAAAGGAGAATTGCCATGGGTAGGTCGTGCTTTACACGAATCGGAGTACAAAGGGCTTTCGAGCCAGGACCCTCACACAAGAGCTCATCCATCATGCAGTGTGGACTTTAAACTCTCTTAACATGGAGGATAAACTTCCCAATGTGTTGAGTGCTGTAAAGAATCTCAAAATGCAAAGTCTGTCTTGTCGACGAGCTGACATTTGGGAGAGGCAAAGCCCAAATGTGGCTTTGAGGTACAGGGCTTCTCTGGAGGTTGAGTAGAGTAGGGATAATTACCTGCACCAACAATCTCCTTGGACCTGAAAATTTGGACTTGAAACTGTTTACTTTGGGTTAATCAAAATCTTAAAGGGAAAACTCCCTTGTCCCACAACCTGGATCTTAAGTAAGCCTGGCCATGTTTACTTCCACTTCACATGCAGGAGACACAGAGCAGAGGTTCAGTCCTGTCAGTAATCCTGGCCCACGACTTAGCAGCTGTGTGGCCTGGCGCACACACCTTAACCACTCTCTGCCTCAGTATCCACATCTTACAGATGTAAGATGCCAAATACAAATTATATTTTCTCCTTTTAATTAAATTAAAAGGGAGGTAATATAATTGCCAAAAACAATTATATTACCTCCCCTTGTGGGGCTCAAGGAACCAATGCAGATAAAACACTTAGAACACTGCCCAGGACATAAAAAGCACTAAATAAATGTTACCTATTATAATTGCTACTATTAATATTATCCTTGTGTTATAGATGAGGATTTGAGACTCAGAGAGGTTGAGTAATATGCTCAAGGTCACACATACATGCACACACACACCACAGGGAAAAGAGCAGAAATTCACATTCAAAGCCAGGCGTTCTTACCCCAAAGCCCAAGACCTTAGGCATCGTGGAGGGCAAGTCTTCCTGAGGGGAATATTGCCTCACCTCAGGACTCATTTACTCAATCTGGGTCTTTTTCAACCTATAATCTGGAAGGAAGGGGGGCGGATGTTGGGACACTTGAGAACATCATGGTGTCTGAGACAGGGTGCATCCAAGGAGAAAAAAAAGAAAATGCAGATCCCAGATCACGACAGACACAGCACCATTTCACAATCTCACCAAGGCACGTCCCAACCCTGGGAATCAGACTTAAGGACAGCAGCAAGGAGATACTCCTGCAGTGCAAAGCTGCCATGGTTTCTGCTTAAAATTGACTTTGAGGTTGTATTAAGGAGCGAGAAAGCATCAGGAAACCCAACCTCTCTAGCTCTGACAAGCCTGCGGCAGGCAGGTTATTATTATTATTTATTATTTGTTGATGGATATTCAAAGCCATCAGTCAGGTCTTCCCCCAGGCCAGGAAACCGAGGAGCAACAGCACTGGAAATCTCGTGCTTGGTTCCCAGAGCTGCTCGGGAAGTGAGAGTTATTAAAGTACACTTTGCTATTGCTATCTGCTCTGTGGGGTGCTTGACCCTACATCTGACTGCAGGCTTCTGCTGTCCCTGCAGTACAGGCAACAGAAAGTTGTACAAATTGCAAAGATGGACTCCGGGGAAGGGTGAGGAGGAACTGGAGGGAAGGAGGAGAATGCAGGAACTTGTTGGAATGGGGATTTCAAACCCTTATTTTGCACCGTCTCTGCCTTAACTGTTCGTTACTCCACAACTACTGGACTCAGTGAGACCAAAAAATGAAGAAATTGTCCACAGAAGGAAGGACGAAGCTGTCAATGGTGATAAAAGTCCATGCAATAAGAGTCATTTGCTACGCACGTCATGTCACAAGGGTGAATACTGACCATATTCCTAACCAGGGTCTTTCAAACATTTTTGACCTTGACCATGACCCACAGTTAGAAATGCATTTTACAATATGTCCCAATCCCCCATGCACACTCTCATAAAGTGAAACGAACATTTCACTGAAACTACTCACTTTTACCACATGGGATGCCCTCCAAATCTTTCTATAATCTTTTAATTCTCCTTTTTTTTTTAAATCTTGGTGAAGACCCATAAAATTAACTTCATACCCACTGTAGGCCCTGCAAATAAGAACCCTCTGAGAATGAAGTCAGGGAACCAACATTTTTAATAACAAGTACTCTGATGATTCTCTTGCACGCTAAACTACACCTTTAACCTTCAGCTACTTCAACTTGCCTTTTCAAGGAACTATTGAAATCATCCAGGAATTCTCAAATTCTGGAAGTGGCCAGCTCTGTAAAGCCTACTTTAGGTCTATGATGGTTAATTTTATGTGTCCACTTACTTAAGCTATGATAGCCATTTTTTTAGTCAAACACTAGTCTAGATGTTGCTGCAAAGGCATTTTATAGATATAACTAATTTTCACTATCAGTCGACTGTAAGTAAAACAGATTATACTCCATAACATGGGTAAACCTCACTCAATGAGTTGTGGGCCTTAAGAGCAGAAACTGAGAAGACTAAGTTTTCCCACAGAAGAACTGCCTCAAAACTGTAACAGAAATCCTGCTGAGCAGCTAACCTGCCGGCTTGCCCTACATATTACAGACTTGCCAACCCCCACAACTGCATGAGCCAATTCCTTAAAATACATATACATATATACAAATATATATGGATATACATAAACTTCCTAGTGGTTCCTCCTTGTGGTTCTGTTTCTATGAAGGATCCTAACTGACATAAGGTCATAAGTCACTTTTACTATTATTTACACTTCTTAAAATAAAAAAGAGAATGATGTTTACTCTGGCCACATGGTGGAAACTAAATACTAAAGGGCAAGAAGAGTAGAAAGAGACTCTCACCAAATCTTGGTGAGAAACAAGGACCTGAACTTGAGTAGTGGGAATGGAGAGAGGAGGGTATGTTCCCAAGACATTTATGAGCCATGTTCCATGGGAATTAATGGTTAATTTCTTCAGGTTGAAGGAGAGTAAGGAGAGAGTACAGAATGACACCCAGAGTTTTTGGCTTGGCTTGGTGTGTAAAAATTAAAAAACAGAGTGAGCAATCTAAGAAAGAAAGATGTTGAATTGAAATTTATGATGCTTCCAAAAACTTTCAGGTGAAGAAGATACCTACTAGGTGGCTGCTACATGTATCTGGGATTTAGAATCAGATCCAATCTAGAGAGAGATTTTGGAGTCATTCACTGCACAATAAGTAGGATTTGAAGACATAGGGATGGATACGTATATTAATTAAGACATTAGTTAAGACACAAACTGTATGAACCAAAAAAGGGGTGGCAATGGTATTTATTGGTTCATGTGTTTAAAAAGTGTAAGAATATGCTGGCGTTAGATACAGTGGCATAAGGATGTCCAAATGTCCAAATATTACCACTAGGAATCAGTCTTTCTCTGGAGCTGGACACCAGCACTTCCAGACTGACAACCTACAAGTTTAGGGACCTCCAAGTAAAAATAAATACCTCTTTCCAAACAGATACAGCAAAAGTGCCAGGGCTGCAAGTTTGGGCTGTTTCCCCAGATCTTACCTGGTTCACTTCTCCTCATTCAGGTCTGAGCTCAAATGTCAGTTTCTAGTGAAGACTTCCCCGACCACACTGTAAGATAGCTCCCTAACTCAATCACTCATTTTACCTTTATTCTACTTTATTTTATAGTATTTGCCATTACCTGATATTATCTTATTAATATATTTACGCACTTAATTAATTGTTTTCTCAATCTTCACAACTAGACTATAAATGCCATGAGCACAAAAATTATTTAGGTTCTATTCACCTTCTGGATTTCTTGTATCTAAAACAGTACCTCCTAGCACTTATTGGGTGCTTGACAAACATGTGTTAAATAAGCTTCTGACCATGGTGGGAGTATTTACACCAAAGAAATGTTTAAAATCATGACTCCTCCCTCACCCACAAAGGCTGATTGTTAAACATTTACCAGCACACCAGAATCACATGTACTAAGAGTGGGAGAAGTTTTGTTGGTTCCCCCACAATAAATCAACTTGCTTTAACTAAAGGAAAGATAGGATGGATACTGAGAAGGCCAAAACAGCAGATAGCCACCATAATAATGTTACCAAGAGAGATATAACAGTGATAAAACCTTGTAGGATACCAACATTTAAAAGAAAGGTGGATGAGTAGAACCCACAGAATATATATTGAGAATGAGCCACCAGAAATGAGAAAATCAAGTCATTATGGTGTCACAGATGTCAAAGAAAAATTGAATTTCAAAAAAGAAGAAATGGTCCATTCTATCTTACACCCCAAAGATCAAGGGAGCCTAAGGTAGTAGTTAAAAGCTAGGGTCTTTATTTGACTGATGAGATGACAAGATTCTGACAATCATTGGTCCACATTTTTCTTTTGGGCAGAATTAACATATCAGAAGTCACTGAATACAAGACACCCATCTCTTTTTCTCAACTATCGGGGTTCTCTGTGCCTGTAGGATAAAAGCAGGGCTCTATACTCCATGTGGCTCATTGGAGTACCACGTGCATGACAGATCCTACTCTCCCCTTTAGTGATATCACCTTAAAACCCCAATTTGTTTGGAGGGGTGGGAGAAATGGGTGAAAATAATCAAAAGGTACAAACTTCTAGTTATAAAGTAAATAAGTCATAGGTATGTAATAATGTACACGTACGTCATGGTGACTGTAGTTAACATTATATTGCATATTTCAAAGTTATTCGGAGAGTAACTCTTACAAGTTTTCATCTCAAGAATGAGAAAATTTTCTAACTATGTATGGTGGCAGATGTTAACTAGTTAATTGTGGTGGTCATTTCACTGTATATACAAATACTAAATCATTGTGTTATACACCTGAAACTAATATAATGTTGTATGTTAATTATACCTTAATCAAAAAAAAAAAAAAACCCAACTTGGGAATGAAAAAGAGAAGTAACTAGTGATCCTATGGAAGAACTTCACATTAAGTTTCCAAACTAAGTTTCCAGCTTAGGCTAGAGACCTCTGTTTGCATTTGGGGGGAAGGGGAAATGAATGTGTTTTGGGTTATTTGGTTTCTACAGAACTACTGAGTGGAAAAGAGGAAGGCCACTTAATGTGGGGCTGAGTTTGCCAATTGCTTTCTGTTTGCATGCCTCATCTCTCCCCACCTAGATTCCAAGAATTTGATTAGGAACCATAAATATCGTTGACCTAGACATAAGACCTAGATCATACGTGCCAAAACACAGACTTATCACAATGCTTTGTGATCCTACTTAAGGCACTGAACTATACTGAGCCTCCATTTTCTTTTCCATAAGAATAAGAAGGATGGAACTACACAATTTAATTTTATTTTTATTAAAGATTTTATTTATTTATTTATTTATTTATTTATTTATTTATTTGAGAGAGAGAGGGAAAGAAAGTGCATGAGTAGGGAAAATGACAGAGGGAGAAGGCAAACCTGACTCCTCACTGAGCAGGGAAACTGACATGGGACTTGATACCAGTACCCTGGGATCATGACCTGAGCTGAAGGCAAACACTTAAGCAACTGAGCCAGTCTACACCCTTTTAAATGTATCTTCCAGTTCCAAATTTCTGTCTTTATATCTTAAACTACTTCTCTATTCCCAAGTATCCACCATTATGTGGAGTGCTCCAGGAAATATCTGCTGAAGGACTGATGGGTGAAGAAACAATATATTATTACCTAGGCATCATATTAGCACCAAAAAGGAAGGAGTGAGGAAAACATAAGGCAAGCTATAACCAAGAGAACTAACATCAGACCATGAGTTAGAAATGCATGGATTCAGGGTGCCTGGGTGGCTCAGTCAGTTAAGCATATGCCTTCTTCTCAGGTCATGATCCCAGGGTCCTGGGATCGAGCCTGCATCAGGCTCCCTGCTCAGTGAGGAATCTGCTTCTCCTTCTCCCTCTGCCTCTCCTTCTGCTAGTGCTCTCTCTCTCTCAAATTAACCAATAAAATCCTAAGAAAGAAAGAAAGAAAGAAAGAAAGAAAGAAAGAAAGAAAGAAGAGAGAGAGAGAGAGAAAGAAGAAAGAAAGAAAGAAAGAAAGAAAGAAAGAAAGAAAGAAAGAAAGAAAGAAAGAAAGAAAGAAAGAAAGAAAGAAATTCATGGATTCAAAATAAGGGCACCCTGCTTGGCTCCCATCTGTGAATGGTTTATTACTATAAATTCCAGAAGGATTTCATATATCAGTCTCATTTACATCATGACCCTACCCCACAGACAGTGTTGTAACAAAGCAACAAAATGCTCCTTTCTTTCTTTCAGCATTTTGCTGTCCACAATTCTCACTGGAATGCACCCCATCACTGGAATTGGCTAAACTGAAAAGATGATTTATATCATTTAGGGCTCTCTGGTGGCAAGCAACAGAAACTGACTTAAGGGATAAAAAAGCAATTATTGGAAGTCTACTGTGCAGTTTGTGGAATAAAAGGAAGAGCTGGACAAAGCACAAGAAGGACAAGAACCAGCAGTTCAGGGATATCAGTCACTCATGATGTTTTCTCAAGACCACTGCTGGCACATGTCTCAGCTTACTTCCATCTTTATGTATCTCTGCCCAAGATGTGAATACTGGGAGAAAAGGCTGATTCTGCTTGTTGTGGGCCATATACCTACCACTGTGATCAAAGAACAGTGACTCTTCCTAGAAAAATAGTGCGTATGTGGTGTATATATATGTGTGTGTGGTATAAGTGTACATGAATATGTATGTATTTGTGCATATATATGTGTATACATGTAGCTAAAGCTGTATGTGCTAGTGTGTATGAGTCTATGCATATGAGATTGGATGCACACATATTGTGTTTATATGTGTTATATGTGTTATATATGTTTATTGTGTTTATATGTATATATGACTGTGCACATGTGTAAGGGAGGAATATACTGGGAAGAGAAATCCACAGTATCAAATATTTCTTGGTAAAGTCTATAAGATATTTTTGAACTCCAGTAACATTCCCTACCTACTACGTAACTAGGTATATAGCCAATTATCTTTAAACACTAGTTACTCCCCTTTATAAAATGGGAATACCAGTACTTACCTTTCAGGGCTGGTCTAGGGATAAAATAAGACTGCATGTATGCAGTAGTGGTACAACTGGTACAATAACCTTAATAAATAGGAGTTAATATTCTTACTACCTTACTATCTCTAATAGGCTAGGGTGTTCATAAATAGGTCAAAATCAAGTCCAAAAAAAAAAAAAAGTCCTATTTAATCTCACTGTTTCTGCCTCAAGAGCATCACATTGGGAAATTCACTCTTGTCCTCAACCTCAGGGGGCTACTCCCTCACTTTCATCTCAGGGGCTTTGGTAATGTGCTTCTTTCCACCTGGAATATCCTCCTTTCTTAAAATTTCACTGCTAAATTCTCCTTCAAGTCTGGGCTTCAATGCACCACTCCCATTTAGCTTTCACTGACCCCTCCAGACCTCCTCGATCTTCTGCTCCTCTGAGTGACAGTAACACTTAGAGAAGAGACGGTGACTAGATCCAAGAGTTGTGGCCACCTGGGATGCTATTGAGAAGGATTCTGAGACTGAAACCATGTCCACAATTAGCAAATAAAAGAACTAGAATGTCTGACATGGGGTGCAAGAAGGAGGTGCTGTGATCTACCCGGCACATGATTGTAATACTTGCCATATTTGTCTTTCATCATACAAGGTATTGTACTATTCGCCTAATGCTTCATGTGTGCTTTTTCCTTGAAACCAGGGACCTCATTCATTATCTTTTTATTTATGCCCACTCTAACTAGTGTAGCGCTAAGCATGAGGCAAGGAATCAATCAAGGCTGGTGAGAGAATTAATTCATTCCTTGACTGGTAGCCAAAAGGCATGAGGTCATGTACTACAAACTCAGAGCATCTGGGGACAATGAGCAAATGCAATCCCACAACCTCCTCAGCAGGGACCATGGGGACAGTGGTGTGATGATGACTTTCTGAGTAAGACAAAACTGAGCTAGACTCCAGTCTACCTAAAAATTGGGTGGCCTAATGGCCAGGTCACATAACCACACCAAATGTCACTGTCCGTATCCAAAAAGAATGGGGCTAATAGTCACCACATGGCAGGATTATTGAGAGGATTAGAAAAGATCACACATATAAAAAGCTTGGCCCAGTTCTGGGCAGAAGAGAAGCATTCAGTATATCTGAGTTTCATTTTAAGATATGAATAATGAATTTGAAAATAATTCAAAAAGTCATCATAGTATGGCAATTTGGTTTCCCAGGAAGACAGTCCACACCAACTCCTTGGATCATGCATTTGGGTGGCAATTATAAGGAACTCCCTCTTCCCCTCCCACTTGGCCTCTTCTGTACTACCTACCTTCTGCACTCTCACCATCCCCTTTGCAGGTAGTTTGGAGCTCTTCCCACTAGCACAACAGGCTCTCTTTATAAAGGAGAAGTGGGGCCTGGAATGTTCAGACACGTTTTTCACTGAATCAAGCATGTATTTCTCAGGCAGGGGCTAAGCATACTTAGACGTGCCGAACATCAGCCAGGATCAACAGAGACCCTGGATTACCCTTGCTTATGTAATTTTCTGGGGAAATCCAGGGCATTAAAGTTACTAACCACCCTGCTTCAGTTAAAATAGTGCCTCCTTTTAGAGCCAAAAGTCAATCTAGAATAAACCATACATTCCAACCCATAGATGAAGCATTTATTTTTGAAAACAGCTACCATTTATTGAGTGCTTACTATGTGCTAGGCACTAGACTAAGAACTTAATAGATATAGTCACACTTTATCCTACCAACAACCTCAAGAGGTAGTACAAACTACTGCTTTTCCTCAAACCTATACGAAACCCAGTCATTATCTGAAACACTGTGTTTCAGTGGTAATTAAAATGCACAGAGACATTACTGCCCCCTGGGCTATATCTCTGTCCTGCCAAACACTCAGCATTATCACCAGGAATCCAAAGGAGAGAGATGCCCAGGGGCAAAATTCCCAGTCTTGCTCCAGAGCCCCCAGAGATTTCCTCCTCCAAAATCCATTAGCCCTGGCAGGCGTTGCTGGTGTAAATCACCACCCAGCACTAGATGAGAATATAGTTATTATAACAATTGCTGCATTGCATGATGCTTGTGCCATTCAGAAATGTAGGTCTAATTAGCTCTAAGCTGTAGAAGATTTGAGTATGGTAGTTTCATCTTGGCTTAATGCTCTGTGCCTGGTGTAAAATCTGAATTTATTACTCTTTTTTTAATAATTTCTGCATGGCTCAACCAGTCGTATCAAAACTACTGCATGTTATAGACTTTAAAAAGTGATTCCCTGTAGGCATTTTAAGGTATAGGATCTATTATGAGAAGATATATATTTGACAGCATTCTGTTTATTACTCAGTTCCGCTACATTGTTCATGAACCCAGTGAAAGATGTTCACAGTGGTAAGTAACACTTTATTCTAGGAAGAAGAAACACAGGGCAACTTCCTTCTGTAAGTACTCGAATCAGTGTGTGGTGCAGTGACAGGACTAATGGTGAATGCTTCACATACTCCATCAAGACCTCACAAACAAGAGACTGCTTTAGTGCTACATGGCCCCTAGATTTTATCCAAAAATATTTTTCCATTAAAAGTAGTGGTCTCAGTCGCAGATAATCTCTTACATTTCTGAACATTTTAAAGAACAAAATCCAGGTAGCATCATCCCTCCTAACCCCACCCCCTGAGAACAGCCATTTGGAGTTAGGAAAGGGAGACATTTTTGTTATTCCTTCTCATATTTATTTCTTTATTCTGTTTCTGCCTGCACTAGTCCAGAGGTGGGTCAAGTGTCTTGGGGAAGCTAACCCAGAGCCCTGACCTCACTGAGCTATCAAACCAACCAACCAAACCTGGCACTCCCTACCTCCAGAATTCTTGTGTGCAGTAATCATATTGTTTAAAACACTTACTGCTGGATAGTCTGTTATGTAAAGCCAAAGCATATGGATTAAATCACTAGAAATAGTACAACCTTCCATCCTTAAAGTATACAAATATGTAGAGAAGAAAGAACATGTAGTTGACACTTGGACCTAGATGCATATCTTGACTCTCTCATTTATTGATTTATCTGTCTTCCTGCTGGACAGTAGGCCTCTTGAGGGTAAGGAATATGCCTAGTTATTCTTTATTTGTAAAGAGAATGTACTATTCTTTAACAACCTCAAACATCTTAATTGCAATCCAGGCTCTGCCACTTACTAGTTCTGTGACCTTGAGCAGGTGATTTAACTGCTCTAACTTAAAAAAAAAAAAAAAAAAGTTAAGAAAAATAGTACCATAATACCTACTTTCTCCAGAATTGAGTTGTCTATACAGTAGGTATTTAATCAAAGACCCAAAGACAAAACCGCTGTAAAGGTGGTAAGAAGTAGTTTGATTCCAGACACAAATTTAAAGTAGTGACAACAAGATTTTCTGATGGATTATACATGGTTTTGAAAGAAAAACAGGAAGGAGGGAAGAAAGGAAGGAGTCAACAATGACTTCCAGATTTAGTCTGAACAACTAAAATAAAAGATATTATGAGGAGAAATAGGCTTGAGGGATAAAATTAAATTGTTAAATTTTAAGCATATTAAGTTTGAGTCATCTAATAGACCCTTTAATGGAACTTTAAGTAGGGCGTTGGGACTCGAGTTCAGAAGAGAGGTCCAAGGAGAAGATACGATGTAGTCATTATCGGCATACAGATGGTATTTAAAGCCATGAAACTGATGAGATCATCAAGTGTGAGTGGAGACAGAGAAGTCAGTGTCTGAGGGCATGCCAGTATTTAAAAATCTAGGTGATGAGAAGGAACTAGGAAAGGACACTGAGAAGAACAGTGATGAGGTGGGAGAAAAACCAAGTGAGTATGGTGTCCTAGAAGCCAAGTAAAGAAGTACATTAAGAAATAAGGAGAGATCAATTGCTAACAAGCTGAACAAGAGGAACCCTAAGAAGTGGCATCTGGTCTCAGCAATATGGAACTGAGTCACCGGCAAATCTGACAACAGTTGTTTTTGTCAGCAGTGGAAATGAAAGCCTGCACAGAAGAGTTCATGGAAGAATGACAGAGAGAAACTCTAGTTAAATGACAGGTCTGCCTGGAGTTCTATGCTAAGACTGCGAAGTTAAGCCCAAGTTCAAAGAGTGCTGTGCTCAATTAATGATGTCTGCCGTGAGTTACAGGATAGAAAAATAGTGGTATGTATGATACATATTTACTGCTCTTCTTCCAGGATATATAGTGATTCATTCCATATTCTCTATACACTTTTTTTTTCTGCTACAACCCACTTGGGGGACTCATTAACAGTCAATTCAATATTGTCCTAATGAACTTCTGGTTTTCAACATCCAGTTATTCTTGAATAGAAAAAAAATGTTTTATTAAATTCCATGCTCTAGTTGGAATTTAAACCAGTTTCTAGTGTACCATGTAAAGTGATTTATGAGAGTCCTAAAAGAACTCTGTGTCTTAAGATATTGAACCTCTCTGAATAACTAAATTACTAAGCAAAAAGCCTCAAAAGGATTTTTAAAAAATCAACATTTGACTATGCAACACATACTTGCAATTCCTGTCTCCCTTTTCCTTAGAAGTCAAGACTAGATAAGAGACATTTTCACATATGTATGTGAAATTATTCCTTTTCGTTGAAGGTCAAATGAGGCTACTTTATCAAATGGCCACAATGCATAATAAGATAAACTGTAGGAATAAGAGGTACACAGAAATATTAAACTTTGATTCAATGACCAACTGATTCTCAATATGACCACACTTGTTTCAAGTCTTATATTTTCTCCTAGTCTCCAAAAGCAGTTCTTTGGTACTCACTCTCTTAGGAAAATATTTCTTAGTAGGGTACTTGCTATGGTCTTCAAAAGTTAATTTCCCTTTAAATTTGTATGCCTGCATTCTAGCACATAACTGCTCAGAGTTGGAAAGTGTCTTGAGTCACCTTGTTCAAATATCTACTCCCTATGTGAATGAATCCTAGGTGCATTATCCCTGACATGGCCTTTAGATCTTTGGTTAAACATCTCTGGTGATGGACATACTCACTTCCTTGGGAGAAAGCAGTTACCTCTAGCTGTCAGACTTCTGAAATGAGAGTTGAAGGAGAACCTGGACATTCAATTAATTAAAGGAATATGCACATAGGTGAGTTACTTTTCTCATGCAATTTACAAGACTATCTATAAAGAAGATGCTCAGATTCTTTGGCTATCTAGGGCTAACTTATTTTGATTCTTCTCTGATTTCTGAGAATCCAAGACAGAGTAAACACTCTTCATTTGTCAAGTAAATGCCCTCCAACTATGCCCAGACTTCAGAGGGTTTCCATTAAAATAAACTCAGGACTATCTGATTTTTAAATCTCTTTTGTTCCTGGGCTAGCAGAGAGGCATGTGGTTGGGAGGGTGGAGGGACAACTGGAATAGTGACCTCCTAGTTCTCTATAATTATGGCTCCAATAATTCCCTTTATATTCTGGTGTTTTGTAGCATGTTTATGGTTTTGTCTTATTTCATCTTTAGGGACAAAGAAAAGCTGACTCCAATTGCTACAAACTGATGAGGTCCCAGCCACAGGCCTCAAGCAAGGAAACACACAAATAGAATCCATGGGAACCAAGTTTCTCAGATTAAATATGACAATGGTGTAGAGTCCATATGTCTCAGAAAAAGAGGACATTAAAAAAAGTCTCCAGGGTGCTCTGTCAAATAGGATCATCCAGGACCCAGGCAATTGTTCATTTTTCATCCTCAGTGGAATGTCATATGGATTCTGTCCTTCGCTTATGCTTAAAGATGGATGGCCAATTGTTTAAGCCTGGTGTTTTTCATTAATTAGTTCTCTGCCAACAAAGCTTTAAGTAAAGTCATTTAATTTAGACTCTGCTTAGTGGGTTATAGAAAATCACTATTTAAAAAATAATAATAATAAATTTAAAATTTTTTAAAAAAGAAAATCAGTATTTATTACTATTTTTCATTAATTTTTATTTTCCACAAGTCTCAACCAAAGAGACTAGGGCTTTGAAATTTTACAAACCCATTCCCCATAGATAACAGAAAGCATTAGATTTATTTCCAGGAGTAAGCAACCTTGTAACTTGTGCTTAGGTATATCCAAAACAAAGAAAGCAAGAAACTGAAACACAAATTTTGTTTTTTTCCACTTGTGGTGAGATGAGGTAACAATGTGTTTTAGTTCACCTGTGGATTCTAAACGCTTCTTTACAGACTCCAGTGTCAAAAGGACATTTTCGTTCATTCTAGGAGGGAAAAAAATTTGGTAAGGAGTGATCTTTTTTAAAAGCCAGCAAGGCAATCTGGTTATATCCATCATTACCCCTAGTTAATGACCTACTTGTTAGTTAGCAGCTGCTGTTGCCAAGGAAAGGTACCTGGTTTCTAACAGTAGTACCTCATTGCTAGTTGGAGTGAGAGAATGGGAGGAATCAATGAATGGCCTGCCTCAGGGCCATGTGGATGAGTGGACCCAGCTTGAAAAGAATGTGCTTTTCTTCAGTTACCTAGAATGACTGTAAGTCACTCCCTTGGAAGAAACCTAAGAAAAGAGCAGTCCAAGTACAGAGTTATCCTAAAAACTGGACAGAGCCAATTTGATAGAAACAAGGTTATAATGACAGCATTTCTAGGGCTCACATTTCCTTGGAAAAGAATATAAAATATAATTTTGGCAACAAAATGCCAATTTATTCATTTCTTGTGAGAAACTTAATCATCGAGCAAAAAAAAAAAAATATTTGCACTATATGATTGGGGCATTTTCCTTCTATTGTCAAGCCACACAGAAAGTCAAATCAGAAGGGGGCTTGGAGCTCACAGAATCCTAAGAAAAGGATGGATAAAAGAGATAATTAATGACATCCACTTGACAGTGACAAGGATCTTGACAATTGGACCATATATTTTCAAAGTCCCTTAGCTAAAAACTCCTAACATCCATTGCCACAAGCCCTAATCTGTGACTGAAACTAAAAATAAACACCAAACTAAAATCAAGCCTCTTCACTGATCTTTGAGCAGTTCATGGTGAATTTGGCTGCTTCTTTTCCAGGTGATTTGGAGGCAGGGAGATAGCCAAGTTTCTAAGCACAAACACTGACTCCTGTATTCAGAACATTAAAAACAATGGAAATATAAACTTAAAATGCAATCTGGGAACCTATCAATTAATTCTCAAGTCCTTGTATTTATAACAATGTGTTTAAAAAAAACTAATTGGTTAGCTTCAGAGGAGGATAGGAACCAATTTATTATCTTTATGGTAAATAAAAAGAAAGATTCAAGCATATCCTGAACTGCACCACTGGGTAATCAAAGAGTAGATGAGGGGAAGCATCTGCTTACAAGTTTTCTAGCTAATGAATGAAAGGGAAATGGTAGAATTAGACATCACCATTTAGCAATTCCCAGTGAACTAATGGATCCAACATTGAGCATTGGTGGATGTTAACATTTAAAAAAGAGCAAAAATTGGACATCATGTACCTGCTGGTGAAATAGCTCAATGCCACCTGCCAAATGAACCTGAATTTAATCAGGTCTCTGAATATAGTTCCCAACTTGCAGAAAATATAGAGGACAGAGGAACAAATTGAACGGTATGATGAGTACATTAGCAGCAACATCCATACTGTAGGAAAATTCAAAAGGTAAATTGTAAGAAAAAGAAGGAACTGTATGAGAAACCTGTAAGTTAAAGGAGATTTGAAAGATATGTCAATTTTTTTAATGGGCAAGACTAAACTAGAGCATTTAGGTGCTTACTTGGATGATAAAACTATACAGGACACAAAGAAGTGATCAGTATAAAAGTCAGTATAAAAGTCCCCCTAAAAAGTACTTTTGTGGGGGAGGAGGGATGAGGTTGGATAGAGAAGATAGCCTTCTGGGGTGAATGATAAAATTTTATCTCTTGACTTCAATGGTGGTTAGAAGGATGCTGTCTTATAACTCATTAAACTATACACCTATTTTGTATGACTTCTCATATCCATGTTTGATTTAACAATAATAAGTTTGCAGAATGAGCAATCTACTCTTCCTCTTTCACTTTGGTTTCATTTTATGGTTTCTGTTTCACTTGGCCTGAGGAAGACTTCTTACCCTCTATAAGAGACTCAGTCAATCAGCCAATCATTCAATCACTGCTTAATGTCAAGATACTTTGGGATGACTATGTGATGGGCTATGCCCATTTTAATCTGGTGATTTGGATCTGACTGACACCTCTTGGGCTACACTGGACCAAAAGCAATATTTCTAAGAGGCTCTCCAAAAATACAAACCCATCCTAAGAGTCCTAGTAGGCTATATCCTAGTGGTGACAAATAAGACTGCTAGTTTGAGATGGCTGAAGTCATTCTCTTTAATAGTCATCCCTCCCATGGACCAGAGTGTTGTGGCAATGTGTCTCTTGAGAAAAAGAGGGTGACTTGAGCATCCCAGCACAGTATTATGAAAAACAAAATGATCTCATCAAAGCCAATCAAGAAATTACACACTGTTTAAAACTGCTGACAGTTATAACCAAGTGGCAAAGTTACAAACAGTTCATAAAATTCTTCCAAGGCATGTAGTAGGGTGGGAGAGACAGGATGACTTCAACTGTATCCATTTTTACAGATTCCTCTCCAGCCTTCTTCCACCACATGAGCAGGTCTTGGCTGTATACGTGCCTACCTTGCCTAATAAAATATAAGAGCTCTGGCGCTTTCCTCAGACAAGCCCATCTCACTCCCAGGCAGTTTTCAGCCAATGCCTAGATATAAGAAAACTAGTGCCTTGTAAGACGTGAAGACCTCAGTTTCAATCCCACAAGATCTACTCACTTGGTTTTGTAGCTCCTTACCTCAGTCATTTCTATTATTTTCAATAATAATGATTATAAATTATTTTTGGAGTTCATGGCTCAAGAGCACTTGAGACCGGCTTATGTTAAATTGGCCAATAAAGCACCTTGAGTAGTTTCAAATTGTGAAGAAATGCAGAGATTTGGGAGTATGGCGCATGGGAGAAGAGGGAGCTATTGGGAAAAAAACCTCCAAGCACAAAGCACTTTATAAGTTTTCAAAGCACTTTTAAAGTCAATCTGATATGTAAGTAAAACCTAACAAAACGGCACATATATATATCCCTCACCTAGATCACATTCACACTGGGCATGTAAAATCCAAGATGCAAGATTTTATGGGAGCTGGAACCCATAATATGTCTGCCTGTCAGGAAGCTGATGAGACAAGAGTTTTAATGACCTAAGGCAGTGACACTCTGGGGCACCAACAATAGCTTCGGCCTGTCCAAAGCCCTGTAAGAGTGTTTGACTTCATTCCTTAAGGGGACAAGATCCATGGACTCTGATATAATACCTTGTTCATTAGAAACCCATTTGTCCAATATCTTCAGTTTATCAATGAGGGAACTAAGGTCCAAGGAGGAATGTACTTGCATAAGGTCATTGAGATAAATATTAATTCTATCCTCCTCTACTTAGAAGACAATTTGGTTTGGGTAATCACTTGCCATACAGCCATGTACTCAAAAAAGGGGTCCAAAAAAAAAAAAAAAAAAAAAAAAAAAAAAAAGGGGTCCACTACCAGCCCCAAAAGGAATGAACCATGGCTGGTCAAAGCCAATCACAGCCATGTCACTGCCATTGGTTAGGCACAAACATGTGACCAATCCTAGCCAATGGGATCTGGGAATAGTTTTCTGGGGAATTTCCAGTAAATACTTTCCTCCATAAAAACAAGAAAGAAGAAAAAGAAACACATAGGAAGAAACACTCTTCTTCTTCTTCATGGGATACTATATCTGCATGTACACCTGAAACTTCTATAGCCACCAGAAAACTGTAACAGAAAGGCCACGTAGAAAGATGGCAGACTTTAAGTCCTCAATGATGTCATGAAGCTGTAATTCCGGACTTCCTGTTATGCATAATAGTAAATTTCCTTATTTAAGTTGCTTTTTGCTGTACTTTCAATCTAAAGCATTCTAGCTGATACCTCTCAGAAAGTTTGTGGCAAAGCTAAGATTAGAGCCAGAAGTCATCACTTCTAGGCCAATGAAGGCATCTATTAAAGGGACTGGTGAAGTCTGTGAGCAGTTTTATCAGTGTAGGCTATACTGCAGTAAGAAACAACCCACAAATCTCAGTGGTTTACAACATCAAGGTTCTGTTTCTTGCTTGTGTAAATGTCCATCAGTGTTGACTGAAGTTCTGCTCCAGGAACCCAGACCACTGAGTAAACTCCTGAAATATTACTGATTTTGTGACAAAAAGAGAAACAAAGCCTGCCAAACCATGAACTGGCTCTTTAAACTTGTGTTCAGAAATTACACGTTATCACTTTCACTCACATGTCATTAACCAGAGCAAGTCACATAGTCTAGCTTGATATCAATGAGGAAGGGGAAAAGAACAATTTTCTTAGGTAAACACCACTTTTAGTCTATAGTTAATGTTTCTAAGAAATAGCTGAGCACCCTGGGGTTAGCTGAAATGGCTAATGAATTATTTTTGGTAACATCTCAACTTCAGGAAATTTTAGCAAACACAACTGCCATGCCTTTTTTATAATAAACTCTTCTTAAAATATCTTTTATTTTAGAATGATTGCATGTTGATTAAATTTTTTTCCATACTCTACTATATATTTGAATATTGTTAAGAGAGTATATCCTAAATGTTCTGACCACCAAAAAAGAAATGGTAATCTTGTGATGGGATGGAGGTATTAGCTAATGCCATGGTGGTTATCATTTTGCAATATATAACTCCATCAAATTACCATATACCTTAAGTTTATACAATGTTACATATCAATTATATCTCATTAAAGCCGGGGACAGAGCAAAAGAATGAAAAAAGTCCAAATCAGTAAAAGATTAAAAAAATAAAATGTCTTGTTTACCCATCATAAATAAGCCACTAATAATTTGGTTTATGTCCTCTAGTCCCTTTCTATGTATGTTCACATGTCCATATACATATGCACATTTTTACATATATTTGTGACTTATTGCAAAAAAATACCACTTTATACAATTATATATAATATCGTGAACATTTTTGTTTGTCAATATATAGCTAATCACTTTTCTTTTTAAAGATTGCATAGTATTAAACTGTGTATATGTACCATAATTTATATCACAATTTCTCTCAGAATGGACATTTAGGTTATTCTCATGTTCATCATCACAAATAACCCTATACTTATTACCCTTTTACATATAGATATTGATATTTATCAATATCAATTGACAATATGACAAATGACAATTGACAAATGATAATACTCTTATGAGTATTGTGAGTATTTCTTATGAATATTTCTGTGGAATAAATGCCAAAAAGTAGAATTGCTGGAAGAGAAGGTATACACATCCAAAAATATGATAGATATTGCAAAATGGTCCCCCCAGAAAGATTATGACAGTTATACTTTTTAACTGGTGGGCCTATTGTCCAGCCAACAGTGTATTAGACAGTGATCCTTTAAGACAAAAAAATATGTGCTGAGTTCATTATATGTTAATGAATAGTTAATAGTTATAGTTAGTAATACTAACTGCATATAAATATAAATATTCTGAACATATTTATAATGGCCCCCTCTCCTCAGGGAGCTTAAATCTAGTAAAGGGGGGGAAACAGACACATATGAAAATACTAAAAATACATACTTAGTATAAGGAATTGGGTCAGGCACCTGCAGAGAAGTGAAGGATGTCAGTGTAGAGACAAAAGAGCCTTTCAGAAAGAAGCAATGTCTTTGATTATAATTGATAGAAGGGAGAGCTAAACCTTGGAATGGTGGCTGTTGCAGATGGGGTTGATGGTAGCACTGGAGGGGAAAGGATAGCTCACATGGGCAAGTGAGCTCACAGGTTGGTGTGCTGGGTGAATCACAAGAGTCAGAGTTTCTTCTTCAGGCCAAGATTTCATATAACTAGGGTTATTATCCGTAGACTGTCTTAGCAACAGGAAATTCGTCTGAATAGCCAAGCTGAAGAAGTGAGACTAGAAGAGTTCTGCCCTCTTGCTTAGAGTCCCTAAGCTGTAAACCACTACTACAGCTTAGCCATTTGATCCCCTGGAGAAAAATATAAATCAATCGACAAGATATATCCAAATCCTCAAAGGATCTGGATTCTTAGGTCCACCCTAAATACCTTAACCTTTAGTTTCACACAAATAGACTAATGGGGTTATCATTAGTCCTCTGGGAGCCTTGTTTCAAAGGAAAGACCAGAACCAAGTCCAAGCTTAGAGGTTAGGATACAAATTCATGAAGCAAATGCTGCCATTCCCTCTTTGAGCCCAATACTTCTCTGATCACAACCATTAGACCTAGCAAAGCCTCAGAATCCTTCTCAATACAGCCTTTAAGGAACTACTACCAATTAAATGGAATGGACAATGGCAATATAGACCATTTGTCATCCCTGATTTATAGCAACAGATTAGTCATTTCTTCACCCAGCATTCTCTCCCACCTATTACTTCACCAACCATAAGCCTTTCTCAGAAGAAGCCATAGGTATTAGGACCTCATACAGACCTAAACAGCCTATATTGGGAAGAGGAGAAGCCAATCTTACCCCACTCTAGCATCCACTCCTCCAAGCCCCACATTCTTTTTTTTTTTTTTTAAGATTTTATTTATTTATTCATGACAGACAGAACAGAGAGAGAGAGACAGAGAGACAGAGACACAGGCAGAGGAAGAAGCAGGCTCTTTGCAGGGAACCTGATGGGGGACTCAATCCCGGATCTCCAGGATCACGCCCCAGGCTGAAGGCGGCGCCAAACCACTGGGCCATCAGGGCTGCCCAAGCCCCACATTCTTATAAAAGGGTCTCCCTTAAAGATATTAGTTCTTCATCTGTTTTAACCTCTGCATAGAGGTTAAACATTCATTATTTCAACAAATATTTACTGAGTGCCTAGTATATGCCAGGTCATGTGTTACAGACTGAAGCTACAGCACTGAACAATACAGACAAAATTTCTGTGCTCATAGAGCTTACTTTGGAAGGAAAGACAAGAAGCAAGTAAGTGCTAGTGAGCTAATTGACACTAAATGCTGAGGAGATCCCAAAAATGCAGGAAAAGGAGTAGAGAGCATTGATTGGCAGATTGGGGATGGAGAGAAATTTTAAAAAGAGATAACTTTACTTGGGAAATGAAATGCAACAATAGACCTGAAGGTGAAGAAGCATGCCATCCAGATATCTGAGAGAGGCTCTGGAGCAGGAATAGGTCAGGAACAGTGAAGAAGTGGATCTCCATGCACAGACTGGGGAGTGTGGAAGGGGGGGCAGAGAATGAAGAAAGGGGATAAATTCGGGGGATGGGGTTACAGATTATAAAGTGTCTCATAGTGGGGGTCAAAAGAAAATCTCTGACGTAGATTTAGAGCATAGACCATATATGGTCTCTGCCTTCATCAAGTTTCTATTATCATGGAAGACAAAGTACATTATTATAAGTAATTATCTCTAAGTGTAACAAATATAGCACATTTATAAAGGGGGGGGTGCAAGGTGCCATGGGAGATATAACAGGACAACTTGATGGCACTTGGTGATCATGGACAGCTTCCTAAAAGAGGGATATCTAAGCTAAGCTCTGAAGGATAAGGAGGAGTTTGCCCAGGAAAAAAAAAAAAAAAAGGAAGAAGAATGTGCCAAGCAGAGGGGAACATGGTGTGTTCAAGGAGATTGGAAGTAGAAGAGCTACGTCCTCAGAGACCAAGAGAGCAGAGGGGTGTGATACCAGTCCGAAGAAGTCCAGAGGAATTGGAACCCTCAGGACCTTGAAATACTTATTAAGGGTCTTTGACTTTTAAATACAAGAGAGGGATCCCTGGGTGGCGCAGCGGTTTGGCGCCTGCCTTTGGCCCAGGGCGCGATCCTGGAGACCCGGGATTGAATCCCACGTTGGGCTCCCGGTGCATGGAGCCTGCTTCTCCCTCTGCCTATGTCTCTGCCTCTCTCTCTCTCTCTCTCTCTCTGTGACTATCATAAATAAATAAAAATTAAAAAAATAAATACAAGAGAAAGTTTTTGAAAGGTTTTAAGTATAAAAGTGAACAGTTTTACCTTTTTTGTAAAAAGATCTCTCTGATTACCATGTCTCCATCCATGCTAAGCTCTCAGATCCCTGAGAAGACACATAAAGCAAAATTGTTTTTAAAAATTACCCTTGCTTCTTTTCTAATTAGCATCTTGAAAATTCACCTTTCAGTTCTGAACTCCCTTCCTGATCAGTGGAGCTGCTGTTCCCCCATTCATTGTGGTAAAACAAAGCCTTGGCCACTCCTTACCTGTCCTGACATTGGTAAGTCCCACAGATGTTTCCTAAAGCAAGGCATAACATGCATATATGAGAATACTTCTCTGAGAACAAGGAGAAGAAAAGTCTGGTTTACTCTATTTTATCCAGGCTTTTTCCACACAGAAACTCAGCAGATCAAAACCATTCCAAACTGGGATGAAACCATCTGGTTTCCAGAATCACACATTGTTTTACAAGTTTCAGTGTCTGAGACTGCCTTTCTCTATTGGTGGAAATGAACCAGACTTTTCCCATTTGTGACTCAGGGTCATTACATAAAGGTTAATTAATTCATTTGTTACCCATGTAGATAACATGTAAGGTGCCACAGGTGATCTGGAACATACAAAGCATCAAAGGGACATGCCTTCCCTCTGCCTGAAATCATCTTGAGTCCTGTTTTTCTCAAAAAGCAGTGAATTTGCAAATCTCCAAGCCGCAGGAATGTGTTGCTGTTTTGTTGTGTTCTTTGTATTCTACAGTTCTTGGTATATTCCATACTCTAAATTAGGTCTCAAAAAGATTTCTGATTAAAAATTTATACAACTCATGACAGCTTCTTTCTAGAACATAATCCCTAACTAATTCATGTTCACTTACCCTGCAGTTTTCTATTCATAATATTTTACAATTTTTGTGTATTTGTATTATAAATTATTAAATGACATCAAGGTTTTTATTTTGATGAGAGAATTTTTGATGAATTTGACAGTGTAATTACTTCAGATACTGCTCTGGATTGCTGGGAAAATATTTAATTTTATTTACCACGATGAATAATTAAAGCATGCAAGTGGTGGGCTCTCTTGCTGTGCCTTCTAGCTCCTTACTTCTGTTTGCTGCTCACTAATTAAAATAGTGATGCTTATATGTGTAGTGGCTTAAAAGAAATAAATTACCAATTTAGGGTGGTGGGGGGATGAGTGGAAGAAGCAGGCATGGGATAAGACTTGAGAAACCTATATCAAAGTAGAGAGGAAAGAGGGAAATGATGAAAACTTGGCTGTGTTTTATTTCATGTTTTTCTTGCAAGAGCAGAGAAAGTGAAGAGTATTTTCCTTGTTTATTTGGTGAACTACCCTCCTAGTTCTAGAAACTTCTTATGTGCAGCTCCTCAACTAAAACAACAGAAATGGTAAGGGCAAAAAAGGCTGGGAATCTCATCTGTAAAGCCGAAGAGATTCTTGATTATCATATGGATTATCATTTTAAATTCATGGATTACAGCTTTATATGATTTCCTTTTGGTTTTCACAAAACTCCACTAATGTACCCACAAGGCCAAACTTAATATTTCTACTTGAGGATGAGAAAGCTGAGGTTCAGTTTGATGAATGGCCTAGTCCCACATCACTCAGAAGTACAAGGTCCCAGGTTTCCTGCCCCTCTCATTCTTATTCCACTGGGATTAAGAAATCAAGGAATAAACTTTTTCTCACCACTTGATCTTAAGCAATGCAAAATAATTGTTAAAAACAAGACAACATGGGGCACCTGGGTGGCTCAGTAGGTTAAGCAGCTGACTCTGGATTTTGGCTCACATCAGACATGATCTTAGGGTCATGAGATGGAGCTCCAAGTCAGGCTTGAGATTCTCTCCCTCTGCCCCTGCCTGCTCATCCTTTCTCTCTCTCTAAAAGGAATATATGTATAAAATAATAATAATAATAAAGTAACAAGACAACATACCCAAAATGGAGTCACTTATGCTAAGCCCCATGTCACCAAACCAAGATTTAATGAAAGTTTCAGCTCTCCTACAGTTGGAAACTTAAATGCATCAGAAATTGCCTGATGAGCATTAGAGTTAGGTAATCTGCCCAGTAGACTCTTGCCATCCCCTAAAGGGAAGTTACCTTGCAATAACCAATCTGTTTTTTGCCCAGTACAACAACCTTATTCCTGCTCCCTTCTGCCTATAAAAGTGTTGTTTTGGGGTGCCTGGGTGGCTCAGCTGTTGAGCATCTACCTTCAATTCAGGGTGTGATCCTGTGATCCCAGGATCGAGTCCCATGTGGGGCTCCCTGCATAGAGTCTGTTTCTCCCTCTGCCTCTGTCTCTGCCTCTCTCTGTGTGTCTCTCATGAATAAATAAATAAAATCTTTTTTAAAAATAAAAAAATAAAACTCTTTCATTTTGTACAGCTCCTCAGAGCTCCTTTCTATCTTCTAGAGTAGATATTGCCTGATTCATGAATTATTGAAAAAAACCAATAAGATCTTTAAAAATTACTAAGTTAAATTTTGTTTTGTAACATAATGAACATGTTATTAGACACTTAGTATATTTTACCAAAAGAGAATATATATATATATATATATATATATATATGAATTTCAAATGCTAAAACACTTAAGACATCAATGGAAATAGTGCTAATGTGTAGATCCGTACAAGTTACTGCCCTATGCTAGACCTCAGTTTCCTCATCCAAAAATGGGACAATATTGGTATCTATCTCTTAGGAATTACAGACATTTAATGAGATAATGCAGAGAAAGAACTCAGTATGTCCTAGCTATTCTTATTTTTCAATGGCTTATAGAGTTAAATATGGTACTGGGGGCACCAACCACATCTTAGCCATCTTTGTATTCCAATCTCCAACACAAAGCAGGCTCTTCAATCAATGAGTTGGCTGAGTGGTTTCTGGCTATTCCATCACCAGACTCAAAGCTCCTAATTACATCACAAGGTCCTTGAGGGCAGGACATTACCTTGTTCTTTTCCCCTACTCAGTATATTGCTTAAACATAGATGATGCTAAAAAAAATGCAGGCTGAGTTTTACTGGAATAGAATACTCAGTAGCATCCACACAGAGCTGAGAAGGGTTTGGCAGCAGCTTTTCCCAGGAGTGTTGCCTGAGGCAGGGGCTGTGAAAATCCTGGGAGTGTGGAGGCCACCTTAGTAAAGAACGGGCATTGTTTGGGGCCAGAACCCCTAGTGAGTGAGGTCTTTTCCAATCAAAGGCCTAGTCACTGGCAGTGTGTTCCACAAGCCCCTGGGGCCCAGCTCTCATTGTGTGGCAGGGCCACTGGGGGCGGGGACGCCCACCCCCCAGACTGTATCGATTAGCTGCTCCATCTGCCACTCTGCAAACAAGCTGCACGGTCCCCCATTGGATGAAAATGTCACCCATGGTAACAGATCCTCACAGCTGGCGTCTGACCACAGGACCCTCAGGGAGGGAATAATCAGATCCTGAAAAGCAGTCAGCCCACACCGAGCTAAATGCAAAATGAAAAATAAATAAACGTCTATTTTAATCTCCTCTCTCCTTTCTCAGCCCTGAGCACAGGACATTATTCTCAAGTTGCACGCCACAGCAGGGGACTCAACCCTCAAGGCAGGTTGCTTTAGGGTCCTACGTATAGTCTGTGGGAATTATAGCTCAAAGGCCTCCCCTGGCTGGTTCTGGAGCTCTAGAGAAAGCACTGAAATCCTGCTCCAGCCACTCCAGATTTCAGTTCTTTCAGTTCTTTCTCCTTAGAGACCTCTCTCTCTGTTTCTCTCCCCACCCCCATCACTATCTGTATCCCTGTCCTTCTCTCTCCCTCCTCCTTCCCATCCCCCCTCTCTGTCTCTATCCCACAGGCAACACCCCCGTCTTCTTCCTGTCCCCCCTCTCTCCTCCTAATTTTGTTCTTTCTGCACAAGACATTCTTCATCATCTTTCCTGGATTACTTCTACTCCTCTTTCAGGCCTCAGTTTAAACATCGTTCCTCTGGGGCTTCTGATACTGTGCCCCTCCCACTCTGTGCTTCCCCTCACTCTACGGCTGTCCATTTGACCAGGAGAGTGCTAACCTTCTCTGTTAAGCTATTATATTCCCAGCACCTATTACAGTGGTTGGCACACAAAAGATGTTTAATAACTATTTATTACATGGCTAAACAAAAAATGCTAAGTACAAAACAATTCTTATAGAGCTTCTGGATTTTTTCAGACTCTGAAGGTGTCCATGCCATGGGATTCTTTATCAGTTTCCAGTTACTGAACTAGCCTAAGTCAAAAATAAAGGAATTTGTCAGAAGGGCTCACAAAGGTAAAGGAGCTATTGACATTTGGGAGTAGAGCATTCTTTGTAGTGGGGGGCTGTCCTGTACATTGTAGCTCTATCCACTGATGCCAACAGGACCCTCTAACCCTCAGCTGTGACAACCAGAAATGTCTCATCTCATAAGGTGAGGATTCCAGAATAACAGGGAAAGGGTTCAGCAGACCAGCCAAAATAATGACAAAAGTCCACTTCACTTTTCCAGTTAGACCAGTGGTTCCCTGGGAATATACTACGGTATGTTTACAATGTCAGGAGACAGAACTGGGGACAAGGGTTGCAAAGGACAGCTCCCCAAAACAAAGAATACTTTAGTCAAAAATGTCAATAGTGCGGCTATTGAGAAACCCTGATCTACGTGGATAAGATAAAGTTTCTACTAGAAACTTCAACTTTTCAGTTGAAAGCCTGAACTATATACTTCTTAATCTCGGATTCCAAAGATACATCAGCCCATGCCTTTTTTTTAAGCCAGCAGATACTCCTTCATCCTGTTGACAATTCCTTGCATGAACACAGAAGGCTGTCAAGAGACCCAATGAGGCATCTCTGATAGACAGTGTTATGTGGTGTGGTTAACAATATTATTATCAGTTTTATTAATACTATTATTTTTTAGTTTCGAATCCCAAGTCTGCCACTTTCTAGTCATATCCTTGGACAAGTTACTTAATTTTTTTTAAATCTCAGTTTCCTAATCTGCATTATGGAATGATAACATACCCACAAATGATAATCCAAGGAAAGCACAGGATACATTACTTAGCATAGAAAGAATATTAACTATTATTATATTTATATGACAATAAACAATTGAAATTTTATAACACAGAGTTTTCACTGATTCACAGTTATTTTCTTTTTTGACAAGTGTGCTGGCTATTATTATTTGAACTATGATTAATCCATAGCTCTAACAAGTGATTCTGTATAGATGAGCATTGTTCCTGGGTGCAAAGCTGTAAAGATATAAGAGAACAGGTTGTATTCTGGCCAAAGTAAAGTTCTTAGCACAGGAGAAGCTTAAAGTGCACGGATGTGGGGGAATGAGGGTCAGCAGAGCTCAGTCATACTTTGAAGACAGATTAAAGGCCCAGCAAAGGGATTAGAACTTGATTCCTCAAGTATCAGAGGCAAACAGGGACTTTAATTAAGCAGGTGAGTGGCATGTGAGGTCTGTCTTTTAAGAAGTTGCAATGACAACACATTGGTGGTTGTTCATTCCCCTCACTGTAAACCCTACCATACTCTCCCAATGGTGGTTCTTCACATTCCATTAGAATAACTTTGAAATGTCAGGGATGAGAATAGGACCATCTCAATTACCACCCACCGTACTATATGTAAATGTCACCTTTCCTGAAGATATTTTGGCAATATCTCATAGGTGTCTTAAAAATATGTATACCCTTTTGCCCTGGAAATTCCACTTTTAAGAATCTATCCTGAGGAAACCATGAAAAATGTGCACAAATATTTACCTACAAGAAAGCTCATTTGCACTGTTTTTAGGAGTAAAAAGTTAAAAACCCTAAAATTTCAGTAATAGGTAATTGGTTAAATAAATTAAGGTACAATGACTTGCTATACAGTCATGAAAGCTACATTATTGACATGTAGAAAAACAGGTTACAAAAGAGTGCATAGTGTATAATGCCTGTACCTGCCTCTACACACACACACACACACACACACACACACACACACATGCTCTTCTTTTTTATAGATATCCTTTTGTCCCAGCAAATTATTTCTGGTAATTTATCCTAAGGAATGAATGAAGGCAGTAATAGCAACATATGTAAAAGTGTGTGTATACATACATAAATCACAAATATGCACACAAAATAGTCTGGAAAGGTAGATACTAAGGTATTAGTGCTTGCTATGGATGAAGGGATTGTGGGAGATTATTTTATTTTCTTCTTTTGGCTTTGCCAAATTTTCAAGTCTTTCTAACAGCATTTATTACATTTATAATGATTTTTTTACATTGAGAATAATAAGAAAGGCAAAGAAATTTCATCCCCAATAATTATTTCCAGAAAAATTTTGTAGGATATCTCATCAATCTGTAATTTTTGAATGACTAGAGGGAGACAAGCTGAGCTAGATTTTGAAAATTTTGTTGATTCTCCTTAGATTTCAGGATAAACTTGGTGTCTACTGAATTTAGTACGGACTGAGCTGCCAGTATCTGCTCACTGCGTCCTGAGTGATGTGCAGCTACAATGAAAATGGAACCTATATGATTCCTTTCCTCAAATTACTCATAGTCAATCCAGGATAAATGATATATGTGAAAGAGATACTAGGACTAATTCAAGGCCACTCATGGTAAAGTGCTAAATCATAAGGGAGAGCTGCTGAGTTGTACAGAGGTTCAGAGAAGGAGAAGATAATTATGTATTAGAAGGGTCAGGAAAATCTTCACACACGAAAAAGATGGGATGACAGAAAAAAGAAGAGCAGCAGCCTCAAAAGCATAAAGGCAGGATGCTTTTGATGATGATCAGGTTGGGGATCAGAGACAGCAGAAGGCCAGTTTAGCATAAGCACTGACTTCTAATTGAGGGCTCAAGACAGTGAGGACAAATTAAGGAGGAGCCCCAGTGCTGGGGTCAGAAATTTAGACAATAATGACTATGTAATAGAGCTCTGGGTCTCAACATAAGAAGGAGTAAAAGTATTTAAAAATACCAAACATGAACAAGATGTTGATAACTTAGGCATTCATCATCTAGAAACTATCTAAAAGAAGCAAGTGATACAAGGAGGGACATAATAACTTCTTTTAAATGAAACCCCAGAACCCATTCTAAAAATATATTTTTGGAAAAGGGGTGATATCAGGTGGTCCTTTCAGCAGGAAGTGGGCTTCACGAATCCTAAAGAAGAGGCAGGAGATAAAGAAGCTTAAGGAAAGGAAAATTCATGCTGACAAATGGTGGTTGAAAAATTTGGATGAGACTATATGTAAAATTTGTTTCAGTCCCCAGATGGAAGTTCTGTAATGAGTGAAATTCATTATCTTAAACTTTTGGCTGTAATGTGTAATTGTTAACCTCTACTGC
Source organism: Canis aureus (assembly GCF_053574225.1). Lineage (NCBI taxonomy): Eukaryota > Metazoa > Chordata > Mammalia > Carnivora > Canidae > Canis > Canis aureus. The sequence continues at coordinate 54,094,896 of NC_135614.1, forward strand.
TTTGGTTCAAGGCTCCCTTCAGTAAAATATATTGTTTGCCATCAAAGCTGATGTGGATTAGGAGCTGAGCATGTGCCCTCCCTTTTAGGTTATATTAATATACCAAAATCGATAACATGCCATAGCTTTCAGAAGTAGTAATAAAATACCCTAAAATATTCCCAGAATACGTCTATAAATTATTTGTTCAATGTACTTATGTTAAAAAGGTTGTCAGTTACAATGCTCTAGAAGACTCTAAAATTACAAGCCATCGTATTTGTATTTGATAAAGCTCTTGCTGTTTTGGGTCAGAGGGGGTTATGCTATGGGGGAAAAAATCATTATTTTCCCTAATAAATAAATTACTTGCCTATATTTCATGTATCACTCAGGCTAGCCAGTATTGAAGGTTTAAATAATAAATAACAAATAGCTCCATTCATTTATTAATAATGATGTGGCACGTGTGTGTGAGTGTGTGTGTGTGTGTGTGTGTGTGTGTGCGGGTATGTGTGTCTTGAGTATATGAGTTTTCCTTTAGAGCCTTGGGGTGACAGATTGAACAGAAGTCATCAGAAAGGACAAAAAGTCATGCCTCTGAGATCATTAACATTTTTCCAGGTTGAGGAAATCAGATAGTGCTAACAGACCTTTTGACTTGGCCAGTGCCTAATGTAGAGAACCGTGCTGGGATAAAATTCTTGAAAGGCACAGAACCACCCAACACCTTTAGCCTGAAATTCCCTAAGGGCCCCTCTAGTATTAACTCTTCTCAGATAGAGCACCAAGACAGAGTTCTAGGGGAAAAATAGAAGAGAAGACAATCCGATTGTCTTCAAAACTTTCTCCTTTTATTTAGCAGAAGAAGAAAGGAGGTTAGCCACATCTGCTTTAGGCAGTTTACATCACCATTAGTCCCAGTTAATTAACTGACCTCACAGATGTAAGTATCAATCTCCACCATATTGTCACAAAGTGACCCTCACCATTACCTACAATGCTACTCCTTTGATTTGAAGCACACAGAGGCAGGTTGAACTAAAATACCCATTCTCACAAAAAGCCAGCTAAGAAATATACTGCACTACATTCCATTCCCAAAGGAATACCTGGACCAAGGAAACGGCTGGCAACAGCTGGACCTTGCAATGAGTTACTGTTGGCACTAAGCCAGAGCAAAAAGCAATCAGCCTTGCACTGTGAATCCTAAAACAGATGGATCCCCTCTGTTTGTCCTTCCCTTCTCCACACACCTAAGGCAAGCACAGGGCTTGGCAGGAGCTCTGGGGACATGCACATATATTTAAAAGGACATAAGTCTCAGAACTACTCTTTCATCATAAATTGCATACCTTTTTTCTACATTATTTAGCTCTAGGGCAAAAGATCTTTCACCTCCGAAAATACATATGAAAAATCTGGCCTGCCCAGTGACCTAGCTAATTGGGCCAGAGAATGTTGGGTGGAAGAGTCAAGTTCTGCCTACTGTTTGGGGTCTGTTGACGATTCCTTCTTCCCTGGGTAAATCACTTCTCATTCTTCGATCTCTTCTTTATGTGACCCTCACCACCAAACAGCAACACAGAACAAGGCACAGCAGGCTACCACACCATCATCCTTGTTTAAAGAACAGGGTCAGCTCCTTGCTGTGAACAGATTTTCCTCTGTGGAAACAGGTTCATGTTTATCTTTCAAGTTCCAGCAACAAACTCAGGATCACCAACATGTGCCGCACAGCTGCTGCAGTGCCTGATTTATGAACAAATCTGCATATAATTGTGTTGGTTCTTTTTTTTTTTCCTGGTCTATTTTTTCTTTAAATAAAATGGCTTAGTCCAGGCTGCATAAAGCCCCAATTCTAAAGCCATATAATTTTATGGACAAGGGGTGGGGGTAGGAATAGGGGAGTTCTTTTGTATGGCACCTGAACTCATTAAAATCCTAAATTCCATAATTTTACACTACCATGTGCCACAACTGAACAGCCTAATTGCTTACCGTCTTTATGAGAACCACAAATGGAGCAAGAAAACCAGGGAACAGGTGGGAAGGCCACACTGGGGTTTGGGTCCAAGCCCTGTCAAGAGGTGCTGACCAGACTAAAACTGGATGATTTTGTATGGTAAGAGACTTTACTCTCTATAGAGGCCCGATTTTAGCCAAGTCAGCAGTGGTGTGAGACATGTGTCAAAATGAAGAGATTCCCAAAATTAGACATGTTATAGTGACCACACTGTTGGCATTTTTAAAGAAAGGGAATAATGGGATGAGGTAAGAATCAATGGCTAACAATCTTATCACTGTAGGTTCCTGGACACAAATGAAGATAGGATCTAATAGTTTAAAAAAAATGATTTATATTTCAAGAAATTAAGTTTCTTCCCTGGCTCCCTACATCTGGTGATGTAGTAGTAATGAATATGAAAATTCTTTAGCATCTACTCTATAGACAGTAAAAGCAATTGATTAACTAGAATGACTGGAATTTTTAGCATCTTGGTTGATCACTTTGCCTGCCTCACAAAGGAAACTAATTCCTTTGAAGAAAATATTATAGTTTGGTGATTATGGGAAGGGGCCCAGAAATGTGCAATTAGAAAGAAGTTTTTAGCATTTTTTCTCTTACCTGCCAAACAACAGCAAAGACCAGGCCAACCAAGCTCCAATTGTCAGATCTCATTCTGAAGATTGGACAAGCAAGCTGTTTATTTTATTCACTTAAAATGAAGAGAAAATTCAACATATTTCCAAAATTCAATACTTCATTCAAGCTTCTAGAAGCCTCATCACTGAAAATTAAGGGTAGTAGTATGAGAATATCAGCCTACGTAATCATGAAATATAAGAAGAACAAATTGATAAGATCCAGAAATCTAGTAAGTTGAAAGAGGTTGGAAGATAACAAAAAAATCAGGGAAGTTGCCAAGTCCATATACATTAGAAATGGAAGCCACAGTGAAGAGTTTTTAGAACCAGGGAGAAAGGTCTACTATGAATAAAGGATTAATGTTAATTGAAGGATTCAATGGATGGATGGATGGATGGATGGATGGATGGATGGATGGATGGACGAACAAACAGAAAGACAGTGAGTCAAGAAAAGAGTCAATGAAATCTAATCTCAGGAAGGAGAGTCTTAGACGTGAGACTGGGCAAGTGGTAGCCATGGGCATCTTGATGATGATCACAATCAGAAGTTGCTGAGAACACTGCTAGAGAATGCTGTCACCTAACTAAGAGACAGAGATACCTAGCCAGGGATCTAGTACGCTAGAATCACAGATAAGCTCTTACTCCCCAAGAAAACTTTCAGAGTGAGCTCCCAGGCCTGGCCAAAGCTTTGGCCTCTCAGCAGTATTTCCAACAACCACTGCCAACTTCTTTAGAAATGGGCAGAAAGACCTCCTCCTCTCTGAACTAGAAGGACAGGATGTTTCAGCTTAATCCTCTGCTGAGGCCCAGGATCTCACACCAAGAACATGGTGTTTTGCATTAGGAATTCACTGAGACAAAGTGAGGCCAGAAGGATGTCTGATGTGCCAGGCATGGTCTATGGGAGTACAGAGGTCTCTTATTTAGGCCCAGTAATTCGAAAGTAAGACCGATACAAGAGAAGAAATACTGAATAGAGAGAGTCCTATTTCTAGCTTTGCTAATTCCAAAATTAGGCCAAAAATACCAAGTAGGACAATTCTTTTTGTTCACCTCGTTTCCCATACTTTGTCTTTTCTTTCATTGCTCTCAAATCCTGTTGCCAGGTACCTGTCCACACTAAACATCCCAGGCATTTCTCACCATTGACTAGCTCACAACTCTGTAAGAACTTACTTAGCATTAAGCATTTTGCATTCATTGCTTCATCCAATCTTAATGACAACCTGGGAAGGCAGATGATACCATAATTATTCCCAATTAGCAAATAAGGAAACTAAGGCTCAGCAAATAAATATAATTTGATTAAATGTAACTTTATCAATGTTGATGTTTCACATCTGGTCCCCTGCCTTCCTTACTTGTCCTTTGTTCTTATGGATCTCCTACTGCCTAAAAGCCATTCTCTTCAAACTGCAAGGCTTCTATGCACCCAGTTAATGACTTAAGGCTTGATATACTCTGCATAATTGTAATGAATATGAAAGCATTTCATAAACCATAACAAACAATACAAATGTGAAGTCTTATTTTTAGTGTGTACGTCTTTGTCCATGTGTTGCATTCATTTCTGCTTCCATCGGGTTTCTGACTTGTTACTTTTCCTTTTTTCTGGATATATTCACCTGAAATTCAGACTCCATAACTAGAGTAATGCCCACCTTCCTAGGCTAGTCTTCATATATCTGCAATATGCCGGGATGTTCCCAATCCTAGTTCCTTTCAATTCTAGAAATGATCTGGAGCCATTTCTATGCTAGACCTAGCTAGCGGCAAGGTGCTGCCTTGCTGATAGAAATTCTTTATGAAACATCCTTTCCCCCAGCATACTATGGCAGTCTCATATGTCCTTATGTCCTTTGCATTGATTCTCACTGCCCTTCAGATTGCCCTTCACATTCCTATAAAGCATGGAATAGCTTTTCCTATCATATCCTTACATCACCAACAGCAAAATTCTGTTGTGGCCAAGGAAAACAGACACATAATCATAGCTGATACAATTTGGGCATTTACTATATTCCCAGCACTGGGCTAAGCATCTTACATGCATTGTCTCATTTAATCCTCACTGTATCTCTGAGATATATAGAATTGTTATCTCCATTTAAATGGAAGAACAAAGGTAAAGAATGTATGTAAAATCACCGGTAACTAAGATATCAAGCCAAGGTTTAAATTGGATCTTATTTATGTCTCCTAAGCCTTATGCTCTTAATTAGCATGCTACACTCCATACTCCACAATATAAGAGATATATTTTTTTTTTATTCTCTGAAATGAATGAAGGCATTCCAACTCTTCCAGATTCACCAGAAGTTTCCTGTAATCTCCAACAGATTCTTGACTCCCAAGTCAAGCATATTCCCCATGGGAAACTATACATAGAACAGCCTTGACCACTCTTTGTGTCAATTGGCAATTCAGTTCAAGGCCCTGTGAAATAACTGTTTCCTGATCACACAGAGATTACAGAACAAGAGATTAGTTTTTTTCCCCCAGTCAGTAGGACTCATCTGCTTTCTGGATAGAGGAACCCAATATTTAGAACCCAATGTCTCCATTCTAGATTTCTGTGCCCATTTCAGTACTCCTTTGAGCATCAGTTCATTCCTCCTTGGTTAAAACCCCTGTTTCATCAACTTTTTAAATTGCCCTAAGCCTCAGTTTCCTTAGCTGTCAAATGAAGTAATGCAAGTAAATTACTTACCTCCCCAGGTAGGTAAGAAGTACACTCATATGTTAAATGAAACCAAAACAAAAATAATAAAAATATTTAAATCGAGCCAACAAGAAGAGAAAAGTGATGATGGGTGGCAGAGTTGTACTCCTCTAATTTTTCTGTCACAGCCAAAGGGAAAAATATAAATGGGAAATTTAAAGGGCAAATAAGAGGTAAAGGATATGACTTTTCCTAGCCCTTCTAAATGGCACTGGGACTCACAATGGAGCTTCTGTGGAAGGGCCAGGTCTCTGGATTGGCATGTCTGTCTCCCTTTCCCTGCAGGTCAGTGGGAAGCATAAGCACTTCAGAAAAAGAGGGGAGTGTTTCAGCCAAGGTCAAGAGCCAGGTCTTATCCACAAAATTTTCTCCCTCTTTTACAGAAGGGAGCTGAAGAAAGAAACAAATAAATAAACAAGAAGTAATCGGGTGGTGTAAGTTAGTGGAGAGTGTGCAAAAAATCTGATGTGTTTTCAATAGAAAACAAATCTTTTGGCTTTACATTCCAGACATCATTGCCTTGAATGTGAGTTAGGACAATCGTGTTGTATAAAAAAAATGAGGGAATAAACAAATCCAAAGCTGTGAAACATTCTCTCATGGAGTCCAGGAACATCTCCCACTGCCAGTTCGTCAGAGGCAGAAATCTTAGCATGTCACCATTTAAGAGCCCATGAAACCTCCAAGTGAGGAACAACTCGTTTCCTGGCTCTCTTTATTACAATTCCTTCTAATTTAAAATTTATAATGAATGCGAACAATAATCAGTTTGTAAATACTGTTTTTAAGTTCACTAGAGCTTTGCCAAGAGATTCCTTCTAGGTAACAAGTATGTGGCTCATTACTCTCTCATTAGCAAGATAGAAATAAAGATGCAAAAAAAAAAAGGAAAGAAAAGAAAGGAAGAAAGAAAAGGGGAAAAACACCCTCTCCAACGATATTGTTGGAGTCTAATTGCCTGCAAGGAATTCTTAATAATGTTTACTAATGCCTTTTCAGCCTTGCCAATTTTATAATGCTCATTCCAGATTCCAGGTGTGACGTCTGTGGTCCCTGCTGTGATCTTAGCTAGAGAGTTTAGACACCTAGAATAGCAGCTTTGGAGAGTTTTTAGCCCCATCTTATGTCCCCAGAATGCAATCACACCCACTGAGGCTTTAAAAAGGAAATCTGAAGCTCTAGCATTTTTATTTAAAATTAAATCTCTAATTGGACACGGCTGCCCTTTTCCTAGACAAGACATGACACCACCTCAACCTGGCTTGCTGAGGGCAAGGCTCCAAGAGTGAACCATGTGCTAGACATTGCAAGTGGCTAAAAAGCATTTTTCTCCTCATTTCCTAGAAACTCTGAGTATGGTGGATTATTCTCTTTTGACACATAGATCCTCTGTTTGCAATCTCGTGTCATATCCTAGAAGTCAAAAAACAAATGGAAAATATTTTACAGAGTTGAAGAGTCTATACCAAATATTAGCTTCTTGAATCTTACCACTGTTAAGGCAAGGAATAGCAACAAGACTTTTTAGTAATAAACTACAGTGGTTTTGGGTGGGGTGGTGTTGGGGGTAGCAAGAGTTATTTGGGTGTTTTCCCCTAAATGACCAATGAATTATTTAGGAATAATATTTAGGAAATAATTCATTGACCTTGCAAGCAGAACTCTGCATGTGAAGAAACTACGGCAGGGAATTTGTAAATTCACTGCAGCTTAGACCAATATCCATTGGAAGTTTATTGTCATTATTCCATCTCAGACACTTTTCTGTCTCTATAAATTGAAATGGTCTTCCTAAGCCCATCGTGTCAAGGTTGAGTTGCAAAGTTTTCATTTTAGGAGCTAATTTTGAGATGCAAATTTAAAATGGACTTACTCCATTTTCTTTATACCAGTGATCCTTTCTCTTACAGTTTTACAGTGAGAAGGAAGAAAGAAGGAGGCATGTCCTAACTCCATCAAAATTCCTCACAATTATAGTATTTAAAGAAAAACTAAAAAAAAAAAAAAAAAAAAAAAAAGAAAAGAAAGAAAAAAACTTTTGGAACTGACTTGTTTGCAGGAGTCTGCTGTTGATTACATGGGGACACCAAGAAGAGAACTATGAATAAGGTCTCTCAACCAGGTTTATAAAACAAGATTTGAAAAGATATGAGAGGTTATAATTTAAAAACCATCAAGCCAAAAATGAGACACTGTGCTCAGATCTGGGGTCCATTCCTTAAGTAAGCCAAAGCTTCCAATGGGCAAGCAAAAGCTCATTTCAGCCCAGGATAGTGAAAGAAGACTTGGGCTAGTGCTCAAGAGTTCTAGGTTATGCCATCAACTAGCTGTGTGTGATCTTAGGCAAAGTGCTTGACCTCTCTGAGTCTCAGTTTTAGTATCAACAAAATGAACAAGTTTAACTTGATAGCAGGTGAGTTCTGATGCTTGGTTTTGAACCCAGGTTCCACTATTATTTAGCTGTATAACTTTATGTAAGTTACTTAAACAGAGTGTGCCTCAGTTATTTAACTTGTGAACTAGGAAGTTCCCTCACAGGGCTGTTACGAGGATTAAAGGAGAAATAATATAGGTAAAGGGTCTAGAATGGTGCTTGGAATGCAACAACCAATAGACTGTGGGTACTGCTGCTGTTAAATACTGTTAAATGACTGTAACTCTTTGAAACTAACAGGTGCAGGAAGGACAAAGGAATAATCTAAGCTGACTTAGACTCAGGGTAAAAGGCTTCTGATTTCCTGATGAGTTGACCTCATTACTAATTGACTCTTCCAGAGACTCAGAAATCCTGATCTTTGCGTCCATGAAGACACATCTTTTAAAGTAGGCTCCACGCTCAACAGAGCCCAATGTGGGGCTCAAACCCAACACCCAGAGATAAATATCTAAGCTGAGATCAAAAATCCAATGCTCAACCAACTAAGCAACCCTCTGCCTCTTCCAAAACATACCTGCAGATAAGCAAAGCTTAAATTCCAGGTTCTCAAACTACATTTGGCAAACATCAACTCCTGTCCTGGTCTAGCTGCCCTCAAAGGCTCTCTGCATGCTCCTTTCATAGAGAAATTTCTAATTCTAAGCTGGCTTTTTCAATTCATTAGCTGCATGACCTTGATCAAATCATTCAGTTTCTTGACCAATTTCGTTTCCTAGAAAACAAAAACAAAACCATGACAGCATCTTGCATGGTTCTAGACATAAACAAATGAGAAGGTAATAAAATAAAACTACCAATTATTGATCAACTACTAGGCACTAGGCACTAGGCACTGTAAAAGACATTTTACATGTGTTATTCCAGTTAAATAATTCTCACAACAATCCTGAAAGGCAAGGAGTAAATAGCATTGTCACTCTCCAGTTGTTCAGGTCAAAAACCTTGGAGTCATTTTTGAATATTCTTTATTATATTCCACACCAATCTTTAAGCAAATCTTCATTCCACCTTCAAAAACCAGATCCAGACTAGTCTGCCTTCAAAACACAGATCCAGACTAATTCTCACTAATTCTATCTTCACCACCCTAATGCCACAACCTGCCTGGACTACTGCAATAGCCTTGTCTGCTAACAAGTGTGCTTGGTCCCCAGTTTCATCTGCTCTCTACCAGTAACCACAGCGATCATTGTAAGAGTAAGTTAGGTCCATAGTTCATAGGTCAGCCTCTGCTAACATATGCAAGGTCCAGGGCAAGAATTCAAATGAAAGCCCACAAGTAATTTTTATTTTTTTTTTAAGTTTTAAATCAAGATAACATAGCTTTTATTTTTTCTGTTAATCTACTTGATAAATACATAAAATGATGAGATCTAAAAATATGTATAAATTTATGGCCCTTAAAATGACTAAAAGTATAAACCTATAATTTTTAAATGTCTGAAATTGACAAAATATCAAAGAGTATTTGACTTAATTATTATTACACTTATTTGGCTCTTTGGATAAATAATAAGATAAATATGTGAATAATTCATGAATTATTATGCATTCATTCCATAAGTTTTTTCTTGCCTTAATTTCAACAGAATTAATCTTCATATTATTATAATCAAGATTTTCAGATAATTTATTTTCAATTGATAGCAATAGTCTAAAGTATTAAGAATTAATTATATTCAAAGTATACAATATTTGAGTAAATTTTCATCAAAAATTATAATTAATATAAATTAAAAATCAAAACACTTAAATTTTTGCTTGCAAAAATGCTATTTTTATTCTGAAATATTCAAAATTATCTACTAAAATTAAATTACAAAAGGTTAATTATATTAATGAATGTCAATATTTTAATCAAATTATTTAAATAAAGCTGAAATATATTTAAATAAAGCTGAAATATATTTACTTTTTAAAAATGAATTAAACTTATTAAATGTTTTTATAAAAATGAAACTATTTGTTATTCTGGCTTGAAAGGTCATCTAGCAACCAGTATAAAGATTTGGTATCATGAGGCTTCTGTGGCTTAGTCAGTTGAGCATCCATCTCTTGTTTTCAGCTGAGTAGTGGTCTCAGGATCACCAGTGGTGGTCTCAGGATCCAGCCCCGCGTGGGGCTCCAACTGAACATGGAGACTGCTTAGGATTCTCTCTCTCCACACTTCCTCACGTTTCCCATATCCAGGTGCTCTTCTCTCGCTCTCTCTCTAAAAAAAAAGATTTGGTATCACAACACACTTCACACTTTTTACCGAGAGAGAGAGAGAGAGAGAGAGAGAGAGGGAGAGAGAGAGAGAAATGATAGATAGATGCTTTCTGTGATTGTGGTATGTAGGATCCTCTAATGATCTTGCCTGGGGATAAGGACAATACTGCCTACAAGATCCTATATGATCTGGCTTCTGAGAATCTCTCCATTCCATCTCTTGTCACTCTCTTCCTCTATCATGCCAATGCAATTATATTTGCCTTCTTGCAGTTCCTTGCAGGGAACTCAACAGCCACGCTGAACACCTCCAAGGACTTGCTTTCTCCTCCTCTATCTGGAATGTCTTTCCTCTAGATATTGATGGAATGCCCTCTCTCCAGACTTCATGTTTCTGTTCAAATGTCACCTTTCAAGGAGGCCTCCCCTGAATGCACTATCTAAAAAGCAGTATTCTCATCACTTTCTATTCCTTTACCCTACTTTATTTTCCTCTTCATACTACCTATTTGATAATTAAATATATTATTTACTTCTTTATTGCCAGCATTTCCCACTAGAATGTCTCACTTTTGACCACAAAATACAGTATAGCACGTTCTCAATAAATGCTTAATAGATGGAAAGCACTAGGTAAGTCTTGATTTCCTTTTTTTTCTGCTGCAATATGCTTTTTGTGGTTTTTTTTTTTGTTGTGGTGGTGGTAATTTTGGGGGGTTCTTGGTTTTGGTCGGAGAAAGATTTCTTAGATTGGATTTTTTAATCACTGTGAGGAACAACTGGTTGTACTTTCTCATACTTGAAAACAGCAGAGATGCACCAGGTGGGAGTCTGACTTATCTCCAAATTAGGGATAGAAGACAGAAGTGACTGTCTCAAAGTCATGGGAAGAGAGTAAATAACAACAGCTATAACCTCTAAGACCAGGTGATTTTGAGAGTGATCCATACCTCCAGGGGTTATCACTATTGGATATAGTTAAGGGATTCCCTGCACCTCTCCTCCCTAGCCACACCCAGTTCTGTTATGAGAAAACTGAGGTCAACTTCCCTACTGTCTGCATTCCCTTTTTTTCCTTTTCCTACCACTTACTGGAGCATCAAGAATATGCCAACTACTGTGCTTAACACTCGCCATGTTCTGCTTCATTGAACTTTACACTAACCTATAAGCAGCTGCCATTGCTGTCCACATTTTACAGATGAGGAAGATGATATTTAGAGAATAACTCCTTTCAAGGCTAGCAAGTATAGAGCCAGTTTTCTAAGTTCTGTTTCTCTCTGAAGTCCACGGTCTTAACCACTATGCCTTCGGTCTCCTCAAATTCACTTAGGTTCTTCAATTCAACCAATGTTCACCAGAATCCTCTAATGGAAGGCTGTGGTAGATGCTATGGGGGACAGAGGATGATAGACATATCCTTAGGCTGCTTTCCTCTAAATGGAGACACAAGATTTCCACATTCCAAATCAAGAAAAAAGACTACAGTATATGAGTTCTTGGAAACATTGAGAGTATGGATAATAAGTGCTCTAGGAATATGGGGAAAAAAGAAAAACTAATTGTGGACTTTAGTAAGGTGAAGAAGTAAAGAGGGGTGAACATTTGAACCTTGCCCCAAAATATGGCAATATAGAATACTGCTCTATGTGCAGAGATACATGTGTAGATGATGTTTTAACTTATTTGTGTATTTACTGCACAAGATTTATCGATGTCTTATCATGTGCCTGGCAATCTGCTGAATTCTTGGCAGACTAAAATAAGTGCTTTGCAGGGGAAAAGTAAATGGCCAGTGAAGAGGACAGATCTGGGTTCTGTGAAGAATAAGAGGCTGCCTTCCTGGCTCCAAAGATCCCATTAGAAAAAAAAAAAAAAATGTGTTCAGCATTCTTTCTTTACTGCTCAGAGTATAAGAACATTTTGTAATCAGGAACCACTAAGTGTACCCTGGAGAGCACCCATCCAGTACTGGGTTAGATTTCAGAGGTTCTTCTCTGTAACTGCCCTGGTGAGACAAACTACAGTAGTCAATGGAGCAAGTTTGAATCTTGACCTCAAAACAGGAGTTCTGTGTCCCTGGGTAAATGGCTTAACTTCTCTGAGCCTCATTTTTCTCAGTTACAGACTATAGAAGATAATCCTTACTTCACAGGGTTGCAGTGGGGATTAAATGAGATAAAATCTATATACAAAAAAAAACTGGCACATAGTTGGAGCCCCAAAATTAATAGTTCCTTTCCCTTCTCCATTTTCCTTAGAAAATAATTTCTTGCTTTCTGAGCAAGGAAGTACAAGGAATTGTGGTCTCATTTTTTTCTGAAACTGTAAGTTTATTGATTTCACCCACTCCTGCCAAATGATTCCTATCATTTAACTTCCTTTGCAAGGTTTTATCTTCCCTGAGCTGTCTCCAACACACCTCTAGGCCCCAACCCACACCACTTACCATCATCTTTCTCTTAGATTCAAAGCTTCGGTTTCCCTACCAGGTTAAGAATCCACATCGAGTGTCTTAGATCTATTTGAGCTCATGTAGCGAAATCATTATAATGGGTGATCCCCTGCTTTCCCCTGCAATAACCAGGCTCCCTCATTGGGATAAATGACTTGGCCATCAGGTTTATAGTTTACCCATTTGGGAACTGGATTATTGCTTCATAAAACTGTGCTACATGGTACTATTATCATTTAATTATGTTGCCTAAAGAAAAAAAATAAAGATTGCCTTCTTGAGCACTACTCTCTAGCACCACCTTAAGTTTTGTGGGAGCTGACTCCTCCAGCAGATTTCCTGCTTCAAATATCTTTAAGGGTGGAGAAGGTCATTCTGTTTGGCATGCTCTCCTTTGCCAGGCACATCTCCTCAAAAGAGTAATTTGATCTCTTTTTTAACATGCTGTTTCAAATCCCCCAGAAAAATGTGACATATTCTATGGCAACATTTTCCTTCCCAAAAGCATTATGTGTCTATATATAGGAAACATTTATGTATGTTTCATGTCATATACACATACACATGTCATATATGTGTGTCATATATACATATACATACATATGTGTCATATATGTGTGTATATATGTGTGTGTGAGTGTGTGTGACACTCGATACAAGAACTGAATTTCCTTATATGCTACATGATTGTTCAAAAGGGAACCTATAGACATTGTTTTTCCATAACCATCTGGCAAAATGCCAGTAATTTCCCCTTAAAGATGCATTCTTTGGGATTAATTTGTTTTGTCTACTACAATCCAATTACAATATAAGATGTCTGAGGAAGGATGGAGTGGGTGGGAGTGCAAACAAAACAAGATTTGCCTTTAGTTGATTACTGTGGAAGCTGACTGGTGATATTTACCAGCTCAATACACCATTCTCTCCATTTTCAATAGGTGTGAAGTTTTTGAAAAGGTGTTACCCTGGGAGGGATAATAGAGTCAGTTTCGTTTCCATTTTAGTATTAATAAATGTATCATGTCTGATAGGATCTTTCAATAGACAAAGCAAGTAATGGTGATAGAGAAGTCAAGATGAAATGCTTAATGTTCAGCTCCACATGCCACGGTTCAGTGCAACTGTGAGTTACACCCCATGGAGCAACTAGTAAAATGTGGACTCCCTGAACTGAGTAAAACTTTGCGGGGGAGGGACATCAAGAAGGCTTTGAATAGTTGGGTGCTTGAAGGAAGGGTAGAGTTTGTAAGGACTGACAGAGAAAGAAGAATATTCCAGAAGAGTGAAATGACATAAGGTAAAGTATTAAGAATAAGCACAGTTCCCTGAATGGCTTCCTAACTGGTCACTTGCCCTCAGTATGGTCTCTACACTGCAGTCTTAATGATCTTTCTAAAATATATATATATGATTCTCTTGACCCCACTAAAATCCTTTGTCATCTCACTGCACTCAGAATAAAGTCCCAAATCCCTAGTATGTCCACCAGACCCTGTCTGTAGCCTCATCTTGCACTATTTTCTCCTCACTTTCTTCTCTCCACCCATAAATGCCAGAAAATACACTAGTATTTTAATAATGGCTCTCTCGGGGTCATTGGCTTATGGGTAATTTCTGTATTTCTTTTTGCTTGTCTTTCAGTTTCTAAATTTTCTACAATGAACCAAGATTATGTTTTTAGTAATACTAATATTTTTTAAAAGGCCTGGAAAGTTGTGCAAGGGGAAGCAGTTTAGGAGGCAATTTTGCCAATAATTCTGGAGGCTTTCACTAGGGCAAGTAGGATAAGGACTGAGAACAGGAGACACACAGCTGCAGCAACAAAATCTTCCAAAAGTGACAGAAGCCGGAGAAGTCCTGGGGGCAGCCCACAAAGTAAGGCAAGACTAAAAGAAAGGTAACATGTAACATCTATTTTTATGAAGAGCATCTGGAAACACAGGGGAGAGACAGAGCAGTGGTTTGGGAGGGAAGCAGAAGTAAAGTCTTTTTTTTACTGTTTTAACTTGATTTGATTTGAAGATTCTTAAATATGTCTACAAGTCAACTGCAATGCTCACTAAGAACACTCTCTCCGCCTCTGTTACACGTGGTTTTTCAGTTGTTGTTTGGGGGATGATTGTCCAGGGGTTACAAAATAGGGATCCCTGGGTGGTGCAGCGGTTTGGCACCTGCCTTTGGCCCAGGGCGCGATCCTGGAGACCTGGGATCGAATCCCACGTCGGGCTCCCAGTACATGGAGCCTGCTTCTCCCTCTGCCTATGTCTCTGCCTCTCTCTCTCTCTCTCTCTGTGTGTGTGTGTGTGACTATCACAAATAAATAAAAATTTAAAAAAATATATTGCAAACAAGTTTTGTTTTCAACAAGCTTTGGGCAGTTTCCATTTGATAAATAAATAAATAAATAAATAAATAAGCATAGATGAAACTATCATGAGGATGAAGGTGGTTGGGAAAGGTTCATCTATTATTAAGAAGTGACTCGAGTCTCACCATGTCCAGCCTGCTTTCTTATTTGTTGTTTCTCTAATTCCTTTTAGCCTCCAGATCTGGTTGGATTTTTTTGTTTTGTTTTGGTTTGGTTTTTTCCAGATCTCTATATTGATGCTAATCCACAAAAGTGGTTCCCAGTGACCTCTGGAGCCTTTTGAGTCTAGCTCACAGCAATTCAATGAGTTAGGGGCTAGATAAATACATATTTTCAAAGAACATCTCCCAGAGGTCTCAGGATCTGAAAAGGGCTATTTAATTACATCAAGAAGAGGCTAAAGAAATCGATGCTTGGTATCTTCAAGCTACATGAAAACTTCTGGAGTTAACTAACCCAAATCTCATATTTAGAGCAGGAAATTGAAACTGCAAGACATAAAGAATCTGTCTAGTGTCCTCCACAAAAGATGGCTGAGCCAACGTTGACAACTCAGGTATTCAGACTCTCAACCCAAGGTTCTTTCTATAGGCAATCATTTTTCTAACAATGCTCCTTGCCAAAACAAACATCTCCCTCATCTCTAGAATTCCTTACTTCCTGGGAAAATGGACCTGATATATTATTACTAACAGTATTATTTAGTATTAGTATTATTTTTTAAGATATCTTTAAAAAATTTGTCTGAAAATGATAAATATGGCTACCAGCAAAATAAATTCCCAACATTGTTGGAACCGGAGGTATCCTTTAATGTTATCTGCCTTTGTCCTATATGATGTAGGATACCTATAAACTTAATGGAGTAAAAGGGGAATAGACACTAATTAAGTGTTGGTTTTAAAAGTCTATTGACCAGCAAAGCTACTTCTGTGGTTGGTTGGTTGGTTGGTTGGTTGGTTCGTTGGTTGGCTGGTTGGTTTTTCCAGAGCCTCAGAGCCAGACATGCCCAGGTACAAACAGCCGTCTGATGGATAGCCACTATGCCCACCTGCCCAAGTGTAGTGAGAAGCATTTCCTTGCTGCAAGTGGCAAAATCCTGCCTGATGACTCTCCCTAGTTCCTTTCCTTGGTCCCCTATAGCATTTCCTAAACCTTCCACCTTAGCCCCTCTATACTTGATCCTGCTTCTTAGGACTAATCTTTCTTAACCCCATACCACCTTCTCTGATGACCAAGTGATATCATAAAGTCAGCACAAGCCATAAAACTGCACAACTGACTCCAGAGAACAGCCCTGAGCTCCAGAAGAGCAGAGAATTTGCAAATCCTAAGAGGAATGTGACCTGATTAGGAGGGTAGGGGATGTGCCTTGGCTTTGTGCACCTTTTTCTTTTTAATTGGCCTTGTTATGACACAACCCAGACTTTCAGTCACCAAGAAAAGACAGCCTAAAAGGAATGTGATGAAACTGCTGTCTTTTAAAGGGTGAGAAAATGCATTTTAACAATTAAGTTTCCAGGCCTTTGATGAGAGACACCAAAAACTCAAGGGGAACATGGTCGCAAAATCATAAGGCAGGACTTCAAAATAGGTTAGCCCCATTCCCTTCCATCCTCACTCTTTCTCCTTCATGAATTCAACCACTTCCAAAACCCTTTGCCCACCAAATGGAAACTGGGGTTTGGATAAGAGAGTCTAAACACTGGAAAGCTCAAATGTCAACTTGTATCAATCTATTACAATAGACATAAGTGGCATTAAGATCCCTAAACATAGTTAAATCTGACTTCGGTTAAATCTAACAACCAGGTGCCAGTTTACAATATATCAGAACAAATAATCAAAGATCTTTAGTCATGAGGATGGTGGCCTTATACCCCAGATTTAGCTGATTTCATGTAGTTCTATTATTTTCAACAAGTCAGTTGGTTCCTAAATTATATCTCATGTGTATGCAAGCATGTCCCAGGAACCAGAATACATAGTGAACAAGATAACAGATTTGTGAGTCAGAAAAATGTCATTTATAAACTTTAACTCTGATTAAGTCTTTTAACTTCTCTGAGCCTGTTTTACTCCTCTGTACTATAAGCATATATTCCTGACTTATCTGACAGGTTTGTGGGAAAGTTAAAGGAGAAAAATCATGTAAAAATCTCAAAACAGTATTTATTCAATAAATGTTAGCTATCATTATATAAGTAAGCATGATTTTGTATTTAAACCTTTTTGAGAACTTGATTAAAAATAAATTCACAAATCAACTCTTTCACCACATGATCTAATTTTTGACTTGGAAGCTAGTCATAGTAGACATAGATAACTAGAAGAATCAAGATGGAAAGGTAAATTACTCAACAGTGCTTTTCACTATATGTACATCATTTCTGTAGGACTCTAAATCTATTTATCAATGTCTTTTTCTCTTTATAAAAAATGTAATTCCATAGGGTTTAAAAACAAATAAACAAGGGAAGATAATAACTGAACACAGATCAGGAGAACTTGACTTCAGGCCTGGCTCTGCCCCTAGCTGGATGATGTGCTCCTCTCACACTCTGAGATTTTGAGGACTCTTCTATAAAATAAGGGCTTTGGAATGTACCTGAAGGTACTTTCCAGCCCTAAGGTTCCAGTGATCACTATTTTGGTGATTTAATAAAACTCATAAACAGTAACAAAGGGTTCTAATATCAGTGATTGACTTCTGCTCTTGACTATGCAGAAGGCCACATGCAAGATGTCGGCAAGTATTCAGACAAACATGGGATGGGGTAAGGTGGCATTGACAAACTCTGCAAGGCATGCTATTCAGTTTCCAGGATGGCAGTGTCCTGGGCTGAGTTTATAAAGCAATAGTTACCCCTGTAGCTAGTCCCTTCATCCCCAGGAATGGGGCTTCCACATACCTATCAAGACATTACCAATATCCTTCTGGCACATTGAGTGTTGGCAGCAAGGGAAATCCTGGCTGTAATCCAGACCACCAGGCAAACCTCATCAATATGAGAGTAAGCCCTCAGCTTGTCCCAACATCATTGTTCCTGGAAATAAAACTATCATCAAAATGTCTTCAAATGGAATGCAGCCACAATGCAGTCCTTGTCAGTATGCCAAATAAATGCTTCTCGAGATGCAGTCCTCAACCATGAACCAATAGCAATTATCATCAGTTCATCCTAACACCAAGAAACCAGATGAGGCCTCAGAACCCTTTAAAATATCTATCAATCAGATGTACATTTATTTTTTTTGTACATTACATTTAAAACCTACTTGTCATAGCTATTACAATTTTACGTTGTAAAAATAAAATAATATATGTACATATATATCCTGATGTCAGCTATGCTTTTTAAAACATGCTAAGAGGGATCCCTGGGTGGCGCAGTGGTTTGGCGCCTGCCTTTGGCCCAGGGCGCGATCCTGGAGACCCGGGATCGAATCCCACATCAGGCTCCCGGTGCATGGAGCCTGCTTCTCCCTCTGCCTGTGTCTCTGCCTCTCTCTCTCTCTCTCTCTCTGTGACTATCATAAATAAATAAAAAATTAAAAAAAAATAAATAAATAAAACATGCTAAGATTATCTTTAAGTGGTAAAATTATAGGTCCTTTCTTTTAACTTTATTATATTTTCCAAATTTTCTGCAATTGGCTTATATTATTTTTATATTTGAGTTTAACACCAACAAAAATCACCTTGGCTGCTCTTAGACAATGTTTGAGAGAGACTACAAAGCTTGTCTACTCATTTGGGAGACTAATTTGAATGAATTGAATGTTGCATTGAATTTACTCCTTTGAAAATATCATTTCTATGACAGTTCAAATCAAAAAGCAGTGTAATATTGTCAAAAATACCCCTGAAAATCCAAAGCCCTAAATTCTAATCCTAGTTCTACCCTCTAACTAGCTTGAGTTAAGATTGTGAGCAAGTTACAGCTTGTCTGGGCCTCAGAGTATGGGGCTAGAATCGGATCTCCCATGTCCAAATCCTATCTCCTCTGCCTTCTAGGTGTGTGACCTCAGGCCAGTGACTACCTGCCTGAGCCTCAGCTGGCAATTCAGAAATTGGGAATAATATGTGTTGCCACCTCCTAGAACTTCTGTGAAGATAAAATAAGATAATCTCTGTAGGCCATTAGCCTCATGCCAGGCACTCTGAAAGTGCTCAGGAAACATTAACTGAAATCATTATTATTACCTTTCTTGTCCCAAAGCAGAGGGAAAGCTAACATGTTCTTGAAGGGGCCTTCAATGAGAGAAACCATGTCTCTGTTCTTCAGTGCTTTGCCAGAGGCATAGCCAGTTCTTTCCCACAGAAGCCCAAACTCTCCACAATGACCAAGTTCTTTCTGCCTGCCCTTGACTTTCATTTCTTTTCCACTGTTCCTCCGAAGCAGCCTCAGATTGCCAGCTTCCCCTCAGGGACAGAAAGGGGTAAAAGAAAGCATGTGGTGCCTGCTGACATCCATAGAACATCAAGATGACCCCTCTTACCTTTAAAAGGAATGATTTGCATGTGTGGCCCAAGACAAAGAAAGCAATGTTGACTTTTATTTGTTAGACACTATCTCGGATCCCCTGAGTTCGTTTGATGAATTGTTTTGGGTAGATAAAATAGCCCTGTTCCCACTCTCCTCGATTCTGCCACTGAGAGCAGATTAACAAAAAAATGTGCTCTTCACATCGGAAAAAGCAGCCCTACAAAAACAGTTCTTGAGGGAGAAAATTTTTTTGGTCTCTGCTGATAATTTTCCCACGCTTTGTGGACAGCCCATGCTGGCCTGAACTTGAGGTCACTTTCTCTCATTTGGAAGTGTCAGGAGGACTTAGGGCTGAAGATCCTACACACAGTTTGCAGCTAATGTTGGAACAGACTGAAGACAAGCCCAGGAAACCCATGGGGAATACAGAACACCAACTCCCACCCTCTGTGACCCATAAGCCTATAACAGAAAAGGAAGGACAAGAGTGACCTTTGGCAGCCTGAAAAAGGAACTCAGAGAAAGCATAAATAGAAGTTGCAAAAGGCTGTATAGCCCAGAGGTTAAATGCATGGTCTTTGAAGTCACAGACCTTGGTTCCTATCCCTGGCACTGCGCCTCCCTCAGGCAGGTAACTTTGCTGAGGCTCAGCCACACAGGAGAGGAAGACTGACCTCACAGAAGTTGTTGTGAGGCCTAAAGGAGATGATGGAGATCAAGCACCTGGAGGGTGCTTTATTAATAATATGTACATCCTTGGTAGAAGCTCTTCTCTAGGACAGGAACATTTTACCATAATAGTACTGCTTAAAGAAAACTCAGTTTTCTTTAAATAGGGTCTAAACAGGGCCATGGAGAATGAATGCAATTCTTGCACGTAATCTACACTCTGTAACTGTACAGCTACAGTTACAGATATTATATTAAATTATAACAGCTGATGGTTATTGAGCAGTACTATGGGCCAGGCACCATTCTAGGTTCTTTTCGTGCATTCTCTTATTTGATTCTTAGAGAAATCCTTTTAAGTATTACTATTATTGTCCTCATTTTATAGAAAATTGAGGTTTAGAAACTTGCCCAAAGTCACTTAGATAGTAGATGGTAGAGTTGGAATTTACTTATGCACATACATGATCCATTTCATGAATCTTATTGATTGTAGTCACTGAAGACTTTAACTCTTTTCTATAGAAAGATGTTGGGATGGCCTTTCATCACATCACATTAGCCCTTCATCCATAACCAGACTCACATCCCACATTTGCACCATGTATCACATTGGGACCCTGTTGACAGTGCCTGGAAATCATACAGAAAAGTTTCTCCAGCCAAGCCCTGAAAACCCCTTATTTTATACAATCATTAAATGGTACACCCCCAAAGCCCTCAGAGATCATCACTCAGTGCCCTCCTTTATAAGTGAGCAAACAAGAGTTGGAGAGGTAGAGTGACTACAACAAAGACACACAGCCAGCTGCCAGCCCAGCCAAATCTAGAAGAATACAGCTTTCCAAATTCTTTGCTACCATTTCATGCTCTGTTACTTCTAATATCATAGGCTTCCTTACAAATGAAATGTGGTCTTTCACCAGGGTTAATGATAACAGTTGGTAGTCTACCTTCTATCCCTCATTCCCAATATATGTGCTCATGTGACAAAAGGGGAGCCTATACTATAAATCTGACAAGCAGATAGCTGCCACCATGCCAATGAGAATGCCCACTTAACAGTATCACATAGTTGTCCTAAGTATAAGGCACCCCTCTCCCTCCTCTAATTCATTTCCTGCAGCCCATCTTTCTCTTCTTGCCACCTTGGAGTTGTGACCCTTGGTTGGGACCATGCTTAGCCAACATGCTAAAGAATAAGTCCACTGTGGATGTTTCTCCCCTCATCTTCAAAGACTTTTGTCAGTGGGTTCTAGGATGTAAGGATCCTGAAGAGGATGAGTGCTCACCCATGCATCTAGTAACTCAATAAATATTTATTGAGCACCTATTGTGCAACAGATATTAGACTGAAGTGCTGGAGTATAATAAACAACAACATATAATCCCAGAACAGAACCTATAGCCCAGAGGACAACATAAATATTAAACAGGCAAACACACCAACAAACCACATGATGGTGAATATGCAGTGAAAGATACCAAACAAAGTGCTATGGAGAAAATACTAGAAGAAGCTCAGCTAGAAGCAAATGCTCAGGACAAGGACTCTCTAAGGAGGCAATCTGTGACCACATGTCCAAAGGATGCTTGAGTTCTCCGTAAGACTAGCACAGAGTCTTCTCTTCTAACTCCGTCCCTGGCCACCATTCCAGGTTTTCAGCTTGTCTCAAATCATGCTTAACACTTTTTTTAGTTATAAAAATAAAATATACTCATTGTAGAACATTTAGAAACTCAAAAAAAGATAAAAGAAAAATTAAATTACCCACAAAGTCATGCCCCCCCCCATTGCTGATACATTTATGTATCTATACCATTATAAAAAAGAGACTTTCATTATTGAAAGGGAAATGTATGGACATGGTAAAAAAAAAAAAAAATCCAAGGCAAAAAAAAAAAAGGGTCTAATAAAAATGAAGATCTTCCACTCTATTCTTCCACCGTAGCCACTACCACCTCCAGTTTTATTCCCCAGAGTAACAGCTTTTTGTGTGGACTTGAAATATATGCATTTTTTACAAGAAATGATATTATTCCACAGAAGTTATTCTGCTTCTTGCTTTATTATTTAACAATATATCCTGGAGAAGCAAGTATAGATAATCTTTATCCTTTTTTAATAACTATTAATACCTATTTTTACACAGCTGAAGACCACATCATATAATAATCTTGCATCCTGCTTTTTCACTTAATATTACATCATTAAAAATTCTTATTTCATTTAAAATTATTTGTAAAAATTAAAAAAAAATTTTAATGACGGCAAAACATTCTACTATATGAGTAAACCATAAATATTACCTAATTATGCATAAAGTCATCATTGTGTTTCACTACTTATGGAATCTTGCATTCATTTCTATAAAAATTTATTGAGACCTCTTATGAACCCAGCATTGTTCTCTAGTCTACTACAATATACCAAAGATAGATATGTTATGTATATTAATATCCTTAAGAATAAGAATTGCACTGGGCTATATACAAAGGCTTTCTAGAGGATCCCATCTTCAAGCAGTCTAAATCAGCTCTGCTGTAGGGCAGCAAGACTAATGCCTGTTGGAATTTTTGCTCTCTGACTCGTCCCACTACTGTCCTTTGCTTATCAATAGAATGTTAAGATAAAAAGAGACAAGGACTCAAAAAAAGGGCAAAAGACACCTCTTTGCCAGTTTGTATTCTAGGTCTCAATCTCCTGTTTTTGGCAAAACTTGACCTCCTGATGGCCCAAAGGATTTTATTTTAGGTATAAAGCTAAGCCCAAGCTGGTAATAAAATATCCCTTTTTATGGCCTTGTTATGGAGATACATGTTTTTAGGAACCTTGTGGAGAAATGGCTGAGACCAGACAAAATTTGGATGCCTACCTTATACCTCTACTAGACAGTTCCCTACCACTAGCATATAATTACTGCCTCAGTATATATGAATGCAGGTTCTGGAGCCAGAGGGCCACTACTTACTAGACAAGTAATTTGACCTTTCTGTGGCTCAAACGTTCTCATCTTTAAAATGGTGATAATAGGGCAGCCCCGGTGGCACAGCGGTTTAGCACTGCCTGCCTGTGTCTCTCTGCCTCTCTCTCTCTCTCTCTCTCTCTGTCTCTATGAATAAATAAATAAAATCTTTAAAATAAATAAATAAATAAATAAATAAATAAATAAATAAATAAATAAATAAATAAAATAAAATAGTGATAATAATAGAACCTATTTTGTTGGACTAATGTGAGAATTTCATGAGTTAATTTCAGGTAAGTAATTTAGAACTATGCCTGGGATATCATAAGCACTTAATAATGTTTATCATTAGAATTTGTAATAGGGGAAAAATGAAGTTGAGTGCTTAAGTTTAAAAAAAACTCATTAATTTCCAACACTATGACAGAAGTCCAAAAGCAGTCACTTATGAAATCAACTGTAAATATATAACATTCTTCAACATATATTAAAGAATGGCACTGAGGGGAACATGGTTAGAATAAAGTTGTGAAACATTGTTTAATGAGTTGAATTGTTAAAACCAAAGACTCGATCAAACCATATGAACTTCTTTTCATCCATTAGAAGGACTTGTGACTGAAAAGATAATACTTATTATTTTAATCATCCAATCATCTAATAAGTTCAATTATCCAGTCTTATTTCTAACTCCTCTAAAAAGGAATGGGAATATAAATTTCTCTAAAAGGCATTCCAAATAGGGGGAATCATATTAGACAAGCATAAAAACATGGAAGTATACTCTGCTTAGAAGATGACAAATGACTCACTGGAGAAAACACTGGAGCATTTTACATAGTTGAAACCAGAACTTAGCAGAAGAAGATGATCTTAGAAAAACTAGAATTGAGTCAAAATATGCAGGGCCTCTAAGGCCATATAGAAGTAATTGCATTTGGGGCACCTGGGTGGCTCAGTGGTTGAGCGTCTGCCTTGGGCTCAGGTCATGATTCCAGGATCCTGGGACTGAGTCCCACATCAGGCTCCCTGCAGGGAGCCTGCTTCTCCCTCTGTCTATGCCTCTGCCTCTTTCTCAGGGTCTCTCATAAATAAATAAAAATCTTTAAAAAAAGAACTGACTGCATTTATCCAACAAACATAAGAAAAAAGATACCTCTCGGGGCACCTGGGTGACTCAGTCGGTTGAGCATCTGCCTTCAGCTCAGGTCATGATCCCAGGGTCCTGGGATTGAGCCCCATGTCAGGTTCTGCACTCAGCAGGGAGTTTGCTTCCCCCTCTGTTCCTCCTTCCTGCTAATGTTCTCTCTTTCTCTCTCTCAAATAAATAAAGGCTTAAAAAAAAAAAGAAAAAAGGTAACTCTTCATATTCCTATTTTAAATAACATTATATATGGCCATGTAGAGAATGTATCAAATGGCAGAAAAATTATAGACAAAAAGCCTACTTTAAGGTTGTTAAGAATTTAGGTCAGAGAAGATAAAAATTTGGTGTAGGGCAATGGAAAATTAAAAGAAAGAGAGGAAGAAATCAAGACATTTCAGTGATAAAAGCAATGGGTCTTACTGACTATTTAATGTCACAAGCAAAGGAAAAGAGAGAAGAGTTGAAGTTGTTCCAAGTCATCATGTAGAAAGATGAGTGATTAGAGTACAGCATAGTGAAGTGTTGGTTAGGAATCACTCATTGCAAGTGGAGATATGGAGAAAGGCACATTGTGGTGGTGTTGAGCCACAGAAGCATCACTGGGTATCTAAGACACTGATTTTTTCCTGGATTAGGAGACTTCTGAAGTAGAGAGAGAATTGTTGAAACCAGAAATTGAGGATGTACCAGAAATGAGATTTACCCATTTGACTATTATGCCAAGTATTAATCCTGCCAGTAAGAATCTCCCTTTATTGCCTTCCAATGCCATAACATTTTCCCAAACCCTCCACATTGCCTCTGTCTGCTTCCTACCATGAATGATGTGTCATTCCTCTGTACCTCCATGGTACCCAACATGTATACTACACAATATCATAATTATCTGTTCCTCTACCTAGTTTCCTCTAGACTATGAGCTTCTTATTGGCAAGAAATGCATCTTATTTATCTCTATAATATTAATACCTAGCACAATGTCCAGCACACAAGCTATAATCAGAATTCTATGATGCAAGATCCCCTCATTGTCTAATACACAAAGATAATCAAATGCAGTTGCATTTGTCCCTCACAGATAGTTTCAGTGTTAATGTTCCCTGACCTGTTGAAATTGATAGAAGATGTATAGTCTGACAAATTTTAATCAAGACACTCAGATGTTGTCTGCTGCACTCTAAATGCACGTTAGACCCATCTGCCTTTTCTCATATTCCTGTCACAATCATTTTGTTATCTCTATTTCTGGAGTCCCACAATAAAAATTTTAAAATCTTCATCCTACCAGTACCCAGAAAAATAATAGCAAAGAAAGTAAAGACCAAATTCAAAATGAAAAGCTGATGACAAGCAATATATTTTTCTGTTTTAATTATTTTATTTATAAACCTGTTAGAGATCTGAATGGATTGTAAAGAGTATGCCAGGATTTCGAGATTTAATTTGGGTTTTACAAGCAGTGAAAGCAAATGAGGCATTCATCTCAAAGTAATTTCTCAACTGTTATTATTATCCTTCGTGCATTGACAAGGAAACCAAGACACAGAATAAAGAAATAAACAGTCCAAAGTCACATGCGGAATCTGAGGACAATAAGAAATGGAACTGAATTCCTGATTCTGAGCACAGACCAGTGGCTTTTAATCTTAAGTAGGCAGAAAAATCATCTGGTACACTTGGTTTAAATGCAGATTCCCTAGGCCCCCAGCCGAGACCTGGTGAATCAGACTCAGGAAGCTGCATTTTTCCAGGCTTCCCAACTGGTTCTCAGGAACACTTAAACTTGAGTGCCACTGATCCCATGGTCAGGGGTCAGAAGTGACACTGAGGGAAGCTACTACACTTGACTCCTCAAATGGTTCTGCTCTATTTGGCTTAATCAGAAAGCCACTGTGTGAAGAGTCTGAAGGAAGTCAGCAAGTGGGCATTAAGGGAGGCTCCTTCCCGTATGCCCTTTGGATCTCCACCACATTGTGTCTTACCAAGCTAAGCCTGGCAAACAAGAACCAGCTCCCCCCACCCCCCTACACACACACACACACACACACACACACACACACTCATCCCCACTTCCCAACGCTACTGTGCAAACATGGAAACTTTCCCTTCAGTGATGCTTCCAAAGAGCTGCTGGGACAGGACAGGTCCCCTTTCCCAATCCTTTTCTGCAAGATTTTTTTGGGTTTTTTTTTTGTTTTTTTTTTTTTTGTTCTCTGTACAATTAATTAGCTAATAATTTTTGCTTCTGATCCATTCCTCATTAAAAAGCTGAATCCCCGAGTTGGAGCTGTCGGAACAAAGGTGGGAGAATTTATGTCTTAATTTTGGTTCATTATGGCAGGAAGCCTCTTGCTCCCATCACTCTCTCTCCTCAGCCCCTCCTCTTGGAGCTCTGACGGCTGTGACCCTAAATGCCTCTCGCGCAGCAGCCGCCATGGAGGCACTGTCTCTGCCCTTTATCTTCCGCCGCCTCATTAAGAGAAATGAACCTGAGTCTGAGAAAGACGACACAGGGGAAATAAAAATGTAATCCCTTGGTGCCACCTATAATGAATTGTTATGAAAACCATGAAAATATCTGTCTGCGGATATTGTTCTTTGATTTGAAGTCAGTGTTGTAAGCGGTAATTTTTGTCATTAAAGCTGTTAATCTGCTCAGCGCTCCTCATAAGTTTTTATGAAGAAAAACAGCCCTGCTGCCTCCCTGCTCATTGCAGGGTACTTTGGAGGCCAACACACATGCAGAGCACCGTGGAATAATTAGCTTTAATTATGGCTGATACTGCTGTCTGTTGAAAGTACAGGGACTTCATGCTGCTAGGGCTGGGGATGGGACCTGCTCAGCCTCCTCAAGGCCAGAGGAGAGGGGCCTGCAGCTTAGCGTCTGGGCTCCTAACAACAGCCAACATTGTGTACCATACCCCAGACAGGGCAGATGCACTCTAGCCACCGCATGCTCATACTCAAACATGAACTTGCGTAGTTGTGTGCACACACGCCCATATACATACATACATACACAAACGCAACTTCATCTCTTATCTCTCTCCCCCAATCATCATGCCCAAGTTCAACCACCACAAACATCAATATCATCCACATATATTCCTAATCACAATTTATGTATATCAAGTCATGACAAGATACGCACCAACTAAGACAGGCACCACAAAAATTCAGCTTACACAACCAGCTACATCAATATAAACACTCAGCTACATCATAAGCATACCCCCAACCCCTCAGCCACAACCTATATCAACCATAACACACATTCACCCACCATGACACATGTGCTTTGAAATATAAAGCCAACCCAAAACAGACACATACCCAACTATGAAACACATACATGTGCATTAGCTCTAAAAAGCAGCCAGATTAATCTCCTGTATTATGTGAAAAGCCTAGTAATAAGTTCTGGAGGAGCTAGTGTTCTTTATTTCAAAGAACTCATTATATGGTCAGAAATAAGAATCTAGACCAAAATCAACTGGCAATTCATTTAGCATCTATTGGCGCACTGAGCATTGATTGTGTCTCAAGCACAGGGCTAAGCACTATGAGGCCTTCACAGATAAATAAGACGTGGTAGGCACTGATTGCTTTTCAAGAAAGAATTTGTCCTGGGTGCCTGGGTGACTTAGTCGGTTAAGCTTCTGACTCTTGACTTTGGCTCAAGTCATGATCTCGGGGTCGAGAGATTAAGGTCTATGTTGGGCTTGCACTGAATGGGAAGCCTGCTTAAGTTTGTCTCTCTCTATCTCTGTCCATTCCCCATGCATGCTCTCGAAAGAAAGAAAGAGAGAGAGAGAGAGAGAGAGAAAGGGAGGGAGGGAGGGGAAGAGAGGGAGAGAGAGAGAGGAAGGAAAGAAGGAAGGAAAAGAGAAAGAGGGAGGGAAGGAAGGAGTGAGGAAGGGAGAGAGGTAGGATGAACTTGTCCCACCTGCTGGGAGTGCTGTCTGCAGAGAGCCTTTAGTTGCTGCCTCTCCAGAGATTATATCAACTACAGAGAACTGCCTTGCCCAAGATCACTCCCAGTCCAAGGTGACCACATCCAGTGACTGATTACTATATGAATGTAAGAGCTCCACCATTTTAGTCAATGCCAAGCAACTGACTGGCCACAGTTCCTTTCATCAGTGGGATTCTAATAAGGTTGACATCTCAGGTCTGTTTCTCTCTCTGCCCACTCCTTTATCTCCCTTCTGCAGATGTTAGTCCAAAGGAAACTCCCTAACAAACATCCTACCTCACTCAGCTCCACCTCTGAGTCTGCTTCCCAGGGAATAGAGCCTATGACAGAACTAAATTCAACATCAGAAGGCTATGTACTAAGAGCATCAGAATATAAGTACTAAGGGGACTTTTGGGAAAGAGGAAGGAACTGAGCAGTAAGAGAAGGATTTCTGGAAAAGGGGAGATTTAAAGTAGGTCTGGAATGATGGTTACCATTACATAGCCAAGGAAACAGAGGTTTTTAGGGAGAAACAACTTGGGCAAAGGCAACGGAGCAGGAAGTACAAGGTATGTTCTTAACTCGGGAAAACAGTGAGCTGTAAGAATGAAACCAAACCATGGATGGAGCTTGAATTGAATTTATTTTAAAAGAACTGCATTTTCATATGTTAGACCAACTGACCTCAACATTTGGCACTAAAGATTAATTACAAGGAGTATGTAACCCAAAAGTACTTCTAGCACGGTTACTATTATAGCCATGGAGGGACATTATAAACTGAGGATTATCTTAAAAGATATGATCTTAAAAGATAGAGAGCAGTCTTACTCATAAAAGCTGGCAACCACTGCCAAAGCAAAAGCAATTTTCGAGTTTTCCCTCTGTGGTTCTCCATCCACCCAACCATTTATTCAATATTTATTGGTAACATCCTATGGGCAGGTCATTTTCCAAATAACTGCCTACATGGAACTTAACCTCTAGTTGTGAAGATACTAAACCACCAAGAAAGAGACATACAGAAATAATTTCATTTCAGTTGGGAGAGTAATGTGAACAGATTAGAAGATTCAAACCGACCTAAATTGGGGTAAGCAGCAGTCACATAAGTTTTCCCTGAAAAATTAAAATTTTAAATGGTGGGACCATTTAGTACTGCAAAGGCAAATTAAGACCTGACCCCTCCTGAAAACATGGACCCCTCCCAAAACTGTAGGACTGAAGACATATTTTGCCTGTTTCACAACTTTTCCATAGGAAAACATCTACATAGAAAAGTTAGCTAATGCCATTTGCTTTGTCATTATGACAGGAGGTAGGGGAGTAGTTACAGATGAATTACAAATATATGCGTGCATGCAATTTACTTATCTTTCCTCAAGAATATATTCTGAGAAGAGACGGCTTAAGCTGGATTCCTAATACCAGGTTGACCAAGGTTCATATTCTGTTAAAGTCCTGAGGTGAGGCTGGAGTAATGCTGTAACATCAGAAATAAGAGCTGGAGTTTTGCTGCCACTTCCGGACTCTAGCCACCCCAACTTCAACAGTATGCCTTCTGTTACCAGAGACTTTGCATGGGAAAAGCATTTGTCTTGGCAGATTGAATTTAAAGACAATTGAAAGTTCTCCCTTTGTTCCATTTCAACAGTACTCGAAAATATATAGCTTTGGGACTGCTTTGAATAAATTTCCTAGGGAGTTTTAAAAAGAAAAAAGACCTTTTCTTTGACTCTCACTCAATTAAAAAGTAACATTTGGGTTTGGTTTGAGAGTTCAAAAAAATTAGTATTCATTTTTTTCAATGATTTATTTGATCAGTTTAGTTCAAGCTCCTGTAGTTGGTTTAACTTAGAAGAATCTAAACAATGAGGCACTGTAGTTGCTTAGGATTCATCCAAAGTTTCCAACAACCCCCTCCTATGCCTTGGCTTATGGGCTCAGGGGAATGGGAAGATGGCCCTAGTCCGGATAAATGAGACTAGTGACTTCTACTAAAAAGAACATGCAAATCAAACTGTGAACTCTCACTAAGCTAGAAACCCAAGGAAACTTTCTTAACATGATGTTTAAAATATATATCAGAGAGTAACAGCAAACATATGTAATGATGAAACACTAAGGATACCTCTGTTAAAATTAGGAAGAAGCAAAAATGCCATATCATTGAGATTTGTTCTGAAAGTCTTAGCCAATGCAGTAGGACAAGAAAAAGAAATGTTAAGGAAATATTAAAAGGGAAAAGACAAAATTATTATTTGCAATCATAATTACCTTTCTAGAAAATCCAAAGGAATCAATTGAAAACTATTTAAGCTAACAAGGGAGCTCAGCATGGGGTAAGATAAAGAAAAATAAATAAAAATAAATAGCTTTATTATATGTCAGCAAAAATCCATTAGTATATTTCATAATAAGGAAAGATCCCATTTACATAGAAATTAAAAAGGTAAAATTCCTAAAAATAACAAAAAAAATCAAGACCAATATTTTAAAAATCTTTTAAATAAATCCAGGCATGACTGAAAAGAATCAAGCAAACCAAAGCTTAAACACATTCTAAAAAGGGCTTGTGTACTTCTTTCTTTCAGTAATCTTTATTCTTGAAGAATTCTCTACCTGGAAATATTGATTTTGCTTCATTAACAACCAACGATTTCCATCTCTGGGTCATGGAGATTAATAGAATACAGTTTTAACTTTTTGCCTGCTGGAAGCCAATCAAAGAATATGATTCAGAGATTGCTGTAGCTCTGATCAACAGCACAGCCACCTAACTATTGAAAAAACACAGACTTATCTGAAAGCTTGAAAATAAATACCATAGAACAAAAGTTTATGAATGAGAGTTTACTTATAATATAAACACATGAAATGTTTGTTAAATGAATAATGCTTACAAATCTTTATAACATGCTTCCTCTGATAGTGATAGTATTATTGTGACTCTTATCACAATCACAAGCAGCAGCAGCAGCAGCAGCAGCAGCAGCATTATTTCCTATTGCATTAGTTTGCTCAGGCTACCATAACAGAATAAAACAGATTTGGTGGCTTAAACAACAGAAATTTACCTTCTTATAGTTCTAGAGGCTTGAAGTCCAAGACCAAAGTGCCAGCAGAGTTAGTTTCTGATGAGACCTCTCTCCTTGGCTTGTAGACAGCTGCCTTACACATGTAAAATCCCTCACATGGCCTTTCCTCTGTGCATGCACACCCCAGTATCTCATCCTCTTCTTATGAGGACACCAGTCATATTGGATAAGATCCTCACCCTTATGATCTAATTTAACCTTAATTACCTTCTGAAAGGCCCTGTCTCCAAATAAAGTCATAATTAGAGCTTCAATCTATGAATTTCAGTCCATAACACTTATACATAAAGAAAACTGAGGTTTAGGGAAATTAATGGACTTGCTAAGGGCACACAGCTATAAAGTAAAGGAACTTGGACTCAAACCTAGTCTAAATCCAAGTCTAAATCCCATGTTCTTTCCACTTCACCACAGTAATTATTCACACTCTGGGAAGGGAAGTGCTATGTAAACAATGTAAATGAACAGATAATACAAAACTCATTTTCATTCATCTCTGGAACACTCAGTTTACATTTCTAAACCCCATTTATCTTCATCATTGTTACTTTTTTTTTTTTAATCTTCATCATTGTTTCTAAACTGCAACTAAAATGAGTTTACATTGCATTATGGTGCTCTCCTTATTACTCCCAACTTAAGAAAAAAGAGAGGTAGCCCAAAACCAAATAGACATGCATTGCAAAGACAGCAGGACATCAGAAATCTATCATAGCTAACCACATACATATAAAGCAAAACTGACTATATATACTTTGATATACTTAGTGGAAAGGGCTATATAAATTCAAATTGCTCTTCTACCTAGATATTTAATTGAACTTCACAGGATTCTAGTAGGTACAGTATTATTTTCCAGATACATTCATTCATTTATTTATTTAAATAGCATTTATTTAATAGCAATTAGTCAATCCCAAACTAACTCATTTAATCAATGAATGATAGTTGTTGTTCTCACTTTCCCAAAGATACAAACCCTTTTGGTCAAAAAAGAAATTTTTGTTGAGATCTCCCCTCAGTGTCTTCACCCATATTCTTCCACTCTAAATCCTTACACCCAAAATAAGGTAATCTATCTCTGGAAATAACAATGAGGTCTTACTATTGTGTTTATTCATAGATAGAAAACCTAAGACAAAAGGGATGAAGTTCAATGTCATATAACTTAAAGTACAGTGCTAGCATTAGAACCCAAGCAGCCTGAGTCTATACTTCTATACACTACGCTGTACTTTTTGATAAGCCATATTTTTAAATTAGTTTATCAACATAAGAACAGAAGGAAAATTCAGGCTTGCAAAGTGTACAGACACTTACCAAAAAAGGAAATTCTTAAGCTGGAAAAGTAAGGCTTGAGAAGTCAGGCCTTTGGATTTATCCAAAGCCACCCAGTAAAGCAGAAGACAAATAGTGCTAAGAATATGGATTCCCCACCTTATCATCCTTACCATGTGACTTCCTTTTCACAGCATCCAAGGGATCTGGTGCCCCCATAATCCTGAGACCATGGTCTGGAAGGTAAGAGGAACCTAAACTCAAGCCCACTATCCATTGTTCACATGAGCATGGTATCTCATCCATGAGTCAAGGTGAGCATAGGGAGGGTATGCATATCCTGCACAGCCTCATTATGGGCAACTGCCATCATTGTGGAAAGACTATGAATAAAAAATAAACTTAATAGATGAGTTAAGGTATAATATGTAACGTGTAACTAGTGTGGTCAGAGTAGGCTTCATTGAAAAGGTGGCCTATGAGCAAAGACCTAAAAGAGATTACCATGCTGATATCTGAAAAACTGGCATTCCAGACAGAGAGAACAGCATGCTGAAAAGACCCCCAGAGCAGGTAAACATAGGGAGATGGGTTAGAAGATTTCTGAACTAACCCAAGCTAGAGATAATAGTAGCTAGAATGGCAGCAGAAGAGGTGATGAGAAGTGGTTGAATTCTGGATACATTTTGAAGGCAAAGTCTATGTTATTTCCTGACAGTCTGGTTGTGAGATGTGAGAAACAAAGTATTCAAGTATGTCTCCACACTTTGTGCTTGAGTATATGGAAGTATGTAAACGTATGAATGCTAAGAAAAAGACTAGATAAAGCAGGTTTGGGGTGGAGATGAAAAGAAAGATCAGGGATTCACTTCTGGACAAGTTGAATTTGAGATGTCTATCAGATATCAAAGTGAAGAAGCTGAGAATGCTATAGAATGTATGAGTCAGGGATCCCTGGGTGGCGCAGCGGTTTGGCGCCTGCCTTTGGCCCAGGGCGCGATCCTGGAGACCCGGGATCGAATCCCACATCGGGCTCCCGGTGCATGGAGCCTGCTTCTCCCTCTGCCTATGTCTCTGCCTCTCTCTCTCTGTGACTATCATAAATAAATAAAAAAACTTAAAAAAAATAATAAATTAAAAAAAAAAAAGAATGTATGAGTCAGAGATTCAGGAAAGAAGTCTGGCTGAAGATATAAATTGGAAAGTCACCAGTATACAGATGGCATTTAAAGCCAGATGACCAACCAAACTCTCCAAGGGAGTTAATTTGATAGAAAAAGAACACTAAGGGAAATTCTTGGGATACTCCAATATTCAGAGGACAGAAATAAGAGAAACCAGGAAAGGAGACTTGGAAGCAACAACCAGTGAGGTAGAAAAAAAGCCAAGCAAATGCATGATGTTCTGGAAGCTAAGGGAAGAAAGCACTAAAAAGGAGAAAGTATTTAGTACTCATCAAAAGCTGCTGATAGATCAGATAACATGAGCTATGAAAAATAACTACTAAATTAAGCACTATGGAAGTCACTTGGCAATCTTAACAGAAACCATTTTAATGAGAGATATGGAGGCAAAAGCTTGAGTGGGGTGGGTTTGAGAGAGAAAGGGAAGGAAGAAAATTAAGACAGTATAGAACAAATAAATGGAGTCAATTAGCATAAAATATGGAATCAAGAGATGTGAAAAATAACCACATATTTAAATGCTTTATGGCAATGATCCATCATTATAGAGGAAGATATTGAGGCTAGAGAAGAGAAAGGGGAGAACTGCTAAAATAATGTTCATGAGTAGGCAAGATGTCAGGATTTAAAATAAAATAAAAGAATTCAGCTTTAGATAGGCATGAGTAATTCATTTATTACTACAGGCTCAATTCATTTATTATCTACAGGGGTGCAGACGCTGGTGGATAGGGTAATGTAAAGGTACTTGGGAGAGGGACTGTCCAATAAATAAATATTAGTGAAGGAGGCAAGATCAGACCATGAAGGACCATATAAATTGCTATAAGTGGTCCAGACTTCATTCTGAGGACAATATAGAGCTACATTAGACTTTTAGGCAGACTTTCACTTATAAAATTTATTCACAGAAATATGTATGATAGACTTGAGGTATGAAAAGGAACCTAAGGCAGAGAGATCAGTTAGGAAGATGTTGAAGATGTCCATAAAACAGAAGAAGATGATTTAACATAAATAATGGCATAGGAATAGAAAGAAGTTGATAAATTTGAAATTTGTGAAGCAATGGACCCCAAAGGACCTGATTATCAATTGAATATGATGGAAGAGGGGTGAGAGTCAAAAAATGGCCTCAGCTTCCTGTCTTAGGTACCTGGAAGATAGATATGCTATTCACTAAGCTAAGGAACCTAGGAGAAAGAACACAATTGGGGCAGAAGATAAACAGTTGGTTTCTGGATCTCTATAGAGTACCCACAGTGAAAATGCCTCCAAGCTTATGGATTCTGTAGAGCAGGAGCTAAAGAAAAAGCTCTGAATTGGAGCTAAAGGCCTAGGAGTCATTCTAAACAGTACTGTTATAACATGGGCAAGAAAGGTCTAAGGAATTCATTGATGTGTATAGTACTGTCCGCTCCTACAGTCAATGATCCAGACCACTCTGCTTTCACAAGACTCCTCCCTTTGACTTTAGTTGTCCCCTTGATGTCAACAAAACTTGCTTTTAATCTGTCTTTATTTTACATTTACTGTGTCTATATAAAGGCATGAAAATAGCTAGTACTGTAGAATTAAATAATGGACCTTTGTCATAGCAACTCACAGACATTTTCTATTTTCAATTTTATGGATATGTTCTTGCTAGTTAAGGTTTTAGAGAAAAGGATGCAATTATAAAATTCATTCTAGTTCTTAACTGTAAACAACTTTATCATGTGCTACTGTAAATGATTCAAGCGTTGTCTTCATCTATGAAATTAGCAAAAAGCTAATTATCTAAAGCAGTGTTTCCTGAAATGTGGACACATATCCCTGTCTGTGCCCTCAAGACTCTTTTAGGTGGTATGGGATGTGATTTTAGATGGTACACAAACATGACACAAAGGGCATGCCCTAAACAATGCATAGTTTTCCACTGAATAAGTGGTCCAAGACAATTTATAGTCAGTCCTAAGGAGGCAGCATTGATAAAAGATACATAATATATAAAAGGTACATAATCATGAAAGTCTGAAAATTTGGAGTCTTGACCCTATAACTGTGTGAGCTTGGGCAAGGAATTTCTCACTTTTGGCCTCAGTTTACTAATCTGTAAATGAAGGACCAGGATGTGATATTTCCCAAGGTTTCTACATGTGAGGAAATTCTCAGATTCATGACACTTACACTCCCAGGACTGCATAAGAGTGGAATTTTGAAAAAGTACCTCTTATTTGTAGGGCTGTAAACCTGGAATTGGCCTGCTCAACAACCTTCCTAGAGCAAAAGCTGGGAAGCTATCTCCTCTTACTCAGATCAGAAGTGTAGTCAGTGGACAAGTAATCAGTGATCACCATTCATATACCAATGCCTTTGTTAAAAAAAGAGTGTGTCTTTGTGTTCGTCTTGTAACTAAGAGTTGCTGAAATCTAACAAATGTACTTAATTTATCATCATCGTTATTACTATCATTAATAACCAGAGTAGCTTCCGCTGGCTACCACATCACATCATTAACTTACTTCTCCCTGAACTAGTTGTAGATCTCACTCCTGCTTAGAAAGTTCTTGTGCCATGGCAAACTTTAACATAGTTATTTCAAAAGTTATTTGATAATAAGAATTTCAGAGATGCACAATTCCATTTTTGTACATTTTCTTCTGAGTTTTTCTGGACCATCACTTTGAGGAATATAATTTGCATTGAGTTTCTCAAAGGACAGTGGATGGAGATAAGGGCAGAGGTTAAAAGAACTACATTCCATGACCTTTCACCAAGAAAGAACTCAGGGAGGAACAAATACTGCCTTGTTCTCCTCATACATTACTCCTATATCATCTTGATACCCTGGCAAAGTTGGGGTGAAAAACTAAGTCGACTTTGCTGCCAGCAAATCTTGGATCTGCCACTTAAACATGTAGATTCATTTCTCTACCTAGGTTTTTTGAGCTTTAAAGGAAACTATAATAGAGTTACAGGGTTCTTATAAGGCTGAAAATTAGGCACGCAAAGCACTTAGCACAATGCCATCAAGCACTTAATAAATGTTACCTACTGTTGCAGTTGTTGTACTTGCCATGCCCCTACCGGTGCATTTGAAACTGGAAATCAGAAGTGACCATAAAAATAAGCATTCTTGGAGGTTAAGGACCATCCTGCTAAAAGATAAAAGGGTCAACCAGGAAATTAAGGAAGAATTAAAAAGATTCATGGAAACTAATGAGAATGAAGATACAACCGTTCAAAATCTTTGGGATGCAGCAAAAGCAGTCCTAAGGGGGAAATACATCGCAATACAAGCATCCATTCAAAAACAGGAAAGAACTCAAATACAAAAGCTCACCTTACACATAAAGGAGCTAGAGAAAAAACAGCAAGTAGATCCTACACCCAAGAGAAGAAGGGAGTTAATAAAAATTCGAGCAGAACTCAACGAAATCGAGACCAGAAGAACTGTGGAACAGATCAACAAAACCAGGAGTTGGTTCTTTGAAAGAATTAACAACATAGATAAACCATTAGCCAGCCTTATTAAAAAGAAGAGAGAGAAGACTCAAATTAATAAAATCATGAATGAGAAAGGAGAGATCACTACCAACACCAAGGAAATACAAACGATTTTAAAAACATATTATGAACAGCTATACGCCAATAAATTAGGCAATCTGGAAGAAATGGACGCATTCCTGGAAAGCCACAAACTACCAAAACTGGAACAGGAAGAAATAGAAAACCTGAACAGACCAATAACCAGGGAGGAAATTGAAGCAGTCATCAAAAACCTCCCAAGACACAAGAGTCCAGGGCCAGATGGCTTCCCAGGGGAATTTTATCAAACGTTTAAAGAAGAAACCATACCTATTCTCCTAAAGCTGTTTGGAAAGATAGAAAGAGATGGAGTACTTCCAAATTCGTTCTATGAAGCCAGCATCACCTTAATTCCAAAGCCAGACAAAGACCCCGCCAAAAAGGAGAATTACAGACCAATATCCCTGATGAACATGGATGCAAAAATTCTCAACAAGATACTGGCCAATAGGATCCAACAGTACATTAAGAAAATTATTCACCATGACCAAGTAGGATTTATCCCTGGGACACAAGGCTGGTTCAACACCCGTAAAACAATCAATGTGATTCATCATATCAGCAAGAGAAAAACCAAGAACCATATGATCCTCTCATTGGATGCAGAGAAAGCATTTGACAAAATACAGCATCCATTCCTGATCAAAACTCTTCAGAGTGTAGGGATAGAGGGAACATTCCTCGACATCTTAAAAGCCATCTATGAAAAGCCCACAGCAAATATCATTCTCAATGGGGAAGCACTAGGAGCCTTTCCCCTAAGATCAGGAACAAGACAGGGATGTCCACTCTCACCACTGCTGTTCAACATAGTACTGGAAGTCCTAGCCTCAGCAATCAGACAACAAAAAGACATTAAAGGCATTCAAATTGGCAAAGAAGAAGTCAAACTCTCCCTCTTCGCCGATGACATGATACTCTACATAGAGAACCCAAAAGTCTCCACCCCAAGATTGCTAGAACTCATACAGCAATTCGGTAGCGTGGCAAGATACAAAATCAATGCCCAGAAGTCAGTGGCATTTCTATACACTAACAATGAGACTGAAGAAAGAGAAATTAAGGAGTCAATCCCATTTACAATTGCACCCAAAAGCATAAGATACCTAGGAATAAACCTCACCAAAGATGTAAAGGATCTATACCCTCAAAACTATAGAACACTTCTGAAAGAAATTGAGGAAGACACAAAGAGATGGAAAAATATTCCATGCTCATGGATTGGCAGAATTAATATTGTGAAAATGTCAATGTTACCCAGGGCAATATACACGTTTAATGCAATCCCTATCAAAATACCATGGACTTTCTTCAGAGAGTTAGAACAAATTATTTTAAGATTTGTGTGGAATCAGAAAAGACCCCGAATAGCCAGGGGAATTTTAAAAAAGAAAACCATATCTGGGGGCATCACAATGCCAGATTTCAGGTTGTACTACAAAGCTGTGGTCATCAAGACAGTGTGGTACTGGCACAAAAACAGACACATAGATCAGTGGAACAGAATAGAGAATCCAGAAGTGGACCCTGAACTTTATGGGCAACTAATATTCGATAAAGGAGGAAAGACTATCCATTGGAAGAAAGACAGTCTCTTCAATAAATGGTGCTGGGAAAATTGGACATCCACATGCAGAAGAATGAAACTAGACCACTCTCTTTCACCATACACAAAGATAAACTCAAAATGGATGAAAGATCTAAATGTGAGACAAGATTCCATCAAAATCCTAGAGAAGAACACAGGCAACACCCTTTTTGAACTCGGCCATAGTAACTTCTTGCAAGATACATCCACGAAGGCAAAAGAAACAAAAGCAAAAATGAACTATTGGGACTTCATCAAGATAAGAAGCTTTTGCACAGCAAAGGATACAGTCAACAAAACTCAAAGACAACCTACAGAATGGGAGAAGATATTTGCAAATGACATATCAGATAAAGGGCTAGTTTCCAAGATCTATAAAGAACTTATCAAACTCAACACCAAAGAAACAAACAATCCAATCATGAAATGGGCAAAAGACATGAACAGAAATCTCACAGAGGAAGACATAGACATGGCCAACATGCACATGAGAAAATGCTCTGCATCACTTGCCATCCGGGAAATACAAATGAAAACTACAATGAGATACCACCTCACACCAGTGAGAATGGGGAAAATTAACAAGGCAGGAAACAACAAATGTTGGAGAGGATGCGGAGAAAAGGGAACCCTCTTACACTGTTGGTGGGACTGTGAACTGGTGCAGCCACTCTGGAAAACTGTGTGGAGGTTCCTCAAACAGTTAAAAATAGACCTGCCCTACGACCCAGCAATTGCACTGTTGGGGATTTACCCCAAAGATACAAATGCAATGAAACGCCGGGACACCTGCACCCCGATGTTTCTAGCAGCAATGGCCACGATAGCCAAACTGTGGAAGGAGCCTCGGTGTCCAACGAAAGATGAATGGATAAAGAAGATGTGGTTTATGTATACAATGGAATATTACTCAGCTATTAGAAATGACAAATACCCACCATTTGCTTCAACGTGGATGGAACTGGAGGGTATTATGCTGAGTGAAGTAAGTCAGTCGGAGAAGGACAAACATTATATGTTCTCATTCATTTGGGGAATATAAATAATAGTGAAAGGGAAAATAAGGGAAGGGAGAAGAAATGTGTGGGAAATATCAGAAAGGGAGACAGAACGTAAAGACTGCTAACTCTGGGAAACGAACTAGGGGTGGTAGAAGGGGAGGAGGGCGGGGGGTGGGAGTGAATGGGTGATGGGCACTGGGTGTTATTCTGTATGTTAGTAAATTGAACACCAATAAAAAAAAAAAAAATAAATAAGCATTCTTTCATCCGGTCGTTCAACAGGCATTTTCTCCCTTCCCCATTTTAATTATTTCCTATCATAAAAATTGTGTGTGATGCAAGTTTATTAATTACACAGTCAGTGTTGGAAAGTATATACACAAAGTATTAGGAGTAATTTCAAAAGTGCAGGATTAGGAGAATTCCATTTTAGACTTGCAACACCATAGGATTTTATTAAATAACAAATATATATCAGTATTATACATTTTCTTAAAGATTTCCATTTTGAAAAAAACAAATGCAACTATCATGAGTACACGACGAACAACTTACAAAAACAGAAAAAGAGAGAAGACTCTTCCTCCTATTATTCTAGTTATCATTGTTCTAATTCCTCTGAAAACCCAGAAACATTTGACTCATGCAGAATGTTAATAAAAGATCCTGGATACAAGTGTAAAAGCACTGGAAAGCCAGGGTTCTTAAAATTTGGAATGTCATGGATCCCACTAAGTATCTGAGGAAAGCTATGGTCCTTTCTCTAAGCAACAATGAATATACAAAATAGCTGCATACAATTACAGGGCAGTCTAAACCTCCTGAGATTTGTCAAGGTACAACAAACCCTCATATTAATGTCCATGGTATACCATTTACAAGATCCTTCACCTATCTACTTTTTTGATTAAAAGCATACCAAGAAGGTCCTATGACCAAAAATATCTTACTATTAGGAATTTCTTTGAACCGAAGCATTATTACTTACAAAACTGCAAGAGATCTATAAAACCCAAGATATTTAACATGTTAAAGTTGTAATATTCATTCATTTTTCCAACAAATGTTTGTTGAGCACATACTATATACCAGATGACAGGAGAAACAAGATAGTCCTCTTTGAACTCAGTCTAGAGTTTAGAAGATGGGCAGAGAGTTGGACAGTAAACATGTAAACAAACCAATTAGTGCTATAACTAATTAGTGTTAATGATGAATGCTATGAAGAGAAGAAAGCAAAGTAATAGAGTAGAAGGGCTTGGGGGAGGACAACTTTACGTAGAGTGCTCAAGCAGGATTTCTGCAGACCTGCCTGATGAAAACAAGCAAGTACAATGAGTATATAACAAACAGCTTTTTGGAGGGTGCCTGGGTGGCTCAGTCAGTTAAGCATCTGCCTTCGGGTCAGGTCATGATCCCAGAGTTCTGGGATTAAGCCCTGCATCAGGCTCCCTGCTCAGCAAGGAGTCTGCTTCTCCATCTGCCCCTGCCCCTTCTCGCTGCACATGCTCTCTCTAGCTCCTCTCTTTCTTTCAAGTAAATAAATAAAATTGTTTTTAAAAAATAAAAGAAAAACACAGCTGTTTAAAAAAACAAACAATTTTTTGGTTTTACTCACTTGGTTTATTCTCCTCACGAGCCCTTAGGGACAGGTTCTGCTATTGTCAATACAGTTCTTTACATTTTGTAGTAGAAGCAGGGAAGGTGGATGAACAAAGGGCATAAAGCCTAGCGCTGGAGGTGGAACTTCCCTGAGAATTTTATAAAAACTGTAGAAAAGGAGAAGCAACAAGGTATGAGGGAATTAAATGGTTAGATGAAGGGAATATTTTTAAAAGAGCCTTTGTGGCACGTGTATCCCTTCTTAATGGTTGAGCAATTTAAATAAAGAACTTGAGTTGTTTGATATTAACATGTTTTTAAACTAAGTTCTTTGATTGAAACACAGCTCTGAGACTGGACAAAGTGGGTCCTGTCTTCAGTAGGGTTAGACACTCATCCACAAACACACATACACACACAAATAGCAAAACCTCAACAACCCTATTTCTCATACCCCTTGGTAACAAGGTTGTCATGATCAGCTTCAATGTCAACCTTGTCTAGGCATATCAGAAAGAAAGGGACTGGAATTTTTTAAAGGTCATTGACCTCTGGTCTACACTACAGTTCAAGCCATGAACTCTGTACTATAAATCATTATTATTAAAAGCAGCTGGGGATAGGGAAAAGGTCTTGGATTTTTGAGCAGGAAACGTAGGCTGAGATGCTATTCCATAGCTCACTAGCTGAGTGCTCTTAGTACATTCCTTAACATTCCTTTAACATCTGTTAAAGGGGCATAATAGTGCTTACTTTACTAGGTTAACACAAAACTGTGAATTCCTTGAATACATGGACTATATGTAGAATATTCCTTATTCATTTGTGTATCCTTAAGATAGCTCAAAGAAGATGTGGTTTATGTATACAATGGAATATTCCTCAGCCATTAGAAATGACAAATACCCACCATTTGCTTCGACGTGGATGGAACTGGAGGGTATTATGCTGAGTGAAGTAAGTCAGTCGGAGAAGGACAAACATTATATGTCCTCATTCATTTGGGGAATATAAATAATAGTGAAAGGGAATATAAGGGAAGGGAGAAGAAATGTGTGGGAAATATCAGAAAGGGAGACAGAACGTAAAGACTGCTAACTCTGGGAAACGAACTAGGGGTGGTAGAAGGGGAGGAGGGCGGGGGGTGGGAGTGAATGGGTGACGGGCACTGGGTGTTATTCTGTATGTTAGTAAATTGAACACCAATAAAAAATAAATTTAAAAAAAAAAAAAAAAGGATAGCTCATTAGTGGCAAACACATAGCCCAAATTCAGCAACCCCTTACCCGTGGAAAACAAAGCTAATAAATAATAGTACTTTGTTCCATTAAATCTGGCACATAAAGGTACCAAATAAGTAAATACATGTTGAGTGAATGAATGAATGAATGAATGAATGGAGTGTTTTGAGTACTCACTACCAATTGATCAGAGCTGGCTCTTGAGATAAAGCACAATTGCTATCCCTGGTCCTAGCCTTTATTCCATCATTATCTCAATGTATGTAATTGATTGTTTGCCCATGCCCTCCAGACCATGTATCCACCAACTATTTTTGCAAATAAAAATGTTTTAGAACATACAACACTCATTGTTTACACATTGTCTATGGTTGTTTTCAAATTACAATGACAGAGTTTAATAGTTGTAATAGAGACTTTATGACACACAATGGCTAAAACATTTATGCTTGAGTTTTTTACAAAACAAAAACAAACTCTGCTCTAGACCATGACCTCTTTGAAGACAGAAGCTGTGTGCTTCACCATCTTATCCCCAGCACCTTGTGAAGAGCAGGCACTTGATAAATGTTCATTGAATTAACATACATTAGTTATTCCAAGAAGAATATTAGTTGACCTGAAATTATGAGTCCAGTAGAGTAGCCATTCCATTTCTAATCAAGAATCTCAGGTGATGAAAACAAGATGGTCTACTTTCATTAGGAGAAGGGCTATGGCAAGCAGCTAAGACCCAAAGACAAACTGCATTGTCATGGCCAGGAGCACGTGGAGTGAGGATGGAATTGAAGGTGACGGGAGACTGGAGACCAAGAGCAGAAAAGCATGGAGAAAACATGAAGGAGGAAGTCCAAAGTCAAACATGGTCTCCCACCTACTTCACTGAAAGCCAACACTGCCTAATATATATAATTTAGTTAAGAACCTCAAAGGAAAAAAATTAAAAATTTTAAAAAAGAACCTCAAAGTATTGTTTGTGGGTAATTTATATAAGATTCTCCCTAGGAGTGTGTTAACAAAATTTTCTAGGAAGCATCCCAGACTTAAGAAGTCAAGAATTCTAGGGGTGGGGTCAAAGAATCAGCATTAACAAACTACCCAGGTGCTTTTTATATCCACTAACTTTAAGAACTACTGACCTATAAAATATGCTCCTTTTCCAAGTGAGAATTCCTAATAAATAGTTATCTCAGATGGCTCCCTTGTCACACATATTTTCCATTTAAAGACTTGAAAATCAATGCATTCTTACAGAAGATTTGAGTTCTATCTGCTGAGAGATACTTTTGCTGTGTCCATACAATGCCAAATGCCTGGTATATCCAACCAAAACTACTGGATAAATCTGCTTCAATGAACTGGACAGTCAAAAACTGATTGATGATCCAAGAGTGCCATGGAAAGATAGGCCCAGAAAGAGACAAGGACAGTGGAGGGGGAATACATGACAGAATAACTACATCTTATTGAAAAGTATCTTTACCCCAAAATAACCAAGATAAATGAGTTGTGACTCTGACATAGGACAAAGAATTTCATATAACAGAGTTGACTATGGAAAAAATGCAGCTAGTACAGTAAATCACTCTATGGGGAAAAACAAAAAGGAAACAGTTCAGAATAAGCGCCTCTAGAGATAAAAATCACCTCTCTGAGATATTTTTGGAAAAAAAAATTTCCTTAGAAATATTAAAAAATAATTTATAGCAGAAAAAAGCTATTATAAACTAAATGGCCTTCCTACGTGATATTTAACATGGGCTCGTTATGCCTTTTTTACTATCAATTCTAACTAGGTTTTTATTTGTTGTTAAGGTTTGGCACCAAGAGTGTTAACTCTAGCCAACCCTTTCTTCTCAAGGATAT
This sequence comes from Canis aureus, assembly GCF_053574225.1. Taxonomy (NCBI): domain Eukaryota; kingdom Metazoa; phylum Chordata; class Mammalia; order Carnivora; family Canidae; genus Canis; species Canis aureus. The sequence continues at coordinate 54,139,387 of NC_135614.1, forward strand.
AAACATCTATGAAAGGGGTTAAGAAATGAAGATAGACCCCTCACTGTCCCCTCTATTCACCCACCCCTCAACCTCTGGGACTCATTTTCTGACTTCTCAATAGCAGTCATTCATTATCTGTGTATCTGGGAAACTCAAACTACCTGCCAACTAGTCCCATTCAGATTCTGGAATCAGAATTCAGAAACAGCATGCATTCCAAAGAATTCTTTTTTTTTTTAAAGAACTACAAAAGGAGTAAAATGGTTTTGGGAAAACTGAATAATCATCTGGGAAAATAAATGATGTTTGATTCCCAAATCATTCCCTACACCAAAAGGCATTCCAGATAAGCCAAAGATTAAAGTGTAAAATACGAAACCATAAAGGTTCTAGAATAAAACACAAAAGAAATGTTATAATCTTATAACAAGGGAAGAATTCCTGTATGTGACATAAAATTCAGATGCCAAAATGAATTATAGATGAATTTCACTCCACAAAATTTTACATGAAAGAAAATAGAGGGGAAAAAAGCCAAAGATATATAACAAACTAGAGAAAAGCTAGGTTGCAATGCATATCAGAGATTAAAGGCTATTTTCATTAATATACAAAGAGCCATTAGATATCAATAAGAAAAATCCAACTACTAAAAGAAAAATAGGCAGGAAAATATACACTTCATAGAAATTTAGATAAAATGACTCATAAACATATTAAACTTACACAACTTCCTCAAAATAAGAGAAATGAACATTAAAAACCATACTGAGATACCATCTTTCACCTATCAGATTGACAAGAATAAAAAAAATGAGAACTATTTGCTTTGAAGGTCAGAAAACACTTTTTTAAAAATATTTTATTTAAATTCAATTGAAAACAGACATGTTTAAAACCTGAATGATAAGAATGTGAGTTGATTTAACCTCTGAGAAAGGTAATTTAGTAATGTTTATCAAAATTTAAAATGAACATATCCTTTAACTCAACAATTAAAGTTCTAGTTGATTCATCCTGAAATTTATCTGAAGTTATATCTAATAACTGGGATTGTTACTGTATCATTATTTATATTAGTAAAAGATTGAAACAACCTAAATGTCCACCAATAGAAGGCTGGTAAAAGAAATTATGGTAAGTACACAAAGTATAATATAGATAAGGTTAAAATTAAAGACAGAGCTCTGTATAATTATGTGAAAGAAGTTAAAATATACATTAAGCAAAAATACAGAATAACATACCATATTTGTATATGATTATACATGCACAGAATATTTCTAGTAGGAAACACAACAAACAGGTAATAGTTATTGCCTCTGAGGAGAACTAGTGGTTGAGAACAAGGTTGTGAGGGTGTCTTTTTATGGTATATTTGTCTTTTAAATTTTGAACCATGAGAAAGTAGTACCTATTCAAAAGACATTTTTTTAAATATTTTTTTATAGAGCTGCAGGAAAGTTAGACAAATATTCAAACCGTCTCATCATATTCTAACAGGCTCCTGAAGGCAGTTCTTTTCCTGCATGATTTGAATATTGTCACTAGGCAGGAAATTTAAGATATTAATTAGTATTCTGCTTTATTTTTCCTTCCTCCCCTTTCCCAAACATGTATTCAGATCCTTCATAATTCCTAGCTTTAGAGAGTTCGACAGGATAAAAGACATAAGCTGCTTAAGTTAATGATTCTATTTTTTGTGAAAGCCCTAGAACTTTGAAGAGATCATGGCAGTAGATCCAAAGGGGAGGGAAGAGGTATGCTTTGGAGGAAGGGAGTGGAGAGGGAAGAAGAAAAGTTTCTGTAGTAAAAAAGAGGTGAAATACAAGCAAGCAGTAAAGTTTATAGGGATAGATAGTGGACTAATGAAGTCTCAACCCAGGATACAGGGGCTTCCAGGCTCATCAAAGTCCAAATCCCAAGAGCCAGCAACCAAAGAGCCTATAGAATAGAAGCACTGAGAGCTAACCTATATGGAACAATCTGGCCACTTCTATCTAACATTAAGAAAAAACCTAGGACCTTGGCAAATACTTGGTGGAAGGTGGGGGAGCAGCAGGGGTGGTTGAAGGAACTCCCACAATGATAGAGCCTGCGTTTCCTGCCAGCCATCAGGATTCAGGACTTATAGGTGGATTTGAGTTGTTTTATTATATAACTGATTTTCTGGATGGAGAGTCCTCACCACTTTTTCTGGATGGAGAGTCCTCACCACAGTGCATTGTAAATCAGCTGGTATGTAGTATATACTCAATATATTTTAGTCCCACTGCCCAATGTCTTTTTTGATGACATCACATGGAAATATCCTCCTTTTCTCTCTTTTTTACCGTGTTTTGTTCCTCAAATATTTCTATATTTCTTATACTCTGCCTTTTTCCTATCTTCTTTCTTTCCTGCTGCCCAAGATATAGACATACCACAGGTATCAACAAGAATGACTTGACAAACCTGAATCACTCAAAGATGAAGATGCTCTCTTGAGTTTACAGAATTCATGCTCAGAATGTAGGAAATTGTCTCAAAATGGCTGCCTCTCCTGACCAGATTTCTCTGTGAGGCTGGAGAATATGTTGATGTAGAGGCAGACAATGAAGCTGACCTTCTGAGACTTCAGAGAAGGCTTAGATAGCTAAGTGTAGAACTGGCCTATGGAACTGGCACTGAACATAACAGTCCACTTGAATAGAAATTCAGGGACCTGGGGATCCCTGGGTGGCTCAGCGGTTTGGCGCCTGCCTTTGGCCCAGGGCACGATCCTGGAGTCCCGGGATGGAGTCCCACGTCGGGCTCCCGGCATGGAGCCTGCTTCTCCCTCCTCCTATGTCTCTGCCTCTTTCTCTCTCTCTCTCTATCATAAATAAAAATAAATAAATAAATCTTTTTTAAAAATTAAAAAAAAAAAAGAAATTCTGGGACCTGGTCCTTTTTGAATCTTCACAAGGAGATAATATGGGACTCCTGAGACCCTAGCATTGTTAATCATCAAAGAAATGCCACTTAGCTGAAGAAAATAACAGAAAAATGAGAGAAGTGAATGGGGAACTGAGACCCTGGGGGAGTAAGGATTCCCCTGAAGTGCTTCATTTAATGGCCCCAGAAAAGCCCATTTTCCCCAGGGCCGAAAAGTTTCAAAAACATTTTTTAATTGTGTGTTTTCATTTCAATGATAATTTCAAAAGAAAAAAATAGCAACTATAAGACTGAAACTTCTCTTTCGCAATGACAGTTGAAAGTTTAAGTCAATCGAAAGTTTAAGTCAGTGTTTCCCAAATGGGGGTTGTCTTTTCTAGAGTTGAAAGGATTTTTTTTCCTTTAGAAGGAGTCCATACATCACAAAAATTTAAGAAGCCCTGGTTTTAGACATTGTGTTTTCAGGAAAGTGGGATAAAATGTGACTGTCCTTATGATCTCCTATCAGTGTCTTAGCATTGGTTATGTAACAACCAGCCACAACTTTGGAAAGCAGGGTCCTTAGGATGCAGGGAAGGCTTGGAGGAGGAGTGGTGGAGAGTATGGAGTAGCCAGGTGAGACATGAAATTCAAGAGAAGGGTAGAAACCAAAAAGCAAAGAAGGTCACTGAAGTACTATCTAACATAGTATCACATGTCAACCCAACAGTGGCCAAAAAGAACACTGAACTTCAGGAGCACCTGGGTGGCTCAGTTGGTTAAGTGTCTGCCTCTGGCTCAGGTCACGGGATCAAGCCCCGCATCAATCTCCCTACTCAGCGGGGCATCTGCTTAGGCTTATCTCTCTCTCTCCCTCTGCCCCTCCCCACCATGCATGTGTTCTCTCTCTCTCAAATAAATAAAATCTTTTTTTTAATATTTTATGTATTTATTCATGAGAGACAGAGAGAGAGTCAGAGACACAGGCAGAGGGAGAAGCAGGCTCCATGCAGGGAGCCTGATGCAGGACTCTATCCCAGGACTCCAGGATCACGCCCTGGACTGAAGGCAGGCGCCAAACCACTGAGCCACCAGGGAACCCTCAAATAAATAAATTAAAAAAAAAAAAAAACTGAACTTGAGCTGAACCCACCAAACAACCCTTCCCACTACCATCACCAGGGATTTCCAAATGCCAGTATATATGTCAGCATCCCATATACCCAAAAGATAGACTAGTCCTCTAGATAGACTAGAAAGTGGGACTCCTTTTTATAAAACCCATCTTGTCTTTAAGGTCTACCTTCTCCCTAACTTTAGCCAACATATTTTATCATCTGTGCCACACACTTTATTACTTTTCCATAAACTGAACTGCTCACTGTTGATCAACCTATATTCTTCTCATGTACCCAACAATTTTGTAAGATCCTTGAGGGTAGGCCCTAGAAAAAGCACCAGCCCACAATAATCCCTACTGCTTTCAACTGACTACAAAACACTTTTTTGCATATTCCCTTATTTTACTCAAATATCCATCCTATTAGGCAAATTGGACAGGAATTACTATAGACTTCTATCAAGAAAAGCAAATTGAGTCCCTGAAAAGAACAATGACTGGATCTGAACCCATTAAGTGAGCTCACAACATACTAATAACACTTTAGGAGGCCATCTTTAAACTGATCTGGAAGTTCCTTTGATATTACAGGATTTCTTTTAAAACTACCCCTTAAAAGCATGGTATATGTCCTGGTCTAGCAACCTCACTACTTTGCCTTCATATTTCTCATCTGGGTTGCAAACTTATAGTTACTTTGTGATAATGAGCATGATCCAGAGTAGGTGTTTAATAAATATTTGCTAATGAATGGATACTACCTCCACCACTAGACTAAGTTTCATGAGAGTGACAACACACCTGCTTCGCTATCCTGTCCTCAGGTTCCAAATAGTGGCCAGCACACAGTAGGTCCTCATTAAATATTTATTGATAAACAAGTCAACTAATCAATGCCTAAATACCCTCCTGTGAAAAGCATTCATGGTGCCCACAAACATATTTCTTTTAAACATCTACTTTATGTCAACCCTCCAAACCAGGGCAGCGAACCCAAAACAGAATAAAATTACTTTCAGTAAAATGAACTGTTCCCCAGTTGCAAATTGGCTGTGGATGCTGCTGCTTCTCTCCCATTTACACTCTTTTCAGGCAGCTATTTCAGGTGACGGCATTATCATCGATGGAATTCAATAAAGCGACTGGCTTTCCCCCCCCTCGACGTTTATTTTCTATAATCCGTCTTACAGCGGGAGACCATTATCCAGTCAAACAACGTTCAATTTCATCGGCATTACCGCTTCAAGGAAACATACAGAGGGTTTGCACAAACGGGTGTGTAGTAAATTTAGTCTTTTAATAGGTTCATTCTTTATTAGGTATTTATTTCGGGAGGCGAAGTCCTAATTAGATTAAGTGGAGAAACTAAAAAGCTATGGAAACACACAGAGAGATTCCAGAATTAGATGGATTTGGTTTAGGTTTCCTGTTTTCCCTTTTATTTTCCTTTCTTCAGATGGCTGGAGAAATCCACACTGCAATCTCCAACCCCTCAGATAAGAGTTTGTGAAATGAAACCCTGCCAACATTTTGTGTGAGGAAGTCACATTTGTCTTTCTCCTACTCAAAGTTATTGTGGGGCCAGAATCTAGGAAAAAGCAGCTCCCCGAGCCAATGGTGAACCCAATTTACTGTGGCAGATGAATATAACAAAGGTGGTGGTCTAGATGTTTGGCCTCAAGGCACAATTCAATTTTCAGCTGTTTCAAAGCTATTATGTCAAAGGCTGTTTGCATAAACATAATGTTGCTGGGTAGTCTTGGGTAGGCAGGAGTAGAGACGTCTGCCCTCTACTGCCCAAAAGGGAAATAGCACTGGATGTCTCTTAAACCCTGAATTAAAGCTGTAAGAAAGTCTACAGTCCCCTCCCAAAAATAGGCATGTCCAGAACTTTCTGAAACCTTTTTTTTTTCCTCAAGCTTTAAGATCAGAAGTGATTATTTTGAGGGAGAAAATGAAGTAGACTGAGGATGTGATGAGTTGATTGATGATGTGGGAACATATGAGAAAGCTATTTCCCTTCTTAGAATTTAAAAGAAAATTCCCTTCACCCTTCCAGCCACCCACACATATATATTTATATTATCACATGGATATTTAATATGGCTTTTCTAACATATAAAGAAGAAACAGACAATGAGTCACAGGAAACAAATCAATACATTTCAGAGTGGGTTAAAAATGTCACCATAAAAAAAAAAAAACGTTTCATGTTTATGAGGGCAAAAGTGGGAAGAGATATCTTTTCAGTTTCATGTAAAATTCTAGCTCTTTCTTTGGGTTTCTTTTGTTGTTGTTGTTCTTTCTCTTTAATAAAAACTGTGCCAAGCTCTGTGTTAAGCACTTTATACCCTCAGAACATGACTGTCAACATTTAAATGTATTCCGCTCCAACTACAATTAATTTTTTAGTGAAATAGAGTATGGACCACTTCTGGGGAAGATTTTTTAGGGAGGGCCCTACAGTGGAGGGTCCCCAGATATAGAGAAAAGTCACTGCAAACAGATAGGAGATGTGTTCCAGAGGACATTGACCTAAACCCAAACCTGTACAGAATCAGTCTTGCAAATACCCACCATTTGCTTCAACTTGGATGGAACTAGACGTATTATGCTGAGTGAAGTAAGTCAATTGGAGAAGGACAATCATCACATGGTTTCACTCATATGGGAAATATAAAAAATAGTGAAAGAGATTATAGGGGAAAGGAGAGAAAATGAGTGGGAAAAATCAGAGAGGGGATAGAACATGAAAGACTCCTAGCTCTGTGAAACGAACAAGGGGTGATGGAAAGGAAGGTGGGTGGAGGAATGAGGTGACTGGGTGACAGGCACTGAGGGGGGCACTTGACGGGATAAGCACTGGGTGTTATGCTATATGTTGGCAAATCGAACTCCAATAAAAAATATACCAAAAAAATCAGTCTTGAACCAAACTTAGAACAGAAAACTGTCCATCAGGTGATGTTGGTCCCAAATGGCACACAATTAATCCCCTATTGGGTTTTGTAAACTAATATCCCTATACTTAGAGTTGTCCTTTCATATTTTATATTCTAATATGTCCAAACCTTGTTCAAGTCAGTAGACACAGATATTCCTTCTGCATAATGAGGTCCCCAATGAGGCCATGCATCAAAATCGGACAACATAAACACATACATAGAGTTCACAGACTAGTAGAGTTTATAGCCCAGTAGACTTTATGGTTCAGTGAAAGAGACTGACATTCATCAAATTACACAATCAAGTCATTAATTACAAAATGAAGGAGTTGTTCTTTTTATAATATTTTTTTACATAGTATTCATAAAGCATGTTTAATAGGGTACCTAATAAGACCATCCCTGTGGTGGCAAAGTGTTAATCTGTAATAATAAAAATATCTATTACTTATTGGAGTTTCTCTTCATTCCAGGCACTATATGAGGTCTTTACATGGTTTTCTCATTGATTCTTCACTATACTCCATGATGTAAGCATATTATTACTCCATTTTACTGATTAATAAACTGAGGTTCAAAGAAGTAAAGGAATTTGCCCAAAGTCACACAATAAATGGTTCGCGTATCAGTCTAAGTACAAGGGGAACACCCTTCACAGCTTCCTACTTTTTCTAATTATCTCAGCTAAATATTCTAGAAAATTTAGTCAATGGGTTTGAGGACCAACCATGTTCACATTAGACAACATTACTGTATTAATTTTCTTAACGTTTCAAGGGCAAAAAAAGGTTTACCTATATTTAAGCAACAGGGGAATGGGAGGTGACGGCCCAGGATAGTTAGCAGATAAGTGTGCTAAGGCCAGACTGCTTGGATTCAAATCCCAGAGCTACTAATTACCAGCTGTATGACCTTGGGAAAATTTCTTCATCTTCCCATACTTCAGTCTCCTTACTTGTAAAATCGGAATGATAATAATAGTATCTTACCTTGTGGGGTTGTTTGTGAGGATTAAACAGGTAGCTCAATATATTTGAAGCACTGAGAACAGTGTCCAGCACAGAGTAAACACTCTGTTTTGGATTCACAATGAAAGCACAAGTGCTGGTTTCCTGGGTTCAAAGGGGTTCTTGAAAGATTAAGTAAGACAATATTTGTAAAGTGCTTAGAACAGTGCCCAGAACCAAGTAAGCACTTCTTTTTTTAAAAATATTTTATTTATTTATTCATGAGATACAAAGAGAGAGCGGCAGAGACACAGGCAGAGGGAGAAGCAAGCTCCCTGCAGGGAGCCAGATTCGAGACTCAGTCTCTGGACTCCAGGATCACACCCTGAGCCAAAGGCAGATACTCAACCACTGGGCCACCCAGGTGTCTCCCAAGTAAATGAATCTTACCTGTTCAGTGAAATCCCCTGCTGGCTGCCCATGACTGAAGAAGGAGACTGAGCAGCCAATTTCATCCCTGCATCAACAATCACAGCTTTGAGAGGCACCTGAGTGGCTCACTAGTTGAGCATCTGCCTTTGGCTCAGGGCATGATCCTGGAGTCCTGGGATCACGTCCCACGTTAGACCCCCCACAGGAAGCCTGCTTCTTCCTCTGCCTATGTCTCTCCCTCTCTGTGTGTGTCTCTCATGAATAAGTAAATAAAATCTTAAAAAAAAAAAAATAACAATCACAGCTTTGAGATGAGCCACGTGTGGGTTGCCACCTAGATATCTGAGGCCATAGCATTTACCAAAGACTCTGGTCTAACTGAAGAATGGTTTTATGATGTACATTCATTTGCATTTGTTAGGGAAGCCTCATTGTTGGGACTCTATAGAACTGCCCTTTGTGGAGAAAAATAAATTAAACAAAGCAAGCGGTTCTTTGGTTTCTTTCTGCATTTCCAGTGGTTTGCCTCACTCCCCACAAAGAAACAGGAATTCAGGGACTAGGTAACTTACATCTTCTCAGTTGGCATATTAAAGGATAAAAAGGCAGAATAGAATAGCAATTAAGGACACAGAATTTGAAGTCAGACAAAACTGTGTTCAAATTCTAGCTCTATCCCTAACATCAGAAAGGGAGATAGAACATGAGAGACTCCTAACTCTGGGAAATGAACAAGGGGTGGTGGAAAGGGAGGTGGGCGGGGGGTGGGGATGACTGGGTGACGGGCACTGGGGGGGGGCACTTGATGGGATGAGCACTGGGTGTTATGCTATATGTTGGCAAATTGAACTCCAATAAAAAAAATTTTTTAAAAATTCTAGCTCTATCCCTTACTTACATATGACACTGATTGACTATCTTACACTTTCCGAGCCTGTTTTCATATGGATAAAATGGAAATAAAAATAGTATTTTCCTTATTATCTGTTGGAAGAATAAAACATGATAATAAAAAGTGTTCATCATAAAAAAGATAATATAAAAGTAATAATACCCAGTATTCATTTAGCGCTGAGTATGCCAAGGACCTTCTATGTCATATTTATGCCTCACCATAATCCAGCCTAAGATTTGTTCTTAGTTCCATTGTACAAATGATGCTTGAGATAACTGATTCACTTGCTAGCATAGTTGAGATTTTAAATCAAGTCTGACAGAGTTTAGGACATAATGTTCTATAAGCGGTAGCTGTCATTTTCTTTTGTATCACTGATTCCTCAATGATTCAAATCATTAAGTATTTTTTTGTATGCTTATTTTTGTGAAGCCACGTCCTGTGAGAAAAAAACAAGCAGGATAAGGCATAATTCTTACCTTCATAGAGCTTTTAGTTTTACTGTTTGAACGGGACATAGGCACCTGAGTTATTACCCCCATTATTTATCTTACCAGGTATAACCAGAGCCTTCCACATAAAATATTCAACTTTCCCCCCTCATTTTGACTTCCCCAAATTACATCTCCACTACATGAAGTTAACATTATTCACCACTGGCATGTTAATTAGGAATTCTGAAGACGATCCAATGTACTGGGGACATGATGGTGAGAATCATGTATTTACTACTCCACTCAGTAAATATCTATTATTTTTCCACCTAACATCCATACATGCTTCTTCAAATAACACCATCTGAACTTTGCCTAGGAGGAGCCCACATCTCTAACTCTCAGTGTATGTGCTTTGGGGAGGGTTGATTCTACTCAAGGCTCCAACAGGCCCTGTTTGAAGGATTAGAGGCATAAGACTGATATTAACTCAGGCCTGATTAATCAAAAAGCTGCATTCTCCAACCCAAGCAATTGATTTGAGGATGGGCTTGTAATCTAATCAGAGCCAGAGAAGGCTTTTCCTGGGACTAGGGAGAGAGAGGCATCATGTTTTCCCATGGGTCTGCTAGCAGTAAAGAGAATTTGGGCCTGGAGATTCCAAGGCCATCACAAGAAGCCTGGGAATGAAGCCAACACGGCAAGAGGCAGAGCTGAGAAATGAAGAGAGACCAATTCCTCATGACATCAGTTGAGCCCTTGAACCATGTCACTCCCAAAGTATACCACTGGAGAGAGAAAATTTTTCACTCTTCCACAAAAATCCCTTCCCTCCTTAAGCCAGTTTGAATTAAGTATGTGTCACTTTCAGCCAAATTAATCCTGCCTGAGAGGGTTCCATAAATACAGATTCATTCACTAATAGGAGAAGTGGGAATCAATTGTATATACTCTTCCATACTAGTCATCCTTTGAGTCATTGGCAACATTCCTGTGAAATGCCCCTCCAGAGTTGGGAATGCTTTCTATAGAACAGAATGAACAAAATTTGCATCAAAAACTAGGGATGAGGGGCACCTAGGTGGCTCAGTGGTTGAGCGTCTGCCTTCCGCTCAGGGCATGATCCTGGGGTCCTGGGATTGAGTTCCAAATCGGGCTCCCCACAGGGAGCCTGCTTATCCCTCTGCCTATGTCTCTGCCTTTCTCTGTGTCTCTCATGAGTAAATAAATAAAATCTTAAAAAAAAAAAAAAAAAAAAAAACTAGGGATGAAACAAATTAACCCAACTAAATCTTGACTCCAACAATGGGAAAACATAACGTTTACTTTAGCACTCAACAGGTATAAACTCCTTCTATGCTCATAATGTAAGACCATTCATGAGTAAGTGTGTAATGAGTGAGTGAAATTCAGGTTGAACCAAAAGTTAGTTGACTTAACTCCCAAGCAATTGATTTGAGAAAAGCAAAGCCTAAGACTTAAAGATTCCTTTTCAGGACAGCAAACATTGTGAGTCAAAGCAGTATGGGGCAATTGTTTAAGAAATCCATTCATGTGTTTTTCCTTCCTGTCTTTTCCTTTTTCCTTTCTCCTGTATCCAATCAGGTACCAAACCCTGTGCTTCCCTGAGGAAAGGTCTGTTACTGTGACTTTCTTCCTTGACTTTTGCTCTCAAAACCCTGTACTGGTGATGACAGCCTGATGGCCCATGGACAATTTACTTTGGCCTATACAGAGTAATTTTAAAGGCTTCAGCCAACATTTGAATGGAGGAGATTGCTCATAAAAATCTGGATTTTTAGATTTCTTGAAAAATCAGAAGATCCAGCAACACAGGGTACCATGAGTGACAACAGCAAGTCAGAACTAAGTATCGGCCTCCACTTTATACAGACCATGTGCCAAGCCTCTGATAAGCTGCTTTACTCATTTCCATTTGTTTCCAGCCTCTGTGGGCATTTGAGTTTGCAATTCTTGGCCTAAACCTACTGAAGAGAATATGCTAGGAGCCCTTAATTGATAGTAAAATAGGGTTGGAGACTAGAGGTAATTCATCTGATAGAACAAGAAGAAAAGTAAATTATCTCAAGATTAAGAAGGAGACTCCTAAAAGCTGAAGCAAAAGATAGAGAGCTGTATTCTCCCAATAAGTGGCAGAGATCTGAGGAGGCTATCTGGTAGTGTTCTGGAAAAATAGCAAGAAATGGCTGTGTAGTTCTCTGCCTTGACAATGATGTTCTTGTTCCAGTTGTGGCACAAAAGCAACAGGACAGGAATCACACTATGTGAGCTGAATTCATGGGAAGCTCAACAATTAAGGCCACAGTGATAATAGCTGATGACCTGGGCCATCCCCTAGAGATGGTCCCCAGAACTCAGCAAGATTGAATTTCTAGCCTACCAGTGAAAAGGGGACATAGGTTTTTTTTAAAGAAAAAAGAAGTGCAATATTAGTTGAGCACATGAAATTGAGAATTGCTATAATTTCCAAGTCCTCCAAGAAGTCACAAACATATGCCTGCCCTCTCCCCAAAAAATTACTTCTCCTTTGGTTTTTTTGCTCTGTTGTTTTATGATTTTTTCATACATCTGGGGAGGTTTTCTCAGACAGCCATTCCTGTTTGTGCTGTTCCAATGGCTGCTGTAGCCTTGGCCTACAGAGGCCTGGGTTTTATAGTGTCATTGGTCTCAGCATGTTTAGAAGTTTCTCTCTGTTGCTCTGACCTGGACACCATGATCCTGAGATGGCACAGCAATCTGCACGTTCCTCACATACTGGAATAAGCCGAGTGGATAGCTTTTTAGCTGCAACAGAGTTCAGCTCAGGGAAGTCTGCAAATGAGGTGAAAAGATACATCCTATAGTTTCTCTAGAACTGAAAGTAAAAAGGATAGCCTTCTTTGATTGCTTAGAAGGCAATATTTCGACATGGTCATTAAGAGTACCAGCTCTAAAAGCCAGACAAACTAAGTTCAAGCTCTGGTTCTGCCACTTACCAACTTTATTCAGTTTCTTAAACTTGGGTAGCCTTGGTTTCCTCAAAATAATCATACCCACCTCGCAGTTCTGCTAGGAAGAATGCATAGAAAGTGTCTAATTCAGTAAATATTCATAGTAAGAACCCAACTACAGGTTAGCTACTAAAATAATAATAATTATTGTTAATGGAAAATAGTCCAGGCCCCCTAGGAATTCAGAACCTGGATAATGAAACCAACTAAACCAACATCCGCCCAGTGATTTCATCCATGGAACATATATTAAAGAAAACATAGCATATAGCTTCCACACATGGTTGTTCCAGCCTCTGCCAAACCCAATATAAAGACTTATTTGTCCCTCACTGTTCTTTTTTTTTTTAGTATTTTATTTAAATTCAATTTGCCAACATATAGTATAACATCCAGTGCTCATCTCATCATGTGCCCTCCTTAGTGCCCGTCACCCAGTTACCCCATCCCCCCACCCACCTCTGCAACCTTTTGTTTGTTTCCCAAAGTTAGGAGTCTCTCATGGTTTGTCTTCCTCTCTAATTTTTCCTTACTCAGTTTCCCTCCTCTCCCTTATTGTGCCTTTCACTATTTCTTATATTCTATATATGACTGAAACCATGATAATTGTCTTTCTCCGATTGACTTATTTCACTCATCATAATACCCTCCGGTTCCTTCCACATCAAAGTAAATGGTAGGTATTCATCCTTTCTGATGGCTGAGTAATATTCCATTGTATATACCACATCTTCTATCCATTCATCTGTCGAAGGACATCATGGGTCCTTCCACAGTTTGGCTATTGTGGACTTGCTGCTATGAACGTTGGGGTGCAGGTGTCCTGTCGTTTCACTACATCTGTATCTTTGGGGTGTTCCTCACTATTCTTAGGGAGGAATCAGAGTTTCCCTGTGCTCAGAGAAAGTGGAAGCCAATATATGAAAGGCATATGAGAAAAAAATTTCACAAGGCCAGTTTTTGGCTATTCCAGTGAACAGAAAGGAGCCAAGGTCAGCCAGTAGAGTCAAACTGTCAGGGCCAGAGCCATTAGATAAAATTATGAAAAAGATCAAAGTGTTGTTCAGCTCATGGTTATTCTCTTTCTTTTTTGGTATCCTCCCAATTAAGCACCCAATGCATCATGTTGCCCTTTTGATGCCCAGAGTCTCAAAGTTAGGTAAGGTTCTCTCTCAAATACCCTCATGTACTTGCAACCTTCAGATAACATACCCACCCTAGTCAAAACATGCCAAGTGTTCTCTTCCCTTGAGATTCTACTCTCTTTTCAGGAATTTGGGAAATTAATTCATTCTAAACTATTATGGGTAGATGGAAGTTTCTTCCATTACCACTTTTATCAAATCTGCATTTTCACCAGACTTTTAATATCCTAAAAAACAAGCATTAGGCCTATCTCAAGATGACTAAAACTTGGTTTGAAATAAACAGGACTGGAATTATGGTTTTCTTATAAACTGCAAGGTACTCCATAAATAGGACAAGGTCTGAACTTTACTGAGAAAGGCACTGCTGCACATACCAAGGCAGGATGGTGATAATAATTCAGATCTATGCAGATAAAGCCTCCTTTTTCACACCCCGATCTCCTCAGCCAGGCTGAACCCCAGACATACAGAGACTGTATTTGTATCTGTCCCTTCTCTGTCCCCTCTCTCGGGTCCTCTCATAGCATACCAACATCTATGAAAAGACACAGGGGAATTTCCTTTTGAATTAACATCTAAGCTTCTTGAACACATTTATTTCTTAATTGTGTCATCTGCGACTCCTCTGACTCTTGAAATCTCAATAGAATTACCTCAAAATCCCAAACTCTGTGATCATGAGGGAAGCCCTACATCGCCCTAAAAAAACTGTAACTCCTTGGACTTCCTTAACTGCCCCCTCTTCCCCAAGTATTGTGTCCAGGGAGCCATCCCAGTTTCCACTGAAGGCACCCAGATATGAACTTCAACCCCTCCTCTGATTGTCCCCAAAAGATCCAATCACAGAGAATTAGGAGCAAATGATGAGGATTTTACTGATGCTTTCAGAAAAAGGCAGCATATAGCCTCCAATGAGCTTTATCAGAAGCCACAATAAATGATCTCTACGTGACCACTCGAGCTTCCCATGACCTCCGTACAACTCATAACAGATGCCCAAACATTGTTATTCCCCAATCTTGTTTGGGACTGTTGCGTTGCTAAGGTAATTATGTAATTTAACTAAATATAAACAGACAAAATCTAAGTATAGAAATACAGCTGTAATTTCTATCAAAAATAAGGTAAAGTCTTTGTATAGACTTGATAAAGGTGCACTTTTAGAGAAATTACTGTCAAGTTCAATCTTGGAGAAAAAGAGTAACTACAAAAGATGGGAGATAATAGTAAACCTCTGGAAGTACTCTGCACAGAGATTATTTCCCAAGTTCATTTTTAAATTGACAATTCAATTTTTAAAAATAAAAACTAGAATTCACAGATGATGCATTATGGAGTGCCTGGTACAAAAAAAGCAAGGAACTCCAATAGCAGGAAATTTATTCAGGAAACAAAGACCTTCATTGGACATCAAATGATGAGGAGATGAACATTTGCTTTATGTGTCTTACATTAAAATAAAATGTATAAATGTGTTTTTAAATGATATCTTGATTTAACCTTTTTTTCATTAACTGTGCCACTGCTCTCGTCATATCAGATTAGAGGACCTCTGCTAGTCTTTTTTTTATTATTTAAATTCAATTTAGTTAACATATACTATATTATTAGTTTCAGAGGTAGAACTTAAATGATTCATCAGTTGCATAGAACACCCAGTGCTCATTACTCCAAGTGCCTTCCTTAATGCCCATCACCCAGTTACCCCATCCCCCCACCCACCTCCCCTCTTACCTCCCCTCCAGCAGCCCTCAGTTTGTTTCCTACAGTTAAGAGTCTCTTATGTGGGATTTCTGATAGTTTTAAAGATATACAGTTGATAGTGCTGTTTTCAAAGTCTCTTCTCAGGTACCCCATCCCTAGAGTGTCCTCTATCTAGCACTTTCTCTACCCAGCACCCAGCTGTCCTTATCATTTCAAATATTCTCCCCTTGGCAAATGCAGAATAAGCTAGTACTCTGTGACTCCAAAACTTACCATTAGAAACCTTTAACCAGCCCACATTTATGTAGTACTCACTACATACCAGTCACTGCTCAAAGTTCCTTATACCTATTCAACTCAACAATCCTATGAGAGCATTTCCAGGTGAAGGATCTGATGCACAGAAAGGCTAATTGGCCAATAGTCACCAACCTAGTAAGTGAGAGATTTTTCTACCTAACCTGCTCTGCCCTTCACTATAAAAGGCAGCTTAAAAAACAGCAACAACGACTCCATATTATACAACATATTTATGTGTAGGTGTATTTACATATTAACATTTATTGAACACCTACTATGTACATTAGATGTTGTACTAGTATTGAAATAGAGACAGACTCCATGCCTGGCCTTGTCTAGTCAGGGGAAGACTTTGAACAAGTAGTTATAAATATGACAAGCATAAGCAGGTAACAAACCACTCTTCATAAAGAATGACAAGAAAAGCCACAAACTGGCAAGTGATACTTGCAACATACATAAGCAACAAATCTAAGCAGTAAAAATAGAAAATTGGCAAAAGATGTGAATAGGCATTTTACACAAAAGGAAACAATAAATAGCAATAAACATGAAAGAATATTCAGCCTTATATGTAATAAGAAAAAATGTTTTAACCTCAATAAGACACTATTTTACATCTACCATATAGACAAAA
This sequence comes from Canis aureus, assembly GCF_053574225.1. Lineage (NCBI taxonomy): Eukaryota > Metazoa > Chordata > Mammalia > Carnivora > Canidae > Canis > Canis aureus. The sequence continues at coordinate 54,155,837 of NC_135614.1, forward strand.
ACTAACAAGTCTGACCATACCAAGTGTTGGGGAAGATGTGGAGTAATGGGGTTTCACATACACTGCTGGTGAGACTGTGACTTCTCTAAACACCTGGAGAAACAATCAGCATACAGTGGGAGCTATTTCTGCTCTCCAACCCAACAATTCCACTCCTAAAGGGAGCAGAGAAACACTTGTCCTTGTATACGAAGAAGGCATGTATAAGAATGTTGATAGCATTGTTCTTAACAAAAGAAAAGAAAACTTGAAACAACCCAAAGGTTAATTAATGTTATCATGGGCAAATATGTCAAAATATATTTATTCAATGGAACACTGTACAACAGTGAAAACAAAGGGCACACATATGTCTTTGAATGATTGATGATGTTCTAGTTCTTAGGCTGGTTGGTAGGTATGTGGTTGTTTATTTACTCTCACTCTCTAAACTGTCCTTGTTTGTTATATTCAGAAATCTATGTGTATATTTCATGATATTTTCTAAAAGAGAAAAAAAACTAATAAGTGCAACAAGGAAAAAAGAGTGAGAGCTAGGTATATGTCTTTTTCATATTTTCTATGTGGTATCTCCCAGATTCAGAAAGGTCTATGACCTGCTTCAATTCTTCATAAGGTGAAATAATAAATACGAGAGTTCAATCAACTTGATCAATATGGACCATTAAAACAAATCATTGTGACCTCAAAGTGGATTTAGAAGAAAGCTTGAATTAAGTGGATGAAATTCAACACATAACATGAAATTCATGTTATGCTACAGAGACATAGGCACTAATCTTCCTTCTATTGATCAATGTATTAATCTACTGAAAACTCATTTGAGGAGAGATTAGAGGTCCACAGCTCCCTTACTACCTATTTCCTGTGTCTCCTCAAAAGATGTTCACAGTGGGTGATGGGCACTGAGGTGGGCACTTGACGGGATGAGCGCTGGGTGTTATTCTATATGTTGGCAAATTGAACACCAGTAAAAAATAAATGTATAATAATAAAAAAAAGAGAAAAGATGTTCACAGGTTTTGCCAAAGAATAAGGAAAGTGGCTTCAAACTTGGATGATTTTTCAGAACCTATATTCTTAACCAGGAATTCATATGATAGGCTTCAAGAGTCCAAGAAATTCCTAAATGTATGCAAAACACCGCATTCATGTGTGTGTTTTGGGAAAAACTAGATGCGTGTTTTTAGGGAAAGAGTGCACATAACTATCATGTGAGTTTCACATGTGACCTAAAAAGCAACCAGACTGCTACCTTAACAGAGTAATAAACCGTACCTATGTGACTGTTCTGATTGTAGAGATTGGAAATCCTATGTCCCAGGAAAGCCTGCAGACCTAGGATAGCTTCATCTTTCTAATACAGGATTTCCTGATAAAATCAGAATGCCCAGTTAAATTTGAATTCGAACTTAACAATGAATAACTTTTTAGTATTAAGTATATCCTGAAAACTACTCTTTATTTATCTGAAATTCAGATTTAACTGGGCATTTGTATTTTTATTTGTTAAAATCTGGCAACCCTACCCTAAGAGAATATTTTTTTTTATTTTTTTTTCAAAATTTATTTATGATAGGCACACAGTGAGAGAGAGAGAGAGGCAGAGACACAGGCAGAGGGAGAAGCAGGCTCCATGCACCGGGAGCCCGACGTGGGACTCGATCCCGGGTCTCCAGGATCGCGTCCTGGGCCAAAGGCAGGTGCTAAACCGCTGAGCCACCCAGGGATCCCGAGAATATTTAATAATAACAGGAGAAATATAAATAATAGTAGTAATAGCAGTAAATGACAATTATTGAAAGTTTCTTTCATGTCAGTCACAGTTTCTTATTCAATCCTAACAACATCACAGGAAGTTAGGATTATGATCATTCCCATTTTATGGATGCAGCAATTAAGGATTAAAGAGGTGAAATAGTTGAGCAATAAAAAAGAATAAAATCTTGCCATTTGCAACATGGATGGAGCTATAGAGTATAATGCTAAGCAAAACAAGCCAGTCAGAGAAAGACAAATACCTATGATTTCACTCATATGTGGAATTTAAGAAACAAAACAAATGAACAAAGGAGGAAAAAGAGAAAGACAAACCAAGAAACAGACCCTGATTGTTATCAGACGGGAGGTTAGTGGGGGATGGGTGAACTAGGTGATGGGGATAAAATTTGTATGGAACCACAAAAGACCCCAAACAGCCAAAGAGATCTTTAAAAAGAAAAGCAGAGCTGGAGGCATCACAATTCTGGACTTTAAGTTATATTTCAAAGCTGTAGTAATCAAAACGGTATGGTGCTGGTACAAAAATAGACACACAGATCAATAGAACAGAATAGAAAATCCAGAAATAAACTGACAATTACATGGTCAATTAATCTCCAACAAAGCAGGAAAGAATATCCAATGGGAAAAAGACAGTTTCTTCAACACATGATCTTGGGAAAACTGGACAGCAACATAAAAAGAATGAAACTGGACTACTTTCTTACTCTAGATACAAAAGTAAATTCAAAATGGATTAAAGACCTAAATGTGAAGCCTGAAACCATAAAAATCCTAGAGGAGAACATAGTAACTTCTTTGACATCAGCTGTAGCAACTTTTTTCAAGATATGTCTCCTGAGGCAAGGGAAATAAAAGCAAAAATATTGGTACATTAAAATAAAAAGCACAGCAAAGGAAATAATCAAAACTAAAAGGCATCCTATGGAGTGGAAGAAATATTTGCAAATGACATATCTGATAAAGGGCTAGTATGGAAAATATATAAAGAACTTGTACAACTCAACACCCAAAAAACAACCCAATTAAGAAATGCACAGAAGACATGAACAGACATTTCTCCAAAGAAGATATCTAGATGGCCAACAGACACAAGATGTTCATCATCACTTATCATCAGGAAAATGCAAATCAAAACTACCATAAGGTGGCATCCCTGGGTGGTGCAGCGGTTTGGCGCCTGCCTTTGGCCCAGGGCATGATCCTGGAGACGCGGGATCGAATCCCACGTCGGGCTCCCGGTGCATGGAGCCTGCTTCTCCCTCTGCCTGTGTCTCTGCTTCTCTCTCTCTGTGTGTGACTATCATAAAAAAAAAAAAAAAAAAAAAAAAAACCTGCCATAAGGTTTCATCCCACATCTGTCGTGTGTGGTGCCTAAAATCAACAACACAAGAGGGATGCCTGGGTGACTCGGTTGGTTAAGTGTCCAACTCTTGGTTTTGGCTCCGGTCATGATCTTATGGGTCAGGAGATCAAGCTCTGAGTTGGGCTCCAGTCAGCGGGCAGTCTGCTTGAAGATCCTCTCCCTCTGCCCCTCCTCCCTCTCATGCACACACACACTCTCTCTCTATCTCTCTCTCTCAAATAGATAAATAAATCTTTTTAAAAATAAAGTAGGGATCCCTGGGTGGCGCAGCGGTTTGGCGCCTGCCTTTGGCCCAGGGCGCGACCCTGGAGACCCGGGATCGAGTCCCACATCGGGCTCCCGGTGCATGGAGCCTGCTTCTCCCTCTGCCTGTGTCTCTGCCTCTCTCTCTCTCTCTCTCTCTCTGACTATCATAAATAAATAAAAATTTAAAAAAAAAATGAAGTAAAATCAACAACACAAGAAAGAACGAGGGTTGGTGAGGATGTGGCCAAAAGGGAACCCTCCTGCACTTTTGGTGGGAATGCAAACTGGTACAGCCCCTCTGGAAAACAGTATGGAAGTTCCTCAGAAAGTTAAAAATAGAACTACTGTATGATCCAGTCATTGCAGTTTGTTTGGATATTTACCCAAAGAATACAAGAACACTAATTCAAAGAGATACGTGTACTGCTATGTTTATAGCAGCATTATTTACAATAGTCAAGAAACGGAAGCAGCCCAAGTTTCCATTGACTGATAAATGGATAAAGAAGATGTGATTATATATATATAATATATATAATAGATATATATATAATATATATAATTGAAAACTATTCAGCCATAAAAAAGAATGAAATCATGCCATCTGTAACAGATAGAGCTAGAGAGTATAATTCTAAGCGAAATAAGTCAGAGAAAGACAAATACCATATGGTTTCACATACATGTAGAATTTAAGAAACAAAACACACAAGTAAAGGGAAAAATTAAAGAGAGTGAGAGAAACAGATTCTTAATTATAGGGAACAATCTGATGGTTACCAGAGGGTAGGAGAGTGGGAGGATTAGTTAAATAGGTTTTGAGGATTAAGAGTACACTTATCATGATGAGCACTGAGTACTGTATAGAGTTTTTGAACTACTGTATTGTACACCTGAAACTAACATAACACTGTATGTTTGCTATACTGAAATTAAAATTAAAAACTGAAAAAAAAAATAAAGAGGTGAAGTAGCTTGCCCAATATCATATGGTTGGTCAATGACAAAGTCAGATTCAAATTCACCAAAAGGCATATTCTATAAAAGGAGAAAGGGAAAAACCTATACCGGAAAAGCCAAAGTTGGCTGAGTTTGCCACGTGGACTCCCAGCCCCCTACTTCTTGCCTTCCCACCTCCACCCCTTGTAATCAGTAATTTATCTTCAGGCCATGAACACAGGCTGTGCACCAGAGGCCAACAGATTCAAAACATTAGTACCATGACTTGACAAGCATCCTGTTTCCTGCATGCTGCTCTAACTCCCCCAGTTTTCTCACAGGCTTTATCAGGGAGACCTCCCTTAAGTCTTTCAGCCCACAGAAGTTGACAGTGGCTTAGATCATCAACTGATATTCATTTGCCTCTTTGAGCTGCTTCCTGTTCTCCAAAACCTATGAACACTTTGCCCAAATATTCTACAAGTTGGAATGGAACTTGCACAGAGGTTGACCAACTGTCCCAAATTGCCAGAACTGAGAGATTTCTGAGGATGCAGGACTTTCAGTGCTAAAAATTAAAAACTTGCAAGAAAACTGGAACATTTGGTCACCCTACCTGTCAGCCTGAGTAACTGTACACTTTCACTAATATTATCTCGCTTGTCCTCAGCAAAACCCTGGGACAGAATCTATTTTTCAGATGAGGAAACTGAATCACAGTTTCTCTGTGATTCAGAGAAATTCAGTAATTTCTAAAGTGTGCAGGGTTGTGAACTGCAGAGCTGAGTCTGCCAGATGGGCCAAGTAGTGGTTTAATGACCTGGGCTCTGGAGTCAGACTGCCTAAATCCCAATTCCCATATCTGTAAAAATAGGGATGAAAATAAAATGTACCACCCCATTCTGTAAAGACTAAGAGAGATAATTCATTTAAAGCACCCAGCACAATGCCTGGGGCTTAATTAAGTGCTCACTACTGGAAACTCTCATGACTCTATGCTATTGCTAAAAGAATGAGATATGGAAAGAGTTCTGTCTTCTTTGTATTAATATAAAAGGTTGAGAATATCCCCAAAATGTCTTTCTTTCCCTTCATATCTAGTTATCCATCTATCATCAAAGTGTTTTCCCAAATATTTTTAAAAGCTACACTTCCAGCATTTACTATGTCTTCTGAGTTCCACATTCTGATCACAAGCTGTGCCTACCAGGGCCTTCTTTTATTCAACCTACATTTAGCTGTGTCTTTCACATGCTCAAAGGGAGTAAAGGTCAGTCAAGGTCTACTTAAAGAACAAATCCTGCTTGGGGTACCTGAGTAGTTCAGTCATTAAGCATCTGCCATTAAGCGTCTGCCTTTGGCTCAGGTCATGATTGAAGGTTCTGGGATCAATCCTACACTGGGCTCCCTGCTAAGCAGGGAGCCTTCTTCTCCCTCTTCTCCTCACTTATGTTCTCTCTTGCTATCTCTGTCTCTGTCTCTGTCTCTCTCTCTCAAATAAATAAATAAAATCTTTAAAAACAATCCTGCTTGATCCCACCCTAAGTGATTTGGTGAGCACAGGGACTTCATCTGCTTTATTCACCTCTGAGTTATCTGTTACTCCAATCATTTCAGATTCCCAATAAATATTTATTGAACTCATTAATTCATTCAGTCAATATCATTCCCCCACTAGCTACCATTCTCATAACTCTGTATCTGGAATAAGTCATTCCATCCTGAGTCTTGTTTTACAGTAATTTATAACCCTCATCTTACGGTTGCTAATTTTCTAAAACTTACAAACAAACTGAGTCACAAGAAGAAAATTGTTCAGACTACATAAGAATCAAGTAATGAATGAAGTTAGAGTAGAAGGAATGCCAAACCAGAAGTCAGAAGAACTAGAAGCCAAATTTGCCATTATTCAGTTCTGTACCTTTGAGAGGAAAGAAAAGGCAATGAGAAAACATTTGTATAGCCCTTACTATGAGCCAACTCTGTGCTAAAAACTTTCTACAGATTTTTTTTCAATTTAATTCCTCTGCTAAGAAGGTATTTCTATCACAGTTTTAAGAGTAAAGAAACTAAAACTCAGGGAGATTTTTTTTATCCAAATTATATTTAATATGAAGATTTGAACCCAGGTCCATTGACTAGAAAGTATAGATTCTTTTTATTTTCTCACCACCACAAAATTGCCTCCTTAAAATAAGAAATCATAACAGAAAATTGCTTCATTCAAACAGTCTCTAGTTTATGGGCCCAACAAGCTTCCCTTGAATCAGGTCATGCCATGAATCAGTCTTAATCCAGGTAAAATGAGGAGTTGAACTAAATGATGCCTTTCACATTTTAAATCCTATGACTTGGTGCCAATGTGCTGAGGTTCACTCTAAAAAGAAATTGCTAGTTGAAGCACTCAGAAGAAGGCAGCCTGTGTGTTCAAGCATCCATCCTTCTAGCATTATCAATCTGCCACATTAATATGCTAATTGCAAGGGAGGAAATGTGGAACTAATTCCATGTTTCATTCAAATAAGGGCATCCAGGTAGCACCAAGATACTAGAGAATCAAAATCAGCATGATTGCATTGACTTGGAGTGTGTCATGGCAGGAGAACAGAAAATGTTCTTCCATCACATCTCCTTAACATGTTCATTCCAAACAGTCCAACAGAAAGAAAGCTCTTCTCTCCTTTTTCTTCTGGTGTTGGCATTGTCCAACACATAAGTCACACTGGCAGCCTCCTCCAGCCCTCCAGGAGCCCATCAAAAAGTAATAACCCTGATGCCTTGGGGCTGGGTAAATCTGTTGCTTTCAGAGTCCCCACCCAGCTTTGAAGGGTTGGCTGACTTGAATAGATGGGGCTAAAAGAATGTTCCAGTTGGCTTTTTCAGAATCTTGACTAATTGAACCATCTGGTGGAGGACAAAAACCATATCATTTGGGGCATGATGATTTTAAATAAGTTGCCAGCATGTGCTGGATAAAAAGGATTGGTAGCCTATTGGTGATAATTACAGGAGAACTTAGCACATCTGCCAAAACAGACCTTGACATACAACTTCTTAGATGCAAAATTACCCTTTTTTCCTCTGTGGCCCCTGTTCTGATCCACAAAATCAAATATGTGCTTAGATTTTTTTTCACATTCATTGCCCAAATAAGGACATTCCTAGATTCTTCTTTTCCTTTCTTTACTAAGAACAAACCTAACACATTAAAATGTGAGTCACCTACATTTATAGGGCCCATTTAAGTCCCCCTGTCTTATCCCCTATACCACCTATCCACAAAAAAGTGTAGTAAGCACTAGCTTTGCCTAGTGGCTGATATCACCATTGTATCTTTCCTCCATAGTAAATGTGTATGTATCTAAGATGTGGAAACCTGGTGTGTTATGTGGGGCTCCTCAGAAACAGAGCCTGAGGGAAGAAGAAAAGAAGGAAAGAAAAGAAAGAAAGAAAGAAAGAAAGAAAGAAAGAAAGAAAGAAAGGAGAGAAAAGAAGGAAAGAAAGAAAGAAAGAAAGAAAGAAAGAAAGAAAGAAAGAAAGAAAGAAAGAAAGAAGAAAGAAAGAAAGAAAGAAAAAGAAAGAAGAAAGAAAGAAAGAAGAAAGAAAGAAAGAAAGAAAGAAAGAAAGAAAGAAAGAAAGAAAGAAAGAAAGAAAGAAAAGAAGGAAAGACAGACAGACAGAGACAGACTTGAGAGGATGATTCAGGGGCAAGTGATCTGTTAAAGAAATGTTCCCAGGATAAATCAGTAAGGGAGAAGCAGGACTGAGGGGAGAGAGAGAAGCTAAGCCAAGGTTTGATTTCTGGCAAATCCACATGGAGAATAAGTCTGATCCCACAGGGAACTCTGGAATGTAAATCATATACCTCAGAGTTTGTTTCAATTCAAGCAAAGAAGCTAGGCTTTTGTACTTCTGCACAAGTCATTTGCTGGCTAAGAGCAGGCTTGGGCAAGTAAATCCCAGGCATTTCTACTCCTCTGCAAATTGGGGTGAAGCCATTCCAATCGCCTAGAACACCCAGCAAGGTCCTTCAAAAACACCCAGCAAGGTCAGGTCAGAGAAGAAAAAGCACCAAGAGAAAGGTACGTGAAGGAGATCCAAGAAGATCTAGATGGAGCGTGACAGTGTCTGCTACACACATAAAGTTTTTCTCAGTCATCAAAGGTTTAGTGCAAAATAGGCATGTTAGCCTTGGAAAAGAAAAGGATCCAGGAGGAAGAATGCGGATGGCAGAAAAGTTAAGGGACAAGACGTGAGGAGGTACTCCTGATTAAGAGGACATGGGACTCCGTGAAGGCATCTGCCATCAAAACACTTTCTAGCTGAGGGAGAGGATGTGGAAGGACATGGAGATACTGCTATACAACACAAACATCCATGGAAATAGCTACTGAGCAGGGTAAGGAAGGGAGAAAATAAACAGCAGACAGAAGGGCAGCAGATCAAGATGGGGTTCTACTCCTGGCCCACCATGAATTGTCTGTGACTTTGGACAAGCCATTTTCCCTCTCTTCATCTCAGCTTCCTCCTTTGTAAAATTAGAGTTAACCAAATTAGGACTTTCTAATACCTACTATAAGGAGCACCGGGATTTCATGAGCTATTAATAGCTATTCATGGAAAAGAGTTCTGAAGACATAAAATTTTGGGAATACTCCTGGAAATCCACATTAGCATAGTGAAAGTCCTGCCTTGAAGAAATTGGTTTAACTGTTTCAAGTTATTGTTTCTTTACTTGATCACAGGACTCTTTTGGGTCCAAATATGTAGAATCTTCTCTCAGGACACTGATGTTTGGGAAACTGAGGGTCATACTGCTGTATAGTGTTGAGTCCATTTCACAACTGAACCACTCTTGCATTAAAAAATTAGATGAAATAAAAATATGTGATGGAGACTCATGACTATCAAAAGGCAGCCAAGAAACTCAGTGATAACATTTGCAGCTGCCAGGTACTCAGAAGTTAACCTGTTCCAATCACTGCAGCAAGCACTTTATAAATACTGTTTGATTTGATTTCCATAGGGACCTTGATAAATATTTTTATCTCCATTTCCCAAATGATGTAAGCAAAGCTCAGATAGGTTAATAATATGCCTTGATCTCATAATCAGTTTTAAAACCAGAAGCCACCTTCTAGCATCCTTGGTCTTCATCATTACCCAAATTCTGTGGGGGCCGTTGTTTCCCATCCTTCTCAAGCCACTCTTCATGTGTTAGACCCTTTGTCTTTTTGTCACCTCACCTTTGTTACATCATCCATAAAATGGGGACCATGCACTGGTCATCACGTATATTTGGAAGCTCTCACAAAATCATTATAAAGTGCTTTTCAAATAAAAAGGACTCTAAAATAATGTTATCACTTTGCTAGACTAGTGATTTGAAGCTGATGTTAAAGACAAAAATAAAGTCCCATTTTAGCTATATGACTTTTGAGAAAACTGTTTTCATGAATCAATGAGGGGAATTATGTGAGCATTACAGGGGAAAGACATGATGAGTAAGCAATGACATTGTCTGGGGTTAAAGTAAGAGCTAATTTTGCTGAGGTTCTGTTATATTTTCTCTAACCCTTTTCTTTCTGTCACCTTCTACTAGACTTCCTTGTACCAAGGTCTAAGAGATGTTTCCCTACCACTGTTTGTATGATTCTAGAAATGCCCTTTGCTACCCCATACCTATCCGGGTTTTAAGACCCTATTTAGGTCTTGAGTCCTCTGTGATGTTCACACTGCAGGTGTCACTCTCTCCTGTGCAACCTTGTAGTCAGTACTACCCAATGTTGTCATTGACTATTCCCACCTGTATTGATCTGGCCTGTCAAGCAAACTATAATTGCCTGTCTGAGTTTTCTCAGGTTGCTATTACAAAAATATCACAGGCTGGGTAGCTTAAACAACCAATATTTGTTTCTCACAGTTTTGGAGGTTAAGAAGTCCAAAGCCAATGTACCAGCAGATTTGGTGTCTGGTGAGACCCCACTTCCTGGTCCATAGACAGCTATCTTCTCTCAGTGTCTTCACTTGGCAGGGGGTGAAAGAACTCTGCCTACTTTCATGAAGTTTCCATCCTGCTAGGAGAAACCGAGCATAATCCAGTAAACCAACCAAGATATTGTTATCAACATCCAGGGGTGCCTGGGTGGCTCAGTCAGTTAGGTGTCTGCCTTCAGCTCAGTTCATGATCCCAGGGTCCTGAGATCGAGCTCCACATGGAACTCCCTGCTCAGCAGGGAGTCTGTTTCTCCCTCTGCCTCTGCCCCTCTCCCCACTCATGCCCTCTCTCTCTCTCAAATAAATGAAATCTTAAAAAAATATATATCCAAATGCATCAACAGCATAAAAGATCTTGAACTCTTCTAGTCCCAACACTATCCTTTCCAGACCCAAAGTCCAATTCCTCTTGGACAGGGGTCAATGGATTTTTCCTATAAATGGCCAGATAGTATTTTCAGCTTTGCAGCCTCACGGTCTCTGTCAGAACCACTCATTTTGTACTGTGCAAAAGCAACCACAGATAATAAATAAACAAATGGGTGTGGCTATGTTCCAATAAAAAAATTTATAAACAATGAGATTTTGATTTCATATAATTTTTCAATGCCACAAAATATTCTTCTTCTTTTGATTTTTTTCAACCATCTAAAAATGTAAAAGCCATCCTCAGATCATAGGATATATGAAAATATGCAGTATTTGGCCCAAGGGCCATATACTTGAAGCCAAATTCCTGCTTGAAGAGGGTGCTGGCTAGAAGAACAGGATCTCTAACAGCCCCTCCCCATTTAGTTTCTTATGTGGCATCACTCCTATGGGCTCAATATATGTCATACTGCATATATTACATATAAACATAAGCCAGATTTTTTATTCCCCTCCATGGAGTTCCCCTGGGGCCTCAAGGGTCTAATAGCCAGAGTGAGCACATTTTGCCAACAATCCCCACTTTCCATAATGGAATTTAATTATTTGGCCTGAAAAGCATTTAAGCTTCACTATACAGAAAGAGTCAAATAAATAAATAATAAAGGGGCACATTTTGATAGCACCTGCCTCAAAGATCTTAAAGGCACTGTCATGCCTGCTTTAATATTTTATGGTGTAGAAATGTGACTGTTACCAGGTCGTAAAAATATACTGCTTTTTATACCAGGTCAAAATCTAGGGCCAGTAGTCCTGTTTTGTGGCAGGATGCAGAGAGCCAGTCAGAAAAGAGGATAGAGTTACCTTTTTTGAAATCTGAAGAGAGCTATTTAAAGATGATGGACCAGATAAATGCATATTGTTTTTTTTTTTTTTCTCCTGCATCTCAAAACAGAAGGCTTCAGAGTCTGCTGGCAGCTGGTGCAACATTCATTATTTACCACTGAAAAGCCAAGAATCTCAGCCTCTGACCCTCCATTGTTGCTTAGGCATATTCTGGGAAGAGCCGAGGGGCAGGCAGGTGTTTCCAGGAGCCAGTAACACTTGGTTTCTATGCAAACACTCCAAATCTTCAAGTTGGAAGTGACACTACCAATGATCTATCCCAGCATCCTACAACCTGGAAGAAAAATTTGCAGTATCACTAACTGAGGATGATACCGTCATGGGGCAGGGAGTTTATCCACTCCCTGGCCTTAGTCATCACTGGAGACAGAACTGACTGTTATTTAATTTTCACAACAATCCCCAAAATAGGAACCATTTTAATGTCTGTTTTAAAGAAAAGGAAACTGAGGTTATCTAACCTGCTCAAAAATAACACAGTGAGTAAGGGGCAGAGCTGGAAAAACCCCAGTTTTTCTGGCTCTTGAAGGAGACTGCTACCAGCCTTCCCATTAGCCTCACCTCCCACCTCTTAAAACTCTTTGGTGTAACAAAGTCCTCCTAAATATGTGAGCTGCCCAGAGTTCCTGCCTAAGGAAAAGGACAATTTCCAAGACAGAGATGAAAAGGAGAATGAGAGAGAGGAGTAACAACGTCACAGGTAGAGTTAGGTACTAGCAAAGCTAATAACTGATTTACAAGCAAACAAATGCAGAGAAAGGTTTTTGGCACTATAAAACAGAGATTAATTAATACTAGATTACAATGGAATTCCTATAGAATTACACTTGATCCAGACCCCAGAATAAAAAAGGAATTCAACATGATTAATGCTTCAAATAGCAAGGAACATTAGAATGATTTACCTCTTATTACTAAAAAGGGCTGCCAGATTGCTTAAAAAAGCTCTGGCTGGCCCAGGATATTGCTATCTCCAGTGCAATCAGCAATCTGAGTTTACTCATTTGACAGGAGCACCCGACTCTTTGCCAACTCTGCTTCGTTTTACATATCTGTTTTTCTCCTTTCCTCTCCCTTACCCCTCCCTTTCTCTCAGTTTGGAGGAATTCTAAGATCCCCAACAAGCTCAGCTGGGTAACCAGCTGGGTGCAGAAGAACCAGCACAGGCAATGGGTGGCACAAGCAAAGCCAGCCTGGACACGGGTACCAGCTGATCTGCAAGCTCTGAAGGGGCTCCTTTATTTTATCTTCTCATTTTTGCTGTTCGGAAAAATCTCTGCTGGTGAGTCATTTGTGGCCATAGGTGTTTAAAGCATTTATATGAGGAGAAAGACAGATTGATGCCTTTAGCGCAGCCTGCCTGCTCTGGTCTAAAGAGAGGTCAGGAGGATGACAAGAATACTAAAGCTTAAGACGACAGAGTCGGCGCCAACATGCATTTAAGCAGAGACTCAGAGTCCAGAATTCCTGGACATCATAAAGAATCTATTATCATTGTGGTTACTCTCAGCAAGACCGATTTCATTACCATCCGTCTTCATCCACCACTGCTTAGTGAATAAATATTAAATATGGAACTTTTCCTGGACTCAAGTCACTGAGGCCGAGAGGAAGGGAGTTATGTAACCATGTGATCTCTGCACACCTCATAACTAGAAGGAGAACAGATGAGGCAAGAGGGTTGGGTGGGGGTAGGGGGGCACCGGGGGAGGGAAACACTGTAGAGTGAGATAAGATCATTAGCTCTACTGAGTCGAAAATAAGGGTTCAGTTCTCGGTTGAGTAATAATTCTCTTTTCAAGGTGGGCAATATTTAAGCAATCATCTCTTGAAAATTGGTCATTACCACCAGCTAATAACTGATTTGTTAGTTAATAGCCCAAGGTGAAGCCAAGGGCAGCAAATGCTCTGGCATACTATTCTCTGATGGCAGGATTAACAGATTTCAAGGGCATTATTGCTATTATGAACCATGTTCATTGATTTATAACAACACTAATATGTTTTATAAAAAAAAAAAAAAGTGGGTGCAATGTCCTGGAAAAATTCATCATTGTCTGGTGCTTTGAAGTTGAATAGCCATGATAGCATATCCTAGAGAGACACCCTCTGGTCCAGTTCTGGGCGTCATCAAGGTCTAGGCTGGGCCTGGGCATTCTGCACAATGTGGAATTAGAGAATCCAGAGCAACATCACTCAGACGGGTCCAGGTTATATCTGTAATTACAAAAATGCCACTTCTCCCCCTAATAATGTCCTGATTGTGAATTTTTATTAAACCTATCACTATCGGGCAGCCCGGGTGGCTCATCAGTTTAGTGCCACCTTCAGCCCAGGGCATGATACTGGAGACCCGGGATGGAGTCCCATGTCTGGCTCCCTGCATGGAGCCTGCTTTTTTTTTTTTTTAATTTTTTTAATTGGAGTTCAATTCGCCAACATATAGCATAACATCCAGTGCTCATTCTGCCAAGTGCCCCCCTCAGTGCCCATCACCTAGTCACCCCAACCCCCTGCCCACCTCCCTTTCCACTACCCCTTGTTTGTTTCCCAGAGTTAGGTGTCTCTCACATTTTGTCACCCTCACTGAAATTTTCACTCATTTTCTCTCCTTTCCCTTTATTCCTTTTCATTAATTTTTATATTCCCCAAATGAATGAGACCATATAATGTTTGTCCTTCTCCAATTGACTTATTTCACTCAGCATAATACCCTCTAGTTCCATCCACCTCAAAGCAAATGGTATTTGTCATTTCTAATGGCTGAGTAATATTCCATTGTATACATAGACCACATCTTTATCCATTTATCTTTTGATGGACACTGAGGAGCCTGCTTCTCCCTCTGTCTGTGTCTCTGTGTCTCTCATGAATAAATAAAAAAAATCTTTAAAAAAATTATCACTATAAAGTCTAGAAGGATAAACAGTAAGATTTTATAAGGGGCACCTCTGAAAAGTGGAATTGGCATGAGCGAAGAGCAATAAGCATTCTTTTTTTTTTTTTTACTTTAGAATTGGTTTCTTTTTTGAATTTTTCATAAAGTTGGCTCAAAAAAAAAATCTTTCCTAGGGAACCTGGAATCATTTCTCCTTCACTTCTTATAAAAGTCCTTTTCCCCTCTTCTTCCTTGTGGGTACGACTCTAATTGTATGCTTCAAAGAAGGTAGGACTCCTCTCAATTCCCAAGAATATATTTTAATTAAGCTAATCATGGTAATTCCAATTCTCTTCCAGTGATTGATTTAAGAGTGGACATGTAACCCAGTTCAAACTAATAAGATTAAGGAGAGATTAGTAGAGGAATTTCTGGGGAAGGTTTTCTTGCTCCTAAAATCAAATGTACAAGACAGAAGCCTAATTTTCCACTCTCGGCTTAGCTGGAGAGGATGTGATGCCTGGACTTGCTACAACTTTATTGTGATCAAGAAAAGGTATCAGTCCAAGGACAAAAAGCAAATATGCTAAAGAAGGCAGAGCAAAAAGATGGAAATAACCTAGGAATCTCACTTGGTTGAGCCTCCAAATGAACCAATCCTGCCACTACCCTACCCTATCTTCAAACTTATGATTTGACACAACAAAAATGCCCAGATTATTTACTGCATTTTTCATGGGGTTCTTATTATTTATAGCTGACAACCCAATCTGATAAACACCTTGTACTGCCTCAAGAAATACAAGACCCACAGAAAGAAAATGTGGTCAGCATCATGACACTTGCTGAAGATGCAGGATTTAAAATATCCAGAACATTTAAGTAAGTTCATACAACTGAATGATTTCTTGTACCCTAAAAATTAGGTGGGGTCTTTTCCATGACAAACACAAAATGAATATATGTACATTAGCCAGAAAAATTAACACTTACCTGTGGCTAACCCAAAGCCCTCAAAAGAAATCAGAGTGCACCTGGTGGAAATCAATTGAGATACTCAGCAAAAATCAATCCATACCTGATAGAGTTAGAGGACTTTATTTCTCAGCCAGGGGTACTGGGAAGAAGGAAGATGGTGTCAAGGCTGATCTTAAAGTCAGGCCTGGAAGTGGCCTACAACACTGCAACCCACATGTTAGTGGCCAGAACTGTCATATGCCCACCTAACTGGGGAGGAGGCTCAGAAAGATAGTTTAACTATGTACCTGGTAACAAAGTAACAGAATGTGCACCCAGAGGGCTAAAAGCTGTGCATTCATTCCCCATAGACCCATGACTGACCCATGTCTACTGCAGACTACATCTGACCAGACTCAAGTCTTTTCTAAGAGCTTCCTCTCTGGGTTTCAGTCTATGAGACCTGACAAAGATCTCTTGCTTGACCAAACTTGAGTAAATCTAGCTGAACATTTTCCTAGGCTCATCCGCATACTCCTTGTAAAATCTAGTTATAGCAAGAACCCTGCCAAGTCAACTTAACCAGAATTCTCCACCCTAGTTATTAGATCAGATTCCTCATCTTCCACCATGCCCTAGGTGATGTCTGATAGCCCTGGCCTATATTCAGCAAGAACCCTGTTAGGCAAGTTTAGCCAGAAATCCCCATTACACTTGATGTTTTCTCTCATAATTGTCCATCCACTGATTCCCCACCTTGATCCTTGGTTTATACTGTATACAGAGCTGATCCTAATGTAAAATCCACTGTAAAATCCCACTGCAGTGGTGCTGAATAAAGTCAGCCTTATCATCCTAACAAACGTCACTGAAGTCTTTTTGCTTAAGAGACTAAAAGCATGACCTTTGGGGAGATAAAAGCTGGAGAGATGGATACTCTCATATATGATGGATTCCTCTGGAAAAATTACCATTGGTTTGAGAAAAATTATAAACCTTCCTGGATCTTTCACCTTTCCAGAAAAACTGATCTTCCCCCTTCCCCTTTAGGAATTTTATATTAATTAATTAATATATATTAATATATATATCTCCATATATATATGGGATAAACTCCTAATACTGAGTTTAAATAACATTCTTTAATGTGGACCCATAGCATTTCCTTTTGGTTGTCCATTTCATAGAAAAAAATAGTCGGAGAAGTCCTAACCCAAGGTTGGCAAAGACTCTTTGATCTAGGGATCACTTCAAGGCATTCACCACTCACAGTCCAAGTCCATCCAGTTTATCCTCAGAAAACCTTCCCAAAGTACCTGGAAGGAAATTCAGTTTCAATTAAACATCAATGAGGTGATGTCAGGTTTACATTCAATAGGATAATTATTAATTCAATATCAAATTATTAATTTATGGCAGAAACTAAAGTATGGATGCTGTCATATTACAGCATGAATAATAGAGACCAGACATCGGACCACACTTTGAGAATCTCTAATATAATTGATTGCCATTCCAAACTGGTCCCCTCTGGGCAGAACCACGGGACCAGTTTGCCCTCTCAATCTGAGCAGAAAAGTCCTTTTCAATCTGATTGAAAAGGACTTCTATTTTATGAATGATCAACCTCACTCAAAGATGACCTTTTTTTAAGGATTTATTATTTATTTATTTATTTGAGAGAGGGGGAGCACAGGGATGGGGGGAGGGGCAGAAGGAGAGGGAGAGAGAAACTCTAAACAGGCTCCACACTGAGCCTGGAGCCTGAGGTGGGGCTTGATCTCAGGACCCTGAGATCACAACCTCAGCCAAAACCAAGATCAAATGGTTAACTGACTGCACCACCCAGGTACCCCTCAAAGATGACATTCTTAATATTGAAAATAAAAGCCAATTTGACCGGTGAAAATGTTACAAGCAAAAACTTTTTTTTGCTTTAAGATGAGTTTTTTTATACTATAAGTTACTTATCCTTATAATCTCTAGATTTATTGAGTTCTTACTATTTGTCACAAACTGTTCTAGAAGGCTTTACATATTTTATTTTATTTACTCCTCTGAATAATACAATGAGGTGCAGACAAACCCTATCTTTAACAGATGAGGACAGTGATGAATTTACTTAAAGTCACATTAATACATCATATTTGTATCCAACCCTACAGGTTATAAAAATACTTTTGCTTGTGTTATCTCATTTGATACTTATAACAACACAGAGGGTTGGCAGAGTGTATCATATATTTCCCTTTTAGAGATGAAAAAACAGATGCTAAGAGAAGTTAGGTAACTTGGTGAACATCTCTAAGAAAATGTTGAGGCCAGGACTCAAATCAAGATCTTCTGACTCCCAATCTCATTGCTCCACATTACATTACTCTATTTTTAAAAACACCCACAGTGGGGCACCTGGATGGCACAGTCAGTTGAATGTCAGACTCTTGATTTTGGCTCAGGTCATGATCTCAGGGTCATGAGATCGAGTCCCACATTGGGTTCAGTGCTTAGTGGGGAGTCTGCTTGAGATTCTCCTTCCCCTCTGGCCCTCTGCCCCTGCTCTTGCTCTCTCTCTCTCTCTCTCTCTCTCAAATAAACAAATAAATCTTTTTTTTTTTTAAAGCACCCACAGCCATTTCCTTTTAAGAGAGTGGACTGAACCAAAAAATTAACTTTGGGGTATATCTAATGTTCCTTAATAGAGTCAACCCAAAAGTAACACGAAAAGAAAAGATAAAGAAACAAAATGCTGCCTGAACAGTGTGTTAAAACAGCTCTTCCTTTGGTAGAAAGAAGAGAATGTTTGTAGGAGAATCAGCTCCATTATGTCCACCTATGAGAACATATAAATTGGATTGAAGGACCTACAAGCATTGAGTCAAGAGCAAACTCAGCAATAAATTTCAATGCTCAGAGGTATGAAATACTGGACAAAGCTGCTCTCCTCCAGGAAGCTCTTTCCAACCCCATCACTTCACAATGATTCTTCCTTCTTGTGAATGTGTATTTCTCTCACAGTCTATATCACACAATGTAGTGCCTGATGATATCCGGGATTGACTACCTTTTACATATTATAAATACATGTCTAGACATTTGACTTCTAGAAAGTAGAGACCACATCTCCCTTTTACTTTTGAATCTACCAAAAGATGAGCACCATTCTGGGTCCAGATGAATGATTACTAAAAGATGAAAAATATTTCTAATGATAATAGCCATTCCACTAAAACACTAATGTATGATAAAGCTAACCATTTATGAGTGTGTCACGCTGTATTGAGACTTCATTCTGTGATGTCATATTTCAGTGTACATAATTTGAACCATGTCAAATATTACGCACCCAGAGCTACACAATAAAGGGGCCTGTTTAAGACAGTTTTCCCACATTTATGCAGATAATATCATTTAAAACCTACTACTAAATTTTAAAATCCCAGAAATGAAAAGATAGAGATGGCTGGTTAAATATTTGTTATTTATACACAGTATGTAAATCAATCATAATAAAAATACATTGTAGACATTCCCACTTAGAAATTTTCATGAAAGCAAGCCTTTAAATCTCTATTTCTGTTTAAAGAAAAATGGAACTATTTTCACAACTCAGTTGCCTAATGAACTGTACATATTTTTTCCATTGTCTTGAAGGATGAGCAGAAATGAATGGGAGAGGCTATGTTTGGCAATGATATTACTGATTATTGGAAAATCTTTTACTGTCTTTACTATACAGACTTCCAGTGATTTACACATTGAATTTGTAAGCATCAATATATAATAACATATAAAGTAGTTGACAGCATAAAAAAGTTGATGGTCAGGAACAGACAGCAGAAAACTCTGTTCATTGCCATTTATCATGCTAAGAACAGAGGATAAGAACAAATAACTCACTGTGCTTTATTTCTGCATAAATACCTCCACACTATCTCCCTCAGTCTGAGAACCAAGGCCATGTCCCTGGACACAAAACCCCACTTACTTAGGCAAAACATCCTGCACAATAAGAAGTCAGCATGCTAAGCCTTTGTGTAGGTATATGCTTGCTGCGTGCACATTTGCCAAGACCTTACAAATGCCTATAACTGCATAATAGATATGGCTACACATTAAAACTACTGTTTCCAATCAAGCTCGATAGCACAAGAAATTATTCATGAACTGGTCCATGAGTGCAGTTCTTAACCTAACTAGTCTCTCTGACTCATTGGTATCCATGACCTTGGATGCATTTATGACTATGATCTAGAAATGCAAGTGGGTGGAAACACAGACTTCTTCAGAAAGCCAGAACAAATCTCAAGTCTAGGGACGATGAAGGCTTCCTGCCAGTCAGCCCTAGGGAAATAGTGCACAGTTCCCAACATCTTTATTTTTATTTACAAAACTGACCTGAAAAACAACTCCAGATTCTGGTACCTGTTAAAGCAAATACTTACAGACAAAGATAAGTGTTGGAGAAGATTGGCAGCATATTTGGGCAATTACAGGACAGAATATGTTTCCAACATAGCCTTGAAATTCTTGATCCACGGTGAGAAAAAAAAAACCCTGAGCTGAGACACTAGTTCTGACAGCACAAACTAGTTAGCAGCCTTAAGCAAGATGACTGAAACTCTGAGGGCATTTGTTGCCTCACCGTTCAAATGATGATGACACTACAGAACCGTCTACAGCAGTCATTTGCTAAATTTAAAAAAGTATAAGGATTACAACTCATTGGCTTAGTTCAGACCGCTATAACAAAAATACCATAGACCGAGTGGCTTATAAACAGCAGAGATTTATTTCTCACAGTTCTGGAAGCTGAGAAGTCCAAGATCAAGATGCCAGTAGATCTGGAATCTGTGAGAGGCAGCTTCTTGGCTTGTAGAGGGCTATCTTTCGATCATGTCTTCACAAGACAGAGAGCCAAGAAAGGAAGAAGCAAGCTCTCTCGTGCCTCTCCTTATGGAGGTACACATTCCATTTATGAAGATTCCACTGTCGTGACCTAGCCGCCTTCCAAGGGCCCCACTTTCTAACAACCACATTGGGGGATAGGATTTAAATACATAAATTTTGAGGCAATGTAAATATTCAGTCCATACCATGACCAAAGTTTTGACAATTTTACCCATTGATTCCTTCAAATTTTTGAGGTGGGTACTATTGAGTCCTCCAAGTTTTAATAGCTACATTATGCCTTAAATCTAGGTATTCTGAGACAGCATTTCCCAAAGCATGTGCTATAGACTACAGGTTCCAAAGCCAATTCGCAAAGAAAAAAATTTGTGATTCAAAAGAAGAAAACACAGTATACCATAACCTCATTTTGTATATTCAGTATCTATACTATACTAGTATATTAAAAGGCACTTAGAAGTCCTGAAATAAAGAAACTTTGCTTTGTTTATCTCATATCCCTTGACTCCTGCTGGCTTCCACTGCCCCTATTTGCACTTCTTTGTCTAAGGCCTCTCTTTCCCTCTCCTCTCCTCTCCCTCCTTCTCTCCATCCTCCACCCTCATCCCAAGCCTCAAAAGACCATTCTGCTTCCTTGTAGAGTAGGCCTGAAATACCAGGAAATTAACTCACACCCCCAAGAGAAGCTCCTCAACCAATAACTGGGTGTAATTATCCCAGTCCTCTGCTGCTTGGTTGGGATAACTTTGAGGCATGATACTCTCTACTACCTCCCATAGTTTGGCCATGAAATTAAAATCTAGTCACCCACAGTGGTTGCTGTCTTTATAAAGTATCAACACTTAGAAGCCTTCTCTTCTTCACTATCTTACTTCCCCACTCCTCATTTTCCAAATAAACTAGTTGCCCACAAATCTTACTGCAGGGTCTACTTCTGGGAGAACACAAACTAATATGCCCATGGTTTCCCACATAAGTTTGAGGACAGATCTGTTTTTACATAACACTTTTTTTTTCAATTAGCCAAAACTGTTGGTGGCAAGTGAAACCCAGTACAAAGGGGCTAAAACAGAAAAAGTAATTTATTTAAATCCAAGGATAGACTGCCTTTAAGCCTAGGGGACTCAGGCTCTTGGACAATGTCAAGTTGACTTGCTCTGTCTCTATTTCTAGGCTCTACATTCCTTTGTGTTGGCTTCATTCAAGCAGGTTCTCTACACAAGGCAGAAAGATGACCATCAGCACCAAGCTTACATCCTCTCTTTTCAGGAGCCCCAAGAAAAAAAAGGAGCTTCTCTTTCCCAGTGGTTCTAAAAAGGGCCCAGGATGAATCTCATTAGACTGTCTTTAGTCACATGGTCATCTCTACACCAATTCCCAAGACAGATGTGATAGACTATGCTGACTGAACAGTCCTGGGCCATCTGTCCACCCCTGCACTTAGCCACACCCAAACCACTTGTACCAACAGTGAGGAGGATTATTAGTTCCTCAAAGGCAAATCAGGGCGTTATTCTTAACAAAGAAACAGTATCAGGACAGGCACAAATAACAGATGTCCACTCCACCCTTTAACATTCTACAGCACTCACTCAGGGAGATGCTGTTCTACAGCATTCACAATCACTTCTCCAAAATTCCTGAAAAAGTCTTTCTCAGAAACAGCTGAAGTGCACTTTGGAAAGAATTCAATCTCTCTGACAATTTCATGTCAGCCCAATACACTCTTTATACATGACCATTTTACTAATGTTACCCATTCTCTACTTGACTTCTTGATTTGGATAAATTCAAAGAAGTATTTATTATCATCTTGGCATTTCTTGTCAATGAAATTCAGTTCCTTTCCATCAACCTAGATCCTTATGATAAAATTTCCTTACCGTTCCTAACAAAAAAACGTGATCAAGTAAGCTTTAAGCAAATGGGAGAACACATTCACAGCAATGAAAAGACTAAGAAAAGAATACTGGAGGTTAGAAATATACTCTATAAATCACCCATCCTCTAGTGGAATTTTTTTTCTTTCACTTTCCTGTCTTTCCCATGGGAAAAAAGATTAAAACCCCCAAACAAACAAACAAAAAACAAATGGGGGGGGGGGGAAACACAGAAGAATAAAACTGCACACTTGTGGTTATACTGGTTTTCCTAGAATTTACTACAATGCCAAAAATTAATTAATAATTAATGGCAAGCATGGGATCTCAACCAACATCACATGAAGAAAAGGAAAATACCTCAAGAATGTTCTAATTGGCAAGGAAACACTCATCTATGTCTTGAATCACCAAAAGCGAAGGGCGAGTTTCACATACCAACCTTGAAAAGTATTATTGGTTTTCAAATTCTAAAACAATATACTATTGCCTTTCCATTTTTTTTCTATTTCTTTTCTCTGTTCCTAAACTCATTCTCCTCGAGGAATCTCACTGAAACAGAAAGACTCATCTATATTATTAGAGGAACCATTATGCCACTTTCTTTCATCTTGCTTTAATCATTCTCCACTTTTTAAAAGAAGCATCCTAGGTCATTCCTTTTTATGGCTCCATTAACAAACATAATACTAATATTTATCATACAAAGATGCACTTTGTATGATAATGCAAAAATACATTAAAATCATATGATTTCAAAATTCTTTGGTCTACCAATGATAAGCAGCTTTTCAAATAGAGAACAAAATCCCCCTTTGCCATTTTGTCTGTAATGTCTACTATGCTCAGGCATGTGCAAGTTTAGAGAGGGGCATGGATTAATTCAGTGCTGATATTCATGCCCCGACTAGCTATGCCCCTCACACCCACGTGCACTCCATATGCACACACTCTCATTTCATGAGATGCTACTTTTCCCCATGTACCCTGGGACATCCTCAATACTAGGCCTATGCAGCCCATGCAGGGGGGATCTTCGCTACAAAAACATGGAAAGACTCAACATTTAAATAGTGAAACATCAATCCCATTCAGCTATTAAAAAAATATTTTTCTAAAGGATATTAATGATGAGGATAAATGGAAACAATAAAACTTTTTTTAAAGAATAACAAAAATACACTCAAACATGAATTAGTAACATTCTATCTCTGGATGATAAGCTTTTGAGTAGTATTTTTCCTTAATATTTTTTCTGTTTTTCTCATATTTTCTACAATGAATATGCTACTTTATAATCAGTAGCTGGGAGACAACAAAAGATAAATAATGAAAAGTACATAAAAACCTTTGAGAAAAGTCTATGAAATGCTGGAGCAGAGCTGGTGGGACCAAGTAGATCATTACTACAAAAATCAGAGCGCTAGACTCCCCTCTACATTATTAAATGCTTGCCATCATCACCTCATAATTTATACTTATATCCACCACAACATTGGAGTCTCCTAGACTATCAATGCCACATCTCAATTCTTTCACCATCTCAAAAATGCATAGTACAGTGCTTTGCACAAAATAGGTGTTCAATAAATCTAGTGTAAATTGATTTATGAGAGCATGGTGATTAGAGGATGGATGTGAACAGGCAAGGACCATTAGGGAAGGAAAAAAATCTAAGGGTCCAGGTGCTCCAGAGCCTTGAAACATCAGGTAAATACCTGAAATCAGCTGTT
Organism: Canis aureus; assembly: GCF_053574225.1. Lineage (NCBI taxonomy): Eukaryota > Metazoa > Chordata > Mammalia > Carnivora > Canidae > Canis > Canis aureus. The sequence continues at coordinate 54,179,798 of NC_135614.1, forward strand.
GGAAGAGTCAAAGTTCCAAGAAGTCAGGCAGGGTTTTTAGGACCAGCATGTTAAAAAAAAAAAAAAAAAAAAAGCATCGAGGGAGTCAGTTGAGTCAAGGGCACTGAAAGCCAAGACAGCAAAGCACCACTGAGACTGCTTTCAACTTTCTTCTAAGCAGGGTGGTCTTAAAAGCAAGTGTGCTTTGTGGTTACCCAGAGTTGCCTCTGCATACACCAGGTCCAGATGGTTTAACTGAAAACAATTTGGCCACAGAAATTTAGCCAACTGAGCAATTTAGGCCAACAATATAAAATTCATTGGAACAACCTAGTCCTACAATATAATGTCTTTTAAAATGTCATTTATTGTTTCTTTTTCCAAATTTCAAAAACTATGGATTCTTATTAGACTAATAGGCATATCAAACTTAAAATGTCCAAAACTGAGCTCCAGATCTTGTCTCCCAAACTCTATCTTCCTGCAAACCTCATCCCATTAACACAGTTCTATCCTAGTTGTCCAGGCAAAAAACACTAGATTAATTCATGACTATTCTCTTTATCTTATACCACCCCTACACACACAAACACACACACACACACACACATACACACACACACAGGTCTTGATCACCAGGGAACACCTTTTAAGCTTGCTGTTCCTTCTACTATCATGTATTTTCCCCAAGCATCCACTTTCTTCATACCCTCATTTCCTTTAGATCCTTATTCAAAAGCTACTTTGACAAGAACTCCTCTGATGACTTGATTTAAAATTGGAACCCCCCCCCAAGATTCCATCCCCTTCTCTGCTTCATTTTTTCTGTAGTACTTTTTACCATCAAGCCAAAATATATTTTACTTAATTCTTTTGTCTATTCTCTCTCCCCACTGATTTGTACCTTCTTGCAAGCAAAATTTTCTTGTCTTTCTTGTCTATTGCTTTAGCCCCAATGTAGAGAATATGGCTGACATTTAGAAAGAGCTTGATAAATTTTTGTTGAATTGATTAACAGAATACGAGTAAGCAAAATAATTCCACCCACGCAAACATTACTCAGACTTTGATGCATAGTTGTCCAAATACTTATCTATACATTATTGTTACCCTACAAATACAGGATTACATCATAGATACTGTTTGAACCTGTATGCTTATCAGACTAAGCATTATTGGATATTTTGGATGTTTCAATTAAATCTTATTATCCCAAATTTCTACTGCAACAAAGACCAAAGAATAGGAATAATGAGCTGGAAATGAATTTGAAGTATAATAATAAATATATAGAGGAAATTGAAAATTTAAATTTTAGAATGGGCAAAAATCTTTAAAGATAAATAAAGAATGCAAAGCAGTCATAATCATGGACCAAAACTATCAAGGAATAATGTCTGAAGAACATTCATTGTATGGGGTTTTTTTCCTTTACCAAATAGTTATATTGATCAACTTATTTTTGACTAAATTGTTTTCGGTAGAATAAACTGGAGCTAGTGTTGGCAGAAGTCAATAAAGACATAGGGAGAGCCAAAAGCTCTCAGGAGCAACATGATTCTGGCAAAAGCAGGAGCAGAGGACCTAGAATCATGAGAAGATCATCATAAATGTTTCTTTGAAAGACTTCATAGCCTCAGATCATGGAAATTATTCTACACCTCAAATTTCACCATCCATGACATTAAGACAGAAACACCCCTCACCTCTTTACTCAAGGATGGACAAATAAAGATAAGCCAGACATCTCTGCAATTTTGAAGAACAGTCTTGGTTCTGTCAGTGGGCTTTCCAGAACCAAAAACCAATGAGATTGATTTTTGGAGTCCAATAACCCTCATCTCTTTTTCTTACACTGCATGGAGATTCATATGGGGGCACTGTGAAGATATGTTCCACTTTCATCACCTTTGCTGACCATTTTGGTTCCTTGACTACTAGGTATTCCTCTGAAAATCATCCAGTTGGTGAAAATTTTGAGAGTTTAGGCTGACTTCCCATCATCTGAATAAAGTGGATGGCTTTTTTTTTTTTTTTTTTTTTGTCATTTCTTTCATAAGGAAATGGAAACCAGACTCTGTTTTGTACAATCAGTTCAACTTCAACCGTTGAGTTGAGATGTCACCAGCAATAGTACTGGGTTTGGGGGCACCTGGGTGGCTCAGTCAGTTAAGTGTCTGCCTTCGGCTCAGATCGTGATCTCAGGGTCCTGGGATCAAGTCCCATGTCAGACTTCCTGCTCAGCAAGGAGTTTGCTTCTCCCCTTTCTGCCCCTCACCGCTGCATGTGCTTTCTCTGGATCTCACTCTCTCTCAATCTGTCTCTCTCTCTCAAATAAATAAATAAAATATTTTTAAAAATCATAGTGGGTGTTAATCACATACAAAGGGCATTGCTGAGGGGAAACACTCAGTTGGCATCTACAAAGGATTCAGTCTTCACATAAAGGGATGAGAAAGACCAGTCACCCTTGAGCTATTCAACTCAGGGCCATCTTGAAGAGAAATGAAGAAAGGACGTAAATAATATTCTGAACCTACTGTGTGACATGCGTGTTCTGGTGCTTTCACATGTGTTATCTTAGTTAATCCTCACAACCACCACATTAATAACAACTACCCATGATATAAGTGTCATTTTATCAATTATACAGATGAAGAAAATGCGGCTCAAAGAAATGAGGTAATTTTTAAGAAGCAATGCCAAAATTTGGAAAGTTTTTAAAATTTCTAACTCCTTGTTCATTGCCCTAGCCTAGCCCTCCACCATGCTGTATTTTTGGTCTTCAAATTTAAATGGAATAGTGGTATCTAGAGTTGGGGAAACGGGAAGAATAAGAGGTGACTGCTAAAGAATGTAAGATTTCTTTTTGGAGTGATGAAAATGTTCTAAAATTGGTTGTGGTGATGTTTTCCCAGCTCTGAATTTATGAAAAGTCATTGAATTATATTCTTTAAATGGGTGAGTTGTATGGTATGTGCATTATATCATAATAAAGTGGTTAACAAAAAATAATATTTAATGGATGTCTTTCCCTGCTATACCAATGAAGTCACCAATTTTTAATAATATATCCTGAAGTTCAAAGACTGTGCTTTATATTCCTTCATAATTTTATATGGTAGCAATAAATCAATGGTTCTTCATAGAGATGATGAAACAGATCTGAACTTCCCCATCCCAACAGGTGGGGGAAATGTCCAGTTAACTGCATCTGAATGGAGGTCAAAACCATGATCCCAAAAAGAAACAAGACAGTAAAATTTTCTCTAGCATAGTCCCTCTCCCATTTCAAGTATCTGCCCCACTCCTCACATTTCCTCCTTTTTATCACCATCACCATAATATTGCAGTTACACAATTTCATTCAGAGTCAAAATTAGAAATTAGTTAGAGAAGCTATGGTATTCTCCTGATTCTAAGATGTTATCCTTTTAAGATGAATCATCAATTTAATAACAACTTTCCAAGAAATAAAAAATGGAATACCACATTAAGTACATACATTGTACAGTAATTGAGCATTTCAGAAGTGTTCAAATGTGGGAGAAAACAACTTAGAATTTAAAAAATTAAGTAATGCCCACAAAAATGATAATCCAGTTAAAGTATGATTTCTCCACATTTGAAGAAAAACAAGATGCTTTTTTTAGAATCAGAGTGGTGATGAATCTTTAATGATAGAAATATAGCCCCAAGACTACAGAAAAAAACAGTAATATTTATTGCTGGGTTTAGTGGGCAGCTTCCCAGAATCTATCAAATGCTCAAAGGTCATGCCCTACTCATTCATTTTGGCTGGGATGAACCTTCACCCCCATTTTGCAAAAGTAATAGAAGAAGGGGGAAAGGGTATGGCTTTGGGCATGTACACTGAAATCTACATGTTCTCAGAGGCCTGGAGAAGTGTACATACTTGCTGGCACTTCATGGCCATCGCCAGTGTGCTGCAGAACTTTCAGCAAAGAATTGGTAATTGGACCACCCCAGCTCTGAAGAACTATAAAGCTTAATTTCTCATTGTCCACAAAAATAAATAAATAAATAAATAAATAAATAAATAAATAAATAAATGTTTAACAAGTTAAAGTTTTTTTTAATTAAAAAAGACTACTTAAGGGAGCACAGCAAGGGAACCAAATCCTGCCCGTAAATGAATGCTCTGGCTCTGTAGTATTGGTCAGCCCTTGCAAGGAGGACTTGGGTTGGATCTCTGCCACTGGCTAAATCATGGGAAAGATTTGCCCAGCCTAGCACTCCTTGATTCTCTTCTACCTAAAGAAATAAGACCTAGGACCTCCCCTTACCACCTCACCAAAAGGAATTAAGCAGGTCAGAGTATAAATCTCTGTTGTGCTGCTCTTGCCAACAACCTGATCTCTTTCATTCTGGACTACCTATATTCCCTGCCTACTCTAACCCCTGATGGATTTGAGCCCACTGAAACCTCAGGTATTTGCTTGATGGAAAACTCCAAAACCATCCATATATTCATATGATGAGGTTTTCTCATGACAAAAGCAATGCAAAACCCCATCCAACTGGTGATAATATAAAACAAGATTTTCAATAGTGAGTCCCATAAAAGCAGAAACTACCATACCTGCTAGAACAGAGGTTGCAGGTATACTTTATGCAGAGATTTTCTAAAGGAAAATCTTAATTATATTATTACATATAAGTTAAAAGTAACTCTAAATTGGGGTTACATAAGATAATATTATTTTGTTTTATAAGTACAGCATATTACATACTGAAATTCAATCGAAAGGTATATATCCTGGATTTCCAGTAATATAGTTTTGAGAAAATTATAATTCAGACAGCTAAAAGTTAGTATCAATAAATATGGGCACATAGCAGGGCTATAATAAACAAGTCCTCTTATTCATATGATTGAGACTGATTACTAATTGACCAAAAAAGTCAATTAGTAATAAATAATTACACATAAAAGTATTTACATGACTTAATAATTTTTTTAACTTTAGATATAGAAATGTACATTCATTCATTGATTCTTTCATACTTATTCATTGAGAATAGGTATGTTGATTGAAATTGGTCATTTTCTTTTTTGCATAAACTAAACTCATAATGCTCTGTCTACAATTTTCAGCTTAGGTTTCCTTCAAGAGTGATGAAATCTTAAAGACCTTTATGAAGAAATCATATGGATACAGAATCATCTCTGGTGTTTACAACACTGTTTTACCAATCTTTTGCAGTTATTTCTCACACTTGTAATTCCACAGCTATATATATATATTTTTTTAATGATCAAATTAATGAGTGTTTAGAAAGTATTCAACCTTATTCTTGCATGTACACTAACTTTATTTTTATGCACATATCTTATTGGATTTCTCACTAGCCAGCGTGGATAACCTCTTTATAGAGTAACAGTACATTATAGTAGGAAAAGAAAGCGCACTTATATGTCAATTATATCTCAATAAAAATGGAAAAGATAAACAGACAAGCAGGCAAGCATACAAACGGTACCTTTGTAGCCCTTCCTTAGAATGGGGAGAAAATATAATTGAACTGATATGTGTGGTTTCCAAAGAATCTAACAGGAAAGCAAGTATAGACATATTTGTTAAAATATACATGACAGTGTGAAGTAAAAGAATGTATAATAAATTTAGCAAGTGGAACAAAACAGAGTGCCTAGAAACATAATGACCTAATGACCTAATTCAAGTGCCTGCTCCACCTCTTTCTAGCAGTGTGACCTTGAACAACTCACTATAGCTTTCTGGAACTTGGGTTCTTCCTCAATAAAATGAGAGGGTGATCCAAGATCCAGAATTTTCAAACGATAATCCCAAGAGTTCTGTGTACCCACTTCTAGGCTGATAGGTGCTCTGTCCTAATAGAATAAAGTAAGGCACACATGCACCCACATTCACACACACTCTTTCATACCTGTACCCACAGTGTGCATGCCCCCCCATACATAGTGGTTCAAGGCTATCTGCTTTACATATCAGATATCTGGGTAAGACCATCTTTGTTTTCTGGCCTTAAAAGAAAATTGGAAACCATTGCAGTAGATGACATCAGAGTTCATGCCAGTCCTAACGTTCTCTGATTCTTTTTTCCATACTGCCATTTGTGCAGAAGGCACTCAAACAAATGAGAGTTGCTGATGGTATCTGTTGTGAGTATTGCAAAACTGAACACTCAGCTATCAAGAGCTGCTAGAATTAAGCTTCTCTCTACACGCAAGATCCCTCAAAATCCTGCACATGTTTAAGATTTAAAATGTGCAGCCTAATCAGCAGAGAAAGAAAAACAGTTAAAAACCTGGCTGCTTAACTTTGGCATTGCCTTCAAATTATATTCCCATTTACAAATTTTACCACTGAATTTTTTCACATGTATTTGACATTTTATTTTCCTGTTAAGGCTAAACTCAGGAAAAGGAAAGGAAAGGAAAGGAAAGGAAAGGAAAGGAAAGGAAAGGAAAGGAAAGGAAAGGAAAGGAAAGGAAAGGAAAGAAAGGAAAGAAAGGAAAGAAAGGAAAGAAAGGAAAGAAAGGAAAGAAAGGAAAGAAAGGAAAGGAAAGGAAAGGAAAGGAAAGGAAAGGAAAGGAAAGGAAAGGAAAGGAAAAGAGAAAGAGGAGGAGAGAAAGAAAAAAGAAAAAAACCAAACAAGCATCCATGTAGGAGGCTAGAAGAGAACAGCTTGATAAAGATCACCGGAAGATTGCTGCCTCTAGAAAGTTCAAGAGCATTGTAATAAATTACCCTGTATAATTCTAAAGAGGTCTGAAATGTTTAACTAGTTTTAAATGTGAGCAAATACACATACACACTGCAGTCTAATATGCTTTAGCTTCATGTCCTGAACACTATAAAAATGTCCCATTATTGGTGTTCACAACACTTTAACAGCTTGGATAGATTATACTCCTTAGGGGAAGAAGGCAGCTAAAATGCAAGGTTCAAGTTCCTGAAGTTCAGATAGTTTTAGGACATTAAAAATAATAATAATAATAAAAAATTTTTAAAAAAACTTCCCAGAAGGAAGAATTAATTTCTCTCAAGCAAAAGACAAAAAGTGAGAATTTGTTCAATTAACAACATGTTTTGGACAGAGCCAATGGAAATTCTTAGTCTCATAGGTGACTTTTGCAGAAAGGCTTAAATCAGCGTTTTCCCAGGAGGCCCTATCCGGTCTGTTAGAAGTGTACAAGCATGAAAATATAGAGGAGATTTGCATATCATTGCACAACGTTTACATAAACTGACAAAGTTCGAACAGTTGATTCTCAGGAATTTTTCAAGTTCACATTTTATTTCTGCTACCCCTAAGTTAGGCAGTTGGAAAGTTCACTCATCTATATTCCTCTCACTCAGCTAATAATACTGTCTTGGGTCCTGTGAGAGGAAGTATATTATTTAATTCATAAAACTGGAGGTAGGATTATAAGATGTGAGCATTGAAAGGGTTTTGTTCTCCACTTTTCTGACAGAGATAATTAGGGAAATAAGGCAATGTAATCTGAAATTTTCCAATAGCCCCTCAAAGCTTTCATTAAACACACTTTGGAAAGCATTGAGAAAAAGGGGGTAAATGCACAGAAATCCACCTGAGTTTGGAGTATATAGACTTTGGAGTCAAATAATAATGGGTCCTTGTCCCAGCTCTGCTTTTCGCTAACTGAAATTTGGCAAGTTATTGAACTCTTCAGAGGCTTTATTTTCTCATCTATAAAATGGGAAATGATATTAAAGACTGTTTCATAGAGATGTGCAAATTTAAAAAGATGCCTGTAAAGTGTCTACCATAATGAACTAGATTTAGTTCATTACCGTTTTTAGAATCATTAACTCTGTCCTTTGCTTCATGACTTTGATGTTTAATAGCACCAAAAGATAAATTCCCCTAAGTAAACTTCTATAGCCAGAACTTTTATATTCCACATTAGCACAAGAACTAAGATTATTCATGAAATAGAATTCACATATCCTTAAAAAAATTGTTTTGGTAAACTAAAGTTATAGGTTATTAATCCAGTTGCCACATCACCAGAGCCATCCCTTGTCATCTTTCAACAGTGAACTAAGGTCACCATGATCTTCTGTACCCCCTCAGAGGCCCCAAATACTTTTTATGGTCATTACCCTTGTTTGTATCCACTTTTTAAAAAGAGCCATGACTGAGCCATTTCAGGAACAAGGGTACAATTAGGTATTGATTGTTTTCCCCCTTTTATAGTTCTTCCATGTTAAAAAGATGGAATAAAGAAACAAAACAAAGCAACTGGTAGGAAAGAGGATGTTAGACCCAGCCCTTGGCTGAATTTAATTTGAGGCATTTCAGTATGGTTATTTCTCAGAGTCATTGAGGGCTAATGGTGCAATCCGATTTTGCCCAGATGAATTTCCCATGACAAACGATATTGGCTCATCATTTGTGGTCGTGACTGAGTGCCAGTATTTTTCTTCCTCCAAAGCTTGGGTAGGACAGCATGGAGCTCTTATGTTCCTGGGGACATTTGTTTCCAATTTTGCAAACGCTATGAATGTGGTTATTTTTGTAGCTCTGTTAGGAAAGTGCATGGCATTTGGTTTTTCTTGTTGGAGTTAATTATAAATCATTAGGGTTCCAGTGCCCACAACAAAGTCCTTGGACCTTGAAGCTCAATCACTGGTGATTGCAATAGTCCTGTCCACAGCCCCCCACCTCTTGCTAAATCTTCCATTTCTCATTATAGAGAAGGAGGGAGGAGGGGGCGTTATTTTAAGATGTTTTTATTGGCTTCTAAATGTGAAGCTTTGGTTCCAAGGTCTTCTCTTTTCCCAGAGCAAGATAAACTTTTTTGAGTTGTAAATCATGGAATTTTTGCATCACTTGACAGGGTCCATGTTTAAAAGCCATTCCAATTGCCTCGCTGATGACTTAGAAGCAGAGAGAGTTGCCCACACATCATGAAAAGGACCCTTTCAGTAGCACTGGGCCTAAACCCAAATCTGTTTCTTTAGGATGATAAATCATTCTATGTTCACCCACTCCCCACCTCCATCCCATTTATAGAAAACACCATTGTGACCTGACCAGTAACTTTAGTTCAAGCCACTATCAAAGCTGGGAGGTCCCGAGATGGCAAAGCTCAATCTAGGAACTCCTCCACCTCTGAACTGACCACTCTTCCTGCCCACAGCCAGGAATCCACATCATTGGGCTGCCCCAAGCCCCCTATAATTACCCACCTCATCTCACTCTCCAGGATAACACACAAAGTCCCAAGTTTTTCCCATTAAAATATCCCTGTCCCAAATGTCATTTTCCCACAGGGCTTTGTTTCCTGCTAGATAGTAAATGAGTAATCTAATTTTTAAAAACACCTGCATTCAAGTATCTGTAGGTGCCAAATGGATAATGAAGAGAGAAGGAGACTTGTTTTCTACTTTTTTTTTTAATCTCCAAACTCTCTCTTCATTCAAGGCCTTCTTTGTTTGAATCAGAGTGGGCAGATGACATTCTCTAGGTCACCTTTACTCTCAAAGTCTGTAAGAGTACCTGGCACCTAGTATGCTTCAAGAACCATTTGATGAATGAATGAGGACCCATCCAACTTTCCCTTCCTTATCCCACCCCTGGCAGACCCTGGGGATGAGATGGGCTTGGAGCAGAGCTTGCACACCAAGGAGTTAATGAAATATATTCAAAAAGCACCCTAGCAGGCCCTGAAGACCACTAAGTCCTACCCTGCCACTTCATAGGTGAGGAAAATGAGGCCCAAAAGAAGTTTCCCTCCCAAGGTCACACAGTGAGTGACTGGAATAGAATCTGATTCAAGTGCCTCGACTCCCCGATCAGGGGTCATCACCCAAGTGGTTTGCTTCCATGTTCTTCCCCTTTTTTATAAGCTTTCTGGAGAAGAATAACTTGAGATAGGTGTTCTCAACAGTTTCCTAATGAGGATTTACTTTTAATCACACACACACACACACACACACACACACATACACACACACCAAGTCTTCTCATTATGGAAGGAGCAGAAGCTTCTGGTCCTGAATGTCTCCCCCTCCTTTTCCACTCCCAGGAATCTCCACAAACTGGAGACCCAATTATAACAATCAGCTTGAAAGCAAACATGAAGAACTTGGAGATCATCTAGTGTGGCTTTCCCTCAAAAGTAGACCCCAAGATAGAAATCCTAGGAAGTACTGGGAGGAAATGAGGGAGGAAGTAGGAAAGAAGGGAGGAAAGCCCATTAAGGACTTCTTAAGGCACTGGGCACACACAGCCAATAAAGTTATTGAGGCCTCTATCCCATCTGGAATCCTGTACAAATACCTCAGAATGGTCCACTAAAGGGTGAGCAAGCTAGGATATCTATCTTTTAACTCCTGTTGCATATCAGCTTTCTACTGCTTTCTAAGAAGCACTAAATCTCTGGTGCTATTGGCCTCTCCAACAAGACCCCCACAGTCTCTGCACCCAGACAGCCCATGCATGCAGGGCAGGAGCCTCAACCAGTATGGCAGCTGTCTGCAGATGTCCCCCGTGCAGGCACCAGCAGGATCTGCTGCAGAGAACAAACAGGTGATCAAGAACCATCACTATTCAAAAAAAAAAAAAAAAAAGTGACCTACTCTTGAGAAAGCCCTGCAGAGAGTTGGAGGTGGAGTTTTAGCAGCAAAAAGAAATTATATGAAACCTGGTGGGAAGCTGACCTCTTCCTCTTCTGCAAATAATATCCTTATTCCTAGAAAACTCTTCCTCTTGCTCATTCTTCAAGTCTCAGGTCAGCTTCAAAATAAACAAATAAATAAAGTTTGTTGAGGAGACTTTCCCTGCCTTGCTCTCATGCCCTTCCCTTTGGTAACACTCTTGCTTATAAATATGTATTCAGTGTCCATCTTCCCCCACAGATTCTATGTTCTGAATGCAGAAACATGTCTTTCTATGTAATCACTTCTATGCTGCCAGAGCCCAACACAACGCCTGAACATACAAAGTGTTGAATAAATATGGATGTATGCTATTTGCAGTTTTTATTTAACGTAGCCTCATGGCGGGCCGTGTTTGCTCAGCATGGATGGATTGAATTTAGACCTCCTGACTTGTTTTTGACTTTTTACTTGGTGAACTGAGCTGCTTCTGTAGATGGTAGGTGACGCTGTTTCTCAAAGGAGCTTAGGTCAATAAAAACTCAGGTGAGAGGGTCTCATCAAGTTTCATTGAATGAAACTTGTTAAAACTTCCTCCCTCTAACCTCTTTACTGTCAGGACCCATTTTAAAAGCACAGGGTTACAACTATAAAGGATCTAATCAGGTTTCCTCTTTTCTTGAGAGGATGAAAATTTAGCTTCCTCATAGACTAAGCTGTATGATGTCATTACAGCCTGTTCTGGGAAGGACAAGCCTACTCCACTTAATGACCAGCATTTTCTCTGGATTTTATATTCTTGGAGACTTTCACAGCAGCAGGCAACTATGAACTGCCAGACTAGCTGCCCCCAGAGAATACAGGGAGAAGTGCGTGACTCATTCTTAGGGAACCATCCTTCAATTTTCTACCAATGTGTTTTTGGTCAAGACAAATAACAGTAACTCACACCAGCTCCAAGTAAAGGGTGGAGGTAGCTATTGTAAGACTCAGGAAAGATGAGAAACAAGGCATCTTTAGGGTTTGGCTTCTAATTCCCTCCTGCTCCCCCTCCCCATCTCTATCTCTCCCCCCCTCCCTTCTTTCTCCATCTTCCTCTAACAACCAACTGGTTCATGATTTCTGCTTGAACACAGCTGTGATGTTTCTCTCTTCATACATTAATATTTTAATTCTACCTCCTACCACTAACTAGCAACTAGTTCTTTGTTTCTCAATTCCACATCCCCTTAAAAGGAATGCGACTTGCCCTGCTAGTTTGATTGGGAACAAACTCTAATAACAAGTCATGGGTTATTGACAAGCCCATAGCACTGCTAGCTTTGATACAAGTTTGTACCCTAGTCCAATAAGCGTGATAGGAAGGAGCACAGGAAGAGAGAGTTCCAAGGCAAAGAATGCAGATGTGCCCACTCAAGTGAGAGTGAAGGAAGAATTTCCTTAGAAAAGAGTGTAGGGCAGCCAGGGTGGCTCAGTGGTTTAGCGCGGCCTTCAGCCCAAGGCGTGATCCTGGAGACAGGGGATCGAGTCCCATGTCGGGCTCCCTGCTTGGAGTCTGCTTCTCCCTCTGCCTCTGCCTCTCTCTCTGTCTCTCATAAATAAATAAATAAAATCTTTTTTTAAAAAAAAGAGTGTAGATGGTACTAGCGACCAAATATACTAACTACTCTAACATAGGCGGGTAACTGGTGGCTAAGGATGCAGAAATGTAAAACTTTTTAAGGCTGTTGTATCAGAGCCACTCCTCCACTGATCCTCTGCAGGCCGACCACTTCCAACTATAAGCATCTTTGAATCTCTGCCTGGGGCTTTTCTTACTCATAAGTGCACACTCAAAGCAAGCTAGAGATGCTTGAGTTGATGGCACCCAAAGCAGCATTTTCTCAATGACAAATGGGAGTTGGTAAATACCCTAGACAATTTGGCCCTTAGATGGGACAACCCTGAGGCATGTTCTACACTTTCCCCCAGAAGTCCAGACTATAATTGAGCCCATAAAGCTGTTCAATAGCGTAGAATTTTCCAGATTAATATGAGAGTTTGAACCAACACTTTGTCCAGGACTGTCCTCCAGATCTTGTTCTCCTTTCTCTGTGTCATGGTCTCCTTGCTCCTACTTTATGAAGCAATTCCCAAAAAACATTTAGGGACAGTAAGGTAATGGCATAATCCACAAATGTATCATTTCCTACAGTAAGGTGTGTTTGTTTTGTGTATTTGTTCATTATAAACAGATATTCTCAACTTTTGGAATAGATTGTGTCTCAACGATAAAAACAATAATTTACACCAGCTTAAGAAATGAACCCAGTGGTCCAGTCTCTGAAAGATTTTCATAGTCAGAAAAAGTTGTGGAGGCTGATTGATTCAGCCTCCACAACTAAAAAGGTAATTTTAAAACAACTTAAGTTTTTCAACGAACTTACGTTCGTTGGAATGGTATACTATGTCCATGCCTAAGAACTCAACATCAACTTCATAAAAATGTCAATCCTACCAAGTTAATACATAAATTTAATGCAACACAAATAAAAATTATCAGCAGTATTTTTGAACTATTTTCATATGGAAAAATAAACAAGTAAAACTAGCCAGAAAAATCCTATTAAAAAAAAGTAATGAGGTCAAACTAGCCCTGCCAGATATTAAAATATGATATAAAGCTACATTAATTAAAGCGACATAACACTGGCCCATAAATAGACATATCAGTGGAATATTCCAGTAGTAGACCCAAAAACATACAGGAAATTAATATATGATAAAGATGTATTATTAAAGAAATAGAATTCACACAATGGGTAGCCATTTAGAAAACAAAAAATTGAATCCATTCCCCTAACCTCAAAACAAAATAAATTACAGATGGAGCAAACATTTAAATGTAAAAACTGAAAACCACAAAATTATTAGAAAAATAGGCAGCAATTGTGCAATCTCAGAGTAGGGTAGGCTTTCTAAGCATGACATTTAAGTCAGAAGTCTTAGAAGACTGACAAATTTAACCACACAAAAATTCTAAAAATTTATACAGCAAAAACCTCCTCACCTAAAGTTAAAAGAATACCTTTTAAAATGGAATAGATCTGTGCAATTCATATCATAAAGAGTTCAGTTCCCTAGCACATAAAAAGCTCCTCAAAATTATGCAAAATCAATGACTCCGTATTTGCCAAATGATGTGCCAAGGCTGCAAGCAGACAATCCGTAGAAAAGAAAGCACAAACACTCTGAAAACATGATTAATTTCAGTTGCAGTAAGTCTAAAAGTAAAATACACTCCTCTGTCTCTCCTTTACTCTCTTCACTTCTAAAACCAGAGGTGTGGGTCTTCCATACATCAAGCAGTTCTGTAGCTCCAGCTGGGTGTCCCATGATTTCACTCAATTCTGACACTACCTGAAGATAGCGTCAGATCCCAGAGTTAAGGGCTCAGTCCTACAAGACTGCACCCACTTCATAGGTGAATCACAAATTCAGATTGTGCTTCTGATTCACTGGCTATAAATGGGAAGGTTCCCAAGATCCCCTCCTTTGGATCATTTAATTTGCTAGAGCAACTTACAGAACTCAGAAAAGCAGTTCACTTGCGAGATAATCAGTTTATTATAAAAGAATATAACTCAAGAACAGCCTGATGGAAGAGATGCATAGGGCAAAGTATGGGGAAAGGAGGACGAAGCTTCCATGCTCTCTCTGAGTGTGGCACTCTCCCAGCACCTCCACATGTTCACCAAGCCGGAAGCTCTCCAAACCCCATTCTTTTGGGTTTTTACTGAGGCTTCTTTATTTCATCATGTAGTCATGATTGATTGATTCAGCCTCCACCTCCTCTCCCCTCCAAGGTGGGAAGGAGGAGGACTGTAAATTCCAATCTTCTAATCCTGGTTGGTTCCCTAGCAACCAGTCCCATCCACAGGGGGCTTTCCAAAGTCATTTCACTAATATAAACTCAGGTGTGGTTGAACCGGGTTTGTTATCAATAACAAAAAATACTCCTATAATTCAGGAAATCCCACAGGTCTTAGGAGATTTGTACCAGGAATCAGGGACAAAAAACCAAGTATATTTCTTATTATAACTAATACCTAATACTAAATCTTAGTACTAATAAGTACAATTAAAACTATAGTTGAAATACCATTTTTCATATATCAAATTGGCCACATGGAAGTTTGATGTCAACTCAGTGTTGGTGATGGTACCAGGGAACAAGCAATCTCATATATTGCTAGTGCAAATATAAACAACAAAATCTACCAAAATTTAAATACACACATCCTTTGGTTCAGCAGTTCTATTTCTGTGGGCAATTCAGAGCCATCTCTAAAACAGTGCACAGGTCACTTTTAGGCAATAGGCTTGAGCAACCGAAACTTGGGCAATACAAAAAGGCCCACAGTGACCACTAGGCTGACACAAACAGGCTCATTAAGCGACCTACCTTAAAATAGCCATGGTCCCTAACCAACCAATACAACCAGGCATATTTCCTAAGATTACCAAAAAAGAGAAAATTCTAGGGGCACCTGGGTGGCTCAGTTGGTTAAGCATCTGCCTTTGGCCTAGGTCATGATCCCAGGAACCTGAGATCAAACCGCATCAGGCTCCCTGCTCAGCGGGGAGCCTGCTTGCTTCTCTCCCTCCCTTTGCTGCTCCCCCTGCTTGTGGTCTCTCACATGCTCTCTCTCTCTCTCTCTCTCTCTCTGTCAAATAAGTAAATAAAATCTTTAAAAAGAGAGAGAAAAAATTCCATGTCTCCACACTCCTCACTCCACCCTGTAACTGTAGCCACTCACCACCACCTCATGACAGACAATTTCTCTTTTGCTGCCCTGCCTGCTGATTCCCTGTAGTGTATTCAATAAACTTTTATCTTATTTGTTCTGTCTTAGGTGAATTCTTTCACCCCCAGGCCAACAGCCCTTACACAATTGGACCATCCCACACAGAGTCAGTAAGCTTTTCCTACAGTAAATATTTTAGGTTTTGGGCCATGTAGTCCCTGTCTCAACATATTGAGACATATTGTTCATATTGTTGTAATATGACATCAGTCATAGACCATAAATGAATGAATGAGCATGGCTGTGTTCCAATCAAACTTTATTTACAAAACAGCTGTGGGTAGGATTTGGCCTGTGGGCCATAGATTGCCAACTCTCGCTCCAGAACATAGTAGAATCAGAAAGGCTAGGCACACCCTCACTGTGGCAGAGACCACTGCTGTCCCCAAATTCCATTTCTTCTCCATAGTAAAAGATCTGCAGCCACAACCTGTCTCGCTTATTATCAGGGACTGCATTTCTCATACCCCTTTGTAGCTCGGTCATTGTGCATCTAAGCTCTCAGAGATGTGTAAGCAGAAGCTCCATTTCCAACCTCTGGTCCGTTTGCTTAAGAGCTTAAGACTAAATCTCCATTTTGACAGTGACCAAAATGACATTAAAACCATATACTAAGGGATCTCTGGGTGGCGCAGTGGTTTGGCGCCTGCCTTTGGCCCAGGGCGCGATCCGGGAGACCCTGGATCGAATCCCACGTCGGGCTCCCGGTGCATGGAGCCTGCTTCTCCCTCTGCCTGTGTCTCTGCCTCTCTCTCTCTCTCTCTCTCTCTGTGACTATCATAAATAAATAAAAAAAAAATTAAAAAAAAAAAAAACCATATACTGAAAATGGCAGAGCTGCCATCATTCAAGGTCCCCAAACAACTGGATGTGGAAGAGTGGCCCACAGTCCTGCACATAAGAGAAATTGTTCCAAACCTGGTCTGAGGAAAGAACCTGTTTGCTTCACAATCCTTTTCTGAGTATTTAGCATTCTTAATAAAATGCTTAAGCAATTTCCTGTGAACTTGAATGGGATTAAGGTTTGCTCTGGGAAACCGATTACCCACATGCCCAATTACCCGCACACTCAGTTGCCAACTGTCAGTCTAAGGTCTCGTGACCTTTAACCGGACTTTCTTTTCTTTCTGTGTCTACTCTAACAGTGATTATCTAACTAAACCCTTTTCCTATCAAGGTTCCCTGACAAAAGTGAATTTGGGAAGTGGCATTCTAGGGTCCATCTCTCTTATGTGTATGACCATAATAAGACTTTGATATGGGCAGCCCGGATGGCTCAGCGGTTTAGCGCCGCCTGCAGCCCAGGGTGAGATCCTGGCGACCTGGCATCGAGTCCCACGTCAGGCTCCCAGTGTGGAGCCTGCTTCTCCCTCTACTTGTGTCTCTGCCCCTCTCTCTCTCTCTCTCTCTCTCTCTCTGTGTGTGTGTGTGTGTGTGTGTGTGTGTGTGTGGGTGTCTCTCATGAATAAATAAATAAAATCTTTAAAAAAATAAGACTCTGATACATGCTTATAGCTAAATTGTCTGAAAAGTGTTAACACTTAGAACACTCACATGATACTGTAACAAGAATGAGAAATATTTTTTCTTTGAGCCATTAAATTTTCGTCTCTAAAAAAAAAAAAAAAAAAAAAAATTTTCGTCTCTATTGCAGCCACCCAATCTACCTTAATACATTCACACTTTATAAATTAGTTTAATTTACTAAATCCTTACTATCTGCCAGAGACTATATTCAGCAATTGACATGCATTATATGTCACCAAACTCCATTTCTTTCCCATAATAAATATTTGCAGCTAGGATTGGATGTCCTCTAGACTGTGCCCTGGGATGTGCCTGTGCCCTTGAAACAGGAAGGGCTCAGATTTGCAGCCTTGAGAGCCAGAGCTCTGTGCACCCACTCACCCTGGCCCTGAAGGAATGGGAGGTTCTTCTTGGGAGAGTTTCTCTGGCCATTTCAGGTGAATTAGCCTCTTGAGACCGTAAAGAATTCAGCTTCACCAGCAACAGAGTCTGGCAGGAAGAAAGAAACAAAGGACTGGATGCCCCACCCATCACTTGAGACTAAGAAAAATCTTAGAATTCATAGAAATGTTCAAGTCATGTAAATCTCAGGTGAGATATTTAGAGTTCCTGCATATAAGGAAGAAATTAAGCAATCTATTGGAAACTCAACCATCTATGTATCCATCCCTTCACTACACAAATCATTAATGAGCACTTACTATGTGCCAAGATGAGCAAAACTCTGGGCAGGGATGGGAGAAAGGGTTAAACAGGGAGGAGATGCTGGTCAAAAGTAACCACTTGACTCAGTTATGCAAAACTGGTTAGACCCAGAGATCTACTGTACATCATGATCCCAATAGTTAATAATACTGTATACTTTAAAATTTGCAAAAAGGGTAGATCTGAGGTTAAGTGTTCTTATCACTCAATAAGTTGGATGGGAAGAAACTCAGATGGATACATTTATGGCATTGATTTTGGTGAAAGTTTACTGGGAATAAACTCATGTTCAAACTCATCAAGTTGTATACATTAAATATGTGCAGTTTTTTGTACATTAATGATACCTCAATAAAGAAGTTTTCAAAAAAAAATAACACTAACAATACAACAGTGAACAAGATAGTCAAAAAGATGTGACTACATTTGTACCCTGTGGTTGTAGGGCATTTCATATAAACCATCAAGCATGGGATTATCTTGTAATGTCAAATGTGTATTTTCTTTAGTTGACACTTGCATCCCCCTCTTCCCCGCCCCACCTCACACAGTGCATCAAGTCCTCACCCAGGGGTAGGGGCATCCATGTATAATGATGGTTATATACAGCCAAATGCTTGCCTCATTGGCTTGCCCCCAAGACTGTAATTCTCCTCAAGGAGTCATTTCTCTGGGTTCAGACTGTGCAAATGCAAAAGTCCCATTTAAATGCAAATAGTTCTGCAGCCATGACACATTACATCATTGTCATTCATTAACACCTTTCAAGTGTAACAGCAACCAGGAGGTCTAAGAAATCCTGGAGAGGGAGAGAATCTAAGATAGTGCTTCCAGGAAGAATAAGGCTAGCTGGCCAGCCTCAGCAAGGGGATCAGAAGAGGATTACCAAGAGATTAAATAAAAGTGAAGTGAGCACAAAAACTCCACTTGTAGTGTTAGAAAGACTCTATTGAAGGAAAGACCAGGGGCAACAGGATAAACAGTAACAAAGTGAATGTCTGGTATTATACAATTAACTACTCCTGTATATTTTTACATATATCTGAACCTCTTAATGGTTCACAGTTATTTTTGGAAGTAGGGAGGATAGACCTCAATAACAATATGAAGAAAAATCTTTACTCAGCAGGAGACCCACCTACCCAAATAATTTTAGTTGGACTGATAACTAAACTGGAAGTTTTGATGATGGAGGAGGCCTCCAAGAGGCTCCCTATGACCACTCTAGTGCTAATTCCAGGGTTCAGTTTTTGTTGAGGGGGGTGTCTACAAATTGGAACATAAGCTGAATAGCTTGGGTAATAAAGGAGTCTTCAAAGGCTATTTGGAGTAAGAGACGGGGAATGACCAGTTTGCTGGCAGAAGATAGAACAGGAATGAAACTTTATTAACACTCTACAATGCGGTCTATGATGGAAATCATCTTCCCTGTTTCTTCATGAAATCTTCAGTAAAAAAATGCATTTTTGTGTCCTAGAACTAAGAATTCACCAAAGATCCTAGTGAATAGCAGGAGCACCAGCTTTCCTCAGGAGGTCTGCTACTTGGATTCCAATTATAATTATTTAAACACCTTGAGGTGTACTGGGCCCAATGCATGGAGCCCACTGTGTAATGCAGGGTTTACAGATTTGGAGATGGGATTTTTTTAGCAGTAGTGAAAAGACCTGGGTATTCAAAACACAGTGGTTCTTTGGGGTTTTTTTTAAGATTTTATTTATTTATTAATGAGAGACACAGAGAGAGGGGCAGAGAGAGAAGCAGTACCCATTCAGGGAGCCCAATGTGAGACTCCATCCTGGGACTCCAGGATCATGCCCTGAGCTGAAGGCAGACAGACGCTCAACCGCTGAGCCACCCAGGCTTGCCAAAGCACAACGTTTTTAACACCAATCATTGCTTTGTTTTTAAAACCAGTTCCCTACTTTTTAAAAATGAGGATTCTTAATTCTCAAAGCCAGGTGAACATAGTAGGTATAATTTCCCCTTTTTCAGGAGAGATGTGACTTTCACTGGGAAAGACTAGAGAATTCCACGAGGTCATTTTTTCCAATGATGACAAGAATCAAAGAACCTGGCCTCCACTGAGAGACAGGCATAATCCATGGGGCCTGGGAGCCACATTTGAACATAGAGCTTCATGCAACTGATCTAAAAGTAAAATCCATTTTCCTCTCCATCAGAAGGCTGCTGAGACACCATTGGGTGGCACTATTGCTTACATTTTCAAATTCTAGATAGTCAAAGCAAGTCACCTTTCAAACCCAGAAGCAGAAAAAAATAGCAGAACATTCTCCAAAGAGCCTAGAAGTCGACATTCTACCAAGGTATATCACCAAGACAGTTCAACTACTACAGGAGGTTCAAGATAAGTAAAATATAGTATCTCGGAAAATAACCCAACCCATATAAAAGACAGGATCTACAGATCCAATGAAGATTAGTAACCTCATTACAATTTCCATGCAATTTGACATCTTAAAGAGCTCTACTCTTGGTTCGAGATGGATTACCAGCAATTGCCATTCACTTCTGTTTAGGGGCTAATGGGGGAAGGCATACTGTTTTGTGGCTTTTGCTTTCCGCAAACATGCTTAAGCCTTGGTTAGTCGATTACCCCCATGACTCCTATATCCATTTACAGTAATTTCTATTAAGAAAAGTTCCACCTCTTGCACTAATGGGAGCTTTGATGATCAACTCAAGGTCCCTAGCTACTATGTTTAGCTACTATTTCTGCCTGGAATTCCAAGACCTTTCTCTGAATTATAAAAAAATGGACCTTTGAAGAGTGTAATGATTCTGATTACTCCTCCTCTCACACCCACCTCACTAGCAGACAGAAATCAGCATGGGTGACAGCCAGGAAATCAACACTGAAAACAATCGTTACAGTTGTCATTGTCCAGCATAACACACACAGACATACATGTGCCACACACGATGGGATTTTATTCAACAGAGCAATCCTGTATTAATTATATGTTTCACTGTTAATACTTCTTCACTAATTTAAATAGCCCTTCCATGCTGCTTTCCCAGAGTAAAATCAGACATGCCCGCTACTAATTGCATTACAATAAAGATGCCATTATCACAATGAATTACATGCACCACCTTTTTTCAGGGGCACATTCCCAGCTCATGACCGCCAGAGGGGCAACAGGGGAGAAGGAAAAACCAAAAACATAAGTCATATATAAAACAGGAGGAAAAAGACAATAGAGAATTATACCAAGTTTGATGCAATGACTATGACTGGTGGTAGAAACCCTCCCCATTCAAGCCTGGTTCCTAGAAAACTCAGGAGAAAAAGCTCCAAAGCAGTGATTTTAAGCAAAGCCCTCTCCTTACTACTCAAAGTGTGGTCCACAGTGTTGCAGCAATGGCACTCCCTGAGGGCTTAACAGGGAGAATCTCAGGACTTACTTAGACCTACTGAATCAGATTCTGCATTCTAATAAACATGCAGGTGATATGCATGCACATTAAAGCTTGAGAATTACTGCCATTGTTAATAGTCACCAACATAGGATCAAATGCCCCCACTCCCTCCATGACACCACATGAGCCCATCAGTACTCAGATGTCATCTAGAATTAAGAGAGGTAGACTCTACTGACTTGACTAACTATATAAACTAGTATTATGTTTCCTGGCATCAAGCAGAATCAAGTCTCATAAACGAGACCAAGTAAAGCTATCAAAAATACAGTGACTTTTTTTGCACAGCTAATTATTAAATCCACACCTTTACTATTACCAGCCTTCAAGCATCAGTTCACATTTTTTTTAATAGGTCAGTTATTTAATTAGATTCTTCATAAGACAGTTCACATTTCTCTCTTCCATGAAGACCTTCCTGTTAGGCCCACCAGGCTGTGTTATTCACTCAACACTCAGTATGCATTGTCTTGCATTGTTCGGTATTTTTTTAACTTATCTAATTTATGTCCCCACTAGATTGCTACCTCCTTGAATTCATTAATATTGAATTTGTTAATGCAAGCCTCTTTTTAGAGCACCTGTGTAGGTTAGAATTGCTTTCGGCCCCAACTAGCAATGCATATCTAACAGTTGCTTGCAAATTTTCACAATTCAATTCTCTTTCTAGCAGTTTCAGGAATGATGCAGAGGCTAAGTGATGTAACCCAACACTCAGACTCTCTCTACCTTTCTGCTCTTCAGTCTTTATCCTACTATCTTTTTATATTTGGGCTTCTTGCTTCAGCAATATGGCTGACTTAAGTCTAAACATCACATCTTCACACAACCACATTCAAGACAAGAAACGAGCTGATCTCCTCACCCATCTCATTTTACTCAGAAGCAAAATCCTACCAGAAGACTTCCTTTTACATCTTATTGGCTGCAAGTTGGTCACATGGCCATCCCTAAATCTCCAGAGCAAATGGGGAATGGGATTACCAAACTAGGCTTGTATCCTGGACTCAGGTGAGTGGCCCATATTCCCAGATCATATTGTAACCTGAACAAAATTAGAGGTCTCTAAACTTAGGAAGAAATGAGGAACAGCTGCTATGTAAGCAGCCAACAGTATCTGATGCAACCATACATTCAAGGCATCCTTCTAGTCACTGTTTAGAATACAAAAATGAATTAGGCAACTATAGGGCTAACTCACAACATTGGTTGTTTGCACTTAATAGACACTGGATGCAATTAGCAGGCCCTGGGACCAATGTATGATATTATCTCTGCCCACCCAAAGCCCCTCTTTCCCCATCCCTAAGCACACTCCTCAGAGCTAACCACTCTTCACAGTTTGATGTATATCTATGTATGTGGATACACCCATATTTATTTTTATTAAAATGTTACCATAGTCCTACCAAACACAAATGCCAAGAACTATTCCAGATGCTTGAAATAAGACAGTAAATGAGACAGATGCTTCAGAAGCATGCTTTGTTCACATTAAAGTGTGTTTTTCTCCTGGTCATCTTAAAGTTCTTCTTTCCGATGGTTTTCTGTATCACCTTCTATGCTTTTACCAAAATCTACTTAACTATTCGAGGTTTTTATTAAGATTTTATTTGTTTATTCATGATAGACAGAGAGAGAGAGAGAGAGAGGCAGAGACACAGGCAGAGGGAGAAGCAGGCTCCATGCCGGGAGCCCGATGCAGGACTCGATCCCGGGACTCCAGGATCACGCCCAGGCCAAAGGCAGGCACTGAACCACTGAGTCACCCAGGGATCCCCTAACTATTCATTTTTTAACAGACATGAGGGTTCTAATTTCCTACCACTGATGGCATACAAGATCTTGATGAACTTTCTTTAAATGTATCCTGTGAACTCCTATACAGGAATTTTTCTGTTGGATAGCTTCCTGAAGTAGTTTGCTATAACACACATTTTTCATTTGTCTCAACACAAGACACAGTATTTTACACACAATGGGTGTTTCAACAACATTTACTAAATGATCAGTCTCCACCATCGACACCCAATCAAGAATCCCTTGAACTTCCAACATGACTTTCTTTTAACGTTTCAATAAGAAACTGAATTCTTGCATTTATAACACATAAATAAAAACTTTTAAACCCTAATTCTATTTTG
The DNA here is from genome assembly GCF_053574225.1 of Canis aureus. Lineage (NCBI taxonomy): Eukaryota > Metazoa > Chordata > Mammalia > Carnivora > Canidae > Canis > Canis aureus. The sequence goes on from NC_135614.1 coordinate 54,203,078, forward strand.
TAGATTTAAGTTATAATTCACTCCAGTTTATTAAAAGACCCCTTCTGGACTTTCCCACCAACAAGTTGGAATTTTTAATATGTTCTCATTATTAATAAAAATCTGTATTTGAAGGAACACGTTTTCAAACTGGCTTTTGAAAGGGTCCCTGGAGAACTGCTGTGGATAGCTACTGACGTGAAGAAAACCCAACATTTACCATGTGAAATTATCATTTGCATATCCACAGGGCTCCTTTCTGGAGGCTGTCTGGGGACCAGTGCTCCACATGGCACTCTCACTGCGTGACAAACACCAGGGAAGATGTTTTCCTCTGCATCTCACCCATTTGATGTGGGTACCAGCAAGTGACAAATGAGCACAATTGTTATTTGTGTTGAATGGGATGGATGTGGGCTATCACCTAATAAAGTGCTTATTAAATGTGCACATTTATGTAATTTAATAATCAAAAGGAACTCTGTACTTGAGGGACTGTGAACAGAACTTTAAAGGCATGTAGCACCAAACTCGGCACTCACCAACCAAATCTTGTAAAAGGCATGCAGGCCAAGTCAGGGATGACTGTGAGGAAGCAAAAAATGTACCTCAGGGAATTTGCAATTTGTGAACTTGGAGGATGAGAGGAGCTCTTCCATATTTAAGAATGCAGAAACTAACAAGAACCATTTAGGCACACAAAAGTTCAAATGCAAGAGGGAAAAAATGAACCTATGAGTAGCTTAGTGCAGCATTTTTAAAACATTTTTTACTTCAACCCGCAATAAGAAATACATTTTACATCATGACCCAGTGCAGACATGCCACATACATGTAGCTGAAATGAAAGTTTCATAGAATAATATACCCTTACTACATGATATCTTCCATCCTATTCCATTCCATTTCAGTTTTTAATGAGGTCTGCGACCCACTAAATTGATTTCAGGACTCACTGATTAATGGTTTATTATCATTGATGGTCAGCAGGTAGCCACTGCAATTTTTTTAAGTCACTTTCATTAAAGACAGGAAACTCAGGCACAGAATCATCACATACCTACAGTTTTAGAATCACAAAGACCTGGGTCTTAGTGCCCGATCTATTACTAGTGTATAACTTGGAAAAAGTGCTTGCATTTCATAAACTTCAGTCTCTCCATTTGTAAAGTGCGGATAATAACTGTATTAATCATATAAGTACTCTCAGAAGATGGCCACTATCACCAATATCAGGAGGCTGATGACAATGGTGATTTACTCACTCATCTTGGAAAACATCCCAGAAATGGAAACATAACCCAGGGGAGGGAAAGCAAATTCTCCCCAAAATGCAAGAGACGTCTGTGGAGATTCCATTCCACTTATGAACTATAGTCACCCAAACCAAGGTTTTCTTAAAAAATAGTGATCACATTTTTCAAATCCTTGTAAGGTATAGTTTATAAGATACTGTTAAAACAAGTACATATGCATGCATGTCCATAGCAGCACTATTCACAATAGCCCGAAGAGGAAAACATCACAAATCATCATCAACAGATGAATGGACAAACACAATAGAGTATTATTCATCCATAAAAAGGAATGAAGGATTGATATATGCTACTACTTGGGATGAACCTCCAAACCATCCTAATCAAAGAAAGCCAGACACAAAAATCCACACATAGGTTTCATTTCTATGAAATATCCAAAATAAATAAAACCACAGAAACACAGAATGCAGGATGGCAGTTGCCAGGAGCTGGGGGAGGGGAGCATGGAAAAATATGCTTAATGAGTAAAGGGTTTTAGTTTGAAGTGATGAAAACGTTTTGGAACCAAAAAGGTGGTTGTACAACATGAGTAATATACTTAATACCACTGAACTGTTCATTTTAAAATGGTTAATTTTATGAAATGTGACTTTCAACACAATAAAACATTTTTCTTATATAACCATGCATAGTACATAAAAAGAAACCCAATAATTATTAGTGGGTTTTATTATCTAACTAATAAGTTATTTTTAACCTGTCAACAAAATATTATTATTATTTTGTATAATGATAATATTTTGCATTATTACATTGTTACTCTTAAAGGATTGTTACAATCTAAAGGCATTAAGTCTGTCCTAATAGCATTCTGACTAAAAAAATTCATATCTCCTCAAGAGGTAGAAAGAGAAATCAGTATCTGAAGAAAGCAATGTATTTAACAACATACAAAACCCTCACAAGAGCCACACAAATAGAAGAGGGAGCATCCAGCCAAATCTGAATGACAAAATATGGCACAAACCTACAGGAAGAAAGTCAAGGTAAGTTAATATTCTTAAAAGGCAGATTTATTTATTAAATCTGTAGATGGGGATTCCTGGGTGGCTCAGTGGTTGAGCGTCTGCCTGTGGCTCAGGACATCATCCTGGGGTCCTGGGATCAAGTCCCACATCGGGCTCCCAGTGCGGAGCCTGATTTTTTTTTTTTTTTAAGATTTTACTTATTAAAAAAAAAAAAAAAAAAAAAAAAGATTTTACTTATGTATTCATGAGAGACGCACAGAGAGAGGCAGAGACACAGGCAGAGGAAGAAGCAGGCTCCATGCAGGGAACCCAACGTAGGACTCGATCCAGGAACTCCAGGATCAGGCCCTGGGCTGAAGGCGGCGCTAAACCGCTGAGCCACCTGGGCTGCCCAGCAGAGCCTGCTTATGTCTCCGCTTCTCTCTGTGTGTGTCTCTCATAAATAAATAAATAAAATCTTTAAAAATAAATAAGTAAATAAATAAATAAATAAATAAATAAATAAATAAATAAATCTGGAGATGACGCTACAGGGAGGTTGCTCTCATGGGACCAAGACTATTTCAATAAGCTAGAAGAGAAAAAGAGAGACATTGAGAGAAAACAAAATTGAAAAATTTTTTTGATTTTTGTTCTTGAGATATACTTGACATACATTTCCTTAGTTTAAAGTGTACAACATATAGATTTGAAACATTTATTTTGCTATGATTATCACTATAATATTAGCTAATTCCTCTATTACATTACATGATTTCCATTTCTTCTAGTGTTGGGAAAAATTAAGATCTTCTCTCTTGGCAAGCTTAATTTTACAACAAAGTTTTATTGTCTATAATCACTGTTTTGTGTATTAGGTCTCCAGGACTTATTTATCTACTAGTTGCATAAAATAAAATTTAATGAGAGCAATGTGATACTGTATATCTAAGTGTCTTAAAACATCTATATTTTGGTGTTTTTAAAAAGATATAAAATGGTTATCTGTTAAATCTGGTTTAAGAGCTATATATTTTTTTAAAAAGACATAGGGTTTCAATTAAATGTGTGGCTGCTTAAAAAAAAAAGAAAAAAAGCAAAGTTAGATTTCATCGGTAGAAGTACAGTGTCCATTTCCAAGGAAAAGACGGTAACAATCCCACTGTAATCCTTATACTGAGAACCACATTTTAAGAGCGACTGACCCACTGCAATATATTCAAAGGAGAACATATTAGGTTAGTGAGGGAGCTAGGAAAATATTCCAAGAAAAATGGGAAGAATTTTGCCGAGGCAAGAGAAGGCAAAGAGAAACACAATACAAAGAAGCTTAGGGGTTATACTCTAAATGATCAAATAAAATATCAGACAATCAAAATTATCCACAAAAATACTCTAAACCTGTAGAATACATTTATATATTTTTGTTTATACATACTGATGTTTGAAAACCTCAGAAGGAAGGAACAAAAAAGGAAAGCATCTATGCAACTGGGCTTCTAATCTTCAGGATAATTTATCAATGAATGGGAGCTTGTATTAGATTCTTAGGGATTCCGTAACAAAGTATCACAAACTAGAGGGCTTAAAACAAAAGAAATTTATTTCTCCACAGTCCTGGGTGCTAAATATCTGAAGTCAAGCTGTCAGCAGGACCTGCGACTCTCAGCTCTCAGCTCTCTCTGAGACTCTGAATAGAATCCTTCTTTGTCTTCCTAGCTTCTGGTAGTGGCTTCAATCCTTGGTGCACCTTGTCATGGAGCTGCTCCCCTCAAATATCTGCCTCTGTTGCCATGTGGCATTCTCCCTGTGGTCTGGGTCTTCACATGGCACTTTCCTTTTCTTATAAGGGCACCAGTCATATTGGATTAGGGCCCACCCTAACACTTCATTTTAACTTGACTACATCCACAGATCCTATTTCCAAGCAAGGTCACACTCATAGATACTGGAAGCTAGGACTTCAACATCTTTGAGGGACACAGAATTCAACCTACAACAGAAGAGTATGCGAAATAATTCTAAAATAAATCTGCTCATGGCAAAGTGTCTACCATCAGGATTTAATAGAAGCCCCAATACATCAATTGACATAAATAGATATGTTTGTTGATAGGATACTTCATGTTTGCTAGACCTTCATCTAAATTTTCCTTATTCCGGGACGCATGGGTGGCTTAGTGGTTAAAGCTTCTGCCTTTGTCTCAGGGTGTGATCCTAGAGTCCCAGGATTGAGTCCCACATGGGCACCCTTCATGGAGCCTGCTTCTCCCTCTGCCTGTGTTTCTGCCTCTCTCTATTTCTCCGTGTCTCTCATGAATAAATAAATAAAATCTAAATTTTCCCTGTTCCAACCCACATATATACTGTATGAAACTCTGAAAACTGAGAAGTTTTGGAAAGGAGTTTGGTCAGCTAGCTTTCTGTCTTTCTAAGTTGACATTTTCTATGGTGACCCCACTGACCAGCTTCCCTCTCCTGCCCTCGGGCATCTTTCTAGGGAGTTCAGGTTCTAAAGCCACAGATAAACACATGCAGGTAAGAGAGGACTGTCTTGACCTTGGTACTGAGTAGCTACAGACCTCAACCACCTCATATATAAAATGGAGAAAATAATACACCCCCCTTCTCACAAGGTCGTGGTGCATAAATGAGGTTATACTTGTGAGACCTGCACTAAGAACAAATGCTGGCCCCTTACAAGTGCTCAACAATGGCAGCTATCCGCTTTGTTATTTTTTTTTTAACATGTGAGTTCCATTGTATGAAAAGAGATTTAGTGGATTCTGTGTGAATTCTGCAGTGATTTTAAGTGAATTCTTATTTAAAATAGTAAGCAAGTAATTAGGGCAATCCACAAGTGGCCAAGTTGGCTTTGCAAAACAGAGCTTCCGCATTCATAGACATGTATAAGCAAAATCTGTGTCCATTCTTCAGGGATGCCACAGGATATTTGCTCTCATCTGAACACGGTGGGATAACACCTACCTCACAGGACTATTTTAAAGATCAAGAAAATCAAAAGGAAAAAGGCATGGCTCAGTGTGTGACACATAGCAAGGTGTTTGGGGGTGTTATTACTCCTGTAACCACTTCTGTTACTAAGTCATTATTAGAGAAGATTCTTGCCCAGAAGAGATCAATCAGAAGACTCCCTTCCAACTCTTAGTGGCATGACTTCATGGGAAGATTCACTGCTGAGTATATTTTCCTGTTTACTTAGTAAGAATATCTGCCTCATAAATATTTCAGGAAGAAATACAGTCCAGGTATCCTAAGGGCTGAGATTTTTGAGGACTCATAAAAATGTTTATCCTGAGATACTCCTGGCAGCATTGTTTATAAATGTTAAGACTGAGAAATACCTAAAACACAAAGTTAGAAAACTGGATAAAAGTGTGATTAAGAGTACAGGCTCTGGAGTTAACCAGCCAGGTTTAAAGTTCCACTCAGCCTTTGGCAAGTTAACCTCTCACAGCCACGCTTCCCTCTTATTCATAGAGACGTTGTGAGAATTAGAGCAGGTAAAGCACCTAGCACAGTGCCTCCAATGATGGTAACGATGACAATGATGGTGATGATGGTGGTGATGACGCCGCCACTGTGAAAAATAATGCTGAATAATAATAATATTTTCCTGCCTCATAAATAAAATTAATATTTGTAGCTAAATTTTTACACTAGGTCATGCAATAGAGAAACCACAATACCTTAATCCTGTGATGGGTTACTGTCTCCTTTATACTTTTCTTTAGTGTCTGAACTTTTCTTTTACAGTGACCTTAGAATCTGAAGGAAAAAAAATATTTTCTATTAGAAGAAGAAGAAGAAGAAGAAGAAGAAGAAGAAGAAAAGAAGAAGAAGAAGAAGAAGAAGAAGAAGAAGAAGAAGAAGAAGAAGAAGAAGAAGAAGAAGAAGAAGAAGAAGAAGAAGAGGAGGAGGAGGAGGAGGAAGAAAGGAAAGAGAAGGTGGGGGAAGGAAGGAGGAACAAAGAGAAGGAGGAGAAGATGTGCTCTATAAGGCTAATTCCAGTTTCCCCTACAGCTGAAATCTGTGCCTTCATTGGACCATTTTAATTGCTATTATTTAAAGACTCGAGGGTCCCCCCCTCAAAAAAAAGTGAAAAATTCTTTTGTAATGCAAATGGTCTTTCTCTGGTGTATTTGTCCTCTAATTTGGAGATTGGAAGGATGCTAAAGGCAGGGCAAACATGAGTCTCCATCCAAATAACGGCAGTCTCTTTTCTTTTCTGAACTTAAATTTTAATCATTTTTAAGCATACAAAAATTGAAAGAATAGAATGAACACTTCTGTAGCCACCACTTAATTTCAGTAATGGTTAGCATTTTGCCATGCTTGCTTTCTCTTCTCTAACACAGATATATTTTTCTTTTTATTTATTTATTTATGTATGTATTTACTTTTTGCTGAACCAGTTAAGTTGCAGGCATCATCCCACTTGGCTCTGCAACACTTCTTGTCGGCATAACTTGCTGAAGAACAGGGCATTCCCCTAGATAACCCCAGTAGTATTAGATAATGGCAATTAGATTCTCACACCAGTAAGGATTGCCACATAACTATTTATTCATTCCACAAATATTTATTGAGAGCTTACTATCAACCTATGTGCTAGAGCAATGAGCAAAATAAATATGATCCTGCTCATAGAGTGAAAGATCAACATTTTAAAAGAGTCATACTAAAAAAAAAAAAAAGAGTCATACTAATGACTACACCATATATAATTACAAATGTCCTGAGGATCATAAAATGTCACATGGTATTTACTTCAAACTTACCTTTGATTATCTACTACTATTTTGATTTTAACAATGGGTAATACTGATTGTGTTAATGAGGAGATTTCCAGCTGCAAGTGCCAGAAACCCAACTGAAACTAGCTTAAGAATAAAAAGGAATTTATTGGCTCACTCTAGGCACACCAGAAGCAGGAACTGAAATGATACCTCCCTTTGAATTTCCAGACCTCGCCTTCCTCCTCAATGTTGATTTAATTCTCAGGCAGCCTCTCTTCCGTGTGGCCAATGACATGGCTACTGGCAATCCAGATATACAGGACCTATAATATTCTAGATCCAGAAGGAGCCCTCTCGCCCAATGTGTCTGTACCAGCATCTAGAGAAGACCTGATCTGCCCACTTTGGGTCATGTAGTCTTCCTGAACCAATCCCCGAGGCCAAAGGAATGGAGTGCTCCCATTGGTCAGGCTGGATCCTTACCCTCACCCATGTGCTCAGGGTACAGGCAGGATTGAAGCCATCCAAACTGTAAAGAATGGTTCTGGTACCAAAATAAGACGTGTTGGATGGTCAGAAGCCATTCAGCCACCCCATGGCAGTGTCTGAAATTGTGCCTCTCTCTGCAGGTCCTGGAGGCCTTCACACTACAGCGCAGTGCACACTCCAAGCCAAATACCGGCAGGTGGGGATAGGAAGCAAAGGCTTCCCGTTTCTAGCCTGATCTATGTCTTAACAGGCCGAGTCCACCAGAGGTCAGGGCAGAGCGCAAAGCCGGAATCATCCTGGGGCTGACTCTTCAACCGGCTCAAATCAGCGACTCACGCCAGCGGTCCCTGGGCGCACGCAGGCTGCGGCTGCCAGAAAGAAAACCCAGACTGTGGCAAAGCGACGGTGTTTCCTTCAGAACTGCCCTCCTAAGGTTCAGGTTCAGACTTCAAAGGAGGGAGAGACAGGGTTAGGGAAGCGATTTTTAGAACACCATTACTTTGCAACTGCCTATGTTCTGCTGAAGAAACACAGATACCAGGGACTCAGAATCCACGAGGTGAGATACCAAATTACCAATGTAGAACCAACCAGAAAAGCTGTATTCTTTTTTCTGCCCCCATCTGCCTCCCTAGACTCACCTTCCACCACCCTTCAGCCTGTACACTACATGGATGGCCTTTCTGCAACTTGATCATACCAAGCCTTTGCACTTAGGGTACCCTCTGCTTGGAAGGTCCTTTTCCTAGACTTTCCCTTACTGAGCTTCCTGCCTGTCCAGGAGTCTTTTATGAAATGTTAGTACCCACCTAAAGTAACACCCCATCTAGTAGCACTAACATGTCACCCTGTTTATTCCCTTCATATCATTTATCACCCTCCCAACTTATCTGTTGATTTGTTTCTCCCACTCCGCAAACAACAAAACTCAAAGGCCTTATCCTGAAGTTTACCCAGCACCTTAAAAAAAATGCATTAAACGTGTATTGCATGTTGGGCACAGTGCTAAGGGCTGTGGGTAGCGCTATAGGTGGCTCCTTTATATATTTTGCCGCTAACAAGATCTCAAATAATGTCAGGACCTCAAATATCCAAGATGTTTCAGATGCCCAAACTCCTCACTTAGCCATTTATTCCTTTGGCTTAGCTTAGAATCTTTCCAAATCTTTTCTGTTACAGACATAATTGAAGTGAAATTTCACCTATATGAAAAACAACTGGAAGAAAAATTTCTATATTAGGTGATTTAAAAAGCCTCCAACAAATTTCAAAAACAGGAATCAAAGACCATAATCTCTGACCACAAGGTAATTGGGTTAGAAATTTATGACAATAGATGAGGAGACATTTCTCTTTGTAAAAATATTTCAGATAATAATTGAAAGGGTGATATGTGTTTTGCTACTTGTCATGATTTAATGGATCTAAGCAATGAGAATGGGAACCAGCTAACATGACAGAGAGACCATCAGATACCTTGTACCTCCTGATGAAAAGAACATACTGCCCATGAAGGCTTCTCACCAAAATGATCACATAAAATCTGATTAAATGTCAAGATTGAACTATCAATTTACAGGAAATATGGAAGAACTTGTTAATTTACACCACAGGAATACAATCAGCAAATACAAAAAGAAGGACACTAGAACACTGAATTCCTCCAAAATAAATTATGAGAGGAAAAAGGAGATGGAAGGATCCGTGGGTGGCACAACGGTTTGGCGCCTGCCTTTGGCCCAGGGCGTGATCCTGGAGACCCGGGATCGAATCCCACGTCGGGCCCCTGGTGCATGGAGCCTGCTTCTCCCTCTGCCTATGTCTCTGCCTCTCTCTCTGTGTGTGTGACTATCATAAGTAAATAAAAATTTTTAAAAATATTAAAAAAAAAGAAAAAGGAGATGGAGCAAAAACTGATTGAAAGAGGCTTTAAGAAAAAAAAAAAAGAAAGAGGCTTTAAGGGCAGCCCGGGTGGCTCAGCGGTTTAGCACCTGCCTTCAGCCCAGGGTGTGATCCTGGGGACCCGGGATCGAGTCCCACATCAGGCTCCCTGTATGGAGCCTGCTTCTGCCTCTCTCTCTCTCTCTCTCTTTCATGAATAAATAAATAAAATCTTTTAAAAAAAAAGAAGCTTTAAAGAGCCATATCAACCAATCATAATATGTGGACCTTTTTTGGATCCTGATTCAAGCTTATAATCTGAGAAACAAAACATTTCAAAATTATATGAGAATTAAAATTTTTGACACTGAATAGATGAATCATTGTTTTTAGAATATTTTACTTGTATTTTACTATACAGAGTCACTTTATTTTATAGATACAGAATGAAAAATGAAAAGAATGAAAAAAGTTAATAAAAAGATAAATTAAAAATTCCCACCTATTCGGACATTTAAAAATACTCTAAGATAAAAAAAAAAATCACAGCTTTTCAAACTAGAAATGAAAAAGTATCTTTTTTTTAAGACAAACAGATTCTTGAGACCACAAAAAATGAGAAAAACAATGTGGATGATAGGTCGATCCACAGACTTGGTGCATTTATCAGAAATTTATTTTCTCACAGTTCTGGAGGCTTGAAGTTCAAGATCAATGTGCTGTAACAGCTGGTTTCTAGTGAGGTCTCTCTTTTTGGCTTCCTTGCTGGCTTCCTCTGTGCCTATATATCCCTAGTGTCTCCTCTTTGTATAAGGATACCAGTCACATTAAATCATCACCCGTATGACCTAACTTAACTTTTATCATCTCTTTAAAGGTTCTATGTCCAAATATTGGCAGATTCATTCTATGACTTCGGTGTGGGGTGGCGAGACAGTGGACAGACAATGCAGTCTATAACAACTGCTAATAATACGCAGAGGAGCCAGGCAAATCTTGAGAGGATCAGGAGACAAGGCAAAAAGCAAACAGCAAGCCAATCATATTTACAAGCCCCCTATCCTGCCCAGAGAGGAAGACCACCCCTGACCCCTGTGCAAACAGCAATCTCCCTACCAGCCCAAACGAGAACAGGAATTCCCCACTTTGGGAAAGGGCCAATCTTTGCCAGGCCTCCATGCAGAAGGGCAAAGACAGCCTAATCATGCCAGGATCCCAGAGCCTGCTTCTGGCTTCTGCTTCTCCTGCAGGCTCCCTGGACTTTTCCTGCAAATACCAAACATCCAAGACAGCTTGAGTGTAGCCCAAACAGGCCATTGGGCCTCCCCACCATGGAGGATTACTGTAAAGTGCTACAGCCCAGCACAGACCTCCAAGGTGTCCCTGTGGCTTCCCCTTCATTCCATAGCATCAACAGCAGTGCTGGGACCCCAGGTAATACCAATTTCCCCCAGGGTGTATCCAAACTAAACTCCATACACAGTGGGCAACTCCAGGTGTGGGATCTTCAGATTTTGCCCCAGTGTGCCCCCAGCCTCTCTTTTCTGCAACAGCCACAGATAGCACTGGGCCACAGAGGGCTCCTTCAGCAGGTTCTCCTTCAGATGTATATGGAGTATAGAGACGTCTTAGTTTCAGATTTGCTGGATGGAACCTGAATGAACCTAAAAGCAAAAACCAAGTGTAAATACTCAAACCTGGAGAGACTAAGCCACACTCACTGCACTTAATGTGGAATATGACTATCGCAAACTCCATGGAGCCCAACAAGATGATGCGAGAATTCAGCAAGGTGCTTGACACAAATAGCTGCCAGTACAAGCTGAATAAGAAATGGTGCTGCTGTGCATGCAAGGCACCCCAGGGCCAAGACGACTTCCTGAGTGGAAGGTAGAGGTGCGCAAACACCCGCAGTGGTCTCTCAACAGGGTTCATTTAAATGCATACCCAGCATCTCCATGACCCTCAAAAACAAAATAACCAAAGCAGTTAAGCTTTAAAAGGCTGCCAGGGAAGCACTTTGATGACTTTGATGGTTCAGTGGTTGAGTGTCTGCCTTTGGCTGAGGTCCTGGGATCGAGTCCCACATCGGGCACTCCACAGGGAACCTGCTTCTCCCTCTGCCTATGTCGCTGCCTCTCTCTCTCTCTCTCTCTCTCTCTCTCTCTCTGTGTGTGTGTGTGTGTGTCTCTCGTGAATAAATAAATAAAATATTTTTAAAATAAATAAAAACAAAAATAAAAGGCTGCCAGATTTGTAGGGTAGTGATACTATATGATACTGTAACAATGGATACATGTCATTACGCATTTGTCCAGAATCACAGAATGTCCAACACCAAGAGTGAATCCTAATGTCATCCAAGGACCTGGGGTGATAATGTAGGTTCATCAGTTGTAACTAATGTTATCACTCTAGTGAAGAATGTCAATAATGGAGAAAACTGTGCATGTGTAGGAGTAGGGGATTTATGGGAAATCTCTATACTTTCCTCTCAATTTTTCTGTGAACCTAAAACTGCTCTTTTAAAAATAGTCTTTAAAAAAAAAAAAAAAAAAAAAGGCTGCCAGGAACCACCACTCCATCTGCTAGTCTTCACATAGCTCCACCTCAAAGGCTGAAACTGGACTGGTTTGTTTCCCCTGGGGCACTTGTCCCCTCCCCTATCCTTCTGTCTTTTCTTCAGGGTTTGTGAGAGAGAGGAAATGGTTCCGTAAAATAAAGACAAAACTCTTCCTCCTTCCTCCTTCCTCCTCCTTCCTCTCCCTGCTCCTCCCCCACTTGCTGTGTTCTTGGCCTATATAACAAAAGTTTGGTTACAAATAGAGGGAATTGAGCTAATAAATGCATCAAGAATAATGGAAATCAGGGTTCTCACTGAAATAAAAGAGTTACAAATATGGAAAAGGTGAAATTAAGAATATGGCCTATCATGTTGGATTGGAGTTGGAAGTATCTGTGTGAACTCAACAGTTTTAATATAGATATGTGTTTATGTGCCCATTTTTTCCACTAAGACTGGAAGCATAGACTGGTACCAATAAAAAGGAGTACTCCCTAAATCTTGGTTTCTGTATATCATCCTCCACTTACATACTAAGGGTTGGTTCCAGGGATGCCTGGGTAGCTCAGTGGTTGAGTGTCTGTCTTTGGCTCAGGGTATGATCCTGGATTCCTGGGATAGAGTCCCACCTCGGGGGCGGTGGGGGGGTGGGGTGGGGTGTCCCCTTAAGGAGCCTACTTCTCCCTCTGCCTATGTCTCTGCCTCTCTCTGTGTGTCTCTCATGAGTAAATAAAATCCTTTTTTTTTTTTTTTTTTTAAAAAAAGGCTGATTCTAGGGCTGGGTAGGAAAATACAAGATAAATCTGCAACATCCTTTTGCCCCAGAAAATAAGGAAGAGCTCAAAGAATGATGAGGGCATATCAAAAAAGACACAGAAGTATCTATAAGGGATGCCTGGATGGCACAGTGGTCGAGCATCTGCTTTCAGCTTAGGTCCTGATCCTAGAGTCCTAGGATCAAGTCCCACATCAGGCTCCTCACAGGTAGCCTGCTTCTCCCTCTGCCTATGTCTCTGTCCCTCTCTGTGTCATTCATGAACAAATAAATTAAAAAAATATTTTTTTAAAAAAAGAAGTATCTATAAAATAGAGCAATCATTCTGAATGAGAAAATGCTAGAATCATTCTTTTTAAAGAATGGGATGGATCCCACTAATACCTCTTTTATTCACATTGTGAAGGTCTGAGCCACTATGATGAAAACAAACTGGAATAAAAGAGTTACAAATATGGAAAAGGTGAAATTGAGAATATGGCCTATCCCAATTCTAAAAATTGGAAGAGGGATCCCTGGGTGGCGCAGCGGTTCGGCGCCTGCCTTTGGCCCAGGGCGCGATCCTGGAGACCCGGAATCGAATCCCACATCGGGCTCCCGGTGCGTGGAGCCTGCTTCTCCCTCTGCCTGTATCTCTGCCTCTCTCTCTCTCTCTCTGATGACTATCACAAATAAATAAAAATTTTAAAAAAATAAAAAAATAAAAATTGGAAGAGAACATAAATTTATAGTTCATTGCATTTTATGATTATTTAAAAATAAAACTCAAAAGGATACATCTAGATAAAGTATTAGAAATAAAATTTAGCAAGTAGGCTGGCTATAGGATTTTTTTATGATGAAAAAATTTTATATTTAGAATTACCTAGCTGGACTGTTTAAATAATCTTAATTTAGTTGGCAATAGACAAAGCTCATAGTCAGAAGCCAAAGTACGCCTTCTCCATCAAGCCTGATAAGGATGTTGACCTAGGTCATGTCATTGTCCCAGTACTTCTTCATAGCTGCACTGATCTGGTACTCACTGGCCTTGACATAGACAAGAAACATAGGCATGTTGCTATCTGCTATCTTCATCATGACTGATTTGGTGACCCAGGAGAACTTAATGAGATAGTGGTCAAGCTTCTCTCCCGGAGGCACTCCAAAGATATTTGAGCTGCTTTCTGAGCTGCTCCTGAAAGATAGGTGATGTGTACATCTTTTTTCTGTGGCTGTGGACATTTCTCAGCATTATGACTTGGACTTCAAAGCCAGCAACAAACAATTAGAAGGTGTAATTTTTTAAAAATCCATTTATATGGGCACCTGGCTGGCTCAGTCTGGTAGAGCCTGTGACTCTTGATCTTGGGGTTGTAGGTTTGAGTCCCACATTGGGTGTAGAGATAATTTAAAAATAAAATCTTTAAGAATCAATATAATAAAATTTAAAAAATTTTTTGAAGATTTTGTTTATTTATTCATGAAAGACAGAGAGAGAGAGAGAGAGAGGCAAAGACAGGCAGAGGGAGAAGCAAGCTCCATGCAGGAAACCCGATGTGGGACTCGATCCCAGGACTTCGGGATCACGCCCTGAGCCAAAGGCAGACACTCAACTGCTGAGCCACCCAAGTGTCCCTAAAATTCAAAAATTTTTAGAAACCATTTACATAATTCAGAGAACATCAAGATAGGAAAACGGTCTAACTAAATGTGTGTTAGAACCACAGAAGAATTAAAAGACTTTATTAAAATATTAAGAAGACCTAAATAAAAAAAGATCTAAGACGTCCATGGGAAGAAAGACAATATTATGGTGATACCCATTCTCTCCCAATTTATCCATAGATTTCAATGTAAAATCTCAACAGGGTTTTACATGGAACTAGATAAATTGAATTCTTTTTTTTGATAAATTGATTCTAAAATGTATATGGAAGAGGAAAAGACCAAGAATGGCTAGGATCATCCATAGACAAGGAGGGCAGGGGACTTGCCCTACAAACTATCAGGAATATTATGAAGCTACAATAATTAAAATAGTGATATTTAGGACACCTCTGGTGGCTAAGCGGTTTACGCCGCCTGCAGCCCAAGGTGTGATCCTGGAGACCTGGGATCGAGTCCCACATCAGGCTCCCTGTATGGAGCCTGCTTCTCTGCCTGTGTCTCTGTCTCTCTCTCTGTCTCTCTCTGTGTCTCTCATGAATAAATAAATAAATAAAATCTTTAAAATAAATAAATAACATAGTCATATTTGTGCAAGGTCAGATAAATGGATGAATGGGATGGGATGGGATAGGGCAGGGTAGGATAGGATAGAGAGCTCAGAAATAAACTATATACTTACATAATGTTTCGATAGATGACAGAAGTGGCATATCACATCAGTAGGGAAAGGAGTAACTATTCAATAAACAAAGCTGTGGGAAAAAATGCCATCCATATAGAAAAAGAAATTGGATCCCTGTCTCACACTTTATCCAAAAATCAACTCCAGATATATTAAAAACAAATATTTTTTGAAAATGAAATGTGTATTTTTAATCTAAAAAGCATTAACTGGATTTTTAAAATGATTTTATTTATTCATGAGAGACACAGGAAGAGAGGCAGAGACACAGGCAGAGGGAGAAGCAGGCTCCTCACAGGAAGCCTGATGCGGGACTCTATCCCAGGACCCCAGGATTACCACCTGAGCCAAAAGCAGACGCTCAACTGCTGAGCCACCCAGAAATCCCAGACTTTTTTTTTTTTTACTTTGAGCTAGCAAATTATTTCTAAACAACATAAAAAGCATTGACTATGAAAAAAATTAAGAATCTGTCTATCATCAAAAGAAACCTTAAAGAAAGTGAAATAAGACACTAGTTGTGTGTCCTATAATTTAAATCAATCCTGATGTAGAGTTAGCATTCAATCCCACAGAATAAGGGCTCAGTCCCACATGACTGCCCCCCTCCCACTACACCTCAGATGACAATCTCAAGTCCAGGTTGTTACCTATGCTTCTAACAGGCTATAAATCAGAGGTTACCAGGACCTCCTCTTTAATCTACTAAAGAGGTTTACTTACTAGATCACTATTTATTATAAAGGATATCAGGGATGCAAATGAATAGCTAGATAAAGAATATACGTGATAAAAAAAAAAGATAAAGAGATAAGAGCGAGGTCTTGGAAGGATCTGAGCACAGTACCTTCTGTTCCTGTGGAATTTGGGTAAAACCACCCTCCCAGCATGTTCTTGTTCATCAACTTGGAAGCTTTCTGAACCCTGTCCTTTTGGGGTTTTATGGAGATTTCATTACTTAGGCAGATTGAGTAAATTATTGGCCTTTGGTAATGGAACTCAATCTCCAGGGATGGGGCTGAATGTTGGAACTCTCCAATCATAAGGTTGGATCCCACAGCAAATAGCCCCCATTTTTAAGAGTGGTTCAAAAGCCACCTCATTGATATAATCTCAGGTGTGGTTGAAAGAGGTTTGTTATGAATAACAAAAGACACCTTTATTGCTCACATTACTTAGAAAATTCTAAGGATTTTAGGAGCTCTGTGCCAGGAATAAAGGAACATCAAATACATATTTATTATATATCACAAAATCACAAGACCCCAGAGAGCTCCCTCACCCATTCCACCATGTGAGGCCAGAGCAAAAAGGCAGTTGTCTATTAATTGGGCTCTTATCAGACACTGAATCTGCTGATTTCTTTATCTTAGACTTCCCAGCCTTTAAGATTGTGAGAAATATCTGTTGTTTATAAGCCACCCAGTCTCTGGTATTTTGTTATAGCAACCCAAACAAAAACAGGGTGACTTCATTCACATGCCTGATGGTTGGCCGAACAGATGGCACAGGGGCCTCCTCTGGGCCCTTTGTCTTTGCTCCCCATGTTTTCTCCTCTTATAGCAGGCTGAACGGGGTTTCTTCATGTAGTGACAAAGGAGCTCCTAGTAGCAAGAGAGAGTAAGCCCAATGTTGGTTTTTCAAGCCTCTGCATGCATCACATTTCTTAATCCTCCTTTGACCGAAGCAGGTCACATAGCCAAGCCCAGATTTACAAGGTAGAAAAAAAAGATTCCCATCTCCTGATGGAAGGATAAACAAAACCATGTGGCAAAGAGGATCCCAATCTGGGATGGGAAGGATTGGTAGCCATTTTACAATCCACCTAACTGTAAACATTTAAACAACAAGGACATGAGTTCATATTATAAGTAGTCAGTGACTAAACAGATGACTTATATTACTACCCTCTCATCCTCACCCTCTGTGGTTTGATTCCTAAAGGAAAGCTTTTTCACCAACAAGTTTATAGAACAGTCCATGTTTTTGCTTTTCACACAGCTGTCTTGTGCAAATCTCTTGCCCAAATGGGCTGAGATATTTCTATAAATACACTATTTATATCAATGATTCCCAAGAGAACAAGCACCCACACACACACCAAAACTCCACCCACAGAGATTTACCAGATGTAGGATGGGGGCATATAATTTGAAAACGCTCAAATAAACCACGCAATTTTATAGTTAGAAAATGAAACAATAATTATTTTTATAATACAAATTATGGAACATAGCACATTGATAAACTGGAGAAATGGGTTTTAAAACTTGAGAAATGCCAACCAGATACTAGAAAGATCCCAGTTCCCATGTATTCCTTGAGCTTAGCAGAAGATATTTCTCTTCAAAAGAGACCCTGTGGTCATACTCTTCAGTTAGAGAGACAGCATCCCTGGGAAAGTCACAGGAATATTATTCTCCTGGCTGAATCCACCCCCTGGTTAGTTGGCACTTGGCAACCTGACAAGTGTTTTACATTCAAAAGGTCAAGCTCTGAGTGAATCTGCCCAGAGACTCTAGTACCACTCACGCCTGGATGCCCAGGCCCGACATGCGTCCCCTGCCCCTGCCATTCTGACAGTTCTGGAAGAAGGGACCCAGGTCCCCGGTTTGGGCTGTCAGCACAATGACGGCAGCCCTTTTACTGAAGGTCAAACTCTAATTCTCACTCCAGGGAGCCTTCCCTCTCTCTTTCTTTCAGCTTGTCTACCTCAATAATTGTTGGGATTTTTTCTGCTACTTTATAGCCTTCAAAACATCTTCCCTTTCATTTGATTCTCTCCAATAGGAAGACAGTATCAGAGCAATAAGAGTTTCTCTTTTGTAAAAACAATCTGAGGCCCAGAGAGACCCCGCAATTGAGTGTTGGGAGAAAGTATAATATGGTGATTAAGAACAAAAGCTCTGGAGTTAGACTCTTGCCAGTTACCAACCAAATAATCTTGGGCAAACTGCATAAGCATGCTCTGACTCAGTTTCCCTATATATAATACAGAGATAATTTTTCCTATTTCATAAGGTTTTTTGCAAGAAAAAAGTATAACAAGACAAGTAAAGTGTGTAGAGTATAACAATAGCACCATTAGCCATCAGTATGTTTTTATTATATACATTGCTTCTGTTATTATCACATAGTTAGTGAATGGAAAAGTGAGGACTAGAACACACATCCATGGGCCTGAAAGTCATACTACTTATTTCTATCTTTCAATAAAGAGAATGTCAGTTCTGTTCTGCTTTTCCAAATGAGAAGCAAGCTATTCCATGAAGGAGTAGTCCTCAGCTCTACTGATAAACAAAGTTCTTGCTTCTAACCAGGAGTTTCAGATTCTTCTCAACCAATTTTTTCTCAGATTTGCTCAAGAATCACCAAATTTTAATTGTTTGAGTTCTTTTTCCTCATCCCAGGGTAATTATTAATATATATGTTAGTGAACAAGAAAAGATCATAAAATTGGCAACAGGAAGAAGGTTAAAAAAATAAAATAAGAGTCACATGATTTATTAATCGAGCGGCCAACCCCTGAATAACCCACAATTTGACTTTGCCCACCATAAAGAAAATTAGAAATGTACGGTTAGGATGCAAAAATAAACAAATGAAAGCTTAGAAGCAGAAAAGAATTAAATTTCAAATAGTGACGATATAGAAAAAAATCAAATGGGAGAGAAAATGAAAGAGAATCAGAATCCCCAGTAAATACATTAAACCATGACTGTGAAAGACAAAGAGAATAGAAAAGAGAGAAAAACAACACAGAAATCTACCTACATTGCACTGTGTCTGACCAGAGAACAGTATAATGAATCTCCCATTACCATTAAATTAAACACAAATTGCTTTTGTTTCTAATTAACATCTGCCTGGCCAAATGTGATGTGTGAAGTCTTCTTTTTAATGCCTTTCCCATGCCATGGAAATATTACAACTAGAATGAAAGCTTATGAATGTTTTTCAATAGCTTCCTCTAAAGTACAAGCCAAACCTTATAGAAGGTATATGTGAGAGTCATTTGAATTCCAAAAGCACTTATAAGGACCAGCTCCATTACGGTGCATAGCAAATGAATACATAATGAGGAGATATTCCAGACCAATTGTTCCAAATTATGCTTTAGATTATCTTCATTTCTCTTTTGAAAATATGCCTTGCTATTTTTAGCATAACATAAGAAACCCTTGACTTTTCTGGCATCAAATCCCACCTCTAATTTCTATAGTTGTTCTCCCTTATGCCTTTACACACCAGTCTGATCACACTGGACTTAGATTATCATTTCTCATCATCTCCTACTATCCTTTAAAGCCCAGCTCACACCTCCCCTGCCCATGAAACCTTTGCCAGCACTCTCAGATGGAGTAAAGAATCCCTCCTCGGTGCTCCTATCTCCTTATGTCCATACATCTATTCTTCTACAGGTGGCCTTCAGCAAGAATCTTCTCTTCCAATATCTGAACTCACCAGGTAATGGGCATAGCCACAGTGTCCATATAAATAGAATATATTAATAATCAAGTAACAGAGGGGCATCTGACTGGTTCAATCAGTAGAGCATGTGACTCTTGATCTCTGGGTTGTGAGTTCAAGCCCCACATGGGTGTAGAGATTTCTTAAAAATAAAATCCTTAGGGATGCCTGAGTGGCTTAGTGGTTGAGCATCTGGCTCAGGGTGTGATCTCAGGGTCCTAGGATCGAGTTCCACATCAGGCTCCCCAAGGGCAGCCCGCTTCTTCTGCCTATGTCCCTGCCTCTCTCTGTGTGTTTCTCATGAATAAATAAATAAAATCTTTACTAAAAATAAATAAAATAAAATCTTTTTAAAAATTGAGTAACAGAAATCTATGGGAATTAGCTTAAATTTCAAAGGGTGGAGAGGTGGGGTACAAATTATAAGCATGCATGAAAAGTACACAAAATCTAAGCCGAGATCCAAAAAGAGACAGATATAAGAAATGGAAAGCCATCTGGAATCCAAAAGCCACACTCTCCCATATTCCATCACCACCAATTCACCTCTACATTTGCTTTGCACTACAGATTGACTTTTCTGTTACACAACAAAAAGGGAGGATGGAAAAAAAAAAAAAAGGAGGATGGTGCTGAAGGGATTCAGTCCTGCCACAGTTTTTGTACCTACAGGGCAGGAGTCCAGCCATGCAAAAAGAATCCCTTGAAGAAAAAAAATAAAAATAAAAAAGAATCCCTTGAAGGAATTCAGAATGCCCAGTTTGAGTCAGGTATCCACAGCAGTCCAATTTGGTCAGGGCTATACGATTCAAATACATTACTGGGGACAATGGAAACCGGGTAAAAGAGAAGAACGAATCATTGTGAGCTAAGCAGACAGCCCAAAGAGTCACTCTTATGCAGGTGTTTTGTTCAATATGTGAAAGAGGGAAAGAAGGAGGAAGGGAGAAAATGAGGGATGGATAAATCCAAATATATTTGGAGGGCTTCCCTATAGTGATACGAGTCAAACCAGAGAGTTAGGAATTTAGTGTCTTACTGGAGAAAACAACGAAATCCAGTGGTAGTGACATCATCGGTGTTGATATGCATGTGATGAGTATCTGTAAGTAAGTGGCCACTGGCAGGAACTCTCACCTTTAACATGTATACCAATCAAAAAAAGGGATCTATAGCTTAGGAAAATAAAAATAGGCAATGAGTTCACTGAAGAACCCAAAACCAAAAGCCATATACCTGTCAGTGACATCTGCTCCAAACAACCCAGGGGTCTCTGGTCTTCACATTTAGTACGCATCAAATCCTAGTGGGAGGCAAAGGAGAACTTTATATCTACTCACACTGATGTATAAATGTGTGCTTGCAGCATACAATTAGCTGGCAGTAAGATGAAAGTTTGGCATGACCACATTCCCCAAAGTATGGTCCACGTCAGAATCTCAAACAAGAAATGTGCAAATTTAATGAGCTCCCAAGAAGCTTCTTGTGCAGCACATCACTATGCAGTGTAGGGTAGGCAGCCTCTAAAATGACCCTCAGTAATCCCCAAGCTACACTGTTTTATAGCCGCCCCCGCCCCAACATTATACCAGGTTTGGTCTATATAACCAAGAGCATATAGAACAAGTAACACTATGGTCACTTCCAAGATTAGGTTATAAAAAGATTGCAGTTCCAGGCTGGGTCTCTCTCTCTCTCTCTCTCTCTCTCTCTCTCTCATTCTCTCTTATTCTCTCCCTTTCTTTCTCCTCCCGTTCCCTCACCCTCCTTCTATCTTTCCTTAGACCACTCTTACTGAGGAAAACCAATGAACAGCCCTAGGGAGAGAACCATGCAGTGAGAAACTGCCTCCTGCCAACAGCTGCATGAATGACCTTAGAAGTGGATACTCCAGCTCCTTCAGAAACTGCAGCACCAGCTAACAGCTTGACTGCAACATCAAGAGAGATTCTGAAATCAGAACGGCTCAGCTCAGTCAGTCCCAGATCCCTGACCCTCAGAAGCCGTGTGACATAATAAACATCCATTGTTTCGAGATACTATGTTTTGGGGTAAATTCTTTACACAGCAACAGATTATTAATACAGATAGCTAGTCTGCTTCCCTTGTGCCCTTCCTCTCCCTGACTACTGCTCCTCATAGCAAGAGATGAAGTTTTTTCCTCCGCTTAAATTTGGGTTGGCCCAGTGACTGATTTGAGCAATGGAAGGCTGCAGAACTGACATTCTGAAATTTCTGAGCCTACATCTAAAGAGGACTAGCAGGTTCCCCTTCCTACCACGTGGAACTCAAACACGTGCTGTGAGCAACCAATGCCACGTGGAGCAGATATGTGGAGGACAACCAAGGTGCTCCTTTGGCATCCCTAGTGGAACTCACAGCCAACAGCCAACGCTGCCTAGGTATCACGTGAGTAAACTGTCTTGAACATCCCACCCAACTGAGTGCCCCAGATGAACGCAGCCTCCCCCAACACCATGTGAAACAAAAATGCCCAGTCAGCTGAAAGAACTGTGAGAAATAATAAATGGTTCTTATTATCTTAAGTTACTAATTTTAGGGGTAGTTGTTATGCAGCAATAGGTAACCAAAACATACTATCTTAGGCTAATAAATTTATTATTTAATTATTGCATTCTGAGCATCAGTCTAAGAGTGAGGTATAGATATTTTTTCAAAGAAACTTTCTAGGCAAGAATTCATGCCACATAGTCCCGCATTATATCTCCCTTGCATCCCCCATGACATGGATATCCACCAGAATCCCACTTAGTAGGCTTTTTGACATTGGCTCCTCTAATTTCATTCCTGCTTCTAGTAACTACATGAAGGACTACCATTTCCTGAGCTCTAGGATGCTTCAGCACTCTCCTAACTACTTCACTTCTCTTAATTTATGAAATTATTATAGCCACCCTAAGAGCATGGACTTGTTGTTAGCTCCATTCTCCATGTGGGGAAATGGGCTGGAGACCTAAAGAGTTTACCCAAGCTCACACAGAGCTAATACACAGCGGAGCCAGGAGTGGGACCTGGACAGTCCACCTCTGTGTCCACACTCCTAACCACTATCCCAAACCACCATCATTTCTATGAGGCAAGTTAGGTGCTGTCATTACCTCTATTTTAGGGACAAGGACCTGACTCTAAAGAACAGTGAGTCCCTAGCACAAAGTTCACACAGTTAATAAAGGAAAGAGCTAGAAGGGAAACTTCCTCTAATACCTACATTCTCAAACATAACTTTATTATTTACTCCTACATTTGGATAATGCAGACTACAGCAGGGTCTGGTCCAGTCACAGAATCTCCACCCTTGTAGACTCTACTTAATCAGATATTTTAAGAACAAGGGTCAGTGAATCACACATTTGTGGAGTAAACTCGGCAGCTCCTTAATCTTCCCCACCTCCCTTTTGGAGGAGATCCTCAGAACTTAGAAATATTCCCTTGAGTTCTTTAAATACTCTGCAAACAGTTGGCCCATTTTCAAGGACTCAGAAGAAACTCACCATATTTAGAAGTTCTAAGAGAAAAAAAGGAGTCAGCAAACTCACAGATCTGCAAAAGAGAGGTACTCTGTAATAGCTCTCATCCTGAAAACCCTTTCGCTCTGTCCTTGTTTTAACTGTGAACATTACTCCCACCTAGGAAATTTTTCACATCTGTACCCTACAAACACAGTGAGGAAATAAAAGGAAATAAAATTTCCCATACACTATTTTATCTGAGTTTCATAAGCTTATTTTAATAGCAAAGGATATTCTGCATATGTAGCATGATGTTTTATTGAGAATTTACTGCAGAATAATAATCTACTGAGATATTTCTCTGTCCATTTCTTCTTTGTCTATCAGGAAGGAATGAATGGTATTTACTCCTCCCCAAAGGGTCTTTGCTCCAGGGCCAGAAAGGAAGCTGCTTGACAGGGGTGGGAAGAGGAGGGCCCTGATTACAACTCCAAATCAGACTTGTAAGTCCTAAAGGCCTTGCCCAGGGTCAGAAGAGATGGGCTCTTTTAATAGGGATGTAAATACTCAGCCAGCCACCCAGAGGAGCTTTGGGAAGGGCATTCTAAGAGCAACTAGTTTGCAACTAACTAGGTTATTCCAGAGTGGGGAGGAGTGGCCCATCACTTGGTCCTTTGGTAATCTGAGGTAAAATTCCTCAGGCCAGTGGGTGGGGGATAAGGAAGAGTTGACCCTCCTCACACCTCGGGCCTATGAGGCATGGCCTTAGGAACCTCAGCAGCAATCCATCTTCATCCAGCTTTGAGTGATGCTTTAATAGAAATCAATGCAAAGTGTTCTGGGGAACTCCATTAGATTTTAAGAGGTCCTGTATGCCATCTATAGGAAGTTCAGGCTTCATATTGCAAATAAAAGCTATTCAAGCTATATTTAGTCAAAAATAAGAATTTTTTATAGAATAATATGATGTCATTTTTTTCTCCATCAGTCAGAACTCAATCAGATAACAGTCACTTTCAGCATTATAGAATAGAAAATGTATTTATTTTTTAAGGTTTTTTAATTAATTATTTATGACAGAGAGAGAGAGAGAATGAGAGAGAGACAGCATGAGTTGGGAGGAAGGGGCACTGGGGAAAGGAGAAGCAGACTACCCCTGAGCAGGGAGCCTGATATGGGACTCAATCACAGGACCCCAGGATCATGACCTGAGCTGAAGGCAGATGCTTAACTGACTGAGCCCCCCAGGTACCCCTAGAAAATGTATTTAGTACAGAAATGATACTTTGCACAATTGTGGGAGTTGCTGGGGGAATAAAATGGTCTGAAAAGGGCAACTACTGATCAGGAAAGTCACTAACCAGGCTTCCTGAAGCCTCGCCCTCTAATATCTACGTCAGCATTCCATGTTGTTTCTCTTCTCCCACTTGCACCCAACTCAAAGAACAAAAACGAACCCCAAAATTCTACCCTTTGGAGGAGTTACGATGCTTTGGCCTAAACTGGAAAGAAAAGGGTCCTCGTTCAAATTCCTCATTTTCATGCCTTTATACAAGAAGTGACAATGGTATTCTAGTTCTACTTCTCTGCAGGAGTTCTTGTCTCATGTAGAATAAGCATTCCAGTCTCAACTTAATTGATTTTGACTTTATTGATCTTACAAAACTTCCAGAACAGTGAATGGGTGAGTGATGGTTTTGAAACATGTTTGCGAGTTCTCCCACAAAATGTGGAATGTAATTCAACCTCTCCTTGATTATGAGCTGACCACAGTGACTTCTTCAAAGGGATAGAATGCAGCAGAAGTGACACCCTGAGACTTAGGAGGTTAGATGATAAAAAGCAATACAACTTCTACTTGGCTTTTTCCTCTCTCTTTAAAATGCATGCCTCTGGAGCCCTAAGCCATTGTGTGGGAATTCCAATTACCCTGAAGCCGCCATGCTAGAGAGATTACATAGACCTTGCAGAGCTAGAGATGTCGGAGGAGCCCTGGTTGGGTCCATCCCACAGCTGTTCAAGATTCCTAGCCTAGGCAAGAAGCAGCTTTTAGATGACTCCCCTCTCCAGCTGCCAAGCTGCCCCAGATCATACCAAGCAGAGCAGAAACGAGCTTTCTCCATCGAGTGCTATTCAAAATGCAGATGTGTGAGCAAAATAAATGTCGTTGAGAGGTTATCAGTTTGGGGGTGGTTTATTATGTAGGCACTTTAACGGAAACTGAATGCAAAGCAATTTTCCCAATAAGCTATAGAGTTCTAACTTAGAGTAAAGAAGAGCTGCCAAAGATTAAACCGCATATATACCGACGCATCCATATGGAAGTTCATTCATCTGTGTCACTCATCTATCCATCCAACAAATATGTATGAACTGTCTCTGTGCTGAGGATTCAGTGGCTAAGACAGAAAAGATCTCTGCCTTGATGGAGCTTTCAGACTATTGTGGATTAAAGAGACACTGAAGGAGTAAATTATGAGAGTTACAAAAGGGAAGCCCAGGGTGCTCTGTCAGATAATAAGTCCCATGTCTTTTCTAGAAATTTCTTAAAGATGTGTTCCTCTTAATTAGTAAGAGTCCTTTAGAGTCTGGCAATGTTCCAGATATCTAGAGCAAAAGGAAAGATAGTAATTTACAAGTTCAGCAAATGCAGGCTTCCTGTGTCACAGAGGTTTATTGAGGCTGCTTTCAACTGTGACAGTCAGTCACAGACAGTCCTTTCTCTGAATCAAACATACACAAACAAGATGCTAATTATATGCTCTTTCCTGAGCCTACTTTGAAATTATTTATAATGATGAAACTATAAGATCATCTTGTCTAAGAAACACTGCTATGCAGAGTGGCCATAGTTTGGTTGCAATTCGAAATTACACACAAGGTCTATATTAGAAACTAAAAGCTTTCTCATCAGGCTGCTGATAATGAAGTTTGCTAACCATTCTAGTGCATAAAGTAGAATTATGAAAACTGATTCAGTCTAATTATCAAAGGGTCGGAGTTTTTCCGCTATTCTCAAAATGTAGCCATTGAAGCGGCTTGAAAACTCGTTGTCCAGAATTTAAATTGCCTATTGCCAAGGCTCAGTGACTGTTCCGGGAATGAACAAAAGTGCTTAAAATCTCCGGACTGTTTGATTACAGGTACCTATCCGCCGTTTGCTCGGTCATGTACAACTGTGCAATTAAAACAAATGGTGGCACATAAAAGGCTGACTGAGGTAGATTTGGCCTGTGAGCAGAGTGCCAGTCTGTTAGAAGGAAGTGCAGAGCACAGTGAGGAAAACAATACACACATAAGACACAAGCCCCGTGCAACATACCCTCTTGGAGCTTACAGTCTAGTTGGTGAGAAAGACAAGCAAATGGCATCAGTAAGACAGTGTGGAAGAAGAGCTGTGCTGCAAAGCAGCAGTTTAGCATGGTGTGGGATGACAGAAAGCTACCCTGAGGAAGCAACCTCTGAACTGAAGGTTGTGTAGGGATCAGCAAGGCCACGGTGTGGGGGAAAAGGGGTGAAGAAAGCTCCTTCTCAGGGGTTCAGGCTGAGTCAACTACAAGCTAGGACACAAGAAAGACTCAGAATGTTGGAAGAACTAAAAAAAAAAAAAATCAGAATAGTTAGAAAAGTAGGAGGCAAAATGGTGAGAAATGAGGCTGGACGGGCAGGGAAAAGGGTCAGCTGGGTTATGAAGGGCCTTGTAAGCCATTTTAAGGAGGTTCAACTTTCTGTGCCTTAGATTTCATTTCTAGCACGTTAAAGGTGAGTTTAGCTAGCAACTCAGATTTGTTCCTTTAAAAGATATTCACTTTTATGAGGATCTCTAAAAAACCAGGTAAATGGAAGAATCAGCTCTTCTTTGGTCTTAGCACAAGAGAGCAGAGAACGTGGAGTTCCTATATCCATGCTCACATTTTTGTCTTCCCAGGACCAGCAGCTATTTACTTCTTTACCCACTCAGCCCTGACCTCTCTCTGCCCACTAGATTGGAGAGGGAGGCCACAGAATGAAGTCCAAAAGCTTGGAAAATATCATTTTTTGTTCTTAAGAGGGAATCAAGCAGCAAAAAGGATAAAGATTACTGTTTCAGACAAGCACAAGACTAAGTAAATATTGAGAGTTTAGACTTGTCAAAGATTTTATTTTTAGCGTGAGAAAGACTCCTGCATAGGACATTTATGGCTTTTATCAGGGTCTCAGAAAAATCATGCATCTTATAATTTAGTACTCAGCACATGTAAATACACTACCAGCACTTGGTAGCAACCATTTTTACTGTAGCCAAAGTGACTGCACATCTATAAATTTACTAGTGGGATGACCAGCCCTCCTGAATTTTGCTCTGTTTGCAGAAAGGGCCTGAGCCAAGTGTAGGAGCCTCCTAGATTGAATGCAGACATTTAGTGTATCTTGCAATGGTACTAGGGAATAATAAGAAACAAATTAAATACAAGTCACCATCCAACGAGAGTCCAGATACAGGCCTGATGACATAGGGCAGGCAGGGCTTCTAGAGCAAAAACCCTACACTCTCCTGTTTCCTGAACCAACTAGGGAAAACTCATAGTAAAGAAACCCCTTAACACTAAACAAAAAGACAAGTGTTAGTATTAGTTCTCTATTGCAGCTAGAACAAATTAGTGACTTAAAACAACACAAATTATCTTATAGTTCCAGAGATCAAAAGCCCAAAATGAGTTTTATGGACCAAAGGCAAGGTGTCAAGAAAGCTGTGTTCCTTCTAGAGGTTTTAGAAGATCCATTCCTCCCTTTCTCCTGTTTCTAGAGGCTGCCCACATTCCTTGGCTAATGGATCCCTTCCCATCACTCTATCCTGTTGTCCTTTTCTGACTCTGCTGTCTCCATCTTTCTCTTATAAGATTCCTTGTAGGGATACCTGGGTAGAACAGCCAGTTAAGTATCCAACTCTTGGTTTCAGCTCAGGTCATGATCTCAGGGTCTAGCAGTACCAGGACCTGAAGGCCCATACAGAAGAGAAACTCAAGCTGACCAGTGAGGAGATTGCCCACGTACTCGGGAAGGCCCAAGAGAAGGTCCTAACCTTCCAGGCCAGCCTGAGGATCAGATGTGCATCCACTCACTGGAGAAGATAGTCAAGCAAAAGACTAAGGGAAATGAGGAACTGACCAGAATCTGTGATGATCTCATCTACCAGATGGAGAAGACCTGACCCAGAGCCCCTCCCCCCATCTGTCTGTCTGTCTGTGGGGATCCTGTTTGGGATTCTATCTCTCCCTTTGCCCCTCCTACTCATGCACTCTCTTTCTCTCTCTCAAATAATCCTTAAAAAAAAAAAAAAAGAATCCTTGTAATTACACTAGGCCCACTCAGATAACCCAGGATAATCTCCCCCATCTCAAGATCCTTATCCAACAACCATAATGTTCTTCTCTTTTTTTGCCTCAACATAAATATAAAAGGAGGGAAACGTCCTTAGTTTAATCATATCTCAAAGTCCTTTCTGTCATATAAAGCAACATTATCATAGGTTGCAGGGATTGGGACATGGATAACCTTGGAGGGCCATTATTCCACCTGCTACAACAAGAAGAGAACAGTCTGTAGAATCTGACAGGGTAAGATGCTGTCTAGTTCAACATCATCCCCAGCACACTACATGGCTCATCATCAGTAATCAGTATATTCCTGTTGAGTAACTGAATAAATGAATAAGGAAAAATAAAGGATGTGCTGTTTCCTGCATTGATTTCTGATGTGAATAAGGAATAGATGGTCCCAAAATCTGTAATATGCTGTCTTTTCAAAATCTGAAGGACTGAATATGGATACCAAGTGTTGGTTTGGGAAGAGATGAAAGAAAAAGTTCTGAAGATGGATGGTGATGATGGTTACACAACAGGACAAATGTATTTAATGCCACTGAACCATACACTTTAAAATTGCTAAAATGGTCAATATTATGATATGTATATTTTATATATTTATATTATATATTATATTCTTATTTATATTAATAAGTCAGGTCAAGAAAAAAATTACACAGTGGGCCTTAACAAAAACAATAACTGACTTGGATGTCCCTCTTACAATAATTTCCTGGAGAGAAAGTTGTGGAATATCCTCAATCCTGGGGCTGAATCTTCTAATTATTTTGTTTTCCTCCTAAAGCATTAGAATTTGTGACAGGTTATGTTTCATTATGAAAAATTGGTTTCCTTTTGCGTTTTGAGTTACACAAATGGAGGAGACATGAGTCAAGCAAGCAGATTTTTATTTGGGTCTTTGGTTAGTTTATTTTTCTAAGTCTCTTCATTTGTCTACATCATGGTTTTAAACTTATACACACCCACACACTCTCTCTCTCTCTAACATACCTGCAAACACACTTACACATACACATACACACTCACACACAAACCCATTCAAGAAGTCGGAGCTTTGCCTCAGACCCAACGACTCTATGAAGTGAATTTTTCACTGATTTATCAGTTCATTTGAGCAAACTGCAGACACAGCCTCGGAAAGACCATTCTCAGAATAGATAGTCAACTTTTATCCCAGAGCAACAACTAGGAACCAATTAGAGCCATTCTCTTCAATGGGGCTTATTATTGGTGCTAATCTGTGAATAGAAGAGTCCAATTGTGAGGAAGGTTAGCAACCCCAAATAACATGCCCATAAGGTTTATTAGGCTTCTGCCAACACCTTTAGGCTGCCTTAATTGCTTCTTCAGGGCTGGTTTCACACGGAGAATGGAGTCATTTCCAGTGCTCTAGCCTAGTTCTCTCAGCTTCAGGTGCAGAAGGCAAGGAAGAGCACAGAAAACTTTGGTCACTCTACTACATCTATAAAAGATGTATTTTAAGGAACTTACACAACATTCCACAACTAAAATCAGTAAAACAGAACCTGGAGGCCAAATCTGTCTTACTCAAAGTCTATTACATTCCTACTACATCATACACTGACCCACTACTGAAGAGTCAGCCTTCAGAAAAAGAGCAAGCCAATGTGTGCCTACAACAAATATTGTCCTGCTCTTCCTATACTTTTTCAGGTATAGGTTTCAGGCATAGGTAGGGTTTCAGGCCCCCTTTCAGCAGCCCCCCTTCTCATACTTTTATAGAAGTCCAGTCCCCTGCCACACACACACATTAAGGAATAAAGCATTTGGTGAAACAAACTTTTAAGCCAACTACAGTTAGAACTAACTGGACCTGTGTTAAATGTCTCACATGTGTTATGAAAAATATTTTGTGAAATCTTATTCTTAGATATGATTGGTGATGCTGAGGTCTGAGAAATCATCAGCAAAACCAGAGCCTGAATTTATAACACTAGACGGAGTTCCAGGCCTTTCTATTCCACCACATTGCCCTTAGGGCCAAAACATACAACTCCATCTTCCTTACCACAGTGAATGTCAGTAAGTGGAGTACAATATTGACTTTGTCATATAAACAAAGCAGGCAAGGGAGAGAGTAGAGATGGCAAAAGAACAAGGAACCCTTAACTGAGGGAAGAAAGGACTTTTCTACAAACAAAGCTCTCTTACATTTTGCTTTCAAAGAATTTCTTTATAGCAGCAAGGACTCTATGAAATACATTTGTGTTGGAAAGCACAAGAATGCATCAATATTTCTTCTGTGTTTTCTGTCTTGGGTTGAAGGAGTGTGGCAGAAACTGTTCGTTCCAGCAGGAAGCTAACCCTGATTCTAGCAGATAAATAAGGTAAGATGGATTCAGAGTCAGTCTTGATAACGTTCCAAAGTCCTCTCACTCCTCTGACCAACATCTTAGAAAACTAGATCAGACATTTCCTAAGAGATTTGCTCACAAGAGGTTCATTATTCTTTGAATCAGGCTGGAGTAAAAATCCCCCTGTGAAACGGTGGGTGGGTGGGGAATACCGCTTAGATAGCTTAATGTTATTTCCTGTCTCAAGATCTCCAGGGCTGAGAGTGCTCACTCATGAGCACCTCTTTGCAAAGTTGGGGAAGGGTGTGGTATGCAGGGAAAAAAGACTTTTTATAGAGTTTCAGGTCAAGGAGTGAGAGAAGAGTCAAGCTAGATTTTTATTTTTCTTTCTTTTTCTCAGCCAATAAAACCTCCCAAGAAATTGCTTCTACAGACCAAAAAACTGAAGGTTTGAAAAGAAAGATTGTAAGTGCTTAATTTTCGGCTCTGTGAAAAGAAATTTTTTTCTCCAAAATTAATCACAGAAGCAAGCTAACACTGCCAAACCAGTGGTAAACAACTTTGACTGAAACTAATCAGGGCAAATCAGTGTGGCAGGGATATTTGGTCTCCTGTGAAAGTGCCAGAAAGTCATACAATTGTCATACAGTGTCTAGCTTGCAAGCCGGGACAATGCAGGAAACATCTCATGGATGAAATTAATACACAGAAAATCCCTTAGTGGGCAGTATTTACTTTCCAGGGAAGTTGGTGCCTGAGGTTAGAAAGAATAAGAGTCAGGGGCACCTGAGTGGCTTAGTGGTTGAGCGTCTGCCTTTGGCCAAGGTCATAATCCTGGGGTCCTGGGGTAGAGTCCCGCATTGGACTCCCCATAGGGAGCCTGCTTCTCTCTCTGCTTATATCTCTGCCCCTCTCTCTGTGTCTCTCATGAATAAATAAATAAAATCTTAAAAAAAAGAGAGAGAGAGGGGGGATCCCTGGGTGGCTCAGCAGTTTAGCGCCTGCCTCTGGCCTAGGGCATGATCCTGGAGTCCTGGGATCAAGTCCCACATTGGGCTCCCTGTGTGGAGCCTGCTTCTCCATCTGCCTGTGTCTCTGCTTCTCTTTCTCTCTGTGTGTGTCTCTCATGAATAGATAAATAAAATCTTAAAAAGAAAGAAAGAGAAAAGAAGAAAGAAAGAAAGAAAGAAAGAAAGAAAGAAAGAAAGAAAGAAAGAAAGAAAGAGAAAGAAAGAAAGAAAGGAGAGAGGGAGGGAGGGAGGGAAGGAAGGAAGGAAGGAAGGAAGGAAGGAAGGAAGGAAGGAAGGAAGAAAGAAAAGAAAGAAAGAAAGAAAGAAAGAAAGAAAGAAAGAAATCAGAGTCATATGCAGCAAACAGTTCCAGGACAGAGCTAGGCTAACCAAGAACGTGTTTTTTATGCCTATCACTTGAGCTTGTAAAATTTAAAGAGCTGAAGAGAAGAAGTTAAGTCTTCACTGACAAGTCTCCTGGAGAGCCAGCACTTGAAAACCCCCAAGTGAAGTGGTCCTAGTGGAATGTGCAAGGAAAATTCCATTTCATCTGACTGACACCAAGCTAGAGTCAAATTGTGAAATTAGCCAAAGCTTCATGATATAACTGGAAAATAAAATACTGGGTTCCCATGCTGGCCCTGCTGCCGCTTCTGTGGGGAATCAATTCTAGACCTTATTGTTCTCCTCTGCAAAATAAAGATTTTGATTAGATTGTCTCTAGCATTCCTTTAGACCTTCACAATCTAGATTTCTAGATTTGTAAATTTGTCTCTGTATCCTTTTATTTCTCTCTGTTCCAAGATCTTCTCCCCCTTTTGTCACTTGCCTACTACATTGTAAAGCAGAAGACTGATCCAGGCACTTCTCTTAATGATAATATCTGTAAATGTTATTTGATTCAAAATACACACACACACATAGCCAAAAGGATGAAGGTTTTATTTTTTTAATATTTTATTTGTTTATTCATGAGAGACACAGGGAGAGAGAAAGGCAGAGACACAGGCAGAGGGAGAAGCAGGCTCCATGCAGGGAGCCTGACGTGGGACCTCTCGGGTCTCCAGGATCGCCCCTGGGCTGAAGGCAGTGCTAAACCGCTGAGCCACCCAGGCTGCCAGGATGAAGGTTTTGTGATCTTGGTTTTGTAGATGAAAAATTTGAGACTCGGAGAGATTAAAGCTTTTGCCTAAAATCAAAGATCAAGAAGAGGATGGTATCAGAATTTGAATCCAGGACCATTTAACTCTGAAGCTCACATTCTCCCTGCTATATCCTACAGTCCCTCTCTGTGGCCCTGGATCTTTCCTATGAGTCCCAGGGCAAATGGCTCTTTTTCTCTCAGCTTGAAACTCCTGAGGAACAAAACCTCTTCCCCATCAAAGCCTAATTGTCCTATCTCTGATTTCCTCAAACACCCATCAGTTTTGCACACGTTTTCTTTATAACTGAGAGAGGATAACCTATTCTAATAACCTAATCCAACCCATTTATAAAAGGAGGAAGAGGGGTACCTGGGTGGCTCAGTCTGGTAAGCATCCAACCCTTGGTTTTGGCTTAAGTCATGACATCAGGGTCGTTGAGATTGAGCCCTGAGTCAGGTTCTACACTGGGTGTGGGGCCTGTTTAAGATTCTTTCTCTCCCTCTCCCTCTGCCCCTCTCCTGCTCATGTGCACACTCACGCACGCATACACACACACACACACACACACACGGGTGTTCTCTCTCTCTCTCTAAAAGAAAAAGGAAGAGGAAGAAACTAAAACCCAGACAGGAAGCATTTTTCTCAAACAGTATTTACAAGTAAGGCCCAAATAAGCCCATCAAACCCGGCTGTCACATTTTAGGCTTTTTAAAACCTTAAGCTGTCACATGACTACTAAAATACCATTGAATTATCTCTGATTAATGAATTAACTCTGCTAGGTAATATTTTTTACAAATAAGATATATTTTCTTCCATAATAAAAGGAATACATGTTTATTTTTGACAATTTGGAAACTAAAGCAAAGTAGGACAAAAGAGAAATCTGTTAGTAAATCACCCAAAGAAGAACACTTAAATTTATCAAATGTACTTCCAGTAGTTTTTCTTTCTCTTTCTTTCCCTTGGCATCATTTCAGGGTTTTTTTATAAAACTTTTTTTCCAATTATAAAAATGTTATGTGGTCCACAAAGAGATACCACTGTACATCCATCAGAATGACTAATTTAAAAAAAAAATAAAGACTAACACCATCAAATATTGGCAAGGATATGGAGCAACCAGAGCTTGCTTACATTGTTGGCAAGAGTATAAAATGGTACAAACACTTTGGGAATGGGCCTGGCAATTTCTTACAAAACTAAATATATATCTACTCTGTGACTCAGAAGTATATCCAGGTATTTACCCAAGAGAAAAACACATGCCCACAAAAGACTGTATAAGAATGTTCATAACAGCTTCATTTATAATAGCAAAAACTGAAAATAGCCTAGGTGTCCATCAGTTAGAGAATGGAAATGCCAACAGTGGTACATTGATACCACCCCAGCAACAGAGAGGAACAATCTACTGGTACATGCAAAAGCATGTGCAAATCTCAAAAATGTTATGTAGAATAAAAGAACATTACACAAAAGTCTGCATACTATATGATTCCATTTACCTAAACTTCTGTAACAGGCAAAACTAATCCATAGCTGGAAAAAAAATGAGCACAGAAGTTGCTTTGTAGAAAGGTATTGACTGGGAATGAAGGGGCTTTCTAAGGTTGATGACAATGTTCTGTATCTTGTTAAGGATTTGTCAGGTGGATGCATTTGTCAGAATCCCACTGAATGGTACATAGAATTTATACGTTTCATTCCAAGTAAATCTTACCTCATAAGAAAAAAAGGTACACAACAGATATTGAATTTTAACTATATGCATAATTAAATATTTGGGCAGAGGTATACTGAGGCCAACAATTTATTTTGAAATGCATCAAAAAATAAAATGAATAAATAGAGAAATGGGTAGATAAGTGATAGAGTGTAGTAAAGTGTTCATTGTAGAATCTAAGTGGTAGATAGTGAGTATTCACTATAAAATCCTTCCATATTTACTATATGTTTGAGAATTGTCATAATAAAATGTTAGGGGGGAAAGTGAAAAAGAAAAGAAAAGAAAAAAGAAAAAAGAAAAGAAAAGAAAAAAGAAAAGAAAAGAAGTAGAAAGTATGGGAAACTCAGAAGTTCAAAGAAAATAAGCTCTCCCAAAACACTAATGCCCAACAATATTGAAAACAACAGTGAATTGCTTTCCATCCTTTTTTCAATATTTATGGGTATGGGTGGGTGTTTTACAAAATTAGTACCAAATAGATATAAATCTTCCTAGTATGAAGCAGCATTTAATGAATGATACTCTCCCAGGTCATTAAATATTCCTCAAAAATACTGTATTATAATTTATTTAAATTTATTTTGGATGTTTTAGGTTATTTTTCATTGCTATAAGTAATGGTTTGATGAACATGCACAAGTAAATATGCATTTTGTCTAAGGCCTTATAGCCACCTAATGCTGTTACCAAAAGGAAATACTTTTCAAAGCAATACAGCATTGCAGTTTAAAGGGTGGAAATATGCCCACCTCCACCACCTACTAAACTATTACCTGGGAACAGTTTGGGAAATGTACTAAGTCTCCCTAGATCTATTTATTCTGTGTTCCAATGTAGTATTCTGGAAGTGCCTAGCACTGTGCCTGGCATATAACTAACTCCCCAAAAATGGCAGCTATTATTATTTCACCCAGTCATGTTATCTGTACACGATGACACCTAACTGAGAATATTTCTGACAAAAAAAATATTCAAGGAGACACAGCAAGAACCATAGATATAACAAAAACCTGTCTAATTTGACTTAGTATCACCACATCTTGCAGTTTCAATCCTATGAGAGGTACTCAATAAAATATAAGCCAAATAAATTGGTAATGAATGAATGTATAAATAAGAGGGCAGCTGCCTGACTTTAATTCACCTAGGCATGAGGGCAGCCTCAACTTCCCTTGTAAGCTTTTTCTGTTCTGTCCCTCTGGAAGCAGCTGAACACATCTCCTTTGTTAGCTGAAATTGCATGATATGCCTCAACTTGGAGACCAGAGTTCAAAGTCTGGCTCTATCTCTAACTAGCCGTGTGTCTTTGGACTAAGATATGGTAAAAAACATTCCCATCATTCTATGACTATTAACAATAGTCTCTAATGTGGGAGGGGTACAGAGCATGTCATGATCCCCCTTGTTTCAGATGTGGAAACTGAGGTGCAGAGAAGTGAAATGATTTATCCAAACTTCCTCTTCCAGACCAAGAGGCAGTCAAGTAAACATCCTCCACAGTCCCTCTGGTCAAAGGGGCTTGGATTGCATTGTCTCCTTTTGACCACTGTCTGGCTGCAGATAGTTTCCCCCATACACTATCCTTCAGGCTACATCCTTCTGTGTTCCCTCCCTTTGTTCCCTTCCCCAAAGCCAGCTCTGCCAGGTTCTGCTAGGGATTTTTGACAACAGAGGGGGCTGCTGAGCCAAACTGGGCTTTCTCCAAATAAGGAAGAGAAAAGTGTGCCTGCCTGCTGAGATACAGCCTGAGTTCCTCATTCCATCCTGAGTTCCGTGAAACCTCTTAGGTAACAATAGTACAAAATACTCTAGGAATCTGTGGTATAAAATATAATCCACGAGGAATATGTGTTCTGGTCCTCACTCAGCCAATAACAACGTGTTCCCCAGGGAAGTCCCTTCACAGAAACGTAAAAAAGTCCTAGCTCAGGAGTTCTCAAACCTGGCTGCACATCAGAATCTCCTGGCCTGTTTATTGAAAATACACAATCTGGGTAGATGCCTGCACTGCTCAGCCATGGTCAACTTCACCCTGTTCTTCTATATCGCCATGCAAGGTAAACATTCTTGCCACATCTCCTTTGTGCTATGTGCAAACAAAGTTCTAAAGACAGCAGAAAATGCTCATGCTCTGAGCATTGAAGAGAGAGGATTTGGTTACAAAGGTTCCTGCTTTCACAGAATTATTCTGTAATTTACGTGCCAGGATGGTGACTTCACATGCCATACTGGCACTGGCAGCAAGTCCATCTATGGGTAGAAATTTAATGATGAGAGTTTCACCCTGAGGCATATGGGTCCTGGCATCTTATCCATGACAGATGCTGGCCCCAACACAAATGGTTCCCAGTTTTTCATCTGCATTGCTAAGACTGAGCAGTTGGATGGCTAGCCTGTGATCT
Organism: Canis aureus; assembly: GCF_053574225.1. Classification (NCBI taxonomy): domain Eukaryota; kingdom Metazoa; phylum Chordata; class Mammalia; order Carnivora; family Canidae; genus Canis; species Canis aureus. Next base: position 54,240,030 of record NC_135614.1, read on the forward strand.
TTGTCAAGATAAAAGAGGGCATGGATACTATTGAAGCCATGGAGCACTCTGGGTCCAGAAAAATAGCAAGACCACAAGATCACCATTGCTGACCATGAACAAATCTAATAAATCTGACTTGTGCTTTATCTTAACCATCAGACCATTCCTTCTGCAACATAGAAGAGCACCCCTTCATCCTCATCTGCTCAAAATATCACATACTCTTTGTGTTTCATATTTTTCTTATCGTTCTCCAACTCTAGCTGGATTGGAGAGTTAAGTTTGTTATATAAAATAAAAACTAAAGTAAAAGAAAAGGAAGAAGAAAAGAAGGAAGAAGAAGGAGGAGGAGAAGAAGAAGAAGGAGGAGGAGGAGCAGGAGGAGGAGGAGGAGGAGAAGGAGAAGGAGGAAAAGAAGAAGAAGAAGAAGAAGGAGGAGGAGGAGGAGGAGGAGGAGGAGAGGAAACAACACAATCCAGGGCCCCATTACACCAGACCTATTACACCAGAATCTCCAGGGGTAGAACCTGAAAATCTGTAAGTTCACAATTCAAGATCCTAGGACTTTCTAATACAGAGACATGTTTGAGAACCACTAAATTAGATACATTCAAGATTCTTTTTTTCATTCTGAGATGTAAACTGGAAATGTGTCAACCTCCCTCCTGCTCCCATAAAATACAACTCCTTTTATTTTTGGTTTATTGGTCATTGAATGCCTAGAGGACTGTCTTAAGAATGATTGGAAGGCAGCACAGTACAGTCGAAATAGAACATAAGCCAAATATGAGCCACATTTATAATTTTACATTTTCTAGTAGCCACTAGAAAAAAAGTTAAAAGGAACAGGTAAAATTAAATTTAATAGCATATTTTATTTAACCCAATATATGCAAAAAATTATCACTTCAACTTGTAATAGACATAAAATTTATTGAGATACTTTACATTTATTTTCTTTTGTGAGGTATTCAGGATCTTATCTATATTTTACTTGTACAACATTCATCAATTTGGACTAGCCACATTTTAATTTATAATTTTTAGTTTTTGGAATAGCCACATTTTAAATGCTCTATAGCCAAATGTAACTAATGATTACCCATATTAGACTGTTAAGCCACATCAATAGGAGGTAGTGGGACAATCAATTAGTAGTGTCCATAATGAGCAGGGGATTGCGGGGAGGCACACGTGCCCTATAGTTGTCATCACTGGATAGTGAACATCAAATGACCTAATTTCTAGTTATCTAGAAATCAGGCAAAAGGATAAAGGTCAGAGGAGATTCAGCCTAGGACTCATTCATAAGGAGGAGACAGGAAATCCACACTAGTGGTTAGTGGTTAGAAGCACTGCAATCAAGTGTAACAAACATTAAAATAAGTAAGACAAAGATTAAGCCAGGAGTGAGTAGATTAAGTTCAAGCACCAGCACTTGAGAATATATGTTGTATTCATTCTATGAAAATAATCTTCCTAACTCAGGGTCAGTATAATGGGCCTATTAAAGGGCTATTGATTGATTTATAAGGAACATTCATAGTGTGGTTAAATATCCACTAGGAGATACAGCCAGCAGATACACACTGCAGAACAAATAGGGAAGGAAGGTGCCTAGACCATGAAAATAAGAATGTAATCAGTAGTAACAAAATATTTTTAAGAGTTTATTTATTTATTCATGAGAGACACACAGAGAGAGGCAGAGACATAGGCAGAGGGAAAAGCAGGCTCCCTGCAAGGAGCCCAATGCAGGACTCGATCCCAGACCCTGGGTCACGCCCTGAGCCAAAGGTAGACACTCAACAGCTGAGCCACCCAGGCATCCCAACAAAATATCACATTTAAAATTTATAATTTAAAAAAGCACTTTGCTATTCATTTTCATTTGTTCCTTATGATATGGGTAGGGTAGGTGGGGTGATGTCCCGATATCAGAAGGGAACTGAAGTATGTGTTTGCCTAAGTCTCCTAGCCAGGGAGTAAACAGCATAGCTTCTCCACATGAAGCTCTCTGATCCATATGGGGATTCAACCCTGACCTCATTATCAGTGAACTCTGGCCAGCTACTTACCTGACACAGCTATAAATATCATTAATTCACTTTTCAAAGGCTTTTCCTCTTCTAACAGATTAAGTCCCAGTTAGCTTCCTATCCACCCCCTCCTCTGCCCCTCTGCTGTCTCTAATCACACGTCTCCCTGGAAGGTGTAAATGCCTTTGCCTGGGGCAAGGATGCCTTTTCTACAGTACCACTTAGAGCTGACAGCCAGCTGGTAACACAGGAGCAGCACTTTCCTCTGCTGGCTGAGTCCATATAACAACTTGCAAAGTCACTCACAGAGGCATAGAAGGGGTTTGAACAGAAAATTCATGTGATGAAATGCGCCAGTGTGTAAGGCAGATGAACAGTTGAAGATCAAAGAGGAAGAACCAGAAATAAAAAGAGGAAGAAGGGAAGAATAGTCATAGTCAATATTGGCTCTTTTTCTCATTTAGCTCTTAGCTTCTATTACTTCCTCAGAGAGGCCTTACCTGCCCAATTTGTCTGAAGTAGCCGTCCCATCACTCCATCAGATGATCATCCTTTGATTTCTGCACACCTGCACACCTGTTATTACCTGTCCCCACCCCAGGTTGACTAACAATTCCATGAATGTCCAAACCTTATCTGTTTTATTCACTGTTCTATCTGCAGATAGTAACCACACAAAGCCCATATAAACACTCATTAATTATTATTTTAATAAATGAATGATCGGCTAGACTAAGTACTTAACATCACTTGCAAGTTATATCACTGAACCCTTACATTAATCCAAGGAATCAAGTCTTACCATCTGCATTTTACATGTTCCAATAATCTAAGCATGAAGTGGTAAGAGTTTATAATCTGCAAACTGTAAAGCCGCTAGTGATTTCCTAATCCCCCAAATCCAAAACACTTTTCTTAAAGAAACCTTTTCTCATTCATTCCAGCTTTGTTTCAACATTAGAGACTGCTGACTCTGGGGTTCCTCATAGAAAATCTCATTTGGATTTCACTCATTCAGTCATTTCACAAAAATTTGTTAAGCCCTAACTACAGGCTAATCACTATTATAAGGGCTGAGGGTGCAAAGTTTTGGCCAAGCAGAAATTAGGAAATAAAACAACAATGCTGGTTTTCTCCCCATCATTTCTTCTCGACTTTCTCCACTCACTTTTTTCTCTAGTTTCTCAAATGTGAGTACCACCAATGTCCAGCTATAGGTTTTTTTCTGTGTAAAGAAATGAAGTGATTTCATTCCCATCTGAAATGGTGATTTTAATCCACCATTGCCTTTTAAGTAGTCACCTATATGCAAATGCCTTCTAAATCAATAATCTCCAATGCAAACTTTTCTCCTAAACTCCAAACCTGCATCTCTTTTCTATCAGAACATCTCATCATCACCTCTTCTTAATTCAGCAACCGACAAATGGAATCCATCAGGTACCCTGACCTCCCAAACTAGCCCAAATTCCTGGCATCTATTCCCTCAGAGAGGCCACAGGGGAGAAAACAAAGAGATCCAATAACTTTTAGCTTCAATTGGGTTTATTATCAGCAATAGAAGCATCTGCTCCACACCAGGCCTCTAACACTGTCCTCCACTTCTCTAAATGTCATGGCAACCAAAAAAAAAAAAAAAGAGAGAGAGAGAGAGAGAAAGAAAAGAAAAGAAAGAAAGAAAGAAGGAAGGAAGGAAGGAAGGAAGGAAGGAAGGAAGGAAGGAAAGAAAGAAAGAAAGAAAGAAAGAAAGAAAGAAAGAAAGAAGAAAGAAAGAGAGAGAGAGAAAGAAAGAAAGAAGAAAGAAAGAAAGAAAGAAAGAAAGAAAGAAAGAAAGAAAGAAAGAAAGAAAGAAAGAAGAAGAAAGAATTTTCCTTAGCTCAGCATAAGGAGGAGTATCCTTAATGTACTGGGTCAGTCAGTTGGTCTGAAATGGCTGAAATAGCAAACTAGTAGTAGGAGAACTGGCCTTATAAGGTGACATACAGATTGGGAGAGTAGTAGAGTGGACTAGAAATCAGGGCTATAAGTATAATGGACACATTCTCAGCTGAACCTTAGGGTCAGCAAACAGCCCAGGGCCTTGGGCCTAAGGGCAGGAAGTAGAACAGGGGCTCCTACAAGAATGTTAAAATCCTTGCAATTTAATCATAATACACTATTTAAAACCTCTATTACATTGATTCCCCTTTAACCTCCATGAGGGATGGGCTAGAGTCAACAGGGAAAACTTTTAACTTTAACTTTTCTAGTCAACTAGAAAACTTTTCTAGTACAAATTCAAAAGTACCCCTGGAATCTGAGTTGCGAAACAAATGGAACATGCTTGGCCAAGCAAATTCAGTGTGTAGGGAATCTGAAATGGACAGACTTTAGCATTAGAAAAACCCTTGCTAGTCAACTCAACCACATGATCACTGCTAGAGGAATTCCCTCTATTGCAGAAAAGGTAAACTGAGTTCATCGAGGACCACTGGTAATAGTATTAAATAAATAGGACCACTGTTAATAAATAATAAATAAATAGCTTCTGTGTACACATTCTTTGAGAAAGGAATGCCATGATTGATGAATGACTTCTGCCATGATGAAGAGCAAGGTAATAACAGGATTATCCTACTTATTTGCCATTCCAAATGGTCAGGCAATTTTTAGGTCTATTCTTCTACCATAGTCAACAATCATTTTATTTTTGTACTACATAAAAATGTGGATTTAATTTAACCAAATATATTTTATTTGAATCAAACTAAGGAACAGATGCTAACATTCCATACTTCTCAGGACAAAACCATGGTGAGTTGAGTACCTCCTGATTTCATCCCTTGAAAAGGTCATAGTTTACTTATAAATATATACTATTCAGTTATGTAAAAAACAAATCAAAATGAGATGCACCGTCAATATTAAGATGTCAACTCTCCCCAAATTAATCTATATATTCAGTCCAATCCCAATCCAAAATCCAACAAAAGAAATTTATAATCTAAATTTCTATTCAATTATAGAAATTGGCAAGCTGATTTTAAAATTTGTATAAAAATGCAAAGAACAGGCCAAATATTTTTTTTTTAAGGAACAAAGTAAGGGAACTCACACTACCTGATTTTAGGAGTTAGTATAAAGTTATCATAAACAAAAAAATGTGATATTGGTGAAGACATAGCTATAGATCAGTGGAACAAAATAGAGGACCCAAAAACACATATAAGTTCAACTTGTTTATACCAAAGATGTCAGGGCACTTCGATGAAAGGATAATCTTTTCAACAAATGGTGCACCAAAAAAAAAAAAAAAAACAAACCCCCTCACCCTTACTTTATACTACAAACATAAAAATAATTCAAAATGAATAATAGAGTTAAATGTAAGAACCAAAACAATAAAACTTCTGGAAGAAAACATAGAGACTTTGGAGTAGGCAAAGATTTCTTAAATCAGACACATGAAATCAATAAATTGGACCTCACCAAAATTAAAAATTTTTGCTCTACAAAAACCACTATTAAGAAAATGAAAAGGCTGGGATGCCTAGGTGACTCAGCAGTTGAGCGTCTGCTTTTGGCTTAGGGCGTGACCAGATTTTCCAGGATCAAGTCCCACACTGGGCTTCTTGCATGGAGCCTGCTTCTCTTCCCTCTGCCTGTGTCTCTGTCTCTCTGTGTCTCTCATGAATAAATAAATAAAATCTTAAAAAGAAAAAATGCAAAGGCAAGCAAGCCCCAGACTAAGAGAAAATATCAGCAAAGTAGGTAACTGATGAAGGAATATAAAGAGATATATATAAGAAACACTTACAACTCAGTAATTATTTTTTTTAAGATTTATTTATTTGAGAGAGAGCGCACGCGCATGAGTGCACAAATGGGAGGAGCAGAGGGAGAGGAAGAGAATCTCAAGTGCAGAGTGCTGAGTGCAGAGCCTCATGCAGGGCTCCATCCCACAACCCTGAGATCACCACTTGAGAGGAAACTAAGAGTCAGACGCTTAACCAACTGTGATGCCCAGGCACCCCACTACTCAGTAATTCTTAATAAGAAAACAAATTATAACCTAGACAAAATATCTGAACAATCACTTGACAAAAAAAAAAATTCAGATGACAAGCACACAAAGATCATTATTAGTAATTAGGGAAATGCAAATTAAACCACAATGAGATATCATTATAATTCTTAAAATGGTTTAATAAAGATATTGACTATCCTATGTGTTGATGAACACGTAACTGAAACTTTCATACACTGCTAGTGGGAATGCATAATGGTAGAACCACTTCAAACAGTTTGGCAATTTCTTCAAAGTCAAATATCTAGGGATGCCTGGGTGGCTCAGCAGTTGAGCATATGTCTTCAGCTCAGGGCATTATCCTAGAGTCCCGGGATTGAGTCCCACACTGGGATCCTTGCATGAAGCCTGCTTCTCCCTCTGCCTATGTCTCTGCCTCTCTCTGTGTGTCTCTCGTGAATAAATAAATAAAATCTTAAAAAAAAAAAGTCAAATATCTACCTACCATACCATTCAGCTATCCCTCTCCTAGATATATACTCAAAGGAAAAGAAAGCATATACACATACAAAGACTTGTATGTGAATGTTCATAGCAGCTTTATTTGTAATAACTCCAAATTGGAAACAAATCAGAAATCCACATACTATAATATTCCTCAACAATAAAAATGAACTGTTAATATACACAACATGGATGAACCTCAAAATAATTATATTGAATAAGAAATCAGAAAAAAAGACTATATACATGTTCTATTCCATTTATATGTAATTCCGGAAAATGCAAAAATAATCTACAGCAAAAGAAAGCAGACCAGTGGCTGCTGGGGAATATGGTAGGGGAGAGAAGAGATTATTATGAAATGTAAAGAAACTTTTTAGAGAGGTATAAATGTGTTCACTACTTTGATTTTGGTGATGGTTCACAAGTGTAGATAGACATACATCTAAACTCATCAAACTGAACGCTTTACACATGTGCAGTTTATTTTTATGGTGTATATATTGAACAAAGCAGTTTTTAAAAGCATGAGAAAAGACTAGAAATTTAAGCAAACTAAAATATTTTAAAATGATATTTGATTATTGAAGTACAGATGTCATATATTTTATATGCATTTCTTTTACTCTATTTGTATTTCCATTGCTCTATTTGTTGTAATATTTATTTGTTATTTTTTTTCTCAAACATACCTTTATATTTGCTCTTTATAACAAAGTTAAACAACAAAAAAGTGTAAAAGGGAAAATCTACTCATCATCACTATCAAATCCCAAACCAAATGAACACCATAACAATTTGGTGTGGGGCTCTCAGGCCTTTTTCTATGAGTTAACTGACAAGAAGTATGTGTGTGTTTGTGTATGTGTGTGTGTTAATTTGGGAGTGGGATTTGGTGATAGTGAGTAATGGTCACTTCTTCACTTTAACCCTCCCAATCTCACAAAAGCTCCTCTTTTGGGCAACTCTAACAGAATCATACAAAGAAGGGAACTCTGGGAAACAATTTCCTGCTGAACCAAGCTGACCCAGCATAATCTAACGCACATAATATAGTATATCATGCTTTATTTCTTCATCCCTTTATTAATTGTATATATTTAAGTTGATTCTATGTTTTTGCTGTCTAAAATTGCTACCAGGGCACCTGGCTGGCTCAGTAGGAAGAGCACATGCTATTGATCTCAGTATTGTGAGTTCTAACCTCACATTGGGTGTAGAGATTATTTCTTATGTACATACAAACATACATATGTACACTAACTTTAATAAAATAAAATAAAATTGCTACAACAAATGCCCTTGAGTATACATATCTTTGTACAAGTATATTTTTAAGATAAATTCCTACAACTGAAATTGCTAGGTCAAAGGATATGTGCACTTAATGTATTTAAAGATAAGTCCAAATTGTCCTCCAAAATGGTTATGCCAATTCACACCTGCTTCTGCCTTGTTTCCTTGTCAACACTGGATATTACTTAGCAATATGCTAGAGGGAAATAGTATCCTGCTTCATTTTGCATTGCTTCAGATAATTAAAAATGACTGAACTTTCATATTTCAAATGTCTAATGGATTTATATTTCTCCTTTGAGTTGCCTGTTTATATTCTCTGCTTTCTTTTATGGAATTGTCATTTTCTTGTTTTCCTGTTGTTCTCTTTTAAGTACATTTTTGTTAAATATTTGCAAGTATTTTCACTCAGCCTGTGGTTTACTTTATAATTTAGTTTATTTAGTGTTTGGTTTTTGTTTTGGTTAGGGTCTTGTCAATTTATTTTATAATAAAAAATGTCAATGTGTGCTGAAGGACTAAGTCATTTCATTTAACTATGGCTCTATCAGTAAAAGGATTCCCCACTCCTAAAAAAACACACATGTGTAGATTCTATTGATGACAAGTCAGAAGCAAAGCTGTCCTAAATGAAGCAAAGAATTATAGTTGACTCTTTAAAAACACTAGATTAAGGAAGCAACCTCTCTATGCAGTCAAAAATCCACATAAACTTTGGACTCCTCGAACACTTTACTAAGAGCCTACTCTTGACCTAAAGGTTTACCAATAACATAAATAATTGATTAACATATATATTGTATGTTATATGTATTACATATATTATATACTACACCCTTATGGTAAAGTAAGCTAGAAAAAAGAAAATATTATTAAGAAAATGATAAGGAAAATACATTAATAGCACCATACTGTATTTATAAAAAAAATCTATATATAAGTGAACCCACACAGTTCAAACCGTATCCAAATAATGTTATTCAAGGTCAACCGTATAGCCATTCTGTTCTGAACAACCTATCATTTGGGGGAAATCCACATAATTCTAATTCTAAATACAGAAACTCTCTGATTGTTTAACCAATATTCACATTGTCTCAGAACTCTGCTTGAAATTTCTCAGTGCCTATTCAACCATGGAATGGTAAAAATGAGGCACCCCTACCATCACCACCACCCCTCTTTGCGCTCATGGCAGACATTGCTAATTGATCACTCTTCCAGAGCCCAGATGTGGTCCAAAAAGCTTTCTCAAGGAGCACTTTGCTAGCTCAGTTGGTTGAGCACGTGACTCTTGATCTTGGGGTTGTAAGTTGAAGCCCCATGTTGGGTGTAGAGATTACTTAAAAATAAAATATTTAAAATTAAATTAAATTAAACTTAAAAAAGCTTTCTCTCTGCAGCATTCCAGAAGGCTGTTCCAATCAATCAAAATTGGTGTTTATGGTAAAACTTGTTTTGCCACCCTGGTTCTAGTTCAACTTTCTATTTTTAGAAAGAAAAATAAAAAAGACCAAGGGTGCGGATGTGACAACCACAAAAACATGCAGCAAGTTAGCTGCAAAACTCAAACTCAGAACTAGCTTTCTACCTCCCAATTGAATGCCCCTTCCAAGGCATCATTGTGTCCTCTTCTGCCACCACCAGGGAAGCCCTTCACTGAGCATCTGGTAAAGACCTTTTCACATAAATAATACATATAAGTGATTTGATCACATCTGTGTCAATAATATCCTGATAGACTTAGAGCTGGATTAAGAGGCGGAATAGTTGGGCAATAAACAATCTACTAAGGGGCATTGAAAAACAGTTACAAATGTAAGGAAGTGGAGAACTTGTCTCATCAAGACATTCTATGGAATTGGATGAAATATCAAATAAGTTGTTTGTGGTGGGAGTGGGGAGCTAGGGTCCCCTCAAGGAGCAGTCTCAGTATCAATAAATGTTCTCTAAGCTGGTGGTCTGATTAATTTTTATTTTGCAGAGTAGAGTAGTAACAAATCCTTGGGGACAGTAAAGAAAAGAATAAAAGCTAGCTGCCTTCTGCCTTCTCTGTACTTCCCCATGCATGCTCCTTTGCACTAGTATTGAACAAATCAGTCTAAAGGATCACTATATTTTTGGTCTGCTCTGAGCACCAAATTATTGATCCTCAGGGTATAGTAGCATGTCTCCAACCATCTCTGTTCCCTGTCCTCCCTGCCCCTGCCCCAGTCAACCCCTAAGTCTACCCATCCTTCCATCTTACCTACTCTAAAAAAGCTTTCCCAACTTCCACATTGCCCATGGTTATTAGTTTCTCTTTGGAGTATCATCTGCATCTTAATTAGGCCTTGGGAACACACCACCTGTGATCAGCAAGTATCTATGTAAGGACAACCTGCTTCTTTACCAAGCATGAACTGTATCTTTTCCTTATTTGTACACCATATAGCACCTAGTTGATGCTGCCATCACTCAAAAAGTATCTGGTGATTAAATGGCAAAAAGAAAAACTCACAGTCACTTTTAGACTTGACTTTCAAAGGGTCCATGGAAATCTTGGTGGCACAATTTCCTTTCCTCAAAAGCCTATCTGATTGGGTCCTATGCCACTCACACAAGGATTCAGCTTAGAGAAGCATGATTTTTATTTGCCTAAACTGGTTCTTTTCTTCCTTTCTTCCTTCCTTCTTTCCTTCCTTCCTTCCTTTCTTCCTTTCTCTTTCTTTTTTTAGGACTTGACTCTTATTTTATCACAGTGTTACCCATATAATAGTAATTTGTTTCTATTTGCTATCATGTCTAAGGCTAGCAACAACTTGTGGTGAGGCCCACAATGTAATTTATTTTATCCTCTTCATACAGGCCACAACTAGAGAGAAAGATGGAGAAGAAAGAAAAGTGGGGTAGGAATAAGAGAAGGATGAGCATAATGTGAATTCACTGGTAAAATGTGAATCTTTATCTAGAACACTGTTTTTGTTTTTTAAAGATTTATTTATTTATGCATGAGAGACACAGACTGAGAGGCAGAGACATAGGCAGGGGGAGAAGCAGGCTTCTTGCAGGAAGCCCAGTGTGGGACTTGATACTGGATCCCAGATCCCAGGATCACGACCTGAGCCAAAGGCAGGCACCCAACCACTGAGCCACCCAGGTGTCCCTAGAACACTGGTTCTTAATTTGAGGGAGAGTCTGTCCTCTAGGTAGGTGCCAGGTTAAATATAGTACACCCAGTTAAATTTACACATTCTAAAATTTATTCATTGTGGGGTGATTAGGTGGCTCAGTCAGTTAACTGTCTGCCTTCTGCTGAGGTCATGATCCTAGAGTCCTGGAATAGGGCCAGCACTAGGCTCCTTGCTCAGCAGGGAATCTGCTTCTCACTTTCCCTCTCCCTCTCCTCTGCTCATGCTCTCTCTCTCAAATAAATAAATAAATAAAATCTTTTAAAATAAAATAAAATGTATTCCTTATTTCTCTGAAATTCAAATTAGCATCCTGTTAAGCATCCTGTATTTTTATTTGCTAAATCTAAGCAATCCTATCCCAAGGAACATGTGGCAAAGTCTAGAGGCATTTTTGATTGTCATGACTTGGGAGTTGTTAAAAGATAAACTGAGATATATTAAAATTTTTAAGAGGTTTTTTTTTTTTTTAGGTTTTATTTATTTATTAATGAGAGACACAGAGAGACAGAGACATAGGCAGAGGGAGAAGCAGGCTCCCTGCAGGAAGCTGGATGTGGCACTGGATTCCAGGACCCCAGGATCACGACCTGAGCCAAAGGCAGATGCTCAACCACTGAGCCACCAAATTTTTAAGAGTTTATTTGAGCAAAAATCTATTAAAATCGGCAGCACCAAAATTTAAGTGGCTGAAAGCATTCCTCCAACACGCTCTAGAGACAAGACTTTTTAGAGTATACATGGAGGCAATGCAAGGATTGATTAGCCATAGCTTGAGCAGTTGCCTTATTTAGAAGAAACTAGTTGGCTGTTGTGACTGGTTGTCCTTAGGTTTTGATTTCTTTTCTTTTTTTTTTTTTTTTAGGTTTTGATTTCTTAACCTTGAGGCATTTATAGCTTTAGGTTTCGCTTAGGTCTGGTAAGGTTTTAGAACCACCTCGGTCTAATGGCCTCCTTGTTTAATCAATTTAACAGGATGCTACTGGCATCTAGTAGGCTGAGGCCAGGGATGCTGCTAAACATTCTATAATATCCAGGACAACCCCCCACTGCAAAGAATGATGTGATCCAAAATGTCAATAGCACCACTGTTAAGAAGCCTCGGATAATTTTTATCTCTAAAACACATGCTGAGATAAGCAATGGGTGTTATACTATATGTTGGCAAATTGAATTTGCATAAAATATTTTTAAAAATAAAAGAAAATAAAAAGTACCTAGTACGGCTAAAATGGCCCAGTAGGAAAACAGTATACATGTATATGTATAAGCATATATTTTTCCCCCCGGAAAACTATTCGCAAAGTTTCTTTCTTTTAAATCTACAAGCTATGATAATCTAGAGTTTCGTGATGATAATTTCTCCCTAGGGAGATATGACAAAATTCAGATCACATTTGGGGGAAAAAATACTCAGAAATAAGTGATTTTCCAGGATCCCACAGAGCCCCAGGAAAACAGAATTAAAACTCAAAAACCGCTAAACACATTGCTCATCACAATAAAACCAGCCTATCTGCACCCCTCCTCTGCTCTTACCATGCTCAGAATAGGGCAATTTCGAGTTTTAGTTTTCAAGAGGAGATCAAAAGTTTTCACAACTGATTAGCATCCAGAAAGCAATAGCTTCCCTTAACCTTGAGATGCAAATAGCCAAAGATTGTCAAGGGATCTGAAGGACTGGAGGATTTGATGGAAGATCAAATTCCCGACATTTCCAGGGCAATTAGTTTCACATGCAAAGTCACAGGAAGGTCCTGCCTCCTCTCCAGGAGCAGCAAAGCTGTAATAAGACTCTGAGCTTCACAAACTTGGGACTAATTGGCCCCCATCCACCCAGCAGAGTTCATTATTGTTATCCCCATTTCATAGAACACGGAAGGTGGATAGAAATCTTTGTACCCACCACCACTCAGCACAGACTTCCTTAATATTTCCCACTTTGGATCGCTTTACATAAACTCTGGGTACTGGGATTGTCTGGCTAATTATTCACACTCGTGGAAAGGCAAAGCCTAAAATCAAGTCAAATCTCTTTGCAGGTGCCTCTTAAAATTCCACTTGAAGGTGAGTCCTGGCCTCAAAAAAGGTTTAAAACAGTTCAACATTTTTATCTAATCGTTAAGGAAACCAGGGAGGAAGTTGTTGGCAATTACAGCCAGGACTTTGGAGCATGAGCTAAATTGATTTTGAAAGATCTGATTACTGAAGCGCTTCCCTCACACTGGCGGCCAGGGCTGGAGCCACGGCTGATTTCTCTGGACATGCTGTGGCAGTCGAGATCCAGCCAGGTGGCCGCATCCATTTGGTGACTCAAATGCAAGCCTGTTGTCACGATGGATTTTCTGCTCACAAATGTACAGTTACGTCTGCCTGTCTTTTTGTTATCGCCTTGGCTCTCTCAAGGGCAGCATGTCAGCTTCCTCCAGGGCCACTTAATGGCTGGAGAATCTTCCACTGGGTGACCCTGCCTGACTGACAAGGTATATGACAACCCCAGATTCTCTAGGGCTTTCACCTTGATGTTTCTCTTCCTCTGGCACTTTGCCCTATACAAGCTGGCAGCCTGCTTTCTCAAATGGGCCAGAGGACACCGGTTGCAAAGATGTGCCCAGAGAGAATGTGGCCAGCCAAAGATGCTGGTGGAATCCTTGCTGGCAAGACTGACTTCCAACTGAACATCTTAGCCCTGGCTTCCTCACCCTTTTGGCTTCCCGCTAGCCTTCCATAAAAAAGATAGGGCAAATAACAGGAGGCCTAGTTCCTACAAAGGTTTCTGCCCCCTTTACCTCTTAGGGGTGCTTGTAACAGTAAGGTGCTGTGGTTAAGAACAGGGCTCAGTCTCCTCATTTTACTAGCTTTTAATCTTACACAAGTTTTTTTTTTTTTTTTAACTACACCTTTCTCATCTATAAATGTAGGATAGCGATAATGAGACTGCAAAGAGTTGTAGGAAGCAATAAATGAACCACTGGCACATGGTAAGGGCTCAATAAATATGACCTTATAGGCTGGTAGTGGTGGAAGTGGGGGTGGTAGTTTGGGTTGTCCCTATAAATCAAAGGCATGGGTAAATTCAAACCTTCAGACCCACTCTATAATACCCACAAAAATGAAAGAAAAGAAAGAATGAATTATGAAGGGGGAGGGAAAAAATCCAAGTTGCTGCATTTTCTTCTTTGCCTGTTGCATCCTAAAATCTATCACCACTCCATTCCAGTGCCCTCCTCTTGCCCAGTTTTTACCAGAAATCCCTACCACCCACTGACCCTCACTCAGCCCCCTCACGTGCACGCTGCACACGTTAAAATCCTGCCGTCCATGACATCAAAGCTCCCTCTGTCCTCGACGCTCTAGTCTCTGCCATCACAGCATACTCACTGGAGCAGGCTTGCACACTAGCAAATCACACTGCTACCTTCAAGGGGTGACTTGAGGAGTATCAAGAAGCTATGCTTGCCCAAGAACCTCCCTGCACTGGTCTGCTGCAGAGCCTTCCTTTTGTCCTCAGTAGCCTGAAATGTCCAGTGAGAAAATTCAGTTTAGGCAACGTCAACCCCTGGACTACCACAGCAATGTTCATTTATTACATGGGAGAAAAACCGCTTCCCTGACTAGTAACACACTGGTTCACAAGAATTGAGCAGATTAGTGCACTGAAAAGAAAGCCAGGTGAGAGCTGGGCCACAGGATGAGGAAGTTTTGATGAGATCTTAGGGAGAAAACATTTTACTGCAAGAAAAGCAGGCAGCTCTGGAAACCATAATTACCAGGGGCTTGATATCCAAGAACTCAGATGCCCAAGACTGCAAGGCAAAGATAGAGGAAAGGTCATCTTCTCCCACTTTGCTTTTTGTAGCTGTGTCCTGTCTCTCTGAACCAGAAGGCAGTGCTGTCTTGCTGGGTATGCATATTCATGGCCCCACGCTGCTGCAGACAGAAAGGCACAAATATCTTAAATCTGCGTTTTCTGTTTCTGTCAGGAGGGTGGAAACTTTTGCAATCACATTGTAGAAGGCAGGAAGTTTGAGGGGAGAGATCATTACCTTTTTGAGCTTTAAGAGCAATAAACTTTTTAACCTGCAGGGTCTGTTGGGTAACTGATATCAAAAAATGGGGGAAGAGGGAATGAGAAGGGTGCACCATGTGGGGCTTCTATCATGTCCCTGTGGTGGATCACTTTATATGGGAGAAGGACCCAAGGGTAAAAAGAGCAATAATAAATGGAGACCAGAACAGCACAGAGTTCTAAAGTATTTCAGTTGATAAAGTCATTACTTTGGGTTACCTGGAGCACCTGAAGTATCAAATGTAATTTTTATCGACTTGCATAGATGCCATTAACATCTAACTCATAGATGCCATTTGGTATCTAACTCTTCCATGCCTACACACCTAAAAAATTTTTTTTTAATTTTTTAAAAATGAAAATTTAAAGAGAAAAAGAAAAGCAGGCAGATAAATTAGGATAACACACAAAATCTCAGTGATTTGACAGATAAAGGTTTACTTCTCATTCCCATCACAGTCCAATGTGGGATACAGTCCCTTAGGTACCCAGATCCTTGCAGTGGATACTCCTTGGAGTGAGTCAAGAGGGAAGAAGAGAGCACAAAGAAGGCTCCCTTGTCCTTAACCAGCTCAGCCCAGGGGCAACTAATATCATTTCAGCTTACATCACATTTGTGGGAACCAGTCATGGACCCCACACTTAACGCAAGGGGCTGTAGAAACACAGTCTAGAATGAACCCAGAGAGAAGAAAACATGGACTGGTGAGCAGTTAGTCTCTACCATAGCCAGTGACATTAATTTTAGCATCTAGTCAGTTTAACATTTGGTTTTCCCTTCATTAACACAATATATAATAAAGATATGATTGGGCTGAGCAAGATTCAAATTTGCAGTAGCTGAATCAGAGAAACAAATGATCTTTCCCTAGATTGGCACGTCTTTGGCAGGTTTGCTGTCACTTCCTATTTCCTGACCATGGTAGACGTGGCTAATTAATCATGACTCTCTTCCCTATAACTCTGGTCACAGCCACACAATCCTCAGTTTAGAACTGCAGATGTTCAAGACCAAGGAATCAGAGTTGACATACAAAACAAAATCTATTTGCATCCCTGATTCTTTCCACCCCTCACACTTTATAAACAAGGAAACTAAAACATAGGAAAAGAGAACGACTTCATTTATTCATTGACAAAGTTATATTTTGTCCCTACTATATATTAGACATTATGCTAAGCATAGACAATATTCCTTCAAACAAGATGAAAGCCTGCCTTCAGGAACTTATAGGAGAGTGGGAAGTCAGATGAGAATATAGGTAATTAAAATACAGTATGACAAATGCCATGAAGGAGGCAAGGGCAGACTGCTATGGGAGAACATGGCAGTGACAACTAACCTACTCTCGATGAAGGTTAGGAGAATCTTGCTGGAGGAAGAGCCATCTATGCTAGTCATGAAAATTGAACAGACTTTAGCCAAGCTGAAGAATAAAACACAGTCCGTGCAAAGACCAAAAGTAAAAATGAAGATGGCATGTATAGAAAACTAAGAGATTTATCCTGACTGGAGCACACAGTGCAGAGAGATGGAATTAAGGGTGTATCAATTAGTCATTGCTGTGTAACAAACCACCCCAAAACTCAGTGGCTTAAAATAATAACATCATTATTATTGCTCATGAGTCTATGGGTCAGCTGAGCAATTCTTCTAGCCTCAGCTATGCTCATTCAGCTAATGTCTGGACATTAGCTAGCTGTATTCTGGTTTCCGATAGCCCTGGCTGTCACAGCTGGGCTCTCCTCCAAGTAGTCTCTCATCTCCCAGCAGGCTAGCCTGGCCTTGTCCACATGGCAGTGGCAGGGTTCCACAAGAAAGAGCAGAAGCACTCTAAGCCTCTGATGCCAGGCTTAGAATCGACTCAGTGCCACTTCTAGGGCATTTGGTAAGTGAAAGCAAGTCACAAGGACAGCCCAGAGTCAAGAGGTAAGGAATCAGACTCTACCTCTTAACAGGAGAAACTACACAGCCTTTTTGCAAACATATGGATATAGGGAGAAAGAATTTAGGTCATTTCTTAAAATCAATCCACCACAAAAGGAGAACAGTTGCAAGAAATAAACCTGCAAAGAACATAAAAAGAGTTATTTTCCAAACTCAGATGCTTAGAGAGACAACAGAGAGCCATGGAAGAGTGATATGTTCAGATATAAACTCTAGAAAAGGGTTACTTTCATCCGAAAGATAATTGATGAAGGACTAGATCATGGCAGGAAAGATGAACTGCATAGTGGTTAGATCCAAAAGATAACTACAGATACCAAGCTGTTGTAGGGGTTAAAAGAAAGAGAAGCATCTAGGGTTACAGAGCTGGTGAATGGCAAGCTAAAATTAAAGCCAGGTCTTCTACATCCCAATCTGATGTTATCGCCATTACTCCCCTGGGTACAATATTCCAAGTTCAGAAAATTTTCCATCACTCCCCTACCAGTTACAGTGATTCCCTGACTTCTTTCTGAATCTATCTCCAGAACACAGGGACACTAAGGCCATTGTTAAGAAATAAACCTCATTGAAGCCCTGCTTATCACACTATCAGTAACAGAAAGCTTTTAGAGATAGGGAAATAACAATAGGCCCTCATAACCAGCATGTCTACCAGGTGTGGCTTAGAGAATTATTAACCATCCTTAGATAAATAAATCATGGCTGTTGCTTACCCAGAAGCCTGCTTCTCAGACTTGCTTATGTCAGAAGCAGCTCAGTTGCAAATCAACACCTGCCATGCATCTACCCTTTGACTTTCAATTTAGGGCTCATCTTTGAAACCAGTTTGTTTTCTCTGCCCACACCACCGTAATCCTTTGGTATGTCTCTCCCAGCCAGCAGTCTGCAGGCTTCCGTTTAATGTTAACTGCCCTAGAGAATGACTTCTTCAGAGCTACTCACAGTGAATCACATGTATGCCAAATAAATACTGCCCATATTTTGTCTAATCATTGCAAACATATCCTCCAAATCTGATTAAATCTATCTAATTGATTTTACAGGTCACAGTGATAACAGAAACTACCTCTATTTATAATGGATATTTGTCCCTATACTTGGACTGTACACTGCACTTTTCTGCCAAGGAGATCAAAACATTTTGTGAATGTTGTTTCATTTAATAGCACATTTTTGGAGTTAGGTTCTAATCAGTATTATACCTTCTCCTCCCCAGATCCAGTGTGATAGTTGAGTGCAGCAAAGATGGCTTCAATAATTCTGCACAGCCCTTATATTGCACACCCTTTTGCAGCAACTCCTACCAAGAGGTGGAGTCTCTGTCCCCACTTCTTGAATCTGGTTTGGCTTCATTACTTGCTTGAACCAACAGAAGATGACATATGTGACAGTGGGCAACTCAACAGGCCTTGCAGCTTCTTCTCCTGGAGTTGCTGCCATGATAATTAATGACAGCCTGCCAAATAGCCTGCCAAGCTAGCTAGTTAGGGGATTAGACAAAAGTATGTATACTGAGTCCCTAGCACATCCTAGGTATCATCCTACAGTAGATATGAGTGTCTTACCTCATTTTCTATAGTAATCAGTTTCTATCCAGGTAAAGCTTGGATTGAATTGGTAATTTTTACACCTTTCTTTTTAAGAATAGGAGAATAGTTTTTCTCTCTCCCTTGCTCAGAAATGTACTAAGGACCTGGTGTGATGATGGCCAGTTGGTATGTCAGATATGATTACCATCTGAAGGACAGCAGCAGGGCTTCTTCAAAAACCCTTTGCCCCTTACTGAGAGAAAGGGTTCACTTTGTAATATGTTCTCAAGCAATGAGCACAAAGAGCACTTTGAGTTCTGAATACTAAGTATAGTTCAAAAATCCAACTCATTGGAACCAGAAAGGAAAATCACAGGCTTGACAACAAAGTCACTCTTCGGGTTCTCAGAATCACTTGAAAAGACCAATTTTACTGTTTGCCTGCCAAACCTGAGTTTTTTTGTCCTATGGCTGCTAACCATGTAGGTCTCCAGGGGTCACAAAGGCCTCAAAAGCAGAAAGTCTGGGCTGCTGGAGCAGGAAAAACCAGTCAAACTGGTGGAGGGCAGTGCAGCAGGTGGCAACTTGCTCCCTCCTTGGAGTCCTTTGAGGTTTACAAGGAGAAAGGGGTGTGGTGCATGGATGGGGCCAGTGGAGAGGGTGGTCTGACCGTTTCTTGCCAAGACTGTGAGTGTGAGGGTGGCAGCAGAGCTGATAACATTCTCAAAACTGGAAAGCTGTTAAGAGAATAAGATACAGTGCCTGCTAAAGCACCCTGACCATCATCAGGAAATACAATAAACCAGGGCCAGCAGTCTTCAAAAGTGCCCACATGATGCTCTGATGCATACTCTCCCCAGTACATAGGGTACTCAAGGACACTGGGGACTGAGAATGGAGGAGGGAAGTGAGAAGATCAATAACCCCCACAAGGAGGCATTTTTGTTGGGGCGGTAGGGTGGGGGAAGGCTACCCTTAGGACAGTTTTCTTTGGCATGTGAGTTGATGCTTGCCAATACTCGCAATGAATTGAAGTCTGCGTGAAAGTTATTTTAATGAGTAGAAACTGTGACTCAATACTCCATTTTTCAGCAATGTCATATGTTTTCATTTTTCTTTTTTTTTTTTTTTTTTTAATTTTATTTATTTATGATAGTCACAGAGAGAGAGAGAGAGGCAGAGACACAGGCAGAGGGAGAAGCAGGCTCCATGCACCGGGAGCCCGACGTGGGATTCGATCCCGGGTCTCCAGGATCGCGCCCTGGGCCAAAGGCAGGCGCCAAACCGCTGCGCCACCCAGGGATCCCTGTTTTCATTTTTCTAAACCACACAAAATCCACCTTTCCGCCCTATGCAATGAGGTCAGTGAGAAGACTGGTTATCTGTCATCTTTGTAGCTTCCTCTCTCTGCCTTGGTCTGTATCAGAATATGGGGGGAAATGGAGACAAGAGCTCTGGTTCAGTCCCTGTCTGTCACTCTTATCAACACTAGGCCTTCTAATGTGTGCACATGGTTGAGAGCTGCTCCCCACATTTGTTGGTGCTAGCTGCTTTGCCTGTTTCTTCATTCTTCCTCTCCTTATGTCCTCAGGCCATAGGGGTGGCACAGCATCCCCACAACCACCTACTGGCCAATGGCCTGCACTTTTTGAAGGGCTTTGTATAAGAGGAAGCCTAGAATTCAGACGCCCTACACAGAAGTTCACAATCCCTATCCCTCTCAATTTCCAGGACAGAACTTGAGCATAGCCGTCTCAGCTGGAAAATGAAGAAGGTTGTCATTGTACCTGTGGATCAGGAAACCCAAAATCAAGGCTGCCTGCCCTTCCTCAGATGTAAATGGAAAATCTGCCCACTCATTCTTTGCCTCTGAGTTCACCACAATGAATAAAACAAGGCATAAGCTAAATAATTATGAACAACACCTTACCTGATGTCAAACCAGGGTTATTTCTCTGTCCTCCCAATTTAGGTAAATAATAGTAAACCTTTATTGATAAGCAGAGAAATGCAAAGGTGCCTGAACAACTTGTTTGTGTTTCCTTTGTCCAAGCTGGTATGGTCTCTAAGACAATAAATCCCCCATGAGTCATCACCAAGTGTTTACTTTTCAATATAATTACAATATAATGCACAACTACACAGTTAATTATGATGAATTCTTCCAATAATAATTGTCATCATCATTATTGTCAGATATTAACATTATTGGGAGCTTATTTTGTGATAAATGCCATACCAAGAGCTATACATGAAATACCTCATTTTATCCTTGGAACAAACCATAGAAGTAGGCATTATTATCTACATTTCTCACCTGTGAAAATTAAAGCTCAGGAAGATTACATTGCTCATGATCACTAGCTAATACATATAAGAACTGGGGTCAAGGACACATAGTTAAACTTGAGAGCCCAACTTTGAACCTTTATGGTATGTAGCATTCCTACCACATACAGGATATGTCCAGGAGTGATTCATGAAGCTCTTGCCCATTTTCCAAACATGTATAGCCACACATCACATTTCAGGTCCATTAAAGAACACACAACCTCCTGAACACCTCCTGCTGTTTTACACATTGGAGCCTTAGTTTATATGGGTCCCTCTGCTAGGATTACTCTCTTCCTACCCCTTTTGATCATTCATCTTACAAAAATCAGCTGAGACATAAGGTCCCTAGAAGACCTTCCCTGGTACTTTCCCCAGGTTGAGTTTGTATCCTCATTTTGTTGTTCACTAGCACCATAGGCATTCTTCTGTCACTTCCCACACTGTACTATAGTATTATATATCCTGTTTATCTGTCCTACTAGACTCTATGTCCCTTAAAAAATAGTATACATATATACATATATACATACATGCTGCATACATATCCTGTTATATATAACATGTATTTCTTATTACATATATTATATATCCCATTGTATATAAAAATGTTTACATATATTTTATATGTTCATATTTTATACATATTTTTAATCTCCAACAGATTGTATCTGTTTTATTGAGTTCTGATATAATCAGAACTTGCTGAGTTTGCTGAGTTGCACTACCAACAATGTTCAGTCAGTTTCCAATGCTTATCTAAAAGCATTACCCACAGCTTTAGAACAATAGGTAAAAAATAATCACATTTTAGTTCAACCAATATTTATCACAAAGTCACTTACTAAAAGAGCACAAAGGTACCCTGGAGAAAATTTAGTTCCAAATGGTGTATAGATGGAAGACTCTGAAATGAGGAGCAAGGAACTAAGTTCAAGTCACTCAACCACTTTCCAGCTCAGGCAAACTTGCGACCTCTCTACATTTTGGTTGGCTTATCTGTGGAATAGTATTAATCATGTTTTATCAGGCACAAACGGCTGGTGTAAGGACCAACTGAACTAGTATTTATGGATATACTTTGCTTACTAAAAAAATCATATAATCAAATGTTTTTGTTTCATTTTTGCCTTTCACAGAACCTGGGGCATAGTAAATGTTCAAGAATTGACATTAAAATGAATTAATAATTAAATTCTTCATTTCCTGGTTGAGATATCAGAAATTAGATTAAGTAACTTGCCTGAGATCTCCCTAGACTGTAAGCTCACTGATAGCAAGAGTTGTTTGTTTATTTGTTTTATCCCCAGCACCTATCACCGGTGCCTGTCCCATGATAGGTGCTCCATGAATGTTTATGGGAGGAAGAAAGGGAAAAGAGGAAAGGAGTAATTCATCCACCTAGGGGTGGCTGAAAGCCTCAGAGTGCTGATTTTCTACTCATAGGGTAGGTCAATGGTTTTCGAAGCGTGGTCCTGAGAATCAGCAGCATCAGCATCACTTGGAAACTTCTGAGAAATGCAAATTCTCAGGCTCCATCTCAGACTTGCTGAACCGGAAACTCAGGGGGTGGGGCCCAGAAATCTGGGTTTGAACAAGAGTTCCAGGTGGTTCTGATGCATGCCAAAGTTTGACAACCATAGCTGGAGGAGAAACTCTTCATTATCTGCCTATATTTGAAAATAAATGGACAGAAAAAGGTGAATTTATTTATAGCTTTTAAATAATTTATTCTAGAAACCTAATGCACATTACTTTCATTGTCATTTCCTACTAACTTGACACACTTATGATACAAGGGGGAAACATTTCTGGAAAGATTACATCAATAATGCAGTACATTTTTGGTTAAAAATAACATTTACTGAATTGTTTTCTAAGTATAGAAGACTACGTAATCATTGCTAATAATAAGGTTAAAACTGAAAATTGTAGTGACAGTTCTATAGAGCTTACTATGTGGCAGGCACTATTCCAAGCACTCTTCCTATATTAACTAGCTTATTACTCAAAACAATCCCATGGGACAGGTACAGTTTCTATCATCCCCATTTTATAGAGAGGAAATTGAGACATAATGTAGAGGTTACACAACTTCCCAAAGGTCACATGGCCTGGTAGATCCAGGATTTGTATTCATGCAGACCAACTCCAGCATCCATGGGATTAACCACTATGCAATACTATAAATCACCCATAACTGAGGGATTATCACTAATTATTAATAGTTATGATGAATTTAATATTTTCCTTCAGCTTTGTAAATATATATGTGCGTATGTGTGTATATATATACATATATATGCATCTGTACATACATGTATATACACCATATTGGCAAATATATTTATAATTGACTTATTTACATGTAAATAATTTTAACATATTTTTACATTTTTAACATATTTTTATATATGTATTACAATTTAAAAAATAGAGTCAGGTCACATGCTGCTATAACCTAATTTCTTTATTTAATAATATATTGTAAACACATTCTAATATTATTACAATTCTAAAACAATTGTAATGCTGTAATTAATTCTCTTCTACTTTAGGGGCACCTGGGTGGCTCAGTAGGTTAAATGTCTGCCTTTGGCTCAGGTCATGATCCTGGGGTCCTGTGATCAAGCCCTGCATCAGGCTTCCTGCTCAGTGGGGAGTCTGCTTCTCCCTCTCCCGTTCCCCCTGCTTGTGTGCTCTCAATCTCTCTCTGTGTCAAATAGATAAATAAAATGTTTTTTTTTAAGTTTAAAAAATTATCTTCTACCTTATTTAATCAATTCTCTAGTGGTAGACAATAAAATTGAATACAATGTTTTGTATGATACATAACACAGAAATGAACATCTCTGAACTTAAAGTGTAATGACTATGCACTTCATTTTTGAATCTCTGCATAACTCTCCAATGTGGGCTCACACAAATAATGAAAAATAACTCTCTTCAAATAGTACATACAGCCCATAAACGTTCTTCCCTTAAAACTTTATAACAGCAAAATTTAATTTACCCCACAGCCCAGCAGCTAGATTATGTGATAATTATACAGGTCATTTAAAAATACTCTGAATGACAATTTCATTATCTTTATGTTAAGGAAACCATAGGTACTGTATTATTAGAGATTCAGAGATGCAGTGACAGAACTGAATAGCAGTCAAAGGTCAAAATATTTGTGAAGGAAAATAAAAACTCTCCTTGTATATAGATTCATCGCCTGGATGAGACAGTATCTAGAACATAGCAAATGTTTTGTAGCTAAATGAATATTAAGACCTGGTGAATAGGTGAAAATATGATGGAAACTAGAGATGGGGAGAACATAGGCCGTCTTTCCTGACATTTCTAAAAAAGCTGTTCATTCCATTGTGGCAGACAACTTGAATATGATTCACACACCAACACTACAGACAGGTATAAAAAAAGCAAAGCACTTCATTTACATACAACCACATTCTTGGTACAGACTTCCAGGGCCTCAGCATGTTTGGGTCTGGCCTAAGGTCTCCTAAAGTCAATATTCCAAGGAACTTGAGGAAAACCAAAGTACTTAAGCCAAATTGGAGAGGCCCAGGATGTCTGCTGCAAGCTAAAAATAATAGGGTCTTTGTGTTCACACTAATTACAGTAGGAAGAAGAGGCATGATTCTACTAAGACTTAACATGATTCTCCAGACTTAACTAGAGGGTCAGTGCTGGGGAAATGTTTTGGGAGGAGACAGGTTGATAGAGCCAAAAGTTTCAGGAAACCACCTCTTTTTCTGTCTACTCTATGCAGGGGTGGGGGGAAGGTAGGAGTCTGAGTAATGAAACACCCAGCAATTCCCAAAGTCAAATGACACTGCAGTACAGGTCTGAGGCTATGTTAAGAATAGATGTTATACATGAAATTGTAGGGAAGAAAAAAAGTCATTATTAAAAGAGATATATACTGCCAGAGCGAGCAGATCATTTTA
This sequence comes from Canis aureus, assembly GCF_053574225.1. Taxonomy (NCBI): domain Eukaryota; kingdom Metazoa; phylum Chordata; class Mammalia; order Carnivora; family Canidae; genus Canis; species Canis aureus. The sequence goes on from NC_135614.1 coordinate 54,264,866, forward strand.
GTGTCAGAACTTAAGGAGACTTTTTTCCTATAATTATCTCATTCACTTTCTTGTCAAAGCAAGAGTTTGTATTGCAGAGACATAGGTTCTTCCAGTATAACTGATACACTCGTGGATCATATAACGTACTTCCTTTCTTCCTTCCTTCTTTTCTTCTTTCCTTCCTTTCATCATTTAACTTTAAAGGCTTACTGTTGATGTAAATGTTTGAGAATCCTTAAATGCTGAAGTTGGAAGGACTTTTGCGTCCAACAAATATCATTTTAATATTTCTCAGATGAGAAAATTAAGTCCGAAAGGGATGAAGCGACCTTTCCAGAACAACAGAGCAAATCCGTATCAGAGCCAGGACGAGAACCACAGTTCCAATTCCCACTCCTACACCACATGGCCACTGCCCCATGTCTGTGGTCTTAGCCTAATGATATTACTTCCTTCAGACTATCAGCCAACAAATATTATTTAATCCAAATGCTGGTTAATTCCTTCGCATTCATTTATGTGACACCTATTTGAGTACTTTCTACATGTCACTGTCCTAAAGGCAGGAGAGAAATTAGCAAGATAGGTCAACCATTCACAGAGGAGGGAGAGAAACAGACAAGAAGCAAGTAAACATATAAAGAAGATAATTTCAGGTCGTAATAAATGTTATGAAGATGATACAATAATTAATGTGGCAGAGTGTCTGGGACTGAAAGAGGCTACATGAGAAAGAGTATCAGGAAAGGCTTCTCTGAGCAAGTGACGTTTGTGGTAAAACCTGAAATACAAGTAGGAGTTAGTCAACTAAAGATCTAGATGAACAGCATTTCAAGCAGAGAAGAAAATAAGTGCAAAATCCCTGAGGCAGGGGTTCTAGTTCCAGGTAAGATGGAGTAAGTACATTCCATCCTCTCTCTCTCTCCCTCCCACTAGATGTGGCTAGAAAGTATGGTGTTTTAATTTAAACAGTAGAAGGCAAATTGAAGAAGACCTGAATGTGAGGTACCACCAAGTCAGCTGTGAGTTTCCTTTTCGTTTTTTCTTGTGTCCCAGGCTGGTTTCAAGACATTTTGATATCTGAAGCTGGGCACTGGGTGTAGAAAAAGAGATATCCAGAAGAAGCCCTCTAGCTCTGGCCTCAGGAGAGGGAAAGGTAACTCCTAAGGCTAAAGGAGACTGGAAAAATTGTTTGGAGCTGTTCACTTCTCTGTCCTCTCATGCACCAACCCCAAGGTCATCCCATAATGGCAAAAGCAGAAACAACAGTGACAGTAAAAAGCAGCCAAGCCTATAGATGCATAACATTCCGAGGAAAGGAACCTTCCTCTATGACCAGAGGGGTTGTGATCCCAAGGAGGTGGGGAGAACACCTATTGCTTCTTTTCTCTCTGTCCTCCCACCATATGGCCCCTGACATAGGCGCAGCTGCCGTAAGTCCACTGCTGTGTTGTACCTGAGGGCCTGAAGATCAAACCAGAAAGCACCAGGGACCTCGAAAGTACTGGAGATCATGGAAGAGGAGACAGAAAGAACTCTCCTTTCATAAAAAAGGAAAAGCAAATGATTCAAACGTGCAAAAAGATGTTCAATCTTGTTAATAGTGAGAGAAACATGAATTCAAACAATGCTGAGATATCATTTCTCACCTATCATTTGCCACCTATTTGGAAAAAAAAAATCCAAAAGATTGACAACACATTCTGTATTGAAACTTTGGGGAAACTGATCCTTCCATTCCTTAATAATGAGAAGGCAAAATGGTACAACCTGTAGAGAGGAGAACTAGCAATATCTCAAAAATTTTCATTTTCTTTTTGACCCAGAAATCCCACTTTCAAGTATCTATCCCAAAATAACACCTATGAAATATGAAGAGTTGTATCCATACTTTGCAAGTATAAACTGGCATTATTTGTTATGGCAGAAAACTGGAAACAACCCAAATGCTTAACAGTAGGTAGCTGGCTGCATAAATAATAGTACATACCTGCAGTAGAGTTCTCTAAGTTGTGAAAATGTTATGACGTGATCTCTAAGATGTAACAATGAGTAAGAAAGCAAAGCAAAACAAAGTCATTTTAATAAACTTCTGTTTAAATACATACATACTTACATATAGATTATATAGAATGCTTATATACATTTAAAACAGATTGTTACCTATTGGAGAGGAAGAAAACAGGGTAAAGGGGATAAGGTGAGAAACTAGACTTTTTTTTTTTTAATATTTTATTTAGGGGATCCCTGGGTGGCTCAGTGGTTTAGCTCCTGCCTTCGGCCCAGGGCGTGATCCTAGAGGCCCAGGATCGAGTCCCACGTCGGGCTCCCTGCATGGAGCCTGCTTCTCCCTCTGCCTGTGTCTCTGCCTCTCTCTCTCTCTCTCTCTCTCTGTGTCTCTCATGAATAAATAAATAAAATCTTTAAAAAATAATAAAAAATAAAAATAAAATATTTTATTTAAATTCAATTTGCCAACATATAACATCCAGTGCTCATCCCATCAAATGCCCTCCTTAGTGCCCATCACCCAATTACCCCATCTATCCCCCCACCTGCCTCCCCTTCTGCAACTCTTTGTTTGTTTCCCAGAGTTAGGAATCTCTCATGATTTGTCTTCCTCTCTAATTTCTCCCTGCTCAGTTTTCCTCCTTTCCCTTATAGTCCCTTTCACTATTTTTTATATTCCACATATGAGTAAAACCATATGATAATTGCTTTTCTTTGATTGACTTATTTCACTCATCAGAACACCCTCCAGTTTCATCCATGTCAAAGCAAATGGTGGGAACTCATCCTTTCTGATGACTGAGTAATTCCATTGTGTGTGTGTATATATATGTGTGTGTGTATATATATACACAATTTATCCATTCATATGTCAAAGGATATTGTGGCTCTTTCCACAATGTCCTTTGTGGACATTGTGGAATTGTGGACATTGTGCTATGAACATTGGGTTGTAGGTGTTCCGGTGTTTCACTACATCAGTATCTTTGGGATATATACCCAGTAGTGCAATTGCTGGGTCATAGGGTTGCTCTGTTTTTAAGTTCTTGAGGGACCTCCCCACTGTTTTCCAGAGTGGCTGTACCGGCTTGCGTTCCCACCAACAGTGTGCGAGGGTTCCCCTTTCTCCACATCCTCAGCAATATTTGTTGTTTCCTGTCTTGTTAATTTTAGCCATTCTCATTGGTGTAAAGTGGTATCTCACTGTAGTTTTGATTTGTATTTCCCTGAGGCAAGTGATGTGGAGCATTTTTTCATGTGCTTATTGGCCACGTGTAGGTCTTCTTTGGAGAAATGTCTGTTCATGTCTTCTGCCCATTTCATGACTGGATTGTTTGTTTCTTGGGTGCTGAGTTTGATAAGTTTTTTTATCAATCTTGGATACTAGTCCTTTATCTGATAGGTCATTTGCAAATATCTTCTTCCATTCTGTAGGTTGTCTTTTAGTTTTGTTGACTGTTTCCTTTGTTGTGCAGAAGCTTCTTATCTTGATGAACTCCCAATAGTTCATTTCTGCTTTTGTTTCCTTGCCTTCATAGATGTGTCTTGCAAGAAGTTCTTGTGGCCAAGTTCAAAAAGGTTGTTGCCTGTGTTCTCCTCTAGTATTTTGATAGATTCGTGCTTCACATTTAGATCTTTGAACCATTTTGAGTTTATCTTTGGTATGGTATAAAAGAATGGTCCAGTTTCATTCTTCTGCATGTGGCTGTCTATTTTCCCAACACCATTTGTTGAAGAAACTGTTTTTGAGAAACTAGACTTCTGAAGATAATTTGTTTTGTAGCTTTGACTTCCAGCCACATAGATATTCAAATGATTAACTAGCAAAAATAAAATTACTCCCAAAGAAATAGAAATAAAATAAAACAAAAGCTAACAGTATATTGGAAGAAATTATTTCATATGACTTTATTCTTTAAAAGGATTTTATTTATTTGAGAGAGAGAGAAAGACAGCAAGAGAAAGCAAGATTGGGGCTGGTGGTAGGGAGAGAACCACATTCCTACTGAGCAAAGAGCCCAATGTTCTACAAGGGACTCGATCCCAGGACCCTGAGACCATGACCTGAGCCAAAGGCAGATGCTTAACCAACTGAGCTACCCAGGTGCCCCTCATATGACTTTAAAACATAACAATTTGACTGTATATTCCTAGTAGGGAAAAAGAACTGCAAAAAATATCTTAAACTATTTTTAGTACTCATATTGTTAGCAATACTATTGCTATTATTATTCTGAAACTATTATACTCATGGGAGAATAAAGCAAATACATAACTGTTAATGTTGCTAGGAACCAGGATTTTCAAAATAGGAGAAAATAAAATCAAATACATAAACCAAAAAGTCAAGTAATACCCTATAATAGAATATTTTGAATTAGTTTGATCTCATAATGTCTTTTTTCTTTAAAATAAACAAAAAGCATCTCTAAGCTCTTTCCACTGAAAAGTTCTAGAAACCATAAACCCAATAGTAATAAGCACTTCTCAACTTCAGAGTGTGGCCTCTAAATATCATTTCCTTGGAGAAATGGGTGACTCTAGGAGGGGCAAGAAATATAAAGGACTGCCTGGATATCTTGTCATAATAAAAAGCAAGGAAGCAACACACACAAAAAAAAGTCTAGTATGAAGTCAAAGAAGGGACTCATAGTGAAAAAGAGCCCCCTGGCCAAAGTTGAGATAATCTGAACATCATAAAGAATAGTAACTATAGTAATTGATTAAAAGTGTGTGTGGGGGGGAGGGTATGGGTAAACTAGGTGATGGGGATTAAGGAATGCACTTGTGATGAGCATCAGGTGATGTACGGAAGTGCTGAATCACTATATTACACACCTGAAACTAATATTACACTGTATGCTAACTAACTAGAATTTAAATAAAAACTAAAAAAAAAAAAAAAAAAGGTTCAGCTCATGAAGCTGAACCCTGCCTTACCTGAGATGGTATACAACCAGGCACTACTCAAGCTACTGAAATGTCAGCTTCTCTCTCCTCCCAGATTTTTACTCTGAATATTAGCAAAAGAGGTGAGGTGGAGAATAATGATTGTCCCTTTTAGAATCACCGTCTTGATACTGCTTCTTTAAGCTGCTTGTTCCCTGGCCACTCCTCTCTCCACAAAGGTGGTGGGAGGAGGTCTGGGGAAAGGGCCCCTTACTTCTCTTTGTGAATCTACCTAGAACCTACAGGATTGGGGATGGAAAGATGCAAAAGAGCCTTTCGGTCTGGTCTGCCATTCACGAAGGGACTAAATTTGCCTTTAAATTTATTTCCAAATGAGGTTATGCATAAAGATAGGAAGATAGGCTGGCAGGACTAGAAAATATTGACATTCATCTTGTAAGCTTTAGGCTTACATCTTAATTTCTAAGCTATAGTGTCCAGAGTATGCAATTTCTATACTGTGTAATTACCCCATGAGGGCACAGTTTTACTGCTTGTACTTTTGTGTGTGTTGCAAAGCACTAATTTGTTACATGTAAACGTTTAAAGCATACCACAATATTTTGCAATCATATTTTGTAATTTCCTTATTTTTTAATATAGTAGTAGCCACAAAAAATGAAAGGGGCCCTGGCCTCTCTTGATGTTGAAAAGCCTTGAGAAGAGGAGGAGGAGGTGGAGGTGTGTAGTAATAACGGCCCCCAAAACAGCATCCACTGAGCACTTTTATGTGCTAGGCACTGCCAGGTGTCCTAATCTAACTCAAAGTAATTGCACATTAATTAACATGCACTAATTCATTTAATCCTCACCTATGTGGTGGGTATTATCTCCATCTTACAATAAGAAAATTGAGGCACACAACAAGCACATGAGAAAATGCTCCGCATCACTTGCCATCAGAGAAATACAAATCAAAACCACAATGAGATCCCACCTCACACCAGTGAGAATGGGGAAAATTAACAAGGCAGGAAACAACAAATGTTGGAGAGGATGTGGAGAAAGGGGAACCCTCTTGCACTGTTGGTGGGAATGTGAACTGGTGCAGCCACTCTGGAAAACTGTGTGGAGGTTCCTCAAAGAGTTAAAAATAGAGCTACCCTACGACCCAGCAATTGCACTTCTGGGGATTTATCCCAAAGATATAAATGCAGTGAAACGCTGGGACACCTGCACCCCGATGTTTATAGCAGCAATGTCCACAATAGCCAAACTGTGGAAGGAGCCTTGTTGTCCATCGAAAGATGAATGGATAAGAAAGATGTGGTCTATGTATACAATGGAATATTACTCAGCCATTAGAAATGACAAATACCCACCATTTGCTTCGATGTGGATGGAACTGGAGGGTATTGTGCTGAGTGAAATAAGTCAATCGGAGAAGGAAAAACATTATATGGTCTCATTCATTTCGGGAATATAAAAAATAGTGAAAGGGAATAAAGGGGAAAGGAGAAAAAATGAGTGGGAAATATCAGAAAGGGAGACAGAACATGAGAGACTCCTAACTCTGGGAAATGAACAAGGATGGGCGGGGGGTGGGGGTGACTGGCTGACAGGCACTGAGGGGGGCACTTGATGGGATGAGCACTGGGTGTTATTCTATATGTTGGCAAATTGAACACCAATAAAAAATAAATTAAAAAAAAAGAAAATTGAGGCACAGCTGATAAGTAGCTATGTGTCAAATTTTACTGAAGGGTTAAAAGAAGCAAAAGGAAACTAGAGAGTATGAGGGAAATTGTATAAACTATAGATACTAAAAATGACTTTTTGTGATTAAAGAAAAAAGCACCTAAAAGGCTAAACCCTTCATAAAGAGAGCTTACTTTTTGGAAGACCCCCAGATCCTAACCTTGTCTCTGGATCCTCGTATTCTCAAATGGGAGCATCCCTTTCCTCTCAGCCTCTGTCTGGAAAATTTCACCGTTCTTCACAAGGGCTGCTGTTGTCCCAGGGCCATCTCTTTTCCCCAGCCAGGTTATGTGTTCACCAGAGGTGAAATATCTCTAAGTCTGAATTACTTAGTCTAGAATAACAATCAGAGATTTGTCAGGGGCAGGGGTAGTAGTGGAGGGAGTTGTTGGTACTCCAGGTGTCTTGTCCTCTTTGGTGTCTGACACAATAGCTGACAGCTAAAGATCTTATTCTATCTTAGCCTGTCAATAACTGTTGTATCTACGTGTATCTTCCAAAGATTAACATTAACTGTCCAAAGCAGTTAAGCCTAAACCAATCCATAAGGATATACAATATCATCCCTGAATACTGCATGATTTGTAATTGTGTCTTTCTCTACAGTGGAGTCAGTGTTTTAGATTACTATGATTTGTTTGTTTCACTGTCCCCCTCCCTTCAAAATGGGTTCCCCTGGGCAGACCATCTTCCTCTGCATAAGCGCCTGGGAGATAGGAGCTAAGTGGGTGAGGATACAAAGGCTTAGGTCTTCCAGCTCGACTGCAATGTCAGTAAGGTTGTCTTTTTTTTTTATTTTTATTTTTTAACACTTCCTTTACATTCCAAGTGATCAATAAAAGACTGTGGTTGATAGTCTTTGGTCACATTTTACCCTAGCACCAAAGCATTCACAGAGTTCCCTGAGGGCCTGGCAGTTATTAAACACTGTATAACTACTTTCCTTGAGTCAAGTACCAGGACCTGGCCCTCACCCAGCTAACAAGTGAGGAATCTCATGTTAATGTTTCATTACAGTAAACATTACTTGGGACTGGCCCCAAGCAAAGGGATAATTTGGTGATGATAAACAATTCAAAGTAAGTTTTTAGAATGAAAGCAAGTCTCTATGAATTATTCCCTATGCCCAGAATAACAAGTTAAGTTATCCAAAGCACTTTTATACATACTACATGATTTCAATCTCATAATAACACAGAAAGGTCGTTAGATTTGGCAAGATTACCTACATTCAAACCAGGAAATTGAGACTTGTGAGTTTAAGTGATTGGGCAAGGTCACCCAGCTAATCACAGAGCAAAGCTTGTTTTCTGACAACCTAGTCCAACTCTTGCCAAAGCACTGACGTTTGCCTTCTTTTTATCTGTACAACATTTCATAGTTATTCCCCTTAATGTACAGTTTTATAGGCATCTTTTTAAACTCATTTAATTCCTGTGATAGTTAATTTTACTGTCAACCAGTGTTTTACCAGCTATTTAAGCTGGGCTAAGGGATGCTCAGATAGCTGGTAAAACACTATTTCTGGGTGTATTTGTGAAGGTGTTTTTTAAGAGAGATTAGCATTTGATTGGTGAAATAAGTACAGCAGATGGCCTTCCTCAATGTGGGTGAGATCATTCAATCCATTGTGGACCAAAATAGAATAAAAAGGTGGAGGAAGAGCAAATTTACTCTCCCTGTGAGCTGCGATATCTGTTTTATCCTGTTCGTGGACATCAGCACTCCTGGATTTCAGGCCTTTGGACTTGAACTCTTGAACTGGGACTTACACCATCACCCTCTCTCTGCCACCTCCCCTTGATGGATTCAGTGTTGTGTTAATCAAGAATACAAGTTTGAAATCCTTGAATGATCTCTGGAACAAAAGTGCTCAAATGGAAAGAGACAAAAGTTCTTCATGTAAGCCAGGAAGCAGCAATTATTCTAGTTATCATTATTAACTTAGATATAATACCAAAACCACAAGTAACTGAAGAAAAAAATTTGATAAATTGGGCTTCATCAAATTAAAAATTTCCTGTGCTTCAAAGGACACTATTTTAAAAAATGAAAAGATAACCCATAGATAGGAGAAAGTACTTGCAAATCACTTATCTGATAAGGGACTTATATTGAGAATATATAAAGAACTCTCAAAATTGACAATAAAAAGACAAATCAATTAAAATATGGACAAATGACTTTAATACACAATTCTCCAAAGAAGATATACAAATGGCATATAAACACATAAAAAGATGTTTTACATCATTAGCCATCAGGGAAACACAAATCAAAATCATAATGAGATACCACCACACAGTTAACTGGAATGGCTATAATCGAGTGCTAACAAGAATGTAAAGAAATTTGAATCCTCATACATTGATGGTAGGAATGTAAAATGGTGCAACTTCCTTGGATAACACTCTGGCAGTTCCTCTAAAGTTAAACATAGAATTACCATATGACTCCATAATTCCACTCCTAGGTATACACTTGAAATAATTAAAAACACATGTCCACACAGAAGTTTGTCCACAATGTTCACAGCAACATTACTCAAAGTAATTAAAACTTTAGAAAGACTATACAACAATTGATGCCTGGATAGGCAAAATATGGTATATCCATAGTATGGCATAATATTCAGCCATAAAAGAGAAGTGAGGGCACCTGGTGGGTTGGTTGGTTAAGCATCTAACTCTTGATTTTGGCTCAGGCTATGATCTCTGGATCATGAGACTGAGCCCTACAGCCGGTTCCACACTCAGCAGGGAGTCTGCTTGAGATTTTTTTCCTCTCCCTCTGCCCCTCTCCTGTGTGTGCAGATGCTCTTGTGCTCTCTCCCATACTCTTTCTAAAATAAATAAATAAATCTAAGAAAAAGAGAGAGAGAGAAATGAAGTACTGATATATGCTATAAATGGATGAAAACATTATGCTTAGCATAAGAAGTCAGACACAAAAGATCGCATATTGTATAATTCCATTTATAGTAATGTCCACCATAGGCAAATCCATGAAGACAGAGAGTACATTAGTGGTTGCCAGAGGCTGGAAGGAGAAAGCGAAGATAAGTGAGTGCTAATGAATACAGGTTTGGGGTAAGGGATGATGATAATATTCTGAAATTAGATAAGTGGGATGATTGCATACTTTGTACATATATTTAAAAATCACCAAAAAAAATCACTGAATTTGAATTCACACTTGAAAAGAGTGGATACATAGTATGTGAATTATATATCAATTTTTTAAAAAAGCATAACTTCTGGCTTCTCGTAGTACTACATTAAATAGAAAACAATCAAATCACTTAATTCAGGGCACCTGAGTCCATCATCAGACCCAAAGAAGAAAAGCACAATGCTCAGACAATGACTAGGAAGACCAAAACATATTCTACTAGCACTATGTCAGACTCTAGGGAAATGGAATTCACATTTTATACTATGACTAGCCCCATAGTGAAACTGTGGCCTCAGGATCAAGCTGGTCATATTTGTCATTTAACTCCCCCCCCCCAATTGCCATCTTTCAGGTGTCTCTTTTGCAGTATCAGAAAGAAGGAAGGTCAAATTTATGACTCCTCCTCAGATAACTAAATGCAAGTCAATTCAAAACATTTTATTGAGTACCTTGGAAGTACCAGACACTTGTTAGCTCCAGGGAATCAGCTGTGATCAGTATGGATGCTCTCCTCCCCTGATGAAACTTAAATTCTAACATAAGAAACAAATAATAATAATAATAAAATAAAAGCTTTTTCTTCAATGGCTCAGTCTATTTCCGATCCATTCAGTGGCCTTTTCTGAATTGCTTTGCTTTCTGGAGAGGTGGGGTTAACCTCTGAATTATATCCACCAGGCTGCCTTCTACTGGCAGGAAATCAGGAAGCAGGAAGAAAGAGATCAGGGTACTTCTGCCCGTCTTCCCCTGCCATAGCCCCACAGTCTGGTAATAGATTTCAATTACTACATCTCCTGTAGGACAGACCTTCCTCCACAGTGCCAGATCTCACCGGAAACTCTACTTCTCCTTTTGTCTTTTTGTACTGAAGCATATGTAGTAGATTATCTGCAAAGATGGCCACTAGGATGCCTGGTGGCTTAGTCAGTTAAGCATCCAACTCTTGATTTTGGCTTGGGTCATGATCTCAGGGTGGTGAGACCAGGCACTGTGTCAGACTCTGTACTCAGCAGGAAGTCGGCTTGGGAGTCTCTCTCACCTTCTCTCTTCTACTCCTTCCCCCTGCTCAAGCATGTACGTGTGCATGCGCTCTCTTGCTCTGTCAAATAAATAATAAAAAAAAAAGATGGTTACTAATGATTCATCTCAACTCTATATGCAACTGATGCTCCTCCCTTAAAAGGTAATATCTAGGGACACCTGTGTGGCTCAGAGGCTGGGCATCTGCCTTCAGTTCAGGGCATGATCCCAGAATGCCGAGATCAAGTCCCACATTGGGCTCCCTGCATTGAGCCTGCTTCTCTCTCTGCCCATGTCTCTGCATCTCTCTTTCTCTCTGTGTCTCTCATAAATAAATAAGTAAAATCTTTAAAAAAAAAAAAAGGGTAATATCTATTTCACCTCCCCTTGAAGCTGGATTTGCCTTATGACTTGCTTTGACCAATAGAATGTGGTAAATGGGATGCTTGGTCAGTTCTGTGACAACTTTTTAAAAGGCCTGAAAGTTTCCACTTTGACTTTTTTTGGGATCTAGCCACCTATTAACAGTTCACCCTAACTTATTAAATGAGAGGTCACATGGAAAGAAAGACAAACCCAACTCTCCCCTTGCCATTCCAGCCACTCCAGAAGAGGCACCAGGTGTATAAATGAACCCACCCTGGATCCTCATCCAGCACCAGCTGAGTTGCTCTAGAGAACTCCACCAAGTGCAGAGTGGGCATATGCCATGTCCACCAAGCCCTGCTCAAATTGAAGAATTGTGAGCAAGTAAATGGTGGTTGTTTTTTTAAGACACTAAGTTGTGGGGAGGTTTGTTACACAGCAATAAATAATTGAAACTGATAGTAATGACTCCTCACAGTGCTACTTCCAAGTGCTTTGATGTCCTTATTAATAGCCTTAACCCTGACCTTGCATCCATAAATAGTTTGTTTGCTTCATTCTCTTCAAATAGACGCTTTTGCGTTGTTTTCTGTTCTAAGTTCTGTGACCCTGCCTAATACGAGTGAATAAATAGACAATCACAGATTCTTGTTGGTTATCAGGATGAAAATAAGCAGGCTGCTCTGAGAAAGAATGACAGAATAAGGAATTCTTCCCATTAGGCTGAATATTTTAAGTCGAAAAACAAACAATGGGAATAGCTCCCTTTTGGCCAGGCCTGCCTTCTATCATCCAATGTATTTGATAGTACCATTTGGAGGGATGTGATCCATACTGACCAAGAACAGGACTGAAAAATGGGAGCGATGTGAAAAGAGACTTTTATACAAGGTAGGAAAGCATAGGTTTACCTTGGTTAGAGCTACTTTGAAATTAAGGCAACATATTTTTATCAATACAATTGGCAAAAATTCAAAAGAGCAATAGCATCTAGTGCTAGTGAAGACATGACAAAATGGGCTTTTCAATATGTTGCTTAGTGAGAGTGAGAACTGCTGTAATCTCTTTGGTATATAATCTGCCAATATCCAATTAAATAAAAAACACTTATCCTTCCCTGTTCCTACTTTTGAGATCTAAACACCATATGCAAAGATAGATGTATAGAGATATATTTTATTGTAACATTGTTTATAGTGGCAAAAACCAAAAATAGAAACAACCTAACTAGCCATCGCTAGGCAAATGGTTCGATAAATTACAGTCTATTCATATTGAGGAATTACACCAGTATTTAAAAGAATGAGTCATATCTATATTTATTGAGCTGGAGGGATATCCATGATGCATTATCAAATAGGTATTATATTATATTTTATTTTTTAAAGATTTACTTAGTTGAGAGAGAGAGAAAGCCAGGAGAGGGGGAGAGAGAGAGAATCTCAAGCAGACTCTCCATCAAGTGCAGAGCCCAATGCGGGGCTCAATCCCATGACCCTGAGATCATGACCTGAGCCAAATCAGGAGTGTATGCCCCACCTACGGAGCCACCAAGGCACCCCTCAAACAGGTATTTTAAAAAGCAAGCACTGTGTATAGCACGATCCTAAAGCAAAGCCTGCATATGTACACACATATTTTTATTTATATTTATAAGCATGGAGAAAGTGTGAAAAAGTACCTATCAAGTTTTTAACAGGATTGCCATACTGGGGTGAAAATAAATGGGAAAGGATAAACTTTTCCTTATGCATTTTTGGATTGTTTCACTTGTTGAAAAAGGTGTTTATAACTTTTATTTTTAATTCCCTTGTTCCCACCCTTCCTTCCACCTCAGGCAACAATAGTTTCTCATTTATTTCACCTTTGATTAATTTTGCCTATTCTAGAATTTTATACAAATGGAGTCATAACTTTTTGTGCCTGGCCTCTTTCATTTGCTATCATGTCTGTGAGATTCATCCAGGTTGTTCTATATATTTATAGTTTATTCCTTTCTATTGCAAAATCATGTTCCATTCAAATGATACAACACAACTTGTTTGTCCATATTCTATCAACTGGGCACTTGCATTATTTCTAGATTTTGGCTATTCTGAATAAAGCTGCTATGAACATTCCTACATGAGAATTTTGATATAATTTCCATTGCTCTTGGATAATTACCTAGGAGTTGAATTGCTAGGTCAAGGGATATATACATGAGGATATATGAACATCTTTAACTTCTGTTATTTAAAAAAAAACTAATAAAACATTTCAAAGAAAAAAATTGGAAGAAAGAGAATGAGTCTGTATCTTAAAAAGATAATAATATTTGCTATCTTTTTCCTATTCCCTCCCTTCCCAATAGGTGTCTGGGTATATCAGATCTTAGGCTTCCCAGGCCAGGTCAATGACCCACCACTCTTTAGGGTAAATTATCAAAGATGGGGAAATTATAAAGTAATTTTTTAAAAATTTTTATTTATTTATGAGAGTCACAGAGAGAGAGAGAGAGAGAGAGGCAGAGACACAGGCAGAGGGAGAAGCAGGCTCCATGCAGGGAGCCCGACGTGGGACTCGATCCCGGGTCTCCAGGATCGCGCCCTGGGCCAAAGGCAGGCCCTAAACTGCTGCGCCACCCAGGGATCCCAGATGGGGAAATTTTAATGTTATACCTGCTCAACAAGAACTATGATTAGATACTACTCATCAGAAACCATAAAAACTGCTAACACCTAGGAAATCAGCTTCCACAGTTAGAGATCACTCATGATACTTCTATAACAAGGTGTCAGCAGAATAGATAGTTAGCATTAAAAAAAGAAAAAGAAAAGAGGATGTTCTGAAACTAGTCAAATTAACACATGAGAGTAGAATGAGAGTAGAGGGGACACCTGGGTGGCTCAGCAGTTGAGCATCTGCCTTCAGCTCAGGGTGTGATACTGGGATACAAGACCGAGTCCCACCATCAGGCTCCCTATGAGGAGCCTGCTTCCTCCCTCTGCCTATGACTCTGCCTCTCTCTATGTGTGTCTCTTGTGAATAAATAAATAAATCTAAAAAAAAATGAGAGTAGTAGAAATAACCTCACAGCAAGGAAGGTGAAACTGTGAAACAAACTATAGTAATTTTCAGATCTAAACTGAAAGCCCAAGATGCTATAATAATCCACTCAATACCACAAAGACCTATCCTTGGGAAGCACTGGCTGGAATATACATATATTTCTAAATGTTAAAAAAAAAAGGGACTGCCATGCTTCCAATGACAGATTTTAGGGGTACTTTCTGGGCCCATGGTTCCCACCCCAACACCCTTTTTTCTCAGAACTGGCCTTGAGTTTACCCCACATGAGGGTAACCATATCGGTCTTTCTCCAGGATAACAGTGGTTTGGACCAGGGATGGACTTCTGATAGGTTAAGTTTGGATTCTAAATGCCATGAAAAGCTGTTGAAGTATTCAGTGCAAATAGTAACATGGCCCAACTTATGATTTGATCAAGGAGGAACAAATTAAGAAATCTTTAGTTCACATGAGAGATGGTTATGGTTGGCATTGGCAGTGGAGAAGGAACAAAGTAAGTTCTAAAGAGCCCACCAATATCTGCAAACTGGGGAGAGGAACAAAAGGTAATGAGCCTGAAATATAGGAAAGACAGGAAAGACAAGAAGACCGTGGAGTCTTGAATGCTAAGAGAGCAGGAGTTTCTATCTAGAATATTCTTTCTCTCTCTTACCTCATTAACTCAGAATTATCTTTCCACCTTCACCTTAAATGTCACTTTCCCAGAGAGGACTTTCCTGGGAATGAAATATGAATGAAATACCACTTCCACATTCTCTCATACCACCCCATTCTTTTCTTCTTGTAGCTTTCATCATAGTTTGAAGTCATAGATTTGGGGGAAGGTTTATTTGCTATACACCTCTCTCCTCCCTCATTGCAAAATTCACAAGAATAGGAATTTTGCCTGTTTTTCAAAGTATAATTCTTGGCAATGAGTTAAGTGTCCAAATATAAGTTTATTGAAAGATTTAATGAACCTGCTTAAACACCCTCATATCATCCATGATCTGTGCATACAGTTTAATGATGATAATAGATCGGGGTGCCTGGGTGGCTCAGCGGTTGAGCATCTGCCTTTGACTCAGGGTGTGATCCTGAGGTCCAGGATCGAGTTCTGCATCGGGCTCCTTGCAGGGAGCCTGCTTCTCCCTCTGACTATGTCTCTGCTTCTCTCTCTGTGTTGCTCATGAATAAATAAATAAAATTAAAAAAAAAACAATGATAATAAATCTTATTTAATGAGTCCTTGTTACATGTCAAGCAATTTAGTGGGTCGTCTCATTCATTCCTCACAACACCATGAGTCAGGGGCCCTTATTAGCCCCATTTTCCCAATGAGGGAGCCAAGACCTGAGAGGCCAACTAATTTAGCCAACATTCCAGAGCTACACGATGTGAACCAAGGTCCTACTGATACCAAAGCCAGTGCTCTGACCTTTACCCCACATTACACTGCCTCCTTAAACATCTTGCTGAGGTTTTTGTTTGTATGTCTATCTTCCATATTAGACTAGAAGGTCTATAGGTAACACAGGTTTTAGACATCTGTTTAACCCCACTGCACATTGCTGGTGCCCAACAAACATTGAGTGTTGACTCTTTCTTAACAAGAAAACATGCTTTATTCTAATGGACACCCCCCACCCCCACCCCCGTTTTTAGCCCATTCATTTGCTTATAAAAAGCAGCAGTCAGGGTGCCTGGGTGGCTCAGTTGGTTGAATGTCCAACTAACTGTTTCAGCTCAGGTCATGGTCTCAGGGCCCTGGGGTTGAGCCCCACATAGGGCTCCACGCTCAGAGTATAGTTTGCTTGTCCCTCTTCCTCCCTTTCTGCACCTCCTCTTCCCTCTGCTTGCACACACGCTCTCTCTTCCCTCTCTCAAATAAATAAATAAAATCTTGAAAAAAACAAACAAACAAACAGTGGTCTGTCCATCAGACCCCTTTGATGTCTATTTCAGTGAGCTCTTCCTCTAGAGTACAATTCTTTTGATGAACTGATGAAATTCAAGGACTAGCAGAGCCTCTGTGTGAACTCTGGACAACCTGTGGGCTTTCCCAAGATACTTGTCCTTATGCAGAAAGACCCTGCCTCAGAAACCCACCAGGACATCCTTTCTGATATCCACACCATTCACCCCTGCATGTGATTTGACAATGCAGGAACAGTTCCCACAGTCACAAGCTGCCTCGTTGCTTTAATGACTGTACTTTGACTTCCTGTGAATAGAGTTTTCAGAGACCTAGACACTAGGAACAGCATATCTACTCTGGACTCACCTATAGTCAAGAGACAGAGGGAGACAGAGCATCCTAGGAGGCAGGGAAATGATTCTAAGAGCACTTCTACCTCCATCTCACCTTTGGCCAGTGTCTGCACATTCTTGAAGAAGGACTGTGAATGTGTTAGCCCTTTGGAGCACCTACCAGGCTTTCTGAGTAGGTCCACCTGAGCCCTGCTGACAGATCTGAAAGGAAACAGAATCTCAGCCAAGAGAGCCCAACCATCAGCAGAACAGAGTTAGCAAGAGTGTGTCCTGCTACCAGCTTACCTGCTGCATAATGCTGCAATCCGCTTAATCCCTTCTTTCTTCATTGTTTCTTTTTCTTATTAGCACTCATGGTATTTTTTTTTCTTTTGCTGTCCCCAACTCAATTTTGTGTAATTTAGACCTTAAAGAGAAAAAAGGGTGTCAGACCCAGAAAGGGCATGGTGTCATCTAACTCAGGGCATCCTAAACCCTGGCAAAATCACTTAAGAGATTTTTGAAAAATACAGATTTCTTTGACCTACCATTGTAAATAACTGGCGCTTTTGTCTGCCAAGGCATGGTTTTCTTCAGAGTATCTCCAGAGCACTCTTTTCCCCCCACTTTGTGTGGTTCTCCTAGGTCTACCAATTCTGTAATTTACACTTTTCCAGAGGTGATTGGTCCCATGATAGATACATGATTCAATCTGGGCCAATCAGAGTCCTTCCCTGTGTTATTAGACTTAGTGGATGAAAGACCAAAGTGTCTCTTCACCCTTGGTTGTCTAATTGAAAAAATGGAACCCATTCTCTGCAAAGTGGTACCTCTATTCCTGCCAAGTAGGGGAAATTTATCTGCAATAAAGGATAATGAGCATCAGAAAGAGTTCTGACAGTATTTGCTAAGATCCTAAGGCAAATTTTATCTCTGAACTCCCTAGTCTCCTGTGTCCTGCATAAGCTCTTTTGAGTTTCTGTCACTTGTGACCAAAAGTATAGAAAATAATATACCAGTGAATCAGAAACTCATGGGGCAGGACAAAAAAACCTTGACGTTTTTAAAGATGTCAGGGAATTTCTGATGTGTGGCTAGGTTTAGGATATTCTGGTAAAACAATACTTCAGTTAGTAAGAAAAAAAAAAAGCTGAGATCCACATAAGTGTTTTGATAACAATAATGAAATAGAATTTAGTGAGCACTTCCTACATGTAGGACCCAGTGTGAACTGAGGTATATATGTTATTTTATTTGTTCCTCATTTTACTTTCAGTTTACTATGTCTACTACATCTATTTGTGGTATACTTTGTGGTTTTATCTACAATTGTATATCCACCACCTAGCACAGTGCCTGGAACATAGCAGGATCTTACTAAATACTTGTTGACAACTGAATACTTTTACAGAGTAATACAATTACTAGTAATAGTGTATTAGTAATAATAGTGGTAATAGCAGAATAGCTAATGTTTATTGAGTGTATACAGTATTGTTCTAGATTCTTTTTAAACATTATCTTTTTAAAATTGTCTGAAAAGGCCTTTGCAGGTTTCTATTATTGTCCATTATGATGAGAAACTGAATCACAGAGGTGTCAAATAATTTCCCCAAGGTCAAACAGGTAGTGAGTAGCAATATTAAGATTCAAACCCAGGCAATCTGGTCCCAAAGTCTAGTTCGTAATCACTGTGGTGTATGGGTTTAACTAGTTTATCCAAAATGACCAAGCCACTGAACAGCAGATGCAGTTTGAGCTTAGGTTTGTCTGAATTCAGAATCTACTCTCTAACCATTACTTTATACCTCCTTTCTGGCAGTACATGGTAGTCCTCAGCTATGGTGCCCCTGGGGTTATGCAATGTATAATCTGCATGGCTCTTGTGGCAACTTTCATATGATTAGAAACCAAGTATCTCAACTACTAGAGAGGAATAGTCAGGTGTGACCAAAAACAGGACTCACTGAGCCAAATACTGAAACCAAGGTAGAACTGTTTGCCTGTCCTGTCAATTTGGTTATTGCAGGAAGCAAAAGCCAAGGGGGAATTAGAAGTGTAAGAGATTAACTGGGGAAAACACCTATGAAGAATAAAGGTAAGAGGGAGCAAGACTAGGTGGGGACAGCCTCAGACCTCAAGGAAGTTCTGACACCTGTTAAGGAAGAGAGAAGGGAGGAAGATTGGGTAAGAAGACCACCTGATGGCAAGGAAACTTGAAGGAATTCTGGGCGAGGCTGATGGGGAGCCCAGGGCAAGCTTGCCCAGTACAGAAGTCTTGCACTGAGGAGAAATGGCCTGACCCCAACGTGCTCACTCCCTGCCTGGGAACAGCCCAGTAAGAGCATGGCCTTGGTGTCAATGCTGTGGTTGATCCCTGAGGAGTGGCTGCTGGAAGCTGTCAGCCATCCACATTCCTTGTAACTGGTTCTCTTAAAGAGAGATTTGGTCTGTGCTGTCCCATAGCTGCCACACCTGTGTAACAGGAATTAAGTTCTCAGAAGGAAACACCAGGGAGCCAACCACAGAAGATACGCAGTCAGCACCTACCACGGTGCCTCACACATCTGAGGACATTTGCTTTCAAACCTTGTGTTGGCTTGGCTGTACTAAAAGCGTCAGCTCATTTTGTGAAAAATATGTTTTCCTGAAGAGGGGGGTGAGTGGGACATTTTCTCATTTATTTTTCTACAATGGACACATTTAAATTGCCACAAAGAAGTTACTATGGAAACTGCTCCCAAACTTGCAAGATATAAGGCAAAAATGGAACACTTTGTTGACATGCAAATGGTTAGTCTTTGGAGACCACTTTTTAACAAACTCTCCTTGTCTGGTTCTCCTGAGTCCATTAGGGATTCTCTTGAATCAAAGTTAGACAGGCTAGTTTTTCGGTGTTACATTCTAGCCCCAGCATGACAACTCGGGGAATAAGTCTAGGCACTTCCAAACCTGGTGTTGAAACAAGGTAGACAGTGACATTTTACTCTCAAGGTGATTCTAGTGAGGCTGATTGTGAATTGCTATGAATGTGCAAACAGGCCCGGGGCAGGGAAGATGCTTATTTTTATGCCAGTCCCATTCTGTTGGTGTACCCTGGACCTGCTTGTTTGAAAGTTAACTTGCTGAGCTACTGTTTTTGCAAGGTAGTTCTCTTCCTTATCTCCTCTGGCCACATTCCATCCTTTGAATCTCACTGGGGCTGGACAGTCCTTTCTACAGGAAACAAACTCCTCATTTGAAAGCCCCATTTCTCCACCTATCTCTGCTCATCTTTCCCTGCCTCTCCTCCCCCACCAATCCAATTCACTTTATGTCTGCCCAAGCACTCCTATCTTGACAAAGATTTGAGATAGATTTGTCCCAATTTCTGCTTTTGATACTTTTCTGTCTGGCAATTCTTTCAACTTGTCTCTCTTAGGCCTTAATCCTCCTTTTTTTTTTTTTTTTTTTTTTTAAGGCCTTAATCCTAAAGCTGTATTGAAACCCTTTTCAAAGATGCTTCCAGTAACTAAGTGGATGCCATGTGAAGGGGTGACTTGACCTGAGGAACTAGGGGTCAGAAGTTCTGGGTTCTTGATTTAGGATCATTGTTAACATGCATCATAACTGGCAGCAATTAATCTCCCTTCTCCCTTGTGAATCAGAGTCTTCATCTGTTCCCTCCACCAGATATTCTTTTCTTGCAGATCTTTTTTTATGGCAAGCTCCTTTTCATCATTCAAGTTTTAGCTTAAATATAGTGTCCTCAAAGAGGCCCTAAATACTCTCTGTTATTTTCCTCTAACATCATTCCCTATAATATTATCTTCTGTTTTCAACCACTATCTATCTGCAATTACCTTAAATGTTTCCTTGATTTTTATATTTGCTCCAAAGACCCTTAAGATCCTAGAGAGCTGAGGGCTTGTAGGTCTTGTTCCCAACTCCTAGCACACAGAAAATTCTCAGTAAGTATTTGTAGAATGAAAAGCACTGTAAAATTTAGGCAGTTGGATCAAATGAATTTTAAGGTTTCTTGCAACTTTAACATGAACATTGTTTTAAAAAAAATGAATGAATGAGAAATGAAGTGACAGCAGCCATTTCAATAAAACACCCAATGCGGTATGTATGTGTATACTTGGACTTAGGAATAAATGCTTGTCAAGTTGTTGGATGTGTCCTAATGTTGCCTTTCTAGTTCCAGATAGAGTGTGAACTAAATTTCTGAGCTTTATGATAAAGTATCTAAAGAGGATATTAAGTAGCCGTCTAAATATAAAACCACTGCATCATAGTGGGATAGTAGCATGGAATAAGTTTTAGAATACAACCTCTTCAACTTACAGGTATGAAAATTCAGGCTCTAAGTAGAAAGTATATTTGGAGCCAAATACAGTGATGCTTCTGTCAATGAGGAAGGCATACATATAGCAATAACGTTTCTGTATAGTCATTATTAATAACATTGCAATACTTTTATATTTCTCTCTCTCTTTTTTTTTTCTGGACTGTTTGCATATGATTTGTTCTGTATTTTCTCAGGTAATATTTTAACAAGACTTGTTTTACACGGAAATCTCTTCAATTTGAAGGCACAAAATCATAGCACGCTGTGGACTGTTTCTGGGGAGAAGCAATGCTCTACATTTCAAAGTTTGGGTGCGGCTAGATCCTATACCAGTGCTGCTTCTGACACTTGAGGATCCGTTAAAGCATAGACTGCTGCTCCGTCTCCCCCTCCTCCTCCCCCTCCTCCTCCCCGAGCTTCTGGTTCCGAAGGTCAGAGGCACCGGGAAGGGTGCAAAGGACTGGGAAAGCCTGACGCAAATAGTACCAAACTTATCACACCAACCCTCTCTGCTTAAGCGGGTGGCTAGGCGCGCAGAGAACTACAAGTCCCGGCGTGCCCCGCGCGCAGCGGGCGGAAAGCCGGGCACTTCCGCCCCACGCAGCGCCTCTGCCCCCGCGTCTCGACGTGTCACCGGCGGCGCCGCGGCTGTGGCTAGAGGAGGACCTAACTGGGGGAGTTGGAGGCGGAGGGCGGCGGCGGCGACCCCGGCCTGGACCTGCCCCGGCGCGGAAGTGTCCCGGGGCCCGTGGGGATCAGGGGAGGGAGGCGGCGGCTCGGCCCGCGCGGGGCACGATGTTGAACATGTGGAAGGTGCGGGAGCTGGTGGACAAAGCGTGAGTACTGGGGGTCAGCTGCGGCCGGGGCCCACGCAGGGGCGGGGGAGGGGAAGGGGAGCTGGCCCGCCGCCCGGGGCCCCGGGCCGCCCGCGTCACGCCCCCCGGCTCGGCCAGCCCCATCATGGCGGCGGCCGGCCCTCTCCCGGCCCGGGGCTCGTCCAGACCGGCGAGGCTGGGAAGGGACCCCCCCTCCCCTGCGGTGCGGGCCTTCCTCACCTTGCTCCTCCCGCCGTCCGTCTGGGCAGGGCGCCTGCGGCCAAGGGAGGGCGCGGGGTGGTCGAGAGCTGGGTCACTGCCCCGTCCGAGGACTGGCTTGGCCCCAGGCTGGGCGGGCTTTGCCTTCGGGGCGGCAGCGGAGACTTGGGGGTGAGGGGTGAAGGGGTGAGGGGGTGAGGGGCGCCGCGCGCTGACCCCGTGTGTGCCCCGGGGTGCGGCGCGGAGCCCGCAGGCCGGGTCGGGTCGGGTCGGGTCGGGTCGGGTCGTGCGCTCGAGCGTACTGGGTTTCTTTCCGTTCCTCGTGAACCCGAAGTGCTGGAGTGGGTGGTAGGTGTAACAAGTGGCCATTGTGGTCAGGCTGAAGTTGCTCAAGAGGATCGGTTCATCCTTTCTTGGCTTTTCCAAGACCAGTGAAAGTAGATCACCGCCCGGCTTGGCTTGTGATTCTTCTTTCCCTCTGTTGTTTCCTTTTCCACTACGCTTCATTTTTGGAGGGCTGCTTGTTCCATTCGGTTTAATTAACAGGTCATTAAGAAATCTCCCCTAAAGAAGGCAGCAACCCAGGTTTATGTCCTGTTGATGTGCTTTGAACTGCTCTGACAGGTAAAATGACTAATAACATAGATGATTTCCATTAAGACTTAAGCGATGACTTGAATGCCTCACGTCACTACGCTGAAGAAAAAACCCTTAACACCTAACGGACACAACAGTGGCTAAGTAAGTTCTTTTAGGCCAGCGGGAAATAAAGTTTAGGAATTTAACCAGTCCTCTTCGTTTTGGGTTCTAACGATTAGGCAACGTGTGGTGACCGAAACGTTTGTGACATTGACCCAGCCTAAAATCAGGAAGTGTAGATGGCACACTATTGAGTCTTTCTTGACACCAGAAAAATCCCTGAAAAAACAAAACAGTTTATAGTGGCTTGGATAATAATGCATCAGACAGAACTTGAAGAGTTTGACCGTATTTTCAAATTTGCTGTGCCACCAGGGCAGTAGAGCGCCTAAAGAAACACAGGTTTCAGAACCTGCAGAGATGGGTTCGAGCTGTGTAACCTTGGCAAGTTACTCAATTATGTGCCCCAGTTCTCTTAGGTGCAGTGTAAAAATAATGATAGATACCTACCTTACAATGTTGTGAAGATTAAGGGCTAAAGGTTTCACATATCAAGCCCTTAACACGGTGTGTTTAGATCAGTATACTTTTGATAACTGTAGCAGATGTCTGCATTGAGAGGGAGATAAACATTGGAAGAGAAGTCCACATTTGAAAATGGTCTGCTTTAATAATTTTCCTTTATCCACTACTCAATTGACAGGTGGGGGGATGGGGTAGCTGGGTGACGAGCAGTGAGGAAGGCACTTGATGAGATGAACACTGGGTGTTATATGTTGACAAATTGAATTTAAATTAAAAACTATTCATTTGACGACGGTTAAGCCTTCAGACATGTATTTTGGGCTTATTTTGCTATTTATATGCCTTCTGCTTTCTAAAGATAAAATCATGGTTCTTTTCCAGATCTAGTTTCATTAGTTGTTCTTTATCTGTCAATTTTTTTTTTTTCCTATGGGTGCTGTGCATGCCCTACTGGATCATTGGTTGTTTTTTAACATATGATACAAAGACTTAGATACTGGCTTAAATAGTTTTTAAAAGTTTAAAAGTCTCTACAAAACTATTTCTAAGTCAGAGAACAGCAAAAGAAAACCGCTAAGAACACCTTGTTATCTTAGAGGACTAAATTTGTGGTACTCACAAATTGCAGAAACTGTATATTTTTCAAGAGACGGAAATCAAGACAATGTTCTTGCTGTTCTTGTACAGTTCATGTTGTTTGTCTTTATCACCTATGCTATTAATCTTCAAGTGTTCGGGTTAAATTTGCCAGGAAAGTAGGTTATCAAGTCATTATGGGAGAACGGTTGTTGATAAAGAACATCTATCTTCCTTTTTACTACCCAATTGAAAATGGAGACTTGAACCAAGTTACTCAAGAACATGTAAGAGTGTTGCCACCAAGTGCTTTTTAAAGCTTTTGTGAATGTCTGACACATATTAAGATGTGAGGTTATTTTACTGATAAATACTCAGAATTTAATTTTCATCTTTCACTGGCAGGAGAGAAGAAGTTCTTCCCTCAATATAAGCATCTTACAGAACCATTACCTATGGCACTGTGTCCAGTTAGACTCTTCACCTTAAAATGCCATAATGGAGGAGGTACAGATCTATAGAATGGCCACTTTGATTATTAGAGGGATAATATTAGTACTGAGGGAACTTGAAGAAAGGACGAAGTGATTAAGGACTCCTCAGAAAAATTGGACTAAGGGCACTAGTTAGGGGTTTTGGAAACCTGGGTTCAGATTTTGATACTGCCTTTTTAAGCTAGCCATAAGGGTAATTTTAGAGAGAATCACAATAAATCTCCAGATTATAGATTCCTTATCTGTAAAATGAGGGGACTGGCATAGAGAAGGACTATTTCCAACCTCAGTGGCTGTTAGGACCCCTGAATTTCCACTGGGGGGAAAGAAATGGAACTAGTATTTCATAATAGCAGATAAATTTTGGAAAGTCATTATACTCCAAAGACACTTTCAGCTGAAAAGGGAATTTTTTTAAGTGGTAATCAATAAATGTTATATTTAAATGCTTTATGCAGTAAATAAGTGCAACCCATGACTCAGGAAAACTAGGACTTTTGTTTAGCAGATATCCCTACCCAGTGAGGTTTATTTCAGAAAGAAAAATACACTCTTTCAAAATGTGTTTCCTGGAGCTATAGTTAGATCAAGTATGGCGGCATTCTGAAGTGTAATGATGTATTTCAAATACTGGCTTTTGAGAGCTTGAGGACCTGGAGAGTGAAGAGGTATTTTCCACAATTGTTGCACCTCCTGGTAGTATTAAATGGCTTGTTTTGCAGAACACTGAGGAAAAGCAGATAAAGTCATCGGCCAGCCGGGGCTTAGAGGACCAGTTTCCTCCCGCTCCTACTCAAGTTGCATAAAAGGCAGCTGTGGCAGGAAAGGATAAGTGGCACTACTCCCACCAACTAGGACTAGCTTGACCATTATTGGGTGACCTGCCTTCTTGTAATAAAACTGGATACTTTTATATTTTGTCAGCCCATACATAGTATAAATTGAAAGTTGCTGCAGTTCTGATCTACTTTTTCTCCATATTTGGGAGATACAGTGAAAGTGACATGATAGTGGTGGATCACAACTCCTGGTTATTATTCAAGCCCCGCTAATCCTTTTCTTTCATCTCAGGAAGTAATATTAATGGTGACTCTATTTTATCGGTGGCCCTTACTCTTTTTATGATAGTGATTCAAATAGTGCTGGCTAACTCCTATACATAGGCAGCTGCTATAGATAGTCCATTTTAAGTCATTTTCTTAAGCATAGCTTTGCATTTCCCCCATAAGTTGATCTTTGTTGATGTTATGTGAATTTTTAGCTCCTACATGTTTAGCTTATGTAATAGACCTACAGAAATTACTAAATTACTATTCTAGTTTAGACCCCAGCAGGAGAACTTTCGGCTTTTACAGAAAATAGTTTATTCAGTTTTTTCAACAGATAATACATTAATTGTTTTTTGGAGTAGTACTGTATTTTCTGAACTTGCAAAAAGTACAATACCTACCTTCAAGGAACTTTCCATTACAAATATGCTACAATTTGAACTTACCAGCTTTGCCTTTTAGTCACAGATGGTTTCCCCCTTTTTTTCCCTATCTTACCAGTAAATCTCTGTTCTGTGTGCTTCTTAGAATTTGAAAGCAAACATGATTGTCAGCTTTTCAGTCTTCCCATATTAATTTTTTGAGAACCAGATACAGAGAATTGTTATTGCTGAATAATTAATTATCTTTCTCTTCTAGTAAGTAGTTATAAGAAGATATTAGAATTTAATTCAAAAGAAAGAAGAGTTTATCTTCTGCCAGCATTTCTGTAGTTTAAATTAGCCTATTTAGTACTATTGTCAGAATGCTTTTAAAAATCACTTAGTTGCCTCTTATGTTTTTCTGTGCCCTGTAGTGTTAGTTTACAAGTAGTTTTTCATCTATTTACTGATATATCCACTAAAAGTACTTGGCTTTTTTAAAATTTTGAGTACCACTTACTAGTACTCACAGTTCCTACAGTGTGTCTCCACAGTTGAACCTTTTTCTATGCTCTTGTATTATTTTCTTATTTCTAATGTTTATTTAACATTTCTTCCAGGAAAAAAAAAAGTATAGGTTGCTTAAGTAACATTTTAATCTTGAAGAAAGTTTACTATTTTATCTTTCATATTAAGATATATCTAGCTGTTAAAAAGTACATTTTAGCCTCAGCTGACATTACTTAACATTCTGGGACAATATATTCAACCTTTTTTTTTTTTTTTTAAGGCGTCACTTTGTAAGTTTTTCTTGTTTAGTCTACTTATGTGTGTTTGTCCATCCTTATGTTTTTATAGTTATTTGCTAGCAAAACTCATTCTCCAACTATATCTCCAGGTGATATTTAATGGATCTGTGAAGCAGTTTGGTTTAGAAATCAGAACTGGATTAAAATCCTAGGTCTGCTGCTAAGAAACAGTGGTCTTGGGCATTGGAACAACATCTCTACATTTTTCTACCTAGGAATTGGAGATGATATTTATTTTACAGGGTTCTTGTTAGGAGTAAATTCATGTGAAACAATTAGCATATTATTTGACATAAAATAAACTCTTGAAATGCCTACTGTTATTATGTAATACAGAAAATTTATAACGAAAAAATCAAAAGGATAGAGTGTTTAAAAGAATGAAGATGTTGTCAGACCACATTATTTAGAAGTATGTAAGAACTGTGTCTTAATCCATGAATCATTATTTTCAGTGGGCACTCTTTCATAAAGTTCTTCATCTGAGTGGACATCTTGACCTACATATAGGAAAACTCATAAGTATTTCTAATACATATGCCATGTGTTGTTTTCACCAAGTTATAAATGCTTTTACTTTAATATTGTAAGGCATATTACAGAAATAACTCTTTAAAAAGGTATTTTGGGGAAGAGTCTTTGGGAAGACGTCCTGCAATTTCTATCTGGTGATTTTTGTTCGGTTTGTTTTGTATTTTTTTAAGATTTTAAAGATAGGGCTAATATAAACATTCCTCTTAAAAACGTAAAAAGATTTATTTTTTTGAAGGCAAATTGAAATTGATGGCTTATTCTTAAACTGAATAGTATCAAGAAAAAGAAACCTCTACAATATATCAAATTTGTGATCTCTGACAGTAGATGAGCAATATATACAAGGAAAGCACATTGCAGAAAGGCCTTTCCAATTCTTCAACCTATTCTCCCAAGTTGGCAAAAAATTTTTTGGCTTACCGGAGCTCTTTAGCCTAAAAACAAAATACAGGTAAAAGAATGTACTGTATTCCCATGTTGGAACCAATTTATAGCTATTTATGACTTATGGATAGATTTAACTAATGAACTATTAGATATGAATAATTTTGTTAATGTGCAATAAATAGGCATGTTTTGTACTTAAGGAAAGTGTGCCAATTAGAATGTCTTTTGACATATGAATTTTGTTTAGTTGTTAAATTCTTAGTTGAGTATTTAGGTTCTACATAATTCAAATGTAAATAATTTTAACATCCACATAAATTCACCACTATGTGGTAAATGTGTATGCATGCTTTTGAAACGTTTCACTCAAAAATTCTCATCTAACGGCGCTTGGGTGGGTGGCTCAGTCGGGTATGCTCTGCCTTCAGTTCAGGTCATGATCCCAGATCTTGGGATTAAGCCCTGCATAGGCTTTCCTGCGTAGTGGGCAGTCTGCTGCTCAGTCTCCTACTGTACCTGCCCCCCGCCCCCCCGCCCCACACACGCACGCACTCTCTCTCTCTCTCTCTCTCTCAAATAAATAAAAACTTAAAAATTTTTTTCATCTAGATAGCCTTAAATTTTTTTTAAAAAAGATTTCATTTATTCATGAGAGACAGAGAGAGAGAGAGAGAGAGAGGCAGAGACACAGGCAGAGGGAGAAGCAGGCTCCATGCAGGGAGCCCGACATGGGACTCCATCCTGGGTCTCCAGGATTATGCCCTGGGCCGAAGGCAGGTGCTAAACCGCTGAGCCACCCAGGCTGCCCGCCTTAAATTTCTTAAATAGAAAAAATGCATGCATTCAAAATTCAGTTTTTTGTTTCTCTCATAATTTGTTTTCATGTACTTTTAGCAAATCATTAAAGACCAGTGTAATATACTGAGGGTTTTTTTTTCTCTTGATATTTCACATACTCATTCTTCCACTTGCGGTTTTATGATTAAAATTATTTTTATTTACAATTAAACCACAGTGGTTAAATAATATCTTCCTTAGTTTAATGTTTTTGGCTTATATTTATAAGTTGGGTACTGAATGGGCTTTGAAGTGTGGCTTATTTTTCACGAAGCCAAATAAAAATTTTAACCCTATAATCTCTCCACATAGCACTGGTAATTCTTTAGAAATACTAAATCAGATCTGCCTCGGAGCTCTTCAGTCACTTACCATCTCACTGCCTCCCAGCCTGCATTTGTACTGCCTCTCTGCTGCCCCCTCTGACCTCATCTATCACCAACTGCCTGATTCTGTTTATTCTCTATATAAAATAGCATACTTTGACCTACTTCACTCTTTTCCCCTCTACTTGCTTAACTTATTTACATGTATTCTTCTGCTACTTCTGGGATGTAAACTTCTTAAAGGGAGGGACTTTGTTTTGTTTATTACTATATTACTAACTCTTAGAACAGTGTATGACATATAGTAGGTGCTCAATAAATTTTTTGACTGTTAAATCTGATAAGCCAATTTATATTACCAAGTGAATCTTCTAAGTCACGATATTTTAAATTTTATTTTTAATAAAAGCTAATAGTTATTTAGCATTTGCCATGTGCCAAAAACAGTTGTACATGTCATCTTCAGTTTATTGAGGAAATGGGCCACAGAGAAGTCCAGGAACTTGCCAAAGTACCACATCTAGAAAATAGAGTCTAGATTTAAATCTAGGTGTCTGCTTTCAGGACATATATTAAGCAGTATTTGCTAACTTTTACAAGACATTATTTAAATAAAAAGATGCTTTATTTTATTATAATAAAAGGTGAGTAGCACATACCTTATAAAATTAAAAATTACTTGGAAAGAAATTCATAATTCCTAAGTTTGTGAGCCAAATTCAGTGAGTGTTTTTTTTTCCCCTGTATATACCATCATAAAAGAAAAATTTTCTGAACTCTCGCAGTACTTTGAATAATGTCTGTCAATTGGATGCCCCTCAAAGGGGAGCAAACAGATGTCTGTGTAGGTGCAAAAGACAATCTTAACTATTGTAGTGAAGGTGCTCACTACTTAATCCTAAAAAATGTAACATTTATGAGCCATATTATGCACTTTAGAATTTGTAGTCTTCTAACCAACTTCCACAACTTTAATAAATTCACATAATCCTTTGATCTTTAGGTTGTGGTCTTTGCTATCCCTTTAGTTGTATTAATCTGTAATTTATGTCCAACTTTTTCTTCAGATTGAGCATTTAGGAATATATTCCATAGTCTTTTGTATACTTATCCAAGTACAATGTTTTTGGCATAGGTTTTAAATATTTAAGTGTTATGTAGTAACTGAAAATACATTATTGGTAACCTTATAATCTTGGCTGTCCCTTATAATCTTGGCTTCATTGAGTGCTCATAAATATCTGCCATGCGTGCTGTGGAGTACTATAAGATGAGAGAGAAACCTTATGGTTCCAGTGATAGCATATGATTCTATCAAGCAGATATACATGAAAAGAACATAAAAAAGAAATAGGGAATAATACCAGATAATATGATATCTAAAATTCAGGTACAGGATGTAAATACTGTTGTAATTCAGAGAATAAAAAGAATAAGACAGCAAAAGCTTCATGAAAGAGATACATCCTGCTGGGGCACCTGGGTAGCTCAGTGGTTAAGCATCTGCCTTTGGCTCAGGTTGTGATCCCGAGTCCGGAATTGAGTCCTGCATCAGGCCTCTGCAAGGAGTCTGCTTCTCCCTCTGCCAATGTCTCTGCCTCTCTCTCTCTCTCATAAATAAATGAGTGCAGTCCTTAAAAAAAAAAAAAAAAAATCCTGAGATACTTTTTTTTTAAGTGTATTTGCTTAAAAAAAAAGATGAAGCTGAATAAGGTATCAAAAATGAAGTACAAAATATGAAACTGGTCAAATAATGATGTACATTCACTGATAAGAACCTGCTCCCAAATGATCCCAAGCATAGGATGACATCAGTGAATACTGTCTGAGAAGTATTGCAGTGTTCCATTGCAAAAGGAAGTGCCCTTCCTACTCCAAATAATTGAAATTAAATAATTTCAAGTATAGATATTTGTTTTTTTTAAGATCTTGAGGAGAAATAAGTTATAAAGGTTTGAAAATTTTGGTAGTGCAGTTCTGGAGGTAATATCCTGTATGTCAGAAAAGTTGAGTCTAGCTTTTTGGACTTGGAAATACACTTGGATAAATCTAAGTTTAATCAAGGGTGAAAAATGAAAACCTTAATTTAAACAAATTATCAAGTATTCTACTTCATATAGAAGTAGTTTTACAAACTTACCGCTATTGAAGTAGGTGCAGGATTTGTCATTTTAGCATTGTTGATGGGATTTTTAGTTACATGCTTTGGTTAATGTTTGATATTTAGCAGTGTTTCTGAACTTAATTAGGTAGAAATGAAAAAAATCACTCATGTAATCACACTGTACAATATCAAGCATTTGTGTCTACAAAGATGTAATTTTCACATGTTGTCCTAGTACAGAATTTTTTTTATCCATTTGTCATTCTCTTAGAAGCGTTTTATACTTTTTTTTTTTTTAAGGTTAGCTAATTTCAGTACTTCTTTTTAGAATTTTTTTTTCCTGAAGAAGTCAGGTAATACATTTAATAAAATTGCCTTAATAGGGTATTTTAAATAAAATGCCACATATTTAAAGATACTGGTCATGAGTATGTGCAAGCCAAGAAAATTTCTTTGGATTTCAATCTTATTTCTAAATGAGGGGTGGTGAGGCACCTGGGTGGCTCAGTTAGCTGAGCATCTGACTCTTGATTTTGGCTCAGGTCATAATCTCAGGGTTGTGAGGTCAAGCCTGGCCTTTGGACTCCCTACACAGTGGGGGAGGGGGTCTGCTTGAGATTCTCTCCCTCTCTCAAAGAAAGAAATCTTTAAATGAAAGGTAGAAGGAGTAATTGGAAGGGAGGCGTGATAAGTTAAGAGATTTTGTCCACTTTTGCTATATAAAATGGGATAAGGTCTGCCTTCCAGGACTGTTAAGAGAATTAAATGACTTAATATATTCTGGAAATATTATCACTGTATTCTCAGTAAATTCTTCATTGCTTTTGTTTTATTTAGTTCTGTCATTGTGAGCTTTGAAGAGTGATAACCCAAAATTAAAAGAGATGAACAAAGACTATTATCCCTTAGATTAGTTTAATTAATAGAGATTTAAATGTTGGTAGAAATTTTTAAATAAACTTTTAAGCCCCATTAACAGTAAAATCTTTACTATTAAAATTATTTTAGTAGCTACTTTATCCATACCTGTAAAAACTAGAATTGGGATCTATAACACAAAATTCTTAACACTATATTTATTTTTTTTAATACCTTGGATATTTGATCTGTTTGTGAAACCAGTTTAATATATGATACCTACTGACAAGAAAAATGTGACACTGACCTTTCTTTATAAAACAAAAATTTGATTTGCTAACTCACCTGTGCAAGAGGCCTTAAACAACTGCCATCAGTAGTGAAAACTTGTTTCACCATTAAACTTACATACAAAACAATGCAAGTCTAAAGTTGCTTTAAGTACAGGGTAGGAGTGGCTTTAGTTGTTGAATAGATACAATATTCCATACTTAAACAACAACAACAGGACTTTGAGAGCTTAGGCTTTTAAAATTTATTACCTTGGGAGGTTAGGCTTTTAAAATTTATTAGAAATTGCACTTGAGGAACTTGTACTTGAATTGATAATGTTGAATTTGTAATGACTGGTATTTCCAAAACAACTTTCAAATAAATATTTTATGCTAAATATTCTACTAAAAGTTTTTCTAGCAAGAGGGAATGGGTGTCCTAGTTATTTAGAGTCATAAATATTCTATCATGATTGTATCTAAATATAACATTTTGCTAGCTTTTATTAACTTGTCATTAAATATGGTAATAGGTTACTGTGTTACATGGAAACTTTGGAACTAGAACAGTTCTAAGAGCTTCATTGGGGGTGTTTTTGGCCTGTTTATTAGTTGAGTAAAATGTTTAACCATTAGGACTTTTTACTCATATAAGTACTTAAGGATTG
Organism: Canis aureus; assembly: GCF_053574225.1. Lineage (NCBI taxonomy): Eukaryota > Metazoa > Chordata > Mammalia > Carnivora > Canidae > Canis > Canis aureus. Next base: position 54,297,172 of record NC_135614.1, read on the forward strand.
CATGACATGCTAATAACATGGTTTGGGGGAGGAGATGCGGTGTTTGGTGTACCAGAAGGATAAAATAGGCTTATGTTATATTACTAATTATTCCTTTTACTATAAATTAAATATAAAATGACATTAATTATAAAAGTCAGATATGCATAAATTTCATCATGTGTTTTAACTCTGATAAACTTTAACATTTAAAATTCTACATTCTGTATCTGAAAGCATAACATTCACTTTGCATCTAAACTCTTTGATGTTTTAATGGAAGAATGATTGCACTTGCAAAAGCTAGTCATTGCCTAGTTCAAGACTGAACTAAATGTTCTCCAAATTATAGATTCAAGAAAATGATATCTCAGAATGAAAAGGTCATAAACCCAACCATTTTCATGATGTTTGACTTCGTTCCAAATTATGTATGTTACTTAGACAAATGAAAAAAAAAAATTTTTTTGTGGTGAGAATCATATAAAATCAACCATTTTTAAAGTTCTGAATTCAGTGGCATTTAGTAGATTTACTATATTGTGCAATTAGGCAAATTTCTAAATAACTTTTTATCCTGAAATTCTAAGAATTCTAGGGGAAACACCTGTATATCCTTTATCTTGGTTCACTAATTTTTAAGATTTTACCGTATTTGCTTGAAGTTCTCTCTTTTCTTCCTCTTCCACTTTGTCTACACACATACACACACACACATAAACTTTTCTGATACATTTAAAAGTAGGTTACATTCCACCTTTGCCTCAAGACTTCAGTGTGCATTTCCTAAGAAGAGATTATTTTCCTATTAACCACAATATGGGTATCAGATTCAAGAAGTTTAACATTGAAACAATAATCTATCTCTCTCTAATCCATATTTCAGTTGTGTCAGTCATCTCATTCCTTCTTTGCAGGATCATGTATTTATCATGACTCTTTAGTCTCCTTTAATGAAGAGTTCCTTAACCTTTCTTTGCCTTTCATAATATTGGCACTTTTTAAGATTATAGGCCAGTTATTTTATTTCTATATTTAAGGTTGTTCCTCAATTTAAGGTTAGCTGATGTTTCCTCAGGTATGTATTCTGAGCTAGGATGTTACATTAAGTAATAACTTGTCCTTTTCAGTAGGAACACAGGTCTGCATGATCTGCTAATTTTGAGCACTAAGTCAAGGTGTTGTCTCATTGTAACTAATAAGCAGTCTGTGGGAAGATAGTCTAAAATTTCTCCTCATCGAACTCCCCCTTGGATTTAGCACCTATTGATGCTTCTTGCTTGAACTAGTCTTTAGTGTGATGGTTACAATTGGTGACTGTTCCCCCACATTCCATCTTTGTATGTATTTATCAGTTTACTGTAAGGAAGAGCTCTCATTATTCCCCCTCCTTCCATGTACCCCTCCCTTTTGGATTTGCATTTTATTCAGTAGATTGTAATCCATACTGTCCTTATTTATTTCAGTCTTCAAATTGTCACAGATTTGACCAATGGGAGCCTTGTAAAGCAGGCCTATATCCTTTTGATACGTGTTTTGTTTTGTTTTGGTTTGGTTTTTTTTAGCACTTTCTTACTTTCTGGCATGAGGTGTTTCAGGCTTATTCTTCAGCCCTGGAGTCAAACATTTCTCTGAGGACCCCTGATTTTGGTTACTTTTAGTGGTGAGGCAGATTTTTTAAATAAAGATTATAGGGTAGATTATATATAGAGAGATTTTTATTACAATTAAAATGTTAGAATTCTTTATAGAAACACCTTCAGTAGAGTTGGCACATGAGACAAAGAGGTTTTTTGAAGTATAGTGGTGATTTTCTTTTAGATAATTGAGATTTTGCTTTCATATTATTAAACTTTAGGAGAATAAGCTATGTGAAGAAAGCTACATTGCTGTTCTCCCCCTCCTCTTCCCACTTCTAGCAGTGGGATTTCCACAAATCAATTTAGTATAAAAAAAAACAGAAATCAAAACGTGCTTTATAAGTCTATATATTGTAGATAATCTGATTATGTCAATAAAATGCTTCCATAGAATGTATTTTTCCAATGATATTTCCTATTACATCATCTACCTGTAATTCATATACTTCTATCATAATATAATTCTTCTTTGGTTTTTGGATTGTTTATGCTAGCAAGTGATTACTAAGTAATTTAAGTCTCAATTATGGCAACACTATTCTAATTAGAATGCTGGATGTTGGCACTTCATTTAGCAAACAAGTGTAAAATATGTATGGAACATTTGTGGAAATAAGTATTGAGAATTAATTTTCTGTAGATAATCCTTGGATGTATATCTTAAGAGTAGACTTTACTTTTTAAAAAAAATATATTTATTTATTCATGAGAGACACAGAGAGATAGAGAGAGAGAGGGAGAGGGAGAAGCAGGCTCCATGTTTGGGACTCAATCCTGGTACTTCGGGATCATGCCCTGAGCCAAAGGCAGACGCTCAACTGCTGAGCCACCCAGGCATCTCAAGTATAGACTTTATCTGCAAACCAAATATGTAATTCATTTTGAATATGAAATCCTTTTGACTTAAATTGGAAAAAAATTGGCTACTATGTTGAGAGGATTTTTCCAACAATTAAAAAACCAATTGTGTGTGTGTGTATATTAAAAAGCAAAATTACACGTTTTAGATAAAGCAAATAAAAGTAAGCTGCATGTTAAGAGTAGAAGAGTTTGAGAAATTTGATGGAGATACAACACTGTTTGATTTTAACAGATTATATTAATGCTTATATAATTTCTGATAAGAAGGCTAAAATTGTAGGTATGCTTCTCATATCAGAGACCCATATGACAGAGAATGAAGTGTTGAAATAAGGATTGCAGGAAGCCTCAGGATGACCTGGTTTATTCATTTCATTATATTTATTGATCGTTTAGAACTCTTTCAGGTATTTGAAGTGTAGCTATAAACAAGTTTTGGTGAAAGAGATAAATAAAAAATAAAATTATATTTTTTAAGTGTCGTGAAGAAAAGGAGCTGAAGGAGAGAATGATGAATGAGACCATTTTTTTTTTTTTTTAAGATTTATTTCTATTTATTCATGAGAGACACAGAGAGAGAAAGGTGGAGACACAGGCAGAGGGAGAAGCAGGCTCCCGGCAAGGAGCCGGATATGGGACTCGATCCCGGATCCCAGGATCACACCCTAAGCTGATGGCAGACGCTCAACCGCTGAGCTACCCAGGCATCCCCACTTAAAAGATTTTTAAAGAGAGTAGAGGAAAGAGATTTCCAGAAAGAAGGGATTATGGAATAAACAAAGTGGAGAAAGAGCTGTTGAGAAAGTCAGGAAACAGTATGGAAAGAAATGGAAGAAGATAGTCTCAAGGAATGTTCAGCCATTGCATGGAGTTTGGATTTATTATAAGTGTAATAAGAAGCTGGTGAAGAATTTCAGTAAGTAATGGAGTGAAATGATTCCACTGATATAGCTACTTTTGGTGCACAGTTGGATAATGGATCAAGAGAGGACAAGTAGAAAAGGGCAATGGTTAAAATTGTGATTATAACAAGTGGTTAGGAGCAAAAGCTCTGAACCTTTATCTGGATTCAGACTACCTAGGCTGAAATCCTAAGCATACCAGTTAATAGTTGTATGGCCTTGAGCAAGATACTTAACCTCTTTGTGCCTCAATTTTCTCATCTATAAATTGGGAATAATAATAGTAATTGCCTCATAAAGTTGATAGATTAGATGAATATTTTTTAAAGGGTTTAGAACATTGCTTGGCCCATGAATTAGGTAAATGTTTAAAAACCAATAAACAAATAAGGCCATCTTATGGAATAAAATGTGAAGTGGGCAATAAAATGTACTCAGTTGCTTGTGCTATTTGCCTTACTTCGGAAAGAATACACAAGAATTACTGCTCTGCAGTCTCCTTTGCACAGCTCTTCTGTGGTAACATATTGTGCAAAGCAAAGACATGGTTTCAGTGTATACAAGTTTCGATTAACAAGGTGCCATGCAAAGCAAGGGCTACTTGTATAAGAATTACAGCATCTGTAGAGGGGAAGCTCTTGATGGCTCACTAATCCATAGTTGACACTGAGCATGAGAAGGTTTAAAGTTTTTAAAGTTTTTTTTTTTTTTTTTTAAGACTTGACTTATTTATGAGAGAGAGAGAATGATCCAGGTGAGGGGTGGGTATGGGTAGAGAAGCCAACTCCTCCATGAGCAGGAAGCGCAACATGGGGCTCTATCCCAAGACTCCAGGCCAAAGGCAGATGCCTAACAGACTTCCACCCAGGTGCCCCTGAAGTATTTTTTAACCTTAGATTTCAGTATTTAGCTCTTTACATGTTTCTGTAGACAGAGAATTCTTGTGCCAATGTGTCTTAACTTTTTAAGTTTTTGTTAGGAGTCAGTAAGTTAATTTTAGGGGATATAGCAAATTAACAAGTCTTTCTGGCTATGCCTTCAAAAGACCTCATATTAAAATAGGAGAGCCTTTTTTTTTTCTTAAAGTAGGTTCCACGTGGACCCAATGTGGAGCTTGAACTCAAGACTCTGAGATCAAGAGTCACATGCTCTACTGACTGAGCCAGCCAGGTGCCGAACCACCTCCAGCCCCCACCCCTGGTCCAGTCCCCTTTTAAAAAAATTTTTGTGACGGTGATATTGCTCATGTCATTTTCTGTATATTTGTTGGTCAGAGGGTGTTTATTTGAGCCCCCTCTATTCATATCTTAATCTGGATTTGTCTTCCATCCCCCTCTCTGTTACTAAGAGACTACAGATTCCATTTATGTATTCACTGGTCAGTTATTAAATACACATTTTACGTGAGGTATTCATGGTTAGGTACTGAGGGGAAATAAAAATGCGTAATATACGATACGGGCATTTATTTCTTGCATAGGTTCTACAAAGTCACCACAAACACTGAATTAGCAAATACTAAACCATTGTTCCCGAGTTTGGTTCCTGTGGGCCTCTATTCACATTTTCATCATGCAGTCAATGCATAACCATGTTTTGTGTCTATTTCTATATGAACACATCTCATTTAATACATATATTGTTGATTCAGTGACAGTGAGCTCAGGGCCAACAACACTATACCTCATACCTGAACAAAGCTTATCTGACAAGGTATTTTTCTCTGCAAGGCACTTTACAGCCTTCTTACACTTAGAAACTCCAGACAGCACCTCAGCACCAGGCTTGAGGGTCATTAAACAGCAAAATCACCAATAAAAAGCACAAAGATGTGAAAAATCATGTCATTGCATAGATGGGGGAAAGGATACTAGTTTACAGTATGAGAACTAAAACAAGGCAGAACTTCACCTTTTTGACCTCACCTGGGAATGTGCACACAGATGACTCAAATTTTTTATTTGAGTCACATATTCACAAGTGATCATGAAAGTGCTGTGAATATTGATTTTAGTATTATAAGAACATTTTAGTGAGCAGAATCACAAACACGGAATCCTCAAATAAGAGAATCAACTGTATACTTGTTTTTAAAAACTTAATGTTTTAAGGGGGAATTAAGTTCATAGCTATTATACAGGGCACAATATAATTCAGAAGAATTATAAATGCAGTGTTTATTTCATCATAGGAAGGGGAGGTTCTAATCCATGGATTAGAAGGAATCAGGTAAGCTTCACTTTTGTATCTTTGTTAAAAACTGGGTTTGAATTTAACTGGAAGATGATTCCAGGAGTGAACAGTTACTGAGATAAGAAAGGGCATATTTAAATTTCAGTTAGTAACACAGTAATTATTACAATACAATACAATAATTTATCTCAAAAAAGGAAATGAAACAAGTAATGGGAGGAAAGGCTAGACAGGTAGATGGAGGCCAGATCAGGCAGGTCGTGATCACCAGGACATTTGTAGTCAGGAAAGAAGTTATTTAAGCTATTTAATTACTCAATATATATTTTTTGAGCATCGGCTATCACCAAGCCTGTTATAGGCACTGGGGATCTTTAAGTGAGAAAGATAGTTTGTGTCCTCTGAATGTTTTCAGTCTAGAGAGGGAGGGAGACAAAACAAACATGCCTGTTATAGTACACTAGTTTTAGTTTCCGGTCAAGATAAAGAACAGGGTGGTATGAAGGGCATATCAGCAGATCCCCGGAGTTAAAGGTTTCTTAGAGGAAGTGACATTTAAACCAAAACCTGATGGTAAAGTGAAGTGAGGCCGGGGCAGGAATTGGTAGGCAGACGACTTTTCAGACAGAGGGAATGGTTTGTACAGAGGCCTAGAGGTGAGAATTGACAGTGATGGGACTAGAAAAGTAAGCTGATCCCTCGCATGAAGGACCTTTTTGTGTTGTGGTAAGGAATTTGGACTTCATCTTGAAGGTAAATAAGGAAGACTGTAGGATTTAGAATGAGAGCTTAGATAGGATTTGTATTTCAGCAAGAGCTGATCTGGCCCTAACCTGATGGGAGATAGAGGAGAAGCAGAGACATTAATTACAAGATTGTTGGCAATAATCTGGGTGAGAAATGGTCATGACCCTGGTCTAAGGTAGTGGTAGTGTGGGTAGGGAGAAGTAGATGGATATATTAGAGATACTTATAAACTAGAGGAGAAAAGGCCAGGGAATGGATTTGATTCTGGATAAGAAGAAGGGAGGGAAGTAATCAATTACAATGTTGAAGCCGTAACTGTAGATGGTATTGTCCACTGATACATGAAGAGGAAAATGGGTAAAGTGTTGATGAATTTGTGGTGGACCAACATGACCAACACTAAATATTAGGAAACTGAACTAGTCACTGTTTTAAGGATGAATAGAGAGAGAATACACACAGATGGAGAGATTGTTAAAAGGCTTTTATCAAAGTCTAGCCTAGAGATGAGTACCTGTATTTTTAATGCAGAACGAGCAGGTCTTGGAAATTAACAGGAAGTAGGTATTGTGGGAAAAGGCTAGCAAAGATAACTCCAAACATCCAACAACTGCATGCAGCCTACCCAGCTTTATGATGTACCTTCAGATAATTTTTCAGGATGAGAAATTATGAAGCTGCCTTCATGTTTCTCCTTCACAAATACATGGAAACTAATATTTTATTGTTAAAAAGTAGCTCAAATTTGTAAGAAGAATTTTTTTTCACCCTTGGGACTTGATGAAGCTAATTTCTTTTTGAGTATCTCATATACGTATTTTATCAATTCTTGTAAAAAATGTTACCCCCACATCAGGGGCCTCAGAAAAGCAGCAGTCAGTATGAGGATAAGGGACTGTGAGAAGAAGCAATCCCTTTCTTTTCTTGAGCTCATTCTGTTTTGGTCATTCAGCAGTGCATTATAAATAAGACATACAGGAAAAAAGGAAAGATGTTTAATATAGGGTTATTAAAAGAGGTTTAAGAATTAACAACAGTTAAAGCTAAAAATAGGAACTTTGAAGAGATTGGAATAAAGTTTAAGAGTTTTTTAAAAAACCCAGTGGAAAAGGCACAAAAAGTAAAACTGATGAGACTTAAACAAGATAGTAAGGATCAGTCAGGAGGTTTTTTTTTAATGTAAAAATAAGTGAGATGTAAAGTAAGATAAAAGGCTTGAAAGTTAGCCATCAGATAAGAATTTAAAGACATAAAAATAAAAAAGGTTAAAGGAAAAGCTATCCATCAAGAAAAAATAAGTAACCTATACTAAAAACAAGAGTGGTGGGATGAAAGATGCAGATATAGTCCCCTCTTGGAGACTCAATGCATGTTAGAATATAGTCTCTGGGAAGCGCTATAGTAATAAAAATTGCCTTTGTTTTACATAACATCTCCCAAACCTTACCATGTTTCACAAGATACTAAAAGTACTGTTTTAGAAGAAAATAAAAATGGAAATCTTAAAAGTTACGGAGATAGACAATAAAAAAGAATCAGCAGGAAGTAGAAAATAGATTTGGGTTGGGGCTGGCATTCCTAGGGAATAGTCTCCAGCACTGTTCTGCAGCTAGCCAAAAGACAGCAACATGACACTCTTCCCTTCTGGTCCTCCATCCAAAGCGGTCTTGAGAAAGTTTTTATCTGTGCAGACAGGGCACTGATATAACATACAGGCTGCTGAGCCAGGGGAGCGGAAACTGATCCTCAGCAGAATTAAATCAGCTCAGCCATGGGACAAGAGAGGTTTTATATACAAATGCTGTTTTCCTTTTCTTTAAAAGAAGATCAATTTTTTCACTATATAAAAATTTTAAACAAATGTATCCTCTCACACACTGTTTTTCGTGGGTTTTTCTTTCCTTCTAGGTTTTGTCCACATGCACATTTGTTTTTATATAGTTGATAGTGGTTAGTGTTCATCAGTTTTGTGTTTTGAGAGCTCTTTTTCTATAGCAGCGAAAGGAAAGTATTTTCTACTATGGCAGCCTCTTCCTGTTCTCTTGCTATATTGTTCCAAGCACCATTAATACCAAATTTTGGAAACAGCTTTTTATCCTGCTTTCCTGAACCATCTAACAATCTCCTTTTCTTTTGCCAGCTATAGAACATTCCCTCCCCCATCTTATTCCCACCAGAGTTCTTCTCTGGAAAATAACTCTTCAGCATCATGGATCTAGCCAGTGGTTGGGACAGCTTTTTTGTAAGTCTGTCATCTGCTTCCTAGCTCATAGTAGCAGCAGCACCTGTGATACAGGGAGAATAGAAGGGCTTTTATATAAGGCATCAAGACGCATTAACAGGCAGATATTTCTTAGTTTAATGATTTGTGTTCTTGCAGAGGAAACAGGATATAGAAACCAGGTATCGTGGCCCTTCTAAAATGCTTTGTTCAGCCAGCTACCTCATAGAGTGAATTATATGACCTTTTTTTTTTTTTTTTTTGGCATTTTGAAAGCTCAGAATTCTGCAGCTTCTGATATTCCTGACTTGTAGACCTAAAACCTCATGCTAGATAATTTCCCTTCTTATTATAATAGCTTAAAAGTCTTTGTTTTTGGTATAATTTGCTTTGGGATGTGCAACTCCAGTAATAGATATAAATGAGCTTAGTGAATCCCAAAGACACTTTTTATTTTATCAGCTGATGTTCAGATTACCACTAAAGGGGAAATTGCTACTTTATGTAAAATAAAACTGTAGCTCACAGTAGGTGGTATACTCCAAGATTTTTTTTTTTTAAGATTTTATTTATTTATTCATAAGAGACACAGAGAGGCAGAGACATAGGCAGAGGGATAAACAGTCTCTTTGCGGGGAACCTGGTACGGGACTCGATCCCAGGACCCTGGGATCATGCCCTCAGCCAAAGGCAGACACTCAACCACTGAGCCACCCAGGTGTCCCCCAAGATTAATAAGGAGAATGAACTTCAAAGTACAAATTCTCTTAAGTGTAAAATAGCAGTTCTGTGCTGGGGCTTGTATTAATGAATACTTGTCCTATTTCTTAGTAATACTCATTTTCAGTTCTTTGGCTACCTTTTTTTTTTTTTTCCCTTTGGCTACTTCTTAATAATAAAGTTGTTTATGCCTTGCTATATACTTCTGTCCTTAAAATCTTCATTTCAGTATCTATACTGTGGGTCAGATAAGCTGCTAGTTACAGTGGCTACAAAGTTCTGCAACAATGAATGAGATGTGAGTAATATACTTATGCTAGTTTACTGTAAGGGGCCATATAAGAATATCTTCAAACTAAATACTGACAGAAAAATAACGATGTGTGCTAAATGGTAGGTACATGTTTCATTTCATTTCTTTTACACATAGGAACTATCTGAGATGAGGAGCCTTGAGACACAAAGTAGTTATTTGTCCAGGGATCTGAGAGCATTTGGGCCCGATTTTATTTATTTGAGAGAGAAAGAGAGCATGTGGGCATGAGCTGGGGGAGAGGGAGAAGCAGACTTCCTGCTGAGTAGGTACCCCAATGTGGGGCTCAATCCTAGGACCCTGGGATTATGACCTAAGCTGAAGGCAGACACTTAACCAACTGAGCCACCGAAGCACCTGGGCCCTATTAATTTCTAATAATTATTGGTCAATTAATGTACATATTACTTTGCTTTTCTACAAAATAGCCATAAAAGCTGAAGTAGATTATGAAAATACATAAATGTGTAGTATTTTCCGATAGGGTGGCCTTATGTTTTGAAACAGTTCCTGGAGCCAGGGCCTATTTTAATATTTGAAAATAGGTTGCTATCAAATGGATTATTTTATTTGGTATTGCTAACCACTGAAGTTGTAAGGAAAGGGAAATAATTTTATAGTTTCTTCCTCCCACAGGTCATAATTTAGTTATGGACATCAGGATGTTTTTCTTGGCTTACTCTCATTCATGTAGTTTTTCTTGCACATCTGTTACATAAATTACTAAACTATTTCCTTGAAAAATGGCCAGTTTAAGTCACACTTAATAGTGATCAAGAGGTTCGTAACTGTTGGAAAAGAGAATTAAACGACAGACTTTGAGGGGCAGAAATCCAACTACCATCCTGGTTTTAAGTATTTTTTGTTTTGGATCAATTCCTAAATTTTTTGAAGCATTGGAATAATTATGTGCGGCTTCTAGTGTTTCCCTAAAGACTTTATGTTGGACTATAAATAATTAATGACTTTTTAATATGAAAAGGTATTTTAGTCACTGTTTCCATAAGTTTTTATCTTTGATCAATTTACATATACATTCTAATCTGGTACATAGTTTTCCATGGGAAACTAAATTTGGAGTGTTGACTCCTTTAAGACTTACTCATTTTGTGTAACCTTTCCTGACCTTGCATTCTATGTAAACCATAAAATAATGATTTTCAGTGGTGTTTTTTTGGGAAAAACTTCATAAGGCATTAGTTCTGCTAGTTACATCTTATGACAGCTTTACATTTAAGTGATGAATGTGTCAGTGGTTAGAAATCCCAGAAATTTTAGATGTAAGTGATTAGTTTTTACTTTTGTAAACTGGTAACAGAATCAGTACTGGAAATTCTCCTGAAATACTAGGTCATCTTCCATAAGCAAGGGACCAAGTATTTATGTACAATTTGAAATTGTATGGAGTGGGAATGCCACTTTTTAATAAGCTTGAAATCTTTATTTTTTTATTTTTTTAAAGATTTTATTTATTCATGAGAGACACAGAGAGAGGTAGAGACAGACACAGGCAGAGGGAGAAGCAGGCTCCATGCAGGGAGCCTGATATGGGACTTTATCCTGGTACTCCAGGATGGCGCCCTGAGCCCAAGGCAGACACGCTCAACCGCTGAACCAAAGCTTGAAAAGCAATCCCAAAGCTTGAAATCTTTAGATAAGGATCTCGTTTGGAGTAGTGATGATCTGTAATGGGCATATTTTCAGATTAGAAGAGAAAATATGTCATAAGTTGGCTAATGCCAGTTACTGATAAAAGTTCTTAAATATTTTTTGCATTACATTTCTTACGCTGTAACCATTCTCCTTTCTAAAATACAGTGGATTCTTTTTTTTTTTTTTTTTTTTAAAGATTTATTTTAGAAAGAGAGAGTGGGCCAGTGGGGGTTGGGGGGAGAAGAAAACCGAGAGCATCTCCAGCACACTTGAGCTGAGCATGGAGCTGACAGGGAAATCGATCCCAGAACCCTGAGACTGTGACCTGAGCTGAAACTGAGAGTCGGATGCTGAGCCACTCAGGTGCCGAAGATTCTTGATTTCTCTGTTGAGTTTTGACTTTTTAAAACAGATTTAGACTTGTTAACAGAAAATAATGTATAATTTTGTTATGATCCAAATCTGATTTACATGTGTAGAAACAAGTCACTTAGCTAAACCAGGCACTGAAATCCACGGGGCAGCTCTGTGGCTATTGTAACTTAATTTCTTTGTGAAAAACAACTCAAGAAAATACTGGTAGTGAATGTGGCAGAGCCTAAGAAAATGATTAATAGATGAAAAATAGTAGCTTTATAAAGCGTGTTTAGAGAGGAAGTCATTGGGTTTGGTAGTACCTTGGACTGATGACATGATCAAATCTATATGGAATCGGTAAAAAAAAAAATTATGAGTTTTCTGCCATGCGTAAGTTTCATACCTAAGAAAGAAAACTTGATGAATTTAATTATTGGTTACCCTGTGTTGGGGAAGTGTAATATATACAGAATACTTTAAAACTCTTGTTCGAATCTGGAAGACTATCAGGAGTCTGTACAAACATTTGTGTTCATAATTTTGATAGTAAACAAAGGTCTTTATTGTTAACAGATGTTAGGTTTGTTCTTAGTTTTTTCTACCTGCAGAGTATGTTTAGTGTTTAATTTTAATATGCTCCTGTCCCCTGCAAAAAAATGAAAATATATTTTTATAAAATTTATCTTTCTACTTTATAAACAGTACAAATGCAGACTAAAAATTTGAGTTAAGATTACAAGAATGTTGAGCCGTTACCAATTAACAATATTCAATAATAGGAAAACATCAAGAGTGATTCAATTTTGTACTCTCAGTTTCCCAACCCCATGAAAGTACTGGATGGAACTATTACTGAAATTGAAGGCCAACATCAATCAGGATGGATCACAGAATTTGGTGGTAGAATGATGGAAGAATAGTTTTTGGCTTCGCAGAGTATGTTATAGCCCTTAATTTTCTTACAACTTTAAATAATTAGAATTTCAGTTAGAATTACATCAGCTAGAGGTACTTTTCTATTATCATATCATATGGGGAAGGAAAATTGAAAGGGTGTTTTTGAACATTAGTACATTTTCTGTGGTTTTCTCAGCAAAGGCAGGCAGTTTGTGTTTGGAATTAGGCAGCTTTTTTGGCTGTACTATGTTTTTAAAATGCTGTAGGTACCGTACCCAGTTACAGTATCTAACTTGATCTTTGAGTATCCAGAATTACCTTAAAAAGAACTTCAAAAAGTTGGAGCTTTAAAAAGTAAACTGTGGAACTCTTCTCCTTTCTCATAAAACCTGTCAGTAAACTGTTCTTTAATATTTATCTGGTGTTAATTTTTTTTTCCTATGATGGCTAAAGGATGAGGTGTAGTATTTCAGTGCAGATTCTTGATGGCTCTTTTAAAAGCAGAGTTTCATGTTTCAGCATTTAGTCTTTTAGTGTTCCCTCTTGAAAAGTAAAGAGGAAAACAGAAGGTGCATAATCCAGCATGGTCCTTTGTGTAAATAGGTGAAGTCATAAATAATATGCACATGAGCATCCCACATATTTGTGGTAAAAGTGGATTGAAATAGGGCATGTTTTTTAAGTAACCAGGTTACTCTCCTTAAATCTTGTTTCTTCAAAAGAATGGATAAGAGAGTCTCAGATTTTTGATGTCTTCAATTTCAGTTTTCAAACTATTTTTTTTACCTTGCTTAAGAGAATTTGTATTTGGGTAGGGCATGTTGGCTTCCTCTTTTCCAGTTGGGATACTTTGTATTTAAGATGTAGTAAAGATGAAGAAAATGTAATTTCCATGACTGGTAATATATTTCTTTAGAGATTAAATCAACATTTAGTTCTTTTAGTAGCAGTTTGTGATGTCATCTTTTTTTTTTTTTTTTTTTTTTAAGAAAATGGGGAGTGGGAGGCAGAGGGAGAGGGAGAGAGAGAATCTTAAGCAGGCTCCACACTCAGCATGGAGCCTGATGGGGGTTCCATCTCACTTCCCTGAGATTGTAACCTGAACTGAAATCAAGAGTTGGACACTTATCGACTGAGTCACCCAGGTGCCCAGATGACATCTTAATGTATTAATTAGCAAGTTTTTTCTTTTAGGTCATATGATATTACCCAGTTCTCTAATTTTAGGGAATTGTGGCATAATAGAACATGGGCTTTGAAATTAGGAAACCTAGAAGAATTTAAACATCAGTTGTTTACTAATCATGTGCTGCTGAGTGAGTTTATTTAACTTCTCTACCAATGAGTTGCTATAAAATATATTTTTCCTCTCTGCTCACTCATTTTTTCTATTTGGTAGAAGGGGCTGCTGCTGATAATGACAGCATGGCAGCACTGGAGAGAGAGTGGCCAGCATTAGGTTTGTTATAATTTTTCTTCTCTACTTTCCAATATTTATTTTATTAGGTTTATTCTTCTGGTGTGGAGGGAGCACTGTAGTTGATTCCTTGTATTACTTTATTTTTTACCTAAGATATTATATAATCAAGTATGATAATATTTGCTTTAGTGACATTAAATTAATTCTTCTACTGAACCATTTCTTGTGTTAAGATTTTTTATTGCTTTTTCAGATCAAGAAGGCTTTTTTTTTTTTTTATGGGTAGCAAATATCCAGCCAAGCAAATGAGCTTTTCCACCTCCTCACACTGTTCTATGTAACCAATTTCAGATTTCTGCTAACAATGAGAGTTATGGATTTGTTGGATTTAGGAGTACTAGACTTTTTGGTTGTTGATCACAATTCTGATTCTGTTCACAGGACTGTAATACATATTACTTGATTTTAAAATACGAGTATTGGGGACACCTGGGTGGCTCAGTCGGTTAAGCATCAGCTCAGGTCAGGATCCCAGGGTCCTGAGATGGAGCCCCCACATTAGGCTTCCTGCTGAGCAGGAGGCCTGCTGGTCCCCCTGCTTGTGCTCTCTCTCTCTCTCCATCAAATAAATAAAATCTTTAAAAAATAATAAGAATATTATTATACTGAATAAAATATTCAGCTTGCACATAAGGGTAATGTAAAAGCCATCCCTTGATGAAAAATGAGTATAACATGGTCTACAATCAAACTTTTAGAGCAAGTATTCTTAAAACTATTTTCCTAATGTCTTGGCAGGAAGCTTAAAAAAAAAGGAACAAGCATAAAAAAAAATTTTGTTACCTGAGGAAACTTTCTTTTTCAGTGTTTATTTTATGGGTGTTTTATTATTTTTAACTTACTGAAAGATTGATACTTTACAAGGAGCATAATAGTTTTACCTGTATCATAAAAGTATTTTCTGAAACCTTTGTGACATTGAGATAAAGAGGTGACTTTTAAATATAAGTTTTAATGTTCAGGAATCATTCTTTTCTAGAAGTGTTTCTTAAAAACATGTTAATTTTAATATTAGGTACTTAAATTGTTCCTGTAGTTTTACACATGCAGCACTTGGTATACATTTTGTAGTGTGTATACGTACATTTTAGTTACTAGTTCGCTGCCCTTATTAGCCTGATAAAAGGAGACTTTGCAAGTATAAATTATACTTTCCATGGTCTACCATGATGCTTATTTGCCTATAAAGAGTTAAAAAGTTGCTAATAACAATACATGTACTGATGATACAGTACTTTTTATTTTTAGGGGCATTTAATACTTTTCACTTGATTATAGTAAACTATTCATGGGAGGAAATTCAGAAAATACAGGAAAGTATAAAGAAAAAAAATACTATTTAAAACCATTACTTTTAACACTGTGTCTCTGTCTCTTGCTGCCTGTTTTCTTGTTACATGGACTCTGTCTGCAAATGTGGATGGATATACATATGCATGCGTACAATTAAAGATCTAAAAGAAAATAACTGCTAAATATTTTCCTGATCTCAGAATGAAGTCTTTATATGTTTAAAACTAAAAGAAGAAAACATTAAAAATATGACTAGTTTTTGAAAAGGAAGTAAAATTAAGACAACCTAGGGAAAATACTTAAATCAGTCTGTTTCAATTTCCTTATTCCTTTGTTAGCAGGTAGAACTGAATAATACCTAAGCTTTACCTTTTCCCTTGGTGTGTATAGTTTTGTTTTAACAAAGCATTATTGAACTTTTAACAAGAACAAATATCAATAAGTTCTGTTCAAATTTTTTCTTGTCATTCATTAATGCAGATTAGAAGAAGCATTGATCATCTATGAATAGAAGCCCCATTTTAGGGATCCCTGGGTGGCGCAGCGGTTTGGCGCCTGCCTTTGGCCCAGGGCGCGATCCTGGAGACCCGGAATCGAATCCCACATTGGGCTCCCGGTGCATGGAGCCTGCTTCTCCCTCTGCCTATGTCTCTGCCTCTCTCTCTCTCTCTGTGTGACTATCATAAACAAACAAACAAACAAATAAATAAATAAATATTAAAAAAAAAAAAAGAAAAGAAGCCCCATTTTAGCTTTTACTTTCAACCAGAGTCTTGCTTCTAAAATCTGGACCCAAACTTGTTAAATAAAATTTCTTGGTATTTTATCAGTAGAGAGAGGTGAAATAAATAGAAAATGAGGAATAAAGAGGAGAGCCAAAATGAACACTAATAATTTACAAAGTGAATAATCAATCCTTGAATAATTGAACATTGGCTTTGCGGACACAGCCATAGAAGCATATGTACAGAATTTGAGGGCAGTAACTTTCAGCATTTGGCATTAAAGATCTAGTGAGTGAGCAGTGCTGAGTTGTCCAGGGTTAAGTACTCTCACCTGGGGACTCCCTTAGTCCTGTCCTACCTGTTGGGGTGTTGTGAGGAGCAAATGTAAAAGCATTTATAGATGCAATAAAGAATCTTACTAATACAGACAATAATGATTTTAATTGTGGATTTTATCTTCGTAAAAAGCAGTGATTCAATATTGCTTTAAGGTAAAATCTTCAGAACACGAGCAGCTTCTTACATTCTTCACTCTTTGGTTATTTCCTGATAATTTCCTGTAATTTTGTTTGCAGAACACATCCTAGACCTTTGTCTGAGTTTTGTGTGTTAAAAAACTGTTGGAAGAGCCCCCTCTAGTGTCTGAAGTATCCATTTTTAAAACTTTTTTTTTTTTTTTTTTTTTTTTTGTCAATCAGAAGTTTTAGGAATTAAACTAGCTATTTTTCCTTTCACATCTGGAGATAATTTCTTTTTTTTTTACTTTTCTTTTTTTGGTGGAGGGAAAGGGTTATTCTCCTTTTTTGAAAAGGTCACTGGAATTATGGGTAGGGTGTGGATTGAGGGCAGCAGAAAACATGGGAAAGGAAGGATCAAAATGCCATTTCTACCTTTTTAGAAATAGTTATTTTTAAGTGAGCTGGAATAGGGCCAAACTATACAGTGTCATGTTTTGTTTGTTTTAGTTTACATTTGTTTCTGAATTAGGTACAGCTTAAAAATACTTTGTTTTGGAATTCTTTATGGCCATTGGATCTCATCTTAAGAGTTCTTTGCAGTTTCTGAAGCAGCAGTTTCACTGGAAAGTGGCTTTAAAATAGAGCCTGATTTTCTTTGTGGAAGTGTTGTAACTTTGTTACTGTTTGTTTTTACTGCCATATCTTTTTGTGGATACACTTTGTAACTATATTGTAAGTGTTCTAATGCTAAATTGTCATTTTACATAGTTCCCATTGTTTTTCAACCAAAGAAATAAGGAGATTCTTAAATTATTGGCTCTCTGCCACCTCTCCCTGTAAACACACAGCACTCAAACACACAGGCCTTCAGCTAAGAATCTTGTGAAGGGTTAGAGAAACAGGACCTTTCTCATTTGACCCATGGGCTTTTGTAGGTTGAACAAGGAAAGTAGTGTTCTGAAAGCTACAGCATTTATGAAGGCTCTAGTAAAAATATTTCATGTGCATGGACTAGAGATTAACTCCTTTCATCTTGTTCTCTAGCAAATTAAACAATGCAAACAGATTTTAAGTGCATTCTTGGTAATGAAATGCTTGGGTGAATTATAATCCTAATTGCTATTGTTCATTCCCACAGCTGCATGTTGACACTTATAACAGCCTAAACCACGCATTCTTCAGCCACTAGGATAAACAAAAGCATTTTGAAATCCATCATTTTGTGGCATCTTAAATTGCATATGTCATTGGCTGCCTTGATTTTATTTTGTTTCCATTGTGGAAGAAATTAGAGAAAATGTTAGTCCTTTGTATTTATACATAAAATTATTGTCAATAGAATCATTACTGGGTTTTTATGAAAATTCATTCTTTAATAGTCTTAATTTTTAAAGGAGGCAGTAGAAGTTATGTCACAGGGAAACAATTTGTATTTGTTATCAAACTAGTTGATATTTTAGGAGGCAGCTTTCTCCAAAATTTGAAAGAAAGTAATAGGATTTCACTTTTCTTCTTAGTAGAATAGTATTCCAAATGTAAATCTAGAACCTAGATTTATTCTGTGATTTGGCAAGTCATATTTATATGTGTAATGGTTCCTTTAAAATTTGACCCAAAACCATTTATTAGTCTCTTTCTTTAAGGGCAAAGAAAGGGAAATGTTTGCAATGAATTTAAAATTCGTATTTCTTTATATTTGAGAAACAGGTTTGAATACCAATTATAATCAAACCTTTCTTCCTTTAAAAAATACAAGTTTTTGATAGCTGAAAAACCATACAGCAAGAGTAGGGTATATGGATGTAATAGTTAACAAATTCTGATTTTTCTCTATTTCTAAGGCTTAATTGAAGGGTTTAAAATTGAAGATTCAAATGACCATATTCATAAGCATCTATTATAAGTGCTCTCAGTAATAATAGGAGCTTTAGATGTCAATTGAATATTGCTACAGTTTGTCACATTTTCACAGCATTTCTTTATTCCTTAGAATGTCTTTCAATTCTTAAGTTCATAGGAGTATGGAAATTGTTTTAATAAGCAAACATTTTGCTGCCATCTTGTATCTTAATTTTAAGGTGCCCTTTTCAAAGTTAATTCATTCTTATAAAAATACTAATATTTTTAAATTCTAATTGATTGTTGTCTGTAATAATAATAGTAATAGCAGCTAACCTGTATTGAGCAATTCCTGTATGTCTCATACTGTGCTAGTAGAAACCATTTGAGATGCTACCCTTTGAGGTAGTATTCTTACTTACTCCCATTTTGCATTTGAGGAAACTGGAATATAGACAGAATAATTTTGCCAGGGGTGCCTGGGTTGTTCATTGAGCATCTATCTGCCTTTGGCTCAGGTCATGATCAAGGTCCTAGGATCGAGCCCAGCATGTTGCCTGCTTCTCCTTCTCCCTCTATTGCTCCCCCTGCTTGTGCTCCCTTTCTCTCTTTCTCTCTACTCTCCTGAATATATAAACAAAATCTTAAAAGAGAAAAAAAAGAATACTTTTGCCAAAAGTCACAGAGTAATTGGAGTCTAATCTTTCTGACTCCTAGAACCCATGTTCTTGACTGACCACTACTGAAGTCTTAAGTGAAAGTTAAATGTTATCATACAATCTCTTGATGGAATATTATGTAGCCATCAAAAGTGAGGCTTATGGTAACTAGTGACATAGGAAATGTATGTGATGTAATAAGTGAAAAAAGGGACTCCTGGGAGGCTCATTGGTTGAGCGTCTGCCTCCGGCTCAGGGTGTGATTCTGGGATCAAGTCCCATATCGGGCTCCTTGCGGGAAGCCTGCTTCTCCCTCTGCCTGTGTCTCTGCCTCTCTCTTTGTGTCTCTCATGAATGAATAAATAAAATAAATTAATTAATTTTTTAAAAATAAGTGAAAAAAGACCAAGTGATTACAGTTAAATTTTCATAGCAATTTTAAATATTTTTAGAATTTCTAGAATTTTAGAAGTTTGTCATTGCTTTTTTTAATGCAATATAGATAATATTCTTTTTTTTAAAATATTTTATTTGTTTATTCATGAGAGACAGAGAGTGAGAGAGAGAAGCAGAGACATAGGCAGAGGGAGAAGCAGACTCCATGCAGGGAGCCCAGCGTGGGACTTGATCCTGGGTCTCCAGGATCACAACCCGGGCTGCAGGCTGTGCTAAACCTCTGCGCCACTGGGGCTGCCCATATCCTGCTCTTATATAATTTTTCTGATTAATTTACAGAAGTTCTGTTAAAGCAAGAGTACATGTAAACCAGATCTGGTTGGAAAAGTGACAACTTAGTTTTATAATAGACTCTAGCATTTTCAGTTTCCTTTTTAATTTGACCCAAAGCCATTTTTTACTGGACTTATGCCAGCTCTAATGTAATCTCTCATCTGTATTCTGGGAGGCTAATGGAATAATAAAATTTTCTTAAATATAACTTAAATGTGTTTTATAGTATCCTCGAAATAGCTTATGCACAAAAGATGTTTTCTTTCCCACCCTGTAGAGGTATCTCATTAGGACACCCAGTAGTGTCATTATTAAGTTTTCATGTGTTTCTCAGTTTTGATGCTAATCTTTGTGTGTATGTGCGTGCATTTTTTTTTCTCTGCAGCACCAATGTGGTTATGAATTATTCAGAGATCGAGTCTAAGGTTCGAGAAGCAACGAATGATGATCCTTGGGGACCTTCTGGGCAACTCATGGGAGAGATTGCCAAGTAAGTGATAATTTGACTCAGCAGTGCAGAAAGAATCCAACTATCTTTACATAGAAATACAAAATTTGCTTTCAGTTTTAAACAGTTTAGCTGCCAGATACAAATTTTGCATAATCATTCAGATATTAATGGAGGAAGTTCTACGCAGAGTCCCATTTCCCCTTAAAAATTAGCTCGAAAAAGTACTACCAAATTTTTCAACGAAGTTTAGAGACTTACTGTAGCTTTTTATAAAATTTTGACAAATGTATAAAATAACTTGAAATAAAGTTAGGAAATTTTTTTTGATGAGCATCTAGACCACCATCTTGGTAAGTAAAGGGCTTGTAAAGGATGAGATTAATTAGTGGGATTTACATGTGTCCTAGACATTGTACAAACTATGAGAAAAATATTTTTACGGAAACATATCTAAATTTTTTGTATTAAGCTTATTAAATTTTTTAAGCTCTTTGGGAAAACACAGTAACTTAGAACAAGTCTGCCATCTACTGTTAAAATTAATGTATTGCAAAGTCTTGAGGAAAATTATTCTTTTTCAGGGCTACATTTATGTATGAACAATTTCCAGAACTTATGAACATGCTTTGGTCACGAATGTTAAAAGACAACAAAAAAAATTGGAGAAGAGTTTACAAGGTATGGACGTCATTTTGTTTTTATTGCTTGACATGTTGAAAACAAATGCTTGAAATTTTGAGATATGCATACATAAGTGATTATGAAGGACATTAAATCTTAGGATATTCTTAAACAGGTAAAAGAAAATTTGCTAGTCACCATAAACAACTATTCTGAATGTAAAATGTTTAAAATTAATGTTAATAATACTTAAAAATATCTTTATTTAGTAGTTAAAATTTTTCCTACCAAAAATATATTTGCATATCAAAAGTAATGAATCCACAGTTGGATGCATATTTAGTGTATGAGCAATTAAAATGAAAACCACAGTGTAATATGGTTTCTCATCTCTACATAAAATTTGCCTAATTTATAATAATTTTAACACAGTGTTCTGCACCAGAAATGTTAGTTTAAAATACAGAGATTCTAAAACATATTAAAATTCTAACATTGTAAATTTCCAAATATGTACTTTTTATCAGATACCTAATGTAGAATTCTAAAGATTGTCATCTGTTTTCCAAACCCGCCATATTTTCTTGTTACTCAAATTCCTGTGCTTTCAAAATGGCATATAATGTTTATATCTGAAACTCTGAAAGCAACATTTTGACTTCCAGGATTGAAGAGCAATGCTTTATTTAGTTCATGTTTTTGATGTTATTTGTTTCTGAAAACATTCACTGTCATTCTTTTAGCTTATATAATATTTGTGATAAAATAGTTGCTGTTTCTTTATGTGAGGTTTGTACCAAGCAAAGTTAAGTTCACAATGCATCATTCAGTGGTTTTTAGTGTATTTACAAAGTCGTGCAACAGTCACCACTACCTAATACCAGGATTTTTTCATCACCCCAAAAAGAAATCCCATAAAACCTTTATTTTCTCATATTTGTTGGCAGCTAGTTTCTGAAACAAAAGTCACATCATTAACTTCCAAATTTAATTTGATCTGGGGAAAATGCTATGGGATCATATAATTACTAAATAATTGTTCTCTTTAACTGATGTTTCTAACAATTCACCATTCTGTACTGCCTAGAGGAAAAGTAAAAACTGAGCCACTTTCCAGAAGCTTAGTGTTTATTTGTATCATATATTCAGGTATTTCTTAACATCAGAGAGCTATTTTTTCTTAATCTTTTGACACATGGTAACAATGGACAACTTATAATTATTTACCGTGGTTACAAGAGGAATTTCAAATTGACTATGTATTTAAAGTCCAGTATAAGGTAAAGACATTCCCCCTGCCCTCTCCCTTACCCCCGCAAAGATTATTTGCTAATGTTGGAATTATTTTTTTTTAACCATTCACCAAAGCTCTACCAGAATTTATTTTGTTAAATCATTTTGTGCTTTGTATTTTTACAGTCATTGCTGCTTCTAGCTTACCTCATAAGGAATGGATCAGAGCGTGTTGTTACAAGTGCCAGAGAACACATTTATGATTTGCGATCCCTGGAAAATTACCACTTTGTAGGTGAGCAATAGAAAAACCTTATAAGCAAATTAAAACAGTAGTTGGAGTTGTCAGTCACCTGAACCAGCTTAGAAGCTTCTCTGCTCTAATTAGAATGTGACTATTGCTGGTTGTGTGACGAGTGCAGAATCCAAGACGTGGGGCCCTAGAGTATTAATTAGTGAAGACAAGAACTTGCAGAAAAGACTGGCTAATAACAACAGAACCAACACAACATGAGTGTTCGGGTTTATATTAAAATATGCACTGGAGACTGGTCCCCTGTGGTGTCCATAAAGGAATAGCTTTAATCATATGGGAAGAAAAGGTTAGAGCTCCAAAACACACACATCTGTTTGAAGCTGGGTTTTTTTTTCCTCCCACCAAATAATATTTACTGTGCAAAGGCAGCAAGGCCAGAGTGTGTTTTGAATGTGAACGAGGATACAGAATAAACCACATTTCATTTTGTTGTGTACCCCAGTTGAAAGCACTTTAAAAATTCAGTTTTTCAGCTACACTAAATTCTGGTAATTAGTGTTTCCAAACTTGTATTGGGGAAACCAAAGCATTTGGGTACATTTTAGTCATTAAAATGTTAAAGTGAATCTTTTGTTGTTAAACTACAGTAGGAAAAGAAAACATTTATGGATATAAGTCTTTTTCATATGGTCATCATTAGTAATGCTTTTTAGTAGCTCTTTCATTTATCTTACATAGCACCAATATCTGTGGTTCTTGTTTTTTTTTTTTTTTTTTTTCCTGTGGTTCTTGTTAATTCACTTTTACATGCTCTTACAAGCCAGAATTGAATCACAAGACTTAGAATTTGCTGATGAGAAAATGACGAAATTCAGTAGCACTATTTGCCTCTTTTTGTTAATTTTAAATATTGAAGTTGGTTTTTTATGTTGAAATTTTCATGTCTGTTTTTTGTGTTAAAGGGTTTGATATTTATTAATTCTTAAGGTTTTGTTTCTCCCTTACCATCCTCACAGATGAGCATGGCAAAGATCAAGGTATAAATATTCGCCAGAAGGTGAAAGAATTGGTTGAATTTGCCCAGGATGACGACAGGCTTCGTGAAGAGCGAAAGAAGGCAAAGAAGAACAAAGACAAATATGTTGGGGTTTCCTCAGACAGTGTTGGAGGATTCAGATACAGTGAGTATCAAAGACAAACTGACACCTATGCATCCATTTAGCTTCCTGGATATATTTTAAGAATCATTAAAATACAAAAGACCAAAATAACTTTCCTTTTTTTCCCCAAAAAATAGAATATGAAAATATATGAAGTACTCTTTTTGGTTTCTATTATATGGATATTAGGAATCTTCTTTTCTATTTTTTACTTTTGTGGGTTCAGGAATATTATTTTAACCATTAGTCATCAATTAAATGATTATAAACTTTAAGTTGACATAATAAAACAGATATATACTCTTCCCTCTTGATTTAAAAAGAAAAACGATTTCTCTCCTCACCGTTTAGAGCATAAAAATATGAAGTTTGATAAAGAGCTTCATCTTCCTTATTTGAAACACATTAGCTCTATTTTGGGCCAAAAATAGGTAAGCTTCCTATAAGTTAGTTCTGCCTCAGTCTCTTCCCTTAACTAAGCAATACTTTAATTCGACACAGAAAAAGGTGACAGTACTATCAGTTTTTCACCTAGGCCTATCACTTTATTTTTCCTAACATGTTTAAGAGCTGCTGTAACATTGACTTCTTATGTTTATTTTTAATATAATATAGCTTCCCTAAAATTGATCACTAGGTACTTGAAACAGGCACGGAAAATAAGAAAACTCCATTATATCATGTCCCTTTAGACTCATTCAGTCTTCTGTAAACTCTGACCATCTCCTGGTCATTTTGTATATATACAGACAGGCTAGTGCTCTGTATACTCAGCCACAGATTGGGACTTCCCAACTACCTCCCACCCATATCAGAAGTTTTTTTGTATTTGGATTACATTGGGATCTTAACTCCTGCATTAGAACCATGTAAAAATTTCTATTTCTTGTGATTATCTATAAAATAATATCTTAACTCCTTCGCTGCTTTGCTTCCTTGCTCTCAAAGAAAAAATACTGTACTTAATTATTAAAGGACATTTTTAACAGGAAAATTCCATTCTTTTTATGACTAAGCATCACAAAAAGTTCTTGAATTGAGGAAAAATATTTCTCTTAAATCATATAAATAAGTTTTGGAATTTTTATTTTAGGAGAGTAACAAGTTTTTGGATTCTTTGCCTAAGTAGTTATTTTATTCTTTAGCTTTTTCAAAGCAGCAGGAGCAATTTAACATGTTTTTTGAGGAGAAATTGCTATTTGCAACTCATTTCTTCATTCTACTTGCTTGTAACCCTTTTTTTTACCAGCACAATTTATATAATTTATATACTTAGATTTAGAAAACTGAATAAAGTCTCAGTCTCTGTGAACTAATTACAACATCTACATTAGAGAGTTGAACATCTTACATATTTGCATCACATTCTTTTAAAATTATATTTGTGATGTATATATTGTTCAAAGACTTAACTAATCAACTTCAACTATTTTATGTCTTTTCATTGACCTTAGATGGTGTCTTACCAGTAATCTGATACCTTTGTAATATGTCCATCACACTAATCAGCTTTGTTTGCATCTGCTTTCATTTTTCCTATAAATTTGTCTTTTCAAAGTCTAGTTTATTACACTTTCATTGAAATGTACATTCATGTTATTGGAAAACCACTCATTTTTATAAAGCCATCTGGTTAAAATTTTGTCATATTCTTTTTAAGTTGATGGTCACTTTCAGATCTAGTGGACATATCTTAAAATCCTCCTACAGAAAATTTTGGCTTTGGCAGTTTTAGCAGGCAGTTCTACAGAATGGTTTTATTCAGTCTCCAAAGGGTTTTTTTTGCCACCAGAACTAGTTCACCAGAGTTGAACACAAAGACTGAGCTACCTTTTGATTATTTTGTTGTCATTGCACTTTTCCCTTTTCTTTTTAGCCTGCCTTAATTTTCATTGTTTTCTTCTTTTTAACCTCATGTGATTTCTCTGTACTGTCTACTCTTGGCTTTTTGGTTGAGTTTGGATAGGCCCCCAAGGTCAAGGTCTGAAACAAATTTTGACATTTTGGGGTTTTTGTTTACCATGATCTATTCTTTTCATTCTCAAATTTCACACAGAGTCACCCTAGGTTTTGCCATCCTGGCATATGTTTAGACTTGGTGTTTGAAAGATCATCACTGTTCTGAACTGCTTGAGCATATTTCATGATTCTAGTCTGTGTAGTTTTGGGTGGTTAGAATATTCTTTTTATAATAATTAAAAGATGCTTTCCCATGCCATAAAATCCGTTATTTTTCTAGTTTGACACTTAAAGAATAATAGTTATTTTCAGCATATTGGGACATGTAGCACTCAGAGTGTTGTGTCCTATAGTTGGTGTTTTTTAAGAGACTGTTGCTGTCCAATACTTTTCTAATAATTGAAGAACCATTAAGAGACAAGAATGAAATATGTATTATACGACTTTTGTAAAAAAAAATTTCCATTTCTCTTTGACTTATATAGCCTATGTTGGTTTTTGTGTTTTCCTCTACTCTTTTAAGAACTTACAGATAATGCTGTGCTGTGCATTAAGGTTGTGTAAGTTTTCATAAACAAAACCTTTTGAATCTGCATTCCTGCCACTTAATGACTGGCACTACATGCTGTGCCTTGCTGTAATTGTGTTGATTCAGCACTGTGGGAGCTTTCTGTTTTCCTTTGAAAACTATTTTATTATGAGGAAAAGCTTCAGAAATAAGGACTGTAGACACCTTTTGAATTTAATGTCCTTAAAGTTGCTTTTCTTTTTAATGCAGGTGAAAGATACGATCCTGAACCCAAATCAAAATGGGATGAAGAGTGGGATAAAAACAAGAGTGCTTTTCCATTCAGTGATAAATTAGGTGAACTGAGTGATAAAATTGGAAGCACAATTGATGACACCATCAGCAAGTTCCGGAGGAAAGATAGAGAAGACTCTCCAGAAAGATGCAGGTATTAACGCTTTGTCTCCTGGGTCCTTTGAAAAGGGTGCTGAATTTATGCAGCTGGGTTTTTGTTTATCTAAAGTTCAACTTTTCTTTTTTCTTAATAGATTTTATTTTTTTGAGCAGTTTTAGGTTCACAGAAAAATTGTACATAAAGTAACAGAGTTGCCATGTTAACCCCCCACCTTGTGCATGCATGTGTGCTCACGCGTCTGCGTGCACGCACACACACACAATTTCTCCTGTTATTAACATCTTGCATCAGTGTGATACATTTATTAACAATTGAAAACCAATCTTGATATACAGTATACTCTTAAATAAAATCTGTTATTTGCGTTAGGGTTCATTGTGTTGTGCAGTTGAGAAATACATAATATCCAGCATTATAGAACCATACAGGATAGTTGTACTGCCCTTAAAAATGCTCTATATAAAAATATGGCATGATTCATGAATTTGCATGTCATCCCTCAACAGGGGCCATCCTAATCTTCTCTGTGTTCCAGTTTTAGTGTATTTGCTGCTGATGTGAGTACTCTGCAGCTGTTTTTTAAGACGCTAGGTCAAACATTATTTGTAATTAGTATTGATATATTCCATGTTGTGTATGTCCATTTATTTCTAAAGTTGATCACATTTTCTATATGTTTTTATTCAGGCTATTTATTGAAAAGAATTTTCCCAGTAAGAACTTTCATAGCTCATTTGGCATTTGGGCATCGGATCACCCAGTCTCTAAGTTATTGCTGAGGGATAATGAAGTTTATTATTAATAAACTTCACTAAATAAGTTTAAACAAAAGTTAAAGGGTTTGAAATTTAACTCTGTGACATTTTATAATGATTCCATGCCAGTGTATACAAGGAAAAAAAATTCAAATGAATTTTTAAGCTAAAATGTTTTCAAGTGTAGATCTATATTTTCATAAACTATATTTTTTGATGTTAGAGCATTTGTATTTCATTTTATGTAGAACAATACTTTGAACTTTGCAGCATTCACTTTTTGTTCTTACCTACCCATATAGCTATAAACTATATAAAAGTTAAAAGGGTAATATATATAGCACTTTATTTGCAAGGCAGGTTTTACAAGTTCTTTGTCATTTGTGCCTCAGAGTATTTCTATTAGAAAGGCTAGATCAAGGATTTTACTCTTATTTTTTAAAAGTAAAACCTGACGCCTAGTCAGGCTATGTGGAACTTTCCTAAAGTAACGGTTAGTGATGGAGCTGTTCCTTCAAGTGAGTTCTTATAACTAAGTACCATCTCTCTCCTTTATGTTTTTGCTAAAAAAAGAAAAAAATCTTAATGGTTCAGATTTAGGGGTCATTAAAAAGAAAATTTTGAAGCAATTTTAAAATACTTGTTTAGTGTTTAGTGTCTTCAATATGTTTCTGTATTTATTAAATTTCTCAAATGCCTGTCTTTTTTAAGACTGCTGCTGGAATATAATCTTTGAAGAGCCAGAATTTACTTTTAGTACCTTAAATATATCTATTTTACAACTACATTTCTAGCTCATTTATATTGAAGACTATGTATATTTAAAATAACAAACACTAAACTTGGGAAACTGTGCCTACTCAAATATTCTGTGAATATTCAATTTTTTCTCTCATGATTGTTCTCATGGCCTGTGTGTTTATGTTTTTAGTTTGGCTTAGAAAACATAGTGGCCATATATTCTGTTGCTATTTCCTGAAGAGATGTGGAGATCAGGTGGGTTGGGGTAGGCTGGTTAGAAATCTATGCACATTCTTGTGTGTTGCTTTACTCTGCCACCCTTAGTTTTTCTTTTTTTGCTTTGTCTTTTTTTTTTCTGTCTCTCCCTTGATTTTTTTTTTCTTATTGCCTCTATGACAAGTTCTGCTACAGTTCCTAAGTCTTTTACATAAAGTATCCAGGTTTAAGAGTAAAAATGTAGTGTGTATTATTTATCATAGTAACTGAAGAGCACACCAGGGATCTGAGTATTTGTGAAAGAAGAGTAGACTTTTAGACAAAGTTGCATGAGACCTCTGGGATGTTACCAGAATGACAGACTTATTTTTAGTTCGTTATTAGATTCAAGAATTTTTGAACATTGATCAGATATGAAGCTTCCATTTCATTGTGTGCTAGTCAGTTTTATATTCTGAACATATAAAGAAATTACCTTGCACTGAAATCAAATTGGACCTCAGGAAGATAAGAAATTTAGCTTTACTTATAGGGCTGATGATGGGAACCTTTAAGTCATTTGTTGCTGAGAAACTGGTAAGAGACAAGGGCTTTTGAACACCTAATCAGAACTTGTAGATTCCCTAAAATGCTAAATAGATAAAAATACATTTAGCCCTTTTGCTCTGTGTGGGAAGCTATTCTTGATCCTTGATTTATAGAGGTTCCAAATTGATTTATATTTAAGTAGAAATTGCTTTAGATTTGTCTGGGATAAATTAGTAGAGTTTTAAGGAGAATTTTAAGCATTTTGTTTCAGAATATTTATAAATTAAATCATCTACTCTAAAATTAAGTAATGTAGGCAATGTTTCAGGTAATTTCTCTCTGCCTTACTTGTACCAGAAGAGAACCTCAGTCCTATATTACTGAAGAACAAATTAGTGCTGACATTTTTAATTTGTGGCATGTGAAAAACTCAGTTTTTTTTTATTATGTATGTTTTTCTTTTGCCTTATTAAAAAGGGGGGAAAATTGTTTTGAATATGCCTTAAAAAGGAATTATTTCAAAACATTTCAAGTATACTTGCTTCCTGTAAAGCAATTTTCATAGTAAGGTAAAAGTTTCATCTCCCTACACTATAGTAAAATAGAGCACTAATGTTGTAAAGTGCAATACTTTATATTTTTTTGCATTTACAGGTGAGCATTTAATCATTTAAATTTAGTTAGGATAGTGTTGAAAATATGTCCACTGAAATTGTAATATTTTATGATGTATTTGTGTATAAGTCAGTGACAGAATTGTTATTTAAATGGGACTGTAGTTTGCACACCATCCATTTCAAGAAAATGGTCATCAAATGCAGATGTTTGAGCTCACAGGATCTCTTCAGTTGATTCTGACATGATAATACTGTCATTTTATTTTTTAATTAAGCTTTAAATCTATAATACATAAACACTTGAATTACTTCAGACTTTTTTTATTTGTACACATTTATGTAAATCTGTTTTTGTAGCAGTGTTTTAGACTTACCTAGGGAATTGAACGGGTTCTCATTTCCTCTCCCCAACACATATCATTATTCAGATAACTTAGATAACATTCTGTTGATCCCTGTCAAATAGAGTATGGAATTTTGGAGTTACTACATTTGAAATTCTTTAGCTCAAATCACTGAGGGCTCCATTTTAAAATAATCCCTAGTCTTATTATTTTGCTTCATTTTTAATATCTTTTAGCGACAGTGATGAGGAAAAGAAAGCAAGAAGAGGCAGATCTCCCAAAGGTGAATTCAAAGATGAAGAGGAAACTGTGACGACAAAGCATATCCATATCACACAGGCCACAGAGACCACCACAACCAGACACAAGCGCACAGCAAATCCTTCCAAAACCATTGATCTTGGAGCAGCGGCACATTACACAGGGGACAAAGCAAGTCCGGATCAGAATGCTTCAACTCATACCCCTCAGTCTTCACTGAAGGTGGGAATGGCACAAGTTTACACACTCTACACAGTTTTATTCTTACAGATTACTTCTAGAATTACTGCATTAATAGGGTTGGGCATTCCTAGGCAATCATATTAATTATAGATCATCTGGCCTGTATTACTGAGAGTCATTAATAATAAGAAATCTCTTTGGGGGAAGAAACCTGTCCAGTTGATGCACAATTGTGTATACACTTTCTATGAAAGTAGAAATGACATTTTCGGTTCATTTGGGAAAGGTGGCAAGTTGGAATATGGTGCATTTATTTCCTTCAAGACACTATTACTGGTTGCCAAACATGATGAGATTTACTAAGGAAAATAGAGGAGTATTTAGAAGATGTAAGAAATGACAAAAGAGGACCAAGTATTGATATATAGGGGAAATGGTCTCATTTTTATATAGAGATGTTGCCTATGAAGGGAGGCCTATTTGCCTGATGGTCACTACTGATTAGTAGCAGCACTGCCTTCTACCTTCTTCATTTGTTTTTTATTCACCCCACAGAAATGAAATCCACCTACTAGATACCTGGCCACAAGCTAGTGTTTTGTCAGTCTTCCCGACTAGTGTTTACCCAACTTGTGTCTTTGCGTCAGAAGTAGCAAAAAGCTGGGGAAAACGTTTTTCTAATGTATGTGTCCTACAAATTATAGTTAACTCTAAAAATAAAGCTAGTCATACTTAGTGGCAAGAACAATTTCTCTGTCAAGATTTGCCAGATATCATCTGTGTATAATTGTACCCATCTTTTTAGTTTTGATGAAAACTTCAATTAAAACTCAACTTCAGGGATCCCTGGGTGGTGCAGCGGTTTGGCGCCTGCCTTTGGCCCAGGGCGTGATCCTGGAGACCCGGGATCGAATCCCACATCGGGCTCCCGGTGCATGGAGCCTGCTTCTCCCTCTGCCTGTGTCTCTGCCTCTCTCTCTCTCTGTGTGATTATCATAAATAAATAAAAATTAAAAAAAAAAAAAAAACTCAACTTCAGTCGTAGTTATTAAAGAGGGGAAATGGCTCTGTCCTTTGTGGTCTTAGATTTCCCCTGCTGTAGATACAGTTAGCTTACTGACGACTGTACAGGGTCTGGTAGATAGTCACAATTAAAGCCTCAGTACATATAACTGTTAAAGGGAGAACTCACATAAGGTTGCACAGGAAAATCAGCCACACTGTATAACTTTTTTTAAATGATTAATTAATATTTTTGTATATTAAAAGATTTTAAATATCAGTTTGTAGTATAACCTAAATATATTTCACTCTGCCATAAACAGTTTATAGTGTAAGCTTTGCAATTTTTTTTTTTCCTCCAAAAAGAAAAAAAAGGCCAGAGTTTTTGGAAAGTTTGTCAACTGCTTAATCTCTTTCAATCTCAACACCTTTTTGAACCAGCATATAGGTTTTCATCTTTAGGGCTCAAATTAACATGCGTAGGAGCTTACAGTGTTTGCCTATTGCCTAGCAATTCTGTTGTAATTTATTATATATGTATTGAACATACAGGACATTTGCACCAAGGCACTTAGGACTATGGGGAAGAGAAAAATCATTGTAAACTCCAGCCCCACATTTTAGTTTGGGGAATAAATGTGAAGCAATTAGATGTGAAGGTATATCAAACAACATAGAATGACTTGTATGGTGTACAAACAGTAATCAAAGAGTCACTAAATCATGGAATTTTAGAGCTGGATAGGATCTTGGTCTCATATGATTCTGATATATAACACTAAGATTTGAGTGGCATCTGGAAGGTATGTTTTCCAGAGTGAAATGCAGTAGGAAAAGAAATGGGGAAAACAGTGTAGATGTTAGCGATTTTAACAGTGCTAAGGATAGAATTACTTAAAAATGGCGCTCTTTCCATAAAACTTCAAGGTCATTTCTCTTTTTTCAGAAAACTAAATGTACTCTTATTATATTACAAGTATTTGGGTCTCAGCTGAGAATCAGAGATGACTAGAGCAGATTTAGGAAAAATAGTAGAATAAGCTTATTAATTTCTCTGTGTTTTCAGACTTCAGTGCCTAGCAGCAAGTCGTCTGGTGACCTTGTTGACCTGTTTGATGGCACCAGCCAATCAACAGGTAAGCTTCCACATTGGCTTTTTTCTTTTCAGTAACCTTGATTTCAGAGTAATTCTTCAAAATGCCAAATAAAGGATACAATGAAAAATAATTTTTTGCATTGGATTTATTTTTAATGTGAAATTAGTGAGCCTTGAGCATTATTTGGGAAAAATTGTTTAATTGCCTGAAATAAAGAAGAGTGCTTAAATATTTGACCAGTAATTTAGTAATAGCTCTCTGTCTCCTTAACTTCTTAGTACTGAGTATATGGAGTCCTTTGCTTTCTTAAAAGCAAAATATAACTGTGCTCTGCCCATTTTATTGTCTTTCCTTAAATCTTAATTTCTGGCTCTCAACGTCAGCTATGGTAGAGTTTATATAAACTTTTCATTCAATTATTCAGCAAGTATTTATTGAATCAGACACTGGTCTGGGTGCTCAAGGTATAATATTTAGTGAAACAAAGTTCTCGCCCTCATAGAAAGGTCAGGCCGAAGAAGTAATCATTAATCAGGAGTCACAAATAGTTACCTGGTTATAAACATGCTGAGAGCTTTGGAGGAAAGGGGCATTCTATGAAAGTATGTAACCATCTATCTGACATATTTTAAGGAGGCCATAGCAAAAGAGTAGTCTCTTTACCAAGATTATTTTAGATAGATTAATGATTTCTTCAGTTAGATTTTTAATATATGCCGGATTTGATTTAAGTAATTCCCTATATATTGTTTTCAAGGTAATTGGTATTTGAGGTTGTATTAGATGATTATGGAGTTCTAATAAAGTCCTATGCTACAAGTCAAAACAGCTTAAGAAATATAATTTCTGTTTAAAGATGAACTTTCCCAACCTATTCAAAGTTTATTTCACATTAAAATGTAGATAACAAGATTGACACATAAGTAATATGCGAAGTAAATCTATTGTTCCTAGATATGTGTAATGATTTTTCAAAACAATTGTTTTAAAATTTACATTAGTGATGGGACGCCTGAGTGGCTCAGTAGTTGAGCGTCTGCCTTTGTCTTGGGGTGTAATCCCGGAATCTGGGATCAAGTCCCACATCAGGCTCCTTGCAGGGATGCTGCTTCTCCCTCTGCCTGTCTCTGCCTCCCTCTCTCTCTCTGTCTCTCATGAATAAATAAATAAAATCTTGAGAAAAAATTATGTTAGTGCTTAAGTCTGTGATGGAAATTATTTCTCATTGATAGTACATGTAATTAAAGAAAGTCTTCTGTTTCCTCCTTCTTACCCACTATCATAAAATTCTTAGACTGGGATTGAATTTCATGGGGCATCTGGTTCAACAAAGTTTCTGAGCTTCTTCAGTTCCTATTTTCCCTTTTTTCTATAACTCGTACTGTTCCTAAAATTATTCTGTAAACAGAATAATTGTTCATTAAACTGTGATGCCCACTGCCACAACTACATCAGTTGTTTAATAATTGATTTGCCGTCTTTGGGGTGCCTGGGTGGCTCAGTCAGTTAAGCATCTGCCTTGAGTTCAGATCATGATCCTTGGGTCCTGGGATGAAGCCCCACATCTGGCTCCCTGCTCAGCAGAGAGCATGCTTCTCCCTCTGCCTGCCCCTGCCCCTGCTTGTGCCCACTCTCTCTCCATCAAATAAATAAAACCTAAACAAAAACCAAAAACAATTTATGCACCATCTTTTTGTATGCTTAAAATCCTAACTGTAGTGTTAACTGTTAGCATGTAGTCATATAATACAGATATAGTGTCACAGAATATCAACTACTTTGGAATTCCTGGCATGAAATATTAAGGAGCCCTTTCATGCATCTGTGGAAAGTTTTAATGGAGCAATCAGAGAAGAATTAACTAGGAAGGTCAGATGAGTGATGTAACTTTTTTCTTCAGTGATATCAAGATTACTTTGAACAGAGAGAATTATTAAATACCAGCATGCTTCCTTTGCTTGGCAAGAACCATTGAGTGCTTTTTCTTCTCCAGTGCAAACAGTAGATTGACTAATTAAATAGAAGTAGCAATTAATATTAATACAGTAATTGAGACAAAGTCTAACATGAAATCTGGGAGGTTTCTTGCCTTAATGTTTGTTTTATCATAATTTTCTGTAAAAACAAACTTGAGTCTACATCAGAATTATCTTTTAAAGTTATCTTCTATTTGAAACAGTATGTTTAACTAGTTTATATAGAACCCCTCTATCAGTACATAAATTTTGTTATCCCAAATCTCTGTTTAAATACTTTAGTAATGTATTTTAAATTGACTTCAGCAGTGGAAAAATATTGGATATTAAATCTTTAGAACCTACACATGAAAAAGTCTGAGAATCTACCATATTAAGTGTTGCTATTTGGTATGCCATTTGGGTGTCATTTACCAGATGTGTCTATCCTTATAATATTGCCATCATGCATGTAATATGGGCATGAACTGTAAACCTAAGCAGATATGACAGCATCTGTACCTCTCACCAGATAAATACTTCCTCTGAGGATATGCTCAGATTTTCTTTTTTTGTGTGTATGTTACTACATCCTTTTTTGCTAACATCTTCAAAAGTATGTGTGGTAAAATCACTGTAGAGTCTTTTCCAAGTTTTAAATATATGTGTGAAACCCATTCACCAAGAATTCATCACTACTATGGTGATGTTCTTTTAAGATCTGTACTCTAAATATATTTTGGTGGCTTTTACACACAGTACATTTCTAAGTAAACATTCTAAAAATAAATTACAGTATTTAGAAAATAAGCCAGTTAAAACTAGAATGCCAAAAACATCCCATTTCATTTTTTTATTGTTTCTCACCTTTGTAAAAATCTACATTGTCTCCTTTGTCCCTTTCTCATTAAGGAATTTAGGTCTTGATTAACATACATTCTGTAAGTTCTCTCTAATAACAATAAATGAGGTTGAAGAGAAAAATACACCATAAGTCAGTACAAACAGAGGGTATTATGTGTGACTTGCAATATGTTTTGAATTTCTTTTTTAGTTTAAAAATAGTTTTAAAGATTAAGGTATGTCAAATCCAAAATGTTGATTACATTTGTATTTGAACCTGTTACGTTGTACACAGTACTCACAAAAGTTTGTTGAGGATATTTATATGAGTATGAACCATGTTGTTACATATTCAGTACACTGACTTACAGATTAGAATTTCCATAAAGTTGTCTCAGTTTAGGCCAAGTTTACTAAAAATAAATATTTTTTAACATATTCTCTTCACTAATTAGAAGTCATGCATGCTCATTTTAGAAATTTGATGGAAAGCAAGTGATTCACCATGACTTGGATGAGTAATAATTTGGGTGAATATTCTTTTTTTTTTTAATTACTCTTTCTATATATTCAGTCAGTATAAGTCTTTATTACGTGGCAGATCTTTTTCAGGCTTTTGATAAGGCTTTTATTTTTCTGTGAATTACCTTTCATCCAAGTTCTCATGACCATTTTCCTATGATCATTGATATTTTTTTCACAGACTTGTAATTGCTTTATATCTTAACATTGTATAGATATACTATAGTTTATTTAACCAGTTTCTTATTTGGGGGCGGGGTGGAGATTAGGTTTTGTTTTGTTTTCCAAATTTTTCTCTATTAGAGTACTGGAATAGCATCTTTGAAAACCATCCAGTTCGTAAGGAGAAAATAATATTTGATTTTATTTTGCATTCGTTTGATGCCTGAATTTGAATACTTTTCATGTTTTTATAGGCCAGTCGTAACTTGTCTATTCATGTTTTTTTGTCCATTTCTTTTAGTGGGGGTATTTATCCTTACTATTTTATATTTAAACTTCTTATATATATTAATCTTTATCATACATTATAATTTTTTTGCATTTTGTCATTTTATATTTACTAAAATTCTTGCAGCAGCTTTTTATAATGTAATCTAGATTAAATTCTTTGTTGAAGAAAATTTTCATTTGAAGTTTAAGCACTGTCTAGTTCAGCTGTATTTTTCCTGTTTGCAGTATTGCTTTGGAAAATACATGTTCCCAGCTGGTGATTGTAAATAACCTCCTTGCTATTCCTGAAAAGGCAGATGGAAATGGTTCATTTATAATGACAGCTCTCATGTGGGAATCTTGAAGGATAGCTCTTGTGAAATTTAGCAGTCTTCCACATGCAGCAATTTTTGGTATACTCTTTTATTTAAATTCCATTAGATAGAGGTTATCTGGTAAAATGCTTCAGTATTGAAAATTTCTGTTGGACTTAAGGCATTGGTATGAATAACATCACACATACAGGTAATGATAGTCCCTCCTAGGAGAGAGCAACTTTTCCTAAAAGAGAAAAATAGAGAGTTTAAATTGTTAAGATAGTTTTCAGAGTTAAAAACTGCAAAACCCAAATAGAAGCATAATCTGTGGCACTTCAAAGGATGAGAGAAAATTTAAGTCCTTTTCAGAAAAGGTGGCTTCTATTTGTAAAATACTTATGTGTGCTTTTATTCTTTACTTGCAGTATTTTTAAATTGGTTATGTTGAAATGAAACTCCCTACAGTGTGAATGGAGAGGTGTAATATTTGCTTGTTTAGCATAATAAATTGCATATTTGATGTTTATTCACTGCTGGATGAAGCAAATTAAAATAATCCCCAATTTTCAAATCCCTTAATGTTTTAGTAAATGATTAACTGTCATTCTGTTACCTAGCAGTATACTTTGGTCAATATTTTTAACATGAAGGAACAATACAGAAGACAAACTTATGAATATAAAGCACCGTTCACAATGTTCATTTCCCTGCTAGTGTTTTATTAATATATGTGTTTGTTTATATAGTTTAAAAATATAGGTCATTGATCTTTTATGTCCCTCACCACATTTTATCAGGATTATGTATAAAGAGAAAAAGAAAAACAAATCACTGTGATATTATCCTTTGGATAAAGTGAAAGTAGTGAGATGAGCTCTAGTTTTGGTAGGAGTGTGGAGAACCTTGGCCTTGGTGGGAGTTAGTGCATGGTGAGTAAGGGCATATGTGAATATGTGCATCTGAAGTGAGGTAAAGAAATGAGAAATTTGTTATGCTTGCTGATAGTTGATTACAGTAAATGTGCATTAAATAGAAATACCAGGTATACATGTATCAGAAACTGATTTGTTCCTTTTATTACTGCTGGCCATTTATTAGGAGGGGAAGATGGTTCTAGTTTAATTAACCCAGTTGAGTGTAGCAGATGGGGCAGAGTGTCTTGCAGCGATAAGACAATTCAGAAATGGCACCAGATGTTGGAAGCCGTCCCTGGTGGTATTTGAGTGCAGCCCAGATGTTCCAGTCCCACCTGGCTAGTTTCTAAGCACTGCAGGCTAAGCAGCTGTGATGTAACCTATATAATGTTCGCATAACACTAAAAGCACCATAATTGAACTGCTGCTCTAAACTTCTAAGGTTGTGACTCTTACGAGGTGAAATCTTTAAGGACAAAGAAAAATAAGGAATAAATAATAAAGTTTTATTAGATCCTTTGGCTATTGCTGTTTCATTGATAACCAAATTGGACAGAAATGGAATATTAATATTTAGTGTAATATTGTTCAAATTATAGGTAAGAGTAAATATTATTATCCACATAGTGTTTACAAATAAAAATTTGTAGGAGAATGTGCTGTTGTGCGCACAGAAATTGATTTGCAGCCTTTGGATCTCACCTCTTTAAAAATGACAGTCTAGAAGTAGTAAAAAGCTGTTATTTTTTCATGTATTAAAAATGCAAGTATTTGCCTGTTCATGGAGTAGACAATAGAAAACGAATAGTTCACCAAAATCATTGCATTCATTTTTCTTCCTGTATAGCTATTAAAACTGATTTTTATGCAAATCAACCTCAAATATTTTTCCCTTTTTATTAAATTTGCCACATTTTCTTCATCTCTCTCTGGATCATTTTTGTTTGTTTTACTGTATACCATTTGTTTATTGTATACCATTTGAGAGAAAATTGGAAAAAAACAGGACATTTTGCCCCCCAAATACTTCAGTATATATCTTCTTAAAACAGGGACCGTTCTCCTTTATAATCACAATATAATTGTCATACTTGGGAAATTTAAATTTTAAACAGTATTGTCAAATATACGGGCCATTTTCAGATTTCCCTGATGTCTCAATTATGTCATTTCAGGATAGCACTTTTTAAAAATCCGGAATCCAGTCAAGGATCATGCATTTCATTTACTTGTTGTTTTTCTTTAGGCTCCTCTAATCTGTAGCAGTCGCAGTCTTCTTTGTCTTTTATGATGTTGACATCTTCTGAGGAGTCTTGAGAGTTGTTTTGCAAAATGTCCCTCAATTTGTAATTGGTCTGATTCATTCCTCATGATTACATTCAGGTTAAATATTTGGAATTCTTAACACGGTGATGACCTCCTTTTCAGTCCTTCAGCATAAAAAGGCCCATAAATGCTATTTTCTCTGATTATCAGTGTTATTAAATTTGATAAGTTGTTTAAGTTGATATCTATTCAGTTTCTCCATTGTAAAAGTAGCTTCATTTCTTCGTATTTACTAAGTAATCTGTGGGGTGATGTTTAGCGATTATGTGAGTATCTTATTCCCTAGCAACATATTACCCAGGTTTTAGCATCCACCAAAGATTCTTATACAGAACATAATTGATAGATAAACCACAGGTCCACACTGTGTTTGGGCAATGTAAGTGAGGGATAACTTTAACCACAATGTAGTGTTAATTACTTATAAGATAAAGAACTGAAGAATGTAAGAGGTGATAGCTTAAAAGGAACATGGGGGCAGGAAAACTTAGATCAACAAACTAGCTTCTACGATGGGTCTGGAGCCTCTAATATTAGGTAGTTTTAAAGTGTGGTGCTAAACTGGCTTTCTGAAATTGCTATTGGTTATTCTATGGTTTTAACAGTTTAACTTTTCTTCATGCTAAATTCTAGGAGGATCAACTGATTTATTTGGAGGATTTGCTGACTTTGGCTCAGCTGCTGCATCAGGCAATTTCCCTTCCCAAGGTATGATA
Organism: Canis aureus; assembly: GCF_053574225.1. NCBI lineage: Eukaryota > Metazoa > Chordata > Mammalia > Carnivora > Canidae > Canis > Canis aureus. Next base: position 54,336,210 of record NC_135614.1, read on the forward strand.
CAATTTGAGTGGCCAGAAGTCTAGGGACAATGAAAAGGTTATCAAGACCAAACAATTCCCTTCTCCACCAAATCAGCTTCTTTTTGGTGTCTTACTCCTTCTAGTATTTATAATTCCTAAATCCTAAAGAAATTACTTACAAAGGTATGTTATTGGGTCATTGTCTTAAATGTGTCAAATGAATTAATTTAGTTGCAGACTACTCAAGCAGGCACACCTAAATAAAATTGGCCTTATTCATAAACAACTCTTGTTTAGCTTTTTTTTGGGGGGGCAGGGGGTGAGACAGCACGATGGAGAGTGTCATTAAGCATAAATAATCTCAGTTTAGCAAGAAGAATATTTCAGTCTATGTTTAGCTTATGTGATGCAATCCCAAGGATACAAGGATTAGGCAAACTATCTTCATAAAACCATTCTTTGTAATTTAGATATATTACGAGCATTTCTGTAAAAACAACTTCATTTTGACACATCCTTAAAGAGTGAGCAGCTGAACCTCAGGCAAAACTTTCCTCCATGTTAGATTAGAAATTTTAAATGCCCTTGATTTATTGTAGTGATCACTTTGCCATATATACAGATACCAAGTTTTGATATTGGAGACTTGAAACATATATTTAAACATCAAGGATTGAGGTGAGGCTCTTGTCTTTTTTCCCCTTTCTTTATGAATATTTTTACCTTACTGCCTCTGCCATATAGTTTGGTAGCTGTTTAACTTTGGGAAAGCTGCTGGGCCTCCCACTTTGTAAAATCAGAAATACCATCTGACAATGTTCTTTATAAGGTTAGAAGCACTAATGTCTATAAAGGTGTGTAAAATAGAAACTAAGTTCATTATTAAGTGTTGTTAAGTTGTAAAGGTTGGCTATAATCAATTTATTTTTGTATAAAGTCTTGTCACTCTGAAGTTTGAGAAATAACATGAAAATTTAGTTATAAATTTTAAACATGAGGGAAAAAAGTAATTTAAGCTGAATTAGTCTTACTCATTTCAAGCAGAGTTGCTGCCTATAGATTCATTGAATTAAAATTTCTATTTAGTAATGTCTGATTTAGTTTTGTGAGGATTTAGAAACAAAGATACGTAGGCTTTAATCATCTGGGGTTATTTTGATAGCCTACTTGTGTAAATTCCCAGAAACCAGAATTGTGGAGTAATGAACTTCATTTTAAAAGTGTAGTTATGGGGGCAGCCCCGGTGGCGCAGCGGTTTAGCGCTGCCTGCAGCCCAGGGCGTGATCCTGGAGACCCAGGATCAAGTCCCACGTCAGGCTCTCTGCATGGAGCCTGCTTCTCCCTCTGCCTGTGTCTCTGCCTCTCTCTCTCTCTCTCTCTCTCTCTCTCTCTGCATCTCTATGAATAAATAAATAAAATCTTTAAAAAAAAAAGAGTGTAGTTATGTCTTCTAAGGGTTAATACCTTACTTTAGGTAAATCAAGTGGAAGATAAACATTGCCCTAATTTTATAGACCGCTTGTGTGATTCTCAAAGTTTTATGTATATAAAGTTGCCTACTATGCAAATAATTTGAATATTATAATGTTGCTAAGTGATACATCTCTTCATCTGTATGCGTGTGATTAATATAACCTGATCACCATTACGCAAGGGGCTGAAACTGTTGCAACAATGATTAATCATTTCTGAACAATATATGCCCCACTAGAAATCTCTTCCTTCTATGATTAATCATCTCAGATAAAGTTTTCAGATGGGGCAACACATTTTGCCCCAGTTTCCATTCTTACTCTCTTTTATAGATCAAGGCATATAGGAGATCAGCATAAAGTTTATCTTTATCCAGCAAGTCTTTCTAAATTAGTTTAAATTGTTTAATATATAGAACTAATACTGAAACTCTTAATTCAGTCTTTTTTGTAAAGATCAAAGACCTGTTTTAGTTAAACCCTGAGGTAATAAATATTAGCCCAGTTCTTGTATTAAATTGTTGGGAGAGCATAGGTTTTCTAAGTTATTTCTAAATTATTTTCTTTTGAAGGGGCTCACATTTTAATATGGTAACAGAGAAATATAATTTTACAGATTTAATGTTACTGTTCTCTTTAGATATTTAGCATAATGAGACACAGTATTGGAGTGGTTGGTTTCTTTTTAGGCTAGACAAAATATATTTCCAAGTTGTAAGTGAACTTGGGAGTACAAAGAGATGGTGTTAATTACTTGGAAATATATACTATTCTCTTTCAGATGACAGTTTATGTGTAGCTCCTTCTTCACCTTTGCTTTTTCAACTTCCATTAATTCCTATTTATCTATTTGTCCCCTTCTTAAAGAAAGGTTTATTTACTTACAGTCATGTCATGCATAGCCTAGTTAAAAAATTTTTTCTTCGGTATCAATTGCCTTTATATTTATTATGTTCTAAATAGTATATGTGCAGAATTTTAGAAACTTACACTTTTTTGTGGCATACCTAAAGAGATTTTGACGCCATTGGTCCTCACAGGAGAGGAATTGTTTCCACAATTAATCCATAGTAACAATAATAAACCCTAAATGGCACTTATTCTATATTAATCTTCACAACTTAGATTTTTTTTTAAAAGTGAGACACACAGAGAGGGCTATATATATAGCTTTCCCAAGATCATTCAGCTAGCAAGGTACAAAAGTGAGACACACAGAGAGGGCTATATATATAGCTTTCCCAAGATCATTCAGCTAGCAAGGTACAAAATCCATGCTCTTAAACACTATATAGTCCATTAATTAACCTATAATCAACTTTTTAGTTTATTGAATGCATTAAATCTTAAACTTGTTATAATTATCTTTTAATGTAGTGATGAGTTCCTCCTCCCCTTTTTTTAATATTAGCATTGAATTCGTCTCTTAAAAATATATTCCACTTTTTGTTTAAATAAATAAATTGAACAGTCCCATTTGAAGCAAGCACTGTACTAAGGTTATACCATGACTAGCTACAGCCCTTGTGCAGTCAATGAACGCATGGCCAAAAGGGTGAGAACTTTTTACAGAAATTTACTAATCCTATTCTTAATTTTACAGTTTTTTCTCCATGCTTTTTTATTTCTTTATAAATTTAATCTCATGAATTTGGAATTTTATTTACATGAGACCATATAAATCGTAGTTTGATTTCTCTTTGACCCTTTCCAAATAATGAATGGGTGAAATGAGTTGTATTCTCTGATTTTATGGAGTGTCTCCTTGCATGAGGATTCTCGATCTCCCAACAAAAAGTTTAACCTGTTAAGCTTTCTTGCTTTTCAGGGTCTTAGGCTAACTCATATTTGTTTAGCTGGCAGCATATTTGATGGATCCACAATCTTAGGTTGAAGGAAAGTTTTTTTTTTTTTTAATAATAAATGTATTTTTTATTGGTGTTCAATTTGCCAACATACAGAATAACACCCAGTGCTCATCCCGTCAAGTGCCCCCCCTTAGTGCCCGTCACCCATTCACCCCCACCCCCTGCCCTCCTCCCCTTCCACCACCCCTAGTTCGTTTCCCAGAGTTAGGGAGAAGAAATGTGAAGGAAAGTTTCGATTGTAATTTCTGTATATCACTTCAGACTTGCTAAGAAGTGGATTTTACTTTACATGTAGATTTTTTTCCTTTGCCACTTTGTTAACATTTGTGGAATATTCATGAGAAAAAATAATGTCCAGATGGAGATGGTACCTGCAGATGTTAATCTGGATGGACATAGATCAGCTCTAATTTGTTTCAGTTCGTAGATTGTTGGATTTGTTTTGCACATTTCAGAAAGTTTCTTAACCTTACTGGTCTTTCTTAGTTACAGCAACAAGTGGGAACGGAGATTTTGGTGACTGGAGTGCCTTCAACCAAGCCCCTTCAGGCCCTGTTGCCTCCAGTGGTGAGCTCTTTGGCAGTGCCTCACAGCCAGCTGTAGAACTTGTCAGTGGCTCACAACCGGCTTTAGGCCCACCTCCAGCTGCCTCAAATTCTTCAGACCTATTTGATCTTATGGGTTCATCCCAAGCAACCATGACATCTTCCCAGAGTATGAATTTCTCTATGATGAGCACTAATACTGTAGGCCTCGGATTGCCCATGTCAAGATCGCAGGTAAGTTGTCTGCCTCCCTTGGAAACTCCAATGCCAAATCTTTGCGATTCTGTAACTAACGTAATGGTAGATTAGCATGAGACAGAAAAATAAGGCATATGTAGATTATTTTTGCACCTTGCATTTACCTTACTTAAACTCTTTCCCATGGTGTAGTCATTTGGGTCTTGAGAGCAAGGACTACCCATCTTGTAGTCCATGCAAAGCCAAGCATGATGCTTTGGACAGAGGCGGCACTTGCTAAGAATTTATTGAATTCATAAATAATTTGGTACTTAGCAGTTTTTTTAAAACCTGTCTTTAAGAAGGAATAGAGATACTGCTTCCGTGGCCTATATATATTTAGTAAAATCTCTGATCCTTAAAGAAGTGTCACTTACTGGTTGCAAGCAATCATTAACAATATAGAAAATCATTCTCTAAAATGACAAATGCTTTTCTTCCCAATTTGGGGCTGCTCTATGTTATGTAATTTTTATATAGGCTGTTCTTTCAACTCTCATTTTCATAAAGGAAAACAGCTAAATGGGAATTTTTAAATTCACCTTTTTTACAGTGAAATCTAAATTACCTAATACTAATTTTGAATTCAGATAGCACAGGCTTAGAATATATGTGTCTGAGTTGTACCAGGGACTTGCTGTTTTTGATTCAAGCAATTTAGAATATTTTTTATGATGCTAATTACTCATTTTAATGTGTAGATTCTCCTCTTTTGGGTGTTAGGATGGAGGAAGAGAAGAAAGAAGCAGAAAAGTGACTGTTCTGTATAATAGAAGTTGGACCTAACATTAAGAAAAAGGGCATGAAAGGCACACAAGTACCATTAAATGGAGCTGTGCCCCACCAAACAAGCCCAAGCCAATTTATTCTTTTGAGTTTTTTTCATATGGTCTAAACATAAAGTCAGTCTATGTATTTGCAGTCGTAATTGCAGTATGTTGTAATTCTTTACAGTGGTACATTTTAAGTTATTTTTCCGATTTCTATTCCTTTCCCCTTTTCTGTCCTTTTCATGGTTATCCTTAGTAACTATGAGGCATCCCTGCTTCTTTCTCCTGAATTTCTCCTTTCTCCTGAATTGCTCCACATATATCAAGTTCCACTAATATTTCTCATTTTAGGCAATAGAAGTCTACATGGAGCAGGAAATGTCAGGATTTGTGCAATATAATTTGTGGCTTTGATAGTTTTGCTTTTTATAACATGAGAAATCATACCTTGATTCCATTTTGTAATAATAAGTCCCACTTGTATATTTCCTTAAAGCTATACTAACCTGAAGTTGTTAGTTGCCCTGGGATGGTGGCTTAGGCTTTGGGTGATAGGGGGGTAATTGTTCATGTAAATATATTGGTTTTTTAACCCCAAATATGATTTGGGATCAGAGGAACCTTTTGGGGAAGGTAGTGATTCAGCTTCAGTTTAAATAACTTAGCCTAGAACATTTTTGGTTCTTTTTGATTTCAGGAGTTTGTTACTAAGTCTAGTGTATATCTGGAATTATTGTGGTTAAATTGCCATTTGATAACCTTTGTAGATCAAATGCTTAATTTTTAGAGCATTTTTCTATTTTCCAGCCTTTGCAAAATGTTAGCACAGTGCTGCAGAAGCCTAATCCTCTCTATAATCAGAATACAGATATGGTCCAGAAGCCAGTCAGCAAAACCCTGCCGTCTACTTGGTCTGACCCCAGTGTAAACATCAGCCTAGACAACTTATTACCTGGTATGCAGCCTTCCAAGCCCCAACAGCCATCGCTCAATACCATGATTCAACAGCAGAGTAAGTTACCCCAAGACATCCTGCTTCTTTGTATTTTTGTAATCTTTACCCTGATGCCAGGACTAGTTTAAGCCTTGAAATAAGAATACATGACAGACTGTACTAAAGAGGGCAACTATGTGATTGCTTATGATTTTTTTCCCATAATTAAAAATATTTGTTGTATGGGCAGCCCCCGTGGCACAGCGGTGTAGCGCCGCCTGCAGCCCAGGGCCTGATCCTGGAGACCTGGGATCGAGTCCCACATTGGGCTCCCTGCATGGAGCCTGCTTCTCCCTCTGCCTGTGTCTCTGCCTCTCTCACTCTGTCTCTCTCATGAATAAATAAAATAAAATCTTTAAAAATATATATATTTGTTGTAGAAAATGTTTATATATAGGTAAATATGACCAGGAAAGAAAGATCATCTTAACTCCATAATCCAAGGATAATCACCATTAATCCATATTTCTTTCTGTCTTTTCTAACCATATTTTTATTTTATTTTATTTTTTTTAATTTTTTTTTAATTTTTATTTATTTATGATAGTCACAGAGAGAGAGAGAGGGAGGGGCAGAGACATAGGCAGAGGGAGAAGCAGGCTCCATGCACCGGGAGCCTGATGTGGGATTCGATCCCGGGTCTCCAGGATCGTGCCCTGGGCCAAAGGCAGGCGCCAAACCGCTACGCCACCCAGGGATCCCCTCTAACCATATTTTTAATACTTGAAATCACTCTGTTTATATTTTGTTTCTTGTAGTTGTCATTCTGCATTAAATTACCATATTTACTATATTTAATATTCTTAGGGAAAAACTATTTTTAGGCATTTATAGTTATCCATTGTATCAGTGTACAACCTCTTTATTGTTGGTTATTTTCGTTGTTTCCAGGTTTTTGCTATTATAAATAACTCCAGTATTTTATATAAATCTTTATACTTATGATTTTTTCCTTAATGTAATGTTATAAAAATAGAGCGAGTCAAAGGGTATAAAGTTGTTCAAGGCTTTTGATACACAATAGTTCCTGACAACTTCTTAGGTTGGATTCAACAATAAATTTTGTTGGAATGATTTTAAAGTGCTTCGTGTTTTCCCCCAGCCCACTTTTAACTGTTTCTGCATCTTTGGGAAACCAAAGTTAACAGCCCCAGAGTATTTTTCTAGAGCAAATAGTGCAAGTTAACTGACTTATCTTCTAAAATCACTATAAAGGAATTTTATTAGGGCTTGCAAGTGTTAATAGTCAGGAAGATTGTATTCTTCTGCTCGATGAATCTTACATGAAGTTCTTTTATCTCTTTTCTTCTGGTAGATATGCAACAGCCTATGAATGTGATGACCCAAAGTTTTGGAGCTGTGAACCTCAGTTCTCCATCAAACATAATTCCTGTCCGGCCCCAAACTAACCCTTTGATGGGGAGCCCCATGCCTATGAGCATGCCCAGTGTGATGACTGGCTCCATGGGAATGGCCCCTCTTGGAAATACTCCAATGATGAACCAGAGCATGATGGGCATGAACATGAACATAGGGATGTCAACTGCTGGGATGGGCCTCACAGGCACAATGGGAATGGGCATGCCCAACTTAGCCATGGCTTCTGGAACTGTACAACCCAAGCAAGATGCCTTTGCAAATTTTGCCAACTTTAGCAAATGAGAGATTGTAAAGGAGCAGATTGAATGAAGGATTTTTAGCGGTAAAGATAGGTGATGTTGGGATGGAAAATGCTAATGAACTCCCCTTTCTTTTATCAATTAATTAAAATAAACCTACATAAAGAACCAAAAAGGCTGTTTTATAAAAGTGAAATATCTAGTATTTCCGATGGCCAGGCAAGGGCACTTCAGATGAGGCAGTCAAAATCATTTTTCCCAGTGAGAACAGGCCACAAGTGGGGTAATGAGACCTTGAAAGCCTTTATAAATTGAAGAGCCCATTTTAACATCATGATTTGTGGGAAGACTGAAATAGGGCTGAATAAATGTGTTTGAATCTCTAATTTTATACTTTTCTTTTCCTGAGGAACTTGATTTTTCTGTCCCTGAATCGCCTTGTCATAATTGGGTCTGTTCCTTTTACTACCACTCTCGAGTCCATAAATGAAATCATTAAAGTTGGATGATCAGTTTTTTATAAAAATATATATTTTTGTCCAAAAAAGGCATACATATGTGATTATGGCTAAATCAAAGGTAACTGGAATGTATATACTTTTGCTAATGTTCCAGCAACACTGCTATTACTATTATACTATCCAAATTTTTATTGTAATGGAACCTCTTCAAGCGATTGGTGATAGCTATGGGATTTTTCCCATATCTTCTGCTATAATTATCCTTTGCAGAGCTAGGAAAAATATTTTTTTTTCAGGACTGCTCTATGGTTTCCTTTAAAAGAAAGAAAAAAAAAACCCTCCAGTATTTTTGTTTTTAGCAGTCATTATTTACAATTTGCAATGGTTAGCTTGGCAAGGCTTCCTTCTGTTTATCCCTGTAGTCACCATTTATCAGTCAGGAACAGTTAAAAGAGGAAAATATTTATTTTTATTTTTTTGGTGTCTTTTCAAAAAATTGAAAAGTAAAAATTCGTTAAAACCTTAAGTTAAATATAAATGTTAGAACTCAACAATGTTGGCTTTTAGATTTTATACAGTATTTGTTTTGTTTTGGTTTTGAGTGTATATAATATGGCGTTAGCAATATGGTTCCAATAGAGAGGAGTTAAATATATATTATTAAAGGAGACCTGTAGCAGTCAAAGATTTTATTGATTTAATGGCAAATAAAGGAAATTAATTAAAATGTTTTCATTTTTCCTGCTGTAATTCTGCATTAAGCTCACATGAAAATCATGATTCTAGAGTTTGGAATGCAAAATTAATTGTTTCACCCTCAAGCTGGGAATATTTTTAAAAATAAATACTATAATATAGGTATCAAATTATTACCTCCCCCCTTTGTGTTGAAATTTTTTTTATTAAATTGATAAAACTTTGTTTCCATTATATTCATAATGTTCTGTTATACATAACATTAAAATGTTCATTAAAATCAATGTTGAACTGCTTTTTCTTTCATTTTGTTAGACATTTGAGACCATTTGGGGGGAAAATAATTATAATTTGGGCAAAGTAATTTTTATAAATAATTTAAAATTATTTAATGACTTCTCTATTCTTTCGTCTCAGACTCTACTGTTAGGAATTAAAAATGAAGCAGCAAAGATATCCTGACCTGCTCCATTCTTGCTAATGTTCCATCTACAACATTTCTAATTAGGCAGAAATTCATGTACTTCAGCTAAGTGGTAATGAAAAGTGATTCATTTGCTGAATAAGAGATGAGAGAGAGTGTAATTAGCTGACTGTGGTTTTTAATCTTTCAACAATTCAGTGTGTTTAAATTAGTTTCAAAGAATAGGAGCTTTCAAGTGTTGTTACTTCAGAGCAATCAAGCCAGGCTCTGGTGGCAGCATAGAGAATAATATCTTCACTAATACTTAAAACCCGTAATCTTAAGTGAATTTTTTCATTAAACTGAGAGGTATAGCATCACATTTTCAAATACATATGATTCTTGGAGGAAAAAATACTTTGTTTCTAAACTTTTATGATTAAAAATTCTTTTTTAATTCTTTTCTAATAAAATTAAGATTTATCTTAAAGCATTATCTGTACTATGCCGCATCCTTCCTATATTACATCTCTGAAGACAGAAGGGAGCCAGCCTCATCTCCTGTATTATGGCACCTCAACATACAATTTGCTATCTTACCAGGATTTTGTTTCAGAGCCCATGAAAGGAAAAAATTGCCTCATTAAGGGATCCATACCATGTAATGATTTGTTTCTGAAAGGGTTATTACCAAGTGATACTTCAAAGAAAAGTCTGAATACCCAAATTGGAGTTGGCAGGAAAGTACTCTTTAAATAGTCATCTGGGCTCCCTTCTGCCCAACCCAAATCCCTTCACCTTTTCAATCGGCTTCTGCCTAATTTTTTTTTTTTTTTTTTTTTTTTGCTGGGGGAGAGGCAAGTAGTTACTGTTCTCAAAATCTACAGCTGGGTCTCCACTCCAACTCCAGATTTCACTTTTTTCCCTTTTGCAAAAAAATTTTTTTAACCACTCTAATAAAATCTAAAGGAATCATAAATGTTCTTGTATGTGACTTTGGGTCTTCTTTTTGTTTATAAGAAGTGGCCTGAATGATGCCTATAATGCTTTGGGTTTGAGGTAGTAAGTTGCGACCTATAGTTATTTTGTTTGAAGGGGAGAAGTAATGTTTTTTTCTCACTTATGAAACACATTGGTAGAATAAAGCTGGCTGTCCTCAGCACAGAGCACACCCAGTAAATTTCTGAGGTAAACTGGCTTTGTGTGTCAACTCTTGTGTTTCGACAGCATTGCACTGTGGAAAGAGCATGGACTTGGAAGCAGGTCTATGCCCGTTTCAAGCATGCATATCTGTGTGACACCTTGATCAGTTTACCTGATTTCTCTGAGCACTAATACATTTTTTCTAAAATGAACTTAAAATCTGGAAGTGTTGGATAAGTAATGTGTCAGATCTACTGGCAGTGACGTAAGCACACTATTTCTGCCTCCCTTTTTTATTTTATGTAAGTATGCTTACATGTCAAGACTAGGTGCCAGTCACTTTTCAACACTTCGCCTGCATGCCATTTAGACAACAAACCCAAAAGTTCATATTCCTACTGTGTTCCTAAGAGCAGTGTGAGTTAAGAAAGCCTTAGAGACTGATACTAAGTTGATTGCTGAGGATTTTGCTCTCTGCCTAAGTTTAATTCCAATTACTTAAATCAGACAAGGAAATTGTAAATGAGCTATTTTGTGAATGTATTGACTCATTTCTACTTAACCACATTAGTGCAGATGTGAGGGGAAAAACTATGAAAGTGGTATGGGATTTGCCACACAAATAACCCTAATTAGAATGTTCTCCGCTTTTAGAAGCAGTACAGATCTCAATTTTTCTATTGACTTCTTAGAGTTCTGTTGACTAAGATCTTGCTATTCTTATATCTAGATAAGCAATGAGATATAAAGACTAAAAAAAAAAAAATCTATCCATGAAGGAGTTTTTTTTACTTTTACTCATTCTGACCTTAATTCTTGTGTACATTCTTTTGTGTGTGGGTGTGTGTATCTTAATAATGGCAGCCTTACTAATGCATTGTTCGTTGAAGACATAGTAAGTAGCTCCTGGCACCCCGTCACTCTGCACTTGCTTATTGCAATGGGTGGGGAATCAGCATCCAGCCAATTCAGATGCTTAGCTTCCCAGGGATTTTGGAGGGATTTGAAAGTCCTGATGGGCAAACATGGGTTCTATTTGTTACTCTTTAAAATAAATGTCATCACAATAACTGAGTCCTGGACTGGAAACCCTGCAATTTTTTCCATTTGATTATTATTTTTATTCATGAGAGAGAGAGAGGCAGAGACACAGGCAGAGGGAGAAGCAGGCTCCTTGCAGGGAGCCTGACGTGGGACTCGATCTGGGGCTCCAGGATCATGCCCTGGGCCAAAGGCAGACACTCAACCGCTGAGCCACCCGGGCTGCCCATTTGATTATTCTTAAGCATACATCTTGCAGCTGTGTTCTTTAAGCGCTCCAAGTACACTCACTCTGCCATTTTATTATAAGAGTTGGCATATGTAGCAGTTTGGTTTCAGAACCTCCTTTATACCTTAAAATCTTATTACTGAGAGCCCCAAAGAACTTTTGCTTATGTGGGTCATATCAATATTTACTGTATTTGAAATAAAAACTGAGCAACTTAAAAAATATTGATTTTAAAGTAACCCCATTACTTGTCAAATTATAATTTTTTTAAAGATGTTATTATCCATGAGAGACACACAGAGACAGAGGTAGAGACATAGGCAGAGGGAGAAGCAGGCTCCCTGAGGGAACCCAGATGCAGGACTTGATCCCAGGACCCTGGGATCACAACTTGAAGCAAAGGCTGACAACTGCTGGGTCACCCAGGTGCCCCCCTCCCTGCTTTTTTTTTTAAAGACAGCAGCAGTGGGATGGATGGAGAGGGAGAGGGAGTGAGGGACTCTTGAACAGGCTCCCCACTGAGCTGGGAACCTGATGAGCTGGTACCCATGACCCTGAGATCATGACCTGAGCTGAAATCAAGAGTGGGATGCTTAACCAACTGAGCCACCCTTGTACCCATGTCAGATTTTAATTTTATTAAAAACTCGTAATTTGTGAGAAGAGTGACATTTTTTTTTTTTTACATTTTTGAAAATCTCCTTATTGGCTTAATAGAATACAGGTGGATTCTCTTTGCTTCTCTCAGTCCACTGTGCTATTGTTTTGGGGGAAGTACATGAAAAAATCTGGCCTCAAGGATACGAGTTTGGAAAGGGTGGGAACTTGCTCAGGGCTCCTCAGTGGTCCTGAGACCACATTGTTATTTATTGAGAATTAACAGAGAAGAGTATTTCATAGTAACTACATATCCATTTACTTGATTTATTCTGTTTATAAGGTGATCTGCTTGAGGTACAAACAATTTAGTTTTGCTTTTCACTTAAGTCACAAGCAAAATGGCTGTCACATGAAATTGGTTTCTGGACACTGAATACTAGAACTTTGTGACACTCAGTTTTCAAGATTATTCCTTCTGACGGTGCATATTTCCTAGCTTTTATAATAGGAAGAATTAACTTTCTTACCCATTTTGGAATTTTTTAGAAAAGCTTAGACTGAGAGACAGAGTGTTGAGTGCTTGGTGAGTTGTAAACCTTTCAAACCTCCCTACCTATCCTTTGAGAAGAGAGAGTAAAATGGGTCAAACCAGAAGACCTCTGACTTGTTTGCAAGGGGCCTGGGCAACTTTGTATACTGTGTTCTCTGCTGCCAAGTATTTCACAGAAGCAATTGACTATAGAAATAAGGCATCCACAATGATAAAATTCCTTATGAACCTGGATAAATCTGATCCCCCAAATTGGAGGAATCTGGCAGGGTTTTCATCCATTCATGAAATGACAAGACCAAGCTCTTGGATTGGGCATCTTCGCCACATCAAATCCCTCCATTCTCATAACCTATAGAACAATGACCTCCCTCTAATAGATACGCAAACAGGTATGTCCAAAACTAGTCATAAGTAGCTTTGAAAAGATTGTTATGCTCCGTCCCCCAAATGGAGACTGATCAATTTTCAGTAAGTGATCAGCAAAGTCAGCCTAAATTTAGTACATTTGGCAAAGTTTTTACCGCAGAGAGCAGAAGGAAATCCTAAGCAGGACTCCCTCTCAGAAGAGCTTCGTTTTGGAAATTAGTATATAATGGGCACAGAATCAGCTTCTGTTAATGAAGCGTTGAAGATGTCATCTTTTGCGTCTAGTGATTCATAAACCAGTTTTATTAAACTATTTTCTGAAGTGCAGCTAAAATATTAGGTAGGAGACTAGGTCCCAGGACTCCTATTTTTCATGGTATTTTCACTTCTCAATTAATTAAAAATTAAGTCAAGATGAATAATACCAAAAGAGTCATGATAAAAGTGTAGAAAATCTAAATCCTCCTAGCTAGGAAATGAGACTGCAATACTTCAGTGGGCTACTACTGAGTCTTATTCCATATGTTTATTCATATTCTTTTTCTAAAGGGTTTTTTTGGTTTGTTTTTGTTTTTTTGTGAGAGGGGTAAGGGGCAGAGGAAGAGATGAGAGATCCGAAGCAGACCCCCTGCGGAGCACAGACCCTGAGATCAGGACCTGAGCCACAACCAAGAGGTGGACACTTAACTGAGCCACCCAGGGGACCCTGCTCATACTTGTCAGGTGCCTGCTGCCTGCACCACCTCAAGTTATGAGCTATGGTAACTGGAACAGAAACTCACCCATCAGATCACCACGTGGATCTGGAATGTGTGTGCATGCGCGGGTGTTCTGAAGGAGACAGTCAAGTGGCTTTTACACAGAACTAGAAGGAGAGGCCTAATTTAGGTAGGGTGACTCAGGAAGGCCTCTCCGAGAAGGGAGCTTTTACACAGAGATTGGTAAACCATGAACCACACATGTGAAGACTCCAAGTGGAAAAAGAACCATCAGAAGCTTAGTGGATGTGGCTGGAACTCAATGTAAAAGAACAACTGAAGAGCTAGGCAAGGACATGGTAATCACTGATGTTTAGGGTGCTGAGGTAAGTCATTACTTCACGCTCCTCGAAAGTTCCTTAGAGGGAATTATGACCATCAAAGATGGTATATTCTGAAGGGCCTATGTGCTTTCATCGCCATGGTTGTCACAGGGCTCACTTTGAAAAAACTTGAGTGGGGGACGCCTGGGTGGCTCAGTGGTTGGGCACCTGCCTTTAGCTCAGGGCATGATCCCGCAGTCCCAGGATTGAGTCCCACATTGGGCTCCCTGCATGCAGCCTGCTTCTCCCTCTGCCTGTGTCTCTGCCTCTCTCTGTGTGTCTCTCATGAATAAATAAACAAATCTTAAAAAAAAAAAAAAAACTTGAGTGGAAAGTTGTATGGCAATAATTTAACGTTTACTGTCCAACCTGAAATACATCTATAGTGGATATATACATGAAAGATTCAAAGGGGCCAATTATAAACACAAATTGACTATTTCATCGGTGTTTGGATGGCTCAGTAGGTTGAACACCTGCCTTCAGCTCAGGTCATGATCACGGGTCCTGGGATCAAGCCCCGCATCGAGCTCCTTGCTCAGTGGGGAGTCTGCTTCTCCCTCTCCCTCTGCCCCTCCCCTGGCTTGTGTTCTCTCTCTCTGTCTCTCAAATACATAAATAAAATCTTAAAAAAAATAACAATCAAATTAACTATTTCAACTAGTACATATTATAGTTTACAGAGTGGCTTCACACTCATTTCCTCCCTGATTTTCACCATCACACTAAGCTAAGAAGGTTAAGACAGTCATTAGCCCATTGTTGTAGATGAGGGAACAGACTTCAAGAGAGCAAAGTAGGTAGTGAGGCCGGGTCTCCCAGGACAGGTCTTTGGAATCCAAATGCAGTTTCATTCCACTATCCCTTATTTCTCCTCTATTGATATATCACACCTCTTTGTTTAAACATCGTACCTGCCCTTCAGACACATTGTCAGGTTTTTCTTGCACATCCCTGATCTCTGACCATGTTGTCCCAGGTGCTGCATAAAGCTCCACAGTGGGTAGACAGCTAGGAAATAGTTGTTAAATAATACGTTTTTTAAGTAAGCACTGAATGTTTATGAAATCTATTTGCATTTTCTAAAGGTCACCAGCAGGAGATGAGCCACAGAGCAAATAAAAACTGATCTCCTCTGAAGAGTAAAACTTTTGTTTGTTTTGTAGAAATGGTGATTTAACTTAGCATAAGATATTAGCCAAATCAGAAGCAGAAAATTCCAGCAGTTTTAGAGTAGTAGAACACAAAGTCCCCTCAAGGGATCAGAAGATACATTAAGGAAAACCTGCAGGAAAGGTGGATGGCCTTGGATTGCTTGTTTTGGGAATCCATTTCAAAAAGTGCACAGCAATGTTTTTTTAAAGATTATGTGCTCTTGGCAATTTTTGCTCCTGTGATTCTTGCATTTGAGAAATAGAATTGAGATGCCCAGCTACCAAATAAAAGTAGAAATGGAATTTCTAGATTTAAAGTGTCCTGAAGGAAATATCTAAATTGACATCATTAGAATAAGTTTTTAATTTATTTTTTAAAATATTTTTAAAAGAGCATTTAGAAACGTGGTGTTTTTTAAAGGGGCTTTAGAAATATGTGGCAATTTGAAAATGAGTTTGCCGATAGCTGAATTATTTTTGATATAGAAAAAATACGAACTTTAATGGAAAATATCAAATGAAGTGTGAGACATAGGTATACAGAGTTGAGATGATTGAATGGTTGAAAAACCAGTTTTCAAGTCATCTTTTACAGGAACGTGATAAGGTTAAAGAAAAGAAATGGTAAAGTATCTTTAATTTAATTAAGATACTAGCTTTATCAGTGTTGCCTTTTGGACCTAATCCCTGTAATGAACCAAGGAAAAGATACTGCAGCTGAAAATTTTTCAGTCCTTAAGAACTTTTCACATACTTTTTAATCCCTCCAACACGGAAATGTGTGTATGTGTATGTCTCCACACATTCAGTATCTCTTTATATATATAAATATAAAATAAATGTTGGTTCTTAAATACTGTCTCTTCACCAAATTTTTTAGATGTCCCAAGAGTTCTCAGATTTGAATGATAAAAAGGGTGCCATAAGGTACCGCTTTAGTAATTAACTGGTTCTTTAATAAGGCCTCAATTACTTTGTTTCATGATAAGGAAAAAAAAAATGTTCCAAGACAGAGTTACATTCGACATCTGGGAACCTCCTAACAGCTGGCTACCTAATGAATATGCATCTGCTTAAGAGGCTGTAGACCATTAATAAACCAATAGATGTAAAGCAGAAACAATCTTTGTCAGCTTCAAATGAGATTGGATGCAATGTGCTGTGAAGTGTCACTGTCACATTGAATCGAGTTTGGGAGGTTAACAATCAACTCTTAGCTACTCATGTCTTTGTAGCTCTACACTTGTGCTAACACTCTTCCCAAACTGGAGGCCACGTTTCTGATGTACAGCTTCTTGCTCCTGATTGCCTGATTTGAGGCTTACAACGTCTGTGTTTCAAAAATCCCTTCCATTTTGTTCCACTAAACCACACATTTGCCAAGATGCTTCAAAACAAAGGAGTCATCTCCAGAAAAAAAAAAAAAAAAAAAAAAAAGGCAGGAAATATCAGGATCAAACTGGCACAAAATGGGCTTCCAGTGAATTGGAAAATATTTAGAATGAAACTTTTATGTGTCTGCAGATAACTTGGGACCTGTTGGGTTGGGTCCCAACACTGGGTCCTCTTGAGGGAAGTCCTCACCCCCTGTACAGGCAGCAATTCAGACCTTGATAACTTGTCTCAATGAGACCTTAAAGTAAATGGTACACCCACCTAACAGTTGTGTGATTAGGACCACACCTGCCCAGCTTCTTGGCTGAGATTTCTTGAGGGACATATTCACAGAAGCCTTGCTTGAGATTATTATCCCGGTTAAGTGGAGATGATACCTAGAAGAGCTTGCATTTTCTTAGCTAAGTGTGTACCCATCAATCTAGTCCCATCCAAGTGCTCACATACATGTTTTGGTGGAATATTAAAGGCAAGGAGGAAGGCTGGAAGTTTCTTGCAAATTCTACTACTTTTTCTATTTCATTTTTTTTTAAGATTTTATTTACTTATTCATGAGAGACTCAGAGGCATAGTCATACTCAGTGGGAGAAGCAGGCTCCCTGTGGGGAGCCTGATGCAGGACTCGATCGCAGGGCCCCAGGATCAGGCCCTGAGCTGAAGGCAGAAGCTCAACCACGGAGCCACCCAGGTGTTCTATTTCGTTTTGATCTCTTGAGGTTGCAGTAAAATATACATATTTTATTTTATGTGCATAATGTAAATTTATGTGTATAAGCGTGGTAAAATAACATAAAATTTACCATTTTAACCATGTTTAAGGGTATTGTTCAGTGGTATTAGGTACCTTCACATTTTTGTGCAACTGTCACCACCATCCTTTTCTAGAATTTTCCTCTTCCCCGTCTGAACTCTATCCATTAAGCACTAACTCTCATTCCCTGCTCCCCTCGTCCCTGGCTGCGACGATTTTACCTTCTGTCTATGAGTTTGATTACTCTAGATACCTCATAAACTGCAATCACCAGTATTTGTCCTTTTGTGTCTGACTTACTCCGGTTAGTATGTTTCAAGGGTCATCCATATCATAGAATATGTCAGAATGTCGTTCCTTTTAAGGCTGAAAAATACTCCATTGTATGTACATACCACATTGGGTTTATCATTCATCTGCTGGATGCTTGCATGGTTTCAACCTTTTGGTCATTATGAATAATGCTGTTATGAATTCAAATCCCTGCTTTCTTGGGGCATATATCTGGAAGTGAAATTGCTGGATCATGTGGTAGTTCTGTTTAATTTTTGAGGAAGTGTCATTTGGCTCATTTTGGATTTTAATTTTTTCCTTGACATAGGGCCTTTGATCAGATTCCATTTTCTCCTCCTTGGTCCTTTTGAGGAAAAAAAACAATACAATCTCAGAGTGTATGATTATTTTTTTCTAATTTCATGCCCGGAAAATAAATGAAAATGCACACCATGGGAATAAGTTTGTTTAAAAAGGGCAGGGGGGATTAAGGGCCACTTACTCCCTACCATACCACCGACTGATGTTCTATCAAAAGCTGAGAATTATGATTGTTTTTTGAAAACCCCCATAACATCAAATACATACGTAAAACCCTATAATCTCTCAGTTGTGGGAGTGGCTTCTTTATTAAATAAAGCATCACCCTGAATTCCTAAAATTATCATCTTACTCGTGGAGATGTAAGATCCATGTGCCTCAGAAACTATATAAAAACTACCAGCACAGCCACGACCCATCTAATATGCTCACATTACAAGTAGAAAGCCATACACACAAAACTTCAAATGATGGGTTGGCTCAGTGACAGAAAAGTGGTTTGGTAGGGAAGGACAGTTTGTGCTGTGCATGTAAATAGGACAATCTTCTCTACCGCAATCCAGTAGGAAGTCATATTTGGATATGCAATATCCAAACCCTGAGCAGGTGGGAAGACATTTAAAGGAATTCCAGAGCAACAGCAGGCAGACACTATCAGGCTGACATAATACTGTATCATTTCCAGTCCAAGTATGATGAAGAAATAAATTTTTCTTTTTTAAGAAAAAAAAATCCTTTAAAAACTCACGATACATCCTGTATATATAAAGACATGCATATCTTAGCAGGCAATAAGTGGCTTAAATTTAGGAGATAGGAGATGTAAATAATATTATTTATTCACCTCTCAGACTTATTTGCAAGACAAATTCCTTTTATTATTCAATTCTTCTTTCCCTTTACCTCACCACATTTCAGAGCTATTTGGGGCAAATGATAGGTTCAGTTTCTTTCAGTTGGGACTGAGGTGATGGTGTTTTTTTCTGTCATATTTTTATTGTTATATTTTTATTGTTCCAGAACAAATGTTGGTGGGTCCCAGACCCCATGTTGGGGATTTTTCCATAACAGTTGCCTTCTCAGGATTCAGCCATCAGCCTTGTGGTTCGTAAAATCCTTCAATGATGTTAAGTCATTATTCAAATTCCCATTTGAAAAAAGAAAAACACAAATTCCCATTTGTCGTAGCTTCAGAATTCCATGTTTTATACTAGAAAGGGATTTTTAAAAAATTCATTGTTGGATGGTACAAACTTTGAAGAAAATGGAATACATAACTCTTTGTAGCAAAAAAGAACAATGAAATATCTGAGCTCTGCTCCAAAAATATACAGGATATTTGATATTTCGATAGGATATTGCTCTAAATCAGCTAGTATCTTTTCCTTTTTTTAAATTTTTTTTTATTTTTTAATTTTTTTTATTTATTTATGATAGTCACAGAGAGAGAGAGAGAGAGGCAGAGACACAGGCAGAGGGAGAAGCAGGCTCCATGCACCGGGAGCCTGACGTGGGATTCGATCCCGGGTCTCCAGGATCGCGCCCTGGGCCAAAGGCAGGCGCTAAACCACTGCGCCACCCAGGGATCCCTTTTCCTTTTTTTTAAAAAAAAGATTTTATTTATTTATTCATGAGAGACACACAGAAAGACACACAGAGAGAGGCAGAGACACAGGTAGAGGGAGAAGCAGGCTCCATGCAGGGAGCCAGATGCGGGACTCAATCCTGGAACTTGATCCTGAACTCGATCCCGGGACTCCAGGATCACGCCCTGGGGTGAAGGCAGGCACTAAGCCACTGAGCCACCCAGGGAACCCCCTCTAGTGTCTTTTCCACTCCCTGGCCACCATTCTTGCAGAAGCTCCAATGTCTTATAAACAGCCTCCTAATTGGTTTCCATGTTTCTAGCCGCTCCTTTGCTTCATAGGTCTTGTTCATGTCTCCTCAGCTCATACGCCACCCATGGCTCCCCTTCCCCAGTTGAATCACGTCCAGGTATTCAGAGCCATCTAACCATGGGCCACTCTTCCAGACTTTCCTGCCTGGCTCCTCTCCCATGCCCCCAGCAAAGGAAAGGGCTCCCCAGTGCTCCCTGTGTGCCTGTTTCTCCTCTCCCCACCCTGCTCCAGGCCTGTGGCCTTCACCTGGACCCACGGTCTGGCAGCGGACATACCCATTCTTCTCCGTGAAGAGTGAGCAACACCAGGGGAAAGTGGTCTCTCTCCATGTGTCTTTGCTTGGAAAATTATATTCATAATGACCAGAGAGTAGGTGCTTATAGCTGGTAGCTCCCTCCCTGGATGGAAAATGATAGTAACCTAATTATCACGGTTAACTTTCCCCCTCAGCCCTGGGCCGGGCACTATGCGAAGACGTTTCCATACGTTCTTCCATCGACTTCTCATGATGACCTGTGAGCTGGTATTACAGTGAGGTTACAGCTTCCCTGTGGGTTTGATTGTAGAAGCAGGAATACAGCGGATAGTGGGGAAGGTCAGAATTGCTCTTAAGAATCGTTTCAAGTGCACATGGTGTTACGTACAGAAACCTACACAATGCATATGTATTAGCACACAGTTACGTACAACATCTAACAGAATCCATCCAAGTGCCGTGTGACTGTATGGCACTGCGTCTGTAACCCCAGGTTGCCCTAGAAGTTCACATCATGACCGGCAGGTGGAACGGAGCCCACTCAAGGAAACCAGAGACTTGGGTCCCCAGCATCTCCTCCGAGCCTGATGAAAATGAAGAAGGGGCCACAGAGGAGCCTACGGTATTTCAACCACTACTGAAATGACACACTAATCCCCAGTGTAAGCTCCGTTTTACAGAATAGGAGCAAACTTAGGTTCAGCGGAGAGGTGGGGCGAGGAAACGGCTCACGGTCTTGGTACCACACACTGCCTGGAGTTGCGCTGGAACCGCCACAGAAAACTCTGGGAGCTACAGGCCCTGTTGGCCTGGCCTGGCCTACCACAGTGCTTGGGGCACATCTGCTGAGCGCTCCTGAGGACTGGGCTGCAGGAAGTCACGCCTGTCTGGGGGTTGCTCAGACGGGATCCTCTTGCATCATGCAGCAGACTTTTTTCTTCTGAAAGCAAAAAGGAGAGGAAGGAAGGAAGGAAGGAAGGAAGGAAGGAAGGAAGGAAGGAAGGAAGGAAGGGAAGAAAGAAAAGAAAGAAAGAAGAAAGAAAGAAAGAAAGAAAGAAAGGAAGGAAGGAAGGAAGGAAGGAAGGAAGGAAGGAAGGAAGAAAGAAAGAAAGAAAGAAAAAGAAAGAAAGAAAGAAAGAAAGAAAGAAAGAAAGAAGAGAGAAAGAAAGAAAGAAAGAAAGAAAGAAAGAAAGAAGAAAGAAAGAAAGAAGAAAGAAAGAAGAAAGAAAGAAAGAAGAAAGAAAGAAAGAAAGAAGAAAGAGAAAGAAGAAAGAGAAAGAAAGAAAGAAA
The DNA here is from genome assembly GCF_053574225.1 of Canis aureus. Lineage (NCBI taxonomy): Eukaryota > Metazoa > Chordata > Mammalia > Carnivora > Canidae > Canis > Canis aureus. The sequence goes on from NC_135614.1 coordinate 54,357,587, forward strand.
GAAAGAAAGAAAGAAAGAAAGAAGAAAGAAGAAAGAAAGAGAAAGAAAGAAAGAAGAAAGAAGAAAAGAAAGAAAGAAAGAAAGAAAGAAAGAAAGAGAGAAAGAAAGAAAGAAAGAAGAGAGAAAGAAAGAAAGAAAGAAAGAAAGAAAGAAAGAAGAAAGAAAGAAAGAAGAAAGAAAGAAAGAAGAAAGAAAGAAAAAGAAAGAAAGAAAGAAGAAAGAAAGAAAGAAAGAAAGAAAGAAAGAAGAAAGAGAAAGAAGAAAGAAGAAAGAAAGAAAGAAAGAAAGAAAGAAAGAAAGAAAGAAGAAAGAAGAAAGAAAGAGAAAGAAAGAAAGAAGAAAGAAGAAAAGAAAGAAAGAAGAAAGAAAGAAAGAAAGAAAGAAAGAAAGAAAGAAAGATGATAGAAAAAAGAAAAAGGAAGAAAGGACTCTACTGCCCAACACACTTCAGTTACACTAGACTAAATGATTAGTGTGTTAACCTCCTTTTCCAGAAGGAGAAACTGAGGTCATACAATTCTATTGAGAGAGCCAGGAGAAAAGCTGGGATTAAATATTTCCAGAGACTACAGAAGTAAATTCTCCATTATTTACTGCCACTAACACTAAATTAGGTCATTTTTCGTAATACAAAACAGAAATCTATGATACGGGAAGCAAACCATTGGCATTTGGCAGAACTGAGAATACCATGGACTTGCAGGGACAGATCTGTGCATGGTGTTGGGGGGCGGGGAGATGATCACTGAAGCCCCGTCCCCCAGCGCGATCGCCAGCGGCAGAGCTACGCCCAAGCCCAGCAGCCTGTGTGGTGCTTTGGGTTTTTGCTTGTTTGGGTTCCTTTGGTCATTTGGAGGAGTGTATGGAAGAATTCTTTTTTTGCATAGGGGAGGACATTTTTAAACTCTTTTTTTCCCCAGTCTTATTAAGGTATATTTGACAAATAAAGTTGTAAGATATTTAAAGTATACATTGTGGTGACTTGATATATTCAAATATTTTGTGAAAGATTCCCCCACCTGGTTCATTAGCACCTCCATCCCCACACATATTTATCTCTCCTTCTTCTTCTTCTTCTTCTTCTTCTTCTTCTTCTTCTTCTTCTTCTTCTTCTTCTTCTTCTTCTTCTTTTCTTCTTGTGAGACCACTTAAGTTCTAGCAACTTTCATTTATACAATAGTGTTATCAACTATAGTCACCATGTTTTTTTTTTAATTTTTTTTTATTTATTTATGATAGTCACAGAGAGAGAGAGAGGCAGAGACATAGGCACAAGGAGAAGCAGGCTCCATGCAACCGGAGCCCGATGTGGGATTCGATCCCGGGTCTCCAGGATCGCGCCCTGGGCCAAAGGCAGGCGCCAAACCATTGCACCACCCAGGGATCCCAGTCACCATGTTTTACATTAGATCCTCAGACCTTATTCACCTTATAGCTGAAAGTTCGCATTCTTTTACCAACCTTTCCCTTTTTCCCTCACCTCCAGCCTCTGGCAGCCATTTTTCCATTCTTTATTTCTGTGAGTTTAACTTTTTTTTTTTAATTCCACATCTAGGTGATCCCATGCTGTATCTGTCTTCCTCTGCCTGGCTTATTTCACTTAGCATAATGCTCTCAAGGTCCATCCATGCCATCACACATGGCAGATTTCCTTCTTTGTCATGGCTGAACAATATTCCAGAGGATATACATATACCACATCTTCTTTATCCATTCATCCATTCATCATGGGTTGTTCCCAAATCATGGCTATTGTGAATAATGGTGCGGAAAGCCTGGGAGTGCAGATATCTTTTCAATATCTCATTTTCATTTCTTTTGGATGTATACCCAGAAGTGGAATTGCTGGATCATATATATTAGTTCTATTTTTAATTTTTTGAGGAATTGCCATACTGTTTTTGACAGTGACTTCACCAATTTATATTCCCACCACCCATGCCCAAGGTTTCCCTTTACATCAATTCCTCACCAACACTTATCTCTTGTCTTTTGTTTTGTTTTTACTCAAATTCATTTTTATTTACCCCCTGCAAAGGGAGATCCCTTCTGAGTTTGGACAGTGGTGATGGAACACAAAGGAACATCCTCTGGTTTTGCATTTAACTTTTTGTTATCTTACGTAACTCAGAAGATGAAGTCTTTCTCCTTTACCCTTCTGTGACAATTTCAGATGAAGATGGATGTCACCTGGCCTTCCCCTTATCCATCTCCTCTTGTTGGAGTCATGGTTGCAGTCACTGTCACCTCAAGACTCCTCAGGTTCATCTATCTAATGACAGCCATTCTAACAGGTGTGAAGTGATGTCTCGTTGTGGTTTTTAAAAATAATTACACACTTAGGACCCCTGGGTGGCTCAGTGGTTGAGCATCTGCCTTTGGCTCAGGGTGTGATCCAGGAGTCCTGGGATTGAGTCCCACATCGGGCTCCCTGCATGGAGCCTGCTTCTCCCTCTGCCTGTGTCTCTGCCTCTCTCTCTCTCTCTCTCTCTCATGAATAAATAAATAAATAAATACAATCTTAAAAAAAAAAAAAAAAGATGCTCCTAGCGGTAGGTCTGTTCCCCAACAACACGGGACATATTTCTGCAAGAAACCATGTGTATTTTAAGTTATCTCAACGGCTCAGAGATGTGATCATCAAAAGTAAGTTCACACAGGCCCTGGGAGGATGCCAGAGGCTCCATCGTGGCCTGACAAGGATGAGAAATCTATTTGCATTTATTTTATCTAAAATATTGTAAAGTAAACTTTACTAATGATTACCATGCACACTGACAGAACCGATACCTATTTTATAAGTATATACATTTGTGGGTTGGACACCATTTTATGAATCGGATGTTTAGTCCAAGGTTACTATCATATATGAGAAAAAAGTGGATAGTCCCAGGTGGCGCACTGTTGGTGTGTTTGCAGACTGTTGCTCTAGGCACATTTGCTCTCTCTCACTCTAATCCTGAGGGACAAAGAGGACTTGGAAGAAGCCACTCTTGAAAAAAAGAAGTATGTCCAAGAAGTCACCCTCACATGTGAGAAATCATAAGCTGCCTTTTCACAGCTCTGTGGAAATCTCTAAACCCAACCATCTTGTCCAAGTTCCAAATTTTAAAAAACCAAAAGATGACCCAGGCCACAAATGGACTGTTCCTAAATTTTCTTACTATTCATTTGTAACTGAAAATTTATTTTTCTGTAAAAATGATTCATAGTAATTCATTTTCTTTGAAAAGATTTATTTAATTCTCAGTGGGGCAGAAATAGTTGCAAAGACAATTTACAGAGTATAATGCTGTTGCAACGCTAGTGATTAAATGGAACAAAAATTGGGTAAGAATAGTTTATGTTGAATCACAAGGAAAGCCACAAGAATGAGAAATGGACACTTCTGCCAATACTTTGAAAATGTCCCCTGGTCCGCTTGCAGGACATGAAAGAGGCCCAGGACTAGCCTTTTCCTGTGCAGGTTCACTGCAGAACTCACAGCTCTCCTCTTTGGTACTGAAGTATCACTACTACGCTCTTCCCGCTTGCATTCCTGAGTAGGGTCTATTTTGGGTCAGGGAAGAGGGGAAAGAACATCCATCCATCCATCCATCCATCCATCCAACCATCCATCTCCTATTCATTATCTAGGGGTCCACTCGTAATCAACCTTTCCTTGTGTTATTCAAAAAGAATGTTTTTAACATACCTCTCAGAGATCATTGAGCTTGTGCTGGAACTGGATGTCGATCGGTCCCCATGGGTGTAATAAAAGGTCCCAGTGGCTCACCAGATAAGGAACCCAGGAAGGGAAGGGTACACCTTGCCGGAATGCTGTTAATTCACAACTGATGAAGATTATGGGGGCCTTTTCTGATGGTTTCCCTTAGCAACCCAGGCAGAATGAAATTATCCCACATATTTGAGCAGTACCCACATCAGACTCACTGACTGGGCTAGGTTGCTCTTCCCCAAGAACTTAACATCCATGGGACAAGGTGGAAATGTATGAATATTTTAAAGTTCCATCGACACATCATGAGGGTGCTGAAACAGGCTGGTAATACGTAAGCCGTCGCTGTAACCACTTGCAAAGCCCGACAATGGCAGGGAGAAGTAGGGGATGAGAAACAGCTCTCTACCTACCAGCACACACACTAGCAACACGATCCACACGAGTTCATATTGGAGGATGACTGCAAACAAGTGCCCGCCCTTGCAAAAGGAGGGCCATGATAATGACAATGATGGCTACATCCTACTGCCACCTCCGCTTTCCTTTGGTCTCTCCCACCTGCCAGGCTCACCTCCCCCCGCCTCCCTCCCTGGCCCCGCCTTCCCCAGCCACCCTCACTACCTAGAAAAGGACATTATGAGGAAAACAACTGGGGACAGTGGGGGAAGAACAAACTCAAGTTGTTCAAGACCCTCCCGTCCAGTTGCAAGTGTTGCTCTCTTCCGGGAGGCCTCCCCTGACACTCTGTCCTCCTCCGTCACACCCTCCTGCTCTCCTGTTTGATTTTTTTCATGGCACTTTACATTGTCTGAAGTTATGTCCATCTTGTTGTTTCCTTCTTGGGATGTATGGCTTTTGTCTCGCCTCCCCAGTAGAATGAAAACACTCTAAGAGCAAGAAACTTGTCTGTCCCATTCCTCCCAGTATCTCCAGCGCCTAGAACAGTGCTCGGTTCTAGAAGGTGCTCAGGAAATAAATGTCCACTAAACAAATGCCCTGAAAAATCCAGCAAGATGATACAGGTGTTCAGTACATATCTAGTTAGTAGACAGCAAGCACTCAGTAAATGATGGTTATTTTGTTTTTGTTATTAAGTTGTTGGTGGAAAAAAAAAAATTTACCTGGCCTCTAGGATTTGACAAGGTTCTTTCCCAGCCCAGCAAAATGATTTGGTTCCTCTTGCTTCCCCTGATCCTAGAAATAAAATTCTACTCTGAGCCTGTGAGCTGCACCCCGGGCCATAGTACCAACACATCTGTGTATTAGCAATGCAGGCTTAGCTATGATGCACAGGCTCCTTTGAGAATATCGGGTGAAAAATCCCCACAGGCTTGGCCTCAGCTTTCTTTGTTCACATTGTTTGCTTTGAAGACCATCACACGGTGCTGAGAAATCAATAAGCAGGGATGCTGCCGACCCTGTATATTTCTCCTGATTCTCCTCTGGGAGGCTTGGCTCACTCCAATGCACTGATAAGTCATGAAGTGCCCATCTCCATCTGCAAATTAAGGCCCTTGTAAGTAATCAAGGAACACCAAGTTTAGCCTGCCGTGGATTTTCCATCCTAAGTGTCATTAGATGAAACGAAAGTACACATTACAGGTTTGCATAATGAACAAGCCTCAAGTTAGGTTTGCCGTGATAGGGTTATCAGTCATTGCACAAATTAATTATTTAGGAAAGCACTTTTTACAGTGGGTTTTCATTTAAGTTTTGCCCCTTGATATATGTGTATGAAAATGACTAATCCATCGGACACTGCTATTGTACTTGTGCATCTATCACTATCGGGCCTTTTTTTCATAATTGGTTTATTAATTATAGCATCTTAATGATCTGTTTAAAATAAATAAACCATTTGCACCATTTCAAAGGTATTTTGTGAGGCTCAGCTGATATTAAAATAGCACCAGCCTTATGTGCTTTTTCAGCAAGTGACCTAATTAGTTAATAAAGTAATTGAATATTAAAAAGGATGTTGCAAGTGATTAAAATTTAAGAGCCTTCAGAATGTTATTAAAGCTATAAATCATACATCACTGTTTTAATTTGCATAGCTACAGAATTACTAATGGTCCCACGTGCACACGGGGCTTGGCAATTAGTCCTTTAACAAAATGTTGGTGATGTTGAGGTACCAAATTCTTTCAAGCTCTTTTGATAGCTACATAGAAACCTGCTTTTGCCAGATTAGATATCTAGCTGTTGAAATTGCTGCTTGCTTCTTTTGACAAGTATAGATATTCATTCACTCAACAAATATTTATGAATACCCACTGAGTCCAAGAACCGTGTTAAGTGTTGAGTACAATGGTGAGCAGAAGAGACACTAGTCCCTAATTCCACGTGGAATTTAGGGACTAGACATACTAGTCAGGCACTTCCCTAAATTCACGTATGATTACAAAAGGTGATAACAAGCTACGAAGGAAAAGTATAGGATTCTCCACGAGGATTTTGCAGGTGAAATCTGAACTCCTCTGCTAAATCAGGGACCAAATGCTTACTTCAAGGTGAAGAGACAGGGACTTCACCCAGCAGGCTGAGAAGTTCTTGTTCAAGCGAGAAATGCTGGATAAATCTACCAGTGGTGTGTAGGAAAGACTGGCTGAAATTGTTTGTTGTTTACCCAAGAGCCTTTGTTCTTTCCTGGCTATCAGAATCCCACTTCTGTTTGGCTATAGGACTAGTACTATGCTTAGGGAATGCAGGCCCAGGTCCAGGGGTAAATGATGAAAAGCCTAAGCCTATTATTCTAATTCCATTGCCCTTTGCCTGTGGACTGGTTTATGGTGAATGTGGTCTGACAAAGAATCTTCCTCTCTGATAAAAAGAAACACACAAGAAGAATACTCTTTCCCTCCATGCTTTTGTATATCATCATTAGTGAAGGTTAATACTTGGTGCTATAGCATCCATATGGAGACTAGGAGGGCAAAGGAAAACAAACCCTACACTACACACACACACACACACACACACACACACACTCCCTAAACCTAAGAGCTCTGATATTGTTGAGTAGCTGAACCAACTCTGGAAACTTTGGATGTCTTACTATATGAAAGAATAAGTTTCATTTGGATATTCTGTTACTTGCCACCTAAAGCATTTTAATTGAACCAGATGGTTAAACAATGGAGATGCTGAAAGACAAATTAAGATGAGCAGTGATACAACACTAAACTATGGTGGGATGGAACAGGAGGAATGGAAAGTGAGGTTAAGAACAGAGCTGAAGCATTGTGGACAAGATTCAACAGAATTTGTCGACTTACTAGTTATCCAAGGGGCCAAATAATAGTAATTGCCATCCATTGAGTATTTCCCATGTCCCAGGCATTGTTGTAAGCACATTACATGTAGCAAGCCATGTAATCATTTCAATAGTCTATAAAATACTATTAATTGTCACCATGGTTGAATTCTGTTTCAATCATGTCTTGATTTGTCATCAAAGTCTAATAGCCTCCACCACCACTAGTAGGTGAAAAAAGCACATGAGTTGCTTCTGACTCCTTGAGAGAGCTGCTGGCTATATTGCTACTTCCAAATTTTTTTACTTCCTAACACACATAGAAAATGACAATATTTTAACATACACACTGGGGTATAACTGAAGGGGACTTAGGGTATCTGTATGTGGTTTGGCAAAAGCCTTCATTATTCTTTCTTTATATTATACAATTATAAGAAAATAAAATTCAAAATTTAGGGAAGATATTAAATACCAAACTTATGTAAACTTTCCAAAAAATAATTTAATTTTTAATGAGAAATTAGCATTTGCTTTTTATGAATATAGCTTTTTACTATCAGATTTTACAATTCAAATAGTAATTCCTGAAGATTTTTGTAATAGTCAAGACTCTTTAATCATAGTCTATTCAAATTCTTGACAGTAATGACTAACAATAAACTTTGTTCACACAAGTTAGTAATACCAACAAAATAAAACCTTTTTTGAAGCCATTTCAAGCTTTATAATATTTAAAGAATCTAACAGTTCTTTTTTCTTTCACTGACAATTGAACTGTTGAAATTCCTTGAGATTGTGGGACTGGATTTCAAATATTTGGGAACTCTTGCAAACAAAATTATTTCAAAATAATAAAAACACTTTAATTCATAGACTATTCATGCACAGAGTAGTTCCTAAGCACAGCCAACTTGGACACCTCTGAAAGGGCACATCAGTCACAGAGGGAAGAATCCAATATGTGTGAAGACAGATTCAGGGCTGTGCCTGCCAAGAACCTCCCTGTCCTTCTCCCCGCCCCTGTCCAACTTGTGACTGGCTTCACTTTGGCCTAGTGCTGTGCTTCTTGTAGGGCCAGCTTTGTGGGCTTGTGTAATCTATACAGTCATAGAGGATCCCATGCTCTGAAGGACCCCATTCTTGGTTTCATGCTCTGTTGCTGGCATCTTGAGATGATTTTTGAACAAGCAACCCTGCACTTTCATTTCTCACTGGGTCCTGCAAATTATGTAGCTGGTGTTGGCATCTAGGACATCTGGAACACAAATTCCTCCAGTAGTAACTATCCTGTGCCTCTGCCCACGATGGGCAATGGCATATGGTACCACTGGCTTTTGAGTTATGAAGCAACTTCTTAGCTTCTATGTTTGGCTTCTTGACACAGAGCATAACAACCTGGATATCATCAGGCTCATCAGGTTTAATGTTTTACATGACCATGGGCCACACCTTCCTGCCTTGTTCCATTCAGCCACCCTTGAGGGACCCTGATGAAGCTGTTGATGTTTCTGGCTGGAGGTGACTGGCCCAGAGGGTCCAGCTGCCCCAAGAACTGAAGCATCGGTTATATTACTCAAGATGCCATGGCTTACCATTCAGGCAATCCTGTGCAGGGTGTGTTCCTAGGCATGTTTCTTTCTGGTAAGAGCTCTGTGACCTGAAATAGGTCTATCAGGTCCTTGCTAATATTTTTCAATATGAAGAGTCAGGATTAAATTCTGAATACCCATTCAGTGTAAGAGAGTCTAGATTTGAGATATGACCACTGAGGGTTATATCTAGAAAGGGCTGAATTGGGAGGTAGAGCTGGAAGGCAACATTCTGAACCCCTCCAGATTCTTCCTCTGGCATGCGAGGGTTTAAAGTAGTTTCTCCCAACCATTTTGGAATTGGAATCTATATTACCTTTGATTTAATGTCACAATGTTGGTCTCTCTATTAAAATGATACATATGTATTAATATATGAGGATATATAACTGTGTCTATCTACCTATCCATCTATCTATCTATCCATCCATCCATCTCCATGTATGTATGTATTTAAATAAAATAAGCAAAAACAGTTCCAAGCCAGTGAGGACAAATGACTCTCAACACAGGGGAGGGAAGTTTCTGCCAAAACACTTTTCATGGAGCAACAGATGTGCTCAGATGAACTCTGGGTATTGGGGAGAGGGTGGGTAAGAGGACTCGCTGAGGCATAACTGGACCTGGCAAGGGTAGGGAAGAGGCTGTACACAGGCCTAAGATTTCTCACACAGAACACTGAGTGAACTAATTGCTTTCTGCCCTCAGAGGCAAGATCACAAGTATGCACCAATCTTAGAACAAGGTCATACAAACAGAATCCCAACAGATATTCTTAAGTAAATACTATTTTACATAAATATATACACAACACTCCCCATTACACAGTCTTACTGATTCAGCAAGAATTGTTCAATGAGAACCCTGTAGATGTTACTGGCGTGGAGTCCTTTCCTTGCTCCGTACTGTGTGTGGGTGTATGTGCAATCATTAAGTGGTCCATGTGGTTAAAGCATGCATCAGGTCTATGTGTAGTGGAAGAAAACTGGAACTGCATTCCCACTTCTTAATATTCTTTTCTTTTTTCTTTTTTAAAAGATGTAATTTATTTATTCACGAGAGACACACAGAGAGAAACAGAGACACAGGCAGAGGGAGAAGCAGGCTCCATGCAGGGAATCCGATATGGAACTCGATCCCTGTATCCTGGGATCATGACCTGAGCCAAAGGCAGACGCTCAACCGCTGAGCCACCCAGGCATCCCAATATCCTGATTTTCTGATCTAAGTAAGTCTTCTGGGACTTATAAAATGGTCTGGCCCTACTCTTGCTACCAATGGATGGCTTTCCAAAGATGATGAGACAGCTATAAAAGTGTGAAACCCAAGCAGCCCCAAAATAACAGGACTTTTGTATTTCTGCATTGCTAAAATGTTACACTCCACCTTATGGTATATTTGAATCCAGATCCCTTTAGAAATCAATTTTTCTGGCAGGGCTCATCTCTGGACATGGGGGCCGGGAGGGAGGACCTTCTGGACTTCATATTCAAAAAGGCCTCACATATAGACTTGGGCTCTATTTCTAAATGAGGCTACACACCTCCTCATAGGTACACAAAGACTAGAAGCTATCATTCCACTTGAATTTTTAAAATATACCATGAAGTTTACAACTTCACTTTGATCTTTCTTCATTTAAAAAAAAAAATGTATTGGAGGCCTAAAATAATGGAAGTGGCTGGGCCTTCTTTCAACCTTGAAAAGGCGTGTGTGTGTGTGTGTGTGTGTGTGTGTGTGTGTGTGTGTCTTTTTATGTGTATTTGTCCTCTAGTGAACATTTCATAACTGGATTGGATGTAACATGCTCAATTATTTAGGGAATACATTTTTTCACCAACACCACTATTGGTTATAATTTGATCTCTATAAAGAACTGGCCAACCAGGCAGATTGAGTGTGAACTGGCTCATGACTGGAGGGAAACAAAGATGTGCAGTCAACACATCTGCTTTGCATGTTTGTGCTTTGTTTATCATAAAACAGGTGATAATGATAAGGATGTGTAAGAAGAACAGTGTTAATGATAGTGCTGTAGAGAGTGCGAACAAAAGCCATGACTTTTGAGCAAAAGCTAGATGTAAATTAAACCCTGAATGTGTTCAGAGTTGAGGATTTATAGCTATACATTTACAGCATTTAGAAAGACCTTTGGTGTTGAAATTCCTGCAAGAATAATTTTATCATTTCAAGTGTGAAACTCCCCGGTCACTGATTCCAACTCTTCGCACTGAAGCAATTGCTTTATAATAGTTTTTGCTGATGTGATCATTTTATTATGGAACAGAGTGTATGTTACAAAATACATGAAGCTTATATAATGCAACATTTACTAACACACAGTACACAAATCACTTGTGGCTCAGAAGGTGTTTGCAGATAACATGAAGACAAACATTTTAATTTCAATAGTTGTTTATTTCTTTTAATGTGTACTTTTGATTTAGGACAAATTTTCCAACTTGCCATTGATGGTAGTGATGCACAGCTTTTTTTAAGTGCAAACTAAAAAGTGAATCAACTTATAGAAAAATATTGAATAAGTCAGCAGTAGTCTGCTTAGGATAAGGCAAAAATTGTGAAAGTGGTCTGCAAATGACCCCTCTGGAAACAATGGGCTATGTAATGAAAAGAAAGAAGATGTAGACTTTGGGTTGAGTTTCTGATAGTGAGTTTCTGATAGTGATGATGGCCACACTGAGCCATCCTGGAGACCAGTGCCACACACATGTAACTGCTGCCTGATGCCCCAGGAGCGTGCTTTTTCACGTGACACTAATTGGCCCACACAGGAATGAAACCATGACCCTTCTCTCATTAGCCACATGCTCAGACCAGCTGAGCTAGCTCGCTCTGGGTCACTGGGGTCCCATGTAGGAAATTACCATTCCAGTGCCCTGTGGTCCTCTTGTAACCCCAACTAATGAATGTCCCGTGGAGCCTAACGTCATTCCTGGGGGAGCATACTGCTCTCCCAGCAGTGGAGAAGTTGATGATATTCTGAAGTTTTAACCCAGGGAAAGTCAAATAAGAAAGCACAGAGAACTCAAGAAGCCTGAGAACAATCTTTCAAACACCTGTGTGCTAACAACAACAACAAAAAGGATGACAACAGCGTTCTGCTCTCTCCATTTGTTTGTCAGCCCTGGTCTCAGGACATGGAATGCAAGCACAGGGAAGTGAAGAATGTTAAGCATCACACAGCAAGCTCATCACAGTGTAAATGACATTAAGTGCTTGCGGTCTGGGCCAAGCACTTTCTCTCACTAACCCTAGGAGGTAGGTAGTATCATCTCTAGTTTAGAGATCAGGAAATTGAGGCTCAGAAGTAACTAGTGCAAGAGTCTATGACAGCGAGCTCATCCCAGGATTGCTGTATTCTGGAAGTTAACACATTCTCAAGTTGAAAGGAAATTCTACAAGATGGGCAGGCAGCTTGCCAAACCTTTCTGCTTGTGACCCCTTTTAGGTCTCAGGAGAAACACTGTAAGCCTTCAAGTAATCTTAATTTTTCTGTAGCTTTAGCACCATCCATAGTTTAGCCCTGACAAGAGTTTTTTAATAAGATGATAGTCAAGGCCAAGAGAAGGCATTCTTCCCAAGTTGTGGAAACATTGGAAGGAAAGAGATGGCAGACTTTTTAATGCATATTGAAGAGCTGGTAAAGACCAGTAAGTCACTTCAGCTGCTTTTTTTTTTAACAGAGCTCTTGGATCGCTACCCTAGAAAGGGTCTAACTTACTGGTGGATGATATACCTGCTGGTGCTCACTTGGCAGCCACTACTCCCAGAGCCACAGCGGACCTGCTGCCCTGGGGGTGCCCACCAGCCTCATCCTCTTTGGAAGCCACAAAGCCCTGTGCCCCTCTTCACTTCCAACTAAAGAACATTATGAATCAGAAAGGACTAGAGACACTTGAAGTAGATAACCAAACCATATTTTAACTAAGCCCTCTGGTTTCTGATTAATTGGAGGGGATGATTCAGCTTTGTCAGTGTCCTGGTCAATGCCTGAGGTATAACTGGCTAATAATAAACTTGGGAGTCAGACAGACCTAGATGGTATTCCAAATTTTCCATCGATTAGCAGAGAGATGTTGGCAAGTTACTGTTTTTTTGGTTTTTACCACTGCCCACCCACCCCTTCTGCCCCTAGAGTCCACCCTAAAACAACAGACTTTACTGTGTCTATTATAAATTTTTCTTTGACTAAGGAGCATATTTGCTTGGTCTTGGAGTGGAGACTCAATTCTGGTCATGGAATCATAAGACGGATGCAACCTTTCTTACAAGCAGGCTCTCGGGCATCAACACTGATGGAATTGAATTGTTTCCCAAAGTGAGACAACTGATAAGAAATAGGGGCATTGAGACAGTTTCCCTGGGATAATCCTTAGTCACCAGCTGGAAGAGGCTGGGTAGAGTTGACCGTATTCTGAGAGGAAACAAGGAACCCCATGATGTGAGAACAGTGATAGACTCCCTGAAATGGGATGCCAGGCAATCTCTCTGTTTAACACTCTTCTCTAAGCACATTCAGTGGCTGATTGCCATCAGTCAGGTTTCGTAGGCTTCAAATTAGGCAAATTCAATATTGGGAGGAAACATTTATACTGCCACTTAGGTTGATTATAGCTCATTTCTCCTTGATTATCTCAGTTCAGACTGGTGAGCATTTAACAATGAATTGTAGCAGTGACTGGAGATCAGATCCAAAGACTCAAGTTCTTCTGGGGCCTCAGGTAAGCAGTTCTCTTCAACCCACTGCCACCTAGTGGCAACTGAGCATACTGAAGAGCGCTTCACTGATACTCCGGAAACAATGTGGTGGGGCAATAAACTTTTTTGTCCTCGCCACTAGAATCCAGGAAACTTAGGGAAAGATAATAAATATATCTCATTCCACTGGCCTCCATCCCCTTCCCAATATTTAATGGTCACTGCACATTTTAAACGTCAAACTGACTCTTCTGCCTTTATTTTGATTAATGAGGATATTCTCATTTAATCAGAAGTCTGAGATACAAAACAAACAAGGGGAAGAAATGGAGCATCGGGTCTTGTCTCCCTTCCACAAGAACCTGTGTGTAGTGGTTAGAAGTTTCTTGTACGTTGGCTAAGCCAGTTCAATATATTCTTTGAAAGCAGGGAATTGACAGTTAACTTGATGTTTCCTTCTCTAAGCATCAGTGTGATTTTTGCCTACCTTACCCAGGTGACTCAGTTCTGGAAGCACACAGAGGAGATCAAGTAACCAACGTGGCAAATCTTGGGGCAGTTCAACTTCCTGTACATGCATAGAGGGAAGCTGGTGACAAATTCAAATATTTCTGGAACCATGTGAGGATCAATTAGTCAAATGTGGTCAAACCCTCAGCGGTAGTGGAGTGAAGGGTGATCTCTGCAGGTCATGAAGAAAGGGGGTTAATGCCAATGAACTATTAGGTAGAATAAATTCACAGGGCAATTACCATGGCTTGGAGCTTTAAAGAGACAATTCACATTGTGGCCAAGTTCCTTTTCTAAGCATGACCTTCTAATAAATTTGGAAGAAAAAAGGCACCTCAAGGAGAGCTGATGCAGTCATGTGCTTTGGTAAAGAAAAGGCACAAGGTTACAACAATGAGATGGCAAAAGGCTTGAGATGCATTAACTTTTTAGGTCAGTGTCTTCACTTGGTAATAGACTCCCCTTCCTCCTCCCCTCCACCACCCTCAAAATCAGCAGAGACAAAGCAGTCAGTACATTAATACAATCGTATTTATTAGTTTCCAGACTCCCATAAGACACATACCTAAAGCAGAACACTGCAAACTGACATTACTAGCAGCAATCCTCCCTAAACATGAAGAATTTAGTGAACTTCATAATTAGGAGTAATTTCAAGACAAGATTATAAGTTATGGTTTTTCTTTTAGCAGCTGGTATATGAATAGTGAAAGTATAAATACAGAGAGTAATCCAGGTTTAGCCTCATCTAAAAAAAACATTAATAAGTCACGGTGCAGAGGAGTATCCCCAGGGTTACCAAACAGAAGGCTAATGTCTTTAGATGTCAGTATGAAATAAGAAAATCACTTTTCAAGACATCGCTTACTATCTGTGTTACTGTCAGGACAACAGAAAAAGAACCGGACAGCTGCCCTAGAACCTAGCTCACATATGATTCAGTCAGATAATCATTAAATAATACCCCCTTAAAATTGTTTAGACATTTCTCCCCCACAGCTCTAAAAACATAACATCAGACATAACATCAGACATTTGCTCCAAAGGATTAAAAATCAAAAGCAATTGCGATGTATTGGGAATAGCTTTTATAGCCTTCCTGAGGGACGGTTGCCATCTTTTCAGAGAGTGTTTTTAAAGCAGCACTAACTCTGGTAGCTTATCAAACTACTTTTTATTCTAAATAAATAAAAGACCAACTGAAGGTCTCAGGTGTACTTACTTCTTTTCCCCTAGATCTCTGAACCATCCAAAGCCATTCCTTGACAGATAGCTTTCATTTTTATTAGAGGAGTGCATGACAACTTACAAACATTTGAAAAATACTCAAAACACTGAGAGTAAAAAAGGCGCAACCCTTCCTTAGAGCCCAGGAACCTATGACAGGAACCCCATAGGCTTATCTAAAATCCATCAACTCAATTTGCCAGAAAGTAGTGACAGACCACCCACCTTTGCAACATAGGCCCAGATGAGACTTTCTTGCTTTATAACCACTAAGAAAAGCATCTGGGAGTTACTGTCTGGGAAAACAGGCTGAAGAATAGAAAAAGGGTTAACTGTAGTCTGTATCTGGCACAGGAAAAGAAAAATTAAAACAGTTGCTAAGGGATCCCTAGGTGGCGCAGCGGTTTGGCGCCTGCCTTCGGCCTAGGGCGCGATCCTGGAGACCCGGGATCGAATCCCACATCGGGCTCCCGGTGCATGGAGCCTGCTTCTCCCTCTGCCTGTGTCTCTGCCTCTCTCTCTCTCTCTCTGTGTGACTATCATAAATAAAAAAAAAAAAAAAAAAAAAAAATTAAAAAAAAAAAAAAAAAAAAAAACAGTTGCTAAACCATTTTGTTTATACTGTGATACTCTTATGTGAACCTTGGCCTTCCCATAGTAACCATTTCATTAATAAAAAATACATAAAAGATGGGAAAGCTTTGGGGCAGCACCAGTGACAGCTAGCTGTCTGAATAATTTTAATTTTTCCTAAAGGCAAAAATTAGAGAAAATTTACAAAATTGATTCTACTTCATGATTTTGCCCATGTCAGCAGCTACAGGGATAATGCAAATAGAAATACAAAACCCCTTAGCATCAAGTTAGGGTACTATTTTTCTCTCAAGGGGTAAGTGGTATACCTAGATTTCTGTACAGCTTCTGAGGGTTAAAGACAGCTCATAGTTCATGCCTTGACAATTTCTAAAGGTACTCCCAGCCTATATTACCACGAGGATAGATGACGCCCCTCCTGACCCACTAACAACTCAGAGCAAGGATTCTCATGCACCTAGACTTTAATGTGAATGGCTTCTAGGCTTTCTGATTTGATAAGCACCGTGAACAGAGAGCAAGGAACTGACTGGTCTAAAGCCACCTGCCTTAGACACTGGTAATGCTGGCTAACCATCTCACAAATGGCCCACCATCATAAGATGGTCTCTGAAAGAAAGCATAAACCGCTTCCTGAGTACCAGAACAAATAACCTAAAGTGGAAGTTCTCCTGGTGGTAGCAGCCACAGAATCACCTCTGTGTACCAAGAATGGCACATGAAATCATGGGTGTGAAAGCACATCTCTGTTGCTCAATGCCTTGTTATCATCTAACCCAAAGCTGGCTGGTCCTGAGACCTCAACAAGTGCACAGGTACTTGTTGTGTATGTCCCATGAACTGTCTCAGAAACAGATTCCCATGTCTAGTGATTACTTTGAAGAACCCAAATTGGATGTTCAAAAATATGTACTATGCCTACCAAACTGCCCTGAGCCCAAATCCCTGGAGAATACTAGAAATAAGTTTTGTTGCATTTCAGTTTTGTAAGACTCCCCTCAGGGGGCCTCCAGAACTCTACCGTTGTAGCTGTTACTTTCCTTTTCTCTTTCCTTCCTCTGAGGAAGACTTCAGTTATTTTCATAGCAACTTATTATAATGTCCTAGGTAATGACATATTCAGAGCAGCACATAGGTTATTAGGACCAATTTTTTCTCCCTTTTGAAAAATTTCTAGAATAATAAAGAAAAGGCAATAATTTAAAAAATTGACTTCCCTAAAAAACAATTGTCATACTTTGTACAAAATAGCATATTTACTAAATAGTATTTATCCTAGAATTACTGTCCAGACCAAACCATAAATGGGGGTATATGGGCATATTATAAACTGATCACATGGATTTAAAATACTTTTCAGAGCCAGAATTATTAAATTGGACAGAAAAGTAGTAAGCCAATCATTATCTGGACATATGAAAATTATATATAAACATGAAAATGCAGCATGTGTTTAAAATAAATCACATTACATTTAGTCAGGCACTAAAATGAATGGAAACTGATAGATTCCTTTTGATACCAAACTTTTACTTTATTGGGAAAACCTGGTATCTATTGCAGCTTCTAGCTGAGGGACAGAAGCGCAGACAGATGAAGACATCTAACAGGAAAGACAGTAAAGAGGTAGAGGCAGGGGTGCCTGATGATTAAAGATGATAACTATTAATTGGAACTGAGATTTTAGACATACTACTTAGAAGAGAATTTAGAGTAGCAGATTCCAAAGATAATTTGCATACTTTGTAACATGGAACCTCTCTAAATGTTTATTGTATGTGAGATGGCTCTAAAGAGTAATATTTAAAATGCATTTTAAAATAAAAACTAGTAAACAGAACAAAACATCTCCCATAATTCCCCTTTGGGGATGTGTCATTTTTAGATGTGCATTCTCCCTTTGGTACTACCATATAAACCCACTGAAAAGTTCAGGGGAATTCTTTCTGATGATGATCAGAAAAAGGCTGGGATGTGGGGGAAGCAGCAAAGAAATATTACTCTTCTTTTATTGAGGATATTCTTCTGAGAACTTCCATTGTCCTTTAGGAGAAAGGAATGGATTATGGAAAATAGTTCCTGAAGATATCACTGCCTTCTGAGGACAAGTTCATAATTATGACACCTATGGAGATGACCTTCATAGGTAGCACCTACCTTGTTCATAAGACATAGAACTCTTACCAAGCTATGAAATATAGTTAGTAAAAGCTATTCATGGCACTTAAATATGTTTAGAGACTTTAAAATGCCTTCCTAAATTTCTGACTCGGTGCCCCGGTGAGGTAGGTGTCTGATGGGAAAAACTGAGGCACAGAGGGGTTAAGTCTGCTCTCCTTTCATTGCATGATGAGCCAGGACCCAGCTAGCAAAAGGACCAGGTGTCCTAACTCCCTTAAATGTTATTCATCCTGATTCTCAGAAGGCTTACCTAAGTTACACAAAAGATACAGCAGGGGAATTTTTTTTTTTCAAACATTTTAACTAGTTACCTATTTCTCATTCTCCTTTGAACATAAGTTATCTAAAATCAAACCAAATATAAACTAATAAAACAAAAAAAATAAATATTGCCTAACAGTCTGTGTCAAGATGTAGCCTATTCTGTACTGGTGATTGAAAAAGTATATATGATTCAAGTAGAAGTATTAGAGGGTGCTACAGTGTTCCCATTACTCAAGCCAGGCTGTGAGTAAAGTGTCCCTTATGGATGCCACCCACTGTACTTTGTAAGAGCCTCTCTGGCGTGACATGAGGGAATAAAACTACCATTCCTGTTTCATGGAAAAATCATTCTGAAAGTTGGTCTACACAGGCCAGCCCTGCCTGGAAAGGGAACTCTCAACTATGTGATGCATACATATTACTGAATTCATGGAGGACTCTTTGAAACCAGATAAGAAGGTCACAGTCACCTGCCATAAAGCTCACGGGACAGTTCACACTACATACAGAAGGGCAATACACTGGGTACATGCACTAGCACCATGCCACAGAAGTGAAAGAAAAGGACAAGAAGCCACCTCATGAGTATCTTCTAGTCCCACCTGGCATGCCATTCTCAGAAGCTACCTCTGGTAAGTGGGGAAGATTGATGAAGTTCTGTTATCCCTTTAAATAATAAGGAGAGGGATAAAAACAGAATGTTCACTGCTGGCTGCTTTGAGCATAGCAGCTATTCAAATTCTACCCTTACATAAGTTGGTGGCTTTCTTAGTTTTACAGATAGTCAAAGATAATAAATTACATTTTTGGATCAAGAGAGAATGATATAGAGCAAAATTCGAAGGTCAGTTACAAGTTGTGGGCACAGGACTACAGGGAAATTTATATTGCTACTCTTAGAATCAAATTCATGAGTACTCAGGGCACTAGCTTTTAGAAATGAAATCTTTTTTTTTTTTTTTTGAGGTGTTTTTTCCTCCCATCCTTATAGTGTCTGTGGGGTGAATTTAATTCATACCATGACCCTCCCTAATTCAAATGAAGATTTGATATTTGGTTTGAGTATCTCTAAAGTTGACCATGACACCAAATAAGATCCATGTTTCCTCTGTACAGCTTTTGACTTGATATTAGCAAAAATACCCACCCTCCTGAGGCCTGTGTCCCCTTGAGGAAGCTCATCTTCCAGAGGGCCCAAGCCTGGCTCTATGCTCTGCACATGCAGGACCAGAGGGAATCATAGTTTCACTGGGATACTAGGATACAGCATAGCAGCAATTCATGCATTTTATTTATAGAAACCAAAGCTCCAGTGAGGCCAAGTTGGTCACTGTGCAAGATGAACCAGCAGGACATTCTCACCTCGAATGAATATCTGATTTATGTGTCGAGTGAATACCTGCTGGTAATCCACTTTGGGCTTTCGCTTTTTTTTACGGGGCTGGCCCCTGGAAAGGGTGGTAGCCCTGGAAAAGGTACCTCCTGCACTTGACCCTTCTGTCCGTGTAGTCCTCCCTGACATCTCTGACCTGGACTCCTCCCTTGCAGATGCCTGCAGGGAAGAAGGGACAGAGCGGGAACGCCTGCGTGAGCCCCGGTCAGTATCTCCTCTTCCCCACACTGAAGCCACCTTCCAGGTAGATGTCTGGGAATATCTGGACAGAGTGGAGTCTTCAACTGCAGACTTAGAATCTGCTTCCTTTTTGGAAGAATCTTGAAGTTTTAGGCGATCGAACAGCTATAAGGAAAGCAATGATAAATATCAGCCTTCTCTTTAGCCTCCAATATCCCTCTTTCGATATATAGAAAAAACACCAGATTGCTCCTTGCTGTGTAATTTTTTAAAAGTTAGTAATGGATCTTCTTCTATGGGTAGCTATAATTCAGATAAATATGACAAGAGAAAAGTCACCTGCTTTTCTCTGTGGTATAAAATAGACTTTTAAGGCTTATAAGAGGTAACTTATTGCTCAAATACTATGCTGGTCAAAAGCATAGATTCATTTGTGATTAGCTGAATGCATGAGAAGTGAGACTAATGAAGATCTTGGTCCAGGCATGCACGGTGGACAGCAATCGAGCTTTCCCACTAAGAAAACCTGGTCACCAGCCTCAGTGACCTCAATTCCTAAGCTTGAAAGCATGATGGGTACTCAAGAAGTGAGGAGAAATAGCCTACCCTAGTGAGAGTCAATGAAGAATCCCGCTCATACGCTTTGCCTAGAACAGGTTTTCGGTAGGTCTCATCCACATCAGTAAGTGCCTAGAGAAATAGCCCAAAGGGGGAAAAAATTAGGCATAATTAAAAATATTATTTTTACAGCTTCCAGGGAAATTTTAAAAAGCAGAGTAAACACCTCATTTAGCAGAACCAAACAAGTGACTCTGCTCTTATGTACAAAAACATGGTAATACCAGGCACCCTCTGAGTGATTTCCAAGCTGCTACCACCATGTAAGATGTTTTATCTATTTACAAATGCAAGGTAGAGGTTCTTAAATTTCAATATGCATAAATATCTAGGAAATTTATTAAAATATAAATCCAAGGCTACTTCCTAGATATGCTGATTTAGTAGGTCTGGATAAAGCCTAGGAACTGTTATAACCAGAAACTCCATGATTGTGTTGTAGGATGCCCCTGGGCCGCACTTTGAGAAGCACTATTCTACTGCTTCCTTTCCTTCCTCAATTTCTAGGTCTTATGACAGCAATGAACAGGTACTAACCAGGGTTACACAGAATTGTTGGTGAATTTTTGTCTCTGAGAGATCAACCTTGTAGGACAGCTATTTAGGATCAAATGAAATCAAGTATGAGAAATCAATCTGAAAAGTGTAACTCATCCTACAAATATAAGCTGACAGTATTATTATTATGACCATCATATCAAAGACGTTCTCTTAAATCCTTTTCCTTCAAAGGTAAAATTATAACAATAAAGTACTTTTTCCTACATTTTAGATATAAGAAAAATGGGCCTCAGAAAAACTACTTTGCCTAGAGTAACACAACTACCAAGCGGTAAAGCTAGTATTCAAATCCAGGTCTTCTGATCCCACAGTGGTTAAAAACATGGTCTTAGGAGTCAGAAAGACCTGAGATAAAGTTCTAGAACTTCCACTTACTAACAGTGTGACCTGGGGCAATCAATCATTCAATATCTTCAGCCTCAAGTTCTTCATTTGTAAAATGGAATAGTAATAAACCTCACTCATTAATATATGTAAACCCTTGGTACACTATCCAGCAAATGTTAAGTGCTCATTACATGTCAGCAACTACTATACTCATCTAGGAGAATGCATGGATGAAGATAAAACGCAGGAAAAAGAAAAGCTGGAGATGGAAGACTCTATGAAAAAGAAATGCCAGAAAGCCTGGTGGTTCCTATTTTAACTGCCTCATAGTGTAGTTGTGCTATAATGTATCTCTTCACTCCTACTATGTCTAGTAAGCAGACAGTAAACCTCTAGGAGAGTGGGGGCACATTTCCTTTATAAGGAAATACCATGGAAAGTGCCTTGCTTATTAGTATGCCTGCTTCCCCTCTATCTTTACCTATCTTCCCAAAACTGTAGATTGAAAGTTCCTTTCTGAAATTTCTGTTCTTAACACTGTGGTAAAGAAACGGCCAAAGTGGGAAATCAATAAATATTTTGAAATGAATGAAAGAAAGGTCAGTAGGAAACTGACATAAAACTACTAAATAAATAATTATTCCTTAAGGCTGGGTTTCTTAATCATAGCACTAATGACATTTTCAACCAGATAATTCTTTGTTGTTGGGGGGCTGTCTTGTGTACTGTAGGATGTGCAGCAGCTCCTCTGGCCTCTAACCCATTAGATACCAGTAATGTCCCTCCCACACCACAGTTGTGACAATTTAAAAAAATGTCCCCAGACATTGTCATATGTCTCTAGGAGGAAGAGACGAGCAAAACTACACTGGTTGAAAGCCAATGCCTAAAGAAAAGTAGTAGTTAAAATAACCCCAGACTGCAAAAATTCTAGTTCTGGGAAGTTATTCTATTGGTTTTCCTAAATTAGGATACTCAGGTCATTTGGACATAAAAAAGTTTTAATCCCTAGGAGGTTCTCCAGGCCCTTGAGAAAGGCTTAATTACCATATTCCAGAACTTGTCAAATGCGACGAGGAAGCCTGTACAGACGCCCCGAAGACCCTTGAAAGTGCGGATGTGAACATTCACCTTCACTCCCTCTCGGATACAACGATGGAGTTCACCCAGAGGGCTGCCTTCATGTACTGAAACAAGGCAAAAACAGCGAGCATAGCATGAACATTTGCTCTCATTCCCAGAATTAACAATCAAGACCACCCAACCATCTCCAGCAACATCAAGCAACATGGTGCAGTGGCAACCTCACTATGGAAACAGGAAGGCCCAATGGGCAACAGAACTAGTACAGGCAACATATCCTGAAATAAGGCAAGGTTCTGCCAAGATAGAGAGAAAGCATACAGTTGTCTATCACCCAAAGGTTTCACTACTTGTGTATTCTGTGTTCTGTGTTCTATGATGCCATTGATTCTAAGATGCACCATTATTTTAAAATGTTTTGGTGGTAGTGGTGGGGGAACCTTACATTAAATGTACACATCAGCAGCAAAATTCTTCTTAGTTCTGTGACTGGTTAAGACAGCTTTTAAAAAGATAATTCTGGACAGCCCTGGTGGCACAGTGGTTTGGCACCGCCTGCAGCCTGGGGTGTGATCCTGGGGTCCCAGGATCGAGTCCCACATCAGGCTCCCTGCATGGAGCCTGCTTCTCTCCCTCTGCCTGTGTCTCTGCCTCTTTCTCTCGGTGTCTATGAATAAATAAATAAAAAATCTTAAAAAAAAAAAGATAATTCTCCTGAACCATATATCTAGCTTGACTCTTACAGGGAAAAAAAAAAAAAAGGAAAAACAAGCCAAAATTTCATTCATATGTTTATTTATTTATCAATCACATGTTTAAACAAATCCTGTAGCACATCTGTGCTTAAACATACGCAGTCCTCTAAGAGAGAACAGACTTTTAGCCCCTATCTGAAGATACTCCATGCTAAGCTCTCTGGAGCCACTAGTGTTCCAGCGTACATCATCTTTACACTAGGAGGAAGATACCTGGGTGCATTCCAAGCCTGGTTGATACAGAGGCACCTGCTAGGCATTAGGCTCCTATGAGACTGCTGATAAGCATCACATAAAGAGTACAACGATTCATGGGAAGAATGCTGGGACTATAAATTGCAGCCTTTACTATGATGGATTCTTTTTTTCAGAGCTTGGGAACAGAGATGAATTTCATTTTTATTACTTCACATTAACTTAGCCTTCACAATTTGATGGCTATATCATATAAAACCTCCCAAAAGAAAACTACATGTATACACACACACTCTTACACTCTCACTCACACATATACAGTCTCAGTCTTTCTCACTTTTAAAAGGCAAAATTCTTTGGAGATTGATTATTGCCATCAAGAGTAAACACACACAAAAAATCTGTTTTGTTTCCAGTGACATGACAGTAAACAATAGTCCTGCACTTCAGTTTGGATAACTAAGCAGGTTACCCATGACCTCCTTATCCCTCACTCATGGATCAGCTTATAAATGATGGCATTGATAAATTAACAAAAGAAAATACTCTTAAAGAAACTAAATTAGCAGATGAGAAGTAGGAGCTTATGTCAGATTGAAGATTCAACAAGGAGGCACAGTAGAAGGCAGTGTGCAGAAACAGAGGTCTTGGAAAAGAACAGGAGAACCTTGGTCTGACCTTCATCATCTACTCTTCTAGCAATATCGGTATTTTTAAATTCTTTGAATGTCTGAGTAACTTTTTCTTCACAAGTCTGAGCTTCCTTATTCATAAAATGAGGTTAGACTAGTTATCTTCTAGATTCATTTCAGGAATAAGTCTCTGTAATTTAAGTTCTTAGAAACTGATCACACTGCCTGGATCAGTTTCTCTGCCTATATGTATTCACCGCTTCCTCCCACTCCCATAGGTGTTTCCACAAGCAGCGGAAAGACCATTCTTTTTCTAATTTGTAAAAACAAAAAACAAAACAAAACAGAACAAAAAAACCCCAGAGGTACTACATCCCCCCACTCCACCGCCCCGAACCCCCAAATCAGAAAGAAAACACAAGCACACATCTAACAGTTTCTTACTCTGGTTAAACAAATGATAAACTCAGGTCTTTTAACTCTCGTATCTGCACTTTTCCCTTGATTTTTTTTTCTTCCAAAGATTTAATAAGGTGTAATTCCTGGGAGCACTTCACTCCCTTGTGTGATCAAAAATACAACACTAGCACCGTCTGTCACAGCAAACTGCCAAGGCAAAGATGAGCTCCACATTCTGAATCAGAATACACATTCTGCATCTCTTTCCAGCAGTCTGTGTAACAAACTCCAAATGGCTATAGGAGCCAGTCTTCTGAAATTTAATACAACACAAAAACATATGCCTTATCTTTGATGACAGTTATTCTTCGGGATCTCCTTCTCCCCCCAACCTTCTAAAGCCAGGTCATTCTTAACTCCATTCTTCTCCCTACTTGTGGTAACACTAAGCTCAGACAATAGATCCTCAGTAACTTCAGACGTGCTCTTTTCTTTCTCTTTCCCCAACCAATAATACAGTCCAGAGCCTTATCAGATGATTGGTTTACCACAACAGTCTTCCAGTTCCCCTCACTCACATCACCCCTGACACCAACATTATCACCAAGTTTAAATTTATGCATGTTATTTCATTTAATCCTCACAACTTTAATACACAGGTGCTATTATTTTGCCCCACTTCACAGATGAGGAAAATGAAGGCTCAGAAATATTTGTTTAAATAATGTCTCAGGGTTACTTACCTAGTAAACAGCTGAGCCAACACCCAGTACAGGCAGGTTATATATACATCTTGACCTCGAGCTTTTAATTATGACAGTCTAAAACAATAACCACAACAACAACCTATAATGATCACAGTGACACTTAACTGAGAATTTTCCTGTGTTCTACTGTTTTAAAAGCTCTGAATGGGTTAACTAATTTAAATCTAACAACTCTAGGTAGATACTATTACAGATGAGGAAACTGAGGCCCCAAAGAGTTTAAGTGACTTGCCTACGGTGAAACAGCTAGAAAGTGGAGGAGCCAGTGTTCAAAATTTAAAAAGCCAGCAGCCAAACCTTTGAATCTGTGGTCTATACCCCCCTAAATATTTTACTACTACTAGAAATTAAGTCATTAGTGACACTGCCCTAAAAGTGCTTTTGCTTAACAATATACACGTGGTCCCCACTATCTATCATAACAAAGATAAAATCTTTGGTCTTCAAAGTGTTTTAACAAATCCTTCTCTGGACCTAAATTCAGTTCTCATTGCTCCAGATACACCCTCTGCCTCACCTATGTGGCACCCTCCACCCACCAAAAGAAGCAAGCAAAGAAAAATGAGAATGAACTCCCCTCTTCCCTTACTTGAGATTAGCATAATGGCCCTGGCACACAGGCACTGGAGTTGGACAAACCCAGCAGTAAGTCTTAGTTGCAAAAAAAAAAAAAAAAAAAAAAAAAAAGGTCTCAGTTGCAAACTAGCTATGTGATCCTGGGCAAGTAGTTAAGCTCAAGGAACCTCATTTATAAAGTTGTATCTATGGGTAAAATAAGATATAATGCATCTAAAGGGCTTAGCAAAGTGCACAGCACTTACTAGCTAAATAACAGTTGCCCTAATTAGCAACAATAAAATTGTCTCCTGATCTAAAAAGGGGCATGAGAGAACTTTTTGGGGTGATGGATTTGTTCCGTAATTTGATTGCTGTGGTCATTTCACAGCTATACATTTGCCAAAACTCACTTAAAAAGGGTGAATTTTGTTATGTGTAGATTATACCCCCAATAGCCTTTTTTTTTTTTTTTTTTTTAAGATTTAATTTATTTATGAGAGAGCAGGCTCCATGCAGGAAGCCCGATGTGGGACTCCATCCAGGGTCTCCAGGATCAGGCCCTGGGCTGAAGGTAGTGCTAAACCTCTGAGCCACCTGGGCTGCCCAAAAGCCTAACTTTTAAATAATTACTGTTATCCTCAACCATGCCTTTCCTTAAATTAACTTTGAGACCTGAAGCCAATCTCTTCTAGGAACTCTTTCTGAATGACTTTCATCTCCACCCTTGTTTCTGTACTTGTCTTTCTTCTTTTTAAAAATAAAAAAATATTTTATTTATTTTAGAGAGAGAGATTATACTGGAACAGGGGGAGGGCAGAGGGAGGCAGCTGACTCCCTGCTGAGTGGGGAGCCCAAGGCCCAGCTTAGGCTCAATGTCACAAGCCTGAGATGAAGACCTGGGCCGAAACCAAGAGTCGGATGCTCAACCTACGGAGCCACCCAGACACTGCCGTACTCCTCCTGTTTTCGGAAGCTTATCAATTCTCTGTGATGTCTACCCGTCATCATCATGTACAGTCCACTGTGTCCAGTGCCTGTGGCACATTCTGAGATCTTGATGCCACCATATACTTAATCACGACAAATCAAGAGCTGCTTTCCGTGCTCCGTCGTACCAACCAAGCACAGTGCTTCATGGGCAAAGCCAAAACCGTTCGCTACATAAAATAAGTTTTTCCCTTGACAATCTCAGTAGCGAAGCAACAACTGGCAAAATGGAAATAAATGTTACGGTGTGAGACTTGGAGTGCACTTCCGAGATCCGACGGCGGCAAAAAAAAAAAAAAAAAAAACACGTCCACACAGAATGAGGAGCCCCCACTGTTCTGAGGGCCCCAGGGTGCTCCGTCCGTGCCCCCGCTGGGCCAGCCGCTGCGGCACCGAGTCACAGCGAGGGACGTCGCCGGGACACAGCCGACCCGCAGCTGCTCTAGGCGCGCTCCTGGGGATGTCACGAGATCCTCCCCGGCTTAGCGCGCGACCCTCCGGTCTGACGGCGGCGATTCAATCCGGTTCGGTTCGGCTGGGAGGATGCGGAGGCTGCGGGCGGCCAACTGGCCACGGCGCTCACCGGCAGAGGTCGGGAGGGCTCCGCCAAGGGGCAGGAGGCGTGAGCCGCCCCGCGCTGCTTCCGCTGCCTCGGAGCG
This sequence comes from Canis aureus, assembly GCF_053574225.1. Taxonomy (NCBI): domain Eukaryota; kingdom Metazoa; phylum Chordata; class Mammalia; order Carnivora; family Canidae; genus Canis; species Canis aureus. The sequence continues at coordinate 54,384,765 of NC_135614.1, forward strand.
AGACCCGGCCGCCGCCGACACGGGGGGGCGGGGGGGGGCGGGGCAGGGCCGCCTCCGAGGGCCGCCCGTGTCCCTGGCGCCGTCACAACTCCGACGGGCCTGCGCACACGGTGCTCCCGCAGGCGTCCCGGCGCTCGCGGCCCCGGCGGGCGAGCAAGGGCTGTGCGGACGGCGCGGCCTCCCCGAGCCTCCCCGCGGGCGCCGGGGGCCGTCAGCGCTCCGGGGTCGGGGTCGGGGTCGCCACACGGCGCCGCGCTCCACCCCGACGGGCACAGGCGGGCTCCCGAAGGCCGGCCGCCCCCCCGGCTCGGGCCCCTCCCGGCCTCCGAGCGCTCCCGCAGACCCCGCAGCCGCCGGCTCCCCCTCGGCGGCCTCGGCCGCTCCGGCCGCTCCTGCAGCTCCGGCCCCACGGCTCGCGCCGACGGCGGACTCCGCAAGGCCCCGCCCCGCCCCCGGGACCCCGGCCCCGCCCCCGGGACCCCCGCCCCTCCCCCGCCCCCCGCCCCCGCCCCCGCCCCCGCCCCCCGCCGGACTCACGGGGCATTCGCGTGAGCACGTTGCGCGGCGCCTTCCTGCTCCGACCCGGACCCCGCCGGCGCGCCCCGGCGGCCCCGTCCCCTTCCTCCTTGGTCACCATGAGGCGACGGAGGCGCTGGATGCGCTCGGGGTCCGGGGCCGGGGCGTCCGCGCGGCGGCGGGCTCTGGCCGAGGCCCCGGCCCCGGCGGCGGCGGCGGCGGCGGCGGCGGCGACCCCCGAGCCCGCGGCCGCGCCCCGCGCCCTCCCGCGCCCGCCGCCCCGGACCCCGGTCCTGAGGAAGCTCTCGTACTCGGCCAGGTTGTTGAAGCAGGGCGCGTTGGGGTAGGGGATGGGCGGCAGGCGGGGCGCGTACAGGGCCAGCAGCGGGTCGAAGCTGTCGGAGCTGACATCCAGCCGCGGGCTGGGGGGGCGCGCGGGGCTCCCGGCGCGAGCCGACCTCGCCCCCCGCTCCCGCTCCTCCATGTTTGAAAGGCCCGCAAGCCGAGGCCGATGGGAAGGAGGAGCGGGGCCGCCAGAGGGCGGCACTGCGCAGCCGCGGCTCGGGGCTGCACTGCGCCGGCGCGGCCGCGGGGGGGCAGCCTGTGTCCGCGCTCGGCCCGCCGCCGCCGCCGCCGCCGCCGCCGCCGCCTGCGCGCCCGGGGAACAGGTTCATCTGCTTGAATGCGGCGTTTCCTCATTCACATCATTATCACTTAGCGTGTTTCTTAATACTCCAGATTCCCCGGGGGTGGATCTTGGAATCGGCATTTAACCAGCCTCCCTAAGCGTTTCCCTGCTTTCGAACTGCCGTGTGCGCTCCCAGCCGGAGCGGGTGGGAAGAGGCTGGAAGAGGGCAGTCGGTGGCCCCATACGCCTTCAGGCCCGGGCTCGGATTAGTTAGCTTCTGTGGATCTTTACATTCTCACCTGGAATAGGATAGGAATAGCACCTAACCCACAGAATTCCCCAAAGTATGAAGCGGTATTGCGCAGAGCGCATGTAAATGCCCTATGCTAGCTAGCTAGTGTTGGTTAAGTAGACCGTCAAACTCTGAAGGAGGGATGGACCCCAATCCCCCATTTCCTACGCTTCATGCAAAATAATTTGCACTAATACCAGAGAGACCTTATTAAGGAAAATTCATTGTATTCCTGATTTTTCAAGCACTGCTTGGGCAATTTCCTTGGAAATTAGGATCCAGCTCTTAGAATGATGGGAGATTTACAAGACCTGGTTGTACCACTTGTTATTTTATGACTTGTTTAACAAGATAGTTGTGCTTTTTTTTTCCCCCCTTAAGATTTTATTTGAGAGAGAGAGAGAGAAAGAGAGAGAACAAGCAGTGGGGAGGGGCAGAGCGTGGGAGGGAGGGAGAGAGAGAGAATGAAAGCAGATTCCTTGCTGAGCCAGGAGCCCAATGTGGGGCTTGATCCCAGGACGGGGAGATCATGACTTGAGCCCAAGGCAGATGCTCCACCAATTTAAGCCACCCAGGTGTCCCCGTTTTTGCTATTCGCTATTAAAATCAGTCCATAGAGAAGGCCAGCTATTACTCCCATCAGCACAGCCAAGATGTTTCCAGTTACCCAAAAGCCACACAAATCACTTTCCTGCCACCACTCTCCTGAACTATCACAACTAGTGTTAATTACACACTAGCTGTCTTTCTATTTCAACAGAATTTCTTTAAGCTTTGGAAAGCCCAAGAGAATGCTATTCTCTACCTTAGAGAGCAAGATGAAAATATAGAACTATAAAGAAAGAATACAGGCTACAAAAGAAAAGCCATCAAAGTGAGTTCCTAAGAACATTATGGGTTTAGTTATGGCAGGACTGTTAAACTATATTCCTTTGTACAAAACTTCCCACCCAAACAAAAAACAAAGCTGCAAACTGCTGCCAATTCAAGGAGTAAATGCTTGTCCCCCTATCTTATGACAAAATTGAGCCTTTGTACTATCACATAGCACCCACAGAAAGCACATTTCTTTGGATGTTTTGTTCTGAAAGTCTGTACCCTAATGCCTATATTTAAATATATCTATATAATAGAGGTCTATGTAGATACAATTTATCTATATAAATTTTGATATAAAATGCTATACATTTACTTACCATTAAGTAAATGACTTACATTTGCCAGTCAGGAGCTATGTTACCCTATTGCCTCATTTGGCCTATCACAGCATACCCAGTGCCTTGTCACCCAAAGTGCCACCTATCATTCACCATAGGCATTAAAAACCTTTCTGGTGTTTTTTTTTTTATTTTTTTATTTTTTTATTTTTTTTTTTTATGATAGTCACAGAGAGAGAGAGAGAGGCAGAGACACAGGCAGAGGGAGAAGCAGGCTCCATGCACCGGGAGCCCAACGTGGGATTCGATCCCGGGTCTCCAGGATCGCGCCCTGGGCCAATGGCAGGCGCCAAACCGCTGCGCCACCCAGGGATCCCCCTTTTTGATTAAAAAAATCAGATTAGCAAACCTCCTATCTTCATACGGAGAGAAGAGGAAGCTGGAATAGCACCGAAAACAAGCATTCCAAGTAAATTTTTGTACAAAGACTATGAACCACTGCTGTGATGATGGTACATTCATCCTGGCTTACGTAAAGACACACATATACAAAAGTTGGATTCATATACTGTATTTGTATGAGAAAAATAAATGAAAAATTAGGCCAAGGGAGTTGAAGCCTTTATTTTTTTCTCAGAGATTTTATCAATTACCAAACATGCATCAAATCTCCTCTAGTGAGAACAGGAAGGGGAAGAAATGATTCCAACAGATGAGGTATCAATTAGTGAAGAAGGAGACCAGCCATTGCCTTTAAAAATACATTTTCTCTGTGGCTGTAAATTCTGTAATGCAAGACCAGGCACTAAAACATAGGCTGCCTCCTAATTCTTAATAGAGCCAAATAATCCTCCTGTGAAATATGAAAGGAGGACAACGGGCAATGTGAGTTCTCTCACCACGTACCCTCACTTCTGGGGCCAGCAACTAGGCCACATTGCAGTTACTGCTGCTGCTCTCTGCTGCTCCTCCCCCATCTCCACTGGCCCACCAGCAGGTGGAACTGTTAGGAGTCCTCTGACACCTGCCATTTGTGACCCCAAGGGAAGTGCTGACCACTCTGCTCTCTAACTCAGATGTCAGTGTTCCAATTCCATAGAGGCTACCTGAGAATCCTTTTTAGAAAATCCAACAGGAAGGTGACTTTTACAACTGAAGTGTTTAGAGGACACAGAGTCCATGTTTTTTCTTCCTTGTTCATTTTCAGTTTCTTTTTCTCATATATACATATAATTCTCTTTCTTCTTAGAAAAAGTAAGTGGCTTTGGAAATATCCTTGGCGAGACAATGATCCTGTTGACAGCTCCACAAAATCAATCTATGGAATGTTTACACAAGGACATCCAAATTACTAATTTGTTCAGCCAAAGTTGCCAACTTGGGAGACTGGCACAAAATCCTGATTCTCCCTGCAATTCCTGAATTCAGAGGCATCGTGTAACCACCAACTCATTATTTATCTCAAAGTCAAAGTACAAGGGTAGGAAAGGTGAGATTTTCAAGGTTAGTAGATTTTGTAGTTAAGAACAGGTGGTTGAGAGTAAAGTTTGGGTTCATCCATCATAGGTGGAAAAAGCTTGACAAGTTTTTATAAGACTTATGCCACAATCTAAAAATGATTCATCCTGCAAGGCATAAAATACTTCTTGCTTTATAAAAATAGCACCACGATCAAAAAAAAAAATGCACTTCTACCGAAGGAACCATGTTCCAACACTGTAAAAAAATGTTCTACTTAAAGCAGAACACGATAACCACCCCTATCCATCCCTTCTTTCCCTGTTTCCTTTCCAATCTGATATATGTCACTCCTGGCACACTGCTGTTGGTAGTAGGGATTGTAGGGCACCTAAGGCCAGGAGACTTAGGGGGTCTTGCATGGATAAGCCTGCCAGGGCTAAAAAGCAAAGGATCAGCTGTCTTCATCTAGGATCTCTGGATGTTCCTTCCAAAAAGCATCCCCGATTATATCGCAATATAAAGGCACTGGCTTAGTCCTGGTCCGGGTCACTGCCATCTTTTTCCCTTGCATTTCTTCTGGCAGTTTAACTTCTTTTGTTGTGACTTCACCCACCTACAGGTAAAAGTTAAAATATTGACATTGTTAACTGGGTTTGGGAGAGAAGAGGGGGATATGCAGGAAGTTTACTTTTGACTTTATATACTTCTGGGTGATATATATTTATCAGGTAGTTATACAGATACATTATCTCAACATATATGAATCTGTTAACAATTAAAAACTTAAAAAGTTATGTTGCTATATTCTGAAAGGAGATCTTAGAAATAAAGGAGTGAGTCCATGTTCCCTATTAGCAGTAACTATAGAATTAGAAGTATTTCTGCTCTCTCATCTACATTTGCAAGTATCCAAGCCTGTGCTAAAGAGCAAATGTGCTTTAAAAATACTAATAAGCTGAAGTTGCCAGTGGAATGACTAATTCTTAAGACACCACTTAACACCTGAAAACATTCATTAAAAATAAAAACTACTTTACATGGAAGGAGGTAAATTTAGAGAAATTATGCTCAGAAACTGGTACAGAGAGAAAATATTGGTGGAATTAAGAATTTAGGTAAATGTACAGACTTATTACTTAATATTAAGGGAATAAGCATGCATATCTGGGGAATCTCCAGAATATTCTGCAAGTGACAGAACCGTCGTATACAATATCTTCTACTGCCTCATCTAATAGTCATCATGGGATGGATGGACTATTTAACGATATTATCCAGTGCAGAAGAAATGTCCTATGAACGCAAAAATCCTTCTATCTGTGGCGTACCCCTTTATAGGGTTTTATTTGATTTGGGGAGCTTGGGACACAAAAGGATAAGTGTACTGACTCTAAAATCTGTGGTTCCACTTAGGAAATTCTAGACCACAAAGATCGCTAACAGACTGATCAAATTAGCACGGACTGGCAAGCAGCACCTAAAATAACGTACAGCACTTCATTTTTTAGAAGACCCGATTCGTGTTAGTGTGTGGGATCACACTGCACGCGTGCGGTGGGCAGGGCAGGGCCTAGGATGTGCACAAGCTGGTCTTTGTGGCCTCCCTCCCCTTAGACAACAGCACTACCTTCTGCCATATCAACACGGTCCCCTTCCTGTACATCAGCGGCTCATTGTTATAGTTGATGTTGAACTCGGAAAACAAAATCTCATTCTTGTCTGCTGCAAGAGTTCCCTGAGAAAATAGAAAGATATAAAAAGATTTTTACGTTTGTTCTCTGCCCCCATACTACCTATCCATTCCACCCACCACCTAAATTTCCACAAACAAATCAGAAAGTGGAAGGGTTTTATCAAACTTCTTATAGATACTAATGAATTTGCATTGGAAGAGCAGTTTAAATCTTACTGAAATGCAAGTATCCCTGGGTGGCTCAGCAGTTTAGCGCCTGCCTTCGACCCAGGGCATGATCCCGGAGCCCTAGGATCGAGTCCCATGTCGGGCTCCCTGCATGGAGACTGCTTCTCCCTCTGCCTGTGTCTGCCTCTCTCTCTCTCTCTATGTCTCTCATGAATAAAAAATCTTTTTTAAAAAAAATCTTACTGAAATGCATAAATTCGAAAAATTGTCTACTGTAGCAAACAAATGGTTTCAGAAGTCACAACTGTGATAGGGTGGCAGGGACTAGCAGTAAGAGTACCTGTCCTGTATTATATACATTATGTATGTATGTATGTTATCTGATACGACCCTCATTTTACTATCTCCATTTGAGAGAACGGAACTCTGAAGCTTAGAAAGATTACATAAACTGCCTAAGGCTAAAGACTGCTTTTAGGGGATCCCTGGGTGGCTCAACGGTTTAGCACTGCCTTCAGCCCAGGGTGTGGTCCTGGAGACGGGATCAAGTCCCACATCAAGCTCCCTGCAGGGAGCCTGCTTCTCCCTCTGCCTGTGTCTCTGCCTCTCTCTGTGTTTCTCATGAATAAATTAATAGAATCAATAAATAAATAAAGACTGCTTTTATTCTTCTAAGAAAAATCAAAATCTAAACTCAGCTCTTCCAAACTCTGGATAAATCTAACAGTATTCCTATTAATGGTATCTGTAAATCCTTATCATCATTGTTAATGACCACCATTTATCGTGTAATTACAATGTACCAGGCATTGTGGTAGGAGCCGTTACAACATATCACATAATTTCGGAGTTAGTCATCCTACAAATAGTACTGTCATCTAATGATGAAAGTTAGTGGGTTTTTTTTAAAGATTTTATTTATTTATTCATGAGAGACATGGAGAGAGGCAGAGACATGGGCAGAGGGAAAACCAGGCTCCCTATAAGGGAGCCTGATGCAGGACTCGATCCCAGGTTCCCGAGATCATGACTTCAGCCAAAGGCAGATAGATGCTCAACCACTGGGCCACCCAGGCATCCTGAAAGTAACTGTTTATTAAGTACTTAAAATACAGTCTGTACTATGCTATGTGTTTTACATGCATCATGCCACTTAATTTTCACCATAAACCTATGAGGTGGGAACTATTATTTTCTGTTTCACCTATAAAGAACTAAGGCAGGGCAGTGCCTGGATGGTTCAGTTGGTTAAACATCCAACTCTTGATTTTGTCCCAGGCCATGATCTCAGGGTCCTGGGATCCAGCCCATCAGGTTCCCCACTCAGTGGGGAGCCTGTTCAAGATTCTGTCTGCCTCTCAACCTGCTTGCTCACACTTCTTTTTCTCTCACAAATAAATCTTTAAAAAAAAGAAGAAAAAAATAAAGAACTAAAGCAGAGAAGATAAAATTAAACAGAAGTCCCTGAAAACAATTATTGACTCCCAGAGCCTATACTCTTACAGTACATGCACCCAGCAGGGAATGGCAATGATGAAGAGGCCACTGATGAAAAAGAAGAGCGCATGTCCTGTCCAAAGAAGGCAACCAATCCGCAGCCCCAGCCAAGCATTGCCTTGTGGGAAGGTAGAGCCAGTGTCACTAATTCCATTTTCCAGCTGAGGACACTAAGTCCCAGAGAGAAGTAATAATCACCCATGGTCACAGAGCAATCAAGCAGCAGAGCTGCCTCTATCTAGTATGATCTTTGTAACCTCTCAAAACAAAGCAATAGAGAGAGCTTTAAAAGAATGTCATGGAAGAGGACAGAAAGCCTCTCCAAGTAAGTATTAATGCAGTTAAGATCTTATACCTGTAATCTCTCTTGGGCTTGTGCTGGTGTTAGTCCAGACTGTTGTACGAGGGCCCAGAAAACTGTATTGTACAGATTATTGATGTGACCTGTGAGACGAGAGTAGCACTGTTTATACAAACATAATCTTTATTCAGTATTCACGCTTCCAAGAGTATTAGAACTCCACCCCTCTCCTCTGATGTACAGAGATCTGAGACAGTTAGTGATATGCCCAAAACCATATACTGGGAACATGGTGGGCGGGAGTGGTCAAGTATAAACAAACTTATTTCCTAAAAGTTTTATTCTGTCATTTCAGTCATGCTTTATATAAACTGGTTAACTTGTATATTAAGCTTAGGAATACTTTCAAAGTTATTTGATTCAGGTTATTCCTAGCTCCTTTCCAGTTCTTGTGGCCAAATCAAGATACACCACATGAGTAAGTCTCATAAACATGTCATCATAGTCATGTAAGGCAGGGGTCATAACTCGAATCACCCACTGAGGCCACTATTAACATAAAAGCATAAAGCAGAGTAGGTGACCCTGGGGAACAAGAGAGAATGGTAGAGACTATGGCACATTGGCTTCTGTGTGTGTGTGTGTGTCTGTGTGTGCATGCCCATGCGCACATGTGTAAAGACAGCAGTCACTGCACCGGTTATGTCCATTACAAAGTGGGAATGCAGACCTAGTATTTCCAGGTCTTCTCGTTTTTCCCAAAAACCTAGAACTAGGGAGTATTTACATAAATCTCCCGATTGTTCGACTGCTTTCAACTAACTAAAAAAATTTGAAGTATTACATTCTGAACAAAATACCCATGCATCAAAACTGAACCAAATCACCACCTCTAATGTATGGAATTGGTGGTTTAATTACATCTGTTTATTTGGTTTTACTTACAATCTGCTTGCCGCCAACTGAGGTAGTCCTTTAAGGTCTGGTTGCTAGGATACACTATGACTCTTCCATCAAAGCCTGGTGGATACAGAAGGGGCTGGTCCTCAAAGTAATCTCGCCAATAAAACACAAAGCTGGAGGCGAACTGGGATGCCACATGAGTCATGAACTTACTTGCAAAAGTAAGGCACATTGGGTGGAGCAAGAAAAGAGAAAATACGTGATATTAATTCAAAACCACGATAGGGCCCGCGGGTGCAACAGAGTGATTACACAAACTGTCAAAAGATAAATGTGTTGGGCCAAGAAAAACTAAGCAGCCTGCCTCTTTTTAGTCCTATAAGTAATTTATTAATACCAAATTTTTCTCTGCACGATGCGATGTGAATTTATGGTTCAAGAGGTTTTTCTGTTTTGTTTTTAGTCTTGGAAGGAAGGGAACCATTGTTTTAAAAACATACCAATTCGAATGCTTGTTGTCTGTGAGTTTCAATATACTGCCAAATCAAATATCTAATTTGTCTATGTTGAGACATCCTTAATTAAAAATTTAAGCAATACTGTAATGCACATATAGGCTGTCACTGGCTAGAGCCAATCTATGAATTATTAATATTATGATATCCTAATGGTCTGTTTCTAGTCCTAATATTAAGTGCCAGAACAATCTAGAAGCTAAGGTGATGAGGAATGAGGAGAAAGAATCAGATAAAGAGGTGTACGTAATGCTCAAATATCAGATGAAAGTAAACAGTAAAAACAGAAAATAGACATTCTGCAGTTCCAAATACTGCACACTCTATCTGCAGTCTGTAAGGCAGCAATTAAAGAGCAAACACCAAATGCAGCATATTTCCAAAGGAAATATTCTGAAGGAGCTAGGCCATGTAATTACCTGGCTCTTCTTTTAAACCAGTTGCTTTTCCGCTTGAACACAAAGCTGTACTCATCACTCTGTCCATATGCAATCACAATATCTTCCAGTTCTTTCATTACAGTCTGGGCACATTTGGTCATTAGGTGGAGAGCACGGCTGTCATTTGGTTTTGCAAAGTTGTGCTTCTCAGCAAACCTCCATAGAGGAGAAAAAGGCATGAATGAAAGAGCTTGTCATTAACACCACTTTTATCAAAAAGAATGCACACAATGGAAGACAGGTAATAATGCTGTGAGTCTACTAGCCACAACCTGACTCACTTCCTTAAGAACTCTAGTTTTTTCTTGCCCTGACCAACTGAGAAGAAGGGGCATAATTTCTAAGTCCCTATTCCCTTTTCTGTGAAATGGAGATAAAGTATACCTACTTCATAGGACTGTTCTGAAGATTAGAAAGAAGTTAAAATGTAACTATGCCAGCAGGCTCCATGAAAGTGCTCAATAAATGTTAGTTATAATAACCATTATTAAAGTAACATTTTTAAGAATTAAATTCCCACATTTCCGTTACACTTCCCCCTTTTTTTCTGATTTGTCTCCTCCTGAGTCCAGTCGATGCAGCCAGTTACCGATAACGAAACAAGAACATATTGTAAAGCATCGCCCACAAGAAGACCTAAACAGGCCTCTACACGGCCCTCGATGACAGTTAACAGAATAGCCAGGCAATTGGCTAAAGAGCTGAAATACTGCGCCAGGGAGTGATTTTTCCCAGCAAGGCCTTACTAACGGGTCTCTGCTCACGAGAGCGCGGCGCCTCAGGTTTAGCTACTCAGACCAGCTCGCGCTCAAGCGCCTGGTAGCCAGCACTCGGGGATGCTTAATGCCGCGCGCTCATTGGCTGCCGCGTTACCCGGGAACCGCCAGCCGCGACCGAGTCCCCGGAAGCGCGGGCACCACGTGGCCTGAGGCGAAACCGCTCACCGGTGGAAGTTCCTGCCGTCCAGCCGCACCACCACCCAACAGTGGGCCAGGCAGGTGTCATCAGCCTCGAAGTTCCGCACATACTCAAACTTGCTCTTTGCCATGGTCGCCCCCAACTTCAAACACCGTCTCAGCGTGACGGAAGTGGCGGCCCAGCAGTCACGAGCTTTCGCTTTGCGAGAGGCCCACATTCGCCCCGCGGAAGGTGAGGCGCCGGAGAGCCCCGCCCCGGAAGTTCCGGTGCCTCCTCGGGGCCGCTCTAGGCGTGGCGGAGGCCGGCGGCCGTCTCGCCTCCTCGTGGTGCGTGATCCCCTTCCGAGCCGGGAGGGAGGGGGCGTCCTCGCCTTCGCGGCCCGCGCGCTGCTTCGCTTTTCACCCGCGTCGGGCGGCAAGTCAGTCTACAAAGTCGTAAAAAACTGCTTTGTGACCAGGTTTGAAGGTTTGGTTGTGATTGTTTTCTTTGTAGAAAATGTGGACTATCCCGGAAAATACAAGAAAATTAATACCTCGTATCGCCGCTCTCCCTTCCAAGTTTGCGGTTGGTCCCTTCGGGCTCTTCGGATACGCGCGTTTGCGCGGGGAACACGCAAAACTGTCATCGGACACCTCTGTAGTTTGTCTATTTTTTCCACTTCCCTTGAGCACCTTCCAAGGTTATTAAATTTTCCAAGAGGTGATTATAAAAACTGGCTCTTACTCAAACATACGGATGTACTAAGTTAATTTACTGAACTTGTCCACAAACACTCAATTTTTGGTGTTTTTTGTTGTTTTTTGTTTTGTTTTTTTCTGGTAGACAATAGTAATATATAACCCTATCATTTTAATGATGCTTTATGATTTATCAAGCTCTTTTGAATTCAGTAGCTGCTTAACATTATTTTTTTTTTACCCTCACAAAATTATTCAAATAATACAAACGAATATATGATGAAGGGCCGCCTGGTGGCTCAGGGGTGAGCCTCTGCCTTTGGCTGGGCGTGATCCGGGAGGTGCAGGATCAGTTCCAGGACGGGCTCCCCGCAGGGAGCCTGCTTCTCCCTCTGTCTCTGCCTCCCCGTGTCTTTCAAGAATAAAATAAAATCTTTTTTTAAAAAAGATATATGATGGGGGATCCCTGGGTGGCGCAGCGGTTTGGCGCCTGCCTTTGGCCCAGGGCGCGATCCTGGAGACCCGGGATCGAATCCCCCGTCGGGCTCCCGGTGCATGGAGCCTGCTTCTCCCTCTGCCTGTGTCTCTGCCTCTCTCTCTCTCTCTCTCTCTCTGTGACTATCATAAATAAATAAAATAAATAAAATAAAAAAAAAGATATATGATGAAAAGCCATTCACGGACTCCTAACTCTGTACTTCAGACCATCCCAGTTACTAGTTACCTGAATAACCATCCAGGGACAGATAGAAGCATAGATCTACATTTATACCTGTGTCTCTCAAACTACTTCAAGGCAACAGGAAGAAAGGAAGGATGGGAATGTCATGGATTTATGCCCTGGCTCTGCCACTTACTATGTGACCTAACATCAGTGACTTTTTCTCTCAGATCCCTTTGTTAGGTGGAGACACCAAATCCTCCCTTGCTTCCCTCTAAAGTTATTGTGAGCATCAAAGGGCATGATGGCTGCCATTAGAGGTATGGATATACGCACACACTGATAAAATAATATTCCAAGGTGATGTCAACTTGCAACCAAGATCAGGAAGTACTTAGAGGAAAAGGTTAAAACACGCCAAAAGGAAATAATCAAATTCATAATGTGGGATCTTTTATAAGATTACTGACATGACTTCTTAAAAAGATAAATTGCATGAAGAATTAAAAAAGAAAGAAAGAAATGAAGGAAGAATGGGAAAAGGTAGGACACTGTTCCAGAATAAAGAGATTTAAAAACCAAGTACAATGTGAAAATCTGGAATGCATACTGCCCCCAAAATGTTAAAAATAGCTCTAAATTCACCGGGGAAACCTGCAATCACAAACAGCTTTAAATTTTAGTGGCTTAAAACACAAATACTTGTTTCTTGGTCAACTCACTCATAAGTTTCTGGATGGCTACTACTATGCTCCAGGCAGATATTCTGATCTATGTGTCTTCTTATTCCAAAATCCAGGCAATGATTCAAAAGGCTTCTGCACCATAGGGTACATCTTGCTGCTTACGTTATGTTTGCTAAAACAGTATTACAATATAGTCAACTTCAAAGATTATAGGGCAGGGATGTATTACCTTCCCACAGGGAAGGGGAAAGTGAGTAATTTTGAATAATCTACTGCAACTGTATATTAGTTGATAATAGGGATTTATTTTTAATTTTACAGGCACAACAATAGCAGTATGGTTAAAGAGAAAAATAACTTTAATTTTAGGGGATACATAAAAGAGTGGCAAAAATATTAACAATTACTGAAACTAGTGGTGGTCATATGTGTGTTTATTATTTTTCCAGTTTTTCTACATGTTATGGGTTGTGTCTCCCAAAAAGATATGTTGATGTCTTAACCCAAGGTGTAGTACAGTGAATGTAACTTTATTTGGAAATAGGGTCTTTGCAGATAAAATCAGTTAAGATGAGGTCTTTAGAATGGGCCCTTCATCCAACATGACTAGTGCCCATGTGAACAGAGAAAACAGAAACACACAGAGAAAGAGCACTGTGTGGAGAAGAGGGCAGAGATTTGAGAAATGCATCTACAAGCCAAGTGAGGCCATGGATTGTCAGCCATCACCAGAAGCTAGGAGAGAAGCATGGAAATAGGTGCTATCATTATTACCATTTCACAGATGTGGAAATTGAGTAGAGAGAGGTTATGTAACTTGCCTAAGGTCACAGAACCAACAGGTAGTGATGTGAAAATTCCAAACAAGGCATTTTAACTACAGAGCTTATGCTCTTGCCACTCCTCACTACTACCTCTACATCTTTGTCCTCTCCTTTTTCTCTCTCTCTGTTTTCATTCACCAGCTATACAGTAGTTTCTGCCTATGCCAATTATTGAGTACTTCACTGAATCCTCAAATCGTAAAGGTACATGGGTCATCAAATCCCTTAATTCTCAATTTATTCATATACAGCCTTTGTGAATTTTGTCATTTGCATATGCTACCTTATTTTAAAAATATCTTTCTTTATGTCAACTCTCTTCTTTTAAAATCTTTTTATTGGAAAAAATATTTTTATTGGAAGTAAACATACACATATAAAAGTACACAAAACACAATGTTACCAGCATCCAGTCAAGAAAAAGAACATTGTCAGTTCCCAGAGTCCATTTCAATTATTGCTCCCTGTCCTTTTCAAAACTAATGGCCTTCTTAACATCTATAACTTAGTTATGTTCATTTTTTAAAAGTAATCTCTACACCCAACATGGGGCTTGGACTTACAACCCCAAGATGAAGAGTTACACACTTTACCTACTAAGCCAGCCAGGCACCCCAGTTACATTCATTTTTGAACTTTGCGGTACATATCCTTTGGCATTTGGTCTCTTGGGATCAACACTGTATTTGGAAGATTCAACCAAGTTGAAGAGTGTTAACTGTAGTTCATTTGTCTTCATTCTTCGATAGTATCCCATTGTATAACCATACCAGTTTACTCATTATATATTTGGATTGCTTCCATTTGGGGGATGATTGTGAAAAATGCTACTCTGAACATTCTTGTACATGCCTTTTTATGTACATGTTCCTTAATTGGATATACACCTAAGACTAGAATTTCTGTGTCAAGGAAAATGCATTTGTTCATTTTTGGTCAATAATGTGATACTTTTTCCACAGCTTTTTTTTTTTTTTACCAATTTACATTACTCAAAACGGTATGTGAATTGCTCCATATCCTCACCAATACTGGATATTGATTTTTAAAAAAGTATGCGCATCATTCTGACTTGTATATAGTAGATCTTTTGTGGAGTACATTTCCATGATGATTAACAATGTTTAACATCTTTTATCCTTACTGGCCACTTGGATAGCCTTTATTGTGAAGGATGTCTCCTGCACATTTTTTCACTTGCTATTTAATACCTTGGTGAATTTATTTGAAAGAGAAACTATGTCATTCTATAAATGGAAAATTAGTATCACATGCCAGCAATAGAGGATGATAATACATTAAGATAAATGCAATTCCAGTATAATGTTCATGCTTTGTGGTAGGATTTTTGTTTTCTTTTTCATTTTGCCAACAAGAAAAAGGAAGCACTAAACATTACCAGACATCCTCAAAGTCATTCAAGAAGCCAGTTGCAGAACTTGATCTAGGTATAAGAGTTCCCTTTTCCTTCCAATGACTTACAAAAACCTGGAGAAGGGGCAGGTCAAAAGCCACAACAACTTTCCTGGGATCTCCCCGAGGCTTATCAGTTGATATCAGGGACCATTCTTTAAGTATCTGCTCTGTGCTAGGCCCTGTATTAGCATTCTACATTGACTATCTCATTTATTCTACATGGCTGCCCATTGAGGTTGGGTTTTCCAATGCAGGTGAGTGACTCCTATCCTTGATAGCTGGAGCTACCAAGCCACTACATCATCTGTTCCAGGAAGGAAGAAGGAGAAAGGGGAAGAGAGCAAAACTCACACCTCCAAGCCAAATCATCTCTCCTGATCAGGTTTTTATTAAAGCTGCACAACTTCTACATATGTATTTTGAGCCTTCCTTCTTCCTTATCTGCAAGGTAGCCTGGAAAATGTAGTTCTTTTAGCTGGGTACTTGGCCATCTCCAATAATACAGGATATCTCCCTCCTTACTCCCTCCCTTCCTTCCTTCCCTCCTTCCTCCCTCCCTCCTTCCCTCCCCCTCTTCCTTCCCTCCTTTCCTTGCTTCCTTCCGAAAGAAGGGAGAGAAGCCTGAGTGGCTCAGTCAGATAAGAATCTAACTATTAATTTCAGCTTTAGGTCATGATCTCAGGGTCCTGGGATCAAGCCCCACATCAGGCTCCGCACTCATCAGGGAGTGGGCTTAAGGATTCTCTCCCTCTCCTTCTGCCCCTTCCCCCGCTTAAGAGCATGCACATGCATGCTCTATAAATAAATAAATCTAGAGAAAGAAGAAAGAAAAAGAAAGAAAGAAAGAAAGAAAGAAAGAAAGAAAGAAAGAAAGAAAGAAAGAAGAAAGAAAGAAGAAAAGAAAAAGAAGAAAAGAAAGAGAAAGAGAAAGAAAGAAAAAAAGAAAGAAAGAAAGAAAGAAGAAAGAAAGAAGGAAAAGAAAAAAAGAGAAAGAGAAAGAAAGAAAAAGAAGAAAGAAAGAAAGAAAGAAAGAAAGAAAGAAAGAAAGAAAGAAAGAGAAAGAAAGAAGAAAGAAAAAGAAAGAAAAGAAAAGAAAGAAAGAAAAAAAAGAAAAGAAAAGAAAAGAAAAGAAAAGAAAAGAAAAGAAAAGAAAAGAAAAAAAAGAAAAGAAAAGAAAGCTACTGCATGGGCAACTGGAAGTTTCTGCCAAAAAAGCCAACAAGAGTTATGAAGGGGCAGCCTAACAGGCCCTGTACCCTGAACTCTAACACCCAGCCTGCTCTTCTCACTACCCACAGCCAGTCTATAAACAAGTCAGAGAAGAAGAGACAGGCATTTCTCCTGGAAATTATAGGGGAAATGTTACTTTCTTCCTTCCCATACCATCCTCTACCACCTGCCTCGAGTTCCTCCACCTCCCACCCACAGAACAGGTAGTAGCAGGATGGAGGAGCCTTCAAAGGCATGCAAAAGGGAAGACTACTTCCTTACTTACCAGCTGGGGAACTGCAGGATTTTCCTGGTGTTGTTACTGTAGCAGGGTACCAGGAGAGTCACTGAGAGATCCTTATAGGTATCCTGTCTTCTGCTCCCCTTGCATTTGGTGATGTATGTGAATATAGAGACCAGTGACTGCATGACACTTGGAGGTATCTGGAGCAGCCTAGACCAGTAGATGAGAACGATCGGCAATGTGGTATGCCTGAATAAAGATGAAGATACCTCATTAAAGTCCCCTCAGCCTTTGGGGCCTAAAAAGTTCACTATCATTGGTTCCATAAGAAGGAGCTCAGAGATTGGGGCGGGGGTGTAGACAGGAGCTGGGAGCTGCCTCTGAGGCTACTGGTCAAGTAAAAGTCATTCTTCCTGCAGAGGATTTGGAGACAGAGCAAGCTGGAAGGGCCAAAGGGAGCTATGGCTGTTCCTCTCTAAGGGATCCTTGGAAGATCAGGCTGATGATAAAAATGGGCCCAGGATACCATCCATGCCAACACAACAAGAAAGAAGACTTCTCAGCACCAGGTGGAAGGCCAGTTACACAAATAGGCCTCTGCTTTGCCTACACCTCACCTCAACCCAGCCCTCAATGGGAACTAAGTCTTGAAAAGAGGAGGGTAATGCAAAGGATCTCAGGACCAGACTGTGGCTCCCAGATCCATTTCAAGTTGTTAGATTTATTTTTTTTTTAATTTTTTATTTATTTATGATAGTCACACAGAGAGAGAGAGAGGCAGAGACATAGGCAGAGGGAGAAGCAGGCTCCATGCACCGGGAGCCCAATGTGGGATTCGATCCTGGGTCTCCAGGATCACGCCCCAGGCCAAAGGCAGGCGCTAAACCGCTGCACCACCCAGGGATCCCAAGTTGTTCAAGTGGGAGCAGAATGAAAAAGCAGATCCAGGATTTCCTACTCTAAGCCTCTTCAGTAATAGGTGTGGCCAGTGCTGGGGTTGCAGTCGGGGGGACTTGTCACAAAAAGACAAATAACATAAGATTCTGGAAACTTAATGAGGTGTGTAGTCAAATTCACAGGGACAGAAAGTAGAATGATGATTGCTAGGCAATGAGGAGTAGGGGAAGAGGAATTATAGTTTAATGGATATAGAATTACAACCATGTAAGACAAAAGGAATTTGGAGATTGGTTGCCCAGCAGTGTAAATGATGCACAACACTATTGAGCTGTACACTTAAAAATGGTTAAGGTGGTAAATTTTATGTGTATTTTACCACAACTAAAAAAAAACTAAAATCCTGCATACAATATGTATTTATGACCTCACTGGACAGTGACCTCCATTTTTAAAAATTTCTGTTACTTAGAAGATCACTTATCACTGAGACTGACAGAGAGAAAAATAATTGCCTTTGGTGTGGAAGTCATATTTCAGTTTCTCTTCCCTCTGCTGACTCATTTCATTTGTACTAAGAGCTACATTATGTAAATGAAATTCAGGGTGGAGGGGGTAAGAAGAAGGAATAATTTGCCTCTAAAATCTCCTTCCTGCTCTGAACCACTTTAATCAAATTTCTGCTGGAAGCAATGTAGACACTTCCAGGAATGGACTGCCTAGCTCTGCCATGATTTTGAGGCAGATAAAAACATTAGCATGTACCAGGATATACATGGGTATAAAACTCAGAATTATTATTTTAGAATAAATTAATGATTACACGACCTTGATATTGCTATAATATATTTGTTCTGTACTTTGAGATGTAGCTTGCATGGGTCAGAGTGAATGGATTTTATTTCTAAATAGTCATTAGTTGTGTCCTAAAATGGACTTGTTTTGTCAACTACCCATTCTTTCTCTACTTAGTAGAAGTTCCAGAAGTCATGAGGATATGGTCACCTGGAGGGCTTAGCAAAAGACATTAGGAGAACAAAAAAGGGGAATTAGATGTATGTTTCCTTGACATTTTGAATACTTAATCCTGCAAATTTACTCATTCACCGAACAAGTATTTCTTAATTTCCTACTATGTACTATGCCCAATGGGATGCAATAGCAAACAATACAGCCTGTATAATGTGCCTACACAATGTTGTTCATAGCCAGTTGAGAAGATAGATAGTGAACAGAGTTTTACATGTAACTGTTGGACTAGAATTGTGTTAAGTGTTGTGAATGGGTTGGAGGCCCCGCCTGACTAGGCAGCTGGGGATGGTCCATGAAGTTTTCCTTGAGGAAACAGTATTTAAATTATGACTTGAATAATGAGGTAAAAAGATAGCTTGCTTCATAGGTTTCTGGAATTGTTGAATTTAATGTTGAATAAACATTTTGCCAAAACATTCTGCTTGTGTAAAATTTTGGAAAACAACCCAGAGTAATGTGAGTTTCCAAACCATGGATCAATTAATAAATAAACACCAATTAATAAAAACCTGTTGGGCACCTTTAATGCATAAGGCACTGGGCAAGGTACTGACTGGGAGAATATAATAAATAATAATAATAATTTTTTTAAAACGCCTTCCAAGTGTGAGAATCTTAAAGTTTCCAAACCATATTCTCATATATTATCCTATTTTTCCCTTTCAGTGAGTCTGTGGGGGAGGCAGAACAATAATTCTCTCCATTTTATAAGAAAGGAAAAAATCTTTGTGGGAGCTGGTTAAGTGATTTGTCCAATGTCTCATGGCTTCCAGAACTAGAATTAGAACCTAATCCCTCTGATGCCAAGTACCTCCACTCTACCACCTTGCCTTTCCATGTTTTTAAGGAGCAAAGTGTATACTTCTTGTTTTTGCCTGCTTAGCATCCCAGCACCCCTCTTTCTGTCTTATGGCAATGGCACTCCGACTGTCCTCCTCCTGTCAAACCATTTGGTTTATGTGGGGAATATCTCATCTGACCTTTGCTTTAAGGTAAGCACATGACCAAGACCACTGTAGCGTTTCAGTGTGAATTAGAAAAAGGCCCCTCTTTCCAGCAGACAGAGTTGTGCACCAGGGAAAGGCTTGGTAAGTATGCCCATACTGCATTTCAGTCCCTGTTTGTCCTCTTTGCAATGGCCAACCTGCACAAATATGATGGCTTCACCAATAACAAGACCTGACCAGTAAGGTTCAGAGATGTGCATCTGACCTAAGCCAGATCAATGAAACAGTCTGACATGCTGCTAGAATGACTATGAAAAACAGATTCTCTTCCTATTAGAAATGCTACACTGGTGACCACATTGCCTTCAAGAAGGAAGAAGCTGCCCATGAATTAGGCCTATGCAAAAGAAAAAATCTGAGAGATAGAGAAAATGATTTCTGATGACATTGAGTTGAGCATTGGCCTGGAGCCAGTGCTGCTCCTAGACTCTTACAAGTTCCAGGAAGCAGGGGTCTTGCTTAATATTTTTCAAAGCTGTATCCTCTGTGTCTAGAATCAGTGCCTGGCACATGGGAAGCAATCAATAAATAACTTTTGAAAGATTAAGCCAGTAAGTTCCTTTTTTGTATATGGAATTGGGTTTTTACAAGTCTCAATTCATTGAGGTATAAATAAATAAATTCATTTTCCCCAATAACTGCTCTCTCATGTTCTCTTTTATTGATGGTTAACAACTCCCTTAAAGAATCTTGGCCAGAGGGCAGCCCGGGTGGCTCAGTGGTTTAGCACCTGTCTTCTGCCAGGGGTGTGATCCTCCTGGAGACCTGGGATCAAGTCCCGAGTCAGGCTCACTGCATGGAGCCTGCTTCTCTCTCTGCCTGTGTCTCTGCTTCTCTCTCTGTGTGTGTCTCTCTCATGAATAAATAAATAAATAAATAAATAAATAAATAAATAAATAAATAAATAAAATCTTTAAAAAAAAGAATCTTGGCCAGATCCCATAACTTCCCAGTAAATGAAACAGTATTACTGTTGGTATTCAAATGTTGGTCAAGAGCTCTGAGCTCCCCCAAACGCAGGCAACTCTTTTCCTCTCATCCCTATTCTTCTATCAACTCAGGGTGAAGAGGTGGTTGACATAGCAAGTCTGGTTCCGGCTTCTTTCAGCAAGCCCTTTAGGGAGGTAGCTGGCTTAGTAGGGGCTCCTGGAACTTTGAAGTGGGATACTTCACACTTTATGCTCTAGGCTTTGAGCCTTTGGTATAATTTAAGAACAACAGGAAAAATCCCACTCAACATCTTGTTTATCAGTTTGAGTTGGATCAAAAGCAATTTACATAGAAGAGATGAACTTGAAGGAGAATAGGATGACACTTCGGATAAATTCAGGAGTCTGAGTAATATACACAGGTTAGATTAAGGTACATGAGAAGACCCACAAACAGATGGAAAGTAGGGGGGCTCCTGGGTTGCTCGGTTGGACATCTGATTCCTGGTTTTGGCCCAGGTCATGATTTTGGGGTCCTGGGATCAAGCCCTGCGCTGGGCTCCCTGCTCAGCACAGGCTGCTTGTCCCTCTCCCTCTGCTCCTCCCCCAGCTCATGTGTACTCCCTTTCTCTAAAATAAATAAAACTTTTTTTTTTTTTAAGAGACATGGAAAGTAGGGAGTGGGGGAAAAAACTTACAAGAGACAAAATCATACTTGAGGATATCAAGTACAAGGTAAGGATTTTGGCTTTGATCTATCTAATGGTGTTTTAGGAATATTAATCTAGCTATGGCATGAAGGGTAAATGAGAATGAAAAAGCCTGGAGGCAGCTAAGCCAACAGAATCTATTTTAATATTTCAGATATGCAATGCTGGCTAAAAGGAAGAGCTGGATGAAAAAAAAGAAAGGAATTTGGCATCCATAAAATGTTTTGAGGTCCTAAATCACAAAAATCTTTAATCCTTTTTAGAAAAGCTAAGACATTAAGATATCTTGAAATAATTATAGATATTATTATTGATACAGGGACAGAATCATGTTCACTGAAGTATAAATTCTGCCATATAACTAGGAGTTATTTATAGGGCTGCACATTGAGTGCTCCATAATGATTTGGCTCTGAATGGGCCATAAGTTGGTAGTGAGTTGATAAAGACAGATATATTTCAATTTAATTTTTTCCAGTGGCTGGGCTGCTTTATTGAACAAAAGAATTTGAAATCTTCATGCCTATCTAAAAATGGAATCTGGATGTGAACTGGCTTTTTTCTTAAGCTTACACTGTTACTCATTCCTAAGTGATGGAAATTAGATGCTGCATGCATTTATGCCATTAAAGGAAATCTTTTCTCTCTGTGATATTTTGTTTATGAAGATCACTACTTAAAAACATGTTCTAGGAGCCTAAGAGAAGGTTCAACAACATGGAAATCTACTTATATCACAGAGGGAAGTTGAGTTTGGGAGTTCCAGGGCCCATGCAGTAGATCAATGATACCATTAAGGATGCCATTAAGGATGAACATTTTTAATACTTCCATTTCACTGTCCATACCATATCAGAGGGATATCTCCTCATGTCCACAAAATGGCTGCTATAGTAACAGTGATCATGTCCTCACACTATAACATCTAAAGCAGAAAGGAGATGAACAGAAAAGAGCTTTCTTTGTATACCCGCTCTCTCTTCTATTAGGGAAAATGATTCCTTCAAAAGTATCCAATAGACTGCTCTTTATGTCTCAGTGGATAAAACCGGGGTCATATGCTCAACTCTAGACTAATCTTAGACTAAGGGAGCACTACTTGGCCCAGTATCTTCTAAATAAAAGCAGGATCTTATCAGAAAGGAAAAAGGGAGAATGGCTGAAAGGCAGGCAACCAATATTGATTACCATACCCTCCTTCCAAAATAGAGATAGATATAATAGAAAGTGCTGTGAAATAATAGATCAACAAAATGTTTCACTCTGCCTATGAGAACTAGAGATGGCTTTTTAAGGAATGGTACATTTAAGCTGAGTACTGAAGGGTAAATAGAAGTATATATATCAGACAAAGGATCAATATCTCAGAAATTCAGAGATAACAGACCTTAAAGAATATTAGAAAAAATTACATTTAACATGTACTCTTTCACAGTATTTTCCAAATCTGCCTCATTCCTTTCTATGACTTCTGTCTCCAGCCAAGTCAAAGCCAATAGAGCTTGGGTCTCTTTGGGTTGGTCAATAATGATTTTATGCTGTAGGAGGTCCAAGAAATATAAATGCAAAAACTACATTTTTACCAGCTGACCAAATGCTCTTTTGACCAAATAAGATAATAAAGCACATGGTATACACACTGTAAGGGACCTCAAATATTTGTTCCTTTTCCAGCTCCCTTTCTCTCTCTTTCGGTCTTCCCCATTTATTAATTATCTTGCACTCTTGTTTTAGGGAATGCCAAAAGTGAAAAGCTAGAACTTTGATTCTTCTGACAGTAATGAAATAGAAACTGCAGGATATCATGTGATAGAGACCACAGACTTATTCAGATTAAAACTATATTAGGGATCCCTGGGTGGCGCAGCGGTTTAGCGCCTGCCTTTGGCCCAGGGCGCGATCCTGGAGACCCGGGATCGAATCCCACATCGGGCTCCCGGTGCATGGAGCCTGCTTCTCCCTCTGCCTTTGTCTCTGGAGCGTGCTCTCTCTCTCTCTGTCTCTCAGTCTTTCATGAATAAATAAATAAATAAAATCTTAAAAAAAAAAGATTAAAACTATATTAATCATTCTTTGCTGTGTAACAAGTTATCCCAAAGCTTAGTGGTTTTAAAACAACAATAAGTTTGTATTGTCTCACATAGTTTCTGTAAGTCTGGAATTCAGGAGTAGCCTAGCTGGGTGGTTTCAACTCAGGGTCTTTTGTGAGGTTGTAATTAAGATGCCAGATGGATCTGTAGTCATTTGAGGGCTTGAATGGGGCTAGAGGATCTGCTTCCAACATAATTTATTCATGTGGCTGCTGGCAGGAAGCTCCAATCCTCTCCCTGTGACCTCTTCATATGGCTACTTAGTACATGGAGGCAGGATAGAGTGTCAGAGAAAACACAGATTGTTAGATGTTAGGATAACTAGATATGAAGTGAACTTGGATCCTTATTTTCCATCATATATAAAGGAAAATATCATAAAGAATAAAGACCTAAACACAAAAGATAAAATTATAAAACTAATGGAAGGAAATATAAAAGAAGTCTTTTGAGATCGTTGGGGTGGGAAAATATTTCTTAAACTAGACTCTGAAAGCACAGATTATAAGGTAAAAAAATAATGGATGCAATTGCATTAAGGATTCTGTTCAACAGAGAAAATCAGAGACAGATGAACAGATGGGTCACAGACAGGAAGATGTCTGCAATGTTTTAATACATATATAATAAACAAGGGACTCCTGAGGATCGACATGGAAAAAGCGGGAAACAATAATAAAATGATAAATGATTTGAATATGCATAATTACTAATTAAGAAGGCTAAAAACTTGAAAAAAAGAAGGCTGAAAGACTAGTAAGCTTACGATGAGATGGTCAATCTCTCTAATGATCAGAGAAGTGCAAATTAAAACAACAATCAGATACTTCCATACTCCAATAAGATTGGTGTATAGAAAAACGTATTGAATAAAACCAAGTGTTGGTAAAAAAAAAAATGGAAAACAGGAAATCCTTGTGTGCTGTTGTTATGAATTTGAAATGGAATTGCCACTTGAGAAAGCAATCTGTTAGTGAAGGGGTGCATGTGCACACCTAGAACCTAGCAATCCCACTTTGGCGTATATCTGCAGAGAAACTGCTGCACATGTTTATGGGGAGCATGTGCGGGACAACACTGCTTGTGGTAGAAACTTGCTGGAGGCACCCTAGGTCACCATCAGTAGAGCAATGGAGAAGTAAAAGTGCTTGACAGAATACAGAATTCAGGAGCTCAGAACCAGATGTGCCTGTATGACATGGACAGATCTTTCTACAGATTTTTCTGCTTCATAAGGGCAGAAAGTAGGTCAGTAGTTTCCAAGGGCTGGAGAAAGGGAAAATAGGGAATAATTGCTAATGGGTTTGAGATAATGAAAATATTTTAGAATACTGAAAATATTCTGGAATCAAATAGTGGTGATTACTGTGCAATGTTGTGACCACACCAAAAACCGCCACATTTTACACTTAAAAAATTGGTAAACACATCCACTGGAGAAAATACAGATAATCAAAAAATTTTTTTAATTATGCTAAATGAAAAAAATAAATTAAATCTGATCTAAGATGATATGTGTAAAATATATATATATATATATATATATATATATATATATATATATATATATATATATGAAGCCCCTGGGTGGCTCAGTCAATGGAGTGTCCAACTCTTGGCTTCAGCTCAGATCATGATCTCAGGGTCTAGGATCCAGCCCCCTGAATCAGGCTCTATGCTCAGTGCAGAGTCTGTTTGTCCCTCCCCATCTGCTCCTCCCTGGTTCACATACTCTCTCTCTTCAATAAATAAATAAATAAATAAATAAATAAATAAATAAATAAATATAAATAAATATAAATAAAAATAAATAAAAATAAATAAAAATAAATAAAAATAAATAAAAATTAAAAAAATAAAAATAAAAATAAATAAATAAATAAATCTATCTTAAAGAAAAAAACTAAAACCAAATACATGTATTCACCAAACACTATATATCACTCAATGATACTTACATAACCAAAGACACACTAAATACATTAAAGTGGGTGCCTGGGAATTGGGTGAGAGAAACTAGAATTGGAATTGGAATAGAAAATGGTGAATAAAGAAGTATCATAAAATAATAAAACAGGAATGGGGACTGCAGTAGACAGACTGATGCCTCTCTAAAGATATCCATATGCTAATCCTAGCAACAGGTGATATGTTTTCTTACATGGCAAAAGGGACTTTGCAGATAGGATTAAATTAAAGATTTAAAAATAGGGATATTATCGTAGATTATCTGGGTGAGCTCAATGCAATCATAAGGATATTTAAGAGATGGAAAAAGGAGATAAATGAGCCAGAGACGATGATGTAATGATGGAAGCACGGGGCGGGGCTGGGAGGTGGGGGCTAGAAGGTCAGAATGATACATTCATTGGCTATGAAGATGAAAGAGGTCCATGAGCCAAGAAATGTGGGCAGCCTCTCAACAGTGGGAAATCAAGATTCTTCCCTAGAGCCTCCAGAAGGAAAGCAGCTTTACTGACGTCTTAGTTTTAGTTCATGTGACCTATTTCAGACTTATGACCTTCGGAATTATAAGGTAATAAATTTGTGTTGTTTTAAGTCATTAAATTTATGGCTGTAACAGCAATAGAAAATTTATATAGAGACTTGCTCAGAGCAAAGCCAATACTCTGCTGGAACTGGAGAGAATAATGAACTCAATTATCTATACAGAAAGTCCAAAAAGGAAAAAAAAGCCCATCATCCCCCATAAACAATTAGTACTTGGTTCATTCTGTTTGTTCTAAGAAGTAGCACGTAGTGGCGATTATAACCTAAACTTTCTAAAATATAAGTTTAATACATTTCACAATTTTGTAAGTATAAAAAGTACCCTCTTTTCACCAATTACCATGGATATTTGGTTTTTGTTTGTATCAACTGCTTGGGCTGCTATAAAAAAATACTACAGGCTGGATGGCTTAAAAAACACATTTATTTTCTCACATTTCTGGAGGCTAAAAGTCCTAGATCAAGATCTGAAAAGGCCCATTCTTAGTAAGAGCTCCCTTTCTGACTTGTAGATGACTACCTTCTTGCTATGTCCCCATATGGCCTCTCCTAGGTGTGTTCTCAAAGAAGGTGGGGAAGAGGAGAGAGGTCTCTGGCATCTCTTCTCATAAAGACACTAATCCTACTGGATCAAGACCCCACCCTTATAGCCTCATTTAAACTTATTTACATCTGTAGAGACCCTATCTCCAAATACAGCTATACTGGGAGTTAAGGCTTCAGTATATGAATTTAGGGGGGAGTTACAAACATTCAGTCTATAATATTGTTTTAGTGGATTCATTTTATGTAATGTTCTTAAGGGACATTTTTGCAACCTTAGACAGTTTTGTTAATTAATTTAAAATTTCTGTTAAAAAAGTAAGTTGTATAAGGGAAGATAAATTGTTTGTTTTACTCCCTCTTATATTCCTAGTTTCTAGAACAGAGCTTAACATATTTTAGGGGTTCATTAAATATTTGCTGAATGAATAAATTAATTAATCAGTGAATGGAAACTCTCCTCTAGGCTTTCAGTTGGTAGATAATAGCAATCACAGAAAAGAACCAATCCCAGAACTTTCCATTTCTGGACAAGAATTTTTGGATCATTACTTAACCCTCAACAAGATTCAGATGGAAAGAGTCATTGCAGATAGATTTCTAAGATTTCTATCATTAAGTAAATAATACCTTCTGCTATGCCTTACATAATTTGTCCAAAAAAAATAAAAAAAAAAAACAACTACAGAAGTCCATATGTTATTTGACAATTACGGATGTCCTTTCATGAAAGATGAGAGCAAAAATCTATCAGGCCCATTAACAAATCAAAGGATAGCTTTCCGTGAATAGAAATTTACTGTGAGGGGGGGTCCAGATGTTGGATTTCACAGACAAAAACTTCAAAGAAAGTATTATAAATATGTTCAAAGAATTAAATATATGGTGATAACAAACAAATTGGAAATATTAACATGTAAAAGTTATCAAAAATTGAAATTTGAGAGTTGAAAAGTACAATTGAAGTGAAAATTTCACTAGATAAGATCAACATTAAAATTGAGATGGTAGAAGAAAGAATCAGTAAACTTGAAGACAGATCAGTAGAAATGATTCAATCCAAAGACTAGAGATAAAAAGGATAAAGGAAAATAAATAGAGCATCAGAGACTTTCAGGATAATAGTAAGAATTCCGACATGTGTTAATGGGAGTCCCTGAAGAAAAAGAGAAAGAAAATAAGTAGGAAAAATATTTGAAGAAATAATGGCTGAAACCTTTCCAGAATTGATTTAAGAGAAACAAAACAAACTTATAGATAGAGAATCTCAACAAACCCCAAATAAGATAAAAATAAAGAGAACCACACCTAAACTCATGATACCCAAACTCCCAAAAGCTAAGAACAAGGAAAAAATTATGAAAGCTTCAAAAGAACAATGACTCATTATGCATGGAGGGAGGGAATAAAAATATAACTACTGGCTAACTTCTCCTCAGAAACAAAAGAGGATACTGAATCTACAGATTCAAGGTGCTGAAAGAAAGAAATGGAAGAGATCAATTAGGAATTCTATATCCAATGAAACTAGTCTTCAAAGATGAAGGTAAAATATTTACATAGAAATAAAAACTGAAAAAAAAAAAAGAAATAAAAACTGAGAGAAGTTGTTGCTAGCAGACCTGTCTTCCAAGAAATATTAAAAGAAATTATGCTTGACAATAACTTGGATTTGCAGGGAGGAAAGAAGAGCATGGGAAATAAAAAACATGTAGGTAAATATAAAAGGCCATATAATTTTTCTTTCTTAATTTCTTTGAAAAATATGTTTGTTCAAGGCATGAATATATTGCTATTCAGTTTATAACATATATAGGTATGATATATATGATAATAATAGCATAAAGCAAAAAGGAGGAAATGGAGTTCTGGTGAAACATATTTTACCAGAATTAAATAAGTACTAACCTATCCTTGGGAAATCTATTAACCTAATCTTATACCTAAAGGAACTAGAAAAAGAACAACAAAACCTAAAACCAGCAAAAGGAAGGAAATAATAAAGATTGGAGCAGAAATAAGTGACACAGAAACTAAAGAAGCAGGACAGATCAATGAAACCAAGAGCTGGTTCTTTGAAAAGATCAACAAAATTAATAAACCTCTAGCCAGACTGAGAGAGAGAGAGAGAGAGAGAGAGAGAGAAAATTCAAAATTACAAATGAAAGGAGAAATAACCACCAACACCACATAAATGCAAACAATTGTAAGAGAATAGTATTAAAAACTATATGCCAAAAAATTGGACAACCTAGAAAAATGGATAAATTCTTAGAAACATATAACCTATCAAAACTGAAGCAGGAAGAAATAGAAAATAAGAACAGACCAATTACCAGCAAGGAGATTGAATCAGTAATCAAAAAACTCCCAACAAACAAAAGTCCAAAAAGTAGATGGCTTCACAAATGAATTCTACCAAATACTTAAAGAAGAATTAATACCTATTTTTCTTAAACTATTCCAAAAAAATGCAAGCAGCAGGAAAACTTCCAAATTCATTCTATGAGGGCAGCATTACCCAAAACTAAATTAAAAAAAAAAAAAGAACAGAGGCCAACATCTCTTACGAACATAGATGCAAAAATCCTCAACAAAATAATAGTAAACCAAATCCAAAAATTCACTTAAAAAATCATCACAATCAAGTGGGATTTATTCCTGGGATGCAAGAGTAGTTTGTAAATCAATTAACATGATACATCACTTCAATAAAAGGATAAAAATCATATGATCATTTCAATAGATGCAGAAAAAACATTTGACAAAGTACAACATTTATTCATATAAAAGCCCTCAACAAAGTAGGTTTAGAGGTAAAATTTCTCAACACAATAAAGGCCATATATGGGGCATCTGGGTGGCTTAGGGGTTGAGCATTGGCCTTTGGGTCAGGTCATGATCCAGGGGTCCTGGGATGAGTCCTGAATTGGGCTCGCCACAGAGAGCCTACTTCTCCCTCTGCCTATGTCTCTCTGTCTCTCATGAATAAATAAATAAAATATTAAAAAAAATAAAGGCCATATATGGAAATCCCACAGTAAACACCACACTCCATGGGGAAAAACAGAACTTTTCTAAAGACAGGAACAAGGCAAGGATATCCACTCTCACCACTTTTATTCAACATAGTACTGGAAGTCCTAGCCACAGCATTCAGAGAACAAAAAAGAAATAAAAGTCATCCAAATCAGGAAGGAAGAAGTAGAAACTCTCATTATTTGCCGATGACATGATGCTATATATAGAAAACACAAAGAACTCCACCAAAAAAAAAATACTAGAACTGATAAATGAATTTAGTCAAGTTGCAAGATAAAAAGAAATTGATGTGTAGAAAACTGTTATATATCTATACACTAATTATGAAGCAGTAGAAAGAGAAATTCAGAAAACAATCCCATTTACAACTATACCAAAAATAGTAAGATACCTAAAAATAAACCTAACCAAAGAGGCGAAAGACCTGTACTCTGAAAACTATAAAACATTGATGAAAGAAATTGAAGAAGACACAAAGAAATGGAAAGACATGTTCATGGACTAGAAGACAAATATTGTTAAAATGTCTTTACTACCCAATGTAATCTATATATTCAATGCAATCTCTACCAAAATACCAAAAGGATTTTTCACAGAACTAGAACAAATAATCCTAAAATTTGTATGGAAATACAAAAGGCCCTGAAATGCCAGAGCAATCTTTTTTTTTTCTTTTAAAGATTTTATTTATTTATTCATGAGAGACAGAGAGAGAGAGAGGCAGAGACACATGCAGAGGGAGAAGCAGGCTCCCTTCAGGGAGCTCGTTGTGGGACTCAATCCCAGGACCCCAGGATCATGCCTTGAGCTGAAGGCAGATGCTCAGCTGCTGAGCCACCCAGGAATCCCCAGAGCAATCTTTAAAAAAGCAAACCTGGAGGCATCACAATTCTGAATTTCAAGTTATGTTACAAAGCTGTAGTAACCAAAACAGTATGATACTGGCACAAAAATAGAAACATAGATCAATAGAACAGAATAGAAAACCCAGAAATCAGCCCACAATTATATGGTTAATTAATCTTCAACAAAGAAGGAAAGACTATCCAATGAGGTAAAGATAGTCTCTTCAACAAATAGTCTTGGGAAAACTGTCCAGCTACTGCAAAAGAATGAAACTGGACTACTTTCTTATACCAAAATGGATTAAATAAATGGATTAATAAACCCAAAATGGATTAAAGATCTAGATGTGAGACCTGAAGTCATAAAAATCCTAGAAGAGAGCACAGGCAATACTGTCTCTGACACTGACCATAGCAAACATTTTTCTACATATGTCTTCTGAGGCAAGAGAAAGAAAAGCAAAAATAAACTATTGAGACTACATCAAAATAAAAATTTCCTGCACATTTAAGGAAACAATCAACAAGACAAAAAGGCAACC
Source organism: Canis aureus (assembly GCF_053574225.1). NCBI lineage: Eukaryota > Metazoa > Chordata > Mammalia > Carnivora > Canidae > Canis > Canis aureus. The sequence continues at coordinate 54,415,119 of NC_135614.1, forward strand.
TACTGAATGGGAGAAGATACTTACAGATGATATATCCAAAAAAAGGTTAGTATCCAAAATATATAAAGGACTTATACAACTCAACAGCCAAAATCCCCCAAATAATCCAATTTAAAAAGGGTCAGAGGCATGAATATTCATTTCTCGAAAGAAGACATAGAGATGGCCAACAGATACATGAAAAGATGCTCAACATCACCGATCCTCAGGGAAATGCAAATCAAAACTACAATTAAATATCACCTCAACCTGTTGGAATGGCTAACATAAAAAGCTCCAGAAACAATAAATGTTGCCAAGGATGTGGAGAAAAAGAAACCTTCTTGCACTATTAGTGGGAATGCAAACTGGTGCAGCCACTGTGGAAACAGCATGGAGATTCCTCAAAAAGTTAAAAATAGAACCACCCTACTATCCAGTAATTGCACTACCGAGTGTTTACCTAAATAAATAAAAACACTAATTCAAAGGGATACATGCACCTCTATGTTTATTGCAGCATTATTTACAATAGCCACATTATGGAAGCAGCCTGTGTCCATCAACAGATGAATGGATAAAGGAGATGTGAGATAGGTATTATTCAGCCATAGGAAAGAATGAAATCTTACATTTGTAACAAGAATGAGGCTAGAAAGCTAACTAATAGGAAAGTGATTGGATGGGAAGAGGTATATCAAGGAAACACTAACCACAAGAAAGCTGGAGAGGCTGTATTAAAATAGACTTTAAAAAAATCGCTAGAGACAGAGAGGAACATTTCATAATGACAACAGGGCAAATTTATCAAAAAGATATCGCAATTCCAAATAAACTTGCATCTAACAAGAGAAACCCAAGAGGCCAAAATTTTTAGCTTTGAAAGGAGAAAACAGACTATTCAGTAATTACAGTTGGATATTTCAACATTTCTCTCTCACTGATAATATAACTAGACAGCAAATCACAAAGGATATAGAATACTTGAACAATACTATTAAACAACTAGAACACTCCACCCAACAACAGTAGAATATACATTCTTTTCCAGTACACATTAAAGATTCTCTAGAATATACCATATGCTAGGTGATAGGACAAGTGACAATACATTTATAAGGGTTGATATCATACAAATATGTTCTCTGACCATAGTGGAATTATTTTAAGATTTATTTATTCATGAGAGACACACACAGAGAGAGAGGCAGAGACATACACAGAGGGAGAAGCAGGCTCCTCATAGGGAGCCCAATGTGGGACTTGATGCCGGATCCTGGGATCACACCTGTGCCTCAGGCAGACACTCGGCTGCTGAGCCACCCAGGTGTCCCACCATAGTGGAATGAAATTAGAAACCAATAATAGAAGCAAATCTGGAAAAGCTCTATATTGTTGGAAATTAAACAATATGCTTCTAAATAATTCATGAATCAAGAAGAAATCACAAGAGAAATTTAAAAATTTCTTCTTTTGGGGTGCAATCTTTTGGGTTTTCCACATAGAGTATCATGTCATCTCTGAAGAGTAAGAGTTTGACTACTTTGCTGATTTGGATCCTTTTATTTCTTTTTGTTGTCTGATTGCTGAGGCTAGGACTTCTAGTACTATGTTGAACAACACTGGTGAGAGCGGACATCCCTATTGTATTCCTCTCATTAGGGGAAAAGCTTTGTTTTTCCCCATTGAGAATAATATTCACTGTGGGCTCCTTGTATATAGCTTTTATGATATTGAGGTATGTTCCCTTTATCCCTACACTTTGGGGAGTTTTAATCAAGAAAGGATACTGTACTTTGTCAAATGCTTTTCCTGCATCTACTAAGAGGATCATATAGTTCTTGCCCTTTCTTTTATTAATGTAGTGTGTATCACATCAATTGATTTGTGGATGTTGAACCACTCTTGCAGCCCAGAAATAAATCCCATTTGGTCATGGTAAATAATGCTTTTAATGTACTGTTGGATCCTATTAGCTAGTAGATACTAGCCAATCTTGGTGAAAATTTTTACATCCATGTTCATCAGGGATATTGGTCTGTAATTCTCCTTTTTGGTCTTGCCTTGGGATCAAGGTAATGCTGGCCTCATAGAAAGTCTGGAAGTTTTCCTTCCATTTACATTTTCTGAAACAGCTTTACAAGAATATATATTAATTATTTTAAAAAATATTTGGTAGAATACCCCTGGGAAGACACAGGTCCCTCCACTGTTATTTGTTGGGAGATTTTTGATGACTGCTTCCATTTCTTTGCTGGTTAGGGTCTGACAGGTTTTCTATTTCTTCCTTTCTTGGTTTTGGAAGTTTATACAATTCTAGGAATGCATCCATTTCTTCTAGATTGCCTAATTTGTTGGCATATAGTTGCTCATAATATGGTCTTATAATTGTGTTTCTTCAGTGTTGGTTCTGATCTCTTCTCTTTCATTCATGATTTTATTTATTTGGGTCCTTCCTTTCTCTTTTCTTTTTGATAAGTCTGGCCAGGGGGTTTATTGATCTTATTAACTCTTTCAAAGATCCAACTCCGAGTGAAATAAGTCAATCAGAGAAAGACAAACATTATATGGTCTCATTCATTTGGGGGATATAGGTAATAGTGAAAGGGAACAAAGGGGAAAGGAGAAAAAATAAGTGGGAAATATCAGAAAGGGAGACAGAACATGGAAGACTCCTAACTCTGAGAAACAAAATAGGGGTGGTGGAAGGGGAAGAGGGCGGGGGGTGGGAGTGACTGAGTGGCGGGCACTGAGATGGGCACTTGACGGGATGAGCGCTGGGTGTTATTCTGTATGTTGGCAAATTGAACACCAATAAAAAATAAATTTATTATTAAAAAAAAAAAAACAAAGATCCAGCTCCTAGTTTTGTTGATCTGTTCTACCATTCTTCTGGTTTCTATTTCACTGATTTCTGCTCAAATCTTTATTAATTCTTTTTCTCTTATGGGTTTAGGTTTTATTTGCTGTTCTTTCTCCAGTTCCTTTAGGTATACGGTTAAGTTGTGTATTTGGTTGTATATTTGAGACCTTGTTTCTTAAAAAAGGCTTGTATTGCTATATACTTCTCTCTTAGGACTGCCTTTGCTGCATCACGAAGGTCTCAAACAGTTGTGTTTTCATTTTCACTAGTTTCCATGAATTTTTAAAATTCTTCTTTAATTTCCTGGGTGACTCATCCATTCCTTAGGAGGATGCTCTTTAACCTCCGTGTATGTGAGTTCTTTCCAAATTCCCTCCTATGACTGAGCTCTAGTTTCAAAGCATTATGGTCTAAAAACATGCAGAGAATGATCCCAATCTTTTGGTACTGGTTGAGACCTGATTTATGATCCAGTATGTAATCTCTTCTGGAGAATGTTTCATGTGCACTTGAGAAGAATGTGTATTGTGTTGCTTTAGGATGGAGGGCTCTGAATATACCTGTGAAGTCCATCTGGTCCAGCGTGTCATTCAAAGCCCTTGTTTCCTTGCTGATCTTCTGCTTAGATTATTTGTCCATTGCAGTAAGTGGGGTGTGAAATTCCCTACTATTATTGTATATTAGCAATGTGCTGCTTTAATTTTGTTACTAGTTAGTTTATATAATTGGTTGCTCCGTATTAGGGCCATAAATGTTTACAATTGTTAGGTCTTATTGAATAGACCCTTTAATTATTATATAGTGTTCTTCCTCATCTCTTATTACAGTATTTGGGCTAGAACTCAAACAGGAATTCAGCAAAGTGGCAGGATACAAAATCAATGCGCAGAAACCAGTTGCGTTCTATACACTAACAATGAAATAGAAGAAAGAGAAAATAAGGAATCAATCTCATTTACAATTGTACCAAAAACCTAGGAATAAACCTAACCAAAGAGGCAAAATATCTGTACTCTGAAAACTACAGAACAGTCATGAAAGAAATTTAGAAAGGATAGGAAGAATATTGTTAAAATGTCTATGCTACCCAGAGCAATCTATACATTCAGTGCAATCCCTATCAAAATACCATCAACTTTTTTTACAGAGCTGGAACAAATAATTCTAAAATTCATATGGAACCAGAAAAGACCCTGAATAGCCAAAGGAATGTTGAAAACCAAAGCTGGTGGCATTACAATTCCAGACTTTCAGTTCTACTACAAAGCTGTAATCACCAAGTGCAGTACTGGCATAAAAACAGACACATCAATGGAACAGAATAGAGAACCTAGGAATGGACCCTCAACTCTATGGTCAGTCAACTAATTTTCAACAACAGAAAAGAATATCCAATGGAAAAAAGACAGTCTCTTCAACAAACGGTGTTGGGAAAGTTGGATAGTCACATGCAGAAGAATGAAACTGGACCACTGTCTTACACCATACACAAAAATAGACTCAAAATGGATGGAGACCTAAATGTGAGACAGGAATCCATCAAAATCCTAGAGAAGAACACAAGCAGCAATCTCTGTGACCTTGGCTGCAGAAACTCCATGCTAGACATGTCTCCAAAGAAAGAGAAACAAAGGCAAAAATGAACTATTGGGACTTCATCAAGATAAAAAGCTTTTGCACAGCAAGTGAAACAGTTGACAAAAAAAAAAAAAAAAAAAAGTTGACAGAATGGGAGAAGATATTGGCAAATGCCTTATCAGATAAAGGGCTAATACCCAAGATTTATAAAGAACTTATCAAACTCAACACTCAAAGAACAAATAATCCAATCAAGAAATGGGCAGAAGACACAGACATTTCCCCAAAGAAGACATACAAATGGCCAACAGTCACATGAAAAAATGCTCCACATCACTGGGCATTAGGGAAATACAAATCAAAACCACAGTGAGATACCACCTCACACCAGTCAGAATGGTTAAAATTAACAAGTTAGGAAATGACAGATGTTAGCAAGGATGCAGAGAAAGGGGAGCCCTCTTACACTCTTGGTGGGAATACAAGTTGACACAGTTACTCTGGAAAATAGTATGGAGGTTCCTCAAAAAGTTGAAAATAGAGTTATCCTATGACCCAGCAATTGCACTACTAGGGATTTGCCCCAAAGATACAAATGTAGAGATCCAAAGGGGCACCTGCACCCCAATGTTTATAGCAGCAATGTCCACAACAACCCAACTATGGAATGAGCCCAGATGTCCATCAAGAGATGAATAAAGAAGATCTGGTATATATATTACACTACGGAATATTACTCAACTAACAAAAAAAGGGAAATCTTGCCATTTGCAACAATGTGGATGGAACTGGAGGGTATTATGCTAAGCAAAATAAGTCAATCAGAGAAAGACAGTTATCATATGATCTCACTCATATGTGAAATTTAAGGATAAAACAGAGGGTCATAGGGGAAGGAAGAGAAAAATAAAAGAAGATGAAATTAGAGAGGGAAACAAACCATAAGAGACTCTTAAATCACAGGAAGCAAACTGAGGGTTGCTGGAAGGGAGTGGGATGGGGAAACGGGTTAACTGGGTGATGGACATTAAAGAGGGCACATGATAAAATGAGCACTGGGTATCATGTAAGACTGATAAATCACTGACTTCTACTTCTGAAACTAATAATACACTGTGTGTTAACTGAATTTAAATAAAAAATAAAAATATAATAAGCAAGAAAAGCATCTCTACTGGATGAACATAAAATCATGACATATTAAAACTAATAGGATATAGGTAAAGCAGTACACAAGAGGGAAATTCATAGCTTTAAAATGTTTGTATCAGGAAGGAAATGAGATTTAAAATCAATAACCTAAAAAAAAAAAAAAACAATTAACTAAGCTCTCAACTTAAGAAATTAGAAAAGAAGAGCAATTAAACCCAAAGTAAGTAAAAGGAAGGAAATAATAAAGATCTCAACAGAAATCAATGTTTTAAAAAAACAGCAAAACACTAGACACAATCAATAAAACTGATCGTTCTTTCAAAAGATCTACAGAATTGATAAAATGTTAGTAAAATGACCAAGAGAAAAAGAGAAAAGACAAATTACCAAAATTAGGAACGAGAGAGGAAATATTCTGCACCCTACAAAATTAAAAAGATTAAAAAGGAATATTATAAGCAATCTTATGCCAATAATTCGACAACTTAGTTGAAATGAACAAATTTGCAGACAGAAATGACAAAATTAACTCCAAATGAAATACAAAATCTGAATGGGCTAATATCAAGTAAAGACATTACTTAATTGAATTACTGAAAAATATAGGCAAGTTGAGGCCCAGATGGCTTTCTTTACTGATGAATTTGTTTTTTTTTTTTTTAGATCCATTTATTTATTTGAGAGAGAGGAAGAGAGAAAGTGAGTGTGCAGGGGGAGGAGCAGAAGAAGAGAAATCCTCAAGCAGACTCCCTGCTGAGCATGGAGCCCAACCTGATACCCAATCCCAGGAACCTGAGACATGACCTGAACTGAAATCAACAGCTAAACACCTAGTTGACTAAGCCACTCAGACATCCCTTTACTGGTGGATTTTATCAACATTTAAGGAATTATTAATAGCAATTACATAAAAACTCTTTAAAAAACAGAAGAGAACACTTTCCAGCTCATTTTACCCTGATACCAAAGCTGCACAGATATTAGAAAACTATAGACCAATACCTTTCATGAATATAAATGTTAAAATTCTTTTTTAAAAAGATTTTATTTATTTATTCATGAGAGAGAGAGAGAGAGGCGGAGACATAGTCGGAGGAAGAGGCAGGCTCCCTGTGAGAAGCCTGATATGGGACTCCATCCCAGGACCTCAGAATCGCGACCTGAGCCAAAGGCAGATGCTCAACCACTGAGCAACCCAGGTGCCCCAAATGTTAAAATCCTTAAAAAAATAGTGATTGTCTCCAGTAATGTATAAAAAGGATTATATATTATGACCAGGTAGGGTTTACCCAGATTAGCTTAACATCTAAATATCACTTAATGTAATGCATATATTAATAGGATAAAGCCAAAGTCAGCAATCTACAGCCCACAGACCAAATTTGGTATGTCTTTTGTCTCAGTAAATACAGTATTATTGGAATACAATTATGCCCATTCATTCACATGTTATCTATAATTGCTTTCATGCTATAAGAGCAAAATTGATTGATTGAAACAGAGATCGTGTAGCTCACAACACTAAAAATATCTACTATACGGTCCTTTTAAAAAATATTGCTGACGCCTGGAATAAAGAAGAAAGTCATATGATAATTTCAACAGATGTGGAAAATACATCTGACAAAATCCAACAAACATAATAAAGCTTTCAACAAATTAGGCCTAGAACGAAACTTTTTTAATTTCATAAAGGGCAGCTATATACAAAACCTACAACTAACACCATACTTAAAGATGAAAGACAATGCTTTCCCCCAATATTAGGTACAAAGCAAGGATGTCCACTCTTTCCACTTCTATTCAACATTGGACTGGAGCTTCTAGCCAGTGCAACAGGCAAGAAAATGTGAATATAATATCAATAAACAACCAATTAGAAATTAAGTTAAGAAAAATTTATATTCACAACAGTATACAAATATTCGGGACTAAATTTAACAAAAGAAGTGCAGACTATACATACCAAAAATTATAAGACATTGTCAAGAAAAATTAAAGACCAAAATCAATGCAGATATGCCTAAAGTCTGCAAATTGGAAGACTCAATGTTATTAAGATATCTATTTTCTCAAAACTGACCCAAAGATTCAATGGAATTCTTATGTAAATACCAATGGACTTTGCTGTGTAAATTGATAAGCTAATGCTGAAATTTACATAGAAATCCTAAAGACCAAAAACAGCTAATATGGTTTTTAAAAAGAACTAAGTTTGAGGACTTATTTGACCTAATTTCAAAATTTACCATAAATCTGTAGTAATCAAGACAGTGCAGTGTCACATTTATAGAGAAAAACCTTTTTAACTTTAGGTTAGGCAAAAATTTCTTCGATATGATGACAGGCATATTGCTAAATTAGACTCCATCAAAGTTTAAAACTTGCTCTTCAAAAGACACCATTAAGAATGAAAAATAAGAAGAATGAAAAGAAGTCACAGACTGGAAGAAAATATTTGCAAACATACATCTAATAAAGAACCTGCATCCAGAACATATTAAGAAACCCTGAAAAAGAATCCCTAAAAAATCAAAATTAAGAAAACCAACAACCAAATCTAAGAAAATGGGCGAAAAGACTTTAATAGACAGTAGGCAATGAAAATATATGAATAGCAACTAAGCATATGAAAAAACACTGTCATTATTCATTGTGAAAATGTAATTTTATTAAAGATTATATTTATTTATTTGAGAAAGAGAACACAAGAGAGCAGAAAGCAATCACAAGTGGGGGGAGGGCAGAAGAAGAAGCAGACTGAGCAGGAAGCCCCATGAGGGGTTCAATCCCAGGATCTGAGGATCCTGAACCAAAGGCAGATGCTTCATCAGCTGAGCCCCCCAGGCAACCTGTGAAATTGTCATTTTAAATCACAATTATTTACTGCTATGTATACTACATACCCACTTGAATGGCTAAGATTTAAATGACTTATGATACCAAATGTTGGAGAAGAAGCAGAGAAGCTGGGATCCTTATATATTGTGAGTGGAAATGTAAAATAGTACCTATTTTGCAAAGTAGTCTGACAGTTTTTAAAAATGTTATACATATACTTACCATATAACCTAGTAATTCTGTTCCTAGGTACCACAAATATTTGTATATGAGTGGACATGATATTCATAGCAGCTAAAATCTAGAAATAATCCAAAAACCCATCAGCAAGAAAGTAGATAAACAAGATGAGTGAAAGACATCTTACAACAGAATAACTATATACAATTTGGTACTTCCATACAACGGAATACAACTCTGTAATAAAAAAGGAATGAATTACTAATACATTCAACTTGGATGAGCTTCAAAAATAGTATGCTATGTTAAAGAAGCTAACAGTTAAGTTTACATATGATTCTGTTTAAATGAAATTTCTAGAAAAGGGAAAATTAGAGACAAAAGCACCTGGGGTTGGAGGTGGGGGCAGAGTTTTACTGCAAACAGAAACATGAGTGTTTTGGGTTTCATTTCTGAACTTTTTTGAGTTGATGGAAATGTTCTCAAATGAGACTGTAGTGATGGTTACACAACTTTATAAATTTATTAACACTCGTCAAATTGTACATTTAACTGTAAACTTATGATATAGAAATCAAAACTCAATGAAGTTACTTTCTGTTTAAAAACAAAAAGAAAAAAGAAAAAATAAATAAAAACAAAAAGATTGCTCTTTGCTTAAAATACACTCGCCATATACTATTTGTATTGCTGTTACACAGGAGTGTCCTATCACTTTTTAAAATTACTAATTCAGATTGGAATATGAAGTGTTCCTGCACAAAATCAATACTGACTTGATTCATTTCTCTGCCTCTTCTATCATTCCTGTGCACATACTTGGCTCTATAGTTCAACCCTAGCTCAGCAATTTTCAAAGTGTGGTTCAGAGACCAATTCTTTCTGAAAGCCTGCTAGGTTATTACTTTTTCCATAATAATTCTAAGACAATATTTGCCTTTTTCACTTTATTCTTTTATGAATGCACAGTAAGACTTTGCATATGACATATGAATCACAACAGATTGCATGAAGCAGACATGAGAATCCAACTGTTTTTTTTTTTTTTTTTTTTTTTTAACTAAGCCAGACAGATTTACAAAACCACTTGTCTGGTTTTAGGGAAAATATAGTTTTAGCATAAAAGTGTGTCATAGTAATATGTAATGGGTTTATTATTGATATTTTAAATGAATTGATAACTATTTTTAAAGTCCTCAGTTTTTATGGCAAATATTTATAGATAAAATCATACCGATAGATAAAAGAACAAAATTGGATAAATAAAAGCTTTTTGGAATCTTCAGTCATTTTGGTGGATGTAAAGGGTTCTGAGATAATGAAGTTTGAGAATCACTGCCCTTGTCCACCTGCCAGGTATAAGAATTCCTGTTTGCCACATCTGACAACAAGGGATTAGAGAACTGGGCAGATCTTCTTTGAAAGCTAACTTTGTCTTGGTTGCAAAAATCATCTGCTTCAAGATGAACCTATAGGTTTTAGTCAGGTCATCATTTAGAAATGTAGCAACTGTTAATCCAGATTTTTCTTTTTCTTGATGGAAATACGCAGAGTCCTAGAAAAGGAGAAACATAGTCATGGAAAGGACCTGAAGCAGCACCTAGCATAAGAATAAGCCCTTAAAATAGGTAGTAATTACTATGTTATTATTAGACTACAGCAGTTCTTATTTATCTAACACGTATTTATTAAATGCCTACTATAAGCCAGGCTCTATGGGTCAGCATTGAGGATTCAATAACGAGGAAAACACTGCCTGTCCTCAAGGAGTTTATAGTCAAGGAATGAAGTCAGGAGAGTAATGACATAAAGAAATACATAATTGGGGGGCACCTGGGTGGCTCAGTGATTGAGCATCTGCCTTCAGCTCAGATCGTGATCCTGGGGTCCTGGGATCCAGTCCCACGTTGGGCTTCCGCGTTGGGCTCCCAGGACGGAGCCTGCTTCTCCCTCTGCCTATGTCTCTGCCTCCTTCTTTGTGTCTCTCACGAATAAATAAAAATAAGACATACTTACGAATTGTGGAAGAGTTTTAAAAGAAGTGATGGACATCCAAGTGCATAAAGGAGATCTGACGTGATTTTCAGAATCAGACAAGATTTCTCCGAGGAAGTGACGGCTGAACTGCAAGTTGAAAAATAAGCAGGAAGAGGCAAGGAGACACAAGGGAGAAACAACATTCAAAGCCCCTTCAGGTAGAATGATGAAAGGCCAGTGTGGCTGGAGTCCACAGCGCCTGAGACATTTGGGGCTTTAATATGCTTTGCAGGTATATTAGACCTTTATCATGCGGTCAGCGGGGAGCCATGGGACTATTTAGGAGAATGCGGTGAGACAGAACCAGATTTTCACTTTTAAAAAGATCTCTGGCAGCTGGAACATAGAGGAACAAGGGTGAAAAACGGAGACTATCCACACAGCGATGGCTGTATCCAGGTGGAAGGTGATGGAGGCTTAGAACAGAGTAATGGCGGCGGAGCCCAAAGAAGCAAATGAGTGTGGGATGTTCTTTTTGCAAGTAAGTGATTAATTGTAAGTTCAACTAGTACAGTCACTGTACTAAAGGGGAGCTGCAAAATCTGCCCCCCCCCCCGCCCCCCAGGCACAGATCCCAAACCCCAACGTGATGCCCGGGGCCCTTTGCTGTATTCAGGCCGGGCAAGTCGCACGTACACGGCCTGGTGCCCCACCCTGCGTAAGGGGCTCACCCGACTTTATCCCCTGGAGGTCAGCGGAGTGGAACCGGGCCGTTTCCTGGCAACACCATTGTCGGGCTCCCCGGGCGGGGGAGGGGTAACTAAGGACAACGGCCGGCTGAGAACTCCGGAAGAGACGCCAAGTCAGACGGGGAAAATGGGCAGCACGTGGCACAGCGCAGGCCGCCGCGGGTGATTCGAGGGCTCAGCACGCGGCCGGAGCGGAGGGCGGGAGGGGCCGGAGAATGCGCCTGTGATTGGACAGCCGAGGGAACAGCGGCCCCTGTGATTGGACGAGGCCGGGCCCCAGGGCCGCTTCTGGCAGCGCGTAGGGTTCTGGGTAGCAAGGCCCTTGGAAGGGTCTTAACCGAAAGGGGGAGGGGGAAGGTCGCCAACAAACGGCTGAGCTCACAATCCGGGCCGGGGCCGGGCCGGGGCGTCCCCCTCCCCCCATGGAGAGGGCCAGGCCGGAGCCGCCGCCCCAGCCGCGCCAACTGCCGCGGACGACCCCGCCGCGCCCGCTCCGCCCTGCTCCTCCCCAGCCGCCGGTCGAGGGCGCCTCCTTCCGGGCTGCGGCCGCGGAGCTGCCGCCGTCGCCGCCTACCCCGTGCGCGGCCGCCATTGCGACCGTGGCCTCGTCGTGCGGGGAGGCCCAGGCGTCGGGGGTACAGCCCGCGGCACGGCGGCTGCTGCAGGTGAAGCCCGAGCAGGTGCTGCTGCTCCCGCCGGGGCCGCCGCTGGCTCAGGCCCGGGACGAAGGCGGCGTCCCCTCGCCCGCGCAGGCGCGGCTGCTGCAGCTGAGGCCCGAGCTGCTGCTGCTGCCGCCGCCGCCGCCGCCGCCCCCGCCCGCGTCCGACGGCGCCCCCTGCAGACCCGACTTGCACGCGGCGCAGCCCCGGGCCCTGCTCGTCAAGGCGGAGAAGCAGGAGCAGGGGCCCGGCTCGGAGCCGTCGCCGTCGGCGGGGACGCGGAGGCCTGCGGACGGGGGCCCTCGGGCCTCCAGGGCGGCCAAGCTGGAAGGCCCGGGGCCAGCTCTCGACGGCCGCCGGGGGGACCAGAAGAAGGGCAGGCTGGAGGCGGAGGCGGTCACGAGGGACGCGCCGAAAGGCGGGGAAGGCAAAAACCTGGCGGCCGTCAGAGAAGGGGTCATCAAAACGGAGGAGCCCGAGGGGCCCCGCGAGGACTGCAGACTGGGCGGGGAGCCCGCGTCCAATGGCCTGGTCCATGGCAGCAAGGAGGTCATCCTGGCCCAGCCGTCCAGCGCCTTTGGGCCCCACCAGCAGGATCTCAGGATCCCTCTGACTCTCCACGCGGTCCCCCCTGGGGCCCGGATCCAGTTTCAGGGACCTCCACCTTCAGAGCTGATACGGTTGACCAAGGTCCCCTTGACGCCAGTGCCTATTAAAATGCAATCTTTACTGGAGCCTTCTGTAAAAATTGAGACCAAAGATGTCCCGCTCACCGTGCTTCCCTCAGATGCAGGTATTAGACGGCAGGGGAATCTGGTTTTCACACTTCGTCGGTGTGGCCCCCTAGCTGATTTGTCAGCAGTTCAGAAGCCTAAACTATAAAAATAAAATCACGGAACTGATTCGTTACAGGGCAAAGTCTGCACAGGTATCACTTCCAATTGACTTGTACATATACCAGTAAAGTACACTAACATGTTCCAAGATTCCCAGGCATTTTTAAGAAAATCTGTTCTAAGGCCCAGTGAATGATGAGATTTAGAGGTGACCAATGTTTATACACAAAGTCGAAGTTTCCTCACTAGGTCACACAGCTATCTCAGCCGTCAGTTTCTATGCTGCACTTTGTAATAGTGTATTATGGTACTATTAGATATAGTGTACTAGAAGACACTATTATAGTAGATCAATGTTTTTTATAGGCATCAAGAAAACCTCAAATGGTGCTTAGTGAAAAAATTCATAATCAAAAGTTTATACTGAATTTGTGATTCAGGAGGCGATTCGTCTTCTTTAAAAATCAATGGTAAACATTTTTCAAAGAAAACAGTACATGATAAATGTAACGCTTTAGTATTCTAAAAGCTAAGGATTTATGGAAATATAGAAACTTAAAATACTTAGAATAAGCTAGGAAATGTTTTCTAAGAAATGACTAGTTAGCAGTAATGACTACAAATAGGTATTTTTATCTCTACCCATTATTTACGAATATGTAGTTAGAAAATTCTTTAAGATTTAATTCGGACAATTTTATGCTCATGAATGTCATGAAAAATCATTAATCATCAGTTCATATTTTAATTAACATTTATTTTTTTTCTTATTATTTTCCTTACTGATCTCACCCTCTTGGTTTTATAGACTTCATTTTCTAAAGGAGAGAAAGGGAAAGCTTTCCTTATAGTAATTTAGACTTTTGTGCATTTAAAAAGCTTGTATATATCAAGTTAACTAAAGAGAAACAAAATAAGTTTATAGAGAGTTGTTTTTGATGAATTACATAAGAGATATGAATTTAGCCACCTTTTTAAAATTGTAATTTCACCTGATTATGTGACTCTCAAAAAGCCACTTTTATTATTTTTCTTTTGTTTTTTCCTCCCAGGACATAGGATTAGTATCAATGACCCACCCTGGCAAAAGCTTCACCTTCCTAATGAAATAGACTATAGTATTATATTATTAATTTCTTTGCTTGAACAGGCACTACAGGAACATGTAAATGAGTTCCTGTAAACATTTAGGGAAAACGTAGCTAGTGCTAGGATTATAGTCATGAATAAGTCATAGATACTGTCCCTCAGTAATAGAGTATTTTTAATGGGAAAGAAACTAAATGTTAATTATTGGTAGAGGTATTACTAAAGCGCAAAGAAGTAACAAGCCAGCAGTTTACTGTTTCTTAACATTATTACTCCTACAATATCTTCAACAATATTATTCTTTTTGAGGAAAAGAAGAGTCATTCTAAGCCATAGTTTAGAATGCTGAGTTCAGGAGTTATGAGGCATTCTGGAATACTGGCAGTTCTTTGACTATATTTTCTCCAGTTAAAAAATATAGTTGAAGGCGCACTTCACTTTAACATTGTGTGTGTGTGTGTGTATGTGCGTTTGTGGCACATTAATTCAGTCTCTTAATTTTTGTCATGTAGGAATACCAGATACTCCCTTCAGTAAGGACAGAAATGGTCATGTGAAGCGACCCATGAATGCATTTATGGTTTGGGCAAGGATTCACCGGCCAGCACTAGCCAAAGCTAACCCAGCAGCCAACAATGCAGAAATCAGTGTCCAGCTCGGGTTAGAGTGGAACAAACTTAGTGAAGAACAAAAGAAACCCTATTATGATGAAGCACAAAAGATTAAAGAAAAGCACAGAGAGGAGTTTCCTGGTAATCAAATGAATTAAACAAAACCTCTTTCTAATTTTTTCTAAATTTATTTAGGTAAAGATTAGTTTAGGTTGAGACTGAAAGATAAAAATGCATCATTTTTTTTTCTAGTCTGATATGTACAATAAAGAGAATAATGGCTAATATTATAGTAATGATTGAATTGATACGGGGCATACGTTTCCTTAAATAGAACCAAGTAGAGGAATATCTGGTCTCATATTGCCAATTGATAACAAACCAGGGGACATAATTTTACTGTAGCTTTGATTAAATATACTGATATGAATTTAATGAAGGTAAAACTCCAGAGTTCAGGCTACAATTTTGCAAATATACTAGAAAATGAAGAGTTAAAATTATAGCAACAGAAACAAATATGCATCATACACTTAATGAAAATGGAGGGATTGACACCGTGCTCCATTTTAATGTTATATGGTTATCAGGACACAGTTTTGTCTTTTAATTTATAAATTTATCCTCATGATAATGTAGTTTGAAACAATTTCTGATTTACTCCTCAGCCACAAGGATGTTTAGATTAAGCATATGTAAAGGCAAGTGTATGGCCAACACGATCATGCATGATGGGAAAATAATTTTTTTTTCAAAAAAAAATATGAGCAGAAAGGTTTGGGGTGTTATGGAGAACCAGTGATTCTCCTGGTTATTCAGTGGCTGCAAACTGTTAAACTTCACCATCCTGACTTGGAAAGGAAATTGGGTGATTTGTGAACTTGAGACTGCCAAGTTTAGGAGAATGGCTCTTCCTAAGGTAGGCATAAAATTAGTAACTGGTCATTAGTGACCATTCCATGTAAGGTATAGACAATTGAATCTCACTGAAAGTGAGGGAACAGGAGGAGATGAGTAATATATTACAGGGGCATTATTTTATAGGTAAAGGAAAAACTTTGAGATTCAAACTCAAACTCAATGTCTTTAATGTTGATGTTACTGTGGATTCAATATATGTCTTTGGATATAAGACACTTAACCTCACTCTTCCTCTGACTTATGGGTTACAATATTAACCACTAGTTAGGAGCTATATGGATATTAAAATGCACAGAAATTGCATAATAAAGCTGGAAAAGATCTTTAGGCAATAACATGTTTTTTTTAATTTAGAAGTATTTTGGATTTTTTTTATTGTGAAAAGAACTATTTATTTTTTTATTTTTTTAAAGAACTATTTAAATGCTAAATAGGATCTTTATGTTCAAATTAAAAATCACTTATCTTCTTCTACAGGTTGGGTTTATCAA
Source organism: Canis aureus (assembly GCF_053574225.1). Taxonomy (NCBI): domain Eukaryota; kingdom Metazoa; phylum Chordata; class Mammalia; order Carnivora; family Canidae; genus Canis; species Canis aureus. The sequence goes on from NC_135614.1 coordinate 54,431,045, forward strand.
CCTCGTCCAGGGAAGCGAAAACGCTTCCCTCTAAGTGTTTCCAATGTATTTTCTGGTACCACACAGAATATCATCTCTACAAATCCTACAACAATATATCCTTATCGCTCACCTACCTACTCTGTGGTAATTCCCAGCCTACAAAACACCATCACTCATCCAGTTGGTGAGTTTGTTTTAGTTGTAGATTATGAATTTTTAAATAGCTGTGTGAAAATTTTACCTTAAGTTGAAATTTTGTTTCTGTTAGCTTAAGAATTATTAAAACAACAATATTAAGGGGAAAAAATCAAGAAGAAAATAAAAACATGAACTCAGAGAAGGAAAAGGTACAGAAGACATGAAAGCATTTGGTTTGCCAGAGTAGCAAAAGTTTCATGTGTAAAATCTCAGACCTTTTAACCAAATCAGGATAAGCCCATAGATTAGGCAGATAAGATAATGCAGGAAATGACTGAGGTAATTCAATAGGAAATAGGAGTATCTTTTTACTATCAGCATAAAAGAATACCTTGCTAATGGGATATAGAGCATCCTGTTCTGGAATTTAGCAATCATGACTGATCTGTTAAGATCATTCATTCTCTCACTGCTCTAGAAAAGCAGTGGAAGTAATCTATTTTCTACCAAATATTTGTTTCTTTAATATTGCCTTTCCCTAAATTTCTGCTCTATTACCAGTTCTTTATAGCATTCCTGTCTGTTCCTTTTAAGAATCTAAAGTTGAGAAACTAGTATCTTAGTAACTTGTAGGGCTGTCCATCATGGGTTTGTTCTTCTAGAACCTATTTTAACCATCTCTTAGAGCTTTGTACATTCAATACTTACTATTACTTGTCCTAAAACTACTGCTCTTTCCAGTTTCCACTGCTTTCCAGTTTATTACCCTTCTGGTAATAAAGCCCCCCTGTGTGCTGAGAGATTTAGATATCTTAAAAATCGACTTCTTAGAATATTACACATTTTCAATTTTTTTCTATGTATCATTATAGCAATTGACAGCAACAAAGCCACAGTCAAGATATCTAGTATCAAGAGATAGATGCAGAAAGCTCATTCTATTGTCCCATTCTCCCCCAGCATAGTCAGGAACTTCCACACTTCAATATTTGGTAGTATTTGCTTTAATCTTGTATTTCAAATTAAGTGTTAACTTTGTTTTGTCTCCTATGTTATTTATGATTTCTGCTTTCATAACTTATATTTCTTCTCTTTATTCCTTTTTCTAAGACCTCTTTTCTTTCTGCTTCTGCCTATGGTTAAATGCTATATGAGATCATTTGTATCTACTTCTAATATTTTCTCAGTTCTGACTGAGTTTCTTAGTGAATGTCACCTAAGATCTAGTTATATTAATTTTGTCAATTTGGACTAGAACACTCTGTGAACTTGCAATTATACCATAGTAATGTATATATTCTTAACCTATCTGCAATGAAAATGAGTTGGGGTTCAGAAATCTTAGTCTTCTTTAGTTGGAAGGAGTTTATTGAATCTTTCTGCTCTTCTTTCCATTGCCTTTTATATTGTAGTGACTAGTCCACTGATTCCACTGGGTTTCTTCCTTCTGTAAGAGTCATGTAGCATTGGCTTTGAGGTCCCTCAGATGTGACTCCTTCAATTTTCCTTTCGACTGCCTAATTTTTATTTGCACCTACACAGTTGAGCTTCTAGTTTTACACATTTGGACAATACTTTCATCTTTAAAAGATGTCTTTCAAAAAAATAAAAAATAAAAGATGTCTTTCCTTTTTGATGGATTCTCTTTGATTTGGTCAGTTAACTAATAACAACTTTCTGATTTTTGAGGCGCTCTATTTTCTTTCTAGGCTTTTAGCATCATAATATAAAATAACTTTCATTTTTTTAATGAACTCTTAATTTAAAAAAAAAAAAAGAACTCTTAATTTTATTTATCCCTATTAGCATTTTTTCCCCTAGCCAACATCTATATTTCCAAAAATCTAATAACCCCAGGATGGACTTTTTTGTCTTTTCTGGTTAAGATCTTAAATTTAAGTATACTGTGATCACTGCTGCCTAATATTTCATGTACAGAATTCATGCACTTTCTAGTAGTCTTTATCCATTATTTGGTCCTCAAACTTATTTCATTTTACTGTGTATTCTAAGAAACTTATTTGTTCTAATAAGCAGTTATTTGTTATGTATTGTATCATCCTAGCACATTTTTATCTCATTGAGTCAATCTATTTGAAATCTAGCAATGCAGTTTGGTTTTTTCCCTTGTTTTGGTGAATATTTCCATCTCAGATGTTTTCTGTCTACAGTATATTCCACTGTCATATTTGCATGCCTGTCTACCTACTCCCCACTACCTAATGTTTATTTAGCACCAAATATAGGTCAAACTCTGTGCTTGAGACAGAATACAAAGGTATCTTTAGTCTCTTGTCAAAGAGCTTATAAAGTAGTTGTAGAAAGGATAGATACCAATACAACTAATTTTACTATTTCTTTGATAGAATCTGTAGTACCTTATCTGTTATTATTTCTATGACCAATGCATTATGTTCACTCTGTCTTTCACATTCCCAAACTCCTCTCCTCTTTCTCGTTTCCAAATGATTACAGCATTGTAGTCTAGAATTTTTTTAGGTGTATTCCTTTTATCAAATGTCTTTGATGCTGGTTATGCCACATTTTCATTTTATATTGAATATAAAATTTGTTTATTTTAAAGTTTAAACTGACTTTAAACTTCAGTTTCTAAAGTTCTAAAGTTTTCTAGAACTCTGGTGGAAGCCATACTTATTTTAGCCTAACTTTTATTTATTTTATTTTATTTTTTAAGATTTTGTATTTATTCATGAGAGACACAGAGAGAGAAAGAGGCACAGACACAGGCAGACAGAGAAGCAGGCTCCATGCAGGGAGCCCGACGCGGAACTCATCCAGGGTCTCCAGGATCAGGGCCTGGGCCAAAGGCGGCGCCAAACCACTGAGCCACCCGGGCTGCCTTTAGCCTAACTTTTAAATGTCACTTTTATATGAATAGGAGTTTTCTGGAAAATTATTTTGTTCTTTACATTTTATTTCTGAAGCCTGAAATTGGTTTGCTTTATTATACTGTCACTCAGTTGACATCCTTCACTCTCCAGAATTCACATTTTCTCTAAATTTTTAGTTTAAAAAGTTTACTACTATTTCAAATGTTTGGTAGTAGACATATCATGCCTTTTCACATTACCTACCTTTTCTTGTTTAATTCAAACAAACCAAAAAACCTCCATTATTCTGATACTGTTATAATCCAAAAAAAAGCTGATTTTCTCTTGGCCTTAAGATCCATTCCAGCAAGGTATCATGTCCATGAGAAATGAATCTGGCTCAAAAATTCCTTGATAAGTGATATAGCTCTTTATTGTAGGTTTCCTTGAGGAAGCAGGAAAGGAAGAAGCACATGGTTCAACATATAGTAAGTCATCTTGAGGCTCTTCATTACAATTGTCTCTCTCCAATATCCCACCTCTTTTTTTTTTTAATCAGTTGCCTGATTGTCCCAATTCTCCATTCCCCATCTCTGTCTCTAATGTCTTGCCTGTTACTCTATTTCTCTCTCCTCTCCTTCTCTCTCTGCCTCCTTTTCTCTTTGTTCAGCCACATGCTAGTCCTTCGCTACTTACTACCTCCATGTAGCTTTTTCTTGTAGAGAAATTTGGTCTGTTCTCAGTTTCTACCATTCTTCACTCCTTCACTGTTTATCCCAGTCACACAACAAAAGCCTAGGTGCACCCTCTGTCCAGTCAGCACAGGCAGTGGAAAAACCCCTTGGGAGAGGTAGCAGGAGATTATTGAAAATTAGTGACTTTTTTTGTTACTGTTGTACTATACTATAGATCTAGAATTCTGCTCTTTATCTTATGTAATGATTAGATAATGCTTTAACAAACACCTAAACATAATCATTTAAACAGAATTGTGGTTTATTTTTATCCATTTAAACTCTAAATAGGTATTTCTAGTAAGTATATGGCTGTCTTTGAAGGAACGACTCATGGACACAGACTTCTACTCTGTGGCACTGCCATCATTAATATGTAGCATCCAAGGCCACTGGATTAGTGTGCAGGAGGGGAAAGAGCATGGAAGATAATGCATGAAAGTTTTTCATGGGCCAGTCTCAGAAGTTGTACAATCTCTTCTACCTTCCATTGGGTAGCTCTTGGCCACATGGCAACTGCAGGGGAGGCTGGGAAAGATAATTTAGCTATGTGCTAGAAGAAGAGAAAACAGCTGACTGGCTAGTCTTCCGTATCTTATCTGAAGTTTGATACATTAGAGTTCTGCCCTTCCCACAAGACTTCTCTATTCACTGACAATTTATGAAGATGACTAGATGTTGCAGACTTTAACTGCCTGCTTAGCAACCAGAATTCAACATTTAGGATATCTTCATTATACTTCTATATAACTCTCTATGTATATATTTTATTTTTAATCTCAGACCAAAACAGTGCCTGACATATGTTAGTTACTTGGTGAATATTGAATTAAAGGAATGCATGATTTATCATCTCATCCCTCGTACTGCTTTTTTATAGAAATATCTTTGGTTAAAAAGAACATTTCATGTCAGCTACAAGATGAATCTCTTCCTTCTTCAGTAACTGAAATAATATCATTTGGTCTGTGTAGCTTCTTTCCTTTGCCTAGGAAGATCATACTTCTTTATTGAGGACTAAGAAACCTGTGTGAGAGGTAGATTTTAGGAGGAGATGTCTTGAGTGCAGTGATAATTCAATTATAAGTCAGCCTGGCTTCCTAGTTGTTTAGAGAAGGGAGTTCTCCTCACACCAGATCAGTGGTAGAAGTGCTATATCAGTTATAGATTATTTGTTATGGTTTTTTTTCCCATCTAGTCATAGCTTTCTTAACTATTATTAGCCAAATTCTACGCCAAATACTGGGACGCAGACATGAATGAAAGTGTTCCTGCTCTTAAGTTTTCAGTTTTGTGATTGTGGTAGGGATGGCAGACAAGCAAATAACAAAGATTTATACGATTTCGTGATAAGTTATAGATTTATGTGTTCTAAGGGAACATGGAAGAGGGAAATTACTTTATGTTTCATTGATCAGGAAAGTCCTAAGGCTGTACTTCACAGATGGGAGGGCACATAACTCTATAAACTAAGAATCAGGGTAGCTTCATTTAAACCCTATCCCTGTATTGTCTGTACTTCACTGGATCAGGGACCATCTCTGAAACAGAGAGATATATCCCTTAATTCCCTACCTGCAGGTTTAAGAGGAATATTACATTCCTTATCTGGAGAGAAAGAAGGAAGGAAAGGCCTTTGCTGGGCGAGGCTAAGAGAAAATGCACATTCCTCAGCCTCTCAAGAGACATTTCTAATCATAGAATCTGTTATTGAACTGCATCTTCTATATTAACAGAGATCTAGCTGCATTGGAATAAACCAGATCATGACTGTATTGCTATGGCTTCTCTCTCTATTTCTTTGGAAAAGTTTAGTTAACTTTAGGCTAACTGTGTTATTTGGATAACTCAGTAACTCAATTAGTAGTCATCTCTTGTTCAAGAACGTGATTGTTTCACCTACTTTTAAAAATTCTGCCATATTGGTTATGCCTTGCTGCAATAATACTCCTTTCATATCTGTCACAAATTGTTAACCTGTGGCAAATCCTGTTCTGTAATCACACTGACAGTGACTGCAATAAAGCAAAAATAATTTTACTGATTATTTTTTCAATCAAAAAATTAAATGTCATTTATAATTTAGTTTAAAATAGAGAAGTATATGAAATAGTAGAAAAATGACCCATATACCACCCTGAAACATCAATATTTAAAGTAAAGTTAATATATTTAGACAGTAGAAAATTCAAACAGTACCGATAGATACATAATGAAAGTGTAGCTTTTCTTTTTGCCCCATTGCCCTGTCCCTTCTCTCAGATGAGTGTTCCTTCACTGTCAGTAGTTTCATACAATTTTTTAAAGAAACATTCATATATACACATTAGCATTTGTATGTATTTATCTTTTACTCACTCAATTTATTTTTTTTAATTTTATTTATTTATTCATGAGAGAGACACACAGAGAGAGGCAGAGACACAGGCAGGGGGAGAAGCAGGCTCCATGCAGGGAGCCCGATGCGGGACTCGATCCCGGGTCTCCAGGACCACGCCCTGGGCTGAAGGCAGCACTAAACCGCTGAGCCATCTGGGGTGCCCTCAATCACTCAATTTTATTCATTTGTTTATCCATTCAAAAATATTTGTTGAGGGCCTGTTCTGTGCCATACAGAATTTTGAGCCCTAGGGATACAGCAGGGAGTAAAACAGAACAGGTCTTTCCTCTCTTGTCACTTAGAACTAGATGGTAAAGAGAGAGGAAAAAATGTAAAATAGGTGAACAAAGTGACTGATTTGTTCAAATACTATAAAGGAAATAGAGTGGTTTGATGTAGTAAAGTTATTAAGTAAGGTGGTTAGTGAAGGCTTCTGGTTGTACAGTTTATTAAATTCTGAAAAAAGAAAAACATGGATCAAATCAATTAATGCCAGACCTATGCTATTTTTATTTCTAAAGGTGATGCCCCACCTGCCATCCAGCTGCCCACACCTGCAGTCCAGCGCCCAAGCCCCATCTCACTTTTCCAGCCCAGCGTCTCCAGTACTGCCCAGGTGGCCGTCCAGGCTCCAAATCTGCCCCTCCGCCCAGCACTCCCACCCCAGCACTTTGCTGGGCCTTCCCAAACAGACACTCATCGGCTGCATTCTGGAGCCAGTTGCTCTGTGAAGAGACCCACGCCTGTCTCTCTGGAGAACACCAACAGGATTCCAACTAGTGCAAGTACTGCCCATGCCAGATTTGCAACCTCAACCATCCAACCTCCTAAGGAGTATCCCAGCGTTTCCACTTGTCCCAGAAGTGCACCAATCCCCCAGGCTCCTCCTATTCCACACTCACACGTATACCAGGCTCCTCCCCTTGGCCATCCAGCCACGTTGTTTGGGACACCGCCGCGATTCTCTTTTCATCACCCTTACTTCCTACCTGGACCGCACTATTTCCCATCAAGGTAAATGAACATTTTTTTTTTCACCTAAAGATACAAACAGCTAATGAATGTTTACCTCGAAGGCACCCCTTTTTTACTTAAAAGGTACTTCCTCAATTCTGATTGGAATCTGGTTTAGATTAGAGGCTGAATAGAGGCCAAGCAGTTAACATAAATACATGAAGAAGGCTAGGTGAAGACTAGGACAGCCAATGAGAGTTCATGCCCTATCTAATAGGGTAGCTGTGACTCAGCTGTAGCTGATTGTTGCCATAAGTAATACAGTCTCCAATGTTATCAGATCAATTTTTCAGAAAAGTCAGTATTAAGAGTCCTTAAGATTAGTCACCCCTCTTTATCTTACTGTATAGAGTCGTGCTTCTCAGGCTTTTATATGTATATCAATCACATGTGATCCTGTTAAAATGCAGATTCTGAATCAGTAGGTCTGGGGTAGAGTAGTGTCCTATACCAGAGTATAGTAGGCCTGATATTCTACTTTTCTAACAGGCTCCCAAGTGATGCCAGTTCTGTTGGTTTGTAGACCACACTTTGAATAGAAAGGATACAGTAGAGTGCTTGGTCTGAGAGGTTAAATGACTTGTTCAAAGTTACACAGTGGTCTTTTTAACCAAAAAAAAATTATCATGTAAATTATCGGTAAAATAATTGATTTTTATAAGGAAGCACCTAGGGAAAACAAATTTGTAACTTTTTATTTTGGAGTGATAGAATTTAGCTTCCTTGCAAACATTCTAATAGAGTATAACTTCTCTTTTTCAATTGATGTTAAATGTATAAAAAGAGACAGTTTCTATCGAAATTGGAGTGTTATATGTCTATTACCAATCTTCTACTGTTACATATTTAGTACAGTAAAATTATTTCCCACTTAGGCATACCAATAGCTCAAAGAACTTTTCAGGTAGATATTATGTTACTTCAATTCATAGTAGGATCACTTCTTTCAAGTCCTTATTCCAGTTTGCCACAACCATCCCCCATTTTGTAGCTTAGTGATGGTCAAGGGGATGGTGGCCCATGTTCTGGTCTGACTTTTTTGCTGTTAGAGGAGGCAATGCACACCTTTTTTTCTCAAAGCATTATGATTGTAAATTTTTACCTATTTGGTTGCTTCCTGAAGAATTGGTTCAAGGGCTTACCTTTGTTTCACTCACCTCAAAACATTCTCAGGTTTGAGTGGTCTTTCAAGTGGTGTTTGTGGAAAATTTTCAAAGACATATACTACTCACGGCTTTCTGGGGTAAGGGACAACAGATGGGGCAAGTATCAGGCCGACTGAAAGGCCAAGAAGAGACTGGGAAAGAAGGTACATGGGGAAATAAGGGCTTTGAAAAGTTCCCATGTACACTGGGATATCCAGAATGGCACATACATGTCCAGGGCTAGACACATATTAAACAAACACCTGATAAGATGGTAAGCTTTCACCTCTGACTGATTTTAGAGTCTGTGTAAGTAGGAAAAGAGGTCTGAGAAAAAATTGTAAATGGCCTGGCTAAGTGCTGAAGGAGTGCCCCAATTTGGACCAGTCTGCAAAGACTGAGGGGAAGGTGTTTTTTGCTCTGACTTGTTTTGTTTGGCTCTACAAAACAAAATATTTAAGGAAAGCTCTGCCAAGTCACTAGGTTAATGGAACAGAGACTTAAATAATCACAAAAGGCAAAGAATGAAGTCTTTACAAAAATAGCTTAGAAAAGTCACCAATGAAAAACACAAGTACAACTCAAAAGAAGCAACAACATCATACCCTGGGGAAGGACAGAAATCTGATTGTTATAAATACTACATGATAATATTCAAAATGTCCAGTTTTCAACAAAAAAACTACTAGGCATGCAAAGAAACAAGGCATGGTATTTCCAAGAAAAAAACTAAAGAAACTACCCCTGAGGAAGCTCAGATATTGGATTTACTAGACAAAGACTTTAAAACAACTGTCTTGAGCTAAAGGGAGCTAAAGAAAACTGACAGAGACTAAATTAAACCAGAACAGAGTATCACCAAATAGAGAAGAACATCAATAAAGATATAGAGATTATAAAAGGTAACCAAATAGAAATCCTGTTACTTAAAACTATAGTAACTGAAATAAAAAATCACTATGGAGATTCAGCAGCAGATTTGAGCAGGCAGAGGAATTAGTGAATCTGAAGATAGGTCAATTGAAATCATCTACTCTGAGAGGCAGAAGGAAAAAACAGTGAAGAAAAGTGAATAGAACCTTAGGTGGTGGTGTCCCACCATCCGGTATATGAATATAATCACCATGGGATTTCCAGGATAAGAGGAGAGAAAGGAAAAGGCAGAAAGAATATTTAAAGAAATAGTGGCCAAAAATGATCCAAATTTGAAGGAAGATATGAAACCAAGAAGTTCAATGAATAAAGATAAATTCAAAGAGATCCACAGAGATACATTATAATCAAACTGTTAAATACCAAAGATAAAAAAAAAGAATCTTGAGTGCAGCAAGAGGAAAGTGACTTATCTTGTACGGTAGATTCTCAATAAGGCTAATAGCCAGTTTCTCATCAGAAACCATGAAGGACGAAGACGGTGGGATACATAGTGCTGAAAGAAAAAAAAAACATCAACAAGGAATTCTATAACTGACAAAGCATCCTTCAAAAATAAAGGAGAAATTAAACCCTTCTCAGGTAACAAAAGTTGTGAAAGTTCGTAACTAGTAGACATGTCTTACAAGAAATGCTAAAGGGACTACTTCAGACTGAAATAAAAAAAGACACTAGACAATAACTCAAAGCCAAACAAAGAAATAACGCTGGTAAAGGTTACTACATAGGTACATATAAAACCCAATATTAGGGCAGCCTGGGTGGCTCAGAGGTTTAGAGCCGCCTTCGGCCCAGGGTGTGATCCTGGACACCTGGGATCGAATCCCACGTCAGGCTTCCTGCACGGAGCCTGTTTCTCTCTCTGTGTCTCTCATGAATGAATAAATAAATAAAATATTAAAAAAAAAACAATATTATTATATTTTTAGTGAGTAACTTTTCTTTTTTCCCCTGTATTATTTAAAAGGCAAATGCATAAAACAATTACTATAAATCTATGTCAATGGATACAAAATGTATAAATATGTAATTTTATACATATAAAAGGGTGGTGTTTTATACAGAATTTTCATATGCCTATGAAGGTAAATATCAATTTAAATTAGATTGTTATAATTTTAGGATTTTAATTGTAATCCCCGAGGTAACCTAACCATTTAAGAAAATAACTAAAAATATACAAAAAGGAAATGAGGAAACAAAATGGTACATAGAAAAATCCATTAATGGAATGCTACTCAGCCATCAAAAAAAAAAAAAAAAAAAAGAAAGAAAAGAAAAGAAAAGAAATATTGCCATTTGCAATGACATGTATGGAATTAGCTAGAGGGTATAATGCTAAGCAAAATAAGTCAATCAAAGAAAGACAATTATATGATCTCACTCACGTGGAATTTAAGAAACAGAAAGAAAAATCATAGGGGAAGAAAGGAAAAAATAAAACAAAATGAAATCAGAGAGGAGACAAACCATAAGACATTTTTACTTATAGGAAACAAACTGAGGTCACCGGATGGGAGAGAAAGGGCGAATGGGGTAACTGGGTGATGGACATTAAGGAGCACATGTGATATAATGAGCACTGGGTATAAGACTGGTGAATCACTGACCTCTACCTCTGAAACTAATAATACATCATATGTTAATTGAATTCAAATTAAAAAAAGGAAAATCCTTTAAACTTAAAAGCTCTTAATGGAGAAACTGAGGAACAGCAAAAGAATGACATATAGAAAGCAAATAGCACTCGAAATCTCACAGAGGAAGACCTAGACATGGCCAACACGCACATGAGAAAATGCTCCGCATCACTTGCCGTCAGGGAAATAAAAATCAAAACCACAATGAGATACCACCTCACACCAGTGAGAATGGGGAAAATTAACAAGACAGGAAACCACAAATGTTGGAGAGGATGCGGAGAAAAGGGAACCCTCTTACACTGTTGGTGGGAATGTGAACTGGTGCAGCCACTCTGGAAAACTGTGTGGAGGTTCCTCAAAGAGTTAAAAATAGATCTGCTGTATGACCCAGCAATTGCACTGTTGGGGATTTACCCCAAAGATACAGATGCAATGAAATGCCGGGACACCTGCACCCCGATTTCTATAGCAGCAATGTCCACAATAGCCAAACTGTGGAAGGAGCCTCGGTGTCCATCGAAAGATGAGTGGATAAAGAAGATGTGGTTTATGTATACAATGGAATATTACTGAGCCATTAGAAACGACAAATATCCACCATTTGCTTTGACGTGATTGGAACTCTAGGGTATTATGCTGAGTGAAATGAGTCAGTCGGAGAAGGACAAACATTATATGTTCTCATTCATTTGGGGAATACAAATAATAGTGAAAGGGAATAGAAGGGAAGGGAGAAGAAATGAGTAGGAAATATCAGAAAGGGAGACAGAACATAAAGACTCCTAACTCTGGGAAACGAACTAGGGGTGGTGGAAGGGGAGGTGGGTGGGGGGTGGGGGTGAATGGGTGACGGGCACTGACGGGGGCACTTGATGGGATGAGTGTTATTCTGTATGTTGGCAAATTGAACACCAATAAAAAATAAATTTATTATTAAAAAATAAAAATAAAAAAATAAAAGTCAATGGTGAAAAAAAAAGAAAGCAAATAGCAAAACGGCAGAATAAGTTTTTTCTTATCAGTAATCAGTTTAAATGTAAGTGGATTAAGCTCTCTAAAGGCAGAAATTGGCAGAATGGATTCAAAATAGAATCAAAATATATCCTATCTGCAAAAGACTCACTTTAGACCCAAAGACACAAATAGATTGAAAGAGGAAAAAATAAAAGAAGATATTCCATGCAAATCATAACCAAAGAGAGCTGGATATCTATAATATATTAGACAAAATAGACTTTATGTCAAAAATTGTTACAGTAGAAAAAGGATATTATATTTTGATAAAAGAGTTAATACATTAAGATACAGTGGTTATAATCATATACATATGCAACAAAGGACCCCAAAATATATGAAGCCAAAATTAGTAAAATTAAAGAGAGAAATAAATTTACAATAATAGTTGAAGACTTAAATATTTTTTGATATATGACTGATTTATAACATTATATTATGTACAATGTATATACAATGTAATATACAATGTATATTATGTAAAATGTGTACAATACACATTTTTTTTTGCTTGTAATGAGAACTTTTAAGATTTTTTTCTCTAATCAATTTTCACATATACAACATGGTACTATTAACTATAGTCACAATGCTATACATTATGTCACCAGGACTTATAACTGGAAGTTTGTAATTTTTGACCACCTTCACTGATTTTTGCCCATTTCCCACTCCTGCCCCCTCTGGCAACCACTAACCTGTTCTCTATCAGTTCTTTTTTTTTTTTTTTAACATTCCACATATAAGTGAGATTATATCATATTTGTTTTTCTGTGACTTATTTCACTTAGCATAATGTCCTTAAGGTCCATCCATAGTGTTACAGGTTCTTCCTTTTTCTACAGCTGAATAATATTCCATTGTATGTATGGAATTTCTGCTGCAGTGAATATGGGGTTACAGTTATCTTTTCAAGTTTGTGGTTTCATTTCCTTCAAGTAAATATCCAGAAGTGGAACCGTTAGATCATATGGCAGTTTTTGAGGAATGTTCATATTATTTTTCATAGTGGCTATACGAATTTGCTTTCCCATCAACAGTACGGTACACAAGGATTCCCCTTTCTCCACATCCTCACTAAGACTTGTTATTTCTTGTCTCTTTGATAAAACCATTTTAACAGGTGTGAGGTGGTGTCTCATTGTGGTTTTTATGTGCATTTCCTTGATAATTAGTGATGTTGAGCACCATATCATGTACCTGTTAGCCATCTGTATGTCATCTTTGGAAAAATGTCTGTTCAGATCATGTGCCCATTTTTTAATTGGATTATTGTTGTTGCTATAGACTTCTTGTATTATAGTATTCTTTATATATTTTGGATATTAACGCCTTATCAAATATATGAGTTGCAAATATTTTCTTCCATTTGGTAGATTACTGTTTCATTTTGTTGCTGGTTTCCTTCGCTGTGCAGAAGCTTTTTATTTTGATGTGGTCCCACATCAAAATTTATTTTTGCTTTTTTTGCCTTTGCTTTTGGTGTCAAGCCCAAAAAATCATCAGCAAGACCAGTGTCAAGGAATTTACTGTCCATGTTTTCTTCTAAGAATTTTATGATTTGGGGTCTTACGTTCAAGTCTTTAATTTTTAATTTTGGGTTGATTTTTATATATGGTGTAAGATAGGGGTTTCCTTATTTCCACGGGGCTGTTCAGTTTTCTTAACACTATTTATTGAAGAGACTATCCTTTTAAATTGACCATATATATGTGAGTTTATTTCTAGTCTCTCTATTCTTTTCCATTGATCTATGTTTCTGCTTTTATGCAATATCATATTGTTTTATTATAGCTTTGTAATATAGTTTGAAATCAGGGAGTGTAATGCCCCTAGCTTTGTTCTTTCTCAAGATTGCTTTGACTATTTGGGGTCTTTTGTGATTCCATACAAATTTTAGGATTGTTTGTTCTATTTCTGTGAAAAATGCCATTGGAATTTTGAGGGGGGTTGCATTGAATCTGTAGATTGCTTTGGGTAGTTTTAACAATATTTTAACAATATTTCTTTTGATCCATGAGCTCAGAATATCTTTCAATTTATTTGTTTTTTTCTTCAATTTCTTTTATCAATATCTTGTATTTTTCAGTGTACACGTCTTTTATCTTTCTGGTTAAATTTATTTTTATGTTTCTTATTTTTTGAAGTTGTAAATGGGATTGTTTTCTTTTTTTTTAAGATTTTATTTATTTATTCATGAGAGACACACAGAGAGAGACAGAGACACAGGCAGAGGGAGGAGCAGGCTCCACACAGGGAGCCCGACATGGGACTCAATCCCGGGTCTCCAGGATCACGCCCTGGATTGAATGAAGGCGGTGCTAAACCGCTGAGCCATCGGGGCTGCCCGGGATTGTTTTCTTAATTCCTTTTTATAATAGTTTATTGTTGATGTATAGAAATACAAATGATTTTTGTATATTGATTTTGTATCCTGGAACTTACTGAGTTTGTCGATTAGTTCTAACATTTTTCATTGGAATCTTTAGGGTTTTGTATGTATAATATCATGTCACTGCAAATAGATACAGTTTTACTTCTTCTTTTCCAGTTTGTATCCCTTTTATTTCTTTTTCTTGCCTGATAGCACTGACTTGGAGTTCTGATACTATGTTGAATAAAAGTGGCAAATGTGAGCATTCCTAATTTATTCTTTTTTTCTTTTAAAGATCTTATTTATTTATTTAGAGAGCATGAGAAGGGGGAGGAGCAGAGAGAGAGGGAGAGAAAGAATCTTAAGCAGACTTGTCCTCAGCACGGAGCCCAACGACGTGGGGCTCAATCCCATGACCCTGAGATCATGACTTGAACAGAAATCAAGAGTTGAATGCTTAACTGACTGAGCCACTTATGTGCCTCTTATTCTTGATCTTAGATAAAAAGCTTTCAGCTTTTCACTACTAAGTATGATTTAACTGTGGTTACTTTATGGATAGATCAATGCTCCAAAATGAATGAAGATGATAAGGAAATAGACTGTACAACACTGTAAACCAGCTAGACCTAACATGCATATGTAATGCTTCACCCAGTAACAATATAGATTCTTCATAATTGCATGCAGTTGCACATAGGATAGACCATATGTTAGTTCACAAAGCAGGTCTCAATTTATTTTTAAATATTTAAATCTTACAAAGCTTCTTCTCCAACCATGATGGAATGAAACTGATAGTAACAGAAAGAAAACTGGAAAATTTAAAAATATATGGAAATTAAACAACACACTCTTAAACAATCAGTGGGTCAAATAAGACATCACAAAGGAAATTAGAAAATACTTTGAGATGAATGAAAATGAAAACACAGCATACCAAAACATAGTGAAAGCAGTACTGATAGAGAAATTTTAGCCTCAATGACCTATGTTCAGAAAGAAAGATCTCAAATGGACAACATGACTTTAGACCTTAAGGACTTAGAAAAAGAAGAGCAAACAAAACCTAAAGCTTGCAGAAGGAAAGAAATAAGAATAGAGATAAATAATAGGAAAGCAAAAGCGAGTTTAATGAAATAAAAGAAAATCAACAAGTTAGCTTTTTTAAAAGATCAATAGAATTGATGAAACTTTAGCTACTTTGAAAAAAAGAGAATATGTAAATTATTAAAATGATATGTGAAATTGTGTACATTGCTGCCAACTTTACAGAAATAAAAATTACTATAGGAGAATACAGTGAATAACTGCATACAAACCAGTTAGATAGCCAAGATAAAATGAACAATACATGAATTACCAAAACTGACTCAAGATGAAATAGCAAATCTGAACAGACCTATATTAAGAGATTGAATAATTAATCAAAAACCTCACAGCAAAGAAAAGCCCTAGGCTAGTTTCATTGATGAATTCTACCAAACATTTAGAGAGGAATACTCAAACCAATTCTCAAACTTTTCCAAAAAGTATGAGGGAACATTTCCAAGATCAGCATTACTCTGCTCCCAAAGTCAGACAAAGGTATCACAAGAAAGAATATTACAGACCAATATATCTTATGAAAATAATTGCAAAATATGCTTAATAAAATACTAGCAAACTGAATCCAGCAGCATATTAAAAGGATTATATACCAAGTGAGATTTACCTGAGGAATGTACGTGTGATTCAACATCTGAAAATCAATCAATGTAATACACCTTGTAAGTAGAATGAAGGAACAGAACCACCTAATCATCTCAATTGATGCAGAAAAGGTATTTGATAAAATCCAACACGTTTTTGTTATAAAAAGCAATTCCTGATTTCAAAACTTAATAGTCAAACTAGGAACCTCCTCAACATGATAAAGGGCATTTTTTTTTTTTTAAATCAAAACCCATGGTCAATATCATCTTCACTGATGAAGAACCAAAAGGTTTCTCCCTGAGATTGGGAACCAGAAAAGGATGTCTCCTTTCACAATTGCTATTCAACATTTTTTTTAGAAGTTCTAGCTAGAGAAATTAAGCAGGAAAAAGAAGACATCTAAAATAAAATAAATAAAATTATCTCTATTTGCACATGATCCTAAATATGGAAAATCCTATATATAGGAAATCCTAAGGAATCCACAAAAGTTTTCAGATCTAATGAGAAGTTGCAGGGTATAAGATCAATATACAAAAATCACTTGAATTTTCTAGCAATGAACAATCCAAAAAGGAGATTAGGAAAACAATTCTATTTAAAGTAGCATCAAAAAGAGCAAAATACCTAGGAATGAATCTAACCAAGGAGGTACAAGACTTGTAAACTGAAAGCTACAAAACATTACTGAAAGAAATTAAGGATCTAAATAGAGATCTAAATATTGTTAAGAAGACAGTACTTCCCAAAGTGATTTACAGAATCAATATAATCCCTCTCAAAATCCTAATGTTTTTTTTTTTCACAGAAATGGAAAAGCTGACCCTAAAAGTTTATATGGAATTGTAAGTGACCCAGAATAGTTTTAAAAACAATCGAGAAAGGAGAATAAAGTTGGAGGACTCACAATTTCCGACTTCAAACTTACTACAAAGCTACTAGATCAAACAATGTGGTATCCAGAGAATGAAAAGACAAGTCACAGACTAAGAGAAAATATTTGCAAAAGATACATCTGATTAGGGACTTTATACAAAATGTTGAAAATACTGAATTTTTAAAACTCAACCATAAGAAAACAACCTATTAAAAATGGACAAAACACATGAAGACACCTCACCAAAGAACATATAGAGATGGCATCTAAAGAGTGCCTCGGTGCCTCAGTGGTTGAGTGTCTGCCCTTGGCTCAGGTTGTGATCCTGGGGTCTTGGGATCAAGTCCTACATCAGGCTCCTCACAGGGAGCCTACTTCTCCCTCTGCCTATGTCCCTACCTCTCTCTGTCTCTCTCTCTGTCTCTCATGAATAAATAAATAAAATCTTAAAAAAGAGAGAGAGATGGGGTTTAAGCACATGAAAAGATGCATCACATTATATATCTTTAGGGAATTACAGATTTAAATGCAGTACCACTACAAACCTATCAGAATTGCCAAAATTCAAAATACAGACACCAGCAAATACTGGTGAGGTTGTAAAGCAAAGGAAATTCTAATTCATTGCTAGCAGGAATGCGTAATGGTACAGTCACTTTGGAAGACAGGCAATTCCTTACAAGACTAAAATAACTCTTACCATATAATCCAGCAGTCACACTGCTTGTTATTTACCAGGAAAAAAAAAGAAAGAAAAGAAAACTTGTGTTTACACAAAAACCTGCACATAGATACTTAGAGCAGTTTTATTCATGGTTGCCAAAACAGAAGAAATCAAGATGTCCTTCAGTAGGTGAATAGATAAACTGTGGTACATATAAACAGTGGAATATTATTCAGTGTTAAAAAGAAATGAACTATCAAGCCATGAAAAGACATGAGGGAAACTTAAATGCATACTACTAAATGAGAGAAGCAATGAATAGCATTATATTTTTACCTTATTTACCATCTTGTTACAGACGTTTTTATATGCAAAGCAGAATATCATATTGAATCTCCATGTACCCATCACTCAACAATTATCAACAGTTTGGCTTTCTTGGTTCATTTATTTCTTCTACTTTTTTTGGGGAAGAGTTTTAAGTATTTTAAAGTGAATCACAGATGTCATATAATTTCATCTGCAGATACATCCGTATGTAAATATACTAGTTAGGGACTTGAAAAAATGACCTACCATTTTCATACCTGAAAAATTAATAATTCCTTATTATCATCCAACAACTGGCTTGTTGAATTTTCCTCTGCCGTCTCAGCACTCTTTTCACAATGGGTTTGTATAAAAGAGGATCCAAGCAAGATATAAACATCAGATGTGATTATGTTTCTTAAGCCTCTTTCATGCTAAAATAGTACTCCAACCTCTTTTATTGTTTTTTAATGCCATGTGTTCATTAAACAAACACATTATCCTAATCTTGAATTTTGCTTATTACATCCTTGGATATTTATATATTTCCCTATTATCCCCCCTCCTTTTCCCTGTAAAATGATAGTTAAATCTTAAAACTTGATTAGATTCAGGTTCAATTTTTTTTTCTTTAACTCTCCCCTTTCTCTCTCTCTCTCTCTCTCTCACTCTCTCTCTCTCGGCAATGAAATCTCATGAATAGTGCTATGTAATTTGTATTCTATCACATCAAGAGGTATACAAAGTCTGTTTTTCTTTAATAGTGATGTTAAGAATGACCTGTAGGGTCAGGTATTATCACCGTAAGTAGTACTTCTCAATTCTCGGCTGTACAGTAGGATCACTTGAAGAGTTCAGACCAAATAAATTAGAATCTTTGTGGGTATAGGACCTGGGAAGCAGTATTCTTTATTTTTTCAAATTTTTTTATTATTGAAATTAAATTCAAAAATTTCTCCGGTGATTTAAATGGTTAGCTAGGGTTGAGAAATATCTGTGTAATGATTTTAGTAGCTGAGGATTGTTGCCTAGAACCATGAGATTGCAAAATAGTGATTTTCTTATTCAGTATTCCTTCATTCATTAACTAGAATGCTTTTTTGAAGAAAAACCCTCATCAGTTCATTACTATGAAATACAGGAAGGGCAGGAAAATTTCTTGATTTTTTTCCCCATATCACTGAATCTTGTTTTGTTTTAGGAATACCATCATGAACAGGTAGACTTTTATATATTTGGTATGTTTTGATACATTGCCACTCAAATTATCCTTTTATTTGTATAGTTGGCTACAGGTTGGGGACTGTGTCCTTAATCTTTAATAGGTTTTTTGTTATCTGTACAATATGTCCTAGGCTTTATCTTGTCCAGACCTGGAATTAGCCATTTTATCCAAGAAATCCAAGTTCCTTTTACTGAGATCACAATTTGAGCAATAGGGATGCTTATTGCTGCTGAGTTAACAAAGTATCTAGGGCTTTTCAGTGGAAAGTATGAGAGAATATGCATTTTTTGAATGAGAAAAATAATTCATGAGTATATATTGATATTTCCAAAATAAATGTAATGTTGTAATTTCAAATGAAGTTCTTTGATTTTATGTGCTAGTATCTTCTCCCCTTAAAATTTTGTTGTCTAATGATAACAACATATTTGCTTTATCCTATTAAACATGATTTTTTGATGCATATGTGTGTGTGTATATACATAGAATAGCTTCAAGACAATTATATCAATAGTTTCAAAGTAGCAATATCACAAACAATAAAATTACAGGATGCAGTTTAAGATTTGTTTGTAATTCTTTTCTCTTTAGGGTATGTCTTACCAGGAAGGTACAATATTATCTTTTTTTTTTAATTTATTTTTTATTGGTGTTCAATTTACTAACATACAGAATAACCCCCAGTGCCCGTCACCCATTCACTCCCACCCCCCGCCCTCCTCCCCTTCTACCACCCCTAGTTCGTTTCCCAGAGTTAGCAGTCTTTACGTTCTGTCTCCCTTTCTGATATTTCCCACACATTTCTTCTCCCTTCCCTTCTATTCCCTTTCACTATTATTTGTATTCCCCAAATGAATGAGAACATATAATGTTTGTCCTTCTCCGACTGACTTACTTCACTCAGCATAATACCCTCCAGAATATTATCTTGAAATAATGTTTCTCTGTGTATTTAAGGCAACTACAAACTTGATATAACTTGGGTTCATTTGTTTTCATTTGCTTTTAATTTTTATAGATTACTTTTTAAAATATTACATTTGTTTTAAAATTATGTAAAGTAATTATATAGTTTCAAAGTCAAAATTACAATACAAAGTATGTTCTGAGAAGTCTAGCTTCTTTGCCGGTCTCTTCTCTTCCATCTTGCCTCCTACTTCAACTAGATTTTGTTCTATCTTTGCATTCTTTCTCTTTGAAAATAAGTGTAAAACATATACATATGAGTGTGTTTATGATTATATTATCACATGTAACTTCTTGTAAGACTAAATAATAATAGCGTCTGCATTTGGCTCAGGGAGTGATCCCAGAATCCCAGAATCGAGTCCCACATCAGGCTCCCTGCGGGGGGCCTGCTTCTCCCTCTGCCTATGTCTCTGCCTCTCTCCGTCTGTCTCCCATGAATAAATAAATAAAATCTTAAAGAAATAAAAGCGTTTCTAGTTTCTAAAGTACTCATAGAGATTTTTTCTCAAGTTCCTTGTGACAGATCTTTTAAGTTGGCAGAACAAGTGATATTATCTGTTTTATTTTTTTTTCTATTTTTTTAAAGATTTTATTTATTTATTCATGAGAGACACAGAGAGAGAGAGAGAAAGAGAGAGGCAGAGACACAGGCAGAGGGAGAAGCAGGCTCCACATAGGAAGTCTGATGTGGGACTTGATCCCGGGACTACAGGATCATGCCCTGGGCCGAAGGCAGCCCTAAACCGCTGAGCCACCAGGGCTGCCCTATCTCTGTTTTATATAAGGAGCCCAAGGCTCAGAAAAATTTGGGTTTATTTAAAGTTACCAGGTTTTTAAGTGGCATAGCTAGAACTACTTCCCAGGTAGTGTGGCATGGTAGTTAGGAGAATAAGTTCTAGAATTAGCTTGCCTGATTCTGTTTCACTACTTGCTAATTATGACTTTGAGCAAGTTACTCAATCTTTTTAAGGTTCTGTTTCCTCCTCTGTAAAGTGGAGATATATCTGTCTCATACAATTGTTCTAAAGAATAGTTAAGATAACACATAAAGGCCATAGCTGATGCCTAGAAAACATAGTAAATTCTTATTATATGTTGGCTAAATTGATGCCTTTCCCACTATATCACAGTGCTTCTAAAGTTATTCATTTTCATCCATGCAACCTTCTAGGAATACTCATATCTTAATTGATCTGTTTTCTAGATATAACATGTTTTTACCATACCAGTGTAGCCATGTAGTGTTTGCAATTTGCATTATAGACTTTAGCACGTCTAGTATATACCTGGATTCTAGATCTTTTTCTTAATTAAATTCTCCACCAAGCCTTGCATAATATCTTGCCTACATTGATTGAGTCCTGAAAAATGGTGGGTGAATTGTTTCTAGCTAAATTGTGTAGGCTTTGTGGAAGAGGTATCTGTGTAATTCAGTGGATAGAGGGACCTGAAGGTAGAAGAGCTACAGGAGCAAAGTCATACTAGCTGAAAGTATGATACGTTCAGGATGTTTCTATTATGTTAAAAATGCCTGAATGAAGATGTGACAATAGGAAAGGAAACCTGAAACATTTTGGAACCTTAGCCTTATTATTGTGATATTTAATGTGGGCAAGTCCCCTGGCTCTTAGAGATATGGGAATGGGATACCAAACTAGTCAAAATGCCCCATATTTTCAAAGAGTTTGAAATAATAGTCTAGGATGTCTATGGTACTTATGCTTTTAAAGGGAAGAAAACAAAGTTGAACTTTAAAAAAAAAAATGTAGGAGCGTGATGTGAAACCCCCAACTTATGCGTTTTGCTGTGTGGTTGCTATGTTTATGTTATCTGTCACTAGATGGAGTCCATGAGCCCAGGGAACTCCTGTTTGGACTTTTGTATACCCCTTACTATGATTCCCATTCTATGCCTTTGAAAAGGAGAATACTCAAAAAAAAAAAAAAAAAAAAAAAATTGACAGATGGGTTTGAATGGCAGATTTTTAGATTTACCTTAAAAAAAAGCAGTTTGTAAAACAACGAAATAATCTTTTCAGTTGTTCACATTGCAAAAATTTTATTTGAAAAAGATCTTTAAAAACATAGTTTAATATCCATTTCAAATCTTACTGATAGGAAGAATGTTTTTAATTGAACTTATTATTGAGGGTCAATTAGAGCGTTGAGTTGTTATCCTCTGTTCTGGTGCCACAGCCCCCCCTCCAGGAGCTGTTTTGTTTTGTTTTGTTTTGAGTATAGTTGACACAGTATGTTATCTTAGTTTCAGATGTATGACATAGTGATTTGATAAGTTTGTACATTATACTATGTGTACTTATACTATGTACAAATTATATACATCATAAATATAGCTACCATCTATCCTCATACATTACTATTACAATGTCATTGACTATACTCCTTATGTGGAGCCTTTTGTTCCTGTGATTTATTTACTTTATAACTGGAAGACTGTATCTCCCACTCCCCTTCACTCATTTTGCCTGATTTCTGACTCCTGTCTCTTCTGAGAACCATCAGTTCTCTGTACTTATAGTTCTGATTCTGTTTTTTGTTTTTTAATTTTTTTAGATTCTACTTACAAGTGAAATCATGTAGTATTTGTCTTTCTCAGTCTGGCTTATTTCACTTAGCCCAATACCCTTTAGGTCTATTTATATTGTCGCAAATGGCAAGAGCTCATCCTTTTTTATGGCTGCAGAATATTCCAGTGTGTGTATAAAATACATCTTTTTTATTCATTCACCTATTGATGGACACTTAGGTTGTTTACATTTCTTGGCTATTATAGATAATACTGCAATTAACATAGAGGTACATATATCTTTTTGAATTAATGTCTTTATTGCAAATTTATGCATTGCAAATTTGCAAATGCAAATTTATTTGCATAAATACCCCTAAGTGGAATTATTGGATCACATGGTATTTCTACTTTTAACTTTTTGAGGAACATCCATGATGTTTTCCATAGTGGCTGTACCAATTTACATTCCCACCAGCAGTATATGAGGTTCCTTTCTCTCCACATCCTTGCCCACACTTGTTATTTTTTTTTTTTGTCTTGTTGACTTTAGCCATTCTTACAGGTATAAGATGATATCTCATGGTTTTGACTTGCATTTCCCTGATGATGAGTGATGTTGAGCATCTTTTCATGTGACTGTTGTCCCTCTGTATATCTTCTTTGGAAATATGTCTATTCAGATCCTCTGCCCATTTTTAAACCAGATTTTTTGTTTTTTTGGTGTTGAATTGTTTAAGTTCTTTTTATATTTTGGATACTAATCTTTTATTGGATGCACCATTTACAAATATCTTCTTCTATTCAGTAGGTTATCTTTTAGTTTTTGTTGATTATTTCCTTTGTTGTGCAGAAGCTTTTTATTTTGATACAGTGTCAATCATTTATTTTTGCTTTTGTTTCCCTTGTCTTAGGAGACACATCTAGAAAAATGTGGTTATGACTGATAATAGAAAAATTACTGTCTGTGTTCTTTTCTAGGATTTTTTATGGTTTCAGGTCTCAAATTTAGGTCTATAATCGATTTTGAGTTTATTTTTATGTATGGTGTTCAAAGGTGGCCCAGTTTCATTCTCTTTACATGTAGCTGTTCAATTTTCCTAGCACCATTTATTGAAGATAGCCTTTTCCCTATTGTATATTGTATATTGCCTCTTTTGTCAAAAGTAAATTGACCATATAATTATGCATTTATCTCTGAGCTCTCTATTCTCTTCTATTGATCCGTTTTTATTTTTGTGCCAATGCCATACTGTTTTGATTCCTGTAGCTTTGTAATATATCTTGAAATATGGAATTGTGTTACCTCCAGCTTTTTTTCTTCTTCTCAAGATTGTGTTAGCTACTCAGGATCTTTCATGGTTCCACACAAATTTTAGGATTACTTATTATAGTTTTGTGACGAATGCAGTTGATGAGTAACTATTAATTCAAACCCAATTATATATCCCCCCATAAATTTTGTTTCAAATACTAATAAGAACAATTGTTGCACTGCTTTTACTAAGCTTCATTTTTACCACAGTATAACACATGCCTGCATTTCAAATCCTTACATAGTGTCATGAGAGAATAGCCCAGATTAGCAATTTTTCTATATCAAGGTTGTCAAAGGTTAGAAGTCCGAGGCTGATTATAGATAATAGCTCTGCTGAATCACGAGCTCACTTTGCCTTTTTTTAAAAAAAAATTATTTATTTTATGTTGGGACTTGGTAGTGGTAAAAGAGCAGATGAATACATGAAGTGGTTTCAGAAAGTTATCTTGAGGGATTTCCAGGCCCTAAAGAGGTTGCAGTTAAACTTGCTCAATTAGTCTGTATGCAAGGCAGCATGGGGGGCCAAGGTATGATCTAATTCTAATTTTTGTCTTTCTGCTACAGCACGTGCCCTTATAGTCGGCCTCCCTTTGGCTATGGAAATTTTCCAAGTTCAATGCCAGAATGCCTTGGTTATTATGAAGACAGATACCAAAAACATGAGGCTATGTTTTCAGCTTTAAATAGAGACTATCCTTTTAGAGACTACCCAGATGAACGTACACACAGTGAAGATTCTCGGAGTTGTGAAAGCATGGATGGGACCTCTTACTATAATAGTCATAGTCACAGTGGGGAAGAATACTTAAATCCCATGCCTCAGCTGGACATTGGAGCCTTGGAGAATGTCTTCACAGCCCCAACATCAACTTCCTCTAGCATCCAGCAAGTCAATGTCACTGACAGTGATGAAGAGGAAGAAGAAAAAGTGCTCAGAAATTTATAACTTTAAAACAAATATGCACAGAAAATAAACATTTCTTAAAATATATTCTGGGTCAGTTGGTGTGAGAAATAAAAAGCCTAGAATGCTTTTGCTGAGAGTTTTCAGCCATGATTTGAGGAGTCAAATCAAACGTAACTTATGCCTTCATAAAGTTTTGATGCGTGAAACAGGAGTCCTGATGTCTCATCGTAGGAATATTTAAGAAATGAAGTACTTTATTTTTGTGGCTGAAACTTGTATCAACATATATTATCATTACTTTATCTTGGAATGTGGAAAATACTGAATCCTCACAATTATATTGAGGGGATAGGGTGTATATATCTAGCATGACAAGTGTGCTTTGTATTTTATCTCAGGATACATTTATTTATTTTTCTCATACGAATTTTTTGTTTGGTGTTTATGTAATACTTATGGATATTGTCTGTTTTTATGTAACAGTTTGAGAATATTTTGATAATTTTTAGTAGTCAATTGAGACTCAGTTACTAAATTTAATTTACATTAATAACCAATTATAAGTTGCAAATGTGTTTTCATGACCCTTGGGTAATTCTTTCAGCTAAATTAGTCATTTCTGTTCTAAACATTTTCATCTTTTTTGGATTTCTTTTTCCATTTGGTATGCATTGTTCAACTTTTGTTATAATTAAATAAACATAGATAAAATTGTTTTTGTTGGATGTTTTCTGTTTGGGGGATAGAAATAAGCAAAACGAGTACTGTTCAAATGAAGATGGTTTCCATTCCACGGGCAGATATTTATTTTTACTTAATAGTCTCCAGAATTGCATAGATCCTATTAGCTTACATGAGACTTAAAATTGTATCAACAAAGATGTTGTGCACATATTCTGATGCCGTTTCCAAACTCTTTACACATGTTGTACATGTGACTTAAGCACTCCCTCAAATGCAAGAGCTCTTCAAGATTTGGTTCAAGCAGCTGTCTCTAAAACCACGGAGTTCACATAAGAGCACGTGGAATTTATTTCATTCACAATGAGCAATAAAAATCCTTCTTGTGGGCAGCCTGGGTGGCTCAGCAGTTTAGTGCTGCCTTCGACCCCTGGTGTGATCCTGGAGTCCCAGGATGGAGTCCCACGTCCGGCTCCCTGCATGGAGCCTGCTTCTCCCTCTGCCTATGTCTCTGCCTCTCTCTCTCTCTCTCTCTCTCTCTCTGTGTCTCTCATGAGTAAATAAAATCTTAAAAAAAAAATCTCTTCTGCTCTCCTTTAAAAAAAAAATCCTTCTTATGATGTGTCCTCATGATAAGTGTCCACTATGAATGGAGAGAACCTGTTGAGGATCAGGACCACCAGAATTGGGATCATGATAGAAGAGATCTACACAGCACCTGAACTGAGGATCAGAAATAGCTACAAACCAGTACACTTTTCCCTCAATGATCTGTATAATTTATGCAATTGGTTACTTAAGAGAATTGAGAATTGGTTACTTAAAACTGCTTAGAAATTTTCTCTGGAAACCTAAGCTTCCAACTTCTTCCTTTACTAAGTCTGTATTTGTTCCTTAAGAAAAGGTTGTTCATACATTTCATCAGCCATATACTTAATTGTATGTAATATTTCCTCTTCCCAATAAAAATTTTATTTTCATCCTTTATATTCTTTTATTACTCCGTGCAATGTCATTTCAATGTGGTTAAAGAGCAATATTTGAATTTCTTTATGGAGAGAGCAAACGTGTAACCTCATGTTGGAACTAAAGCAACATCTGGTTGTCTTCACAATTGATGTTTACATCATGAAGAAAAAATGTGTGTGGCAGTTTGACCCATTTTATCCCATCTCATTTTAATAACACCATGATGACTAAACTGGGTTTTGATGACAGACTTTATTCTTACAGACAAATTGGTTGGGAAAATCCCTTTGTAAGGCAGCACAACGTTACAGAGCATAGTTTAGTGTTTCCTAACTACCTATCTTCAGGCTAGCCCTGCACCACCAACCAATTCCTTCCTTCCTTCTACTTAATAGCTGTTGAGGATGGGCAACAGTGCTGGGATCACAAGTCAAGAGTTTCAGATTCTATACAGATCCACAGTATAATTTGGGCTGGAAAATATGGGTAGCTCTTAGGTAGAAAAGAAACCCAATTGCAAATAAGCATGCCTAGCTACAAATGCCCATATCTGCTCATTTATAGCTCTTTAAATCACAGTTGGCTTTAACTAGAAATCTACAGACTAAACAAAGCCCTGCCCCCTTGGCATTAATTCATCTGCCTCTCCAAGTCATCAGAGTAAAATTCTCTGAGCTTGAAGTCACAAGAACTTTCTAATAGGTTTCATTACCTTGTTTGTTCTTATTGTAAATCAGAGGTGGTAATATTTGTAATAAGAGTAGCCTTCTTTAAGAGTGTATGGAATTGTCAATATGTTTTAAATGTCAAACTTTTCTATGCTTTGAACAAAGCTTCTCTAATTACAAATTAAGAAAAACTGTTTTCAGTGAAAATAAAACAAAAATAAATTTAATCCCAGTTTTCAAGGAGTTTAGTTATCAAATTTAGAAAGGCAAGAGCACTGTTTCTCTAAATATGTTAGTTGGAACTCAAACATTTTAGATATTCTGACAATATTTAAGTTTGGGAAACACATGCTATTCCCTCTCCCTCGTGGAGTGTGAATGCCCATTATCATTGTAAAGGTTCTCAAAAGTCTTACAGTAAAAAATCATGTTTAACAATTATCTCAGTGCTACCCAAACGTACTGGCTTGAGACTCCCTTTTTTTGTTTTAACAATGTCTACTAATATCTCACAGAATCCACTTTGGAAAATGCTACAATTATAGCTGGTAGCTTTGGTTTTCAGTTGTTGACTTCATGTATGGTTTCCTGCATTGATCACCTTAAATCCTTTATTGAAAGAAGGCAGTGGCTAAATAAACTTTTTTTTTTTTTTTTTGCCCTAAGTATCTGATAATTTAAAAGAGTGAAGACCTGAAACTTTTAGTTGTAAGTTGCTTTTCTCTACTAAACTGGCTTTTTAATGGAAGTTGATATCGTATCCAAGAATTCAAGTGGGCAAATGTGCTAAATTCCCATACAAGTATATTTTCCACAGTGTAAACCAGCTGTCAGTAGGATTGGATTATTCCTGAGCCAAGAGTGAAAGTTGTAGTTTGGAAGTGAAGTTGAAATGAAATTCTGGGGATTCTATGAACTACTTGCAATATTTTAAAATAGTATAATTTTGATGTGGGCAGGGTAATTCTGAAAAATTTCTGGTCTACATTTTAGAACAGACTGCTAAGCCACATCATATTTTTAGCTTTCTGAATCATTTAAACTTTTTGAATTTTAGAAAAATTCCAAAGGCATGGTAATAAAATCAGCTTCCTAAAAACAAGTGTATAAGGAGTTACATTCTATCTAATTCTACTTGATGAAAAATTCCACATCCTCTAAACAGATATGTACCCTTTGTCTCTACAGTCTGCATTCTGACTACTTGACTCAACCTTACCTGTCTCCCTTCTGATGAGTTTAACATACACAAATCTTAGTAAACTTTTCACTAGTTGGGTGATAAATGCTTATAGGGAGGTTGGGAATTCTATTTGCTAGACCCTTATATCTCTGGCTGCTTTCCTGAAACCACTTCAGAGAAATGTTTTATTTCTAAAAATAATGAACAGCATCTTACATGTCTTCTTTTTCAAAGGAATATCTTCAAAAAAGCTAAGTGTTTTCCTGTGTTCCCTGAGACACTGTCTGTGGAGGCTGACAAACCCAGCCTGGAGAATGTCTTTTCAGCTATACCTAATTATATAGGTCATAGGCAATGGAAAGGTTAAGGTGATGAACAGTCCCAGTTTGTCTAGTATTGTGGGGTTGGGAGACCCAGAACTTGGGATTTTCAATGCTAAAACCAAAAAAGTCCTGGGCAAACGGAGATAAGCTGGTCACCCAATTGAATAAAATGAGTATAGAATCATCCAGAGGGCTGGCTTATGCAGACTGTACTATTCTAATCTAGAGTTTGAAATTATGACGCTTCTCTCACAAAGGCAGAGCATAGTCCAACTTATGTCAGATTTAATAGAAAGGTGTGGGGAGAGGGTAAATTCCAGGATGTGTAGGGACTGTAAGAGAAACTGGAGATGTGTAGCTATTAATACCTGTGTTGTTTTAATCAGACACCTTCACATTTACTTGGAAGACTAAAGAGAAGCAATCAATGCTGTACTTTTTAGTGATGTCTCATTTTATAATCCAGATAGGGAAAGAATTTTTGTTAATATGGATGGAGTCTTTGTTTTAAACTTTCTTCGTTTTTTAAAAGATTTTATTTATTCAAGAGAGGCAAAGACATAGGCAGAGGCAGAAGCAGGCTCCATGCAGTAACGATGTGGGACTCAGTCCCCCCACCCCGGAATCATGCCCTGAGCAGAAGGCAGATGCTCAACCACTGAGCCACTCAGGCTTCCCTATTTTAAACTTTCTTGATGTTTTCCCCCAGCAAAGGTAGAGGAATATTGGCCATAGTCTTTAGCCCAACACAAAACATGAGCTACTTTGGCACAGATAATATCTCAACTGTCATTTTTTTTTTTTTTTTTTTTTTTTTTTAGGTATCTCTGAAACACTAGCTAGGACAGTGTTTTTTTTCAAATGTGGTCAGTGTGCCACTTCCTGCAAAATGATCTAGGATGCTTGTTAAAAATGCAGCCATTCCTCAGAAGTATAGAATCACAGTCTCTCTGGCTAGAATCCAGAAATATGCACTTTTAATAAGCTCCTCAGATAATTCTTAAGCACACCTACCTTTGACAGCAAGTAAAGCTTGTGAGACTTATTTCAAATTGTATCTGCTATAAAAGTATTATAACTACACTGGTTTTCAGAAAAGAAAAACCTTTCATCCGCCCAATAATTGTTTTTGTTTTATGATATTCTTTCTAATATTTGTCCACATACACATTTTTTTCACATAATTATAATCACAACACATGCACTCACTGTTGTGCACTTGCTCAGTATTTTATCATGAGCTGTTTTTCATGCTCTATGACTTTATAATTGATTATCTTTCATGTTTGCACAATATTGCTTCAGGCAGATGTGCCATAATTAACCACATTAAAGAGTTAGGATTGTAGTTTTTTCTAAATTGGTTTCAGTAATTTGTCCTAGTAATTTCAATGATGCAATTTCAAAGTGAGCTCTCTTACGAACCAGAAGGAGTGGGGGTACCTTTGAGCAGCCATTATTTCAGTGACATGAGGGGTTAGTGACATTTTAGAAGTCATTTTAGAACTGAGCACTGAATGGCCAGGATAGGTAGGCTCATTCAAGGTGGACTCTGGGTAACAGTATGAAGGATGATGAACAGAGCATGTGGAAAGAAAAGTGTGGCATGGTGTCCCATGCTGCTGAAGGAGGCACACAGTCCCCTTTTCTTGTCTACTTTGTAACTTACCCTGCCTAATGACTAATCATTCTTCATATCTCAACCTAGAGATCTTTCAGTGGTAACCCAGTGCTTTCCTTTTCTTTTCTGGTAATAGAACTCTCTATTTTTAGCTATGTTTCATTTCTTGAAGCAAGGCGTGGTCAAGTACCTAAGTTCTGGACTATAAGATGTCAAAAGAATTTTCATGTGCAATTTGAGGGTATGCAGAACATACCCTTAAATAGAGAGGTTATGCTCTCCTTTGCTCTCTTGTCCTTCTTGCTGGTTGGAATACAGAAATGAGGACTGGAATCTGAGCAATCATCTTAGACCCTATAGGTCTCATGCTGACAATGATAGCGAGAGGAATCTAAGATGCCATGCCAGCACAGGGTTACTTTCCTCAAGATCTTTATATGACAGAAAAATACATCTCAATCTAGTTTAATCCACTATAATTTTGTGTTTTCTGTCGTGCAGTTGAACCAAATTCTAACCTACCCAGGATTCTTCCCTTCCATAAAGTTTTCCCTTACCCTCAAAGACTAAATTGTTCCTGCTTTATATTCTATCCCACAGCACCTTTGTTCATATCTCCTGCTAGATTCTAAACTCCTTGAGAACCAATGGGGGCAAATATCCTAGAAACTAGAAACACAAACATATGGTAGCCAGCAGAGTAACAGACGCAGCCTCAGTGACTAATGGAATTCATAGACTGGATGGCAAGGGTGCTTCACATCTGATTGCTCATAAAAATCTTTATAAAAAAAAAGAAGAAGAAGAAGAACTTAAAAGAAAACATCCTAGACACCTCCGGAATTTGAACATTTGAAGATGGCAACTGGGAACTGTATCTTTTAAAGTCCTTTCCCGCCCCCAGGTGATTCCAAAGCCCACCAGGCAATGGTGTTGACAAAGAGGCATTTGGATATCCTGTAGGACAGTACCAGGATTTTCCTCCCACCAACAGTCTGTTTCCTTTCTTCTTCATGTCACTTAAGAGCCAATAGCTTAATGCCTTTCCAAGCTCAAGCTCACTATAAATGCTGAATTCTCTTTGAGAATGGCTCCCAACCCATGGATAAAAGGCTGGAGAGAGATTGAACAGGAGAGTTTTTATATCAATAACAAATATAAGCATGGAAACAATTTTATTTTTTTCCAAAGCAATTATCACCATCTGCAACTATCTTGTTTGTTTCCTTGTTCATTTTTCTCTTCACCAGCCCCTGTTGTGAGAAGCTTCAGGCAAATAGAAACACTGTCTTTCTTTCTTGATTTATGATCCCTGATGCCCAGCACTCTGCCTTGCAATGTATTACATTCTCAGACAGTATTTGTTGAATTAATTAAATATTATCTACACTTTGTTGAGCACCTTCTGTGTGCCACTGTATCTGGTATCTTATATTATTATCTCACTTAATCCTCATGAGAAGCTTGTAGATAGGTGTTATCATCTTTATTTAATCAGTGAAGAATCTGGAAACTTAGAGTAGTAGTAGTAGTAGAGACAGTTGAACTCAAGTCTCTCTGCCTTTAAACTCAGCACTCTGACTGCTTCACAATGTTGCCCTTGCTGACAAACAATTCTGCAGTAGAATCTACTTCAACTGGAAATTGCAGATGGATGGAATTTTCTTCCACCAGATATAGAAGGCTGAGCTAGCTTAGGGTAAAAAAAAAATGTGAAAGGAAACTGCAAGATTAAAGAGGTCATCTACTCATCCCTAATTTTGTCACTACCTTCCAGAGCACAATGAGGGCCTTCCACATTTTCCCCTCTTGAGAATACCAATCCCCACCTGTTCTTTTGGGGACCGTTTGCAGCCATGTGTCTCTCTCTGGTGCAGGCAATCACAGTAGTGCATTGGAGGCAGTATTGGGTTCTGGATCTGTTGTGCTATTCAGCAGGACAGTCAAGGATTTTTCCTTGGACACAGTGGTACAACTGTGCTTCCCCCATCGAAAATGATTCTCTAAGAAGTGACTTTGGAGCTGCCTGTGGCCATGCTTTCTCTCTCTGGGGTAAGGCTCATCTCTGGTAAGAGCAAATGACACCAACACAGAAGGAGAGTCAGGAAGACAGAGAATCCAGACACTGAGTCTTTGGTTCCATTCACCACAGAGCCAGTTAGCTAATTCAAGCATATTTCTCCCCATGGAGGTAGGTTTTTACTTCTTGCATCTTTTCTGGACAAACACAAGGGCATACCAAAAGGCCCCTTCATGTGGTACAAGGAACCAGTCAACATCTTGAAACTCAGTGAACACTTTTCACAATGTACTTTTTTTTTTTTTAAACCTCTAAGTGATGCTGTATAGAACAGTGTTTAAGACTTACTATCAGTTTTGGAATCAGACATAATGAGAAAAGAGTCCTGCTTCTTCACCCTGGAACTGTGTGATGTTGGGCAAGTAACTTTACATCTCTGAACCTGTTTTCTGAACAATGAGAATAATAATTATACATACCTCATGGAATTTTTTGGAGGACTGATAATTATACACAATGTTATGGCCATATTGTGAGCATTAGTTGTGTCCTGGTGTTTCCCTGTTGTGTTTTTAGCTTGTGTTTTTATTTTTTATTAATGTATTTATTTTTAAAGATTTTATTTATTTATTCATGAGAATACACAAAGCGGAGGAGAGAGGCAGAGACACAGGCAGAGGGAGAAGCAGGCTCCATGCAGGGAGCCCGACATGGGATTCGTTCCTGGGTCTCCAGGATCAGGCCCTGGGCTATAGGCGGCGCTAAACCACTGAGCCACCAGGGCTGCCCTAGCTTGTGTTTTTAACACACAGCATCCCCCTCCCCACTTTTTATAGGGTCACTGGGACACCTCCACATTGCTAGAACAAGACCAATCCTGAGAAAATGATTGGGAGGGAAATAAGTTTGTCTTACTCAAGTGTCTACCTGTACCAGTGTTGGCTTCTTTCCTTCCTTAAGATGTGATGGTACAATTGTTGGGAGGGGACTAGTCACTACCACCTCCTGACATTTGTACAAAGCCTATCAGAACACTTTGCTTTCTTCTTTGAGTCTCATGAAAGACACAAGGTGAAAAAACAGACCCAGAGAACAGCCATTGACTTGTCTCAGATCAAGCAGTGCCTCTTTGTTGGAAAAGCAGAATTGATGTTTGCCAGGGACTTTGTACAGGCAGAGACACAGAATTATACAGACATAGAATTATAAACTGTTAATTATGAAGTATTCAGACATTTTCTTAAAATGCCTTATTATAAAGTCAAAGTTTCTTTGTTCTAAATTTCTTTTCACAATAAATTTTACTCTTCGCATGAATTAGGAAAACACAGAAAAGCCCCAAATTCTGTCTTTGCAGAAGCATTATCCTTCTATAACTTTTTCTGTGCAAATTTGGTCATGCATATATTTTTCTCTAATTGTAAATAGATTTATTGTTATTTTCTGTTTAGAAGAGTAATAATGATTATTAGAAAAATTCATAGTAGTGAACACCATAAAAAGGCATAAATTACTGTAATCTAGTCACTCATAATTAGTCATAGGTCATTAATCATTTTGGTTCATATATTTCTGCATACCCACACAGTTACAAAAACCAGATCATCATGGAACTTAAGATATAAGCCCCTTGTAGACTCTTTCTTTTTATGTAATATGTCATAAACACTTTTCTGTGACACTAGATTTTCCTCTACATGATGCTTTCTAAAACTTTTTATTATAACTTCAAACTGTACAAAAATAGCATAGGCATTATAATAAACTTCCTGTACCTATTATGCACATTCAACAATTACCAATTGTATACTCCATACTCCTTTTACTCAACGGATTTTTTAAAAAGCAAATTGCAAAAATTATTTTATCCACAAATATTTCAGTATATATCTCTAAAAGATTAGGACTCTTTTTTTTTTAAGATTTATTTGAAAGAGAGAGAGAGAGCATGAGTGGAAGGGGCAGAAGGGAGAGAAGCTGAAGCAGACTTCTCGCTGAGCGCAGAGCCCAATGTGGGGGTTCATCTCAGAACCCTGAGATCACAACCTGAGCCAAAACCAAGATGGACACTCAACCAACTGTGCTACCCAGAAGTAGGTAGAAATGCTTAATATGAATAGAGTTGATAGGAGGCCACTGATTCTGGACACTGACCTCTGCCTCCCTGAGAGGAACACTAAAGTCAGCCTTTGTAACAGTCCTGCCTTGTTTAGCTTATCAAATCTGGATGGAGCAAAAGCCCCCGCATTCTACTCACTTCATCAGAAACGAGTCTGAACAAGCCAGGCACTGTCCATCAGATACTCAGGCATTCTGACAGTTCAGTTCTGACCACAAGCCAAATGTAAATCGAGAATGCCAAGTCATCCATCATGCGTTAGCCACGTGTGAGGTTAATGCCCCATCTTTTAGAAGCACACAAAGGGCCATTTGAGAAGGAAAGTCCCACCAGCTCCAACTGAAACACATAGCCCACATTTGGATCATCTTTCTGAACAGCATCTTGGTTTGGAAGGCACAGCTGTTGCTGAGATCCCTCAATATAGCCTGCTGTTCTCTGTGGAAGCTAGGGTAGATTAGTGTGGTTAACTTGAGATGTAGTAAAGTCCTCCAGCCTGCCCTCTCCTCTAAATAGCCAACCTGCTGGCAGCCAAATGCTGATGTTTGCCAAATTATCCATGTCTGCCTGCTAGTGGGAAAAGCTGGGTGGTGGTTGAACTCATCGTATGCCTTTAGGAACATCAGCACCCCTCTCAGGAGCTCGGTTCCACCAAATCAGGACAGGAACAGGCTCTATTTCATACTGGAAACTCCCCTTAGGAACGAGCACTTCTGATCCCGGGAGAGTGGATGATTGACGGAAGTGGCCTTCTCTGACTCAACTCCCAGAGGTGTGGCTCTTAGAGAATTTCATGAAAAATGAGATGTGGACC
This sequence comes from Canis aureus, assembly GCF_053574225.1. Classification (NCBI taxonomy): domain Eukaryota; kingdom Metazoa; phylum Chordata; class Mammalia; order Carnivora; family Canidae; genus Canis; species Canis aureus. The sequence continues at coordinate 54,466,121 of NC_135614.1, forward strand.
AAGGACAAAGCCAGAGTCAGGTTTATGCCTCTAACAGCTGTGGCTTTCAAATTGCTTCAGATTGAAGAAGTTGAAACAACAGCTGCAGATTCATTCCTTGTTCTTGGGATGGGAGGTGATGGGTGCAAAATACAGTGGAGACACAAAGACCATGACAACTTTTTTCTACAGTAAACACCAAACTATGTCTTGGGCTCTGTAAAATAAGACGGAAAATGAATACACGGCATTAGATAGACCCCACCCCTGTGACTGTCCAAATTCAGATTAATATATTTATTGGAAGATGCCCTAGGCTCATAGAATTCTAAGAAACCTTCGCGTTTTCTAGTCCACATATAGGAACTGCGTTGGCCCTCCTGTCATTCCTCATGCTTATGTCCATGACAGACATTGTTAGTCACAGAGCTCTCGCCTGCTTTCAAACATTCATTCTCATCACAGATGTGGTCCAGGCTCTCTCTAGCAGTTAAAGGAGAGCTGACACTCATGATAAAGATCATTTGCCATCCCTGATCTAGCCCAACTCATACATTTTATACATGGAAAAGTGATGGCCAGAGAGGGGCAGAAGCTACCCAAAGTCACACAGTCTATCAGTGTTATTTGTAGAAAGCTAACTAAAGGGCCTAGAATTCTTTGAAACGTCAAGCAAAAAATAGGCCACTGCTTACTTAACTATTGTGCTATATTTGTTCTCTCTCTTTTCTAGATTCATCAAAATGTTTCTCTAAATTTTGAGGGCTTTTTTTTTCTAATAGAAAAGCAATATAGCTCTATAAAAATACAAATAAACAAAACCAAAAAACCCACTCAAAAGCAGCACCCACACATAAAACTATTGTGTAAAGTCATGGTCTATAGACCTTTTTTTACAGGTATGTTTACATTTACCCACTTATCTATATTTTTATGCGAGAGTAAATTAAGTTTTATTTTTTAGAGGGCCTGGTCACAAGAAATTCCTAATGAAAGCAATGCTTCAGTTCATACCCTCGATTGGACCTATATTGTACACACTGTTTTGTGACCTGATTTGAGTAAATGTTCATCAATTGTGATGAACTTCTGTTGTTAGACATTTAGACTCTCACCAGTTTCTTACTACTCTATTATCTATTCTAAATCTTTGCTCAAAGCTTAATTGTTTTCTTAAGGGCAAACAAATTTTAAAGGCTTTTGACACACATGGATAAATTGCTCTCCAATAAACCTGGAAGCAAGAGGCCAGCAGTGTCTCTGAAGTACATGCTTTTTTTTTTCAGCAGTTTCACCAACACAAGATGTCATTACTATTTTTCTTTTATTCTCTCATCAGCATGCTTTGTATATCAAGAAAGAGTGTAGAATGTCCAAAGGTAAGGCCACACTTTTGCAGATGCTAGAATGAGAGGCATGACTGAACAATAACAATGAACTCACATTTATTGCAAATTTACCAAGTGTCAGGCATCAGGCATTAACTTAGAGGGTTGACAACAACCCATCTTGCGGAGATGTTCAGGAGGGTTAAGCAACTTGTCCAATGTTCCATGAAACCAAGCTCGGTTAAGTCTGACCTGCATACCACCAACCCCTCAGCCATGCTGCCTCCACAGGGTCACTACAAGTAAATATTTGTACGGTAGTTGATTGTTTTCCTCTGGTAGGACAGACCTGAGCACTCCAGAAGGGAGCAGCCATAAAAATAGGCTAAAAATGCAATCTTAGTTCTCCTAGTCAGTCCTGACCAGAATAGCCCCAATGGACTTCAGCAATGTTTCAACTGGGTTTGAGGGTACGACCTGAGGTAGTATTTTTATTAAGGATTTCTTATGACTGAGAACTCTAAGAAGGAAACTTGAATTATCCCATATAAAAATACAGCCACCCAAGATTACCAGTGGCATTTCCTTTTTATAGTGTTTGGTGCTAATAATAGCCTCAAACTCCTCAATCCAACTTTCCAGCTTTTTAAAAGAACAGTACTTACGAGAATGTCTGAATACTTGTGACTGGTAGGGTTTATTCCATCCAATGTTTCCTGTGTTTTTTCTGGAGAAAGCAAAGGGCTTGGGAGTTGGTGGCTGCATACAGTCTCTGTGCTGCCACAGGGATCTGGTGAGGGAAACTTGGTCACCAAGCAAGAGCCAGAGAGAGAGGCTCAAAAGGAAGCAAGGCAGGGATGAAAGGTTAGAAGAGGACAGAGGTATGAGGGTTGGAGAACTCAGAACAAGTCAGATTATCTGTCTTAGGTTCCAGGGAGCTTTTCCCAGTAGGAAAAATGGGCTGCTTTCTCCATGTTGTTGTTCTCTGGACAGTCTTGTTCCTGTCCTGCCAGCACTTGGTGTCTGATAGGACCCGAAAAGGGTTGCAATCCTTCTAAGAGCATGGAAGGTCTTGGCAAAGCAGAGAGTGACTTTATGAACCAAAATATTCTCTGAAGGTTTCCAGCTCTTGTTTACTTCAATCTTCCACAGCATGTCTACAGGTGGAGGCTCTCTCCCTTCCACAGCACCTGCAGAACAAGTCACTGTGTTTCAAGGCTCTCTCTTTTTGAAAAAATTATTTTTTGGAGATATAATTTACATCTAATAATATACACTCATTTTAAGGGCACATACATCTCAATAAATTTTGATGGATGTGGTCACCTGTACAACCACCACCACAATCAAGATAAAACACTCTTATCACCTCAAGAACATTCTTATCTGATCCTCCCAGCCAATGCCCCACCTCCACCCCCACTCTAAGCTACCATGGGTCCACTTTGTATCACTGCAACTTAGTTTTGCCATTTCCAGAATTTCACATAAATTGAGTCAGAGAGTATGTACTATCTTGGTCATGACTTCCTTCAGTAGGCATAAAATGTTTGAGATTCATCAGTGTCATTGCATGTATCAACAGTTCTTTTGCAATGGTGAGTAATATACTATTGCATGGATATACCTCAATCTGTCTAGCTATTTGAGTTTGCTTCTTTTGATTATCATGAATGAAGGTGCTATACACATTCACATAAAAATCTTTCTGTGGGTATGTACATTCATTTCTCTTGGGCAAATATCTAGGAGTAGAATTTCTGGGTCGTGGGATAAGTATATGTTTAACTTAATAAAAACTTGCCAAACTGTTTTCCAAAATGGAATATCTAAAAGTTCCAGTTGCTTCACACCCTCATCAATGTTTGATATTGTCAGTCTCTTTAAGTTTAGTCATTCTCAGTGGTATCAAATAGCATTTCATAGTGGTTTCATTTGCATTTCCCTTCTAACTCATCATGTTGAATATCTTTTCATGTGCTTGTTGGCCATTTGTATATCACCTTTTTCAAAGGGTCTGTTCAAATCTTCTGTCCGTTTTTCTTTAATTGAATCACCTTCTCTATTGACTTTTCAAAGTTCTTTTTATATTCTGGTTACAAGGCCATTATTGGATATTTGCTTTGCAAATATTTTCTCCCACATTGTGGCGTGCCACTTGAGTATCTTAATAGTGTCTTTCAAAGTGCAGAGTGTTTTGTATGGTGAAGTCTAATTTAAAAGTTTTTCCTTATATGGTTTAAACTTTTCTTTAAAAAAATTATTTATTTATTTTAAAGACTTTATTTAATTGAAAGAGAGAGAGTACATGCACAGGGTGAGGGGCAGAGGGAGAAGCAGACTCTCCACTAAGCAGAGACCCCCATGTGGGGCTCAATTCTAGGCTCTAGGGTCATGACCTGAGCCAAAGGCAGACGCTTAACTGACTGAGCTACCCAGGTGCCCCATGGTTTAAACTTTTGTGTCCTGTCCATAAAGTCTTTGCCCACCTCCTTAACTTTGTTTGTACTCAGTATAAGTTGTAGGAGGAACTGTGCTTTCCTAAGGGGCAGAGATTGTGTTTGCTCTTCTTTGCATTCTCCCCTGTACCTAGATTGTGCTGGCTACATACACTAGGTATGTAGCTCAATGGTAATGTGATTTCATTTAGTGGGACAAGAATTTATCTAAGTTTTTCTTGTAATCAGTCATGTTTCCAGTCTTTTATCTCTCCCTCCACAGAGATCTCATGGGTTCTGAACCACCTTTGATGACCAATCCATGACTTCCACATCCTCCCCTCTGCCTGGCTTGCCTCAATCCACCTGTTTCCAGCATCTTCACCCTCAAAAATTTTTAATCACATTTATTGGTGGTATCCTAATCAAAAGTCTTTGGGTTGCAGATGCATAAACTCAGTCAAGTTAATTCAAGTAGAAAACAGTGTTTATTGAAAGGCTACAGGGGGCAATCACACAAGTGAGGGGTGTGGGAAACAGGTGAGCTTGGAGGATAGCTTGCTTGACTTGAGTGACCAAAGAGAGCCCCATAAGCATTTGAAATGAAGTCTGCCTATGTTTGAAAAGGTTAACATGGTGTGAGAAGTCTTCCTGTAAATGAAACAGTGTGCATTAAGGCAGAAAGATAGAAATGTGCTAGTTATTCTCAAATACTCCTTGGCACTATGGTTATTTGGGAGTCCAATTCATCTTCCCAACTGAATTCTGAATATGAACTTGATATTATATTTCTTCATATTACTTTAGAACAAAATAATAATAGAGTTTACCATCACCACCACCATCACCATCAACATCATCACCACCACGAGAACTATTGATTTAACAATTATGTGCTAGGTACCGTATTAAACGCTTTTCCATATTTTTTTTTCTAATCCTCAAATTGCCTTTGGAATTTTATAGCTGAGGAATTTGAGGCTCAGGGAAGGAGTGTTCTTTAACTTGACCAAAGTGATTACTTAAAAGACACAGACAAGGGAAAGACACATCCAGCCAGATCTGCCTGTTCTCAAAGTCCCTTAATCTTGAAGCTTAAGGCCTCTTAAGAATATGGTTTCAACTCTTGACTTGCTTGTTGAATGAAAAAGGCTGCCTGTGATCAGTATTGGAAATCCTCCCCCTGCTCAACCCCTTCCCAGGCGTCTACAACGATTAAGGTGTTAGTGCAGCCCAGAACTAAAGATCTTTAATGATGACTTTGTCCATCATGAAGGTTTCTGTCTCTTTGAAAAAGACAGAAAATCATTATTTCTTCTGACAAGTCCTTCTTCAAATGGGATCTTAATCCTCAAGCCTGCAGGAATCTTGACACTAGGAGGAAGTCATTGCTTAGCCACAGTTGGCACTGCTAATCTTTGGGCAAACTGATTCTTTTAAAGTTGTTTCCTTGACTTGGGTTTCTATGTAGAGAACTTGGTTACAGAGAACACATAGGAAGGGCTTTGCAACTGATACTGATCAATAAGCTTCAAGAGGCAGGGAGGAAATGATGGGCATAAGTGGCCTCTGGTGACCCTCCTTGAAGCAGATACACTTTTAAGATATCTACAAGAGTGGCTTTTTAAACCCAGGCCCCTATTCAGAGAAAAAGATTACCTTGTGCATGTGTTGCTCTCCCTTTGTCATGGAATCGTTGGGCCAGCAAAGGAAACCTTCTCATCTCCATTCTCTGAATCATAATCCGTATATACTATTGAAATTAGTCACAGTCTGTAAAACAGGAAGTGGGGCTATAGAGAAGGACCCTGGCCCAGGAAGTAGTATGAATCACTCCAGTGTGGTGCACTGGGTACCACCCATTGTTGGCATTAAATCCCAACTCTGCCCTGCTCTCAGCATCTCCACCCGCTGCCTGCTCTGGTGATTTATCTAACACACAGTCTAATAAACATAGCTCTGAGTTTGTTGCTAAGACCAGCTATTTGCATCCATGTAACTCTTTGTATAGTTACAAATTATAATGCAAGGCATTTTGATTTATCAATCTGCCTATCCATTCATTCAGTGAAAATGAACTTGGTAATAATAGTAATTTATGCACCCACCACGGGACATGACATTGTGGCATTGTGCTAGACATAGAAGCTATGATGCGTGCAATCATGGTCACTGCCATCATGGAATTGGTAGTCCAGCGCAGTGGTGTTTTGTTTTGTTTAAACAATTCAGTGAAATTCAATTGAATTGTAATATAAAAGGTATTTCTTACTGAAGATTATAGTTGAAAACATTGAGACAAACTGGTTTAGTGGAGGTTATTGTCAAAGATTCCTCTGACTATCCTCCTCACAGTCACTGGAGAGTTGATGGGGTCTCATGAAGGAGACAGAAAATATTATTACTATTGTTGCTTGTAATAGTATCCGTCAGGCATTGTATCTTGCAGGGAAAACAAAGGTTATCAAATACACCTATCCTTGCCTTCAATCGTTTTGGGGATTACCCTCAGGATGGAGGCACTCAACATCTTTGTTTGGTACACCAGCCACTTCTGGATGATCTGGTTTCTTTTTTTTTTTTTTTTTAAATATTTTATTTTTTTAAATTTATTTATGATAGTCACAGAGAGAGAGAGAGAGAGAGGCAGAGACACAGGCAGAGGGAGAAGCAGGCTCCATGCACCGGGAGCCCGACGTGGGATTCGATCCCGGGTCTCCAGGATCGAGCCCTGGGCCAAAGGCAGGCGCCAAACCGCTGCGCCACCCAGGGATCCCGATGATCTGGTTTCTATCTCTCAGTTTCCCTTTATATCATTCATACCACTTCCCTCCATCCTTCTCAAATGCCCTCCTGACCCCAGCTGCCTGAAAATACCTCCTTACTTTTGAACACTCAGCTTAATGTGTCACTCTGTGCCTTTGCTTCTTGTTTCATCTTTCACAGTCACATCTCCTTTTTTCTTCTGGTTATGGCATCCTCTTTCCTTTGGGAAGTCCTCCCTCTCTCCCATCACCACCACTACCACACTCGATGTGGCGCTGGTGATAGGCAGGGCTCCTAGGGTGGGCTCATGATCCAGACCTAGAACTCCATGTTCTGGATACTGCAATTGGTCCAAGGATGGTACACAACCCAAGGAGGCCAGTCACAGTTTGTGAACCTTTTATGTTAAGATAGTTCAGGTTGGGTCTCCAAATGGTCATGACTATACAATGTCTAACTTTATAGCATCCCTATTTGTCTACAGCACAACTCCTACCATACTGTAAATTCCCTCAAGGCAGGGACTGTTCTTTGATTTTAAAAATATGGATGTGTATGAATTTGTATGTGTACAAAAGTAGTATATTCTCTTTGTAGGAAAGTGGTGGGCAATTTGCTGTAGAAAAATTTTAAAATACACAAAAAGGTTGTTAAGCACTTGTAATCTTCCCTCTCCCAAAGATATATTTTTAAGGATTATTTATTTCTTTATTTTAGACAGACAGAGAGAGAGAGAGAGAGAGAGAACACATAAGCAGGGAGGGACAGCGAGGAGGGTGAGGGAGAAAGAATCTGAAGCAGACTGTACCGAGTGTGGAGCCCAATGCAGAGCTTGATCCGTGACCCTGAAACCATGACTTTTTAAAAGATTTTATTGATTTATTCATGAGAGGCACAGAGAGAGAGGCAGAGGGAGAAGCAGGCTCCTTGCAGGGACCCTGATGTGGGACTTGATACCTGGACCTGGGACCATGTCCTGAGCCAAAGGCAGATGCTCAACCGCTGAGCCACCCTGCATCCCTGATATCATGACTTGAACCGAAACCAAGAGTCAGATGCTTAACTGACTGAGCTACTCAGGGGCCCCTCCAAAAGACATTTTAACAGTCTTTTTATAATGCAGATACACATAAAACTCACATTTTACACAAGTAGAATATAATTGAACATATGACTATAACTTTCTTCACATAAGTGATATATTGTGAAAACTTTCCCATGTAATTAGCTATTTTTCCTTATGATTTTTCTTGGCTATCAATTATTCTTAGATGGAAAATTTATCATGGCCTATTCATCAAAACTTTTTTTGGAAATTTAGGTGGTTTCTACTTCCCATTACTATAAAAAAATCAGTGTCTGGTTTACACCAAAGATGATACTGTGAAGAATGGTCTTTTCATTGAAAGATCCTGGTCAATGAGATATCCATTTGACCAGTGTATAGGTTATCTATTGCTTTAACAATATTACCACAAACTTGCACTTTAATACAATGTAATATGTTATCTCAAAGTTTCTGTAGACAAGGGTTCAGGCATGGCATAACCAGTGTCTCACCAAGCTGCAATCGAGGTGTTTGGGTTGCAGTATTGTTGGAGGTTCAACTGGTGAAAGATCTGCAATCAAATTCATATGGTTATTGGCAGAATGCAATTCCTTGCAGGTTGCCAAAATGAGAGCTTTGTTTTGTTTTGTTTTTTTAAGATTTATTTATTTATTTTAGACAGAGTGGTGGGGGGGAGGTTTAGAAGGGGAGAGAGAACCTCAGGCAGACTTCCCACTGAGTGTAGAGCCTAAAGCAGGTCTTGATCCCATGACCCTGAGATCATGACCGGAGCCAAAATCAAGAGTTGGATGCTTAACCAACTGACCCACCCAGACTCCTGGAGAGCCTCAGTGATCTGCTGACTCTTGGCTTGAGGCTACCCTCAACCTCTTTGTTGCATGCCTCTTTCCATGGAGTAGCTCAGAGAGAGACTCCTGTCTAGTTGGGTGTTACACTTTTAAGTAACGTAATTATGTACATGTAATCACATACAGCCTGTCACCTTTTCTAAATTTTATGAGTTAGAAACAACTCACAGGTCCTACCTACACTCAGGGGAAGGGATCACACAAGAACATAAGCACCAGTGTGGGAATCATAGAGACCGCCCTAGACTCTGCCTCAGTGAGTTTCTCAGACTTTCTTGATACCTGGCACCTATAATGTCTTGGTAACTTTTTTTCATGGCACCTCTAGCCCAGAAGAAACACCTAACATTTTTTTTTAATTAAGTAGTTATATCCAAACAATTTCATAAATATTTATATCCTAACAATTTAGTAATCATTTGAAAAAATAGTACATATAATTTGAAAGAAAAAATAGTATTTTATTTTATTTTTAAGCAACCACAATATTTACTAATGGATTTATACTTCTGTCGGACACTGTAGGGCTTATTGGGTCTTCAAATCTTATTGAGTGCCATTATTCACATCTCCTGATTTCAAAGAGTATTTACTTTTGACACAGCAACTTCAAAAAACCCAGCTTTGCAAAAATATCATGTCATTGAAGAGAATGTAGTACAATTTAATGTTGGAACTGTGAACTACTCCAAATTAATAGTTTGTGTAGTATCCAACAAATGTCACTGTGCTTCTCTCAAAAAATGTAAAAATAATCTCATGACACCTTGTGAATTTATTATGGCTACCAAGGGTGACTTGGTACATAGTTTGGGAACCATGGCCATATGGAAAATTTTTTTTGACCTTGACTTCATACCATAAACAATATCAATTTCTGATAGATTGAAGATCTAAAGGTAAAATGAAAATAGTAAAGCTTTCAGAGGAAGAACATTTTTTCTTATCCTGGAGTGGTGTACAATCTCTTGAATAGGATTCAAAAAGTACTAAACATAAAAAATTGATAAATTCAACAATATTAATATAAGAAATTATTTTCATCAAAAGTGAGTGAAAAGGCACCTTATAAAGGGGAAGAAGGTGTTTGCATACATATATCTGACCAATGGCTTACAGCCAGGATGTTTAAAGAACTGCAAACTGAGAAGAAAAAGACTACTCAGTAGAAAGATGGGAAATAGACATGAACAGACTCCAGAAAAGAGGTTATACATTGGCCAGTAATTGTAGGAAGAAGTTTTAATCATTAATCATCAAGAAATAAAAATTGAAACCATACCTCAATACCAACACACCCACCAGATGGCTAAAAAAATTTTAAAGTTTTATCAAGGGTGTGAAGAAACCAGAACTCTTTTACAAAGTTGGTCGGGGTATAAACAGGTGCAGTCATTTTGTTAAACTGTGTAGTACTATCTACTAAAGTGGATCATATACAATGACCCAGCATTGTCACTCCTGGGTATATACCCCAAAGAAATGCAGATGTATCTTAACCAAAATTTGTACACAACAACCCGGTTTATAACAGTCTTAGTCTGGAAACTACCCAAATGTCCATAAATAGCAGAAGAGATGAATAACTTGTGGTACATTCCAATAATGGACTACTATACAGAATAAGCAACTCATAACTGCATAAACAACATGATGGCATCTCACAAACATAGTGTTAAGCAAAAGAAGCCAGGACATCCCAATCTTCTTTCTTCTCCCCCCACTCCCCACAATGTAAACTGCTTAACTGTATGATTCCATTGATATAAAGTGCAAAAAGAGTAAATTTAATCTATATTGTTAAAAGTCAGGCTAATAGTTCCTCTTGGTGGGAAGGGGATCTGTGAGTAGAAATTGGGCTTCTGGAGTGCTGGTCATGTCTTCTTTCTGGATCTAGGTACCAATCACATGGCTGTATTTAGGTTGTGAAAATAGTTGAGTGGTATACGTGTGCTCAATACATGCATGTATGTTGTACATCAATACAAAGTTGAAAAAAATGTTGCAGTGAATATCCTTATAGCTATATTTTTACAGATACACCTGTTTTTTCTCTTTTGACTAAATTCCTAGAAGTGGGACTGCTAAATCAAATGGTTTGAACATTTTTTACAACTTATAATATATGTTGCTAACTTGTCAGGGCTGCTTTTATTTATCTGTGTCTCCCTGTGCCTAGCGTCATGTCACTGACTGACATTTGAATAGGTGAACAGACGAATAAATGAGGGCCTTCCTTCAATTCCTTGAATGAGTCAGGCCTAAGACCAGGTCCTGTTTGTTCTGCCCAGAAATCTCATCCCCCTGTACTTAATACTGCTGACTCTCAGCTTAAAAAAACTCAACTGAGAGCCTTTCTCAACCATGCTGTCTGAAGTATTCCTCCTCTTATTCTTTGTCTTATCTCCTCTTGTTTACAAATCCCAATGCAAAATTATTATATTTGATTTATTTGTGTAGTTGCTTGCTTATTACCATCCTCCCACTGGACTCTAAGTACCACAAAGATAGGAATGACATATATCTTGCCCGCTATTTTATCCCAGCATCTACCTAGCACAATGCCTAGGAAGGAGAAGGCTTTTATATTAATGAGACATTTTCAGCCGCAAGGGTGGCTCAGATGGACTCAGACTTAAACAAAAAAATTGTTTTGGCTCATTTAATTGAGAAATTCAAGGAGTAGGTTTTCTTCAGATATGCCTGGATCCACAGGTTCAAATAATATTATTAGAAACTTTGTCTCTTTCTATTTCTCACCACTATTTGACCTCATTCTTAGGCAGGTTCTTTCCTAATACAGTAGCAAGAGAACTACCCACACAGCCCCCAGGTTACATTGCTATCTCAGAAAAAAGGAAGCAACTTTTTGATAGAGCTGTCAAGAGTCTTGGGGTGGATGCTCATTGTTCCAGCTGAGGGCCACATAACCAGTACTGAGCCAAGCATAGTGAGTATGGGGATGGAGCTCTACACTCAGTTTCTTTGACTGTCTCTGAATGGGTGGATGGGTGGGAGAGGGGGCTCTACCCCATCCAAACCAGAAATGCAGATGTGGACAGGTACAAAACCACCTGGCACTAACTTACTTGCCTAACTCCCAGTCCTACTTACCACTTGATCAGCTGCAGGGACTCAGCTCTCTTCCTGGGTGTATGCAGCCGTTAACCTAAACCAAGCAGCTGAGACCTACAAGTAATTGAGCTATTTTCCAGCTAAATGGGGCCAGCTAAAATTAAGTGTTTCCCTGAACCTTGATTGCCATTTTTATTCACGCAATATATTGGCATTCCCTGAATGCCTTTGCCCTTTACAATTTACTTGGGAGTTAGGTAGAGGTCTGCTCTTTGTAACATAGGGGTGGAGTTCATATATAACTTTTTCCTCCTTCCCAGTCCTTATCCTAAACTAAGTCTTCATATATAGTTTTCTTGATCTGTTTAAATCTCATGTCCCCACCCCTCTGTTTTACCCACCTCCTTCACCCACTTCAATCAGATCAACCTAAAGTTGACTGAGCTAAGTGACAAATAGGAATTTTCTCATTGGTATGCAGAGGTACATCAGATACATAAACTCACTGGCAGCCTTAGTATTCATTGCCTTGCAGACTCATCACTTTAGACTTCCAATTTGGCTCCTTTTTCAGGGTTTGTCCGTGACCTTGAGGAAGTCAATTCCCTCTTTCTGGACCTTGGTAGCTCTAGCTGTAAAATGAAATAATTACCTTGTCTGCTGAATAAGATGGTTTCTGAAGTGCTCTCTCAGATCTCTGATCCCAGAATTACCTTTCTCCCTCCTTAGCAACCTGGTGATGAGAAGGTTAACATTAAATGTGAGTTGGCTGTGGGACCAGCCACATGATTTGTGGATTCCCATACAAAATGTCCAAAAATTATTAAGGATTTCAAGATAGTAACAGCAAAGTATTAAGTCAAGTATGGGGCTCTTCTGAGAGCAGGGTCCTGTGCAACTGCCTGGGTCCCACTTCTGTGAAGCTAGTATGGATCCCTGAATTAATTAGATAGGATTAACCAGCTATGCTGATGCCCTTCCTCAAAATTTTGCATTTAACCTCCACCATCTTTTGCAGGGATAGTAAAATCAAATATCTGTAGAATAAATGAGTGATGTGGGCTGGTGATGGTGGTGACTGTGACAAAATGGAGAACAAATATTATCTCTAAAAGGAGCAGCTAATATTGTCTGCCAATGTGAGGCTAATACTGTCACCATGTGAGGATTTAGTCTTACTATTGTCCAAACTTTTAATGTTTCTTTATTTTATTTTATTTATGATAGTCACAGAGAGAGAGAGAGAGAGAGAGAGAGGCAGAGACACAGGCAGAGGGAGAAGCAGGCTCCATGCACCGGGAGCCTGATGTGGGATTCGATCCCAGGTCTCCAGGATCGCGCCCTGGGCCAAAGGCAGGCGCCAAACAGCTGCGCCACCCAGGGATCCCAAACTTTTAATGTTTCAAAAGAAATCAGGATTAGAATTAAAAAAGAAAAACTCCTGAGTTTTTTTTTAAACATTGTAACTATTGAGAAAAATTATCTAAAATTTGTCAATGAGGCAAAAGGATAATGGCAATTCCTTTTAATGGCATCCAAGAGCAGTGGTTCTCAAAGTGTGCTTTCTAATCAACAGTATCAGCATCACCTGAGAATAAAGCATTAGCATTTAAATACTTATATATAAGTGATGTGAATAAAAGCAATGATACAAGGGACAGAAGGAGTAATTGAGATTATTTTGTTATAAGGTACTCACACTACCTCTGATGTGGTACAGTATTATTTGAGAGTGGACTTGTATTAACTGTAAATGAATCCTGCAAAATATAGAGTAACCACTAAAAAGTTTTAAAAAAAGAAGTATAATCAGTATACTAAGAAAATGGAGTCATCATAAGATGTTCAAAAAAACCCACAAAAGGCAGCAAAAGAGTGGAAGGCAAAAATAAGAACAAAGAACAAGGACAACAAATAGAAAACAAGTAACAAATATGATAGATATCAATCCAGCTATATCAATAAGCTCCTGGAATATCATAGTCTAAATGACCCAACTAAAAAAAGATAGATTGTCAGAGTGAATTAAAAGACTTAATTATGTGTTGTATACAAGAAATCTGCTTTAAATATAAAGACATGTATAGCTTAAAAGTTAATGGATGCAGAAAAATATACCATGCCAAACACACTTCAAATGAAAATCGGAGCAGCTATATTAAGTTCAGAGAGAGCAGATATCAAAGCAAAGAAAGTTATCAGGGATAAAGTAGAGCATTACATAATGATGAAGGGGTCAATGTTCCAAGAAGACATAACAATTCTTAATGTGTCTATGCCTAACAATAGAGCATCAAACTATATGGGATAAAAATTAATAGAATTTCAAAGAGAAATAGATGAACCACTATCATAGTTGGAGACTTCACCACCCCTCTATCACAAATGGACAGAGTCTGCAGACAGAAAATCAGTAAGGATAGTTGAACTCAACAACACCATCAATCAAGTGGATATAATTGACATCTATAGATTAGTTCATCCAGCAATAGCAGAATACATATTTTCCTCAAGATCACATAGAACATTCTTCATTATAGACCACATTCAGAGCCATAAAACATACTTTAACAGATTAAAAAGAATAGAAATCATACTATGTCAATTCTCAGACCACAGTGGAATTTAACTAGAAAGCAATAACAAAAGGATAAATGGAAAATTTCCAAATACATGGAGATTAAACAGTACATTTCTAAATAACACATGGGTCAAAGAAGAAATCTCAAAAAAAATTTAAGACTATTTTGGGTTAAATGAAAATGAAAAACAGCTCATCAAATTTGTGAGATACAGTGAACATAGTGCTTAATGGAAATTTATTGAACATGTATATTAAAGGAAAAAGATCTTAAAAATAATTTAATTAAGGATTATTTATTATTAATTAATAACTTATTAATTAAGGATTTATTATTAAATTAGGATTATAAGTATGAAACTATAAAAAGAAGAGCAAATTAAATCTAAAGTAAGCTCAAGAAAATAAATGATAAAACTGGAGCAGAAGTCAATTAAATTGAAAACAAGACATCAATATAGAGAGTCAATTAAACCAAAAGCTGGTTCTTTGAAAAGATCAATAAATTGATAAGCATCTATCCAGGTTAACTATGAAAAGAAGACAGAAGACAGATTACTAATATCAGAAATGAAAGAGGGGACATCAGTACAGATCCTATGTATATTAAAAAGATGACAAAGGAATACTACAAACAACTCTATACCCGTGCATTTGGTAACCTAGATGAAATGGAACAGTTCCTTGAAAGACCCAATTTGCCAAAACTGTCTTGATTAGTGTTTTGCACCTTATCCTCTGTAACATCATACTAGAAGTTCTAGCTAATGCAATAATGCAATAAGATGTACAGATTGGCAAGGAAGAAATAAAATTGTTTTCATTTGGAGATAATATAATCATCTATGTAAAAGATCTGAAAGATTGACCAAAAAAAAACTTCCAGAACCAATAGGTAATTTTTACAAGATTGCAAGATATACAAGGTTAATATACAAAGTCAATCACTTTCCTATATACTAGCAATGAACAAGTGGAATTTGAAATTAAAAATGCAACATCCTCTTATTACCACCCTCCAAAATGAAATACTTAGGCATAAGTTTAACAAAACATGTACGAGATCCATATAAGGAAAACTATAACTTTGGTGAATGAAATCAAAGAAGAACTAAATAAATGGAGAGACATTCCATATTCATGGGTAGGAAGATTCACTATTGTTGAGATATCAGTTCTTCCCAACTTAATCTATAGATTCAGTGCAATTCTTATCAAAATCTCAGCTTGTTATGGATATTAACAAAGTCATTCTAAAGTTTACATAAGGAGGCAAAAAAACCGGAATAGCCAACACAATATTGAAGGAGAACAACACTGGACCCTACTCAACTTCAAGACTTACTTTAAAGCGACACTAATCAAGACAATGTGGTATTGGCAACAGAATAGACAAATAGACCAGTGGAGCAGAATAAAGTTCCCAGAAATAGACCCACATAAATATAGTCAACTATTCTTTGACAAAGGAGCGAAGTGCAATACAATGGAGTAAAGATTTTTCCTTTCCACAAGTGACACTGGAACAACTGGACAACCACATCCAAAAAAAATAAAAAAAGGGAATTTAGATAAAGTCCCTACATTCTTCACAAAAATTAGCTAAAAATGGATATGTAAACACAAAACTATAAAATTCCTGGAGGATAATATAGGAGGAAACATAAAAGACCTTGGGTATACCATGACTTTTTAGATATAACACCAAAGGCACAATCTATAAAAAAAGATAATTGGTAAACTGGACCTCATTGAAATGAGAAACTTCTGCTCTGTGAAAAACAGTGTCATTAGAATGGAAAGATAAGCAACAGACTGGGAGAAAATATTTGCGAAAGACATTTGGTAAAGCACTGTTATCCAAAGTATGCAAAAAACACTTAAAATTCAACAATAAGATAATAAACAGCTTGATTTAAAAATGGGCCAAAGATTTTAACTGACACCTCATCAAAGAAGATATACAGATGGCTAATGAAAATACTTTTGATACCGTATTTTGTTAGGAGATTGCAAATTAAAATGAGATACCACTACATGTGTATTAGAATGGCTAAAATCCAAAACACTGACAACAGTGTGGAGCAACAGGAACTCTCTATTCATTACTGGGGAGAATGCAAAATGGTACAGCCACTTTGAAAGACAGTTTGACAGTATCTTACAAAACTAACATACTCTTATTTTTTTATTTATTTTTATTTTTAAAAGTAAACACACTCAACATACAACTTAACAATCATACTCCTGGGTATTAACTCAAATGAATTGAAAATTTATGTCCACATAAAAACCTGCACATGATATATATAGCATATTTATTCATAATTGCCCAAGCTGGGAAGCAACCAAGATGTCCTCCAGGTAAATAAACTGTGGTATATCAAAACAATGGAGTATTATTCAGCGATAAAAAGAAAGAAGCTATCAAGCTATGAAAAGACATGGAGGAACCTTAACTGGATAGTGCCAAGTTAAAGAAGCCAGTCTGAAAAGGCCACACATTCCACCTATTTGACACTCCAGAAAAGAAAAAACTAGGGAAACAGTAAGAAGATCAGTAACTTGCAGTTTGGGGTTTAGGAAGAGAGATGAATGATTTTTAAGGCAATAAAACTACTCTGTGTGACATATATAATGGTGGATTCACGTCATTACCCATTTGCCAAAACCCAAGGAGTGTATAACACCAAAGTGGACCCTGATGTAAACTCTGTACTTTGGGTGATGATGATGTATCAGTGTAGGCTCATTACATCAATCATAACAAATCTACTACTCTGTGGGTGGGGGATGTCAGTAGTGGTGTAGGTTGTGCATATGTGGGGAAGCGGAGTAGAACGAATTCTTTATACTTTGTTCAATTTTGTTGTGAACTTAAATATCTCTAAAAAAATAAAATTAATTTGAAAAATATATTTCCTGTAGGGTCCTGTGGGAGCAAACAAGTATCAAAGCCTGTTTCTTGGCTGCTCTGCCAGCTGTGGAGGCACCACCCTGTGCTTCTGATAATGGCCTGAATTCAGCCCAATTTCCAGAGTGACAAGGAGAAGAGGAGAAAAAAGGCAATTTGGCCAGGAGTCTGAAGCTGGGGTTCCCTGTAAACTTGGCATGAGAGATCCCACAGACATCCCAGGCAACTTCCCCTCCTCAAGCATCAGTGTGCTCATCTGTAATAATACCAGAATAGCATAGTGGTTTCAGACCATAGTGGCTTCAGTGGCTCTGAAGCTCCTCATATTTCAGTCTGAATTTGGGCTTTGTCTCCAACCTAGCAAGTGCATGAACATGCATGCATTGCCACCTAACTCTAGCCTCAAAGTAGGAATATCAGTAGTACCTATGGTGGAGGGTTGTCCCAAGGATAAAATGTGATAATGCACTGGGCTCATTGTAAGCCTTATGCAATCAATTATAACTATTATTATTAGGTGGGTCTTATGCAATCAATTATAACTATTATTATTAGGTGGACATATTACATTGCCAAAGTTGGACCCTTTCTGACCTATAAAATCAACAATTCCATATGGTTTGAACTTCTATCTCTTATGGGACTGTTATGGGCACTAAATGAGATAATATAGGCACTGGGCTTGCTACCATTTAAAGTGTTCAATACATGATATAGTGATTATTATTTTTTTTAAGATTTTATTTATTCGAGAGAGAGAGAGCACATGTGTAGGGTGGGGGAAGGAGAGGTAGAGGGAAAGGGAGAAACAGACTCACGGCTTGATCCCAGGACCCCCAGATCATGACCTGAGCCAAAGGCAGACACTTAACAAACTGAGCCACCCAGGTGCCCCAATAGTTATTATTATTCTTATTATCCACAATCCTGGGGATGGTACCACCAGGTGAGAAATCAAAGGACCCAAGACACACATCAAGAAACTTGATCATCCTCTGTAACTGTCCTTTCATTTACTTGTCAGTTGCTACTCCCATCTCTCTTTTCCCTCACCTTCTCCTCCCCTAATTATTATAGTGGAGACCTTGTCTTAGAAATCTTTGTATTTGTAGATTCTAGCAAATGCTAGGTACATAGTAAGTATTCATAGAAATGCTGTTGAATGAGTGATTCCAAGAGCTTTATGGGTTCCACAGGGGTTGGGGGATTTGCTTCTCCTATGGATTAGTGGGCCCAAAAAATAGACTGAAGACTAGAATCTTGAACATAACCAAGAGACCTGAGTAAAAGACCTCTTTAGGCTTTAGTTTCTTCTGTCAGAATGGGTCCAATAATCCTGACCTTGCTCCATCATAGAGTATTTGAGTTATAAGAGTGTTGCTGGGAAACTCCACATCTATTAGAGTGGCTAAAATGAAAAGAACTGATGATGATACCAAGTTCTGATGAGGATGCAGAGCAACTGAAACTCTCATATATTGCTGGTGGGAATGCAAAACTGCACAACCACTTTAAAAAATACTTTTTGTAGCTTCTCATGAAGTGAAACATACATTTAACCACAAGACCTACAGCAAGCTCACTCCTAATTATTTATCCCAGAGAAATGAAAACTCATGTTCACACAAAACTTGAATATTTATAGTAACTTTACTCATAATCATCAAAAACTGGAAACATCCAAAGTCCTTCTACTGGTGAATGGATAAAATCACTATGGTACATCCACACAATGGAAAGCTACTGAATAATAAAAACGTGATACCTACTGATACATGCAACAACATGGATGAATCTTAAATACATTTTATTGAATGAAAGAAGTCAGACTCAAAAAAAGAAAAGAAAGAAAGAAAGAAATAAGCCAGTCTTGAGCTGAAATCTGTATGGTTCCATTTATATAACATTCTGGAAAAAGCAGTGCTATAGGGACATAAAGCAGATCAGAGTTTGCTAATGGTTGGGAGTGACAGGAAACAGGAGGGAAGTGTTTGGGGTGATCTTGATTGTGGAAGTGGTTATTTGTTAAAACTCATAGTCGTGTAAACTTAAAAAATGGAGAATGTTAATGTATGTAAATTATAGTCAAATAAACCAGACTTAATTAGTTGCTGGGAAAATGGTTTATTTATTTATTTATTTATTTATTTATTTATTTATTTTTATTGGAGTTCGATTTGCCAACATATAGCATAATACCCAGTGCTCATCCTGTCAAGTGTCCCCCTCAGTGCCTGTCACCAGTCACCCCATCCCCCTGCCCAACTCCCCTTCCACTACCCTTTGTTCGTTTCCCAGAGTTAGGAGTCTCTCATGGTTTGTCACCCTCTCTGATATGGGAAAATGGTTAATAAAGCAAAGTTACCACTGGGCCAACATTATTACCATTGTAAGGACTAATGAGGACAATTCTCCTCAGGGCAATTTGGGAGTGCGCGGAGCCAGAATGAAGTAATAATTATCAATTATTTAATTTATACTTTAATTAAACATTTATTGTGCCTTCCAAATGTTGGGGGGATGAGAGAAGAGTCAGGTGCACCTCCTATTCACAAAAGGCTCACAATGTAGTGGGAGTGGGGTAAGAAAAAGAAAATTATAGTATAACATGATCATTATCTTTGATAATAACCGAAGAATCAGTATATAATTAGACTCTTCACACATTACACAATTAAAAGGACAAGCTAAGCATTATGAATACACTCCTCACCCCTTACTTAATAGCAGTGGGGTGAGGATAATAAAAGCTAGCGTTTATTATTGACTGCTTACTTTGTGAGAGGTGTTATTCTAAGCACCCATTTAAGCCTCACAAAAACCCTGAGTTAGGAGCCATCATAGGTGAGTTTATTTGCCCATGGTCTCTCAGCTGAAAGGATAGCAAATGGATTTAAACCTTGGTGTGATGGCCACCTCCTAACCATGACAGTATACTGTAGCTAGAGAGGAAGAGCGACCTGGACCACCTAGACTACCAAAATTGAAAATTGGCAACCGGTTGTTCTAACTCTGCCTTAGTTTGCCTAACATCAGAGGACAGAGTCAAGCACACAAAAATCTCTGTGTAAGACACCAGGTTAAACCATTATTCCTCTTATGATCCTTTTCTGTGCTTACCATTTACCCACCCACCCCTATTACTAAAGTAATATGTAATTATTATAAAAAAATGGAAGAGGCGAAAAAAAAAAAAAGACAAACAAAACTCAAGAAATCAAATTAAACAAAAAAAATCTTTATCCATCCATAGTCTCACCACCTAGCGGTAAATACTGCTAGTATTTTGGCACATTTCCTGCTAGTCTTTTTAAAAAATGTCTTTTATTTATATAGCTGAGATCATACTTAATTTTGGACTTTTTTTTTTGCTTAACATCAGAGCATGAACTCTTCATAAACATTATTTTAAATGGATGTATAATAATCCATCACATAGATATTCTACAATTAATTAACTGTTCCTTCACTGTTGGATATTTAGGTCATTTCCAATATTTTCACTATTATAAATAAAACTATTATTAACATTCTAGTTCATAAATCTTACAGATTATTTTTTTAGGATAGTTTCCCAGAAATGTAATTACTAGGCTAAATGTCAAGAATATTTTAAAGATTACATAGAGATGTAGTATTCTTTAAAAACAACAAACACATTCTTTACAAACAAATGGAAAGGTTTCTAAGGGGTCAAAAGTTGTTTGTATGTTTGTTTCTGTGTATAAGTATGGAGGGGGGCGGATGAGAGAACTGGGAACTTTCTCACTACTCGGTCGGTGTGGCTAACCTGACTTCTCTTGTGAGCTACTGCCCAATTTTCAGGGGCACATGCTGATTAAATATTGATCACTGAGTGCCACCAAATGGAAGCAAATTTCGTGTATGGAGTTTGTATTCCTTTTGCAAGTATATTGTCCACAGAATCAGAAAGACTCAATTGTGTTTTTCACAAGCAGAGAGCCCTTTCACTGCCATTATCTCAACAGCTTTTCATAGCTCCTGAGTGAAATGGGTTGGGACAGCCATTAACATTCCCAGGTCATTGGTTAGAAACTCAGACCCAGGAAGAAGTGACTTACCCAAAGTCACAGAGCTAGTTGGAGAGAGCTGGGACTAGAGTTTTAGTCTCATGGCTCTAAGGCAAAAGTTCCTGTTATGGACTGAATTATGTCTTCCTCCCATTTGTAGCACCCGCCCCCCATCCATATGGTTGAAGCCCTAACCTGCAGTGTCACTATATTTGAAGACGGCCTATGAGGAGGTAAAAAAGATTAAATTAAGTACTAGGATGGGGCCTTGCTCTGATAGGATTAGTGTCCTTACAAGAAGAAGAAGAAGAAGACCAGAGCGCTCTCCCTGCACATACACAGAGAACAGACCACAGGAAGACACAGCAGAAGGCAGCTATCTACAAGCCAGGAAGAGAGGCCTCACCAGAAATCGACCCTGCCAACGCCATGAGCTTAGACAGCCTCCAGAACTGTGAGAAAATAAATTTCTGTCATTTAAGTCACCCCGTTTGTGTTATTGTGTTATGGCAGCCCTAGCGGACTAATATAGATTTTGGTACCAAGAAGTTGGGGGGGGGGGACTATTGCTATAACAAATGCCTAAAAATGTGGAAGTGTCTTTGGAACTGGGTAATAGTTAGAAGCTGGATAAGTTTTGGGGTACATCCTAGAAAAAACACCTAGGTTGCCTTGAAGAGATTGTTGATAGGAATCATATGCTCTGGTGAGGGCTGAGGAATAAAAGAAGAGCTGTTAAAGAAAGAATCTATTATTAGGGTGCCTGGGTGGCACAGTTGGTTAAGTATCTGACTCTTGGTTTCAGCTCAGGGTGTGATCTCAGCATTCTGGGATCAAGCCCCACATCGGGCTCTACACCCTACAGGGAGTCTTCTTGAAATTCTCTCCCCACCCCCCACCCCCAGCCCTCCTCATGCTGTCTCTCTCTCTCTCTCTCTCTCTCAAATAAGTCAATGAAATTTATTTTTAAAGAAAGCATCTATTATTTTAGAGAAGACACACATCATCATGGACAGAATGTTGGTAGAACTATGAAGTTTAAGGTGATTCTGATGAGGCCTCACCCAGAGCATGGAAATGGAAACTGGCAGAAAGGCGATCCTAGTCATAAAGTGGCAAAGAACTTGTCTGTTTTGTGGAAAGTAGAAATTGCAAGTGATGAACTTGGATGTTTAGCTAAAGAGATTTCTAAGCAAAGTGTTTAAGGTGTGGCCTTGTTTCTCTTTGTGGTTTATAACAAAACATGAGATGAGAGGGATAAATGGAGGGGAGTGCCAAGCCAAAAGGAAGCCAGTTTGAAGATTTGGAAAATTCTCAGCCCATCCATGTTGCAAAAACCTAAAATATGTGTTCTAGGGAGGGCGCCAAGGGTATGCCTGGCCAGCTACTCTATAAGGAGGTCACCCATGCAGTTCATCAGCCATCTCAGCAGAAACTAGGAATAGAGATGGGTTGTATACCAGCAGGGACACTTTCAGTTTGGACCAAAGGGAACAGAGAAGGGGTAAAATAAAGGAAAGCTGTTGGACTTCTGGGATTCTACAGGACAGGACATTCAAGCTATTTGTGTCTTGTGCTTCCCAATATCCAGTATTTTGTTGAGTTGTGCAAACTTGGGTTTGAAGAGGCTCAGTGAGAGGAACAGATGACAAGACATCTGAGGCTTGGTTTCTAGAGCCAGCCTTGGCTTTGCCAAAACTTGCTAAGGGATCTTAGGCAAGCCACTTCTCCCTGATTATCAGTTATCCATCTGCAAGATAAGGTGTGCTGCATCAGGCTCTGGAGTTAGACAGATGTGGGCTTGAATCTAGACTGACATTAGTTGCATGACCTTGCACAAACTACTTAGCCCCTTAGGTTTGGTTTTCTCGTCGGTAAAACAGGGTAAAGGCACCTACCCTGGGGATTACTGGGCTAATTAAGAGATGATGTATGCGGAGTCCCCGGCACATTTTAAAGGACAATAAAGTAGTTCATTTCCTAGATTGATTGATTGATTATGTTAATGTATGCAAAGCACAGAGGCCAGTTTCTGGCACTTAGTAAGGGCTGTATTGGTCTTAGTTACCATTTTTTTTTTCTTATTCTAACAGATAGTAAGTCCTCAGTAAGTGAGCTCCTTATTATTGCTTTCAGGCCTCATTGGCCCTCATTTCCCTCCAAAGCCCTAAATCCTACCTATACCTAATTCCGTCCCCCCCGCCCCCTCGTCCACTCCCAATATAGCCGTGGTCTTTCCCGTCCTAGTACTTTTGTCTACTCGGTTTTCTGGGCCTGGTGCTCCATTTCTCTTCCTCGGGAGCTCAGATGTCTTCCCCACTGGGAATCCTCTCTCCACCACCCTCCTCCTCCCAGTCAAAGGAATGGCTCCCTGATTTGTGTCCTGCTAAGAAAACAACTCCATAGAGCGCTTAGTTCTTTGTGTCGGGTTAACTCTTAGGCGTCGGCCTCCGAGAGCAGCGGCCTCCGGGGCACCGTGCTGGGCGGGTCGCCTCTGGGTGTCACCCCAGGCGTCCAGCTCGGTGCGGGACACAGGAAACAGCCCCCCGCCCCCGCCCCCGCCCGGGGGGGTCCACGGTAGCCCCTGGAGGCCCCTGGAGGCCCGGGCCCGCCCACCGCGAAGCCGGCCCCTCTGCGGGCGCGCACTCCGCCCGCGGCCCCCCGCCACCCGCGCCCGCGCCGCGCCCCGGGGTCCCGGCCCCTCCCGCGCTCCTCCCCCCGCGGCGGGCCCTGCGGAGCCGGGCGGGGGCGGAGCGTCGCTGCCGATGGCCGGGAGCCGGGCGGGGAGGCGCTGGGCGAGCCGCGGGCTCCAGACGCGCCGCCGCGGGGCCGGGGGCTGGCATGGGCGCGTGCTAGGGGCCGCGGAGCGCGCGAGGGGCCGCGGCCACCATGGCCCGGGGCGCGGGCGCCGTCCGGCTCTGCCTGCTGGCGCTCGCCCTGCCCGGGTGGACCACAAGTAAGTGCCGGGAGGGCGCGGGCGCGGGCGCGGGCGCGGGCGGGGATGCGGCGGGGGAGGATGCGGCGGGTGGGCTGGTGGCCCGGGGACCTGGGGGGCGCCCCCCGCGACCCGGCGGAGCTGCCTGCCCGGGGCCCCCAGCCTGCGAGCCGCGGCTTTGTTCCCACGCGGTGCGCCCCGGGAGGGGGGTCGCGGAGACCCGGAGACCCGAGCAGGCCCCTCCCTGGCTCGCCCCCCTCTCCTTTCTCTTTCTCTAGTTTTCCTGCCTTTTTCTTGGCTTCTTTTCCCGCTGCTTTCCCGGTCTCTCCTCTTTTCTTAGTCTTTGTGTGTGTGTGTTCCTATAAATATGTTGATAAAATTGGAACCATACCGTACGTACAGCTGTGTGCCTCGCATTCTCCACTTCACGTGATGAGCCCACATCGTTACATTCCCCCAAAAGACGCGGTTTTAAGGACTGTGGATCACAGCAAGACATCGCAGAAGTGTAATCTTCAAAAAGTTAAAAACGTTGACTCCCATAGATATAGGATGAATGGGTGGCAAAGATTCCTTCAATTCATTAATGAGGCGGTGAGTAGGATGGTGAAGCCGGTTCAAAGCACCAGAGGAACGGGCGGTACAGGCATCAGAGAAAACGTTGAAGCCATGTGCTGGGACAGATACAAAAGCGGTCAGTGCCCCCATAGGGTCAACCAACCATCATTCTTAGTTCTCTTTCCGTCATACTCAAGTCATTTGCATCTCTACCAGTCAAAAATCTACAGCTGACATATAACTTCACAGAGTATGGTCTTTTAATTCGTTGTGAATTAAAGCCAAACCAAGGTGCATTCCCCTAGAAAAATTTGGTGATCTATGGGAGGGCCTCTTAAACAATGCTTCAGTATGACATTGAAAGGACATCCTGCTTGCTTTTTGCCTCATTTGCAAGTTTTGGACAATTTTTCTTAAGCTGTACTGTCTTCCTCTACTCTTTAGCCTTGCTTTTAGTATTTTTTTTTTTTTTGCGATCATAAAGATAATTTCATTCTTTAAACATTCCATGAACCATCATATAATTCTTTTTTGTTGCCAAAAATCTAGACTTATCGGAGCCACCAGAGTAGGGATATGCTTCCCTTGGTTTTCCCATGAATATCAAGCACCTAGTACTTGGTAGATAGTTAAGCATTCAGAAAACACATTACAAATAAATGAATGCATTGCTTCTGATTTTTACCAGTATGATGAAACTAATGCTTGTCTAATGAGATCATTTTTTTCAGATACATTTTGATTGAGAATACATTATATCAGTAATCTGAAAGGAACATCAATCACCCATAATCCTGCCACTCTACCAGAACAACTGGGGCCATCTTTCATACCACTCATTGTATTCTATATGATCGATGTGGTTGGTTTGGAAAGAATAGATTTTGGAGTCCTCACTCGCACCCTAGGAGTCCTATGGACTTGGCCTATTCTTGTGGAGACTAATTTATCTAGGTCTTGGGAAATTACCATTTTATTAAGGTTACCTGCAAGAAAGTGCTTATAGTCTGTAGTGCCTAGAACAAGTCTTACCTCAAATAGGTTTCAGTTCACCTTTCTTGAAAAATAGAAATCCTGCTACTTGTCTTGTTTTGAGGATAAAGGGAAACTAAGAGGTGGTAGTGATTTGTAAAGTAGGAAGTGATCTACAAATGGAAACTTGCCATTAGGGATCTTGAGGTAATGTGATGATGCTCTGTGGATCTGGGAGCAGTTTCATGGTGACTCTCCGTAGTACTGCTGTGAGATAAGCAGGCAGGTATCATTGTATTCATATTACAGATGAACAAACTGAAGCTCTGTGGGAGTAACCCATGGGCCTGACTTCCAGAACATACCCAGAATCCGACCACTTCATTCCTCTCTACTGAGCTCATTTCAGTCTGAGCCACCATCGTCTCTCACCAGGTCCCCAGCCTCGCCTTCTTGCTTCTATTCTCACTTGTGCTCCCTCCTCCACTGTACCCCCCCTCCTCCACCATCTCTACCCAGCTGGCAGAATGATCTTTTAAAAACTGAATACAGCTCATATTGCTCTGTGTCTAAACCCTCCAGTGCCTCCCAAGTCTATTTATAATAAAATCCAGACACTTTCCATGGCCTCTGTGATATCAGATGTATGGCTGTCTTGCTGACCATATCTCCTACCAGCTTCCCTGCTCATTTACTAGATTCTCATTACCTCTACTTTCTGCTTGTTCCTTAAATGGGCCAAGTCCACCTGAGCTCAGGCAGGACGATTGCACTTGCTAGTCCTTCTCCTTGGGGCTTTCTTCCCCCAGATCTTTTCACGACTGCCTTCTGGTCTCTCAGGTCTCAAATGCCATCTTTGCTAATCATCCTGTCTAAAATAGGCACCTCCTCTTCATGGTTTCTTTATTCCATGACCCTACTGGACTGTTTGAGAATATTTGTGTATTGGGCATCTCCCATCTGTAGAAAGTAAACTGTGAGGAGGACAGAGACTTTGTTATCCTTGTTTTCCAGTATGGCCAACAACTAGCAGAGTCCCTGACCCATAGTAAGTGCCAAGAGCCTGGCATCCAGCAGGTTTTCTGATGACCCAATAGGGGTTTTTCTCCATTTGACAGTGGATGCCTAGCTTAGCTAGGGTGCAGAGTTCTGGAATTCCAATGGTTGTGTATCCTGTATTGGCAGGAGGAAATGGGGAAGGCAGCCCCCTGCTCCAGCATGAACGAATAATACCTCAGTGGAAGACGGCAGAAAGCCCCACGAAAGAAAAGGTAAGACACAAAATATCTCATTTTCAGAGCAGGAGCCAACAAGCCCATTCTGGGAGGTGTGGGGCCACCTTCTCTACTTTCCTGGAAGCCCAGGAAAGTTCTGGTAGTTCTGTTTCTGGCCTACTCTATCCTCTCTGTGCATTGGTTTTGAAAATCCCAGACGGGATTTTCCTTCATCATGTGACAAACTTTTAGAAAACTTCCAGATGCTATTAGTTGAGGAAATGAAAATTATTAATGCTGACACAAGCTAAGTGCAAATGTGTGTCACAAAAATCACTAGCTCTCAAATGGAATTGATTAAATATTGTCACTGTTATTTTTGCTCTATATAATACATGCTTCACTTTATTGATGAAATAATGTACTTGGAGAGAAAAATAATAATTCAAGCTATTTTTAAGAGGCAGGGAAGGATCTAGTACCAAGGAATATATCTTATAATGCAATAGGCTTCTTGGGCCATGACACCAGCAAAATGCACGGGTTTTAATCAAGGGGAGGGAACAAGACAGAAAGTATTATCCTGTCATGCAAAGAGGACCTGTACATCTAGGATATTCTTTGTGGTTCTGGTCTTTATAGTTCAAGTGAGTCATGAAAGAGCTAGAAAGGAAGACATGATTGCTGTGTGCCAGCTATGGGACCTTCTACTTTCTGAAGTTCAGATTCCTTATTTATAAAATAGAGCTTAGAGGGGATAGGAAGAAAGAGGACTGGGGAGAGGGGATAGTTAATAAGGTCCTTTGGGGCTCAAAGGGTCCATGATTTATTGGGCAGCATATAAAAGCAAGATTATAGTAGGAGAGAGTGGAGAAAGAGCTGTGTCAGGAAAGATTTCAGACTCTGTGGCTTATGATTTTGGAAAAAGAGGGAGACATGCCTGGAATCCTTGAGGTTATGGCTAGAGTAGTACAGATATGTCCAAAAATGCTTCAATTTGAATTTTTTAAGGGAACTTCCAGCAAAAAATTTAGGAGAAATGAAAGTAACATTTTATCCTAAAGACAACAAGAGCACAGAATTCATTTCATCAAAAAGTAGGAAGGCTGAAAATAGCTTCAGGAAAAATCTAGACAGATTGATGGATGGCCATCCTAGAGCAGGTTATTTTTAAAAAATTAGGGTCTTGGGTAGTCCAACATATCCATTATTACTCAAGGAATGGATCCGATAGTTTCTGTAGAGGTTCTTTGTTCTTTCCAGATGTAGGATGCCCGGCATCCTCAGGAAGGGCTGAGAAACAAAGTGGAGCTCCAATTCCTGTCTTTATTCCTAGCCGTGGTCTGCCCAGAATCTGGGTCATTGTAGTTGGTAGGAATACTGAGCACACTGCCTAGTGCCGTAACTATCTGTTGAATGAACGAACGAATGAATGTCAGAGAGAGATAGTAGAAGTTAGGTTTCACGCAGACCTCTTATTCTCATTTATGTAATTAATCTATTTATCAAACATTAATTGAATGTTCACCGTATACTAAATATTGTACTAGATCTTAAGGGGGATGCACATACGTGGGACAGATTTCTGATACTCTGTGGAGCTGGTAACCTATCTAATCTACCCCAAACCTTTCCCTGTGGGATGTATAAACAGCGGGTCAGGCCGCTGCCTCCTTGGAAGTGATGTTGCCCCTTCCTAGCACAGAGTGGAGTTGCAAGGGAAAGCTGAGTAAGGCTGAACAGGGAAGTGCCTAGATCTTGGTAGAGCTGTTTCATTGTTGTGCTTGAAGTGTCCTGGAAACAGGGAGCAGCATATTTTAAGTATCAGGGTCTGAGCATCTTCCACACCAGAGAGAAATATTTTTAGATTACCCACTTATAAATATTTGTACTCATGTTGCAGCTTGTGTCTTTCTGGCGGAGAGGTGGCAGTGCTTTGATGTGTGTCAACTTTCCTTTCTTGTGTGGGCTGTCACATTGCCATCCACTCCTTGAATGAGGGAATTGCTCTGTCACTGTGTGCTTTTCCTCAAATGCCCACTTGGGACTATGTTCCTGATACCTCATGTCACTGGGCAGGGTCCTTGCTCTGGAACATCCCAGAGTAAAGTAGCAAGGGTTCAGCAACCAGGGTAGGTGTTATCAGAGCTGAATCAGGACATCAGAAACAGACATGTGGATCCCTTAGTGAAAGTTATTGGGCAAACAACCACCTAACTTCCTCTCCTCATGGTTTTGAAATGTCCCTTTTTAAGAGAAGTCAGTAGGATGAATTAGTACAAAAAATAGTGAAGAACACAGTTGCCCAAGCTTCCTGGATCAAAACGTTCAGATCTCATTGGAGCCCTTGGTAGCCTGAATGTCTCAGGGATGCCCAGTGCCCAGGACCCTAATGGGAAGTGTATCTGGAGCCAAATAAAAGGATTGTGCTTGGAAGAGGAAGGCCCCCAACCAGAGGTGGCAAAGCAGTGGGCCCACTTTCTCCAATGCAGTAACTAAGCTTTGGAGTCAATCTTAAAGGGATAGATGCCCCACTGTAGTGAGAGCTTCTGTGGACTGAAAAAGACTTAAAGAGTTTATCAGTTCCTTGGTTCCACGTTAAAGAACATGGATCTAAAACACACCAAAGTATTGATCCTGTTTTTAATATGTTTAAATATGCAAACATCTCATTTCAAATAAATAATTTTTCCCTTCGAAATAAGTTCAACCATCTTAAGTTGAATTGTTGAAGCATGGAAGTAAGTTTATTATGATTCGGATTTTTAATTTCTTTGAAATTTCCCTCAATAATAAGCTAAAAAGAGATGAAAAGTCCATTACTTAGAATATAAAGGCAATTCTAAAAACATGGAAAGATACACAAAGAAAAGAAAATTAACCCAGCATCTTACTGCTGAGAGGTCACTAGGGTAATGTTTGGATTTATTTTTTTCCACAAAAGTTTTTAAATAAAACATACGGTGTTGTTTTGAGCCTTTGTGTGGTGAATAATTATCATGTATACTTTCTTGATAGATTAAAAATTATTTGAAGTCATCATTTTTAATGATGGTTGAATATTTTGTCACATGATTTATCATCATTTAACTATTCTCATATTTTTGGACATTCAAGTTGTATTTCACTAGTCATTATTACAAGTAATGAGCATCCCTATGTATAAACCTTTGCCCATGCTTCCATTTGTTCTCTTTAGATAGAGTTTTATATTACTGAGTCAGAGGGTCTACGCATTTAAAAACTCTTAGTCCATCTGTCAACTTATTTTCTAGTGCTTTGATATCATTTTAAATTTTTACTGGTAGGATATGAGGGTGCCTGTTTTTCAGTATTGCTCTACTACATTGTGGTTTTTGGGTTTTAAAAAATATTTGTCGCTGTAAAAGTTATCTTTAAAAAATTTTGTTTTTTGGTGGGGAGCAGGTACCAGTGATGTTGAACATGTTTTTCATGCGTATTGATCATCGTATGATATCTTAAGTGATCTCTTCTGGGTGTATTGCTTATTTGGTCATCTGTAAGCTTTTCTTATATGTAAAATGTATCTTCTTTTGGACCTTTAAAACTTTATTTATTTTTTTAAGTTTATTTATTTTTTTATTTGAAAGAGAGAAAGAGAGAGAGGGAGAGTATGAGCCAGGAAGAGGGGAGGAGGCAGAGGGGGACACAGACTCCCCGCCGAGCAGGGAGTCCTATGTGAGGCTCAATCCCAGGACCCCAGGATCATGACCTGAGCCAAAGGCACACACTTAACCCAGTGATCCACCCAGGTGCCCCAGACCTATGAAACTTTAGTTAGAGGTTCTTCTAGGTATCTCCTCTGAAATGCTTGGGGATATCCAAACTGGGAGCCAAAATGAAATAAAATAAGAACTTACTATGAAGAGGGTTCTCCTGGTATCTTAGATAACAGCCAACATGCAACAGGAGTTTTCTGTGTGCAGGAACTATGACAAATCACTGACAGTTACTGTGTCACTTTATCCCTACAAGATTCCCATAAAGCTGACTGTTATTATCTCTATTTTATAAATGAGCAAATTGAGCTGTAGGAAGGTTCAGTAACATGTGCAGGCTCACACAGCGACAGACAGCACTTGAGTCCAGAACTGACCACACAGAAAATTTACTGTTGAAGATCTTGTTGTCGAGTGTTTGCCAGACCTACAAGAAAGCACTTATATCACATTTTAGCTTCTTTTCTCTGTGTTTGAGGACAAGGCAGATGGGGGAGGGGAACTGGGTCCTTTGGGGATTGAAGTCATTTCATGTTTGGGCTGGAAATGCAATTGACCCTTTCTCGTTCACTTCCTGTGGATCAATGTCAGAGCACTGTGCTATATCCTATGCCTGTCCCTGGAGCCTCGTCCCCTGCTTTAAGGAACTGACATTCTTTTGTTGTTGCTTCTAGCATCCACTCAAAGCTGAACTCAGGATAACAGCCGAGGGGCAAGAGCTGATCCTGGACTTGGAAAAGAATGAGTAAGTGGACTCCTCCTTTGTCTCCAATGAAACAATTCACTTCCCTGTCAATGCAGGATGCAGGTGCCACTGTTTTGGAAGGACACAGTTTGTAAAGTGACCCAAGCTCTTAATCTGTGCTTCCTTTGCGGGGAGAGTCTTGCAAAGACAGCATATCCACAGTCTCTTGACTTGCTGTGGAATTTCTGGACCATTTAACGTCTTTCTTGAATTTCCTCTGGCTGTATTTCCGGGGCCTCCACTAGTTCACTGCAGGCAAACAGGGGTGTGTGTGTGTGTGTGTGTGTGTGTGTGTACACGCGCGCGCGCGCGCGCGGTGTAATGAAGGGAGGGGCGGACTGGGGGACTTTGGCAGCTGACTTACTAGCTCCAGCAAGGCGCATGGCAGGAAGTGAAGGAGATTAGAGGAAAATAGCAGAAAGCAGAGGGGCAGGGTGGAGTGTTGTGGGATTTGGCACCTCAAAAGCGGGCTGCTCCATCTGTTCCGGGTCAGCTAAGTCTCAGATTCAGCCAATAAGGGCATGGTCAGCAGTCCCCCGGCTGCATCAGGCTGATTCTTCCATCTTCCTAACCTCATTCATCTCGGGTGGCTGCCTGGCTCAGGAATACTTCCACATTGATTTGCCATCAAGCACAGTTGTATCTTGATTCATGTTATTGAGCAGGTGAATAGACATAATGCATGGCCGTTCCTTGGCCATTCCCGATCTGCTTGGCCGTGGGAGAGCTCTCCTTACTTGGCTGGGGGATGCTGAGGCCTCTGGTATTTTCCCACTAACTGGTTCTGCCTCACTACCCTCGGAGATAAGGCTGCATAGCTCAGAAACTGCATGCCTCCTCTTGGCAGCCTCTGGAGTCCCCTGGAAGCAGATGAGTAATCAGACGCATCACTGCCAAGAAAGGGATGGATAGGGACCTTCCCGTATCTGGAAGGATGGGAATGGCTGCTAAGCTTGGGTGGAAAGCAAGAATATAAATTATTCCAAATTTGGGCTTTTGGATACTTGCAAAGAAGTTTTGGAAGTATGGTCAAAGTATGCCTTAAGCAGCATGGACAGTAAAGGGCTTCATCTGCATCTCTCCTCTGCCTCCAGTATATGGTGGCCTCCAGGAAGCTGGAAAGATGGGCATCTCAATCATTTTTGCTACTTTCCTCCTAACAGTGAAACCACCCCAAGAATGGGATCCTTTTGTCCCATTTCCCTGGGACAGACTTGGCTGGCTATGTCCCCAGAGGGGTTAGACCCTACCTGCTTGGGATTTCTCCTTGTGTTGTAAAATTCCTCTGGTCCTGCAGAGACCCTTAGAGGGTTTCTTCTTATTAGTCTCTCAGGAACCTGCTTTAGTTTCCCATGGCCCCAGCCTTGTAGCTCCGATCTGAATGTGCCATCACCACCTGAGCTGAATCCATCCTATTTGGTCTCAGGTGGTCCATTTGACCCTTAAGCTTCCTCTGGGTGCTCCAAGTGATGGGTGGGTGGGTGGGTGAGGGGTGTCATGGGTAAATGGGATCCCAGGACTCATCCTTCCCTCAAGTTTTGGAACCTGTGCAGGAGGCCATAGGAAGTTAGAACAGGAAGCTGTCTTAGAAAACACTAGGTGTGACAATCTTCTGTGTGGTTGTAGAAACTTTGAATCAGAGAGAGTTAGGCAGGCAGCTAAGATCACACAGCCAGTAAACGAGAGATGTGAGAGACTAGGATCATTTATGTTCTTGGCTTGGGTCTGGAGGCACAGAAACTCAGGA
The DNA here is from genome assembly GCF_053574225.1 of Canis aureus. NCBI lineage: Eukaryota > Metazoa > Chordata > Mammalia > Carnivora > Canidae > Canis > Canis aureus. The sequence goes on from NC_135614.1 coordinate 54,499,061, forward strand.
TCAGCTCACTAGCTGTGTAATCTGGGGCACATTGCTGCAAATTGTGGAAGCTCAGCATCCTCATCTATAAAATGAGAATAGTACTAATTTCATAGGGTGGTCGTGCGTGAAGCAGTGTGCACAGGTGCTTACAGCGCACATAGTGAGTGATCCGCTACCGTGGTGACTTTGATTGTTCCACCTGAGAGCTTCCAGAGGAGAGCCCTCGTGCAGTTCTCTTGTCTGCTGCTCCAGGCAGCTCTTTCGTCTCCCAGTGAGCTGCGGGAGGCTGGATGTGGTTCCTGGCTTCCTTGAGTTGGCAGAAGGCAGGAGACTTGACAAAAATGGAAGCAGCAGAGCCAAGCAATATGACCTCATCAGGTATCCCTGGGGGACGGCTTCCTGCTATTTTCGTCCAAACTGGGCTTTTTGTTTTTGAACACGTGTTAGCAAGCGGAACTTGAACTGCACACGACTTCCTATTGTATTTATTTCCCAAAACCTTCTCATTCATGGTGCTTATGAGTCCGCGGATTCAAATCCGCTCGGGGGATGGGGGGGGGGAAGGGGAGGGATGCTTTTCTGATTTTTCAAATTGCCGTTGTTAAAGTTTTTGTAATCCCATGTTATTTCAAGGGAAGCTAGGCCCTGTGCCAGGTGCCTTCTCAAGCTCTGGTTCTTAATTTCCTCAACGGATTTATACATCGTTATTCATCTGTTATGCATCTGTAGCATTGTTGGCAGCAGTGTCACTACTGGGGACATGGCTGTGACTAGAACAGTTCTGCCCTTATGGAGCTTATATTCTCATGGCAGGAACAGTAAACGGATAAGCAAGTGAACTGTCAAACGTCCAGAGACAAGCAGTATGGAGGAAACCAAGTAGGGGGTGAAGGGAGGGGTCTGGAGGGAGGTGCTTTTCAGAATGGTGGTCAGGAAAGGCCTTGGTGGTGAATTGATACTGGAGTCAAGACCTGAAGGAGGTGAGGAAGTGAGCCACGTAGATGGCTAAGAGACAGCAACTCCAAGGAGAAGCAACAGCAAGTGCAAAGCTCCTGATAGGTTATGAAGTTTGCCTTTCTTCTCTGCCCTTCCCCTACCCCCCACCATACATTTCCCCTTATATGGGATTCTCAGGCCTCTCAGGGCAAGGGCTTCTGGGACTGTGAGGGAAGGGAGAGAACATTTCTAATTTACTTTTCATCATCTCGAGGTGTCTGGCCTTCTCCCATCAAGTCAAAGCCCACGTGCTAATGCATGGCCCAAAATAGCAGTGAGCAGGCATTTAATGGAATTCGCACATAGAGAGATTGCCAAGAATGGTGAGGATGGAAGAGCAGGAGGATGGGCCAGGAGAACGGGCATGTAGTAAATGGGCCTTCAGCTCAGGAGGCAGACACCCCAAGTTATCTTAATTCAATAGTGTGACAGCTGGCAGCCTTTTCCTGCTGTGAAGCAACTCAGAATAAATGGATGGCATTCCCATGGGAGACGCATGCCCTTCATTGAGTGCAGGTGAAAAGGAGTGGTATTGTGGGGCTCATCTCAATGTGGCTTTCATGTGTGACGGTCCTAGGTTCAGATCCTGGCTCTGCCACTTACTAGCTGTATGTTCTCTTAAGTCTTGGTTCCTTATCTGGAATATAAAGATAGCCCATGCCATGAGCCATGCGGAGGATGAAGTGAGATGGCATGTGGAAAGCCAGCACGCTGCCTGGGTTATATTCCATACTCAGTAACTGGCAGCTACTGTTATGTCTTGTTTACGATTTTTTAACTGCAAAAGTAATACATGCTCATTGTAAAACATGTAGCAATACCAAAATATGGTAAGTAAAAGAGTGAAAGTCTCCTCCCTTCAAGGAGAATCCATTGTCAACAGTTTGGTGGGCATACTCTGGACCTTTTCTACGTGTGTGAGAACACACACATAGATACTCATAAACACAATTGACAGAAGCTCAGGTACGTGGCTCTTGTAGGGGAGGGAGGAGCAAAAGTGAGATTATATATATATATATATATAGAGTTCCATACTTGTTTTTTAAGACTCAACTGTATATCTGAAGGTAGTATCTTACTCTGATAAAAGTGTTTATTATGTTGCTGTACATTTAGTCACACACATACATGTAATTTGCAAATTTAGGTGCACAGCTGTTATTAGGAGGGCCTTATTTGTGATTGAGGCAGTGTGGTATGTGGAGAAAGTACTGAGCTCAGAGACAGGTGATATAGAAGTGATCAACAAGCTAACCTGGGTTTCCTGGGTCTCAACTTTCTCATCTATAAAATTGGGATTTTGTCCCTGTTGGGCTCTAAGAGCTTTTTCTTGCACTGCCTATTTAAAGGATGTGGTGTAAGTAGAAAAATGGAAAAGAACTCCCTACCTCAGGAAGTTTGCTCTCCAGTTATAGAGACCTCCTTGAAAATAGGGCACTGGGATAAAGGCAAGTGCCTCAAAACCATAGACCTTGAAGTTGAGGATGAACTGCTAGCTCAGGACTCACCATTTAGGCAACATAAACACGGGAAGGGAAATGACAGGGAAGAAATTATAGGCTGCTATTTCCACAGCCCACAGATTTGAGGCATAAATCCATAATATTTTTTCAGCATGTAATTTTCCCCATGCCCTGAGGACTGCCTCATCAACCCAAAAGCTACACTGGACAAAATTTGTTTGCTGAAATCAAATGGAATCTTCCTTAGCTGTAAAGCGTCTAGGGAGATGAACACCTCCAGGAAATGTAGGGTCTGGCTCACTCCCTTCTCGTTTCTGTACTTTTTCCCAAGGAGGGCCCATTGAACTGTTCAGTCAGCCTGCTGGGTGCTCATTGGGCTGCATTACTTGAGGACAAGATCACTAGGTTACAAGGTCACCTTCAAAGGCACACAAGCAGCTCAGCCAGTGGGCACTCTGCCCAGAGGACCTTTGGCCATGCACTTTTCTCTGCTGGTCTCTTGAGCACATTCTGGAACTCTTAATTTCCTCGGCATACTGTCCTTCCTTGAGTCCAAATGATGATAAGATTCAGATTTTGGCTTGGGAAAGAGAGAGCTATCGTTCAGTCTCACCCGATTTGTTGTGCTCCAGCCCAGCTAGCTAAAGGGAGATCCTGTTTGCATGAGTCTAACTAATAAGAGTGGACATTTGTTTTCTTGTGTGTGTATGCCTACCTCCAGGCCTCATAGACAACAGAGTTTGGTCCTTTAGAGGCTCAGTGATTGTCGTGACCACCATTACTTTTGATGTTAATCTCTCCTCCTCTCTAATTTCTTATTAGTCCTTCAGAAAGGTCCCTGAGAAGGAGACTGCTCTTGTTGTCCTGGAAATCAGGCGACAACCTGGAAAATCAACAGTCATTCAATGCTAATGGAGTGATCTAGTGCCCTAACTTTCTCCTTTTTCCCTCAATTCTTTGAATTGTATAGTACTGGAGGACTGGAGAAGGAGAGAATTAGCAGGCAGGAAAGGAGTTTTTTTCTAGCAAGAGACAGGCTGGGTTAGTTACCACCTCCTAGTGCTGCACTTTCCCAGGAAGCCTGGTAGAAATATGTAGCTGATCCAGAGCATAATCCTGAATACACCCAAGCCATGGCGCTCTCTGCCACCTCCACCTTCCCAGCTTCCTCTTGAGTTGGGAGTAGACTTTACATCTTATCTAGGATAAAGGACAGCTCTGTTTGACCCTCTCTTGTCAGGAGCTTCATTTGTTGTTAGCAAAATTCAATTTCCTGGATCAAAGAGAGGCTTAAGAAAGGCTTAGATGCTATCCCAATGCTCTTGGTAAACCATGCTTCACTGAGTTGCATTTAAATGAGTCAACAGACATATGGGTTACATTTCACTTAAAATACACATGGCTTAAGAAATTAGAGGATATCATTCTTTAACCAAGTATTTGGCAGACCTAAAGTATTCAAAATGTTTTTCCAAACTCGGCACGCAGCTGGGCTCCCCATTCCCTGCAGCAGAGATAGTATAACCCAAGGAGCCGGTGCCGAGGAAATGGTTGAGTGGATGGGTGGGGACACCAGAATTTGATGAGAGCCACCTGTGGGTGTCTGAAATTTTCTTCAAAGACTTTCTCAAGCATCCAGAACTGAATTAACCCTGCCGTGTTGACTCTGAGGCAGTGAATGCATAAGCGGTTACAAATTCCAAGCACTGTGCTAGACACCTTGCCCCAGAGACACCTAATGGTCCTGTCTGAGATGTAGTTTCCAATATAGCTTTGTAGACTGCAATTGATTTTATCTACTGTTTCCACGTTGTCCAGAAACCCTGGAGTTGCAGACCAAATAGACTGCTAGCCAATCTGATGTGATCTTTTTGCAAGCCAAATTCTTGCATAAGTAGGGTCTTTATTATTTCTAAATCACTGGAGATGTGATATTTCTATCTTAGAAGCCCTTGCATAAATTGAGTTTCAGTAATTAAGAGTGCTGATCTGAAGGGATGCACCTATACAGTTGACAGAAGAGAGTATCAGGGAGTGTCTGAAATTGAAATAACCTAGATGTGTTGATTTTGAAGGCCGTGAGCACATAAACTCGAAACACCATTATCCATAGAGTAGAACAGGCTCAGGCTTTGGTGCCAGAGCCTCAGTTCCAGGCACTGACACTTCCTGGTTAGGTGGCCTTTGGGAAGTCACTGGCCTTCTGAATATTTCTTCCATCTGTATTCATAATAACACTTGTTCCTTAGTGAGCATGTACTGAGAGCCAGTTACTATGCAGAGGCACTTTGCATACTGTTTTATGTAATCCTCATGGCAACCCTTGGAAGGAGGTATTACCGTTATTCACATTTTATAAATGAGGAAACTCAAGTGTTAATTACTTAAGTAATTAACCCAATGTCGGACAGAGCCAGGAGTCAAACTCAGATCTGTTTCTTACTATATTCTCCACATGCATAGAAAATAAATAGTAATACCTTCATTGCAGGGTGGGCTGGGTTGAAAACTGAGACATGAGAATATGCTACCTTATATGGCAAAAGAATTTTGTAAATATGATTAAGTTAAGGATCTTGAGGAGGGGAGATTATCCTGAGTTATCTAGGTGGTTCCTCAGTTAAATCACAAATATATGTTAAAAGGGAGGCAGTGTGACTTGATCACAGACAGGAGAAGGCAGTATGACCATGGAGGCAGAGACCGGAGTGATGTGACCACAAGCCATGGAATGCAGGCAGCTATTGGGAGCGGGAGGCAAGGAATGGCATCTCTCAGCAGGAGTGCAGTCCTGCTAACACCTTGATTTTGGCTTAGTAAAATTGTCATTCTTCTGGCCTCCAGAACCGAGAGAGACTAATTTCCTGTTGTTTAAAGCCATAGGTTTAGGTAATAAATAGCAATCACAGGGAACAAAAACAGAGGGCTCTGAGGTTTTGTGGTAACGTATTAGGAGGTGCTCAGTACAATGCCCAGCATATAACAATAGATTTCAATACACACTAACTTTTATTAATGCAAAATCAAGAACAAATGTTTTCTGAAGGGTCTTGGTAATCCATAGCATTGCATGTGACCCCTGTGACTGTCTTTAAGCATGAAGTAACAAGAGAAAAACATAGTGAAAAACAGTGTGTGGTTGTTGCTTATCAGGGTTTCCTTTTTTTTTAAAAGATTTTATTTATTCATGAGAGACAGAGAGAGAGAGAGAGAGAGGCAGAGAACACAGGCAGAGGGAGAAGCAGGCTCCATGCAGGGAGCCTGATGTGGGACTCGATCCTGGGACTCTAGGATCATGCCCTCTGCCAAAGGCAGGCGCTAAACCGCTGTGCCACCCAGGGATCCCCTTATCAGGGCATCCTAAGTTCTGGTCATGTTCTCTGGTGCTCAGTCTGCCTTCAGATGACATCGTTCTGAGGAATGATGGTCAGATATTAATAATGATATCAACAATCATGTTAATTATAGCTATTACCATGTAGAAGATGCCTACAGAGCAGACACTGTTCTGAGGTCTCTAGGTGGTTCATCTAAGTGAATCCTCACAACTCTGAGGTGGAGGTACCTGTATTGGCCTTATTCAGCAGACATGGACCGTGAGCAATGTGAGTTGCTCAAGGGCCTCTGGGTGGGAAGGGAAGAGCCAGGATGTGGAGCTAGATCTGTTTGACTCCAAAACCCAGGTTCTGTATGTGGCTTCTCAGATGCCTTTTCCTTGCTCAGTATACTCTGTCTTGGTTAGAACTAGCATTATCCCCATTCTACCCTCCCTCTTTCCTTTCCTTCTAACTCTCCTAGGACCTGATTAGGATCTGGATTTCAGTGTACAGCAGTAGTGTCATCCAGGTGGATCTGGATTCAGAATCTGGCTCCTCGCACCCACTGGGGATGTAACCTTTGGCAAGTTTCTTCACCTTTGTGAATCTGCTTCCTCATACACTTGATAGGGCTAATTATAGTGGCCACCCTGCTGGGTGTTGTGTGAACTCGATAACGTAATGCTCCTAAAGAACGTACACTGTCCCTGGTGCACCACAAAGTGCAATAAATAGTCACTATTATTTGTGTTTTGCAGGATCGGAAAAACAGTTAAGAATGAAGTAAGAGGGAATTCCCCTGTGTTGGTTTCCAAATGTAATTTGGAAGGGTTGATCTTAAAACCCATTGCCACTGAGAGGAAATTCACTCCTACTCTCCAGCCATGGCACGTTTGACCTCACTGTATCTCCCAAATACAGCTTTGCAGGGTTCTCCAGCCAGCCAGACTGTACCTCTTTTCTGTGCCCAGCCGCTCCCTTGGCAAGGCCCTGAACTGTCCGATAAGGAGGTCAGGATTCCGGCTCTATCTCCTTCCAGGGATCCACAGCCAGGGCTGCGTATGTAGCCAGGAAGGATGTCCATGGTTTTCTTTTGTCTCAAGCTTATTTCTCCTGGCGGCCCTTCAGCAGGAGCACGGGGTAAAATGAATGGGAGGAAGCTGTCAGTTGGCCTTAGACGGACCCTTGTCAGAGCAAAGGGAAGCAGCGCACTTGGAGGAAGTCAGGAGTTGATTCTTGAACTTGAGGATCCCTTCACCATCAGGTTGTTTACCTTAAGATAACGATAGCCGGCATCCAGTGTGTGAGCATTTACTCTGAACCTACTATTTTATATAGGTTTGGGTTTTTTTTAACTGTAAATTTCCATGTAAACTTACTCAAATGGGGTTATACTATACCCTCAGTTTTATGCATGTTTTTTCACGTGGAAATATAGCATGGACAAACATCACATCGTTTTCAAAATTTTACATAAGAAATGTTTGGAGTGTTTGAAAAATTTGTTAATAAGATTCTAGAAAAAATTACACAAGTACAAGAGTTTCATAGTAAATGAGATTATACTTTATATGCTACTCTGTAATTTGCTTTTTTATTATTTACCTTCAATATCTTTCCGCGTTAGCATATTTATGGGTCTGTCTCATTCTTTTTAATGGTCACCTAGGATTCCACTAAATGGATGGGTCAAAATTTATTAATTTCCCTATTAGTGGAGAGTCAGTTTCCAGTTTCTTGCTATTACAAATCCTGCTGCAGTAATCAGCTGACACATTATCTTTAAGAACATTTGCAAGCATTTCTGTGGGCTTGATACTTACAGATAGAGTTGCAAGGTCACTTAGCATATATGTTTAAAACGGTTTCAGTTTTTATCAGCTGTACCTCTTACTCCACAGCTTCTGCCCCCAAGGGCTGAACCATTTTACAGTCATACAGCAGAATGTGAGAGCATATGATAGACACATTTCCATGTAAATTGATCAGGTGATTTTTTTAAGTGACAATTTTTAATGGCTGTATAATATTACATTTTATGTGCATGCTGTAATTAACTTGGAAAATTTCCTATAATGAAAAATTATCAAATGCATGCAGAGGTAGAATAAAATAATGAATCCCCATATACCCATCATCCAGATTCAGTAATAATAAAGATGCCATGAGTAATGTAATTACTCCATATTGATGGACATTCAAGCTATTTCTTTTCCTCCTCCTCCTCCTCCTCCTCCTCCTCCTCCTCCTCCTCCTCCTCCTCCTCCTCCTCCTCCTCCTCTTCTTCTTCTTCTTCTTCTTCTTCTTCTTCTTCTTCTTCTTCTTCTTCTCATTTTTAACAATGTTGAAGTGAACACTCTTATATTCTTTGGAAGGTACTTCTAGAGGATCACCTTCTAGGTTTCAATCACTGCATCAGGGTACTTCATGTGGAACACACGGATAAAGGCACTTTGCTTTTGGCTTTTTTCTAAGTTACATCCTCAAGCCCTTGTGGAGCGAACTTGTTTTCACACACCGATGGGTTGATAATTTTTAAAAAAGATTTTTTAAATTTATTTATTCATGAGAGACACAGAGAGAAAGACAGAGACACAGGCAGTCCTCGCAGGGAGCCTGATGTGGGACTCGATCCCCATCCCAGGATCACACCCTGAGCCAAAGGCAGATGCTCAACTGGTGAGCCACCCAGGTGTCCTGATGGGTTGATTTTTGAGCTTGGATACACACTCTTTAAGCCCAACTTTCCTGCCATTTTTAAAAACAGCTTTATTGATCTATAACTCATATACTATAAAGTTTATCCACTTAAAATATTCAATTGAGTGTTTTATAGAGTTGTGTAACCCCACATGTTCTAGTTTTTGAATATTTCATCACTCCAAAAAAGAAACCATTAGCAGTTTTATGGATTGAATGTGTCCTCCAAATTCATATGTGAAGTTCTAACCCCCAGGATTTCAGAATGACCTTATCTGAAAATAGAATCATTGTGAATTTAATCAGTTAAGATGAGATCATACTGGATTAAGGTGGGCCCCTAATCCAACATGACTGGTGTTCTTATAAAAAGGGGAAATTTGGCCACAGACATGCACATAGAACATTGTGTGAAGATTAGATCATGCTGCCAAAAGCCAAGGAATACCAGAAGCTGGAAGAGAGGCCTGGAGCAGATCCTTCCCTGGTATTTTCAGAGGAAGCATGGCTCAGCCAACCCCTTGATCTTAAACTTCTAGCCTCCAGAACTGTGAGATAACAAATCTGTTTTTTAAACCATTCAGTTTGTGGTACTTTGTGAATGCAGCCCTAGCAAACTAATGTGAGTAGGCACTCCTCATTCTCCCACACCCCCATCGGCAATAAGCAACCACTAATCTACTTCTGTTTCTACAGATTTGCCTATTTTAGATATTTCATATAAAAGAGATTATACAACATGTGTTTGTGTGGGTGTGTGTCTTCTTCATTTAGCTTAATGTTTGTGAGTTGTATCCATATTGAATAGCAGGGATTAGTACGTCATTCCTTATTGTTATATTATCGTTACATTGTAGGGATATACCACATTTTGTTTCTTCATTCATCAGTTGATGGATCTCCTGCCTTCTAAACCAGAGCTAACTTGTCTCCATTCCACAAGGTTGATTTCAGCAAATGTTGATTGAACATGTGTGTGTAAAATCTTAGACTATGTGTGGTAGGGAGTAAATGCAAACACACCATCCTTGCCCTCTGGCAGTCTGCGCTCTCTGAGAGAGAAAACAGAAAAGCAGCAGCGTTCAAGGCAGATTACAAATGTAATAATAGAGTTGAAAGTAGGGTGCTGAGAAGGCAGGTGCAAATAGAGACTTTCTGACTGGGGAGGTAGAGAAAGCTTCCCTAAGGACAGTTACTTGGAACTCTGTCTTACAGAAGCAAAGAGGGGAGGTTATTTTTTTTTTGTCTTTCTTATTGAAGTATAATTGCCATACAATATCCTATTAGTTTCAAGGGTACGTGATTTGATATTTTTATACATTACAAAATGATCCCCATGCTAAGTTATTACAATATTGTTGACTATATTCCCTATGTTGTGCATGACATCCCCATGACTTATTTATTTTATAATTGGAAGTTTATACCTCTTAATCTCCTTCACCTATTCCAAGCTTCCCCTCCTCCAATAATGAACAATTTGTTTCCATTTTTCATTTGTTTTCATTTTTAGATTCTACATGTAAGTGAAGTCACAAGGTATCTATCTTTCTGTGTTTGACTTATTTCACTTAGCATTTTACCTTCTAGGTTCATCCAAAAGAGGGGAGGCTTTGGATGAGGGAGGGAGGAGAGGTGAGTGGAAGAATGATAAAGGAATGCAAACTGAGAAATTAATATGTAAATATTTGGTCTGGGTCAAGAGGAACCAAAGCTGTACTGCTAATAATCTCTTAGGAATTCAGTATTCCAACTAGCCAAATCATTTTAATTCAGCAGGGTGTTATGTAGGGAATAGGGAAGGGGCTTATTTTCCTTCCACAGCTTGTTACCCAAGATTTCAGTGCCTTAAGCTCAATTTTTTAGTTTCTTATTTTTGACTTTGAGTTGGGCTCTCTCCCCTCAGGTGAAAACCATATGATCAAGGAAGTAGGTGGGGTACTTCTAGGAAAGATACTTGAGGTACACTCTAAAGCTAGACTGTATTTTTTTTACACATCAAATGAGAAGAAGCTCTTTCCTCCTAACTCCCCATTGAAGGAAATTCGGGCTGAGTCCAGTAGATAGAGGATACCTAATGGATGGAGCCATGGACTGCAAGAGGCTGAGCATAAGGCAAAAACAGCTTCTTCACAATTTAGGGACGGGGGGTGGGGGGGGGGGTGGGGGGGAAGTCTCCTGAGAAGTGGGGCGTGGCGGGTGGGCTGCAGATGGATGGATGGATGGATATATTTTTAGACTTGGGAGATGTGTGGAAATCCTACCTTCAAGACTTCTGTTTTCTCCCTAGCTTCCAGGATGTGTCTAGGCCCTTCCTCTAGATTCTAGAGGTTGGAGGATGTTTCTACTCCCCAACCTTTGTGCTTAGGCAATGGAGCATGATTATCCCAAGAAAAATCTAAGAGAGGAGGAGGTCAATACTAGAGCCTCTGGATGGGTTCTATCCTGAGAATGAAACTGCATTTAAAAAAAAACAAAAAAACAAAACAAAACAAAAAAACCCCACCTGCATTTATGTTTCACCCAGGAAATATTTTGATTTTAAGAAAATGAGCTTCCTCTTTCTCTGTGTAGAACTTAGTGGTATACACAGACCTTTAGCTGACACCTTGAATACTAAATAAATAGGCCTTTGGGCACAATGGGGCAAGTTGTAGGTCTTGCTCAAACTAAGCTGAGGGCAGACATTGGGTCAGAATCCTTGGCTTTTTCTTTTTTTCTTAAGTAGGCTCCATGCCAACATAGACTTCAATTCATGACCCTGAGATCAAGAGTTGCATGCTTTACCAACTGAGCCAACCAGGTGACCTGAATCATTGGCTTTTCTGATGAGAGTCTCTGTTGTACTGGGCTTGAGCTCTGGACCACTCCTTGGGAACTCTTAGCTTCTTGTCTTTCCTTCCTCCTCTTCCTTCATTCAACAAATATTATGAGTGCCAACCATGTGATGGGTGTTGGGCTAAGTCATGGGTGTTCCCAGGAGAGCAGTGGCAAGCAAAACACAGTCTGTGCCATTAAGGGGCTCATAGCTTAGTGGAGGAGGCGGAGAATTAAACTACTAGGGAACAATGTAGGGCTATCATGGAGGAAGTAGAGAGCGCTATGAGGCCTGGGGAAGGGGAACCTACCTTGGGTTAGGGATAAGGGAAGGCTTCTAAGAGGAAGTGAAGTAAGGAAGAAGTTGGGTGGTAGGGGGAGGGGGGTGATAGAGTCGGCATATTCCAGCTGCACAAGGAAGAAACAAAGGCCCAACCGCAAGAGGAACATGTGGAGATGAAAGGGAGTTCTTTGTGGTTAGAGCAGAGAGTGAAGAGGGCAGAAAGAAATGGCAAAGAAAGCGGTTGGCCACGTAGACAAGGGTGAATCCTTGAAGGGCCTCAAAGGCTCCTTAAAGAGATTGGCTGTTTATCTTGAGGGCAACAGGGAGCTGATGAAGAATATTTTGAAAGTCAGGTGGTAATAGCATCCAAAATGCATTTGAGAAGGACTACTTCAGCTGAAGTATAGGGTGGATTGGAAGGGGCAAGACTAATGCAGTTCTAAGACCCATTCAAAAGTTTTATTATACTCTGAGTGAGAAATGATGGTGGTTGAATTTAGAGAGGAGGTAGCAGATATGGAGAGGCGATAGACGCATTGCAGAGATGTTTACAGGATGGAATCACAGAGATTAGGAGATGGGTTGACCATGGGCTGAGGGAAGGTGTGGATGCAAGGGCCAGTCTGAGTTTTCTGTGTGAGTAGGTAGTGGGACAGGGCTGCCAGTCCCTGGGCTTGCCCTTAGCTTGGGGTGGGACCTCAGACAAGCCACTTCTCTTTTCAGATCTTTAGTTTTCTCATTAGATGAAGATAATAATCCCCAGTCACCAACTTTGCAGGATCATGGTAGGGATCCACAGACAAAATCTATGTATAAAGTAGTGTCCTACTCTCTTTCCTTGGCCCTAAAAGGCCAGGCGGAAGCAAAGTCTGTCCTTACCCTGCTTATCTCTGTAATTTGGGCTTTTACATAGTTTTCTCTCCTTATCTGCAATTCTAAGGACTTAATCTCCCAGGAACTGGTGAGCCCTCTGCCTGTTCTAGCAGCTGAGGCCTCACTGGGGGCCTTTCTGGGGGTTCTCAAACCAGCTTTTGTTGAAAACAATGATATCATTGAGTGGGTGGAGCTGGGCCAGGCTTTCTGCAGCCAGTTTAAGGAGAAATGGGGTCTTTATGACTTCTGTACTTATGGCTCTTTCCCAGTCCCTTCCATAGCTCCCATGTACCCCACTGCCCCCTTTCCTGCTTTCTCCCCGGAGGTTACAGATTTGCGGAAAACTGACAGACTCCACATTTTCTCCTCTTGCATCAGTCTCCCTGGAGAGAGGTCCAGATGGGACAAGAGGCTATAATGACTGCATTATATCAGGCATGGTTTCTTTTTCCAAGCCCCCCTCCTCCCCTGAAAGGAAAGACAAGTCATGGAAAGGGATTCCTCTGGAAGGAGACTGGAACACTAGGGAAAGAGGTGATCTAAGTGTTGGAAAAGATATCAGGCTTCTTGTATCCTAGAAGTGCTTTATCTCTTGCTGCTAAATTTGAGGCTTGGGGAAGAGAGCAAAGATTAAACTAGCCTTTCAGTTATGTGGTGGTGAGAATACAGCTGGGGAAAACAGATCAGTAATGTTGAGTAAGGACCCTTAGTTCCTATTCTCTATTCCACTCTTCCTCTCTGTCCCCAAAACACACACACACTCTCACGCACATGTGGGTGCACACACACATAAACACCGATGCGCAAGCACCCTTTCTCCGTAGCTGTGGAGGCAGCTTGTTAGGGGTACTTGGAGATTGGTTGCCTGACTGGTTTGCAGCAATTCTAGGAAGGAAGGAAGATGGGCTGGTTTAACAGTGACTTGGCCTCTTTGGGCTTATGCAGCATCTTTCCCAAAGAACAATAAATCTCTAGAGAAATGACAGGACAGAGGAAAACAGGCTTCCAAAGAAGGTAAAGTGTGGGAAGGTAAATATATAGGAGACCAATGGGAGACAAAGACTAGTCAGTAAAAGTTGTTGTGTAGATTCCTCTGGAGCCTTCTCTGGGCCGATAGGATCTGAAGTTGTATCTGGTGATTAACTTTTGTCCTTCCTGGTAGAGAGGAGGGAAAATTTTGAAAGTTTTGAAAGTTTTGTCCTACTTTTAGGCAAATAGGGGGAGGGCAGAGAGCACTTTTTTTTTTTTTTTTTTTTTTTGTATCTGCTTCTCCGTTGCCTTTGGCGCAAAATAATCCTTATGTTAAAGTGGCATCTTTGGGGGTGTCAGATTCAGCCTCCTCTGATCTTCATGATGGGAGATGCACATGCTGGGTGGAGGGCAGAAAAACTATGCTTGCTTCACTCACGTCTCCTACCATCCTAGCACAGTGCCTGGCACAGCACTGGCCTCAATCAATATTCATGGAATGAGTCAATGGGTTTACAGATGCAGAGTGTGAGGCTCGGAAGAGACACTGCAGCTTGGCTGCTGACCCAGAACAAATACATGGTGAATTCAAGCCAGGAGGAATTAGGACTTCCTGATGCCATATGCCCCGCAGTTTGTACTGTATGATGCTGCTTAATAAGCAGTTATTGATGAGATTGCACAAACATCCTTCCTCTCTGCCTTCTGGGAGTATCTGGATGGCCTAACTCTTGGATTATCTACCACTGACATTTAGCTTACTTTTGCTTATTTAGATTGATGGGTTTAGAAGCAAAATATAACTGTGTGATGTTGGGCAAGTTGCTTTTGCTCTTTTTCAAATTCTTCTATAAAAGTGGATTGAGGGGAAATATTGGACACAGAGGGCAGCATATAAAGATGCTTTTGTTGCAGCCAACTCTGCATTTTATATGCTGATTCCCCCACCCCCCAAGAAAACTTTATGGAAACGATAAAGGACAAATAGAATACGTTGAAAAGCAGCTGCATTTTTTTGAGCTCAGTTCAGAACTATGGCTGTAAAAGGACAAATCTAAGAATTTATAGGCAGTCTCTTCAGGTGCCACCACTAGAGTGACTCTGCTTCAGCCATTTTCATCAGATGTCACCCTCCGTGGAATTCGGTGAAATAAGATCTGATTGTCTTGGCCTCTCACTACTAACTCCAGGTGCCTGAAGTCAGTATGCAGTGAGAAGGGAATGCTTGTCTAAATGCAAATTGGGGCATTCTTCTGCCATGAAGGTGGCAGGGATGCGGGAGGCTGGGACAGTCATTGTCCACCATGATCTAGGAGGGCTTTCCAATATCTGACTCTCTTGACTGCAACAGCTGTGATTTGTGCTCTAGGATGCTGAGAAACATGGGGCAAGGTTTATCAAAGTTACTGGGATATTTAATCAGGACCTAATAGGAACCAAGCACTCACATTTAGGTCAGGTTTGTTCGTGGTCTTCACCCACCTGCTTATTGTTTGCTTGATTTTTTTCTTAGGATGGTTCACTTATTCCCCTCTTTTCTAGCATATTCTCAAAGGCCCAGTGATCTTAGAGGTTCCTTTTCTTCATTTCCCCTTTGTTTTATTCACAAACTCTATCTCTACAATATGCCTGTTGCCTCTTGCTTTGGCCCTTCCCTTGAGATTGATCTGTTAAACAAGCCACAATGGTTATTTATCAAAATCTGGCTGTTTGGGGTGGCCAGGTGGCTCAGCGGTTTAGCACCGCCTTCAGCCCAGGGCGTGATCCTGGAGACCTGGGATCGAGTCCCACATCAGGCTCCCTGCATGGAGCCTCCTTCTCCCTCTGCCTGTGTCTCTGTCTCTCTGTGTCTCTCAGGAATAAATAAAATCTTAAAAAAAGAAATCTGGCTGTTAGGCTGCTATCAGGCAATGTTTCTGTTTTTTAAATGTTTTCTAAGAAATGAAGATAGGACCCCATTTCCTTCAACTGTTCTTTTTCTTCTTCTGTTTTTTCCCCCCTTTAACTGTTCTTATCCAGTTCCAATAAGTACTCATAATGGGCTCAACAAATGTGTAAACTTTTGGGTGAGCCATTTTGAGGTTCCTTACCTCAGGTCCCTGACAGTTAAGCTCCCTGATCCCAGGAAATCAGCCCTATTTGCACAGAAAAGTTACTCATTTTTGTGGAGTTAGCCAAGAGGGAGGCATGAAGAGAATTAAATAAAGACCTTGCTGGTCAAGTGAGTAAACAGTGTTCATCCAAACATCCTTTGGTATATAAAAGCAAAACATAAGACCAGGAGCTGGTCGGAAAGATGCCAGGTCTTGTGTGGACTGGGAGAAGATGTAATGGGAAGCGGTTGGTGAAAAGGAGTGTTGATTTAATACATTGTTTGGAAACTTCCTTAATAAAAGGTTAAAGAAAACATGTTATGTAGCTTTGGCCTTTTGCCAGGATTGTGGGTGGCGCCATCTTGCTTCAAAGTGTTACTTCTGGGGCTGGTCCTCTGGCCAGAATGATACTTATTCAAGAAAGTCCTGGGATAGGAGGAGATCCCCACTCTATAGATTAGGAATGATGTTTAAAGTTCCGCCTTCCTTGGCCTTTCTGTTCCCTCAAAAAGGAATGCCTCTGCCTGTGGGCCCCTGGACTTGTCAGCCCTTATTTGGCTTTAGGGCCATGCCTTTGGCATGTTGGTTTGTTTCCATTCCTCCAGAGTCAGAGATGGAATGAGCACTGGTTTGGAAATCTTGGTTCTGAAACAGCTGTCTCTTCTCTCCTTTACTTTCTCCTTCGAAAACAAAAGAAAACAAAACAATACTTACTGAATTTGTTATTTTGTCCCAAATATGGGTGAACATTGGCCACTACATTAGAACAGCACTCTCTGCTTTTCAGTAACCCTTCCAGTGTCTGCCTGTCCTGAACTATTTCCATTTGATAGAAAGGGAGACTGAGGCCAAGTAGCTTATGATTGGCATAATATCCTCTAGCTGGTTAAAAAATATTAATACCCAGGGGTGCCTGGGTGGCACAGTCAGTTGAGCATCTGATCTTAATCTCAGCTCAGATCCTCATCTCAGGGTTCTGCGTGTAAGCCCTGAGTAGGGAGCCCACTTAAAAAAAAGTGTGAAGCCTACTTAAAAAAAAAAAAATTAAGATCCATAAAGAGAGAGACTAGTATTATGAACCCTCAGATGCCCATTATCTGGATTTTCCAATTATCAAGATTTTGACACACGTGCACCTAGCTATTTCTGGAGAAAATGATAACAATGATTTGCAGAACACAAATACTTTATGCTTTACAAAGGGTTATTTCACAATTGTTGATTTTACTTGACAAAATTCTATAGACTTTTTTGACAGCAACTCTATGAAGTGGTTTCCAAAATTCTTTCCATTTTATAGATGAGAAAACAGGCACAGAGAGATTAACTGCCTTGCCTAAGCTCATCAGAAGTGGAAATGTCAGAGCTAGTGTTTGAATGTTATTTTTTTAAAAGATTTTATTTATTCATGAGAGAGACAGAGAGAGAGGCAGAGACACAGGCAGAGGGAGAAGCAGGCTCCATGCAAGGAGCCCAGCGTGGGACTCAATCCCAGATCCCAGGATCATGCCCTGAGCCAGAGGCAGACACTCAACTACTGAGCCACCCAGGTGTCCTGTGTTTGAATGTTATCTTCTCATTTGATCCTTTCAATGATGCTGTGAGATAGTAATTATTACTCTGTTATTTTTGGTCTAGGACATGGAGGTGATTTAGGTGGCTCAAGTGAAAAGAAGTAGTTTTCATGCAAATACTAGTGAGCACTTGTCAAAGTTCGGTTTATCTCATTTATGGGGGAGCCAGGAAGATGATAGAACTGGTTTTAAAGGTGGATAAGGGAAACATGTATGTATGCATGCATTTTTTTTAATAGTGAAAAAAATGAATGTTGAGATAAGATTGCGAAGTTAGATATTTTAGGGGAAATGAAACCGTAACTTTTGGAGTTATGTTTTCTACTGGGTAGAAATCATTTGCATCTCTATCGTACCTCATTAGCGTTTTACAAGTTAACATCTTATTTTACAGGGATGTACAGGAGCTGCCTTAATTAATTATAACCTTTCAAAGCTACATCTCTCCCTCCCCCCAATGGAGTCTGAAGACCCCCAGCCTGCCCTTTCAGAGCCTACCACTCCCTGGTAATCTTGTACAAAATTGAATCTTTGGCCTTGTTTCTAGGGTTTGAAAGGACAGTCATCTAGAAAGTAGTGCAGCTGGTACTCAAACCGAAGTTTTCTGAGCCTAGAATTTCCCTCTGTGCTGCACAGATGTCCTCCTCAGGTTTGGGAGGGTGATTAGGAGACTAGAAATGGGAAAAAGAATTTAAGATGTTAACATTGATCTAGTGGAGTAGGAGAATTCTCAGAGCCTGAAAATGCATCACCTGGAAAAACTATTAAAAATACAGATTTCTCAGTCCTTCTCTAGAGAATATAAGTCTCAGTGGGGCTGGGTGGGGCCTGGGATTTTATACTTTTTCAGTGTTTCCGGGTGTTCTGCAGTTAATGGTCTAAGTTCCGTGATGATGGCAGTGAGAATATGAGGGAGAAATGACAGAGTTTGCATTATCATCAACATGGGTGGGCAGGGTGAAGATCCCCCAGGGAAAATAAGAGGGGCCATCACCCGTGTTTAAGTGCCAGGATACTCTTGAAAGACCTAGATGGAGCAAGCCTTGGGAGAAGGAAGCCTTGGTGTTAGTAAAAATAGCCACTGTGGGATGAGCTAAGTAATGTTGACTTGTGCTGAGCATAGCTACATAGGTTGTTTTTCAAGGTAGTTAGGAAATTGTTATCACTTTGTCTTCTCTTGGCTGCTTATCTAAAGCAGAGGAAGGAGGGCTGAGCTCAGAGAAGATGTTTTGCAGATTTGTTTGAGCTCTTTGGCTTCTCTCCCCAGAGGGAGTTTTAGAGATTGAAGTTTAGAGAGGCGTTTGAAATTTGTCTGATAGTAAATAATCCATGAAAGGATCATTCTGGTTTCGAATGTACCAAATCTTAGGCTAAGGGGTCAGGGCTGTTTCAGACTGCTGTGTGCATTTGGGGCCCGGGTGCATGTACACACAGGGCCCAGGCAGTTACAGGCAACTCTATTGTCTTTCCCTGGAGAGCAAGATTATGACTAGTATTTGGAGGGCAGCTTATTTTCCTAGGTGGAATTCAGAAGATGCAGGTTTTGCTGGAGGACTTTGGGGTCCGAGCGACCTGGGTTTTGCCCAGTGTGAGCATTTCCATGCTGGCTGCTGTTAGCATTGGGATACTGTCTCTGCCTGCTGTGGGCTTGTGAGCCTGCGGTGTGTGTATGGCTCCAGGGAGCATTTCATAGAAACTGCTTTTCCATCAAAGCCAGAAAAAGGAGGGGGTGGGGTGGGAAATCTTGGACAGTCTTCCTCTCTTCCTGGACTCACATCACTCACAACTTGTTTCCTGAAAATCCTAATACACTCCAGTGCTGAGAGATGGCTTCCTGCTGATCTGCTGAGCCAGCCCCTTGTCAGGGAGGAGATGAGAACAAGATGTGGCTAAAGAAGGGATGGGTGGGCCAAGCTGGGCTGCTCAGTGGCACTGTGGCCTTGTCCCTGAGTCCGGAGAGCACTGCCAGGGTACCACATGGACACACAGGCATAGAAGGGCCTGGCTTGGGCAGTGGGAAGGATTTGAAAGTGGTTTTTGTCTACCAGTAAAATTGCATGAATGGTGATGATGAAACATGACCCTTCCTTTTGCTTCTAAAAAAAAAAGGACCTTCCTGGCCAACATCTGCAACCCTATTTGGGGAAAGGGTTGTTGTTTCAAAAAACTAGCTTTGAAGTTCATATGGATTTATCCTCTTTCTCCTACCATGTGCCTTGCTTGTCCATATTTTCTCTGCACATCTAACATATATGCACATATGCACATCTAACAGCTCATGACATTTTTGTGACATCCCATGTGTCCTCAAGGCCACTATCATTACCATCAAATTGTGGTTTGGACTACTGGTTCCTGGAAGTGCTTTATTTTGATGCTTCCACTTTTTAAGAGAAACAGAGCAGAAAAGTGCTTAAAAAGTATGGTTAGGGCGAACAGCCGGGGTTCTGAAACGTGCCCCTGACATTGTGCTGGGAGAACTTGGATAAGTCAAATGTCTGAGTTTCCAGTGGCCTCACCTACACAGTGGGAAAAGGATTGGGACCACCTCATAGGTGTGTTGTACATAGGTGTGTTAAATGGTTTAACACTTAAATATGTGTGAACTGTTTTGATGGAACTTTCTGGGTTTTCATGTTCAGAATGGTCCAGGATGTGGTAGAGGCAGGAATGTGATGGGGGCTTAGGGACACTTTGATGTTCTGAAGTGGGTCTACTTTAAAAGTATTCTAAGACCTTGTGGTCTAGGTGTTTCTGCATCAAAATCACTTAGAGAGTTATTACAATGGGTAACCATCCATCAGGCCTCAACCCCAGAGTTTCTGTCTGCCCCAATATATCTGGGATGAGGCCCAAAATCTAGATTTTTAACTAATTCCTAGGTGATGCTGATGCTGCTGGTCCTGAAATGGTAGTTAGCTAGAAGAGGAAGCAGATTGTTCCAGGTTGATTCAGAAGACAGAATGAGACCAGTGGGTGCCAGTTACAGGGAGGTAGATTTGACTCAATGTAAGAATGTTCCCTAACTACTGTATGTCTTCCGAAATGGAGTGGGTGGTCATAAGCTCCCTATCACTGGAGATGTCCAATACTGAATGGCCATCTGGCAGATTCCTACACAAGGTAGAAGGTTCATTCATTCATTCATTCATTCATCCAATTATTCACAGAATAAACACGTACTGCCTGCCCGGGAGGTCCTGGGAGGTGGAGAGAAGCCTTGAACAAAACACCTGTGCCCTTGCTCTCAGAGAGCCCACAGTCTAATGAGTTTGGCTAAATTATTACTAAAGTCCCTTTAACACTAGGCTCTGAAAGTCCTATGGTGATGGTGTCAGATCCTCCGAATAAGAAACTACTAAAAGATGGTTATCCTTCTGGAGACATGGCCAGGGACTGCCAAGAATGTAGACCTCTAAGGTTCAATCTGGAATGTTCTCTGGAACATATCGGAGCATCTTGGAGCATCTGAATGTCAATGAATGAGTGATTTTTACCCCCTAAGACTCCAAAAGAGGCTAAGAATGTATTTGCCAGGAGCTCATTTCCTGTGGGAAAATTCAGATCTCCCACTGGCACTGGGATAGACCATTAAACTCTGAACCCATGACTAGTTGTCCATAATGCTGTCTGTGAAAGCAGATCCAGGAAATGGGGCTGCAGGAATCAGCTAATTGCTTTTTCATCTCTCTCAAGTGATAAGCTGGAGCATTCACGGTTGGGGAGAGTTGGGGGAAATAGGTAGATTTCCAACTGTTTTTCTGCATTCTTCCATCATAATCCCTGGTGAAAACAATGACAATGAGCTCACTCTGTGCCAGGCCTAGTGTTAAGCTATGTTTGTGCACTTTGTCCTTATACTCTTAATATAGCTCTATCAGGTAGGCATATCATCCTCATATTTACAGAAGTAGAAACAAAAGTTCAGAGAGGTAAAGCGGCTCACTCATGGCCATAGAGACAGTAGATGTCAGAGCTGGAATTGAAACTTCATTCTCTTAGACTCCAGATCATGCTCCAAGCTCCTCATGTTGGACAATTCATTCATTCACTCATATTCAAAAACTACTTAAGTCCTTCTTTCATTAAATAAATGTTAAGCACTGATAGATACTGTTGAACAAAACCGCTTGGCCTTGGTCCTCCGGGGGCTTACCATTTATCTCCCTCAGACAAATGGGTGACTCCTTCTTGGATCCTTGGCTTGTTAGATGCTAAGGAGAAAGATGTAGGTCTGGGGGACAGAACCTGCCAAATGAGCTATGGACCCAAAATTCCCATGTGAGTGAGAGTTTCTCTACACAAACTGGGTTTTGTACTTTGCTTTATTTTTACTTTTTCTTTCTTTTTTTTTTTTTTTTGAGTTTCTTTTCTTCTTGTCCAATCCTGGATGTTGAAGAGCTTGACATAGTATAAGAGACAATTATTATGACATGTACCTTCTGGCTGCACTCTGGGAGTCGGGGGGCGGATCTGAAAGTCGGGAGTTCCAGAACTTACAGCTGGAAGTGGCTCTGGAGACCCTCTTCAGTTGACCCTGTCTTGCTGGGAAATATCACCTCTTCCAAAACCAGGGTGGTCTCTGCAGATTGCTTTGTCTCCCCCTGTGCTGGCCTCAGTCTCTATTTTCTTCTTTTTAAAAGCAGTTTCAAATTAGGTTTTCAGTTTTCAAAATAAATACACGGTAATTATTTTTTTTAAATCAACCAATTTTCAGAAATATGCAACTTACATTGTGAACATCCGCAGTCTCCTGAGGTAATCACCATTAACAGTGGATGCTCGCTTCTCTAGTTGTTTCAATGCTTACACTGGTGTGTACTGTTACTAGTTTTTATTAAAAGGGATTTTTAAAATATATTTTTTCCTGAAATTTATTTAGTTTTTTTTTTAAATCTAACTCCATTTTTAGACTTTTTTTTTTCATGTTAGTACATATAGATCTACTTAATTCTTTTGTTAGTTGCCCAGTTTCTCTTCTTTTTGCCCCTGGACCTCAACTCTCTATAGATGCATTTTGCTTTTAACATGGCTGAGCTAGTTGAAACATCCACTTGGCTCTTTTTTCTTTTAACTTTTTAGAGAAGTTCTAGGAACCTTGTTTGGTGCTGTCTTGCCTTTGGTGAGGGATTCTTAACCTCAGCCTCAAGGGGTCTGTGGCAAGAGAGAAATCAATGTCCAATTTTAGAAGAGAAAAGAAAAAAAAAAAGAAGAATTTATTGTAAGGGTAACACACAGAGCTACCAGGTCTCAGAAAATCTGAACCAGTAGGTCTCAGAAAAGGCAGGCAAAGGTGGCGCCGGGCATCCATGCAGCTGGAACAAAGGAACAGATGAATTGCTCCCATCTGCTTGGTTTTTGTGACGTCATTCCATTGGCTTTAGCCTGGGTCATGGGCCGCCCTTGGACAGGGCCAGGTAGGACACCTTGATTAATAATCTCACCAAAACATGCAACAGGAAAGAGGGTTTCTCTTAAAGAAAAATTGGCATATTGATACTGGAATTTGGTGGATGCAGTGCTAACATTACCAGTGTAGGTACAAAATAGAGTCCATAGACCCTGGGAAATTTTGAATATGTGTTTGCATGTGTATATTCCTAGGACCCAGAAAAAGTTCCGACCACTGCTTTACTTTTGTTTACTTCATCTGGCTGTGTCCAAACTAAGTGATGAGCCCACTGAGTATAAAATTAATCAACTTCCTCCTGCCTTTCTTTGTTGTTCCTTAGGCCCTTATGGTGGCTTATTTCCTTCTGCACAGAGATGCTTGGGTGGTTCTTCCTTGATCATTTAATGACTGGCTTCTGTTTCCAGGATGGAATGGAGGCCATTATCTAAAGAGACAAATGTCTGTGTTTATTCTTTGCAGGCACCTTTTTGCTCCAGCCTACACAGAAACCCATTATACTCCACATGGCAACCCTCAAACCACTATGCTGAAATCTGAGGTAAGTTCAGGTTAACAAGATCTATCAAGCAGCTGGCCAAGCCTGGTCCTACCTCTGGCAAATAAGGAAATGCATGGTGGAGACAGTCCATGAAAGGTTGTTTGCTCTGACCCAAGACCAATGGCGTGAGCAGGAGAAGCCTTATGTGAATTTGTTTCATGAGGGCACTCTCTCCTCTGTGGGTTAAAATGCTCAAACAATATTTTAGGTAACCACATCTGATTAAAATTGGTATAAATCATTACGAAGCATACATTTCCCTTGTTGTATGTTAATTATCCACATATTAACAAAAGTTTAAGTAAAAGAAGTGATTTACTGGTAATTTCGCTGTTTCACTTAATTAGATGTTTAATTGATCCTTTGCCATATGGACATATGAAGTTTTATATTCTTCCTTTTTAATGTGCTTTTAGGTTATGTAGACTTTCTTGTTTTGCTTCCATCTTCATATTAGATATTTTTTCACTCAAAGGTGTTTTTGAGTATGGATATTTGCACAAAGATTTATCATTTTAAAAATGGTCTTTCAGGGGCACCTGGGTGGCTCAGTTGGTTAAGGGTCCAACTCTTGATTGAACTGATAGCTCAGGTCATGATCTCAGGGTCATGAGATATAGCCCTGTGTTGGGCTCCATGCTCAGCTTTACTTGTCCCTCTCTCTCCTCCTGTTTGTGCGTGCATGTGTGTGTGCACTTACACACACACACACACACTCTCTCTCTCTCTCTCACTCTCTCAAGTAAATAAATAAAATCTTTTTTAAAAAGAGTCTTTCAAATGGCTTGTCAGATGGATACATTTTAGTTTGCTTCACCACACCCCACTGGTGGGCATTTAAGGTAGTGAATTGTACCCATTTTATGGTTTGCTAACTTTTCCTGTGGTAGGATCTGTTAGCATTCGTGGGATCAGAGCAGTGGTTCTCAGCTAGGAGTGATTTCGTTTAAATCATTTCTTTTGCTTAAATTGTTATTAACATGTGGGTAACTAGCATGATACAAAAAATATGTTTCATGATGATTTATGTCAATTTTAATCAGATGCGGTTACCCTAAAATATTCTATTTCTTTGTTTGGCCATTTTAGCCAGTGAAGGAAGGGACACTTGGCAGTGTCTGGAGAGAGTTTTGACTGTCACAACTGGGAAGTGGATGCTACTGGCATCTAGTGGGTAGAAGCCAGGGATGCTGCTAAGTGTCCTACAATGCATAAGGCAGCCCCTCCACAGCAGAGAATTACTTGGCCTCAAATGTCAGCAGTGTGCAAGATGAGACATTCTGGAATAGGGTGATCCTTCTCAGACCATGCAGATGAGATGGGGGTGAAGAAGGGCAGGTGGACTCCAGCAGGAGCAGCAGTGGTCTTCTGCCTGTGGGGTGGGACATCATGGGCTTCTGTGGCATGCAGAAGTGGAGTGTTATATAGAGGACAGCAGGAGAGGTCCCTCTGCCTCAGTGCTCCTCTGGCAGCTTCTCATGGAATCTGTGCATCTTTAAACTGTCCCTGCTACAGTGCGGATGTCCAAAAGACAATGACAGCCACTGTCCATCAGTAGAAGCTCAGATTAGTTTTTCAGCTCAGCCTTGAATGGGGAAATGGACACAGGACAGCTCCAGTTTGATAGATCTAAGAGGTCGGGAGCATAGTAATCACGTAGCTGAGGAGCTGTGTTGGATCAATGCTATCTTCTTTACCAAGACCTTTCTGGATAGGGGAGGAGTTGGCAGTGTGGCCAGGACCCATGGCGGGCAAGTTGGCTGTGTCTTCTCATCCCCAGGGAGGCTCTCCAGCTGTGGCTGCATGCCTTCTTACATGCCCCTTGGTCGAAATTTCTTCCATCACGGAGACCTCTGTTCTCTGCCTTCAGGGAGGCAGGGAGGGGGCAGGCATGCCTTGAAAGCCCCAGGACCTCACAAAGCACCATCCTCTGAGTTTGGCTCCTGCACTTCTCTTTGCACAGTCAAGTGTGCCATGAGCTCATACTTCCTACTGTGAAAGCCCCCATGGGTGGCCCCCTCGGGCCGAGAAGCTGAGAAGGAATGCGATGACTTCATGACTGTTCATTTACTTGTTCTTTGTGCTCTCAGAGTTAGCCAGAGATGCTGTAAGGGCCTTTCAAAAACAAAGGAGTGGAAGAGAACGTCCCCTCACCCCCAGAATGCCCCTCCTTCCTAGCTGAAGGTCTTATTGGTATCCTAGCTGAAGCATGGGACAACCCATTATTTTCTTACATCCCCTCCTCTTGGACTCTTACAAAGCCCCCACCCAGCCTCATGGAGCTCCTACTCAGCTTTCTTATCTGGGAGCTGAGGACTTCAAAGAGAAATGAGAATAGAATAAACTATTTGGCTGTGCCTGACCCAGACATCGAGGGCTGCGACCCACGACCAGCCTTGGCCTGGGGTACTGGGAGCTCTGGGAACCTCATCAAACTCATCCACTGGGCCTGGAGGAGTTACAGATTTGGGGTCTGAAGCCAGGGCTGTAGGCTTGGCTTTAACTAGCTATGTGACCTTAACCAACCCTTTTGACCACACTGGTGTTGAGTTTCTTCATCAGAAAATTGGGTATGCTAAGATCTGACTCTCAGAGCTATAGAAGGGTAAGATGAATCACCGATTTTATGGGAATTTATAAACATTTCTCCCAGCACATTTTACTCATGAGGAAATTGAGAGGAGAAGAGACAAAGTAACATGTTTGTGTTCAGATAGCCAGTAAGTGACAAGGCTTAGACGAGAATGAAGTCCCTGTTGGCGCTAGAAGAGAGTAGGGCTGTGGCGAATTAAGTTCTGCACACTTTCCTGGGGCTGCTTCTGCTAGGAGAGGCTGTCGAGTCTAGAGTCAGGCTGCTGTGGTTCAGGTCTCCACCTGGCTGTGTGACGCTGTGAGTTACTTGAAACCTCCCCCACCTTTAATTTCACCTTTTTAAATACGGGAGTAATAATACCTACCTCATAAAGCTGTGAGGTTGTCAGAATTAAAGGAAAAATATCTGCATCAGTTTTTTTATCCAGTAGTAAGGGCTGGGTAGACGTTACCCTTCATTGTTTGTAGCAGAGAAAGGCAGGTATCATTAGCACCTGTGGTGACGTGTGTAAAAGCCCTGGGTCAATTTAAAGCATGTTACTACAGTCCGTTGTTATGCTATGTCAGAGAGCAGTGAGGGAGCACTGTCAGCATCAGTCCAAAGATGGGAAGAGGTACAGGGATTCTTCATGCCCATCCCTGGATTTGGATCGCTGAAACTAGCTGACCTTCATTTCTGAACTTTTTGACTCTCTGCCATTCTGACATCTGCGAACCCCATTTACCCCGTACAGGCCTGGCCCCCTCCTCCACCTGTGAATGATCCTGGGTTGTAGAGTTCATGGCCCCATGGCTGAGTTCTAAGGATCAGTTCAGAACCGGGGTGTTTAATGATGTGTCTCCAAGTCTTGGAATCTGGGAGGAGGGGAGAAACCACATGACATGCTGGCATTCCAAAGTAAATGGGATCCTGGCTGGAAGAAGGGTTTCGCCTGCCTCACTTTCCTTCCTAGGTGGGCACAGCGACTTTCCTCTGTGCTCCTCTGAAGGTCCAGATCTGGCTTGTTTGAAGTTTGATGCAATGAGAGGGGTTGCTGCTTGTCCCTCCTCCTGACTCCCTGAGCTTGAATGGGTGGAGGAGCCGAACCACATTGCTGGTCAGCTGTCCATTGAGAGTGTATGCAGGTCGTCACCAGGAGAAAAGGCACCAGTGGTCTGGGGACTGACCCTGAGCTGAGTGATGGCCTGGCCTATATCTTATGATCTGACTGCATGGCACAGCTGCATAGGACACAGAATTGGTATGGAACGACTGGGGATTCAGCCACTTGGTGGGCTTCTAGCTCCCTAGAGGCCACATTCTGCCTTTGACAAGGAGAATTTAATGGCTATATCATGATCACTAAGTTTTATTGCTGGCCACTCTGGGCCAGGTACCCTGCTCTAGGTCCTTGATGCATGTAGTATTCTCACAACCATAGAGACTGAAGACACTGAGGGTCTGAGAGAGGCTGTGGAACTGTTTCCATCACTGGCAGGTGTGGGAGCTTGCATTTAAATCTGGCCTGGCTATGCCAAAATACCTGAATTTGATTATCAGACCATACTCCCACCCAGAGCTGGGTGGGAGGTGGAGCCGGAGAATACAGTCGAATGGGTTTGCTGTCTCCTGGGTCCCCTCCCTGCTGGCTGAGGATTGGGGAACAACTGTGAGCAGTGTGGTCCTAGTGATGGATCACTTGGACTGTTCCATAGGCAGATGCCTGAAAATTCTGATTGGACCCACTTGGGTGTTGAGGGGAAAGACAAAGCTCCCGTGTCTGCAACTGCATGGCTCATACCCTCCTGAACACCTTTGCAAAACCTGACTCTGCCCTGAGGATTATACCATCTGTCTCTTCTGAGCAGCTGATCTCTCTTGAACTATTCAGGAAGAAGTTTATAGTAACGGGTCCCTTGTCATCACCCCTCTGTGTGTCGGGGACAGTCCTGGGCTGTGCCCTCCAGTCTGGTTTGTGCTTCAGTGCTCCCAGTTGCGTCCCAGTTGGCCTCTTAGACGCACTGGCTCCCCTACTTATAAAACACTCTGCTGGTGCCTCCAACTTTTATTTCAAGCCCCACTTCACAGTTTGTAATTAAATCTTTGTATGAGTTTTTAATTAAGATTGGTTCTCACAAGACGCCAAGTCCCAGGAAGGCTGGAGCTGGGTCTGTTCGCTCCTCGTTGTGTCTCCCAGGCCCAGCCGGGAGCCTGGCACGCAGCGGTGCTCGGCGGCTGGTTGTAGTCCCGAGGAGTCCAGCCAGGTCGGGGAGACCAGATGGCCGTGAGACACGCGCCAATGAGAGAACAGGATCAGAACTCCATGGATGCAAGTGCCAAGTCAGGCCTGATCCAGACACGCAGGGACTCGGGGGAGGTGGGGGTGAGGGGCAGCTCTGTTTCCTGGGGCTGCTGTCACAAAGCACCATGGACATGGGGGAGAGGGGGTGTAAAACCGGGTTCCAGAGGCTGGGAGTCCAAAATCAAGGTGTCGGTAGGGCCAGGCTTCCTCCCTAGTCTCCAGGGAAGGATGCTTCCTTGACTCTTTCAGTTTTCAGTGGCACCTGGCAGTCTAGTGCTCCCTGGCTTGTAGCTGCGTCCCCCGAATCTCTGCCGCTATCTGCAGATGGCCTCTTCTCTCTCTCTCTCTCTCTCTCTCTCTCTCTCTCTCTCCTCTCCGTATTTTCTAAGGACACCAGTCCAGGATGACTTCATTTTAATTTAATGACATCTGTGAAGACGCGATTCCAAATAAGATCGCATTCTGAGGTTCTGAGAGGACACGCATTTCAACTCTGCAGGGGGTCACAGAGGTCACAGAGGTGACTCTAGCGGGGAGGCAGGCTCTTTAGAAGTCAGCATTTCCTGGGGCCACGTGTCATGGCAAGAGCTGTGAAATGGTCATGAAGTCCCGGCTCCTTTGACAAGCAGGGAAAGCTTCAGCAAGGCAGACCTTTCTGCTTCTCTGAATCTTGGTTTCTTCATCTGTCCACTGGGGATGGTGACATCTGCTTTGTCCCACCTCCCAGGACTATTAAGAGGATCAAATAAAATGGTGGCTTGGAAAGCTCTTTGCAGACTGTAAGTTAGGATGTATATAATCATCCCTGGACTTCATGGGACATTAACACTGCCATGCTCATCAGTGTCCTTTCATCTGACCACCCTTTTCTCCCTGCTAGGAACACTGCTTTTATCACGGGACGGTGAGGAAGGCAGAACAGTCCAGTGTGGCGCTCAGCACCTGCCGGGGAATGAGGTAAGGGACCCTGACAGTGCTGGGGGGCACCTGGCACTCTCCCCAGGCATGGCATTTTTAGGACAGGCAGGGCTGGCTTTAGGCAGAGACCTTGAGAAGCTGTCCATTGAGAGTGTATTCAAGCCAATTCTAAGAAGGGATGAGCTTGGGAGAGACAAGGGAAATCCTAGAAAAACCATAATTCACTGAAATTGAGCTTTTTCTTGAGGAACTTTGTTTTGTTATGAAAAAATAGGTATGGTAAAAACCAGCAGATCAGGAGATGACTGACTGCCATTGAAAAAAATAGTTGGTTGTACTCAAGATCCCAAGAAGAGGGGGCACACCACATAGGGAAGCATAGGGGGCAGTCTGGGGGCAGGTTGTAGGGAGTGAGGGAGTGTGGGCAAGAGTCTTTGCTGTAGTTTCTATGGGAAGAAACAGGCAAGGCAGGGCAAGCAGGCTTAAGATTGTTCAAGTTGAATAATTCAGTGGGATCTGGGGCATATGGGCTGTTTTTGGTCATCTAGCACCTTACCCTGGGGTGACCAGGGCAGGAAGACTGGCCAAGAGGGTGAGAGCCTGCATTTGAAAGTTGTTTGCCATCCCTAAGAATTGGCAATTCCTGAGAAGGGCAAGGCCTTGGCTGTCAAAGCATCAGAATATAGGAAATACAAGACATGGTTTATACCCTTGAAATGAGCGTGAGCGCTTATTCTCACTTCTCCTTTGCTCTTCTCTGGTAGGAGTACTTGGTGGGCAGTTAGTGAAAAGAGGAGAAAGGAAGAGAAAGGAGAAGCAAGATAATTTTCAGGAAGGTCCAACTAGGTGGCACAATGGAAAGAAAGTGGCTCTTTGTTCTCTGAACCAAACTCCCTGAGTTTGAGCCAGTAGCAGTTGACCAGCTGGGTGACCTTGGGCCTCAGTAGTCTCATGTGGAACATGTGAATAAGAAGTAAATAAAGATCCCTAGTATCATGAGGATTGGATGTGTTAATAGATCTTTAATGTTTAGAGCTGGCTGGCCTATAGTAGCACTCAACAACCTCCCAGCGCCTTGCTTCCTAGGTGTGGCCAGCGGAAGGACAGCATCAGCATCACCTGAGAGGTTGTTCAAAATGCAGTTTCTCAGGTCTCATCTAGAATGACTGGATCATAATCTGCGTTCTACCAAGATCCCTGGGGTTTCCTATGCACTTTAGTTTGTACCTGAGAATACCTGTTTCTTAAGGATATGCATCTGATCTCAAATATCTGTTTCTCTCCTCCAGCCATGCTAGTGCTTTGCATGTAGTAGGATCTCTACATGTATGTTGAAGTCATAAATTTCATTTAATTAGACTCTTCCCACTCTCTCTTTCTTTGAAAAAGAGATGATGATCTGAAAAACCTGCATTCTCATTACTAATATTAATTGCTGGGTATTAATTGCCTATACTATGTGGCACCTACACCCAGTGTGTTGATGAAATGGCCATACAGTATGGGAAAACAAAAGGACCAAAAGGCTATGATTTGTAGCATCTGCTGGTAAGAATACTCACCATGACCAATTTAAAGCTGTCAACATGACGTTACTGAAGGCAGAATTGGGAGGTATGCACGTGACAGGCTCCCACGAGTCAGTAGGAAGTGTCTCCATTGTGTACCCTTCCTCTCTGTTGGTCAATTGATTCCATGACTCTTTTTTTTCCTTCAGCAAATCAATATGGGGTGCCTCCTTTGTGCCCATGCCCTACAAAGGTTGAGAAAAGATGGGCATTGAAAAGTAATTTTCTGAGCCCTTGGTTTCCTCTTCTGTAGAACGGGCATTGATGATAGATAGGCACAGTAGAGAATGTTAAGTGCTGTGTTAACTACTGCATTTTACAGACACACGGGATTATGATCATTTTATAACAATGAAGCCACACTAAACTTAACCCAGGCCCACATGTAAGTGGAAGGTCCCTCCTGCTGCAAATCGCATGTGTTTGTTTATAAACTAGGCCATGTTTCCTCTGTAAGGCTTTATGTGCATCTGCCGGAGGGAATTAGGCAGGAAACAAGCTTTGGCTGGGAGACCGTGACAGTGGCTCCAAATCCCTGGCTCAGATGACCTGGTTGAACCAAGCCAATTGGTCTCCCTGTGGTGTTTACAGGCTGAGCCACCACCACCTGCAGTCTGCAAGTAAACAATGTCTATCCCAAGAAGGAAGAAATGAACAGGCAGGTGCGGCTTGCTTCTCTCTGCCTCTTCCCCTGTGTCCGTGGTCTGGAGCAGTGGGAACTTGGCTTGGCCTCTCACAAATCATTCCCACAGCCGAGTTGACAGGGGGAAACCGGGTGAGCCGTCCACATGTTTCTGTTTTGCATGCTTCCTTCTGGTGTAGTCCCCCCGTCTTACTTTCCCAGCCTTCTCACTATACCCCTTAAGAACTTAAGGGTATCTGTGGGCCCGACTGGTTTAAGAACCAGAGCCGTATGCCAGATGTCTCATTCGGACCCCAGAGGAGGAGCAGCTACAGCAGCAGCAGACTGCAAACCTGTGTGACTCTCAAGTGCCTCCCCAAGGCTCATAAAGCCATGGCCCCATGCAAGAATCTCCATAGTGATTGTGCTTCTCTCCTGGGAACATGTTCCTTGTGACTGGAGAAAACAGGTAGGGTTTATACCAAATGGAAGCTTCAGGCTGTTAATACAAATAGAAGAGTTCCTCTGAGTTTCCAGTTTGTTCCTGGGCCCCCTCTTCTCTCCAAAGCAGTATTTGGGTGACTTTAATTGAAGTAGTAATACATGATCATAATAAAAATGAATTCAAACAGTATAAAAGAGAGGGTACAGTGAAAGATAGGTTTCTTTCTCATCCAGGATTTCCAGATTCCCCCCCACCCCACCAGAGGCAGCCATTGTTACCAGTTTCTTGTTTATTCTTTTAGAAATATTTCTTGTGAAAGGAGAATGTTGATAGGTAATATAGTGTTTTATAACTGTATTTGGGCTGATACCAGTCAGAATTGCACGGCATCAATGGATACTTATAAAATACACCAGTAAAAAGATGTGGCAAATCATTTCACTGTGGATGTTGTGCGCCAAGGCCCTTCATGCCTGTCTGATCAACAACTCATCCTCTAAATGTCTGCCTGACTTCTTGCATGCTACAAATGCTTTGCAAAGTAACACAAATTATCAATGTAAGAAGGAAAGGTTATTTGTGAAGGAATCTAGACAGTACTGGAATGAAGTGAACCCTAAGTGAACATGTGGGTCCTAGCACACCCTGTGTGTATATATGTGTGTGTCTGTGTGCTTAACTCGCTCTTTGCCAGCAAGAGAGGTACTGATTGCAGTAAAACGTTATTTTTACCTCATTGGTAAGTTGTTTATTTTTAAAGAAAATGCTTATTGAAAATTATTATTGCATAACTAGTGTGTTAAACGTTCAAATAGTCCACAAGTGTCAAGTTAAAAGAAATGAAAGTTCCTTAACCCTTCCCACCATTCCAACCAATTGCATTCCCCATCTATAATCACGGTTGGAGAATACATAACTGAAAGACATAACTGTGTGTATACAGGGTGTTTCTTAATCCAAATAAGATTATCCTATACATAACATTCTGTAATTTTTTTTCTAAATGAACATTATGTCTTAGGCACATATAAATCTATCTCATTCTTTGAATGGCTGCAGAGTATCTTATGTACGTATGTCTGGCAAGTTTAATTACACAGGAAGTCTTTCCAGGATATACAATAAATTATCTTATAGCAGCTCTGTCCTCAAAACTCTGAGGCCCACCCTTACTGTGGTTATACTTTACTCCAGGTCCCAGGACTCATATCTGTGAGAGAGGGCTGGAAAGAGAACATGAGGTTGAAAATGAATGCAAGAGAACATGTAAGAATGTGTGCATGATGGCCTGGAGGGCACTCAGAATTTAGAACCAAGGGACCTAAGTCTGAGACCTCACTCCACACCTCCCAGCTGTGTGGTCTTTGAACTTCGCCTTCCTCAAATCATTTTCTCCTTGTCTTTGCCTTTGGCTAGACTGGCATCTCCTGTGGGCTTTTTTTTTTTCTTTTCCTGTGGGCCTTATTCAGTTTTACAGATGGTGTTCATGGTGCAAGGACTGTGAGTGGGCGGTGGGGGTGGGGGCTGGTGTCAGGGCCCCACTGGGGAGTAAGGAGCCGGTTCACCAGAAGACTGGGATCTGCTCCCAGCTGTAACAGTAACTCACTGGGTGACCTTGCGAGTTCCTTTTTCTCTGGGCTTTGGTTCCTCTCATCTGAAAAATAAAGTAGATCAGATCACTCGAAGGACTATTCAGTGTTGGAAGTTCTGTGCTGCAGAGAGTGCACGGTCTCAGGGAGGTGGGCACCTGGGGCAGAAGGAGGTGGCTCATATACCCGCAGCAGTCCATCCCCGTCTGCTGTTTTGCCAGGGAGGGGCATGGCCTTCCCCTTTGAATACCTGGCCTTCCTTCTGAAGAACGTATAATAAACACTGCCTCTGTGTCAGGCACAGAATAAGCCCTCGCAGGGCGGTACCGCTAAGTCATGACAGGTGTAGATTCTAGAGCCAAACCATTCTTGGTGTTTTTACACCTAGTTCTGTAGTGTTGGTTTTCTTGCCTATACAGTGGGAACAGCTGTGACCTCATTGGTGGATTTATAGTAGGTGATGAGTGTGGTCCTTAAAAGAGGGAACTCTTTCCAATCGTGTTGCATCCCCAGTGCCTAAAACAGTTCTTGGCACATAGTAGTTTCCATATATATGGGTTGAATGACTACTGAATGGCTCCCTTACTTCAGTCAGTTATCATAGCCACAGTGCGAGCTGGCCAGCATTATTGACTTGGCACAATGCTAGGAGACGCAAAGCCAGAATTCAGGCCCAGCTGTGTCTCCCTCCCCAGCTTACCCTCCCCACTTGTGCCTTGCCACCCCATCCCTTAGGGAGCTGGTCACCTCTGCACCTCCTTCCTTCTGTGATGCCTTTCATGTTCCCAGTACCTCCTTCTCATTGGATGCAGATTGGGGTGGGGATGGGGAGCAGTGAGGGGAGGGAAGGAAGGGTAACAGGGTGTTTACCTCTTAGGGCAGCCCCAGATGTAGGGACGTGGGATGTGTCCCCGTAGGTTTAGCTCTGAACGGACACATTCCTAGGAAGTACTTCTTGCCTCGGTCCTTCAAGGGTGCATTTGGCTAAGTCCCATGGTCATTCAGGAGTTAAACATGAATCATCTGCTCCTCCCTGCCTGTCCTGCCCTGCCCTGCCAGGGTTCCTCTGTATAATTTCATTTATATCAGACTCTTAACAATGAGCAATAGGATGGAGAATGGAATAGAAAATAGCGTGGGAGGTTCCAGCCACCCAGCCTCCTGGACTCCCCTCCCGTGCCCCCTGGCTAAGCTCTGCCAGTGCTTACATTTAGCAAATTAGATCAACTGAGGCTCCTGGGAAGATAAATGACCTGTGGGTGCTCAGGGGAGAGCAGCTAGCAGGATTTGGGGGTGGAGATAGGGAAGCCTTTGGGAATTAGATTCTAAGAAATCCATCCCCCTCTCCCCGACTGTTGTTGTCTAAAGCTGGTGCTCACTGTAAAGTGCTGGGGCTTGTGCCAGCTTCTCCTCCAAGCCAGGTAGTCTGGGAGGATGGCCACGGTGCCATGGGGCAGATTACCAGGGACCACAGTAGGGGGACGGGCGGGAAGCAGCCATGAGTCCTATTGCCAGAAGGACCTTCAGTGTCCTCCTGAGCCTGTGCTTCTCGAAGTAGAATCTTCCCACTCTCTGAAGCAGAATTGTCTGGGGCTTTGTGAAAAGACAGGCTCCTGCCACCACGCCTGGGCTCCAGGCCAAACTTCCTGAGTATTACTGTGCAGGGAATTACCGCAGGACTGTTTACAGCGCAGATGCTCCAGCCTACGATATCTGAGTCTCCTACATTTGTATTTTTAATATGCTCCATAGAATATTCTAATAGGAAAAAAAAAAAAAGAATATTCTAATAGGTAGCTCTGGGAGTTTGACCCATCAGTTTGGAACTCACTGATGGACAGCCCAGAGTCTGGACCTCAAACCTTGGGCTCCAGATACCCAGTAGACTTTGTTATTTAATCTCTCCAGGGCCCAGTTTCCTCATCTATGAAGTGGGACTTCTGATGGTGCCTAGTAACACTGATGAAAAAAGAATGACGATTGTAAGCACAGTGCCTGGCCTGCGGTTAACTCTCAAAAAAATGGCATCCAACAATGAAAAGTAGGCTAACAGCCTCCTTCGTCTTATCTCCCAGCAGACTGATATCTTACTTAGGACAGGCCAATCCCACCGCCGGGGAGAGGGACTGGTGCCTGTCACTTGTAACCATCTGTAGATGGGGGCTATCTTTCTGACCCACTCTCCAGGGCTGTTGTGACAGAAGCAGTGTGAGATCATGGTTAAGGCTGTGGGATCTGGAACCAGACTGCTTGGGTTCTTGCTACCTGTGTGACTTTGGGTCAGTTTATTAACCTCACCTCACTTTAGTGTTCTTATTTGTACAATGGGGATAATGTTTCTAAGGATCAGAAATGTTGGTGTGAAGAAGAAAATACTCAGCATAGTGGCTGGACCATAGCAAAGCTTCTGTATAGCCACCATGATTCCTATTGTTCACCATGTACCAAGCTTTGGCTTTATCTCTGTTCTGTTTGACCCAGAAGCTTATTCAAGGGAAGCCTGGAACTTTCCACTCACTGGGTGTTATCTTCACAGCCACAACCTGATGGGCACAAAACCATCCTCTGACTTGCTGTCAAGCCCTCTGTTTCCAATGTTTGGAGCCATTGGGGGAAACTGAGGTCATGGGAGGGGCCTTGGTCAGGCGAGATGAGAAGAAAGCTTGGGAACAGGATGCCCACAGTGGCTCTCCCCTCTGCCCTTTCCTGTCTGGACTCGAGAGCGGATGTGACCTTTGCTCTTAGCCCCACTCCCACCCTCAGCTGTTCAGGGGAGCACCTTGGGTGTCCGGCTGAGGGGCTGGTCCCAGATTGCTGCATCAGCCTGGGTGAGGCAACCGGGAAGTTGTCAGGCTCCCTGGCACCAGAGTGAGGTCAGCCAGGGATGGATTCCAGGAAGGCTGCTGCTGATCACAAACTGGCGCTATCTCTCCCACAAGCATCACAGGCTCTTCCCAAAGGGCAGAGCCTGGGTGGGGATTTGAGGGAGGAGGGGTGGAGGTGGAAGCTGGGACAGCCAGACAGAGGTCTTGCCGGTTTGGAGTGACAAAGCCTGACTTGGAGATACTTTAGCTTTTGAACTCTCTGGACAGATGGGGGCCTCAGGTTTGGGATCCCATGACATGCTGCTGGTGCCCTCGGACTCGTTACTGGGCTTCTTCCTCCCCCAGAGCCCTGACTCAGTGCATTCCCTTGCTATAGTATTCATCTTACTGTATCAAGGATGGCAGATACCTGCTACATGGGCCTGTACTCACCAGGGATTATTTGCGATCGTGATCGATAACAGGTCATAGCACTCTTTCTCTCAGAAGCTGCATTGATGGAGTGCTCCCAGGCAGCTGTATCCAGTCCATCCGTGTTGGGGGCGATGAATTCTTTTTGCTGTCTCTGTTATATACTCTAGTGATTTATTCCCAGGTTCAGAGTGTAAGCTTCAGAGGGGCAGGCCCTTTGTCTATCCTGTTCACTTCTCCATGCTCATCAACTAGTTCTTCTATGTGCATGGCACATAGAAGGAGCTCAGGAAATACTTATAGAATGAATGATCATCCTCCAATGAAGCTGTGACTTACTTGAGGACAGGGATTATGTCTAGATCACATCTAGTACAGATTAAGAGTTCAGTGGGTGAAAGAATGTAATGAATGAACACATGTCCTTATTCTGAGTTCAGTGCTTGTATCTATAACTGGGAGCCAAGAGTAGTCACATGTTCTTGGCTTCACTAAAAGACGGCCTCCTTGAGACTATTAGGAGTGCCATCGGTGATGCCTCTGGCTTTGGTTTCTGTACACAAAAATATTTTCATTTAATCATCTGGAATCCTTTTTTTTTTTTTTAATTTTTATTTATTTATGATAGAGAGAGAGAGAGAGAGAGAGAGGCAGAGACACAGGCAGAGGGAGAAGCAGGCTCCATGCACCGAGAGCCCGACATGGGATTCAATCCCGGGTCTCCAGGATCATGCCCTGGGCCAAAGGCAGGCGCTAAACCGCTGCGCCACCCAGGGATCCCTCATCTGGAATCCTGTTAAATTAGTAAATTATCATTTGCATTTACACAGGGGAAACTGAGGCTTGGAGTGATTTTTTTTTTTTTTTAAGAAGTGCATTGAAGACCATTTGACAGCTTACTGTTGGAGTGAGGACCAAAACGTGGGTTTCCTCACCCCCAGGCCAGTGTTTATTTTCCAGTTTACAGACCATCTTTTTCTGAACCTATAAGTTGCAACTTTTGATTTGTCACATGCGGTGCTTGAGTTTGGGAGGCTTTTTGGAATCCTGGTCTTACCATCCTTTATATTATTAACTGCCCCTGGTGGGCCTTTTTAGAAGCTTTGAGCTTCTTAATTAATAAGCTTTTAGTATCTGAAATTATGTACCACCTTTCATATACACATGCATATTTCTCTGCAGGGAAAGTCTGAGTTTGCATCAGAATCTCACCAAAAGAGACCCCATACTATACATGACCCCATAGTAAAGAAACAGTGATCAAAACCAACCATGTCATTTTGCATATGGAGAAACCGAGGCCTGAGCAAGAGACTTTTCCAGGACTGTAGTCTTTGACCAGAGATTCTGTTTCTCCCATTGACAGAGGACTGATTACGGTGAGCAGTAACCTCAGCTACATCATCGAGCCCCTCCCCGACAGCGAGGGCCACCACCTTATTTACAGATCTGAACATCTCAAGCTGCCCCTGGGGAACTGTGGGTTCAAGTACTCCAAGTCCATCACTGGGGACAGGGTCCTTCCTTCTATGAACCAGACCAAGAAACGACCTCGCAGGGTGAGTCTCAGTGCAAGAGCCAACCTGGTGGTATGCTTGTCCCCTCGGATGTCCTTACTTTGGATCCAGGAGTATTCCTAAATTAAAGGAGATGGACAGGAGGGAGGAAATAGCCTTTCTTTTTAATTCTAAGTTCTTATCTTTTTCACTGCTATGTGAGATACCCTTGTATTGGATGGAATAATTGCCTTTGGGAAAAACTTTTGGGAAAAAACACTATGACATTTATAAAACTCTGAGATGCTGATTTCAGAAACTTTAAAATGTGAGAGAAAAAAAACCATGCCTTCCCTTTTGGAATAGCCACTTAACCATATGCACAAAACGCATGTATTTATGTATACTGAAAATAGAGGTATGTGGTTTAAATGCTTTTTGGGAACTTGATTGTCAGCGTGTTCCCTCACAGTATGTTGGCCTGTGAACTAGCCACCCCAGCTTATTGTTTTTTGAGTATAAAGGACTTGACTCATAGTCCCCGAGCAGCCCCATCGATGACCAAGATGACGGGCTGAAGGTGTAGTGAGGGTAATGGTAACTATAGCCAGCATGGTCTCTAATGCCAAGTGTAAAGTCAGTAAGGAGGGCCATTATTAACTAGCATGCCCACCATTTCTACAGCTCTGATCTGCTTATATCTCTTTCTTAGATGAAAAGGGAAGATTTACACTCCATGAAGTATGTGGAGCTTTACCTCGTGGCTGATTATGCAGAGGTAAGGGGGAGCCAATGGGTTTTAGTGGAAAAGCTACTCTCTTGATAGCTGCCATTCCAGGCTTCCAGCCACTTTGGGTGAAATGCTGAAACATTCATCTTTCTCCAGTTGATCATGTGATTTTGGCCTTAAATCTGACCAAGGGCTCTTTTGGCTATTTTTTAAATAGTTGAGGGAAAAAAAAAAAAAAAAAAAAAAAAAAACGAGAAAAATCTCTTCTGGCTCAATACATTAATCAGATAGAAAATCAGGGCAACTAGTGTTATTTGGATTAACATTTCTTAAACTGAGTCTGAGACCTTTTAGTTAGGGTGTATATTCTTAGGGAGTCCATAAATTCTCTATAGAAATTTCAAAAAAAATTTTTTGCAAAGATAATAAGTATATTCTCAGTCATCTGATTGAATACAATTTTTGTTCCCATGGGTGGATCCATTTTATAATCATGTGGGTGCCAAATGAGAACCAAATGGTCCTCAAAGTATCAGCAGCACCCAGGAACTTGTGAAATGCAAATTCTTGAACCCCATCCCAGATCTGCTAAATCCTAATCTGTGCAGCTGAGGTCCCGGAATCCATGTTTTAACAAGCCCTCTGGGTGATTCTGGACACAGCAAGTTTGAGAACTACTGACCTAAGGAATAGCTTTTTGCCCTTTAATTCTATATTTCTCAAATCAGGTGAGGTTCTCACTGACTGGCCTTGGCTTCTGAGATTTGATGAACTCTCATCCCTCTCAGTCTTTCATTTCATTTGTTCATCAACAGTATCTTGATTTTCTCTTATGTGTCAAGCACAGTACTTGGCCCCAGGAGATTAAGATAGACCTGCCCCTGACACCAAAGTTTATAAAAGTGGCACAAAAACTCAAGTGTGGTGACTGCCAAGATCGATCTCTATAGAGAATTAGAGCAAAGGTCATGAAAGATCTGACATGGCTTTAGGAATTGGGGAAAGCTCCAAGCTGATGATGTTGAAGTTGACACCCAAAGAATGGGATCAGGCTCCAGAGCCCATATTTGCCTAAACTAGCCGTATTTCACGTCCAGTTCTCACTTCATATAGTGACCTAACCACAACTAAGCACATCTGGGCAGGGAAAGTCACGATGAGCTGAACACTCGTTGTGTTCTAACGCTGCCACCTCACCTGGGGTCCCCTAGGACGGAACTCGTCAGAGCTCCACCTGTCTCATGCCCCATCCAGATGATGCAGCTCTTTCCAGGGAGCTTTACCTCCCCAAGGTGGCCTTACCTAGTCCACGGTCCCAAAACACAGATCGTGGAGCAGTGCAGGGCATGGAAAGAACACTAGGCTTCGTGCTGGAAGAGCTGCCTTTGAGAGCGTTAGTATGCAGGAGCACGTGGCCTTGAGCTACCTTAAAGGACAAGGAGTCCTTAACTGGGCAGAAAAGTGGAGGTGAAGGGCATTTCAGGCCAAGGGAGCATCATGTTCTGCTTTGAGAAGAATTTAGCTTTGTAACTGATGTAGGTATTGGTTTCTCCAGCAACCTTTCCATTTTTTATTTCTTCTTTTGTTTTCCTTTCCAAAGACTGGTGTGCCTGTAGGATGGGGGAGTGGTGTGGGGAGCAAAATCTAAAGCTGATTTAAAAGCCGAGGTTCCATGGTCATGGGGAGAGGTAACGACACTGGCCCCTGCCCGGCAGGACTGCTTTGTGGTGAGAGGGCTGCTGGAAAAAAGGCTGAGTTCCTCTGACTCCAGGACATTTTTCCATTTGAGCTTTTGTTAGATGATCTAAGATCATCTCATACAGTGGTCTTGAAACTTTTTTTTTTAGCCACAGAATCTTTTGTTCAGATAAAGCTCCTGAGACCCCCACAGTTAAGTATATAGAAACCCCACTGCTCTAATGTAAAGGTTGGGTGATCCTCCTCTTCGGCCCTGCACTCTCCCCAGTGCAATCTTGCTGCAGGGTTCTAAGACTGGATGGGTGTGAAATTCTGGAAGCTGAAGAATTGGAGGTGGGTTAGGGATTGGGCATCTTCAATATCATGACCTTCAGGGCCACAGCAAAGCCCCAAGAGGAAGAGTGGCTCCCAAGGGGCCTCTAGGATTATGGTGTGGTTTAGGGCCATCTTCCTGTTCCAGAGGAGAGAGCCTCCAGCACCAGTCCCATAGGCATTGCTGACAGGGCGTGATTCGTGCAGCCTGTGGATCAGGAATGTGCTCATTTCTCAGGGTTCTGGGCTTTGAATGATTCACTGGTGGGGGTTGTAATCAGCCAGGCTGGGTTTGCAGGCTCACAAATCCTCACCTCCCCACACCCCCTCTCCCTGACTTTCTCTCCCAGTGGCCTCTCATCCTCTGCAGGCAGATATGTATTCCTGACAATTAATTAATCTAAGAGGTTGGGAAGAGAGAGAAGGGGAGGGCTGCCTTATCTGTGATTTATAACCTGGTGCTGAGATAGGCCAGGCTCCATCTCTGGGCTCTGAACCCGGTGCAGGGAGCAGAGCCGCCCAGAGAGTGAGTAATTAGAGTAAAAATGACCAAGTAGCTGCTCACTCCCTGAGCCTAGGTGGGAGAGCCTGGGCCAGTCCTCTGTTTATTCATTACTCAGGTGAAATGGGAAATCCAGGCAGGGAAGGAGCAAGATAGGATGTTGTAGGAGGATATAGGATAGTTGTAAAAACAGGCACGCAGAGTGCTGATATGTTCCAGAAAGAACGTGGGGTGGCTGGCAAAGCCCAGGTGATATTCCACGTTTTACTTCCCATGTCACCCTAGAAAGTATAAGGTTGATAGAGTTCTTTCTTTCGATCAGGGGTCTGCAAACTATATTTAGCCTCTGGCCAAAGCCAGCCCACCACATGTATTTGTAAATAGAGTTGTACTGGAACAAATGCTTCCTGCTGTGTGTATTGTCCGTGGCTGCTTTGAGCTGCAGTGGCAGAGTGAGCAGAGGTGACACAGTATGTCTACAAAGCCTCAAATATTTACAATCTATTTATAGAAAGTTTGCTACCCCTGCTTGAGGCTCCTCTGGACAACATGGTATATTGTCCAGAGTATATTGTCCATCAACAACAGTGGTATTATCAGGCAGTTGTTCAAAGATAGGATTAATATATTTGGAAAACAGTGAAATCTGACTCTGATGTTCTAATAAATATTCAATAAATGTTGCAACACTTTCTCTGCAGTGAGACCAATTTAGAAATTGGATCACTCTATTAAGAGAAACTTTAGGATTCACAAGTCATAGGTCCAAGTCTTGGGCTTTGCATTGAATTGAACTCTAGAAAGCAAGGGTGAAGTGAGATGATCCACAGTTCTGACAAGTGACAGTTCTGAGGAGGCCCAGGAAAGTCCAACAGCAACGGAAGAATAGAAGCGGCTGTTTTCTCCCCTGTATCATGGCCAGGACACACCCTCTTTCCAACACATATCTCAATGTGTATTACCTGGCTGTTTTTTTTTTTTTTTTTTTTAATATTCTTGCTTGGATGTTTTTGTGGGATGGGGTGGAGGAGTGATGTGAAGGGTTGGAATTGAAGTAACATATATACTGTGCACTAGGTAAGTCAGATAGGTACCCGGATTCTCTGTAACAATGGCCGCATACAGGACATGCCCATCATTTGCAAATTTAGGTTGCAATTGTAGCAGATTTTAGCTTTACACTGTGAAGCTTTCTTTCATCATTGCAGCTGAAAGGGATCTGTTCCTTTTCAGGCAAGAATGATAAATATGATGCTATATACTGAAAAGTCTCCCTACCGGTACCCATGGCAGACATTTGTAATTGAGCCCAGCACTCTTTCCTGCTGAACCCCACACAGTCTCCAGAATTCTTCTCACTGTAGAAAGGACTGCCAATCAATCTGAGTGACATGCCAGATGAAGCCTGTTTGCCACAGTCTTAGGGTACTGATTGCCAGCACCATGTTTGTCATTGGCGTGGCCTCCCATTGCAGTTATTTATGTGTCCATTTTAATTGTGTATGCCTTAAATACAGAATCTGTCATTGTTGTTATTTCTGGCTCTCTCTTTTTTTAAAGATTATTTTAGAGAGAAGATAGAGCAAGCAGGGGGAGGGGGAGGGAGAGAGAGAATCCCAAGCAGACTCCTTGCTGAGCGCAGAGCCTGATGCGGGGCTTGATCTCACAATCCTGAGATCAAGACCTTGAGTGGGAACCAAGAGTTGGAAGCTTAACCAACTGAGCCACCCAGGTGCCCCTCTCTTTCTGTTTTAATGTAAGGTCCTCTAGGCCAGTACCAGGATCTCACATACTAGTGCCAGGCATAATGCCTCGCACATGGTAGACATTCAGCAGTGATTTGATCAATGTTGATCAGTCGCATTTAGGGAGGCCTCATGAGCTCCCTGTAATGATGGCTTCATGTTGGAGTGATGGCCAAAGCAAGGACCAGATTGGTCCCACTTCTAAGCCCCAGTGAGAGTTTGCAGGAGACCTGATAATTTGGAGGACAGGAGAACAGGTTTGACTTCAAGGGCTAAAGGAAGAGACCTCAATTTACTGTACGACTATTATATGCCTACTGTGTGCCTGAGACTGAGCTGACAGCTGAAGATACCAAGATGAATGTGACCCAGGTTCTGCCCTCCCTGAGCTGACACTGTGGAGGGTGGGTATGTGAGGGGAGAAGAAATTGTATAAAAATTACTGCTTTAAGGGCAGCCCAGGTGGCTCAGTGGTTTAGCGCCGCCTTTAGCCCAGGGTCTGATCCTGAAGACCCGGGATGGAGTCCCACGTCAGGTTCCCTGCATGGAGCCTGCTTCTCCCTCTGCCTGTGTCTCTGCCTCTCTCTCTCTCTCTCTCTCATGAATAAATAAATAAAATCTTTAAAAACTAATAAAAATAAAAATAACTGCTTATAGAAGGTTGGAGAAAACAAAAGCTAATTGAAAGATAAGAAATGGGTCACAGGAGGGTCCAGGAAGGGGTTCTGGGGCCTCACCTAGCTCTGCTTGCTCCATTCAGTTTCAGAAGAATCGGCGAGACCAGGACGCCACCAAACACAAGCTCATGGAGATCGCCAATTACGTTGATAAGGTGAGACCAGGTGTGTACTTTGTGGGAAAGGTGCCAGCACCTTAGAGGGGCCACAGGACAGGAGATCACATGGTACCTCAGCTGCCTCATGGATTGCTTACCCCCCACAGTTTCTGAGAGGCAATAGCAGTGGCATAGAGGCTTAGGGTAGTCATGACAAAGCCCTCAACTATGTGACCTTAGCCAGCCAGGTAAGTTGTCTTCTTTGGGTTGCAGTTTTGTTTTGTTATGCTTTTAATTTACAAAGCAGAGGGGCTGGCTTAAATCAATGGCTTCAATGGTTTTGTTTTCCTGGTGGAACCCTTCTTTTAAATGAAATCTTATGCCAGTGTCTAATATAAAAGTCAGGTAATGACAAACTCTCTAAACTAAAGCAGGGGTGAGGATCCAGAGTGCTATCCTCTTGCTCCTTCTCCTCACCCTTGCCAATGGCTTCCAGGGAACCTAGGACACGGAAGAGCCCAGTTTAAGAATGCTTTAAGGTTCTCTAAGCTTCCTTCCAGGTAAAAAGCTCAACACTTTTTAGAAAGCGTACACTGTGAAGGTTTCTTTCATCATTGCAGC
This sequence comes from Canis aureus, assembly GCF_053574225.1. NCBI lineage: Eukaryota > Metazoa > Chordata > Mammalia > Carnivora > Canidae > Canis > Canis aureus. The sequence continues at coordinate 54,543,213 of NC_135614.1, forward strand.
TGAAAGGGATCTATTCCTTTTCAGGCAAGAATGAGAAATATGAGGCTACATACTGAAAAGTCTCCTTACCGGTACCCATGGCAGACATTTGTAATTGAGCCCAGCACCCTTTCCTGCTGAACCCCACACAGTCTCAGAATTCTTCTCACTGTAGAAAGCACTGCCAGTCAATCTGAGTGACATGCCACTGAAGATGGTATCTTCTGCTCATGTGACCACATTTTCTGACTTAGGGGAAGATTGGGGTAGGTCAGCATGGGAAAGATACAGAGCCTTAAAAGTTGAATGGGTTGTTTTGGGCCAATCTATATAGTCTCCATCTGTAAAATGGTTCTAAAATTAGTTATCTCTTAGATTGTGTGAATAGCTAACTTTCCCAGATCAGGACCTTTTAATCATGCCATTAGGAAATACCCAAATTGTTGAATTTTACTAGAACAGGCTGGTCTAGGACTTGGAAATACTTTGCTTATATGAAAAAGGGTATTTTTTATACTACAAAATGCAGTAGAATAGATAACCTTAAATTACAGTACTCTCTTGATAGGCCAGTAGTAAATGGTTTTTAAAAGTTAGATTTTAATGTTTGGGGTCACGGGTCTCTTTGAGAATCTGAAAACAGGGATGCCTGGGTGGCTCAGCGGTTGGGCGTCTGCCTTCAGCTCAGGGCGTGATCCCGGGATCGGGGATTGAGTCCCACATCGGGCTTCTTGTGGGACGCCTGCTTCTCCTGTGCCTGTGTCTCTGCCTCTCTCTCTGTGCCTCTCATGAATAAATAAATAAAATCTTAAAGAGAGAGAGAGAGAGAGAATCTGAAAACATTGTACAATTTCAGGGCACTCAGAGCACTTTTGATGCTTAACTCCAGGCCTATTAGGTATTCATGGTTCCCAGATCTAAAGGGGAAATTATTTTTTTCAAAACAGAAGATAAAGAAGAGAATTTAAATTTTTTTTTGCTGGATTTACCAGCAAACTTGGTAGTGTTCCGAAGTCATCAGATGGGAGAGTTAATGGTCTGTGTTTTTGTTTTGCCTTAGATGGCTCTGGAAACACTGGTCAGTGTTCAGTGGCAGGTGAAAGTCAAACATCAGCATTTCCTGGAAGGAAGGCCTCCAGGGACACAGCTCAGTTGTCTTTCTAGCTCTTAGTTCATTCAACAATAACATTTAAATGATCCTACATCCCAAACACTCAACATCTGGGAAAACAGAAAAAGCTTGTTTCCTGGGGGTATGTATACAGGAGGCAGACCCCGTTCTCACCATGTGACATCTATTGTTCTGGAGACCCAGCAGGTGGCAGACTTGGCTGGGCCTCCCCATTGTGAACTCTCCAGCTGGTCTGGGTGGTAGAACCAAGAGTGCCTATGAAAAATGGAAGCGAGAAGATACCATGGCCTGGCCCGTATTTGAAGCCCCTAGCCTTGCCTGGCTGGTCCCTTCTGGAGAGTAGTCTGAGTTTTCTCCTGAGCAGCTGATTTTAGTCACCCTGGCTAGGGTGAAAGAAGGCAAACCCAACTTCTCTGAGGCTTGCTGATCCAGCAGCTTGTAAAACTGGAAGGAGTGGCACTAATTTGCTGAACCATGAACCCAATCCAAAGTGTTTTTCCTTAACTGTGAAAAAGCCAAGTTTTACGTCCTTAAAAGCTCCCTCAGGCAGCAAGTTCAAACCCTTTATTCTCTGTAATGATTGACCTGGCACAAAACGGGAAAATGACTTTCCTTTGAAATCAACTGCTACTTCACTGAATCTGGAGCCCATCTTACACCACAACTTCTGGGGGGCAAGATGAGTCTCTGGATGTGTAATAGGCCAGCACTGAAGCAATGAGGGTCTTGAGTGGCTCTGGGGTCTGATCTGATAATCTGGGCCTTAATCCTGGCTCCACCATCCTCCTGCTAAGACTTTGGGCAAGTTACTGAACTTTTCTAAGCTTCCGTGCTTGGGACATAGAATGTGCTTGATAAACATTGATGTTACGATTGTTGTTTTTAGCAGCTGCAGTACCTGCCAGTTTTGGATTTAAGATGGTATCTTCTGCTCATGTGACCTAGATTTGCGTGCAATTTTTTTTTTTTTTTTCAGAGTAACTGCCTCAGTAATCTCTAGGGTAGGCCAGTCAAAGAATCCTTTGAACCTATGCCTTCCGTGGTACTTAGCTTTTTCTTTCTTTTAAAGGTTGTATTTATTTATTTATTTATTTATTTATTTATTTATTTATTTATTTATTTATGAGAGACAAAGAGAGAGAGGCAGAGGCACAGGCAGAGGGAGAAGAAATTTTTTTTTTATCGTATTTGATAGCAGCTTTTTTTTATTGGTTACAAAACCTAAGCCCATATACAAAATTAGGAACACATTTAGATGCCTCTTTTGAAAGAATGTTTTAGTCTTTTTTAACTGAGTTTAAAAAAAATAAAAACAATGCAATTTTTCAACACTGTTCTGAAAACTTAAAAGTGCAGCAATATACTTAGTTTCCTTTGTCTACGAAATGGCGCAATTCCAATTCCAAACTGATAAGGTCACAACAAATTGAATCAAGCAAATGCACACATATGTCTGCACTACTTGATGCTAATGTTCACTTATGTTGTTAGTTCGCACTTAAAACACAAGAGGAAATAGGAATCGGCACAGTAGAGGCCCAATTTAATCTCAATGTGTGCAAAATTTAAAAGGTAACTGTAAGGAGTATGGAGGGTCCAGAAGAAACTAACCTAGAAGGGGTACAATTCACAATATCAAGAAGATTTGGACTTTAAGGGTTTCACCGAAGTTTGTGACCTTAATTAGCTTTGACTTTGTTATTCCTACTTTTAGTGAACACCACACAGTTTCAAAAATTTCGACTACAGTGTCTGAACAGGATGCAGTTACCATATGAAGCTTTAACTCAAAATTTGGATAAAGAAAAAAAGGCACAATGAACTTCAACTCAATTTTATGTGCACAAGAGTTGAAAAATCTGAGCCACCTTAAAGAGAAATTGATTCTAAAATTTACAAAACCTATAAATAATCAGAGGCCAAACCACTATATTAAAACAGATTCTCTAGCAAGTAAAAATCTTGCAGTTTAAACATACGCTTGTATCCATTTCAGATACAAGACAAAACTCACTCTTTAAAGTGGCTCCACCTTGGCAGATACGTATATTTGTAATGGGACTCATCCCAGGATCCTGAGAACACACCCTGAGCTGAAGACAGATGCTCAACCACTGAGCCACCCAGGTGCCCCCAGTAGTACTTTGCTTTAAAGAAAACGCTCTTCCTGTTTATATGTGCACGAGGTGAAACATACCACATCACAAACACCAGGTGTAGCTCTACTCTGAAGGAACCTGGGAGTCAGGTCTCATTTATAGAATTTCAGGATCTCTGGTTTGGACAGAACTCTAAACGGTATCTGGGACCTTCGCAGTCTCATGCTGGCCACCTGTTTGTGGCCTTTGTGACAAAGCCCAAACAGCTCCAGTGACAGGAAAGGAAACTTTCAAGAATAAGTGTATCTAGCTACTTGTATATTATGTATACCCATTTACTCCAAAATGAGTGGGAGACCTCACACAAAAATGCATCTCTGTACAATTTGGTATCTCCATACAGCGAAATACCATTTAGCAATACAAATAATGACAGACATAGACCATGAGATGGATGAATCTCAAAAATATGCTAAGTGAAGGAAGCCAGAAACAAAGACTACATATTCTGTAATTCTGGTAATTCTGGTTATAGGAACCGCCTAAACCTCCATCTCAGGCTTCTTTCCTCTAAGCTTAATGACCCATCTCTGGCACCAGAACGTTGTGTATCTTTCTCAGCATCTCATTGATTCCTTCTGAAAAACGTGAACAGCAGCCCCTGTTGCCTCCATGCCCTTCGAGGAATGTACAGGAGAGAAATCCGGCCCCTGTTCCAAGTGCTGAGGCTAGGGAGGGGCATATAAATCTCCTGGTGTTGACAGATGATGCTGTGGCATTCGTGTGTGCTTTTTCAGTTTTACCGATCCTTGAACATCCGGATTGCCCTCGTGGGCTTGGAAGTATGGACTCACGGGAATATGTGTGAAGTTTCCGAGAACCCCTACTCTACTCTATGGTCATTTCTCAGTTGGAGGCGCAAGCTGCTCACCCAGAAGAACCATGACAACGCACAGTTAATCACGTAAGTGGCCTCTTTCCATGTGCATTTCCTCGGGCCTGGCTGCACAGCCCCTGCCTGCAGTGCGGGTGCTGTGTTGTCCGCCGCCCTCCCCCAGTGCTGAGAGTGGGTGGTACTAGCCATCCTGCCTCTCTGGTCTAAATAATCACTTACTTCTCAGATGTGTGCTCTGCCCCCAGTACACCCAGGAAAATATCAAAACCCTAAGAGTCTTAACAACCCCAAGAGGTGTTTATGATCTAGGTGAGAAAATTAGACTTAGGCCATGTTCAGGTGAACCTCTGAAACAGTTGGGTGTATATCAGGAAGTGGCTGACTGTTGGGGGCTGCCATCAAACAGACTTTCTAGGGGGCTCATTTGGGTCTTCCTGGTGCTTTATTTTAGTAGGCATGGTAATTTCCCAAAGCAGTAGCAGAAGAGAGGCTTCCTTAGGTTGCCCTTCACGTTGTTCCTGGGGGCTCAGGGCTGAGACCCTGAACCAGTTCCAGTGGCAGATAGTGTAGGAACCGTGCGTTTGGTGGGAGGGAGACATTGGGGGGTGGAGGGTGTTGTGCTGGAATTTCTTCAGTCCTGGAGAGAAATGAACAGATAGTGTTGGGAATCATGGTGGCACATGAGACCCCCCAGGGGAGGGGTGTACATTTGATGTTTTTAGTGTTGACTTCCAATGGTATTCTGAGACAGTTGTAGCAAAAGGCACAGACATAGCAAGGCTATTTTCCTTTTGCTCCCTAAAAATATCTCTCTGAATCAATAATCATTTGTTCACTCTTAAAAAGAAATGGGGAAATAAATGTACCCAAACTCTGGCTGTGGTTATTTCACAATGGAACCTTCACCTAGGAAGTTTTTGGGTTTTGCTTGAATTTGCAAAGCTTGGTTGGTGTCCTGCTTTGGGCAAGACCTTGAATCCAGGTGTCCAGTAGGACTTCCTCAGGGCCATGTCTAAGTTTATAAGATAACCTGTGGGGCTTCATAGAGATTTGCATATGTTTTATGTGTTCTTTTGCAGATTTTTTTCTCTAAAGAACAATCTGCCTTCAATTCAGCAAACATTTATTGAGTGCCCTCTGTGTGTCAGATTCTATGCTAAGTTCTGGTGACACCCAAATAAATAAGGTCATCTTGGCTCTCAAACATCTCATGGTCTAGATGAGAAGATAAACATGGAGATACGAAAGCACCACATAATGAATTTCCATGTGGAGCCTTTAAGTAAATTCCATGTTTGTGGCATGCCTGAGAATACTGGTGTTTTATTCATTCCCTCTCCCCTGTCCTGGATGGATACAGCTGAGAGAGGGATGCATTGTACTGGAGGAATGTAGCTGGCTGTTGGCAGATTTGCCTCACAATTGCAAAACAGAGGCAGAAACAGCTCATCTTTGCACCCAGCTGCACTTTGTGAGGCTCTTGATGGGACACATCTGTTTCCTTGGCCCCAGGGTGATGAGGAAATGAAGCATCAGCCCCCACAGCTGCTGCCCAATCCCCCCACCGCATACCCATACACATACCATAGAGCCAGGGATATGGCAATGGGACCCTGGCAGCTGACAGAAGTGCTCATGAGTCATATTAGCATCAGGACCTGTGCCACTCTTTCCTCAGCTCCTCCCCTTGACCTTTTCCTCTGCAGCAGGAATGGGATGCAGCTTTGTGAGCCCTGCCCATTTCCTTCCAGGGAACGGGGCTCTGGGCATATTGTGGGAAAAAGTGACCTTTTGCTCCCTCCATTTCTCTGAAGCAGTGAGAGAGTAGGTGAGAGGTGTGGTGACCTGGAAGTTGTCCAACTGGCCTAGAATACCGGGGTTTCTCTCCTTGGGAATGATCTGGCAATGTCAGCAGGGCCAAGGAACGCCATGAGGGCTGTCCACTCCTGAGTGACCTTCTCTTGTTCCTTCCTGCAGGGGCATGTCTTTCCATGGCACCACCATCGGGCTGGCCCCCCTCATGGCCATGTGCTCCGTGTACCAGTCTGGAGGAGTCAACATGGTGAGTCTCAGCCAATATGTTGATGCTGCAGAAGGCAGAAAACTGCCTCATGGGACAGGAGGAAAAAATGTGGAAAAAAATGTTTATATTTATTATTGTGGGGGAGAAAAAAAAGCTTGACATCAAGTAGGGCAGTTGTTTAAAATGAAGTCATTAAGTTCTAAGAGATGGAGGTACCCAGGGGTGAATTTTCATTTCTTTATAGTTCATCCCCAATTTTCAAGCTCAGGAGAACCCTGGAAGTGATTATATTACATCTAGTGATGTCAGCTAGGTCTCTTGTGTTCCAAACCAGGGGCTGGAGAACATACAGTAGATAATAGAGATAAAAATTATTTTTTAATCCTCAGTTTTGTGTTTTTATGCATGTTATTATGAAACAATTGCTTGTCTCAAAGTCATGGTTAGGAAATTACTGCCTTCTTTTGAAATTCTCTCTGGCTTGGTGGGACTGTTTTGACTATCCATTTCTAACCTGTGAAGTAGATGGAGGCCTGCTCTCCATCTGTTTGTCCACCCCTTTATCTACCCTATATTCATCCACAGATGTAGCATGACAGTTAAAGCACAGGCTTTCATCACCGAGCCTGATGTGCTGTTCATGGAATCAGTGGACAGCTGTGAGGCCTGGCTAAGAAAAGACAGAAACAGGGAGTATGGAGAGCTGCCCTCTTGACTCTAACTCTCTCCTTGGGCAGGACCACTCTGAGAATGCCATTGGTGTGGCTGCCACCATGGCCCATGAGATGGGCCACAACTTCGGCATGAGCCACGATTCTGCAGAATGCTGCTCAGCCAGCGCAGCTGATGGCGGGTGCATCATGGCAGCTGCCACTGGGTGAGTCAAGCGCCATGACAAGGAGAGCAGAACATTTGAGGACAGTATAACCCAAGTGTTCCTCCCAGTTGGCCCTAGGAGCCTCTGTTATACCTCTTGCAGGGGCCATGGAGGGAAATGCAGTTGACAACAAAGAAATTGAAAGAGAACTAAGAAAGCAAATGTGTGTGCAAGGAACATTAGGTTTGTAGCAGGTACTTTGGTGCTGGTGGAACCCTAGATATACTTGATTTCTGTCATAGAGTTCTCAGCTATAAAATTGGCCTGACCGCATGTTTCTTTTTCATTTCTTGAATTTTTGAAGAGGACCTATGTTGAATAGCCCCAACCCTTCAATCTCTCCGTCCCAAGGAAATTTGGTCAGTGCTGATTCAAGATTCTGATGTAGCCTACCCAACAAGGAAAAGGGAGGGGAGCATCCATGCCTGCATAGTGACCCCTCCAGGAATTTACAGGTTGCATTTACCATGAGGATAAGAACAAGCCAGCTACATCTCCCTGTATTTGTGAGGATTTTTTTTTAACCAGAGCCTTTGAAAGAGAAACAGCCACAACTCTTAATATTTAGTATCTGGACTCATACAGCAGAGAACATTGGGTTCTCCCAAGACCTGAGTTGCTCTTTTGAAGGCATCATGGTGGGAGTTTGTGTTCCCTTTACCCCAGACCATTAGAGCCTACTTATGGTTCTTAGGGAATGGTATTTCAGTGTCTTTAAGAGGAAATGCACTTTTCTTGGAGTTCCATCATCCGGTGTTTTCCATTGCTTCTTGGCTGTGACATACAAAGGATGATGTTGACGTGCAGGATGCAGCTCCATGGGTCATGTTCAAATCCCTAAGAGCTTACCATGAAGTCCATCCCCTTCTCTCTCAATCTAAAAAGCATATTTATAGTCCTGTGGTTGAGAGTTATATTAATTACTACACAATTTTGTTTTTAAACTAGAGGCAAATATAAACTACTAAAGTAGTTTAAAAATTGTTGGCCACAAATTCCTGGTGACAGAGCTGACAACTGAAGGGAAACCTCCAGTGTATAACTTTTAGTTGGTTTAGAACAGGATAACTCTTCCTTTATAGACCCAAATTGTGGTACTGACCTGCTGCTAGAGAATATATGACTTCTGATTCTTTTTTTCCCAATAGCAGGACCCAGGACCTTTCATAATCTGGTGATGAAACTATGCATTTGTGAATTGCTGGTTGAGTTTGGAGTGCTGCCTGCATCCTTAGAATAGAGGTCATAAGATCACTGGCCCAATGAAAAAAATTAAACCCATGATCTTGGCTTTTTTTGGCTTGGTCTTCAGTTCCAAGAAAATCTCCATCTGATAAAAGCTTCAGGAAAAGTTTGGGTTGGCTAGTATTTTATTCAGCTCTAAGACTCAGGAAACCTATTGTAACATATTCATAACCCTTTATTTATTGCAACCTCTTCCTACAAAGGGAAGAAACTGCTGCTTCTGATTCTCAGACACCTCCTTGCACAGTGAGGGGAAAAAAGAACATTATGGGGTGGTTAGAATTGTAAGAGAATGTATCAGCGATGTTCTAAGAGGACAGAATGTGTGTGCGTGAGACGGTGGGGGTCTGAGTCTAGGTGGAATCAGCATCATAGGCAGCAGGATTAAGACTATTCTGGCTGCTTGCTGCTCAGATTCCCAATCAACTCCAGCCTTATTCTCTGCCAGGCATCCCTTTCCAAGAGTGTTCAATGGATGCAACAGGAAGGAGCTGGACAGGTATCTGCAGTCAGGCGGTGGGATGTGTCTCTCCAACATGCCAGACACCAGGACGCTGTATGGAGGCCGGAGGTGTGGAAACGGTTACCTGGAAGATGGGGAAGAATGTGACTGTGGGGAGGAAGAGGTAAGGTGGCATGGTAGTGCTAGCAGGAAGGGAAGATTGTGCACTGGTTTCAAATCTTAAAGTCAAAGAGAATGCAACCGAACACTTCTGAGTCTTAGGCATTTCCCACATTCACTTGGCTATTAAAGACCCCGTCACCAAACAGATGTGGACCATTTTTGCAGACCCTCTCAGTTTTAGGTTGGCACTGTTGGTGTCCAGGTCAGGGTGGGATTCTCCTTGTGAGTGTCTGGTCTAACCAAAGCCTATAATCTCCTCCCCAGGGCAGTTACAGATGGCCTTCCTTGTCCTCCAGCTCCACTGATTTTTTTTTCAATGCCACACAGCTGGATATATGAACTTGAACCTGGGCCCTAAGGATGCTTAAAATAATAAGCTTATGCTACTTGGCCTAGAGAAGAGATGATTGAAAGAGGATGTAGGAAATACTGTTAGGTCTGGAAAGGGCTGCTGCAGGAAGAAGGAACAGAACTGTTTGTGTGCAAGCTGTTTCCTCCTTCTCTTCAGAATGAGTGGTGGGCATGCAGCATGGTGCTGTCATTTTTGACAGATGTGTGTTATTTTTTGCAAAAAAGCGGAACTGGATAGTTTCATGTCTATTTTCTGGAGGATAAGATATGCACGTTAACATATGCAAAACAGTAAATTGTGGAAGGGGAGGCTGAGGGTGTGTGTAAGACTATTTGATTTTATAACCTTCCCTATGGTTTGATTTTTGTTTTTTAGTTTTGCATGGTTTTAGAGAGAGAGAGAGAGAGAGAGAGAGAGCAGAGGTGGAGCTTGGTGAGAGGGAGAGAGAGTATCTTAAGCAGACTCCACACTCAGTGCACAGCCTGACTCGGGGCTCAATCTCACGACACTGAGATCATGACCTGAACCAAAGTCAAAGTCAGATGCTCAACTGACTGAGCAACCAAGCACCCCTGATTTTTGTCTTTAATGTCAGCACATAACTTTCATAATAAAATAAAAACTAGTTAGAGGCTCTGCCATCCCCACCACCATGAGTTCAGAGAGATCAGTCCAGACCCATCAGAAAGGAGGGAGTTGTCCGTCTTACCATGGAGAGTCTAGTGGAGTTGAGGAGCAATCCACAAGTGGGCTCAGCCAGTTGGCTTATGTTCAGCACATATTTACTGAGTGTGGGGCACTATGTTGGGTGCTAGGGATAGGATGGATAGCAAAAATAGACATGGTTCCTGTCCTTGTGGAGCATATCATCTACTGGGGGAAACACATTGACCAAATAATTACAAAAGTATATGAGTATGATCTGTGGTAAAGGTTTAGGAAGGCCAGTGATATTGTGCTGTGAGCATTTGCAGTATGAGAAGAGCTGCTCTACTCAGGTGGGAGTGTGACTTCTGATCCCATATCCAAAGGCTAAGTTAGGAGTTACTGAGGAGCACAAGAAGAGAAAGCACATTTCAGCGAGAGGAGGAACTATGCCCTGAAGTGGGAAGGAACACGGTCTGCCTGGAGCCTGGGATAGTGGGAGACTAATGGACGGAAAGTATCCTTTTCCTTCTCTTACGGGAAACAAGTGGATGGGCATCATAGTCAGGCATGTAATGTGTCCCTCCAACACGCTAGACCCGGACAGTTAGGGTTATGATATGGTTCATTATCATGGGACAGTCCCCAAGCAGACATGGCTTGAATTCAGGTGCAGCACTTGCTGGGTGTGTACCTTGACCAGCATAGGACTTATTTGAGCTCCATTTCCCCATCTGTGAAATGGGAATAATCCTGCCTCACAAGGCTGTGATGGACCTATGCATGGAGCCTGCCTGGCGCATTGTCAAGAAATGGTTTGGGATAGATAGGCCTATGAATATAGTAGGGGTGTGATAAGGACACTTGGGGTCATTGGGGTGTCTCATCATCTTTTAGAGATTTTGTTTATTTGAGAGAAAATGAGCAAGAAAGGGAGAGAAAGAAAGCAAGAACACGAGTGGGGGGAACAACAAAGGGACAGAAGCAGACTCCTCACCGAGCAGGGAGTTTGATGCAGGGCTTGGTCCCAGGACCCTGGGATCATGACCTGAGCCGAAGGCAGAAGTTTAACTGACTGGGCCATCCAGGTGCCCCTCATCATCTTTTAAATTTCATGCTGTACATCAGCAAATCAGGACCCATAAGGCAAGAAGGAAGAGAGGAGAGCATGGAACCCCTAAAGACCTTCTGTTTCAGAAAGGTCCAAGCCAGTGAAGAGTGAGGAAGAGCAACCGATGGGGAGAGCAGTCTAAGGAACTGTGTTCAGTTGGGAGGCTCACCCAGCTGTCTTGGGTGGCTCAGTCAGTTGAGCATCTACCTTCAGCTAGTTAGTATGATCTGTGGTAAAGGTTTAGGAAGGCCATGGCTCAGGCCATGATCTCAGGGCCCTGGGATCGAGTCCTGCATCGGACTCCCTGCTGGACGGGGAGCCTGCTTCTCCCTTTCCCTCTGCCTGCTGCTCTGCCTGCTTGTGTGCTCTCCTTCTCTGTCAAATAAATAAATAAAATCTTTAAAACAAAAAACTGTGTTCAGACCTTATTGCAGCATAGCTTTTGCTTTTGATGGCCTTTTCTTATGGGATAAGAGGCCTGGGGCTGTGAGGGCAAGAAGGGCAGCAGTAGAAGACAGGGTCTCTGGACATTCTATTGGGAATGAGAAAAATAAATCCCAGAATTCCTATATAGTATAATATTATGCTAAAAATCGTGTTTTGGAAGAACACAGGACTGCAGGGGCAAATGTACATATTATATTACATTAAAAAGCAGTATGGATACTATCATTTTGTAAACTAAATATGTATCTATATGTGAAGAGGACAATGCCTGGTAAATATTCACAATCAAAATGTAGTTGTGTCTGTGTTGTGATGTTGCTGGCGATTGTGCATTTATGTATTTTTGGTGATAAATATATATTACCTTCATTATAAACCTATAAAATGAAATTTTTGGTAAAAATTTTCTAGGGAGCCTGGGCCCCAAGGGCATGGGGGGCAGGGCTGGGGAAATGTGGGATGTGGATGAAGGGCTTCACTCCACCCCAACTCCTGTCTCCCTGCTCTGCTGCCCCAGAGGCTCATGGACATTCCCTCTGCTTCTGCAGGAATGTAATAACCCGTGCTGCAATGCCTCCAACTGCACCCTGAGAGAAGGGGCGGAATGTGCCCATGGCGCCTGCTGTCACCAGTGTAAGGTAAGAGGCCCTTTGCCCACCCCGCCCCGCAGAGCTCCAGCGTTCTGACCTGACAGCCCAGTGTTCTGCTGGGGGCTGATGGTCAGGATTCAGCCTCCATCCCAGGGAAGGGATGGCATCAAAGTTTCAGAAACATGGATCTGGGCTGGCCCCTGGGATGAAGTTTACTATTTTCTATACCATGCCTCCTGGCTTCAAATCATCCCAGAGGGCTGTGCATACTGGAAGATGGAAGACTTAAAAAAAAAAAAAAAAAGGGTATCCAGAGAGAGTAGGCTTGATTTTATTTGGAGATCATAATAATCATCATAAAAATTTTGGTTAATATTAATGGACTTAGTAGATGGCAGGCACTATGCAGGGAATTTTATATATATTGTCTCATTCAAGCCTCACAAAAGTCCCATGAAATGTATATTAATATCCTCAATTTAAGATGAGTAAACTGCAGTTCAGAGGGGATAAGTGGCTTATCCCAGGTCACACAGCAAGAGGGGGCTGAACCACATTTTTCTACCCCTGGAGCCTACACTCCTGATGTGGAAAATACTGCTACTAATCTTACTATATCTTTATAGTCTCTTATCTATAATTCTGAAATTCAGAAAATTCTAAGAACTGGGAAAAAAGTTTCTTAACTCTTCTGGTAGCAAATTTTACCTGAATTGACATAATTATGGTCTTTAAAACACACACACACACTTAAAGTGAATATTTCTATTTTGTTGTAGAAAAATTAATGTGTTTGTTAATAAAGTATAATCCCAGGTGTTGCTGGGGGGGTCATATAATAAATATACCTATATAACATGTGAATGTATATACACACCTGTGTGTATGTATACATGTGTGACGTCTGCTTTCTGAAACCTGAAAAGTTGGAGCCCATTGGCCCCAAAGTTTTGGATGAGAATTGTGGACCTGTGCTTCCACCTAGCACTTGCTGAGTGAGTGCTCTTTACGAGCTAGGTAACTGTTGAAGTGCTCTATTTGAATACAGTCCTTGTAACAATCCCTTGAGAAAGTTATTATCCCATTTATTCCGTGCCATCCCAGAGAGATTCAATAGCTGCCCCAGGCTCCACTGCTGGTTAAGAAGCTAGGATCTGAACCCAAGCACACTGGCTCCAGGTGTGTCCTCTCTACCTCTATCCTCCTTCGTGATAGAGATGTGTCCTGAGTCTTCCTCCTCCACACAGGGCCACCGGCAACAAGAGGCTCTATCTATCATCTATCTATCATCTATCTATCTATCTATCTAAAAATTTTTTTATTTATTCATGAGAGATGCAGAGAGAGAGACAGATACATAGGCAGAGGGAGAAGCAGGCTCCCTGTAGGGAGCCTGATGCAGGACTCAATCCCAGGACCCTGGGAACATGACCTGAGCCAAAGGCAGATGCTCAACCACTGAGCCACCCAAGCGCCCCTACTCCATGCTTTTAGCAAGCTGCTCAGCATGGCCTGTTCTCTGCCTTCTCTCCTAGGAAAGCCCTGCGGGTGGTGTGGGGTCACCTGGGAGGAGGGAAGAGGAGGGCACTGTTCTCAGATGTAGCTTTTCTTATGGGGAAACTCACCATTTGATTTGACTCTAGGGTTGACTTGGCATCTCCTCATGGAGTTGTGTTGGTTGGTTGGAGGAGGGAGTCCTTTGAGGCTTGGACCATGGCCTGAGAATAAGCATGGACAATGTCCACTCAGTTCAAGTCTCAGAAAGGATTTTCTGGAGAGAAGTGTGTGCAGAAACATGAAGCTTGGAGTCTGAGACCTTCATTTCAAGCCCTGGTAGTGCAATTTGGGGCAGCATAGTAACCATCTTAGTGTAGGTTCCTTATTTGTAAAATGGGGTGGTCAGTAACACTGACCACTCAGTGAGACTGGAAGATTCAAATGGCAAACTTAGTCTTTATCATTGCCATGGCTGTGCTATTGATCAGGTTATTTGGTTATTTTATCTCCAGAAAGAGGCAAATAACAGCTTCTGCCTCATGGATATTGTGAAGCTCACATGGGATCAATATGTGTAACTTAGTCCAGTGCTTGGCTCAGTAACGGGAGTATATTATTGCTGAAATGCTTTGTAAATTCAGAGGTGATGTGTGAATACTAGTTTACACACATTTGTGTGTATATATTAGGGGGCCTGGCTCTTCCACCACTTACTGACCACCAGACTTTTGGGACCTTGCTTAACCTCCTCTGCCTCAGGTCTCATCATCTGTAAAACAGGGATAATTATATTACCTAGGACTCTCATGAAAAGTGAATGAGGTAATATTGGTACCAGGCACTAAAGTGGGGGCTTCACAAAAGTGGCCATGATTACTAAAACACTTAGTAAACTGTAAATTGTTGCGTAAATTGTTGCATAAATATTATTCTTACTTACTTCTTCAAACTGCTGAGAAGAGGAAATGAGTTAACATTTGTGAAAAAACACCTTGAAAACCTCTAAGTCATTATTCATATTAGAAGGCTGATGATGGTTTAAGTTAATGAGGTCATGCCAAAGACGGTCTCTGGAACAATGGAAATGGGAAAACTCTCACGAGAGTGATGCTCACAAGTTCTTTGCTGGAAGAATTGAGGGCATTTGAGACATTGACTGTTTTTCCCGTCTGGTTCATTCAGCTGCTGGCCCCTGGGACCCTGTGCCGTGAGCAGGCACGGCAGTGTGACCTCCCAGAATTCTGCACGGGCAAGTCTCCCCATTGCCCCACCAACTTCTACCAGATGGACGGCACCCCCTGTGAGGGTGGCCAGGCCTACTGCTACAATGGCATGTGCCTCACCTACCAGGAACAGTGCCAGCAGCTCTGGGGTCCTGGTAAGGCACCTCCTACAGAATGGCCCTCCTCCCACCCCACTACTTCCAAGCCAGCCCTCTACTCCGTCAGGCCCCCGACGTAGCTTAGATCCTTGACTTCAACATGGCCTCTCTAGATACTCCCTGTCTCCCTCCCCTTGACTCAGAGTAGACTTTCAGAGAGAGAGAGAGACAGTGAACAGTGTCCTTCCCAAGGTCCTTGATGTTTTAAATTCCCAGAGTGGGTGAATAGAGAATAATCATCCAGCAGAAAGATGGGCAGAGCATAGGAACAGAAAATGAAATTCAGATGGCCCTAGGCTGTAAGAAAATATTTAACCTCACTCATATTAAGTGGAAGCAAGTGATAACTATTACGAGATAGGATTTCTCATATGTCAGACTGGCAAAGACCGAAAAGTTAATATAATAATACCATAACTATGATGGTAAGAGTGGTGATAATGTAGCGTGGAGAATGTGGGGAAACACAGAGTACAGCCTTTCTGGAAAGCAATTTGAAGATATCAAAATCTATATGAATTTCTCTTTGGACCCCTCTATTCCACTACTTAGGAGTGTATCCTATCCTGGTATTTGTGCACGTATGTGAAGGTAGATTTATAAAGATTTCCACTGCAGCAGTGTTAGTGATAGCAATAGCAACCCATATATCCTTCAGTAGGATGGATTAAATTAATCCTGGTACACCCATATAGTGGAATACTCCACAGCTGAATAAAAGAAGGAGGCAACTCTGTGTGTACTGAATAAAAACACCTCCTACAATAAGCCCAAAGTGCAAGATGCAGAACAGTGAATAGAATTACTGCCATTCTTTATTAGATTATCTCTAGAAAAGATACAAGAATTGTATCTAGAAGATAGAGAGATACAATTACCTTTATTTATTTATTTATTTATTTATTTATTATTATTATTTTTTTTTACAATTACCTTTAGAAGATACATTGCTAATTGTGACTGCTTCTTCAGGTTGTGGAGAAGTAGGAACTGGAATGGCTACTTAGAAAAATAAAGACATATTTCATTTCTTTAAAATTTTGTGCATGTATTACCTATTTTACAATCTGAAATAAGACAGAGCTTTTTCCTTACAGAGAAGGTAAACACACAAACCTCTCACAGACATAATACTTCAGTAAGGTATAAAGAACTGGTATATACCCTTTTTCTATGAGCAGGGTTTGATGAGAAGTTGGGGGTACCCAAAAACAGTACAGAAAGAAAAAGCTGAACATTCCTTCCCCCCAAAAATTCTTAATTTTTTACCAAGGGCTAGCTTTGCACTTTGGGGGGCTTCTGAGTTCTACAAAAGTTGGCTAATGTGCTGACAAATGTTTCTTGCTCACCCAGGAGCCCGGCCTGCTCCTGATCTCTGCTTTGAGAAGGTGAATGTGGCCGGGGATACCTTTGGAAATTGTGGGAAAGACATGAATGGGGAACACAAGAAATGCAACATGAGGTAATGACCACAGGGCCAACCCTGTAAGATTAAGGTTGACCGAGCAATTTCTCCTCTGTCCTCACTTCTGCCCAGCTCAGCAGCATGGGCCTTTAAATAAATTGTCAGAGTCAGTCATGAATTTCAGGCCCATTGTGGGACAATGTACAGTCTAAAGAAGTCAAAAGGAGAGCGTGGATGGCAATGCTTCCTAGAAAGCTGGTCAGACTTCTCTTGGGACCTTACAGTCGGGTAGGGAATCAGCTCTCTCGGGTCATTTTTGTGGGATGCTAATTGTACCCTCATCTGAGTAACCTGTCACTCATTTATTCATTCATTTCAACCAACCATTCCCGCAGCCATCCATCTATTCATCCACCCATCCACCCATCTACTATCTGTTGAGAGTTTGCTATGTGCCAAATACTATGCTGAATACATGGAACTTTTCATTACAATACATATAACAAAGCTGTGGAGAAGCCACCCAACTTGGTCTTACTAGATCAAGGTCTTACTTAATAGGTCAGCCTTTCCTTAGTAGGTCCCAAGGTAAGTTACACCTAAGTTGAGATCTGGAGAAATTACCTAGTTGAACAGAATGGGCAATGGTGCGGGTACACAGGAGATGAGTAGAGAGAAACGGGTGGTAGGAGGAGCTGGTAGCAGTTTGTATAGTTAATGCATAATGTGGGGGTGCATTGGGGAGGCAATGGCTGAGAAATGAGCCTGGACAGTTGAGCAAGCACCAGATCATGAAAAGCCTTGAATGCATGACTAGGACAGTTTGGACTTTGGCTTGAGAGGAGTTTGGAAATTAGACTCCAGTGGGGGCAAGACTGGAAGCAGGGAGATCAGTTCTCTGGTGTCCAGGTAAAATAGGATGGCGATGTGATTCAGGGTTAATATACATGAGGGAGGATGGACAGGACTCCAAAATCACTGGAACCCAGGAGTGAGGGAGAATGGGTGAGTTGGGGATGACACCAGGCTTCTGGCTGCAGCATCTGGGTGCATGGGGTTGGATGGAGCATAAGGGGGCAGGTTTCTCAGGTCAGGCAGTTGTCCTTGCAGTAAAGAGGACTTCTCAAGGCCTGTTCTCTGGCCTAGTACTACCTGGGGACAAGGATCTTATTTCCTATCCTTAGTCTAAGTTCACATGAGATCTCTCGTGCTGGGTCCCTAGAGCTCCCCTATCCAAGCCTGCACTCCTAGTCAAGAAAGACTAAAGCTCTTCTGAGCCCTGGCTCTTCCCTTGCCTCTGATTCCACTCCCTTCCCTCCCTCTCTTTCGGGCTCAGAGATGCCAAGTGTGGGAAGATCCAGTGTCAGAGTTCTGAGGCCCGGCCCCTGGAATCCAACGCAGTGCCCATTGACACCACCATCATCTTGAATGGAAGGCAGATCCGATGCCGAGGTACCCATGTCTACCGTGGTCCCGAGGAAGAGGGTGACATGCTGGACCCAGGCCTGGTGATGACCGGGACCAAGTGTGGCTACAACCACGTGAGTCCCTGCCCCACTCAGGGGAGAGGAGAGAGAATAAGAAATGTGAACTCTGGAGGGAAGATGCCCAGGCTCAAATCCCACCTTCCTGGCTTCTCCAAGCCTCAGTGGCTTCCTTTGTAAAGCATGTTAGTAATAGCATGACCCACCCCCTAGAATTGTCGTAAGGATTAAATGAGATAATCCCTGGAAACTGCTTAGAGGGGCTAGCTATTATCACTTCTGTCTTCATTGTGAATTATTATATGATTTAAGAAATGGCCTAGACTCTAGTCCAAAAGCATGGGGGAAATAAGGGCGCCTATCTCAGAGTTAACTGAGAACAAAATTATTAAAAAAAAAATGTGCAGCCTTAGTATAAGACATGGCACAGAGTCGACTGCTATCACCGTCATTATTTTTAAGGTTAATACTTAAATTATTATATATGAATATATAACTAACTAACATATAGCCAACACAGTAATGTAGAATGTAATAACATATTTATTATGTTAAATGTAATGTTTTAATAATATATTTGTTATTTTCTCTATGATCACAAAAATAATACCTGAATGTAGCTAACTATCATCCTGTCCTGGCCTTTTGGCCATAAATAACTGGAAGTGAGTCACATTTTTGAGTCTTCTCTATTCCAAGTGTGAAAACTCCAGCTTCCTGATTGCCAACCAGTGTCCCTGCTGTTGGACTGACACTTTGCTTTCCTCCCCACTGCAGATTTGCTTCGAGGGGCAGTGCAGGAACACCTCGTTCTTCGAAACAGAAGGCTGTGGGAAGAAGTGCAATGGCCATGGGGTGCGTGTGCCCGGGGTCCTGGGGCTCCTCTGCACCGATGCCTGTGAGGGCAGGCCCGTGGGAGGCCGGAGTGCTCTGGGGTGCTGACATCCGTGCCCCTCCCTCCCTCCAGGTCTGCAACAACAACCAGAACTGCCACTGCTTCCAGGGCTGGGCCCCGCCCTTCTGCAACACGCCCGGCCAGGGGGGCAGCATCGACAGTGGACCCATGCCCTCCGACAGTGAGTGCTAGACTTGCTCGTGGCCTCTGCCCACTTTTGTGAGGGGGGGGGGCGGGTGGCATGTCGTAGAGAGGGAAAGGGTCAGCCCCATTATCCTGATTTTGTAGATGAGGGAACAAAAAGGAGGAACCAAGTGGGAGAGGGGTGAGGCTGACAGGCTGGGGGCGGGTGGCGCTTCTCAGTGTTTTTTCTCTTACCATGTCTACTGAGAGGGTCTGACACTGCTTGGGTGAGAGAGATGAAGAGAGAACACAGGTTATTGAATAATTTCATCCAGTTTTGGACAGTGGGCTGGTGATGGGTCCTTCTCAGCCACACAAAAAGAATCATGAGCCTGGGGCACATTATAATAGTTCAGAATCCCTGGATGAACAAAGCTTAAAATGGAGAAATAGACCTGTGAAAAAATTTAGTTTTTAGTGTAAATCACAGATATTCTAGCCGTTTGGTTCCCAAACTCTTTCTTTTCCTCCCTCCCTCCCTCCCTCCCTCCCTCCCTCCCTCCCTCCCTCCCTCCCTCCTTCCTTTCTTTCTTTCTTTCTTTCTTTCTTTCTTTCTTTCTTTCTTTCTTTCTTTCTTTCTTTCTTTCTTTCTTTCTTTCTTCCTTTCCTTTCTTTCTTTTCTTTTCTTTTCTTTCTTCCTTTCCTTTCCTTTCCTTTCCTTTCCTTTCCTTTCCTTTCCTTTCCTTTCCTTTCCTTTTTCCTTTTTCCTTTTTCCTTTTTCCTTTCCTTTTTCCTTTCCTTTTTCCTTTCCTTTCCTTTCCATAGCAAAGTACTTGTACTTGAATGAAATCTTTTGGAGAAGAAATCCCAATAGAGAAAACAGATAAAGTAGTGTGTCCCTGGTGTATATCTATTTTGTATGCTTAAAAGTATAATCTATGAGAATGCTGAGGTGGCTTTGCTGAAACCAAATATGAAGTTGTGGGTTACTGGTGAGACTTCTAGTCTTAGAACAGTCTTAGTCTTTCAGCATTTTGGGTTGGTAGCTTTGTGTCCAGAAAAACCATATTCAGGCTAAAAACTAGTGGTAAGTAATAATAAAACTTGAGCTCCTTGCCTCAAAAAGGACTCTTCAATTAAGCAGAAGTGGCTAGAGAAGCTTCATTACAAGGTCTGAACAAAGCAAGTTGACATGACTTGTTTAAGCTAGTATTAGTGGATTCCCAGTGGTACATGTGTGCGTTTCATTATACTTCCTAACTTAAAATAAATAATACATATTAAATGCAATCAAATATCTGAAGAAGAATCAGGAATACAGTGTTTGAACAACACTACTGTGGCCCAAACAGCTTCTAAATTTCTCACTTGGGTTCTGTTTCTGGAAGGTGTTGGTCCTATGATAGCTGGAGTGTTCACGGCCGTATTTGTGCTGGCAGTCCTTATGCTGATATACTGCTGCTGTAAACAGAACAACAAACTGGGCCAACTCAAGCCCTTGGCGCTCCCTTCCAAACTGAGGCAACAGTTCAGGTATGATGGGGGTATGATGGGGTGCCATGAAGGACTGGGGTCCACTTGTGGGTCATAAAGCTTTCCGTAAGCAGAACTTGATAACAACAAAACCAAAACAAAACAAAACCTGGTGGCAGTGAGTCTAATGCAGAGAAGGCAAATGAGCGGGCCATGCTGCCATCTTCCCCCCAGTGATTCGTTCCTTTGGATCCTGGGGATGAGTAGTTTCCGAGTCCCCTATTAAATTACACTTGTTCTGGGGTGGACTTTAAATCCCACGTCTTTCTGGGTCTATGCCTGAAGGGAATCAGTGGCTAGCTGGTGACACCCTTGTGTCTGCAGACTTGGCAGAGATTTAGCTGCTTGCTGGTCATGCTGGGCCAGAGGGAACTCAGACCCAGACCCCTTCTGAACTTTCCCCCTCTGCCTTCTCCCCCATCCTTGTTACTAGCTGTCCCTTCAGGGTGTCTCAGAACAGTGGAACTGGCCACGCCAACCCAACGTTTAAGTTGCAGACGCCCCAGGGCAAGCGAAAGGTAAGGGCTTCGCACTATTGAACTTTGTTGCTTTTCTGTTATCCCTCAGAACCCTGCTGGATTTTCCTAGGAGCTTCTGTGGGCCTCTGGGATTGGTAATAAAAGCCACTTTCTTGGCTCGAGAGAGATTCTATTGGTTCTGACTTAAAGATTGCACCTGACCTCTGGGAACCTGGGGATTTGGCCTCTGTCATCTCAGTGACACACACAAGGACACCTCTGAGTTTTTCAGTATATTGAGGATCCCTGTTTCTCAGGCATTTCTTGTCTTATGCGTATAGGTGACCAACACCCCCGAAACCCCGCGGAAGCCCTCCCAGCCTCCTCCTCAGCCCCCTCCAGACTATCTGCACGGCGGGTCGCCACCTGCACCACTGCCAGCGCACCTCAGCAGAGCTGCTAGGAACTCCCCAGGGGCAGGGCCCCAAGTAGAGAGGAGGGAGTCATCCAGGAGGCCGCCTCCCAGCCGGCCAGTGCCCCCTGCACCAAACTGCATCCTCTCCCAGGTAAGTGGATTCTCGGCAGCCCTGGACCAGGGGCAGTGTTTTTAAGGGCGCCGGCAATGGAGAATGACTGTGCAGATGGAGTTCTGAGTCCAGAGCGGACCACATTCCCTGCATTCTGCTAAATGCAGGGAACGCGCAGAAGGGGAGATGGTGAGCATGGAGAAATTTACTCCCCAGGGAGCCCCCAAACTACAGAGGCTTTCCTTCTTGGTTGACCTATTATATGACAGCCCACTTACCTCCCTCCTGCCCCCAGTGAACTTCTTTCAGTTCCTGTGCTCTTTTTCTCTCCTCGAGGTCTCTGCAAATGCTTTGTCTTCTGCTTGGTACATTCTTCCCTCCTTTTGCAGGGCCAGCTCCTATTCATCCTCAGATCGCTTCCTAGATGCCACTTCCCCCAGAAGCCCTCCCTGACTGCCACACCTGCCTCGGTGCCCCTGTACTTCTCTCATCATAGAACTTATCCCACCAAATTGTTCCTTCCACTGATCAGGAAGTCTTCCTGGGGGAAACTAACTCGAGGGCAGGTCAAGGGGCAGGGGCCCCCGGGAGGTGTGAGCTGCCCCGCCAGCAGCCTGTTCATCTGGCCTGTCTATGCTCTGATGGCTCCCACTGTATCTTCTTGCGGAGTTTCCTGCAGCATAGACAGACATATTTCCCGGGCAGTGGCTAGACATAGTACCTTCCAGAGCCGTCCTGTGTGTTCTGGGTGTGAAGGGTCCTCTGAAGTGGGGCAAAGGACGTGCTTATTTTCCTCCTGGAACTGCTTTTCTTGGGCATGGAGAAGAGCTCTGCTGGGGCCCCAGCTGACCCCATGGGGTTGGCACCAGCTTGGGGAGGGTCCCTGGGACATGGGGCAATGTCCTGGTGTGGCAGGGCTGAGAGACTTAGGTTTGGTTCTCCAGTGAGGTGGAGTTGCCACTCCCATTTTTCTCATCTGAGGCAAGGGTGGGATGGAGAATGGCCATGCAGGAAGGGGGCAGGGAGGACTAGCAGTGAGACTGGATGGGGGACCAGGGAAAAGAACAAGAGGGCAGAAATGAGGAGAGGGGGCAGAGGGTGTATTAGCCAGCCCGGGAGGCCCTGAGTCCATCTGACCCCCTGACCGGGGGCTTAAACACAGTACTTTCCCACAGTCCTGGAGGCTAAAATCCAAGACCAGGGTGTCAGTAGGGTTGGTCTCTTCTGGCTTGCAGATGTGGCCACTTTTCTCCCATGTCTTCTGACAGTGCTTCCTTTGTGCCCCAGTGTCTCTGTGTCCAGATTCGTTCTTCTCATGATGCCCGTCAGACTGAATAAGGACCAACCCTCATGGCTTCATTTTAACTTAATTACCTCATTTAATTCCCCGTCTCCAAATATAGTCACATTCCGAGGTCCTGGGGCTTAGGGCTGCTACATTGGAATCTGTGGGTGGAAGAGCTAGGATCTCAACCTAGGTCTGACTCCAAACCCTCTACCACCCTGTGAGCCAGCTCCTGGTGTAGGCCCTGGGGTCCCCCGAACGGAAGGAGACACAACCCTGTCTTGGGGGGCATTCATAGTCCAGATCTCAGCTCCAGCACTTGCTAGCTCGGTGACTGGACCACCCTGGGGAGGTGGTGAAGCTTTGTAACCCCTTCTATTCTCTACAGATATGTAGGAGCTTCTACTCCCTACTGGGCAGTGGTGAGCAAAGCACATGCCAGCTTTGCATGACAGGGCTCACATCCTGCTGGGCAAGAGACTCTGTTATGTGTAGTTACAGTGGTGATCAGTGCTATGAAGGAGAGGTTCGGGGTTCTCAGAGAGTTATAGGGGGACTTGACCTACTCTGGGAAATCTAGGAAGGCTTCCCTGACATTTAAGCTGAGAGCTAAGGGATGAGTAGGAGTTAGCAGGCTGTAAGGGGTGGGAGAGGAGAGAGTTTTCCTGGTCCAAGGACATGCTGGAGGGAGCTCCCTGGGGCCCAAGGAGTTATGAGATGAGGCTGGAGAATCAGGAGGGCCTGCATTCCTTGGGAAGGGCACACTGGTGGGGCATGGTGACATGATCCACTTTTCTATTTACGAGGATTGCTCTTTGGGCTCACTTTAGGCAGGAGTGGGAGGGACCCACAGATGCTTCTGGGGCTGTTAATCTCTCATGCTCTGGGTAGGGATTACGTAGGTGTGTTCACTCTGTGATTATTCATCTAGTTGTATATTTGTGATTCACAGTTTTATATGTATATTACACTTCAACTTTTAAAAAAACTGTTTAAAAAAACAGTGTAAGGTTCACTCTAGCAGCAGTGTGACTCACTGATCAGAGGGGCTGACATACCAGTCAGAAGGTTTAAGTGCCACCCAGAGGAGAGATGATGGTAGTCTGGAGCAGGGGGTGGCAGGAGTGCTGGATTGAAGCTGATGGGAGATGTGTAGGAGAAAAAAATAGATGGGGAACAGTTACCGATGCCCCCAGAGTCTGGTCTGTGCAGCTTGACTGATGGAGGTGCCACCCCCCGAGTGAGGAAGGGAGCAGTGGGCCAGAGCGGCGCAGGGACTGTTTCTGCCTCTGGGAAACAGGGCTGGCTGAGGCCCCCAGTAGAGCCCAGCTGGGGCCCTGCAATATTGCCTGTGGCAGGAAGCTGCTCCAGAAGGCCTGGTATTGCTGTGCCGTGCCCATAAGGCTCCTGCCCAGATGCCCACTCTCACCCCCCACCCCCCGATTGCTCATTTTGCACAGCAAGGAGCTAGAGGACATAGCATTTCTCCACAGCAACCTGACATCTGCTCCCAGCTGTTGCTTCCCCCAGAAAGTCTCTGTCCTGGCCTCCAGCAGCCACTGCCATTTGGCAGCTGTCTGGGCTAGAAGGTTATGGGATTGCGTTGTCCTTTGGGGAAGGGATAGAGTTGGAGAGCATGGCTTTCTGGTCACAAGAATCTGTTATTCTTCTGTTCTTTGACCAATAGTTTCTGCTCTCAGTTTTCTGATGGCTGAGAAGCTTCTTTCCAGAAATCCCACTTCTCTAATTTGCTCCTGCCCTCTCTGTATGCTTGCCTTTTGGCCATTGTTAGGCCTGCTAGTGACCTCAGGAAGAGGGACAATCAAGGGCTGCAGGCACTGGAATTCCCAGGGCCCGGAATTGGCTTCTGCCTCACACCTCACCATCTTAGGGATCTGTGAGGGGTGGCATGGGCCATTCTTTGCCCTGTAAAAAAAATAAAGTTATTTTGGTCACAAGAGAAATACATATTTGAAGAATTTTGAGTAGCTCAGAAATTTATTTGTAAAAGACTTTTTATTTATTCATTTGAGAGAAGAGAGAGAACATGAGGTGGAGGGAACAGCAGAAAGAGAGGGAGAAGCAGATTCCTCACTGAGCAGGGAGCCCGACTTGGGGCTGGATCCCAGGACCCCAGGATCATGACCTGAGTCAAAGGCAGACATTTAACCCACCCAGGGCCACCCTCAGAAATTTATTTATTCAGCTAATATATGTTGAGTGTTTACTGTATACTAGGCACTGTTCTGAAAGCTTGAGCTGTGTCAGTGAACCAAACAGACAAGGACCTCTGCCCCTGCTTCTGGTCTTGTGGGGGGTGGAGAGGTAGAAAAGAAGAAATAAGTAAGTTGTACAGTATTTTGGAAGAAGGAAAGTGATATATACCTGCCCCCTTCCAAAAAAAAAGTAGATTGGGATTAAAGGGTCTGAAAGTGCTGAATGCCAGGGTGGGGGGTGTTGTAATTTTAAGTAAGGTGGTCAGGAAAGACCTTATTGAGAAGGTGACAAAACAAATATAAAAGCACAAAGAGGGCACCCCGGTGGCGCAGCGGTTTAGCGCCGCCTGCAGCCCAGGGCATGATCCTGGAGACCCAGATGGAGTCCCACGTTGGGCTCTCTGCGTGGAGCCTGCTTCTCCCTCTGCCTGTGTCTCTGCCTCTCTCACTCTCTCATGAATAAATAAATAAAATCTTTAAAAATAAAATAAAAGCACAAAGAGAAGAATCCCGTTAATGGCACCACCCACAGAAAACGAATACAGAAAATGTGGTTTCTTCTTTAAAAAAAATTTTTTTTTATTTACTCAAATAATACACATATATGCTCTTGTTAAAAAAGTTGAATGCAGGGCTCAAGTTGAATATGGGGCTCCTGGGTGGCTCAGTTAGTTAAGTGTCTGCCTTTAGCTCAACTCATGGTCTCATGAGTCCTGGGATCGAGCCCCATGTCAGGCTTCCTGCTCAGTGGGAAGCTCTCCCTCTCCCCCTGTGTGTGTGTGTGCGTGTGCACATGTGCACGCACACTCTCTTTTCCCAAATAAATAAATATTTTTTTAAAAAGTTGAATGTTCCCCTGGATGACCCCCTCCCCACTCACACCCCATCCCTAACCTCTGTTATCTATTTGGTCCGTATCCTTTCTGACTTTCTTCTGTGCGTTTACATTTATGGAGTGGGGGGTGGGGGTGGGGGTGGGAATAGGAGGGCACACATGTTGACTTACTGTACATAAACCATCCTCCACACCTTGTACGTCAGCTCTCAATGATTCTCAATCATCATTCCACCTGAGCCTGTATACCCCACTTTATTCTTTTAAAATTCCACCTCAATTGTCACTATATTAACTGTACTAACTTGTCTATTGATGGAAATTTTGGTTGTTGGTAATTCCTTTGGCTGTCACAAACAGTGTTGCAAGGAACATCCTTGCAATTTTATTTTTGTGCACGTATGCAAATAGTAGGAGGTAGAATTATCAGATTGGAGAATGACCCATTTCTAATTTTAACAGATAATGCCAACTTGCTCTCCAAAAAAGCTTTTTCCTGAACATGTAAACATGTATACACACAATTTGTTTTTAAATAGGACCCTACAGTATTTCCCTTTGGTCATCTGATTTTGATCGTAATATGTTGGGAGCATTTTCTTTCAAATAGGCCCCTCTGGCCTTTGAGTGAGGTTTGTGGCTTTCTCCCCAGGATTTCTCCAGGCCACGGCCACCGCAGAAAGCACTCCCCGCTAACCCGGTGCCAGGCCGCAAGAGCCTCCCCAGGCCAGGTGGCACCTCCATCCTGCAGCCCACCGCCACCACTCCTCTGCAGCCCCGGCCTCTGGCAGCACCTGTCCCAAAGGTGAGTCCATGGAAGCCATCAGGGTATAAACTAGGGCCAGAGGGCTCCAGGAGGCAAGAATGTGGTTGAGAAAACAGACAGATTCGTGCTTCTTTTTGCAGGGGTGAATTTCTAGAACAAAAATCAAAGACAAAAGCTTAGTGTTTCTCTTTCTTCCCACAGTTTCCTGAATACAGACCACAGAGGGCTGGGGGGATGATTGGCTCGAAGATATAGACCCCTCTAAAGGAGCTTCTGCCCTTCCTTGAGGACTCTGAAACCCCCAGAGGATCCGTGGCCATGGAATCCAGAACAAGCATGTTTGGCCACCTCCAAGTCCTTCCTCCCTGCTTTCCCTCCTCCCAGAACGACCACATCTCTGAAAATCTCCATCTTGACTCAGTGCCTCCTTGGCTTCCCTGGAGGCCCAGAGAGACTACTACCCAATGGCATCATAGTGTTTTGTGCAATATACTGCCCCGGGGAAGGGAGGGGAGAGCACGGAAGAGAATGAATGGCAGCTTCTCCTCCAACCTCCCTTCGGCTGGCCTGTCACCTCCCAGGTGTCAGTGGGGATGGTCTGGGCTGTCAAAGCTGGTAAACCCAACTGGGAAAGGTCCTACTCAGCCCTTCAGCCCAGGACTTAGCTTGGAGAAGCATCCATTCATGTCCTCTGGTGGAGGGTATGCATGAGAGCTTGCCATTGCCTCTGTCTTCCTCGAAGGTCCCAAGCTAGACAGAGGGTGGACACTTACTCATCCTTTTTAGCTCTGTGATTGAGAGGGGTCAAACCAGCCTCCACGGTGGCCCTGCCCGGGGCTCAGTTGACTTTACCACTCCTGGCTCTGTGGCCACATGTGAACAAAAGAAGTCCCCTCCCCTTCCCTCCCCCCAAGCCCCCACCTCCCCTGATTCACACGGGTCCCCCTGACTCTGACAGGTACTATTTGTGGGCAGTATAGACAGCAGAGGGAGCACCAGGCTTGGGCCTCCTCTGAGCCAATGCCAAAGGTTGCGGCTCTCAATGGAATCATTCTCGGTTGCCTATTGTTTTCTTCTCTTTCCAAGTGTGCTCGGCACTTCTGGTTTCTCCTTCAGAAATTTCTTCTTCCCCGCTCAGACCTACCTAATGTGTGGTGCTGCAATGAGTAGGTCTTCAGCGGTCCCAGCCTCCTGGAGTCCTGGTGCTTGTGACGTACATGTGAGGATCCTGCTTCAAGGATTGGCCACTGGGTATCCCATGTGGTTCTCAAGAGCATCCACTGGCCATGGCTGGGGGTCGAAGCTTTATTTGCCATTGTGTTTTGTGACCTCCGTAGAGTGACGGTCTTACCCCCTACTCCCTGATGGAAATCTAAGTAAGGTCCTCAGGGGTGGCAGCAAAGAGGGCAGAACCCCAGCCTGTTCCTAGGTCTGGTCACTGATTTGAGGCACGATCGTTGCCTTCTGAGCAGGGAGCTGACCTGTCTCTAGAGATCTGTAGAGAAGCAGCAGTCAATAGTCTTGAGGGAACAGTCTGAGCTGGGGCCACCAGGCTCTTTATCATCCACTTCCTTGTGTTCTTTCTTCTGGTCACTGCCCTCATCTGACCTTTACAGAAAGAACTTGGAGCAGCTGGGGAAATGCCACTCCAGTGGGTATTACCACCTGGTAATAGAGTTTTTTGGTTTCATATGAAGGCTATGGAGCAGGGAAGAAAGGCTATGTGGTGCTCTGCTCAATTGGACAACTTGTCACTGGAGATGTTCTCTGGTGATGGTCTCTCACCCCCAGAAGGGTGCTGTGCTGTCTCCACCTCCTATAGTGAGCTGTTGTTCACTCTTGAAAACCTCAAGGAAGAAGCTTGAGCTCTCACTCCCAACCACCAACCCAGGGCCCCCTTACAGTTCTCTGCACACAACGGGTGCTCAATAGATGTTCTCGGGTTTTAGACTAGTAGGAGATTTAGGATATGCCTCCAGGGACACACATGGGGTGGATTTAGAAAGATCTCAGGAAAATGAGGCTCTTTTCCCTCAGGTAGTCTGATAATCCTGCCTCTGTCTGCCAGACATGGGCCCTGGTTGATCCCCATAACCAGTTTCCACCTTCCTTGCTACCTGATTAGGTCAGGGGACAGCCTTCCATATAATTGTGCTACTCCAAACGCCCCAGGCCTTAAGGTCGGGTTCCAGAAAAGTAAAGGTGAAAACACTCTAGGAAAAAACAAATCACTCTTATGCCCACATGCATGCCTCACAGACGTTCCTGTGGTATGTCCCATACATCAGGAGGTGGAAGGCTCAGAAGTGAAAATGCCGCAGCCCTTCTGGCTGCAGGAGCCTTTTGAACTTGAAATCCACCCTCCCCACACCCATGCCAGAAAAAGCCCTGGGTTATATTTCCTTGTTTTTTTGTTTTTATTTTATGTTATTTTAATAGCCCCTCCATCCCATAAAATTGTACTGTGAACTGGAAGAAGGTTGAATTTTTAAAATCTGATGGAGACTTTTGGCAGCCGGTTCTATTTATGGTCTCACTTCTGGCTGCGCTCAGGGACCAGGAGTCGCCATATCGGCAGGCCGGAGAGGCTGCCCGGGAGCAGGAGCGACCACCAAGCACTCCCCTTTTCTCTCCTGTGCCCAAGTGCTGCTTGAGGTGACAAATAAAAGCAAATACGGCCTTAAGAGGGACTTTATTGGAAAGGATTACTGCAAGGTGGCGGAAAGGGAATTTGTAGTTAGGGCAGGGGCTCTAGGCAGAAGGCTCAGGTGAGCTCCCACAAGATCTGCGAGCATCTCAAAGCTCAGAAAGGAGAGGCCTTTCCTTTAACAGTTGGAGCAAACCTAGCCAGAGAGAACCGCACCTGGGGTGTCCTTGAGCTCAGCCTCCCTGGAAAGGGGCTGCTGCGGTGGGGTCCTGTGCAGACTCAGGCTGAGTGGGGGGCCAAGTTCAGAATTGGGTGGGGAGGAGATGAGCCTGGCTAGAGCTGGGTGGAGGGAACCAGCACTTTGTTCAGATGGACAAAGGAGCTAGCACCTCCATCCCCCTGTCTCAGAATTTTATCCCCAGTACCTGGCTCCAGGTTGTGACTACCTGCCTGCCATGAGGTCCTTTTAGCCTTGCTTACTTCTCCCTTTAAAGACCCTTTTCTGCCCCAGCTCTGAGATGCTTGCAGATCTTACGGGATTGTGGGAGCCCCTGCTGCATACTGCAGTAGCCCCTTGCTATCTCTTGCAATAGTCCTTTTGAATAAAACCTTCCCTTACCTATGTCCAAATTTGTTCTTATTTGGCCAAGGTTATGGAAGACTCGCATATTTTAAATTGGGGACCAGTTCTAAAGTTATGATTGTGTTGAATATGTGTATAACAGCTCTGCTGAACACCCAAGGGAATGCCAACTGGAAAGGTGCCCCATCCTTAGGGAAGCTTGCTAAGAGGGGTTCTGCAGAATCCAAGCCAGTGTCCCCAAAGTCACCCTTCTGTGCATCCTCTCACACCATCCACTGTGTGTACGTACGTGTCTGGGATCTAGGGCAATGTGAATTTTCTTTTTCTTTGGAGATTGTTCACGGAAAACAGATCCTCTTCTCTCTTGTCCACCTATTAATTGTTTACAATATTTGTACATCTATGCAAAATACTTGAATGGGCCATGGTGCCTTTTTTCCTTGTTTGTATTTAATTAAAATAAATTGTCATTTGAAATGTCTGGTTTGGCAGTTATTTTTGTTTGTTTTAATCTCCCACTGCTCAGCCTGGATGGGATCCATCCCATGAGAACTCCTCAGAAGAGTTCCCACAAATGACTGGCAGCCTGCCTGTCAGGCCATAGTGGAAGACCTGAAGCCACAGAAAAGCCCTGGGTTTTCCCGTGACCAGTCAAGGTGGGGTGTTTGTCTTTGTACCTGGACATAGGCTGGTCTAGTTTAGTTAGGTCTTGGATCATGAAAGGCATGAATGATCCTGGGATTCTCTGCTATCAGAGAACCCAGGTGGAAAGGGCTACACTCTCATGTTTAGGAGACAGACGAGATCCTGTGTTCGCCTCCTCATCTTCTTGCTAAGTAACATGCACTTCTGAGTGGGGAGAGACGTGCTCAAGGTCTGTCGGGCTGGGTGGGCAGGTGCACAGCCACGGTTAGGATTGGGTAGGCTTTCTGACTCCAGAGCCCTGTGTGATAATAGCTCACGCCTATTAGTGCCTTCCAGTCCACAATAGGACCCCACCCTCCTCTCATTTGATCCCCTCTATTTTGAGGTTCTCTAATTGGGAATCATAATAACCATGAGAGGAGGTAACATTTACCCAGTATTTAACGTATGCTGGCATTGTATGCTACTATCTTTATGTGAGTGATCAATCATCACATAAGCCCTGAGAAGTCTTTGGTATCTGATTATATTTTTCTAACTTCTCAGGGGTTTTGAGATTGCTGAAGGGTATCAAAGGCATCAAACACAAATGCTTTGACTATAAAAATGCCTGCTCATGAAACTAGCCCCTTCCCAAACACCCTTCATTTAAACTAGCCACTGTGTCTACCCTGCCAGCCAGTCTCTGGGCTGACAGTCCTTGATTGGTCAGCAACATATCACACAAAGCCTGGTCAGACAGACCTGGATCCAATCACAGCTCTGCTGCTTACTAGATGCGTGAGAGTGGATGAATTCCAGAACCCTGAGCCTCTTTTCACTACACAGTGGGAATACCTACCTCAAAAGTGTTGTGCTCATCGGTGAAATATTCCACATGAAAGCACCCACCTGTGCCTGGCACAAGCTAAGTGCTCAGAAACTGCTGACTATGTGAGTTTTAGTGTGGTTCTGCTGCACGTGCCAGGGTTTTATTAAGATCTGCTCTGGATTGAGAGCTGGCCACCAAGAGAATTTGGGCAAAGAAGGACTATAGGAACAGTATTGTTCCATATTCAATAAATGTTTTTATGAGTGCCAACTATGCGTTGGGCATTGAGAATAAGCAGCAAATAAAGACCAACTCCCATGGGGCTTATAACCAGACAGGGAAAACAGCACAGATCACAAGAAAAGAAAAGAAAGTAATGCCAGACTTAGTTTAGTCCTTTGGAGAGACATGTTGACTGGTGGTTCAGACTATAGGCTTAGAGCCAGAGAGCAACTTTGATTCTTCCTGGCTGTGTCACCTTGGGCGATTACTTAACCTCCCTGAGACCCTTTCCGCATATATAAAATGGAGATTAAAAATGTATCTACCTTGGGGATTTGTGAGGACTTAAAGAATTCACAGGAAGCTCTAAGTACTGTGCCTGGCTCCCAGTACGGGGCCCAGGCATTGACCAGGGATGAGTATCTTCAACTGATATTCCCAAAACAGCCTTTCCCACTGCAGTGAGGGTGTGGCTGTGAACACTACCATAAGGACTCTCTTGGCAGCCGCATCCCTCCAGAGATCAGGGACCAACCCCCCAGCACCAGACAAACCAGTTTAATTGTTCCATGTCCAAGGAAGGCCAAGACACAAGTATCAAGTAAACATGGTCAGAGGTCTTTATTCTTGACCCTGCAGCCCACACTCTCAGGGCCCTTAGATTACTGCCATTCTCAAGATCCAACATATTGCATTGATTTTAGTTACAGACAGAAATACACATTCATTAAAAGCCAGGGATTTGAGGCTGGAGGTGCAAGAAGCCAGCCTGTCAGTCAGACGGGCCCTTGGAGCATCAAGGCCAGCAAGAGTCTGGCCCAGGTTTGGCTGTGCTTAGGGCGTGGAACACAGTTTTGGGGTTATAAGGGGAGGCTCTGCACCCACTTGGGGGCTGAGGACCAAGCCTTCCCTCTTTATAGATACACTGGCTCTCTTCCTTCCCTTCCAATGGTGTGTCTACCAACTCCCATATCCTGGAGCCAGAAAGAAGGCAGGAAGGAAATCATCTTTCTCCAGCTGCTCTTGTTTTTTTAATGCTTCTGGCCAATGTGAGGAGACTAAAGACAGTCCCCAAAACAGATGGTGTTGGAGCAGTCACGACCTGCTGTTTCTCAGGGTGTCGGGGACTTGGCGGCAATCTGATCAACAGCCAGAACTCCCCCCACGCCAAGCTTACACCCCACTTGGTCACTGAAGTTCAGAGTTGATCCTACTGCTCAAGCCTCTAAGGCCATTACAGTCCAGAAACTACCCAGAGCCCTTTCCACCCGGGTTCTTGGTTGGGCACCAGAGTAAACACAGGAGTCAGCCCCAGGTTTCTAGAGGCCTATGGCTGCATTCTGCCAAATCCTGACTCGGCTCCTCCTTCTCGCCATCTCCCCAGATCCTATTTTGGTTTACTCCTTGAGGAAAAGGAAAGTTCATTCTGCCAAATGCTAGCTTGACAGCCAGACTACTTTTAAAAGCACTGAAAATGCTGTTCTCTTTCCAGAGAAATGAAACACTGGGTTGGACCAGCAGAGCATGGCTGTGGAGTATCTTTTGTTGTGTTCTTGTCATTTTGTTTTGAGTCCTAAGGTAATTGCCTGAATGTCCCAATGACTCCTTAGGATATAGAGAGAGACGGAAGGAGGTGGGGGATGGAGTGGAGTGGACAGAAACTAAGATGGTGACCTCCAGGCTGGGGCGCTCGGGGAACGGGGCTGGTAGAAATGTTCCCTGAGACATCAGGTGGTTTTCACAGTAAGAAGGTCAGCTGAGGTCATGCTTTTGTCTCCAAAGAGGAAGTGGCAAAAGCAGCAAGACGTCCCACATTAATTGTTGGCTCTGGATGGGGAGGCATGATGAATTGCTCTCTGGGCCTCTGGGAGTGGGAAGCAGCTGCAGTTCGTCCTTGGGCCGAGGAAGGGGATTCAGTCTCAGGAGAACTAGTGCTAGGGATTTCCTGACAACCAGCATCTCAGGGAAGTTCTTGGCCTCTGCTACATTCAACGGGTCAAATTCTCTCTTCTTCTCAACAACACGAAGATGGCGCTGAGGAAACAAGTGGGAAGGGAGGTCCAGAGGACCTGCTGGCACCAACAGAAAGTAGGGTATTTGGTCACTGAGGCTGTATCCATGAAGTTCTGCCGCCACCACTCACTGGGTAGGGATTTTCCTTCTGGAAACAGTGATGAGGTATAAACGAACATCTCAAGAGAAGAGAGCCCATTGGTAACAGTTGTGGTGAAAATGACCAGGTGCCTCTGAACTTGAGAGGTCAGGCTGTACCGTAGAGCTCATCTCCTCACTCATGTATTCCAAGCCTTAAGAATGGATTATAAATACTTTGGGCTTCTCTTCTGGTGATGGGGTGCTGGAAAGTTCTATATTATCCACAAGGACATTCTTGTCTTCTAGTCGAATGACAGTGGGCTCAGGGGTGGGAGATGGGGTTGGGTTTTTGTGCATGTGGGGCAAGCTGGTCTGGCTGATGTCCAGGTCTTTAAAAGCGTGAAGCATGAACACACCCAGAATGATGGTGACAAAGCCAGAGAGGGTGCCCACAATGTCCACTGCAGACATGCTGTACCATTCCTTGAAGAGGATGATGGAGGAGGTAACCACCACCGTGGTGAAAAAGACATAGTAGATGGGGAACACCAAGGAGGTATTAAAAATGTCTAGCGCCCTGTTGAGGAAGTTGACCTGAGTGCTGAGAGAAAGTGCCAGGATGAGGGACAGAATGTAGGGGAGGGGGTGCCGCACAACTGGCATCCCCTGGAAGAAGTTCTTTATGGTGATGCCCAGACCCTTGACAGCAGACACGGAGAAGGCCCCGATCACAGAGCAGATGATGATGTAAACGAGGATATTCCTTTGTCCATAGCGGGGGGCGATGACGAAGATGAGGATGAGGCACAGTACCAGCAGAAGCACAGCAAACACGATGTACCCTTCAGGAGGGGTGGAAAATAGATAATTGGAGCTGTAGAGGATGCAAGTAGTTTCTAGAGCCCTCCACCCACGGTAATGGGATATTAGCACTAAGGGTTTGGGCTCTGAAGTCAGACAGACCTGAGTTCCAGTCCCACGTGACAATTTCTTAATAATTTGAGCAGGGGATTAATTACACCACAAGACTTCCATTTCCTCATTTGTAAAACAGGGCTAATAAGAGGACCTTCCAAAAATAAAATAAAATAAAATAAAAATAAAAATAAAAATAAAAAAAATAAAAATAAAAATAAAAAAAATAAAAATAAAAATAAAAAAATAAAAAATAAAAAAAAGAGGACCTTCCTCATAGATCTTTTTTGGGGGGATTAAATGAGATAATGCATGCTACAAGACTACGTCGTCCCCCCGCTCATCCCCAGTGTGATGGTGTTTGGACAGAGGCCCTTGCAAGGTGATTTAGGTCATGAGGGGGCGCCCCCATGAATGGGATTAGTGTCCCTATAAAAGGGACCCCAGAGAGCTCCCCCACCCCTTCCACCATGTGAGGACACTGAGAGAAGATGGCCTTTTGGGAACCAAATCTACCAGGGCCTTGATCTTGGACTTCCTGGCCTCTAGAACTGTAAGAAGGAAAATTCTGTTGTTTATAAGCCACCCGGTCTATGGTACTCTGTTATAGCAGCCTGAACAGGCCAGGACAAGGCATAGAATGTATTTAGAACCACGCCTGGCCCATAATAAACACACGATAAATGGCATCAATCAATACACAGCAGGCTGGGAAGCCTGTGAGCTAACCCTGGGACCAGCACCCCCACCTCTCCTTCATTGGCTTTTTTCTCCTCCTGGTGGCAGCACCTGGCACGGTCAGCACGCAGCTAGGCCTTCCCTGTGGCTCATCCCCCAGTGCCTGCCAGCTCACAGGGCCTTGGAGCCTACCTGTGTCTTTCATCTTGGCAGCCATCTCAACTACGGTGGCGACCTTCTCTTCCTCAGGGGCGTGTATCACCATCACTGTGCTGCCGGCCACACAGATCACACAGCCCAGCTTCCCCAGCAGATTCAGACTCTCTCCCAGGAAGTAGGAGGACAGGATGGCACTGCATGTGGAAATGGGAGAGAGGGATTAGCAGCCGTGCCTGCCCCAGTGTCCTGAAGGGGAAAGGGGGCTGAGCAAGCATTCATGGAGAAGAACAGGTCAGGACTCACCACACCCCTCCTCAAAGTGTTTGAAATAGAAACTTGATGGGAGGGTTCCAGCGTGTGCCGGAGGAATCGACATACATGTGGACTTCTTTCATTTTAGAGACAAAAAGCCTCCCTAAATAGAAGGTCAGAAAAGCCCTTCGAGGCATTTTTGTCTAACTTCCCACCCAATGAGCACATCTTCCCTTAACATTATGAACAGATTGCTGTCAGGCTTGGCTTGTATACCTCTGATGGCAAGCAACACACCCCTTCCCAAGGCAAGTGAATCTATTGTAGGCTTATTCTGGTCACCAAAAATATGACAACTTCTACTCATTATCCAATTCCTATTCCTTGAGTCATACAGAACATATCGATTCCTTCTTCCATTTGTATCCAATAATATAAACAACTATAATGACAATTATAGGCACTACGTCTTGGGCATGTATTATGTATTAGGTATTATGCTACGAATTTTCTACTTATTATATTTCATTAACATCCCACAACTCTTCGAGAAGTAAAATATACTATCCTCATTTTATAGATGAGAAAACTGAGTCTTGTAGAAGTTAACATAACTAGGCAAGGTTATACAACAGGTGAGTAGCAGGGCCAGGATTTTAGCTGAATTTCTGTCTAATTATAAAGCCTATGGGTTTTCCTCTATACCTCATTGAAGAGAATTCCTATGACTTCCCTGAGTTTTCTCTTTTCTGGCCCGAACACCTCCAGTTTCTTGCTAGTGATACCATTTTCATTCTCCTCACATTCTCAGATGAGGTGGCAGAGGTAGGGGAAGAAGGGAGGCAAATTGGGCAGGACAGGTATGCTCACAGGGCAGGTTTCTGTTTCTTTATAAAGGGAACATTAGCTTAGGATAAAAAGCATTTGGCTGATCCAGGACTGAATTACTCCCCCAAAATTCTTGTTTAAGGTATCGAGAGAGAGGGGATTGATGTCCAAGCTCCTTTGACTGTCTTCCATCTCTCCTCTAAAACTACCACAAACATTTGCATTCAAGAGAGTCTGGGGACATTAGCCCAGGCTGAGGTCACATGATGGAGGATTTCCTACCTCTCCCAACTTCCTGGGAGTGGGGATTTGTACATTAATCAGATATGGAATAGTGGTATCACAGCTTCATCAGCCAACTGTGTAATGTGAGTCATGGTTCTGTTTGGTTTTGATTGTGTAAATGTTACAAAATTGTCATCAAGAGGATAAAACAAAACAGGGAACTATGGGGGCTGGGTATGGTTGGCTGCAATATACCTAGGCTCCCAGGTTGAGCCAATAATCACAGCCAGCTTCAAATGGGGCTCCAAGACCCCCACAGAGGAACTATGCTCATAGTTCAAGAAGAATGGGGCAATGGGAAGCACACACATTTCGTTCTTGAAGCAATGCCTTCACGTAGGTGTTATTAGCATCCCCACTGAGCAGATGGGGAAGTTGAGGCTTAGAGTAGTGAAGTGACTGGCCCATGGTAATATAGATACTAAGTGGCAGAGCTTAAGGTTAGAACTCAGGGAGCGCTGGTCTCCAGCTCATGCTTCTCAGCTTGCATGTTGTGTCCACTGAGACACCAAAAGACTGACATGAGACATTCAACATGGTGGCAGTGGAAGCCCTTCCAACCAGCTTGGGCTTGGTCTGCCCCGCTATTGGCCAGTCATTTGAGGGGATGCTAGAACAGGTGGCTGCAAACAATCCAAGGATCAGGGGCTCTGATCAGCACGGTGCCTCTCTCTGGGAGCTGGGACCAACTCAGGTCCCTGGTTGCAAGTGGCAGTTGACCCCACTTGCAGATCTAGCCCTCAACAAACTGAATATAGGAAGGAGGCAGAGACAGCGTGAGAGGTGACAACAACCTTATGAGGACACTCAGTGCTCCCAAAGGCGTGACGACTGTTGCAGGAGCAAATGCATAGGCCCCAAAGTTGGCGACTTCTCCAGCAGCCACTAGGAAATAAAGAGAGAAAACAGGC
Source organism: Canis aureus (assembly GCF_053574225.1). Taxonomy (NCBI): domain Eukaryota; kingdom Metazoa; phylum Chordata; class Mammalia; order Carnivora; family Canidae; genus Canis; species Canis aureus. Next base: position 54,580,668 of record NC_135614.1, read on the forward strand.
TAGCGTGGTTTCAATGAACCATCTGCAGCCCAAATTAACCTGGGCAGAGACAGCATCATTCAGTGATCAACCGTTCACAGAATCCCAGGCCAGCATTCCCTCAAGTCTTGATCCTTACTCTTTCCCCCTGGTGAATCTGGTCAGAAGGTCAGGTCCAGACCAGCCTGATCAAATCCTTCCATTTTAAAGATAGGCGAGTGAGACCTAGTGTCGAAGGTCACGTGACAAGTTTGTGGAAGGATGCCTTCTTGTTCTTGAGGCATCCTGGCTTCTAGTTCAGGTCACAGTTGAGTGTACCTTGGGGACTGCCAATGTTTGGTCTGGATCTATAAGTTCTAGAAAGTGTTAATTACCAAATAAAGAAACATTTAGTTACTGATTCTCCAAGTAGCAGTTGGTCATGAGCCATCTGTCGCAGAGGAACTGTGTCTAGCCTAGACCGGTGGGCAGGTGGTGAGAAAGTATGACATTCCCAAGTAGCCGAATTCTCCACCTTTGAGTTTCCAGTTTGCAGACTCCTCCTACAAGTGCATTTCCTGTCTCTCCTGTAGAGAATGACCTGGGTGTGCCCTTTGAAAGTAGAAGATGAATGTGATAGCCCTGGCTAGGACTGGGACCTGACTTATAAATAGAAAGCTGGCTAAATTTCCATTCAAAAGAATTAGGGTTTTGAAAGCCAGACAGGATGGGTGGAAAGCCAGGGAAATGTGTGAATGTGCAAATTTAAGGAAACCATAAGTGGCAGACCAGCCTGGTTCTAAGTGAGCCAACACATTGCCTGTGGAATGGGAAAACTGGCTGAGGAGACCCAGCCTCTACCATGTAGAAGTCCCAACAGACTCCAACCGGCAGTGATGACTCTCTCCATGTCAAGGGAAGTTGAGAAATTACACCTTTATCATTAGCAGCTCTCTACAAACCCTGCTGGGAATACGTGTTTCCTGGCTGAAGGACTGACCAACTTTGGGTGGAGAATGTGATCTGATATATACAGAAAATGCTCTGCCTGCAAAGATGCCAAGGATTTCCCCCTTGAGAATCTGGGCCTCAGATTCACACTTTGTGCAATGAAGACAGAAAAAACGCATCCACCTCTCCTTTCATCTCCACCTCTACCCTCAACGGGTCAGTGTCGTTAGGAAAGAACCCACTTACTGGTGAGGAATCCAGCCCACCACATTGCATCCTTCAGGTAGCCATACCCTCCGTCCACTGTAGAAAAGAATGGACACAAAGTTAGAGCTTGGCCATGCTTTCTCAGGCACCTTTCCTATGTCTACCTTCACTCCCTAATCTCGAAGGGTTAAATACATGTTCACTGTGGTTAGTCCTCTGGGCTTGCCTCTGGGTCCCTTCCTGGGTGAATTTATCCATTCTCAAAGTTTTAAATACCATCTTTACATGAGTGTCACATATGTATACTGAGCCTTTCGATGTACATCCGATTGCTTACTTGACATCTCCTGGATCTCTCACAGGCATCCCAAACTCTGTCCTAAATAGAACTCTTGATTCTAAATGCTCCCCACCCATCTACCAAATGAAACTCAGTAAGTGGCACCTCTATGTACCTCGTTGCTTAAGCCAGAAACCAGGAAACTACCCTTGACTCTCCTACTCCTCTACCTTCTGAATTCCATCCATCCTGCTGATTCCCTCTCCAAAGAGCATCTCACATGTGTCCACTCCACTACCATCTCACCACCCCGATTCCAAGGCACAACCACCTCTGGCCCAGTGTGAGGCAATAGCCTCCTATGGTTCATCTGGTTACACTCTCATCATCCCTTTATAACCCATTTCCTCATAGCAACCAATGGTCTCTTAAGAATGTAAATCATATTGTTACTCCTCAGTTTGTAGCAGGCCAATGGCTTCCAAATACTCTTGGGATAAAGACCAAAATCCTCAACAAGCCAGTTCATAGTTTTGACCCTGTTCATGTTTCCAAAGGCATCTCTTGCCATACTTGTCATTACTATCTAGCCACTCAGGTTTTCTTTTAGTTCCTCCAAAATGATGAGCTCTTTTTGGCCTTAGGACCCTTGCATGTGCTTTTCTGTGTTGGGGAAAGTCTTCTTAACAACATTTACTTCTATCTACACTCTCTACCAGGACTTTGCTCGAATGTTGCTTCCCTTGAAATGCCCTCCCTGACTCCCTATCTCTGTTATTTCCCCCTTGGGATTCTCCTTCATCACACCCAAATCTTCTCCCTAATGACACTCATTTATAATTTGAGTTCATGTATTTATTTTCTGGCATTTCTCCCACTAAAATGGAGGCAGTATGAGGCCTGGAATTGTGTTTGCTTGGTTCACACGGTAGACTTTCAAACACTTGTCCAGAGGTAAAGGACAGAGCAGAAAAGACCACTGATCCTGACTTCCTCCCCGCTCCTCCCAGCTCTCCATTTAGGTGGCACCTGGCTCTAGAGCTGGGTATCCAACTGTCTGCTTGGCCCTTCACTTAGATTAACAGTAGTGCCGATACTCGTGCTGACTCTGTCCCAAGCCTCTTGGTAAACATGCTCCCTATCTTTTTTTTTTTTAAAGATTTTATTGATTTATTCATGATAGTTACACAGAGAGAGACAGAGAGGCAGAGACACAGGCAGAGGGAGAAGCAGGCTCCATGCAGGGAGCCCAATGTGGGACTCGATCCCAGGTCTCCAGGATCGCACCCCGGGCCAAAGGCAGGCGCCAAACCGCTGCGCCACCCAGGGATCCCAACATGCTCCCTTTCTTCTCAATAATCCTAATGGCTGGAACTGTTCAGAACCCCATTTTACAGATGAGGAGACTGAGACACTTCCCCTGTCCAGGATCACATCACCAGGAATTAAAGAGCTGGAATTGGAACCTGGGGAGTGTGCTTCCAAAGCAGTGTCCCACAGAACACTAAACTGAACACGTCCCAACTTGAACCATCATCTTCCCATAAACCTGCTCGTCCTGAATTCTTCATCTCTGAAAACAGCACCCTCATCTCCCCAGTTGCTCAAGTGAGAAAGCTGAGTCAGTCTCGCCTCTGTCTCTACCCTCCCCTTGGAGCCAGTCAACACCAAGCCCAGTAAGTTCTACCTTCGAAGGCTATCTCTGGACTCCCCACTGTCTCCGTTCCCACTGCAACTCCCCTGGCCCAAGTTCTGCTGTCTCTCTTCCCTAACTGGTCTCCTAGGTGCCAGTCTTGTCCCCTAATCCATTGCCCACCCAGCAACCAGGAATCTTTTCAGATCCTAAATTGAACTGTCTTTCTCCTGTGTAAAACCTTTGTCACTTACAGTTGCACCCAAACCCTGTGGCACAGCTCCTAAGACCCTTCGAGATCTGGCCCCTCCCCCAACTCTTTCCACTGCCCTGTGCTCCAACCAGCCTGAACTCTTTCAGCTTCACTCATGCTCTCTCACCTCTGGGCCTTTGCACATGCTGTTCTTTCTGCCTGGAACACCACATCTTCCTCTTTTCCCCTTCATCTTGCCATCTCATTGTTTAAGTCCCACCTTCCGGATCACCTCTTATAGAAAAGCTCCCCTAACCTTCCAAGCCTGGGCATTACATGCACTCCAAATATTCCCAAAGTGTTCTGTATTTTCCCCATGATAGACAGCACGTCACACATTCTGGAACAATTGCCTGTTGACTCTCCTACATGATCAATGCCCCCATGGGACACTGTGTCCCCAGGTCCAGCATGGACCTGGCATACAACAGGTATATGGTAAATGATAATTAAATGAACAAATTCTTTTACATGATTCCTTTTCTTCAAAATGGGTTCATAGATATATACCTTATTTCCAAACAAACAAATCTCTTGTGGACAGTGACTCAATAATTCTTTTGTAGCCTGTAAGGGGGCTCCATCTGAGAGGCTGTGAGGGCACACTGGTGTGTGACGATGTCCTGGTCAGAGGTGTTTGCATTCCCATTTTGCAGGAAAGTTGGGGCTTGCCTATAATGACACAGCTTGTAAGAAAAAGAACGGGACTAGATCTGGGGTTTCTGATTCTTAGCCCTGAGACTTTTCCTCATCTGTACCCTCAATTAACTGATCTTAAAGTTCTCCAGAAATGTTGGATTTTAAAAGAAGGTCTCCTGTTGGTGGATTGGATTCCCAGTGGGGTTGACAAGGAGCCTTTTGTGACCATGTAGGCCAGGCTCTCCAGCTGCCGCAGAGGCCCCCTGTAAAGGAGATTCATGGAGCTGGCTGGGGGCTCAGCCGCCTAGCACCCCATGCCCACCTTCCCTACCAGGACCTACCAGCCCGTGTGGCCCCGGAGGCCACCAGTCGCTGAAGGCCTTTCTTCTTGAGGATGACACTGCTGCCAATGAGGAAGCTGGACAAGAAGGCCAGGCCCAGGCCAATGTAGAAGCTATAGTTCTCCCTGAACCTCTCCTTCCAGGTGTGAGAGGTGACATTGCTGGGCACCGGGGGGCTGAGGTCACCGACGATCTGGCACAGAACTTGTTGGGAGGAGCAGTATAGGCTGATCAGGGAACCTGGATGGGAAGACCATGATAAGAGAGTCATGTTGGGGGCATCTGCATGTTTGCAAAATATTGGAATTGGCTAGTGTTTCAGATCCCATACTTTAGTGGCAGTGGGCCTCTGTCTGCACAATGGGCCTCAGCCCAACAATAACAGAGATTCACAGGGTGCTTACCCCAGGCTAGGGGTTTCATTTGCATGAACTCATCCAATTTTTATAACCATCTGTCAGATAAGTGCCATCTTGAATTCTCATTTCATAGATGAGACATAGAGGTCATGAAAGGTCAGGCACCTTGCCTAAGAACACAGACTGTCTGACTCCAGAACTCCAGCACATAACCACTAAGGTGTACCGATGCTCCACACACCAAGAAGTCTCCTCCAAGTTCTCAGGCATCACCGAATCCAACCTCCCGCATTTCCCAGGAATCCCCTCCCAGCCCCTGGACCTCCAACAGCTCAGGATCACACAGGGATTTTCCCCGCCAAGAGGCCTCTTCACTTCCATATCCCTACCTCCAGCCTTAGTGGACACTCCTGACGTTAACATGAAGGAGTGAGGCTAGAGAGCCCACAGCCCCTTCCAGGCCTGAAGATAACGAAATATAAGCAGACTGTTGGTTAGAGCTGACCATTTCCGGGCCTTATTCTAAGATCTCTGGTGCCCATGGTCTGTGGCTGGGGCCTCCTTGAAGCCTCAGAGGGATCGGTGTCCCTATGACGCCACGTAGAATCTTCTTTAGCTTGCTTTCCAAGTTCTAGAGATCCTGAGAGTCAGAATCAGCCCTCATGCCCCAGAACCTGCAAACCCTTGCTGGCTCTTCTGGGCACAAACACCAAGGACCATAGGACAGACTTGGGTCTGAGGGGCAGATCCTCAGCCAGAGGAGTTAAGTGGCTCAAGTTCAGTAAAGCACCATAAAGCACAGCCAATTATCCCTCACATGATCCTCTACTCTCAGGCTTTCCATGAGCATTTCTGTCATGGAAATGGCACAGTGATCATGTGCAGGGTTTTAGTTGAAGAAACTGGGGCCCTAGTACATTTGGTGAGCTGAACAAGACTGCACTGGTGGCAAACGGGAAGCCAAACTGTTCCCAAGTCCATGTGACGCCAAAGGCCTGCTCTTCACTGCTACACACAACCCACGGAGCAGGCAGCAAGGGTGGGGGTGGGGTGGGTGGTTCATCTGGCCTCTTGCGGGTTGTTACAAATTCTGAATTCATTACCAACATTTAAAATCGGATTTTCCATGAAAACTCAGCTTTTGAGCTGCCTCCATTGACCTTATCAAGTTCACCTTCCCAGAGCCAACAACTGATTGCAGCTGAGAGTGGTTGCCCCCTGAGGACAGGCTCTTTGAAATTCCCCCAAAGTCTGTACCAGGGTCCCTTCATCCATTTTGGTTATGTGCTCAGCCTCTGTAGGCATTTGAGTTTGTGAAAACCTTCTGATTTTTCTCAAACTGTGGGTCACAAAACTACAGGCTCCTGTGCCAGGGATGTACGCCTGGGCCAGGCACTTCTCCTCAGACCAGTTAGAACTACAGGCCACTACAGCACCAGGTGTGCCCCAAAGTCCACGGTCATGCAGCTCTGGCACTGGCGTATCTGGATCAGAGAGTGGCATCTTGGTGGAATAGAGTCAGGGCAATGTTGACCTTTCTTCTATGGCACAGAAGCTCAGAACAATGGTGTTGGGAGAATCCCGAAAAGACAGCCTGCCTAACTCTGTTACTTGCGGGCAGGAGAACTGAGGCCCTGAGAAGGGGAAGGACTTCTTTGAGTCTCACAAAAACCCAGTAGCAGAGCTGGACCTGGAACCCACCAGGGGCCATCCATGTGTCTTTTGCAATGGGAGATGCCTCTTCCTGACACCTGTGTCACAATCAAGAAAGGGTAAGACAAAAAGCCATTGCCAACCCTAATCAGATTTGGTCTGACCTCTCACAGCTGTTCTTCAGTTCAGACAGTCGAGTCTGGGGAGTTCCCTGAACTCAGGAAATGAGCCAGAGCTAGGACATGGGCCAAGAAAGGTGACTCCCAAGAGGAAGGCCAATCCCATTCCCACCCCCTTCACCTACCATCCTGAAGGTGCATCTCCAGAGGTGGAGCCAAACAGTGAGCTTGCCTGTTTTGGGGAGGCCTGAGGCACCCAAGGGCACAGCACCCTCCCCTGAATTGAGCTTTCCCATGAAGACAAAAAGAAAAGGAGAGCGGGATGGTGGCCAAAGAAAATCCAATTCCGAGGAGGATGCTCATTAGACAAATGGGTGTTGGGCCTGGTGAGCCCCACTTCTGTTCCAGAATATGCGAGGACCAGGGCATGAATTCTTCCCCAGGGGAAGGTGAGGCTGAAAATGGACTGCATTGTTGGACGCCAAAGCCAGCCAACACCCAAAGAGCTGGCTCTGAACACTTCACTAGAGAAAAGAAGTTCGAGAAACAAGGCTATCTGATCAGCCGCTCAATTTTAAGAGGGAGTAGCGAAGTGGAGACATACCAAGAGGAAGCATAGCGGTGGGGGTACGGGGTTTAGAATCCGATCTAGTTTTATATCCACTTCCCCCACTGCAGGAGCTTGAGCAAATTATCAGGCTTTTCAGAACCCCGGTTTCTTTCTCTCCAGAAAGGAGGCAGCAAGGTAATAATACCCACCTGCCCTCTAGAGTTAAGGGTTAAATGAGATAATGTAGGTAAAGGGCCCAGTCTGCCACCCGGTGCCTGGTAGGAATCCCTCCAGTAAAGCTCCGGGTCCTTGCTTATCCGGGGTGCGTGGGTTTGGGGTGGGGCTCTGCGCCCCCTCCCTCAGCTTTGGCGGGCCCCAGGCAGCAGCCGGACCGGGCAGGTGCTTGAACCTGCGGCAACTGTACAGAAGGAAGAGCCGGGGGAGCCCCCTCTGGCTGCCCCGGCCCCCTCCGCGCGCTGTCCCCCTCCGGCGCACCCCCCCAGCTGCCCGTCTCCAGGTTGGGGAAGGGGCCAGAACCCCGTCCCCGCCCCCGCACGCACCTTTCCGGCAGCTGGCGTTGCCCGCCGGCCGCTCCATGGGCCCTGCGCGCCGCCCCCGCGCCGCCGCCTGCGCCCCGGCTCCCCGGCTCCCGGCGCCCCGGCTCCGAGCAGGTGGCCGCGACTCGCCCCGCGTGCGAGAAGCAGCCGGGTCGGCCCCAGGGGTGGAGAGAATGACGCGCCCCGGAGGGGACGGTCCCCGGGGAGGAGTCACCCCGCGTCCTGGGCGACTCCCCGGGCCGGGGGCCCCGCGCTCCAGATGCCCGCAGAGGGGCGCGCGGCTCCGGGGTGCGGAGGCTGCGGGGCTCCCCAGGGCCCAGGCGAGGGCGCGGGGCTCCCGGCGCCGCCCCTCCGCCTCGAGGGACGGCACCAGCTGCGCGGGTCACAGGGCTGCGTCCCGAGGTGGCAGAGGGGGACATTGCCTGGCCGAGGCGCAGTGGGAACGTGGGGGCCGACTGCAGCCCCGGGGGGGAGGGGAGCCCCTGGTGTTTTCCCGCCTGCCTGCCTTCCTGGCCTCCGACTTCCCTGCCTGCCCGCCTTGTTCACTCATTCAACGTAGATCTGATGTGTGCTGGACGCCGGTGCACAACAGACACTTAGTAGCAGGCGCTGAATAAACGGCCAGTACCTGTACGCGCAATGAATGGATGACAGAAGTTTGGCAAATTGAATGAGAGAAGTAAAATTCTCCTTCCAAGCGATTGGAGACCCACAGGAGTCAGATATACTCTCTGTCCCTGGAGAACCTTATATATTAATGAGAAAAACAAAATAGGATCTACTCTCTAGAAGCTGGTGTCTTCCAAATCACCCTGAAAAAAAAACTAGTTATGGAAAGTATAGTTACTACTATGGGTAATAGTAAAAATAAATTAGAGAAACACTGTGTTGGACCTTAAAAACACTTGTAGTGCTTACTAGAGGCCAGGTGCCGTTATTAGTGCTGAAAAATCCCTGTTCATTTAATCCTCAGGACAACCGTGTGCAGTACGTATTTTTCATTATTTACAGAAAGGAAACTAAGGCGCAGTGCGATCAAGTAACTTACTGGGTTTCCCAGCTAGGAAGTGGAAGAGTGAAGAGCAAGCAAGAGAATGTTCCCAGTGGCCACACGAACAGGCCTAGCATTTTAGACTGAAATACACTCCTGCTCCTGAGTAGTGAAGACATAGGACCACCAAGGAAACAGTGGCCAGTTCTGGCAATGGTGGTCACCACCTCCTGGAGGAGGTAGCTTTTAAAAATAATTACTTATGGAGTCTTCACTATGGGACAGACCCTGTACTAAAACCTATACAGACATTATATCATTTGAGCCTCCTACGAGGTAGGGACCATTACTCTCTCCATGGTACAGATGGGGGAAAAAAAGTACTTTAAGAAAACCTTTTGGGGACACCTGGGTGGCTCAGTGGTTGAGCATCTGCCTTTGGCTCAGGGCATGATCCCGGGATCCGGAATAGAGTCCCGTATCAGGCACGTTGTGGGAAGCCTGCTTCTCCCTCTGCCTGTGCCTCTGCCTGTGCCTCTCTCTCTTTCTCTCTCTGTCTTTCATGAATAAAAAACAAACAAACAAACAAACAAACAAACAAAAAACCTTTTGGTTATAAAACAACTTTAGATTCACAAAGGAGTTACAGAAATCATACAGAAAGTTCCCATAGACCTGTCACCAGGTTCCCTTAATGTTAACATTTGGTACTGGAATAGAAAAATATTTTATTACCCATATTTTAGATACTCTGAAAAACTTCCCCCCGAGGTGCCAACTAGCGAAGGAACTGGAAGTAAACAGGCTCTGCCCCCAGCCTATCCTCCCCGCCATCCTTCTCCAGCCTCAACTTATGGCCTCTGGCTGGGACGCAAAGGATGGGTTCTCCCAGCATGCGGCTCCCCCTCACTTTCTGGGTGACTTTAAACAAATCACTTACTCTCCAGGAGAAACAGTTTCCTCATTTGTCAATGAGACAGCTTCTCTCTCTCTCTCTCTGTGTGTGTGTGTGTGTGTGAGAGAGAGAGAGAGAGAGAGACCATGGGGTTGGGGGCAAGTTAGGTAAGGAAGGGGGAAAGGGAATCACAGATATTACTAACATTCCACATCCAAGTTCATGGGGACACAATGCACCCAGATCTACCTCTTACTTTGGAGGGATGTGGCACCAGAGTTCACAGGAAGTGAGTACCTCCAAGTCCTGTATGAATTGGAACACAGAGAAGCCAGAAACTGGGTGATCAGAAATGACAGTTCATTAAAGAAGCATCCATGCTACCTGAGAAGGAGGACTGGACAAGATAATTTAATTGGTCTTTTCTTTCTCCTGAGTATTTCTGCTGCTTGGATCTAACACATGCTACAAAACATGTCCATCTCTGAGGCTGGTGGAAGTACCAACCGCAAACACTCACTACCTTCAGTCTCTGAGTTTGTTCCAAGGACATAGAACAAAAGATTTGTGGTCTTTCTTTCTGGCCTGGGCTTTTTAAATCATAAGCACAAGAGAGGATGTTTAGATTATAGTCACATCGTGACAGAGCTGAGCCCAGATCTTGAGAGACAAATGTACATCTATCTTTCTTTCTTTCTTTCTTTCTTTCTTTCTTTCTTTCTTTCTTTCTTTCTTTCTTTCTTTCTTTCTTTCTTTTTCTTTCTTTCTCTCTCTCTCTCTCTCTCTCTCTTTCTTTCTTTCTTTCTTTCTTTCTTTCTTTCTTTCTTTCTTTCTCTTTCTTCCTTCCTTCCTTCCTTCCTTTCTCTCTGATTTTATTTATTTGAGAGAGAGAGAAAGAAGAGAGAGAGAACACAAGCAGGGGAGAGGGGGCAGAGGGAGAGGAAGAAGCAGACTCCTGCTCAGTAGGGGGCCCGATGAGGGGCTTGATCCAGGACCCTGAGATCATGACCTAAGCCAAAGTCAGACACTTAACTGCCTAAGCCACCCGGGTGCCCCCACCTGTGTTCTTTAATATATATATTTGTGGATGGGTTTGTGATTTGTGGAGCTGCTAAATTTTAGGGTCCCGGGCATGGGGTCCCTTGCCCGGGGCTAAGGGCAGTACTGAATTCACCCTGTGCTTTGAGGCAAGACTTTTCGGAGTTAGGTGAGTTTCATGTTTTAGGGCAGGGAGCTGAGGTGGAGGGAGCTGGGATCTACTGGAGGGCCTTCCACACCCTCTGGGCCTCAGGCTCCCCATTTGTTCTAGAAGGAGGCGGGGCTTCCCCAGGGCTGGTGGCATCAGCATCCAGAGAGTGAGGATATAATGAGCCCCATTGAACCGCAGTCTCCTCGCCTGCAGTCCTGACAAAGCCCTTTTCTCCCGGAGCCACAATAGCACTGTCAGGCAGGTAGCAGGGCCTGCAGCATTGTCTCCCCAGAGAAGAACAACAGGGTTCACTGTCCGTCCCAGGCTCCTCTACGAGGGGAGGGCGGTGACTTTGGAAGGGTCTGACCAGCCAGAGACAGATGGGCTCTGTCCTCAGCCAGCCAGGCTCTGGTCAGCCAGTTATTCCCCGTGAACAGGAAAAAACTAATTTTCCAAAACCCGAATTCCTAAAACTTTGGTCCTTCTAAGTGCACTTCCAAATGCTTTATGTTACAGAACAGCCCTGCCCAATACGGTAGCCACCAGCTCCACGTGACCATTGAGAATGTGGAAAGAGGCTACTGTGAACTATGCTAAGCACTGTTAATATTTTGGGCCACATAATTGTTTGTTGTGGGGGGCTGTCTTATGCGCTGCGGGATTTTAAAAAATTTTTATTTATTTATTCATGAAAGACAGAGAAAGAGAGGCAGAGACATAGGCAGAGGGAGAAGCAGGCTCCATACAGGGAGCCTAATGCAGAACTCGATTCCAAACCCCAGGATCATGACCTGAGCTGAAGGCAGATGCTCAACCGCTGAGCCACCCAGGCCTCCCTGAACAGTGAGATTCTTGTCAGTATTCCTGGTTCCATGCCAGTAGCACACACTGCCTCCCATTCCTAGGCTCCCCTGATTGTGACAACCAAAAGCATCCCAGATAATTGCCAAAATCTTCCCCAGGTTGTAACGTGCCCAGATTTCAAAGACTTAATAAGATAAAAAATATAAACTATTAATAACTTTTTATTATTGATCACATGCTGAAATAATATTTTGGATATTGTGGTTTAAATAAAATATATTGTCAAAATTAATTTTCTCTACTTCTTTTTGTAAAATGGCTACAAAATGATGGAAAATTACATAGTGGCTCACATTATATTTCTATTGGACGTTGTTATTTATAGAGGACTTGTTATATGTTACATGCTTATAAGTTATACGCATATATGTATATGCATGCTCATGTAATCTTTCAGCAATCCTGGGAAGCAGGTTTTATTATTATCCCCATTTTCCAGATGAGGAATGAGGTGCAGTGAGGTCACCAAGCCTGTAAGTCAAGAAGCCAAGAATCAAACGCAAATACCCTTTTAATACTACACAGACTGAATGTTCTAGGTCTAGTAACATGCCATGAGACTTGAGTAGGTCACTTCCCCTCTTGGCATCTTACCCCAGGTAAAAGGGCTAGACAAGATGCAGCTTGTGGTCCTTTCCAACCCGCAGAGCTGGTCTTCTGGGCAGGGTGGGGAAGGACAGATGGCTATCACCTCCCTCACACTGACCTGGAATCATGGGAATCTTGACTGTTGGCATGCAGAGGCTGGCCAACTCCTCTTCTTTAGGTGGGTCCCCAGGATGGCTGCTGTTCTCATAAAAAGCTTTACTGTCACCAGAAACAATACTTGGAATGGCCACAGGTGCACTCAGACTGGCTCTAAGAAGAGCACCATGCCCAGGGATGAGTCCACATGCAGCTGGCATCAATAACGATTATTAAAACAACACACTGTTACTGACTGTGTCCTCTGTGTGCTAAGCACTTTGCAGGCATTGGCCCACGTGATCATTGCAATCCTGTACTCTGGTACCATTTTAGGTCCCATTTTACAGATAACGGAACTAAGGTTCCGAAAGGTAAAGTGACTTTACCAAGATCATGCACAATGGTAAAGACAACATTTCAAGCTTGACTTGCAGATTCCCAGAACAGCTCTCTTAACTAAGGAGCTGGTTTGCAGAGGTCAGACGCTTCTTCCCAGACCTCTTGCTGGCCCTGCTCTGTATGGGTAGCTGGGAAGACTGGGACCATCCTTACAACCTTCAGAGTTAGAGCTGAACTAATCAACTCTCTTAGTCTGCAGAAGGGGAAACTGAGGCCACAAGAGGGAAAAGGTCATGCCCAACATCTCTGCTACTTTGTGGCAGAGTCAGAACTTTACTGATAATCACTCCAACCCTAATCCAGCACTTTTATCTCCCACGATGCTTTGTTTATGAGCAGAAAAGCCCGACCATAGGGCAAAAAATGAGAGTTATTATTTTTTGGCCACTTTTTAAGGATGAGCCAGTGCACTAAAGACTGCATACACACTGTCCCATTTACTCTTCACAGTAAGACTCTTGAGTCAGGTGCTGCTATGATGCCCATTTTAGAGATGAGAAAACTGAGACTCAGGCAAAGTAACTTGTCAGGAATCAAACAGTGCAGCCAAGATGAAATCCAGCAGGCTGATTCTAGAGCCATTTCTTGATTGCAATCCTCAGGCTGATCACACTGCATTTAGGGGATCCCTTATCAGAGGATCTGCCCACAAGTGGACGAAGTTTCAAATTCCTACAGAGGGCAGAGCTTGCTGCGAGGGATCTATGGGGAAGCACAGCATTGTTTGGCCTTGGTGTGGATGTGCGGACAGTGTAATGCACTTAATTCATGGAAAAGATCTTCAGATCCTATGGAAAACCAGCTATCGTTAACATAACAATACTGAGATGAACTACTGCTGCACAACCTCCATGTTTCAGGTTCTTTGCATGTATGAACTCTAATCCTCATGGTAGTCGTAGGAGGCAATGGAGTACCCTAGTTTTACAGCTAGCTGATGACGGTGAGAGTCCGGGAGGTCTGGTGACTTGCTCAAAGTCACACAGATAATAAGTCGCTAAGCCGGGATTTGAGCAGGTCCTCAAAGCTCTACTTCAGTGTCTTCTGTATTCCCTTCCTTTTGCTTGTCTGAGTCATTACTGGGGCTGGTGACTCAAGGTGGGGGGCCCTGGGGAGCATAGTGATGCCCTGCTCCTGCACCTGTTTGGTGCTTAGCATTTGTTCTGTGGGAACAGGGAGGACAAGGGCACCATGCGCTCTGTGGCCACAGGGAGGACTGCTTTTAAAGTGGGAAGAGTCATTTGAGAAAGGACAAACTTAGGCTCTGTTTTTTCGTTTGGGTTTAATCAATTAACCCATCTTAGGCTTTGGGCCTATCTGAGAGGTTGGTATTAAAGGGTCAGGGGATATGAGCTTCTAGTCCTCATTCTGGGACCACTCATAGGAGTGGGACCAGAGGACCAGAGGCAAGGTCCTTCTCATCTGGGCCTCAGTTTCCACAATATGTGCAATGAAATGAAGGACTAGATAGTGGTTTTTAAAGCCTTTTCTTTTTTTCTTAATGAGGTGGAGGTAAGTACCAAACATTTTTTTTTCCCCAAGGAGAAAGCTAAATGGAAGGACAACCTACAAATGTTCAAGAGGTGCTTCTCTCATTGATACAGGGCAGGAGCCTAGAACCTTGTCACCTTGGCCTCCATGTTATCCCCTGCTGCCCCCTCCCCTGCAGCAGCCACTGAGCCATCTCCCATCCATGCTAGGACTTGGAAAATCCTAGGTTGATACTGGGGGGCCTGTGTGGCCCCTGAGCACACAATGTTTGTATCAGCCATTCTTCTTATGAGATGCTCCCCTGGAACTAGTTTGGGGCTCAGAAGAGTAGCCAGAGACTTTACTGCATGGAGAGACTCTTGAAGGGATGCCTGTGCGCACAGGACCTTAATTCTCCAGGCCAACTTGTAAGGGTCCTGAGACACAGTCACGTTGTGGCCAAGTGGGTCTGAACTCTCCTGCAGGTGGTATAGTCTGAGTCCCTGGGGGAGGTTCTCACGCACTCTAGAGTGGCATTCCGTGTGAGAGGGCTGTAGCAGTATGGGGAGGGTGACGTGTTTTACTTGCCAGCCTGTGAAGAGCTCAGCCTCCTTCAGGGCTTCTGGGGAGGAAGAGCAGTTTGAGTTGTGTGTGGGTCTCACCTCCACCACACACAATGGCTGTGTGGCCTTGAGCAAGTTATTTACCTTTCCTGGGTCTCAGCTGTCTTATCTGTAAAACAAAGATAATGATGATGGTAATGATAATCATAAAGTTACCTCGTGCTGAATACCTACTCTGTGTAGATTCTGTGTAAGTGCTTTGCATTTATTACAACACAGCAAATCCTCACATTAACCTTATGAGGCAGGTGTTGTAGTATCCATTTTACAGATGTGGAAGTGAGGCACAGAGAAGATATGTGGTTTGCACAAGGCATACAGCTACAATTATCAAATGGTAGGCAAAGTTTTGTTTTTCTGACTCCAAAGCCAACATTTTCATCTGCAACATTATCTTGACTTCTTAAATTAAACCTGCCTCAAAAGGCTGTTTTGGGAATCACAAAAGACAACCTATGTCATAATCACAGAGCTGGCACATAGTATGTGCTCAGGAAATGGGTTCTGGTTCCTCATCTCCTGCTAAATGTCTGAAAGGTCCCCTACAAGCCTGAAGGAGTTGGTGAAAGTCTGTCTACAGGTCCCTTTCTTCCCAGCAAGTGAAAGTAGGGAAATGGAAGAGAAATCTATCTGATCTCAGGAAAAATTGCTTTTCTCCTACAAAAACCTTCTTTAATGAGTGTTTCCCAAACTGTGATCCTGAGACATCATTCCACATTGTCCCATGTTCAGTAAAGTTTGGGAAATGCTGCATTCTCAACCGTCCTCTGTGAGATGCTCACAGCATATTAGCATGTTAAAGACACTGAGACGTCCTGCCTGTAAAGAATCCTGCTCAATGTAGTTTGACCCAGAGTGTTCCAAATCCTGCTCATTATGGAATTCCCATGCCTCACCCCTATTAATATCCTATTAACATAATACCTATTAACATCCTATTCTAAAGAACATTCTTGGGAGGGAAGCTGATTCTTTTCCATTCATGCAGATAAAGTAATTAAAGGCCAGAGAGCTTATGTGGATAATCCACAGTCATAGAGCCATAAGGATAGAAGCTTTGTTCTCAAACTCACCACTGAGACACACGCAGGGTAGAGCAGTGGTTAAAAGCAGGAACCTGGAATCGGATGGACTGGGCTTATATCCTGCCTCTGCCATTCCCTAGCCAAGTGTCCTTGAGCAGGTCACTTAACCTTCCTGGGCCTCAATTTCCTCATCAGTCACATGGGGACAATATGGTGTATACCTCATCAGGCAAACTGGGGGATTCAGTGAGTTAATACAAGAAAAGTGTTCAGGATAGCATCTGGCATAAAATAGTTAATTGTCACTGTTCCTACTAGAGTTTGCGTAAAATGAAGTTTACCCAAGTGTCCATGGCACTGTCCGTGAGTCCGAGGTGTGGATGCTACTTTAGAGAGTCTGCTGCTGGCAGCCAGGACTCACCGGGGCCTTGCTGGAGGGAGGCCAGGGATTGCTGGCAGCTCTCTGGAGCCCCTTGTCCAGCCACAGTTCCCAGAAGGTGTGTGTGGAGGGGTGCCCTACACGCCTTCCCCTGGGGCTAGACCTCTCGGTGCTGCCAGACCCAATAGTCTCCCCAAATCTGCCTTCTCTCCCTGTCTCTTGTCTGAGCTCAGAGGAATCCTTGCTGGAATTGTCACTTTGCAAAGCTAAGACACACGTTCAGGAAGGAAAGCTGGGGTAAGCAGTAAGCTTTGTGCAAGAGACGCTGGCTTTTGAGCCAGATGGTTCTTTAGAGTCAGGCTCCAACACTTTCTAGTTTTGTGATTTTAGCTAAATCACTTAACTTCTCTCAGTCTCAGTTTCTGTTTGTAATATGGAGATAATCATGGTACCAAGTTTCTAACTTTCCTGTGAAAGTTAGTTGTGTATTATTATACTCAAGTAATAATAACTAAGATCTCATAGGTGCTTACTATGTATCAGTTCTAGCAGCCTGGGATAGCCAATGCCATAATAGACAAGATCCTGTTCTTATGGAGCTTACATTCTAGAAGGGGTAGCCATGCTACAAACAAGCAAACAACTAAATAAAAAATAAATCAGAGTATAATAATTAATATGGAGAAAATAAAATAGAGTAAGGACAGAGAATGACTGGCAAAATGGTTGGGGAAGGCCTCACAGAGGTGGTGATATTTAAACTGAGATTTGATTGATTGACAAGTAGTGATTGATTGACAAGGAGTGAACCATTAAAAAAATCTGGGGGAAGAGCCTTCCAGACAAAGGGAACAGCTAGTGCAAAGGCCCTGAGGTGCAAGCAAACTTGGTTTGTTTGAGGAGCAGAAGGAAAAACTTTTTGATAGGGGAGGTACAAGATAAAATCATCTGCTCTTAGTATAGACCCAAGAGCAATAAAAACACAAAAACTGGTCCCACAAAAACTTGTGCACAAATGTTCATATCAGCATTATTCACAGTGCCCAAAAAGTGGAAACACCACAAATGTTCATCAACTGATAAATGGACAAAGTTTGGCACATTCATTCAATGGAGTATTACTTGGCCATAAAGAGGAATGTGGTCCTAATACATGCTACGACATGCATGAACTTTGAAAACATTATGCTCAGTGAAAGAGGTCAGACATAAAAGGCCCCATATTATATGAAGGGTCCAGAGTAGGTAAATCTATAGAAACAAAAAGTAGATTAATGGTTGGGGCTGGGGTGGGGGCGGGGGAGAGGGGGGCGTAGAAATGTGGAGTGATTGCTAAAGGGTATGGGGTTTCCTTTGGGGGTGATAAAACGTTCTAGAATTAGATAATGGTGATTGTTGGACAACTTTGTGAATATATGAGAAACCGCTAAATTGTACACTTGTAAAGGGTGAACTTTATGGTAAGTGGATTGTATCTCGAGTTTTTAAAAAATCGGAGTTCTAGGCAGGGGCCAGCTTAGAAGTTATGCTTAGGAGTTTAGGGTGGGTATTACTGAGAGGCGCATTACTACAGAAGAGGGTCCTAACACACACACACACACACACACACACACACACACAGCACACAGCTGGCCCAGGGCCACACAGCTACAAAGTGGCCAAGCTATGATTCACACCTTCGCTGTCTGGTTCAAACCCCATTCTTGATGTAGAGCTTGTGTACAGCCCAGGGCCTGGTGCACATCCAACAAGCACTGCATACAGGCACGCGATGAATATATTTAGGAGCTGGGGTTTCAGTTTCCATATTCCTCCCCTCAGGGCTTCATTCTCATCGCCGCCTTCCTTCTCTGAGATGCACTCTCCCACCTGTCTCGATCCAGGAGAAAGGCCCGGGAGCAGAGTCTGCGCCCCCCACCCCTCCCCCCGGGGGGCAGAGCCACTGCAGTGGGCGCCCAAGCCTCCTCCTCTGCTGCTGTCAAGGCCAACACAGTCACACTGGAAATTCTGGTTTGTGAGCAGGGACTGGATGAGGAGCCCCAAAGGAATCCGGAGCGTGGGTTAAGGTTTCTTCACCCCTTGTCAGGTGGCAGAGGGGGCTAAGCCGCCCCTCCACCCGAGGACCTCTGCCCCGTGGGGTGTGGGGGAGGGGCCGTGGGCGGAGCCACGTCTGGATTGGCTGCAGACCCAGGCGCTGGGCCCATTAAAAAGCCACACCTTTTTTTTTTCAGTTGAGCTGAGGATCAACTGGTGATAATTATCTGCATTTCGCCCTGCAAACAAAAATGTAGATGTTTGTTTTGCGACTAGTTCAATAAATATGTTTGTGCCTCTCCATCTCGCGTCCTGCCTTCCCAGGAAGCCTGGTCTGTGCGGAGTGGTCTGACCTATAGTCACATCCTAGCAGAATCAGGAGTGAGTGGCCCTCATTTTAGAAAAGGGCCTAACTGGTGATTTTTACCTTTTTTTTTAGGGGCCCTCACATCCCTTTAAGAATCTGACAAAGATTATGAACCCTTGCCCCAGAAAGATGCACCCACCTATCTGTACATCCTCCTCACTGAATTTCAGGGGAGTCAGGTTAATAACCCTTGGCTTTTGGCCAAAGGGGGGAAGAAGTCTTAAATTTTTGAACGTGCATTTCTATTGAGACAGCACTTCATAAAGAATAGTGAAGGCTGAGAGTGATCTCTATGGTATCTGAATGGCAGCTTCAACAGTTGCATACACATGTAAAAATCCACTGATACTTTACTCTTAACATGGTTAAGTTAAGCCTTGAAGCTGCCTTCTCTGGTTAAGTCAATCTTACTAATAATCGAAACTATAAGTCATTGAGTGCTAATCCCTGTGGTGCACGTAACATACCTAACTTAAAGTCTCACATCAAAGAAAAGCATATTATCACCATTTCACACAGAGGTTTCACTGAGTTTAAGACCAAGACCATGAAGCTGGTTAGCGGTAGCACCGGAATGCAACCCCAGGCCTAAGTGACACCAAGGCTCTACTAACTATACTAACTTTCTTCTTTTCTTGGCTCCAGTAGCAGCGGGGGGGGGGGGGGGGGGGGGGGGGGGGGCGGGGGGGGGGCGGGGGGGCGGGGAATGGGAGCTGAAGTTACAGGAAGAGGAGATACTTGCTCTCCCTCATGCCTGCTTATCAGAGTTTCCTAAAGATGACCTCAGAGCTGTGACCCTGCTCCCACCTCTTTTTTCCTCAAACTGCTGAATTTCAGTTGAAATGATGGGGCTTTTTTAAAAGATTTTTTTTTAAGTAATCTCTACACCCAACATGGGGCTTGAACTTATAACCCCAAGATCAAGAGTTGCATGCTCTACCCACCAAACCAGCCAGGCATCCCTACCTCTAAATGTATGGTTTTCAAATTATAAAACTTATAATAATTTTTAATTAAAAAATTGCAGTTCAGAAGGGTATAAAGTGAAGGATAAAAGTCCACTGGCTATTCTGTAGTCAAGAGACAGTCACCAACACTAACAGATTCTTTAAGATCTATCCAGAAATTATGCACACGTACCCACAGAAGTGTACATTCTTTTTAAAGATGGGATCACATTATACAGATTGCACTTCAAAAGTTGCTTTTTTTTACCTTACAAGGTATTTTGCAGACTTTTACATATTAGTATATATGAAGATAGATTATTATATTTAGAATACTGCTTTTTAGAATATCCCAATGTACGAATATTTCCTACTTATTTAATTACAGTTCTACTGATTATCAGTAGGACAGGTTGTTTTCCGGTTTTAATATTGTGAACTCTGCTATAATGGACATTCTTGAACATATCTTTATACATGTGGTAGTTATACCTATAGGAGAAATTCTGGAAGTGAAATTTCTGAGATAAAGGGTTTGCTTATTTAAAATGTTTCCTCCCAATGGGTTTGTAGTAGGCTGAATATTAATTAGCACCCCTTCCCCATATCCATGTCCTAATCTCTGGAATTTGGGATTTTACTACCTCACATCATAAAAGCGATTTTGTAGATGTGATTACGAATCTTGGGGTAGGGATCCCTGGGTGGCGCAGCAGTTTAGGGCCTGCCTTTGGCCCAGGGTGCGATCCTGGAGACCCAGGATCAAATCCCACGTCGGGCCCCCAGTGCATGGAACCTGCTTCTCCCTCTGCCTATGTCTCTGCCTCTCTCTCTCTATCTCTCTCTGTGTGACTATCATAAAAAAAAAAAAAAAAAAAAAAGAATCTTGGGGTAGGAAGCCATCTGGGTGGCTCAGCGGTTGAGTGTCTGCCTTCAGCTCAGGGCATGATCCTGGGGTCCTGGCATGGAATTCCACATCAGGCTTCCTCTGGGGAGCCTGCTTCTCCCTCTGCCTATGTCTCTGCCTCTTTCTCTGTGTCTCTCATGAATAAATAAATAAAATCTTAAAAAAAAAAAATCTTGGAGTGGGATGATTATCTTGGATTATCTGGGTGGGTCCAATGTAATTACTAGGGTCCTTTTAAGAGAGTGCAGGAGGTTTAAGCCAGAGGAGAAAGTCACTTGAGAAGGGAAGGAGAGGCTGAAGGGACATGACTATGAGGCACAACCTCCAGAAACAGCAAGAGGCAAGGAACCGATGGTTCTCTGCAGACTCCAGGAGGAATCAGCTCTGCTGACATCTTGATTTTTAGCCTAGTGACTAAGTTGGAAGACTGTGGTCTTTTGATGTCCATAATTGTAAGGCAACACATTTGGATTGCTTGAGGCCATTAAATTGGCAGTCATTTGTTAAAGCAGCAATAAACAGGAGACCAATACAGGGCTGCATCCTCTTTAGACCAGAAGTTGTTAACTTGTCTAGATTCCTTTGGGAATATGAGGCTATCCATGAAGCACCCTCTCTGAAGTAGAAAAAGATGCACCTATATATGGGTCTACTATTTCAGAGAAACCATGGACCCCCAAAGCTCGTTCCCAGACCTCCTAAAGTTAGAGCTGTCCTTTCAGGGCCTCAGCTTTCTTTTCCTTTCCCCATTTCCCAAAAGTAGGCTGAGATTCGTGTCTGTGGTTTGAGAAATATCAGATTGTTGGGAGGAGTCCCTAGAGGTCATGTACTCATTTTAAAGATGGAGAAAAAGAGGCCTGAGGTAGAAAAACTAGGACTTGGGATGCCTGGGTGGCTCAGCGGTTACGCATCTGCCTTTATTATTATTTTTTATTATTTTTTTATTTTATTTTATTTTTTTTTTAATTTATTTTTTTATTGGTGTTCAATTTACTAACATACAGAATAACACCCAGTGCCCGTCACCCATTCACTCCCACCCCCCCCTCCTCCCCTTCTACCACCCCTAGTTCGTTTCCCAGAGTTAGCAGTCTTTACGTTCTGTCTCCCTTTCTGATATTTCCCACACATTTCTTCTCCCTTCCCTTATTTTCCCTTTCACTATTATTTATATTCCCCACATGAATGAGAACATATAATGTTTGTCCTTCTCCGACTGACTTACTTCACTCAGCATAATACCCTCCAGTTCCATCCACGTTGAAGCAAATGGTGGGTATTTGTCATTTCTAATAGCTGAGTAATATTCCATTGTATACATAATCCACATCTTCTTTATCCACTCATCTTTCGTTGGACACCGAGGCTCCTTCCACAGTTTGGCTATTGTGGCCATTGCTGCTATAAACATCGGGGTGCAGGTGTCCCGGCGTTTCATTGCATCTGTATCTTTGGGGTAAATCCCCAACAGTGCAATTGCTGGGTCGTAGGGCAGGTATATTTTTAACTGTTTGAGGAACCTCCACACAGTTTTCCAGAGTGGCTGCACCAGTTCACATTCCCACCAACAGTGTATGAGGGTTCCCTTTTCTCCACATCCTCTCCAACATTTGTTGTTTCCTGCCTTGTTAATTTGCCCCATTCTCATTGGTGTGAGGTGGTATCTGATTGTGGTTTTGATTTGTATTTCCCTGATGGCAAGTGATGCAGAGCATTTTCTCATATGCATGTTGGCCATGTCTAGGTCTTCCTCTGTGAGATTTCTGTTCATGTCTTTTGCCCATTTCATGATTGGATTGTTTGTTTCTTTGCTGTTGAGTTTAATAAGTTCTTTATAGATCTTGGAAACTAGCCCTTTATCTGATATGTCATTTGCAAATATCTTCTCCCATTCTGTAGGTTGTCTTTGAGTTTTGTTGACTGTATCCTTTGCTGTGCAAAAGCTTCTTATCTTGATGAAGTCCCAATAGTTCATTTTCGCTTTTGTTTCTTTTGCCTTCGTGGATGTATCTTGCAAGAAGTTACTATGGCCGAGTTCAAAAAGGGTGTTGCCTGTGTTCTTCTCTAAGATTTTGATGGAATATTTTTTTTAAATAATAAATTTATTTAAGCATCTGCCTTTAGCTCAGGGCATGATCCTGGAGATCCAGGATCAATACTGCATTGGGCTCCCTGCATGGAGCCTGCTTCTCCCTCTGTCTGTGTCTCTGCCTCTCTCTCTCTCTGTGTCTCTCATGAATAATAAATAAAATCTTTAAAAAAAAATTTAAAAAAAAGGAAAAGAAAAACTAGGACTAGATCCAGATCTCACAGTTCCTGATCCCAAGTACTCTTTGGCTTGAATAACCTTTGTCTTCAAGGAAGGAGGAATATGGGATGCATTCCTGGGCTCAGCTGGGGTGTTGGAAACACCTCAAATTATAGATGAGGAAAATTTTCTTAACTGAGCAAACACAGGCAGTAAAGGCCTCCCACAGGCTGGTGTTCCCCTCTGTTGGAGTAGGAAGTGGTCACATAGAAGACCGCTTCAGGGACCCCTGGCTGCAGGCTCCAGGTCCTATGAATTAATCCTGAGCTTCTCTGAGGAGCTCAAGGGCCTTTCCAAAAAGGGCTGGGATGGGGAAATAGGCCTTGCCTTCTCCCCGTTGATTTTTAGGAATAACTCAATCTGACCTCCTGGCTTTCTAAATTTCTGGGGCAGTACCCTCCAAGTTGTTTCCTCTCTCTCCTCTAGACCTCTTGATTCTTGACTCTGTTGGAAAATAGCCTTGGATTGAATGGGGAGAAGGGGTAATGAGCTCTTCTATGATATGCTTTGAACTTTCCTGGGGAATCTGAAGGGGAAACCCAGGTTGGAAAGAAGGAAATAGGACCCTTGGCTGCAGAGGGGAAAAACAAATGATCCTGGCTGACTGAACCCTCTTTTCTGAATCAGTTCCAGTCATTGGGCACTGACAATGTGCCAGGCACTGTGCTAACATGATTTGCAGCAGTCTCCCCTTAACCACAGGGATTATGTTTCAAGACCCCCAGTGGACTCCTGAAACTGTTACTGAACTATATATATATAATGTTTTTTCTTACATACATACTTAAAAATGTTTAATTTATAAATTCAACAGTAAGAGATTAACAACAATAGCAATACACCATCATAATGTGAATGGGGTCCCTCAAAATGTCTTCTTGTATTGTACTCCCTCTTCTTGTGATGGTGTGAGATGATAAAATGCCTACGTGATGAGATGAAGTGAGGTGAATGGTGTAGTGTCATGTGGTGTAGTACTAGGCTACTACTGACAACACACCAGAAAGAGGTTCATTTGCTTCCAGATCACAGTGGACCATGGGTCACTGAAACAGTAGAAAATGAAATGACAGAAAAGGGGGGATACTGTGATATTATTCTATTCTCTCAACCCCAGAAATAGGATTATCACTGTTACTATTCTTATTATAAGGAACCTAATATTCAGAGAGATAGAGAACTTGCTAGTCCCTTGCAGAGTTGAGTTTTCAAAAACCAAGTTTTTAATCACTCTCTTTCACCCCTATTCTTGGCTGAGAAGGGTCCCAAGAGGGAGAAAATCACTCCCAACTGCTCCCAGCAGGTTGTGTCTGCGCACTGTCCCCCAGCTGCACGCCCAGCCACTACTCCTGTCCGTGTCCCTCCCTCTCCTAGCCCACCTGCACAGTCCTCCCTACACCCCTGTAGGGTAAAACCATGATGCCTATCGTCCACACCAGACAATTACTCCTTTTTTCTCTTCTCTTTTATGATGGCTGCTGTTTTGAGGCAGGCTAACTTGTTGACACCAACCACAAGGCAAGCTTTTTGAGGGAGCAGGGGAATGGAGTCAGTCAGCAGACATAGATGGAACACTTTCGATGTGTCTGGCGCCTGCCGTGAAAAGCTCGGGCGCTAGGATGGTGCGCAAGACACCTGCCATCCCTGTACTCATGGATTGTACTCATCAAATGGTCACAGTGCACCGTGGACCACAGTTTTGATAAATGACCAGAGCATCAAGTAGAGGATGCACAGAGTATTTCCCAGAGCGACTGGGACTAGGTTTCCAGGAGGAAGGGCATTTGAAGTGAGGCCTGACGGGGGGCACTTGGTGGGATGAGCGCTGGGTGTTATGCTAAATGTTGGCAAATTGAACTCCAATAAAAAAAATTTTTAAAAATGAAGTGAGGCTTGAAGGAGGACAGAAATGCTTAGTCTGTGAGGACAGGGAGGTGGTGGTGGTGGGGGGCAAGCATTCCTGGCAGGCCCGGCAACGTGAGCACCTGCAGGGGGCCAGGGACAGCCTGGTCCAGGATGAATTGGAGAGGCCAGTGATGGGGGCTGTTTACCTTCCCCTGTTTTCGGAGTCGGGGTCCTCAGGTATAACAGGGGGATGCAGATTGCAGGAGCCTGTGTGCGAGCCGCGGGGGCGGGCCGGGCTGTGCTGCTGAGGCCCTTGCACCCCAGGGGGAGCAGCGAGCCTTCTCCAGCTCCGGCCTGCATCCCGGCCACAAAGTGGTGTAAGAAAAGCCCCAACCAGGAGGCTCTTTGATTTCCCATTTTCCCGTTGACCTGCAACTCCAGAAGGCAGAAATCCCTGGGTTTTATTCTGACTAATGAAGGCGGAGCTTAGTATTTTTAGCTCCGATAGCATCTCCCAGCATATTTTCCCAGGGAAGCCCCGCTCGCCCCATCCTGCCGGAAGCTCTGGGCCAGCGGGGGGCGCGCATCTGGGAAGGCGAGAGGGCTGGGAGGGAGCCCCCCGGGGGATCCGGGTAAATCAAACCAGATGGGGGGGGAACTGCCTGGGGGGGGGGGCTGGTTCCTCGCCTCCTTGCCTAGAGGGGAGCAAATGGGTCTGACCCTTCCCCCCTTCTGGCTTTACTTACACTAGCGCAGCGGGAGGCAGAGTCAGAGCCCTCCAACCATCTGCAGGGACTGGGTCAAAGGTACCAAGTATCATATGTGTCGACATCAAAGTTCTACACCACACTATTAAATGGTTAGAAAATATGCTCTGTCTTCCTGACAAAGAAATATACCTTTATAACACAAAAGAAGGCACAGGTCAGGTTGAGGGTTTTATAGGATTGGGAGCTGGGAAAAACACCAGAGGACTGAATTATTATTACATATTCTTGGACGTTCTGTTGTTGGGCCGGTGGTGTGGGGATGAAAAAAACAAAACTATAAATCGAACTCTTAAATTAATATGCATTTATACTATACATTTTATCTTTCTTGCCTTCATTTTAGTAACATTGTATGTTATAATCCAGACCTCCCAGCCTCTGGCTTTCTGGAGATACAATTGAAATAAAAATTGTATATATTTAAGGTGTACAAGGAGATGTGTGGATGCATGTGTTCACTGTGAAATGATCATCACAACTAAGTTAATTAACCCATCACCTCACATGTCACCTTTCCATTATCCGCGGGGTGAGAACACTCAGAAGCTTTCTTTCTTTTTTCTTTCTTTCTTTCTTTCTTTCTTTCTTTCTTTCTTTCTTTCTTTCTTTCTTTCTTTCTTTCTTTCTTTCTTTCTTTCTTTCTTTCTTTCTTTCTTTCTTTCTTTCTTTCTTTCTTTCTTTCTTTTTCTTTTAAGATTTTATTTATTTGTTCATGAGAGACAGAGAGAGAGAGGCAGAGACAGGCAGATGGAGAAGCTGGCCCCATGCAGGGAGCCCAACGCGGGACTCGATCCCCGGGCTCCAGGATCACACCCTGGGCCAAAGACAGCACTAAACCACTGAGCCACCTGGGCTGCCCAGAAGCTTTCTTTATACCATTTGTGCTCTATTGTCCGTTAGACCAGATCAGACAACCTTTCTTGAGTCACTGTAACTCTTTGGTTTTCATTAATTTTAGTTTGAAGAAATTCTGCTCTGGTAAGAGGATGGCACCTGAAATTGTCAATAGGATTTTTTAAGCACTACTTAAAAAATAAGCAAGGTATTTTACCGATCACATTCAACTACTGTAATGGGGTCACATATAATAACAGAAAATATTACAAAATATTTTCATTTTATTATACAAATATCCCTTACAATATCATTTTCACTGTCTCTTTGCAGCATCTGGAGCATATAGTATTTCTTGTTTTTTCAACTTTTTCAATTCTGGGATTGATAAGGAAACCTCCCTAAAAGTGGCCAGTGGATTCCCTTGTTCTGATCTTCCTCAGGACAATACTTTGACCATGATGGCCAAAAAATAGTTTGTAAGCAAGTTGGTTTGGCATTATTTGCATGTGAATCTTCTTTGTCATGCAAAGTATTTTTTTGTTTCACTGTTTCGATTTCTATTTCATTAGAATGGCATTTTTGTGGCATACATCACATGCATTTTCATTTGAGGAAAGCCAATTTCTGTAAAATCTGTAAAAATATTTGCGCCCCCTTGAAGCAAATTAGACAAACCTAGATGACTTTGATTTTTTTGGTAATGTCAATAATAGTAAGCAATAATGCAGACCAAATGACTATAGTGTAAATTCAAAATGAATTTTATTTTCTCATAAGACCACTGCTCACTTTTTTGAGGATGTTCTGTGTCTTTATTTAAATTTTCGGTTCAGTTCTTTTATCCTATCTAAACTAAATCTAATTACTTGAACAGCATTTTGTCAGCAGTTCTACTGTCTGAAAGTGGTTATAATGTGAAATGGTTATAATGTGATATGTGTTTCATCAAACATTCTATCTTTGAACAACAGCTCCATAAACTGTTGTAGGTAATTTTTGTTTGTTTCAAAAAAGGGGACATCATTAGAGGCACAGTTGTAACCTATGTTGCCTAGTAACAACTTCAAGCTGCATGCATTCTGTGGCACAAAAACACTCCTGGATTTTTGGTTAAAATTGCCATTCTCGTAGGCTTGCCCTCTTTCCTCACCTGTATGCCTCTACAGCTCAAGCTTCCATGCCTCCCAAGCAGAATGCATCCCTGGGGCCAGTGGCAGCACAGTGCACAAAACCTTCACTACACTTGGAGGTCACTGCAATCAAGGACATGGCCTAAAAATAAGTGTGAAGCTTCTACTGGGGCCTGAACAGCATCGGTCACAGGGTGGATGTTTAGGATCACAGGCTACCGAGCCAGCACCAAGCATCGGATTTTGAGGGACGCAGATGCACAAGGCTACTTCACACGTGCATTGTTTTGCAGACTGTGACTGACATTCAGGGCCTGGTAAAGTGTAGGGTTAGGGGCAGGAGCAGGTTTAATCTAAGCCGGTCAGGGCCTCTTCTTGGCCAACATTTGATTTTGGAAAATTCTTTCTCTTCAGTCTTTTGGTGCCTGCATCTCCTTGTGTCCAGATGCTCATTTTTCAAGTTTAGGCAGAAATGGAACCTCTTGGGCACCTGGGTGGCTCAGTGGTTGAGCATCTGCCTTTGGCTTGGGTCATGATCCCGGGATCCTGAGATCGAGTCCCATATCAGGCTCCCTGTGGGGAGCCTGGTTTTCCCTCTGCCTGTTTCTCTGCCTCTCTGTGTGTCTCTCATGAATAAATAAATAAAATCTTAAAAAAAAAATAAATGGAACCTCTTCCCTGAAGTCCTCCCTGATATGGCCCTCACTCTATCTTACTCCAACGGGAAGAACACGCTTTCCTCTGATCTTAAGAGTCACCTGGTGTGACTGTCTCTTGGGATCCCTTTAGGATAGAGGTGCTGCAAAGCATATTGTTATATGCTTAGTGGTTAAGACCTTGGATCTGGATCCAGACTTACTGGACTTTGAATTCTAGCTCCTTTCCTTACCCTTTATGAGATCTGTGCCTCAGAATTTGGCACAGGAAATGGGAGTAAATAGCAGTACCTACTTCCTACAATTTGTGACATTTAAGTGAATAAAGAATTTAAAGCATTTTTTTTCTGATGCCTGGCGTAAGGAAGCTCAATAATTGCTAGTGATCATTAGAATTGTCATATTCTCTCCGTCACGTTCTTATTCACGATATGGTTTTATTCCTTCTAGAACTCCAGGAGTTCCTTTAAGTCTGTGACTATGATCAGTTTTTAATCATACAGAGTCTTGCAAATAGTATTCAAGATGTGTTCTCAAAGCAATGGTATCCCAACCTTCAAACAAGTCCAGGGCCCCCAGAGACAGAGGCTTTTTCAGACCTAGACTTTCTCTTCCCTAGCGTTATGAATTGTGTTCCCCACTCCAGAACTCCTGTGTTAAAATCCTAGCCCCCAGTACCTCAAAATGGGACTGTATACAGAGACAAAAACCTTTATTTAACAAGGTAGGTTAGGCAAAATGAGGCCATATGAATGCATCCGAATGCAATACATCTGGTGTCCTGCTAAGGAGAGGAAATCAGGACCCAGACACAGCCAGAGGGAAGACCCTGGGAAGACAAAGGGAGAAGGTGGCATTTAAAAGCCAAGGAGAGGGATCCCTGGGTGGCGCAGTGGTTTGGCGCCTGCCTTTGGCCCAGGGCACGATCCTGGAGACCCGGGATCAAATCCCACATCAGGCTCCCGGTGCATGGAGCCTGCTTCTCCCTCTGCCTATGTCTCTGCCTCTCTCTCTCTCTCTGTGTGACTATCATAAATAAATAAAAAATCTTTAAAAAAAAAAAAAAAAAAAAAAAAAAAAAAAAAAAATAAAAGCCAAGGAGAAAAAAATAAAAATTAAAAAATAAATAAATAAAAGCCAAGGAGAGACTCTTAGAAGAAACTAACCCTGATGTTACCTTGGTCGTGGATTTCTAGCCTCCAGAAAGTAAATTTCTGTTGTTTAAACCATGGGGTCTGTGCGATTTTGTTATGGCAGCCTTAGCACATGAATATGTTCTGCTGCCCAATTCTCTCCCATTGTGAAAATGTTTTCTCCCTTCCATCTGAAATCCTTCAATATTTTGCCAGGTCCCTGCTTCCCAGATTGTGCCCAGGCGTTAGGACTGCCTGCGAGTCAGTGGTCCTTCTCTTCTGTGAGTCTTGTTTTTGTTATTTGTATACATCTAACATGGACTTCTATGTTCTTAGGCCAGTATTTTTCAAAGCATGTTCCATGAGAGGGTCACTAGTGTTGCAGAGAAAGGTGTTCCCGAAGTCATGGCCACTAGGCAATGTGGTTATTCTAGGCTGATTAGGTGCCGCAGGACTCACAACACTGGAGATCTTCAAGAAGGGAAAGAGCGTGAGGCGTTCCCCAAACCCAGATGGCCACAGAACCCCCTTTTCACTGAGCATCTCTCAGGACTATACCAATTGCATCCCATCTACACCAGCTCAAATATACAACCCATAATGATGAGATTCCTTGGAAGGTGGTGACACATGGCTGAAAAAGATTGCAAATTTGTGAGTCAGGCCCCTCAGAGTACCCCACTGGGACATTATCGGGAATCGGGATAGTAAAGCTGGAGGGGACCTCAGATTATTTTGTCCAAGTTGAAAAAGAGGGAACCAACGACCTAAGAGATTAGAGGGCTGCCCAAGGCCAGAGCCAAAGGGGAGTCATAATGCCCTAGGACTCATCTTTAGGAAAGTTGCTGCTCCATTAAATATGAGACTCCAAGTACTGGTGTTGGTTTTAAACTCAACCTTCTAGTGTTCTGGTGTCACCCTTTCTGATGAGGGGGGAGAGGTACCTTCAGCCTGGGAACTCCCCTGACACCATGCTGGGCCTTTTTCCTGATACCAGGCTCTGCTCTATCTTACTCACCCAAAAACCTGAAAAGTCCAGTGGCCCTAAGTCTAGGTTCGGGGTCTGGCCTGGCTGATCAGTTCATGCCAGCATGAGAGAAAAAGCTCAGGCTTTGAAACTGGGTTCAAATCAGAACTGTCACTTAGTAACTGTGCGGAAACACACTGCAGAGCCTCTCTCTCCAAGGTGGGATCTATAACACACAGAGTGGCTGCAGCTGATTCGAAGAAATGGAGGGATGGGTTTTAGCACGGTGTCTGAACACATCAGGTCTTGTTAAATATTAGTTCCCAACTCTCCTCTGAAACAAGGGATCATTCAGTGAGACTATGAAATCCTGAAGAGCAGGAACTACCAGCCTGTATCTTGTCCAGTGTAAGTCAGTTGGTAAAGGTCATGCCCCCAGGAGAAAGCACAACAAGCCATTAGTTTAGGATGCACTGACCTGCTTCCTATTCCCTATCTCCTTCCATTCTCTTTTGGGATGTTTTCTTAGTCACAAGTGTTCATGTGACCTTCCACAGATCCATGAGCCCTGGAATAAGACCAGGAATCAGGGCCAAGATGCTGGTTTGGAAGCAGTTTTAATGGAGATGGAAATGTTTATCAACTCAACACAGATACCCCAAAATACAAAGCAAAATATCATCTTCAGCTGCATAGCAAATATGGTTTAAGAATTTAACATCATTATTTGATCACAAGCGTAAATAGAAGTCAACATAAATAAATGTAAATTCATTGTACAAAAATCCCCAACAACTCTTAATACAAATATGGTACATTTGACAGTTTCTGAAACAATTTTTTTTTAAAACTTTTTAAAACCTAAGATTTTTTTTCCTGGTTCTTAGACACACACAAAAAATCAAATCAAAGGTGGCAGGAATATCAGAGAGGAAAGAATATTAAACCTGTTTGGTATTCATAAATAAATGCTGCCAGCGAGTGAGGGAAATGAAATGTCTCTCCTTAAGGTGAAGACCTCAGTTTACCAGGGTCCAATCTCCTGAAGATAATAGGATTCTACCGAGGGGGTCAGATTCAGGTTTACGAATGCAGGACCTAGGGGCTGGCTGTTGAAAAAGCAATCCCATCAAACGGATGATCCAAATCTCCACAAAAGCAATGGTCAAGGATTTGGAATAAACTCTAGGATTTAATAGTTGGTCGCCTATCTGAAATACCCACTGTCCCCAGACGGGAGTGAAAATTCAGAACACTGGTGCTTAGAGACTTTAATGTGGTTTTGGAAGGCATGTTTGACCACGTGGCATAGCCTCTCCCTTTCGCCTTTGGGACACATCTATGCTCATCAAGAGGAAAAAACAAAAAAATCAGAATAGGATAAGTGGCAAGTCCAGACGGGAGGCTGCCAGTTTCCACCCTGGACGGTAGTTTTCCTACCCTACAAATATCTTCTTTCATGGCTCAGAGGGAATTCAAAGTCCAAGGTGGGGAGTGGAGAGACCCTCTATGGCAGTGGTCCTCAGATTTCCATGTGCAACACAACTGAGAGCGCTTGTGGGAAGTGCAGATCTCCCTGCTACTCTCAGAGATGCAAACTTAATTGGTTTGGGGTCAGGCCCAGAAATCCAATGTGCTCGTCTCAGGACATCCTGATGTAGGCTCTTGGAGCACACTTGGTGAGCCCCACCTGGCTCCTCCCTGGTAAGCAGAGTGTATCACACAACCCTCTTGCTATGGACTGTTTTTGCTCTTTCCATGGGGTTAACATGGGCCATCTGACTAATGGTTATCATTTCCATTTATCTGCCCTGAGGGAGGAGGATCAGTGCCGTTCTATTTTTCTCTCCTTTCTTTGCCTACCTGGGTTGGGGGAGAGATATTAAATGTCTCACTTTATATTTTCTTACAAGCTCAGGGTCACAGGCTCCCTTTGAAGAAGAGATGCTCTGTAATGAGACATTCTGCAAAGACTTTTGGTTCAGAGAAATCGAAGTAGGTATGCCCCTGTGAGCAACACCACATGCCTCAAAATCTAAGTTAAGGAACACTAAGGACGTTGAGAGCAAGAGATAAAACATCCCAAGGATCTTTCAGCTTCTAGGACGATGAAAGTCCCGATTCACCAACACAGGATTCCTTTTCTGGGAGTGTATCCTGGTATTAAAAACTCATTGACAAGTGTAACTTATATTCCTTACCTCCCTGACCCCAATATGCTTTGGGCTTCTGTTGAAATAACCTCTTAATAATTTCTTTCTCGTGGGAGTTTGCCTTGATGAGAGTCTGTGCAGAGAAGTGGTCCCTAATTTGGTCACCGGCTAGTGCTGAGGGCAGTACAGCTGAACCGTTCGGTGCTGCATTCCCAGTGTCCAGCTACTCACGGTATTTGCTTGATGAATAAAGGAACCACTTCCTCATCAAGCTGAGATGGTCTAAGAGCTTTTTGTTCGGGGCTAGGGAATTCCTGGCTATGTCAATAAATACTGCTTCTGTACAGCAGGCCTGACCATCTTCCTACCCTAATTCCACTCAGTGAGATACAGCTGTGAATGCATTTCTGAGTTCTCCCTTGGAGCACCCTGAGAGGGGAGTGTGGTTTGGGGAGTTCATGGAAGGCCCAGAGCCAACACCATCTATCACGGTGCCAGTACCAGGAACCTTGTCTTTTGTCTCCCATGGCTCTCAGCGTCTGGTCCACAAGTACTGTTGGTGGTAAGGGGCCAGAGGAGGGGAAGAAGCCAAGAAGTGGGACACGCCTGTCAGGTCAGACTGATATCTTGAGGTATAGCCATGCTCTTGTCTCCAGCACTAAGACTTCCCTCCTGAGGTCACATGTGGGCACCAAGTAGGAGGTTATCATCTGGGAGGAGGTCTTGAGAAGCAACCACGGATGGGGGGGCAGGGCTGTGAGATGAAGAAGGGGTGAAACTAGGGCTCTTAACACAGCTGAGGGAAAAAAGAAAAGAAAAAGCACATACTGCCCTGTTTCTTTTCATTTTTGTTTTCATTTACGCTATGGAAAAACCACCATGGAGATGTCATGGGAGAGCATGCACAGGCCCAGCCCTTGGGAGGTGTAGATGTGTTTGGGGAGGTTCTTGTTTGCTTCCAGGCTTATCCCATGTGCTGTCCAGTCAGACCCTGCTGCAGGCTGGCCATGGCTTCCTCTCTCCTGGTGCTTCTTCTCTTCCAGGTGAAGGATCTGCAGGACCTTCCACCTAGCAGGTGGTGGCCAGGGACTGGTGGATGGGTGGCTGGAAGCAACGCACATGCTCTACGGTGGAGCTGTCCGTCTCCACGGATTTCATGTACTTGTTCAGGATGGCAAAAACCTCATTGTTCAAGATCTGGTACTTCCTAATTCTGTCGGCCATCTTCTTCAGGGGCTGCAGATGGACAGGGATGTGCAAGTTAGGGGCAGGAGGAGGGGACAGAGAAATAAAAAGCAAGAGCAAGAGAATTCAGTGAGGTTGGGGTCCAGGGTCCTGATGCTTCAATGATCAGGATCCTCTCTTGCTTAAGACCTTCTGTGGGTTTCCAGAGCTTAGCAATCAAGTGTTAACTTGGCTATAAAACCTTTGGTCTGTTTCAAAATTTACTACAAGGCTACAATAATCAAAATAATATGACACTGGCATGAAGACAGGCCTATAGATCAATGGAATAGACAGCTCAGAAATAAACTCTTCCATATATGGGCAAATGATGTTTAACAAGGGTGAACAAGGGTGCCAAAACCGTTCAGCAGAGAAAGGACGGTGTTCTCAATAAACGGTGCTGGGAAAACTGGATATCCACATGCAAAAGAATGAAGCTGGATCCTTACTTTATATAATATACAATATAAAAAAACAAACTTCAAGGTGGTTTAAAGACCTAAACATAGGATCTAAAACTATAAAACTCTTAGAAGAAAACAGAGAAAAATCTTCATGACATTGAATTTGGCAATGATTTCTTAGACGTGACACCAAAAGCATAAGTAATAAAAGAAAACACAAACCACATCAAAATTGAAGACTTATCTGCATCAAAGGACACTATTAACAGAGTGAAAGGACAATCCCACAGAATGGGTGAAAATATCTGCAACTCAAATATTAAATAAGTGATTAATATCCAGAATATATAAAGAATTCTACAACTCAACAACAACAACAAAACAATCCAATTAAAAAGCAAACAAAGGACTTGAATGGACATTTCTCCAAAGAAAACAAACAGCCAATAAGCATGTGAAAAGACGTTCAACATCACTAAATCATTAGTGAAATGGGAATTGAAATCAGAATGAGATATGACTTCATATCCATTATGATGGCTATTATCAAAAACCCCAGAGAACACCAAGTGCTAGGAAGGAGGTGGAAAAACTGGAACTCTTACGCATTGCTGGTGGGAATGTAAAATGGCGCAGCCACTACTGAAAACAGTATGGCAGTTCCTCAAACATTAAAAATAGAATTAGCGTGTAATCCAGCAATTCCACTTATAGGGAGATACCCAAAAGCACTGAGAGCAGGGGCTTGGACAAATATCTGTATACTCATGATCACAGGAGCATATTCACAATAGCCCAAAAGTGGAAGCAACTCAAGTGTTCATTGATGGATGAGTGGATAAACAAAATGTGGTGTATACATACAATGGAACATTATTCAGCCTTCAAAAGGAAGAAAACTCTGATACAAGCTACAGCATAGGGGACCTTGAACACATGATGCTAAGTGAAATAAGCCAGTCATGAAAGGGTAAATACTGTATGACTCCTCTAGATGAGGGACCTCGAGTCGTCAAATCCTTGACACGGAAGGTGGAAGTTAGGGTTAGGTGGTTACCAGAGGTTGGGGGGAGGGGAGACTGGGGGGTTCTTGTTTGGTGGGTGTAGTGTTTCAGTTTGGGAAGCTGAGAAAGTTTTGGAGGTGAATAGTGGTGATGGCTGCATGACCGTGTGAGTGAACCTAATGCCACCACGCTGTACACTTAACGATGGTTCAAATGCTTAGATATAGCTTACCATAATGGCCAAAGAACCCCTTTATGAGGAGGCTTCTGCTTCCTCCTCCTTTCGGCTGGTCCTAGGGACCTAACTCTTTGTTCCAGCCATACATCTTCATGTCTCTGGGCCTATGCTACAGCAAGCTGATCCCTCTTATCTGGAATATCCTCCCCACCCTGCACCCCATATTTTGCCTGGTTTATTGGCTGCTGGTCATTCTGGACTCAGTCCAAACATCGCCTCCAGGGAGGCCTTCTCTGACCACCCGTTGCCTCAGCTCAGTTTAGACAGCCCTTTTCAATTGCCCCTACAGCAGCCCCGCTTACCCTATGATGACGCTTCTCCCATCCCTGTACAGGCACAACTTCTGTGTTCAGTGACAGTCTGTGTGGCTGCAGTGCCAGCATCAGCAGTCTGGCTGGCACAAGATAGGGGTAATTCAGGTCTGGAGCCTGGCCCGGCCCTGCAGGGTGACCTGATTCATCCCAGCAGGTTATGAGCAAGTGACTCATGGCTTCCTACGAGAAGGTCCCCGACTGCTGAGCATCTTTGTACCTACCTGTGGTGTGGGGACTTGGCCTCCATAAACAGTTCGCCCTCCTTCGCAGATGAAAGCCTGCTTGTCAGGCCTGGCCCCACTCCCCAGGCCCCAGCCCTTAGCTGCTTACCACATTCTTAATGACCTCATCCTTCCCATCTTGCCTCTGTACTTTTAGCAGGTGGTAACAGAAGTCAAACAGGTCAAAGCGACGCTGTTGTCCCAGCAGGACAATGATGGAGCAGCCAGCCCAGTTCAAACCGTCACCAAAACATTGCCTGGGAGTGAGGAGAGAAAGCAGCTGGAATGAAGGGCAGGGGAGGGTGGGGGAAGATCCTCATCTTGGGCCAGGAGTGTAGATAGTGAGCCAGCCAGTCCCTGGGTCAATCCTCTCAATCTGTAAAGTGGGTGCAAGGTAAGACGTGAGCATACATTTGCTTTGATCCAGGGACTATGGATATATTACAAGTCTCTCTAACCACAGAGAGGTGCCAGCCTGTCGGCCACTGATGATGTATACACTTGGAGGGAAAAAATTCAACCATTCCTTGAGATTTCTGTGGCTGATTCGAATTTGGATGAGAATCTGTCTCGCCTCTGTAAGGGAGCCAGAGGAATGCTTGTGAAGTGAAGGACCCTTTTAAACCTGCAGACCAAGCGGCCTGTGGAGGCTGAGCGGGCAGGGACGGGTGTGCTGTGCGGGTGAGCAGCTGCTGCTGGGCCGTGGGCGCTGCAAGTCCTCTGGGTCTGGGAAGCTCAGCCTGCGTGCCACAAGCCCCCGACAGCATCCTGGGCAGGTCCAGAGGCTGCGGGGTCATCTCTCTGCTGTTTTTCTTATCCTCGAGCAGCAGCTGCAGCCCCCTGGGCAGGCTTTCCTGTTTCCCCATCACTCTGGCTAGAAGCGCAGGCCCAGCAGCTGCTCTGGAAACAGCTTGCTCAGCCCAGCCCAGTCCCAACAGCACTTCCTCAGGGAAGCCTTCTCTGGCCTTACTCGCTCATTCTCAGGGGCTCTTGGCTCCTGGAGCAGAGACCTTGTCTGCCTTCTTTATTGCACTACTCTTGATGGGTAGCTGGGTGAGGGAAGGAAGAACTGGAATCTGCTTCTGTCTTTTCTGATGACAATATTGGGTTCCTTTAGAAGGTTTCTTGGTTTTCAAGAGTACAGGCCTCACGAGCCAGGCTAGTATGAGCAGTTAGGGCATGACGCTCTCCTGAGGAGGCACTTGTTGCTTTTCCTGGAATGTCCTCACCTCCTAAGAGCTGAATCCCAGGCAATGTTCAAGGCTCAGTTCTACTATGTCACTTACATTCCAATAACCCACTCAGCTCTCTTCTCAGGCACCTGTTGCCCTTCCTGCCTTTGCTGTATGAGGCCAGGAACCATCTACTTTTGCTCAGCACTGGTTTCTGTCTGGCACTTGGCACACAGTATGTATTCAATAAATAGTTGTCAGACAATCTGTCCCTGATCACTTTTCTGGTTGAGCCCTGGTAGCTTGGTGACTCTTGGTGGGGGGAGACATGGAAGCTGGGTGATGACTCGCCATTCCCCGAGGGTACTCACTCAGCCGTGAACTCGTTGGTCCCCACGGGAATGCAGTAGACGAACTGCATGGCGCTCCAGAGCCGGTGGAACTCCACACACTCATCGACGTGCATGACTCCATTGGTGGGCGGTGGGCCCCGCCAGATGGGGTC
The DNA here is from genome assembly GCF_053574225.1 of Canis aureus. NCBI lineage: Eukaryota > Metazoa > Chordata > Mammalia > Carnivora > Canidae > Canis > Canis aureus. Next base: position 54,617,829 of record NC_135614.1, read on the forward strand.
CTGCAGGTAGCTCCGAATGCGTGTCAGGATGACCTCAAACATGGACAGGCCACAGCACAACCGCTCTTTGGTCAGCAGGTCGCCCTCCCGAGCGATGGCGATTTGCTGGGAACAGAGAAGTACATAAATCTTCTATCCTCACCCCAGACCCCATCTTCCACCTCTCACCAGAGATTCCCATACCCTAGGGCTGGCTGTACCTGGACATCTCACCCAGAGCTGGGCACTAACTTTGTAGGTCCTAGTGCAGTAGCAGGGAGTCTTGTGATAAGACTTACTTGTGGTAAGTAAAATCTAGGAGCCATCAGGGAGGAAGAGTCAAACTAAAAAAAATCCCAGTCTACTACATAATGAAATGCTATGTATCCACTGAAAAGACTGAGTCGTTCACACTTACTGAGAGTGTGTATAATACATCAGGCCCTGCTCTGAGCTATTTATTCCTCATACCAACCCCAGGAAATACATGCCATCGGCATCCCCATTTTACTGATAAAGAAACTGAGGTTCAGAGTGGCAGCCAATGAGTGGTAAAAGCTGGGATTTACATCCTGACTGTCTAGATCTATGAGTTAAATTGTTAAGTGAATATAAAGCAAGTTTCAGAAAAGGATGTATGCTATAATCCTATTAAAAACATCAACAACAACCAGGAATGGGATCATACCCAAAAGACTTGCCATACGTCAAAAACTTGGCACTGCCCAACCACCCAAGAAGGAGGACACAGTCGATTAACTTAATGTCCAAAAGGGAAAAATAAACCAGTTGCTCAGCATAAATAAAAGTATTCCTGCAAAGAAAACAAAACAAAACAAAAAACAAAAAACAAAAAAACCCCCCATCAACAACATGTCATCCACAGGCAAACAAACAAAACTATATGTGGGGTGTGTGTGTGTGTGTGTGTGTGTGTGTGTGTGTATAAACTAGTTTAGAAGGAAATGTCAACTGTGGAACAGATGGGCTTGGAGAAGCAGGCAAGATTTTCTCTTTTTACTTTAAATATTCCTGTACAGTTGAATGTTCTACAATAAGCATATGTTAGTCTTTTAAAATTTGCCACTGATTTTACAGGATCATTTCCTCCCATTAGAAGTCCTCTGGCCACTGTAAGCTATCTCTATTAATAATTTAAACTGGCTTCACATCTGGGTCCTGGTTATTGCATAACTAATAATCAGCTCGCTAGACAAGCACATCAAAACACATTACCGTCTGCATTATGAGTAAAAATGTCTGGGGGTGGAAGTCTCAAAACCATTTGCAAATAGTAGATAGATTTTAAAATTTTAAGTCAAAGTAAGGTCTCGAAAGCTAGGGACATGGCTAGAGGAGGCTGTCCTCTGAGACGGAGAGGCCCATAGGGCACTCATGGGGTCTGCTCTCCAGAGGGAAGTCTCTCCAGACAGCTCATTTTATAGAGTACCTGGAGGAAGTCTACCTGACTTCTCCCTGTAAGGTCCCACTCTGGAACCCCTACAAGGAGTGCAACCTCTAAATTAATCCACAGGGGGAAATAAATCAGGAAACATAACCCTGGGGCGTGTTAGAAAAATGGGCCATGAGCTTAGTTGTCATGACAACCATAAACTGAAAGAAGTCTAGGACAAAAAATGTGAATTAGGGAAGACAACATGTGTTTCAAGCATGAAGGAGAGGGAACCCTGGATTCACGGTGACTCATCTTGATTCCGTAGGCAGAGAAAGCTCCTGAGCAGAGATGAGACCACTCGAGTTGCCACAGTTGGCTAGAAATAGGTCTTAAAAAAAAAATCCTGAACCTAGTACTTGATTCTGTTCTTACATTAGGCAACACTTTACGGTGGTATTTGGACCCTGAAAGGGCTCTCCACTTTCTCCATCTCTCTCCACTACAGAGAAGATGGTCAGTAGATAAATAAAGGACCCATATTTGCTCTCAAGTCATGAATATTCTTCATAAATTAACACAGAGACTTCTGGTTTACTAATTAATCTCCTGTGTATCTAGTTAGTCTGAATCAATCCCCAGGGCCTGACAACCATGGTGGGAACTAAAAATTAGCAATGGGGTTTATAAATCTACAGACAGACTTTGAACTCTGGTGAACAACCAAAAGGGCCCCTGATGGAAAACATTTAGGGGCTTTGCCCTTTCCTCAGAAAATCATTCACCCTTCAGTTTCTCCTGGGAACTGTAAAAGTAACACACAGTCACTTGGGTAAATATGGAAAACCACTTTCAAAGAAGTCATAAGAAAATAAAAATCTCCCATAAACCCCATTACCTAGGAATCAGGTTATCTTAAAATACCGATCTGTGATTTGTGTTAATGTATGTGTGTGTGTGTGTGTGTGTGTGTGTGTCTATATTTAATAGAATTTGGATCATATGGTCTATCTTGCTTTTTTTTCTCTTTGGATAGCAGCAGCTTACAAAACCATTTCCTTCAATATTTTCAGTAACATAATTTTTTAATGGTTACATAAAATGGCCACTGATAGATCACCATTTATTGAGTCTTCTACTCTTACTGGTTATTTTAAAGTGTATACAAATTTCATTATTAGAGACAATTCTTAAGCAACTATCCTTATACATAACACTTGTCTCTGATTATTTTCTTAGGATAAAATCCCAGGAGTAGGACTCCACAGTGGAAGTGAGCACATATTTTAAAAGACTTTTGCAACATAGTAGCCAACTAGACCAAAAGAAAACTGCCTTAAGTCTGCTCCTTGTACACTTTCGCTGTTGGCATTTATACTTTTTAGGGTGTCAGTTTTCTTCCATGTCCTTTTTCTTATGGATGTGTCTATCCTTTTTGGCTTGCTTTGAAAAAGCGTATTAATGACTATTTGCAGCAAAGGCCACCACTTTGAGACTTGGTGTTATGTACATATATATATTGTGTGTGTTTCACATAAATCTCATCCATTTCTTTTCTATTCTACTCAGTGGGGGGGATTTTTCTTCTTCTGCCATTCTTCTCTGAGTTAACAAGGGAATAGAAAAAGCATTGTGAAAATAAATGTGGAAATAAATTTCTGCACAGAATACTCTGATTACATTTAGTACCCTTTGGAGGAGAATGATACCTTGATAATCCTTTATATAATCCTTTGTGTTTTTTAAAAGTCTTTTACTTGTCCTTGTTTATCATAACATTCATGAAAGGCAGCTTCTTTTTTTAAACATTTTTAAGATTTCATTTATTTATTCATGAGAGACACAGAGAGAGAGAGAGTGGCAGAGACTCTCTCTCTCTGCAGAGGCAGAGGAAGAAGTAGACTCCCTGTGGGGAGCCGATCTGGGGTCTCCAGGATCACGCCCTGGGTTGAAGGCAGGTGCTCAACTGCTGAGCCACCCAGGCATCCCTCATAACAGGCAGCTTAACGAAGGCCGCAAAGCAGGTGTTAGCCCATTTCAAAGGTGGGGAGACAAAGGCTGAGACATTGTCTAACACCAGATTATGCATTGGTTCAAGTGGGAAGCTGGGATGAGGCTCCCTGCTTTCCACGATAGCACCTTAGCATGTCCCAGAAATAAATGCAAACAGTGCAACACCATTAAAACCTCTTGACTTTAAACATTTATTTGTCAAAACCTCCTCATCACAGACTTAGCTATTATGTGAGTCTCCTGAATCCCAGCTAGCTTGGAAGGTAATATTTCATTAGCTTTTCTTTGATCTCTGGGACGGCTAAATTTTGGGCTATTCCTTGAGGGCCGGGTGCCTTAGAAAACTGGCACTTCCTCTCCAGCAGAATGTCTAGGCTTTTGTTTGTTAAAGATTCGGCATTTGACAAATGGAGATTTCTATCAGTCCCAAGGAAATGGTGTTCACCAGAACAGGGAAGGAATTCACAGTCTTCTAAGTGGAAACACATGCCAAACCCTGGGTGCGAGAGGCCAGATTCTTGTAGGATGACACCAATAACAGAGCAGACACATTTATATGTCGCTCGCTGGCTTGGGGGATTTCTCCCTAAAAGGAAATCTTTAGAGGACTCCTCTGTTCAGCCTCTCAAGGCCAAAAAAGAAAATGTGTGTACTCCGCAGGATCTGAATTCTCCCTGTGGTGACTCAAAGAACCCAAATGCCACTGAACATTTAGTCACCATTTCCAGTAGGAGGTGGGTGGCACGCAGGTGGTCTGGCGAGGGTTGCTCATCAGCGTGACACCTGAGCAGATTGGGTCCTGCGATGTGCTCCAGATACTTGCCCTGATTTTTGAGAGAAGAGGCTGCCTTCTGCCCCCTGCTGAGGGTGTGAGTCCTTCAGACTCCTCAGCTTTTGTGATGAGAACAGAAAGGATCCCTGGAATGCAAGTCCAAGTGAAGATCTGAATCCTAAACCTTTTAAAAAGTTGGCAAAGGTGAATAAAACAGACCACCCCAGCTTGTCTCACCGGGATGCCCCAGTTCTCCTCCTTCAGAATTCCTCCCCCAGCCTCTCTACAATGTGCCAGTTACTCAAATCAGTTTGAAAGGAGCCAGCACATGCTTTTGTTGCCTCCCTCCTCTCTTCTCTTCTTTCCTGACTCCTGCCACAGTCTCTGAGTTCTCTGAGGCAGGAGTCCTGCTCTACTCATCTCCATGTTCATAGCAACTGGTACTGGTTTGGAAAAGTTAATTTTATTTTCAAAAATTTTATTTTTATGTAATCTACACCCAATGTGTGGCTCGAACTCATGACCTTGAGATCAAGAGTCACATACTCGAATGACTCAGACAGCCAGGCACCTCTGTAAAACTTCATTTTAATTACAGAATTAATATATGAGCTTATTTGCTTTTGAAAATATTAGAAAATTACGGATAAAGCTGAGGTCTCCTGTGGTCATCATTCTATCTCTGTCTCTTTCATCTCTCTTCAGAGAGTGTCGCCATTACGGACCATGAGTATGTCATGTTTTAGGAAAAGTTTCACTGAAAGGTTTTTGTTGTGTGCTTTCTTCCCCTGACCACGCACTTATGATCTGTCCACACTGTCGCACCTAGATCTCATCTTTCCTCTTCATTATTATGTAGCCAGTAGTCAGCATTCAGATAACTTTAAAACCTGCTATTTAGTCAAATAACAACCTCTACTGGTTGTTTCTGTTTTTTTTTTTTTTATTTTAACAAACAATGCTATGGTAAACATCTGTGTTCCCATAAATGTTTTTCTAGCAAAGATATCCAGAAGTGAACTGCTGGTATTTGGGGTGTGTGGGGTTTTAATTCTCAAAGAGGACTTAGTAGAATTCCCAATACCTAACAGGAGCATATTAGATACTTGTCTGACTTCCTTGTTTCTTGGAATAATAGTTGATACAGGTGAGAAGAAAGAACTCAGGCCTGAGAAACAGCAAATCTCATTCCAGACGTGACCCTGCCACTAACAGGCTTTGTAGACATTCTTCCCCACTGTCTCTCTGGGCCTCAGTTTCCCTGCCTGTAAAATGAGGGGGTTGGACTAAATGCTTTCCCTAGAAAGTTCCTTTTGGTTCTCAGAGTCTGTAATGGAAGGATCATACCTGAGGGGTCCCCAGCCGCTCTATCAGTGGGACCAGGTGAAGCGGGGCATACTTGGCTTCCAGGCGTTTCATGCGGACCTCCAGACGCTCCCCTTCTGCAAAAGGAGCAGCAGAGCAGAAAATGAGATTCAGGGTGCCCTGGGGGAACTGAGGAAGGAAAAACTCTGAGAGGACCGGTGATGTATCTGTGTCCAAAACATGCATGGACTGTGTAGAACTGTTCTCCTTCATTCTAAAGTGTGATCAGAACTCATTATAAGGAAAAACATTCTGTTTTCTCTGTCCAGTGATAGATTATATATACCTTGTGGGGTGGTGAGTTCCTCATCATTCAAAAGAGTTAAACCAAGGCTAGGCAGGAATGCACTAGGGATGATCTAGAAGCACCAAGAAACAAGGCTTGGAGTATCACTTCCAATTCTGCAATTCTGTGAATACTGAATAGCTGCCCAAAGCTTTATTTAACCTTTTGCCTTTCTGACTGCAGGTCTGAGTTTATTGGGATTAAGCGAGCATGAAGTTCAAATGCAAGTTGGCTATGTAGCTGTTGTTAGTGGTTTCTTACCTTTGATGTAGACTCTAGGTAAGATATTCTGGAAGGGTGCAGCATGGAGCAAATCACAGACTTCCTCCTGAGACTGCAAACAGAGATAGAAGAAAAAAAGGGAAAACAAGTCACATTTTAAACCACAAAGAATTTTCACTCCTAAAACCTTGAGCATGAGCACCGCAGTCAGCCAGGGTTCAAATTTTGGCTCTTCCTCTTATTAGCTATGGCACCTTAGGAAAGTTGCTTAATCTCCTTGAGCCTATTTATTTATCTGCAAAATGAGGGCCAGAACAGTACTTATTTAAGGAGTTTTTGTAAGGATTGAGTGAGAGAATGCATAACCATATAGCATAGTCCCTGGCACGTCATGAGTGTGCAATACATTTTCATTATAATCTTATAAGGAATTTGTTGAGGATTTCAAATGAGTGACAGAGGAATTGAAGAGAAATGATGGGCCCCAGACTCTTTGTCTGTCTGGTTGGTTGTGAGGCTTGTAGGCTCAAAGCAGGTGGTGGATCAATCTGACAATCCACTCATGCAGATGATTCTGTGAAAAGCCTGTGTCTGTTTGGTTTTCTCCACACCAGACACCAGCTAGTGAGAAAAGAGAAACTAGAACCCAGGACAGATATGTTTTGATGGTGACTTGTTATGCATAGAAGTGAGCTTTAAAACAGCTTAAAAAAGAGGGGAAAGTCTGGGGAGAACAGACATGTAAGAGATGGTTTAATGGGCTTGCTGTCCGGGATCAGTTTACGATCACTGGATTTCAGAACAGAAGACGGGATAAGGGGACCTAGAGAAGCCACCCTCCATGGCTCGTGGTTTCTCTTCTTTAAACTGCAGGGATTTGGATTAGGTAAGATCCAGGCTTCATTCAACTCTGGCACTCCTGGATCCTAAGCATGTGAGAAAATCAGGATTGTGAGTGCTCTTGGCTTTCCTCACCCAGGCATGGGTGGAATATGCCATCCTAGAAATCTGGAAGGCTGGCTGCTCAAGAGGGGAACCCCAAAACTCCTTTTTTATTCTAGGTCAGTCCTTGAAATGATGCTAGCAGAGGAAAGACAAGTGAACCCTTTGAAGGGACTGACCTGAGTGTAATTCTGTTTCTTAGCCAGAGGGGAAAATTTCCCTCTTTCTTAATTAAACTATTTCTCTCATAACCACTAAATCAAATAACCTAGTACTGATAGTTCTCAACTCAGGTCCTTGGATTCATCATTAATCTAAAATTTGGCTTACTGGTCATTCAGGCTACTCTTTAATTTACTAATTAACATTGTTTGACTTTTCAATGATGAACCAGCCTTGCATTCTGGGAATAAACCTCACTTGGTTGTGATGCATTATCCTTTTTATACATTGCTGGATTTTATTTGCTTATTTTTACTCTATATTCATGAGGGACACTGATTTGCTGTTTTCTTCTTAAATGCCTTTGATTTTGGCATTAGGATAATGCTGACCTTCTAAGACAAATTGGGAAGAAATCCCTTCTTTTCTGCATTCCGGAAGCAACTGTGCAGAATTGGATATCCAACTGTGCAGAATTGGGCACTTGAGTGCCCCAAGTCTAGAATTGGGGTTGGTGAAAGGACCCATGTCCTTGATAAAATTTCTTTAATAGACACACGACCATTCAGGTTACCATTTTTTTCTTGAGTAAGTATTGGGGGTTTGTATGTATCAAGGACACGGCTCCTTTCACTAATCCCATGCTCCAGATTGGATATCTAACTCCTTGCTGGATATCACTGCTTGGATATTCCACACGTCAACATTTCCAAAGCTGACCTCTTCCCTTTCTCCCTGGGGTTCCTCTGCTCCCAGAATGTCATGATCATCTCCTTATCTGCCCAAGCCTAAAATCTGAGGCTCATTTTTTCTCTCTTCTTCACTTTCCAAGACCATTAAGTCCTCATATCTTTTGCTTCTTTCTATGTTCCTTCCTACTGACCACCACAATGCTCCGAACTCCTTAAGCATGAGGTGCTGTCTCTAGTTTTGCCTCTTCACCCCACTGAGTATAACAGTTTCTCAATAACTGATTAATGAATGCATATTTGTTATCTCATATTTTCTTAGATGAATAAATTTGTTTAGCCACATAACCAACCTCCAAGTATGAGAATATCATTACATACACTCACCCAACAGATATTGGTTGAATGCCTGGCACTGTTCTAGGCTTTGCAGATATGATGTTGAACAAGTTAGACTAGATCTTTGCCCTCATGGAATTTATGTTCTGGTTGATAGAGACAGATAAAAACAAGCAAACAAATCAGAAAATTTCAGATAGTGATAAAAGAAAATAGGGTAAGAGTCTAGAGAGTGACTGGGCATGGGGAATGGACTGCTTGAGGAAGGGTGGTTAGGGAAAATCTTTCTGAGGGAGAGATATTTGAAAGAAGATGGAATGAAGTGAGAGAGCCAGCCATGCAGATATGAGGTAAGAGCATTCCAGTACAAAGGCCCTGGGGCAGAAAGTAAGCTGGACCATAGAGATACCATGCTGGGAATACAGGAGTGGTATGAAGTCTGGATTTTTCTAAAGTGCGACGAGGAACTATGTAGGTATTCTCAGCAGAGGATTGGTTACAATAGTTTCAACTGCCAAATTTTCCTCTTTCTTCTTCTCTTCCAAAAATTTCAGTTGCTCCTACAAATGTTTTCTTACTAGAAAAGTTGCTCGTTGCATGGACTATCAGCTTTCTCTTTTAATAATGAGAATAAAATTGACCTTGGGTACCACCTCAGGGGATGGAGGAGAGGAATGTTCTGGGTCCTCTACAACAGGAGCAATGTTATTGCTTTACTCATTTTACATGATGAGCTTCTCCTTCAGATTTCTTTGGGAGGGACAAGAGTGTTCCATTTATCCCTCTCTATACATCCCCCTGTCCTCCAGTTAGTAACTATAGGATCAGAGGTGCTTTGGGGCAAGTGGAGGCTTCCTTGTGGCATGCTTCCTGTGTGCTCTCTATCTCTTAATGCAATTTGCTAATGAAGGTGAGGAAAGGCAGAAGGGTGTGTTTCCTAATAGAGGTGGGAAAGTGTCTGCCTGAAAGGTCCCAAAGGATGAGCTATGTGGTCATTTGCATAGTGAGGTGGCTACACACCTCGCAGCACCTTTTGGGGAAGGTATCTATTTGGCATTCCTTAGATGAGGCCATTGCAACTAATTAAAATGTCCGGTTTAGGGGACATAAAGTCTTATGTCAGGGAGGCAAACAAGCCTCCATTGTGGGTATCCATGCTAACGGTCAACCTCCTCCTTATTTAATATCTATCTTAAAGGATCCACACTTGGACTTCCACTGTGCCCCTGGAACCCTTGGCCTGTGAAGCGCCCTGAGTATGGGTTTCTTCTCCATTCACTCCCGGTTCCTTCTGCTCCAGCCATAAAAGCTTTTGTTATTTGAATGCCCTATCTGTGCACCCATCAAAGAGTTTTTTTACCTTCTTTCTGGAATGCTCCCTAACCTATCTTTTGCCCACACTCTCTTTGCTCCGTAAATTCCCACACTCCTTTCAGATCTTAATTCAACCATCATTCCTTCAAAGGAGACCTTCTTAACCCCCTCAAGAAAGGGGGGTCTGAGCCTGGGCACATTCCTTTGTCATGTGTCCTCAAAGAATCAAGTTCATTTCCTTTCAACACCTGAACTCAATTTATTTTATACTTTATACTTGCCTACCCATGACTGTTTGATTAATGTCTACCTCCCCCTACTGGAATTTAACCTTCATGAAGGTAGGGACAATGTCTTATTCTGACCGTATTTTATTCCTAATAGCACAGTGTCTCATAGATAGCAAATGCTCAGTAAGCATGTGCAAAAAAAGCTAAATGTTGGGACACCTGGGTGGCTCAGTGGTTGAGTGTATGCCTTTGGCTCAGGGCATGATCCTGGAGTCCCGGGATCGAGTCCCACATCAGGCTTCCTGCATGGAGCCTGCTTCTCCCTCTGCCTGTGTCTCTGCCTCTCTCTGTATCTTTTATGAATGAATAAATAAAATCTTTAAAAAAACAGCTGAATGTCTGCAGCATATAAGGGAACTAAAACTTAGGACAGAATCTCTCCTATTTGGGGTGTGGGCCCATATTATGCAGGCCTGCATGTTTCCTTTTATTACTAAGGAAAGTCCTCTTCAGTTTTACTGATTACTCTATATAAATTATATGAAGCATTAATGTGTGGTGGGATTTTCAGGTGTCCTTAATTTTCTATCCCTCTCTCTTTATGTTTTTTCTTACTTGTATATATTTACTGAATTTTTTAAAAAAGATTTTATTTATTTTTTCATGAGAGACACATAGAGAGAGGTACAGACAGCAGAGGGAGAAGAAGCTCCCTGAGAGGAGCCTTATATGGGACTAGATCCCAGGACCCCAGGATCACAGCCTCAGCCAAAGGCAGATGCTCAACCAATGAGCCACCCAAGTGCCCTATCTACTGAATTTTCTATATTGAACATATATTACTTAAATTAATTTGAAAAACCTCTGGAAGTACCTACTTTCTACCTTTAAAATATGGAGCTTTGAGGGTTTTGAACTGGAATTAGAAGGAAGGAAATGAAATCCTAGCATGCCACTTGATCTAGCAAGGAATAACATCTGCACAGACTTAACAATGTAAATAGTATATATTTTTGTTTTGTTTTAAGCTACATTTAAGGACAGGTTACAGATGCAGAAGAAAATACAAGGGTTACAAAAATACAGCTTTGACCATATAATAGTAAAAGTGAAGCTGACGCGAGGTAAGAGGTGGAAGTGTTAGAAGTGGAAGTTGCGGGGTGTGTGTGTGTGTGTGTGTGTGTGTGTGTTAATTTCCTCATCTTGCACAGAAAGGAGTCAAGATACTAAATAATGTTACTAAAAGCAGCAATGGTGGTATATTATCTCTGATTCCAAAGGAAGCAACAGAAGTAATAAGTAACATAATCAAATATTAAAGAGGAAGAGAGAGGAGAGATTTAAATCAGCTAAAAATCTCATCTTTCCAACTAGGGAGTATAAGTATTGTCTAGAGTTGCCAATTAAGAAATAGAAGCTATCCGATTATTAAGCAGCATTATGGTGAGAACAACGAGAAGAACCAGAAATAGAAATGATTACAACAAGTTGCCTTGGGGACTGGGATACAGGTGGGGAGAGGTGCAGCAGAGCCAAGAATGATGTTTCTCATCATAAACTCATTTGTATTATTTGATTTATCATGTGCAATTAAGAACAATTTAAATGGAATGAAATGAAGAGGTTGGATTAAATGGTCTCTAAGGGTCTTTCCCTAGAACTGAGAATCTATATCAACATGTTTGCTTTGTTCTTCAGGGAACGAAAGGCAATGAGCATTTACTGAACACTAACTATGTGCCAGGTGCTTTGTACCCGTCATCTGCTTTGCACTTTAGAATATCCTATGAGGGTAGCTCTTATGATCTCCCTCCAACACACCAGGACATTGAGACTCTCGGGGAGGTGACATTTCCTATACAGGTCCACATGGCAATAAAGAAGCAGTAGGGCTGACAGGGTTAAGAGCAAGAGCCACTTTCCTTTGACACCCATTGCTTCTCCATGGCAACCCATGCAGCCAAAGCCTGAGGAAGTGTGGAATATTTCCCCCCCTCATTATACATGCACATGATGAAAAAAAAAGCATAGTTATCAAAAATAAAAACAGGAGATTGGTTAAAATCTCATCACCTGAGAAACTTTTTAGCCTCACATCTGATAGGATTACATCATTTGTTGCTTTATTTACTGGGCTTTTAGTCACAGCTACTAACATTCTTGAAACTTAAAAAATTCTGACACACACACACACACACACACACGCACAAATATGCATTTTGAAGTATGAAGAATCTTGAGCTATCTTCTAGCTGATAAAACGGAGTTACTAAAACTACTCTTCTGCAACCCCCAGACATAACCTCTATTCTGGATTTGTGTAAATAATTTCTTTGCAGGCCACTCATTTTTTAAGGTCTGCTGGTTGGATACCAAGGTAAATAATAACTGGATCACCCAGGGTAATTTACACCTATAAATTCCTTCTTTCCCCACCCTCCTAACTTCCATGCATCCTCATCCATCCCTCAGAGCCCCACTCAAGCTTCACCTCCTAGGTCGTCTTCTAAGACCCTCCAGTCTACAGTGGTTTTCTTTTTAAAAACTTAGCAAAATCCTTGTTCACTCAGGCCCCATAAGCTGTCTGTAGGTTGAGCTAATCTAGCCCCAGACCAGGGCCCTAAAGTCTGTGGTTCTGAGGAAGAATCAGAGCAGTGTCTCATATCCTATGATACCACTGACTGAGAGAGAGTCTTCTTGGAGGGACCAGTTATATGCAAGACCCACATTTGCTCTGACATGAGAGGACAACAAAAAGAATATACAGAGCATGGGTATAATATCTAAAGACCAAGCAAGATCTGAACACCTTCATTCTGGCTAGGATATAGTCAGCACAGAAAAGAAAGAAGTCATTCATTCATTCATTCAACAAATAATAGGCATCTATTATACACAAGTCTCTCTGCAAGGGGTGGAGACATGACAGTGTTGGGGGCAGACCTGATGCATGGTACTTGTCAAGGTGATGAGGAAAACAAGTAAATGGAAAATTGTGGCAAGTGCTAGAGCTGGGCCATGCATGGGGCTATGGCAATGCATAGGGAAGGCTCTTCAGAGAAGGGAATACTAAGCTGAGACCTGAACCAGGAATAAGTGTTGGACAGTTGAGGAAGAACACTTCCTGCAAAGGCCAAAGAGTGACAGGGACCATGGTGGGTGAAGGGCTGACCACTGAATAAGAAGCTTTCCATGCTGGAGGAAGATGGCATGAGCTGAGGGAGAAGGGGAATCAGGAGGCATATGCAGAAAGATCTTAGAAGCCTTGCTCAGGCATCTGAATGCCACCTTGCTGGTTTCCATCAGGGAAATCTGCAGTTTCACCTTCTGTCTGTAAAACAGAAAGGACTGGGGTAGTGGGATGTGTGTGTGAAAAGAGGTGTTGGGATAGTCTAAGCAAGAGAGAGTAGGGAGTGGTGGCAAAGGAGACAGAGAGGAAGGAGCAGACATCGGAGACCTGGATGACAGATGGGATACAGGAGCAGAGAGGGCAATGACACCCATGACCACTTGCTCATAGGGTCCAAGGACACAGTGGGTTTGCAGGGAGCAGGAAGTTGAGATCAGATCTGGGTAAGGGGATTTTCTGAGGTCTGTGCACGTTCAAGAGAAGACATCTAACAGGTAACTAGAGGTATGGTATGGGGCCCCAGAATCTGAAGGGTAGATCCGAACTTGGGAATCATCAGCATGAAGATGAAAACTGACTCCAGGAGAGGCTAATACACCAGTGTGAGGGTAGGCATGGGTGGGCATTTCTCAAAGTGACCAGACCCTTACACATACTTCAGCTCTTCTGACTTCAAAGAAAGAGAGGGTGCAAAGAGATCAAGGCGAGACTGATAAATTCTGGACACTTCCATGTCTACCAACACACTATGTGATGAGAGAGGACAGGCCATCTTGCAAACCAGGTGTGGGGAGGAAGGCTACTCCTACACACTTGGTGCTGCCTCTTTCATCCTTCCTTCACTTCACCAAACATCCACTGATTACTAGCTCTGTGGTCTGACACCCAACCTAAAGGCACAGAGGTAAGGATGGTGTCCTCTACAGGGTAGAGAGGGGCCTGGATGCTGCAGGAAACACAATGCCAGGTAAGACCAGAAAAATTAGATTTGAATGAAGTTTCCAAAGTAGTGGAGGAAGACAGCCCAGGACACCTGTGCCTGGGAAATAAATCAAAGGACTCTGAAGACTGGGAAGAAGGACAGTGACATCAAGTTCCTTGTGGAGAGCAGGCATTTGATAAGGTATGTGCTAAACTGGAGCTGGAGGGGAGGAGATGGTAAGGGCTTTGGGATGGCTGGAGAGAATGGGCCAGGTCCTGAACTAGGAAAGGTGCAACCACAGACAGAGGAGAGATAAGATCAAAATCAATGTGAAGCAGGAAATCATCTGCTGGGGCTCGTGAGGGAGGGGTGGGCTGAAAAGGCTGCAGGCAGTCAGGAGCCAGGCTCTCCATCTTGGAGACTTGTCAGAAAGGCCCAGCTGAAACCTACTTGCTCTGGGAAGAGGAAAGGGCCTGCTTATGAGGCTCTGGTGACTTTACATTCATCACTTCACTTAACACAAAGACTATGAAGTAGGAATAGGTTTCCTCTGTAATCTGGAAGTAGACCGTTCCTAATGAAACCTTTCCTAATCCCAAATGGCATACAGCAAAGAAGTAATGACACTTATTTTACATGGAAAAAAATTCTGAACATTCCCAGACCCCAAAAACAACCTCTCTCAGGCTTCTCTGATACTTCACAACACATCTTTAAGGGATGCGTAGAATAGAGATGAAGCACGGATAAAGCACAGCTCAAAGCTCCGGCAGCTTGATGCTGAGATGCTGAGTGGAGTCCCCGGGAAGGGGTTTGGTGCAGCCACTCATGTGCTGCCTCTAGACGGACTTGCTGCAAAGCAACAGTGAGTGCGGTTCTTGCTTTTCACCTTTTTTCCTGAAAGCAATATCCCCTTTGGATTTCTGTGGTTCGTGAAAACAGGTACCACCGTAAGGTCTTTTGTGAAAGCAAAGGGGCAGAATGCAAACTTTTTTTCAAAAAGCAGGGGATACTTACATTTAGCCCCAGCATTTTGGGGTGTGGAATCTAAGGCTGAGAGGATTTCATCCCTCTCTTGGAGTCTCATAGCTATTAAGTACAGAGGCAAAGCTTGAACCCAGGATGTCTGAGTCCTGAGATATTCCTTTCCAGGAGCACCTGGGAGTCAAGCTGATATCAGGCTGAAACAAACTGATGAAACTTGGCCTGGCCTTTTCCTTTGGCTCCTGATGCATTTCTGGGCTTATTCTGTGCAAGGTCTATAGATTTAGTGACACTCTTTCTTTAATTGTAAGGCACTGTGTATTCTTCTGGATATGGGCAGAGTATAAGTAAAAGACCTGAGATCTCTCAGAATTTTCTTGCTGACCTGGGCCTGGCTACTGGGCCTCCTTCCTAAACCAACCTTACCCTGTTCTTTCATTCTGCTCTACTGCTGAGTTATATAGCCTTGAATGAGACAGATCTTTCTTCAGAGGGACAAAGGCAGGTCAAGAGCAAGTGCCTGCAGCAAGTTTCAAAATGGGAATGCTTTTTTTTTTTTTTTTTTTTTTTTTTTAAGTTGCAAGTGGCCAGTTAGAAGCTACTGGGTGGTAAATGTCCTTACCATCTGAGTTTCCCTGGCTCATCATTAGATCCAGTGGACCCTGTCCCCCATCCCCTAGGACACATCTCCTTCCCAACCACTAGACTACACACCACAAATGCGAAGGCCTGGTCTTGATGTGGCCAATGCAATAGCAAAGGTCCCAGGGAATGACATTCATTGCAAATCACTTGGAATGAGAAATGAGCAAATTCATGGACTGGAAAAAAATGGAATTAAGCCTGAGCTTCAATTAGAACAAAGACTCATGGTCCTCCTTGAATCATGCTGCCTTGAAGCAGAAACAGCTGACTGGTTAATAATACCCAGTTCATGTCCTATGGTTTGCCATATTGTTATATTGGACTTTGCATCTGACCAAGAGGAAGCGGGCATTTCAGCAGCCTCCTAGATACTAAAGCACGACAGATTCTAGCGCCTAGAATATACGACGACTAGGCAGTTTCCAGTGGGGTCTCAGGCCACTTTACTTTCACTGGGAGATAATACCATCTTGTCAGGGTTTGTGTTTATTTTGGGGGGGAGGGGTTAATGATTTCCAGCAGAGATGACAAAAAAGAATCACCTAGGATTGCTATGAATGGTTTAAGAAGAGAGAATACTGTCTGCTCATCCTAGGGAAGGCCAAGTATACTACAGACACCAGAGACTGACTGTTTATAATGATCATTTTCTAGCAGATGTATTTTGTTCTTTAAACATCAATATTTTTATTTGAGAGAGAGAATGAGCAAGGGGAAGGACAGAGGGAGAAGCAGACTCCCTGCTGAGTAGGGAGCCCGATGTGGGGCTCCATCTCAGGACCCTGAGATGAGGACCTGAACTGAAGGCTATACTTAACCAATTGAGCCACCTGGGTACCCCTCAAACATTAATATTTCTAAAAATTTTTAAAAAGATTTTATTTCAGAGAGAGAGCGAGCACATGCACTAGCATGAGTGGGGAAAGAGGCAGAGGGAGAAGCAGACTCTGCTGAGCAGGGAGCCCCACAAGGGGCTTAATCCCAGGACCCTGGGATCACGACCTGAGCCAAAGGCACATGCTTAATGGACTGAGCCACTCAGGTGTCCCAAAAATCAATATATTATGATAACATTTCAAAAGAAAGAAGTGAAACATCTTCAGGAAGGAGACCTTTTCATGATTTACCTGCAGGCAACATATATGCAAGCAGTGGTCCAGGGGTCCTCTCCCAATAATCCATGACTCAGGCAGTGGTTGCTTTCGGAAAGGATTCTGACAACATATTCAGGCTCAGCAGGATTGATTTTTAATGTCTGCCTTGGGCTAGCATAGGGACAATGGCACTTAAGTCACAAATTTGTTATTCTTGACCTCTAAAAACCACCACCAGCACCACCACCACCAGTTACTTATGTGTGTTAACTGACCTGATATTTGTCATTTTCTTTTGGAAATGCATCAAATACTTAATTTAGGCGAGGACTGTCCCCTGAAACTATTAATTTGGCAGATATTCCTCGGGCTTTACTAAGATACAATTGACATGTTAATACCATGTAACTTTAAGGTGTACAATGTGATGATTTCTTAAAAAGGTTTTATTTATTTCAGCGAGAGAGTGACAGCAAGAGCAGGAGGAGGATGAAGGGGAGGGTATAGGGGAGGGAAGGGGAAGAAGCAGGCTCCCACTGAGCAGGGAGCCTGATGTGAAACTTGATCCCAGGACCCTGGGATCCTGACCTGAGCTGGAGGCAGATGCCTGACTGATGGAGTCACCCAGGCGCCCTTGTGATGATTTGATGGTTGTGAAATGGTTACCACCACGTAAGTTGGTGAACACATCTTTCACCATCTTTCACAATTACCATTTTTGTTGTGGTTGTGGTGGGGTGATCATTTAAGATCTACTTCCTCAATGGCTTTCAAGTTTACAGCACAGTATTGTTAACTCTTGTCACCATGCCTGGACCTTACACCACAGCGGGTATGTTTTTAAAGTTGTTACTCTAGCCCCTTTCTTTTTGTTGCTCAAGTATTTACGCTCATTTTTGGAAAAAAAGAAAAAAGAAAAATGCAGATGCATTTTATTTTAAGGAAGAAATTTATAATCCCACCACCTGGGGGGTCATCACTGATAACCTTTTGGGGTTTATCCTGCCAGGTTCTTCTACACGTATAACATTTAAGTATGTATTTTAAAATAGTGGGGTATAAAACACCTACTCTTTTGTAATCTCTTTTCATCACTTAGCATATACTATCAACATCTTCCTATGTGCAGTACAGAGTTTCTCATTTAATGTGTGTCTCTGTCTTTGTTTTGGCCTGGAGGAGTCTTGTTTTCCCCACATCCTTTCCTGAGTGACCATCTTACTTACTCATATTATTTGATAAATGATTACCCACTAAACTACTGGCTCTCACAGCATTATCTTTTTCAAACGCATCTCAGCAGACTTTGTATTTTAGTGAGGCTTTTTTTTAAAGATTTTATTTATTCATGAGAGACACAGAGAGAGAGGCAGAGACATAAGCAGAGGGAGAAGCTTCTCCTTAGGGAGCCCAATATGGGACTTGAGCCCCGGACCTGGGATTGCGCCCTGAGCTGAAGGCAGATGCCACCCAGGCGTCTCCAGTGAAGCTTTTAAAGATCAGATAACAACAACAACAACAAAAAATAAAGATCAGATAACATTTCAAATCAAAAGTCTCTAACAGGAGGATTTCAAACACTGTTGGAAATGGGAAGAGATGCTTTGGTTTGGGGGTGGTGGTGAGAGTCTTCCTGGTACCCCTTGAATTATAACACCAAGGAAGTAAATGTCAATAGGCATTACGGTAGAAACCAAGGAGGTAGGATTTGGCTATACCCTGACGAAGACCTCCCGTGTACCTTGGTTTCCTTATTTGTACACTGACCTTCTGGGTCTGATGTGGCTAAACTGTACACAAGGGAGAGGGTATATAATAAGAGATGAATGAGGTTGGAGGAAGAGTCATGGCTGAATTTTCTGGGCCCCTGCGTCAAAGCTGGGGGCTAGAACTTAAGTACAATGAGAAGCCATCTGTCAGTTTTAACCAGGAAAGTAACATGATCTGATTTATAATTGTCTGAAAGTGCTTTTGCTGCTAAATGGAAAATCAGCTCTGCCATTTTATTCCCCAATGCTTTAAAATTCCATCCTCGACAAGAAGGGTAAGGCAGTGACCCTCAAATAAGCTGGGTCTGAGACATTTCTCTTAAATTGCACACAGGGAGAAAGCATTATTGCTTTCTTTTCTCTAAAGGACCCTGAAGTAGAGGGAAAGCCTCCCCACCATGGCCTATAGGAAGAGGCCAGCTGACAGTGGCATTCTGGGAATTCTCTTAGGGCCACTCACAAATCCCATATGGTCTCTTTCTAATTTGGATTGGACAGCTTTCCCGACTTCATCTGCCTTTCCATGATTCTACACTGGTATTTCCTACTTATAAATCAAATAGATGGGTAGCATGAGAGTCGTGGCTGAGTTCAGCACTAGCAGATGCCTCTATAAATTAAAAAAAATGAGGTCAGAAGTAGCTCCTAAGCATACGTTATCAAGAATAAATCTCACCAACTAGCAGAACTAGCTGGAAAAAACAAAAAGCCTCATAACTTTTCTTCCTCCTTACACACTGTGACCTTGTCTGCTTAGTGATCTATTTTCTTCTTAACTTTCCAGATCCCATAATGAAGTTTCCTTTCTCCCATCTTGTGAAAAATACTGAACATATAAAATATTAGAAAGAACAATGCACATCCTTATACTCCTGACATAGTCACAAAAACCCTTTCTTATACCATTTCTGCCTTGATTCCAAATGTTTTACTGAATCGCTGAAGGCAAGTTGAAGTCATTGCATTACTCAGCTTTAAATACTTCAGCATGCAACTCCTAAACCCAAGATTATCCTCCTATGTGACCTCAGTATTATGACTGCCTACATTAAAAAATTTTTTTAATATCATTTAAGATACAGTTGATACTAAAATGTCCTTAGTTGCCTCTAAAACGTTCCTCTTATAGCCTTTTTTTTGGAACCAGCATTCAACTATAATGATTTTTCTAAAGTGTGAAAAAAGCATGATTGTTCTACACAAAAGGACTTCCATGAATTTCTTGTTCGGGACCTGCTTTGTGCTTCTGCTTCTGCATGGGGTTCTCTCTGGCAGGAGCGTGAGAGTGACCAGTGCGATTAGGTCACTTTTGCACTTATCAAGTGCCACACTAATGCCTGTTACTCCTACTGCTTAGGACAACTACTGACACCTCATGGTTATGAGAGCAATGATCATTAGATGATTAATAAGAACCAAAACCTACTATGAAATTGCCCTATCAACAGAGCAAGTAAAAGTGAAGAGGTTTTGGAATCAGGACACAAAAATCTTTTATTTTAAGGGACCCTCATAAAAATTCTTCAAGGGAGGAGTATTTTATTTTTTGTATTAGCTTCAGTTTTAAGATTTTCCTTTGCTATGTTACTTAAAACTCCTGGACCATGAGGGATTTTTTTTTTCCTTTTCAGTTTTTTTGGGGAAGTACTTTTAACTACTGATTTAAGTTTTCTTTTAAATTTTTTTTATTTTTTAAGTATACTCTTTGCCCAACATGAGGCTTGAACTCACGACCCTGAGATCAAAAGTCGCATGCTCCAATGACTGAGCCAGCTAGAAACCCCTGACCATGAGGGAGTTCCATCAAATACCACAAAACTTCACGTTCTCAACTCACTCAGCCTGAGGCTAACTGAGGACTTGGTTTCTCTTGTGTAATAGATACCATACAGATTCAGGATACACATTTAGGAAAAACAGTGTCAATGTGATCCTACACAGATCGGATTCACATTCAACAGCATTAAACATTACCTTTAGGCTCCATGTCTGGGTGGAAAAACTATGTATTAGTTTTGGCCCATCACCTAAAGGGAATCGTGAAACTAAACTCAAAACAGTATTTTCCTAACATTCTAAGTTTTGAGGCAACCAAAAAACAGTAACACTAACACTAATATTTTATGTTTTTGTCCTTGTCAAGTGAGGGTGCAGAAATGAGCTGGGAACTGGAGGCTCTCAGAAAACTCTGGTTTTCTGGTGGGAAGAGTGTGTGTGTGTTTGGGGGTGGGGTACAGGGCCTAACCAGAGCCCAGCATTCTAAACATTCCCTTATATGGATACGCATAGATGGCTTGTGAAGTGTTTCCTGCATGCTGATGTTAAGCCCCAAAGATCAGGGCCTGTGAAGCAGGCAACAAATTAGGCTTCCCACAGCCAGCTCTGTACAGCAAATATGAGCTACAGCTTCCACCCCTGGTCTGGGATTCCAGGTGCAGTGGAAAGCTCAACTGTGATATATTCCATCTGCTCCTGTTCCGTGGGGCCCTCACTTCCAGGAGCTCTTTGTAAACCTGGCCAAATACATCAGTAACCTTATCTGGTTCTGTGTATCTGCGTGTGTGTGTGGTCTTTTCCCCGCCAATCTCCGCCTCACTTGAATAATGCTGTATATTACCATGTCTCACCTCTGCTCTTTCCGCTCCCCTCTGAATTGTCAAGGGGAAAAATAATTCTTACTCTGGATCAGAATCATGTCTGGTCAGCTGGGAAAGATCTACAGCCAAGAAACAGGCTTAGAACGTAGCTCAGCCCCCTCCCCTTGGAGCACATCAATGTCTTCCAAGGCTGGCACTTCCTAAAAGGTGGGAATTGGGGATGCAGGGAAATGATATTTAACAACAGTGAGTCACGGTGAGGAAGTTATTTCCTTCTCAGTTTCTGACAACTTTAGTGAGAAAGTCTCCATTTGGATCCAACACATCTTATCACCTCTCTAACATTTGCTAATCTCCATTTTTAACAGAGAGAGCAGCCCTTACACTCAATGGCCTGTGCTGGTAGCAGCTGGAATTACATGAGTTTGGTTAATTTTAATTGAATTTGTTTTTTTGGTTGCTTTCTAATGATGGCAAGAGTTAATGATTTTTTTTTTAATGGAAGTTTCCTTTTAAAATAAATTTAAGTTAAAAAGTCAATTTAAATACAACTGTTTTATAAACAAGAGGACTAGTGGTCTGTAGATATGGCAAGAATCAATTATGACAACACTTCAATGAGTAATCTCTGGAAATGCTGGCTAAGAAGATCTAGATCAGGGGTTCTCCACCCTGGCTGTACCCTGGAATCGAGTGTGGAGCTTCTGGCCTGGCATTTTAGCCAGGGCCTCCTTGGAGCAGGATGAAGGACAGACACGGGATATTTAAAGAGCTTTCTGAGCAACTGTACTAAGCAGCTGCAGGTGGGACCACTACACCACCTCCAGGATGTTTGCAGATGTCCATTTTCCAATAACATGCAGGAGAGCAAGCTGCACTGTGACTCCTGAGCCCTCAGCTTCCAGACATCCTATCCAATGGGGTATCCTCATAGAAAAGTCATTAGTGCAGAACTGGATGACTGAGGCTCTGATCTCTTGGCAATTACTGGCAAGGTTAATGAAACAAACACGGCATGTTTCAAGGATTGGGGTGGCTTTGGATGAAGGTAATTGACAGTCTCTGCCTCAAATGGAATGGTGCTATCTTGAAAGACTTTGGGGTATAAACAGGGATGTTTCTACTTGTCATCTAGAATTGAGCTAAAATGTCCCTCCCCTCATCATTTAGGCCATAAAGAGACTTGTGTTAGGTGCAGAGGATACAAAAATGACCCTCATGCAGAAATCTGTCCTATCATCCCCTCCTCCCTGTTTCCACTGTTTTATACCCGTATCACTCTGTGGTTGTGGATCTTGGCTGGTGGTCTCCAAACTTTTTGGACCACATGCTTTTCATCAATAAAATTTTGAGCAAACATCCCAGTTGACATGTATTTACTTGATCAACTCTGGATAGCTATCATTTAACAGTGTGTTAATATACAGGACGGCTTAGTTTCTTTCTTAATTTTTAAGTAAAGAGTTAAAAGCTATGAGATCATCCTGCCTACCCCCTGGACAGCTAACCTTCTATGCTGCAGACTGAAGGTGTTGACTGTGAAGGGTGCCATTAGGGAAGGGATCATGTCCAATGGCCTCTGAGTCCTGGAGTCCCACACACCGCCTGGCCCATGGGGGTATGTCTACAGAAGCTGTGATCCTCATCTGTCAGACCATGTTTGCTAGGTACCTGACATGGTGATGAAGCTAGCAGGTTTGTTTTTCAGATTGGGACATATGTAAAAGAATGTAAAATACTTAAACACTATAAAGCCTTGGGTACCTGGGTGGCAAAGTCAGTTGAGTGTTTGACTCATGGTTTTGGCTCAGGTTGTGATCTCATAGGTCATGAGATCGAGCCCCTAGTTGGGCTCTGCATTCAGCAGGGAGTCAGCATGAGATTCTCTCTCCCTCTCCCTCTTCCCTCCCTCCCACTCTCACTCTCTTTCTCTCTCAAATTAATAAATCTTAAAAACTAAAACAAAAACAAAAAATAAACTATAAAACCATGTAGAGGACAGGGATTACTGTGAGTTGAGGTGACCCCTTTCCACAAAGCCTGGCTCATTGTTCACTTATTGCACCATTGGGCTCTGAGTCTGGGTTGGAAGATACACTGTTTGCAGATGGGCCAAGAGGTACTGCTTAGTTGTGCCTGGGTGTAGGATGTACCTCCTGAGTAGCTAGAGGGATGTTTTGTCAGGGTGATGGGAAAAATTACCCTAAATCAAGGATAGGTGGGAATATGGAGCAAAGGTCTGAGATGGACACTAAAGGGTGGGCTTTTGCTTCTTTACTTCCCATGCATCAAGATGGTCTACATTTGTTAAATGTGTGAATACTTCCTTTTAAGGAAAAGGAAGCAAAAATATTTATTGCACTAAAGCCAAACAATAATTTAGAGTGTAAAATAAAAAATGGGAGACCCCTATCTCCTGCTCCCATCACATCCCACACAGGTAACCACTCTTCCTATCTCGGTGAATGTTACTTTTATAACCAAACAAAGTAAAAATCTATGAAAAAATTATTAATATGCTGGAACATAAAGACATCTGCAAGGATATCCTTTGGAATGTGAACAGTGGCTATCTTAGCGTGGCAATGTGGTTTTTGTTTTCTTTTTTCTGTGTTTCTGGGTTTTCTAGCCATGACTTTCTTTCCGTTATGCAATAAGAAAAACAAAATTAAAGGAAAGGACTATAAAATGGAAGCAGGAGATAGAAGGGTCAGACGTGGAGCTGGAACTAAAACAAAAACAAAAACCAACAACGCAATTTGCAAGGCTCTGTAGAGCAGCCCTCTGTCCCTGAGTATGCTAACTCTAAGGATATTGGGTTCTCACCCCAACTCCCGCACTAGCTGTAACCCTGGGAAAGTCATCTCCCTCTAGGGGCCTTGGCTTCCTAGCTGCAAAATGTGGGATTGCACTAGATCAGTGGTTCTCAACAGGGGGAGGTTTTGTCCTCTACAGGAATAATAGGCAGTATCTGAAGACTTTTTTGGTTGTCACAACTGGGGATGGTGCTACTAACATCTAGAGAGAAGGTAGAGTCCAGGGGTGCTGCTCAACATCTTACAATGCACAGGACAGGTCCCGAGAGCAAAGGGTTATCTGGCCCAAACTGCCAGCAGTGCCAAGGTGGTGAAAGCTGCCCTGGATGGCATTTGGTTCTGTGCATTTAGACCCGGACTCTCCTCGCCTCCTGTACGAGAAGCGATGGTTTCATGGCTGCCCAGACTCTGACTGTGGCCCACCCAACTCTAAGGAGGACAGGAGAAATAAACAACAGGGGCCAGGGCAGGGAACACTCTAAAGTCCTGGATGGAAGGTCCTGCCATAAAAGGCAGACAGGCAGACAGACAAGGCTGTCTTCCTCCCAGGGATGGGCCCTCGCTCGTTCACATGAACAAACAGGGCCCTCTTCTGGTGTATGTCGGCATAACGAACAATGGGCTGATGGTTCCAAAACTATGCAAAATTTGAGCAAAAACTTGGCGACTGTGGAGTATTTCCCTGATGACAATTTTATGATTTCTCAGGGTAGGAGATGCTAGAGGAAATACTAGTTGTTAATAAGAGAATTTCCTTTAAAAAACATAACAGAACTTATAAATAGATACCTGACAAATGCTGATTCATTTCAGACTAGACTCAACAAATATTTAAGAGGCTACCACGTCTAGACCCTTTGTGTGCACGCTTGATCAGTGACGCACACAGCCCCACCACCGCAGAGTGGGGAGAAGAAGGTCTCTTCCCTGGGACAACCAGGGAAGAAAGGAAACTGGATTTCTACCTCCCACTAGATACACACAGCAATTCCAAGTGGAGAACAGACTTAAAGGTCTGTTAAGCCTCAAAATGCTAAACTGTAAAACACTTAGAAGATAACACATCTTCATGACTTTAGATAGGAAAGTTATTTTTTTTAAAAAAGTTATTTTTTTAAACAAGCTACAAAAGCACCAACCACAGATAGGGAAAGAATGATAAATATATCAAGTCTCAAGAACTTCTGTTTATCAAAACACACACAACGGAAATATACTGATGATTCATGTATCCACAATATATCAATAATATGTATGGATAAATAAGGAAAAGATGACCGGATTTTAAAACAGGCAAAAATATCAAACAGCCTTTCACAAAAGAGGCTGTCCAAATGGCAGTGCCGTCTGGAAAGGGGCCCAGCATCCGTGGTCATCATGGAAATCAAAACGATAACGAGAGATCATGACGCATCCACCAGAATGGCTATGATGGAAAAGACAGACAAAGACAGTGTTCATGAGGATGTGAAGAAATGAAGACTCTTCTACACTGCTGAATGAGTGAACAAATTGGCACAATCACTTTGTAAAACTGTTCGGTATTATCTATCCACACACTGACTGAGCCATTTTACCACACGGTAAGTAAATCTAATAAAAATGAGAGCATAGATCCACCAAAAGAAATGTATAAGAACATTCATGGCATCTTCATTCATAATAGCATCACTCTGTAAACACCCACCCACAGTAACATGAATGATTCAATTAATCCATACAGGGCGATACTGCATATTCCATGTATTACTCTATTTACGTTAGACCTTAATTAAAAACACCAAGCAAACAACCTGATTGACAGATATAGAGGTTCCTATACTAACACGCACCTTGAATTTTGAGAAGTATTTGCAAGCACCTAACCTAAAGAGAATAAAAAAAAAATACCTTTGAAAAGGTAATCAATCTTTTCAATTTATATTCCCTCTACCTACGAATTAATGATCTATTAATAATCTCAGTTTTAAAACAAAAAGGCAAGTCACAGAAGGATAGGTATTTGTAGCAAAAATTGCATTACGGAACCTACAACGAGGAACTCTGCAAATCTATTAGAGAAAGACAACACGAGATAAATGGGCAGAAGACTTCTTATTTGTACTTTCCAGTTTTTCTGTTATTATTAATCTATAATTATTATGTCCTACTATTTTTTGAATTAATTTTCAGTTCAAACATAATGCATGAAAATACTTTCCCTGCAAAATATTAGACATTCCAGATAAAATGAAAGCCCCTGTCGACCCCCGATACCTAGAGAAAATGAACTTTCTGGTATCCTTGGTATCCTTTTTTTCCCCCTAGATCTTTGTTTTCAATACAGTGTTATTTTTGTGGGTTTTATTTTTAGTTTATTTTATACATATGGCATCATTATGTGTTTTGTCCTGCAATTTGTTCTTTTTTCACTTAGTAATCTTTCAACATTTTCTATGTGGGTATATACAAAGCTACTCGAGCATCTTGTCCTTTCTCACTGCTTCAGAGTCCTCCATAAGAACAGATGTAGCACTGTTTAAATAGTCCTTCCTCTGTGGATGGCCATTAAAGCCCCTCCATTCATTCCTTCCTTCTTCCCTTACTTTCTTTTTTTGCTATTAGTGCCCCGCTTTAATTAGAATGGTCTAGATGTCATGCCTCATTCTAACTCAAAAAGCATCGTCTTGGATTGTGGATCTCCCCAGTTGTCAACTGAAACCATGGTACACAGCTTTGTGGAGCCCTGCTCCTCGCTATGTTGGCCTCTGCTGGGACTGGAATCAGTGCTGAGAACCCCTGCTCTCCTTCTTCCACCTTTGCTGTTGATGGGCTGTGAGTCCTCCCGAGAGGACCCTCTCTGGTTCCCGTTTCTTCATGTGTGAAGAGAGGGAGCGGGAACATAAACCATTAAGGCCTCTGTCAGCGCTGAAGGTCTTTGGTCCTAAGCATCCTCTTGTCTTCACTGATATATGCAAGTGACCACCCTGGCAGGTGTGCCTGGGAAAAAAATTTTCCTTTCCTTGTAGCCCCCTCAATAAATAGTCCACTTCTTGGGGTTTGTGCAGGAGAAGCTTAACTGGTGCTCTCAGCTCTTGGGTTACAGCTCCTTATGAAAGAAGGTGCTCACAGGAGACACGCAGGCACCAAGATTTCTGGGGCCAACCCTCCCCCACCTCCACTCGTTCCGGTGCCCCTGGAGCCTCTCCTCATATCCTGCAGCCTTGAACAGAGCAGTGTTTCCTACCCATCTTGTTCCTGTGACTTCAGAAGGCTAAGTTGCCATGGCAACTCAGGCCACTGAACCATGTTCAAAACCTGTTACCATAAAGAGGAACACTTAGCTGTCTCGAGAGTCTATTTAAAGGGGAACAGAGAGGCAATTACTCCTTATGGAGGGAAAGCGAAACTGTGTGCATTTCTGAGCCTTTCCATGGGGGCAGGGTCCGAGAGAGCAGATGGGACATGTCCCTTGTAGAGGTGGGGACCGTGGGCAGGCAGTAAACCTGCTCACTCATACAGACAACGAGAAGCAGGACTCTCTGGGGTTCTTATTCTGAGCATCTCCTCTTGCTTCACCTCCTCCCCTCTCCATGTGCCTCTTGCCTCCAGGATGACCCCTGGCCTGCGCAGCTGCACACAGCCTCAGTCTGCTTACGGTTAGTGCCTCTCCCAAGGCTGAAAGGGTCTTTCACAGAAGTCAAATCCAACCCCTTTACTCTCCACCTCAGGAAACTCCAAAGGCTACCTGTCCAGCATGCGGCTAACCTGCCCAGGACTGCGCCTACCCACCTAGGACCCTGGCTACCTGCCCAGGATGGGGCTACCTGCCCAGGACCACAGCTACCTGCTGCTCCCTCCTCAGCTACTAGCTTGTTCCTTTTGCCTTTCTGCTCCAGCTCATTCCAGGGTTCTTTCCCCTTGTTTGTTTTTTTAAAAGATTTTATTCATTCATGAGAGACACAGAGAGAGAGGCAGAGACACAGGCAGAGGGAGAAGCAGGCTCCATGCAGGGAGCCCGATGTGGGACTCAATCCCAGAACCTCGGGATCATGCCCTGAGCCAAAGGCAGACGCTCAACCACTGAGCCACCCAGGTGTCCCATTCTTTCCCTTTCTTAAAGACATCCAGTTCCACTATCTCCAAAATCAGCTTGTCCCTCCCGACACTCATCACTCTATCCTATTTTCCTTTTTATTCATTTACAGCACGTACCGCCCTCCATATGCCCAGTCTTTGCTTGTTTACTTCTCCAGTCATCTGCCTCTCTGGAGTAAGAATGGTAATAATTTGTCTCCCTTACCCGAGGCCATTCACCCATAACCTAGAGCTGCAGTAGTCAACAGGCGGGTGCTCAATCCCCTCGTGCTGGATGAGTTCATGGATGCTGAAAGATCTTCCCACTGCTTCCTGAGGATTATGCCTCTCCCTATCCTTCTAGTGCTCCTCTGCTCCCCTGCACAGTTAACCCATGGCTGGAGGGCTGTGGAACCCCCACATGGAGGGGAAAAGGCAGCAGAGAGCACTGGGGAGAACGAGGGGAAGGCAGCCTCTGGGACTTAGGCAGGAGGGAGGTGAGGCCAGATGAGCGGTCGGGCAGCTAAAGGGTGCGCTGGGTCTGTGTGGGCCTGGGAGGTGGCAAGCCTCTACCCATCATGATAACCATGACCAGTTATTTAGTTTTTTACTGTATGTGCTTTCCAAGCTTTGCCTCCTTTCAGCCTCTAAACTACCCTGTGGGTTAGAATGGCTGCTTCATAATAAATGAAGAGAGCACTGTATGCTCTTCCCTCACCCTGGACTGTCACTCCTGGTTCTTCACCAGATCAATCCCTGGTCATTCTCCCAGTCACCTCCTCAGGGAAGTCCTCCCTCTCCCCCAGCACCACACTAGGTACTGTTTAATGTTCCCACGAAACCATGCATGCCCCCCTTATAGCACTTGCTGTAACGTAAACACAGCATTTCTGTGTAAATACTTATTCAATATAAATCTCCCTGCTACTTACTGTCCAGGACCTGAGGCTGGGACTGGCCACGGCTACGTCCCCCAGTGCAGTGCCTGGCCTGTGGCGGCCAAGCAGTTATTGTGTAATGAATGGATGGAATACTAAGCTTCGATGGGTGGCCAAGATCCTGCAGCTAGTGAAGGTGGGGCTGGGACAGGAACCCAGGCCCTGGCTTTAGACAGAATGCCTGTGTTCCTCCCAGGGTTCAAATGGTCGGAGCTGTTGAAGGCAGAATGGAGATGCAGTGCGTGCCCAGTGCTGGAAGAGCACGAGTCTGTGCTGCAGGGCCTCCGGGCAGGATGCAGTAGAAGGGCCTCAAGTATCTGGCTGGGGCAGGGGTCCCTTCCAGCCTGGAGATGCTCCAATTGCTTTGGGCTCACGACTCACCAGAGCTTGCTCTATGAGCAGGCAAAACAGGATGGCATTGCCCACCTCCCTCAGGCTCTGGAACACGTCTGTCTTGAGCTCTGCATACTCAATGATGTCCTTCAGCTGGTGGTGAAAGAACTCCAGGATTCCTGGGGGATGAAGGCAGAGTTAGTGGGGAAACTAACCCTGCTCAGCCGGGATTATGGGAAGTACTGACTGAGCAACAGTCCCAGATCTGAGCGGGAGAGTAAAAAACCAAGCCCACATCTCTCTCTATGTGGGCCAGGGGTGAGAGTTCTTTCAGGGCTCAGTACTACAGAAAGCTCAGGAGGCTGGCCAAATCTTTTTTTGGAATAAAACAAACATATACAAATACAGTATCCCTGGATCTCTCCTAGTCCCTCCAAAAAGTTGTCTGAAATCTTGATAATGCCAGGAATGAACATTTATAAGCATTAGGCATTGTGCTAAGCACTTTTCTACAGCTTTTCACTGAATACTCATAACAATATCATGAACTGGGCACTATTACTCTTATTTTCAGATAAGGCTCAGAGAGGGTAAGTGGCATGCCCACAATCACACAGCTAGAAAGTGGGCAGCTGGGATTGAAAACCAGAGCTTTTGAGTGCAAGCCCCTTTTCTTCTGACTCACACACACTCAACACCTGACAGCTTGATTTTTAGGAAAAAACACCAGGTTCCAAACTCAACTCATAGCCTCCATCTTTTCCCATTCTTCAGTCCCCAGATTCAGTCTCTGAACCATTCATTCTTAGGGAAGGAAAGAATGATTTCTCTGCCCAGAGGCAGAGTGGCAAAAACTCCTGTTTCCTGATTCACCTTGGAAATGTCAATTATACCACCACCTGCAACGCCTTATACTACCGCCTCCCACAAAT
Organism: Canis aureus; assembly: GCF_053574225.1. Lineage (NCBI taxonomy): Eukaryota > Metazoa > Chordata > Mammalia > Carnivora > Canidae > Canis > Canis aureus. The sequence goes on from NC_135614.1 coordinate 54,647,751, forward strand.
GGGCAGAGGGAGGAAGGGACCCTAGAGGTGCTAAGTTAGAAAAGACATTTACAAGCAACCTCACAAATGCTCTCGCAACTGCTATCTTCCCTAGCTCCCCAGTAGGCCTGTGAGGCATTCCAGCATGCATCCTTTGCCTTCCCTGGGCAAAATGGTACTATTGCCCAGAGGGATTAAAAATGGGTCAAGGCTACCTAGCTCGCAGTGGAGGTAGGACACAGACCCAGTGCTGGGCCAGCTTGTTGGCATGTTAGGGAAGCCAACATTCCTGGGGAGATGGTGGGGCCCTGCCGCCCACCATGGGATGGGCCTAGATTATCTTCTTATCACCACCCTCTGCCTCCTGGGCCCCACTGCCCACCTGGAGAACCGTATTCATGTCGGGGTAAGCGGCATATCTTGGGCATCACCTCGATCAGTGTTTTCACGTACTGGAGAATGGTTCCTTGGAGCTGACAAAAGAAAAGAGCAGCATGATTGAACGATCCACCATTGCTATATATGTACATCTCTGGACTAAATAATGGGCTACTGAGGTACACAGGGTTCTGCTGCAGCCTGTGGGCAAGTGTCATAGATTGAATGTTTGTGCCCCCTCCCAATTCATATACTGAACCCCCCCCCCCCCCACAATGGGCTGGTGTGGAGATGGGGCCTCTGGGAGGTAATTACATCATGAGAATAGAGCCTCCTGATGGGATTCCTGCCCTTGCAAGAAGAGACAAGAGAGGAACAGAGGTGAGGACACAAGGAGAAGGCAGGCATCTGTACCCCCCATCCACTCCATGCTGGCACTGTGATCTTGGACTGTCAGCTTCCAGGACTATGAAAAAATCAACATTTGTTGCTGAAGCCAGTATGTGGTATTTTGTTATAGCAGCCTGAGCTGCATGAGACAGTGAGGCACTGTTCCTTGGGAAGAGAGTAGGTCCCCTTCTAAAGGTGGCGCATGGCCCCATTCTCAGAAAAATACATATACAGAAAAATGGGCCTTTATGAGACAGAAAGGGAGCTGTCTCAGTAGCACTCCAGGCTGTACAGACTTTCAGAAGGGCAATTTCTAGGCATGGGGTCTTTCCAGGGGCTGAGCTGCTTCCATAAGATCCAGGACTGAAATGTCATGGGCCAAGGGGCTGTGGAGACTGAGACACATTAGCCAAATTTAAACACAGAAAATACATAGCACGTTTATCCCTCCTGTGTCCGAGGCAGACACCCATAATCCATTACATTACTTCAGAGGCCTGGAGTTAGCAGGTGAATGCTGTTTCCTATTTCTGGCAAGGTTATTCATTATTTCATTTACTTCTTTTTTGTCAACTCCACATTTCAGGAAAATCTGGTTTAAATGTTTCAGCTTTGCTTCAGCAGTGTCATGGAGAACTAAATAAAGGTTCAGATGATCATACTTGGGATGAATATAGAATTCTCTTGAGGCCAGTGCAGTATTTGCAAGTGTTGAGCAGTAAACCCCAAGGGAAGAAGCATGGTGATTGATTAGAGATGTCTGCCGTGAGCACAGGGTAGGGAAATGGTGGCACATATGTCATGGATTTGTGATGCTCTAATTAGAAAACACTGCACGGGAGGAGAGTATGAACAGTAATTAGTAGGCCCTAAAGGTAAAAAAAATGAGAGGCAAAGCCCCAAGATCAGAAGTACACAGAAATGTTACAGAGCTTTAGGTAGGAGGAACCCAGGCATAAGGGCCCAGGATTTCTAGGGTGATTCCTCTGCACAGAGCTCAAGGCATGACCCAGGCCTCACTGAGGCCCTTCCTTACCAAGCTCTTGACAATCTTCAGCAGTTCCTCCATGACCACTGCGATGCCCTGGTAACCCAGGAGTCTGCAGATGGTCTTGAAGTGGGGGGGCCCCACAAAGTTCCTATAGGAGCTGTAGATGTGGCTGTAGGCAATGTTGAGAGGCTGGAAAACAGAGATTGTGGCAAAATAAGAAACAGGGAGGTAAGTGGGTGCTGGCATGAGTCCTGCTGGGGGACAAAAGCCTGGTATCTGCAATCTCTCACTGGGAACCCCTGTGAATATGTTTGCAAGAAGACGGTCACTGAGAGAGGTGTGGCCAGTGACCGCAGGATGGCGCGAAAGCCACTCCATGAACAGCAGTTCCCCAGCAGAAGAGGAGAAAGAGCTTCCAGGCAAGTATCTTTTTTACAGGCACTCCTGCCACCCACAAAACAGGACTTTGACAAATTGAGGCATGGGGTAGTGGTAAAACAGATGATTCTGTTTTTTCTAGAGACTTCTTTGTTACTAGAAACTGGCTGGAAGAACCATGTGGGAACTCAGTAGCTGACTTAATACTGTCTCCTACTGTTCCTTGTCTCCATTTATTACAGGGCAGGGTCCCAAGAACGCACAGGCCTGGGAGTCAGGAGACCTGTGCTGAGTGCATGCGAATCACCAATGCTCTTCTGAGCCTCAGTTTCTTCATCTATGAAATGAGGGTGTTGGATTAAATCAGGGGTTTCATAACCTTTCAAGTAGCAGTCCAAACAAAAGGTGTCATGGAAGCTGCTATGGGAAACAGACAAGAGCAGTTGCTCCATTTGACTGCTCTTTGGGGGCCACCACCATTGTCCTCTAGACTCCATGAGACACCTTCACTGATTTCATGAAATTTGCTTAAGATATTTTTCTGTCTGGGAATACGTGACTAAAATATAGGGCCCCAATTTGGTCTCAGTCAGTGAGACGGTAAAGTTATGGTTGACTTCATTTTTGAAATGCTGCTATTTATGGAAGACCTCATGCCAGGCTTTGTGAAGCCCTCCATGTGTGTACTCGTTCAATCCTCACAACAAACACATGCATACAGACAATTCCTGGCCCCATTTCGCAGATGAGGGGACTGAGGTTCAGGGTGTTAAGTAGCTTGCTCAAGGTCACACAGTCCTTAGATAACTGAGCCCTGACCTGAATCCAGAGAGGTCTGATTCCAAAGCCCACGTTTTTCCCCTCTGTATGTAATGGTGGACTTCGGAGGCTGAATTCTATTAGAAACCATATCCAGTTTTTTAGATAAGGTGTCACTTCAAAACTTAGTTCTGACTATAGTATCCTATCTGGAATTGTAAAAATCTACATGGAACATGCAAATATGTAAAGACCACAGCTGATATTTTATTAGCTGAAATTTTCTATTAGTTGGCTAATTAGAAATTCTATTAAATAGGAACTGTAATGATGCTTTTGGAGGACTGTAAGGTTCTCAACTCCCTTTGGAGCCATTGAAGGAAGACTTAATTATGTTCAGTCTAGGCTTTGCGGTAAGTATGTTCTACTATATATGAATTCTAAACTTTACGAAAAAAGCATCACATTTATAGTACTCTCTAATAACACGGATACATGAAGAACACAATTAGAGGACCCACTAATAAGAATTTGTGAGGAATCAGAATACCCCTGCATCCAGCAGGTTGAATATTAGCTCGTTTGGTAAGGTAATGCCTACATATGGTAAGGCTTGGAATGTGAGGAGCAGTACTCTGCACTCAACACTGATGGGCTGTCCCAGTAAATTCTACTTAACCTAAGGGAGGGATGTCTTTATGTAGTTACTAGAGATTTCTAAATGTTATGAGGCAGGAAAGGCTTATGTTGGGCAGGAAATATGTAAGATTGAAAACATGATGTTTGCCGAAGTCAATGTTCAAGAAATCATGGAAGTATACGTATGGATTGTTGAGTTTGATTTAGTCGATCATGAAACCAGGCTGGGCCATATAATTTTCTGTATATGAAAGTGAACTGTTTTAGTGTCTCTGGAATAGTCCACCTATCAAACAGGGCTGGGACAGGGTGAGGTGAGGGAGATGCTCATTCTCCTAAGTGAGTGCATTTTAGCTCTGGTCCTGTTATCAAAGCCCTATTCTGTATTCTCCTGTTTTCAGTACTAGGGATGAGGAGTATACAGTAAACACCAAACAAACCATGGCTGACCCCTGGTTGGAGAAGGAGATTGATGAGAAAGGGGCAGGAGAAAATTGTCTAGGTAAGAGAAATGCCCTACTTGCTGCTTGGGTTGTTTACTACACAGCTGTATACACTTGTCAAAACTCATGAAACTGTATGTACACTTATGATCTGTGTATGTTATGGACAGAATAGTTGTATACTCTCAAAATTCATTTGTTGAAATCCTAACCCCTGTTGTGATGGTATTAAGAATGGGACCTTTGGGAGGTAATTAAAGTCATGATGATGGAATCCTCATGAATGGGATTAGTGCCCTTGTAAGAAGACAAACGAAGGCTTGTTCTTTTTTTTCCTCTACCATGTGGGATACCGCGAGAAGGCTCTCTGCAGAACATCAAGTGGGTCCATGCCAGACGCTTGATCTGCCAACACCATGGGTTCAGACTTCCCAGCCTCTAGGCAATAAATAAATGTTGTTTAAGCTACCCAATCTATGATATTCTTGTTATAGTAGCCTGAACTGATTAAGACTGCCATCTTACTGTATGTGATTATAACTCAGTATAAAAGTAAGTTAAAAAACCTACTGGGCTATACCATAGCCTAATTTACTTCCCAACATTTATTTTCAAAGATTAAAAAACAAAACCATGATTTGGATTTTCTCCTGAAAAGGGCTGCAGCTCAAGCCCGCACGGGAACAAGAGAATGATGACCTGATTGTGCTAAGGGCATGTGACAGAGCTTACTGACTTGTAGAACTACCTTCTCATCTCCCCACCCACACCAGGCACTCTGGACTTCTTCTCTGAACCCCCAGTAAAGCTGTGAGCATTTCTCCTTCATCCATTCTCAAATATCCTATGAAAGGAATTTCTGAGCAACAGGGAGCTTTCAAATGGATATCCTTGAAGGATACAAAAGCAATCAACTACATTTTTTTTTTTTTTGGACGTTTTTGTCTTGCTTTGATTCTAGGGGATGGTTCTGGGGGTGGGTATACCTGAGTTTAAATCCTAGGTCCACAAATTTACTAACTAGATGATTCTGAGCAAAGTACTTAAGCTCTCTAGGCCATGGTTTCTCCTAAGATAATAATATGAACTCCAATAGGGTTGTTGGAAGTTTATTTATTTATTTATTTTTATTATTGCTATTTTAAGTAGGTTCCATGCCCAGCATGGGCATGAATTCATGACCCTGACATTAAGACCAGAGCAGAGATTAAGAGTTAGATGCTTAACCAACTGAGCCACCCAGGCGCCCCTGGCTGTTGGAAGTTTAAATGAGATAACATACATAAAACACTATGCGTGGGGCCTGGCACACTGGAAGCACTCGCTCCAATAACCATCATTAATATTACTTTGATAATTTGCTAAGTAAAGACTAAAACAATACCACTTCTTGGTCAAATGTCCCGCAGCAGCTCTGGCTACAGTCACGATTCTCTGAATGTGGAGAGGGGAGTGCACATGTTGGATACATTTTTATAAAACCCACCGTACGTCCCACGTGGGGGTGTGACAGAGGTCACAGTTGGACTAGCTGATAGAACACATCAAAAAAGCAGATTTTGCTCAATACTGATTATGTTATAAAATGGTGTCCAACATCAGACTGTGTTGGGTAGAGGCCCTCACAGCTAGAAGTGCCCCAGTGGAGGCTGAGAAACTGTTGCTAGAAGGGAGATCTCCCTGCACTCATTGGATAGATGTGCTTACTCTCCCTGCAGAGCGTTCTGCTGCAGTGCTGGCTTCCTGGGCACTTCTCCAAGGCAGTCTTAACCTTTGTTCCTACCCAAGTAGCACGTTTCCCTTCACACTCATGGCAAGTGCAAATTAAAATATGTTCAAGTAGATGGAAACTGTTCAGTAGCTTCCCCAGTTCTCGGCAGAGAAGGAGAATAATTTTGGGATTATTTTACCACACACAGCAGTGTAAAGAATTCCTCTCACAGACCGGGCAGCACACATAAGAGGCCCCTTGTTGCCATTCCTGTATCATCAGTCTTGGATCCTGGTCTAGACCAAAAATTTAGGCCTTAGTTGATGGCCCAAGCTCAGGAAGGATCAGTGTGAAATGAGCAGAATTCAAGTCCTCCTAAGTGAATAAGCTCCCCTTACTCCCCTCACCCCCAAAATACACCACACCCATGCAAGAGGAAACACACACACACACATGCATGCTGCAAAGTGCATGCACACACACCCCCGGAGGGCACCCATCTGACCTGCTGGCTCAATAGGAGGCTGGGCCCTATTGAGAAAATGTGGGAATATGGGAGCCTGGCCATTTTCTGAGGTTTAGCAAAGAAAAACAGGAAGGCAATATGACTTAAGACATCGGAAACTTGCTACACATCTCTTATACTAAACCAATCCTGTTGACTCAGGTAACAGTCAACTGGCCTGCCTTAGAAACTAATTATGTACCCTATTTAAGATATCTCACTTAAAATCAAGCTTGTTTCAAATCACACTGCACAAAATAGCTAACTTTATGAGATCTCAATAAACAATCTGGATTCAGAAATTAGAACCATATTCTTAATGTGACATAGATGTGCATATATATATATATATATATATATATATGCGCGCACACACACACACACACACACATATATATATATATATATTTTTTTTTTTTTTTTAAGGCAGGGCAGTATTTTAAGGAGAGAAAATAAAGTGAGTTTTATCTGGCAGATTCTGGGCCCTGTAATATTATTTTACGGACTTAAAAAAAACTGTGGTAATATATGCATAACATAAAAGTTACTATTTTTTATCATTTTTAAGCATTGCATATGGACTTTTAAGTCCTAAGGCCTCTACCTCTGACAGTGAACACAGCCAGCTCCTCTAAACAATGAGGCCTATTTATCTGGCAAACTGAATTTGCAAGCAATTTGCATCTCTGCTTTCTGGAATCACAATCCCTGTTTTTCAGAGATTTCAAGAGGTATTAAATGGTTCCTAATTTCCTATGTTAGTTACAATTTCTCTAATGTTCCTTGAGCAACCAGAATCCCATCAGCCCAGGGACACAAACATGGCTCCCTAATTCAAGTTGAATTCAGGCTGCAGCTCAACTCTCTGAAATCCCCGCAAGGCAAGAGAGATTGAGAGATGAATAAAACTGCAATGCAGTCTTTGTTAGGAGAGCCTATGGGCTAAGATGGGTTAAAGGACTGATAAATCCTGAGTTACAGGTTCAAGGGCATCAGTAGGGCTTGCTGACGTTCCTGTCTGTCCCTTCTTGATATGTAGAGAGCTGTAGGCTAGGTCTCCAACATCTGGGTTCCATTTGGGCTTCTCAGCTCAGAGGTTGAAAAATCCAAGGGAATTGCTGTAGAGACCTCAAGAATTGATGCTCCTCTCTTTCTGGTCTCATGAATAAAGACAAGTGGAGAAAAGGAACCAGACTTCCATTCAGCAGTATGATACCCGTACTGTAATACTCAGAGATGCTAAAATTTTTGGAAGAAACCAATGTCAACCCTTTTTAAATAACCTGTACTCATATGATGATACACAAGTGGATAATACTTCTCTGCTTGTGAATAATTCTTTCATAACTACCCAGGCATATTGGTTTTCTGTGGCAGCTACAACAAATGACCACAAATCTGGTAAACCAGAAGAAATATATTCTCTCGTAGTTCTACAATCATAACCCAAAATCAGTTTGACTGAGCTAAGATCAAGGTGTCAATGAGGCCACACCTCCTCCAGAGGCCTGAGGGAAGAATGGATATTTTGCCTCTTCCAGCTTCTGGAGGCTGTCAGCATTCCTGTATTGTGGCCAGCTCCCACCCATCTCCTGAGATTTGGGTTCTTCCTCTATATGTATGCAACTTCCCTCTGCCTCCCTCTTAAAAGAACACTTGTGATAACATTTAGGACCCATCCTGTTAATCTTCTCATCTCTTCGTCCTTCACTTACTCACATCTACAAAGCCCCTTTTTTTCAAATAAAGTAGTATTTCCGTGTTATAGGATTAGGACCTGATATCTCGGTGGGGGGTGGTCATTACCAATCTCCTACATCAGGTAAGGCAAGGTACAATCACCCCCATTTAGTAGAGGAGGAAGGTAAATGAAGTGAAACACAGGATGATATTTCACCATGTGTTTCACAATTGCCAAAATAACAAAATTCTTCACTACTAGTGGATCAGTAATGTTGTATAGCTGGGGAGTGGTGCCATGCAGACCTGAGAGCAGGGGTGGCCACAGCAAAGCCAGTGACACTGCTGGTGACGTTGTCAGTGGGGCTGACACAGACTCACCTGGGCAAGCCACGGTGGGAAGTGCTGGTAGCAAGGGATGGATACAGAGGAGATGTACTCAGCTAGATGCAGCAGAGCACTGGGCCCTAGATCTTACGGATGGTGATTTCATGGAGAAAGCGTTTCAAGAGTACGATAAATTTCCCTGAGGTCAAATCATGGGGGCGTCATTTAGCTAGTGATGACCACACAAACACAAGGTCCCACCAGCAATTTCTAGAGACTAAAAAGTTACTGGGACATTACTGGCATAATTTAAGGGCTGATTTGTGTGATAACCTATGTCACCTGGAAGGCAGTTTTATGATCGATTCTATAGAACTCACTTTACTGGGATCCCTGGGTGGCTCAGCGGTTTAGTACCTGCCTTCGGCCCAAGGCCTGATCCTGGAGACCTGGGATCAAGTCCCACATCGGGCTCCTTGCATGGAGCCTGCTTCTCCCTCTGCCTGTGTCTCTGCCTCTCTCTGTGTGTGTCTCTCATGAATAAATAAATAAAAACTTAAAAAAAAAAAACCTCACTTTACTTAGAGAATAACACATTTAAAATTTAGGCTCATAGACTAATTTCAATGACTGGACCAGTTGTGAAATGCTTTTGTTTTGTTTTGTTTTTACATTTAGTATCACCTCTAACCCTCTTGGTCAGGGGTACATGGACTCTAGACTCACGAGCAGGGAGAGGAAACAGTCACTGAATGTGCTTCTTCAGATGTATTTGATGGTTTCCCTGCTTCTGGTGGCTGCATCCAGGTGGTTGGATGTTCTCTTTGAGGTCTTTCAGTTCCTTGTCTGTTCCCGTCATTCTGGAATCCACTGAACTGTGAAGTCCTGTCTCTGGCTTCTCCAGAGAAGCAGAGCAAAGGTAAGTGTTCCTGTTGACTACTGTGAACCGAGGAGGAGTAGTACATCAGGGAGGCAGTCCAGGAGTCCCAGCTCTAGGGACTACCGACCAGGAGATGGCACAGCTTGGCCAAACCTCGCTTTGTGATGATGGTCAAGTTAACTAACCCCTGTAAACCTCAGTTCCTCCTTTTGCACAATGGTAGTAAGAAGTTGACCTCAAAGACTTGTTGCCTTGATAAAGTGACAAAGCACATGTAAAATGCACCAAAACATTCTCAGTGGTTATTTCTGAGTTGTACAGGTTTGAATGTTGCCTTTGGGCTTTTCTGTATTCTTTAATTTATGTACAATGAGCATACTGTTATTATTATTATTTTTTAATAAAGCTGTTTCAAGAAAGAACAAAAAGCAAGGAAGGAAGCATCATGTAGGGTGCAAACCTTGCTCATTACAGCCCCTGGATCAAGCTACAGTCAACTCAGGAGATGGCTCTGGCCCATTGACCCTTTCTTCTAAAGAAGAGCAGCTGTTCCCAGGCCCAGCTCTTACAGAGATAGGCTCATCTCATGCCCCAACACTAGAAGACAGGGATTCCTGATACTCCCATCTTATAAGAAGGGATCTGTCAAGGCTACATAGGCAGGATTTGAACCCAGCCTTGGGTTTTAGGGCCTGCACTCTGAACAACTACCTTCTCCTGGGTGCCAGTCAGCTCTGGGACCCAGGAATGCCCCGGGAATGGCCTCAGCTTGTCCCTCTGCTGCCACCTTCAGGAACGGCACAGGGACCCTACTCTGGTTGATTTCCTCTGGCTATAATCTACTAACCATGTGAGCCAATCAGAGCCCTCCTGGGCTGCCAACTGAAGAGGCTATAAATTGGACTTAGATGGACTTGGACTTGGATGCAGGCAGGAGGGTCCTCCCTGAAGGTGGAAAAAGTATGGCTTTGGCTGAGATGTGATCTCCTGAGGGGAGTTCCCCCAGAAGATCTCATGCACTGAGGGCTGCCCTGGCTCCTCCGGGTGCAGCCAGAGGACGGTGAGAGCCCAAAAGGGGCAGGACGCATCCAGGACTGCAAGTTGGGGACTGGTTTCCACTCCTGGCTTTGTCACTAATCAGTCATATGGCCTGAGGAATGCCATCCTTCCTCTCAGGCTCTGTGAAACAGGAAGGCTTCTAGGCCCCACTCACATTCTCTCAGTGTCTCAGCTTCTCAAATAAAGAGCTTGGTGTTAAAATTGGCATCTAGAAGCATTAAAAATAAATTCCCATTTTCTGTGGCAAAGGCTTGAGTTCTATCCTGTCACTCCACAGGCCTCCTAAGTCTGGTATTTTTATTTCTCTCAAAATAACTTTTTCAAAAGGTACCTGCAAACTACCACACTAGCCTTTCTGGGGAGAGGACACTTTCATGTTCTGCAGGGAGTCGCCATTAGCACACATTACAGCAGAGTTTAGACAGGCCCCTGGGAAGACCTAATGCCATGGGAAAGCCACAGAGCAAGTGTCTAATCAAGGGACATCCTGAGACTCCAAGACTCACAGAGACCCTTGGCCAGGGGAGGGTCTGTGACTCACCAGGAAACTCTACATAACTTTTTGATTATCACTCATGTGAATCACAAGGAGACTTCCATGGGTTCACCTCAATACTTTGGCCAGGAACCAAGAAGAGAAAAAAACCTGACTTTTAAAAGCACATAATTTGTGTAAAATAATTCAGATCTAAATCTGTCTGGGCTGGAGCTGCTACAACAAATCTCCACACACTTGGTCAAGGCTTAAGATGACAGAACTTCATTCTCTTTATATTTCAGACATGCTCTGTGATTTGCCCCAGTAGAGGGATGGCAACAAATTCTTTCAAGGTTGAGGGGACCTGAAAGGGGTGGAATCTCAGAGGCAGATATACCTTTGTGGGAAATGGAAGCAGAATCAAGATTCTTCAAAGGAAAGGAACTTTGGGGATCATCCAATCCAGGAATAGTAAAAAGTTTCCATTTCTGGTGTCAACCCCAAGTGATGGATTGGTAAGCAGTTTCTTGGGATGCTTATGTTTCTGAGACCAGCTGGAAGGGGTGCCCGTATCAGTTTTCCAAAGCCATTGTAACAAATTAGCATAAATATGGTGTCTTCATATTGTACTATCTCACAGTTCTGGAGGCTGGAGGCCTGAACTCAAGGTGCTGGCAGGGCCACTCTCCCTCTGAGTGCTCTAAGGGAGACTCCTTCTTCGCATCTTCCAGCTCTGGGTGGTGCCTTGGTGCTCCTTAGTTATGACAGCATCCTTCCAACCTCTGCCTCTGTCTTTACATGACCTCTTCTTTTTGTGTCCCTCTGCATGTAAATCTCCCTCTCCTTTCTCTTATAAAGATACCAGTCATTGGATTTATGGCTCCACTTAAATCTAGGATGATGTCATTTCAAGATCCTTAACTAATTAAGTCTATAAAGACCCTATTTCCGAGTAAGGTCACACTCTGAGGTTCTGGGTAGTCCAGAATTTTGGTGGGACACTCAAATCAACCCAGCACAAATGCTGTGATGGTTCAGCAAGCCTGACCTGGGAGGTACTCCTGCTTTCCATCTGCCATCTCCATCTAGCCCAAGTCTGTAGCTTTACAGATGATGGAATTGAGGCCCAGAGGATAAAAAGCTCTTGACCACTGTCATGAGACTAGAAAATGCCACAGGAGATAAAAATGAAGAAAGAAGATGATGTAGAGGTGGGATGGCTTGGGATAAAATTACTATTTTAATTGTAGGATAACTGAGAAGGGCGTCTTTGCATTTGGCCATTGTCCAAAGAGGGTCTAGATGGGGCAAAAAATGATCACCAGCCAATTAGAGAGAAAATTTGGCAGCCTTGGAAGAATCAGTCCCATTCTGAGGATCGGTTTGCCGGAGACTGTTTGCCTTTTTTTGGCCAAAGGAATGAGAGCTCCTCTCAGTGGGCAAAAGCCTTTCCAGACTGGTCCCTGAAAGCATCGTGCGTACAGATGCCTGCTGGTTGCCATGGTGAATGATGCTGATCTGAAGAAATGAATAATGTGAGCGTTGGGGGCGACAGTGGGATTACTCAGACAGTGGCGAGAGAGGCATCAAGGAGAGCCCAGAGCAGAGGAGGCGAGAAGGCTCCATTCCTTCAGCTTTGGTCCACTCTGTCTCTGCCTCTGCAGACTGCGTTCTAACCAGACCCACCGCGAGCATCAGGTAAGGGACATACATGGCTCTTCTTGGAAATGGAAATGGTTTTTCCTTTCACACTCTTCTTGGAGGAGGGCCAGGCAATGGTAATATGAATAGCTAAAAATAGGGGGAATTTAGAAACAGAAGCAGAGAAAGAAAAGCAAATAAGGAAGCTTGATCTGGTCCCAAAAGCTGAGGATGCTGCTACAGTGTCTTGCCAGAAAGCTCTTAAAAATGTCTGCTGTAGAGAACTCAGTCTGCAGAGCCAGCCAGCAGCAGATGCAAAGCAAACAGAACAAAAAATTCATGACAATAAAACGGGATTCCTGATCACCCCTGATGGAAGGGTTGTACAAAGGCCATTGCCTCTTATTATAAGTAATGAATTAAACTCTTTTCATTGTGGTCAGAAGCGTTTACAAGGATGTGTGGGGTGGTGTGGGTGGGGGAGGTCATGAGAAAGGACAATGACGAAGGGAACGTAAACGTCTCCTTTGCAATGACCTTCCCGGGAGGGATCTGAGCACACCTGTCTTGTCTCTTTTATTATTCACTATGTTTCTGGGATGAAATTTCCAACCAAACAGAAGGGAACTATTCCCCTTCCTGAACATGTCAGTTCACTGTCATCCTTAGAGAAGAAAAACCAGGATTGAAAAATCGCTCAGTGCATCTCTCTGCAACCCACCTCCTCTAGGAACACAGGCATGAAAATAGAAGGTCAGAGAGAAGCAGGAAGGGGAGAGAGCAGCTTGTGATAGAAATCAGTTTGGCTTCACATCCAATTCAGGTTCAGATCTGGTTGATGGGTTTTTACTGGGTCATTAAAATCTAAAACGAAGGCTTCTGTATTTCACATGAGACAGGAAGGGCAGAGAACAGGGCTGGGTGAGACCCGTATGTGAACATACACAGGTTGAATGAATATGGCTGTCCCTGAATTTTAAATCAGGGGAAATTCACTGGAGAGGAAGCTCTCTGTCTCTCAAAGAGATAGCATTTAAGAGAAACTAAAAAGCTTGAAGATGGTGCTCTCTTATCAAAGCGGGAGGGCTGGTAGTCTAAAGAGGGCTCATTTGATTTGTGGAAAAACAGCAACTAGGTCTTAGTACCAGCACCTCATTTTGCAATAATGTTCTGCAACTAAACCCAGAAGCCTTGCATTTGGAAATCTAGCAGTTAAGTGGCTTTGAGTCTACTTACTAGCCAAGTGACCTGAGATTGCTCATCTGTAAAATGGGGATCTAGCTCAGAGGGTGTGATGAAGATTAAAGGGAATGTATTACAGTATGTGAGCATCTAGCATGACACATACGAGATGTGACACAGCCACCACTCACTAACTGTTGTTGATTAGTATCATTATTAACACTCATAGTACCAGAGACATTAAATAGTAGCAGCTATGCTGGCATTAGGAGCTGACTGTCTTGACCTACACAACTGATTTTCTGGGTACCTTCGGCTTTGAACAAACAAACAGAGAAACAAAACATGAGCAGAGGCTTTGGGGAGAAATCAGCTGCCAAGAAGTGATGACGCAAATCTCCTCTTTCATGGGCAACAGAACTGGGAGGCTAAAAAGCAGTGGGCAGAATGTTCTAGATGGCTGAGCACTTGGAGCAGAAGCAGAAGGTCCAGAAGGGATACTGTAGGGGATATAACTGTCTGACTTGGAGGGAACAGAGCTGTGGTGACTAATATGGGCATGTGGTCTGATTTCTTTTACTGCCTTTCTTCGTTTTTTAAGGGGTTGGAAACACTGTTGTACCTAAAGGATCTGAGCTAGGGCAGGATGAACCTGGGGGATATGGGTGCACCTTTCTCAGGCCTGAAGGCCACAGGCTTTGATATGAGACAGCCCCGATTTGAACTTCTGTTCTGTTATTTCTTAGCTACGCCTTTGCTGAGTAATATAACCTCTTGACGTCCACTTCTTTGTAAAACAGGGGCAATGTCAGTCCCCATCTTGAATGTTCACTAAATGGTGGTTATGAATATTGCAACTAAATACTTAAACAAGGGGATGTCATTTTTCACTTTGATTCTGGTTCTAGAATCAGGATGAACATCGAGGTTGGGAACGTTTCTTATACAGGAGCCATCATTTCCTGGTCATCCTCAGAGCCCTGCCTGGAGGACTATTACCATATTATGTACAGGCCCAACTGGAACAGCATCTTCTCCGGCTATCTTCGCTACAGCTTCCATCACGAGGAGAAAGTGCCTCGAACAATCAGTTCTGTGGTGCTGGAACACCTCGCCCCTTCTACTCTCTACTTCCTGTGTATCAGCTGCAAGAAGGCTGCCTTCCCCTATAGGCACTACTGCACCATGTTCCATACCCTGGATAAGAGCCCACTGGCTGCTGGAAGTTCCCTAGTAGACCCCCAAATCTCCCTGTGGGTGTTGATGGCCATTCTGCTGGCTTGCTTCACAGCCGTCTTAGCTTTCATTTGCCTCCAGTTCTGGTGCATCCGTTGTCATGAGCCTCGATGGTCCTACAGAGCCGGCCACATGGAGGAAGCCAATGGGTTGGTGAGATGGCCAGAGGAGGCCCCGGCTCTTGGTCAGAGAGAGGAAGACCTGCAGGGGCTCCCCCTGGTGGAAATGCCACGCAAGAACTCCGGAGCTGAAGCCGAACCAGAAGCTGAAGGTGAAGCCGACCAGGATGATGCAGCTGACGAGGACGCTGCCAATCAGGATGTCCCTGATGTGGGTGCCTTACTGAGGGGCGGTGGTGATCATCCTGCCATACTGCCTCATTTTAGGGAGTGAGAGGTAGTATGGAGGAGGCAACCTATACTGTGTAGCTTAAAGCCCTCCATATAGTAGATCTTTGGTAAAAATGTGTCTCTAGACTACTCACTGGCCTCCCCTCAACTGTCTGTGCTCTTGTGGATCATCCTGGTTGGATGAATGTCCTGTGACAAAGCTTCTCAAGCTAAAAAGCATATACCCCCAAGGTATGCCAAAGGAGAAACATGGCATCTCTTAGGTGTGTCCATTTAGGGGAGCCCAGTTAGGAACTAAAAACATTACTTTAACATTAAAACAAACATGAATATATCATGGCAAAGAAAGCAAAATCTGCATGGCTTAAATAAAATACAATACTTCGAGGAAACTTTTGAGTTGAAGATGGGCTCTGCAGGTTATGCTTCCAATCAGCTGAGGCAGATGTCTAGTCTCCTCTGCTCTTGGGGAAGGGGGTTATTTTGGAAAGGTTGAGAAGCCTTGCTCTAGAGTGTTTTCCAGCTTTCAGGCAACCACATACCACCTCATACCCCACCTCCATTTTGTTTAAACCATAGACTATCTTTACTATTATTAACAATATTTTTCTTTAAATGGACTCATTTTTAAAACTTAAACTTACTTTAAAAGATAGGCTTATAAGACTCCATAAATTAAAACCAGCACCTTCCTGCTCTAAGTAGTAGCGACATAGGAATAAATATAATAAAAACAAAATCATATTAAGTTTGACTTAGATCCTATTGCTTACTAAAAACTCTGAACTTAAGGTCTGCTCTCTTAGCTTTGACAAAAAGGAAAATGGGAAAGCAGAAGGTATCGAAGGCATATTAGCATCAACGTAAAAATGTGTCTTTCTCCAATTATAATTACAAGGCTTGAAAGAGATTTGAAAAGGGAGGTGTTGTTCTTACTTTGTGAGTCAGTGTTTTTCAGTGACACATCTGTGAATTATTCAAAATGCTGGCTCTGAGTGTCCTGTGATTTGAGAAAGTTGCCTTGAGCAGACTGGTTGTCCTGGACCAGAGGACACCTGCACTGTCCCAGCATCATCCTAAGACCTTCTAAGCCCACCAGTAGGCCCAAGTGGTAGGAGCTCACTGATTCACCACACTTCCCAATCTTGGGCTCCCCAACCTTTTCTCATATGTATTCAGTCAGTTCTTCTTTAAAGTGTATCTGTGCTTACTTTTTGAAAATCGGGTCAAAGGTGGCCATTTCTAGTCCATCACAAAGAAAAATGTTGGTTTTGTTATTGTTGGCAAGTTTTACTCTTGCAGTGGCATTCTTCCCTTTCAAACCCACAGGGTAAGAAAGGCATCTCCTACATACATCACATGTTGGTGAGACTTAGTGAACACTGCCCCCGTCCCCACCATGGGTGTAGAAATTTATGGAGGGTAATGATGTCTGTTTTAATCTCTGATATATCCCTAGCATGCAGAATCTAGCCCAATGTCTGGCCTACTGTGGGCGCTTAATAAATGTCTGTTTAATGAATGACAAAGGACTGAAAGTCTAGAACAGGGCTTCCTCTGGGAGGCCTGGTTAGTGTCAGGATGCGTATTATGAACAAAGCAGCAAAGAGATGGGAGAAGACCTGCTTCTTGACTCTAGCTCCAAAAATCTGGGATTTCTTTCAAAACTCCACCTTCCCAATTGCTTCCTGTCTGCAAATTCCTCACCTTTCTGGAACCCAAATCCCAGAATCACAGGACCATATTGCAGTGAATCAACTGAGCAACAGGAGACAGGATGAAGATGAGAAGCCCCACATACCTACTTTTCCGCTCACCTCAGTGAAATTGCCCCCAAACAATTCCCACCCAGGAACTACTCCCCTACCAGGTCTGCACTCACCCTCACCCTTGCTAGTTGTGCACAAATAAAGATGAATATACTCGCAGTTGTTTCTGCCTGGATCTCACTGCTGCCTCTCTAATCTCCATACCATTTTACTTTTATGATTTGGGGAACACT
This sequence comes from Canis aureus, assembly GCF_053574225.1. Classification (NCBI taxonomy): domain Eukaryota; kingdom Metazoa; phylum Chordata; class Mammalia; order Carnivora; family Canidae; genus Canis; species Canis aureus. Next base: position 54,664,759 of record NC_135614.1, read on the forward strand.
TTTTCTATTTGCTTTTGTTGACAAGTCCTCTTAGGAATAGGACGCAGGCAAGACTACTCACCTTGGATCCATAGAGGTAATAAGGCTGAACGTTGGCGGGTTTATCTCTTTGCGGTTCTTGGGTGAAAGGAATGGCAGTTCGAACAAAACTAGTAGAGGAATAGAGAGGGGGCAGGAATTAACCAGGTCCTAGGGCATTCTTCATGGGACGCAACCTAGCCAGAGCCCTTCCTGACCAGGTACAAGCAAACTGTTTCTAGGTGGTTGTCTATAAAGATACTAAACTCTTATCATACACTCCCATTCATTTACCTACTGTCTCCCTTCCCTAATGGGAAAACTGTAGTCCAGATTCTCAAGCTAGACTCTGGGCTATGGCTGCTCACGAGAATAGTAGGCAACCAAGAGACAATTGGCTGGGCCTGAAAATGGCCTTCTTTGGGGCTCCAGATCCTTCCCTCCACCCCCAGTTTGGCTTCTTACAAGCAGGGTTCCACAAGCTCTTTCTATAAAGGCCCAGATAGGAAGTATTCCCAGCTTTGCAAGCCAGATGGTCTCTGTCACCATTACTCAGCTCTGCCGACAGTGTGAAAGCACCCATAAACAATTGTAGATGAATGAGCATGGCTGGGTTCCAATAAAACTTTACGAATTTCACATGATTTTCACTTGTCATCAAACTATAATTCTTCTTTGGATTTTTTTCCCCAACCATTCAAAAATGTCAATAGCATTCTTTGTGCGTGGGTTATATAGAAACAGTTGGCAACAAGATGTGGCTTGTGGGCGATAGCTTGCAGACCTCTGCTCAAGAGGATTAAAAGTCCCAAATCTTTACAGAACCAGAAGCGTGTCTTGCTAAGTGTGTGGATTCATGTTCATCTGTGGTTTCCTCCCAGACCCTTCAATTCATTCAACACATACTTATTTAATACTGGCTGTAAGCCAGGCTCTGAGGGTACAGAGAGGACCTGTAAACACATACATGTTTGTATAACCTAACGGACTTGTTTTGTGCGTGAATACATCTCCTCTCTTCTGTCAGGTTTTGAACCTCTGTGATGATAAGGGATAAGGTCTTCTCCTCACCTTGGTGCTCGATACAGGGCTGTGTACACCTTGCAGGAGACATATGCCACTTCATCGCACATACATGTGCCTATTCTGCATGAATGTATTCGTGTATATGGATGTCCTCATAAAAGCACCATCTGAGGGACACCTGGATGGCTCAGTGGTTGAGCATCTGCCTTCAGCTCAGGGCATGATCCTGGGGTCTGGGGATTGAGTCCCACATCGGGCCCCCTGAAAGGCACCTGCATCTCCCTCTGCCTGTGTCTCTGCCTCCTCTGTGTGTGTGTGTGTCTCTCATGAATAAATAAATAAATTTTTTTTAAAAAAGTATCATCTGATCATAAAGCACCATGCTTAGTCCTATCTTGGCCTGTGGAGTAGTGCACAGCGCGGCTCCTGCTTCCTTCCAGCTCCTATATTATCTTTCATGGCACCATTCCCCATCCCATCTGTTACACCCTCACTGAGCTCTCCACTCCTTGGAGATTTTGCCCGGGATATTCTTCTCCCGTTTCTTCACTTTTTTTATTCCTACTCATCCTTCACGACTCTACTCAAGCATGACTTCTCAGAGGAGGAAGCCTCTCTTGAGGTTCCCGTCACTTCCCAGGCTGGATCAGGTGGTGGTGTTTTCTCGCTCATGACTGGGGTTTTCCTCCATCTCCAAATTCACTCTTTCTGACAGTACATTTATCAGGGGACCGTCGGGTTGCCTGCCTTGTCCTCTGGCCTGAGGGCTGGGAGAGGAGACTTGCTCACGCGGCAGCCCCGGCTCTGCGCAGAGCCTCCAGCCAGGAGGGACTGACTACTGCGGGAAGGACCCGCTTCCCCGGCCCGCAGCCCGCGCCCTTCGCCCTTCGCCCAGGCACTCCCTTACCGGTTGGTGGACCCATTGTAGCAGTAGTTGGGGAGGAAGTCGAAGTTCAGCTCCCAGAAGACGTGGAGGGTGATGCGGCCGTAGGGGGCAGACACGTTGTGATTGGCCTCCCGGAACATGGCGTCGAAGCTGTCCAGGGTCATGTGCTTACACAGCAGCCGGTGCGTGAGCCGGTTGATCTCCAGCAGCCACTCCAGCTCCTGCCAGAGAGAGCCCACGGCCGCTGAGGGCGTATACGCACACTTCACGCGCACACTGTAATCTGACGGCCCCCTTCGTGCGGGGGAGAGGCCCTCACACAACCTCCCACTGCTGACGTGGAGACGGGGCACGCGACCACGCGCCCTTCTTCAGAGGACGAGTCCCCAGCCTGGGCCGAGGGAAGCTGCACAGGCGCTCTGGGAAGGCTCCACAGACCGGGGGCAAACCCGGTCAGTCCCCCTTGGGTGGAAGCAGGCCTGCTTGCTTTCCAGTCTCCGTACTGGGGAGGAAGAAGCCTGCGTCTCAGCGCTACGGGCAAACAAAAGGAAGGTGCGCCAGCCTACCACCAGGGGCTGTACCTCCACCGATCAGAAGTGCGGGTTACCGCTTGCTAAGTGCTTCCTGTTAGCCAAGACCACATGAAACTACTGGTTTTCTAGCTTAAATACCATCAGCTATTAATTAGTAGTTTCATGTGATTCACTGTATCATATGCCAAACAGCATCCTAAGCACTTTATGTGTCTTAACTCATTTCATGTTCAAAAACCCCTATAAGGTCACCGTTACAGTTGTCCCTACTTTATGCCTAGAGAAACTGAGGTTTTGAGAAGTTCAATCACTTGACTCCAAATTCAGGAAGTTGGGCTCTGATGTCCATATTCTTAACCACCATACACTGTAGAAATTTTACAAATAGCCGGGGACAGAATGCCCCCTCCTTTGGATTCCTCCTGTGTCTCCCACTCAAGGGCTGGACACATGTTGGCAAAGGTGCAGTTGAAAGCCATGGACCAAGGACTCATGTGAGTGGTGGGCCCTGACTGCTTGAAACCCTACCTTTGGGCAGAGAATGGGAGCAAAGTGGCCAATACGCAGACACAACAGGTCACTGCATTTGCTGGCAAGTAAAAGGAGACTGAAACCCTTTGGGCTGGCTCTCGTCCTTAGTGCTGCTATGAAAAAGGATCAAAGCACAGCCTTGTGCAGAGAGAGAGGGCATGCCTCTTCGTAATGCTCTAGGACGCTCCCGTATTATTGTGGTTAAGCCTTCTTTTGAGATGGGTATGATAGCCCCTGTCTTATAGAGGGGACAAATGAGGCTCAGAGGGTGAAGTGATTTGCCCAAGGTCACACAGGGAATACAGAACATGGTTTAGTGTGTGATCCTGGGCCCCTGGGACATGGCTTCCTGGAATAAAGGAGCAATTTGCTAAGAAATCACTTTGAAAAGTAATGATAGTTTGACAATATAAAGACTCAAGGAACACTGGCAAGGGCAGGTCACCAGAGGGTGGCCAGGAGGCAGGACAGCTTTAGGGGCTAGGATGTGGAGCTCAGGTTGGTCACAGGATGCAATCTCACACCACTGAATCGATCTTATTCTCATCAGCCACAAGGTGTCCCTAAGGCTGGCTGGGGTCCAGAGTGTGGCCAGGTGGAGGCCCTAGACCATGCTTCCAATTTTGGAGCTCTGTCTTTCTGCAACTGAGATTCTATGGATCTAAATTGGGGGTGTGGAATTGGATCGGAGCTTGCAAACTTAAATGGCTGTATAGGCCAGCCCAGCTCAGGGAAGAGGGACAGGCAGGAGCAGGAGGGATTCCTGAGGCTGGGCTGCCTGTGGCAAAATGTCTGTCTGGACAGGGTAGTCTGCTACTCAACTCCATATAGGTGTGCTGCCTTCTCAAAATGGGCTCAGTGATGATAGACCTCATCATCTTTCAAAAGAAGGTCAAAATCTGGATTTTAATTCTGGAATGACAGCTGGAAGAATCAGTTTCCAGTCACTGTGCACCATGAAGTTAATGAAGGGCAGAAACACAGAATCACCTCTCTGCTTCTGTCTCTTAGGGCCTAGCCAGCTGGACTATTAATTTTGTTCCCATTCATTTAGGATGGGTAAAAAAATAAATAAATCAAATAAATGGAGTAAGCACTAATGATTTTATTTCTAAGCTCATCAAGTCCCTCAGCACACTGAGGTGCCATGTTACCAGGAAGATAATTGCAAATGAAAAACTTGGGGATAATTTCTGTTCTAATGTTCTGCGATTTTAACAGTCTCACGAATGTGTGGCGGTGTTTACAAGGGAGACCAAAGGAGAGAGGAGTTCTCAGCGCTGCTGATGTGGGGCTGCTGGAAATGTAGGCCCACCTCTTCTGCCATGCAAAAGTAGCAAGGTTTTTGTTATGTAACCCAAGCCCTGTTTTGGCATCAGCCACGTTCTTCTGGCCTTTAAATCATAGAGGGCACTTGGCTCTAGGATGCAGAGCTCAGTGCAGCAGGCTTGGTGGTTTAAAAGGCCACGTGAGTGGTGTAGGTGTCTCTGAGAGGGTCTCGGTTTTCTATAGTAAAGCTGGTTTACGGAGGGCAACGTAGAGAAGCAGAGCTGGGGAAATAAAACACCTAATGGGGTAAATGGAGAGGAAAGAGCTCTTGGATGGGAACCAGAAAACCTGAGTGTCGGCCACCCTGGACTGCTGACTAGCTCTGTGGTCCCAGGTAGGCAGGAAGAATGGGGGTCTCGAAGTCGGGTGCAGTGAAGTGTGGAAGGCCATACAGAGGAATGAAGTACCCCAGTGAGGCAAGCTGAAGAGAGCAGAGCCCGGCTGATGGGATAGTCTAATCATTTCTAGACAATTGTTGCCATCTGGAAAGGCTGGTGTGATGTTGCCAAAGCTTCTGCAGTTTTATTCAAATTCTTCCAAATGTTAAATGTTGGCTCAAAATTTCAAATGTGCTCTGCAGCCTAAACAAAACACAGCCTGCAAGCTGCCAGCCCTCAAATTCAGCATAGGATCTCTCCGAGAGTCTATTTGCTCAACTGTGTAGGATGAGGATGGCTGACTTAAGAAATCTCTGCCACCCGCCCAGCTTGGCATTGAGCCGCTTTCTCATCTCAGAACAGAGCTTCTAAGGTGGAGGGAAGGGCTGAATGGAGCAGATTCCTCAGGCTGTTTCTCACAAGAGGCAGAGCTTTCCAGCCAAGGCCAGTAGGGGCCTCCTGACCCCACAGGAGGGAGCATCCCTGGGGTCTCCTCTTCATGGGCTTTACAGGGAGTGGCCACTCTTCTGGGGGCTGCTGGCCTCACCTGATAAACACCAGCTTTCGCTGCTTGTTTTGACTGTTCTCAGCTAAAAGAACATTCAGTGCCTTTGAAGGGATGGGAAGAGGCCATGGACACCCACACACACCCCAAACCAGTTTTTCCATGAGATATGTTCATTCATTACTGGATAACTAGAAGATACAGATAAACAACAAAGATGAAAACAAAAAAATCCCACCACTTGGAGATAATCACTGCTAACATTCTGGCATAAATGTTATTTATTTCCTTTCCTTTCCTTACCATTTATTTCCCTCTTTCTTTTTTTTTTTTTTTTAAGAAAAGTTTATTTCTTAAAATAGATCTCCCAGAAGAACACGTGCTATATTATAGTTTCCTAAAGTAACTGACCCAGGACTTAGGTGGGCAGTTGGGGGCAAGTCTCCATAGGAAATGCTGCTAAAAATTCACCCTGAGAATGTCTCATTGTAGCTCCAAATTTCTATGCTTCTCTCATTCTCTTTTCTTTTTTTTCCTCATCTTTTTATTAAGTACAAGGAACTATGCAAAGCTCTTCCTAGGCAGTAAAGAGTCATCCTTAAAAAATGCTATTCTGTAAATTCTAATATTCCTCCATCATGTAGATGGGGAAACGGGCTTATACACATTAAGCAACTTGCCAATATTGCCAGCTAGTAAGTAGCAGGGCCAGGACTGGGACCCCAGGTCTTTCTGACTCTAGAATCCTTGTCCCTAGTCACTTTTTAAAACCATTCTGTCCACTTAAAAAACAAAACGTTTTTATTTTGAAATAATTACTTTTCTGTAAGTGAAAAAGCAGAATTCCTGCATATCCTTGACCCAATTTCCCTAATGCTAACATCTTATATAACCATAACATAATCATTAAATGCAGGAAATTAACATTGGTCCAATTCTAGTAACTGAATGACACACTTATTCAGATGTCACCAGATTCTCCAAGAGGCTCCTTTTTTCTGTTATGTGTTTCCATTTGGAATCTCACTTTGCTTTTAGTTGTCATATCTTCTTAATCTTTTTTTCAATCACTAACATTTTTCAGTCTTTGTCTTTTATGCTCTGATGCTTTTGGAAAGTATTGTTCGCATTTGTTTTTTTTGAATGCCATTTGATTGGGGTTTATCTGATATTTTCTCATGATCAGATTGAGAATATGCATTTCGGCAATAATATCACAGAAGATACATAACAGGGGTTAATGAATAAATATTATTACCAGTGCGTGTCCCCATTGTAAAGTTACTAATCTTCCCTTTGGAAGATTAGTAAATATCTTGAAGGAGATAGTTTGAGATGATGCAAGAATTCTGCTTCTTAGTTTTTTTTTAATTTCTGAGTAGTTTAAAAAATTGTGGCCAAATATATATAACATAAAACTTACCACTGTAACCATTGTTAAATGTATAGTTCTGTGGCATTAAGTATGTTCACATTACTGTGTAACCATCACTACCATCCATCTTCAGAACTTAATTTCCCTCAACCGTAACTCCTTACTCATTAAACGCCAATTCCCTAAGTCCTTGGTAATCACCATCCCACTTTCTTGTCTCTATGAATGTGACTGTTCTAGAGACCTCGTGATAAGAGGAACCATAAAATATTCTTCTCAAAGGTCTGCCTACTAATTTTAGCATCCTTTGGTAGATTTTGCCCACAATGGTCATGTGGCATTCTGATGGTGACTTTCTATTTCTTGCATTCCTTCTACTTATCTGCTTTTGAAAGCATTAAAGTCTTCCTTTGATTCACTTCAGGACTGGTAGATCAAGTTCATCCTAATTCTTGGAGAGGAAGAGTTAGCAGAGAGTAACTCAAATTGCTGTTTAATAGAAGGGAACAGGACTATTCCATACTTGTGCATCAGGATCAAGACACAGTTTGCAGGTCCCAGTGCAAAAATGGAAATGTGGGGCCCCGGGGATCCCTGGGTGGCTCAGCAGTTTGGCACCTGCCTTTGGCCCAGGGCGCAATCCTGGAGTCCCAGGATCAAGTCCCACGTCAGGCTCCCGGCATGGAGCCTGCTTCTCCCTCCTCCTGTGTCTCTGCCTTTCTCTCTCTCTCTCTCTCTCTCTCTCATAAATAAATAAATAAATCTTAAGGAAAAAAAATAAAGTATTAAAAAAAAAAAGGAAATGTGGGACCCTTGTTAAAAAGTTATTAAGAATTTCAAGATGGCAAGAGCAGAGCATTAAACCAAGCAGAGTCCTTCTGGGCCCTATACTACTGCACACCTATGATGCCCGCCCTTTGTGCAACCGTCTCTAACTTCTCAGGACCACCCCTATACTTGCTCACCTGTGTAGAAGCCCAAAGGACAAGCAATTGTGCCCTAGTTTTGTCCATCTCAGAGATCTCAGGGCAATCAGGAGGTAAGATCATTTCATTCTTTTTAAGTCTTTTTTTTTCTCTTGCTCTAATCAAGTTGGGAAAGAGACTCCCTGCTTCTCTTTAACTAGCTCAGTACTAGGCTAACAACACCTCAAATTAGGCTTCAAGTCTAAGGAATCCCAGACCAGAACTCTCACAGGCCCCCAGTTTCTTACCACAATGGAAGTCAGGTCCTCACTCTCAAAGCGGCTGATGGCCTGGTCCAAGGATTTATACATGGCGGCAGAGATGCGCTGGGTAATGAGTCTGTTCAAGTCAATTGATCTACCCAACAACTGCATGGAAGAGACAGAGAGAAAATTTACTTAAGGTTCTCACAGGTACATGACAACTAAATGCAATGTACTGATAGGAAATTGGATTAAAAGCATAAAGGACATTACAAGGACAAATGGGAACTCTATGCAGAAAACAGTATTGTTAAATTTCCTGAATTTGGTTATTCTATTTTGATTATGAGAGAATGTCTTCTTAGGAGATACATGTTGAGGTATCCATTGGTAAAATGTCATGACATCTGCAACTTACTCTCAAATGGCTGAGAAAAAGTAAATATATTTAAAATGTATATATTTTAATGTTACATATATGTATTTTATGTTATTTACATATTTATTTACGATTTATGTATTTATTATTTGTATACTATTTACTATATTTGCTATATTTATAGTATATATACTATATACTACTCATACATTTATATACTATTTATGTACTTTTTACATGTGTGTTTATATATTTATACACATATATGTGTATTTACATGTATATAAATACACACACATTCATATACTGCACTTTTCTAGGTGCCCAAAGATTATTCTTAACTATTTTTTAATGTATTTGCAAGAGAGAAAAATATGTATATAAGAAAGTGAAGCAACTAGTAAAAAATAGTAACATGAATATGTCTCTAGAATATATATATATATATAAATATATATATATATATGTTCATTGTGTTATTTTTTCAACTTTCCTGTAAGTTTGAAATATATAAAAATTTGAGGAAAAATATAATTCACCCAGACCGTAGGAAAAGGCTCAGCATAGGCTTGGGACCCCATGCAATGCTGACATCCTAAATTTAGCTATGAGGTCTTTCCCACATGAGTCCTGTGCCCCACTTCAGTCACCAGAGAAGGGCAGCTCCCTAGCAGGCCTCCTGTGTGCCTTTATGGGGATCAGCACAGAAGCACAAGAATCAAGGGCTGATTACAAGATGGAAAACAGAACTTACACTAATTTCCATTGGGGCACACACATGTGGGCATTATCACAGATGCTATGCAAATAACAATAAACATTTACTGAGTACCTGCTATGTGCACTGTGCTTTGCTAGTCACCCAAGGGTTATTCTTAACAATTTTACTTTTCTTCTATTTCTCTTTTGGGAGATTTTCTACCAACTAAGACCCCTGGCAGCCACCTTGTACACACATCAAGCCTTCGGTGTTGAAAGTCCTGTAGCTAATTCTGGTCACATCAGTAACTGATTGCTATAATTTCCTGAGAGGCCAGAAGAAGAGCACTGAATTCCTGCTGTTGGCAGAGGTGAAGATGTTCTTTTTTCTCTCCTAATTCTCCATTTCCCTTTGATTTCTCACAGCAGTGAAAATGTCCAGGGTAAGCCTTTCCTCTTCATTGGGGCACTTCTCAGCCATGTCCCTTCCCCTGGGTGGGTCTTGCCGACAAACACTGTGGCCCACCTACTAAACATAGAGGTCATGGCATAAAGGCTGTGCCACCACCGCTTGGCCAAAGGGGGGCTTAGGAGTTGGGCAGCTGCAGCATCTTGTATTTTGCCTGCCTGGCTCATGTTAACATTTTTAAGCATGGATATGTTTCTGAGCTCCTGGCAGCATTTATTTCCTCTCCATCTGGGGTCAAATGTGAATAGAAACCAACTCCATAGCAACAAACTGTAATTTCTAGCGTGGGTTTAGCTGACACGCTCCATTTCAAAGCATGAAGCAGCCTGCCTTCACTTATATCAGCATTTGGGCCCCACTCAAGAACAGATTTACTTATTTCTTAGCTGCAATCCTGATGGAAGGGAGTGAGCCATGGCTATGACAAGAGAACCAAGGCTTTGGTGACCACAACTCCTGAGAGATGAGCTGCAAGGGGACTGAGAAGCCCAGAACTTGAACCACAGGATGCCAACACCTCTTTATTGCCTGTAAGATTCTAAGGCTGTGCTATACCCATGTTCAGAAGGAGGGTGGAGAGTATGCAGTCCTGACTTCCAATCTCCCCACTAACTTCACGGCTACCTTCTAGCCCAATCCACCTCCCTTCTGGCTTTCTTTGCCATACCTGGACATGTCTCTGCTTCAGCAGCGTTTCGTAGCGGTTGGATGGTGGGTACGGGATGATGACTCCGTAATTCTTACATTCAGCCCTAAAGCGTTTATCCAACAAGACGCTGCAAGGGATAGAAGTTACATAAATCCAGTAAACATGACCATGGATGGTTTTTTATCTCCCAGCCATATCTATTTCAGACCACAGGATCTGCTCAGGAAGCGCTAGCTGATATATTTTGAATATAGCTGTTTTCAGCTTTTTAGCCACATAAGCTCAACATGAAGCACAATTTCTAAGTTAAAGACAAGCAACACAGAAGTTGAGCCATTTCCCTCTTTTATTCATTTACCAAAAAAGCAATTGAGTGCGTGCTTGCCATATCCCAGGGAACATTCTGGTACTGGGGACACGAAGTTCCTATCCCCATGGAACTGACTTCTAATGAAGAGAGATTGTAACTAAATAAACAAAGGAATAAAATAATTTCAGGTGAGAGAAAATAACGCACCATATTTAGGGCTTATCAGGGACACACACACCTGTACATGGTCATTTTTAATCTCAAGACACCTTCTGAGTTAGATGTATTACTATTACTTTTCACACCGAGTTACATGTTGCAGAGTAATAGTGTTCTGAAGATGATAAAACAGGATCATTTGGTGCTAGGAGGTCAGGGAAAGCCTCTCTAAAGCAATTTTGCTGGATGGGCACCTACATGCTAAAAATGTTAAGATCTGGGGGGGAAGAGTGTTTCTGGCAGAGGAAAAGAAAGCTGGTTAGGATGGATAAAGGACAGGGCATGCTGGGGAGCATGACACAAAAATGAATTTATAAAGTTAACCTAGGGGCTAGATCATGTGGGATGACATCAGCCACAGTAAAGAAGTTAGCTGTTTTCTAGATGTCACTGGCAGCCACTGCCAGTGGCTTTAGGTAGGCAAGTGACATAACATAATCTACACTTTGCAACAGAGAGAACAGCCACTAGCTCTACAGGAGCCCACCAGCCACCTGCAATGTGGTGGGTCCAAGCTGAAATGTGCTAGAAGTATAAAGTACACACTAGACTTTGAACACTTAGGAAGAAACAAGAAAACTGTCTCTTTAATAATTTTTTATATTGATTTCATGTCAAAACTGTATTTTAGATATACTGGATTATATAAAATACATGATTCAAATTCATTTCACCTGTTTTTCTTTCTTTTTAAAAATATAGCTACTAAAAAATTCAAAATGACACTTGTGGCTCACATTTGTGGTTACACTATATTCCTAATGGACAGCACTGACCTACATCATCATTCTTCCCCTCCTGTGTTTTCTTGGACTCTCTCAATATCTCTCAAACTCCCCCAGCCTCCCATATATTTGGAAACCACTGATCTTACAGGGGGTAGTATAGATTAAGGGGTATTTTTCAGATAAGAATATTCTGTAAACTAAATTATATGAAGGACCCAAGGGTTTGACAAGTCTGAGTTTGTGTAGATAGCATATTTGAAATGAAAATGATCTCAGGGGCAGCCCGGGTGGCTCAGCGGTTTGGTACCTGCCTTCAGCCCAGGGCCTGATCCTGGAGACTGGGATCAAGTCCCACGTTGGGCTCCCTGCATGGAGCCTACTTCTCCCACTGCCTGTGTCTCTGCCTTTCTCTCTCTCTGTGTCTCTCATGAATAAATAAATAAAACCTTAAAAAAAATGATCTCAGACACACTGGAGGTCCAGCTCACTGTTACAACTGCATCATATTCAACCCAGACACTTACTAAGTGACTACTTTGTGAAAGGCTATGTAATCTGTGCTTTCCCTGAAAGTACATGCTTTGTGTACTTCCCATCACCAAGAACCATTCACTTCATTTAATGCACATTCTGTGTTAACAGAAACTGGTGTGTTCTGCACGTCAACTCCTATTTGAAATATGTCAAGGCAATCTTAGCTGTCAAAAGCAAAATGAAGCAAATTCTCTTCATAGAAAGAAAAATAATTTATGACACTTAAGTCATTATTCTTGACATTATTGGTTGGTACATTTGGATTTCCAAAAGAAGGGAGATATTTATTTTGAGGTTTTTCTTGACCAGCACTGCTATGGGTTCTTGAAAGCCAGGAATTTACTAAATCAACACATACTGGCAATACCAACGAGCCTCCAATACTTAATATGTCTCTTACTGGACTTCTTCACTGCTCTCCTATGTGGCCTTTATATACTCATTCTTGCTCACCACCAATCCATTCCCCACATTTTTGTTTAGGACAGATTTTTAAGAATAAGATTTGAAACAGGTTCCCATTATACTTTTGAAATCCCAAGGTATTCTATTCCTCCTAGGTAGATGTCTACAAGCCCCATCCCCTGAGCCCTGCCTATCTCTCCAGCTTTATCATGTAACTTGCCTCCTCTTGTGGCCTGTGGACGAGGCATTTACATGTACTAATTCACATTAATTGTCTCAACTGCCCTATGGAGTAGGCATGCTGTCAATACAATACTTCTACTTCAGGGATTTTGCACAAGCAGTTCTTTTGCCTGCAATTTCCCGTCTCCTCCTTTACTTAGTTTTACTTAATCCCTATCAGCTTCAGATAAGAATGCCAACATTACTTTCTCGGGATAGCCTTTCCAGTTCCTCATCTGAAAGACTAGTTCAGGTTTAACCATCATAGATTCACGTATTCCCACGAACTTTTCCTTTGCGGGGAGCATGCAACCTCCCTTATCACTGTGCTTTCATCAGTTTTTACTAAAGTCTGTTATCCCTACTAGTCTGTAAGCTCCATGAGGTACAGCACCAAATCTGCCTATTTCCTTTCTCCTACATTTCAGCACCCAGTCCAGGCCCAGGTAATCACTCAGATTTCCTTAGGGGCTGAAGAAGAAGAGAGGTTTCACAACAGGAAACTATGTCTTACAGAGAGCAGTCTAAGAACATTTGTTCCTTACAGCCCTGGGATTCTCATACCTGCCAGCCATGGCTTTGTAGTAGGCAAAGATCTGGTCCGCCAGCTTGTAGACAAACTGGTCAAAGCACAAGTTCACCTGTGAAAGGGAAGCAGGAATGTCAGTGCTGTGCATCTAGCTTTATCACAGAAGCATAGGCAAATTGCAAGGGGCATCTGGGCTGTATTATGTGTTGTAGAGCAAGATACTTTGAATAGCAAAAAAAGAAGATTCTGTGGCTAAGTAAGTTAAGAAGTTTGGTCCCTTGCCCTCAAGGTCCTTAGTTAGGTACAGAGAAGGCAAAGTTCAAAAAGCTGTTGAGGAACTGGCCTCTGCTTAGGTCCCCTCCTTGCAGTTCCAAGGTGGGAAGGCAAGATAGATCTTCATATCCTGCAATTATTCACATCAGCCCACCCTTCCTCTTCCCTGCTAGACTTTCTCATCTTTTCCTTTCATTTTATTTGTTACTTGCTTGACAAACGAAGAAATTGATGGTCCTCGGAAATTGAAAAAGATCTTTTTTTCAAACTTTGCTTGAAAACCTTTGTCTCTTAATGAATATGGGCTCAATTTGCCATCTCTGTGTCTGTCTCATCACATCGGTGGCAGATTGTGATGCTCAGGTGAGAAGTTCATGTCTGACACAGGATCAAAACCAAACCCTCCATTGATGGCAAGAAATAGCCAAGGGTGGGACCTTAATGAGATGGGGCTGTGGTGGTAGCAGAGCACCATGTGACTTCAAAGAGAACAGAGCATAATTAGGGGACTGATCTTCTAGTCTTCCTTCACCAAATTCTCAGCTCCATAAAGCTAATTCTTTATCTGAAGAGCTTCTGTATCTCTTACTTTATACCCTAGATGTTATCTTGAACATAAAACACAGAGCTGTGTGCAGTTTTGCCCTCAACTGCAGGTAAGGCCTCTGCTCTGGACTTATGCTTCAAGGGTCCCACCAGGTCTTCTTCCAGTTGAAGAACCTGCAGGGCTAAGGTAGAGGTGCCTACTCATACCCTAAGCTCTCCTTCTAGAACCAGCCTTTACTATCCTTGTCCCAAAAGCCCAAGCCCCTTCAGACCTGTCTGTAGTTTTCCCTGGTATTGTTCCTGAATGTGGATTGCATGGCAGGTGTAAGCACCCCTAGGGTTGAGGGTTAGCTAAGGGGCCATTGTTTGTGGGCAGTGGTGGCAGACAAAGCTTGGGTATCTACACACATGCACATGAGGCTCTTTGTAGTACAGAACAAAGTCTTCAGATGGGAAGAGAAAGGGGACAGCCCATAAGCTGGGAGGGGGGTCTCAATCTGTACTGGCCCCATGCCCTCAAATGTTACCCAGGGCCTGGCTGTGTGCTTTCTTCATATTTAAGAATCTCACTTGGCCACATGACACTCTAGAATTCTTTTGCTTTCAACCTGTTGGAGAACACAACTATACAGGATCTTGTCAGAGCATGGGGTTGTCAAAGTTAAGATGCAACCAGTTCATTTGTCTCCTGGAATCTCTCTTCCCAAGTTTGAGCTCAGGAGAAGAGATCTGGGTTGGAGTCCATTAAGGTTTTCAACTCCCAAAGAAACTGGAGGGTAGAGAAAGCAAACAGTACCTCTCCTAGATTTTCTCTGAAATACATAAACTGTCAAACTAAGTTGGTGGTGGTGTTAATCCTAAAACACTCATGTCTTTCCTTTATAAACAAGAATGTTTTATATTTCTATGATATTTTTACCTAATTGGCCTCATTCTGTGTTTATATAGCCCCATGCAGTTAAGGAAGAACCCAGACTATCATTCCATTTCCCAGGAGGCAAAACTTAGAAATTTCAGTAGCCATCACTACTATTGGCCTCGTCCTTCCATGTGGCAGGATTGTACTTCCTTGCGCCTCTCCGTGAAGGTGATGCAGTCATGTGACTTGCTTTGACCAATGACATGTGTCATTTCCAGGTGGAAGTTTTGAAGTAGCAGTAACACTTCCTCCTGCCATGGCAATTAGTGAATGTTCCATGTGGGTCCTGACTCGCAGACTACATGGACCAGAGCCCACAACCAACCCATAACAGAGAAATAAACCTTTGATTTCAAGGTACTAAGAATTTGTAATTATTTGTTACTGCAGCAGAACCTAGCTTATCCTGACCATTACAGAAATAAAGCCATTGAGTGACTAATAATAAACAGCTTAATAGTTGAGATAAAGGTTACTTCAATCCTACCACTCTACCAAGTGACACTTTACACTGAGTGACCTTGGCATTATGATAACTGACCACTTTAAGTCTAAGACTAATCTGTAAAACAGATTAATAGTATATACCTCCTTAAATTGCTGTAAAGGTTATTTAAAAAGTTGTTTTAAAAGCAAATGGTGAATATATAATAACTGACAGGTGATATTGCTGTTATTATTATTAACAAAATGTTCCAACCATAAAAGATTCATTAGAATATTAATATTACCCATGCAGTTTTACCATTTGTTATCCCTTAATATATCTGAAAAAGAAAGACCATCATCTTGGTCTGGGTCCTTTTTGATGATCATGATTTGTTAAGATCACTCTCCATATAGTGAATGCTATTATAATAGCATTGTACGGGGACAGATGGTAGCTACACCTCTGGTGAGCACAGTTATGACGTACAGAATTGTAGAATCACTGTGTTGTACACCTGAAACTAATATAACATTGGGCATCAACTACACTGCAATTTTTTTTTTAAAGTCATAAAAAGAGATCATTCTCCAGAACAAGTCACTGATCCCACATTGCTATGGTCTGAATATGTGTGTCCCCCAAAATTCATATGTTGAGATCCTAACCCCCAAAAGTATTAGGCTGTGGGGCCTTTGGGAAGTGATTAGGTCATGAAAGTAGACTCTTCATGAATGCGATTAGGGCTCTTGTAAGAGAGAAACTAGGGGCTCAGTCAGTTAAACTTTTTGATTTTGGCTCAGGTCATGATCTCAGGGTCGTGGGATCAAGCCCCCGAGTCTGGCTTTTTTTTTTTTTTTTTTTCTCTCTCAAATAAAATCTTAAAAAAAAAAATTCTAAAAAGACCACAGAGAGCTCCCTCACCCCTTCCACTATGCATACAATGAAAAGTCTGTGACCCAGAAGGATGCCCTGATCTAGACATCTAGCCTCTACAACAGTATTTTTTATAAGCCAGTCTGTGGATTTTTGGTATAGCAGCCTGAATGGACTAAGACAGCCCACTTTGTGCCAAGAGCTACAGATTTAAAAAGTCCACATTGTTGGAATAAGATTATAGGAACAAAAGGAGATGCGGGTCACTTGCCTCAGCTTCAATCTCATCATACAGGAACTGCTTTTTAAACTTGGTCAGAGCATAGTAGGCGCTGTCATTGTACAGGTCCAAAGGGTAGAGGACGTACCTGAAGAGAGAAAAGCAGAGACCAGCAGCTTACTAATCAATCTGAAAGCAAGTGGATTGGGAAATATGAAGGTTTGGGTGAAAACATGAATAAGCTTGGGGTTAATATGAGGGAGCCTTCCAGCATTCTGAGGTTTCCAAATTGCCTTCGGAATGCCTTACTTTATAGTCTGCCTATAGAAATCAGAAGTCCATGATGTTAATAAATCCAAGGCCTGAAACAATTAGTCTGGGACCAAAAGAAATCAGGTGGCAGTTAAGGATATTAGCTTCCTGGTCCCCAGAGATGACTATCTTCCAAGCATAGCTGCCTGACACTGACAGAGCACAGGAAGGGCAGTTGGGCTGGTATAATCCTGAGCCTATCTGCAAGGCTGAGTCAAATCTGGTATGACCTGATCCTTGGCATGAGCGCTTTTCCTAGTGGGGCCACACTGTCTCATCTCGAAAGTTCTGGAAAGAACAGAGCTCCCTAGCAAACTGCCCTCCCTCTGCACCCTGGGAACCTCCTTGCTGACCCAATCCTGCCTCTTACTCCATCATGGAAGGTTCTTTGGTTTCCAGGATATGGTCTGTTAGAATCCAGGGCATGGACATCTCAATTGGGAACTGGATTCGCCGGCCCATGGTTAACTCCAGGAAGAATTCTCGGAACCAGAGCTGAGAGAGGTCACAACATTGCTGCAGGGCTTCTGAAAGCATTAAGGAAAGAGCAGTGGGTTATACAGAAGAAGCACCAAAAGATCTTTGTTCCTATTAACTTGGTTCTTATTGCTTTTGCTATTTCTACCACTATACTGGAGTACAGCAGGTACTCATAAATATGACCTAATCAGTAGATCCTGCTCTTTTACCTGAAGGTCAGTCTAATATCTACTTAGAAAACAGTATCTGTTAGACTCACAGTAGCAGCCCCATGGTGGAGGAGAGCAGTGACATTTTAAAGCTTTCGATGCCCCCACAATCTCCATCGTCCTCCTACAAGGCCAACCTGAAGACCCACAATCTTAGTGGAAAAAGTGTGCTTGCTATCCAAACATAGTGTCAAGCCAGCTCCCCAAGTGCCCGCTTTTCACTGCTCCTCGTCCCCTTGTACATAGTAATTCTGGTTTTTATCCACTTAGAAGCCTTGAGGGGCCCTGGTCTGTGCTCTAATGGAGATGTCTGGATTCGTTAAGGTTACTGTTCTAGTACCAACAAATGCATTACCACTCCTGGGTCTCTGGAGGCTGCTGTCCTTCCCCCTGCCCTGTCCCACCTGCAGAGGTGTCCTGCTAATGGGAGAACAGGACTGGGGGACACGGCTTGGGGTCCAGCTTGGAAGCCTCCTTTGCAATGAGCAACAAGACTAATCAGCACAGAGCTGCTGCTTAAAAGCTAAGGCTTAAGATGCCTGGTTGCATCTGTGGGTATGTTGCTGGATTTAATCCCCTTTACTAAGGACTTCATGACAAATAAACCACAAATGTCTACCAGACAAATTTAGCTGAGTCAGAATAGCTGAACTGAGCCTGGCCTTTCCAAGCCCACCAGAAAGTGTGCATTTTTTACCTCGGTGGCGAAACGTGCCCTTCTGGTCGATGACCACATTTCTTTGCAACTTTTGGTCCAACAGCCTTAGTGGGTCTGGGACCTGCCCCCACCCAACCGTCCTCTCCCCACTGCCTGGATAGCGTCACTCACCACTGATATTGAGCAGGTGTGTGAAGAAGAAGGACTGTTTGTGGAAGTCCTCTATGGCGAGGACGATGGGTCCATCAAGGCTGCTCCTCAATGTCTTCTTGGAGCCACTCTTGTCTGCGATGAGCGATTCAAGCATGGTCCGCACCATGTACAGCTTGAAAGAGAAAGTAGGAGGAGAAGGTCAGGGGCTGGCCCTCTATCCTGGGGTAAAGGTTTCTTTGTGCTGTGTTTATATTTTTCTTTTTTTCTGCAGATGTCTGCTCTTAAAAAGCCCTTCTTAAGGAAGCACCAGTTTAGGGTTGGAGAAGTGAATTTCGAACGTAAACCTTCATGAGGGAGAGTGGCCTGCCCAGAAAGGACATTCTGCCCAGGGCCTGTGGCATCCCTGGGTAGGAGGACCTGATGTAATAACAAGTCATTCAAGGCCCAAGTTTTTGCTGGCTCTGCTTGGCCAAGGGCGTGGGCATCAGAGGAGAACCTCAGTTCACATCACTCTGGAGTCACTCTCTGCTTTACTGGTTGGCTATGGTGGCACCCTGGACTTGTGTCTATGGCCAGGCGCTGCTACTGTCTTGCTGTGTGACCTTGGGCAACAAAGTCCCACTCTGGGCCTCAGTTTTCTTATCTGCTAATACGAGGGGGTTGCACCAGATGCTTTCTCAAGCCAGTCCCTTTCAGCTCTAGCATTTTGAGGAATTGCGAAATGCGGTTTGATCAGAGCAAGCCCCCCGCCCAGCCACCTCAAGCTTCAGACCCTTAGCACTTGGAATCCATTACCAAGGGATGGCGCCCTCTGGTGGCGCCAGCTGCATTGCACAGCCTACCGAAATCCTGGGTGGTAAGCGGGTGAAGATGGGTACTTACACAGGAGGTCTACTAGACAATCAACTCCCGCTTACAGAGGGCCTTAAGTGCAAAGGGTGCAAGTGCTAATCTAGATCTTTCCACATCATATGTCTTTGAATCTTAGGGCTGGAAGGGGCCTTGAGGAGCCAGGCTAGTCCATTCCTGCTGCCTCCTGGAGAAGTGTACCCCAACCAACCCAGCCAGGCGGTGTTATACCAGGGATCGGCAGCCTCTTCGGCCCTGTGTGCCACCAGTGGGGTGAAACAAAGCCCGCGGGGACCACTGGCAGGCCTAAGACATAGATAGGAGAAAAGAGGAGGGAATGGGAGGGCAGGAGAGACAGGGAAGAGGGAGAGAGAGAAGAGAGAGAGAGAAAGAGAAAAGCAAGAGGTATTGTATATGGTGGGAAAGCCGCCGCGACTGCTAGGGGCCACTTGCCGACCACCTCTCAGAAGCTCCAACCTCCCTCTGCCACCACGTCTGCTCTGGATCTCCTCCAGGACCATACCCACCATGCGCCTGGCACCTGGCCGGGCAGCGCAGCCACAGAGAGGAGGGGCACACCGCCCCTACCGCAGCATTTCCCTTGATGGTCAAAGAGCTACCATGGTGGCTGATTTATGGGACAGTCCACCCACTGCAACCCCATCGGTGGGCAGGCCTGATCATCCTTAAGAACTGAGAAGCACTGTTCTGATGATGGCCCTTGGAGCCACCAGGATTCTAATGATGGCCCTTGGAGCCATCCTTCCAGGAAAGGATTTATCAAGTACAATCCATGTGGTATTGACTTGATTTGTATCAAATTCTATTTGAAAATCCATTTTGTTGGTAAGAGGGGGACCTCCTCTCCCACCTATGTCTATTGACTGGAGCATTTAAGTCATCAGATCAGTCAGCATCCCAGCTATGCTAGAAGCCCCTGTCCACTGTGCTCTGCAGGCCCTAACAGAGCCCTGGGGCGGGAGTCAGGAGACCTGGGTTCTTGTCCCACCTCCACCTGTGACTCACCTTGTGACTTAGACAAGTCACTTCCCCTCTCTGGACCTCAGTTTCCCCATCTGTAAAGCAGGGAGGGCACTGGGACTAGCTTGTCTCTAAGGGCTCTTCTGGCTCCATTAGAGAGTCTACTCAATGCATTTGTACCACCTCACGTAATTGGAGGCTGACTTGTGGTCATGCTCCCCTCTCAGACCACCTGTATAGATACTCTTTCCACTCCTCTTGTCTCCTTCTCTCTCTCCCTCTCTGCCTGTTTGGCCCTTCCCCTCAGCTTCCTTTCTAGTATCTTTCCTGCCTTGTCTGTGTCTCACTCACTTGAGTCTTGGGGCTTCCAGAAACACCTGAAAGCCCTGCTTAGCCCCTCCAGGGTATTCTAGGCTGGAAAGGTTCTTGACATTATACAGAAGTGTTTGTAGAAGCTTCCTTGGGATTTCCAAGACCAGCAAGATCAGTGCAAACTGGCCCACGGGCTGTGAAGCCAAGGGAAGTGACAGTGATGCTGCTGAGAACCCATCCTACCCCATCCCTCCTCCCCGTCCCCTGCCCAGACACAGACACAGACACATAGAAGGGGTAGGGGTGGGCCTCGGATGGCTCATCTCAGATGGTTCACATTCAGGACTGCAGAGCTGAGTCAGGCTGGAAGGTCATGTCAAGGGGGAGTTCCTGTAAGACCCCTGAAAGTTCGATAGACTCTCATGCTTTTTTCCAATACTTCAAAAAGCCTACCAGGAACTGCTTATCCTTAAGTTAGTGGCAAGGATTCAACCAAGATGCCCAGATTCTTTTTCTTTCTTCTTCTTTTTTTTTTTTTTTTGGAATTTAATGACTACTTTGGATAAATCACAGGTGACGTCTTGTTCAGAAGCTTTGGTTAGCAACTCTGAATCTCTCTGATTACTAGACTTTCTCTAAGGGGTCAAGGGTTTTTGATACTTGTGCATTTGAGGAGTT
Source organism: Canis aureus (assembly GCF_053574225.1). Taxonomy (NCBI): domain Eukaryota; kingdom Metazoa; phylum Chordata; class Mammalia; order Carnivora; family Canidae; genus Canis; species Canis aureus. Next base: position 54,685,543 of record NC_135614.1, read on the forward strand.
AATAATAATAATATTTTGTCAGTACCATGATCTCATTCAAAATTTTCACTTAATGGAGAAGATAATCAGAGTACAGAGAGATCAAGGTGCTTACCCAAGATCACACAGCACATCAGAGGCAGAACTTGTGAATTCCCAAGCTAGGACGTGCAGGGGAAGGGGCCAGGGTTCACTAAAGGGGGACAGGATAGATGCATATAGATTTGACTTTAAACTCTTCCTATACTTTGGAACCTATTCTTCACAGGGCCAGGAGATAGCCAGTCCTGGTATTACCCCCATTTGCCAGATTAGACAACTGAGGCACAAAGAGACTGTGTAACGTGCCCGAGGTCACACAGGTTTCTAGGACTAGAATCCAGGTCTCCTGAATCTTAAGCTGGTAGTCCTCCCTCCTGTATTAAAACAAGATGGCAGAGTAAGACTAGTGCAGCTGCTGGACCCTGCCCCTCCTGCCTGAGGACCCCCAGCCCCATGGCCCCATGGTCCAGCCAGGATGAACTACCGTGGCCTGGCTGGCCTCTAGGTCAACCGAGCTGGCCTGTGCCCGGAACCACTTACCTGTGTGCTGGAGGGCCCCACAGCACGCCGGGGCACCTTGATGTCAAATCCACCCTTGGGATCCTTCTCCCCTCTCAAGCATGGGTCATTGGGGGGCTCTCGGCCCCCCTCCCAGTCACAGATGGTTTTTCGAATTGCCTGCAGGACACTGGGAAGGAAGAATTGATACTCAGACCAGGTTTTACCATTGGAAGGAGGCCCTGCAACTCCATTTCTAGAGTCCGTGAGGGCCCAGGACACCTTGTCTTAGAATTCCTGGGTGCTGGGGAAGTATGCCCATTCCTGGCCCCACCCCCAAGAGGTGCCGGCTTCCCAGGCTTGAGCCATGGTCCAGAAGTCTAACTTTCAACAAGTGCCACAGGCAATGCTGATGCCCACTGGCTAGTTTCCTTTCTCATTATAGGGGAGTTTCAGGAGTCCAATTACATCTCTGTATGTTTGAAGTTTCAATAATAGCTTCTATTTGTTGTATACTTGCTGTGTATCCATGCTGCTGTGTGCTTAGATCTACACACTGATTATCTCACCTTATCATCCTACCCGCCAATAAATGAAGTAAGTACCATTATATTCCACATTTTACAGAGGAGGAAAACTGAGGTTCAGAGAAAGTAAGTTACTTGGTCAAGTACACAAAGCTAGTAGGTGGATACAGGCTTCCAACTCTTCCAGACTGGGGCTTAATTCATTTCAAATGCCAATCTACTAAGACAGCCTCCTAGAACTTGCTAGCAGAGTCTGTGTGTGTGCAGAGGCTGCGCTGGAAGCTGACTGAGCCAGGAACTTCCCCTGTGGTGTGCACTTAGCACCCTTGATTTTTTTATGTGACCCCTGGAAAGGGCCATCTGAAGACCCACCTGATAAGGACGTTCTTCTTCTTCCGCACTGCCTGTCTCAGGGGCTCACGCAAGGTCACCTGGGCAAAATCCTGCAGGGCTGCGTAGATGGTGTTCCTGATGGCCTGGTTGAAGACGCTCTCCATCCTGCCCATGAGTACCTGCAGGCCCTTGATCATGGCGATCACCTGACCAGGCACAGATGAAGGTCAGGCTCACCAGGCTTCAGCTTACCTATCCATCTAGTACCCTTCACCGCATTGCAGAGAGGGTGCTCTGTGAGATGCCCAGAAGCAAAAGGCCAGTGCTACTCAAAGTGCCAGTTCACTGCTAGGTAAGAAACATGTGCCAGGATGGAAATCAGCACTCTGCCTTCTTCATCAAGAAGAGTCCTGCTATAAGGCAAAGATATTAGCTACACTGAACAGTGGGCTTCATGACACAGCCAATTTTCATTCTGGCACGGTTTCCTATCTTGTTGCTGATTGATATCACACAGCAGCCAGTCCATGGAGCACATTTCATAGATCACTCTGACATTGAGAGGCCTCTCCATATACCACACACCCACAGACTGTATCAAATAGAACTTTTTTACTATAAAATTTTCTATAGAAGTATAGGTTCCATAGTGTGGGAGGAGTTTAAAGTCAAATCTATATGCAGCTACCCTGTCTTCCTTTAGTGAACGCTGACCCCTTCCCTTGCAGTGACGTCCTCGAATTTTTACAATCTTTGCTTTTGAAATAATTTGGTCATTTGCTGTTTAAGTCCCTAGAACTTTTTCCTAATGATGTAAAATCTCTGTAGAAGTCTTGGGTGAGGGAAAGCCTCTGCCCTTCCTTTTTCTGCTTCCTAGGCTACAGAGATGGGAGACAGGCATTTGTAGTGAGTGTATCCTGGCCTGCCTTGGAGCTCTCCTTTGAGATCTGTCTGCCTATAGGGACAGATCCCCTTCTGGGTTCCTTACTCCTCCTTGCAATCACCATTCCTTCTCTATCCTGAGGAACAAAGGCATGTATGTATCATTTGTTTCCCAGTAGGTAAATTTAATGGGATGGAGAAGGAATAAGAAGCTTTGGGTGGCCTTGGGTGGAAGTCACATCCCTAGTTTAGCTCACCTGTGACAAGCCTGATCCTTTGGCCCCTATCAGCCACGAGTGCTAATATTGGGAGTGATTCCGAATTCTGAGGGGACAGCACAATGCCACAGCAGCCTCCTGACAACCACACTTATCACACCCAACGTGATGTGCTAGACTTCTACCTCTGCATTAGACTCTAGGTGCTGAAGGGGTGAGGCCCAGCAATGTGCACACCCTAGGCCTACAGCCTGGGCCTGGAGTGGGCCGTCAGAACATTTTTGTTGAAAAGGAATGAATAAAGTAATGAATGAGTTTAGATGCTAAGATTTTGTCTTCCTCTAAACCTTAAAGGAATAAATAGAACATCTGAGGTTTGGGGAAACGGTGAGAACAGTTCGGGAGGTAAGGATTATATATATACCATAAGCATAGTGGTTCTGCTGGAGAGAAGCTTTAGTATAAAGAAATAATGGGACAGAAGTCTTAAGGGAACATCACATCATGAAAACATCTAGGCTCCTGGCTAGAGATGTAACTAGGAAATAATGAGACAAAGGAAGAAACAGATAATGGAGAGGTTTTAGAATAATTCCAAACACAGCAGAGTATGCAGATCTGTTACACCTATAGGGAAATCTTTGCAACTTTGGGCTAGGCAGAGATTTCTTAGATAGAATACAAAAATCACAAACCAGAAAATAATTGGTAAGTTGAACTTTATCAAAATTAAAAACAGTCGTTCTCCAAAAAAGGTACCCCTAGAAAAATGAAAAGGCAAAGTCAACAAATACAAAAAATATTTACAACATATATATGCTAGGGGCTTGTAACTACAATATATAAAAATTCTCACAATTCAATAATAAGACAGAAACCCAATTTAAAAAATGGGCAAAAGATTTCAGAAGACAACATTTCAGAATGGAAGATATATGAATGGCCAATAAGCACATGAAAAGATGCTCAGTATCAGTAGTCTTTAGGGAAATGCAAATTAAAACCTCAATGAGATTTCACTAAATAGTCATTAGCATGACTAAAATTAAGAAAATTGGCAAAAGCAAATCGTAGCACAATTTCACAATGAGGGTGTGGAACAATGGAACTCTCATCTACCATTGGTGGGAATATATAAGGGTACATCCACATCGGAAAACCATTTGGCAGTTCCTTAAAAAGTTAAGTATTAACCTACAATGTGACCATTGCAAGAGAAATAAAAACCTTTATCTATACAAAGACTTATACTCAAATCTTTAAAGCAACTTTATTCATACTGGCTCAAAGCTAGAAACAGCCCAAAATTTATCAATAGTTGAATGGGTATACAAATTATAGTATATATCCATACAATGGAATTATACTCAACAATACAAAGAAACAAACTATTGATACATAAAACAATGTGGATAAAACTCAAAATTATGATGGTGACTGAAAGAAGCCAAACACACACACAAAAAATGCAAACTATACAAAACAATAGGAAATACAAATAGATCTATGGTGACAAAAAAAAAGATATGTATCTATATCTATATCTATATCTATATCTATATCTATATCTATATCTATATCAGGCCCGTGGATGGTTGGAGGATAGATAGTAAATGGTACAAAGTCTTTAAGGGGAGGTGGAAATGTTCTGCATCTTTTTTTTTTTTAAAGGGGATGTATTGTGAATTTGTGTGTCATCCTTGTGGGACGTCCAGGCTAACCTCTGTACTGTTTCAATTTTAGTCTATGTGTTGCCAAAGGGAAAACAAAATGTTCTGTATCTTTGTGGTTTCATAGGTGTGTATATAACAGTGAAACTTTACATGCAACTTTAAGTGGATACAGTTTATTGAATATAAATTATACCTCAAGAAAGATGATAAAAACACTATACTATCCTCATGAATGAATGTATGGCATGCATGACCCAAGAATAGAGTCTTATAAAAGGAACATTTAGAGAACAAGATGGAGATTCTGGACATTAAAAATATAATAGGGACAACAAAAAATACTAAGAGTAGGAAGTTGAACTTCAGGATATATCCCATAAGACAGAACAAAAATGAGTGATGGACAAAACAGAAAAGATAAAAACATGAGACACTAAATCTGGGGGATCCAACATCTGATAACTCCTCTCATCTTGGTTTCCACCTGTCATTCTTTGATCACTCATTAGCCTGGGCATTTTTCTTATCTCTTTTAGCCATTTGTCTGTCCTTGTTTCTGCTGTTGGCTTCCTTTTTCCCACTTTTCTAGTAGAGTAAATGCTTCCCCTTTGGATTCTTAGGAACAGAGTGAGTTTCTAATCATTTTTGAATGGTAACTTTATTTTTTAAGATTTATTTATTTTAGAGAGAGAGAGCATAAAGGGAGAGGCAGAGGGAAAGGGAGAGAGAATTTCAAGCAGACTGCGCTGAGCGCAGAACCCAATATGGGGTTCGATCCCATGACCCAGAGATCATGACCTAAGTAGAAATCAAGAGTCGGTTGGGTCACTTAAGTGACTGTGACACTCAGGTGCTCCTGAATGGCAACTTTTGACAAAGATTAAATCAGGCAGGGGGAGAACAGGGAAGTGTATGCATACAAGGATCATGGCTGCCATCTTGCTCAGAAGCATTGTTGGAATCACAAGGATCAACACCAGTAGCAGCCTGGGATGGGATGGTAAGGAGTGGGGGGGGGGGTGGAGGGGTTGAGGAATGGAGGGAGTCAGTACCCACCTCGACGAAGGCAAACTTCTCTTCACTAGTGTAGTTGTAGCGCGTGGCTCTCTCATACTCTTCTGCAGTACCAGGGCAGTCCTTGTTGCAGAACTTGTCTGTGGGATGGACCAGCTTCCAAGAGTACTAGCGAGGGGGGGGAAAACCCAAATGTCCATCAGCAGATGAGAGGCAAAAGCTAACATGGCGTGACCTTGTGTGTTGGGGGGTACTCCTCAGTTATAAAAGGGAATGAAGTTCTGATTCAGGCTATAACATGGATCATGGTTCTTGAAGGCATGAAGTAAAGAAGTCAGACACAAATAACTACATATGATATGATTCTACTTAAGGGAAACATCCAGAACAGGGAAATTATAGAGACAGAAGACAGATTGCTTAGGGCTGTGGGGATAGGGAATGGGGGGGTGATGGCACAGGGTTTCTTTTGGAACTGATAAAACCATTCTAAATTTGACTGTCGTTGTACAATTCTGCGAATATGCTAAAAACCAACAAATCTGCATTTTAAATGAGTGAATGGTATAGTGTGAAAATTATCTCAGTAAGGCTGTTAAAGGAAGAGTGCTGGGGAGAGGCAGAGGCAGACAAGAGTTCGCGTGAATGGAGGTCAGGCTGGAGAGGTCTGGGGAGGGGGAGGCCCTCTGCCTTCATGACACCTACCACCTCCATGACGTGCGCGCTCCACTTGGATAAAAGCTGCAGGCCCCGCAGGGCCAGGTCGAAGAGCTCACGGTACTCCTCGTCTGACTTCTGGCTGTCCAGCCCGGAGCCAGTCACCACCTGGGGAACATGAGCTGTCACCCTCACCATGTACGTGCCTGGCACTTTTAGATGCTATCTGAATCCTCCACGAAGAATACAAAAGAGGTGCTAAAATTATATCCTCTTTGATAGATAAACCGAGGTTCAGACAAGTTCTTGGTTGAAGGCCACATGGGTCGTAAATGGTTGAGGGTTTAAACTCAGGTGGTGTGATACCATAGCCCCACTCACAACTACCCCAGCTATACTGCAGAGCTGTGGCTTTCAAATTTTTAAATTGCAAATTATAGCTGTAGGACACACAACAAATTAACTCAGGAACACATACCTGTATATATATATATATATATATATATGAACCAACATTTTTTCATGAAGTAACTTTACTCATAATTTCTCTGATTGTCTATTCTATCTCATACAAAAATGCTAATCATAAGCCACTATATTAATTTCACAACTCATTAATTAGATGTCTCACCAATTGAAAAGTGCTGAAGATAAACACCTACTTGAATGTGTATTATTCCATAAGGCAATATGGATGTATGCAAGTGCATATGCATAGATATGCATGCAATATGTATGCATACATATGCATACATACATATACATGCACGCATATGCGCATATATGTTTGCGTGCATACATGTATGTACCTGCATATATGTATATACATATCGAGTCAGCCCTCATTATTTGTGGGTTCTGGTACTGTGAATTTGCCTACTCACTAAAATCTATTTGTAACCTTCAAGTCAATACTTCCAGTACCTTCACTGGTCATTCACAGGTACGTGCTGAGTGGTGAAAAATCTGAGTCCTGTCCCAGCTGAGGTTGAATATGATGACCCTCTGCCTTCTTGTTTCAGTAATCAGCTGTATACATGTCCTTTTCATGGTTTATTTAATGCCTCGTTTTCCACATTTTTGAACTTTTTACTGGTGATTTCACTATTTAAAGTGGCCCCAAGTGTAGTGCTCAAGTTCTGTCTAGTGATGCTAACTGCAAGAAGGCTATGACATGCCTTAGGGAAAAAGCACAGGTTTTAGATAAGCTTTGTTTGGATGTTAAATTATAGTGCTGTTGCATGTGAGTTAATGTCAACGAATTAACAATATATATTATAAACATACATTACATAAGGGGACTTTAAATAGAAATACACAGAAAACGAGGTTATACATTGATCAGCATATGAAAATATTGTGACCAAAGGTTCAAAGGAACTGAACTCTGTACTTCCTCTAGGAGCAATAGTTCAGCATTTGTTGATCTAGTGTTCGTGCCCACTTTATAGAATATAATTTCTGTGAATAATGAGAATTATCTGTGTATACACATGTATAACATGTATAACTTAAAAAAAAAACAAAACTTTAAGCCAAATTCATTGTTAGGTCACACCAAAACTTGACAAAGATGAAGGAGGCCCCAGCGCTCAAATTATTCCCATAGCTTTATTTGATTGTCACATATGGTCAAGAAAACCAAAGGTTTGGGCTTGACCTTGGTCTATGTCTTCTAGGAGACCTCCTAAGGATATGGGCCGCCTGTCTAATGACCACACCATGTGCACCTGTCTGTCCTCATTTCAAATATGCTGCCCTTTGATCAAAGACATTTTCTGAGTTTGGGTTTGGAAAGCATATGCATTATCACCGCCAGCCACATGATGGAACCAGTGAGCAAACGTAGGATAGTGCAGAGTCATCCAGGTTGGAATCCAGAGACCTATGTTTATCAAACCAATATGTAAATTTATTAGAAGGGTATATATGGGAAGAGTCCAGGAGGATATAGAAACCGAAGTATTAATCACAGTTGGTGCTGGTTGGTACAATTTTACATGATTGACTTCTCTTCTTCGTATATTTGTATTTTTTCTGAGGTTTATGCATTTGCTATATTTCCATATTAAAAAAAAGGAAAAGAAAAATTTGACACCAGTAAAAATGTAATTGGTGAGATTGCAAGAGATTTTATGGTCTTCTGTCCCTAATTGCATTTTCTGATGTGTTATAAGGATAATTTATTATTGTGTAGTTTTAAAATATTTAGTAAGTGCTTTGAGCATGACTGTTCAGAACTGTTTCTCTTGCCATCCAGGGTCAAAATGGCTGGGATTGTGTGCAGATCAACCATTACTGGGCCACCATTATCTGCTGGGCAAGATGCATTTTCCATGCATCCTACTGTTTAATCTTCTCAATGAACCTTTCCAGATACTATTACCCCCATTTTACAGATGAGGAAACTGAGGCACAGAGATTATGAATAACTTGTGAAGGTCAGTGGCAAAACCAGAATCAAATCCAGTTCTGTCTGACTCTCTTGGCCAGTCTGACCTCTTGCCTCCGATATGTACTGCCTCACTCCTGCTCTCCATTATCCCTGTGATCATTTCCTTCCTGGCTAGTCCTTGTCCCTTCACACCCTGAACCCCCCAGGCCTCCATCCTAGCAGCCAGAGCTAGCTTACCTCACTGTTGCTGTAGCGAGCGAGTTCGGAAATGAAGCGGATGTGGTCATCCCGGATCTGAACCATCTGCTCGCAGATGTTGTACTGGGGGCTGATGCTGCTCTGGGTACAGGTCCACCTGGGCAGAAAATCACAGTGTTGGAGCAGGTCCTGGTCTTATATACCTCAGCAGGATAGGCTCCTTCCACTCACTAGTTGCTCTTGGCGATCAGCCAAATGTGGCTGGCTCCCCTGGGTAGACCCAAGAGGTGTCACAGCCACCAGCTAGAGAGCCTGCCACAGGCCGACTGCAATTGTCTTTTTCCTCCTCTGAGACCCAATCACAGGCTTTTCCGGATACCTTATGTCCATGGTACTTACCAGTTCTATGAGCGAAGAGCCTCTCTAGGGCTACAAAGAGCTGAAAACCGAGTGAAGAAAAGGCAAGGTGGGTGACCTCCCCAAACATGCCTACTGACTGTCAGCATTGGTGGCATCCTGTGGTTGAAACCGGCTTTGGTAGGGCTGCTGGGGTGGGACCCGGGAAACTTACAGGGATCGTGCCTCTTTGTCAACAGTGATCTGGCAATGTGAGAGGACTCCATGGCAAGGGATGTGTTCTGAGAGGTACTGCTGGCAGGCTTTTCCTCTCTGTCCCTCCCTCTCTCTTTTGCCACTCCCTTCTCATTCCCCTTGCCTCTCTCCTTTCTCCTCAACTCTTTGGAAAAAGATCATTGGGAAAACCATCCTGAAATGGAGAGTAAATCAAGGAATGAAAGTCTTCACTCTCCTTCCCCAAGAGAAAGAAGACTGCCCCCTTCACCCTCTTCTGTCATCTGGTGCTGGGTGACCCCAGGGACAGACTAAGCATTAGAACCAAACAAGGTGGATAAATATTTTGGGAAAAATTTCATATCTCAAAAGGATCTCCTTGAAGTGGCTCTCATAAGAATGCTTAGATTGGTGATAAATTTCTTCATGCTTTTACTGTGGCATGACTCATATTTTGGGTTACTTGTGCAGGGGGGACACAATCACTCAAACTCCTGACACCCCACCGTGGCCACATCACCACTCCCAACCAACTTTAGATGGTCAAGGATGTACGCAGGAAATGTAAGGAAAGGAGTTCAGCATTCTCAGTTCCATGCTTTCCCTAGAGAACCTCCTCACATGCCAGCAGCCAGCAGGTTATGAAAAGACTAAATCAGCTTCCTTGGTGAGGCTCCCTTACAGGGTCTCAAGGCTGGTGGGGCTCGAGGACACTCCATTCACATATTCTTAAGGTACTAACCCTCACTTTTGACTAAAGGACAGTCAGCCACTCTCTGTTTCGAAAGGTCATATTCATTCAGCTTTGGGGAAGATGCAGACAGAAGGAACTTTATTAACAACCCCAGATATCAAAGGAGTGGCCAAGGCTGCACCTAGATGTCACCCACCTGCCATAAGTCACTGACACCCCAGATCCTAGCACAAGTTACCTAGAACGGTGGTTTATAAAACAATCTAAGGCGAGGCTATCGACCCACTTTGCAGGTAGAACCACCAGGCCATATACTCAATGACATACTTACTGCATAGACATAAATCTGAGGAAAGAAGCAAGGTGATGAAGGATGCCATCTTGCTCCACCCGACCATGGAGGGCCAGCCAGTCCTCCCCCTTCTTGAGGGAAGGTGGGCTCCTGCCATCCCATTGTGGGCAGCATGGGTCAGCGCTGGGACGGAGAAGGGGCAGGGCTGTGCTCTGAACACTTTTGAACCCTGGCAGCAAAGGGCAGATACAAAAGAGCTCAGAGCACCCTCTGCTGTTCCCTTCTGGCCGGCTGGGTGCCAGTGTTGTGATGGAATCCACCTGCCCAGGGCTCTGGGGAGGGAGGAGGGGCTGAAGTGGCCCCTCGGCCCCCTGCCCGGGCTGGGCATCCTCGCGGGAGCCGAGAGACATTATGGCAGGCACTCACTTGGACTTGTTCTCTTCATAGTGAGCACTGGTCTTAATGTATCTGGCCAGCTCTATCTGCATGTCGCCGAAAAGGGGCACCACTTGCAGCTGCTGCAAAGGAAGCAAACACAAGGCGTGAGATGCTGAGAGAGGAGTGGGGGTAGGTGGCTGCCTTCTGCTGGGGAAAGCAGGCCTCTGTGTACCTCTGGGCCAACCCCTAGGTTCTTCTTCTGATCATGCTACTTTGTCACCTTGGCACCAGAAAGAGTCCCAGTTGTACAGGTCCTCTCTTGCCTCCAGCCAACCCATGTTCCAGCAACTGAGCACAAAAGGGGCAAAGTGATTTGTCTAAGGTAACACAGCAGGCAGAATGGATGAAGGATGAGAATCAGATGGCCTGCCTCCCAGGGCAGGGTCCTTTCTGCTTTAATTTCCCTGGGATTCTTGGATCCTTGCTGCCGTGAACTCTGGACTAGGAGTGGATACCTGGATGCTGCCGGCTGGGTGTGTGGCCTTCCTGAGAACTTTACAACATAAAGCAATTGAAACCCTAACACTAAACGCCAAAGGGCAGACAGGTCCTAAATGAACACCAGGATAAATGGAGAGGAGGCTGGTATGTACTGCTGGCTTCTATGCACAAGTACCATATCAAACTCTTCGAAACCAGATTTTTAGGACGGTGGTGGATCCATGTCATTCTGCATTTGTTAAGTCACACAGAATGTAGAACGCCAAGAGGGATTCCTCATGGAATCTATGGACTTTGGGTGATAATGATGTGTCAGTGTAGGTTTGATGATTGTAAAGAGTGTATCACTTTGGTGAGGGATTCTGATAGTGGGGGAGGCTCTATATGGTGGAGGGCAGGGAGTAAATGGGAAAACTGTGCACTTTCTGCTCGATTTTGCTGTGAACTGAACTGCTCTATAAAATAGTCTATTAAACAAAAAAAAAAAGACTCTCAATCCATACAAATACTTTGTGAGGTCAATACAATTATCATCCCCATTTCACAGATGAAAAGATTGAAGTTTAGATAGCTCAAGTAATCTTCACACAAAATCAAACCCGAGAGAAGTCAAGGAGCCAGGATGATAATCCAGGGCTCTGCCTCCCACTGAATCCTCAAGGAAACTCTATAAAGTAAATACTCTTTGCATTCACATTTTTCGGGCTGAGGAATTCCATTTCAGAAAGGTTTGGTGACTTTCCAGAGTCATCCAGCTGTTGAGTGGCAGAGCCAGACTAAAACCCAGGCCTGACCATGGCAAAGCTGTATTACTCAACTGCACCCCAATCTCATTCCTGACTGGGGGCAGAGACGGGTTTTACAAGGTCTCCTGAGATGAGCCCTGTTTTCATCTGGGGCAGCTCCAGAGAAAAGTGAAAGTTCCTGCCTTAAAAAGAAGCAAAGCCACAGGATGCCTTTGGTGATTTATTTCCCTCTTCACCTGGAAGCGTCAGTGGGATCCAGGCCCAGCCTAGTGTCCCCCATGCCACATGGGGGACTTTTAATGTTAAGCCTGGGTTTTCCATGTCTAACCTCTGAGGCTCTACTCCAAGCCTGGAGTGCCTGATGCTAGTTAAACTGACACCATGGAATTCAATTCCAAAGCGGGAAATCTCTTCATGAAAATCTCAAAGGCTTAATTTAACCCCAGGTTTTCTTTTTAAAAACCTGGGGCCAGAAGATCAAACCTCGGAGGCACTGCAAAGGTCTGAGTGTATAACGGACCATGATGAGGCATTGCACCCAGAGGCAGGGGGCAAGTAGAGGGAGTCCTCAGTGGACCAGGAGAGGCTGTGACTTTGCAAGTGAGAATCAATTTAAAATCCAGTCTTTAATCCTCCTGCTTCTGTGAGCTCTTATTCATATGGAAAATTAAAGCAGGCACTATCTTCTGGGATACACCTCTTTCTTTAGATAGCAAGGAATTCAAGAAAGACAAAAAGTAATATGCAGAAAGAATCTTAAGGCCTCCCAGCGGAATCCTGAGACTTGGGAGCATGTCTGACTTCAATGGGGCAGCCTTCTACGGAGGGCAGTTGGAGGTCCTTATCATTCTACCCGCCTCCTCCTCTTGGGGACTTTAGAGCTGCAGCTCCATCAACAAGCCCTGCTTCCTGCAGATTTCTTCCCTTTCCTCAGAGAGATTGCCCTGCCGCCCGGCCCCACCCTCAGGTACTGACCTTAAAGAATTTATCAATTTTGCTGAGGTTGATTCTCTTCTTGGCATCCAGTTTGTAAATGTTACTGACGTTTCCATCCATCAGGTAGAGACCAAAACCCATTACCTAGAGCAAGAAAGTGCAGAGCACATCATGACCACTGGAAAAGTTTAAAAAACAAAACAAAACAAAAAAAGGAGGTCTGTGCATGTGCACACACACATGTATGTCTTGTAGTGACACCTTCTCTCTCAAAACCCACATGTCTTCAATTAAAGAAAGGAGACATAAATCTGATTTCAACTAAAAACTTGATTTCTGTGAAGAAATTCAGACCACCCTGTAGTGTGTTGTAATGGTGGTCGCTTGTTGAGTCCTTACTATGCGTAGGGCTTTACCAGATATTCTCCTCAATTCTCACAACAATCTTATGAGTCAAGTCACACAGCTAACAGGTTGCAGAGACAGGGTCTGAAGCCAGATCGGACAAGAACATCCACACATTTAGATGCTTCCTGCGAGGAAGGGCTGAGCGCTGCTTGTTGCTGCATCCCTGGGGTCTAGCACATTACAGGCACTTGGGAATACCTGCTCAGTGTCGAATGAATGTGAAACTGCTGACTTCTTTCCCCAAGGAAGCTAAAACAATGCAGAGATTCGCAAGGAGCCACTGGTGACTTCATTCGGGAACATGTTTTTGTCTGACAACGCCATGTAAGTAGGTCAGGCTGACTCTGGATGTGCCAGTCCATTTAATAGCTTCTCGAATGCTGACATGCTTTGCTCCTTCTGTCAAATGCACAGCAAGGCTGAAGGGGGCCTGAACAGCTAGGCTGAAAGCAGCTTCCCTTGCTGAGAGCTGCTGTGACCGTGGGGAAGTCACATCTGACACGTAAGGGACTGGATTAGAAGACTATTGAGGTCGCATCTCTCTTAGCCCCATTCTGTCTCCTGCTCTGCAGGGTGGGCACCAGACTCTTCCACGTTAGGTGAGAGGTGCCCCTGGTGGCAATCTGAACTGCAAAACCAGGGAACAATCAATATTGAGACCCAGAGCCTGGGGGAAAGTGGTGGAGAGCTGAGGGCAAGAAGATGAAGAAGTAGAGGAGTAGAGGGATTAAAAGCCAGTGAGAGAAAACCAGGGCCAGAGAATCTGCTGGCAGCATCTCAGAGAGCTTGGTGGGCTGGAATTTAGTGACCTGGTATGTGGCAGCAGCTGTTCTGGGCAGAGCTTTGGGACCTGCCCAGGCACAGCAAGGGGGTGAGAGAGACCACTAGGCTCTTGGGGACTCATCTGGATTTCTGATGGTACAGAGGAAGCCGGAGGGAACAAATCACTGAGATACCCCTTCCTACAGATATTGTCGAGGTGCTGTGGGAACAGAAAGAAGGAACCCCAACAGGGCTGGGACTCAGAATAGCATGCCAGAGTGGCAAGGCAGAGAGGAGGAAAAATAAAACTACCAGGAGAACTCTGGAAGAAGGGGAGGCTCTGGGGAAGACTGAAAAGGGGCTATGCAGGGTGTCAGCAGAACATGCAGAAGGCTGCTCATCTCAGTGCTACTGCTGTCCAGAGAAATCAGAACCCAAGCAGCCAAAGGCCGAGTAATGGCAAAAGAAATACAAGCACATCCGTATCACATTATTGAGTGGTTGCATAATATTCCCACTACACTTAATGAAATGGAATACAAATTACACACACATCATTTATGCATATAGCATATGCTAAAGAAGTATAAGCACAGAAAAACTGAAATATATCAAGATGCTAAAAGTGTTACCTCTGGAGGAAAAGATGGGGAGACATTAAAATTTTTTGTGCTTTTCTATATATTCCAGATTTTCTACAATAAATATTACTTGATAATTTAAAAATGAAATTTGCAAACCGCTGGAACAAATGTGACTACTTTGTGACAGCAAAAGCTTGAAGATTTTGCTTTCCCTTTGAGTCAGCAATTTTCTCCTCTATGACATTTGACTTGGCAGGAGTATGTACACAAAAGTTGCGCTCTAAGAGTGTTCAATGCAATTTGGCAAACAAATATCCAATGATAGGATTTGTTTAGTAACAGTATCCATGCACAATGGGACACTCAGCAGCCATTAAAAATTACATTGTAGAAATATCCTTAACAGCATCTGGAAAGGTGTATATGACATATGGAAGGAAAGAAAAAAGGACAAAAAATTATGTCCGGTAAGATCTGTATCAGTGTTTAAGAAAAAATAAACATTAAAAAAAGATTTTAAATAAGAAGGAGGTGAAGGGGCTAGCCCAGGACGTGGGGTGTGTGACTACAGTTATACCTTGAGGAGCATGTGCTTCTCGCTGGGGGTCAGATACATCTTGTTCTCGTAGTAATCCACGCAGATGTTGACAATGTCTGCCAGCAGCTCCTCGTAGCCTGGGATCACTTCCAGTTGCTGATGGAGACACTGAACAGCAACGCCCCCCACCCCTGGTTAGCTCCTCTCCCTCCTCCCCACCCGCACCACTACAGAAGGCCCACGGCTGATTGGCAGTGACACTGCACAGCCCCCCTGACCATCCCAGGTGGAGGGAACCTGCATCTTCTCCTTAAAGTCCCCACTTCTCCTTAAAGCTTCTGCAATCTTCCACGGCAGGCAACCTGCCCCCACTCTGAGCTCTCCATTTTATTTCCTGGCAATTCTGACATTTAGCAAGGACTTTCTTGGGCTGAGCTGAAAAGCAGTTCAGCTTTACAGTAACAGGCCTGAGTAATCTAGGCTTAGCTTTGAGGGTATAGACTTAGCCATGATACCTCAGACGATGACAGAAATACCCAGCCCAGGGGAGGAGAGTGGGACCAGCAGGTGTGCCCCTCCTGGCAGGACACAGTGGTACAGAAGCATTTCCCATAAGAACAGAGTCTAAGAGCTCCATCTCAGGCCCTTTCTCTCAAAAGGGACAACCTGGGCCCCTGTGGAGGACACCGTGAAAGACACTGCTGGTGCTTTCCACAGACAACCTGGGGCTGAGATGTGGGGCTGAGTCTCGGAAAAGAAACATGGAGCCTCAACACTGGCAGCCTTGTGCAGTTAACCAAGAGCAGGAAGGGTCCAGTGAAGCCAGGAGCATCCCTGAGAGAGGTTTGAGCCTGAAATGTTTCCAAGATGCACGCCCCTCTCAGCTGGAGCCCAGCTCACATTCTTGCTGGTGCCTGTTTAGGCTGACCTGACAGGTGAGCAAGACGGGTTACATTAAGTCAGTCAGAGCAAAAGAGCCATAGCTGATGGGGGTGCCCAGCAAAGTGGTGGCAGTAACGATAGCTACGGCAGCTTATACTCTTACCACTCATCAGGCTCTGCTTACTAAGGGCTTTTGATATGATGTTTCATTTCTCACAACAGTCCTATGAGATGGACTCTTATTCTCAAAAATAACAGATCACACCACAGATGAGGAAACTGAGGCTTAGACCTCAGTTCTAAGATCTGAGGGTCTCAGATCTCACAAGATCTCACAAGGGTCAGTGGAGGGTCCAGGATTAGAAAACAAGGCTGTCAGGGCACCCGAGTGGCTCAGTGGTTGAGTGTCTGCCTTCAGCTCAGGTTGTGATCTCGGGGTCCTGGGACTGAGTTCCACATCGGGCTCCCCACATGGAACCTGCTTCTCCCTCTGCCTCTCTATGTCTCTCATGAATAAATAAAATTTTTTAAAAAAGAAATAAAATGAACAAGTCTGTCAAACTCCAGAACCCAGGCCCTCAATCCTCACTGCTGTGGGGGTAGCACATGGGCTGAGAAGGCTTTCAGGGAACCAAATCCGCAGGGGGTGAAAGGGTCATCTGTGGCTGGGGAGCGGACTTAGTCTGTTAATCCATCAGCAGGGAAGTGAGGATGTTAGATCTGGACTAAGCTCCCCTGCTTGTGGTCCCTCAATCTTCAGGCCCCTGCCTGTGTCCTGGGACACCAGGCTGAGATGAACAAGGACTCTGCCATCACCTGGGTGATCCTGTTGTGATTGGCCAGGAACATGGAAAGGTTCTGTGACTCCTGGATAGACTGGGGGTCCGCCATCTTCCTCAGGAACTGCGCCGCCCTACACGGTGTTGCAGAGAGGAATGCTCAAGCATAACCCGCCTAAGCCGGGCCTCACTGACTCCCGCTCCCACCTAACCCAGAGTCGTGCCCCCACCCCCCCACCCCCGCCCCGAGGCCTGAGGTTAAGGAGCTCACAATATCACAGATGACTCTATTATCAAAGGAGAGTGTATTCTGGAGTCATTTCCTTAGGGACCATATACACCTTGTACATTTAAGGATACCTACATTTAAGAGGCAAGAATACACTGAAGGCCCAAACCGGCAAGTTTAAGGGCAACAAGCATCCTATCAACCAGCCAGAGGTGGCAAGACAGAGCGAAATGGGCATCCCTGCGCCATGCTGTGAAACCTGCCGTGAAACCACACAGTGGTCATGGAGAAGAATCCGAGGCAGGATGTGTTGGTTTTGCATGGATTATGTTACTTACAGAAAACCTCCAAGTTTCTAAAGCAAAGCACTGCGTGGAAACAAAAGTCTATTTCACCCAATAGGGTTATAGGTGAAGGGTGATGGTTGTGGGGAGCACTCACAGGGCTCGATGGGGGAACACCACGCCATCCTGGTCTGTCCCAGCCTAACCTGGTAGTGGTGCAGCCCATATCACGACTGACCACGAGAGCACAGACAAGACACCCGCCTTGCTCACAGCCCTAGCTGCTATGCATGGTGTCACTTATGACCACGATGCAAGGAGTGGCCAAAACTGGGGAGAAACACAGGGAGCAGCGGGGGGAGATGTAGGAGATATTATACTATGAGTTGTCTACGAAATCTTTGTGAAAGCTGCCATTTCTGCACCAGGCTGAGGAGGGGGCTCTGTCTATGGACACCCCCAGGTTACACAGTTCACTTAGGATACAATTGTGGGAATAGGTCTGTTGCCTGCTTTTTCCAGTTACCTTGGAGCCCCAAGAGGATGTGATTCAAGGAAGAGGGGGCCTCTTCATCAGTGACACAGAAAATCCCTCCCAAGATACATCTGCAGACACTGAGAGCTCATCTGAACATCAGCAACATATAGGAAAGATACCTGTTGCTTTCAAATGCCCCCTGCCACCTTCTAGGTGGTGGTATCCTAATTTCTGGAGCACGACAATCCCTCACACATTCTCAGTCCTTCTTTCTCAGCTGACGCGGACCTCCAACTGACTCTGAGGGAAAGCACCTGTCCAACTGGAGCCTCCACTCCCCACAGTTACCTGATGGAGGGGTCCACACGGGACCCAAACCAGAGCAATGACAATCTGTGGGACTTTTGCAAAAGTTATTTCAAAGAAGCACCCTTTCTTTCCTTTGAAACTGGGGGTGCTGTGCTGGTCAGAGGGTAGCTTCTAGCTGCCGAGGCCACCACAGGGCACAGGCCTGCCTGAGAAGGAAGCTGCTATCAAGGGAGGTTGAGCCCAGAGGTAGGGGGAACCAGACCAACAGCATCTGAGTACCTGGATCCAGAAACAAGGAAGCTTTTCAGTTTTGGGAGCCAATTGAGTTCCTTTTTAATATAAACAGTTTGAAATGGCTTTCTGAATATTGCAGGAAATGACTGATGTGACTGACCATTTTATGATGATCTTGCAGGTCCTATACTGCATGGGAAACTACTACTGCTCCACAGGTTAGGGAAAATGAGGATCTGACCCCACCTTGAGACAGAACATCTACAGAGACCCAGTTCTCCAAAGACTCAGCTCTGCATGTTATTTCTCAAACTGCAAAAGCCGGTAACAGGCCCAACCCTGCTCGTGCTGGGGAATGGCCAGCTTGGTTCTGGAGGAGGAGCGTGGCAGGACTGTATCCTCTGCCTGCCCCAGGCTGGCTCCGCAGGAAGAGGGGGGTGGGGTGAGGGCGCCCTGACCTCTTGTAGGCAGAGTGGTCATTCTTGACGCTGCACTTCATATTCTTCAGCTCATCCAAGACGGCAAACATGTTGATGAACTTGCCCAGCGTCAGAAGGTAGGCCTCGGAGACAAAGTCCTTCCTCCGCTCGGCATGGCACAGCCGCTTCACCTCACTGCAGAACCGCTCGATGGCCTTGCGCTGCAGGCAGAGGGGGCAGCAAGTAAGGCCAGGCAGCCCAGGAAGGGGGCTCACTGTGCTCTCTGTGGAGAGCAGGGTCAAGTCTCCCTCCTCTGAGGCTCTAGTCAGAGTTTAGAGAAAGTCAAATCTGTCAGGTCATTCTCAGAGGAGTCCCTAAATCCAGGGCTCATTTCCAGAGGGTAGCCTGGAACCTGCAACCTAGTGAGTCATATCAATGAATTCATTCACCATGCCTTCACTCAAAAACCTTGTCTTATTCTCTTATTCATTTTTGTGTCCCAGCACCTAGGACAGTGTCAGGTGCCAGACAAGAGTAGGGTAGGGACCACGAGTGACAGAAACATTCAGAGAGAGAGGGTAATGTATCCAATAAATAGTATTTACTGAGCATCTACTATGTGCCAAAGATCATTCAAGGTACTGGAGTAAAGTAGAGAACAAAACATAAAAGAAAAATTTCTACTCTAAGGGACTTGTATATGAGGGAAGGCAGAAAACAAAACAAATGCTCTGTATTAGAATGTGATATGTACTACGGAGAAAAATAAAGCAGGAAAAATAAAGCAGAATAATAAAGGGGAATAGGGAGGGCAGGGGGAGCCATATACTTTAGTAGGAAGATCAGAGAAAAAATCATTCAGAGGTGATTTCTAGGAAAAGAGTTTGAAAGTAGAGAAGGAGAATGACAGGGATAACTGATAGAAGTGCATTCTGGACAGCATGAGTGGCCAGTGCAAAGGCCCTGGGGCAGGAGTGTGCCTGGCATGTCTGAAGGATGAGTAATAAACTAGTGGTTGAAGTGGAGTAAGCAAAAGGAAGAAACTGGAAGCAGAGAGGAACCCTTGAGGCCTTTGTGAGGGCTCAGGTTTCTACACTGAGTGAGTCAAGAATAATATGATCTGAATTGTATTTTAAAAGGGTCACATGGGGGATCCCTGGGTGGCTCGGTGGTTTAGCGCCTGCCTTTGGCCTGGGGCACAATCCTGGAGTCCCAGGATTGAGTCCCACATCGGGCTCCTGGCATGGAGCCTGCTTCTCCCTCCTCCTGTGTCTCTGCCTCTCTTTCTTTCTCTATCATGAATAAGTAAATAAAAAAAAATCTTTTAAAAAATAATAAAAAATAAAAGGGTCACATGGGACACCTGGGTGGCTCAGCAGTTGAGCATCTGCCTTTGGCCCAGGGTATGATCCTGGAGTCCCAGGATTGAGTCCCACATCAGGCTTCCTGCATGGAGCCTGCTTCTCCCTCTGTCTATGTCTCTGCCTCTCTCTCTATCATGAATAAATAAAATCTAAAGAAAAAAAAAAAAGGTCACAGTAGCAGGCAAAGCTAAAAGGAGGGAGAATAGTTAAGAGATATGAAAATATGTCTACCCCAAAATGTATACATGAATATTCACAGGACCTTGTTCATAATAGCCTCAAAGTGGATATAATCTAAATGTCCATTAACACAAATATGTAAATAAAATATGGTAGATCCATATAGAAGATTAGTATTTGGTCATACAATTTGATACCTGCTACAATATGGATGGATCTTGAAAACAATATACTAGGTGAAAGAAGTCTGTCACCAAAGGTCACATATTATGTGATTCCATTTATATGCAGTGTCCAGAAGAGGCAAATCCATAAGACAGATTAGTGGTTACCTAGATCTGGAGGGGGGCAGGTGGAAGGTATGATGGGGTGATAGCTAAAGGGAATGGGATTTCTTTTTGGGGTGAGAATGTTCTACAACTGAGTGTGGTGGTGGATGTACAACTCTGTGAATATACTAATAAAAACTGTTCAATTGTCCAATTTAAATGGACAAATTGTATGGTATATGAATCATACCTCAAAAAAAATCTGTTCCCAAAAAGAGCAGCTGACAAATAACAAAAAAGGGCTAAAGTAGCAATTCTGAAAGAGACACAGAGAGAGGAGGAGGTGGAGGAAGAGGGAGAGGAGGATAACTAGGAGAAAGGAGAGAAATCACTCCTTGTATGTGAACTTTACTCCATGGACATGGGATACCCTGCCAGTCATTCCTTCCTTCAAAGCCTAGACCAAGCCAGACTTTCTCCATCCAGAGTCTAAGTCCAATAAAACTTCTTGCAATGATGGAGATGCTCCACATCTGCACTGTCCAATATGGTAGCCACTCATCACATGTGGCTACTGAGCATTTGAAATGGCCAGTGCCCTGGGGGACCTGAATTTTAAATTTTATTTAGTTTTAATGTAGATAGTCCCATATGGCTACTGGCCACTGTGCTGAACAGCATAGTTCTAGATTACATCAGATCCTCCTCTCAATATTTCGTTGAAGGCCCTTTGTTTCGCACTCAATCAGCCTCTGGATAGTTCTCTCTTGGGCCTGCCTTCCTAAAGAGAGTAGGCTCCTAAGGGCAGGTCCATGATGCTAGTCACAGCAGCTGCCATTTATCAAACCTACTCTGTAACCAGGACTCTATTTGACTCTTTACAAATAGACCTCATTTGTCCTCACCACAAACCAGAGATTAGGCATGATTTCCAAGGTGAGAGAACCTTTGTCAATGCAAAGGTGTGAGACGTCACATAACTCCCCGGCACACAGGGACAGTGGGGCAAAATCTTGAGTTTCCCTGCCTCGGACACCAGGCCATCTGCCCAGGGCTGCATGCATTTGCACCTTCCCCAGACATTCCCCATCTCCCACCCCCCGGGGGGCCCGGGTAGAGCTGGGTGTGGGGTGGACATCTGGCCAGGGCTTGCAAGTCTATTTATGAAGCTCAGCTTTTCAGTGGACTGTGTGGAGGGCATAGAGCGAGTGCCATGACTCCCGCCCCAGGGTACAGACTGTTCTTGAAGTGTTCAACCTGCATTCCTGAACAGCATCTGACCTAACTATAATAATCAACCAATTTGCATTATTTTCTCTTTGCCATTCCTGCTTAACCAGCCTGCCCTCTAGTCTTCCATTGATGGAGGCCCCTCAGCTCTCTTTTCTCTTCTCCTCCTGACATAATTCCTCTTCCTGGCTTCCCAGCTGGCTTCCGTGCTGTCTCTTCTCCCCTCCCACCTTCCACATCTGTAACTGCCTCCCACCTCCCATCTGTTTCCCACACAGCAGCCAGAATGTTGCTGTAAAACCTCAAACCAGAACCCGTCACAAGAAACCGCCAGTGGCTTCTATGGTGTTCGAGTAAAATCCATATATTCTCTTCATGTCCTGCCTCCTGGCCTACAGTGCCCTAGAAGGTCAGGTCCTGTCTACCTCTCCCATGTCACTTTCGGTCCACCATCCCTTCTCACTGCAGCATCCCTGGCTTCTTCTATTTCTTAAACACATCCTTCTTCTTCAGGCCTCAGGACCTTTGCTTTTGCAGTTCCTTCTGCTTGAAATCCTCTTCATCTGATCGTCACACGCCAGATGATTGTTACATACAGATTTCAGTGCAAATACCATTCTTGACAGGCCATCCCTAAAGCTGCACCATGTCACAGACACCCTCTACCCCAGAGTTTTGATTTTTAAATTTTATTTACTCACAGCACTTACTCTACCCTGATTGTGGGTGGACTGTGTATTATTTACTGTCAGTCTCTCCTACCTGAAACACTCTTGTGTACTCACTAGGATGTAAATCACATGGAGAGAGGGAGGCTTGTCTGTTTTGCTCACTAAGGGGTGTATCACGGGGGCACACAAAAAGCTCTTGCTCATTGGATAAATAACCTGGGTCAAAAATCCAGACCCCAGCAATCAGTGAGGTGTGGCCTCTCAAGTCTCCTGATCCAGATCCACCCTAACCCCTCACCTGAAAGTACATGAACTTCATGAGCTTGGTGACCTCTGGCTCTAGCACTTCCACTGTCTTCTCATAGATCTCCACCCGGTTGGGCTGCTCATTGCATTTCACCTGTGTGGGGAGAGGGGCGATCACACATCTTCCTTTATCAGCGCAATTCTGGTTCACATCTATCATCTTATTAACGGGGCCCATTTGCACTCTTGAAGGCACTTCGTTTAGGATGGTAAATGTGGTGGTCACCCTAGTAAGTGGGGGCTGGGGTAGCCCTGCCTGACGGGTCTGACCAGAGCAAAACTGCTCCCTAGACATTGGCTGCAGGAAAGAAACCAGTTAGTTCTGAGATCAAAACCCTCCTCCTCTTCAATCAGTTCAGTACCCTGACCATGAGCTGTATACACATCTACCTTGATCTGCAAGGTCTCCCTCCTTCAGCCTTTTCAATGAAACTCCCAAGTGGGGCCCCACCAGCATCTGAGCAGAGAAAAATGTTCTAGCCATTTCTCTGCATGCAAATGGAGCAAGGCCCCTGGCCATACTTGGCCCCATCAAGAAACCCATTTTCTCTGCCCAGTAGTTTTCAACACATCAGAATCACATAGCAGACGTTTTCATAGCATGTGTACCCAAGACCTGATCAAGTGAAACTGAAGAGTGAGCAAAGGATAAGCACGGGGACATTCTTCACGCTGTTGCTTAGAAATTCTTAAAATGGTAGCAATAAGGTAAATACCCACCAGTCAATGATTAAATGGATAAAATATGATGTACTCATACAATATCCTCCTAAGGCTGCTAGAAGTAATGAGACAGATGGATGTGAAGTGACATGGAGACATTGCTACCATAAACTGACAGGTGAAAAAAACTTGCAGGACATGAAGTGTAACTGAGTCCCATTCTTGTTAAACGAAACACAAAACAAAACAGTGTTTGTTTGTATGTCCATAAATAATACAGGCATAGAAAATCTGAAAGACTTCAAAGCAAGCTGCTAATAAGTAGTCATCTCTGGGGGCTAAGATTAGGGGAAGAGAGGGATATAGTTTCTATTTACTTTGTACACCTGTGGTTTGTTAATTTTGTTATAATGGGACCCTGGAATTACATGATGATAATTATTGTAAATATAATATCTGCATAAGGCTACACAACAAAGTTACTAATAAGGAATCAAGTGGAAAAAAGCAATCGGCAGAACAATATAAATAAGAAGCTTACTTTTGTGAATGATAATTTACAAATAATATTTGTAGGAACATACAGGAAAAAGATCCAGAGGAATATGCATCAAAGTATCCACAGTGATTATGCTTTGGTGGGAGGTGGGACTGAGTGGTGGGGGTGAGGAGGTGGGAATATCTTGCCTTTCACCTTTATCTTTCTGCAGCGGTTTGGGTGTCATACAGGTAGTACATTTCGCTTTTGAAATAAATCAAACAGATATTTTTTTAGGTTGTCATCAGTTTTACGGGAAGCTCACTAAATGTCTTGAAAAGCACCCTTGAATAACAGGCCCTGCTTCACTCACTCCCAGCTACCTGGAAAAGCTCAGCTCCCTGGATGAGGGTAAATAAAGTGGAGGGTGGCACCCAGCAAGGACAGTCTCACCTGGGGGATGGCCCGGGAGCAGCTGCGCCAGGTGTACAGCATGACTGCATACTCGTGCCCTTCCTCCAGCATTTCATTCTGAAAAGCAAAACACACTCAGCAGGGAGAAATTACACTGGAGCCAGAAGGCTTCTTCACAGCCCCCCCAGATCAGATCCTCATCACTCCCAGTGGCCTGTGGACCAGAGGCATCAGAGGGACCTGGGAAGCTTACTAGAATCTCAGGCCCCTCCCTGGGCCTGGGGAATCAGATTCTGCATTTCAATAAAACTCCCAGGTGACTCAGATTCCCAGGTACGCAATTAAGTTTGAGAAACCCAGGCTTAAATTAGCCTCCTCAGACACCCAAGGGCTCTACCAGCAGGCAACATTTTTCAAAGATTGGGCAGACAACTTAGAAAAAGAAGGCTGATCTATTTGTTCCCATAAGAAGTTATCTCAGATATACTGTGAGCAAGAAAATAAGCAATGAGAGAAATGGTACATACAGCAGGTAAGTTAAAAAACCAAACACAGAGTAATAATTATGAAAGTATATTGTCGTGTAATGAAAAATATTTTGGTGCCATATGCACCAGGTTATGAAGAACAAACTCTCTGTGGGGCTGGATAAACATGGGCTTTTACTTTTCATATCCCAGAGTACTAGGTTTGCCCTTTTATCGGAGCCCATGCTACAATTTCAGGAGCAAGAAAATGACTAAGATCAATTTTTAAAAATACAGCAGATGGCAAAACCAATAACAGCATGGAAAACGAATCTGAAAAATACAGTGATGACTCACCTCACCCTGCAAGTGCTAAGAGCCCTAAACTCGGGATCTAAATATCTGGGCTCAAATCCCAACGTCATCCCTTCTTAGGTCCTTTATCTTCAAGAAATCACTTAACCTAAAATTCTCCATTTAGTATCTGTGTAATGATGATGATGGTGACAACCTCCAAGAAGTTTATGAAAATTAAATCACACACACACAGCAAACATACATCACACATCACACACATTCTAGGTGATCTGTAAAGGGAAGAGTGTTATTAGGAAAAAGACAGTCTGGCAGAAACGTGCACACTTGATCACAGTGGTACTGTCCTAACACCAAGAAGTGGAAACTACCCAAATGGCCATTAACTGATGGGTGGATAAATACAATGCGGCCCAGCCACCCAAAGAAACAGCACTCATCAATAAGCAGGAGTGAAGTGCTGATACATGCCACAGCATGGATCAACTCTGAAAACATTCTGCTAGTCACAAAGGTCGCATGTTAACATGATTCATTTAGATGAGATGGCTCAGAACAGACAGATCCACAGAAACACAGCAGATTAGTGTTTGCTAGGGGAAAGGGAGAGACAGGAATTGGGAATGACTGGTAATGGGCTTGGGGTTTCGCTGTGGTGATGGCAATAAAAGGGTAGGGATTTTGTATGACACTGTAAATACATAAAAGAAACACTGAATTATACCCTCTAAGTGGTGAATTTGATGCTATGTGAAGTTTCCAAAAAAGCAATAAAAAAGAGTATCATTAGACCATGTGTCTTGTAAATGTATGTACTGATATAAAAATGAACCTTTACTAATTTTTAAAAAAGATTTTATTTATTTATTCATGAGAGACACAGAGAGAGAGAGAGAGAGGCAGAGACATAGGCAGAGGGAGAAGCAGGCTCCATGCAGGGCGCCCGACATGGGACTCAATCCCAGGACTCTAGGATCATGCCCTGGGCCGAAGGCAGTTGCTAATCCACTGAGCCACCCAGGGATCCCCTAATTTTTTAATTCCACATATCACATCTACTTCATAGTATCTCCCTAGTGCAAGATCAGATTTAATTTGGAATCTATTACTTCTTACAGTTTTGCTTTCAACAGCAAATGTCAATAATGAGTCGTACTTTCAATTTTTAATTTGGAGTACTTTTAAAATCAGTAACAGATTGTCCTTGAGACCAGAGAGAACCAAGAACCTAGCCTGTGGGTCTCCTGCTGCTCCTGCTTCAGAAAAGATGTCAAAAGAGAGAAGTGACAGTAACAGAGGGAATGTGTGTCCACTTGTTAGCACCAAACAGCCCACCAGCAGGGTGAGATTTGGACTTTCACTCAATGAATGGTTTACTGCGTGCTCACAGGTCCCAGGCTGCAGGCTGTGTGCTGTGAGCAAGTGCAGCGAACAAGTATGGTGTAGATGCTGCCCAATGGATCGTTCAGGTGACCATCAACTTTGCTATTTGCCTGGAGTGCAGAAGTCAGGACAGTGTGGCAGGAAGAGCCCTAAGTGCAGCCTCAGGAGATTGAAGTTCTGGTTGTGGCTCTGCTTAGGCTCATCTTTTACCTTAAAAATGTCACCATTTTCTCATTTAGAGTTGGCCTGAATCACTGGATCACCCCTGATGCCCAGGCCATGCCCCACAAGAACTAAATCCTTATTTCCAGGTAGGGGCCCAGGCCTTGGTGTTTTTTAATGCTCTCAAAGCAAGTGCAGTGTACAGCTCAAGAAAGGGCATGTGGGCAAAGAGAGAGACACTATATATGTGTGTGCACAGAGAAACCCAAACCCAGGAAGTCTCTGAGAATCTTTGTGTCTTTGCTTCTGCTCGTTCCACCATCTAGTGTGCCCTCCCCACTTCATCTCTGACACATAAAATTCTAACTACATGAGACAGCAGAATTGAGTGCAAAGAGATCAGGACTGGTAACCAAAAGCCTTGATTCCAAGTTCAACCCTATAATTTGTTAGTTTGTGGGATCATGAGTAACTTGCTTCTTCACTTCTCCAGGTCTCAGTTTTCTCATCTCTAAAATGGACATAATGATCCCTTTGTGAGTCACAGGGCTATTATAAGGCTCCAATGATATCTATGTGTGAGAATATCTTACACATTTTAAATTTTCATACAAATGGTTAAAATGTGTATCTGTATATATATATATATAGCATACAAGGCCCTACTCAAAAGCCCCTTCTTTCATCAAACTTTCTCTGACCCTTAACTCTTCAAAAGCACAGAGCTTTGAACTTTTACCATGTCATTTACCTTTAACTTAATACATTTCTATTTGCCTACACAGAGTAATCTAGAGCACAGGTTTTATAGTCAGACAGACCTGCATTTGGCCAAGTCATTTGTCAGTGGCAGGGCTTGAGTAATTCACTAACTTTCTGAACTTTGGGTTTCCCTATCTGTAAAATGGGAACCTATCTTACAGGGTTGAAATGAGAACTAATTCAAACAGTGCATTTAAAATATCTGACAGAGAATTTATGAATAGACATTTCTCCAAAGCGATATCCAAATGGCCAATAAACACAAGGAAAGACACTCAATATCACTCATTATATCAGGGAAATGCACATCATAATCACAATGAGATGCCACCTCACGCCTGTCAGAATGGCTAAAATCAAAAGCATAAGAAATAACAAGTGTTGGTGAGGATGAGGAGAAAAAGGAACCCTCTTGCACTGTTGCTAGGGATGCAAACTGGTACAGCTACTGTGGAAGACAGTTTGGAAGTTCCCCCCAAAAATTAAAAATAGAACTATCATGTGATCCAGTAATCACCCTGTTGGATATTTACCCAAAGAATATAGAAACACTAATTTGAAAGGATATATGCACTTCTGTTTGTTGCATTATCTACAATAGTCAAAATATGGACACAACCTACATGTCCATTGATAGATGAATAGATAAAGATGAGGTGTGTGTATGTGTGTGTATATACACACACACACAGTATGTTTTATATATGTGTATATATGTATGTACTACATATATTAAATATATATTATGTATATAATTACATATTATGTATATATGTATATAATATGTATTTTATATGTGTATGTAATATACATATTTACTATGGAATGGAATATTATGCAGCCACAAAAAAGAATGAAATCTTGCCATTGCAGCAATACTGATGGACCTAGAGAGTATAATGTTAAGCAAAATAAGTCAGTCAGAGAAAGACAAACACCAAATGATTTTACTCATAGGTGGAATTTAAGAAATAAAACAAACACAGGGGGGAAAAAAAGACATACCAAAAAATAGACTCTTAACTACAGAGAACAAACTGATGGTTACCAGGGAGGAGGTGGGTTGGGGAATAGGTGGAATGGGTGAAACAGGTGATGGGGATAAAGAGGATACTTAGAATGAGCATTGAGTTATGTTCAGAATTGTTGAATCACTATATTGTATACCTGAAACTAATATAACACTGCATGTTAACTACATTGGAAAAAAATTATATTTTTTTAAATAAATAAAATACCTGCACAGAAAGTGTTCAATAAATGGAAAGTTTGTTCACTTGCCTCATTGAGAATCAAGACTGGCCACTATTTGTCCTTGTGTATCTCCCTCTCCTACATTTAGCACAGTCTCTGCAGGTACCAGGTATACAATATATATTGAATGAATGGGGCTAGGGATGATAAGGCAAGGCTTTAGCATATAACTGATACAGTGAGAAAGGTCCAATGAGCTACAGGCAGAGCCTCTGAATGAGGGTTCTGAAATTCTTCAAATTCCAGGGCTACATGAGAATAAAAACAATGGGGACGCCTGGGTGGCTCAGTGGTTAGGCGTCTGCCTTTGGCTCAGGTTGTGGTCCCAGAGTCCTGGGATCAAGTCCTGCATTGGGCTCCCAGCATGAGGCCTGTTTCTCCCTCTGCCTATGTCTCTGCCTCTCTCTCTCTGCCTCTCTCATGAATAAAGAGAGAGAGAGAGAATAAAATCAATCAAAGCCCAAGAGGCAAGTGGCAAATGGATGATTCCTCACAGATAGGTCAGATACAGACCTATTAGACCATCGACCCCATTTGTGAATGATTTAGACCACGAACTTCCTTGGGTTAATAAGGCGGTATTCTATAGCCACCATCTCTTCTTTTTGAGAAACCTTTTGCTTTTGTCAAGAGACACATTTCCACATAGCCAGTAATCTATAAAGTATAAGACAAGGCAGGATTAAACTGCACATTAACCTGAAAAGCTACAGAAGTTCACGGATATAAATAATGGGATCCAGTGGGGCCCCACAGGCGAGCCAGAAGGCAGGGGAACAGTGTGCCCGAGGCATTGAGAGGGGGTGGGGCAGGACCTGAAAACCGGCTTACGGAGACCAGTCTGAGGCAGGCAGCTCTGGGAATAGCTGAGCACAAGCCCCTCCCATGCTGGCAGGATCACGGCAACTTACCATGCTGGAATGGACGGTGGCCTGCTCAATGTACCTTGCAATGCCTGTGACAAATGCATTCCTGTCCTCGAAGTTTGTGTCAAAGTTAGCCTGGAGGAATTAGAGGACAGAAATATTTGTTTGTTGGAAAATGAGTCCAAGGTGGCTGGGTGTCCAAAAACGAGTCCAAACCGCTGCCAACAAAGGCCACACGTCTCTGTGGAAACCCATCTCCACATTGTTCCTCTGATCTTCCCCCAAGAAACCCCACTCTGACTCACACTGGGCAGGCGCTGGCTAGACGGGGCCCGCATCTGCTTTCCCAGGTTCACCTGGCAGAGCCTTGGAAGTACACGCTTAAACTATAGAAACCTAAAGAGCTGTTAAAAATTAAGGTGTGCATTATTTTCATCCAGAAGTTGCAAAAGTACTCACCTGAGGCTGCAGATACTTATGCATAAGGATGATAACTGCAGCATTTTTGGTGACAGCACAAATTGGAAACCATCCAAATGTCCATTAACAGCAAAAGGCTAATAAATAAATAATAGCGTATCCATACAAGGGACTTATAAGTACTATGTGGTGGTCAAAAATAAGATGGTAGCACTGTAGTATTGCTATGGAAAAATACCCACAATAAACTTTAAGTTAAAAAAGCCAAATTATAGAGCAATATATATACTCTGCTTCCCTTTTGGTTAAACAATATATATCTATATCAATGTATAATATATATATCATATATATGGTAAAAAGGGGTATGTGTATGTATATGTAGTCATAGTTACAGGGAAATTTTATTTTGTTATACTTTTCTGTATTGCCTGTAATAAAAAAGATATTTATGTAATCAAAAATTTAATGTGGGTTAGAAAATGTGAATAAGCCGTTTTGTCACTTGAACCTTCAGGAATATGCTTAAATAAAATCTAACTATTGAATGAAATTACAAATATATTATGCATTCATATTTAGTTTCAGTTAGCAGGCCCAGAACCTACAAAAGGTCAAATATGGCTAAAAAGTTCATATTAACTTATTCTTTCCCAATGTGGCATGCTTACCTGGCATGCCCGGATGGGGGGCTATCTATAAAGTGGACTCCAGCTACACTGCTGTCCTTCCCATCATGCCCTGAGGGGTGGTTGGGCAGGGGGAGGGGGGCATCATGGTTTTGAGCGATCTGATCATGGTTTATCATAAGCTCAGGCACAAGCAAACAATGGTGACTGGCATCCCTGAGCCATTAGCTGCTATGGGGAGCTGAAAGCTCTTCTCACATACATGAAGGAAAAGTAATTACCCAGGCAGGCTCTAGGGGTTTCTAAATTGTAATATTTAATTCATGAGATCAGAGCTCCCAGATCCTTGGTTGGTGCCGCAGCAAGAACAGCAGGGAAGGTATTTGGGGTCAGAGAGGATCAACAAGCCTTCCCTGGGGAGGACAAATAGCCCTGGTTTATGTTTACGAGCTAATCTATTCCTCATACTCAGCTCCACCAGGGCACGAGGGACTCCATCAGCTCAAGACCTTTCACCTTTTAGAGGCAGGCATCCCCCTTCCCTGTGCCTTCAGGGCAAACCCTCAGAAGGGATCTGGAACTCCCTGGTCCTCTGGAAGAACTGACCTGGTACATGATGGAGGAAGGTGGTGGCTCGATGCATGGCTGCTGGTCGGGGAGGGGCAGCTCTTCCAGCAGGTCCACGTTGGACAGGGCATCTTCCAGGGTGACGTGGGTGGTCATGGCTGCAGCTGCTGTCTTCTGCACTGAGGGAAAAGAATGTTAGGGGCCTCCAAATGTGTCTCAATATCTCCCAGAGAATGAAGGGGGTTTTACATGCATCGAGACCATCTCCATCTGCTGCGTCTTCACAAGGTGCTCACAACCTGTACCTGATATTTGAGGATCTCTTTACAGTTTAGAAAGTTTTTT
The DNA here is from genome assembly GCF_053574225.1 of Canis aureus. Lineage (NCBI taxonomy): Eukaryota > Metazoa > Chordata > Mammalia > Carnivora > Canidae > Canis > Canis aureus. Next base: position 54,716,727 of record NC_135614.1, read on the forward strand.
TTTTTAATGTCTATTATCTGGACTAAACTTCACCACCACCTTCTGTGATCAACACGGCAGGTGGTTTACAGAACTGATAAATGAAAAGGCTCAGAGGAGTTATATGACACCCATACAACCACAGTGACTAAGGGCAAGGGCCTCAGATGTACCTGATGCTAGACATGAGCCTCGGCCACCTCCAACTTCTGTTCTGCATGAGGATATGCAGTTCTACTCCTAAATTACCAAACAGCACAAATACACATGATAGAAATAGCCACGATTATTGACTTGATTCTACTCCAAACTCAGTAAGCTGGAACTACAAGAATTCAGACTCCAACAAATTTAACCTTATTTGCAAAAATGGAAGAGCCATGGTCTTCCTTGGTCTGGAGATGCTTTGAGGCACACCAAGTAAATCAGTCCTAAATGGACATTTCTGTGTCCTGGACCCTGGCAGAGTGCAGTGGATTTGATGAGAGCTTCCCCTAGCAGTGAGGCTAAAGGGGATCTGAAGATGCACTTAACCCAACCCGAGCTAACTACTATTTTAAGAACTCAGCAGAGAATACTCATTTTTTTAAAGCGTACATGAAACGTTGATAAAAAAAAAAAAGATCCTGATTTAGACCATAAAACAGGTTCTCACAAGTTCCCCCAAATATGACATCCTAGAAGTTACATTCACAGATGACCATGCAACACAATTCAAAATCAATAATACAAATCACAGCCAAAAAACCTCCTATACCTATGAAAGTTTGCAAAAACATACTTCAAGGCTACTCACAGCTAAAAAGGAATTCAAATAGAAATTATGAAACACTTAAAATTGAAAGATAGCTGAAATAAATGTCTTAAACATATTTAGCAGAAAGTAAGAAAGTGAAACTAAATGAACCTAATTTTGACTCAAAAATCTTAAAAAGGAATAAAAAATCAACCCAAAGAAATGAAAATGCAAGGACTGATCATTACAAAAGCAGAAATAAATGAAGCAAAGTACAAAGCAAAGCAAAACAGAATAAACTAGGTGAATAAAAGTCAAAAAACTGAGTTTAATAAGATTAACAATAATAACGAGCTGCCCCTTTAGCACATTTGAATAAGGAAACAGAGAAAGCCCACTTCTGATGGTCTGAGCACCCCTCCCCTCCCTTCCCCAAATCCCAGGCAAGCCTGAGATGGGCTTGCAGGCTAGAGTTTTGAAGTGTCAGAGAATGTGTCTTGATTGCTTGTCAGGAAATGAGGCATCTAAACCAGGGTAGAATAGGACCACCAACATGACAGCTGGATCTAGGGGCTGCAGAGTGTACCCAAGGGCATGCTGTCTCTAAACTAGTGTCTCCTTCAGGCTCATGGCTGGGAGGGCAGCTCGGGGCTGAGCAGCTAACTATGCTTCACACTTCACGGAGTCTCCTAACACACTTCCCTGTCAGGTACTGTGGTGACAGCGAATGCCACGTCAAATGAGGGCATGAGGAGCCCAGAGTTATTTCCCCTCTGTCTTCTGCAGGTATTTGACCTCATGGTGGTGGTTTCAGGTCCTCTCCATGCCTGTGCTTCTTCCTATTCTCTCCCCTGAATTCTACGTGTGGCATCCAGTTCTATAGCAAAACCATTTACCAATCAACACACAAAAAATTATCTTCTTTCTTACATTAATATTAAATTCATTTCGTAGGAAGAACTAATAATTTTATAGAGCATAATGATCCAAAGGGCTCCAAAGCCCTAATAACTCTTCATTAATTCAAATAATAATAATAATAATAATTCTTTAACCCCTACAGTGCTAAGCACTCCACTATTTCTGGATTAACCTTGCATCAACCCCATAAAGGTAGGTCCTATGATTATTCCCATTTTATAGAAGAGCCAACAGAAGCTCAAACTTAAGTAATTTCACAATGTCAAGTGCTGGTAAGTGTCAGGCTGGGGTTGGAACCAAGGTGTCTCCAGTTCCAGATTTTGTGCTCCCTTCCACGTGCTCAGACTCCTATTGCAAGACTGTGTGTTACTGACAGGAGGTCTCTACGCTAAATCTTTTCAAATGCTACACATCAGTGATTATTGGTCCTGCTTGTGCCAAAGAACTACCGGCACAGTTTTTTTTTTTTAAGATTTAGTTATTGTTTGAGAGGAGGGAGGGGCAGAGGGAGAGGGAGATAATCTTAAGGAGGCTCCCCACAGAGTACAGAGCCCTTCATGGGGCTCAATTTTATGACCCCAAGATCATGATGTAGGCCAAAATCAAGAGCCGGATGCTTTTTATTTATTTATTTATTTATTTATTTATTTATTTATTTATTTATTTTTTTAAGAGCCAGATGCTTAATCCACTGAGACACCCAGGCATCTCCCACAGGCATAGCTTTTTAATAATAAAATGCCTGGGCTCCATCTCTAGGACCTTGGTAAGGATGTAAGATATCATAAGGAAGGAAATCTGGTAATATCTAACAAACTTGTATATGCATTTTATTCTTTGACCCACAATCTCACTTCTAGGAAACTATCCCAAAGATAAATTGATAAAAATGCAAAAAGACATTTGCACAACGCTATTGACTGCAGCAACACCTGCAATAGCAGACAAAAATTTGCAAAATGCAAACACCCCTTAACAGAAGATTGTGTGAATAAACTATGGTACAGCTGTACTGTGAAATACTAGGCAGCAGTAAAAAGGAATGAGGAATCTATCTATACACACAACCATGGGGTGATCTCCAGGATAAAGTTGTGTACAATACATTTATTTAAGAAAGGAGTGATGCACGCGCGTGCACACACACACACACACACATTAAAAAACAAACAATGAAAGGATAAATCATCTAGTTTTAAAAACTGGCCACCTATGGGGAAGATAGGCTTGAGGGTGTAGAGATAGAGGCAAGAATTCTTTGGATATACTGTTTTGTAGATTTGACTTTGAAATCACATACTTTACATAATTATAAAATAAAATTTAAATTTAAAAAAGCAACCATCCCCCCAAAAAAGTAAGATAAAACAAATGAAGGTATATTTGTGTTAGTTGTTGGCATAACTACACAGAAACAACCTATTCCAAGTGATTTTCACATTCAGAAATTTGATCCTACCATTTCTGATGGGAGATACCCTAAGAACAATGAAGAGTTGCAAAACAAACAAACAAACAAACAAACAAACAAAAAAAAAACCTCATGCTTTTTTTTTAGTAATTATATTGGTTAACTGTTGCAGTGCAAAGTAAAACAAATTAGTAATTGTGGAATACTCTATCATTCCTGGTGGTGTTGAGCACTGCCATTCTTGGTGAAAGGAGATATTAAACCAAGTAAACCAAATAGTCCTGAATAGGAAATTGGGTATTAGTAGGAAGTCATCATGTGTTCTGACTTTAAATATACCATATGTATGTTTGTATGTATGTATATATGTGCATTTACTTCCTAGCTCTGTGCACTGAAAAGCCCAGGACGCAATGACCAACCCATGAGCAATGAATGAGTGCCTTTAGTGTCAAGCTGTGGTCTGAAAATAGCATTTCCCACTAAAAGGATCAGTATTTTGAAGAAACAGCTCATCCAGGTCTGGGACAGAAAAAGTATAAGAAAGGCTTAGAGCAAGTTGTCACAGAAGAAAGCAAGGAAGCAGGTCTCTAACCATGACTCCTGGGGTGTGTCCAAGGGACCCAGGAGCCAACCTGAGGCAGCTTCCATTGGCCAACAAAGGGGACTGTGAGCACAGTTAGTATACCTCAATGAAGCAATGTCAAATATGTTTAAATCCATGAAATAATAAAGACAATTAGACCTTGGTTTTGTTAACTTTTGTTTGTTTACTGCTGGAGGATGCCTGTGAACCAAACTTTATGTTGAAAATAGGTACAAAAAAGGAAAAAAGCAAACATTTAACATACCTTTCCTATACAAACTGACCGCTGGATAACCAAATTGCAGAAGAGGGGATGTTTCTCTCTACAGATATAGGAGTTTTTTCCCCCAGAAACATTGGCAACTAAAATATCCCCATTTTTCTAACCCTTAAAATGGATATAGGCACTGATCATCAACCTGCTGGCATCACTAAATGAATTACAATCAGATATTATGTGCCTCCTGACGGAAAAGCACACCATTACCTTATGAAGAATGCTGGACCCAAAGCAAAACACTTAAACCCAATCAAGCCTTTGACACTCATTCATAGGAAATGGAGGGGACACAAGAACACATTAAAATACACCACAGTGATGTAATTAGTAAAACATAATCTATGGGAAACTCTGTGGGATAAATGACTCAGTGTCTTCAATAAATAAATTCCATGGGGGAGAAAAGGGATGGAGGGGAAACTATAGCCAATAGGGGACTTGGCAGACGATCACAGTGCGTCACCTTCTTTGGATCCTCTTTCAAACAAAACCGTAAGAAGCCAACCGTAAGAAAACAATCGTAAAAAAATCGTTTATGAGGAGATAGGAAAATTTAATAGTGACTGGATGTTTGATAATATTGAGGAAACAGTGCTATTATTTTTCAGATGTGATAACAATAACAAGGTTATATTTTAAAAGAGTTCTTATCTTCTAGAAACACTTACTAAAATATGGGTAAAATGATAGAGGAGTTTGCTTCCAAATAATACTAGATGGGGAGAAAGTGAGTAACAGATGAATCAAAACTGGCTAGGAGTTAATAACTGTTAATGCTGTGTGATGCTTATTATATTTTTTCCACCCAATTTTATATATGTTTGAAAATGTTCAAGAAATCATCAGCTCAGTGTATATAGTATCAGCTTTTATCCATGTCCCCTTCCTTTACCTTCCATGACTCCCACTTGCCATGATCTTTCTTTTCACCTTCCTACAACCTGGGTTTCTTCTGGACTTCACAAGCTTCAAAACAATTTATCTACCAGAATAACCCTTCAGGTTTTTCCTTTAACACAATAACACCCCTGCACCTCCCTTGAAGAGAATCAATAAGTAAACAGCCTACAAGCCAGTAAATTAGAAGTCTTTATTTCTGTTAATGCAACCTTCCTTTTCTCCTTGTAAATGCAGCTTCTCTAATGGATTCCTGTGTTTGTTTGTAGATCATTCACTGCCTCAGGGAGAAGGAAATCAGACATTTTTAACTCAAGTGCTGTAAGTCACTGCCAACTCCACATCAATCAGAAAGAAAAAAAAACATTTTGGGCATTTTAAGCAGTATACATGAAAATAGGCACTTGTTTTCTGGCTCAAGTGTCCTGCCCATTTCGCAATCTTCCAAATGAGAATAATTCCCCATATCCAGTCAATGAACATGTGGCCATTTTGCCACTTTGGAAAAGAAATTAATAAAAATATTGAACAATGAACAGTGCTCTGAGAGTGTCACTTACCAGGCACAGCTGCAGGCTGTCAGGGCAGGCACTGATGGCAAATTTAAATTCAACATCTTGCTAACAAGCTCAAACCCAGCAGCCTGGTTTCACCAAAAGGTAAGAACTCTGGGCTCCAAGGCAATCTGCTTCTGGGAAGGGCTTTAGGGGCACCGTGGCTCAGATGACTGAGGGACCCCGAGAAGAGGAGATGGGCCCCATGAACACCAGAAGGGTGCCAGGAAAACCTGGCTTGGGGGATGCAGGTTCTGACTAACCACACCCTAAAGGCTGCTACTATGTAAGCAAAAGATCTGCATTGTCATTTTCTATTTGACTTTCTGGAAGGAAAGGAAAAAAAGAGTAAGATCTTTTTACAGAAGTGGAATACCAAAGTGTAACAGTTAAGCTTTAGCTATGGACTCAAATCTGTCATCTGTCACTAAGCTATATAACCATAAGCATATTAACTTCTCAAGTCTCCGTTTCCTTACCTTTATGGGGGCAATAATTAATAATAGTCCCAGTCCTCAGTGATTTATTCTGAGGATTATATAACATTACAGAATGTGGAATGCTGCCCAATAGCAGGCACAGAGTAAGCCCTTGGGAAATGTTAGCAGCCGGGTGGCCTCTTTTCAACACAGTGAATGGATGAAGCAAACACTGCAACAGTTCTATTGGGAAAAAAAAAAAAAAAAAGGAGGGCATTACCATTATCTCAACTGCAGCATCTCAACTCTATAGGTCTTTCACATTGATTTCCTTAATCACAACCACCCTGCAGTTTCGAGAGAACAGGTGTTATTTTTGCTGTTTTTCTAAAGAGGGCATGGTGTTACTGAGAAGTGAAAACTTTCTTTCAAGGTCACGTGGTCAGCTGGTGGCTGAGCTGGGCCAGAAAGGGGTATCTTGACTCCCAGTCCTTTGCCCTTTCTTCTGGACGACACCTACTTTTGTACCTTTATGAAAAGTACCAAGGACTTTACTTTTTTCCCCTTGTAGCTTGGCTGCTTTTTCCCTCATGAAGAACAACCCTCTGCCAACCTGAAAAGATTAGGTAACTATCACCTCTGGGTCCCACAAACATCAAGAGGCCAGGAAATATTTTCGCTGCCTGTAATCTCTCCAGCTGGAAAGCAATTAAATACATACACAAATACATAATTTTAAAAATTATAAATATGAGTATATTTATATATACAAATATTATATAAATAAATATGTAAACAAATATGTAAATATAAAAGGGAGGCTTAGACTGTCCCTCTTAAAAAAAAGTGTATTCTTGAGCAGCATTTGACTGAGCAAGGAAAAATCCAAAGAAGGAACCTGGAGTGCAGCCTGCTTTTCCATGTATACACTGGGCATGTTGGAGATTACACAGGGACCCAAGTTTGCTGTGACAGGATGTAGCTTCACAGGTCAGTATTTCCTCTGCAGCTGAGACCCTTCCACATGTCAGAGTCAGCATCTTCATAGGTGTGGGGGCCAAACAGGGACACAGTCACCCATATGCATCTTGCAGGACTTCCACAGATTGTACCAGAATGGACCCTGTGGCTTATCTTGAACAGGCTGGAAATGAAATGACCCAGTGGTCAAACCTTGTGACTTCAAACCCCACTGTGGCCACTTGGCACTTCTTTTAATGTATCGCCTATCTGTAAAATAAAGCCATAGGTTAGGTGCAGCCCCAGAGCTGACAGCAGCAAGCCTCACAGTGCTGCATGAAGAGGAGAGGCAGAGCCATGCGGGATGGAGAGGAACTATATGGGCTTGGGAGTCTGGGCCACCAAGCACAGAAGCACAACTCTACATACTTCAATAGCCTATAGAAGTATCATCACTAGCACAGGACACAGTAGAACCCACTGAAGGCTTCATACATTGCCAGAATGATCCTGGGGCTGGGGGAGCGGAGGACGAAGGGAACATTACCTCCTTAAGGAGCCTTTCTGCCTCTCCTACCCTCTACCTGAATTCACTTCCTCCCCTGGCCCACCTTAAACCCAGTGCGCCCCTACTTTCATGGCATCCAGAACGCTTTATTACATCTTTTACATTTTCTCTCCAGCTCTAAACGCCAAATTCCTTGAGGGCAGGAGCTGTGTCTAACTCCCACCCAGCTCCCAAGCACAGTATCAAGCACACATTCGTAGCTACGTGATGAATTATTCAATGAGTAGGTGGCCAGTGAGCCCAAGACATCAAGAAATACATAGCTATGTCCAAGATACCAGGATTTTAAGATTGGGAGAGGAGGAAAAGGAGTATAAATAGCAAAAAAACCTGTTTATGTTTTAGAAAGAACTCTATCAAAAAGGTTCAAATAGTTAACATGTGAGCACTTAAAGTGAGCAGTTATCTCTGAAGTAAATGCTCATCCTCCTCTCACGGTATGACTGGATTTCACTCCTCTTTCAAGGTCTCTCCCCTCTGGGATCTGATTACTCCTTCCAATGTCGGTGAGGCTGGGAAATTGGAACCCTCAGACATTGCTGGTGGGAATGTAAAACAGTGCAATAACTTATGAAACAGTGTAGCAGTTACTCAAATTTTAAAGCACAGAGTAACCATGTGACCCAGCAAATCCTTGCTTGCTAGGTAAAGAGTGCTCAATAAAACCAAATCCACACAACATACAAAAAGGATTAGACATCATGACAAAGTGAGATATAGCCCAGGAATGTATGATTGCTTTAACAATAACATCCAAAAACCAATTAATGCAATAAGCCATATCACGGAATAAAGGACAAATCCTACACGGTCATCTCAGTACGTGCAAAAAGAGCATTTGACAAAATCTTATACTCATTCATGACAAAAACACTCAATAAACTAGGAATAGAAGGGAAGTCCCTCAACCTGATAATGGGCAGCTAAAACAAAACAAAACAAAACAAAACCCACAGCCAATATCAGACTTAATGGTAAAAGACTGAATGTTTTCCTAAAATTAGGAAGAAGACAAGGATGTAAGCTCTCTCCATTTTTATTCAACATTGTTTTAAGGTTCTAGCCAGTGTCATTTGCCAAGAAAATGAAATAAAAGGTATCCATGTTAGAAAGGAAGGAGTCAAACTATCTCTATGCGCAGATGCTTAATCTTGTATGTAGAAAATCCTAATGAAACCCACTGAAAAGTATTAGAATGAACAAACATGTTCAGCAAGGTTGCAGGATAAAAGATTGACATATGAACATCAATTGTATCTCTATCCATTAGCAACACACAATCAAAAAATGAAATCAGGAAAATATATTTACAACAGCATCACAAACAATACAATACTTAGGAATAAATTTGACAAGGAAAAAGCACAAAAAGTATACTCTGAAAACTATAAAACATTGTAAAAAATATTAAAGAAGGCACAAATAAATGGAAAGATACCCCATTTTCATGGCTTGGAAGACTTAATAATGTTTTAAGATGGCAATTCTCCCCAAATGGGATCTGAATCAAAATCCCAGCTGGCATCTGTAACAGAAATTGATAAGCTATTTCTAAAATTCATATAGAAATTCAAAACAATCCCCAAAACCAACAAAACTGGAGGACGTTCACTTCAAAATTTCAAAACTTATTACAAAGCTACAGTAATCAAAACTGTGAAAAAAATGTGTGGCATTGGTATAAGAATATGAAACAGAATTGAAAATCTAAAAATAAACCCTGATATTTAAGGTCAATTGATTTTTGATGAGGGTACCAAGTAAAAATTCAATGGGGGAAAGAATACTTTTTTCAGCAAATGGTGCTGGGACAACTGGATATCCACATGCAAATGAATAAAGGTAAACTCTACCCCCATACCACACAACAAATAAACTTAAAATGGATCAAAGACCTAAATGTAACAGCCAAAACAATAAAACTCTTAGAAGAAAACACAAGAGTAAATCTTTGTGACTTTGGAATATGTAATGACATCAAACGTACAAGCAGTGAAATAAAAAATAGATAAGCACCTATTTGATTTTACTAGCTTTTAATAGCGTCAAAATTAACTTGACAATTTTTGTGCTTCAAAAAAAAAGAAACATCATCAAGAAAGTGAAAAGACAATCCACAGGATCGGAGAGACTATCTGGAAGTCCTATATCTGCTATAGAATATAGAAAGAATTATTAAAATTCAATAACAGAAAAAGAACCCAATCTTTAAAATGGGCAAAGGATAGGAACAGACTTTGCTACAAAGAATATATACAAATGGACAATAAGCACATAAAAATTACTAATATCCTTAGCCATTAGGGAAATGCAAATCAAAATCACAGTGAGTTATCACTTCACATCCATTAGAACAGCTATAATCAAAAAGACAGATATAACCAATGTTGGTAAGGATATGAAATTGGAACCCCTATATTCTGCTGGTAGGAATGTAAAACAGTTGCAGCAACTTTGAAAAACAGTTTGGCAGTCCCTCCAAATTTTAAACATAGAGTTATCATATGATGAAGCAACCCCATGCTTCAGTATAACCCCAAAAGAACTGACAACATATGTCCACACAAAAACATATACATGAATGTTCACAGCACCATTATTTGTAATAGCCAAAAAGTGAAAACAACTCCAATGTCCATCAGCTGATGAATGGGTAAATAAAATACGGTATGTCCACACTGTGGAATATTATTTAGCCACAAAAAGGAATGAGTCATAGTCACATTCTACAACATGGATGAACTTTGAAAATCTGCTAAGTGAAAGAAGGATAATATGCTTTTTAAAGGAAATGTCCAGGGTAGGCAAATCAAGAGAGACATTAAGTAATTAGTGGTTGCCTAGGCTTGGGGTGGAGACTGGGGGAAATAGTGGTACTGCTAATGGGCATGAAGGTCCTTCTTTCTGGCGTGATGAACATATTATAAAATTAGTCACAATGACGATTGCACAACTCTGTAAATACCCCATTGCTGACCTATATGCTTTAAGTGGGTGACCTGCAGAGTGTATAAATAAATAAAGTCGTTACCAAAAAAACGTGAGGGTTTGCATGAGTACTTGGGAAAACTTTGGGTATAACATAGGCAGGAGTGGTACAAAGAGAGAGGGAGCTAGAGAAGGAGGTGGGTGTGTTTGGGAACTATGATGCTACCCTGATGAGCAGAGACTGTGCTGAAAAAAAAAATCACCCGAGGAAGTGGGGGAGAACCAGAGAGTAACAGACACATCCACAGGATCCCATGGAGCAGCCCCTAGATGACAGGAGGGGTTGGAGCACCGTGGAGCAGGGCCCAAACCTGCACCTCCACCTGCTCCCCACCCCCACCCCAGTTTTGTTGCCCTTCCATCTGTCAAGTCTGGGGCTGCCCCACCCTGGAGGGGAGACTGCTCACACAGCAACAGTCTCTGACCCGGGGGATGGGCTTTGAGGTTTAGAATGAGAACGAGATGGGTGTGTAGTCCTCCTTCCACCTCCACCCTGAGCTCTCTTTCTGCAAGGAGGACATTGGGGCTGAGAGGCAAGACAGGTCTGGGCAAGGTCTACTGGCCAGTTAGGGGCAGAGCTGGGGTTAACACTGTAACTTCCTGGGAAGGTAAGAAGATCTAATACAGTAATAGATAGGACAGAGCTGTAAAAAAAACAAAAACAAAAACAAAAAAAGTAACATTAAATAGGTAGGCAGGAAGGGAGGGAGAAAATTCTACTTCTGCAATAAAACAAAAAAGCCATGAAGGAAAGGAGATAAATCAAAGGACATTGCCTAGCTCTCTTGTGACCATCATTTACACATCTTAATAATATAGATGCTTTAAACACGACTAAGGTTAAAACAGCTCTCCCTATATCAGGAGATGGGGACAGGGAGGGAGGCAGATGGTGTAAGAAAGCCAAGCCTTCTTCTATCACAGCAGGAAGTAAATAGACAATACATAGAACAGATAAATCAAGAAACGGCAGTGTAAGCATATCCTTTCGAGATGTGGAGACAAGTGCTGGAAGAAACAGTGAGTTAGAAGCGACAGCATCTACGGGGAGGTGGGCACTGCTTGGTTGTTCTCATCACGCACCTCTCAGTACTCTTTGATCTTTTTAAAGCATGTATCGCTTTGATTGAAATTTTTATATTTACTTTCAGAGACAACAACCCAAGGCCTCCTTTCCAGCATTTCCAAGGACATCTAGCCAGTCCACAGCATGGTCTCCAGGTGGCCTTCGCTACCTAACTCCCTCGCTGTGGGGCTTCTGGGAAAAAGGCATCATCACCCGCGGCTTCTCTCCACACAAGGGACAGGAGGTCAGAGCAGAGAAGTCCATGTCTTGGGGCCTCTGGAGAAGGCCTACCCTCCTGGTTGTTTACAGCAAAGAAAAAGACCCTGGCAAGGTTAGAAACCTTGCCACTGCTCCTGCCAGCCAGTTCTACTCAGCTGCTTCCTGTGTTGTCAGGGCTGAGGGGGCCTTTCCGTTGATAACCCAACTGGGCAGATCCCATCCTCTTGCAGGCACCGGGGGTGGGGGTGGGGGGCACACGGTCAGGCCAGGGAGGGTGGCCTGTCAATCTGCTCCCGCTGGGGCCTGTGACAAGCCACCATGTGAGGGGCACCAACGTGACCCATATCCGGAGATATGCTGTGTCTCAGAAGCACCTGCTAAAACTCAGGAAGGGAAGCCAGCCACGCTGCATCTGCTGTGGAAACAGAGTGAGACTGTAGGTTCAGCCCCCAGAGCAGAGCCTGTGGCCTCAGTCTCACGGATGTGAAGGTGCAATTTGGTTGTGGCTCACTCTGAAAACTGACTTAGGCCCTGGAATCATATTTTCACTCATTCTAAAAAGGCCATTTCCTAGTCTGTAAAATATGGAAGCTGCCTGGGCAATGGTTCTCAACCATGATGTCCAAACCTCCATTGTGAAGGTTCTTGTGGGCAACTTTTACCAGTAATGGTTTATGTAGTGAGGTGTGCAAGCAATGTACTTTTTTTTTTTTTAATTTTTTATTTATTTATGATAGTCACACAGAGAGAGAGAGAGAGGCAGAGACATAGGCAGAGGGAGAAGCAGGCTCCATGCACCGGGAGCCTGACGTGGGATTCGATCCCGGGTCTCCAGGATCGCGCCCTGGGCCAAAGGCAGGCGCTAAACCGCTGCGCCACCCAGGGATCCCCAGCAATGTACTTTTTATTGTGTCTTTGGGAAGGTTCCAACTGCTCCTGTGCTATCATTGCTTGCATGTGTATCTTTCCCTGTGTGGGAGAAAACGGGGGTGGAGTGGGGAGGGGACTGGCTGTGGGTGTGGTGTGTTGAGCTCATCAATATTGTCGATCATATTACTAAAAGAAAGAAAAAAGAGTGCAAACCCAAAAGCAACTAGTTAAGAATCACTAGACTTGAGACTATCTCAGGGCCCTTCCAACCAGAAAAAAAAAATATGACATGGACAGTAGATGGAGACTCCATGCAAAGGTCTTCTTTTAAGACCATAGTTCTCCAACATGGATACCACACTGGCCAGGATGTTTGGAGTGCCATTAACCTGCCCATGGACATTCCTGCCTTTGCTCCAACTCTCTCCACTCTCCAGTAGACTCTCCTCTCCCCTTCTTGAATCCTACCCTTAACCACTGTCAAGGCCCAATTCAAGATAGGCCTCCTTCATAAAGGTCTGACCAAACCCCCCCAAACTTTCATTTCTCTGGATTCTAAAAGTGCACGAAGAGTCTACAATTTCCTACTGCATTATAAATTGATTTATATTTCACTAATTCTTTGGATCACCAAAAACAGGAATGGTCATCTTTTTTTTTTTTTTTAGATTGACTCATAGCCTTAGTACAGATCCGGGCACATGTTAGGCACATTTTATTTACTTAATAAGCACGATATGAACAACTTGCTGAATGCATAAGCCAACGACCCAAAACACATATCTTCTGGTAAAAAAAAAAAATTTTTAATTTAAAATATTGTGGTCCTCTAAAGCATCATATCTAAGTCAACCTTCCTACTATGAAGACTTTGAAGAGACTTCTTTAGAAAATTCTGTCATGTAGTTTCCACCTTAAGACACAGGTCCTTATTTCTCTTTCCCACATGAAGGTATAACATACTTGAAGGCTGGTGACTGACCCCTAGTCCTGATTTCTTTTCTTGCATTCACACCTTGCCAAAATCTGTCTTAAGGCATCACAATTTAAAAGCACACATTGACTATCTTTCTCAGGTATCCCTTCACTTAACACTGAGTTACTGAGTGTCTTCTATGAGGGTCAGCCCTACAGATTCTTTGGTCTCAGAAAAGTTAAACAATCCTCTCATTCATCCCCCAGTTGATTTCTTATTCCACCCACAGGGGCAGCTGTTCCAAACCTCCGGAAGTCTCCTGAACTCTCCTAACCAGTCCACCACCTTTACTTTCTGTGGAGGACCTCATCTCCTCCCTTATTTAGAAGACAGAGACCATACAACATGGATATACTAACCTCCCTCGATCCTACGAAGAGATTAAAGTCTGAGAACCACTGGTCTAAGATGACCTAATGATGATGCAAACACACAATCAAAAGGCCTATTGATGAAGTCATCACTGGGTCCTTCTTGGGTATCTCTCCAGAAGGTCATGTTTACTTTCCTTTCTCCTTGCACTATTTCTGAGTTGCTGGAAGTCTCTCAAAAATGCCACTTGGCCATAATGGTCCCTGTAAGAATTCTTAAAACAATTCCTTTCAAGAATCTTCCTCTGTTGCCAGGGCCCCAGAAGTATGGCTTGAATGGTCATCTTTTGAGGCACACCACACACAGCCCTTGGCATAATGGCCATGGCCAGGAAGCCAATATCCAAACTCTGCATCCTGGGAGGCGTCCCACACCCACCAACTGAAATCTGAAGTGTCTTTGTACAGACAAGGCCATCCAGGGGCCTTGACAGAATCTGGGAATCACAAAGTGCCTTTCAGTTTCCCTTTGGCTCAATGTTACAGAGAGGCCACAGATTTGTCTTCTTAAATTGACACACAATATATAATTAATAAATTGTTCCTTTAGGAATAAAGGGCAGTCATCCAAAAGAGCCACACATTCAGAAACCTCTTTCTCTTCCCTGTTTCCACGGCCTTTCTTCTAAGACTGGGATTTATAGACATTATCTCATCTGCAGGCTCCTGTGGCAACAGGTAGGTAACAAGCAGGGCAAGCTGCTTTCCCTGGGCTAATTTTTAAAGTCAGAGAGGTAGTGGAGGATTTAAAGGCACATGGCAAGTCAAGGATAAATCCTGTGTCCGAAGGCCACTGCTCTGCTCTGTCTGCCTGGGAAGTGAAGCATGCCCTTAACATTTTTGGCTGGTTGCAAAATGCTAAATGCACACAGGAGGAAAGTTCCTTCCTGACCTCTGTTTGTGTGTTGAAATGTGAGAACTACCTCTGGGCTTCTGCTCAGTATATTTCTTCCCCTTCTTTCTGCCTACTCAAGTTATACCCACCTTCAGTGAGCTACTCAAGAGCTACTTCCGACCTGAAGCCCTTACTGATACTACACCTTACCACTCTTTTGGTTAACTTTTGCAGGTAAACCTGCAGGGGCTAGGTTTCTTGGTCACAGAGCCAACTCCCCTGGGAAAAGCAAAATCCAGGAAGCCCCTGGAGGTAGGGTTGGGAAGGGCTATGGGTTGACTACACACATGAACCGTATTCTTAAATATATAAATATAATAGCACTTTATTATGTACTAGACATTCTGCTTAACATGTTCATGCATCCCTCATTCAATTAGAGCATCCAGTATTGAATACCAGCTCCTTCCCCACTACCACTGACCTCCCAGTCACTGCCCAGCAACATGCTCTACTACCAAGGCAGGGTCTATCCTCTATGCCCTAGACATGGGTTTGCTCTTTAGAAGGACAAGACCAAAGGCCTGTTACAAAGACTCCAATGAGGTGACTGATGTCTTGTTTCATCAACTACGAGTGAATAATTAATACTTGCTAGTAAAGAAATAGATGCATTGTTATGGTGGCCACATGGAGGCTACAAAAGGCCATTTTGTGAAGCTCTTGGTAGAACCCTGGGGCCAACAGCAGCCAAAAGAAACCTCTTTGAGAGTGTAGGCCGATTCTCAAATGTAGGGACTGGAGCCCTGTACTGTTTTCCAGGAGTGCTGTTTCCAATGCTAATTAGCTCATTGCCTATTCATCACCTCATTCAGCTTGCTGGTCAATGACAGCAGAGAAGGCCCACTGAACACCCAAGAGGGCACAATTTATCAGAGGGTACATGTAGTGTTCTCCTGGGGCCCTTTTCCAGATTTTATTTTATTTTATTTTTATTTATTTTTTTAATGATATATATATTTTTTTTAAATTTTATTTATTTATGATAGGCACACAGAGAGAGAGAGAGAGAGGCAGAGACATAGGCAGAGGGAGAAGCAGGCTCCATGCACCGGGAGCCCAACGCGGGATTCGATCCTGAGTTCCCAGGATCACACCCTGGGCCAAAGACAGGCACTAAACCGCTGCGCCACCCAGGGATCCCCCCTTTTCCAGATTTTAAATTTTAAATGCCTACTTCCTTTTCTGGGCCAGCCTCTGATTTGATTCGAGAAAAAACTCTTGAACTCTCTTGGATCGTATACCCCATTCTTGGCCTAACGGCTAAAGCAAGTTTTTCAGTTTCTACTTTCAGCAGAGACTAAACAGGGCAGGCTTGGGTGCCTACAGAACTGGTCAGAACTTACCAGGAAATATAATAACGAAGCTTAGTGAGCTGACAGCTAATGCCCCCCACCAGAGGCTCAGTGTTCAGAACTAGGCAAAGCACTGGCTTTGTAAGCAACAACACACTCTTCTTGTGGCTCAGTAACTGGCCAGGCAGATGGCAGCCAGTACCACTGAATAACTCTCTATAGCAAAGTTTCACCTCCCCCAAGTGGATACTGGGTGCACCACAGATACCTTCCAGTGCCAGGAACCCCTGGACAGTTACACAGACACACACTCCAATGGCATTTCTGCCCCAGCAGCAAACATTGCTGACAGATGCTAGATACTGTCATTTCAGTGACTGTTCCCCAACATTGCTACCCAGTTCCCCATTCCCACTTCCAGTCTACTGCCTGAAATTCCACCATTAGAGATAGCAAATATGTTGACTTAAAGCTTTGTTTTCCATTCAAATGCCTCCCAGCCTCTGTTTCCTTTCCAGTTAAACGACTTCTAAAGGACCTGCTCTGCATCGAATTTCAAATTCTTTTGTATTTAGCTCTTAAGGATAAACATGTTCACTGGCTCCTCTCTTGAAAATAATTTTTGACATAGGAGACTAGGGGAAGCACAGAACATGGAGCTGGAGCTGGAGATGGGAGGCCTCAGGGAGAGTCACAGAGAAAACTGCCTCCAAGGCCTCTGCAATCCTGCTCAGGGATATGGTCCTAGAATTTTGCCCTCCAACATCTGTGATCTCCAGGGTTACCGGCATGGCCTCCCACAGGGCCAGTGCCTAAGGGTAAGTAAGATAAGACAACCTGCCCGAAGAGGGACACGGGTAGGAGTTAGAAAAGAGGAGTATGAGAACCAGCACTCTGATTTGTCCCTCATGCCCGCAGGACTGCCCCAGTCTCCTTACCCATGCCAGGAAGGCACAGGCACCTGAGAGCTGGCTGGGAAAGACCCCTGCCACCTTCTTGTCCTGGCTGGAAGGGGAGCAGATGGCCCATCAGCTCTAGGTGAGTGCTTCGGCTCAACTGGAGACAGTAGGCAAGCAGAGGTCAAAGGCAGGTTCCTGGAGCTGAGGAGGGCCAGGGCAGTCCCAGGGTCCTTTCCTGCCAGGGTCTCCGCAGTACAGAGAACCGTCCTCCTGTCTGACCGTGACCAGGCTTCCTGCCCCCGTCCCCACCCCCACCTCTAAACAGAGAGCACTCCCTCCTCTTCCTTTCCACCCATCCATCGAGGGGGCGGGCTGTCCTGAAAAGCAGAAGCCACAACAGACAGGTAGGCGATCCTCCTGATGTCTTCAGGGCTCAAGAGAAATCCAACCTTTTCCCCAGGACCCGGCGCACTCGTCCCCTTCCCCGAGTCCTCCCCCGCCCACAGGCAGCCGGGAGGCAGAGGATGCCAGCGTAGGCCCGCAGGCTTCCAAGCGGTCCGGCTTCCTCCCGCCTCGCTAAAGCCCCGCAGCCCCGGTCGCCGGCGGCCCCCCCGCCCCACCCATGTCGCGCCCAGCGCAGGGCGCTGCTGTCCCCGGCGGCCGCCAGGCGGGCCCACGCGCCTCTCGCTGGCCCTGGAGGAGGGGATGGGCCGAGGCGGCGGAGGCGGCGGCCGGCGCTCCGCAGTACCTGGGCTCCGGGGGTCGCCGCCGCTGGGCTCGCGGCCCCCGCAGGTGTCTCCCGGCCGGGATCAGCGCCGCTCCGTCTCCGGCCCGCGGCTTCGGCCCAGGCCGCGCACCTGCTGCTGCCGCCGCCGCCGCCGCCGCCGCCGCCGCCGCCGCGCCCGAGCTGCGTCGCGTGTCCGCGCCTCCTCGCCCCGGGTCCGCGCCGCGGGGCCGGGATGGGCCGGAGCCGGCAGGGGCCGCGCGGGGCCTGCAGCCCTGCCCCAGGGGCTCCGGGCTCCCCAGGCCGCGCCAGCCGGGGCGCCGCGCCGAGCGCCCCCCCTCGGGCTGGGTGGAGGGGCGCCGGCCCCCCGCGCATCCTCGCGGCCGCACCGGCGTCCCCCGCAGCATCCCGGCGCCCAGGCCGGCGCCCAGGCCCGCGAGCGCCGCGCCGCTTACCTGCGTCGGCGGCAGGTCCAGGCGAGCGGCCCGAGGCTGCCGGGGGCCCCGCGCCGGGGCGCAGGATGCTCTGCCCGCTCCGCCCGGCTCCGCTCGGCTCCCGCGGCCGCCGCGCTCGGCCCCGCCCCCGCCCCCGGGCCCGCCCCGCCCCGCCCCGCCCCCCGCGCCCGGCTCGCGGCTCGCGGCTCCCGGCTCCGGCTCCGGCTCCGGCTCCTCCCCCGCGCGGGGCCGGCCCTCCGCCGCCGCCGCCGCCGTCACACAAAGAGCAGGAAATGGCTGCGGCGAGGGGCTCCCGGGGCGCCCGACCTGCCGCGCGGCTCCTGCCCCAGGACGACCGGCCGCGCGGCCCGCGTAAGGGACGGAGGCGGCACCTGCGCTCAGGTCTCGCTCGCCGGGAGCCACACCTGCCGCCGGCGGGGAGGGCGGCCCTGGGCTGCGCTCGGAGCTCATCGACCTCACTCTCTATTTCCAAGCGCTCATTTATCTACCTAATATTTATTGAGCAGCTACTTTGTTCCGAGCCCCGTGCCAGAAGCTGAGTATGCACCGGTGTACTGCCCTTTTGGAGCTTCTTGCCTACCAGGGGAGATGGGGCACGCATTAACCTGGCCAACGCGCACTGACAGCGGGAAGAAGTTCCGTGAAGGAAAGAACCGGGCAAAATGATGGGAAATACAGCTGAGGCTGGGGCGAGGGGGCCCCAACCCATTGATTCTGGCCCCCAGTGCCGCTCCTCTGCTCAGGAATACCTTCTCCGGACAAACATTATATGTTCTCATTCATTTGGGGAATATAAATAATAGTGAAAGGGAATAGAAGGGAAGGGAGAAGAAATGTGTGGGAAATATCAGAAAGGGAGACAGAACGTAAAGACTGCTAACTCTGGGAAACCAACTAGGGGTGGTAGAAGGGGAGGAGGGCGGGGGGTGGGGGTGAATGGGTGACGGGCACTGGGGGTTATTCTGTATGTTAGTAAATTGAACACCAATAAAAAATAAATTAAAAAAAAAAAAAAAAGGAATACCTTCTCCGTTCCTTGGAGCCAACCCCCGGAAGGGGCCATCTCCTAAGGAGGTTCTGCCTCAACTTCATTGAGGGAGAATTGCCTAATGGACAAAAGGGAAAATGCGTGGCAACAGGAAGCCTTGTTCTGCGTTGAGGGCTGTTCAAAGGAACAGTCCTCGCTGAACTGCAGCCTCGTGGGCCCTCAGATCCAACCTTGAGACCCCCTACCCAAGTCACTTCAACACTGTTCCTGAGAAGCCACTGTGTCTATAACGTGAGGGTAATGCTTGCCCTTCCTACTTCACAGGGTAAACACTGGAAAGCATTCGAGACGTTTTAAAGTGTGTACAGATATAAAGAATCAAGTCCTGTTACAAGGGAAGCTTTCTGGAGTGTTTGCCCAGGGCCCACAAATTTATACTTAATCACTCAGCTATTCCTATTTAGGGGCTAATTATGGAGGGGCCGTATTACAGGAGTCTCTGGCAAAGGACTTGAGGAATCTTTGCCCTCATGGATCTCACACCACTTCCCAAACCCTCAGAATTCATGATCCTTTATGGTTTGATGTTACATCACTCACTCCAATTTAAATTGCTATTTCAGAAAGGATGACTTATATATATATGTACACACACACACACATTTCTTCCCTGTGAGAAAGCTGTGGAGGTGTTTGTGGAGGATGGCTTTAAAAACCGAACTGAGTTTCTCTTTTCTTGCTTGCTTGCTTGCTTTCATTCTCTTTTCCTTCCTTCCTTCCTTCCTTCCTTCCTTCCTTCCTTCCTTCCTTCCTTCCTTCCTTGTTTAATTTTTCATTTTCCACTGTGATCCTTAGTTTTTTGAGTGTCAGTGGTTATGTAACAAGAGAGATTGGATCTTCATTCTAGAGGACATACTATGTTGGATGTTGTGGATTTCTGGAAGACACATTTCCCCTGCTACTCCTTCCTTGTCTTTTCACCTTTCAAGAACAAGTTGCTTAAGAGAAACAAAAAGACTATTGCATATATATTTGGTTAGATGTTAGGCAAGAATAATTCCATGACCCCTGATTTCCATTTGCTTATAAGGGGAAGCAGTATGGTGTCGTTCAAACCGCTGTGTTGGAAATCCAGAGGCTTGCCTTTTGGTCCCAGTTTTGCAAGTAAGTGATCCTAGGCAAGTCACTTCACCTGTTTCCCCATCTATACAGTGAAGTAAGTTGGATACATTCCCAAATCCTTCTACATGTAGAAAATCACATGAATTAAAGGGCATGCCCCTAACACACTTAAAGCACTTCACCAGCTCTCTATTGTTCTCAGTATGGAGCCCAAACTCCTTAACTAATGGCCCACAAGAGTCTTCATAATCTATCATCTACCTCTCCAGTCTCTACTGCTGTGAGCAAGCTCTCTATGCTTTCAGCTAAAAGCAATCTTTTAGTGTCCCAGATTTGCTGTGTCCTCTTGCATTTGGCCTTTACCTAAGCTGGACTTCTTGCTTGGAATGATCTATCCTCCTTCCCTCCCGCTTTTGCACATGCCCCCAGTTTGCTGCCTAACCTCTATTTGTCCCTCTGGTGTCCACTTACCTGTCTGTTCCTTCAAGCTCCCTCCATGTCTGGAGAGACATGTTAGGCTAGTGTTAGTCACCTAAGCTCCCCAGAGCCCCCTGGGCTTCCTCTATCATCCCCCTTGTTGTGCGTGTTGTCACTGAGGACATACTTGCCTGCATACGA
The DNA here is from genome assembly GCF_053574225.1 of Canis aureus. Classification (NCBI taxonomy): domain Eukaryota; kingdom Metazoa; phylum Chordata; class Mammalia; order Carnivora; family Canidae; genus Canis; species Canis aureus. The sequence goes on from NC_135614.1 coordinate 54,737,524, forward strand.
TCATTAGAGCATAAAATCGAAGAGAGAGGGATGTGTCTTTCTTACTTCTCATTGCCTCCTCAGAGACTAGTACTTAATAGGAATTCGGTAAATATGAGTTGAATCAATAATCAAAAGTAAAATCTTAGTATACATGTTGCCAATGAAATGTGTAGCCATCTGTCTACTGCCTTCAGATATGCTTCATGTCCAACCCCCGGCTGCACCATCAGCAATGAGAGGATTGAAGCTATCAGGCAAAAATTGCTTTCCCACTTGTAAAGCTGTGGCCCACGCACCGTGGTTTCATGTGTGGCAACACTGCCTTGTTTTTAGAAAAGTCTCAGGTCACTTAGGACATCCAAGTCTCCATTTAAAATTCGCAGATTCTCCTTCATAGAAACCAGTACTAGAGTGTCCAGAATGGATATAAGGATTGGTTCTGGAGACAGAGAACGTAAATATTAATGTTAACAATAATGGCTAAAATGTTTTAGAATCAATAATAATTGTTTTCAAAGTAGGCTCCTGGCCCAGTGTGGAGCCCGCACATGGGGCTGGAACTCACGGCCTTGAGATCAAGACCTGAGCTGAAATCAAGAATCAGACACTTAACTGACTGAGGAACCCAAGTGCCCCTAGAATCACTAATAATTTTTTTTTAAAGATTTAATTAATTAATTTATTTGAGAAAGAGAAAAAGGGAGAGAGTACAGGAACACAAGCAGGGGAGGGGCAGAAGAAGAGGGATTGAGAGAATCCCAAATTCAATCCGTGCTCAGTATGGAGCCTCCGGCAGGGCTCATCTCAGGACCCAGAGGTCATGACCTGAGCTGAAATCAAGAGTCAGAGGCTAAACCCACTGAGCACCCAGGTACCCCTCAATAATAAATTTTTAAAACAAGGAAAAGGGTATGAGATGGAGAGAAACTGTAAATAATACAAAAGAAGTCACTAAGTGCAATGGGCTTGCTACATGCAGTAGGCTCACACACTGGTGCGTGTAGTTAGCAGGAAAAGAGAAACTTGATGGTTTGTTTTGCAATTTACGTTGTCCGTAAGATAAGACCTGAGCACTTGCTCAAAATTGCCTCATTTTACAGATGAAAGAACTGGGGCCCAGAGAGGGGAAGAGTTGCCCAAGGCTGGTTGGACTCAGACCCAGGCCCTCCCATAGGAAACTGGATTGTCTATTTCCTTCTTTGAATATGGAATAATTTGTTAAAGCCTATGTTTTAAACTAACATTTATGAGATGTTTATTTGGGGCTAGCCTCTATGCTAAGTACTATCTATCTATGGATCGGCTCATTTCATCCTTACGAAATCCTAAGAAACAGCCCTGTTATTTTATAAATGAAACATCGACAATGGATTTGCTGCTGAAAGATTGCAGCCTCATCCTGGGCCATTTGGAAATGCATGTCTCCCCTTCACACTGTCATTCTCTCATTTTGGTCATTTCTCACAACTTCTACAGAACTGGCCTCCCTTGAAGGTCAGATCTTTTACACATAACTTCATGGCAAAGAACATTTTATCCTTATTTAAACAAATTCTATATTCAATAATTTTAGATAAGAACTGTTAAGGAGGGTCGAGCATATTCTGAACAGGATCTGGAACACAGCAGTGTAGCCAAGGCCCAGGGGGCCCAGTGGTGCTGTGTTGTCAGAAGCTAGCATAATGAATCCTACAACCAGCTCCACAGAATGGTTGGGAGCATGAAATTTGGGGACAGATAGGTCTGGCTTCAAGCCCTCATCTGTCACTCACTAATTGTGGGACTATGAATTCTTTCCCTAATTTACTAAGCCCTCTTCTCATCTGTAAAATTGATCATAATAATAGCTATCCCTTGAGTTCTTGGAAGGTTAAATGAAATAATAAATGTAATACATTAAGTGGAGTCATCATAAGTACTTAAAAATGGCTGTTTTTACTGTTATCATTATTATTATTAACATGGTTTGGATTTTGGTGTGACCTCTAGGAGGAATGCAGGACTTGGAAGGAGCTCTGAGTTCTAACCTCACCTTTGTTAAGTAGCTCTATGACCTCAGGCATGTTCTCTGTGTATCACTTCCCTTTTCTGTCTGGTCAGACCCATGCACTCCTGCTTTTATCCCAAAGCTGCTGAAAGATCCAACATCATCTTAGATGGGAAAATGCTTTGAGATATACAAAAAAGAAAAGCAAATGAATGTTTATATAGTTTGTCTCAGCTTATAGACACCCATGCCCCCATACGTGGTGTGGAGTAGTTTGAACAAAGTCCTGCTTCAACTCTGAGCATGAAGCCTCTTTTTTTGGCAGCACCTCTGTGGCTCTGAGATGCTGGTTGTGCGTGAGGAGCGAGTGCTGTGGTGCCTCTAGCCAGCCAGCTCTCACTTGCTGAGTTTCCCTTGGTATGTACCTTTTGCGGGATCCAACTGTATTAAATTACTTCAAACAGCCTAGAAAAATAAAGACAATTACAATGCCATTAAAAAAATATGAGGGAGAACCTGGGTGGCTAGGTGGCTGAGCATCTGCCTTTGGCTCAGGTCATGATCCAGGGGTCCGGGAATCGAGTCCCACATCGGGCTCCCCCTGGGGAGCCTGAACTCCCTCTGCCTATGTCTCTCTCTCTCTCTCTCTCTCTGCATCTCTCATGAATAAATAAATAAAATCTTTTTTTTTAATTTAAAGACTTATTTATTTATTCATGAGAGACAGTGAGAGAGAGAGAGAGAGAGAGAGGCAGAGACACAGGCAGAGCGAGAAGCAGGCTCCATGCAAGGAGCCCGACGTGGGACTTGATCCCAGGTCTCCAAGATCATGCCCTGGGTAGAAGGAGGTGCTAAACTGCTGAGCCACCGGGCTGCCCCAAATAAATAAAATCTTTTAAAAAAAGTAAGACTTCAGGTTTTTCATCTTCCTTGGGTGCATCTCCCTGAAGAACCAGGGACCTCTCCAATGTGATAATCCAGAGCAGTCACAGTAGGGGTATTCTTCTCAGAGACCTAAGCCACTGTGGAAACAAAGCCCCAGCAGGATTAAACAGCGTTGGAGTCCAAGAGGACAACTGTGCCATACTCAAAATCAGTCTGGAAAATGGAAAGGCACCAGAAACTCTTTCACAGCTCTAGATGGGTGTAGATGGGTGTGGGTAGAGGTGACCCTGGATGGTGAGGAATCACTATCCACTTGGCTCCTTCAGCTGATTGTCCTGTAACCTCACTAGCACCTACTGCCTTTATCCTCAATGTTCCCAAGTCCTAATTTAAAAATAATGCAAAGAGGAACACCTGGGTGGCTCAGTGGTTGAGCCTTTGTCTTTAGTTCAGGGCATGATCTCGGGGTCCAGGATTGAGTCCCCCACTGGGATCCTTGCAGGAGGCCTGCTTTTCCCTCTGCCTATGCCTCTGCCTCTCTCCCTCTCTGTCTCTCATGAATCAATCAATCAATCAATCTTAAAAAAAAATAAGCCCAGGTATTTAAAAAAATAATGCAAGGGAAGAATGGGGAATATAATGTATTTTTCTTGTTTTATTCTGGTTTCTTTGCCTGAAATGTTCTTCCAAACCCCCTCTTCCTTGGGAGCTCCCATTTACCCTTCAGGACAGCTCAAACATCACTTCCTCTGTGAAGTCCTCCTTGATCTCTTAGGTGTTTTTGCTCTTTGTCTTTTCACTATATTGTCATCACTGCTCCATCAGGTAAACCTACAGCATCCCCTTGCAATCACATTTGATTCTCATTATTTGGTACTTACATTTTATAAAGTTGCCATGGAGATGAGCACGAGGTGTTATACTGTATGTTGGCAAGTTGAATTTAAATAAGATATTAAAAAATAAAGTTGCCATGGACACTGAATGAATGATACTAAACCATTGCTCCTAGGGGAAGTATAGGATTAGGTTCCTGTGAGCCCCTGGACCCAACATTTTCATTAACTGATCTATATATAACCTTGTTTTACACACATTTCTGTTGAAAAACTTTTATACCTTGTGGACTCATTAATGTTAAATTCACAGTTAACAGCATTATAACTCATGCCTGAATGAAACTTACGTAGCAAACATTTTCTTGGAAAGAGATGTCACAGCCTTCTGGCTCTTAGCACCACTACACAGCACTTCAGCTCTATGCTTAAGGGTCATTTTAAGCAGCAAAATGACCAAAAAAAGTACACAAGTGCAAAATGTGGCACTAAACAGACCTCCAAAAGGATACCTGTTTAGAGTATGATTGCTAAAATGTGAAGGCAGAGCACTACCTTGTCCGACCTCAGCTGGGAATGTGTGTGTAGGGCGACACATTTTTCACAGCTCTGGCATGGGCACACCATGGATGACTATGAAAGTACTGATTTGGGAGTTATAAATAAATTTCAGTGAGTAGGCAAATTTGCAAGTCCAGAATCTGTAAATAATGAGCATCAACTGTATTTGTTTCTGTGTTGGACTTCTGTTAGTAGTAAAGGGGCTTCTTAAAGGAAGGATGGTGTCTGTACTAGATGTCTTTTCTTTCTCCAAACCCCCTCCGCCCTTTGCACCCTGCTCTCTCCCCTCTGACTTACCTCTGTGGACCACCCTGCTACAGTTTCTTTGTCCTCTGGCTTCCAGTTGGGTTTGGCCAAGAGAAGCCCCAGCAGTTAATGGAGTAAGGGGGGAGAGCGGGTTCAGCATATTTATTCCTCTGGCTTCCTCCTTGTGACATTCTCTCAAGGAGACATTTGCCAGGTGACTCTCAGCTTTCACATTCAAATGAGCATTCCGCATCCTGCCTCTTCAGGCCTCCAGGTGGTAACTGCTCCTTGGCTGTTATTTTCCTCTCTACTACTTTCTGTGGTTCTCCTAAACCTGACCCACACTCTCTTAAATAATCCTTTCGTAAATAAGTCCTCCTCGAACTATCTTAATTTGAGTGTGAAGTATTTGGTCTCTAGCTGATAAGATATCTTATTCATCTTGTACACCTGACACAGGGCCAGGCAATGTCAGATGAATTGGTAACTATTATTAGTACATTATTAGTAAATAAATGATCTCTAAAACTCCTTCTAATAGTGACTGTATGATTCTGTGATCCCACAAGCCAACTACACATCATGACTTGGAGTTTCATAGTCATTAAGAGACACACACACACACACACACACACACACACTGCCCATCTTGCTTACCAGATTATTTTCTGCCTCTTCCTCAAAGTGGTGGACTTGTGTGTTGGGAGATTCCAGGAAGAGTAGGGTCTGCGAGATAAATGCTCTGAGAAGCAGAACTGTTCATCCAACCGCTTTAGGAGTTTCATATCTGGGTCATTTCCCAGTGGGAGTCAAGCGCTGAAGGGAGTCCCACAAAAGACTGTGTAGAAGCCACACGTTTTTTCACTTTTGCCTAATGGTCCTCTGGTGCGTGAACTGGCTCCTGCAGTGCATGTGGGCTTTTGGTAAACTAAAAGGTACAGGGAAAGCTCCACACACCAAAAATATAAGCCAGCCTTTATTTTACTGGGATTTTAAGAGGCAGGGGAACAGCTATTCATTGCTGTCCAACTGTGACTGAAGAACTCTGAATTACAATTTCTACATGTCACCCACACAGCAGATGACAGTGAATGAATATGAACAATAACCTGGTACTCGGAACAAGGCAAAAAATCATCTTCACATTGGCTTCTTTTCCACCAGCTTTGCATTTCCCAAATCCACTCACTATACTGCTGCCAAAATGTATTTTTAAACACAAATTTGACCTTCACTCCTTGCTCCATGACATCTTTTCTATCTATAGGTAGAGTTCCCATATTTATTGTCTTTTTAAAATACAGTCTTTATCAAAGATTTACAGCTTCAGTTTCAATTTGCCTAACCCTTTCTATCATCCTTACCCTTGTCAACGCCTCACACCCATCTCTGAAACTTAGCTCCAGCAGGATAAACTGATCATAGCCTCCCCATACATTTTGTTTCCTCTATCCTTCTACCCGGAAAGCATTTCTTTTATTTCTGCCCAGTTACTTCCTAAGAAAACCCATAGTTCATCTTCAAAACTGAGTCAGACATTATATGCTCTGACAGTACTTCTCAAACTTTAATGCGCTTAGGATCGTGAAAATGCAGATTCTCAATCACTGAGTCTTGGTATGAAGTCAGAGAATTCACATTTCTCATAAGGTGATCATATTGCTGTTGCTGGTCTGGGGACCACACTTTGAGTAGTAAGGTTCTAGGAAGTTTTTCCTGATGTTTCCCTTCCTCTGAGAGATTTTATTACTTTTTCTGAGCTCTTCTCCTCTTTGCCTATATTTCTGTTGTTGCTCTAATTGCTGGATTATAATTTTACTTGTTGATATGTCTGCCTTTTTGTATGACTTACCTGGAGTTTCTAGAAAATAAAGACTGTGCTTTTTTCATCTTTGTTTCCATAGCTCTCAGCACAGTGTCTCATAGGAACACAGGAAGCATTTGATATTTACTTGTTGAACAAATGTTGCATGATATATAGTCCTTACTTTGGAACATGAAGCCATGTAATCATTTTTATTTAAGGAAAATTTTTGGTTGTTTGACATTTGGGCAAATATGGAACCCAGGCCATATATACTGTATTTATTAAAGCATACAGCTTTATTTGCTAGACCCAACTTTTAACTATACATGCTTTATAAATGGTTAGAGATTTTTTTATTTGAGTTCAATTTGCCAACATATAGTATAACATGCAGTGCTCATCCCGCCAAGTGCCCCCCTCAGTGCCCGTCACCCAGTCACCCCAACAGTTAGAGATATTTGTAACATTTTTATTGTGAATACTAGCAATCACTGTACACTAATAAATATTCATTACATCCAAATATAAATAGTCTTAAAAGGTACAAAATGCAAAATCTATAAATTGCATCTAGAACCAAAACCTTGTATAAGGGAATTCCCTGGGAACACATGATACCATTTTCAAACTGTGAATGGAGTAGAAAAAAACAGGCAGGAAGCCCATTTTGCAGGATAGGACACTGAGGAGTTAACATGTTCAGTTATGTCCCCCATGAATCTGAGCTTGAACACAATAATACCATGCAAGGGGCAAGTTTTGAAACCAAGCCACAGAAATCAATCAATTTTGATGTTTTCCTTTTAGACTGGATGTTCCAGAAAGCATCTCCAATTAAAGGTTCCACAAGAGAATGTACAAAATGCCAGAAAGTAAACAGGGATGATTTAGGATACGTTGAATCAGATCACCTTTTGAATGATACATTTGATACAATGATATCTTGAGACAACCAGTTTCACAATAATTATAGTTAAAAGTTATGCATTGGAATCTTCAGCTGGTCAAAATATCACACTATTTAGATAGAACTAATAGCAACACCATCTAAGAATCTCTCTAAAATTTTATCTGAACATTGTAGGAAAATGAAATCTCTCTTACACCGGGGAATACCCTTCTCCACAAAATGTCCAAGAATACTGCAGCTGGCTCAAAGCCAAAATGATAATTAAAGGAAGCATTTATACACCTGCAGGAGGATCTTCCAAAACTGCCTTAGCTCACCTATAAATGGCTTCATGCAATATGACTCTGGAGGAGTGGGTGATTCAAAGGGTTAATTAACTGAGTAACTCCATCCTCTGACAAAGATGAGGAGCCAGATGGGAAAAAGAAGATCCTATTCCAAGTTGGAGGGCTACACAGCCAGCCATAATGGTCTATGTGGGAGAAACGTTACTTGGTGGTTGACTTCTTTAATTCGCTTTCTAGGTCTCCCCCAGCTGTTATTTACCTCCTCTGCAACCCCTTTCACCCTCAGTAGGAGGCAGTGTTGAATAGAAATACAGAAACTGCATTGGTCACAGACAACTCTGTCACTTAGGGGAGCTGTCTTAGCTTTTTAAAGCCTCAGGTTTATCATCTGTAAAATGGAAATAAGGATACTTTCTCATGGGGTTGGTGTGAACTCAGGATGAAATAAAATTCTGCAGATAAGGCCCGTAGCTCAGTACATATTCACCTTGCATATTTCAGTGCTCAATCGACCACAGGCTGCCTTGTGCATCTTGGAAGCACCCCACTCAGTGCTTGACTCAGTTTCCATCCAGATGGTTGGAGCGAGAACAGACCCTTCATTCCTCTCCTAGACTTTCAGAGACTTGAAGCGTTGTCTTAAAGTTGCAAATTCCTAGGGCTTAAAGAACCTTTCGGGATCTCTGCAAGGCCACTCTGCCCGGCATAGTGCTGCCCTCTGCTGATGAGGGTGGAAGAGTGCAGAGAGGGAACTAAACCTAAAGGTCAGAAGAATCCATGGCTGAGTCCCAGTAGGAGCCAGTGTTCAGAAGCGATCATCTTCTCCCAGGATAGCTGTGAAGCATTCTGTGCAGAGGAAAGGGACCGTCACCTGCCCAGCTTGGTACTGAAAGTGGGCATCAGGGTGGTATCAACCTAAGGCCTTTCTCTGTACCAGTTGACACCCTACCATCTGATACCCTCTTTCTGGGCAGATGCCACCTCCAACCACGGGATCCAAATTGTTCACCCCAGTCCATCATGCCCCTTCACGGAGGGAGGTGGCAGTGTGCTCAATGAGTAAAATCTCATAAAGCTGCTTCTCAGAATATCTGGCCTCATGTGTGAGCAGCTGTTCCATCATCCTCTACGGCAGGAAGCTGTGGCTGACAGCATCACAACGGCTGAGTCGCTCTTTCTGACCTTAATTAATTCACCAGTTCTCCTTGAAAAAGCATCACACTCGTCATTTCTCTTGCCCCATATCCTGGGATTCTGTATTGTGGGGCCAAGTAAAAATCCCTTGACCATAAACTTTAGATCCATGTTGGAAATAAAAATAAGCAACCACAGTCCTACCATGTCCCTCCTTTTCTCTAAGAAGTGCAAGAAATGTTGTCTGAAAGCTATCAGATTGAGGTTTGCAAACCACACAAGATGAGAGGCTGGGAGGAGGGTAAAGGCATTGCTGCTGCTCTGGCCTCACTCCCGATTCAGGGGCTGAGCCTTCTGCTGGTGGCCAGGTGCCAGCCTCTGTCAGGGTGCTGCCTCTGTGGTGGCTTAGGGACTGACGCCACAGGCCAGCTGCCTCTGAGGAGTTCTGGGCTGGTGGCAGCTTTTAATGCTCTATGAAGGGAGAATTTGCTTCCCTCATTCAGGATCTGCAGCCCATGCCTCGTGCTGAGTCTCTGCTAAAGTCCCGATTCTGCAATTTCAGCCAGTTGACTCAAGAGTCTGCAGAAAGGTGGCCGGTCCTCTGGTTTCTAGAGAGGGAAGAAAAGAACTCTGTGAGTTCCTTGTCCTTATGTGTCATAGTTAATAACAAAGCAAACCAGAATTTAATAGCCCTCTGAGGATTCTTAAATATGCTTCCATATATATTATTAGAGGCCATGATGTAAAAGTTGTTAACAGCAGGTATTCTGGAATCATATGGACTACTTTTGTTTTTTGTTTTGTTTTGTTTTGTTTTTTTAAAGATTTTATTTATTCATGACAGAGAGAGAGAGAGAGAGGGGTAGAGGGAGAAGCAAGCTCCATGTAGGGAGCCTGACGTGGGACTTGATACCGGGTCTCCAGGATCACACCCTGGGCTGAAGGCGGCGCTAAACCGCTGGGCCACCGGAACTGCCCATATGGCCTACTTTTGAATCTAAGATTTCCCACTCAGCTGTGTGACTTTGAGCAGGTTACTTAACTTGTTTGAATCTCAGTTTTGTTGTCTGTTAAATGGGGATAATGATAGTCTCTATCTTATAAGACGGTTGCGAGAATTAAATAAAGTCATGAATTAAAAATATGTCATAAAATAAGTGCTAAATAGCAGCAAAAAAGGAAATACTTAGGTATAAATCTCACAAAATATGTATTAGGAAAAATACAAAGTTTTAAGGAAAGAACTCAAAGAAGATCCAAATAAATGGAGATATTTCATATTCAACAATGGGAAGACTTTATATTATTAAGATGTCATTCCTTTTCAACTTAATCTATAGATTCAACACAATCACACTCAGAATCCCAGAAAATTATTTTTTTTTTGAATCCCAGAAAATTATTTTGTAGATATTGACAAACTTACTCAGAAGTTTACATGGAAAAAGATTCAGAATAGGCAACATAATACTGAAGAGGAACAAAGTTGGAGGACTGACACTACCCAACTTCAAGACTTACTATAAAGCTACAGTAATGAAGACAATGTGGTATTGGTGAAAGAAGAGGCAGATAGATTGATGGAACAGAGTTGAGAGCCTGGAAATAGACTCAATATAGTCAACTTATCTTTGAAAAAGGAGCAAAGGCCATTTGTGGGACAGTGTTGTTGTTTTTTAACAACAGTGCTGGAACAATTAGGCAGCCATATGCAGTATAATGACCCTAGACACAGAACTTATAGCCTTCACAAAAATGAACTCAAAATGGGTCAGAGACCTAAATGTAAAATGCAAAACTTAGAAAACTTCTTGAAGATAACACAGGAGAAAATCTGGGCAACCTTGGGTTCAGTAATAGATTTTTAGTTACAACACCAAAAGCATGATTCCTAAAAGAAAAAATTGATGTTGAGCTTTGTTAAAACTAAAAACATCTGCTCTGTAAAAGACATTATTAAGAGAGAGAAAAGATAAACCACAGGCTGGAGAAAATATCTTCAAAACACATATCTGATAAAGGACAAAGACCTCTTCAAACTCAAGCAAGAAAACAAATAACCTGATTGAAAAATGGGCAAAAGATCTCAATAGACACCTCATTAAAGCAGATATACAAATGGAAAATAAACATATGAAAAGATGCTCCACATTATATGTCATTAGAGAATTGTAAACAAAAAGCTACCACTGTATACCTATTAGAAGGGTTAAAACCCCAAACACTTGATAACATTAAATGCTGCTGAGGATGTGGAACAGCAGGAATTCTCATTGCTGATGGGAATGCAAAATGGTACCGGCCACTTTGGAAGAGAGTCTAAAAGTTTCCTTCAAAGCTAAATGTGGTGTTTTCATATGATCCAGCAATCACACTCCTAGGTATTTACCCAGTTGAGCTGAAAATTTATGTTCATACAAAAACATGCACACAGATATTTATAGTAGCCTTTATTTACAGTTGCCAAAACTGCAAGTGATCAAGACGTCCTTCAGTAGGTGAATAGATAGCCAAACTGTGGTACATCCATACAATGGAATATTGTTCAGTGATAAAAAGAAATGAGTTATCAAGCCATGAAAAGACATGGAAGAGTTTTAAGTGAAAACTAAGTAAAAGAAGCAAATCTGAAAAGGCTACATACTATATGATTCCAACTATATGACACTATGGGAAAGGCAAAACTTGAACAATAAGAAGATCAATAGTTGCCAGGGTTTTGGAGAGAGAGGGAATGGTAAATAGGTGAAGCACGGTGGATATTAGGGCAGTGAAAATATTCCGTATGATACTATAATGGTAAGCACATGGTATTATGTATTTGTCAAATCTCACAGAGCTGTACAACACAAAGAATGAACCTTAATGTAAACCATGAACTTTGGGCAGTCTGGTTGCTCAGCAGTTTAGCTCCACCTTTGGCCCAGGGCCTGATCCTGGAGACCTGGGATCGAATCCCATGTCGGGCTCCCTGCATGGAGCCTGCTTCTCCCTCTGCCTGTGTCTCTGCGTCTCTCTGTCTGTCTCTCATGAATAAATAAATAATCTTTAAAAAAATAAATAAACCATGAACTTTAATTAATAATAATGTATCAATAATGGTGATTAATTGTAACAAATGTACCACACCAATGCAAAATGTTATTAATAGGGGAGGAGGGGCTATGGGAACTCTCTGTACTATTTGCTCATTTTTTTCTGTGAATCTAAAGCTCTAAACAATAAAGTCTATTCACTTAAAAATCAGTGAAAGAGTTTTTAAAAAGGGAAGGTGCTAAGTAAATTCAGCTATCATGATTATTATAGTATTTAATCCTTGTGAAGTGGACTGGGTTTGTTTTTCTCTCTTCTTTATGTCTTCACTGTTTGTTTCTTTGTTTCTGAATACAAAGGCTCTAGGAATTTACAGATCAAGCATTATTTCATTCTCTTACTAGTAAGAAAAAGGAGGTTCAGAGATTGTCCAAGAGATTAATCCCTAAGAAATACTAAAGTGGAGACAAAGCCCAAGTATCCTATACTTCTTCAATTCCACTTGTCACTCTCAACAATCTGAATTTGTGTTCATTCTCTATTCAGCAACTTTCAATTGAATTTGAAGTTTAAAATTTCCTAATTCACCAAAGGACATTAAGACTTACACTGATGTGGCTTAAGATATAGCCTGCCCCCACTAGGATGGGATGACTGAGGCATCTGGGAGGGCAAAGTAATTGGCTTCTCAATCTGAATTGTTGAATAAATAAAATGAACCCGAATTAAGTCATTTTCATTGTTTCACACCACAAGTGAACTTCTGCTCACCAACTTCTAGAACTTTCAATAATACTTGATGGTTTGTTGATGTTATAAGTGTTTTTATCTCAGAAAACTGACATATTGACATTGGTCTTACCCCCTCTTCCTTTCTAACAGTGTGTTGATGGCTTGTGACATTCTATTGCAAGTCAAATAATATTTAAGGTCGCTGCCAACTCTTTTAGGGTTGGGTAACCTCTTTTGTTAGTAGACACTCAAAGCCATTTTCTTGTTAATATACTTTAGTAACACCTGCTTCCTCATCCTCTAAGAGAGTTCCTTTCTCTAGGGAAGGAGACAGACCCTAGAGTTGTAGATTACAAGGTAGGGGGAAACCACTTCCTTTACTGACCTCTTTCCAGCAATGATTCATTATCTGGTAGATATTCGAGGAGGCCAGCCGGGGCTTGTATAAGCGAAATCCAGTAGTGATGTCTTCCACCACTTCTGAGTTGCTTCTATTTTCATACGGGATTTTGCCTTCACTGAAGACTTCCCACATTAGCACACCTAAAAGAAATGGGGAATGCAGCACAGTGAATGATGAAGTTCACAACTAGCAAACAAACCAGCCTACATCTATAAATTGCAGATTCCTTGACTTTCAGATTCACGTCCTTACCTTTAGGAAGGACAATACCAAGCCACCTGAGGCTTATTAGGCCTGTACTATTTCTAAAGAACAGAGATTTCCCAATCTTGCTTGTGGTGAGGAACTTTTAAACTCAGCCCTTTTTTTAATATCTAACTCAAATGCTACTACTAAAAGTTGCAAGGGATGTAAACTCAAAGGTCTACACATCATGTAAATAGATGGAGTGGATAAGATGTGTCTTAATGGGGATTAGGGGGTTTCTGGAGAACTGGAGGGTCAAGTTCCATCTTCAGATAACAGCTATGATTTAGCTCCAGCCACCATAGGGCACATGGGGATGAGGGTTCGGGATTGCCACATTTTCTGATTTTTTTAAAAGGAGTCACAAATTGAGAGCTTAGAAATAGAAATGCAATTTGATTTTTTAAAGTACTGTGTAGACAGAGCAAAACACATCTCCGGGGTGTCTATTTTTGACCTGTGATTTAATCCCCTTTCCTCTTCTGTCTTCAGCAGAAATGTCACACCCAATTTTATTATGTACTAATGTATTCATAGGATGTCAGAGTGGGAAGAGAGCTTGCAGATCACCTCGTTCAGTGGTTTTCAAAGCCTATTTCAGAGGTTCTTAGGGCAGAGTTTTCCAAAGTATGATTCCCCAAACAACTGAATAAAAATCACCTCAGAAGTTTGTTGAAATGGCAGACCCCAGGCCCTGGCCCCGACCTCTGGATCAGGATTTCTAAGGGATCCTCAGACATGCCTCTGGAGTTTTGGGAATTTGGAAACTGCCTGTAAATAAGACTGATCAGCTCCCCAGGTTGCCAGAAGTTCTAGTGAGATTTCTTTGGAAAATTGAGGTCTGCTGTTCAAAGCTCATTTGAAAACCATTTCTTTCATGCAAACCTTGTAATGCATTGATTGGAAACTGAGTAAGGCCCAAAGAGCTTACTTGACTTGCTTAAAATAGCACAGTTAATTAGGGCAAAATTCTTAAAATGCATGACAAAGCTCAATGGCCTTGAGGCAGGCATCAAGCTCCCAGACCATCCAGGTTTCTGTTTCTCAGGTTTGCCACTCCTGTTATCTCTCCCTCCCAACCTTGCTTCCAATGGTCAGTCTCCTTTTTGAACACTTCAGGGGGCACACCTTAGGCAGGGACGGACTGTAGCTCAACTCTCTAATTATATGATACAATAGAAAATTCCCAAGCTGGCCATCTGTGTCAGAATAAGCCTTATGCAGAATTAGCAGGTAAATGTGACAAAGTGGCCATGAGTGCAAACATCTTGTTATGGGACACCCAGCTTGGTGCAGTGTGACCAGCTGCATCAGCCATAGAGAGTGGCCACACATCAGGCATACCTTTCCTCATTATACACATACTTGGGGAAAAAAGAATCTTCTGAGATTGCTCTGGTACAGTTTTATTTCTTCCAAGTTCATTCTGTATCTTAATTTTGAATAACAAAATCTTAGCTAGGTCTGTCAGATAGGGAAGCTGTTTTAAGGAATAGCTCAGAAGAACTAGAAATTCACGAATTACTCAGTTGTCCAAAATGGCTATTCTTTTTTTTTTTTTTTTACATCTGAAACTAATGATTTACTGTATGTTGGCTAATTGAATTTAAATAAAAAATTAAAAAGTCATTACATTCATTACTACTTTAAAAATTACAATTAAAATACAATTATTTCTAAAATGATGGGGGAGACTTCAAAACTAATTCTCTGAAGAGATTTAGTCAGCTTTTCCCTGGTTTCTACACTTAGTCAATACACTTGGCAAAATCAAACTCCAACTCATTCCTTTCCAAAGTATAACCCTTCTTATAATCAAAATCAAAGAGGTTGTCCAGTGTATTTTTGTGTATAGGTTAATACACACAAACTATGGCTTGGGATGATATGACAAATCCAGCAAGAATATTTGGTAGCTTTCTGCCACACCAACATCTTTCATTCTGCCTTTTATGCATGCCCATTTGCACTTATTAGAAATTCTAATTCCTTATCATGGAATATGGGATTTTGCTTTCACTGAAGACTTCCCACATCAGCACACCTAAAAGAAATGGTGAATGCAGCACAGTGAATGATGAAGTTCACAACTAGCAAACAAACCGGCCTACATCTAGAAATTGCAGATTTCCTTGACTTTCAGACTCAAGTGCTTACCTTCAGGAAGGACAATACCAAGCCAATTTCATTGTCTACTGTTCTCTCACTGAGACAGTACCCCTCCTTTCTTTGGACACACCAAATTTTTATATTTGCTGGTTTCAGAGACACTGTTCCCTGGATCTTCAAATAGGGATGACTTTCTCTCATCATTCAGATTTGTGCTCAAGGGTTACCTCTTTGGAGAGGCCTTCCCAGACCATGCTATTTAAAACAGACACTTCATCCCAATCACGTTCTATCCCATTACTGTTTTTTCCATTACTGTTTTATTCATAGCACTTACTTATCACTATGTGATTTTGTCTTATTTACATATCTATTAGCTTGTTTATGTGATTACTATCTATCTCTCCCTAATTTATGTCCAAGAGAGTAGGAGTCTTTCCTATCCTATGCACCACTGCATTGTGAGGACCTAGACTAGCCCTAGCTTATAGTAGGTGCTTGATAAATTATTGTTGAATAGATGAGTAGGATATTTATTGAGGGTTAAATGTGGGAATAGAATTTTGAACAAAATATTCTCCTGGTCCTCAAGGAACTCATATTTTAATCTCCTGACTCCTTTAGCTTTTGATCTTACAAAAGCTGTCACCAGCATCTGTTTCCATTCTCATTTTAACCCCCATTTCAAAGATCTCCAAGAATGAATGCAATAATGAATGCTTCATCATCCTCTTCAGAGCCATTATCATACACAGACTATGAGTGGGATGCTCTTACCACCCAGTCCTGGGCAAGCAGGGTTGCTTGGATTTGAACAAATAAAACAGCTGGGTGGAAGTCCCAAATCATGTGGGTGTGGGGCCAGGGTGACACTTACCAAATGACCACACATCTGACTTGCTGCTATAGCGACTGAAGGAGAAGACTTCTGGGGATGCCCACTTCACCGGGAACTTGGTGCCTGTGGAACTGGTGTATTGATCATCAAGGACAAACCTGGGTAGAGTGGAGAAAGAATGTCTGAATGATCTGGGGGCCTGAGTCCCATTCCTTTGTGGGCACCACATGCCTGTATTACCTTGTCATCCCAAAGTCGGACACCTTGATGACTTGGTTTTCTCCCACTAAACAATTTCTGGCAGCCTGGAGTAGAGACAGGCAAACAAAAGGGAAGGGAAAACTATTGGTGAATAATCAATACAAGGAGTCTCCTATAATAATCTCAGTCTTTTGGGTTTCTATGTGCTGCTGTACGAGGGCTTTACAGATGTGAATTAAACTTCACTAGTTCCCAGAAGTGAACTAAAGAGTTAATGTGTAAGATCTCTTATCAGTATAAGTAGGTTTGGTCTTTTAGCTTCATTCCTGAGATCTTATTTGAAGAGAAATCCATGGTGTTATCTAACCAATGGTGTGCTCTAATGCAACCTGATGCAATAGGAAATGTTAATGTTAGGGATGATATAAAGAAAATGTCACGACAAAAATAAGAATGTTTTAAGGTACTACTCCTCTTAAAACTATTCCTCAATAGGAAGAGTACCTAATCCCTAATTAGTATCACAGAATTGTCCACTGAAAGAACCCTAAATGATTAAAAAAACCCCACTCCTTTTTTCACATTTTAAATGTGGCTACAATTCCCAAGGGGGATATGTTAAAATGAATATCCTGAGCTCTGACCTCCAGAGAGATTCTGAGGATGGTTTTAGCACCTCCCAATGTGATTGTGGAAGGTCCTTGAATAATAGTTTGAGAAAAATTGTGCTTGTCCATTTCCCTCATTTTACTACGAGGAAACAAAGGCACAGAAAGGTTAAGGAGAGGCTGTAAGCTTCATTTTGGAAGAGTTTAAATTCAGATTCAGAGGATACAAGTTATCCTCTGGGATTAAGGCTGGGATTAACACTGTGACTGAGTCCTACTAGGATATCCCCAAGTGGGTGGAAGAAGGAAGAAGTTGAGAGTGGACAGGAGATGTCTGTGACTTGTTATGTATCAACATATTCCCAGTATGGGTAGCTCTACATTTCAGTGGGATGTACCCCTTCCTCCCGGACTTGTAGATGTGTGCCCTGCATCCTCTTACCAGGTCTCTGTGTATGACACATGCCTCCTCCAAGTAGGCCATGCCTTCACACACATCCAGGCACATGCCCAGTAGGGTTTCTGCAGCAAAGAGTCCCCGCTGGTTGCGAAGATAATCTGACAGGCAGCCGTGTTCCATGAACTCAAACACCAGGCAGATGGGAGCTTGCTCTAGGCATACCCCATACAGCTGGACCAGTTTGGGGTGAGAGAGTTTCCTGGAGGAAAAAGGCAAGGGGTGAGATGGTCTAAACTCAGTCTTACAAAAATGCATTCCCTCCCCAAACAAAAATAACCTGAAAGATAGTGAGGAGTCAGATGGTATGTGCAAGGACAAATGGAGGCCAGTGTGGCTGGCGCATCTTGGACCAGAGGAGAGATCGGGGGGGATAAGACTGGGGAGTGGACAGGGCAAGACCATGACAGGTCTTGTAGACCATAGTGAGGAGTTTCATTTTGTTCTCCATGCCATTTAACCCATCACTAGATTTGAGCAGCAAAGTGGTGTAACATGACATCAAAATGGTATTTAAGGAACACAGCACAGAACATCCTCCCCAAGATGTCTTTGTGTACTCTTGATTTGACCACTCACATCATGACTTCAGCCTCCTCTATGAAGTCCTCTTCTGACATAGCCCCTTCTTGAATGGTTTTGATGGCCACCTTGTCCTTGTTAAGCCAGTAGCCAAGATGCACCAGCCCAAACTGTCCACTGCCAATCTCCTGCACAAAAGTGAGCTCAGTGGGATCAATCACCCATTTCCCTGGAAAAGAGAGACAAGTTTTTCCAGGGCTGGCATGCAATAGATAATGAGGTATAGGGCTATAAGGAGACTATACAGAACCCTAGATAGAATGTTACTGTATTGTTAATATAACCCAAAGATGGCAAATAGTATAAGCTTTAGACTTAGACCTATCATGGATAGATAAAATTATTATCTTCCTACCCCAAATAATAACATAGGATATGCATTGAACACCATGAAAAATGTATGTAGGAGATTATACGGAAGAAAGACGGAAAATGGCATTAATCAAGATATTCAAAGAAAGTAAATGAAAGTGTTCTTGTAATGTCTCAACTATTTTTATACTTGATTAAAAATGTTTTATTGCTATTTCTCACATAGGGCAAATTTCATTTGAGCTGATCATTCATTCATTCATTCATTCACTCATTCATTTATCCACCAAGTGCATCCATAGCACTCTGCTTGGCCATAGCAGGGATTGGGAGCAAGGAGGTGTGGATTCCAAGGGGCACACAGTCTGGCATGTGGTAGGCTTTCAAGAAATGTTCAGTAAACGAAAAAAAGGAATCCGATTCTCAATTTTCACACTGACAAAATAAGTAGACTCATAAAATAATCTCTGTGATCCCATCCAGCATGGATATATTAAGATTCTACAGTTATTAGAATTACTTTATTTTCATAAGGAGGCTAAAGGGGTATTACCCTTCCCTGGCATTTGGTTTTGTATCATAAATAGCTCAGTTTCTACCTCTTTGAGGCAGAGACTGAACAGAAAGTAGTATTGAGTTCCTGCCATGTATAGATATGGTGCCAGTTAGGGATGGAGAGTCTATAGCAATGTTTCTCAAAGTATGAGTCTCTAACCAGCTGAGGAAAAATTACCTAGAGCATTTGTTTAAAAGGCACATTCCAGGACTCCATTATCAGGGATTGTGTTTTGGTAAGTGTTAGATAGTGTCCAAGAGCCAACATTCTTTTTTTTTTTTTTTTTTAAGATTTATTTATTTATTTTTAGAGGGGAGGTGAGGGAGGGGCATGGAGAGAGAGTCTTAAGCAACCTCCTCGTTGAACACAGAGCCCCATGTAGGGCTTGATCTCAGGATCCTCAGATCATGACCCAACAGAAACCAAGAGTCCAACGCTTAACTGATTTTGCCACCCAAGTGCTCCCAGGAGCCAAAATTATTAATAAGCATCCCAGATGACTTAGATGTACACTGAAGTCTGAGAACCACCTGTTTAGGAGATACAAAATGAAAATACTCCAGCCTCGACAAGCACAGTTTAGGGGGATGCAAACTCAAATGTTTTTAGGTTCCAGGCAGAAAAAGCAGAGGGAAGAAGTTCCAAAGGATGAGGGAATAACAAAGCTTGTGGCACTAGAGATGCAAGCCTAGATTGTATCTAGGCTTTGCCTAAAGGCACTGAAAAAAAAATTAACACCATGTCATGGCAGACAAACTTTTCTGAATGCGTCCAGCTTCCAGCCCTTGCAATGGACCATACACAGCAAACTTATATGATACAGAAGTTCTAGAAGATAGATGGGAATATGGTCCCAGGCATTATTTTCTAGTATATTTTTTTCTAATGGTGGATAGTAGAGTGCTCTGTACAAAGTAGGTCCTTGATAAACAGTCACTGATGAACTCTTAAGTAAAACCAATGAACCTTGATTTGGCCTTGATAAATGTATATATATATATATATATCTTACTACACTCTGTAAATATTCCTTTGTGCACATCATATCAGATATACAGTGCACCTGTTGTAATGGTTATTTTAAGCCTGGGGAATAATTAAGTACATGGCAAGTCCATATAGAATTTGCCCCAGACCTTTAGGGATGTGACTAATGCAAATACATAACATTGCTGGATGCACTCTCACCGTATCTCAGTCCCGCAGTGACTGGTGCTTTCTGCCTCCAAGAACAAACTGGGTGCCGGAGTCTAGTGACCAGACCTGGGTTGATTATGAAGTGAAAGGCAGTAGTTAGAATTTTACCGTAGCAACTGTTCAAGTCCAATCACCAGGAAAAATATAATCCAATGCGAAAGCTATTTTTATTCTGGAAAACAAATCCCGAAGCCCAGTCACTGATATTACACCCCCTCCAGCAAGAGTCATAAACACAGATGGGCACGTGGTGAAATCCCATGGGTCTAACAGCAGAATTTGCTAATGGAAAATATATAATATGAGCAAATATTTGGCATTGTTTCCTATTTGTAGATTTAGTTATTATTTATGGTCAGCTTGTCTGAGATGAAGAACCTGGCAGGACATTTATCATTTTTCTCCAAGTTTCCCTGTGAGGGTTCCCCGCTGGCCCCTTCCTTTAGAACTCACCTGCTCCATTGTGTTGGTGATAATTGATGAGGAGAGGAATGGAGTCAAACACGTACTTCTCAGCCACATAATATCGCTTGGGGTTGTCATTTGTTTCTTTAATGTGATAGTGCTTGATACAGGGGTTGTTCTCACTTAAACAAATGAAACATAAATTCAGTGATTATTAACAAGCAATGTTTAGACATAAAAGTGTCTGCTGGTAGCCGATTCCTGTTAGCTTTGTTTTTTACCCTCTCAGAAGGATGGCAGGTGTATTTCAACTTGTGTGTCAGTCTTGACAGGGTAGCCCTGGGTGCTATAGTAAGAAGGACTCGGAGGCTGCATCTAGACCCAGTTAGAACCAGGCCCATGATGGATTGGAGATGTTTCTTCTACAACCACGCAGTGGGTAATGGTCTTGTGTGTGCTACATGCTTTCCTCCTGTGTGTGTGGATTTCACTAACTGTCAGCATACGATAAGGGAACACTGGACCCTTAATACTTATGTGACTTTGTAGAGTAAAGAGTTAACATAGCAGCCCTGAATGCTTTTTTTTAGAAAGGCCTGCTTGCAAATTTGACCCGTGGCTAGCATCTGAGAACTTGGATTTTGGGAGGGCTTTCACCATTCTCTAACTGATAAGGATGGCTCCCTGTTCCTAAATGGTTTGTGTAACACTGTGGTTTATGTTCAATGGCTGCTTTTCTTTGGGGACTCTGGAATTTTGCCATGTGCTAGGCAGAGGGTACCTAGGTGGCCGGCCCCCAAGTGAAAACCTTGGGCACTGAATCTCTCATGAGCTTCCCTGGTAGACACCATTTTACCCTGTTGTCGAAGCTTGTTGCTGGAGGAATTAAATGGAGTCCTGTATGACTCCACTGGGAGAGGATTCTTGGAAGCTCATGTTTCACTTCCTCTGGATTTTGCCCCATGTGCCTTTTTCCTTTGCTTCCTTGATTTGTATTCTCCTGCTATAATAAGTCTTAGCCTTGAATATGACTATATGCTAAGTCCTGTGAGTTTTGGTAGTAGGTCACTGAACATGGAGGTGGTCTTGGAGACCCTCAGCATAGACTTTATTTCTCATTCTTTCTCCATCATATTTCATGGAGCTGCAGGTCACTTTCCTCCCTGTCCCCAGCCATGGCAAGGCATGGCCCCTCTGTGATGTGCATTGTCTTCTTTCTCATCCCTGGGCAGCTCCCTTCTTCTCCACCACATGTGTAGACCTTGCTCTTGCTCTGAATTTTGCTCATGTCCTCATTCTCCAAGAAGTATTCCCTGAGGACACCTTAATAATAATTTTTCTCTTTCCTCTTAATTCTTACCAGACTTTGCCCATTGCCAAACTGCTTTGTTCTTACTTACTCTTTAATTAGAAGAGAATTTGAGAGCTAGATAGGCTCTTAGACATTGTTTTACAGAGAGCAGGAACCTGGGATACAGAGCGGCAGACAAGCAGGGTCTTGTAGTCAGCCAGCTGGAGCAGAACAGTGGTTTGACCACTTGAGCTCCATTATCTCATGAAGGTGCCATTGGTTCTTTGAACCTTGGTTTTTTCTTTTATTTAATATTTTATTTATTTATTTGACAGAGAGAGAGAGAGAGAGAGAGAGGAAAGAGAGAGAAAGAGGGAGAACAAGCAGGGGAAGCTGCAGGCAGAGGAAGAGGGAGAAGCAGGCTCCCAGCTAAGCAGGGAGCTCAATGTAGGGCTCATCCCAGGACCCTGTGATCATGACCTGAGCTGAAAGCAGACACTTAACCAACTGGGCCATCAAGGTGCCCTAGCCTTGTTTTCTGTTTTGTTTTGTTTCCTATGTGGAAGGAGCACAGTAACTCCTGCCTTCAGAGTTTGTTAGGATCAGAAACAGTCTGTAAAATTCTGGCACATGATAAGGGTTTAATAAATAGTAGGTAGCTTTATTAGCAGAGCTAGAACTAAAATACGTATCTTTTCACTTGTGGCTGAAAGTATCTATTCTCTGTGGGCTAAATTATAAACTCATCAAATGCAGCCCAAGTATTTTATTTCCTTAGAGCTCTGCACTCAGGGGTGCTGACTTGGAAGAGAACCTGGTACCTGGACCTGGCTCTGTTATTTTCCAGCAAAATAACTTGAGTTGTGTCAAGTTAGTTAGTCTCTGGCATTGGTTTTCTCAGAGAGATCAGGGAAAGTACACAATTTCTAGTGATGTCTCTACCTCTTTCACTGTCTGATGTTGCTGTGTGTGGCTTGTTGCTCACACCCACCTCAGGACTGTCTCTCCCCACTTTGCTGAGCTAGCACCATACCTTACAATGGCTTTGGTGAAAACAGATACGGTATATGTTCCTGGAGTTCTGGAATCTCGTACCATGAAGGCTCCTTCTTTGCCCTAGAATAGTTAGAAGATACAGAAGGTTAGCAATCCTAGGAAACCAGGCTCACACCTCCAGCTCCACTTTCTTGTCTATGAAAGGAGGAAATACAGTTTTCAGTGGCCAGTTTTGTACAGAGCAGACTTTCAGCAATAAT
Organism: Canis aureus; assembly: GCF_053574225.1. Lineage (NCBI taxonomy): Eukaryota > Metazoa > Chordata > Mammalia > Carnivora > Canidae > Canis > Canis aureus. Next base: position 54,760,385 of record NC_135614.1, read on the forward strand.
GACTACCATTTCATTTGATCATTCAACAGATATTTCTTTAGGCCCTACCATGGATCAGAGGCTTCTGGTAAATGAAGACAGATAAATACAAGCTTTGCCCTTTTGGAGCTCCCCATGAAGCAGGCTCATTACAGATGTCATCCAACCCTCACTAGAACATTGCAATCTAGATTTTATATCCTCAGTTAAACTGATGAGGACACTGAATGCCACAGAACTTAAGTGATTTTCTCACAATCCACAACTAGTAAGTGGCAGACCTGGGATTTGAACCTTGAAGGTGTCATGTGAGCAAAGCCTGTGTTCACTCTACTGCTCCATGACACCTAACTCAACAAATGTGAGAAGCCACTTCTCCGTTCCCTTCGAAGGACACAAAGCTTTCTGGTCTGGAAGCTTCATCTGTTCCTTAATGGGAATGTATGTATTGGGCCCTTTTTAGCAACCTTTTCAGAGTGTTGATTTTGCTGTGGGCAAAAGGAGAAAGAAAACCCGTGAAGTTCCTGGTCACATGAGGGAAGTAGACAGAAGGGAAAACCCCAAGAATGTACTCTTCACCCCCCTATGACAGTTTGCCAGTGCTGATGAAAAAAATATAAACAAATGGCTAAGCCAATATATTCATTCCTGATGGGAACTTGAAAAATCTCAACTTTGTTTTGAGTACTTCATGTCTAATGTTCTGTTCCTGCCCAGCTGTAAATCTGTGCTGGCAATATTTGCAAAAGCTATTACTATGATTTATTTAACTTCAACATACTGAGGACCACAAGTGAGGGCTGGAGAAACACATGAGCTCCATAGGAGAGCCACACATACTGGTAGCGTATGGAGCAGAGTATATACAATTTAGAACAATGCAAGCCTCTCTATCCCCCCATCCCCAAAGTGGATTATCTATACACAGTAAAAGCAATACACAGAGATGGCTATGCTAATTGTTTGAATCCTAGAATATCAGCATTATAGGATATTTAGCAGCATCCCTGGCTTCTATCAACTGGATGTGAGACACGGCCAAGTGTTCCCTGGGGAAGAAAGTCACCCCGGTTGAGAACTACTGATCTGGTCTAACTCCCTACACCCCTGGGTCCTACACTTTGTTGATAATCACAATCACCTGAAGAATCTGAAGCAAAAGACAAAACAAAACAACAACAAACAGTTAACCATGCTTCACCTATACACTTAGAATCTCTAAGACTGGCACCCTGGTTCCTGAACTTTTTAGAAGCTTGACATATGATTCTTATAGACATCCAGGTTTGGTCTCCATTGATTCAACTGAACATGTAGCTCTTATTTATAATAGTTCTGATGAGTTGTCTCTATCTCTCAGAAACGATTATAAGTTAGAAAGCTCACACAGAACTATAACCTCTATCTCTAGCTTGGCCCTAAACCTGCAGGTGTGTGTGTTGTGTGTGTGTGTGGGGGGCAGGGTGTGCCTAGAGACAATTGGCCCTTACATCATTGTGCATTCTTGTCAAGCCTATAATTTATCACATAAATATGGAACTTCCACAATTTTCTTATCTCTTCTGGGATTTTAAGAATCTATTTTGAAAATATGAGGAGGATGGAAGGTAGAGGGATTGGATGAAGGGAGCCAAAAGATATAAACTTCTAGTTATAAGGTAAGTAAGACACAGGAAGTAATGTACAGGATGATGACAACAGTTAACAGTATTGTATTTTCTATTTGAAAGTTGCTAAGAGATAAGATCTTAAAATTTTTCATCACAAGGGAAAACAGTCTGTATCTATATGTAGTGATGAAACTTACTGTATTTTTTTTGAAACTTATTGTATTAATCATTTTGCAATAGATACATATATCTAATTATTATATCGTACACCTTAAACTTACAAAATGCCATATATCAGTTATATCTTGATAAAACTGGGGGAAAAAAAGAAATTTGAAGCTGAGACCTGAATCTTCAGGTCTTTATTGCTTAGCCATGGTCTCCCTATCCCAAGGCTGTGAGTGTGAGCTGCTCAGGTTGCTCCCTGAAAGTGGGGGAAGAATCAAGGAAAATGCAGAAAGCTGCTATATTTCTTTTCTAAGATATCCTGAACAGTCCTAGTGTTCTTTGTTCACATAGAATTTATTTTAGTAATTTTTATTTAATAATTTTCTTCTAAAAAAATAATAATTTTCTTCTAAATTTAAGAAAATGCATTATAATCTTTCTGGAGCAATATATGATCTTGAGCCTGTAGGTAGCCTCCCACATTATCCACAAAGTGTTCTGTGCAGTATCTTAGACATGGTGAGAACAGAAGAGAGCTAAACAGATTCTTATTTTCCTTTTCTCAGATATAAATGTAAACTATTTTTCCATTGAAATATTAAAGACCCTTTTAACATTTGCTTACACATCATCCTTTAAAAAAAACTTGATTTTCCAAGCATTAGATTTTTCCCCCTTTGGGGTCAGTAGTTTATTTAATTTCTAGAGTAAAGGTGATCTATGTGACATAAAAAAATCCCAGATTAGGTTCATTTGATTTTAAGATAGCTTTTGAGGCATAATTTATATACCATGAATTCCCCCAGTTTGAGTGTATAATCCAATGATTTTTAGGAAATTTATAGAGTTGTGCAACTCAATCTAATCTTAGAACATTTCCATTACTCCCCAAATATACCTCTGTTTTATTTGCACCCCTGTCACATTGGTATGCTTTCTGTATTATAGGTTTGCCTATTCTAGATATTTCGTGAAAATGAAAGAATTAATATGTGGTCTTTTGTGCCTGGCTTCTTTCACTTAGAATGTTGTTTACAAGATTTTTCCAAGTTGTAGTGCGTATCAGTACTTCATTCCTTTTTATGACTGAATAATATTCCATCATATGGCCATACCACATTTTGATTAACCATTCATTAGCGGATGGATGTTGGGCTGTTTCCACCTTGTGGCTACTGTGAATAATGGATCCATGTCTGGCTTTTTTTGCTTGACATCGCGTTGGTGATATTTGTCCATGCATTACATGTAGCATAGTTTGTCTTCAGAGATTTCCTTCTTTGCCAAATATAGAAGCTTTTTCTCTTCCCTCATTGGAATGTGATGGGTTAAACCCAAGGCAGGAAGAAACAAAACTTCAGTAGACGAAGATTTTATCTGTGTATCTAAGTTATTCAAAAAGGGGAAGAAAGAGACCAAAACACCCCCCATAAAAACCAACAACAAAACAAACCCAGAAGTTTATCAAGTGTCTGTAAAGGGGGGAGTACAAATATCTCTTCTATTTAATTAGGAATGTTTTATTGTTGTTCTTCCAAAGAAGCCATTATTATTGTTATTTTTAAAAATTGTGATCAGAGTGGGGCTTAACTGTTAACAAGAGTGATCCACAGTCGTGAGAAAAAGGGGTGGTAAGGTTTGCAGTCAGCTCAGCTGAGCATGGGAGGCTCAGAGCTCTTCCTCCCCCACCTCCCTACCCTGTAGTTGCTCTAAGTGGCATTCAGTGAGGGTGACAGGAAATTGGTCTGGGGCTGAGGCGGCCTAGAGTTCTGAGGAAAACAAGGCATACTGCATGTGCCTAACTGCCTACTTCCTGCAAGGGGCTCAGAAGAAGTTGCAGCCCCCAAGAACACTGGAGCTTAAAGGGTCTTTCTCACATGACTGCCATGCAAAGGGGTACTGACTAGTACAAGGCAGCCAGAAGGGTGGCCCTTACTCCCTTGGGACATTTTCGAGGTCTCGGTTTACCTTTTACTAATTCACCTAGAAAAATAAAGAGGTGGGGGGATCCCAGGGTGGCTCAGCGGTTTAGCGCCTGCCTTTGGCCCAGGGCATGATCCTGGAGTCCCGGGATTGAGTTCCGCATCGGGCTCCCAGCATGGAGCCTGCTTCTCCCTCTGCCTGTGTCTCTGCCTTTCTTTCTCTCTCTCTGTCTCTATCATGAATAAATAAATACAATCTTAAAAAAAAAAAAAAAAAAGAGGTGGGATGCTTGGGTGACTCAGTAGTTGAGCATCTGCCTTTGGCTCAGGACATGATCCTGGGGTCCTGGGATTGAGTCCTGCATCGGGCTCCCAGCAAAGAGCCTGTTTCTCCCTCTGCCTGTGTCTCTGCCTCACTCTCTGTACCTTTCATGAATAAATAAATAAAATCTTAAAAAAAAAAAAGAAAAGAAAAACAAAGAGGCAACAATAGGGAAAAAAGGTCATGGAGGTGGTGAAATACATGGATGGGGATTACGGGGACAGGAGACTAGAACTTAACTCTATAGTCCCTTGTTAACTGTGTCTGTGTGCATAGATGTACCCCTCTTCTAGTCCAGAACTATGCCACTGATTCATCCCCTGAATTTGGCCCCAGTTTACTCTTCTGTAACATAGATGATCTTTAAAGAGAATTCTTACTCTACGAGCCTATAATTCTGTGAATTCCAATTGCTTCCTGATTAAATGTATGAGCTTCAGTTTCCTCATTTGTAAAATGCAAGATTGCTGGGAAAATTAAAGTGCATAGAAGCCTTCCTGGAATATACCAGAATGAGGACTATTAGGGCTATCATTAGCCATCATTATCACATTTGATGGTATACCATCTGTTGGAGGTGTTAATTCCACTGTTTGCCTTTATCTGAAATATGTTGACATACTAGGAGTATATTTCCTTTTTTCTGCCCATATGATTTAAAGGTGAATCTACAGAAGGTAATCTCAACACACAGGGTATAGGTTACTGTAAAAGACAGACTAATAATTCATAGCCTGTCATGTGGCATTACACTTGAGAAGAATGTCTCTGACACATTCAGGAGTTGGTTGTTTTCTTCTCTTGATAAAACCCATTATTAAGTCATTTTTAACTCATAGAAATATAATAAACCAATGCCTAAGAGTAGGGCTCCTGCCTGAAATTCAGGTCACCCAAAGGGTGCAATACTGTAAGGTATGGAATACTTACTCACAAGGAATTTACCCTCTACCTAAATGGGTTAAGACAGAAGAGAAACTCCTGAGGCCCAAAGCAGTGTGAGAACAGTGCCACTGGAGAAGTAATGACATTGCACTATGAGGGTTCAAAGATCAGGCCACCATATTCCATGGCCAGGGATACGGGAAGCATGACAGGCGTCTTAGAGGTGATATTATCTGATAAACTGATAGGACGTTGTAGGAGATGCTTTTCTGCAGTTTCCAAACTTGGGTTAGTCTCAGAATCACCTGGGCGCCATTTCTAGAGGTTCTGACTGGTGAGGGCTGGAATTTGGAATTTGCATTTTTAAAAAGATCCCCCAATGCTTCTCATGATCATCCAGGTTCTCTTTAAGCATGGCTGTTAATTTAAAAAAATTATGAAGCATTTGATGTATTCATTCATTCAACAAATATTTTTTGAGCAACTGCTTTGCCGTAAATACAATCTAGGTGCAACAGGAACAAGATAAAGTCTTTATATTTTAGTGGAGAACTGTGAATGGGGCAGTACCTCAGGACCCGTAGTTAATAAAAATGAATCAATCCACCTTTTAAGGTTCTTATACTTGTTAGATAAAGAGATACTAAACACACCCAGGAAACAATTCTGCTATTGTTTCAAGCAGTGGACAATCCAGGGAATCACTGAAGTTTACCCTTTTATTACCTAATGAGGCAAAGAGGATTTGGTAAAGTAGTTCAGAATATTAGCAGGGAAGAATGTCTCAACTGCCCCAGCAGGCAAAGTGTATTTAAATGTCTCCAAAGTACTGCTGTAAAACGGGAAACCTCCTCAGCTTGTCATTCATGTGGGCTGTTTCAAGTGCTCTATGGGTAACGACACTTCATTAACCAATGTGCGATTGAAAATAACACAACCATACTTGTTTAAACTCATTATAATTCAGGTTTTAAGTTAATTTGGCAATCCTCTCAATTAGTTCCAATCAGTCAGGTTTTACTATGTTGTCCAATAACATAGGTTGGGGAACTGGGAGCTGAGTCAGCAGCCCAGACAACACAAGTTTGACTTGAAAAAATACAGATTCCCAGGAACTACCTCTGGAGATTCTGATTCTGCAGGTCTGGGGCGGGGCCCACTGGGATGCTGGATTTCTAAGAGTTGTACAGTGATTCGAATGCATGGTCTCCTGGGGACTGCAGGAAATAATTAAGTGCTGAGTTGATGTGGAACCAAGGAGAAACCAGAGTCCTGTCATGACTCAGCTCAATTCCTCCCCACCCCCCCTCCCCATGAGATTTGGAACTCCTCAGGGTCTTCTCTGAACTCGGAGGCCACTGAAAGCCTGTCCCATATTCATAGTTTACCTTGGATTATCCCCTCACTCTTCAGTTTGTCTTGTTTCCCAGTAGAGTCTAAGGCTTACAGAGGTCAAAGATCCTGTCTCAAGTACCCCTAAGGGCTTAGTCTTGTGCTCAGCAAAATCATAAGGTACTCGAGCTTAGAGCCAGCAATTGTAATCAAGGAAATGGTGCACACACACCACGGCCGGGGGGTGGGGGTGGAGTGGGGGGGGGGTGGGGGGGCGCTGCTAATGGAGACAGCTGTCTGAACACAGGCTGCCTCTCATGCATCCCTCCCTGGGAAGCACACACAGTCTTTTGGGAAATCCATAAACAACTGAACTTGCTCTCTTTGATGAGAACAAGCTACCGAAGGGCAGAACATCTCACCTTGTCCTCTATGCTAGCTGCTTGCTAAACGGCAACTTAGCCGAAAAAAATGAAGTTCAGTGTTCCCAGGATGACTGTGGGTTTTCCTTCTCCCCAGCCTTTTCCTCTTATAGAAGTTCTATTTTTGCCTTTGGTAGAATGAATCAATCTGTTACCAGTTTCCCTTTCTAGAAAAGTAAATAGCATGCTAATAATTAACTGTATTGCTTCGAATTATTCTTTGGCACTATTCATTAACCCTCCACCTTCCCATCACAGCCTTTCACTCCCTTCCCAGCCTGGTCCCATGTTCCCTTCTCTGTGGCTCATCCCTAACCACTGTGCAAATAGTTGGCTACCAGGTTGGGTGACCAGCTGTCCTAGTTTGCCCAGGACTGAACGGGGCGGGGATTCCTGGACACAGGACTCTCAGTTTTAAAACTGGGACCATCCCAGGCAAACCAGGATGAGTTGGTCACCCCACCTGCATTGTGTGCAGGAAAGATTTGCAGTTTTATTTAAAATTCTTAAAGATAGAAAAATCTTTAAACCCAAATGGGAAAATGTTGTATGGTAAAATGGCAAGAATAGGGTTGACATTTTGGCACAGGGTGACTAATGCTTCAGTCAACTCATACTTACTGTTTACTGGTGTCACCAGTAAGGCTAGTGTTGGGCACAGGTCATTAACATCGTCTGAATATCAGACTCACCTGGAGAGATTTTTCTCTGAATTACTAATGCCAAGATCCTACCAACTAGATATTCGGATTGACTTAATGTGGGGTGGGGCTTGGGCACTGGTATTTTAAAAAATATTTCCCAGAAGATTCTAATGTGCAGACAGGCCTGAGAATCACTCCTCTAGGCATATATGCTGGTAAAGTAATTGATTGCTCTGGGGAGGACTTTTTCTGAGAAACTCCATGCAGTTGGTTTCTCTGAAAGAGCTATAAATGCAGTATTCAGTGGACTCAAAGTGTGATCTGTGAATGTGTGCTAGTTGGCAAATTGTTGCTGGTCTGCCACACACAAAAAGAGAAACTGAGAGTAAGCATTTAGAAATTTTTTATAGCAATCAGAGTAATTTTCTGTCTAATGAATCTAAGACTAGTAAAAGAATGAACTTGCATTTTTTGGTGTCTTGGCCCCGTTATTTTTTTCTAGTTATTAGAAAAAAATTAGTTCATTTTTATTTATTTTACAAATGTAAGTCTGTGACAAATTTGAAATTGAAAACCAACCACAAAAAGAGTGATCCATCAATACAGATATTTGAGAGGCACTGTCCTAGAACAACAAATGACCTTCTGGTCTAGACAGAGAGGGTTCACCTTGAGTGCCAATCAACTGATGGCAGCTGCCTGGAGCACCATGTTGAGGAGGATCCTAAAGCCATGGACCATGATCAGTTGTGTCACATAAGATTAGGAGCAAAGGGTGACAGTATGAGTTCTAGGTAACTATCATCGCTGATTGAGGATATGTCCATCTTGTATTCATTGAGAAACTAAGGTCCAGGAAGAAGAAAGTTACTGTGTTGGTAACAGAACAGGAACTAGAACCTGTACTTTTCCCATCACACCATGCTTTCCTTCTTCTCATTACTCTCTCCCTTAATTCTGGCATCCCTGAGCAAGATCAGACTTGCTACCCATACTGCATGGCTCTTGAGAAGTGCTGCATAAAAATCAGTTAAAACAAGCGATATATTTCTTCTGGATACACAACCCAACCCAGTAGAATCTAAGTCACAGTCACCCTTGACCTAGTCAGAGAAGTAGGCAAGGCAAACTAGCCCCATGGCTCCCCAGGGTCAGCCATCGCAGCCAGAAAGACCACTATACCTGTTGTGACAGTTGTGTGTCACTAATAACGCCTTGGACCCTCCCTGAGTTTCTTATCGTATCATATATATGCTTGTTTCTATAAATCCCCAGAATATTTTCACTGGACATGAAAACCACTGTAATCCAGTATGTGATTTACTGTTGGCATAAAGCACAACATGGCTGGAAAGAAAAAAAGCAAAATTTGTGTTAAGTCTAAAGGTCGGTTAAGAAGACTTACTGTGTCCAAAAGAAGTTTTTCAGCTTTGTCTCGACTGATACTCTTATTGTACCACCTGAAAGCAGGAAAAAGTCATATGTCAATGCAGTTAAATTATTTTTATTATTTACTTATAAAAGATAATGCTAGAAAATGATTTGGTCATTTTCTGTCTATACCAGTGCTTTCAAACTTAAAAACAAAGGCACGAACCATTTCCAGGTAATAAAATGTTTAATTGGAAGGGAACAAATGAATCAGAATTGGTAAAGTATTGGTAATTTTTGAAACTGTGTTTTGAGTACATGGAGGTTCGTTATATTATCCTCCCTACTTTGGTGCATGTTCGAAATTTTCCATGATAAAACTTTAGAAAAACTTTAGTTTCTCCATTTCATAAGTCTGTGGGTGATTATAAATAGAATGAGGCTAGGACAGCTATAAAAATTAAGTAAAATTTGGAAGTTTAGGCTTGTAAAGCAAATGCAGTGTTTTTCTCATTTAGACTGGTTTTCAAGATCTGCAAAGTAATTATATTATTTCTATAATTTGGGGGTCTGGTAAAAAAACCTAAAAAGTGGTAAGAAGAATATGAATGATTTTTAGGGATGAAGTTTTTGAATGTTGCTGTTAACATGAACCACATCTTGGCTTCCCTGGCTACTTCTTAGATAAGAGGAGATAGAATGATTATCAGTTAACAACCAGTTTTAGGAAAGTATAAACCCCAGAGGAGAGAAGTTCTGGGTGGGCAAGGAATACTACTTGTCAAACTTGTTGGGCTGTTAGAAAGTAGCCACAAATAAGTGGATCCATCTGGGCTTTTGAACATCATGCAACTGAATGGTATTTTTTTAAAAAAGATTATTTATTCATTCATTCATTCATTCATTCATTCATTCATTCGAGACAGAGAGAGAGAGAGAGGCAGAGACAGAGACACAGACAGAGGGAGAAGGAGGCTCCATGCAGGGAGCCCGATGTGGGGCTCGATCCCAGGTCTCCAAGATCAAGCCCTGGGTCGAAGGTGGCACTAAACCACTAAGCCACCCAGGCTGCCCCGGTATTTTATACCTCAGTGGGCTCTTGAAACTTATCTAGTTGAGGGATGGAAAATATGCTTCATTTCATGTGCAAGCTCTGATCAGTAGCTGCCTAAAGCTATGCACCTCAGCTCAGTAGGTAGGTGTGTCACTAAGAGTGATGTCTATCCTGAGTTCAAGGATGGGGAGGGAATGCCAGCTAGAATGTCTCCTTCATCTTGTCTGACCCTTCAGTTTAAGGAAAAGGGATCTGAGATTCAGCCTGGTGAGAAAACTTGCCCAAGGGTATGCCGCCAATCAGGGCAGGAGATCTGAAGCCAATCAATGGATATACCAAACCATGATTTTGTTCCCAGCTGGTATATTTTTGAGTTCTTATGCAAATATCACCTGAAACTAGACAATATTAAGTTCAAGGATAAAAAGTTATCATATTGAGTATTTTTAATACATGCATACATATATATGTATGTATATATGTATATTTAGAAATAGATAATACAATTCTAATATAAACATAGATATATTTCTAATATAAATATTGTATATCTAATGTAAAAATATATTTTAAAAGTATATGTGCATGTGTATATATATGTGTGTATATATATATATGTACTTCTAAATGTCTGGATGTCTGCTTGTGAGTCATTTTATTCTCTAGCTATGATTCTATAATCTGAAAATGCAAACTGACAGTATGTAGAATAGATAGGGCTCACAGACTGTTTTGCTTGTATGGTGTCATGTTTTGTTTTGTTTATGACTTAAAGTACCATCGGGAGGGGGCATACACTTTTTTATTTGCCCCAGGCTCTACCATTCTCTAGTGATTTATACTCTGTTGGAATTTTGAGTTTGCCCCTTCTATCGTAAATGATGAGATTCTGATTAAAAGCAAAAACAAACAAAAGTTCCCAGCCTAGTGATCATTTGAAATAAATGCCTATTTTTTCCTAAAGGCATTGACTATAAAAATGAAAGAATTTTATTTAAGCATATTTCATACATGTTTCATTGCGGCTCAAGTATTCTTGGAACCGATGACTCTTCTGTTAGCTGAGGGAGGGGCTACTCACACATACTTGATCAAAGCCCGTCTCAGGTTGAGAGACTCTTCAGAAAATGATAGCTCTTCACTACAGAGTCCATTAGAATTTAAGCAACAAATAACTTGACCACATTTGAACTAATAAGAGCCCAAATGAGTTGATAGAAGTCTTCATTAGCTAATATTCTTCAACCCTGGTATCTTACATTTGGTAAGGACTTAAATATTTTTCATTTTTAAATAATTTCAAATGTATAGAAAAGGTGTAAAATACTATAAAAGGGCTCCCATATACACTTGACCCAAATGAACTAACTTCTGACATTTTATATATTTGCTTTACCATTCCCTCTGAATATATATATGTATATATATATATACATACACACATATATATATATAATTCCTAACCATTTGAGAATAGACTTTTACTCCTATGTATTTCTAAGAAATAGAACATACACTTATATAAACATGGTACAATTACCGAAATCAGGAAATTTAACATTAGTGCAATACTATTATCTAATTTCAGACTTGGTTTGAATTTTATTGGTTGTCCCAATGATGTGTTTTGTCACCTTTTTTTTTTTTTTTTTTTTAAGAGAGGAAGAGAGAGAGAGAGGTGAGGGAAAGGAGCTGAGGAAAAGGAAGAGAGGGAATTTTAGGCAGGCTCCAAGCACAGCATGGGCCCAACACCAGGCTCAATCTCAGGATCCTGAGATCGTGACCCGACCTGAAATCAAGAGTCAGACACTTAACCAACTGAGCCACCTAGGTGGCCCTATTTTTTTTTTTTTTTAATGGCTCAAGATTGCTAGTCATCTCCTTAGGCTTCTTTAATGTGGACCAATTTCTCAGTCTTTTGTGTCTTTTATGATATTAACATTATTAAAAAGCCAGTTATATTGTAGAATATGAATCTGTGTATTATTTTCTCATGATGAGATTCAGATTATGCATGTTTGGGCCAGGGTAGCACAGCAGTGATGTTGTGTCCTTCTCAGTGTATCACGTCAGGAGACTTGTGTTGTGAACTTTGATCACTTGGTTAAGATAGAGGTTTATCAAATATTTCCACTTTATTACTAATAAGTGATTTATGAGAAGATACTTTGAAACTAGGTAAATATCAAACTTTCACCTCCCTAGTTCTGAAATTTTCATTGATGTTTCTTCTCTGAATTAGTTGATACTTTGAGTTACAAATGGTGATTTTTAAACGTGGTCATTCCTTCTACATTCATTAGCTGGCACTGTATGGTAAGAAAGAAATTTCTAGTCTATCAAACTATGCTTGTTATTGATTCTTATTTTATTCAATGGATTGTAGTCCATTACTGTCATTACTTATTTTGATACTCAAGTTGTCTTATATTTGGCCAGAAGGTATAATTTTAAGCTGACTTCTGTGTCCATTTCAAGAGTCCACATCATTAAAATATTTTGGGGGGGGGCAGTACTTCTTTACTTTTTGGTGCAAGGTGTTCCAAGTTCATCCTGTTTTTGTCCCTGCCTCAACTCTGAATCCCCAAGCCATTTCTCCAAGAACTCCATTTTAGTGGGAAGTGCTATTTAGAAATGAAGATCTGTGAACAAATGCTATTCTGGTGCTATGGTGCTATTGCTTCTGGGCCTTTTAGCAGCTGAGCTAGGGAACATATGGACATGGTGAGTACATTGTCCACTACAATTGGATTTCATTAAACACTAAGTAGTTCCATTAAAATTATATCCATGTGAACTCTTCTGTAGATGACAACCTGAAGTAAACAATACAAGCCAAGCAGATATTTAATACCTCTTTGTCTGCTATTTTGGTATTGGAAGTATGCCTTAAAGCATATTTTAAAGTGAGTTTGTATTTGATCCAGTGTTCATATTGGTTTTTTGCTTCTCAAGTAAGACCAACATTCTCAGAAGAACCTTTCCTTTTACTGCAATCTGTGTAGGGATCTTAGAGTCATCTCTGATAAAAGGGGAGGTCACTACATATGTCAGTCCTCTTCTCCTATTTAAAATGTTCCTCTACTATTTACTTAGGGATCAAAGTACAAGAAGAAAAAAAATGCTGGTACTTTTATAATCAATCAATAATTTACTCCTAATCTAAGGAGGACCGTAGTACCATATTTTTAGAAAATATATAAAATATCTTACTCATAGGTTTCCAGGCTATTTGGAGACTTTTCCACCAGATAACTGCTTGGTACATATCCTTCATGCCTGTTAAAAGGGAAATTCATGTTTAGACTATTATAGGACAAACTTTCACATCTCTATTTTAGAGGTTGTTCAATCCACTAAAAGTCATTTAAAGATGGCGGAGTCCCACAGTATTTGGCATTCTTGATAAGACACTTTAAAGTTTTAGAATAAAAGAGTCACTAAAAATAACAAAACTCTGCCATCTGTTAAAGGCAATAGGTTTCATCACTAAAATATAAACCATAATAAATAAGAAGCGACTACTTTACTTAAAAAGCTATATTTGTTGCTCTCCTCATTGTGAAATTTCCTCTAGTGGAAAAAATATTAATGTTTGGTCTCTATTTTCTATAAGGAAACATTTTCTTTGGGGTGCGACAATCAGAATTTTTTCCACTTTTGTGCTACCATTTTATAGTGAGGAAGCCAAAATAATTAAAGTATAAAAAAATCACTTTCCAACCACAGGTCCCAAAAGATACTGCCAGTCAGTGTTATAAGTTTTTAATTCAAGGCCTTCCTAATATTTTATTGTTGTTAATTGAACTCCTTTAAACGTAAATGGTAAAACATGAGAAAAAAGAAGAATCACACTGGATTTAGAGGTGAGAGTTTCTTTTGAGCAGGAATACATAGATGTGCATAAACAAAGACATATGGATAAAGAGACTAATCAGCACACCAAAATACTTTACATTTGTGTATAGCACTGTATTTTTCAAAGCATGTTCACATTCATTATTACATTTAATACTACAAGACAAAAGCAATGTCCTTTGGACTCTCTGGGCCTCTGGCTCCCTCTCTGTAAAATGAAGACCCTAAACTAAATTCCACATAAAGTTCCTCCTGACTCTGCCAGTCTATAAAAAGATGCCTAAGAGTTTCTTGCTCTTTGTTTCATAAAGCATATTTTAATTTTTATATAATAAAGCCATTTTTCAATCTAGTGATGATATTTAATGAGGAATGTATACTCTATTTCACAGAATGGTTTTGAGGAATGAAGAGTTCAAAAATGGGGATGCCAAATATGAGATGATTGTCTCATAACCTGTACCCATGGCTGACACTGCTAGTCAATCGTGGTGTGCTTGCTTTGGAGAATTGAACATCCAGCTTCAGAATTACTCTGAATATGGTGTTCATGGCAGTCTGTCAATCGAAAGAAGTCAAGTTATTCTAAAATTTGCTATTTCTTTTATATCTATCTTTTTGAGTCCACTTGATCATGTCTGGTTTTGTCATGCCATACGTTTACAATTATATTAATAGATCTGATACCATTTTTACTTTTAAATAGAATAACCGTGTTCTAATATGCCAACCACATAACATCATGTGATAATATCATTATCACCAACGGTAATTCTCTTCCCCTTGCATGTGGATGTAGAATTTACAAAGCTTCTTTCACTTTTATCATCTCATTGACTTCCTCAACACTATGAAACAGACAGAGCTGATGTTACCATCTGCATTTTGTAGATAAGGAAATAGACCCACGAAGCATAAGTGACTTTTCCAAAGACCTACAAAAGTAGTTGATATCCAGTCCAAGTCTTCTGTCTCCCCATCTTGTGTACTTTCCACTATCCTGCATTATGACAAAGCACACTGGGGAAATTCCCAAAACACCAGCTAGACTTTAGGGTGTCCTCTTTGATGGCCTTTGAAGTGCAGAGCTGAGCATTTCCACAGGCCACTGAACAAAGGGTGCCACTGTCATTTGGGGAAGTGAAACCCAGGAGAAGAAGTTTCCTGGCACATTAGGTGTGCTAAACAAATGTCAGTTGACTGGAGGAGTGAATTTCTGAGTAAGTTCTGGTGTTTGTAGAACCAGGAAGTCTTATACCTGTCTCTGATGTGGGACTCCTTATAATAGGCAAAGAGAAGGTGATGTGACTGACCTTACTTGCCTTACGAGTCAGCTAGAGAGGGAAACTAGCTCTGGTCTCAGCTAGCCAGCAACACTGTCTCCCAGAATACAGTTCTTGAGCTAACCATATTTTACACCCGTCTTTCACTCCCCCCTATAATGGCATCAATGAGGCTACTTAAAGAAAAGGTGATGTGATGAAACAAATTTGTATGTAAAAACTATGGCCTTAACCCTAAAGATATTTGTATGCTTCTTTCTTTATTCATCATATTAGCTTTTTTTAAATTATATTTTTAAAGTTAGTGATACCCACTGTTGACACTCCCACACACTGTTGGTGGGTAGTGGGAATATAAATTTGGCAATCGTTCTGACGGAATTATCTATCAAAATGGAGACATGCTCTAATTCAACAGTTCTGTAGTTAGAAATGTGAGATGTATACTTTTTCAAAAGAAAAATATATTTTCAAAAATATATATGTTGCAAATCTTTTTTCAAAACATTGCCTGGAAACATGAGCATGAGCAATACAGCATCTTCACTGTGGCCTTGTTTAAAATAACAAATGAAGAAAACAAATGACTTGGAAACTAAGTGTCCCACCATTTCAGATCATTCAAATATTTATAATACAAGCATTATCGGGCAGCTCAGTGGTTTAGTGCCCCCTTCGGCCCAGGGCGTGATCCTGGAGACCCAGGATCGAGTCCCACATCGGGCTCCTTGCATGGAGCCTGCTTCTCTCTCTGCCTGTGTCTCTGCCTCTCTCTCTCTCTCTGTGTCTCTCATGAATAAATAAATTAAATATTTAAAAAAAAAACCAAGCATATCTTCCAAAACTATGCAGTTATTTAAAAAACAAAGTAGATTTGTATCTGCTGATATGAAAAGATCTCTGAGACACATTACCAAAGGTTAAAGGCAAGATGAACAGAATGAATCACCTTTGTTCAAGTGAAAAGAAAGGATGCATTTGTGTATGTATAACTTTTTGTCTGGGATACACAAGAAAATGTTGATAGTGATTACTTTTGGGATTGATATGGGCACAAATGGAGGTTGGATTTTTTTTTTTTTAAATAAGACATCAATTTGGGTCATCCAAATGTCACAGTTATGGAGTATTTTTCTTATTTATATCTTTAATCAGTAATAACCTCATACTTTAAGAATACATAAACCCCTAATATTAACATACAAGAATGTTCATTGCAGTGTTGTTAATATCTGCAAAATACTGGAAGTAATCTGAATGCCCCAAAAGGGGATTCCTAATTATGGTACACTTTTGTATCGGATTTATGCAATCATTGAAATCATATTCTGGAGAATATTCTGTGGCTTGGGCAAATACCTCTGATGTATTAAAATGAAAAACTAAAGCCTTATAAAGCAGCACAAATCTGAGAAACTTAAAAACATTACAACTAAGGTTTTCATGCTAGTATCTAAGTCATATATATCCTAGGCATTCTGAAGGTTAACAAAAGTAATTTTGTTGTATTTCAGATCAGAGAAAGGCTCAAATCCTATAGTGGACAATTGGTATTAGCACAACTTAACTTTCTCCCTGACTCATGTAGATGGCTAGTTCAAAGACTGGTAACGTAGCTACTCTTTCATATCTTCTTCCTGATACTTCTTAATATAACCACTAATCTGTACTATTTCTACATGTCTTTTCTTTTCTTTGAAAATAAACACGTCATGATGGGATGTGCCTTCAGTCTCATCCAAACACTCAAGAAAATAGTGCTTCCTTGTAGAACAAGCTGCCAATCTCCTGCTCTGCGGATGTCTGTGGAAAAATCCAGGAATTTTTAGATGGGCTCAGAGACTGGGAGTGCTTGATGGGTAGAGAGCATAGCAAGTGACTGCCTCTGCCACTTCTGAGAAGTGGAAAGAACCCCTCAACCCACTTCTGCCTTCCTTTTCCTCCTAACTCTGCTCTCTTCTCCTACATCAGTGAAGTGGTCATGCTGACGGAGGGAGGACAAATCATTCCAGTGTTTTCTCTATTCCCACCTCACGTCAAGCGCTGGCACAGCAACCACAAAGATGCCTTACCCATTCCTGTCCTGTACCCTCCACCAGTGAATCTCGGAACTGTCCAGCAGGTAGTACTCCTCATTGCGTTGTAGCATGAGTTCCTGTGGGTCATTTGTTTGGTAGTCATACAAGGCAATGACAATGGTTTCTTCGGGTTCCCGAAGTGATCGCTGGAGGAGGTAGAAAACAAAACCAAGCAATGACATAGACAGGAGATAAACTGCAGAACAAAATCAACAAGTCCTTAAATTATAACTTGCTCCTGATTCTATGCTGGGTCAACACATCAGCTCCTACAATCCACTGGGTATTCACTAAAACCACCTGCCTTCTCTAGTTGGGTTTCTTTATGACTTAGGACTACAGTGCTGAATATGACACAAAGACACTCAGTACCTGGAATTCATTTCCCCTCTCATTCTGTGTGGTGAATTTTGACCACAGTGAATTCCAAGCAGCCACATGCTTTTCATAAAAGTCTGCTGGTCACACATTATAGCCTCTCTGCGGAAAGCGTCATATTCTTGGTGAAAGTGATGCAGTCAGTGCTAGGTTATTCAGTACAGACTTTTCTGATTTGACTGTGGTTTTGTCCAGATCTATAGAATCATAGACTACCAGAACTGGAATGCCTCTGAGAGATCATTCAATCCATTCTTTTGTTTGAAATGGGGAAACAGAGGCCCAAATGGGGAAATGAATATAGCTAAGCTTAGCACTTGAATTAGTCTTAATGCTTTCTCTTTGATAGCACATGGACTTCCTTCTTCCTCTTAGGGGTTCTCTTGCCTAAGTGTCTACTCCTCAGCATTTTTTTAAGGATGATATATTGAAGACATGAAGAAGAGACTACAAGCAAACAATTGTGGAAGTTCAGGAAGGGCACACTTGCTACAGGTTGGCAGATTTTGTGAGACAGTATATATGGAAGAGACTGAGATTACTGGTGATGATGAGATATGGTGGTGTTGGGAAACCAAAATGTCTGTGAGGACATTGAAGCATTTGGCGGTATAAAAATCCCAGAGATTTAAAAAGAAAAACTTGTCATACTAATGTACGAGTCAGATTAGGATCTGAAGTCTAGATATTGGTGGAGCTCATTAGGTAGTGTTTTGGAGTACTGCAGATGAGAGTCAATGGGACTGAGGCTTTCACCCCCACAGCTAATGGAGGAAGGAGTTGTATTCAAGGACACTTGGAGATTAAAGAGGGCTGTGACATCAGGTATTCATCCCATTATAGGCCCAACTAATTGATCGATCTCTGTGAAAAGATAGGTCACAGCGGGGTTCTCAAACGATGGTGGTACCTTTCCACAGGGAGCATCTTGACATCTATGGGAGTGTTGTGAATGTCACAAAGGTTTAGGTGTGCTGCTAGCATTTAATGGGAGAGGGCCAAGAATGCAAAAATCTCTGCACTATCTCACATTCTGAAAAACATTCAAATGTCCTGTTAGACATTCATATGGTGAGAAATCTGCTTATAATGATAATAATAATAATAATGTGTAATAATACTCAGAGCCTAGATACAACCTCCACCCTGTATAGGTGGGACTATGAGGGAAACCATCTGCAGCCAGAGTTGGCTTCCCCAGAGCTGGCTTGGTATTACTTAAATCTTATAGATCAATACATTAGATCAGTGTTTCTCCCTACTTCATTGTGCCCCAGAATTACCTGGAGGTTTATTAAAACTCAGATTGCTGAGACCCTCTTCCAGAATTATGAAGACAGTAGATCTGGGATCCAGTTTGAGCATTTATATTGCATTTCTAACAAGCTCCCAGGTGATACCAATACTGCTGGTCCAGGGACCACACTTTGAGAACCACCACTTGAATTAAAACCACCATGCCTGAAACTCTGTTGCCTACTAGCTTAACAACTAAGTTGCTGAATGGCCTTGGAAAAGCCTCAAAACCTCTCTTGGGACTTGATTTCCCAAGCTTTAAAATGTGAATAAAACTATAACCCTCTGTAGTGGCTGGCTAGAACAGATAGTGAGGAAAGGAGGCACATACACACACACATATATAGTATATATATATATATATATATATATATATATATATATACACACACATATACATATACATCTTTGAAATAGTAAAAGTGTAGAAGTACTTAAAAATATTAAGTATTATCAAAAGTAAGATGTGGAATAATTACACCATTTTATTTTATTTTTTAAAAGATTTTATTTATTCATCTGAGAGAGAGAGAGAGCATGAGTGGGGGTACCAGCAGAAGGAGATGGAGAAGCAGACTCCCTGCTGAGCAGGGAGCCTGGCATGGGGCTCTATCCCAGGACCCAGAGATCATAACCTGAGCTGAAGGCAGATGCTTAACCATCTGAGCCATCCAGGTGCCCCAGTACATCATTTTATATACATAGCTTTATTATACCTCAAAATGGTCAGGTAGCTGGATATACAGTTTGATACCAATACGTTTTTGTTGAGTGAATAAAATAAACTGAGGTTTTAGCAGCTGAATTGTCCTTTTGTGCAAATAGACACATGAGACAGTTCAGGTCCAAGAAACCCAGTGTGTTCATTTCAACTGAATTACTACAACCTGCTGCATTGCCCAAGATTTGAAAAATCTGGACAAATGGGGAAAGTGCAGAGGGGACATGCTAGTTAGGCAGCTGCAGTGCTGGGCGCCCACCGTGCCCTCACTTACCCTGTTGTCTTCAGGAGTAGGAGGAAGAGGCTTCTTTGAAGCTGAAACAAGAAAAACAGAAAAAGAAAATGAACATGAAACTGAATGTGCCCAACTGGAGGCGAGCAGCCAGGGGGCTTTTCAGAGAAAAGAGGCCCTTGGGAGAACACTAGAAGCAAAGGGTCAGAAGGAGATGTTGAGACACAGAAAGGAAAATCGGCTGTGTAGAGCCTGAGTTTTATCTCTTTTAGCATGTTGGTTCCCCATTTCATTTTCTAGGAGATACTAGAAGCTTCTAGAAGTCAATATTCTGTGTTCCTAGGAAAAGCCTAATCCAACAGTTGCTACAGAGGTGTTAGGCTTGTGTCCTTCTCTGTGGGCCGGGAGACCTCCACAAACACACCTACCACATGCCAAACCCCAGAGTGGGAATTGATGACTCAGGGTAACAGTGACTCACTGGCTTCCTGAGGCAGCTGTGGGCTTGGGGAGGGGGCGGGTGCGGTGAGGGAGGGGTCATCGTGTTAGTTAATGCTTCTGAGCATGTGTTCCTACTATCTCCTCCAAACAACACCCTAAGCACCTCTCTCTCTGTTTATCTGTTTGTGTCTCCACATTTCCCTCTCTTTACCTCTCCTCTCATCTTTTTCTCCTTTTTCTTCTCTCTCTCCTTTCATCTCTTCCTCTCTGTCTCTTGATATTTCTCCTTTGAGGCACTGAAAAGGTCAGGCCTGGAATCAATAGACCAAAATTGAATGTCTGGGAGTAGGTGGGGCATGGGAGGCAGCACATAGGCTTCTGCTTAATTCAAAGAATTATTTAATAATTAGATAGAAAATGGGAATAGACTCAATAAGTAGGTGGTGAGCTCCTCATCTCCATGTGAGGTTGACTCACATACAAGGTTAATCCTTGCCTGACTGGGACAGTACCTCCCAGGAATGTGGTAAGAGGAGATCCACACAATGACATGGGAACCCAGCCCCTGTGCTAACTTCTTAAGCAAGAGCACGGTGGGGTATTGACCTGGGTTTGTGATTAACCGAGAAGAAGAAAACAAACATAATTGGAAGCGTGGTTCCTACTGAGCACTCAACTCAGAGCACCAGGGGACTGGTGTTCTCACCCCAGCTCTACCAGGAATGAGCTGTGTGGCCTTGGGCCTCTTGTAGCCCTAAACATTCTGTGACAGGTATCTCTTCTTCTAGCCTTAGTCTTCCCTTCTTTCTTCTCCGTCTGTGTGAAGTTGGTGTGTACTGACATCAGGGCCAGTTCTGGTTGCAGAAATGAGTGTCACTGTGGATTGGGTAGAGCAGGGTCCATTTTTACCCAACCACCTCTGTTGCTTTCCAGACATAGACACACATACTGCTATATCTCAGGTTCAGATTCCTCTGTCCCCAGATAGGAAAGACTGGTAGGCACAGTTACCATTTATTGAGAACTCGGACATCTCAATGCCAGCAGCTGTGCTAAGAGCTTTCCACAATCCCGTTATCACAACACAAATGCACAACCACTAACAGAGTGACTATACAGTGGTTAGACCCTGGATTCATGTGGCAAGTTCAGCATGAGAAGCCCTCTCCAAGTGTCATCCTGGTGAGTCATTCAGATGCTCCTCACCCCCCCGGTCCTGTGTCTAAGACTCAATGGAGGTTAAATCCCATGCACCCTAAAGAGGATCAGCAGCAACATGCAGGGTGAAAATTGCAAAATGGAAATACAGATTCAAAGAATCCAGAGCTGGAAAGGGGCTTAGAAATTGTTTCATCTTAGGACCCCTGAAACTTTCCCTAACATGGGAGAGATGAGGACATTAGGGCCCTTGATGGCCAAGTGACTTGTCTAAGGGCCCAAGCAAGGTGCTGGCAGGAATTTGGAGACCAGGCTGCTGGGCTTTGGAAAGGGCTTTTACTCACTGGAGAAAGCCCAGGCCATTTTGTTATCATGGTGGATTTCACTCATATAAAACCTGTTTCTTTTTTATGAAACACTAGCCTTTGTGAGTATGGGCTGTAGGATAATGCAGAAGATCATTCACTTCTAAAACTAGGTATATATTGTTCTTCTGGGCTAAGCAAGGGACTGGCAACCTTAAATTTTCTTTCCCAATGGGGAAGGTGAGAAGCGGTGGTTTTAAAAGTGGTACTAAGAGGGGCTGTGACTCAGGAAGCCACGGAAAACCCAGCCATGTGTTACATTTAGCACATCCGCTTTGGGTTGTCAACGTGAGGTATTAGGTTTTTGTGCAAAGAAGAAACTGAGAGATGAGAAAAAGTGGCTAGGGTAAGAGAGGTTGAGAGGAGAGAGGAATGGGAGCAAAACAATTCACAGGATCCATCATTGCTATTCAACAATGGCTTGGCAGAGCACTTCCTCACGGTGTGACCTTGAGCATACCTAACATCTCAAGGTCTTCTGCTTCTGTGACTTCACACCATCTACCCCAGACAACTGTGAGGAATGGGAGCACACCATGTGTAAAAGTGCATGCAGGTGAAGCTGCACTTCATTGAAGGTTCAAGTCCCAGAGCCATCGCGGGAGAGAAAGCCGGGTTGCATACCAATCTCAAGTTCTGGGGCCTTTGACCTCCAGGGATTAGAAACAATGTTTTTTGTTTTCATTTTGCATTTAGGCTGTGGCCTTCTTTTCTCTGAGATTACAGAGATCAACAGCGAGTTTGAAGGGGAAGCAGGGAGAAGCCGCAGAGTGCAGTAAGCAGTTTTGGGGTTTGCTTTCTTCCCCTCCAACAGTATAAAGTTGAGCTGGTGTAATTAAACCTATGTGTGACGTGACACCATTATAATAAATAAATAATGTATGTACCTCTAAATCTGTCTCTACAACTTAAGATTTAAGTAGACGATGTCATTTACATTTTCTATCTTGAAGGTTATAGCAGTGTTTCCCAAACTTCACTGTGTACACAAATCTCCAGGAGATTTGTTAAAACACAAGTTTTGATCTGGTGGACCTGGGATGGGGTCAGAGAATTTATATTTCTAGCTCACAGGGATGTTGACACTACTGGTCCAAGGATCATACTTCTAGTAGCAAGGAGTATAAAGACATAAAGTTTGAGATGAAAAAACATCAGCAGACTAATGGTTGAGGCAGATGATTTCCCTCTGAAAGTTCTGAAAATGCAGAATTTTGTATTTAAGTCCTGACCCTCCTGATGATGGGAAGCTGAGAGCTTTTACTTCCTATGACTAGAGAGATCAGTCATTTTGCAAAGGAGAAAGGGAATTCCCAGTCCCTTACCATTCTTGGTTGGATCGTACTGAGCACAGCCCACTGCAAGCTTCTCCATCTGAGCACAGCACCTCCACCTCCCATCCATCCAGAAATTAGGATGGTACATGGGCACCAAACTGTTGTTATTCCTTGTTTCTGAAAGAGATCGGCACCAGTAGAAGAGTTACTTCCAGGTCAGTCTACCAAGGGCTACCAACTTTCCAACTCTCTGCAATCAGACCCTGCTGTGTGAGCTTGAGTGAGGAGTACCCAGAATAGTCAGAAAAAATGGTCTTTTCCCCAAGCATATCCATTTATGCAGCAGTACATGCTGGACTTAGGCATCATCAGATCTGGGTTCTTGGCGGCTGGCCTTGCCTTAATTGTAGGTCCCTTGCTTGGACAACACCCTCGTCTGTTCAATGAGATTGTTAGACTGGATCAGCGGGCCCTACAAAAGTGCCCAAGGGGCAATGGGGAGACTGAGTAGGAGGGATCCCTACCCCCTCGTCTCTCTACCTTCAACCACAGGAATTTTGCTTTTATCGGTTCCAGATTTGTGGCTTTAAAGTGAGACTTTGGTAGGAAAAAAAAAAAAAAAAAGAGGTTCTCTTGCCAAAGAAAAGAAGTATAAGGAATGGAGATCTAGACAAGCCATCTCAAATGTTCCTTCCAGCTCTAACATCCTGTGAGTAAAGCCCTCCACAGAGGGAAAACGGCCAATGGACATAATTGGGGCCCTTTTGATAACTTTTGTTCCTTAATGTTTATACTAAGTCCCATGACTTGAGAGCCTTTTCTAGCTTCTCTAGTGCTGGCCTGCTCATACCCCATTTGAGACAATGACCTTGGAGGGAGATAAGAACTGTATTTTTATTCTCATTTTTCAGATAAAGCCATCCTAGCTCCTGAGATTCCAAATGGCTGGCTTATACTTAGTCCTTATAGCTACTTAGGGACAGATTAGTATCTGAACCCAGTTCTCCTGTAAATCCAGGGCTTCAGGTGAAATAACAGTACTACTGGTTGAGGACTTTCTTTGGGTATTGTTGGAAGTATCTGATGTGTCTTTACACATTTAATTCTCACAATAATGATGTGACCGATGGTTACTAGTCAGAGTTTATAGCTGAGGAAATGGAGACACAGGAAGGTCAAAGAGCTAGCCCCAGGTCACATACTCATAACTGGCAGAGCTGGGATTTTCACCTTAGCAGCCTGGTTGCACATCTCGCATACACCCAAACACTCTGCTGGTTCTAATTATGCTGCCAGGAAGGGGAGCCTTAAGGAATACCCTTCCTGCTGCCCTGAAAACCGTTAAAGCTAGCTAACATTGATTGGGTGCCGACTCTGGCCAGGCTGGTTTCAAGGGCTTTACTCGAAGCAGTTCTGGAGGCAGGTACTATTATTATCACTCTCTCCTTCTTTCCTTTTTTATAGATAGGGGAAACTGAAGCGCAGAGCAGCTGAGGACGTTGCCCATGCACACATGGCTAGTCAGTAGCAGAGCCGGGATTCAAACTCAGGTCATCTAACTCAATGGCCCATCTTCTTCACACAAGACCAGGAGTTGGCAAACTTTTTCTTAAAGGGTCAGATAGTAAATATTTTAGGTTTTGTTCACCAGTAGGAAAAACCGATATATTATGGAGGTACTTCCCTAATGTTTTAAAATGGGGCCATGTAAAAATACAAAGACCATCCTTAGCTCAGACCCTTATAAGAATGGGTGGTAGGCTGGATTTGGCTGACCCTGCACTGTACTGATTGTTGCCTCTTGGGCCCAGGGTGAAAAATTGGAATCCAACACCAACACCAAAAGCAAGAAATATTTGACCATCAGCTGCCCTTTATCTTACAGAGGAACCCAAGCCTATAATCAAATAATCTGTGGGAGCCATTTACACAGGAGATTAGTTACCTTCTTTAAGGGCCAGAACCCAGCGCTGCCGGCTCTCACGGTCTGGAGCAAACACATAGAGGAGGTAGTTGTCATGCACAACCTGGAGATAGATACACACAGATTCCAAGGTGAGTGGTGCACCCAGAGATGGATGGCTGACAGTAGGCCCATCTAGCATACTGAACTGAGAGTGGGGCCTTGGGCGTTTGTCACTTAAAGGCACACATCTGGGTGATTAGGGGACCTGTGTCATTTTTAATTCAGATATTTGAATGCTGTGCAGACACAGGGTAAATCCCCACAGCTCACACAACTTGTTTGAGATTCCATGTTACTAGTAAGCCATTGCTAAATTAAAACAGCTAGAGAATAAGCTCTCCATGTGACAGGACATTTATTTCCCATATTAATTTTTAGGTGATTAAAAAATCTTTCTGGCATATGAAAGAGTAAGAAATTAGATGAAAAATGTATAATTGAGATTTTAGAAACTTCTTAGTTTGAAATAATATAATAATATATGAAACCACCCCACTGGTTCTATAAAGAGTACAGAGTTCCTGTGTTCTTTTCACCCACCTCTCCTTAATGATAACATCTTATTACATAACCATAGTACAGTTTCAAAACCAGGAAATTGACATTGGTCCAACACTACTAACTTAGAGTACAGATCTTTGAATTTCACCAGTTTTTTTCATGTATCTTAAAAAAAAATTTTTTTTAATGGGCTCCATGTCCAGTGTGGAGCCCAACACAGGACTTGAATTTACAACCCTAAGATCAAGACCTGAGCTGAGATCAAGAGTCAGGGGTGCAGGTACTCCTTTAATGTAGTCATTTTTAAAAAGATTTCATTGATTTATTTGAGAGAGAGAGACAGCATGAGGGGAGAGAGGAGAGGCAGAGGGAGAGGGAGAAGCAGACTCCCCACTGAGGAGGGAGTCCAATTAGGGGTTTCATCTCAGGACCCCCAAGATCATGACCTGAGTGGAAGGCAGATGCTTAACCCCCACCCAGGGGACCCAAATGTACTCATTTTTAATTGGAATTTTAATGATAGGAAAATGCATGCTCTTTGTTTTATTTTCGTTACTAAAAATGTCAACCCGTGGAGGTCAATTTTCTAATAGGAAAAGAGTCCTTTTCTACATCACATTTAAAAATGGAATATTTACCTCTCAAATTGGCAAAGAGGAACAGTACCCTAGAATGTACAAGGAGATATTTACTCTCCTTCAGAGTCATAGATGCCAAGAGTGATGACAAGATTTGGACAATGTCATGACCTGAAGACTAATGATAACCTCCACCAATTCTGTCCAGTAGGACTTTGTGCAATGGTGGAAATGTTTTATAACCTGTGCTGTCCAATACACAGCTATTGAACATGTGAAATGTTCATTCCACTGTGGCTTAGTGTGACTCAGAAATTTTTAATATTGTTTAATTTACATTTAAATATTGAACATCCACATGTATATTGAACAACACAACTCTAGATAGCTCTGAGATTATAAAATTTGAATCTTTTTGTCCCAGAATCTCCAAACAATTTAAAATCAAGTACTGCAATCTGTTGCCCCAAAACATGAGTAAATTGTACTTAAAGAAAATTGGGCTTGGGGCCATTTTTTAAAAAAGATTTTATTTAATTTTTAATTTTTAAAATTTATTTATTCATGAGAGACAGAGAGGTAGGCAGAGACACAGACAGAGGGAGAAGCAGGCTCCATGCAGGGATCCCGATGTAGGACTCGATCCCGAGACTCTGGGACAATGTCGTGAGCCAAAGGCAGATGCCCAACTGCTGAGCCACCCGGGCGACCCGGCTTGGGGCCATTAATAGTTTTCCCCCTTCCTTTAGGAGCAGAGAATTGGGACTTTTGTTGAGGTAGGGAAGACATAAGAGAAAAGTAAATGAGGTAAGAAAACTTTTTCAAGATTTTGTGCTTTGCTGAATTGAATGAATGAATGAGTGGATGGATGGATGGATGGATGTAAGAACATAGCAGTTTTCTTCTGGGGTTAATCTAAGATCTAACTATATAGATCCTAGTCAACCCTGTCCCACCTTCTATTGCAAAGACTAAAGATTTCAACCATTGTCCAAGGAATGGGGAGCTAGAACCCTTGGGCATAGTGGACTTACCTGAAATGGATATTTATAGTGGCATGGGATACTAATGTCA
The DNA here is from genome assembly GCF_053574225.1 of Canis aureus. Lineage (NCBI taxonomy): Eukaryota > Metazoa > Chordata > Mammalia > Carnivora > Canidae > Canis > Canis aureus. The sequence continues at coordinate 54,787,300 of NC_135614.1, forward strand.
CTTTTCACAATCTCGACACATTTGATTCGGGAGAGTTCAATGGAGCCCTTCAATGTGCGCTTTTTCTGTGCGGAAAAAAGCATATTCTATTTAAAGAAGAGAGCAGACAGTGTTTTTGTCCAGGTTGCTTGTAGAAATCCATTACTGGATAAGACCCATTAGCTTTGTAAACGAAACCCTCCACCCCCTATATATCTAGAAGCTACTGGTTGACCCTCTGTGCCTCAGAGAGATGCTCTCAGCAGACTCCTGGGAGAACATTCCCTGTGAATTGTCTCTTGATGAGGTGGACTGATTTTTACCCATTGAGCCACGACATCTTATATGTTAGGGACCTTTTGGCAAACAGCAGTATTGTAGCTGGGGTGAGGAGTGCAGTACAGAAACCAGCTACATGTGTGCACATTCTCTCTGTACTGTGCCAATCCATTACCTGGCCTGGATGGTGATATATACCTTCAGTGGCACTTTTCTTTTCTACATCTGCCTTCTCCAGGTCCCTCGTATTTATCAACAGTTCCACAACAACACCCCTGTAGGACATTCCTGACTCTGCCTTTAACTTTCTCTTCTTCACCTTCCTCATCTTACTGGCCTCATGTCTTATTTCCTTGGAAATTAGTTAGGTTTATTTCCTTGGTAATTAATTTACATTATGGTCATGTGATAGTCATGCTTTATAATGATTCTACATGTTACTTAATTCTAAGGGTCCTTGTACTTAGAGAGTGGATCCAAGGGGATGTCACCCAATGGGACAGATTCTGTTGTGAACTATCAGGCTCCAAAGAAGGCTAGTTAAGGAAAAGCTTCTGTGGAGCAGAAGCCTTTCACAAGTGCCTAGAATTAGACTTTCATTGAGAGTAGAGTTTAATTCAGCTATGGAACCAGATGCAAAATACTTCATTACACCTTATCTTTTAGAAAGAGGTATCAAATGGTGGTGACTTGGGCAAAAGGTTGAAAAAGGCTAGCTTCAAAGTTGGGTTCTATTTCCTTATTGATTTTCTGTCTGAATAATCTGTCAGTTGACACAAGTGGGGGTGTTCAAGTCCCCTACTATTATTGTATTATTATCAATCTCTCTCTTTCTCCCTCTATGTCTGTTACTATCTGTTTTATGTTGTTAGGTGTGCTAATGTTGGGTACATTGATACTTACAATTGTTATATCTTCTCATTGTTAGAATTGTTATATCTTCTCATTGTATTGGTCCCTTTATCATTGTATAATGCCCTTTGTCTCTTGTTACCATTTTTTTGTTTTAAAGTTTTATTTTGACTGATATAATTATTGCTAACCTGGATTTTTGTGTGCATGTGTGTCCATTTGCACAGAATACTTTTATTCATCCCTTCACTTTTAGTCTGTGTGTGTCTTTGGGTCTGAAGTGAGTCTCCTATAGGCAGCATATAGATGAGTCTTGGTTTATTTTTTTTTTCAATTCATTCTGTCCCCCTATGTCTTTCGAGTGGAGCATTTAGACTATTTACATATAGTTGCTATGTAAATACTATTTAAATGTAACTGCTTATTGATAGGTGTGTACTCATTGCCATCTTGTTACTTGTTTTCTAGTTGTTTTTGTAATTCTTCTCTGCAAGGTTGGCTCAACCTATAACCATCTCTGTGACCTTGGACAATTCATCTCACCTCCCTGAACTTCACTTTTTATATCCACTAAGTGAGGATATAAATACCTACCTTTTAGAGAACAAAATGGGAATATGTAAACAAATTACTTGGCTTAAAGCAAGTGCCCTCAATAAAGGGTACCCTCCCAATTAAAGAGGTTAAGGAATTCCTAACTATGGTAAGAGAGCCATAACATCATAAAATTCTCCAGAAGTGAGCTCAGCTTGTGCTTCTATTTTTTTATATCCAGCCTGGTTGCTGGCCTTTGCTTTAGCAGCCGAGGCAGAGAACTGGGATGAAAAAAGTCAAGATGTGAAAAGTATCCCTACCAAATATAGGGATGTGGTGTTTCTTTTTAAATTTTTTTTCTAAAGACTACTTAATTCATTTTTTGAAAGTACAAAATTTTTCCATGTTCATTGTAACAGATAAAATAACATGGCAATATGTTAAGAAAATATTTATAGAGCCCTATGATTGCACCCTTCTCCACAACCCTGAGGTAGCCAAGGTTAACCATTTGGAATGCATTTGTCTTTCCCACACACATTTATAGCATATATACAAACAAAAATAAGCATCTGCTCCACACAGTGGTTTGCAGCTTGCTTTTGTAATGTAAGGATGTATTAAAAGGTCAATTTTCCTTTAAAAACCTCTGAAAACATATATTCTTTGAGCTCAAAATATCTTCTCATTTAGAGTCTTCCACGGCCTGAAATACATGGGTTGGTCCTGCCCATAATCATAGTTCTTTAGGATGGTTAATCTGTTTTTCGAAAACAGAAGAACACAAGGGAACTGCCTTTTCAACAATCTTCTGCTGCTCTGGGTAAACAGGGAGTCTGAGCTTTGAGGTTATCTTGTTTTTTGACTTCTGTTGCATTATTTCCTTAGTAGTATACATAGCAAAATACAACAAAAGCCTCATGGCAGTAATATGACAACTCTGTTTGCACAGATGTTTATCCTTGGAACCCACTGAGTCCTGTTCTCTCCCGAGAGTGAGACCAGGACATCTATCACCATATCTCTAAGGCATAGTGGTGAGTCTCCAATAGGTGCTCAATTGGTATGATATAAACTAAGGGTATCACATTAAAGCACAGTTTAAACAATCTCAGATTTAAGGCTAATGCATTTAGCTATTCAGGAACTATTTACTGTGGGTCTGCTATAAGCTAAGTGCTATTCCGTGGGCAGGAAATAGAGAGATGGACATGGTTAACCTTTTCTTGGTGCTCACAGTCTTGTTGAGAAGTCAGACAATATAAACAAATGCTATAAAGAAAATAGAACAGATTGATATGCCCACCTTGTAGACAGGACAGGCTTTGTCTGGGGAGAGGGCCTTTGAGAAAAGATCAGGGAGTTGAAAAAGGAGCTAGGTATGAAGTCTAGTGGCATGGGGGTGGGTAATCATCCTATGCAGAGTTCACAGTAAAAGCAAAGCCCTGGGGAAGCAAAGTTCTGGATATGTATTGGTTGTTAATAGCCTAGGATCATCAAAATCAGGGTATAAAATGTTGTTAAGTATCAACCAGAGTTGTGAGTAGATATGAGAAGTCTTTGTGAAGTTCTAAAGTAGTGCTGTCCAAGAATAGCAGAATGTGAACCGTATGTGTAACTTAAAGTTTTTTAGTAGCCACACTAAAAGGAAGCAAAAAGAAGCAATAAAATTAATTTTAAGAGTGTATTTGTCTACCCTATTATATCTAAAATCTTATTTCAACTTGTAATCAACATAAAAAAATAATGAGATACATTATTTTCAGTACTAAGTCCTTGAAATTATGTATTGTATAGCATATCTCAATTTGGACTTGCCACATTTCAAGTGCTCAGTGGCCACACAAGGCTGTGGCTACATTATTGGACAGTGTGGCTTCAAGATATCCAAGGAGGTTTCTCTTCCACCTCAGATTATCTCCTTTGATCTCTTAATATCTATTGACTTCAAACATGGATTTTTAAGAGACTGTGTTTTAACAGTCTGCCAGGTGAGCCGGCTCTCGGGTTTGTTCTGTTGGTATGGATATCATGTTCCACCATCAAAAGTCACTCTTTTTTCCTAAACAGGTGTCCTGAGGCAGGTTGTCCTCGAATTTCATGAGATCTGATATGTGGTAAACACAAGACCAGCTATGCAACCCCTCAACTGGGTACTGGGGTGTAGCCGGTCAGTGAGCTAAACACAGTTCCATCTCTGCAAAATGGTGATTGCCTGTAATCATCCCAAACAACTGTGCTATTTCTGAAAAATGCCAGGGTAAACCTTCCAAGGAAACCACACAATAGCCATCAGGAAAAGAGAGACACCATGTAAAACCTGCTCTCATTCTTATTTGTCATTCTATCTGCATCACTGGGGTGAAAAATCATAGGACCTCACTTGGCCTTTGTCTCTTCTTGGCCATGTTCAAAGCTGCACTGTCTTCATATTCCAAAGCTTCTCCCTGGATACCTGACATATGTCAAACGCAATCCAACAAGATTCTGGTGTCTACATATTTGCACAAAGGCAAGCTTGTGCATACAACTTTTATATCCCCTTTCTTTTTATGTTAGTATATTGTATAAAATAGAATTTTGAACCTTGAGTTTCAAAGAGAGAGGCAGGGAACAAAACTGAAATAAAGAATGATCAACATCTTTGAGCACTTACACTTCAGCCACTCAGCAGGCCAGAACCTATTTAATCTATGATCCTGCAAAGTATCATTGGCCCATCTTGCAAGTGAGGAACTTGTTCAGAGAGGTCAAGTCTCTTAAAAAGTGGAATGGCAGGTACAACCTCAAATCTATGACTCCAGAGTCTGAGCACTTAACGGCTATATTTCATGGCTTTGCACATGCCCCGACTTTCCACAGGAGATTTTCATTCCCCAGACTCCACACTAAACAATCATTTGCGTAATCTATACTCCAAGCTGTGGCCCAGCAGACATTTGTCTGCATCCTATTTGGTCGTGCAATGCTTGTGCTGGATTTGAAAGGGGGAGCACATTTTCTGCTTCTTCAGAATGATACCTCCACTTCATTTCTATAACATTGTCTCCTTGGCTGCTTGGTTAGTTCCACAGATATGTCAATGAGAAGCTATGTATCTGATACCTATGAAAAAGGATATCTCCACTCTTCTGAAAAACAGCCAAATTTCAGCTTTGGAGAGGCAAAGTGGGAGAGGATTGCAACTTTCATGTCAGGTAGACCTGCATCTGCATGATGAGCTGCGCAATGTGAGGCAAGTGTTTCAACTTCTCAGCTGCCTTGTTTTTTTTTTGTTTTTGTTTTTGTTTTTTCCTAAAGTAAAGAATGATAATAGTCCCTGAATTATTGGGCTAATTTAGAGACTTACAAAAATCACATATACCTACTCACAAAATAAACTCATTCAAATGATAAATCAATCACTCAAGTGTTCCTTTCTTTCTCCAAATACCGTACATAAATGAAGACTTTGTTCTCTCATCTTTTTGTGTCCGTTTTTGGAAGTGATTTTCTTTTGGGCAAATATGTAACCAAGAACCAACATTTGGGAGGGCAATGTTAATTTTTAACTGGTGATACTGGTAATTTTGACATTCTAGAGTCATTTGTTTAATTTGCAAATTATTCGTATAATCAGGCCCAAACCACAAAAGGGACTATTTCCTGGTCTTCTCAACTGTGTTACATTTCCTCTCAGAGGGCTTATGCTTTCTGCTTTTCCTCCCACTTGCTTATCAAAATCTTCCTCAAATAGTCATTCACCAAAAGTTTAACTTATTGAGTAAAGCTTGGCTTATTTTTAGAGGAGTTTGGATTAGGACAGATATTAGAGACTGAAGCCAAGAAGGAGCTTTGATAATGGAATTTCAGGCATAAGCTAATAGAGTATTTTTCAAGAAGAGTATATTTCAGACTTTCCCTGATAACATTGTAAAAGTGGCCACATACTGCCTTTATAAGAACTTCTTTATAATTAGAAAATCTTTCTGGTGATGATTTTAACCAAGGCATTTCAAATATTTCACTCAATGCCTCTTTTGGTGTGTAGTGCATTGTACAATCTGAAATCACATGATGACACAATTGAAATTATAACTGATATCATGTGAAATGAAACTTAAGTGACTGATTTGGGGGTTGTCACCTCCAAACATACACAGTAGAATGCCAGTTCTAAAATGGGGCATAGGAGTCTTCCTGGATTCTAGTTTCATCCTCTGCAAAACATGCTCAAAGTAGCCCATGAATTTACTCCCTGCCTCCCAACTCAACAGAAGCCTTTGATGACAAAGGGGACCTGGTGCTGCAAGGGAGAAAAGCAGAGATTCAGAACTTGAAAAAGCCATGATTTGAATCTCTGTGATGACAAGTAGCACAGGGCAAGTTGTCTCTGTTCTTTGGGCTTAGTTCTTTTAGCTTTTGAGGAGGAATGGGATTGCTGACAGCTGCTGTGTAGGGTCACTATGACCTAAGCTTTGGAAAGGCACCGGGCATGTTGCCTGATACCTAATAAGGACGTGATCATTACAGTCTCAATGAAAAAAGTAGCATCTTCTAAAACACTGGGGCAATTTGGGATGAACTGTTGCTGGCTTCTCCCCTCCCCCAACCCATCTTCACCTGGCCCTAAGTCCATGATACTTTTCAGTTCTGGGAGAATCTGGAGCTAAGGGAGAAGATGTTGACGCTCCTGGGCAGACATAAAGTCAGGAAACTATGATCCATCCCACACCTACCTTCTTTTCTTTCCTCTTTTCTACAAGCCCTTTTAGTCATAGCTAAACCAGAGTCAACTGGCTTTCCTCACCTCAGCTTTTCACAACGTGGTTTTCAATGAGGCTGGTTGTGCTGTGGGGAAAACACTCTAGCTTCCCTCAAAGTCTGCCATTTTGTCAGTAGTAGCACCCTGACGACCCAAGAGGAAAATGTGAAAATTTTACCTCAAAAAAGAAGAAAAAGTGAGAGAAGAAAAAACAGAGAGATAATGGACTATACTCTCATATAGTTTCCAGAGGGAAATTTGGGATCCTTTCTTAAAATTATGAGTGTATTCTCTCATGAGACACTATGAAGAGCAGACATTAACGGGAATAGCTCTGGTGTTTGGGAGTAGGAAGTAGAAAGAGAACTTTGCTTTTAACCTCATACCCTTCTATTCTGTTTCACTATTTTACCATTAACATGTATCTTTCTTATTGTATTTAAAAACAATTAATTTAAATACATACATATATAGATTTCCCTTATAGGATTTATCCTATAGAGACATTGGTTCAGAATATGTAAAGATGTAGGTAAAAGGATTTCATAACAGCATTATTTATTTCACTAAAAGCCTAGAGAAACTTAAATATTCGCCAATAGACAAATGGCTAAATTACTTAGGGTTCATCCATCCTGTGACTAATCTGTGGCCATTAACAAAGAGAAGGCTGGTGTATATGGAGGAACAGAAATATATTTTTTCTGAAAAAAGAATATTTAGAGCAATAGATGGGGCATTGTCTCATTTTTGAGAAAAGAAATAACAAAATATATAATAGTATATGTAAAACAAAGAAATAATACAAAAGGAACACTGCTAACACTGGCCTTCTTGTGGGTACCACTATGGCAGACTTTCAGTGTAAGTTATGTATTTTTATAATATACGACATTTTTCAGTGAGCATGTAAATTTACTAAGCAGAAAAATGAAAATAATATTTTAAAGCATTCATAAATTTAAAAACACCACAATGAACTACAACTTTGGCAGATGACTATTGGAGAGGGCTAAGGGGTACACATCGAATGATGGGTGTGCAAAATGAAGCAGTTCTCTGCTCTTGTAACCCCCTGACCCCACTAGCAGTAAGTGGCAGCTAGGAAGCACCTGTCACCGCTCTTCTCTATCATCCATGGAGGTTCATGATGGTGCTCTCATCTTCTTCTTGAGTGATAGCTATTTTCTTCATAGATTCTAAGAAGGCAACTCCGTACTTTTACGTGGGTATATTTATCTTAGAAGTGAAGCAATAATTCAGGAATAATTTCCAGGCCTCATTCATGTTAGATAAATATATTAGTGATCTTTGCCCTAAAAAAGCATGTTTGTTTAGATTTGCTTTCAAAAGGGAGTAGAGAGAAAAGGCCTTATGTAGAAATGAAGAGCAAGAAGTGAGTGCTGTGGGCCAGTGTGAAGTAGATCCTAAAGGTGCCCTGCACATTTTGTCTCTGCTCTGCAAATGCTCTTTTAAAACCCTCCTTCTTTCCAGAATAGGCCTTGTGAGATTGTTAATGAATTTGAAAGAGTCTATTTTCCTATATATCTTTCAAACATTGGAGGGTCAGTGGCCAAAGCGTATAAATTAATAACAACTTCCCGGCATTTCAGAAAATAACACTAGCACAAAGGTGACGCTTAATTAATATTTGTTAGGATTGAAGGAACAGCAGGTAAAGCTAAGTGTGCAGCAGAAAGTGATGTTTGTGAGCCCTATGACAAAACTTTTAATAGTAATGGTTTGGCAGGTGGATACAAATCTCTTGACAGTGAAAAGTTAGGTCAAAACTAGTCTACACAAAGGACTGAGCTAATAAAGAGCTCCTACAAATTATTAAGGAAAATATGGACAAGGTTGTAGAAAAACAGGCAAAAGAAATATGAATTTCTCTTTAAATATATGAAAAAAATGCTCAAACTTGCTACAAAAACAGAAATGCAAATAAATTATACCAAGATACCTTTTTCTGAACCTGTCAGACTTGCAAATATCAAAACATATGGTAATATGGTGTTGGTGAGGTTTTGACAAAGCAAGCATCACACACATGGCCTTGGGGAATGTTCATTGGCACAACTTCTATGGAAAATAGTTTGGTTGTATTTAATAAAATAACAGATGCAAATATCCTTTGACACAGCAATTCCACTTCTCGAAGTATTTTCTACAGACTAAGGCTTCTCAACCTTGGCACTATTAACATTTTAGGCTGGATAATTCCTTGTGAGTTTGTCCTCTGCTTTGTAGGATGCCTAGCAGCTCCCTAGGTTCTACCCAAAAATGCCAGTAGCTCTCCCCTCCCTAGTTATAACAACTAAAATTTTTTTCAGACATTGCCAATGATGGACAAAATCACCCTTTATGGATGTATTGATACAGAAAGTTACATATATATGAGGTTATTATTCCTCATCATTTATAATGACAAAATATTGGAAAACAGACTACATGTCCATCATTAAGATAACTTCTAATCCATTCAGTAAAATATTATGGCAACCACAAAAAAGAATGAAGAAACACTTTGCACATAGGTATGATTTGATTTTTAAAAAGTATTGCTAACAAACCAAAAGAAGGCTAAGAAGTATGTGTAAAGTATGTCATCATTGTATTAAAAGGAAGAAAAGAATATTTATTTGCATTTATGTGTATGTGCATAAAGTATTATTGGAATAACTGATAAATTGATTATACTGATTGTTTTCAGGCAATGAAGCGCTATGGCTTAGGATAAGAGTGGGAGTCGGCCATTGCCTAATGCTTTGTAATTGTTTTTGAAACATTTATGTTAATGTATTAACCATTCAAGAATTTTTTTAAAAATTAGTCTATATTTTGCAGAAGATGGTCTAACAAAAGTGGCTGTGGAAACAGAGACCTGAAATCCAAAGGGCATACTGGCAGGGGGCAAGAGTTCATTCTACTGACAGTTCTGCCTTGTAAACTGATATCAATTTGCAACATGGATGAAAGCAACGAGAACAGTAGTAACCTAATGTCATTCAGGTTTATAATGGATTTTTAAAGAATTTTACCAGCTTTCTCTTGAGTTCAGAGAAATGTGGGGGTCAGATATTGGTGGCAGCAGGCTGAGTCACACCTGCCTAGGTAGAGCATGGGGGCCAAGAAGATCTCTTTTGCTTGTCTCTTCTATGCCCTGGTCTCTGTGGATGCACCTCAGTGTCTATAAATGTCCAGGGGGATTATTACACTTTGCTCTCTGAGCAGACTAGGTATCCGTATTTAAAAGCAAAGAATCAGGGATGCCTGGGTGGCTCAGCAGTTGAGTGTCTGCCTTTGGCTCAGGGCGTGATCCTGGATTTCCGGGATTGACTCCCATATCGGGCTCCTTGCATGGAGCCTGCTTCTCCTCCCTCTGCCTGTGTCTCTGCTTCTCTTTCTGTGTCTCTGCCTCTCTTTCTGTGTCTCTCATGAATAAATAAGTAAAATCTTTTAAAAAATAAAATAAAAGCAAAGAATCATGAATGGTGATTCATGTTGCTTGCTATTCCATGGATTCAGTGTTTCCAGCCTTCAGTTTGCAACCCACCCACACAATTTCCATCATTATGTGGTTCTACCAATCGGTACCATATATTTAATGCTATTATTTACATTGACTAATTTTTCACTTCAACAGATTTATTCTAAGGAAGTTGTAAAGCACCACCATCCATTAAAAAATACTCTTCTCTAAAGTAAATTGCAATATGCATATAACTATTAAATTAAAACTGTGTCAAAACCAGGTTTGTCCAGGTACCATCTAGTACACCCCTTGTGGTACTCCACTTTGGGAAACACTTAAGTGGATCTCTGTACATGAAATTGACCATAGTAAGGACTGTGAGGAGGAGCTACATTTGGTGTTAGTGGCCTCAATCTCACTCACTTTCCGGGCTCCTAGTCCTGGCTTGTACCCCTATTTGGCAGTCTTTCCTGTATTACCGTGATGGGTATGTATTCCCAGAATGTTATTCTAAGAAAGTACCTAATGAGGGATAGCTGTTATTATGATTAGCTAGTCTGGTAAACTAAATAGAGCTGAGACCTATATAGCATCCTCCTTGGCAGAGGTCACCCCAAGAGCAGAGCCTCAGGTTTACAAGTTCAGGAACTCATTTTTGTTAGCCCACAGAGTCCAGGCCCACAGAAGCACACTGCAGTCACATGAGACTGGTGAATTCACAAACCTGTAGTGAGAAACAGAATGGCCAAGATGCTTGCGTCCGTTTTACAGAGAATTCTCACAGAAGGAGATTCTACTTGGGCAACCAAAATGATATCAGAAATACACATCTCAGTGGGATCAAACTACAGGGAATTACTATAGCCCAAGGCAAGATGCTGCTTTTTACACTTATTACCACTACTGTGACCTTGGGCTAATTTCTTAACTTTTCCATGTCTCAATTGCTTCCTCTCTAAAACAGAATGTTTCTTTTATCTTCTTCAAATAACTGTGAGGATTACATGAGAAAATTTGTAGGAATGTGTTCAGTCCTCTCCTTGCAGTGGTGCTGGTTATTGTTGGTGGTGATACTGTGGTGCTGTCATTCAGCTAAGCCTGGGGTCTCCACTCAGGACCTTCATCACACAGAGCTGGAAACTCACCAATAAATCTTTGCCCCAACTTTCTCTTCTCAGCCACCGTGGCTTCTATTACAAGACTTCTCAAACCCAAACAAGCTTAGATTCAAAAATACCCATTGAAGAACATTTAATCCAACTTAATATTTGTCCCAGATGTATGGCCCAGGAAAACACAGCTTCCCTAACCCTCTCCTTTCTCATCAACAAAATGGGGGATCTTTTGCAGGGGAGGAAGCTTTTTGGCACTCCTTAAATTCTGCTCTATAGATGGTGGGTTCATCTACATACATATAAGATTGACTTTAAATCAAATCATCTTATCCATATATGAAATATTATGTATCTTCTCACTCTCTCACCATTCACATTCAAAGCCTATAAAAGTAGTGCACTTGAAAATCACCACAACAATGGAATTCTTTTGTTTTCATAAGTTCCTTCTTAGAAACATAGTCTTCTCTAATGGTTGTGGTAACTTCTGGTGGCTCTGTGAATTACTTTAATTTCTATGACATGATGTAGCAGCAAAAGATAGAGGCCATAAAATATTCTTATCCTATGACACAGTTATCACCCACACACTACTCTATCCTAAGGAGCTGATTTAAAAAAGAAGACAGTTTTATGTTAGGTATACTATTATTTTTCAGCATTCTCATCATATCTGGAAACAACCTGAATGTCAAAAAATAGAAGATAAGCTCATCAATTTGTTCAGGTATATAGAATAGATAAGTATATCTCTGAAGTGAACTAATTTGATTACTACAAAAATCATATGCATGCAAAAATGATTACTTTGGAGACTATGTAGATATGTAGAAATGTATCTATAAAAGAACAATGAAGAAAGTAGCATATAAAATTGTCATGCATTATGATTATGACCACATGAAATTTATGTCTACACAAGAGCAAAGGTCATTCTCACAGACTGTAAACTGATACCTTTAGACAAAAGAGCTACAGAGAACTCTTGGGTATAATTATTTCATCAATTTTTAAAAATGGTGTGGGGATATGAATGCTTGCTGCTCTGTCTCTTGTGATTAATCAAAATGGATTTAACCTGATTCTAACCCATCCTCAGTCTTTGCGGCTAATGGCTGCCTGAGCTCAGTGCTGGTCCAAGGACTTCACTGTTGGTACATCAAGCACCTTTCCACCAAAACTCAGAGTAGGAGGACAAAGTATCCCCAGAAGAGGGGTGCTGTAAGGTGTCGTCAGCAAGAACCCCTGTCTTGAACTCTGTATGTTCAAGTCTCTGTGCCTCATGCAGACCAAGCCTTTTCCTATCTCAAATTCTTCACACTGTCAGTATCCTCTGCTTAAAATGCTTTTCCCTATTTCTTCATACCACTGGATTTTTCTTATCTTTCAGGCCTCAGCCTGGATATAAATTCCTTCTCTGACCACATTGTTTCCCAACTCAGCCCCAGCCACTGCTTAGTCTTTCCGTACAACCTACCACCCTCTATATCTGCCCCATGTATTTATGTACTTGCTGGTTGTCTGTCTTCTCTACTAGCGTGGAAGCTGGTGAGGACAGACACCTTTCTTCTGTCATTTACTACTGTAGTCCTAGCACCTACCCCAGAGTCTGGCACATAGTAGATGCCAAGAAATGTTTGCTGAACAAATGAATGAATCTTTAGATACCCCCCCCCAAAAAAATATTTCCTTGACACAGGGTTAGGTTAAAAATAATAATAATAAAAGCTTTGGCACAAGTAGGTGTAGTTTAGGGATGAAAGTCCTATATTTGAATTTTTATATTAAACAGGTATAATTTCTGTGACTTTTTAAATATCAAAAATAATATAATGAGAAGCTTGCTTATAAATACCTTGATGTTAATGGGAATTATATGAGAATGTAAGATTTTGGATCAGGTTCTTATTTAATGAAAATACTGACAAGTTCACTGAAATTTCAAGAAACTGAGCAGACATTGGACCTAAAAAGGGAATTTCATATGCATGGAGCACCATTTCAGAGCTTCTGTTTCTGTCCCTGGATCACTTTAAGTGAAGCTCTGTAGTGTCATGAAATCAAACCCAGACTGACCTCTGGATGAAAATTAGACCCTTGAAGATCTGCTTTTTCAGTAGGCCTAATAATTCATGAAGTAGAAGAATTTATTACTACTTGGTTCAGAAAATGGAGGGATGAGGATTTACTATTTGGCCCGTGAAAACTTGAGAAGCACTTTAAAATGGTTTTCTGCAGGGTCCATTTCTGAACTTGCTATGAAGATGTCTTTTTTTCCATGGACCACATAGCTCAAGAAACTGAGCTCTTGGACTTTCCAGTGAAACCTTTCTTCCAGACTGAGTCAAGAACTAGGTCCTCACATTTATAGTATTGCTCCGTGGCCTATTTTTATTGCAAAGACTTGGTTGGCAGATACATCGGTACCTGAGGAATAGGAATTAAATTCAATTTTAACATGGGGAGTGCTTGCCTCCAAAATAAACACTCTCTATCCACTGGCTTTCTTCTTAAAACATCAATATCACATCACAAAGGTAAAACCAATTCCCAAAGAAAATCCAACAAGGTAGGCATTGAAACCATGTAGTTTTGGCCTTGAGTGGCCTGAATTGCAAAGTACTTCACTTTGGACCCTAAAGTGGACCCTTTGGACCCTAAAGTGGACCACTTTGGACCCTTCCCTTGGCCTCACTAGACAAGGCCCACCTTTTTTCATCCCAGATGCTCTTCTCAATTCAACTGAACTTTTTGTGACCTATGTTCATTCACTGGGCATTTACTGACCACTTGCTGTGGGCCCTGCACTGCTCTAGGTGTTGGTGATGCAATGGTGAGCAAGGTACTCCTGCTCTCATGGAACTGACCCCCCAGTGGATACACAGACAGAAAATAAACAGGAAAGCACATCCATATACCCAATAAATATGTACAGATGCTGATTTATTGAAGTACCCATATACTTAAAAAATAAAAGAAATGAAACTGGATCCTGAGAAAATATTTAAATAGGCACAAACAATTAAGAAACAGCCCCTTCAAAATGCCTGGGGTGCTCCTGATTGTGAGAACAATGAATACAAGCACTGAGAACCCATAGGCCTCAGAGAGCGAGCATGCCCTAAGTGTACCTACCCCTCACTTGCCTTACCCTAGTCCTGGCCATGTCCAAAGGCCCTACAGGGAGCGTGAGTTTGGAGTGTTGAAGGCTCACAAAGAAGGAAAATGTGGTAGAGGCATGGTGGATAGAGAGTGTGGTGTGAAATGAAATTGGAAAGGCAGGTAGGGACTCCTGGATGAAGAGTCTTGTAAGCCATAGCTGAGGATTTCCTTAAGTACTCTAAACAGCCCTGGAAGGGTTTAAAGTGGGAGTAAAACCTGATTTATCATTTTAAAAGTTCGTTCTAGGTGTCACATGGATAATAAATTGTACGGAGCCTAGAGTGACAGTGAATGGCAGTGAAAGCCCAGCCAGAAGGCAACTCAATCACATAGGAGTGAGGCAGAAGGAGAATATGACTGATGAAAGTCTCAAACAAAAATCCTCAGGTAGCTTTAAGAATATTATCGAGGCAGGTTTAGCTGTAGAGGAGAAGAAAGGGTAAGAGAGAAGAGAGTGTGGAGGAAAAAAGAGAACAGTGCTTTCTCCTAAAAAAAATGTGTGTGGGGGTGATGTGTCAGGGTGGAGGTCTGGCCCACCTGCTGATTCCTACATGTACCTTTCTGACCCAACTCTTAAAATTCCAACCTCCTGAATCCTCTGCTTCCTCTTTCAAGGCTGGGCCTTGAAAACTTCTACCTCTGGGGAGTCTTGTTTACTTACTTGTATACCCAGGACTCTTCCTTTTGAAGTCCTATATAACTTGCTTTGTTCTGCTCTTTTGGAATTGAGACTTGTTCTGTTAGGGGTTCATTTATGTAACTCTGACCTCTCCGATGGTATCTCTCCCTCATGTCCTTGCTCTTTCCCTCCTTTTCTTCCTTCCACAAACAATGAATGAGTGAGTAGTATTTGCCAGGCACTGTTATAGACACCGGTGATGCGATCCTTACCAAATTGGGTGCTGGCCCTCATAATGTTTAATGGGAACCTCTCTATCATTAAAAGGAGGGTGGGGGAATGACATTGACACAATAATCACTTTAACAAATGGGTAATTGCAACTCCAGGATGTGCTCTATAGAGAGGGTAGGTATTGCTAAGGCAGAGCAAAACAGGAGTAGATGACCTAGTCCAGAGAAATTAAGGAAGCCTTTCCAAGCAACTGACATTCCAAATGATGGCCTTAGATTTGAAAGAAATCTTACGTAGTTGGGTCCCAGAGAGATGGGAGAAAACGGGACATGCGCTGAGATGGAGGATGGCATGTGATAGATTCTGGTGTCTGCTCTAGGTCTAAAAGGAGAATTGCTGCAGGGACATGTCTGCTTTTGATAAGGATCATTGGGACATGATTATAAGGTGTCACGCTGGCTGCTGTGTGGCGAGTAGAGTGGTGGGGGGCTGGGGCAGAGTAGGTGTAGGTAGTAGTACTTCCAGATGAGAGCTGCTGGCAGGTTACATGGGGAAAGTGATCATAGAAAATGGAGATACAATTTTATAGGAACTTTAGGAAACAAAGTTTGCCCTGCCTCTCATTTCTTTTTGAACACATAGTGGGGCTCCCTGAAGTGATGAAGGCAAAGATTTGTCCTGGAATATGTGTAAAATGATAGAGCTCATGACACACATTATTGCAGAAGATCCATGTGCCCTGGGTTGCTGATTTTTAGGACTGCTTTTTTCCAGTGACGCCATCAGAACAAGAAGGCATTGCATGCTCTGCAGGAACCTGGGGGAGACCCTAGCGACCCACAGGTCACTACTGCTACTAGGAATTAGCATCATTTATCAGGGGGTACTGTTCAGGCCTGAGACATGTGGCGCTTATTTAAATTCTTCCAATACAGGTTATTTAAATTTTCTTTGCCTCCATTACCTGCTCTGAAAATTAGGGTAATAATGTTTCCTAAGGTATGGAGCGGTTCCTAAGGTATGGAGTGGTTGTAAAGATTAGATGAAATAATTTATGTTTAGCACAGTGATTGATACCTAGTAAGTGTTAAGTAAATATTAGTTACTATTATTATTAGAATTATGGTAACCTCCCTCTCATTAAAAGGCAAGATGAAGAGGGAATGTTTAATCATTACCAAAAATGCAAACAGCTTTATGTAGAGTCACACAGCCTTAAGCAACTTACGGAAAGCTGCATAGCTTATAAATGGGGAGCTGGTCTTTGATCCAGATGTGCGTGACACCAGAAACTTTGTTTTTGATTGACATGCAAGGAAAAGCAAGGAAGAAGCAAGGAAATTAAACCATCTTTAATTTAAGACAAATGCGTGCTCCAAGAGATGTTTCTGCTGCTGTTTCAGACTGCAGGCTAACAGGCAGAGTGTAGAGCGTAGAGTGGAGGCCCTCACCCAGGCATTGACTAGAATGGTGGTCTTGACTCTTTACCCTGTCCCACACCGTGTAATGGCTCCCACACTATGGTGAGCAACACAAACTTGGTCCTGAAGGTGTAGAGACATTAAAACAGGTAGACCTTTCTGGTTGTCCTGAGGGTCCTTCATAAGACTGAAGTGCTACCAGTAGGGCCAAGCTTATAACATGCCTTTCTCATGAAATACTCAACATCACCTGAGGTAGGTAGGACACGGGTCTTCGCTTTACAAATAGCAAACAGAGGCTTAAAGAGGTTAAATACCTTGCCTGAGATCCACATCCAGAAAGTGATAAAGTAAGAATTTGAACCCAGCTCTGGCTGGACCATCAATCAATGATGCTTTTCTCCATCTATGCTGCTCCTTCCATCCCATGCTTACTGAGAGTACCCAAAGCCCTCCATTTCTCTTTTACCCCAGAAAAAGAATCTGGTTTTGCTCATATACAACTAGGCATGTTGCTCAGCTGGTGACCCCCTCTCTGAACACTATTTGTATTTAAAGCTGCCAGTGGTATGTTGGAGTTGGCTTGCTGTGGCCCATGAGGGCTGATGGTTAAATTTTGAGGAGTTTTGTGAGCCAGTAGACCTCACATCCGTAGTTTGAAATTGGCCATGGTGGGAGTATTTATACCAGAGACATCAACAAACACTATGGATTAGGGCTTCCTGATACTCTCCACTGCCACTACCAATGCAGCAGTTGCCAAACATTTACCAGCACAGTATGGGGCCCTAATCTCATTGTCCTCTGTTAAAGAATGCCAGGCATCAGGGACCAGTTTGCAAAGAAATTGGCAGGCACAGGGTGGTGTGTGCAAGCATGCCTGCCAGTGAGCCACACAACTCGCCAACTCGATGCTTCCTTCTGGTCCACTGCTCCAGCAGGGAGTGCTTCCTGGCTCCACTGAAAACACTTGCACATTTCATCACCAGACACCAGAATTAAATCCTGGTTAGAATAAGAGGCTCAATCATATGGATATTCAGACATGGATATTTAAAGTTAGGAAAAACACACTTCATTTGCAAAATTACAGAATTTTTTTCTGAGTAGGTTGGATTATTTTTCATATGATGTCATAAATCCACAGAATTTTAAAACTACAAGGAACATAATTTTTAAAAATGAGCCAAGAGAAAAAGCAGCTGTGACCCCGCGAGGGGCAATAGTTGGTTCAGCATCATACATCATGCATATATATCTCCATAGACTTGCATTTAATCACTGAATAGAAAGAATCCAGGACCCTGATGTTAGCCTGGCTTTGAGAAACACTTCAATGTTTTTCTTCCTTTGAAAATGAATATGTTATGTTCCCCTGCTTGCTCCTTTAGAGACATGATGATGATACAAATAATGACTAATTTCTACTAGGTGCTTCTTAGGTGGCAGGGCTTATGCTAACTAAGTACATTACATATTAAGTTGAACTATACGAAATTGCTAATATCTGGTCTTTTTTGATCTACTGAGTGGTAATTTCAGATAGTTTAGTCTAAATACATTCTCTCTGTTAATCTTTACCATATTCTCGTGAAGCGAGTACTATTACCATATCCACTTCACAGATGATAAGGCTGAGGCTTTAAGTTTTTAAGAAACATTTCTTCCCATAAGCATAGAGCTATTGTCACTTACAGGTAATACATAGTGCACACTTGTGTGCAAATCAATGACCCTAAACAACGGATCATATATAGGGCATGGATACTAACAACTCACACACCTTACCTTTCTCAGTGACCTTGGATAAATTTGTAACCAATGGATTTTTATAATATTTAAAGAAATGCTTTTATCAATGTTGCATATGAATATGAACCACAGGCATTAGAAAACAAAAAATGTGATGTTTGTGCACTATATATCTGCTATATCCTGTATGGAAATGTTAGGAACTCTAGCTTTGGCACCCCAGAATTAAGTGTCCTGGAGTTTTTTAAGAATACTTAAATGAATAAGTAGAGTGATTTTACAACATTGCCTATATGCAAATTATAACCAACAAAAATCTGAATCAAGACCTTTTGGTTGTGTGATTATTTGTAAATAATATTGTACTAAATTCACAACCAAACAGCCCATAAACAGCAACACTGCTTAAAAATGATCACTGCTAACTAAAGCTCATGATGCCTGGAAAACAAAGTGGTGAAAGCTACAAAATGGGCTTTGAAAAAGATATTTAAATCAAATGACTCTTCTCTCAATATGAAAGAAGAAACGAAGTTATAATATCACAGTAAGAAAAAAATTGACCCATGCCATGTGATTTATCAGCTATATATGATGAATCCTCCAAGTTGGCTACTGGCTGTCTGTTAACTTAGTTAACAAATACTTACTGAGTATCTAGCAAAGGGACCTTGTCCATAAGTAATACCATGTGCCTTCAGATTGATTATTGATTATTTTCAGTACAAGTATCCTGAAGATTAGCATGTCTGAACCTCTAAAGAAGCAGGAGTATGATTTCACTGGCAGCATCCACAGGTTCCATCACCAGTCTGACCTCCTTCAGGGCTCCATTTTATTGAACACCTCAAAGCCTGGCTCTTGAAAGATCCCAAACTCATGCCTATACCTACTAAGTCAGATCCCAACTAGGAATGGAGATGTCTTTGTCTCTAAGTGACCACCAAGCACATAATGTTGTTTCCCCTTCTGTAAAATGTAAGTGAAAACTCTTGCCTAACTTCCTTAATAATGGGAAAAATAAATAATGATATAGTAATAAGTCACACACAAGCTTTGAAAATTTGCTAAGAAGGCCTAAACAGGTACAAGAATTTTTAAAGACGAAAGGAATGTTGTAGGTAGTCCCTCCAGACCTTTCATTATAGAAAGAAATAATCTGATGCAAAAAGTAGACATGTTCCCAGGCTCAATCACGAGAGAGAGTAGAGTTTGGTCTAATAACCAGGGTTATTATCAGCATTATTATCAGTGATAATAAGAGCAACATGAACAATCATAATATTACTGATCTTATAGAATATAAGAGTATCTCTAGATATATAAGAAGACTGACCTAGCTAAGCAGCTGTAGTCTTCTGGATAAGAACTATTGATCTGTACTGCAGAGCACTGCAACAGCTCCTGTCTCTGGCTAAGTTTTCCAAGGGATAAAGAGGTTTACCACTGGGTCTTGCAATTTTAACATAGTTAAATGCCCAGGGAATATTATTCCAAGATATCAAGTGAGTAATGACAGTGGGACAAATAGAATTAAATTCATAAAAATGTTGACATTGAATTATTACTTAATCATTCCAAGTATCAGTTTCCCCCACTATAAATTAAGGAAACTGGGCAAAAATTATCTCTTAGATCCCATTAAATGCTAATATTTTATTAATCTATGTTCCATAAAATCTAGTATATTTCAGATGAAGCTAAAATTCTATCCAATCATAACATTTGCCATATAAAACATTATTATTTTAAACTTGAACTTGCAGGAAAAAAATCACTAACGAATATTAAACATATTCTTTTGCAGGTTTTAGAATAAAATCACCGAATACAACCACCCCACCTCTGGACTTTTCTCCACATTCTCTTCTGATGATTCTTATTGTACTTTTGAGGCAGTTAGAACAAGCACGTCTGTGTCTCCTTTGGCTTTATTTTATTCCATGTGTATCTTCATGATTCAGCCCCATCTAAATAAAAAATACTGCTTAAAAAAAGACAAGACAAAGTGCTCACATACCCCGTGACGATTCTCAAAGTATGCCAGGCTGGTTTTGGTTAAAACAAAGAAACGGACTTTAAAGTTTGAGGGAGAAGTTCTTCTCTTTTGTTGTGATTTCTTGATGAGTTGTTCTTCCAGGAGGATAAAGTTGTTCATGATCCA
The DNA here is from genome assembly GCF_053574225.1 of Canis aureus. Classification (NCBI taxonomy): domain Eukaryota; kingdom Metazoa; phylum Chordata; class Mammalia; order Carnivora; family Canidae; genus Canis; species Canis aureus. Next base: position 54,807,630 of record NC_135614.1, read on the forward strand.
ATTCTTGGGAAGTGATGCACTTTGGGCATCACCCCGTGGCACCACCTGTGGAAACAGCTTTGGGGTGAGGACTGCACAGGGGAGGCAGTTGATCTTCAAAGAGTTGTTAAAAGGCCTCTTGCCTCCGAAGCTATCTTTTGATCAGTGTTCAGTCAACAACGTGGAGCTTCTCCTCTGATGTCAAAGGCTATAACCACATCCTTTCAAAATTCACAAAACTAAGAAGCGTATGTAAAAACTATACATAACCTTGGCTGTATGGTTGGGAAATGATATTTGAAGAATCTTAGACTCAAAATGATAGGAAGCTTTAGACTTTAATCTTTATAGTTCCTGATTTAGCCCATTGAACAGTTAAGGCGTGTTGCTATTAGGGTGGGAACACGGGCTCTGGAGCCAATGGGTATAGTTTGTGCACTAGTTTCCTCTTGCTGCTGACAAATTATCACAAAGTCAGTGGCTCACAAATGTATTATCTCACAATTCTGTAGTTCAGAAGTCCAAAATAGGCCTCACCAGGCTAAAATCCAGGTTTCAGCAGGTTTGTGATCCTTTCTGGAGGATCTCTAGGGTAGAATCTGCTTCCTTGCCCTTTTTGCTTCTAGGACTACCTGTATTCCTTGGCTCATGGTTCCCTTCCTCCATCTTCAAAGCCAACAAGATCTGGTCGAGTTCTCTCACTTTGTACCACTGCAAGCTCTTCTGTCCTCCTCTTCCAAAAAATGTTTAAAGATATTATTTATTTATTCATGAGAAATACAGAGAGAGACACAGGCAGAGGGAGAAGCAGGCTCCATGCAGGGAGCCTGATGTGGGACTCGATCCCGGGACTCCAGGATCATGCCCTGGGCCAAAGGCAGGTGCTAATCTGCTGAGCCATCCAGGGATCCCCTCCTCTTCCAAATATAAGGACCCTTGAGATTACCCTGGTCTGCCAAGATAATATAAAATAATCACCTTATTTTAATGTCAGTTTATTAGAAACCTTAATTCCATCATCTACCTTAATTCTCCTTTGTCATGTAACCTAACACATTCACAGGTTCCAGAGATTAGGCATCGACATCTTTAGGGGATCTATTCTTCTCTCTACCACACTTTGAATTCAGGCGCTACCACCTAACTAGCTGTAAGACTCTAGGCAAATTACTCAAGAGTTCTGAGCCTCAGTTTTTTTTTAATCTGTGAAAGGGGATAGCAGTGCTCCTATACAAAGGCACTGCAGGGCTGCTCTCTGGCTTCCTTGCCAGTCTCATCTCACAGCTTGCTCACACATTCTCACTCCAGCCCTCATGTATGCTCCTTATACCACTTTGAACACCTCATTTAGCCTGAAAACAGCTTCTCTCCTCTGATTTGCCTGTTTTAACTCTAAATTATACTGCAAGTCTTAGCCTGCATGTCACTTCCTCAGGGAAGCTTTTCTGGCTTTCCTAAATCAAATTCGCTAATTATACGTAGATGATACCTTACACCTTTCTCTTTATACCCATCATGACAATTGTCATTGTACATTTTGGAGCGTGATTTTGCATTAATGTTTCTCTTCCCCACGATTCTAGAAGCTCCATGATGGTAAGGACTATGTGTGGTTTTGCTCACTGTTATATACTCAGCAACCATCATGATGCCTGGTGCATACAACGGATGTTAAAAAAATAAATGTGTTGGATGAATAATCACCAAACCGGACTAGACAGTTAAAAGAGACAATGACTATAAAACACTTAAGAGATGTATATTGAAGTTTATTATTTTTAAAAGTTTCAATGAAAGCCCATAGGAGTTACGAACAGATGATTACTTTCCTATTCTAAAACCTAGTGGAAAAGCAGATAACAAGTATAAATGACACAAAAAGCAAAGCATGTTTGGCCTTTGAGATAAAGAAACCTGCATTGGAATCCCGTTTCTGTTATTTACTAAGCTGTTTCTCTTTGGGTAAGCTACTTACCATCTCTGATCCTTGGTCTCCTTGTAGGATCCTTTAGAGGACTGAATGCCACAAATACTGAGTGATGGGTGCTAGCCACATATCTTGCCTTAGAAATAGTAGGTTTTTTTTTTAAGATTTTATTTATTTATTCATGAGAGACACAGAGAGAGGCAGAGACATAGGCAGAGGAGAAGCAGGCTCCATGCAGGGACCCCGATGTGGGACTCGATCTTGGGACTCTGAGATCACGCCCTGAGCCAAAGGTTCAACTGCTGAGCCATCCAGGTGTTCCAAAATAGTACATTGTTGAAGTATAATATGTGAGTCCTACTCTGGCATGAAGTAAATAACCAAGAAATCTCAATGGAAACAGAGATGGAGTATACTGGACAGAGATAAATAATGAAATAAAACAACTGTTATTGCAGGATAGGAGTGCAACCTTTTAAAATTTTCTGTTTTGAATGTAAATTACCAGACTAAAGCTTAATTTTGTTTCATATATTGGACGCCCCAGCACAGTCAAGACACTCAAGAAGGTGGATAGGGGTGATACTTTAAATGATTCCCTCTCCCACCTTCTGAGGTTTTACGATGTGTGTGGAAATACACTGCCCAAAAGATGTATTATTTTTTTTCTGTCTGACTATGATGGGGTTGAGGCAAGGAATGCTGTTTTTTTCCAAACAGCTACTCTTCCCTCTTCTTTCTGGGTAACTGACTTCCTGAAGGTTATCTGGGCATATGGCTTCCAGAATAAAGACTACATTATCTGGTCACTCAACTGTTTTTTAGCTAATGGAACATGATGAGCAGATGTGATGAGCACAACTTCCAGGGGGGTGTCCTTTATTGGCAGTCATCATACTCATTTTCTTTTTTTCCCCCTTCCTTTCTACTGACTAGAATAGGGATATGAAGGTTAGAGCTGGAGCAGCAGTTATTTTGTAACATGAGGTGAAAATTGCATGTTGAGGACAATGGAGGGTTAAGATAGAAAGAGCCATAGGTCCCAATGACCTTGGATCCTCCATGCCACCCTGGGATCACCTTTTTTCTTTTTTAACATAGAGAGAGATAAAATACATTTTCTAAGCCTCTGTTATTTTGAAGTTCTGTCACTCACGCTAAACCTAGAGTTAACTAATATAGTGCTATATTTTGAAATAGACTGTAAACTCCTTTGAGAAGGATAGATATAGACCTGTTTTGTTCAGGTTGAAAGGTTTACAGACTTCTCAAAGTTTTATCTGAGAAAGAAAAATATCATGAGTAAATGCTGTAATAGGCGCTTTTCATTTGCCAAGTCTTCATGAAGTGAAATCATAAGTAATTTATTTTCTTTCTCATAATACCTTCAAGCCCACTCATTGGGATTTATCTTTGTCCTCAACTAAATGTGACCTTAGAAGCCCCAATATTTTCTCATAGCTTTCAGGAAATATTCATAAAAGTACATAATCTGTTTTAAGATTTTTGTTTATTTTTTTGAGAAAGTGTGACTGTGTGTGTGGAGAGGGGGCAGAGAGAGAGAGACAGAGAGAATCCCAAGCAAACATGCTGAACACATAGAGCCCCACAAAGGGCTTGACGCCATAACCCTGAGATCACACACTGAGCTGAAACCAAGAGTTGGACATTCAACTGATGGAGCCACTCAGACACCCCTCTTTGTTTTGGTTTTAAAAAGTCCAGTTTGCAGGAGCTAAATTCAAGAAGCTCCCACTTGTCAAAGATGCAGCAATTTGAGCATCAAAAAGAACAGTAGTGTCAATGAATTGAAGAATGGTCAGATGTTAAAATCATGGGTTTTTTAAAGATGCTTAAAAAAAATCTCAACCTATTGATCACTTTGGGAGAATGCTGGAGAACCAATTTATTATTATGTAAACTAGAAAACAAAGGGAAAGAATAAGACATATCTCTTGTCTTTCTTGAAGAACCATATCTCAGTTTAGTAATCAAATACTTAATAAGGGAAAGTCTTTCTTTAGAGAAGAATATCAACTAACACATGAAGAGAGAGTGTTAGAACACTGTCATCATGCAATCTCAATGACATGATGGGTTTAGGCAACAATCATCAGTGGCTACTAAAATCATCATGTTGAAAAGCCAACAGAAAAATTTATTGTTTTTACATTAGCTTGATAATACTTTACTGTATTGATGAATCTTAACATCACATAAAGAGAGACAACTAGACATTATATGTTTCCTGATGCAATACAATAGGAAGTACACAAAACCACCTACGCAGCGATCTTACAAAAAAAAATATTGGAGATAAAGGAACATGACAAATGACACAGAGAGATGCAATTGAATGAGTCCAGAATATACAAAATACTGAAGACAAATGGCCCTGTGTCTGCAACAAATTAGTCAGAGAAAAAAAACCTGTAGATTAAAAGACTAACAGGAAAAAAAAAAAAGACTAACAGGCATATTAAGTATGTGATAGTTTTGTTTGGATTTATGCTCAAACAAACCAATTGTATAAAGTTATGAGACAACTGGGAAATCTGAACATCGGCTGCATATTTGATGATTAATTATTAATTTTTAAGATGTGATAATGTCCCTGTTATGTTAAAAGAGTCCTTATTTTGCACAGAAACATACTGAAATAATTATTTATAAAATAACAAAATGCTCACGATTAGCTTTGTTATAATTCAGGGAAGGAGGAGAAATAGGTGGAGAAGGAATGAGAAATGTTTGTCCATGAGTTGACAATTACTGAAACTGGGTAATGGGTAGTGAGGATTCTTTATTCTGTTCTTTTTATGTTGCTATATGTTTGAAATTTTCCATAATGAAAAGTTAAAAAAAGACTCACCAAGGTGAGTCCAGATCAGCATAATCATCAGAAGTCCAAATATGCATTCAATTTAATGCTTTTCCTCAATCCAAGCATGAGCCTGCCTCAGGCTTAGAAGTACATTGACTTTTCCACCATGCCCTGACTCTTTCTCTTTCACCTGGCATTAGTCTGGCTCCTGACCCACCCGTTCAGGCTCAGGGGGAAGAGAGGCAAAAGGCACTGCATTCAATGAGGCTACAGTTGGGATCTGGGGTTGATGCCCTCTGCATGTGGCAGATACACAATTGTCGCTTTTTCTTCCATAGGAAAGTTTTGTCATGTGTTTTGTTGTTGTCATTATTTTCAGAGGGCGCCGAGTGTGGGAGGTGAGAACTGAGGAGAACAGCAGTTCTCTTGATGTGGGAGATGCCACTTGGACTGGCCAATGAGCCCAACTCTCAGCTTTTGGACACTTGCTGCTGTATCTTCAGCATGCCCCTTGTTCTTTCCAACTCTGTTGGGATCCCCTTGCCCATCTTGGTTGTCCTCTTGGATGAATTTTCCTTGAAAACTAACTGTATGCTATTTATTCCCTTTTATGGCTCTACCGTAGAAAGACTCAAGGATCCTTGCCCTGCAATTGATGGGTGCACCATTTGCCCTAAGTACAGCCTCTTCTCCCTCTTGACACCAAATAAATAGCTCTTCCACAAACTTTCACCATTACATTTCTCCAAGTGGGATTTATACACCAATCCTTATGTCTCCTAAACTCTACGAGACTTATGTCAAGTTCATGAAGTCCCTTTGAGTCCCTTCACTTGGCTTCTGAGGGATGCCAGCGCCCCCTCTCCTTCCCCCTCAGTGGGTTGGGAGAGGAAATTCATAGTGCACCAAAATCTTTCTCCTGACTTTTCAAGTCCTTATTTTCTAAAGGCTGAAGGTGGGCAGACACTACTACTAGCAGAACCTGTTTGGCTCCTTATTGTGTCACAGATGACATAGTATTCTATTTTAGGATAGGAAGATGCTTGATTCCTCTAATTATAGTATTAGAGGTCTTTGTGGCCTCAACTGAAACTGAGTTGAAAAGCCTCATTTAAAACCCTATAACGAAGAAGAAAACAATTCAGACTGGCACTACTGGATCCAAACATCAGAATTTTTCATTTTCATTTCTGTGTTCGGCTCTGTGTTGACTTCATGCTAAGGCTCACTTTCCTTCATGGCAGCAACATGGATGCCAGGAGTTATAGGGCTGATGTGTTACCACCGGAACCAGATTCTTTTCCCTAACAGTTCCAGTGAAATCCTCAGAACTGTGGGTCATCGACCTGGTTTGGTGGCATGATCACATGCACCTCCATCATCACAGCCAAGGCAGTAGAATGTTTTGTCACCTATTTCTAGGTCTGCACTCTCTCCTGGATTTGGGGGCAGGGTACAGTCAGTGCTACCCAACCACATAGACTGAGAGTATGGGGGGGGGGGCGGTGGCCCTCCAAAGGAACACCTGAGTGTTGCTGCCAGAGAATGTTGTGGAATTGATGCCAGCTCATCAATAAATCATCTGCCTTTTCCCCAATCTAAGGTCTATCTTTGTTGCTTTATCACATGAGGTCCCACAATTCTAATCCTCTTCCCTGGTCTAGGGAATAACCATTCAGATAAGCAAAGATGCTTCTTATGTAACCCCAGAGCCTTCCTGTGTGCAGGCCAAAGATCCTTTAACTGTCCTCTTAGGATGTAGCTCCGAAGCTCTTTCTTTTCCTTGTGGTTCTCATCCGAATTGATCAGATTTATTTATATCTGTTTAAAAATGATACTCAGAATATTTTGGTAATTACATAGCCTCTTCTGAAAAATGTTTTAAAAACCTCACAAACCTTTTTTCCTTCTAGAACTATTAGTCCTAGAGAAAAACAAAAGCAAAAGCACATTGATATATATGCACAAAGTGTTCCCTGCAGTGTTATTTGTGACAGAAAAGGTCTATATGCACAACCCTGAGAAACTTGTTAAATAATCTATGATGCCTCCATCCAACAGGATATAAGATGATGAAAATGAATAAAGTTAAAGCATATCTATAAAAAAAAAAAAGCATATCTATAATGAATCACTCTAAAAAAGTACAAGATATATATAAGATAGAAAATTTACAGACCACTGTGTATGGCATACTTCTGTTTTTACCTAAAAACCTTTTGTGTTTATATTAATGTATATATATATATATATATATATATATGTATATATATACATATACACACACAGGGAGATGTCAGAGAATTTACATATTAAACTTTCAGCAAATGGAATTGAAAGAGTAGAAAGATGTTTCATTTTTCAATTTAAATAATTTTTAAAATGACATTATGGGAGAACTCCTTTTTACTTCCCAGTTTAAAATAAAACTATGCCCTTTGTTGGAAATCTTTGGTCTGGGTAGCAGAAGACAGTGATAATAGGTGGCTAGGAAGCTCAGAGCTAATTTCCTGAAATAGACCTATATTTCTGGTTATAACAGTGAAATACATCCTTGCTGGAAAAGACAAACCAGCAAATAGACAAAATAAACAATTACTTCTAGTGTCACCCTTCAGAGATAATCAATGTTAACATTGATTGTACATTCCTTCAGTATTTTTCAGAGTTAACTTTAATATTTCATTGTCATAATCATCTTATCCCAGCTCCTGAATCTGCTATCTCCCTCTACCTGTAGAGTTTCTAATCTTTGTTTTTATCTTTATTGTTAACTGTTTTATTATTTGTGTGTATATTTAATGGCAAGCTTCTATAGTATAACATCAAAGAAATAAATATATAAACTGAGGTAGGACATCTCCTGGCTTATAAACATAGCAAACTTGGAAGCTGAGAGGAAAATAGTCTTTTGTTCTTTTTCTTAAAAGATTTTATTTATTCATGAGACACACACACACACACACACACACAGAGGCAGAGACAGAGGCAGAGAGAGAGGCAGGCTCTCTTCAGGGAGCCTGATGTGGGACTTGATCCCAGGACCCCGGATTCATGACCTGAGCCAAAGGCAGACACTGAACCACTGAGCCACACAGGTGCCCTGGAAAATAGTCTTAAGACAAAATCTGAGTTTAATTTTGGCTCAGTATGGGGCTAACTGTAGCTGTGTAGGACAGAAGAACGAATGAAGCCAAAAGAAGGTAGAAGGGAAAGAGAGGTGACATTAGTTGGATCATAATATTAAGAAATAAAATTGTTTAGATCACCTGTTTGGCTTCTTTTATGCATAACAGCTCATTTTCTTTTTAAACCCAAGGCAGAAGTAGATTGATTTGCATACTGGCCCTTAGGGGAAGCATCAGGGTGATGGTAGTTTTTTTCTGACAGCCAGAGGTGAGGCAGAAATTGGATTGGCCTCCTGAAGTCCTTGGTACCTAAGGCTAACCGCAGCTCATCCCACGCCACCGTGCTTAGCAGCATTGACATAAAAGTATTGTGGATTGTATTTTAGGCCAGGGGATTTACCCAGCAGATACATATTGTGTATAGTATGGAAATCTCCCCGCCCTCACATCCTGCCCTAGCTCACAATGCCCTCTCAGGTGGCATATTCATTGAAAAGGCTATATATAGCTTTCTGCTTGCCTTGGTTTTCAAAATAATAGACGGGTAGCAAAAGTTATTGACTTGAAACCTCTTCCCATGATAAATAGTAGACTTCAGCCACCTATAATCTTGCATGTCTATACTCAGTATATCATACGTAGGGTTTTCACTTTGCATGTCTCTTTAATCTTAGGCTAATTAAAAATATAAGGAAAATTATGCTTAGAATTGTGGCTTTGGCAGTTTTTCATACAAAACAATCATTGTTGGTTTTAATATTGGGATGGGTGATATTAGGTTCACCCTTCATTTCAACTCATTCGCTATTTTACCCTATCATATATTTAATTGTCCTTCTGTTTTGTTGTCCGTTTGTAGTGTGTTTTCCTGGATCATAAGCTTTCTGAAATTAAGGTCATGGCTTATACACGGTTCACTATCTTCCTTGTTAAGAAAAATTATCCAAACTCCTTTTTTTTTTAAGATTTTATTTATTTATTCATGAGAGACACACACACACACAGAGAGGCAGAGACACAGCGAGAGGGAGAAGCAGGCTCCATGCAGGGAGCCCGACGTGGGACTCGATCCTGGGTCTCCAGGATCACGCCCTGGGCTGAAGGTGGTGCTAAACCGCTGAGCCACCTGGGCTGCCCCAATTATCCAAACTTCTAAATAAAAAATTGTCAAGCAGGCAACATGTACTATCAGTGCCATATTAAAGCATTGCTTAACACACCAGCCCAAGGATTGCTTAATTAGCTAAGAGAAGGAACTAAGACAATGGAATTGGATCAATAAGTTAAGACTGAAGTATTGCTATCTATTATTTTTAGCAGCTTTACTGAGATACATTTCACATACCATAAAATCCATTCATTGAAACTGTAAAGTTCAGTGGTTTTTAGTATATTCAGAGTTTGTAACTATCACAGTGTAATTTGATTCAAGTATCAGACTCTGTGAAGTTCTGTCATAACTTACAGATTTTTGTTTAGAAGAGATGCAAATGATTTTTGCCTCATAAAAAAGATAACCTTAAAGGTTGAGATTGTGTTGCTCCGTAGAGATTTAACCAGTTTAGTAACTAATCTGAAATGTTTACCTGATATTCTTTTTTAATACCAATGACTATTCCTCTGATTCTTTTTTGTTGTTTTTTTTTTTTAAAACAAGTCATGGGATACTGACCTGCTCTTTTTAAAAAAATTTTATTTATTTATTCGAGAGAGAGAGAGAGAGAGAGAGAGACAAGAGAGATACAGGCTTCACACAGGGAGCCCAATGTGGGACTCGATCCCGGGTCTCCAGGATCACTCCCTGGGCCGAAGGCAGGCGCCAAACCACTGAGTCACCCAGGGATCCCTCTGATTCTTTTTTGAACCAGATTTACCATCCTGCTGGTTCTCTTATTGATGGATTAATTAAATCTTTGTCGTGTTTTCATTCTATATTTGAATGAAAATCATCTTTAAAATTTTTTGAGATTTACATTTTGATAACTTGAATGCTCTTAGCACAATAATCGGCAATGGAAAGGCCAATCAGTAAATATATCCTAACTTGTTGATCTTCATTTTTTTTAAGGTTATATTTATTTATTCATGAGAGACACACAGAGAAAGGCAGAGACATAGGCAGAGGGAGAAGCAGGCTCCAAGCACAGAGCCCCATGTGGGACTCGATTCTGGGTCTCCAGGATCACACCCCGGGGTGAAGGCTGTGCTAAACCACTGAGCCACCCGGGCTGCCCGATCTTTATATTTTTGATAGGGGATGTGTTGGGCTTCTAAAGGTTGGGAGGAGAGAATACGTTTTTGAAAGGTCTTAAGGAGAAATCAGAAAATAAATTTTGAATGATATTTTGTATTTTGGTTCTCAAATTCTGAAATGTGCTAGGGAGAGTTACCTTTGAATGAAGCTATTTATTTACTTCTTTTCTATGTGAAGGCCTGAATCAATGAATATTCTTAGAGTCTTACCGATATAACATTTTTTTATAAATGTAAAAATCTTAAAATATTGTCTATTTCTATGTAAGTAGTATGTGCAATGAAACAAAATCTGAAAGGTATAGAAGAGAATGCTCTGGAGAGCTAAGTCTCTATCCCACCATTTCCCTCAGCCAACAAGTTGCCCCAAGGTTGCTCCTGTTACCAGTATCTTGCACATCTTTGCACATGTACGGACACACACACACAAACATATACAAGTTTCAAAATGTTTTATTCAAAAATATATGGCATATCATATATGCTATTTTGCAACTGGCTTTTTTTCACTTACTAATATCTATTGAAAAATTCTCAACACCAGTATATATAATAGCTGTCTCAATCAAAACATGTCTAGCAACTGATCACTCCTCACTACACTACTTGGATTGCTACCACACTTGTCTTACTCATCAACTCTTGCAGGAGCCACCCAGTCTCCACTTCTATCCCTCTGCAGCTCTACAATCTCTTTCCAGCATGGTGGCAAGAATGATCCTCCGTCTATGTCATCTGATCATCTCCCATTTAGAGCAAAGCCAGACCTCACAGTTCTACAAGGTCTGTCCTATGCCATCTGCTCCCCTACTGTCACCACAGCTGCCTCTTGGCCTCATTGCCAACTACTTTCTTTCATTCTACTCTTGTCACCGTAGCTGCCTTGGTGCCCCTCTAACATAGCAGCGATGCTCTTACCTCAGAATCTTGGCCCTTGCTATTGCCTCCGACTGAGAGGCTACACCCCTAGGTGTCTGCACCGCTTCCTCCTTGACCTCCTTTATGTCTTTGCTTAAATATCTCTCGTCACTGAACTTTGCTTGACCAGCATCTCCAGCTCCCCCTTCTCACTCAGATACTCCTGTTCAGCTTGCCTACTTCATCTTTCTCCATAGCATTTATCATCAGTGGGCACACCAAATATTTTACTCCTCTTTTTGTCTATGAACAAGTTCTGTGAGAGCTAGGGTAGTTGTCTGTTTTATCCATTGCTGTGTACTCTTAGTACCTAGAACAGGGCCTGGAACAAAGTAGACACTTAATAATATTAATTAAATAGATGAATTTATGCTGCTCAGTACTCGTATATGTGTGCTCTATTTGTGCGACTCAGTCTGGTGTAGTTTAACCACGGCCATATGTGGGGACTTCCATGTGTGTTTGATCTTTTGTGACTTTGAAGAAGTTGTTTAGCTTATTTTAGCCTTGATTTTCTCCTTTATAAAATGCAGATAGTAGTTGTACCTACAATTTATAGAGCTGTTGTGAGGATTCAATTTTTAAAAGAATGCAAAGTGGCAAGTAACCCACCTGGCTTATAAGTTCTTAATGATATGATTGTTTTCTCTTATAATTAACTATTCATCAGAAAAAAAAAACTTACGGGAATATATGGTTGCCTATAATATAGAAAAATCTAACTTCTTATTTTTAAACCTGATAGTGTTAACTTTTAGTGATTATCTCCTCAAAATAGAATATAAGCCACTTTGTTTTTTTTTTTATTTATTCATGATAGTCACACACACACACACACAGAGAGAGAGGCAGAGACACAGGCAGAGAGAGAAGCAGGCTCCATGCACCGGGAGCCCGACGTGGGATTCGATCCCGGGTCTCCAGGACCGCGCCCTGGGCCAAAGGCAGGCGCCAAACCGCTGCGCCACCCAGGGATCCCTGTTTTGTTTTGTTTTTTAGGTATGTCATTTAACATCTTTAGAAGAAAACTGTTTAGTCTTTCAGAGGTAAAGACCTTTATCTTTGCATTTTCATTTTCTAGTTGGTCCCCAGATTTAGACTTGCTCAATCAGTTTTGTGGAATAAACAAATAGAAGAATTCATCTCAATGGCCATGAGGAAGCTCATATGTATTGGAAGGCTGCAATGTATCAGATAATGTGGTAGGTACTAGGGGTATAAAAAAGCACATTTTGGAGGCACCTGGGTGGCTCAGTTGGTTGGGCGTCCAACTCTTGATCTCAGCTCAGGTCTTGATCTCAGGGTCATGAGTTCAGGCTCCATGTTGGGCTCCATGCTGGACAAGGATCCTACTTAAACTAAATAAATAAAGCTTTAAAAAAGAACATTTTGGGGTTGAAATACCTTCACATGGTGATTGTTGAGTTTGAGGGGGCACATTTTCATTTTAGAAGTAGTCTTCTAACTGGGGGAGGGGGAATTTGGATTAATCACCTGTGTAAAGTAAAAAAAAAAAAAAAAAAAAAAAAAAACACAAAACCACTCCAGAAAGATGCCATAACTTCTCTGAAGTGCTTTTCAAAGAAACAAAACATCAGTGGTTATCAGGTAGACATCAAGAGTGAAGCAGCAGGCATACCAGTGTGGGAAATCCTATGGTGATTCAAGACCTCTATGAATCCCCGTGGTTCCCAGTAAGTCCCCACGCATATTGCTACCTGCAAATGATTCCATATTTGGTGCAGAATGAGAGTCTAATGGTGAGCCATGCAGCCTAAGGCAGAAAAAAGTCCTGACCTGAGTCACAAGACCTGGGATGGAATCCAGCTCTGTATTCTGACACTGACCAAGATAACCCTGAGCCTTAGCTCATCATCATAAAATTATGGTTTTAAAATTTCACCTCCTCTATATTTCACCTCCTTTATATGAGAAAATGGGTTAGAGAAGCCTCTGTGCCCTGGAAACCACTGTACAAATGGAATTTTGGTTCTAACAGGTAGCAGTAGCTCCTTTGGGCCATTTACTCAGCAACTACTTCTGAGTGCCCATCAGCAGTGTGCTATACACTGAGGACATGAAGAACAGCAATCCCAACAGGATCTGCCCTTAGCAAGCACATGGTCCACTTCTAGGATTTGATCCCCAGGACATAGTTTAGCAGATGCAAAATATACTTGCAGGAAGATGGTCATTATAGGGAGATCTGTAACAACAAAACCAGAAGCAACCCAGATATTTACAAAAGCAGAATGGTTACATAAATTATGCATCCTAACATCTTGATTAAAAGAATATCTAGCCTACCTCCACCTCCACCCTGGCAGGGTCAGCCTGTCCCCTGGGGAAGGTGGTGGTTAGTTTGGGGGGAGACTGGTGACCCTGCCCCAAGGGGATGGCTGCTTGGAGGCTGGGACAAAGGGGTGTGTGATGGGGACAGGTCACAAAGGACTGTGAAGGATAAATGCAGTAGTGAGGGGAGATTTAGGCAGAGCCCTGCAGGGAGATGGGCAGTTGCCTTCACTCCCTCTTTCTCTCAAGGACTCGATTTGTGGCTGGTGGAGCTGTCAAGAATGAAGAGAACAATGAGCAGCGAGTGTTTGTTACCTTATTACACAGCCCACAGCTACCGTTCAATGGGTGTGTTCAATACCTCCATGGGGGAACTGCAACGACAACTGTACAAGGGAGGGGAGTATGACATTTTCAAATATGCACCTATGTTTGAAAGTGACTTTATCCAGATCAGCAAAAAAGGAGAGGTGATTGATGTACACAACCGTGTCCGAATGGTGACTGTGGGCATTGCATCCACTAGTCCCATCCTCCCGCTACCTGATGTCATGCTGCTGGCTCGACCAACGAAAGTCTGTGAAGAACATGCCAGACACGCCCGGACCACCACCAAGGGGAGAGGTCGCAAGCCCACAAAGATCCTAGAGCTCACCAGGCTGCTTCCCCTAAAATTTGTCAAGATCTCCATTCACGATCGTGAGAAACAGCAGCTGCGCCTGAAGCTTGCCACTGGCCGTACTTTCTATTTGCAGCTGTGTCCCTCTTCAGATGCACGAGAAGATCTCTTCTGCTACTGGGAAAAACTTGTCTATCTTCTGAGACCCCCAGTGGATAGCAGCAGTAGTACCCCGACCCTGCCAACTAGGGAAGGAGCCAACTTAGAAGATGACAAAAGCCTAATGGTAAGCATCAACAGAGACAGGAGGAAGTGGGGCAGGGTGCTTTGGGAGAGCAGCTCAGAGCTAATCCTATAGAACCCCTGGTGCTCTCTGAGGCACCTGGGAAATGCATTCCACTTGAATAGGCTCAGGGCTAAATGAGCCACCACTAGGGGACTTAACACGCTGGGGAGGTTCTGAATGCTTCTCACCATTGTTCCACAAGGCTGAATTTCAGAGAGACCTTACGTATTAGCTGTTCTGGTCTCATACCTAGGGTTGTAACTCCTTTCATCCATCTGGGCATCCTGAATGCCCAGTCTCTTCTTGAAAACTGATCCCAACCCAGTTACTCTCATCAGCTGTGGAACATTGTTAACAATTTGGAGGTCTCTCCTTCGTTCTGTATCCCTGTGACTACCATGTGCTGATTAAGATCAGGACAACCCATGTGTGTCGCACATGCACAATTTCAGCAGCCACCACAATGTAAAATATGTGGATCCCTTGGCCCAGCAATCCTACTTCTAGGAATCTGTCCTGCAGAGATATAAACACGTGTATGAGAGAAAAGTATATGAGGATGGGGAATTGTATCAGTGCTTTCCCTGGCACTGAGACTGTTAAGTAAAAACCAAGTGACCATTTGATAGGGGTGGTGTAGGTGGGATCTCGCATCAAGCAGGAGCATAGATTTGATCATTTCTACGGTCCTTCCAATTATAAGCTTCAAGTGGCTCAGCTCCAGCTCCAGGTTGAGAAAGGAGCAGACAGTTGTAGTCTCACTTTATCATCTCTTTCATACCTATTTCTCCTCCCCTTGGCACAGACCACAGAGCTCCATGGAGAAGGGGATCAGGATGAGTTCAGGCTTCACAAGCCCCGCGAGGTGTCTAGAGCCAACTCTTCTGCTTATGCTGGGGGAGAGGGAATCCATCATGGTCACCGTGGAATGCCCAGTTCACCTGCAGTTATGAGGTCTGCAGGGATGGCCAAAGGAGCAGCTAACAGGGCAGCCTCAGGCATGGCAGTAGCGGGATCAGCAACAAGCTCTACAGCAGGCTTGGCAGTGGCAGGAGCAAAAACAAGCTCTTCATCAGGTGCTCTGAGCTTAGCAGCAACCAAATCTACGAGCACAGGCCAGGTAAGCACGGCCCTGTCTGGAGCCACCGTCAAATGTCCGGGAGAAAGCGGATCCAACAAGGCCATCGCAGGTGCTGTCAATATATCCTCAGAGGGTACAAATGTGGCCTTGGGTGCTGCAAGCATGTCCTCAGTAGGTGCTTCTACCCTGACCACGGGGGCTGCCAGTATCTCCCCAGGGAGCAGCATGAGTGTGGTGTTTGCAGGCACCATGACAACTGGCACAGCTGCTGCAGAAAGATCTGGATGCCTAGTTGTAGGACCCCTTGTCTCCACCTTGCAGAGTGAAGGCTACATGAGTGAACGGGATGGAAGCCAGAAGGTCTCCCAGCCCAATGCTGAAACCCGGAAGGGAAAAAAAGAAAGAAGAGAAAAGAAGGACAGAACTTCCAGCAGGAAAAGTTCCCATCACCACAGGACAGGTGAATGTCACCACAGGACAGGTGAAGGTCACCACAGGAGAGGTGAACGTCACCACAGGACAGGTGAAGGTCACCACAGGACAGGAGGAAATAAGTCGACCCGGAAATCATCCTCCCATCGGTCCTTATCCGGCCATGACAAAAGAGATGACAGAAAGGAGAAGGGGCAGAGCCATGCAAGAAGCAGAGGACACAGCTCTCACAAGAGTGGTACCCATGGCTCTGCAGCAAGGGTGTCAAGGACAGCTCACAAATTGGGGAAGATCAAATCTGCAAATAGTTCAAGTGCTATAAGTAAGAAATCCAGTAAAATTGGCTCTTTCTTCAGGAACTTGAGAGCCATGCCTGGTTCAAAAACAGGGGTCCCATCACACGATAGAGAGGTAGACTTCGTGGCTAAGTCATTAGAGAAGTGCAACATAGAGACGAAGGTAGAGAAAACCCCAGATGGCAAAGACCTGGAGATCTGTAGCACCATGACATCTGAATCAATGGAGACCATAATCTTTGAAGCTAAATCCATTTAAATAGGAGACCAGGCAGGAATCTGCAGTGGAGACCCAGCCTCAGGGAAGTATCCCTAGAGTCAATTCCAGCTTTCTCTAATAAAGGAAACCATGCAACTCCAAAAGAAATGCTATCTTGTTTGAATGTCTATATCCCCTAGCCTGATAATGACCTCACAGTGGCTGCTGTGATGTGAGCCAAGCTACAGCCTGAGACCCCAGCCTCCAGTCAAACAACTTCACCTCCCATCCATGACCACCAGAGTCCGTATGAGTGCCATGCTTTGCTTCAACCCCTTTCTGCCTTTGGTTTCCCCAAGACCATGACTACAAGTCATAGACTATGGGCTGGAAAGCATCACCACTCCCATGTTCCCATGCTCTTCTTTCTCTTTCTCAAAGGTTCCTGATCACAGACTTTCAGCCCAGTCCTTAGACTGAAGACAGGACTCAGATCTCCTTGGGATAATTGAGAGATAAAGGGGATATAGCCACATTTGTAGACAATCAGAATGAGAAGTTTATCATCTAGATCAGGAATTGGCATCCTGAGGGCCAAATCTTGCCAACTAACTGGTTTTGTAAACAAAGTTTTATTGGAACATAGCTACAGCCATTCAGCTATAAATTGTCTACGGCTACTCTCTCATTAAAATGGCAGATTTGCATAGTTACAACAGAGACCTTATGGCCTACAAAGTCTAAAATATTTACCCACTGGCTCTTTACAGAAAAGGTTTGCCCACTCAACATCCAATCTTAACAATTCTTCCTCCTAAGTATATTCTTTGGAGAAACTCTCACATACGCTTGCCAGGAGACAACTAGGAAAATGTTGACAGTAAAACAATTTGTGATAGCAAAACCCTGGAAAAGCTCAAATGTTCATCAAACAGGAGGATCGATAAATTGTGGTATATGACTACAGTGCATATTAGATAACTCTGAAAATGAATACCAGCCATTCATGTTAGCACGGATGAATCTCACATCATATTGAATAATATAAGCAATAGAAAAATACATAGGATATAGTTCCATTTATAGAACAGTTAAAAAACAAGATCAAACAACATGTTTAGGGGTACATATTTACTGAGAGTGTGGAGAAAAACAAAAGAGTAAAACAACATTCAGAATAGTAGATATTGCTAGGGTGGAAAGCTGAGAGGGATGATCTGGGAAGGCACAGAGAACTTCAACAGGGTGGGGATTGTTCTATCAAGCAAAGGACTGTGTCCATGGTATCGTATTATGGAATCTTTTATTTTAACATCCCCAAAATCAGGATGGCTTTTAAATTCCATCAGCCAGGCAGAAGTTGCCACTTTAGAAGAATCTTAACAAATTTATCTCACTTACGTCTTCCTATTAATATATGTGTAAGAGAGATAGACAACAAAATAAGTTTGAAAGTTTTTTTCAGTGCAAAATAAAAATTCTGAATGAATAAATACTCAGAATTCAGGAACATAGAAAAGGCATAGATATATTGATGAGAAAGAATAATCCAAAGTGCTGTGTACAAATGGTATAATTATGTATGCATGTGGAAAATAATTCCAAAATTAAAAAATTATACCACACTAGAAGTGAGATTATAAATTTAACAAATGTCTATTGTGAAAAAGAAATGACATTGTTTTTTCAACTTAAAAGAAATTGTAAATGAGTTTCACAAGTCCATGAAAATCATTAAACTGTTAACAGGTGATAAAAGTTGGATTTGAGAAAAAATGATTCTGAGAACCAAGTGTGTTTGTATAAGCCTGGAGGTCATCCTCCCAGTCTTACTATTTTTTGCTCATTCTCTCTGACAATAGTGTCTACTAGGATGGAAGTTGAGTTTCCAGTAAAACTTGGGGACTTTCTCTGTAAAGCAAATCTGTGTGGCAAAGGTGGGGGAGGTGAGAAACAAGGTACTCTGGAAGGAGTGGTGGCTTGGGAGTATCAGGGAAAGTCCTTCTCAGTTGCTCTGGTAGTGGCTGGGAAATCCCACTTTGTGGTTTCTGATATACAAAGACCAACAGATGCTGGGGATTAAGATGTCCTTGGACTTGACTCTTGAAGCAGTGGGTACAAGTAGAAGGAGAGAAAGTGGCATGTCCTCCAAGACCTGACAGGCTTTGGAGAAGCCTCCTGGGAATGTCAGAGGTTTTGGGGTATGGGAGAGAGATAAAGGGGAACTCATTCCTAAGCCTTTGACTCAGTCCCAAATTTATACTATGACAGAGACTGAATTATAAAAGATACAGATGACTTAATCACATGATTCTGTAGACCATGGATTTGTCTTTTATCCTTGTTTTAGTCTTATTCTATGCATTCCTACTTCTATACCCTAAAGGGCTTCTTTAATACAAACCTGTTTGTCCACCATGCAGAGTGTTAGCTGAGCAGACCCATTATTTACACAAATGGCACCAAAGTAAAATGGAGGTGGAGACTTGCACACTACAATGTGCTCTGCCAGGCACTTTCTCTGTATTTCCTTTTCTATCTTAACAGCTCATCAAGAGACTCATGCACTAAATACTTACAAATTTCAAAGCAAAGACCTCTTCCTCCTGAGGGAGATATCAATTGGGACATCAAGTCAATACACTCTATCAGATAAAGTCAATATTGTTGACAGCAATATTCATCACCATGGTAGCTATTCTGCTGCTGCAAGTGCAATGAAGCAGTGGATGGCTGATTACTAATCAGCGTCCCAAACCTTAAAGACTGGCACACACATATGAGACAAGAAAAGGATCTTTGGCCAGCCACAAAGTAAGGTCATTCATGGGGCTGTTGTGATGAAATGGAGTCTTTCAGACACAAGATGTGCTATGGTGGGAAGAAACAAAGTGCCTCAAAATATCGAATGCGGTGTCATGACTGACAGAGTAAAAGTGATGTGAGAGAATGCAGCAGGGACAGTCCACACAAGACTTTGAGGTCATGTAAAGGATTTTAACTTCTGAACTAGAGTAGTAGAAAGCCACTGAAATGTTTTATTTATTTATATTTAAAGATTTATTTATTTGAGAGAGCAAGTGCATGTAAGCACAAGTGGGGGGAGGGGCAGAGGGAGAGGATCTTCAAGCTGACTCTGTGCTGAGTACAGAGCCTGACTGGGGGCTTGATTCCACAACCCATGAGATCATGACCTGAGACAAAACCAAGAGTCAGATTCTTCACCAGTTAGAATTGGGCTCAGCAGCAGAACGGAGGTGAAAGAGGAAAGAATCTGTGAACGGGATGAAAGAATAATCAAAACTATCCAATATGAACTACCCAGAGAAAATAGACTGGAGAAAAAAATGAACAGTGCTTCAGGGACCTAGAACTAAAGGTCCAATACTCACATTATTGGAGCCCTGGATGGAGAAGAGAAAAGGTGGGGCTGAATAGATGCTAGAAGAAATAGTGGCTGATAACATCCAAATTTGGCAAGAGATACAAACCTACAGGTTCAAAAAGCTGAGTGGATCAAAACATGAAAAACCTAAAGAAATCCACGGTTAAATTTCTGAAAATATTTCTTAAAAATATTTCTGAAAATATTTCTTAAAAAATATTAAAAGCATCTAGACGAAAATGATAGTCTAACTATACAGAAGACAATTTGATAGACAGTGGATTTATTATCTGAAACTAAGGAGGATGGAAAAAAGTAACACAATGTTTTTCAAGTGCTGAAAGAAAAGAATGGAAAACCTAAAAGCCTATGCCCAGTAAAAATATCCTCCAGGATATTTATTTTATGAAGCTAGTGTTATTCTGAGAACAAAACCAAAGGTAGTAAGTTAAAAAAAAAAGACCATTACCATTCATGAATATGGATATAAAAATTTCTAACAAAATATTAGCAAATAGAATTCAGCAATATATAAAAAGAATACTATACAATGACCAAGTGAAGTCCTCCTAGGATCAGGAACAAGGCAAAGATGTCCATTCTCACCACTTTTATTCAACAGAGTGCTTGGGTTTTAGGCAGTGTAATAAGCAGAAAATAAAATAAAAGGCATACAGATTAGAAGGGAAAAAATAAAACTGCCCTCATTTGCTGAATACATGATTATGTATGTTGAAAATCCCAAGCAATCTACAAAAACGTTCTAAAAAATAGGTGATAAAAAGGACATAAAATAATAATAAATAAAAAGTGAGGTCAAGTTTGCAGAATACAAAGCCAATCACATTTCTATATATTACTAATGAACTCATGAAAAATTTTAAAATTAAAAATACAGTACAATTTACAATAACAAAATACTTGTATGTAAATCTAAGAAAACTTATACAGAATTTATATGCTGAAAATGATACAATGTTGAGGAAAGAAATCAAAGATCCAAGTAAATGGAGAGACATACCATGTTCGTGGATTGGAAGTTTCCAAAATTTCAGTTTTCTCCAAATACATATATAGGTTTAATTCCTATTAAAATCCCAGAGAAATATTTTGTAGATATAGATGAAATTAGAGAAAGAGAAAGCACTAGAATAGCAAAAAAAAATTATGAAAAAGAAGAATAAAGTGGGAGGAACAATCTACTTAATAACAGGACTTTGTTACACAGCTACAGTACTCAAGACTGTGTTATGTGTGGAGGGATAAGACTCAAAGGTAAGTGGAACAGAATACAGAATCTAGAAATAGATTATACAAACATTCCCAACAGATTTTTGATAAAGGTGCAAAAGCGATTTAATGGAAGAAAGAGTGCCTTTTCTACATATGGTGCTGGAGGAATTTGACATCCATAAGCAAAAAAATAAATCTTGACCTAATTTTACACATTATTAAAAAGAGAACTCAAAATATATCACAAAATTAAGTGGAATGTAAAACTATAGAACTTAGGGGGAAAAATAGAAGATAATCTTTCGGACCTAGGTTTGGGCAGAGTTCTTAGACATAACACCAAAAGAATAATCCATAGAAGGGAAAACTGAGAAATTTGACTTTATTAAAAAATAAAACTACTTGCTCTTTGAGTGATCCTGGTAAGACAATGAAAAGACAAGCTTCAAACTGGGAGAAAATATTTGCAAAAGACACATTTGATAAATGACTGTTTTCTAAAATATATAGAGAACTTTTGAAATTCAACAATAAGAAAACAAACAACCCAATGAAAAAATGGTGAAACATCTTAACAGATACCTCACCAAAGAAGATACACACATGGCAAATTAACAACAACAACAAAAATCGCCCCACATTATATGTCATTGGGGAAGTGCAGAGTAAAACAACAAGATACCACAGCACACCTATTAAAATGACTGAAATCCCAAACACTGACAACACCAAGTGCTGGTCAGGATGTGGAGCGACACTTACTCAATGCTGGTGGGAATCCACAATGGTACAGCCACTTTGATAGTGGCGGTATTTTACAAAACTAAACACACTCCAATCATATGATCTAGCAATTGTGTTCCTTGGTACTTAGCCAAAGGAGTTGAAAATTTATATCCACACAACCCTGCACATAAATAGCAGCTTTATTCATAATTGCCTAAACTTGGAAGCAACCAAGATATTCTTTAGAGGTAAGTGGATAAACTGTGGTACCTCCAAATGTGGAATATTATTCAGCAATAGAAGGAAATGAGCTATCAAACTATGAAAGGACGTGAAAGAAACTTAAATGCATATTACTAAGTGAAAGAAGCCAATCTAAAAAGGTTACATACTATATGATTCCAACTATATGACACTCTGGAAAAGGCAAAACTATGGAGACTGTAAAAAGATTAGTGGTCACCAGGGGTTTAGAGGAAGAGAGGAATAAATAGGTTAAGTCCAGGGAATTTTTAGGACAGTAAAACTTCTGACACTCTAATTGTGGATACATGTCATTATATATTTGTCAAAACCCATAGACATTTAGCACCAAGAATGAACCCCAATGTAATCGATGGGCTTTGTGTAACAATGATGTGCCAATGTTGGTTCATCAGTTGTAGCATGTACCAGTCTGGTGGAGAATGTTGATGGTGGGGAAAGCTATGAGTAGCTGGGGGAAGGGGTTATATAGGAACTCTACACTTTCCACTCAATTTTGCTATGAGCCTAAAACTCTAAACCTGTAAACCTGAAAGCTCTAAAAAATAGAATCTACTTAAAAATTGTGCTTAGAGAGCTTTTCAGTTATGGAATTACAGAACTTTCTCCTGAAACCTGGAGAGATTTTTTTTCCCCCATTGGACATGACTGTGCACATGAGCTTTGAAATATGTGAGATTGCTATCTCTAAGGTGTATATACTCAACGATACATACATAGGCCAATACCAATAGAACTAATAGATATCAAATCTTTAAAAAAAAACTTAGAAGCCATATGATTCAGTGATTTCCAAACTTTTGGTACAGTTTGAACTTTAAAATTTTTTTGGTATGAAAACTTACATGAAATATAGCAAACAAAGAGAGGAAGGTGTAGGTGATCCACTTGAAGGTGCAGATAGAGTGCCAGGGCTAAGCTTAAGCTCTACCAGTTAAGCTGCCCTTAGCCTCAGGACACCTGGAAAGCATTTCCATGACTTAGATGCTGCTGATTTTGCCTGAGATTCTCATTTTGCTTCGAGAAGTTATGGCCTGCCTAAGGTTATCTAACAGACTGGTTGAACTCTGGTCTTCTGACTCTCAGACCAGAGCTTTCTCCACTCTGATTAAAGTGGAAGGTTCCTCAGCCCAGGTTAACATGTGCTGGGGGACAAATTGGGACTCAGGTGTCAGAACCGGAGGAAGATGATAAGGGGACAAAGGAAAGTAGATTCAGAAGGAAGACAGCCAAATCCTGCATAAGTCACAAACACTGGAGTCTGTACAAATAGGGTAAAGGAGACTGTGGGAGTCTGAATTCACAAAATCTGTCTCCACTCTTTGGAGGCCCAAGGTTCTAAGAGAAGTTCATTTTGGACCTGAAATAGGTGGAACCAAGTGGCTAAAGATAACTGTAGAGAAACAGCTTCTGGACTGGTAGCGTGTTGGGCCACCTACCTGCAGCCCCTCAGATAGTAGCTGGCATTTTGTAGATGAGCAATATATACTGGTGAATGAACAAGTTTGTTAGGATACAAATGTATCATCAAACTCTAAAAATCTCTCTAAGAGGGTATTGCCATCCATACTTTCAGAAAAATAATTCTGATCTTTGAATGATAGAGTTCCATGGAAAGGCCTCTCCTCTTTAAACAATAGTATGCAAACTACTGATCCTGTCTTTATTTAAAATTATAATATTTTGGGACATCTAGGTGGCTCAGTGGTTGAGCATCTGCCTCAGGTTGTGATTCCCTGTGACTCCCCACAGGGAGCCTACTTCTTCCTCTGATTATATCTCTGCCTCTCTGTGTCTCTCATAAATGAATAAATAAAATCTTTAAAAAAAATAAAATTGTAATGTTTTATCAATCATGGATTTTTTGCTTTAATTTTTATTTTTAAAGCATTGCATTAAATAGTATTTATCTTTACAGAATTTTGCTTCTCCTCCTTAATTTTGCATCTGAGGCAAGTGCCTCACACTTGACCCTAGTCCCAACCCAGATGTGAAGTGATATCAAAAGCGAGCAGGGGGATCCCTGGGTGGTGCAGCGGTTTAGCGCCTGCCTTTGGCCCAGGGCGTGATCCTGGAGACCCGGGATCGAATCCCACGTCGGGCTCCCAGTGCATGGAGCCTGCTTCTCCCTCTGCCTGTGTCTCTGCCTCTCTCTCTCTCTCTCTCTCTGCGACTATCATAAAAAAAAAAAAAAAAAATTAAAAAAAAAAAAAAAAGCGAGCAGGTCATAATTGTACACGCTTGCCATTCAGAAGACATGGAGTTTTTCTTCTTTCTTTTGCTTTTATTCCATAACCATTTTTCAACAAAAATATATTTAGCCCTGGCTATGTGGGAGGCAATGCTGGGAATGTCAAGGTTGATGCCAGGTAAATCAGGCACTGAGCTGTTGCCACATAAATAAAGCAGGTGGATAATTATGACTTAAGGAAGAGAGGTGCTACAAGTACAGAAAAGAGGCTATAAGAGGGTATAGAGGTAATTTTTATTTGGGTGAACTTGGAGAAACCTTCTGTAGAAGGTCACATTTGAGATGGACCCCAAAGAAGGACCTTAAGTTAGTTGGATATAGCCTAGATTCTTGGGGGAATGTGTAGGAAATAATTCAAGCAACCAATGAAATGGGTAGATTTTGTGATGATTCAAAAACAGTTACAATAATGGTATGGCTACTTTTTCTTTGGTGAAATTCCACATAATAATGTAAATGTGGACTTTAACCACAGTAACAGCTACAACAAATAATTCAAAGGGGCTTACCTGACTTTTGTGGGATTCTAAATCCTTTTCAAGTTCTTCAGCTTGCAAGAGCTGAGATTGGCTCTCCCTGGGACCTCATATGTGGGACACAAGTCTTGCCCTTGTAAAACAAATTATAAACTGGAGATCACTCCCAAATGCCAGGGTTACTGCTGCCCCCTGCTGCCATGGAAAGGGGTAGCAAGCAAAGCAAACTTCTGGCATCCTCCCCTCCCACTGGCCACAGGCAGGTTGGGTGGAGATGGTTGTTAGTGATAAGGTGTGTAGTACCCCTAAGACAACAACATGAAAATGGTGATTATGAATTGAAACTATATTGAATAGCAGTGGTGAGAGTGTACATCCCTGTCTTGTTCCTGATCTTAGGGGAAAGGTTCCCAGTGCTTCCCCATTGAGAATGATATTTGCTGTGGGCTTTTCGTAGATGGCTTTTAAGATGCTGAGGAAAGTTCCCTCTATCCCTACACTCTGAAGAGCTTTGATCAGGAATGGAAGCTCTATTTTGTCAAATGCTTTCTCTGCATCTACTGAGAGGATCATATGGTTCTTGTTTTTTCTCTTGTTGATATGATCAATCACATTGATTGCTTTACGAGTGTTGAACCAGCCTTGCATCCCGGGGATAAATCCCACTTGGTCATGGTGAATAATCTTAATGTCCTTTTGGATCCAATTGGCTAGTATCTTGTTGAAAATTTTTGCATCTGTGTTCATCAGGGATATTGGTCTATAATTCCCCTTTTTGGTGGGCTCCTTGTCTGGTTTTGGAATTAAGGTGATGCTGGCCTCAGAACGAGTTTGGAAGTACTTCATCTCTTTCTATCTTTCTGAACAGCTTTAGTAGAATAGGTATGGTTTCTTCTTTAAACGTTTGATAGAATTCCCCTGGGAAGCCATCTGGCCCTTGACTTTTATGTCTTGGGAGGTTTTTGATGACTGCTTCAATTTCCTCCCTGGTTATCGGCCTGTTCAGGTTTTCTATTTCTTCCTGTTCCAGTTTTGGTAGTTTGTGGTTTTCCAGACATGCGTCCATTTCTTCTGGATTGCCTAATTTATTGGCTTATTTACAACTGCACCCAAAAGCATAAGATACCTAGGAATAAACCTAACCAAAGAGGTAAAGGATCTATACCCTAAAAACTACAGAACACTTCTGAAAGAAATTGAGGAAGACACAAAGAGATGGAAAAATATTCCATGCTCATGCGTTGGAAGAATTAATATTGTAAAAATGTCAATGTTACCCAGGGCAATTTACACATTTAATGCAATCCCTATCAAAATACCATGGACTTTCTTCAGAGAGTTAGAACAAATCATTTTAAGATTTGTGTGGAATCAGAAAAGACCCCAAAGAGCCAGGGGAATATTAAAAAAGAAAACCATAGCCGGGAGTATCACAATGCCAAATTTCAGGTTGTACTACAAAGCTGTGGTCATCAAGAAGCCAGTGTGGTACTGGCACAAAAACAGACACATAGATCAATGGAACAGAATAGAGAATCCAGAAGTGGACCCTCAACCTTATGGTCAACTAATATTCGACAAAGCAGGAAAGACTATCCAATGGAAAAAAAGTCTCTTCAATAAATAGTGCAAAAATGAGTGAAAATATCAGTGAGGTTGACAAAATATGAGAGACACCTAACTCTGGGAAATGAACAAGGGGTAGTGGAAAGGAGGTGTGTGGGGGGTTGGGGTGATTGGGTGCTGGGCACTGAGGGGGGCACTTGGTGGGATGAGCACTGGGTGTTATGCTAAATGTTGGCAAATTGAACTCCAATAAAAAAATAAAAAAAAAGAATTGAAACTATACAGCAAACTTGGGGGAACGATGCATTAGCCATGATCACCCAAAATGCATTATTTAAACAATATATATGAGCTGATAAGAATCATATGGCAGGAAGAAACAGGGACTGGAGATGAAAAATGTAATTTTCTCGCCTTAATTTTTCTGCCTGGGCTGGTTAACAATGTAATTGGCTAGTGTGAATTCAGAGATTATTTTTTTTATGAACTTGTCTACCTAAAGTTATTGTATGTAAACTATTCCTTAGCAACCTAATCTTAAAAAATCAACAATGTAGAGAAAAAAAAAAAACTGCTGCCATTTAGACTCAAATGTGATGTCCTTTATGATGTGTCAGGCTCCTAAAGGCAAGATGCTAGTAAGACCAACAAAATTAAAATCAGGGTAAATTGTGCTAGAACAATTGGACTCCCAAATCCAAAAAAAAATAAAAAATAAAAAATAAAATAAAAAGTAAAAGGAAGAGGAAGAAAAAGAATGGAATAAAAGAGAAAGAAAGAAAGAAAGAGATGGAGAAAGAAAACATGGGAAAAATCTTTGTGACTTTGGATTAGGCAAAGATTTCTTGGATAGAAAGCAAAAAGTATAAACCATAAAAAGAAAACAACTGCTAAACAGAACTTCTTCAAAACTTCTGTTTTTTGAAAGACACTGTTAAGAAAATAAAAAGATTAACACAGACTTGGGAGGAAATATTTACAAAACCCATATCTGATAAAAGATTTACATCCTGGGTGTGTGTGCGTGCACCTGCCATCTTACAACAAAATAGTAAGAAAACAAAAAAGCCAGTTAAAAAAGTGGGCAAAAAATTTAAACAGGTAGTTTGCCAAAGAAGGTACATACGGCAAATATGTACACAAAAGATATTCAACACTAGGGAAATGTGAACTAAAGTACTACATAGCTATGAAAGCATAGCTTTTTGTAAAAGCAAAATACCAAGTGCAGTTGAAAGTACAGAGTAACTGCAAGTCTCATAGTTTGCTAGTAGAAATAAAAAATGATACAGCCTCTTTAGAAAACTGCTTGACACTTATATAGCTAAATATATAACTATTATATGGCTTAGCAATCCCATTCCTATGTAGTTGTTCAAAAGAAATGAAAACATACATGTATATGAATGTTTATAGGAAAATAACCCAAATGTCTACCGACTGGTGAATGAATAAATGAATTTTGGTGCATCCACACAATGGAATACTCCTTACCTAGAAAAAGGAACAAACTATAGATACATTCAACAACACTGGTCAACCTCAAAAGTTTTTGTGCTATGTGAAATGTCCACATACCGTATGACATCATTTATAGGACATTCTGGAAAAGGCAAAGCCATATGAACAGAAATCAGATGAGTGGTTACTAGGAACTGGGATAGAAGGGGAGGAGTGAATACAAAGGGGCACAAAAAGAATTGCTTGGGGTGATAGAAGTATTCTGTATCTTAATTCTGGTGGTGGTTGTTCTAGGACAGTATGTATTCATCAAAACTCATTGAACTGAAATTAACCTGAAGTTAATTTTATTGTGTGTAAATTATTCCTCAACAACCTAATCTTAAAAAAAAATCAATGGGGTACAGAAAATACTTCTGTAGCCATTTAGGCTCAAATAATAAATAGTAATGTCTTTTATGATGTGCCAAGCTCCTAAAGGTAAGATGCCAGTTACTGTGGACCCCTGCCTATTTCTGCCCCTCATCTAGCACTCTTTTTCTTTGATCATTAGTATAGAACATGCAGGCCCCCTCTTTATCTATAACTTGGAAAGATCACAGCAGCCTCGGGTTCTTTGTACTTGCTCTCTTTCAGGTCTTTCCATGGTTGTCTCCTTGACATCCCTCATGTCTTATCTCCAAAGTCAGTTCTGGGAGAGGCTTCCCTGATCACTCTCAATAAAGCAGCTAGCCCCCTGCACCACATAATTATCATGTTATTTTGTATTTTTTTCCTTCATAGCCCTATCACTATCTGAAATTATTTGTTTGCATGTTGCTCTCTGTGTCTCTCCATTAGAAGGCAAGGCTTTGTCTTTTTTTCCTTCTAGAACAGTGCCTGGCATAGCAGACATACAGTAAAGATTTGTCAAATCAACATATTCCTTGTCAAGCTATAGAAGGCATCTTTGATGAGTAAAGATTCTGAAAATATAGCCACATAAATAAATATTTATTACATGCTACATTTTTACTAGCCCCTTTCACAATATGAGTTTCATATCATTATTTATTTGTAGTTTACTGTAAAGAACACTAGACTGAGAGTCAAGAGTTCTGGATTCTAGCCTTAATCTAGCTACTACCTGAAAGACACTACACCTTTGGGTCCAGCAATTCAATTTCCAGGAATTTATCTTGGGAAAAAGATTGAGCAGGAGTACAAACAGATATGTACCGGGATTAATACCCAGTGTATTAATAATAGAAAAAACATAGAGGAAGGTAATTTCACACAATGGGGCTTTGGCTAAATAGACTGTGATTTATCCTTCAAGGTCGCACTGTGAATTCACTCGAAAATGATGACTGAATTAATTTTGTTATACAATAAATGTCCATTGGCCAATTTCAGCCACCATTCTAGGTGTGAGGATGTATCAGTGAATGAAACAAAAACCCTAGTGAACCTTGTATTTTAATGGGGATGAAAGGCAATAAAAATAAATGTACTTTATAATGTGATATCACATGATGGTACATTCTATGAAGAAAGGATGATGCATAGTAAAGGGATTGGGGAACCCTCTAAGAGACCCCACTGTTTTCTATGGTGACCAGGAAAGACCTCTCTGAGCAGGTCATATCTGAGCAGAGACCTGAATGAAGTGAGAAAGTGAGGCATGTAAATATCTGTGGCAGAGAGTTCCAGGCAAAGACAATGCCCCTGAGGCAGAAGTTTATGGTGGCAATTTTGAGGGAAAGAAATAAGGCCTGTAGCTGGAAAAGTGTGAGAATGGAAACAACAGTAGGAAATTAAACTGGGGAAGTAGCCAAGGAGTTGGTTTTGTAGGGCCTTATAGAGGACATTAGATTTTATTGTCAAGATGAGAGAAAACCTTGGAGAATTTTGAACAAAGGAGTGGTCAGATCTGTCTTATATTTTAAGACTGTGATAAATAAGCTAGGGGAGGACAAAAGTTGGAGCAAGGAAGCAATTTAGAAGGCTATTTCAGAAGTCCAGTTTTCAGTCCTGTGCCATGGACTAGGGCCATAGCAGTGGGAATGGTGAAAATTAGTTATATTTGGGACTTTTACTTATTCTAAATAAAACGAATACAAAGGCAGGTATGGTAGTTTCAGTGGCCTATGGGAGGAAGAGGAGTAAAAGATAAATTTTTGGAGTTGAGTCTTTGTAGTTGAGTGAAGTGCACTTGAATAAAGATGTTGGATAAGGCGGGGTCTGAGTACAAAGGAGAGTATGTTGCCAGGGCCTGGATACCACCTCGTTCCTACCACGTGGATGAGATCGCATGAAGAAGTGAGAACTGAGTCCTGGGGAAATTTAAAGGATCAAATGTGCCAAATGTTGCTGCAGGTGGAGTAAAATGAAGACTAGGAATGAGCATGGGAGGTCTTGGTGTAGGTTGCATTGAGTAAGGAAAGGGTTAAGGTCTAGGCAGGGACAAAGAGGAGGCCCCTAACTCTCTTGAGGAGGCTCATGAAGGGGGCTGGAGTTGGGGTGGCTTTGTGACCAGGCTCACAAAAATCCCAGATCTGGAGAAATGCTGAGGCTGACATAACCAGAGATAAGGGAACAAACCAGACCGCCTGGCCCTGAATGTTAGGGAGTATTTTTTTTTTTTTTTTTTTTCCTGTGGGCAGCTACATTGTAATCACAGAAAATGACTATACCTCAAAGAAGTAAGTCATGTTATCAGTAGTCTTTGCTCAAACCAAGCCGGCACAAGAATTTCAAGGCCACATGCTTTCTGGTCAGTTCTCAATAAAAGACTGCCAGTAAAAGCCCACAGTGGCAACCCATTTGGGACCTCTTTCACTCTAGAGAGTTTTTTCTTTCATTTCTGTTCTCCCTTTCACTTAGTCAACTTTCACGTCACTTCACCCTTTGAACACCCATGGGGTTCATTCTTTGACTCTGTGAGACAAGAACCCTGCAACCCTGTAACAACATTGGATGAGTGGGGAAGAAAAGTCTGATTGGGGTATGCTCACAAGTGAATGGATTTCTTCAACAAATACACTGATGTGGTATGGAGATGGAAAAGACTATTAAAAAGAAAACCATAGAGGAGTGCCTACGTGGCTCAGTTGGTTTAGTGTCTGGCTCTTGGTTTTGGCTCAGGTCACGATTTCAGGATTGTGGGATCAAGCCTCGACAGGCCCCATGCTCAGTGGGGAGTCTGCTTCTCCCTCTCACTCTGCCCCTCTCCCTGCTCACGTGAGCATGTATGCTCTCTTTTTCTCTAAAATAAGTGAATAAATCTTAAAAAAAAAAAAAAAAAGAAAGAAAGAAAACCACCCCAGGATAGCAAACCAAGACTTAATTGCAGTTTCAACCTTTCCAAGAGTAGAATTTTAAATCAATCAATCTAGAATTTTCTGATCAGCACCAAATGAGGTAATCTATGGCACGGGCCATTGTTCCCCACTCCCAAAGGAAGATGAGGTAATCTTCAAAATAAGGCCCTGCTCTTCCCCCTCAAGGATTGTGACCTTGTGTGAAACAAACCTTTCCTTTGCTAATAACTTCCTTGCTCCACCCTCCTTTCTAGAAAAATGTTCCACTTGGCACAAATCCTTGGAGTTCCCCATTACTTGCTAGATGGGATTTTGCCCAATTGATGAATAGATTAAAAAATCCAATTAGATCTCTTAAATTTACTGGGTTAAATTTCTGTTACTTAACAGAAACTTTAGAATCAAAGATTAAAGGTAGTTGAAAGACACATCAGCCAGTTACAAAGGCTTATTGGATCCTGAAGCAATTGTTATCCAAATAAGGACTTGATTTTTATGATTTTTTTTTAAGAGAGGTAAGGGGGGGGGGGTGTGGAGCAGAGGGCAGGAGAGAGAGAATCTTAAGCAGGCTGCAGGCTGAGCACACAGCCTGACATGGGGCTGTCTCATGACCCCAAGATCAAGAACTGAGCTGAAATTGAGAATCAGAAGCTTAAACAATTGAGCCACCTAAGTGCCCTTGATTTTGATGAATTTAAATAATTACTAATTTATTTTATTTTTTTTAAAAAAGATTTTATTTATTCATGAAAGACACAGAGAGACAGGCGGAGATGTAGGCGGAGAGACAAGCGGGCTCCATACCTGGAGCCTGTCGCAGGACTTGATCCCAGGACCCTGGGATCACTACTTGAACCAAAGGCAGACACGGAACCACTGAGCCACCCAGGCACCTCTACTAACTTATTTTTAAATGATATAACATCTGTATCCTTATGGGGGAAAATGAGAGTCCTATTTTGGACGTGTATATTAAAACGAAATAATGTCTAGATCTAATGGGTAGATATAGATTGAAGGTGGATAATGAGTACACTTTTTTTTTAAAGATCTTATCTATTTGAGGGAGGAAGAGAGAGAGAGAGCAAGAGCAGTGTGAGGGGAGGGGGAGAAGCAGATTCCCTGCTGAGCAGGGAGCCCAAGTAGGGCTTGATCCCAGGACCCTGGGATCACGACCTGAGCTGAAGGCAGAGGCTTCACCCACTCAGCCACCTAGGCGCCCCCTACTTTTGCATATACTCGGAATCCCGTTCTTTTCTAAAAAATGAAACCAAGTAATCTTATTTTAGAGGCAAAGTTGAAAACTTTTATCAGAATAACAATTTTCTTTTATGTCCAGTATGCTCTCGTCAGATTTCCACGAATTTATAAGTTTGTTACTTCTTCTGAAAATTACCTCCCAAAAACTTTGATACATTTTTTGTTACCTGGAAACATAGCTATGTTTCAATTCCTAAATGAAAATAAATATGAATGTGAAGAAATAGAAACTGAGAATGCTATGAATTCCCGATCTCGTTCATAAATATTTCCAGATTGAAAATAAATGTAATGTTATTTTGGACAGTAGGATTAGAGTCGATCTAATTTTTAAAAATCGGCTTATCTGCATTTTCTAATTTTCATGTAAGGCAAACGGATAAGTTAATTTTAGGTGTCCAAAAAAAAAAAAAAGATAACAAAGGAGCGAAGCTACCAGTTGCAGCTTTTACTGATAGAAAGTACTAGCACAGACACCCCCACGCCCGAGGCCGCCGGCGACCCGACCGCCGAGGGCGCGAGGAGATACGCGCAGGCGCAGTAGCAGGGTATTGGTTGGAGGCGGGACTAGAGCGGCGGCTAACATACAGTTCTCTCAGCCAATCAAGGGGCAGTGTCAGGGGCTTCTTCCTGGAGGAGGTGGCCGGAAGTCGGCTTTCGGTTGCGGAGGCGAAGGCGGCTCCAGCGTCAAGCCTGGGCTGAGGTAAGTGGGCGGCGACGGCTTGCGGCTTCGTGCCGCGTGCGTCTCGCCTTCCGGACCCCGCGGCTCCCCCAGGGCCGGCTGGGAATGGGGGAAGCCTGGCGCGGACACGCTCCGTCACCTTCCTCTCCCACATCCCTCGGAGATGCGGCCTCGCTGCTGCTCGCGGGGAGCCGGGCGGAAGGTGCCGTCGGCGCGGCGCGCTCGGGGCTTCCTCCGTGGGGGAGCCCTGAGTTCCAGTCCCGCGCCGCGGGTGTGCTGAGCCGGGCGGACGTGGCGGGCCTCGGACCCCGGACCCCGGGCCTTGCCCGCGCTCGTCGGGGATGGAGCCTGAGGTCGGCCGCGGTAGTGCGGGGTGCAGGAGGCCGCGATCCCAAGCCTGGTGGCCACGTCGAGGGGGAGGTGTTCGGGGGCGGGGCGGGACCCTGGACTGCCTTCCTGTCGGCTGAGCCCCACGGAAGGGGGGTCTGGGGTCCGGTCACCGGCCGTGACGCTTGGCGCCGGTTTCAGTGGAGACACCGCCTCGGAAGAGTTGGCCCCAGAGAAGCGGTGGAGGAATGAGCAGAATCGGTGCGACTCGTCAGGTTGCTTCCGTGGGCGAGCCTGCCCTGGGCCGCGGAAAGGAGCCGGGATGAGGAGCGTTGCCGTGGACGCGCTAGCCCCGACGCGGCGCAGGCGGCCCCTCCGGGACGCGGAGTCTTCCTCTGGCGAAGGAAGCTGACAGGCGTGTGAGGAAGACTGAGAGGCTTTTTTTTTTTTTTTAAATTTTTTTTTTTTAAAGATTTTATTTATTTATTCATGAGAGACCCAGGCAGACGGAGAAGCAGGCTCCTTGCAGACGTGGGACTCGATCTCGGATCCCCGGATCCCGCCCTGAGCCACCCAGGCGTCCGCCGAGAGGCTTTAAAGCGTGCCAGTCACGTGGGACTGGGAACCTGCACGTTGAATAGAGGAGTGCTCGTGGCTTGTGGCGTGGGGAGGCGCGGAACCGGGCGCCCAACTAAAAATGCTTGAGTGAGGCAGAGCCTGGGCTGTCTCTACAGTCGCTTTTGAAGTAACCAGATCAATGCTAATTCTCTGATTTTGGTAGTAATCACATAGAAACACTGTTTATCACCCCCACCTCCACCCCCCACTCCCCGCAAGCAGTTTTACCCCTTTTACTCGAGGGCCGCCTTACATTACAGAGAAATATTTTATCCACTCCTCATATTGATGAAGTCATGGATGATTTCCGGCTTTTCCTACTCTTTTCAAACCTCGCTGCATTAAACACCCTTGGTGCACATTTTTATGCACTTGTGACGTAGGACAGATGTTAGGGTTTGAAACCAACAGCCAAGAAAGAGTTCTTGAGACGTCTGTGGTGCAAAAAAGTGTTCTTTATTGAAGCATGAGAGGGCAAGACCCTTGGACAGAAAGAGCTGCCCTGGGAGAGTGCGACCTCTGCTGGCATCCAGCGCCTGTCGCATGGAAGGTGTTCTAATATTTGTTGAATGATGGAGTATTTGAAATCTCGATAGTCCGTTAGATGAAAAGTATTCTTTTTAAAACTTTGCTTTTAGAAGTATATTAGTCTGAATAATTTTCTGCTTTTATTCAGCATTTGCATTTCCCTTGTCTTTTTTTTTTTTTTTTTTTTTAAGATTTTATTTACTTGAGAGAGAGGGAGCTAGCCCAGCGTGGGGAAAGGCAGAGGGAGAAGGGAGAAGCAGATTCCCTGCTAAGCTGGGAGCCGGATGCGGGCTCAATCCCAGGACCCTGAGATCAGGACCTGAATCCATGACTTGAGCCAAAGGCAGAAGCTTAACCGACTGAACCACCCGAGCCCTCCTCCTTGTCCTCTTTTGTCTATTATTCTGTTTTAAAAAACGGATGTTAAAAAAAAAAAACTCAATCAGTGGGCCTTTATTGAGGATCTTTTAGGTGTTGAGGTGCTGGAGATGGAGTTGTGTATTCGGCAGTTCCTGAAGTCCTAGTGCCCTCCTTCCGGTGGGAGTGGAGTCAGAAAATAAATTTTTGAAAAGTCAAAATAAAATTTCCAATATTTGCCCTGTTAGCTTGCAGGCATTTTTCTCCCAAAAGAATGGGATTGTCTTTTAATTTTGCTTATGATAATTTTCCTGTGTGGAATTTTTAGACTTATTTTTGGTAGAACTGTTGGTCTTCTGTAGGAGCCTTAAAACTTGGTAGTTATTTTTGTGTTTTTTTTGTTAGGTTGTAAGTGGCACTAAGATGGAAGCAATGTTTTTTTGTTTATCCTTGATAATGTAGAGTAGTGTTTAAGATACTATGGTTCTGAATCCTTCCTCTACTACTTAATCTGTGACTTTATGCAAGTGGTTCAACCTGAATGCTTTATGAGCCATCCAGGAGATCAGGCAGTTTGGATTAGAGCTAGAAAGTACAGAGTCATAAACACAGAACAGGGCTTCTCCACTTTGGCACAATATTTTGACATTTGGGGCTGGGATAATTCCTTTTTGGGGGCTGTCATACGCATTGTAAGTGTTCGGCAGCATCCCTAGCCTCTACCAATTAGATGCCAGTAACACCCCATCCCCCAGTTGTGACAAGTAAAAATATCTCCAGACCTTGCCCTATGTTTCCTGGTGGGCAAAATTGCCCTTGGTTGAGAATGACTGGTAGAAATGGTGTTAAAAGCCAGGGAATTAACTGATAATCACCCAAGGGAGAATATAAAACAGAAGTCTAAAACTATTGGCCCACAGACCACAAAGATTGTAGATAAGTTCTTTTTGACCTCACAAGACTTGACCATTTCTAGAACTAATTACCAGTATTTAAAAATTGAGAGATTCTGCATGAAATCTGGATTTTTGCCCTCTTTTAAGAAATAAACTGGGGAGCAATGAGTCTTCATTCCCATATGAAAGCTAATGGCTGGAGACTTTGAGATTTGGCATGCTTATTCATCTGGATCATTGTCCCAGAGTGCTTCACTGTTTATGTTACCTGCAGTTTTGGCACTTGAATTTCTGATTCCCTAATTTAGAGTGAGAAGAGGGCCCCCAGAGCAA
Source organism: Canis aureus (assembly GCF_053574225.1). Lineage (NCBI taxonomy): Eukaryota > Metazoa > Chordata > Mammalia > Carnivora > Canidae > Canis > Canis aureus. The sequence continues at coordinate 54,843,529 of NC_135614.1, forward strand.
CACTCTGAGGCATATAACATTAAAATTTGGGTAGAGGAAAGGCACTAAACGGGATTGAGAGGGAGTGGCCAGTGAGATGGGAGGAAAACCTAAATGTAGGCTCATGGAAGCTGAGGGAGAAGGGAAGTGTGTTGAAAAAGAAGAAAATACTGATGAAAGATTGAGTAAAATCACTTTAGAAAAATATCCATTGATTTGCGGTGATTGTTGATGACTTTGAATAGTTTTTGTGGATTTAGGAGGTTGAGGCCAATTTGGATAATGACAAAAATGAATATGCAGGGGAGTGAATTATGAGTTGGTAAAGTTATAGTAGATCATGATGCCTTTGAGCACTGCCTCCTAACTCCACCAAACCTGCTCATTCACCTCACTTCCAAAAAATCCTTTTCACCATCTTGGCTTGGTAGAAACCCAGGGCTGCTCCACAGCTGCCCTTACTCAATATCTCACAAAATTCCGAATGTAAAACTGCCTCCAGTGTAGTAGTATTTGCCATCTTTGGTGTTGGATGGTGGTGTTACACCTTGAAAATCAGGTATGGTCGGTTTAAAGTTAACGTGTCCATAAGAAAATGTAGTGTGCATTGCAGGGAAAAAAGGTATGAAATTGGATCATCATTTCATCAAAGAAGCTCAGGTGATACCAGCTGTCTGAAATACAGCAATGTTAATTTTGTCAAAGTGTTATTAGACTTATAAGTAGGTGTTTGCTTTTGGAATCAATCTATAATATAAAACCAAAAGGATTGTGATACGAGATGGGGAGACAGCATGTGTAATTTGGCTATAGAGAGGTGTGGAAAAGTGATGTAATTAGTGAAGGCTGTGGATTCCAGATTTTATTTATAGATGAAAATATATTTCATATATTTTTTCTTTTTTTTTTTTACTTCATATATTTTTTGTGTGTGCCAATGAAAGTCTTAAGCAAAGAAGGAGAAATAGTTGGATGATTGAAGATACAATGCTAATTAGAAAAAGATGGCAGCCTGTCCATGTTGTTTTAGAAACTAAAGGGATTGTTTTGTCCTGTGCCCCAAACTGCCAAAGAAAAATAAGAAAAATACTGTCTGTAGTCACCCACTGTGACAGGTTAGTTTTATAACTCTACTCTAAATCTTTGGCTTATTTCCATAGGTTCTTGATCTTCCACTATGGGTGAGCCACAACAAGTGAGTGCCCTTCCACCACCTCCAATGCAGTACATCAAGGAATATACAGATGAAAATATTCAGGAAGGCCTCGCTCCCAAGCCTCCACCTCCAATAAAAGACAGCTATATGATGTTTGGCAATCAGTTCCAATGTGATGATCTTATCATCCGCCCTTTAGAAAGCCAGGGCATCGAACGGCTTCATCCTATGCAGTTTGATCATAAGAAAGAACTGAGAAAACTCAATATGTCAATTCTTATCAATTTCTTAGACCTCTTAGATATCTTGATAAGGAGCCCTGGGAGTATAAAACGAGAAGAGAAACTAGAAGATCTTAAGCTGCTTTTTGTACATGTGCATCATCTCATAAATGAATACCGACCGCACCAAGCAAGAGAGACATTGAGAGTAATGATGGAGGTGCAGAAACGTCAACGCCTTGAAACAGCTGAGCGGTTTCAGAAGCATCTGGAACGAGTCATTGAGATGATTCAGAATTGCTTGGCTTCTTTGCCTGATGATTTGCCCCATTCTGAAGCAGGGATGAGAGTAAAAACTGAACCAATGGATGCTGATGATAGCAACAATTGTACTGGACAGAGTGAACAGCAAAGAGAAAATTCAGGTCATAGGAGAGACCAGATAATAGAGAAGGATGCTGCCTTGTGTGTCCTAATTGATGAAATGAATGAAAGACCATGAAGGATGTTTCTTTTTCTTTTATTTTTCAGTAAATGGCATATATGGTTAATTTGCTTTGGAGAGTTTCAAAAGAGATATAACTAGAAGTCATGTAAATGACTTGACTCTAACTTTATCAATTATGAGATGTCACAGGCTGTAATTTTACTTTATGGCAAGTATAGGCAAATGAGGATATGCATACGTTAAAAGTAATCACCTTAAAAAGCAAAGTGCTGAAATTGTGTGAAACATCCTGGTTTTGGAGTTGCAGAAAACATTAAAGATATCCTCAGTAATAGCAAGCTTTCATCTTTGAAAAGTAGGTTTGTTATTTGATTTAAGAATGATAGATAAATAAAGGATATCAAGCTGTTTAAATGTGAAATTATAAAATCTTTAGATTTATTTTACTTAAAAATTTACTTGATCTCTAAAAAAGTAGTGTAACATGTTAAAAGAGAGGAACCCCATAGATTTATAAAACAGCAATTTTATTTTCCCTCTTGAGTGCTTCTGAAAACCCACTATCTCAGCTTCTTGTTCCTACCGTGGGTAGGTCTCATAACCTGTTTCCAGTCACTCAGATAATAAGTCCTTTGTTTTTTTTTTTTTTTTTTTTTTGCAGATAATAAGTCCTTTGAATACTTTTCATTACATTCATTTTAGTAAAATGTCTATGTAATTAGCTATACATTTCCTTTAAAGCTGTACTCAGACTTGCTAAGGCTGGGAGCCTGCAATGAGAAGGGGATTAGTAGCAGAGACTACTAATTGGATTGTGTATTGGAGATGCTTGTTCCCCTGAAATATGGCTGCCATGCCAGGGTCTACATTTTTTCACTCCTTGGGTCTACATACAGCCATAGGACTAAGCTCTTAGCAATGGAATATGAGTGCAAAACTTCAGGCCTCTTGCATAACAATTTTTTTAAAAAAAGATTTATTTATTCACGAGAAACACAAAAGAGAGGGGCAGAGACATAGGCAGAAGCAGGCTCCCTGCAGGGAGCCTGATGCGGGGCTTGATCCCAGGACCCTGGGATCATGACCTGAGCCAAAGGCAGACACTCAACCACAGAGCCACCCAGGTGCCCCCATAACATTTTTTTTTGTAAGTTCCTCCATTTTCTTCTCAGCTGCTGGTTGGATGGCTACACCTGGGTTAACTTTGGAAGCCACTTGAAAATAATAAAAGTTCAGTCAGGTGGGTCTTTGAATGACTGAGGACTAGGCTCTCCATTTGTTAACCACCCCTACCCTAGCTGATTTGACTATATGAGTGAGAAGTCAGCTTGTTTTTGAGCACTGACATTTTATTTCTGCATTTCCTTTCCTGCCGTCCATCCTCTCTTCCACCAGGGTCTTTGTAAAGACTCCACTTTGTATCTGAACTTCTTTGCTGGTCTTTCTCTTTATGTAGGTCGATGGTTCTAAGTTTTGTCCAGCAGCATTACCATCACTTGAGGACTTGTTAGAAATGCAGATTCTCAGACCTCACCCTAGACCTAAATCAAACTTGTTGGGGAGGGCCCAACAAGCTGTGGTTTAAAAAAGCCCTTAGGTTCTGATTCACACTCAAGATTAAGAATCACTGATAAAGGAGGCACCTGGGTGGCTCAGTTGGTTAAGTTCTGCCTTCGGCTCAGGTTATGATCTCAGGGTTTTGGGATCCAGCCTCACATCAGGCTCCCTGCTCAGTGGGGAGCAGAGCTTGCTCCCGCCCCCCTCCCTCGTTCTCTCAAATAAGTCTTAAGGAAAAAAAAAAAAAAGTCACTGACAAAGGTAGTACATTTTCCAGATGTCTACTTTTGATTCTTCTCTCAGTTCTTGGTTCCTGGTATACCACTCTTCAGGGGTTTGGTATATTTCTAGTCCTAGAGCTGGCAAAGTCTAGTTTAATATGGCTATATGCCTATTCTTCATGTGAAACATTTATGCATCCTTTTCCTTAAACATCTTGGGAGTGTAGACTGTTGCCAAGTAGATAGCTCTCTATTAGGCCACTAGTTGGCCAAAATTTTTTTCCATATGTGTTTGGTATAGTCTTTGGGCTCTGGGAGCACAGTCCAGATTAAACCTCAAGATTAAATCGAAGAGGGAGAGGAGCCCCCCCCATCTGCTTGGGGGGGGGTAGTTGGATATTGCATAACACGAGCAACTCTCCAAAAAATTTCTTTCCTTTGACCTCAATTATTTTATAACTTTGAGGCTAAGGGGTACTAGCCCCTTATTTTTGACTGCTTTTCAGTTTTTGCATGGAAAAAACTAAATGAGTCATCTAATGTTACTAGAATCAACATCATTTATATGGGAGAGTGTGTGTATGTGTGTGTTTAGGAAGGATTAGGAGTTAAAATTCCACGAGGAATCTTAAATTCTGACTTTGGGAGGATCTGAGGATCTGTTCTTGAAGGTCCAGGTAGCACCTCACCAAAATTAATAAGAGTTCTAATGTGAACTGCAATTACAATGAGATGAAAGAACACTAGTCTGATAATTTCAAGTTTGAAAGTCATAGTCTTTCAATCTTGTGAGGGTTAAAATACATCTGCATAACTAGTTATAGTGAATATTCCTGGTAGACTGATTCCTCAAAATGAAATCTCTGGAATAGCCTGGCACCTCTTGAAATTACCGATTCCCAGACTCCAGAGATTTTGATTTCATTGTCCTGGAGTGAGGCTTTGGCACTGGTTTTAAATCTCTTGATGACTGTGCAGTGAGTTAAAGGAGTATTGTATTAGTACACTCTGCTTAACTTAGTTGAAGCAAAAATGACAGATTTTTGAAAAGATACTATGCAGTTACATGATTAAAGGATAAATTGAACTGTGAAGAGGACTAGAAGAGTCTCCAGGGCAACTGCTACTCAAACTCCATTCAGATCCCTTCATTGTTTCTCTTTTTTTTTTTTTTTTTTTTTTTTTTTTACAAACCAGCCTTTTTTGTGAATGTATAGAGAACATGGCTGCTAGCAGTTCCCAAGTTTAAATCTTTGTGCACCGCTGTCAGGGGGAAAAGGAGGCATTAACTAGTCCAGAGGGGGAAAATAATTAAGAGTGGCATTCCTCATTTCAGCTGGGCCAATTAGCTGGCGCCTGAATCCTGTTAAGAATTTGGCAGTCCCCAAAATGTCCACGCATGGGAGAAGGTAGTCTCCGTCTCAGGAAAAGAAGTGCTGAGTTTTGTCATACTGTAGATGTCCACTACAAATTGAGCACATGTAAAGTTTTGATAAAAATAAACAGGTTGTATTAATCTCTATTCCTAAATTCTCCACCATACTATTCATTTATTAGTTGTATTAGTGAAAAGTGGGGTCCTCTGCCTGACACTGGTCTAGTTACCATGGAAATGGAGAATGGGGAGGAAAATGGAAGAAAGGTAAACAAAACAAATGAATTAATTTTTGAAGGTCTGTTTGTGTTTTAACTATTCAGCCATTACAACACTCAGAAGAATCTTGCTTCTCATTTTATTCCTATTGCCTGCTCAAAATTCCTTGTTCACACTATCTTTTCAAGTTACGTTTACATGTTCACATTTGTGAAGGGCTTTGGAAGGGAGTTTCAACTGTGCTGTGCTGTATTTCAGAGAAAAGGCCTGTGCTAACTTCTAAGGTCACTGGAAACACCAAGTACAAGTGTCCCATAAAGAAAAAGCATGATTTGGGTGAGAAATCATGTTTGGCTGCAACATAGGGAAGAGGTTGGAGATAGAGAAGCAGATGGAGGGCAGATTAGAGGCTTTAGAAGGTTAAGGGAAGGAATTTGTTTTATCCTAAATAAGATGGGAAATCTATAGCAAATATATAGAGAGCTTTGCTTAGCACTGTTCTAATCTTTTTACATAGATAAATTTATTATCCTCACAGCATCCCAGTAAAATTAGTATTATGGGACACCTGGGTGGCTCAGTCAGAACCCCAGGATCATGAGATGCTCAACCACTGATCCTGGGGTTCTGGGATTGAGTCCTACATCAGGCTCCCCATGGGGAGCCTGCTTCTCCCTTTGTCTGTCTCTGCCTCTCTCTGTCTCTCTCACGAATAATTTTTTTAAAAAAAGCATTATGATTTTTTAACATCCATATTACAGATGAGGAAGCAGAGGTTCTAAAAGGTTATATAACCCACCCAAGGTCACCAAGCTAGTGAGAGGCAGAACCAGGATTGAAACCTAGTTTCAAGGCCTAAGCACTCAACCTCCATACTTGAGCACCTTTCTACTGCATCATATAATTTAAAAGTCATAGTGGAGCTTAGAGTGGAATCCCATATTTCAACCCTAAAGTCCATACTCAAGACACTACACAATACTGGATTAAGGGAGGAACAGATTTGTAGATGGAAATTATGAACTTCCTTTGAATATGTTAAGGCATTTATGTCTTAGACTTCTGCAGGCATCTTCAGGAGATACTGTGTTTATAGCGCTAATCTTCCTTAAAAACTGCTGTTGGTAGGTGTTCTATATGAAACTAAGGCTCAGTTTTGTGGCTTGCCCAGATGGTGTATCCAAATTAGAATCGAGGTCAGGAGTTGACCACTTTTTCTGTAAAGAACAAGTTAGTAAATATTTTAGACATTGAGGACCATCAGGTCCCTGTCACAACTACTGAAATACACTATGGTGCAAAAGCAGCCATAGACTATCTAAGCAAATGAGTGTGTCTATGTTCCAATACAACTTTCTATAGACAACGAAACTTGAATTAAATAGTTTTCATGTTATGAAATATTCTTTTGATTTTCCCTATTTAAACAAATAATCCTTAGCTTGTGGCATATACAAAAATAGGACAGCTAACTGGATTTGGTCTGGAGGCTATGACCTAGGTGGTTGGATTCAAAACCCTGGAGTGTGCTCACAAAACTAGTAATAACCACAGAAATAAAAAATATAGGATTGTTCTAAGGCCTAAATGAGATTATGGCTACAAAGTACTTAGCACAATTTCTAGTAGTTAGTAAGCTATCAAAGGTCAATTAGTATCTTACCTGATAAGTCCTTTGTCTTCATTTGGCATTTAGACTCCAGAGATTTAAGAACTGTTTTCAAATTGCAATGTGATTAGTCTAACAGTAAGTGGCACTCTTATCTCAAGTTTAGAAGCTGCAGTCAGGGAGTAGGCAGGAGAAACTCAGGTGCTGCTTATGATACTGAGCTTGTTTTTATTCAACAAGTGAGACTTGTTGCCTATGTCTCTAGCCTACAAAATCTTTTCTCCTGGAGAGAACGGGGGTGAATTTTTCAAAATACTTAGTATTATGTTGTGAATAGTCTTTTGATCAGAGCTTTTGTTTCCCGGACAAGACCTGGGGAAGGCCTTGGTGCTGTTTGTTTGTACTGAGTGAATGATGACAGATGCTTCTCACGTTTGCTTAACACACATGACCAAGGTCTGTGAGTAAGGGAAGATGTTCAAAGGATAGGAGTCAGGTGGGGAGGCATTGCTGGGCTGACCAGGAATGCGTTATATCAGAACTACAAGGAATGATGTCTTTCAGGTCTTTATTGATTTTTTCATTCATTCTTTCAACAAACACGAAGATCTGCTATGAATACCATCCGTTAGGAGCCATTCAGAATGAAAATACTGACATGGAAAGATATTCTAAATACGATAAAAGCAAGTTACTATATGTAGTCTGAGTTCATATTTGTGTCTAAGTATATTCAAATTGGAAAAATAAAAATGATTTTGTGGGTAAAGAAATTGAGACTTAAGAATGTAACTTGCTCTACACCAAGGACACTTCAGCTAACAAATGGCAGAATTAAACCTCAGGTGTAAAAGAAAAGAGAAAGAGAAAGGCATGGTGGAATTGGAGCCCCAGTATTTACTGGCTGTGTAGCCTTAACTGTGGTAATCCTTGTACCCTCTCATAGGGTAGGTACTATTAATGTTGAAAATGAAAGAGGAGACTCACTCTAATTCTTTCTGAAGCAGTATATTCAGTTAGGTCTCAGGCTTGCTAATCACGTGTGCAGAAGTGTTTGATCTGGAAGGGCTGAGGGGGGACCTAGGAGGCTTATGTGGTGCATGTGTCTAGGCACTAAGCCATCGTTATTTACGGGAGAGAGTAATAAAGAAGAAGAAGAAAAAAAGGAAGGCACAAATAATAGAAATGAAAAAGGGACATTCCTATACATTTTATGGACAGTATGCAATAATCTGAAAATATTGTGGATAAGTTTATATGAATAAATGTAAAAATTTAGACAAAAATAGACAAATTCTTATAAAGTTACCAGTATTGGTTTATTTATTTATTTTTTTTTAAATATATTTTTTTTAATTTTTATTTATTTATGATAGTCAAAGAGAGAGAGAGAGAGAGGCAGAGACACAGGCAGAGGGAGAAGCAGGCTCCATGCACCGGGAGCCCGACGTGGGATTCGATCACCGGGTCTCCAGGATCGCGCCCTGGGGCAAAGGCAGGCGCCAAACCGCTGCGCCACCCAGGGATCCCACCAGTATTGGTTTAAGAATAGAAAACTTGAATAGCTTTCTAATGATTTTTTTTTTAAAACATACCAGTAGTCAAATTCTTCTCACAAAGAAAACTTAAAGTTCAAATAGCTTTGCTAGCAAGTTCTACCAAACATTGTCAGAAAAAAACAAAAAACAAGCTTATTTTATGTAGACTCTTTCAGAGAATAGATAAAGAGGGAACATTCTCTTTGTGAGACTAGCATAGATAAAATACTAGCACATTCGACCCAGGAATATGTAAAAATAAAAGGTAATGTTTTATGGTCAATCTGTTTATTTTAGGAATGCAGAATAGAAAATTAGTCTGTCATAATAGATTAAAAGAGAAAAATCACTTGATCATCTCAACAGATGTATGAAAGGCATTTATAAAATTTAGTATCCATTCATGAAAAAAAGAAAAAAATATCTTAGATATTTAGGAATGAAAGAGAACTTTCCATTCTCTAAACAGTAGCTCCATAAAAGCTACAGAATAATAGATACCCAAGGTGGAAGCTGAAACCTCTTCTTTAAGAGCTGGAATGAAATAGGATGCCTGCTATCAAAACTTCTATGAAATAGAAACTAGATCTCCTTCCTCTCCAGCATGGTAAGGAAAATAAAATATAGGATTGAAGAGGAAGAAACTAAACTGTCATTATTTGCAGGAAATATGACTACATAGAAAACAATATAATCCACAGATAATTTATTAATAAGAGATTAATGGTTGGAGGGGGAAAAGCACCATTCAAAAATAAAAGTGCATTTCAGAATACCAGAAACGATATAAAAACTTAAAAATAAGATACATGTAAAATAGCATCAATAATATAAAGTACTCAGGAAAAACTTAAGGTATAAGTTGAAGATCTCTCTAGGGAAAATTTAAACATTTTATTATGGGATATTAAAGAAAATCTAGATAGAAAACATTTATGGATTGAAACGCTCAATATTGTCAAAAGGTCAAGTTTACTCCACAACGTGGGAGAAAACACTGTATTCACAGAAGATTAAATCAGCAGAGGACTAGTATCCAAAATATGTAAATACTCATAATTTATATGGATAATTATTAATTTGTGATAAAAAACTGAGAATCCCAACAGAAACATGGACAAAATAAGCCTTTCTCCCCTTAGCACTCCTCAAATCCAAAGAGCTCTTGAACAAAAGAAAAAGTAACCTTGCTAGTAAAGAGGAAGATGCAAATTAAAAACACAGGACTTTCATCTGACAGTGAGATGCCATCATATCCTTTGCCAGTTTGAAAAAAAATCTGGCAATACTAAGTGTTGATGAGGTCATGGAAGAGGAGAAATTTTTATACACTGCTGGTAGATGTCTTGGGAAACAGGCATTATCGAATGAATTTCAAAATGTATATCCCCTTTGACCCAATAATCCTACTCTCAGAAGTATACTCCAGAGAAGGTTCTGTGTGTGAGCACTAGGATTCGTGTAGGAGAATGTCCAGGGTAGCATTGTTTATGATAACTGATTCAGAAGGTGAAGTGTTTATCTAAAATAGAATGAACAAATAATTTGAGGCATATCCACTCCCGGAAAAATATTCAGTAACAACAACAAACAACCAACAGGAATACACAACAGCATGAATGAATGTCTCAAATACTCTGCTGAGTGAAAGAAACAAAACACAAAAGCTTACAGGTGATACATCATTCATACAATATTCAAAAATAAGCAAAACTATTCATATAATTTTGGAATGCACACACAGGTGGTAAAAACCATAAAAAGGGCAAATGATTACTGCAAAACTTAGAATAGTGATTATTTGGAGGACAGGGGGAAGGTTTTGTGATCAGGAAGGGACACATGGGCTTGGAGTGGGTGTCAGCAGGACTTCAGGAGATTGGCAGTTTTACTTTTTGTTCTGGGTCCTGGTTACCTGACTGCTTTATAAATATTTGTACACTATGAGTTTATCTGTGCAATGTTTTGTACAGGCAACAGTTATATTTTCCACCAGACAACAGTTTAATCTTAAAGCTATATTGTGACATCATCAGGCACCATCGTCTTGGAAAAAATTAAAAAGTCCGACGGGGGCACCTGGGTGGCTCAGTGGTTGAGTGTCTGCCTTCAGCTCAGGACGTGATCCCGGGGACTTGGGATCGAGTCCCACCTCAGGCTCCATGCGAGGATCCTGCTTCTCCCTCTGCCTGTGTCTCTGCCTCTCTCTCTGTGTCTTTCATGAATAAATAAATACAATCTTTTTTTTTTTTTTTTTTAAGTCTAACGGGACTGTGATTAGCAGAGTCACGGAGCATCACAAGCGTTCTCACTGACAGTGAGAATGTAAACAGGAATAAGCAAGCACCTTGGAAAACTGCTCAACTACATTCTTGTAAAGTGGATGCCCATGGAGAGAGAAAAATGAGAATCTCAGTCACAGATGAAGGTGGAAAATAGTAAAAGAAAAGAGGAAAGAGACCTCACCGGATCAATGAGGAGTAGGTGCCTTGAACTGAGGAGTATGATTACCTTCACTATCTGAACTGGGGGTGGTAAGAAACTCGTGAGCAAACAGAAGAAAGAAGAGATGCCACATTCGAGAATATGCTGGAATAGGAGTGAGTGACCACTCAGGCAGTTCCCCCCACTAGCGTGGTCTCTGCAGGAAGCAGCGGCCCTGCACTTTCAAGATGAGCCTGCAGGGAGGAGTTCCCGCAGTGACTCATACATAGCTCAACAGAATTTTTTTGATGGTAGACCCCTTTTGATTTTTCAGTTTTGTCACTGGGAGCCTTGCTGTATTACGAGGGGTATTATTTTTACAGCCCTCCCCACTTCCTCTACTCTGAAGAGGTTTGATTATATGCACAGGGGTAGCATTAACTTCCCTTCGGAGTGGCCTGCTGGGCAAATATCGCCATATCTCAGAATGTTGACGTCCTTGTTGGGCCTCTGTTTTCTACGCTGTGCACAGAGCTCTGGAGAGGGGTCAAAACTGCCTCTTGCGCTGGTTTGAGGGTGATCTTAATCTTACTGGCATTCATAGTTACTAAATACAAAAACTGTCTATAAACACAAAAGCTCTTTAGCATCTCCCCAGTGTGTGAAGAGCATTCGAATATATATATTGTTGTTGTTTTGTAAGAAGAACCATGCCTATTTGGAAGGGCAGATTTTCTTTTCCCATGTCTGCATCCCATCCCCTTCTGGGAAGGCATCTCTAGTGGACATTTGCTTTTGCTGCCCAGAATCCATCTTTCCTCCTGAAATGCACCACGCTTTTCTTTGGAGGAACCACCTCCTTTCACTTTTAGAACACAAGATTGGGGATATGGCTCAGGCTCAAACCAATTAGTCCTTTTTGATCCTGTGGACACAGTTCAGGAATGAGTCTGTGACCAATATGGGCCTTTGAGGGGATGTGAATCACTGGGCTTGTGTGAGAGCAGCTGAAAGATGTTCTTAGTATGTGGCTGTGTATTCTGCAGGTGCACACCATGTAGAATATGAGGAAGGAGCCTGTTGTGCCCAAGATTGCGAATCCGAGAAACCACCAAGGAGCCGACACCGATGCAAGTACATGAGGGTTTATTTACAAGCTCGAGCTCGGGTCCAAGTATACTCCATACAGTAGAGCAGGGACTTGGACCGTGAAGTGGGTTACAGCTGAGTTTTTTATGGGCTGGTTTAGGGGATCTTCAGAAGGGGTGGAGGAATTTTTTCCATTCCAATATGGGGGAAAGGGTGGGGGAGTTTCTTAAGATCTGATACGGGATTCTCTGCCAAGGGCATTCTGAGCTTTATTGTCTTTCTGATACAGGATTCCCTGCCTAGGACAATCTGCAGTTTTTCCTGTAAAGTTCAGCTCTTATTCCCAGAGGCCTAAGATGGCTGTACTTGTGCTAATGCTAAACTTGAGGTGGAATGGCCTTAATTTTTCTCGGCCTCCACAGAGCCAAAATTGGAGACAGCAAGGAACCAGGTACCCGGTAACCTCATGGGAGCCATTAAGTTAAGTCGGCCTGCAGCTGAACTTTTCAGTAAATGTCAGGCAATAAATTCACTTTCTAGTTTAAGCTAGTTTGAGTTGGGTTTTTTCTTAACTGCAACATAAACACTCTAATGAGAGAAGAAGGGTTTATTGGTATAAGAACAACACTAAGATCGTGCTATGAGAGGTGGTCCATAGCAAGAGAGAAATTGATTTGTCTTATAAATGTATCATCATTCTGAAGACCTAGAAGTTGCCTTCAGGTCTGCCCAGGATCTCTGGTTTGAGATTGCCCTCTCAGGTTGGGGCCTGGTGGGGAGGGCAATGCTGAGAGCAACCTAATGCAAATGAGTGCATGGAGATGCAAAAAAAAAAAAAAAAGAATAAAAATAAAAGACTTTCATCTGAGGTGGAGTCTTTGAACTGACAGTTTAATGGGGAGTATATAGATATGTTTTGTACCTTCTCCTGTATCCCCTTGTGTTCATGGTGTTCCTACTATCCATGAGTGAGATTTTCTGGTGATCTACCCACAAGAGATACTGACATGAACATGTTCCTATATTTAGAGATGAACCCAGACAAAGATCTGAAAGGAGATCCATTATGTTGACAGTAGGATTTCATGCTACTGAGATTATGGTTTTTATTTATTTATATTCTTTTTTTTTCCAGAAATTTCTACAATGAGTATGACTTATATAATAAAAAGGTTTTTTTTTTTTTTTTTTAAGATTTTTATTTATTCATGAGATACAGAGAAAGAGTCTGTGACATAGGCAGAGGGAAAAGCAGTCTTCCTGCCAGGTACCTGATGTGGGACTTGATCCCAGGGCCCCAGGATCATGACCTGAGCCAAAGTCAGATGCTCAACACTGAGCCACCCAGGTGCCCCTAATAAAAGTTTTCAAGTACTGAAAGCTTTTTTACAAGCACTTTTATTTATTTATTTTCAAAGTTTTTATTTAAATTTCAGTTAGTTAATAGCCAGTGTAAAATTAGTTGCAGGTAATATAGTGATTCAGCACTTCCATACATCACCTGGTGCTCATCACAACAGGTGCACTCTTGTTTACTGCATTGCCTATTTCCATCCATCCCACTGCCCACCTCCCTTCTGGTAACCATTGGTTTGTTCTCTATAGTTAAGATTCCTTTTCTTGAGTTGTCTCTCTCACACTTTCCCCCATGCTTGTTTGTTTCTTAAATTCTATGTAAAAGCACATGGTACTTGTCTTTCCTGACGGACTTTTTCTAACAAGCACCTTTGTTTTTTTTTTTTTGTTTGTTTGTTTGTTTTTATTGAAGTTCGATTTGCCAACATATAGTATAACACCTAGTGCTTATCCCCTGAAGTGCCCTCCTCAGTGCCCATCACCCAGTTACCCCAACCCCCCACCCACCTCCCCTTCTGCAACCCTTTGTTAATTTCCCACAGTTAGGAGTCTCTCATGGTTTGTCTCCCTCTCTAATTTTTCCCACTCAGTTCCTTACAAGCACTTTTAAAGGGAAGTCACATGGCTAGATGCAATCTGGAAGTCAGAAGACCTAGTTCAAAATTGCTTCACTTAACTTCTTATCCTTAATATCCAAACTTAGTGCCTCCCTTTGCAAAACCTTGCGAGTAATACTACATGGAAACTAAAGTGTTATGGTTTGAGTAAGATAGGGCTTTTGATTCAAATCAAGGATATATAGGATTCCTTATGTAGTCATCTCTCCAATACCCATTCTTCTGCAGCATCCCCATTGCACAAGGTAGATTCTAACTAGACTGAGTTTTTCCACATAATCCCATCTGTATCACCCATGTTCTCCTGTCTCCTGACCTGTATAAAACTCTCTAACTTCCATTATGAATTTTGTCTAGTGGCCCTTTAGTTACCTATCACTGTAACTTCTAACTACACATAATCCTAATGCTTTCATTTGGTGCTTGGAGACTATCTTTAAGGAGTAAGATTTTTTTTTTTTTTTTGCCACTTTTCCTGCTGCTGAAGGGGAAAAGCAAAAACACTGTATGTGGTATTATATGTAGTACCCCACTACATAATTGTAGCTAACATTCAACAAACATACCTTATGAAAACTCATAATACAACTTTCTTCACACAATTTAGAAATGAATTAATTACCATATATAAGACTTCTTTACCAGAAACACATTCCAGGCTCCTTTTAAGACGCAAACTTCTATTGCCCGTAATTAAAGAACCATAGGCCTCTATGGATCTTTTATGGTCAACTTTACAAATAAACTGAGATGTGACGGGTCCATTTCAAGGGGATGATAACATTGTTGCTTTAACACAATGTTTTCATTCAGTGGCATCCACAGGGCTGTAATAAAGAATGAGGAAATTTTTTATGAGATGGAATGCAGAGATCTTTGGAATAGAGAGTGAAGTTTAAAAAGAAAGATGCAAGCTGATCAATGTTAGTACTCTACACACAACCAGATAATTGTGGTGGAATCTGAAGCACACAGCACCAGCTGTGAAGTACTCTTGCCAAAAAGTCAAACTGAATCTAACTAAACTACTAGAGCTAAGTTTCGTTTATAGGAAACACACAGAAAAGAGGAATAATTTAAATGTTACCACAAGGAAGCAGGCAAACCCAGAATGTGGAACATTCTGCAGAATAACTGGTTTGGACAACCAGTTGGTGGCAGGAGTATGGAAGGAAGATTAAGATACTTAAGAGACATATCAACCAAATGGAACGCAGGGACCTTGTTTGGATCTGGATATAAACAAATGTATTGTAAAAGGGTATCTTTGAGATAATCAGGGAAAATTTGATTATGGAGTGAAGAATTAAGTGCTAAGACATCATTATTAATTTGGGCATGTGTAATAATAGTATTGTGGTTAAGCAGCAGAATATCCACTTTCAAAAAGCAAAATGCACACTGAAGTCTGTAAGGGTGAAATAACATGATGTCTGGGATTTGTTTTAATATAGAAGTTGATAATTTTGCATCTGTGTGTTGGGAAGTCATACTTTTCTCTCTGCTTTTGTGTATGTCAAAATTTTTTTTATAAAACAATAAATAGAAAATACAAGGTGCAACACAGGTATACAATTTGTCTAAGAAAGGAGGGAATACGAATATATATTTTATTTTCTTGTGATTTCATTGGGGGTATACACATGACACTTAGGAAACAGAAACCTACAGGGTGGGTGGGGGAAGTTGGTAGACTTGGAGGAGTGCGAACAAGGCTTCTTCATAAAGCTTTGATATTGCTTTAAATTTTAGCTATTTGAATGAATTATCTAAACAGGTTTTTTTGGAGAAACAAGAAATAAAAGTTAAATAAACATGAAAATGCTCAGAAACAGCCTCCTATATCCAGGGGAAAAAAAAAGAAGGGGGTTAGAGTAGATTTCTAGGCTCATTTATGACTAGACTTCAATGAATTAATAAATTGTTAATATTTTATAAAGCTGGTTCCAGCAGTAACTCTAGAGATGGACAGAAAACAGAGTACTAACAATAAAAAACAAAACAGTAAAAAAGGAAAAAAACAGAACACAAAATCTGAAGGCTAAAACTTTTAAGAGTATTGCTGGGGGTGAGAGGGGTGCGGGGGAGGTGGTCAGGCGGTAAACATGACCTCTGACCCCATGTTTAATCCATTCTGCCTTATTCTTGAATATTGACATTTGCTGGTTGTTATCAGTTATGTAGGCAGATATATAAAGGGCAAATATGAAGTTCATAAAACAGTTTATACTGGAAAAAATCTGAAGCTCAAGGGACTCAGTTCTCATCTGAAATGACCAATCAGGTGCCTTTGGGCAGATCAACTTCATGAGGTCTCAGTTTCCCTATCTATAAGATGAAGAAATTGACTGTGATCTCTTGAGTGACTGCTACATTTGTGATGCTATTGAAGTGCACACACTGAACGAGCTGGACATTTATATTAAATGCATTTAGTGCTAGAAAGATGAGTGACAAGGAAGTTCAGCCACATGGAGGAAGGCCGCCATGTTTTCAAAGACTCTTCAGTCTATGAGCTCATTCTTGTAAAGAACCATTGGCTTTTAAGGCTCTCAGACAGATGTCACTGTCTCAGGGCTGAGACTGTTGGGGTCTGAGATGTTACCTCTGTGATGGAGAGTGGAGCTGGAACTCAATAATTTCTGACAATTCATGCCGGAAGTTGTCTTTGGGGTGGAGAGGAGGGGACATTTTGTGTACATTAGATGAAACAGAATATTGGGGTCCCCTCTCTTCCCCTGGACAGTGGGCAAAAAGAAACATTGCAGAAAGGAATATATCTTTCCTAAGTGGAAGGGTTTGAGTCAGAGTACTAGAGCAGGGAGCTGTGCATATGTCACCTAACACAATTTCCTCATTTGATGCGTTTTATAAATGAAGGAACCGAGATCCAGCAAGGTTACACGACACAGCCAACTTGTGTTAGAACAAGGCTAAGAATTAAGCTCAGGGATGGAGTGGAAAGGACTCATAAATGTGAGGATAAAGAACATGCCATTCATTGTCGTGATCTCCAGCTCCCAGTCCAGTTCCTGACACCTAGTAGGTGCTTCATTCACATTGGTCACATGACCAACCAACTGGCTGATCTGACTGAATGAACACATGGATGATATGTTCCTACCTTGTGTTCCCTTGTAACTAGCTGGACCCATATGCCATCCATTTCACACAGAGGATTATTTCATTGGAGATATGAGGGGTCTCTATTTGCTAACAGAATTTTCTTGACTGAGAGAGACTTTTCTTTCTCTGAGTGTTGCTTCCTCTTCGTTGATACCAACGGATAAATATCAGAGACTGACAGGATGTCTGTGGTGTAGCATGACAGAGAACTGGGGTTTCCTTTGATCTAACTGTGGACTTGGCAGCAATAGAGAGGAAAGATTTGTAGTCAGATGCGCTGATGTGCTGGGCCATCAGTTGAGCGCAGTGGAGAAGATACAACTGCAAGAGCTCCCCAGTTCCACTGGAGAATTAAAACTAAACAGAGCTATTATTTGACTTGTCTTCAGAATCCATGGTTTCACATCTTTCCTTTGACTGTGTCCTGCTGTTGCTGCTACTCCTCACAAGTAAGTCTGGGCATGGACTTTCACACTTGAATACTATAGGATAAAGATACAAGGATGGTCATTGTATTGTTTGTAATAGCAAGTTTGGAAGCAACCTAAATGTCCACCAGTGGGGGAGTAGGTAAATAAGTTGTGATAAATCCATGATGCAAACAGGGAAACTGACTACACATAGCCATGAGAAACGTCTCTAAGTCCAAAGTCAATTGAAAAAAGAAGGTGTAGAAGGACGTATATATTACATTTTTATGTATGTGTGTTGCAGGCAGTGGGAATACATGAATGCTTCCTAGTGTATAGACTCTGGGAAGGGGATCTGGAAAATGGGAAGGAGTAGGGAGAGGGAGTATATTCTCGTATACCTGTTATACTATTTAAATGTTTTTACTATATATATATATATATATTTGCTAATATATATATAAACGTAAAAGCAATTAATTTTAAATCTCAAGATAGCTTGTGAGTGGTTTTAAATACACAAGCTTCTTACTCAGCCAATTGCTTTTATTTATTATGTGCCAAGTGCTAAAAAAAGAGAGATTTAGGTCAGGTTAACTGTTTCATTGGTGAGCAGACAACGAGCCCAGGCCAGTGAGCTGTTTTACTGGCTGACAATGACCCGTTTTCTGATTATTTGTTTCCATCAGCTTTGCCCTTTGGTGTTCACAGGGCTGGACCACAATTCTCTTTGGGTTCTCATAGTGAGTTTCTGAGACCGGCCATGCCAACAGCTCCTGGGAACTTGCTAGAAATTCAAATTCTTATACCCTACCCCAGACCTATTGAATTAGGAACTCTAGCCATTGAGCCCAGCCAACTGTGTTTAAATACATCTTCCCAGTGATTCTGATGCTACTCAAGTCTGAGAATCATTGTCATAGTGAATCATCTTCCAACCAGAACAGCAGCACTGGTTTCCCTTTTATTCTATAAGGCATTACTTGTAGTTTTCTTGAAATCCCCAACCTCATTCATCGCTTGGGTCTTGCTCTCTTTCCGTCTTTATTCAGGGTCTTCAGAAGGGGCATATGTAGCTGAAGTGGGTCAGAATGCTGATCTGCCCTGCACCTACTCTCCAACCACTTCTGAGAATCTTGTACCTATCTGCTGGGGCAAGGGATCCTGTCCTGTGTTTGAATGTCATAATACGGTGCTCAGCACAGATGGAAGGAACTTGAAATATCAGACATCCAACAGATACCGGCTAATGAGGAATTTCCACAAAGGAGATGTGTCCTTGACTATAGAGAATGTGACTCTAGCCGACAGTGGGACCTATTGCTGCCGGATCCAATTCCCAGGCCTAATGAATGATAAAAAGTCAAACCTGGAGTTGGTCATCAAACCGGGTGAGTGGACCTTTGCATTACTTCTTGGATAAAATCACCTGCAGGTAATATTAAATATACTAATCGGTAGTACTTCTGATCTCCCCAATTACAGCCCTGAGGGTGGGTCTCTGAGACCTAAAGTTTAACAGGCTCTACCAGCAATGCCCAGCCACTTTTAATTCACTTCACCTATTTTAAAACCATCGTCAGGATCTATAGAGTGGGAGGAAAAGTCAAGATTGGTGGTTTGAGAACCTGACTACTCATTAGAATCACCTGGAAAACTTTTTAAAACCCATAGTTCCTTGGTCCGCACCCATGAACCAGATACATTGGCATCCTAGCAGGTAGAGCCTGAGCACTGGGATTTTATATAGTCTACCTTAAATGATTCTTCCCCCCCCTTCCCCGTACGGCCAAGATTGAGAACCACTTGATTGTGTCCCTGTGGGGTAGGGAGGAGTAGGGTGCCTATGCTCACATGTTTTGGGATTTATAGAGCATATAGTGTGTGGCTGATGGAGTGGAGTTCAAATCCAACTTTGCCTCTTACCTATCTGTGTAATCTTGGGCAAGTTATTTAAACTCTGTAAACTCCTCTTCTATGATGTATGGTAATACCTATCACAGAAGCCAGAAGCCACTGGAAGGATTTTATGAGGTGTTTATGAAAAGCATTTAGCGTGGCCATTTGAGTGGCTGTTAGTTCTATTATGAACAATGAGACTGTGGCAATGATGACTGTAACACACCTCTAACCAACATTTTAAGAGTGTCATACACTCTCAAGGAAGGAGTCTGGGTAGGTTTGGCAGTTGGGCAGGTGCTTCCCTTCATTTATTGCACTTCAGATTTTTTTCTGCTTTGATTCCCTGCAACAAGTTCTCTGCTCTTAGAGGAGACTCATCCTTATATTGGTTTCTGATATTAGCCAAGGTCATTGCTACTTGGACTCCATGGAGAGACTTCACTGCACCCTTTCCACTGATGCTCACCACCAAGGGACATGGCTCAGGTAATTACACAGGAGGTGTAGCAGCAAGACTTAGGGTGTTTTTAGAGTTTGGGGGATTTTGAATATGGGAAAGAGATGAGAAAAATGTTTGAGTGGAGGCATGAATGTCCCTGTGCACATGAGAAAGTGTGTGGGGGCGGGGGGTAATGGGCCCAAACCTGTGCTGGGAAAAGGAACCCTGAGCTAAGATTCAGAATTAGTCACAAGTAGCCCTGTGACCTGGGCTGAAACCTTTCATTTCCCTGGATCTCTGCTTCTTGCCTGTTCAAGGAGAGGGTTCACAGACTTTGGATTTTGTAACCTGGTAAAATTCCCACCCCATCCAAAAAAAAGAGTTCTGGTGATCTACATATTTTGCCAAATAAGAAAAAAAATTCTAATGCCATTATTGTGTTAAAAAAAGAAATGTTTTTAAGTTAAATAAATTTAGTCTTAATGAAAAACTCATTACATTGCCATTATTTTCCAACTGACTCCCAGACTGGGGATGTCTTTGTCACGAACTGGGTCCAGTCCCTATTTGGGGTTGGATTAGATGATTTCAAGGATCTCTTTTAACTGGAATGAAGCCTGGCATCTTCAATTCTAGCCTCAGAAGAAGCAGCTACATTCTTTGAGTAATTCAGCAGGACTTTTCCATGTTGCTCTGGAAGAGAAGATAGGGTCAAAATAGCAGACCACAGATCACACTGAGCAGGGTGATTAATCTTAGATGTCTCCTGTCAGATTCCTGGTCCCTCTTATACTCTGAGGGGTGTAGTCTTCCATTCAGGAAGATGAGGGTAATAACAGGTACATCCCATATCTTAATCTCCTAAATCCCACTTTATGAGATTTAAATAAGAAACGGTGTCTCCATTGCTTAGCCCAGTATTTGATTATAGTATGTACTCATTACATGTTGGTTATCATCTTTAACATTACCAGTAAGACCTGGAGGCAGAATGAGATTGTGGTTAAGTATGTCAGCAACAGGGTTCCATTATCTTCATACTAGCTTTATAGGTCAAAGCAAAATTGCTCAAACTCTTTGAGGCTCAATTCCCTTACTTCTACATTGGGGGTAATCCCAGTACCTATTGCTTACCATTATTATAAAAATTGAGTGTGGTAATATACATAAAGTGCTCATAGTACCTAGCCCACAGAAACACTCCAATATTAGTTATTATTAAAAGTATTAACTTTAGCTCTCTAATAGTTTCATCTTTGGTGATCCTTTAGTGATTGGTAGCCAGCCAACATCTCTCATGCAATTAATGAAGAAATTAAATGTGGTGGAACCAGATGACAATCCACATTGTGGTTTAATCAAGTCATACCACATGTTTATTATATGAGCACATTCCCATCCTGTGCTCCAATGTTCTTTGCAGTGTCACAGCCAAATGGGCATTCACTGAATGCTCACACACCTTCCTCATGAGGCATTTCCTCAAAGTTGTCCATATCAAAAACAGCTGCTTTTCCCTTTAGTTTTTACCTGTTGGTTCCTTCCCTCTTGAGCAACAAAGATGGGGTCAGCTCTTGCATTTGGCATAGTACCTACAGTCTCTGAGCTTTTCAAAGGACTCTGAGAAAATATTTAAGCAAAAAGGCAACAGTTCCAAAATGGGAAAATGAAATGAAAAATTAAAATTATTATTTAATGGCCTGTCTATAATATGTAACATTATGTCAATTACTTCCCTGTCAGTCAACTTGTATGTAGTTATACAAACCTTTCCTTTAATGTGGAATGTGGGTACATTTAGTATGTTTGCTATAAAGTGGAGTGGAGCCTTAACAAGTAAAAGTTCCAAGGGTCTTGGAAGCTCCTAAACATATCTTGAACACAAAACAGTGCAATGTCTCTTCCACTCGAAGGCAGCAGGACTAGGTCATGGTGAGTCCTTAGCTCTGGAGGTAGATTGGGTTTGAATCTCAGGGTTGCCAATTACTCGTTGTGAGATCTTAGGCAAAGCACCTCTCTGAGACTCAGGTTCTTCATCTGAAAAATAGAAAAATAATAGTACCTACGTATTGTGGTGAAGATTAAAAGATATTATGCAAATAAAGTGCTAAGCACCATGTCTGGCAGGTAATATGTACTAGATGGTAAACTATAGATTTATATATTTTTAAAACCATCACATCCCACCCCACTGCCACCTCCACTTCAACCAAGTCTTGGTTTCTTTAGGAAAACCAATGCAGATTTTTCTTACTGTCCCACTCACCTGGTTGATAGCTATCTATGTGAAGTTAAGCTGTGATAATCAATAAAATAGAGCACTGTTGGGTTATTTTCACTGTTAATTGAATTTTTTTTTTTTAAAGGAGAAGTCAGTCTTACCATTTAGACCAAGAAAAATAATTTTAGGGAAGCAGAAACTGGGTATATATTAGAAAATCTTATGTGTGGTTAAGATTCAGTGTTTACTTAGCAGTTCCACCAATGTGGTTTTTCTACTTCAAATTCCTTTTAGGCATTAAAAAGAGCAAAGGTAAGTGGAAGATAATCTCTCTTTTTTAAAAAAATATTTTTAGGCTGATAATATTAAAATTTTAATATTAAAATCATGGTTTGTTAAATTAGGGGTTCTTTATGAAAGGATTTAGATTTTTAGGCTTCCAGAAAGTGGCCATGACATTTAAGAAGTTTCAAAGCCTCTTACTCAGCCAGAGAAATGAGTAGGCATCTTTAATTTTCCCAAAGATGACAATCTATTGATTTTTAGAATGTAGAGTCTGTGAGGTCAGGGCTTGTGCCCATACTGTTTGTGGATCTGCACCGCATGCCTGGCATGGAGTAGGATTGTTGTACATGTTCATCAAGTGGCTAGACAGATGAACAAATAAATGGATGAAAAGGAAAGAAGGGGAGCTGGCGAGTAGGTAATATGACTGCTTGATAGTGACAGTATTGAGGCGAAGGTTGTTGAAGGCAGCGCAGATAGGAGTTTATATTTGAAGATATGCACACCTAAACCAGAAGGCCATTTCAGTTATTCACTAAGCTGTATGACCTTGGTAAGTCCCTTCACTTTTGAATTCTCAGCTTCTTCATCTGTGTGACAAGGCTAACAATACTCACTTTAGAATAATTGTTTTGAATGCTAAATGAGATATTTTGCTCAAAGAATTTAGCACAATGTCTGCTCATGGTAAATTATAGCCATGGTTGTATTACTTTCATTTTTAAGCAACTAAATACCCTGTCTCCCTCTTAATGAGTAAATGGTAAACTTTTTCAAGAAAATTAACTTTTGTTATCTTTCAAAGTCTAATTACAATATAATGCCTGCTTGAGTATAATTAATGTTGTTGGAATTTTGCAGCCCCACTGGGGCCCTGTGGACACAATGAACCATATATTCAACATAGGTCTTTCTTACAGAGGTCTCCTCATCATGGAACTTAAGTAGTCCGGTTCATTATCTGGCTAAAAAAATATGGTCACCCTAAAATTGATTTGCAAGTGTTAAGAAAATTTTGTTAGTCTCACAATTAATCCTTGTGAAGAGTATTATTGAATTAATTACAAATAGGACTCTAGGTATCTTTACGACTTTTTTGAAAAGTCAGATAACAGAAAACATTCTTGATTGTTCTATTGGTTATTTTTTCTCTTTATGGCAGAGACACAGACACTGGTGGCCCTCCATGATAAACAAACTGTAAGTGACTTTGTGTGCGTGTGTGCATGTTTGTGTGTGTGTGTGCGTGCACTCATGCACTAACCTCATGCTCAATTTAGAGAAAAGAAAGTTCAGCTTTAGTCTTCCTTCTTGTTTGCTCTCTGCTAGGGGGAAAATGCCTTAATCTCCCTTAGCCTCAGAGCCCTTAGCTGTAATATGTTGATGATGACAGTTCTAACTGCATAGGTCTATTGTAATGCATATAAAGTGACTGGCACATAGTAAGTGCTGGAAAACCAAAACCAAGAAGCACTACCCTCTTGTCTCTTTTCTCATATTTCACAACTGTATGCCACTGTGGAGGTTTCAGAGACCCTCTAGCTCCTTAGAGTATATTTATTCTCATTTCCATGGCAACTTTAATAAGAAAGATAGTTTAAATTTATTTATGTATGACAAGACTCCAGTCAGGAATATTTTAACCCAAGAATTTGTATGTCCAATTATACATAAATCAATATTTTAATTAATCACAAATTTAGTATCTCCCACCTTGTTAGAGTAAAAGCGAATCCCCTAGATAGCAAGCTTTAGTAGCAACTTAAAATTCTTTGGGGATGTATCCAGGAGTCTGCACTCATTTGACTAAGTCCCCTACTTGTGTATTCACAACTGAGGCTTAGCACTTTGTTCCTCCCCCTCTTCATGAACAAAGACTGACTCTTAAGTGCCTCTGTATGTTTGTAGTATTTAATGCACAGTATCTTGCATATAGAACTCCTGCTGTAAATGTTTATTGAATAAATGGAAGATTTGATTTCTTTGACTTGTTTTAGAAGTGTTGACTATTATTGCTTTTAAAGGGGGAACATAGACTAAGATTTTGGAAGCAGAAGCATTTTCTCTGTTAAAAAATTCAACTGATTAGAGCAATAGCCATAATACTTATCACTGCTTAAGCATTTATTATATACAAGCCCCTGTGCCAAGCATTTTATATCTCTTGTCACTTAATTTTCCCAAGAACTCTACACAATGGTGGCAGAGCTGGGATTTGAACCCAGGATTGTCTGGCCGCAAAGGCTGGCTCTTAAATCACTGTCTTTCTGTGAAGGTGGGGGTTTCTCTACCAGACACCAAGTTTAGACCACTCTGAAACTTCCCGGAACACCAGGGGACGTTGAATGAAGGGAGTTCCGTTCTAAAGCCCATTTTTATTTGGAGAGGAGATTTTATTTGCTAAGACTCCTGTGCCCCCACAGCATAGAAGTGGCATATTTTATTCCCTACTAACTCTGAAGAGTATGCTCATCCCTTTCTTTGGGTGGTTTGAGGCTTGCCTGGAAGGAGACAGATCATGAGTAGTCTGAAGGTCCCTGCACTCCTGTGGTGCTGTTAAGGGGATGGTCTGATGCACAAGTCATGAGACTTGCTGACCACACAACTGATCTCTGGCCACTTGCTGCAATTCTGTTTGTGTTTCCATAGCAAATACCCACATTGGCTAATGAGTTAGAAGATGCTGGTGCGACCACCAGACTAGGCATCTACATTGGAGCAGGGATCTCCGCTGGGCTGGCTCTCATTTTTATCATTGGTGCTTTAATTCTCACATGTAAGTTGGTTGGTGTTGCTTCTCTCTCCCTCCGATAAGGAAGTGTAAATATAGGAGCCAACACAAACCTAGATATAAGTTTATATTTGTACTTGAAGGTGATTACACTGAATACTCTGTGGTCCTCCCAAACCTACCAAAAATAATAGCTAATTTTTACTCAGCAAATACCATGTAAAACACAGGCATTGTGCTAAATGTTTTATGTACATTTTATCATCACTATCTTATGCAGTAGGTAGTATTTATCACCATTTTATAATGTAGGAAAAGTGAAGCTAAGAGAGAGTAAGCCTCTTCCCCATAAAAGGCAAAGCTGGAATTCAAACCCAGGCAGGCTGATTCTAACACCTAGTCTCTTACCTTTTGCTAAGAACACAAACTTCTTTAATTCATGAATTAGGTTTATTGGGAAGTACAGCAACAAAATTTCTTTCTGTGCATTGTCCTAACTCATCTGCTCCTCAGGCACAAGTCTTTAGAGAGGGTGGCAAGTCCTTTTACCAATGGGTCATGGGCCAGGATTAAAACATTTTATTGTTCCTTCATGGCACTCAACAGACACATTGTTTTCTAAGTTATTTTTATTTTAAAAATCTTCATAAGGTATGATTTATATACTATAGCTGCATATTTAAAGTATGTTCAACTTGATGAATTTCCATAGATGATCACATTCAGGAAACTATCACTACAATCAAGACCCAAACATTGCCATCACCCCAGAAGTCTCACACACTGTTTTAATTGTGATATACTCTCTTCCCTTTGAGGGCAGAGGCCAAGGCCTTATACTGCAGCTTAGTATATTCTAGCAGCCTTTCCTACTAATACTTAAACATGGACTGTATATCAGATGACCACCTGTCCCAGATTTGCTCAGGACTGACAGGGTTCCTAGGATGTGGGATACCAGTGCTAAAACTGGGACAGTGAAGGGAAAACCAGGAAGAATTGGTCACCCTAGTTGTGTGGCTTAAAGCTGATGAGTGTCTTAAGTGCATTAAATCCTCATAACTATTCTACTGAGAGAAATATTGATATTATTCTAAGTTACCAAGTGGAGAATGAGCATGCTGCCCAACATCATACAGTTAGTTGATTAGATATGGGTTTGAAGACAAGACTCTCCTCTTCTTCACCATTATACTGTTCTGCCATTATTGTAAATGGATTGTTCAAAGAAAGAAGCTACCCCATCCACACTTACTGGGTTTACTGACTGGCAGGGGAATTCGTGAACTGATCACATGAATGTAAAGTCTACAGGTTGATGAAGAGCAATAACACTCACTACCTTTTTGAGTTCTGTCATGGCCTGGATATTAGGGGCCATTCTAGTTTGTGTAAAGAGGTTTGAAGTGAGGTTTCATAAGGAATGAGAGAAGTCTAGCACTTTGTACCTACAGCTATATTACTCCAAAAACATGGCTACTTAGAAGAACAGATGGGAAAATCCTGTTTGATTTGCAATCTTTTCTCTAGTAGTTGCTGGAGAAAAATCTTTTTTTTTTTTTTTTTTTTTTTCTGGAGAAAAATCTTAGAAGCAAGGTGACAGGATTTGAAGTTATGACATCAAAGCCATTAACTGGCAGCAATATGACCAGCAATCCTATATCTTTCTAGTGCACTCAGCATCCATACCTCAGAACTACCCAAACCTCCCTCATTTCTCACTCATCTGATGAAGTATCAAAGACCTGTTCCATCTCCTTTGCCTTAGTCAAGACTTCATTCTTCCTTTTACCCCTTTCCCTAGAATCATCTACCTCTCTCTTTCTATTTATTATTCTTTCATTAGCATAAAAATATGTTCTAACTCACACATTCCTTGTTAACTACTCTCATTTCTCTGTTTTCTTTCACAGGCAAATTTCTCGGATGAGTTTTCCTACTTCGTATCTCCTGAACTCTTTAACCCATCCTCTGGCTTCTACATCTGAAGCACCAAGGAAATAGTTTTAGTCAAGATCACCAACGACCTCATTTTCTAAATCCAGTAGACACTTCTGTCTTCATTGTAATCAATCTTTCAGCAATATTTAACCAGATTGACTCTCACTCATTCTATAAGGTGTTCCTCCTCTGGGCTTCTAGAACATCATTCTTCTACTTCATTGGCCATTCCTTTTCATCATTTTTGTTATTTCCTTTTCAGCTTGAATTTTAGATGTTGATATTCCTCAGGGCTAGCCCTTTCCCTTTCTCTACACCTTCTAAGTGATAATCTATATTTTCATAGACTTAAATGTCATCCTTAATTTTCCGCTCCAACTCAGAGTGTTTGTACAGTTGCTTCCTCTACTTCACTGTCTCCCACATTTAACATGTTCAAAATGGAGGTCTAGAGTCTATATTTGACCTTCCCAGAACACAACTTCTGCCTCTCTGGTCTTCCCCATCACAGCTTTTCACTATCATCCATCTAGTTGCTTAAGCCAGAAAGCCAGAGGCCATCCTTGAATCCTGTTTCCATCCTTGAATCCTGTTTCCATCCTTGAATCCTGTTTCCTCCTAATACAAAATCCAATTTCAGATCCTGCAGACTTTCTCCAAAATATATGTAAAATCCATTCATTATTCTGCATCTCTCTTGGTTACCACCTTACTCTGATCTGAGGCATCATGATCTTTACTTACCTTTTCATTTTTTTAATACTTTGTTTTAATCTATTTTTTTATATCTCCTTTTAATCTATTCTCTTGAGTGGTCTAGTTGCTATGTGGGGAAAAATTCAATCAGTTCTCATATTTCTGCTCTCCAATTATTTCTGATAGGTCTTAGAGTAAAATCCAAAATCTTGATTATGACTTAAAAGGTACTTTGGAGCTAGCCCCAGCCTACATCTCAGACCTTGTCTTGGGCCACTCTCTTATTTCAGTCATACTTTCAATTGCAGGAACTCACCACCATCTTTACCAGGGGTTCTCTCTGCCTGAATTCTCCCCCTGGCTCTTCACTTGGTGACACATTCTCTTTTTACAGAACTGAGCTTAAAGTTCACCTCTTCTGAGAGTTTTTTCCTGACTACTTTCTCAATCATCTGTTCTAATACATTGTTGGTTTCACAATAAGAAACTATTATTTTAAATACCTCCCTCAGGGGCACCTGGGTGGCTCAGTCATTAAGCAAATGCCTTCGGCTCAGGTCATGACCACAGAGTCCTGGGATCCAGCCCCTCACGGGCTCCCTCCTCAGAGGGGAATCTGCTTCTCCCTTTCTCTCTGCACCCCCTCACCCCTGCTTGTCCCCTCGCTGTCTTGCTTACACACTCTCTCTCATAAATAAATAAATAAATAAATAAATAAATAAATAAATAAATAAATATTAAAAAAAAAAATGCCTCCCTCACTAGAACATAAGTTTTAAGAAGTCCGGCTCATAATTCACTTTTGTATCCCTAGTGCCCAGCATGCTATCAGACACATAGTAGATGCTTCATATATTTGCTGAATGTAAGCAATGCATTTTTATTACTTACTAGCATAGTTCATGTAATGAATCAAGATATACACTGATAGTTTGATTTAATACAATCCAAAGGGAAACCAGATTTCCCTAAACAATCCTTGCCTCCAGTGAGTTCATTTTATTTCTTATTTCATTTGTTTTATGAGACCATTTTTTTTTTATGAGAGCATTTTTAATTGACTTTTCTTCTACCTTTTACCTAGGGTATTCATATAGCAAAGAGAAGTTACAGAATTCAAGGTAAGAATAATGGATGGGGTAGGAGAAGGTGAATCTTAGAGGCCCCTACTATAATATGGCTTTGCTTTTAGAAGTCCTGCCCTAGGATTTAAACTTCTACTTCTTCTTACCTTAGGCTTACTTAGATTAATGCAATGCCAATTAAACACACTCCTCTGTTTTACTTTCTGATTTCTCTAGCTTTATTTCTTAAAGTACAGAACTCATCTTGCTATTAATAGGAAATGCTTATTTGTATATCAATGCTTTTTTTTTTACAATGAACTGACCCTTCCAGAAATTGAGCTACATTCAGGCTCTAGGCTGGGCATTGGGTTACAAAAAGTGAGCAAGAAATCCAGATCTACTCTTAAGGGCTTTTATAGCTCAGCCCAGGCATTCTTAACTGGGTGCCTATAAGGGCACTTGAACATATTATTGCCAATGCCAGAGCACATAAATCAGAATCTTTGAGGACGTGAACCAAGCAAAGGTGTTTGTCTAAAGTTTTCTAGGTGATTCTATGTGGCAACAGGGTTGAGATCTACTGGTCTATTATATTGCAGTCTTGTTGCCACTTTAGCATGTCTATCCCCTGATAAGGCATGTGATGCTTAGTAGTTAAATATCTGATGATTGAGTGCATAAATGCCCCTTATAGCAGCCCTATGAAACAGAATGCTTATTATTCCCATTTTATAGATGAGAACACTGAGACACAAAGTTTACTAACATCCTCCAAGGGATTTTTGTGTATTTCTAACTGCAGCATTTCTTGCTTCCTAGAACAGTGTATAACACACTAAATATTTCTTGATTAAGTGAATGAAAAAAGAAACAATGAACCATCCAATTTACCCAAGGTCATGGCTGGTAAAAGACAGAGACAGAATTCAAACTCAAGTCTGATTGGATCCATAACATACTCATGCTTTTTTTTCTTTCTGAAATTGCTCAAGCCCACAGAAGAACTGAAGTAACAGTACAAGAAACAATAGAACCCTTCAACAAAACTCAAGATTTAACATTTTGACATACTTGTTTGGTCTGTTTCTCTGTTTATATACAGAGGTTTTTCTTGGCCTATTTGTAAGGACATTTCAGGCATCTGGACACTTCAATTTGTCCCTTCTTATAATACAATGTCATTTTTATACTTAAGAAAATTAAGATGGGGCCCCTGGGTGGCTCAGTAGGTTAAGAGTCTGCCTTGGGCTCAAGTCATTATCCTGGGGTCCTGGGATAGAGGCCATAGAGGCCAGCATGGGGCTCCCTGCTCAGCAGGGAGTCTACTTCTCCTTCTGCTTACTGCTCCTCCTGCTTCTGTTCTCTCTCTCTGTCAAACAAATAAAAATCTTTAAAAAAAAAAAAAAAAAGGAAAATTAAGATGAATTCAAATCTCCTCAATTGTTCCACAAATTATTTATTTGCTGTTTTATGGTCTTTTCCTCCTAGTCAGGACCTGATCAAGGATCATGTACTACATTTGTTTGTGGTCTCTTCAGCCAAGCCTGTTCTTTTAACTCTATTCTGTGCTGCCCAGGAGATGCTTTACTCAATTGCAACATTTATTTCCACAGCCTCGTCACTTTGGCCAACCCCTCTCCCTTGGGGTTAGCAAATACGGGAGCAGAAGGAATGCGCTCACAGGAAAACATCTACATCATTGAGGAGAACATATATGAAATGGAAGATCCCTATGAATACTACTGCTATGTCAACAGTGAGCAGCAATCCTGACAACTCGGAGGTCTAACCCTCTAAATGCCACCAGATCCTACTACATCATTTTTGAGTGTGGTGCATCATCTTTGAAAACTATGAAATGTGTCAGCTGATTGGTTTTAGAGGCTCTGTCCACAGCCACTGAGCAGAGTTTTTATATTTTCTGAAGATAATTAGCTCCTGTAGGGAGCAAAAAATGTTGTGCCCTGCACTGTACTTAGGCATAACAGCACCTCTGTCTTTCAGCCACTAGGGCCACCCAACTCAGAGACTGCTAATTGGGGCATTAGAGCTCAAATGGGTTCTTACATAGAGTAGGAATTCTTAATATATGGTCCCTGAAATTCTAGGAAAATCGGTCACACAATGTATCCACAAAGATCCTGAAAATATAGAGAAAATTATGTGTTGAGATATGTGCATGTCTTTTTGGGACAGAAAGTCGAAAGGGACCACTGGTTTTCAGAGATCTATGACCTATAAAAAGAAGCTACTGGAGGAGGAGTAGTTGATCTTGAATGTTCTCTCTGAGTCTCAAGACTTCTACTTCTCTGAATTTTGATTCTTTAACAGTAAATGCCACTGCAGAGCTCTGCCTTGCCAGTTAGGTAAACTGCCCAGCAAGTTCTGTGATGTGGCAGGAGCTCCTAGAGAAAAAGGAAGCGTGCTCTTGATGTGTTGCCAAGTTTTGCCCGGGGCACACTCTCAACAGGAAATATCTCCAAGCAACTTCTCCATTCATGGAGAGAACTGGAGCTCTGTTTTTCACAGAAGAAGAAGTGGTGACTGGGACACAAATTCTGGTGGAAAGAAGGCAAAGGGCTCCAGCAATCTCTGTTATCAGCATCCAGTCCTTTTACAGAAAGCCTGAAGCTTCAATTTCAAGGTGGTGGTGACTTGATTTGTCTTGCTTATTTGTTGCTTGCCCAGTGCCTGACACAGCTCTCAAACACCATAGAAATTTACTAAATATCTTGGAGTGAAAAAACATAAGGAGAAAGGTAGGCTTCTGGAAAGCCTTTTCTGTTGCAGAGCTTAGCTAGAGCTCTTCTTAGAGAATACATAGATAACTTCTAAGCTCCCATATCTGCTCTTACCTAGTTCAAAGTGATGTTTATTTCTTGCATCATCCCCTAGTTCAGGTCTTTGGAAGTCTGTTACAGCCTCTTGTCTGTGTCCCCCTTCCTTTTTTCTTGTTTTCTCTTCTCTCTCTTTCTCTTTTTGGAGAGGTGCAGAAAGAGAGGGAAAGAGAAAATCCTAAGCAGTCTCCATGCCCAGCATGTAGGCTGATGTGGGGCTTGATCTCACAACCCTGATCTCAATTACTCAATTACAATTTTTGTTTTTTGTTTTTTTGTTTTTTTGTTTTTTTTTTTTTTTTAAAGATTTTATTTATTTATTCATGATAGTCACACACAGAGAGAGAGAGAGGCAGAGACACAGGCAGAGGGAGAAGCAGGCTCCATGCACCGGGAGCCCGATGTGGGATTCGATCCCGGGTCTCCAGGATCAGCCCCGGGCCAAAGGCAGGCGCCAAACCGCTGCGCCACCCAGGGATCCCTCAATTACAATTTTTGTAATAAAAAACTGATTTAAGTGAGTTGGACACTTAACCGAGTTAGCCACCCAGGCGCCCCTTTGTCCCCCTTCCTGTTGAGCCTCCTCAGCATATAAAGAATCGAAAATAAAAATCTGTTTGAGAACTGCCCCTCTCCAGGTAATAACCAACTGCTACCATGCTGTATGCAGAAAATGTTGGTCACCACGGATGTAGGCAGCTTGTTTGTTTCTAGGAGTCTTTCTGGCAGTCTTGTGTGAGTTATAATGTTCTGGCTGCATTTAGATAGTTGGGAAGTACTGGTGTTGTACAGGAAGCTATATAAGGGAGATTATTTTGCAAAATTATAGGTAGCAGCTCTCATACAAGATGAAAAAATTAATTGTGTTTTAAAGTTATGAAATTCTAGAGGGAAGGGACTTCAGAACATCTTGAGCCCAGCTCAATGGTTTCCCCCACAGAGATTCTTATTCTACAAAAATATTTAAACAAGGGTAATGTATACAGGGTGATCATTGCAACCATGTTTGTGAAAGACATTTCATCAACGGGAGCATAGTTGATTATTGTGATGTCAACATGCTGGTGTAGTTAAAAGGAATTAAGTGGTTTAATCATTGAGCTGTTTTGCTAATTCAATGAATATTTGAGTGTCTATTATGTGCCAGGTGCTCTGGTGCTGAGACCATAGAGAGAGACCCAATACACATATCCTTGAACCCCACAGAACTTGTAGTTGATATGACGGTAAGGAGGATCCATTCCATTCATCCAGTCAGTGAGCATTTATTGGCACCTTTGTTCTATACAGTGTTCTAGTCCCTAGAAATACAGCAGTGACAGAAATAGACAAAATCCCTACTCTCGTAGAGCTTATGTAATTTGTCAAAGGAGAATGTTATATTGTTAACAAAAGAAATATAAAAATTTGGAACAGTGTATGTAGTTGATGCAATTTTTTCATTTTCCTTAAAAAAAATCTGGAAGAGTATTACAAAATTAATACGGCTACCCCATAGGGGCCAATGGTCATGAGACAGAATTCTGCTTTGTCCTTTTATGTACTTTTATGATTGTTTGAGTAATTTCTTTTGTAATAAAAAACTGATTTAAGCATTATAGGAATATTTTCCTGCCTGCCTTCCTCATCATAGAAAGAAATAAAGACTAGAATAAGTTAGTTTCAAGGTCAAGGCTACCAGTAAGCCAGGACTGGAATCCTGGTTTTCAGAGTAGGATCTACTCTAGGTCAATTATCTGGAAGGGGGAAGTTGGCAGAAAGGGGAACATTAACCCTGCAAGGCTACTACAAAGAACCCAGGAGATACATGGTAACTTAATTAAAAACGGTGTAATAAGACTGAATGTGTGGCTTGCTCTTAGGATTTTTCCTCTGAAACTCTTCCATGGGAGACCCACAGGACAAGAGGGGACTCCCTGGCCTTTTTGAACTGCAAAGGTAAGGTCTTACCATGTTATATCTGCATATCACTTCTAGATTTGGAATTTCCTAGACAGAAGTTCCAAGCAGTCCAATCCCCCATTAGTTGGTTTTTGGGTACCCCCTCATGCCTATTCTTATTTAAACTTAATTCTCATTTTGGGGCACTGGGTGGCTCTGTGGCCTGATCCTGGGGTCCTGGAATCAAGTCCCTCATCGGGCTCCCCGCAGGGAGCCTGCTTCTCCCTCTGCCTGTGTCTCTGCCTCTCTCTGGGTCTCTCATCAATAAATAAAAAAAATTTTTTTTAATTTCATTTAAATATAAATTCAAAAAATTAAACTGAACACAATTTTGTCTCCAGTTTCTATTCAGAAAGTCTGGATCTTTTCGGAGATAAGTATAGATAGATGCCCTAGAGCAGCAATTTTTAAGATTTTTTTCCACCATCTTTTTCTGGGACTCCGTTGGGAAGTAGAGAAAAAAAAAGGGGCACCTGGATCATTTGGTTGAAAGGTTCTCAAGCCTGAGGAGAGCTCAGATTTTAGTCCATTTTCAGTGGAAAATCTGTGCCGAGAAGCAGTATGAGTCAGAAATGTTTCAGGCTTGTAGATCCTCTGTGTCTTTTTTTTAGTAATGGTGACTATAATTAGGTCATTCCAAGTCACTCATTTACTCATAGCAGTGATAATCTTTTGTGAATTCTTGTTCAAATTCCTTCTGCTTATGGTGTGAGTCCTTTTCCAGAGAAACCAGTGAATTGAGTTGTTTTTTTTTTTTAATGATTATTTAAGCTATTCATGTGTGGTGATAGTGGGACATCTGTTTAAATGTGCACATTATTTTAATGTAATTGTTCTGTGGGTGGGTCACTTTTGGAAAATATTTCAATATAGTTTATACTCTATACTTATAACCTGCTTTGTGATAAGTTGATACATTGTCCTTTGTAATTTCTACTTTTTGTGTTGATACTTTTTCACTCATTTTGAATGTATTTCATGTAAAATAGAAATATTTTATACTCTAATACAGCATGTACCTTCTTTTGGTCAGTTCTGAAATATCCATAATCTATACATCTGTATCTAATCTATTTTAAATTTCACTTGCTATTTCACTTACCATTACTGATCAATTGTATGCTGAATTTCCTTCTTGTTCAGAAAACACATCAGGGGGAAGGTTGTTTCCCACAGTTTTGTTATATTGTAACAAATAGACTATATACTTTAGTATATATAGCTATATTGTAATATAGATTTTTAAAATTCATTTCTTTATCCTAAAGTTCACCCCTAGGTCTTAGCAAAAATCTCTTGACCTTAGAATTGGCTGAATCTGAAGGTTAAAGTAGGGATCCAAGGGGAAGGAGCTTAAAAGCTGCCAGCTGCCTAGGTCTCTGGAAGGTTCTTGGGGGGTGGGAGGAGTGGTGCCTTCCATCATTCTCCCCTGTAACCATCGGACTTCAGCAAGAAATCATATTATGTAAACAGCAGCCAAATAGCTTCTAATCACTGTGGGAGAAAAGAGTCATCCAAACAAATGGAATCTCAGGTAAAAACTAAGAAATACGACACTATCCTAGCTGCCTTATTTCAAGTAAATGTATTTACAAGGGGCATTCTGGGGCAGTGGATTTGGAGTCTTACAGTATTAAGTAAGAATCTCTACGAAGTGGAAGACTCACATCTTGTTAGACTGCTTTGATTCCCTTGTTGCTTTTTAACTCTTTTATTTTGAAATACTTCAGGAATTACAGATAAATTGTAATTATAGTACAGAGAGTTCCTATATTCATTCACCAGTTTCCCCTAATGTTAATAGCTTATGTAACCAATGATGGATTTGTCCAAACCAAGACATTAACATTGGTACAACACTATTAACTACAATACTATTAACTACTAATTCCAGATTTTGGAATTCTGTTCTTTATTTTAAAAATTTTAAATTAAATGGTTTTTGATAGAGTTTAGGTTAAAGGTCATTGTCCCCATTTCCTGTCCTCCTTATAAAAATTTCTCCCCAATCCTATTCCCCAGGAATAATCAGTGTTATTGCTTCATTCTTTTCAGCTAGCACCATCTAGTAGAAATACAACAAGAGCCACATAGGTAATTTAAAAATTTCTACTAGCCACATTCAAAAAGATAAGAAACAGGGATCCCTGGGTGGTGCAGCGGTTTAGCGCCTGCCTTTGGCCCAGGGCGCGATCCTGGAGACCTGGGATCGAATCCCACATCGGGCTCCTGGTGCATGGAGCCTGCTTCTCCCTCTGCCTGTGTCTCTGCCTGTGTCTCTGCCTCTCTCTCTCTCTCTCTCTCTGTGTGTGTGTGTGTGGGGCTATCATAAAAAAAAAAAGAAAAAAAAAAAGATTCGCAAAAAAGATAAGAAACAGGTGAAGTGTGTTTTTAATAGATTTTTAAACTCACCCATCTAAAGTATTTTAATGTAGAATAAATATAAACATCATTAATGGATTCCTTTTTTCCATTTTATGCTTCAAAATCCAGTCAGTATTTTTTATTTAGAACATAACATTTCTGACTAGTTGCTTTTTAAGTGCTCCATAGACACATGTGGCTACTGGCTAAAGTATTAGTACAGTTCTTGACCATTCCCTATTCTCTTTCATATACACACAGACACAAATTGTAACTTACTTTTTCCACTGTTTATAGAAGGCCATCAGTCCATGTCTGATTATATGGGATAAAAGCATTCATTCAGAGAACTGTGTAGTATTAAGTAGAACAAATGTGCATAATCCATTAGATCATTTCCTCAGGCAGAGATATTTAGGTTTTTTTTTTTTTCATTTAAAATAAGAAATATCCTTTACACAAAAATCTGTGTTTGTGTACTTCCAAGGCACAGTTCTAGATATGGGATTGTATCAAAAGTTATGATTGTGTTTCAAGTATTATAACTATAGAACACTATTTTTAAAGATATGCCAGTCATTTTATTGCTAAATGTATATTATCTTTCTCAAGACAATCATTTTATAAAACTACTCCAACAATGTTCCTTTATCTCAAAATAATTTTTGTTTTTTTGGAATTTGACTTAAGAACCTAATGTAAGCTAAAAATGCATAGACCTTGCTCCTTTGTAATCACAGTTATTATTCATTCATTCATTTCCTTCTTTTCTTTCTCTTCCTCTCCCTCCCTTCTTCCTCCTTTTCTTCCTCCCTTTCTTCATTCCATCCATGCATCCACTCATCCATCCCATGAATAGCTACCTATTGGTATCCCCCATTCCACTTTTGCTTGCCTAAGAATTCATTCTCCTTACACAACACCTGAAGTATTTT
Organism: Canis aureus; assembly: GCF_053574225.1. Classification (NCBI taxonomy): domain Eukaryota; kingdom Metazoa; phylum Chordata; class Mammalia; order Carnivora; family Canidae; genus Canis; species Canis aureus. The sequence goes on from NC_135614.1 coordinate 54,880,233, forward strand.
CTTTTCCTTTGTTAAAGTCATCAACCAGGTTCATTTGCTCTATTATTTGAAACCTTTCAACAGTTTCCCCTGGGACTGGATTTTTTCTGATCTCACCAACCTCTTATTCACTCTACTACAGCCACACTGGCCTCCTTTCTGCTTCCAGAATATACTAAATTCTTTCTGGTTCCAGTGCCTGTTCAGTGGAATTGTTCCCTCTATTTGGAATACTCCTCTCAGACCATTTGCAGAGCTCCCTTCCTCAACTTTATTGGTTAAATGTCATCTGAGGGCTTCTCTGACCACCCAATCTAAAGTACCAACCTGCCTAGCATTCGTCTAGTTTACTTCCTACATAGTTTATTTGAGTTGGAGATTCCTTTGTTTACATTCTTTTTGTGTGTGTGTGCGTGATATGTCTTCCCCAATGCTCAACTGTAAAGTGTTCTATTCTTCATCTCCTATCTCAGATGACAAGTACAATACTTGGCTCTTTGCAAGTGCCAAGTAAGCATTTGTAGACTGACTGGCAGAATGAATCCATGCCTGCTCAAGCCATGATACAGGTGCCACAGAAACAAAGGTTTGTAAGTTTTTCCTTCAAGGAAGTCAGAGTTCATCAGAGCAGCCCCATAGCCAAGCAACTACTTACAATGAAAGACAATAAGCATACAGCAGATCTGTCTACTAGATTCTGAATGATAGAGAAAAGCATTTTTTGGAATGTCTTCATTTTCTTCCTGTTTCCTGGGAATACCATTCCTTGTCTTTACCACTTCCTTAATTGAATTCTATAAAATTCCAAGTGGCTCTCATAAAATAAAGATGGCCTGATACATAGCAGATACTCAATAAATACTAATTGGGTGAATGCATGAAGTGATACAGGTGTCATAGATTCTAGCAGCAGACTGCCTGAGTGAACATATAGTGACTTTATTTTGTATTTTGTAGAAAAACATGTGCTCTACAGTATAAGCACTTGTATATTGATTAAAGCATTATTTCATAATCTGCCCTCTTCCTAGGTGCTTGGTGATGTCTGAATGTGGCTTTAGGCAACTTAAGCTGCTTTTTTTCCCCATCTGGGATAAAGAGAAGGATGATTGTAATTAGGTTGTGAAAAATATGTTGCATGAATGTAGAAGACTTCCAGTTTTGTAAGAACACACAGTTTAGAAACCTGCTTGCTTTTGGGATTTTTTTCTTTAGTTAAAACATTTTACATACATTATATAAGCAGTACACTGGTACATTCTTGTCTTAAATTACTGAAATGAGGGTGCCTGAGTGGCTCAGTCGGTTAAGTGTCTGCCTTTGGCTCAGGGCATGATCCCAGGGGTCCTGAGATTGAGCCCCTTATCCCTGCTCAGCGGGGTGTCTGCTTATCCCTCTCCCTCTGCCCCACTCCCCCTCCTGATACTTGTTATCTTTCTCTCTCAGATTAAAAAAAAAATACTGAAATGATATATACATAGCCTTAAACTGAAAGTCCCCTTTGGCTCTGCTTGCCTTCCTAGCAGAAAGGACACTCTGAACATGTTGCATGGGTATCCCCATCTCCTTTGCCACAACTTTGCCATGTAGATACACAGACATACATGTATGTTGCCATTTGGTCACAGTGTTTTTACAAAAATGGGTTTCTATGAAGTAGATTATTGTGTGAGGTTTTTTTTCCCCCACTTAATACTTCTTGGAAACAGTTCCACATGAGCGTTCCAATAAAATGTTGACACTTTATCAAAGTACATCATTAATGAACAGAGAGTGTTCCAACATTATTGGAAATTTGCAATGCCTACCACCAACAAAGTGCCTTGCCAAGGGTTTTGACAGAACTTAGTGTATATTTTGTCTAATTGATACTAGCACAGGTAGTTTATTTAACTTGATGCTGGAGTCCTGCAATGGTCTTGGTTTAGGAGAGTAGAGTCCTTTTGGAAACTACCCTAAACGTGTCTGACAAAAGCTCAATGCCATTACCTGCCTCTGATCCCCCATCTCCCCTAAAATGGATGTGAATGAAACATCTCAAGATCATGTGATTATGTATCAAGACAGGTGAAAACTGTAAGTTTCGATCCAAAAACAAATCTGTGATGTCATTGTTTTTAAGTAGATGACATTGTTTTAGTTTCAGGCAAAACAAAACAAAATAACCCCCCCATCCCATAATTTCATAAGGTCTTGGGGAAACATTCTGCTTTACACAAATAGTGCCCCCTAGCTGTATAAGCGGGAGTTTGGTTCACATCTAGCTTTCTGACATCCTTGTCATACATGACTTCAAACCTCTGAGTCTCAATTGGCATGTTATTAACATCTGAAAGATGAATACATAAATTATATTGGAGCATAGTATAGCTCTACTTCTCTCTTGTTAAAGGTGACAGCTTGGGGCACCTGGGTGGCGCAGTGGTTGAGTGTCTCCCTTCGGCTCAGGTCATATCCCAGGGTCCTGGGATCGAGTCCTGCATCAGGCTCCTCCTCCAGGGAGCCTGCTTCTCCCTCTGCCTATGTCTCTGCCTCTCTATCTGTGTCTGTCATGAATAAATGAATAAAATAAAAAAAAAATAAAGCTGGCAGCTTGTTTTCCTAAACTTCCCAGGGCAGAGACTGGAGATTCACTTTATGTACTTAGAATGTTCCATTGCTTAGCATGGGTTCTCAATAAATACTTGGTGAAATAACATTTGTTGAGTGACAAGAATAATAGAGTAGGTAAACCTCTCACTACTGCATCTGTCCCAAGTTACCTCTATGGGTCCCACACCCTTCCACTTTTTGTTCTTCATTTTATTCATCTGTAAACTGAGGGGTTTGGCCCCCAACTAGGGTCCCTTCATGTGTAAGCAGTCTTAAGGTCTATATGGCTTTCCAGGCTTGGAGCCTGACCTAACACCAAGATCTGTGCTGCATCTTTTAAACACGTCCTAGCAGAGAACAAATACTGTTCCAGCACACTAACATCTCTTATAATCTTTGCAAGTTAGTAAATAGATCAATTCCAGCAAAAAAGATTGGAAGACTGGGGAAGTTTGACTTTGTGAGGGTGTGGCAAAGAGATAAAGACTGGAATGCTGGGAGAAAGTTGTCTTTCTCCCTAAGAACCTTTGAGGGAGGATCCGTGACAGACCACCAGAAAACTATCTCCTAATTTACCTGTAAGTAAGTCCTCTGGAAGCAAGAAGCTTTGCTGCTTGAGCTTTTTCAGGATTACATGGGATATTTGGACAGTGATGATTGAGCCACTAGGAACTAGGGGAAATTTGCGTAAAATTGGATAAATCTTTGTGTGTCTTGGGAGGTAGATTCTCATTCAAATAGAATCATGGACTTCTACATCTGAGTTGTTTATGCATTTTGTGGGCAACATCAGTGAGAGGGATAGTGTAACTTTGGAGGAAGCCATATTTATTTAGGCTTCCTTGAAGGCTGTGTGATCTTAGAGTCAACACATGCCTTTGCTGAGCCTCTCCTCATCTGTGAAATGGGCATTATATAATATTATGGACATGGGAATATGTGTGTCTAGAGTATAGCTACATTAGCAGTTTGGCTTATTGACTTTTGTGATTTGTAAAGTAAAAATATTTGTAAACTGTAAAAGATAACTAGTTGTATAAGATGTAATGATCAAAGAAGTGCCTAGTATTGGCTTCTGACTTTTGCAGGTTTCGTAATCATCTCTTGTGTGTTAGAAACTATTGGGCTTATGAAAATTAGCAGATACAAATGGCTCAGTGTAGTTAGAGTTGGGCGAGGCTTGGGGTGGAAGGGTGTGGTCAGCTTGGGAGGGTGGGCAGCGGTCAGAGTTTGGACTTTGGCACTGGTACACCATTGGATGCTTTTAAAATGGGAGAGACACTTGATTAGATTATTTAGAGAGATACTGGAGAAGATTAAAAAAAAAAAAAGACATACACCGATGATATGGAGTCTCCTACTCCTCCCCCATAGCCTGTGTCTGCAAGTAGCTGGAGAACACTACCAGACTCGGGCTGGTCTCATTTTCATGACTCCTACCTCCAGTGGCATCTCAGTGCTGCCAGATGGTCCTACCATAGTCCCTAGTCCATTTGCTTTTATGCATATGCTGCCCTGGTCATGTTTAATTGAAATCCCCTGCTTGGGCACTGGATTTCATCTCTCCATTACTCTATAAATTTTTCCTTTCTTAAATCAATTTTTCTTCCTCTTCTGGATCATCTCGAGATCATACACACATGCTGCTATTTTTATCTTTTTATCTTTTTTCTTAAGATTGTTTATTCATGAGAGACACTGGGAAAAGGCAGAGACATATGTAGAGGGAGAAGCAGACTCCCTGCAGGGAGCCGGATGCGGGTCTTGATCCCAGGACCCCAAGATCATGACCTGAGCCACCCAGGCACCCCTATTTTTATCATTTAAAAAATCTTTCTCCTGACTCTGTTATCCATCTCCCTCTTCTCTTTCTTTTTCCCTATAAAACTCCTTGAAAGAGTTCCCTGTTTCCCAAGGCTCTCTAAATTTTCCCTTCCCTTGCAAATGTTGTTTTTCTTTTTCTTTTTTCTGAGACATAACATACCTAAGGAGAGTAAACCATCACTCGGCTGCTCTTCACCACAACTGCTTTTGTCAAGGTCATCAGCGATTCCCAGGTCGCACCATTCTGTAGATGAATCTGTGACTTGTGATCATTGCCTCTTCGTTGGATGCATGTGTTTCACTTGACAAGATCCCCTTTACTTGTTGCGTCTCCTCTTCCCTTCTTGTTTGGCTTCTACTTGTGTGCTGGAGCCTCTTCTTCAGCCTTCTGGGGATTGTCCCAGGCCTCAGTCCTGAGCTGCAAGCATTCCCCTGAGCGTCTCATCCAGGTTCCTGACTTTAAAGTATCATTTCTATACCAATGATTCCCCAATATGTATCTTTGTGCTGGATCTGTCTCCTGAACTCCAACAGCTGCTACCTGAAACTCAATACTTTTAAAAATCTAGACTATTTCCTCCCAAACCTGTGTCACATGCAGCTTTCCCAGTTTCGGTGGCACTTCCAGTTCTTCCAGTTGTTCAGGCCAAAATCCCTTGGAGTCATGTTGAAGCTCCTACACCTCATATCCTGTAGGAAATCCTGTTTTCTCTACTTTGAAAACATTCAGAGCCCGAACTATCCGCTATCATTCCTTCCTCTCTTCCGACATACTACAAAAGTCTCCTGACAGGTCTTCATGCTTCTCACCTTAGCAGCTACAGAGTCCTTTCCAAAGGTAAGCCTGATGCTGTCACTTCTATTCACCTGCGGTGGCGCTCCTTCTCAGGTACAGTAAGCAGCTGGACATTCATGTTTGGTGCCTGAGCATTGTCACCCCTTGAGCCTTACCCCTCGATGTGGGATGTATTCTTCAAGGAGTCACAACGTTGGCACTAAAGAGTAGTGATTCATGGAGGTTGTAGAGTTCAAATTAAAAACAAAACAGAACAACACTATGCTATTTGGGAGCCTTTTAGGACACAATAGAGGTTGTTGTAGGAGATGGAGTTGCCAAAACTTTCAGTCCTACAAAATTGTATGGTCAACTAACATCTCGGAGCCTTAATTCTGTGTCCCTATTATGGCTCTTGCTCATTATTTCTTCTACTTAAAACACTATCTGCCCCTTACCCAATTTTCTGGCGATGAACCTCACATATCACTTTTTAAAGGGATTTTTCTGCCACTCCCTCTTGTCTCACCTCTACCTCCCCCAGTCAAGGAATGATCTACCCAGCATGATTTCATGCTTCCATTAGCTTATTTAATCAATACTAATTAGGTCCCTTACAATAGTTTAGGAATACAGTGAGAATACTGTCTTAGAGGAGCTTACTGTCTAGAATTGAGTACCTTCCAAGACTATCTGTGCATGACTATTTAAATTTAAATTAATTAAAATAAAATTAACATTGTTTTTAACTTCTCAGTTGTACTGGTTACATTTCATCAAATGTGGTTAGCAGCTACTATGTTGCACGACACCCACATGTTGGAATAACTCCATCTTTGTGGAAAGTTCTATTGAACAGTACAAGAGAGAGGGAGGATGGACAACACACACACACACACACACACACACTATCAAGGGAAACAAGGTAATAAATGCTGCCTAGAGAATTGAAATAGTGTAGTAAGGTGACTGGTTGGCTACTTCAGAGTTACCAGAGGGATGTCTGAGAAGGTGACATTTTAGCAGAGGTTGACAAGAAAAGGAGAAATCTCAAAATGATGGTGTAAAGGATTGGAGATCTAGGCAGAGGGCACCATGAGGGGAAGAGGCCTAACATGGGGACACATTTGAAAGAACCCCGAGTGTCTGGAGCCCTGTGGCAGGGTAGACAGATGGAGAAGAAATCGGAGAGGTAGGCAGGGGCCAGACCACTCTGGGGGACTTTGTAAATATGGGCAGGAAGTTAGTACTTTTGCTTTTTTTTTGTTTTGTTTTGTTTTCTGAGACAGCCATGGGAGTGTTGTAAGGGGAAGAGTGACACAGTCTGATTATATATTTACCATTTACATAATTCTGCCCAATTTTATTGCTTACTTACCTGTCTCTCCACTTGATTGCATAATCCTGGATTTTTTTCATTCTTAGTTTATTGAATCATGTCCCATTAGCCTCCATATATTGATAATAACTTTTGTAGGATTGAATAAATTAGAAAAATCCTTATCACTGATCTGCTGGGCTTTGGCTGAGTTTCAGAATATAAAAAAACTGGTTATAACATATTTTGCCTCCAAAATAAATATCAGATATGACCTCCTTCTTTGTGAGGCATTTCGAAATTTGTATCCCCACCTTTGGTGTGGTCAAGGTAGGGTCAATATTTTTCCCTCCAAGTATATAAAGTGGAGAATAAGAGCAAAGTGGGTGTCCAGAAATGAATGCTTCCCTTGTGAGAACTCATCTTGCTACCTAATTGAATTCAAGGGGTGGCATTGAAAAGCTAGGAAAGCTATTACAAGTAGTAATACTACTTGTATTACAAGTAGTACAACTGTTTTATGGAGTAGGTGAATTTCAGCAAATAGGCCAAAGGATAGTTTTTGTGAAGTCCCAGTAACAGGAAGGAACTTGGTATTCATGGAGGTGGAGCAGAGTTGAAAGCCAGAGCGTCCTCTACCCAGGACCCTTCAGACACTGATGCGCCCTCTCACCCACCCACCCTAGAGAAGGCTGGTGCAGGGGCAGGCTTGAGAGGGCACACTCTAAGGGCACTGAGTGGTACAGGCCCTGTACAGCCATCTAATTGTATCTCCTAACAAAGCTGAAAAGGTGAGTTCACACCCTCTAAATTTCTAAATCTTGACCATTAATTAAGACATTAGTTTTTATTTTTATTTTTTAAAAGATTTTATTTATTTATTCATGAGAGACACACAGAGAGAGGCAGAGACATAGGCAGAAGGAGAAGCAGGCTCCCTGTGAGGAGCATGATGTGGGACTAGATCCCAGGATCACAACCTGAGCCGAAGGCAGACACTCAACTGCTGAACCACCCAGGTGCCCAAGACATGAATTTTTAAACACCATGGTACAAAGTACTTCTGTGGGTCAAATATAGTCTTTAAGCCACTAGTTTGTAGCATCAGGCTTTAGGTCTTTTTCCAAGTGCAGACACTGTTGGAGTCCAGGGTTCACATTCCCAGGCAGCAAAGGACCCATCACCATAGAATATCCAGCGCATCATCCATGTCTCTATGAAGCTGATGATAGGCTGCCAGCAGCCTAGAAATGGAGCATCCATGCCTCCCTGGGAGGAAGTTACTGAATCTTTAGACCCAAAGAGCAGTTAATGAACTACAAGGCAGGCTTACACATACTTGTATGGCTTAATAATTAAGAGCAAAAGTCAGAAGACCTCAGTTTCCTCTTCCATGAATGAGGTTGGTAGCAGCACCTGCCTGAGGGTGTCTGTGAGGATTAAATGCATGTGGGTACTTGGCATAGAGCCTGCTACACAGTAAGTTCTCCAAAAACCTTGGTTAGCGTTAATGCATATTTAGGTTTCATCTTCAAAGGTCTCCCACATCCCTTTTGCTCATTATAACAATCCTTTGAGGGAGACAGAGCAAGTCTTTTTTTTTTTATTTAATTTAAATTCAACTAGCCAACATAGAGTACATCATCAGAGCAAGTATTTTTCATGCTGTTTTACAAATGAGGAAATTAAGGCTTGGAGGAGCTCAGTAACCCACAGGGATACCCAGCTTCACAGGTGGCAGAGTGGGGATCTGAACCCATGCCTGCTCCAGAATCTGCTTCCTGAAACATTCTGCTGACATCACTCAGTGATGTGTGATCTGAGTCATTGCTTCCTGTAACATGAATGGTCAGGCAGTGATTCACGTTCTTGATTAATTCTTGCACACTTGACAGTATGACTGAAGTTAGAGAAGGTTCAGTGTAGTGAAAAAACAAGGAGTACCCTGCACTCACCACAGGGCCCATTGCCTCTCATCTCAGAGGCCAAGGGTAAGTGAGGACTAGTCTTTGATGTCCCTGTCCTTGAACCTGCCTCTGGTTTCTTTCCTGTTTGCTTCCTCATCCCATCTCAGCATCAGTACTCAGTTTGGACTCGGTGGGGAAGGAGCTGGGAAATGAGGGGCTGTTCTGAAGATGGCTTTCCCTGTCTGTTGGAAGGTGCAGAACCCTCAGCCACCCCTGGGGATACCTGAGACCTAACGCAGTCGTGCTTGATCTGTCATCGCTAATAGGGCAGGCACATGTGATTCACCCAGTCACCACAAAAGGAGAAGTTGCAATCTGAGAGTTAAGACTTGTTCTAAGACCTTCTGGTGAGAGGCACAACTACCAGTCTGCTTTCTCTTTCCTTCAGACCATCACCATCATGCAACTTTGGGTAGCTATCTCCAGCCTCATACTACTTCTGACGGGTAAGTGAATAGGTGGGCTGGAGCCCTGAGGATAGGAGAGTGTAGGAGATGTGTGCATGCGTGTGTGTGTGTGTGTGTGTGTGTGTGTGTGTGTGTGTAGTATAGGAAGATGGATGTGCTTGGGCTTTGGTGGAAGGTTGTGGGTCAGCTGGTGAGCAAAGAACTGGACTAAATTTTGCTCAAAAGAAATTACTTAAAATGCTACGAATTGCAAAATCCATGGGTAACTGAACCAGACACAATGCAGAATAGTGGGTCATATCCTGACATTTGTGTTTAAACAAACAAAAAGGAGTGGTGTAAGTATGGACTACTCAAGTGAAAGTGAGACAGGGTAACAGTGTTACCATGGATGGAGGGGATGGAGAGAAGATGGAAAGGAGACCAGCCCTTCATCAAACTATCTTGTGTCATTTGATTTTTAAAAAATTATGTGCAACTATTGCTTTTAAAAATATTTTGTTTCAAAACATTCCATGAGATAGAGGGGAAAGTTAGGAATAGACATAATCTTAAATTTTAAAAACAATAATCTCCAGAAGTCAGATTGTGAGGGAAAGCTCATTTCTTATTATTGCTTGTATAACTTGATTTTTATAATTAGCATATATTATATTTGTCATCCACAGGTGACATTAGGCAAAACTAAATATGTAAGAATTCAGGGAAAAAGTCTGTTTCTTACTTTATGTAATTATGAGCATTTTTATTTCCAGAGCATTTCCCAATATCATAGCCCAATTCTAAATATGGTAAATTTCAGATTTCTTTTAAGGGCTACCTTGACTGCATTTGGCACTACAGGGTTTTTCTTCTACCACTCCAGTAGAGACTTCTTGTTCTTGTTTTTTAAGTGGGATGATTTAGTACATGACTGAGTATTTTCCAGTTCTCTCTTTTCATGGGGGATGTGGGCCTTGCTCAGTTGTGGGGCTGTTATCAGTTTATGAGACGGGGTCCCTATTGGATTTTTTTAGATTGATCCTAAGGCCCCTGGTAAACCTCAGCTCCTCCTAGAAGTATTAGATACTCATTTCTTTTCTTTTTTTTTTTTTTAAATATTTTATTTATTTTAGAGAGAGAGAGAGAGAGTATGTGAGCAGGGGGAGGGGCAGAGGGAGAGAGACAGTTTCCAGCCAGCTCTGCGCTGAGTGCAGAACCCAAAACAAGGCTTGATCTCATGACCCTGAGATCATGACCTGAGCGGAAACCAAGAGTTGGATGCTTAACCAACTGAGCCATCCAGGTGCCCCTAGAAACCGATTTCTAAAAGTTGATTTCTGAAGAGTTTACTAGACTTCTGCCTTTAAGACAATAATAGTTTTTTATTTTTATTTTTTATTATTTATTTATTTTTTTAATAATAGTTTTTAAAATTAAGTTTTAAATTTTAATTCTAGTATAGTTCATATACAGTGTTATATTAGTTTCAGGTATACAATATAGTGATTCAAACTTGTGTACATTACACAGTACTCATGATGGTAAGTGCACTTTTAATCCCTATCACCTATTTCATCTATCCCTCCCCTTACCTACCCTCTGGTAACCATCAGCTTACTTTCTATAGGTAAGAGTCTGTTTCATGGTTGGTCTCTATCTTGCTCTCATGTTCTATTTTCTCTTTGTTTACAGATGCTGTAGTTTCTTATGTTCAAGTGAATGGAGTGGTGGGTCATCCTGCCACACTACCCTGTACCTATTCAACAGCTAATGGAGTCACAACCATGTGCTGGGGCAGAGGGGCATGTCCTGTTTCCCATTGCTTAGAAGAAATAGTCTGGACTAATGGATCCCATGTCACCTTTCAGAAGCACCTGCGTTATAAGCTAAAAGGAAAACTTTCAGAAGGGGATGTGTCTTTGACTATAGAGAATGCGGCCCAGACTGACAGTGGCCAATATTGTTGCCGTGTTGAGCACAGGGGGTGGTTCAATGACATGAAACTCACCCTATCATTGGAGATAAAGCCAGGTGAGTTTGTCTTCCTTCTTCCTTTGATCACTTCATGTGGGTTAACTGAGATATTTACTGTTTGGTAGTAGCTTTCCCTAAATAGGGAAAGGGGAGGTTCTTACAATCTTGTTTTTCAGCAACTGTTGGAAAATAGAATGACTTTTATTTGCATAAAATGAAGTGTTAAGACCAATCTTGATCAAGATGGTAGGCTTGAGAATCTTCCCAGTCTGCAAACTATCTCCTAAAGCAGGTCTTAAAAAATGCTACTTGGTTCATAACAGCATTCAGAGTTCCATTGTGAAATATAGTGAACATTTTTATCAAGCTGAGTTTATTCCACTTAAAGAACTGTCCTTTTATGTCTGATTTTTTATGTCTTTAACATTTTAAAACTGTTTTGGAGATTTTTAAATGTCTTCAACATTTAAAAACTATTTTGGAGAATTTCAAAGTAGGGAATACAATATAAGGTCTTGTGAAGTAGGTATAGCACCCAGCTCTAAGAACTGTCAAGTCAATCTAGTTGTATATACGTTGTAAAGGGAGCTATAGTTAGTTCCACCCTTCCCTCTGCCCTGCCTGGGATTTTTTTGACGCATATTTCATACCATATCACAAAATTGCTCCTTTAAAAATTAAAGTGACCTTATTGCAATATGAAAACATTTACATTCCAATAACCATTCACCAGTTACTTTTAAGAATTTGATGAAATCCAAAAATCAGTCTCAATGTGAACATCCTCATTTTCTTTATCACTGGATGAACAGAGTGGATTCTTAAGGATTTCCTGGTTTCTGGTGTTCCTTCCTAATGAATTTCCTTCCACTAAGCTCTGGTAGTGACAACAGAACCCAATACTTGTGGCCTTAATAAACTATGTGTCTGTCTTTCTTTCTTCTTTTAAATTAAGAGGAACTTAGTTTTGCAATCTCCCAACTTACGGACTTGACTTCTTTTGTGAAGACAAGTGAGATGGTCTGTTCTGATGAAGAAAATAGCTGACCCTGGGGGAAACCCATCTGTGGGAAGCAATTTAGGGAAGCCAAAAGAGGCCAGTGATAATTGAGTGCTCTAGACAGATGCAAGGAAGTAGCATGTGGAGGAGAGAGCGTGATTACATTTTTGGATTAATGAAATTTATTATTGGTTTGGTTGAATGTTAAGAATTAGCATAATGAGAAATTAGTAGGACACCTGTAAAGTGCTATGAAAATCTTTAAAGGGGGAGCACTTACAGATGCTCTGTCAAGTGGGAAGAGGGTCTGTAACTGAGCCAAGGAGACTCTGCCTCCAATAACCAATTCTTTGCTTAAGTTTGCTTGCGGTTTTCACAGACTGAGCTTACTCTTGAAGCTTCTGTTCGGGCTTTTTTCCACCAGCATCTACAGTTACAGTTTCCTAGCTTTTGCCTGGGGAAAATATTTACCACTAAAGAAACCAAGTTCATTAGACAATTTTTTTGTGTGTGTGTTTTTTAAAGATTTTATTTATTTATTCATGAGAAAGAGAGAGGCAGAAACACAGGCAGAGGGAGAAGCAGGCTCCATGCAGAGAGCCCGATGTGGGACTCTATTCTGGGGAATCCAGGGTCATGCCCTGAGCCAAAAGCAGACACTCAACCACTGAGCCACCCAGGCTTCCCCCCTTACACTCCTTTGATCAAAATGTTTGCATGTGTGCTTTTTCCCCTCTAGATTAGATTTGAAACTGAAAGGAGGGGATTGGATTGTACTCTTTTTGGGAGTCTCTAACTACATCATAGATCAGGGTCAGCAAACTGTAGCCCTAGGTCTAAATCAGATTACAAAACTAGCCTGCTGTTTTATAAATTTTTATTTAGGCAGCCACACCCATTTGATATATTTTGTCAATGGCATCTTCCCCAGGGATAGAGTGGAGTGACTGCCCCCAAGACCATAGTGCCCCCTAAAGCATTTACTATCTGGCCCTTTCCAGAAAATTCTGACCTCTGCTTTAGACTAATGCTTTGCATATAATAGATACAAATATTTGTTGAAAAAAAAGTTTTTCCTCTTTAGATTCTAAATTAAATTAGATCTTTCAGAAAGAAAAGTTTTCAAATCAACTGTCCCCTACTTAGTGATAGGGGTTTTCTTTTGTAGTCAGTCAAGTCAAAACTTAAGGAAACTTCTTGCAGAGAAAAAAGGTGCCTAGTGAGATCAAAAGTATACATCCTTGATTCAGCCCTTCATTAGTGTGCTTTTGCGCTAGGCCTTGTGTTCAGGCTCTTGTGTTTGGGTTTTAGCTCCATCTGGGTAGCTCTCACACTTTTGCTAAGTAGTTTGGAATTCTACACCACTGCTGACTCTGGAGAGTCAACATTATTAGCTGTTGTTGTCTCTTAGGTGATAAGGAATCATAAAAGGCCTAGTTTCCCTTCTTACCAAATGTATAAATCATCTGTGTGATTTATAGAGCATATGCTAATGGGTGCGAGTCAGTCCTTACTTCAGACACAGGTCCCTGTGTCATTACCTTCAAGACTGACTGGACTGAATGCTATTTATTTGGTAAGCGTTTGAGGCCTGGGAACTACTGTGGAAGTCTTAGCCACTCACCATGGAGAGGGCAAAGGCAGCTCCACGCTTTAGACATTTTCTTTCCCTCACAGATGTTTATGAAGATACAGAAATCTGGTATGCATGACTGGTCTTCTCAAAGTGCTTCAGTGCGAATCCCAGGTGACATTTTTCACTTCTGAACCTCCCCAAATATATACCTTTTAATGCAGATGTTTCCTTTTTGTAAGTATGTCTCGAGTCCTCTGTCACAGATTCTAGTTGGCCAATGATAAACACTCTGAGTTCAGGGAAGAGACTGCTTCGGGACTGCAATGGTACACTCGCCCAGCACAAGGCTCTTGTTTCTTGCTGCTTGACTAATCCTTGCTTTCATGTTGATTTCTAACTCCAGCTGAGGTCACCAGTGTTCCAACATCACCTAGGGTCTTTACCTCTACCTCTTCAACGCCAGCACCCACGCAGAACCTCAAGCCAGGTAAACAAACGTTCCTTGAGCCCAGAGGTCTTCTAATGAGAGGATGTAGACCATCTAAGACATTGTGTTAAGGCAGAAGCACAATCTAGGTTAAGGGTTCTTACTTGGGTTCCAAACATGGGCTTGGAACTGTCCTAAATTATATGCACTTTTTAAAAACATATAAACATTTTTAGAACAAGGAAACTCATAGCTTTTGGTCAGATTCTCCAAGGGATTCATTATTACCAACACCTCCCTCGCAAAGCCAGACCATTAATCTTAGGCATCTTATGAAGATGAGTGGATTTGGCCCGGTCGAGCACAGGTTTTTGAGGAAAGAATAGAGAATGCGAGGGAATGAGGGTCAGGTTAATGAGCTTTTGTCTTTATAAGGAGCTCTGAGTAGAGATCATTTAGTTCATGCTGAAGCCAGACCTCCACTTGAAGATGAGATTTCAGTGAACTTAAAATTCACACTATGTGACAGGAACCATGATAAGTGCTTTACAAATATTATGTTGCTTAATCCTTATGAAACCCCTATGTACTAAAGGTATAATTCCATCCCATTTTATAGTTGTGAGAACTAAGGGACAGAATCTGAGTTCATTGTGTCAAGTTATATGGATAGAAACTACTCGAATCAGGATTTATTCTCCATTAATTTGAATTTTGAGCCTGTGCTTTTAACTACTGGATTGTGCCTTCTACCATGAGCACTGAGCTTATGTTTGGATGAATTTGTCTTTATCTGACATCCTCACTGAAAAATCCTTTATACAATTACCCTGTTTTCTCTGGGCAATCAATCTACTTACACAGTTTTGCTTTCAGCATTCTTTAACTTATTTATGTAGCATAGAAATAGCAAAAGATGCTATTTATACTGATGAAAAAGTCAACATCAGTTTAAAAGACTTCAGGGATTTAGAACTTACACTTTTTTTTGTTGTTGTTCAGGCCACATGGTTCATACTTCCAACTTCTGATAAATAAGAGCTTAGATTTAATACAAATGGAGAATAATTTGATTTAAAGGTAGAGAAATAGCTTGCCATTCTGAGGACAAGTTTAGGTTCAAATCTTCTATCTCTAGGATTAAAGAGATAACTTTCAGTAGAGAGTCTTAAAGCCTTCAAAACTCTTTGACCCCTTGGAGTAGCACTGGATTCTGAGGAGTAACAGAGATGTCACAACCTCTTAGCCAGAAAAATCTGATGAAACATATTGATTTCCCTTGACTCCCATTGAACCCTATGTATATTTAATCAGAAGGGATCTGAAGGATTGGGGCTTTGAGCTGAGTTTGGAAGAGAGGGCTTTAGGTTAAAACTGGGATTTTAAAGCCATAAAAGTTTGTAAAGAAAAATAGCTCTATTCAAGGCAACTGAACACATTAGGGAATCTGTTGACTTTCTCAATATTGATTTAACTTGTAATACTTAGTTTATGCCTGCAAATGTGGATGGATTAGTGGACTTGGTTTGGCGAACAGCATGTTTAAAGCAAAGATTCAGAAGAAAAGTATTGGTTCATATGTCCATGTAACCGCCTCAGGGATGATATTAATTGAGCCTTATCCTTGTCTTGATGGTTTTCTCATGATTTTGAGTTGAGTTGAACAGGAAGGAGGTGCACATTGGAACAGATCCAATGTGGAGACATTTATCCTTACATCCACTCTCTTCTGTACTCAGGGCTTCTTGTGCATACTAGTTGCCTAACTATTCATGGAATGGTTGGATGTAAGGTTTTAGAAAACAGAAAAGAAAGATGCCTGCTAAGACTGAAACTTGGAAAAAAAAAAGTTAAGCCCAAGAGGTCTTTTGCACAGATCCAAGTTGAATAAAGATTCTGATCACCTGACTTAATTGTATTGTCCTGTTCTTAGTTCTTAAGCAGAGCTACATCCTGTTATATATTTGAGCATTAGAGAGAAGCAGGGAAATAGTTCAGAACACGAGAAAGGGTAATGTTGAAATGCAAGGACCACTGTGGGAAAGGGAAAATAGAAAGACTAACACAAAGCAAGAAAAGCCCAAGTTTAAGAATTCTTGTTCAGCAGGCATCACTGACATGCTCTAAAATTTGTGGTGCTAAAGGAAAGTATATAAAAATACAATATTTAAAATATTAATATAATACACAAATAGACAAGTGATCAGTGCTGCACTAAGGTGAGATATCTGATGGAAAGTAAAGGAGTGATTTTAGAAAGGAAAGGGAAACCTAGCCCTGTACGGGAAAACTCTTAGTGAAGCGTTTTGGTGCAAAACCTAAGATGAGTCAGATAACACAGGAAATCAGTCATATAAAAGAAGTGACCTGAATGCCACTGCAGAAGGAGCCAGGTCAAGATCTACCGAGAACATGGCTTTGAGAGTTGTTAATTATCACCAAGGTTCAGACATTGGACAATGTTGTCACCTTGAAGAGACCTCAAGGAATTAGAAATTGTGAGTTATGTGTTCTGTGCTGATCCATATGTGCATCTCTATGGAAAGATGTGTGCATGGGTTATCAGGAATCTGAATAAGGCCAGGAAATCTAGATTGGGCTCTTGTGAAAGAGGAAGGGCAAATTAGCACAAACTCCCAGACCCTGTTCCCAAGAAAGTGAACAAGAACAAAAGCTTAATTGGATGTCCTATGTAAGGTGCACTGTTTAAAGCTTTGGACATTTAGGGGGAATCCTAGGAGTAGAAAAAGTGTGAAATAATCCTAGATTCAGATAAGCTCTCCGGATAGTTTGCTAGATTAGATTTATTCATGATCTTGGTATGCCTAGATGGCAGTGTAGTACCTCAAGTCCATCTTTGAATACATTTCTAAGAGGAAGCTGGAAGGAATGGAAGTGGGTGGGTGAGAGGCATGCCTTCAGGGGATGGCTGGGAGAGCACCCTGCAGGAAGTTGATGGTGATTCCTGAATTTTATTTTGTGTTTTATTTTTGTTGGGGATGGGAATTTTTCTCTTAGAAGACAGCACAGTTCTTGCATTCTTTTCATTCCAGTAGCTACTTCATCTTCTGCAATGCAGACGGCAGAAATCCAGCCTACTGCGCTGCAGAAAACAAGCAGGACACAGCCCACCAATTCACCATTGTACTCTTGCCCGACAGGTAACTTCATTTATGTTCCTGGATGCCTGGGAGTCCTCACATTTTAATAACCCTGATGCATTGTTAAAAGCCCATATTCTGGAATAAGGCAGATTTGACATGAATGCTGATACTGGTCACTCCAATCAGCCATGTGACTTGAACAATGTCTTACCCATTTAGAACCTGTTTTGATCATTTATGAAATGGGTGGAACACCTATGATCTCGTAGAATGCTTTGAGGATTAAATAAGGTGAAAAACCTAAGACATAGTACAAAGGTGGTAAGTAATAGATACAATAGCAACTGTGACTCTTAGAATCTCTGGAATCCATATGCCTAACTGGCCCAGGGAGCTTATATGATCTGGGGACACCCACATGCATAGCACTATTCTTAATTAAATGAACTGCTCGTGACTCCAGACTTATTAGTGGACTTGCTCCCTTGGGCCAGAGCCGTAAAACAACTAAATCCAGCCCTCTGGTATCCAGACCAAATTGGTCAACCATATTCAGGCTTCATCAAAGACCCAGACCCTACATACATCTAGGAAGCTCCCCTGCTGCCCTGTGAGGCTTGCACATGGGCACTTTGAGATGGGTTGAGTACATCAGCACCAGTACCAACAGGGACGTCCACTGAGACTGTCTAGTCCCTTCTCCGATTTTTTCCTATTGTCCCCATTGTGGGCAAGTCTCATATAATCTTTACTTTTTTGAAACCTAAAATTGACCTGTCTTTCCTGTGGTAGGGAAAGGTGATGCTGAATCTTCTCATTTTCCCCAAATAATTCTGTTACCTATAGTGGTTATTTGGGGGAATGTTACATGCCGAACCCCTTTGCACTGCAGAGCCAGTTTATGTGTGCTTGGGCCTGTGCTGAATGCAAACAAGGTCCAGCCTTGCAAGCCTCCTCCTTCATGTCTATGACTCATGTTGCTCCGGAGTTGCCAATCTGTAGGGGGCCTCACTGTGTGGCTTACCTTTTGCCAATCATTCCTGGAAGCTGGTTAATCTAAAATAGACCTGAAGTGAGATTCACAGAGAGATCTTTTCAATGGGGATTAGATAATGGTGACATTTGGTTTGGAAAGTAGAATCCTTAGTATGAACTGTTTCTGGGCACAAAAACAAAGTGAAAATAAATAGAAACACAAGGCAACAGCAGTAGGAAGCAGCCGCACTGTATGCTTTTAAGGTTTGAACGGGAAGAACATAGAAATAGGGAATCATGGGACTAAAACCTGGTCAAGGTAGAGCTTTCCAGAGTGGAACAGACATAGGAGCAGCTGTGTCCCCTGTGACTTATGTGATTGTTGCCACGTATAGTTAGGGTCTCAAGCCAAATCCTCACTGTGCCTGTGTCAGCCTTAGCAAACTGAAGACTCAACAGAAGCAAAGAATTTTGGTTAGGTCTGGAAGGGATTTTGGGGCTCATATGGCCCACCACCCACTTTAGCTAGATGTATATGCCAGGAAACTGTCAGACATTATCTCACTAAGGCAGGTCTCATTTATTACCATTGTTAGATTAGGGAGCCCAGTAGTTCTGCTTTAGAGACAGGAGCTCCCAATTTAACTGCCAACTAGTAGCTGCGTGCCCATGGGCAAGATGTTGCCTTCCTCCCCAGATGTTAATGATGATAGAAGGACATGATGTTTGGGAGGTGTGTTGGATAGTGTCTCTCTCCCCACTGCTCCTTCCAGTATAACGTAATAATTAATAACGGCTAATATTTATCTAATACGGTGTTAAGCCTTAAAGTACATCATCTAATTTGACTACTTTATGAGATGGATACTGTTATAGCTTGGGGTTCTAGCTATATTTACAAAATAGTCTTCAAAACTATGTTAAAATTTGAACATTCAAAACCTTGAGGCATTATATCCTTTTATATTAGGATTTTAGGCAGTATAATATATCTTAGTTTCACAGCTGATATAACAGATATTTTATAAAATACTTCTGGATCAAAGTCTGGCATACAATGTAAGAGTATATGCCATTTGTTTTAGATATCTGAGTACATTTTACTCATATTCTGAATAAAACCAACGTAATGTCCATTTGGAATAGAGTGGTCCTGATCTTTGGATGTGCATATGGCCTTTGGGCACTCATTGACAGGTTCTTGGCTGGCTGGCATGAAAATATTGACTACCTACCATTAAGTGGCATTCTTAACCCAGTTTCAAGAATGGGCCTCTGTACTTCCCCTCAAACTGTACATAAAACTTTGTGTATACATACATTTTTTTTCCATAAAGAAGACAAAGTGTCCATTTTAAAGGTTCCATGGTAAAATGGTCAAGAAACACAACCTTACAGGATAAATTAATACAGGTTAGTAACTTGGTATGACTTTTGCAATGTCTGGCAGCATTTGGCCAAATTATTATGCGAATTTTTGTTCACCACCAGAAGGCAATGTGAATATATTTAGTGTCTACAGTGAAAATTCAATATTTTTTGTAATTATAATTAATTTTCTTTCTTGTTGAGCAGATGGGAATGGCACTGTGACACAGTCTTCAGATGGCCTTTGGCATAACAATCAAACTGTAAGCATATTTCTTCCTTCTTTATTAGCCAGATTCACTTGTGTCTCCCTGGAAGCAAGTTACATTTAGAGATTATATCTGTAAGACTAGCCCACAGGTTGATTCTTTCTAGTTAGAATAAAAAAAGAAGAAAGGTATTTGACTCTTAAATAGGGATCCTTTAATTAATTTGAAAAGTCCATATGGGTAGACCAGTTTGAACCACATTTTCAATCAATGGAGTGGAGGCCACCCCAAACAAAAATACTATGTCAGTGAACATGTTTAAGCAGATCCTCCCTCATATTCTTTTCTAACCCAATTGCCATCCTTTATAGAAATTTTGAGGTCACTGTTGAGTTTTTCTATATATAAATCACCCCATATGATGACTTATTAAGGTATTAACACCTTAAATAAATTTGTCACTTAGAAAGGTGTTCTTATACTTTTCCACAGTGAGCTTAAGAAAAATCTAAGGGGTCCTAGTCTCATGATGCTCATCAAAGTCTCATCTTTGCAAATAAATTAGACAAATTTATCAATAGGACCTTTTCTTTTGGTTCCTCTGGGAGAAATAAGTTTCTTTTTAGTATGTGCAAATAACTCTTAGAAACAGCAAATAAAAAGAGTTTGAGGGATGAGAATAATCCTTTCGGTCCCACATAGTGAGAAATGACAACACAGCCATGGTAAGAGAAATTCAAGTTCAGGCATGTTGGGATTATTAAGTGTGAGGTCAAATGGCTTTATGTTGTATATGTTAGTGACAACAAGAACACTATATAGGAGTGATATAAAATTTTTTAACAACTTGTGTTGCATGGGGACTGATAGAATGGGTTGAATTTGTATATACTTGCTAAATGTTGGTACTGCTACCATGTAAATGATTCTTCTATTGCTATATGGCCAGGCCCATGCTGGATCAAAAACAAAAGAAAACAAACATTCTGAGTGGTGAGATTCTTGACCTCAGTTACATATAGGACAAGTACATTTAGCAGCAAGTAGAAGGACATAGAAGTAAGTTCACAACAGGCAGTAGTGAAATCA
Organism: Canis aureus; assembly: GCF_053574225.1. NCBI lineage: Eukaryota > Metazoa > Chordata > Mammalia > Carnivora > Canidae > Canis > Canis aureus. The sequence continues at coordinate 54,900,799 of NC_135614.1, forward strand.
TGGGTCTTTTGTGTCTTGACTCTAAGGATGTTAAGAGATATCCCACAAAAAAAAAAAAAAAAAAAAGATATCCCACATATCTTGAAATGCTGCATTTACTTTGACTCAGTAGGTCAGTTTTCTGGGTTCTATTTTAAGGAGACAATTGAATGAATACATTAAGATGTGTGAGAAAAGATGTTCATGGTGCTATTTATAATCATTAAAATGTTAAAAACAAAGGTTCCTTACTATCCCATAGTAAGGGATTAATTATTTAGTCAATTAAGCGTACCCACATACTGCCATTAAGAATCTAGTCACTGTAGTGCATTTACTGACATGGGTAGACAGTTACTACTGATCTTTAAATGAAAAAAGGAACTGTTAAAAACAGTTTGTGTGTGTATGTAGTAGCATATATTGAATATAGTAATTGTTTCTGTTAAGAAAAACACTAGGAGGATAAAATTCTAGAAGAGTATCTAATAAAAAATGGTAATAGTGTTTGTTCTGGATGTTAAGGTTATGGTTGGTTTTAGTTTTCCTTTTTTCATGCTTAGCTCACACATTCTAAAATGAACATGCAGTTTTTATGTAATACTTTTAAAAATAAAAGCAAAGCCTGCCTCCTGCAACCTCATGTTACAGCTAATGGCTTTACCCCCCACTGGTAAAATAATAACAGCTCTTCCTTCCCAGACATTGGCTATTACCCCTTTAAGCTCAAACACTAAGTACTTTCCCCTATCCCCTATCTTCCTCATCGTATTTATCAGGGAGTACCTAAAAGTACCTTTCCAAAGAACCCTGTTTAATCTGTAGTTGACAGACACAAACACAGAGGTTCAGAGAGGCTAAATATCTTGTCCAGAGTCACACAGCAACTAAGTCAAAGAGATGGGATCCTGACTCCAGAGATTAAACTTTTTTACGAGAAGAGACTTGATTCTTCTCTCTGATCTTCTTTTCTGTTAGAATACTTACCCTCAGAGATCTCTCTAGGATTAGAACTAAGCTATGCAAAAGGCTGAGTGTGATGCCTGGCATATTTTGGCCTTATTCCAGAAGGTGGTGATCCTTTACAAACTGCACTAAGATGTTCAAACAAATTTCTGCATTTTTTCCCAACTGACAGCATTTCACGTTGGTTGTTAATGAGGGCCATGTCTGCGAGCACCTACTTTCAAGTCAATGTATGTAGACATAGAATCTTTGATATAGTTAAAAAATAAGAACTGTAATTAAGGACCAAATTCAATACCTGAGCATATTCAGATGGCATTACTAGGTCAACTCATATATGAACAAAACTTATGTTTTCTTTTTTAATATCAAAGGATATATATGTAGAAATAGCTTATTGATTTTTAAAAATATGTATAATTTACACATAATAAAGTATACCATTTGAAGCATATAGTTTGAGTTTTGACAAACGCACACTTTTATGTAAATATCACCTCATGCAAGATATAAAACATTTCTATCATCCCCAAATACATTTCAAATTTTAAATGCTCTTTGAATTTCACCATGTTTACAACCTCAATCACTTGGTCTTACCCTTCTTGATCCAGAAATAGCCAAGGGCCAATAATGATAAATGAGTCCAAGTATATTATTTTAGGGAATGTCTTCCTTTTTTTTTTTTTTTTTTTTTTTTTTAGAGAGGGAGAGAGAGCATGGGGCAGTGAGTGGGGGGTGGGCAGTGAAGAGGCAGAGGGAGAGGGAGAGGGAGAGAATGTTAAGCAGACTCCATGCCCAGCACAGAGCCAACATGGGGCTCAATATGACCTGAGCTGAAATCAAGAGTTAGACGCTTAACCAACTGAGCCACCTAGATGCCCCTTAAGGAATGTCTTCTACCCATAACTCTAAAAAGATGTTCTTCTGATCCACTGATGTTTCCTTAGCATGTGTCGCTGGCACAAAATTCATGGATGACCACCAGTAAGGGACTCTACATTGGCATCTGCATTACTGCTGTGGTATTGCTCACCGTGTTGGTTGTGGTGATTACCAAAAGTAAGTCATTTTGAGATTGTGCATAAGGGAACAGAGCAAGGGTTCTAGAGGCAAACTGCCTGAGTTCAAGTAGTTCCACATGCCACGTGATTGGGATTTCACATAAATTTCTGTTTTCTAAACTATTCTTTTGTTTTTTAATTATTGACCTATAAAGTGAAAGATGCAATATAAATTCTACAGAGGCAAATTAAATATTAAGAAATGAGAATGTTTGGGTAGACTTGGAATTTGGAAGCAACAAACCATTGTAGTATATATGATTTGTTTACTTCTTTTCTACTCTGCTCAGGAACCAGATTTTTGTCTCCGTGAGGGGTGATATTACTGAGTTTCTTTTACAAGGCCTATTTAAGAGGAGAGACAAATGAAACATTGGAAGGGAAACTGATTTCAGGGCCAGGGCTAGAAGAAGGGCTTCACGAGGTTTTGTTTGGGTGTATGTGTGTGTGTTATGTGTGCAGTGTGTGTATATGGTGTGTGTGTTTAGCCTAACTCCTACGAAAGAAGTACAATTATTCATTTTTTAAAATGAAATTTAGTTATTAATAACTGCTTTAAAGTAAGCCTAGGCATGTGGTAAATACACTAAACCATTAATGAAAGTGAGATACTTTATACTAAGAAATTTGTTTGGGTCTTGCTGATTAAAAATGAGTTGCCTGAGTAACTCAGAAATCATCCAGTTTGGCTTTTTTTTTTCCTTTCTTATTTTAAACATTCTTTCTTTTAAATTTATTTTTTCAGGCTCTAGCTCTGTACGTATTTTGTTCATAGTAAAGTAATAGAAACAATATACTTGTTTGAAAAAAGATCTCATAAACTCTTTGGCTGACATGTTTATTTTTCTCTTTGACTCTTCCCCAATTTAGAATATTTATGCATAAGAAACAAACTGGAGCAACTAAAGTAAGTTTGAAAGGGGTTGTGTCAATACCTTTTGATATTTTTACTCTACTAAAAATAAAGAAAAGTTCTCTCTTTCTCCTCTATTTATCCTAAACTCTTCATTTTATACCCTAGATCCTGAAAAATCTAGTTTAATGAGCACCTCTATTGTTACCCACAACTTCTAGTGATATTTTTAACTTTCTATATTTCTCTGGAATTGTGCCATAACTGCTACAGAAGGAGCACTTCAATCTTAACCTCTTAGAGCAAGAGATCAAAATTTTGTTTGATGGAGCATTTGAATGAGTTGTTTGGTTTGTTCTTTAACTTCATTCAGTGCTTTGTTTATTAAATGTCTACTGCATTTCAAAGAGATGAACAAAACATACAGAAAGCACATAAGTGAATAAACACAGGCCTTTTAATGTTTCTAGACAAATGCCATGGGGGGAAACTGAGCAAGGTAATGGGCTATTTGAGGGAACCCTGAAGAAACAGAAGGCAGCTCTGCAAAGATCTGGAAGGAAACTCCAGACTGAAGATGTGCAAAGGCACTGTGGTAGGGACAAGTGCCTCTGGCTCTTGACAGTTCCTGTCTTCCCCTGCAGTTCCATTCCCAGCCTGATCTGCTCACTTGCATTGGTTATCTGGCCTAATAGGCGATGGAATTTACAATTTTTGTAAATCCATCCTACTGCCCAATTAAAACTTAAATCCCCTTTATGCATCCATGCCCTGCGGTCATCTACTGGAATAGTTGTAATAACAGGAATCCACTACTTACTTCCAAATCCAAGTAAGCTTGCTTCTTTTGGAACAGCTTGGGCTTTAAATCAAAGTCTTTGATTCAAAATCCTTCCCTCTTAGGTTGCCACACATTATTCTTAGTTCTCTTTCATTGGATGTTTGCACACAGTTTTTCATAGACCTGAGTTAATTACATGAGCCAGTCTACTGAATGCATCTTGAACAATGCCCAATGCATTGTAAGTGCTCCATAAACGTTGTTGACTTTCTATTATTGCAGCTATGTGTGTTGCAGCAATACACCCATGGGATAGGTGCTATTATTTTCAGCATACATACTGGAGAACAGGTTTAGAAGTGTTAAGTGACATCCAAGTCACACCACACAGCAGGTAAATGACTCAGTCTTAGGTCTTTTAGAGTCCTGCATCCATAACTTACAGAAGTTTTTGACTATGTGTTTCCAAGAATGGAAGAAAGAAATTACTCCTGACAGGCAGAAAAACACGGAACATAGCACTTCCTTTTAGCTAATCTCTGTTCTTTCACTGCTAAATTTTTCTAAAGGTTGACTTTTTATCATAAAAGATAATATTTATTGTAGAAAATCTTATAAAATATATTTAAAAACCCAGGTATTTCTTCATGACTTACTTTCTTTCTTTCTTTCTTTCTTTCTTTCTTTCTTTCTTTCTTTCTTTCTTTCTTTCTTTCATTTTCTTTCTCTTTCTTTTGCAGTTATGTCACGCTGACTTATTTTAAGCTACTGTCCTCACCTAACCTCACATATGTGAGTAATCACTTAAAGATCAGAGCTGAGTGAAGCCTCAGTATGTATGTTCCATATCATTTCTGGGCAGGCTTAGGTAATAAAAACAGGCACTCTCTACAAATTATAAAATAGAAGCTATATCAAAATTGCACACACGACCTTTCTGTACACTTACTGCATGTGTTATGCAAGAAAGCTAGCCCATGGCTTTCAAATTTGGATCATTAAGACACACTAAGGTTTCTGACACCATGATCCAGTACATGCTTATGTGAAGCAATACTATTTTAAGGTATCCAATATGTTCTGATATATTTTGTATTCTTTGTTTATCCTAAATGCAGGTTATAGACCACTAAATAGATTTAATAACCCTCTCTTGAAGGATACAATCCACAGTTAGAAAAACAAGAGCCAAACCATTTCTTAGCTACCCTTGAGAATATGCATCTTGATTTAGGACTTCAATTTGATGTCTGATACCAGTCTTCTTAGATTTTCAATTTTCATATTCTATAACAAGAGTTTTCTCAAGGAGAATACTTAGGTTTTCTACCTGCTTATTAAACAGACTCTCTTGCAACTTAATAGAGATCTCCTATTCACTTCATAGGGCTCTGGGAGTTGCAAATACCTGGCCTTGCCTCCATGTAAACAAATGTGCTCATCATACCTTAGAAGTGGTCTGCTTTTCCTTACTCATATTATTCTTTCTGTAGCATGGTTTCGTTGAACGACTCTCAGACTGGAGCTTTGCAAAGTGCAGCTGAAGTGGGTGTCCAAGCAGAAGACAATATCTACATTATCGAGGACAATCTTTACGTCATGGATTAAGACCCAGTGGCTCTCTCTAAGGATTTATGCCCTTGATTGCAGAAGAAAGTGACAAGATATCACCATGTCAGAGTTCTTCTAAGCTCTAGAATAATTTTTCTGTCAATTTCAAATGATATTCCAACATGTCAGTTATGTTGGGTAGAGTGACTTTAGTTCACGTGTGTACAGTCATTGGTCATCATATAGTTCTAATTTTTTATGCTAAAGCTATTTCAATCTTCTGGTCATTGCAGAGCTTTCTCCCAAACACGAACACTTTATAATTATATATTCTCTTTGGATCATATGAACTCTATATCCATCAAGAATTCTCATTGGTGAGGCAGGAGAAGAACTACCACCTTGGTCACCAAAATCGTCAAAAAGATAAGACTTATGAGTTAAAATCAGCAAATATGATTTGGGACTTAAAGGACTTCACTTGGAAGCATTTCATGATTATCTCTGGTTTTTTACCTTGTAACTCCAAATGTTACGTTTCTGAGGTTCCTCAAGGCTTTCAATCATGGGGGTACACAGGTTTTTATTTCCACATGGGGAAATAGAAGTGCATGTGATTTCACCATTATACGTAAATCTGATTTCACATGGCTCTGGAAATATATGGTATTAAGGCTTTCCCTGGACCCAGGGTGGGTATTTTAGCTGAAGAAACTAGGGTAGTGAGTGGACCAAGAAGATACCAGGGAAAGAAAATCATTTGCCATATAATTTATTGCATGCTATTTCTGCTACCTCTGTTCCACCGTTCCAAGTACTTGTGTAGACAATTGTCACGCTCTCTGAACTAATTTTTAGAATGAGGCAGGGTAGAAATAAATAGAAGAAAAAAAGGGAGAAGGCTAAATGGCATCCTGCTTTAGAAAAGTTACTTTGCAAATATCTTAGTGTTGTTTGAGAGTGTTACTAGTTTCAATCAAAATTCTAAATTGTCCTCAAATCACTGAGATTTTTAAAATTGTTTTGGAAGGATGAAGGTTTTGTTTTTGTTTGCTTGTTTGTTTTAATAGCAAAAACTATTTTAGTGCTATTCCTTTTTTCACAGTTCAATTAGATTTTTTGTTTTTCCAAGAGAGTTAAGCAAAGGCAAACGGTGAGGATATTTTTAGTAACCAGAGGCATTGCTACATTAACAGTTAAGGAGGCTGGGTATTAATTTCAATCTGAGTAAACCCTGAGATAACTCCTCTTAGGGTTCAGAGTTGCACCACAGTGGTCTAGGAGGGCAAGATGTTTATTTCTGAAGACAACTTCTTTGACATTTTTCTGCGGAGTTTTAGGAAGTTGACAGGACCTCCGAATAAAGGTTATATGGCCAAATAAGATTGTTAAACCTGATATACTGGGTTTTCTAAATGGGACCAAGGCCTGATCTGGCCCAAGAAATTTTGTTTAAACTGCAGTGTTTTTCTTTTAAATTCTAGGTGACATGCACAAACATGGAGATTTCAGATTAAACTCTGGATTTATAGCTTTTCTGAAAAGACCTGGCAATATTGAATGGCATTCCTACATAGTCAATGCCCAGTTAAATGGTGCTACATCCCCTCAGTCCTTTGTCCTCACCTCTCCTGCATACACGTTTGTTCCCTGATTGTAGCTGGTACTTTGAATTATGACAGCTACACTCTTCATATGCTTCCCGGAGATTTATGATGGCACATTGAAAGTTCTGGGAATCTGGTTAACTTTGTTCATCTAGCATTTCCGAAACTTGCTTGAAACCCATGAACATAGTGACTACTGGCATACCCAGTAGCATTCTGTGAAACGATATATAAGGATATGTGGAGGTGATACAATACACAGAAGTAGGACTAGGACTTGGGTTCTAGTCTTAACAGAAACACTGGATGACAGGGTAAATCTTTCTTGTTGCCTACATTTTCTAATGTAATCAGGCATAATTATTTCCAAAATTATATTGGTGTCATAGCAGTAATTCCAATGTTATGTTACTTCAAGTCTTTGAAAAGTGGAAAACACTACAGAAACGCAAAGGTTTTTTTGGGGGGGTGGGGTTGAGTTTGCAGTAATAGCGGATTTAGCCTTAGTGCTCAGTAAATAATTTCAATGGTATTGCATTCATATGTCTTTTGCTATATGGTACTTTATGGGGGGGGGATAATGTATCTTTTTTTGAAAAAGTGGATATTGGGTAATTTGGCTAATTTTATACTGTAGAAAAATATGTACTATAGGATGAACAGATGAGAAGGGAGGAAGGGGAAGTATTAATACTTAATTCTTTTCTATAAATACATCTATCTTGTGGAATATATTGAGTTTTGTTTTCAATCCTTTAAGATGATTGAGGTTCCATTTTCTGCAATCTGTCTTGGGACATTAGGACACTGGTATAAGTAAGATATTTAAACTTGGGAAAATTTGCACGCTTTTAAGAGGTAGCAGAACGTATCTTTCACTAATAGCCAATCACTAATCACTAAGATAATTTTGTGAGTGCATGAGGGATGAGGCACTCTTTGCGACTAGTTTCTTTTGTAGGTACACTCATTAATAAAAGAGATTTTTGTTTTCATTTGGAAAATTGACTTGTTTCTTTCTCAGGTTCATCTGTTAGTTGGAACCTGGCATCTTTAATTTGCTGTGGGCTCTCAAGGCAAGGGTAAGTGGGGCAAGATTTGAAAGAGAAGTGTGCCCAGCACTCCTCTAAGTGCTGGGGGTGGAGCAGAGAATAACCCTGAACTCCAGTTCCTGAGGCACTCCAATTTAGTAGGGAAGAAAGCCCCTGACCATCAATTCTGGTACTAGTTAATATGGAGGAATAAAAAGAAAATAGTAGTAGCTGGGCTTCTCAACTGTGGCATTTGGGGCCAGATAACCCCTTGTTATGGGACCATCCTGTGCATTGTAGGATATTTGGCAGGATCCCTGTCCTCTACCCACCAGAGGAGGCAGTTGGGCCCCTCCAACTGTGACAACTACAAACATCTCCTGAGAGGCAGTATCACCTCTAGCTGAAAGCCACCATGAGAGAGATACCTGGAGGATGTGGGTGGTGTGGGGAGTGGTGTCACTTTAGCTAGGCTGGTCAGGAGCTGCCTTTGGGTAAGAGGTGACATTTAAGTAGAAACCAAATGAAATATGTAGGTAGCAGCCTCTTCAGGGAGACCACCAAATGCAAAGCCCTGAGTCAGGAAGAAGCTGGTGTATTAAGAGAGAGAGTAGGGTGTGTTCTGAGGACTGAAAACCAGTATGGCTACAGAGGTCACTGCCAAGAGGACTGGCAAGAAATGGCGCTGGAGAAGTAGGCATGGTAACCAGCAAGATGCTGGGTGGAAAGGGATCTGTGAACACATTTGTTGGAGAAGAGTCCCACTCATGGAGAACAAAGCACTTTGGCACATTCAGGATTAAACCTGCTACCCATCACCAAATTCTATTGTAGTGTTAATGTGGTTCAGTGACACTGTTCTCAGATCAGACCTTAAAAGCCAGTTTGGTTGGGGTAACAGAAGAAAGGGAAGGGGAAGGAGAGGGGAAGAGCGGTGCATCCTGGCAATGAGGGGCTTTCCACGGGGTTGTGTAAGGGCACCTGAGCCTAGCAAGAGGCCTCCTGGAAGAATGTTACAGAGGGAGGCAACAGGTTAGATTAGCTGAGAGGTAATGAAAAAACAGGCCCTATTTCTAGTGATAGCACAGGTGGAACTTTATGTATGTATGTATGTATGTATGTATGTATTTTTAAAAGATTTATTTATTTATTTGGGAGAGGGTGGGGAGGGGCAGAAGGAGAGGGAGAGAAAGAATCTCAAGCAGACTCCTTGCTGAGCATGGAGCCTGAGTGAGGGCTCGATCCCAGGAACCTGAGATCATGAGCTAAGCCAAAATCAAGAGTTGGAGGCTTAATTGACTGAGGCACCCAAGTGCATCTAGGTATTTATTTTTTGTTTGTTTCAATTACAGAAGACAAGCTACTACAAATTACTTTACATTTCAGCCAAAATACTTCGATGTCGTGAAAGAATATGTGGAAATAAGAGCATGTAATTGTCCTTCATTTCTACTTATTTCAAAAGTGAATCTCAGAAAATGAATGCAGCAACTTTAGATTTAGAATAGATGGGGGAAAAAAAGAAAAATAAAAGAATAGATGGGTATTCTGATGCCAGTTTTGAGGATAAACAGAATTCCTCAGGGACTCCCACCTATAGGAAAACCGTAAGAAATGTAGGGGAGGCATATCTACACCGCATTTCATAGTTTGTGTAGAAATGTTTCCTCTGGGTTCACGGTGCTCTCTAGAAGGAAAGAAATAACAATTTGTCATTTGTTCTTCCTCTGATCAAGGTCTTTTGTCAGTTGATTGTGGGCTGCTTTAGATACACATCCTCCCAAGACTTGGTTTCTTCTTTGGCTCTTGATGACATCAGATTATCTGAGGCAGTATAATAGAAAGGTATTCATCCACCCACTGCAAAGGCAATGACAGATGACAAAAATAAGTAGCTTTGATGTGGAATGTGAGCACGGTGTACAGAGTGCTGTGGGGGAGAGTCTACTAAATAGTACTCCCAGGCTTCTACTTATCAGGTTCTCTTGGGAATTCTCAAGTCCTTTCCAAATCTGACTTAGAGTCTTGGGTGGCCATTAGCACCTTTCTCCACTGCCTCCAGGGCTGCCCCCACAGGGCCATCAGGATAATCTAAAAAACCAAGAGTTGATTGTGTCACATGGTAGCTGAAAAGTTCCCACTGCTTCCCAGTAGGTAAAACTTCCACTCTGTCATATGCCCTTCACAGCTTCTTCCTCATCTGCTTCGTGCACCTCTCTTTGCTGAGCTCCAGTGGACATGAATGCCTCCAATACCCACTCTCTACTCTGTAGACCAACTCCTCTTCCAGGAATGCTTGTCTCCTACCTCTCAGCTGAGATGTCATTCTTCAAGGCTCAGCTCAAGTGTTAGTCCTTCAGCCTTTCTGGACCTCATCCTCCCAGACAGTATTAAATCCATTTTATGAATACTCTGTTCAGCCCTTTTTTGCTCACTCACTGAATATAATGGAGTGTCTCCCCTATGCCAACCACGGTGCTAGTGCCTAGCTCAGGTTATTCTGCATGAGGCCAGAACCCTCTCCAGCATGTGTGGCATCTTTGAGTGAATTATAAATAGGCTCCTTCCTCCTTCTGGCTGACACAGCTCTGAGCTGGGGCAGAGACCTGTCAAATGTAGTCTGTACAAACCACAACCATAAATAGAGACCCTATAACTTAATCCTTTGTATTAGAGGTGTTTGGTTGATAATGCTTTTTATACTGAGCTCTGTGAGGGAAGTATCTTGTTTCTCAGCGCCTAGCATCCACGTGTAGGTACTTAATACATATCTATGAACATCAGTGAATGCATGGTCTGAGAGAACACTTCCTAGAACCTTTCTGTATGTGCTGGGAGGGAGGTGGGAAAGAAGTGTGTCTTTAAAACTGATTTATGAGGTAGAAACAACTCTTTTCATATGACTGGGTGGAGTGTAGGAGTCTGTGTGAATCTCGGGGACTCTCTGAGACCAATAATTTGCAACCTTGGCTGTAAATTATAATCACCTGGGAAGCTAGGCCAAACTACTTGTGCATGGACCAACTGAATCAGAATTTCAGAAGGGGCGGGCCCAGATATTGTAGTTTTTCAGTCTCCCCAGGTGATTTCAGTGTACAGCTGAGGTTTCAAACCACTGACCTAGAGAAACGGAGAGGAAAAATGACAGCATGTTTTCTTGTTCTGTGCGACGAGTGCTCTGGAAAACATAAAACAGTACAAACTAAAACAAGAAAATACCAACCATGGGCTGGAGCAGGTGAACAGCCAAGTAGGAAAGGGCATGCCACTGGGTTAACAGCAGACCTGTCCTGCATCTGGCTTCCATGGCAACAGCATTATTTTGGCAGCCCTGGGAACAAGAAGTCTGGACATTGCCATGCTTTGTAAAGCTTCTCAGGAAGTTGGCCCATGGCTGTCTAGCTGACTGTCCTGGGCCTCCTAAGAACTAAATGTTTTCCTCTACAAGTTGTAAAAATAAGCAAATAAGAAAATCCCCTTTGGCCTGTGAGGAAATGCTCTAAGGTAACCTTCTTTGTTTTGTGCTGTGGATTGCTGAGATGGGGTTTGTTCTATCTGGCAGTTCCTGCACCTGCTTGAGCCTTAAAAATACTTGGGTGATGACCAAGTCACACATTTCTCAATAGACTCTGGTGGGTTTTTTGTTGTTGTTTTTTAAGAGCAGTTTTAAGTGCCCAGCAAAATTGAGTGGAAAGTACAGAGAATTTTCATATAAGCACCCTCTTACCTAAGCATGCATTTTCCTTCGTCATCAACAGCTCTCCTCAGTGTGGTACATTTGGTACAACTGGTGTACCAGCACTGACACATCATTAGCAATGGAAGTGCATAGTTTGCATTAGGGCTCATGCTTTGCATTGTGCATTCTTCAGGTTTTGTAAGTGTATAAGGACGTGTATCCATTATAGTATCATAGAGAATAGTTGTATTGCTCTAAAAATCCCTTATGCTGCACCTATTCACCTCTCACTCCCCCCATGCCTGGGACAACCACTAACCTGTCTTTTGTCTCACCTTCTCCAGTATGTTATATGGTTGGAATTGTATAGTGCGTGGTCTTTTCAGATTCACTTCTTTCACTAAGCAGTATGCATTTAGGGTCCCTCTATTTCTTTTTGTGGCTTCATTTCTTTTTGTTGTGGAATAATAGTTTATTGTTTTGATGTACCACAGTTTGTTTATTCGTTGACCTTTTGAAGGACATCTTGGCTGCTGCTTCCACGTTTGGGCAGCTATAAATAAAGCTGCTATAAACATTCATGTGCAGATTAAAGAACATATTTGATGGATTGCATGGTAAGAGTAGGTTTAGTTTCATAAGAAACTATTAAACTGTCTCAAAAAGTGGCTGTGCCATTTTGCAGTCCCATCAGCAGTGAATGAGAGTTCCTGCTGCTCCACATCCTTGCCTGAAGAACTTTAGCCATTCTAGAAGGTATGTAGTAATATTGTTGTTTTAGTTACCATTCTTTAATAACATGTGGAACATTTTTTAATGTATTTATTTGCCATCTATGTATCTTCTTTGATGAGGTATCTATTCAGATATTTTGACCATTTTTTTAATGAAATTGTTGATTTTCTTACTGAGTTTTAAGAGTTAATTTGCATATTTTGCATTATGCATTTGGCCATATCAGATAGGTATTGTGCAAAAATTTTCTCCCAATATATGGCTTGTTTTCCCATTCTCTTGATAGTATCTTTTGTAGAGCAGAACTTTTTAATTTTAATGTAGTCCAGCTTATCTCTCTCTCTCTCTCACTTTTTTTTTTTTTTTTTAACATGGATCATGTCTTTTGTCTTGGATCTAAAAAGTCATTGCCATACCTAAGGTCATCCAGATTTCTTCCTATATTGTCTTCTAGGAGTTATATAGTTTGGAACTTTATATTTCAGGCTATTATCCATTTTGAGTTAATTTTTCTGAAGGATCTGCATCTGGGTTTGTTTTTTTTTTTTTGCTTGCAGATATCCAGTTGTTCCAGCAGCATTTGTTGAAAAAGTAATTCTTTCTCCATGGAATTGCTTTTGCTTCTTTGTCAAAGAGCAGAAGTCTGTATCTGTGTGGTTCTCTCTATTTTGTGTATTTATATTTCTATCCTCTGGTTAATAGAACAGTGTCTTGATTGCTGTAGCTTTATAATAAAGCTTGAAATTGATAGTGTCAATCCTCTTTGTTCTTCAATATTATGTTGACTATTCTGAGTCTTTGCCTCTTTATATACACTTTAGAATCAGTTTGTCAATATCCACAAAATAACTTTCTGGGATTTTGATGATATTGCATTGAGCCTATAGATCAAGTTGGGAGGAACTGACCTTTTAACAATACTAAGTCTTCTGATCCATGAACATGAGATATTTATTTACTGATATTTAGAAAGAAATCTTTGATTTCTTTCATCAATTTTGTAGCTTTCCTCATACATATCTTATATAAATTTTGTTAGATTTATACCTAAGTATTTCATTTTCTGGTACTAATATAGGTGATTTTATGTTTCTAATTTCAAGTTCCAATTTTTCTTATATTTTGCTAATATACAGGAAAGCAATAGACTTTTAATATTAACCTGTATCCTGCAACCTTACTGTAATGGCTAATTCCAGGAAATTTTTTCTTTTTTTTTGTCAATTTTTTTGGGATTTCCTATGCAGACAACTATGTCACATGTGAACAAGAGTTTTATTTCTTCCTTCCCCATGTATATACTTTTCTTTTTCTTATCTTTTGCATTGCCAGTATGATGTTGAAAGGAGAGGGCATACCTTGCTTTGTTCTTGGTCTTAGCGAAAAAGATCTAGTTTGGATTTTGAACAAGGACCATGACTATGAGAACTTTTTAAGAGGTCTTGCTGTATGTACATTCCATTCTTATCTATATCTCTGATCTTTTGCTTTCTATTAGAAGTCTCCCTTCTGCCTTTTGCTTTCTATTAGAATTTTTCCCCTTTTCCTATAACAAACAAAAACACCTAACAACTTTCCCTTGACTCTTTAACAACCTCTGGCTACTCTCCTTTCTCTTTTCTTTATTTCTGAGCCAAACTTTTCTTTTCCAAATATCCATTTCCCTGCCTCCGATTTACTCCTTAAACTAATGCACTCTGGCTTCCGCTCCACTCCTCCAATGAAGCCATTAAGCAAAAGTTCACTGTAAGTGCAGTGGCTCTTTCTTAATCCGTATCATACTTGAACTTTTTGTAGCATTTGACCCCACTAACTCAACCATACTCTTAAAACTTTCTCTTCCTTTTGGTCTCAGGGAGTGGTACCATTTATTTGGATTTTTTTTTTCCTATTCTTCTATATTTGCTCTTATTATCTGTGGCAATCTTTTCCTAACTCCCTGAGTGTTAATGTGCCCCAGGACTCAATCTACCACTTGGCTTCTTTTTTTGATATCTACTCCGCATTTACTGGAGAGCTCCAAATCTCTATTATAGTTAGATCTTTCTCTTTAACTTCAGGCCCAGTTGTGATAATTATATTATCAATGTTTTTTGAGGTGCAGTGTTGAGCAGATTACACAAAATTTAGTAGTAGAAAACCCCTTTCCACAGATGAAGAAATTGAGTTCAGAGACTGACACTTAGAAAGTTCTAGAAACAGGATGTGACTCCATCCATTTTGATTCTAGAGTTGTACTGTCTAATAAGTTAGCTGCTAGCCATGTATTTAAATTATTAAAATTAAATTAAAAATTCAGTTTCTTGGGGTGCCTGGCTGGCTCAGTCAGAAGAGTATGTGACTCTGGATCTTGGGCTTGTGAGTCCATGCCCCATATTGGGCGTAGAGACTACTTAAAAAAAACAAAAACAAAAAAAAAAACAACTTCTTAATCACACTAGCCACATTTCAATTGCTCAATTGCTACATGTGGCTAGTAGCTTCCCTACTGGAAAGCACAGTATAAAACTTCCATCATCACTGAATGTTCTGTTAAATATTGCTGCTCTAGACTTCCTCTAATCACAACTGGAAAAAGTACTTTCCTTGGTCTTCTTTCTCATTCTGCTATGAAGAGGTAACCCTTATTCAGAGTTACTTGTATATCCTTCCACAATTTTCTCTAAACAAATGCAAATATAAATACCCATATAATACACATTTTGTTCTGTGTTGTGTATTTTTAAAGACAGGATCAAATTATACATATTGTTCTGTAACTTGCTTTGTTACTTAAAAATAAATCTTGGACCTACTTCCACATCAGATATTTTAAAACTGCCAAACTATTTTCCAGAGCAGATGTACCATTTACATTCTCACCAGCAATTATGAATTATCCAGTGTCTCTGGATACTTGTCAGCATTTGTTGTTGTCACTATGTTAAATTTTAGCCAATCTGAAAGGTTATGGTGGTACCTCATTGTGGTTTTAATATGTATTTCACGATTGACTAATGACGTTGAACATCTTATCATGTGCTTATTTGCCATCTGTATATTCTCTTAAATGAAATTTCCATTCATGTCTTTTGTTTATTTTGTGATTGGAATTTTTTGTTTTGTTTACTGTTGAGTTTTGAGAATTTTTCATATATTCTAGATACTAGTCCTTTGTTGGATATGAGTTTGCAAATATATTGTCCTAGTCTGCAATTTATCTTACTTCCTCCTAACAGGATCTTTCTTAGAGAAAATGTTTACAGTTTTGATTTAGTCCAATTTTATTAATTCTTCCTTATGTGAAGCAGCTTTAAATGTCTAGTCTGAAAACACAGTGCTGAGCCCTAGATCCAGAAGATTTTCTCCTGTAATTTTTCTCCTATAATTTTTCCCAAACACTTAATAGCTTTATGCTTTACATTTAAATTCATGATTAATTTTAGTGATTAATTTTTGTATAAGATTTGAGGTTAGGTCAAAGTTCATTTTTTTCTCCCTAGGGATTTTCATTTGCTCCATCACCATTTGTTGGAAAGGGTATCTTTTCTCCATTGAATTGCATTTGTACCTGTGTCAAAAAATTTATTGGTCATGTTTGTGTGAGATTATTTCTGGGTTCTCTTTTTGTATTGATGTATAATTGATATTATATTATATTAATAATGACATATTAATTTCAGGTACCTAACATAATGGTTTTATATATACATGTATTGCAAAATGATCAACACAATAAATCTTGTTAACACCTGTCATCATACCTAGTTACAAAACTTTCAAGGTTCTTTCAGCAGCTTTCAAATATGCAATACAGTGTTATTGACCCACACCACAACTGATATGCTGGTATGATTTTTCAGTGGATTACATTTGTTGATTTTTTAAAATGTTGAATCAGTCCTGTACCAAATAAACCCCATTTGGTCATACTGTATAATTCCATTTATATGTTGCAGAATTTTATTTTCTAATATTTTGTTAAAGATTTGTGGGTCTATATTCTTGAGGGATATTGGTGCATAGTTTTCTTTTTTGTATGTCTTTGTCTGGTTTTGGTATCAGGGTAATATCAACTTCATAAAATGGATTGGGAATGTTTCCTCCCCTTCCGTTTTCTTGAGAATATTGTGTAGAATTGGTATTAATTCTCTTTTAAATTTTTGGTGAAATTCTCCAATGAAACCATCAGGTCTGGAGACTGACTTTCTTTCTTTCTTTCATTAGATTAAAAAAAATATATTTTCCTATCTTTTCTAGAGAAGAGGGAGGGGCAGAGGGAGAGGTAGAGAGAGAATCCCGATCAGACTTCTCACTGAGTGTGGATCCTAATGCAGGGCTCAATCCCAGACCCTGAGATCATGACCTGAGCCAAAACTTAACTGACTGAGCCACACAGGTGCCGTGAGATATCTTTTGGGGAAAATTTTAAGTTATGAATTCAGTTTGCTTTAATATTTACAAAGCTATTCAAATTATTTATTTCCTATTAGGTAGCTTGTGCAATTTGTGTTTCCTGAGGAAATGGTCCATTTTATCTAAGTTTATCTGGGTAGAGTTGCTCTTAGTAGTTCCTTATTTTTCTGATGTCGGCAGGGCCATCAGGGTATCCCCAGTTTCATTTGTGATATTGGTAATTTATGTCTTCCCTTTAGTTTTCTTTTGTTTCATATATTTTTTGTCAGTCTTGCTAGAGGTTTGTCAGTTCTTTCAAAGAATCAGCTCTTTGTTTCATTGATTTCCATTTTTTTTTCTGTTTTAAATTTCATAGATTTTTGCTTCAATCTTTATTATGTTTTTCCTTCTTTTGGCATAGATTTCTTTTTCTCGTCTTTTTGAAGATTCCTGGGATAGGAGCTTAGATTAGTGATTTGAGATTTTTCTCCTTTTCTAGTGTATGTATTAGTGCTATAAATTTTCCTCTCCACATTGCTTTAACTGTGTCCCACAAATTCCAGCATGATTTTATTCAGCTCAGAGTATTTTTTTTTTTTTTTTTTTTTTTTACTTCTTTGAGAGATCCTCTTTGAATCATGGACTATTTAGAAGTATGTTTTTTAGTTCCCAAATATTTGGAGATTTTCTTGGTAGCTTTCTGTTATTTTTGTTTGATTTCACTGTGGACAGAGAACATACTCTAGATGATATCAATTTTTAAAAATTTGTTGAAGCTTGTTTAATGACTCAAGATATTGTCTATCTTGGTATATGTTCTGTAATAAAGAAAAAGTGTGTTCTGCTATTGATAGGTATTTCTAAGTGTTGATTTGATCCTGGTGGCTGTAGTGTTGTGGAATTCTTTGATATCCTTGCTGACTTTATTTCCAGTTATTCTTTTAGTTACTAAGAGGGGACTCTTGTGGTCTCCAGCTATAATTGTAACTTTCTCTACTTCTTTTAGTTCTGTCAGTTTTTGCTTCACATATTTTGCAATTCTGTCTGGTGCATATACATTTAGGATTGCTATTTCTGGCTAGATGGGTCATTGTCCTTTTATGCCTCTGGTAATATTTTTTGGTCTGAAGTATACTTTATATGATGGTAATATAATCACTCATGCTTTCTGACATTAATGTTTAGATTAGTGTTTGCTCAGTAGTATCTATATTAGTTTGCTAGAACTGCCATAACAAAATACTAGAGATTGGGTGGTTTAAAAAATATATTATCAGGGTACCTGGGTGGTTCAGTTGGTTAAGTATCTGACTTCAGCTCAGGTCATGGTCTCAGGGTCCTGGGATTGAGCCCTGCTTTTGGCTCCCTGCTCAGTGGGGAGCCTGCTTCTCCCTATCCCTCTACCCCTCCCCTAATCATGCTCTATCTCTATTCCCAATAAATAAATAAAAATTTAAAAATATATACACATATATATTTTCTCACAATTCTGGAAGATAGAAGTCTGAGATTAAGGTATCAGCAGGTTTGATTTCTTCTAAGGTCTCTTTGGTTTGCAGTTGGCTGTTGAGTCTTATTGTGTCTTCACTTTGTCATTCCTCTATTTGTGTGTCCTATTCCCTTTTCTTATAGGGATACTAGTCATATGGATGGGTCCGGACCAACTCCATGACCCTTTTAACTTAATTACCTCTTTACAGGCCCTATTGCCAAATACTGTTACATTCTGTGTTAGGAAGTTAGGACATCAACATGAATTTGGGGGCAATGCAATTCAGCCCATAATAGTGTATTTCTATCTTTTTTATTTTCAACCTACTTATCCATGTATGTTTGAAATGTAGACAGCTGATCATGCATATAAACCAATCATGCTTTTCAATCCATTCTTCCAATCTCTCCTTTTTAACTGAGGTATTTAAACCATTTTCATTTAATTAAATTATTGATACATTAAGACCTAAGCTTCCCATTTTATATTTTGTTTTTAATTTATTCTGCTTTTCTTTCTGTTTGCTTTTTCTTGCCTTCTTATGGGTTACTCAAATGCTTTGTAGAGTTCCATTTTGATTGATCTGTCATGCTTTTGAATGTGCCTCTTTGTATAGATTTTTAGGAGTTTATATATTGTACAACACATGTATAACTTGTCACAGTCTACTAGTGTCAATATTTTAGCAGTTTGGATGAAGTAGAGAAACTTAATCTCTCTTTACCTCCTCCCACTTATGATTGTGTTAAATAGTTCCTCTACATTAATTAAGAATTTCCTTCAAAAAAAAAAAGAATTTCCTTCATCTAAAAATGTCTTTATCTCTCTTCTGTTCTTAAAGGTATTTTTGGCAGATCTAGAATTCATGTTTGACAGTTCTTTTCTTTATGACTTCAAAATGTGCCACTTCCTTTGACCTTTATGGTGTCAGATGAGAATTCCACTGTCACTCAAATGAGTGTTTTCCCCCAAAACAATGAGTCATTTCTCTCTTCTGCTTTTAAGATTTTTTTCTTTATCTTTAACTTCAGAAATGTGATGATGACTTTTCTTGTTGTGGAATGACTTTCTGATTTCTCTTATTTGAGATTTCCTCAGCTCCTTGAATATATGTTTCTTTCTTGCCCAATTTAATTAATTAATTAATTTATTTATTTATGATAGTCACAGAGAGAGAGAGAGAGAGAGGCAGAGACACAGGCAGAGGGAGAAGCAGGCTCCATGCACCGGGAGCCCCGACGTGGGATTCAATCCCGGGTCTCCAGGATCATGCCCTGGGCCAAAGGCAGGCGCCAAACCGCTGCACCACCCAGGGATCCCTCTTGCCCAATTTAAAAGTTTCAAGCTATTATTTCTTCCTGTTATTTCAGTTCCACTCTTCCTTTCCTCTCCATCTGGAACTCTAATTTTTGTGAATGTTAACTCTTTTGTTTTAGTAGTTTTGTTAAGACTCTGGGTTTCTTTTTTGCTGTTGTCATTCTTGTTTTAGTCTTTTTTCTCCCTGTCACTCAGATTGGGTAAATTCTATTAATCTGTCCTCAAATTCTCTGCTTTTCTCCTCTATTATCTCCTCTCTAGTATGGAGCTCATCTATCAGACTCTTTTTTTCAGTTATTTTATTTATTGTATTTTTTAGTTCCATGAATGCCATTTGCCTCATCTTTGTAATTTTCTTTGTTCACAGTCCTCAATATTTTTAGGAACAAGCATTCTTCTTAAAGTGATGGCTATTTGTCATATTTAGCATACGTCTCCAAAATATGAAAGTCATCACCATTATTACACCTATAAAACCAGTGATAATTCTTTAATACTAGTCCATATTTGAATTTCCCTGATTTCCCTGCAAGTGTCTTTTATAATTGATTCATCCAAATTAGTATCCTAATGAGACCCATAGGCTGCATGTTGTTGTTTTGTCTTTTAAGTTTCTTCTCATCTAGAATAGTGACTACTCCTCACTTTTTTCTATGCCATTGACTTGTTGAAAACTAGGTGAATTTTTCTTTAAAATGTCCCACCTTGTGGACTTTTCAAATTGTTGTATTTCCTGTAACTTAGCAGTTAAAGCTGAGTGCTTGATTAGATCCAATTTCAATATTTTTGTGAAAAATACTTCATCAGAGGTGTTATTAAACAACTCCATCCATATCGTTGCAAATGGTTAAGATGTCATACTTTTTTATAGCTGAGTACTATTCCATTGTGTGCATGTGTGTGTGTGTGTATATGTGTGTGTGTGTGTGTGTGTATCACATCTTTTTTATCCATTCATCAGTTGATGGATACTTGGGCTATTTCTATAATGTGGCTATTGTGGATAATACTGCTATACACATTGGGATGCATATATACCATTGAATTAGTCTTTCTGTATTCTTTGCATAAATACCTAGTTGTGATCAATTAATCTTTGACAGAGCAAGAAAGAATATCCAAAGGGAAAATGATAGTCTCTTCAACAAATGGTGTTGGGAAAACTGGACAGCAACAAGCAGAATGAAACTGGATCACTTTCTTATACCATACACAAAAATAATTTCAAAATGGATTAAAGACCTAAATGTGAGACCTGAAACCAATCCTAAAAGAGAGCAGAGGCAGTAACCTCTTTGACATCACCTGAAGTAACTTCTCTCTAGATATGTCTCCTGAGGCAAGGGAAAAAGCAAAAATAAACTATTAGGACTTCATCGAAATAAAAAGCTTCTGTACAGCAGAGGAAGCAATCAACAAAATTAAAAGGCAATCTATAGAATGAGAAAATATTTGAAAATGACATATCTAGTAAAGTGTCAGTATCCCAAATACACAAAGAACATAAAACTCAACACCTCCAAAACCAATAATCCAATTAAAAATGGGCAGAAGACATGAATAGACATTTTTCCAAAGAAGCCATACAGATAGCCAACAAACACATGAAAAGATGCTCAACATTGCTGATCATCAGGGAAATACAAATCAAAACTACAATGAGATATCACCTCACACCTGTCAGAATGACTAAAATCAACAATACAAGAAACAAATAGGTGTTGGTAAGGATGTGAAGAAAGGGAACCCTTCTGTACTGTTGATGGGAATGCAGACTGGTGCAGTCTCTCTGGAAAACAGTATGGAGGTTCCTTAAAAAGTTAAAAATAGAACTACCCTATGATATTATTGATTATACTGCCTATGCTATACTTTTATCTTCATGATATTTACTTTATAACTGAAAGTTTATACCTCTAAATCCCCTTTATTTATTTTGCCCAACTCCCCTCTGACAACAACCGATTAGTTCTCTGTACTTAAGAGTCTGTTTTTTGTTTATTTGCTTTGTTTTTTTCTTAGATTTCATATATAAGTGAAATCATGGTATGGTATTTGTTTTTCTGTCTGATTTGATTTACTTAGCATTATACTCTCTGGGTCCATCCATGTTGTCACAAATGGCCAGATTTCATCCTTTTTTATGGCTAAAATATTTCATTGTGCCTGTGTGTGTGTATACATACACACATGTATACCACATCTTTCTTGTCCATTCATCTATGGATGGACACTTGGGTTGCTTCCCCCTCTTAGCTATTATAAATAATAGCAATAAATATAGGGGAATATAAAACAGTAAAGTACTATTTCTAATAGTAAAAAATTGAGGGGAGGAACCTAACTATCTAGTAAAAGGGACTTATTTAAATAAATTATGACATGCCCATAGTGTGCAATCAATACTGAAGACATTAAAAAATACCCAGTAAAAAGAGCAGTTAAATAAAAATTTGAGAATATGAAACATGTTCATATTGCAATAGATGAAAAAAGCTGATCACCAAAGCTAAAATATGCCCTGTATGATTATGAATGACAGGATCTACATCACAAAGCTGTGTATTAGTGGTGGAATCAATAAGCTATTTGTCCTGTTATTCCTTTGTAGGAATTAAAAGAGAAATATATAATGATCATTCATTACTTTGTGGTAATACTAGCATAAAACCAATAGACATCATCTTATCATCTTATAATAAATAATTAAAATAATAATTAAAATAATAAAATTTTAAAAATTTAAAGCTTAAATAAATAAATGTATACCCCAGAAATAAAATGCTATAAAGATATAAACCTCTGTGGCTTCCTGCAGGTTCCTCAATTCCTTCAAACCACATTCTTTAAAAAGGGAATAGAGAATGAAGCAAAGCAACACATGCCCGGCTTTAGGATTCTCTTACATTAGAACCTGGGAAAGGAGTCAGACAAGACAAATTAGAAGCAAAATGTAAATGTCCCTCAGTTTAACAAGTAGGGTTGGTAGCTGCTCCTTTTCAATGCAGAGATTCAGGGCACATTCAACACATGAATGCCACACCCCCTGACTGAGACACACTGGGCAGTCACCCAAGGCACAGTCCAGGCTCTGTCATGTGGGCACCCCTCCCCCATGCCCACGGTAAGGGGCACCAGAGGCCAGCCAGGCCACAGCTGTGAAAGGAGGACCTGACTTCTGAGGCCTCACCATTTCCTCTCTGGCCTCCTTCTCCTTGTATGCAACCCCACCTTTCACACTTCTTATTTCCAAAAATCTTCCTCCTCTAGAGCCTCTCACCATATTCATGTTGGTTCTTACTGTATATTTATTCTGCAGAAAGCTCCTTGAGGCAGAGTGGGGTGGCGACTCAGTGTCCAGGCTCTAATCACTTGGAAGAGTTTGGTTCTACCACTTGCTAGCAAGTGTCTTCAAGCAAGTAATCAACAACTCTGAGTCAGTTTCTCTAAAGTGTCATTAGAAACACAGAATGTGAGCTTTAAGGTTTTCCAAATATTTGACATCTGATGGCAGTTTTTCTAGGTTTCCAATGGCAGGTTTTGGAGTTGAAACTGAGGAAGTTTTTCTCCTGTACTTTCTCCTCTCTATTTTCCGACCAAGTATTTAGCAGAGAAGATAATTAAAATAATTTAAAGGATATATATTTTTCCCCTGAACTGTTATGTAAATTTTAACACAACTGAAAAAAATATCAAAGGAATAGATAACAATTATTCTTTTTTCTCTTTGCTTACACCCACTCCCCCATTTATCAAAGGGAAATCGTCATTAGTTGAATATATTCCAAGGTTGTTTCTTTGTACTTTGTTTAGTTTTAAGGAAATGCACTTAAGAAAAACTCCTTACATTTCTATAGGGCTTTATATTTCACAATGTATTTTTACATACTTTGTTGGATAATGTATTTTTTTCCCCTTTGAGTTCTGCTGCATGCTTTTAAAAGCAGCTATATTAAGGTATAATTTACATATAATTCACTCATTTTCAGTATGTATCATATTGGCAAATATATATGTTTATGTAACCACCACCACATTCAAGATACAGATCTATCACTCCAACAAGTTCCCATGTACCTTTTTGGCAGACAATCCCTTCTCTTCCTCTCTAGCCTCAAGCAACTACTGATCGGCTTCCTTATCTATATAGTTTTGCCTTGTTTTAGAATCTCACATAGATGACATGTATCATATGGAGTCTTGTGTGTCTAGATTTTTCACCTGACCTCATGTTTTTGAGATTTATCAATGTTGTTGCACATATCAGTAGTTTGCTCTTTTTTCTTGCTGACAAGAATTTTGTTGTGTGAACATTCTAGTTTTTGGCCACTGTGAATAATATTATGCACAGTTAGGTATCTGTATGGACATATTTTTATTTCTCTTGGGCAAATATCGAAGAGTGGAATTGTTGTGTCTATGGCAAGTGTACATTTAACTCTAGTGCTAATTGTTTGTAGGAAGATGTCACATCACACAAAAACTATACCAGAGGAAGGCAGCTCTTCCTACTTTACAGAGAAGGAAACTAAGGCACAAGGGAAGTTTGGTGCTTTACTGAAATTTTCTGCTATTAAACTTTGGATGTGCTAAGACTAAGACATAGATAACCGGCATTCATTGCCTTTTAGTTTTTTAAATGTTTTCTTTCTTTTTGGATCTTTTGTTTGAATGTGAAAATGTAAATTAATTGTTACACAAAATTTAAAAATATAGATATAGAAAGAAAAAGGAGCCAAAAATTACCTGTTTCCTCTGCTCAGAGGGGGAGGATTGTGTTTGTGTGTGTGTTTTTTCTTACAAAGACAGTTAAGATTGTGTCATCTTTTGTGTCTTGATTGCCACATTCAACCATGAAGATCATTTTCCTCACTTCTAAAGATCTTTTCACAATGATAAATATATACCTACGCCATCCTTTTAAGAGGTAGCTAAATCTTTATATTGATGATTCAGTATAAATTTTTATATTGACAGCACATGACAATTGGTCATTTTTAATTTTGTGCTATTATTAGCAATAATATTGTATTTGTCTTTAAGAATTTATTTGTATCTTCACCGAATTGTAAAATGTACTTTTGCATTTTGAGATGAATCGTTTAAGATTTGCTAATCCTCAAAAACATAACTAATTTTGATTCCTTTCCAAGTTACCCTAGAGATGTTGGTGAGGGGATTAGGCTTGCTGTGGAAATGAGAAATGGAACTCATCTGAGTGAAGATATAGGTCTGATGTGGCGCCTGAGTGGCTCAATTGATTAAGCATCTGCCTTCAGCTCAGGTCATGATCCTGTGGTCCTGGGATCTGGCTCCTGGCTCAGCAGGGAGTAGGTTTCTTCCTCTGCCCTTCATCCTGCTTCTGCTCTCCCTTTCTCTTTCAAATAAATAAATAAATAAGAAAGAAAGAAATAGATTTTTTATGTAAGATACTTTGTCTCAAATTTAAAAAAAAGATTTTATTTATTTATTTAAGGAACACTAGCCAGGGGAGGGGCAGAGGGAGAGGGAGAAGCAAACTCCACGGTGAGCAGGGAGCCCAACATGGGGCTTGACTCCAGGACTCTGGGATCATGACCTGAGGCGAAGGCAGACGCTTAATCAACTGAGCCAGGCAGGCGCCCCTCAATTTTTTTTGAATATGAAAAAAATCCCTCCCATCTCACAAAAGAGGAACTTTGAGTAAAAATTTGGCAGTGAAGAGTCTGAGAAGGACAAGCTTCCTTTAACAGTGCAACTCCAGAAGTTTCACTTCTCCCTCTTCCTCTTCTCTGTCCAAGTGAGAAAGCTCTTAAAATGCATAGAACCAGTTGAAAAGGGCTTCAATATTAAGTGGGGGTAGAGCTGATGGCAGGGAAGAGTTGATTCAGTAACCAGTCAGAATGACAGTGATAAAATAATGCTGTTCCTCTCTAAAAGTGTCCATTCCCAAATTGTCTCTATGCAGTTACATGAACTAAACTCATTCTCCTTGAGTTCCCATAGAGAAAAACTTCTCAGAATTCTCTTTGCCAGAGAAAACAGTAGAAGAGAGTCAATAGAGGAGATTAACTCACACTTAAGATTATTTTTACACCCTGTTGCTTCATTTTATAAAAAGAATATTTTCAAAGACTTGAGGTAGAAGGGAGTTTAGGTATCATTTAGTTTTGTCTCCTCATTTTATAGATAGGGAAGTAGGTGGAGAATATAATGTTCAGATTTCATTTTGATCTTGTTTTCTTTTCCTCTGAAGGTTTAGTTCTTCAATTCTTGGCTTATGTAACTCTTTTTGAAAAGAGTTGTTTCTCTACTAACTCCTTGATTGCCATGACTGGACTGGGCTTTCTAACAAAATATTTTCTTTCTTCCAGGGAGAAGCAGTTTAAACCTCAGGACTATTTCAATTCGAGAAATGATCTGTTCAACTTCCTTCACTTAATCCACTACATTTTTCTCTATCTTTAACTTTTCTTATTTCTTTCTTTCCTGTTTTAATGGAAGCAATAGCCTTTTTCCTACAAAGACAAACTTTTCATATTACTCTTTTCCCCTCTTTTTGTTTCATAAAGTTTCATAAAGTTGAAGAGTAATCCATGTTAATTGAATACAAAATAAAAAGTAGCTGTTAACAGCAGTCTCTATTTTAGCAATAATTGGCAAATATAAAAATAAGGTATAAATCACATTAGCAAGAAAAAGCAAATAGTATGTGGTAATTAAAGATGTGCAAGACCTTTATGAATAAAAAAATTAAAACTCTATTAGCGAATACAAGGCAACCTGATGTGCCGTTAGTGAATGGAATGATTTTAACATTTGTAAAGATACCAATTCTTTTTTGATAAATCAGGTCATTTAAGCCAATTCCAAAAAAATCCAACAGGATCTTTCTTCTTTTTAGTTTTATTGAGATATAACTGACATACAAGATTGTATTCATTTTCAGTTTACAACTAACTTGGTATGTGTATATATTGCAAAATGATTACCGCAATAAGTTTTGTCAACATCTATCACCTCACATAGTTATATGTGATGATAACTTTTTCTCATCTCTTTTGATAACTTTTAAGATCTACTTTTTCAGCAATTTTCAAATATACGATAGTATTAATAGCTTCATGACTATGCTGTACATTACCTCCCAGAACTTATTTATCTTATAATTGGAAGTTTTTACCTTCTGACTGCCTTCATTGCACCCTCCCCATCCTCTTAATGGAATCTTTTTAAGCACTCAGCACTGATTCTAGAATTTTCATGCAAGTATGAAATAAAAAATAGCAAATAATAACAAATAAAAATAAAAACAAAGGTAGTGGGATTGTTCAGAACCACTCTTCAATATTAAAGCCTTTTACCAAGCATCATATAGAATAATGTGATAAGGGCCCAAGAACAGGAACACCGAGAAAAAGCCCAGTGCAACAAAATAAATAACACAGAACACACACACATCCACATACATTTATCTACCTATCTAATATTCTGCATAGCAATGATAGAGATAGCATCACCAACCAATGAAAAAGGATGTATTTTTAGGAGAGAATAATGAGAAGATTAGCTTATTATATAGAAAAAATAAAGTTAGATTTCCACCTCATACCATATATAATGGTGAGATCAATTACAAGACCAAACTATAAGATTAGTGGAAAAGCTATAGGCAAATATTACAGTAACCTTGGAGTGGAAAAAAAACCCTCTTAAATATACTCCCCCCAGTAGAAGTCATAAGGATAAAGCTTGATATATTTTAATAAAGGGTTTCATTTTAGTGAAGTATTCAATGGACAAAGTTGGTAAAGGAATGATGGAGAAGAAAAAATTAATGTTTAGAGATCACACACACACACACACACACACA
Source organism: Canis aureus (assembly GCF_053574225.1). Lineage (NCBI taxonomy): Eukaryota > Metazoa > Chordata > Mammalia > Carnivora > Canidae > Canis > Canis aureus. The sequence continues at coordinate 54,928,080 of NC_135614.1, forward strand.
CACACATGAAAAGTGGGCAAAGATAAAAGAAGTCCATTCACTAAAGGAGAAACATAAACAGTTAACCAGTATGTGAAGAGATGACTAAACTCTTGGTAGTAAAAGAAATCTAAAGAGAACAAAAGTAGCACATTACATTCACCAGCTTGGCAAAAATTGTAAAGAAGGATATCATTACTCGTCCCTCCCTGAAGTCAGCTGCTTCTGAGCAGGGCCCAGAGCCACTAAGACATTTATCTGGATTTGCAAATTTTGGTTCCTTAGCCCAAGTTATGAGAGGTTCAGAATTTGTTTCTGTTGTGGACAAGAAAAGATCTCCCTTTATTGGTGGCACCTTTTCCTTCAGATATCCATTTTATTTCTTCTAGTTAGTCCATCAATAAACAACTCCATCATGTGGATCTATGACCTGCTTTTAAAAAATAGGAAGGATATTGTTAGCAAGGATGTGGGGAAACAAAACTCTCATGCATAACTGGCAGGAGTAAAACTGGTCATTTGTTTTGGAGAGAGATTTGGCAGTGCTTATAAAAATTAAGTGTGTGCCTAGCCTATGGTTTAACAATCCTTTTTCTAGATATCTACCCCTAAAGAATTCTTTCTCAGGTCCATGTAAGGATATGTAAGAGATTGTTCACTGAAAAAAAATTTTTTTGTTAGTGGAGAGTTGAAGGCAAACTAGGTATTCATCATTAAGAGAATAGCGGATATGCCTACAATGGTATATTAAGCAATTAGAAGCTTTAAGATTAATGTACATATTGTAACACAGATCTTAAGAACATAGGATTAAGTAAAAAAAAAGGCAGAATGAGATCTATGGCAAAATGTTTTGTAAATTAAAAAATAACACACGAAGTAACAATACGCATCTTTCGAGGATACTTACATATGCAGTGACATTGATTCAATACATTAGAGAAAAGCTGGGATAGGTATGCAGATATCAGAAAAAATAGGAGGTGTAACAGACTATGATGATGTTGTGCCCTAAAATGTATGGCTAACTCAACTCTGCATCTCTGAAGAAATACACATGTTCATTCACACAAAGAAAATTTATTCATTGGACAAATACTTATTGAGCACCTGCTGGAAGTGAAAGAAAACATACCACCCAGATCTCAGCATACAGAAAAAACCATTCTTGACATTTTGTACAATAGTGCTTTTTCCCCCTCCTCCCTTTTCTATTTCTGAATCTTTGACTAACAAAAATTAAGCTTTTCTGTGGAAACACATTTCTCCCTTTGAGCGATATCTTTCCCAATGCTACAAAACCTGATTTTTGCCCATCCTAAAAATAGCCCGTTCTCTTGACCATCATCATCTGTCTTTCTATTTCTGGTGTCAAGACATCTTCAAATAGATAACCAAACTTACCTTCACATTTACTGCTCAATGTAGAATGATTACTATTTTTTTTCCCACCCTTATCTTAGAGCTGTTTTCTCAAAGGTAACCAATGGTTTCTTAATTTTAATCAAGTGGTCTCTTTTCTGCTTAAATAAATAAGCATTTATTAGGTTACTTTGATGCATAATATGACATGAGGTGCCAGCACAAGAAGATTCTAGTGCAGTCCCTGTATTCTAGGAGATCTAATGCTCCAGTTAGAAAATACATATGGACATGGATAACCTTACTATGATGTTCTAATTTCAGAGATAAGGTATGCCTAACTTGCTACTGAAACTCAAGTGGGACCTTTGAATTCTGGAAGACTTTTTGTAGAAGATTCAGTCTGAGTGTTGAAAGATGATCCAGTTCAGTAAAATTAAAGAATCCTAGACAAGTGATTCTCAAACCTAGCTGCACATTTCAGCTTAAAAAATATTATGTCTAGGTTCCACCGAAATCCAATGAAATCACAATATTTGGCACAGAACCTGGGCATCTTTTTCAGAAGCTTCTCTTGTGGGGGCACCTGGGGCCCAGTCAGTTAAGCATCTGCCTTCAGCTCAGGTCATGATCCCAAGGTTGTGGGATTAAGCCCTGTGCAGGGCTCCCTGCTCAGTGGGGACTTTGCTTTCCTTCTCCCTTTGCCCCTCCCCCTTGCCCTGTTTATGCTTGCTCATTCACTCTCGATCTCGCACTCACACACACTCTCTCTCTCAAATAAATAAAATCTTAAAAGAAGTTTCTCTTGTGATTTTAAGGTGCAGCCAAATCTGAGAATCACAGATCTGAGAACCATAGATCTAGACTGATACAGGAACAAGAGCAAGACTACAGAGGGGTAAATGGTAGTAGTCATGCAGCTAGTAAGTGTCAGAGCCTCCAATTGTGGACTGTCTCATTGGAATGTTCTTAACCACTCCTTGTTGCTGTTTCCATAGCACCTAGATAATGTTAGGATATGTTACATTATGCTGCAGTTAAACAAACAATTTAGTGGTTTAGAACAATAAAATTTTATTTTTGTTTTCGTGGGCTTTCATTGAATGTCATTGGGGGAGGAGTTCCTTCTTGATGTCATTCTTACTCAGGGACACAGGGTTGTGAAGCTTTCACTATTTAGAGCCAGTTGCTCTGTCAGGGGAAGGGAGAGTAATGAATTGTATACAAATTTATATAGACTTCCACCTACAGACCCATGACACTTCTGCCCACAGGCACTGGCCAAATCAAGTGCCCATATCTAACATCATGAGGGTGGGCATGCTATTCAACCATAGGCCTGGAAGATAACTGGGATATCTATAAAAATGACTATCACTAAGCTATATGATATCAAATTGAATTCAATTGCCAAAGGCGGCCAATTACATTTATCTGAGGCTCCACAGTATAATATGACCTGGAAATCGTGATTTCTTAATATTTGAGCCAACGAGGAAGGATATTCCCAAGGAAGTTGAATGATGCACTTTTTTATTTTTACATCTAATTCTTCCACTTTCAATTTCTTAATCCAAGTTTTGGCCTTACCAGAAAAACAAGAGTTGGGTTTCCAAGATTTCAGCACTTTCCATATTATTCAGATGGAAACTCTCTTTCATCTTTAGAGGGTAAGATCCTTGTAACAATGACTTCTTGAATCAGCCAGAATATGTATACACCCAGGCACTATTTCTCCTTTTCTATTTGTGAGGATGACTTCGGGCCAATTGACTCACGCCAGCTTCCTCCTATCTTTGTTTCCACAGCTTAGAAGTCAAAACAATATCTTCCTAATCCTTTATGATTTCAAAGGGCTTGCCCATAAATGGTCTCATTTAATCCCCAAATAAACTTTATGGTGAAGAGATTATGCAATCCTATTTTACAGATGAAGAAATTGAGATTCAGAGAGGTGAGACAAGGTCTCATGGAGATTTCTGAAATATTTGCCTCTTCTGATAGCTAATAGTCTTCTTTCTTATCAGCTTATCCCTTTAATGAGCCAAAATATTAATTAATTAATTAATTAATTCACTCACTCAACAAGAAATAGTTATCTGTTGGAAGCCTGACATGGGGCCATCTGCAGAGTATGAGTACATATGGTCCCTTATCCTGGAAAAGTGCTCTGTTAAAGAAGATATTTGCTTGGAAGGGCTTCCCTTCCCAAATGAAAGTCAAGGATTAATGATGTGAAAGCCACCAGGACTCTCCTTTCCCCTTATCAAAGATGAATTTGATGTTTGAAAGTACATCAGCCCTCCTATGACCATGTTGTAACAAACCAACATGGGCCTGAGTCCTTGATGATATTTTTAAATCCCTGGGTTACCTATATCCACCAGACTTCTTGTTATGAGAGGGGGAAAAAACCCCTTAAATGTTTAGGCTTCTGTGAATTGGATTTTCTGTTACCCACAGTTGAAAGGATTCCCAAGTGATTCAATCAATGAACTATTCTGGTGACCGACTCATACACAAATTATTTGTATTAGAGTTCTTAGCTCTTGCCTGCCTACCCCAGCCACTTCTGAGGGACTGTACCTCATCCATAGCTCCCATTTCTGAAATGGCAAATGGAATGATTGAGTTCTGTATAGGATCTTTCTCCCCATGGACAAGGCTGATCCTAGGGTAGCCAGCTACAGATCTGCCAATGAACTACAGCCTTGGGCCTTCTGTGGAAAATGACAACTGGAGGGACTGGAGTTCTTTTTCAGAAATCTGGAATTTAAAATTGAGAGAATGAGTCAGTGAGCTCAGAGAGCTGAGTTGAGTGAGGGTCACAGAGAGGGTTTGGGGCTGGAATGTATGATATAGACCATATGCAAGTTGAAATCATGAGAAAGCTGGTCATGGGGAGAGGTTCAGAGAGAGGCAGAGATACTCAAGAGAAGCGCAGAGTAAGTGATACCTTGGAGATTCCTGATGGGGTACTGATTCCATAATGCCCTGTCATAAGTCATCTCTTTTTTGGGGCAATATGAGTGAACCTCTGTTCTTATCCCCAAATAAGCTCTAACATACTAGACAATAAGAACTATATTTTGAGTTAAATTTTAAATATCTTATAATCCCTCTTTCCTTATATGTGTAGTGCAAAAGATATATATGTGTGTGTGTGTTATATATATATGTACATATATATATTTATTTATTTACAATACATTGGGATTATATGTGAACAACGCCTAGCACAGAGCTTAGCACATAGCCACAATTTTATGAATATTAATTCCTTTCTATTTCCTAACAACTAGGGCTATACAGAAGTAGAACGGACTACTTGAAAGGAAGTATACAAGTAGAAATGTGACCACATATATTAAGCTTTGGATTGATGGGTAAATTAGTGATCCTTTACTTGCTTTTTCCCAAGATTCCTTGGCTCTCCATGCCTCTGATTGAACCAGCTTCTCCAAGTAAACCAGTCTATTTTCTTTGTCTTGTCTCAATCACCACAAGAGAATGGGTTAAAAATGAATGGTTATACCTAAGACATATGCCCACCCTACTCTATGCCAGACTGGATCCATATAGGTTGAAAAAGTGTTGGTTCCACAGAGGAAGAGACGGAGAGCAGGCAGCAACAGGATATGTCCACTTCAATAGGTCATTTTGTCTTTTGTGTTTTTCTAACTCTCCCTGAACAATAACTAGTTGAATAATAACTAATATTTTTTAGGGGTTCACTATTTGCATGGCACTCTGCTAAATGCTTTCCATAGACCACCTCATTTAATGCTCACAGCAGTCCAAGATGTAGGTACCCTTCCATTTTACAGAAGGGTAATTAAGCACAGAGACATTGCATAATTTGCTTATAGTCACGCAGCTGGTATGTAGTCAAGATGGAACGCCAGTAGTGTGATTTCTCATCCCACAGGAAACCACAGAAAATAAAGAAGCTGATGCAGGGGTCATAGAGTTAGAAAAATCTTTCTGATTAGACATCCATGGTTGACTATAATAAGCAAGAGAGGCTACCTTTCTACCCCCAGTAAAAGAACTCAAAAAATAGCTCCCTTCTCAGGTTGAGTTATTTCCTGATCTAAAAGAATACATAGTCATAACCTGCCAAAACTGGAGGAGATTTAGAGAGCTTACAACTAGTTAGTTCTAGACACATTTTGATGGAAATGCTCCCAATTGTGGAATTCTTTCTTTTATAGGTGTTACTCTCAAGCTCAGTAATCATCCACAAAAGATGGATTCCTCCTTGCCCTCAGATAGTTTTCTCTTTCATGTGGCCTATCAGGCCCTTCATGGTCTGCTTCTGGCCTATGTTCCAGTCTTCTCATTTGGCACTTCCATCTCTTCCCTCCTGATTTGAGGTCTGGCCATAGAGAAATCTACACACACACACACACACACACATATATACACTAATCATAATTCTCAGATCACTATATCATATCAGTATTGGCCTATGCATAACCTTGTTTTATTCTGTTGCTTCATTTGTGCTTTTTTTTTTTTTTTTGTGGTGAGAACATTTAGGTTCTACATTTACTCTTTAATTTTTTTTAAACAGGGAGAGCAGGAGTGGGAGGGGCAAGGGACAAGAGAGGGAGAGAATCTTAAGCAGGCTTCACGCCCAGTATGGAGCCCAATGTGTGACTCAATCTCACAACCCAGAGATCATGACTTGAGCTGAAATCAAGAGTCAGACACTCAACTGACTGAGGGACTCAGGTGCCCTAGTTCCACATCTACTTTTAAATACTGTAATAAAGACCTGTGGAGCTGAAATTCTTTGATTACTCTAAAATATGCTGTTGTTATTACCACGGAGCTTTTACATTCTCTTTACTCTGCCTGAAATTCTTTCCATGACACCACAATGCTCTCCAATGTCCTTGAGATCTATATTTAAAAAGTATCCTTGATTTTCTTCTTCCATCTTCAAGACTGGGCTAGGACTCTTCTCTCAACGCTCCCATACTGTTCTGTCCTTTCCCTATAACAATGTGCTATATTGTCTGTTAACTTGTTTATCTCCCACTAGGAGGTACTAGCCTGTGAGCTTATTGAGGAAAAGAATGGCTGGTCTAATATTCCCATCTTAGTGTTTAGCACAGTGCATGGCACATAGCATGAACTCAATATATAGTTCAAAGGTTATTGAACTTTTTCTGTTAAGACCAGATAGTAAATAATCTTTGGCTTTGTGGGCCATGCAGTGTCTGTTGGATTTATTCAACTCTGCCATTGTACTATGAAAGCAGCCATAGACAATATGGAAACATATGGGCATGGCTGTATTGCAATAAAACTTTATTTACAAAGATGAGTGATGGGCTGGACCTGGGCCATAGGCCATAGTTTGCTGACCCCTGCTATAACTGATGAAGAAATGATTGAATAAAAATGAATGAGTGGGACTGAATTTAATCTCACTCATCAGAAAGGAAGTTTCTTTCTTTTGTTTATCACAAAGAACTCTTTATTAGAAAACCTGGATTCTATTTCCTTCATATTACTTAATAGTCTTTTATCTTCTCTAGACTCCCACAGCCTTATCTTTAAATAATAAGCTAAATAATACCTCCTTTGCTTAAAATTTGAAAATGTCAGGACCTTAAGGGTAGGATCTATGCCTTGTTTGTCTTTATCCCCAGAGGTAGGCAGAATTCCTACATACCTAAAGTTTAATAGGTTGATGAGTCACTTGCTGAATGATTGAAAGGTCAGGGTGAAACAGGTGTTAGGTGACCTAACTAGCAGATAACTGGACCAGATAATTGAGTAAACTGTTAAGAATGAAGAAAAAAAAAGAAACTTTAGAGATCCAGATGAACTATCACTACATAGAAGTTCTTTTAGGTTTAAGAACATGGGATCTTTTGATTCCAAATGACTGAAGACCTCACACAAATTGGCTGAAGCTCAAAAAGAAATTTATTGACACATTGATGTGTCTTGTTTCAGGGGTTCGAACTTCATAGAGGGCCTAGGGTTCTCTATTTCTCTACTTACCTTCTGCCTGATTGGTTTTCTCATCAGGCAGGCTTCACCCATTGGTGGCATACTGAATATATTTGGATTCAAGCTCATAGCCTCACAGCTGAAAAAGCAGTGGAAAATAGGGAGTGTTACTATCTCTCAAAAGTTCCAGGAAATGTGTTAAGGTTGTATATCCCTGGCTTTATTTGGATCAATTGTTCATCCTTGATGCAAACACCATGGCCATGAATGAAACCAATGCCATCTAAACTGCACTGACTGGGAATGAGGGAGGACTGGCTCTCTAGATGCACATGTGGAGGAAGGTGGCAAAAACATGAATTATCCAAAACTGCTATGGTCCTCTCTCAAGAATATGCTCTACTATGGTAATACAAATTGAGCATCCAATATTAGGATGTTTGTGAATTCCCTGAAGACTGTCCAGGGACCTTAACTTAGGAAGAGAAGATAATTAAGCTTAGTCTCAGTCTCTCTTTCCAGTGTATGACCTTTTCCAGATGCTAAATTATTATTAACATTTGCATTTCTAAGAAAAAAGAATATGTACATTAAGAAAATCTTTGTTTTATTTTTATTTTATTTTATTTTTTTTAGAAAATCTTTGTTTTAGAATAGCTTTAGATTTAAAGAAAAATGATGAAGATAGAACAGAGTTCCTATACATACCACACTCAGTTCCCCCTATTGTTAACGTCTTACATTGTGGTAATGGTATATCTATAACAATTAATAAATCAATACCAATACATTGTTATTAACCAAAGTCCAAAATTTCCTTAGTTTTCACCTACTGGCCCTTTTTTTCCTTCCAGAAGCCTATCTAGGATACAACATTACATTTGATTATTACATCTCCTTATGTTCCTCTGGGCTGTTAACATTTTTCAGGCTTTTCTTGTGTTTTATGACCTCGACAGTTTTGAGAAGTATTTGGCAAATATTTTGTAGGATGTGACTCAGTGTGGCTGTGTTTGATGTTTTTCTCATGATTAGAGTAGGATTATATTTCTTGGGAGGAAGACTTTACCCCAGAGGTAAAGCGCCATTTACACCACATCACATCACATCAAGGGTACAGACCATCGAGGTGACTTATTATCTCTGTTGATGCTGACCTTGATCACCTGCCTGAGGTCATGTTTGCCAGATCTCTCCTCTCTAAAGGCGAAATATCAGAAAGGGAGACAGAACGTAAAGACTGCTAACTCTGGGAAACGAACTAGGGGTGGTAGAAGGGGAGGAGGGCGGGGGGTGGGAGTGAATGGGTGACGGGCACTGGGGGTTATTCTGTATGTTACTAAATTGAACACCAATAAAAAATTAAAAAAAAAAAGGCAGTCTTTGTTCTCACTGTCTTTATTGGATGCTTTGGAAGAAAGTCAGTATGTCTAGCCCACACTTCTCCAAGGAGCCCTGGTTTCTTCTATTGGAGAGTGGTATTTAGAAACTAATATTGGGTGCTAGGTGTGCTCAGTATGTACATTTTTAATAGTAAAATTATTCTAAAAAGTTAATAACTAAAAAACCGGTTGATTTCTCTCATAGTCCTTCCCATAAAACGTAAAGCCTTCTAAATTGTTTCTTCTGTTTTTCCCCTCTTCCATATTACTAATAATGTGTTTATACTGGTATTGTTTGATTGATCACTCTGATCACCCCCTATTGATCTCCTATAAGGGTGAATTGGGTTTGGCTTTCTTGCACCTCCACTCCCCTTCTTCTCTGCCCATCTTCTCAATGTATTCATATCACAATTTTGTGTTTATTTATTTTTTTAAAGATTTTTATTTATTTATTCATGAGAGACACACACAGAGAGAGAGGAAGAGACGTAGGCAGAGGGAGAAGCAGGCTCCATGCAGGGAGCCCGATGCGGGACCAGATCCCGGGACTCCAGGATCACGCCCTGGGCCGAAGGCAGGCGCTCAACCGCTGAGCCACCCAGGCACCCCCAACAACTTTGTGTTAAACTAGTGGCCAGACTTTACATTATCATGACCATATAACTATCTTTCACATTGAACAAATGTAGTATAATTACATATTTTTTCTTGTACAATATTTTAACTTTCCTGAGTGTAATAATTGTCTCATGTTTTCCTTTTCTTAATTTTCCAAGTGTTTATCAAAATTCATCCCGGGGTGTTTGGGTGGATCAGTCAGTTAAGTGGATGCCTTCAGCTCAGGTCATGATCCCAGGGTCCTGGGATTGAGCCCCGTACCAGTTCTCTGCTCAGCGGGGAGTCTGCTTCTCTCTCTGCCCCTCCCCCCACTTTCTCTCTCTCTCTCTCTCTTTTTAAGATTATTTATTTATTTATTCATGAGAGACACAGAGAAAGAGAGAGAAGGAGAGAGAGAGAGAGAGAGAGAGGCAGAGACACAGGCAGAGGGAGAAGCAGGCTCCATGCATGGAGCCTGATGTGGGACTCGATCCTGAGTCTCCAGGATCAGGCCCTGGGCTGAAGGCGGTGCTAAACCGCTGGGCCACCCAGGCTACCCACTCTCTCCTTCTTTCAAATAAATAAATAAAATCTTTTAAAAAATCACATCAAATGATTCAACCCCTTTCTGTTAAAGATCTGTTGAACCTATTTTCAAAATATCTAAATGCATGAGACAATCTACCAGTTACACTCATCACCACCACTCCAAACCTTATTCCTCTGCCCTTCTGTTCCAGCCTGTTCTGCTGGTTTTTGTAACTAGTCTGCAAGGATGCTTTCCCTTTACCTCCAATGAACTTCCTGGAATTTATACCCTTGTATTGTTTCCTCTACTTGAATAACTTACTTTTTGACCAACAGAATGCAGCGGAAATGATACTGAATCACATGTAGGTTTAGGTCATAACCTTTGCAGAATCTTCCTGAGCCTGTTGAAATGCTCATTTCTGAGAAAGCCAGATATTATGTAAGAAATTCACTTACTTTCAGACTACCATACTGTAAGGAAGCTCAAGATGCCTTGTGGAAAGCCCATGTGGAAAGTCAGGGCTGCTTGTCCAGCTCTTAGGTCTTCTAGTCATCCTGTCAATTTGCTAAACATATGAGGGAAAAAGTCATCTTGGATGTTATCTTTTTCATATTGAAGACTTTCCATACATGTCTTGGATCCTTGGTTGTCTATTCATTTTTAAAGTGACACACTTAAAACTAATTAGGAGTGTTGCATGCATGACTGAGGCTCATGCACTGGTTACTTTATTGAAGGTGAATTGTTCATATTGTTGGGGGACACCTAAATATCAATGTTTATGTTTTATTGGGGTCATTCAGTTTATCCAGAGATTAAATTCCCCAGTTTCCAAGGAAGGGGATTCCATAGTTCAATGGGAAGGTTTTCTCTAAGTCTCTCTATTTTCATTCCTTCCTTTTGCTTTTCTAGCTTCTCTGAATCCAGAGCCTCATCCAATATTTGTATTTTCACCAAAACTTTTACTCTGTACGATGTTGAATGTCTGAGACTCATTTGACTGGTTACAATCAAATGAGAACTATTTTTTAAATCTAGAGCATTTGTGCATTCTTAAATTTCCTCTATGGGGCTGGGTGGCACTTGGCCGGTCACGGGTATGGGTAGTCTCATGGCTGTATTACCCTAAGGATCACAGGTCAAAGGAGGGTGTAGTGATTAGGGGCATGGGTTTTGGGATCAGAGAAACTTGGGCTTGAGTCTTTTTTTTTTTTTCACACCTTCTTAACTTTCAATGTAATTTATGTAGCTCCCTCAGTTTTCTAATGTGTTAAATGGGAAAAATATTATCTATTTCTTAGGGTTATGAGAATTAAATAATACATCTGTATCATGTAGCAGAGTGTGTGGTATATAGCTAAGCATTCAGTAACCAATAATGATGATCTAAGTCTATTTAATTAATCAATCAATTAATTAATTTTTAAGTAGGCTCCATGTTCAGCATGGAGTCCAACATGAGGCTTGAACTTAAAACCCTGAGATTAAGACCTGAGCTGAGATCAAGAATTGGATGCCCAATTGACTGAGCCACTCGGGTGCCCCTAAGTCTATTTTAGAAAACACACCTAGTTGATTTGATTCATCCTCTAACTGGTTCTTGGATAGATTATTGAATCTATAGAGTCCAGCCTTGTAACCTGGTTCATGAATTATCTTTTATGCTCTTCCCCATCAGGTGGCCTCACTTAAAAAGTGGTAGAATTGGTTCCTGATCATGGGTTTCCTTGTTACCTGAGCCCATCCTGTCATGGCCACAGTATGCCTCTTCTATTGAGTTCTTCTTTCCTTGTCTAGTAAACTCTAATGATGATTTTGGCCTATGTGATGGTTGATTGCAGTTCTGCTTTTCTTTCTCCATTATCAGGGTAAAGGGAACAAAGGTCTGAGTGATGGAGAACCAAGTGAATCAGGTAAAGGTTGCAGAGCCCAATTGTAGTCTAGCTTTCCTTTGGCCCAATGAGGAGCCTATGTTTGAATAGCTGCCAATGAGGAGAGTTAATTGCATTTTACTATAAGCTGCACAGTAGCCAGGAGGACTGTAGCTCATGCACAGCTCACACATGCTCACATACAGAAGCACATGCATGAATGCTAACACATAGGTGGGAAACCCCTCAATACACATGGACAAAAGAATATAGGTGCAACCTGACTATCCATGCACACATTTACACATATGCTAGTGGCTAGGAGAAAAGTGCTCAGCACATTTTATCATACATCCCAGATTGAGGGAGACCATTCAGGAGGGGGGAAAAGGAAGATTATGAGGCAAAAAGAGAAATGAAACTAAATGATCCTGCCCCGTCAGCATTCACTGGAGTATAAGAAATGGACTTGGGACAGACAGACAGACTCCTGGGCCCTGCCAACAGTCAAAATGTCCAAAGGGCCTCTTATTCTCTGGCTGCTGATTGAGCTCGGGCGGCTTTTTCTGAGTAAGTGTTCTGAATCCTTCCATGCAGGAGTCTCTGGAGAGCTTGGCATCCCCTGATGGGTTTCCATGGCTGATTGGGCCTTGGTAGAGCAGTTGCCTGCTTCCCTCATGCTTCCCTCCAGGCTTCCTTCTTTGGAGGGTCTCTCCCCTTCCCTGTTACACAGGGTTTTATCCTGACACCAGTTTTGGAGTTTTAGGATGGGATAATCTGTGTTCAAATCAGAAATGACCATTTAAGAAGAAACACAAAATAAGGGGTCAGATGAGATGGGGAAAAGAAATTTCCTCTGCAGATGTTATTAGCACAGTCAGAGCCGGGGGAATTTGTTCTGTAGGAGCTCTTTATGATAATTCTTATTTTTCTCTTTATTTTCAGGAGTTGTAGTTTGTTTTCCATTTGTTTTACTTTGTTGGGGACGAGGCTTCAAGGTGAAGTTTCTTTTCTGCACATTTTTTTTTCCAGTTTTGAATGATGCAGAGGTCTGCACCCATTTTGGGCCACCTTAGACTTCTATGTCCTGGCAGCATAGGGCAAAATGCTCTGCAATGAGCTGCGGTTGTGTCTCAGTCACTAATCGTTAATGCTGGGAACATGTGGAAATTGCTCTGGCTCTTCTGTGTATGAAATGAGGGACTCAGATAAGACAAGTTTGAACAATCCATGACCCTAGAACTAAACAGTATCTAATGTCCCTAGCACTTTTTTTTTTTTTAGCACTTTTAAAAGTTCATAGTTATTTGCATGTGATCTTTCAAATGTGCTGCGTGAGAAAACACCAACATTCCAAGGAAAACAAATGTGTTCTTTCTACCCTTCAAACCTTTACCATACTGTTATTTTCTGCCTTTCTTTCCTCTGTAACTGTATGCATTCTCAGGTTTCCACCCAAGTAAGGCTTTTCCTGAGCACCCAGAGCCTCTGGAAGGTTTAGAGTTTAGGTGTTTCTGCTCTGAGTTCCTATCTCCCATGGAGTCACCCATCAGAGATCTTGTCGCCCTGTAGTAACAAACTTGTCACCCTGTAGTAACTGATCATTTAACTGCCTCTCTCTCCCCAGATACTCTGTAGGAGTTAACAGAATGAAGGCAGCCCCTGTCACTTTCTTTATTAGTGTCTTCACTGGTCTTTATCTTGTCCCGAGTAAGTTGAGGTGTGGAGGTTTTATTTTTATTTTTATTTTTTTTAATTTATTTTTTATTGGTGTACAATTTACTAACATACAGAATAACCCCCAGTGCCCGTCACCCATTCACTCCCACCCCCCACCCTCCTCCCCTTCTACCACCCCTAGTTCGTTTCCCAGAGTTAGCAGTCTTTACGTTCTGTCTCCCTTTCTGATATTTCCCACACATTTCTTCTCCCTCCCCTTATATTCCCTTTCACTATTATTTATATTCCCCAAATGAATGAGAACATATAATGTTTGTCCTTCTCCGACTGGCTTACTTCACTCAGCATAATACCCTCCAGTTCCATCCACGTTGAAGCAAATGGTGGGTATTTGTCATTCCTAATAGCTGAGTAATATTCCATTGTATACATAAACCACATCTTCTTTATCCATTCATCTTTCGTTGGACACCGAGGCTCCTTCCACAGTTTGGCTATCGTGGCCATTGCTGCTATAAACATTGGGGTGCAGGTGTCCCGGCGTTTCATTGCATTTGTATCTTTGGGGTAAATCCCCAACAGTGCAATTGCTGGGTCGTAGGGCAGGTATATTTTTAACTGTTTGAGGAACCTCCACACAGTTTTCCAGAGTGGCTGCACCAGTTCACATTCCCACCAACAGTGCAAGAGGGTTCCCTTTTCTCCACATCCTCTCCAACATTTGTTGTTTCCTGCCTTGTTAATTTGCCCCATTCTCACTGGTGTGAGGTGGTATCTCATTGTGGTTTTGATTTATATTTCCCTGATGGCAAGTGATGCAGAGCATTTTCTCATGTGCATGTTGGCCATGTCTATGTCTTCCTCTGTGAGATTTCTGTTCATGTCTTTTGCCCATTTCATGATTGGATTGTTTGTTTCTTTGGTGTTGAGTTTAAGAAGTTCTTTACAGATCTTGGAAACTAGCCCTTTATCTGATATGTCATTTGCAAATATCTTCTCCCATTCTGTAGGTTGTCTTTGAGTTTTGTTGACTGTATCCTTTGCTGTGCAAAAGCTTCTTATCTTGATGAAGTCCCAATAGTTCATTTTTGCTTTTGTTTCTTTTGCCTTCGTGGATGTATCTTGCAAGAAGTTACTATGGCCGAGTTCAAAAAGGGTGTTGCCTGTGTTCTCCTCTAGGATTTTGATGGAATCTTGTCTCACATTTAGATCTTTCATCCATTTTGAGTTTATCTTTGTGTATGGTGAAAGAGAGTGGTCTAGTTTCATTCTTCTGGATGTGGATGTCCAATTTTCCCAGCACCATTTATTGAAGAGACTGTCTTTCTTCCAATGTATAGTCTTTCCTCCTTTATCGAATATTAGTTGACCATAAAGTTCAGGGTCCACTTTTGGATTCTCTATTCTGTTCCATTGATCTATGTGTCTGTTTTTGTGCCAGTACCACACTGTCTTGATGACCACAGCTTTGTAGTACAACCTGAAATCTGGCATTGTGATGCCCTCAGATATGGTTTTCTTTTTTAAAATTCCCCTGGCTATTCGGGGTCTTTTCTGATTGAGGTGTGGAGGTTTTATTATGCTACAGTTTGTTGGAGACTGTGTCCACGTTCCCTGCTACTTGTCAGACACTGATTGTGTGGGCTTCTCCAATCCTGCCTGAAGGAAGCAGCACCTTCAGAGAGAATGGTGTGTTGTTCATTTTTCATTTGTGCCTTTGCTAAAATGACCAATGTAGAAGAGACTGCTCAGAATCACCAAGGAGCAATCAGGGCTGGATGTGCTCTTAAAAGATGTAGAAGGAGGGGCGTCTGGGTAGCTCAGTTGATATAAATGTCTGCCTTCACCTCAGGTCGTGATCCCAGAGTCCTGGGATCAAGCCCGATGTCAGGGTCTCTGCTCAGTGGGAATCTGCTTCTCCCTCTTCCTTTGCCACTCTTCCCCTTGCTTGTGCTCTCTCTCTCTCTCTCTCAAATAAATAATAAATAAAAATCTTTTTTAAAAAAAGATGTGGAATGAAACACTTTATAAATAGTGAAACTGAGACCCAGGTTGGTAAAGGGTCTTTCTAGAGGTCACCAGCTGGAGAAGGAAAACAGCTGACACCAGAATCTTGGTTGTACCTACCATCCTGGGCAATTTCTTTTTTTTAATTTAAGATTTTATTTATTTATTCATGAGAGACACACAGAGAGAGGCAGAGACACAGGCAGAGGGAGAAGCAGTTTCCTGCCCAATGTGGGATTTTATCCCAGAACCCCAGGATCACGCCCTGAGCCAAAGGCAGATGCTTAACCACTGAGTCACCCTGATGCCCCTCCTGGGTAATTTCCAAAGATGGGCGTTGATTTGATGCCACTGATCCCTCTGCTCCAAAATGCTTTTGTAATGGCAAGCAACAGCTTCTTGTCCTATTTCTAAATTCTGAAATGCCTGGTTACTTGTACTAATACTTTATTAATTTCATGTGGCATTTGATACTTCATTGCATGTGAACCTCCAAACTATTTCTGAAGCAAGTATTATATATCTCCTTTGTCTTTCGATGATAATGAGGTCAGGATTATTGTGGCTTTCCTCCAAGAACACAAAAGCAGTATCTGGCAGAATGAGGTTTACAATGTAAGCTCAATGAGTGTTTTTCTGCCACACCAAATTGCCCACTTCCTTTTTTTAATATTAATTTTTAATCAGATCAGTAATATAGAAATACCCTTAATGAAAAATATAATAGCCATTATAAAGCTAAAATTCCTTTGACTACTACCTCCAGCCCCACTTCCTTTCCTCTGACCACAGAGGTGACTGGTACAATGAGTTGAGTGTATATCCCACCAGACACTCTTCTTTTCTTTATTTTTTAAAGATTTTATTTATTTTATTCATGACACACACACATACACACACACACACACACACACACACAGGTAGAGGGAGAAGCAGGCTCCATGCAGGGAGCCCTATGTAGGACTCGATCCCAGGTCTCCAGGATCACACCCCGGCTGAAGGTGGGGCTAAACCGATGAGCCACTGGGGCTGCCCTCTTCTTTTCTTTAAATTCAATTTGCCACATATAGTATAACACCCAGTGCTCATCACATCATGTGTCACCAGACACTTTTCTATGCATTTACCTTCATACGTCTGTGCCCACAAAAAAATGCAAATTGTTTTATTTATGTAATCAGATGTTTTTTATATTTTATGTGTTGTTTTGAATTTGCCCTTTTCATGCATTAAAAAGGTTTGGAGTTTTCATGTCAACTGATATAGATCTCTTTACTTCCACTAACCTTGGAATGATTACAGGGAATGAATGATTCATTCACAATTCCTTGGAATGCGTATGCCAGTTTTGCCATTCCCCATGCATACGTTGTTCATTTCCTCCACATATATGTGAAAGCTGTAGCAAACATTTGCAAACAGGTTTCCTTGTGCAGGCGTGTTTTTCCAGGGTGGATAACAAAACACAAAATCGTTAAGGCTTACCTCGGATACGTGCATGTTCAGTATTAACGGAACTGCCAGGCTGCCCCACAGTGTGGCTATACCAATTAACCTACCAATTCATTCCAGTATACTCTAGTAGCCTATGTCATTTCCTAGATCCCTGTCTGGCCAACCTTGATATTATTGGCATTCTAAATTTTTGCTAGTCTTAGAGGGGAAATTTCCTGGCTGCACACATTTTCTCATCTATGCCTATTCTGTCTGCTGTCAATTTTTCTAACTGGTCTTTTCTTACTGAGTAGTAGGATGCCTCCTTCCGTACAGTTATACTGGAAAAATAAACTGTCCAATTTCTAGCAGAAACAATTCCTGAATGTATTTGCTATTAATTTTCCAAATATTCATTGGAACAAGCTCATATTATGGGAGTTGTTAGTGTTGGGAGCATATGTTCTGTGTTGCTAATATAGCTGAAGGTGATGACAATGAATTTCTCATTTATTTTTTTCCTTGTTTCATGGTGAGCAAAAGGCACTTCCAGAGCATTTATGACCATTGAAACATTTCTACTTTAATGAAGTGAAGAAACTGTGGTTTCAGGGAATTCTCCAGGCTGGTCTGAGTTTGGTGACTCTTAGGGTTTGTGCTCATCTTCTTCTAGAGAGGGATATATGAGCATCCCTGACACCTGGGTCAGGGGAAGAACCTGGTACTGCTTGCCATGTCTTATACAACTTAGCCAAATGGATCCACAAAATTAGTGAATGGAGAGTCTCACAGGAAGATTCCTCGGGGAAAACAATAAGCAGGACCTAGGTGCTTCAGAGGGAGCAGGATGGAGTCCTGATGAGCTTCAGCCTGCCTTCCATAGCATTTTTGGGGGGTGAGGGGATTAGAACAATTGCTGATGCTCAGGTAAACCAGTGGACTTAATATTTGCCACAGCGAAAATGTTTCACAGATTCTCAGACATGGAAGCCACGTTAGAAGAGCTTGTCTAGTGGCCCTCAAGCACTGGGCGAGTAGCAAGCTACATCAGAATGACTTGGAGAATTTGGTTATTTATATTTATTTCCATAGGTGTTGGCCTCAGATATTCTGATTCAGGATTGGGCAATAAAATTTGCATTTTTTAGCAAGCTCCCTGGGTCATGCTGGGTCATGCTGATGAGCAGCCAAAGCTGGGAAAGATAACTACTTCATTTTAGAAATAGTGATACCTTTCATCTCACACAGCTAATTTGGTAAGACTAAGCTTCCAGCATTTCTGTATGTCACAGCTGCCATTCTATCTAATTCCTGTGGTCCCTCCAGTTTTAACATTAAAAAGTTTTCATGCTTCACCTAACTTTATATTCTTTAACAACAAATAAATAGTCCAGAGCAATTAATTTCTGTATCCAGTACCGAAAGAAGAGATGGACAGCAGAATGTAGTTCAACAGCTTATCTTACTGCCACAGCATTCTCCAGGTAGAGGAGGAGGGAGTCCCATTTGTTCAGTAGCACATACTCACCGCTTATTGAGATACAGTGGGTAGAATGCTGGTTTTGGATCTGCTCATATGAGTTAGTGGAATTGGATTAGCTTTTTCATTGTAGAATTTTTTGGTTTATTGAATAGTACTCAAGATCAAAATTTTTAAATCAGGAAAAAGATCTTGTTGTAGAGAGAGTTCAGAGACTCAGCAGCAGCTAAGGGCACATCGGAATTTAGGCTAAAAAATATATACACTACGACTCTTCATCTTTCTGGAAGCATCTATCTGTACAAACAGCATGTAGCATATTTGAAAGATTTTAGTACCACACAACCTACTTTTCTCATCTTTCCTCACAGCTCCAGCTGCATCAGAGACTGTGAGAGCATTTTTGGGTCAGTCAGTGATTTTGCCCTGTACCTACTCATCCTGGTCTCAAAATAGCAACAGCATGTGCTGGGGCAAGGGTGAGTGTCCCAAATCCAAATGCAATGATGAGCTTCTCCACACCAATGGGAGGAAGGTGCTGTCCAGGAAGTCATCAAAATATGAACTTCGGGGCAGTATCCGGAGAGGTGATGTGTCCTTGACCATCTTCAACACCAATGAAGGTGACAGCGGTGTGTACTGTTGCCGCGTAGAGGTGCCTGGCTGGTTCAACGATGTGAAGAAGAACATTCACCTGCAGCTGAGTAGAGGTGTGTGCACAAAGTGGGTTGTGTTTGTGGGAGGACAGATCCAACAGTTAACGAGGAATGGATTCAGTGGGTGGTGCGGCTGTAGGTGCTTACATGTGAGTGGGCAGATTAAATCTAAGACACGTCACTATGGCTGGAGCAGCCAAGTATGGAGCAAATGCCTATGGCAGCTAAGAAGACCACAGAAATTAATGAGTGGAGAGTCCAGGGGAAGACAGTCAGTGAATTGCAGGGTCAATATGCAGAGGGCATCTGCTTCTTGTCTAGGAGATTGTCACGTCACAGAAATCTGTGTACATGTTCTCAGATCTCCCGGTTTTTATGTGCACAGCATAAAAATATGCATGTTGGCAAAGGTTAAAAAATAACTACCATGTAAACTAAATAAAATGGGTCCATGGGTCAACTTCAGCCCATCAGCCAATAATTTGTGACTTCCAGCAGTGGGAAAAGGGCGTGAGATTTGGAGACAGTCACAACAGTTTTCAGGTGGCCCTTCCTTCTGTTCCTATTATTTGCTTTTGATGAATTTGGAATATGTTGGAACTCTTAAAGATTGGAGCTGCATGGAAGGCAGTCTATGGTTGAATTGTGCTAACGGTAATCACCTTTCCTGCTTGCCTGCAATGGAGCCTCTCAGGGTAAGCTCTGTGTTCAACCTGCATCAAAGATAGAAGGTTCTTGTGCTCTGTTCCTAACTGGGTAGGCATCTTGGAAGGCAGAGTCATACAGTTATAGCCATATACTTAACAAGATTCTCAGGTGACTCCAATGTACTCTAAATTTTGTGAACAACTTATACGGTTGCTTCTCATTAGACGACTTTCATATACATTAGTATATTTTTTTCTAAAGGCGACTTTGTGATACAGAAGTTATTTTTCTGATTTATGAAGTTTTTTTGAAGTTAAATGATGCTAATCCAAGCCTTCTCTTTTCCAGCCTGGTATAACCAGCTATTATTTTATAAAATACTTGTCGAACTCAATATCTATGGGTCATTTCTAAGGTGACTGGAATCTGTTAGAGTTAATTGAAATCTTGCATATTCAAGAGAGGGAAGCATATATAGAATAACTATGGCTGATGAACCGAAATTCAAATGTTAGGGGTGAGTGGTGTTGGCATAAACTTTTCTTTAATATCTGAAAGAGATTACATTCTTACCCCATGCTGCATATTTTGGGCTCACTTTTTTTAGATTTTAATTTTATTTTATTGTGGAAAGAACATCTAAGATAAGTTCTACTAACTTAACAATTTTTCAAGTGTACATTATTGTTAACTGCAAGTATGATGCTGTACAGCAGAACTCTGGTGTTTCTTCATCTTGCTTGACTGAAATTTTATGTTTGGGTTTTTTAAAAAGATTTATTTATTTATTCATCACACACACACACACACACACACACACACACACACAGACATAGGCAGAGGGAGAAGCAGGCTCCCTGCAGGGAGCCTGATGTGGGACTTGATCCCAGATCCCACCACAATCATGCCCTGAGCTGAAGGCAGACACTCAACCGCTGAGCCACCCAGGCGTCCCTTGGATTCACTTTTGATGCAATTGTTCATTTGCTCATTGATGCAATGTTTTTGGAACACCTACTATGTACCCAACCCCGTGGTTGGTATTAGATTTGTTGCAGAAAACAAAATAAACCCCAGATTTCCCCTCATGGAGCTTACAAATCCAGTGGGAGAAGCAGGTGTTAAACCACAATCATTAGATAAAATCTGCAGTTATGTAATTCAGCAAATGCTGTGAAGGTAAAGTATGAGAGCACAAAACCCAGAAACCTAATTATGATGGCAGAAAATGGGTGACCTCCCATAGCAGTGTCCTTTTAGCTGTAACAAGAGGGTTCAGTAGGAGCCAGCCTAATGAAGGGAGAGGCTAGGAAGCCATCAGCACAAAGTCCCTCCTGTGTGAGGTCATTGTTCAGAGAGATGAAGAAGGGAGAGTGGGCTGGGGAAAAGCAAGAAGAGTAGAGCAGAGACCTGAGATTGGAAAGAAAGAGCCAGATCACGTGGAGTTTTATGGGCCGCGTTTGGGTTGGGTCCGTTATCTGAAGAGCACAGAGGACCCAGTAAAAAGTTCTAAGCAAGGGATTAACATAATTATTTGTCATTTAAAAAGATTATCTCAACCAATGTGTGAAGAACAGATTAGAAAGTCAAAAGTAGAGGCAAGAAACCCAACTTTCATGGGCATGTGGACCATGGACCAGTGGACCAGATAAGGGCAGCAGGAATGGAGAGAAGTGGACAGATCCCACATGTATTTGTATGGTTTCCCTTTTCTTCCATCTTCTATTGGTTACAGCCCCGACAACCACACACTCAACAACACATCTCCCAAAAGCCACCTCTGCTGTGAGGACAGCCACAACTGCGCTTCCAACAATGGCTATGAATATACCTGAGCTCACAACCAGAACACCACTCCAGACAAGAACCACCACTGCTCTCACAACAGTGGCAACTACATGCCCTCCAACGAGAACCTTACTTCCTGAAGCAACCACAGTTCTTCCAACAGCTGAGTTTTCCACAGAAGGGCCTATCCTCACTGCAGGTACATGGTACATTTGGCCATTGTCTCCCTTCTGCCAGTAAGCTGTATCTTGGGTCCCTTAAAACAGGGTTCCTTTTACTGAATGGGGCAGTTCAGAGACTTGCTCTTGGGTCTGTGTGTGTATATGTGTGTGTATATTGGTTTGCTAGGGCTATCATAACAAACCACAGACTACAGGACTTAATTTATTTTATTTTCTCAGATTTATTTTCTCATAGTACTGGAGACTAGAATTCTGAGATAACAGAGTCAGTAGGGTTGATTTCTTCTGGGGCCTCTTTCCTTGGCTTCAGATGGCAGCCTTCTCCCTGTGTTTTCACATGGTCTTCCCTCTGTCAGACTCCAGTTTCATTCTTCCAGGGGTTAAGTCTCCGCCTGGGTGTTAGAGAATGGTTGAAGAAAGGCCTCCACATGCCTTAAAATAAACCTTGATGATTAACTAGTTCTACCTTTGTTTCTTCCTTCCATTTTTCTTCCATCCCTCCCTTCCATTTTGATCCTTTTCCCCCTTCTCCCTCCCCTCAGTCCTTTTGGATCCTGCATCTTGGACCCTCATTGATTTACTAGGTCCATTACTTATAGGGCTTATCAAAGTTCCCACCATGTTTCAACCTCTAATTCTGATGTAAGAATATTGGAAAACCAGTAAGAGATAGCATGAAGGTTTCTTAGGTATCTCAGCTGCCTCAGTAAGGCCTGGATAATTTAAAAAGCTTTATAATATTGAACTGGCTAATTCTGTTATACTGTGAGTAGTCCCCTAAAGTCCATGAATCATAAACCAGTCAATTTTTGTACATATTTTTTATTCTTTCGGACTTTACAATAATCAAGTTGAAATATAACATTTGTAGTTTTCTCCCCTTGATCCTAAAAATTACTTGCAGTCCTTGAAGGAAACCTGAAATGTATTAAAAAAAAACACACAAAAACAGCTATAAAAATAGCCCTGAATCCCACCACTCAGCACAAACACTTTTTTTTGTTGTTGTTCTGTTTAATTGAACTTTTTTTTCTCTTCCAGCGTCAGAAACTTTCTTTCTCTCTAGTGACTCTGAGAGAAGCACTGAGGTGCCTTCTGGAAACATTGCCTTATTTACATCCCAAGGTAGGTGAACACTTGCTTGCTTTTTCTTTTCCTTATTTTTTGCACCGAGGAGAGTCAAATGTTGAATCAAATGATTAGAGATGATTTTTGGGTCCTGAATGCCATGAACCCCACCAAAGGCAAATTAGACAGCATTTGTGGTTCATTCATTCTTGTGGCTTTGAGAGAGAAGGGGGGGGGGCGAGAGAGAGAGAGAGAGAGAGAATGAGATTGGGACAGATCTTGATTTGTTTCAGTAATTCTTCTTGGTAGCATATCTCTGAGGTATTTGCCATTCCATTCTAGGTAAGGTAGCACTTAGCTTTCTCATCCTAATTCCAAGCACCATGATCTTTGTAGATCTCCTTGAGGGATGTCCTCACTTGACTCACTGGCTTTCTGTAGTAGAGGAGGAATTCTTTCATTCCTGACCTTTCATCCATCCATCAAGGTTCTTTATGTATTTACTAGGGCCCAAGGGCAGAGAACACCTTAAAAGTAAGGCATGATTCACATCTCTGGGGGGATAGAACTTCCCAACCTTGGCTCCCTATTCTACCACTTTTTGCCAGGAGTCTCTGGCCTTGATTTATTCCCAGGTTAGTTGGAGAGTTATGTAACTTTATGCATATAATGGCCATAGGCAAGTGGCTGGCGTGTTAGTAAGTGCTCAAGTGGTAGGTATTACTTAATGGGGCTTATAACCAAGTAGAAGAAAGCAGGCATCTATAGAGTAAATAAATAAATCCAATCTTGTGTTAGTACAATATAAAGAGGTAGTATGGTAGGTAGGGTGGTTCTTGTGTGTGCTCTGGCATCAGACTACCTGGGTACTACTTCTGCTTCCCATCTGCTAGGTGACTCTGGGAAAGTTGTTTTATCTCTCTGGGCCTTGGCTTCCTCATTGGTAAAATGAGAATAATAATAATACCTATCCTGTGTCTCTTATTGAAGATTAAATGAGAAGATGCATGGAGATCACTTAGAACAGTGTTGGCGTGTATTAATTCTTAGTAAACATTAGCTCTTCTTCTTCTTATTATTTTTTTTTTAAGATTTTACTTATTTATT
The DNA here is from genome assembly GCF_053574225.1 of Canis aureus. Classification (NCBI taxonomy): domain Eukaryota; kingdom Metazoa; phylum Chordata; class Mammalia; order Carnivora; family Canidae; genus Canis; species Canis aureus. The sequence goes on from NC_135614.1 coordinate 54,951,826, forward strand.
CATGAGAGACACACACACACACACAGAGGCAGAGACACAGGCAGAGGGAGAAGCAAGCTCTGCGCAGGGAGCCTGCCTGACATGGGACTCAATCCTGTGTCTCCAGGATCACACCCTGGGCTGAAGGTGGCGCTAAACCACTGAGCCACCCAAGCTGCCCTCTTTTTTTTTTTTTTTTAATAACAGAAGTTACTTTAGGGGACAGCGAGGCACTGAAAATAAAAAAAGACAGGTGTTTACCTAAGTTTGTTTTCTCTTTTCCTTTTTTATTTTTTCCAGAATCTGAAGATTGGGTTCTCCAGTCAACATCCCAGGTGTCCAAGTGGGAAATGAGTGACTCAGTGACTTTTCCTCAAACAGGAGGTAAGGGGCTGTGCTCCTGAGAGTGGTTTTGTCTGGGGCCATGGGAACAATCTGATCTGTCATTTGCCTGCTTGTCTTGGGATTCGGCTATTTTGGTTCCATTGTGGTTACACCCTACATCATCCCACAAGCTAGGATGAAAGTGAAACCTGCTAACAGCATCCATCCTGGCTTCTTCCCTCCTCTGCCTCATTTCTGAAACTTCTTGTTGGGATTCCCCCTCTTTCTTGGCTGCTTCTATCCTGAAGCTAGAAATGCCAGAAAATCATCCATTTATTTAAAAAAATATTAGTAAGCAATTTATGGTAGGTTGCACAAATATTGCACTAATGTACTTTTGTTAGGGATGCATAAAAACAATAGATAAAAATTCTCGTTGACTGCCTGTCTTGAATCCTAGCCCTTCCTCTGAGATAATCACTGCTATTAGTTGAAGATGAACATTCTTCAGACCTGTTTCTATTTGCTTATGTGAATGTATAGATAGATATAGGAAAATGGGCTTTTGTTTTGTGTGTGGATTAAAAAAAATCTGACATAGTGTATGCAGCCTTCTGCATCTTGTTTTAGTCACCTAATGTTATATATTGAGCCACTTTCTTCTCCAGGCCAGGTAGATCTGCATCATTGTGTTAAATTGCTGTACTGTATTTTATATCATGGATACTTGTAGTATCTATCACCCACTAAGGGACATTGAGGTCGTTCTAATATTTCATGACCATAAATAGTTTGCAGGGGACATCCTTGTATGTGGGTGCCTTCTAAGTGTCTATGCTGGTGTTTCCCTCACTAGAGGATTGACCAAGAAGGAAAAATGGTAGGCTGAAAGTGATGTGCACTTAAATATAATAGCCATTACAAAATTGCCTTCTGGAAGGGCTTTGCCAATTTATTTTCCCATCCACAGAGTGTCTGCTTTCCTACATCCTCCCTACCTTTGATAGGACCATCTACTTAAATTTTTTCAATTTCCTGAGGGAAAAAAGTCATCTTATGCTTTTGTTGTTCTGATTAACAAAGAGTTCGAGTGTCTTTTTATATGTGCATTAGCCAGAAAGTGATAGTTCTTCAATTCTGTGAGGGAGGCAATGTAATATCACTCACCAAAGGCTCAGAAGACACAATTGGAGGGGACAGGCAAGAGTGAGTGGAAGGGGGATACGTTTTGAAGGAAGGCTGTAAATCAAGATGAAATGCAAGTGTGATCTAAAGTTGAAAAGCTTTGACATGCACTATCTCATCCAGCAGGAAGACAGAAAATCTGAACTAGTAGTTGTTAACTGAAGGGAAGCTAGATGCCCAAGATCCAAACCTTTTTCTGTGGCATGGGGTGGGGGTGGGGGGCTATTTTCTGGCTGAAGAGAAGGTAGCAACTAGAAAAATGATGGCAGGTGGGCAAAGAGTTTTCAAAATGTTATCATTCATTCCATTTAAATCTTGGACTATTTTACATTAAATTGCAAGGGAACAAGAGGTCATCTTGAGGTTTTACCCTCTTCTGTAATGTCCCTGGAAATTTCATTTCCCTCTTCCTTGATAAATCACTCTCTGGAGGAGAGGGAATACTTGTAGCAACTAAAGGCTGCACTGCTGAAGAGGGTCTTGTTATAAGAAGGTCTCTCTCTGTGTAACCTTTACTTATTATGGAAGAAACCAGGATTTATTGAACATGTATTATGTGCTGGTGCAGAGCCAAGCTGTTCTCATGTTGCTACTTCGTTCAATTCCTCTTTGGCAGATGTTCATATTCCTATTTTGTGCAACTTTCCTGAGGCCATGCTGCTATCAGGTGCCAGAAGCAGGAAGTCTAGCCCTGAGTCCATGCTCTTAGATTTTATTTTAATTTGCTTTGCCTTCCATTCTGAAATAAAAGTTTATGTTTATTTCATTTACTGTTCTCACATCCCATTGGTTTTAGAAATGAAACCTTTGTAATAATAATTGTACTTCCCATCTGCTGAGGACTTAATTATGTGTCAGGTGCTGTATTAACAGTGTTTAATGTACATTTTCTGATTTAAGTCTCACAGTGACCTTCTGATCAGGTCAGATATTAATCCCCATTTTTCAGACAAAGAAATGGAGGGTCAGAGAGTTTAGTAGAGATGCTGACACCTATTGAAGTCTCTCTTTGTTTTTTAACACTGTGCATGTTGAGTGCATTACTTCATTTGACTTTTCACAAAATCCTAGGAGATAGATACCATTATTGCCTCCATTTCAGAGTCTGTGAAGGTTGTCTAACTTATCTAGTAACTGGTGGCCTGGGTTTAATTGTATCTGTTCAACTGTGATGCCGCTCTGACACTGTGCTGTGCTGTTTCCCTCCCCACCACATCCCGTCCACCCAGTCTCCTCTCTGGGGACACTTATAGAGTAAGTCAGAATTAGTCCTACTTCTCTATTCCTGTGAAAATGGTTTCAACTCATTTCAGAGGGCCCATATGCCTCTGTGGGATTTCCCCCCTACCCCGGGTAAATATCCCCAATTCCTTCTTCATTTCTTCATGTAATTTTGCATGGCAAGCCTTCCATTGATGAGAGCTGGTTTAAATCCTTCAAGAAGATCTGATCAAAAATTGTTAGTCCCTAAAATTAGAGTGACAACTCTTTACCCTCACTCTGTGGCTCCCTAGACTGCAATTCAGAGATGTGGAGGGACTTGCCCAAGATCACATAGCTGAGCAGAGGGAAAGTTGGGACTAAAACCTAGACCTTAGAGATTTTAAACTCTTTCCTGGGTGGAGTTGTCTGTGGATGGGCTGGAGGGTGGTATGAATCCCCTGAAATTACATATATAATTGTGTATATATATGTGCACCCACATCTTTTGGAGGGAAAAGTCCAGAAGATTTATTGAGATTCTCTAAGCATTCTGCAAAACTCTAAATGGTTTAGAACCATAATTCAAACACAAACAAACAACAACAATAAAAACTCTCATAGGTTTCTACCCCCAGCTAACAAGAATCTGTCCAAGGAATACAAACTCTGATCCCTCAAAGTGATTAGATACTCAAATCATTCCATCGAGCCCAAGGATTAATTTCATTTCTTGCTTGGCAGCAGGAATGTGAGAAATGGTCCCAAACTCTCTCCTGGGGAGGGACCCTGCAGCCCTAATCACAGGGTTTGGGATTAAGTCTTCCATTGATTATACCTCTGGTCCTTCTACAGCTTCCATAACATCTCAGATCTTTTCTTTCCAGTCTTTTCTCCTTATCGTCTCCCAAGTAGCATTGAGGGAGGGTTGAAAGAGCTCTACTGTGGGGTCTGAAGGCTCAGGCTTATATTTAAGTTCTGCCATTTTGCGTGTGTGTGTGTGTGTGTGTGCGCGCTGTTTTGGGGGTTTTTGCTTTTTGTTTTTTTTTCCAGAACCTCGGGTGAGTTACTTGTTTTATTCTTTTCTAAATCTCAGTCTCCTCAAAATGTACAGTGAAGATAATAGTAGTATTTATTTCATAGGACTATTCAGTGAGGAAGTACATGAGACAGATGTCTAGGCCCTAAATAGGGGCTAGTAAATGATAGTCATCATGCTAGATTCTTACTTGCTCTCATCTTTACACCTCTGCTGCTATTCCTACTCACACACTTTCATCTGTAGGCCGCTCCAGCAGGGTGACAAGGGGCTACGTCCACCAGCTCCCAGTTGACTTGCTGTTCCTTATAAGTATACAGACACTTTTTGGTTTTAGAATTTTTATTAACTGCTAATCACATCAGGGAAACAGCCAATGAGTGACAAAATTGCAAACTTGGGGAAGTTACAAAAGCTTTTAAAATCTCACAGTAGTAATTCTCTACTTGCTATCGGAGTAAATCTGAGATTCTGAAAGTTCTTCACTAAATTCATTTTAGATAGCTCTACAGATTTCTCAATTACTGGTTTTATTCCTACTTCTGTACACCTTTATCTCCTGCCTCTTAATTGTTTTGTCTCCCTCACAGTGTTCAGTCTAGGGAGGCTCCACTCTATAATTTAGGCTTGGAAATCAAGTCATAGTAGAAAAAGAGCTGTGGTTGAGTGTGTCACAGGAGAGCTTCCAGATTCATGTTATTTCTTTTATAAGACAACTCCAAGTATGTATCTTCTGCTTCAGTGTTCTCTCCACTTTTAAGGCATCTGCTGCAGACATCATTTGAAGAAGTCCTACCCAGGCTGGCAAATCCTTACCTCCACTCTAAGGCTGCCTAGAAATGGAGCTCAGAGATGTGGAGTAACTTTCTCAAGAAGGAAAGCTGAGACTAACACGCAGGTTTCAAGGGGTTTAAACTTGTGTTTATGAACTCGTAGGGAGGGGTGTTCTCTGAAGAAAACTGGGAAACCAAGAAGATGGGAAACTGAGACCCAGAACAGGATTGTGAGTTGAGAGCCCTTGCAGTGACTTGGGAAGCAAACTGAGACCAGAGGCCAGGTCTCCTGATCCCATGTAGAGTTGGCCTTTGTTCTAGGACTGGCAGCCACTGTCTCTCAACATAGCTTCCCTGAGGGAAGATTTCATATTTGCTCCTAAAGTATTAGGATTCACTTTTTCTCAGTTCCCAGATGGATCATTATACTCATCACCAGCATAAAGTCAAAGCTGTAGAACAATTGCAAATTATGCACGAGGACTTTGCCGTCAATCCAGTAATATTAGCAAGAAATGTACATGCTTTGATAATAATATTTCCCTTTTCTTAAGATTTTTACAGTAACTTTTTCTTGGTCCCAGAGTAGGATGGTAAAAGAAAGCGGGGAGGGAACACTTATAGAAAGATCTGCTCCATTACTGTATCTTTCTGTTTTACAAAGTCATCCCAAGCTTCATGGTCCAGAGCAAATTGACCTATCCATGGAGTCAAAGGAACAAAATGGTTGGAGATGGGATTTTCTGCTTTTATCTTGGCATTTGATTTGGATACATGGAAATAGGTAACATGATTTTTGGTAAGAGCCTTTCAAATCTGTCATTCATTAAGCTTGGCTGATTGAGTTGCCTCTCTATACATGGCACAGGAATGAATAAGTTGTGACCTCCACTCTAAAAGGGGTCACAGTTTAGTGGGATGGACAGGCTGTGCATAGCAAACAATCATCCGGTGGGTTTTGTTTTGGGATAAGAGTAGGGATGGATATCCTCCTTGGATGAGAACATTTAATTGTGTAGGAAAGGGTGAATAGGCAGATAGAATGGCATGAAAAAAGAGAGAGGGACTTGACAAGAGCATGAAATCTTTGGAGACTGTCTAATAGTCTAGTTTAAGCTAATGGAGACAGGAGGCAGAGAATGGTCTAGGTTCTTAGAGGACCTGATTGATGGGCTGAAGAATTTAGATTTTATTCCAGGGTCATAGGGAACAATTCATGTTTTCTGGGTAGGGAATGACATTTCCAATTCAGTTTTAAGAGACCTGCTCTGGTAAGAGTGTGGAAGATGTATGAGAGAGAGCAAGCCTGGGGGCAGAGAGGCTACCTAGGAGGCTCTCACAATAATTCAGGCTGAGGATGAGTGTCTAGACTAGAATGATGGCAGCAGTAACTACAGAGAGGGGACAGAATCAGAGCCACTTTGGAGTTAAGATCTAGAGGACTTGGTAACCGGAGTAAGAATGAAGGATGACAAATTCTATGTATTTTGGGAAATTAGATCATTGTGACAGGTTAACTAGTTGGGAATCCCAAGAGGAAGAATGAAATCTGGAAGAGCTGGAGTTCAAAGGGCCCCTGAGGAATGTCCAATAGGCAGTTGGAAATGTGAGGCTGGTTTAATTTATGGATGCCTGGATGGGAATGGGTGTTTTTGACGATTGGTACCTACCTCTGATCAAATAATAATTCCTGTGATTCACATTATAATTGCTGAACAGGGAATTGCTACTAAAAGAATACTTTAATACATATTATCTCATAAGGGAGAGTTCAGGACTGTAGATACAATTGGGGGAATCACTGATAATCCATGCTCATCGAGGAGTCTGCCCCTCACTCTCTCCCTCTGCCCCTCTTCTCCCACTCCCCTCTCAAAAAAAAAAATAAACCTTAAAAAAGAAAGAACATAAGAAATTTGCCAGAGTTTGAACTCTGAGTCTCTTGGCTCTTGAAACTGAGCTCTTAAGCACTTTATTATATTGTTTCATCAGCACAGAGGTAATTGAAACTCCTGTGGAATCACCTAAAGATATCATGTGGGACGAAGAGGGAAATGAAGAGGTGTGAGCCCATAAAGGAGCAACTACACTGGGAGAGGAGGCAGAGGGGGAGACAATAAAAGTAGGAAAGAATCCAGGAGTTTAGGAGTACAGAGAGGGCTGGGCTAACAAAAGTTATGGAGGGTGTAGTTAGGTGTTAGGAAATTCAGAACGCTGGTCAAGTAGGATGGGGCCCTTAGGTGTCTGTGAACTGTGACAGGAAGACTGGTGAACCGTGTTAGCTCTGTGGGTGGATGCACTGAAGACCAAGATGAGCAATTGTTAAAAAATGAATGGTAGGTTTCTTTTAAGAAGCTTGAGAATGAGTATTTAGAGAAGGAGATAGTGAATGGAGCAAGGTTGGTCCTGGTGTAGAAGAAGGGGACCCGTCAAAAATCAGGGAGATAGGGTTTGGTCTAGAAATGGAAGTAAGAGCAAAGGGAGTAAAGATAGAATAAATGAAGGTGTGAAACAATCAATCTGATCTCATGTTGACATCCCAGGGAGACAGGAGAACACTGAGGAACGAAGACCTTGAACTTCAAGGTCATCCAGTCTATGTATAGCAAGACCTGGCCATGGGCTGGAAACACAGGGTGCTTAGTAAAAATACAGATTGCTCGAATCTACCCAAGACTTGTAGAATTAGAGTCTCTGGAAGTGCGTCCAAGAAATTGTTGCTTAAACTTCCTCAGGAGATGCGTTTGAAGCCAGCCCATCCCTGACTCCAAGAAGGCATTTAGGATTTGCTGGTGTAGCGCATGCTCCTTGTTCTACATAGAAGGAGACTGAGGCACAGAGCCTTAAAAAAAGTTCAGAGAGAAGTGGGAACGAGGCCCCAGGTAAGACCCTCTCCTGGCTCTCAAATCAGAGCTCTTTCCTCCACACTGCACTATTCTATTAAAAACAAAATTGAGCCGTGTCAGAACTTGACTTTTCTGGGTCCTCAATTGATCAAGGACATAAAGCAGTTGTAGGGGGAATTATCATTTTCAGTACAAGTTCAGCAGAAGGAACAGAAGAAGGCAGGGGAATGAAGCAAAGCTCATTTACACTCACAAATGCCGTTGTTAGGAGGAAAGAAATTGGATGCAGTTGATTTCAAAGTCAACATTTTTCGTGAGGCCTTAGCCCATTTGTTTTCTCTCTCATGGCCCCGCTGTTCACAGGCTCGAATCAGTTGGTAGGCCGGCGGTCTGAGGATAAAGGCCAAGGACAGAAAATGGATTCTCATGATTCTTCTCACAATAGCACTCTATACCAACCGTACAAATGATATTTTTTCATTAATAAAGTCGGGGATTGAATCTGTGTAATTCTAACATCTAACAGCTCACCTTCAGAAAGGTCAACCAAATAAGAACAAAGAGGGCTGCCAAGCTTTAAGAGAGATCCGACCGTGGTAAAGCAAACAGTGAGAAAGAAGTAAGGTGCCAGCCACTGAAATGGAACCTGGAGCCAGTCCTAAGATGTATCCTCGTTAACGGATAAGCAAGCGAGCTGGGTGACCGCGCTGCAGACCAAAATGTTCCTCCGACACTGAGCTAGGCACTGGAGAGATCTCTGGTCTCACAGAGGGTAGGATAAATGGCACACCTCAGCAAGTTCTGTGAGAAGATGAAGCATCCTTTCTCCCACCGTGAACAAGTCATTGACTAAAGGTAGCCCAACCCTTTGGAAAGAGCCTCCCTGCACTTGTAGTCTGTTGAACCCTGGGATCCTTAGCAGCACAGCAGGGGCCGGGGGTGGGGGGCAGACATGGAACGTGGAATCAGATGTCATTGGGAAAAGTTTTCAGTCAACAATAATTATGCCTCAGATAAACCTCACTGGTTCTAATACTGCCACTGAGCAAAGCTTTACTGTTTACTAGAGATCATTACTAGCTATGCAGTCTTGGGCAAGATATGGGATCTCTGAGTTTCATTTTCCTCCTTTTTCAATAATTTTGCCCAAGTTTACTTTACCCCAGTAGGTTTATTTTGAAGTTCAAAGGTGATAATGAATGTGGAAGTGTTTTATGCACTTTCAGCTGCTTACATTGTGCTCATCATCATCATCATCAATAATCATAGTTAAGAGTCTCCTTTCTAGAAATCGCACCCATCAGAGCAGCCAAAGGTTAGGGTTCCATTCCAAATGGATCTCTTCGTATTGTGCCATGAAATAGCGAGATCATTCACTCTCCACCACTGATTTTCCCATAGCAAGTGTATGTGAGCCCTTGCCGCATTTTGCAAAGGCTGTAGAGCTCAGAGGAGAAGAGCTTGGGCTCTGCAGGTAGGTAATCCTGGCTCTGAGATTTGCTCTCTCCTCTCCTAGCTATGTGACTCGAGCAAGGCATCTGACCATCTCTAGACCACAGGATTCTCACTGTGCAATGAGAACAATAACAGAATCTACTGCAGAGCATTTTCTGAGATCAAACATGAAAGTACTTGCCATTGTGCCTGGCATGTAGTACAGCTAAGTGCTTGGTATATATAAGTAATAATATATTTATTATTATTGTTCTTGTTGTCTTTGATATTTCTGAGGTTTCTTGGTAAAATGAGGACTTTGCCACCTCTCTGAATCAAGATATATTGATCAGCTGGGTGTAGGAAGAGCAGTGCCAGACATTGCCCTTCAGAGAAGAGTCCAGGTGGGGAAGGATTCGGGATGGGCTCTTATTTCTCCCTCATTGAGACCCTCAGATATTGATTGGCACATGAGAGCAGCAGCTTGAGGTGATAACCCTGGGCTCTCAAAATGATGATGACATTTTTGTTGGTGGGGCATCCTTGGAGGCAGTGAAAGCTTGGGGCAAAGTTTGGAATTCAGTGAGTCTTAAATAATGGTGTTCTGTAGTCCCTGGTTTCCTTCTGTTATCTCATCTGTATGGAATGTAAAGTCATTTTATCATTCCTTCTGCTTTAGGAATGGAACCACAGTGGGTGCCAACACAATTTGTTCTCTGTTCCCTTCCAAAGTAAAAAAAAAAAAAAATGGTCCTCACCCAATTTTGCCCCTGGTGCTAAGGAACACCTGACTCACGTATGTAATGGTTGATGTATTTAAGTATATAGTACTCTTTTTGATCATTGCACATATTACAAACATTCAGTGGTCTCCAAAATTTAAAGGAAGTCTGTGAACTCAATTAACGTGCATTTCTATTTTCAAAAGTCTTTTTGAAATTCCAGATCTGCATGAGTGCTTCCTGGCAAGTTCAGAAAACATGGGTTCTAGTTATTTTGCTTGTTACTTATTGCTGTGAAATCTTGAGTAAGTGAAACTGTCTCTAGATTTTTAGTTTTTCTCTTGATGAAAAAAGGGGGGGGATCAAAGAGGATAATTTCGAATTCTTTTCAGGTCTAAAATACTCGGATTTTGGGATCTATCCTCTTTCCTTTGGATTTTTTAAGACCATACCACCAGTAGTCCAGAAGGGGGCAGCATAAGCCAGATGCTGCCATGAAAGAACCGGTGTCACTTAAAAATTCTATGATTGTGTTAAGATTGTATCATTGAGTTGACTTATATCAGAACTAAATTTGTTTTAAAAGTAGAGACAGATGAATCCTTGTGTCTCTGAATTTAATGATGAGTCAAAATATGTAGTATCAGTTTTAAAATATACCAACTGAGAAGATAAAGTGCTTTTATTTCTGGTTGATTTCTGGCATGAAGCCCACTGGCTAGAGAGTTTATATTTTCAAATAGGATTTTAATATATTCTTTTTCTTTTCTCTCAGAGTGGTTATAGTCATGATTTTTTGAGTCATTCGGAGTTGGGTTCAAATTTCCTTTTATTATCTTTGTTATCCTGGGTGAGTGATTTAAACATTTTGAGCTTCAGTTCAGTCTGTAGAATGGATTGTATAAACATTAAATCAGATCATTTATTTGAAGTGCTTATCACTGTGCCAAATAATTTTGAAGTATATTTATGCCCAGTGGGATGGGAACAGGGGTGATATTCAAAATGGATTTTAAAATATTTTCTTACCTAAAAATTCAGTGCCATTCCAGATTGGCACATAGCATATAGTTTTATTTCAGGGAGTAGGTTTGAGTCCTACTACCTTAGGCATAGCCACCTTGAAGGGGATGTCTCATCATCCTAGGATCTGAAGTTCTAAAGGTTTTAAGATTAAAATTATGCTCTGATAACTACACCAGAAGTCAGTAAACTTTTCTTGTAAAGGGCCAGATGTACCTATTTTAGGCCTTACCAGCCATGTTATTGGTCTCAACTACTCAGCTTGGCTCTTGTAGTGCAAACGCAGCCAGAGGTAACACATGAACAAATGGGTACCACCAGGTTCCAATAAAAGTTTATTGATGGATATGGAGATATGAATTGTCCATAGTTTACATGTGTTATGAGTTATTCTTTTTTTTTTTTTTGGTTTTTCTTCAACCATTAAAAAACATAAAAATTATTATTAGCTCTTAGGATGTACAAAAACAGGCAGCAGAGTGGATTTGACCCTGAGGCTGTAGTTTGCCAACCTTTAATCTATATCATTCAGATATAGGACACATTCTTTAGAAAGAGCAGATGTGAGTCTATTTCAACAGGGCTCTTCCAGCATAGGCACTGAATATTGCTTCCTGCTCTACTAGATTGTAAGTCCTTTAGAGGTAAAGGTAGTGTTATTATGTTATCATTTTAATATTTAAACTTTATTCTTTATGTTATAAAATAAATATGTCTTATAAAGGAAAATACTTAAACAATATAAAGTGAAATTTCCTTGCATTCCAAATATTGTCTCTAACCCTCCACCCCAAATGATCAAGAGGAAGAAATAATTACTGCAACAGTTTGGTCTATATCCTTTCAGATCTTTTTCTTTTTCTTTTTAAAAAATATTTATTTATTTTTAGAGGAAGAGTGAGCGAGCGAGTGAGCAAGCAAGCAAGCAGGGGAGGGGCAGAAAAAGAGGGAGAGAGAGAATCCCAAGCATTCTCCATGCACAGTGTGGAGCCCAACGTGGTGCTCGACACCAGGACCCTGAGAGCTTAACCTGACCTGAAATCAAGAGTCCAATGCTTAACCGACAGAGCCACTCAAGCACCCCAGATCATTTTCTTTTTTTAATGATACAGTAACATCTATCATTATTTTTTTTACGAACATTTAAAAAATTTTACAATCTTTTTAAACCTGCCTTAACATTTATTCAACAATTTTTTTCAACAAATCTTTATTGCAAAGCCAGTGTGTAACATGCATGCATACATTAGATTGAACCATATGAAATGCTGACACTTAAACCACTTTTTAAAAAATTTTTATTTTGAGGCAATTTTAGATTCAACACAAACGTGCAAAAATAGTGTAGAGAAATGTATATATTCCTCCAGCTTCCCTCAAACATTTCACATGATTATAGCACATGGTCAAAGTAGGAAATTGACATTGGCATAATACAATTAACAAGTCTACAAACTCTACTTGATTTTACTGGTTTTTGCATGCACTCATTATTTAAAAACAAGCAAACAAAAAAGCCCATTTCTGATCTACAAAGAAGTGTATATATGTCCTGAACTTCGCTGTATGCCAGTACTCATATCTAGGGGTGTGTCTTTCACTAATAGCATCACTCAGCTCTTCTTTAGCTATGACTTCATGGGTTTCTAATAGTGATCTTCAAAGTTTCACCTAGAAGGTCACTGTGGCATTGCTTCAGAGAAATTATATACTCTCTGAGAGTTTGCTCCTGACTCAGGTGTCTTGTGGAGTTTCTAGTGATTAATATGTCATATATATTTTACAATTAAAATTTTCTCATTTGAGAAAATTTAGAAAGTATACAAAGTACTAATAAAATTTTAATTGCCTATAGTATTTCCACTCAAAGTCAGATGTATTTAGTCTTGCAGTATTTTTTAGTTTTCTTTGTGGAGCAAGAGGTATTCCTCCACAAAGGTTTGCGTGCTCGTAAGTATTTACATACTCATTTTCCTATACTTTGCATCCTTTTTTAAAAAAATTATTGTGAAATGATCATTTTCTCGGGTCATTCAAAGTCTTTGTAAATAGGCATTGAGAAATATAAAGGTTAAAAAGGCATTGCTGCAGTTTCAGCATTTTCAGATGAATAAACTGGCTCAGAGAGAGGAAATGTCATGCCCAAGGTCACGCATCCAGGAAATGTGGAATAGATTGTTACTCGATGACAGTGAAGTATGGAGGAGGCCTAGATGCACTGTTGCAGCACTCCAAGGTCTGGGGTTAAGTTTTGCAGGAATTCCATTTCACCAGAGTACTCAAGAACTCAAGAGCCTAAAATTAAGCCAGCAAGCCAATTCACTAATTTACAGTGATAACTCTGCCAAGAGGGTCCATATTTAGGTTTTTTTAAAATTTTGTATTTATTTATGATAGTCACACAGAGAGAGAGGGAGAGAGAGGCAGAGCACAGGCAGAGGGAGAAGCAGGCTCCATGCACCGGGAGCCCGATGTGGGATTTGATCCCGGGTCTCCAGGATCGTGCCCTGGGCCAAAAGCAGGCGCTAAACCGCTGTGCCACCCAGGGATCCCCATATTTAGGTATTTTTTTAATGTAAATATATTCTCACTCTGTAGGCAAATCTAGTGTTAATCAGAAGTATTGGTGAGTCCATAGACCTGGGAAAAGTGTAATTAAGTTGAAGATTCTTTTATTACTATTACATGTTAATTAATTTCTCTGAGATAAGTAACATATATATATATGGTGAAGGTACAAAGTGTACAAAAAAATTTTAAATGAAAGGCAAATCTTCCTTTCATCCCTTGCTCATCACCAGGGCTGCTGTTCTTATGGAAGATCTTAATGACCACTGTGTCTCTGTATTAATTTTCCAGGGATGCTGTAAAAGTTTACCAGAAATGTAGTGGTATAAAACAACAAATTTATTATCTTATAGTTTTGGAAGTCAAAAGTCCTAAAATTGAAGTGTCACCTGGCCATACTCTCTCTAAAGTCTCTAAGAGAAGATCTTTCCTTGCCTCTTCCAGCTTCTGATACCCCCAGGATTCCCTGGCTTGAGGCCACCTCCCTTCAATCTCTGCCCATCTTTACAGGTCTTCATGTATGTCTCTCCGTGTCTTCTTCTCTCTTTATAAGGACATCTGCCATTGGATATAGGGCCTATCTTAAATCTAGGATGATTTCATCTTAATATCCTTAAATTAATTACATCTGCAAAGATGCCCTATTTCTAAAAGGTGACAGTCTGAGGTTCTGAGTGAACATACCCTTGAAGAGGATACATTCAACCAATCACAGTTCCCCACTCACAGAATTGCTTTTCTTACAAGTTTGGGGCAGGGGGGCACCTCCTTTCCCTCCTTTCCCTGAATGTGCTTGTTTTAGAGTTCAGGGTCTTGAGAGTGTAAGGGCCAAGATAGCACAGAAGACACAGAAATAAGTAGTCTTCACTTGTCTACCTCCTCCCCTAGCTGTTAGAATTGCTATGTTTCACAAGGAAAAAAAAAATCACCATACACCTGTGTTTCTTGTCCCTATTCAGTGTTTAACAGTGTCTAACACTGTGGCTTCAAGGTGCTTCCCATTGGGGCTTTTGGCATTTTCAGAAGAAAGAAGAAGAAGAAAAGGAGAAGAAAGAAGAAGAAGAAGAAGAAGAAGAAGAAGAAGAAGAAGAAGAAGAAGAAAGAAGAAGAAAGAAGAAGGAGAGAAGGAAGAAGAAAATGAGGAGGAGGAGCAAGAGAAGGAGGAGGAAGAAGAGGAAGAGGAAAAGGAGGATGGAAAGGAGGAAAAGATGGAGGAAAAAGAAGAGCAGAAGGAAGAGGAAGAGACAGAGGGAAAGGAGGAGGAGGAGGAGGAAAAAGAGGAAGAGAAGGAAGAGGAGGAGGAGGAAAAGCAGGAGGAGGAGGAAGAAGAGAAGGAGGAGGAGGAAGAGGAAGTAGTGCTTAGTATCACTCAGCAGTGTTTATGTTTGCAAAATGTCTCTCCCATTAGACAATTCCAGTTTAAAATACAGATTAGCTCTGACAAAACTGACCTAGGCTGACTTTGCTCTTTGATGGTTTCAATTTCGGTTTTATCTATCACAAATGATTGTAATACTATAGGATTTTGACAGATCAAGGGTAGGAGTTTTGAATTCTTACCTGCAATTTCCAGCTCTAGGGAATAACAGCAGAGAGAAAAACAACAGTAACTGTGTTGTAGGATATGAAAACATACTGAATTTTCCCCTCAGAGTCTTATGCTCGCAGGCATTCAACAAGTCACTTTCCCTGTCCAACAAATAAGCTCTCTTGTACCAAATTATGAGCCTCCGAAAACCTATGGCATTTTTTTCTTATGCCTCAAGTGCAAGGAAGCTTGGGAGAAACATTGATCAATTTCAGTAATTATTTGCCTTGATTTTTATTATACTCAGGCCTTGTCTATGCTTGGCTTTACGTTCTGTGTCTATCAGCAGGTTTTACTGCATATATGATTTTATGTCCTTTCCAGGTGTTTTCTCCTGCCCTGGGCTCCATGACACTGTTCTCACTTTCTGCTCTCCGCTGTTTGTTTCTTCTGCTTCCTTCTCCTTTGCCTTCTCTGCCCACCTTTTAAGTGCTGGGGTTTTTTAGGATTCCTGTTCTTCTCTTTCTGGACATGTGGCCCTTGTATTTCTTATACACTCAGAGGATCTTAAGTGCTTCATGGAGACTGATGGCTCCCACATCAGTATCTGCCACTCCAACTTTTCTCTAAGTTTGGTTTAGACTTGAATCCATCAGTTGCTCATGAGGCGAGTGGGGTTTTCGTGTCTCTCTTGGGCGCCTTACCCAAGGACTACAAATTTGAGCTTGGCACATTTCTCCCCCAGACCGATCCTTCTCCTCTGCTTCTGCTGTGCCCAGCCTTGGCCAACAGTTGGGCCGTGGCCCAGAGTCTCAAGAAGGAATCTACAAGTCATCTAAGATTTGTTTCTTTTTCACTACCACGTTCAATGTCCATATCCTCTTGATTTCCCTGCTAAGTATTTCTGGAATCTGCCTCTCCCTTCATTTCTGTTAGCTCTGATTTTCAGACCTGGGATCAAATGATAATTGATCATCTCATCTTGGCTATTTCTTTATCCTTTTCACAGGACTATAGCATATTTAAAATGTTTGTGGTTTCCCACTGTGGACAGAATTAAATGGAGACTTATCAGCATGAAACAAAGGCCTTCCCTGATTGGTTCCTACTCATCTCTGTGGTCATCCCCTGCCACTCCCCACCCCTCATTTTCTGCCTTCATGGCTGCCTGTCATTCCACATGGAACCACTACCCTTGGCCTTTGAGGCCAAAATGACCTTCTGATCTTCCTTCTTTAATGTCCTGTGAATTTCAGGACGGTGGGGTCATGCTGTATTCATCTTAATATTCTTGTGCTTAGGACAGTGCTTAGCCCAGTATGTCTCTCATGTTGAATTCAACTATCAATTATAAATAAATGAGTCCATGTCTCAGCTTAAACTCCATATTCTTAGGGACACTCACCCTTGATCCTCCAGAACAGGTCAGCCATCCTCATGATATGTCCCTATATCTTGTGCTATTTATTCCGAGAGTGCTGAAGAATTATAACATTATTTTTTCAATTATTCACCTTATTTGTTTAAATTTGCCTTCCTGCACTAAGTTGTAAATTTTGTCAACAAGGTAGATGGTACAGTTAGCAGAGTACCTGGCCTATAATAAATGCTCATTTTGTTAACTGATAGACTGACATGTTTTCTTGCTGGATAAAAATCTTGAATGCATTGCTGGCACCTCCAGAAAATTTAGATCAAATTGCCTGCTGGCCTAATGCCCCATTCTACCCATCTAGAAAATGGAGATGTTCCTGTGGGATAATGTTGGATAGCAGATGAGCTTCAGATAAAACCATCTCAAAACAAATGTGTTGTAAATAAATTATACAAATAAGGAAAGATGAGATTAAAAGATTAAACACATCAACTAAAAATTTCAGATGAGCTTTGAAATGCCTATTTCAGGATGTGGTATTTTATTCTCCCACAGAAAATGTAAACATTTCTTCCCCTTTTTCCTTCCCAGCGATGGAGACGGAAATGCCTGTGCAAAACAAGGTTGAATCAGAACAGGTAAAATGTTGGTGAAGTATTTGAAGCGTGAGTTAGATTTTAAAAATCCACAATAGAGGTTTGCAGAAATGAACTGGGGAGGCAGATATATCTGAGCGGCAACTGTGGGGAAATAACTAAGCAATTTGTAGACTCGTGCTTTGTGCTCTTGGCAGAAATAATGTTTATATCGTTACCTCTATATGTGCAGAAGCTTTGCAAAACAAAAAGAAAAAAAAGTACAAAAGCGTGGAAAAATCATTATGTGTGCCTTCTGCATGTCCCAGGATTAGTGACGTCCTGCAGGATCAACACTTGGCACCGGCACCCTTCTTATTTGTGGAGTGTACCCTTCATTAACTTTTATTATCACAAAAGTGATTCAAGTTGCTTTAAGTAAAAACTGCAGGCAACATCGACACCTATAAGGGAAAAGCGAAGGTCCCCCATCCCTTCTTTCTTTCTTCTCTTCTCCCTCCTCAGAGGCAGGTGTGCCCTCCTTGTTGCTGTGTTGGAGACAGGGCCAGGAAGGTGAGGAAGTGGAGCCTGGCCTGGGCAGCAGTGGCGGCATAGTCCCCACCAGAACTAGGTGCTGCCTGCAGAGCAGCACTCCTTCAATGATTTGGCATCAGGACCCCTTGATACTCACAAAAATCAAAACAGAAATTAAAAACAATGTTTATTAATTCATTTAAAAGCAAGAATAATAAGCAAACCCATTCCATGTTGACATAAATAACATTTAATGAAATACACCTGTATTTTCCTGGATGAAAAATATTAGTGAGAAAAATGGCATGAGTGGCATTGCTTTATAATGTCTGGCTACCTGGGAGACAGAAAGACATCAGCACATCATTTGTCATACAACCTCGGGGAAACCCCACTGTCCATCTCATGAGAGAATGATGGTGAAACTGGCAAATAATGTCTCGTGAAAATAATTTTGATCTCATGGGTCCCCTGGCTACACTTCGAGAACCAGTGCTACAGAACATTTGAAACTGAGTTCCATTTTCAGGCCCTGAAACCCACAGCCCAAATGCCTGATATTGAAGACAGGAAAATGTGGGGGTCTGGGTAAATGTTCCAAGTTTTCAGAGATTTTTTTAAAAATTCTGATTTGTAAGGCTGCTTTGCCTTGATCTTGAGCCAGATTGGGCAAAATGGGGTGAGAAGGAGGGAAGCTGCTGGCGAGTGGAAGGTACGATTAAGACGGGAAAGTTGTGCAGGGGTGATGTTCAGAAACGACTGGCCCAATTGCTTTCCCTGTGTCGCATCAGGTAAAAATGGTCATCAACTCTGACCTGCTAATGATCATCGCTCCCTCCCTGGGATTTGTGCTGTTGGCGTTGCTTGTGGCATTTTTCCTTCGAGGTAAGCAGGGCGGCCAGGTGGGATGGTGGCCTTCAGAGCTGTGGAGGCTCCAGGAGGATCTGGGAATGGACTGATTCTGCTTCCTGCCCCTGTCTCCATCCCCCAGAGTCCCATTTCCATCCTTCATCTATCATCTTCCTGATGAAGTTTATATTTTGGAAAAGAAAAACAAGAACACCATCATTTACTGGACACTTTATCTGTGACAGTCCTGCTGCTCTATTCTTGTGTGTCTAACTCATTCTATCCTCATTACTGCCTTAAGTGAAAAGTGCTATTATTACCATTGTCTCGGAGTGGAGGAAACCCTGGCCCAGCCTCCTCCCCTGGCTAGGACTGCCCTAGGAAGAAAGCCGTGAATGATCTTGGGCTTCTTATCCCCTTAAAGCAAGGTTTCCTTACTGGGCCTCCCCAGATGGAACTCAGGGGAAAGTGAATCCCTTGAACTTCTGTGCAAAAGTTCTTGCATATTCATATCTGCATTTCTCTGGGGCAGGGTCCATAGTTATTATTAGATTCCCCAGCTGGTCTGTGACCTTGCACCTCCCCACCACCACCCCTCATGTTTAAAAAAATAATAATTTTAAAACACTGCAAAAAGGAGTCATGGTACAGAGTTTACAGTTGTCATGCAAAGTATAGGCATGTGACATCTGGTCCTACTGTAAAATGGGGGAAAATTGTTCTGTAGTTATTAACAGAAACTGTTTTGAGGTGGTAAATGAGGAAGTAAGACTGCAAACCATCCTGTTTGAGCAACAGTAGTGAAACTTGCACATTTCAATACCTGTCCCTAGTGAACCCTGATGAAGGAAATTTGGAATTTAGCAGGAGCCTACCATTAGCCTTCATACAAAGTCCTCATAAAGGCAGAAGGCGCTGGTCCTCATACAGTTTTGGAGTTTCTGAGTATGTCTCATAAGGAAGTGTTTTACAACTCAAGTGAGTGCTTCAGTTCTGGGTGGGCAAGTGACTTAAGAATGAAGCAGCTTAACACTATTGTCCACAACGTGGAAACAGCTGTGTAATGATGGGTACTGCCTTGGGGCCCAAAGAAGCAATCACTTGATCTGGGAAAAGGAAGCTTTCCCTGCCAAAACCAGTCCCTAAATTCTCACCTTTGGTCCAACTCTGCTTTTGGTAAGACAGCTTTAGGTTTTCCCCATGTTTCACATGTTCTAGCACAGCTACTCTGCTTATACCATGGCCTTGTCTTTTCAGGGAAAGTCATGAAATCCAGTTGGTTCCCGAAACACACACGGTAATTCATCTTGCATGACTGATTGTTGTAATGATTGTACAAGCTGTTACAAATGATTAGATACTACTCAGTAGTTTAATGATTTGTGCTCGTGTTCTGATTAAATGCAGGGTTGGAGAAGTGTGGCATTAGAGGTGAAAAAGACGTAGGATTTAGCTCACAGTAAGCTCTGTATTTGTTAACAATGTGTTGTTTGTCCAAAATATAAATACAAAGGTAGGTTGCATTAATAGAAGCATGGCATGCAAAAGAAAGAAGGTGATATGTCTCTGTCGTCTTGCTCAGAATTCTTTGTTCAGCTCTGGGCAATTCATTTTAAAAGGACATTGCTGGGCAGCCCGGGTGGCTCAGCAGTTTAGCGCTGCCTTCAGCCCCAGGGTGTGATCCTGAGGACCCGGGATCGAGTCCCATGTCAGGCTCCCTGTATGGAGCCTGCTTCTCCCTCTGCCTGTGTCTCTGCCTCTCTCTCTCTCTCTCTCTCTGTGTCTCATGAATAAATAAATAAAACCTTAAAAAAAAAAAGGACATTGTTAGAAAGAAGTTCACAGAGAAGAGAGTTGGCAGTATGGGGAATGAAAAACATATAGAATATCATTCCTGGGATTTGGTTTCTCTGCCCAATATTAGACCATTGGAGCAGGGGTTTTTTTGTTTTGTTTTGTTTCAAATAGTTTGAAGAGTCTCTGCAAAGAGATTTTGGTTATCTGTCCTGTTCTATAGCTTTTTGGGAAAGAAATGAAAAGATTTGGTAAACTGTGAGGAAGACTGTGCCTTCACTTAATTGTATCGATACCAAAATATCTATTAACAAATAAACATTAACAAGTAGGGAAACTGAGACTCAGCAAGGTAACTTTCCAAGGTCATAAACACGTTTCAATCTTGATTTTGTAATTTGTTAATATAGAAACATTTAGTTCCCTTATTAGGCTAGATTGGCAAAAGCCCTTTATCTTCTGCAGCGTCAGTTTTCTATCTGTGAATGGAAAGGCTTGGACCCGATGGAGTCTGAGCCCTTTTCACTCTAATAGCCTTTGTTAGTTGCCTTGTGATTTAGTCATATCTGGTTCTTTCTGGTCCTGGTGCTTCCCATTCTCAGCCTCTATTTTCTTGTTACAGGCTGGACAATGTTGAAGGATATAAAAACAACTTCGATGACATGCAGCATGGAAGAGAAGACGAAGATGGTCTTTTCACACTCTAATGTGCCACTTTTTCTCAGGATTGAGGATGGGGGCATGATGCGGGAATTGTCAAAATAAGTCTTAGAATGTATTGTTTTTTTTTTTTTTTAAAGCCCCATCTATTATTCCATTGGTGTCATTGATCCAGTCTTGTTTTAATTTCACAAGTGAAAGGTACTTTAGAGACCCTTAGCACCTTTGCTGCCAGGCGCTTTAATCTCCTGGGTAGCATCCTGGTCAGTGATCTTCCAGAATGTGCTTGAATAATCTTGGTGATGGTGAACTCACCAGCACATCTAAAGGAGATCACTCAATCTCAGGGCAGTTCTGAGACTTCGAAATATTTAAAATGAAGTCTGTCTCCATATAGCATCTGCTTATACATCCTAGTTGAATTCATTGTGTTTACACAGAACATGTGTAATCTCTCTTCTCTCTGGCAGCGCTCCAGATACTGCAAGGAGAGCCTTGTCTGTCCAAATTACCTTGCTTCTGAGATGCGTATTCTGGTCCCTTTTCTACCTAGTTGCCTTTGCCTCGTATGTATTTGTGTCTCTCTGTTTATGCCCAACTTTCAGAGGTTAGTGTCCCACTCCAGGTAAGGTAGGAGCAGCCCTGGGTCTGAACCTCATCAATAATGCAGGAAGCAATATAGAGAAGTATCCTGATTTTGGCTCACATTTCCTTTTTTGAGAAAAGAATCTCCCTTAGCTAGGGCTCTGTGGGGGCAGGTGTATTGGCACAGAATCAGGAGTTTCCTGCGGCAGGAGGCAAAGGTCCAGGTGGAGGTGGTTGTCAGAGATTGCATTTAAGGAGGCATTTGCCTGGACTCCCATCGCAGCTTCTAAGCTGCACACCTCGTCTGCAGTCCTTCCCTTCTCCGATCTGTTCTCCATGCTGTGGCAGAGATCCTTTTCTAAATGCAGATCAGAAGGTCCTGTCTACCCATGGTGTTGGTGTTGAAGAAGCGCTTAGGCTCTGCCTGAGGCCGGGTGGCTGCCACAGATGAGTGAGGCATGGGGAAGTGCAGGGGCTATTCAAAGTGGAATGTTTGTGTCCACTTGAAGGCCTTAGCATTCCAGCTTCGTTAGAATAATGCCCTGGGCAAGCAACACAGGACCATGGGCTGGAACAAGGTAATCGGTCTAAGACTCCAAAGTCCAGGAGGTATGATATGGGTTTTACCAAATGATGAGTTAATAAATATATAATTCTTAGGATGAGACTCCCTGGTCAGAGAAGATTGTTGGTCTAGTTATTCCTCTCTTTCCCTCTCTGTGCAATCAGGATGAATTGGTAGCCACCTACAAATAACTTCCTAATATCTAGGGCCCAGGAGAGGGGATCACTTTCCTTAGAGAGCTTAAAAATCTAAATGAGACAAAACATGCATGGGAAATGCAACAGAATAGAATCAGTGTTGACTTTCCATTTGCACAAGCAAGGACTTTGATGGAGATGTGGTTCTTACAGCTGATGTTTACATGGTGGTTCCACAATCAAACTTTGAGGATTTAGAACAACCTAATTCTTCAACCTTGACCCTGACCTTTCTAGGCTCAATCAGAGCTAATATCCAATCCTGAAAAAGCATTTGATATGGTCTAGGTACTCTACTAAATGTTTCAAACAAGTATATTACTGTTGCTTTTGGAGTTGAGCAAACAGAAGCAGAGGCCAAGGAACATGCCCAAGGTCACATGGACCAACCCCCTGTGACAGAGCAGGGCCTTGAACCAGGCTGGAAGGACTCCACACACTTAACCACTACCCTATACCTCAGAACAAGGGCCTTAATTTAACATTTCATACATACAGAACTGCAGTATTGGCCTGCATTGGTCCCAGATGGATTTTAGTTTGTTCAAATCCTGGGCTACCTGAGTGCTTTGATGGTTCTCCAATCCCAACCCCTTTATAGCTCAATCTTCCCTTGTCCCCATATTATTTACCCAGAATCTTATTTGCATCTGCAGAGGAAGCTGCAAGTGGAGAACCTGGCAGGAACCTTAATGAAGCCAGGTGGGACACATTTAAATGGGAATGTGTTGAACTAACTCATGAAGAGCTGGAGCCAGCTGTCAGCAGGCTTAATGAAAGGTTAACAGGAAGCCGGCAATGGGTGGCTGGGGAGACTCTTTGTCTCTCTAAAGAAAACAAAAAGTTGAGAAGTGAGCTCCCTGGGTGAAGGCAAGATCAGAAGGAGGAAGCCACTTATAACCAAAAGGCTGGGTCTCAAAATAGAATCATTTGGGTTTGTAAACATGGTATAGTTATTACAAAAAAAAAAAAAAAAAAAAAGAGAGAGACACTGAGTTCTCAGCTCTCTGAACAACAAAAGACAGTGAAGAGAAGTGTGTTGAAATAAGATGAATGCTGATGTTGTTAGCAGGGTGGAGATAGCTCATGAAATGGAAGATGGGTTTACTCTCCATCTGAGCTGGGAGAGTGCTGTTCTTTGATTGTATACTTTATCCGCGCTGCATATGGAGTGGGGGTGTGGAGGGTGTGTGCAGGAAGGATCCTGATACAACAAGCAGTTCAACTCCCGTGTTTTATCTGATGAAACTGAGGCCCAGACAGGGGGACTGAGTGATCCCAGGCTACACAGTAAACCAGTGCCAGAGCACAGGCCTAAACCATGTCTCCTGGACTTCTCTGTGGCCATGTCATAAACCTGTTCCTGGATTTTTCTAGGTCCACCTGGATCTGCTTGATTATTTACCATTTGGAGGTCACATTAAGTTCCTGATGTGAGCAACTCAGTATTTCTTTCCCTTGAACCATCTTACCCTGCACACCCTTGACCTTGTGCTGGATGGCTGTTCCCACAAAGAGGAATGAGAATGTAGAAGTGCAAAGCTAGGTTGTTCTGTTGCTTTTTGAAGAACACCACCATTACTAGGGTGACCAATTCATTCTGTTTTGAAACTCAAAGTCTCGCATTGCTGGGACCTCCTTCAGGATGACTATAATGACTATAACATATTTGCAAGTCCAGGCAAACTGGGATGATTGGTCCACCTAAGTCCATAACTAAACTAGAGATGGAAACAACTTTCTTCTGAGTTCTTGACTCTCTTGATCATTTTTTTCATTGCAAGTACCCAAGTGGAATTTAATTTGTTTAGATCAGTCTTTTTTTTTTTTTTTTTAAGATTTTATTCATTCATTCATGATAGTCACACAGAGAGAGACAGAGAGGCAGAGACACAGGCAGAGGGAGAAGCAGGCTCCATGCAGGGAGCCTGACGTGGGATTCAATCCCGGGTCTCCAGGATCGCGCCCCGGGCCAAAGGCAGGCGCCAAACCGCTGTGCCACCCAGGGATCCCTAGATCCAGTCTTAAAATAGACCACTAGATTTAGGTTCTAGACCTTTGTTAACCAAAATGTAGGGCTCAGACCATGCGTGGTCATCACCTGGGAGCTTGTTAGCAGTGCAGAATGTCGGTCCCCATCCTAGAGCACGGAATCAGAACCTGCATTTTAACAAGGGTTTCCATGTTATCCATATGCACGTTAAAGATTGAGAAGTACTGGCCTAAAGTATTGATTTTCAACGTTGGCTGCATGTGGAAATCATATGGGGATTTCAATAATAAAAAATACTGATGTTTGACTTCCCTCTGAGATCCTGACTTTAATGGGCATGGGGAAGACCTGGCTTTCAGAAGTTTTTAGGCCACCTTGGATAACGCTAATGTGCAGCAATGACTGTAAGCCACTATTCTAAAGGGAGGGCAGCTCTGTGCCAGAAGGAAATGTTGCTAATTAATCAGGACAACTTTTGGCCTAAGTTAGGAGTTTATGTGGGTCTAGTACCCCCACATGATTTTGCTCCAAGAAATGATCAATAAAATTGTTCAAGAAGATCTGAGGAGACACGATAATGACCTAAATGTCCCAATTACTATGGATGAGGCCCATTAAAGTAATTAAAAATCAAGATATAATATTTGGTCTGTGGAAAGTGATAATGAGAAAACAGAAAAGACAAATGGAGAAGGAATGTCTGGGGGTCAAGGTGGTGCTATTAATCTTTCAGAGACATCAGAGGGATAATGAGATGATGCTAAGATTATAAGAGAAACATGGGAGATTGGTTAAGTGGAAACCTTTGTTGCAGAATAAAGAATTTAGTAAAAAGGCAACTATTTGCCCTCTTGTCCCTAAAAATAATGGGAGACCCTCCTCAGGGCAAAGTCATACATTGTCTTAATAAGACTGTATTCAGCTGCAAGTAAGAGAATACTAAAAAGCAGTGACTTAAAGACTTTTAATTATTTCACATAACTAGAAATTTGGATGTAGGCTGTTTGAGAGTTGGTTCAGCAGCTTCACTGAAATGAGATATTAGAGTCTCTGAGTTCTTTTGGCTTGTCCCTCATGGTTGCAAGATGGCTGCCATGGCTCTAATGTGCCTTCGCACAAAAGGATCTCAAGCAGGAAGGAAGGATGTGGAAGGGAATGAGACTTTGCCCTAATATGATCCTTATCCTTGATCAAAAAGGGAAATCTGCCATAGAGGTTACCAGGAGAACCTCCCATATATTTCATTGTCCATATACTTCACTTGATCACATGCCCATCCTTTGGCGAAGGGGAATGAAATATCCAGGACTAATTTACACCAATCATTACTCAGCCCCCAGGATGTACACATGGCCATTTAACCAAAACTTACAGTCAATCAGCACGGGAGAAACTGGGAATGGGTGTTGGGTCAACAATTTTGATTCCTGACACACTCACTCATCCATTGAAAGTGTCTTGGGTGTCTCCTATGTGCCAAAGGGCTCTGTTGGGTGCTGGGGTATAGTAATGAACTGAACAGACCTACTCCGTCTTCCCAGACAGCTTATAATCTACAGAGCCACTTTCATCTGTATTATGCATTTCATGATTCCAAATATTTGGATCGTCTTTAATGTACCTGAGAGGCAAAAAGAATCAAGGGATTTCAAAAAGATAAAAGTTTAGAAATTCTGTATACATACCTTCTTGAAGCTGGGGAACTGAATCTTTCATGCAGGTGTCAGGAGTCAATAGAGGAATGAGGCAGAAACTTTCAGCCCTAGTAGGTGACAGCAAATTACAACAAAAATTCTTAGCTACAGTGAAATTTTGTAAGTATGGCAGAGAGTAGACAGCTTGGGGTAAAACTCCAATGGTAGAATAAAGGAAATAACCTCTTCTGTATTTCTATGCTATTTCCTACTTTTCTAAGAATTTCCAAACCCATAGTACTCTGGGTCAGAGAAAGAGCATATCTTCTTTTGATAGGGGAGAAGAATGGAAGCACAGAGAGGTAAAGTCACCTCCTGTGTTCCCACCATAGTGAGCGAGACAGGACTAGAATCAAATGTTCTGATTCCTCCTCAATCCAATGGATAAATATTTTTATAAGGTGCCTACTAGGTGCACCTAGCTTTGTGCTTGAACCTAATAGCAGCACTAGAAGTCATCACTAATATTACTTCTGTATGTCAGGCACTATCCTAAGCACTTTGCATGCATTATTTTATATGATTGTAACAATCTCTCTCTGAGGGGGTTGCCAGTTTTATCCCTGTTTGACAGGTGAGGAAATGGAAGTTCAGCTTCATAAAGAAGGTAGTCTGCAGTTGAGCTGGTATTCAAACTCTGGAGCAGCTTCAGAGCCCATGTCCTCAACCCCTGCACTCTGGCCCTTCCAGGCATACAAAGTGCCTTAGTGATCTCTTCATGACTGTGACTCCCATGTAAAGTGGACAGGATTGCACTGGGGGGTTTTAGGTCTCTAAGTCTGTCTGATTGGACCAACCTGGAAATGGATAGGGGAGGGTGAAGGGCACAAAGCCAGAGGGTCTCACATTCTGGAAGAGACAGTTTAGCTTTACCTTCAAATGGGACTATCTATTCAGGCTCAGAGATTGAATAATCAGAATTTGGCACTTAACATATTCTATGACTTTGGCTCCCTCTCCCTTTAAGAATATACCCTGAGAAAGGAGACAACAAAGGGACTGGGTCCTACTCTCTTGCAGAGCCCCTGGTCCTATCTTCCTCTTCCCTGCCTCGCCCTCATGCTGCCTCTTATCTCTTCTCTCTACCCTGTTTATCTCCGTTCCCTCCTCAGCTTCTTCCTTCCCTTCTGGTCCCTCAGCAATGCGTCTTATCTTCCTTCAGCAGCTCCATCAACAAAGTCCTATCAGTTTTTCTCCTGCTTCAGGATGCCTCAGCATCATTTTAATCTGTTCCTCTGAGCTTTGCTTTTCAATCTCTTCCCAAACTTAATCTCAGACCCTTCTTCACTTAGATGAAGAAAAGGCTGGAGCAAGATTACATTACCTGACAATACCTTCTGGCTCAGGGATCAAGATGATTAGAAAAGACAGCAGAGTCTTATTTCACCACTATGCCCTGGGTATGCTACGGTGAGACAAGTTTTTTAATTAACCTAAGACTCCCCATCAATTAATGCTATGACCTCCGCCACCAGCCCCCTGCTCCCCTGCCTTTAGAAAACAAAACAAAACAAAAACTGTTGAAAAATGTTGCAGCATGCTGGTGTATGGAAAGAACACAGGTCTCAGAGTCAAACTGGCCTAGAACCTGAAGTTGCTCTTAGTTAGCTGGGTGGCCCAGGACAAGTTGCTTGGCTTCTCTTAGTCTCAGCTTTATCGTTTGTAAATATGGAATAGTACTGGGACCCTCATAAGTAAGCACTAAATGGAGTAATACCAGTAAAGCATCAAATAGAGCAATACCAGTTGGCACAGGGTTTGGCACAGGATCGGTGCTCTACAACTAGTAGGCACTGTCCTTAGTTTACGCCGCAGCCCTAGTGCCTTGGCACAGGGTAGGTGCTCTACAACTAGTAGGCACTGTCCTTAGTTTACGCCGCAGCCCTAGTGCCTTGGCACAGGGTAGGTGCTCTACAACTAGTAGGCATTGTCCTTAGTTTACGCCGCAGCCCTAGTGCCTTGGCACAGGGTAGGTGCTCTACAACTAGTAGGCATTGTCCTTAGTTTACGCCGCAGCCCTAGTGCCTTGGCACAGGGTAGGTGCTCTACAACTAGTAGGCACTGTCCTTAGTTCACTCTGCAGCCCCAGTTTTAAGTCTCTGTTAATTGGAAGTTGCTGGCAGGACTTGCAAAGTCCCTCACTGAGGATACATACAGTGTGCTTGCAGAACTGGAATGTTGAGCCTGTGGGATTTTGGTCTATCTCAGGAGCTGCACATATGTCCCCTGATCTGGAGGTCTCATACATTAGCCTAAGAATCATCTGAGGGCATGTTAAGATGCAAACACCTGGGTCCACCCCCTAGAGATACTGATTCAGTGAGTTGGAATTGGGCCCTACCACCTGAATTTTTTATGATCTCAGTGGAGTTCTGAAAGCAGAGATCTATGGAGCCTCTGAGAGTGTGTCTCAGAGTCTCACATTCAAACAGTAATCATGGTAGCTAGCCTGATTCCTAACTGCTCTGCCCTGCCACAATTTCCTGGATTCTGACCCTGATTTTCCTTCGTGTGTCTTTGGACCCTGTGCTCAGCTCTGGTTTTGCTCTTTCTTCATTCACCATGATCAACCCCAGAACATTCTTACCCTCTGCCTCTATCCTCAGCTTCCCCTACCTGCCCAAGGGTTGGCTTTGGCTTAATCTTGTCTATAGGTCATCTTTCAATTTCTTGATAATGCCCTTTGCACCAAGGTTTTTAATTTTAATCAAGTCCATTTTGTATAATTTTCTTTAGTTGCTTGTTATCTTAGTGTGACATCTAAGAGTCTATTTCTAAATCCAAAGTCATGAAAATATAGTTCTGTTTTCTTCTAAGCGTGTCTTGGTTTGATCTTATATTTTGGTCATTGGTTCACTTTGATTTGTATATAGAGTAAGGTAGGGAGTCCAACTTTATTTTTTTGAACGTGGATCCAGTTGTGCCAGCATCATCTATTAAAGGGATGCAACTTTTCTACATTGAATGGACTTGGAACTCAAATTTAATTTTATGTCTTTGAGAATACTAAGCATGCTTGTCTGATGATTCCACTCTTTTCTGTACGTTGGGCTCTGTTTCTGCTGTCCTTTGTCTCCTCATATTCTTATCATGGCATCTTATTTTTCTGTGTGCCTGGCCATCTTGATTGTATAAAGATTATTGCATTTGAAAATTGTGTGTAGGAATAATTTGAGTTCCAGGATACTGTGATCTTCTCCAGAAAGAACTTGCATTTGCTTCTGTCAGGCACTTTTGTGTGTCATCAGTCTTGGTCCACCATAACTCAGGTTTACTGCTTAAAGTTCCATGGATTACTTAGATGACTTGAAGCCAGGTTGTAAGTACATGAGAGACCAGAGTGACTGCTGGTTCATCCTTATCCTGAGGGAATAGCCCTTTTTGACCTAGCTAATACTGAGTATGGTTTATCAAAGTCCTTAACTTTGAGGAGTTCTGCACCTTGACATTTTTCATCTAACCACAGGCAGCCAAAACTACAAGTCAATTTTGCAGATATTTCTTCCAGATTAGAAAGCACTTCCAAAACAAAGGCAGCTTTGAGTTCTAGACTTTACATTCTGATTTAGCATATACATTGGTTTTAGGCCTAGTGATTTTTCATTATATTGTTAGCTCTTCGATATTTTAAAGGACATTGAAAAGTATTTTGTTCAGGCTTTTGTATCTTTGATGGTTACTCTAAATTACCTAATGAACATCCTCAGAACTCATTGTTCTTAAAAATGTGTATTTCCCCAATAGCCTTGCCAATGCTAATCATTATCAAATTTATTAATAAAATCATTTTCTTTGAAACAAGAATGAACAGAACAAAACCATATTTAGTTCCACAATAAGATTCTAGTGTCTACTTAATAGTATGCATTGATTTATTTCCAATCCCAGAAGTCTACTTCCTGGTATGTTGGTACATGTAGCCTGGAGGAGAATAGACCAAGGGAGATTTGATGTCTGTTTACAAACAGTTGAAGAACTGCCACTGGAAAGAGGAAGTAGTCTTGTTCTATGTAACCACAAGGCAAAAATATTCCAGAAGGCAAATTTAGAACCGAGAATTTTAAATTCCAAAATTCAATTTCTATCTAGCCAAAGGAATGCTTTACCAGAATAACTTCGAATACTATGTTGAGTAGGCTTTTAGTTATTTAGCATTCGTTTGTTCTTCTTTTCCATCTGGACTGATTTCTTTGAAACTTCTCTTCTGCCCTTTCATTATTTGTAGTTCCCTTGCACCTGACTTATCCTCTATCCAACCACAGCACGTAAGCTGAACCTGGGGAATCAGAGCACTGTATAACCCTACCCTACTCTCTGCACTAATGAGTGGGTCAGGGATGGACACAAGACCCAAGCTAGGCCAATTAGAGCCCCAAAGACCCAATTCTAAGCCTTTTGTTTCAGTTACACAGGATGTTGATCTTTTCCCACTGACTGTGAAGGAAAGAATGGGAGGCTGCCACTGTCACTGTGCCATCACAATGGGAGACTGTTTAAGAGGAAGTGGAAGTCAGATAGGGGAATAAGAAACAAACCCTGATGACATTGGTTGAGCCTAGGTCATGCCAAGACCGAAAGTACAATTTTAGGCTGTTCATGCTATAGGATAAGAGGAAATAAATCGCCATTTTGCTTAAGCTAGTCTGAGTTCGGTTTTCTGCTATTTTAAATGTAAGGAGTTTTAACTAAAATGGCTGGTAAACTCCCCATTCACAGTAGTATTCACATAGAAGGGGATGACCAGCGTTCAGAGTAGTTATGGGGGGGACACCCAGACTATGTGAAAGGTTGACTTTGAGGACTTCAACTCTAAATTCTCAGCTTCTCCATAACTCTCCTTTACTTGGCTTTTGTTCTGCCCGGCAGACCTGGGAGCTTCAAAGAGGCTCTAAGAACACTGGGTTGGCCATCCTTCTGGGCCAAGCAGTACAGAAGTTAATACTTGTCCAGGCCTGGGATGCATATATAATGGAGAAATCCATAGTGTTTAATCCCAGAATGAATGATTTAGACTTGGATTATTCACTTTGCACTAAATTAAGTTGTCTTATTTAGCCAAAACAAGGCTTCTTGACAGGATTTTCGTCATCGCCTTGGCTGAGTAATGAGTTTCTTTGGCAGGATGAATTATTGATTAGACCTTTGTATCATCCGCCTGGCAGATGAAGGAAAACTTTAATTTTAAAGATGTTCGTATTCAGATGTATATGCAGAAAAGAAGCTTTGAATACTGTACTTTAACACTCTGTCACTTAATCTTCCTATGATTATTTATGGAACAGGATCCAAGTTATATGGCAGTTTTGCGTTATTTTTAGGCCCAAATAAGTAATATTCTCCATCTGTGGATGTAAATGTTTTCTCTCCTTTTGTTGTTATAATTCTGTATGTTTAGATCCAGATGTTTAATTTATTTTAAGAAACGGGGAAATTTCTTTTCAAGTCAACTGAAATACCAAGTACTTAATAATGATGACTTACATTTTTATGATGTGTTTAATTTTGTCAAATGTTTTCATGTCAACTTCCTCAATGTATAATAGTTAATTAGCACTTAGAATGTATTATCCCCATCTTATAGATAAAGAAATTGAAATGTTGGCAGGGTAACAGACTCACACAGAACCAGGGTTTAAACCCAGATGATCTGGCTCTAGAGCTCAAGGTTTTAAACCATAGCCTAAGCAATATATCCACTGCTTATTGAAAATTTAATATGACCAGGTGCATGGGATGCCACCTCTCTTAAGCACCATACTGGCAAAGGTCTCCACTACCTTGAGGATTACCTCCACCCCTTTTTCACTCTTGGAGCATCTCTTCTTTTTTTCTTTTGCTTCAACCATTCTGCTTCAAGGGTTATCCCATCTCTCTGCTCTTCCTGCCACCCCACAAGTCTGTCAAGGAGTATAAGATCCTGGAAAACAAGAGTCAAGAATATGCTCTTCTTGAGAGCAACTTCTGCTCTTAATTTTGCAAAGCAAACCTCCCCAAAAGTATGGGAACACAAAGGTCCTGTGACCGGGTCAAAGTAAGGAGAACAGAACATAAACTGTACCTCAATAAATCACCCTGCACCATCATGCCTTCCTTTCACTTCCTTTCTGAAAAAGAGAGCCAGCAAAACAGCCACAGAACAGAGAAGTTCTGCTCTCTTCCATGTCCAGAATACAGAATTCAAGTCCAGGTGCTGCTCCTTAAAGACCACATGAACCTACCGAAGAGATTTGGAACAATGTCTTAGGAGGAGTTGGGATGTTTAATTAGAGAACAGTAGCTGGAAGGCTGTCCTGAGGAAGAGGAGCTGAATGGGCTTATGAGGAACAAATGCTCCAACAGTCAGAGTGACCAGAAGTCAGATCTACAACTCAGAACCTTCATTGCATTCTTTCTATTCCTTCCACCCCTTGGCACAGGGTGAAGTAGGGATGCCATGCTTCTCTGCAGGAGTATCTTTCCAAAGCATCAGTGCCACGCCAAAATTTGAGAAAATAATACATTTTGAATATTTTGCAAGTCTAGGCTGAAAAGGGAGGGCTTCCCCCCACTCCCCCCCACCCCCCCACCCCCCCCACCCCGCCACCTCTGGCTGCTTTGTATTCAATGCAGCAAGTATTTCTCATGACTGCTACTTAACTTTAGTGCAACTCAAATTGTATATGAATAACCTGGGGATCTTGTTAAAATGCAGATTCTGAAGGTATGGGGTAGGGCCCATGATTCTGCATTTTTGACAAGCTCTCAGGGGCTGCTATGGCTTTTACTTGGCTTACTGGTGTAGTAAGTAATCAGAGCCGCGACTCAGCCTTCAGCCACTCCTAGGACTGGCTGTACTACCTTCTATCTCTCAACGACTTGCAACTGGTGGACTCACCTGAGGGCCTCACAGATTCCGCTGCCCCCGCCCACCTTCCATGAACTCAATATAAGGGATAATGAGGCAGGGCAGGCATTTCCAGACTGATTCTCTTTCTGTGTAGGGAAAGCTGCTGAGGTCAGAGTTTGGCGACACATCCTATTTTGGTGGAAATTCGAAACAGGCTCTTCCGAAGGTAATTCAATAGCAGGCACCATTGCAATTGGTTCCTATTGCATTTAATTCTAAAATCTCCCAGACACTGTGGCTTCATGTTTGTTGAGTGGAATTAGAGTAAATTGTCAGAGGCTCTGGGCCTTTTTTACTGTTCTCCAAAATCAAATTGAGTACATCAGACCTTCACACTATTAATACTTGCCTTTCCTCTCTTTGCCCCCTTCCACCCTCCCAAGAAAACCTATTTGGAGCTTACAGAAGTTCATTCTGAGAATTTCATTACCATTGTGCCATTCGTAATTCATTATTTAACCTCCGTGAATGGCAGGAAGTGCGATTTTGAATAGTCCCGCTGGAATAAAATCACAGGGTTAATAATCTCTGCTCTTTGTGAGTAATTGGAAAAATGGTATCCTGGTAACAAGACATTAACAGAAAACTTGTTTTTACCAATTTCCATAGAATAGAAGTCAAGTAGTGACTAGAATCTTTCATTTCCTTGTAAGTTTTGTTTTCCTCCAACTCACCCACTACTGGGACAAACTTATGGGACATACCTACTGGGTATGTCCCAAACCTACTGGGACAAACCTCAGACTATATTCTGAGATTGACTGCTTGTAACTAAAAAAGAGTGTTCTCCCAGAGTTATTTGATACAAGTACACAGAGCCCCTTTCCTGGCTCACATGGTGGTAAAGCACATTATTTGCTTTTTTCTTCATTTAACTGAGAATGGGGGCGGGGATTGTTCCATATTTGCATAAGCAGGTAAGCTTTGTTGGAATTTCAAGTGTCGAATGGTGCTTGACTGCATGGAGGATCCATAATTTATTAACCAATCACAATGTTGCTGGGCACTTAGGATGGTTTCATTATTTTTAACTTGAAGTTTTACTAAGTAGAGAATAGGACAAAGGGAAGAAAGCTCATGGTTGCCTAAACCAGATGAGTGAGTGAAATGAAATAGGCCTGAGGGTTGTAGTCTGAGTCTTTTAGAAATCTTGACTGAGAGGAAGACCTTTCTTCCAGCTTGGGAGCTGTGAAGATGGGGGAGAAGATAGGGGAGGGGCTATTATCAAGGCAGAGGAATGACCGACCAGGAGATGGGCTGGGGAAGCAGCAGAATACAACCTTCTCAGGGTCAGGGCAAGCTGACCCTTGGGCCCAGCTGCAGCATTTATGAGCTAACAGTACCCTCACCCGGGAAAGAGGTGCTAGGTTATTGGATTAACCTAGCCACCAGCCAGACACTGCCACTGAGGAACCCAAGTACATGGGGCAAGAGTTTTCCAAGTGAGGGAGACCTACATGAAGCCATTTCTAGGCTTGGCTGACTGAGTAGGGCTGCTCCTAAGATCTGTTTGGGATTTTTGGTTCTTGCAACGGATGGCATATGTTTAATTGTATTGATGAATTTTCTGTTTCAATACTTCATATATAGTTAAAGGGACCTGGTGCCTGGCAGGAGCTCAGTGAATCTTGGCTGGGTCTGATTCTCTGGTTCTTTATTTCCAATAACTTGTTACTCATTTTCACTGTCACACCCCGTTGTTCAAAGAGTTCTGGTCCAAATGCCATTCATGGAAGACTGTGTGTTCCAAACCAAGACTCTTGTCTTGCTTCTCCTTCTAGGGCTTTCTGGGATCCATCCTCTCACCTGCCTGCTGCTTTTCTGGTTCAGGCCCCGACTTCCTGCTATCTGCACTATCCCAGTAGCCTCCAAACTGTGTTCTC
Organism: Canis aureus; assembly: GCF_053574225.1. Lineage (NCBI taxonomy): Eukaryota > Metazoa > Chordata > Mammalia > Carnivora > Canidae > Canis > Canis aureus. The sequence goes on from NC_135614.1 coordinate 54,986,037, forward strand.
TGTCTATTATGTTTTTCCTCTGTCAATTCATCAAAGACCAGCTCTTCCAGAGAGCTTTCTAAATCCCAACCCCAATCAAGACCTTCCCTTTCTTCAAAGTCTTTGGCTTACCTTGCCCAGGAGATGGTCCATTCTGCCCCTCACCCTCCTTTCCCAGTATAGCTCCTACCATTTCCTGTGAGTGCCCTGTGTTCTGCCAAAATGGTAGGAATAGAGGCTAGAATCCAAATGCTCATCACTGCCTTTCTAGTTGATGTCACTGCTTTTTATCCTATAAGACAATTTCAAGCTCCACATCTTTAATAAACCAGAATGCATGGGGATTGGCATTTTCTGGGTTGAATTGCATTTCCTACATCATTAAAAATTTCCTTTTTCCTTGACTCGTTTTCAAATCACAGATAACTCCCCTGGATTTTGTTGTTAAAACTATTTCCAAATGTTTATTTCTACTCTTAGTAGCTGCTAAGATGATGAAGAGAAAGATTTATTAGGGTAACATTCTGAACCTCACTGATGAGTGAAAAATTAGTGGAATTTTTTCTAGGTTGGAAAAAAATTTGAAGCAACTAGGCTCAAAGTGACCTGACCACCTTGACAGTTTCTTTTAGATCAGTTACTTGGGATAGTATTTCCCTCCCCCAGTTTGGTTCCCTCTCTGAATAAAGAAGAGCCACTTTTAAGACTTGGAGCATAGGAACCATAGGAAACCCTGAATTTATGTAGCCATCACCCCCTTCTGTGGAAGAGACAGAGTTAGGATTTTTGAGCTAATATTTGAAAACAAAAAGAAAAGGCACACTTACATTCATGCCTCTTTTGAACATTAAAGGTCATTTGATGCAAAAAAAAAAAAAAAAAAAAAACCAAAAAGAACAAAAAAAGAGAAGGTGCTCACATACATGCAATCCACTGCAGAGATGCCTTTCTATGGAAGCTTTTTAAAATTGTTGCACTTCTGTTTTTTTTTTTTTGTCAAGACAAACCAGAGCTAAACAGTAGTGAAAGTAATAAAAACAGATTTACTCAGGAACTACGGCAATAGGGGACCACAGACCTCAGTACAGAACTGTCAATTCCAAATAGAACACAAACCAGTGGGGATTCAGAGCAAAGGAGCAGGGATGGTGGGGGAGGGGCGTGGTGTGGTCAGTGGATGGGACATTAACTATTAGGAAATTCCTGGCTAAGTCAATGTCACAGAAGTCTTGCTGAAGGTGGGCCAGAGTGACCAGGTATCACCTGGGGATAAGGAGGAATGAGGAATTTGATCAGATGATCAGCTCCCCTACAAGGTAAGGGATTCTTGAACTTGAAAACAAGGCCCAAGGATGAGGCCTAATGAAAAAGGGCTTTAAGAAGTCTGACATTTGGTTAGGGAGAGAATCTTTGTTAGGTCTTGCCTTTTTCATCTGCAACATTTCGGATGACCACTCTTCCAAAACATCTTCTACTCTGCCCTTGAGATTTATTGAACAATCATTCCACTTGTGTGTGTATATATGTATGCATGTGTTGTATATTTATATTTATATAGAAAAATTTGGTCCTCAGGCACAAGGTATGCTTTGCCTGGGCATCTCTACTCACAAACATTTGTCTCCTGGGAATACAAAAAGGGTTTTCTATTGCTTGAGGAATTTTGACTATCTAGGGTCAGAGGACTTTTTCTTTATTGGCCAAAAATATTGGCACCAAAATGATAGAGTTGATTCATTTTACTTGGAAATCTTGACAAAATGTGGACAGAGTTTTCAAAAATAACATCTTCTTTACCATCTGTAGTTTGTGACAAGGCAACACCCTTCTCTCTGAATATTTTCAGATTGGGACCTCTTGAGATAAAGATGGGGTCCTGGGAGGAGAAGAATGAAAGAGTGGCAAGGAGCAATGTGCAATGTTATGTTTAAGCAGACCAAATCTATGCCAGTAGAGTATTTACCAATACCGTGTCCTGAGAGCTCCTCATCCCCGGAGGACAAATAATTGAGTTGAAGATCAGTCTTAGTGGTTGTTGTCTGATTCTGTTATTTTGATTTGCTTCCAAGTTATTTACCCCCGCCCCCCATCACAAAGTTTTACTTTGCAATTTTACTCCTGCTTCATAGGTAAGAGTTGAAGGTAAGTTGGGAGAATGTGTGTGTGTGTGTGTGGGGGGGGGGGGGATAGTTAGGCATTTCTGTACTGCATAACTTTACCAACTATAATGTCAGATTTATAATTCCATTGTTTCTAGGCATTTCATTTTGGGTTTCACATTTTCCTATTGGGGTAACTAATATTCATATACAAAGTAATTTAAAATAGTTATGGCTAGCTGTAAGGCATGCCAGATAATTGCATTTTTAGGGTCTTTCCCCCCGCCTCACAAATGTGGGGTTACTTTCTTGCTCAAAGTATTTCTGTATGCCTTTTCTTTGTTTGCAACAAATATTTGTTGAAGAATGGATTTGGCTAAATACTTTGGATAACTCTCAGTTTTACAAAGGGAGGGGAGATTAAGAGGGCATCCTTGTGCTTAGCCACCAGCATTTTTATAGGACTCGGCTAGTTTCTCTGGTTTCCCTGGAAGATAATTGTCAAAAATAAAAAAGGGACTTCTGGAACTTGTATTTCAAAATTGACCCTCTTTTGGTGGTGGCAGTGGCGGGATGGGAGGAGCAAAATTTTAGTTTTAAATGGCCTATGTGATATGCAGGAACATTTGGACAGTAAAACCATAATTGTAGAGAAATTAAATGGTAATTGACTCCTAATGAGTTTCTAATAACACTGCTAAGAACGAAAAAGAAAATTCTCTGCCACTACTACATTTTTTTTTTGAGGTTTGTGTGCACATACACACACATTTATTTTTCATTTCCCCTCAGTGGTTATTAGCTATAAATTGGCATTCCTATGACATTATATTTACTGCTTTAAATGCTTTTGGGTAAAAAGTATACAAACTTGGGACCTTAGCATTGTTCTTGAGTTAAATAAACTTTGGAGTCAATCTATTTTTTGTTTTCAAATTTCTTCTGTAGAAAAAAAAGGACTCTGGATTGTAAGAGAGATGCTATTAAAATGCAACTCCAGACCTGTTGGTCTACCGAACTCTGAAGAAGTGACCGGGCATCGCTCGATCATTGATCATATGAGCTTGTCTGAAGCACATCTTGGAGGAGGCAAATGCATTAAAAGAGGCTCATGAATTGCTCTGAAAATACCATGAGAACATAGAGTCCTGAGGCGCTGTCCTTTTTCACCTTCCTATAATATTGATGGATCTGGCGTGCATGAGCATGAGTGAGGAGGCATCTAAGACCAATGATATCAAGCAGGGTTTTCCATCCTTGTTGGCAGCAACTGTATTGTAACAAGACAGTGCAGTGAAAACACCAGTTACTGTAAAAATGTAACATCTTTCTTACCTGTTTAACTCCTCTGGCACTTAGTAAGAGGGTGGGATTTGGGGATGTATAATGGACAGGGGAAGAGCAGATTTCACCCTAATACCTGATTACTGCTAGAAACTTAGACTCATCCCCCTCTATTTATTCTAGACCATTTATGGAATCACTCAGTAGGAGCAACTCAGGAGAAGACCTTAGCATTGACCAAATGGTGCTCCAAATGTCAGAAATACTAGAATTTCATGGACAAAGTAGCTTCTTCAGTTCCTGAATCTTTTGATCACTGCCTTCTGGGTGAATGCCCAAGAGTTCCTCTCTCTGCTCCTTGGGGGCCAGCCAATGAGCAATAATTAGAAGGCTGCTTTTGGATTCTGATAGGCTATTTCTTGTCTACTAACAAATGCAAGTATGATGAGCTACATATGGTAATGAAGACCCTCATGAATATGATAAAACTTGCTGAACTATAGTATAGAATGTATCAATTGCAATCAAAGTATAATTGGAAGGTAATGATTGGTGTTGGTATTAATATTAATAGCTTGATTGTAAGTTTTATAATAGCATCAGCTATAAATTGAAACCCACAGCTATCTGAGATGGGTTTAGATAGTATAAAGATCATTGGGACTGGATATCAAAATATGTGACTTCAGATTCTTCTTTCAGTCCTATCTCACATGTATGATCTTGGAAAATCCTGTCACATCTTTGGTCCCCAGTTGATTTGTTTGTAAAATAAGAGCTTGATAGGAGGTAGCACCTGCCCCCTTCAGGTTATTAGGAATGAATAAGTCTTTTCAGACTGTGTGTCACGATGATAGGGGACTGTACTACTGGCATTTAGCTGGGAGAATAAAAGTCTTGCCACGCAGGAGACCTTGAAGCACAAAGAAAAATTCCATTTAAAATGTTAATGGTGCCCTAGTTCAGAAACGCTGTGATGATCTTGACCTATATTACAGGTAGGCTAGTCCATGACTAACAGAGCTCATGAGAAATGTGGTTAAGGACAAAAATAAGAAACCACTGCCAGAGATCATCTTGATCTTTTTTTTTTTTTTTTGATAAGGTACCCCTAAAAAAAAAATAAGGTGCCCCTATAGGAAAAAACAAGAAAACAACATTTTCAGCCAGCATTTGAATTCATCATAGGTCATGCTGGCCTCTAAAATATTTGTAAATCTTTTCATACTTTTTGATACATTTTTCAAGACGCTATTAAGGTATTTCATGAGACACATAATGTAACTACAGTAAAAAACAAAGTGTTCCCATTTCCTTTAGCCTGTCCCTGCCTGGTGTGTGGAGGCTGCCCAATCTGGGTGGAACAAGAAGTCCAATGTAAATAGCAGACTCCTGCTTCTACATGTGGCTCGGAGATTAAATTTTGAAGAACAAAATCAAATAATGCTCCGTGAAAAGTCACCTTTGTCCCAAAGTGATGGGATAGAAATGCACATTTTCCTGGAGGAATCAGACAGACTTGAACTCAAGAGTCAGCCTGGAGATGGTTGTTCAGGAAGGCCATTTTCTTTATTTTATAGGTGGAAAAATTTGAGGATATCAAGAACTTACCTAAGATCCCATAGCAAGTTCATAGCCAAGCCAGCGCCAGAGGTAATGAAAGGTAGAGTATCCTGGTTTTGTATTAGAACTTCCCTAGATTTACTCTTAGCAAAGTCTAACTGTAGGTGAAGCCTTCACAGCCAGGATCAAAGTGTAAAAGGCCTATGTGCCCACCAACCAGCCAGCTTTTAGTGTACTAGCAATTTGCATTTCTCTGGTACCAGGAGGAGGGTTCTAGAATGGCCAAATGGCCCTGACTTGATCATCTTTTGGCAGAGTTGATGAAGGCAGAAATAGCCTTCGGTATTTCTGTCATTTATGCAGAAACTCAATCAACTTAAACAGTAAGTATTTATTGGCTTGTGTCATTAGTAAGGATGAGAGGTGCTGTGAGATGCAGGGCTCAGGGGAAATCATCAGACTCCCATCTGCTTCTCTCACCATTACCTCTCCCTTTATTGAAGGTGGGCAAAGTGTGTGTTACCCGAATGTGCACTTTGGCAGGGGTGTTGGCAATCCTAGGCTTAGAGACTCTCAGTACCATCACTGAAAAGAAAAGAGATGATAATTTTCACTAATTCTGGCAGATGCCCCTGGAGGAAAGGTTCTGTTAGGGTCATGTTCTATCCCTGAACCAACTGCTGTCCCCTTGAAACTAGAGTTTTCTCAATGGAGGAGAGGCTTGAGTGGTACCTCAGAGGTTAGGGGACCACGTGTGGATATTTTGTGTTTTCAAAACCATGGGGAAGATGTTTTGGTCATCTAAAACCATCAGTATATACAGCATAATCAGGGGCTAAGTATATAACATAGGAGATACTTATGGCTGCAGTTTGAAAATATGGAGTATGGTTTAAGTCAGGGAAAGCTTTATGGACAGTCTAGGACTTGAACCAAACTTGGAGCTTCAGAAAGGAATGGTGTCGGCTTATGGAAGGGTAAGTGAGGGGATGGATCTGATGAGATGAACAGTTCTCAAAGAAGACATCTGGTCTTGCACAGTATTTGTTTCCAGGGTCCTGTCTTTCCCCTCAGCACACAGGAGATGTTCAATAATTCTTGCTGGAAAAAGCTGATTGGCCATTATCATATAGTTTTGGGGCTAGTGCCACAAATTTCAAACTCAGGGGAAAACATATCTTTCCTGTAAAGGGCCAGATAGTCAATATTTTGGGGTTTATGGGCCATAGAGCCTCTGCCTCAGCCCTTGAACTCTGCTGTTGTAGTGCAAGAGCAGCCATAGACTACACAGAAACAAATGAGAGTGTAGCGTTGCAATAAAACTTTATGTACAAAAAAGGCAGTGCCATCCACCATATTTGGCTGCAATTAGATTATTCCCATTCTCCTTCATTTTCCTGCCTCCACTCTTACCAATCTCCAAGTCAATAATTTCACATTAGTAGCCAGAGAGATCTTTTTCAAGGTATATTCAGAACATGCTAGTCCTTTGTGACTAAGATGTGTAGTGGCTGCTGTTTTGGAAAAAAGGCCAGATCCTCCCCTCGTATCCAGAACAATGCGTCTGACTATTTCTTGAACCACATCTCTGTTCCTCACCCTCCCAAAGGATGCACGCCAGCCACTGTGGTCTTCTGGCCCTGGGACTTAAACAACAAATCCTGCTTCAGGGCATATATATATCTGGTGACCTCACTATGGATTGTTCTCTTGTTCTTTTTCCTTTGATTCATAGCTAAATAGAACTTCCTCATAGAGGTCATCTGTAATCACCTTGTCTAAGATGGGCAAAGCCCCCCACCCCCATCATTGTCTAACTCAACACTATATACTTACTTGTCATAACAAGTTATACACTTCTCACAGTCTATAACTATTCACTCATTTGTTTACTCCTTGACTGGCCTTCCCCTAGACTAGAAGCTCAGAGTTCGGGACCGCATCTATTCTGTTCAACCTTATGTCCCCAATGCCAAGAAAAGTCCTAAGTATACAGTAGAGCTCTATAAATGTCTTTGGATGATTTAATTGTCAGCCTCCTGATTGTTCAGAGTTTTGTTCCTTACCTTAATCTCACTCGACTTCAGATTCAAATTATGAGCTGTTTATATCCCCAAAGCCAGGCTGTCCAGAGCTTCTAATTCTCATGCCAGCTGGTCTCCTCTCTCAGCAATTTGAGTTTATTTTCAAAAGTCTGATATATTTCAAATGCACAGAAAAAGAGCCATGTGCCTACCACCCAGATGCTAATAATTTCCATGTTTATTTCAGATTCTTCCTGTATTATCAACATTTTAAGTTAATTTAAACATTTTTAAACACTTTTAAATTAAATACAACATTTTTAAAAAACAACTTTTTTTTCTCAGACTTTGTTTCCTGGAGTGGGGATTGTTTCTGAGAAAATCCAGGGTGAGCAAGGACCCCATCTTTTTAGCACATTTCCTGGGCCAATGTGTACTCTCTTCTATCTTAGCATAATAATTTATTACTTTCTGCCCACTTCCCCAAAAAGAATATAAAGCCAGGTCATAACCAGGCATAGTTACCTCATTTTTGATAGTTTTGGATTTTATTGTCAGGGGAAAGCTGCTTGCCAAAATTCTAAGTTAAGGAAATAGATTGAAATCAAACATAAAATTTAACTGAGTCTTCTTATAGGCAAGGGAGAAAAAAAACCGGGCTGTCTTTCAATGGTCTCATGACAACACCACAACTCTTCAGAAGACAAACTGTTACCTTCCTTAGTGTAAAAGACAACATCAATTTGTCTCCCATGTTTACCCAGCGTTCTCTTTATCCTCTGCACCCCCAGCCCTCTGTCTCCCCATTTCTCTCCTTCTTCTCTTCTTGAGCCTGACCTCCGTGGTGACTGTCTGGGGCAAGCCCTCAGATCAGCTTCTGCTCCTTCATCAGCTCTGGGCGAGAGAAAGCAAAAAAGCCTGATGTTGCAGGAGGGTTACTATAAGGTGCTCGAGGTTACTGCAAGAGGTACTTTTCAGACATTAAATCCTTAAAACTTACAAAGCCTGCCTAATCCACGAGAGGTCAATACTTAATATTCTCCTCATTGTAACAGATGGCAGAGTAAACTGCAGTGCAGCAGTGACTCCCACTTCTTCAGAGTTGCCATCAGAGATTTTGATAAACCTCAGGCTGTCAGTCTTGAGGTGGCTGCCCGTGAATAAACCCTCTTTTGCATGGGGGGGAGAAAACCCTACCAACCCTGGAAGTCTTACAGAGGACCTGTAGCGATGAGCTCTGTTCGAATCCCACCACTGCCAGTTACTTGCTGTGTGACTCTGGGCAAATTACTTAACCTCTCTGGGCTTTAGTTTCCTCTCCTACATAATAGGAACATTAAGAGCATCCGCATTGGAGTTGCTATAAGAACTAAGCAGATGGAAATGCTCAGCACATTGCCTGATGTATATAATAGTCCTTGGTAAATAGAAGCTGTAACTTGACACCCATAGAAGAGAAGCTGCAGGGCTAGGAGCCTTGCCTGCTATTACTCCCCACTTGTATCCCTGAGATATTGTCACAGAATGCCTAGGACTTTGCAGAGCACATTGTGAACACATTGGACTGGCTAGTTTTCCCCTGGAGTTTTTCGATTTCTTGGTCTGCTGCAGACTAACAGGCTTGTCCTTCTACAGTAAAATTTAAGATGAAATTAATGAAGCAGCTGCCCCACGGTTCTCAGGAGTTACTAGCTGTTGCTCCAGAACAAAGCCAAGCCTCCCTAGTGGCCCTTGAGTGCAGCCCTTCCTTCCTGGGTGAATGGGGAGGGACTGGCCCACAACTCTACCTTGTCTTCTGTTCAGGTCCTAGAGAGACAGCTCTTGTCTTCTAGAGCACTGCCTTGGAGTCTCCAGGGTTTGCTAGATGGTAGGGGCCCTGAGCTGGTTCGACCTGGGTTATAGATGAGGTCCCAGCAGAGAGCCTCCTTTCCTGGGAGGTGATAAGGAGGTGATAAGAGTTCTTTTTGCAAACTCATCATTGTTAGGACATCAGATTGCCCAGATCTTCTCACAGGTGTCCTTGGTGGCTATTTAAAAAACTCATCCACCACTTCACCCCCTTTGTTTCTCCTCACTCTTCATGCAGGTCCATACTCCTTGCCGCATATCCCCTGGCATGTTGACAGCACCATCTAACTTCTTGCTTCTCTCTCCTGGTTTGCTGTCTGTTTTTGACAATGTGGCTTCAATCACAGGCAGCCTCAGAGGGGCCTATCCATCACACTTGCACCACTGGCCTGGTGATTCGTGGCAGCACAGGGCTATTCAGTTTCTACCTTACCTGCCAGGTTGACCTTTTTATCAAAGTTTTTCCCCTGCCACCCTGCTGCTCTGCCCTTCATCATCTGATGCCCTGTCCCCTTGGTTTGTTGACATTCCCCATGCATGCACCCTTTAAGGAAGCTAAGGTATCCCAAGGTTTATGAAAGTCGATTTTCATGAGCAGGCACAATGAGGATGCCAAACTGTAGGTTAATAGTCCTAATAACTATACAAATATAGAGCTCTGCTTCCAGTTCCTAGCATAGCGCTCCCTAAACTCCTGTAAGTGGGGGCACTAGGAGAATCTTATGTACTAATATTTAGTTTCTGACCCCAGTTCCTGTAGTCTTGCTGAAACCCTTACAATTTCCGAAATAAGAAGAGCACTAGAGTATCATTTGTTCTAATGGTTGATCTTCGATCCTGGTTTCCAACCTAGGGCTCCTAATTCTTTGGAACTTCCTGGTTGGTAGTAGAGTCTTCTAATGAGGTGACTGTGTTCCCAAATGGGGCTGGGGTGGGGGGCGGTTTACCAGAAAGATCAAGCCATAATTAGAAGCTTGGAATTTTTCAGCCTTGCTCCCCATTCTTCAGAGAGAAGAGAGGGGTTTAGAATGGAGCTGATAATTTGATCATACCTCCATGTGAAAGCCTTAATAAAAAAAATCCCAACGGTTTTGGCTCAGGGAACTTCTAGTTTGATAAACACATTTATATGCTGGAGGGCAGCACACCCCACCCCACAGGGACTGGGACTCTACTGGACCTTGCCCTACGTGGTTCTTCATCTTGGTGCTCATCTTAACCTTTATCATATCCTTTACTACTTAATAAACTGGTAGATGTAGGTAAGTTTTTCCTGAGTTTTGTGATTTGTTCTAGCGAATAATGGAATCCACAGTGGGGGAGTAGTCATGGGAACCTCTGATTTGTATCCAAGTTAGACAAAAGTTGTGGGCAATCTTGAGCGTTTAACTTGGGATTGGCATCTGAAGTGGGAGGCAGTGTCTCTCAGGACTGAGCCCTTGACCTTGGAGTTTTGTGTTAACTCCAGTTGGTGTAAGAATTGAATCAAATTATTGGACACCCAGCTGGTGTCATAGAGAATTGCAGAATGTGTGAAATGCCCACCCATATGGTGTTAGAAGTATTGTGAGTATGTAGTAGTGGGATAGTAAGGGAGACAAACAGGAGTGTTTGCCTTACATAGACTTTCTGTATTTCTGAAATTCTTTCAGCCTGATTTGACAGATGGAGTTATTTCTTCTGAATCTAACACATTATCTGATAGTAGACAGTAGGTCTTAAGAATTCTGAAATTTATATCCCTTATTCTTATAGTTCATGGAGAAGAAAACCTTACTCTTGGGAGATACTTGACAACTCCTCTTGGTACATGAGTCTGTATCTCAACTTATAATATGTCCCCAGGCTGGGTTGAAGAATAAGGCCCTCATTCAAAGGTCAGTGTATAGTTTCAGATCTACTATTTACTCAACAGGTTACCCCATGCAAATCTTGGTCTTTTTCCTTCCCTAGGCCTCATTTCATCCTTGGAAAGAGAATTACTGAAACTAATAGAGAGTTGTGAGGATTGAATATGATGGTGTACTCAGCACAGTATCTGGTATTTAGTAGAAACTCAACAAACATTAGTTTTTCAACTGTCTGCATTTAAAGAGAGGATTGAATATGATTGTTTTTAGGTAAGACATCTGAGTTTCATTTAGTGATGGATTAATTCAGCATTAGTTTTGGAGGTGAAAAAGTTTAAAGAATAACATCAAAAACTCTTTTCTCATCAAACAGAATGAACATAATTGTTTTGATGGTTGACATCTCAACATCCATTCTACCTGAAATTCTACCTGTCTTATTGTCTAAGACAATAATGCTGACCTCAAAACCGTTGCCAATATTTGATTCAGGAATGAGTATATCTGACTTGGGAATTGAGTGAGTGATGCAACTGGGACCATGAAGACACGAGAGTAAATGTTTTAGGGGATTTTTAGAAAGGTTTTCTAACAGGGGAAGAAAAAAAATAACATAGGAAGACATTACTGAATCTTGCCATGATGCCTGGAGCTGTGACAGCCATCTGTGGCTATACGGGATACTAGCCCAAGGGGTAAAGCCACCACACTGAGGATAACAGAACAGAAAGATAGAACAAACTGTTTTTTTTTTTTTTTTATGATGCTGTCAAACCATAAAGTTAACCAACCCTAAAAGTAACTCTGCTTTTGGATTTCCTATTAAATCACTTCAGCCATTTGAGTCACTGTTTCCCCCATTATTTGCAGCCCCAAACATCTATTTGTTACAGTAATTACTAACGTTTGCTCTATCTATCCCTGCACCAAACTATACATTTTGTTAATTAATATGGCTTAATTGTAAGTCCCAATACCTGGTAGGGCTAGTCCTTTTATTCTTTTGGTTATACTTGGTTCATTGCTCCTTCACATAAATTTAAGATTCAGCTTGTCCATTTATATGTGCACACACACACACACACACACACACACATTTTTAAAATCAACAATAAAAACTAGACTATTAACAACCCTGTCTGGACAATTTGGAGGAGGACTGATATCTTTATAATATAACATGTTTATAGTATTTGTATAAATGAATATATGTATACATATCAAAATATATGTAATAGGTATACATGTATATATATAATATACATATAATGTGTATATTAAATGTAGATCTTTAATGTTCTATAGCTTACGTTTTTTTTTAAATTCATAAATAAACAATACCTGTCCTGTGAATGTTTTTGGTTATTCTTACTCAGCAGTCTTTATACTATATAGAGTATATAGAGGATACATGCCTAGAAACATATAACCTACCAAGATTGAAGCGTGAGGAAATAGAAAATCTTAGTAGACCAATAAATTAGTAAGGAGATTAAATGATAAATCAAGGGATGACTGGGTAGCTCAGTGGTTGAGCATCTGCCTTCAGCTCAGGTCATGATCCTGGGGTGCTGGGATTGAGTCCCACATTGGGCTCCCTGTGGGGAGCCTGCTTCTCCCTCTGCCTGTCTCTGCCTCTCTCTCTGTGTCTCTCATGAATAAATAAATAAAATCTCATTTTAAAAAATTTTTTATTTTTTTAATCAAAAACCTCTCAAAAAAAACAAAAACAAAAACAAAAACAAAACAAACAAACAAACAAACAAAAAAAACCCAGGGCCACATGGCTTCATGGGTGAATTCTACCAAATGTTTAAAGAAGAATTAATGCCTGTTCTTCCAAAACTCTTCCAAAAATTTGGAGAGTACTCAAATTCATTTTAGGAGGCCAGCATTATCCTGATTCCAAAGCAATTTAAAACATTACAAAAAAAAGTAAAGTCCAATATCCCTGATGAATATAGATGCAAAAATTCTTAACAAAATACTAGGAAACAAAATTCAACAGCCCATTAAAAGAATTCTACACAGTGATCAAATGGTATTTATTCTGGGATGCAAGGATGGTTCAACATATGCAAATCAATAAATGTGATATATTAATAGAATGAAAGATAAAAATCCTATGACGGTTTCAATAGATGAAGAAAAAGCATTTAACTAAATTCAACATCGCTTCATGATAAAAACTCTTGACAAATTGGATATGGAAGGAATGTACCTCAACCTATTTCAGTCCACATATTAAAAACCCACAGGTAGCATCATATTCAATGGTGAAAGCTTGAAAGCATTTCACCTAACATCAGAAATAAGGCAAGGATACCCCTCACTATTCCTGTTCAACATAATACTGGAAGTCCTAGCCAGAGCAAGTAGGCAAGAAAAAAAATTCAAAAGACATCCAAATCAAAAAGGAAGAAGTAGCACTAGCTCTGTTTGCTGATAACATGATCTTGTAGATATAAAATTCCTAGAGACTTCACTGAAACCTGCTAGAACTAATAAGTGAATTCAGTAAAGTTCCAGGATACAAAATAAATATACAAAAATTCGGTGCACTTTTATATGCTAATATGAACTATTTGAAAAACTGAAAAATTCCATTTACAGTAGTATCAAAAACAATAAACCATTTAGAAATAAATTTAACCAAGGAAGCGAAAGGTCTACAGACTAAGACATCAGTGAAAGGAATGGATGACACAGTTAAATGGAAAGATATCCCATGTTCATGGATCAGAAGAGTTAATATTAAATGTTCATGCTGTCTATGATCTGTAGAGTCAATGTAGTTCCTGTCAACATTCCAATGGCATTTTTATAGAATTAGAAAAAACCACTAAAATTCTTATGAAACAACAAAGACACCAAAAGCCAAAGCAACCTTGTGAAAGAACAAAACTGGAGCATTAGGCTCCCTGATTTTAAATCTCACTACAAAGCTATAGTGACCAAATGATATGGTGTTGGCATAAAACAGACTGATGGGACAGAATGGCTATCCCAGAAAGAAACCCACACATATATAGTCAACTAATTTCCCACAAAGGAGGTAAGAATTTACAATGGGGAAAGGGCAATCTCTTCAATAAATGGTTGTGGGGGAAACTGGATATTCACATGAAAGAGAATAAAATTGAACCCCTATGTTACATCATTAACAAAAGTTAAAACAGATTAAAGACTGGGTCACCTGGGTGGCTCAGTGGTTGAGGATCTGCCTTTGGCTCAGGTTGTGATCCTAGGCTCCTGGGAAGCAGTTTCGCATCAGGCTCCCCAGAAGGAGCCTGCTTCTCCCTTTGCCTATATCTCTGCCTCTCATGAATGAATAAATAAAACCTTTAAAAAAAAAACCCAATGGATTAAAGACTTGAACAGAAGACCTGAAACCATAAGAATCCTGAAGAAAATAGGAAAAGACTCCTTGACCTCATCTTGACAACACTTTTCAGATAAAATATCAAAAGCACAATTGACAAAGATGAAAATCAAACAAGATGGTCTCAACTTAAAAACTTGTACATAGCAAAAAAAAAAAAAAGAAAGGAAAAAGAAAAAGGAAGGAAGGATCAACAAAAGTGAAAAGGAAACCTAGGAAATGGGAGAAAATATTTGCAAACCACATATTTAATAAAGAGTTAATATTCAAAATATATAAGGAATTCATATAGCAAAAAATGAATAATCTTTTTTTTTTTTAATTTTTATTTATTTATGATAGTCACAGAGAGAGAGAGAGAGAGAGAGGCAGAGACACAGGCAGAGGGAGAAGCAGGCTCCATGCACCGGGAGCCCGATGTGGGATTCGATCCCGGGTCTCCAGGATCACGCCCTGGGTCAAAGGCAGGCACCAAACCGCTGCGCCACCCAGGGATCCCGAAAAAATGAATAATCTAATTTGAAAATTGTCTATTTTCAAATTATTGTCTATTCACTTGAATAGACCTTTTTCCAAAGACCCACAGATGACCAAGTACATGAAAAGTTGCTCAACATCAGTAATCCTCATTTGCAGGAAAATGCAAATCAAAACTACAATAGACTATCACCCCACACTGTTAAAATGACTATCATCAAAAAGTTGAGGTAAATGCTGGTAAGGATGTGGAGAAAAACAAATCCTTGTGCACTGTTGGTGGCAATGTAAACTGGTTTCTCAAAAAATTAAAAATAGAATTGTCATGTGATTCAGCAATCTCACTTCTGGATATGTATCTAAAGGAAATGAAATCGCTATCTAAAGGAGCTATATGCAAAGCTCTAATAAGATATCACCTCACACCTGTCAGAATGGCTAAAATCAACAACATACGAAACAACAGATGCTGGCAAGGATGTGGAGAAAGAGGAATTCTCCTACACTATTGGTGGAAATGCAAAATGGTGCAGCCACTGTGGAAAACAGTATGGAGGTTCCTCAAAAAGTTAAAATAGAGCTACCCTACAATCCAACAATGGCACTTTTTGGTACTTACCCAAAGGATACAAAAATGCTAACTCATAGGGATACAAGTACTCTAATGTTTATAGCAACATTGTCTACAATAGCCAAATTATGGAAACCACTCAAGTGTCCATCAGCTGATAAAGAAGAAGTATCCATAAAGATACCAAAGGAATATTGGTGTGTATGTATCCATATGTACACACACAATAGAATATTCAGTCATAAAAAAGAAGGAAAGCTTGCCATTTATGACAAGATGGATCTTTTTTGTATAAATATTTTATTTATTTATTCATGAGGCACACAGAGAGAGAGAGAGAGGCAGAGACACAGGCAGAGGGAGAAGCAGGCTCTCTGCAAGGAGCCCAATATAGGACTCGATCCTGATCCCAGCATCATGCCCTGAGCCAAAGGCAGACGATCAACTGCTGAGCTTCCCAGGTGTCCCTGATAAGATGGATCTTGAAAGTGTTGTGCTCAGTTAAATAAGCTAGACAGAAAAGGATAGCATGCTATTACTTCTATGTGGAGTCTAAAACCATTGAATTCCAAAGAAGTAGATTGGTTCTTAGCCAGGCGTGGGAGGGTATGTTTGATGTTAGTCAAAGTGTACAAACTTACAGGTGAATTCCAGGGAATCTACTGTATAACATGACTAAGTTACCAATACTGTATCATATATTTGAAAATTGCTACGAGTTAGCCTTAAACCTTCTCACTATAACAACAAAAAAGATGCCCAACAGACACATGAAAAAAATGCTCAACATCAGTCAGCATCAAGGAAATACAAATCAAAAAAAACCACAATGAGATACCTCCTCACCCCACTCAGAATGGCTAAAATTAACAAGTCAGGAAACAACAACTGTTGGTGAGGATACACAGAAAGGGGAACTTTCTTAAACTCCTGATGGGAATGAAAGCTTGTATAGCACTCTGGAAAACAGTATGGAGGTTTCTCAAGAAGTTAACAATAGAGCTATCCTATGTCCCAGCAATTGCACTACTAGGTATTTACTCAAAGGATACAAACATTGTGATCTGAAGGGGCACCTGCAACCCAATGTTTACACCAGCAATAGCTAAACTATGGAAAGAGTCCCCATGTCCGTTGACAGATGAATGGATAAAGAATATTTTTTATATATATATATATAAATTATTTTTTATATATATATATATAAATTATATAAAAAATATATATATTTTATATATATATATAAATATATATATATATTTTTTATATATATATATATATATATATATACCTATGGAATAGGTAATATAATAATGGTAATGGAATATTACTCAGCCATCAAAAGGATGACATCTTACCATTTACATCAGTGTGGATGGAACTGGAGGATATGCTGAGCAAAATAAGTCAGAGGAAGACAATTATTATATGGTTTCACTGATTTGTAGAATTTAAGAAACAAAACAGAGAGGGGTGCCTGGGTGGCTCAGTTGGTTAAGCATCTGCTTTCGGCTCAGGTCATGATCGAGCCCCATGTCAGGGGTCCCTTCTCTGTGGGCAGCCCACTTCTCCCTCTCCTTCTGCTACTCCCCCTGCTCATGTTCTCTCTCTTTCATAAATAAATAAATAAATAAATAAATAAATAAATAAATAAATAAATAAAATCTTTTTAAAAATGTATGCCATTTTCTGAGAGATAAGAGAGTGTTGGGGGGGGGGAGGAGCAAGATGACGGAAGAGTAGGGTCCCCAAATCACCTGTCTCCACCAAACTACCTAGAAAACCTTCAAATTATCCTGAAAATCTATTAATTCGGCCTGAGATTTAAAGAGAGACCAGCTGGAATGCTACAGTGAGAAGAGTTCGCGCATCTATCAAGGTAGGAAGACGGGGAAAAAGAAGTAAAGAAACAAAGGCCTCCAAGGGGGAGGGGCCCCGCGAGGAGCCGGGCTGAGGCCGGGGCGAGTGTCCCCAGGACAGGAGAGGCCCGTCCCGGAGGAGCAGGAGCTGCACCGACCTTCCCGGGCGGAAAGGGGCTCGCAGGGAGTTGGAGCAGGACCCAGGAGGGCGGGGGTGCCCTCGGGCTCCCGGGGACACTAACAGACACCTGCGCCCCGGGAGAGTGCGCCGAGCTCCCTAAGGGCTGCAGCGCGCACGGCGGGACCGGCGGGACCCGGAGCAGCTCGGGGGGCTCGGGCGGCGGCTCCGCGGAGGGGGCTGCGCGGCCCCGGGAGCAGCTCGGAGGGGCTCGGGCAGAGGAAGAGGCTCCGTGCGGAGGGGGCTGCGCGGTTCCAGGAGCAGCTCGGAGGGGCTCGGGCGGCAGCTCCGCGGAGGGGGCTGCGCGGCCCGGGAGCGCGAATCCAACAGCGCAGGCCCCGGAGCACAGGGCGCCGGGACACAGCCCAGGATCCCGCCTCCCCCGGGACAGGCAGAGGCCGGGAGGGCCCAGGACAGCGAGGACGCTCCTGCCCCAGCTGAGCAGAGCAGCGGCCCCGCCCGGGAGCCTCCAGGCCCTGCAGACGGAGTTCCTGGAGCTGAATCCAGGTTTCCAGAGCTGCCCCGCCACTGGGGCTGTTCCTCCTGCGGCCTCACGGGGTAAACAACCACCACCGAGCCCTGCACCAGGCAGGGGCACAGCAGCTCCCCCAACTGCTAACACCTGAAAATCAGCACAACAGGCCCCTCCCCCAGAAGATCAGCTAGACGGACAACCTCCAGGAGAAGCCAAGGGACTTAAAGTACACAGAATCAGAAGATACTCCCCGGTGGTTCTTTTTTTTTTTTGTTTTGTTTTTGTTTTTGTTTTTGTTTTTGTTTTTTTTTGCTTTTTGATTTGTTTCCTTCCCCCACCCCCTTTTTTTCTTCTTTCTTTTTCTTTCTCTTTTTCTTCTTTTTTTTTTCGTTTTTTTCTTCCCCTTTTTTTCTCTTTCTCTTTTCTTTCCTTCTTTCTCTCCTCTCTTTTTCTCTTTTTCCCAATACAACTTGCTTTTGGCCACTCTGCACTGAGCAAAATGACTAGAAGGAAAACCTCACCTCAAAAGAAAGAATCAGAAACAGTCCTCTCTCCCACAGAGTTACAAAATCTGGATTACAATTCAATGTCAGAAAGCCAATTCAGAAGCACTATTATACAGCTACTGGTGGCTCTAGAAAAAAGTATAAAGGACTCAAGAGACTTCATGACTGCAGAATTTAGAGCTAATCAGGCAGAAATTAAAAATCAATTGAATGAGATGCAATCCAAACTAGAAGTCCTAACGACGAGGGTTAACGAGGTGGAAGAACGAGTGAGTGACAAAGAAGACAAGTTGATGGCAAAGAGGGAAACTGAGGAAAAAAGAGACAGACAATTAAAAGACCATGAGGATAGATTAAGGGAAATAAACGACAGCCTGAGGAAGAAAAACCTACGTTTAATTGGGGTTCCCGAGGGCGCCGAAAGGGCCAGAGGGCCAGAATATGTATTTGAACAAATTCTAGCTGAAAACTTTCCTAATCTGGGAAGGGAAACAGGCATTCAGATCCAGGAAATAGAGAGATCCCCCCCTAAAATCAATAAAAACCGTTCAACACCTCGACATTTAATTGTGAAGCTTGCAAATTCCAAAGATAAGGAGAAGATCCTTAAAGCAGCAAGAGACAAGAAATCCCTGACTTTTATGGGGAGGAGTATTAGGGTAACAGCAGACCTCTCCACAGAGACCTGGCAGGCCAGAAAGGGCTGGCAGGATATATTCAGGGTCCTAAATGAGAAGAACATGCAACCAAGAATACTTTATCCAGCAAGGCTCTCATTCAAAATGGAAGGAGAGATAAAGAGCTTCCAAGACAGGCAGCAACTGAAAGAATATGTGACCTCCAAACCAGCTCTGCAAGAAATTTTAAAGGGAACTCTTAAAATTCCCCTTTAAGAAGAAGTTCAGTGGAACAGTCCACAAAAACAAAGACTGAATAGATATCATGATGACACTAAACTCATATCTCTCAATAGTAACTCTGAACGTGAACGGGCTTAATGACCCCATCAAAAGGCGCAGGGTTTCAGACTGGATAAAAAAGCAGGACCCATCTATTTGCTGTCTACAAGAGACTCATTTTAGACAGAAGGACACCTACAGCCTGAAAATAAAAGGTTGGAGAACCATTTACCATTCGAATGGTCCTCAAAAGAAAGCAGGGGTAGCCATCCTTATATCAGATAAACTAAAATTTACCCCAAAGACTGTAGTGAGAGATGAAGAGGGACACTATATCATACTTCAAGGATCTATTCAACAAGAGGACTTAACAATCCTCAATATATATGCTCCGAATGTGGGAGCTGCCAAATATATAAATCAATTATTAACCAAAGTGAAGAAATACTTAGATAATAATACACTTATACTTGGTGACTTCAATCTAGCTCTTTCTATACTCGATAGGTCTTCTAAGCACAACATCTCCAAAGAAACGAGAGCTTTAAATGATACACTGGACCAGATGGATTTCACAGATATCTACAGAACTTCACATCCAAACTCAACTGAATACACATTCTTCTCAAGCGCACATGGAACTTTCTCCAGAATAGACCACATATTGGGTCACAAATCGGGTCTGAACCGATACCAAAAGATTGGGATTGTCCCCTGCATATTCTCGGACCATAATGCCTTGAAATTAGAACTAAATCACAACAAGAAGTTTGGAAGGACCTCAAACATGTGGAGGTTAAGGACCATCCTGCTAAAAGATAAAAGGGTCAACCAGGAAATTAAGGAAGAATTAAAAAGATTCATGGAAACTAATGAGAATGAAGATACAACCATTCAAAATCTTTGGGATGCAGCAAAAGCAGTCCTAAGGGGGAAATACATCGCAATACAAGCATCCATTCAAAAACTGGAAAGAACTCAAATACAAAAGCTAACCTTACACATAAAGGAGCTAGAGAAAAAACAGCAAATAGATCCTACACCCAAGAGAAGAAGGGAGTTAATAAAGATTCGAGCAGAACTTAACGAAATCGAGACCAGAAGAACTGTGGAACAGATCAACAGAACCAGGAGTTGGTTCTTTGAAAGAATTAATAAGATAGATAAACCATTAGCCAGCCTTATTAAAAAGAAGAGAGAGAGGACTCAAATTCATAAAATCATGAATGAGAAAGGAGAGATCACTACCAACACCAAGGAAATACAAACGATTTTAAAAACATATTATGAACAGCTATACGCCAATAAATTAGGCAATCTAGAAGAAATGGACGCATTCCTGGAAAGCCACAAACTACCAAAACTGGAACAGGAAGAAATAGAAAACCTGAACAGGCCAATAACCAGGGAGGAAATTGAAGCAGTCATCAAAAACCTCCCAAGACACAAGAGTCCAGGGCCAGATGGCTTCCCAGGGGAATTTTATCAAACGTTTAAAGAAGAAACCATACCTATTCTCCTAAAGCTGTTTGGAAAGATAGAAAGAGATGGAGTACTTCCAAATTCGTTCTATGAAGCCAGCATCACCTTAATTCCAAAGCCAGACAAAGACCCCGTCAAAAAGGAGAATTACAGACCAATATCCCTGATGAACATGGATGCAAAAATTCTCAACAAGATACTGGCCAATAGGATCCAACAGTACATTAAGAAAATTATTCACCCTGACCAAGTAGGATTTATCCCTGGGACACAAGGCTGGTTCAACACCCGTAAAACAATCAATGTGATTCATCATATCAGCAAGAGAAAAACCAAGAACCATATGATCCTCTCATTGGATGCAGAGAAAGCATTTGACAAAATACAGCATCCATTCCTGGTCAAAACTCTTCAGAGTGTAGGGATAGAGGGAACATTCCTCGACATCTTAAAAGCCATCTATGAAAAGCCCACAGCAAATATCATTCTCAATGGGGAAGCACTAGGAGCCTTTCCCCTAAGATCAGGAACAAGACAGGGATGTCCACTCTCACCACTGCTGTTCAACATAGTACTGGAAGTCCTAGCCTCAGCAATCAGACAACAAAAAGACATTAAAGGCATTCAAATTGGCAAAGAAGAAGTCAAACTCTCCCTCTTCGCCGATGACATGATACTCTACATAGAAAACCCAAAAGTCTCCACCCCAAGATTGCTAGAACTCATACAGCAATTCGGTAGTGTGGCAGGATACAAAATCAATGCCCAGAAGTCAGTGGCATTTCTATACACTAACAATGAGACTGAAGAAAGAGAAATTAAGGAGTCAATCCCATTTACAATTGCACCCAAAAGCATAAGATACCTAGGAATAAACCTAACCAAAGATGTAAAGGATCTATACCCTAAAGACTACAGAACACTTCTGAAAGAAATTGAGGAAGACACAAAGAGATGGAAAAATATTCCATGCTCATGGATTGGCAGAATTAATATTGTGAAAATGTCAATGTTACCCAGGGCAATATACACGTTTAATGCAATCCCTATCAAAATACCATGGACTTTCTTCAGAGAGTTAGAACAAATTATTTTAAGATTTGTGTGGAATCAGAAAAGACCCCGAATAGCCAGGGGAATTTTAAAAAAGAAAACCATATCTGGGGGCATCACAATGCCAGATTTCAGGTTGTACTACAAAGCTGTGGTCATCAAGACAGTGTGGTACTGGCATAAAAACAGACACATAGATCAGTGGAACAGAATAGAGAATCCAGAAGTGGACCCTGAACTTTATGGTCAACTACTATTCGACAAAGCAGGAAAGACTATGCACTGGAAAAAGGACAGTCTCTTCAATAAATGGTGCTGGGAAAATTGGACATCCACATGCAGAAGAATGAAACTAGACCACTCTCTTGCACCATACACAAAGATAAACTCAAAATGGATGAAAGATCTAAATGTGAGACAAGATTCCATCAAAATCCTAGAGAAGAACACAGGCAACACCCTTTTTGAACTCGGCCATAGTGACTTCTTGCAAGATACATCCACGAAGGCAAAAGAAACAAAAGCAAAAATGAACTATTGGGACTTCATCAAGATAAGAAGCTTTTGCACAGCAAAGGATACAGTCAACAAAACTCAAAGACAACCTACAGAATGGGAGAAGATATTTGCAAATGACATATCAGATAAAGGGCTAGTTTCCAAGATCTATAAAGAACTTATTAAACTCAACAGCAAAGAAACAAACAATCCAATCATGAAATGGGCAAAAGACATGAAGAGAAATCTCACAGAGGAAGACATAGACATGGCCAACATGCACATGGGAAAATGCTCTGCATCACTTGCCATCAGGGAAATACAAATCAAAACCACAATGAGATACCACCTCACACCAGTGAGAATGGGGAAAATTAACAAGGCAGGAAACAACAAATGTTGGAGAGGATGCGGAGAAAAGGGAACCCTCTTACACTGTTGGTGGGAATGTGAACTGGTGCAGCCACTCTGGAAAACTGTGTGGAGGTTCCTCAAAGAGTTAAAAATAGACCTGCCCTACGACCCAGCAATTGCACTGTTGGGGATTTACCCCAAAGATACAAATGCAATGAAACGTCGGGACACCTGCACCCCGATGTTTATAGCAGCAATGGCCACGATAGCCAAACTGTGGAAGGAGCCTCGGTGTCCAACGAAAGATGAATGGATAAAGAAGATGTGGTTTATGTATACAATGGAATATTACTCAGCTATTAGAAATGACAAATACCCACCATTTGCTTCAACGTGGATGGAACTGGAGGGTATTATGCTGAGTGAAGTAAGTCAGTCGGAGAAGGACAAACATTATATGTTCTCATTCATTTGGGGAATATAAATAATAGTGAAAGGGAATATAAGGGAAGGGAGAAGAAATGTGTGGGAAGTGTCAGAAAGGGAGACAGAACGTAAAGACTGCTAACTCTGGGAAACGAACTAGGGGTGGTAGAAGGGGAGGAGGGCGGGGGGTGGGAGTGAATGGGTGACGGGCACTGGGTGTTATTCTGTATGTTAGTAAATTGAACACCAATAAAAAATAAATTAAAAAAAAATAAATAAAATGTAGAAAAAAAAAAAAAGAGAGTGTTGATTATTCATTGGACGATTCCTGAGTATAAGTTAAGGAGTCGGGATCAGGGCTGGCCAGTCCACAAATACCAATCATGTGATTAGATGGGGCTTTTGAGTCAGGTAACATCAGCCTGACTTCTGGGGAGGGGAAGGAGGCTGGAGATTGAATCTTTGGCCACATGATTGACCTCAATCAATCCTATCTATGTACTTAAGTCCCAATAAAGTCTCTGGCTCAGGAGAAACCTCCCTGATTGTAATTATAAATTCATACTAGCACGGTGACATGTTCTAAGGACATGGAACTTCACATTTGATGCACTCTCAGGCCTCTTCCTATGCATCTCTTCATTTGGCTGGTCCTAATTTGCATCCTTTATGATAAAATTGCAGTTATAAGTATGGAGTTTTCCTGAGTTCTGTTGAGTTGTTTTGGTATATTATCAAACCTGAAGGGATAGTGGGAATTTCTGAATTTACAGGCAGTTGTGCAGAAGTGTAGATGGCCTGGGACCTGAGAGTTTATGGATGCTATCTGAACTGAGGGCAGTCTTGTGGAGGACTGTGCTGTTAATTCTGGGTAGTTAATATCAGAATTACAGTTCAATATTTGTTACTCAGATTCATCTATTGTTAATATCTTACCCTATTTACTTTATCATTTGTGTGCTCCTGCCATTCTTCCTAAATACTTCAGTGATATTTCTGAAGAAAACATATATTATCTTACCTGACTATAATATAATTATCAACATCCATGAATTTAACATTGGTACCATACTTTAAAACTCTTATTCCAATTTTTGTCAGTTAACCCAATATCTTTTAGAGCAAATTTTATACTATCAGTGCACGATATGGTATAGGGTCAGGTATTACATTTAGTTGTTTATTCTCCTTAGCTTTTTGTTTTTGTTTTTTAAAAACTGAAACCTAGGGATGCCTGGGTGGCTCAGTGGTTGAGCATCTGCCTTTAGCTCAGGTTGATTGAGATCCTGGGGTAACGGGATTGAGTCCCACACCAGGAGACTCAAAAAATTTTTCTGGTTTTTAAAAAGATTTTATTTATTTATTTATTTATGAGACACACACACACACACACACACACACACACACACAGAGGCAGAGACACAGGCAGAGGGAGAAGCAGGTTCCATGAAGGGAGCCTGATGTGGGACTCGATCCCAGGTCTCCAGGATCACACCCTGGGTCTATGCAGGCGCTAAACTGCTGAGCCACCCAGGGATCCCCGAATAAATAAATAAAATCTTTTAAAAAACCTAAAATTTCCCCTAATGTTAATATCTCCCATAACTATGGTACATTTGTCAAAACTGAAAAATTAACATTGGTATGATACTATTACAGATTTTATTCAGATTCACCAGTTTTTCCACTCCTAGTTTTTTTTTCTAAATTTCAATCCAGGATACCACATTGCATTTTGTTTCTTTTTCCCTGGTGCCCGCCCCCCCCCCCCCCCCCCCCCGCCTATTTTCTACCCACTCATACATTTTTAAGAGCATATTTCTCAGTGTGCCTTGCCTAATGTTTCTGTGTGATTGCATTTGGGTTACACACCCTTGGCCAGAACACTTCATAAGTGATGTATCTTTCTGAAGCTATGAAATCTGGCAATGTCTAATACTCATCTGCCCTTCCTTGGTGATGTTAATTTTGATGACTCAATTAAGGTTCTGATTTATCCATAATACTATTAGTTATGTTTTTCTCTTGCAACTAATAATAAAGACCATGTAAATATTCTGTTCCTCACCAGAATTCCCCTATGGATTTAAGATTTATTGATACTTCTTGCCTGATCCAATCTTTATTAGGATAGTTGCAAATGCTTATTTTCTAACTCCAGCATGTCTTCCATATTCACCAGTCAGCTCCTTTATATTTTACTGTAATAATTCTAGTTTATTTATCTATGTACTTTTTATAGGAATGAACTCATGAATCCATATATTTTCTCTCAGTGGTTTATAATTCATGACTGCCTAAATATTTTTGATGTCTAAAGCTGGCTCCTGTGTCCTTATAACTTGCCCTCATCATTTTTTTTTTAAGATTTTATTTATTTGAGAGAGAGAAAGCACACAAGCAAAAGGAGCAGAGGGAGAGAGAGAAGAGGAATTCCTGCTGAGCAGGGAGCCAGACACAGGGCTTCACCCCAGAACCCTAAGATTGAGCCAAAGATAAATGCTTAAAGTAACTGAGCCACCCAGGCACACCCCCCACTCCCCCGCCATCACTTTTAGTGTGAATCGTAACTATCTGGAATATTCCAGGATATCCCAAGCTCATCTTGTCACAAAATGGGCTAAACTTTGGATTCTTGAAATCTGTTACTTCTCTTAGGAACCTGGGTTTATTTCAATGGAGAATAGCATTTAGAGACCAATATCTGTTAGGTATGCCCATTGCTAGTGAGAGGTCTTTGCTTCATGATCCTGTCAATAGATCGAATAGACCTTTGATTTTAATTTTTGTCTTGCTTTTCCAGCTACAATTTCCAGCTTAATTTAAAAAATAGAAGCAATGATGAATTTTACACTTTAAAGCAAATGTCCTATCCTTTCTGTGCTGCATTCTGAGTGATTTCTTTATATCTATCTTCCCAACAAATTTTCTCATTAGGGACTCTTATTCTCTATTGATATTATCTCCATCAATAATAATATGTAGTAAATATATACTATTTATATAATATGTATTATAATAAATACTTTTATTTCTAGGAGTTATTTGGTTCATTTTGAAAACTACCAATTCATTTTTGGCAGTCTTCTCATTCCACTTCTTATTTTTGAAATAATTTTGTAAGCTGATATTTTTAATTCTTAATTTGATTCTAGTATCTCTAGTCCATGGGGAAAGAAGAGTCTAAATCTGTTGATTCATTTCTGCTATCTCTTATGGTGGTTCATTTCCTTGTATGTCAGGTAATCTTTGGTTAAAAGAACATATGAGGCTAATTTTCATTTGAAGATAATCTCATCCAGAGATGACCTGCAATTATTTTGCTTCTGCTATGAAATGGAGCACTACCAGTAAGGGGACCACTTTAGTTCACTTCCGACTCCTTAGCTTATTTTATGAAATTCAGATTTATCCTCCACCCCAAATTGCTATTAAGTGTAATCTTACAAATAAAACACTTCACCCTTAGCATAACCATTTTGTTCCTTTGTGCTTCCTGCTAATGCCTCTAGTTCAAGCTCAGTTTTTTTTGGGGGGGGGTTTACACATGTGTGTTATCTTCTCTTTGTGAATTAATCTCTCCTCTGTGTATTCAGCGATGAAATGAAACATATGTTTTATGTAGAATCTAGTTATTTTGAGAGGATGAGCCTTTCAGAATCTATCCATAACACTACTGGAAACTGAAGATTGTAATTCTTCTTAAATCTGTTTTGCTGACTTACCAAAAAAATTCCTCTCCATCTGAGGTTGTCAGTGATGAAAGGAGTATTGGGATAATTTTAGTTATTATTCCCATTTTGACTGGAAAAGAATGGGAGTTACACAGCTATCACTGGTTTGGAGGAATTCCAAAGCCCCCTGGCCTCACCTGCGCTTATTGTTGGATGTTCCTTGATGAGGCTTCCATTCTGTTCCTTGGTAATATTTCTCTCGTAAATTATCCTTCCTGGCTTCTGGCTCTGCTCTTTGGGATAATCTCCTATTTTCCTTACTCTTCTTGGCCAGCAAATATTGTGGGCATAGATGGCATATACCTTATATGCGAGCTGGCTCAGCTTTCTTGACAAGTGATGTTTGGGGGCCAAACATCACTTGGGGGCCAAGTGATGTTTGTGGTTTTAAGTCTTAAATAGTCATTTATTTTTAGTCCAGGATCTTGACAATACAATGCTCTTAAAAACTTAGTAGTCTTAGCTACTGGATTCCACTCAGTTCCATGGGCCAGTAGTCACTCTCAACTTTTTAATGTCCTTCATAAGAACATTATTATCTAACACTTGGGTAAAGAGATTTTAGAGGTTGGGCTCTAAAGCCAGACCGATTCAGGCCAGTATCTCTTCTCTGCCACTTACTTGCTTTGTTATCCTGAAGACATTATTTAATTTTTTGTTGTTTCAAAATGGTGATAGTAATAACAATAGCTTATTTTTTTGTGGCTCATAGTGAGGAGTTAGTAGGAAAATGGACATAAAACAACTGGTGTGTGGTAAGCACTCAGTAATTGACAACCATCACTGTTAGTAAGCATTTCAATGATCATACCTGATGAGTTCTTTAATTCCTTAAACACATCTATAAGCCCTTGTTCATGCTCTGTACCCTGGCCTATAGATCTCTGCCCATCAAAATTCTGTTTAGTTTTCAAAGCTCAGCTGAGTTACCATGTCTGCTATTAAATGTTTCCTCTTCTCTTAGTCTACTGTTGGTTTTCACCTGTTTCCACAGCAATTGCTTATACTTCCATTATTTAGCTTAGGCTTTTATTAGGGTGGATCATGGGACTGTGTGTTTTACCCACAAGAGGGCTAACCTGTACTTATTTGTCATTATTTTCTTTCCTGCCTTAATTTGTGCTAGAAGATCCTCTCCTAGTACTTGCATTGAATTGAACTCATATAGGAGATTTCACAAAAGGACAGGTGTATGTCCCTTGGGATTGTGTTTGGCTATTTGTTTCAGAAACCCACCCAAACTACTAAACTGAGGGTTTATTTTCCTCACATAAGAAGTCATGAGGTAGAGCTGGTATTGCTGTTTGAGGATGTCTTTAGGAATACAGTCTCTCTCTATTCCAGTCCTGCCATCCACAGTGTGTGGCTCCCACCCTCGGGATGGTGGGTCTTATTGCTCAGCATTACATCTGCTTTCTAGCCGAGAAAGTGAGCACAAAGAATGAAAGATAAGTCACCAGCATGTCATCACTTTTGAGGAGGTTCTCAGTAGGTTTCACCAGTGATTTCCACTGGTTTCACTGGCCAATACTGGGTCACATGACTACTTGGAGCTGCAATGAAGGATGAAAGATAGAGTATTTAAGTGGATATATTGTTATGCCAAACAAAATCAGGATTATGTTAGTAAAGGAAATGGGAAATTGATGTTGGGCAGGCAACAAGTAGAGGCATGTTGTTCCTGTTGTTTTGTTCTTGAAAACAATGGGGATTGACTCTGGGCAGCCTGCGGAAAAAGGACAGTGACCTGGCTCAAAGAATGGAAGAAATACGACTCAAGCCTGAAGAAGGATGGATGCCAGGGGAGCTCTGGGAACCTCAGCCACAGGAATCATGAACTTTTCTGGTGTGCTGCTACTCATCTGACTCAGTAATAAAGCAGGCTCTTGGTCACTTCATTCTAAACTACAGATACTTGAGATAGAAAATGTGATTGGCCAGCTGAGACTTCTGGTCTCCCTGGACTCACTGTGCTACATTGGGGTGACAGGACTATGGAGCATAGAGATAGCCTTTGGGCTCTGGCCTAACCCTGGGTATTAGAATTTGTTACCCACCAAAAAGGCAATTCTTGAGGCTAGACAGCACTTATGATTGGTCTTGGCATAGAAAAATTAACACAAGGGCTGGAATGAAGTTTTGCCAGATTCTAGCACTGCAGATTTCAGAACTCATCTGGGAATCTTTACTTCTTCCCAATGAGTAGGCAGTGTTAGAAGGCTGTTTATGTATCTGGCTGTAGATACGTAGGTTTATTTGACACTCAGTGCTGTCAAACAAACTGGGGATTTATTTACCTTTTTTAAAAAACTGGGTGGAATTTAGTTGAGGCCAGTAAAGAAAACACCAACTCTCAAGAGTCGCCAGAAGGTAAGAATTCTAGCCTAATGGGTTTTGTGCCTAAAACTCCTATAAGTGACAAAATGTTCTCAATGTTGATGAATTCTAGTGTCCTTTTCGATTATCCTGGGGAGGGGAAGACAAAGCTAAATATTCTTCTACCATACCAGCCTTTTCCCTTCAAGGACTTAAAGATGAATATGCCGTTCTTTTGTAAAATTCCATTATTTCCTCTGTTTATTTTTACACCTGGTTGTTTGGGAAGTGGAAAGTAGGAAATGTTTTGCCATTTGTTTTCTTGCTACTTTTCTCCTTTAAGCATCATCAAATGGCATATAGCATCATGATGAACAGCATGAGCTTTGAAGTCTGACAGGTCTGAGTTTGAGTTCTGGCTTTGGTATTCGCTGGCCATATAATCATGGGCTAATATAACAAAGCCAATGAACTTTGGCCACACAGGATATGATAGATATTTTCCAGGGTCAGTCTTTACTAGCACATTTTTCTAATGTGTGTGGGTATGTACATATAATAACTGTAATACCTTTGTTCCTCACCATTATATCTTGAAAGTCCTTTCTTATCAGCCCAAGTAAGTTGGCTTCAATCTTTTTAATGGGGACACAGTATTACAATATGATTGTGCTGTCCTTTGTTTAGCTCATTCCTCAGCAGAAAATGTTTAGATTTCCAAATTTTTTACTTTACAAATTGTCCTGCAGCCTTAGATATTCCTTTTTTACACATATATGAGAACATATTTATTAGGATAAATTTCTTGAAGTATAATTGCAAAGTCAAAGGGCATGTGTGTTTTAAATCATTACGAATGTTGGCAAGTCATCCTCCAAAGAAATTATACGAGTTTCCACTTCCACCAAATTGCATAGCAAAGGCTATTTCTTACAGCCTCCCCAACACTTTTGCTTTCAAACACTTTAGTATTTAATAGAATAAAATGTTATTTAATGGTTTTAAATTTAATTTTGATTGTGCATTTACATGTATATTTAAGAGCCATTTGCATTTTTCTTCCTGCCAAGTGCCTACCCACATTATTTGTACTTGTAGGGGAGTAGGAGATAGTTTTTAATATTGATTTGTTAAAACTTTATATGGATGGAGGAATTTACCTGTTGCATTATGTTGCATTTTCCTAGCATATCTGTCTTTTTGCCGTTTTATGATTTTCAAATTTTAATGTAATAATACTTATGAATCTTTCCTTTTGAGGCTTTGGGTTATATATCTTGCTTTAGCTTTCTCCACTTGAATATTATTTTTTAAAATTGCGATGTTTTCTTTGACAACTCTTACAATATTATTTTTTTACCTTTTGATATACTAGAATGTATTTTGGTGTAAATAGTGATGATAAATCTGTATGCTCACCTTGCCCCCTGCCCCCCACGACCCGTTGTCTGGCCAGTTGTCTCATCATCATTAATTGAACAATCTACATTGTCCCATTGCTTATAAATACTACCTTTTATCTTGTAAGAAATTCTTTGTGTATGTGAAGAGGGGGGGATGTTGGTGTACCTTGGGCTTTAACTTCTTTTCCTGCGAAAGCCACAGTTTGAAAGTTACATGTACTGGCTAATAATCTTGATCCCATACTTGCACTTTAATTTTGTTGATAGTCTGAATCTAATAAAAGATATTAAGGTTGCTTATTATTTTTTGTTAGCCTCTGGTTGTTTTGTATCAAATCAGTAAGTAATGGGCTTATGTGACTGATTTAATGTTTGACCTGGCAGATGACATAGAGTGGATAAAAGGGGAAAAAATAATAATTTTACTTCCAAGTAACCATTAACTGTTGTATACTAATAAATTACCTTGGAGCTTTGATTTTTAAAAAATGACAGGGCATATAGACAGTGAGGGGATTTATGAAGATCAGTGGAGTGTTAAGGACTCAAAGCAGTTCTTCATCATTCACAGTGTGCCTTACTTGCACAGATCAAGGCCTGTTTTCACTCTCTGTGTGATACCTTCTTAGAGACTGCTTTGTTGGCATTGTCATTCCTCAGGGCCTTTGCACGTATGGTTTACTGCTATCTATACTGCTCTTTTCTGAGAGAGCTGCACCCTCATGTTCTTCAGGCTTCTGCCCAGATAGCTCCTATCACAGCAGTCTTTCCTGACCAATCCAGCTAAAAGGTACTCTTACCTTGTGTTATTTTTTATCAAAGAACTCATTACCCCCTGGCATATACTTATTCTGACCCTGACCTCTCTAGAGCTCCACCTACTTAGGCCTAATACACAGACTCTTAAATATTTGTTGGATGAATAGACACATTCTCATCTCTTTATCTTGACTGCCTTTTTTTTTTTTTTTTTTTTTTTTTTTTTTACCAATGCACAACTTAGAAGTTGCTGAAATGGAAGGGGGTTTAAAATTTCTTCATTTTAAACCAAAAACCAAATTTCATTCATTCATTCATTCATTCATTCATTCATTTTTCTTTCCTCTGTCTTAGGAAAGTGTGACCCAGACACTGAATCCCGAGAAAGTAAACTAGGCTTTGGTGGGTGTTTATATCTGTCTAAAAGATGTTATTTCCAGAGTAGAAGGAGTGCTGGACTAAAAAGCACAGAAGGCAGGATACCTACCAGAAGCTGAAAAGCCAGCAGGTGACAGACAGCTCTCAGTTGTCATGAATGCATGTCTGAAACAATGGATGCAGAAACTGGCACATTTTTCTTAATTCTTAAAGAACCTCATATCACAAGTCTCTCCTTGTCTAAACATACAACCATTTGTTATTCTTCCATCAGTATGGTATAGAAAGATGAGAAATAAAAAGCAAGTTTCTTGGATAATACTTTGAGATTGCTTTTTAAAGACCCAGAATTTCTGTAATCATGGAAACTTTTATCTAGGAAGGATTTGGGGTAAAAATTTATTTGTAAGTGAAGGTTAGGAGATTTCTTGAGGCTGTTTTGCAAAGCAAGATTGAAAATTAATTTAGGAGTGATAGCTAATAAAAATTTTATCATCTCTAAGCCACATTTTACCTCTGGACCTCCAACTAGGAATGATGGATGAGGAGTCACAAAATAGGAGGTCTCAAGGTTTAGAGCACCATGGCTCATGGAGTCTGGTCCCCGGTGAATTCCTATTTCATGTGTTTTCTGAACTCTCCGAGTTCTTAGATCGTATCTCCTCTGGCCTCCTGTTTTCACTTTGCATGTTCTTCTGTGATATGTGCCTTAGCTATAGCTTTCTTGGCTGTCCACACTGGTTTAAGAAAAAAATAAATTTTATGAGCAGCTTCAGGATTGTCTCATGGAACTTAGGGGCAATGGCCTGTGAGTGTGCTTTACAAAGTACCAAAAACAAAAATGCAAGGGTATGAATAGAAATCAGGTAGCTGTGCTCTTTAGATCTCTGGGGGCTTCATTGACTCTCATTTTTACTTCTCTCTGCATGACCCCCATCCTTTCTCTTTTAGCAGATAAGCTTTGCTTCTCAGCTGTACATGGTAGAAAAGAGCATCTCCATAGTTCCTGGGCTTGCATGTCCTTCCAGATCCAGCACTAGCAAAAACAGATATTAATCTAATTCTAAACTTGTGGGAGAGTCTGATGAGAACATCCTGGGTACAGGTGTTCATCCTAGTCCAGTTAGTCATGGTTATTGGTTTGCAATCAAATAGAAGTACACACCTGGGATTGTACCCCTGTGTGAAGTGCCCTCAGGGAAAGGGACCTCCTGTAGTTGCCTGTTACAACCAACATTGCAAATAATACCCTAACATGTTAGGTATCTGAACATTGACACTCTCAGAGGTATTAGAAGGAGAGAGACTGAATTTTTTTCATTATTACATCCCAGAACCTAGTAAAATATTGATTTCAATTTTAAAAATTAGATATTTCTCAGTAGCATAAAAGTTGACTGCACAGAGCAACAAGATAAAGGTAGGGGCTTAATGTTTCTGTTTGAGTTGTAAAGGCCAGAGCAAACATACATGCTTGTTTTGTGTTCCAACACACTTATCATTTTATACAACACTGAGTTCACTTCTGCCTTTTTTGGGTCATTACTTCCTCAGCTTGTGTCATTTTATTTTTGACGGTATTGCCATTTCTTCACTTCCAGAAAGTGAAATTCTCCAATCTCTACTACCAACATCTTTTTCTATTCTGCAGACTTACAGCAAGTTCCTTGTCTATCTGGCCAGAAATCTAACACGTGTCCAATTGGATTTATCTGTGTAACTTACTTTTCTCCACATAATGATATTGCTTGCTCATCTTTCTGTGTCAACATATATATCTATCTCACTTTTCCCCACAGTTCAATATGAAAAAGATTCAAGCATGTAGAAAGGTTAAAGAAATTTCACCATTAACATTTTGCTCTGCTTGCATTATCACATTCACCTCCCTATCCATTTTCTCTTTCCATCTTATATTTCTGAGGCAAAGTAAGTTGCAGATACTGGTACACATTCCCTTAAATACTTCCTATTCATATCCTTAACTAGGGTTCAGGGTTTACTTACATTTTTTCCTCTTGGGAGATAAATTTTACATACAACGAAATTAACAAATCTTAAGTGTAACATTTGCAGACTTTTCATAAATGCATCCACCTGTGTAACTCAAATCTCTGTCAAGAAACAGAAAATTCTCTTAGCCTCAGAAAGGACATACTCTTTGCATAAGGCTTCTTTTAGTTCATATGACATTTTTCAGATTTATCCATGTTGAGGATGATATGTTCCTTTATTATTACTGATTGGTATTATATTGTATGAATATACTATAGTCTGTTTATCAATTTTCCTATTCATAGGCACCCAGGCTGTTACCAGTTTTTGGCAATTGTGAGAATCTGCCATAAACATATGTGTATAAGTCTTTTAGTGGGCCTATTTTATTTCTCTTGTGAAGATACACAAAATCAGAAGTACTGAGTCACAGGGTACGCAGCTTTTTAAAAGAGGTACCAGTTGCCTTATATAAATAAATTCTAATCATTTCCTGTTGATGGACATTTAGATTATTATTTTTTGTAATTGTATGTTTGTTATAGCAAATCTCTTTATAGGTATTTTTGCTTTCTTGAGAAAGTGAATCTGCGGGTAAATGACTTGTCAGAGCTGGACTTCACTTTATTTATTTTATTTACAGATTTTTATTTATTTATTCATGGGGGAAACAGAGAGAGAGGCAGAGACACAGGCAGAGAGTGAAGCAGGCTCCCTGTGGAGATCCCGATGTGAGACTCAATCCCCAGACCCTGGGATCACACGCTGAGCCTAAGGCAGACACTCAACCACTGAGCCTCCCAGGAGTCCCTAGACTTCACTTTAAATTACGGCCTGTTGGGAAGTTGCTCCAAGGCCTTGCAACTCAAAATGTGGACCTTGGATCAGCAACAGCATTACCTGGGAGCTTATTAAAAATGCAAACTCAAGCCTCACTCCAGACATAATGCATCAGAATTTTTCATTTTAATAAGATTCTCAGGTGATTCCTATGCCCCCTTGGAGACAATAAAATTGGAGGTAGGAGAGCTTTATTTTTACTCAAAACACTTTATTAGCTCTCTAGTAAACTTTTCCTGGAAGGTATAGAATTTCAAATGTTTGAGGCTGGCTCCTATATAAAGGCAAACAATTGACTTACGATCAAATTTTATGATGAACCAAGAAGCATAAAACTGTGAGGCTCAGGATGGGATGAGACCTTCAAATTGATTTACTTTAGTGATTTTCTGAATTTCTCATGAAGCCTTATCCCCAGAGTGTCCTGTTGCCAGACTGAGGGCTGAGTGTGCAGGGCTCTCTACTATCATGCAGTCATTTAAAAAAATTCTATTTATATATGTTTATATTATAAATATTATATTTGTATACTTAAAATTCTCTTTATATACATTTCTAGCAATATTCATCCTAAAAATGTAAACTTTTAGTTTGAAGAATCAAAAACTTACAGAAGAGTTGACAATCTTAATTTATACAATGACATTTTAAATTATATAATTTATCTAGATTAATAAAATGAACATATACCTTTTGTGTATATTTATAAATTATTAGTATGTTGCCACCTTGCTCTCTTTCCATAAACACACACACATGCACGCGCACGCACACACACGATACACTCAGCCATACGCTTGTTTATGGGTATGTTTGATTATATTTTTGTCTGTTGAACTACTTGAAAGTGAATGGCAAATAACATTCCATTTTACCCCTAAATACTTTAGTGCAGATCTCCTAAAAACTGCCACTTTCTTATATAGCCCTAACAATATAAGAATTACCTCAAAGAAATTTCACATTAATACTACGTATTTATATTTCTCTAATTGGCCAAGCAATGTTTTTTGTATCTGTGTTTCTTCCTTTCTAGGTCCAAATAAGACTTACAATTATATTTATTCATTCATTATCTATTGCTATGTAACACCTTACCACAAAATTTAGTGGCTTAGCCCAATATTTGTTATCTCACAGTGTCTGTGGGGCAGGAAATCTGGGCATGGCTTGGCTGGATCTTCTGGTTCAGGGTCTCATACAGGCCACAATCAAGATTTTGAGTGGGGCTCTAGTTATCTCAAGGTTCAGGTCATTTAAATGGTTGTTGGCAGGATTCAGCTCCTTGTCTAGAGGCTGCTGGTGGTAGACAGAATTCTAAAAGGAGAGCAATGAGTCACATCCTTGTACAATCACTCTCATTTAATACAGGTGGGACCTGTGACTTGCCTCTAGCCAATTAAATATGGCAAATGTGATGGGATAGCCATGCCCTCTTTTAGGCTTTGGTACATAAGACTATCTTAACGGATTGGATCCAGAGATTCTTCTGGCTTTGAAGAAGTAAGCTGCATGTTGGGGGAGGCAAAGAACTGCAATCGCATCTAGGAGCTAAGAGTGAGGACCTCATTCCTACAACTGTAAGAAACTGAATTTTGCCAACACCTACCTGTGCTTGGAAGAGGACCCTGAACTTCAGAAAGGAATACAGCCTGGCTGATTCCTGGGGGACAGTCTTGTGAGACCCAGAGCAAAGGACCCCACTAACCATACCTGGGTTTCTGATCCTTAGAACCTGTGAAATCATAAATGTGTGCTTTCTTTTTTTTAAGTCACTAAGTTTGTGGTAGTCTTTTACCTAGTGATAGGAAACTATTATATCACTCTAAGTTACAGTGATAGATATTGCAAATGTTTTCTCCTAGCATGTTATTTGCTTTTTACTTTCATTATCATAATTTTTGCTCTTCAACAATTTTTATTTTTATGGAATTTAGTTTAACAATATTTTCTCGCTTTGCATCTGAATTTTTCCCACAGCCAGATTATAAAGGAATTCACCAGGTTTTTTTTCCTAATATTTGTACAGTTACATTATTTTGATCTATTGTGGTATATTTGTGAGAAGTGGACTCAAAATTTTCCCTCCCAAATAGATATCTCACATCATTTATTAAAAATGATTTATCCTGTTTATCTTTTCTTCATGATTTGAGATAGTAGATGTCCATATCTGTTTGAGTCTTATCCATTTTTCTTTTTATTCTATACCATTATCTTACTATTTACTCAGGTTCTCAAACCATATTCTTTTAATTATAGACATTTAATAATAGTTTTCATATCTGAGAGGGCTAATCTCCTTTTTTTACCCAATTAAAAAAATTTTTGCATGATTATTTTTTCCATATGAACATTAAAGCTAAAATCAGCCTATGTGGCTCCAGAAACAAACTTGCTGGTTTAAAATCGGGATCACATTTGCATTCATAAAATTAAGTTGGAGAATTGACATCAAAATTTATGAATTTGGTTAATATTATCCTATAAAAGGATATGTCTTTCCATTTGTTCAAGTCTACTTTTGCATTTTTCAAAGATATATTAAAATTCTCCTCATATAAGTTTCCTGCATTTATTTTAAGGTAGTTTGTAAGTATTTTATCCACCTGATGCTATTATAAAAGGGGTTTTCTTTTTTCCCCAAAATGTTTTTACTGTAATAAAATGTGCATAAAATTTATCTTTATCTTTACCATTTTTAAATGCACAGTTTAGATATATTAAATATAATCATGCCATTATCCTTCTCCCTGGCTCTTATATACTGAAACTCCTTATGTATTTAACAATAACTTTCCATTTCTCCCTCTCCTCAACCCCTGGCAATCACCATTCTACCTTTCATCTCTACAATTTTGACTACCCTAAGTAGCTCATATAAGTGGAATCATACAGTTTTTGTCCTTTTTGTGACTAGCTTATTTCACTTAGTGTAATGTCCTCAGGGCTCATCTATGTTGTAGAATATGTGAGAATTTTCTTCTTTTTGAAGGCTAATATTCCATTGTATGCATATATCACATTTTGTTTCTCCATTAGTGGACCTTTGAGTTGCTTCCATGTTTTCACTATTGTGAACAATACGACTATGACCATGGGTGTGTATTTCTTCAAGATCCTGTTTTCAGTTCTTTTGGGTATATCAGAGGTACAATTGCTGGATCTTATGGCAATTCCTTTTGTAATCATTTAAGGAACTACCGTTTTTCATAAAGACTCTACCATTTTATATTCCCACCAGCAGTGCACAAGGGTTCCAGCTTCTCCACATTCTCATGGACACTTTTGCTATTTTCTGTTTTCCTTTGATAGGAGCTATCTTACTGGGTATGAAGTGGAATTTCATTGTAGTTTTGATTTGCATTTCCCTAAGTTTCTGATGTTGAACATCTTTCCATGAGCTTATTAGCCATTTGTATATTTTCTTTGAAGAAATGTCTCATTCAATTCCTTTGCCCATTTTTAAATTGGATTTTGTTATTGTTGAGTTTTAGGAGCTGTACATATTCTAAAGATTAATCTATTATGAAATATTTTTTTCTCCCATTCTGTGAGTTGCTTTTTTATTCTGATTTTTTTTCTTGATATTGTCTTATCATGCACAAAATTCTAAAATTTCATGAAGTCCAATTTGTCTGGGTTTCTGTTGTTGTTGCCTGTGCCTTTGGTTTCATACCTAAGAAATCATTGTTGAATATAATGTCATGAAGCATTTGCCCTGTGTTTTATTTTAAGAGCTTTATGGGTTTAGTTAATAGGTCTTGCATTTAGGTTTTGATCCATTTTGAGTTAATTTTTGTATGTTGTGTTAGATAAGGATCTAACTTCATTCTTGTGCCAGTATGTGACACTTTTCCCAGGACCACGTATTGAAAAGATTGTCCCTGCCCCATTAAGTGGCCCTTACATCTTTGTCAAAAATTGTTTTACCATATATGAGAGGGGTTTTTTTCTGGGCTATTTTATTTCATTGGTATGTATATTTATCTTTATGCCAGTACCACACTGTTTTGATTGCTATGGCTTTGTAGCAAATTTTGAAGGCAGAAAGTGGAAATCCTCTGGCTTTGTTCTTTTTCAAGATTGTTTTGACTATCAAATGTTCTTAGAGATTACAATTGTATTTTAGGATGACTTTTTCTTTTTTTTGAGAGAAACATTGGGATTTCCACAGGGATTGCATTAAATCTATAAATTGCTTTGGGCAGTATTGGCATCTTAATAGTATTAAGTCTTCCAATCCATGAACAAAGTTCATGTTTTTGTATTTTCATTAATTTCTTTCAGCAATGTTTTGTAATTTTCAGTGTACAAGCCTATTACCTCCTTAGTTGAGTTCATTCCCAAGTATTTTTTAAAATGAAATTGTAAACAGAATTGTTTTCATAATTTCCTCTATGATTGCTCATTGTTAGTACACAGAAATGCAACTTATTTTGTGTGTTGACTTTGTATCATGCTATTTTTCTGAAACCATTTATTAGCTATAATAGTTTTTGTGGAATGGCTAAAGTTGATATGTAAGATCATATTGTCTGTGAACAAACACAATTTTACATCTTCCTTTCCACTTTGGAGTCCTTTTGTATCTATTTCTTGCCCAATTGCTCTTGCTAGAACTTGCAGTACAGTGTAAAATAGAATGGCAAAAAGGGGCATTCTTGTCTCATTCCTAATACTAGAGGAAAAGCTTTTGGTCTTTCATCATTGAGTATAAGGTTTGCTGTGAGTTTTTCATATGTTTTTTATTATGTTGAAACAATTTCCTTCTATTTCTAGTTTTTTTAAGTGTTTTTTTATCATGAAAGATTGTTGAAGTTTATCAATTTTTCTCCATCTCTTGAGATAATCGTGGGGTTTTTTCTTTGTTAATGTGGTATATTACTCAATTTTTATATATTGAAACATTCTTGCATTCCAGGAATAATTCCCATTGGCCATGGTGTATAATATTTTTAATATGCTGCGGAATTTGGTTTGCTAGTATTTTGTTGAGTTTTGCATCAGTGTTCATAAGGGATATTGGCTGTAGTTTTTTGTAGTGTCTTTGTCTGGTTGGGTATCAGGGTAATGCTGGTCTCATAGAATGTGTTAGGGAATATCCACTGCTGTTCAATAGTTTGGAGAAGTTTGAGACGGATTGGAATTAGTTCTTCTTTAAATGTTTGGTAAAATTCACCAGTGAAGTCATCAGGTTCAGGGCTTTTCTTCATCAGGAAATTTTTGATTGATTATTCAATCTCTTCACTGGTGATAAGTCTATTTAGATTTTCTATTTCCTGATGATTTAGTCTTTATAGGTTTTATGTTTCTAGAAATAGGTTATCCAAGTTATCCAATTTGTTGGTGTTTAATTGTTCAGAATACTCTTATATTCTTGGTATTATAGGATCAATAATGTCCCCACTTTTATTTATGATTTTAGTATTTTGAGTATTACCTTTTCTTTTTCTTTAGTCCATCTAGCTATTTATCGATTTTTAAAATCTTTTAAAAAAACTTTTGGTTTTATTAATTTCTGTGTTTTTCTCTAGTTTCTAATTTGTTTATCTCTGATCTATTCTCTATTATTTCCTTTCTTTTGCCAGTTTTGGGTTTAGTTTATTCATTTTTTTTTTTTTTTAGTTCCTTGAGCTGAAAGTTAGATTAATTTGAGTTCTTTGTTTTTTAATGTAAGCATTAATGGCTATAAATTTCCCCCTTAACACTGTTTTCATAGTTTCTCATAAGTTTTGATATGTATGTTTTCATTTTAATTCTTAAGTATTTTCTGATTTCCTTTATGATTCCTTTTTTGTCTCATTGGTTGTTAGAAAGTGTCCTGTTTAATTTCCACAAGTTTATGAATTTCTCCAATTTATTTGGTTGATTTTTAACTTTATCCCATTGTCTTTGGAGAAAATAGATTGTATTATATCTAACTTTTAAAATCAATTGAGACTTAATTTGTAGCCTAGCATATGGTCTGCCCTGAAACATGTCTCCTGTGTAGTTGGAAAGAATGCACATACTGTTATTCTGTAGAATGTACTGTATATGCCTGCTGGGGCTAGTTGTTTTTTG
Source organism: Canis aureus (assembly GCF_053574225.1). Lineage (NCBI taxonomy): Eukaryota > Metazoa > Chordata > Mammalia > Carnivora > Canidae > Canis > Canis aureus. The sequence continues at coordinate 55,026,335 of NC_135614.1, forward strand.
CTGTGTTAAGTCCTCTATTTTCTCATCTTCTGTTTGTTCTTACCATATTGAGAGTGGGGTATTGAAGTCTCCAATTGTGATTTCAGAACTGTCTGTTTCTCCCTTAAATTGTGTTAGTTTTTGCATCATATAGTTTGATTGTTGGTCATTAAGTATGTAAAAATTTATAATTGTTATATCTTCTTGCTGTGTTGAACTTTTTATTAATATGTAATATACTTTATCTCTTGTAACCTTGTTATTCAAGTTTATTTTGTGATATTAGGACAGTTAGCATTAGTTACTATTTGCATGAAATGTCTTTTTCCATCTTTTCACTTTCAATTGAGTTGTGTCTTTAAATCTAAAGTGAGTCTCTTGTAGACAGTGTATGGTTGGATATTGTGTTTGTATTCACTCTGCAAATTTCTCTCTCTTTCTCTGAAAGTTTAATCCATCTACAATTGAAGTAACTACTGATAAGGAGGATGTTACTTCTGTCATTTTGGTATTATTTTCTATAGCCTTTGCAGGTTATTTTTGTCCCTCTATTGCTGCACTAGTGCTGCCTTTTGTGGTAAATTTTCTGTAGTAAAATTTTCTCATTTTTTGGGTATATATCCTGTAGCTATTTCATTGTGATTAATGTGGAGATCATATTTATCACATTTAACATCCTCAAGTTATAACACTGTAATTTGAATTTATGCCAGTTTAACTTCAAGAACAAACAAAGACTGTGCTGCTTTACATCTCCATCTCTACCCCTTTTGGTTATTGATGTCACAAAATCATTTCTTTATATATCTGTGCCCCCAAACATAAGCTAATAAATCTTTTAAATGCATTCATGTCTTAAGCTATGTAGAGAACAACATTTGGAGTTACAAACCATTGGTACAATAATATTGGCTTTTAGATTAATTGTTTCTTTAAGATGTATTAGCCTCTTAAATCATTTAGAAAACAATGTAGTTACAAGCAATTGTTATAATACCACCTATTATTATTGCCTATGTATTTGCCTTTATTGAAATCTTTATTTCTTCATACAGCTTCATGTTATCTCTAGAGTCCTTTTATTTCACCCCATAGGACTCCTTTGAGCACATCTTGCAGGAGGGGTTAAGTGGTAACAAAGTCTCTCAGCTTTTACTTTTCTGGGAATTTCTTATTTTCTTCCTCATATTGGAAAAACAGTTCCATGAGATAGGATACTTGGCTGACAGTTTTCTTCTTTCAGTAGTTTGAATATATGGGCCTATTGTCCTCTGATCTCCAAATTTTCTAAGGGGAAATCTGGTAGTATTATTGAGACTATCTTGCATGTCATGAGTCACTTTTCTCTCCTGCTTTTAAGATTCTCTCTTTGTCTTTCGACAATTTGATTATAATGTGTCTCAGTGTGAGTCTCTTTGAGTTCACTTTAGTTGGAGTTCTTTGAGATTCTTGCATATTTGTGTTTATGCCTTAGATCAAATATGAGGATTTTTCAGCTGGTATTTCTTTAAATATTCTCTGCCCCATTCTTTCTCCATTTTTTCTTCTGGAACTTCCACAGTGCTTATGTTGGTTCACTTAATGGTGTCCCATAGACACTTTATTCTGTTTGCTTTTCTTAAATCTTTTTTTTTCTTTCTGTTCCTCAGCTCCAATAATTTCAGTTGTCTTATCTTCAAGTTCATTGACTTTCTTCTGTCCATTCAAATCTGCCTTTGAATATCTCTAGTGAATTTTTCATTTCAATTATTGTACTTTTCGGCTCCAAGTTCTCTTTTTGGTTTCTTAGGTTTTCTATCTCTTTGTTGATGTTTTCATTTTGTTCACACATTATTTTCTTGACTTTGTCTATATCTTTCTTTAGTTCTTTGAGTGATTTCAGACAATTTTTAAAAGGTCTTTATCTAGTATATCTGTCATTAGATATTTTTTCAAGGACAGTTTCTGTTGATTTTTTTTTCCTTTAAATGGAGCATTTCCATTAATTGTATTTTTTTGTATATTCTTTTTATTGGAGTTCAATTTGCCAACATACAGCGTAACACCCAGTGCTCATCCCACAAGTGCCCCCCTCAGTGCCTGTCACCCAGTCACCCCACCTCCCACCTGCCTCCCTTTCCACCACCCCTTGTTCGTTTCCCAGAGTTAGGTGTCTCTTATGTTCTGTCACCCTCACTGATATTTCCCACTCATTTTCTCTTCTTTCCCCTTAATTGTATGTCTTGTGATTTTTGTTGTTGTTGTTGTTGTTGTTGAAGCTGGGCTTTTGAATTTATAACATGGTAACTCTGAAATCAGAGTCCCCCTGTTTCCCAGGGTTTTCTGTTTTGTGTTATTGTTTTTGCTTCTTGGTGGTGGTGGTGGGTGGGTGGGGGGTTGATTGTTGTAGGCTGTTTCTGTGCCAAGGATCAGTCTGAGGTATAAACTTAAGGTCTTCTCGGGTATTTTCTGAGTTTTCCGCTGGACATGTGCAGTCACTTTCTAGTTCTCCTCCTATATGCAGTTGTTTTTGAATGTCTTAGTCTTTAAAGTCTAGCTTCCAAAAGGAGGGAAAGAGTTAAATGAATGGGGTTGGAGGAAGGGTGCTAGCTTCTTAAATACCTTGGAAGTCCATTTCAGCTGGAGGGAGAGGGCCTTGCAACAGTGGAGGAAGTGCAAAATGAAGGGATGCCTGCCTCTTGGTCTGTACTTCTGTGGTCAGAAGCCACAATAGGTAATCAGCACAGATTCCAAATATTTTGAGGACAAAGTCCTTTTTGCCTACCTTGGCTCATGTAAGCTGCTAATAACTGAAATTGCCAGAAATTTGGCACAATTTACAATCCAAGCTTTCCTCTGGAAGTTGCAATCCTTCACTCCCTCTGCAATGGTCTAAGTGAAGATATTCTGACATCTTCCCTTTCCTTATTTGATCTAACTGGATGTCATTTGCAAATATGAAGCTACTGGTCTTTGATGACAATTTTATATCCTACTATGTTACTGTATTATCTTATTGCTTGTGTTAAATTTATCTTTTAGTCTTTTGGTCTTTCCATTTGTAATATATGATGTCATCTGTGAATTGGAGTAAATTATACTTCTTACCCATTTCTTATGCTTTACATTACTTTCTTTTGCTTGTTGTGTTGACTCATACCCCTAAATTAATAGTATTGAAGACATTGAGCATTCCTGCCTTGTTCTTGATTTTGCTATGAATACTTCTAATATTTCCCCCATTAAGTAAGGTCATGGTTTATGACAGAGCTGTGTGTATGCATATGGCTGTATGCTCTGGTGTCTATTATGTAAGGAAGTATATATCATTTTCTATTCTAGTTGAATGATTATTTTGAAATTCAATAGTTTATATTATTTTCCTTCTTAACTCTATTAATATGGCATATAATTAATAGATTAACAAATATTACAATAACCATCCATTCCTGGAAGATTTTTATTAAGAGTGTTGAAATTCTTTTTGCTAATGTTTTATTTTTGTGTAAGTGAAATTGGATTGTGAGATTTGTAGTACCTTTATGATGTATTTATCAGATTTTGCTTTATTAAAAAAGAAGTGGAAGACTTTTTTTTTTTAATTTCTGGAATGATTTGTGTGACAATGAGACTCTCTGGTAGAAGTTCTGATAAAATTCCCCTGTGAAAACATCTGAGTTTGTTTTTTTCCCATCTTCTTTTCTTCTTAAAAAAAAAAGTATATAACATCTTACTTTCAGGTATACTTTCTCAATATTTGCATACATTACAGAGTGATGAGCACAATAAGCCCACTTACAATCCATTGCCATAAAATTGACCTCCTTCACCTTTTTAGCCTCTCCCCCAATCCTTTTTCTCTCTGATGACCGCTAATCTCTTTTCTGTATCTGAGTTGAGAACACAAAAATCCCTCACAAGGAGTATCTCAGGTCGTTCCTAGCCCTCTAGGCCCCCTGTACATAAGCACTGTTGATTTCCAAAGCCATACATTTTGGGGACTTGATTTTACTAGTTTGTATTCCAAGGATTGGGTGATTGATATAGGCCACAAATAAAACCCTCCCCACTTAGAAAGAGGCTTTGAACTTCTTGGATTCCTCCCTATTGTATGTTGATGCATTGGGGGTAGAGTTTTTGGCAGGACCCAGTCTCTGCCCCTCCTACCCATCTTGATGTGACTGTTTTAATCCTTGTTCCAGAGGGAGCTGTTCAGCTAGTTTTTAGTTTATATTTTCAGTGGGAGTTATTCTACATGTAGTTGTAGATTTGGTATGTCTGTGGGAGGAGGTGAATTCAGAGTCTTCTTACACTGCCATCTTGGACTACACACTTCCCCTGGTGTTTTTGAAAGGTTGATAATTTCTCAATTTCCTCTATGAAAATTTGAGTATTTTTAACTTAACTGGTTCAATTTTGGCAAATTATATTTTACTTGGAAATTATCCATTTTTATATATTCTAAGTAAGAAAACTCACTTTAAGTGGAATAATAACTTTAACATTTCACAATTAAAGTGAAATTTTGCCACTAAATACATTTGGTGAGCTTTTTGGATTTCAGAATTATGGATAAAGGATTGTGGATAGAAGTATAGTTCCTCCTTGTTTGTATGCTTTCGATTTTCTGTAAAGTTGTGTAAATACCTTTTGAAGACCTTTTTAAGATTTCTTCTATTTCAGGGCTTACTACCTCCTTGTGATTTATTAGTTATATTTGTTTTCTTCCTCTCTTTTTATTTCTTGATTGAGAAGCTATTTTGTTGATTTTCAGTGAGCTAGCATTTTGAGATTTCAACTTCATTGATTTATACTTTATTTTTTCCTTTTTTTTCCTGATTTCTTCTGTTTCCTTTATTGTACTTGTCTTTTATATTGGGAATTAAATTCATCCGCTTTTGTTGGTCATTCTTTGTCAATTTTCACATATAGAGAATTGGCCTTTTTAATATGTAAATTCAGGTCTAGTTTAACATTTGGGAAGTTTTTAGTAACTAAGAGTTTTAAACTTAGTTCCATTTCACATTTCACACCTATTTCACATCCACAATATGGTTGTTTTGTCTTCAAGGACTCCGATAACGTTTTTATGTCTTAGTTTTTCTTCTGTGCCTATTACTTTTTCTTTGATTCATTGTACCTCTATTTTATTTTTCATTCTTTGGGTATTTCCTATGCACCAAGTCATCTCCACCACATGCCCTCCCGCTGCCCCCCCCACCCCAGACACAAGATTTGTCTTCCAGATTTGCCACCTTTGTTCCTGAGCAACTGCAGACTTTTTCCTTTCTCCAGTGTTATGATGCACCAGATCTCCAGCCTGTTTTAGGGACTTTGCCACTCAGTGTGGGGCTTTCTTTCTATAGAAGAAATTTTGTTGATGTTTCACTTGTTAGTGTCCCTCTGTGATCTCTCATTTCCCACTTAGTCTGTGTATGATTCTGCTCTGACACAAGATCGTACTTTGTACTGTTGGCTTCAGAATGTTTATTTCCCTACATAAATATAGCTTGACATTTAAAGCGTTATCTCTTTCCTAGTAAAACAAACAAACAAACAAAAAAAAAAACAAGGATTTTGTTTCTGCTTTGTTGATTGGAATGGCTTTTGAAGAATAGGAGGAAAGATTCTGATTTCTGTAGTGTCTACCATGTCTATGGAATACTTAGAAATCAAGATTTCATTTTCAGTAATGGTTTCTGCTGCTAAGACCTACAAAGTAAGCTTGAAATTACTTATTTAACAACCCATGTTTGAGGGACCAGTAAAATACCTCAATGGCTTATATTTAACTATCTCTAGTAAATTAAGTTCATTAACTACTGCTTTAACCCATTATAAAGTTACTTTTGTTGTTGTTGGTAATAAAGTTTTAACTTGTCTTTGTTTTTATTGAAGTATAATTGACCTATAATATCCTCTTAGTTTCAGGTGTACATCATAGTGATTTGGTATTTTTATATTTTATATCTAATATATATTTTATATCTAGTGTATAAAATATATTTTATATATCATGAAATGATCCCCATAAGTCTAGTTACCATCTGTCACCATACAAGATTATCAGAATGTTATTTCTTATTAAGTACATTATATTCCTATGACTTATTTATTTAATTAAAAATGATTTATTTATTTATTCATGAGAGACACAGAGGCAGAAACATAGGCAGAGGGAGATGCAGGCCCGCTGTGGGGAGCCTGATGTGAGACTCGATCCCAGGACCCCAGGATCACAACCTGAGCCATAGGTAGACACTCAACCACTGAGCTACCCAGGTGTCCTGATTTATTTATTTTATAACTGAAAGTTTCTACCTCTTAGTTCTTTTTACCTATTTCATCCATTCACCCAAACTCCTCCCCTCTCTGGCAACCAACAATTTATTTCTGGTATCTGTGAGTCTGTTTCAGCTTTTTTTTTGTTTGTTTGTTTTTGTTTTTGTTTTTTCATTTATTTTATTTTTTAGATTCCACATACAGGTGAACTTATATGGTATTTGTCTTTCTGTGTCTGGCTTATTTCCACTTAGTGTAATGTCTTCTAAGTCCATCTATGTTGTCTCAAATAGAAATATTTTGTTCTTTTTTATGGCTGAGTAATATTCCATTGGTTTTATACTATATTTTCTTTATCCATTCATCCAAAAGTAACACTCAGATTTCCTCCATATCCTGGATTTTGTAAATAATGCTGCAATGAACATAGGGCTGCATATATCTCTTTGAACTGGTGTTTTCATTTTCTTTGGATAAAAACCCCAAAGTGGGCTTGCTTGTTATAAAGTAGTTTTATTTTTAAATTTTTGAGGAACCCCTATAATGTTTTCTGTAGTGGATATACCAATTTACATCCCTCCACAATGTAAAAGGTTTCCCCTTTTCCACATCCTTGACAACACTTGTTATTTCTTGTCTTTTGATAATGGCCATTCTGACAGGTGTCAGATTATATATCACTGTGGTCTGAATTTCTGGTTTTTGGAAGTTTTTAAATTACTGTTTCAATTTTATTACTTGTAATTGGTCTATTCAGGCTTTCTATTTCTTTGTGATTCAATCTTGGAAGGCTATGTATTTCTAGGAATTTAATTACTTTTTCTAGATTTACCAATTTGTTGACAAATGATTTTTCAGAATAGCTTCTTGTGATCCTTTGTGTGTCTATGGTGTCAGTTGTAACATCTCTTTAATTTTATAGTTTTATTTGGCACTCCTCTCTTTTTTCTTGATGAATCTGGCTAGAGGTTTATTGACTTTATGTTTTCAACAAACCAGGTTGAGATTCATTGATCTTCTCTAATGTTTCTTTTAATCTCTATTTTATTTATTTCCACTGATCTTTATTATTTCCCTTCTACTAACTTTGGAATTTGTTCTTTTTATAGTTCCTATAGGTCTAAAGTAAGATAGTTTATTTGGGATTTATCTTGTTTCTTGAAGGAAGCTCACGTCACTATGAACTTGCTTCTTAGAACTGTTTTGGCTAGGGATCCCTGGGTGGCGCAACGGTTTGGCGCCTGCCTTTGGCCCGGGGCGCGATCCTGGAGACCCGGGATCGAATCCCACGTCGGGGTCCCTGCATGGAGCCTGCTTCTCCCTCTGCCTGTGTCTCTGCCTCTCTATCTCTCTCTGTGTGACTTATCATGAAATAAATAAAAATTAAAAAAAAAAAAAAAAAAGAACTCCTTTGGCTATATCCCTAGATTTTGGAAAGTTGTGTTTCCATTTGTATTTCTTCCAAGGTATTTTTTATTTCCTCTTTGATTTCTTCAACCCATTGGTTGTTTAGTAGGATGTTGTTTATTTTCCCTATGTTTGTTATCCTAGTTTTCTTTTTGTGATTGATTTCCAGTTTCATATCGTTGTGGTCACAGAAGATGCTTGATAAGACTCCTATCCTGAATTTATTGAGACTTCTTTTGTGGACTAACATGTGATCTCTCCTAGAAAATGTTTCATGTGCACTTGAAAGTGTATTGCAGTTTGAGGATGAAATGTTCTGTATATGTCTCTTAAATCCATCTGGCCTAATGTCTCTTAAGGCCAACATTTCATTATTGTATTTCTGTCTGGATAATCTATCCATTGATGTAAGTGTAGCATTAAAGTCTCTTACTATTATATGTTACTATCAATGTCTCCCTCTATGTCTGATAATATTTGCTTTATATATTTAGATGCTCCTATGTAGAGTACGTAAGTATTTATGAATGTTTTATCCTATTCTTGGATTGATCCTTTTACTATTATGTAAGCCCTTCTATGTCTTTTGTTACAGTCTTCTTTTAAAGTCTCTTTTGTCTTAAATGAGAATTTCTACTCCAGCTTTCTTTCTATTTCCATTCACATGGAATATCTTTCTCTATCCTTTTACTTTCTTTTTTTTAAAGATTTTATTTATTTATTCATGAGAGACAGTGAGAAAGGCAGAGACATAGGCAGAGGTAGAAGCAGGCTCCATGCAGGGGATCTGATATGGGACTGGATCCTGGCACCACGGGATCATGCCCTGAGCCAAAGGCAAGTGCTCAACTGCTGAGCCACCCACCCAGGCATCCTGTCATCCTTTTACTTTTAGTATGTGTGTTTAGATCTGAAGTGAATCTCTTGTAGGCAGCATATAAATAGGACTTGTAGGCAATATAAAAATAGGTCTTGTATTTTTATCCATTCAGCCACACTATATCTTATCATTGGAAAACTAAGTCCATTTACAGGTAAAGTAATTTTTTAAAAAAAGATTTCATTTATTTATTCATGAGTGGCACACACAGAGAGAGGCAGAGACACAAGCAGAGGGAGAAGCAGGCTCTGTGCAGGGAGCCCGATGTGCGACTCCATCCCAGATACTGGGATCATGCCCTGAGCTAAAGGCAGATGATCAACCTCTGAGCCACCCAGGCGTCCCGGTAAAGTAATTATTGATAGGTATGTACTTATTGCCATTTTGTTAATTTTTTTTTCTGGCTCTTTTTGTAATTTTCTCTGTCTTTTGTTTTTTGTTTTGTTTTTGTCTGTTTTTTTTTTTGTTGTTGTTGTTGTTCTTTTTATCTCTAGTGGTTTGATGGTTTTCTTTATTGTTTGGGTTCCCTTCTCTTTATTTTTCTTATATCTATTAAAGGTTTTTGGTTTTTAGTTACCATGAGGTTCATATATATTGACCTCTATATTTAGCAGTCTGTTTTAAGTTGATAGTTGATTAAGTTCAAATGCATTCTAAAAACACTTCTATCTCCACCCCCTGCCCCAATCACCATATTTTGTTTTAAGATCACATTTCATACTTTTTTATTATGTGTATCAATTAACTACTTATTGTAGTTATGGTTGATTTTACTATCTTCCAACTAGCTTTTTAAGGGCTAATCTACTACCTGTACTATTTGCCTTTACCAGTGAGACTTTTTTCCTTAATATATTTTCTGATTTCTAGTTAAGGTTTTTCCTGCTTAAAGAAGACCAACCTTTAACGTTTCTTGTAAGACCAATTTACTGGTGATGAGCTGCGTTAGTTTTTGCTTATCTGGGAAAATCTTTATTTCTCCTTCAATCCCAAATGATAACCTTTCCAGATAGAGTATTCTTGATTGTAAGTTTTTCCTTTTTAATACTTTAAATATATCCTGTCACTCTCTTCTGGTCTGCAAAATTTCTTTTGAAAAATCAGCTGATAGACTTATGAGGTTTCCATTGTAAATGATTCTTTTTCTCTTGCTGCCTTTAGATTCTCTCTTTAAATTTTGCCATTTTAGTTATAGTGTGTCTTGATGTGGATCTTTTTGAGTTCATATTATTTATTTCCTGGACCTGTATGTCTGTTTTCTTCTCCAGGTTAGGGAGATTTTCAGCCATTATTTCTTCATAGAGATTTTTTATTTCTTTCTCTCTCTTCTTCTGGGACATTTGTAATATGAATATTAGCACACCCCCTGTTGCCCAGAGATTCTTTAAATTATCTTTATTTAAAAACATCTTTGTTTTCTTCTTCTGATTGGGTGATTTCCACTCTTCTATCTGCCACATAGCTGATCTGTCCTGAATCATCTAATGTGCTATTGATTCATTCTAGTATATTTTTTATTTTTGTTATTGTGTTCTTTAGTTCTGATAGTTTTTCTCTTATATTTTCTAACTATGTTGAAATTCTCACTCTGTTCTTCCATTCTTCTCCTGAGTTTGGTGAGATTTCTATGATGATTAATTTTAACTCTTCATCAGGTAAACTACTTTTCTCCATTCATTAGTTGTTTTTTTCTCCGTGGGTTTTATCTTGTTCTTTTCTTTGGAATATATTTCTCTGTCTCATTTTGTTTGACTTTTTCTGTGTTTGTTTCTATAAATTAGGTGGGAGAGCTATCTCTTTTGGTCTTGGAAGAGAAGTTTTCCCTGTGTACACTGCATGTACCTGGATGCTTTGGCAGAAAGCTGGAGCTGGTACAGATAGGGGCTGGTGGGGTTCCAGGGCATTCCACATGCAGACTGCCTTGGCAGGATGGCTGAGGCTGGAGTGGTTACTGGCCAGCATGTTTTAGGGCATGCGTGCTAGGACCATTGTGATAGGAGAGCTGGAGTGGATGTGGGCCAGAAAGTCCAGTGGTGTCCTATACAAGGGCCACCATGGTAGAACAGTTAGAGAAGGCTTGGGCTGGGGAATCTCAGAGAATTGTACTGGGGCTGCCTTCATGGGATGGCTGGGTCAGGTGCAAGCAGGAGAGTCATGCAACATGCTATGCTGGAGCTTCCTTGGTGGGACATCCAGATTGGGGCAGATGAGGGGCCCAGAGCATGCCAGAGTGGCCCTGACAGGCCAGCTAGAACATCCAGACCCTACTGTTGCCTACATTATTGAGGTGGAGAGAAAATGTAAAATATTATGCTGGTTGGGGCCTCTGACCCTGGAGAGGTCCAGCAGTTCTCAACCCATTTTGGCAGGCATTCTAAGGTTAGTAAATAGATCTTCTTCACTTATAGTCTAGTTGCTTTTTAAACCAGTACTGTTTTCACTGTGCCCCAGGGTGGGTGAGTCTGTGCATGAGCTCAGTGATATCCTTCCCTACTTCAGGCCCCTGCATGAGGGATGGGTTTCCTATTATTACCATGTCTTTGTCTCTCTTACCCTTCTCTATGTAGCCCCTCTGGCATTTGTTGTGCAGAAGTTGTTTGATCAATGCTCAGTTGTTCTTCAGGAGGACTTGTGCTATTTCTATGTGTAGATTTGGTATTTCTGGGGAGGAGGTGAGTTCAGGCTCTTTCTACACTTGGACCCTCACTTGTCTTTGGACAAAATATTTCTCTCTAGAGTGTTTGGTGATAATATCTAAACTCAAACCTTTGGGGTTGCATAAAGCAAGTGTAAACTTTCTAGCCACTGGGTTTTACAGCATTTGATGATTAAAAATCATGATCACAAGTGTTCCCTTTTTTTAGAGTAAATGATTTTAATTCAACCTTTTTGTTGCTGCTAGGTATAGAAATGCAGTTTAATATATGATCACATTATAGGAGTGAGTCTGTGCTTATTTCATTAGTTATATTTAACTAGACTGTTATCTCCTGAAAGAGCATTCTATATATCCTGTCTTAATTTGGAGATGCCTATTTTCTTTATCCAACAAAATTTAAACCTATTTTTTATAAAACTGAAGTTTGGTTTTTAGAACTCTCATTATTTACATGTATGGTATAATTCCAAGTCCTAGAAAACCCACAACTTTACAAGTTAAAACCTGAATAGTTGTGCCTCTTTATCTTTAAAAATGTTCATTTTGAGCATTTTACTGGAAGATTCCAACTAAGAAGTTACTAGTAGATATAAAAACAGTGCAATAATAATGACTTATAATTAAAAGAAGGCCAATAAACTTGTTAGTTTTTTATATTTACTGTTAAGATCAATAGAGAACTAGAGCCGATACTTGTTTTAACTTCATCTGGCTTTCTTACCTCAGCTTTTTATGAGTTTCTCAATCACTTTACTTGTCTGCAGTAGGAGGATTTTATTTGCTGATAAGGATTGTTAACCAGTTTCAAAGTTGGAGGAATGAAGTTACCGTTACACACAAGGCGGTGTGTCATACTGGGCTAAACTGATTCCTGTCTTTAATAAAACTAGTAACGAAAGGACAAAGCCAAGACTAATGGGAAGCATCCTACAGGGCAAGTCCCACAGCGGGGTAGAATAGAGAACTAAGCAAAGGGAAATGTTTTTATAACAAATGAAAGTGTTGACTTTCTTGTATCACTTGCTTGTTTTCAGAGTAAAGCCTCAAAAACACTAATTAAAAGATAATTTGTAGGAAATGCAAACATGAAAACTTATCCCAAGCTAGTCTTTTAATTTGCTGACCCTAGAGTTACCAAGGAAGTTAATAGCTTTTATATAACATGCTACCCAATTTGCTTCACTGCTGAAAATTAGTTCTCAGAGAGCCTGCATCTATTTTTGTATTTACTCAGAAGTAAGTCTTGAGGGTCTGTCACACTGTCCTCCCTCAACAGCTAGATTTCTGGCTGTAATGCAGGTAGCCCTCCAGGTATCATTGTTCTACTGGGTTTACTTCATCTACCAGTGACTGCTTGCTGCTATCACTGCTCATGCTCAAGAGAGGGGCTACTGCTCTTCTGCTTTAACTCTGGGCTTAGACCCTACTAACTCCACCCCCCAGTGCCATCAAGGCAGATTTTTACCCAATGTTTAGCAGTAACTGACAGAATTTGGGAAACACTCAGAGTAACAATGAATCAGTCTAGCATTAGCCAGCATGTGTCCTTGACTTGTTCTTGGCTCACGTCCATGTGGCCAGAACAAGTTTGTTTCCCATGATTAAAAACTATGACTTTGTGCTTCAAGAGTAAAGGCCAAATTGATATCCTATTCCTTCTTTTTTTTTCTTCTCTTATACTCTAACGAGAGAAGAGTAAATCTTCCTAATTTCTGCTCTATAATTAGTATTTTTACAGGATAATTGACAGAATGAACATTCATTCTCTTCCAGGTTGTAAGTACCTTACCTTTCACACATCTGGGCTATTCAGTCTTAAAGAGCACCCGTGAGCTCTAGGAGGGGCAATACCAACTCAGTCCAGGTTTTTTGCAGCCTCATCAAAGATTCAAATCTCATCTTGATAGCTTTCTAGAATGGTGAGTACATGAAGAAGGAAATGAGAGAAGAGACTCCATCAGGCTGGAATGATAGAATTTATTGAAAGATGGTCTCCTATACAAATTGCCTCCTAAACATGTGTCTGTTATTAATAATTACTCAATCTTTCTTCACTTTTAATCCTGATTTCTAATTTATCTTTTCTTTTATTCACATTACCTATCCCTTCCTTTTTGTTTATAAATCATAATCCTTTTTCATTTTCTCCTATCAAATTATAGTTTAGACATGAAGGTAATATAAGTGATCTATTTGTCTATTCTTCCCTTTGGGCAATAATAACTGTAATTTAAAAGTAAAAAAATGTCACTCTTCCCTTTAATAATTTTATTTTGCCATCACCTCAAACCGAGTTTATCTCTTCCATTTATAACTCCCTCAAGTCATGCTGTGGATATAATAATCTTCTGCCTTAAAATGTATAAATGGGAAATTATTTAATATATATCTCAATGGACATAATTTAAAGTTATTATATGAGCAGTTAATTATATTAAGGAGATTACCAAAAATTTCACTAACAAATAAAACCAAAATAAAACAAAACAAGGCATGAATTTTTCTTCTGTTTAAGTTTTTGTTGTCAAACTTATTACAATCCCGAAGAATTTACAATGTTGAAAGTATTTGGAAATACTATTTCCGTGAATATATAAAAAGTAACAACAGCTAAATCTATACACACAGTACAAGGAAAATGCAGATGTATTTTATGTATTTATGTATTTTATGGCAGACACTACTATTTTAAATAAATCTGTTTGATAATGAAAACTTTTTTTAACCTTTGGGAAACATCATAATATTTTCATAATAATATTAAAATTCTAAGGGTGCCTTGGTGGCTCAGTCAGTTAAGTGTCTGCCTTCAGCTCAGGTCATGATACCAGAGTCCTGAAATAGAGCCCACCTAAGGTTACTTGCTTAGTGGGGAGTCTGCTTCTCCACCCCCCCCTTACTCCTCCCTCCCACTAGTGTTATGTCTTTCTCTCTAATAAATAAATAAAATATTCAAAAAATAATACTAAGATGTTGGACATCTGGGTGGCTCAGTGGTTGAGCATCTGCCTTTGGCTCAAGGCGTGATCCCAGGGTCCTGAAATAGAGTCCTGCATCAGGCTCCCCACAGGTGACCCTGCTTCTCCCTCTGCCCATGTCTCTGCCTATCTCACTGTGTCTCTCACAAATAAATAAATAAAATGTTTAAAAATAATAGTACTAAGATGATATTTTGTACAGCATTTGACTTTTGTACTGGTGGTACAAAAATAATAATATAAAAACTGCTGATGCCTTAGAAGAAATCAAGGCAGTGGCACAAATCTTATTAGTAATCATTAAATTCTTTACAAATACACATGTACCATGCATAATATATAACACACACATATACATCTATGCATATGTATATATGGTTCATGCTCATTATTTGCTCCAATTATATTCTATAAAGTTATTATGAAGATGAGTTAGTGAATACTGTGCCATTGCTCTTAGTGGAAATATAATGTTAGGTTCCTGCAAGTCTCTCAATACAACATTTTTGCCAACCATCAATATATAACTTTATTTTATGTGTGTGTCTGTTTAAAGACACCTTATTTAATATATTATTCACTTATTAACATTGAACTCATGGACAACAGAATTATAACTCATACTTGAAGGAAGCTTGTCTAATACACATATTTTAGACAACACATACCAGCTTTCTTGTACCAAGGGACACTAGAGAGACTTTTTGTCTTATGCTTGAGGCCATTTTAAACCACAAAATCATCACCAACAAAAAGCATGAAAATGCAGAAACACAGTAAATAGACTGTGAAAAGGACACTTGCTTACACTATGAGAACTGAAACAAGAAGAAAAGCTTATCTTGCCTTGTTCCAGCTTATGTAGCAATGTGTACATCAGATGGCTCAAATTTTCACCATAGTGTACATGTCTGTGAATGACCATGAATGTATCACAAGTATTGACTTTGGAGTTACAAGTAAGTTTTAGTGAGTAGACAAGTTCACAAATAAAGATTTGTGAATGAGGATTGATAATATGTATTTATGTAAATACATGTGTATAACAATTTCACTTAAGAATGTGATGAAGCATTAAAATGTTAATTAAGTTTTAATCTCCTATAAAATATCTTTTTAATATGCTGGGTGATGAAATGGGAATTCTGCATAAAACAGTTTTGCTAGATACCAAAAACACATGTGTGATTGGTCTGCAAGCTCAACTGGCCACTGATTGCATGGAACACCATAATTACTTGAGAGAATATCTTAGAATATCTGTTTTTCAGTCTTCATTATTTGGTAAATATTATCCTGAAAATGAAAAAAGTGAGCCTGTTACTAAAACAAATTGACAGTATTTGTCGCCATTGATGAAATTCAAGTTTTAGCAAGCACGTTTCTGCCACTATGAATTTGATAGCCTCTCAATAGTTAGACTTCTAGCAAGAGAATGACAGTGATATTAATGAATGCGGGTTTTTTTAAACATTATATAATGAACTAAAAAAAAACATTATATAATGAACTATTTCAACTATTTCATTGAAATGGTGTGTATATTGGTCAGCCAATACTTTCCAAATGACCAGTGCATAATGTTACAAATATTTCAAGAGTAAAAAAAATAGCTCCCTGAAATTAAATGTGACAAAGTAAAAAATGTTCATTGATACAGTTTTGGATTTTACATTGCAACTAATATTTAAGAAACTGTTTCTCTTTTGAGTTTAGGTGTGGTACCAAAGGAGGAAATCCACAATTATATGGAAAGACTATTAAAACACTCTTCCATTTTTTATCTATGTATTCTGCATGAGGCTAGATTTTCTTTATATATTTCAACCAAAACAATATATGGCAATAAGATTGAATGCAGAATCAGATAACAGAAAATCCAGTTCTACTCTATTAAGATAGACATTAAAGAGATTTGCAAAAATGTAAAATAGTGCTACTCTTCTACCAGTTTTTGCTATAATCTTGAGGAATTTACAATGTGGAAAGCATTTGGAAATACTATGTCAATGAATGTATATATATGTGTGTATATATATATATATCTCCAATGTGTGTGTGTGTGTGTGTGTGTGTGTATGTATATATATACCCAAACGTAATATCCGTCTCTAGAGTGAGTGGAATAGTTTGTAGTAAACCATTTCTCTAGAACAACAAGAAAACTCAACAAAATACAAAAATAGTAACATGTTTGAAAGAATCAGAGAGCTACCAAGTCGACTAGGAAATGAGGTGCCAGGATTCAAAAAAGAAAGGAAACACATGGAGTGGGTTTTGACATTCTATGATGCTTTATTCCTCACAGCATCTGCTGATTCATAGTTGGCATGGGTAGAGAGGCTGAGAAACTGAGTAGAGCTTTTAACAATCTTAGGGGCATGGCGAGACAAAATTGGATTTTGAGCCTGGTAAGTCAGCTATGAGTTGAGAGGTTAAGATCTCAGAGAAATAGGAAAATATCATGAATCCAATATTCTGTACCAGTTTTCTCCTTGGAGCATTCTCCAACTTGCAAGGTGTAGCTGCAAAGAAACCAAAAAGCAAGCAGACTTGTCAGCATTCTCTTTATGTTGGAAAGAATAAAAATTGTAGTTCAGGACCTGCCAAGGTAAAGGTGCTTTGGTAGTAAACACTCAGGACTTTCAGTTGGGATCCCTGAAGGACTATTCCTCAGGAATAAAGATGAAGCAGAAATAGATCAGCTCCACAAAGACTGAAATCCAGCCTTGATTTTCTTAGTTCTTGATTGGGTGAAGGTGGGAAATTTCTGCTTTAATTACCTGCCAGGGACTTAAAATTTTTTTTCCCTGAAGAATTAAAACATTATTTAGTGCTTCAAGTAAGAAAATAGACAATAGATTGGTGATCTAAATACTGGGATTATCAGGTGCTAACTTTAAAATAATGGAAAAATTAACCATAAACTTGGAATTTATTCATTTTTGTGTTATATAGAAATACTAGAAAGTTACAATAATTGAAATTAAGAACATAACTGGTAGGTTGAATACCAGATTAGACATAGCTCATCTGGAAAATATTAAAAAACATATCCACACTCAGCTACGTGAGAACCATGTGTACAAAGATTGAATAAAAGGTTAGTGAAAGATAAAATGTTTCATGTTTATGTGACATATGGGAATGTAATATTTCTATTCTATCTTTTGTAGTTGAGAGTTTTGCTTTTCCTAAATATTATTAGTGTTAAAGATGTATATCAAAGAGGTATTTATTGATTTGACATTCCCTGAAATTTCATGTGTTATATTTGTTTACTTAGCCTTTTTTATTATGGAAGATTTCAAACAAATACAAAAATAGAAATAATGATCTTGAATTACAATTGTTAGTACAAGGCTAATTTTGTCTTAACTGTATCCTCATCTGTGGGTTATTTTGCACAGCTACTAGGTATCATGTGATTTTATCTTTATCTTAGGATATATCACAAAATATAAGAACCACTTTAAAATAGTCCTAATACTATTACCATGTCTTAAAAAACAAACACCAAAGTCTTCAGTAAATTATGGAGAATGGTTGCTAATGGGTACAGTTTCTCTGTAGATTGATAAAAATATTCTGGAATTATAGAGTGGTTGATGGTTGCACAACTTTGTCAATCTATTTAAAACCACTGAATTGTAAGCAAAAAAGGGTAAACTTTTATATGTGGATTATCTCAATTAGAACAAAAAATAATTCCATTTTAATATCAGATATGGAATTTTAAGTTAGAAGTTTCAATTATTATTTTATATCCCTAATATTGTTCTCCTTTATGGAGTTTATTTAGAGAATGTCTAGGATCCTTGATGAGGTTACCTCTAAGAAAGCCATATTTCATTAAAAAATAATTTTTTATGTAGGCTTTTGGAAAGGGTGTTATTTTTTTTATACATAGATACAAACTCATAAAATGAACTTCAACACGAAACACCTAAACGTTGATGTCAATCTAGTTTTCAGGAATGCTAAGACCTATTAGGTCTTAATTCTTTTATTTTACAGTTTATCAAACAATACTGGCTATGGATTTAGAATCCTCAGCCATACTAGAAATGAAGTCATCCACAACTGAAATTGGTTTCCAAGAGTCTGTAACTCTGTATTTTGCAGTTTTTGCAATATAATGGCAATGACAACAGCTACTATTACTAGGTAATATTTGATAACTTATATAAGAGGTATAAAGTGCAAAATGCCCTCTACATTTTTATTTACTTAATTTTAATTATTAAAATAGAGCTGGCGTGCAATATTATATTAGTTTCAGGTATATAGCAGTGATTCAGCAATTCTACATATTACACAGTGGTCACCGTAGTAAGTATAGTTACCATCTGTTACCATGCAATGTTATTGAAGTCATATTGACTATATTCCCTATGCTGTACTGTTCATCCCTATGACTTCTTTATTTTCTACTGGACATTTATACTTCTTAATCACCTTTACCTGTTCTGTTCATCTCCCTCTTCTCTTTGGGAATCACCAGTCTGTATTTATGAGTCTGTTTCTGGTTTTTATTTTTTATATTCTACATGAAAGTGAATTCATATGATATATTTTTCTCTGTCTGACTTATTTCACTTAGTACCCCGTGCTAAGTGCTTTAAATTCATCATCTTATGGAGTCCTCGTGACTACTTTATAGGAGTGTAAAGATATTAAAATAATCTTATTGCCTTTTAAGGCTAGTAGTTGGCCAGTTCCAGCATTCAAAAGCTGAGGTGTTCAGCTAAACCTGGCTGGTAACCACTCTAGTACATTTCTACAATTAACACAGCCTTCTGGTTTCCCAACTTTAGTGAGAAACCCTTTGGGCCTTTTGTCATGAGTTAGTCATAGAATAAGGGAATGCAATTCATGGAAGTTCTAGTTAATACCATGTGTTATATCCAGTAGAAGCATTGAGTCAATTAAGAATATTAGGAGCTTAGGTTTTGTTTATAAGTGTTTTGGTGTGTGGCATATAAGCACCGTTTTATAAAATGCTTTCAGTTCCTTATACAAGTCCTGACAAAAAGCCATTTCTATGCATTTTACCCTAAAAAGTATAAAATACTAGTTAGACATCCTTTATTATTCTCCTAATCCATTATTCAGTTTCTAAAGCAATTAGAGATACATAATAAAATATAACTCCATGTTTGATTGTATTCTGTGAGAAGTTCTGAGTTTAACTCTTAGGCTTGTCTTCCCTGACTTGCTGTGCAAATCTTGGGTTCAGTTAGGTATCTTATGTAGATGATAGCCTTGGAAGTCTATTTTATGCTTGGCGTGAGGTACACTGGTCACCACATCAGCAATGGCATGAAAATCCAGTGAAAGTCTAACTTAGCCTTATGCCCAATATAAAAAACTCTGCCACTGCCCCCAGAGAAATGCAAGCTTCTGTATAGGGCTATGTGGAATAGAACTTTACTACAGAACTTCACAATGCAAGTGGTTTATTCCTACTTGCCCTCCCACACTCAATTTCTTCCATAATTTGTTGAACAACTTGTAGTAGGGTTATATCGAGAATAAATGTATTATTGTTTGAGAGCCTACACTGTATTAGACTGTTTTAAAGATTTTATTTATTTATTTTAGAGAGTGCACAAGTAAGGGTAGGGTCAAAAGAAGAGCCAGATTCCCAAGCAGACTCCATACTGAGTGAGGAGGCCGATCTGGGGCTGGACCTCACAACCCTGAGATCACAACCTGAACCAAAATCAAAAGTCAGCTGGCTCAACCAACTGAGCCATTCAGGTGCCTCTGTTTTGAATAGATTGCATGTACCAGCAGTCTGCAAACTTCTGTAAAGAGCCAGATAGTAATTTAGAATTAGCATTCCACATGGTATCTCCTGCAATGACTCAACTCTGCAATTGCAACTGTAAAGCAACAAACAGTACTTAAAACTGTATTTATAAAAATTTGTATATTTTTTACTGTATATACACAGTATTTGACCTGTGGCTGTGTTTTGCCAAACTTTAGCATGTAATTTATTTTCAAAATTGAGGGATAATTGATCTAAAATATTATATTAATTTCAAGTGCACATGATCTGATGCTTATATATATTGTGAAATAATCACCAAAATGAGTCTAGTTAACGTCTCTCACTAAACATAGTCACAAAATGTTTTCGTGATGAGAACTTTTAAGATCTACTGTCTTGGCAACTTTCAGTTATGCAGTACAGTATTAACCATAGTCACCATGTCCCCATGACTTATTTTGCAAGTGGAAGTTTGTACCTTTGACCACTTTTACCCATTAACCTACCCTCCATTGCCTAGCTCTGGCATCCATCAATCTGCTCTCTGTATCTATGAGCTCAGTTTTTGTGTTCTTATTTTTAGATTCTACATATAAGTGAGATCATATGGTATTTGTCTTTGTCTGACTTACTTCATTTGGCATCATGCCCTCAAGGTCCATCTATCCTGTGCAAATGGCAAGATTTCATTCTTTTTATGGCTGAGTAATATTCCATTGTGTGTATGTATTATTCATCTTAGTCACTCTTCCATAGACTGATACTTAGGTTGTTTCCTTGTCTTAGACCCTGTAAAGCTGTAATGAGCAGAAGGGTGTAGGTATCTTTTCAAGTTAGTGTTTTCATTTTCTGGCATACACTCTTAATGCTCACAACAACTTAATAAGGCAGGTACCGTTATTATCTTCATTTTACAGATATGGATACTGGAGCATAGAATAGCTAAGAAATTTGCTCAAGATCATGTGACTAGGTAGTAGATCTTGGCTCTGAACTCTGGCAGTCAACCTGCAGAATCTATATACTTAAGCAGTGTTGTATCATATTGCCTCTTCAGTATAAAAGGTAGCAAAAAAAGTAGTAGTTTTAAGCTTTACTATACATAATCTTACTTAATCCTTACAACCACCTTGTGAGGAAGATATTATTTTCCCTTTTCCAATAAAAAAAATTGAATCAAAGCTTGAGTTTGCCTGAGGTCAGACAGTAAATAGAGGAGTCTAAATTAGAACATGGGTCAGATTCATAGGTCCACATCCCTTTCATGAATGTCAAGGGGAAGGCAGTAGAGAATACCGATTAAGAAACTTTCTAGACTTCCATCGCCTAATAGAAGCAGTGACCAGATCTAGGTATACTCGTGGGAGTGAATAGCTAAATCTGATGGGTGAATATACAAAATGGAGAGAAGTAGACCATGGAACTAAGGCAGTTAAGAGCTACATAATTCATTCAAATTTATATTAAAATTGCATGAGCTAGGGAGACAGAACGTAAAGACTGCTAACTCTGGGAAACGAACTAGGGGTGGTGGAAGGGGAGAAGGGTGGGGGGTGGGAGTGAATGGGTGACGGGCACGGGGGGTTATTCTGTATGTTAGTAAATTGAACACCAATAAAAAATAAATTAAAAAAAATAAAAATAAACTTATACTATAAACACACACACAAAAAGAATTGCATGAGCTAAGGTGGGAATCGTAATGAAGAAAATGACAGTGAGCCAGGAACTGAAAGCGAGTGGGAATTTAGGAAAGTGATATAGGGTTTGTTTGATGACAGCATCAAGGAGAGATAATATGTGATATAATCTGATGACATGAAGTTCAAAACTCATTTTTTGTTTTATTTTGTTTTCAACAGAGGGGGGATGGAAAATTGTTTGGAAGGCACAATAAGAAGCAAAGAGAAAACCAGCCTTACCTCCATGCCCAGCAGGCAAGAAGTGTGGGAGAAAAAAAAAAAAAAAGAGCTACCATTTGAGAAGGCTACAATGGCATCTGTATTCTTAGGAAAGAGCCAGATATCATGGGTAGAGTAATAAGACAAATGAGATATTGAGGACAAAAAATGGGGTATCTGCAGAACCCCATGAAGATTAGAATATGGTAGAGGAAGGGTAATCTGGGCCAGTGATGGTCTAATGAACAGCATAGTGAGATTCAAGTTGGTGGATTCAAAGCTTAGAACATGGGCAAAGCTGTGTGTGTCAGAGGGTTTGGAGCTCTCTCTTAACTCTTCCAATGTGGGTAGAGGATTTAGGGGATTTTAATCCACATGCACTGGTTTCTTAGTCCCTGCTAGGGAAAAGGCAAACGTTGAATGTGCACACTTGTCTTGACCTTACTGACTGACTTGTAATAACACCAGCTCCCCTAAAAGAGCAGAGGCCCATCATCAGCCTTAATCATGAGGATGAAGACCCAGGAGAGGTGTGATTTTTGTCCTAGTTCCAGGCTTTCTTTTCATCTGTCGACCTGTCATTTACCCAGTCTTACTCCAGCCTATACCATTACAAATGGCTGTACCTCTTTCTAATTTCCTATAACCTAAGTTTAATCCTAAGAATCCTAATTTCCTGTAACTCACTCTCTAACCACCATCTCCATCTTTCCACTCACTACCTCTACCTCTCAACCCTAAAAGTCCTTCAAACCCACTTGGATATTCAATTTATTAATCTTATTGAATTTCACTATACTTTATCACCAAAATGACCTCACTTTCCTTCCTAAATTCCAAGATCAGTCATTACCTTTCAGTCATTACCCTTGACTCACTTTTATTACCTCGTGCCTGCATCTGTACAGTTGAATGTGGTTTGAATAAAACACATAACTGGTCTGATTTGGTTCATTTTAAATTCATGACCATAAATTGTTGGGTATTCTTGATGCTGTGGGCAAGCATACTATACAATCTCAGTCCATTCACTCTCCCATTTCTAAATAACCATTTTACATCTCATTTTCTTCTTTAAAAGCTCTAATATCTCCCCCTCCTCCATCCTCATTTTCAATAATGATCTAGTTCCTATTTCACTGAAAAAAAAATTGAAGAACAAAGATCTTCCATTCACTCCTCCATCATATCTACCCATTTGCCAGCATGACACCCATGTACTGTGCCTTCCCAACTATGACTAGGATGAAGTTCTCATGCCTCTTTCTAGTATTGGTTCTTTTACTTATACATGAGATCCAGTCACCTCTCATCTGCTCCAGGACATTGCTTATAATATTCCCTCTCACCCACATCATTAAATTTTATCTCTCTAATAGATCATTCCTATCAGAATGAAATAGGCTATTATTTCTCATATCTTACCAAAAGTTTTCTTGACCTCCCCCTTTTCCTGTCAGTTGATGCTCCATTTTTCTCCCTTTTACAAGAAAATTCTTTAATCCTGTTCTGATCATGCTTTTGCTTGTAACATTCTGTTCAGTCAGTGATCAATGACTGATGACTTCTCCCTGATAAATCTAATACTTGTTTTTTGATTCCTTATTTTCTACCAATTTCTACCTACTTATATTAGCAGTATTTAACACAATTGATCACCACCACTTTTTAAAAACTTTTCACTCAGTATCTGAAAATCCTACCTCTCTACCACCTACAAGGGCTATTTTTCAGTCTTATTTGTTTCTTTCTTCTTAGGTCCTCAACCTCTAATTGCACATGTATCCAGTTCTTGGATCTCTCTTTTACTCTATCTATACCTATTCTCCCAGGATCTCATCTAAATCTTTAGATGTCATCCATATGTTGACTGCTCTAAGTTTACATTCCTAGTTCAGTCTTTACCCCACATGGTAGATTGATCTATATGGTTGTCAACTTGACCTCTCCCTCTGATGCCTAACAAGTATTTAAGTTAAACATGTCTAAAATTGAATTTCTCCTTCATACCCAATCTGCTTTTCCTACCTAGAATCTTTTCTTTCCCTGTTGATTTCCTTCTTACTATAAATGAGTGTTATGCAACTATTTATACAGATTTTGCACATAACTGGATATCATATAAGGTATTCTGATGCTTATCTCATGGTATCTGCCCTCAGATTTTAAAATTTAATAGGAGAGTTGTGGCACAAGCCCACAGCTATCTTCCAGTAGCCATTCTCCTGTTTTCCTTTTAGCAATCCTGAGCTTTATCTGGACTCATGGAAGCCTAATGGCAGATTAAGGATGGCAGGACAACGGGACAGGAGGTATATTATTCCAAGACACCATGGGACTACCACATCAGCCCTGGACTGCTTACACTGCTACATGAGAAAAAAGTTAACCGTCTTATTTAAACTCCTATTGTATTTTATAAGAGCTTATGTAAGTGAACCATAGACCTTTCCCAAAATATGAATGATGGCAAAGAGGTAGGGGCAATTCTGGGACTAGGCAGGAACTTAGTTGAATGAAGCAGGCTGGTATAAGACAAAAAAAGCTGAGGCGGCCAGGTGAATTGTAGACCTGCGCCCTGCCTGGAGATACTAACATTTCAACCTTATCTAGCCCTCAGAGAGTCTGCAGTCACCAAACCAGTGTTTCTAATTCTCAAAAACTAATAGTTGCTTTAAAGTATTTTGTTGTTGTTAGCAACAACCCTCTTTCCTAAAGAATCTTATGCAGAACTGGAGTATGTAGTACCCTAAAAGCAGATCTGCTCCTGGGTGAATGGAAGCTGTATTTTGTCTCCCCCTTCACCCCTGTGGGAGGCCTTTGCTGTGAAACAGTTTTAAAATGACCTATCTAGTCAAATCTCTTACTTAACAGATAAGAAAAGCTGGGCTGAGAGGCATTTACTGTGAAACCAAAAGTACGTCATTTCACGAATCTGGGGTTTAAACCCTCATATTTGAAACATGATTGAACCAATGAGTCTTTGTATGCTCTTCTGGTGAGCAATGGAGGAAGCATGGACAGAAAGAAACTAACATCTATCGATCAGCTACTATGTGCTAGACTTTGTTTTGTGTTTGTATCAGATATGCCAGATACATTTGATTTCTGATTATTCCAGCAATTATAAGATCAGACACAGAATGACAGTGAGTTTGTAATGTACCTGAATTCACTCTTCCTAGCAATAGATATGGCAGGCAACTTTACATACACTCATTTTATTTACTTTGCTCTACTCCCCTGTGAAATAGTCCGAGTAGACATTCCTATTCCCCTGTTACAGCTGAAGAAACTGATGGTAACTGCTTTGCCCACAGTCATAACTAGCAAATGACAGAACTAAGACTGAAATCCAGGTATTCTGTTCTTTATGACAAGTCTCCTTAAATTAGCAGACCTAATAATGTGAATGAATTCACCCTAGGCCTTATAAATATTTATGGCTCTGGTCAAACTTATTGCAAGGTGTTTTGTTTTCATTATTAATAGCAACTGGACATAGTTACTGTCTGTACCCAAAGGCAAAGGGTATTAGAAGGTGACGTGGTTGTTTCACCTGGGTGTGAGCTACTTGGCTTCTGAGACTCACTTCAGGAAGCACTAGAAAGATATTACTTTAAGCAAACAATTAAGTAAATAATTCTTATTTAAGGAGAATTTTGTAGGAGACAGTTAAATCCTATATTTTATCCAAATATTCAGACTTGTACTTGGAATATACACTCTTCTCAGTTGTCTTCATAACTCTGATATA
Source organism: Canis aureus (assembly GCF_053574225.1). Lineage (NCBI taxonomy): Eukaryota > Metazoa > Chordata > Mammalia > Carnivora > Canidae > Canis > Canis aureus. The sequence goes on from NC_135614.1 coordinate 55,051,936, forward strand.
TTGGAGATGACCGGAAAAATTAATCTGTAGCCATTTCATTTGTCTCCTCTTATAAAGAAAGGCCATTGAACCTTAAACTATATTAAGCATTAAATTTTTATGGTCAAATTGAGATTCTGTAAAAATACAGTTAATTAAATTTGTAGATGATCTACTGTCTGGATTTATATGGGAGCCCTTGATTGAAAATGAGCTATAAAACACATGTCGAGTGAGCATACCCAGCCTCCACCTGCCAGGCAGTCGTTTCTGGAACAAATGGTCTCTGTGTCCTGTTTCATCGTGTAAGTGCATGTTAGTGGCTAAATGAGTTGAGCATAGAACTTGCTGGCTCCTTTCCTGTGATCTCTAATTGTTACCACCCTCCAACTGGGTTCAGCTCTCTCCTTATGTCCTCTTTCTAAACTCACTCCCTATCTGCTTATCTGATATCTAATGGAAAGTTCAATTAATATGTTTGAAACAAACTTTTGATTTCCTAGCACTACAAAGGTCTTCTTTTCCAGACTTCCCCCTCTCAGCAAGTGGGACAGGCCAGCATGATTCTCAAGCCCAAAAGCTAGGAGTCACGCCATATTTTTCACTTTCCACTTGACTCCAGTTGAATTCATCACCAAGTTCTGTTCAGGTTACCTTCTATGGTATTTTCTCCATTGAAGCTCTTCTTTCCAACCCTGGGGCTATCCTGGTTCAGGGGGCTCCCCAAGCAGATAAATCAACTGCATATGTAGGGAAAAAGGTGTTCCCTTGGAATGGACAAACTGTCCAAAGAGTCTCTTTTCCAGACTGAATCAGCCCTTGCCTAACTGGACTCCAGGGTTTGTCAGTATGGGTGAGGACTAGATTTTTACTCCCATTTGTCCCTGGACTTCGACATATTTGTAGAAGGGTCTGTGTAGCAGTACATTATGGCCTACTGGTCCAAGCTACCATTCCCTCTCAACTGATCTGTCCTCTCCTGATGCATCTCCCTGTCTCTAATCTTGTTTCTCTTCAATCCGTTTTATACACTATGGTAAAATTGACCTTTTCAAAGTACACATCAGATCATTGTACTTTGCTGCTTAAAATCTTTCTTTGCTTCACTATTGTATGTAGCAAAATAACCCTGAATGGTTATAAGGCTCCACCACCTGGTCCCTGATTGTCACTTTTTCCATTCTCACTCTTTCTGGACCCATTAGCCTCCTGACTAATCTTGAACATGTCAAGTTAGTCCTCCCTGGAACCTTTATACATCTTTGGATGGTCGCCCTATTCTTGGTTTAAATATTACCTCTTTATGAAGATCTTCCATGACCCAGTTCTCTGAAGTTTATATACCAAATGTCCCACCACTGTCACTCTCCTTGCTATGCTATCATCCCATTTTATTTTTCTCCATAGTATTTAACACAGTCTGAAGTCAGCTTACTGTCAGCTACTCTTGGTTTAGAAACATCTTGGGGGCAAAGAAATTGTCGAGTTCTTCCTTGTTATACTCTCACTATCTTTAAGGGTGCTTGTCACACCTCACACAGTAGGCACTCAATAAATAGAATGAGAGAAGATGAAGTCAGAGTGCTAAGTTAAAGACCAGTGGGGAAGGATAATGATATGCAGCAAGCATAGTTGAGAAATTTCTTTAAAAATACATACACATAAAATAAACTTGAAAATAATTTAATCTCTGCTTCTCCCCATCCTCTACCATGGTCTTTCACTTTTGAGTCCAGAAAGTTGAATGGGTATTGTATGCATGTGCGCTGAGTCATTAGTTTCCAGGGAACTCTGACTGTTAAAGGGCCTTGAACACCTCCCTTAAGCAGAGAGCAAGACCTTGTTGCTGGGAGAACTTTCTGCAGAAGGACGTAGCCCAGCCTGGCGCCAGGGTTGAGCCTCTTGCTGTCATTTGCTTTCCGGGCACAGTAGAGTGAAGCAGCATTGTTTAACCTTTTGGAAGCTGTGTATGAAATTTACATTAGCAGGGTGTTGCTGTTCAGTTACAAACCGTTTATCCCATGAATATCAATGTGGCCGTTTGCTCTGAGAAATTATCTTCTTTCTGTTGAGAGGAGGTGAGGAATCCATAAAAATGTGCAGAAGATAGGAGAGACAGTCTTAGTTCCTCTGAGCTTGCCGGGGTGAATGATTAAGGAGCAAGGTGACCTGTGCACCCAGAAAATAGCTTCCGGGAAATCCTATGAAAATCTATCTTTTCCCTCTCCCAGGGTGATTTTGAATAAACATTTTGGTTTATTTAAAAATATATGAGTACCTACCACAGAGCCTTGCATTTAATAAACATTTATCCAAATGAGTTGTTTGATATTTAAGAATTCATATTAAACAGAAAACTCATTGAGTAATAGAGAAATATAAACACGCAATTAAAATAATGACAACCTAAATCTGCAATTTATCCCTAAGGACTTCCTTCACAATTCTATTTGAGTAGACACTGGTGACCAGAAGAGGAATTTTTTAAAAAATTAATAGACCTCATTTTCCAGAGCAATTTTAGGCTTATAGAGAATTGAGCAGAAAATGCAAAGTTCCTATACACATCCCCTTTCCCCAACTCTTCTCAGTGCCCTCTGTTAGTGACATCTTGCCTCAGTCAGATACATTTTTTACAACTGAAGAACCAATATTGATACTTAATAATAAAGTCTATAGTTTATATTGGAGTTCACTCTTGCCCATCTATACTTTTGACAAATGTATAGTGACATGCATCCACCATTATCCTATCAAATAATTTCACTGACCTAAAAATCCTCTGTGCTTCACCTGTTCATTTCATACCTCTCCTAATGGACCTATGGGCAACCACTGATTTTTTTTTGCCCTTTTTTAAAATTATGGTAAAATATATGCCACAAGCAACTTATCAGTTTAATCATCATTGAGTGTACAATTTAGTTGCACTAACTACATTCAACCACTGATCTTATTGTTTTTGTACTTTTGCCTTTCTAGAATGTCATATAATTGGAGTCCTACAAATATTTAGCCTTTCAGACTGGCTTCTTTCACTAAGCAATTATACATTTAAGGGAAACTGTAGTTTTAATTATTTTATCTGAAGTAGTATTGCTGCTAAAAACTTAAATCATTAGAACTTAAGTCATGGACCTGATGCCATGAGATCTGCTGTCCAAATAAGGCTGGTGCTGAGAGGGTATTCTCAAGAGACCAGGAAACTTAGATTTCAGCGGTGGTCATTTAGCTGTATGGGGGCAGCTAAATTTAGAGTGGCAATAGATAGAGTACCTCACTAGTATTTCCATGTACAGCCTTGTGGTTGCTAGTGATTCTTTTTAAATAGCATACCATTATTTCTGTTTATTAAGTTTTAAACTTTATTTCATCTTTTGTATTTTAAAATGTATTTCTGTCTACAAGAAGGATTCAAAGTGGAAATATAAAAAGAAAACTAAATGATTTATTACAAAATTATTTCATAGCACTTAACTTACTTAGTGAAGGACAAATATTGTTAGTTTCAGCAAATTTACAGATTAATCAAGAGATTGCTGACAGACTGAAAATAAAACCAGAAACTAGCTGGGTCAGTTGGTTGCGTGTCCAGCTCTTGGTTTTGGCTCAGGTGATGATCTCACAGGTTGTGGGAGGGAGCCTGCGTCAGGCTCTGCACTCAGTGAGGAGTCTGCTTGAAGATTTTCTCCCTCTGCCCTTCCCTTTACTTTCTCTCTCTCAAATACATAAATATAAATCTTAAAAAAAAAACCAAAAACCAGAAACTGAAAAGTTCATTTATTACACCAGTATTCGGATGTTCTGAAATTTGTAGTAGGTATAAGGAGTAGACAGTAGGATGGAAGGAAGGGGAGGCTCAATTGGAGGAGATGTTGAAGATGACATGGGTTGCAAATACCCACCTGTAGTGATAATGAGGTAGGTATACAAACTGTGCATAAACAGGACCCATTAAATAGTCAAAATTGCTCTATGCCCAGCACTGTGGTGGATACCAGAGATGCAGTGATGAATAAAACACAGCCCCCACCTGTGAGCTGGGATTCTAACAGGGAATCCTATAATAAATAAGAAAATGAAAATAGATTTAGACTTAAGGTAGGGTGGTAGGAGAAATGCTATCAAGGAAAAGAATAAATGTTAGGTAATGGTATTATATTTATTTTAGATAAAGTCATCAAAGCAGGCTTCTCTGGGGTGGCGACATTTGAGCAGAGATTTGTTAGCAATTAGGGAACCAACTATGTATAGATTTGGGAGGAGATCATTCTAGGTAAATGGAATGTGAGTGCCAATGTCTGAGGGCTGGATTTAGGTTGGCACATTCCAGGAACCAAAGAAGGTCAGCATGGTTAAGGTAAATAAGCAGAGAGGAATAAAAATGGAGTTTGAAGGAGCAGACAGGGACCAGGTTGTGGAAAAGGATGGTAGGCCAGGAAGGAAAGGAACTTGGATTTTATTCTAATGTGTTAGGAAGCCACCTGGAGAGTTGGGACAGGGGGATAATATGATCCAGCTTACATTTTTCAAAACCTTAGTCTGGCATCTGTGCTAGAAATTGACTGGGGGAAAGGAAGCACGCATTTAATAAGGAAGCCAGCTGGAGGAAATTTTGACTGTCCAGATGAAAGCTGAGTACAGCCTGCAGTAGGGTGGGACCAGTAGTCAGGGTTAAATGATTTTCTATAGGATGTAATAGGAAAGGAGGTCTAAAAAAGACTTGTCAATGGATTGGATACTGATGATAAATGGGATACACACATGCTTGGGATTTCAGAAGCAGAATCTTCTTGTTGGAGTTGAATGAAGTCTTTCTGGGAGAGATAGGGTTGAAGTGCTATTAAGAGGAGCTGGCAGGAGAGGACATTCTAGGCAGGAACTACTATGAGCAAAGGCATGGAAGCAGAAAAGCAAATGTTCTACGTAGAGAAAGGTGAAGTTGGGGTCTGGGGTTCACATGAGAATAAAGGGTGGGATAAAACTGCGAGAGGACTCTAGGGCTAGACTAGAAGGGTCTTATGGACCACGTATAAATAAAATGGAGGAAAGAAAGCATATAAGGGTTCTGGTCACCAATTCTGATTCATGGCTAGGGAGTGGGTGGTTCCCATACCACCAAGCAGCTGGGTGTCCCACAACTCAACCCAATTCTGACACTACCTAGTGTGAGATAACATCAGACTGCACAGATTAAGAGCTCAGTCCCACATGACTCCTCAGCCTCCCATTTTGAATGCCAGTTGCAAGGACAGCTTGTCACCTGTTCTTCTGCCCAACTGGCTAGACTCGAGGTTCCAACAACCTCTTCCTTGGGTTCCACTAACTTGGTAGAGTGGCTCACAGAACTTAGAAACATTTTATTTACTAGATAACTAGTTTATTAAGTAAGTATATGACTCAGGAACAGCCAGATGGAAGGGATACATAGACAAGGTAGGGGAAGCGGTGCAGAGCCCCCATATTCTCTGGGCAAGCCACTCTCTGAATCATGTGTTCAGCAACCCAGAATCTCTCTGAACCCTACCTTTTTTTTTTTTAAATAGAGGCTTCATTATAGAGGTATGATTAATTAAATCATAAGATATTGGCATCCATTCAACCTCCATCCCCTTTCCCCTCCCTGAAGGTCAGGGGAATGGGATTGAAAATTCCAACCCTCTAATACCTTGATTGGTTTTCCTGGCAACCAGCCCCCATCCTTAGGTATGGTCCTAAAGTTGTCATTAATAAAACAGAAGACCTTTGTCTTCTGTTATATTAGGAACAGAAATTCCAATAGTTCCAAAAACAGATAGATGAATTCCAAATATACAGTTGTTAATATACATTGAAATATCACAGCATGAGTCAGGGATATTTTGGTAGATGGTAGGGAGTAAGTCATGGAGGGAGAGGAAGAGTTCTGTGCATAGTGAGACTAGAGAGAAAAGGGCAAAATAAAGGTGTAAAAGGTGTTGTTCAGCAACATATATTGGACTGCCCTTGATCCAATTAGGAAGTAGCTCCTGGTTTTAGAACTGTATCTCTCTGATTTCAGCCTTTCCTTTTTCTTTAGATTTTCTTCAGTTGAGATTTTGTGGCAAGATTTGGCCATGGGATTTGCTTGGGTATCTGACAGGTAGATATTTACAATTTTTTTTTTCATCATCTAGGGTTTCTTTCATTTTATATATGTATACATGAATGTATATATTTATACTGACAATTTTCCATGTCAACAAATGTAAGTCTATATTATCTTTACCTGTTGGATAGGATTTCTATTATATATATATTATATATATATAATATATATATAATAGATATATATATCCCATAATTTTTTAAAAACAATTTTTAATAATTTTATTAAATTAATAATTAATGCATTGTTTTCAGTCTTGAATTGCCAAGGTAAGCCTCCTTATACATACGTCCAGTGATTTCTTGTGGATACACACTCAGATGTGGAATTACTAGGACGGGTCATGCACATTTTTAAGGATGTTGATAGCCATTGCTAAAACATTTTCCATGATAGTTATACCAGTTCACTCTCCTGAAGCAATCCCTGTGTGCCCATTTCCTCACATCTTTGACATCAACTGCCAATCTTTTTCTTTCAAGTTTCAAGAGCTAAGAATTATTATAATCTGCACTTATTTGGTTGCCAGTAAGCCTCAGTGAATTTCCACATATCTGGTGCTATTTGTATTAGATTTGTGTGTGAGAGTGAAACAGCAGATTTTGCCGTGTACTCATGAGATCCCAAGATCTTGTATAGCATATGAGTTTTAACAAGCTGGGCTGAAAATTGTAGGCTGCTGGGTAATTGCTGTTGTCTAGCCTTGAGATGAATTGGGGTATGCCCAAGGTATGATAATGGGAATAACAAAAAGACATGTATATCAGCTAGTTTAACAAGAGGTCATGAGGATTTGAATGCAGAGACAAGGGAGATGGGGAGAACATATCAGAGATGATTAGAAGACTTCACATGTGAATTATTCAGAAAATAACTGAGCCAGAGGAGCCAGGGGAAGAGCAAATGTTTAGAGAAAGTTTGGCTATAGCTGTGGACACTTGCAGAATAGGATACTATTTCCTGTCACATCTTTCTCCATGTCATCCATTTCATCCATTTCAGCCAATCACAGGGTAGGCCTGTCCCCCAGGGAGGCAAGTTCTCATCTTCCTGCAGGATTTTGCACTTAACTTTCCCAGCATAGAAAGCCTTTCCCTGCCTTGGACCTAATCACACTTTTAGGCTTAGCTTGGATGTCTCTTTCCATTAAGAAGTGTCTCATGAATACTCCTCTACTTCCTTCCCAGATGTCTTTTCTGAGAGCTGCATCCATGGAGTGCTATGTTTACTCATATAACATGGCTTACACTGTGAGGTGTTAGAAGAGGTTCCATTTGGAGTTCACTTTGCCTGGGTTCACGTTCGAGTTTTAATACCTGGGAGATGTTAAGTAAGCTTAATCTCTTTATATCTTGTTTTGTATTTCTTCCACTAAAACTGTATTTGCTAACTCTCGCAGTACTTGGCTATGTCCATCCATTTCCCCACACTTGCGAACAATCTGCATGATACTTATGGTATTATGCAGGTAATGATAACTAGGGCAGTTGGGAGTCTTTAATGAGGCAGCATTTGCAATTTGCTGTGTAATCTTGGATAAATTATTTAATTGCTCTGTGCCTCACCTTCTCATTATGTAAAATGAGGGTAATAACACAGATTTCTCACAGATTTATTGCATGGAAGATTATACTAATGTAACAGCTAATAAGGTGTTCACATATCATAGTTACTATTTTTGTCAGATAATTACAAATTTGGAAGGCAGGAATCATGTCTTACTCATATGGGATTCCCTGGTATCTAGCACTGTGGCTCCCATGTAGATCTTTATGACTGTTTGTTGAATGGATGCTTTTGAATTTCCAGCATCCCCTTGGAGCTGAGGAGAGCTATGGGGCTGGAAACAAAAGTTTGGGAGGCAATCAGATGTCATTCTCTATGTAGAGGGCGGGAGCTGTGGGAGTCCTTAGAATTGGTCAGTAGCTCCTCTCTGACTTTTCTCCTTCATGACTTCTTTTCTCTCTTGGTCAAAACCTGTATGTCAGCTTTTCAGAGAGATATCCATTGTCTCTTTCCTATTTTTGCATTATTAAAATAGTTGGGCAGTTTTGCATACTTGATGAGGGATGAAAATGCTTTTATTCTTCTCATGTTGAGGAGGATTCAGGCAAGGAGAGTATATGGGGTCCACAGGGAAAAATGACCCAAATGATGCTATTGTTTTGCCAGCCTTACCTGCAGATGTTAGAATATTCCAGGTTTGGATCTGAGCTTTGTTCTTTGCATAGAAGTTATTTTTCTTCACCAAGTTTCATCTTCCTCATTGGTAAAATGTGACTCTGTTCTCTACCCCTGCTTCAATCTGAGAATTGCATTTTAATTGTTTTACTATGAGTAAAGGACTTTTACTGCTTTAAGAAATAAAAAGTCAAAAAAAAAAAAAAAGAAATAAAAAGTCATTTGTATCTGTGAGATTAGATTAGCTGTAACTGAAATGCAAAATAATGGCTTAAATAAGACAGACATTTGTTTTTCTCTTTGTAAAGTTCAGATATCGACGGACCAGAGATGATGTGGTGGCTCCAGAATCATCTAGAGATCTATGTTTCTTCCAGCTTTCTGTTCCTGCCTCCTTACAAATCTCATGATGTAAAAGCCTCCAGTCATCCCATTGATACTCCAAGCAGTAGCAGGGGTTGGGAGTGGGGAGGCGGGGGGAGGAAACACACCCTTTCTCTTTAAGGTTCCTGTCCAGAAAGTGTCTCAAATGTACTTAAACTAATTGGGTTGTGGCATAGTCATATAGTCATCTTCAGTTACTAAAGAGCTGAGGATTCAAGTTCTCATTCTGTACGTACCCACTTAAAATCCAGGAATTCTCTAATGAAAGGAAGAATAAGGAAACTTATATGTGGACAATGAGGACCACCCCTCTGGTAAGAGATGCAGAACAACAGTCCTATGGGGGTGCCTAGATGGCTCAGTTGGTTAAAGTGTCTGCCTTCAGCTTAGGTCATGATCTCAGGGTCTTGGAATGGAGCCCCGAGTCCAGCTCCCTGCTCCGTGGGGTGTCTGCTTCTCCTTCTCCCTCTGCATCTCCCTCTACTTGTGCTCTCTCTGTCATTTGCTCCTTCTCAAATAAATAAATAAGATCTTAAAAAAAAAAAAAAGAAAAAAAGAATAGCAGTCCTATGTCTAAGGTCACACAGTGTATTAAGCTTCTCCAGAGACACAGAACCAATAGAAGATATCTATATCCATACACAGAGACATAAATTGAGAGAGAGTGCACGAGAGAGATTAATTTATTACAGGAATCAGGTCCTGGGAAGCTGAGAAGTCCCATGATCTGTCCCTGCAAGCTGGAGCTCAGCAAACCCAGTGGACTAATTCAGGCTGAATAAAAACAGCTGAGAATTGAGGGGCCAAAGATATAAATCCTGATCTGAGTCCAAAAGTCTGAGAACCAGGAGTGCAGATATCTGAGAGCTCCAGAAGGCAGATGCCTCAGCTCAAGCAGAGAGAGCAAATGCATGCTTTGTCTATTTTTCTTTTACTCTATTCAGGCCAACAACAAATCGGATGGTACTCACTTGCATTGGTGAGGGTGATCTTTACTTAGTCTACTGATTGAAATGCTAATCTGTTCCAGAGATATCCTGGTAGACATGCTCAGAAATAATATTATATCGGGTATGTGGGCATCCCCAGTGAAGCTGACACATAAAATTAACTATTGCACACAGCTAATTAACAGTTGAGCTGAAACTGGATTCCACTCCCCCAACCTTTTGTTTTCTTTCACACAAAAAAACTACTAACTTGAATTTTACTAGAATTTAACAGGCAAAAAGAAATGAGAGTGAAATTGAGGTTAATAAGTTTTAGATAAATATTTCTTCCTCATAAAATGTATAATGAGGATAATACTGTACCTTTCTTGTAGCTCTGCTGCATGGAATCCATGACACATGTATAATGCAGCTTGACCAATGCCTATTTCATAAAAGGATATGAGCTACCTATGATGATGCCAGTGTAAAAACCTAACAAAGTGTGTAAATACTAGATTTATTATTTTTGTGACAAGATTATCAATCTTGGAAGGCAGGCAATCTTAGTCATAGTGGATTCCTGATGTCTAGTACAGTGGCTCCCATATAAATCTTTATGACCATTTGTTAAGAATGTTGAATATGAAGACAAAGGAGGTAAAACATTGAACATTTGGACTCTTTCAAACATCATATTTAAATTATAAGCAGTATTTCTTTGTGTCCTTTTCTCAAACTACTAGTGGTTACTTTTTATACATTTTATTATATAAACCAGTGGTGGTAAAACAAGAAAGGAATTTATTTCCATGAGCCATCACCAGGGAGAGAGTAGAATAGCATCTTAAAGACTGTCTCCAAAGTGCTGAAGATATTTCCAGATTTATTTAAGGAAAATGTGAGACAAAGGTGGGTGGGTACAGGCAGGTGGGCAGTAAAAGTCAGGTGATCACTGTCTTGGAAACAAACTTGGGCAGGGGGCAGGGTGCTTGCTGGCTGAGGGTAGTCCTTACTGCTCCAGAGGATAGTTTCAGTTCCTATCACAGGATCTTTGCCCATGAGGTCTTTTGCCTGAGTTAAGAGGCAAGCTGAAAAGAAGAACTTAACCATTTAGAAAGCTTGAGGTTAAAATGGAAGTAGTAGAAGTTCTTTTTCACTAAGATTTACAATATTTTTATTCCATTTCTCAATCTTAGTTCCTAGTGTTATTTAAGATTTTTTATTTATTCATTTGCGAGAAGGAGGCAGAGAGACAACACTAACAGGAGGGAGGGGCAGAGACAGAGGGAGAAGGAGAAGCAGACTTCTGGCTAAACAGGGAGCCCAACAAGGGGCTGGATCCCAGGACCTTGAGATCATGACCTGAGCTGACGACAGACACTTAACACACTGAGCCGCCCAGGTGTTCCCCGCTAGTGTTGTTTTTATTAGTACTATATTTAAGTCAATTCAATGCTCACTCCAAGTTATTCTAAGCTTCCATATAACTGAAGTCTCTATTTTGATTTCTGTCTCACTTGCCTAGATTTTATCATTTCATCAGAAATAATTTTTCTTCTTTCTGTCTTTTTTTTTTTTTTTTTTTTTTTTAAGGAAGGGTCATAGATTACCAGAGTCCCTGAGTTATTTTTCTGTTTTGAAGCTTGGAAATTTTTTTTTATTCTTGAAAGCATAGTCATTTAACTGTGGTTGGCTTTGCGTCCATCAGCTGTTTCAGTGTGTCCTGAAACATGGTATATCCTGTCAGTCTATAATTATCTTGTTTCTTAAATTTCACTAAAAATTTCCACTAATATTTTAAGTGATTTGTTCTCTTGTTGTCTTTGTAGAACTTGATACTTATTTTCATTTTCTAATGCAGCTTTAACAAAGTACCACACAAACTGAGTAGCTTCAAACAACAGAAATGTATTCTCTTACAGTTCCAGAAGATACTAGTTCAAAATCAGGACTTCAGCAGTGTTGATTCTCCCTGAGAGCTGTGATGGAGAATCTGTCCTATGCCCCTCTCCTAGCTTCTGGTGAAGCCTTGCAATCCTTGAAGTTCATTGATTTGTAGAAGCATCACTCAAATCTCTGCTTTGGTGTTCCCTTGGCTATCTTTCCCCGTATGTTTCTGTGTCATCACATGATCTTCTCTTCTTAACATCTCTGTATTCTCTTATGAGGACACTAGTCATATGGGATTAGGGTCCACCTATTAGGTATGGCTTCATCTTAACTTCATTATATTCGCAAAGACCCAATTTACAAATAAGTTCACAATCACAGGGACTGGGAGTTAGGACGTCAATCTTTTTTGGGGAAGGGACACAGTCCAACTCATAACACTACTTCAGAGATTTTGTTTTTAGAATACAATAACTTCCCGTTTTATATCTATTATTTGTTTCTCATTAGCTTTTTCCCCTTTCTTATCCACCGTGATTATCTTAAGTGGAATTATCCACTTAATTCATTAATATCTATCTGAATTTCATTTTCAATTATATTTATTCTCTTTCTTGCCACTTCTAATTTATTCATTAGTTTTTAAATGGTATTATTTTAATTTGGTTCTTACTCACTTCCTTAGCTTTACCATATCTCTTTATATTTGATTTTGCAGTTTTATTGGCTAGATTTTGAGAGGTTTAATTTATTGTTTATTGCTTTTAAGTAATCTTATTAATGTATTCTATTGGATAAGGCACTTGGGAATGATCCTTGGGCCATGTTTTCTACGAAAGTAAGATATTAATCTTTTAAACTACATTTTCATGCTGCAATTTCTTGGGTATTTTCAGGTTAACACCTTGCTCCTTTTTGCATTACTCCTCCTTAAGAGCTGCTTGACTGCCAGTTGGAGAGAATTCTCCCCAACCCTCCTGTCACCATTACCTGAGTCTTGTCTTACCCTATAGCTATAGCTAGAAGGCCCAGGTGTTGCATTCCATCCCCTTCTCTCTAGCCTGTGGGCATGGTGGGGGAAGACAAAGCTCTGCTGGGGTTGTGTACAGTCTTTCTTAGAGGAACTGGTTTGTGTTCCTTTTTCTTAAATTTTGTTTTTGTCTTGTGCCTGGGACTGTTCCACTTCATGAAGCATAGGATAATATCTTCTAGATGGTTCTCCCAATTCAGCCTGGAGTCCCATAGCCTATGTTTCTGTACAAGTAGGTCAATGTTACTGTTCACTTTTAATTTCTCCTCACTACCAGACTATTTCCTCAGTATTACCTTGAGCTCAAAAGAGACAAAAAGGATACCATTCTTGTATTCCTTGCTAATTTTGGGAGTATTAGGGGACATTCTCAGGACTTTTATTATCCTCTGGGAATAAGATAGAAGCCAGTCTTCTTTTTTTTTTTTTTTTTTTTTTTTTTTTGCTTTTCAGAGATTATGACATTCGATTTCCTTGTTTGGTTGTGGCAGATTTTTTTTTTTTTCTGATGTATTTTCCCTTGATTTTGTTGTTCATGAGAAGAGGGGAAAAATCTGTGAACTGGTTTACTCTATCTGTTCTTCAGTGTGCATCTTGAGTATTTCTGTTATGCCGTGACACCAGCTGGTGATTTTTCCACTAATAAAAAGACAAGATCCTCAGATATTTTTGTAACAGCATTAACTTTTCCCACACTTCCTGCCAGTGCTAATACTCTGAAGTCTAATTTAGAATATGGCATCGAGATGTCAGCTTACGTTATGATTGGAAGGCCAGGTCGCTGGCGCTTTTTTTTTTCCCCTCCAAAATCAAGGGCTTTAGATGTGAAATAATAATTAGTAAAATACATTTTTCACTTATTTTCTTTTGTTCAGCAGTCAAACTAAATGTCACCAAAGGTTACATTTTAGATCTTGCTGGTTTTAAAACTCTGGTAACTATTAGTCCATTGAAAGTGAAAGAAGGTCTCAAAATGTGTTTTCTCTGCCAATTCCGCCTCAGTCCTCACACTTGCAGTAACCTCATTATTATTCCAAATTGAAGGATTTGAGGTCATGCTGAGAGGTTCACAAACTAGTCAAACGAGTCCCTGTCCTCATCATCTCAGATATTTATCATTTACTTTTCAGGGCTCAGAAGACTAATTAATAAATCAAAGGAATCATTATAGAACAGTTCGGGGTGTTTGGGCTTTTACCTCCTGGGAAATAAGTCTTGCATTTTCAAAAGCATATTTGTTTCCATTATGTAAGACAAATACTTTGTTGAATACAAATGCTTGTGATATAATGGATAGCCTGAAGCCAAACCAAGATTTAGCCAGATCCCCATTAGAATGGTTTAGAAAACAAGCCAGTACATGCCTTTTTGTTTTTTCTCTCCTGTCATTGTCTTAAGATAGTCTTTAGTTTCCTATACCTCCAGCAGACGAAGAAGATTCTAACTGAGCCTGAGTTTCCAAAACCATCCTTAGGAACTTTGGGGCATCAGATGGGAGCTGGTTAATGGACCACTGGGTGTCACTATTGTCTTTTCTTACCCTAGCAGAACCCAAATTGAGCTGTCTAGTCCTTATCAAATACTTTTTGACTTTGCTGGAATATAGGATGTTAGACTTTCTGTCCGGGCTGGGGAGGACCATCTAGTCCAACCAGCTTACTTCACAGATAGAAAGATAGAATCATGGAGAAGGGAAAGCTGGTTCTCTCACCCCAGGCTTCCCAAACTATCTCAAGCATAAATGTCCACAGGGCCAAGCAGATGAAAGAGTCAAGTGGGCTCCCATTTGTCTGAACAAATACTAGGCTCTCTTCTTCCCCATAAAAATAAGCTGTTTTCCATTTTTCTTGACCAGTCCATTTGGTGTGTCTCTTGTTTCACCAATACTGATACAGAGAAAATTTCTTCTGTTTTTAAACAACAGCTACTAGACCACAAAAGCATGATGAAAGTCCTTGGCTACATGTCAGGGAAACAATGAGAATGATAGGGGCCAGCTGTATTACATGCCAGCAAGGTGATGGAGTTCTAGCATAGATGGATTTTCAGATTTTTTCAAGAGAAATGGGAAATCTGGGTTTTATGTGGATTCTTCCCATTTTCATAAAGTTGCTCAAACTTACAAACAAACCCTCATTTGTGAAATAGATATGGGATTTCTAACTTAATAAGCTATAAGCATGATACTAAACCTCGAAAGTTTTCTTCTCAGATTTGTATTTTTTTTGCCTGAATTTTCTAGTTTGGGTGAACTGATTGGCTCCAACATGATGAAGGAAGGTTCCTTAGGAGATATACAGGGCTTATGTGTATTTCTTTCACTCACATGTGGATTTTAAGAAATTGTCACTTTTTTATTCCAAGGAAAAGAAAATATTTTGTGTGGCTATTTGAGGGATGGTATAGATCAGAAAGGTTACATAGTTAGGCCTCACTTGATCTAAGAGAGGTTGGGGAAAATTGATTATTATTAAAATATCAGCATTCAGTAATTTTCTGTCATGAATGTGGTAGAGCCAGAGACTTGAGAGGGAAAGCATCTAGATATCTCTACAATCCTGGGAATTTGCTTCTTTTGTAGACAGGAGAGTTGAGAGGATGAGAGAGCAGTTCTCAGACTCATGGACAAGGTACATCAAGAAGGTGAAGCACAGATGGGACTGTGTCCTACCCAAGATCACATGGCTGGTGGCAGAGGACTCCTGATTCCACCTCTCCTCAATCTTTTTTTTTTTTTTTAAGATTTTATTTATTTATTCATGAGAGACACAGAGAGAGAGAGAGAGAGAGAGAGAGAGAGAGAGACAGAGAGACAGAGAGACAGAGACACAGGCAGAGGGAGAAACGGGCTCCATGCAGGGAGCCTGACACGGGACTCGATCCTGTGTCTCCAAGATCACGCCCTGGGTTGAAGGCAGTGCTAAATCACTGAGCCTCTCCCCCCGCCCTCAGTCCCCCGGGCTGCCCCACCTCTCCGCAATCTTAATCTGGGATTTCCACCGGGGGGTTGATGAGAAAAAGCACATGTCCAGGCATTGGATAGTACAGTGTTACATGCAAATCATTCACAAGTATTCAGAAGGCAAAATAGAATGGTTTCTGCAAGAGAGAGCCTGTTTATATCTAGGTAGGATATTTATAATTTATATCTAGGAAGGAATAGACTTGAACAAAGGCACAGGAAACTGAATTGTTCATGCTTTCCAAATTCAAACTTTAAAAAAATTTGATTTTAGTGTTCACCACCTGTATTTCTCTGGCATCTTGTTTTTTAATAAGTTTTGCTGGAGTCAGCAAAAGAGAAAAACACTGCATTATAATCTGGAAAAATAAAGTGAATGATTAAAGAGAATGCAAGGACTATTCATGGACTTAATCTGCAGCAAGAAAGACTTAGGTTAGATGTACTGGAGAATTTGACAAGAAGAGTTTTTTTAAGATTATAATGTATTCTTAGCAGAGATTATATAATCATTTAAAATCCTATTGTAGCTTATCAGTTCAAGCAAACAATCTCTACTATTAGAATTAGCTGTATGATCATCTTGATGATCTCTTCTAAAAACTTCTTACATTTTTATTGTCACTTCCTGAGTTTGATGCACAAGTCACTTCATAATGTGATTTAAGGTGATTTTTCTTATCTGGACGTAATCTAATTTTTTTTTAATATTGAAAACATCAGAAAACATGATCTTTATCAAGTAAGATTAGGAAGTGTACAATGACATACCTTTCTTGTGGAGAATCACTAAGCACATATGAAGGGCTCTGAGAAATCCCAAAATTAAGAAAACTGTATAAATCACTCAATAGAACATGCTTGGAGAGACTTGAACAAGCTACTCCCCAATCACCTTACCTCCTGTCGGTTCATACAGGTTGTGTTCCAGCCCTATTGAGCTTTTCCTCAGAAAAATAACAATTGACCCTTGAACCACATGGGTTTGAATGATGCAGGTTCACTTACATGTGAATTTTTTTCTGTAAATACAGTACAGTACTATATGACTTTCTTAACATTTTCTTTTTTCTAGCTCTATTATGAGAACACAGTATTTAGTACAACATACAAACTATTTTTAGTTGAGTGTGAGTGGTAAGGCTTCTGGTAAA
Organism: Canis aureus; assembly: GCF_053574225.1. Classification (NCBI taxonomy): domain Eukaryota; kingdom Metazoa; phylum Chordata; class Mammalia; order Carnivora; family Canidae; genus Canis; species Canis aureus. The sequence continues at coordinate 55,068,575 of NC_135614.1, forward strand.
GAATAGGCTACTAGTAGTTATGTGACTATTTCCAAACAGTTGTGCATATCTTCAGGCTACACTTAAGAATGAAGTCAAGACTCTTCTATTTGCCTCTTTGACCTTCTACTAACATTGCTTTACTGGATCCCCATCCAAGCCATGCACATCTGTCACCTGCATTAGTACTCTGGTGTCAACCCTTCTATTCCTGAGCCACTCATTGTCCACACAGCTTCGTACCATGCTCCCACCACTCTGGCCTCAGTTCAGGTCTTTGAGTGCTACACAATTTTTCCCACTGTTGCCTCTGCTGGGAGAGCACCTTTTCCCATTCCTTTCCGTCAGTTTTCCACTCAGATACCTCCTACTCAGAGGGGCCTGCTGTCTTAGCATGGGATCCCTTCATAGCACCCTGAGACAGGAAGCAAACAGCAGCAGGTCCAGGGATTATGGTTGGGAAAGTAGGGCAGTGACACAGGGAAGGGGAGGCAGCCAACAGAGGGCATCAGCTACCATGGTGAGCTGCCAAGCTTAACCCACAGGGAAGCTTCAGGAAAGCATGAAATGTGCCTCTCAGAGTTAGTGCCCTTGAGGAATCTGGACCTTCCCACTCCTCAGCCACAGTAAGGGACCACTGGGTAGGAAAAAGGTGCTTCCAGCTTGCTACTTGTTATACAGACTGAGCATGGAAATACTGCAGTACTGGCATTTAGAAGCAGACTGAGCATGGAAATACTGCAGTACTGGCATTTAGAAGCAGTCCTGAAGAGTAGTTTTCACACTTTAGTGTGTGTGCAAACCTTGGGGATCTTGTTAGGATATGGATTGATTCAGGAGTTCTATGAGGAGGCCCAAGATTCTGCCCGAGAAACTCCCAGGTGATGCCCCTGCTGATGTTCTGAGATGCTGTGGGCAGCAGACTCTGGAAGCACATTGCAAGAACAAGTCAGAGGCAGAACAGGACTTGACTCAGTGGGCCCCTCTTCCTCTGTGCCCATCCTCACGGAGGTGTCCTCAGGTTCTTTCAATTTATTTCCTTTGAGTGGCAAAGCACAGGCTGAAAGAGCAGTATCCGTAGTTTGGGGGACTTGTTTGTCACTGGTGTTCCTCACTAGAATGTCAGCTCTGTGAGCACTTCATCTGTCTTAATGAGTGTCGTTTCCCCAGGGACCACAATGCCCCGTGCACAGATCAGTGCTTGGTAAATATTTATGGAACGATTCAATAATTTTTTACAGGTGATATTCTCAGAAGCCTATTCTGGGGATATATTTATATGTAAAAAAAGGTAGGACCTCACCCCCTGAAAAAATTTTCCATGATTAACACAAATGATGCAGCAAATTCCAAGTATCCTTTCTGCAGGTTTTCCTACCCCTTTGGGAAACTGTAAAATTTCATTACTGAGATGCTCATGGTGCTCTACTACCTGTGGCAGATGTGACTGTTATCCCATCAGTCCCATACCTTTCTCCCATCAGTGGTCTCCCAGCCATGGGCACCCTAATCCTTCAACCTGGCCTCTTGCCCACTTAGTTGTCTTCCAGCCTTTTTTTTTTTTTTTCCCCCTGAGCTCCTGCTGCAGCAGGTGCTATGCGACAGAAGTGGGTGGAAGAGACCTGCCTCCAGAGGCATGTAACAGAGGGAACATGCCTCCATGGTGATTTCTTCTTTCTATTTGGCCTCACCATAAGGAACAGACTTCACTCTGCTCATATCTTGTTTATGTTGTTGCTGATGAAACTGGGATTCCCAGCATAGTATAGAATGACTATCCGGTACTTTTACTCCCTTTGTCATACCCTTACTAAATATGTATTGAGAGCCAGGTTCTCCTATATGTGCTGGATCACAAGAGTGAACAAGGCAGACTAGAGTCCATGCCCTAATGGATCTTTCTATCTAGTGGGGAGAAACAAGCAGTGATCAAGATAAGGGTGTAAAATATAAACTATACCTGTTAGAGGTAGAGATTATGGAGAAAAAGCAGGAATGGGAGACCGGTACGGCAGGAGGAGGAATTTTACCTGTGCAGAGGGCCATGGGGACTGGAGGTTGACCTGCAGGGCCTGAGGTCTCTATGGTGGACAGGGATAAAAGCTATAGCCAGAAGAGGCCCCACAGTCACAGGGTAGAGTAGAGAAAAGGCAGCAAGTATTGGGTGGGAGAAATGGTTGAGGATCCTAGAAAAAAACACACAGAGTTTCTCTTAAGTGAGTATTTTTTTAATGGGCAAAACAATTCTATTGGGTCAACATTTAAAATATACAAAAGGATATCTAATTGTAAAATTAAAAGCCTCCCAGACTTATCCCCTAGGAATTTAGTTCCCCTTCTTAGAAGCAAACTTTTAAAAATAGTTTAATATATTCTTTCAAGGATATTTTACTCATATACATGCACATATATATGTGTGTATCTGTATGCATATCTATACAGATATTCATGTGTATATTATATATATATGTACACATAGGTATGTATCTATGTATACATTATAAATGTGTACCTGAATACTTACATCTATACATATATTGGGAAAAAAAGTTCAAGACTTTTCAAGGAGCTCTCACTTCATGAGAATTCTGCTGGTCGTTAAGTATGTTTGTACACTTAGACAAATCAAATAAGGCTTTAGTAGTTTGCCTATATATTTCAATTTTAGAGATACCATGATCAATTAGGCCACACTAAAGATCTGTGCAGGGCAAACCATTCATGTAGATACTTTAGCTTGGCTTCTCATTATGGTAACTATGCTCATCTTGTGATTAAATGCAGACTGTGGAGACTGAAAAACCTAGAAGCAAATCCTAGTTGGGTATGTGTATTAGCTTCCTGCTGCTGCTGTAACAAATTACCACAAACTTAGTGACTTAAAACACAGTTTTGTTACCTTATAATTATGGAGATGCGGAATCTGAAATGGTTTTCAGTGGGCTGAAATCCAGGTGTCAGCAGGGCTGTGCTACCTCCAGAGGCTCTGAAGAAAAATCCATTTCCTTGTCTTCTCCACCTTCTAGAGATCACCTGCATTCCAAGGCCACTTCCTTATCTTCAAAGCCCCCAATGCAGCATTTTCAAACCTCTTTCTCTGACCTCTTCTTCCATTATCACATCTCCTCTGTGATTCTGACTCTTCTCCATCTCTTTTATAAGGACCCTTGTGATTGCATTGGGTCCATCCAGATAATCCAGGATAATCACCCCATCTCAAAATCCTTAACACATCTCCAAGGTCCCTTTAGCTATGTAAAATAACATATCCACAGGTTCTGTGGATTAGGATGGAGACATCTTTGGGGGGAGGGTGTCACTATTTTGCTTATCACAGGTAGTTCTAGGAGTTAATTTCTGGGAGTGTGTTTTCTTATCTACAAAATTTTCATAAAAAAGAATATTTGGAGGAATCAAATAAAACAATATGACTAATGCTTTGGCTCATAACCAGGACTAACAACATCTTATGTAGCTCTGGTTTATTAGCTGTGTGATCTTCATGACACCATTTACCTCTTGCAGTCCCAGTGTCCTCTTCTATAATGTAGGAAAAAGAATATCGGCCATCAAGTTTTATTCATATGAATATCTGTTTAATCCAGTGTAGTTCATTAAGGGACCATCAATTTCTTTGAATCACAGTGATGATATCTTTGTCATAAATCAAGTGGCCAAAACATGTGGGTCTCTTTAAGAATTCTCTTTTTCTTTGATTTGTTTGTATATTCTTGTGCCAATTCAACATTGTTTTAATTACTAAAGTTGAAATAAATCTTGGTACCTTGTAGTGTAAGTTTTTCAACTTTTTTTTTTCTTTGAGTTTAGCTTGGACTTTTGCATTTTCATATATATATGTACATTATATATATGTATACATTATATATATAATCTGTTCATATATAGAATAGAATCTGTTGGTCAATTTTCAAAAAAAATTGTTGGCATTTTGATAGGGATTACATTTAATCTATAGATAAGTTGGGGGGAAGTATCATCTTTATACATAAGCTTGCAATCTATGAACATGCTACATCCTCCTATTTACATCTTTTGAAGTTTTATAGTAATACAGTAATATATATTAGTAATATTTATAGTTTTCTCTGTAGAAGATTTGCATATGTTCTTAAAGTTTCCTTCTAGAAAATATTTTCTGATGTTTTTATCAATATATATATTTATATATAATTATGTATTTACATTTTTCTTGTTTTTTTGCTTGTATGAAAAGTACAATTGAATTTTGTATATGATTTTGTATATTGACCTTGTATTCAGTGATCTTGCTAAATCCACTTCATAATTCTATTAGTGTATAGGTTCTTTTGTATTTCCCATATATACAACTATGATGTTTGACATAATTTTAGTTCTCCACTTCTAAACCCTATGCTATTTATTCTTTTTTATGCCTTATTCCATTAGTCAGGACTCCTTTACAATATTTAGTACAAGTGGTGATAGCTAGTATCTTTGTACCTTTCTATACAGCATGGAGATTCTTTCAGAGTTTTATCATTAATTAAGTTAGTAGATACAATACCAGATCAAGAAAGTTTCCTTTTACTCCTAGTTTGCTGAAGATTTTTAAAAATTATAAATGGGTATTGAATTTTATCCAAAGTTTTGCTCAGCTACTGAGTTGGTCAGTTTTTTTTTTCTCTTAATGTGGCCATTATAACAATTGATTTTCAAATGTTAAACCAAAGTTACTTTCCTGGAATAAATATAACTTAGATATTATTTTCTATATCCTTCTATATGCTTATTGGTAAGTTTGATTTTGCTAATATTTGTTAAGATTTCTATGACTAAAAGCTTAAACATGAGACAGATTGGCCTTATGTTCTGGCATGACTTTATAAAACCACTTTAAAAATGTTTCCATTTTTCCATTTCCTGGTGCAATTTGTGTGGTATTATTTCTTCTTTAATGGTTATGAGAATTCCACCTGTGAGACTACCTGGGCTTGGAGTTTTATTAATCAGAGATATTACATGATGGATTAAATTTCTTTAATAGATATATGACTGTTCAATTTTTTTGTTAAGTGTGATTTTTAAGGGATATTTACATTTCAACTAAATTTTCAAATATATTGGCTAAAGTTTATTATAATATCCTTTTATCTCTTTTGAAATTAAATATAATTTAAAAGACAGTAAAATGTGCAAGTCTTAAGTCTACAACTCAATAAGTTTGATCTATGATTATATTTGTATGAGTCACTCAGATAAAGTTACAGATTACTTACTCCAGAAAGTTCCTTTATTATTTTTTTAAAGTATTTATTTTAGAGAGAGAGAGAGCAAGCACACAAGCAGGGGGAGAGGCAGAGGGTACGGGAGAGAATCTCTAGCAGACTTCCAGCTGAGTGTGGAGTCTGATGTGGGGCCCCATCTCATCACCCTGAGATCATGACCTGAGCCAAAATCAAGTTTTGGCTGCTTAACTGATTGAGCCACCTGGGTGCCCCTAGAAAGTTCCTTTATACTCCTTACCAATGTATACTCACATCCCCTACTCCCAAAGTAACCACTGTTCTGATATATTGCAATAGATTAGTTGCATCTATTCTTGGACTTCATATAAACAGAAACATACAGTATATATATTGTTTTTGGTTTCTTTTGCTAATTGTAACGTTTTCAATAGTCACCTGTGTTATGTTTGTCTGTGGTGTTTAATTTTTATCGCATTATGATATTCCATTATAGTAATTCACCACAGTTTTTAATCCATTTTTGTGTTGATGGACAAATCATTTCTTATTTCAAGCTATTATGAGTAAAGTTACTACGATCCTGCTTATACAAGTATTTTTGTAGACATAGGCACTTATTTCTTTTTGGTATACATACAGGCATGGAATTGGTAGGCCATGGGGTAGGAAATATATGTAACATTATGAGAAACTACCAAGCAGTTTTCAAAAGTAGTTGAACCATTTTACATTCTACCAGTAATACACAATGGTTACAAGCTGCTGCACACTCCCTCCAGTGTTTGGTTTTGTCAAAGCCTTTTTAATTTTAGTCTTACTAGTCAGTCTATAATGGTATCTCTTAGTTGTTTTGATTTGAATTTACCTGTTGAGTTACACTGTTGAGTTACACTCTTTCTTGTATTTTTTGGCTTTTGAATACCTTCTATTGAAAGGTGACTTTTTAAGTCATTTGCTCATTTCTAAAAAGCTGGGCTATTTACCTTTTCTGAATGATTTATAAAAATTGTGGCACATTATTGATATGAATTTGTTGTCATATCTATATATCTCTTTCTAATAGTTTTTTCCTAGTTTGTGGCTTTACACTTGGTTGAAGATACCTTTTGATGGGCAGAAGATTTAAGTTTCTTTTCTTCCTTTTTTTTTCTTTATTTTTTGAAGTATAGATGGCATACAATGTTCGATTAGTTTCAGCTGTGCAATATAGTGATTTGACAATCCTAGGCATCGTGCAATGCTCACCATAACAAATGTAGTTACCATCTGTCACAACACAAAGTTATTGCAATATTATTGCCTATATTTCCTATGCTCTACTTTTCATCCCGATGATTTACTCATCTCATAACTGGAAGTTTGTACCTCTTAAATCCCCTTCATCTACACTGTTCATCCCTTCATTTTCTTCTGGCAACTGCCAGTTCATTCTCCCTATGTTTGAATATTAGTTGTTTGTTTGCTCATTTGTTTTGTTTTTTAGATTCCACATATAAGTGAAATCATGGTATGTATCTTTCTCTCTCTGACTTATTTCTCATTGCGTAATACCTCTAAGTCCATCCACTTTGATGCAAATGGCAAGATCTCATTCTTTTTTTATGGCTGAGTAATATTCTATTGTATATACATATACCACATCTTCTTTATCCGTTCATCTATCAGTAAACACTTAGATTGCTTCCATATATTGGCTACTATAAATAATGCTGCAGTAAACATAGGGTGCATATATTTTCAAATTAGTGGTTTTCTTTGGAAATAACCAGCTGTGAAATTATTAGGTCATATGGTAGTTCTATTTTTACACTTTGAGGAACCCCCATACTGTTTACTATAGTCACTGCACCAATTTACATTCCTACCAACAGTGCGTGAGGGTTCCTTTTACTCCACATCCTCATCAACATTTATTTTTTGTCTTTTGGATACTAGCCATTGTGACAGATGCAAGATGATACCTCATTGTAGTTTCGATTTATATATCCTTGATCATTAGTGCATCTTTTCATGTGTCCATTGGCCATCCATATGTCTTCTTTGGAAAAATGTCTATTTAGGTCTTCTGCCTATTTTTCTTTATTTCTTTCTTTTTTAAAAAATATTTTATTTATTGGAGATAGAGAGCGGGAACAGCAGCAGAGGGAGAGGGAGAAGCAGGCTCCCCACTGAGCAGGGAGGCCAATATCAGGCTAGATCCTAGGGTCCTGGGATTATGACCTGAGCCGAAGGCAGACATTTAATTGACTGAGTCACTCAGGTGCCCCTACTCTGCCCATTTTTAAATCAGATTATTATTATTATCGTTTTTCTTTTCATGTTGAGCTGTAGGAGTTCTTTACATATTTTGGAATATTAATCCCTGATTAGCTATATCATTGGCAAGTGTTTTCTTGCATTTAGGAGGCTGTCTTTTCATTTTGTTGATGATTTCTTTTGCTGTCCAAAAGCTGTTTAGTCTGATATAATCTCAATATTTTTGCTTTTATTTCCCTTATCTGAGGAGACATATCCAGAAAAATGTTGCAAAGGCCAATGTCTAGGAGATTAGTGCTTATGTTTCCTTGTAGGAATTTTAAAGGATCTTAGTTTTAATGAAGTCACTTTTTAAAAATAAGATTATAACTTCTGTTCTTTGTGTCTTGTTTAAGAAATTTTCTTCAGTAATTGAAGACATTCAAAGGTTTATTTTAGAACCTTTATAGGTGTCTTTAAATTCATAATCTACTTCAAATTAACTTTTTGTACAGTATGGAGTAGAGATTGAGGTTCTTTTCTTTCCTCAGATGTTTTGTTTTGTTTTAAAGATTTTATTTATTTATTCATGAGAGACACAGAGAAAGAGAGGAAGAAACACAGACAGAGGGAGAAGCAAGCTCCATGCAGGGAGCCCAATGTGGGACTTGATCCCGGGTCTCCAGGATCAGGCCCTGGGCTGAAGGCGGCACTAAACCGCTGAGCCACCCCAGGTTACCCCAGATGTTTAACATCATTTATTGAATAGGCCTGCCTTTCTCAGCTGAATTGCTCTAGTAAAATAAAGCAACCATTTGTGTATAACTCTACTTCCTGACTCTATAGTGTGTCCCATTGATCTAGTTGTCTATTCTTGTTTCCAACACCACACTGTCATACTTTCTTAATTGGTATATAGCATTATAGAAGGTGTTGAAATTTAGTAGTGTATGTTTACATTTGTTTTTCCTTCAGGTTTTCATAGATAGGCTATGACCCAAATTTTAGTACTATCTTGTCAATTTCTGCAAATAAATCGGTGGGGGCCTTTTTGGATTTTGGTAGGGATTACATTAAATTTATGGATTAACTTTACGTACAAGGTAATTGATATTTTAATGAATCTTCCAATTTATGAACATGGAGTATATTTTTATTCAATGGATTTTTGAAGGTTAAACTAACCTTGCATTTCTGGAATAAAGCCTGTTTGGTCATGATGTATTATCATTTTTCATATATTGCTCTATTTGACTTGCTGGTATGTTTTAGACATTTTATATCTCCATTATTTTTTTTTTCTTATAAAAACTGTTGAATGTTGGTATCAGGATAACGTGGCCTCATAAAATGAATTGGGAATTGTTTCTTTTGTCTCTTTTCTCTGAAAGACTTTGTGTAAGATTGGTATTATTCGTGTATTTGAGTGTTCGGTAGAATTCACTACTGAAGCCATCTGGTCAATAATTTACTTTGTGGTAAGGTTTTAAATTACAGATTCTAATTATATAATATAGAAATATTTCATTTTTCCTTATTTTTCTGTGTCAGTTTTGGGAAGATGTGTTTTCAAGCAATTTGTTTATTATCTCACTGGACAAATTTATTAATTTAAAATTGTTCCTAACATTCTCTTGTTATTTTTTAATATCTGAGATGATGTTCCTTTTTCACTCCAGATAGTTATAGTTTATGTATTTTTTCTTGATTAGTCTTGTTAAAAAGTTCTTTGTTTTAGAAATTTCTCAACTAATTTTTTGCTTTGTTGATTTTCTGTTTCATTGATGCCTGCTCATTTCCACTCCCCATTTTATTTTTAGTTTTTTGAAAAGGAAGCTTAAATAATTGATTTCAAACATTTTTCAATATATACACTTAAAGCTATAAAACTTTCGCTAAACTCTGTTTTAGTTCCATTTCACAAATTTTGACATATTGAATTTTCACTGATTTTTCTTCAAATTATTTTCAAATTTTAAGTATTATTTCTTTAATTCATGGGGTGTTAGGAAATGTATTATGTAATTGTCAAGCATTGGGAGATTTTCTCATTGTCTTTATAATTGACATCTGGTTTAATTCAATTATGTGCAGATAACTTCTTTTTTTTTTAGTTTCACTGCCTTTAAACTTTTGAGACCTAATTACCAAGTAGCTATTTTGGAGGATGTTCCATAGGCACTTGAAAAGATGGTGTATTCTGCAGTGACTGTCATATTTAATATATATGAAGTAGGTCAAATTGGTTAAGGGGTTGTGTAAAATCTTCTTTGCAAATACCAAATACTACTGGGTAATTTTGTTGATTACGCCATTCTATGATTTACTGAGAAATGTTGATGCCTCTAATTATAACTATAGATTTTTCTATAATCTATAGATTAGTTCTGTCAAATCTAACTTTAATTTTTGCTTCATGTATCCTGAAGTGATGCTGTTCATTGCATCACATTTGTAATAGTGTCCTCCATTAACTAACCATTTTGTTATTATGAAATGCCCTTTTATTTCTTATAATGTTTTTTTGTTTCAATGTCTACTTTTCCTGATATTTATACAGCCACATAAACAACTTTATGGTTCAAGTGTGTATGCTATATTTTTTCAAACTTTTTGCTTTCAATCTATTTGTGTACTTGTATGTGTGTGTCTCTTGTTAACAAAATATATTTGTGTTTATTTTTTTCTAGTCTGGAAAAATTGTGAGATTTTCTGACAAATCTATCTTATTATGAGCCACTTTATGCCAATAGATGGAGTATTTGTCTATAAAAAATCCAATGTAATCATGGATATATTTGCTTTTGTATCTAGTGGCTCATTATTTTTTATTTGTCTCATCTTTATTTTCCGTATACTTCCCTTCTTTCTGATTAATCATTTATTTAATTTTTTAAAAGATTTATTTATTTTATTTATTTATTTATTTATTTATTTATTTATTTATTTGAGAGAGAGAGAGAGCGAGAGAGCGAGAGAGGCAGAGACACAGGCAGAGGGAGAAGCAGGCTCCATGCAGGGAGCCTGACACGGGACTCGATCCCCAGTCTCCAGGACTATGCCCTGGACTGAAGGCAGCGCTAAACCGCTGAGCCACCCGGACTGCCTCATTTATTTTTTAATCATTCCGGGTTAAGTTATAATATATCGGTTTGCTGTTGTTGTTTTTAATGGTCACTTTAGTAAGCATTTGGTACTTTGGCTTTCTCAGCCTCAGACTAATGTCATTTGGGGACAGAGAAGTTTTTGTTGTGGAGGCTACTCTATGCATCATAGGCTGTTTAGCAGCATCCCTGGTTTTTTCCCACTAGAGACAGTGGCAATCCCCACTCCCCATCCCCCTCATTCCCCACCCCTCTCCTCCCTGCAACCCTACCACCAACCTCCAGCCCCAGTTAAGGCAATCAATAGATTTTTCCCTTTGTGGGAAAAATTACCAAAGGTGAGAATCATGGCTCTAGTGATTACTATATGCATCTTCAATTTATTACCCCAACTTATCAAGCTAATTGTATTAGCATTTTACTATCTCATGAGCAATGTAAAAACTTTCAAAGAACATAATTCCATTTATTCTCTCTAAAAATATCCTATATTTTATTTCTATATGTATTATGAACACTTCAATGTATTGTTCTTAGTGTGCTTTTTAATAGCCAATAATCTTCTTTAACTTTTAAAAATATTCTTTTAATTTATGCACATATTCGATGTTTTTGGTGTTCATTTCTTCCTGCAGGGAAAAGCTGATGGCATACTGTCTCAGCTTTTGTTTGTTTAAAAATGTCTTTATATAGACTTCATTTTTTGAATGCTAAATTTTTTTAGCAATTTAATAATATCATTTCTATTGTCTTTTATCTTCCATTGTTTTCTGATACATTAGCTATCATTTTTATCATTGTTTTCCTGACTATAATCTACTTATTTCCTTTGTCTTCATTCAAGAATTTATTTTATGTTTATATTTTTGTAAGTTGAAAGTTATTCCTTTTTTTTTTTTTTTTTTTTGGTTTTTAACCAGTTTGACATGATAACCTGGGTGAAATAATGGATAATTGGATAATTTTTTCTCTGCTGCATCCATTCTGCTCTAGGTCCATTAAATAAATTCTTGATTTCATAGTTTGTATTTTATCAGTTTTAGAATTTCTACTTGGTACTATTTTAGAGATTTTTTTTTCTCTTAAAATACTCATTCTTTGTATCCACTTTATCATTTCCTTTCCTTCTAATGTATTTTAATAGATATTTTAAGGTCTTTACTAATTCCAATATCTGAGCCATTTGTGAATCTGATTTTACTGACAGCTTTTTTCTGTTATTTAGGAGTCCTCTCATACCATTTCTTCACTTGTCTCGTAACTTTTTATTGCATATCAAAAATTGTGTAAAGAAAAAGTAGCCACTGGAGTAGATACTATCCTCTATAAAAGAGGGCAGGTACTTTCCTCTGTCAGTAAATTAGGGAGAGGAGTCATCTTTATATCCAATCAGGATTTGAACTGATTTGTGGCTAGGTTACAGCTTTAGTTAGGTTCACTACACCTGTGTTTTCAAATGTCTTTAGAATTAACTTGTTCTGTTCTTGTTTATACTACAAGCCACTCCCCCTAGTAGGAGTTTGGGATCTAAGCACTGGAAGACTACAGAATGTTCTCTCTGCTTTCCAATTCAGCTTCCATGCCACTTCCACACATTCACCAACAGTTCCATGGAGGAAATTTGGTAGGCAACACTAAACTGATATCTGCTCATCTAGAAAGACCTCATACTCCTCTTTAATTTCTGTAGACAACTGTGTGTCTGTAATTCTCTAATATCTTAAATATGATGGGAGGGGATGGGAATTCAGTTACCTTTCTAATTTATATGATGAGAATAATCATACCTTAAGGACTTCTATATCTTATCTGAAAGCTGGAAGTTATTCTCTTATATATCTCTAAAATCTAGATGTCTAAATGACATCTTTTTAAATTCTTCAATTTTTTTTGTAACCCGTCTTGCTAGATATTTATTAATTTTGTTAATCTCTTCAGAAAAGCAAATTTTTCTTTTTGTGTTTGCTATTTCATAAATGTTTCTGCACTTTAATATTTGCTGTCCTTTTTCTAGCTTTTTAGGAGATAGTTATATAACTTTTCATTTCTTTCTAAAATGTTTGTTTGACTTCAAATTTCTCTGTAAGCATGACTTCAGCTGTGTTCCATGAATTCTGATATCTATGCTTTCATAATTAGTTGAGAATATTTTCTAATTTGCCTTTGTAATTTCTTTTCTGATTCATGGATTATCTAGAAAACACTTGCTTAACTAAAAAATCCTCAAATATTTATATAGCATCTGTTGGTTACTAATTACAACCTAATTCCACTGTGGTCAGAAGTCACATTCTTGCTTTATTGCCTTCCCCCCCCCCCCCCAAGACAGATTTTTTTAAAAAAGATTTTATTTGAAAGAGAGAGAGAGAGAGAGGAAGCATGATCAAGAGGGAGGAGCAGTGAGAAAGGGAGAAGCAGGCTCCCTGCTGAGCAAGGAGCCCCACATGAACTCAATCCCAGGACCCTGTGATCATGACCTGAGCCAAAGGCAGACACTTAATTGACTGAGCCACCCAGGCACCCCTTATGGCCCATTTTGATAAAGATATAATGTATGTTTGAAAAGACTGTGTATTCTGTAGTTGTTTGTCATAGTGTTCTATATATAAGTCAATTGAGTCAAGTTAGTTTATTGGGTTGTTCAAAAATGTATGTTATTTTTTATTTTTCTGTTCTATCAATTACTTAGACATGTGAGTTGTTTTTAAGCTATAAATTTTTAAAATAGTTTTGTATATTTTGTATTTTGTATATTTTATATTTTAGTATATTTTTGTTTCTCCTTTTAGTTTGGTATGTTTGTGACTTATATATTTTGAACCTATATTATTAGATGTATATATATTTACATTCCAGTCAAATTGATCATTTGTTATTACAAGCTATGCCTCTATTAATAGTACTTTTTTTCTTAAAATATTCTTATTTTATATTAGTATACTTATACCAGCCTTATTTTGATTAGTATTTGCAAGTTTTATAGTCTTTTACTTTCATTCATTCTGTCTTTCATATTTCAGGTATTTCTCTTGGAAGCAATGTATGGTAGAGTTATATTCTTTATTTCCCAATTTAACCATGTTTATTTTTATTGAATATTTATGCCACTTATATTTCATGTAATTGATGATATATTTGGTTTTAAATCTATATTTTACTGTTTTTTATTTGCCCCCACCTACTTTTTTTCTGCAATTGTTGCCGCCTTTTATTTTTTTTTATTTTTTAAAGGCCTTAATTTTTTTAAGATTTTTTAATTTTTTTATTTATTTATGATAGTCACAGAGAGAGAGAGAGAGAGGCAGAGACATAAGCAGAGGGAGAAGCAGGCTCCATGCACTGGGAGCCCGACGTGGGATTCGATCCCGGGTCTTCAGGATCGCGCCCTGGGCCAAAGGCAGGCGCCAAACAGCTGCGCCACCCAGGGATCCCTGTTGCCTTCTTTTAAATTAGTAAATGCTTACATTTTTCTCTTTTCCTTCTATTTTCTTACTAACTATAAATTCTTTGTTTCATTTTAGATTTTATCTTAAATTTTACTTTTACCTCTTCTACAGTATATAAAGCTTAAAAATATTAACTCCATTTACTATTCTCCTACCTTTTGTGTTATTATTGTTACATATTAAAATTAGGTATAAACAACCTTCAAGAATACTTGTATATATAAAATTATTCCCACAAATTTTATTGAAAATTCAATATTCATTTAGATTTTTCCAAGTATTACCCTCTCTTTTGCTAGTATTCTTCTACCAAGGATCATCTTCCCTCTGCCTAAAGAACTTCCTTTAGCATTTCTCTAATGGCACTGTGCTAGTGACATACTATTTCACTTTCAGAAAGGGTAATCTAGAAACACTTTTATTTTCTTTTAAATGCTGGCTTTCTTGGTAACCCTATGTTAATTTATTTTGGTCTTCCCAACTCAGTGAGACAGAACCTCTTGATTCACATTTTCTGACTTACCTGTATTCTTTTCTCTAAAAATTGGCAAGGGTCATTTGAAGAGGGAAAAAGAAAAAACAAATATAAGGGCTTTCTCAATAGATTTTCTTTCTCATCAATATCTTGATGAATTGAATCCTGCCTGATTTAATTGCTCTCTGATGAATATAAATAGTTGCGTTTTTTCCCTTTTTTAGATTTTATAGTTGTTTTAAATAAGAGGTTGAGTCTGAATCAAACTTCTTTGTCATAGAAGTAGAACCTGGAAGTTCTTGTTTGGTTTTTATTAAAATATATGGATTAAAAGGAAGTCTGTTCTCATGCATATGATGACGTTTTAGATGTTTTCTGTCAGATCCTGCAAAGCCTGTTGAGTCTCATTTCTATAGATTAAATGGCTAAAATTCTTCATCTCATAAAACTCTTTATTACATAATCTCCAGACCCCTCACCACTCTGGTTCCCCATTTTTAAATGGAAAGCACAAAGATTTTGACTTCTGGTCTTAGAGTTAAAAAAGGTTACTTTCAAATCCTAGATCTGTTTCATTAATTGCTTGACTATGAACAAGTTAATTTGAACCTTTAATATTTTATTTGCAAGAGAGAGAATATTACCCAACTTGCAGAGTCCTTGTGAATGAAAAGAACACCTGGATTATAGTACGCACTCAATAAAAAAAATAGCTGCTGCAATTGCTTTCTTACTGGTATACTTACTGTCTCCTTGAGAGAGCATATATGTAGGATAAATTTCTTCATGTTTTCTTTTTTCTGAATTTGCTGAAAAGATTTGCTGAAATCTTCTGTGCACCTCTTTTTTTTTTTTTTTTTTTAAACATGGGCCTGGTTTAGTTAGCCAATTCCATAAAAACTACATGATCATCTTCAAAGAAGGCATAAATATGAAGATATGTTGTGCCTCCTTCTTAGTACCTCCTTTATCTTGTCTGAACTGACACAAGTGGGGGCAAAGATGTTTCTGAAATAATTAATTTAACTGCAGGATACCATTTAAACAGTAAAGTGTTCACCCCTCCTTTCCAGAATGATCCTTTATCAGGATTTCACTTGGCTTCCCTCTATTTTTCAAAGAAAATTAATAAATGCTTTGGATGCAATCTTAAACCAAGGTCAGCAGCAGCTGCTGTGCACTTGTTTGAAATGTCTATTTTCTTCCACTCATTTCTGACCCTTCTGAATCCCGTTATCAGTGCCTGCACATTTTTGGTAACTGATTGTCATTACATTGTAAGGCTGCTGCTTGGATGATTGCTCCTCATCCAGAGATGTCAGCCAGCTGAAACATACCAAGAGAAAACAAAGGACATTCCTGACTTGGGGAAAAATGGAGCAGGACAAATTTACATGTGTTTGACATTTATATTCTTTTGAGTAGCTTTTCCTCTGAAAATTCCCTGAACTTACTACTTCAAGTAGAAGAATGGAATCTAAATGCAAGAGATTAAAGAAAGCCTACTTTGAAGATGGAGAATAGGATAAAGAATTAGAGGTCCTCAATTTTCTGGTTATGGAAAAGGATAGAATTATAAAATTAACAAGGTCACAGCAATGATAGTCTTTGATGTGCTGGGGAATAATTCTATAAAGTCACAATACATCTATAGGCTTATTATACCAGTGCTTCCTAAGAGCCTTTTTCTATGTTTTCTTTGCACCAGAATGCTAGCACAGGTGTTTTTTGCATTATTGATCACATGTAAATGGAATGCCTTGAAGGAATGTTACTTTAAATATGGGGGTCTCTGTGTTGGAACAATAGCGGTTTATTTGTATGCTGAGATTCTGATCTCAAATTGTAGGATTTCACAAGACTGTCTGATAAGTCCAAGTGATTAAACTCCAGAGGCAGCACTGGTGCCCTGCCCTCAAACTTCGTTTTACTTTCTAACAAACACAAAGCTCATCAGTTGGTGCATGCCCTGGAGAGTGAGATGAGCAGAAACTAATTTTCTAATAAAGAGTTGGTCAAAGAAGATGAACATTTTATGTTAATGCGTCGCACACAACTTTGAGGATCAGAGGTTATTTCTGTATATGTGAAACCACTGAGACCTTCTTCCATTACCTAAGACTCTCAATACTTAAGAATTCAATACTTGAATTGATGCTAAAGCACTTAGCTTCTAAGTTTTCAAGCAGTCAAAACCTTTTTTCATGTAAGTTTTCTGTGGGAGCCCAATACATAAAAAGCAGTTTAAAAAATGAAATTCTGGTTGATGCAAGATATAACATGAAGTCTGTCCTTTGTCCTCCCCTTCACCATGATGAAGTCCCTGCTGCATTTCACCAGAAGCCCAGGTCCTGCGGGAAACAGTTTGCAAAATGCTAAACAGACAAAGGAAATATTTGCATTATTAGAGGCGGATTGCATTGGCTAGACATGACCTCTATAGGTCCATTTAAGTAACACTGTTATTAAGAGATACGTTCTTTTCTGGTTGTCTATCCTTTCACAAAATTTATTTTTTTCAGAAAGATTTGAACATTCTTGAATTTCTTATTATCATATCATATAGCCCCAAAACATTTTAAGAGTGTGAAAGAGATTGCTATGGATCATATGAACATTTTTCTGTTTTCTCATCTCTCCAGATATCTTAGTGTGATTTCTCTCTTAATCTATCCACCCATATGCAGGCATCACTAAGGGGCATATTTGGCCCCTTACAAATTTCAGTGAATTTTAATCTGGGTTTCATGCAATACAAAAGATATAGCTGAGTATTATAAAATCTGTATTTACAAATTGAAGTGAAAACCAAATGAAATATATGGCATATTGGTACAGGGCTGCAAGGAAGATGAGGATCCCTTGAGAACCACAAAATTATGCATGTATCTGGAATTTGAGAGAAATCTTTAGATGTGGGCCTAATGCATCCTAGTCAGGAGTTTTCAAGTTTGAAATGACTCAGACATTGGTGTAAGCAAAAGCAATGTTTTGATTCACGTAACTGAAAGGTCTGGGAGTAGGGCAATCTTCAAGGTTCATGTAATATCATCCAGTTTCTGTCACCGTTACTTTCTGTGTGATTTTTCTCTGAGCTAGCCTCAATTTTTTCTTCTTCACATTGGGTTCCTTCAGACATCAGATACAGGGCAAGTTGTAGAGAAGCAATATTGCTGCAACGGTGTCAGGCTTAAACCAACCCCATTTAGCAACTGCAAGAAATAAGGAGACCATTTCTTTTACTAGCATCAGATTACAAAATCCAAGGGAAGATTTTCTTGGCCAGTTTGGGTCACATTCCCATCTGTGGGCCCATCAGTGGTCAGAAAGCCTGACAGTATTATTTTTAGTCCCGTATCAGTATCAGAATATTCTTAGCATTTACCTCAATGCCCCCAAGACTCTAGTCGGTTGAATCCATTCTGGCTGAATGGTACTTTACTATGTTACTTTTCTGAAATAATAGTTGCATTTTTGTGGAACACACCAGAGTTTTCACCCGAAGATTCTTTTTTTTTTTTTCACCCGAAGATTCTGACAATAAAGTCATCGTGGCTACTTGGGATGGATGTGACTTTACCAGGTAGAATAGGAAGCAGAAATGAAAGCAAAACCAAATAAAGTCTGAATGGGATGAAACAACAAACAAAAGTCTTCTCAACTTGGACACTGCCCTTCTTGTGCTCATGACAGACATTAGTAATCAAGTGTACTCTATTTCTGGTAAGCTCAGATCTGGTCTCAGACTCTTCTCAAAAAAGCCCTCTAGGAACTCAATATTGAAATGCAAAATAAACTTGTTTAGCATCCATGACAGAACCTCAGTCTCCATACTTCATCGTTCTATTTTGGTTTTATTTATTTAAGTTACCTCTACACCCCATGTGGGACTGAACTCATGACCCCAAAGTCAGAGGCACATACTCTTCTGACTGAGCCAGCCAGGTGCTATCATTCTATTTTGTTCTCTAGCATTCAGAAACTTGAGGGCATATTGAAAGTTCTAAAAAGGTGAAATTAAATTTCCTAGTGGGGTCTGTATGTTGGAATCAGAGGATAGTGCTCTGGTTGTTTTGTCTCATTTAAAAGAGGCAATTGATTATTGGAAGACATTTATGATGATAAGACAATAAAGAAAAACTCTGGGTGTTTTATTTCTGTTAGCCTTCATTTAACGCTTATCCCTACAGTACTGTTACTGGATGCCTGGCAGATTTTTATTGATGTTGAGCCATCTACCCTTCACGCTGTTTACTATCCACATTAACATGACTCTACTGTTATACTGTCTTCATCAATACAACTTTTTCAGAAAATGCTTGCCCAAGAAGATACATATAGCAAATCATTTTATTTAAAAATATTTTTATTTATTTATTTGACAAAGAGAGAGGGAGTACAAGCAGGGGGAGCAGCAGGCAGAGGAAGAGGGAGAAACAGTCTCTCTGCTGCGCAGGGAGCCTGATGTGGGGCTCGATCCCAGACCCTGGGATCATGACCTGAGCCAAAGGCAGGCACTTAACCAGCTGAGCCACCCAGGCAACCCCACGAATAATTTTATATTGCATTCTGAAGACCCATAACTCTCCAACAGAAAATCATATTAAACATGTTTCTACTCTAGGATCCTTTGAATATCCCTTCAAAATTCTCTCTATACTGTGTCTACCAGTCTCAAACTACTGTATCATGATTACCCAATCCTAACCAAGCCCACCACATTAAGCACAAAGATGTGCTTAAAAGTAGACTTCAAATAACATAAATGTTCCTACTTTGCCCTTCCCAATTTGTGAGGATATGAAGACTCTTTCAAGGAAGTGTTCTTTCTTCTCACAGAAGAAATTCAGTTTTGTCTGAGGTTGTTTGGGTGATATTTTGGGGAAGCCACTATACGACAGTGTCAGCAGCTACTGAACTATATAAATTTAAGTTCAGGTGAATACAACCAACACTTATTGGATGATTTGTATGTGTAATCACTTAGAACTTCAGTGGAGGGGGCTCAAAAGATGAGTAAGATTCATTTCCTGTCCTCTAAATCCTCACAAACTAATGGAGGCATATAAAGAAAATAAGTGTCATACTAAAGTAATATTTTCAGGATAGTTTTGAGAGAAAGAATTAACTAGGATATCTCAGAAAGCTTCTTGGAAGGTGGTATGTTTGAATTTTGTGACAAAACAAGGTTAGTATGTCAAAAGGGGAATGGATGTGAGGGGAACATCTACACTGAAGAAATAGCATGAGCCACGGGCAAAGACATGGAAAAGATCCAAGAGTGTCCCCAAAACTCAAGTAGACACATGAAGCTGGTGTAAATAGTGAGAAATGAGACTGGAAAGTTGGATACAGATCAAAGCATTATGTACCTGGATTGCCAGCAAAGAGTTCCAGATTTTATTGTGTATACAACCAGTACACAGATGTTTGAGCTCACTCCACTTGCTCACCTTCCCCACCCTCTCCCTTCATGTCCATCTCTCAGGTTATCTGCCTCTGTACCTGTTCTCCCCTCTTCCTTCCCCTTCTCTCCACTGCTTACAACCCTTCCTCTATCTGACCACCTGTTTCCATTAGCTGTTTCCTTAGCTGAATCTCCTCTTATTAGCTCTCTCATCTTGCCACAGCTTGCTCTTGCTCAGCTTCTCTCATCTTACTCTTTAGGTGTGGCAATGCTTTCTGCTATCTTACTCCCTGTTGTCCCCTGTCTTACCTCTTGCCTGAGACCCTTGTTGACCCCTGCCTCTCTTACCCTCATGGTTTCTCATAATCATCCCCCTTCAATATGTGTTTGTCTTTATTTTTTCCTATCTCAGGGCTAGGAAGATGGCACCTTATTCCTGGACATATGACCCAAAGGCAAGACCTCTTTTTTTTCTTCTTCTTCTTCTGCAGTTTGAAATTGAACAATCACATGGAAAGGCTCTGGTTGGCCAGTCTTGGCTTGTGTGTCTACTCATGTCTGGATCTATCATGTTGGCCAGGGGTATAGGCACTAATAGTAGCATGGCTTCCTTTCCATGTAGGAGCCTATGGCTGGCAGCTCTTTCCCAACTCCAGAGAACTAGACACCATTGTTGGACAAAAGAGAAACAATTGATGTTCACTTTGATTATTATAGTTCCATATTACACGTGAGGAAACTGAGACTCAAAATATTAAATAAGTTTTCTAGTCATAACCACCCTAATCTGAACTGACTTCAAACTCATTTCTTAATCTCTCTGATGCCTTCAGTTTCTTATCAATTTCAAGTGATAGGTTTGATGTAGTCTCTATGCAAATGTAACCAGGGACTCTGGAGAGCATTTTAATTGTGATAGTGAATCTAGTCTGTCTCCCTCCACCCCCTTCTTCCATTTACTTGCTTCCTTTCTTTTCCTATGTTCCTAGGAGGACAGCTGAAGAGAGGGAACACAACTCTTACCTAATTAGATTCTTCACTCTCTATTTTTTTTTTTTTTAAAGAATAACATTCAAACATTTATAAGTGCTAAATTTCTTAATACTGAAGTATCCACCTGCCAGGATGTCAGAGTCTAGCTGGGAAGTTTGGGGAGAGATTCTATGAAGATCAGACAAGAAAATGATTCTCTTTAATGGAATAGAGAGTGATGCCAGAGGCTGTGCATCCTAATGTCTAGGTAAATAAGCAGCATATCATATTTTTTATCAAGATTAAAACTTTAGGCAGACGCAGCATGTGTCAGAACAGAAGAGAAAATACCCAGTTCATGTCTAAGACCTAGAGAAAAGCATCTTTGGTAAACTATAATTTCTTTTTATGTTAGAGAAAGGGTATATTGCTATTCTTCATTTTAATATGTCTTTAATGGATTTATTTCTAAATATAAAAGGAGTAAATGCACATTTGAAAAAGTTTGGGAAAGTATAAAATGGTGAATTAGAAGGGAAAAACACTAAGCTTGAGGGATCACTCTAGGCCTTTTTTTTTTTCCTATTGGTGTGTTTATATGGTTCAAAATATGCTTCTGTTTTAATTTTTCATCTCTGTTTTCCAGTAAATTTTATATATAAAATTGTAAGATTTGCTACTGTATCATGTCATTCACATTCTTAGAAAACATAATTTTTAATTATTTTGTATTGTATTGTGGTTGTACCATGATAACTTAATTATTTCTTTGATACTGGACCTTGATGTGGTTTCTAACATTTTCTCAACATTTTAAGGACTAAATCTGGTGCATTTGCTCTTTGAGTTACTATTCCCCAACCTCCCTGCTTCTATGATATGAATGTGCAATAGACACAAAGCCTATAATGCAGCCCTATAAAGAATATATTTTTAAATGTGACATCAATTTAGTTCCAACTCCAGGGCCAAGTTCCTCTAAGGCTGACAGGAATGGGACAACTTGAGAATCAAGACATTCTTGACACAGGAAAATATTCATTAAAAAAAAAAAAAAACTTTTATGAAACATTGTGAACTTTTCTTTAAAGTTCAGGAGCTTATGTAACAAATACCCCTTCAGATTTACCAAACCTTGGCATTTTCTTATATTTGCTTTAGCTTTTTGGTTTGTTTGTTTAAGAAGCCGAATCATGCAAATACAGTCTGAGCTCACAGTCTGATACCCCTTCCCAGAAGTAACCACAATCCTAAAATTGGTAAGAATTCTTCCTATCCATCTTTTTCTTTTTTTACTTTTTTTGGATATGATAAATAGTATTATTTATGCATACTTTTTATTGTCTTTTTTGCTTCAATCTGTGGCTTGTCATTTTACGTTATGCAATTATTTGTTGTATAGAAGTTTTAACTGTTAAAGTAATGAAATTTTTAAGTTTTCTCTTATTGTTAACCTTAAGAAATCCTTTTTATTCTGCTTAAAGGAAAGCATATTCCTATAATTTCTGCTAAGTATTTTAAGGTTTGCTGTTCCATTTAGATTTTCATCTATTGAAAGTATATTTCATAAGTTTTCTGAGACATAAATTTAATTTAACACGTTAGTATAGGAAACAATGTTCCCAATATCATTTGTTGAATACTAGACACCATCTTTTCCCACCACTTTGAAATGCCACTTCTGTCACACGTCAATTTTCCATATACATATGCATTTACTTATGTGCAAAACAAATTTCTGTGCCACTGGTCTATTTTTCTGTCTCTGCTTCCATAAAGCACTATTTTAATCACTGTAGCTTTATAGTAACTCGATATCTGGTAGGTAGACTTCTCCTGCCTTATTATTCTTCAAAATTGTTTCAGATATTCTTGGCTCATTAATCTTCTATATATTTTAGTACCAGCTTGTCGAGTTCCATGAGAACTCCCGGATTTTTATCAAAATTGTATTAGGGAATAATAGATTACTTTGGGGGGAAATAGACATTTTTGTGATATTGAATTGGCCCATGTATAGGCATAGAATATCTCTCCATTTATTCAAGATTCTTATGTTCTACAATAACATTTGGTGATTTTCTTTAGATAGAACTTATGTATTTTTGGTTAGGTTCATATTTAAGTACTTCATAAATTTTGTTACCAGGTTAAATGGGATAGCTCATCCTATTATCTTCTCTAATTGTCTTTTACTAATGAATAAGGCACTATTCACAATCATCCTGTGTCCAGGAAGTTTGCTGTACCCTCTTATTAACTTTATCACAAAGGGTTATGGAGTTTTATTTATTTTTATTTTTAAAGGTTTTATTTATTTATTCATGAGAGACACAGAGAGGCAGAGACATAGGCAGATGGAGAAGCAGGGTCCCTTGTGGGGAGCCCAATGCAGGACTCAATCCCAGGACCCTGGAATCATGACCTGAGACAAAGACAGACGCTCAACCACTGAGCCACCCAGGTGCGGGCTGTGGAATTTTAAAATTATCTATAAATTACTTTTCTGAATCTATCAGATGATCAAATGTGTTTTCTTTCTTTTTCAGTTAGTGTGATGAGTTACAATTATATCTTTTTAAATGTGAAAACATTTTTGCATGCCTAGAATAAACTCTATTTGACCCTGATAAATTTGCTTTTTTATGTATACTAGAATCAATTTGCATTTTGTTTACTGTGGTACAATTTATATAGTGTAGAATTCACCATTTTAACAATTTCAAAATTTAAAATTCAACAGCACTTAATACGCTCACAGTATTGTGCAACCATCTCCACTGTCTAGTTCCAGAACATTTTTATCACCATAAAAGGAAGTTCTATGTCCATTAAGTAAACACTTCCCATTCTCCCTTCTCTCTGGACTCTGGCAATGATTAGTCTACTTTCCATCTCTATGGATTTGTCTCTATGAACATTTCATATAAATGGAATCATACAAAATGTGGTCCTTTGTATCTGGCTTCTTTCACTGAGCAAGATTCATTCACATTGCAGCACACGTAAGCAGTTTTTGACTGCATAATATTCCATCGCATGCATATATCAAGTTCTGCTTCTCTGCACATCAATTGATAGATACTTGGGTTATTTCCATCTTTTGGCTATTGTGAATACTTTTGCTATGACTTTTTTGTGTACAAGTTCTATTTGAGCACCTGTTTAATTGTTTGGTGTGTACCTAGGAGTATAATTACATGGTCATATGGTAATTATATATTTAAAGTATTGAGGGAAACACCAAATTGTTTTTCACAGTGGCTGGACCATTTACATTCCCATGAGCAGTGTAAAAGGTTACAAATTTCTCCATGTCTCAACACCTGTTATTTTCTATCTTTTTGGGTGGGCATACCCATTCTAGTGGCTATGAATCTCTTTGTGATTTTTATTTGCATATCCCTAATGACTGTGATGTTGAGTATCTTTTCATGTGCTCCTTGGCTATTTGATTATCTTCTTTGGAGAAATGTCTATTCAAGTGTTTACTCTTTTTGAAATTCAGTGGTTTGTTGTTTTTGAGCTGTGTTTTAAAAATATATATTCTAGATACTAGGCTTTTATTAGATACACAATTAAGATTTTTTTTTCTGATTTTGGCGGTTGTTATCACTTTTTTTAAAGATTTATTTAAAATAAACAAATCTCTAAAATAGAGAGCATGAGCAGGGGGAGGGGCAGAAAGTGAGGGAGAGAAATCCTCAAGCTAACTTCCAGAAGAGTGCAAAGCCCGATGTGGGCCTTGATCCCAGGACCTCAAGATCATGACCTGAGCTGAAATCAAGAATCAGACACTTAACTGAGCCACCCGGGTGCCACATTATCACTTTCTTGATAGTGTCCTTTGTGTAACTGTTTTTTATTTTGATGAAGTTGAATTCATCTATTTTTCTTTTGTTGCTTGTGCTTTTGGTGCCATAGAATTACAAATACTTTGCTAAGAGTTTTTGCATCTGTCATCATGAGAGATGAAAATATTTTGGAAATAAAGTTGTGCTGGAATCATTAAAAAAGCATGCTACCTTCACTATTTTCTAAAAATTTCCATGGAAGATTGGAATTATTTCTTCCTTAGACATTTAAAAGAATTCAGTGGTGAACACCTCTCGGCCTTAGGTTTTCTTGGTGGGAAGTTTTCAATAATAGATTCAATTTCTTTAAGCAGCAGTGACTTATTAAGAATTTCTATTTCCTTTTGTCAGCTTTGGTAAACTGCATTTTTGAAGTATTTTCTATTTCATCCAGATATTCAATTTATTGGCAGAAAGTCACTCATAATTTCCTCTTGTTGATGTTTTCATCTGTGTAGATTCTGTAGTAGTGACCTCATTTGACTTTAAATGTTTTTAATTTGTGTTTTCTTTTTCTCCTAATTTTGTAAATTAGTTAATATGTTCATATTAATATTTCCATAAGAACAATTTTCATGATTTTTTGTATACATGTTTGTATTATATTTCATTGGTTTCTGGTTTTATTTCTCATGTTTGATTTATTGTTCTAGCTTCTTGTGGTAGATGTTTAGGTGTTTAGATTTCAGGCTTTTCTTTTTCTAATATATTAACATAAAATTACAAATCTCCATATGAACACTGTCTTAGCTGCATCCAGGCACCCTAAAACTTTTAAAATAACAGCTTTATTGAGATAATTCATATACCATAGAATTCACTTTTTGAAGTGTACAATTTAGTAGTTTCGTATAATCACAGAGTGTGCCACCATCACCACCATCTAATTCCAGAACATTTTCATTACCCCACAAAGAAACTCCCTACACATTAGCAGTCAATCTCCATTCTCTTCTTTTCCAGGCCCTGTTAATCACTAATCTACTTTCTGTTTCTATAGATTTGCCTGTTCTGGACCTTTTATAAAAATGGAATCATATGATATGTGATCTGCTGTGTCTAGCTTTTTTCATTTCACATAATTTTTTTGAGGTCCATCCATATTGTAGCATACACACTAAAGCATTCCTTATTATTGCCAAATATTCCATTACAGTATATACCACATCAATTTTGCCTGTTGACCAGTTGATGGACAATTGGTTTGGTTCTCCTTTTTGTCTATTAGAATAATGTTGCTGTGAACACTTGCATAACAATTTTTATGTGGTGTTTTTGTTTCTCTTGAGCATTCATTTCCCGGTACAATGGGTAGGTCATATGATACTGTGTTTAATATTTTGAGAAACTTCCAAAGGACTTTCCAAAGTGCAATCCCAACAGCAATGCTATGAGGGTTCTAATTTCTCCACATCCTTACTAACACTCACTATTGTCTATCATAGCCATTCTATTGGGTACAGAATGGTATCTTGTCGTGATTTTGATTTATATTTCCCTAATGACTAATGATAGTGAACATCTTTCAAGTACTTGCTGGTTATTTTTATATCTTGTTTAGAAAAATGTTTATTTGAAAACTGTAGTCATTTAGTAACTGGGTGCTCCATTCTTCCTTTTTTTCCTACCTTTTTTTCCTGCCTTCCTCCTAGGGTAACTTTTCTTTTTCTATGAGTTCATCATTTGATAGTTTTCCCAGAAAGGTCTTCTAGAGGGTTTCCCATCTTCTTAGTCTTTGTGTGTATAAAATTTTGTGTTAAAGTTTTTCCTGCCCTATCTCTAATGGCAGTTTTACTTTGTAAACAATTTTATCTTGACAATTATGTTCAACAAGCACTGTGGTACAAGTGATACAAGCTGATGATGTTTATCATCATTTTCTTATGCATTATAACACCTTTTTCACTTACCAGATAGTTTTATCTTTAGACCTAATTCCTGCAGTTTTATTTAAATATGTCTACATATGAATTTATTTTTATTTTCCTCAGGACTCTGCATGTTAAAGTGGAGAATTCTTATCTTTTATTCTAGAACATCTAGAGTGTATATCTTTTTGAATATTCCTTCTCCAGAATCCTCTTCTATTCTTCTGATGCTCCATTCAAACATTGGAATACCTCTGCCTCTAATGTCCATCTCTCCCTAGCACTTTAAGAATTGTTACTCTGTTTTCCTACTGCATTCTACCTGAATTCACTTATACTATTGTCGAATTTACTGACTGTTTTTGTCTGTGTTCATTCCAGAGTTTATCTTTTCCATTAACTATTTACTTCATGATTATTTTTTATTTCCAAAGTTCTACCTAATAATTTCATATAGATAGATAACTTTTCTTTTTGCTTCATGTTTTTCCATTTTAAGTATATTTTTATTTTAAAGATCTTATCATTACTTATTTTAAAGTCTCTTTCAGACTATTCTATAATATTAATTCATCAGCATTGAATTTTGTAAGTTGTTGAATTATTGCCTGCCTATTTTAAAATTCACTTCCTTCATATGTTTTAGATTCACCCCACTCCCACCCCCCTCCGATTGAGATTTTTGTTTTGGTAATTTTCCCTGACTGAAATGATTTTTTTTTAATGATTTTTTTTTTAATTTGAGTTTTCCTAAGACCTCTAAAAGTTTTTAGTCCAGAACTAGTTTTTATATTACCTGCTAAGGTTTCTCTCCCAGGGTAACATCAGGGAAATTCTGAATACTTCTAGGTACTGGTAATGAGGTTGTATCTAATCTTTTTTATGCTGTAGGCAGGAAGCTTCTCATTACCTATTATGCAGACAGCAATCAACTGCAGGCTCTTCTCCTCTCCTTTATCCTTCTTTCCTTAGTTTGAAGCAGTGAGCATATTGCCCTTAGATAACCCTTGTCTGCTGGTCCTATTTCAGCAACTCCAAAGTGTTAACCTTACATGGTTTGCATTTCCACTAGTTTCTGCTTTACACTGTTTGCCTTGTTTTAGAGGCCATCTTAAAACTTTTTATATTTTTAATTTATGTTTAATTTTGATATATGTTTAAATCAAACTGTGGGCCTTAAGATTATGTTATATCACCTTGACTGGATGTCAAAGCATATGAATCTCTTCTAGGTGGGGATTCTTCTCCCTGTGGTGTGGACTCATTTGGAAATTCATGCTATACCATATCTTGGCTTCTGAAACTTTGGCCCCTTTCGGGCATGGAGCAGTATGAAATGTCTGCTACTGCTAGTGACCTCCGACTTCTGTCCCTTTCCTATTAACCTTACAGGATCTCTATACTGTCCTGTCTTGTTAGCCTCAAAGATACTCCCTGTATCCTTTGGTTCTTTCATTATAGTCCTTGATGGTTGATTAAAAAAGCCATCTGAGCACCTAAAAAAGTGTACTCCTGGAGGACAGATTAATATTCACAACCTCCCAGTAGGTTAAAGGCAATAATTACATCCCATATGTCTAATTCACAGAAGAAAATGAAGAAGAACAAAGCAGTTTAGTGTTGAGCCTCCCTAAGTAATGAAACTAATGACATGCCACACTTTTCTAAGAACTCTGTTTCCTCTGCTGGCACATTTTTCTCTTTATGTGCCTGCCTTCTCATTGAATGTTTGCTCAGATGTCATGTCCTCAAGGAAGTAGTTAATTGAATGACTATACTTTTTAGTGTCTGGAAATTATCTTGATCCTTAAAATATTTTTGCATTGTCCCTTCCCACTAGATTGGAAGCTCCATAACAGTGAAAACATGGCTGCCTTGTTATTTCTTATAATTCCAAACACCTAAAAACATATCCAGCACTCATATGTTCATTAAATGTTTGGCCAATGAACTAGTCTTGTCCATGATTCAGAACTGGTCATTTGGATGATAGTTTACAGAACACTGTGTGAAATCACCAGATGTGAGGGATAGTGGAGATTATTCATCTGACACCGTTATTTTATAGAGGAAGGAGCTGAGGCTTAAGGTATAACATAGTTACCTAATTAGTAGCCAGACAGGAAATGAAGTTGACTTTCTTTTATCTATGCTGTATGACAGATTTTGAAAGTAGGGTTGGAACCCCTGCTGCATGGCTGGTGCTCAAGAAATATAGATGCCCTGAACAGATTCTAGATCTGCCTCTGTTGCTTTTACACCTGTAAATTTGGATAGTCACCAGTTTTCTGGGACTCAGTTTCCCTATCAGCAAGATGATATGTGTGTCTTATTTTATAGGGTTACTGTGACAGTTAAGTGGGATACTTTTAAAGGATTGTTTGGCAATCCTTGTGAAGATCCTGCTTGGCATTCACAGAAAGAAAAGCGTAAAAGGAGGTCACCACCCTTGTTCTAACTGCAGTTACTATAAAGACAAAGAAAGATTGATGTCCAAGTGCTGGAACGAGATATACTGAGCTAAAGAAAGAGTTAGGAGGCAAGGAGAAAGTATGAAGAGAGACTGCTGTTATAAACTTATCATCATATCAGAAAGAGTCAGAGAGTGGGCCCCTTTTTCTCTGCAAAAATAATTTTGTAACTATCAGAATCATGATAGAGCTGTCAGAGGAATGACATTAATAATGTAAAATATAAGGCCTATGTCAGAGATCTGAGATGCTATGAAATCACCGAATTTTCATCAAAATGGGGGTGGGGGGTGGGGTGGGAAACTAAGGAGTTCTGAGTTTAATTTATCTAATATTCATTGGTAACAGTTCGTGTTTCCCTGAGTCATATGGATGTCATGCGGCTATCCAGGTATGTGAGTCAGATGACGGTCTGGAAGGAAATGGGATGGGTCAGTGGATCCTGAGTAGGTCAACAACCACAGTCTTCTATAGTATGGATTTATGACTGAGTGGTGTCAAAATGGAGAAATAACTGCTGGAAAATGTTGATTTGACCACTGAGAAGTCAATGGCAGCTTTTTTAGAGAGCAGCATCATATTAAAGAAAGGGGCAAAATTTAGATTAAAGGATATTTGTAAGTGTGCAAACTAAAGAAAAGAGTATAGACTGCTTTCACAAATATGAGTGGTGAATTTTCTTGAGGTGGGCAGAGTTGAGAGAACACTCTTGCATCTAACAGGGAAGATTTGGCAAAATCTGGCAAGATCTAGTGGAAAAGAGAGGCTCAAAAAAAATTTTTTTTTCTTCAAGGAAGAGAATCCTAAGGAAGACAGGGAAAAGCTGAGTGGGGATGGTTGAAGGTATCAGGAACTCAGTTTGTTCAGATCAGAATTTGTTGGCATTCTTTATGGGAACCTGGTTCTAGACAGTGGTCTAACTTATACACAGATCTAGGTGACACCAAAACCAATGTCCTTCCTCAATGTCTGCATCTGTCACTCTATGTTAAGTGCCTCTCCTATTAAGAAACACAATTTGGCTGGAGAATACTCATTTGGCCAGAGAGGGAAAGATGAGGAAGATAAATTAGTTGGACCAGATTATAGTGTATCTCAGAGATTTAGCTTTTAAAAAATAGAGAAAGAACTTTGTGGAAATTAGCCAAAGTACTGGAGAAGGGGTTAATTATTGGGTTCTGGAGACCTTGGTGGATTACATTTTATACAGTCTTTTATAGAAAGCAGAAGGATTAGTCAGATGGTGGAGGAGAAATCATGAATTGCAGTATCATGTGAGCTAAGGGAAGTGGGTTATGATGCCTAGAAATCATGGGAGGGATGGTTTGTTGATATACCAAATCTGTATGAAACTATTTGAAATTAGAGAATATAAGGTCTAACTTTACAAACAAATCTGGAATGTTGAGTTGAGGCAGGAAGGAATTATGGGAGTTTGAGGGGTGAGAGTGAATGATGGTAGTGATGATCAGAAATAATCTTCAAGAATGCACAGCATCAATTACTACTGTCATAAATTAACTATCCAACTCAAGTTGTAGCAAAAGTTTTCTTTGGTTTCCTTTTATGTGCCTTAAAAGGGGGAAGGGTTGGGCCCTTGCTCACCTGGTCCTTGCTTGAAATCCAGTAGGGGAGCCACATCTTTATAACCTTGGTGTCCAAATAGAGCTTAGATGTGTGGCCTGTTCTTTGATGTCAAATCTGTGGTAGAGCTTTGTAACCATCACAGAGACCTGAAGAACATTTTCAAAGATCTTGTTCTTCTGTGGAATGGAAGAAGAGGCCACCTTAAATCCCTGGCTATCCTCTGTGTTCAGAGGTCTTTTCAAATTTGACCCACTGGTAGACTTGAATAAATGGACTGAAAATTGAAATTTAGTTTTTTTTGGCTAAGCTTAAAAATGATTTTTCTTTATCCATTTTGTAAAATTAATGGTTATCAAGTGACTTAAGAAAGTTTAGGAAAACAGATATGAATAGCCAAATTAATATTACCTGAACACCATAACTTTAAATTATCAGTGGTCCCTTGTTGCTTTTGATATAGCAGCAATTAGCTTTCATGTAACACTAGGTCTTTTTAACTCATTTGAAACATGTTACATTGTTCTATGGTTTCCAGTGTTATTTTAATATGTATAATATTCCTTTGCCTGATGTGCCATGATTTATTTACCTATTATTGCCTCTATTGTTGGGGAAAAGGCAAATTCCAGATTTTTTTCTTTAAAAATAATGCACTACAGTAAATAATTTTGAATCTATAAATTTTCCTTCTTGTAGACTATTTGTGGGATCAAAGTATGTGATATTAATTCTATTTTATAGAAAAAGAGCAGATACTAGTCTTTTTTGAAAAAGTTTATTATACAAATATTATAAACACAAGAATGATAATACGAAAAATATACCTATAATACCATCATCCAAATAAATCATCTTCATTTTTCAGTTTTTCTGGAAGTCTTGATTTACGTTTTACAACATTTTTATATATTTAACATTATCTTTTGCCATACCGAAACAAAATCCTTATAACTTTTTTTTAAAGGCAGCATGATATTTCATAAAGTTGAAATAACCATGAGCTAATTAGCCTTCCATTTCACCTGGTTAGGTAGTGTTGCAATTTTTTTCCATCTTAAAATTCAAATCTACAATGCTTATCACTGTTGCCAACAACTTTTTTCTATTTAAATATTATTGCTTGGATAGATTTTGAAAGTGGATTACTGGGCCAAAGGTTATGAACATTTTTATAACCTTCTACTTCCTGAAAGTATACACCAATGTCTACTGCACCAGTGTGCAGATATGTGTTTGTCTCAACCCCTTTTCATAATAAACGTAGGCAGCTTCATAAAATGGAAAGTATTTTAATTGAAGTTGAAACTCAGTGTCAACATTTGTTAGTAGAATTGCCATAGGTAAGTTACTTAATTTCTTTGAACATTATTTCTGTAAAATGGAGATATCTACTTAATAGGGCTAAATATAGACTATAAAACACAGCCTTTTTACAGGGTCCTCAAAATGGTCACTATATATTTAATCCATCCTGTAGGTTAAAGAAAAAATCTCATTGATTTAATTCTATTTTCTTTGCAAAGCTATGAGCATGTTTAACTACCTTTATTTGATAGATTTAACAATACTTTATTTAGGAGGATCTAAGTTGGACTTTTTAACATTTCTGAAAGCAGATTGTATTTTGCAGTCAAGGTAAATAATGTAGCAGGCATTCTTTTGTTCCCCTTGAAAAGTGGGTATTCTTTGTTACCTCTTCCAGCGTTTTAGAATGAGAAGAGTGTATTTTTTGCTTGTGTGAATAGAGTGCTTATTTTCTCTTTTGTTCATTTATTTAGTGATTTCTTGATGATTTTCTTATTAATTTGAACTTCTAAAAGCACAACATTTTAAAACTATTTCTTCAATTTCCTGCTATTACATTATTCTTTTTCTAAGAAAGTTCTCGTGGGTTTGGAGGTGGGCAGCAGAAGCAAGAACTACAGAACTGCATATGGTTCAATTCATTAATCCTATCTCCTCTTTGCAATTTCTTTTGTCATTCTGTTTTAGATCATGGGTAGGTTGTTACTCAATTTCCTGTTATTTTTTTCTTACGTTTTTCACAGCTCTTCATACTACGCTGTAATTGGCCTTTTTAGATCTCTGTTCCCCCCCCCCACCCCCTGCACTAGACTCTGAGATATTCAAGGGCAAGGAGAGTGTGTTACTTATTTAGAAGAGAATAATATTTAATAGATGTTAGATGAACAAATATATTTAATGCTGGTCCACTGGAGGTAATTAAAGGTGGAACTCTGAAGATCCCTCTCCGTACCCTCACACAAAAATTTACTAATTAGTTATCCTAATAACAAATAATCGGTACATTTTTCACTGGTTTCTAATAGCATTCCAGCTACCTGCTTCCCTGGCACCATGTACACTCCATCATTGTTTATTTAATACCTGCAGCTGTTTGTTTCATTGTCAAGATTGCCCATTTGTGAGCTAAATGAGCAGATAAAGAAACAAGTAGGGTGTTTTCCTAACAAGGAAATAATACTAAATGCAATTGATCTGTGTTTCTGGTTTTGAAACATCAGTAGCTTCATTATTGCTGTTTTGTACCTTGAAATAGTCCTTCATTTTAGTGCCTTTTTGTAGAGAATAT
This sequence comes from Canis aureus, assembly GCF_053574225.1. Taxonomy (NCBI): domain Eukaryota; kingdom Metazoa; phylum Chordata; class Mammalia; order Carnivora; family Canidae; genus Canis; species Canis aureus. The sequence goes on from NC_135614.1 coordinate 55,101,794, forward strand.
TCCTTAACTTTTTCTCCTATTTTATTTTGCCCAATAAACTTTAGATTTATTTTGTTCACTTCCCAGAAAATTTCTGTTGGTATTTTGATGAAATTTTGTTAAATGTGTAAATTAACTTGTAATGTGTAAATAAAATCTTTACCAATGTTATTCTATTCAGTTAAGAGTTGGTCTCTTCATTTTAGATTTCTCTCTCTCAAAGTATTTTAAATTTTTTGCATAGGTTATAGTAGATCTCATGGTATTTTTCCTGTGTGGATAAATTTTCAAATATGTTTGCATATATATTATAAATATATGCAATATTTTGTTAATTAATATTAGAAAAGTTATATCTTAAAGAATTTCCTACACAAAATATTTCACTTGTGCTTAAGAAACCAGCACTAATTTCTTTTACTTTGTTAATTCTGGCTATTTTTAAAAATTGTATATTTCATGGAATTATTCTACTTTTTATCATAGGGAAAAACATGTTATAAAGTATGCTAGAACATATTTTAAATTTTACATGTGTATCTCAAACTTATTTTTATGTTTTCAATTTTTCCGATCAGTTTTGTCTTAGATATTTATTTTCAATTTTTTTGAGAGGTAAGATTTAGAATTATTTGTCACCTTATATTTATTGTTGATTTTCGTTCTTTTGTTGATTTTTCTGGCATCTTAGGCTGAATGCTTTGTTTATTCATTTCTTCATTGATATGTTTAAATGCTTTTATCATGTCAGAAGTCTGCTTTGGCAAAATTTCATAATTTCTAGTGTTTTTAATTATTAATTCTTAAATAGGCTGGTGTCCTTTCTCAAATCACTGATTAGATTTTCAATTCATGGACGCCTGGGTGGCTCAGCAGTCAAGTGCCTGCCTTTGGCTCAGGGCATGATCTAGGACCAGGGATCGAGTCTCACATTGGGCTCCCTGTGAGGAGACTGCTTCTCCCTCTGCCTATGTCTCTGCCCCTCTCTCTCTCTCTCTCTCTCTCTCTATCATGGATAAATAAAATGTCTTTTAAAAAGAAAAAAAGATTTTCAATTCAGAAATTCCTGAGAATTTTTGGTAACATAAATCATCTATTTCTATGTTCAGAAAACATAGCCTGAGAAGAAAGATTGCTTTAATTATTTTCACTTTGAGATTGTATTTATTTCTTTTATATGATCATGGATGGTCAAAGAGCAGTTGCTTTCTTTGGTGCCACGTGTAAGGGAATATGTATATGTTCATTTATTTATGCTTTGCCAAATTGCAAGTTAGAAGATAACAAGTGGTACAAAATTCCCACTACAATTATATTTGTCAATTTTCTTCTTATATTTTGAAGTTGTGGACTTCTGGTTTTTATTACTTGTCTGCTCATTATATAGGTTTAATCCTATATATCAGTAAGACTAATTTCATCATCACATGTTGTTCATCTGAATCTCTCTTAATGTTTTATACCATAAACTCTACTTTAAAAAAAAAAAGATTTTCCTTTTGAGTTGTATGGGTTAATTTTTGCCCAACCTATTTTTAAATGCAACTCTTGACAATGGTACAATAATAGATTAAAACAGACAATTTAGTGTTATAGCTTCTACTTTTGATTATTTATTTCCTAAATTTTGCCACCTCAAAATTGTTACTTCCTATTAAAATATAATTTGGAAGATTCTATTTTCATGTTTTAGATATCCACTTTAAGTTCTAATAAGAGTTATCTTGAAATATCTCACAAGCATTCTATAATCATGTCTGATTACTTGTGCTAGGAAGTTCTGAAGGCTGATCTGCTGTCTGTCCACTGATATGTCATGAGTCTTCCTTGGGGGCTGTAAATTAATCAACTATAAGTGTTTGATGTTATTGAGGGTAATTAAAATTTGTCATTCTCCAACTAAAATTAACCTGTTATCAGACTTAGAGAAGCTGATTCAAACGTTGTTCACAATGTGTTCATGTCTCTGCACTGTGATCCCTGTTCACTAGCTTTGGGTTCATTTCCTCTGACAAAGCAAGGCTGGGTTATTAAGTAGGTTATGGAATCTCACATCTTTTTTAAAGGAGTCAAGATTGGAGGAAATCTAAAAGTTACTGATTGATATCTATTGGCCACTTAAAAATTGTTTCTTTCAAAGTGAAGGAATAAGGCTCTTTTTAAATTTCTGGTATTTCTTCTGCTAATTATGTGTAAACATTGATGTCAGTTAATTTGACTTATCAGTAACAGCCTATCCCTCTCATAGTGTTTCTTTATTATTTTAGGGACACTTCAACATTTTGTCCATCAATGCATCAGGTCTCTTGAATGGTGATTTCTCTGTTTCATTCTCTTTGATTTAGGTTTTTTTCTGATATAGTCACACTGCCCCCTTCTCCTCCCCCCCCTTCCCAGATAAATTGCACCTTGCCTGGGAATGAAATTTTTATTATAGCTTTTTACCTTGAGGATTCTGTAATACTTCTTTAGTGTCATTCGTAATCAGAAGTTAAATTTGATGAGATGTAGCCTACCATGAAAATATGGTTGGGAATGGCCACTGGTTCTATCATGTTCTGGATATGTAAAATTTATCTTAGATTTTCTAGATGATGAAATGACTTACCTACCTTATAACATGAGGATCAATTTAGATGTCATTACTCTTTTACAAATTTTAAAAATGAACAGAAGCATTCTAGGGTCCCGGGTTGATAGGTAAATTGATAAAGCATAGTACAATGTAGAATTATGGAAGAAATCAGAACAAATTAATAGGGAAATTGAGGAAGAATGATCAAGACCACTGAGACAAGGTGATAAGAGAATAGGATCCTGAAGAGGATGATATGCTGGCATAAGGTGGTGCTAGATGGAAGGGCATTCTAGGTGGATGGAATAGTATGTGCAAAAACAGCAGTGTGGAAGGCCAGGAGATGTGAGACGCTCAACAAGGAGGATTGATTGTGATGGGTAGATTAGAGTGGTTCTTTCATGATGCTTTCATAGATTGTTTCACTCATGACACCATGTAGGGCAGCAATGCTAGGTTATTCTTTGGATGACAATGAAAGCTGATTGGACCAAGAATGGCCCCCTGGCCCAAAGGTGGCTCATCTGTAGGCTGACCAGGAATGCTAAGGTAGCATGATTAAAAATATTTTACCTAAAATTGACCAGTTGGATAGGCATCTTCACTGATTCAGAGAGGGCTGTGGTAAAATGTAGCAAAAGGAACCTATGCAGGTCGTTAGGAGAGCAGCAGAGGCTGGCTGTTTTCCTGACCTCCAAATACTGGGGACTCTTCCCAATTCTAGGCCATGTAGTACCTTAAAATAAGCTCTCTTTTATGAGGCAGCCTGTGTAAATCTCTTCCAGAGAGGCAAAAGTGGCTTAATCAATGTGCCACTGATCAAAGAAATTTGGAAGAGAAGTTAATCTGAAAATTTATTTCTGAGGTAGAGTCAGTAGGAGTGACTGACTTATTAACTGTGAAAGAGGAATTCCCTGAAGAAGTGGACAAGGGTGCTTTCCTTCTTACCAATCATTATTTTTATTAATATATTTTACAAGACTGCAATTGAAATAATATTAAATACAAATTTTTTATACAGAAAGTGTAATAAAGTTAAAATAGTTCCTTGTAGTTCATAGCATTATTGCAATGCTTACAAAATTTTTGCATAGAGTGTGCAAGGATTGATGTTATTTAAAACAAAACAAAACTAAAAATCTCTTTCTCTTACATCACACCCAAACCCAGAGAAAAACAAAACAAACCCAAAAATAACCCAAAGGCTGAACTCAATTGCTTTATGGGAATGGGGTTCCTTTTACAAAATCTCCAAGCAAATGGGACTTCTATGACCTCATCTTTTCTGTTAAAAGCACCAGAATCTGGCTTCTCCAGAAGCACAGCTAGCCAGCACAATGATGGATGTCCTCTACCTTTTCCTTTTAAAACATGCCCTTCTTAAGAGATGTGTTTCTCCTTCTTAGCGTCCTCCAAAAGGGAGAAACTTGATTGAGGATGTGGTTTTTTAAAATTAAAAAAAAATTTTTTTATATATATTTTGAGGATGTGGTTAATGCATAAAAACTCCATTCCCTTACTAAAACACTAGATACGAATTAGGTTAATTTTGTGTCCACCCCAAATTTGGGTGTGCCAGTTCTTCCCTTTATTTTGCTTACTTATCCCCTTCTTACCGGAGAACCTGATTTCTGGCTCTGGTGATATTAGTTCCATAAGGCTCATAAAGGGTACCCATTTCTGATTTGCCACTGGAAGACAGACACCAGTAAACGAAAATTCCTGAATTATCCTAAAACAAGGTTTTGACATTTTTGAGCTTATCCCTTTACTGAGGTTTTATGGGGTGACTGAGCCAGAGGAGCATTATAGGACCCTGGCTGGCACTGGGGCTGTATCTGTTGGGACCAGTGGGAAGCTCTGTTAACTACCCAGTGGATCAGATATGTGCTGTTGTGAAAGCAAGAAAGCAGGATGAACCTCAGTCTCTGTGGCTGTGGTCTCTCAGCATTGGGTGGGGGTAGATGGACAGTAGGACCTTAACAGGGGCACACTGGTTTATAACCTGTTCAGTTGGTCCCTGGATGAGTTAATTCTTCAAAATGCTTTTAGGTCTTTTAACTCTTACATATCAAACCCTAGTCCCTTTGCTCAGAAGATGAAAGTGCTCCAAAGCCACCAAGTTGTAAGGAACTTCAGATGTACTCATCTTCTCCTTTAGTAGTTGGAAAGACACCAACCTCATTGCTGAATCTAGGACACCAGTTAAAATGTATAAGTTCAAGGTTAAAGGGAGCCACTGTTTAGACAAGAATTGGCAAATGGGTCCCATTTCCTACTCCAATCAATTGGTAGTAATGGCCTGAATACTTTGGCAAGAAGAAATCTGGTCATGGAGGCGGGTATGGCCTATTAGTGATGATGGACAAGGTATGGGTATGGGTCTCAAGCCATTATTAGAGCCAAAGTGGCCAGGTTGGGTACTGAATACATAATGCTAACTGAGTTCTTGCTATTCCTATCTTCTTAAAAGGATAATGGGGACAACAACAGAGATTGAGCTCCCTTCCATTTGATTCTTCCCTTACATTTTGCCACAAATAAAGTTCAGGAAATATGATAACCAAGACCTCACCTAAAATCAGTTATTTGTTCTTTAAGTGAAGAATAGGAGAAGGATGTGTATGTATGCAGAAATGCTGACTTGTTTAGCCCATGCCTATAGATCACTATTATAATTTTCTCTTCAATGTAAGGCTGACAACCTGGGAATCTTTCTACTTGTAAGGACAGGAAGTCTGACTTGATAAGAATCACACACAGAACAAATGAATTACTTTTTTTTTGGGTGGGTGGGGGGGTTCCAGATTCTATTTTTCAGACAAATCACTTATACTTTTACCTAGATATTTCTACTTTAGTACTAGATACTGTCATGGATGAGAGATTACAGAGGGAAGGGAGATGCAAATTCTATAGCCTTATCCACCCAAGAAAGTCTAGTCTAAAAGCCGATAGGAGTCACTTCTCAACAGCTTGAAACATAGTTTGACGTATTGGTGGCTTCATAGATAGTGGGCTGGAATTAGACCCACATTCTAGCTCTGCCATTGTCTAGTTAGTGGCTTTGGACAAGTTTCCTAATCTCTTTAAGCCTCAGTTTCCAAATCTGTAAATTGGAATCCAAAGTAGAAGTTAACTCAAAGGATTGTGTCGAGGGTGAAATAAGTGAATGCATATAAAATACTGAGCATAATGCTTAGCATATAGTGCTTAATGAATACCAGTTAATAAACATTATTAGAAAATGGAATACAGCTTTTGCCATATCTTAAAATGGGCTTCAAGTCCAAGAAAATTGCTTTGATTTTATGTAAAGTTTTGTGGGTGATTCTTTTTTGGGAGAAGGTTGAGTATTCGGATTCTCAAAAGAAGAACCTATGACTTTCAAATTTAGAATCTCCTGAATTGGATGAATATGGGAACTAACGCACCAATGTCTTCCTTCTCAACAAATAGCATCTCCCTGCCTTAGGACACTCCTTTGCTCTACTGCTCCTATGTAACCTAACTGATCAGTTGGGAATTTTTCACATTATGGAGTCTGAGCTAACTCTGATTCCACCAACATAACCCAAGCGTAGAAGTAGGCTGTGAAAACATTGGAAGCAGAGGGACTACTAGCCTCATATGTGAAGAGTAAACTTTAGGTAAAACAATGTTTCCTTTGCCACGTTTGCTGTATTTATCTGACTTCAGCTAGCACTTAGTGATGAAGCCAAACCCCCTCATTCACTACTGAGGGGTCAAGATGCCTAATGAGGCATTTGGGGCTACTCTGGCTTCCCATTTATGTAGACAGGTGGATTTGGACTCTAAAAATACTTCTTGCCTACAGCAAGTTCTTTGTTCTATCCCAATTGTAAAACTCATGGATGTGGAACCGCTATTACCACTTGCTGGGCTGCAATGGAAGAAGAGCAGTTAGCATTGCTGTGGGACAGCTGAGACTATTTAGTGATGGATTTGATACCATCAACACTGTTAGGACATCACACCTTCTATTGCATCAAAGGGCCCCAGATTCTGCAATTGCTTTCTTTTCTCAAAAGAAGATGCTAATTTCTTACTCTGTCAGTATCTATAACAGGAAGTGTATGTGTATCTGTGTGTGTGTGTGGGGGGGGGAAGGAATATGGTTAAAACCAAAGCAAATAGCATATATGAGCATGGGTCACCCTAACTAGAGAATTTTTTCACATTTATGCTCTAACAATCAAAACAAGGACTTCCTGCAAATAATGATTTTTCCTTTGCCATTCAGACTTGCCTGAAGAAATTTCAAGGACTCCGTTATGAAGAAAGCTTTTAAGAACCATAGAAATCCCATTGCTTTTGAAAGGGCTAATGTGTGTGGTGTGGTGTGCTAGCTGAAGCAGCAGGCTTCAGACTGCTTTATCTCTTATCAGTGGTTTTAGCTTTGTGAATGAGAAATTCAGAGGCAACTGTATAATTTTAAATTCAGATTGCCACAAAGAAAGAGATGCATCTGACATCCCAATGCAGTAGTTTTGACTATTTTAATGGAAATACGTTAGAAGTAGGGGAACCTTCCCCTGAGGAGAAAGTGATGAAAGACCAAAAGAGAGACATTTTTATCTTTGAGATAAAAGGCCTGTTTTCTCAGATTGTTTCTTTTAACTTTTCCCCCCACCTGCTACTGGGGCACCATGCAAAAGTATCATTCCAGGAACTGCTTCATTATCCTTTTTGTGCCTAAGATTTCCTGGTGCAGGGGAAAGAGAGCAAACGGTTTTGTTTACAACTTACTTAAATGAGATTCTCCTCTCACAGAGCCTTAAAAAACAAGGATCAGGTGCTTACATGGATCTTTTCACCTATTTCGTTCAAACATCATGCTACCTTTTGCCTAAAATAAACAAAAGCAAGATATTCTCATGTAGTTGCTTCTGTGGAGGGCAGTGTTGCCAATTTAATCCTCTTGGTTGAATCCAGATAAAATGCAAAAGGGCTCTTTAAGTGATGTTGATTAGGTTCTGGTAAGTGGTGGCTGTTTTTATTAAAAAACACAACTTTCTTTTCCGACATATGAACACTCATGCTTACAAAGACTGTCATTACTGATGCTGTTTTAATAATATTGAATAGAAGTATGGATTTAGCAGTAGGGATGTTGACTATAAAGACAAATCTCTGGTAGGAACTTGCCATACTACACAGAGGCAGAGATACTGGAATTCAAAATAGATCTTTTTTTTTTTTCACTCTTGCTACACCAAAGAACAAAGACCAAATTCTTGAAAACAAAATCAAACTGGCATTGATCTCATTTCCCCACTAAACACCTTCATGAAAGACGTTTATTATATTTTTTTCTTCCTACATATTTTAAAATGCTGCTTCCAATATTTCTTTTTTCCCAATATTTATTATTCTTCCAATATTATTTATTGGTCCCACCAACCCTTCAGGCTGGGGAGGGACATAGGAATGGCAAGTGCACTGGAGGTGTAAATAACTGAGTTGATGAATGTCAACAAGACCTGCTTGGTTAAAAATAGTCTCTGGAGGACCATGGAATGGGCATCTTTCTGGAATATGTGATGGTGAAGTGGAAAACCTGTGACATTGCAGAAACAGTCTCTTCAGGAGAAAGATTGTAAATATAAATCATAGGACTTCCATTTCTCTTCTGGTCCTATAAGATGGTGACCAGGGAACCACTTCTCTGTTAAGGGTCCTAAGGAAAAAAAAAAACTCTTGGAGGATCACAGCTTTCCTTTTGCACTAAGTCTCCCCCTGATTCCATCCTCCCTTTTTGCAAGAATCCTGTGAACCTGCATTTCTCAGACAAGTGGATCACTTTTACATGTAACATAAGACTAACCTTTTCTTCTATAGGCAAGTATCTATATTCCTAAGTACACATATACATGTAGGGCTACTCCATGCTACTGTGGAGTTTACTTTCTTTCCAGCGGTGTCCAACACATAGCACAAATGACCTCTTTGTTGGGGCCAGCAAACTTTTCTGGAAAGGTCCAAATAGCATTTTATGCTTTGCAGGCGATGAGGTCTCTGGCACAGTTACCCGACCCTACTGTTAAAGAATGAAATCAGCCACAGACAACGTGGAAATGAATGGATATGTCTGTGTTACAATAAAACTTTATTTACAAAGACTGGTGATGAGCCAGGTTTGGTCTAGGGACCACAGTTTGCTGACCCCTGCTCTAGAGTTAAACTTTAAGCAATCTTTGGTCTATGGTTGCTGGATATACAATGAAAATCATCCAAAGAAACTGACCTAAAGGAAGTTAAAGCCAATTCAAGTTGATAAGATCTATCCCTTGGGTAACAGAGCAATTAGAAAGCCTCATACCAAGTTTCCACCTACAGAGATGCCACCATAAGGGCTTTTGAAAACCTTAGTCATATGCTAGTAGTTTCTTAAGACTGAACTTTTATGACTTATTGAACAAATAACAAATAGTACTGAGGGCTAAACATATTTGGAGATCACTTTTTAATTTTTAAAAATCTGAAGAATATTAGTATACTAGAACTTCTATAAAAGATTCACTTGAACTCTTTTTTACGCCACCTGCTGCTTAATATACTGGAGTGTGATTGTCCAGAATATATTATATATAAAGATTAGAAAGAATCCCAGTTTTTAAAATTAAAGTTTATAGAATTTTAATGTAGATTTCTTTCCCTAGAATTAAAACCTTGTCTCATAACCACTGACCACAGACAAATATTCTAGTTGGAGGAAGTTGGGAGAACAAAACTTTGATTGCATTATACTGAATTCTATAGTCTGAACTGAAATATATAATTTAGACGATGCTAAGTTTCCTGCCTATTATGTGGTATATTACGTGGTCACTTAGCACAAATGAAAATCAGAAGTTTTGATCATGTCTGTCCCTCATAGGTGCTTGATTTCTATTCTTGGTTTGCTATTATTATCTTATTTGTGATCTGATTACCTTGAAGATTAAATTCTGCAAGTGGGATCACCTCAATTTTTTATGGGCATAAAATCACCAAGGTTCTGATCTCAGAATTTCATATGATGATTAGAACAAAATCAGAGGAAAGAGGTTCAGGGAACCTTGTTTTCTTATTATCCATTGATTATGTACTTGAGATGGCAAAATGCAAAGATGGTCTGTCTGCTTAAAAATACTGTGTTAAGGTATTTAGCCATGGAGAGCCTCATAGCTACTACTGTCTGAATGATATGGGGTAGGTGTTCCTTATAGCCAAGGAGGGGGGGGGGGCTCTCCTATTTGACAAAACCCTGTATGTAGAACATGCAAATTCTGGCAGTATGATCCTACAGCATATAAATAATACCAATCCAGAGCAACTTGATATCTTCTTAGGGTTTTCCTTTTTAGACTCTAATGTTACAAACTAAGTAGTTTTGCCGTTGAACAACTCAATTCTTCTACATAGGATGCTGAGGAGGAGTGACTGGAGAGAGTATGGGGTCTGGAAGCCAGCAGGGCTGCTGATCAGGCTAGGAAACCTCTTCTCTCTCCAGGGCTCACCCACTCACTCCTAAGTGACTAAGCAACACCCAGCTTGCCTTTATATCCTTTGTATGCAAATCTCAGCCTGATGCTTGAGTGTCCTCTCAAAACTACCAAATCTCTTATTCATTTTCTATGTCAAATCTTCCCCTGCTTGTGAAGTAAGAAAAATTAAAACCTTGAAGAAAAAACAAATGCCATTCAGGCCTACAAATATGACTTCTTTTAGGATTGTGGGGCCAATGCTTGCCAAATGGCATCCAGGACTGTCTAAACCAGTTATCATTCCATTGGGCTCCTGAGAGTCCATGTCTGTTGGCCACTTGGTTTGTCTATGAGATTTTAAGATGTCCACTCATGACTAAACCATTCCCCTCCAATCACCCAAAATAAACTACAGGTAACAACAAGATAAATAGGATGTGCTTCTCCTTGCTGAGTGCATTGACTTAAGGCATAGGCACATTTCCCCCTCTTTGAACAGAGATGGTGTATCCCCTGTCCCAGCACAAGAGCTGGCCAGGGTGACCCTGGAGCACAATGATGAAGGTGAAGGGATGAGAGGTAGCTGATGGCGGGAACTAGGGAGCTGCTTCCACATATCAGGTAGTGGTGCTGCTGGGCCACGGGAACACTGCGAGTCTGAGAGAGATACGTAACTCAGTTTATGTTACTTTCTAGTGACCATTTCTGGGGGCATGTATTTTAGATTTGTGATTCTTGGGTCACTATTCTTAGAGAAAACATAATGATTTAGTAAAATGAATATCCCAACGAAAAATATATATAAGAAGATTGAAGCCAAAGTTTGTGCATGCCTTTAGAAATAAAAGGCATCTTTAAATTACCTGCAAATCTCAGGAAACATAAAAATTAATTAGGCTTTCCATGCTACTCTTAATTAGGTTTCCATCCCTAAATGGCTTCTCTTGGGATGGGGGTTCCAGTCTTAAGGATTTTGATTGACCTGATCATTTGGGGCTACTGAATAAAGTCAAAAGCGAGGATGGAACAGATCTTGAGCCATTTTTTCCTTTAAACAGAGACCTATCACCCATTTATTCTTTGCCTGTCAGGCCACTGAGTAGCTTCCAGCCAACTGAGAAGCAGCTGTTAGCCTATTTTTGTGCTGATTTACAACTCCTATTTTGACTGTGGGATAATATGTGATTTTGAAGGAAGATAGCAGGCATTGGGTGAGCACTTCAAACTTCACTAATATTCATCCTCCACATTCATCCAACTAACAAAAGCCCCAATACATTTGGCTATGAAGGGAGAACAACCACTTTGAGTTCCTACAGCTGACTTCTATGGCACTGCCCCCATCCCTCACTTGAAGAGGGGAAAGTTGGCCAGTCTTCCTAAAGCTAAAAATGGAAATGAAATGTCTATTTCAATACGAGAGTCTCAGTGCTTGAGTGTGACTCGGAGATTCCCGCCATCACTGCCCTGTAAATGACACTAAAGTGCAAGATATGCAGCTACTCAAATATATCGGTGAATATTCAGTAAGTGTCTGACACACTGTGTGACTTTGAAGGGAATACTGGGCCTCAATCGGTGTTTTGATTTTATCATGTATGTGGTGGGGTTGACATGGAAATGACAGTGGATATCACAGGGTCACCCATGGTTCCTTTTGTACTGAAACCTCATTTTATACAGAGGATATATATATTTATTTATATATATTTATATATATTTATATCCACCCACACACATACACACACGTGCACGCACGTGCACACACACACACACACACACACACACAAGGTCTTTGATAGGCTTTCTGTGTTCTAGTAAAAATAGCTGGCAGCCAGTGTCTAAAGCCAAAAACGGCCTTAATGCTACCAGCAACGTCCACTATGGATGGTCTCTCAAAGGCAGACACTTGTGTTTATCTGACAAGTGGAACCAGTTCCTGCCTGGGACAGGAATAATCTCCCATTGGCGCAGACGCAGATCTCGAAGACCTTCTGCCTCGTTCCTGTAGGTGTGTAGGATCCGTGAGGCAGTCTAGGTAGTTGGATTTTCGCAGCATCTAACTTAATCTAAAGAAACCGAATAGGAAGGAAAGACAGTTAGAACCTGCCATTTATTTTCTTGACATTCAGACAGTAGATGTGTGTTCAGCCTAAGTGAGCACCTACCATATGTTGAGTACTCTGGGCACTGGGAATTCAGAGATGAACAGGACAGAGAGTCTCTACCCTGAGGCTTATAATCTACCAAGACAACATTGCACTGGTCTATATGAGCATTGTGCAAAAGTATATCATGTAAGATATGAATTGAGTCCTAGACTGAAATGAATTTGGAAATGCTGGGTTAACCATTTCTTTACTATGGGCCTTCAGACCCCCATCTAGGTCTGAGTGCATGGGATGACTTTAAGAATATGCAGTATTTTCCACTCTTACATGACTCTGAAGATTATAATCAATTTCTCCAGAGTCTGGATTCTGCAAGCTATAATCTGCATAGGTTATGTAGTCACTATATCAAAATGTGTGTGATTTGTGGCTGTTTGAAGAGAGTGTTTTGATAAATGAATGCTTTATCTGACTAGCTCTTTTAAAACAAATATTGCAAATGCCAAACCAATCAAAAGGTGTGTATTTGGTGCACAGAAGCAGGTGGAGATGGATAATCTCTAAGCAGATATGAAAAGTGGGAAAGAGTTTTGCTTTTAAAAAATGACATTTTCCCCTCTATTTAAAAACTCTTAAATAGAAAAGTTCACTTATGAATGTGATGAAGACATTTTTAAAAGTTTGCAGTTTAATCTAACTTCCTTGGGGGTTTGGCTTACCTTGTCTACACAAATGCAAGCGGCTATTCTATTCACTAAAGTGGGATTATGTCAGGTGGAAGAAGGAATATATGTGCAGTCCTCCATCCTCTTGTTGTTGCCTGCTCTTAACCCTATTTAGGTTTTGTCTTGTTCTGATTTGGGATAACTGTTGGGTCCCACTCTACATTCTCAAAGGAGAAACATACAACATAAGCTTTAAAAATGACTACGAGTAAATTACGTTCAGCTTGTGCCAGATGCATGTGACATACAGCTCAATTAAGCTGGCTACCTAAATCTTGCTTTTGGGTCATGAGAGAGAGAGAGAGAGAGAGAGAGAGAGAGAGAATGAATTCAGAAATAGCATTCATTTTCATAGCTGTTTGTATAATTCTGGACTTGGAGTATATGCTATTACCTCAGCACTTTACAAATAATGAGTCATAACTCTTATATATTGTGGGTTAGGCTTATAACTGTGCTGTTCAACATATTTGTTCTGGACATAAAACCTTCTGATTGGCTCCTCTTGTTAGAAATGTAGGATCAGATTTGATGCCAAGGGAGTCTGGGAAAGTTGTGGGAAAGGTTGTCTTATTGGAGCTGTAGCTCTCCGGACCTGTGTCCTTTGTACCCTTACCTCTCCATCTTTGGACTCCAGCCTCAGCTCTGTTCTGCAGGTAGCTTCCATGTTGCCAGCTTCTGCATTTATTTCTACTCCTTTTGGGGCCTCCATCACCAAAGACCGGGTTGGGGACTCCAACCTGAAATACATGTAAGATGAGGATTAAAAGTCCCATTTTGCCTTTTTTCTTTTGTAAATTTGAGAGGAAGTTGCTGCTCAAAGCATTGACACAAAATGGCATTTCAGTATTCGATCAGGATCTTTTTTTAGTTTTGCTTTACAAACCTGTCAAGTTTATGAGGGAGGAAGTAACATATCTGGGCTCTATCTTCATTGCACATCGAAAAGATTGTAGGAAAGGTGTTCTAGGATCCTGGCTTCATTTTATCTTACACCTACTCAATTATTGCTTTATTGGTATAATTAACCAAATTCTTACATAAGTTTTGTTTTTTTTTTTTTTTTTTTAGAGTAAGGCGGTCCCAGGTCTCAACTGAGCTTTCTAAAATTGATAGATAGATATCCCTTCTACTTTGTCAAAAGGAGCAGAATCAGATAGAGATTATAAAAAGAGACCTAGGAGTTAGATAGACCTGACTCAAGCCCTGGGGCTGACACTCTGTGACCCTGGCGAGACTCTTCTTCCCTCCTGTCTTCTTTGCTTTCCAGAATTTCCCGAATCCTCAGTTTTCTCAACTATAAAGTGTCACAAGTGGTGCTTGACACATTGAAAATCATTATATATATTAACTATTATTAATACTGCTGTTACTAGTGTTATTATACCAGCAAATCATAAAGAAATCTTGTGCCCTCTTCAACTAGTTGTCAAAAGAAGAGAGAAACAGATCATTGGTTGTGGAGGGTTAGAGAGGGTAAGGGATTTGACTGTAAAGGAGCAGCATGGGAAGGGGAGGTATAGGTGATAGAACTATTCTGGATCTTGATTGCAGTGGTGGTTACACAACCCTCTGTGTTTGTGAAAACTCACATAACTGTACCACCAAAGAGTAGATTTTATTGTATGTAATTAAGAAAGGGGAGAAGGTGAATCAGCTACACTCCATGTTAATTATGATAGCAAAACAGGATAATATTCCTTAGAAGGGCCTTTGCTTAACTCATTTAATGTGAAAAATATTAACCACCCCCTGAATAGTCTAGATATTAACATTATCATCAAATAGCAGTGGATCAAGATCTTCTCTCTTTACAACAAGAATATCCTAACTTAGGAAGCACAGACCTCAGCATGGTTTTCAAACTGCTCTGACTCAGATGAGTTTCCTGAGTTTTATTTCTGTGTCCCCAGCTTCTAGACACTTAGAACATTAGGGACAACAGCCTCTCTGCCAACTTTTGGCTCCCTGTTCTGCTTCCACCACTTCTTGCAAACCCTTTTGGGTTTCAGTAAGTGGCAGGAACAATGAGCTGACCAGTAGGGACACCACCACCCAGAGATCCTAAGCCCCATCAAAGATGCCAAGAGTCAGGTCTTTCACACTTCTTTATTGATGTCTGCATTCCCCCTACAGTGACCCAACCAGAGTCCTACAGAGGAATGGTCCTACAGAGGAGTCCTACAGGTCTATAGTCCTGGTGAGAGACAGGCCTGAGCTTCTGTTGAACTTATTCTCTCCTTTCTGACCCCATCCCTTGTGATGGCGAGAATCCCCCTCTCCTACTGGCTCCTCATAAGACCTTCACCACTTTGGTGCTGGGCTAGGGTGGTTCCACCTCTAATTATGACTTACTTAATTTGCATGTGGTTTCTCTCACTAAACAGAGCAATAGAGAGTGATGTCTATGTAGTGCAGTCTTGCCTAGAACCTTCATCCAATCAGTTCAGCTCCTCCTGTGCTCTTGATTCTCTCACTTTTGAAATATGAGGATGCTTTTGTGCCATTTGGTTTCTCTCCTATAAAGTCTGGCTGGCTTACACAGTTATCCAGCATTTTCTAATGGCTTCGGTGTTTACTAGTGTTGATACTTTCCCCCTTATGGCATAAGTATCCCTTCTGGTAATATTTCTGCTCAACTCCAACTTTGTTCACCCCTTCTCAATGGCACTGCTGTCATCCACCCTCCTCAGGTGACAGTCTTCATGCCATCTTCTCCTTCCCCTTGTTCCTTCCCTCTTTTATATGATCAGTTAACTCACAACTTCTCCCTTCTCAGTGTACTAATTCATCTCTAACCTGGACTATATGAGTGCCTCACAAGTTTTGTTTCTCCTTCTTCCTTCTTCCCAGTGTACTTCACACATGAGTCTAGCTCCTGAAGTACATTTTGAATATATCACTTTTTTTCTCAGTAGGTGATGGATGCCACGCCAAGTGCTTTACATGTATTACTTCATTTAAACCTCATAAAAATCCTATGACTCTGGTACTCTTTAGTCTTGATTGTGCACACAAGGTCACAAAGGTGAGAGGCTTGCCCAGGGTTGTACATCTAGTAAAAGGGCAGAGACAAGATGTGAACCCAGGTTTAGCCAGTATATTGTCCAGTATATCTTATCACTTCCAGAAAAACTGGACTTCTTTCCTAACATATCTTCATGCCATTCTTTGTTGTTAAAGGCCACCTTTTCATGAAATTAGCACCTGTATTTCTGAAACCAGTATCTGTAAATGAGGGTAGGATGATAGTACTGCATACGGCTCAGTGATGACAGTAGGCAATATTTCTCGAAACTTAAACAATTGATGTCAGTGACATCAAATTCAGGATATGGTGAATGTGTTCGTATTTGTTATGTAGCATTTAAACTGAAGGATTCATACAAAAAGATAGCTGAGGTTAAAAAAAAAAAAGCTTGACACAGAAAAAAAAAAAATGTCTGGACCTAGGAGAATGTTATCAGGTGAAGCACTTGCATTTCAGATGGACATTAGAATTCACTTTACTTGTATTCATTTCCTAAGGGCTCTGAGATCAGCAGGAGGGCTCCAAGGCTGGAGAACTGGACACAGAATGACTGCTGTCTTCCCTCCCCCCAACCCCCCCCCCCCCCCAGCCTGGGAAGTAGTAGGGAGCCGAGAAAGGGAGCTATGCTGAAACTGTCTCCTATTGTGAAAAATGACAATTTCTTGGAAGCAGAGACAAAAAGGTAACTGCATTCTGTTTCCCAGCCTATCTTAACGTCTTTTGCTGTTAGGCAGACTTAGTAGTTCGTTAAGACAGATACTCTTTACTGTTAATACTAATCTTTCTATTGTGGAAAAAAGCTCCTACAACAGCCCTGTTGGGATAAGGCAGGCAGAGCACTCCTACGATGTCAATTTCTGACCCTAGAGAACCAGTCACAGCACAATGGCTAAAATGCATTGATTGAGACAAAGTGGGAGGAGGCTCCCTTCAGATGTGGGGCAGCTGAGGGTCCTGCTGGCTCTTGGAAAGGACTACTGCTTCCGCTAGAAGAAAGTGCAGCCCTGCTATAGCAGGACTGAAAAGACTCAGAGTGGAAGGATGACCAGGCAGGAGGTCCAGGGCCTGGGCCAGGTCCTTAAGAACAAAAGTTCTCAAGGTGAGCTTCAGAATCCCTGGGAGGGCTTGCTAAAACACAGACTGCTGGCCTCCACCCCTAGAGTTTGGATACAGTAGGCCTAGGGTGGGACCTAAACACTCGGCACTTATGGCAAGTTGAAGCTGCTGGTTCTGGGACCACACTGAGAACCACTGCCCTAAAGAAAAGTCATAATCTCAAGTGTCCACGAAGACTAAGATAGGTGCTGGAGGTCAGTGACCCAGAAGGAAGCTGGGAGGAAAACAACAGTCTCTGGACAACAGCACATGGCAAGTGATGGAAATGCTTTCTGCAGGGGGCAGCTTCTATTCTAATCTGGCTGATTACTGATGATCTTTGTCATGTCCTGAGCTCCTTTTTCTCTTTCCACCATTTCCTTTTCTCAAGAGTAACTACTATTATGAAATTTGTGTGGACTGTTTTCTTGCTTTTCTTTATAATATTACTGTAGGTTTGCCTCCTTATACGATATATTAGTTACCATTGCCGGTTTTTGAATTTGACGTATAGAACAATTCCACTTAAGTGTTCTCCATTGACTTCTTCCCCTCAACATTCTATTCCTGAGATGCCTCCATGCTGTAGCACATAGCTGTCATTAATTCAGTCTCCCTGGTGTCCTCTATAGTGATTGGTTCATCCCTTTGTGAGACATGTGGGTTGCTTCCAGGTTTTTGTTTCTATAAACAGTGCATCTATGCACATACTACATGTGGTTCCTGGTGCACACATGTAATTTTCTTTAGGACACATATATGAAGAGTGGAGTTGCTGGCTCCTGGGGTATGTGTAACTGCAGCTTGATTAGATACCAGTAGGGCATAGTAGTGTACTGTATACAGTTCCCACTAGTAGGATATAGAGTTCTGGTTATACTACTTTCTTGCTAGCATTTGATAATGTCTTAGTATGGAACAAGTGTGAAATGGGATGCTATTGTCTTTTAAATTTGCATTTCCCAGATTAGTAATGGAGTTAAGCATCTTTTCATTTGTTTGTAAACCATTTGGGATTCTCCTTCAGTGAAATGTCTTTTGTCCATTTTAATTGTTTTCTATTATTGTTATTTTATGTGTGTGAATTGTAGCAGTACTTTCTATTCTGAAAAATAATTATTTAGCAGGTCTATGTACTTAAAATTTCTTCTTCGAGTCTGTGGTTGTATCTTTTCAGTCTGTGCTCAGTATCTTTTTAAGATCTTAACATTTCTTTTTAAGATTTTTACATTTTAATGGCAAAAAATTTATGATCTTTTCTCGAGGGTGTGAGCTTTCTGTGTCTTACCTGAGCAATCCTTTCCTACATTAATGTCATAAAGATCTAATATACTGTTTTCAAGACTTTCAAGTTTTGCTTTTTTCATTAAGTTTCTAATTCATCAGGTATTACTTTTTGTGAATGGCCTGAGGTTGGGGTCGAAACATATGTTAAATCGATGGGATCATCATGTATTGAAAAGTCCTTACTTGGCTCTGTCATATGGCATTGCCATATACCTATGGGTCTCTTTGGGGGCTTTCCAGTCTGTTTCACTATTCTATTTATCTATCCCTGTGACAATAAATCATTTTAGCTTACTTGTTACACTTTAAAAAAACATTTAAAGTGTTTTATTTCATAAGGCATGTCCTCTTATCTTGGTCTTCATGAATGTCTTGGCTATTCTTGGTCTTCCACATACATTTAAGAATGAACTTAAATTTTACAAGGAAGCCCTGTATAGAATTTGATTGGATTTATGTTCACTCCATTAACATTGCATTTGTCTCTAGTTACTTATGTTTTCTTCGATGTATTTCAATAAAGTTTAACAATATTCTCTATGTGGGTTTAGCATACTTTTGTGGCTATCCAATATTTTTTGTTGATCTTATAGTCAACATGTAGGTGTAGATTATATTGTTTTTCATATTTTGTGCTGCAGTTGTTCCAAGTCTTTTTTCATAGGCGCTAATTATTTTAATTTATGAAAGTTTTACATCTTTTGATTTCTTATACCTTTCCTTTTTCTTTTCATATTGTACTGTTTAGGACTACCCCATATACTGTTGACTAGAAGTCAAAAAAGTCAAGTCGGTGTCCTGACTTTAAAGGGAAAACTTTGAACAATTTATGTATGATATTTTGTTCTGAGCTTTTTTTAAAAAAATACTTTTTATCAAGATAAGAGAGTTCCCTTTTATTCTTATTTTGCTAATCGTTTCTGTCGTTCATTAATATGAATTTTATCAAGTGATATTTCTCAATATATTAATGTGAATTATATTTTCTAATAATAATCCAGTTGTTTTTTTTGCATTAACTGAACATCATTATTACAGAGCATCTTTTCTATTTCTGAAACTATTTAGTATTTTTTAGGCTTTTGTACCTGTGTTCATAAGTGAGTTTATCCTATCATTTTTCTTTTTTTCTTTTTTTATTTGTTCGTTTTTTGTTTTTAAGTAGGCTTCACACCTTGTGTGGACCCCGGTGCAGGGTTGGAACTCATGAGCCTGAGATCAACACCCAAACTGAGATCAAGAGTAAGATGCTTAACTGACTGAGCCACCCAGGAACCCGTTTTTCTTTCTTAAAATATCTTTGTCAGGTTCCAATGCTTTTCTATATTCTAGAATTTCTTACAGACTAGATTGACTTGTCCCTTGTATATTTAAACTCATTGATAAACCTGAGCATAGAGAGACATCTTTATTTATTTATTTATTTATTTATTTATTTATTTATTTTAGAAAGACATCTTATTTTATTAAAAAAATTACAAGATTATCTAGGTTTTGTGTTTCTTTGCGTATTGGCTTTGGCAAGTTATCTTATTTCTTGGTATTTTTCCATTTCATATAAAGACTTAAATTGGTTGGCAAAACTTTTCATAATATCTTCAAGTGCCTTTACAGTTGTAGTTATGTATCTCTCGTTCCAAATATTTTTTTCATGTCTTTTTTTCCCCTTAAACAGTACTGCCAATTATTACTCTTTTCAAAGAACTAACTTTTGGGTTTCTCTTTTTTCTTTTTTTTAATTTCTAGTTCTTGAACAAAACAAGGATAATTCTACAGTTTTCTAAATGTTTTGCCTTTCTTGATTTTTCATATATGTATCTATGGTTATGTAGGGTTTTTTTTGTGCAGGATCCTAGAAGAGTATTTATGATATGGGTGCAAATATTTTTTAATTTTAGTGAGTTTATCCTATCATTTTTCTTTTTTGTGTGTTTGTTTTTAAGTAGGCTTCACACCTTGTGTGGACCCTGTGGTTTATATGTTTTATAGAGGGGTTTTCCTTAATTTCTAAATATGTAAGATTTTCTAAGATAAATTTCTTGTATATATTTTTTTCATTGGTTTTGAGCTGATAATCTTACAACAGAAAATATTTCCTTCATAAAATCAATTCTTTAAAAAATCAAGACTAGGTATCTGGCCTAGTATGTGTCAATTCATATAAACATTCATGCCGGTCTGAAAAGAGTGTGTATTATTACAGTTGTTGGTGTTATGTTTTATGTTCATGTCATGGTTATTAATTCAAGATATATATATTTATATTTGAGTAGAACAATTAAACACACATATACCTGTTTGATCTATTAATTACTAAAAGAGATATATTATTAAATACATAGCAGATTAGAACTATTCTATTTTATTTTTCTTATACCATGTAGTTGCCCTCATTTTGCCTATTAGTATAGTTGTTCTCACTCTGTTTCTATTAGTTTCAACCCTGTGCATATTTTTTTCATATTTTTATCTTTTTCATACTTTTAAATACCAACTATTCTTTATGGTTATGTTTTAGGTTTTCCCATATAACTGGATTATTATTTCTGATTTTTTTAAGGTAAAATTTATATATAGTGAATTGCATGGGTATTTTTATTTTATTGACAAATAACATTACATATTTAAGGTGTACAGTGTGACTTAGAGGGCTCATGTGCTTTTTTATTAATTAAGGTATAGTTAACACACTATGTTACAGTGGTTTCAGGTGTACAACACAGTGATGCCAAGCCTATGTCATGTTATACTTACAAATGTAGTTACCATCTGTCACCATACAGCACTGTTAGAACACCACTGACTCTATTTCCTATTCTGTATCTTTCATCTCTGTGAACTATTCATTTCATAACTACTGGATGCCTTTATCTCCTCCTCCCCTTGACCCAGTCTATCCATCCTCCCACTCGTCTGCCCTCTGGCAGCCATCAGTTAGCTGTATTTATGGGTCTGATTTTGCTTTCTGTTTGTTCATTCGTTTTGTTTTTTAGATTCCTCATATACATGAAATCGCATATATGTCTTTCTCTGACTTAACTCACTTGGTATAATACCCTCTAAGTCCATTCATGTCAGAAATGGCAATGTCTCATCCTTTTTTGGTGGCCAAGTCATATTCCACTGTGTATGTGTGTGTATGTATGTGTGCGTGTGCCTGTGTATTACATCTTTTTTATCCATTTATCTATGGATAGATACTTGGGCTCCTTTTATATCTTGGTTATTGTAAATAATGCTGCAATAAACAAAGGGGTGCATTTTCAAATTGCTGTTTTCATTTTCTTTGCATAAATAACCAGTAGTGGAATTACTGGATCATACAGTATTCCTATTTTTAATTTTTTGAGGAACCTTCATACTGTTTTCCACAGGGGCTGTATCAATTTACATTCTTACCAATAGTACATGAGGGTTCCCTTTTCTCGACATCCGTGCCAACAGTTGTTATTTATTGTCATTTTGATAGGTGCAAGGCCATGTCTCATTGTGGTTTTGATTTGTATTTCCCTGATGATTAGCGATGTTGAGTATTTCTCACATGACTGTTGATCATCGGTATGTCTTTTTTAGAATAATGTTTATTCAGGTCCTTTGCTCACTTTTAAAATTGGATTTTTTTGGCTTTCTTTGGTATCGAGTTGTGTAAAGTTATTTATATATTTTAGATATTAACCTCTTATCAGATATATCATTTGCAAATATTTCTCCCACTAAGTTGCCTTTTCATTTTGTTGATGGTTTCCTTTCCTGTACAAAAGCTTTTTAGTTTGATGTAGTCCCAATAGTTTATTTTGTTTTGCTTCTTTTGCATTGAGGAGACATAGTTAGGAAAATGTTAGTAAAGGTGATTTCAAGAAAATTACTGCTTATGTTTTCTTCAGGATTTTTATGGTTTCATGTCTCACATTTAGATCTTTAATCTATTTTGAGTTTATTTTTGTGTATGGTGTAAGAAAGTGGTTTAGTTCATTATTGTGCATGAAACTGTCCAGTATTCCCAGCACCATTTATTGAAGAAATTGTCTTTTATCCCATTGTATATTCTTGCCTCCTTTGTCATTGATCAACTGACCATGTAAACATGAATTTACTTTTGGGCTTTTTATTCTTTTCCATTGATCTAAATGTCTATTTTTGTGCCAGTACTATATTGTTTTGAATACTACAGCTTTGTAGTATATCTGAAATTTGGTGATGTAATACTTACAGCTTTGTTATTAAGATTGGTTTGGATATTTGGGGTCTTTTGTGGTTCCATACAAATTTTAGAATTATTTTAGTTCTGTGAAAAATGCTGTTGGTATTTTCATACAGATTGCATCAAATCTGTAGATTGCTTGGGGGCAGTATGGGCATTTTAACAATACTAATTCTTCCAACCCATAAACATAGTATGTCTTTCTCTTTGTGTCATCTTTTACTTTTTCAATTCATTCTTTTGTTTCTTCACTCAAACATATTTATTTTCTTTCTCTGATAATTCTTGTATTGAAAGCTTCCATGGGTCTACATTGGCTGCCTTATTTGCCTGCTTGCTCTCCTGTACATGGTGCCTGATTTGAGTGTTTCATATTTCTCAACTGTGGGTTTATGTTTTTCTTTATCTGAAAACATTACTTGAGACCTATATTTAGGGTGCCTTTTTATCCAGAGAAGATTTGCATTTGTTGCCATCAGTCATTGGTGCTACCACCACCTTTGGCCCAATGTAAACTAATTTCTTTGCTTGAGCTTTTATAACCTCCTAGGTAACATACATTCAGGTTATAAATCAGAGTGAGGGCCAGTTTGGAGTTACCAAACTTTGGAAAAATGTTTTCTTTCTCTTCCTTTCAGTGCTGAGATTCAAAATATGTAACTTCCCTTGCAATCTTGTAAGTGGAAGGGTCAGGGTGGAGAAGATTACTTAGGTTGAATTCTATTTTGTCCTTACACTGAGGGTTTGGTACATTGGGATCCAAATTTCATTGTGGGATCTCTAATTAGACTGCTTGCTTCAGGTGGGCCCTGACATGGTTTTGCTCCCATTAAAACTGTAGCTGAATTTCATCTAGTTTATCTAAATCTGTAAAGTTATGGTTGAACTTGATGCTCAGATTACTTCTCTAAACTCCCATGCTATTTTAGCTCTTAGACTCTGAAAAATCCCAAATTTTAGCTCAAAACATTTAAAATATTTTAAAGATATTTTTACATTGTAGTTTTAGTTTTTTTCAGTGGCTGAGCTAGTCAGGGTACTAAGACTACCATCCTATTGCATTAGAGGTCCAAGTTTCTAATTTTTCAAAAGAAGATGGGAATTGAAATTTTATAGTGAAATCACCTCAACTTTAAAACTTGGTAGCTTATTACTATTTGATACTATGAATGTGCCAACTCTTCAAGATCCAGATCTAGTCTAAGGGTTGCCAATTTGCTAGAAAACTGTCTAGAGGTTTATTGATCAATGTTCAATCAGAGAAAGAGAACCTCTGTGAAATACACACACACACACACACACACACTCTATAGGACTTTAATGTGACTTTCTGTCTTATCCTGGGTCTGAAGTGAGCAGGACAGGCAGTCAGGAAGGGAGGATGCATGTGAGGTGGGGGGAGAGGAAGAGCTGGAACCCACAATGAAGAAGTGATAAGAGACTGTCACAGGTAGCAGTTCAAAGTCTCTGATTCAGTGGAGGAAAAGCTGCTGCTCTTCTTTATGAAGCAAAGTATGGACCTGGCATATGAGTTGGAGGGGTTAAAGACTTGACAGCTGCCCCACACGAAGAAGGTGAGCTGGCTGGTGATCTCCAACTGTGTCTAGTGCCCTCTACTGACCATCTAGAATAAAAGGAGTATGCATGTTATTTAACTCCCACTAAGCCTCAGGCAGCCATGCTAATTCAGTGAAGGGAATTCCAGAAAACGTAGTTCTAACTTATCTGAATTAGTACGATACAAATCCACCCCACATCATCATGTTTTAATGGCTGGTTTGGCTTGAACATACTGTACTCAGTGAAATCAACTTCCAGTACAGAAACTGGTTGAAATAAAATAAGCACCTGTAAAAAGTGAGAAACATGGGCTTTTCTAATTATATAGGATCTACTTTTAAGTTGAGTGAGTTACTTTGAATTCAAGTTCCTCATATCTGCAGTTGGTATTTAAATTTTACCCAAGTGTTATGCTATATGTTGGCAAATTAAGCTTCAATAAAATAAAAAAAATTATAAATTTTACCCATGAAGCTGCTGAATTTTTAGAGATTGCTCTGTCTTTAAATCCTAAATTGAAAGATCTTCTTTTTTTTAATTTTAATTTTTTATTTATTTATGATAGTCACAGAGAAAGAGAGAGAGGCAGAGACATAGGCAGAGGGAGAAGCAGGCTCCATGCACCGGGAGCCCGACGTGGGATTCGATTCCGGGTCTCCAGGATCACGCCCTAGGCCAAAGGCAGGCGCCAAACCACTGCGCCACCCAGGGATCCCCTAAATTGAAAGATCTAAGCAGAATATTCTAGGGTTCTGCTCTGAAGATTTAAGAAATGGATTGGATATTCTCATTTGAAGGCCATTTCTCTCAGAAAAGCAGTGATATTCTGTCCTCTAGAACAAAACTATTTTGAAGTTTGCTTGTATAAAAGGCAAGCCAGACCATCACAAAACATCCTTTTGAATCAACCCTTCTTTTCCAGTGAAGAGCTTGTTGATATATTTAATAAACATTTAAGGCCAACATGCACATGAGAAAATGCTCTGCATCACTTGCCATCCGGGAAATACAAATGAAAACTACAATGAGATACCACCTCACACCAGTGAGAATGGGGAAAATTAACAAGGCAGGAAACAACAAATGTTGGAGAGGATGCGGAGAAAAGGGAACCCTCTTACACTGTTGGTGGGACTGTGAACTGGTGCAGCCACTCTGGAAAACTGTGTGGAGGTTCCTCAAACAGTTAAAAATAGACCTGCCCTACGACCCAGCAATTGCACTGTTGGGGATTTACCCCAAAGATACAAATGCAATGAAACGCCGGGACACCTGCACCCCGATGTTTCTAGCAGCAATGGCCACGATAGCCAAACTGTGGAAGGAGCCTCGGTGTCCAACGAAAGATGAATGGATAAAGAAGATGTGGTTTATGTATACAATGGAATATTACTCAGCTATTAGAAATGACAAATACCCACCATTTGCTTCAACGTGGATGGAACTGGAGGGTATTATGCTGAGTGAAGTAAGTCAGTCAGAGAAGGACAAACATTATATGTTCTCATTCATTTGGGGAATATAAATAATAGTGAAAGGGAAAATAAGGGAAGGGAGAAGAAATGTGTGGGAAATATCAGAAAGGGAGACAGAACGTAAAGACTGCTAACTCTGGGAAACGAACTAGGGGTGGTAGAAGGGGAGGAGGGCGGGGGGTGGGAGTGAATGGGTGACGGGCACTGGGTGTTATTCTGTATGTTAGTAAATTGAACACCAATAAAAAGAAAAAAAAAAAAACCAAAAGTAAAAAAAAATAAAAAAAAAAAAAAAAAAAAAAAAACATTTATTACTCTACGCCTAAGGGGACACAGTGAAGTGACCTGTATCCAAGACTGGTAGAGTCTGGGTTGGTCTTGAAGTTCTATTAGGAATTGGCTCATTTATTTGGTTAACAAACATTTATTGAATTCCCAGTATATGCAAAGTTCTGGGGTTACAGTTGCAAACAAGATAGCCCTAATCCTTGCCTAGTGGGTTTATGTACTATTAAAGATGAGAGACATTAAGCAACTTGTTTCTGGTGGTGAAGAGTCCTTGATGGAAAAGTCATAAGAACCTTATAACTGGGAACTGGGTCATGGAAGAGATGGAGCCTACGAAGGCTTATGATGACATTTTGAAGGATGAGAAGGGGTTATCCTAGTGAAAGATGAGTGTGTCAAGCAGAGGGAACAGCATGCCTAAAGACTTCTAGGACAAAATAGTTTTTTTTAGGTGAAAAGAAATTGTAAAAAGGCTGATAGAGAATAGGGTATTAATACGAAGAGGTAAATCAGGCAGAGACTTGCAGAATATTGTGAGATAATAAAGGATTTAAAATGGAGAGGTGGTGTAGGGGAGTAAAAAGATAACAGACAATATGACCAAATGTCCATGCTGCACAGATGATGGTGATGATTAATTTTACATGTCAACCTGACTGGGCTGTGGCATGCCCAGACAGTTGGACAAATATTATTCTGAATGAGCATGTAAAGGTGTTTCTGGATGATTTCAATGTTTAAATCAGTAGACTGAATAGACTGGCCTCCCTAATGTGGGTAGGCCTCATCCAATCAGCTAAGGACCTGAATGGAACAAGAAGGCTAAGAGGGAACTTTTCTTGCCCTCAGACTGGAACTTATATCACTGACTCTCTTGAGTTTCCAGCTTGCTGACTGGAGATCTTGGGACTCCTCAGCCTCCATAATCCTGTGAACCAATTCCTTATAATACATAAATATAATATTGGATATATGTTTCCTCTTGATTCTGTTTATCTAGAGACCCTAATATATACATACATACACATACATATACATATACATATACATATACATATACATATACATATACATATATATAATTTGTATATATGGCTACAGAGTGGATGTAAGAGGGGCAAGAGGCCTGCAAAGAGAGTAGACAGGGGTTGTCCAGGTGGGAGAAGATGATGACTTGGATTTGATGATGGAGTGACTCAAAGACATGTTAAATTGAATGAGTTTGAGATGGAAATGTGGACATGCAGGGCTAGAGACAAAAAAGTTGGAGGTATGTTTGATCATCATCATTGACAGTATATTTCTGTAGTGCTGAAATAATGGTACTGTGTATATACAACTCAAAAGATATATTTGAAAACCGAGTCAGATTCTATGGACTTAACAGGTGAGACTAGGCAGGTGCACTCCGAGAAGTGGCCATCTCAGCCAAGTAATGATGGTGGCATCCTCTCACAGTGAACATTTCAGAGGGATGTTTTCTATAGCCAGAGACAAAGCAAAGTCTGGACCAGAGTTCCAAAGTGCCCAGACTCTGTTACCCTTTGAGGTGGTTTCATAGCTCTTGTGTGGCCCAGGGAATATGACAGGGAGAAATGTGGTTGTGTCTCCTAGCTTTATAAAGCTCCAGAGAAATGTTTTCTTTATTGAACCATCATTTCCTGGCACATTTCTACATTCATTTGTAACCTTTCCTTCTCTACTCAAATTCCATTTCAAGTACCTGTAAAACATGGGGCAGTAACCATGTCCCTTTCTTCCTTGGTTACACTCAGAAGTGTCATGAATCAAAAAACCCCACAAAACTTTAAATGCTATCACAAGGTCTGTTTTTAAAACTCAGAGAATAATTTATTTGCTGTTGGCATTATCAGTTTGTTCTCTCCGTTTCAAGCTCATTTTTTGTTGAAATTGTTTTTGTGGAAACAGTGATTACTTATCCAGATTTCTCGTTTTCATTTCCTTCATCATAAGAATCTACATTAATCACTTCCAAACCTAGACAAGCTTTTAGATCATATTTTGCTCCCATCCTCAGAGAATGGAGACAATGGCTTTTGTTACTCTGGGGAGCGACCTTCAAAACATCATAAAAACCAAGTAATATATGTGGTAACTCAAATAAATGAGGGTTAATGCCAGCCTCTCCTAGGAAAGAACATATTCCCGCTAACATCAATACCTAGGATTACTGTGTGTGTTCTCAGTTTGAGGGAGAAAAAAAGAAATAGAAACAGTTATGATTGAAAGGGACACAATTTAGAAAAAACTGGTGGGTGGGGTTTTGAAGTTGCTGGTGTTTTCGTTCATTATAGTGGCTGCTTTTGGGGAGTTCTTGAGGCCACGGCTGGGAAATTTCAATTCAGTCAGAATCACATGGGGAGTGTTCAATGCTTGAGACACATCCCACACAAACTAAATAAAGTGCCAGGGCACCTATATATTTAAAAAAAATTCTCTATGTGGTGATGGTTGAAAACTACTGGCTTAGACTGACTTAGCAGATCTCTGTGTGTGTTATAGGTATAGAAACTTTAATATGGAATACTATCATCCCACTGTTGGGAATACAATGATTATGGTATTGCTTCTGGTTGAAAAGTAACCCAAGCTGTGAGACAGCAGCTCAGTTAATATATTTGGTAAAATGAAGACCTGCAGTACATACTCTCAGTCTAATGTACTTCCCTGTCCAACTATATTTCTGTGTTGTGATGTGATGATACTGTGCATATAAAACTTTAGCAAATCAGTGGGATTCTTTACTCAAGTATGTGTATATTTCTTGATCAATTTCTTCACCGATCTTAAGTTCACCGCTCTCTGAAATCTTCAAGAGCTCAAAGACGAATTCCTATTTCAAGAAAAGTTCTTTAAAAATTGCTCTCATATTTTACTTGTGTATTTGATAAACACTAATAAACCAACAGCCACTCTGGTGAACTTGACTTGTATCAGTGTAGAGGACCATTTAAAGTAATGTTGAGTGAGATTTTGATGCCAGAAAACCTTTAGAGCATGGTACTGGTTACCATTATGTTTAACACCATGGCTCCTTCATTTTCAGTTTAAAAATGTGGGGCACCGGGGGAGGGCTCAGTTGGTTAAGAGTCTGACTTTAGCTCAAGTTGTGATCTTGGGGTCCTGGGATGGAGCCCCATGTGATCAAGCTCCTCAGTCAGCAGGAAGTCTGCTTTTCCCTTTCTTCTTGCCTCTTCCCCTTGCTTCTGCTCTCTAAGAGGAAAAAATGCATAGTGCTCCCTCAGACCTCATTCTCCTACACCCTTGTGATTCATCCTGTATTTCTGAGTTAAGCTTTTATTAGTGTGATTCAAAGGAACCTCAGAGATCTCAAGTGAAAGCCCCATGTCCTGTTCCAGGGACAGAGTTAGAATCACCTACCATTAGTGAATGTGTTATCATATGCTCTGCACATTGGGTGCTTTTCATTTTGTTCCATTTGGTATTCAGTACCAGCCCCACTGGTGAAAGAAAGCCATGGAGATTCAGAGAGGTTAAATGTCATGGTCTAGATCACATGCCTAAAGACTTGTATATCAAGTCCAAGCACCCTGATTCCTAGACAGTATGTTTTATAATATTCCATGGTTCTGATTGTTGAAAAGTAGTTCCCCATATTGGGTGGAAGTCTCATTCTCTTACCTGTTATGGGATTTGGAACTTTGATGGGTTATTATTCCAAATTTATAAAGATAAGCACCCTAGTTATTTTGAGGTTTTCTTTATCTGGGCTAAAGAAAATCTTTAGCAGATGCTCCAGAGAGTGTACTGGTATAACCCTCCTGGTCATCCTGCCTGGAGCAGATGGTAGGTCCACCTGCTCCATCCTCTGATCTTTCTCTTGGTATGTCTGGTTTCATTTAAATACCACTTCTTTAGAGAGGCCTTCTCTGACCCCTTCTATCACTCAGTGACTTTCCTTCATGCCACTGAACACAGTTTGCAATAATTTGTCTGTTTACTTGACTTAATCTTTTCCTCTAGAATAAGCTCTGTTAGGGCAGTAATTCCACGAGATTTATGTCTAGAATCAAGGATACTGCCTGTTGTTCAATAACTTTTTGTTGAATGGATGTCCCTCTGAGATTCTGTTACCTATCACTAAACACAGTGCTCCTGTTACATTCTGAGCAAGGTCCAGGACCAAAAGAATCAATCTCTCCCCTTACCTTCTTGGTGTGATACTGGACAACTTAGTGCAGTATAATGGCATTACAATTTGTGGTCATGTTAGTGTTACTGCATACTGAGTTTGGAACAGAAAAAAAAAAGTGTCACTTGTTTTGCTGGTAATCACCTCATTCTGTATTTGTGATTTTCAGGACATATTTTGCCCGTTGTAATATGTTACTTTTTAGATTTTATATGAGGGGCACAGCCTCTCCCCCACCCCCCAAATATATTCATCTAGATCTTTTGGGAAAGCATATAGTATAGTGATTTATAGCTTAAGATCAGCATCAGGATTTAAGTCCAAGCACCGCCATCTGCTGGATGTTTGGTCCTGGAATGGGGGCAGAGGAGTTCAGTAGAGATAACAATTCATCTCTGAAAGGATTGTTACAAAACTGCAATGTGGAATATAGGTGATGCCTTAGTAAAGTATATGATACACAGAAAGTGGTGACAAGTGATAGTTTTATTACTTTAGTCATCCATATAAAAACTCTTTCGCACCTGTTCATTCCCTCTTACACTGGTTAGGATGGGTGATCACTTTTCTTCTCCATCTCTAATCACCTCTGGCGTTCTTAACATTTTACCATTCACAAGAGGCATCCTGGTTAACACAGTGGCAATATAACAGACTTCACAAAAAGCTTACATACAAAGGGTAATTTAAATACAAGATGTTCAGGGGCAGGTGGCTGAAGAAGTCCATTCTTTCTGCACAGTATGTTTCTGTTACAAGATTTACTAAAATGCCAATAACTTGGAGAGGGGAAAATCTTGACAGATCCTATAGAATCCATCAATTACTTTTGCTAGGGGGAAAACTGATCACAAACACTGTGCCTTGGTAGCCTAGCAGGGGCTTCCAGTGATTAAAAGCTTAGCTCTTGCAGGAAATCCTATTTCTCAGAACCTGGGGTTTCCAGCGTGACTACATATGAAACTACAGACATCATAACTGCAGGTTTCATCAGACTTCTCTCCCCAGTTCCTCCGGTGCCCATTCTTCAAACTTTCTCAAGTAAGATAGAAACTAAGTAATTGATTTGAATATCAAAGAAATGATGTACATTTCCACACTCCCACTTCTCATTAATGACTTTCAACTCTTGGCAATGAGACCAAATGCGTTCAGAACATTTAATGACCCATGTAACTAACCTCACTCCATGTGTAACAGAGTTAGGCTGTCAATTCTCTTAATATAAAAATTAAGTAATTAACAAATGTTATTTAGATTTCTCCATGAAATGGAATTTCTAGTTTTGAAGTCAGTTCAGCTCCAGAAGGATTACTGGACCAGTATGGAGCCTAAATAGGTGAAATTTCTCACTCTAAGAGAGCTGAAAAGTGAAAATTAATGCCTCATATATGAATAATTATATTTCATTCAAATTCAGTATTATGTTATTTGATAAAAATTATTGCATACTTGTACATACAAGGCACTGAGGTAATTAAAACAATTTTAGGAGGAAGTTGCAGAGTGGGTATTCTTTATTTATTTATTTATTTATTTATTTATTTATTTATTTTTATTGGTGTTCAATTTACTAACATACA
This sequence comes from Canis aureus, assembly GCF_053574225.1. Classification (NCBI taxonomy): domain Eukaryota; kingdom Metazoa; phylum Chordata; class Mammalia; order Carnivora; family Canidae; genus Canis; species Canis aureus. The sequence goes on from NC_135614.1 coordinate 55,133,368, forward strand.
GAATAACACCCAGTGCCCGTCACCCATTCACTCCCACCCCCCGCCCTCCTCCCCTTCTACCACCCCTAGTTCGTTTCCCAGAGTTAGCAGTCTTTACGTTCTGTCTCCCTTTCTGATATTTCCCACACATTTCTTCTCCCTTCCCTTATTTTCCCTTTCACTATTATTTATATTCCCCAAATGAATGAGAACATATAATGTTTGTCCTTCTCCGACTGACTTACTTCACTCAGCATAATACCCTCCAGTTCCATCCACGTTGAAGCAAATGGTGGGTATTTGTCATTTCTAATAGCTGAGTAATATTCCATTGTATACATAAACCACATCTTCTTTATCCATTCATCTTTTGTTGGACACCGAGGCTCCTTCCACAGTTTGGCTATCGTAGCCATTGCTGCTAGAAACATCGGGGTGCAGGTGTCCCGGCGTTTCATTGCATTTGTATCTTTGGGGTAAATCCCCAACAGTGCAATTGCTGGGTCGTAGGGCAGGTATATTTTTAACTGTTTGAGGAACCTCCACACAGTTTTCCAGAGTGGCTGCACCAGTTCACATTCCCACCAACAGTGTAAGAGGGTTCCCTTTTCTCCGCATCCTCTCCAACATTTGTTGTTTCCTGCCTTGTTAATTTTCCCCATTCTCACTGGTGTGAGGTGGTATCTCATTGTGGTTTTGATTTGTATTTCCCTGATGGCAAGTGATGCAGAGCATTTTCTCATATGCATGTTGGCCATGTCTATGTCTTCCTCTGTGAGATTTCTGTTCATGTCTTTTGCCCATTTCATGATTGGATTGTTTGTTTCTTTGGTGTTGAGTTTAAGAAGTTCTTTATAGAGCTTGGAAACTAGCCCTTTATCTGATATGTCATTTGCAAATATCTTCTCCCATTCTGTAGGTTGTCTTTGAGTTTTGTTGACTGTATCCTTTGCTGTGCAAAAGCTTCTTATCTTGATGAAGTCCCAATAGTTCATTTTTGCTTTTGTTTCTTTTGCCTTCGTGGATGTATCTTGCAAGAAGTTACTATGGCCGAGTTCAAAAAGGGTGTTGCCTGTGTTCTTCTCTAGGATTTTGATGGAATCTTGTCTCACATTTAGATCTTTCATCCATTTTGAGTTTATCTTTGTGTATGGTGAAAGAGAGTGGTCTAGTTTCATTCTTCTGCATGTGGATGTCCAATTTTCCCAGCACCATTTATTGAAGAGACTGTCTTTCTTCCAATGGATAGTCTTTCCTCCTTTATCGAATATTAGTTGCCCATAAAGTTCAGGGTCCACTTCTGGATTCTCTATTCTGTTCCACTGATCTATGTGTCTGTTTTTGTGCCAGTACCACACTGTCTTGATGACCACAGCTTTGTAGTACAACCTGAAATCTGGCATTGTGATGCCCCCAGCTATGGTTTTCTTTTTTAAAATTCCCCTGGCTATTCGGGGTCTTTTCTGATTCCACACAAATCTTAAAATAATTTGTTCTAACTCTCTGAAGAAAGTCCATGGTATTTTGATAGGGATTGCATTAAACGTGTATATTGCCCTGGGTAACATTGACATTTTCACTATATTAATTCTGCCAATCCATGAGCATGGAATATTTTTCCATCTCTTTGTGTCTTCCTCAATTTCTTTCAGAAGTGTTCTATAGTTTTGAGGGTATAGATCCTTTACATCTTTGGTGAGGTTTATTCCTAGGTATCTTATGCTTTTGGGTGCAATTGTAAATGGGATTGACTCCTTAATTTCTCTTTCTTCAGTCTCATTGTTAGTGTATAGAAATGCCACTGACTTCTGGGCATTGATTTTGTATCCTGCCACGCTACCGAATTGCTGTATGAGTTCTAGCAATCTTGGGGTGGAGACTTTTGGGTTTTCTATGTAGAGTATCATGTCATCGGCGAAGAGGGAGAGTTTGACTTCTTCTTTGCCAATTTGAATGCCTTTAATGTCTTTTTGTTGTCTGATTGCTGAGGCTAGGACTTCCAATACTATGTTGAATAGCAGTGGTGAGAGTGGACATCCCTGTCTTGTTCCTGATCTTAGGGGAAAGGCTCCCAGTGCTTCCCCATTGAGAATGATATTTGCTGTGGGCTTTTCATAGATGGCTTTTAAGATGTCGAGGAATGTTCCCTCTATCCCTACACTCTGAAGAGTTTTGATCAGGAATGGATGCTGTATTTTGTCAAATGCTTTCTCTGCATCCAATGAGAGGATCATATGGTTCTTGGTTTTTCTCTTGCTGATATGATGAATCACATTGATTGTTTTACGGGTGTTGAACCAGCCTTGTGTCCCAGGGATAAATCCTACTTGGTCATGGTGAATAATTTTCTTAATGTATTGTTGGATCCTATTGGCCAGTATCTTGTTGAGAATTTTTGCATCCATGTTCATCAGGGATATTGGTCTGTAATTCTCCTTTTTGGTGGGGTCTTTGTCTGGCTTTGGAATTAAGGTGATGCTGGCTTCATAGAACGAATTTGGAAGTACTCCATCTCTTTCTATCTTTCCAAACAGCTTTAGGAGAATAGGTATGATTTCTTCTTTAAACGTTTGATAAAATTCTCCTGGGAAGCCATCTGGCCCTGGACTCTTGTGTCTTGGGAGGTTTTTGATGACTGCTTCAATTTCCTCCCTGGTTATTGGCCTGTTCAGGTTTTCTATTTCTTCCTGTTCCAGTTTTGGTAGTTTGGGGCTTTCCAGGAATGCGTCCATTTCTTCTAGATTGCCTAATTTATTGGCGTATAGCTGTTCATAATATGTTTTTAAAATCGTTTGTATTTCCTTGGTGTTGGTAGTGATCTCTCCTTTCTCATTCATGATTTTATTAATTTGAGTCTTCTCTCTCTTCTTTTTAATAAGGCTGGCTAATGGTTTATCTATCTTATTAATTCTTTCAAAGAACCAACTCCTGGTTCTGTTGATCTGTTCCACAGTTCTTCTGGTCTCGATTTCGTTGAGTTCTGCTCGAATCTTTATTAACTCCCTTCTTCTCTTGGGTGTAGGATCTATTTGCTGTTTTTTCTCTAGCTCCTTTAAGTGTAAGGTTAGCTTTTGTATTTGAGTTCTTTCCAGTTTTTGAATGGATGCTTGTATTGCGATGTATTTCCCCCTTAGGACTGCTTTTGCTGCATCCCAAAGATTTTGAACGGTTGTATCTTCATTCTCATTAGTTTCCATGAATCTTTTTAATTCTTCCTTAATTTCCTGGTTGACCTTTCATCTTTTAGCAGGATGGTCCTTAACCTCCACATGTTTGAGGTCCTTCCAAACTTCTTGTTGTGATTTAGTTCTAATTTCAAGGCATTATGGTCCGAGAATATGCAGGGGACAATCCCAATCTTTTGGTATCGGTTCAGACCCGATTTGTGACCCAATATGTGGTCTATTCTGGAGAAAGTTCCATGTGCGCTTGAGAAGAATGTGTATTCAGTTGAGTTTGGATGTAAAGTTCTGTAGATATCTGTGAAATCCATCTGGTCCAGTGTATCATTTAAAGCTCTCGTTTCTTTGGAGATGTTTTGCTTAGAAGACCTATCGAGTATAGAAAGAGCTAGATTGAAGTCACCAAGTATAAGTGTATTATTATCTAAGTATTTCTTCACTTTGGTTAATAATTGATTTATATATTTGGCAGCTCCCACATTCGGAGCATATATATTGAGGATTGTTAAGTCCTCTTGTTGAATAGATCCTTTAAGTATGATATAGTGTCCCTCTTCATCTCTCACTACAGTCTTTGGGGTAAATTTTAGTTTATCTGATATAAGGATGGCTACCCCTGCTTTCTTTTGAGGACCATTCGAATGGTAAATGGTTCTCCAACCTTTTATTTTCAGGCTGTAGGTGTCCTTCTGTCTAAAATGAGTCTCTTGTAGACAGCAAATAGATGGGTCCTGCTTTTTTATCCAGTCTGAAACCCTGCGCCTTTTGATGGGGTCATTAAGCCCGTTCACGTTCAGAGTTACTATTGAGAGATATGAGTTTAGTGTCATCATGCTATCTATTCAGTCTTTGTTTTTGTGGACTGTTCCACTGAACTTCTTCTTAAAGGGGAATTTTAAGAGGCCCCCTTAAAATTTCTTGCAGAGCTGGTTTGGAGGTCACATATTCTTTTAGTTGCTGCCTGTCTTGGAAGCTCTTTATCTCTCCTTCCATTTTGAATGAGAGCCTTGCTGGATAAAGTATTCTTGGTTGCATGTTCTTCTCATTTAGGACCCTGAATATATCCTGCCAGCCCTTTCTGGCCTGCCAGGTCTCTGTGGAGAGGTCTGCTGTTACCCTAATACTCCTCCCCATAAAAGTCAGGGATTTCTTGTCTCTTGCTGCTTTAAGGATCTTCTCCTTATCTTTGGAATTTGCAAGCTTCACAATTAAATGTCGAGGTGTTGAACGGTTTTTATTGATTTTAGGGGGGCATCTCTCTATTTCCTGGATCTGAATGCCTGTTTCCCTTCCCAGATTAGGAAAGTTTTCAGCTAGAATTTGTTCAAATACATATTCTGGCCCTCTGTCCCTTTCGGCGCCCTCGGGAACACCAATTAAACGTAGGTTTTTCTTCCTCAGGCTGTCGTTTATTTCCCTTAATCTATCTTCATGGTCTTTTAATTGTTTGTCTCTTTTTTCCTCAGTTTCCCTCTTTGCTATCAACTTGTCTTCTAGGTCACTCACTCGTTCTTCCACCTCGTTAACCCTCGTCGTTAGGACTTCTAGTTTGGATTGCATCTCATTCAATTGATTTTTAATTTCTGCCTGATTAGCTCTAAATTCTGCAGTCATGAAGTCTCTTGAGTCCTTTATACTTTTTTCTAGAGCCACCAGTAGCTGTATAATAGTGCTTCTGAATTGGCTTTCTGACATTGAATTGTAATCCAGATTTTGTAACTCTGTGGGAGAGAGGACTGTTTCTGATTCTTTCTTTTGAGGTGAGGTTTTCCTTCTAGTCATTTTTCTCAGTGCAGAGTGGCCAAAAGCAAGTTGTATTGGGAAAAAGAGAAAAAGAGAGGAGAGAAAGAAGGAAAGAAAAGAGAAAGAGGAAAAAAAAGGGAAGAGAAAAAAAAACGAAAAGAAAAGAGAGAAGAAAAAGAGAAAGAAAAAGAAAGGAGAAAAAAAGGGGGTGGGGGAAGGAAACAAATCAAAAAGCAAAACAAAACAAAACAAAACAAAACAAAACAAAACAAAACAAAACAAAAAGAAGAACCACCGGGGAGTATCTTCTGATTCTGTGTACTTTAAGTCCCTTGGCTTCTCCTGGAAGTTGTCCGTCTAGCTGGTGTTCTGGGGGAGGGGCCTGTTGTGCTGATTTTCAGGTGTTAGCAGTTGGGGGAGCTGCTGTGCCCCTGCCTGGTGCAGGGCTCGGTGGGGGTTGTTTACCCCGTGAGGCCGCAGGAGGAACAGCCCCAGTGGCGGGGCAGCTCTGGAAACCTGGATTCAGCTCCGGCAGGAACTCCGTCTGCAGGGCCTGGAGGCTCCGGGCGGGGCCGCTGATCTGCTCAGCTGGGGCAGGAGCGTCCTCGCTGTCCTGGGCCCTCCTGGCCTCTGCCTGTCCCGGGGGAGGCGGGATCCTGGGCTGTGTCCCGGCGCCCTGTGCTCCGGGGCCTGCGCTGGTGGATTCGCGCTCCCGCCCCGCAGCCCCCTCCGCGGAGCTGCCGCCCAAGCCCCTCCGAGCTGCTCCTGGAACCGCGCCGCCCCCTCGGAGCCTCTTCCTCTGCCCGAGCCCCTCCGAGCTGCTCCCGGGGCCGCGCAGCCCCCTCCGCGGAGCCGCCGCCCGAGCCCCTTCAGCTGCTCCGGGTCCCGCCGTGCGCGCTGCAGCCCTTAGGGAGCTCGGCGCACTCTCCTGGGCGCGCAGTTGCTGTTACTGTCCCGGGGAACCCCAGGGCATCCCCGCCCTCCTGGGTCCTGCTCCAACTCCCTGCGAGCCCCTTTCCCCCGGGAAGGTCGGTGCAGCTCCTGCGTCTCCGGGACGGGGCTCTCCTGTCCTGGGGACACTCGCCCCGGCTCCTCGCGGGGCCCCTCCCCCTTGGAGGCCTTTGTTCCTTTATTTCTTTTTCCCCGTCTTCCTACCTTGATAGATGCGCGAACTCTTCTCACTGTTGCATTCCAGCTGGTCTCTCTTTAAATCTCAGGCCGAATTCATAGATTTTCAGGATAATTTGAAGGTTTTCTAGGTAGTTTGGTGGAGACAGGTGATTTGGAGACCCTACTCTTCCGCCGTCTTGCTCCTCCCTCCCAGAGTGGGTATTCTAATCACAGCTCTTACCAGAACCCATTCTTTTAAATGTTACCCTAAAACTGCCTCTATTTACCAAGAATGAGCAAATGTTAGAGTGATGAGAGTAGGTTTTAGGGCTCTAGAGGAAAAGTAAATTACAATACAACTTAAGGAGTACCTTATTTGTGCTAGAAGACACTTTGGATGACATGAATTGGAAAATGAATGTGTTCATTGAAAATGAAGGTAGATGGTATCCAAATTTCTATTTTGGGATGCCTAGGGTTTGAATCTACATAGAAGCTCACGAAGTTGCAAAACTCTGACAATAAGTCTTGATTTGTTTTTACTCAGAGCCTGTAGTGCAGGGGATGGGGATTGGAAATCTATTTCATTAGTGACCATAGCTGGTAATGAGAATATTGCACTTTTTTTCCTCATGTGTTTGTCAGTTTTATCACAAAATAAATGAAAGTGCAGACAAAAATGCTTTTATGCTTACTCTTGCTTTTACCATGAGATTTAAATAAAAGCTCACCCTAGAACTCAGAATCTTTCCTTAAAGGAGTTAGAGTAGGGAGATACTGTAGAGATGATAATTGTACTATTTATAATATTCACTGAGTGCTTCTTTATTCCAAGTATTGGCTTAAATCCTTTTTTTTTTTTTTTTTTTTTTTTTTTTTTTTTTTTTTTTGGCTTAAATCCTTTATGTGTTTCATCCCATTTAATGCTTGCTACAGCCCTAAGAGATTTGTCCTATCGTCATCTCCATTTAGCCAAAGTGATGGACTTCACAGCCCAGAATTGTTGTCTCTTAGGGCTTTGCTCCAAACATTTCTGTTTATACACGTAAGAGATTTTCATTTGAGAAATGTAGAATAAGCCAGAGTCTTGTTGCAAGGCAAATTATGAGAATAGTAAAGGCATGTGGCCATAAAGAGAAGGTCTTATTCTCAAAGGAAAGATCATAGTATAATAATGTGCTTTCCTTTACTCAGAGTCACAACAAAGTAAGTAAAAGCTTCTCAGAAAAATCCAAGAATGATATATAGTATATACCATATTTTGATGTAAAGAAAATTCTTTACATGGTGCAGATATCTCTGCTAACAATGGTATTTATCAAGATTATTTATTACAAGGCATTAAAATAAATCTTTTTTTCAATTACTTTCTAATGAAATGTTCCAATTACCTTTTGAATGGTGACATATGGCTGTAATCTATTCCAGTGGGGATAAATCTTGCTTATACAAGGTTTCAAGGGCTCCCTCCTGAACTACATTAATTACTGATGTAAACAAAGATAGAGGATTATTATCATATTTATCGATAAATCCTGAACCTCATTGCAATATAGTTCTCTGGGTTAGATGACATTAATCATCAGGTAATTTCCAACAGTTATGGTGCAAGTCTGCTATAAAAGGGATGCTTCTGCAAGCTAGCTGATTTTGGAGCATATTTATTAATGCAGTTGAATTCTGAGGTAACCAGGGAAAGAAGTCCTACTCCCATTGTACACAATGACATCGGCAAAATAATGCTCTTAAGCAACTGCTGGGCTATCTGTTGGTTAACAAATGAATAACTACTACAGGAAAACGTCAACCAGTATTTCAAAGAGATTTATCTGGGGCTGATGCTGAATTAGGCTTGCTGTTGAGGCCACTTTTTTCCCATTCTGTAACACTATGTCACAATTGGCTTCAAAACCAGGATTTGCCATGAAGTTGTTGAGACCACTTCCTTCCCAGTCTATAACACCATGTCACTGTTGGTTTCAAAACAGGGATTTCCCATGAAGTCATTCTTCCTCATTTCTCTTCACATTTTAGTTTTTAAAAACTTCCCCCAACTTTGGTTTACCCATCTGCTATGTGTGGATAATACTAGTACTGATCTCATAGGATTTGGGGGAATTGAATGTAAGATACTTCATCAATGATGAAATAGCTAACATCTTAGAACTATTGAAATGGGCTAGGCCTGGAGTCAAACAATTTAATATTCATGAGACAGAGAAAACTTGTACCTATACTTATTTCCTCAAACAACCTTCTATATTTTACACTGAAAGGGAACTCATGTAGAAGACAGAAGGTGCTTTATCAATGGAAATACATCGATCACCTTGCCTGTTTACCATGGTGATGAGTAATTTATACACACACTGTACTTAGTCCATGGGTTATAATCTTAGTTTATTCCCATTTCGTGTGTGAAGAAATTGAGGCAGAGAAAAAAAAGGTTATATTATGGAACACAGAGAAGTAGCAGTGATGAATTTCAAACCTAAATCTAATTTCATAGTTTGTATTCTTTCCAGTGTGCTTAAGAATTTAGTTTCAATGGGATGCCGGGTGGCTCAGCAGTTGAGCGTCTGTCTTTGGCTCAGGACGTGATCCTGGAGTTCCAAGATCGAGTCCCGCATCAGGTGCCTGCATGGAGCCTGGTTCTCTTCCCTCTGCCTATGTCTCTGCCTCTCTCATGAATAAATTAATAACATCTTTTAAAAAAAGAATTTAGTTTTGAAGGGGGTGGCTCCGTTGGTTAAGCATCCAATTCTTGATTTCAGCTCAGGTCTCAGAGTTGTAAGATTGAGCCCGGTGTTGGGCTCTGCACAGAGTCTGCTTGAGATTCTTGCTCTCCCTCTGCCCCTCCTCATGCTTGCATGCTCTCCTTCTCTCTCTGAATAAAATCTTAAAAAATAAAAATATGCTGACATTCTTTTGTCAATCTCTGCTGAATGTTTACCAATAGTTTGAATCACTCTAAGAACTTGGGGTTCTTGAGTTCTTTGGTATTAAAGAATTGACCAGAAGGTAGTATGGGTCTATGTACATTCTATCACATTGACCTTTACCTGTATGACTCAAATGTTGAACGTTGACTGTCAGTTGTCTCTCCTCCAGGTATTTATTCAGGCCTTGCTATGCATGATGTATTATATTGAGAATATAGTAAGATACTTTTTAAGAGATTTTATTACTCCTTTTTTGCATGAAGGAAACTGAAGCACAGAATGGTTAAGTAACTTGCCAACATCCACACAGCTAGGTAAGTAGCAAAACTTGGATTCGAACCTTGGCAATGTGGTTCTAAAGTTGGTGCTCACTATACTCGTCTCCTGAAGAAGACAAACCTGTATACTAACAATTGAAAAGCAGAAAGCATACACTGTAAGAGAAATGGAATGAAATGGGTGATATGAGCTGTGGGTAGAGGCACCTTAGAAAAATCCCCCAAGGAGACAGTCACAGGATATGGGAGGGAAGGGGACTTCTCCAGGTGGAGTGAGCACAGGGACTTTATTACCCATGGAGAATAGGGTAGGGTAGGAATGGCGTAGAAGTGAAAGACCCTCAAGACCTTGTGGACCAAGAAAAGGAATGTGAAATGTGTCCTCTAAAAGGGGTTAAATGGGAAGTGACATGGTAAGACTGTTTAGAGAGACTCTGATTTCAGGCCACAGAAAACACTGCAAGCAGTGACAGATAAGATGGGAAGTGGTCAGACAGGTTAGGGGTTAGTGTGGAGGGAGAGGACAGCCAGGCTTATGTCTGTCTTCATGTTGCCATAGACTAAGCATGAGAAGCAGAGATAAGAGATGGGTGGAGCTAAGGTGCTGGCCTGTGGTACTCTCAGGAAAGATGAAAAGTAAATGCTCATCTTAGTGGGCAGTTGTCTTAGGAGCTAGGTTTAGCACCCTCATACTTAACTGTGACAGGCAAGGTCTCTGAAAAAGAAATAAGGATGCAAATAGGTCTGAAATATTTCAGGGATTTTTCAGAACTTTTAAGCATAGCCATCTTCAAGATGCACTGCATGAAGTTAACACTTAGAAAACAAAATCAAATGGATATAAATTTAATTGAGAAGCAGAAACTCTGGGGAGAGGACAAAAATTTGAAAAGAAAATCTTCAGATCTGGTACTGGATTTTATTAGATGCCAAGTCAGTGACTGTTAGAAAACAGAGTAGACAGAAAGCCTAAGATTAATAATTAACCAAGGAGAGATATGGAAATGCAAATTAATAACCATCAAAATAATTAAGAGTTGATTATAAAGGAGAGTTTTTTTCTTCAAAGATTGGAAGATCATTAATTATACTGTGTTGCAGACATGTTAGTCCCTTGTTCAGGGCTGCCCATATCTGCTCCTACAATCTCTGCTGTGGGCCATGTGAAGTCTCCCTGCAAGGAGGTATTTGGAGTGGGGGTGGGCCACTTTGTATCATCTACAGAGAAAGGGATAATTGCCTTATTTCCAGATTGAGCCCCAATTCCTATTCATTGACCCTATCAATCAAGCTAAAATGTCTTGATTCTGATACTCCTGTTTCTTTTTAATACATTTCCATAACCTGCCTAGAATAGACTTGTTTCTTTATAGCCAATTGATTCTATGCTAAGACAGCTTTAATTAGATGCCCCAGTGGTTCTAAAACCATCTATTAGTCTTAGTCCAGTCTTTCTTGGATAAATGGTTTTATAAGACCATGCTTCTAATATGCAGTACTTCTCAACCAAGCTTGACCCTTCCCTGAGATAGCCTATCATTCTTGGCAATACCATGCCAGACAATTCCTTAGAACTCCAGATTTAAATTATTTATCAGCACTTCCATTATTGTGTTTAATCTCTGACATCCAGACTCAACAAATCCCCAGTTTAGGCATGGTATTTCCTCCCCAAGTCTGGTTCTCTTACAGTGCTCCTTATCCCAGTGAGTGGCACCACCATTCTTAGTCACCAGCTAGGATCCATTCCTGACATTGCAGAAGTCCTGCAGAGTACCATGTGAAAGGCTTAGTAAAAATGAGCACCCTAGCATATGAATCTCAAAGAGGGTATAGTCTACTGTGATGTGCACAAAGGACACATCCTCAGGAAACCTCATGTGAGATCTCAAGCTGGAGGATGTTTAAGAAGAGAGACTTTTTAAGTTTCTCCAGATCACCCATAGAGGATAGGCTGAACACTCTCTGTTCAGGGTGAGGTCCTACCTATAAGGAGGAAGAAAGCCCCAGATGGGAACTTAAATACTTATATCCTCTAAATATTATCACTCTAAAACTCCAGCACAATTAACTTGCCTATTTGAAGAGGGCTTTTAGAAAATCTTATCAACTAGATTAACATCCAGTTATCCTATTTTCCTACGCTACAGTTCCATCCTGCTCCTCATCCAGAAGTTACACAACAGTGGTAAAGCCTCCTAGATGAGTGTCACATTCAGTTCTGTACCAACGACCAGTGCCTGGGGTAAGCAGTTGGTTATCTTCCATGATAGATGACTGTTGGGATAGGGGTGTACGTGGGCTAGGCCTGGTGAGGGATTACTACAGCCATCTTATTCTCTCTTGACTTCTAAATTAAAATCACATGATACCCATTGGTTTTATTTTCTAAATCTCTTTAAATCTGATCTCTTGTTTCTATACCTACTGCTAGTATCCTGATCAAAGTCACTAAAATCTTTCCTGTGGACCACTGTATAGTTTCCTAACTGTCTTCACGTTGGTCCCCTCCAGTCCATTCTCTACATTGCATGGAGAGTGATATCTTCTAAATAGAAACTAGATCATGTATATACATACATTCTTGGCTTGAAACACTGTCAGTGGATCCTCACTGCTTGTAGGTTAAAGATGGAAATTCTTTTTTTTTTTTTAAAAAAAGATGGAAATTCTTAATATGCCCACTCATCTCTGCATCATCTGGATACTTCTTATCTCTCAAGTTTCACTTTTGACCTTGATCTTCCTTCCAGCTCTCACACTTGCCATGCTACTTTTCCACAGACTGCTTACCAATGTGCTCCTCTGCCAGGGACCTTTCCAACACATTCTGAGAGCCCAACTCAGCATTCTTTCCTCATGGTAGGCTTCTCTAATCATGGGACTAGCCTAGTTCCCTATTACATACTGATGTAGCTTCTTGAATCTTTTCTTCATGCTCTTTGTAACTTAATACAGTTTTATATATATATTTGTGGAATTATGTTTTCACTCATTTACTAGAATATTAGGTGTAAAAGGAGATGGATTTTTGCCTGATTATTTATTCACTGCTATAATTCTTTGGGAAGATCTTGTATGCCTCAAATCAATATTTGTTGAATAGAAGTGAAGAGAGATGCTCATTGTTGAAACCCTATCACCCAGCTCATAGATTGGAATCTGCAAGGACTGGATAGATATGTGAAGGAAGAAAGACTGAGATTACTGTCTAGTGGGATGAATGTGGATGACTCCCTCCCTAATTTTTGCCTCTCAATTTCAGATAATCATGATGTGCCTTCCCTTTCATATCTTGTAGAAATCTGGGGGATGGAACATTTAAAAACATGATTTCATCATGCTCTATTGATTTGATTTGATAGTGCTGGCATTCAAGGAGCTTTAAATCCTAAATAAAGGCTACTTTGAACTCTACTATAGTAGGTATATTCTTTCTTTAATGTTTAATTTACTAGCAGGTAAGAACTATGCAAAAAGCTTTTACTCTGTGGATGTTATTTGTGATTCAGAAGCTGACTGGACATTTAGTGGGCAAGGTGGAAGGAACAGGATGGATTTCTGGTTCTCTGCCAAAAGGGGATAGAATGTGTTTCCTCTGTATAGCCCTGGAGGTTAGTCAGAGAATAAGGGTTAGAAGTAGAAGGAAGAGATTTAGTTTGTTGTAACATAAAACATTCCATAAATGGAATGGGCTGCCTTATGATGTGGTGAGACCTACAGCTGAGGTTGTTTATAAAGTCTGAATGGCTAGTTGTCAGGGAAGTGACAAGAATAATTCCAGAACTGGATGTAACATTGGATAACATGACCTCCACACTTCCTCTCTGAGATTCTATATTTGGTATAAAGTACATGTTGCATTTTAAGCTTGGGAAGAGGTAGTAAAACAGAGTATGATAACGAGAGCTGAATATCCACAGAATTTATTGTGGTGAATTCTGAGCTTGTAGCCCAGGAAAAAGAGTAAAACCCAAAGCCCAGAGTAGTGGCTATATAGATTTTATGACAATACTGTCATCAAGGCTGTGATTATAGTTGTGACAAGACAAAACTTATTAATGTGTGAATGTTCACAGCTTTCCTTCCTCCCCATATCTTCCCAAAAATAAACTTGGCCTTACCTGCTTAGATTTTTCTACTCCATCCTGTTCCCTTCCCTAACAGAATTCATCATAGCTAATAAAGACCAGACAGAGAGGGGTGGAGAAGGATCAACCACTGTGTAGACTGTAGTGTTGGCAGAATGGGTTGGAAATAGGTGTGGATTAGTTGCCTCATGGGGTGACAACCTATGATGGTGTAGACCATGAGTGGGGTTCCCCATGTGGAATTCCTTCTCAATTACTCTTGCCTGTCCAACGTGATTCCATTCCAGGAATAAGCTATAGTGTATGTAAGGCTTATAAGGATCATACAGGCATTCTCAAAATAATAATTGCTTCTGTGATCAATCACTCCTATTTTTCAGATGCCTATTACTTTTGTGACTAGTGGCTCCTGTTCTTCAGAAATCCAGCATGGGAAATACTGGAATCAAAAGAGAGAATCTTCTTTTTCTTTGCTAATAACTTTGTTGTCTTATTTTTAGTGAAATAGGAAGCAATCAGAAGGCAACTTCTATATATTTTCACCCGTTCAACTAACCTACATCTGTACTCACACTGTCTTTCCTGCTTTCACTGTGCCTGGACTCTCTATGCTCCCAGGGTTAACCTTGAACTTAATCTCTAGATCTCTCCCCTACTTAAGTAAATCATCTTGCTATTCTTTCTCTTCTATAGCATTAATTTTTCTTTCCCTCATGCATCATTTTCATTAGCATATGAACTTGCTGCTTAATCTCTCTTCCTTTGATATCAAAGCTCCTAAACTATTTGTTTATGCTTGCTCCGTTTCCATCCTGAAGACAAAGTAAGCGGTCCACTACCTCTCAGCAGTGTCAGTGGTCATCCCTCCCTCCTTCTCCAGTGTTCCAACACTTGGCTTCCAGGACATCTCTCTCTTTCTCAGTCTCTTAATTTTTATCTCACTGGAAGTTTCTCCTCCTCTCTCTGACCTCAAGACTCATTGCCCAGATGATTTTAACCAGTGTCTTGGCCTGGTTACCACCTGAGTGGAAGACTCTCACAACATCTCCTGCCCAGGCCCCTACTCTGAACTTCAGACTTATCTACCTGGCTACAGAATTTCTCCACCTGAATAGCCACAGACATCTCAAACATTAACACAACTGAAACTCTTTGTTTCTATCCCCCCATTCCTGTGCTGTTCCCCTCTTGCTTCCCCATCTCTGTTAACTGACTGCAATCTCATTTTTCCAGTTATTCCAGCCTTAATCATTGGGGTTATCCACTAATTCCTTTCTAGGTCTTACTCTCATACACTACTCTATTGGGAAATGCGGCTTATCTCTGCTTTCAACATATATTCAGAATCCAAGCTCTCCTCAAAATACTTGGCGCTACCACTCTTGCCATGTCTTCCCTGGATTTTGCAAGATCCTCTTCACCTAGTCTTCTTGCTTTCCTCCCTGTGCCCTTCAGAGTCTTTTCACAGAAGCCAAAAATTTTTAAAGGTGGTGGCACATCTGGGCCAAAGCAATCCTTGGAATGCCAGCCTTATGAGCCAAAGGTACCTTTGAGTGAATTTAGAAAATAAACAAATCTTTCTTTAGGAGAATACAGCCCTCTGTTGGATTGCCTTCAATTCTTAGTAGCCTTCATTTCACTGAGTGGCTTAAAACCCCCAAGTGGTAAGCATGTGGGCCAAAGTAAAAGCTGCAGTCTTTATAACCATCCAGAATGCCTCTGAGCACCTGGCCCCTTGCTGACTCTCTGTTAGCTACATCAGTTACCTGCTGTTCTTTAAACAAAGCATGCAAGCTTAACGGGCTTTGGACCCTGTAATGCAAGCTCAGTGGGCTTTTGGACCCTGTTTTCTGTGATTGGACCACATCTGCCCCCACCTCAATATATACTGGCTTATGTCTTTTATTTCATTCCTTCCAGTCCCTGCTCAAAATGCCAGGTGGACTAGAGGGCTCCCCTGACCACCACTCACAACAGAATTCTCCCTAGGTGCTCACCATCCTGCTTATCCTACTATTTTTTTCTACTACTTACCTGACATCTGTTTATTAGTTTCATGGTCTGTCGCTTCTACTTGGCACATAATGTTCAATAAATATTTGTCGAAGTAATGCTCAGTGGCTGTTCATTGAAAGGCTTTGATAAAATTAATGGATACAAATGTGATATCTCAAAGTTCTGCCTCTCTTCATCCCCTCTCACAAAGAAGTTAGGCAGTGGAGCTTCTGGGATTACCAGAATAGGGGCCAAGATATGTGGACTCAGTGTGGCTAGAGCTATAACATCTGAACCTCCTCTCTTGGAAAGTGTTTCTCTCTTAGGTAGGACTCTGGAAAAAAAGAATTCAAAGGGAACCCTGTAATTCAGAGGTAAATAAGGGATCTTGTGACCCAACTGTGATCCAATTATGCTTCTTAAAGTCTAATTTTGGGTTTGGAAACAAAAACTTACAGCTAGCAATAAAATGTTCCTTGTCCTGTGTGCCTAGGGCCTATGCTAACAGGTCTCCTGACTGTATCTATCCCATCCATTCCCCACTCCCTACCTTCCTTAGAGACCTTATGGGGGAGAGCTGTAATAGTGTATGTTGTGAGAACTCTCCTCTAATTGTATGACACTTCTTTAAAATCCTGGGCCCTGGCTATCTCCTATCTATTTGTATCTTAACACTTCTAAAAGTTGTGGTTGTAATGAAGACTACCATCTACCACTGCTTGTGCATTTAGGTAGGGTACCTTGCAGACCCTATCTTCACTCCTACTTCAACAGGTAGTACTATTAGACTGAACCCTGCTCTCATATCTTTAGGTTAATATACTAGTAGACTCTAAGTAGATTACCCTTTATGAGTGGGCCTTATCTAATCATCAATGACCTTAATAGAAAAATACTGATCTCCCCAGAAGATGAGGGAATTTTGCCAGCAGACTGCCTTTGGACTTTAACTATAATTCCCCTGGGTCTCCTACCTTTTAGCCTACCCTGCAAATTTTGAAATTATCAAGCCTCCACAACTGTGTGAACCAATAGTTAAAAATACCCCTCTCTCTATATTTGCATGCACATACATCCTGTTGGTTCTGTTTCTCTGGAGAACGTTGACTCATACACAGTCGGATAGGAAAGATATGTATTATTCAAAAGTTACAAATGTCAATGAAGAATTATGACAGCAAATACCACTAAGGAGAAGTACACGGGGAGATTATCCCTAGTTAAGAAAGTCTGAGGTTTTCCCTAAAGGAGTGGCTTTTGAGTTGTGATGCCAAGGGTAAGGAGAGCTCACAATAACAGAAAACAACATTCTAGGCAGAAGTAAGAGTTTGTAAAAAGACTTGAGGACCTCTTCTTTTTAATCATTCTGGCACTTGAAGATAGATACTATTATTGTCCTTATTTTATAGATGAGAAAACCAAAGCATGTGGAGGTGAAATATGCTGTACAAAGCCATGTAGCTAGGATGACAGGATTGGGATTGGGGGGTAGATTCTGGACACCAGGCTTGTGCTGGTAGCCATCAATCTGCAGTGCCCCAATCATACAAGAGAACCCATCAGGACAGCATGCATACTGAACTGTTTCCATACTCACCTGCTACTGATGGACTCAGATGCAAAGGCTGAGTTATTGGCAATTCAGCCACTTATTCCTTGTGTGTACTATACATAAAAATATCCTGGGCCTTTTGCTAAATGTTGGGAATTGAGACAAATATGACATAGAATCTAGGAAAGCTCAGTCACATGAAGGAACAGACATGTTTGCCTGCATAGAAGTAACCTCATTTTCAAGGGGAAGGCATCAAAAAAAAAGTGCCTTTTGAGCTGTGCTTTGAAAGATGCTGTCTTAATCAGGTATGGAGACATAGAAATGACAGTCATAAAGGAAGGGTTTGTTTTACTCACAGATCCCTAGAAACATGAGACATGCTATGCAGAGGGGCCATATGGGGAAGCATCAGGATCACCCTGGGGGCAAGAGCCTTTAGTGTGCTTTCCATGGGAAGGAATAGTCTAGGTGGGGTAGGCTTAGCTAGCTTGAATAACTAGAGCAGGCTATGGGGCATACGCACTGTCCTTTGCTGTCTGGTCCTGGCCCTGGAGTGATATGGCAGGGAAATAATGGTCCAGAGTGTGAAAGCCTAACAAAGGAGGTGGCAGGGAGTATGGACTCTGCATTAGTTGGTTTGCACATGACGGGTATGCCTGCAGGCAGGTGAGTTGTGTGCTGTCCTTAAGAATTAGCTATGTCTTGTGGGGCAGTCCCTCCTAGCAAGGCCTCTTGAGGTCAAAATATCAGGATACTGAAAAAGACAGGGTTAATATACACATAGCCATGTGTTTGAAGGAGAGGCATATATCAGGAAGAGATGGGATGGGACTATGTGGGAAAGGCCATACCATGGACAGAGCCACGGAGGCATAAGGGAGCCTGATGGTTTGGGGAATGACAGAGCTAGAGGACAGTCTGCATGAGGTTAGGGGGAGATGAAATTGGAGTTAAAATACCTTGAGGAGGAATTCTGATTTTACCTCTAAGCAGTGAAGCACCATCAAAGGTGGCATGATCCGAGGTACTGGTTAAGAGATAAAGGGCATGTCTTCGAGGCATCACACATACAGTGACCATTGAAAACCAGACTGGCTATTCCCAGCATTGCTTCAAGTGGGTCTGCCTTGACCTATACATTTGTTGGCAAGCTAAAGCCCAGGTAAAATGTTTTAGATGTTTTCCTTTTTAAAATATTCCATGTATTAATTTCACACATGAGGAGAAACCATATTCAATCTCACTACATAATTAGCTAAACCACAAATACATTTTCAGAAACAAAGATGACTCATGTCACTTCCTAATTAAACCTTGAAAGGTTTAATTAAAAAGCGTAATTTGGAGAAAACTAGTTTAGGAGGAATTGGGGCTTGGCACCATGAATGTGTAGGTAGCAGGGCTGCCCTGTTCTCTCCCCCCACTGAGGTTGGAAGCAGCAACCACAGGAACAACAGGAACAGCCCTTTGCAGAGGGATGGGCCATGCTCTCCTTGTGCATGTACGCCGTCTCAGAGACAACAAGGAAGCCAGTCAATGGTAAAGAGCAGCCTTTTAAGGAGACAAAATCCTACTACTTCAGCACACTAGAAGCCAAGAACACATTGGTGGATTGGCAACACAGCAAAACACGGAGAACGGCGAAAGATGTGCCGAATGCTTCATCTACATCGAGCACTGTGCTGGCCGCTTTGTAATAATACTGCAGCAGTCCCTCATGACAAGTCTGTGAAAAGGCAGCATTATTCCCATTTTTCAAACATGGAAACAGAGCCACGAAGGTGCAAGGCAGAGCTAAGACAGCTTGTCTGACTTTGGGGCCCTCTCTTCAAGTTGCCTCTGGAAGTCAATGAGAAGCCAGTGAGGCCTGGAGCCAAAACCCACGTGGCACCCCAGCTGTGGGATTTCAAGCCTCAGGTGCTCATCCATGTAAAGGGGGATAGTCTGACCTTGGAACATAGTAGTGAGGTTTGAATAGACGAATGCATGCATGTGAGCCTGATACAGTGAGGCACGCTACGAACAGCAGCTCCATCTACTGGTACCTATGACAGTACTACCAGCATCACTATGAGGCAAGGTTAGTGAGTGCCAGTGGAATTTTACAATGGAGTATTTAGGAGCACTATGGAGGAGTAGCTCAGCGGCCAATCAGCACTGAAGGGGAATCACAACATTGAGGCTGTGGTGCAAATTTTTCTGGTTAAAAAAAGACCATGTATTGCAGAAATTATATTTAGAACACTGTTTTCTTCTAAACAATGTTGTCAGTGCCCTACTTAAAACCACGCAAAGGTTTCCTAAATGCACTTAAGAATTAAATTTAAAATCCTTACCTTGGCTACCTGTAAGGCCCTGTAAGAGTTGGCTCATCTACCTCATCTTGTAACACTCCTTCTTTGCTAAGGAGATCTTGGCATAGTGACCACCCTTCTGCTACTCAGACAAGGACTCCATCTATGCCAGGCATTGTGCGAAGCTCCGATATGCAGATTAGTTCATTTAATCCTCAAAATAGCCTGATGAGGTGGGTACTAGTGTTATCTCTGCTTTACAGTGGTGGAAAGTGAGGCCCTGACAGGTTAACTAACTGGCCTAAGACCACATAGTTGATGGATGGCAAAGCTGTAATTCAGACCCAGCCACTCTTGCACCATGGTCCAAACACTCCAAATCTCCACTTTACCATATCCCCCAAGTTTGAACTGGCCTGGCTCTCCTATCCACTCCAAGGAAATGTTTGTTGAATGAGACCGGCTTGATGGTGATGCACGAACGTGGCTTAGTCACTGAGGATTGAGAGAAGCCAGCATGATGAACAAGCCCCATCTGGCCCACAAAGGAAACAGTTTGTGAATCCTAAATATGCCTATGTGATGTGTCTACCTTTCTCATCAGTTGTCCCCTCATATGGTCCTCATTGATTTTGAAGTTTGACTGGAGCAACAACCAAATTGCCCTTTGCTGATGAGCTTCTATGAGCCTTAAAGGCTCTAATCTCTTGTCCTTTCCATTTAGTCTAGAGTCAGTCAATTTATAATAATTCCGTTGAATTTAATCTTCATTATTCATCTTATCTATTCCTACCTTTCCCTTTCCATGATTGCTTCTTAATTAATTTTCAGTCAGTCCAAGACAAATGACAGGCAATACGATGAGTGACCAGACGTGTTAGAATGAATGTAGTAACATGCTTTCGTGGCACTTCACTACCATGAAGGCTGAGTGGCTGTGTATCAAATGTCAACTGTCACAGCTCAGTGAGCCCTTTCCTGGGCCTGTCAACAGTGAACTCTAAGAAATACAAGCTCTTTTTCTCCAGTAAGCAGAACAGCTTAGATGTTCAGCCCCAAGTATTCATGGATGTATATATAGTTCTCACAAGCCTGACATCAATGATCTGAGATTAATTTATGATAAGCAGTAAAAAAAAAAATGTGTTGAAAGGATGCACATTCTTCATCAAAGATTTGTGTTCTGAATGGCTTATTTTGAAAAAAAAAATATGCTTCAAGTGAACCTCTTTCTATATGCCTATATATACTTATTGACTATATCATAAATGTGATATGATATATTCAATCAAACAGGTTTGAAAATCTCAAAGTCTCACTAAAACGTGCAGTCTATTCTCATTATTCACAAGAGTTATGTTCTATAATGTCACTGTGAACACTGAAATAGCAAATACTGAACTGTCGCTTTTAGGGGAAATATAGGTTAGGTTCTTATGAGCCTCTAGTCCCACCATTTTTGTCAACTGATCATTTAAAGACATTTAATATGCATATTGTTGATTCACTAACAGTGAACTCACAGAGAGCACCATAACTCTTGTCTGATGAAGCTTATTAACACACATATTTTCTCCATAAAACATAGCACAGCCCTCTTTTGCTGAGGAATACCAGATAGCAGTTCAACACTATGCTTGCATGCCATTTTAAAGGGCAAAAACCTAAAAATAAGTGTCAGTAAACAAGCCACAAGAAGGACACATGTTAATTGCATGAGTTGAAACACTTAGGCAGAGTTTCCCTGTTAAACCTCAGATGGGAACATGCACACACTGAATGCCTCAAATTTTCCATCTTTCTGCCCATGTCCATGAATGGCCAGAAAAACAACAAGTATTTATTTGTGGGTTACAAATTTCTTTGTACTCTTTGTATTTATTTTGTATTCATTTTTTTGGTATGTATTTGGAGAGACATATTTTTGAGGTACTTCTCTTTGGGAGGCTTCAGAAAGTCATTTCAGTGAGTAGGCAAGTTAACAAATACAGGATCTGTGAATAATGAAAATTGACTGTAAATGTTAATCTTGTGCTGTTCGTTTGAGATTCCCATATATGTTGGAGTGAATAGGTAATTGGAACTTATTATTTTTTTTTTGACATAAGCTTGGACCCACACCCTCTTCCCCTGTGAATGGCATAATTATTTAGCTTCTTGAACTGAAGTTGGTTGGTACAGGGATTAGGATCAATTGGTGCGTGATGCCTGACCTCCTGCTTAATTGAGAAAATATTAGAAATTGGTTAAGGTAGCCAAGTGGTAGCTGACATTGTGGGGAGTCTCTTCTAGCCCACAATGGTCTCCTTTAACTACCTGGTCACCCTAGCTGGGGCTAAGCCTATATTTATATATTAATTCAGCTGATGAGGATATAGTAGTAAACAAGCTACTCATGAAACTTAGAGTCAAATTTCTGGGGTAGATCATTTTAGGTGCTATGAAAGAAACAATGAGAGGACAGAGACCAACTGGAAAACTAAGCTATTCCAGAGGAAAAAAAAAATGTGGGGAAATGCCTATCTGACGGAGCCCACGAAAGTGTGAACCCAAAGGAAGAAAATGTACAATGCAGAAAGAAGAGATAGTGCTCAGTGCCCATCACCAAGACATGGGCTCATTATGCCATGCAGACTGAGGACGTTGGGGGTGGGGGGAGGGTAGTGCAGATGGAGCAGAGCCCAGACCACCCTGGCCCTAGTTGTTTCCTAAGAGACTGGATGCTGGTTGGTGGATTCTATGAGGAAACCCAGGAAGTTTATAATATTTCGCCCCCATAACCTGAGTCTGTCTAGTTTGTTTTTTTTCTTTTCTTTACTTTTCTCTTTAAGATTTTATTTATTTGAGAGACAGAGCATGAGTAGGAGGAGGGGGGGAGGGAGGGAGAGAGAGAGAGAGAGAAGCAGACTCTCCACTGAATAGGGAGCCCCATTCAGGGCTTGATCCCAGGACTCTGAGGCTATGACCTGAGCCAGTCAAATGCTTAACCGAATAATCTACCCAGGCAGCCCAAATCTGTCCAGTTTCTAAGAATTGCATCTGATGCTTCTTATCTAATAGGGAAGTTGGAATAGGTAAGTAAAAACATTACCTTGGCTGGAAAAATAAACTTTAACTTATCAAATATAAATTGATAAAATAATGACTATCTTATCTGATTTCTATAGCATACCTATACCGCAGCTCATCTTTAATATTTCTTAAAGATCTGCTAAGCCTGTGGTGTTACTCTCTTCTGCAACAACTGGCCAGACTATTAGGCTATCACACCTCTGCAGAGATACATATTTTTGATGTATTTGACTTTGGGGAGTTTCAGGAAGTCATTAAAATATAAAACCTGATAAAAAAAAAAGTGCATGTACTGGATTAAAGCTAAAATAGTAGCTCCCAGGGATCTCTCACTAAGCAAAATCAGGTCAGGGCCTGGGGACAACCTTTCCCTGGAGTCACAGCAAGAAGTAAAGTTCAGCAATTACCACTCCTAACAGAGAGGGTCATCCTCTGGCAAAATGCAGTGGATTAAAAAGCACTTATGTTGATGCTGATGGCTGCCAGAGCTGCTTGCATCAAAATTCATTTTTTTTTCCCCCAGCTTCATTTTCCCTCTTATCTCTGACTTCTCTGTGAGGGAGATACTGGAAGATACATTTGCAGGAACTTAATGTTAACTTGGCAGGAAGCCATCCATACTGCCTTAGCTGTGTTTACTAAAGTAGGACATTCTATAATTCTACCTTTATGGGACAAATTCTGTAAAGCCTCTTAAAGTATTGCTCAGATTTTGGAAAGTAAAGGTATATTTTTATTTTTTTAGATTAGTTTATTTATTTTAGAAAGAGAGAACACACACAGCAGGGGAAGAGGGAGGCAAAGAGAGAATCTCATGCAGACCCCACACTGAGCGCAGAGCCTGACATGGGGCTTGATCCCAGGACCCTGATATCATGACCTGAGCTGAAACCAAGACGCTTAAACAACTGCAGAAGATGTGTCTTGTTTACATTCTGAAGCGTATTTTATCACTTTGCACTCTGGTTCGTAAGCTGAAGGGGGAGAACTAGCTTATACCAGGCTGTCTTTCACCTTTACCCATACCAGGATAAAACAAAACAAACTGGACTCTTTCAAAAAGTCCTTTTAGATCACTCAGCCAATGGTGCCAAAGTTTATTATGCACATTATACCCGCCCTCATATTTACTTATTATTTTTTAATGAATACTTTTCTTAAATTTTAAAAGGCTATTCCATTCTACTACTATTAATGGAAGTCAATATTCCTTGCCTCAAAGAAGATAACCAAAGAATTAATACAATAAAAAACACAATGTTTTATCCAGAAACTAATACATACTAAAAAGTTCTGAATTTAAAGATCTCTTTGTTTAAAAAGTAGACATATACAAGGAATATTACTCAGCCATAAAAAGAATGAGCTCTTGCCATTTACAAAGATGTGTGGACCTAGAAAGTGTTATGCTAAGTGAAATAAGTCAGAGAAAGACAGATACCATATAGTTACATTTTTATGTGGAAGCTACAAAACAAAACAAAGTAGAAATAGACCCACAAATAGAGAACAAAATGTTGGTTGCCAGAAGTGAGGGAGGATGGATAAAATGGGTGAAGGGGAGTGGGAGGTATAGGCTTCCAGTTATAGAATGAATAAGGCATGGAGATAAAAGGCACAGCATAGGGAATAGAGCCAATGGTACTATAATGGTATTGTGTGGTAACAGACGTGAGCTACCTTGTGGTGAGCAGAGCAGAACATATAGACTTGTAGAATCACTATGTTGTTTATCTGAAACTAATCATATATTAACTATAATTCAATTAAAAAAAGTAGAAGTTGGGCAGCCTAGGTGGCTCAGTGGTTTAGCGCAGCCTTCAGTCCAGGGTGTGATCCTGGAGGCCCGGGATCAAGTCCCACATCGGGTTTCCTGCATGGAGCCTGCTTCTCGCTCTGCCTGTATCTCTGCCTCTCTCTCTCTGTGTCTCTCATGAATAAGTAAATAAAATATAAAAAAAAGTCTATTTCATATACCACCTACCATTATCTCCAATGACACCAGTGGTATGCTTTCTACACTTTGAGAAACACTGATAGTGCTATTCCTTCCTCTATTTTGGAAGAAAATAACAGCTCAGAGAAGTTAAATGATTTGCTTATTAATGACAGAACCAAACTTAGAATCCCTTTTAGGCCCTTAATTAAGTGCTTTTTCAAGTACACAACAATTTTCATTTAGGAAAAAAAATGACAATTAAACATTATTTCTTGGTCTCCCTGTCACAATCATTTATCATATTGATTCAATCTACATCATTAATAAATAGCTTGTCCAATAATCTAGCTCAGAATTCTTCTCATGTTATGATCATCTCTAAAAGGTGAGGAACACTTGTGTATTTTCAAAGATAAATATTCATAAACAAGGTACTAATTCACATTAACTTGATTGTGTTCATTTTGGTTTTGTTGTTTTGTGGTAGCTCAAGGGCCTGTTATCTAGAATAACCATGGAACTTTTATTTTTAAAAGAGAAAAGGTAGGGCATGCTGTAAGATCTGATAATGCACTAAAATGTGTAAAATTTGAGTAAATTCAAATATTCTTTACTGAGAGTCATAATCACAATGAGTGAAGAGGATGTGGGTCTACAGAAATAACTTTATTGAATAGGCATGAAACCAGACAACTGTTCCATGATGTGCTGATTGGTTTAGGCTTATATTCTGAAACAGTCTGCAGATAGGAATAGATGGAAAGACAAGTGAAAACAAATACTAATTTTCATATAAAAATGTCTGGCCTTTGATCAAAAGATGCTCTACCAAGACCCTAAAATCTGTGTTTTGTTTATGACTATATCTATATCTATATCTATCTATATATATCTGTGATATAATAATTTCTTAATATAATAATGGTAGTGCTTTTTTGGAACACTTATTACTTACTGTTATTCTGTAGCTCTTCTCCCTATTCAGGTCACAGATATTGTATTCTATGCAAACTACTTCAAGTAAGAAATGATACAGCAGCATGCAGGTAATGAGACAGTCAAGTTCTTGGCTTTTGGATCTCAAAAGGGCTAGATCAGGGTATAAACAATGGGTTCTTAAAGACCAGTTAAAGAGTCAAAGTAACATATCATCAAACTTGATCAATACTCTCTCAGATGAAGAAAAGAAAGGTGTAAGTCACAAGAGAAGAAGAAAGTGTAGACAATGAAGAATTTCTGAGAATGGGCCCTAGTACCTATTTCATACCCCAGGAAAGTCTAAGTGCAAGAAGGGGAAGCCCACTGAAACCTCCAGTTCAGTGTGGAGACGTTGAGAGCATGTACCCTCATCCTTTCCCCATGAAATGCTAGTAAAGTGTCAAGAACCCAAGAAGAAATGGTTGCCTGATGGGTCCAACAGACAGAGTAGGGGCATTTCAGTGTGCCTCTGAGCAGAGCACAGAAAGGAATAAAATTTTTTCCACCATGTAAGTGCAGTAGGAAAGTGACTTAGAGAATGGACAGAGTGTAGGGTCTTATTGTCAGGATTAGGGGGATGCAGTAAGATACAGCCAAAACGTAAAGATCAGGAGAAATAAAGCCTTCTTGGCAAATGTCAGTGCAACTGGAGAAGGACAAGGATTCAAGTGCCCCCTACCCAGAAACCTCGTTATGACATTAGTACTCATGCCAAAACTGAAACCTACAACCAGAGTGAGAAGGATGGAGGATGGTGGTATATTGAATTAAATAACAGATCTATGCTATCTAGAAAAATAGATGTTCTACTTTTAGAAAGTAGAACATTTCCATTTCTACTAAATGGAAAAAAAAAGGCCCATTTGTTTTTTTATTCCAGGTTGGAATTGCATCAGCTATGGATAGATATAATTTGAGATTTTACACCCATAAAATACATATTACATTATACTACTGGATCCTTCATAGAAATGGGAGAAAATATATCCTTCAAGTGACGTTTACTTTAGAATTTCTGACAAAATTGAATATTATTGTACCAGCTTGATTGGAGTATTTTAGTAAACATATCTGAACTCACCCCGAATAAAAACAAGGTACAACAAAATAGTGGTGAAGGGCAAGATCTAAGTCACATCACTATTAAAGGACTGGCCAAGACACAAAATCAAATACTAGAGTTCTTTAAAGGAAATTAATAAGGTACTATTCAATACCTGTGATCACGGAGTCATGACAAAGAAACTCATCTTCTTTGAGAGGTATGCAATGCCTAGGCAGAATCAATGCAAACTAGTCACACACAGCTCAATGCCAGCACTCAAAATATTGAGTTCTTCCTAATTAGTACAGGCTATAGCTCTCTGACTTTCTGGCGGGAGGGGCTAAAAAGGCCCTTTTGATTTCTAGATCAAAATGGTAATCACATTTAAGCTGATACAATATCCTTTTAAATCTTTGTATTTGTTATCAATTGGTTTAAGTTAAGGTATGCCACAGTAACAAAGACCCAAAATTTCAATGGCTTACAAACACAATGCGCTAAGATCATGGCAGAGTGGAAGAGAGAGGGGCGCCTGGGTGGCTTAGTGGGTTGAGCATCAGACTCTTGGTCTCAGCTCAAGCCTTGATCTCTCAGGGTTGTCAGTGCGAGCCCTATGTTGGGTTCTGCACTGGGTGCGGAGCCTCCTAAAAGGAGAGAGAGAGAGAGACAGAGAGAGAGATAATGGCAGAACCAATCAATGGCTCCTGAAGTTTATTCATGCTTCAGTGGTCAAAGCAAATCCTGTGATTCCTGATATGGGCAGGGCAGTGTAAATCTTCTCCAGCGAAAGTAACATATTTTTTTACAATAATATAATCTATCATAATATTCTTATTTCTATTATTACAAGTGAATTTTTAAACAACCTATTAAATTTTATTATAAGAAGAAGGTGGCTTGATTTATAAATTAGCACTTTAACTTGTGGGAAAAGAAATAGGTACTTAATTAATTAATTAATTGATATTACTAAGGATGCCTATAACAGCATTTGATGTTATAAGTTTTTAGTAAAAGTTTGCTGAATCATTACTATGCATGGGTTATTACAAATTAAGGATCTTTAAGGAAGGACTGAAATGTCATTTCTTTTCTTCCACTCTATCTCAAACTTTCACATCAGGTTTGGTTCTTTGGGTTGATGTTAACAGAAAACACCTGTGTTGTGTTTTTGAGGGTAGCACCTCATATATATATTTTTTAAAACCTAGGTAAGTTATCACCAAATGGTAGTATCTGAAGGGCAACTACATAGACATCCTACAGGCACTGTTAGCTGCATTAAAAAAATGTGGGAAATGTACAGCCAGCTTTCACTATATTTGAATGATGTTATGCAATTTAGACCAACATTTAAAGCAAAATAAACTTGAAGACACTGTTCTTTATCATGTCAATCATTGTTTAACTGATACCTGCTTTACTAACAGACTCAAGTAACCTATTTTCCTATTATAACTACTTGGTGATTTCAAGACTTGTTTAAAGTTTCTACATTTAAACATTTTTAATAAAAAAATAAAAGACCTTGAGGTAGACAATAGACATTTGTTGTTTCTGTTTGCCTCCATTCATCTAGTTACAGTGACCAGAATTTCTTTGGGTTTCTATCCCTCATGTATATTCAGGAAACATGATTTGGATGGCTATACCTTTCCTTCCAACCCAGGAAGAGTCATGTGGGCCATATCTGGCCACTCAGTATGGTACTCTCTTGGCTACTCATTATTGGTTCAGGAATAAGTATGTGATCCAAGTCAGGCTAGTGGGGTTTATTAGAATGGTTGAGAAAAGATTCTTTTTTTCTTCTGGAGTGAATTAAAGGGTGAGATGGAAGCCTGGGAAGCATCTTGACAGAACTATAGGAGAGCCTACCTAAGAATGGAACCCATACAAGAGAAAATAGCTAAAAAATGGAAAGAGTAAAGTGGAGTTTTGGTTATTCATTTGGGTTCCTGGATCCAAAAATATGTCTGCAGCATATTACTCTCTGTACTTTTCAGTTCTGTGAGCCAGTCATTACTACTCTCCCCTCCTTACCATCCTTTTAAAAGTCTGTTTGAGTTAGGTGTTCTTCCACTTGCAACTACGGTTCTTAGTAATACACTTGTCCTGCTGGTAGACATGGTTCATTCCTCACTCTGTATAGGAAAATGATCCAAGAGGGGATGGTGGGTCAGAATCCCAGGGTACCTTATCATTTTATGTAAATCACAAAAGCAGTACATAGCCATGGTTTCTGGAGACCTTGCTCCCTGTGAAATATTAATGGTGGAAGAATATAACAAAATCCATACTGGCATGGATATTGTCTCATATTTACCGCATTATATTGTATTAATTTATTCCTGTGCTTTATAGTAACAAAAATTTCCTATTTCTGTAGCCTCAAGATCTAACACTGTACCTGGCACAAATTAGGTATGTGATAAATGCTTGAGCAAAGGAATGCATGAATAGTCCTTATTAAAATTGATGCCTAGCATACCAAATAATGCTATTAAAGTTGAATTCTCTTATTTCAATAAGTTTTATAGCATGAGCCATTGACTTATTAAATGTATTTTGAGTTGTAATCCTATTCACAAAACTTCCCAAATGCACCTGTTGAGTGATTTAGAAAATATGTAGAAGGCAAGAAATTCTAGGTAGAAGGGACAGCCTGAGTAAAATAAAGAAGCCTAGGCATGTTCCAGAATATAAAATTTTAAAGAGTATTTTTTTCCTTTTTCAAACATTATTTAAAAGTGTCTTTCCCATATATGTCAATAACTACATGTCTGAGATTTCACCCCAATTTCAAACTAATAAGATAGCCTGCTTCAGTTTCATGGACGCTGGCAGAAGACATGAGATTCTTAGGTCAGAGACAAGGAACTCTCTTACTAATGGCACAAGCAGCATAAGCATCATCGTGCCATTGTCAGCTTTCCTTGCCCCAAATCCCATGTGTGTGGAGCAACAAAGATGGGCCCAGATGCATATCTACAAATGTAGTGGCTTACATTACAGGAGGGGGATTCTCAACTTAGGGAGCCCAAACTTTTTTTAAATTTTAATGAGCAATACTTTGCCTGTGCTTTGCTTTGGAGAGAGATATGGTTATTATACTGGAGTGTAAGTATGGCTGCTCTCTGCTCTGGAGGAGATGCTATTTATTTCCTAAAGCTGTTCACCATATAAACTTCCTTGAGAAGAGAGTTTGAAATCAAAAGCTAAACACAAGACATGCAGTAACACAGGAGACCCATGAGAATTGCCTCTTGCCAATAATAAGAGAAATAACGGAAAATCTAAATTAAAATAGTAAAGTCTGACTCTATTAAACTTTGGATATTTAACTTCCCCTCAAATAGAACTCCTACCACCTCAGAAGGGGAAGCTATACAAAGCCAATTTGACTCTGAAGTGTCCAGAAGAATAAAAAGCAAACAACATATTGCTTTTTTTTTTTCTTATTGAGAATCATTTTCCAAAGAAAGTTAGATTCTTTTGGGTTTGTTTTCACTAGATTGAGTTTCAATACATTTCTTCCTGAGTTTGTTTGGGGAGGATTTTAGGGAGGGAAAATATCCATATTTTTGCTGGGACATTAACTTGATGCCCAGGTGGAATTTATGATAAAAGGGTAAAAGAATTCATGGGGAAAAGGAGGTTGAGCTGAGAAATGAGTTAAGAGGACTAGAAATGCAGGCCTTTACCTTTAGGAGGGGAAAATTAATCTAAAGCAGAGGACCCATTGGCATGAATGAAGTAAATTTTAGTTACCTAGCCCTTAAAACACAGTTTTAAACAGAGTTGAATTGTAAGGCAACATTTTACTACTAATAGTACTCTGTAAAACCCAACACGAATGCTTCTAGAGCCAGAGAAGAATCAGGAGATTTTAACTGAGAGGAGCCTTACCCCAAA
Source organism: Canis aureus (assembly GCF_053574225.1). Classification (NCBI taxonomy): domain Eukaryota; kingdom Metazoa; phylum Chordata; class Mammalia; order Carnivora; family Canidae; genus Canis; species Canis aureus. The sequence goes on from NC_135614.1 coordinate 55,163,483, forward strand.
ATGCCTTGTTCATAAGTAAGGCAAACAGAGGGCACAAGATCACTGGGGTTTTGAGACTCAAATCACAGACACAACCCTAATATAATTAAGGAAAAGGCTAAATTGCTTCTATGTATTTCAACTTATCTATGTGATTTTTTTTTGTATGTTACCTTTTTGTAAAAGTACAATTAGGAGAGAGTGAATCTATTTAACATCACATTATTTACAAAACAAACATAGGCAACACATACAAATACTATCGATTTTAGCTTTCTTTGTAAACATAAATGACCACAGTAGTTACTGCGTATCTCCACATTCTCAAATTCTAGAGGGTACTAGAAATCCTGTTCTTCCAGGTCACTGTATTATCAAAACATCATTTTAAAATGAAAATCTGGGGTAAGTCACCTTTAAATCTCTTCAGAGGCTTTCCATTTCACTGAAGATAAAAACCTTCCTCCTTAAAAGCATTTATGGGCCCTTCTACCAGCTGATCTTCTCCGGGTGCCCTGCCTCACCTTAATTAGATGATTTGGGGTAAATAAGGGATATGATTAGACTTTAAAATAGAGAATATACAAGATACACACTTGTAAAGCAGTAGGATGAGTTCCCAGGCTATTACAATAACCCAGGCAAGAGATGATGGCAGATGATGGGGCAGAAGAGCAGTGGTGGCAATGATGGGAGCTGGACATTATTTTTAAGAGAAGTGACAGGATTTTTCTGACAAAATCAATGTAAAGCATGAAAAAAAGAAAAGTTTTTATTTGTTTAGTTTTTGTTGTTTTGTTTTGATTTTGGCTTGAGCAACTGGAAGAATGGAATTTCTACTTACTAAGACAAGAAAGATCATAGGAGTTCAGGCTGGTGTAAAAAATCAGGAGTTCAAAGTTAGTATCTGAGATAGCTATTAGATAACTCAACAGGGAAACAAGAAACTACTTAGGCATAAAATCTGGAATTTAGGGGAAAAGTCTGGGCTAGAGGTAAATAATTGAGAGTCATCAGCATAGAGATGGCATTTACAACCAAGAAATTGGATGAAACCATCAAGGGAATGAATGGAGATAATGACCTGGGTTGAGTCCTGGGGAACATAAGAGGACAAGGAAATAAGGAGAAATAGCCAAAGACACTGAGGAGAGACCAGCAAAATAGGAGGGAAACCTAGAGAAGGAGCAGCTGCAGCAAGAAAAACTTTAAGAATGAAGGAGCCATATCATGTCAAATGCTGCTGACAGATTAGTAAGAAAAGGACTAAAGACACTGACTATTAGATATGGCAACATAGCAGTGAGGTGGGGAATCCAGGTTTTGTGGGATCCAAAGTATATGCAATTTGGGGACTCTCATACTTACATATAGAGCCTTGTCTCTTGGGACCTAGGTATAGAGCTAGAAAGGGCTTGTGAAAATGAGGATCACTGAAGCATAAGCTTTATTAGTTTCATAGTAAAGCTGCCTGTGGTAATGGTCACTGATGCAAGTAGTAAGTATGCTCCGTAGTGGTCAAGAGAACCTACTAGTGTGAAGCAAGAAAAATGGGAGGGGAAAAAAATGAAGACAGAGTAGAAACAACGTTTTCAAGGAATTTTCTTACAGGGGGGAAATGAAAAGGTGGTAGTAGCCAGGAGTAATATGGAGGTTAAAGGAAGGTTTCTTTTTCTTTTGTTTTTCTTTGCTAGGAGATGAGAGCATAAAAGTTGAAGATTCAGGTGAGGAAGTGGTAGTCAGTTGTTGGACTAATATCCCTGAATTGGTACAAGGGAAATGGGATCCATTGCAGGAGTGGAGAGGATGCACTAGAGAGAAGCATGTTGTCCTAGTAACTGGAGGAAGGTAAATGATAAACACACAGCTAGATGTGGTCAGAATGTGTGGAAGTTCTCTTTTTATTGTCTATTTTTATTTATCTATTTTTTTCCCAGGTAAAAGGAAACAAAGCCAGAATAAAAGGAGGCATAGAGAGGGATCTGTTAAAGGTTTAGAGAGAAAGACATATGAGGTAATTCTCTAGGGGACTATGACAGGGAATGGACTGCAGACAGGTTGGAGGATTTCTGGACTGTACTTACAATCCACTTGAAGTTAGAGCTCATGACCTTGAAGAAAGACTGGTTACTATGACTGTGTATTTTTCGCTAGCTATTGTTTGCTGTCTCAGTGAAGACAGAAGGTAGGTAGATTGTTAGATTAACCAAAGATGAGGTTTAGTAAGGCACTAATGATAGGGTGGGAGAGGCAAAGGTCAAGCCCACATTCAACATTCCAAACAGATTAGACTTCTTTCATTTCATCATGATATTTTCTCTAGATCTTCCTCTACTCCCCTACTAAACTCTGTCTCCCACTGTGTCTTGGCTAATTATTACTTATCTTAACACTACTTCCTTAAGTAAGTCTTTACTTTCATAGACCACTGTAGAGGGTTCTCTGCCACTCTGACTTCTTCCATAAAAGACACTCCTTATTCAATCTATGTTTTTCATACATGACCAAGAATTTCCCAAGGCCAGAGATATGCCTGCCTCACCCACCCATCTTGTCTCCATGGCTGGCAAAGAGCATGGCTACACGTGGTCCAGTCACATGATTTGTGAATCCAACATAAACACTGTCATTGGAACCAAACTCCTAGTTCTTGGGTTCCGAGGTGCTAAGGCCCAGAATTAATAGTGGCAGCTAGGGAAGTCACTGTACCAATGACCAAGAAGTCAGTAGCTACCTTCTTTTCTATAATTTTCTGAAATAGTTTCAATCAAGTAAGATTTAAATTTAAGTTGAGCAAACATTTATTGAGCATTCACATACTAGGACCTATGCTATGTGTTTTTATGATTATTATATCATTTAATTCCTAACTATCCTTATGTATTAGGACTATAGAGACTTAACATTAAAAAGAAACCCTCAGGTGAGCAGGAACATTATATTCAGTAACTGACTCACCTTTAGGAATTTAATAGTTACCTAAATGCTGAATAGTTTGGTTGCCTAGATCTGTGCATTTAGATAGCCTTTGTTCCTTCTTTTAACTCAGTGGATATCAAACATTTGAGTGCATTAGAATTATTGCACAGGTTTGAACATATAAAACCTGTACTACAGGTACAATTTGAGAGATTTCCAAGGGTAATTTTTTTTTACTATAATTTGCTCTCTCAGTTCTGCTGACTTTGAAACCTCATTCCTTTATAATTTTTTATTCCTTAGGTATAATAACTCCTATGTGTTGAGTGAAAAAAAAAATACTTGAATTGGGTAGTTTGCTTTCTATCAGAAGTACTCAACAAATCCATTATTGGGAAATTATTAAAGGCCATGAACTTAAGGGTACAAAGGTGGAGCTCATAGTCTCCTGGAAACAGGTGGGCAAGCATGTAAGTTACAAGATAACAGTGCAGGCTACCTACAAAGGTACAGAACTAAGATGTTGGAGGAAGTGCAGGAATGGATGGTGTTTCAGGGTAAGTAGGAGTTATCTTGATAAAGAGAATCAGGGAATGGGTAATGGGATCCAAAGGACAGGGTTAAGGAGAGATAAAACCAGCCATCACAATTGTTCTAGGAATCAGCTTCATTCATTGAAGAAAATAAACCTGGGTTTCCCTAAGGTTCTTCCATTTAAAAAGAAAAAAGAATAGAAAGAAAGAAAGAAAAGAACAGAAAAGCTTTCATCTTTTTCCTGAGCTTGAAAATGCCTCCATCCAAAACAATCAGACCCAAATGATTTTTTTCAGTTGAATCCAGTGATGTAACAAAATGAAAAGTTGGTGACTAGAAAGTAATGACCTCATGGTCCTACAAAAAACATCATCCCCCCTCACTCTTGGATTATTGGGAAATCCATTTCATGTCAACCTTATGTTCAGCCCACATGCACAAGACATACTTTAAATTAGATAAGTAACTTTGACTGAGATCTGGATCAGTGCCACTGAGAGAAAGGCTGAGAAGTCCTTGGCCACTTAAGAAGTACTCTCACATATTTCTCAAGAGCTCTTTCCCCTATAGCACATAGTCACTTTGAGGAAACAGGTTTAGGTCCTAACTCATCTTTCATCAAAACCTTATTCCTTTCTTGGTTTGCTGAGTTGAGAGCTAGGCCCTAACCCTTGGCCCTTTTACTTGTAAGGATAACTCTTGATTGTAATGCAAGATAATTCAGAAAAATCATGAACAATGGTCTTTTGTTTGAGAAGAAGCAGCCAACTGCTTTTAGAAATTAGGCAGAAATTCCAATTATCACCCTGACGAGCTAGAAGTAGAAAAAACAAAACAAAACAAAACAAAACCCCAAACCACAATTAAAGTCATCAAACTCTGCATGAAGGTACTGCTAATAAAGAAAGGTCTTTTCTTTCAAACAAATTGATCTGTGTGATTTTATGTCGTGTAGTGGTACTTACTATCTGGTACAGTAGGAACAGGGGCTTGGCAAGCAAGGTGACCAAGAGGCACAGATCGAACCTTTCAGAAGTTATCACCTTTTTCTGTTCCACTTCTTCTTAAGAAAAGGGTAGCCCATTCTATGTCATGATTCACACGCGTGTGTATACACACATACACACTACCTACACAACTATCAAATGAATTCCCATGTATCACTGTCTCTGCTTAGTAATTCCTCATTCCTAAATTTCCTTAATTTGGATGAGTTTAGGGTCCTTTATTTCAAATCCAGGTATAGTCATGAGATGGTACACATGTTAGAGTGAGATACTACCATGACAATCATGGTAGCTGTAGCTTATTCTGCTCTTCACCTTTATATGCAACTATTAGTCTTAGAACCTTCTGAGAATATTTTTGTTTGATTTTTAAGCTACTACTTGCTGGATATTTCCCTATGTGCCAGGCAACACACTGAATGTTTTGTATATACTTTCTCATTTAATCATCATAATATAACAAGTTAAATATGATTGACCCCCCCTCCTTTTTGTATAGTTAGAAAAATAAGGCTTATAGATATTAAGTAACTTGCCCAAGGACACCCAGCTAGTCAGGAGCAGTGCCACGACTCCAAGGCTTGTGTGTCTCCAGACTCATGTACTTTAAGGCTCTGTTCCACTGAAATGAACTTTCTATGCCATCATCCAACAGGGAAGTCAGTTGTCTCCCACAATAATGAGTAATCATTGCTAGAGATGCACAAAGAATAAAATGAATCCCACAGAACACTGTGGAAGGCACTCTCTTACATTAAGAAGCATGTTGTACCGCAGTATCTGAAATACTTTCCAGCTGATATACTATGGTAAAAGGTTGGCATCTTTTTGAAGTTAGTTTTGGGATCCTGAGTTGGTCACCCTATTAGACCATTGCAGGTGTCATTAGGGAAGGAACAGATGGGAAGGAAAGAAGCAGTCACTCAGGGAATTCCTCAATTTTTCACCATGTTATCCATGCTTCTAGCCTGGTTAAAAATTGTCAGTCCTGCAAATAAGCTCTCATTCTGTTTGGTCCTGTCCTCATGAGTGATTTTATGTCTTGAAAGAAAATGTGGGGCACCCCCTTTGAGCTGCAATGATGTCTCTAAATGGTCCTATACATCTTGCCACCTTACTGTTCTGTGTGAGAATGCAGCTCCCCCACCAAGTTGAAAGATGTTCTCTAATTTATAAACAAGTAGGGAGAACAGCAGGACAGCAGAGCTAGGTCAATTATAATAGCAAATGTGGATGAGCCACTATCCCCAGAGAAAACCTTCATTACACACCACTCAAAAAAATTTAAGATTCTGAAAAAACAAAATGACCGATTTAAATACTAACATCCTCACCTCTCTCTTTCTCCTCACTTAAGTGGGAAAACTATCTTCTTTGTAACTTCTGTCAGTTTTTATTCCATGAAAGTAAAATTCTAAACTGTCTATTAGTAGTTAGTTCATCCATCCATCTATCCATCCACCCATCTACCCTCTCTGTACAATCTTGTAGGCACTGATCTGGGCCCTGAGGATATAATTGTGGGACATGATGAAAATGACTTCTATTCTTACAAAGATCACTTCTAAAGAGGAGGCAATTATAGTCAATAATGAAATAGGCTGTGGTAGGGATATGTCATGATATAAATACATGGCAGGGGCTCTTAACTCATATTTAGCTGATCAAATAAAACTTTATGGAAATAGCTAATGTCTAAATTGTTTCCCAAAGATGAGCTGGAATTCTCTAGGCCAACTACATATGTATGAGATTTCAGGGCAAGGTTAGGGGGTGCCTAGCGAATTTTGTAGTATAGGAAACATGAGGAAGACAACAAAGTACAGGGTTCGGGGAACAGAACACCTCCTGGTAGTTTTTATGCATCTCTTCAGACACACAGTCAAGGGTCCCAGAGAACTAGGTCATTTCCTTCTAAAACTTTTTTTTAAACAGCTATACTGAGATATAATTCACATACCATATAATTCACTGATTTAAAGTGTACAATTCAATGGCTTTTATTATATTTACAGAATTGTACAACCATCACCATAATCACTTTTAGAACATTTTGATCATTCCAAAAAGAAATCCTGTCCTCTTTAGCTGTCATTCCCTAAGGCAATCGGTTTTTAAACATGCAAGTGACCTTCAGAAGTAAAAAAAAAAGCATAACTGTCAATTGCCATCTGTTGTCCAGAAAATAAGCAGCCAGAAACCCAACTTGTGGAATCAAGAATGGCTTTCTAAGTCTTCTGTGATGGTGAAGTCTGTGTGTGTATATGTGTGTGGTGAATAAGGGGCAGGGGAGAGAAGAGAGTTCTAAGAGACCTGAGAATAATGAGTCAGATGCTCCATTTTTAGCACAAAATAGGCTCATGAAAAAAGAGGCATTTATTTTCTAGAGCTGATCCTTTGAGAAAGGGGTTTTGTTTTTTGTTTGTTGGTCTGTATATTAAGCCAAAATCATGGAGTAGTTACGAGGGAGTTTGGAAAGCTTGAATAAGGTCAGTTTTCCTATCCAAAACAACAGAACAAATGGCTGTCAAAACAAGAAGTAGAAGGGAAACATATTCAAAATTTAGAACTTGCCTATGGCTCAGGACTCCAGGATGCTGGGCCAAGGTGCGTAGGGTCAAGCTAACTAGAATTCCACATAGGTCTTGGAGAGGGTTCACCAAACAAAATTAAGTATAGCTTAGTTTTACAGATGGTACTAGAGTAAGCTAAAGATATCAGTGAGAAATTCTAGGTCTTCCTGGTGTCTGAGTGGCAGTGACCAAATGGTCTAACTGTGGAAATAATTTCCTGCCTTCCTGGCCACGCTAGGACAGTTCCATAGAGTCTCAAGGAGAGGAGCATTTTAAAATTTCCCAAGTACCCCAAAGAGGGGGTATATAGTGAATAATTGACTGATATTACTTGAGAGGTCTCTGGTTGAAGAAAATAGAAATGTTTCCGGTTCTTGGGATAGGTACTGGTAACTAAAACTAATGGCTCATCTCAAGTGACTGGACACATTCTGATGGCCATGGATCAGACATCTTCCTCTAAGATAGGAAGATACAGAATTCCTCCTCATAAATTATATGTCCCTGCCAACCGAATCCTATTAATTCAGTCTTTGAAGACTGAACTTAACTACAATTTCTTTATGAAAGCTTTACCCTAATTCATGGTAATATCTGCTTTCTACAAACTTGTAGCCCTTGACTATCCCACTTCTTCGCCACCAAGAGACTACTCTGTATTGCTCATTTTCCTTTGATACTCACAAACCAATTGTGACTCCTCAGATTGTAGTCCACTGCAACAGAACGTCCTGTGTAAATACTGGATTAACATAACTCACTGGAGGTTTAGAATCCTGGCTTTGAAGTCAGGATGACATTCTTTTCGATTCTTAGATCTACTGTATCAGCAAACAGTTCAGTTTTACTCAATTCTAGTTTTCTAGTTCTATAGAATAGGTATGGTTATTTACTTTTCTTTGGGTGTTGTGAGGATTCAATGTGACAGGATAGTATTGTCAAATGTTTCCCAGTGTTGGATATTTTCTTTCTCACTCCAGCCATTCCTCAAATCTAGGAACCAGGCCTGTTTTGCTCACTGCTTCAGAGAAGAGATACCATGAGAGAAAGCTGAGAAAACTAGAGTCTTCTGGTAACTTTTGAGTTTGAAAACCTTAGTAGAGAGGGTATTGGGAATGACTCAAGAAAAGATGAGAAAAAGTGAGATTTTCTCATTTCTGAACCAGAAAAAAAGTTGATCACACTTGAAAAGGGATGAAAGACAGATAGGGGGTGACAAAGTAGGCATTGGCCAGTTCCTACACCCTGCTTCATGAGCTGAGGCTAGAGAAGAGGGAAACAAAGATAGAGAAAAGTTTGTGATATCCATGGTATCCCAATGTTGGAAAGATCCCAGGAGGGGCAAAACTCTGAGTAACATCAACTAACTAGTATATTCTGGTATGAAGACCACAAACTGTTTTAAGTTTTCTCTGCCCTCATGTAATGCAAGAATAGAACCATTATCAAGAGTGGTATGTAGACAGCAGAAAGCATCTTTGGACATGAAAGAGCCTTGCAGACCAGAACTCAGGATATCTCACTAGTGATCTGTGATGACCAGGAATCATGAGATAATAGGCACCACAGTGGATATCAGTGGGATGAAGGTATCAAGTACCACATGGACATATTCCCTTTGTATAGGGTAAACCCTGAGGAAATTATTCTGGCTGTCCCAGCTGGTAGTTTAAGTTCTGTCACTCTGCTCCACTCTGGTGGAATGAGAGCTAAAATTAGCTATTAAATTGTTACACAAAAATAAGGATTCTATATCTTATATATTTGAGTTGTGGTTAAAATGTATACACATTACATGCCATAAAATGCTTGGGTATGTGATGAGTTCTCAATATTTTATTCATCAATCAATCACTGTTACAATGGTTACACAACACCTCTGGAGTGTAGACAGGAGGTCTGCAAGCTATGGCACGTCAAATCTGTTTCACTCTCCATCTTTACAAACAACATTTTATTGAAACACAGTCATGCCCACTTTCTTTCACATTTTCTACAACTGCTTTTGAGCTACAACAGAGCTGAGTAGTTGTAACAGAGATCCTATGCCCCTCAAAACCTTTCGCCCCTTACAGAAAATGTTTGCCAGCTCCTGGTTTAGAGTCTTAATTGCTCATACATGGGCAGCCCGGGTGGCTCAGCAATTTAGCGCTGCCTTCAGCCCAGGACCTGATCCTGGAGACCTGGGATCGAATCCCATGTCAGGCTTCCTGCACGGAGCCTGCTTCTCCCTCTGTCTGTGTCTCTGCCTCTCTCTCTCTCTCTCTCGTCTCTCATGAGTGAATAAGTAAATAAAAGTCTTAAAAAAATTGCTCATACATGGAATATAAGAAATAGTGAAAGGGATCATAAGTGAAGGGGGAACTGAGTGGGAAAAATTAGAGAGGGAGACAAACCATGAGAGATTTCTAACTCTGGGAAACAAACAAAGGGTTTGGAAGGGGAGGTAGGCGGGGGGTTGGGGGTGACTGGGTGACGGGCACTGAGGAGAGCACTTGACGGGGTGAGCACTGGGTGCTATACTATATGTTGGCAAATCAAACTTAAATAAAAAGAAATGTAAAAAATTTTTTAAAAAATAAAAGAAAAAGGATTTTAAAAAATAGGGTCTTAATTGTTTTAGGATAGAACACACAGATATATACACACACACAGTTGCATATACTGTATTAGTCATTAGGTTTCTTCAGAGAAAAGAACCAATAGGGTGTGTGTGTGTGTGTGTGTGTGTGTGTGTGTGATTAAGGAACTGGCTCATAAGATTATGAAGGCTGGCAAGGTCAAACTCTGCAGGGTTGGCAGGAGAGGCAGTCTGTTGACAGGATTCTTTTTTTTTTTTTTTTTGAGGGGGGGCAGGTCATTCCTTTTCTGTTAAGGCCTTTGACTGATTAGATGAGGCCCACCCACATTATGGAAGATGAACTGCTTTATTCACAGTCTACCGATTTAAATGTCAATCTCATCTAAAAATATATCTTCATAGGAACATCTAGAATAATGTTTGACCAAATATCCGGGTATCATGGCCCAGCCGAGTTGACACTTAAATTTAACCAACGTGGGTTAATGCATGCATGTGTGCACATGAACACCCCCACCTCCAGAAGAGCCCTATGTAAACCAGAAAGAGGGCACTCTACCATCTGATTCCTTCTGACAATCCACTTAACTTCTTTTGGTTGGTTTGTAGTCAATCAGGAAAAGAGTACACAATCCTGCCTAGTACTCATTCCTCAGTGCTCTGACAAAGAATATATTTTTTACTACAAAGTTCAAATTTTCTTTAAGAGAATGAAATAAAGGTAAATGTTTCACATTTCACTCCCTGGTCTTTCTGTGTAGCACCAGCATGAAAGTTCTAAATCCAAACGGATTTTTATTTAAATCAGCTGGCATAAAAGATGATGCATTCCTTTTTTCTCTGTGGGAAAACCAGACAGGCCTAATTAATAAAATGTATCATATCAATCTTCAATTACATCTCAGTGGGGAAGGAGAAGAGTGCAGCCTGGAAGTCTTTAGGCCTTGGAGAATGATGTTTTAATTAAATAAATACGTTTTTATTTTTGTATTTAGGAAACAGCTTTATAAACAATGTGTCGGGGTTTGATTTTAAGGGACAAGGCCAAAATGTAAAAATCTTTTTAAAGAACATGCTATATTCCTCTTAGGTTTGTAAAAATAGGTCCAGCCATACATGCCCTATCTCTCTCACAGGATTAGTATGAAAGGCAAATGATATCTCAGGGAAGTTTTTGAAAATGGTAGAAGCCTATACAGAGGATGATAAAGCAAGCGGTCAGAACACTCCAGCTTGCTATAGTTTAGATTTGAATATTAGTACCCAAGAAGTTAAAAAAAATCTTCTGTGAATGGCTGAATACCAAGGCAAAGCAAAAGCAGGGAGATGTAATTAAACAGAATGCAGAACCCTACCACGCTCACCTAACCTCTCAGATCCAGGAGTCAGCATTTCCTCTGAAAATTACAGTGACCTGGGTGAAAAGGTGAGTCCTGCAGTTTGGACACCAAAGCTCCCACTGCTGGAAAACTTTAATGAGACAACATATTGCAACCTTAGCTGATGTTATATTTTACCAGAAAACCACAGAACCTCAGAGACCTTAGAGTTCATAAAGTCCAGGTTATAATTGCAAATGTCTCTGGGGATGAGGCAAGGAATGTGAGCAAAATATGTCAGAAGTCACGTAAGTGCAGGGATTCAGCCTCATTGTTGGGAAGACAGTAAGGAATGGTGGGGAATGGGGAGAGTAAGAAGCCACTCGTCCTCCCCCCCTCCCTCATCCTTTCTGAAGTCAGCAGCTCTATTTGGAGATTCTCAACTCTTGCCATGTTGAAATAAGGGTCCAAAAAGGATTTGGAACCTCCCCAATTTTCAAATACTGGCAGTTACTTTGAATTTTAAAAACCACAAACCTCCCCCCACATAATCCATGTTAAACCAAACATTGACAAGCTGCCAATTGCAATTTTTTAAAATAAATAAGTCACGGGGAAGTAATATACAGCATAGTGACTACACTTAATAATACTGCACTGTATATTTAGAAGTTGCTAAGAGAGTAGATCTTCTTTTTTAAGATTTTATTTATTTGAGAGAGAGCATGTGTGAGACAGCATGAGCAGGGGGAGGGGCAGAGGGAGGGGCAGAGGGAGATAGATAGACTCCCCCACTGAGGAGAGCCTGATGCCCTGGGGCGATCCCAGGACCATGTGACCATGACCTGAGTCAAAGACAGACACTTAACAGACTGAGCCACTGAGATGCCTCAGAAGAGTAGATCTTAAAAGTTCTTATCACAAGAAAAATAAGTTCTAGCTATGTAGGGTGACAGATGTTAACTAGACTTACTGTGGTGATTTTGCGATATATACACATACAAATCATTATGTTGTATGGTTGAAACTAATATAATGCTATATATCAATTATACCTCATTTAAAAATTGCAATTTCTGATAGTCTGTCCTTCTGATTTTCGTGACATGAAATAAGAGCAGAGACAAGTGACCAGGCAGGGGCAACCAGTCAGTCAGTGGCCAGGTGTTCCTACCTCTAAACCATTTCCTTGTCATCACTACACTGTGCTGGCAGATGCACTGATGTTCCCAACATTTTGATTATTCAATGTAGATGTTTAACTGCCTCCAAACCTTCCTGAGGTTGAGAATATTTTTTCACTCTCATTTCCATCTTCCTACCCATTTCTCAAGATAGAAATGAAACTATCGTGGAAGATCCTAAAGGTGATTTTGAGTTTAGATTCATGCACTTCTTTTTTTTTCTTTTTTTGCCTTCAAAGAAAAGGTCTCACATATTTATTATGGAACCAACCTACTGATGCAGAAGCAAGGTGACAGAAAAACTACTTCCCCCAATAAAATAAATCTATTGTTCAGGTAGTAGTAGTGTTTACAGAGTGATAGGATAGGAGTACGTGATCTTCATGCATTATAAATACGCAGGCCATCTCACATGTGATCCCTTTTAGACCAGTTTGGTTCTTCTCCAATGTCTCCTCTTGGAGGTGTATCTGATTTTATTACCAGTTTTCATCCAAATCCACTGGGGAAAGGGATGATTCTGCTTTTGTTTCTTGGTCAGGAATCGCTTGATCCTGAAAGTCTCATGAAGAGACATGGTGAGGAACAGTAAACCTCATACACCACAATGGCAACGAAAAGGAAGAGAGATGCATACATTTCTTTGCTCAAGTCTGGGGATGTAGGATGCACCAGTCTCTTTTTCTCCAGGTTGTCAGAACATGTAACAAGATTTCCTGCCTTCCTTATTGCCATGGTCAGAAATACTAGCCCTGAACTTGCTTGTTCCCTCAGTATCTCTTTTCATGGATTTTGTCAGAAGAATTCAAATTTTATGTAGTAACTGGACTCAAGTTTCAAAAACAACTTGGGTAGAACAAGTAAAATCTCTGAAAGGGAGTATCAGAGTTATGGTGAATAAGGTAGATGAAGCTTAGGTCTACTGGAAGCCATGTTTCATTAAAACAGTAAATTATTCCTTTAATTGCTGCCCCCCACACCACCCACCCACCTGGCTAACTGGCTATCACTACACACACTGGTGCCTCAGCCTGCTTTGTGACAACAACACCTCACCAAGATCTGGATGAAAGGAGGTGACTATGCTGAGCATGGTATCTGGCATGTGGTTGGCACTTGGTAACTGCTGGTTGAGCCTGAGGATACAGCATACTCAGAACCGCACATATTATAAATCATGTCTTTGGACATGTACATGCAAGCATGATAGGCTCAAGTTTCTTTTTAAATCAACCATTTTAACCCTTTCAAAAATATCTCCCTCTGATTTTGCCTTATCACACACTAAACAACACTGAGCGATTTAAAAGCATTTCTTGTATAACAGCAGAAGCAAACTAGGCAGGATTAGAAATGGGTCCAAAGAAACCCTCGAATGCTATGATATCTGTGATTTGCTTCTAAATAACATGGGGATGGGAAAGTGAAGTAAGGATTGGCTACGAGTTGATAATTGTTGAAGTTGAGTGATAGGTACACAGAGGCTCATACCATTGTCTCTTCTGTATATATTTACATTTTTCTGTAATAAAAGGCAAAAATATAAGCTAAAAATAATAGAGTCAAATCTTCAAATATTTCAAAATTTACTATTTTTTCACCCTCTATGTCATGGTGTTCATATAAGAATGGCAAATACTTGTGCCACATATCCCCACTTGGTCACCCATGGCAAACATTAACAGGCAATCATGAGACTTCTCATCTCCTGACTCTCAGCAGCTACTATCAATTAGTGGAAGTTGGTAGAATAAAAGAAAACTCTTTACTACCAATGACTTAAAACAAGGAAGGTCATTAGTGTACTTAACTGAATTTGTTTTTCTTTTTTGAGGATCTTGTTGAGTCTTGGCACAATTAGTGGTTAAGAGGGCAGATGATACTGATATTTCAGGAAATTGGGCTAAATAGGAGAATTTTCTTTTTTCCGCATCAAACACCTAATTTGATTTCTATACAGCAACAGATCTAGTTAGCTAGTCACAAGCTGAAATTCCAGCATATTAATGTGAATGCCACACATCAAAATTTCCTTTTCATCATTATATATGAACAATCTCCCCTTTTATATTCTAATGCAGCTCATGCAATTTTGATGTGTGTTTTTATCTGACTTGCATTATCTACTTGGATGATGAGAAGTAGAGGAACTCAAGGCTGATATGTACTTATTTTAATACTTAGTTCTTGTCCAGCCAATCTCACACACACAGATGCTCAGGCATGTGCTGCTTCTGTTTCTGAGACCCACAGACTAGAAGCTGGTAGACTGCAGCCCATTGGCTAAATTTGACCAGACATCTATGTTTGTATGGCACACAAGTGAAGAATGGAGTTTACATTTTTAAATGGTTAAAATGAAATTGAAAGGGGAGTAATATGTAATGACACAAAAATGAAATTCAGGTATTGCTGTCCAAAAATAAAGCTTTACTGCAACACAGTTACTCTCATTTGTTTGTGTATTTACTATGACCGTTTTCAAGCTACAGTGGGAAAGTTGAGTAACTATGACACAGACAGCGTGGCCCGCTGAGCCTAGAATATTTACTTACCTGACCCTTTACAGGAAAAAAGTTTCCTGACCCATATTTCAGTTCAAGTATTTATATTAGGACTTTGTGCAATGATGAAAATTGTATCTGTGTGGTCCAGTAGTCACATGTAGCTACTGAGCACTTGAAATGTGCTTCGTGTGCCTGAGGAGCTGAATTTTTAATTTTATTTAATTGTATTTATTTTATTTTTTTAATTTTTATTTATTTATTTATGATAGTCACAGAGAGAGAGAGAGAGAGAGAGACAGAGACAGAGACACAGGCAGAGGGAGAAGCAGGCTCCATGCACCGGGAGCCCGATGTGGGATTCGATCCCGGGTCTCCGGGATCACGCCCTGGGCCAAAGGCAGGCACCAAACCGCTGCGCCACCCAGGGATCCCAATTGTACTTATTTTAAAGTTAAGTAGCCACATGGACTTAGCGGACACTACAGTTCTTATCTATCCATAATGGCAATTTGGGTCTCATTTTGACCTACAAAGATTATAGTATCCTGCCATCTCCTTAACCTTCTGACTTTATCACTCACCCTATTTTCCCCCCATACAACTGACCTTCAGTTACGAAATGCAGTGCACCATTCTTGATACTCCTTTTCCTTGGCATTTCTTCCACTTGAAACCAATGATTTTCTCCTTCCTGTGCTTCTGAAATTTCTTCCTATCTCTACTTATTGTGGGCTCTTCTTCTTCTTAAAAAAGTAGGCATTCACTAACGGCTTGGCCATGTCTTCTATTTATAATTGTTTTACTGACAATAACTTCTACTCTTGAGGCACCAGCTGTAATGACTAAGCAGATGGCTTTCATATCTGAGTGGTGTTCCCACAAGTCTGCCTGCTGTATGTCTCTATTTAAACAACTCACCAGCGCACAAGCTCAAGCTCATTTTTGGCTACCCCTTATCCATCTCCCTGAGCACACCATATTTTCTTAACTTTCCAGAAAGACTTCCAGTTGCAAGGCTCACATGCTTGGGGTCACCCTGTTGTACTCCCTCCTGCAGTCCCATCTTCCTTCAAGGAGTTGCCATACTCTATATATTCTCCTCCCTCCCATCCATTCCTCCTCTCTGCCCACTGTTGTTTGAGCATGATCTATTTCTTCTCATCACAACTTTTAAATTATCAAATGAAACAGTGTGTTAAGAGCAAGGACTCAAGCCAGGACAGCTGGGTTTGAATTTTAGCTCTACTCTTTTCTTTACTAGCTCTGTGACCTTAGGTAAGTTACTTAAACTCTCTGTTCGTTGGTTCCCTTACCTGCAGAATAGGGCTAATATGGTAGTTCCTTCATAAGAGCACACAGTATGAGGATCGAATGGCTACATATTTGCAAAACAATCTACCTATCTTGTAGGCTCTATGCCCAGCACATCGCCCAGTACAAGGGCTTGAACTCACAACCCAAGATCAAGACCTGAGCTGAGATCAAGAGTCAGATGCTTAACTGACTGAGCCAGGCAGGCGCTCTTCAAAATTCCCTATTTTTTTAAATGTAAGAATTATGTTTTGAGAATGATAACAGCTATTTGATACAATAAAAGGGGGGATTATCTTTTGGCAATCTTTTACCAAGTTATCATAGATGACTACAAGCAATGAGCCAAATTCCACATCCAGTTTGCTTCTCTAAGCTGCCATAAATAACAGCAAATGTTTAGTGCCTCCTCCAGATAGTTCTGGTTATTGGGATAAATAGACTTTCACTGATAACTATTTCTGTGCTTAAGACACAGAACTGATTTGAATTGTCTCTTGTGTTTGAATCATTTTCCCACCCTCTTTCCTGCTTGCTGCTTCTCTATTCAGAATCTCTCCTACACATCAGGTTGGAATATGCTTTCCAGAAACAGCTCTGATGACATCATCTGACTGCCAACAGAGAGGAGGAAACTCCACATTTTCAGTCTGCACGGTCAGGTCTTCCATGTCCTATCTCATTCAGTATCATTCTTTTCTTATGATCCAGAGACTAGGCTTCCTACTTCCATCTTCTTGGAGATCCAAATTCCACTCTTTTCCATGACCGACTCCAATGCCACCTTTGCCACAACTCTGTCCCCAAATTTTCTTGCCTTGTCTGAGCTTCCTAAATATATTATTGGTCCCCCCTATTCCTTTCTGGTATAGTGACTGTGACTGCTTTTTCTGAACAATTTCTTTCTTTGGTACGGTGGCTGGGATTTCCAGTTTTGTGAATTCCACACTGCCTTGCATAGGGAAGGTGATACATCTATAAACGTGTGTCACTTCATCCCAAACAAGCCTGAGGAGAGCTATCACTCAATAAAGATTTGAATACCAAATATCTATTTGTGCCAGAACTGTGCTAACAATAGCAAACCTTTCAAAATAATTATCAACACAATTCAAGGCTGAAACATTCTGTAGTGAGGAGTTGAGTGTATGAGTGTGCGTGTGTGCATGCTGGGGGCACTGGGAAGGGCTGGGAGGGGATGTCAGCAGAATTTTTCAAGCTTCCTATAGTGGCTGAATCACTCTCTTCTGGTCACTAATGTGCTGAAATGCACATCCGGGAATTAGTCTTGTAATGATGATGGTTATCACCTTTCTTCCCTCTGTTAGGCAGCAAAACGGTGATCAGGTTGGGATGGGTAGGACCCAAAGTCCCCAGCGCTAAGTGAATGACATATTTCTCCTGTGCTGGACCAGCCTTGAGTTCGTATCAGCACAACCTGTCAGCAAATAGCGATTTATGACACACACTGATGATGCAGAGGGAACGGAGGGTCACTGAATGGAAGTGTTATATATTCTCCTGGCTGGGGCTGCCTGTTTTACCAGACACATTATCTCTGTCTTCTTCAATGCGCAGCTTTGATAACAGTGACATTTTGGGTCCATTCTAAGTTGAGGGAAGAGAGAGCTATTCAGTTCAGTGAAATAATGCCAGCACAAGTTGGATTTTCTACCTCCAATAAACAGCCCACCACCCTCTCTTTGTTCTGTTTCATGATCATTGCTAAATGGTGTTTAAAGAGGAAAAGAAAACAACATGGAATGAAAAGATGGAAAGCAAGGAAAGTTTGTTCCTATGTCTTTTTAATTCTGACTTCCAGATTTCCTCAATCCAGATCTGAGGCCGTTCTGTAGTCCCTGAGACCCAATCCCACCTGCCCCACACCCTGGGGTACTCAAATATTAACTCTTCTTGCTAGGTAGGGGGATAAGGTGGGAGAACATGGCAAGATGCCACAGCTACGTAAGGTGCTACATTGTGTGGGTTTCCTGAAATCTCATCTCTGTGTTCCTTGGCCTCTGGGCATCCCTGCCTTTCCTATTAATCTGCCTTCTCTCTTTGTCACAGGAACACATTTCTCTAAATCCATTATTCCTCTGTGAGCCAGCTCCTAGGAAACTGTTGCATTGTCTGGGGAGGTGTGAGCACATCTGGAGCTGCTGATTGCTGGAGCAGGTATCTCTGATGGACGGTCCCTGCAAAGAGCTGCCTGGAGTGTGGGATATCTTTAAAAATGGGACTGCCCCCAGAAGGAACCAGACACGTTAATAAATCACAGCCACAGTTGTTAAATCCTGACAGAGGTTCACAATGAGAAGAAGAAATGGTCAGTTTTAAGGACTGGTCCTGGGAAGTCCTTCAGATCAAATTCCCTAAAGCATAGCTAAGCAGAGATTTAAGAAAAGCCATCCCCACTTACTCAGAGGAGTTAATTAAATTTGTTAATCTCGAAGCACCGTGCTTATATCGCTCAGTGAATCTAAAGCAAATTGAGTGATCAGCTAGTGCTTTGTCCCCTGGACACTCATAAACCCGTTAGCAACTGGGTAAGCTTTGTGTCAAGAACGGTGGCTGCTGTGTGTTCAGCAGGGATGCTGTTTCAGGATGAAGACAGCTGAGGACCGCTGGTATTTAAGATACTAGCCTGCGTAGACAGACTATCAGCATTCTCCTGACAAATGAGGCAGTGTCCGTGCTAAATACACCAGCAACTTTGGCTTCTGTGAGGGCCGGCAGGCAAATGAGGACAAAGGTAGGAGTAAAGTTCCCTTGCAGATTATCATAATCCTGATTTTCTCTGGGTATATGCCTTATGGAGATGCTGAGAGAAGAGTTCATCATAGGAGGAGTAGTCAAGCCTAGCCGTCCTTGGACTCAGACAAGCCTGGGTCCAAATGGCAGCTGAGCCATTTACTTACAGCATGACCTTAAAAAGCTCCTTCAGCTCGCAGTGTTCTTATCAGTGAAATTGGGATACAAATGGTGCCTCTGAGAATTGTTTTAAAGATGCAGTGTTTCATACGGTGCTTAGTGTATAGTGGCCACTATTCTTAGCAATTCGTGGAAGAGTAATCTTCTTTCTAAAGTGTTTTTCAGGGGATCCCTGGGTGGCTCAGCAGTTTAGCACCCACTCCTGGCCCAGGGCGTGATCCTGGAGTCCTGGATCATCTTGCATCAGGCTCCCTGCACGGAGCCTGCTTCTCCCTCTGTCTATGTCTCTGCCTCTGTGTCTCTCATGAATAAATAAATAAAATCTTAAAAAAAAATAGTGTTTTTCATCCATGTGGAAGAAAAGATGTGCAAGTTAAGCCTCATGGCATAAAAGAACATCAGCCCAGCTTGACTTCACTTTCGTGAGCATCCATTAAGTAGCTAATGTGGAAACTGGTTACTGCCAGACACTAAAGTCAATGACAATATCCCTGTTGTCTCCCCAGCTGTACTAGAAACTTCTTGACAAGGGACATATGCACCATGGAAACAAAAGGGTTCCGAGGCAGCACGCAAGCAGGCTGGCAGTTCGGTAGACATGGAAATACCAAAATTCCTAGGAGCTACACAACCAAGCACAAAGATATTCATAGGGAGTGCTAATGGCTTTTTCCTCTCCAACCATGCCACAGCATGCTTGGTCAAATGTTTGGGAAACCACAAATATGTTCTTTGTGACAACATACCCAACTCGGCTTCCCTGTAAGGAAGAAGCAGAAGAAACAAAGAGGATTCATGGACAGAAGAACAACAGTGACTTGCTGGCTCATACCTCACACCCTTGGTGTCCTCTCTACTGTCTTCCATCTCTCCGTTTTCATTGCTGTTCACAGGTGGAGCTCTAACTTGTCTCTACTACATTTGCCCTTGGCCGAGTAGCCCAATCCAGTTCTGATGCAGCCCCTCACCTCACTCTGGCGTGTTAGGGTGGTTGTCTCCACTGCAGCACCCACTTCCTGCAGCACATGGCCTTTGCTTTAATGGCTTTTTAAAATTCCACTTGCAGCGTTTGACCATGTTTCTCTTTTGAGAAACATTTTTTCTTTTCTGGCTTCTGTAACTTAACTCCTCTGTCAGCTCCTTTTAAGTGTATGTATGTCTTTTTTCACCCTTTGTTCTTCTCCGGAGATGTCATCCACTGCAGCCCCGCCTTCTCTCTTCTGCCCTTCTGTTCTATTGCTTACTGAGTATTTTTATTCATCTGACCCTCTGTTCCTTCAAAGAAAACTAAAAACTGAAGTTATTCCACTTTAAGCCCTAACCATCCCCAATCTTCTTATTTCTCTTAGAACATTCTGATAACTCTTTTAGGCTTTACACCTTAGAATGATATTATTCATTCGATATGATTACTAGGTCCCAGACACTGGTTAGTGTGAATGAGGCATGAACTGGCTCTGTCTCTCTCTGGCCCACTAGGAGGGAAAAGAACGTTTCAGTATGGACACACACACAAACATAATTGCAATGACCGTATTAAAGACTGGAACTAGTTTGAGGCTTCAGAGTAGCTGTACAGGAGGAAATGATGTCTAAACTCAGACACAGGGGCACCTGGGTGGCTCAGTTGTTGAGCATCTACCTTTGGCTCAGGTTGTGAGTCTTAACTTAGGTGTGTATGAGCCCAAAGCTGATACTTGTGCAGGTGTTTTGGTGCTTCGTAAGTGGCTGGCTTTGTTCTTGTTAATTTTCAAGGAGTTGGCTTTTTTGGTTGAGTAAAGACATTTGGACCCATGTCAGGCATGATGAAATATGTTCTGAAGAGGTTCTATAATTTAGCAAAATATAATTCTGTCCATATGATTGCCTATCTCCTTTCTTAGGGTTAACTGCACCAGCTGGTTCTGATTAATTCTCCTTTGTTTATCTTGCATTCAACAAGTATTTAGTGAAAAACTATTATGTGTTAGGCACTGTGTTAGACACTCTTGGTAAAAAAGAAAGTAGGGCAGCCCTGGTGGCGCAGCGGTTTAGTGCCGCCTGCAGCCCAGGGTGTGATCCTGGAGACCCGGGATCGAGTCCCGCGTTGGGCTCCCTGCGTGGAGCCTGCTTCTCTCTCTGCCTGTGTCTCTGCCTCTCTTTTGCTCTCTCTGAATGAATAAATAAATAAATAAATCTGAAAAAAAAAAAAAAAAGAAAGTAGCCCTGCCTTTATGGTGCTTTTGGCTCACCAAAAGGGGGATACAAAGATGAGTAAAACATGCCTAAAAGTGAATGTGTAAGAGGAAATAGAAGTAAATGCTATGGAGGAGAAATGTAGGGGCTGTAAAAGTTTAGGACACAGGGTGGAGTATAAGGAGGGGATGCTTAAGCTCAGTACGGAATTTAGTTAGGCAAAAGGAAGGGAATCTTGAAGTACTCAGTAGGAAGATCTGTGTCTGTTTCATGAGCTCACATGGCTTATTGAGTCAATCAAACCTTACAGAATGAAGATATTCAGGTATTTCCTACAGTCCCCTGTGGTTCCTTTACTAGATGTAAACTTCTCTATATACTGGGCAGAAATACTTTTGAGACTTGTGCTTAACTGTCATTCACTCAGATGCCCCCACTCCCTGCTATCAGGGAAACACAAATAGAATTGTGCCTTTTCTTTCTATATTTTATCACAGGCTTTGGCACTTATCGCCTGCACTGAAATGTGTCAATTGTTTTAATACCTTTTGACTTTTTGGGATTCTAAATTAAACCTATGTAAATGTGTGCTGTGAGGAGGATGCCCAGGGAAGGGAAGGACTTTAAACACCCATTAATCCACCACGTGCATGTGTACATTCTGTGTCAATGCTTTAGAGACACTTGGCATTGATAATGCACCCCAAGTCATTAAGTGTTGTCGAGAGTAAAACTAAGCTTCCCCCAGTCCATGACCCCCGATACCTCAAAGCCACAGAGACCCCAGCCTGTGCTGGTCAAATGATGTCCTCTCTTTTCACAGTTGGACATGCTGGTTTCTTCCTTCATCTCCCATTAGTTTTTTGCCTAGTACTTTAACATTCCATGCCCATGTCTTGGTCACTGTGCCAAAACTAAAAAGTAGTTATGGTATAGCCTGAAGATACTGCCTTTTTGGCAGAAGCTGAAAAGATTTCTGCATTTATGCAGTTTGACTTTGGAGAACAGGAGTGAAACAAAAGTCAACAACTTTTTCTCTTTTACTATTCCAGCATAAGTGTTTGCTACAGAGTTCTTTGTTGCTACTGGCCCACACTTGAAGCTATTCAACATGTACACTTGTACAGATGCCTTCCAAAATTTTATTTTAGGAATTTCCATGGGCCCATCCCATCCTATGAGAAAACATAGCATTTTATTTCTCAATGGGAAGGGATCTACCAACTTACAACTTAAGTGTTTCATGTCATTATAACTGTGGTGCTGCATCTGTTTCTGACACCTGTTTTTGACTGACATTTCACAATTTTCTTTTTTTAAAATTACATATTCTTGAATAAATCGGCAACGTGTGTCACATTTGATCCTCAGTAAGTAAAGTCCTGGGAAATGTACCAGAGAGAAAATGCACCTAGCTTTTCACTCTTTTTATATATACTTTAAGCAGGTTTTCATTAAATCCAGTTGCAGGAAACATGTTATTTTAGCTACAGTGAACTCCTTCATTATGCAAGCCCTCAATTAAATAAAAGCCTGCTGAGATTATATTTTCACCCTCGTGACAGCATTTGCTTTGGCTACTTTATTTGAGGCAATCCATTTTCAGGTGGACAGCTTAGAACTAGAATATTTTTCATCAGTAATCCCAAATTGAGAAATAAATCAAGAACATGGATAACAGTCAAACATTAAAAACATCACTGCAATGATTAATATTGTAGTGCTTCCTTTATTTTATGATTATGTTTGCTCTCCCCCATCATCTATAGGTTAAAATCCAAATTTATTACCATGGCATTCAATTCTTTGCATCATCCATTCCTAGCGCATCCCTCCAGCACAGTCTCTGATTGTTCCTTGTCCCAAATGCTCTGTTGACATTATCATCACACTTCTCTCATACCATCCAAGTACTTTCATGTCTCCATGCTCTACCAAGTGCTGCTACCTCACCCTGTTGGATGGCTCTCACCTCTTTCTAGTGACTTCTTATCATCTTTGAGACCCAGGACAGTCCATCTGTGTTGTTTTGGTACCTTTTAGATAGGCCTATTATAAAACTGGCTTTCACATTTAGTAGGTGATGTATTCATTGAGTTGGGGACTATTATTTATTCATCTTTGCATTCTGAATATCCAGGCATATGTTAACTTGGTTGAGAGAATGAAGTACAGGACTCTAAAACACCAAAAGCCTTCTGAAACCTAAAGAGTGCATTTCAACCTGGATTTTCTTACTTAATGGTGTTAGCACACCCATTTTGCAAATGGGAAAACAGAAAGCCAGAGAGGGCAAATCCCTGGTCAAAGTGGCAGGCTCATGACTGTCTTAGTCTAATGTGAAGATTCTAATAGTTATAGCAGGCTGGCATGTGAGCAGAATATAAGGTATGGATTAAAAGTTTTAAGAGGTGGTCTAGTACCAAGAAGTATCCAGGCCTGGAAATCGGGATATTTCATTTCCAGTACTGAGCACTCCTCTTCGCTGTGGGACTTGAGGTAGGCCACTCTCTCTATCTGGGCCTGGACTTGCCTGTTCAAAACATGACAGGACTGGACCTGGTAGTTTCCATGGGCCACCTGCATCTTCAACTCATATGTATTCTCTGTCCTGAATGGTTCCTATTTATAGCCTACAGAATGTTTGTCAAGAAGAAACCAGCTTCACACTGAACAACTCCTAATTCCAGATTAAATATGTGTGGCAATACTAAAAACAAAAAATCTTAGCGCTTGCTCTGTAATTTATCTTAGGGAAGGAATTTTCTTTGGGAAAATACTTTGATATGAAATTGAGGGAAAGACAAGACCTCAAGGGTGCAGGTCCATAGGACCTTGAGTTACCAAGAGTATAATTAAACTGATCAATAGGCATCAGTATTCAGAGAGTTGGGTGTGGGGAGTAGAGGGTAGAGAGAGCAGAAAGAAGGAAAGAGAGGGAGAAAGCAGATAGAAGGAAGATAGAGACACCATGAGATGTGGTCTGGGGACTTTTGGGAAAAAGAATATTCACGTATTATTGAATTTTAGTGTGTTTTGCTTTCTTAAAATTTTGGTAAAATCTGTACATACCAGAGCCATGTATGAGTAGTATTTTTTGTGAAAATTAAATGAAAAATGTTGAGATCCAAATTTAAATCACACAGATTATGTGTGTTATGACACAGAAAACTTAAGCAGGATGGGGAGATGCCCTTTCGGAATATGTGGTATGCAGGTCATGCATTGCTCAAGGGTGACAAACGTGCATGCATATGTGGAGGGGCAATTCAAATCCTAGGCATCATAAGTTTGTGCACTTAAAATTTTCCAATACATGGCAGTAAGTGTTTTGTCCTAAAAAAAAAAAAAAAATCACCATATTAGGGGCAGCCCAGGTGGCTCAGCGGTTTAGCACCGCCTTTGGCCCAGGGTGTGATCCTGGAGGCCCGGGATCGAGTCCCACATCGGGTTCCCGCCATGGAGCCTGCTTCTCCCTCTGCCTGTCTCTCTCTCTCTCTCTCTCTCTGTGTCTCTCATGAATGAATGAATGAATGAATGAATGAATAAATAAATAAATAAATAAATAAATAACACTGTTAAAAAAATCACCATATTATGACAATTTTTTGACAGATGAATGTGACATGAAGAAGGGGCACCTTTTTCTAATCTGCACAACACTGTATGGTCCATTGGTGGTACTCAGTCTTAAACCAAATATATTCATAGAATAGGAGTTCAAAATCAGAGGTGATCAGAGGGCATCGGGACACTTGGCAGGACCTTAGGATGGACATTACATTTTGCTTAGGCTGTCAAAAGGAGTTTTTGCAATAATCGTTCTTAGGTAGATATTACAGATATTACATTAATTTTAGCACACTTCCAAGTAGCATATTGACAAAGCGGTACTAGATACATCAACAGAAATTTTCTACACTGTTCTTAGTATACATACATATTTGCTTCAACTTTTACATGAATAAGAGCTAGAAGAAAAATTGGTGTGTCCAACATGGCACTGGCATTCCACAGAATTATCCAGGGGTGTGATCAAGGCTGTAACATGGAAATTGTGGGTTGCCCAGGTGTGGAAGATACTTCAGTGTCTTTCTCCCGTCCCCAATTAAAATGTGAATAGGGCATAACAGCTCCCTCTGTGCTTTTTCTGCATTTGGAGGACAGAGAAAGAATTCTCAATTGCTTGCATACATTTTCCTTTTACTGCTTGGTTTACAAGCAATCATATCACCCCACACAAACTATAATTTCCTCTTTGTTATCTTTGCTTCCTTCAGACAAACATGATTCACTGAAGAAATAATAATGAACCATTACCTTTGATGTAACGGCTGCCTGCACTGTCAAGATGGGAGTGTGCCAAGACTGGAGATTAATGCAGTATTAAGGAAGGCAATGTAAATTCCACTTCTGGATGATGTGAGCATCCTGCAGTCTACTGTTTACTTTTCATATACTTATCTAAAACCTTGGGCTATTCTTTGATTTTTGGCACCGTAGTATATAGAAACCAAACTATTAGAAGGTCAGCTGTAAACTATTATCTAATAGTTACTGTAAGAACTTCCTCAATTCCAGTAATTGTTATAATCATTAGTTTCTTTATTCACTCACTCATTCACCCATCCTTCCATCTCTCCACCTACTCACTTATTCAGCAAACATTTATTGATTATCCGCTAATGGGCAAGGCAAGGTTTCAGTTTGTAATACTCAGAACATGCACAGCAATGAGGGCACATGATATAGGACCTGTCCTTTTGGAACTCAGTGCTCAACCATGGCTACACTCTGGAATCATCAGGCATGTTCTAAACAAGACCAACATTTAAGCGGCACCTCTAGAGAATCTGATTTAATTTTTCTGGGATGGCAAATAGGAGTCAGGATTATTTTTTTGAACTTCTCAGGTGGTTTTAATATGAAGCAAAGGCTGAAGATCACTGGTTTAGAGTTTACAACTCAGGCAGACAAAGAATAAATAAGTGAACCAAATAATAACAATTACATGAAACAAAAGGCCGTGAAGAGTGGTGCTTTATGCTTTCTGATTAGTTCTAACAAATCTCCATTCTGAGATAAAGGTCAAGGGTTGGTAGACTGTGACTGAAAAGTAAATTTTGTTGATCTGTGTTTTCTTACATTTTTTCCATGGTGGGGTTGTGTTTGTAATAGACATTTCCCTTGTGGTAGATTTTCAGTGAGGCAATGGACAGAAAGCTAAACCTTCAGCTTTTTTTTTACTGTGTCAAGTTACTTTTCCTGATCAGAAAATCTGAAAGCCTTCTTAAATGAATCCAGTTGAAGGCATGAGAAATAGAATATGGACATTGAAATTTCTTTTGTCCCCTGAGAGCAGATTCCTTTTTAAAAAATTAATTAAGGGCAGCCCAGGTGGCTCAGCGGTTTAGCGCTGCCTTCAGCCCAGGGCCTGATCCTAGAGACGGGGGATGGAGTCCCACATCGGGCTCCCTGTGTGGAGCCTGCTTCTCCCTCTGCCTGTGTCTCTGTCTCTCTGTCTCTGTGTGTGTGTCATGAATAAATAAAATCTTTACAAAAAATAAAAATAAAATAATTAATTTGAGAGAGAGAGAGAAGAGGCAGAGGGTAAGAATCTTCAAGCAGACTCCCTGCTGAGTGGGGAGTCTGATGTGGGGCTCGATCTCACAACCCATAAGATCATTACCTGAGCCAAAACCAAGAGTCGGATGCTTAACCAACTAAGTCACCCAGGCATCCCAAGAGAGCAGATTCCTTTTGCATGGTAGTATGGTTTAGCAGGAAGAGTATAAAGTCAGGCAAAAGTGGGATTGTTTTTTCTGGCTCCCTGAACACCTTTGTATAAGACCCTTGCATTGCTGTGAGTTTCTAGTCCCTTATCCATAAACTGGGGATGATTATGGAGTTCCCTCTCAGAGGTGCTTCTGATGTGAAGACTAAATGAGATAAGACACACAAAGGAGCTAGGCTGGTTCTAGGCATAGGAATGTGCTCTATCAAAGCTGATCCCTTAGCTTGGGTATTCAAGGTTTCGCCTTACAGACAATAAGTTCCATGAGGGCAAAGATCATATCTGTCTTGGTCCTCATGATATCCCTAGCACCTATGTCCAATGCACAGCAGGCATTTGAATATTTGTAGAAGGAATAAATTCATGTGAGTTATAGTTATGTAGCCTAGTAGGTCCAGGTAGAAACCTAGAAAGTGAAGTATCCAGATTCTAGTAGCAAATGTCATCTCAGAAACTCCTGAATGAGTTCAACTTGGGAAACAGCACCCTAAGCCTGCTTCCCATTGTCCTGTTTAAAGGTGGTATCCCCAGATCTTAGCAAGTTTTTCTGCTGGGATTTGGAAGTGTTGGCCAACCTGAAGGATCAACATTGCTCAAGGCTAATGCCCTTCAACTCCCTCTTAGGGCTACTCCAGAGAACACACAGAAATAGCATTTCAACCCATGTGCTATTCACCTATTAGACCTCATTAGCAGTCTCTGGTCAGGTGATGCCAGCCCTTTGAAAAATACTGCTGAGGTTTGCTTTTCACAGCCACAGGGGTGTCTAACTATTATTACCAAAGAGAATTAATTCTACTAGAAAAATCACAGCAACTACTCTGTCTTACAGGTTCATCAGGGCTGGAAAAGGGTTGCCGGTAAGAGGCAAGTGTTCAATGACAGCAACCTATGGTGATGAGATAAAAATCCACATAAGCCATGTGAAAAATAGGGACCCATTCTGGCCTTCAGCAAAAAGGAAACACTAGACCTTAAAAGAGAGCAATTTAATGGAAGAGCGAAACCTTTATGAATATAAAAAATAAGGGGCAAGGTCTAGTATGATACAAAAGAGTTAATGTGAAAAATTAAAAAAGAAACCTCATTAGGATTTCATGTGTCATTTCATTCTCCTGCTGGGGTTAGGAGAGAGCCATTGATTCCTTGTGGCATTCAACAACCAGGATGAAAGGTAAGCGGATGAGGTTTCTTGTTTCTGGGGTTTTCTGTCTGGTGTGTCCTCCAGGGAAGCTGGTCTAAACCTCTTTTTTCTAGAAATGGCTAAAGAAGTTAGGAGGGGGAGTATTTTGATCAGTATAGTGTGAGAGTTAGTGGATTTTTTTTTTTTTTTTTTTGAGAGAGAGTGTGTGTGTGAAGGGGGAGAGACAAAGGGAGGTGGACAGAATCTCAGACTCGCCACTGAGCACAGAGCCCCCTACATAGGGCAGGGGAGAGGGGGTCCTCCATCTCAGTACCCAGAAATAATGACCTGAGCCAAAATCAAGAGTCGGAAGCTTAACTGACTGAGCCACCCAGGCGCCCCAAGAGTTAGTGGATTTTAAAACATGTTGATATGTAAGCACTATTGTTTTTTGTTTTTAAGGAATGCTTCTACCCCTTTCCCTCACCATATTGCAACTAAATTCAGAAAAAGTTCAAAAGCTATTTGTGGTTTGAGTACTTAAAACATTCATCTTTTCACCCAAAACCACAACACTTACCACTTTATCAATGTCTATGTAGTACAAAGTCTCAGTTTTCCTTTCTTTTTTTTTTTTTAAAGACACACACACACAGAGAGAGAGAGAGAGAGAGAGGCAGAGACACAGGCAGAGGGAGGAGCAGGCTCCATGCAAGGAGCCTGACGTGGGACTTGATCCCAGGTCTCCAGGATCACGCCCTGGGCTGAAGGCAGGTGCTAAACCACTGAGCTACCCGGGCTGTCCACAGTTTTCCTTTCTTTAGGGTAAGGTTTGCCTCTCTCATGCCTTCATTAAATGGAAAGTGGCTTTGCTTTAAGAAAACTTCAAAAGATGGGTTAAGGTTCACTATTAATACTAGTGAAGGGATGCCTGGGTGGCTCAGTGTTTGAACATCTGCCTTTGGCTCAGGTCGTGATCCTGTGGTCCTGGGATCGAATCCTACATTCAGGGTCCCTGCTTCTCCCTCTGCCTATGTCTCTGCCTTTCTCTCTGTGCCTCTCATGAATAAATAAATAAAATCTAAAAAAAAATACTGGTCAATTTGAATGCCTCACCCTTTTATTGTTTTGATTATATTGACTGGTACAGAATAGGCTATTAACCCACGGCTGACCATTATCTCTGGGAGGCAAAAGATACAGAAAAATTATCCCTTCACTGGGACAGATCTCTTGGCCATAATCAAGAATGGGTAATAATCTGTTGCTTTAACAACAAAGTCCCCCAAACTATCATTTGAGCCTTACCTTCTAGTTGTTGGTTGAAGTTGTTTATATATGTCATGCTATTTGGTTCTCACAAGTCCTTCTGAGGGTGGTGTTGTCCCTATCCCCCTGTTTGCTAATGAGGGAACTGAAATAGAGGTTTTAAACCTTGCCCAGAGGCATACCTTAGCAGGTGACAAAAGTGGGATCTAAGGTCCAAACAGTCAGGCTCTAGAGTTCTGTCCCTAAACTTCACTCCATACTGCTGCCAGTGTGAGAGATTATGCCCAGAGACTAAAACCTCAAAATTTCACTGAGCTCTAAAAAAAGGATAAGGTCTATTCATTATGCCAAACAGAGGGGTGGTGTATATTAACCCCCAGTCTCCTCATCTATACAACTCCACCTGCCCCACTTCAGGGAGTTTTTAAGGGAGTATTTATGAAAATGCTTTGAAATTTACAAAGTACCACAAAGACTCTGAAGAATCTGAATTGTTCTCCAAACACCCATATTACAAGGGAAAACAAAAGGGATCCAATTAATGTTGGTCACAGACTCTGTCCTTCAAGGTTATATTCAACGTCAGCTCACTGAGTACAGCTTTTAAACAGAATTTAATGTAATGAGAGGTCCCTGGTAAAATCACATCCATGAGCCATACTTTGAAGCCTGAGTCTTAGAATCTTGACATAAGAGCAGATCTGAAAGGGCATATAGTTAAAATCTTCCTTCTGATGGATGACACACCTCTTTAATAGGGTATGACAGTCCCCCTCACCTTGAGTCTCTCAGTGGTGAGGAGCTCATGACTATTAAGGAAGATAATTCACCACTTCAGACAATTAGAAACTTTCTTATATTGCACTATCTCACTTTGGGCTCTGCTGCCCTCACTCCTTAGGCATTCTAGGTCATCAGAATAAATTGCAAAAATCTCTTTTTGTAAGAATA
Organism: Canis aureus; assembly: GCF_053574225.1. Taxonomy (NCBI): domain Eukaryota; kingdom Metazoa; phylum Chordata; class Mammalia; order Carnivora; family Canidae; genus Canis; species Canis aureus. The sequence goes on from NC_135614.1 coordinate 55,193,643, forward strand.
CCACATCTTGCACAAAGAGAGGAAGACTGTGCCTTTACTTGTTCACTTAGTGTATGACTCAAGCTATAATATTATTATGTGACAAGAGGCAAAATCTACCTTCCATGGATCCTTCTCGAAGAAATGACTTCTAGCTTGAGAATGAGCCACGGAAGTGCTGAATGCTAATAGCCCCTCAAGTGCCAAGAGGGGGATGTGTCCAATCCATTATTGTTGTGTCTCACAAATGGTCCTCAGCGCACAGCCCAGTCATTTGCAGGGGTGGGTAATCAGTGGCCCGATGCCCCCTGCTCTCCATTTTGATCCCACTTGTCAAGCACATTTTCTTTTTTTTTTTTTTTTTAAATTTTTTTTTTAATTTTTATTTATTTATGATAGTCACACAGAGAGAAAGAGAGAGAGGCAGAGACACAGGCAGAGGGAGAAGCAGGCTCCATACACCGGGAGCCCGATGTGGGATTCGATCCCGGGTCTCCAGGATCACGCCCTGGGCCAAAGGCAGGCGCCAAACCGCTGCGCCACCCAGGGATCCCTTAAGCACATTTTCTACAGACATTTGCTCTCAAAGGATGAAGGGTATTTTCCTCATTTCCCAAAGAGCCTTCCATGAGGACCACAGGGAGAACCAAAAACTAATAGACAGATGCATCTTGTTAAGAAGGGTGTCAACACTTTCCTTTAATCAGTACACAGTCAATATTCTCCATCATGAATAACTAATAAGTTTCTGAACTCCTTTCCTCAGATGTCACTGTGAAAATCTATCTGAGGAATGTCATCTGCACTTAATGAAGGGACAAGCATTATAATTAAGTTTTAAGCTATTTCTTCAGCATGAAGCTGCCACGAAGTGTGAAATGACTATAATTCACATTTTTAAGACCCTGAATTTATTAGCATCTATGTTCTATTCAAGGTTAGGGGTATGGTGCTTGGACTGTCAAAAGATGCAAATTGCTCTGTGCTGTTATTCTGGACTGAGTGTGCCTGAGCTCAGATGCCAGGCAAGGAAAATAATCATTCATGACTCAGGCTGTATTTTTGAAAAAAACTCAAAGACCTGGAAACTCATTTCCCTTTGTGAATAGGAAGTGACGATGACATGCATAACTGGGTGAAAGAAGACTTCACATTCTTCTATGAATTATAATAACCATGGTTGAGAAAACGAATAGGAACTGCAGGCCAGGGGCTTCAAGTTAAGCACAGTTCTGCTGGCATGTGACTACAGTATAGCCCATGGGTGAAAAAGGAATCTAAAGTTTTGAAACTGCCTGTAAAAGAAAGAGGAATGAATTATTTTCTTTTGGAAATGACTTAGCCTGGCTAGAAGAAAGAAAGGCATGGGATAATAAGAGTCTTCTGAGACTTTGATGGCTCTCCTTGACAAACCAATGTGAAGGAAGCAATCACTCATGTGTTTGCTGGCTGAGCACATACTTTTGGAGAGAGTAAATTTATAAGGATCCATCTAACCTAAACCTCTCTGTGGTTGTGGGCCATGGGCAAACGTGGAAGACTTCTCAGCCAGTAAATCCTAAAAGGAAGGAGCATAGGGTCTATGTGTGTTTTAACAGTAGGCCATATGAACCAGAGGGCGCACCCAAAAGAGTTTCTTTAGGAAGTGCAGTTTAAGTTGAGACTAGCAATGTGATTATGTGGAAAGAGAGTACAAAGAATGTTTCCAGACAGGGGAGCAATAAGGCTCTAAGTGAAGATTTCAAGGGACTCGGGAGGACACGAAGAAAAGGGAGAATGGAAGAAGCCTACAAATGGAGGAGACAGGACTTCTGACTGGACTCAACACACAGACTACCTATGTTTCTCCCTAAAATGCTAATGCGATGATGATGAAAGGACCCCAGAAAGGCACAGACCTGCATGAGGACAAAGGAAAAGAGAAGCCACGCAGGTAGAAGCAAGATGTTGACAAAGTTTTGGAAGTTGAAAAGCAAACAACCAACAGTGACTTCATTAGCAGATGATAGAAAAGTGAAAGCTAAGAGCCCGCGGCTTTGGTGAAGACCAAACCAAAAGCAAACTCCAGCTGCATAATACTCACCAGGTGCAGGGACAGAAACAAGCTAGCACTTCTGGGGCTCAGAAAGTCTGGTGTAACTGCAATCAGAAGACTGGTTGAGGTCTCCATGGGAAAGTGTGGAGACTCCTAGGTTGCTTCTCCAGTGTATATACCCAGTGGCCGGGACACCCTTACTGTTATGGACTACATGTTTGTGTCCTCTTTTCCCTCCCCCCATCCCCATTCACATGTTGAAATCCTAATCCTCAATGTGATGGTAATAGGAAGTGGGGCTTTTGGGAGGTGAGCAGGCGAAGCCCTCATGAATGACATAAATACTCTTATAAAAGAGATGCCATAGTTCCCTAGCTGCTTCTGTCATGTGAACACACAGCAAGAAGATGGCTGTCTACAAACAGGAAGCAGACCCTAAATAGGAACCTGCCGGCACCTTGATCTTGGATTTCCCAGCTTCTAGAAATGTGAAAAATAAATTTCTGTTGTTTATCAGTCATCCAGTCTATGATATTCTATTATAGCAGCACAAACAGACTAGGATGCTCACTAGGGAAGAACTGAATACTGGGCTCTGTGAGACAAGAACAGCTAAGGGTGGCAGTGCTACCTTGAAAATAGGGAATTAAGTGAAAACCTACATATTAAAGAAGTCCTTATAGGCTCAGCCTGAACATACTGGCCTCCAGATTCATCCCTAATAAGGGATTAGGACACTAATAGGTATCCTGAGGAAACTGACTATTTCAACAGAAAAGGTATACAGATTCTCATATTTGGAGTCACCCACCTTAAAATTCCAGCCTGACCATCCTACCTTGAAGCCCACCATTCAATAAGGCTCATTCATGCACACAAATGTGCCAAAAGATTCTTAGTGCTTTACTCTTAAAAATAGACATCTCAGAATCACCAGCCATTTGAAAAAGTAGCAATCAAAAATCTAGAGACCTGATTTCAAAAACACAGAGAACAGAAGAAATTTCAATCACTAATATAATCAAAAAGTAGAGAGAAGATAACACATCTGTGAAATTAATACAGTGTGTTATAGAAGGGAACCACTATAGAATAAAGTATGTTTAGAAATTGAAATGTGAGAGCAGGGATTACAAGTTCAATGGGAGAAATGGCCAACAGAGAGGAGAAGAGCAGAGGGAGAAACAAAAATGAGAAAAGATTGGAAGGGGAGCAAGGGTGATGGGAAATGAGAAGTCGGGACATCACCCAGGACCACACCAATGATGTAGGTTACTTGTGAGTGCTTTGGGTTGGGAATTTTATTCTCAAGCCAATGGGAGCCACCAATGTGACATTTGGCCCAAGGTCACCCATAGTCAATGGCCAGGAAATTCAGTGAGGGTCTAGCATTGTTTCTGAGATCTGATGGTCTCTATCTCATTTCTATTCTATTCTAACATACTGGAGTAAGAAAAAAATGATATACACTGGCTGATTTTTGTTTTTAAATTATGATTCACTTCTAGCTCTCAACTTATTTCAGGTAAAAACTGTTGTCATCTTGTTCCTTTCTACTCCCATTACTCTTTGTTTTGAAAAGGTTATAATTGGAATAAAACAAGGCTGGCTTCAAGCCAAAATCATGAAGGGTGTAATTAAGCAAGATTTTCTGTCTATGCATCCAGCAGGGCCATCCTACTGAGGGGGAAAAAAATGAGAGATTCAAAAGCAATTGTGTGTTTTTCAAGAATAATAGAACAATCTACCCCACACACTTTACATAATAAATGGCAGCTGCTGACATTTTTAATCAAGATAAAAACAATAATAAAGTCACAGTGCTCCTTTGGAGGCAGAAGGTAGTCCCAACTCAGGAATTTTGGCAAACATACCCACATGCCCATTTTGTTTTACAAGACTGAGAGGTTAGTGCATAATTTATGATATCATGCCTGTCCTGACAACATGGATAAAAACGCAATTTTATCCTCTCCCTCTCCGTTATGAGTTTATATTTTGAATAATTTTTTTCACATTTGAGACCCTCTGTTAGAAATTAATTTAAAGGATATAAATTTAATTTTTAAGTAAAAGCTACTTGTCCTACATAATGTTAATGACGTGTCACATTGCCCTTCTCCAGTTCAGATGAAAATGGGCCAGCCATAAGGGACTATCACTTAGGCACTAAGATACCTCACTGCACATGGCTGACAGCTTTAGCTTTCAGAGATAGTCTAGCAATTATTTGGAGAGACATTTAAAATGTTTTGGTTATTAAGGAATTTCCTCCTATATTTTGTTGGTTTAAAAGATTACAAATCTAGGAACACTTTTGGGATGCATGTTTAAAGCATCAGGTCTGGATTATACTTTCAATCAATGCTAGCTCAAGACGTACAGAGAAACTAAATCACTAATAGCAGTTGCCTGATGATAGATTCTGAAAGCACTTTTTTTTTTCCTTTTGATCATACTCAATGGTTCCTACAAGATGCAGAGGGCATGACTCACACAGCCTTTGAAGCCTGGCAGTCAGCTAGGATGTTGTGACTGGCATAACACCTTATGTTGCAGGCTGCACAATTTATAAATTGTATTCATCAGTGAAAGCAAATGGCATTTCCTTATTGTTCTTACCTGACTTAATTTTTCTCTCAAACTTATCCTTATGGATTGTTAGGAAAAACTAAATTTATTGTGGCATCCTCTCTGTGATCAAAAACTTTTAACTTTCTCATGAGGATAAACAATTACCTTCTCCCTCTTTATGATATCATAACAGACATGGGAGGGATGGGGGTTTTGTAACATCCTGGTGACAGGAACAAAGAAAGTTCAGATTCCAGGAGATGTTGTCTTGATTGTCATCAGGCTAGCAGCCCACACTTCTAAGTCCTCCATGGGTGAATTCTGGTTATTTCTCACTGTGCTCACTTAGCAGCCACTGAGTCCGGTCTGAATGCTGTTTGTGGCATCTGAGGTCTGGGTATGTTTCCCCCTGCACCCCCAAATTGGACCATCTGCTTTGCAGCCCTCAGCCCCACTGCAGGGAAGCTGCCCAGGAGCCTGCCAGCCTGCACCACCATCAGTTAACCATCTGCATTGCCCAACAGGACACCACATGATTCTTTCCTGCATCCGCAGGAAAATCCCCCTCAACCCTCCCTGCTCTGCCAGAGGCTGAGGGAGATTTGACAGTGCTGACCCAAGTCCCCTCTTCCTCTCTAGCCACATGACAGTTCACCCTGAAAGTTGGTTTCCTCCTAGAATCCCAAATGAAAACGCACGATGACCCTTTGCTTCTGACTTTCCTTGAAATCTGATTGGTTTCTCCACTCCGTGACTCAGATAATAAAGGTCATCAGGCTGTATATTTTACCACTTGCTTTCCCTGAATTTTCTATCTTCTTCCTACAATTCACCAGAGACTAGAAGACATGGGTTTTTAACTTCCTCTCCCTATCCAAATGGGACTTCCTCTATGTCCTGGACTCCTTGTCTCCCTTGGACGTTATTCTCCATTTATCCCTCCCTGGCTTCTAATGGTAGAATTACACCGTACAGAGGACAGGCCTGTGGGACACAGAGGTTTGGTAGCTTTACTATATAATCTCTATCACATTTGTAAAATATGACCAAGGCCAAGGCAAAGCTGGAAATACCTCTAATACTGCAGTATTCCTTTTTCTTTACCCCTTTTTTTTTCCTCCTGTATGCTAAGAGAACCACTTCTTTAAGCACTAGCCTGTGGCTTTCAGATATCTGTATTTTTTTCTGGGCTGGCACTGCAGTGTGAGTGAAGGGTTATAGCACAGTCACTAGTGTCACTGGCAAAATGGGAAAATGGAGGAAACACAATGACACACTAATACCACTCAAGGCATGAAGCTTAGGCACTGTCTTCCAGTCTAAGGATAGAATATCCTGTTAGATAAAATATCCTCATCCTTTTATATAAAATGTTGTTAATGATAGATAGAGGTACACAACAGCTTTTTGGTTTTGCCCTTCACCAAAAAAATTGTCGGTCACCAAACTTTTTATGGGCTAATGACGTTGAAAACTCTGGGAACTCCTGTCTGAGGACTGGAGCCCCATGAAAATGAGCTGCTTGTTCCTCCCATGAGCTAACAATTGTTGAGTTAATGTCCACTGAGCTTTCCCCATGTTCTAGGCACTGGGCAAGGAGATCTTGGGCGACTTGCCCAAGTTCACAAGGCAAATAGGCTTTGGGACCAAATTCAAACCCAGTACACGACACCTTCAAAGCATGGCTCTTGATCACCATGGGCATTGCTTCATGACTCTTTTATTTTGGAAGGCCCTTGAATATCTGTGATATTATCAGGCCACTATATATTTTCATTTTTCCTTTGAATCACTTCAATATTCATGCTCTATGATCAAATAATTATGAGTCTCATACATGCAAAATAAACTAAAAACCTGAGTCTAACTACGTGGGATTGGAGGTAGAAGAGAGGGGAGATAGTTATAGAACATGTCTGCAAAATACTGAAAAAGAGAAAATTTAAAGATTTCTTTCACAGTGGTATTGCCTCATATACCAAGCACCCACCCATAGCTAAGGAACACCTCTCTCCCCACTCTCTCTGTCGCTTTCAATCTCTCTGTATGTATATATACGTAAAATATGTGTGTATATATGTTTTAATATATGTACATTATGCATGTGTACATATATGTAAAATATATTTGCATAAAATGATATAAATATGTGATTAAAATATTAACTGCCTCTCCAATATTTTTGCTATTGTGACTATTAAGGGGGGCAAGGGAAGAGAGAAGTATTACCAAGCCTCTAACTGAACTGTGATGCTCTGACAGACTATTCTGGTAGCTTCAATTTATGAATCACTGAGAATCCTGTAGTTAGTTGGCTGCAACCATTTAAAAATAAAACTAAAGAAATAAATTCATTTTTGTCAACTTGGAAGTGCTGTCTAATCCTTGTTTTCTTATGATATACACTGACTTTAAATCTCACACATTCTCAAAGGAGTTCAGATTAGTATCTATCCATTAAGAAAAAAATCCTATAGAATATTCAAGTGCATATTGAGAATACCAGCTACATCTTCAAATCTTTCTGCTTTATTATTAAAACTCTGGTAATGTTGTGGGCATAAAGATCCCAAAGTATCAAAGAAATGCCTATTTATTTGAGGCTATAGAATGGGTTTGATATTAGTGACTCTTTAGGTTCTGAATTAGGTACTGAACTTTGAAGCTTGTAACAATCATTTAAGTCTTGTGTGATCATATTTGAGATTGCCTTCACATAATTTATTAAAGGACACAATTGTCACAAGGAAATTACAGAACCTTATTTTTGTAAATGACACGGTAGTATTTTTGGGAGCTGTAGAAATACATTGGCCTATTTGTCTTTACATTAAGTGGACCTAGAGAATCATGTTTTAATTTTAAGGCCCCCTTCTTTTAATTCTAAGAAAAAAAACTTACTGTTTTTTTTTTCTTTCATCTTGCAACTAAAATGTCCCTTCTTTTGGCCAGTCTTACCTAACCCTTATCATTTATTATATACTACTCTGTATTTTGGTGTGCCTATCTTATTCTCCTGAACTATAAATTAGTTGAGTACTCATTCATTTATTTCTATATTCCAAGTATTTAGCACATGCCTCAACTCCTACCAAGTGTCAAAAAACAACAACAACAACAACAACAACAACAACAACAAAAAACCTGGCAAACAGTTTCTGAGCTGTGATTAAATGGAAATCAGGTCATAACCCTTGTCATAACTATATGTAGAGGAAGAACATGTCTGCACATTAGCTGATGAAGAATTCTTTTATAAAGGCCATTTGGGTTCTTGCTCTTCTGTGGTTCCTTCCAAGATTTTAGTGATATCTAGAGGAACAGAGTTGGTTATCTGTGTTCAGTGGTCTATGTAACTTTCTCCCATTTTTTACATTTCCCATGGCATATGTCTGGGAAATAAGATTTCACAGTCTATTTCCTATTCTTGTAGGATCAGAATCTTACAGGGAAGCTTCACAGTTGAAAAGAATCCTTACAGCAAGGTAGGCATTCAGAGATAGCTTTTGTTCTTACAGAAAATACATATGCAAAACTAAATGGCCTATTTCCTGTCTCAGATCATGCACCGCTTCAGATCAGGGATTTTTCCATTTGTCTTTATATACAGACACCAGGAAAAAGAAATAATGAACAAGTGAACATTTAATATATTCAGATTGTGAATTTCAGATTGTGAATTTATTAAAATCCAGTTTCTATTCTAAAGTAGTTTTTCTTATTTCAAGAGATATTCATAGTGCCTGGTAGATGTTTTCAGTAGAGTCTTGAATCTAGAGCAACATGTCATTATTTCAGAATTGTCCTGCAGGGACAGTCAACAAACTGCCCAAGTTGGATGTTGGGCTCAGACCTTGCTAAACACTCATTATTTGTCTAGAGAGAAGCAACTCTCTTTTGTGATTTTCAACTTAACCCTGGATTATTTACAAACATCTTAAGCAAACACTGTGAATACAGTAACTATAGTAACTCTGAAAAGGAAAGCAGTGAACCACAACTCAAACTCTAGCAGAGAGGAAGCTACCACTCTTTGAGCTGAGGGTTGAGATTTTCTAGGAAGATGTGTTGAAGGCCTAAAATTAGCTTCTCGTTAACAAGCAAACAAAAAACTAGAGAACAAACAAAAGCCCTTTAATAGCCAAAAGAGACATTGGAAGAAACAAGTTATCCCAACAGAGAAGGTCTCTGAAATAGATGTTATTTTCCATTTTCCATAGTTTGTTTTTTTGGGTAAGTGAAGGACATGGATGGATTTAAATTTTGCTCGTTCATTGCAGAAGATGGTTTATGTATAAATAACCTGTAGTCTTTTAACTAAATTTGCTTCCCATTGAGAAGTAAGACCAAGAAAATCTGGGTATAGAACATTATTTAAAAAAAAACAAAAACAAAAAAACACCTCTTATTACAAACATTCCAACCTAACTGCATTGGGAGTTTTAAAGATCCATTAATTCATGTCTCAACCAACAACTTTTCTGTTAAACATCTTTTTTTTTTAATACATATTTTCTAGATCTGTAAGGCATTCATGTGATTACACCCTTTTAAGCAGATCTTACATAAAATATTTTAGGTCTATGATGTTAATTCTTTAGTTTTGACAAATATACCATGGCTATGTAAAATGTTACCATCAGAAATACCAGGTCAAGTGTATGGGGGAATAATTGGTATGATTGCAATTCTTCTTTTAATCTAAAATTATTTTAAAATAAAAGGTAAAATAATGTCAGGGGATTAGCTGTTTGGAGCCTCAAGTAACCTAGCTTTTTACTGACATCAGGGCTCCAGGATTAGCTTAAGACCTCATAGTGTATTGGCTGTAGTCTTCTGTCTCCAAGCTCGATATTCTCCCACCTCTGTCTACTGCTACTGACGAGTGAACTACTTCTGCTTCACCTAAGCAGCTCACTCAGTGCTACCTGCTGGCACAAATCCAGGGATCTCCCTAAATTTATTCTACTTTCCTAAGACTAGAAGATACATGGGCACAAATGTGCTAGAACAGTAAAACTGATCTAACTGTAAAGCCAGAGGCTAGAAGACGTAGTCACCAGGTTCATTACCTATTTATTCAATATCCAAGGTCAATACCATTTAATTGCACAGAATAAAATGTGACACCATGAGTTGACAAATGTGAACCGTCCACAGATGCACTGATCTGGGATAATGTATCAACTATGTTTGATTACCCTTCAATTGGTGGGAGATCCTCCACAAAGTGCCATTAAAATAAAAAAATCATAAGGATAAAGGGGCTAATTATCACAGTCTCAGTTCAGGCTATCAACCATCAACTTGCTAGGGGCAAAGACAAAGTCAGTTGTAGAATTATGTATTACAGTGTTTTTATGGTTCCTATAAGAAAATTTTATTTCTAGTTTCTATAGAAAATACCTACATCTTTAGAATAAACAATGGAAATGCAGCAACGACCAGTGGTCCTTATTTTGTTGCACTCAGACTTAGGAGATTCACTTGTAAATTTTGGAGATTCAGCTTTTTTTAGGGCAAGGTCCTGGGGATTTCCATAGGGTCTACAGAAGAACATCATTATGGCTATAGAGTAATATGAGCAAATCATCTATTCTTATTTTTTCTTAACATGGATATCTAAAGTGGGCTGAGCGGTTGCTTGGAGAGTTGTCTTTTTGTTTGTTTGATGTGGGCTGGGTTTGGTTTTATCCACAGATTTACTTTTCTGTTTATTTTTTAAAAAGATTTTATTTATTTGACAGAGAGAAAAAAAGCACAAGCAGGGGGAGTGGGAGAAGGAGAAGCAGACTCCCTACTGAGCAGGGAGCCGATTTGGAACTTTATTCCAGGACCCTAGGATCATGAAACTGAGCTGAAGGCAGATGCTTAACTAACTGAGCCACCTAGGGGCCTCTAGTTTTCTGTTTAAAGCAAAGTTAGCCTAAATTCTTGACTCTTAAACTTTCCTGGTCTTCTAGGTAATGGAGAGCTTGCTCCATGGGGTGGGAGGTAACTGTATTATTTTTAGAGGTCAGTTTATTTCATTTTTAATTTATTAGTATTTTTTAAAATTTATTTTTAAAAATCATTTATTTTAGAGAGTGGGGAGGTGGAGGAACAGATGGAGAGGAACAAACAGACTCCTTGCTGAGTGCCCTCAATGTGGGGCTGGATTTCACGACCCTGGGATCATGACCTGAGTTCAAATCAAGCATTGGACGTTTAAACTACTGGGCCACCCAGGAGCCCCTAGGTCAGCTTCTTTTAGAGAGCATTTTTCTTTGGACTAATCAGGACTAACTACTGATTAGTTGTATTACAAAGAACCCTGCTCCCAAGGAGGTCTGTGAAAGGGAAGAGAACCAGGCCACATATTAGCTTGTCTCAAAAGGGCTCTCACATCATACATACGAGGATTCACCACAATCTCAGAGAATAAGCTTGCTCTTGGAGTCCTAAAATACAGGTTTCCTTTGGTGGAATTGCTGAAAAGATTCCAGCTTTAGTGCCTATTATGAAATAAAGGATCTAGCTGACAGAGTGGCAGGTAACTTCTGGCAGGTAGTAGCCCTGAGATGGAAGCAGCTGTTCTAGGGAAAAGTAAAGCTTTGCAATGTGGCATATAATGTGAAAACTATAGCCCACTGTATATGGGATTTTGATAAGAAAATGCTCTCTTTTTCCACCAATTAGCATCTTCTTTTAGCCCTATTTATTTCCCTATGTTTATAAAGACTTACAGGCTTAGCAAGAATGTCAGGGGCTTCATAATGAGGTGATAATCGTCCCCATTTACTGAGCGTGTGTTTCTGTTTAGGGAAACACAAACTCCAACATAGCTGTTGCTGTTTCAGCAAGACACAGATCTCGGGGCCGCGTCTCAGAAGAGTAGATACAGCTTGTGTAATACAAACACATTTGCTAATGTTTGATGTCTGCTATTAAACATTCAATGTTATTTATGATGATTTATGATTGGTTTTAGTTAAAAGAACTACAAGAAATGAAGAAAGCCATTATTCACTGAGTTCTTCATGGCTCTGAGCGAGGTAGGGAAGCTAAAGGGACTCCATTATAGAGTGGCTCCATCTCTGCTAGGCCCCATTTCTGAATAAGTCAAAGCAGCTAACTTCTCACTTCAAGGGGGAAGCTAGAAAGTTAATCATTCTTTGAGTTTTGTCCTAGGTTCCAAACACCTAAGAACTCCTAAGAAGAGCCAGATCCCAAACATTTCCCAGGACATTAGCTTCCACAAACCTCAGCTGACACTGGCATCAATGCTCCCTATATTGTGGAGTAACACCTGTTATTTACCTGACACTTGCCTTTGATCAGAACGTGCTCTGGATTCCTGGGGGAACACATACCCTAGACCCCTTTCCAATATTAGCCCCCAACCCCAAGTCATGTCGAAACTCATTCTCTTTCCTTTCTGAGTCTCTCCCAGACACCCTGTTTGCTATTTTATGTTGCTCATGCTATTCAGTAAATTATGCTTTCCCTCTCCTGGCTTACATTTGATTTCTATCCTGCATAAAGCCAAGGACCCTCTTAGCTAGTCTTGCAGGAGCCCCGACTGGGTCCCAGTCTGCCTGCATCATAAGTATATAGCAAAAAAATAGTTATATTAGTGTCAACATACCATTTTTTTAAATGTATCTCCTTTTTGGAACCAAGGATGGTCCTTTGGTGGCTGGAGTGGTTTTTAGGCCTGTTTGTCTGTATGTATCTATTGTTCTTTTTTGTTTTCCTTAGTTGTTGGTACTAAATATACAGCATCTCAGAGTCCTTTTCTGCTAAAGGCAGTACAATTAGGGATATTTGAAGATTAACACCAGTACATGGAATATCCACAGAAAGTAGCTCTAGTACCTTAATGCTTCAACTGATAGAGAGCTTGTTATATACAAACAAAAATCTGTATAGTATTTAGACTTTAGTTTCTTGTTCGTACCACTTTTCTTTGGACTGATCAGTACCAATTACTGACTAGTTTTGTAACTGCTTAGGTTTTTGGTACCACAAAATACAGGAGGAAACAAACGCTGTGAATGAGTGAATCCCAAATCTCATAATTACAAGGCTGGCAATCTCCTCCTCCAGACCCCCAATCTTCTTAAGTTCTCTGAGAAAATTTTCTCTTGGATGTAGCTTATCTTCGCATTCTTTCTAATCTCTCCAAGTTTGTATATTCATGTTGTGATGCCTATTACATTCCATACACTCAAAATGAATCATCAGTCAGTTGCTCAGACAAAGGAAATAGCCACTAATCAATGCAAACCATAGTCAGAAGTTTACCTTAGTTCCTTGAAGGGGTCTGCCCTGACATTAGGTGTCTCTATAGATTTAGGGAACACTGTGCCCTCCGCTCCTGTAAACAAAAGAAAAAAGTAAACAGAGGTTGGAGACTTTGGACATGTCACCTGGAGGCACAATCAACACAATGAGGGGAGCTAAATGTAGTGAATCCTTCATACAACCCAAAGCACGGATTTTGCCAGCGGCTTTAGCTCCATGATAGGGGAGCACTAAATCAACTCAGGCAAACAGCCTTTGAAAAAACAAGGAAATTCTTTTGAAAGTGTTCTTGATGAGATCAGAGTGAGGCCATGAGGCAAATACTATGTCGACTTCTTAAAAAAAAAAAAAAATGAAAAAAAAGAGAAGAAGATGCCTAAGAAATGGCACAGTTTAACTTGTGTCTCTCTTCAACTATTAATAGTCATCCAACTGGAAATGTTTTGAAAAACAGCAGCTGAAGCCTCTTATTGCAGCGCAGAGCACAAATCACAGAACACATCCAACATCTAGGTAGTGGGTGGATGGTGGAGAACACCGTTACACTGTGAGGTGTCCATCTAATGAAATTAAGCAAACAATTTTTCAGTAAATAAAATTCTACACTATTATCTTGAAAAGTTAAACAGAACACTACGAAAGATGATTTGAAGTTCACTGCTTTTACACTTTGAGTATTAACATTGATCCCCAGCCCAATCTAGACATTTAGCTCTTGACTTTGCAATAAGCTTTTATCTTTACAACTTGTCATCACCAGCTGAACCTTCCCAGCCATAAAGATGGTGATTATCTGATTGGTCTGCTCCCAGAGTGTTTTCAAATCATTTAAGCCTCAGTTTATCAAAGACAATTGCACTGGATATTAGTTTTTCAATTAAACTTAGCTAGGCAGTATCCTGTACTTTGAAGTAAAGGTGTTTATTTTTATACCTTATTTGGTGTATTTCTTTGATGCAACAAAAAGGGGCAGAGTAGTATCCTGTAATCAGGTTTGAATTTCTGGAATCCCCTTGCATTGTTAAAATGTCTAGAAATCCTCCATTAACCACTGTTATACCAAATCCAGATTTATCCTCGCATACTGATGAGTCTAGTGAAATGAACCTGTGTAGTAACTACAAAAGTATTTAATCTTTTGGGGGGAAGTATTTAATCTTTCTGATATGAGTAATAGACTACTGCAAATAAAATCAGAAAATAATGCCTCAACTTGACATTATATGTAGTCATTTAAAAGAATATCCTGGTGAATGATAACTATTAATCTAAGTTAACATTATCATTGATATCATTATGTCTACTTCATATGCACTAGCTCAATTATCCCTCGCAACAACCCTACAGACAGTTGCAGTATGCAGAGACATTTGGTGTAGGGACATTTAAGATCTTTTTCTGCATGTAGGTACTTCTACCTTTCAAGACCCCAAACCACATCATTTCAAATGGATCAAAATGTATCCATAGTTTCCATTAAACGCAACTTTTTGATGTAAATTTCCTAAGAATGTTGTTTCATTATACATAAATTATTTTGCCCTTGTGATTTAAGCTTTATTGTCTTTTTATAAATGTGGTGGTTAATTTATGTGTCAGCTTCACTTGGATCATAAGGTACCCAGATATTGGGCTAAACATGATTTCTGGGTGTGTCTGTAGGGTGTTTCCAGATGAAAGAGGCACGTGAATGAGTGGATACAGCAGAGCAATCCATCCTCCCCAGTGCTGGTGGGCATTAGCCAATTCTGTTGAGGGCCTGAACAGAACAAAAAGGTGGAGGAAGGAATAATTAGGCCCTTTATGCCTAACTGCTTGAGCTGGGATATCAATCTTTTCCTGCCCTCAGCATACCTTTTTCTCAAGCCTGCAGACCCAGACTGGAATCTACACCATTGACTCCACTGGTTCTTAGTGAGCCTTAGGACTCACTCTGATTTATGCCACCAGCCTTCCTGGGTCTCCACCTTACAGACAGCAGGTCATGGGACTTCTTAGCTTCTATAATGACATGAGCCAATTTCTTATAATGAATCTCTTCCTCCATGTATAACCATATTGGTTCTGTTTCTGAAGAACTCTGATACAATAACTGAATAAGATTGGGTTGGATTCTAGACTATAATGTAGCATTTGTTACCCATATATTAAATTTGGTTTGGCAGAGCATGCATTCCACATCTCCAACATTTCTGTGATCCTTTGAGGAAGACCTAGATCAAAGTTACTGTGGAGGATGCCTAGTGGGTAAAACAGGCTGGTAGAAGTCACAGGATGATGAGCAACACATTGGGATGTGGTTCTAAAGTGTCTGTGACTCAAGAGCATGGACTAAGCTACCACATCTCAGTACTATCCCAAACCTGTTACTAAACAGCTCCCATTTGTCACTACTGCAGTTAACATGGGCTTCCTTTGAGATTCTTTTCCTTTCTATTTCTTAGAAATGCTTAGTTCTTACCCTTTGGAACCTTTTTTTTTATTTATTTATTTATTTTAATGATGAAAAGGAACACATATACCTGATTAAAGCTAGAATGGTTATTTCTGTTTATTTACATTTTATACATTCTTGAGTCCCAGCTCATATCTCCCCTTCCTCTACTAAGAATTCTATGAAAACTGCAAGAGAAAGAGCATTATTACCTCTTATAAAATTAGCCTTAATTGTGTGACTTCCCCATATGACAATTAGTACTACTCATAGACAACCTTCATTATCTGAACCGGTATTAAAATGTTGTGAAGCTTTATGTTTTACTGATACCTCCTGCACCCTTCTATCATTTTATAAGGCCTCTGAAGCCAAAGAATACCTATTTCATAAATTTCAATTATGCAAAATATATACATACCTAAGGATATATGTTGCATTTATTCAGTCGAATTGTCCAAGAATGAGGAGTGGCATTTTTTTTTATGCAAAATGAACCTCAGAAGCCTGCACACCATTTTATTTATTCCATCCATACTTTTGCTGAGCCTGTTTTCCCCATTTGTCAGATACACTAACAAAAGTTCACTTGCTAACATCTGGCTGCACTGAGCTCAAGAAGGAATCACCCTACTGCAGCTGGTGGTCCCTAGCCTGGCCATCCTTTTAAAGCAATTCCAAGATGGATAAAGGAAGGTTACATAAAGTCATCCAATACATTGCACTGTATGTTTGTGGAAGGACCATGGTCTCTGAATAACTGAGCTTGGGTCCTCAGCTTTCTCAGATCTACAGTCCTATTTGCTGGGTGCCTTGGAGGCGTGTGCCTTGTTCTCTAACCTATCTCCATTGCCTAGCACAGTGTAGGTTCTCAATAAATATCTGTAATACAACTATAACACTAATGTAGCACTGAGCACACACTACCTGGGATTTTTATTTACCTTACTGACATTTTCCCCATCTCTTCAATAAGACCCTAAGCTCTATGTGAGCAGAGGCAAGGTCACAGACAGAATACAAACATTGAATTTTAGGTTCTGAAGACTTCTACTAGACTCATTTCTAGTTGGTACTACCACTTCTATGGGAGTGCTAATTTACTGTTATAAAATTCCTTATGTATTACATGACTAATTTAATAAATGTCCAAAATCCAACATATTTAACTGTACCTCTTAAAATAAAATATCTATGTTAATAAAAGGATATTATTTGGGCTAAATACAAATATCTCTTTAAAGTAAAATGAGATCAAGCCTTGTAGTGTCTTCCCCAGACCAAGAAAACTAATCAACAAGACAAGTGGGGCTAAAAAAACATGTGGCTCATGGTCACATGACTGCTAGAGTTGAGATTCAGATGCAGGCATCTAACTCCAGGACCCATTTGCAGCCATCATACCCTAGTGCCTTATTTTCTGAATGCCCAGACAATGTGGCACCTGCAAAATGGCAAGCCAGCAAAACCAAGAGGGCTGGGCTCTCATAGGTAGAGGATGTAGGAATGGGACAGGTTCTGGATGTGTGATGAAAGTGAAGGGCAAGACACTCAGGCTCCCTTAGCTCCCACTGTCCAACCAGGTGCCCTCTGATTTTGTTTTTGATGGACTTTGCTACAGGGGCCCATATGTGCCAGCCATGCTAGAAAATAAACCCATAGATATGACCTCTCAGGGGAATGTACCACAATTTCTCATGATCTGAGTGTCCTTGGGCATGAAACCCAATCTCTAAGATGCTCAGTTTCCTTCTTAGAAAAGAAGGGATATTAATAGTAACTTCATCTCCTAGGGGTCTTGGGAGATTGAATGAGATCTCTGGTACATAGCAATCAGCAAATCATAGTCGATTAAATACTTCTAGTAGTACTAAAATATTTGTGAATCCTATTCTTTCCTCCTCTTACCTTTATGACTCTTAAAAAAATAACATTTTTAAAGCACTTACTATGAAGTACAAACTATTGAAACTATTTTAAAGTTGATCATCAGAATACCCTATGAGGTAGGGATGTGCATATCTGTTGTTATGGATGTGGAATCTGAGACTCAGGGAAGTCAGGAAATTTTCCTATGGTTGAGTGGTGGAGACAGGGAGTCAGAATTTGAACTCTCTGCTCTGGAACCAGTGCCTGTGACCACTACTCTAGACCTCTTTAGCAGATCAAATCACTCCCTACTTGCTCATCTCTTTATGAAATATGAACAAATATCAATGTTTATACCCTCAAGTAACTTGCCAAATCTCCCATCACCGCTCTTTTAAAACCAATTCTCATGCACAATGAGAGGAGATATTAATACTTTCAAAAACACCATTTCTTTCCAAGTCCTATCAGGCTTCTGATTTTCACACCATTTTTCACTTTCTCAGAAGCTGCAGAGTGGACAAACATTCATCAGGATGAATTCTCCCATCCTATCCCCTATCCACTCTTAGATAATAAATTACTCTCAATTTTATTATTTCAAAAAGGTTTCTATTAAAGTCATACCTAGTGATTCCTTCTTTTGACACAATATAATTTACTGGCAATAAATGTTCATAAACAGTTTGAGTGAAAAATCCATAAAGCCATTTCAGCTTTATTTTAAGTTCCATTAATGTCCCTCAAAAATGATTTTGTCAATGTGTTTCCATTAGCTGGTTCTCTGCCCAATAACTTAATTCCACACAATCAATTAGGAACTTATAAAGCATGTGACAGGATCTATCTAAAGTGTTTTGAATCACCATAAAGATCAGCTCAATGGCTCTTTTTTCCTTGTAATACAGGTAGGGGGTAAACTTGTCAAAAAATTTCAAATGCACTCCATTGCCATGGTAACAAAAAGCCAGCTTCTCCTCTATGGAAAGTGTCCTCAACTTTGGTGACTTTCCCTTCAAATTGTCCTGGGTGTCAAGACACCTGAGTTCTAGTCCTATCTCTATCATCTCATGCAAATCAGAATTCTTCTCTGACCCTTAACTTTCTCAACTGTAAAATAAGGGATAGGATGAGAAGAATCAGGGCTAACCTGTTTTCCTCTCAAATCAAAAATTTCATCGGGTAACAATCTAAACAGTTGATTGTCTTGAGCCACCTCCATTTCCTACCAGAAAAAAAGAGTAACCCTGAAATATATATTAAAATAAAGAAAAAAAATCCTAAAAATTTTCTCAGTGTTTAAGGAAGAAACAAGTAAAAGCAAACAGACTTTTGTCCAATTCAAGCTGCATTTAAATGGAAGAACTATTCACCAGAAAATAAACCTCACAGGTAAAATGGTCGATGGAAAAATTTATTATAAATGAAACTAATTGAAAAAACAAAAACCTGGTTCATAACTCTTGAAGACTTCAAAAATTGGGGAAAATTCAGTTTTATAAAAAATAACAAACGCTAAAGTGCCTATAGCTGTATATGTTAAATACAGCCATGAACCAAATCCTGAAAGGCAGATTCACATCTGTAAAATGTGCTACAAGAAAACTGGACTGAAAGAAGCATTAGACATAAAGGAAGAAATACTATGCTAGAAGTTATGAATAGTGGCTGGAGCCAGAAAAATAGATGATGAATAAAATCTTTGTTGTACATGGAGAACTGATTTTTCAGATGATAATTTCTAGAAAAACTTTCAAAAAGGTCAGAAATGGCTTAAGTGTGCTATTTAGAACATTGATTAAGGAATTAAGCTAGCTTAATGGAGTTTGCTCTGGAAAGTTCTCTCTTGATGTACATTCATTAACGTTGGCATAATTATGATTAATGCTTTGTATTAGTGAACACAGACTAAAACTCATCTTTGGGCTTAAATATTGGGGCCAAAATATTCAACAAGTTCAAAATGCAGAGTTAAAATATCTAATCACCATTGTCTGAAGTCAAAACATTTTAAGTGTTCTAACTCCATGTTGCTTGGGTAGATATAACCTGAATGACAACCCGTAACAACAACCACATTTTACTTGGTAAGGATATATTTTAATACCAATATTAGATTAAAAAATAGACAAAGGATTTTAATCTAAAATGGTGATAAGACACTTAAGAATGATTTGATTTCTTAAAATATCAGAGAACTGAAAAACCAAAGACCTGATTTTTAGTGCTGATTTTCTATGAGCTTATTATGTGACTTTGGCAATTTGCCCTCTGGTCTTATTTCTCCATTTGTTATACAAAATGGGGGTGGAGATTAAACAATCTATAAGGCTGCTGCCAGCCCTGCAGTTTTACAATCCACCAGATAACCTGGTTGGATAAACCCCAGGGACTAGGAGAAGAGCATGATAAGTTTGATAAACCCAACATTCAATTTATTTAATAAATATGTTTTATGCAGGAGGCTCTAGAAGTGAGCCAGAGAGACATGGAGTCCATAGACTAGAAGAGTGCAGTGTACTCTAGTAGTGTATATTATTAGTTTAAATAACTATTTATTAAATAATTTTGCAAATAAAAATACATAATAGTTACAAATAGTGATAAAGACTTGAAAGGAAAATAAAAAAGGTCTTTGCAATACAACTTAGGGTCATATCCTGGCATGGCAAGTAAGTTTCCCTGAGAGAGTAAAGTTTTGTTATTTATTAAGCGATTAGGAATGAACTAGTTAAGAGAGGGAAGTGGCAGTAGATAAGATAATGTAAAGACATCAGGGTTGGGAAGTTAAAGTTAATAAAGATCAGTGTGGCTAGACCATATTTGCAAGGGGTGAGCAGCATAGGAGGAGGTTGGAGAGGTGAGTTAACCCAGGTAATTCAGAAACTTGTAGGTCATGGTGAAGGTTTTAAGCAGGAATCTGGCTTGATCAGAGTGGTCTTTTTTAAAGATCACTGTGGCAGCATGTTATGGTCTGCATGTTTGTATCCTCCTAAAATCATATGCTGAAAGTCTAATCATCATTGGAATGCCACCATGCTGGCACCTTGATCTCAGGCTCCCAGCCCCCAGAATCGTGAAAAATTCCTATTGATTAAGCCATCCAGTCTATGGTAGCCTGTTGTAAAAGCAGAAGCTGGCTGCAACGTTGTTATCATGGAAAAGACACTTGAGGAGGGCAAGGATAGATGAGATGGGACAGTGAGAGGGATAGTGGTAGGCTGGACTAAAGAACTGGCAGTACAGATGAAGAAATGTGGATGGGTTTAGGAGATACTTAAGTGGAAAGCCAATGGGATCTGATGAGGTGCTGGATAAGAAGAACGATGGGTACCAGAGGGCTCATGGGAAGAGCTGAAATGGATGGTCAAAGCCAAGTGATTAATACTCAAAGTCAGTGGTACCCATGGCAACCTTATACACCTCCAATGAAATCCAGCTTTTTTCATATTTGATATTTTAATTGCAATTGAAATTGCCTTTATTTAATAAAAACTGCTTCTCTGAATCCAACATTTTTCTTATGAGGGTATAGTGACAAAGAAACTTTAAATCTCCCAAAGTATTTATTAGCAAGAAATATTTTAAAAATTTTGAATAATGTAGTAAATTCTTGAATAATGAAGACTGTCCCCTGTGCAAGATAATTTTCTAGTGACTCTAAAGTTTTAGCTAAACACATATACATATATCCTTTTGTTATAAGCTTTCTAAGTACACGAGATACGGTTTTTGCCTAAGTCCAGGCTAGAGAACATAGTTACATGTTAATATTTAAATATCCTTTAATTTCTGAGGCCTATTTTCCTGAAACGCAATCTCTATAGCATGTTATCCATGGTATTATAAGAGTGTATCGTGGGAGCACTCATCACAAGAAATCCCTCAGAAATGGTGGTTTCTGTTTATTTCATAACACGAATTATTGGCTTTCTCCTAATTATAATGTGCAGTGAAAAATTCTTAAGATTTTTATTTATTTATTCATGAGAGACACAGAGAAAAAGAGAGAGAGACAGAGACAGAGACACAGGCAGAGAGAGAAGTAGGCTCCATGCAGGGAACTCGATCCTGGGACTCCAGACCACCCCCTGCGCTGAAGGCAGGCACTCAACCCTTGAGCCACCCAGCATCCCGAAAAATTCTTTTTAAGGAAGTGAGTTGGGTTATATCTAATCTGGGATTTAAAATGAGCTGAGTAATCAGTGAGGTTGCAGAGTTTCCACAAATTTCAAGGTTACATATTTTGAAGGTAGCTATCAGCTTCTGAAAACCTTCCCAAAATAAGCAACAGACATGTGAGACAGTAATTTTGAGTGGAAGAAATCACTTGAAGTAATTTAATCCCCTTGTGTTTCCCTGGCTGCTGGTGGCATTTAATAAATTCCTAATGCAAAAAATCTGTAGTCATTATAAGTCATTTCCAGGATACATAACAAATATTTTCTTTTTAGGAATTAGGGCAGATCTCCTGATCAAAAAAAGTACAGATAATTAATTCATTTAACCACTATTTATGGAGGGCCTACTGCATAAATGGTTTTGTGGGAAAAACAGATTCAGACTTTTTCTCTTTATGGACTCAGAAATAAAAATTTAAAAAAATATATACAATATTTAGCCATTTTAAGTGTTGTAACATTCACTGTCTATAAACATTGAACAATTATCTACTATGTACCTGGCACGGTACTAAGGCAATACCGAGTATGAAGATCTGATCTCTGCTCTTACGTACTTTTAGTGGCTAGACAGACAGATGCTAGAGGACATATTTAAACTGATTTTTGTAATGACAATTACTGTAAATCATGTATTCTCAATGGGGGCGATGTAGCCCCCAAGTGTACAAAAATTGGTACTTAAAGGCACTAGAAATCTTTCTCTGAGTACAAAGTACAGACATACATGCAATACATACGATGATATACAGTGTATCTGTGATAGTAAAGTTGCATGGCAGAAAAGGGATTAGAAAAAAAAGAAGTCTGAAATGATTCCTTAAAAGAGTGATACTGAAAAAAATGGTTGAGAAACACTATTGTAAATGCTCTGAGTAGGAGAGAGAGCTGCTAGAGCTCTGAGCAGGCATCTTGCCCAAGCATGGAGGACCCTGAGAACTTCTCTGGGGAAATGACAGGCAGTTGAGATTTGACAATGGAGCAGGGGTTAGTCCAGCAGTGGTGGTTTGGATGGAGCCAGGTGGAGAGAGGGCGCCAGGGAGGAGGAGGCATGTGAAAGCCCTGACACAAGAGCTGGCTTGCTGCTTTTAAAGAGATGTGTGTAGCTGGAGTAGAAAGACCAAGACTGGCATAAGATAAGGTTGGGGAGGTAGCTAGGGGCAAGGTCATGTAGGAATATTCAAGCCATGGCAAAATTTGAGAATTTTGTACTAATGGGAAAAAGAAATCATTGAAAGGATATAGACAGGAGAATGACTGTGCTCAGATATGTGTTTTTTAAAAATACTATGGTGGCAGATACCGTGGCTTGACTGCCCTAATTTTAAGCACAGTGCATCCTCCCTTGCATTTGCCTACCATAGAGGCTGGAAATCCAAACAGCTGAACTTCTCAGACTCCCTTTGCAGCATTAAGATACTGTGTGATACAGCCTTGGCCAGTGAAATGTAGGTACAAGTGTCTGGGGAGATATTTTCTTCACAAATAAGAAAAGCAAAGCCTAACAAGAAGGCTTTTTTTGTTCTTTACTATTCCTTTTCTGAAATACAGAAGCAATGCTTTGAGGCACAGCAGCCCTGTGTGACCACGAGAGCAAAAGCCATGTTGCTGAAGGTGTGCAAGGAAGAAGGTTGAAGGAACCTGATTCCTTCAGGACACTCTGCTCTATTGTGAGCCCTGGAGACCATGCCTCTGGAATTATTATCACATAATAAAAATAAACCCCTGACCTGTTTAAGACACTGTTCGTGGGTTTGTCTGTTATTTCCAACCAAATCTGATTCCCATACTTAGAGGATTGGACTACACTCTGTAAAGTGCAGAACAGGGGATTGAGAGCAAATGCATGCAGATCAGAGGACTATATCAGTAGCCAGGTAAGAAATTATGGTGCCCTAAACTAATTAATTTGTAATGTGAGAAATGGCAAGACTGAACATGAGAACTAGTGAGGAGGTAGAGTTGAAAGAAGTTAGTGGTGAGTATGGTATGAGGGGTGAGGGTAAGACATGTTCAGGTTTGGGGGCAGAGCATATATTCAATTTGGTCATGTTGGATTTAAGGTATCAATGGATTTAAGGTTCCAATGTTCATGTAGGCAACTGGATACACAAGTAAACAGTACTCAAGGCAGAGTATATAGACTTTTTGGAATACAGATGATTATGGAAACCAGCAGAATGAATGATATGATCCAAGATATGGTGAAAGGGATATAGAAAGAGAGCCACAGTCAGAAAGAGAACCACAGTCCGAATTTTAAAGGATTCCAACATTTCAAGTTGGGCATGGGAACATCAACTATCAAGGAAAGGGAAACTGTAAAGAAATGGCTAGAGAGGTAGGAAGGAGACCAGGAATGGGGTAACACCAGAAGCCAAGGGAAAAAAGTCCTTCAGAAAAGTAGAAGGAGTAACCTATGTTCACTGGTGCCTAAGAGTAGGAGAGGGGTTAAAATGCCCATGAAATTTAACAACACAGAGGTCACTTGTACCATTCTTGGAGCCATTCTACAAAGAACTGGACGCAGATTCTTGTGGGCAGGGGTAAGATGGAAGGGAAGAAATAGTTACATGCAAGAGCTACTACTTTTTCACAGAAGAACTACATAGTAAGACAGCTGAATATTAGATAGTGGATCAGAGTTTAAAGATCTAGCTCTGGTTAGTAACCAGACTTTTACAGGAATACCATTCTGCTCTATGGCACAGGCTTTGCAGAGGCACATGTGCTCAGTTACCTGGATGTAGGTACACATAATGTGAATATTTGGGTTCATGTAGAGTGGGGACTTTAGTAGACACGTACACTGAATAAAGTGTACCAAGTTCAGGGTGTACAGGAAGACTGTGAAGAGGAATACGATGTTGGACAAATTATTTAGCTTTTTTCTAGCCTCAATTCCCAGCTTTGTGGAATGGGGATAGTAACAGTACATTATTATGTATATATACCTATGTAGTATGGAATGGGGATAATAGTACTACATATATACTATAATAGTACTACATATAACATATAATTATATGTTATATAATGTATATATTATATAACATAATATATATAGTGTTACGTGTGCCTCATACATCAAAATGCTCACTAAATAATAAATATTTATTACAATAGATGACATTGAGGACAACAAGAGAGGATAAGGCCAGAAAGACAGAAGAATATTATTAAATAATTTGAATGGTAACCATGGAGAAGAACAAAGTAAGTCGTGCTCCCTTTCAAATACTCTAACAATTTAACTGGCCATACCGCCAAGGTGTACATTTTACATATTTTGGTAGAATGTGAAACTGCAGAGCAATTTAAAGATTCACATAGGAAAATATTCTGGCAAGATATGAAGAGACAAGTAGTTTAATTAAACAAACTCGACTCTTGAAACCAATAGACCAGAACTCATGCTCGGTGTATCATTAAGCCCAAACTGGGAAAAAAAATAAAAGGAATCATCCAAGCAGCAAGCAACCTCATTTCAGTTTCTTATGACTACACTATTTTTGATAGTAAATAAAACCACACAGTAAAACAAATAACTTCAACTCATTGGGTTTGTGTCACAGAGATGGGATGCTGGAACAGGCAGCCTTTAAGTTAGGAGGGTATATGAACACTGGAGCACAACAACAAGCTGAGAAGGCTGCTCAGCAAGAATGAGGAGCTGGGCGTGAGGGAGATGCCGTGTTCCCAAAGATGACACACTGTGTGTGTCCCACGAATGAGATGAATGTGGCACCCCACCCACATTCCCTCCAGGTCTTTGTAGGACGGGTGGCCAGAATCAGGGCAACAGTGCAGGGAGATGGGGGATGGAGTGGATATGAGCTGTGCAATGATGTTAAGGTCAGCACTGATTTTGCCTGGCCCTCCACCTGGGAGTGAGTATAAAATTGGAGCCCTGAACATAGGCAAGATCTTCCCTTCCTTAGGCAACATCTCGACTTCCAAGTGTCTTTCCCAGTGTGAGAGCAATCAGGACTCTTGAGACTCCATGGATGCTGGTGAGATCTAAGAAAACAACACATACATGATTTTAAGGGCTTCCTGGTCATTGAAAAACAAGTGGAACATTCTGTTCCTGTAGCCAAGTAGATGGGGGGGCGATGCTTTCCTATGGAGAAGGAAATTGAAACATTAATTGAAGACCATGGAGAAACATGGTCTAAAAAATAATTGGACAAACTTATAAAGTCATTTACAGGGGATGAAGATGATGAGGACTTGAAAAGTGAGGGCCAGCATGTTGAAATCGTAATAAAAGAGGTGGATGTCTCAATGCTCTAAAACACTTGAATGCTTTAATTTCAGAATACAATCTTATTGTGAAAGCAAGCTTCAAAATAGGCATACTTTACAGGTGACTTACAGGGTAATTTTGATTGAATGATTTTTATCTTATCCCTAGTATGGTCAGCATGTCATTTATCAACATCTGTTTTCCCCTGCCAACAAAATATTGTTACTCTTAGGGAAGCAAAGTACCCAGTTATATATTTACTTTCCCAGACTCCCTTGAAGCTAGGGGTGGCCTTTATGACATGGTTTTGTCTAATGACTTGTACATAGAAGGCTACTGGGGAGAGGCATCCAGTGAGCTATCTTTGTTTTATTTTAATTATTTTTATTTTTTAATTTTTATTTATTTACGATAGTCACACACACACACACACACACACACACACACAGAGAGAGGCAGAGACATAGGCAGAGGGAGAAGCAGGCTCCATGCACTGGGAACCCGACGTGGGATTCGATCCCGGGTCTCCAGGATCGTGCCCTGAGCCAAAGGCAGGCACTCAACCGCTGCGCCACCCAGGGATCCCGCTATCTTTGTTTTAATAGGAAGGTACAGATGTCGTTGGTTCCATCCTTTTTCTGATTATCAACATAATCTGGAGCTATGAGAGCCATCTTCCAACCATGAGACAAAGGCCAAGAGGATTTCAGATATGTTGACCCAGACACCACTAAACCACCAGCAATGGTCTATTACTGGACTTCTTTTTATTTTTTAAAGATTTTATTTATTTGAGAGAGAGAGAGAGGGAATGAACAGCGGGGAGGGGCAGAGGGAGGAGGAGAAACAGGCTCCCCACTGAGCAGAGAGCCAGAAGCAAGACTTGAATCCAGGACTCCAGGATCATGACCTGAGCTGATGACAGATGTTTAACTGATTGAGCCACCCAGGTGTCCCTCATTGGGTTATTCATTTGAGCCACCTTATGAGAATTCTGTTGCTCAGCCTTGCCTAAGGTATGATATCATTCCACCCAAGGTCTGGAAGAGATAAGCGAATTGACCCTTTACGAAGGCCATAATCTTCACCTAGAACTTTTTTGCCATAAGCCAAATTTTTGAAAGTTGGAAAGCACTCTTCCTATACCTGTACCTTCCTATGATTCTGAAGTGCTTTTTTTTTTTTTAAATATTTTATATATTTATTTGAGAGAAAGAGAGAGAGATCAGAGAGAGAGAGAGAAGCAAACTCCCCACTTTGGATGTGGGGCTCTATCCTAGGACCCTGAGATCATGACCTGAACCAAACGCAATGCTTAACTACCTGAGTCACCCAGGTGCCCCCTGAAGAACCTTTTAATCGACTGCGGAGTGGGGTTGGGTTTCCTGTTCCATCTTCTCAGCCAGAAAGTCCTTTTTTTCCTTTTTAGTGCATCAACTTCTTTAAGGCCCAGCTCCAATGCCTCCTCATAATGAAAATTTCCCTGGTTCTCTCTCAGTTATCGCTAATTGTTCCTTCTTCTGTGTTTTCTGTAATGCACAGCTGATATGCTGGACGAGCCGTCATTCTATCTTGTGAGATGGTTCGATGAGTGTCTGTTACCTTCACCATAATGTAAGGACCATGTCATTGGAGCCTTTGTTCTTTTCTAGACAAGGAGCACAGACTTAGATGTTTTGAATTCAATTTCACTTAGGCAGGAAAAGCTGTGTAATGAAGCCAAAACTTCCAGAGGGGAGAGGTCTGAGCTGGTCAGTATGAGCTAACACCACTGTGATAGGCTGATACATCTTTGTCCAGGAAAGTAAATGCTTAAGGCTCTGGCTCTGTGGTCTCAGTGGTAGAGTCTCCCTTCTTTCTAGCAGCTCTCTTGTAACCTCTCCAATTTATCCAGCCAGTGGAACTTTCCTAAACCCAAGTGTCCCAGGACTCCTGCCTGGTTTACAATCACTGATAAGTTCCTTTTTCCTACCACAAAAGCCCAACATTTTACCATGGCATGATCAGGCTTAGCCTGCCTCCTTATCTTTGTCTGTGCCTTGATAAATTTTTAAAATATTGATTTGTGTTTATTCTTCCCATATTTTTATCTCTCCTCCACTTGAAGCAGATAGCCAGGCCCTCTGCCTATCTCTGATGTTTGTTTGTTTCCATAAAGTAAAATGTACTATTTGTAGCACATAGTTCTGTAAGTTTTGATAAATATACGCAGTCATGTATCTACCACCATAAGCAAACACAGCACAATTTTATCACACTGGAAGTTTGCTTCCCCTGTGCTGCTCTTCTCTAGTCAATCTCTCCCTCAAGTCCTTACTCTTGGCTCCCACTGTTTTCAGGCCCTACAATGGTGCTTTTTCCAGAATGTCATGTAAATGGAATCACTCAGTACAAATTTTGGGGTTTGGCTTCTTTCACTTAGCAAAATGCATTTAAGTTGCATGATGGAAGGTTTTCAGTGGACCAAAAGCAGAGCTGCATTAAATCAACAGCTATTCCTGCCCTTGGCAAAGACCTACTCCTAGTGGAGAGTGTGCTGGCTACCCTCCCAGGGAGGGGAAAGAGAAGAGTGCTTTGGAGGGAAGCCAAAAGGAGGGGCAGATTTTGCCTCTGATTTAGAATAATTGCATGATGTAAGGTCTTTTGAGGACCAGAGTTTTCCTTAGGGAGGTGACAAACTCTCAGAGGGCACAGCTATGTCATGCCCCTGGAAGGCAGGACCCTTGGCACAGGAGTCTACAGCCTCAGCAGAGATTCCTGGGCCCTCTCCATGGCATGCAAGTTGAGAGCTGACATATTTTCAATGACCACATAGGCTGGAAAAGATAAGGATAGCAGAAATGATCTTAATGGACCAAGATCGGATAGGCTTGCTCATATTTTCTTGACACTAACTATATGTGCTTTCTGGATCTTGGGTAACCCAGTCATGATGGAGACAGAATTTCCTACCAGACTATTGTGGGAGTTCCATGTCACATTGAGGGAATAAAAGTCATTTCATTAGCTGATATCTATTTTTTTTTAAATTTTTTTTTTATTTATTTATGATAGTCACAGAGAGAGAGAGAGAGAGAGAGAGAGAGAGAGAGGCAGACACAGGCAGAGGGAGAAGCAGGCTCCATGCACCAGGAGCCCGACGTGGGACTCGATCCCGGGTCTCCAGGATCGCGCCCTGGGCCAAAGGCAGGCGCCAAACCGCTGCGCCACCCAGGGATCCCATTAGCTGATATCTATTAAGTGCTTACTATTTGTCAGGCATTTTTCTAAGTACCTCACATGGATTAACTCATTTAATTCTCATCGAACCCATGTGAGGCATACGCTATTATTATCTCCCTGTTTTCAGACGACAAGACTGAAACACAGAAAGGTCTCAGAGAGTGATTGTGGAAACCAGGATTGGAACTTTGGCAAATCTAGCTGCAGAGTATATCCTTAACTTCTTACTGAATGTGTCATTTCTTCTATCATGAGTTTGCGAACTGAGTCATATTCTCAAAATCTCTTCCTCCAGGAAAAAGACCACCAAGGAATAGTGATGGTTGGATATAGCTAATTCTCTGCTGAGGGGTTGTCTAGGTGGTCCTGTTTGAACTGCCACCTGTCCACACAAGACCAAGCAGATTCTAGCTTGAAAATTGAAACCAAGCAGCCCAGAGGACAGTTGCAGTGAGTGACAGGTACTAACTGGCCACTAAGAACTCACACTTAACTGACAATGATGCTATATGCTTTAACAGAGACAATCCTTCCCTTCCATCTTGATGACAACCCTATGGTTGAGAAATATAAGGCTTAGGATGCTAAGTAATAAATTACCCACTGTTACAAAACTAATTACTAATAGGACTGTGGAGAAACTAGACAAATTAGTCCCCTGGCTTCCATTTTTAACCTTCAAATAGAAATGTAGGGCTGGCAGCCATGTTGAAAGGTATGCAAGAAAGACCATCTCCATGTGAAAATGTGAGTGAGCAGAGCAGAGATAAAAGAGGTCACATGGCCTGTGAGGTGCAGGGGCAACACCTGCATTCTGGGAGCTTCCCTGACACAGATCTCAGAACACTTGACTGAATGTAGATCTGCAGCATGAAGTGAGGTCTGCCTCTTTGAAGAGAAAATACCACTCAGGAGGCAGTTCTTCACTTGTGAATGGTGGCTCAGACATTCCAGTTCACCTACTTTGCTACATTAAATCCAAGCGACGGCATCTGTAACAATCTTACTGCCCTTTGGCTTCAATGGTTTGTAACAGGCATCAAACCCTGACCAGGTACTCAAGCAGGGTTAGGCAATGGAGCTATGGAGAAAAGACAAGAGGAATAAAAAAAATGGAAGTTTCATTTTCATCTGTGCCCTTTGTCATTGCAGATCATTAAGACTTTAGCAAGAAATAAAGTCTAAAGGAAGAATTTCAAGAGATGTTCCACCTGCACATGAATCTAGGGAAAAAGGTTGAACGGGGACAATGTCTTTGTCTATTTAACATTCCCTCATTCTCATTTCAGTAGTAGAATAATTATTTGTTTTGGGTCAATCTACCAGGGATGTGATCACATGTTCCTCCCTACACATCCCACAAACACACAGAAGGGAATGTGACCTAGGGTGGCCAATCAGACTATCTGATTCTCTAGAAAGAGTGTTTGCTCCAAGAATATGCTACCCAAGCAGGGATGATCACTTCTCTTCCCCCAGTGACATCCCTGGCTGTCTGGACAAGGTGTTCCCATCTCTCCCTTGCAATACTGTCTGCTAAGGAGCTGCCCGAAGGAACTCTGTGTCTGGAATGAGATATTAAAAGCACCAGAGCTGGCCCTATCTGGAATTTTCAATGATGTGAGTGAGCAAGTTCCCTTTTTCCCTTCTTTTTTTTTTTCTTTAAAAAAAAAATACTTTCCTTAACCCTGATTAATTTTGCTTTCTGTCACATATAATTGGAAGCACCCTAAGTAATGCATTCTTTTCCTCTTGGGTGAAGAAGTTGATGTCATGACTTTCTATACCATGCCACATCACTAAAGCAAGAAGAACTGCTCTCTGGAGCCTACAAACAAGTCTGTCTTTTGCGAGAGATCATTATTCCTATATGACTTCACTTCAAACACCTGCTCAATATGAAATGGAAATCCACAGGGCAACAGAAGCCAGTCAATTTTCACTATCAGACAAGAGTTGTGAAAGCAAATGCGCTCAAGTGGCCTTCTGGGCTGAATTGGTGTAAGACAGCTTTGAGGGCATTTAGCATCTCTCTCTTTCTCTCTGTTTAACAATACAGGGGCAAGCACATTTTGTGAGCCTTTTGTAGTTTTTTCCTCTATTTCTGTAAACAGTGCCGTTGTCACACAGGAAAAACAACAACAATGGTGTCCATGAGGTCTGAATTATTCAGGACCAAAGAGTATGTTCTTAAATGTTGAACTGATTATCTTTTAGAGAAAAGAAAAAAAGCAAGTGTCAAAACCAAAATCTGCAGAGCTTTATAGCTCGGTTTGGGTGTTTGCTAAGTGTATCTTGTGCTGCTTTGTCAATCCAAGTGACAGTTAATCAATACTAATCTGATGCCAGTTGATTCTTCCCTTTCCATAAACAGGATTAAGGTATACTACCTATGAATATATTTTATCCCAGGCTGTAAATCCATATGCTTTAGTGTAAATGCATTAGCATCTCTTTTTAAATGGAATGCACCATGTATACAAGAAAATAAAGATGAATTACCAAGTTGTCCTGAAAAAATGCCTTTCTGATCCATTATGAAAATGTTTCGGCTTTCAAGGCAGTAGTAAGTAGATCAGGCATTTCCCATTATTTTATATTGTGATCTATATCCCCATCTCTGGGGCTACCTATTAAGTTAACACTCAGAATATTTTATGGACATATTGTCCTTCCTGGGTTGGGCAGGTGGATTTTTTTTTTTTTTTTTTACTTATTTTTTTCCTCTGCTTGTTAGTTTGTTTAAGCCTTCACTCCTCCTTTACATCAATATTTATTTAGTGCCCACTGTGGGTCAGGTGATGCCCTAGGGACGAGATAAGATGCTCAACAATAATCTACAGACCTCCATCTCTAATTTGCCCTAATATTGTCTAATTCTTCCATGGCCAGCTGGAGCAATACACACCTAGGGTCAAATACTCCTATGCTGGAGCACTTCAGTCTGTTTATGCACACCAGAGCTTGGTTAAGCAAAGACTCAATCTTCTAATGTCACTTTACAGTTGATGGGGAGTTTCATAGCTACTTTTAAATTCCAATAAACACCTATATGAAGGGAATGGAGACTCATTTAAGGGTGAGCATCTAACAAGTCCAGGACTACATGACAATAGTAATACTGGATGAGTGAGGAAAATATCTACCTCCTAGTTTGCTCTATAAGGCCTTGCTGCTCATGACAGAACACAGGTAAAACATTCTGCAAGGGCCTAGAACACAGAAAGAGTGCAATGAGTGTTAATGGTCATGATTCTGTCCCTGTTTAGCAACAGACATAAACCACTGTCAATCTGTCCATCCACCTACCTCAACGTCCCTTGGAATTTTAGGAATAAAAGGTGAGGGCTTGCCTTGTATGGGCCCATCAGCTTGCTTACATCTGATAAAGCCCTAAATGCAAAAAAAGGCCTTTATGATTTTGACACTACTGATTTTCCCAGAGGAAGTCTTTCTATTGCCTTCTATGGGCAGCTGGATAACCTTGTGAATATATTCTTCCAAAGCATGAACTCATTCTTCTGTGGTCCTACTACTCTCTTCCTACTTATTGTTTCCTTATGATGCCCCAAACGTTTCAGCAATCCTTAGCTTCCTTATGATCTCATGCTTGGCCCAACCTTTTCCCATTATGTGATCACTGGGCAAGGGAACACCATTCTTATGTTTCTTTGCTAGAATTCTTTTTTTTACCAGTATTACTTCGGCTTTTATTACTCAAGTTTGTGTGGGCTAATATATCGAGGAGTTAGAATTTCTTTTTTGTAAATATTATTTTGCATGGGTATTTTAAATATTAACTGTTGGCTTACAGGAAATGTTAAAGATTCTAAGAGCAACAGTAACATTACTTCAGGCACTTTGACTACATTATGCTATTTAATCACTGCAACAACAATGCAAGTTAGATACTATTATCAATCTTCATTTGCAGATGGGGAAACAGAAGTTTTGCCAGAGGTAATTTATTTTCTAAATGATAAAAACCAGTTAATTTATTGAGATTAGTATATCTCAGGAACATGGTAAGCTGTACATGGATATTACTTAATTCTTACAGACACTATCTGGAAAAGCAGGACTGCCCACCCATTCCCATTGTGCACAAAAGGCTCAGTGAGGTTGCTGACTTGCTTATGATCCTGCCTCAAGCAAGCAGGGGCACGAGGACTTGATAATGAGATCTGACTGAGATCTGGAAGGTGTGTTCTGAGAACTCCCATGGAAAGCCTATCCTGTGATAGATTCAAACATACCTATCTCCTCCCTTTTCCTCCCCACTGAATCAAATGTGGGGCCTAGATGTAGCTCCCTCATTTGAGTAAACAGACTTTAAAACATCTGGTTAGTTCCTTTTTGTGGTTTGGTGGCTGGAGTGGTAGAAGAGCTGAGAAAATGGCAGAAGGAAAAGATAAAACCTGTCATGGTGACACCTTCTGCTTAGTGAGAAGCAGATTTAAGCTCCCTGGGATGCCTGATTTCAGTTACTTTGTTATTATTATTATTATTATTATTATTATTATTATTATTATTATATATTCCTTTAAAAATAAACCCTAGTCTAAGTTCTCATCACTAATGGAAGAATAATATTGGAACTCCTGTATATTAAGAAATATATCCTCTACCATCCTCATCTTGGATTTCCCACCAAAGCTACTGTGTGATTCTGAACCTTTAACTGTTCTGGGCTTATTTTCTGTATCTATAAAGTAAAAGTAACCTGTTGCCCAACCGATGGATCAAGTTTATCATGAAGACCAGATGAGAGATGAAGGGGTTTTTCAACCTGCAGAGCAAAGTGCAAATACTAGTGACAAATGGTCCCAGATCAGAGAATTCCCCTGGATCAGATAAAGACTCTTTTTCACTCTTTAAAAACTGCTCCTTTTGTGTGTCCTCTTAAAGTCAGATTAGTAAACTAAATGTGATTAATTTAAGATTAAAAGCAAGACCTTCAACTAAGTCATTAAACTCTCTCTATACATATTCCAAAGCTCTCCAAAGGTCCCACCTCAAGGTCCCATTTAGGGACACTGGATGCTAACAAATCAATAAGCCCAGTGTCATTTTTGCTGAATGTTTTTACTCAGGCAATGCAAAAACTCTTTCCAGATTTTCATGACAAATGGAAACAGCTCAAGGAGAAAGCTCACTAAATGGATGAAGCTGACATACTTCTAATCCATTAGAGCAAAGGACTTTCAGAGACCCAGGGACCCCACAGAAATCATCCTCCCACAAGGCAATTGATCATAACTTGAGGAATTGAGGAATTATTTCAGGATTGGGCCAAAGCAGCCTTAGAGGAGGAGAAGGAAAAACCACCAATTTCAACACATCTCAGAATTTTAAAGAAACATATCTAACTATGAGATAACACATGTATTAATAGGGTAGTTTACAGGGCCTGCTTCTAACACATAATACACACCTTAACATTTGCCATTTGAGTGCCTCAGATGACAGATGCAGCCTGTCCTTTATCCCAATAATAGGTTTTTGTAATGGAGGAGACAACCCTGGTTCTCAATGGAAAGGAATGTAGGGGAAACATCAAAAACAAGCAATGTAATAAATGTGAAGG
Source organism: Canis aureus (assembly GCF_053574225.1). Lineage (NCBI taxonomy): Eukaryota > Metazoa > Chordata > Mammalia > Carnivora > Canidae > Canis > Canis aureus. Next base: position 55,228,059 of record NC_135614.1, read on the forward strand.
GCAGATAGCTAAGTACATATTAGAGCTAATACTTATTAGTGCTAGGCCCATATCAGTGCTAAGTACTTAGGTGCTTAACGATGTCAGTGATTCCATAAATGCCTTTTAAGGTCTACTTCGACTACAAGATTATATAATAAAGGAATGGATATCTATCCTATGTGACAGGCATAATTCATGCTATTATCAAGAAGAAACGGAGCTTCCTATTAGGGATGCCTTCTCTAGGCTGCTACATCTCTGACTTCACAAATAAAAGCAGGCCATCCTGCTGCTCTGATTAGGAGGCAGAGATTCAGACTCTACTGGTGTCATTTCCCTTTTCCCCATGCCAAAAAGCCATCTCCTGCAAAGCTCCCATCTTGAGTTCCTTGCTTCTGCCACTACTTTGGAGCCAAGCCCTGTTAGAAGGGCAGCAGGATCACCCTTCACCATTGGCTAACATGGTACACCCTGCTGTATGTACGTACGGCCTGACTTCAGGCACTGTGGAGGGGAGAAGAATGTAATCTACAACCTGGACACACACAAGTTATTTATAGTGGTATGTCAGTGTTCTCTACACCTTCCCTCTGGTACAGGGATTCTCAAACTCTATATTTGGGGCCAGGTAATTCTTTGCTGTGGCGGGCTGTCTTGTGCATCATGGGATGTTCAGTAGCTTCCTCATCTTCTGCCCATTAGATGCCAGTAGCAATCCACCCACCCAAGTTTGTGACCATCAAAGACGTCTCCTGATTATGTCATATTTCTCTGGGTTGAGGCAATGCAAAACTGCCAGAGCCATTGTCTGGTCCTAGTGTGTTGTAATATCCTCTTCCAACCAGCTCCAGGCTAACTCCATCCCCAGAATTTAATGAGAGAGCTCTGCTTGAGACAAACGGTCCGTGATTCCAAACAAGAAATGATATAGGCTTATCTCAGAGTTTGGAATCATGTCTGATTCTTGTTATATTCTAGCTAAATCCCCAACTTAACATAGAGTCTGTACATAAGTGCTAAGCATTAACATTAAGACAGGGGACCTTACTTAGAGATGCCAAGGACTCACAGATAGACAGAAGTCAGTAGGTCTGTGAACCCTGAAAAGGCAGATCTAACATCATTATTTTCACTAAACTTTAACTGAAATATAGCATTTCCTTTGATTAGGAAATAGAAAATGATCTGTAGTAATTATCATTCTGGGACTCTGTTACCAATAGAAATCACAGATTATTTCCTATCATAGTGAAGTTGTTACACACATCTGAAAACATTACTTATACTCATCACTACTTTGAAATGATGGTAATTATTCAGCCTATAGCTAGATCTTTTTATATGTTTGTAACAAAGAAAGACCTAAATTATTACATCACAGAATTGTATTTTATATTTGATAACTGTGTGACATTGGCTTTTTTTGGTCATCTCATATAAAGGGTTAAAAATATAATTCTGAAAAGAGGTCAAATGTCTTCAAAGGGGGCTATGACAGAAAAAAAAACCTCGTGCTTTAGAATGATAACTATTATAATTATCAGGCAAATGTTCAGAGAGCATAATCAATCTCTTAGAACTTTCTGTACCATCCCTAGTGGTCCTTGAGCAGGGAGGGCCATACTCACAGGAGAAATATAACTACTGCCAATGAGAGGTAGAACATGTGGCTGACTTATCTCACTGTAGGGCATCACATGGGGGGGGGGGGAGAAATCCACTCTTACTGTGTAACCTCAGATAAGTTGTTTTATTTCCACAGTCTTCTATCCCTTAATTTCTAAGGTGGTGATTTCTTTTATTTCTTTTTTTCTCCCTCATCCTAAGGGTCTTTAAGGGTAGATTTGGGCATCAAAGAAGATGGCAAAACCAAACCAAACCAAACCAAACCAACCAAACTAAAAACAACCACCGAAACAAAATAAAACAAAAAACCAACCCCAAAACCCTTTGCAAGAATTCCAGTCTAACTAAATGCTACTATGCAGAAGGGGATTACACATTCAGTTCTCAAGGACTGCATTAGTTCTTGTGTGTCAGCTCACTTGTGATTTGTGGTAGCAAAGACATTCCCCCATACTGGCTTCTCACACTTGTAATTAGTCTGTCTGAGGATCACAGAAGGAAAGAGAGCAGGAGAGAGAGAGAGAGAGAAAGAGGAAAGGGCTCATTTTAACAACCAATCAATTCAACTCCCATCCTGTAAGTCATTTTTTATCCCCCAATCATTCAAGTGATAGGACTAGGTTTTTCAACTGAAGTTCAGTTGCCAGGCTGTACTGCAAGAACAAGAATGGCTTTTGACATTATCTTTTCCTCCCAACAAGACCAGCTCCCCCTGCTTCCTCTAACTTCACCCACTGAAATCCTTCAAGGGCTAAGTGAAGTCTCTAATTCTCAGGGAAGGCCCCTCCTTGGAACATGTGTGGCCCCGATGTCCTAGGCCACTTTTAGAGTGCACAGCCTTGCACATGACGGTCTCTGGTACATTTCTCACATCTGATATTCCAACATAAGTTCCCATTCCCAAAGGCAAGTAGAGACCATGCCTTATAAATCCAAGGCCCCGGCATCCTTCCTTGCTCCATCAGACATCTGTGATCAGAATCTGCTAAAGAGACATATTTTCAGAGTCCTGGGGGGAAGAATTAGGCCGGAGGAACTTGCTTAGGCTATCATGCAAGGATGCTCTCATTAAACACAGCTGAAGCACTAGAGCCTGAACACTTCCCAATAACCAGTCAGCTAGACGGATAGGATGTTGAGAGGGAAAGTCATTTTCCTTGGCAGCTGAGATGCATTTAACAGCCAAAGAAGAAAAGCACATTACCTTCCTCCATAGCTCATAGGCACTCTGCATATTGATTTCATATCAGCTCTCTCTTTTGTTTGGTTAAATGCAATCTCTGCCACAAGCCTAGGATACAATACAAGTACTTTAAATGTGCTTTGACCTCCGATCAGCTCCCATCAAGCAAGTTAGTGGGAAGAACAATGGACCCCGTTCAGCATTCATCGGCCATGCTTGCACTCTGTCCAACTGGGATAATTCCACCCTTCCTCATACGCTCAGCCTGTTTCCTTAGGGCTGAGAGTAAAAATGGGCAAGGTGAGCTGTCTTGTGCACTGGAGGTCTGGGAGAGCAGGCTGCATAACTTTCTTTTGGGGATGTCTTTTTGAATTAAACTGCCAAGCAGAGACCTCACAGAGGTGTCTGGTCCCATAAACAGTGGATCTGTCTGACCACCCCCCAGATCATCCTCCCCATACCATCCTATAAATCACATATCAGATCCTGTCATTCCCGTTTGAAGCCCTTCAATGTCTTCCCATTATCCTTAAGTCTAAGTACCTTAATAGGATACACTGTGTCCAAGTTAACAATACAGTTCTATACTAGATGCATACACACACACACATCTCCACAATGATCCATGTATATGTGTATTTGTTGCTACATGTGTGTGATATATGCTAAAAGACTAGGCTCTTTATACTAAAATATGGAATTCCACACTTTAAATGGGTGGATTGTATGATCTGTGAATTACATCTTAACAAAGGTACAAAAACCAAACCAAGTAAAGACTCTAATAAAGTCTGATTATCTAGACTTATATCTCACTTCAGCTGTTGAACTTCTACATAACTTGCTTCTGCTTTGGTCAGTTTGTTCATCTGTAACATGAGCGTAATAATAAAACTTATCTTAGAGGGCTATCTTGAGAACTGAGTTAACACGTAAAGAGATTTGAATGGTATTGGGTAGGGAGTAAGTATTTAATAAATGTTGACTATCATAATTACGGCCTCTCTCTTTTCATGGCTGAGTACTCTGCTCCTTGACCTCCACTCCCTGGCTTTCCTGGAGTTGTAAAACTTTTTCTGAAAGAGCATGCTTCCCCGAGACTTTGTACATGTTGTTCCACACTCAGCCTTCCAATCCCATTTCCTGGACTAACCTCCATTTATCTTTCCAGTCTCAAATGAAAAATAATTTCCTTTGAGAACACTTCCTTGCTGGCTAAATAAATAAATAAATGAAAGAAAGATAAAAGAAAAAAAAAGTTAATATCTCCTAGTTTCATGTTTCCATGACATACTGTACTTTCTCCATGATAAGTCACATTCTTCTCATGTAAATTTTAACAATTGTCTTTCTTATTTGGCTGTGGATTCCAGAAAGGCAGTCACCGCACCCACCCCCCCAGCCCCCAACCCTAGCTCTTTGGTCAGCAAAGCAGCTGGCCACAGTAAGTGCTCAATTTGTTGAATGCAACTGAATATCTTTTTAAGTGAGAACTGCCTACACTATGGCTTAAATAATGCCAAGAACCTTCCTGTTGATGTCACTCCCTTTCTTTTTTTGGACCCATGAAATTTCTTGCATCATAAATAACTCCCATTTGTCTAAGTACACTTTTCTCTTTGGCTTGCAGAATCAAAATCATATCAAATACTTCCATTAACAATTCAGCCACAACCTGCACAGCACATTGCCTTAAGGGGAAAATCCCGAGGAGTCTCTGGCTGAACCCTCAGATGACTCCTTAACTCAGGCTTTGAGGGAAGTAAGTGATTTTTGTTTATTTGATGCTGATAACAACAATCTCTTCCCCCAAAATAAATCCTGATATGTTTATTTGCTGGAAAAAAACAAGCGCAGGTCACCCCACTTCCTCTGTCACCCAGAGCCATGCTCCTGGCTCTGCTGATCCTGCAGTTCAGGAGGCTGTAGGTCATTCCCCTGAATCTGCTAAGTCAATATCCCCCCTTACACTTTCCCTCAATTTCTCCTCTGAAAAGTTTCTCCGGGCCACTTCTGTTGGCTTGGTGTCCTACCCTTCTCTCCAGCATTTTGGGTAATCCTCTTAGTACATACTGCAGCCCAGTGCCAGCTTCTATATTCTATTTAACTTCATAAGAAATGTTTCCAGTGCTATTTAGTATTTCACAGAGAATGTGCTTTGACATTCCTACTAGCCTCTAACCTATTTGAGATCAAGGGAATTTTATGCTGTGTCCTTACATCCTCGCATTGGGCTTTGGTGATAGTTGCACAAATCATGCTCAATTGGAATCTGTAGAAGGAACAATAGTAATAGTCATTGATAAGAGTGGGCATTTATGTGCTTAGCAGTGTGCCAGGAAGTTTTCATACACTACATGGGTACTCTTACTACCCTCGTTTTACATATGGGCAACCTGAGATTTTCAGAATTTAGAGACTTACCCAAAGTTGTGCCTCTAGAACCATGAGAGGTATCCAGGCCATCTGTCTCCCAATCTCATACCCATCTAACCATTCTGCTGTCCTATATTACTGTTTTAAGGGAACTCAGACATTTGCTTCTATCCTGTGCCCTGAAGGGTTCTAAGTAATTTCTCTCTCCTAATTCCTTTTGTTTAGAGTCACCCTTGCCACCTGACCCATCATTCCTAGGGAAGGAAAGGTACAAAAGGGGTTAAGACTAGAAAAGTAGTATATAGCAAAAGCATAGAACAAGGTGGGAGGGAGAGTATAAGTCGCAGAGGGAAGTATTTTTAGCACTCTTTTCTCCCACTCAAATAAGCAGAATTAAATTCAAGTCCCTCCAATAAAGGAGAATGAAGTTAATTTCCTTCCCCAGTCTGCACACTGAGAGTTTCTTATTCACATTGTCATCTCATTAAATTCCTAGTGTCACTGTGAAACACCAACATTCTCCTTGGTCTCTGCTGAGAAGAAAGAAAAAAAAATCAACTCAGGTGACTTGTGGTTGAATAAGAATATTCTGCAACAGTGAATATAATTAATGAGAAAGGTGACAATACACCTAGCCTATATGGACAGCCTCTTGACATTGAAGATGTCCTGGGAGAACTTTATCCCCTCATTTGAAAATACTGTTCTCGGTATTAACTGCCAAGAAGAAAACTCTGATGATAAAAACAAACCAACAGATGCCTGAAAGCACATTAGCCAGTAGCTCAATGGAGAATTTTAAGTCGTGTTGGTTCCGCAGACAAAAAAAGCTGAAACATACCCCTCCCTCAATAAGTGCTGGAATTGGTTCTCTTGAAAGCAGCCAAATAGTGTACCTCATCAACTCTTTAATCAAACTAGAAAGCTCACAAATGTCCCCAACTGTCTTTTCTCCTCCTCTCTCCCTTCTACACACCCCTCCCCCCCCCCCCGCCTCATGTGCAAGTGCGGGAGACAATGGCTCAGCGACTGGGGAGGTCTGCTAAGGCAATGCTGCTGGGACAGCTGGCAACGTTTACACAGTACAATGAATCTATCGCGCTGATATTAAATCACATCTCCCTCTTGCCAAAGGGAAAAGTGTGCAGGGCCCAATGAATACGTTTGCATCAGGAATCAACCCCTCAAGCTTGGGGGATGAAGGTGCACCCAGAACCGTGGCAGCTTATGATGCCCGTGCACATGGGTGGATGGGTGCATGAAACAAGGTGGTGGAATCATGGAAGCTTTTGGATGGGCTTTTTTATTTTTTGGAAAATCATGACAATTTGTACTCTAGTAGCATTTCAGATGAAACCTCATTATTATTTCTCTATTGTAGAATTGTGCTTTTTCTCATTAAGTAGCTCTGGTTTATTAAGGTTGGGGTTGTTCATCTGAGACTCTTTTATACTCGGCTTTCTCGCTACATTATTTATGGGAAATGTATCTTTATGATCGAGTACATTATTTCTGCATTCCTGTAAATAATAAACCAGGTTTGGAATGAAATGCCGGAGAGGAACTCTACAACAGGCAATTCTTTTTAAATAGTTGAATGTCCTGTAGATTATCTCTGATCATGATAATAAAGAGCAGAAAGAGGGCCCTGGCAGGTTCCAGGCTCCTCTGATTTGTTACGCAAATGTTCCTATTAGACTGGTAGGCTCTCATCTCTTAAGGATCAATGTCTGAATTACTCAGTTTTCACCACCACATAGAAGGCACCATGTTCCATTTTTACTGTAACCCTTAGGCCTCTCTCATGTTTCTTCCTACTCACTGATGAGATACTTCAGAAAGGAAGAGAAACAGAAAAAATGGAGGGCAAAGAAAAAGGGGGAGAGGTTGTTTATTCAGAACCACACACACTGCCTAAGTGATTAGAGTCAAATAGCCAACATCACATGGCTAGTAAGTATGGTAGAACCAGTTTGTCACATTCTAAAGTGCTGAGTTCCTTCTCATGGAGAAAGACAGAGGAGATAAGGAAAAGCATAAGAACATAGGATGGGGACCTTAACATGTGAGGATGCCCCCAGGAGGGCAGTCACAGCCTTGATAAAGTTGCCCTGGAGGTTTGTTCAGTGGAAGAAATGGGGAAGGGGTTGTTGGATACACTCTATTTGAAGAGAATCTGTGAGTTCTTGCTCTGGGATGCCCTCTTAGGTCATCTCTTCGGAATCCTTGTGTTCAATCTGTATGGATGACTCTTTGACTCTCTGCTAGCGGACCATCTCTTGTGGGCTTTTTTGTTGGCATTTTCCACTAGACACCTGGCCTCTCTCTCAGGTGCTCAAGCAGCAAGACCCAGGGCATCTAAAGCTGAACCATTTATCTCCAATCCCAAACCTACTGTTGCTCCTCTATAGTTCTATTAATGATGCTACAAGTGTCTGTCTGACAAAGTACACAATACCAGAGCCGTCCCTGACTTCCGGAACCCTCTCGACTATCCACATGCACTTAGTTGTCAAGTTCCATCAATTCTTCTTCAAAATGCTCTTTCCCGTTTGTTCTCTTTTCTCTTTCCATTCTGGTTTAGGCCCTTATGAATCCTCAATGAAAGCATAATAATATTTTCTTAACTTAGGTGCACATTCTCCCTCCCTCCCATTCTCTACACACAAACATTCCAATGTTCAAAATCTTTCAATCTATTCTTGTAACAAATACTACTGAGCACTTGCTCTGCAAGCACTATTCTAGATTCTGAAAAACAAAAGTTCCTGCTGTCATAAAGCTTACATTCTAATGAGGAGGATATAATGAAAATAAACATATTTTACATAAAATAAACTCTTTATCACAACCACGCATATTGTGCTATCTGTCTGAAGAGGAATAAGGCAGAGTAAAGACACGAACCAGGAGTATGCAAACTTTTTCTGTAAAGTGCCAAATAATAAACATTGTAGGCTTTGTGGGCCATATGATCTGTCTCAACTACTCAACTCTGCAGTTGCAGTGTGAAAGCAATCATAGATGATACTTAAAGAAATGAGCACTGCTGTGTTCCAGTAAACATTACAAAACTAGGTGGTGCATTTAGACTCACTGGTCCACAGGCCTACGTTGTCAGCACTTGGTACAGACAATGAAATCAGGAGTGTGCTATTTTTAGAAGACAGCCAAGGAAGAACTGTGATGAAGTGACATTTAAGCCATAAAGGGAGAGGTCTTTTATGCATAGATTGGAAAAGAGCATTTTATGTATAGGGAAGAGTAACATAAATGCTGAGAGGTGAGAACGTGCTTGGTGATGAAGAAAGGAGGGCCACATCTGGGGAGCTGAGTGAGCAAGGGGATGAGAGGTTGTAAAGCATCTTCTGCTGATTGTCACAATTCTTGGGTACCATGGTCTCAGGCATGGCTGTCAGGATTTTCCATTGTCATACCTTTGATGACAATAATGAGTATTTCCTGTTTCTTGTCCAGCATCCATTCTTTCTCCTGGACACAACATCCCAATTTCCCTTTGGACAACTGTCCCCTTTAGCTCATTCTTGGTCATCTCCAACCTTAGCTCTAGCAGTGGAGATATGACCCAGGCCTTGCTCACCAGCTAACTCCATCACTGTGGTCACAACTAGTTCAGGGATGGGCATGTGGCCTGCACCAGTCTAGCCAGAGAAAAAAATCCAGGCCTTTGTTGGATATATATTCAAGATATAAAGAAGATAAGCACTTTCTGCTTTTGAAAACAAAATGCATGATTGTATAACAGAGTCCATAGGTGTTCAGGAAAAGGGACACCCTGAATTTTGGTTACATTATATGAGCCACTGAATCTAGCCTAAAGCCAACTACTGATGGACTTTTCTATCACATGAGTCAACCGGTCTCCCCACCCCCCCAACCAAGTGACTCTTGACTAATAAACATGTGTTGTTCCATTCACCAAGCAAATACTCCCCCTATGGGCTCTGATGCACCAACATGTACTCAAGGTCTGGTTCAAAGCTTCTCAATTAAGCAGCTATCTAAACTCTCTCTAGCATACCACCCCATCACAGTTGGCTTCTGTAATTCCAATCTCTTTGTTTCTATCCTTCTAAGCAGCTTGTTTTTTGCATGTGTGTTTCAACTCCCTGAAGGGACAAAGAACTCCCTAAGAGAGCAGGGATAGGGACTCACATCTGTGTATCTCCAGGACTCCAGCTGTGGTGACTTAGAGATTCAGGTCTATAAATGTATATTTGTGTATATGTATATGTCATACACACACACACACACACACACACACACACACGTATCTATTTAATGAATGACCACCACTAAAAACACCCCACTCCTTTCATCATAATTATCAATTGCCAAGTTGCAATAGAAAGTTTCATCAAAAACTAATTCAGAAGGCTAAATGTATCATCTGATGTCTTCCTAAAAAAATTAGCATCAGACCACATTTAAATTTCTATAAATCTTCTGCTAATTTCAATTGCTTTAGAATTAATTAAAAATGTTTTGCAATCGATAATACTGTAACTCAAATAATTAGCATCAAGTAGCATCTAAAGGACATATTTAAAAAACTAATCTAGAGTATAAATAGACCTAATTAACAATTAGAATAACGTTTTATAATTATGCTTTGTTTATAAGTGCTAGAATGTCCAATTCATTGTTCAATGAAATTGGTCATTAATGAAAATCAAAGTGATTTTTCCCTGATGTCTCCATGAAGATGCCTCTTCGATGCACTGACTGTTATGTTGCCTATTTTCTTGGTGATTTTTAAAGACTATTTCTGCTCAATATTTAATAACTTTGTTCTATAATTAAAGCTGAACAATATCATGCCTTATCTTGCACAGTAACTTACACCTTTTTGGTAATTAAACAGATGGGCCTGACTACAAATCTGAATTCTCTTATGTCTGACCCAAAGAGATAACTTTGCAGAATGGAAATCCCAAGGATGGCAAAGATATCAGGACCACATAAAGAGAGACAGGGCCTGGTACCTGCAAAGAGACTAGAGAACCAGGGCACTAGGAGACTAAGAGAATGACAGCCCTTATCAGCAGAGTTAGGGAAGTGGGCTCTGGAGAGGCAGGGAGTTTGCTAGAGGACTCCTAAGTTCAGCTGCAGAGAAGGGAGGGAGTGATGTCTATGCAGAAAAGTACAGGCTATTTGCTGGGAATTTGGAATTAGAATTGAGAAGGCAGTTCAAAGCAAACTGTGATTTGGGGTTATTTGAAAGGAAGCAAATGTTGAAGTCATATATAAGTGTGGAATTTCCCACAGAAATGTGAAAAGAGGAAAATGAGGGCAGAGCCTGGAGGGAGTCTACACCTGATGCCAAGTGTGAGTCCATGTTACTTGTGAGATGAAAGATGGGTTAGTGAGGGCAGCAGAGGAAAAGTCAGAGACCTGGGAGGACTATGGGGCAGCAGAGTATCTAGAAGCCAGAAAGGGAGGGATGGCTGGAAAGCAGTTGTCCAGTTCTTCTTCCCTCTCCTTGTGGTGGTCGTGTGTTAGGAAGCTCAATGAAATCTAATGTAATAGAAGTCACGCATATAGTGTGAAGACTGCCGAGATTCAGAGCCCGACTGCATCAGTTTCTCTCTATGCAGCTTTGGGCAATTTCACATCCCTCTGTGCCTCAGTTTGTTCCTCTGTATATCAAGATGATAAGCCAGGGCCCTCTCAACCAATGTGGTTATTCATAGTGATTAGTTGAGCATTTTACCCAGAGTAAACCCTCCACATATGTTGGCTATATTCATCTGTGTCATTTCTGGAGCAACATGGTAAAGGCTGAGCCTGAACTCACTGAAAGTTATCAGCAAAACTGGGGCAAAGTTGGGAGTGTCTTAGGTCAGTGGTTCTCAAACTTTCATGTGCATTATATTCACCCAGAAGGCTTATTCAAAGACAGTTTGCTGGGCCCCACTCATGAGTTTCTGGTTCAGTAGGTTTGGGTGAGGCTTGAGGGTTTGCAAAACTAACAAGTAGACTATAGCTGAAACTCACCATTCAGGGACTCGCATTTTCAGAACCAGTATCTTAGTGACTTGAAGAAGGGATCCTATAATGGGGAATTCAACCCAAGGCCTTCAACCCCTCCATCATGTAAGTCAACTTGAGAACACACAGGTAAGCAAGACTAGCCTTGTGTGCCCTTGGGTGACATGGACAGTGCAGTACTTCTTATCAATAAAACGCTCTTTCTCTGCTGGCCCTTCCTATGTCCCAGAAATTCACTAGTCTAAACTTAACTGATATATGCATACTTCTACAAGGTCTCTGCCAATTTCTAAGTACATTCTTACATGAACATACAGGATTGCATAAAATTTTAGAATGTCATGGGTCCCCTGAAGGCCAAGTGGACCAAGAGAAACTATCACCAACATGATGGTTAGCATGTACCAAGTGCTTATTGTATGCCACCCACTGTGCTATTCACTCTACATACACTGTGCCATCCAGTCCTTCCAACTACTGTGACCACCAAGCATTATCATACCATGTCACAGAGCAGAAGGATGCCTAGAAGGTGAAGTGACATCCTAAGGCCCTGGCTGATGAATGACAGAAACCAAGATTCTTGGCCAGTGTCAACTCTAAAACCTGTGCTCTCAGCTACTCATATATGTGGCTCTTGTCTGCTCTCTTTCCCTCAGGAAAGATGTGCATAGATAATAGATCAGCAACTATGGTCTATCTACCTTGATCCCCCCCATATATCTTCCGGGATAAAAACTTCCAGATAGTTGAACTATTCTTAATGAAGTAGGGCTTCTAGACCCTTGGTCATACTATTCAGGGTCCTTTGAATGTGCACAAGGAAGTCAATGACCTGAAAACTGAATAGGTGGATGTAGTTATGCAGAGAAGAATGTAAACAATTGAATTAAGTTGCTATATTCCGGAGGTATTATTCTCTTAGGCTTACTCCTTAATATTTTCTACTGATATTCTTACTCAACTATCGACAGAAATAACTAATTTATTTACATTATGTTTCTTATTATGTTTATTCATTCTCCCATTCTTCATTTTGTTCCATTCTCTTTGTTTCATATACTTGGAAACTAAAGCTTAGAGAGAAAAATAGACTTGAGTAGGGTCACTCAGATCCTAACTATTTGAGCAAGGATTCAAATCTAGCTATGTTAGAATCCACCAAGAAATATGCATCCAGATTCAAACATCCCAAGAGCTTGCTCAGTCTGATGACTCAAAAAGACAAACTTCTCATTAAGCTGAAAATGAAATTGCCTAAACTTCTCGTTCCACACCATATGGCTGAATCCCAGCTGACAGGAAGCTCATTTCTGCAACACACCAGGCTCATTTCACTGAGTAGGTTGATGCGAGATATGTGGGGTGGTCATTTCCTAATCTTTTTAGTATTGATAGCAGCAGTGGTATTTATTATGATGCGTCCTTTCTACATTTTAACATAAAAAAGCAAATGTTCCTAATGATGGAAAGAGACAAATTTTATCTTAAATCGTTCTCTAAGTAAAATAGCACAAGCATACACAATGACAACAACAACAATAACAAAAATATCTACCTCTTTTCAAGTGACCCAAAACTACAATAGTCTTCCAGTCCTTAGTCTACTGAACAGTAGGGTGGGGAAGGTTGGGGGGGGGGTGTTCTTAAGTGATACCATCCTAGTGTTTTTACACAAAGATTAAGCTGAAGTATTTGGACATCTAAAATTATCCTGAATCTTTCCAAAGATTCAGATTTTAAAGAAGCAAGGTGACTCACAAAGTGCCAAAGAACTAATGGGAAGTGCCAAACCACGTTTGTACAAAATGATCTTAGCATAAGATATCATCATTTTCCCCCCTGGGTAATTATTCTACAGCGGGTATAGAAAAATACTCTTGAACAAAAGGAGAGCCTGAAGTTTTCGTGTTTGTTTCCCCCACAACCCCCCAAAACCTAGAACAAATATGGAAAGTGCCATTTCTACAAATAATAGAGAAAAACATTAATTGTAAAGGTTGGCCAAGATCTTAGAACATATTTATGTGCATTTAGGTGTATTGAGGCTGGGGCCCAAGGGTAAGGATTTGAACCATCCTACCACTGGTGCTTGATCTTAGACAAGTTTCTTTATCTTTTCAAGCCCTAGTTTACTTATCTGAATATGGGACAAATTTGAGGAGGTAGCAAAGTATAGTGCTCTAAAGTGAAACATGCCAAATTCAAAATACCTGGTTGATGTAACATGAGCTCATTTAACCCGAGGGACCACTTGAGATGGTAGATGTTCTTGGCTCAACTGAGAAAAGAAAACCAGCTCAGTGATATCAGTACCTTGCCCAAAGCCACAGAACTAATTGGTGACAGAGAGCAGGGATAAATGACAGATTAGCTCCAGCACCAGGATTCCTAAATCACCATACTAGACCATATCAGTAGGCAGCCACAGAACACTACTTTGTTGAATGCTCAAATCTCAGGAGTCCATTGGTGGCACCATAGATATTCCTGCAAATGTTTTCACGAATATATTCTTGGGTCCTTTCACCAGAGCTTCTGATTCAGTGAGACATGGTTGGATCTGTGAATCTAGACTTTTCAGAAGTTTCCTAGGTGATTCTTAATTTACAACCAGGTTTAGAAATCTCTGAATCATGTATATGTCTTGACTGCTTCTACCAAGACTGCCAGTCTGTGAGGATAGGATATGCTCCATTATGCTTGTTGGCATGAACATGCATCCCCATCCAAAGCTAGGTGTTGGCAGTTATGCTACAAAAACTCATGATTTGAGATATTTTCATGGTTGGACCAGGTTCTGAGGTAGGGGGTAGGAGGAGTTCATCTACCTTAATTTAAGAGAATCTCGGTAATTGACCTAAATCTCTTCTAAGCACCATTTCACTTTTCCTCTAAAATGTATACATTGGCATCAAATCAATTAAATGATTAAAGTTTCCTTACCTAAAACTCTTAATCTCTCAGCTCCCACCACCACCTCATTGTTATCTGCAGAGAAAAGCAATTTTCCAGAAACTGTCTTTACTTCAAACTTTTTGCCATACGCTTCTACAGCTTTTGGACCTAGAAGGAAGAGATAGAGACACACACGCACATTAGTCTCATTGCATTCAATTACAAAGAGCTTTTCATAGAACATATACATCTGACAAGATTGTATTGGACTTTAATGTACGTGGATTGGTTTTCAGAAGCCAACCGTGAAAAATCAGTCTTGTGACTCTGGCCATGCCCTGTCAATTACTTTTAATCATATGCTCTCAGGCTATGATTTTAAAGACCATCATGTCCTTTCTTCAGACTAATCCTTGAATGAGGTTTCCCTTCACTAACCACTAAATTACTGTCAAATTCTTGTAGATTTTGGCTTGAATGTATCAAGGCACAGAAAGCTCACCACCTCTTGAAGTAATCAGGCTAACTCTGGCCAGCTCTAACTGTTGGAAAGGGTGTTTTTAAATTCGGTTGAAGTCTGTCTCACTCTGTACCCTTAACCCAGTAGCTGCATGTGACACCCGACAAGTCTACTTCCTCAGTATATAGATCATTTCCTGGCAGAAAAGGCTATAATATATTGCAACTAATTGTTAGAAAGTTGTTGAATCTTTTATGCTAGAATTTCATGCAATACATTTTAGAATGTTTATCATAAGACAACAGATGCTGTTCTTGAAGGGCTATAGTGGTGGCATCTTCTGATGGGGACAGATACAAGTTTAAACATTTATTAATGAATCAGAAAACTGCAGAGTTTTAAGTACGATGGAAAAAAATAAAACAAGTTAATGTGTTAGAATTTAAAACAAACAAACAAACAACAGGAGACATTTCAGTTTATCTGAGCTAGAGCTACCTGAATACCTCAAGTTCAGGTGGCTCTCAAAAGCTGCTTGGCAGAAATGCATCAGAATAACCTGGGGGTGTAATCATCCTCCCTAAACCTCATTCAGATCAAAAGGAATTTATCTTTTGGTCTGGAAGTTCAGAAAGAAAAAAAATTAAGGTTAGAGTCTAGAAATCTTATATTTTTATATTTTTCCAAAACTGCTCAGGGGAGTCTGATAGAGCATTTTTGTTTCTAGTTATTTTTCAAAACAGTGTCACTAAACCATAAAAAGCAGTAATGAAAGGGCCCTCAATGCCTTCCAGGCAAAGACCAACGGGAACACACATACAGGTGAACAAATTGGGCTTATTATTCATTGCTGTGATTGGCAACCACACAGGGCATATCAGTAAGAAAGAACTTATTACAGTATTTGGTATTATGTTATTTTGGGGCTAGGTTTAAGGAAGCAAGGCTTTGCTCTGCATTAGGTGCCGTTAGAAAGTAGGCGTAATTTTACAATTGGTGAGTTAATAAATTTTATCTGGAGGCAGAGAAGACCAGAGCAATGCTAAAACTGTAAGGGACAAAGAAACAGCAGTCACTGATATTAACCAGGACTGAGGAAGGTTCAGTCATTTTGATGGTTTGGATAAATGTTTCCATTTTTGTTTATTTTCAGACATGATTAGACTTGTCTTTGTTTTTTGATTTGTCTTGATCCTTCATGATGACCAAGTAGCCTTGTCTGGTGGTGATGTTCTACAAAATTATTTATGTTCAAACAGGGCAACACAGAGGCTAGGCTTTTGGTATCAGGCCTGGACATCTAGGGCTACTTTCCTCATTAGCAAGTCTACCAGACTAAGAATCAGAAGATAAGAACTATGTGCCAACTTCCTCATTTTTTGGTAATGTGACTTTGGGAAAATCCTTTGATCTTTCTGAACCTCATTTTCTGCATCTGTAAAATTGTACTATCACCATCTATCCTATTACCTTATAGAAAGGTTAAAAGGATCAAATTATATGATGTTTATAAAAAGAACTTTGTAGGTGGAAAAGTGGTGTGAAATGTTGGGGACTGCTCTCATGATTATCATCACTGTCATCATAACCCATCACCATTTTTCTAATGCAATGGTCCTAACACATTGAAAATAATTAATGACAATCACCTCTCAATGCACTCGCCTCATTCACTTAATCATGCCAATTTGGCAGCTAATACACCTGATCTCCTGCTAATACACCCACACTAGTCTTCTGACAAAACGAAGGGCATTGGAAAGGCTCCTGAAATGAGTGGGAAATTGTAACAGACATAGCAGAGACTTTCCAAATGGCATGGGACTTAGCCATGACTGCCTTCATGCTGTAGGTGAGAAGAACAAGTGGGAGCAGAGCTAAGGGCTCTCTCAAGGTCACAAGGTCAATTAATGGCAGATCTGGGTCTGGAACTAAAGAATTGTTCCATAGAAGAGGGATGTGTGTTTGTCTAGAGAGAGAAGAGGGTTAGAGTCAACACATAAGGAGCAGCTAGGAGGGGAGCTTTCGGGGGGTTGGAGGTGGCATAATGGAAAGCTGGAGATAAGGACCAGAGAGCAATTCTCAAAGAAAGGAGATGGGAAGTGAGGGCTTTGGATTAGATGATTCTGGGAGGGGTGAGATGTGATTGTCTTCTTGGTCATACCAAAATTTTAAATTAAATCTGTTAATACTTCGGGATTGTTACCCCTTTTCTAAGGGGGAGAGTGGAGATCAGGAGGTAAAGGAGTGTTAATAAATGAATGAATAACCTCAGGACAGGTATGGGTTTAAGTATAGTTTGCCACTCTGGATCTAGTTAATGGCATAATGGGGGTGACTGAGGTACAAAAATTCTTGCTTGGGCCTTGCCCCAGGGAGATGGGTAGTATCATGAGATAAGGCCCTTGAGGAATCAAGGACATCTGCCTACGTAATAAAGCAAGTCTGCTCTAAATTTACTACTGGTTTGTGAGACATGCAAGAGAATGTCCTAAAGACACTGAAGCAATCATAGAGTTCAAGACACAATTAAGTTATCTTGCTTTTCAGGGTTTCTTAGAACACAAAAAGGAATATATCTACGAATAGCCAGAGCCATTTGCACATATAAAGCTCTGTAGTTGGGGATTTTAGCCAAAATCTCACAGAACAACTACTGGCTCAATGGTGCAGATGGCTTGTCCTTTTGTTGATTTTACCTGGGGCTGCCAAATGGCCTAGACATGGCTGAAATCTTAAAAAAAAAAAAAAAAAAAAAAAAAAAGATTCTGGAGGGAAATGCAAATGGGGCTGGAGACTACTTAGGAGTTCCCTCAGTGAACCCACCGTTCCTCTCTGGGATGGAAAAAAATCATTATTTGTAATCTGTAACTACTCTCCAGTTAATCTCCCTCAGTGCATGGTGGTATATTTTGAGTACTTCCTTAATGCATCTCCTACACAGGGAGAACTGGAATCCATCAGGAAACACCAGCAGCCCCCACACCCAGCCCATGCCATGAAGCAGGGCTCATCCTGCCTAATTCTTCTTCCCAGCTCCCTTGAGCCTGAGACCCTTCCTCACTCTGGTTAGATGCTATGGAAGGTTTGCTTACAACCCCCCTCTTTGCAGGCCAGAGGGCTTCCCATATGGTTCACTACAGAGAGGACACTAAATCAGCAGCAAGGTGGGCCAGATGAGCTTTTGTGGCCTAATCTGACAATTTGGCTATCATTGAAAGCATTGTTCCATGAGGAAAATTTCCCTGAATTACTAACATTGGAATTTCTTCTGGGATTTTGAGACATTCTTGAGGTCAGAAATCCTGATCCTCAGGATTGCCTTCCTAAACCTGGCTACTTGGATGGAGAGTGGTCATTTGCTCTCAAATAGGTACCCCACCAACCATAACAAACTTTAGCAGATCCTGTCTCCTGGAACTGATCTGTGCTTTCCATCACGTGCATACATGCAAAAGGAGAGCCTAAAGGAAAACTTTACTGGGTGAGCATGCATGCGTATATGTACTTAGAATTATATTTTGAACCATCTATTATCCTCTCTAGAGAATCTTGAAAGGCTCCTCCCAGCTGGTGTTAGAGTAGCTTTTGGTCCATCTCATTTTAATATGAGCTATCTTGGGCCTCACTGTGAGAGCTCAGGCTAAGTGTATCAGCTGCCAGGAGGGCCTAACTTGGACAGAGGAGACAGGAAGACAGAAGACAAGGAAGGAAGAAAAGAGGAGAGAATGGAAGAGAAAAAGGAGAGAGAAAGAGAGAGAGAGAGAAGGGAGAGGGTGTGGGGAGAAGAAGGAAGGATGGAAGTAGGGTAGGGGAGATGAGAGGAAGGGGTAAGGAATTTGGGGAGAGAAGGGAGAGGAGGAGGTTGGGTTGGAGGGGAGAAGGGGAGAGACGCCAACTTAAGAGTAGTCACTTGGGGACTTCCAGCTTTATCAAAACTAAATTTCTCAAGTAAACCAAATCTCCCATGGCAAATAAATGGCAAATGATCAACAGGCTAAATAAGTTCCTTTCTGAACAGAAGAATCAGGGAACGAGAGGTTGGATTTATTTCCCTCCTGGAGGCAATTTTCACACATGCTGCTTAAATCACTGCTTACTGAAGCTGTTTATTTAATTATTTAGCATTGTGACTGCAGGCCAGATGTTCTGTAAGCAAGGCCGACAATCCAGTCACACACCGGAACAACATGTTTATGGATTATGGGCTTCGCCGTGCGGCAGTTCCATCCAACCCAGGTCGATGGTCCAAGTTACCCACTGGCCATGAGTCTCCAGCCATCAGATGCAGTGATCCGGCAGGGGACAGAGACGCTTTCCCCAGCAAGGCTCTGGGCACAGGGCACCTGTTTCCTTGTAGCGTGTTTATTAGCAGGGGCTCCAGATGTTTTAGGCACAGTAATGTTTCAGGGTATTTGGGCAACTGGCTTCTCACGATGTCCATCTGTATACTTCTCTCTTAGCCCCGAAGCCAAACAAATGGCATTCTCTCTTTGAAAGTGTAATAATGCCATTCAGACACATACCTCTTTTTCCCTTCCATTGTCGGGGTACATAATGGCTCTGTTCACTGCAGCTCATAACCTACACTGGGGCATTGGTCATACCACACAACACATTACCATGAACATAAAGCCCATGCTGATCATTATAATCATTATGTGAATAACCAACCCTTGTTTAAATTTTAGGAAGATGCAGCTTAAAATCCAGTGAGTGCTTTCCATGACTGTTAGGAACAGATCTGCTCTACTAAAAGAAACCACACAAACATCATCAGTGGAGATATATCTGCATTTTGCAGTTGAGTCAGGTTCAAAGTCAGCACATACCACAAACATGGCATGGATTTAAATTGCCTTTAAAAATCCCCTTTACACCCCATAAAGTCTGTGTGCAGGGTTTTGTGTATATTGTGCTTTCTCTCAATTAATCCAACACAGCCAAGCTTTTCCTCCAGCATTGGAGCAGAGAGCTTTTCTGTTGTTGAGCACCAGATGAAGCAGCTGGCTTATGTTTAGGGGCCATGTTACATGAAAAATAGTTTATTGCCCCTCTAAATGAGTATTGTTGGATTTGCCTAAGTTAAATGTGTGTGTATGATGAGACTCTACCCTTTAGTAGAATCATAGAACACATGCTACCTTCTCCTTCCCCATACTATAAAGCATGTTAGTGCACATTTCTTTGTTTAGTTCACATGGTATTTCATTCACTCTTTAGTTCTATGTTATCTGAGTGCTTAGTGTAGACCAGGTACTGACAAGTCCTTTGTTTTCTTACCTGTTATGAGCTGAGTTAGCACTTTAGTCTGGTCGTTGAGAATGTTCACTGTAACATTTCTGGCTGATTTGAAGTACAGGGCATTACCCTGTAATGACAAAATAAGAGAAAGACATGAAAATGGCAGATTTCTAAGCAACAACAACAACAACAAGAACAACAAACCCTATAACCACAACTCTCCAAGGCACTGAACTGGTCTTCGCCAAGTTCTAACTGATATGTCTTTATTTGAAAACTCCAAATGTTTAATCTTCCCCATATACGTGATAATTAATTGGCATTCATCCAAAATGGATCTCCGCCAAAGAGATCCACAGAGACCAACATACATTCAAAATAGATTTCCTTAACATACACACATAGTTGAAACAGAGACAACCCAGTGACAAAGAGTCTTTTAGATCTTACTCAGATGTTTGTTACCTTTGGTATACAGAACGATCAGGAATGATTGATAATCTCCTAATTTCACCCTTTCTAGTTCATAATTTCTCTCAAAGAACCATAGAGAGTCCTTAATGAAGAACAGAAAGCATGTATAAAATACCTGAGGTCAGCTCCTCTGGCCTATCCACTTGCTGTGAGAATCCAGGGCAACTCTCTGTGCTTTCAACCAATTCTCTGTGCTTTCATTCAATTCTTCCTTTGTCAAAAAGAGCACCCCAGTCCATTTTCACCCTGGGCTAGATATTTCTGAGAATGACTCAGAATAGGGGCAGGCACACTTTTTCTGCCAAGGGTCTAATAGTAAATATTTTAGCTTTTGTGGGATGTACAGTCTCTGTGGGTAACTACTCAATTGCTCATTGCTGTTTTGGTGCAAAACAGCCACAGACAGCATATAGACAAATGGGGATGGCTGTATTCCAGTAAAACTGTATTCATGGACAGTGATAATTGAATTTCAACAATTTTAAATTTAACATAATTTTACTGAATCATAAAACGTTCTTCCTTTTGTCCCCTAATCATTTAAGAAAGTAAAAACCATTCTTATGCCATTGGCCAAAAGAGAATAGGTACAGATGCTGGATTTAGCCCATAGGCCATAGTTTATCAACCCTTGGCTTTCGATGTTCTCCCTTTCCTGGAGTAAACTAAAGCCACAAAGTAAAGGGTGAATTGCTGCCAGAATATGTCAGTATCCAGATAGTTGTTATTAGAAAAAAGGAATGTGGGGGTAGTCATTATCATCTTTCTAAACCTAAATACCACATGGCATTTATCTGCCCCCAAAATTCTTTAATACCACAATGCATCAAGGCGCAAACCCAGAAAAGCCATCATCCTAAGAGCGGTGCAGAAAGTGAAGATAAGCAAGACTCCTCTTTACTTTTAAAGTCTTAGGATCTAATAGGAGGGATAAAATGGACACACAACACCAGCAGAGAACGATGGTGCGAGGGTGGGGGGGTGGATTAAGGAGCCCCAAACAAAGTGTGTGGGGGACCTTCCTGAAGCATAAGATTATTTATTGTTTGAGGCTGAGGAGTGGGAAGCAAAGGAGATGTTTGTTAATGCTTAAGCTGAGCCTTAAAAAGAACATAAATAGGTTTCACCAAGATGAAAGGAAAAAGGGAGGTCATGGAGGTAGGAAGGTTGTGGGATGAGTATCTAATGTCTCTTTCCTTCTAAAGCTGACAGGGCGTAGGAGGGGATTCGTGAGCTCAGCCTAGCATCTGCATGTGGGAGGGCAGCTGGCCAGCAGTGACAGGCAGCCACCACAAAGGCATTTTTCCTGTAGACTGAAGGTCTAGAATCATGGTCTCCCTCTCCCAAGCCACTGTGGGGGACTCCAGTGAATCAGGGGTTGCCCTGATGAAACAGTCACTGTCTCTCTCCCTGACACTACAACAGCAGCTCTGGCTCAAGGTGAACTTCTAAAATGGAGAACTTATACCTTATACCTGTGACCTGCCCACGCCCTGGAGAGTCAGTTCACCTTGGGCCAGAGCTGCTGTCCTAGCGTCAGCTAGAGAGACAGTGACTTCTGTCTCATCGGGGTAACTGCTGATTCTCTGGAATCCCCCACAATGGCTCAGAGTTAAAATTCTTCCTGATGGTAAACTTTTTGCTTTCTTTTGTTTTTTAATTAGGCAAGAGAAGAAGAAATTCAATATTGTCATAGGCTTCTGTCTTCTGTCCATTGCATAACAAATATTAGCCTAAACTAAAACAGTTTCTTTGGCATAGCTTTTGGCAGCGCTCAACAGTTCTACTTAAAGCCTAAAATCAATTCAAGTAATGTGAGGATTCAGAACCTGGAAGCCGGACAGGAGGTTATATGTTTCTAGAAGCTAATGTACTAATTCTTCTTATATTCAGCAAGCTGCCGCTGCAGAGAGAAAAGCTACATGGAGTGAGAGAATGGAATATGTTCTCCTGCCACTGACCAGTGTGTGATCTTGAGTGAATCACTTAACTGCTCTGTGGTTTATCTGTGCGCTCTTCACCATCAACACGGATATGAGCAGCAAGCTCACAGCTGACAGAACCGTGCACTCACTACGAGCCGTATGTACAACAGAAGCCCTGGGGTCAGCCCACCTAGTTTACCATCCCTGCTCTACCACCTGCTAGTTGGGTGACATTATGCAAATTAATGGTTCTAAGCCTCAGTTTCTTGATATGTATAATAGTGCAAATATTATTGAATTATTAAAATTCACATATTATTGAAATTATTAAATTTTATATGTAATTATTAAAGCACATGTGGTCCAGTGCCAGGCACACAGTAAGTCTTCCAGTAGTTATGGTAAACAGGGGTGGGGGTGGGATGGGGGAGTAATGACAGGCAGGAGGAGGAGGGGGAAGGAGGAGTGAGGGAAAGACAGAGGGAAATGAGGAAGACCTCTCTTTGTATTACCAATCTTCACAACCCATCTGGGCAGTGAGTCAGCGACTTCTTCTGTTTCCAGTAGCTTCCATCTCCATATTTCAAAGGAACTCCCTATATGTGACTGGCTCACCATTATTTTTCAAATCCCAGTTTCTTCAAATGCTACTTGCTTATCCTTAGTATTATTCAAAAAAATCCCACTGCAGAAAAAATCTCCTAACAGCTTTGTTCAAGATTTATAGCAAGAAATATAAGAAAGCCACCCATCCCTTTTTATTGTCACGTCAAAATATTATAATTTACCATTAACTGTGTTGATATGCTCAAATCCTGGGAAACACAGCCTTTGCTATGTCAGGGTTTAAACAAAAAGCCTCATTCTAGCCTAGAAAGTGTTGCTGTAATCCTCCCATACATCTTGATAACAAAAAAATCACCAGGTAAAATGCATGAACCACTAACAAACTCTGAAATGCCTCTCATGGCAGCTGGACAGTGTGACTTTTATTTGGCCATCTCTGCTTACTGACACTAAACCAGGAAAATACCAGTCAAGTGAAGCATCCCTGGGGTCTCTGCAGAACAAGGGAGGGAAATGCTCTCCAGTCTGTGTTCCTCCTTCACCACTGTAGCCTCTGCCCCTGGAGAGGTTAATTTCTGCCACAGAAGATTTTGCTCTGAGGCTGGTGACTTTCACTAACCGACCTCAGTGCAACCATCCAAAGATAAGGGGCTTGCAGGGAACTGCTGGCAGATTAGCTCTGCCTGCCAGAAAGGAGTCTGGTGGACCCATGACTTCTGATAAAGATCAGTGCTCTGAACCAGCTCAAGTCAGGCTGAGGCCAGTCCAGAAGACCTCGATTCTTCTGGACACAGAGTTAGCCTGACTGGGAGATGGGGAAGGGGGGCAAGCACCATTTTTCCCACACTGGGAGAGGAAGACAGTCTCCATCAGTTCTCTCCCCTAAATAACTAAAGCACATGGCATTTTGATGGAGAAGAATCCCTGTCACATTTGTTTCCCTAAAGCAGACATGCAGAACAAAATCAAACCTTTCCTTGATCACTCAAGACCACTGAAGTGAACATTATTTGTTCTACGATGCCCTACAGGGGCTACTGGATGCATGTGGCTACTTGAACACTAAATGGCTCCATCAGGGTGACATTTTAAAACTAGTGTGTCTTATTTTTTAAAATGTATTATTTATTCTCATATCAAAACAAATTTTAAATGTCAAATATTATAAAGCTTATAATCAAAGAGCAATAGCTCATACCTCTTACCACCGTAAGAGCTTTCAACTTGCCAGCATGTTCCTCCTGGAGTATTTCTCTCTCTGTGGCCCAAAATATTCTTCCACACTTTCTCCTGATTTATCAACTTTAGACGTTATCTACTGAATGTCTGCAATGGTATGGACTCTTCCATGCAACTTTGGTAAAATCAACATTCAGAATCTACATTACTATGATAATGTGTATACCGTTCACAGCTGAGCCAAGTAGTGTTCTTCAACTACATGTCCTTCACTTTCTTACACATTTCTTTCTCATAGAGCCAGTAAATGCTTCTTTAAAAAAAATAATTTTCTAAATTTTCTTTTTTTCCTCCTACTGTTTAATTCTTTTTCTTTAGCTTCTATTTTGGGGGTCATACTTTAAATCCCAATTTTTCTGTTATTTTTTTTAAACTTATACTACCATACTCTTAATTTTCAAGAGCATTTTCTTATTCTTGGACTCTTCCTTTTTATGCCATCCCTTCCTTGTTTGATTGATATGCTCTTCTCTCTTTCATGAGAATAAAAAGCTGGTTGGAAGCTCTGTGTTTCTAGAGGAGTAAACCTTGCCATAGGGTACTGTAGTGGGGCTTTGGTTAATTCAATGGAGAGAGTCCAGATGTCAGTACCAGTGGGCAGTCAGTACCCATGGGCTACTCTCATCAAAAAAGAATTCTCTAACTCCTGCCAGGAAAGTGGTGGGTGTAACTTTTGATATAGGAGTTCTGAGTGTTAGAGGGGAAGGGGGCTGGGCATTTTGATGTTCAGGGTCAGACTTGTAGTTAAATCTATTTTCATGCCTCATTCCTGATCTTATCTGTGCCTAATATGCAGAACCTAGTGGTTCTCTGGTCAAACTTTCTAGAAAACAATCTTCCTATCTTCTATGAGGTTGGGAAGAGGTACTTATTACCTAACTGAGTCAGCTAGGGATGGGAGCCAGGAATAGATGGAGAGTAGAAGTGAGAGGTCTTTGTGCAGATTTTTTGACCAGCCCAGTCCCTGTTGACTTCTGTGGGCCCCAGGCACTGTACTTAAAATAACTCGTGGATAAGTGGTCCTGTTCCACTCACTCTGTAGAGTGGCTTTCAATCCTACAGGCATGTATAGCCCTCATTTATCTGCTTTTTCCATCATTCTCTCTCCACTGTTTTCTCTCCCAGAGAAGGGACCAAGGGACCATGTGTGTCTACCCCTTTCACTTCTGTTCTCTATTTGTTGTCTTTTTCAAGGGGTTTTTGAACCTTTTTTTATGAGAGAGAGAGAATGAGAGATGATCTCACACAAGCTAGGGGAGAAGGGAAGAGGCAAGGGAGAAGGAGAAGGAGAAAAAGAGAATCTTGAGCAGGCTCCATGCCCATGAGCCCAACTCATGGCTGGATCTCATGATGCTGAGGATCATGACCTGAGCCAAAATTAAGAGTCAGATGCATGACTGACAGTGCCACCTGGGTGCCTCATCAGTGGGGTTTTTGAATGAAGCAGAGACCTACCATTTTTCATGGTTGCCAGTCTGTCTCCCTCTAGGGCCACCTCTTACTACTGCCTTCTCAAGAGGAAAACAGGTTAAAATTGTGTGTAAATCAAGAACACACAACCCAGGTTGTAGTCTCAACCTGGGACTCAAGAGTTTTCTTAAGTATTTAACACACACTATGTGAGTGCCTGGAACCTGTACACTGTCTTGGGCACCGGAGAATGGTCAAGATACAACCTCTATCTTTGAGAAGCTCCTTGACTAGGGGGAAACTGAATCGATGCAAAATAATCATGATAACAATATGATATCACTTTCAGTGGCGATCTATCCTTTCCTGGTATGACAGGCAATGATGTGAATATTTGCCTTTGATGGCAGCTCTATCACCCCAGTCTGTTTGAAGGGATATGGCCTCTGCAAGTTACTTCTTTTGATAATCTTACACGGTAGTAGATTTTCCTTGCTCTCTGAGGAGCTAATAATCTGATCTGGAAATTTAGATAAATGAGAAAAACCATAACACAGCACATAAGCACCTTCCACATTCAGGGAATGCTTTCAACTCTCAGTGGGAAGTTCAGAGAAGGAAGGGATCAGTGTGGCTCAAGTCCTGAGAGGTCTTCCAAAGTATGCTTCACTGGCTTCTATCTTTTTAGGGTGGTTTGCAACAGCATAGATTCCATCTGGTGTTAATTTAGCTAACAAGGGAGGCTGGCCCTTGTGCAGTCAGGCTTTAGGGTGTGAGCTTTAGAGTCAGATAGATTTGGGTGTGAATCACAACTCTTACTAACTGTGTGGCCCTGTGTAAGTCATTTATTTTCTTTGAGCCCTAGTTTCTATGCTTACAAAATTAAGCTGAAGACTGCACAATAGCATTGATATGAGGATTAAGAAAGACAGTATGTATCAAGTTCCTGGCATAGTGGCTACCAAAATACTTCATCAACTATAACAAAAACAAACCTACATAAGGAGGGCCCCTTGGAAAATGCTGATTCTAAAACTGAGGCAGGGAATATAAAAGATGAACTGGGAACATCTTGCACTGCCAGAAAGAAAGGAAGTTCTCAAAAAACAAATAAAAAACCAAACAGAAAAAAAAAAAAACCCTCATAATTATGGGAGCATATCAAAGGGACACAGGAGAGAAATGAAAAAGTCTGTAATCGCCAAAGCTGGATTACTTTCAACAAAACAAAGAAGGTAGTATTGAATTATAACCCAAAGCATAACATAAATATCCATTAGTCAAGACTGATATAAATAAGTGATTGAATAAATAAATGGGAGAGAATAAACACATCTCTCATGTACAAGAAATCCAAACAATTTTCATAGCTAACTCCCTACTCCTTAAAAGATGGATTGCACCTAAAGCCTTATTTTCAAAGAGTACAGCATGGAACGGGGAGTGGTAACTTCCCAGTGGGGAAATCTGACAAACACTATCAGCCAAGTAATAGTCCAGGTCAACATCAGAAGTGACTTACTATGTTGATAGCTTGACCCTCTGATATACATGAAAAAAAAAAAGAACTTTACCTCTGTGGTCTTTATCTTCAAAACCCATAACACCTACCTAATAATGAGGAAAACTTCAGACAAATCTCAGTTGAAAGTAATTTTATAAAATACTTGACTAGTACTCCTCAAAATTGGTAAGGTCATCAATACCAAGTAAAGTCTGAGAAACCACCACAGCCAAAAAGAGCCTTTTCAAGAAACATGAAAACTAAATGTGATGTGGCATTCTGGATGAGATCCTTGGGCATAAAAAGGAAATTAGCTAAAACTAAGGAAATCTGAATAAAGAATGGACTGTAGTTAGTAATAATGTATCAATCCTGGTTCATTAATTTTGACAAAAGTACCGTATTAATGATAGATACTAGTAATGAGGGAGACTATGAGGAATATAAGAATACTCTGCACAATCTTTACAACTTTTCTGCATATATACAACTATTTTAATTTTTAATTTTTATTTTTTTAAAGATTTTATTTATTTACTCATGAGAGACACAGAGCGAAAGAGAGAGAGAGAAAGAGAGAGAGAGAGAGAGGCAGAGGGAGAAGCAGGCTCCATGCAGAGAGCCCAACGTGGGACTTGATCCCAGGTCTCCAGGATCATGCCCTGGGCTGAAGGCAGGCGCCTAGCTGCTGAGCCACCCAGGCGTCCCTATACAACTATTTTTAAAAAGTTATAGTTTTTTGAAGGCTATATTAGGCTGCTAAATTCTAAGATCCAGAACTTTGGGGAGAGTCTTCAGGAAGCCAGCCATCTCTGAGTAGGCAGGAAGCTTACAACCATTACAGACATGTGATTTCACATTGGTGTTGATAATATTAATGAGAAATTCTCCCTTAAATCTTCTTTCATGGGATTTTGTCTTTTGGAATACTAAAATAAACACATAATCCTCCTTCCAGGGCTCTCTATACACTATCATTCTTCCTTGGTCAGCCTACAGAAAACATTGTAATTAGAAGGTACCAGTTCTTTGTGGTAGGTATCACAATATACTGGCTCCAGTGATTGATACTAAGTAATACTCTTGATATGACTAGAAAAAAAATGACACCAGCTTAGGTTTGTCATTAAAATCATCTTCAAAGGTTAGTTTGTAAGTTTATCTTTAGCAAGTTTCGAATGTCTCTATTATCACTATTAATCTGAACAGGATGCTTTAGTTGTCTCTAAATTGACCCTTTCAAAAGCATGACAAGTGTTTAAAAACAATAATAGAGTATGGTTATTTTTTATTTTACTTAAGGATATCTTTTCATAACGATGCTCGGGTAGATTTGTATTGTTTTGAAGTTTTCCAGTCATGAATAATGAAGCTCCACTCTGAAGCACTTACTCAAAATAAGTTGGGAACTGGTCCAGTTTTTCCATTGTAGTGTTCCTGTTCAGCCACTCTGCGCCGTGCCCAAATCTGGGTGCATTTAGGTCTCTCTCAATATTTAACTAAGTTGAGTTGCTCTGTTCAATGATTCCTTTGAGGTGTCATGTTAGCATGTCAATATTGGAAGGGGACTGCCAGATTTTCTAGTGTCTGGCACATTCCTGGCACCCACTAGGTTTTCAATAAATATTTGCTGAATAACTAAATGCTCAGATCAAATTAAGAGTCAACAGAGAGTGAGAGTTGTCAACAGGAGGAGTAATTAAATGAAGGTTGATGCCAACTGTCAAAGAGAGTTTTCAAAAGGCAAGTCATTAAGCATGGTTATTGTGATAGTCCAAATGTAGAAAACTGAGTGTGGTGGGAGGAAGCAGTATAGATATATAATCAACAAATATCAGTGTACCACTTAATGGAGTGCAAGGAACCACAGGTGATACAAATCAGAATTGAGTTGTTGAGTCTCCAGATGACAGGAAAAAGCCAGGGAGCAGTTACCCTAAATTCTTGCTGACATAAAGGTTAAAGCACGTCAGAATCTTCCCTATGCTTGCAGTACCCATCCAGCACATGGTATGGAATATGTCCTCTTTCAATTGCCCCTCATCAAAGCACCCTATTAACATTTTATTATTTTTATTTTTTTAATATTATATTTATTTATTCATGAGAGACACACACATACACACACAGAGGAAGGCTCCATGCAGGGAGCCTGATGTGGGACTTGATTCTGGGACTCCAGGATCACGCCCTGGGCCAAAGGCAGGAGCTAAATCGCTCGCTGAGCCACTGAGCCACCCAGGCATCCCTCTATTAACATATTAAAGTTATCTTCTAGGCATAGAGCACTGTGTCAAGTACTGGGCAGGGGGTCTCTGCTCTCCCAGAGCTTACATACCACCTAGTAAAGGAAGATGGATACGAAATTCAGAGTTCCATAAATGACATATACTTGTAACTCCAAGGAGGGCAATGAACACAAAGTAGAAGGTGAAAGGAGAATGCAATCAGAGAGGGCTTTTCTAAGGGAAAGACATCTTGGCTGAGATCACAGGGATGAAGAGCAATTAGGTGAATCGAGGAAAGAACTTTTTAGGCAGAGCAACAGGCAAGTATATCAGCCCCAAGTCAGGAAGGGGGTTGGTATATAAAAGGGACAGATAGAAAGGTCAATTTGATTGGAGACAGAAGGTCAGGGGATGGAGGGAAATGAGTCCCGTTCTGCTATTAGTGGTGTTAGCTCTGCCACGCTATCCTCTGGTGAATGGGAGAATTTAATTTTGACATAAGAAAATTTTTTTTTGTTTCTCCTTAAGGATAGTTTCTTGGGGTTTTGTAAAGAAATCCTTCCCTTCCCCACTTCATTCTTTATACTCCCTTCTAAAAAACACTTGAGTTTTACTTTTCATACTATGTCTTTATTGTCCATGAAATCCACTTTTGTACATCATTTAAGTGGGAATCTATACAAAAGCCCTTTTCCTCAATACTGTCTACCAAGAGAATGTTGTTTTTTCCACTGATATTTGGTGACAGCTTCATCTTATATCAATTCTTAAATATACATGAATCTGTCAGAGAGCCTTCAGGTCTGTTCCACTGTCTTCCTGTTCTTGCACCAACATGTACTGTTTTTTTTTTTTTTTTTTAATTCTGTAGTTTGTGATATGCCTAAATGGCTGATAGATCCATCCACCCTCTTTGCTCTTCTACACCATTTAAATGACACTTGCTGTATTTGGAAAGACACAGTAACACTCAAGCAATATTCTAAAAGTATTATGAGATCAGAGACAGACTCTGCAGGTGGCACTTGTCAATGTCCAGTGCACTCTTTTATATATTACCTTGGGTGACGATTTCACCCTCATGGTATATAAAATAATACTAGCTTAAGTAACTGCCTGAACTTTCCTTCTGATATTTCCCATGTTCTGTAGAATGTGAGTAAAAATTCTTAAAAATAAAAATCTGCCCCAAAAAGATTTTTTGGGCAAAAAAGCCTAGGAAATTGAACCTACTTTTCTTTTTCCTTCTAGCTGTATGTTGCGTAATAGGATATTAATAACTCTGAGAAGTCCAATATCAACATCATTTGGTTAGCTTTGTGTACCAACAATTCTGAGATTTACTTAGTCCTAGAATTTTTTTTCTTAAACCACATATTAATAGACAGCACTACAGGACCTATTTTGGAAAATACTACTTTATTGACTGCTTTATTTTAAAAAATATTTTATTTATTTATATGAGAGAGAGAGGGAGGGAGAGATAGAGACAGAGAGAAAAAAGAGCAGAGGAAGAGGACCTCCATTGAGCTCAGAGCCTGACTCAGGGCTCCATCTCGGGACCCTGAGATCACAACTTGAGCTGAAATCAAGATTTGGTTGCTTAACCAAATGAGCCACCCAGATACTCCTTGAATGCTTTAAATACATATGCTATGACTTAGATGTCTCTGGCTTTTTCTCTTTAAAACCATGAAAGGTGCCTAGCAGAGAATCTGGCACATGATGGGCTCTCAATACCTGTCGGATTGGATTGGCTAATGGCTACAATGTTAGTGAACAGATGTTATTGCCATTTTATAGATGAAAAGACTGAGCATAAGTGTGGAGGCCATGAGTTGCCTGAGCCTGCATATGTTGGTAAGTTATAGAGAGGACTCAGGGCTTAGGATTCCAGACCTGAGTACTTCACTTGTGTTCTACTGCCCTGGAAAATATAGTCTGAGCTATAATTGACATAAGTTGTGATGGAAGGAAGACTTTGGTGCTGGTTGGCACAGTTAGGGAAATCTTCACAGAAGGAGATGCAGGACACAGGGAGCAACTGTAGCGCAAGGAGGCAGCTCAGGCTTTTCCCTATGAGGGCAAGTTGATTGTAATATTATAGCATTGAAACTCAACAGCAACTGGAGCAAGACAGGCTTTCTTATACTATATTGTACAAAGTAACATAGATAAGAACTCTTCTGTACTGTTCTTTGCTGCAGAAACTCTGTAGGCCAAACTTGTCCAGCTTGGGCCACAACTGAAACAGTGTTCCTCCACCTATGGTGAACTTGCAGTGGCCCAAGAGGACCCCCAGATCTGGGAGCACAAGTCGGGGCTTTGTGGCTGGCCCCCACACATTCCTCAGCCATCTACCCACGTTTCCCTTCTAGCAGTGAGGGCCTTTTGTGTTGGATCTTGACCTTTCACAGAATGGCATGTAGCATTCTAGGAGTCGAAAAGCATCTCTCAGGGAGAGTCTGAGTGAAGATGACATGAGCCTTTCAGAGAAAAACCAGTGCAAGCAGAGGCTGGAGTTGTTAACATGGAGAGAAAGACAGTCGTTGCACAGGACTGGCTTCTGTTATGGGAGCACTGCGATGTGATTTTTTTTGAGATACATACTCAGCCTAATGTGGACTAACTTGGTGGAGCTTCACTTCTTAAAAAAAAATCAATGTGAGTGACATAGCCAAATTTCTAATTTTGGGGTGACTTGAGACTTTGGTGATAGAACCATGTGCTGTCATGGTTATGTTGGGGTTTGGAGGGACATGACCCCCCAGTGGAGACCCCATTTTTGCCATTTTTAAGATAGTAACCCTAGACCACATAGCCTCAACCTCCCAACTGGAAAATGAGAATAATAATATGCAACATAGGGATTATAACAATACATCCCGTATAGAGCAAAAAAGATAACTACAATAGCCCATATAAGGAATTTAGCATCATATTTGTATCTTCAAACATGTATTTTTTGAAAGGGTGTTAGATCATTGATGTTGTTGATTGATAAGCTTTTTCAGCCCCAAGAAAATGGAAGAGCTATCAGGATATGAAATGTTTCTGCTTTGTCTATGGTGGTGACAAGCCTGATTTGGGGCAGGTCAGCTGGGCATAGAACTTGGTGCTTCTCCATGCTGATAGTATAAAGCAGATAGGTAACTTAACCTGTGTCTTTGTCCCTCATGTAAAGTGCAGGGAGAAGAGTGCCCACCTCAAGTGGCTGTCAGTAGTAAGATAACAGAAGTCAAGACATAAGCATATAGTATGGTAGCATGTGGCAATGGTAACCAATAGTAAAGAACAAGAAGAGTGTCTCGCATAGCATTTTGTGCCTAGGCAGGGTAGATGGTTATCCAGTGTGGCTAAGGAGGTGTTGAAAGGCACCAAG
The DNA here is from genome assembly GCF_053574225.1 of Canis aureus. NCBI lineage: Eukaryota > Metazoa > Chordata > Mammalia > Carnivora > Canidae > Canis > Canis aureus. Next base: position 55,260,569 of record NC_135614.1, read on the forward strand.
ACTACAAAAGATGTTTATTGTTTTATTATTTTTTAAATGTTTTTTTTTATTTTTATTTATTTATGATAGTCACAGAGAGAGAGAGAGAGAGAGAGAGAGAGAGAGGCAGAGACATAGGCAGAAGGAGAAGCAGGCTCCATGCACCGGGAGCCCGATGTGGGATTCGATCCCGGCTCTCCAGGATCGCGCCCTGGGCCAAAGGCAGGTGCTAAACCTCTGCGCCACCCAGGGATCCCTACAAAAGATGTTTAAAGAGCCTATGATAGAAGCTGCTTCTCACATGAAAGCCTTTCTCATGAGGTGCCATGGAGAGCCAACTTAGGGAGAATGGAAATAGGATAGGTACCTGTTGACTTAAAGTGAGGACAGAAAACACTAATTTCATGTGGAATCCTAGACCAAGTTTGCCTGGGTGGGGAATTCATGAAGGGTAGGCAGATTATAAAAGGGAGAGTTCAAACAAAATATTTCATACACAAAGCATAATGTCTGTACTATGTATTCATGTAATTATCAGATTCGCATAGAGGTGAAGCAATAATAATCCCCATGTCACACAGACCTGACCTAGGACCCAGGCTCATAATTCAAATGAAGTTCTGGGACCTTTATGCCATGACCCCCAAGTCCTTGCAGCACTTTAGAAGTGGCAGATAAAATGTGATTTCAATTTTCTTGCTCAAAAAATGTGATCATGTATTATTTTCATAACCATAAAGAAATCATGAATATACAATATGCTCACAATAACGAATATCATGAATATGAAACATAAAAATAAATTAATAAAAGAACATGACATTATTATATAAAAAGTATTGAAAACTATAGGAAATATGTGAGTTTCTAAGTTATTTTTGTGTGCTTTTAATTTCCTTCTTGGCAGGTCAGACATTTCTAATTTCTTGGGCAGGTCAAAAGAAGAGAAGAGAAGTGATTTTTGCCGTTGTCACTAATCCTCTGAAAAGAAAGCTCAATTCTTGTAGAAAAATCAAATGCATTTCCACTTCCTTCATTTAACTAAATAATGTCTGCATTTTACTAATTTGATTGCAAAAGGGATGTTAAAATTGGAAACACTGAAATAAGCTTTGATTAAATTGGTTTAAGTCTATACTAGCTTACTAATACATCTCTTTCTTCATTTTGTAGAAAAGTAACGGTATCAGGTAATCAGGTACATTGGCCGCTTAACTCAGTTGTCCACTGAAAACACGTGACTAGAATTGATATGAGGTTCTAATCAGAATGGGGACATTGGGTCATGCTTTGATTGTGCTACATTAGGATAGAACTATGCTGGTATAACAACAATAGTAAAAAAAAAAAAAAGAAAAAGAAACAGAAATGGAAAACAGGTAGGTCATAGTTGGATTAAAAAAAAAAGATAAATCTTCAGAGTCACTAGGATGGCAAACATCATCATCATTAACACCATCACCAACATGATCACACTAAAATCAGATAACACTTCATAGTCACTAGGATGGCACCCACCATCATCAATACCATCACCATCATGATCATATTAAAATAACAAGTATTGGCAAGGATGTGGAGAATTGGAACCTTCAGACATTGCTGGTGGGAATGTAAAATGGTGCAGCCTCTATCGAACAGTTTGTCAGTTCCTCCATTTAAGGTAAACATAGAATTACTGAATTACTCAGCACGTCCATTCCTAGGTGTGCTCCCAATAGAAATGAAAATAGGTGTTCAGACAAAAATCTGTAGACCCATATTCATAGTAGCACTATTCATAATAACTGAAGGTTGAAAACAACCCAAATGCCCATCAACAGAAGAATGAATCAACAAAAAGTGGTCTATCCATAAAATGAAATACTATTCTGACACAGCAAAGAATGATGTAGTGATAGATGTTACAACCTGAATGAACCTTGGAAACATGATGCTAAATGAAAAACCAGACACAAAAGGCCACATAGTATATGAGTCCATTGGTATAAAATTATAAAATGTCCAGAAGAGATAACTTTATAGAGACAAGAAAGTAGATTAGTGGTTTTCAGGGGCTGGTGGGAGAGATGACTGAGGAGTGACTTCTAAGGAATACAGGGATTCTGTTTGGGGTGATAAAGAAGTTGTGGACAGATGGTGCTGATGGTTGTATGACATCATGAATGTAATTAATGCCACTAAATTATACACTTTTTAAAAAAAGATTTTAGATTTAAGCAATCTTGACACCCAATGTGGGGCTTGAGCTTACAACCCCAAAATCAAGAGTTGCATGCTCTTCTGACTGAGCCAGCCAGGTGTACCTGAGTTGTACACTTTAAATTGATTAAAATAGTAAGTTTTATGTTGTATTATGTGTATTTTACCACAATAATGTGGATAATCATTTTCATGGACCAGAAACGGAGACACTAAATGTATAATGGGCTATAGCCACAGGCCTGCAGGCACAGAGGGCTGGGAGCAGGCCCTGGTGATTGTGTGCTTAGCCCAAGAGAGTAGAAGGACTCTAAAGAGTTTTCTATGACATAAGAGAGCACAGCCAAACTCCTGCTGGGAAGTTTTTGTATTTGGCGGGGAGGGGAAGAAGGACCACAGAAAAGAAGGAACATGTGCTAGGAAGATCAGGGGGTAGTAAAATGAACTGATGTCTGGATCATACTTAAGAGGGAAGATGTAATTACCTAATAAGTATATATGCTAAAAAAGAAAGTGGTCTAATAAAATGAAAGTGGCTATTGAATTAATTGCAATATAATATGTGGTCCTGAAACCAGGAGAGAGAGAAGAAATAGAAAAAAATATTAATCCACCAGAAAGATAAAAGTAAAAAAAAATAAAAGGCAAAGAGAAGAGATGAGACACAAACCAAGATGGTAGGAATTAAAATAAATCCATAGTATGTATATTAAAAAATCAAAGAAAATGCTGTTTATAAAAGAAACATTTAAGACAAAACCACATAGAAAGGTTGAAAATAAAGATATGGCCAACATACTCAACACAAATATTTAACCAAGAGAAAGCTCGTTTATCAATATTAATTCAGACAAAATGGTATATTAAGTAAACAACATTAACACATAAGTAGGAACTACATATAAAATTAAAAATCTAAAAAGAAGCTATACAAATCATGACCAGACATGTAATGATACACGGTACATGTAATTATGTAGCAAATTTGTAACTATTTAACAGGTAGCTTAAAAACATTAATTAAAAGTTGTCAGAAGCATGAGGTAAACTTGGCAAACTCTAGCTTGAGATTTTAATAAAAATCTATTAGAAAATTATAGACTCTGTCGACCAAATAATATCAAGGTTATGAATTATCTGAATAACAATATTTAACTAGTTTGAACTAATGGATATGAGGGCTCCATACCCAACAGAGGATCTACATTATTTTCAAATACACAAAAGCATTTGCAGAAGTTAATGTTAATTCACAAAGTCATTAAAAAAAAAAAACAGTGTCATATGGAACACATTTTCTGACTGCAGTGCAATTAAATTATAAATCAAAGACAACAGATAATTAAAAGCCAACCTATCTCGGACATATAAAGATAACTGATGTAGTCCATATTGATTTCCCTGCTCTCACTCTTGCTCTCTTAATGTCTATTAGCCCCAAAGCTGCCAGAGTAATCCTTTTCAAATTCAAACAGATTATGTCACTCTCATGGAATAACAACAAAAAAAATCCTTCAGTGGCTTTCTATCACAACTAAGGCTTGAATTAAGACTCCTTACTACAAGACTCTGCGTGATTTGGTCTGCTACTATCTCTCTAATCTTTATTCCCTACCAGGTTCTCCTCAATCCCATTGTCATTTTTACTACAGTGACACTGGCCCCCTTCTATTCTTCAAACAAATCAGGGGCAGCCTGGGGAGAGGTATTTGTACTTCCTATCCCTAGAGGCTGCAATTACCTCCACTCCCCTCCTCCCAAATGCCCACCTGGCTAACAGGGCAGCCTCTTCATTCTCTGTCCTTTGGAGAAAGAACAGAGATGCATTCTCTTTCTCTGTTTAATTTAGCACAATCTAATGTGTATTGTATATCTATTTGATCGTGTTTTTATAATATGTCTCCTCCTACTTCAATAAAAGATCCAGGAGGGCAGGGTCTTTGTTTTGTTCACCACTATGCTGTCAGTGCCTAAAAGAGTGTCTTGTACAAGGTAGGCATGAAAAATGTTTGCAGATGAATGGATATTAAAGTCAACCTGAATTCACTGAGATAAGTAATTGCCAGAAAGGTCAATACTCTTAGATTGTAGTATCTCAAATGTGAAGAACAGGAAAATGGTCTTATTTTACCATAGTCAGAGCACATCTGGAATACTGTATTCAGACCCAGGTCCCATACATCTAAGTGGGAGACAGACAAAGGCCAATAACCATGATGGTAAATACAGTATGTCCCTAAAGTATGTAAACATTGATGTATATACATAAAAATGGCATAGTATTATTTTACTATACATCATGTGCTCAATAACATTATGAAGGTTCAATGTGTTGTTCCTCACTAGCAAAGCAGAATTCAATGAACTGAAAAATTGCAATCAATGTGGTGTAGTAACACATTTCCTTAACCCTGCACTTGTATCTGTGAAGCATTGTTTCAGGTGATTTGTCTGTTTATTCTTGAATAAACCTGAACTTAGAACATATCAGAAGAGTCCATATCTGACATACAGGTAGTTCACTGCACATGTCTACACATCTAATCCAGCTTGAGACATGATTGACAAGGCAGTCCCTTGCCACCTCCAACAGGATCCTGTTGGAACTAATCTAAGTGGCCTTCTTACCAGGCAAATATGGGTATTAATTAGTCACTTAAATATTCAAATTATTAGTCATCTGTGTTTCCAGAATTTGTGGTCACCCTGTATATTCTACAATGCTTTTCATTGGTTCAGTGGGGGAAGAGTAGGGATCAGGGCCAACTAAACATGATATGGACTCTGGAATCAGATTACTTAAGTTTGTATTCTATCCTTATCTTTTAGAAGCTTCACATAAACTTGAACACATTACTTTTAACTCTCTATTGTGCAGCTTTTGCATCCATTCAATAGAAATGTGATGCTATTTTCTAGTTAATTATGAGGATTAGGTAATGTCAGAAAAGCAATGAAAATTATGCCTGATAGCACACTTCAAATTCATGTTAGCTATTTTTTTGACATGGTTAATAATAAATGTAATATTATTTTCATCCAACATCCATCAGTGACTGACCACCATTTCTGAGCTGCTTAGTTCAAATTCTCAGAATACTGAATTTGTCACATTCAGAGGTCTACATGTTCCACAAGGTTGTATCACATACTTTGAATACGTTGTTTACCTATTCTCAGCTTATTTTGTTAATCATGATGCTTAATGCACGAAGCTATACAAACTGCAGTGTGATGGTTAGCTTTATGTTAACATGGATGTTATTTTGGATGAAATTTATATTCAAAGTTTGGGACTCAGTTGTATGCAAGATGAGTTGGGGAGTCACAAAGCACAGCGATACATATATGAAAGTCACTGCCTTTCAACTCTCTTCTATCTTTCATGATGTTAAAAACAATGTCTCATTTTGGGTCCATAGTGGTGTTATTACCCCTGAAATAGTTCCACATTTCCATTTTTATCAAAGAGTTGGTCTCAAGCTTACTCGCTCACTATTTATAGTTGTTCTCTACGCCTTCCTTCTAATTCATGAGACATCATGCTGGTTTTTCACATAGTGTTAAATTTCTCTTTGAAAATATCAAAGGAAGATAGAGTCTTATAAAAGGAAAATATTAAGTAAAACTAGTAAGGAAGACTCATATCATGCTAGGGGTACATAGATGAGTAAAATTTGAGTAACACAGGACAGAGGGTGTTCTAGCAAAGGCTAAAAAAAGGACCACCACATGGATTCAGCCCAGGTTGAGTGTGGGGAGCAGATAAATTTTAAAACACATTTCTTCCATCTGAGATTTGATTCCATAACATGGTAGGTTCTGTAAAGTTGCTGCGATCTTAACCTAATAATAAAATAATATATTGTTATTTAAAACATGTAAAATAAGACATAAGTAACGTTCAGAGGTAAACACTAGAAAACTATTTTGGGAGTTATCTATTAGTTTTTTGAAACTGAGTTTGGGTAAATTTTATTTTAAAATAAAGTCTGAATAAAACACCAAATAAAAAAGAGATGCTCAGTCCTTTGATTCATGTAATTTGGTCAACAGGCATGTATGGGACTATAATGATGGACAGGTCTATGATATGAGTTGAAAGAGAATAATCCAGGGCTGGCAGGTTTTTCTTTAATTATTGAAATTGAAATGACTTTCACTTATAATTAGTTTTATATATTCTTTGAAGAACTGTCAAATCACATTCCCCAAGGTTAATATTTGAACAAATCTATTACTTGCTATGGAAAGTGATATTTTCACAAAACCTAAATACAACCTAAAAAAGTAAATTGTTTTGCAAACAAGATGATTAGTTTAATTTACAACAAATGAAACATAACAAATGAGATGAAAATGTATGGTGGGAAACCCTCTACATTTATGAGTCTGTGGAAGGAAAGTCAACAGAAGTTTCTGTTCTGTGAACTGTGGGACTTTCCCATTAACTTAGACAAATCAGTTGCTGAGTCTCTGAGGTTTCAGAACTCTCCTCTATAAGGTCTTGGAGCATGACAGAGACTTTCTAGTTTGAGTCCCTACTTGATTACAGAATGATGCAACCTCTATAATTCAAGCAGTTAAGTCATTGTGCTATAAATTCTTAAAATATGTTTTGACTCATCAACAGATACTTGGGCAACTAAATTGTAGTATATACCAACAATGATATATTATTCAACCTTTATAAGAAAGTTAATTCTGACACATACTGCAAAATGGATGAACCTTGAGGATATTAGGTTAATGAAATAAAATAGTTACAAAAAGGCAAATTCTATATGATTTTACTTTTATGAAGTACCTAGAGCCGTCAAATTCAGAGAGATAGGAAGTATAATGGTGGCTGCCAGCAGCTGAAGGAGGAGGATGGGTAATGTTTCATGGGTAGAGAGTTCCAGTTTTGCAAAATGAAGAGTCTGGAGATGGCTGGTGGAGGTGGCTGCATGACAATGTGGGTACACTTAATGCCACTTATGTGTACATTTCAAAATGGCTTATGTGTATTTTACCATGATTTAAAAAAATTTTTTAAAAAGATTTTATTTATTTATTCATGAGAGAGACAGAGAGAGAGAGTGAGAGGCAGAGGCGCAGGCAGAGGGAGAAGCAGGCTCCAACAGGGAGCCAGACGTGGGACTCGATGCCGGGTCTCCAGGATCACGCCGTGGGCTGAAGGCAGCGCTAAACCGCTGAGCCACCTGGGCTGCCCTGATTCAAAATTTTTTAAGAAGCAGTGACCCACATGATCTTGGGGTCCTGGGATGGAGCCCAAGTCAGGCCTCTCTGTTCAGTGGGGAGTCAGCTTCTCCCTCTCTCTGTGCCCCTCCCTCTCTCAAATAAATAAAATCTTAAAAAAAAAAAAAAAGCAATGTGACTTTGAAAGAGTTAAAAAAAAGTGTTTGATAGAATTCTTTGTTCCTTATTTTGTCTTATTTTCCAAAAAATCAATTTGCCAACCAACCAACACACCAACATCTCAAAGGACAAATTTCTTCTTGCCATTAAGCATCAATTTAACTTCCTCATTCTTTGATAATGATTCCAGACAAAGATAGTGAGAGTGGCAAGCCTTTCTTTGATTTAGTCTGAAAAACTTGAGGCAGTGAGAAGAGTCTTTAGAGAACTTTTCACAATGCATTAGACCATACTCATAGCAGAGCTCCAGATTCAAACTGAGTTTGATTCCCAGGTCCACCACTTAGGAGATGTGAGCCCTTGGCTATATCACTTGGTCTCTGTATGCCTCAGGTTCCTTATCTGTCAAAAAAGAGTTAAGAGGGTTTATGGGTGCTTCATACAGTGACTATTTTAGAGTAAGCGTTAATAATTGCCTATCATCACTAACGTCATCCTGTTAATAACTCTCTAAAAGTTAATTAGGTAAATATTACTACAATCTAAGAAATAAAGTGGAAAGACAGACCTGTATGTTTTATTTTGAATCTGATCCCTCCTTACCACCCATGGCTCAGGCCACCATCATCTGTTACCTGAAATTCTGGTCAGCCACTATCTGGTCTCCCTGCTTTTATCCTTGCCTCCCTCTTCCCAGTCCTTGTATCATTCTAGTCCTAAAACAGTAACCTGAGTGACTCTTTTGAAACTGTGTCAGATAACGTGTTTTCTTTACTCACAGTCTTTCAATGACTCCTCCCTCTTTACCCTCAGGATAAAAGCTAAACCCTTATGAATGGCCTGCAAAGCCCTACATGGATCTGGTCCCATTACTTGTTTGGCCTTGTCTCCTATTGCTGTCCCCTTGGTCACTCTGCTTCAGCCACAATGGCCTCCTTATTATTCCTCAATATGACAAGCATGCTCTGGCCTCAGGGCCTTTGCACCTCTCAGTCTGCAACTCTCTTCCAGGAAATATCTTCATAGCCATCACCTCCTTCCTGTCATTGCTCAAATGTCAACTTCTCAAGAGGACCACCATGACCATCCTACTTAATTCTACAACCTCTCTTATTCAACCTGGCCCTTCATAACCTGTATACTGTGCTACATTTTTCTTTTCTCCCCCACAGTAATTATTACTTTCTCACATAGTACACAATTTACTTATTTTTTTTAAAGATCTATTTATTTATTTATTTATTCATGATAGACAGAGAAAGAGAGAGAGAGGCAGAGACACAGGCAGAGGGAGAAGCAGGCTCCATGCCAGGAGCCCGATGTGGGACTTGGTCCCGGGACTCCAGGATCACACCCTGGGCCAAAGGCAGGTGCCAAACCGCTGAGCAACCCAGGAATTCCCCACAATTTACTTATTTTACTATGTTTATTTCTGTTCTGTCCACTAGAAGGTAAGTTTTATAGGTATAGGGTCTTGGTCTGTTTTGGTCTCTAATGTATTTCAAGTAGCTAAAACAGTGCCTGGCACATGATAAGTTTCCAGTACAAGCTTCTTGAATAAAAATAATAAATGTGTATCTATCTAATTCATCTATCCATATATCTTGCCAAGTACAACATGTATATGTGGGGCTCTGCACGAGCTGTCTTAATCCTTATGTTGGTCCTTTAACATGAGTAATATTATCCCTATTTTTAAGTTTGAATTCAGTGAGAGAGGTAAAATAACTTATTCAAGATCATGTATATGGGAGCTAGGATTTAGACCTAAGTTCTTGATTCTAAATTTAGCATTCTTTCCATAAGGCCACATCTTAATATGTCAATGGGAAATGTAGGTGACGTGTAGCAAAAATCAGTCCATTTGCAGATTGCACCCCTGCTGGAAAGACTGACCCAAGGAACCTCCTCAGACACTGGAAAACCACTTAAGTTCATTCAATACCATTAGATTGATTATTTCTACCTTTAGAGAAGCATGTGTCAGTGACCCCTATCCTAACAGGTGCAATTCTGATCTATGTTTCTAACTCATCATAACTAAGTTATCCAAGCCTGAATAGTCAGAAAATTCTTCATAAGAGTTTCACTACTTTGCTTATTGGACTAACATAAGGTCGGATAAATTCCAGCCTGGCTTTTGAGATTCTGTTAGTTAATTCTTCTCAAATGAAAATCCGTTCTTTCTTTTGACATATCAAGGCAAAGATGAGTGTTTCTCTTAATGTCTTCAAAAATGGCCTGGACCAATCCTGGGATAATCTACTAGAAGCCAGATGTGAAGGAGTCCTCGGGGGTTATCCATTCTGACCTTGCCATCTGCAGAGGGAAAACCTGAGGGCAAAAGTTGCCAAATTATTTCCACAAAGAACCAAATACAGAAGAATCAGATCTTGTCAACAGAAGGACTTCATGTGCTGTACACAGGTGGGAGTTATACAATGAAACATCTCTCCACATCTTTCTTAATTCATTCTTCTCCTTCCTTAAGCTTGGATTTACTTGTGTGTTTCTGTCTTCCTTGCCCCCCCAACTCCTGGAGTGCATACTAATTAATGAGGTTTTACTGAACCTCCACAGCTAATAAATAATTGTAATAGAAGTTATTGAATATATGCTATGTGCCAGAGTAAGAGCTAATAATTCTCATTAATTAGAGATATTATCCTGCATCTGCTTTCCAGATGAGAAGACAAAAGATCAAGGGGGTAAAGTGACTCATCTAAGTTCATCTGGAGAAACATGACTGGTCAGAAATCTAACTCCAAAGCCAATATTCATAATTAGTTTACTACTCTGATATGGGAAACAGAGGCAGAAGAGAATTTATTAAATTTCCTTATTACCTACAGCCCATTGACAAGTCTTTGAAACAGGCAAAGTGACTTTCCTCTAGGAACTTAGCTGTAATGTTAATACTTTGCTAAGAGCAAAAGGCAATCTTAGCCTGACCCGCAGGTTCCTGTAAGTCTACTTTAACATATAAAAATTCCTCTGGAAACTTCCTTTATCTCTACCCACCCCTTCCCCAAGATACATGTTGGCAATCATCCCCCCAAACATATGATCCACTGATCACTGATACACATCTGAAGGGTCTCATGACTCAGGTTTTATTAGATAGTTTTAATAAATGACCTTTTCCCAACAATACCTAGCCCCCTTAAGGTCTTGGAAACCTTGCTTACAAAATTTCTTAGAGACTTACACTATCCCTAACCCCCTCCCAATTTGAAAGTATATAATGGGCCACTCTTCATGATCTCAGAGCAGCTCTTTCTGTCCATGGGTCCTATCCCTGTGCTTTAATAAAGCCACTTTTTTTGCACCAAAGATATCTCAAGAATTTTTTCTTGGCTATTTGCTTCAAACCCTAATGTCTTTCCTACATCATATACTATACTGTTTCTTATTGAAATTACGTTAACTTCACTTGCCTGAAACACAGAGGATGGAAAAAAAATAAGTATTATTCTAAACTCTAACAATTTTCCAGTATTAACTTATTAATGTCTTGTATATCCATCTCTGAATTTCTATTATAAGTCTCTTGGTTTCATAGATTCCATGAGCCACCTTCATCATGGCACAGACACAGCCCACAGTTGCATTACTGCCACCACTAGGTAGAAAGGTATGTCAGCACCTAGCAGGATTTCTGGGTTAACCCACAGTAACTTTGAGAAAAGGGAAGCTTTCTTTCCAGATTCCCCTCTTCAACTGCCTGATGCAACATTATTTAAATTTAATTACATCCCATGAAGGATCAGGGCTTTTCCACTTCCTAGGGGTTTTGTTACTGCTCTGCAGCTGGGAATTTGGGGGAGGGTGGGGTTCTGGTGAAGTGAAGAAAAATTATATTACAGCTTGTTTGCTTCTATTATGAGATGTAAGAGAAAACTGTTACATCTGGCTCCATTTCCTTGCCAAATTCTTTAATTGTTTTGTAATTTGAGAAAAAACAAAGGTGATGAAAGAAAACTGACAGAAATAACTAACCATAAATAAAACAAGCTGATAACAGAATCCTAAGTTCATCACCATGGCAATGCATATGTAAGTCTCTCTCCCTCTTTTTTTTTTTTTTTTTTTTGCATATGTATATTTCTAACTTCTGACCTCTATTACCACTGGAGCCTTTTTATGGAAACTTCAGATATTGGCTTTGTTACTCACCTGTTGGTGGGAAAAATATAAAGAGACCCATAGTTTTTACTCCCTGGGCTTGATAAATATCATGAGACAGAAACATACACTGCTTTATAATAATGTGATGTTCTTAGTACCTTCAGATTCTAGAGCTAGAAATCCTCTCAGCATATACTGGGGAAGGCAAATTCCCTTAAAGAGGCACAGATCTCTGAGAGACTCAAAACTAGAAAGGGCACATATTTCGCAAGCAGGTTCAGGAAGCCAGTATTCTGCTTAACAACCACTGTTACTGAGAACCAAGCAGAACCCTTTCATTTTCACAGCACCCCAGAGAGAGAGGCATCTGCATTCCCACTTTACAGAGAAGACAACTGAGAAGTTAGGACTCTTGCTCTGTTATTATTGCTAGAAAATGGCAAATTTGAAACTTTTACTTTCAAGGTTGTAAGTTATTGTTCTCTTCTGCCTCTAGTGGAAATATTTGGGCCATCATAGATTTTTTTTTTTTCCATCATAGATTTTTATGCAGAAGTAGCCTTTACTTCTGCATAAAAGTGAGACAGCACTTTTTAAAATGTTTATTTATTTGAGAGAGAGAGAGAGAGCGCGCGCGCGAGAGCGCGAGAGAGTGAGAGTGAGAGAGAGAGCGAGCAGGAGAGGGAGAGAGAATCTGAAGTAGATTCCATGCTGAGCCCAGAGCCTGATGCTGGGTTTGATCCCCCAACTACGAGATCATGACCTGAGTCAAAACCAAGAGTCAGACAGTTAATGGAAAGAGCCACTCACGTGCTCCTATTTTTAATTTTTTTGTAATGTTCCAACATGTATTAAAGCCAAGTTGAACTTTGCAAGCTTCACAGTACCAATGAGCACTGCTGTCTGGCCCGCGGAGAGCCTTCTCACATCGCACAACCTGGAAAAGCCACACACAGACTAAGCCCAGGGATGGAGAGTGTGGCAGATGGGGGAGTCCCAGCTCACTGGCTTCATGATGTAAAACCTCCTGGTCTGAGAGATTCAGGGCAGCTTTTGAAAATGAATCAGTGTTCCTAAGGCTAGAAGCTCAAACCAAGACCACTGCTTAGCTTTCTTCCACTAGAAAAAGGCCCACCTTAATGCACTCCTACTTTGCACAACTAAACAAAATCTAGAAATGGCTTTTGTTCTCCTCATTTCAAAGTTAATGTTACTTAATTCTTACCATACACCAGGCACTATTATTAAACACTTCATGTTATCCTATTGAATCTCACAACTACCTGTAAAATTGATAAAATGATTGTTCACATTTTACAGATAGGAAAAGTTAAACAGAGAGAGGGAAAGGTGCTGCCCAAGGTCATCTAGTTTTGAAAAGTAGAGCTGGAATTTAACTGCTGTCTGTCAGATTCCAGAAAAGGAGTTCTTATTTTTGTATGGCATTGGCATCCTCTGCTAAATGCCTACTGTTAGTCACACACAATCAAAGATCAATGAGTACCAAACTTTTAATTAAGTCCAGATATCTGAGCCATTTTGTGGTGGTTGTTGTTATGTTTTACTAGGACCATCTGTAAGTGTGTACAGAAACAGCATCTCCAAGCACAGTGAGGATTTGGAGCTTTCTCTGTTAACAACACTGGGCTCCTTGGCTGCTATCTGAAATTCTTCAGGTAGGGCACCATTTCATTTGCTTAGTGTTTTCTTCTCTCATCTTATCAGAAAAATGTACCAGGAAAGGAAATCATCCTCAGTGATTATCAATTTCTGATGCCCCTACCCTCTTTGTGACTGAGCAGTATGCATCATTTGCCGAAAAATTTAAGCATCACAATGACATCAGATCCATCTCTCTATCCTCAGTTATTGCAGAGGTCAGTCTAACAAAGAATAGGAGACAAAACCTTCGCTTATTTGTGTAAGGGGATCTCTATACAAAAATACACAAGTATTTCTAGGGAAGTCATAACTTGGAGGTATCTGACATGATAGAGAGCTGACTTCTGATGAAAGGAAATGGTGAGAATCATCAGTCATGGCGACCATGTGAACATTATATATATGTCAGGCGCTGTGCTGAAACTTTACATGGATAATATAATTTGTACTCCTCAATGACATAGGAGGGACATAATATTGCCATCACCATCTTACAGGTAAGGAAATTTTAGTGTGAGAAGATAAGCAACTTAACCAAAGACTCAGAGCTCTCAATGGTGGAAACGAAGTTTTAGGTCAAGTAATTGGAATCAAGAGACCACACATTTAGCCACTGCCTTTAAAAGAGAGTCACATAATAGCTTGTTATTTTTATTAATAACTCATTCAATCCACTTCTTCATTCATTCAATAATTTTTTGAGTGCATTCTTTGCTTTAGGTACTAATAGGGATATAAATTAGGTAGAGCCCTCCCCCAAGAATGATAATGTTTCCTTTTTTGCTGGACTACTATCTAAATCAGAATATAATATGAGAATTTTCACAGGTTTAGAGAAAATAGCAGTCACAGAAATCATTTGCTTTAGATATTAAGTTATTAAGGGTAATAAGATATATGCAGTAATTGGGACCTGGTCACAGTATTAGAGGACAATAGGAAAAGGGCTTTCTGCTCAATTTGATGGAGCACACAGGGAAATGTCAAGGGAGACTTCCTGGAGGTGGTGATACTGTGTTGTTAGTATGCTGCAAATCTAAAATGGACACGGACTTCATATAAAGGTCATACAGATCTAGTGACAGTATAAAATTTTTTTCTAAATCATTTTCTAGTACAAGGATAGAAAAACTTTGTAAAGGGTCAGATAGGAAATATTTTAGGCTCTAATGCCATATAGTTTCTGTCATAACTATTCAGTTCTGCTATGTGCTGAAAGCAGTCATAGACAAAATAAAAACAAATGAGCATGGCTGTGTTCCAATAAAACTTGACTTCTAAAACCAGGCCACAGGCTGAATTTGCCTGTAGTCTGTAGTTTGTTGATGCCTGTGGCAGCATGAAAAACCAGAACTCATGATAGTTGTATTAGTTTTACCTTCCCTTAAATTTAGGAATACCCACATGGCCAGTAGTACTTATTTGGGTAAGAAATTCTGGTAAATCAGATCAGCTTCTGATCCCAGCATGCAATGTGCCTAATTATGACTAACGCCTCCCATTTTTATCTGAGAGAAAACATTCTGTGAACAACAGATGGTGCTGCTATGGAGTCTTCAACATCCTCCTCAGCTGCAGATGTAACTTATATGGGTTGCAGGCTGAAAATGATCAACCAAGTGATGGCTTCTTGGGAAAATATTTAAAGATAGAAATATTCTGCAGATGGGAAATTCAGAACCATAGTTGATTTTCTCAAATAAAGAGTACCCACTAGTAAAAAAAAAAAAAAATCAAAGGCACTCATATGATACAGCTAGAAAAACCACTATAAGTGGGGGAAGCATAAGCAATTAAAAGTAGACACACCATGACAGCATTATCATTCCCAGAGTCCTCTTAAATTAAGACCCTGTGAAATTGGTTATCTAAACTATAAAAATTATTATAGAGTAAAATCATACAATTCTGTATTTATAAACACACTGGTGTAGAACCTGTAATTGCAGTTGCAGAAAGGTACAAATTTCCTCTAAGTTTTCAAAATCTCTCATATCAAGCCCTTGTTTTTGTGGCTGTCCATCAAAAAATGTTTACAAAAGGTCTAATAAATTTCTCAGCCAAGCCAAGAACAAAGTGTACATAGTTTGACTTCACATTAATTCTTACCTTAAACTAGCTTGGGTCCATAGAGATGACTCTTTGTTCATTTCACAAATATTTTATTTAGGACACACTCTAACAAAAGAGAGGAGCTACAGGGGTGCAAACATTAACTCAATAAAGTCATAACCATGAGAACATCCCCATTAGCTGGATGCCATTTTAAGCCGTTGTTAACCATGTGTTAACCCCTGCTCTGGAGATTAGCATTAGATTCCTTTGGTACAAAGAGGCATACAGCGAAGGAGGGAAAACTCTGGAACATGGCAGTAGGAGGGCATCAAGGAAGGGCAGACCTTAGATATCAGGAGAATGGGAGTCTGAAAAATCATAGGAAAGGACAAATTCTGGTAAAGGATCCTTCAAAGGAGAAGCAGTGACAAAAAAAGAGAAGTTTTTTGGTGACAAATAACCATGAACAATTTAGTCTTACAGTGTTCTCTACTCTAAGGAATAACAGTAAGACTGATTCGGCTTAGCTTACTTGGAGGGAGGTAACATGAGTTTATGGAGCTGACTCTGGGCTCATCTCTGGTATGTGCCTTGTTCTGTTTTTCCTCATTATCTATATTAAAGTGTTTTTTAACATTTTTAAAAGATTTTATTTGTTTATTTGAGAAAGAATGAGTGAGAAAGGGAGAGAGACAGAGAGCATGAGCTGAGGGAGGGGCAGAAGAAGAAGCAGACTTCCCACTGAGCAGGGAACCTAAGGTAGGGCTTGATCCCAGGATACTGGGATCATGATCTGAATCAAAGGCAGATGCCTAACTGACTGAGCCACTCAGGCGCCCCTATAATGAGGTGTTTTAGGTAAAACATGCATAAGTGTAAGTCACTGTTCAGGCAATTAAAAAAACATGCTATTGACTTAAGAGATGGGAAGTTTCAAGCAGAAAAGATGAACCTTCAAAAGGACAAATACCTAAAGCATAAAGGAATATAGAAAACAATTCCTCTGATAATAGAATAATAATAATAATAAACCACTTAGTACTAAATATAACCAAAGAAGTTTAAGACATGTACACTGAAAACTATAAAACACTGCTGAAAGAAATTAAAGATCTAAATAAATGAAAAAATCTGATTTTCATTAATTGGAAGATTGGATATTGTTGAGATGGCAACACTCTCCAACTTGATCTATAGTTTCCACACAATCCCTATTGGAAGCCAGCTGTTTTTTTTTTTTTTTAAATCAGAAATAGATACATAAAATTCATTACAAAAGGCAAAAGATTCCTAATTGTCCAAATAACCCTGAAAAACAACAACAAATGTGGAGGCCTCATACTTCTCTATCTCAAAACTTACTGCAAAACTACTATAACCTAATGTGGTGTTGGTACGAGAACAGACATGTAGACTGAGGGAACAGAATTGAGAGACAAGAAATAAGCCCATACACTGTGGCTGTTTTCCAACAAGGATGTTCAAACCATTCAGTGGGGGAAGAAGTATCTTTTCCACAAAAGGTGCCAAGACAATTGAATATCCACATGCAAAAGAATGAAATTGGCTCCCCATGTCATAACATATACAAAAATGGACTGAAAACCTAATTGGAAGGGCTGAAATTATAAATAATTATAACAAACCATAAGGTCTAAATGTAAATTACAAGTTATTAGGCTTCTTAGACAGGACACTAGAAACGCAAGCAATCAAAGAAAAATCAGATACATTGGACCTCATCAAAAAGCAAAAATGTTTTTGTGCCAAAGTACACTATCAAGATAACTCACAGAATAAGAATAAATAATTCAAAGACATGTTTCTTAAAAGGGCCCTTCCTATATCCAGAACATATACAAACTTTTATAACTGAACAATAAAATGACAAGCCAATTAAAAAAGCAAAGGGTTTGAATACACATTTCTCCAGAGAAGATATACACATGTGTAATAAGCACACAAAAAAGATGCTCAATATCATTAGTCACTAGGGAAATACATATAGAAACTGCAATGAGATACCTCTTTATACTCAGTTGGCTATTATAAGAATAACCATCAGAAAATATGAGGTGGTGTTGAGGACACAACAACTGGAAGCTCATAAGTTACTGGCAGGAATGCCAAGCAGTACAGCCACTTTTAAAAATAGCTTGGTGGGCAGCCCGGGTGGCTCAGCGGTTTAGTGCCACCTTCAGTCCAGAGCCTGATCCTGCAGACCAGGATTGAGTCCCACATCAGGCTCCCTGCATGGAGCCTGCTTCTCCCTCTGCCTGCATCTCTGCCTCTCTCTCTCTCTTTCTCTCTCTCATGAATAAATAAATAAAATCCTTAAAAAAAAAAAAAAACAGCTTGGCGTGTGGTTCCTTAATGAGTTAAACATAAAATTATTGTATTGCCCAGTAATTCCACTCCTAGGTATATACCCAAGAAGACTAAAAACATATGTTCACAAAAAACTTGCACATGAATATGTGTAGCAATGTTGTTGATGTTGTTGTTGTTTTTAATTTTGTTTTTTTTTTTAGCAATGTTGTTTAACACAACCAAGAAGTGGAAATAACTAAAAAATATCCATGAAGTGATGATCAATAAATAAAATGTGGTACATGCAAACAACAGAATATTTAATTTAGCCATAAAAAGGAATGAAGTACTGGTACATGCTATAATATGAATGAACCTTGAGAGCATTATACTAAGGGAGAGAAGCCAGACACTAAAAGCCATAGATGGTATGTTTCCATTCATACGAAATATAGAGAATAGACAAATCTATTGAGACCCAAGGCAGATTAGTAGTTGCCAGGGAGTTGGGAGAGGAGTCAGGAGAGAACAGATAGTAACTGTTGATGAATACGGGGTTGCTTTTTTGGGATGATGGAAATGTACTAGAATAGGATAATGGCAATGGTTACACAATCTAATAAATATACTAAAAACCATTGAAGTGTATGCTTTAAAATGTAAACTTTTATGTTATGTGGCTGGTATCTTTATAAATAGGACTATGATGATATGAATGGGATGATCATGGGCTCGAACGTATGAAGTCTAAGTATGCTAACAAGTGACTTTAGGGTATCTAAAAAAATAAATACATTTGTATAGCTTGATATCCTTTAAAGTGGAATAACCTAAATATGAAGCTTGATAAGGGTTTAGATAAACATATTGAAAAGGGATTCTGAAAAAATAAGCAAACAAACAAACAAACAAACAAAAACCCCCCAAAAACTAAAATATTGGAGCCTCGGGGCAAACACAGGGGACAGTGGTGCTCTACTGTGAAATGTCCTGTGCTATTCTCATTATCATCAGTCATATTATTGCTGCCTCAGAGAGAAGTAAGAGATGGGGATATCCTAGGTGGACAGTGGGAGGATATTCTTTTTTTTTTCTGATGAGCTGATCCTTATTCTTAACATAGGTTAGGAGCCTTTCTCTATTCACAGAGCCGCTAAATCCATTTGTACTTGAATCATCTATATATGGTGGATAGGAAAAGTTCTGTTTGGAATTTTGGTTGGTGGTGTAGTGCCTATCAGCATGCATCGATGGAGAGGTTGCTAGACCAGGAGAGGTGTCTCTAGAAGAGACTAGAAGTCACTGTGACATGGACAGCTTAATGAACATGTATTGTTTCTTTCTTCCTTTTTCTTTACTTCTTCCTTTCCTTGTGTCTTTCATTTCTTTCCATTTGACACTTGTATTCATAAAATGACTACCAGATTTCACTATGTGCCAGGCACTGTTCTAGGCAGTGGAGATCAAGAACACAAAACAGTAAAGTCCCTGCCTTCTTCCCCATGGAGGGATATATCAAGGGGAGGAGCCAGGAAAGACAGACTTGACTGAGGCATCATAAGAGCAATAGAAGATCAGAGAAGATCCAGGAGCTGTGTGTGTGTGTATGTAAGTGTGTGTGTGTGTGTGTGTGTGTGTGTGTGTGTGTGTGTAGGAAGGAGATGAGACTTCAGAAAATATGTAAATATTAGTATGCCCAGTAGTGATTAAGCACAAAGAAGACAAAGTCAACAAGGTTCAAATATTAGGAATGGCATTTTTCGCACTGGAAGGGCACTGAGGTTATGAGAATTTGAGCAGAGATCTGGATGAAGGAAGGGATAAGACTGACAGATGTCACAGTTACAATCTTCCAGGCAGCAAGAAAGTGCAAAGACCCTGGGGATGGTGGTGCGTTGCTTGTGCTACTGGAGGGGTTAGGGCTAAGGACTTAGGAAGTGGGTATAGGGACAAGGTCAGAAAAGATCTGGGGGAGCGGTCATGTTCAGGGATGAAGAACAAGTGTAATGGTTGAGTACAAGGATAAAGAGTGCAAGGGCAAGATGGCCAACTCACGAAAGAACACGGATACTATCTCATGACTGTTTTCTTCGTTGAAGCAAAGAAGATGACTCACAAAGGCAGAAAAACAACATGAAAAGTCGAGTGCAATCTTTATGTGGCACGCTAATTCCTGAGTCTTCCATACTGCACTTCAAAAGTATTGTACACCAATTATTAAGTCCCTGCTTGCTAAAAAAGGACCTTTTTTGCTCCATGGAGAAGTTCTCAGGCAGGCCCTGGTTTGGGCTTAAGTCAAAGGCAACCATGGGCCAAAAAGATGGAATCTATTAGTGATGTGTTATTTCAAATGACTCCTCCACAACCGAAGCCACTTGTCTGCACAAGCAAACAAATAAAATTGAGTCATAAACCTCCCTTCACTGACTCTGGGAGCAGGAGTGCTTGGTGATGTATCTGTGGTCTGAGGAATCTGAGGATAAATCAATGGACATAAAGTCAGCTCTCACAGGGCTGCCAGTGTGTCCCAGGCTCGCCCTCCTCAGACATTAGTGATGGCAGTAGGGTTGGGGGTGGGTGGGGGGAGGGAAGCCATCCTATAGCTTATCACCAAAGCAACTAGAGTGTGAAACAATTACTAGCATCTCTTCTCTGTCTGTTCACAGTTAACATCCTCACCTGGAATGCCCACTTCCCAGCTCTGTACAACTAAATCCTCCCTGTTCCTTTAAAGACTGGATCAGGGATGCCTGGCTAGCTCAGTGGTTGAGCGTCTGCCTTTGGCTCAGATGGTGATCTTGGGGTCCCGGGATCGAGTCCCACATTAGGCTCCCCATGGGAAGCCTGCTTCTCCCTCTGCCTAGGTCTCTGCCTCTTTCTCTGTATCTCTCAGGAATAAATAAGATCTTTAAAAAAATATAAAAGTAAAAAGACTAGATCAAATCCCGCTCCCCCCACCCCTGCCCCAGGCCTTCCCTATTTACACAGATAAGAAATACAACTTATCTGTACTTCTTTCTTAGGATCTGTGCAGCTGTAACCTTGTAGAACAGTTATGAGATGAAGCACAGTGGTTATGAGCTATAAGAGAGACTTAGTGGTTTTAAGTCCTGGATTCATCTCTGATTTGGTGTATCATCTTTTACTTATATTTTCTGTACCTAAGTTTTCCCCATCTGTAAAACTGATCTAATAATGATAGAAACCTTATCGGGCTTGTTGTGAAGACGGAATGAGTTAATGTATGTAGAACACTTAGAATGCTTCCTGGCTTCAATATGCTTATTGTTTCTATAACGATGATAATGGATATTTGTGTTTGGTTTCCACTTGACTATGAGACTGTAAAGTTCTTGATGGCAGTGATTACTTCTTGCCTGCCTGGGAAGTAGGGTTATTTAGCAGAAAGTCAGAATTAGACATAAGATTTTCAGTCCAATCACCTTTGAGTTTAGGCAATGGTGTAGAAAGCAAAGAACTTGAGCAGCAATTAATGAAAATTTAGCTCTTGAACAAAGTACCTAAAGATCATGCAACCAAAGAAAAACTGATGCCTCCAATAATATTAGACACAGTGAATGTGGCATACTGCAATGAGGTAGCTACAGAAATTAGGCAAAATAACACACATATTTCTATCTAGCATATCCTATTTCGAGCTCATTTTACTTGAGGATACAAGTACTATCAGATGATAGTACTTTACTTGATACAAGCCTATCAGATGCTAACCCTTCTAAGTCTCTATCCTCTACCCCACTCAGGAATGTCTTTATAGGCACCAAGCCAAGACCATGCCCTGCATGTAATAGGTGCTTGACAAATGTGTGTTTGATGGAATGAATGAAAAATTTGTAGCCAAGTATGTTAAATAGTAAATAGGTTTATAAAATCCAGGGCTATAAAATACCACGACATTTGCATCTAGGCTGACAATCTGAGCACATCCTGTTTTGCTGATGGACAAACATACTCTACATCCTATTTTACTGAAAAAAAAAAAATCCCATGGAACAGATGTTTTCCTTTAGCAACAGTCTGTGATCAAAGATGATACTGTACCTTGTGCAAGGTAATACCGTATTTAAATGCTCCTGGGATATTAAATATTCCCCAAAGCATTACGCATAGTTCCTGTATTTGGGTTTATGTATTTACTTAGGACTTTAAACACCTGATTTTTGTCTTTTGACACTGGGAAGGGAATGGGGTGGTGAAAAAGGACACATGGTCTAAACTTCTGGTCTGAGCTGGCAATTTTCTAGGTTGAAAGCACCTCTAAATAGCTCAGGGCAGAAGTAAATTTTGGTATGCTGTGATGCTTACCCAGAGAGGGAATTTTAGAACATTATTTAAAGTTCTTCTAGATGTTCTGGAGCAGTCACCACCTCCTGCAGGATCACAGGATCTGCTCTACTGGTCAGTAGCCTCTTTCTACTCCCCAGTCAGTGATAGTCATGTCACCCACCACCACCAGCGACCATTCATTAAAGCTCTTTGATGATCATCATTTATGAGGGCTCACCTCCTCATCTGATCCTCCCACCAGAGTTAAGAGGCAGGGCTTATTCTCCCAATCTTATATATATGGGAGACCAATTGAGAGGGACAGTGACTTGGCTAAGATAACATGCCCAGTGGGTGGCCAAGCCAGCTCCGTTTACAAGCAAGACCAAACCTCTCAAACCATAACTTAATTCCAATATTCAATTTCCTCTACAATTATAGTCTTTGGCTTTTATGCTTTTTTTTTTTTTTCTCCTTTGCTTGCTCAGCAAGCTCTTCCTTTCGGTTTTTTCATGAACCAGCTTCGATTCAATTTGGAATTTTCACTAATCAAAACACTAAATCTATTTGAATCGTGGTTAGCTCAAAATGCATGAAGTACTACCTCAAATTTACCATGTGCCACACCTATCTGATGGTGTCTTTTCCCTTCAAAGACTTTGCAGGGTATGCCATGGCTAAAAACCCAATATCCATTCCACGAAGCTGATCTTATCCATAGTGTCAGTGAGAGGCTCAGGGACTGGGGTATAGGGTAGGGTGCAAAAGTAACTGGGGTCAGTAATATATTAATATAGGGCTTCTTATGGTTTCTGGGGGAAAAACATTATTTGGGGAGTCAGGCTATTTGTCTGTCACTGGACACAAATAAGGAAGCAGTTAGACGCAGTTGCTCCTGGTCACCATCCTATAGCCTGGAAGGGAACCAGCACAATGCTATGGGTGAGAGACCCAAAGTCCAAAAAGAAGTAAGTCCATGATGACACAAAGAGCTACTGAATTAACCAAATATGGTTTGTGACTTGCCTCAGGATCATCTGTCAGATGAGAAAATAGGTTTCCTTCTTGGCCAAATCAGTTTAAATCTGAATATTTGATACTTCCCACCAAAAGCATCATAATCATCAAAGATTTTAGTCGTTTTTCATTTACAAAGGCCTGAGTCCTTGAAGCTAATTTTCAGTTTTCCTATTCTTTATTTATTTAAAAATCCTATCAACATTGACTCCGTCTTTTAGTACAGCAATTCCTCTTTAGAAAACATCTCTGTAAGAGTGGTTCTCAATCAGGGTGATTTTTCTCCTCCTGGGGCAATCTGGGACATCTGCCATTGTCAATAATTATTTTCAGTTGTCACAACTGAGGAGGGGAGGGTGCTACTGGCATCTCATGGCTAAGGAGGCTGCTAAATATCCTCTAATGCACAGACTGTCCCTACAACAATGACATCCATCCTCAAAGGTCAATAGTGCTGAGGTTGAGAAACTTGCTCTTGAAAGATGCACAAGACTGGTCATCGTAATTGCCTCTGTGGAGGTGAAATGGGTAGCTGCAGCAGTCAGTACCCAAAACTAAACAATTACCTTTAAATAAATCATTACATTAATTATATAGTGTTAATAAAGGTGGGTAATTTTTTAATTAAAAAAAGTAAGACACAAATGCAATTTTTCTTGTTGGAAATACGATGTATTTCTTCCTGCAAGATAATGCCATACTTCAACCAGTCACTTGTCCTAGGATTATACCAAAGATCTCCTGTTGATTTTACCTCTTAGATTTCTCTCCACTAAAATGCATTTTCCCTGTGCTATTTCTTTGCTTAAAGCTTATGATGGCTACTAGTGTCCACTAGGCTAGATACTTTTCCTGCCCTTCAAATCATGGCTCCATTTATGTCTGTCCCATATTATTCCTACCTGACAACATCATATTTCACAAATTTTCAAGGTCTAGACAAAATTTCATTTCTTCCATAAAGTTTTTTCTAATCACTTCAGTCCATGATGATGATGATGGCGATGAATGATTTTGCCTTCTATTGCATTTAGTGCCAGAGAACTCAATGGAATCATCTGAAAATCAATCAGCATTAGGACTTCCCTCAAGGATAATGGAATCTACAATGGAGGTTAAAGAGCCATATTCTGTATTGTTCTTCCACTACCCATAGAATCTACCAAAGTAGTATGTACACTGGCATTCAAAATACTTGCTAATAAAATACACACATGCACATACAGATGTATATATGGCTGCTGGCCCTCTAACTAAGGACATTAATGTTCTGAGAGGGAAGAAGAGGAGAAGAAAAATGACCCCCTCCTCCCCCAGCACTTGTATATGTAACACAGATTCTGACAACAGATCCATCAGAATCCCCTTCTATAAGTAATGTCTCAGAGAACCACACTATCTGACCCCGAATTTCCCAATTATATTTTATGAGATGTTAACAAGGATTCCAGAGAGATGAGCACCATGGTCAACCTAATTGGGCAAATAAGTTAAATAAGATAAAATAATGTTTCTCTACTGCAGAAATTCTCAGAATATGCTAATGCTAACATCTAAGAGGGGGGTAGAGTATGCTGTGTTTTTAAAATGGATACCACTCAGACATTTTGAAGAATCCTTGACAGTTTTTAAAATGCTGACCTAGACTAACGCTCCCATTTTTCAAATCAAGAAACTGGCACTGATGGGACACACTGGCTAATTAGCTACAGAACCAGGAGCTGAAGCTGGGTTTCCTGCTGTGGACTCCTTCCTCACAGCCTTTATTTTGTGACCTCAACATTCAAACTCTCTACACCCCCCATGCAGGATTCTACTGTCCACACAAGTTTCCCTTTTCAAATCTTGGATGATAAGCTGAGCGTGTGTGATCCCCATTTGCTGGATGGAAAAACTGAGGTCTCAAGAGGCTTAGTGTCTTGGTCCCAACCATGGCTCAGGGGCAAGGCTGAGACTAGGAACCTGAGGCTCTTGACTCCATGTTAATCCACTGCTCTTAGTACATTTCTTTTTCTTTTCTCTGTAGCAACAGAAGTGACTTTTTGATAAAGCCTGGGTATAGGGAGGCATAATCTACTGTCCCTTGGTATTAAAACACACAGGACTCTCATTATATTATTAAGTATTTCATTTCAAGGGATACATACCTAAATAAAAAATATATATATTATCTAGAACGATGGGATACTAAAGCAAGGAGGGACTTGAAGAACTATATGGTTCAACCTCCTTATTACATAAAGGAACTGATGTGCTAAAAGGAGAAACGGAAGATACAGAGTTAGTGGCAGATCCAGCACCTGACCACGTCACCCAGTCAGAAGATTCCATGTGCCAGCTGTGTGACCCTAAGCAGGTCATTTCACCTTGCTCAGATCTTCCCTTTCCTAAAATGGGAGGCTATTCATATCCAGTTCTCAGTGTTAAGATTAAGGGAGACAAAGGAAAGGTAATTTAACACAGTGATAATAGCAGTGATCAGTATTACTGGTACTATTATTAGCTTTATGCATGTACATGTTGAAATTCATAACTCAGAATATTATCATTGGTTATCATCATTGCCATCACTTCCTGATAAAACATCCCTGAGCTCATATTTATGGGGAATATGTTGTCCTTGTCTAGCATAGTTACTTTTCTCCTTGGCCTTTTCACAAACCCACGTTTTACCCTCTTGGCCAAGTGTAAAACCAGGCTGACCTTTATTTTTGTTTTGTTACCGCCAACACTGTACTTATTTCTCACTGGGTGGGAACAAAACTCAAATATCTCCATGGGCCAAACGGTGAGTGGTGATGCCTAGGGTGATGGCAGCATACACACGTACCCAAAAACCTTTCAATTCAACATTCTCAAGACTGTGGGATGGCAAACACACTTCATGAGATGCCCACATGCCCAATAATGCAGAATAAGTAATTTTTAACGTTCACCCTTAATAAATGTCCTTTTGTTCTCTCCCAATCCTTTGCTGGATTCTTCTAGTCGCTAGGCAATGCTATAATGATAATGTCCTATCCCCTTCTGAGGAAAGCGGAGTTGTTACAATTCAGAAAATACTACTTTCAGGAAATGAAGAACGTGTCCTCTCTGGTCACACACAGCCCACCCTTTGCTCTGAAACCTTCAGAAGCTCTTACATTGGTTTATTTGGAAGGATTAGACTGAGAAATGTGGGTTGTAGGGAGACTACCATCCAGGTCTGGATATTCCAGACTTGCAGGGGGAAAATGACAAAATTGAATCTCATAGTCTGGTAGCTTAAGTAATTCTCTTCCTTGAAAGTTAAACTGACATCCAGGTAGGGTGAGTAATCTGTGCAAAGTTCCCACAGGAGATTAGTTATGGGGCTGAGGATCAGAAGCCCAGTCTTTACTAGTGAGGTTAGCTTTTCACTGCACAACATTCAGATTTCTCCTCTGACTAGGGAAAGGAAAGATAATGATACAACTTGCCTGTTGCTTCTCTTTGATATTCTTGCTAATACCAACTAGACCAGGGGATATCACTTTGAGTAAGTAACCACTCCTTGTTTACTTGAAGTTGAGGTCACCCTTTTTACTTCTGTAATACACACACATCTTGTTCCCCAAAAAGAATTAATTTAGAAAATCCCACTTCACTGGAATATACGCAGCTGAGCTTTCCAAGCTGCTCCTTGAAGAGATGTTGTTAATCTCTTAAATCCTTTAATGACAAAATTGTAGTGGAAATGGAGCCAGTCCACCTTTTGGACAGACTCCACAGGGTCTTCCAGAATTTGTACAAGTTTCCCTACATTCACAGAAAATCCACTTCGTTGGCCACTTTTTGGATGCTTGTCCTGACAGTAGAGCCATAGAAGTGGGTTCAGCAACTGCCAGCTCAGAGCATCAAAGACTATCTTTGGGTCCCTAGTGGATATGACAGACATCACCTACGATAAGGATCACTCGAGTACTTACTGTGTGTGAAGTCATGAGACTGGCACTTGGCCTAGCCTCTTACTTTTATTATCCTATTTAATCCTCACAACAAACCCATCTGTTAGGTATTATTATTATCTCTAGTTTGCAGAAAGGGATCCTGTGGCTCAGAGAGAGTTAGTGACTTGCCCAGAATAAAGATGCCCAAACTCTAAATGGATTAGACTCCCAGCACATGTCCTTCACAATGTTGCAATGCTGTCCCAAGTTTCCAGACAAGTACTATAAACCAGGAGTGCTGTTTTACTGAACTTTCCAATGAAAAGGACCTGCAATCACATGATATTTAAAACTGAGTAGCACATAGCAAGCATCTGTTGAATGAATGAATGGATTCTTTTACATTCTTTCATCTACATCATGCTTGTCGGAGGGGGCACCCGGTTGTCATGACTGATGTATATGTGTGTTGCTACGTACATGTATTGGGTAAAGGTCAGTGATCTTACACTGTGCTGGACAGCTCCTTACAGGGAAGGATTTTCTGATTCAAAACATAAATTGTGCTGAGGTTGAGAAATCCTAGTCTACATGTAACCAGTGAGGGTTCTTGCTGATATAAAAGCAGCTATTTCTATCTAGAGATGTATCTTAGAATTAGAATCTCATTTGATTTCTGTATCTGTGACCTGGCCTTGCCTTCATCTGGACTTCAGGCTTTGGTCTACATCTTGGATACCTGCTTCTATTTTCCTGAATTCACATACCTAGTCACATGGTCCACAGATTCTACTTTCCAAAGATGGAGGACTAGTACCTAGATCTCCTATTTTGGAATTCTTGCTCTGTTGTTGCCCTGATTTGCTGTGATTCCCTGGACAATTCTTTCTTTTGAGTCAGTGCTTTCAGGTAGCCAAGTAGAGGTCATGAGGTCAGTTATTATTAAGGAGATAGCATAGAGTAGAGGTTAAGGTTTGCTCTAAATTCAGACCAAGTGGGAGTGCTAGTTGTGTAGCTTATTAGCTTCAAGACAAGTTACTCCATCTCTCTGAGGCTCACCTTACATTTTTTCCTACCTGTAATAGAGGGATAATAACAGTGCCTACTTCCGCTGGGTTTCTAGAAGCAATACCTGAATTAATACGTGTAATGCACATTACCTGACAGTATATGAAAGAGTGTTTAACTTAATCTTTTCCAGAAAGCTGGTCACATTTATACAAGCTGGTTTCAGAAAGTCAGGTTGCACTCATATAATGCAGATAAATCATTCTGATAAATTCTGGCATTTGGATGTAAAATTCAAAGGTTCTTATGTTTAATATATCCACTGCAAACTAAAATATCTTGAAAGGCAAGCCAGTTATTGTAAATAGGAGAAATGGTTGGGTTAGGACAAAATGAAGTGGCGAGGGTATGTCCATCTGGGGATGGTGTATTTTGCCAAAAGGCATTAAAAATAAACATCCTCTGCTTCCCAAAACACACACACACACACACACACACACACACACACACAGACATTTACATATGCCTGTATGTATGTGCACGCACACGCGCACGCACACACACACAAATCCCTCCAAAGTGAACTTGTTGTCTTATAATTTGTTAACACCTCGCCAAAGTTTTAGTAACTTTTAGTCTATAAAGGTATCCTCTTTTCCATATAAGTTACATATAGTCACTAGTATACAGTGAATTCTCTCCCTTCCCCTCATCTCTTCCAACATCAACTATTTGGCACTCAATCCTGGAACTTCTATTAGTATGGCTTGTGTTTAAAGTTTTAAATACTCTGTGGGGATCGGGAAAATATATGTTTTACATCACCAATTTGGCTGTAGGTATGCTGGGGAGGAGAGGGAGTGCCTGCACACAGTAGGCATGCAAATAAACCTGATTTCCCCCCTAACTTTGCCATTAATATTTTCTCTACTCTTGTGATCAACCTATCTTGAAATATACTGTACTTTTTATGTTCACCAGCCTTTGAAACCTTTGGCATTTCAATAAAGGCAAATGTTTGCACTGATGATTAAAATCTATCACTTAACCAGTATATAATGAATATTCAACAGATGCCTGGCATAATGTTAGTCACTTTTCAAGGAATAAAATATGGAGCTATATAGCACTATCTCAGTCCTCAGAAACAGCATGCTATTATAGAAAGAAATGTGACTTTAGGAACAGAAAGATCTGGTTTCAATTTCTGGTTTCCTCATTTGCCAAGTCTGTGACCTTTGGTGAGTTATTTAACTTTTCTAAGGCTTCATTTTCTTGTATGTAAAGTGTGTATGTCATGATTTTTACTTTGTATGGTTGCTATAAAGAAGATTAAATGGCATATGCAAGGTTAGCAGAGTTCCTGACACACTTTAGGGATGCCATAAGTGGGAGATTTCATTTCCCCTTCCTTCTTATAGTGCCTTCCTCCACTGCCCTCTATCCATGCTAAGGATTGAATTTATGATCTCTGCAAGACCAACACACTTAAAAAAAAAAAAGTTCCAACAGAAATCCAAGAATCACAACTGATTCCTCTCTATCTCTTTTCCCTATACTCTCAGTGGTTATCTCAGCAACTCTAGTCAACTATACCTCCAAAATACTTCCCATATCTCTCTATTCCCCATCTTCTCTGCTACCAACCCAGTTCACAGTTGTCATCATATTTCTCTCTTGAACCACAGAGCAGGTCTCCCCAATCTCCCTGTGGTCCATTTTTTTACATATCAGTGGCAAAAAAACAACATAGGTCCTTTCTCATCTTAAAATCCTCCCCTGAGGGGCACCTGGGTAGCTTAGTCAGTTAAGTGTGAGATTCTTGATTTTGGCTTGGGTCATGATCTCGGGGTCATGAGATCAAGTCCTACATCCAGTTCTACACTGGGCATGGAGCCTGCTTAAGATTCTCTCTCTCTCTCTCTCTCTCTGAAAACAAAAATCTTAAAAAATTCTCCTCTGACTCCCTAGCTCATTTAGGATAAAGCCCCAGCCTATCAACATTACCTACACAGTTTAGCTCATAGTTGTCATAATTAACAAATTGTACTTAGCTTGTACAACTCTTTCCTTTCCAACCACATTAGCCTTATTTGGGCTCCTTGAGAATATCAAGCTGATTGCCTTAGAACCTGTATTCATATTTCTTCAGTTTGAAAGATCTTCCTCTTTATTCTTACCATGGTTAACTCCTTTGGGTCTCAGAAATATTCTCTATGACAACATCCTATCAATTAGACCCTCCTCTGTCATCTGTCTTCTTCACAGCTCTTAAAAAATAATCGATACTTGTTTTTTGTTGTTTACCTCCCTGACTAGACTGGTAACTCAATGGAAACAAGAAAATGTTGATCTTTGGAAAAAATGTATTACTGAGCTTATAGTCTCCCACCCAGCACCTACGGGGTGCTCAAGACATCCTTGTGGAAAATGTGAACTGACTGCCATCAAAACTGTGTATGGTCAGCATGCTGGTGACAAGGCAAATGGGTAAATACACATTTCTGCATGACTGTTTCTATGATGGAGAATGTGGCCCATCAGGATTTGACCAGCACTTTCGTATCTGATAAGACCAAGCAGCAAACTATTATGCAAAGTAAGGATCAATGCTTTTTAAACCAATCATGAGTTTAAAGTCCACCAAGGCACAGAAGCATTTAAGGTCTAGGATTATTAACTAAATATTCAGGGAGAAGAAGTAGGAGTTAAACGTCAACTTAAGTGATGTGGCTTGGGGACTCCTGGCTGGCTTAGTTGGTAGAATATGCAACTCTTAATCTCGTATCACGTGGTTGTGAGTAGGAGCCCCACGTTAGGCAGAGAGATTAAGAAAATGTAAAAAGAGTAAAATTACATAACAGGGCTTGGCTAAGGCTATACATACAAAAGGGAAGACCTCTCTTGGAAGATATCCACAGTACTGCCACAAACATAGGTATAGAGGAGGAAACAAAGCAAAACAAAAAACATTTAGTGTAACAATTACTTCCCTCAAAGAAAATTTTAGAATTCTTACCCTTAAATAATTTGCTATTAAATAGAGGGATAAATCATAAATAAAATATTTATTTATTATACTAGTTTCCTATCACCTGAATGCTGAGCATCTGCTAGAGACTGTGCTAACTGCTTTACAAACACACATAAGTTCTTCCTCATTTGTAGCCATACCAAGTGTGGAATAATGAAACAATATGACATCATGGTCAGGCATATGAACTTGGGAGCCGGGAGTCTAGGGTCAAAATTCTAGATGTTTATAAAGCTTTGGCCAAATTAGAAACCTCTCAGAACTTGTTAGTCATATTTTAAAAGGATGCTGTATATGTAAAATAGAAAATATATTATTCACTTAATGTTCTGCATGGTGCTTATATGATTCTTGACTCCATGAGCTCATATTCACATTTTATAATTGAGGAAAATGAAGCTTTGACAGGTTCAGCAATTTATCTGAGACCTATGTGGTCCCAAAGACTCTGGTTTTTCCAATATACCTTGTTGCCCTTCAAATGGAATCAATCTTTTGAAATGTGTCAGATCAGGAACTCATAAAAAGAGACAGGCCCAAGTGTGCCAAGTTTGGCAGACACATTTCTCTTTTTTCCTACAGCTCTCAGAAGCACCACTCAACACAAAAAGGTCAGACACAAATATGGGTAGAGTAAGTGGTGTCTTTTTACTACAATTTTTGAAGGACGGTGTGGAAGTCTTCATCGGGGTCTCCCCAAAGGCTCTATTTAAGGGCCAAAAATTATTATTTTGATTTTTGAGTCCCCTACAGTCCTTTGTCATAATACACACACCAACTGAGTTTAATATGTGAAATTATTAGCTGTTACTTACAGCTTGATTAGAATTAAATTCCAATTAGGAGTTACTTAGAAAAGAATTAAGAATGGAACAGAGAAATTGAAAAAGATAAAAGGATAGTACAGACCTTGAAAAATTGGGCTAGGGCAAGACATTACAATAGAGGGCATGTCTGTCTTCCAATTCCTTCCTTCCTTCCTCTCCTTCCTCCATTACTGCCCTCCTTTTCTCTTTTTCTCTATTCATGCATTCAATAATAATTTATGGAGCACCTGCTCTGGGCCATAAAACTTATCCAAATGTTTAACACAATGCTAAACAAACAGAAGCAGCTCAGAAACATTTTTAAAAAGTGTTACATAAGAGGTGATGCAGGGCAAGAAGAAATGAAGGTGGCTTAATTCACATGAAGTTTGCAAACTTAATTCAAATTAAGTCCGCAAACACTTGCTAAGTGCCTGTTTTATATAAGAAACTGAGAACAGGGCAATCACAGAGCTCTGAGAATAGAGATGAGAGATTGAAATGATAGGAAACTCACAGGGGATATTGCCTGTCAGTCATGAAAGGGAAGTCTCTAGGTACATGAAGTAAAAGTCATTCTGGACCCTCATCCTTGAATATTCCAAGATATTGGAGTTAGTGAAGTAAGGTATTAAAAAGAAGGCAACAAACACAAAAGAAGGGCATATTCAATGCCAAATGCTGGTCAGTTCTATTTGAAATACCAACTTTCCATTGCAATTTTTCTCATCTGCTCTTCAAATACTTATTTTCTTCCCTTACTTGTTGAAAAAGATTGATTATTTATTTATTTATTGGGGGGGAGGAGAGAGAGAAAGAAAGAGAGCACGCATTTGTGTGCAAGTGTGAGCAGGGCGAGGGGCAGAGAGAGAGGGAGAAAGAGAATCCCAAACCAATTCCCTGCTGTGCAGGGAGCCTGAAATGGGCCTCTATCCCACAATCCCAAGCTCATGTGAACCAAAATCAAGAGCTAGACGCTTAACCAAATTAGCCACCCAGGTGCCAAACCCTTCTTTTTAAAAAAGACTTATTTATTTGAGAGAGAGAGAGAGAGAGAGAGAGAGCAGGCACACAAGCTTGCTTTCTTCCTTAAAAAAAAAAAAAATAATAATAATAAAGTGAATTGCTCTAAATGACATCACTCTAACATCCAGTGGAATCACCTTAAGCCAATCACTTAACTTACCTTATTCAAGGACAATTATGTCAAATATATTATTCTAAAGACCCTGAAGATCTGAAAAGCCAAGGAAAATTTGTTAACCAAGATTCCTCTGGAAGCATACCAAAGCAGGCCCACAGAAACTCAATAGCAAGGAAAAACACATAATATCTCCTTTAAGTTAGATCTTACAAGAAGAAAGGTCAGCATACTTCTCCAGGCCTAGAGCAGGGTAGTGGCAAGGAAAGGCATGAAAGCAGAAATGCCTCTCTTCTGGCCACTGACTTTACTGTTTCACTTTCTACTCATTTGGGCATCCCAAATGGGCATAAACATTTTCTTCCTTCCATCATGTTGTCAATAACCTATTTGCAGCATAAAATAGAACAAGTTAAGGCAGCACTCCTACTCATTTTACCCTGAAAGTCAGTCAAAGAAAATTTTTAGGAAGATACTAAAAATAAGGTTTTATAAAAAATGAAAAATCTGAGTAGACCAATTAGTAGTATAGAGATTGAATTTCCCAACAAACAAAAGTTCAGAACCAGATGGCTTCACATCACTGGTGAATTCTACTAAATAGCCAAAGGATATTTAATACCTATCTTTCTCAAACTCTTCTAAAAAACTGAAGAGGAGAAAATTCTTCCAGAGTCATCATCTTTGGCTAGTATTACCCTGATACCAAAACCAGACAAGTATCCCATAAAAAAATTATAGGCCAATATTCATGATGGACATAGTTGCAAAAATTTTCAACAAAATATCATCAAACCAAATTCAAAAAGACAATTCAACAATTAAAGGGATCTTTCACAAATGTGATTTATTCCAGTGATGCAAAGGTAGTTCAACATCCACAACCAAACAACGTGATACACTATGATAACATAATGAAGGATAAAAGCTACATAATTTTCTTAATAAAAGCAGAAAAAAATTTGACAGAATTCAACATCCATTCTAAAAACTCCCAAAAAAGCAGATGTAAACAGTATATACCTTAACATAATAAAAGCCATATATGACAGGCCCACAGCTAATATCATACTCAGTGGCAAATAGCTGAAAACTTTAGCTCAGGAATGAGAAAAGGATGCATACCCATGCCACTTTTATTCAATATAGTATTGGAAGTCCTAGCCATATCTATTAATTAGCCAGGAAAAAGACCAAAAAAAGGTATCCAAATTTAAAAGGAAGTAAAAATGCCACTATTTGAGGATGACATGCTTTGATATATGAAACCCTAAAGACTCCACTGAAAAACTATTAGAACTTCTAAACAAATATGGTAAAGCTGTAGGGTAAAAATCAATATACAAAACTTTTGGTGCCTTTATACACAAACAATGAACTCTTAGAGAAATTAAGAAACCAATTTCATTTACTATTATAAGAAAAGAAATAAAATGCCTAGGGATAAATTTAACCAAGGAGATGGAAGACCCATATATCAAAAACTATATGACATTAATGATAGTAAGTAAAGGCACAGATAAATGGAAAAATATTTCATGATCATTAATCAAAAGAATATTATTAAAAAGATCATATTAACCCAAAGGAATTAGCAGATTCCAATCCCTATCAAAAGTCCAGTGGCTTTTTTCACAAAATTAAACAAACAATCTTAAAATCTGTATGGAGCCACAAAAGGTCCTGAATAGCCAAAGCAAAGTGGAAAATGATGAACAAATCTGG
Organism: Canis aureus; assembly: GCF_053574225.1. Classification (NCBI taxonomy): domain Eukaryota; kingdom Metazoa; phylum Chordata; class Mammalia; order Carnivora; family Canidae; genus Canis; species Canis aureus. The sequence goes on from NC_135614.1 coordinate 55,295,192, forward strand.
AGGCATCATGCCCCCTGATTTCAAACTATAATACAAAGCTATAGTCATAAAATCACTATGGGATTGGCCTAAAAATATATATCAATGGAACAGAAGAGAGAGCCCAAAAATAAACCCACGGATATATAGTCAATTAATTTATTAGGAATAAAGGAATCAAGAATATAAAATGGAAAGGACAGTGTCTTCAGTAAATGGTGTTGGGAAAACTAGACAGCTATACGTAAAAGAATGAAATTGGACTGCTATCTCATACCATACACAAAATGAACTTAAAATGGATTAAAGACTTCAATGAAAGACATGAAACCTAGAAGGAAATATAAGCAGTAAGCTCCCTGATATTGGTCTTGGTAATGATTTTTGTGGAAGGGCAACAGAGGCAAAATAAACAAGTGAGGCTACATCAAACTAAAAAGCTTCTTCACAGAGAAGGAAACCATCAATACAATGAAAAGGCAATCTACTGAACAGGAGAAGATATTTTCAAATCATGTTTCTGATAAAGGATTAATGTTCAAAATATATGAAGAACTCATGCAACTCAGCAATAAAAAAATCTGATTAAAAATGGACAGATGATGTGAGTGAAAATTTTTCCAAAGAAGACACACAGAGGGCCAATAGGTCCATGAAAAGGTGCTGAACATCACTAGTCATCAAGGAAATGCAAGTCAAAACCACAATGAAATATCACCTTATACCTGCCAGAATGGCTATTATCATTAAGAAATAACAAGTGTTGGTGACAATGTAAAGAAAAGGGAGCCCTCATGCACTGTTGGTAGAAATGTAAATCAGCACAGCCACTATGGAGATGGTGCCTCAAAAAATAATAAGAAGAAATACATTATCTGATTTCACTTATATGTGGACTTTAAGAAGCAAAACAGATGAGCCTAGGGGAAAGGAGGGAAAAACAAAATACAAAATCAGAGAGGGAGACAAACCATAAGAGATTCTTAATCATAGGAAACAAAGTGAGGGTTGCTGAAGTGGAAGCGGGTGAGGGAATGGCGTAACTGGGTGATGGGCATTAGGGAGAGGGCACGTGGTATGATGAGCACTGGGTGTTATATACAACTGATGAATCACTAACCTCTACTTCGGAGACTAATGATATACTATATGTTAATTAACTAAATTTAAATAAAAATAAAAGTTAAGTAAAAAGAAAATAAATATATGATCTACTAATTTTCCTTTTGAGTATTTATAAAAAAAAAGACAGAGACACTAATACAAAAAGATATATGCACCCCTGTGTTCACTGCAGCATTATTTATGCTAGCCAAGATAGGGAAGTAACCTAAGTGCCCACTGATGGATGCACAGATAAAGAAGATGAGATATGTATTTATAGTGGAAAACTACTCAACCATAAAGAAGAACAAAGTTTTACATTTATCAAAACATGGATGAACCTTGAAGACATCATGCTAAGTAAAATAAGTCAGACAGAGAAAGACAAATACCATGATTCACTTATATGTGGAATTTAGAAAATAAAACAAATAAACAGAAAAGAAATCATAGATACAGTGATAAATTGGTGGTTACCAGAGATGAAGATCGTTGGGGGATAAGTGAAGGGGATCAAGAGGTATAAACTTCCGGTTATAAATAAGTCATAGAGATGTAATATAGTGCATGGTGACCACAGTCACTAGTATTGTATTGTATATTTGAAAGTTGCTAAGAGTATAAATCATAAAAATTCTCATCACAAGAAAATAAGTTGTGACTTTGCATGGTCACCAATGATACCCAGATTTACTGTGGTGATGACTTGGCAATGTACACAAATGTCAAATCAATATGGTGTATGCTTGAAACTAATGCTACATGTCAATTATACTTCAGTAAAAATATAAATATTCAACCAGGCATCAAGATGTAATTGATGTGAGATTCCAAAATAAGAGATCAGATCAAAATAAGCCAAATTTATGGAGGAAATATCCACGAACACACTCACTGGTTTCAAGAAGATGCAAACATCAAGGAAGTGGAAGAGAGGGCATTTGCAAATGGAAATTTTTGGAGGGGGCTGCTACTTTCTAACCTCAAGTCCATTGAAACGAGGTTTGAATGAATTGGATCTGAGATCTTGCTATGTGTTTCCTATGACCAGGGGAATATGGAGAGTAGTGGAAGTAGAAGAGAGCTGCTCTTAGAATCTGTCAGGGAAAGGGTGTAGATTACTTTTCAGAAATAAGACATGGTTCAAGTGGGATAGAGATTGCTGTGCTTGGTGATATCAGAAGCCCTCTCCAAAGGGACTTCTTGGAAGACAAGAGGTTTCTGTGCAGAATGGAAGGGAGTCAGTGAAGCACCCTCTCCAGGGATGGAATGCTTTGCCTCTTTCTGTTCATAGGAGTTGTGAGAGACGTACTGTGCTTCCAGAACTGAGAAGCTTAAAACAATCCAGAAGATGCCCCATGAGGAAAGAAGTCAGCTAAATCACCTACTGGTCCTAGATGGCATAAAGTCACCCAGACAAGTAACAGCTGTCCCAGCCTCAACCACCACTAACTACCCTAAGTAAGTTCTAAAACTATAGCCAACAGCTAGCAAAAACCTCTGAAAGAGGTTTAAAACGTTGATCAGTATCTTAGATGAGATATTTAAAATTTCCAAACTGAGTCTGTATTTGTCTCTTTAAATACTACCATGATGCTTATAATTTTTAAGTGGGTAGAAAATCCACTAGGAATTGCCCAAGTTTTCATGAGAGGGATAGAGGAAAAAAGCATCCTTAACTTATGTTCCAAAGAATAGTGCAGACTATTAAGTTGCATTTTAATGATGAGTTGTGCTTATTTAACATATCAGTTACATATGTGTTCAACAAATATTTGTTGGGTACCAAGTCTGTGGTAGACAAATGAATACAATGGTGAATAAATCCTACAACAGCACTCCTGCCTGCAAGGAGCTCAAAAGGCAGTGGGATAGGATGGGCACTGCCTTGATATAATCTGTACTCTAAAGCAGATTAAAATTGAGATAGAAAACAGGCTTTGGGATAGTTCATATCTGGATTTGATTTCTGACTGCTCGACATAGTAGCTGGAAGGAATTACCTAATTATTTTGCGCTCTAGCTCTCACCTATGAAATGAAGATCAAATGATGTACCTTTAAAGACTGCCAAGAGGATTTAATGAAAATATAGAGTAAACACATATGGCTAGTAATCCCTTAGAATCAAATGGACAAAATGATGGATATTACTATGAAAAAGCCCCATCCTAGAAGTTAAAATGTAAGATTTACCAGAATTAATTTTTCCTAAATAACTTGTGTCTCACTACTCATCTTTCTTATAATCTATAAAAATTCCCACTCGACTGACTGTAATATTTTTTATTTTTTGAACATTTATTGTATAAATCATCAGGATTTATAATCTAGGATTTAATCATCTCATTTCCTATGCTTTAATTGTCTTCTTGAACAATGTCTTATTTCCCAAATTATATTTTAAGAGCTCACTGAAGAGGGGGCCAGCAACAACATTTTGAATATTTGCTAAAATATTTCAGATATTCAACAAATAGAATTGAATAGAAAGGACCTAAGTTTTGAAATCTGTAAGCATGTGAAAACGCAGGCTCTTCTGAACATCCTAAGCACAAACACAAACCAGGCAGTGTTTGTAATCTCCTCTCAAGCTGGGAAACACTCTTACGGCCAAAGCAGAAACACTTCATGATACTCACAAATCATCCTCTGACTGATGAGAAACTAAGGTGGATTCCATACATTACAAAGACAGGTAGGTAGAGAACAAACTTTCTCAAACAATTCTTCAAGTTGAATTTCAACATGGAATCTTAGTGTCTTAGTGAGTCTGCCGATGGCATTTTGAAAAGAATTTCATTAAATGTTGCTAACATGTCATAAGCTCCCTTAAATGGAAGGGTAATGGCTCATAACATTTGTAAGCTTTTTAATTTCATGGAATATGAGCAGCATAATCAGGACCTATTAAAGTCAATCAACTGTGCCAAGTGGGGCTACCTACCTTTGCTTTTGTTTCTATTTTTCCTTGTGGGTACACCCCGTGAACCAGGAGGCAACAGCCCCAGTATCATTCTTTAAGGCTAATATTGGTGTGTAATATTCTGAACAACCTCTGATGAAACCATCACAGAAGCATTTGCATGTATTGGTTGGACAGACACCTCTTGGGAAATGGCTTTTGGCTTCTGGGAAAGAGAGATTTCCCTTTCTATTTGCTTCAGCTCAGAGGGTGCAATTTTTGGTAGGATTCAAAACCAGTCATCTGACCAATGTAAGCAGCATTAATAAATGGAGAGGAATCTAAGGAACCTTATTTATATTTTCAATGGTGCCTACACTACCAATCCTTCAACACCTCTCTCCAGGTTTTCTTCTACCCTGAAGCTTTTAATTATAATAGTGCCTATTGAGAGGGGCTAAGTGTCAAGTACCACTCTAAGAACCCTGTCTGTCTTCTTATTTAATTTTTAAGACAACTGTATAATACTCCATACAGTTACTCCATGTCATGGAGAGAGAAACTGAGGTTTGAGACATCAGGTAATAAGGCTTAAGTTACAAAGTAGTGAGTAGCAGAGCTAAGCTTCAAATCCAGTTTTAGTCTGACTTAAATCATAGGTAGTTTGCTACTATGCTATATTACCTTCACCATCACCCTGTTTCCATTTTCTGATGGGACGGAGACATCCAGAGAGAGCATTTCCACATTGGGACTAGAGGAGACCAGGGAGGATGATAATCCAGGGTGGCTGAAGGCTACAGAATCAAATAAAGAGAAACATCCGCCCCACCGCAGTAAAGGGCGGATGTGTACATCAAAGTTGGAGAAGCAGAAGCGAGCTAATGAAGCAGCTTAGGGCAAGGCCATAAAAGAAGGATGATTTAGAAGTGAGAGAGGCCAAGAGCAGATTCAGAAATGAGTAGAGGATGGGCCAGGGTAAGCCAGTGTGAGGCTAAGAACACAGAGAAAAGTTAGATATACCAAGGCTATGATCACAGAGAAAAGTGAGAGTTCCACTTTTGTACACTGCTGGTGTGGTGCAGGGGACACCAGACGGCTAGATGGAGGTGGGCAGGACAAGACAAGTTCATCATGTGAACTTTCACTGTAAAAAAATCCTAGAATGATGGACATGTCAATGGTGTCCAAATACAGTGTATTTCATTATAAATTATACAAATGGTCAGGAAGATATTCCGTTATTCTCTAGGCTGCCATGAATGACTACTGGATCAAGAAAATGTATAAATTATAAGTGTTACACTGACTGGCAGGCACAACCACCATAATACTTAAAGAAGATGAAAGAAAAGTGCTCATCTTACAAGAAGAAGAAAAATTTGTCCCAAAGCACTTAAAGCACTTGTAGGGGTACGACTGCAAATATGTCAGTTTCGGTTGATAAGAAGACACAACTCAAGGAATAAGAATGGTAGTGTGATCTTGTACTTATTATATTTGAAGTATTTGTAAGAGAAGTTGAATTTAGGATGAAGATGACATAATCCTTTCTCCAAAGGGGTTCCCAGAGGCAATTAAGTTCCAATGCCCTAAGACATCCATTATATATAATAAATTAACTTCTCTCCAATGAATCTAGGATGCTACCAGCTGTTTGAAGAACTGGAAGAATTGATACAATAGTCACTCATATTTTCTGTGCTCTGGAGTTTCAGATAAGGAACCAGAGTTAAGAGAGTCCAGATCTTTGGTTGGAATTTCTATAGATCTTTAGAACTTTCTATTTGTTTCATTTTTATGGGCTCAGAATGAGAAACCAGTAACTCATAGTCTAAGGTTTTAGACAAAATCATAGCTATTGAACCTAATATATTTGGACCTTCATGGGCATTTTCCCAGAGTCAGACCTAATCTACACATGGATCCTTGCTTATTTTTAAATAGATAAAATAATACCATTCTAACAGAAGACACGGCCAGAGAAAAGAAATGGTATAGAGGGAGACTGGTGATTTGAATGGGAGAAAAAACAATGACATCCAAAGGAAGGCCACTGTATGATGCAGACCTATAGAACAGAGGCCATCTGAAGGGGTTTAAGGAATAGCCAGAGAAAGCAATTGACAGCAAAAGTAAATAAGATGCTCTCCTTTTCACGGAACTGGCAAGGGTTCTGCATTTTTTTAAGGGTTTCAGGGAAAGCAGGTCAGGTAAAAAGCATAGGCCAACAACTAAGTACTATTTACTATCCTAAGGTAATATGCATCCGAGTTGAGAATACAGGTGTTCATGATAATATGGGTTGGAACGTGAGGGATGTGTTCTCCCTTGACCCTTGTATTTGCTCCTCTCTAAAGAGAAGATCAAAATGATAGGTTTCTTCTAAGGTTATTATAAGGAATAAATGAGAAAATGTTACGTGAGAACTGCAGCCATTAGCTTTTACAACATGAGGGCCTAATCACACATTATTTATATTCAAATTCAACACTCATTTATGAGCAATTACCATGGGCAAGGATCTCTGCTAGGTGATTTTGCACCTATTAGTTCATTTAATCTCCAGAACAGCAAATCTTTCAACATGTATTAGAGTTACATATATTCAATATTAAAAGAACACAGCAAAACCCTGCGGACACTCAGCAATGCTTTAAAATTTTCTAATCACACCCCATCTCCTGGTAGCAATTTGTTCCTACTTCGACAGAACAGTGCAGGCAATTGTGGATTCTTTCATTCCTCCAACCAGCCTAGCCCCAGTGGTTTTCTTGTACTTTAGTTTACTGTATAAGATTGTACACACAAAGCCATGGAGACTATACTCTGTGGTGATATAAGGACCTTTCAGGAGTGATTTAAACAGGCATATGAGCCAACTCCTATGGCTCAACAGTTGCCATATGAGCCAACTTTAAAAATCAAAACCATGTAACCTTACCAGATAATCAACATTGCTGGATCCCCCGTGATCAAGAGTCCTATGGGCAGTGGTGGTGGTAGGAACCCTGATAGAAACAGTTCCCCCTACCTTCACCCAAAGAGAGTGGGTAATTGTCTTGCATAGACCACAACTCTGCTGGCTCTGGCCATCTTTTTATATTAACTCTGTTGTAATGGCATCAGATTTGGTTTTCTTTTCATTAAACTTCTTCCTGTATCTCCCCAACCAGAGTGCTGTTAAGATAGGATGCAAGAAACTTTTGGTGATTCAGTGAACTCTTTGTGGCAGCACTCAAAAGCACAGGGTGATTTCCACCTTTCAGGAAACTCACATGGTAAGACTAGTCAAAAATTATTGAGAATGCTAAGAAATGAAAAACTTTGGTTTGTTAACAACTAATGTGAGAAACAAACATGGAAACTCTATATCCATCCAATGGAATGAATACTCATGCATTTCTCATCTGTTAATGGGGTGCTACTTAAGGAAAATTCATCTTCCCATATCATTCCTCTCATATTTCTTAACATAACTGCCGGAGCCTTAACCAAGTGCTAAAACCAATCTACACAGTTTGAAATTGGAAAACTGCAATTATCAGACCATCTGTACTTATCTATTACTGTAGAGAGATGTCACTTTTTGTTTCCATGACTCTTGATGTTACAAAATGAAAGCTGTGGCTTACTAGGGAGAGAAATCTACCTTCACTGCACATAGCCAGGGGAAAAACAGAGTAGCCTGCTTGTCTCATTCTTTCAACACAGTGGGTTTTATCAGTCTACCTCTTCTTCATCTTTCTCCAAAATGCAACAAGTTCATCTGCAAAATATTTATTAGTCTTAAAAGCCTCATTTACTTCGAGGGCCTTTTGGTATTTGCCTAGAGGCAGAATCTCTGCTGATAAAAACAGAATCATTCATGGAAGTGGAAAGTCCCACACTCATAATTTAGGCAACTGCCATTTAAAACATCACTGGTGATAATTTACAGAGCACTGCATCACAGGCTACACTCAACTGCTGATGGGGATCACAAAATCAAAGTAAGAGTAACTATTTACTTATAATTTCATATGGCAAAGACATATATATTTTTCAGCCTCTGAAATCACATGTCCTCAAAAATTATCACTGATTTTACAAATGAAAAAGTTCTTAAAAATTAAGACTAACAGTGCAACACACCCACGGCAATATAAACTTCTGGGTATGACAAAAGTTGCCAGGAGATGAGTATGTTTTGACTGAAGCAATTTTTTTAAGGTGATATTTTTGCCAGCCCTTTTGGAGTGAAGAACAATACAACTTTTAAGAATGTATTAAAACATCCTTCTTCCTTAAAGTTGCCTTCTCTCTCCATTATACTCCCCAAATCCTCAGCAGGTATCATTGGCTGTGAGATGCCACCTAACTGAAGTAGGACTCTTTCTACCATTAAAGGAACATAAACCAAAGCACAGTAGACTCTGGTGGGCACTTTTCCCTCTTAAATGTTATTTAGGAGATAAGCAAGAAGCAGTCTTGCACCAAACAGTCATTATAAGCAGCTGGAATGTTCCTGAAACCGGGAGTTAGACAATGCTGATATGCCATAGTGATGATGAAGAGGAGCTCAAGGATGTGAAGGGCTGGCAGTGCTAATTTTATTCTCTTAAACTTTCCTTTCTGTAATACAGAGCTCCACTCTTGGGAGCTTTCATCAGCCTGTAGATGGCAGGAATCAAGACTTATAGCAGGACCAAACTGCAAAGTAGGGAAAGATGGGCTTTTAGTACCTTTCATACCGCTTTTATTTCTTCCACTTAGTCTGTTCCACTTCCCCATGGCCTCATGCCACATAGCTATTCATGTCCTCTTCAACATAATAGAATTTGTGGTGGGTGGCTGGTACAGATAATCAATCTGGAAGGTCTATAAAAGAGAACTTGTCTTTGTCTCTCTACCCGAGATGAGAAGCTTTTATGGAATCTTTGAGCCAGAAGTACCCTAAGAGAACATTCATTTATTCATTTAAACACACACACATACACACTCACAATTTGCTTTACTTCCATGTGACATGCACTACTCTAGAACAGGCATGCAGTGGTAAACAAGGCAAATAATGAATTACTGTATTGAAATTTCATATAATGCTCTACACTCAAGAGCACTATACACTGTACACACAATAGTGTACACTCTATTCTATAAGCAGTAAATTTTATGTAATTATGTAAAATAAATGAACTCTTCTGATTCTGTAATAAGCTTGAGGTAGTGCTATTATTATGCCCATTATACAAATGAGGAAGTGAGGCACAGAAAAAGTCAAGGGATTTGCTTAAGAGTCAGGATATTATTCTAGGAAGTTGGTGCTTTAGAGCCTGCTCTTAAACATCACTTAGTAACTATCTTTCTATGTCCCTGCCATCATGGAGATTATATAGTAATAGGGGATGCAAATTGGTAAATACATAAATATAAAATTATATAGTAGAGTACATATACTAGATAGACGAAAATAAATATACCTATGTAATTTGTATGATAATATAACGAAGGAAAATTAAACTGCTAGGTAAGGGATATATTTTTGATGGAGTGGTCAAGGAAGGTGTTCATGTGAAAGTGCCATCTGAGCAAAGACCTAGATACAGCAAGGTTAGGTTTTCATCTAATCTGGTAGTTCTCAGACTGTGGTGTATTGAACCTCGCCAGGGCCTAGGCAACCTGTGGCTGTTGACAGGAAGACTGGGCAGGCAAGGCAACAGGCTGCAGAGCTCAGGCCTGGCTCAGGCACAGCAGCTGAGCTTCCATCTTATCTGAATTTTGGTGTCTCAGATAAATTTGGCTTCAAAAGGATTCTATGATTTAAAGAAAAGTTTAGAAAACCATTGATCATATTCCATTTTTTAGTTCAGAGATGAAGAAATTGAGGGAGAAGAGGAATGACTTGATAAGTGTTCATGGCTGATGTAGGACAATAAGAAGAAAATTCAGATTCCTTAACTTTGAATCCAGTGTACTTTCTGGAACACTGAACTGCCAGCTTTAACTCTCCTGCCCATCCAGGACATTGTATAATCTCTGGAGGGTAAACACAGATCTTAGGCAAAGGTTTCTCTCTTTGGAAACTTCATAATCAACTCCAGGCTTAGCAAGAGCCCATCTCCTGTGTTTTATTACACTGTCCCTAGCTCTGCTTTTTACTGTAATTTATATTTTTCCTGATCGTAATCCATTATATCAGTTGTTACTGTATTATTATAAATAGTTCGCATAAGCTACCTCAAATCCTTGTGGAAGTATGTATGTGCACAAGAGGAGGAGTATTTGCAGTAGGGGCTTGGTATTAATACACATTTCTGAGTCTTCGGGTAAATAAGATCTGAATCGTGGATCTGTGGGCATCATCAAAGGCAATATAGAAGAATTTGGGGCAGCCTCCCTGACCAAAGGCCCTCAAATCATACAGCCAGACATCCGTCCCTAGCCTCATGTGGCATTTGGAACTACTACTACCAAAACTGGCTGTTACAGTTCTTTTTTTTTTTTTTTTATAAATTTTTTTTTTGGCTGTTACAGTTCTAAGTGAGATCTGACCACAGCCCTCAGTAAACTCATAATTTCCAGCATGACCCTTATTTAAGAAAAGTACACACAGTCAGTTTCTCCCAAATTAAAGGAAGAACAAAAACCCTATCAGCCCATTTTAATTCTACAGCAACCAAAAGCCTCTGAACAACTATCTCTGTTTCCCAGGATAAACAAACAAACCAACCATAGTATGAAGCCTTGATCTATTCAAGATTGTTTGCTTAAAAAAAATGAGTAAGCAGCTGCTTCATACTCTTGTCCACAATAAATTACAATATGCAAAAAGATAGATACATTTCAGGAATGGCAATGAGCTCCACAGTGCAGATGGGCTTATAGATGACCCTTCCATTTTTTAATAATCTCCATAATTTATGTGTGAACAAAGAAATGCAAAGATGCCGTATGCACCCCTCTGACTTAGTACAAATCACTTTTATTTACTTGGGCAATACTTCATGGTCCAGTTAACTTCTTAATTAAAGACAGCAAGATGCTCATGTTCCATGCAAGCAGCATGGAACATACTGTTTTATGTGCAATATGTTCAGCTGGGAGTTGAAGCTGTTTTGCTTACTGAGGAGAAGCCACCGCAGCCTTCATTTGGTTTCTAAACTAACCAGAGACACGGCTCCTCTCATTGCCACTAAATTGTCAATGGAGCCTCTTCAGACAAAGCTCGTACTTGTCTGCCATCCCACATTACTTTTTTTTTTTTTTTTTTTTGTCTCATGCCGAGAATGCTGAATCCAAATTTTCAATGTTCTTTTCTCAATCTGCCTCCTCCTCAGTCATGCTCTGTAGTGGTTAGGAAGCAAGACGAAAAGAAGGCATGTTCTAGGAGACTCAGGAAGGGAGGGGCATGGCTGGAGTGGGCCAGAGCCTCCGCTTCCAGAAACTCTGACCCTGCTAACCCACACTGCCAAGTTGGCATACAATTTCAAACCCACAGGAATCATACCATTAGGAGAAATTGGGGCAAATAAGAAAGAAACAAAACACAAAGTAAGGAACAGTGAGTTATGAGTGACTATGAATCCCTTTTTTAATTTCAGTGACTATGAATCTTAAGAAGCCAACCTAATTTCTAAACTCTTGCACGACAAGATACACACATTCTCAATTCGATAAACAAGGGGCTGTGCTCTGAAGGGTTTCAGGGACCCATCACATAAGTGACTTAAGCAGTTTGCGTATGAGACGATAATGCCTGGTGGAGACTGTGGCCAACCAGAGAACAAATGCCCATCTAAAGGAGGTATCTTTTATTCAGATCCAGCCTTTATTTTATTTTATTTTTTTAATTTATTTTTTATTGGTGTTCAATTTACTAACATACAGAATAACACCCAGTGCCCGTCACCCATTCACTCCCACCCCCCGCCCTCCTCCCCTTCTACCACCCCTAGTTCGTTTCCCAGAGTTAGCAGTCTTTACGTTCTGTCTCCCTTTCTGATATTTCCCACACATTTCTTCTCCCTTCCCTTATATTCCCTTTCACTATTATTTATATTCCCCAAATGAATGAGAACATATGTTTGTCCTTCTCCGACTGGCTTACTTCACTCAGCATAATACCCTCCAGTTCCATCCACGTTGAAGCAAATGGTGGGTATTTTTTTATTTTATTTTTTTTATGTTTTTGTATGTTTTAATTCTACTACATTTTTTAAAGTGTTGCATACTATTCCACCTGATGTATATGTCACAGGTGTCTAGTCCATTCTTTTTTTTTTTTGTTTTATTTATTTATTTATTTATTTATTTTATTGGTGTTCAATTTACTAACATACAGAATAACCCCCAGTGCCCGTCACCCATTCACTCCCACCCCCCGCCCTCCTCCCCTTCCAACACCCCTAGTTCGTTTCCCAGAGTTAGCAGTCTTTACGTTCTGTCTCCCTTTCTGATATTTCTCACACATTTCTTCCCCCTTCCCTTATATTCCCTTTCACTATTATTTATATTCCCCAAATGAATGAGAACATATAATGTTTGTCCTTCTCCGACTGGCTTACTTCACTCAGCATAATACCCTCCAGTTCCATCCACGTTGAAGCAAATGGTGGGTATTTGTCATTTCTAATAGCTGAGTAATATTCCATTGTATACATAAACCACATCTTCTTTATCCATTCATCTTTCGTTGGACACCGAGGCTCCTTCCACAGTTTGGCTATCGTGGCCATTGCTGCTATAAACATCGGGGTGCAAGTGTCCTGACGTTTCACTGCATCTGTATCTTTGGGGTAAATCCCCAGCAGTGCAATTGCTGGGTCATAGGGCAGTTTTATTTTTAACTCTTTGAGGAACCTCCACACAGTTTTCCAGAGTGGCTGCACCAGTTCACATTCCCACCAACAGTGTATGAGGGTTCCCTTTTCTCCACATCCTCTCCAACATTTGTTGTTTCCTGCCTTGTTAATTTTCCCCATTCTCACTGGTGTGAGGTGGTATCTCATTGTGGTTTTGATTTGTATTTCCCTGATGGCAAGTGATGCAGAGCATTTTCTCATGTGCATGTTGGCCATGTCTACGTCTTCCTCTGTGAGATTTCTGTTCATGTCTTTTGCCCATTTCATGATTGGATTGTTTGTTTCTCTGGTGTGGAGTTTAAGAAGTTCTTTATAGATCTTGGAAACTAGCCCTTTATCTGATAAGATCCAGCCTTTAGAAATATCAAACCACTCTCCAGAGTTTGTTTTCTTTTTTTGTTTGCGTTTTAATTTTTTATGAGAATCATAAAATGTAGATTTTTTAAAATGTGAAATCTTCAGCTATTTCAATATCTAAAAAATTCATCTTAAAAGAAAAAAATACTGTATTATGCAAGTAGATTGTATCTATGGGATGCATTCAGTTTGCAACTTCTGTTGTAAGTTCTCATTCCAAGAGCTCGGGTAATAGTTTATAAAGTGGGTCACTGAAGTTACTACATTTAGCCCTCACAATAAATTTCTGAAGTAGACACTATCAGCTCAGTGACTAGATCAGGCATAGTGAAGCTTGTTCTTTTTGTATTATCCACTGTTGTTTCTAATTTCCTTTTTTTTTTTTTTTTTCAGTGCTTTTGAATTTTCTCTGGAACTTAACATACCTTCCAGGAAATAATTCCACAGGAGAGGCAAATGGCTATGCACAACTCAGCTTATTGTTCCAAACAATGTCATGAGAAAAATCATTTACCATACAATGCGGTGGGATGGAAGAAGACTGCAATTCTGGATTTTCATTCTGACATTTACTTGGTAGAACTTAGGTACATCTTCCCTCCTTTCTGAGCTTTGGGACTCTGTTAAATGAGGTGATTGGTCTAACTGACTTCTTGGGGGCTTTCAACTTTTGGCCTACATGTGCCTTGATAATTCGGACTGGTGGAATAAAACTTGATTCACATCATACTAAAATCAAATAGAGGAATTTAAGAAACTCATCCTTCCCTAAAACAAGAGATTACATATCCCAATGTAAAAATGTACAGTGAGGATGTTCTGCTCTGACTTTCAAGGTGAATGCAGGAGTTTCTCAACTTTCATAATTTGGAAACTTCCAAACCCCATTTTATATGTGGCATACAGACTTTCATATGAACCAACCCTTAGCCTTGTTTTTGTATAGCACTGGCGGCTGTGTACACTTTATTATTGAAATATTTTATTATGTTTGGCTCTTTGTAGATTGAAAATGAGTGGAAATATCATTCCCGGATCAAAGTGTATAAACATTTTTAATGTACTTGACATGTACTATAAAACTATTTTTTTTCAGAAAGATTGGAAAAAAATAAAAGGAAAGACTGTGCCAGTAATAAAACATTTTAAGCAGAAGGATGAGGAAAAAGTGAGTTGAACACTGGAAGACTGTAATTCAGTGAAAGAAATATTTAAAGCTAAAAGCTATTTTTTATGAAATTGGTTTCCTTGGAGGGCACTGAGTTTGACATTAAGATGACGTTCAAGAAGAAGAGAAAGACCATCTGGTTCAGAACAAGTTCAAACATCAGGTGAGATGTGGGCCACATGATGATGCTGCTGATGGTGAAAATATCTGTCACTGTCATGGTTATCATTACTGTCACTGTCCTTGTCAGAAGGGAATGAGAGCAGGAGTTACCATTTCAGAAATACTCACTTCATGTCAAGTTCTGTATTAAGGACTTTATAAATATTATCTTACTTATAACCACCACAATGTAGGTATTAATATCAATTTTACAGGCAAGGAAGCAAGACTTGCCAAATTAAGAAACTTCTCAAGGGTCACTCATCTGTCAACTGGTAGCACTTGTTGCCATCTGAACTCAACAATACAGCACATGGGTTTAACCATGGTGCAATACTGTATCTTGGTGCAGGCAACTTTTAAAGCCCCACTTTAAATACTGTAATTATAACACAGGTCTTAGTAAGTGAGACCATCTTAAAATATGAGAGTTTTTATAGGATAGGGACATTTAAGACTTATAAATCTCAAGTCTTTTATGATAATTTTCTACTTTGCTCTTTAAAGTAAGTTCATATCTTTATCCCCCTCCAACTTATTTTTCTATCCCTCCTTTCCTAAACTTCTAAATTCCATATAGCAATGGGCTAGAACCACTATACCCACCAGAAGTATAGTTTGAAGTGAGTATAGAAATAAACTCACCACACAACGTTCTTACTGCTATAGGCCTGGCACAACATACCCATAGTAGCTGCCCAAGAAATGTTAGTTTCCCTTCCAATGTCACTTCACATTAAATCATATAAAAGCACCATCTACTTGCAGCATCATGGAAAGTAAGGTAAACAGTCTCTCCAAAGTAGGGATGGGCCACTTTTATTCAAAATGAGACTTTGTGGTTAAAAGTCTCCTTTCATATTCATTCATTCAACCTACCTACTAATAGCTCTTGCCACAATTTTGTAGTTGTATTTGGGAACTAAAAAAGATACCTTGCACACAGAAATGTGGATTTAGACACAGAGGTTTTTTTTTTTTGGCATTATATCTCCTAACTTTACAATATTCTGTGCTAATGCATTCAAGTAGTATTTCTAGAGACAGACTGGTCTTTAGATGTCATGGAAGAGTAGTTAATTTAGTGCGTGTCCTTTTCAATCTATTTTCTGAGCTGCACGATACTTATAGAATCTATGCATCCATGTGGCTAAAGCTAGCACATCCTGGGACTTGCACTCAATTCCCACGTGGAAGTTTTTGTAGCAATGAACATTTTCTCATTAATATATCTTCCAGAGTGAGTGCTCTCATACTAATCATTTGTAGTGACTCTACAGGATTGCAACCTTCAGTAATGAAATCCGATACAGTATTGAACACTGTGTGGGTTGCTTAACCAACCCCAATTCCGCTCAGATCAATGAAACACAGAAGCAGAATGAACTATTGCTTCATTAGTTATCCTCACTGAGAGGGGCTGAGTAATCTTATTCAAATGGACACTGATATCTCTTCAATGGGATGAAGAAATAAAGGCAGCTGTGACCTATGGGGAAATGATACTGCAGATGTTTCTTCTGAGAGAAGTCGCCCAAGGGTGGTCTATGGTCAGGTGCATCAGAAAAAAACCCAGTAAGCTGACATTGCCAGAGGGGAGGGGGAAAATGCTACACGTGAGGGTCATGTGAGCACCGTGTGAGGTTATGAGTCAGTCAGTATGGCAAATTCTACTGTCACCTGCTCAACCATCCTTCTCCACCTTCTGTGCTATCAGAACCCGGTTCTGTTCAGCAGGCAATTACTCTGTGCTTGAGGGTAGGTGAGCCCTAGGGACTAAGTTACCAGCTCCGTATTGCATTCTGCCTTTTTGATCCAGCATATCTGTTTTTACTTTTTGTGAAAATCCAAAGAGACAAATTCTACCCTGGCTGCCATGCCTAGAGTGCTATTTTCTAGTCCCTTCTCAGTGCTCTGATGGCATCTAAAAGGGAAATAGTCAAGATCTGAGCCACTTCTGCTATCTCTCCCCAGCCAAGCCAAGATGGCCCAATTACAGGCAAAATTCTTCGGTTGGATATTAAATAAATGGTTATGAGATCTTGATGAAGCAATTTAGACAATGTATTTTTAAAACTATTCACATATGCAAATTATACGATTCCATTTATGTAAAGTTCTAAGAAATGCAAAGTAATGTGCAGGGCAGAAAGTACAGGACAGAAAGTTGGGTTGGGAACAGGGTGGGTGTGACTAATAAGCAGCACGGGAGAAACTCTCAGGGGTGACACATATGCTCATTATCTTGATTGTGGTGAGGATTTCATGTATAAAATACATTTGCAGAAATGTATCATAGTACACATTTTAAATAGGTATGATCTATTCCATGTCAATTATGCCTCACAAAAGGTCTTAAACTTTTAGATATTATTTAGATACAGAAAATTTACTGTTTACATCTTCTTTGGAGGAAAACAAGTACTGAAGAGTATGCTAAGTATGGTTTTATTTATAAAAATATGCTTATGGGAAATGGCTAACTGAACTGTTAACCATGCTTACCCCTGCAAAGCAGATGTAGGTGACACTTTATTTTTAATGATTTATTTTTTAATTTCACAAGCATCTACTGAGCACATATTATGTGCTAGATACTGCAGTAGGGCTCAGGAATACAGGAAGCAAAAATCTGCACAATCTTCTGCTCTGCCAATCTATATTCTTGAGCAAACAAGAATGTCAAATGATGACAGTTACAAGGGGTGGGGGGAAACTAGGATGATATTTTATATATGGTTGTTGTGCTAAATGAGGAAGGTCTTTCTAGAATGGCAACATTTAAACTGAGAACAGGATGACCACAAGGAGCCCTTGATGAAAAACATTTAGGAGAGAGTTTTACAGGTCTTTGTGAGGAGTTAGGATTTTATTTCCAGTGCAATGGGAAGTTAACAGAGAATCCTTGGTAAAGGGTAGAGAGACCTGATATTTCAAAAAGTCTACTTTGGCTTTGACTTGGATTATGAGGCTAAGAGAGAAAGTTAGCAGAGAGGAAGGAGGCTGTCACGATGGTGCAGATGAGAGAAGGTGCTGGCTGGAGCCCACAGGGTGTGTGTGATGGAGAAGAGGGGATGGATATGGGCACTGTTTCAGAACTCATGGGACTTACGGGTAGATTTTGCTATATATGCATATCTGTATCTCTTTTTTTTTTCTTCAGTGAGGAGATATTTATTTTGTTGTCAGAAACATTTAAATTAAAGAGCTTTATTCACTATTTTTGGAAGGAAAATACTTTCTTAAGAACAATGAAAAACAGTAAATTCTGAAACTTTATTTTCCTTAAATGATGTGAAAGCATTGAATTTAACTCACTGATTTTTCAAGATTAGATTATGCTTTTTAAAAAATTTGAGAAAAAGCAGAGAGAGAGAGGAAGTGCACACATGAGTGTGGGGAAGGGTGGAAGATGAGGGACAAGCAGACTTCCTGTTGAGTCAATGCAGGGCTCCATCCCAGGACTCTGAGATCATGACCTGAGCTGAAGACAGATGCTTAACCCACTGAGGCACCAAGGTAGCCCCAAATAAGCTTTCTGATATTATCATTACTTTTTAAGCTTTCGATCAAGGGTATTTTTGAGTTGGGGTCAGATGACCACTGATTTTCAGATACACTGGCTGAATATTTGCAAAAAGTTCAATTCCTGCATATTGGCCTAAGAGATGTAATCCCGTATCCCCTTTCAAGTCTTCTAAACACATTTCTCAATTCCTTTTTAAAATTATTTTTCCATTTTTAAAAACTTTAACATTTTTTTTCAATTCTTTTATAGGACTCTAACTGTATGCCAAGGAAACTTATCTCAGGGCATTTTATGTAACACATCAACTATTCTACCCAAATATGCTCCCTTATACCACATGCAATTTAGCTGATCATCTACATATTTATAGAAGTATCACTAATATAGGCTAGAAGGTTTGGCAAACTATAGGCTACAGCCTATTTTTTTGGTGGCCCTCAAGATAAGAACATTTTTTATATTTTTAGAGAGTTATAAAAAATAAAAGTATAAAATATTTGCTATTTGGCCCTTTACAAAAAAGGGGCCAACACCAGTTAAAGGAAATTATCACTCTGAAATAATGAGTTAAATAACTTTAATACAGAATAGGAGGATGTGGTATACACACACACACACACAGGACTATTACATAGCCATAAAAAGAATGAGATAGTGCCATTTTCAACAACATGGATGGACTTGAGAGTATTATGATGTCCGATAAGAAAGACAAATACCATATGATTTCATTCACATGTGGAATCTGAAAAAAAATAAACTAACAAAAAAATCAGACCTAGAAATACAGAGAACAGAGGGGAGGTGAGTTGGCAAAAATGGGTGGAGGGGAGTGTGAGATACAGGCTTCTAGTTTTGGAATGAATAAGTCAGAGGAATAAAAGACACAGCATATGTAATATAGTCAATGATATTATAAGAATGTTGTATGGTGGGAGGAGGGGCAAGACGGCGGAAGAGTAGGGTCCCCAAATCACCTGTCCCCACCAAATTACCTAGATAACCCTCAAATTATCCTGAAAATCTACGAATTTGGCCTGAGATTTAAAGAGAGAACAGCTGAAACGCTACAGTGAGAAGAGTTCGCGCTTCTATCAAGGTAGGAAGACGGGGAAAAAGAAATAAAGAAACAAAGGCCTCCAAGGGGGAGGGGCCCCGCGAGGAGCCGGGCTGAGGCCGGGGCGAGTGTCCCCAGGACAGGAGAGCCCCGTCCCGGAGGAGCAGGAGCTGCACCGACCTTCCCGGGCGGAAAGGGGCTCGCGGGGAGTTGGAGCAGGACCCAGGAGGGCGGGGGTGCCCTCGGGCTCCCCGGGACAGTAACAGAGCAACTGCGCGCCCAGGAGAGTGCGCCGAGCTCCCTAAGGGCTGCAGCGCGCACTGCGGACCCGGAGCAGCTCGGAGGGGCTCGGGCGGAGGGAGAGGCTCCGTGCGGAGGGGGCTGCGGGGCGGGAGCAGCTCGGCCGGGCTCGGGCAGAGGAAGAGGCTCCGTGCGGAGGGGGCTGCGCGGTTCCAGGAGCAGCTCGGGGGGCTCGGGTGGCCGCTCCGCGGGGCTCGGGTGGCGGCTCCGCGGAGGGGGCTGCGGCCCGGGAGCGCGAATCCAACAGCGCAGGCCCCGGAGCACAGGGCGCCGGGACACAGCCCAGGATCCCACCTCCCCCGGGACAGGCAGAGGCCGGGAGGGCCCAGGACAGCGAGGACGCTCCTGCCCCAGCTGAGCAGATCAGCGGCCCCGCCCCGGAGCCCCCAGACCCTGCAGACTGAGAGCTCTGGAGCTACTGCGGGGGCTGAATCCAGGGCTCCAGAGCTGGCCCCGCCACTAGGGCTGTTGCTCCTGGGGCCTCACGGGGTAAACAACCCCCACTGAGCCCTGCACCAGGCAGGGGCACAGCAGCTCCCCCAAGTGCTAACACCTGAAAATCACAACAGGCCCCTCCCCCAGAAGACCAGCTAGATGGACAATTTCCAGGGGAAGCCAAGGGACTTAAAGTACACAGAATCAGAAGATACTCCCCCATGGTTCTTTTTGTTTTGTTTTGTTTTGTTTTGCTTTTTGATTTGTTTCCTTCCCCCACCCTTTTTTTTCCTTTCTTTCTTTTTCTTTCTCTTTTTCTTTTTTTTTTTTTTCGTTTTTTTCTTCCTTTTTTTTCTCTTTCTCTTTTCTTTCCTTCTTTATCTCCTCTCTTTTTCTCCTTTTCCCAATACAACTTGCTTTTGGCCACTGCACTGAGCAAAATGACTAGAAGGAAAACCTCACCTCAAAAGAAAGAATCAGAAACAGTCCTCTCTCCCACAGAGTTACAAAATCTGGATTACAATTCAGTGTCAGAAAGCCAATTCAGAAGCACTATTATACAGCTACTGGTGGCTCTAGAAAAAAGCATAAAGGACTCAAGAGACTTCATGACTGCAGAATTTAGAGCTAATCAGGCAGAAATTAAAAATCAATTGAATGAGATGCAATCCAAACTAGAAGTCCTAACGACGAGGGTTAACGAGGTGGAAGAACGAGTGAGTGACATAGAAGACAAGTTGATAGCAAAGAGGGAAACTGAGGAAAAAAGAGACAAACAATTAAAAGACCATGAAGATAGATTAAGGGAAATAAACGACAGCCTGAGGAAGAAAAACTTACGTTTAATTGGTGTTCCCGAGGGCGCCGAAAGGGCCAGAGGGCCAGAATATGTATTTGAACAAATTCTAGCTGAAAACTTTCCTAATCTGGGAAGGGAAACAGGCATTCAGATCCAGGAAATAGAGAGATTCCCCCCCTAAAATAAATAAAAACCGTTCAACACCTCGACATTTAATAGTGAAGCTTGCAAATTCCAAAGATAAAGAGAAGATCCTTAAAGCAGCAAGAGACAAGAAATCCCTGACTTTTATGGGGAGGAGTATTAGGGTAATAGCAGACCTCTCCACAGAGACCTGGCAGGCCAGAAAGGGCTGGCAGGATATATTCAGGGTCCCTAAATGAGAAGAATATGCAACCAAGAATACTTTATCCAGCAAGGCTCTCATTCAAAATGGAAGGAGAGATAAAGAGCTTCCAAGACAGGCAGGAACTGAAAGAATATGTGACCTCCAAACCAGCTCTGCAAGAAATTTTAAGGGGGACTCTTAAAATTCCCCTTTAAGAAGTTCAGTGGAACAATCCACAAAAACAAGGACTGAATAGATATCATGGTGACACTAAACTCATATCTCTCAATAGTAACTCTGAACGTGAACGGGCTTAATGACCCCATCAAAAGGCGCAGGGTTTCAGATTGTATAAAAAAGCAGGACCCATCTATTTGCTGTCTACAAGAGACTCATTTTAGACAGGACACCTACAGCCTGAAAATAAAAGGTTGGAGAACCATTTACCATTCCAATGGTCCTCAAAAGAAAGCAGGGATAGCCATCCTTATATCAGATAAACTAAAATTTACCCCGAAGACTGTAGTGAGAGATGAAGAGGGACACTATATCATACTTAAAGGATCTATCCAACAAGAGGACTTAACAATACTCAATATATATGCCCCGAATGTGGGAGCTGCCAAATATATCAATCACTTAATTAATAACCAAAGTGAAGAAATACTTAGATAATAATACACTTACACTTGGTGACTTCAATCTAGATCTTTCTATACTCGATAGGTCTTCTAAGCACAACATCTCCAAAGAAACGAGAGCTTTAAGTGATACACTGGACCAGATGGATTTCACAGATATCTACAGAACTTTACATCCAAACTCAACTGAATACACATTCTTCTCAAGTGCACATGGAACTTTCTCCAGAATAGGCCACATACTGGGTCACAAATCGGGTCTGAACCGATACCAAAACATTGGGATCATCCCCTGCATATTCTCAGACCATAATGCCTTGAAATTAGAACTAAATCACAACAAGAAGTTTGGAAGGACCTCAAACATGTGGAGGTTAAGGACCATCCTGCTAAAAGATGAAAGGTCAACCAGGAAATTAAGGAAGAATTAAAAAGATTCATGGAAACTAATGAGAATGAAGATACAACCATTCAAAATCTTTGGGATGCAGCAAAAGCAGTCCTAAGGGGGAAATACGTCGCAATACAAGCATCCATTCAAAAACTGGAAAGAACTCAAATACAAAAGCTAACCTTACACATAAACCAGCTAGAGAAAAAAACAGCAAATAGATCCTACACCCAGCAGAAGAAGAGAGTTAATAAAGATTTGAGCAGAACTCAACGAAATCGAGACCAGAAGAACTGTGGAACAGATCAACAGAACCAGGAGTTGGTTCTTTGAAAGAATTAATAAGATAGATAAACCATTAGCCAGCCTTATTAAAAAGAAGAGAGAGAAGACTCAAATTAATAAAATCATGAATGAGAAAGGAGAGATCACTACCAACACCAAGGAAATACAAACGATTTTAAAAACATATTATGAACAGCTATACGCCAATAAATTAGGCAATCTAGAAGAAATGGACGCATTCCTGGAAAGCCACAAACTACCAAAACTAGAACAGGAAGAAATAGAAAACCTCAACAGGCCAATAACCAGGGAGGAAATTGAAGCAGTCATCAAAAACCTCCCAAGACACAAAAATCCAGGGCCAGATGGCTTCCCAGGGGAATTCTATCAAATGCTTAAAGAAGAAACCATACCTATTCTACTAAAGCTGTTTGGAAAGATAGAAAGAGATGGAGTACTTCCAAATTCGTTCTATGAGGCCAGCATCACCTTAATTCCAAAACCAGACGAAGACCCCACCAAAAAGGAGAATTACAGACCAATATCCCTGATGAACAGGGATGCAAAAATTCTCAAAAAGATAGTAGCCAATAGGATCCAACAGTACATTAAGAAAATTATTCACCAAGACCAAGTAGGATTTATCCCCAGGACACAAGGCTGGTTCAACACTCGTAAAACAATCAATGTGATTCATCATATCAGCAAGAGAAAACCCAAGAACCATATGATCCTCTCATTAGATGCAGAGAAAGCATTTGACAAAATACAGCATCCATTCCTGATCAAAACTCTTCAGAGTGTATGGATAGAGGGAACATTCCTCGACATCTTAAAAGCCATCTACAAAAAGCCCACAGCAAATATCATTCTCAATGGGGAAGCACTGGGAGCCTTTCCCCTAAGATCAGGAACAAGACAGGGATGTCCACTCTCACCACTGCTATTCAATGTAGTACTGGAAGTCCTAGCCTCAGCAATCAGACAACAAAAAGACATTAAAGGCATTCAAATTGGCAAAGAAGAAGTCAAACTCTCCCTCTTTGCCGATGACATGATACTCTACATAGAAAACACAAAAGCCTCCATCCCAAGATTGCTAGAACTCATACAGCAATTAGGTAGCATGGCAGGATACAAAATCAATGCCCAGAAATCAGTGGCATTTCTATACACTAACAATGAGACTGAAGAAAGAGAAATTAAGGAGTCAATCCCATTTACAATTGCACCGAAAAGCATAAGATACCTAGGAATAAACCTAACCAAAGAGGTAAAGGATCTATACCCTAAAAACTATAGAAAACTTCTGAAAGAAATTGAGGAAGACACAAAGAGATGGAAAAATATTCCATGCTCATGGATTGGCAGAATTAATATTGTGAAAATGTCAATGTTACCCAGGGCAATTTACACGTTTAATGCAATCCCTATCAAAATACCATGGACTTTCTTCAGAGAGTTAGAACAAATTATTTTAAGATTTGTGTGCAATCAGAAAAGACCCCGAATAGCCAGGGGAATTTTAAAAAAGAAAACCATATCTGGGGGCATCACAATGCCAGATTTCAGGTTGTACTACAAAGCTGTGGTCATCAAGACAGTGTGGTACTGGCACAAAAACAGACACATAGATCAATGGAACAGAATAGAGAACCCAGAAGTGGACTCTCAACTTTATGGTCAACTAATATTCGATAAAGGAGGAAAGACTATCCATTGGAAGAAAGACAGTCTCTTCAATAAATGGTGCTGGGAAAACTGGACATCCAGATGCAGAAAAATGAAACTAGACCACTCTCTTTCACCATACACAAAGATAAACTCAAAATGGATGAAAGATCTAAATGTGAGACAAGATTCCATCAAAATCCTAGAGGAGAACACAGGCAACACCCTTTTTGAACTCGGCCACAGTAACTTCTTGCAAGATACATCCACGAAGGCAAAAGAAACAAAAGCAAAAATGAACTATTGGGACTTCATCAAGATAAGAAGCTTTCGCACAGCAAAGGATACAGTCAACAAAACTAAAAGACAACCTACAGAATGGGAGAAGATATTTGCAAATGACGTATCAGATAAAGGGCTAGTTTCCAAGATCTATAAAGAACTTATTAAACTCAACAGCAAAGAAATAAACAATCCAATCATGAAATGGGCAAAAGACATAAAGAGAAATCTCACAGAGGAAGACATAGACATGGCCAACACGCACATGAGAAAATGCTCTGCATCACTTGCCATCAGGGAAATACAAATCAAAACCACAATGAGATACCACCTCACACCAGTGAGAATGGGGCAAATTAACAAGGCAGGAAACCACAAATGTTGGAGAGGATGCGGAGAAAAGGGAACCCTCTTACACTGTTGGTGGGAATGTGAACTGGTGCAAGCACTCTGGAAAACTGTGTGGAGGTTCCTCAAAGAGTTAAAAATAGACCTGCCCTACGACCCAGCAATTGCACTGTTGGGGCTTTACCCCAAAGATACAGATGCAATGAAACGCCGGGACACCTGCACCCCAATGTTTATAGCAGCAATGTCCACAATAGCCAAACTGTGGAAGGAGCCTCGGTGTCCATCGAAAGATGAATGGATAAAGAAGATGTGGTCTATGTATACAATGGAATATTACTCAGCCATTAGAAACGACAAATACCCACGATTTGCTTCAACATGGATGGATCTGGAGGGTATTATGCTGAGTGAAATGAGTCAATCGGAGAAGGACAAACATTATATGTTCTCATTCATTTGGGGAATATAAATAATAGTGAAAGGGAATATAAAGGAAGGGAGAAGAAATGTGTGGGAAATATCAGAAAGGGAGACAGAACACAAAGACTCCTAACTCTGGGAAACGAACTAGGGGTGGTGGAAGGGGAGGAGGGCGGGGGGTGGGGGTGAATGGGTGACGGGCTGAGGGGGGCTCTTGACGGTATGAGCACTGGGTGTTATTCTGTATGTTGGTAAATTGAACACCAATAAAAAATAAATTTATTAAAAAGAAAAAAGAATGTTGTATGGTGATGAATAGTATCTATACTTGTGAGCATAGCATAATGTTCCAATTTGTTGAATTATGTTGTACACCTGAAGCTAATACAACACTGTGTCAATAATACTCAAAAATAGTTTAATAAAGACAAGATTAATTTAAAGTACAACTAATAACTCAAAAGATAATTTAACTAACCTACTTACCAGGTTGGGAGAAATATAGATTGAAGCAATGCTCATAAAAGTGAATTCTTAAATGCTTGAAATTGGCAATCTCCATTTAACATTGAATCATCACTTGACTCTTCTTTTATTATAGTTTTATCCCATGATTCCTTCTAGGATATTTCTTCAAGGCAACGGATGCATTTACAGTACTCTTAGAACATTAGTGCCTAACCCAGTATGTGATGGCTTACAGTTAAATTTTATAATCACTGATAGGGTACCTGAACTGATTGCTCTTTTTGATAATTTTAACATCATGGCTCCCACCCTTTTACTAGGCACACAAGGAAGCAAATGTATTGGCAATTTGGTAGCTTACGAGAATTCAGTTTAATAGAATTCAGTAGTTTAGATAACATTCAGATAAAATTACCCACTGCCTCAAGTTGCTGAATTTTATTAATTATGCTCATTAATGCACACTGTGCAAATAATGCTTTGGGGACCTTTCACATACTTTTTGTTTGCATGTGGACATGAACCAAATCTAGGAAGAGCAAATTCATTACTAATCTTCAACCAGCAAATTCCACCACTCCACCAACAAACAAAAAACCAAAGAAACAACCAAAACAAACAAAAAAACCCACTCAGAAACAGAAATTAATTTTGACAATATCAGTTAATAAAAGCAAAATATCTAGAAATCACTTCTATCATGACTAAAAGAAAGAATGAGAGAAAAAGGCTAGGTATCCGACTCTGGTTAACAGAAAAGCTTTAGAACTAGATTTCCTGCATTGAAGTTCTTGCCCTTCTACATACTTTGAACATAGTAGTTCTCTAAGTCTCAATTCTTTAATCTGTAGAATTGAGGCAATCATAATTGCCAACCCTGTGGACCAACCTATGGATTAAATTAAGAAATGATAAGGCACACAAAGCAGCAAAATACATGGAACAAAGCACATATGCTGGAGTGATTATTTAAATACCATTTCAGAACATAGTTGTTGACATATTGAAATGATTTTAACAAACCTTGGCTACAATGTTCAAATTCTTAATGAAAAACAAAATTCTAGTTCTTTAATTCTGTTTCCACAGATAGCATTTAAAGCACCTGACAATTAAAAAAGATAGCAATAATTTCTTGGACTTGCATAGTACTTAAGCACTTTCACATTTACTTTCTTGCCTTATATTTGCAACATAATCTAGAATAGTTCTTTAACAGAGGTTATTACCCTCCATTTGGCAGGAACAGTGAAAGGCTCAGACAGGTCATCACAGTTTCATACAGTACCACACCAGTGATTATAATCAAGACTTCAGATTTGATCATATCTCACTACCTACATTACCATTCCCTCCCATGATGCTCTATACTCAGTTGATGGCTGATGATAAATTTCTCCAGATTTAGATTCCAGATAAACCACCATTCCTTTTTTTCCCCCCCACAGCAGTACTTACTGGTCGGGACTGGATTTCTTTGGCGTAGAGAGGTTGCAAGAATTCGGAGTCTCCTTCTAGTTTTAGACCTTTGTCTGTGATTCTCAAATTCCCCATTCCATCCTGAAATAGATGCACGGAGATAACAGAAAATGCAATTAGCTAATATTTCAAAAAAAATCTCAGGCTTTCAAGAATTGAAACAAAGTTACTGCCTTTTTTTTTTTTTTTTTTGAGAGGTGGGTTGAGAGAGGGTCCAATAAAATACTGAGAGGTATTGTTCAATGCACTTAAGCATATCATCCTCTTTGCTCACTTATTCTAAGGAAATTCTAATTCAAGCAAACTAATGCCCCCTACTCATTCACTAGCACAAATGAAGAAAGTCCTTTTGCTAGGCATTGCAGACAGAATGGAGACAGGAGGTAAGCAGGAAAACATAAAAGGATAATTTTCTGGTTTCCAAAACTTTATGCAAAAACTGTAAAGTGGTAGTCTGTTGGTTGACTCCAGTTCTTGGACACAATGTGTTTTGCTCACAAAATGTTCAAGAGGTCAAATTAGTTGTTGACATCTTTACTGACATTCTATTAAATATTAAAATATATACAAAAATAGAAAGGATAAATAGCAAATACCTGTGTACTATCATTCGTCTTCAACAATGATCCATGTATGGTTATTGTTATCTGCAATGCTCACCACACCCACCTCATTTGATTAAATATAACTATAATACCATCACTACCACCACCACAAAAAATAATAAAATCATTAGTATCATCTAATAGCCAGAGTCAGTGTTCAAATTTCATTCATTTTTATTTTCTCTTCTCAGATTTGCTTATTTGAATCAGGTTCCCTATAGTTGGTTGATACATGAAATTGTAGGTCATTTCCTAAAAATCTTCAAAGTCAGTCAGGTTCTCTCTCATAGATCTACACACATAAACGTACTTTATTTAATGAACAGAACAAACCATTTTTTTCTAACAGCAATGCCCAGCATTTATATTTTGCTGAACATTCCTATAATTTAATACAATGTATTCTGTCTCCTATGCTGCTTGTAAATTGGTAGTTAGAACAAGAAGATTGATGAGATTTAGGCTCAGTTTTCTAGGAAGAACACATTCCAGGAAATGGAATATATTATTATTCTATTGCTACCATCACAAATAACCACAAACTCAATGGCTTACAACAACACAAACTTATTATGTCATAATTCTGTATAAGTCTGACACAAGACTCAAAGGCAAAAATCAAGGTGCCAGCAGCGCTGCTGTACATTTTTCTAGAAGTTCAAAGGCAGCGGGGGGAATGCATTTTTTGACTTTTTCTAGCCTCTTGAGCCTACCCACATTCCTGGACTTGTGGCCTCTTTCATCTCCAAGGTCCACAATGACTGGTTGAATTTGGCTCATATTTATCACTCTGATGATGAGTCTTCTACCTCCCTCTTCAACTTTTGTTCATTAGACATACCTGGATAATCCAGATAATCTCTCCATTTTAAAGTCACCTGATTGGCAAATACAATTCTGTCCATAGTGTTAATTCTCCTTTGTTACATGATGTTACATATTCAGGGGTTCTGAGATTAGGACATTGACATCTTTGAAGTGGATCGCATTTTTCTGTCTACTGCATATTCTTTCAGGAGACATACAATGTCTTCTGCTGTGATGTCATCAGACATTGGTGATCTTTGCCTAGAGGATCTATGATTTCAACCAGAGATTTCAAATTGGTAAAAAAAAAAAAAAATTCTATCATTTCTTAATTAGCTGGGATATTCCATCAAGAGAAATTACATTTCATCCACTGTTTACCCTAAATTATAGTTTACAAAACTTGAAAGGTGTTTGATTTTTCCTCCTTTATTTATTGATTCTCAAAACACTGGTTACCTAGTATCTTCCAATAGGTTTCTAAACCTATTGGTTTAAAACTTATTTTTTAAAAAATATCATTACAGACATTTTTTTATTTGTTTCATTCCAATGTAGTTTCTATTGCTATTCAAGTTTTAATTTTCTTACCCTTGCTCAGTGGGAACCTCTTCAAGTTGGTCCCTAAGTCCTTTTAATATTCTTCAGTAGTCCTTGATGGCCCTTTTGCTTCTGGTATGACAACATGATCCAGGGTTATTGCATTCATGTCTTGTTCCAGGCTGGAGCCAGCCATTTCTAGTAAGAATGCTTGGCTTATTTTTGTGGCAACTAGTATTTAGAGACCACAAACTGATAGCTTTGGGTGCTCATGGCTACTGGATTGACCCATTTTTGAGGATGGAGCTAGAAAATAAGTTCTGTGTTTTTTAAATAGAATATACCATGAATTCCCATTAAACTTCAATTCAAACTGAAGATATGAATGTTTCCATTTAATCTCATGGATCTTAAAGTGTTAGTAACTTTCTTACATAACAAAAAACTATGTTCTCAACACCAAAATGATTACTCATCTGATTTAACCCACAATATACAGAGCCGGTACTATTCTAACATTATAATTAAGAAAAACAATTTAAAATTTGTCTTAAAAAAGCTCTAGAGTGAATCCTTCTAGGCAGGCACAAATGACTGGATTTCAAAGCTACTTGAGTTGATTCCATCCTGTATAGTTGGTAGCATTACCAACTTTCTGTCCAGTCAGGTTTACTTGTTTCATTCCTCCCCACCTCTCAAATTTTCATGACTGCTTTCTTAAGGCTTAGTTTTGTGAACTATTTAGATGGCACCAAAGTCAAATCTACAAAATAAGATATATTAAAAGAAGTCTAGCTTCTATACTTGTTCCTCCACCATGTTTCCTCTTCTCCAAATAAGTGTGGTTGTGTGCCCATATCAGTCAGGGTTCTCCAGGGAAATAAAAAAGGATGTGTGTGTGTGTGTGTGTGTGTGTGTGTGTGTGTGTGTACACATACACATTCATTTTAAGGAGCTGGTTTCACCAATTGTGGAGGCTAAGTTTCAAGATCTGCAGCTAGAAAGCTAGAGACCCATCTTAATAAAACACATCATATATACATATACACACACACATACATATAAATACACACACACATGCACACACAGTGTTTACCAATTGATTCCTACATTTTCCCAAATACATTTGAAAATGGAAAGATCTGAAAAAAAAATAATTCAGGTTATCAGCTTCTTGTGAAACTGGAAGCTCTAGGAAATCTGAACCTGGTTTCTCACGTGGCCACCACTATCTGGAATTGAATAGCTGCTACCCTATGCTACTCTATGAATCATATACTCTACAGTTCACCAGTTCCCATCCAGCCTATTTTACTAAGCTACATTTTCTCAGACTCCTGAGGCTTCTCACCAGAGACTACCATTTCTTCTTCCTGGCACTGCCATGTACTCTGTACATCAATACGTTCAGGACAGACACCACATTGGGGGGTACTGAATGACCAAGTGAGAAATGGGCACTTTTCCCCATCCCTCCTTCATAACAGCACTTCAGCCTATGTATGAGAACAGATTTTTCAGGTCAATGTTGTCCTTTCATAGATAGTGTGCCATCTGTATATTTCTATTTTTGGTACTTGTGAAGACAACTCTGCCAAAAGGACCCCAGACTAGGCATTCAAACCCAGTGAGAGAGGCATTGGGCTGGAGGGTATGTTCGTAACACACTAGTAGCATGTAGAATCCACAACAAAAGGAAAAAAGAAAAAGCAAATATCCATCTAATCCATCTCTGTGCCCAACTGCAATGGATATGTCAATTATCTTGCTTTAGATTATTCTAAAACAAGACTTTTGTTAGTGTGGAGAAGCAGACCTTTACATAGAAACATATACTAAACCTGAATCTATAAACTCTTACATAGAAGATTATATTTGGAGTAATTAGCTAGCATATTCCAAATAAAATATATCTCCCTCCCCTCTTACAGCATATAGATCTGCTATCCTTAACATTTAAGGATGACTTACTAGATGCTCATTACTACATTACTATACTCTGTGCTTTTCATGCTGTATTTCATTTTCTTGATTGTCACTGAAAACTACCATGTTACTTCTTGAATGTAATCATAACAAAATAATCCTATGAATGTGAAATTATTTGGCTATAGAGTTGTTTATCACCAAGCCAGTTATGAGGGAAAAAATTAAAACTTAAAAACTACCTAAAAATCTCAAGTGAAACAGATAACTGAATATGATAAAATAGAACATGATGTATCTTCTGCAGAGATATTTAATAACATAGGCAAATGTAGATAATCCACTATTAATGAAATAATAAATGTAGATAATCCACTATTAATGAAATCACCTATACATACATTTTATTCCATTTTTTAAAAGATTGATTGATTGATTGATTATGAGTCAGGGGAAGGGCAGAGGGACGTGAAAGTGAGAATCTCAAGCAGACCACTCCTCATGGAGTGTGGAATCTGATGCAAGGCCCAATCCCACAACCCCAAGATCACCACCCAAGCCAAAATCAAGAGTTGGATACAGACTGAGCAACCCAGCACCCCTCTTTTATGCCATTTTTTATGTAAATATATATAAATATTCATACACATGCATACATATAATCGTATGTGCACACAAAAAAGATCTGGAAGAGGGATCCCTGGGTGGTGCAGCGGTTTGGCGCCTGCCTTTGGCCCAGGGCGTGATCCTGGAGACCCGGGATCGAATCCCACGTCGGGCTCCCGGTGCATGGAGCCTGCTTCTCCCTCAGCCTGTGTCTCTGCCTCTCTCTCTCTCTGTGTGACTATCATAAATAAATAAAAATAAAAAAAAAGAAAATCTTTAAAAAAAAATCTGGAAGAAATTTCATAGGAGAAAAATTCCAGAAGGAAATTTACTTCATACTGAAAATCTTTGAAGTATTTAGCAGTATCTTAGTAGTTGCCTAAGATACGATTGCTTTTTATTTTCTTCTTTTTACTTGTCTGTACTTATCATTTTTTTGTAAATAGCATTTGCAATTTAAAAACTTGTTATAAATTATTAAGTTCTTTTAACTTAATTTTATATTCTAAAATAAATTAAGATTTATTTTAAAAAGCAACATTTGTCAAGAATCTATGTCATATACTAAGTGCTATACACATATTATCTCATGCCATCTTCTCAATGATCCTATGAGATAGTTTTTATTTTCCCTATTTCACAAGTGAGAAAATTTACTGGTAAATAGCTTGCCTCACAACTGCACAACTAGTCAATGACGGGATCAGGAATATGAACACAAGTCTTTCCAATTCAAGCTATATGCTCTTACTCATTATTTTAACCTAACCTAATGTAAGTGAAAGCAATATGCTATAAGGTATTTGCTGCACTTTGTAGGGTCACTTTGATTTTCATTTTCTCGGGAGGGCACTTAGCAATGGGAGAGAGGGCCCTCTCCAACCACAAGAATAATGCCATCTGTTCTTATGTTCTAAAACTTCTACTTCACTTTTTTGGGGTCCAGAGGTTCTTTATTACAACCCCACCTGCTTCCCATGCCACAGAACATAAGCAAAATGAATCATCTGCTATTTCTGGAAAGACAACTGTGTACACAATTGTGTGCTACAAGCCATGAGGAGTCAGAAAAAAAGGTTCCTCCTCATCCTGTCCTCTGAAACAGTTTGCAAAACAGGTGGCACACAGCCAGAGAATAGTGAAGGAGAAACCAGAAGGATCAACGTTTGAGAAACACTCCTGTAATCCAAGAGGCAATGGATTCCTTTGCAATAGTAATTTAACCTTTACTTAAGTACCTCTTTTGGTAGGAAACTCACCACAAATTTGCCAAATCTCTACCATTTCATTCAGTTATAGGTTCTTTCTATTCTTGAGAACCATCACTTCATTTTTCCAGCCTCTTTCTCAGTCTCTGGGTCTGCCCAATGGTATTGGTGGGAAAGCTCAATCACATAGTATGAATTTATGCTACTGGTCTCTATTTCCTAAATATAATACAAAGCAGATTAGAGTGGCCAACGACTTATGTTCCCATATTAGAATCTCCTTTCTGGCTCTGAAACAGTCAGACTGGATCGGATACACATCAAAACAATTTGAGAATTGCCTTATTTAAAACCATTTCACCTTTAACTGCCGACATAAGAAGCTATCAGTATTATTAATATAGGAGCTTTAGGTCAGTTTTAAAGGAAAATTTCCCTCCCAGTAAGATGCAAAAGAGACATTTAGAAGATTCACAGTCAATCCTAAAGTGATTAGGAGGAAAGAGACCTTTTTTTTCTTTCCTTCCCTGTTCAAATGGTAAAACTTCAATGTTCTTAAAGACAACCATAAAAATTCTAGCAGCCAGAAAGCTGGGCTTAACGGAGCCAATCTTACCCAGTAAGTGTCCTAAAGTCTATAAAGTACTTTTGAAACAAAAGTGGAGGTCAGGATCTTGCAGTCCTCCTGGCGAGGGAAGGGCCCCAGCTGTCCTGTATACTGCAGTACACCAGGGCCTACCTGCAAGACTGGCACACAGGAGTTTTCATAAATACATGAGGAAATCTCATTATTTTCCCAGTCCAATTTAGAATGGCCTCCCTGTAAGGTCTTTTGGGGGAGAGAGGACCGAAGGAGGGAGGGGGTGGTGGTATGGGAGCAGAGGTGGGGGGAATCTGAGAATCTCCCTTTGGGCTAGTCCAAGGATGATGGCATCAGCTCTCTATTTTTTATCTGGTCCACACTGTTTGGTTGGTTGTTTCAAATGCAGTTTTCTACAAAATGAGTACAGAATAAATAGGGGTTTCAAAGTGGCAGGGCAATGGACTGAAATATTAATTTGTTTTTTCTATCTCTCATGTTGGCCTCTGGCCCCTTTTCATAACCATTTCAAATAGGTTCCTAGGCTTTGTCATTATGAGGCTTAGAGATTTGGGGAGCAAAGAAGCAGAGATTTCTTTTGTAAAAGGTAACTCCCACTGAATGGATAAAACTACGTGAGTTAGGGAGGGAGGCAAGAAGGAGAGGATAGGTTTTCCAACTGGGGAGTGGACAAAAGATTTGTGAATCCCATGAATTCCAGAGATCACTGTCCTGACCCTGTCCCCAGGAGGGGACAACCCCTGGGGGGTTGTGGGGCCCCAGCTTCCCCAAAGTCTCCCTTCTACAGGAATGGCAGATAGATCCCTTTCGCAGACTTAAAATGAACCACGGGCTTGGGGGCACAGTTCTCTAGGCCACTGCCCATGAAAGGCAGAGACCAGTGCCCCCAGAGCCCTTCTCACTGGTGTTGGCAAAACACTGTGCTGTCCAAAAAATCCTGTAATGTAAAATGCTCTGCTGGCCTTTGTGGGAGAGGAGCTGGGAATTAGTATTATGCTGATTTAAAGAAAGTATTATTTCTTGCTCCTCTGATTTTGCTTCCACATTAGCATCAAACAGGTTTTTGATCTCTTCAGCCTCTTTCCAGGCTGGAAGTAATGCCAAGTCCTATTTCAGTACACGTGTTGCGAGTCTCTCTCTTGCTGGGCAGTTTTAATGGCAGGCATTACTTAATTTGGATTAAAGAGTGAACTGATGTTATCTACAGAGATTGCTTTAGAACATTAACTTTGTGAGGGGTGGGAGTTTTGCTCACTGTTGTCTCAATTCTTAAAACACTGTTTGGCCCATAGTATGCACTCAGCAAATATTTCTTAAATGACAGAATTTCTTCATTCTAAATGCTGTGTTTTGAAGGGTACTGAGGGGAATATAAAATGTTAGAACCAAGGCTTATCCCTCAAGCAGATGACAATGTATCAGAACATGCATTCTCAACCAGGGTGATACAGTCCCCATCGGGCAAAAATTAGTGATTGAGGGAGAGGTGAGAAAAAATCTCACTTTTTTATTTATAAATAAAAAAATGCTTAGGTATAGACTGTGTGCACAGTAGATCTGTAGTACTAAAATTTCATCTGGAGGGGAATAGAAATTGCTCTAATTAATGTGTCTAAAAATGGTCTCAGGGGAGGGGAGGCAATAAAAAAAGAGGCTGAGAAACAATGCTTCAGAGTGTCAGAGACTTTTGAGACCACTCTAACTTTTTTCGCTTTAATCTATAAATGGTCTCTTCTGTCATTCAGGTATTGAACCATCTTGTTTGGAGCTCCCCTACCTGTAAAATGTGACAGAACAGAGCAGCACAGGTAAAGAGTAAACTCCTTAATGTAATATTTCACACCATCCTCATCTGGCACCTGCACACTTCTCCAGCCTCATCTCCTGCCAGTCTCCCTTTAGTCCACACAAAACACAGTAGCAACTTCTCCAAACTCTTTCACTTACCAAGCCCTTGCAAATGTCCTTCCCTTGGCTAGTAATGTTCTTTCTAGCCCTTCTGTCCTTCTCTCCAGTCCTTTGGTTCTGGTTAGATGTCCTTTCTGGGTCTGGGGTCCCTATCTGAGGTCTCTTATACCCCATGTCCCTTTCT
Source organism: Canis aureus (assembly GCF_053574225.1). Classification (NCBI taxonomy): domain Eukaryota; kingdom Metazoa; phylum Chordata; class Mammalia; order Carnivora; family Canidae; genus Canis; species Canis aureus. The sequence goes on from NC_135614.1 coordinate 55,330,530, forward strand.
ATGAGAGCATTTTTCATGTGCACTGCAGTGATCAATTTACATTTATGTCCTTTCTTGCTAGACTTCAAATTCTTTGAGATCAGGAATAGTGTGTCACTCATTATTCAATCCTCATGGCCCAGTACATTGTATCTCCTTCCTTCCTTCCTCCCTCCCTCCCTCCTTCTCTTCCTTCCTTTCTCTTTCTTTCTTTTTCTTTCCCTCTTTCTTTCTTCTCTTTTTCCTTCCTTCCTTCCTTCCCTCTCTTTCTTTTTCTTTTCTTTTCTTTTCTTTTCTTCTTTCCTCTCTCTCTCTCTTTCTTTCTTTCGACAGAGAGAATCTTAAAGCAGGCATGCCGAGTGAGGAGCCTGATGTGGGGCTTGATCTCACAACCTTGAGATCATGACCTGAGCCAAAACCAAGAGTTGGATGCTTAACCAACTGAGCCATGCAGATGTCCCACACATCTAAATATGTGACTGTAAGAGCGAAAAAGAAATAGGCTAAACTAGAGATGGTTCAGAAAGCATGCATTCATACAAATAAAACAGTAATATCAAAGCTACTGTTTCCATATGCACTTGACAAAGCACTTCATTGACATTATGTCCATTAATCCTCACTGGCGGTAGGCACTGTTAGCCCATTTCACAGTTGAAGACTCTGTTGCTCAGACATCCTGACACACCAACTCCAAAACAGAAGTCCTTCACCACCATGCTTCATATGGCACTGCTAAGCTCTAAGTGTGTAGCCAGCCCTGTGCTGAATGTCAAGTAAGGAGGCATAAAGAGTCTTTCTTCTAGGCACTCCTAGGCTACTGGGGGAAAAAAAAAAACAAAAAAACATGAGTAACACACATGATGGCAAGGATATGGGTATATAGGAACTTTCGTATACCCCTAGTGGGAACACAGCATAGGGCAGAATTTTGAGGAATGGTTTGACTGTGAAAAAGTTAAACCTAGAGTTACCATATGACCCAGAAATTCCACTCTGAGCTACTTGCCAAAGATGAATAAAAACACATGTTCACCCAAAGACTTGAATGTAAATGTCCACTGGAGTAAAATTCACCTTAACCTAAGAGTAGAAACAAGTATCTATTAACTGATGAACAGATGTATAAAATATTCTGTATCTGTGCAATGGAACAACGCTCAGCAATAAAAAGGATTAAATGCTGGCACATGTGACAACATGGATAAGCCTCAAAAAACATTATGCCAAGAGAAAGAAGTCAGACACAAAAGACCACATACATATGACTTTGTTTCTATATAACACCCAGTGAAGCAAACTGATGTGGAATGTAGATGAGTGGTTGTCTGAGACTGGCAGTGAAGAGTGACCAGAAGTAGGCCTGACAAATTTATTGAGGTGACAGAAATGCTCCCAAATTGGATTGTGGTCATAGTTGCATAAGTCAGTAAATTCACTAAAAATCATTGAAATGTATATTTAAAAGGGTGAATCTTAACAGTATGTAAATTTAACAAGGTTGTTTTAAAAAAAGGAGTAACAGACATGTAGTAGTGTTCATAGAAAAGATGAATCTAGTTCTGGAGACCTGGTGTTACATGCTGTGGAATTCCCAAAATCTTCAAAGAGAAGCGGTTTAGAGATGTGTGCTAGGGAAAAGAGCAGGTTAGCGACAGTACCAGTATGAGCCAACCCTATTATTTGCCTTTACCCAGTATGGAGTTGCTAAAGATACAGGTTGGGCTTGTATGTACTAAAGATGGGGGCAGCCCGGTGGCTCAGCGGTTTAGCACCACCTTCGGCCCAGGGTGTGATCCTGGAGACCCAGGATCGAGTCCTGTGTCAGGCTTCCTGCATGGAGCCTGTTTCTCCCTCTTCCTGTTTCTCTGTCTCTGTCTCTCTCTCTCTGTCTCTCATGAATAAATAAATAAAATCTTTAAAAAATAATAATAAATAAATAAAGATGGTCCTGATGTAGTAAGGATACATCAAGGACCAAGCACAGGGGAGGAGGAGTGGCATAAAGGAAGATAGAGCTGAATTAAACACAGGACCTGTTTCTGTGGTCAAGGCAATTACACTGTGGGCTAGGTCATAGTGGTAGCTAGTGATCTTTTCCAGAGCATTAATAATGGGACCAATCAACAGTGCTGGATGATTAAAACAGCAGCAAAAGAGAAGACCAGATGACCCCTCAATGTCTAGGTCATAGCTTCTGATTCTTTGGGTCAGATGCTATATAATCTCAACTTCATCCATATTCCCTTTCTTGTAAAGGAATGATATTAATTTATCATATAGCTTTTCTTTCTTCTCCTTATTACTGCCAAGTTACCATAAAGCTAGAAGTTCATAGATTGGTTAGAATATTATATGTGTGTGTGTGTGTGTGTGTGTGAGAGAGAGAGAGAGAGAGAGAGAGAGAGAGAGAGAGAAGAGGAGAGGATGGGAGGAAGGAAAGGGAGAGAGGGGGAGGGGGAGAGGCCAGGGGGAGAAAGAAGGAGAGGGGGAGAAACAGGGAAGGAGACAGAGAGGGAGGGAGAAAGAGAGAAGGAGGGAGAAAGAAGCAGAGGAGACAGGGAGAGAGAAGGCAGGATATAAGACAAACAAAGCTGTCAAATTGCCTTGGTGCCTCAAGGGTAAGAATTGTGGGTAAGAATTGTGATTTCTCACATTTTATAACATCTCATAAAGTTTCTTTTAATGATATATAGATCCAAGGCTATGGTATCTGAAGCATTCAATATTTCCTGGTTGCCAGTAGTAATACATGGATGGACATTCTTTGCTGTATACTTTTCCTGGAGGTGAGTTAATCAGCCGGAGGGGGGAGGGGCGCTCATCCCACACAAATACACACAGTGAATAAGACTAATTCTCTTTATTTTCAAATTTCTTTATTCCTACTTGTCTTTTGGGACATACCTACCAGTTTCTTTGGGAAACCCTCCTTGATTGTCTTCAATTCTTTAGAAATAAGCTTTCCTCAGTAACTGGAACATACAGACACTGACACACACAGAGCTTTTCAGTATAGGGCTAAAAAATATGAGTTCTGCTATCAGAATGCACGGATTAAATGCTAGTTATTCCACTTAGCTTATTGGTGGCCTTTCTGCATCTCACTCTTATAGAGCCAAGATAATTAGCTCCTCTAAATTGAGGATTAAATCAGACAAATCACGTGTATTGTTCAGGAGAGGTTAGGTTACATCATGGTGACAACAACAAAATTCTCAGTGGCTTCAAACAACAAAGATTCATTTCTCACCCAAGCTATAAGTCCACAGAGGCATAACAGTGAAGTCAGCCAGGGATATCAGATGATCGAGCAGCCATGATTTTAAGACTGTGCTGCTCTCTGTCTTTGGGTACATGTAGGATTATATTTCCCCACCCACTTATGATGGTTTGGGCCGCGAGATTTGTTGTAGCTCGTGAAATGTGAGCATAATTCAATTCTGAGCAGATGCTGGAACAGCCAAGGCATGCTTGACCATGTTCTATTTTTTTTTCTCTCTCTCTAGATTGAAAGCTTCTAGCAGGCAAGGGCAGTATTTTAACTGTCTTTTTATCCTAGTCACCTGTCATAATCCTTACACAGAGTAGATAGACAGTAAATTTTGACTGACTGGATGAAAAGTCTTCTGTCAGCCACAAAGAACTGTGAGCATTGTTCCCAAATGAAGTCAGGTCTGGAAGAAAAGTCAAACAGCCCTAGCTAGATACCACCTACCCAGACCAGTATGGTGCTTGTTAGCCATCCAGGAAAACAGCTAGATCACCATGGGGATTGTTGTGCGCCTCTAGATATTAATTAAAGAGTATCCTTCAAGAATGTTTGCAAGGAAATGTTAGCACATCTTATGGAATCCTAATATTGTAGTACTTGGGTTCTGGTCTTGAGCCCTCTGCTAGCTCTCCAAGCAAACATGGATAAGCCTGTTTCCTCCTAGTTCATGATGGGTAGTTGGACAACATAAGCATTAAAATCTCCTCCACTTAAAAAAAAAGTCCTGTATTATGATGCGCAGGAAACGGGATGCTCTCTGGCCAACAACAAATCACAGCTGTCACTGCGAACTGGTGCCCAAGACTCTGAGAAGCTGCAATTAGGGCATCTTGTATGATTTCCTTTTTGGCAAGGAAATTCTTGCAAAAACTCTTACAAATTACTCCCACCCTGTTTTGGGGAGGATTTAGGCATGAAAACTACTGCCAGCACATCGTTCTGAAACAGAAACTTGTAAGCAACCTTTAAAAAAGTGATCTCGATGGAGAATTTATCGATTGTTTGAAAGGTAGAAAATGAGAGATGGATAATAAAGCACAGGTTGCTACATCCCTGTCCCTGGTGAAATATGTGAGCTTATGAATCCTGAGCTATTGTTGATAAAGGAGGGGGCTCATTTATCTTAAGCAGATGCATAAAAGGAAATAAGTGAAATATGATTAGGCCTATGCCAAATGTTCAGATGAAATTCCTGCCACGGCAATCCCTGCTGCTCCATGAGCACTTCCCACCATCAAAGCCCGATTAAGATGCTGGCCTGAGTGATATTTAAAATGCATGCTGCGAAAATCCCTCCCAAAATAGATTCTTCCATCAGGGTATCCACCATGAGGGAGCTACCTGTCCTGCCTTCTCTCTACTTCATTAGGAAAAGTTGTCAGTTGTACACGACAGTGTCTTTTATGAGACTTCAAGTTACAGCTTCAAAGGACCCAGGGCCTTTTTGATACTTGTGAGAAAGGTTCTGAGGATAAGTTCAGAAAAACAAAGGCAGGTATGTGCACTCCAGGCACTGGAGCTGTCTTACCTATTAATTTGGCCCTCTGTTCAAGTTTTGATGTCCAAATTGGCTTTCTGAAGGATGGTACCACATATACTCTGCCCTTTTCAGATGTCTTACCAACTTACACAATTACCTTTAGCCTTAAACTAACAAGAAAAAGCAGTGGTCTAGAGGTGATGTCTGTTGCTGCCTCCTTCATGTGTACCCCTAAGGCCTTATATTCTTCCCACATTTTATGCATGTATTCTCAAAAGAGTAAAACAACTGAACACAGCACAGGGAATCACGGAACCCTTGGAAAATCCTGTCTGCTCAGAGAACAAAGGCAGGTACTTGTTTCTTTTTACTGGAGCATTACCCAGCTAGAGCCAGGAAGTACTGGGAAGAAGGAGGCAGTGCAAGAAGCTGTGTGGGGGGATGTACTTTTGACAGGATGTTCAAGAAGTTGTCTCTGAGCAGAAATCCAGATGAAGTCAGGGAGCGAGTCACAGGATGATCCAAGGCAAGGGGGACCAGTGTGGCCCAATAATTTAGATATATTCCAATAAGACTTTCATGAAAGTATTAAACCCAACTTTGATAAGTTCACTACCTCAGAATTAATTCCAAAAATAATTTTCTAATAAAGAACTTGTTGATAATAGATTCTGTGATTTTGTTCAACTTAAAAAATGTTTTGGAATGCACTCCCTTCTTCCTTTGCCTGTCTAAATTTCAGAGAGCACAATGAACATGACCATGGGTTTTGTAATCAAAAAGACCTATTTGGGGGTTCAGATCACTTACTAGTCATTGGACCTTCCCTGAGCCTTTTAATTCTGTGAAATGGAGATCAGGGTATCCCTTTTTGAGGACTGTGTGTGTGTGTGTGTGTGTGTGTGTGCGCGTGCATGTGCGCGTGCATGTGCGCGCATTTGATCTGCTCAGCACAGTGCCTGGCACACTGTAAATACTCAATAATGCCCTCTACTGAACCACCCCCAGCCCATCCCCTAGCTCCCACATCCACTTCCTCCTTCCTTTTCTGACTACCTTCTCTGATTTATGGCAGTCACACTCTGCCACATACAATTTAGCACTTAGTTGATTTGATATGCTTTGAGAGGCTTGTGCAAGAAGAAGGAGAAAGAGGGTCAATGGTAGAACTGCCAATGTCGAGTGGATGGAAAATGAAGGAGGTGAGGGACAGGATGAAGAAGCAAAAAGAGTTTGCCGCTGAATTTGAAGAAAGGGAAGGGATTAGCATTCACTCAGTGTTGCCCAGCTAGCAATAAGGGAGGGAAGGAAAGGAGAAGGGGTGTTCTACGGCTTGCCAGAATTGAGAGTGCTTCCCTCTCTGGACAAGACAGTACTTGAATAATTTTAACTGCAAATAATCAAATCATCAAATAATAAGACACTGAAATTGGCTAAAAGATTCCATTTACTTCTTATTCCCTTTGAATCATCATGTAGATATTATCCATATCCCTCCATCTACATCTGAAGAAGGGAATCCTTAAAGTCTAAACAGCTTCAGAGACCAAGAACTATGATAATTCTCTGGACAAGAATAGCAGAGAGCAGAGGAGATTAAAAACCCATAGCAAACTGAATCACAACCATTCTTTAAACCTTATTTAGGAGAGTAGTTGTGACAGTTAATTTTATACAACAACTTGATTGGGCTGTGGGGTGACCAGATAGATATTTAGTCAAACATTATTCTGGGTGTATCTGTGAGAGGGCTTCTGTATGCAATTAGCATTTGAAGTGCAACACCAAGTAAAGCAGAATGTTCTCCCTAAGGTGGATAGGCCTCTTCTAATCAGGTGAGGGCCTGAACAGAGCAAAAAGGCTCACTGCTCTCTCAAGGAAGGGGGAGTTTTTTCAAATTCAGATGGAAACACTGGCTCTTCCTGAATCTCCAGCCTGCTGGCCTTTAGACTGGAACTTGAAATATCAGCTCTCCTGGATCTCAAGCCTTAGGACTCAGATGAAAACTACATCATTGACTCTCCTGGGTCTCCAGCTTGCTAACTGCAGATCTTGGGACTGGTCAGTCTCCATTGTTGTGTGAGCCAATTCCTTATAATAAAATCTCCTTCTATATACACATACATACACGCAAATGTGCACACAGCCTATTGTTTCTCTGAACATGGACTAATATAGAAATAGAGAAGCTTATCCCTAAATTTAGATTATTCAAGTGTCACAACAAAGCAAGTAGGCATGACTTGGAATTAAAAGTAACCTTCAAAAAGAATTCATCCATGTTATATAGTCTCTACCTGCACACTCACCTCTTAAAGATGGAGCCACTCTCTTGGAGAGGACATAAGACTTTCTTAGCCCTTGCATGGGAACAATAGCCACCACTGTCCCTTCTCCTTCCCATAAGAGGGAAACCCCATTATGTGACACTATCAGGAGTTCTCAAGCACTAAGTTAGAACTTTACCATGGATCTTTCCCAGAATTGGATGCCAGGATCAAGATGACAATGTAGTCAGGTAAGAATGAGCAATGTTGCAACAGCAAAGAGCTCAGGGTAATCTTGACCTTGATGGGAATGGAACTTCCACAGGCACTAAGAAATTAACTACTTAATATAATGTAAACTTGTTGGGCATTGTTTATCAGAGTTTATATTTATGGCAGTCATCTAGAAGTTGGAAGCAAGGTGCTTCTTGATCTGTGTGGATTCAACGTGCTTATACAAGAGTCTTGAGAGATTTGCCTTTTGTTATTAATGGCTCTCTATAGGCTTTGATTATGAGAAACACATAGTAAGATTCACTTTTCCTGCATTCTCTGTAACACAAGTTGTGTCTGAGAGGTCAGCAAGAAAGCATCCTCCCTTGTACTCAAAACACAGGAAGAAAGAGATGCCTAAGATGAGTAGAAAGAATACAGCATCCCTCAGGTCACACCTAAAAGATACAATGGAGAGATCTAACGTCAACTGGAAAACGTTCATCTGAGGTGCACTTCTGGTTTTCAGGAACCTCAGATACAAAGCAATATGGTGAGGACTTCTTACACTTGTAAAACTCTTTATATTAAACGAAACAAAAGAACTTGTTCCCAAAGGTTATGTGGCAGATATTCCTCATTTACTTTACTAGCACTTTCAATTTTGGCTCAAATCCTATTATTCAGGAGATATGAATTGGCCAGTGGGAACATTTCCAGCAACAATATTTCAGAATTAAAATCTAATTTAACCAAGATGACCCTGGAAATTACCAAGCTCAGGTAAAAGGAAACCTTTTAACATAAACGGACATGCGTTATTCATTCCATCCAGAGGGTGCTGGGAAAACTCGCCAATCATTTTTTTTTTTTTTAATCATCTAAGCCACCTTTCTCATCAAACAATACCCTGTAATGGGCAAGCTTTAAAAAAAAAATGGATATGTCACCCATTACTGATGTAAGTGTAAGAATAAGACCGGGTCCAGGAAACACAAAAAAGCCATTCCGGAGTGGCTGAGTAAGAGGGGAGTATGAATAGTTCAAAAAAATGCACAGTCTAACAAGTAATTATACAATGAAGATATTAGTTTATGGAATAACTCAATGCCTTCTTCCTTAACTTCAGATTTAAAAATGTCTTTTTCTTTTTTTAACAGAGAAGCATAGTAGCAGCTGGAGTATCCCCAGACCCTTACTTGTATGCCAGTTCTACTCTTTTATTACCTGTGTGACTTTGGGCAGGTCACTTGTTCTTTTGCACCTCAGTTCCTCTTCCATAAAATATGAACATGTTGCCTAGGTGGATGGGTATAAGCACTCAACAACATATTTAAGTTGCTTGGTAAAGAAAGTGGAAAGCTGTGGGTGCTTTGTAAATGTTATTTCTCTTTCAGTTAAAAGTAGAAAGAGATTTGGCCTTAACATGCTCTGTCTTTTTAGGAAGAAAAAAAAAAAAAAAGCTTTCTGTTAAGGTTAGAGATTTTTAAGGTTAGGATTATTTCAGGTTTTCCCTTTCTATCATAATAACGTCATGCACTAGAGAAGGAGTTCTTTAGTGGATCCAGACTAAAGCCTATGGAGTTATTTCCCTTAGGGCCAGGTCTGACATGTGGGACTCACCAGAGTTAGTTTCTGTATATTACAAAGACCTAGCTTTTGGGATGTCAATTTCAGACTGGCGGATGCATTCACAAATTTTCTTTCTGTTGCCTTAGATTTAAGCTTCAAATCCTGAAACACATAACATCTAGGTCCAGAAGGCCATTCTAACTAGCATCAAGTTATCCTCTCTTCCACCTGGATTTAGCTCCAAAGTCTAAGTTATAGTGCAATGACACTTATCTAAGCTCTGTCCCTAGGTTGATAAGAATGTTAGCAGAGATGCCCCAAAACTCACTGTAATCTCCTGGATGATGCCAATTTCACAATTTTGAAATAGAGAAACACTATTATGAACAGCAGGGCTTTACTGAAATCCCATACCTAGAAATGTGCTTGCTCTATTAGTTGTTTCAAAAAACAAAAGTACCATCAAAACTAGACATGGGAAACAAAGTGGTTGGCCTGGCAGGTAGAGAAGAGTGCCTTCCAGTTCAAATGGATGAGGTGGCATGTGGATTTTATTTTGAGAGTCACAACATACTTTATTCACTAAACAGCACATACTAGGTGCTAGGCTAGGTACAAAGGCTGCTTCTCTCAAGAAAGAGGTTAAAAAAATTACTGAAGAAAAGAAAGAACCTGAATTTCCCCTGAGGTTGACTCCATATATAGATGAAACTGTGGAATTCCTGAACTTCTTTCTCCCTTCGCTTATGCATGCACAAGGACAAAAGAGACATAACATATGAACAACCTTTGTGAGCAGTAGAAGTCAGTAAGCATTTAAGATGGGCATACTGTGTCAACTGCAATTTGTATCAGTTCCTTCTCCTCAACCTCAGGGTGACTCCTTTCACAGTCAGACATTTAAGATTTGTTGTCTTCTAAAAATGTCACAGTCTGATTCCTGTTAAATATCAAGCAGGCATAAAAGAAAAGAAACTCTTCTGTCTAAGGCCAGCCCATGATCTTGGGGACTCCAAGGCAAAGTCAGAAGGACCAAAGTCTACTGCTGCCACACTGTTTATCCTCTGAATACATCAAATAGATCCAACCACAGGGTCTTTGTGCTTGCTGTTCCCTCTGCCTGGAATGCTCTTCCCCAAGTTCTCTGCACAGCTGGCTTCTTTGGGTCTCTGCTCAAACATCTTCCTCATGAGGCCTTCCCTGATCATGCTATCTAAAATAGCACCCTTGCTCTATCTATGCCAGTCCACTCCTCAATATCTAATGTTCGTTTTGCTCATGTGTGTATGGTTGGTACCCCATCTAGATCACAGCTCCATGGAGAGAAAGACATTGCTTCACTTACTACTGGAATAATACCTACCACAGAGTAGGAGATCAATACATAATTTTTCAAAGTAAATGTGTTATCCTTGACAAAATGGTAAAGCCAAGTCATTTTTTCTCCTTTATAAACTGAAATAATATCTAACATCATAAATTTTTGCAAATTAACTAATATACTTTGAAAAACTACCCAAGAAACCATAAAATGCACTGAAATGTTAGTAATTTCTATTATCCTCATTACCATGAACTAGCTCTTCCATCAAAGCACCAGGTAGTGATGGATTTTGAAGCTGTGGCCTGATTTATAAACTTGTCCAAGTGTGGGTGAGCTCCTTGAAAGTAGTGATAATATGTCATTGTTTTTTCTTTAGGGCTGACTTACAGTAGACACAATAAATTCTTGTTGGATAAATGGAGGGATAGAGTAAATAAAGTGCCTTAGCAAAGGAAAGGAGATGGGGCCAAATGTCCAGTTTTGACTCATAAAACTAAGGATGAAGACAACACAGTGGCTAGGGTATTAGACTAGCATCCTGAAGAGTATTAGGACTGGACCCTGGTCCAGAGGTCCAAGCTGAATCACTGGCCCCAAATCAATAAAACTGTCATGATTAATCAAATCTTCATAAATAGGAGGTCAAACCTGAGCTGTGAATCCACTCTGTTAGATGAATACAGATACAAGGCCTTAGGGAGAGACAGGAATTCCTGAACCTAAGTACAGTCAGCCCAAGGCCTAAAGCCATCAGCAGGGGCATTTCACTAGGATGGAAATAAATAAGCTGCTATAACTGGGATTACCAATATGCAGTCAGAAATGGCAGTGGGTTCAGCCATGGGTGGGTCTAGGCATCACAGAACTGATGCAGGAAAATGCACATCTCTCTGATCACTTTTACTTCTCATGTTTTGTGAAATCCATAGGAAATTGGACAGACTCACTGAGGCAAACAAGACATAGTCAGTGATTCTGTTTCATAAAGATAGATGAGATCAGAAATTAAGTCAACATATATATATAGACATAAAACTAAAGCAATTCAGAACCAGAAGAAACATTGGAGGTCATAGAACCCAAACTTGCCATTTAACAGAAAAGGAAATTGGAGCACTGGGTCTACCATGACTTGTTCACAGTCACCCAAGGAGTTAGTGGCAGGACTGGAATCAAGATTTAAGTCTCCTGACTCCTCATCCAGTGCTCTTTCCACTTTTCCAGTCTGTTAGTACTGAACAATGACTCAGTCAGCCAGACCCTTTGAAAGTGACCATGGAAAAGAATGATCCAGAATGTCAAGCAATGAATTAAAATAGGGTCTTTCCCTCACTCTAGAGTTGTGTTTGCAGAAACCCAGACATCTAAGTCATTAAGAACATCCCAGACATAAAGATCTCAACATTCCTCCAATAATTTTAAACTTACTTTAAAGCCAGGAGGCCCCTTAGCAATCATTAACTACAATTCCCTAATTTTATAGATGATGAGTTGAGCCTTAGAGACATTAGTTTCTCAGTAGCATATATCCTGTTAAAATGACCCAATGCTTTCCTAAAATGATTCTTACTCTATTCTATATAGTTGGTCTCGACTGTCTCAACCCTGGAATGGGTCCCAGGGATGCTTTGAAAAAAAGCTTTGTCATTCTCATCAAATCAAATGGACATGCTTGCAGAAAATGATACAGTGGAAGCAAGGGCACTTAGCATCTAGAAAAACACTCTCGAGGTGATGTCATTTGCTTTATAACAACTGAAAAAAAATTTATATTTTATCTGACATATGAAACACACCTAGGTCAAATGTATTTCCCCAAACCAGTATTTAATATGGGGCACAAGGCATTGAGGGGACTGGCCCAGGGCCTGACATAGAGTAGACAATAAATTCTTCTTGGATGGATGGATAAGTGGGTGAACAGAGTAAGTAAAAGGCCTATGGTAGAGATAGAAAAGAAAAGTAAATGGGCCCAAGTGTATAGCTTTGATTCATGAAGCTTGTAATTAAAACAAAACACTCAGGGAAAAACACACTAGGTTAAGGTAACAAAGACCCCAAATCAGACACCTTGCATAGTGTCCCCAACAAGGGATTCAAGCTTTATAAACCCTTAATTCAAATGAAGAACTAAGGTCTGTAATATAACAACTGATATGGTACATGGAAGAGAGGGGGAACAAAGGAAAAACCTTGCTAGGGTAAATCTAACCCTTACATTTAGTAAGAAAATAGGCTCTGAAAGTCACTTTGGACCAGATTTTCTGAAATCACTTTAAGTTGCCTTGGGCTGTAGAATTTTGGACAAGGAAGCAACCTTGTTCCAAAGTGTTCTAATATTTGAATATATAAATTGTACTTGGTAGCCATAAGACTAAGATTTTGAAACAAAATCCAGTTAGTGGGGTAAATTAGTGTGGACTGTTCAGAAGGCCTGGGTAGGCCAACTAAACAATGATGACAAGCATGGATGCCTAATTGGCTGAGACGATCCTGGAAGAGCTGGTTTGCATCAAATTCTAGAGGCCACCCACAACAAATGTGGTTACAAATGTTAGTAAGACTCCAGGCAAAAACTTGTACATATTATACAAATTTAGTTGTCACTGATGGCTTGTAAAACATTACTCAAGATACAAACACTTCTAGCCCAAGTTTTTAACAGAAATGCACTTATCCGTTTGCTTAGTGGCATTACCTTTTCCCCAGTCATTCTCCTTTCTGGAAAATTCTCCTCCTCTTTCCCTGCATATATCCCTTCTACTAGCCCACCATACCCAAATCACAGTACTCTTCTTGCCTTTTCATTCCCACCCCATTTTACTCCTATGAAAATCAAAGGAAAGAGAATGGCTTCTATGACAAGCTCATCTACTGACTATGGTATGGCCCTATATAAATGGTTCTCAACCAGGGGTAATTTTGCTCCCCAGATAGAAATTTGGCAGTGTCTGGAAACATTTTGGATTGTCACAATTGGGGAAGGGGTCCTTAATGTAGAATTAATGGTATTTAGTGGATACCATTAGAGGCCAGAGTTGCCATTGAATAGCTGAGATGTATAGAACAGCCCCCAACAATAAAGAATTATTTGGTTCAAAATGTCCAAAGTTCTGAGGTTGAGAAACCCTGTCCTAGATGATTCAAATATTGCTAAGTCTCAGGTTTCTACCTGACCAAAAAGATAATACTTGTTCTTCCTAACTCACCCTCTTGCATGGAGCACAGATTGGTAATGTGCGTAATGTGTTTTGAAAAGTACTTTATAAATGTTACTTTTTTGTTTTTTTACCTCTTGATACTTTCTCAGATTATTCAAGGAGGCTGGTAAGGTGCTTATAATCCTACTCATTTACAATAGAATCTTTGTACTTTGACTTTAGAGAGGTCCTTTATTTTAAAGAGAACAAAGAGAAGAGCTCTTTATTTATCAAAGCCTACTGAGCAAGCATTACCATCCCTGTTTTTGTGATAAAAGAATTGGCAGAAGGAATACCTGACCCTTTCCACAGGAAAAAAGAAACAAACAACAACAATAGGAGTCAGAGTTACTTTGTTCATTGATTCAATAATTATTTGATATTAATATGTGTAAAATAGTAACAATAATATAATGAAAAATATTATCAATCCCTTACAATATCCCAGACAATGAGATAAATGCTTTATACACACTGACTGCTTATCACAACAACCCCTGAGGAAGGTCCTATTATTATCCACATACGTAAAAGATAAAAGTAAGTCTTGGAAACAAACTATTTGCCCAAGGGCAAATAACCAGTAAATGGTGAGGTTTGGATTGAAATCAAGCCCTATCTGACTTGAATAGCTGTGCTGGTAAACACTATGCCACATTGTGCTTGGCACCAAATGTGCATCCTAGGGGTTCAGAGAAAAAGAATAAAAATATCAATCAGATATGGATGCTAGCAGTTTCCTAGAGGAGATCAAAGGCAAACACAAGGGAGAGAGTAATAAGTGTCAAAGATGTACCAATGACCTTCCAAAAAGAGATTCTAAAATTTAGAACTTGAGATATATGGATTCAAAGTACTCAAATCGGTACTTTTTAGGAAGAAAATAAAGTGATGGAAAGGAGGTACCCAGGCAAGCTGGGTTCCTCAAGTGGACATCAATGCTTTGGTATTTTTAGTACTTATAGAATGGTTCTAAACTTTGAAAGTCTATCCTATACTGATCAGAACAATATGATGATAAGATCAGAGTTTCTGGTCACCTTCCCAGTGGTTAAATTTCTTCTGCTACAATTAAAGATCATACACTCTATCAAGGATGTCAAATGTGGCTGGCCATGTGTGATGCCACCCCTCTGCTGAAATGCTGATCAAATGTCATAAATAGGCCACAGCACCTTTTCTTGTGTTGTTTGGAAAAGCCTCAGAGTCCTTCTTAACCCTCTGCCCCAGTCCTTAATGTAGACGAATGGCACATGAAATAAACCTATATCACCTCTCTAGGGCTCTTCTATCTGTATGCTATACTCACTTACAAAACATATTTGTAGGTAGGGTATAAATTACATCAGATAAAGCAAGAGGTCTGTACCACATGGAGTGGCATGGAGTCCCTGAAACATGACAGTTAAAATTAGGTGAAAAAAGATCCAAATGCTAAAGAAGATGTGAGATACACATACACACACACACACACACACACACACACACACACACTGGAATATTAGTCATAAAAAAGAATGAAATCTTGCCATTTGCAGCAACATGGATGGATATAGAGAGTATAAAGCTAAGTGAAATAAGTCAGAGAAAGACAAATATGATTTCATTCATACATGGAATTTAAGAAACAAAACAGATGAATAGGGGGGAAAAATGAGAGATCAACAAAAATCCAGACTCTTAACTACAAAGAACAAATGGGTTACTGGGGAGGGAGAAAGGAGAGATGGGTTAAATATGTGATGAGCACTGAGTAATACATGGAATTGCTGAATCACTATATAACATTATTTGTTAACTACACTGGAATTAAAATTTAAAAAAAATTAAAAAGAAAGGTAGCCTGCAAAGTATTTACAAAATAGTATCTGAGGCATGCTAGTTTTTCTAATGCATAGTACAATAAACTCTGACTAAAATTCAAGAAAAAAGATCCATATCTTTCTATCAGAGGATGATTTCCTGTTAAACTTAAGAGGTTACTAAAACTAAGAACTGGATTTACCTCTCAGTTTCCTGGCAGTCATGGCAAAAAGGGAAATACTGCTAGA
The DNA here is from genome assembly GCF_053574225.1 of Canis aureus. NCBI lineage: Eukaryota > Metazoa > Chordata > Mammalia > Carnivora > Canidae > Canis > Canis aureus. The sequence continues at coordinate 55,345,890 of NC_135614.1, forward strand.
GAATATCACTGCCATTTTCTTAAAAAGAAAAGGGTCATAATTACATTTTTTTTTATTCTTAGAGGACACTGCATCACACAAGAATGCTGCTGCATGGCTCCTTATTTAAGGCTCACTGAGTAACTCTTAATATAGGGCATGTGTTTTAGAAAGTAGTATTTGAGGTGACTTGATGAACAAAAGAGATGGACTCAGGGCAGTTGCATTATGACATGTGTTTTTGGCCATGAGGAGGCCATCTTTGAGAGTGTGTATATGGCTCACTTCAAACTCATTCCTAATAGTGGAAAAAATAGCTATAGAACTTGCTTTTGGAAGGTAGGCCTATAGATCAAGGAATATTTTTAGACACTTAACACCTGATACAATGCTCTTTCTGATGGACAAGAGTGATGTTAATTTCTAAGGTCGATGCATAAAGTGAGATTAAGTCAAGAAATAAAAATTGCTTGGTCACCTGGGTGGATCAGTCAGTTAAGTCGCTGCCTTTGGCCTAAGTCACGGAGCCCCTGCTTCTTCCTCTCCTCTCTGCTTATGCTCTCTCTCAGTCTCTCTCTCTCTCAAATAAATAAATAAAATTAAAATCTTACAATAAATAAATTATTATTACTCTTAGAAACTTCCTTAGTTGCTAGGTGCCTGGGTGGCGCAGTACATTAAGCATCTGACTCTTGGTTTCAGCTCAGGTCATGATCTTGGGGTCCTGGGATGAAGCCCTACATCAAGCTCTGAACTCAACAGGGAGTCGCTTAAGTTCTCTTTCCCTCTCCTTCTGCCCCTCTCCCTGAGCTCTCTCTCTAAAATAAATAAATATTTTAAAAAAGAAAATTTCTTTAGTAGTCCATAAAGTAAAATACGGTATGCACAATATTTGTTTATGACCTTATACAATATGTGCATATAAATATAGGATGCCGGGGTGGCTCAGTGGTTGAGCATCTGCCTTCGGCTCAGGGAGTGATCCCAGGGTCCCGGGATCAAGTCCCACATCGGGCTCCCTGCATGGAGCCTGCTTCTCTCTCTGCCTATGTCTCTGCCTGCCTCTCTCTCTGTGTCTCTCATGAATAATAAAATCTTTAAAAAAAAATAGGATGCCTACTACAGTGTATAATATAAATATTACATAAAATAATTAGATTGTTCTTAATTACATGAGAGTCTGAATAATTAATGTGAATTAAAAGTACATGTGAAATAACTTCTCTGTATAGATAGGTCTAAATCAGTGTTGTCCAACAGAAACATACAAGCCTATATGTAATAAAAATTTTTGGAATAGCTACTTTAAAAAGGAAAAAGAAACAGGTAAAATAAAACATTTGATTTAATCCAATATAGCCAAACTTATCATTTCGTGATGTAACCAGACTAAAAAATATGAAATATTCGAGGTTTTTTTTTGTATTAAGACTTCAAAATCTGGTGTATATTTTATACTTATAGCACATCTAGATGTGGAGAAGTTATAGTTCAAGCACTCCAGAGCTTCACATGTAGCCACTGGATACCATATTTACCATATAAACACAGATTTAAGCCTTTTCTACCTTTGACATTCTTCTCCTGAGATTTTAATTAATAAAAACTTCCAGCAAGAACCCAAATCACTGTGATCCGTTGGGCTATGGTGATCTGCACAGCTTCCTCCTTCACCTCATGGCACTTGGAGGCTAAGACTCAATCCCCTGGAGTTGATCTTGTCTCAAAGACTGATATTCAGTGCCAGCAGCTGTTCTGATCTCCCCAATTCAACACCTCATTAAAGCCTAGGGGGTGAAACTGCGGTGGCCAAGCTTGGAAGTAAGAAGACGGAAGTGTCTCCTTCAAGAGGCCTGGGACCAGATGGCTTGCTCTGTGGGTTGTCCTGGTTTGAGTCCCAGATGCAGTGCCTCCAGCAGGGAGCCCAAGGAGGTGGTATGTGATAAGTCAGGGTTAATAAGGCAGAAGAACGCCTAGGCTTCTTCACAGACTTCCTGGTAGAGGCCAAGGGGAGCAGAGAAAGCTGACCTTGGGGCCCCGCCCTGGGTTCTGTGCCTCTTACCTCAGGTTCTCTGTAACAGGTGCCTCTTTAGCAGTGTCTGCTCTGATTTGCCTTTGGAACAGATCTGAGACTAACTGTAGAAACATTTCTACTCTTCTTCTGCCCTAAATTCCTGTGGGGGCAGCTACTATTATTATCTCCCTCTTCTGACAGATACAGATAAGAAACCCCCAGGCTTGTGTATATCAAGAGATATAAAATAGCAAAATTTCAAAGTAGGTGTGCCTGTGGGCTATTTTGGGCCAGCAGATGTAGTTTTTTTGGATGCACCTAGAGTTTTAAATTATAAATAAATAAATAAATAAATAAATAAATAAATAAATAAGGCATTTGAATTGTGAGTTCCTTTTGTAAATCACAATATTTAGCATCAAGGCCCCATATTTCTACATGATTACAATTGGCCGAGCCTAAGTAGTCCCTTTCCTCTTCACACAGGAACTCCAGGTCCGGAGCATCACAAACCCCTGAGCCCCCAACAGTCTTACCCCCTGTCTATTTATTCATTGATTGCCAGTCCTGCTAGATTTTTTATTTTGAGGCCTTAGCTTGGTGAATTACACTTTAAGGGTATGTGCATTTTTTAAATGGAGGAAACAAGCTACAGAAATAAAGGTCCATAGTGTAATTTCAAATATCAATGCTCTAGGGGAAAGAAAAATATCTCAAACGCCAATACTCTAGGGGAAAGAAAAAATATTCCTTCTCTAGACTTTGATACCATGGGCATCATTTCCATTTTCTTCTCAACATTAGGGAATCCATCCTAGTATGTTCTCAATGTATCAGATGACAAAACCAATGCTCAGAGAGATTGAGAACTAGGTTCAAAACCATGATCACATAAACTGTTAGTAAGTGGGTTGGATTTAGCCATCCAAGCCATCTTTCTATTACTTTATAGTGTTCCTCTCACTCAATTCTTGGGAAATAGTGTGACCTTTTGCCTACATAGTGTTCCATAGGTATAGCCCTTGAAAGTAATACAATCTGAATGTTAATCTGATGGGCCTCTTAAAACCTTAAGCAAGTTCTTTAATCTCTTGAGAATCAGAATTTTCTAAATGAACCACACATTTTCAGCAGTGGAAATTGCCTGGTAAGTGAAATACTCAGCATTATTCCTGGGGAAGAGTTGAGTTTCAGAAAATGTTGATTTCTATCCCCCCAAATCTAGTTAACTAAATAAGCTATTAAAGCACTGAACACTTGTGTTCGCAGTCATGCAGGGTGAATAGATTTGACTCCTTTTCAGTTCCAAGGGAAGACCCTGATGGACTCAAGCCCATCAAAATCATCTGATCCCCCTTGCACAGTGTTTGGCTTAGGTTAGGTATCAGGAATAAGTTGGTCCAACCAGAGTGAAGTTCCGGTTTTTTTTTTTTTTTTTTTTTTTTTTGATATGGGGTGGGGGGAGAGAATCTATTTTTATGCTCTGGATGTGTAGTACACAACTGAAACAGCTGCTGCCATTTTACTTCCATGAGTGAAACCATTTGAGGATAAGACAACTTCAAGTTTCTACAAAACCAAAGGAGTCCCAGAAAAAAATAGAATCAAACCTCCCATTAAAGCCTCAGTTTCTTTGGACTTTTATATTATCTACCAGCTAAGAGCATTGTGTCTCATCCATGCACAGCTGTTACATATAGTTGAAAGCACTCTTAGGATGCTTTTAATTTATTTAAGTCCAAAATGATGACTAGTAGGCAACTCTTGGAATCAAGGAAGCATGGTCACCAGAGTACTACTATTGACTAGTCAGTGTATTTGTAATGGCAACTTGTCTAGCCTGTGTTTCAGCCATCCCAGTGGGGATGATGGGGGAACATGAGGCACAGCAGCTGCAGGGCTGGCCCTTCCATTCACAGGGACTCCTCCTAGGCTACCACACTCATCAAGACAGCAGCTGGTGGTGTCGGCTTTGGTTTGAAATTAGAGTGACCTCATAGATTTGGGTCAAAGTGGGACTTTCTTCATGCAAAGTGTTGGGAGAGCCAGGAGACCAGAATTTGGCACTTGCTGTAATAGCAGTCAGTGACCTATGAATGGTGGTTTGTGTCAAATGTGCCTTCTAGAATAACATAATTATGCAATGAAAGAAAAGTAGTGAATCATGCCAAGACTTTCAGAAAAGCCCGGACTGCTTCCCGAGTGCTTTTTCTATATTATCTATTCTTATGCCATTGTACTGGGGTGAAAAGGGAGCTGTAGGGGCTCTTGGAGCTGTGAGCACAGGTAAGGTACCACAATGGATATGAGCAAAAGGAACGAATCCTCCTCAGGTCTTAGCGCTTTAAAGTATAAGGCAGGGGTCCCAAACTCAAATGCTGACAGAGGCTGGCAGGTGACTTTAATGAATGGACACCCAAGTAGAAGTCCGGAGACTGGAGATCCTGTGAGGGACATGTCTGCTCAGCCCCAGTTGAACATTGTTGAAAATAATTTTGGATTTTTTTTTAATACAAAATATCCTCAACTTTAAATTTTCATTCCTTTTTGTCTCTCAACACCTAGAAGATCAAATAAAACAACCTAGGTGGGTGGATTTGGCTCTTAGGCTAAAGACAATTGAGGGGGCTGGCTGGATTACCACAAAGGAATCATAGGTGGTAAACTTTTTGGTTCCAAAGACTCCAAGTGGAGAGTGACTGAACAAGGAGGGGAAAGTAGATGGAGAACTGTGCCATGTGGGTCAAATACAGATCCTCAGGGGATGGGGTTTCCAAAGGGATGGCTACATTGATTCCTGTCAGGACTGAAGCTAACCTCAGTAGTTTTGAGAACTTCCACAAAGATTCCAGTGGCTGACAGTAGCAGTAAGGGAACAGAATGGCCAGCACAGTTACCTGATCTCGAAAAGGACCTCAAGGGTTGATAGCACCAGTGGCCACTGTCAGAGCCTATAGCCGAGGCTGGCTCCCAGCTTGGGAAGGGAGCCCACTCAAATTCCTGATATGTACTTCTCATCAATCTCAGGGAAGTACTCTCAGAAATTGAAGGTAACAAAAATAGAGAAAGCTGATATTGCATGGAGTAGTCATAACTGTTATGTTTGGGATTGTCGTTTCTATGTGAGAAATAAGGAACAGAAGTATTCTACAATACTCAAGGTTCACACAGCTGGTACTGAAGGTTCACACAGCTGGTAAAGGACATCATTTGCACTCAAATCCTAGACTCCAGTCCCAAATCTCCCCCAATTATCCAGGCTGCTTCTCCAGTACTGAAACCTTCACTTTTTTTTTTAACTGTCCTTTATATTTTGTATACTACCTAGATCCAGTGGCAGTTTGATCCAGAGTTTCCAAGCATATATGGCTAAAAATTTTTTTCTCTATTGTCAACTATGGAATGAGTATTCCAGACAACACACTTAGAGAAATGCTGCATTATATACCTAATGACTTAGAAAATAAATGATTTCAAGGTAAATGTCCACTGACCATTTTACCTTCATCACTATTAGTTCAGTTCATTAAAACAAAATTTTTATATAAATTTATTTTTTATTGGTGTTCAATTTGCCAACATATAGAATAACACCCAGTGCTCATCCCATCAAGTGCCCCCCTCAATGCCCGTCACCCAGTCACCCCCACCCACCTCCCCTTCCACCACCCCTAGTTCGTTTCCCAGAGTTAGGAGTCTCTCATGTTCTGTCTCCCTTTCTGATATTTCCCACTCATTTTTTCTCCTTTCCCTTATATTCCCTTTAACTATTTTTTATATTCCCCAAACAAATGAGACCATATGTTTGTCTTTCTCCAATGGACTTATTTCACTCAGCATAATACCCTCCAGTTCCATCCATGTTGAAGCAAATGGTGGGTATTTGTCGTTTCTAATGGCTGAGTAATATTCCATTGTATACATAGACCACATCTTCTTTATCCATTCATCTTTCGATGGACAGCAAGGCTCCTTCCACAGTTTGGCTATTGTGGCCATTGCTGCTATAAACATTGGGGTACAGGTGTCCTGGCGTTTCACTGCATCTGTATCTTTGGGGTAAATCCCCAACAGTGCAATTGCTGGGTCGTAGGGCAGGTCTATTTTTAACTCTTTGAGGAACCTCCACACAGTTTTCCAGAGTGGCTACACCAGTTCAACATTCCCACCAACAGTGCAGGAGGGATCCCCTTTCTCCACATCCTCTCCAACATTTGTGGTTTCCTGCCTTGTTAATTTTCCCCATTCTCACTGGTGTGAGGTGGCATCTCATTGTGGTTTTGATTTGTATTTCCCTGATGGCAAGTGATGCGGAGCATTTTTTCATGTGCTTGTTGGCCATGTCTACGTCTTCCTCTGTGAGATTTCTGTTCATGTCTTTTGCCCATTTTATGATTGGATTGTTTGTTTCTTTGCTGTTGAGTTTAATAAGTTCTTTATAGATCTTGGATACTAGCCCTTTATCTGATATGTTATTAAAACAAAATTTAGATGAAGTGTCTATGGCTATGATATCATACTCTTTGGTTGCTCTTGAATATTTTTAAACTCTGCTGTGAGATTCCAAGTCTAGTTGCTACGTCATCAAAGCCAGTTTCTGGCAGAAGCTCTCTCAAATTGTGGAATACCATCTGCTCTGAAATTTGTACCCATGGGTATTATTTTACAGAGGTGACGAACTGATGACCTGAAGAGGCCAGAGCCATCTTCTGAGAGAAAGGGGCACACACGAAGCTACAAAGGGCCATAAGGAGAAGCACCAGGTTTGATTGGGTGGAGGAGACAGGGCTAAAGCCCTCAGTAGGTTTTCCTCAGGAAAGGAAAGGCCAAAGCAGGGTCAATAGATTAGGACTGGTCAGTTTGAATGATTCTGATGATCTTTGGGCTAGAGGGGTGGTCTCCGGTTACCTGGTATCTGGCTGTTGAATGATTTAGGGCAGGGACACTGGACTAGTGTGATGAGAGTTAGCTAAGGAGGTGGCTAGGACTTGACTTGGGATTGGTTGATTTGTCTATGACAGGCATACTCCTAGGCAAGTTGTTACCATCTTTAGGAATTAGCTAGCTCTGGAAGGGTGGTCTCTCCCAGGATCTGTAAAGTCCCCAAATGCCATAACATTAAGAATAGTGGAAATAAAATATAGTTCATAGAACTGGCCTTGTTTTTTAAATGGATGCCAAGGAGACCAACACAAAATCTAAAACACAATGTTAGAAAGTCATAGCAATAAGGAAAATGCAGTTTTTAGTATGAAGGAAACAGCTAGCAAGAGATCCCCAGGAGTTCTTCCTGAAAGAAAGCCTTATTAGCAGAGTCTAAGTGCAGAGAATCAACTACACCAGCTCTAACAGTCCTAGTCAAGAGCGGCTTTGTCAGTGCTTTTTCCTCTTCTCCTTTGGAGTTACTGAAATGAAATTGTTTTCATGACTCAAAATGTCCAGATGACTCTTCATTACCTGACTGTGACTAGAAAGGTCATAGGACCTGCCCTATATTTAGTCAAGGACAGGGGAAACACTGGGTGGATTGAGGGGGATCTAGCAGGTTATATTATGTTTGAGAGAATAATCTTGCTGTCTGATTACATCTTATGATCTTACTTGTTCAATGGACCGGTTCCACTATAGTATTGTACAAAAACATAGACATAACTAAACAAATACCATATTTTGTTGGTTCCATTCTATTCAATGGAGCTCAACAATACCAAAGGATTCCTTAAAAGTAAAAACAGAATATAGAAAGCACTGAGTCTGAAATGTTCTTTCAAACTACTTTTCAGTTCATTTAACATTGACAATTGTATGGGTTTTCCTTTTTTTTTTTTTTCCTTTTTCTTTTTTCCTTCTAAGTTCACTGAATTAACACTCAATGTCTAAAATGGCTGTTGCTTGCAGTTCCAGGATATTGTGAGTTCCAACAAAGCTTCCTGTAGGCCCATAAAATAGCTTTCATCAAAAAAATTAAAAAAAATAAAAATAAAATCCCTGCTGAGATCACAGTGCTAAGATCTATTTTGGGACTAATTTGTTACTTAAATTGGCAATTTCAGCTGGTCTGGGTGTATATTTTTAAAACAAAAGGATTTAGTTTACCTATCAGATGGTACTCGATTAGGATTCCCAGAGTCATCGTTATAACTGAAGCAGCCAGGATGGGTTCCTCCCTCGGGTGCCAATTTTCCTCTACAACGATCCTGCTGAAGAAGTTCGGGATTTACCATTCACTGCATTCCAATTCCCCTGTGTGCGACATTTAGCTACAGAAGCATTCTACTATGCCCTATTTTCTTGAAATTATTTTTCTTTTCTCCAGTTCCAGATATGGTTCTTCTATGCCTTCCTCTCAAAATTAATTTCAAAGACCTCTGTCCAAAAGTTTTAAACTTCAGGTCTCCTTATGGCTATGTTTGAATGTAACAATTACACCAGAATTTGGTCTCTCCTGATGCTGGGGTGAAAACTGATGATTGTGGAGTGTTTTAATGCTTCTAATCCACTCCCTGCTTCAGCTACTCTATCAAATTAATTCTATTTCTACTTTGGTTGCTCCTGCCTATGCACATTCAGTCCATATCTGGAATGCCTCGCCCCACATATTTATGGATTTTTACCAATTTTTCAAAGATTAGCTCAAAACCCACTGTTTTTATTGGGTTAAGATGCAAATCAAGAAAAGATAGACAAGTCTGCAGATCCCCAGGCTATCCTCCCACACCTCAAGTTCAAGAATCAGTCACGCAGGGGAATTCTTGGAAGCTATCCAGTTCTTGCCTTGGTTTGATGATAAATTATAGGGAGACTGGGGCTAGCCCAATCTGCTCGGACATTAGAGATGAGGAAGAGGCCACAGCTGACCGTTGCCTGAAGGCAAGACAAATCACAGCTACGCAGATGGACTGCCTCTCTCCCTCTGATTTTTCACTCTGTGGCCCTGGGGATCTTACCCTTCAGGACCCAGCACATCCTACTCCAAGACACAAGCTGCTTCTCCTGAATGACTTTGTTTTCTCCTTTCTGCCTTTCCCAGATTTGGCCATCTTCTTTCCCAAGGGCTACTTGGTTCCCTTTCCTGTGCCCCTGCCTCAATCCTCTCAGATTCTAGCAGGTCCTCATAATTTTACCATGCTGAATTGGGGGCCTGCAGCTGCCAGGGAAATACCCACTGCTCCAGGAATTGTTTTCAGCTGTCTGAATGTCTGCGAGTGTTTGTTTTGTTGCCATGGGATAAGCTACCAGTGCTAGCTGCAGAAGGAACTAGAAGACAGGGGAGTTGTAGAGTATCTTGTCCTCTCCTATCTTTTGGATGGATTGAAGTCCCTTTGGGGAGATAAGCTAGAGGAATAAGCCGGTAGAACAAGTCAGCACAGGTTTCTAAGTAAGAGATAGGCTGCTTTGTGGTCCATAAGGAACAAAGAAGATAAAGAGCTGCAAGGAGATTTTCCTCCTTTTGCATGGATCTCAGATGCGCTCTGACTTCTTCCATCACCATGCAGCCTCAGGAGAAGCCAAAGTCTGAACCACCAATATGAGCTTTGACATCTGAAGGCATGCCATGACAAGGGGTACATCTCCAAATGGGTCTGTGGGTAGAGGAGGTCAGCTTAAGTGAGACAGGACATAGTTAGGGGTAATGGTGGCTGCAGCTGAAAGACTGGGGACAATGGAGTGACTCCTTTGTAGATGATTAAAATAATGGATGAGGGTACCTTGAAAAGAGCCTATAACTTGCAGGAATTAAGGCAGGAAGACCCTGTGCCAACCTACTGTTAGTATACAAAAGAAGTGGGAGAGATGTCCTGCATCACCAGAGGCTGGTGGAGCCTGGCATATTTTGCAAGGTAATGGTTCAGGATAATAATAGCTAATAGCTATCATTTAGTTAGTGCTTACTGCATGCCGGTCACTATACTGCAATCTTTATTTATGCATTAGCTTATTTAATTTTTGTAACAACCCTATGGCATTGACACTATTATTCTCACCATCTTGTAGTTGGGGGGACTAAAGCTTAGAGCAGTTCAGTAAATTACCGAGGTTATATAACTAGTAAGAACTGAACCCCTGAGACCCAAGGCACATATAGCAAGTTGATATTACCCTAACAGCACAGCAAGATAGGCCAAATGGGCTCTGGGCACACAGTGAGCATCCATCCTTCCTTATATCCTGAGTTATGAGGTTTACTTTCTACCTGTTACTCCAATTATCCTTTTAAGAATCACAAATTAGAGAGGGCACATCTCTAAACTGGTTTCAGCTTCACTCAAGACCAAAATTAAATCTGTTTCCTTTCAAATCCAGCTGGCAGTTCTTACTGTGACCAGCTGGAGCATACCCTGCCTCACCAGAGAGGGCTGTCAGCAGGGCTGGGGTGGCCCATATTCATGACTCCCTGGCCTGTTGCTGGCAGATGCTGTGTCAAAAGAGATGATACAAATTGCCATGGGAGTGTTAAGGAGTCAGTCTGAGCTGCCTATAGGAGAGGAATGTCTGCAGTTAGTCCTCAGGTTTAGACAAGCATGCAAAAGCATACAGTGTAGCCACCACAGTGGTTTGTGGGAAATCCTGACACATGGTGCTTACACAAGGCTGAATCATTTTGAAGACTATCTGGGACTACATACCCACAATGACTACCTTATAGTTTCTCCACCTGGCACTGATGCCATTTAGGGGGCTAACAGTTCTTTGCTGTGGGGGCTTTCCTGTGCACTGGAGGGCATCTAGAAGCATCCGTGTCCTCTATGCACTAAATGGTAGTCACCACTCCCTCTGCCTCAACTTGTGATACCCCAAAATATCCTCAGACATTGCCCAATGTCCCTTAAGGGAAAAAAATCACCACCACCACCCCGCTGAGAAGATTTCACTTTCCCATCTTGACAAAGCAGTGGTTGGATAGGGAGAACTGGATGAGGTTAGGAATTGGGAGATACGAGTTCACCTCTCACTAAATGGCCTTGAGAAACCCTCTGTTGTTCTCTGTAAAATTAAAGGGTCAGGGAAAATTATCTTTTAATTTAGGATACCTTCTCTCATTGCTATCTGAAGTGTCATACAAAACAAAATAAAACAACTAGCTACAGTTCAAAGCAGGTCTTAGAGGGAGTCATTCAAACTCATCTAGTTTATTTAACAGTTTATTTCTTGGCAAACACAACTTAAGCCTTGTGGATACCACAGAAATGATTCAAATGAGATACAGATCAGTGTTTGTCACAAGCTGGTCATTGGACAATCATCTGGAAAGCTATATAAAAACATAGATTCCTTGGTCAGTGCCAAATCTAACAAACCATTCTAGCTGAAGGGTGAGCCTGGCAATCTGTATTTTAATAAACTCCCCGGGTAATTTTTGTGCATATTAAAGTTTGACAACCACCGATATAGTTGACATTCCCAAGGAATCTGCTCTCTCTTTGAAGAGACAGAAACCAATTTTAAAAACCTAAAAAGCCATACATCTTTAAAGGTGGTAAACGTTGGAAAGTTTCTGGAAGGAGAGGAAATGGCTGAAATACCACCTAAACCTGCAATGAAACTTTAGGTGGCATTATCAAATTTAGGCACTGGGCAAATGGAGATGGTGATGATGATAGATGGCTATGTGAATTCTCCCAGCCATCTTACCTGTTTTTCCTTTTTAACTTAGGAAGGTTTATATTTAGTAAAATGCACAGATTGTAAATTTATAATTTAAGTCATTTTGATGAACACACACACTGATCAAACAGCCATCTCAACAACTAATATCCTCACTCTTAAAAGTCTCCTCGTTTTCTTTTTGGTCAATGCCTACAGCCTACAAACATTGTTTGGTTTCTATCACAGATTTGCTTTGCCTGGTATTGAAATTTATATAAATGGATTCATATGGTATGTCCTTTTGTGTGTCTTTTACTCAACATGGTATTTTTTTATTCACCTGTGTTGTTGCATCAGTAGTTCTGCATTCTTTTATTGCTTATTGCTGAGTAGCTGAGTGTATATATATATATATATATATATATATATATATAAATTTACCCATTCTTTTGTTGATGAATATTTCCATTTTTCAGTTATTTTTAAAAGCTGGTATAAATATCCTTTAAAAGTGTCTCCTTGTGGATATATGTTTTCATTTCTCTTAACTATTTAGAAAGAGAATTGCTGGGTCATGGAAGGATATATGTTTAAGTTCATAGGAAAATACAAAATAGTTTCTCTCTGAGTGATTTCTATGAGTGTTTACACTCACATCAACACCATAGGAGAGTTCCAGTTACTCCAGACCTTTAATATTTGATAATTCTTGTAGAATATGTGTAGAAGATGATCTCACTGGTGTTTTAATTTGGACACCACTAATGACTAATGATATTGAAGACATTTTCATGTGCTTAATAGCCATTTACAAATCTTCTTTTGTTTAATGTTTAGGTTTTTCTGTCCATTTTTGAGTTGTCTTTTATTGCTGGTAGTAGCAATTCTTCATGTATACATAGTTGTCATATATATGTATATATATATTGCAAATATTTTGTTTCTTGCTTGTTTTTCATCTTTCTTAATGTTATGTTTTGATGAGAAGTTTTTATTTTGGTGAGTCCAATTAATTGTATATTCTTTTATGTTTATGTGTTTTTTTATGTCCTAGCAATTCTTGCTATGACAAACTCATAAAGATAATCTTGTATGCGTTCTTCTAGAAATTTAATAGTTTTAGTCCATGATCCATTTCAAATTAATTTTGCTGTGCAGGGTGAGGCAGGGCCTGAATTTCCTCTGTTTAAAAACTAAGTTTGTTTTTGCCAGCACCATTTATACAAAAGACTTTCCCCTCCCCAGTGGTCTTGGCATCCTTGTCAAAAATCAATTAACTGTATAGATGTTGACTACATATGCTTGAGTCAATTTCTGGACTTTCTTTTCTGTCCTTCATGCAGTTTGTCAGTTCTTTTGCCAATATCATACCATGTTAATTTTGCAGCTTTCTATTAAACTTGGTATTGTGAGATCTTCAACTTTTTTCAAGGCTGTTTTGGCTATTCTTACTCTTCTGCATTTCCAAAAAAATTTAGAAATAATGTGTCAGTATCATAAAAAAAAATGTCTCTGGCACTAAGTCTCTGGATTGTGATTGCATTAAAAATATAAATCAATTTGAGGGGAAATGGAGAAATAGCATTAAAATACATAGTAGTCAGTTTTCCACTCCACAGATAAGGTACATCTATTTAATTTCTCTTCTAAAGAGTAGTCTCTCTCCTCTTCCAGGCAGGTCCTGCTGTGTTTATCTATCGTAATGACATTCATAGCTTAGCAAAGGGTGGGAAGTCTCCCAACTAACATCATCCAATTAATTCCTTCTTTTAGGAATTTGAGGAGGTGAATTCTTCAGATTCAATATCCAAAAACTAAGGTTTAGGGCGTTTTGACTGAGCTCTAGAGATAATCAAGCTCCTGTATTCTATAGATGTTAGCTATTAAGCTTTTTCTTGAATTTAGTGAGTTATTCAGTATCCTTTCAAATATTTTCCTCAGGAAGGTAAATTGTTGCTTGTGACCAAAAGCTCTAATACAACATTTGACATTATTATAGATGAACATAATTTGAATCAAATTAATCCTTATTATGGTTTCTTTTGAGATATTCTATGTTGGTTCATGATCAAATGTTTGGATAAGATACAAATTTATACCTGGGCAAAAAGACTTTTTGAAAAAATTCAGAGCAACAGAAATGACAGAAAAAAATCTTAAAACATCAGCCACTTCATGAATTTTATAGTAATCATTCAGAGTTAATTGGAAGCATAGCCTGTGGAATAATTCTATTTGAGTATTCTTCTCAAATAATATCCTGGAAGTAAGCTAAGAAGATAATAGTGAACATAAAATTATTTTCATTTCTTCTAAGGTGCTCAAGAAATAAATTAATTTTAATTTAAAAAGAGCTTGATCACATCCAGAAAGAGGGTATTTCCCTATATAAGCCAACTTCTTTTCTCAAAGCCCTCAGCTCCCCAGCCTGGCTTCAAAGTAGTGCATATAACTCATAGGTAATTCCCTAGTGGCTGATTACTTCAGAAAATGTGCCTCCCTTTATGACCATCATACTTTCTGGATTTATTAAACCAGACAAACTTAGGAGACTCCACACCTAGCAGCATTAGAGAACTCCAGTTGACCTGCCATGTCTGTACTTCTCTGAATAGGTTTTTCTACATCTTGGGTCCTTAGAGCCTTCTCTCTCCTTACAGTAAGCTGAGTCAAATCATCATTACTAATAATAGCTGATGGAGTCACTTCTGTTCTTTGCAGCTGCTTTCCAATCCCCTTTAAATGGATTTCTAGTGCCATTTGATAGCAACTCACAAAAGGACTGATTTCAATCAAGAAACCAGGCACAATTGTGAATTATCCCAGGGTTGAGACAAGGACCAAATGGCATAGTACATATAAGTTACTCTTCAGAGACTACCCTGGAAAATGGTAAACATATATTAGCTATTGGATTTTATGTTTTCACCATGGTGATAATCACCCGGAATGAGCAAGGAATGAGTTATTTCACTTATATTGATTTTCCAAAGTACTGAAATTCACATCCCTAGATTAACTTCATTCTTTTACATGAAAATTGGTTCCGTAGTATCTGGAAATCTCATTAAAATATATCACTATATATTCTTGGGCATCTTCTTAAATATGGAATACCATTTAAAAGAACAAGTTATAGATAACTAGGATCATCATTATAAGCACTTAAGATACAGGCAATAGCAGAGGCCCTGAAAGCACATGAATATGAACTGTAAAGTCTTTTGGGTGTGGATCCCTTTGAGAAGTGGATGGAAACTATGAATGTTTACTTAAGAAAAATGCACACATGGACAAAAAAATTAAAAAACAAAAAAGTAAGTTCTGGTATATACATGTTTTAAGAGGATTCATTTGTTCCTAAAGGGCACATGTCTCAAATGGACCCCCCAAAAAATCATGACACCCAATAAACAATGAGGAGGAAAAAAGGAGGAGGGAGATAAAACTATAATATACCAGCATTTTGCACTATATCAGGCTTTATGTGTGTTATCATATGTAATATTCCTAACAGCCTCATGAGGAATTTCTATTTATACCCACTTATACTAATTTATCAGATGAGGAAACTCGGGTTCAGAATAATGTGCAGTATAGGGGCGCCTGGGTGGTTCAGCCTTTTAAGCATCTGACTCTTGATTTCAGCTCAAGTCATGATCTCAGGGTCCTGGGATTGGTCCTATATTGGGCTCCACACTCATGGAGTGTCTGCTTGAAGATTCTCTCCCTCTGTTTGCATTCTCTCTCTCTCTCTCTCTAATAAATAAATAAATGAAGAAGAAGAGGAAGAAAAGGAAGAGGAAGAAGAAGAAGAAGAAGAATGTGTAGTATAATACAACTAATAATTGGAAAGAGGGGGAAATTCAAATTCTAGAGGCGAATGTTTTAGCACCTGTGTTTTCTAGGTCATTCCTGCCCTGCTGTCCTTTCTCCCAGCAGTGATTATTCCTACTTCTGGTAGGAGTTAAAGTGCAACCATTCATTGGACACCTATTTCAAGTCAGTCAATAGGGGGCCTTCACAGTAAAATCTCAGTTAACCTTCTCACTTGCCATGCATTATGTATAAATATGTATTCTTAATCCCAGGCGATAATTACAAAAACTGAGACTGACTCTGCCTAACACCAGAGTAAGTGGCAGATTCTGGATGCGAGTTCAAATTTCCTCCTAAAGGCTATGTCCTATGTCCTTTCCCCTTTTGCTTCCTTTTAGAAGCCATCCCTATTTCATATATACTACCAACAAATGTAGCCATTTGTTTCTTAGGCCCAAACTGATGTGAACTAAGATTCTGGCATCAAGAAACTGGATAGTGGCTTTTTTTTTTTTTTTTACTATAGTCAAGTACATATGTTTAATGCATGGGTCTTGTCCACCTCTTCAGGGGCTCACTGAGCTAAGGCTAGTCTCTGGGAAGATCTTCCTGCCCCCCTACATAATTATTAAACAGTCTCTGTCTTTAAGCAACTACCTGATCTGTCAAAAGAATCACAGGGAGAGTGGCTTCAAATTACAATGGAGAGCTGCAGAGCATAACTAGATATGTTGTCACATACCATTTCTGTTTATGGATTTGTATACACACATACATTACTTCTCCATAGAGACTGTTTGCTTGATGAGTGTTTTATTTTTCCATACAAAGTGGTCTCTGGGAACACTGAGGTGTGACCATAGATTTTGTTACCTTACGCTTGACTTCTTTCTTTTGGATAGTGAAGAAAACTGTGATGGCCTGTTTTAGTCAGAGGGATCCTGAATAAATGAGACTTTAATGAGATTCTTCTACTTGGGTGTCTTGAATACCCCAAGGAATATCACTTATTTCTTCCCCCTTTTGCTCACATTGTCCACAGACAACTGAATAAATAAAATAAAAATTCATTTAAATAGTATCAGTAATTTAGTCAGCAGTCAGTAAAGTAAGACCTAAAAACCAAATCCAGACTTTGCCTTTATAAACAAAGTTTTATTGGAACACAGTCATGCCCATTAGTTTATATATTATCTATGGGTGCTTCTGTACCAGCACCGCAGGACTGAGTACTTACAACAAAGACCATCTGGCCTGCAAAGCCTAACATATTTACTATCTGGCCTTATGCAGAAAACGTCTGCCAACCCCCAACATGTTTCCCATGTGATGGTCACTGTGCTAAATGATTTACATACATTAAGGGCTCATTGTGACTTTTTTTTTGGGGGGGGGGGGGTTCTAGGCATTTTTGCCTTCGTGGCTCCTCCTTCCATAAGAAATAATCAAAATTATATTTTGTGACTACATTGATACAAACGTAAATGCATCACATATGAAAATGTAACGTTGATATTTAAAGCTCATTTTCTTCTGATTTTAAAAGAAATTAAAATATTTTTGTGGTGCTCCAAAAATATCATGGGCACTGTGCTCCCATGCCTAGAGAAGTCAGCCCTACCTACATCATTTATGCCTCAGCAGCCCCTGTCAGAGAGATGAGGAAACCAAATGAGACAGCATCCGTGCTATGCAAGCCCACTCAGCTAGCAAGAACTCAGGCCCAGGTCTTATTCAACCCATGTGGGCAAACTCTTAAACCCTTTGAAACACATTTTTGTTGCCTTGCCTTGCCCTACTGACCATAGAGAGAGTTAGGTAAATGACTCCAGAACCACCAGAAAGAGAGAAAAGCTTTTCCATTAAAGTACTTGGGCTAATTGAGTGCTTTGTGGTCCTCATTATTCCTAAAGCTGGTAGGCAGGTTAATTAGTGTTTGTAAAATGCTGTGAAAATAAATAGTTGTGGACAAAGGTTAAATATGTTTATTTCATGGGATGTTTTTGCTCCCTGGAGTCTTTACCAGGAGCAGAGATAAGATGACTTCCCTTGTCATCTAGTCCCTCCCCTATACTTCTCCAGTTAAGGAAACACTGAATTTTTATAGTTATATCTGTTCACTAAAATATATGACTTGGCGTTTTCACCCTCAGAATATATTGAAAAATAATTTAAGCTGCCTTCTGGTGTTATCTACAACTTGTATAGGACATTGCTGGCTTCAGAGAAAGCTCAAGAGACTACACAGAAATGAGAGATTTGAAAGATATTGTCCCAAAGGGGAAGGAATAAGTCTATTACTTTCTTTTTCTTTACAAACATGTACCAACTAAGAATTTCTGAAACAAGAAGAAAATCTGGGTTAGCATGAAAGCCTGATAGTTTAGAATAGCAAGTACGAGGGACTGTCTGCTGAGCAGAGAGAGCCATTCTTCAGTGAGCCCTGTCAGTATATACCTTAACCAACATCCAAGTGGCATCTCAGGGATTCCAGAAATTTCCTCGGCTCCCAAATCCCTCTCCATCTGATTTCTTCAAATCATTTGTTTTTCAGTCAAGGCTTTGAACTGGTTAGAATGGCACCAGCATGAACATAAGGTGTGAGAGTTTGAGGCAGGCCACAGATAACTTTTGAGATGGGTTAAGAAAGAAAAAGGGAGAAATCTTAGAAATATGGGAAAGGACGAGAGATGTTCTCAGAGCCTCTGGAAGAGAAGAGCCCGAACACTTAATAACTTGGGGAATAAGAGTTATTGAGAGAGAGAGAGAGAGAGAGAGAGAGAAAGAGAGAGAGAGAGAGAGGTGTCCATGTGGGGTATGTATGTTTGTATTTCAGGAGATGTTTACCATAAATTTTGCCAATATCCTAATATTCCTGTGGACCTTACTACAACTAGCTATATAGTAAGTTGCCCAATAATTCTTTTTCCCAAGTTGACATGCTACATCAATTCATTCTACTAGGATAGAGAAATGTCCTTCAACTATCTTGGTTCTCAAAATGCAGCAAGTAGACCAGCAGTATCAGCATAACTTGGCTTCAGCCCAGACCCACTGAATTCGAATCTGCATTTCACTGGCTCCTGGTAACTGATGCATACATTACTGTTTCCTGTTTCAGAAGGACACACTTGAAGCACTGCAGAGCAGTGGGTGAGTCATTCCCCTAGAGGGAGTAACCCTGACCCCCCCCTCTTAAACATGTGCCTCCATAAATTTCCTACAGTATGGGTAAGCATCCAGTAACATCCAAGTCACACTCATATTGCAGCTGAGAAAATGGAGACTGCTTCAAACAGAGCTCAACAAATCTAAAATGTGCAGAATGACCTTATCCTATGTACCATTTCAGTTCAACTGCAGAAAAATACTGTAATTAATATTAAAGCCAGGAACTGTTAGAGCTTTGACTTTAAAAAAATCAATAGCAATACAAAAGCCTTTCAAGTATTTGGGGGCCCAAACACCTCTGGTACACTCTGCCCACTCCTAAATGTCATTACATTATTTGACAAACATAACATGGAACATTCATGAACTGTAGTGGGTTATACAAGTCATATTTGCTCAGGGGAAAGATAGCTGGAGGAAGAAATAAAAGCGAATGACAAATCTGTAATCAGGTTCTATGGCAATTAGGCTTCCAGGCACCGTTTTTCTATTATTTCCAAGTTGCTCTAAAAAAGAGATCAGGTCAATCAAATAATGTTTTTTGCCACTGCTTTGGTTTCAACAAGAGTATTTGAGAGTGTTGCAAAGAAAGATTTCCCTACATTTCTGTAGATGTCTATTCCCAAATGCTTTCATATACAACATGGTGGTTATAAGCATGATTCAAATCTGGGTCTTCCACTCCCTAGCAGCATGATTTGGATGCAAACAATATCATTTTTGTCTCAGCTCCTTCACCTGTAAAATGAATATCATAGTAGTAGCTACTTCACAGATTTGTTGTGAGTTTTAAAGATTTTATTTATTTGCTTATTTATTTAGAGAACGTTCACATGCATGCACAAGCAGAGGGAAGAACAGAGAGGGAGAGAGAGTCCCCAAGCAGACTCTGTGCTGAGTGTGGAGCCCGAGGCGGGCCTCCATCTCACAACTCTGAGATTATGACCTGAGCTGAAACAAAGAGTCAAACGCTTAACCAACTGAACCACTTTAGCATCCCTTGTTGTGAGTTTTAAGTGAGATAGTGCACGTAAAGCGATAAGCATGATACCTGACACATAATAAATGTAGCTTAGATTTATTGTCATCACTGTCATCAGCTAAGCAACTTTTTACCCTCACTTTAGGTAAGGAGGGTGAAACAGAGAGAAGCTCAGTGAATCCTGCCAGGTCCTATGCTTTTAGGAAGGAGTGGGGGAAACAAAGATCTGACTTCTTCCCAGTTGTTCCCTCTGGTAAACACCATCTGACCTCATTGAAAACTATATCATCTTTATGTAAATTCATCCAAAGAGATATGCAGTTAGGGTAAAAAAAATTGTGCCTCCAAGCCTATATAGAACCCTATTACAAACTTGTTGTTTGCTTGGGGACCAAGAATTGTATGTCTGCTCCCTGAAAAGGACTTCTCTGGGAAAAGTCAACACATTTTCTTTGCCACTGTTAATACACATTTTACTCTGATGTTTCCCAGGGCCAGTCACTCTCTTCTAACATGTCTGTACAATCTTTCTAAGTGAAGGGAAGCATTTGAAAGGAGAGACATATGGACTTAATACTAAGGGCTTCTCGGGGCTAACTTTTCTCAAAAATGATAAACTCTCAATGAATCAGAATATAAGAATGTATATCACGTAATTGTCTATTATTCACAACTCTGTATAAGCCCAAAAATTACATTATAGCCTTCTTTTCTTTGGGAACATTTCTTTGAAAATAAAGTATATATATTCTTTTTTTTTATTCTAAACACTTATGCTTTATTCATATGAGAATGCATTCCTTATTACTATATCTCGGCTGCCACTGCTATCCCAGACACTCAAAGTCCACTTGACATTCCTTTATACCAAATTCTAACAAGCTTGGTACCTGATTTCTAAACTCAGTGGAAAGGACATTGGAATTAAGGAGTCAAAAATTCTATCTACCTTCCTCAGAGGGGGAAAAACTTAAGTCATTTCCTCCATGTGAGTCTTCATTTTCCCAACAGTGAAAAAGGATGGTTAAACTAAATAATCTCCTGGGTTTCCTTTGATTCTATAATTATGCAATCCTATGAATTTCAGTAGAGTTACTATCTCAAGGAGGGAAATGTATCAGAAGTGAGCAGATAAGATGAAAATAAAAAATATACACGTATGTCTGAGGTAACTCTGAAATTTCCTTAAATTTCCCCGTAAAGCCAGGAGCTGGACTTTTAGTAACATACAAGTTCAGAATTAGCTTTTTTCATTTCCATTTGTATTTTGACAGTGGATTCCTGTTCTATAGAACCACAAAGGCCGAAGTCTCATTTGAACAGGGAGAGGAACACAGACTATTTGTTTTCTTCTTCTCACCTCCTCCCCTAACCCTGTCCCTCTCTTCCTCTCTCAGCATTACATAGTTGACTTGGCTATATAAAATTTGTGTATGATAGTATTCTACTATATACAGTTTTTCACATATTTCCTCCTTCACCTCAGTTCTATCCTTGGTCCAAATCTATAATATTTGTAACAACTATATGGATGGATCGCTCAAGGTCTCAAGTACAATTAGGGCCCAAACTTTCTTGATTTAATATAGAGCTCTAAGGGCAATGCAAAATGGATTTATCTAAGAAGGAAGGAAACAGGAAGCACACTTGGTCAATCACAAAGGATATTTTCAGGAGAAGAAAGTCAAGTTAAGTATGAGATTCCCACTCTATGACTCCCTCCCTCTTAAGTGGAACTGAAGGGCCCAAAGGATATTACAATAAAGGTGACTTGAGATTTAATTATTTGAAATATGATTGTGAAAACAACTCCAGAGTAGAGGCTCTGTCTGCCCTAGAAGTTAGAAGGCAAGTGACTAAGAAAAATAGAGTGAAAAACCAAGGACAAAAATGGATTTCCTAACAGTATCTTTTACACAAAAAGTAATTTGTAAGATGGAAGCTTTTTGTCCTAAGGTAATTTAATTTCATTATAGCTGTCTTTATTCAAAAATTAAAATTATTTTATCAGCTGATTTTTTTGCTATACTAAAGTTTACTCTCATTTGATAGTAATAGAAAGGTTTCATTTTCTGTCTTCCAGAATTTCTGATAATGCTATGCTGTTATAGAAACTCCAATGAGAATAGGGTGTTTATTTTGACAGGTGTTGGGTTAACTAGACAAGAAAGCCCAGACACATCAAATTGCTGAATTACATATTATGGTTTTACCATTAAAAAAAATATATGTTTTGAGAATGGAATGCACATTGTATGCCACAGATTCTGACATTTTCAGAAGATTCTTAGAATTGACATAATGAAGGGGAAGAATTGTCATAAGAAATGAAAAATCTGGACTAGGAGAAACCTTACACTGAAAGGTACTTGGAGATTTAGTAACAGCCTAAGTGAAAGGAAACTTTTTTGTGAGCACTTCTCAAAGTATTCCCTGGAAACATTTCCCTATGAAATGCCTTGAAAAAATGAAATCCGTATTGTGTATTTATCTACCTATCCATATAGCTATCTATAAATACACAAATATATAATTACTTTCTTTCTTGGCAAATCATCTGGGAAATGCTCTATATTCTATCAACTTCTTAGAAAATGACAAGGCATAATAGTCTGTTCAAAGTTCTCAGAGGGCTAAAAGTGATCTGTTTAACTTTTCCCCAGTGCTTTGAAAATGTATTTGGCTACAGAACTTCTTTTCATGAACCATCTCTT
Source organism: Canis aureus (assembly GCF_053574225.1). NCBI lineage: Eukaryota > Metazoa > Chordata > Mammalia > Carnivora > Canidae > Canis > Canis aureus. Next base: position 55,368,157 of record NC_135614.1, read on the forward strand.
TATCCTACAGAGCATACCACAGAAAATACTATTATGAGATACCTCATAATTTAGAAATCTGAGGTTATAGTCCTAGATTGAACAATCTCTTAGCTCAACCACTTTAGACTACGGAATGAATGATTCCTAGGATAGCTATCATTCATTCATTCACTCACTCACTCACTCAACAAAACTGACCCTTGCCCCTTCTCATTCTTTAATGTCCTGGTCAGATCCCATTTCTTCAGTGAATTCTAGGGCACTACCTATTATAGAATGGATCCTTCTCCTCTTTGAACTCCAAAAGCATTTAGCATATCTGTAATTATGATAATGAATTCTAAATCTTAATATTTTTAGGTCTTGATTTGATACCTACATTTTTAAAGTTCTTCAAAGGCAGGGACTATATTTCATATACTTCAGACTTATAGACCTAAAATGGTACTGTTTTAATAAATTGTCGTTCACTTGACATATACAGAACACTGAACTCTCTAACTTTATGAATGACATCATCCTGGACTGCCCACAGTTGAGGACAGCTGTCCCCCTCCTTGAAATGCAGCAATCAATAGTGCATTTCCTAGTCTGTATTTATAAACAGGAAATTAACTGCCTTCCATCATTGTTCTAATTGACCTTCAGCTCAGGTTTGAAAGAAAAGACCTCAGCCAAATAGGAAGTTTTATTGATGGTATCAATCCATTAGTGGTACCTTTGGTTTCATTATGATGATGCTATATGCAATAAAGAAACACATTTCAGTAGTGTGGGTTGGGGGAAGGGTGGTATCTCTAAAATAGGTTTCCCTCTATAGGAGCAGGGAACCTTTCAGGCCAAAGCTTATTTCTTACTTGAATTCAAATCTCCAGGGAACATAGAAAGGAAATCCTAGTTAACCTGTAGTAGGAAAGAGAAGTACGTAAACACATGCTATCCAATTGAACCTAGGCCTTTCCAAATCAGTGTAGTTAATCTTAAAAACGACCTCACTTTAAGAAAAATTGTCAAGATGTTAACTGGCCTGTGCTAACTTACAATACAGTCATGGTGCATTAAATGCATTTTATCTTCTCCTTTAAATCACCAAGTGGTTATCAAAGAGCTAATACTTATTTGCCAACAGTTCTTGAGAACACAGATACAGCTGGGAAAAGACAAGAGAAATAGAGAAACTTTAAAGACATACAAAAGGCTCCTAGTTTCTTCCTGTGTAATATGTGGCCACTGAGTTAGGTTCTGAGGCCCAGAGCAGACAAGTTCTCCAAGGACTCATAGATACAATGGAAAATGCCTGCTACATCTCTTGACTCTCACTTTGACCAATGTCTCTTAAGTTAAGGCACATTATTTTTTTTAATAATAAATTTATTTTTTATTGGTGTTCAATTTGCCAACATACAGAATAACACCCAGTGCTCATCCCATCAGGTGCCCACCTCAGTAAGGCACATTATTTTTAAACAAGTTTTCCAAGTGATTCTCATACACACCAATATTTGAGATGCATTATTTTAAAGACTCTGAATGACTGAGAGGGTAAAATGGAATATAAACTCTCCACTTAGACTATAACCTTTCTGGACAATAGGACACTGACACCATGTGCCAGTCACTGGGTAACACTTTGCGAAGATTCTCCCATATGATAGTCATCAATGCCTTTGAGGGTAAATCATGATTGTCTGTGTTTTACATAGGATGGTGATGATGATGAAGAGTGTATTCTTATAAGGAAGCTGTGTTTATCCTTTATATAAATCATCTAATCTAATTTGTACATCTACATATATATTTTTATATATACACATATACATACAGAGTATTTTACAAATAAAAATCTGAACATTAGACATGTTTATCAAGGTACCGAAAGCCACCTAACTAGGTCATACAAAAGCCTGGTGCAGACTGCGGGTCTAACTGCATTTCTTGCACACACACACACCCCAAATGAGAAAACAAGGTGATAAGGGGTCAGTGGTCTCCCAGATCCTAAGCTCCCAAATGAGATATGTACATCTCACAACCAGCCATGAAATACCCTTTTTTTTTTTAATCACTCTCTAAGAGAATCATAGGGCAAGGATTCTCTTATTTGAATTTTCTTTTTTTTTTTAATTTTTTTTTTAATTTATTTATGATAGTCATACAGAGAGAGAGAGAGAGAGGCAGAGACACAGGCAGAGGGAGAGGGAGAAGCAGGCTCCATGCACCGGGAGCCCGACGTGGGACTCGATCCCGGGTCACCAGGATCACGCCCTGGGCCAAAGGCAGGCGCTAAACCGCTGCGCCACCCAGGGTTCCCTCTTATTTGAATTTTCTGAGGTTCTCTTTGTGTGTCCCAGGCTTAGATACCACAGGGCAAGGGACTTTGAGGCAAAGGTAGATATGACAGTAGGGTTAAAATGGAAAGAATTTTATCTTGCATCTGTGTTTTCTTCAGTAGATGCCAAAAAAAAAAAAAATGGTTTCAAGGACAGTATATCACATCCCCCTCCAGGGTTGTGATATTTGATACATTTTTGGATGAATGTGTCAAAATGTACTGTTTTATGCTTTTCATTGGAATGATTTCTATTGGAATTAACTTTTTAAGATTGTAAAACTAATTAAAATTCCCCAGAATAACTACTCTATATTTAATCAGTAAATGTCAAGTCAGCTTTTTACATATGCCAGAAATTAGAGGACTAAAAGTATAGCAATAGTGACTTAACTTGAAGAAAGTAAGCGGGTTTAAAGAAAAAAAAAAAAAGATCTTTACAGAACTATTTGTATTATTCAACAAAAACAAGGTGTCCATTCCGAAGTCTTTACTATTTAGAAAAAAATACAGCTTCTAAATGGGGTATAATCATTAAACACAGACTGTCACACATGAGAAAGCAAATAAGAAAGTTAACAAATGTGCCTTTGGTCTATGTTCCAGTAAATTGTAGATAAATGAGCAATGCAAAAACCTAGGAACTAAAAATAACTGCAAATATTTCCTCAGGCAGAGGCTCCAATCAAGACATGTTCACTAGGACCAAATTATTTTTGGATTGATGTAGTTTTTATTACAATATATAAAATGCAATTTTGCCTATATTCTAACAAAGCAAATGTAATTACTAAATGTGTTTTAATTCCAAATTTGGATTGATAAATGAAACTTGCCACGTGTATTTGTTTCCTGGAGCTGCCAGAACAAAGTAAACTACTAAGCTGGGTGCCTTAAAACAACACAAATGAGTCATCTCACAGTTTGGAGAGTCTAAGTCGAAAATGAAGGTGTTAGCAGGACCATGCTCCTTCTGAAACCTCTAGGGGAGAAGATTCCTTGCCTCTTCTGGCTTCCACTTACCCTAGAAGCTCTGTTTGCCTCATGGTTCATTCCTTGGTTTATTTCCTTTTGCATTTTAGTACAGGCAAACCATGCTGCACTTTCCCATATTTTGCTTGGAAATCTCTTCACCTACATATCCAAGCTTAATGCTTTTAAGTTCTACTTTCCTTCCAGTGGCAGAACATAATTCAGCTGAGTTCCTCATCATTTTATGGCAAGAATCATCTTCCCTGTAGTGTTCAATGGTATGTCCCTCATTTCTGAGATCTCACCAGAAGCACCTTTAACATTCATATTTCCAGCAACACTGTTCATGACAATATAGGCATTTTCTAAGACAGTAAAAGCTTTTTCTAGCTCTCCTTTCTTCCATCTGAGCTCTCACAGGGGTCATCTTTAACATCCCTAATTTCTACCACCATTTTCTTCGACGCAGTCTAGACTTTTTGTATCAAGTGCCTCAAACTTCTTCTAGCCCCTACCTATTACCTAATTCTAAAGCTACCCTTGAAGTTTGAGATACTTGTTACATCAGCATCTCACTTACTGCTACCAAATCTGTATTGCTTTTCCAGGGCTGTTGTAACAAAGTAACATGAACTAGGTGGCTTAAAACAACAGAAATTTATTTCCATGGTTTTAGAAACTAGAGGTCCAAATTCAAAGTGTCAGAAAAAAACATGTCTCCTCGGAGACTCTGTGTAGATTCCTCCCATAGTTCTGGTGGTGAGCCTCCATCCACAGCATGAGTCCAATTCCTGCCTCCGTTGACACATGGTGTTCTTCCTGTATGACTGTCTTCACAGAGCATTTTTATCTCTTTATAAGGATACCAGGCATATTCGATTAGGGCCTACCCTGAAGACCTCAGCTAAACTTGATTACATTCTCAAAGATCACATTTCCAAATAAGGTCCCAATTACTGGTACTGGGAGTTAGGACTTCAACATAACTTTTTGGAAGGGTACAATTCAGCCCATAACAATGAGTCTGCCAAGTATCAATTAAGTCTCTCAGCTCCACATATATTTGCTCTTTGGTATGTGCTTTTTAATAATGGCCACAATTTCTTTAGGCATCCCTTCTTTATGATGAAGATGTTGTTGAGTTTTTCTTCCTGAAGGGACCATGAGGGAGGAAGATATTTTGCTCTTTTGGCCTGTTTCACAGTGCATCAGCACTGTGGGTGTGAGGACTTCCAGTGGAGTTCTGACTCAGCCATATACCTAGAGTACCTAGTCCCTTGGCAATACTGTATCCTCTCCCTGACCTGACAATAACCCATCATTGGCTCCCTTGACAGGAACACTCTATGCTCCAGGTCTCCGGTCCTCAAAAAGCCCTGGTTGTCTTTGTGGCCCACATTCAGCTTTCTTGAGGTCTCCACTCTTACTACTGTACCATCATTCCTTCTATACATCCATGATTAGCTCCCTAGTACTCTACAACCTCCTCTCCGTGTATATTCACATCACCAGCTATTGAATGACTGCACCCTATCTATACTCCAGGAGGTTGCCTGTTGCTTGACCAGTGACTATAGACCAGTTGTGATTTGGACCAACAGGCAAACCTCTGCTATTCAGTGATCTGAACTATACTTTGCCCTACAAAGTCTGACCCTAGCCTTGGGGAGATGGTTCCCTTCCAAGTTTGGCCTTCCTTAGGTGCTCTCCTTCAGTCCTAGGGGGTACCATTTCCTTATGTCTTTGAGTTTGTCTTTCATCAGCATTTAATAAAGTTTTTTTTTTAATTTTTATTTATTTATTCATAGAGATGCAGACAGAGAGAGGCAGAAGCACAGGCAGAGGGAGAAGCAGGCTCCATGCAGAGAGCCTGATGTGGGACTCGATCCAGGGTCTCCAGGATCACTCCCTGGGCTGCAGGTGGCGCTAAACCACTGCGCCACCGGAGCATTTAATAATTCTTTACATTATACTTCTCTTTAACTTCTTGCATGGTCTTCATCTCCTGATTGGACCCATACTGATATAACAAGCTTTTATACACATTTCTTACAAGTCCACTAGATGTGCAACACAATGGATATGAACAATAAAATAATAGCATCTTAAAGTTGGGAAGCAAAAGATCTTGAGTTTAGTCCCTCTCATGTAACATTTACCTTTTTTAAAAATAATTTTATTCAAGTATGTATGATTTGAATTTACTCAAGTTCATCTTTTTTTTAAATTTTTTAAAAAGATTTTATTTATTTATTCATGAGAGACACATACAGAGAGAGAGAGGCAGAGAGAGAAGCAGGCTCCATGCAGGGAGCCCGATGTAGGACTCGATCCTGGGACTCCAGGATCACACCCTGAGCCAAAGGCAGATGCTCAACTGCTGAGTCATCCAGGTGTCCCAAGTTCATATTTTTTAAAGTACACAATGCTGTGAATTTAGACAATTCTATGTACCTGTGAAAACATCACCACAATCAAGATGCAGAACATTTCGATCCCAATAGATTCTTCATGACCCTTTGCCATCCATTCCCTCCCACCATCCTCAACCCCAGGCAACCACTGATGTGCTGTCACTATACATTAGTTTTCATTTTCTAGCATTTTGTGCAAATAAAATCGTGTAATATGTTTTACTCTTTTGTGTCTGGCGGCTTTTGTACAGTGTGTAATTTGGGGATTCCTCCATGTTGTTGCACATATCAGCAGTTTGTTACTTTTTATTGCTGAGCAACTCTGCTGTACGGATGCACCATCTTTTGTTCATCCTGGAGTCTTTCACCCTTGGTCCTACTGCCCTGTGGGCTGGATAATTCTTATCCTCCGTATCACAGGATGGTTAGCAGTCACCCCAGTCTCAAACCAATGGATGCTAATAGCATTCCCTTTCCCTTCTAGGATAAACAAAAATGTCTCAAATTGCCAACAACTCCCTGGAGAGCAAAACCACCCCTGGTTGGGAAAATTGACTTATCCATCCAACTAAATGATGGACTTTAAGATGGTCTCCAGTTTTCAGCTACAGTGAACGTTCATGTTCGAGTATAACACTTCCTTTCATAGCACTCATGATACACAATTTTCCAGTCTCTAATTGAACACTTTTGATGGTGGGATACTCACTACTTTGCAAAACAGCAAGTTCTATAACTGGACACTGAATGTGGTTCCTCCGATGGGGAAATCTATTCATTTGCTCTACACTAGAGGCTTCTATGGATGATCCTCTTTCCTTTTCTATGTGACAGTGCATCTTATGGTAGACTATGTTATTTCTCCTCTGACTTTTTTTTTTTCTCTTCAGGATAAAAAGTTCTCGTTTCTTCAGCCTTCCCTCATATACCATAGTGCTATTCTGTTTGCCTTCTCCAGGACACAGCTTCAACTTGGCAAGGATACTATTAGTATGCAATATTAAAAATGAAGTAAAAAACTCCAACTACTATTTAACAGTATAAATAAAAGGATGAATGTTCAGAGTCATTAAATAAAAGTATCCTACTTAATGTAGTTCAGGATTGAGATGGTTCATAATAATTTATGGTTAAATCAGTCTACCTAATTTTTTCCACATAAAGTACTATTAATCAGGGTCTCTTTTATCTTATTCTTGTACTATTTTGGAGACAGCATAAATGCAAGATTTCATATTTCTCTAAATAACCTTTCACCTTGTTCATATGCACCCTCATTTCAACAAGTCATTGTTCACGTGAATCTTGTGTCATTCAGTGCAGTATCCTGACTTTGTGGCACTCAGACATCATTTAAAATAATTTCTAAATCTTCTATAATTCAAGATAAATGTTGAAGATGAAGGGCCAAGGCCCCTGTTGGCTTCTGCTGATCTGGTGTGTTTTCTGAAAACCATGGTGGCTATAGAAAGGAAAGGCTGTTGTCAGGATCACTTAGAAACTATCACAGAACACTACAGAATTAGGAGCTGTTTTCCATGTATAAGCCAGAGAGGGAACTTTTTTTCTTCCTGTCAAAAAACTAGTAGCTTAAAAAGCCTGCTAACTGTATAGCACAATCTGAAAAAAATAGGTATAAAGCAAGTTGCTAGCATGGTCAGAGAGGAATGCAGACTTGTAGCTTGTGTTACACAAACAGTAAACATTGTGTGAGAAGGAAATGCCAGAAAAACTTCATGAGAGCTTGTACTTAGGGCCCGGCTTCTGAAGGACTGCAGGGACCATGAACTTTCTGCATTGAGAATGAAATACTATGATGACAAGAAGCAGACTTTGGGACCCAGATGAGCACCTGACTAGCCCCTCCAGCAGTGGGAACACAGAAGAACAGTAAGGCATCATGAGGCAGTAAGGGGAAGGTAGTGTTCCTATACCTAGTGACCTATGCCTGGGTTCAAATTTGTACCAGCGAGGTGACCTCTAGCAACATAAGCAGCCTCTCTCTGCCCTAGTTCTCTCATCTATAAATCCAGAATACCTGCCCTGCAGGGGTTTTGGGAGAACAAATGAGATGAGTCATTAAAGTTTTCAGCAGTGCCTGGTACAGATTAAAAGCTCAATAAAGGTCAAGTGTTTTATTATCCACTAAGGAACAAGGTACAGACATTCTTGTTAGCCATACCTAGCTGAGTGTGTCAATGATTTTTCTGTGCAGATAAAACTGAGTGTAAATAATCACCATGTACTATGTTGTAGTTTGATGTTCTAGTTCACAGTCAGGTTAATTATTTATTAAACTCAGTACTACATTCAGCCCCAATGCAACTATAACTTTTCAGTCCTTTGTCTTATTGGTAGAATCCTTTATTCTAAAAGCTCCTCCAGATTTTGTACCAAGTCAGCAAATTCCACAGCACCTGTGCCTGTAACTGTGTCCATGGCAATTCCAGCCCACCAGTCCTACACTTTTAGGATTCCATTCTTAGAAGACTACTCTATCACTGGCTACTGGACTTTTACTAAAAACTGCTGTGAAGGTTTTGGAATTCAGAGTGGACAGATGCAACACTTCTCAAAAATCCCTTCAGAAGGTATATTCTTGGGCAGTGACTAAGCATAATATCTGCTAAACATCCTTGTACAAACACTATTGGGACCTCCTTGTTGGTTGACATCCATGCATTAATCAAGACCCTTGGGGTACAACTGTTCAGCCAACTGTGAACTCACCTAATTGTTCTGCCATCTAGACCATATTTCTCCATCTTATCCACAAGTAGGTAGTAACAGGCTTTGTCAAATGCTTCACTAGGCCTAGACCCAAAATATCTATGGCATTAAACTGATCTACTAATCAAGTTCATCAATTCTTAGCTGAAAAATGTTGTTGGAAAATAGTATGACCCCACTTAAGAAAAAAGAAAGGAAGGAAATAGAGGAAAAGTAGATTACACCAATCCATCTGCCTCCTTCTGGAAGACTGGGGAAAAAAAGAGGCTAATTTCAGGAATGATGAAATTTTAAGTAAATTTATATTTATGTTTTGCTCATTTGTTCTTCAAAATTTTCTACAGTATGTCTGAATTATCTTACTATAAAAACAAAGTTTCCTCTAAATTCTAAATACATATATAGAATTTGCTTCTATCATTAAGTTCCAGCTACACTCCTCTTAGTTTTTGTTTAAAAACTTAAATTCCACAAAATACCTAAATTATATGATTTGAAAACCAATGTCAGTGCTTTGTGAGTGAGGAGATTCCCCTAGGCTCTCAATAATAACAGAAAACAATGAGAATACTGTTTTTTTTTTTTTTTAAATCTCTTAATCTGGAACACAAGAATTCTTTCCAAAGAGGAGTCACAGTTAATTCAAGGGATCTTTTGGTGAATGTCTCAGCTTGCTGTATACTCTTTGTTATCTGACTTATCTGCATTTGCAGGGAAAATGGAGAGTAAGTTTTGGATGACTTTTTAACACAGGATTAAGAACTCTGAATCAACTGTCCTGTCTTTAGCAGCTTTATTCTCATTAAGCCTTTCTATCCAGCATGCAAATTGCACCATATGAAACCCCCGTCAGTCTTAAACACCTGTCTGCATTTTCTTGCTCTGCACCTGGGTTCTCATTGATGGTGTGGACATGAAAAATGGACTGTTTTGGGCACTCAAAATAGCCAGGCTGCCAGCAAAGGAAGCAAATCCAATCTCCAGGAAAAAAAAAAGAAGGGCAATCCAAGTTGCAAGTCACCTAAATTTTCTGAAAGGAATAAGACAGAACAATATTGAAATATAGTAGCAAGTGTTTACAGGGCTCATCTGACCAGCTGCCAGGGTGTGAAGGGTAGTGAAAAGAGCAAGCTCGCAGTAAGTTGGCTCCCAGATGCTCTCATCCTCCCTCCCATCTGGAGAACACACCATTTCAGGCTTTCATAACCTAAAAATAAATATAACCATCCATCTTAACGAATCTAAATAATTCCATCCTTGAACACACACAATTTGGAGTAGGCCTAGCTTTGGAGAAGTTACGAAGTTGGTCAAGTTTCCTTTTTATTTTCTTCATGTTTCTTTCTTCCTGGTGGATTAGTAGGCCTCCTCCTTATCCTTCCTTGTCTAACTCCCTTTTCTTCGTTCCTTTAATAAGTCATTCAGTCATTTAATTTGCAAATACATATTGAATGTGCCTGGTGTCATACAAGGTACTGGAGACTCACTGGTGAGGAAATTCAGACTTAGTTCTGCCCTTATAAAACTCATGGTCTAGTTTGAAATGAACATGACCCAAATAATCTGACAAAGGAAGATAAATTAGAAATTGGGAAGAAGAAATCAGTTCTATTTAATCAACTTATCCCATCATACAACTCTTTTTAGAATAAAACCTATTCAATCCTACTGACCTGATCTTTTGGATGTACTATTAGCAACTGAGAACTCAATCATGTACAGACTTTTTAAAAAAGATTTTATTTATTTATTCATGAAAGACAGGGAGAGGCAGAGACATAAGTAGAGAGAAAAGCAGGCTCCCTACAGCGAGCCTGATGTGGGACTCGATCCCAGGACCCTGGATCATGACCTGAGACAAAGGCAGATGCTCAACCACTGAGCCACCCAGGTGCCCCCATGTACAGACATTTTGAGTGCTTTGATAAGGCCCTTACAGAAAAGGAAAGTAAAGGACTTGAAGCCTTCTCGCATATTTGAAGCAGTCCTGTGAATGAGGTTGCTTCTGCCCATTTACATCGCCATGGCAGTTGCCTATCCTTAGAATGGGCAACTTTTAAGTTTTTGTATACACTGAAATGTCCTGAAAATGTCCAGGCAATGGGAGGTTATTTTAAGCATATCTTTCCAGTTCATGTTGCTATACTGTGTAAAAAGATAGCATTGCTGGGGTGTCCCATGGACAGCTTGCTGTTTAGTGTTGTACCACAGACCATACTAATAAAGAAATTAAATAACTGCTTTCCATCATCATGCTCTGATTGAGAAATCAATATAATTCATCCCTAAGAGAGTGTTCTAACTAATGTGATCTCATCATACTTTGTGCAGACTTTGTGTAGCTGGTCAAACTGAAACTGAGGTCTATGCAACAGGTACAACACAGGGCTTAGTGCACAGAACTGGAAAGTGAATGGATGGCATTTGGGAGTGTGAAATTAGGACATACTTTGGAACAGTTGGAACCATTCAATGATAGTTGTGCTTCAGGAAGTTTCAAGTTCCAGTCACTGGGGGACTGCAAACAGAGAAAGGATGCATTGTGTTGAGGGGCTATAGAATGAGATTTTTCAAAGTCAGAACAGAGTGGACATCAAATGTGTAGACTTATATTCAGAGAGACATGGGTTTGAATTTTATCTCCTAGGTTTGAAAAGTAGTGTGACCTTGAGCAAAGGTGCTTAATCGCATGGACCCTCATATTTTCCTCTCCTGTGAAATGGAGATTAAAAGCAATACCTGAGAAAACAACCTGATTAAAAAATGGGCCGAAGACCTTAACAGGCATGAAATAAGATAGATGGCAAATAAGCATATGAAAAGAGGGATCCCTGGGTGGCGCAGCGGTTTGGCGCCTGCCTTTGGCCCAGGGCGCGATCCTGGAGACCCGGGATCGAATCCCACATCAGGCTCCCGGTGCATGGAGCCTGCTTCTCCCTCTGCCTGTGTCTCTGCCTCTCTCTCTCTCTCTCTCTCTCTCTCTCTGTGACTATCATAAATAAATAAATAAATAAAATTTAAAAAAAAAAAAAAAGAAAAGATACTCCACATCATATGTCATCAGAGAAATGAAAATGAAAAAAAAATTAACAAGATACCACTACATGCCTATTAGAACAGCCAAATTCCGAAGACTGACAGGCTCAATTAATAGCAAGAATGTAGAGTAACAAAAAATGTCATTCATTGCTGGAAGGAATATAAAATGTCAGAGCCACTTTGGAAGATAGTCGGGTAGGTTCTTAAAAAACAACTAAACATACTCTTATTGTATGTGGTTCAGCAATGATGCTTCATAGTGTTTACCCAAAGGAGTAACAAACCTACACACACACACACACACACACAAATTAGCACAAGGATGTTTATAGCATCTTTATTCACAACTGTCAAATCTTGGAAGCAACTAAGATGTCCTTCAGTAGATGAGTGGATAAAGAAACTGTGATACATTCAGACAATAGAATATTATTCAGCCCTAAAAAGGGATAAGCTATCAAACCCTGAAAGACATGGAGGAAACTTCCATTCATATTACTAAATGAAAGAAGTTGATCTGAAAAGGCTACATACTGTGATTCCAACTCTATGACATTGTATTAAAGAGCATTAATGTGGAAAGAGTAAAAAGATCAGTGGTTGCCAGGGGTCTGGAGTGGGAAGAGGTGAGGGATGAAAAGGAAGACTATAGGAGTGTTTTAGGGCAGTGATACCATATATACATCATTACACATTTGTTCAAACTCATGGAATATACAACACCAAGAATGAACCTGTATCAAAAACTATGGACTTTAGGGGACTATGATGTGTGAATGTAGGTTCATTAATTACAACAAATATAACCTCTGGTGGAGGATGTTGATAGTGGGTGGGGGGAAGCTATACAAGTATGGGGGCACAGGTATACAGGAAATTTCTACACCTTCTGCTCAGTTTTATTGTGAATCTTAGATGGTCCTAAAAAATAAAGTCATAAAAATATATCTATACCTCATGGGTCCAGTAGTAAAAATTAAATACAATTGTGTAGATAAAGCATTTACCATGATACATGACTTATGGTAGGTACTCAATAAAGGGTAGTGATTACGATTTTCAAGAAATTTTTTTAATGTGATTACCTTAAAAAAATAACATCTGGGCTGTCCATTAGGGTATTTATATTCGACAAGGCATGTCAATATTACAAGAGAAAGACAAATTTCCATTAAGGCAATATGATCATAGCAGCACTAGAAAATTTGGTTAGGGGATTCAGGAAGTATGAATTATTCCTGGTCACACTGCTGTGTTCTTAGAATACCAAATAAGTACTCATTTGTGTGTTATGTGGCATTAGATTCAATGTTACAAGAATTTCCATTTCTGTAGGTCCAAAGTGGTCAGATACTGACAATTTTCTATCTCTATGGGGACAATATGCCCAAAATCATACCTCTCCAATCTTATGTTCTAAAGAGAGATTTGACGGTGGGTAGAAGTAAATTAACTTCATTGAAATATTTATCTGTGTAATTCCATAGGACTCCCAATAAAACACTGTAGAATTCTTTGTGGGCATTTAAAAAGTTACTTTATCTCATCTCTGGAATCTTACCTATATTTGTTCAATACCTGTCATGTGTTCTGGATACTGTCCTGGGAACAGTTTATTAGGTCTCTGCCACTGCTTGTGGAGACCTGGGGGCTAAAGCCCTAGGTCTGCCATTATTTGATATATAACCTTGATACATATTTACCCAGGCTTCAGTTTCTTAACCTATAAAATGAAGGAGTTGGAGTGGAGGCCTCCCAGATTTTGGTAAACTCTACCATTCCTTAATTCTATAGCTTGGCTTTCATGTGAGAAGCCTGGGATTCATATATATTTTTAAATTATGCCATCCCTTTATTTTTTATTGTTATTTTCAAAGTAAGCTCTACACCCAATGCAGGGCTTGAACTCATGACCCTGAGGTCAAGAGTTAACATGCTTTACTGACTGAGCCAGTCAGGTGCCTCTGGGATTCATATTCTTTCTCACACTATCTCATCCTCATAAAATCATTCCATCTCATGAATTTTACCAAGGGCTAATTTGCACAACAATTATTCCTACCCAGCTAGCCTTTTTCTGGATCCAGCTCTCTCTACCAAGGAAAGGAGATAGAACTCTGGCCATCTGTCCCTCTCCACTGTAGACTGTTTCTGAGTGGGTGCCTACACCAAATTTAATTAGGAAAGCAAGCCTGCTGGGGAAAATCACAAAATATGTTGCAAAACCAGAAAATAAAAGGGGATTTTGAATAAGTTTTGTCCTGTCCAAGGACAAAGACAGCAGACAGTAGAAGGGGGATTTAAATCAGTAGTCTAGCTCCTTAGACCAGATTCACAATCATGCTGCTGTGTTGCCTCATTCCCCATCATGGACACCAGACTGAGGGTAGTGACAATACAATAAAGGTCTTCCCCTCCTTTCCCATCTGAAAGGTGATGTTTGGTATTTTACATTTTCTCCTCATCCTCAAATAAATACACTTCAAAGTAAATTTCTATTTTGTAGCCATTTTGACTCTAAGGTCCACATTTTACCAGGACGATGGGAGGTCAAGATCTAAAGATCTCTCATTTGGGCCAGATGTAGTAATTTTAATAAAAGTATAAAAGGAATGACCTACAGGAGAGATCAAAACACACCATCAGTACATAATATACACTGACACTTAAACGCATAACACAAAGTGAATGTTTGCCGCCTCCTTCGGAAGCCCCACAACATCTAAAATCCTCTGGCTCACAGAAGTCAAAGATAAGGCCTAGAAACCAGGAGAGTTTCTAAAGTAACCTTTTAAGTTAGGGCCTCTCTGTGGCAAAGAAAATTCATCAGTTAGCATTCCATGGAGTCCTGTTTACAGTCTGCAGGAACATTCATTGGGCTATTATGAAGAACGCTAATGCTCTCAATTACACCTAAATTAAGATAAAGCAGTAACCTAGTTACTGTAAAAGTGGTTTTATTTATAGACAGCAATTTAATCTTTAATATGCAACTACCATCTGTAAAACTACTTAGCCCCATCTATCCCATTTATGTCTTTATTATCCTCTTGTAAAAACACATGGAGCATTCTCGGTTATACATGCGAAATGAGTTCTTTCTGCAACACTTTTTTTAAGCTTAAAAATGTTGATGTAATTACAGCAGATAGATACATTTTCATGCTGAATGTTCTTCATCCATTATATACGATAATGAAATTAACCACAATCTCCACAGAAAGGAAAAGCGATTTATGGAAGCTAGAGAGGAAGACCATTTCCCTCCTCTAATAGAAGCATTTGTTTGGGTGGCAGGGATGTCTGAAGGAGCGGGTGGAGGTGGAGGAGGCATAGAGAGATTTCCATTCCAACTAAAATCATCTCTCAGAGGAGAGCAAGCCTGTGGAGCTGGCTGTGTTCTTTTGGCTGGCACTGGTGTAGGCCCAGCTCTGCAAGTGCAAACTGTCTCCTGTGACAGAACACATCTGGAAGACTAGCCAGCTTCTAAGTTAAGCATTTCAGCAGAGGTAGCCAGTCTATCCCAAAGGAGAGAAACGTTATTTTCTGAGCAGGGTTCCCAGGCTCTTGAGAGGCTTTCCAAAGCCTGAAAGTTATAGTAACCCCTTTAATAATGATTAGTTGACAGCTAGAAAGAAAAGCCAACTGACGCATACAACAGAAAGAAAAACTTTTGAAAACCTGGTGGGGTATTCAGAAATCAGCAAGTATCTGTTTAGTTGAGGCCAATTGTTAAAAATGCAGAAAATCTCAATGAACTGGGACTCTTACTATCCTAGAGGTAAAAGATTTCTGTAGCTAGATGAGGACTAGAAAGATGATCTAATCTAGGGTCAGCAAATGCAAGTCGGGAGTATAAACTTCACCTCTCCCCTACCTGTGGTGATATAATCAACTGTGGCAGTCTCTCTCACTGGGCCCCAATTCAGGGTTCCATACTACCGATGGCTCAAGGGACAAAAACTAGAAGCCACTGCATGTCAAACAATACCCTCTTATATATCTGAGGAGCTGAATCCCTCCTTCCTAGTTCTTGAGTCTTTACATGTCACAATATTATTATTGACATACAATCAGCAATGACACATAGTGTAGGAAAACTCGAGCCTGCAAATAGAACTGAAAGAGATGATCACAAGTTCAGTCTCTAGTCAGCCTGACCCACTCTTTAGCCCTCACCATCCCGGGCAATGGCAACATAGGCTTGGTCCAATGATTCCCCCCAGGTGGGGCCACTGCACAACCAGGTATTGCCATGGCTGACTCATGCTGGCAAGACTATTTACAATAGGAATTTAGTCATGCGTTCTACCAAGGGTCTGGGAAATTGTTACTATCATTTGCAATATTAGTCTTAAATTTGAGCATATATTATAAGCAAATAGTCTACAAGAAGGTGGAAAGAAGGCTACATACATCACTATGTACATCTCTATAGAGTGTGTCCACTCTCTCTTTTACTTCATCACAGATGTCCATTTCCTTCAGAAATGCCACCTATTCTGAAATCGCTTTAATTGTTGTCCTGTTTACTGTCTGGCTTCTCTTCTAGAACGTAAACCCCATGAGGGTAAGGACATTTTCTGTTTTCTTCTCTATCATCTTCCCAGCACCTTGTAGGGTACCTGAGTCAAGGTAAGTGCTCAGATCATATCTGTTAACTTAAATAATGAATAAAATTTAGAACATTTTTAATAAAAGACAAAGGACTTTTACATAGATGGTTAGGGAAGGAGGGCTTATAAGGCATGAATATAAATGATCATTATAAAGATGACTTGAAAACTTAGGAAAATGCTCATTACGTAGAATGGAAAGAGACAGGTACAGGCCATAAAGCTGCTCACATACTGTAGGCTGAAATACAATCTTGTACCTTTGAATTTTATCCTATGGTGCCTCTGAGTTGCCATTGGAAAATGAAATAATTGAACTACAAAGGCAATTTTTTCACTCCAATTTTCTCATTACACAGTTAAGAAAACTAACTTCCAGAGATGTGGAGACATGTGAAAATGTCTAGAAGTAAGGAATGGTAGAGATGAGGTTTAAAACAGGGTAGCCCAATTCTACTGGAATACTTTCTACTCTATTAGCCAGACTCCTTGGGTGAGGAATACTGGAACAGTCTTCCTTAACTCAGTCACACTTGCAGATCATAGATAACTGTTTGGTATGTATTTCATTAGCTCAGAAAATAAAGAAACACAATACACAATTTCTTAGCAATTAGACTCAATCAGTATCTGCTCCCCTCCCGCCCCCCCCCAAAAAAAACCTTGGTGCCATATCATGAGCTAAATCTGTTCTTTCTTCCTACCGAACACAGTTCAATTGTTTCTGATATCCAAGAGAGTGCACCATGAGTTGGGGCCAAAGTGGACTGCTGCATAGAAGCTTTCTACTCTTAAATAGCAACCTGTTCCCTCCCTCCTTGGAGAAGAGTTCATTTCACAGTTAGGAAGGTGCCCTTATGACAGTGCACAGTCACAAGTCATACCGTCCATCCAAATCAGCCATTTCTAATGTGGGTGACTGTGAGCAACTCGCCCATTTGCAGAACTCAGGGAGTGCATAAAATTAACCTCAGGGCTGATGACAGCCTACTAATACACTGCAGGGAGCTGAGGTCAGAGAATAGCCTTGGCTGGATTCTACACACGTTTCTAGGTGAACTTTCCCTGTACCTATACAGGTGACCAATAGGTTTCCTATTTTAAAATCCACAGGGAAAGACACTGAGCTACATGTCAACGGCAAATTTTGATTGCAAATGTAGGAGGTTTATCTGTGCAATCATCTTTCAATTAGTCACAGTAAAAGAGAAGAACAGTTGCATGGATAATGCAGAACCACTGAATGTGGGAATGATCATTGCAGTCATTCTGGTTTTGTATAATATGTAATGATTAGTAAAGAATAAAGTAATACCTATTAATATAATAGCTAACAATAACATTTATCAAGCAGGCACTATGTACCACATGCTATTAAGCTATTTATAAAATGTCCTTATGAAGGAGAGTATTATCATCCTTCCTTTATAGAACAAGACAACCAGAAGGTTCATTAACTTGCCCAAGGACACAGAGCTGGTGAGTAAGTGCTGGATTCAAACTAAGATCTGTTTGCTTCCAAAGCTGTACCCATGACCAGTATGCTATACTTCTCAGGGATTCATTTCTACATGCTCAGAGCAGCTTTATTACGTTCCGAGTAGGTGGCTAATCATGTGACAACTTGAAATACATTGTTACAAGGCCACTCTCACCAAAACTAGTAATGACCCATCTTACTACAGAGCCTTGAAGTCTCAATTTTTCAGGTTAAGGATTGAATAGCTACAAGAAGCCCATTAAAATGCCAGCATCTTAGTTAGATGTAATACCAAAAGCACAGCAACAAAAGGAAAGGATCCATAAATTGTACTTCACCAAAATTAAAAATTATTCTTCTTCAAAGTATACCATGAAGAAAGTGAAGAGACAAATGTACAGAATGAAAGAAACTATTTGGAAATCAGACTTTGGAAATCAGATAAAATCTGATAAGGATTTAGTATCAAGAATGTATAGCCAATTCTTACAATAAAAAGATAAAAAATTTGAATTTTAAAAAATGAGGAAGGATTTGAAAAGACATTTCCCTAAGGAAGATATATGAAATGGCCAATGAGCACATGAAATACTTTTCAACATCATCAGTCTTTAGGGAAATGCAAACCAAAACGACAATGACATATCACTTCAAGTTAGGAGGGCACTAATAAAAAGGTGAACATTGAGTGTTGGTAAAGATGCGGAAAAATTGGACACCTCTTACATTGCTAGTGGAAAGGCAAAATAGTATGGCTACAATGCAGAGTTTGGCAGTTACTCAAAATGTTAAACTCAGAGTTTCCATGTGATCTATAAATTCTCCTCTATACCCAAGAGAACTGAAAACACACCCGCACAAAAATTCATCAACAGATTATTCAGCAGCATGATTCCTAATAGCTAAATGTGGAAACAACCCATATGGCTATCAACTAATAAATGGATAAACAAAATGTGGCATTAGCCATGATAAGGAATACCATCCAACCACAAAGAGAAATAAAATACTGATATAGGTTATAACATGGAAGGAACCTGCTAGGTTGAGGAAACCAGACACAAAGGCCACATACTAAATGACTGCATTCATACGACACATTTGGAAGAGGTAAATACATAGAGACGGATGCAGAATGGTAGTTGCCAGGGGCTGGAAGGGAGAGGGAATGAGAAATGATTGCTTAATGGGTACAGGGGTTTTTCTTTGAGAAGAATGTTTTAGAATTCGACAGAAATGGCAGTTGTGCAACATTTTGAATATACTAAATGTCATTGAATTGTTCACTTTGAAATGGTTGGTTTTAGGTTATGTGAATTTGACCTCAATAAAAATAAAAGCAAATGACCTTCTGTAGGATGGGTTTCCTATGAGTTCTGCACCTCAAAAGATTGAGTGAAAGGCACTGAAGGCAAATCTAGCTCACTTCTATTTTTTTTTTTTTTCAGAACAATCTGATACACAGGCAAGGTATTTAGTAAGGGCACAAGCCTAAAGGATTCTTGGCTAATTAGGTGGAGCCTCCTGGACAGTGAGCTTTTAGTTGATTCAAAATTTTACCATGGATTGCTTTTCAAGAGCTCATGCCAAATAGCTTAAAAGTGGGGGCCTGGAAAGACTCGACCACGTGTTCTAATTGGAGGAGAGATGGTATATGACTGCTGACAGAATGAAAATTGGTTTGTGGTAGCTTACATTTATTACTCTTTGAATGCATAAAGCAGAGGTATGCATATAGTACATAAACAAATATATAGTATATCCGTGGTATTGACACAGATTGGGGGTGATTATGTAAAAAGACTTGGATAGGCTCCCTAATGGAGCAATAATGAGAAAATAATTGAGAAGCCCCACCTTAGATAAAGGAAACCAGGAAAAATTCATCTCTCTTGAGAAATGGGTAAGCTTCCCCATGAAAGAATCTTCAAGTAAATGATATTTGTTTATCATCCAGGTAAATATCAAGTATGTCCTAAAGACAAATGTCTTCTTAATGGTGTTTAAGAGAACAGCACCCCAGCTGGTCCATTTACTAACTGCATGACACTGAGCAACTCACTCACAACCTTTTTAAACCTAAGCTTACAATAATCAAACTATGGAAGAGCCCAGATATTTATCAACAGATGAATGGATAAAGAAGATGTACATGCATACACACATACATACACACACACACACACACACACACACACACACACACACTGGAATACTACTCAGGCATCAAAAGATTGGTATCTTGCCATTTGCAATGACATGGATGGAAATAAGAGGATATTATGCTAAGCAAAATAAGTGAGAGAAAGATAATTATCATATGATCTCACTCATATGTGGAATTTAAGAAACAAAACAAAGGATCATGATGAAGAGAAGAAAAAATAAAATGAGATGAAATCAGAAAGGGAGACAAAGCATAAGAGACTCTTAATCATAGGAAACAAACTGAGGGTCCCTGGATGGGAGGGGGGTGGGGCAATGGGGTAATGGGTGAAGGACATTAAGGAGGGCATATGATTTTATGAGCATTGGACGTTATATAAGACTGATGAATCACTGATCTCTACCTCTGAAGCCAATAATATATGTTAATTAACTGAATTTAAATATATTAAGAAAAAATAAACCTAAACTTCCTCAATGGAAAAGGGGGCTGAAAAAAGCTCCCCCGCCTTGATTGGGTTATTGTATTAATTTGGATGATACCTCAAAGAGCCTTGGCACAGCACCCATAACAGTCTACCTTCCCTATAAAGATGAGTTGCTGTTCCTCATCTTCCACTATGGAAAGAGCCCAGATGTCTACTGACAGATGAATGGATAAAGA
Source organism: Canis aureus (assembly GCF_053574225.1). Classification (NCBI taxonomy): domain Eukaryota; kingdom Metazoa; phylum Chordata; class Mammalia; order Carnivora; family Canidae; genus Canis; species Canis aureus. The sequence continues at coordinate 55,388,549 of NC_135614.1, forward strand.
AGATGTTGTATGTACATACAATAGAATATTAGTTGGCTAACAAAAAGAATGAAATCTTGCCATTTGCCATCTTGAAATCTTGCCATGGATGGAGCTAGAGGGTATTATGCTAAATGAAATAGGTCAGTCAGAGAAAGACAAATATCATATGATCTCACTCATGTGGAAACAAAACATATAAACATAGGGGAAAGGAAGGAAAAATAAAATAAGATAAAAACAGAAGGAGGTAAACATAAGAGATTCTTAACTCTAGGGAACAAACTAGGGTTGCAGCCGAGGAGGTTGTGGGGAGGAGGTAACTGGGTGATGGGCATTAAGGAGGGGACATGATGTAATGAGCACTGGGTTACATGCAACTGATAAATCACTAAATTCTACCCCTAAAACTAATAATGCACTATACATTAACTAAACTGAATTTAAATAAAAAATTAAAAAGAAAGCAAGCCCAGAGGTTAAAAAGAGAGAGAGGGACAAAGAGACTGATTACCTAGGCTTAAGTATTCTGATTTCGGACCACTTACTTAACATTCCTTGTCTTCAATGCCTCTTCAATGAAGGAAATAAAAATAACTCTCAGGGTTATTGAAGATTAAATAAGGAGTCTATTCCTGGAAATGGTGAAAGGTGAAATGGTGTCTACCATCTAAAATGCATTTAATAAATGGAAGCTGTTATGAACAGTGTTACTGCCACGATTACTCTGGCAGTGATTATGATCATTAGCCTATCTGCCCATCATAACCGAATTCAGTGCAATAAGGAATACAAAAGACTTTCAAAACTGTAGACCATTTAAAATGGGAACATTTGGTTAGGGTTCCCTGTGAGAAATGAGAAGGAGAAAAGAGAACTTAATTGAATAATATCACAGTAGAGATAAGTGGGAATCCACAACTCTATCAGCAGAAGAGCACACATTGAGCTGGGGTAGCTCAGGAAAGCTTCCTGTGAGAGAAGATTGCTGAGGTGAACTCTCCTTTCTATTACTCACAAATATAAACACTTCTCTTTACTTCTGGTCCCCTTGGTGCTGCACACGAAAATTTTTTAAAAGTATCTTTCCACCTTTACTTAACTTCCAACAGGCTTCCCTCTCTTGCTGCAAATTGCCCACCTGAAAGCCACATAGGAAACAGAGCCAAAGTCCACCTCACAGAATAATAGGTCCTTAAGCTTCAGTGACTGCTAGAAAATGCCAGCTCTCAGAGCAGGAACATATGGTGAAAATGGCCAAAAAGGCAGTGGTAATTTTTACAGCAGGTTATTACTACAAACCTCCTTTGAATGGCCAATTCACAGCTTGTCCTGAACACTACATTAACTCATTTATGGTTTTCCAAAAACACTCAATTTCCCACTATCCCTAAATCTGACAAATAAGCTCTCCTAATTCAAAACCCTCATGGAGATCCTTAAACTCCCAAGCGAATGTAGTGCCATTTCCAGGTTGAAAATCCAGCCTTCTGGATGCAGCCTCTAGGTAGCACGCTTTGGCATAAGCCCTCAAGCCCTCTAAATGGAATTTCCTTTCAGCTGCCAGGACTCTTCCAGGCTTCTCTGTGTCAAACCTAGAAAATGTGCAGCTGGAAACAATTTGGAGTGCTCATTCAAACTTCCCCTTGTAGAAGGGAGAAGAAATGTGTGGGAAATATCAGAAAGGGAGACAGAACATAAAGACTGCTAACTCTGGGAAACGAACTAGGGGTGGTAGAAGGGGAGGAGGGCGGGGGGGTGGGAGTGAATGGGTGATGGGCACTGGGGGGTTATTCTGTATGTTAGTAAATTGAACACCAATAAAAAATAAATTAAAAAAAAAAAACTTCCCCTTGTATAGTCCAAGCGGTGATTCTAAACCTTGAACTTGCTCATCCGTTTCAAAAGTTAAAATATATATACAAATACAAAAATATGAATATGTATATATATAATTTGAAATCCATATATATTTTCTATTTATTCATATATACACATACATATAACAGGATATACACACACATACATGTACATACACAGTTCTTCCTTCTCCAAAAGAGTGATATAAGCTATCTCTTCTTCGTCTTTTCCTAAACTGCCTTCTCCTCTTAGTCCAGATTCAAACATCTAGCAAATTAGGATTCCCCTTTGTCGCTAGATGACTATCAATCATTTCCATCTGTTACCAAGTCTCTGTTTTCTTGAAAATAATGTAAAATTTAGATGCGAATGTAACACTGTCTGCACTGTTTAATCACAGCAATGAAACAGCCTTTATATGCTATAAAATTTGCCAGACATACAAAGAAACTTTAATTTCTACCTTAGCAACCTCTGTGCCATCTGTCATTTCTTTAAAATAACCAAATAGCTCTGGGCGTGATATTAACATAGAAGATTGTCAAATGTGCCTTGCCGGAGATAATACTGAAGAGGAATTAAGATGACTCTGGGATAGTGTCTTTATTTTCATTTAAATTAGACTATAAAAAGAGTTCTTTTGGAAGTTTATGAATGCTCCCCTTCGGGGTATAATGGGAAGATCACAGAATCCAACTAAAATAACGAGGAGGTTGTATCCCAAAGTGCAATGCACGTACAACTGATTATACATAAGATGACTTACATGGTACAAGGATGGCATTTAAAATAATAATTTTAAGTGTGCAGGTCAAAAAACCCCTAAATAATATTTTCAAGTGTGCATTAAAGGAACAAAAAAAAACTAGCACATCAAACCTGAGATTCCATACATACTACCATTCAGGATGAACCCAATATTTTTTTTTAAGTTCATGCAAAGAAAAATGTTTAGTATTTGAATATAGCAAATATTGTGACAAATAAATGGGAATAAATAAAAGATGGGCACAGTGGATGAAATGATAGTAGACTAAGCTCTAGGAGGCAAGGCTTTCTAACTGTGACAACTTGCAATCATCAGCACTCCTGACATTTTGATAAGAACCTCTCCTTGAATTAGACTCAGCTCAGTTGTTTAGTTATAAAGGAGAAATCTCTCCAGGGGCAGGTGGATGTTAGTTATCTGGGCACTATAAAAAATTGAATTTGTTCCTCATTCTTAATAAAACAAGAGAGAGTTTGGATCTTTTCTTGAGAGGTAGGGGCAGCAAGACTAGCTTCGCTCCCTACCGGGTAGACCACAGTAATGGAAGCATGGTGTAACAGGAAAGGCAATGAACTTGTTGGAAAGCACAGGTTCTGATTTGGTCTCTGCCATGAATGTGCTTGGTGACCTCAGGCAAGTCTCTTTCCATCTGCTCTTCTGAGTCACAGTAGTCAATTGGAAGATCTTCAAGAAGGCTTCTAACTTCTAAAATGTATTACCTCTAAACTTCTGCAGCAACAGGTATAAGAAATGGGATCCTAGCTTAGCAAAACTGTAAGTTGAAGTCTTTAGGAATACTCTTACTACATGATTTTACTTTTTTCTCTTATGATCAGAATTCATTTATTCATGCATTCATTCATCCCCTAGGTGCAAATTGGGTACTTTGTGTGCCTGTTCTTCAGCAAGCTGAGAGGATCAGAAAGTGTTTTCAAAATTCCCAGTGTATAAGAATCACCTAAGAAACTTGCTAAAAATCCAATTTATATTTCTTCCCCTCTGATTAAATCTGGGTAACAGCCAAGAGATTTAAATGTTTAACAGACAATCCAGGTGATTTTGATGTGAGTGTGCCTGGACCACATTTTGAGATACTTACTGTAGGCTGGTGAGAAAGGCAGGTAATCAAGCAGGCCATTTAAAATCTGAAAGATAGTTGCCCTGAAAAATTTAGGGTTATGGCACTGAGACAGGTACACAGGCTCCCTGTGTGGCATGGGATTCATGGAAAAAATATTCAAACAAACAAAGATGAATAAAATTTCACCAGGTCAAGGTGAGGATGAAAGACATTTTGGACAGGAAAGAGCTTAGGCAAACATCAGGACCCATGTGTCTCCTTTTCAACCCAGGGAGAAGTCTCCAAAGGCCTCAATTAACAGTATTTCTCACTTCGAACTCCTCTTCAGAAGTATTTGGAAGATTAATAAATGAGTAGAGGAATGGACAAATAACTTAAGTGGTTAACAACTCATGGATGTTAGCATATTTGGAGTCCAGTGACATATAGTGGTAACAGGATACAGAACTTATGAAGGAATGCCTGTATCGCTACATTGCCTGCCAGAGACACTCAAGAGTACAAACAGAAAATAATGTTAGTACTTGCTGTAGCAGGAGGTGACATCTAAATAGCCCTCATTTCTTTCAGCACTTTCACATGTACCATCCCACGCCATGAAATAAAGTCTAATTGTATTTGTCCATCAGATCTTTCATTGTCCTCACAATTACAAGACTAGATCATAATCTTTTGAGATAACTGCCTCTCTGTAAAAAATGTCACAGGATGTCTTTAGCCTAGTGACACAAGGAGGTGATACATTTTGCAACATTTAATTTACCAGTTACACACCACTGACCATACAGAGAGACTTGTGTCAAAGGCACGAATTAAAGTGCGCTAAACTGTGCGGTCTTGAGCAAGTGGTACAGCCTCTCTGTGCCTCATTTTTCTTCATGAAAATAGAGTGGCATGAATCAGATACCTCCTAAGAACGGTTTCTGTTCTGACAGTCCATGAATCAAAGTAAAAGAACACTTCTAGAGGAATTAATTAACCCTCTGGGGATAAAATGAGATAAGCATTGACTTTTATTCTACATTGCTCTGCAGATGATCTCTGCTTTACAATAATCAGATCTGAAGGAAAAAAGAGCCAGGTGATATGCTCAAGTGTAACCAGACTGTTTTCTAAGAGATACAGTAAATTGAGGAATGATTTTGCGAAGCCCAGATGACTCGCTTGGCAGCTATAATTTTACCTCCTCAATGACTGAGCCAATTTTCTCCTCCAGCTCTCTTACACACCTTTAATGAATACATGTTTCTTTGATTAAATTAACATTTTTGTCTAGCTAATTAGCCTGAAAAACCTATGCTGAACTGATCTGGTAGCAACTTCATTACTGCTCATCGGTGCATGTTTGCGACCAATCACTGTCAGCTCAATCGCCTAATGATTAGGGGAACATTAAGTTTGGCTAATTTGGCTTTCTGTGGCCATCATCACGTTCCCAGTGAGGAGCCAATGCCCACCCTGAATCGACCCTGCCTGACAGTGACAGATGTTTTAATCACAGGGTTTCATTCATTAATGTCCATCAGCACTGCTAGCCAGGTTTGCAGCAAATACCTTGATTTGAAACCAAAACTAATTAAATACTATCTTCATAATTACCTTATATAGTTACCCTTCCCTAAGTGGGCCAATATGACAAGAGCTGAAAAATAAGCCCTAAATGAGGTTGGAGAGGGAGGGAGTCCCTGCATTGCTGAATCGCACTTCCTGTCTGCATGTTTAAGAAGTAGTGTGAGTCTATGGGGGAGCTGTCCCGCCCTCTAAATACAGCATGCAGAAATGCATTTCTCAGTTTTGCCTGTTACAGACCAGCCGGGTTGTAGAGCACATTGCTTTCTTAGATCTATGATGTTTTAATATGATTATTTTGTACACACAGAGCACTGAGAGGATGCCACTAAATCTTCATTTCCAATGTAATCAGCCTTCTTATGTGTTGGCCACTTGGAGACCCACAGCTCCCACGTTGCCTTTCCAAGTGGTTCTGATGGTGCTGGCTCCACCAGCAGCTGCAAGGGTGGCATGAAGCTGGGTCATAGCCAGTAAGTATCGCACATGTCCTAGTAAAAGTGATTTATGGCCAGGCATATTATCCAATGAAGCCAATCACAGGCAATGACTCTTAATTCTGGGACTCTCAGTTTGAGTTGCCCCTGTCTTTCCTGAGACATTTAACGCTCAAAGACATCAAGGTCTTGGAGTGTTATAGCCATCCTGTAAGCACAAATGGAGACACTTTTGAGAAAGGCATTTATGAGGGAAAATGGAGCCTGAAAGCTGGTCAGGAAATAACCACCTTGTCAACATAATTTCAGCCTTTTTATCCAAGCTCCCTATGGTGATAGACCTACTCTTGGAATTTTTGGTTTTATTCCCTTGATTATTTTGCCAAAAGACACATACAACTGGGGCACCTGGGCAGCTCAGTGGTTGAGCATCTGCCTTTGGCTCAGGTTATGATCTTGGGGTCCTGGGATTGAGTCCCACATCAGGCTCCTGCAGGGAGCCTGCTTCTCCCTCTGCCTATATCCCTGCCTGCCTCTCATGAATAAATAAAAAAAATCTTAAAAAAAAAAAAACACAACACACACACACAACCCCAAAGGCAATACCTGATATGGGCCCTTTTTAGCTATTCAACATACTCTTATATTTGATATCTTATATATCCAGAATAATACTTACACAGTTGGGAGGGAAGGCACTGTTAGCCTTATTTTTGGAAATAAGAGGTCTAAAGCACAAAGAGACAGAGGCTCACTAACGCACACAAAGCCAGTGTTAAACTTGGTCTACCAACTTGGTCCTTTATTCTCCTGCTTAGTTCATGGCAACTTGTTTTCCCACCTGGCTCACTCTGGATGGGCATTAGAATGGTGTTTGGGGATGACAGTAGGACGCATGGATAAGTCATGATTTTGCCACCTGTTTGATTCAAATCCCTGCTCCACTGTTTATTAGCTAGATGACATTTAGAAAGTTTAACACATATAAGCACTGGTGTCCATATCTACAATGGGAGTAAAGCACATAGCATGCTCAGCACAGAAAGCCTAGAGGAAATGCTGAAAAGAGGGAGCATTTTTAAAATTGACTCCAACACAGGAATTAGCCCAACTTCGTATTCCTTGTAACAAAAATTTTAGGTTTTGCTCTCTGTGGTTCAAAATCTCCATCACCTAGGCAGTTTAAGAGAAATGCCTCTTGCTCTAGACTGTAGTGTTGGCCACACCCTGTACTTATGTCCATTTAATTAAAAATTTTTCCCAGAAACTTCTTCCAACATAAGAAAATAACAGGTCAAGCTATTTTCAGCAAAGAAAGAGATGGTCAAATCCTCTGTGTCTAATTACCAGAACAAACCTAAATTAATGGCAGAGACTGTGCCAATTTATAAAGGCGATCGAGAAGAAATTGCTTTCTAGAAGATTTGAGGAACGCTTTGGCTCTCTTTTTAGCTCTGTGATCTGGGGCAGGCTACCTCTGTAAGCCTCAATTTCCTCCTCATTTTAAAAAGAGATACTCTCATCTGCTTTCCTGTCAATGTATGCACAGACAGACAACGAAAACAAACATGCAGCAGAGTTAAGTAGTCCCAACTGCTACCATTTAGAAGATCTGCTGATAAGGTTAGCTCTTGCCTGGTGTCTGGGAACTTGTCATTGGGGAGGGTTCCCACCATTCCCAGGATTGATAAGAATGTGTTACTATTTCTAAACAGTTTGTACAGGCAAAAGGGTTTTCCTTCTGGAATTTTGGTATATCCCACCCCATCCCCCACCTCTAGGTTGCCTATGTGACCAATCCCTATAAAAGCCCTGTTCACTGAATCTCTAGTGAGCTTTCCTGACTGGGAACATATTTAGGTGTGGTCAGTGCTGGTGGCTGGGAGAAGTCAGTCTGGTGGGGACTTCCTTGAGAGAGAACTCTGGATGCTGGCATCTGGTGTCCTTTGGACTTTGCTCCAAGCATCTTTTCCCTTGCTGATTTCATGGGCTTAATGTGCTTTTGCTGAAATACAACACAGTTATGTGTTTGACTGTATGCTGCATCCTCCTAGGGAATTACCAAACCTAAGGGCCATCTTGGGGACCCCCAACGCATTAAACATCTTGCATAATACACAGCATATGAAAACATACAACAAACTGATGTGTTTAGCACTGTCATCTTCCTGCTATCTTGACGTTCTTGCTCTGAATGAAACTGCAAGCAATAGTGGTCTCGATGCAACAAGATGGAAAATTTGAAATTCTCCTATTTCAGCTGCTGTTGGACAGTAATGTGTGAAGAGTACATATCCAGATAAATTCACACATGCTTCTTAAAGGTTTATAAAGGAGGCTATTCGTGATGATGTTATTTGTGGAGAGCCAGAGACGCGTGGGTTCTCATTACCAGGAGATCGCAAAGGCAGAATGTGTTGAAGGACATCACTGGCCATCTTGTCAGTATAAAGGAATATAAGAACAAGCAGCAAAAGGCTGAATGAAGAGGAGGAAAAAAACGAATATAGCACAGTATCACTGAACATACATTAATGGTAAGTGCGCACAAAACAATATCCATTTTGTAAGAACACATCGACAAAAAGACATTCAAAAACTACTTTAGAATGATTTTCTACAGTGGGGGAAGAAGGATAGAAGTAGGGTGTGGCAATGAAAGTAAGTACAAGCTTAAAATAAGGGGAGAACCTTGCACAGACCCACAGTGAAAATGTGCCATTTAGAAAGGAGTATGATTAACTTAGCTTTCTGCACCTGGGATCTTAGATAAACCTATTTCACACTCTCTGATGACAATGACAATGCTGACAATACTCTTATGAGTTAACTCCAATTGGGTATCATGTAGCAGGTCCACACTTCTCAGTATTTCTTTATGTAATCCTCACCACAAATCCTAGTAGGCACGTACCACTGGTAGGCCCACCTTACAGATGAGGAAGCCAAGGCACAGAAGAGAAAAGGAGCTTGCCAAAGTGACACAGCTCAGGGACTTTCAGAGTCAAACATGAAACCAGCTCAGCATACAACCATCAAGTTAATTCAAGGATGCTGAGGTTCATCCCATACCTACAGGACTGCTGGTTTTGGTGGTATTCCTGAAATGCCATCCTCCTCTTTTTCTTTCTCTTTAACATTTTTGTAGTAGATATCAAGAGCCAGGCAATATTCCAGAATGAGAGAGAAAATCTTCACAATTCAAATTGTGACATTCAAGAAAGAAAGGATGTAGGATATTATACATACTTTCACCGCCAAGGTGCCTGGGACACTAGGAGACCCAGACCCTCTGCCAGTTTAATAGTTCCTGTTTCAAAAGTGTCTGAAGACCCTTGTGAAATGGAGCCTTATGTACTGCACTAAGACCAATCCTGCATCATGAGCTTTGTGTCTGTGTAAATCAATCACTTTGTGAGTAAACACCGTTGGCCTCTTAGTATTCACAGCATGCAGATTTCTTGGTCTCACCTTGCACACAATTTCCTATAAGCCCAGCAACCTACAGAAGGGCACGTTAGCCTTACTTTACATCAATGGTTCTCAACTAGCACAAGGGAGGAATTTGTCCCACAGAGACATTTGGCAATGTCTGGACACAACAATTTCGGTTATCACAACTGGGGAGGAGGCTGTGCTATTGTGCATCTAGTGGAATAGAGGTTAGGGATGCTGCTTAATATGCTCTAATGTACAGGGCACTCCCTATAACCAAGAATCCCCCAGCATTGACTATTAATAATGCTGCCGAGATATTATGCTTTATCATAAGCAAACTGAAGAAATTCTATCCTGTGGTATTCGTGAATTTGGAGATTTGGGAACATATCAAGTTATCTTGCTTATGAATACTAAGGGTCTAAGCTGCTTATACATTTTCAGTGATTGCCTTTCTATCTCAAGTGTGGATTCTTTTAAAAGGCTGCTGCCATGCTGCTACCATCAATTACATTTGAATGGAAGGTGAGAAAAGCAAAAGAGGGTCCCTTTGCTAGCTACCTGTTGGAAAACAGGCTTCATTCTCTGATATCTGTGAAACAGGAACCAAAGACAGAAGAAAAAAAAATGGTGACTTTGTTATTGGATGACATCACTGACAGAAACAGATGGGTCAAATTCCACATTTGGGGAGCCAACTGTGATATTGTTTCAGACATTGTGTTCCTGCCTTCCATGGCTTGATTTTTATTTTTACTTAGGTTCCTACTTGCTGCAAACAGTTCCCCAAGTGAGCAGTTCTAAGTCCTTGAAAAGCAATTGGAATGGGAAAAAGAGGCCCAGTGATAAGATCAAGATATGAACTATCAACCCTGGCTTCTGGGTGATAAGTTTAACTTTCTGACCTTCATTGGAAACCACATTAGCAAAGTGCTGATAAAACACTTTGAGGTGGGGGAGTGGAAGGTGTAGGTTTCCAAAAGCACTTTGTGGACTCACTGGCCAAGCATCCTACCAGGCTGTACTTATCTCTGTAATTTGCAGAGGGCAGGCACTGTCATTGCACATTTATCCCAAGTGGTAGACCTGGTAAAGCCTCCCTCATTGGGTATTAGGGTTTATCTTTAAACTGGGGCCTACTCAGAAAACTTTCCAAAGGTAATACAGAGTACGTGAAGGAATTCCCCAGGTTTCTGTAAGTAGCATCTGTGATTTCACAGTGGGCCTTTTCAGGCCATAGCAGAGGACTTCAAGTGCTACCAAAGACTCTCATTTACTTAAGGGCCATTTTAGCAATTCAAACTCTATGGCTATTGAGATGTGACCCATGTGCTCATGTGGTTACCCACTCTCCTGCTCTCAAGTGATGTCCTTCATACGACATTTCCAAGTCTCCACTTCAGAGGCTATTGTACAAATAGGAAGATGATGGTATGGGAATAAAATCACACGTGTGGCCGCGTGCCTTTTGTTGCAGGGACAGTCCTACTGAGCCACATTTGTAAAATTCCTTGGCTGTTGTGAGGAGGGCAGTCAGCAGTTTTAGAATAAAACAAAGATAACTCAGTCATCCATAGTGCCAAACACCAACACCAACAGAACAAACAGGAAGGGGAAAAACTGTTATTTTAACAACAGGTACCAGAGTTGCTCTCAACAAGATGAGTATCTATTTGTGAGATGATGCTCAGTTGACTGCTGTGCGCGGGCAGGGCAGGCCTCAAGCATCTGGATGGAAGTAGAGTGGGGCTTAGCCATATGCGGGAAGGCAGATCCCACAGAGAAACCGTGCCAGCTGGGAATTTCTGGTAGGGCTCCAGCCAAGGACTTTTCACCATGACAAAACAAAAACTAAAGTTTAAGTAACTTGTGATGGAAGCTATTTCTGTCCTCCTAAATCACACACCACAATTTGCGTGACTCCTAGTCTCATGTTGGTGATACTTTGGGAACTGAATTTGTTTGTTTGTTTTTTTAAAGATTTTATTTATTTATTTATTTATTTATTTATTTATTTATTAAATTTATTTATGATTGACACACAGTGAGAGAGAGAGAGAGAGAGAGAGAGAGGCAGAGACACAGGCAGAGGGAGAAGCAGACTCCATGCACCGGGAGCCCGACGTGGGATTCGATCCCGGGTCTCCAGGATCGTGCCCTGGGCCAAAGGCAGGCGCCAAACCGCTGCGCCACCCAGGGATCCCTAAAGATTTTATTTATTCATGAGAGACACACAGAGAGAGGCAGAGACACAGGCAGAAGGAGAAGCAGGCTCCATGCAGGAAGCCCGACGTGGGACTTGATCCTGGGTCTCCAGGATCACGCCCTGGGCCGAAGGCAGGCGCTAAAATGCTGAGCCATCCAGGGATCCCCTGGGGACTGAGTTTGAAATGTGTTGGGCATACAGAACAGGGACAGTAGGAGTTTCAAAGTGAAGAAGGCTAGGGCGCCTGGGTGGCTCAGTTGGCTGAGCAGCCACCTCTTGCTATCGGCTCAGGTCATGACCTCTGGGTTCTGGGATCAAGCCCCAAGTTGGGCTCCATGCTCAGTGCAGAGTCTGCTTCAGATTCTGTCTCCCCCCACCTCACCCCTCCTCCTGTTCACACACACTCTCTCTAAAATAAATAAAATCTTTAAAAAATAATAAAAGTGAGAAGATCCATTAACTATACTAAATAGCAAAAGCAGGAATTCAAAGCTAGAAGTGGAAAAAAATAAAGCTAACTCTTTTTACCCTAGAACTCATAAGGATATCAAAAGAGATGTTGAATTCCTCAGTGGGTGTGTAACGGGAGGTTTTATTTAATTTATATCTCAAAGGGCAGTTTGCTTCAGCAGACAATGGGGATACAAAAACAATACTTACTGCAGTTAAGCCTTTTTAGAATATAAGCTTCTGAAGGGCAAGAATAGGACCAGATTTTTGTTTTGTCACCTGAATCCCCAAAGATTTATGCAGTGCCACATGCATAGCACACACTCAACAAATATTTGTGTAGATATGAACAGTTCCTTAATTTAACAGAGGTACCCTAACTTACAGATATAGTAGCCAATGCTAATATGAGATCAGCAACTCATCCAAGGTTATAGTGTTTGTAGATTTGTAGATTCATGGTGTCAAAGTGTTGCTCTGTTGCACCACAAAAAGGTCTAGCTCTGGGACGCCTGGGGGGCTCAGCAGTTGGGAGCCTGCCTTCGGGCCAGAGTGTGATCCCGGAATGATTGAGTGCCACATCGGGCTCCTTGCAGGGAACCTACTTCTCTCCTTGCCTATGTCTCTGCCTCTCTCTCTCTCTCTCTGTGTCCCTCATGAATAAATATATATTAAAAAAATAAAAGGTCTAGTGCTGCAACCTAATTATTACGATGCTTTAACTTGCCCAATCTAGTAGAAAACCCTTGAAGACACTATGTAATCTAGGCTACATTATTAACCTATTTATTAATAACAGTTTAAAGTACATGAGACAAATTAGGATATTTTCATTCTAAAACTCTCCATGTACTTTTCTTTGTGCCTTTTTATAAGTTTTCTGTCAAGTGTCCCTTTGGGACCATTTGAGGGTTTTGGTTTGTTTCTTTTTAAAGGCTTTGCTGAACTAAGTATTTGTTATTTAGGGGAAATAATAGATTTCAATGAAAGTTATTGGGAAATTTAAACTTAACAGATGCTTGTTTGCAGACACCTGATGGAACAGAATTGAAAGCCCCCGTCTAGATCCTAAAAGCCATAAATGTCAGTTGACTAGAATTAAATCAAAACCGCTTTGAAGAAAGGATCACCAATAGATAGCCATTTTAGAATCATAACATCCAGAATGGCTCTTCGTCTTGTCAACACCACTGAGGAATAACATAATTCTTACAGTGGGAAGGAGCTTTCATTTCTAAGAGGTAGTAACTGTAGATTGCAGCTAATTGTCTTGGCAATCACACAGCATAGAATCTCTTTAAAAAAAACATGATGGAAATACCATATTGGTCTCTCACCTCAGCAAAATCCTAAATACCATTGTGCCAGTATGTTTAGAAAAGGCAGAATAAGTTTCTTTGTAAAGTAGAAATTGAAATTAGAATCTGGCCTCAGTTGAAATGGAGTTTTATCTAAATTATATAGAAATTATCAGGCAAAGAAATTCACAGCCCTGTGAAATTCACACAGATTAGTAACGTGAGTTTCTGGAACATTATAGAACATTCTTCTAATATTCTCTAAACTCCTAATGGTCTGGGCTTAGTAAAAATGGCCCAAGAACAAATTTCATTTTGTACTTCCCTCATGCTTCACATGTATAGTATGCACTTCACCTCTGAAGTCGCTCTCCATGCATTTATAATATACTAAACATTTTCATATGTCAAGTCACATGGCAGGGATTTCTTGGACATTTTATATTGGACTCTATTCAAACTGTAATGATATATCCATCAGCGCTCTGGACTCAAACTGAAGTATAAGTAATGCTTAGAAGACTTGAGCATTGTAAAGAAAAAAAATGGTGAGGTTAAGGGCCAAGCTGAGTAAATATTTTGGCAGCATTACTGTGGGAAGAAGTTGAGAAGATTAAAGCAAGATGTGCTAGGACCAATGGACCTTATTCAAGTGTTTGGGAGGAGAGACACTAAAGTGGGGGATAAGGAGAAAGCCATGTCACAAGAGTCCCATCTGCTGGTGTGGTGTTATGTTTGGCAGGGATAAAGAGAACTAGACCACTCTTTTAGTGTACAAGTTTATTGTCAATGTTTAATGCACACTCACACATATGCTCACCTTGGCAACAATCAGTTATGGAAATGGGAAAACCGTTCTGTTGTGTAACCATGGGAATGGACCTAGGTCTTAGTCCAGGAAGATGTGTTAAAACTTGTTCAGTAAAAGATCAAGAACATGGATCAAGATAGCTGTTTTTTCTTGTCTATTTATGAAACCAATAAATGTTACAAATGACAGCCATCAATCCCTAACTCCCCTTGCTTCTTGAGGGCTAGCCCATTGCTGACCCATAACCATCTTGTCATTACTTCTTGTCAGCAACTAGGGCAATTTTATCACATTCTTAAACTGATCCACAAATAGCAGCCAGATGCCATTCTGAGTGGCGGTATTCCTGTTTCATAAAAACTATAAATCTGATCCTAAAGAAGAAAGTGATGGAGGTGCATGTGTCATGGATTATATAAAGAACCCTATGATATCTCACCAACGGAACATAAGTTTCTGAACTTCAGCTGCCTTTTGTGGCTACACTCTTGGAGATGGTTGATGGCTATTGGTTGTGCAGCCAAAGGTAGGATGATAAGAATTCTCCACAGGCACATAATCTGGGACCATAACATTGCTGTCAACAAGCCCTCATTCTTTTGGTTAAGGTAAATACACCTCTTGCTGTTTAAGGGACAGGTAATTATAATTGTTACTTCTATTTAAGTCAAGTTCACAAGTGAAAAAGTGAACCTTTGTGATCAAATTATCATCTTTTGGTAGCAAGATCAAGAGTGACATATGTGTCTGAATTCTGTGGGTGGCTGGAAAAAGAGCCAAAAGAATGCAGTGAGATGCGCCTTTTAAACATAGTAAGCTAACAAAGTAGGTTAATAAAGTTTACTTTTCTTCTGAAGCATCCACGTTGCTATGCATTTCCAGAACTAACAATGGAAATAGAAGGCTGGAATCAACACGTATAAAAGCAGAGAATTCAACATGAGATTTCATTCTGAATGGGAACATAATGGGAAAATAAATGATAATGCCAAATGTGCACTGGTTGCGCAGTACACCAGAGGCCCCTAGGGAAAGCTGAAGCATGAACTTGAGATGAACTTACCTCAGCACAAAATATTTTCAACTGTAGAAGCTCTTAGGTTAGGAACTGTAGCTGATATTAGTTTTGGTTTTGTTTTTTGGATATCCTACACCTAACCACTTTCTATTTTGAAGTATCCCCCGTTTATATGAGGAGACAGGGTCCATGAATCTCCTTCCTGGGACTCTAATAAGACAAAGGACAGCCTGAATTTACCCCAAGTGATGGTGGTGGAGACTGTGCCCTGCAGCAGCAGGGATGAGTGTCCTGTAAGTGATGTTGGAGGTACTTCCCACTCTGTAGCTGTTGGGAATCACACCCCTAGTCACCAAACCAAGTCCTCTTTACTGATTCTGTGAGCCCCCGATATCCTTTTGATTAGGATCAGAGTCAATTTATATTTTTTTGCAACAACAAATATCCTGATATTGGCTTATCCCATAAAGATGGAATTCATTTCCATACAAATTTCACTTGAAATACAACCCATCCATTACCAAACTGAGCACACTGACACTTGTCAGAGACCTCTAGGATCATATCCATAATTGATTACCAGAATGACCTATGGAAAGGCTCCCCAACTCTTTGAATCTTAGCTTCTTCACCTAAATATCTGGGTGTAAGTTGTGCGGGGGTGATTTTTGAGATCTGTGAGTCTATGATCTTGTCTGATCCTCATTACTGCCTTTTATGTTGACAAGTCAGTGGACAGAAGTCATCCAAACCCAGTCTTGAATTTTTCCATCTATTTCATGCTTCTCATAGTAGAGAAGATTAGGAGCACTTGTGAATACTTGTGGAACAATGATGACAAAGGGTCAGGACAAGAAAGCACATTGTGAAATTGACAAATGAGCTCCAGACTAGTAGTAATTCAATTTTGGAGTGTACACTGCTAGGAACTGAACTGTGAGTCTCCCCAAATCCGTAAGCTGAACCCTGCCCCACTCCCCTCAGACACACGACTGTATAGAAAACTGGACATATAGGAGGTGATTATGATTAGATGAAGACATAAGCATGGAGCTCTGATCCTAGAAAACTGGTGCCCTTATAACAAAAAGAGACAGAAATATCAGAGCTCTCTGTTCCTCCTCTGTCATGTGAGGACACAGCAGGATGGCTGCCATGTGCAAGTCAGGAAGGTCTCACCAGACACCAAGCTCTGTTGGACCTGGACCTTGGACTTCTAGCCTCCAAACTGTGACAAAACAAATTTCTATTAAGTCATCCAGTCAGTGATATTTTGTTACAGCAACCCAAGCTGCCTAAGACAACATCCAAGGCAATCTCTGAAAATACTAAGCAAACTTCAAATAGTTCATCTGCTTTCTCCATTTCCCCATGAGATATTCTTGTAGTTATTTTTTTTTAAGATTTTATTTATTTATTCATGAGAGACACACACACTCACACAGAGGTAGAGACACAGGCAGAGGGAGAAGCAGGCTCCATGCAGGGAGCCTGACGTGGAACTCGATCCTGGGTCTCCAGGATCATGCCCTAGACTGAAGGTGGTGCTAAACCGCTGAGCCACTGGGGCTGCCCATATTCTTGTAATTATTATCTCAAAGTATTTATATAGCATTTTGCCTTGAGAAGCACTCACAATCATTTATTAATGAGTAGAGATGTATGCTACTGCCTTTTTGCTTGATATTATCTCCAACAGTGAAACGAGGATGGAAATGAGCGTGTGGCATTTGAAACAAAGGTAAAAAGAGAGAAACTGAGGATTTTATATGGGGAATGAGATGAAGTAATTCAATTGAAACATTGGAACCACTGCTGCATTATCAATGTGCAATGTGTTGTGGAAATAGTTTTCTCAAATAGTTTTCTCTCCTAAAATGAATTTTTAAAAACAGCATTGTTCTCCTCTGCCCTTTCTTCTATTTCCTATCACTACAAAATAGTTTTTTCTTTTTTTAAGCAAAGAAAATCTAAGAACATGATATAGAATTGAAACCATATTTGACTTCGAGCCAAAATTGTGCATTCTTCAAACTTGGTAATAATGTCAGAAGGAAAAAATAAACCAGGTGCCACTTTTCACTCATTTCAATGACTAAAATTTTAAAAGGACACAAAGCCCTTGCTGGTAAACATTATGATGTCATTAGTGTACTCAAAGACTGCTGATAGCATTGCAAATTTGCCTAAAGCTTTTGCAAAGCAACTTGATAATATGTATTCCCAGGGTCTGCCTGAAGCTGAGAACTTCTTGTAAATGATTTTCTTAGAAGATCAACAGGACAAGGGAGACCAGAGACATGAAGTGGTTTGCCCAAGATCACACGACAAGTTAGTGATTCCTGTATTCATAACACGTAGCATAGGAATTGTCACATTTTGGGCCACTTCTTAAATATTTGGGAATGAACAAATTTAGACATTAAAACACTTTATCCCACTCCTAGAAATTCCTCCAGGAGAGTTGAAAGGAGGAAAAGCTTATATGCATAGTGATGTTTAATGGAAAGTTCATTATAACTGTGGAAAGATAATGGGATGATTATAATTTCTCTAAAATAGGAAAATAATTAATTTCTTTTTAGCAACTTGATAAGCAATTAGCCATATACTGCCTAAATATATATTTGCCAGCCCATGAGTCTGCATTTGAAAATACAAAGCAATTTCATTTGAAAGTTTTAAGGAGAATTTTCTCTAGGAATGAATTAGAAACCATAGCCTTACTTCTTTTAACTGCTTTTTAAAATCCCTGGAATGCAGACTTCATTGTTACAGAAACATTATAAGATGGGGGAGTGTTTGCCTGGGTACTCTGGCATCAAGCAGGGGGCAGGACATTCAATGCCTAAAAGTTGAGTTCCTGCTTCCATTCTCATTAAAGTAAGCTCTGAACCTGAACTATGCATTAATTCTCCTGTTCTCTCAGCTAGACCTGGATGAGGAACTTCAAATATAAATTATGTCCATTCATTTCACCTCGAGAACAGTCAAGGATTTGCATGTTACAAAGTACTCTCGGTCTGATCAACAGTTGAATTGTGAAATCAGAAGGAGCCTTAGAATCACAAGAGACGTATGGTGTCAGTCATTTCCAACTGCTTATCCAGTCATATTCCAACTACTCAAATCCCATCTTTAACACTGCTATCAGGCAAAAGAGAGAATCACGTAAAAAGCCTGATTAGATGATTAGAAAGCCTGCTTTCTCCTTTCAGTTGTGTGTATTAATGCCATTTGATAGAAGAAAGTACAGATACCTTCTAATTTAGCACAATATCATGCAAAAGATGCCCAATGCTTTGCTAATACAAAATTCAAGTTGCAAAGAAATAGCAGACCAGTTACATTCCTCAGGTTTTGTTATATTTTAAAATTTGCATTCCCTAAGGATTTGTATCAACGTTTATCTTTTTCTAGAGTATGAGATCAGAGTATAACTAAAGCCAGAACTTTCACCTGTTATCCAAATACTCCTCAGGACTCAAAACTTGCTCTTGATTGAGGGTAATTGCACTCTGTTCTAGTGTAAATTTAACTAGTTTAATTCTATACTGGCTGCTGTCTCCAAAGAATAGAATATGAGCAACTGCTCTAAAGCCATAGTAAGAATATAGTTAAAGATGATTTTTTTAGACTGAACCACCCAGAATTAGTGTAAAGCCTGATTTTTTTTTTCTTCAATATGGAAGTAACTTTGTGGTTTTTGATGATTATAAAGGCAATTATTGCTTATATGAAGATATCAAATGCTGGAAAAATCACTCCATTATTCCATTTCTAAAATAGAATCAACATTAAACAATCTGGTATACATCCTTCCAAATATTTAATTATTGCTTACTAACAAATTATGTCACTCCCTCCGTAGTTTATAATAAGGGCCTGTGAAAAACAGCCTATGGGCCCACTGCCTGTTTTCATAAATAAAAGTTATATTGGAATGCTGCCACACTCATTTGTTTACATATCATCTATGGCTGCTTTCACACCAGCATAGCAGAGAAGAGGAGTGGTGACAGAGACCATATGGCTTGCAAAGCCTAAAACATTTACTATCCAGTCCTTTACAGAAAAATGTATGCTGGCCCCTCCTATAGAACCTGTATTTTCTGTCAACATTATATCAGGAATATCCTTTATGATAATGTTATCTCATCTAGCTCGTTCTTTTAAAAAAAAGATGTATTATCAACCTGTATAGAATTTTAATAGTCTAACAAATACCCAACTGATCGACATTTAAAATTATTTTCATAGATCAAGTTTTTAAATTAAAGAAATGGAATCAATGAAGCATCTAAAAGTGGTGGGTGGCAGAAATGCACAAGCAACATGCTTTTAGAAAACTAGAAAACTAGAAAACCAGAGCTGGGGGAATCACAATGCTGGATTTCAAGTTGTACTACAAAGCTGTGGTCATCAAGACAGTGTGGTACTGGCACAAAAACAGACACATAGATCAATGGAACCGAAGAGAGAACCCAGAAATGGACCCTCAACTCTATGGTCAACTAATCTTCGACAAAGCAGGAAAGACAATCCACTGGAAAAAGGACAGTCTCTTCAACAAATGGTGCTGGGAAAATTGGACAGCCACATGGAGAAGAATGAAACTAGACCATTCTCTTACACCATGCACAGAAATAAACTCAAAATGGATGAAAGATCTAAATGTGAGACAAGAATCCATCAAAATCCTAGAGAAGAGCACAGGTAACACCCTTTTTGCACTTGGCCACAGCAACTTCTTGCAAGATACATTCATGAAGGCAAGGGAAACAAAAGCAAAAATGAATTATTGGGACTTCATCAAGATCAAAAGCTTCTGCACAGCAAAAGAAACAGTTAACTAAAAGACAACCTACAGAATGGGAGAAGATATGTGCAAATGATATATTAGATAAAGGGCTAGTATCCAAGATCTATAAAGAACTTATTAAACTCAACAGCAAAAAAACAAACAATCCAATCATGAAATGGGCAAAAGACATGAACAGAAATTTCACCAAAGAAGACATACACCTGGCCAACAAGCACATGAGAAAATGCTCCGCATCCCTTGCCATCAGGGAAATACAAATCAAAACCACAATGAGATACCACCTCACATCAGTGAGAATGAGGAAAATTAGCAAGACAGGAAACAACAAATGTTGGAGAGGATGTAGAGAAAGGGGAAGGAACCCTCTTGCACTGTTGGTGGGAATGTGAACTGGTGCAGCCACTCTGGAAAACTGTGTGGAGGTTCCTCAAAGAGTTAAAATAGATCTGCCCCACAACCCAGCAATTGCACTACTGGGGATTTACCCCAAGATACAGATGCAGTGAAAAGCTTAGACACCTGCACCCCGATGTTTATAGCAGCAATGTCCACAATAGCCAAACTGTGGAAGGAGCCTCGGTGTCCATCGAAAGATGAATGGATAAAGATGTGGTATATATATACAATGGAATATTCCTCAGCCATTAGAAACAACGAATACCCACCATTTCCTTCAATGTGGATGGAACTGGAAGGTATTATGCTGAGTGAAGTAAGTCAATCAGAGAAAGATAATGATCATATGGTTTCACTCATAGGGGGGATATAAAAATAGTGAAAGGATTAAAGGGGAAATGAAAGAAAATGAGTGGGAAAAATCAGAGGGTGACAAAAGATGAGAGACTCCTAACTCTGGGAAACAAACAAGGGGTAGTGGTAGGGGAGGTGGGCGGGGTGATGGGGTGACTGGGTGATCGGCACTGAGAGGGGCACTTGATGGGATAAGCACTTGGTGTTATACTCTATGTTGGAAAATCGAATAAAAAATATACAGAAAAAAAGAGAAAAAGCATAGAGTTAATACATTTGATTTCCAGGTCTTTCTATTAAAAGTTTTCACAGTAAGAAAAAAAGAAAGAAAACTAGACAACTAATGAAAAATGTCTGTGGAGCCAGCGGCAAATGGGTTTCCCCTTCAGTTCTCAGGAATAGTATAATACTAATATTACTTAAAGTATTTAGAATATTCTTTCAGAAATCCTGGGAGCAGAGAAAGGGACTGCCAGGACACCATATATTATACCCCCTATGAAGGAAATGTGTTGCCAGGCAAAGTTTGAAACTTAGCCTTTCTGGAAGTTACAGATTTCGCATTACTTAAGTCTAAAGGAAGAACTTTTCTCTCTCATCCAGCACCATTTTAAAGCAGCAGCCCATCTGACCCCCATCTTTGAATTCTTATATAGTGTGTTCTCCATTTCTAATTTCCAAGATCTTTGCAAAGATACTTACTTCTATAAAAAAGGCTTCCTTTCCCCAATTCTCTTGCTTCAGTCCTGGGAGGCTAACCTGTAAGGAATCCATTTTGAGTGTCCTGGCCAGCAAAGACAACATCTGCTGTACACCCTGAGAAGGCTCAAGAACGAGGTAAATGCTAGGGATGTGATTCTGCAGCTACTGCAAGAAATTCAAGGTTTCACATGTAAGGAGAGAATCCTCCACCCTCCATCCTGCTGGCAGATGCTTGGTCTGCCTTTCTGGATTTAAAGGGTGAAATGTCTTCAGAAACCAACATGATATGTTACATTTGGTCTTCTCTCCATCCAGTGTTTCTATTTAAGAGCTAGATGTGTGAGGCTACCTTTTTATCTCTTGGGTTTTAGGTTAAATGTTATCCCTTCCAAGAAGTCTTCCTTGATCATCCAATACATATAGAGACCTCCTCTGACCCTTTTTTCTCTATCACAGCATCTGCCAGTTTTAGTTACAGCATCTATCACAGGTCCAATTCTAGATCTCCTCATTCAAGTGTTTATTCAACTACTCACTAGGCAATGAACTCCAGGAGAGTAAGAACCAAGCCTGGCTAGTTCCCTCTGACAACCCCCTCCCCCCATGATTTCTCCCTCCTGACATACAGTCAATAAGTAATACATAGTGCTACAGTAAGGAATGAGTAAATAGAATGTGGAATTTCTCCATATAGCCATTAAGTTCATGAACTGTGGAGACAGACTCACCACATATGAAAACTGTCACCTCTCATTATTACCCAGGACTTCAGCCAAAAGTAATTTAAGATCTCTGTGCCTCCCTGCCCTCATTCAGAAAAGGAAAAAGAAAGAACTTAGCTCATAGGATTCTTTGAAGATCAAATTAGTTAAGTCATAAAGCACAAAATATCTATGTCTGTTATTATTTTTATTATTAGGTTGTTTTCCAGTTTAGAAATGCAAGTAGAAAAAAGTCACTGTTACATTGTATATACTCAGAGTACTACAGTTTTTAGAAGTACTTTCATATATGTACACTATTTTTTAAAATATTTTATTTATTTATTCATGAGAGACAGAGAGAGAGAGAGAGAGAGAGAGAGAGAGAGAGGCAGGCAGAGGGAGAAGCAGGCTCCATGCAGGAAGCCTGATGCAGGACTCGATCCCAGGACTCCAGGATCATGCCCTGGGCCGAAGGCAGGCTCTAAACCACTGAGCCACCCAGGGATCCCCTGTACACTAATTTTATAAGTAAGAAATCCTTGTAAGTCTGGTAAGCTGAGGGCCATGCTAAGCATTCTGAGTGGAAACTAAAGGCCTCCACACTGGTGTGTCTAACTCAGGTAGGATGTGGCCAAGTTCAGTGCTACTTGACTCCCATCTAGTCTAATGTTTTGACATTCCATTCCCATGAGTCACTTTAAAAAGGTGAACCAAGGGGCACCTGGGTGGCTCAGTCAGTTAAGCATCTGACTCTTGGTTTCAGCTCAGGTCATCATCTCAGGGTCCTGGGATTAAGCCCTGTGTTGGGTTCCCTGCTCAACAGGAACTCTGCTTGACATTCTCTCTCTCCCTCTCAAATCAATAAATAAAATCGTTTGAAAAAATTAAAAAGGGGGTGCCTGGGTGGCTCAGTCAATTAACCATCTGCCTTTAGCTCAGGTCATGATCTCAGGGTCCTGGGACAGCATCGGGTTCCCTACTCAGTGGGGAGTCTTCTTCTTCCTCTCCTGCCCTCCCCTACTCATGCTCTCTCTCTCTCAAACAGATAAATGAAATCTAAAGAAAATTAAAACTAAAATTAAAAAGTGAACAGAAAACACAAAGGCAAAACAAATATCCTGTCAACGGCCATTCTGAAGGCTCAGCTCAAAAATGTTAGTCAAATTCCAGACTGTCTTATTGAATTCTCCTCTTTAGGGAATATAAAAATTGATCGGTTCTTGGAAATTCAAAGTAAAGGGACAATGGTAACTTTCAGACGTTTTCTACCTGCTATCAGGGAGGAAATAACAAAAACAGCCCTAACTCACAGGTGGACTTTATTACATTTTCCTCCTGTTAAGCAAGAACAAAATAATCAATTTTTAATGGGCCTGAACATAGATGAGAAGTTGTTCGTCAAGTGTTTGGCATATGAATCAATAATTTTGGCAACATTCTCTTTGGGAGGCATCCCCACACCACTGGGACTGAAGAAAATTCATATTCAATGTCCATAATGGGCCAGGAACCATGCTAGGAGCTTTTTATACAATCTCTTGAACCTTAGAATAGTCAGTAGGGAGAGATTATTATCTCTCCACTTTCAAGATTGAGAAGCAAAGATTCAGAGAGAAGGACTGACTTGTCCCAGGTCTCCAAGCACATAACAGGCAGAGCCAGGATCTGAGCCCAGTCTTGTCTGGCTCCAAACCTCCTTATTCCTTCCACCATACAGAGCTCTTCTTGCTTCATTTCTCAATGTGCCTTGGGGGATCATAATCTGAACTGAGAATTGACAAACCTGAGCCTCCTTTCTACTCCCCAGTACTCCATCTGACCCTACTTCCCACCCACCCCAGAGGGGCTGCCCACCTGCTTTCACAGTTTACAAGGAGGGCGGGAAAGGAAATGACTCATGAGCTAATTTCTGCAAAGCAGATGGAACCTCTTGGAGGGAAAAGTTCTGTGCAGGGGCCAAGGAATAAATGGTGCGACCTAAGGATCAGATGGTACATAAGCTGAAAATTCCATGAAAATCAACCTAGGAAAATCATCAGTGAGAGTTTATTGAGCTTTCAGTGTATAATAGCTCAATATCCATCTCAGCATAACAGAGGCAACAAAGAAAAAAACATAAAAAATGTGTGTTTATATATATAAACAATAATATTTTTAAATAATGTCAAATACTGTAAAATCATTTGTTAAATGTAATGCATTTATACATACTGAACATGACAGAGTTCCAATTAAACTGGCAAAGTCGGGTCTAGATCCCTTCTATCTCTTTATTTCATCAAGTTAGATTTGATAGGGTCCTGGGAGAATTAAAGGGATTGGTCAAGAGGGAAGGGGAAGGGACTGGGATTCCAGAAAGGAAGACTTGGAAAAATAGCAGGGCAGAGGATGAGCAAAAGGAGGCCCCTTACATGGGTCAAATGGCTCATTAGGAGGATTCTAGGAAGTAAGACAGCAATGGTAGCTAAAAGGTCAGGTTGTGGCCAGACTGTGGATGAACCCTGTCTATCCAGCTAAGCTTTTGGAGTGCATTCTGGGTTACAGAGAGGGGATTAATATAATATCCTGCTACTATCATTTCTTGAGTGTGACCTCTGCACTGAACATTGTACTAGGGGCCTGGTACTTTTAATGCCTGCACCACTCTGCATGGTATCTGTGACTATTTTATGTTTAAGTTGAGAAAATTGAAACTCAAAGAGTTTCAGAAGTCAGACCCAAGTTACCCAGCTAATCAGGAGCAGAATGGAAGATTTAAGCACAGGTCTGCCAACTCCAAAGTCTACACACTTGTCATAACATCTTACTTCCTGAACCTTCACAACTGCACTGGTGTAAACCTGATCTAGTATTTGTGTGAAGGATCTAGAGTAAGAGATGGGAAGTTGGAAGACACACAATAGGATTAAAAATGAGACCACTGACTCTTGTCCTGGTAAAACAAAACAAAACAAAACAAAAATCAAACAAGAAAATGTAACCCAGGGGTTGGGGTGGTGTGGATCAGATAAAAGAACTGTTTAGTACATGAAGAGATAAGACTATCTACTATTTTTATTTAATCTTCACAATAACTCTTGGAGGTAGAAACTATTATGATTATGATCCCTATTACAGATGAGGAAATCAAAGCTTAGATCAGTTTAGTTGCCAAAGGCTACACAAATCTTAAGAAACTGCACCCAGAGACAATCAACTAATCTGTCTGCAGAGGAGGAAGTGGGGGAGGCAGGGAAAATCCTGCAAGCAAGGATCTATAGGGCCTGGAGACTGGTTGGGAGTAGGCAAATAAAAGCAATGAGCAACTCAAAGTTTATGCTATGCTCTGAAGCTCAGGAGACCAGTAGTGTGCTACCTTCAAAACAAAACAACAAAACAAAGCAAAACAAAACAAAACAAAGCAGGAAGCCCTTAGTTGGACAGAGACCATGTCCCAAAATGTTCATAGCTGTTTTAAAACACAAGTGTTTTACCAATGCTGCATAAAATACTACAGAGACAGCAAGAAGGAAAAATGAACAAAGGCTATTAGATGTGGATAGGTCACTGGTGACCCTTAAGAGAACAATTTCAGCAGATAGAGGAAGGAAGGATGAGGTTTGTAGTGGTTTAGGAGGTAAATGAATAAGTGGTGAGTAAGACATTTGGGACTGGGAAGAAGGGCCTCTCTCACTCCATAGACAAAGTAGAGAAAGAAAGTAAGCATAGCTTCAAGACCCAGAGACAGAGTCAAGGAAAGTTTGTTTCTTTCTAAGGATAAGAGAACCTCAAGTACAGTTTTAGGTAGTTTTTATTATGGTAATGTTTGCTGTTTGTCTTCCTACTGCCAAGAGGCTATAAACTCCATTCACTGGGGAGAAATACGGAGCAGCAGAGACTAGGAGTGCCAGCAAGAGAGGAATCAGTCTCCTTTCTATAGATGTGGAAACTAAGACACAGCAAGGGACGTGCCTAAAACCACTGTGTGCATGCGATGCACCTGGCCAGGAAGCTCTCAGTTTGCACCTGTACTTCTTCCCTAGACACAGATGTTTTGGCCCTGGAAAGGCAGGGCACAGTTTCCTCTGGAATGGAAAAGAAGGAGTGAATGCCTCAAGGTAAGGGATGCTGTGAGGATGGAAGGAGAAGGTGAGCACAGAGAAGAAGGGGAAGCAAAAATAACAAAGGGTGTTGAGCAAATAAAATCAAGTGTGGACTCCTGCTCGGGAAGCAGATTCACTAAATACAAAGCTTCCAGGGTCTGTTCCATTGTAAGTTCCATATGTGTATGTCCAGAGAGTGCAGAGGTGGCCGCTTCAGCTTGCTTTTACTGGCTGCCTCTTACCCCTTGTAAAATGCTGAAATCACCGAGAAACATTCATACTTAAAACTGAAAGGATAAAAGGGTTAAGGGGGCAGTGATGAACTTTTATTAGGTTGTGTCTGACTTTATAGTCTCACATCACTTATTCAATGGTAAATATCTAGGAGCATGTATGTATTCCTTTGTACCCTTCCTCTCTCCTCACATCACCATCCCTGAGCTGGACATTTATATGCCCCCAACCAAGCATTAAATGCCATCAGCCTTTGCTTCGAGGCAAAGATCTTTCTTCCGTACATGTGTTATATATGATGCCATAAGGCAGAAAGTTTGTGAAAATGAGCTTTGGGAGTGGAATGTCTTAAAACCATCCCTCTGAATGCCCACAATGGCAGAGAGTAGACTTCATCCAATATTTATTAAATAAGTGGAATTAAACATCGATGATCCAATAAAGCCCATATAGCTGAGAAAGAAATGAACTTACTCTGTGTCTCCTTTATTTCTCCCACTCTGTATATCACTTTTTTCTTGCAGTTTTCCTTTTCCCTTCTAGGAAAGGAAAGTGGAAATAAGGCCCTTTTAATGAGGCTATTATTGACTTTACCATAGGAAATTTAATTATGGGATTAGAATTTCTCTTAGATGTTTCTTTCCTTCGTACTTGTTTCCTTTTGCTATTTTTTAAATTTCTCATTTATGAAACTCAGGTGTGTCCCACATTTTATGAGATGCTAAGGATATGCATTAGGGTGATGGGGATGTCACCCTGACCTCATGCACAAACCAACAAGGGAGACAGTTTTAGATAAACAGCAACAGGAAAGCCTGAGAGCTCCCGCAGAGCCCAGGTAGAAGCTGTGCAGATCCAGGTGGCAACATAGCCCAGAGGTAAAACAAAGGGCCTTGACACTGTAAGCAGGGGCATTGGGCAGGTAACAACCTCCTAAAGACCTGGATTCAGCCTCTGTAAAAATAAGGATAGTGCCCACCTCACCAGGCTGTTGTGAGCACTACCTAAGATAATGCCTATAAAGTGCTCTCCGCACAGGGAGTGTATTCAGTCAATGTGTGTGAAGGAGTCCCCTGCCAGGAGGTCTGGAGAGGGTGTGTGGAGGTACTGCTTGAACAGAGTCTTACAGAATAATTGCAGAATCACTGGCTAAA
Source organism: Canis aureus (assembly GCF_053574225.1). NCBI lineage: Eukaryota > Metazoa > Chordata > Mammalia > Carnivora > Canidae > Canis > Canis aureus. The sequence goes on from NC_135614.1 coordinate 55,415,916, forward strand.
TCGGATTGAGGGGAGAGGCTGTAGGAAAGTTTGCTCCAGAACAGGTAAATATGTGGGCCAAGGTTGGAGGGGAGGAAGAGTCTGGGAGAAGGCTCCTAGGTGAGTGAAAGTGGATCAGAAGCCTGCACAAGGACAGCGCTGTGAGGGGCTGAGAGCCCAGTGTGCATGTGATGTTGGAGGTTTTCCTGCGGTTAATGAGAAGCCATTGAAGGGTGTCTGTGCTAACGGCCCAGGAATTATAACAGGACGCCTCAAGGAAGGACGCCACCACTGACAATCCTCTTCCCCGCTGTGTCCAAGGCCTGTGGCTCTCAGGTTATTTCTTGCCTTACACAGTACTCCTAACAAGCCAACCATGTTCTGAACACATTACAGTCATTCAATCTTTAATGCCACGGACCAGCTGCTGCTCAAATTATTTCTCTCTCTGAAAGAGGGATTTATGCCCAGAGGTCTTTACTTTTTCTTTCTTTTTTTTTCTTTAACAAAGATGGGGCCAAATACAGCAGGTGATATCTAAACACAGGAGTGGGTAAAGAATAAAAAGGTGACTTGATTGACTCTATTTAGTAGAGAGTGTAAAATCAACCAATCCAAGAGTATGTAGGAGCACTCCCCATGCCTTAGGGACTTGGCTAGGCTCAGTTAGGGGACAGGGGACATGGTCCTGCCTCCCGCCAGGGAGGCAAGATGAAAAGTGGGGAGCAATGAACTACACAGGATTCAAAGCCACCCTGACAACAAAATCAGAGTCATTTCTCAGGTTTCAAGAACTGACTGTTAGGGGGAAGGAGATTTCTCAGGGGCAGGACATACCTAGAAACCATTGTGAAGATGGTAATTTGAGCTTTGGGGAAAGAAAAAATTCAATGACTGAAGGGGATATATTCTCACTCTGATTTCTAGACTTAGCGATTTCACTGTTCATAGGCAAACCATATAAGGCAGGTTACAGCTGACTCAGATGTATAAATTTCTTATTTTGCCAAAGAAAGAACATTTTGTTAAACATATGAAAACTTATCCTCTACCACCACCATAATTTCAAAAAGCCATGACTATTCTAACAAGCACAATGAAAGGAAAACCAGCCCCAAATAAAAGTCACCTAGTAACTGCCTGTGGTTGTGTAATGGATGACCAGAATTTAGTGGCTTAAATCAACATGTATTTGCTATCTCACAGTTCTGGAGCTTAGAAATCCAGGCACAGAATTGGGTTCACTTTCTGGGGTCTCACAAGGCTGAAACCAAGCTGGGATGCATCCCTTTCTGTGACTCATAATTTTCAACTCAGGTGGTTGTGAAGGAAGTCAGCACTTGGTAACTATAGAACCAAAGCTCCTGTTTTCTTGTGAGCTGACTGCTGGGGGACTACTCTCAGGTCCTGAAAGCTAGGAGGTCCACTTTGCTATGTGGAGGTGTTGCCTCATCTCACACTTCCAATCTCTCCCGGCCTCAGTCTCTGACCTCCATACTTCAACTTAAAGGGCTCATGAGATTGGGTCAGTTCCACCTAGTTTTCTAAAATGTTTCATCAAAATGTCCCTTTTGATGAACTCAGAGCCAAATGATTAGTAACCTGCATTACATCTGCAAAATCCCTTAGGTTATGTAAAATAATATAACATGATCATAGAGGTGATAGCTCATCACATATCATAAGTCCTTTCCTCAGTGAAACAGAGAAAATTATACAAGGCATGTAGCCAGGGTGAAGATCTTGGGGACATCTTGGATTTCTACCAGCATGCATTTCTTTCCAAAAAGGAAGTGGCGCATTTATATCAAGATATTAGAAAGGCGAGCTTTAAAAATTCTTCAATACATAAAAATCATCACATTTTTGCATAAATCCATTTTTTACATATGTAAAAGAAAAATATATGAAATCTACCACTGCCTTCAGAGAGAGGGTACAGATGGAAAAGTCCTTTGAGGTGGAAGCCAGGATCATCGAGCTGCTGTACGTGATACACGGAGTGGCAGGGAGGGGGAATTTGAGATGAAAGAGGTGAATGCAGGAGGGAGGAAATTTAGAAGAGAGATCTTGGGTGTGCCAGGGGAGAAGGGCAGGGGAGAGGGGTAGTCCCCAGTGTGATTTCAAGGGGGATGATCTGACTTAGGAGGGAAGCCAGAGCTGATGCAAACATCAAGGTCCGGGCTACAGGAGATGCTCCTCACTCAGCTCCCCTATAAAATCTTTAGTAGGATTTGAATTCCTCTCTAATGCTCTCTGCGTGACTGGAATTTCCCTGAAAAATGCAAAGAAGTGCTAAGCTCTGCATCAAGGATGGATGGTAAGTGAAAAACAGAGAGCACACATGAAGACAGTGACACTGCACATGCACACAGGCACATGCACAGGGAAGCTGAAGGGAATGGAAACAGCATTCTTAATATGATCTGGGCTCAGTTTTGAATATTTTGGGAAAAAGAAAGATGACAGACCACCTTAAGCCATTCTCCTCTAGGTGCTTCTCCATCCTCTCCCCAAAGATTGGTAAGAAAAAACATCCTTAGATCAGAAGTTGAAGTGCAAGGACTACAGATGAAAGACTAGAGCTCAATCCCCACGAAGCAGTAAGGAATTCAGCTGGGAGCAACACACTTGAGGATCACTGCTCTAGATACAGACACAAAGACACAGGATCAAGAAAGTCAAATCTAAGTCTTTTGCAGCCAAGTGAACATCTGACAAAAGGCTTTGCAACCCCCACCGCCTTATTCTATCATGATGCATTTCCCTACCACTAGCTCCAAAGGGAGGTTATTACCATCATTTCAGTGAGTCAGAAGATAGGGGAAATTGTGGAGGTTAAATGACCTGCCTGGGGCTGCCGCACAATATGGAGCAAAGTTGAGATTAGAACTCCCCAGTGTCTATGCCCCAGGCCTTTGCTGAATCTTCACAGAGTTCGAGTTCTCTAAAATCAGCAGTTTTTCCTCTGGGGCATGGCAATAGGATTATGGAAAATTGTACCAGGATAGAGGAACTGTGATTCAGAGGGACACGTTTGAGGCCACCTGACCCCAGGCTTGAAATCCTGTCTCAATTTCTTATTCTGGAGACTGAAGTGCAGGGCTGTGGCTTTTCTTCACCGAAGACAATGGACTGAAGAAGGAACAGGGGGAAATATGGCGAGGAGCTTATTTCCTCAAATAGTTAAACAGACAATTACCATATAATCCAGTAGTTCCACATCTAGGGATATACTCAAAAGAATGTATTGCAGGAGCCAGAACAGTTATTTGTATACAAATGTTCACGGTAACATTATGTACAATAGCCAACAATGGTGATGGCTCAAGTGTCCACTGGTGGATGAACAAAATGTGGAACGTGCACACAGTGGAATATTATTCAGCCTTAAAAAGGAAGGAAATCCAGACCCATGGTATAACATAGATGAACCTGAAGGCATTAGGCTGAATGAAACAAGCCAATCACAAAAGGGCAAATATTGCATTATCTTACTTTATATGAGGTTCCTAGAGTAGTCAAATTTATGGAGACAAGAAGCAGAATGGTGGTTGTCAGGGGCTGGGAGGGGGAGAAATAGGGAGTTATCATTTAATGGGAATAGAGTTTCAGTTTGGAATGATGGAAAAACTCTGGAGATGGGTAGTGATGATGGTTACACAACACTAGAAATCAACTTAATGCCACTGAATTATACAGTTGCAAATAATGAACCAACCCTGGCCCACTCTTTTTTTTTTATTTTTAAAAAAGATTTTATTTTTTTATTCATGAGAGACGTAGAGAGAGGCAAAGACATAGGCAGAGGGAGAAGCAGGCTCCCTGCAGTGAGCCTGATGCGGGACTCAATTCCCAAGACCCCAGAATCGCGACCTGAGCTGAAGGCAGATGCTCAACCACTGAGCCCCCCAGGTGTCCCAACCCTGGCCCACGCTTGTGGACTGACATCACCTGTGGCTTCCTCTGTCACAGTACCTTGCTTTACAAGAATTTAATCACTGTCCCTTAGCTCAATTTGTAGCTTGCCTTCTCTAGCCTAGGCAGCTCTCTGTAGCTGGATTAATAAGGGCTTGGCCCAGCTTCCTTGCCTTTCAGTCTAACTGGCAAATAAGAGAAAAAGATCTGATAGACTCTACAAACTAGGACATCTGAACTAAAAAGAACTTATTGCAATAGTGTACAATAGAGCACTGTAATATTCAAGAATTTCAAAGATATCCAGTGGATTCCAGTTCTATCTGGTCATCTGCATCAGCTGGAGAGCTTATTAAAATACTCTCTGGTATCACCATTCTGATATCTGATTTAGTAGGTCTAGGATGGGCCCTGGGAATCTGAATGTTTGTTTGCTTAAACTGCTATGCAAACAGATTTGGAAACCTCTGCTCTAATTACTTCATGGGGATGTCTTGCTTCCTAAAAGAGAAGCTCCATGAGGGCAAGAAATATGTCTTATATGTTTTGTGCATCACCCAAAAGGTCAAGGTGGAAGTTGAGTGATTAATAAGATCCCTGGTAAGCATAACAGAGCACAGAGCACTGGGCTATCCTACAGCCACTGCTACCCTTCCAGTATCTTTAAACCTAAAGACCGAGATACAGCTCTTCATTATAACACATTAAAATACATAAATACAAATATACATAAAGATACTGCCTTTTGGAGCAATATCAGCAAGACTTGATTATTCCTCTAGGTCCACATCTGTTCTTTCAAATACTTGGAACTCAGCAGACTTATGAATAACACATTTCAAATCACCGGAGAGTCCAAGAGGCAAAAAGCTGCACGTTGTCAGGGCCAAGCAATGTGTGTTTAAACCAGAACAGCTGCAGATACAAAGCACCAGCATTGCTTTAAACAATAATAATGTCAATGATCTGAGTTATAAACAGGTTCTTTTCCAGGCAGTATAGAGTTGTGATCAACTCTGCCTAATAACTAGGAGGAGTAGCTGTTTTGTTTTTTTTTTATATACTCCACCCCAAAAGTGTGTCATTATTTTGGAATGAGGCCTAAATTCCACCAGCAGCAACATGTTATTTGTGCTTCAGATAGTTCTCTGCCTATATGCCCTTTTTAGAATGTGGGTGCTTGAATTTATAATTCGTTGACACTTGAGTATGAACGAGGTCAGCATATCCTAAAGTTAGCCAGAACTCCAGATTTAAGAAGACCTTCAGTTGTATAGTTTTGGGAATTAGTGAAAACAATATCTTTTCTCCAAGAGTCAAAAATGACCCTTTACAGTGTTTCTCAAAGAGCAGTCACTGGACCAAACAAACATTGGCATCACGTGCCAATAACAAGTCTTTGTTAGCAATGCAAATTTTCAGGCCCATCCCAGGTCTACTGAGTCAGAAACTCTGGAGGTGGAGTCAGTGATCTGTGTTTTAATGGTCTTTTAGGTGAGTCTGATGCTCACAGAAGTCTGAGAACCACTGTATTACCACATTAATGGTACAAGAACATCTACAGTAATGAAACCTGCTTATTGAGAGCAGCATTACTCAAACATATTTGCCTCCACACCTCCTTTTAATGTAACAGCTGTCAATTTCCAAGGATTTTGTGGTTGATGAGATACACATTAGAAATCACAAATCACTATGTAAGATTATAGAAAAGTTAAATATATTCATGGCATAATTGGCAATGTAGAATGTGAAGAGCAAATATTTATTGCATTACACTATATACCAGACCCCAGGAATACTGTGGGTGATCTGACACACATGATCCCTTCATCCCCAGGATATATGGTCTAGTGGTAAAGACAGACAAGCAGTGAACATATGGAAATACTATGTATGAAGTCCACACAGGGTGGGAAGATGTAAGGGCACACTAAGAGGGACAATGAACAATTCACCCAAGGTCATTAAATTTGCTTTGTAAGCCATTCTCATCATTCTCTTGTCCATACTGCCTAGACCATGGTGACTAAAGTACCTGGTACAGCATATATAATCAGACTACTTCACTTCAGATGTACTTATAGCAAGTCCCACATACAAGGGCTTTAGAATCATCATGGTTATCAATAAGGCTGATGCTATGGTCTGGATATGTGTATCCCTGCCCAAATTCTTATGTTGAAATGCTAATGCTGAAAAAGTGATGGTTTTAGTACATGGAGCTTCTGGGAGGTGCTATTCATGAATAAATTTGTATCCTGTAAGAGTCCACAGAGATGGTTAGCTTCTTCTTCCATGTGAGGAAATAGCCCAACATTGCCAGTCTATAACCAAAAATCTTTCACCAGACACCAAATCGGTCAGCACCATAATCCTGAACATCCCAGCCTTCAGAACTACGACAAATAAACTTCTAATGTTTATAAACCTCCCAGTCTCCGGTATTTTGTCCAAATACGGTAGCCCAAATAGACTGGCCAGCAAAGCTACAGCACAGGCTCACAGACCTATATGTCTTCTCTTAGGCTGCTGTTACTCACTGGATTTTCTGAACCTCCAAAATCAGGTCTCTGGTTTGGTGGGCCTGCTGCTTCAAATATAGTTGAGCTTTGGGGAACTAGTGAAAAATAATATTGTTCCTAAAAAGACAACAAAAGCCTAGACAACAGAAGCATTCAGCAGTGCTCTCACTGAAGGCAAAGAATTTTATCTGTGGTGTTCAATAACACATACCCAGACTCCAGAACAGGGAATGGCACGCAGTAGGCACCCATGAAATACTTGCCTTTTATGGTTCAGCAAATCCTCTGTGTCAACCTTGCTCTGACTTATATGTTAGTAGGAGTAGGCTAATTGTTAAAATAGTGTGAAAATTTATAAAAGCTCAATACAATATAGAGGAGACAACCAATAGAACTTTCTACAGAAGTGGAAATGTTCTCTATGTGTTGACTGATATGACAGTCACTAGCCACATGTAGCTATCAAACACCTGAAATGTGGCTAGGGTGATTGAGGAATTGGAGTTTTAATTATAATTAATTTAATTAATTTAGACAGTCTTACAGGGTTAGTGTAAAGACAACACACGGAAAGAGGTATATGACGCAGACTTACAAGACTCTGCTATCCTCAGCATAGAATACTAGAAGTGGATAAAAACTAATTGATTATCTCATTCAGTTGTCAATCAGATATTCATGCTAGAATATTCCACGTGACAGCTCTTCTAGTTCTAAACAGGTAGGTTTCCGAAGTACCTGCAGGGAGGTCTTTCACTCCAGCCCTCTATTTCTCTTTTCCTTCAAGTTCAATATAACTGCATGTTCTCTCAGAGCCTGTTGGGATGGCAGTACTATCAGACGAACATTCACAGGTGAATGAGAATACCAGGGATCCTGTAACTTGATCCTGGAACAGGGCTGCATAATAAATCAAGGACTTTAATGCTTAAGCAGAAGGAATGACCCAAGAGGGGAACTTCATGTTGGGCCATGGGGAGATATTTATCTAACCAGTAGGACTAGCTCTTAAGTTTCCTGGAATGCTTGTAAAAAGGGGCTAAAAAGGTTTGAATGTTGGCTCAAAACTAGAAGGGCATTATGATAATAAATCCTTCCTGGGCCAGCCTCCCGATAGATTCCAAACCATTTCTCAACAGACAGGATGAAAAGAGAGCAACAGATCTCTGCGCCCAGAAACTCAACAAAGGTACTCCTGCCCTTGGTTAGGAGAGCGCAGAAATCACTTCACCCTGCTCCACTGGAACTTAGCATTTAAAGTGTCAATCACTTTCCTGGCAATAATGTATGCACTACTTTTGGGGAAGGTTCTATATTGCTGTTGGGTCTGGGTCTTGTCTGTGTAGACTCTAAGCTGCTAGTGAAGGCAGGGACCTCATTTACTGTGTGAATCACCCAGCTGCCTAGTTCTATGGCTGGTAAGCCATTGTACACAGAGACCTTCTACGTGGTCAGTTTGGTCAACAGGGTCCATTACGCTTTTCTAGGCACTGTGAGATTCCATCCTGGATCAGTGTAGGCAAATCACTTTCCTTTTCTAAATTTGGCTTTATCTTCTAAAATAGAGTTCAGCAAACTAACTACCAGCAGTAGGCCAAATCATGTTTCTGCTCTGTTTTTGTACAGCTTATGAGCTAAGGATGATTTTTATACCTTTAAAGATTTATAAAAATGAGAAGAGGGATGCCTGGGTGGCTCAAAGGTTGAGTGTCTGCCTTTGGCTCAAGGAATGATCCTGGAAATCCTGGGATCGAGTGGCACATCAGGCTCCCTACATGAAACCTGCTTCTCCCTCTGCCTATGTCTCTGCCTCTCTCTCTCAGTGTCTCTTATGAATAAATAAATAAAATATTAAAACAAAACAACAACAACAAAAAAAAAAAACAAGAAGATGCAACTGATACCACGTGTGGGCCTCAGAGTCTCAAAGTGTTACTATCTAGCTTTTTAGAGAAAAAGTCTGCCAACTTCTGCACTAAAATGAAGACAATAAACTAGAAAAAAAATATTTTTCTTCTTTTTCAAATTTGTTTTTTAACCCCCCACCATCTAAAGAAAACAATCTCTCTAAAGAATTGACAGGGAATGGAAACAGTGAGTGTATAACCCAAGGACAAGCCACTGAGGTTGGTGCAAGGGTGAGAATTTGACCAATAACTCTCCTTCCTTTAAGGAAAACCCCTGAAGCTCCTGTAGTACAGTTTGAAAGCCTCAGGCAAGGGTGATGCTTGAAATCCTGTTTTGGCCATACTATGTTTCGGGGAGTCAGTAGAGTTAGAAGTTGTGCTTATGCTTCTGATCCAGAATATTCAGGCTGAGCCCTGGATTTATCTCTTATGACCTGTGGGCACTGGTAAGTTATTTAGTCTTTCCAAACCTCAATTATCTTAAGCAGGAGTCACAATAGTAACTTAACTCTATAAAGGCTGTGAAAGTTCCATGAAATGTTGCATAGACAGCGTTTAGCAGAAGGCCTGGCAACATGCTAATACAGCAATAGAAACCATCATTGTTATTGTGATAATCTACCCTTATCTCTCACACATGTCTGCCTCTTGAAACAGCCTCAGCAGTACCATCCAGAGGTCAGAAAGACCTACGTGGTAAAGTACCCTATACCACGCTCTACTCCAGGGAACACTCAATGCATATTAACCAATCAATACTGTTGGCAAAAGGCTCAGCATCCCACAGTTGAAAAGCCCAACAAGGCCATGAAATATTTTCCCTGAGTGTCTCTTTATTGCCTGGCTTACCTAAGCCCAAAACCCTCCAGGTACCCTCCACGCTGCAGTAATAACAATGCACACAAAACTACATATATAAATAAAATATTTTGCTGCTAATGAGAGGCGACCCAGCAGTTTTCTCGTCACCTCAGTGACAAGTTTATGTGCTCTAAAATTGCAGTCGAAATATTTTTGCTATTTTCATGATTTTCTTGGCTTCCCTCCCAAAGAATTAATCATTTCTACAGCACTGGTGATAGGCTGAGAACTCGGAGACAAGACTGAATGACATGACAGTGCATTCTCTTCGCCCACATCCGATCTCTCTCTGTGCATGAAATTAAATCATTCCGGGGAAAATGGCTTGCTGTGGTAGGGAAGGTATGGAAGCATAACTCCTCCAGGGCTCTGGCTTTGTGGCAAGTGTTCAGTGGGCCAGGCAGGTTGATTTCTGTTCTTGTGAGATTCTCAAATTCTAGGTGAAGCAATAGGAACGCACTCAACACTCAAGGTCCTGTGACTTTGCCTAAATTAAACGCATGGCATCATGGTGTCCTTGGGGTGGCTGGAAATGGCTGCTCTGGTGGGCCAACTAATTTATGACTGAAAGGAAAAACTCCTGAGATCAAGTTTTGAATAAAAAAAAAAAATTCCACCTGAGGAGACTCCACAGATCATCCTCGTTCACCTCCTCATTTTGGGAGCAAGAAAGCTATAAACCCACAGGCTTTGGAAACAGATGCCCATGTATTTGCAACTCTGCTCCTTGTTACCAAGTCACCAAACCCGTCTATGATCCAGTTCTTCTCTGCAAATGTTAATGTGGGTGAAGAGAATGCACCTTCTTCACTGGGTTAGTAATGGGATTGGAGATACAGGGTAGCACAGAACTTGACACATATGTACCAAAGATGGAATATGTATGTATGTATGGCCAGACCATACATACAAACATGACTTTGACCCACATTTGCAGCAACTTGCCCAGAAGACCAACCCCTTGACTACAATAAACTCAGGAAGCCAATCTGCTCTCTTGAGTGACAATACAGGAGGCTAAACAGTAATTTCTTTGACCATTAGCCCCAAATGATCGGAACTTCATTAATGACTGACAGCTTCCCTGATTTTGTTCCTGCTTCCAACTTAGAGTGAATCAGGGAAAATCAAATATACACTTTTCTAACCAATTGCAGAGACACCCCACTTCTAGTTAGTCCAGCAACTTCCCCATGCCAACAGCCTGCCATCAGTGCCCACCTGAAGATTTCCTACTCCTCTCTCTCTCTTCCTTTGAGTCTCCCTAACACAAGTCTCTGATCCCTTTTCTGTTGCCAGCTCTGAATAAACACGCTTTGCTTGCTCCCACTTAATTGGTCTTCCTGTACTTCTACAACGCACACACATACCTGCACAACCACACATTATCATATGGTGAACAGAGAAAAGACACATTTCTTGAAAGCCCATATTGTGCTTTTCAATCTGCTGATATACCCAATTAACAAAGGAAGTAATCACCACAGTATGATTACTCAAGCTTGTTCTATCCAACAGGAATGCTAAAAAGGCTCTAAGTATGTATAATGTTTAATCTTCTAAGAGCTTACCCAACTGTTCCCCTATTTGTTCACTGACTTTATGAATGGAGCAGAGACAGAGGCAACTTCTCCATTAAGAACAGTAGGCATCAAGCCCAGGGCCCATAATACTTTTGAGGCACACAAAAATGGTTTCATTTCTTATAAAATGAACTTTTAGGTGGAAGAAAATAATTTATACATACTATTAGTATCCTGGACTTTATACCAATAGAGGTGTAAAACCTAATTTTAATGCATTTTTGTGCAGGAAGGGACCCACCAAAACAAAAGTGCCTAGAGACTTCAAAAGTCATAGTGTGGCCCTGGTGAGAAAAAATATTTCCTCTTTTTGTGGATGGATAAAACAATGGTCAGCCAACACTTATTTCTTTCAGGATCACCATACACCCCATAATCTCTCTTCTCTATTTTGATAATTCTGAGATTGGTCTTCCATTTATTTTTTGGTGACTGATCCTTTGAATTCATCCTTTCTGCAGCTGTCAAAATTAACATGTTCAACATACAGAAGAGATTACGCAACTTGCAGAAAAAAAAATTAAAAATTTTGTTGGTACTCCACTTTTAGGGTAAAAATCTGATTCTAATTTATAATCCTGTTTTAACCCACTAGCACTAACCCCTAGAGGTTCCCCATCCTTGACTCAGGCATGACTCTGTCACACCTGCCAGCTGTTCCTCCACCTACTGAGAGCCAGTGCATTCTCTCACATCCTGCTTCACCTATCACATTCTAAATGGATGCCTCTCAGGTGTCCCATATGACACTGGTCTTATTTTTCTTACCCTCAAAGCACCATTAGACCAGAAGTAATTGTAATTAGATATATGGCTGTCTTAGAATATGGCCTTGTTGAGGGCGGGAATCTGATCTTATCCATACCATTTTTGATGCCAAGAACTGACATTCCTAAATGCAAAACTCACCAGCAGCAAAGTTGGTATTAGAAGCTAAGTCACCAGGTCCCTGGGTTTGCCTCCTTTCAGTTCATCATACAGTGTCTTGACACCAACCCACCAGATTAAGAAGGGACAGATTGATGCTCTGGATGTCAGGCACTTAAGTACAACAGTGATGTACTAATAAATATTTAAAAACAGGCCTACCAAGAAAAAACACAAGACAAAAATACAAACAAAAAAACACAAAAAAACCCACAACTCCTCTGATTTATAGCGTCTGCCAATTTCCATGGTGTAAATAGTCCCATCATGGCCAATTTTAAGTTATCAGCTATCAACATGACTTCACTGAACACAGAGCTGGGAAGAGTTGTGCATAGGGCCATACCATTATGTAATATTTCCACTTTGTAGATGCCACAGTCTGAACAACCACAAAATCTAGTAAAAATGAGTAAGAAGCAATGATTTTTTGAGTCCCTGTTATCTTTATTTCAATTAATTTAACTGTACACTTATAGATAATTTTATTTTAATAATGGGTTCATAACTGACTCAGCTGGCAAAATTTTTAAAAATTTAACAACTGGCTTACATGAACCAGTACAGACATGCTGTCTCCTCTGCACCACAGACAGCATGGAATTTGTTTGGATGTAGCCAACAGGAGTGCTATGAAGACAAACAACCCTAACATTTGTGGGTTTAGATCAATAACAGAGTAAAAGGCACCACTTAGATTCATTTTGTTTGTTTAAATAAGTTTTCCCTGTCCCTTTGCTGTGCTTTCCTACAACATGCTGTGTGTTATCCTATGTGTTCTGTGCCTACCTGTCTCAGCAAACCACAGGCTCTGCAGAGTGGAAGACTCTATTCCTCATCACTGTATTTCTGGTGTCAGGACCTCAGTAAACGTTTGTTGAATGTGTTGATGGAGTAAATATGTGGCCATATTATTGCCACTCGATGATTTATACTGACATGATACGGGTAATGCTGTAAGCCCTATGTCAAGTGACATGGGGTTTGAAACAGAAACCATAAAAGGATACGTCTTTACTCACTGTGACCTAATACTGCTCACATTTGAGAAATCCCCAAGATAACACTCAGTATATGCGTGCTAAAGTGCCAAGGCTAAAAATAGGAGTTATCTGCTACACTTTCTTGATCAGTTTATACAAAGCACTAGATATTAACTATGAATTAAAAGGCAGAAGAGCAAATAATAACAAGCAAACTAAAGCAATACTGCACAAAACACTCATTTTGTCCACGATTTGAGAAAGAAGTGTCATTAAAGAACACGTAAGACTTTGATTTTTTTTAAAGATTTTTTTTTTTTCCTTTTGAGAGAGGGAGAGTGTATGAGCATAGAGACAGAGGGAGAAGCAGGCTCCCCACTGAAAAGAGAGCCCAATGTGGGGCTCTATCCCAGGACCCTGAGATCATGACCTGAGCCAAAGGCAGAGGCTCAACTGACTGAACCACCCAAGTGCCCCAAGACTTAGATTTTCACAAATGTTCTGCCCTGCACAATTTCAAAAAAATTGTAATAATAACATATTGTGTGTGTGTGTGTATTTATATAACTATTGTGTGCCAGGAACTATGAATACATTTAGTCATATAACAACCCTCTAATGTATGCACTGTTATTATCATAACAAAACTGAGACACTAGGAATTTAAATAACTTGCCCAAGGTCACATAGTTAGAAAGTAATGGTAGTCTGGCTCCAGAGTTTCTGCTCTTAATCATGATGCTATACTACAGTGGACAAAACAATGTCCAGAATGTCCAAAATGTCCTTGGAGCTGTATCCTTCTGGAGTTAGTCCCAGTTGTCATAAGCAAGAGTTTTTGTATTCTTCTTAGGAGATCTCTGGAGTAGGCATCCACTCTCTGGATGAGATGAGGAACAACCCTAGTTTGGGGACACGTAAATATTTCCCCTAACCAGTAGAACAAGGATCAGGAATTCCTGCTAGCTACCCAGCTTTGGGAAAGACCTTCAGGGCATCATCTTGGATAGAGATATGTTTTACAGAAGGGAGAATTTGCTAAGCCTCTATATCCACTCAGATTAGATAGCCAACAGAAGGCCTATAGTAATAAGACACAGAAAAGCTTATCTTTGAAGAGCTCGGAGAGAGGAGGCTTCAGAAATTTGTGCCTCTTCAAATATGTGTTTGCCTGCATGCCTTTGTGGAAGGGTGGTGGGAGGGAATGTGCAAGTATTGTGACAGGCTCATCTAGATAAGAACCATGACTTCCTTCCTCTTTCATGCATATTGCAGAGTCAAATCAACATTTCAGGTATGCATATGTGATGAGATTTTAGTAGGTTTGCAAATAACATTATTCTTCACAAGGCTAGCATTGGGACCTTGTGGTTTCAGTATTTTATATTATAAAATAATGTATGTATTAGGTTTTTACATCCAGAAATGTTTAGGGAATTACTTAAAATACAAATAGGTCTCCATCATTCCTTTTCAGCTGCTTGAAGTTATAGATTAATAAAATCATGAAAGGATACCAAGACTGGGAGTGAGGAAAACTTAAAGTTATACTTATTTTATTAAGAAAATCCAGAGCTTTTCTGGAGGAAGAGGAGGAGGAATTGCTCTAATTAACAGATCCAAGCTCCTAGCTGTATTTTAATGTGGTCCATGTGTGGATTCTGGCAAAATAGAGTCTTCAGGCTGCCAAATCCAAAATTAATTCGTAGAAGAAACAGGAATCAGTCATTAATTGATTTCTGATTCCATTCAGCTTTAAATTAAAGGACACCTCCATGTCCTTGCAAATAAAATAATGATCAGTGATTGGGCACATCTGATAGCGATTTGATTGCTGTACGTATCAGGCTGCTGGGTTTGCCAAAGGCTGCCATTTGCCTGGCACCTGGTCATTGAATGAATCTGCCTTCCATATTTAATTCACCGACTGTCTTTCTGTTGATGATCCAGGGTCCATGGCACAAACAGAAGTGTTCACAGAAACTATCATTAGGAGCCTTTTTAAGGAGCAGATAGTTCTTGAATTCACAGCTTCTATTCCTCAATAGCCACCTCACTTATCATGCAATTGTTTCTAATGGCAGTTCAGAATTATGTTGGTGGTGCTGATAACAAAAAAATGGGTTCACTCCAAAATTGATATATATATATATGACTTCTTTGAAGACTCAGAATGTGAAATCCAACTTACATAGCTTTTCTTGCTAGAGAATCCATCAATATCCCACTGATCCTGAAAAGATAACTTAGCCCAACTTCATATCTACTGAGTCTTAGAATCTCTCTCCCTTCTTCCTCTCTGCCTTTCTAAAAGTTAGAATGGAAAGAACAGAACACAAGACTTGTAGTTAAAGGAGTCTTTGCTGTCAGAGATATCGTAATTGATGAGGTCAGTTTTAGACTGCAATGTGAATGTGAGCAATGGGTAACTAATGTCCTCCACCATTTTGTTTATTGTATTTCATGCTAAAGACAATGCTCATTTCTCCAACAGCATGTACATTCTTCTAAAACAGGGAACTGTTCTTGGGATTGTTTGGGGGCACTTTTTTCTTGTTGAAAATGCATTTTCTCTCCAACATTACAGAAAGTTATTTAGAGACCATACTCTATGCCAAACAGTAATTCTGCTTTTATAAAGTAATGCCATGCTTCAACATCTATTTTTCATCTGCTAAGACAGAGTTAGGAAAGAATATTTTATCTTCAGTTGGGCCCTGTTAGTCCTTCAACTCAGCTTATAGGTGCAATACATCATGCCTGGAGGCCCTGTGGTATTATATAACCTCCCATGCATAACTTGAATTAGCAAGGAAATGACATATTTATATAGCAATTAAAAATATGTTTAGCATTCCCTGAGGTGCCACCCCTCCCAAATATTTAAGCTAAAAGCACATTAATCATCCTGCAGGGTGTAGTACAATAGAGACAGCAGTTGTTTCTGTATCCAGTGTTTAATACTGCACATGAAAATGTAATCTGAATTTCTACAACCTTGACATGTCACCATACATTGATTATACTCACACTTAAACACAGCATGCTCTTTTTTAAACAACACCATTTGGAGCTGTCACATACCCAAAAGCATGAGGCTCATGTGCTTTCATGTTAAGCCATTTCACAATAAGATCATTTATTACTGAGTATGAACAAGAGGGAAAGGAGAGTCAAGCTCATTCCCATAAGCCTTCCTGATTTGAAAGTATATGACAGTTCCCCCACGTGGTTAGACCCCAGAATCTGTTAGATATCTGGAATGTCTATTCCTGACTGCTCACAAAAGACATTTCTTGAAAAGCACACTTTGAAGGGCTGTGTACATCCCCAAACATAACAAAAATGAAAAACAATAGATAAAGTACCCTATTTTGGTGGACCATTTTGACATACTTTTAGCGCCCTAAATTTTTTTGAAATAATAGGATGACCCTGAGATGGTTTTGGCTGATTCCCAAGTAATGACAACCAAATACAGAGCAACCATCACTCTATTACGGGTGCACTCCACCTCTCCATGACCTGGAACACTCCCAAATTATCAATAGTGGAAGAACCCTAGGCAGCTCATCATTGGCAAGGTATCACCACTATCTGTACAGGGCTTCGTGTTTCAGAGACCATTTCTACATACTTCATTTCATTTGGGCATATATACAGTCTGAGGAGTTATTATGACCTCTTATTTATAGCTGAGACACCAAATTTCTGGAATTTTATCTGGCTTTTTCAACAATGCACATTTTATAAGTCACAAACTCAGATATTTATACTTAAATCCATCAAATGTGATAATGTGATGATGATTATAATAATTGTTTATGTGTTGTATTTTCACTGCATGCTATGTAATACTGTATTAAATGTTTAAATGCATTAACTCATTAATTCTTACCACTCCTTTTCTGGTTAGGAAAATATAAACTCAAGAGGCAAGGGGGCTTGTCTTAGGTCACACAGTCAGAAGCCATAAGGTAACCCCTGACAATCTTGGCTGCAGAGCTTCTACCTCCCTCTACCTCACACACTACATGGTCCCCAGATCATACAGTTGCCTGACCACTGGACTTAGTATAAGACCTTCAAGAATATTCATGAATGTGTAAACCCAGGGAAGTCAAATTAACTGTAGTATCACTAACACTCACGGGGAGGTTTTGTGACCCATTTTATACCTAGGAGGAATAAAAAACATGTTAGTCATCATCCCCTGCTGGAAGATCTTCTGGATCTAAGCATTTGGAGTTCACATTCTAACTTTAATTAGCTTTATGTTCCTGGGAAAATCACTCTCTTGCCCAAATTCTTCATTTTTCCTCATCATACAATGGAGGCAGGGATGAAAAGACCCGGAGGGTAGTTTGGGCAACTGTATGAGATCATATATGAAAACCACTTAGCACAGTGCCTGGTGACTATCAAGTACTCAGCAGGTGGGGATGTCTGCAGCTTTTTTTTTTTCTTTTTAATTTAATGATACATCTAAATCCATAATGCTGAGCATATAAAGCACTAGTTCTATGCTCAAGGTGTTCCCAAAACCCAAAAGAGGAAATCTGATTCTATTCCCACCTAAACAATCATTGGTCAAAGCCCTTTCTTTTCTTGCAGGCTAAGGTCAGCTCTTACCTCCTCCAAAGAGAATGCTCAGATGGCCCTGACCGCTCCTTTGGCTCTGATATTCCCAGACACTTTTCTGGATCACTCTTCCAGACCTTGACCCAAATATATTGTGACAACACCAATAATGTTGTCCAATTTTTGAAAGATTTTATTTGAGAGAGAGAGAGAGAGCCTCAGCAGGGGGAAGGGCAGAGGCAGAAGGAGAAACAGACTCTCCTCTGAGCAAGGATTCCCAATGTTAAATCCCAGGACCCTGGGACCATGACCTAAGCTGAAGGCAGATGCTTAACCAACTGAACGACCCCAGGTACCCCTTGATTGTTCAATTTAAAGCACTCCCCCCACCACTGATTTTAATTTTGAATTCTTGTGAAGAACTATGTGACTTCATAGTAGCTCCTTCCCCAACCTCACTTCCCCATTCACTTTATTCTCCCCTACTCCTGTGCTCTAGACTGCCCAAACTTGAGACTCACTTGGGCTGCAAACAGAAAGGGTTGTTTATGGAGTTCCCTCTTCAAAAGCTCCCATTGGCCAGCAAGCAGCTGTGATGTCCCATTGTCTACTGCCCAGAGAGAAGCTGAGACTTTACATTTAGGAGGGTGAGCCAATCTGCTCATTTTGCAGGTAGAGAAAATGGAGCTCCGCAAGTGAGGTGGTTTGCCCAGGGTCACAGTACTGGTTACTTGTAGGCAAGTTGGAATTAGACCTCCTGAATTCCTAGGTTATTGCTTTATCCACTGCAGGTCACTATCTGAGCACAGATCCCTGATTATCCAGACTTTTAAGCAAGCTCTTGGTATTCTCAATAGTCTACATTCTGGCTGGATTCCTAAGTCCTCCCACTGGGCACCAAAAGGCATTCTGTTTGCCCAGACTTAGTGTGCTTTCTTTCCCTGTCTCCCTTACCTGCTGTCTCCCCTTACTCCGTCCCCACCCCGACTCTTCCTACCTCACCTAAGAACTCCAGCTCCACCTCTGGTCCACTTGTTTTTGACAATTACAAGCCCTTCCACTCAAACCTGACTTGTTGTACAGGCCAGACTATGCCCCTTCTCCCATCACCCAAGACCTAGAGCGACCATCAAAGTTTGCACATGAACATGGAACAACTTGTGTTTAAATAGTCTTATATTTAAGAACATTATCCTAGAATCTAGTATTCTTAGGATCTACCCCATCACATCTGATGCCATTGATGGTTAACAGTGGAGGGGGAAAAAACTGGACAGTTTGTTAAGATGCATTTTTTTTTTAAATTGCATTTATTAAGGGATCCTTTTTAGTGCTCTTCCCCATAGATAAAACTGAAGATTGTGTTGTTTCTGGGATTTAAAATTTAAAAAATTTTCTTTGTGCATTTATTTAATTACTAAATGTATGTTTACTATTCTATCTTCCTGCCCAGAACAGTGTCTGGCACAGAAGAGCAGCTCAGTAAATGGAATAGATAAGGTTCTTAATCTCATGGAATTCCTCTCCTAGTGGCGAAGGGCTGAGTCACCAGTTACCCTTAAGTGTGAGAAAGGCTTTGAAAAGAAATACCTATGATGCTAGAGGAGCCTACAAGAGGGACATCTATCTTAGATATAAGGGGTCAAGCAAGGCTTCCTGGCAGGAGGTACTTCTATGCTAAGAGCTAGTGGAAGAATAAGAGCTAAGGAAGCAAAGAAAAAAAAAATCAAGCAAACCATTATTATCAGAAGAGAGATCACATACTCAAAGGGTTACAAGTAAGGAAGAACATGGTACATTTGGGTACTAGAAGATTCTATCCCCCTTGGCCCCTCTTCCTTGGCTCTGAGGTCTACTGCAAGTACACATATTTAGTTGGTGTTTTGATCCAAATATCCCAACCTCAGCCACTAAATATGTACCCACAGACATGCACATAAATGTACACCCTTATAGGCTATAAACACCATGCACTCCAGAACTAGAAAGAGAGATAAGAGATTTGATACCCAGGTGATCTCAGTCCCCACATCTTTCTCACACATATTGAGCCTCTTGCCACATCCGTACAATTCTGGCATTTAAAAATATATTTTTTAAAAAAAATATAAGACCCCCCAAACACAAGCCAATTTGCTACATCTTGCATCTGGTGCATATTATGAGAAACAATGATATGCTCCATTACTGGAGGAATTAATTGCTATTACTGACCACTGGAGAGGTGACATGTAAGTTTCCAATCTGAAGGGACAGTCAAAGGACCATTTGGAGAACATCTATGTTTTGCATTATGGGCCTCACTTGAGACTCTGTTGAAAAGTTCTCATTTAAAGACCAGAGAATCAAGACTGCTAGGAGGAACGGTGACTTGTCCAAGCAGACCGGGGGCAGTACAGCCCCAGGAATCTTGTCTTTCCGGGAAATATCTTACCCTCCAAGCATCCTATTCCTCTTCTGGATGAATTCTAGTGGCAAGCACAGAATGCCTTAGCTCAAACTTCATGATAGGATCATAGTTAACCTTTCAGACCCCATGTATTCCTTTTTTACTAAAATATCATCAGCCTTTAGAATCAGGTGGCATTCACAAATGCTTATCTTCTCTGTAACAGCCCCTAATAAAATGGCTGGTGGGCTTGTTACCCACAGGAAAGAGCTCTGTGGTTGCTGTGAATGTAATCAAGTATACTAAATACAGCTCTTCACCATGAGAGCTCAGTGCCTGGAATGTCCTTATCAACTAGATGTAAATGTAATGATGTTTTCCTCCCCAAATTGTACTATAATCTTTGAAAGTCCACACAATTTCTTATGTAAATCACCAGTTCTAGCAACCTAGGATAAGAGGAGAGAAACTTTTGTTTACATGCTTCAGCGAACAGACTTTGGCAAGGTAGCAACCAAATCAGGAGCATCAATATATCCTCAACTGGATTTAGAAGACATTATGTTCCTACTGATGTGATTATAAGTGAAGCTGAATGTTCCTAATTGGAATTCCTTTCTCTTTTAACACCAACCCCCCTACTCCCAGCCCCTTTATAGTTCTTGGAAAGCACAATTCTTAGGTTTAGGTTTTGAGTAACCACCACTTGACATTGGAATTAAATCAGACAGAATCACTCCATAAAATTCAACCCTGATTTGCTTGAGAATCAAGACATAAAAGAGACCTTCCCATTATTCTATTAAACCTGGTCCTCAGCACTTTCTTGGTTTTTATGTTTGTGCATTATCTTGATAGACATCTTACTTGTTTCTGACATGCAGCCACAGGAGTGAGCTCCTGCAAGTCTTTGAAGGCTGCAAAACAATGGTGGCATTTTTTAGCTAACTTCTTTTGGCAGAGGGAAGTTGACAGAAAAGGACATGAAAATGTTCTAGATAAACATCTAAAAGGCACTAATTAAACAAACACTTGGACAGTGAACACCGTGCGGTCCAAGAACATGGGTTTTGGAATGAGACCTGCCTGAGTTTGCTTCTTGAGACTACAATTATTGCTTATGTAATGTAACATTCCTGATACCTTGGTTTAGCAGGTGTAAAGATGAAGACCATGCATACTTTAACTTGTTGTGGGACCTAAAGGAGATAAAATAAAAATAGTGTCTATGATAATAATAAAAAACATACATTGAGTGGTTATTATGTGCTAAGTGTTGTACACAGATTATACTGTTCAGTCCTTCCAAGAAGCCTAGGAGAAACACACTCTTATTATTCCATTTTATGGATGAGAAAACTGAGGCAAAGAGAGTAACTTAGCCAAAATCAAAGAGGCTTAAATGGAAGAGCTGGGATCTACTCCTGAGCAGACTGCCTCTAGAGTCACACTCACAACTATTAATTGTGCTCCCCTACTGTTAAGTACCAAACTCTTGATGGGTCCCCTTCAGCTCTAAAATGCTATGACCCAATGACATCTATAACAAAGTGTACCTCTTAACAAAGACCAGGACAACCTAGCTAGTTGCAGCATAGAGCAGTACAAAATGTGAAGGATACCCTTTGAACCTAAATAGATACATGCATGTTTACCCGAAGGCATAGATCTCTCTGAGCAAGCACTACACACATGTTGGAAGTTAATGCTTATAGGTGAATTGTAATGGAAATTTTTCTTCCATGTGCCATGCTCAGCCACCCAAATCTCCTAAGGTACTGAAATGGTACCCCAACTCCAGGGATGTTGCAGCGCAGGCAACGATTCCAGAAAGCATATCACTTCTACTCAGCTTGGCAGAAAAAGAGATGCACCACTACAGCCCTCATCCTTGCCTTTTCCGTGCATACTTCCTCAAAATCTAAGATTGAAATAAAAACCACAACAAGTCTATCTACAACTTTGGGCTCTGCTGCACACTTCCTTTGCATTAATTCCTTTGCTTCACTCAAAAATCTTGTGAGATTGGTACACCCCTTCCCATTTTACAGATAAGGAAACTGAAGTCCATAGAACTTGAAAGATGTACTTAATACCAACACAGGACTAGGGAGCAGCTGAAATGGAGCTTAATAACCCACACCCATCTTAACAGCTAAGCCATATTCTAAATGCCTGCTTCTCAAGTGTTAGCACTAGTAAACACAAAAAATAAACCTTCTAGCCTTATAAATCACAACTTCGTAGAAGTTATTTGGTAAGATTTTCTTTGGATGAGTGAGTGCCTGAAAAACATGTTCCTACAGCTTTTATAAATTTGGCCTGGTCAACCCCTTCTGCTCTAAGTTGGAAGAGGGTTGTGTTTAGGCTGTTTTTGTTTTAATGAGAAAAGGAAATATAAACAACAAACTATGCACTGATCAAGCTGTGGATCTCAAAGGTATGGTTATGTAGAGGAGAATTTTTGACACCTGAATCTGACTTTGGTCGAGTCCTCTTTATTACTGCAGCAATTCTCTTTGAAACCCAGAGGGAAGAGAGGTGAACCCACAGACTCTGCAAGGAGAGTAGAAAGCAAATGTTTGCCATATAATTTCCACTGAGAACAGAAAATTAATGGGTAGGGTTCAAGATTTAACCACCAATAACTTTAGGGAACACACAAGACCACAAATGTGGCACCTGGAATTGGCTCTAGACCTGGATAAGCCCAAATTTTGGAACTCTTTACTTTTGTCCAAACGTAGGGAAGTTATTTTAAGCCAGAGATGCATTAACCCTAAAACAAGTTCTTTCAATGGAAAGTTGTTATTTGTACTCAGGTGTTGTTTTTTCTTTTTATCTAAGATGATATTCTCAACTATTCTGAAGAAACCTTCAAAATAAAGAGACTAGTGTGTGTCATCTTGGATTGCTCTTTTTTTTCCCTCACAACCAACATCCTATCCAGCAGCAAATCCTGCCAACTCTACTAAAATATATCTCCCTCCCTATTTTGCCATTGCCCTGGTACACATCACTATTACTTCACACCTGAATTATTGTAATAACCTCCTACCTCCTCCCTGTTTCTTCCCTGCTCCTCTGTGGTGCATTCTTATCCCAGCAACTGTAGCCATGCTGGTAAATAAAACATCTGGCCATTGTTCTGCTTAAGAAGTGGCTTAGAAGTAACTTTCCAGAATAAAAGTTCAGACCTTGTACTGATTTACAGACGCTCCATGATTTGACCCCTGCTAACTCTTTGATCTTATCCCTCCTATTCAATCTGTCATCCACTGCATCATGACAGTAAAACACTCCTCTTTGCTTCTTGAGCTTGGTATCTGTACTCTATTACAGGGCCTTTGCACATGCTGGTTCCTATGATGGCATGCTCTTTGCCCAGACATCTACATGCTTAACTCCCCTACTTCTTGCAGATCTTTACTCAAAATCATCTAAATAAGGCTTTTCTGGACTAGTTAAACTTTTTTAAAAATATTATTCATTCATTCATTCATTCATTCATTCATTCATGAGACACACAAAGAGGGAGGCAGAGACACAGGCAGAGGGAGAAGCAGGCTCCCCATAGAGAGCCCAATGGGGGACTCAACCCTGGGACTCCAGGATCATACCCTGAACCGAGGACAGATACTCAACCACTGAGCCACCCAGGTATCCCTGGACTAGCTAAACTTTTAACTCCATTCCTCCAATGACATTTTCTAATCTTCTTCTAGGAGTTATTTTTCTTTCTTAGTAATTATCAATATCAAAAACATTTTTATCTTGCTTAATGTAAAATACCATATGAGTATGCAAGCTATATTCAGGGAAAGTTTTTTTTTTTTTTTCTCTTTTATCTATTTTGTATCTTGGGAACCTAGAACACTGTGTGACACATGATACTCACTCTTAATAATTAATTGGTAAAAGAATAACTGAATAAAATAATAAATGTATAGGTTTATGGGCAAAAAAAGTGAATGGAATGGAAGTAGATATAAATATTGATACACAGTAGACACCTCAGTGACTTAAAAGATTAAAAAAAGGGATAAATCATAACACAGTAGTATCTGGGAATGTGATATTATAGGTGATTTTATTTTATTCTTTAGGGTTATCTCTATCACACATTTATGTATGATAAAAGTCTACAATTATTTTTCAGTTATATAGAAGTTTAGTTAATAAAAATTTTCCACATACCACATCTTGTTTTGTTTTCTGGGTGGTACACCAAATAAGATTATATTGCCTTTTACATGAGAAGAACAGAGGCCAAGAGAACATAAACTGATTATCCATGAGCTCACAGCTAGTAAGTGACAAGGATGGAAAAATCAGAAGGGATTTATTCTTTTGTTTATGTAAAGTGATGGGAAAATGACAGGAAAAAGATTTTCTTTTTTTTTTAATATAGGTTTATATCAGAATTTCTACACACTAGGAGCTTATTGCCAGTAATAAGGTTAGAGCGTCTAGACTTGAGGCTGAATTTATATAATACTGGACAGAAATTGAAAAAAATGTTATTTTAAACTGTGGTAAAATACACATAAAAAGGTTAAGATGGTAAATTTTATGTTCTGTGTACAGTTCAGTGGTATCAAGTACACTGACACTGTCATGCAATTACCACCACCAGACACCCCCAGAATGCTTTTTATCTTGCAAAAGTGAAACTCTATACCCATTAAATAGTAACTGCTCATTCCCCCTTCCCAATACCCTCTAGCAGTCACAATTCTACTTTCTTTCTCTTAGGAATCTATGTACTTTATTTAAATGGAATCAGATTTGTCTTTTTGTGACCAACTTATTTCACTTAGCATATCTTCAAGGCTCATCCATGTCTCAGTGTCAGAATTGCTTTACTTCCTAAGGCTGAATGATATTCTATTGTATGTATATACAATCTTTTGTTTATCCATTTATCTGTGGATGGGCACTTACTTCTATCCCGAGGCTACTGTAAATAAAGCTACTATGAACACTGGTGTACAGATATCTATTTGAGGTGCCTGTTTTCAGTCCTTTTGTGTATATACCTAGAAGGGGAATTGTGTTATTGTATCATAATTAAAAGTTTATCTCTAAGACATTCTTGCTAGGGAGTGGCTGCTTAAGCCTACATTTCTCTGAGCTTGAATACTAGTATACACCAGTACACACTGTTTCCGTCCCAAACTGCATCACTGGCTTTAGTTCAGCAAGAACAGCCATTCATGTAGTCCATTATCTCCTGAATGCCTTCCATTCACTGGGCTTGGTAGTGACCAAGACAGAAGCAATCCTTGCTTTCATGAGGATTGCTATCATTTAGAAAAGTCAGGAAGATATTGTATAAATCATAACAAATCATTACTTTAGGACTGTGATACATGTTTTAGTGAGAAACACAGTATGTTGTGAGAGTACTGAATTGGTTGGCCATCAGGACTGAGAAAGCGGAGGCTTCTGCAGGAATCAGGAATAAGTTTTTTTTTATGTAAATAGAAGTTCAGCACCCATTAAGTATTAAATTTATTTTGCGGAACAAACAACTGATGTTGAGCATCATTAGATTACTCCCTCCAAATTTCAAAACCATATTCTGAAGATTCAGAATAATGTTGGCAATATTCATATGCTCATCAGATGAATTAATTAGACTAATTAGCTTAAAGTTTAATTAAATATTAGCTATTAAGTTCATTATCCCCATAACACTGATTTATTTTTTAAAGTAGTGGCTTGGGATTTTACATATAATTATTTTCCTCTATAATGTTTTATTTTCTATTTCAGTTATTTAAAGATATGTATATGTCTTGGGAAACTGCTGGAGAGGTGAGCTCTGCCTTTTTCTCTGTCATTATTTTTCAATGATAATCAGTTTTGGTTCTCATCTGTTACAAGTCCAGTATGTGACCAAAGTAAAACCTAGAGATTCAAAAGCTGCATATTTCCTACTTTTGTTATCATCTGTCAACAAATGGAAATTAAAAATTAATTTAAAAAAGCTTCTATTTTTTAAAATATTATTTCAATAGACAGTACCTTGAGACACTGGTAATTCCTTAATAAACTAGAAGAATTTTTAAAAAATATTTTATTTATTTATTCATGAGAGACACACACACGCAGAGAGAGAGAGAGAGAGAGAGAGGCAGAGACACAGGCAGAGGGAGAAGCAGGCTCCACACAGGGAGCCTGATGTGGGACTCGATCCCAGGACTCTAGGATCATGCCCTGGGCCAAAGGCAGGAGCTAAACCACTGAGCCACCCAGGGATCCCCTAGAGGAATGTTTCAATAAATTCCTTCTCCCTAAAGTACTAATTTCCCTCAAAACGTATAATTCAGTTTAAAAAGATTTTTTCAAAGATTTTATTTAATTGATAGAGAAAGAGAGAGAGAGAGCACACAAGCAGGGGACAGGCAGCAGGCAAAGGGAGAGGGAGAAGCAGACTCCCTGCCCAGCATGTGGAGGGCTCCATCCTAGAACCCTGGGATCATGACCTGAGCAGAAGGCAGAAGCTTAAGCAAGTGAGCCACCCAGGCATCCCCAGGTTAAAAATATTTTTATTTTATTTTTTTTTAAGATTTAATTTATTTATTCATGGGAGACACAGAGAGAGAGAGAGAGAGAGAGAGAGAGAGGCAGAGACACAGGCAGAGGGAGAAGCAGGCTTTATGCAGGGAGCCCGATGTGGAACTTGATCCCAGGTCTCCAGGATCAAACCCCGGGCTGACGGCAGCGCTAAACCGCTAAGCCACCGGGGCTGCCCAATATTTTTATTTTTAATTACAAAAATACTTCTTGATTAAGAACCCTCCAAAACAAATCTGACACACAGAAGCCATTTTATTCCACTTCAATGAGTTATGCTGGGACTCAGCTACTCCATTTGTAAAATCTGGGTATTTATACTTGCCCTACTAATCTCAATGGAGTCCATGCAAGAACCAAATGAGATGACATAATATTAACACAAAATGACTAAATCAAACTGCATGAATTATATAGCCACAAATGCAGGTTTTAGAGATAGCTAGTTGTTCACCAACATGTATATTCACTTTTCATATTTTGCAGTTGCTACTTGAAAGCAGGACCCTACCAGCAACAACACTCCCCAGCCTTTCCTGCCAGTCAGACCCCTGCAGCTGATCCTTGTCAGTGGAATGTGCATGTAAATACAGTCCAGTCCCATACAAATTTCCCTCATGATTCTTTATACTCTATTGCTTCCCTTTTGCTGGCTGGATGCAACATCCAAGGTGATTTGGGGAGCCACTGAAATAAAAAGACAAAACTGCCTTCAGCCTGGTTGTTGAGTAAATGTGAGGCTCAGAGCCCTCATCCCTGCTCTGCCACTATACTCCAGGTGAGTGGGAAACTAGCTGTTTTGTTCATCACTGATAGGGGGTTTGTCTCTTACAGATTCTAGATTTTGCTTCATGCAGTAAGATACTACTGTGACACATGGATCTTATATCTATTACAGCATTTATAGAAAAAAATCAAGAATATTTTAAACACAAATTTTACTTTTTTTTCGTTGTATTGCAATTATTTTCCAAGTTCCAAAAAAAAAAAGGCTGACTAGCCTGCAATTGAAAATAATAATAATAATGAGGAGCACCTAGGTGGCTGAGCATCTGCCTTCGGCTTAGGTTGTAATCCCGAGGTCCTGGAATTGAGTCCCACATCAGGCTCCCCATAGGGAGCCTGCATCTCCCTCGGCCTATGTCTCTGCCTCTCTCTCCATGTCTCTCATGAATAAATAAATAAAATCTTAAAAAAATAATGAGAAAGGAATTTTTGAACTGAAATAAATATTGTGGAAATATATGTAACAGCATTTCCCCAACTGGACTATATAGATATATATAAAATTGAGGACATCAGATGGTCTGTGGTCACCAAGTTAGGGAAATTCTGGATTAAACAAATAAGGAGGTCTCCTCATGGCATAATATGCTAATAGTCAGAGCCTTTTATAAGCCAATGCATTCTGTAAACCTCCAAGGAGTGAACAGAATGGAGGTGCATTAAGTACTGTTCAAGGTTTTCTCCAACTTTGAACTCAAAATCTTTACTTTCCAAAGCACTTCCTGGAACAAACATTTTATGGAGCATGCCTTGGAAGATGGTGACATAACATATAATCTTGAGATTATTATTATAGAAGAGTGACCCTCTTGCTTGCTCTCATGGTTTCTGAATCTTTATAAGGAGCCAGGCTAGGGGACAGGTAACATTACCAATGTTTTCAGAAGTGCTTGACAAAACATGAACGATTATTCCTGGGACAATGGTGTGGATTAGATAATAGAATTAAAGCAATTTTCAGTATCCTGATGTCTGATTATTTTGTCATATTTATGTAAGGGAATGCTCCTTTTATTAGGCAATATGAAATCAAATTTTTAAGAGCAAAGAGGCATGATATTTTCAGGTTACTCTCAAGTTGTTGTTTTGAAAAAAACATATACAGGGGGTGGAGAGAAACAGAGGGAGTGGAAAAGAAAGAGAGAGAAAGAGAAAGAAATACAAAGGTAGGGAAGAGAGGGGAAGGGAAGGGAGCATGATAACCAAATGGGGTAAAAAATAAATACTTGGTGAATTGTGGTTAAGCAACTTCAGAAATTTCTACTCTTGTTATTTTGCTATGTTTTATTTTACACATGAGCATGTGCTACTAGAGAAAGTATAGAGTAATGTCCTTTAGTGAGTGAGTTCAGAGCTCAGTTTGGTTGTCTCATTTCAAACTGCCACACATGATTATTTAAAGCTGCCCTTCTCAGGGCTGAATGGCACCTGAATCTGTGAGTTTTGACTTAAAATGGCTCTTATCTTTGGATGGAGGGGTGGTATGCTGTCACTGGTTAGTGGGCAAAAAGTAAGTGTTGCTTTGCATTATTTATTCGTTCAGGAGACTTCTGCTCTAAGAAACAGTTCAGACTTTTGTTTGTTTGTTTTTTAACAAAAATGAAGTTCTCTCTCTTTCTGTCTATCAATGAATAAGCCACATGCTGAAAATAAAGGTCAGAGACAATTTGCTAGGTTTCTGTTGCTCCTGGAGGAAAAGTATTGGAAACTCAGTAGCTGTTGATCAAGGAAACTATTGATATTTTGCCAAGTCAAGCTGACTGGCAGTAATTACCCCACAGATTACTTTTGTGTTGTGCTGTAGTTGCTCATGTGTTACTTTCCCCAAAGCTCTAAAGATGCCGAATGCCAGTTATTGATATCAAGCCAGACGTGAGTGGGTTTGCTCCTTAGATGCTGTGATGCAATTTCTGGGTAAGGCAGCTCCTTAGAATCAAACCCGTATCTTCTCTCACCCTGCTACCCCCACCAGATACTGGATTCGGCACACTTACTGCCTACCTCAAATAAACATATCAGTTCACAGCACTTCTCCTCCTCTAGTTTCTATTAAATATTTGTAGTCCCCTAATCAGAAAACTATCTTGAAAGGGAAGTACCTAATGTCCTGGCACCTTCTTTCTCAGCAATACAGCAGCAATCTGATTGGTCTCTCCACCTATCCCTCCATGTTGACCACTGCGGGATGTGTTGTTCTAAACAGCAACTAACAGGACACAAATACTAACAAAACTATCTATGGAAGGATGACACCTCTTGGTCTAAGTTAATAATAACCCCTATGTCTGTGCCTCATTTGACTGTTGAAATGGTTTTAAGATATTGGAAAGAGGTAACAGCCTCATTACAACAGCTTTCCATTCACTTTCAGTGCTAAAATTCTGCGAATTTTAAACATTATTATAATCAGAGCCATGGCCATTTCTGGAAATTTAAAGAAGTTTTGCTCACTGTGGCATTCTCTAAAATTAGGCCTAATTTCTTCAGGATAATAAATGCTTTCACAGAGATGGAAAGAATCCTGGTGAATTTCCAAGGAAAATGTGTAATAGGTTTTTGCTAAACTAATTCTTAAATGGAGTGATTTTTCCAAATATAGGCTAGCCTTGGGCGGTCTTAATGCATTACTTACTTTAAAGTGATTAAAGGTAACTCCTACCAAATCAATAGAAGAGGTACTAAAGAGGGAGCATTAAAACCAAAATTAGCACTTACTGAGGATACATATAAAAATAATATGAGATCATGTTTTTATTTAAAAGTCCAACAAAATTATTGGAGGTTAAAGAAAAAGAAATGAGAAATTGGAGATGTGATTGGATTGGCAAGTGTCCTCTCTTACAGATATCTGTTAGAGGAAATCATACTCTTCCCCTGAAAATTATCTAAAAGGCATAAATGCTAACACCAACATAAATGAAACCTGTTCTAATGTCTAGACAGCTAAATTACAATCAACTCTTAACTGTTCATTTAAACACCAAATACCTTTAATGATCAAGAATCACTATTATTTTCCTCTGGGATGGTACAAAAGAAGATGGAAATCGCTACATTTCTGTACATTTTATAAAATGTCATCTTCATTAGGGTATCTCAGGCTGGTAACACAAGGGCTAAGGAGTGATACATAATTGGAATCCAGAAAGACCTGAAGGGAACAGAAGGGGGCATAAAACGCACAAGGTCTTTTAGTTTGAAAGAGATGAACTGAGAATGAACAAAACAAATTTGAACACCTAATCCATAGTAAACTGAAGGTATCTAGTACCATGACAGAATGATGAATGCTGCTTTCAAAGCTTCGAGATATTTAATTCACAGGAAGCAAGTTAAGTCCCAGAGTTCTCAGGTAACTAGCTAAAATATCCCTATGTTCCCCAGAGCAGACATTTTTCTGGGTAAATTGGTTGATATATACACATTGTTGGCAAGAAATACATACAAAAGAGTCAGCAAGTAAATATGAATTTGATGATATATGCTGCTATGATTTCTAAGCAGCCCAAAGGGAGGAGGTAAAAGGAAATCAAAAGGCAATTGAAGACGACTTCTTGGGGAAGGTAAATCAAATGAGCCCTGACCAATGGCTTAATGGGCTGAGGAGAGTGGGCTATTATAGGTGAGAACAATAGTAAAAGCTACCCAGCGTTGATGACTACAGACCATCTCCTCTTATTGCATCACCCATCTGTTAAAGGGTACACCAAAGTAAATTATGCTGCTCAAAGAACAGGTTAACACAGCATAAAGACACTACAAAACATAAAGCCCATTATGCCACACCTTGTGAACAATCTTCAGTGATACATTGCCTACAGTGCACCACATTCTTTAATTTTGCTCTTTTCCATTAGAATTTCACACAATCAGCTAGCTCAAGTTCAAAGAGGACCTAAAAGAGAATACAGTTGCACCGCTGTCAACACACGTCAAAATGCTCCACCTTGCCTCAACTTTCTTGAGACCTCTGCTGTTTATTTGTGAATATTGCTTTATTTCCTGATTATTTAGAGAACTGAGGAAAACCTGGGGCATTTCTGCAATGATGAGGAAATGGAAGTGGCAGTCATCCTATGATAACTTGAAACAACAAAAGCCAAAATACAACATACGCGAGGCAGATGAGTATAGTTGCTGCATGTCCTGTATCTTTTGTTAAATAAAAGTCAAAGGCTGTAAGCATCAAGCTCAAAGGCACGGAGACTAGAAGAGCACATTCATGCATGGGACAGTGATCAGGCCAGCCAAAGGGAAAAGGAGGAGCATCCCTTGTAAAGTCTGAAAAGCCCAGGAGACAGTTGGAAGGACAGCATGATTAGAGACCTCTCCAAGTTACACAGAGGAAATTCCTCTTTATATAGCTAGCAGTTGGGAACCGATGACCATTTTGAGGGGTGGGGGGAGGGTGACACACAAAAGCAGCATTCAATAAGGATTTGTTGGGCAAGGCTGGGCCCCACAGGAGCCAGTAGGGGTTAGAGGAAAAAAGTGGGCCCAAATTACAGTGGTGGCCATGAAAATGGAGGAGGAATGCAAGAAGGAACAAGAAAATCCTTTAAAAGGAGATAAATTTCTCCAGTGCTATGGGAGTTAAAATGTTAACTCAGAGTCAGCAGTGCACACCTTGGGTTCTTGAGCAAGTTGTGAGAGCCCAGGGAGGAAGCTTCTACTCTGTATCCAGGCTTTCACCTTCCCCCTTTACTACCGGGACCTTTCCACCCCTGTCAGACACCTGACACTGGGACTCCCTTTTCTCTCCAGCTCCCAAGAAGGAACCTTAACTGGTGTCTTAGACTTCTGCTCTTCTACTTGTGACTCTGTAAGAGGAATTAACAGTGTTCCCTACATCAATCCTAAAACTATTTGCCTCAATATAACACAATGTTAAAAATTATTTTTCCTCCAATATATATTACAAAAGATTATCCCTGAAAATAAACACTTCCAGGTTGAGTAAGAAAAAAGAAAACCTAGGTGTACCTTGGTGGCTCAGTTGGTTAAGCAGCTGCCTTCAGCTCAGGTCATGATCCTGGGGTCGAGTCCTATATTGGGCTCCCTGCTCTGCATGGAGCCTACTTCTCCCTCTCCCTCTGCCCTCCCCCACTTGCGCTCCCTCTCTAATAAATAACAATCTTTTTTAAAAAAATCTGGTTTTGCGTGATATCAACACCAGAGGACCAGCTTTGTGAACTGTTCTCAATTCTGTTTAAAATAATCCCTAGGGATGGCAATATAGGCATTGTTCTCTATATTTAGCAGAAAGGTAAGAAAATGAATCGAGCATATTTGTAGTTGCAGGTTTCCTAAATAAGGGAAAAACATGCTCAGAGACCAGGATAGAGTAAAAATAGAAAGCTAAGCTGGTAACTAAATGTCATAAAAAAAATCATTGTTTCTCTCCCCCTATTATATGAATCATCTACTTGCTGGTTTTTAAGCGGAAAAAGTACAATAAATCCTTTATTGGCCTCCCACAGAATATTAGGAATTAGAGTCCAATTACTTTTAACTGCATACCACTTTGCTGACTACTTTAGTATTCCACTTTCTCATCACTCTTGTTCTATTGGCTCACAATATCTCCCCTACCCCCTTCCTTTTTTATGTTTCTATTAATGTCATGAGATAATCTCTTCCTAAAAATTTCAATAAATACCTAAATAAAACATTCTGCAAGCATCTGCACTGGCTCTTGGAATGTGATGTTTCAGCCTTGTAGATTTCATGCAGGTGACAAAAGGGTTCTCATGTCAACATTTACGGGAAGCTTATTTTCAGACATCCTAACATCATAATAAATGAATAAAATGCATAAATCATTCATCAGGCTCCAGTGTGCAGAGAATAGTTATATGCCCTTCGTGAAACCTGTGCAAACCCTCAAATCTCTCTTAGCCAGACAGATTCCCTCACCTCCCAAGTCTTAGTTTCCTTGTCTGTTACATTGTGATAACAGTGTTTACATCCTCAGCCTTTTCTTGTAAGGTTGAAATAAGGTAAGGGACATGCAACCCCTAACTGTGTTTGGCCAACAAGGAGCTCTCATCGGCAGCAACATGCATCCTTTTTTTAGAGCAAGATCCTTAGTCCCACAGTCCTCACCTCTCCCAGCACTCCTGGTTTTCACCAGCCTCTCTGCTTTTCCTGGTTTCCCCAACCAAAGGTCTCCCACTAAACTGCTGTGCCTTCTGAGTCCTGTATCGAATAAATAATTATTCTCCCAAGGTCACTGAGCAGAATCTGCAATCTTAATCTTGGATGTTGATTTCTGGAGAGTGAGTGACCTTTAAGGAAGGCGCCCTCTGAGAGCACCTGACTCCAGCCGTGAAATGCTGAATCATTAACAATTTAAAGCATAAAAGAATTTAACTAAGTTAGACAACCTGTAATAGCAGTTGCGACTGGGGCCATTATGATCGTTTTGGTGTCATTCAGGCCAAATTAATGGCTACGAAGAAAAAGGCACCCGAAAACAAGTAGAAGGATTCAGCTCTCCTCTTCCCATTTTCAAGCCCTTTTGGAATTTCTCTGGTGTGTCTTTCTAGGTTGACTTCCCCCCGCCCCCCCCCGCATCAATCCATTCTAATCACTCAAATAGTTTCAACTTCCAAAGTCTACTAAAAACAAAAAACCTTTGCACACTGACCATCCTGAGTCTGCAGAGCAGAAAAGCTAATGTTAGAAACAAAATCAAATCCTCCTCTCTCTCTTTTTTGTTTAGGTTACAAATGCCTGTAAAAGCCAACAAGGCAAGCATCAATGGTTAGTGTCCACCAGCGCACGGTAACTGGGAGGGGTGAGGGCTGTGGCAGGATGCAGGGCACATGCACCTCCTATAAAGGCTTTTCATGTTAATGACAACTGTCAACACCCTGGTGCCCTAGTAACACACCCTGCTTGGCAGCTGGGCCAACTAGCAGTCCATAACTCCTAATCTAATTAAAATCTTTCCATTTGCAAGCAGAAATGCAGCCCAGAAAATGCTAAGTTGACTGTCTTAGGCCGCATTAGATGCAGAGCTGCCAGTGGGATTTCATGACTCCAGATCCAAAGCCCCCAATTTCCTCTTCAACTTACTCCTATCTCCTTAGGTGATGTGAGGAAATACACCTCCATAAACCCAGGTCTCTATAGAGTATCAACTATGTTCATGACTCGGTTCTAAGCCCTGGGGTGGATAAAGAAATCATCAATTTATAGCCATTGTCCTGAAGACAGTAATAATCTTTTACCTCTTTTGTTAAATCTAAATCCTCTCTCAGACACACAGACATCCACAAACATAGATCTTAAAGATCTTAACATAGATCTTAAAGGCATCTCGGAATCATCTGGTTTACCCCCTGCCTTTAGGGAGATAAAGTATTAGCTGCCTTTTAAAAGAATGAAGTTACAAAGGCCCTTAAAAAAGAGAGAGAGAGAGAGAGAGAGAGAGAGAGAGAGAGAGAGAATCTGTAACAAAGAAGTTAGTCTTGGTTTTTAGTATAGAGGTTCTCCCTGGAAGAGATATTTCAAACCCTAAGATAAGAAATAATAAAGATAAACATGTGCTAAAGCATACAACATAGACTATACATGCTGAAGACATTGAAGACAAGCCCCAACTTCTGGTCAGTAGAAGCTGGAACAGTTCTTTAGCACTTCGTGGGAAGCTCCTCATTTAAGAAAAAAAAAAAAAAAAAAAGTATTTAAGCACCTGCCTTCAGCTGAGGTCATAATTCTGTGGTCCTGGGGCCCCATGGTGGACTCCAGGCTCAGTGGGGAGCCTGCTTCTCCCTTTCCCCCTGCTCATGCTATTTCTTATCTCTTTCCCTCTCAAAAAAAATAAAATCTTAAAAAAAAATAAAGTGTCAAAAAACTAAAAACACTGGTTTCCCCATATGGGTAAAGATTCCACAGCATTTCTCAAGGTGAAACTTAGATAAGTTCATGCTATTCAACCCTGGCACAATGCTCATGCTGCGTCACCAAGCTCACATGGCACCACCAGAAACTATTTTGTTTACAACAGCAACCATAGCAAAGTGGAAAACATTGGACTCCACTGCCAGAGTGGCTCCACCCTAGCCATGCCTACCTCTAAGTGCCTGCTTGGTTGTAGTTAGGACCAATCACCAGGGCTGGTGCATAGTACAATCCAGTGGGGACTGAGCATATTGTATGAGGGAGTGGTAAGGGGATATCTACATGTCCTTGTCAAATATCTAAAAATAAGCTATATACTGCATGTTCACAAGTGCCATGAAGTTATATGATGGTTTCCTTGTTAGAAGCCATGAAGTTATATGATGGTTTCCTTGTTAGAATTAGCAAAATAGATGGAGTCTTTTACATTAATCTGAATACCTTTCATGCTTGTTTGTCCATTTAGTGCTGTTGCTTTTGAGTCATGATTTTCTTCTTCCCTGACCTCAGGTTTAGAAGAAATATGCTCTTAAGGTTTGTTCATCCATCTGTCCATCTGTCCTTTCTTCCAAGATTTTATATATTTATTTATGGGGGGGGGGAGATTGAGAGAGAGAGAGGGAGGGAGGGAGGGAGGGAGGAAGGGAAAATGGGTATGGGGGGGGAGGTACAGAGGGAGAGGGAGAGAGAGAATCCCAAGCCGACTCCTCACTGAGCTCAGAGCCCGACAAAGGGGCTCAATCCCAGGACCCTGAGATCATGACCTGAGCTGAAATCAAGAGTTGGACACTCAACAACTGAACCACCCAGGTGCCCTAAGGTTTTCTTTTCTTCCTTTTAAAAAAAAAAAAAATTCTCTTGTTCACTTTGGTTTTACTATTAAAGTAAAACCAGAAATGGTAGTTTTTTATTGCTTGTATATAATACACAGAATTGCACACAAATTTACATCTTTATGCTCCTACCTCTGCACCCCTAATTTACATCTCTTTTGGTCTTTGTGGATGTAATCTGGTGTCTTGAATATTGGTTTTTAGATTATTTAACATACTGTATCTCTTTTTATTTGTTCATAATTACATTTTATAATTTTCAGCAGATGTTTAGAAATCTTTCATATGTAAATGGTTCCAAAGCTTACTCAGCAGCCATTGTGTTATGGCCTTCTCATTCAGGTTAATTTGTCTAAGTTTTCACTCGGCTGGAGCAAATAGGGGAGGGAAGGTATGTCTTGTGAGGCTTAGAACATGAGAGTAAGCATTTTCATTTTCTTGTCAGAAAGTAGACAATTTCTCTGACTGTAACATTCATAGGATTCACTTTTCCCTTCCACTCCTTTTTGCAGTACTCTAAAGGAGAATTCTTTGATCAACATAACTTCTGTCCTTTTATAAGATTTTTCTGTTCTTACACTGGAAACATATATTTTTCCTGGGTGTTGAGTGTCATTGTCTTTTTACTTATTTTATGTGGCTCTCAATGAAATCTTTCAATAAATCCAGCTCAGAAAAATGTTCTTCAATTGTGTCTTTGAAGTGTTAGTCTCAGTTCTAGTCTTCCTCAGGAATCTCCAGAGTTCGTAGAAATTTCTATAACTCAGTCACTTCCCCCGTAGTAATCATCTTAATTTTCTTGTGCTTTATCACTTTGCTTCCTCCTTCATTTCCAGGAAAGCACTTCAATTTTATTCTTCACTTCACTGATTTGCTTTTTCTCGGTATGAATTCTGCAATGATTCCGAAGTGGGTTTTAATTCTGTTAGTGCCTTTTCAGTTCCCTTACAGTGTTTCCTGTGTCATTTCCCCTGGTTTTCTGACCTTTTTGTCCACCTGACCTGTCTTTATGGATTTCCATTCTTCTGCGAAGGAGAAAACACAATGACCTTTCCCTGTTCTACCAATTCCCGCCCTTTAGTTTTCTAAATCTTTCTTCTTATGTGTAAAATAAATCATTTTTAGAAGTGTGTTTTTTTCTCCACATCTTCTGGATTATGTTTCTGTCCCTCACTTTATAGTTTTGCCCATGGGACCTGTATTGTCTCTCCTGACACCAAGAGGAAAGAGCGGTGTAGACGCACTGCCGCTCTGGGGTGCGCGCTGTCCCCACAACCACTGATGGGATGCCCTTCTTGCACGGCTGCATAGCTGTTCCTCTGGGGGTCGGGAAGGTGCCCATCTCTCACACTCTGGACAGGTGCAATCCATGAAGGACATTTCCCAGTTTACATGGCTACTCTCATTCCCTGAACCTTCTCTTGCTTGAGGAGCTCTATACCTGGAAACTGCGCCTCCCAAGATGCGGATGTCTTGGCTCCTATTTCTGGCTATTGTGATTTTGGGATTGTAGCCTCACAGTAGTGTGTGTGTGTGTGTGTGTGTATCATATATGGGAATAAATATGTGCACATATGCATATGTATTCGTGCATGTATGTATATATGTGCATATACTAAATAAGCATGTGTATGTATCTAAACAGACATGAAGATTTATTACCTGAGAGGGAAGATGATTGAAAGGCATCCTGACTCTGAAACAGCATCCACAAGGGACAGAGGAGGATATGGTTGTCTTCTCAGTTACTGCCCATATTGGCCTTTGCATCCAAGGCACAGATATGAGTTCAGGGGTAAAGCATCTCCCTTCTGGTGAGGAGATGAATTCTGTTTTTTCAATGGCCTAAAATGGCCTAAAAGGCACCTTTAACTGTGCCCCTTTATGCAGTTTCATAGACCCTGAAGGTTCCTGACAATCCCTCCAAGAACTTGGTAAGAGACCGATTGCCATTCCTAGCTTCTGATGATGGAATAATTCCTCATTCTCTGTTTTATCTCCTACATTTTAGGAGATTGTTTAGAGACTAAGTTAGATGCCATTTTTAATCCACAAGTCCTTGTTTTACATCCTCCCACTCCAGATGTTTACAACTTTAAAGATAAAAGCTATCTGAGATGCGATGTGGTTCTGTGTGCCTTTGAAACTCTCCATTTTATCAACATGTACCATGATGCCTGGAGGGGATGAGGACTGTGCCCCAAGGTCCCAGAGCTTGCGACAAAGCCCAGACCATAACTCAAGTATCCTGACTTTAATAATGATGAGACTTTACATGGTTCTGGGGAGAAAATGATAATGATAGGTATTTAAAAAAAGCTACCAAGTCTGTGTGTACCTTTGCTTTCCCAATCCTTAGGGAAAGAAGGAGTGACTCTCATTATTCTTGAAGTACTGTCCTGTCACTAACAATAGCCAGTTCCCATTTCTTATTCTCTGAAATGAGCAAAACCCCCACAAAGGTAGAGAGGCTGACTTCATACACATAGGGGAAAATGACCTTCCTATAGTCTGTGTACAAGATTAAAAAGGTACTGAACCTCTATAGATCCTCTGAAATCATGAACTAGATTTCTTTTTTTTTTCTTTCTTTTTTTTTTTCTTTTACAACTGCTTACGGCTAACTGCAGCCTAGAGACGGACCAAAGGTTTTTCAATTCATGCAATTGCCAGATACTTTTCCTTCCCGCTGTAAGCCATGCACAGCCCCCAAAGCCAATTTTGCAAAGTGCCACAGTCTTTCTAAATATTCCATGGATTTCATTATGCATTTAAAAAAATGTAGCCCTGAAGCTAATAATAAGATAGGCACTGAAAACATGTTCCTTTTGAATTGGTTCTATAATACTGGTTGTTAATGAACCTTAGAGAGATCTAGCAAGGAAGAGCACTTTTCATATTCAAAATGCACATACACTGACCATCATGAAGCAAAAGTCACTCTAAAGTCAAGAGGTTCCCCAGGCTTCTGCTGTTACAATTCCATTAAAATGCAGTACATTCAGCTCTGTGAGATGCACCTGTGATTGCCTTCCCAATATTTCCAACCCTTCACTTGGTAGGACCCTAATTTTCTTTCTGCTCCTATACCTCTCTGCACAGCTTATACACCCTGGGTACTAGTCTCTGGACTTGTGACTCTGGCCCAAGCCAATGATCATAATCACACTCCATGGCCACAGTTACTGGTCCAGAGATGAGCAATATTCCATTCAGGCCAGTAAGGCAGGTGGTGAGTTCTGGCTGATGCTCCTGGAAAAGAACTCCCTCTAGGTCTGATGCTCTAAAAGCAGCATTCACCCCTTCTGGAAAATGAACAAGGAACAGAGAATCAAGGGAGAATTTCACCACGCTTGATTTATATGCAAGACTTATTGGGGAAATGATAAGGAACTAATAAGAAAGTTTAATTGCCAATCAAGTGAGAAGGCATGTTTTCAGAGAATAATTCCTTAGGATTAAATGGTTTTCTAAAGATTTCTGCAAAGGGTATAGCTTTTGCAGCAAGAGAATCTGGCTCAGTGTATGGTAAAGTTATCATTCTTCTCAGGAAGACAAATCCTGGAAGTATCAGGAGATTTTAAAAATAATAGCTATTCCTTTTGACAGTTAGCTGATCAATGTAATTTGAACTGTCATTCAAATAGACTAAAAAAGCCTAGGTAACTTTATGAGAAGTAGTAGGCTTTGGAAAACATATCAAAATGGTACTTCTAATTTTTCTTTTTGGCTTTCATCAAAACAAAAGCAATGTTATTCTAGCACACTTCTTTCGTTGCATTTTCAAAACATGAAACACGGGTTGTAGAGGTAATCACTGACTTCTGTGATAAAAGTCATAAATCAAAGGGAAGAGTAATACTTTGAGAATTATGCAAGTTGATTTAATATTACCAGGGAAGGTAGAAATGTAGATAACTGGAAATCTGACGTTTAGAGGTCAGCACAGAAAAGGTTACTGTTTGAATGGAAAAGCTACTTAATGCCATTAACTGAAATTAATTATGCTTGCATAAATTTTATGAACATATCACAGATCTGGATTTTTGGCTAATTAAGCTTTAATTTAGTTGAGAAAACTAAACCCTATAAGCTTTTATGGGAAACCACCGCTTACCCATTGAAAGGAAAGAGGTAAAACTGCAGTTTTAGGAAACATCTGGAGAAATAATTTAGAAAAGCTGTAAAAACAGAAATTATAGTCAATTATCCAAGATGCAAAGCCATATTTTAAGGTTACATTGTCCTTCATTTTCTCAAGAGTTCCCCTTAATTAAATGCAAATAATCAGAAATGGCAATTAATAGATTGCTATAATTCCCTGATTAGATAGTGGAGCCCATTACAGTACTTTAAGGTTGCCATGGACTCTGAGAAAAACCAGACAGAGTGTATATTCATATACAGTCCTCCAACATATCTATTGTTGAATGATTTTCTACAGTGGCGCCATCTCCAAGACTAGCTATGAGGTCAGCAGCTATCATGCCATCATCACAATTTCTAGGGCATTTAAACAATTGATCTTCATTTACAGACAGGGATATTGGCTCTGACTAGGTCAGTGATGGGTACAGGGCTTCCAAGAGGCTAGGACTTTCGAGCTGCCTTATGTAAGCATCATACCAATCAGGAACATGTCATTAAAGGTCAACTGGCCTCTCATGAATGACACGGCACAGAGCAGGGACCTGAGTGCCAAGTGTATTGTTCCTTCTCTGTTTCCTCGCCTTCTTCCTCAACAAGGAGTGATAACTCCTTGTTGTCACCATAGGGATGCTGTCAATGCCACACTGTTCCCCATCAGGGCCTTTGCTCTTGCCTCTCCCTCAGCCTTCAATCTCCCTCAGTCCTTTCCATTGCTTCCTCAAACCCATTCTTCAGGTTTCTACCAAAATCCACCTCTCTGAAGAGACATATGCTCATCTGTGTCTCCAGCACATTGTTGCATTTCTTCATTTTGTTCAGAAGACATCTCTGGATACACAATTTCTTTGCCTATTTAGTAGTTTGCTCCTTTATAGGCTGTCTCATCCATTAGAAGGGTTATAATTTCTTGTGTTTCATACAGTTCTAAGTTGAATCAGGAATAATGTGTACATGTAAAATACTGCAATGACTGTAATTCTTACAGTCATTTTTTTCAGCCACACCCAAGTTAAATATGCTTTTAAGACGCCATTAGTCATTCCTTTAAAAGTCAGCTTATGACTGACTCTATGCTAAATTTTAGCAACCAAATCATCTTCTCCTCTTTGCAAGGCAATTCTCCAAGTGCTCAAACTGACATTAATAATGGCAAGCTTTTACTGGTGTCTACCAAGCTCTACCTTCTGTTTACATCTTCATCATAACTCCACAAAGCAGGTGTTATGAATCTCATTACTATGAACGAGTAAATCAAGGC
Source organism: Canis aureus (assembly GCF_053574225.1). Taxonomy (NCBI): domain Eukaryota; kingdom Metazoa; phylum Chordata; class Mammalia; order Carnivora; family Canidae; genus Canis; species Canis aureus. The sequence continues at coordinate 55,457,085 of NC_135614.1, forward strand.
CCAGAGAAGTTAAGCTGCTTTGCTAATACTACCTGGCTCATCAGTAGCAGACCTGATGTTTGAATCCAGGTCCATCTTCTCTACACTCATTAAACCACACTGCCTCTAACATTACATTTTTTTTCCAAACATCAGGATCTCTCTTAAGCATCAGTTGGCACCATGGCTTCAGATCAACTCTGGACAATGAGAGTGTGATGGAAAATGAGCAAAGCAGCTGGGCAGTCTGGAGTAAGAGGATTTGTTCCAACGTAATTAAGTCTTCTGGTTGTGAGGCCTCTTAACCTCTCTAAGTTCAATAAGTGATTTGTCCAATATGAGAGAAGAGAATCAATAAAGTCCATTAGAAAACAGAAAGAGAAGACAATTTCTCAATAAACTGTGTGGGAGGCACACCACCAGTTGAGAATAAGAAGTATTCATCCAAATGTACAGGCATTTAGAAGGTTCTAGAAATCAGCTCATTTTGGGGATATTGCAGACCTTCAGCATTCTTCATATACTGAGCTGCTAACTCTTTGTGACATTATTGGAATGGCTCAGGCGTGGAGACTGGGGGCTCTGAGGAACAAAGATAGTGATCTCTCAGCCTAAAGGGTATCAAGGGAGGAAGTATGGCACAGTTATTAGGAGTTCTGGGTTCATAGTGACTTCATGTTCCAGGTCTGTCACTTATTGCAACCATGGGCAAGTGACTTCTGTTTGAAGCTTCAACTTCCTCATCTGGGAAAAGGGGATCATTAGAAGTACTCAATAAGTGCCCATGTTAAGTGCTCAGTACCATGCCTGGCACAGATAAGAACAAAATCTCAATACATGCCATCCTTCTAATGACAATAATCCATTTGGAAATCCTGCAGTCGATGAATCCTGCAGGAAATCCTGCAGCTGCCAAATACTGTTTTGTGTCAATGAAGAAAGCAAAGCTCTACTGTAAACAAGCTTCTTATTTCTAATGCAGAAGATATTTGTATCAAGTGTGGGGAATTACAATCTGTATTCACCACAAAGGTGAGGTCTCTAATTCAGCCATGATGAAGCTAAATGGTTTTTTAAAGAAAGCAAGTATCATTCTAATCTTTCTTTTATATTTATGATTTTTCTTTCTCCTGTTAGCTCATTTTACTTTTTTTGAACCCCTCAAATGCTACATAAGCTCACACTCCTTGCAAAATATTCAATAAAATAGTGTGACAAGGGAAAGGTATCTTCCATTAGCCTCTCCCACCTACCTCACCACCCTACCCCCTACCACCATCCAGCACTTCTCCCAAAGGGAACTAAGGTTTTCAGATTTTCTAGGGATCCACATACAACATTAGTAAATTGTCTTCATCTCTTTTTCCTTTGTCTTTCTTTGTTCAGTTTCACCTTTGGCATCTATTTAAACATCTCATCTTTAAAGTCCCCTCTTTAATGATACAAATCACCCTTTCTGCATTCTTATAGCATCCACTTGTCACAGTGGCACATTTACTTTTATTTGTTTGATCAGTGATCACTACTTGTCTCTTCCACTGGACAGCAAGCTCCTTGAGGAAGGAGCTGCAGTTGCGTTTGTTCACCCTTATACCTCCAGCACCTAGTATAGTGCTTAAACAACAGCAAGAGATCAATAAACATGTGTTGAGTACATGACTGCTATTCATTCATTAGGCTATAACCAGATAGTAACAAGATTAACAACAGATTTGAAGAGCTGAGAATTTCAAATAGTGACCATTCATCCAATTGGGACCAAGAAACTATTTGTCAAAGAAAACCATGAAATTCAGAAGTACAAAGCTCTCCACAGTGAATAAACAAGACACAAATTATCCCTGTTCTCATGAAATCCTCCTTGCCAAACTGCAATGCAGGTTTCAACTGAGAATATCTGAAATTGCTTATGTGAAAGCAAGCATTCATTTCTAAGACAGCAACCAACTACAAACAGTATGAAACTGGTTTAACCCAGTGAGTGACTAAGTGACCAAATGATCATTTTCCTCTATTTTGGGGTTTTAGGAACACATTTCCCCTCTGATCTTGTAATTAAGAGATAAGCCAGGGAGAGAGAATATGCTTACTTAACATGGCTGAGTACAGTCTTGTGCATTAATGGCCCAAACTCCTTGATAGTGGCCAACTCAAATTTAATGGCCTGCTAAAGAACAAGATTGTGCTGCTTTTCCCATGTATCCCATAAACAATGGCTCCATGACTTGCCTAAGTCTGGAAAAGGCAACTGCTATCAAATTCTATTGCTCATTGTTCTTAGATGTATTTACTCATTTTAGAGAGAGTACACACAAGAGGTGGAGATGGAGGCAGAGGGAGACCCCAATGCTAGGCTATCACACTTACTAGACATGAGACCTGCAACAGATCTCTGAACCTCAGCTGCCCCTTCAATCAAAAGGGTAAAATTAAATTATTCCTTCCATGTCTCTCCCATTTGTAAAGAATCACATAATGCAATAGATGTGAACTGGCTTTCTAAGGTGCAAAGAACTTTTACGAGAGTAAGAATGTGTGTCATTTTGGAATACAGTAGGCACCTAAAATTACCTGATGAAATGAAATGACAATTATGTCAACATGGTAAAGATAATGATTTCATAGATCTTTTCACTGTTAGTTTTTTGAGAAGGGAATCACACATCAGAGGCTCCATCACATTGTCTGGTCATATCAAGTACTTGGTAAGTGGATATTATTAAATGTCCCACATCCTACCATATTATTTTAAACTAAAAAAGGCTTAAATTGCTCCCAAATTCCACTACTCAGTCTTTAACAGTAAACACAGAAGGCCGCCTGTGTGGTTCAATCAGTTAAGCATTGGGCTCTTGACTTTGGCTTAGGTCATGATCTCTGGGTCCTAGAATTAAGCCCATGGTCCTGGGATCAAGCCTAGCATTGGGCTCTCCCTCTGCCTCCATCCCCACCTCTTAGTGTGCACTCTCTTTCTCTAAAATGAATAAATACATCTTTATATTTTTTAAAGCAATATGGGGTTCCTAGGTGGCTCAGTTGGTTAAACATCAGCCTTTGGTTCAGGTTATGATCCTGGGGACCAGGGATCAAGCCCTGCATCAGGCTCCCTGCTCAGCCAGAGCCTACTTCTCCCTCTCCTTCTGATACTCCCCCTGCTCGTGCTCTAGCATGCTCTCTCTAATGAATAAATTTAAAAATCTTTAAAAAATAAACTTTAAAAAAATTTAAAAAGCAATAAACACAGACCACCTACTATTAGAAAAGCAAATTTAAGAGATGCTAAAGAGTCTTCCATTTAATAAATTTTGTTGATAATTAAAATCTGGCCAAAATGCATAATTTTACCTACATAAGCATTCCAACTAGAAGGCTTCTCTATGAAATAGAAGGGCTATGCTCCTACCAAGGAATTTCTTTCTAGTCTTTAACGCCTAATTTATCAATACAACAAGTGGTTAGATATTTACATGTGATTTAGGAAAGGCAAAAAAGTAACTCAAAAAGCAAACAAACCATGATTCCTAGAACATAAGAACCAGTTATGTAGTTAGTATGATTCCTTAAAATATTCATGAGGATAAAACTACTTGAGTAGTTAATGGCTGAAACAGTACTAAAGTAGTTGTGTTTTGTTTTGAGAGAGAGAGAGAGAGTAAGCAAGTAGGGAAAGGGAAGAAGAGGAGGAAGAGAGAGAGAATCTTAAGCAGATTCCATGCTCAGCATGGAGTCTGACATGGAGTTTGATCTCATGCCCCTGAGATCATGACCTGAGCCAAAATCAATTCTGACACTTAACAGACTAAGCCATCCAGGCTTTCCTACTGAAGTAGTTTCAAAATGCCCATTCCTCATTACTCTTAGCTACACACTATCATTGCCATTAGATATTATAAACTAAATACATTACCAGCTAATGACATGTGTATTTTTTTGACAGTAAACATCTATAGAGAAAGCTAAAATCCAAAACTTTTTTTTTTTCATATTTTATTTATATATTCACGAGAGACACAGAGAGAGGCAGAGACACAGGCAGAGGGAGAAGCAGGCTCCATGCAAGGAGCCCAACGTGGGACTCGATCCGGGACTCCAGGATCATGCCCTGGGCCCAAGGCAGGCACTAAACTGCCGAGCCACCCAGGGATTCCTAAAATCCAAAACTTTGACACACCATGACTTATATACTACCCTTGCTACTTACCAGCTAACAAAGTCAGGCAGGTTAAGCAGGCAGTCTGTACTTTAGTTTCCTCATTAAAGGGGTGATAACAGTACCTCCTTAAAGGGTCATGTTGAAGAAGGAAAGAGGTAACACAGATAGGTACTTCACACTGTGCTCAATATAGGGTGTCGAGTTTGCAAGGCTATTAGCAGGTGGTGTTGGTATTGTTGTGGCAGACTAGCCTCCAAAGAAGGCCACAACGCAGTCTCTGTACTGGTTTCTTGTGACTGGCACAGCAAATTACCATAAAACTGGTGGCTCAAAAAAATTCTCTCACAGTTCTGGAAGCCTGAAGTTTGAAATCAAGTTATCAGTAGGGCCGTCCTTCCTCTGAAGGCTCTAGAGGAGAATCTGTTTTTTAACTTTTTCATCTTCCATAAGCTACCAGACATCCCAGGTATGGCATCCTCTTTATCTCTGCTTCTGCGGTCATACTGCCTGCTCCCCTTCTCCATGTGTCAAGTCTTACTCTGTTTGACTCTTATAAGGATACTTATTATTGGATGTAGAGCCTAACTAGGTAAGCCAGGATGATCTCCTCATATCAAGATCCTTAATTTAAAAAAAAAATCCGGGCAGCCCAGGTGGCTCAGCAGTTTAGCGTTGCCATCAGTCCAGGGCCTGATATTGGAGACCTGGGATTGAGTTCTACATCAGGCTCCCTGCATGGAGCCTGCTTCTCCCTCTGCCTGTGTCTCTGCCTCTCTCTCTCTCTCTCTCTGTTTCTCATGAATAAATAAATAAAATATTTTTTTAAAAAAGATCCTTAATTTAGATAAGGCCAAATATGGTAACATGAACAGGTTCCATGGATTAAGACAAGGATATATCTTTTTGGGAGCCACCATTCAACTTACGATAATCTCCCATCTCACATGTTTTTCTAGAACCTTCAACTCCCTCATGGAGAGGTAGAGTCCAGGTGCTCTTCCCTCGAATCTAGATAAGATTTTGTGTCTGCCTTCAACAGACAAAATCAGAAGTAATGCTGGCAGACTCCTAAGTCTAGGTTATAAAAGCATTATGCACTCCCACCTTATGTAAGTGAAACATACATTCTGGAATCCAGCTGCCATGCAGATAGGAAGCCCAACTTATATGGTGGGCCATGTGCAAATTTTCTGGGTTTCACAGAACCCATTTCAGAGATGTGCCCACATATGTAAGTAAACATGCCTATAGATGATTCTAGCCTTAGTTTTTGAGCCAATCTCAGTCTTCGAGTCTTCTCAAATCAGGTGCCAGACATCAAGGAACAGAGAGAATCCACTCCCACTGAGCTTCACCCAAATTAGGGATTCTTGAACAAAATTAATTACTGCTGTTACATCAAGCCATTAGGTTTGGGAGTAGTTTGATGGGCAACAATGGATAGTGAGACAAATTACTCATTAAATAATTGAACAGATTAAAGTTTTAATACTTTTAAATGGCACGTGATATATACTTCCTGGCATATAGCATCTTGGATTTTTATCTAAATATAGTGTGAGTAGGCACACACACAAACACACACACTTATTTCTAGAGGAAAAAAATGATTGAATCTCTCTTATTCTGAGTCAGAGTATGGGAGGATCCAGTAATTAGACACGGAAACTCTTTAAGCTCTGGAGGGAGGATCTTGTATTTCATCTGGTCCAAACTGTGAATTTTTACAAGATTGAGAGAATATGGCTCAGAAATTGTCCCTGACTCTCCTCCCTCAATAGAGCTGTATGCCCAATAAAGAACCACCTTGTTCCTCAATTGCAAGGTGAAAAATTTATCACAGTCTCACTACCCTCCCAGTGAGGAATATTGAAAGAAAGAGAGGGGACTGAGAATGGGTGTATGGAAAAGGAACAAGCCATTAAAACCAGTTATTTTGGGCCATCTGTTCATGAGATTCAAAGAAACTTTTTTCTCCTTCTGATAAATTGAGTTTTGTTTGCTTTTTCTTTTCTACCTTAATCCCATGGCTCCAGGTCCTAAAAACTATCAAGGACATAAAAAGAAAATGCAAAAATTATTGTATGGAGAGAAATGAAAACTTTTTGTTCAAAGGTCTGAGTGTACCCACTAAGACCTAAGAGGTAGGTTAGTAGGGTCCAGACCTGTTTTGTAACAGAGAACTTTCTGCAGTGGTGGAAATGTCTTCTATCTGTTCTGCTCAGAAGAGTAACTGTTGAATATTTGTAATGTGGCTAATGTGACTGAGGAACTGCATTTTTCATGTTATTTAATTTTAATTTCATATTAGACAGTAAATGTCTAGACAAAGTATTTACAAAGCCACTCCGAGCTTAGAAACCCTAACTAATGACTCTCAGGCGACTCAAATGACCTGAAACCTCCTCATCTTTGCTGTTTCTTTCTACAGTCTGAATAACCCCTGCCTGCTGTGGAAGGATTGATTTTCAAGTTCTCTGTGGTAACACACCCGTTCGGATTCGGAACATCTCTCTTACCATTGCTTCATGGCTCAATGAGAGTGAGAGAGCTGGTCACAACTTCCAATTTTGCGAGTAAGTCAAAGTTCTGAGTAACAGAACACATGACCCAGAAGATCTAAAATTCCATGTGTGAGCAGCTACATGTGATGTATGAAGAGAAAAATATTTCCAGGGAGTTGGCTGACATTCTTTGTTTTTCTCAATTCTAGAATCATAAAAAAGGAATCTTTATGGGCACCTGGGTGGCTCAGTGGTTGAGCATCTGCTTTCGGCTCAGGGCATGATCCTGGGGTTCTGAGATTGAGTCCCACATCAGGCTTCCGCAGGGAGCCTGCTTCTCCCTCTCCCTGTGTCTCTGCCTCTCTCTCTTTCATGAATAAACAAAATGTTTAATAAAAAAAAATTTAAAGGAATTTTTAAGTATATGGAAAAAAATAATAAGTGGCAAAAATCATGGATATTGTCCAAATAATAGGTTAACATTGTGGAGTCATTTGTTTATAATTAGAGCTCAAGTTTCTCAGTCTGACTTCTCAAGCCTGCCTATGACTTGCATTCTTTTTGGCTTTATTAGTGTCAGCTTCCACATTTCTCCTGTCCCACCTGATTATTTTTCTCCAGGAGCCTGGGGTCTCAATATTGGAATTCCAGTGTCTGAGGCTTCCCAACCAAGTTTAACACACTACTTCCATTCCAGGCTACAATCATGGTGCTTTCTCTGCTTTAAACATAACTCAAAAGATTTTACCCATCCTTTAAGATTCAAGCCTTCCAGTGCCATCAAGCTTTAGCCAATTTCTTCTTTGGTGCTCCCTTAAAGTATTTGTCATTTTTAGAACAGATTAATATCATGCATGCATTTTTTTTACTTCCTAGTAAAATATGATCTATTAAAGTACAGGATTTTCTTTATTATGATCTTCACTGCCCAAACAAAGCACAGTGTACTGCACAAATAGTGTGCTTAAGAAATACTGATTGAAGTAAATATACCCAATAAATTGTATAAATTTGTAACAAGCCTGGTTCACAGCACTTTGCAGCAGTTACATTGATTAAAATCATCCTTGAAGATTTTCTTTCTTATAAAGGAACAAAACACAGTAGGCTTCAATGTAAATAGGACACTGCAGAGCCATATTGCAGGATGGCTCCGATCATGGAACAGAATGAACTTTTGTCTTTTGTTTACCTACATTATAATATTCATGCCTCCTTAAAAAATGACATTTTGGCAGTTTTTCAGGTTGATGAATTTTAGCTAATGAATAAAAAGTGGTCACAAGAGTTGAGGCACCCAGGGTCAGAAGCATGATGCTTCAATGTGGAAGCTAAAGTGAATGCTGCTCACACACACAACATTCATTAACAGTATTAAATGAAAAGTCTAACTAAAGCCAGTAATATCATTTTCTTTCATTTGCTGAGCAAATCTGTATATTAACTAGGATGACATCTCTTGTTTCAATTCTGTTTCACACTCCATTATTACCCTTCTTTTCTCACGTAATTAAAATGTAGCAGGTAGTTGATACACAGGAGGGAGTGTCTGTATTAAAAATACTTTCTCATAATCAAATTCAAGTACTCATCTCATTTATGATCTGTCTACCTTAATAAATGAACTAATAGTTCATTTAAAAAGCTATATAAAGCTCTATTAACCCATCTTTACACATTTTAATTTAAAGTGACAGGCTATTCATGATTTTTCCCCATTCATTTATTCAATAAACATTCTAAATACTATGTGCTAAGTAAGGTACATAAACTTGTGGATTCAAATATAAACAGTTTAAGGTTCTTGTCTCTGGAGCTCACAGCCTAGCAAGGGAAAGGGCCAAAAAAAAAAAAGTAGTACTGAATGTGCCCCCCCTGCCCCTGCATGACAGCAGGTGCAGCAAAACACAGAAGATGGTGTCATCAGCTTAATCTGGGAAGACTTCAGAGAATAAATGAGAAGAAAGAGAAACATTTTTAAAAAGGCAATGTTTATAGAAGATCAAATGTAGACATTATTTTCAAGTTTATTTCTCACCTAATGGGAGGGAAGGCTGGCCAGGCTGCTCAGAGACAAGGACTTCAATACTGTGACTTTGTCCTGCCAGCCCATGGCTGATGAGGCATCTTACCCAAGTCTCTTTGCATGCAAACAAGTCACAATGTGATGTGCAGCATGTGGGCTAATGAGGTTCTCCCCTGGGATTTCACCTGGGTAACAAGGTGGGAGCTGGAGAGGAAAGGTCATCATTGTAAAGGGAAGGTCAAGGGCAGATATTTGCAAAAAGTGGAAAACAAAGGATTAACACAGACTGTTAGTTGAAGAAAAGAGCAGAAAAAACCTGGCCTGCAAACAGAAGCAAATGTCCCAGGGCATGATGCCCACATGGTCGAGGAAAGCCAGAAGGTGCGTGTTCCCCAAGCAGCCTCAGTTCCTGCCAGTGCTCTGGGTCCCTGCTGCGAGATGCTCCCACGTACCCATGAGATTGCTCTCCCCATCCCCAGGCACATGTATCCTCACTCCCCTCTACTTGAGTTAGTTTGACTGGGTCGCGATTCCTTGAGCCTTCTCCAAACAGATGGTATGTCAGTGCTCTGAGTTATGGGACACACTGTCCATTCTCTCTGGCTCTGACTGTTTTACAGTGTGTCCAATTTACAAGCATTAGAATGTCTTTCTCTGACCCTCAGTGGATCTTTACCTTACTTTAGGGTAAATAAATCATGTTTTAGACATTGCACTGAACAAATTCAATTTGTCTTCATGAAAAATAGCACTTAGAAAATGGGCAGCGTAGTGCACTGATTAAGAGGCTAGGCTCTAGAGCCAGACTCTCTGTGACCTGATCACAGCTTCAATGTTCATTGGCGGCATGACCTTGGGCAAGTTATCTTACTTCTCCAATCTTCCGTTTCTCTACCTGTAAAATATGGGCAATGGTGGTGCCTTCCTCATAGGGTTTTTATGAGGATTATATGGGGAAATCATTAAGTTCTGAGTTTTTATTAAACAAATAGATGTTCATTTCTTATGTAACCACAAATGGTTGGAATTTTATAATTTTAATGAATGGAGAAACAGAAGTTAGGTTATCTCTTAAACAAGGTATAGAAAACTATCACTTACTGAGGACTTTTCATGTGACCTGTACTGACCAGGTACTGGACATCCAGTATCTCATGCATGTGATCTGCACAAAGGCAACTGACAATCGACAAGCACATATTGGAAGCCTACTGCGTACTGGCACTGAGTTAGAGCTACAAAGATAAATAGAGCATAATCCCTGTTCCTAAGAAGTTTCTGGCATGGTTAGGGCAATAGAGTTGGGTCAGGCAACCTCACCATTCATTTTGATTCCATCATCTGCAAAATGAGGGGATGTGATGAGGTGACTCCTAAGCTTCTCTTTTGTCTAACAATGAATGATTTCATACTCAACTATGCTAAGAGATCACGCCATCTATTGATAATTCCCAAACCTGTAAAATTTTATCACTTAATAACCACTTGTGCTAAATGATATTGTAGATGATCAATATGGAGTATTTAGAGAGGACTTTGAGGCCACATTATTTGGACTGTGTTGCTAGAATGTGTTGGCAGGAGCAGCCGCCTTCCACAGAGTGAGATCACACATGGGGAAGGCAAAGACCAAAAGATAATACCATAGTGTTCCAACAGGAACACCTAGTTCAATGCATTCATTTTTATAATGAATCATTTTATAATGAATCAAAGAAAAAAGGTGATGTAGTTCATGGCCATTTTCTGACATGATTCATGTTAGGACTATTTTTTGTTTGTTTTTGAGTAAGCTCAACACCCATCGTGGGCCTTGAACTACTCACAACCTGGAGATCAAGAGTTGCACACTCCACCGACTGCACCAGCTAACACCTCACTCTGCCCCAGTGCTAGGACTTTCTATGCTGCTCCACAATGTATCACAGTGACTAACAGACCAGATTCTAGAGAGACTGCTTGGATTAAAATCTTTACTCTGCCACCTAAGAGCTATGTGATCACAAATCAAGTTATTGAGCTTCTCCCTTGCCTTAGAAAGTTAGTACCATAATATTACCTACTTGCATAAGGATTAAGTTAGATAATACTTAAAATTTGGTGGCACAAAATAAGCCTTCAAAAAGTTATGATGGCAATGATGATAGCAAACACAAACATAGCTTGCTACATGTCAAGCTCCACTCTAAATAGTTTATATTCATCACTTCATGTATTCTTCACAATTCAATAAATAGGTAGGTATTTCTATTACTCCCAGGTAACCACAGAAAAGAGAGGCTGAGGAACTTGACAAATTAAGTAGCAGAAGCCAGATCTGTATCTACAGCATCCATCTCTAGAGTATGAACCCTTAAACACCACACTATGGTGTTCGTATCAAGTCTTCCTATGGGTCAGAGACTACCATAAATGCTCAACACAAATTAACGCACTGAATCTCCATGTCAACCTATGACACAGAAGTAATTATTAAGTTTATATTAAATGTTTACATGAATACAAAATGGAGATCAAACAGAAAGCTGAGACAGTGGAGGGAGAGGGTCATCACATAGTGCAAAGAGAAATGACACGAGTACTGAACATCCTGAACAATCAGGCAACTACTCTATGCAGAAAATCTCAATGGCTATTTCAGATGGGAGAGACATTTGTGACCAGATGAAAGCCACAAAGACAGTGACCATCGTGGCAGCTGTACAGTTTTGTTGAAGAGCCAGATCATTATAGCAATTAGGGAGAGGATTACACTGTAGTGGAAAGGGTTGAGTTTTGAAGTCAAATTTTACTTATTAGCTGACTTTTCTGAGTGCTTTTTATTAAAATGGAGATAACGCCTAATTTATAAAGTTGTTGTGAAAATTAAACAAGTTGTATTTTAAGAGCCAAGCACGGTGACTCATACAATCAACTAACAGAATTAACACTTAGCAAATAGTAATCCACTTGAATAGCACAATGTGTGATTAAACAGGATAATCTGAATTATAGGTGTTCATAGTTTAAGGAGACCACATATTCCCCCATGTAGGTAAAATTGAGAATAAAAAGTATAATATTGCTCTCCTGCCTTGTAACAGACACCAGAATATTCTGTGAAGAACACAGGAGAGTAAAATCATTTGTCTTTTGACTTACCTCTGGGACCAAGAAAGCTTGGTTGGATGTTTGTCCAGATTGTTCTAATGGAAGGGCTCTTCCAGCATATATCCTTGGGGATGGCACAGAATACAGATCTGACCACAAAGTAAAATTCTAGATATCCAGGCTTGGATAAATTGCCAAGTCCTCCCAAATACTTTTATGTGACATCATTCACTTGGTTCATTATTACGCAGAGGGCTTGATTATACTGTGAACTTTCCCAAATTGCAAATTATTGAACATTCCAGATGTACAAAAAAAATCACTCTTGTCTGTTGACGATATTTTAAAATTCCTGCATAAAATGCTTAACTGTTATCCCATTGATTTCCTTGCTCTTTCACCCAACATACTCCAATATAAAATTGGTTAATACCTTATTCTTTTTCAAGATCTTCACTGTCGGTAAATTACTATTTGTGGAATAGAATTATAATTCTAAAAGAATATGTTTTATACTGTGATTGATGGAAAAATATGCTTTTAACTTGCAGGGAAAGATCAATTTTCTGACACTTCAGCTCTATTTGCTCAAATGCATTATGATTATAAAGCACCAATTATGGCTAATAATGGCATTATTCTCACCTCAGTAAGTACTTGGTTTGGTAAAGCTTTAAGAACTCTTAACTTTGGCGATCAATTTAGTTAACTACAGGAAATAGTCTATTTCAAATAGATTATTACCTTACTGTCATATTGCTCCCCAAGCTCACATACAATCAAAGTGAATTGTCACTCAATATATATTTACATATACCTCTCACTATTAAGCTTGCCAGATAAAACACACTCTAGAAGTCATATTTGTATGATTTGTATGAACTCAAGATTTGAGTTCATATTCTCTATTATATTCACCTCCAATCTTTCAGGTTCTATAAATTAAACTTCACACCAGATTAGGTAAAAAATCATAGAAATAGCCCAAATAGGGGACTAGAAGGCACATGAATTCCAGCTAAGTTCCAAGGGAGAAAGTAATAAATTCTATTTTGCTTTTTGTACCCTACTATCCAACTCTCACCAGCCAGAACCTTGGAATGTTCTAGAATCTCTTCCAATCCCTCATCTCCTACATCTTCATTGAGGTATGCCAACATCATCTTTTAAATGTCTTTTTTATCTTTATTCTCCATTCTACTGCCCTAGTTTCGGTCTTTTCTCATTTAATACTGCAAAAAGCTTTACTACTTTATAAGTTCATGAAACATTTAAAAAAAACATCATAGGAGCACCTGGGTGGCTCATTCAGTTAAGTGGTCAGTTCTTGATTTCAGCTCAGATCATGTCTCAGGGTGCTGGGATCCAGCCCCATGTAGGGCTCTGTACTCAGCAGGGAGTCTGCTTACAGATTCACTCTCTCCCTCTCCCTTGGCCCCTCACATAACTTGTGCATGTATGTGCTCTCTCTCTCAAATAAATAAATCAATCTTTAAAAAATGAACACATCAGATAACATGCATCTCAACAGATGGGACTTGTGGTCACTTGGACTTGGGAGCAGATGGACTCTGTACACCTCTCAGGGTCATAAGCTCTTAAAAGATGCATTCTTCTCCAAGTTTGTCTGTGAAACACAGGTAAAAATTACTCTCCAGGCTGAGGAGGATAATAAGATAGAGATAAATGGAGCTACAAGAGGATCAACGGTTTTCCCAGGCAGCTATAGGAATACCAAGCAGATGGAGAAAAGCAGCCTAAGCAGAAAACACTGCCCCAGCAAAGGCAGACAAGTACAACTACACAGAGTGTGTTAAAGATAAAAATGAACTTTATAATCCGGAAAAGACAAAAATCCGCTATCCTACTGAGGACTTTCACATGAAAACTTTACAGTTAGTTGCATTATGGTCACATTTCTTTATCAAAAGGGATTTGTCTTTATTGTCAACCTAATTATTTACTTTTGACATCACAAGAAAGGAAAGGAAAGGAATCTCAGGGCAGCAGATTACTACCCATCATACATTCACTGAGAGTGAAGGTGCGTGTATTGCCAGAATCTCTAAGAAATCTGGGGGGTAGGGGGGGGAACCTTGGGATAATATCAGAAATCCTATTTCCAGGATTTTCTTTTCATTTAAACTTTAACAAGTAAATGTGTAGAGTGCCCCTAACTACAAAAAGCAAGAATTTCTTCAAAGAAGCATAAACACAGGTTCTGAAAAAAAGGGAGAGTGGCCACCCTCCTCTCATTTCCATCCTGCTCAGGCAGTGGTAAAGAAAATTGGCATCCTAAAAATCAAGGAGAATCTCAGTTGACCACAGTAATTAGTTACCAGGCATATATAGACACAGTTAAAACTCAGATAATTCACAAAACTTCATTCTACTCAGATACTGCTACCCTCTATCTCACAAACCCTTTCACAATCACTACCAAAATTTGGGTAAAGTTGGTACTTTGATTTTGGCCCCTATGTCTTCCTGCATAATATACTCCAAGGGCTTAAAGACTATAGGATACAGAAACCTGGTTATCAAAACGGAGGGAAAGCATACAAGAGACTGGAAAGGAAGGAAATGCCTCTAAACTGGATACCCAGCTACTGAGGAGTAAAGATTAGACAGAGGAAGATCCCCACAAGGAACCGAACAGAAATATTTTTTAACCAAATGCCAGGCTGCAAGAGATTTTTAAACCAACTACCACCATTTTTCCCATTCCTTCTTCTTGCTGCATGCTTTCCCTTCCCCCAAGAAGAGCTAAAGAAACGTGTCTTTTTACTTACAATTGTGAAGTTCATGACTTTGAGAATCCAGATGGTCATGGCCAAGTTCACCAGTATTAAGATCATCAGGAGTAGGACAAAGAAATACAGGCATCTTTTCCTCCAGCCATAAATGCCCACCTTGTATACCTGTGGCCCCTCAGAGCTGGGCATGGTGCTCCGGTGGTGTGTGTACTGTTCCTGAGGCATCTGAAATAAACGAGGTGAGAGAGAAGCACTCACATTAAACTGCTGAGAGGGGAGAAAAAAAAAAAAGAAGAAAAAAAAAATCAACTGATGAAGAGATATGGCTGGCTGCTGTCTGTACGTTTCCACCCTCCTGACAACTCCAAAAATCTGTTTCCTCTGGACAAAAGTGGCTCCTCTGGACGCTGCATGAGTCCTCTCATTTTACACAGCTATCTCTCGTGATGCGTACTGAGACATCCACAGGCACACATACCATGAGAGGAACAGGACTCCTAGGAAGCCATTTTCCAAATAACTCTTAGATTCCAACATCTTTGTGAGGGAGACAAACTAAATCACCTACCCAACTACTAAGGGTAAAATTTAGATTTTGAGAAAATAAATAAACCCCAGCAGTTTAACGTGATGGTATGATAAATACTATTCAGACAATTTATTTTGGGGGGTAAATGATCTCAAATGCAATCATTCTGTTCTGCCAAAAAATCAGAGGAGGAAGTAATAACTCTGATCTTCCGCCTATTTCAGAATTGAAAGGGACGTTGATGGACACAGATTAAGCCTCACTGGATTTAGGAGTCTTCAAATGGTAACTTATGCTTAAATGCCTCCCATGACAGAAACCTCATTATGTGTTGGCTTAGTCCTTAGGTATTATACAGTTCCAATTGTAGTCAATCAACTTATTTACTTACTTGTTATTTTTATTTTATGTTATTTTATTTTGTAAGAATTTATTTATTCATGAGAGACACACAGAGAGAGGCAGAGACATCGGCAGAGGGAGGAGAAGCAGGCTCCATGCAGGGAGCCCTATGTGGGACTCAATCCCAGGACCCCCAGGTCATGCCCTGAGCCAAAGGGACATGCTTAACCACTGAACCACCCAGGTGTCTCTTTATTTATTACGTTTAATCAACTCATTTAATAAACATAAAGGAGGCTCAAAGTCAAGGAAAATGTGAATATGCCTTCCAGGAGCTTGCAGGCTAATGGGAGGAATGAACTCATTAAACAGTGATTATAGTACAATGAGATAAGTTAGAAAAATATTTGTCAATATTAAGTAATATACTAATCCCCTTTAAAGTAAGAAAGCATTCCCTAATCCCTGTTGTTGACACAAATGATCTTTATACTAGCACTACTAATTGGATATCAACACAAATCTCAGTAAACTTATCACTTCTATAAAATTCTAAAACCAAAACAAATTTTAAAATTAAATACAAACAAAGCTACTAACGTGTATCATTCAAAATGGACAATAATGGTCTACTGCAAAGGATGAGGATTTCCTAAAACTAAGTGGCATAACGTGGTACTCAGGGCTTAGCACAGCATCTAGGGGTGAGTAGATCATCCCTACTCTGTCATGAGACACATGACAACACAGCCCCTTCTACTTTACTCTATGCAAATATGTGCAACCTTTGAGATCTTTACTTCATTTGGCCCTCTCGTAGGCATACTGCATTCCCTAAGAATAAAGATTACATTTATTGGGATCCCTGGGTGGCGCAGCGGTTTGGCGCCTGCCTTTGGCCCAGGGCGCGATCCTGGAGACCCGGGATCGAGTCCCACGTCGGGCTCCCGGTGCATGGAGCCTGCTTCTCCCTCTGCCTGTGTCTCTGCCTCTCTCTCTCTCTCTCTCTCTCTCTCTCTCTGTGACTATCATAAAAAAAAAAAAAGATTACATTTATTTATTTTCATCTTTGTCAATAACAATTTGTGGGGTACCTGGGTAGCTCAGTCATGTAAGCCTCTAACTCTTGGTTTTGGCTCAGGTCCCAATCTCACTGTCCTGAGATCAAGTTCCATAGGAAGCTCTGCACTCAGCAAGGAGTTGGCCTCAAATTCTCTCTTTCCTCTTCGTCCTTCCTGCTTGCTCTCTCTCTCAAATAAATAAAATCTTTTAAAAAATAGCAATTAAATTTGTTACATGTGGTGCCAAAGTGAACATGATGACAAACAAAATATGAGTCCTAAAATCACATCTTTGGCTATAAGGTCATCTTCCAGATGGGTTGGAATGTGATTATTTTAGTTTTTAGATAATTATTAAAATGGATGCAAAAAATCTAAAAATCCCCTTGAGAACTCAAGGCCTTTGGACATAAGTGGAATTCCATTGAAAATCCCAACGAATTCTTTTTTATGGTCAGTGGGAATGCTGTGAAGTTCTACATGACATATGTTTTGTTCTGGATACTACCCTAGTACCATAATCAGGTCTTCACATGAGTATTTATTTGAATATACATGTATGGCATGAATGAGTAAAAACCAAATACATAGATGATGAATGAATGAATGATTTTCTGTCTGCTATAAAAGCTTCTTCTGTATGGGGGTGTATGGAGGTGTAAGCCAAACACCACATGAGAATTCATTTTTAGTATCCTTGCACATTTTCACTTTAGTGAAACCCAAGTACTGGGTTCCCAAGTAAGCACTGAACTTCATGCTACAAGAGGATCTCCATTTCATAACTCAGCTCCTTAGAATATTGTAGATCAGGGCTGGGCTGTAACAACATGGAAACACAACAAAGTCTTCGCTCACTGGCTTCTTTTAATACATCAAGATCAATTGGAAGGGGGAAAAAGGATCTTATAAGTTGGAAGGAAATTAGGCCTTTCTTTTCCATATAAAACATATTCTGTAAGTTAAGGAAATGAGTACGGAATTTTAAAATCCTATCTGTAAGGTCCCTTAATCCCAATGAACTAATTTTATGAATGAGCTGATTTAAGACTAGAGTTGACCCTCTTGTGCATGGACACGGGGCCTGTGTGGTAGGGCAAGGACAAGAATAACAGTATTGGACTCTTGCAGGGATGATGAACAATGAGAAATTCTTCACCAACGAGGGTGCAGACCCTGGAGATGTCGCCCCCCCCACACACACACACAACAACATGGTACTCTTTCTTTGACATTTGCCCCAACCAATATAGGAATTACATAATTTAGCTATAAAGAGGAGATGACATGTTCAATAAACACTTATAAAGAGACAAGGGATATGGATATCAAACTTGTCATTTTTTTTTTCATAAAGATTGTTAGACCTTGACAGAATGCAATGATCGTGTCTCTATTAGGGTTTCTCAATCCCAGGTGTGCATCAAAGACAGCTGTGGAGATTTTAAAAACCTGTATGCTCATGTTGATTCAGTAATAATCACAAAAGTAGAATCCAGGCATCAGCATTTTTGAAGGATCCCATGTAAACTTAAAGTATAGACAAGGTTGCACACCACTGGTCCAGAATATCTCTCAACCCTGACTATGCATCAGGCTCCAAAGTAAACCTCTGATAAATACAAATTCTGAGCTCGACCATGGAATCAGAATTGCTTAAAAAAAAAAATCCCTACATATTCCAAGCGTTTGGGTCTACTCCTCTTAAAAAAAAAAATGGGCTTTGGTAATTTTTTTAATAGTATGACCATTTCAATACAAAAGGCTTGAAACAAATTCTAGAATACTAAACAGCAAAAAAGTAGAGCTTCTCTGAAGGCTTGGAAGAACACTTGGACTCCTAGGAACCACAGATTTTGTTCACTGTGTTAAATGACTAATTTAAGTACTCAAAGACAGGAAGCATAAGCGAGTCTCTTTCAAGGCACACAACAAATTAAAAGCTGAGTGAAAATTAGAATTCAGATCCCTCATGCATGGTGTAGTAGCCTACTCTGTATGTCATAAGGGCTCTTGCATCACCACCACAGCACCTGCCTGATTTAATGAGCCACATACAACAAAATCCTCCAGTTTACTGCTCAGAAGAAAAGGAAAAAAGAAAGAACAGGGAAGGGAGCGAGTAATTTCATACAAATGGTTACAACAGGAAGCTATGCCAACTAAACATAGGAAATGGGTATGTCTGTTAATAATGCACAGAAAAGGAAAATTTAGACATGCTGACATTAATTTTTCTAGGCAAAACTGAAACATGTTGAGATGATAAAAACCTCAGAAGAAAGATAATCTCCAACCTGTGTTTCTTTTTGATCCTCCCCAGCAGAAAACCCTCTGGGCAATGAAGTTGAAGTTTTAAGTTCTCTGTTTGGTCAGGCCTCTTTCATGACTCTGGGAGGCGCTCTAGTAATGCATTAACAGTATCATCCATTTTTATAAAATTGGCTAAAAGACGTTTTAATTACTACGAGTTAAGACCTTGTATTTTTCAAACTCCCCTTTTGTTGGGTGGCTTTGGAGGATTTACATTAGTTTTGGAGGTCTAACTAACAGGAAGGTAAACTGGGGGTTTCTATGGTTTGGTTGCAGTAGTATTTATATCATATGCAGACAATTCCCTGTAGAGGTACATTATTTCTAGTCCTCCTAGTGTAGGAATCTCTTCTACCCTTTGTGTGAACTCACCAAGCAGAGTGTCATGAAGGTACAGGACCTAAGCACACAGTGTGATATAAACGTGTCGTATGATGGCCAGCACCAGAAATATATGGGTAGTGCAAAAGCCAGAATGTAGTTGGATTTTTTTTCAAAAAAAAAAAAAAAAGAATCAGATATCAGATTTTACATATCAGATATGTAAAATTTCAAGTAAGATTCAATTCTGACACCTAGTCAAAACATAGATTCTCTCCTGACAAGAGTATATTCAATTCAGCATATAAAATGATAAATGCTCCACAGTTTTTTTTTTTTATGGGAATCATGGAAAATAGAATTGGAATTTTTATGTTTGCAGGCTATGTACACTATGTGTTTATCTTCTGTGTGTGTGTAAAGTTTCATGCTTTACACATCACAACCAGCAATAATAAAAAATTCAGTTCTGTTGAAATTGCCATAAGAGACAACAATCTTTCTATTGTCTATACCAGAAAGTGATAGTGCCAAACAGCTGTCATATAAAGAGGTAATCAAAGGCTATGCAACCAAAAAGTGTAGAAAAAGTATGTCAATTAATCACAATATTATTTTTCTAGATTTTATGATTGGCCTTTTAAAAATAATAATTTAATTTCCTTTCTCATTATAAGCATATTTCATGTTTTTAATTTGTATTTCTCATTGTTTAGGTCTCCCCCTCCTTAAACAGCCCAACAAATTGTTTAGGCTTCAGGCCTCACAAAACCTGGATCCTCCTCTAGTCCCTCCCATAAAGGACCCCATGGCATATACAGCAAGACCTCAGTATAACAACATCATGATGAGACATCATCACTTGGCTGAGCAGAGTGGACTGCATTGTTATCTGTCTTTCACTGGGAGTAATTTTTGGACTTTTGAGCAGATAAGAACACTATGTGGAAATTGATTCAATGAACATTCCTAGGGCCCACACCAAGAAATCCTAAGTCTACAGTTCATCCCAGGAATCTGTTCTTAACAAGCACCAAAACTGATTTCGATCTCTGTGGCCCAGAGACCATGCTTTGAGAACATGAATTTAGATCTAACAGATACATTCCTGGCCCAATCTTTGCCTCTACTTGCATTGTTTCTCATGAGATCACCCATTTTCCTCCCATATGTGTGTGTGTGTGTGTGTGTGTGTGTGTGTGTGTATTTTATAAGAATATGGAAACATATATATGTAATAACTACACACACAAGTACATTTTTAAAAAATCTTTGCCATCCTTCACATTTTCACTGTGTTCCTACCCTGGAGCTTTCATTTCCACTGTCCTCTTTCAGCAGTATATTGAATATTATGCCTTTTGCAATCTTTGGTGTCTTGGTTCTTGGTTTTTAAACATGCAGAGATGTTTTCTGCCATGAAAAAGAAATCTCAGCTTACCTGCATCTGTTGGCATGCACTAGGCATGTGAATTTTACAAAGGAGTCCCTCTATATCCCCAAACACTCTCTTCTTGGGAATCATAAGACTAATACTTTCCACCAGTCTTTGGGAACTTCTTTACATTGTTATACAACATATTTTACAGTGAGATATGTCATTTCTCTGAATATATCCTAAACACTTTTAAGTATTTAAAAGTTCTTTAAAATAAAGTAGCACCTAAACCACGGTGTATTTATGCGTATAATTACATGAAATTATATGTGTGCATAGATACACATAGATTTGATGAATGAACAAAAATAAAGCCAAGACCAAGTAACAAAACACATCCTCCAATGTCAAAAAGCTATAAGGTCACAAGGAAAGAATAAAAATTTACACAACTTGGCTCCCTTTCCGAATGCACAGGAAATTATACTGATGTAAAGTAGGCTTAAATCCAAAGCATTATTCAACTCCTTCATGGGGCTATTTTCAGTGTTTACCTGTTTATAAAACAAACAAATAGCTACTAGACAATCCTGTATTGCCCCAGTTCTTGCATTTCATCAGTTGACATAAGGATGATGGAAGGTCCTGGGGCAGAAATTCACATAGCTGGCACACTGTGTGAGGCAGAGTGCATATTCTAGGCTAATACTGCTATAAGCCATTGCTTTGTCTATATTCAGTATTTTATTTCAGCAGGTTTCTTCTTCAGGAAGAGAACATATGTTTTCCTATTCTCCCCCCAAATAAAAGAGTTACCTAGAGAATAGTTACAAAATCTGCATTATCAATTTGTTACAGAAGAACACATTATGTTTTGAGAGATGATTAAAAAATAATCAGCAAACTTTCTAAAGACACATATAATGCCATCAAGTTTCCTGATGATTTTTCTCTTAGACCTATAAAATTTTATGGGCCATGATCTGCTCTACTAGTAAGGTAGAGTTACGAACAAGGAGGCATTGATGTGCATTTTACTAATACTTGCTAGACTTTTCAGCCCACTAGCCTTTAGAAATATCTTGTTCCATAAGAGCATTTAAGGGAGTGCCAATGAGTGCAATTCTCTGTAAAGTTACAGAGGAGAGCACAGGTCTAGCCTTTAAGGAAATCCCCAATCGCAATCTATTTTTTTCAGTCAAGGAAAAAAATATTTTTAATGACCTATTATGTGCCAAGTACCACAGCAGAGTCTAGAGCTATGTCGGGCTTCAAAAGAATGAGTAGGATTGGGTTTCTGGTTTCTTCAAGCTTGTACTTTCATGGGAGAGATGGACCATACTCAAGTAAATCAATTAAGCCATTGTAACTAAGTGAGGCGCTAAGAAGGAAATGAAGAGGATTCCACAGTTGAGAATGGAGGGGACTCATTCTGGCCGGGGAAGGCCAATCCGACAAAGTGACAATTAAGGTGGGGGCCGGAGGTTGAACGGGTTTTTCAGCAGAGGGCACAGCAAGCATTCTGGCCTCAAAGACCTGCTTAAATGAATCAGGGTGGTTGGCAAGGCTGGCACTGAGTGAGCTTAGAGGACAGAGTAAGGGACCAGTTTGCAGAGAGAGTCAGTGGCCTACCTGTACCGTCCATATCTTGTAAGTTATAATAAGGAGTAATGAATAAAAATGGCCTGACTTATAAATCTATCATCTTCTCCCAAAATAAGACAAACAATACAAATCAAAAGAGCAAGGGATTGTGGATAATGACGCTGCATGTTAATATTTCCAGTGCATTTATAAGTAAACATGAATCAGATCTCTGTAGATGATTATAACCAGTTTATGTAAAATAACAGGCATCCATTCCCACACCACTGTATCACAGTATCTGGATCCCAGACTGCAGGATCACAGTCATTTTGGATTATTTTGGCACGTAAGTGGTTTTCCATTAGCTGTGGAAATTCCATTAGCTTCAAAATTCTTAATTTTGAAGTCTCTGATTTAAAACTATCTGCTTTCCAGGGTTGTTTTCATTCAGCCATCCGTATGACACATTAGTCTTGGTTTGTTAATATTTGGCACAATTTAGACAATTGTAACAAACTCGTTACTTTTAGTTGTGATATAACAATCAACACTTCTTTTCTTGTAAAATTCATCCAGAAGAGCAAGGGCTTGTTCATGTGAAATGGTCTAAGAATGGTATCTTTTTTTTTTTTTTTTTTTTAAAAAGCACATATGTGGATTACTTTAAAAGTGTGGTATTCCATGTTTTAGTTTTCTAAGAATTTGAGTGAGTGTTGAACAATTTTTACTGAAAAAAATTAGACAAGTGCGTGTATTTTTTTTTTAAAGCCTAAGAGTATATAGTCAGGAAAAATTAAAGACTTTTTATTTGAGGGAGACTGAGTGTGTGTGCACGAGAGGGAGGAGGGACTGAAGCAGAGGAAGATACAGAATCTCAAGCAGACTCCATGTTGACAGTGGGGTCCAGTGAGGGCTCGATCTCACAACTCTGAGATCGTAACCTGAGCCAAAACCAAGAGTCAGACACTTAACCGACTGAGCCACCCAGTTGCCCCTCAAGGTTTTTCATTTGCACTTTTAGCTTCTCTCTGCAGAATCAATTACCAGTTTTTAAAAATCTTTATAGAGGGATCCCTGGGTGGTGCAGCAGTTTGGCACCTGCCTTTGGCCCAGGGCACGATCCTGGAGACCCGGGATCGAATCCCACGTCGGGCTCCCGGTACATGGAGCCTGCTTCCCCCTCTGCCTGTGTCTCGGCCTCTCTCTCTCTCTCTCTCTCTGTGCTATCATAAAAAATAAACATTAAAAAAAATCTTTATAGAAATGTTCAATACTAAGGCTTAATTCAACATGTACATTCAACATATACCCATTTAAATTTTCCTTTTTTACCCAAAGAAGGGCATATTTACTGCTTTTGGTTGTTCTCAGTGCACTTAATATAGCTAAGCGATAGTCCCATGAAAATATACAGACACTTGTTTTATTTTTAAGTTCAAACAGTTTTAAATTATAGGGATGTATGATATTTAACTTAGCCAATTCCCTAGTTGTTAACATTGATTGAGGTTGTTTCCCATAATTTTTTGTAACCAGGGCTTATTTTAACAAATACTTATCAGATACTATCATGTATGACACAAGATACTAGCAGTAAAAAGATGCTCTGTTTCTTGGACCTTCCAGTCTAATGGGGGAAACAATAAACAGAAAAACAAACAAATATGGAATTTTAAACTCAGCCTTGGGAAGAAGTCTCAGGAAAGAAAAAAAAAGGAAAGCAGGAAAAGGGGACGAACCATGAGTGAGAGGCTCCTGTTTCTTAGATGGTCAGGGAAAACCTTTTTAGTGGAGAGATTTGTGGCCGGGGGGCAGGGGCAAAGCATCAACAAGTAAGAAAGTAAATTATAAAGACATCTAAGGGAAGCACTATGGCCAGAGGAAACAATATAAGCAAGTGCAAAGGCCCTGAGGTGGGATTTCACTGTGGAAGGTTGAAGGACAAAGTGGCTAGACCAGAGCAAAGAAAGGGGAAAGTGTTTGAAAATCAGCTTAGGAGTACAGGCAGAAGGAGTGCACACTGGGTCTTACAAACCACAATCAAAACCTGAAAAAAGGATACAGATTGTGATGGTAAACTATCAGAGAACTGAAGAATCAGAGGAAGAGGATCTGATCTTCACTTCGCATCATTTCAGCAGATCTGTAAGGAACGGACTGCTGGGACAAGAATGCAGGTGGAGAAATCAGGCTCCTGTGACTACTGCTATCACCTCAGGTTGGGGGACAGGAGCCCAAACCAGGGCAGTGGTATAAGAGAAATACAGTATTTGGAAAGTAGAGCTAATGGGACTTACCCAAACTTCCTTGGTGTGTTAAAGACAGCAAGAATTTGAACCCAGAATGTCTAGCTTAAATACCAATTCTCTTACTTCTTACGTTAAATGCTTCCACATCCATGTGTATATGTGCTCAGAACAGCATGATGACTCATTCAAAACATGTTTTGGTAACAGTGTGAGCTCGAATTTCTCAATACAAATATTAATTTTAAGACAATTTATCAATACTACAAATCCTATAGCAACTACTATATTTCAGGCAGGGTACATGTTCCCTAAGTACAGGCAGTTTTCCCAGGTAATAAGCCAACTTTGATAGGTCTATGAAACCCACCAAATTTTACAGCATCATAAAAAAAGAGCTATAACAAATTAGGCACATCCTTTTATAGCGATTCGACAGTTGCATAAAATTAGCATTGATCCAGATCTTCCTTGACAGTTGTATTTGGTAAGGATCTTTAGCTGTGCTCTCTAATATTTGCAATGAAATCTGTGGTCTGAAAGGAAATGTTCATCTCATTTTTACTCATGTAATTTTTTCTAAAATCAAGGTGTCCAGAAACAAACATGCTAACAATAATAATGAAGTTATTATGTACTTAGCTAAGTACCTTACATGCCTCCACATATGTATATAGCTATGTCTATTGAGCTATAACTTAGTTCCAGGGAAATACACAGAAGTTAACTACCAAGCTCTGATTTTACAAAAATCTGTACATCTGTGTAAATGCTATTCAAAGTAAGTAAAAAAAAAAAACAAAAAAACAAAACAAAACAAAAAACAAAGTAGGTAATGTTTCCATAATCCTAGAAAGTTCCCTCTTGGCCTTCCTAATTAATCCCCATCCCCAGAGGCAGTGACTATTGTGATTTCCATCACATTTAAAATTTTATTTTATTTTTATTTTTTTTTTTTAACAGTGGAAACCAAATCACTGATTCCACAAGGTTTTTTTTTTTTTTTTTTTTTTTTTTTTTTTTTGATAGTCACATAGAGAGAGTGAGAGAGAGAGAAAGAGAGGCAGAGACACAGGCAGAGGGAGAAGCAGGCTCCATGCACCGGGAGCCCGACGTGGGATTCGATCCCGGGTCTCCAGGATCGCGCCCTGGGCCAAAGGCAGGCGCCCAAACCGCTGCACCACCCAGGGATCCCACATTTAAAATTTTAAATCTCATGTACAGTTCTATGATGTGATTACTCCAAGGAATATCTGACTTTGAAACCTGTGCTCTACGCATGCTGTCCTATTGCATTTTTGCTAATACCTATCCATCTCAACTGTGCCCTCTAAGAGAATCAGGTTATAATGCCTTACTTTCTTTCCTATTCATCTAGAATGGTACTTTATGTACCACCTTTAAAAGAATTGGGGGAAAAATAACAGTCTTTCAAATAATTTTCTATCTTCTGTGGTTCAGACAAGAAATCCTACAGGAAAGACTGTTATTGTAAACACCAGATTGGGGTTAGTGAATAGTGGACACAAGCCTTCTCAAAGGAACAGGAACTGTTCAGATTGTACTAACTGCCATGCCCTGGGAAACGAGACCAAGGATGCCCTTTGTTAGCACCTTCTAGATTATCTAGATTTGTACATAATATCTCAAAATGTCAAATGCTTTGTAATTGATTAAAAAAAGAAAAATAGGGATCCCTGGGTGGCGCAGCGGTTTGGCGCCTGCCTTTGGCCCGGGGCACGATCCTGGAGACCCAGGATCGAATCCCACGTCGGGCTCCCGGTGCATGGAGCCTGCTTCTCCCTCTGCCTGTGTCTCTGCCTCTCTGTCTCTCTCTGTGTGACTATCATGAATAAATAAATAAAATCTTTAAAAAAAAAAATATAAGCACCACTCTGTGACCCAAAATGTGCCTTTAGGTCAGCCCTCAGACTTCTAGTTTGTGATCTGCAGTTTATATCCTCAGCCTAGGAAACACCAGGTGTAGCTTTGTCCACAACAGCAGTGATGCCACAGATCTCTGAAGTTCAGGTTCAACTTTCAGAGTTAATATCTGTCACTACAGGGTCCAAGTTATAAGCTGACTGGTTTGTCCCTGGCATTTCTGACCACCAAGGGAAGCAAATGACCTGGGTCTGAACTGAACCAACAAACAGAGAAGAAACTTTCTCAATAGAAAAACTGGCAACAGGAAGATAGGATGAAATTTAAAAGAGAGAGAAAAGGAGAGAGTGCTAGAAAGAGTACAGGACAAGAGAGATGATGGCAGACAACCCCAGGTATGAGCATGAAGAAAAGCAGCACAGTATGGCACTGCTCCTCAGATATTTAAGCAATCCTCTCACCAAATATGCCATGACCAGGATCATGACCCTAACCAGAGTTAGGACAATGGGGTGGTGTTGAATGCTTGCTCAGACAAAAGAGCCAACAATTGATATTTATTTACTCAGAGCTCCAGAAAAACAGCTTCAGTGGCTAAAGACTTCAACCTCAGCAACTGGCTAACGGCAGGGTTTCCAGGAATTCAGAAATATGTTATTTGGAAGTCAGGGTGCTCATGAAAGAGTCTGATGCTATCATCTAGCAAAGGTAAGTGGTCTGAACAAGTAGGGAGTTTCTAATCCCCGGCAATATAGTTTTTATCGGGAAACTCTGCTTGTGTTAATAGGTGCCACTGCATTATCGGTCAAAAAAGAATAAAGCCATAGCTTCCACATCCACCTGCACACCCAGAACTCCATTAGGACAACTACCAGCAAAGATTTCTGAGCAAACCAATCTCACAGGATTTATACACTTGGTGAACTGTAGTGACATGTTCCTCCCTGAGTCCTGCAAACCTCTCTGACAGCAGGCCAGGGGCCACAGATTACATGGTTTCCTTTATATAAGGCGATTCACACTTGGCAACAGAAATGTGAAACAGTAATGAAGACGATCACCTTTCTGTGTGGCACCAAAGGTGAAAGAAAGAGGAGAGTAGAATCTTTCGAGAAATCCAGGCAATACAAAAAAGTAACTTGGATCAATCAACATAAAACATTCTCCCCTCTGCTGATTATGCCCATACTTCTTTTCATTTGCCTCTTTCATTCTTTGCCAGTTTATCTCATGCTCTCTCAGTTAATATTAAATATGTGTGTGTGTGTCCCCTTCTGCTATAAGATCTGCCCACCTTTCATTCTTCTTTCCTACTGTACTGCTTCTCCCATAAAATCGCTCTCTCCCCCTTTGGTTAATAGATGTTCGGTGCTCTGTTCACGGAATATGCACTTGGCAGATGAGTGGAATGGAGTCCAGGGAATCATATTTTTGTCAGGAGGAAGTTAACTGGAATGTATTCAAGAAGGATAAAGATAACAGCACAGGAAAAGATGAAGGACAGATGAAATAATTCAAGATGCCCAGCCTTGAGAAAGGGAGAGAAAGACATTCATAAGAAAATGGGAGAACTTTAGAATTACAAAAATCATACATTCTGAGAAACAGAGAACACTCTAGAGGCATCTGATCCCATTTTACAGGTGGTCAAACCGAGATCCAGTCATTAGTGAAGCCAGGACTTATCCCAGGCTTTCTGACCACCTCTACGTCTCTTCTCTTTCTTTACCACGCTTCTGTACCAAGTATCATCACCAATTTCAAATGTGGCTCCAGAGACCGTGACAATGGCCACAAATCACAAAGTATAGGAATCCAATTTGGCTCAGTTTGAGGACACCTGAGGTGGGAAACAACACCCCAGCTGCCTCGCAGTGTAGTGAGGTTCTCCGTCACTGGAGGCACTGCCATCACCTCTGGCTGACACCTGTCTGCAACGCTATACATGGCATCCCTGCAGTGGATACTGATTTAGCCGTGGTGGCGGGGGGGGGGGGGGGGGGGGGAACAAATTCAGCTCTCTGCACCAGTGTCTTGCTTCAAAATAATCACTCAGAGAGCTTTTAAAAATATAGAGGCTCTCCAACTCTAGTTTCTGAAGTTCTGATTTAGGAGGTTTTGAGAAACCATGGAAGCTGGTGATTTCTGAGGAATCTTCTAATACTAAGATTCCATTATAATTTTACTTTCCCTTTTTTTGGAAGCAGGTTTCCAAAGTATTCCTTAAGCTATCATTGCTGAGACAATGCATGTATCATGTAGTCCACACCAGACTTATGGTCAAGGGACAAGAAACATTACCAATGTCTCAGAGTGCCTGTGCCCCTTAGGCCATCCTTTGATCTCAGTGTTCACTTTTCTGATCTCAGTGTTCCCTCCTTTAAAGTGGAAGAAATGGATTATTAGAACAGTGTTTTTCAAATGTATTTGTTTGTTTGTTTGTTTTTTTAAACATTTGTGGCCAAAACTGTCCATTCCTATCCTACAAACATCCTTTCTGGCATTCACTGGTGATAGAACATGGAGAGAAAATAATAAAAAAATAATTTAAAAAATTTAAAAATAACATGGAGAGGCTCATTCTCCATCAGAAAACTCTTGATCTGAATTTTTTTGGACTTCTACTTCATATCCAGAGGGTAATACGTGGTTGGCTTTAACTCATTATAGTAATATCATTGCATGGGGCCAGTGAGTACATGATCCAGTACTGGGGGTGTATTCTGAGATGTGAGGCAAAGTCTCATAGGAGAGGTATTTTCCCCTTTATGCCTTGCTACCTTTGCTCTGACTTGAAAAGGATACGTGGACATGAGCACAGGAAGTTCAGCTGAAGAGCTCAGGACAGTGAAGCAGAAAGTTGGCTTTGGTCACTGGGGACATTGCTCAGCTGCTGAAACAGCTCTGACTGCCTAGGTATAGTCTACACCTCTCTACACCTAAAGCAATGTGAGCATTAAGACTTCTGTGAGCAGAGTTTCTATCATCACTTGCAACCAAACAAGTTTCACCTATACTGCACTAAAATTCTCTTTTCAGATGAAATCTCCTGCAAAACTCCAATATATGGAGCAAGTAAAAGTGGCGGGGCTCCATTAGAAATGCTAGAAATGCAGTTGGGGTGTTTTCATCCGCCCCCCCCCCGCCCCAGATTCCTGTAGAGGTTCTTCAAGGAGCCAGAACCAGCCAGGATCAGCATGTTGACCCCAGGAGGGATCCTCAGATCTTCCCTGAGATCTGAGAGTTCTGCATCAAATTTGTTCTTGTGTTTTTCTTTTGATGTGCTTATTTGTGCAAATTTTGTCCTAGAAAATACAGATCCCATTCCTGACCAATGTCTACTACCATAGAGCTCTGGTGTCTGTGTTTGCATTAACTTGTGTTATCATGTGGGCAGCAAGTGATTCCATTATCATTGTCATGAAGAGAGAAAGGAGTAGAGTGTGAGAGAACATAAAATGGCACATTCCTTCAAGGAGCAAATATAAGGACATAGTGAAGGTAGATATGAAGAGAAAAAAGCCATGGAAGAATCAAGTGTCCAACCAGGATACAAGAATGTAAGAGTGCTGAAATCAAAGTAATTTCCAAAGTCACTGTTAGTCCCACGTTCATGGCATAAACCTTATTAAATTCTAATAATACATTTTCTACATAAAAAAAATGTTGATCATCTAGATGTTATTAGATGAGTTTCTTTGTATTTATTTCAAAAATCTGTTTTAGTGCTCTATCTGTTCAAGAATGATGAAGATAAGAGGCAATATCTAGGTAGTTATTTCTGGTTTGTGTCTATTTAAATGACAGTATAATGAAATCATTAGATCAACCATGAGAAAATCAATCCCCACTCTGCTATAAAAGGGGTCTTCATATTACTCATACTCAAGAAGTTCTGAACTACAGGAGGGCCCAAATCCCTTCCAGATGGTCAAAGTCATAATTCTATAAACCTCCCAACCTCATGAAACTAGTATTAAATACTTTCACCAATAATGTGGTATATGACCTTGGAGATGTTTCTTAAAAAAAAAAAAAAAAAATCATTCATCAAAATGAAGCAGATGTATTCACTTTATATTATTTTGAAAAAGTGTGTCTTTCTGATAAAGTATCCATGGGCAGGGCCTAGAACAAAGTGCTCCCTGCAATCACTCAACATCTCCACCTGGTCCTTTCACTCAACACCCCCAGGGGGAATATCTCTACATGGAAACATATGGGTTAAAAATAAAGCCTGAAGAGCCGGCTCCCTCCTTGCTTAGGAAATTTGAACCCTCGGGTGTTGCCATTCTTACAAAATGCGCTGATTGCTTCCAGAAGGCACAGCAGGGCAGACTGACCATGGGGTCTCCCATTGTGTCAAGGGTAAAACAATTCTCCTCACCGAGGCCACGGTTTATCCACACACTTCAAGCCGAATGGATCAGTGCCTGCTGGTTTGCACTGTTTCTAGAATATGTGCTTCCTTCCCGCGCAAGATCTCCTCCCTCTGCCCTGGCTGCCCAGTGCGTGGTATGGCCACTCCTCTCTCCTGTTACCCACACCTCAGCCCCGGATTTCTCCCTGTCCACCTTCCCACCCCCTTCTTTTTCCTTTCAAATGTCAAGGGAGCTTGATTGGCCCCTCCTCTACTTCTAAAAAAAGGGAAACTATAAAGTTTCTTCCAAGTTTTAGGCACTGCCGTTCATAATCCTGCAACCCGGAGCTGCCATTTCACGCCTGCTCCACTCAGTGCTTGACGCGCACTAAATTTAGACGAATATGACATTAGAGCTCACTTGAGTCTCCTTTTTCACCGGCAGTGGGCTTGGCTATGGTTCACGTCGGTTCCTAATCTGTCTTGGCATTTTGCTCACCCAGTAGGCACTTAGGAAAAACACAAATGTAGTCACTGTCTATGCTGGTGTCCAACCGCACTCCCAAAAGTCCCAAGCCTGCTCCACCCAACCCAACACAAAGACGAGGCTGATGAAGAAAATATTTGTGTGCCATGTCTTGGAGTAAGAAACCCTGCTGCCAGGCATTTCCCAATCCCCTCCTCCAACTGCAAAGCTGTGGAGAAAATGAAATTGCTGGCAAAGAGGGATGACTTTCCACCAACAGGACACAAGGTCTGCCTGCTTGTGTGTTTTACACAGAAAAAGATCTGAAGAACTCCAGCCTTTTATTCTTCATTCACCCATTAATCTTTACTATTAGCTACTCGCGGAGAGATTTTAACGCTGAAGTAAACACACACCTGAATCCATTCATTCATCTACTTCCCCAAAGAGACTCTTGGCCAAGCCCCCTTTGGAGAACACCAGGGCTGTCACTGATTGCTCTGCCAGTAATCACAGAGCTGTAGTGAGATTTAGTCTAGCCCTTTCTGAGCCAAACCACTTTCTTAAATGCAGTTATGCTGTGTATCTTCTACATGCTGAACATAGACTAAGGCAGAACTTTCCTGGGGGAAGGGGGTAAAAATCTATATTGCATTATAGCTGATATGCATGGGAAAGGATTATTTAAAATTTGTGGAGTCTCTTAAAGCACTCTTTTCCGGTAGGGTGCAAAATCAAAATCAATGAACTAAAATTCCCACCATAACATTTCTATCTTTTGACAATGATTTTGAATGAACTACTGTTTTCTGTTATTCTTTGATTCTATTTCCAAAATACAGACAGACTGTTTCAGGGTAAAACTGCCAGTTACTTTTCAACTCAGAAAAGTTGAAAATTATCATAGAAACAGAATTACAAATGTTGATCCAGCATATTTCTGGGCAAACACAGCACTGGGCTCCTTAATGACAGCCCAAATCCCCTATAATAATAAAAGTTGCCAAGAATACGGGCACACGTATCTGCTCCCACACTCTGAAAGTATAACCCAAGATAGAAACTTCAAACTCTGATTCCTTCCTCGAATGAAAGCTATTTTGTGCTAAAAATGCCCCTCTCAAAAACTCTCACGAAGCAAAGAACACAATTTCATCTAAAATGATCTTTTCTGCCCATGAACTGTCCTTCCATGCAGAGAAGTTACAGAAGCCTGGAGCGGGGTGACCATACAAGAACATACTTTGCCTTCTCCTATTTGTGTTGCCGGCTAAACCCTAACTTTCCAAAGTGTCTCTGCCCTGCTGAAAATCCGATCTGGAAGAGGGCTGGGGGAGAAAAAGGATTAGCACTAGCACTCAGTGATGGAATTCTAACTTGCACACACACACACACACATGCACACACACACATGCACGCACGCACAAACTCAGGGTACTTGCACACCAAACAGCAGGCTGAGAAAGTGAAGAGAAGCTTGGAAATACAGGAACTGAAGAGCAGGGCCCTACCTCTCCCGTCTGCTCCACAAAGCGGCTGAGGAAAAGCACCCGGAGCCCCCGAGCACGGGGCGGCTCTGGAGGAGGCGGCGGCTCAGCCCGCCAGCGGGAGCAGGCCCAGCCTGCGTTCAGGAGCTGCCCCAGTCAGATTTTCCAACTGCAGAATTGCAGCCAAGTCCCTGCCCATGCCTGAAGAATTTCCTGAACAGCATTCCCGTTCTTTTTCTGCCTGCTTTGAAACCGTACTCTGTCTGGACTTCAATACGGCTTTGTCAGGCCAACTCGGAGCCACTGGGCTGTCTCCAGCGATCAATGGGAAACACATGTGTCAAGCACAGACCCGCTCCCCAGCGGCAGCGGGCCCACGGCTTCTGCCGGGCTCATATGCACAACCCCAAAGGAGAGAGCTTCTAGGACCAACTCTGATCGTTCAGCCATTCTCCAGGTTCTGCTCTGCGGTGCTAGGTGCCCGGAGAGGAATCTCCTCCTCCTGCTCAACACTGCTCCTTTTTCACTTCTCCCACTGGCAGTCCCGGGCTAGCCCCCGTGAGCCCACTGAGTGCCTGCCAGCCCTGAAACCCAGCCTACCACAGCTGACAGACATGAATCCTAATTTAATTTCCCTACCTGCCTCTGCCTCAGTCATTGCTCACCATTTCAATTGCTGGAGTGGGAACAATATTTTTAGCATTTCTACATTGGTTCAGTACTTCGGAGTTGCCCCCCCCCCCTACATCCTATTAGGTGCATCCAGTGCAGCTGCAACTAAAAATAATGCCATTATTTTTGGGCACTCTTGTTGCTCTCTGCTCTGTAACTGCACTGGTCCAGGAATGTAACATTTCACATGCTCTTCCAGATGTGTGATGGTTAGAGAAAATAGAAAGGAGAAAACAATGTGACTATAATCAGAGTATGTCCTAATTCTGTGCACCTGTGATTGCTTCTGGATGACACTCCATCAAGGTGTCCTGAGTACATTCTGCTGGATCGTGTGGGCTACCTTTGATATTTCCTCTTACCATGAAACAAGAGGAAATCTCTAAAGATACAAAGAGAATACCCCTCTTCTCCCACACTGAAAACCCCACCTATTAAGAGTCAAAAGCTAAGTTGTCAAGGTAACATTGTAAAATAGAGACGACTTATAGAAAGCCTCATTTGTTTTGAGGTGGGGTCTTTTTGTGTTAATATTTTACTTCCTGGGATCCCTGGGTGGCGCAGCGGTTTGGCGCCTGCCTTTGGCCCAGGGCGCGATCCTGGAGACCCGGGATCGAGTCCCACGTCGGGCTCCCGGTGCATGGAGCCTGCTTCTCCCTCTGCCTGTGTCTGCCTCTCTCTCTCTCTCTCTCTCTCTCTGTGTGTGTGTGACTATCATAAATAAATAAAAATTAAAAAAAATATATTTTACTTCCTAAAAACGCACTCTAGTAGCAACTTATTTTAAAGAATGGGTTTGCCAGATTTTTTAAAATGTGTGTCCCTCATGGGCTGTCGTAAATGATAGGATTTGGTGGCGTCTTGAGTTTAGCATCAAAGTGCAATGGGCACTTAGAGCAGGATTAGATTTTTGCCTTGGGAAGCAGTGTATGTGTGGTGGGGGAGGGGAGAATGTGCCTCTCTAAGGTCAGGATGCAATTACAGAATCAGAGAACTTTAGAGTTGGAAGGAACCCCAGAGACCATCCAATCCAAATTGTTTCTACCCTTCATTTTACAGAGGGAAATGAAGGCCCAGACAGATGAGATGACTCACCCAGAGTTGCAAAGACAGTTAATGCTGGATCTGAGGTTAGAAAATGGGATTTTGGCTAATTTTCTATGTGCTTTCTCCCGGCATCATGTGAGAAAGGCGATGACATTTGACCTTCACAGAAGTAGGCTTGTCATCAGTTGGCCTGGGTCTAATCTTCATTCTACCTCTCTTACCGGCTGTGAATCTTGGCTAGCTTACTTAGCCCCTGTGAACCTCAGTTTCCTGAATCCATAAAATGGAGACAATGGTATACTCTACCTCATGGAATTGCTAAGGACTTGGTGAGATAACCCATGTAAAGTGGCCCATAAATTACATTAAATATCATACACTATATTTGCTAAATGATGTGTTATTACAGAGCCTATAAATTTCAGCTTAGCTTTCTCCCAATGGAGCAAATATCAGACCCTTCCTCTTAACTAAAAAGCAAAAATTGTACTCTCACATCTAGTTTGAGTTCCTAAAATAAACCATTTGACTGACTAGTTTTCTGCCACTTTACCTTTACTAATAGGGGTCTATCACCTTAAATACAGAGAAGTTCCTTTTGCCTTAATGAAACATTAAGCCAACCATACAGCTACTTTTCGTTTATCCTGAAAACCTAACACTGAAGTCTTTCCTCAAGATTAACTCACAGGAAAGGAAAACAGTGAGACCAAGTCTGCAGTTAGTTACATGAGGCTGAACAAAGTGCCATTTGCAGAGGACTGGACCTTCTCTCTAAACCTTAAGAGCTCAAGATTACCATGCTAAAAACAGAAGACCATCAGTAATGCCCTAAAATAACAACAATCACACACACACACATACACACACACACACAATCCCATAAACTGACAGAGAAATCTTATTGAGGAAACAGCTGCAATAAATTCTAAAGAGTCAGATTTCTACCTGGGATTCCAGAGCCTCTGTCTTCTAGCCAACAGTAGCAAGTGGTTAATGAACTACTAGCTACTTATCATTCATGTTTGGTATGCCAAACCACTTTTGCAGGAACAAAATAGGAGAAGAGGTTAATTTGGAGTGGTTTACAAATGTTTTAGGAATCAAATAAACAAACATAAAGCAACTGGAAAAAACAAGCTCAGACATATAAAAAGGCAGAACAATGGTGATGGGATTCAAAAGATGCTTCCCTAATATCTCCCCCCAGATATTTGCTGCATGGCTCATTTCAGTATGGGTATTTGGAGAAAGGTCAGTTATGACCTGGCCTCATTATTAGAGCTTGAAAATCCTGAAAAGTTGCTTAACTCTTCCAATGTTAAGAATAATCATCCAAAACTTGAAAATAAGGCCAAAAGAAAATCATGTTCATTCCAAGTTTCATGTGCCAATTGTGTAACATGCTCTCTCAAGAATTACCTAAGAGACACAGGAAACAACAGATGTTGGCGAAGGTGCTAAGAAAGGGGAACCCTCCTACACTACTAGTGGGAATGCAAACTGCTGCAGTCACTCTGGAAAATAGTATGGAGGTTCCTTAGAGAGATAAAAATAGAACTACTCATGACCCAGCAATTGCACCACTAAGCATACACCCAAAGGATACACAAATAACAGATTTGAAGGGGCACATGCACTCTGATATTTATAGCAGCATTATCAATACTAGCCAAACTATGGAAAGGGCCTATGTCCATCAACTGACGAATGGATACAGGAGATGTGGTGTGTGTGCACACACACACACACACACACACACTGGAATATTACTTAGCCATCAAAAATAATGAAATCTTGCCATTTACAGCAACATGGATGGAGCTAGAGTGTATTATGCTAAGTGTAATTAGAGAAAGACAAATACCATACGATTTCGCTCATATGTGGAATTTAGGAAACAAAACAGATGAACGTGCAGGGAAGGGAAAAAAGGAGAGAGAAGGAGGGAAACAATAGGCTTCTTAACAAAAGAGAACAAACAGAGTTGATGGAGGAAGGTGGGTGGGGGTTGGGCTATTGGGGGAATGGGTGTTAAGGAGGGCACTTGTGATGAGCACTGAGTGTTATATGCAAGTGATGAATCACTATATTCTACTTCTGAAACCAAAAGAAAAAAAAAAAGGAAAAAAATACCTAATGAACTGTGCTTTGTTAACTTCACTATTCACTACGAAATAAAGATCCCAAAATTAGTGAAGTTGCATTACCCTGCAGGCTTTGTCTATTAAAGATACAAATTATATCTTTCCAGGAGAAAAAATAATCCCAAGTGTGATGGTTTATTGCCCTATAAAACATTAATCAGTTTTTTATCCAATCTAGTAATCTTGTACTAACGTACTTTTACTAACACACCTATAAACAAAGAACTCCCTCAACTGTTCATGGAACCAACCTTACCATCATATGTACATCTTCATTAATTACTGAGTCAATTTTTTTACATCTTTTTGCTTTATATTTGTAGAAGTCACATTTTTAACTTCTAAAAAGTATAATTTGATATAGTTTCATTTTCCTCATCTGCATGATGTGTGTTATAAATCTCACATGAGATAGTGCATAATAAAGCACTTAAGGTGTATGGCATATGGTAAATGTTCAAACCATGTAAGAGCTGCTATTAATACCATAATATTTGTTTTTCAGCTTTGTAAAAGACTCTAGAGATCGCTAGACCAGATCACTCAACAGTCATCTTCCTATTACATCTTCCAGTCCTTGCCCTTAGATCCTACAGGGCCACCTTAGAATCCTTCCACAGATGTTAATCTCGCTTTTCAGAGATTTCCTACTTTTAATGTTCTAAAATTCATAACTGAAATGCATCTCCCTGTAACACATACAGATTCTAAAGGTGCTAACCATAAAGGTCAGGTTAAAATTCTGACCTTAAGGATCAGATGAGCAAGAAAACTTCATTCTCAACTGGAACAAAAGCTCCAGGAGGACAAGGATTCTTGTCTGCACCATCTCCTGCCATTGTTTCCAATGTCTAACACTGGAAAGTAGTTGGACCTTATATTTACCCAATGAATGAATAAGAGCCTTTGACTTACTTGAAATCAGAGGACCAAAATCATCCTTTGTAAAGGATTATTTGATTACACTTTCAAGATATCTGCTGCCCCTGGATCATTTCTGCTCATTATGGTTCAGATTCCTTTTATCATCTTCTAGGAATGTTTTAGTGTGGCTAATTTCCTCTTGAAATTTGATCCTGAGAGGTGACAAACTTTTCAGGTGTGCTGGGTCTAATTTGGGGGCAGGGGAACAAATCTCTCACTTAAGAAGTTCATTTTCATTAAGGCAATTCACAATATTAGGTTTGGGGTGCAGAGGGGTGGTGATAACCTCAAGTCATACTAAAAAGCCAGCTTGCAGAGACTCTTTATCACAGGTGCTCCTACATCTCCTACCTGGTTTACATCTGCAATTCTCAAGCCTAGCTTTCTGTTAGAATCATCCAAGGGAGGTTTTAAAATGACCAGAGCAAGGGGCCCACACTTTGGTTCTACCTGAATGGAATAGGAACCTGGTAATCCAGGTGATTCTTGTACCAGCCGATTTAACATCATGAAGTTGCAGTGATAACTTTTATAACATAAACCTAATTGTGTCATTCTGTGAACTAAACTCCTTAAATGTCTTTCTTACCATTGCCTGAAAGGTAAAGACAGCAACTGTCACCAGGACTTGAAAGGCCTGGCTTTCTCTGGTCCCTTGTCTATGTCCCCTGTCTTATCTGCTGCCACTGTCTCTTCTTCAAAGAGATCCCGTATCTTTCCACCTGAGAATCTTTTACAAAGCTGTTTTCTCCTTCTGGAAAGATTTTTCTTTTTCATGGAACTTACCTTCACTCTCATGTTTTCAGCTCTTTAACTCCTATTCAACCTTCAAATTTATACTCCATTATCATTTCTTCTGGGATTTAATTATCTCTAAACACCCAGAACCAACAGCCTCCTGCTACACAGGCCCCAAAACCAGTACTTACCATGGATGTGATTACATATTTATTTGTATTTTTACTTGATTCATGTCAAAATGTCCTGATAGAAAATGATTATTTTCCAAGAGAGCAGAAACTGCTTACTCTGTACTGTGTCCTATTTCTTCCCACCACACCTTGCTAATAGCAAATGCACAATAGGTATTTTTAAGTGAATGCAGGTTTTTTTTTTTTTAAACCCAAGACCAAGAAGGTACATACAACTCCATTTTCTTTACCTTGAGTTTTCAGACTTCATTTAATCTTTCTGACAGGTTAAGATATTGTATTGTACTTTGGATACTGAGTTCTCTTACCAATGTAAATACTTCTCAAAACTAACAAGCCCTTTGTAAGACTTTGTGAGAGATTACCAAATCAGATTCCTGGCAAAGACGTTAAGGTCTGAGGTACAAGGCAGGATGGCTATGATTACAGAGGACAGTGTTTGCTGTGTCAGGGCAGGTTAAACTGAGATACTACTGCAGGGCCATCATGAGGCACAAAGTAGTCAATGGCACAAATATGAAAAGAGGCATTCACCAGGAACCTTCTGATTATAGCAGTCAAAACTCATCCAAAGTACCCTAAGGAAAAAAGGGGGTAGGGGGTTCCTAAATCATGTAACTCTAACCCCAAGAGATGAATCATAGGTGGGATGGAGTGCAGCAGTTAAAATACAATGAAGGCTCTATCTCCCTTTCTTCTCTAGGCTTCTCTTGGTTTAATTCTCACTTTTGCTCTCTCTGTTGGGTAGTAAGATGTCCACAGGTGGTCTCAAGCTCACTTCCATAGGAAAAGTAAAAGATCTTTTCCAGAAAAGGATTCTAAGCTTGAGCTGCACGTTAATCCCTGAACAAATCTTTATGACGAGGGAATGAGGTCCTCATGTTGGCCATATTGGGCTCATATGATAGTCCTGGGGACTAAAAGGAAGCAATCAGCAAAATCTGCACCACATGAACTGAGTAGACCAACTTGGGAATTGAGAAAAAATGAAGACAGACAGAAGTCCCACGTGTGCTGTGGATGATAGGGCACCAAGACACGTTCATAATCTCACCCAAGTTCTTGAAAAAACATTGTGATGCAATATTTAATTAAAGGATAGAAAAGTATGTAGTATAGACAAGCCAAAGACAGTTGAAATTGATTTAAACTAATAGCAGGTAATTATGACAGTAACATTATGCCAGCCATTCATTTCACAAATAATACCTGATGCAAAATTACACTCAGCCAGCTTTAGCTCTTTGAAACAGAACAATCCAACCATGTTTTTCACTGGCCAAAGGCAATATTATGTGGTTTATTTAGAAGAGACTTTTTCTGTGAAGGAAGTCTGGCTCAGTGACAAATCGGTGACCCACGGTTTTGAGAATATCTCCATTGGCCAGACATAGTGTCTAAGAAGAAGTCATTTTCTGCTTTGGAAATTCAAATATATGCACGGTACAAAATGAAGGATTCTCAAGCTATGTCAGTATTTTGAAAAGGAATTGACACACTTGATAATTAATATGACTACCAATAAAACATGCCGTAAATATATCTTTTTAAAAAACTTAGTTAAATACAGTAAAGCAAATACTGGTATAATTACACAGATGGTCCCATGTATTATTTCCCTTTCAGCAAAAAACACTGATCAATTCATCAAAAATCCTTTCTGGTCCATAATTTCTCATTGTATTATAGGCTTGCTGAAAGTAAAACTCTGGAAATATCGCATTTTTATTTGGAAATAAAATTTATTGATCAATAAAGATGGGCCAGACTTCATGATAGGTACCCCATACTAGGCAAAATAAATAAGGCCTGTACTTGGAAAATATGAGCACTGCTCATCTTTATTTTTATAGTCCCATCAGTGCTCAGTGGTACAAAATATAACTGCTGGATACAGGAATTCCAAGCTAATTATAAGCCCTCTGAATGAGGAGTACTGCTTGAAATCAAAAGCCAATCCCCAAAATCCCCAAAATTCAACACCAAATTCCAGCAACTGTGCACCAAAAAAATTAAAAGTTGCCAACAGGAAAAAATGCAGTGTTATACATTTCTAATTATTTGATCTTTAGAAGGAATTCATTTACATATATGAAAATGACATAGTTGGGCAAACTCCCAGCCAGCATGTGTCTCATATATAACAGTTGCTTTATAACTGTTTAGTGTTTTACTAATAATGAACATTGCTAGTGATAAATAAGATTCTGATGCTGCTAACAAAAAGCTGAGGGAGTTCATCACCACTAAACCTGCCTTGCAAGAAATGATAATCAGAATTGAGGTAGAAACAAAAGGATGATAGCTAACAATGTGAAAAATGGAAGTAAAAAATAACTGATAAAGGGAAATACATAGTCAAAGTCAGAATACTCTAATACTACGATGGTGGCACAAAAAAAAATGCCTCTTAGCTCTCATTTCAAAATTAAAAGATAGAAGCATTGAAAACAGCTATAGCTACAATAGTTTGTTAATTGATGAACAATATAAAAATGTCAAGAATGACACCAAAAGCTTAAAATGGGGGGAGAAGTAAAAGCATAGAGTGATTTTGTATGCATTTAAAGTTAAGTAGTTATCACCTTAAAATAGGCTATTATAACTATAAGATGTTTTTTATAAGCTATGTGGTAAAGAGAAAAAAAAACTCTACTAGATACACAAAAGATAAAAACGAATCAAAGCACACTATCACACACATACATCATAAAAGGAGACGGTAAGACAGGAAGAACAAAGGAACTAAAAAAATTAAAAAGTGTCAAAAAAAACAACAAATAATAAGTCTCTATCAACAATCACTTTAAATGTACATGAATTAAATTCTCTAATAAGGAGACACAGAATGGCTGGATAGACAGAAAAAGACAAGATGCAGCAATACGCTGCTGGCAAGAGATTCATTTTAGCTTTAAGGATATACATATGTGGATAGTGAAGGGACTGAAAAAAGATACTCCATATAAACAGCAACCAAAAGACATCAGGAGTGATTATAGTCA
The DNA here is from genome assembly GCF_053574225.1 of Canis aureus. Taxonomy (NCBI): domain Eukaryota; kingdom Metazoa; phylum Chordata; class Mammalia; order Carnivora; family Canidae; genus Canis; species Canis aureus. Next base: position 55,498,294 of record NC_135614.1, read on the forward strand.
CATAAGACAAATAGATTTCTAGTCAAAATCTGTTACAGAAGACAAAGTCACTATATAATAATAAAGAGGTCTATTTAATTATCAGAGTATAACAATTGTAAACATATATACACCCAACATTGGGACATCTAAATATGTAAGTGTAAAACTATTAACAGAACTTCTGAGAGAAATAAACAGCAATACAATAATAGCAGACCTTCAATACTCCACTTTCAATAATGAATAAATTATCCAGACAGAAAATCAATAAGGAAACAGTGGTTTTGAATAACATTATAAGTCAAATGGACCCAACAGAACATTTCAGCCAGCAGCAAAATACACGTTCTTCTCATGTGTACATGGAACATTTTCCAGGATATATCATATGTTGGGTCATAAAACTAGTCTTAATAAATTTAAAAGGATTAAATAAATATCAAGTATCTTTTCTGACCACAATGGTATGAAATTCAAAACCAGTAACAGGGGTTGCCTGGGTGGCTCAGTCAGTTAAGCATCCAACTCTTGATTTCAGCTCAGGGTTGTGAGATTGAGCCCCATGTTAGGCTCAGTACTTGGTGTAAAGCCTACTTAAGATTCTCTTTCTCCCCCTCTGCCCCTCCCCCCTCTTGCACAAGTGCTCTCATCTTCTCTCTCTCTCTCTCTCTCTCTCCCCCCCCAAAAAAATATCAATAACAAGATAAAAACTGAAAAACTCTCACACATATAGAAATTAAACACACTCCTGAGGAACTAATTGGTGAAAGAAGAATTCAAAAGGAAAAACAAAAAAGTATCTTGAGGCAAATAATAACAGAACCACAACATACTAAAATTTATAGGATGCAGGAAAGCAATTCTTTTTTTTAATAAAGATTTTTTTTATTTATTCACAAGAGACACAGACTCCCACGGGGAGCCTGATGCAGGACTCTATTGGGGCTCCAGGATCACACCATGAGCCACCCAGGGATCCCAGGAAGGCAATTCTTAGAGAAAAGTTTAGAGTGCTAAATATCTATATTAGGGGTAAAAAATCTCAAACAACCTAACTTTAAAAATAAAGGGACTAGAAAAAGAACAAACTAAGCCCAAAGTTAACAGAAGGAAAGAAATAATAAAGATTTTAACACATATAAATGAAAGACCAGAAAAACAATAGAAACAGCAATGAAACTTTTTTTCAAAAAAAAAAAAAAAAAAAAAAGAGGGATCCCTGGATGGCTCAGTGGTTTGGCGCCTGCCTTTGGCCCCGGGTGCGATCCTGGAGTCCCGGGATCGAGTCCCACATCAGGCTCCCGGCATGGAGCCTGCTTCTCCCTCTGCCTTTGTCTCTGCCTCTCTCTATCATAAATAAATAAATAAATAAATAAATAAATAAATAAATAAATAAATAAATAAATAAATAAATAAATAAATAAATAATCTTTTTTTTTAAAAAAAGGAAAACTGAGAAACACTTAGCTAGACTAACATAGGACAAAAAGGGACTCAGATAAATAAAACAATAAATCAAAGAGGAGATATTACAACCAATCTTACAGAAATACAAAGGATAAGAGACCATAATGACCAAGTATGCACACAAACAAACTGGACAACCTCAAAGAAATAAATTCCTAGAAACATATGACCTACCAAGAATGAATCATAAAGAAAGAGAAAATCTGAACAGAGTAATTATTAGTGAAGAGAATGAAGTAGTAATCAAAACTTCTACAAAGAAAAGCCTGGGACCAGATGGTTTCATGGGTGAATTTTGCCAATCCTTAGCAACCCTTTCCAAAAAATTAGGGAGGGAGCACTTCCAAACTTATTTAACAAGTCCAGCATTACCCTCAAACCAAAGCCAGATAAGGCCACTGCAAGCAAAGAAACTTACAGGCCAAAACCCCTGATTAACAGAGATGTAAAAAATCCCCAACAAAATATAAGCAAACTGAACTCAACATCATATTAAAAGGACCATATACTATGATCAAGTGGGATTCATCCCTGGGATGCAAGAATGGTTCACCACAATAAATTAATGAATTTGATATACCCACTAATAGAATAAAGGATAAAAATCATATGATGATCTCAATAAATACAGAAAAAGCATTTGATGAAAATTCAGTATGCTTTCAGGATAAAAGCTCAACAAATTAAATATAAAAGCAATGTACCTCCACATAATAAAGGCTGCATATAACAAGTCTATAGTCAACATGACACTCAACAGCGAAAAACTGAAAGCTTTCCCTTAAAATTAGGAATAAGACAGGGGTGCCTAACCAGAGGGGAGGGGGTTGAAGGACAGGGAAATGGGTGAAGGGGAATGTGAGATACAGGTTTTCAGTTTTAAGTTATGGAGTAAAGAAGTCATGGAAATAAAAGGTATAGGATAGGGAAAAGAGTTAAAGGTGTTACAATAGTGATAACTACAGTAGCATGGTGACAGCTGGTAGATACACTGGTGGTGAGCAAAGCATCATGTACTGAGTTGTTGGTCACTGTGTTGTATACCTGAAACTAAAATAACATCAGGTGTCAACTATACTTGAATAAATCAGAGGGCTCCACTCTAAAAAAAACAAAACAAAACAAAACAAAAAACAAAAAACAAAAAACAAAAACAAAAAACACAAGACAAGGGTGCCCACTTGTAATAAACAGATTAAAGTCCTAGCCATAGTAATTAGGCAAGAAAAAGAAATAAAAGTCATCCAAATTGTACAGGAATAACTTAAACAGTATTGTTTGAAGATGACATAATCTTATGTATATTGTTTTCTTATCCTGAAGATTGTGACAAAACAAAATTGTTAGAATAAATTCAGTGAAGTTGCAGTATACAAAATCGATACACAAAAATCAGTTGTATTTATATACACTAACAAGTGATCGAAAATTAAGATAATAATCTGAATTACAATCACTAAAAAGAATAAAATGCTTAGAAACAAATTTAACCAAGGAAATGAAAGATGTAAATACTAAAAATACAAAACACTGATAAAAGAAACTGAAAAAGAAAAAAATAAATGGAAAGATACAGGTTTATGGTTTGGAAAAATTAATCTTGTTAAGATATCCATACTGCCTAAGGCATTCAGCTTATCTAATTAATCCTTATCAATATTCCAATGATATTTTTTACAGAAATAGAACAAATAATACTAAAATTTGTACAGAATCATGAAAAGCCCTGACAAACCAAAGCAGTGTGAGACAGAAGGACAAAGATGGAGGTATCACACTTCCTGATTTCAAACTATACTATAGAGTTGTAGTAATGAAAACAGTATGTAATGGAATAAAAACAGATGCACAGAACAATGGAGCAGAAAAGAGCACATAAATAAACCCACACATATACAGTCAACTAATCTTTGAAAAGGCTGTGAGGAATAGGATATTCTCTTCAATAAATGGGGCTGAGAAAACTGGATATCCATATGCAGAATGAAATTGAACTTAAACTTGTGTCTAAACAAAAATTAATTCTAAATGGATTAAAGACTTAAGTTTCATACCTGACAAGGTAAAACTCCTAAAGGAAAACATAGGGGAAAACCTCCTTTACTTTGGTCCTGGCTGCGATTTCACGGATAGGGCATTAGAAGCACAGGCAACAAAAGTAAAAATAAACAAGTGGGACTACATCAAACTAAAAAGCTTCTGTATAGCAAGTAAAATAAAATGGCAGCCTATGAAATGGATGGAAACATTTGCAAACCATTCATCTGGTCAAGAGTTATTATCTAAAGTATATAAGGAGTTTATGAAACTCAGTAGCAAAACACAACATGATTAAAAATTGGGCAAGACCTGAGCATACATTTTTCCAAAGATGATATACAAATGGTCACACATATGAAAAGCTGCTCAATGTCACTCATCAGGGAAATGCAAATCAAAACCACACTGAGAGAGAAGTTTACCAGTCTGGATGGCTATTATCAAAAAGACAAGTGTTGGTGAGGGTATGATGAAAAGGGTACCCTTGGACAGTGTTGGTGAGAACATGAGCTGATTCAGCTATTATGGAAAACATTAACAATTTCACCCCAAAATTGAACATATAATTGCCTTATAATCCGGCAATCACAATTCTGGGTATGTATACCAAGGAAATTATATCAAGGTCTTGAAGAGGTATCTGCACCTTCATGTTCATTGTACCCTTATTCACCACAGCAAAGACTCAAAAACAATCTAAGTGTCCAGAGGTGGATGAATGGACAAACCTGGAGGACACTGTGCTAAGTGAAATAAGCCAAAAACAGAGAGACATATATCACATGATCTCTCATATATGTTGAGTCCAGAAAAGTCAAACTTTCAGAAGCCATTAGTAGAATGGTGACAATTAATAATACTGCATTTTACACTTGAAACTTGCTAAAAGGGTAATCTTAAGTGTTCTCAACACACACGCACACACACACATACACACACACGGTAACTACATGAGGTGATGGATGTGTTAGTTCGATTGTAGTAATTATTTTGCAATGTATAGGTATATAAAATCATCATGTTGTATAACTTAAATAGATACAATTTTTTGTCAATTATACTTCACTAAAGCTGGGGGAAAAACACAAACCAAATATTCTAGTATCATTTTTGTAATAGATTGCAGAAAAAATAATTTTACATAATTTTTAAAGCTCACAAATGGTGGGCCGTCACATATTCTGATCTAGAAGGAGACCAGGGATCATCGGGTCCAACTTTTTCATCACTTACATGAAAAACTAATGTTACTTGAGTAACATGATGAAAATCATGGAGATGGGTAATATAGGAGTTGGCAAAAGATGCACATTTTCTAGGGCAGCCCCGGTGGCTCAGCAATTTAGTGCCACCTTCAGCCCAGGGCCTGATTCTGGAGACCCGGGATCAAGTCCCACGTCGGGCTTCCTGCGTGGAGCCTGCTTCTCCCTCTGCCCTGTGTCTCTCATGAATAAATAAATAAAATCTTAAAAAAAAAAAAGATGCACATTTTCTGATACCTCTCTTGCCTCCTAGAACCAATGATGTCATTCAAAGACATGGTTCACTCTTCCACTTCTTCACTTGGGTAATTTTTGCTGGGAGTCTGGTATTAAAATACAGTTTGTGCACCAAGTTGCATTGTCTGGTTATCTACTTTTCTCTTTACCTTTGCTTATGCATTTTAAGAATGTCTAAGTATTGTGTTAATAAAACTAAATGGAAATAAATAAGGCCATTTGAAAAATTAAAACATAAGTCCAAAGATAAAATGCTATCTTTCTAAGTTAAACGCAGGCAAACATTGTCTTATGTACCTACAACCTTGCCCTTAACACAGTAAGGGCTCATTAATTATCTGTGGAAATGGATGGAAGTGAAACACTTCTGTAACTTCAGTGGATGGCAGGGTTCAATGACAAGGTGATTTTCCCCAAAGCTTCCATCTTGATCATCTTCAACAGCCCTTTAATATCCTGACTCTCATCTCTTGTAATTAGCAGAAACTATTAGAAGCAATAGACTGGGCCAATCTGGCTGAACTGCATTACTACCCCATCTTAGAGAATAGCATAGAGTATTGATGTAACAGATTTGTAGAAAGAAACCTTAGGAACATGTACTTAGTGGTTGCGGTGACATACCCTGCTCCTCATTCCCCAAACTGGGAAGCAGAAGAATCATAAACACCAAATAGATGGAAATAGAAATTCACAAGTCAGCATAAAAAGGCAAATTGGCTACCTAATCAGTGTATTCATCCCCAACTATACTACTATCTAATGAAAGAATGTGGTATTCAAAAGGTCATCTATGGATTCATAGAAGAAAAGAGAGCCTCCAAAGGAGAAAAGTAGGTGGAATTCATTCCAACACTGAATGAAGGAGTCTTAGTCAATGGGCTGTAGTCTCATTTGACGAGTGGCCATTCTATGCCAGGCTGTGGAGAGATGACTGATATAAAGTAGATGGGGTCCTTACCCTCAAGGCATTTATAGTCTTTGCTGGGAGAACTCTGTCCTTTGATGCCACTGGTGATGCTGCCTCTGTTGGGCTAACAGCCTGCTGCCATGAAAAAATTCTTTCTATCTAACTCTTTTTGATTTCCAGTATATTAATTTTCTTTCTCATTATATTCCCTTTCTATATAGACTTTCTAAAGGGAGGGAAGATGTAGCTCTCTCGATCTACACACCACTTATTTTTCATTGCAAATTTACAAATTGGTATTTTTAATGTAAACCTTAATCTCATGAGTTTGGTTACAGGGAGTCTGCAATTGATAGATAAAACCTCTCTTGCTGAGCTGATAGAATCAGCTGCCTAAGACTGAAGTTATGAGAGACATTCTGTGAAGACTCTAAGGAAAATACTAACCCCATGAATAATCACTATAACATCTATAAATTTCCATGCCTAGATTGTAGAATAATGAATTGGCAAAGGTTTATATTTATAGTTAGAGAAATGGGTCAATTCTTTCAGCACTCCATTTAACACATTTATAAGAGATCGTGGGAACTGAGCCACTTCATTTAATCCTAAGATATTATCATACATCAATATTTTATTTTCAAGAAACATTTAAAGATTCTAGTTTCAGATGAGCTACAGCAGCACTGAGGCTCCACGTAAAAGGTGAAGTCAACCTTCTTGGGTTTGTAGTGATATAATACTGTCAATAAAATTTTCTCCATTTTTTAGGAACTTATGCCAAAATACAAACATTTACATTCTGAATAAATGCTTTTGAGGTTCTGGACAGATTTTTTTAAAGTTCATTGCATTTCAAGACTTTCTGTGAGTACTCTGTTGAATTTGAAACTGTAGTCTTTTAGTTTTAATGCCATGAATTTCAAAGTATTTTTACACCTAGCTATATGAAATTGAATTAGGGGAAAATTTCTACTTGCCATCGTGTTTATGATTTGCAGGAGTCAGAATTTCTTTTCCCTGGGATGCAATTCGACAGAGGTGCATTATCATCCTAGTGCTGTTACTCTTAGCCAGCAGAAGATGGGAAGTTACATAGCCTCTCTTATCCTTGAGTCCTCATGTATAAAGTAGGAAGAAGAGCAGCCAGCCCATGACACTGTACATAGGTGTAGCAAAATAATATCAGTAAAAGTGGCTTGAATATACATAGCAACAACTAACAAGCACTGAGTGCTTACTGTGGTTCTGCTTAGTAAGTGCACAAATATTAGTAGATATTGTTAAATTCTGCATGGGGATTTTTTTTTTTGAGCTATCCCATTATTTAGCATTTCCATTCAGAATATAGGTATGCTTTGGTAGCAAGAAACTACTTTCAAAATAAAATAGTCTACTATTACTTTTGCTAACTTCATAGTGACTTAATACAATTTCATTTCATCATAATGTAGTGGGTCCATTTATAGGCCTAAGCTCATTGTTATAACTATATAAAGCAGAAACTATGTCATTCTAGTTTACTTATTAAGTAAGAAGATCATATTTATACCAATTCCTCAATGGATCCTCCCTTAAAACCTAGTTTATAACCAGGCCTTCAATATCACTCATCTGAGTTTGGGTCACCACTTTCCGTCTCTGTCTCCAATCAGCCTCTTAACAGTGCATTCTTTCTTTTTTTAATAATCCAATTAAAAAATGGACAGAAGACAGCAACAGACATTTCTCCAAAGAAGACATCCAGATGGTCCACAGACACATGAAAAGATGCTCAACATCACTCATCATCAGGAAAATGCAAATCAAAACTACAATGAGATATCACCTCACACCTGTCAGGTTGGCTAAAATTAATAACACAAGAAACAACAGATGTTGGTAAGAGGAACGGTCTTACACTGTTAGTGGGAATACACACTGGTGCAGCCACTACGGAAAACAATATGGCGGTTCCTCAAAAAGTTAAAAATAGGATTACCCTATGACCCAGCAATTGCAGTAATGAGTATTTACCCCAACAATTCAAAATCACTAATTCAAAGGGATACATGCACCCCTATGTTTCTTACGGGACTACTAACAATTGCCAATTTATGCAAGTAGCCCTCATTTCCATTGATTAATAAGTGGATAAAGATGTGTACACACACGCACACACATACACTGAAATACTATTCAGCCATAAAAAGAATGAAATCTTGCCATTTGCAACAACACAGATGGAGCTAAAGAGTATAATGCTAAGCAAAAGAAGTCAGTCAGAGAAAGACAAATACCATGCAGTTTCATCCATATGTGTAACTTAAGTAACCAGATGAACAAAGGAAAAAAAAAGAGACAGATAAAACAAGAAATACTCTTAACTATAGAGAACAAACTGATGGTTGCTAGAGGGGATGTGGGTTGGGGAATGGGTAAAACAGGTGATGTGGATTATGATGTACACTTATGATGAGCAGAGTCATGTACAGAATTATTGAATCACTATATTGTACACCTGAAGCTAATGTAACACTATATGTTAACAATACTGGAATTAAAGTTTTACCTAAATAAAAAATCATTCTTTAATCTTTAGACACTGTAAGTTTCACTCTTGGCATAAATAATTCAAAGCTTCTCATTTCCCTTAGGATACAATGTGAAGTTCCTAACATGGCTTACAAGATATTGGATGACCTGGACCTTGCACCTCCTGTGTGACATCCGAGGAAACAGTTTACAGGTCCCCTCTTGTAGGAAGCTATGTCTTTCTTCTCCTCCTTATGCACTCTGCTCTATCTTAAGTCCCCTGTTCTAGGCTCCAAAAAAATTCGATTCCTTTATTGTCATACTACTTGCCATTCTTTATTGTTATTGCTTGGTTGTCTGACTGTTCAGCTACACTGCCAGCTCTTGAGGACATGCACATCTGTCCAGTTTACCAGTTCTCACAATAGCCACCACACTGTCTGAGCCAGAGTAGACACTATAGTAGTTGCTAGAATAAGGAAGAAGGGAGGAGCTGAAAACTATGCTCAGAAATAGTACTGGTTGATCAGAAATCTTAATATAAAATAGTATTTATAATACGGTTAATTTTATTCATAAAGTTTAATCTGAAAATTTTGATTTACTCTGGAAAGCAGCTATACTAACCGCTGTCCCACTAATGCCAGGTAAATGTTCATTTACTCCGTCCTCTGTCTGAACACCTAAAGTGCTTACTGATCAATGAAATTTCCACTGAACTTAATTCTCTGGCTTAGGCTTTGTAGACTAAGTTTCAAAATAAAACTTGCAAACTGCTACGCTAATTAATACCCTAAATACTGTATTTAAATAAATACTGTATCCTTGAATTTCAACTGAAGTAAACTCTAAATACTGTATCCTTGAAGTTCAACTGAAATAACCTCTAAATACTGTATCCTTGAAGTTCAATTGAAATAAACTCCTCACCAATACAGTGACCCTTCTCTAGACTGAAATTTTGATGTTTAATTAATTTGAAATTTTTGACTAATTTGGCTTTTTCCCCTAAGAACTCTTTGCTGTATGGAATTATGGAGAACCTAAGACATCTCATCACTGATTCAGTGATTATAGATTTGCTAGTTCTGAAGAGTTTCATGAAACATTAGCCAAGACTTCCAGGATGTATGGCAAGATGATGCTAGAACACCCCAAAGTGTTAAGAACCAACTTTATAAGCCATTGACATAACATCCTTCAGCCCTTCAGACTCGCAGAGCTTTACCACTTCAAAACTGATTTCCACAGCCATTCTGAGATACTCAGCTTTATTTCGGGAAACTTGACCTTATAGGACATTACATTTTGTAACCAGAATTGAATAGGATGCACAGACTCTTTTAATTAACATAATATTTACATATAATCCTAGCAGCCAAAATTTATTGAGTGCCCACTGTGTGCCAGATGCTTTAATTATAGTATCTCTCTTCATCTCCTGAAAACCCTATGTGGTTAGTCCGATCTCAGAGTTTGGCAGACATTTTCTGTAAAGGGTCAGAAAGGAAATATGTTAGGCTTTTCAGGCTGCACAGTCTGTGTTGCTATATTCCTCAGCTCTGCAGTTATGGCAGGAAAGCAACTGTAGATAATGCATAAATGAGTAGGCATGTCTCCTTCCCATCAAACTTTTTTTCTTATGAGCATTGACATTTTAATTTCATACATTTTTTTGTGTGCGTCAAGAATTTTTTTTTCTTTTTTCATTTTGTTTCAATTACTTTAAAACATAAAAACCATTCTTTGTTCATGAACCTTAAAACACAGAACGGGCTAGATTTGGCCCAGGGAAGGCCATGATTTGCCAACCTCTGCATTATCAAAATATTTGGAGCAGAGGATTGAAGCTCAGAGAGACAGTTACTAATAAGCAGAGAGATAATTCTGACTAGATGGCTCCTTCTCCTTTTGATTCATGTGCTCTGTGTTACAGTTTATACTTAATATAAAGGCTAAAATCTTCCCTAACCAAGATCTTAACATGACTGACAAATAAGTGGATTATGAACGAGCTGATAGCTTTCTTCTTCAAGTAACAATGAATTCAGCCACAGACTATTATCTTTAAGGGGAGCTTTTTGTCTCATTTGGAAAGGAAATGGTTCCAGCAAATCAAAACTAATAAATTATGCTTATATTTATTTATTGGTCCTTAAAATGAATAGTTAGTTTACCTATCACTCTATATTTTATTTATATATTCTAGAATTGGTAAGCAACTATTTTGGTTAAAAACTCAAGAGACTATTTGGACCAACTTCTACAGAAAAGGAGGAATATAAAGGAAGGAAGAAAAAGTGTGGGAAATCAAGTATAAATTAGGTTCCAGGGATGCCTGGGTGGCTCAGCAGTTGAGCATCTGCCTTTGGCTCAGGGCATGATCCTGGAGTCCTGGGATTGAGTCCCACATTAGGCTTCCTGCATGGAGCCTGCTTTTCCCTCTGTCTATGTCTCTGGCCCCGCCCCTGTATCTCTCATGAATAAATAAGTAATAAAATCTTTAAAAATAAATAAATAAATAATGTTCCATTTTAATATTGTCTTTTAAATTTGTGTCTCGTAAAATTCAAAAGCAATGTCTTTCCAGCTTCCAAGACAAAGCTCTATTTTTTTTTTTTCCAATCAGAAACTGCAAGCACCATGAATTAATCACTAGGCCTTATTTATTAAATGGGTATGATGTCAGGCAACACAATTCCAAGGAAGAGAATAAGAAGGAAAGTAGAGGAGAAGAAAAAGGAAAGGATGCTTTGGCCCTGAGAGGTGAAGTTAGATACACATGGATCTGGAACACATTGCTTAGAAGAGATGAGGGAGGAAACAAAGTCTGGAAATTGAAAACAATTCTAGATTGGAAGAGGGGAAATGTCAAGGGCTTCATAAACCAATTAAACTTGGGGCGCTTGGGTGGCTTATGATCTCAGGGTTGTTGGCGGGGGTAGGGGGGACTTGGGGCTTTCTCTTGCTCTCAAAGAAAAAATCTTAGAAAAAAGAAATTAAGTTTGTAAATCTTTGTAAAGAAACTTCAACTATGTATGGTGATGATGTGCACTTTAGTTGTGATCATTTCACAATGCTCAGGGATATCAAATTGTTCTGTTGTACATATGAAACAAATATAATGTTACATGTCAATTATACCTCAATTAAAAACAACATCAACAAGTTGAGCTTGAGGTTAAAGAATAAGGGTAGTACCCTCAACAGTGTCTATGGGAAAAGAGAGCTTAGACAATTCTTTATACAGTTAGTTAAATTAGTAGATGAATAAGATAAATATAATTCCATTTTTTTTTTAAGATCTAACTCTCCACCTGGCACTGTCTTATGTGTTTTTCACATACAATTTAATCTTTAGGACAACTCTATGAATTAGGTCCTGGAATTAGCTCCATTTTATAAATGAAGGTACTGAGGTACAAGAAGTTAAGTAACTGCCCCTAAATCACCCAGTGGGTAAAAGATAAAGAAGGGATTAACTCAGGCCTGTCTAATGACAAAGTCTGCATTCTTAATTGCTATGCTAAACTGCTTCTCATTCGTATTAATGAATATGAAATTGAAGTAGAGTGGTGTCACGATTTAATATTTTATGTGAGTAATGGACTAATATAATTTTAATAGCACTCACACACACAACTTTTCACTCAGTTCCACAATTTCCCCATGTAGTAGCTTAGGATTATCTTCTTCTAAGTATATCAGTGATGAAATTTATGTCCAAAGAAGTGACCTGTTCAAGGTTACAAGGCTGGAAAATATTGGCATGGCAGAAGGGAAAGAGCTGGTTGTATCTATGTATCTGGGAACTCTGGCTCTGCTACTTCCTAAATGAATGCTTTGGGACAAACAAAACCTTTCCAATTCCAGCACCTACAAGTGAAAAATGGAGATAGAATTTTTACTTCTCAGAGTCTTTTACAGCATAAAACTCTATAACCTACACAAGTGCCTTTGGTAAATGTAGGCATGCAACAAATGCAAATTTCCTTCAGCTGCCTGTGATACTGGGTGTCTAAAAAACAAAACAAACAAAAACTGAGTATACACATATCAAACCATCATGTTGTACATATACTTTAATTATATACATTATTTATTTGTCAATTATACTTCAATAAACCTAGAAAAAAAGTCCTTAAAAAGAGTTTAAAATCTAGGGTCTTTATTCAATGATGCCCTTAGCCATTGTGACTAAGGCTAAGCCACAGTGCCCTAAGCCACTATGACTTAGTATCGACAGACTGCATCCACTTGTATCCATGGGTTGATTAACTAACTGGCTTGGGTGTGGGGTGGGGGTACACCTTGTGTAATGTCAACATGAACTGAGAAGACCTGTATGCTCATCAGAGATATTTTCACCAATAACCCAGAACTGGCCCCAGCAAACCACCCAGCACAACTACAAGATTAGATCAGTATCTTTTCAAACAGTTTGTAAAAGGAGAAAACACTTTTTTCAGAGATGGTATTGAAAAGCTTTGAGTTAAAAATAAAACAGGAAAATAGGGTCTTCCAAAGAGTTCTCATAGCAAAAAAAAGGAATCAACAGAATTGGGATCCTTAGTCAAAAATCATGCGGAGGGCTAACAAATTAAACAGAATTTTTCAGAGTTTGTATCCAATGTGTATAATGAACCTCCAAAAATGGACTAACACACAGAGCATTTTCCAAGCCTTATATGACCAGAGACTTTTTTAATTGGGCATTTTATAGGACTAATGTTCTATAGAATGCATTTTGGAAAATTTCACTGCAGCGGAAATAAGATGAGCTAACAAGAACTCTAACTCCTCATTTTAATCAGTGCAATATAATTAAGTAATTACCAAACACCCATAATGTGCCCAATTCTGTACGAGGAGGACACACACACACACACACACACACACACACACAAGAACTCACTGCATGGCTTTTTCCTTAGGAGGAAAAAAATAGATGTGTCATGTAAAAGAGCAATGGTATAAGATCAGAAAATGGGATCCAAGGGGCCAGACTGCTTCGATTCTGACTACGAGTATATCACTCCCTGATTAAAACACATTTTGTATAGCAAATGTTGGACACCTGAAAAATATCAGTAAAAAAGAAGTGGACTAAAAACACATTTATCTTAGAATCCATATTGAAATTTTATTCATTTCTGGGGGGAAAAAAACTAAGGGCACTTGTTTTGATCTTCAATCTCACACAACCATAAACACCCTGAGATTACCATTCAATGTTTTTTACTATGTTGGAGGTACAATGGGTCTCAGAAATAAAAAGCCTAGTTGGTTCTCCTCTGGACAAACAGTAAACATGACAGTGCTCCCCAGGGTACCACATAATGCTTACTAGAAAAATAAACCCTCAGAACAGGCAACCAAACCCAGAAGCTTCAAAATAAAGTTAATTTCAGGTAGGCAGAAAAATGTTTCTTCCATCCTGGGATCCAGCTGGGAACAGAGAACAGCCCACATGGTCCAAATGAAAATGTGTGAAAACTGTTAGTTCTACTATGCTAGATATTATACGTGCCAAGTGATGAACTCAAAACTACTGGTTTCCTTAGGTCTTTGAAACAGACTCACAAAACACAGTGAAAGAAAATACAGTGGCAGAAAACTTCCAGGAGTTCTACCCAAATGACCATTTCCAAACTGTTTCTTATCATGACAACTTTCCTGACATATGCCTATATTGACAAAATATTCTGAGGCATACAACTGAGTGTCAAGATCCACCCTGTATAGCTTTTTTATGCTTCTGAGTCCTCTTTATCCTCATGTAATGTTTTGAGAATTTATCCTACCTCAGTTTCATATGCCTTCAAATCAGGATCATCACCACCACCATATATGGTCCAGGTGCAGGGTCTGGAATTTAGCACGTATAATCTGTAGTCACTAAACTGCCAACAATGAAGATAAATAAACATATGTGTACACACACACACACACACACACACACACACACACATATACACACACACGTATCCTCTTTGTGGAGCTAAGATTTCAAGAAGCTAAGTAACATGCCTAAGGCCACCCAGGTAAGGAAAGTTAAAATCACAGATAGGTCCCTCCCGCCCCACCACCTACAGTCTTTCCAACCAGGCAGTTTGCCTGAGCTTTTCACTACCTCTCTCCCAGAGAGATTTTAGTCTTCACTTCTTCTCTTTGTGTCTGTTATTTCAGGCCCCATCGGTCTTCTTTTCTAACTCTGTCTAGCTACATTGCTAGACCTTCTTACTACCCTCCAGCTCACTCTTTCTTAGACTCTGAAGTCCAAGTCCATTTGCTTTAGAAGTACCTTTCAGCCAATGGGCAACTCCCAGGCTCCAGTCCAGGCCGTAGATACAATAGGAATACCTTGGAGTGGAATATGGGAACCTGCATTTTGATTAAGCTCCCCAAGAGATTAGTCTAAGTAACTTCTTCATTTTACTTCTTACCTCAGAATGTACTGTGAGTTTATCCTGTTCTATTTTCCTTCTAGAAGGTAAACTCAACACAAGCATAGTTTTTTGTCGCTTTTCTTCACTCCTACCTCTCTCTACTAGCATCTGAGTGGTCAATAAATATTTGTTGAATAAATAAAGGAAAGGGGATCATTCTATATTTAAACTCCATCTGCAGCAGACTCCCACTGACTGGTCCTGTCAGCAATCTAAATGCTCTATCAATCATTTTTCATCATCCTTCTTTTATGTAATATTGTCAACTCAAAAGTATGTCACATTGTTCCTCACTTTCATCCTTACAGATGCCCTGAGAAGACATGCATGCATATCCACAAATTAATGATTGATAAACCCAAAGCACAATTAGTAAATTAGTAATCTGTTCCCTAGATGAAAGAACTGGTTGGAACTCAGCACTGATTTCATATTTCACTTTTTCCTCACAATGCCAAGCAGATTTGCATCATAACCAACTACTTCTTTGAGTTTGGGCAATGACTCTTAAAGTACAGTCCCCCACCATCAACATTACTTGAGTATTTGTTGCAAACCCAAATATTTAGACATGACCCCAGACATCGTAAGTCAGAAACTCTTGAGAATGAGCCCAGTGATTTATTTTAACAAGCCTTCTAAGTGACTCTGGTGCACGTTCAAGTTTAGAGCCACTGAGTTAGAAAAACAAAACAAAACAAAAGACAGTGTTAAAATGGAAAAGCTTTTTCTAAGGAAGAATGCACTAAGCAATCATCACTGACAATCAACACAGAGAAAGAACTTTATAAAATTAGCAGACATCATAACAGAAGGAGATGATGTGGTAAAATATTTGGCACAGTTTCTGTCACATGGTAAATGCTAAAAAAATGTTAGGAAGAATTGATAACAGAACAAATGAGGGTAAACAAATGTTTAAAAAGAGAGTAACCACAGATTGTAAAAAAAAAAAACAAAACTGCGGGATCCCTGGGTGGCGCAGAGGTTTGGCGCCTGCCTTTGGCCCAGGGCGCGATCCTGGAGACCCGGGATTGAATCCCACGTCGGGCTCCCTGCATGGAGCCTGCTTCTCCCTCTGCCTATATCTCTGCCTCTCTCTCTCTCTCTATCATAAATAAATAAAAATTTTTAAAAAAACATAAAATTAAAAAAAAAACTGCTATGAAAAACTACATGCCAACAAATTGGAGAACCTACAAGAATTGGATAAATTTCTAGAAACATACAATCTTCCAAAACTGAATCAGAAAGAAATAGAAAATCTGAATAGACCAATTATTGGAAATGAAATTGAATCACGGGTAACTGGGTGATGGGCACTGAAGAGGGCACTTTATGAGTATTATATTATATGTTGGCAAATTAAATTTAATAAAAAATGTAAAAAATTAAAAATAAAATCCTAAACCCTAGAATCTAAAACTTTTAGTCACCCTAACTCTTGGAGGATATATAGCATCCCCTAGAAATATGTGGGGTATGAGAATAACCAAAGTTAAGACATGGAAACATGAAGGGCTCTTCTACCTGCTGAATTTAAAGCTATTGTAGGCCTCTGTGACAATAAATAGTATCTGGGAGTTCCCTTCAATTCAGGAATATAATTCTATGCTTGTTGATCACTGGGGGGAAAAAATCTACCAAAAGACAAGTTAAGGACAAGAAAGATTAACAGGTGAATTCTAGCAAATATTTAAATATGAATTAATTTCTATTCTCCTCAAACTATTCCCAAAAATAGAAGGAAGAGAAGCTCCCAAATTTATTCTATGAGTCCAGCATTACCCTGATACCAAACCAAAGACACTACAAAAAAAAAAAAGAAAGAAAAAAAAACTACACACCAATATCCCTGATAAACATACATGCAAAAATTCTCAATAAAAATGTTAACAAATCACATTTAACAATACATTAAAAGTGTCATTCACCATGATCAGGTGGGATTTATTCTGAGAATGCAAGGATTGCTCAAAATTCACAAATTAATTAATGGGAAAATCCACTTTAACAAACTTAAAATTCATATAATCATCCAAATAGATGCAGAAACGGCATTTGACAAAATTCAACATCTGTTCATTATAAAAACTTTCAATAAAGTAGGTTTAGAAGAAATATACATCAGCATAATAAAGGCCATATATATATATGGCCTTTATATATATATATATATATATATATATATATATATATATATATATATATATATAACACAGCTAAAATTATTCTCAGTGGTGAAAAACAGAGCTTTTCCCATAAGGTCAAGAACAAGTCAAGGATGTCCACTCTCACCACTGTTATGTAACATAGAACTGGAACTCCTGGCCTCAGCAATCAGAGTAGAAATAAAAGTTATCCAAATTGGCAAAGAAGAAGTACAACTGTCACTATTTGCAAATGGCATACCATACAAAAAACCCTCAAGACTCCATCAAACAAAACAAAACATAACAAAAACAAAACACTGGAATAAGTAAATTCAGTGAAGTGGCAGGAAATAAAATTAATGTATATAAATCTGTTGCATTTATGTACATAAACAATGAAGTAGCAGAAAAAGAAGTTAAAGCGATTTCATTTACAATTGCACCAAAAAGAATAAAATACCTAAAAATATAAATTTCACCAAGTAGGTGAAAGACCCAAATATACAATGATGAAAGAAATTGAACATGATGCAGACAAATGGAAAGATATAACACAATCATGGACTGCAAGAATTGTTAAAATGTCCATACTACCCAAAGCAATATACAGATTCAATGCAATTGCCAACAAAATACCAACCTTATCTTTCACAGAACTAGAATAATCCTCAAATTTATATGGAACCAAAAAAAACAAATTTATATGGAATAGTCCACCTTGAGAAAGAAGAACTAAGCTGGAGGTATCACAATTCCAGATTTCAATATATACTACAAAGCTATTCTAAACAAAACAAGATGGCACTAGCACAAAAAGAGACACAGATCAGGAACAGCATAAAGAGCCCAGAAATAAAACCTTATTTTCATGGTCAGTCTATGACAAAGAAGGCCAGAATATGTCATGAGGGAAAAGACAGTCTCCCCAACAAATGGTACTGGGAAAACTGGACAGGTACATGCAAAAGAAAGAAATTAGATCACTTTCTTATACCATACACAAAAATAAACTAAAAATGGATGAAAGACCTAAATATGAGACCTGAAACCATAATATTCCTGCAAGATAATATAGGCAGTAATCTCTTTGACAGGCTTTTTTTCTAGGCAAATCTCCTCAGGCAAGGGAAACAAAAACAAAAATAAATTGTTGAGACTAGACCAAAATTAAAAAAACAAAAATAAAAACATTGGCACAGAAGAGGAAACACTATCAACAAAAGGAAAAGCAACCTACTGAATGAAAGAAGATATATGCAAATGATACATGTAAGAAGCGTTTAATATCCAAAATATATTAAGAACTGATAAAACTCAGTAACAAAAAAATAATTAAAAACTGAGATTTGAATACACATTTTTCTCAAAGATGACATACAGATGACCAAGAGATGAATGAAAAGATGCTCACATCACTAACCATTAGGAAAATGTTAAAGCAAAAATCAAAATGAGTTACCACGTTATATTTGGTAGAATGTCTATTATCTAACAGACAAGAAATAGCAAGTGTTGGCAAGGATGTGAAGAAAAAGGAACCCTCATGCATTGTTGGTGGAAATACAAATTGGTACAGCCACTGTGAAAAAAAGTGTGGAGATTCCTTCAAAAATTAAAAATAGAAATACCTTATGACCCAGTAAATCCACTACTGAATTTTATCCAAAGAAAACAAAAACACTAATTCAAAAAGATATGTTTACCCCTATGTTTATTGCAGCATTATTTACAATAGCTAACATATGGAAGTAACCTAAGTTTCCAATGTCAGATGGATGGATAAAGAAGATATAGTATGTATGTACACACACACACACACACACACACACAGCCCTATATACACATACACAATGGAATATTAGTTATTAAAAAGAATGAGATCTTGCCATTTGTAACAATATGGACAGAACCAGAGGGTGTTATGCTACATAAAATAAATCATACTGAGATAGATAAACCACATGTTTTCATGCATATTTGAAATCTACAAACAAACAAACAAATGGACAAACAGAAAGTAGACACAGACCCACGAATACAGTAAACAAACTGGTGGTTGCCAAAGGCGAAGATGTTGGGGAATGGGCAAAATAAGTAAAGAGGAGTGGAGATATGGGCTTCCAGTTATGGAATGATTAAGTCATGGGGATAAATGGTACAGCATAGTCAATGATATTGTAATAGTATTGTAGGGTGACAGATGGTAGCTATTCTTGTGTTGAGCACAGCATGACAAATAAATTTGTGGTATCAATATATTGTACACCTGAAACTAATGTAACATTGTGTGTTAACTATTCTTTAACAATACAAAGAAGCAAAAGAAGAAGAGAGGCAGGAGAATGATATATTAATAATGTCAAACCAGAGTAGAACCAAACTGGGGGCAAAAAAATACAAATTAGTTTTTCAGTTTCTAAATACCAGTTTTGAAAGAAATGAATATGCGGTTCTTCCTTAGGGCCAATGCTGATCACCTTCTCTTCAATAGATTTATATGACCATAGAGAAACAGTAACTACCTTCCCCTACAATCACCATGTGTGAATTTGCTGCTAATTAGTTAAATGTCCCTATTACACACAGTGTTCTCTGGAGAATAACTTAAGAAATGTGGAGGCTCTTTGGGTATAATGGAAAGTGTTCCCTCTTATCCTTCAAGCAACACTAGTGTAATCACCCCAAATATTTTTTGAAGTACATAAAATGGCTAGAATTTTCAGTGACATCATGTACAGAAATATCCAAAAACAATATATTTTCCTTACTTAAGATATTTACCAATTTAATCTATTATTATTAAAAATAAGTATTTTAATTGTAAATATTCAACTAAATGTCTCAGACACTGTAGACAGATAAAACCACAAAAATTTCCTTCTTTAAAGGATAATTTCATTTTCCTTTCTAAAAGAAAAATTAAGAATGAACTTAACCCCCCTCCCAAAAAAAAAACCCCTAACAATTCAGTCAAGAAATGGGCGGAAGACATGAAGAGACATTTCTCCAAAGACCACCTACACATGGCCAACAAGCACCTGAAAAAATGCTCCACATCACTCGTCATCAGGAAAATACAAATCAGAACCACAATGAGGTACCACTTTATACCAATAAGAATGGCTAAAATTAACAAGACAGGAAACAATACATGTTGGTGAGGATGTGGAGAAAGGGGAACCTTCTTACACTGTTGGTGAGAATGAAAACTGGTGTAGCCACTTTGAAAAACAGTGTGGAGATTCCTCCAGAAATTAAAAACAGAGCTACCTTACAATCCATTGATTGCGCTATTGGATATTTACTCCAAAGATACAGACTTCATGAAACGATGGGACACCTGTACCCCAATGTTCATGGTAGCAATGTCCACAATAGCCAACCTGTAGATATATAGAGAGGTGTATCCATATCTATATCTATATAATATACATACAATGGAATATTACTCAGCCATCAGAAAGGATGAATACCTACCATTTGCTTAAATATGGATGGAACTGGAGGGTATTATACTGAGTGAAATAAGGCAATTGGAGAAAGACAATCATCATATGCTCTCACTCATATATGGAATACAAGAAATAGTGAAAGGCACCATAAGAGAATGAGGTGAAACAGAGTGGGAAAAAATTAAGGAGGAAGGCAAACCACGAAACTCCTAACTCCAGGAAACAAACAAAGGTTTGAGGAAGGGGAGAGATGGGGTAATCTGGTGATAGGCATTAAGGAGGGCAAATGATGAGATAAGCACTGGGTATTATACTGTACATTGGCAAATTGAATTTAAATTAAAAAAAAAACCTAACACATACACACAAAAGAATTAATATAAACCACACACAGAGAATCAGAGTAAAGGATTAAAAACATCCCTTGGCCCAAACCAGTAATTATGCAATTGAGTATCTAATAGTACTCAACCATATTACAGCCAATTAAGTCACTTTTTGTTGCTCATCCGATAAGGCAGTTAAATACACACAGCTGCCTTACGATTTTCGTTGTGCTGGCAAGGAAAGAAATATTGAACCAGAGCAGTCACAATCATGTATCTAAGTCTTTCATTTATTCACTTATTTCTTTAGTAAAAATTTGAGTGCCTACCACATCCCAGGACTATTCTAACTATGGGGGATATAATGCTCCACAGAATAAATAGCCCTTCCCCCTACACATACAGTACATGCACTCTAACTTTATTTTCTGTTGCTTCAGAAAGAAAAACTATAAGTGAGTCAAAGTGTATCAGATGTCTATTGCTTTTGCCTTTCAAATACCTATTTTGCCTTCCTCTTATAGAACCTTCATTTTTTTTAGAAAGCAAGTCCTTCCATGTTTCAGTTTACAGGTCTGACTGTGCTGATTCCACTGCTTGGTGCCAGAATTGGTCACATGACCCAGCCCGTACTCTATCAACATATTCTCTTCTCCTGTGATGGATTCGTGTAAGATACACATCCCAAATCATGGTGAAGCTCATGTGTGTCTTAAAGTTATGGGCAGCCTGGGTGGCTCAGTGGTTTAGTGCTGCCTTCAGCCCAGGGCCTGATCCTGGAGTCCTGGGAGTGAGTCCCACATCGGGCTCCCTGCATGGAGCCTGCTTCTCCCTCTGCCTGTGTTTCTGCCTCTCTCTCTCTGTGTGTGTCTCTCATGAATAAATAAATAAAATCTTAAAAAAAAATAAAGTTAGAGCTACAGGAAAACAAGAAAAATGTTTAATCTGCTGAAATTGCTAGGTATATTTACAATGTAAGCTCAGAACTCTTCAAGTTACTATAATGAAACAACTTATGATACACTGAGGAAATTAACACAAGATGGAGAAATAAATGAAGAATGACATTATTTGATCCATTTCCTTAATCAAGCCATGCCTGAAGCCATGCCTATAACCTCTGGATTTACATTAGAAAGCACACATACTCCATATTATTCTTCCTGCTTTACTATTGTTTTTAAATCTGATACTCTATATACTTTAGATATATATTTTCTGTCAAGAACCTCTCACCCCCATACAATATAAGGTTCATGAAAACCTTATTTTTTTTTTGGTGGGGGGGGGTCTATTTTGTTCACTATCATATTTATGCATCTGGAATAAGGTCTAGAAAATGGCAGTCACTCAATGATGATTTTTCAAAAAATTAACAAGAATCAATAGCCAAGACATGGAAGCAACCAGTGTATACTGATAGATGAATGGATAAGGGAAATATGATACATGCACATACACATGGATATTCCACAGCCATTAAAAGATGAAATATTACCATTTGTGACAACAGAGATGGACCTAGAGAATATTATTCTAAGTGAAATAAGTCAGACTAACAAAGACAAATTGTGTATGATTTCACTTTTATGTGGAATCTAAACAAAAAGAAATCAACAAATAAAAGAGGTCTATAGATATGGAGAACAAACTGAAGATCTTCAGAAGAAAGAGAGGTGGGGGATCCCTGGGTGGCACAGCGGTTTGGCACCTGCCTGGAGACCCAGGATCGAATCCCACATCGGGCTCCCGGTGCATGGAGCCTGCTTCTCCCTCTGCCTGTGTCTCTGCCTCTCTCTCTCTCTCTCTCTCTCTCTCCGTGTGACTATCATAAATAAAAAAAATTTAAAAAAGAGAGGTGGGAGAATAGGCAAAATAGCTGAAGGGGAATGAAAAATAGAGGCTTCCAGCCATGGAATGAATAACTCATAAAAATAAAGCACGGGGAGTATGGTCAGTGATATTGTCATAGCACGGTGGACTGACAGGTGGCAGTTAACACTTGCAGTAAGCAAAGCAGAACATATAAAAAGATAGAATCACTATGTTCTACACCTGAAACTAATGTCACATTTCATGTCAGCTATATTCAAAATTAAAAATAAATCATAAAGAGGAATCACTTTCTTCCTAATCTTCCTTTCCACTATTACTACTACTCCCTTCCCTACACACATGCACACAGGATACCCGCTCATTGATTCTACTATGGCATTCTAAATCTCCACTAGGTACTCATTCTTTACATTCAATTTATAATTTTTCTTTTTGTCCTTGATCTTACTTACCACAAAAAATATGTAAGAAGTAAGTAGCCAGAAGGGCACCCGGGTGGCACAGCCGGTTAAGTATCAGATTCCTCCATTTCGGCTCAGGTGATGATGTTGGGGTCATGAGATAGAGCCCTTGCTAGGCTCTGCGTTCAGTTGGGCATCTGCTTATATCTCCCTCTGCCCTTCCCCCACTCACACCTGCTTGCTCTCTCTCTCTCTCTCTCTCCCGAAAAGAAAAGAAAAGAAAAGAAAAGAAAAGAAAAGAAAAGAAAAGAAAAAAGAATGCAGCCCAGGAGGCTCAGTGGTTTAGTGCTGCTTTCAACCCAGGTTGTGATCCTGGAGACCCAGGATCGAGTCTCATGTTGGGCTCCCTGCATGGAGCCTGCTTCTCCCTCTGCCTGTGTCTCTGCCTCTCCCTCTCTCTCTCTCTGTGTCTCTCATTAATAAATAAAAAAAATCTTTAAAAAAAAAAAAAGAAAAAGAAAAGAAGTAGCCAGATTACGTTTTTGGCATAAAGCACAAAAACCAGGCTTCTAAGAGTTAAATTAATAACCTAGTCTCTAAATGAATATGCTGGAATCAGAGCTCAACATTTGTATTTCTAACCTTCTGAAAAACACAAACATATAATATCCTCCGCCTCTCCCCCACTTTTATGTTTCCATCCACATCACCTAGATAGTCTCTACTCTTCTGTATGTACTCATTATGTCTGTTGGATGTTGAATAGATACAAATTAATTGGTTAAAATTTTACTCTGTAACACCACATGAAGTTTTTAGTAACGCCTATATCTTTAATACTTGGAACTGCCTCCTAATTAAACAACCCTGCTCCATGAGTTTGCTCTAATAATGACTTCTGATTCCAATTAATACAATGCAGTGGGAAAACTAATTCACTGTAAAAATTTCTCTGCATTAAAGGGTGGGGGGAAGGTGAAGCAGATTGGATCCAAAATGCTACTGGCAGGAACTGTATTCTTAATTCTTTCTTCCCCAACTCTGAAATGTGCCCCCTCTGTGAATTGCCTGTGCTTGTACTAACTATGTAAATATATCTATGATTGATTTTTAAAACAGCACACCAGGGTATATTCAGCCCCCGAACAAGAAAAATATCATCCAACTGTAAATATCCAGTGGAGCATTAAAACTATTTCTTCTCTGCCCTGTGTAACTGCAGAACCCAAAGAGGGAAGGAACATTTCCCCAAATCTGGCTTCCCATTACACTGAATAAACGTCAACTTGAAAACCAGGAAACAAAAATGCCATTATGAGGCCTTTCGAAATATAAAATATTCAAAAGTCTCTACAGGTCAGGAAGTATTCCTGAAACTGCCTTTCAGGCTTAAGCCTACAGGTGAATGTTTGTAAAAGTCTCCACTCTAATTGCACATCATTATGTGTGTGCTCTTATTCCCAAATCAGACACACTCTCTGGGTTTCCAGTGATAATGGTGCTGGATGCCTATTAATACAATGCTGTTGCAAACACAATCTGTTGAATGAACACTTCTCAGCATCACAAGATACAAACTGGGAGCACCTCACTCACTGTTGCCAGTTGTTGGCCAACATGGGTTTTTTTCATTCTCATTAAAATACAAACAACTGCTGAAGTTGGTCCACACTGGTCAATGCAGCATCCCAACTTATCTGGGAGAAAGAGAGGCTAGATAATGCCTTAGAGAAAATGCCAGAGGAATGAATACACACACACAGACATTTTAAGTAAAAGGAAGAGGGGTGTCTGGGTGGCTCAGTCAGTTAAGCATCTGCCTTCTGCTCAGGTCATGTTCCCAGGGTCCTGGGATCGAGCCCTGCTTTAGGCTTCCTGCCCAGCGTGTGATCCTGGAGACCTGGGATCGAGTCCCACATCAGGCTCCCTGCATGGAGCCTGCTTTTCCCTCTGTTCCTCTCCCCTGCTCATGCTTGCTCATTTTCTCTCTCTCCCAAAAAAATAACCTTTAAAAAAAAGGAAGGAAAAAGGAAGGAAAAAAATCCTTATTTTGGATGCTACTCAGTAGTACTCATTAGTACATAACTTAGGCCCCAACCATTTCACATCTGGATTATTTCTTGGACTGTTATCATGACATGGTCCTATCTGGGACCATAATGTTTATCTAAATGTGTAGCCACATTCTCCTCTTGGAGTAGCTTCTTTGAAATTCTCATTCAGGGGAATTAATATAGGATGGGTACCCTCTTTGCTTTCATCACTTTCTATCTCTGTATTCTCCAATAACAAGATGACTTTGGATATAGCCTAATATAGTCCTTTCTCATGAAATAGTTTGACACTTGCATTTTCCTCACAATTTTCATGACCACTGTTCCCAAAAGAAAGAAAAAATGGATTCTGGTAGATACAAAAAGCAAACATCAATCACTGCATCCTTTCCTACTCTTTAGATATTTTTGTTGTTTTTTTAATAAAAATGTAGGTGAACTTGATATCCAAAAACAGTTTGATTTTGCATCTCATATTACTGAAGCTCTTGAATACATTTTTCATGTTTGCTGGTTTTATGCTTTTCTTTTTTGAACTGTCTATTCATACACTTTGTCCATTTCGTCATTGGGTTATGTGGGGGAAGTATTTCTTATGATGTCATGTTAACAACTAGAAAAATTGCAGACATCTACTTTGGAAGAAATTTGAAGAAGGATCTATTGGGTATAGGCTCTAAGTGCTAGATTTGCTAACACCATTATATAAATTTGAAATACGAGTTATTAAATCTTTAAATTTTTATTAATAGAGTCTATAGCTCTACATTTGATTTTTCACATGTAACTTTTAGAATTTATATTGTAGGGACACCTGGATGGCTCAGTCAGATAAGCAGCAGAGTCGTGATTTCATCTCAGGTCATGGTCTCAGGGTCCTGGGATCAAGCCTTGCATCCAGCTCTGGAAGCTCAGTGGGGAGTCTGTGTCCCTCCCTTTCTCCTCCCTCTGCCCCTCCCCCCTGCTTGCACATGTGCTCTTGCTCTCTCTTTCTCAAATAAGTAAATATTTAAAGAATAGAAATAAACACTTAAAATAAAAAATATAAAGTCTATAGAATTGATTGCACAGGATAATGTTACAGGTTTCTGGATATTTATTTTTGAAGATTTTATTTTAGAGAGAGAGAGAGAGAGGTAGAAGAGCAGAGGGGGAGGGGGAGGGAGGGAGAGAGAGAGAGAGAATCCTTAAGCAGACTCCCTGCTGAGCACAGAGCCCTACTCAGGACTTGATTCCAAGACCCTGGCATCATGACTTGAGCTAAAATCAAGAGTCTGCTGATTAACCATTGGAGCCACCAGTAACCCTGAGGTTTCTTGGTATTTAAAAGAACTTAGGACCGGGATGACTGGATGGCTCAGGGGTTGAGCATCTGCCTTTGGCTCAGGTCGTGATCCTGGGGTCATGGATTGTGTCCCGCATCGGGCTCCCTGCAGGAAGCCTGCTTCTCCCTCTGCCTGTGTCTCTGCCTCTCTCGGTGTCTCTCATGAATAAATAAATAAAATCTTTAAAAAAATAATAAATAAAATAAAAGAACTTAGGATCCTTTGTGTTTCCTACCCTGCCTACAATGGAATATAATCAGTGACACAGGTTAAGCTTTGTCTAGCTATGTGCAGAATCATAAGCCAGTAAAAATCCTTTTAGTTCAAGTTTTCTTAAGCTTGGCATTACAGACATTTTAAACCGGGTAACTCTTTGTCCTGGGTTGGGGAGGGCGGGGGCTATCCTGTGTGTCCTGAGATGTTTAGCAGCATACCTGGCCTCTTCCCACTAGAAGCCTGTAGCACTTCCTCAGTTGTGAGAATCACCTTCAGACATTGCCCAAATGTCTGCTGAAAGATATATTCACCAATTGAAAAATACTGGTTTAGCCTATTCATAGAAATCTGTGATAGTTTCCAAACAAAATTGCCTCTACTTGAAAATGACTGGTTTAGTTTATACATGGAAGATAAATTTTTTATATCCTTCAAAATGAAAACTCAGTCTCTGTCATGGCAAGCCATTTTTCCAAATGCATGAGAAACACCAAAGTCAAGCAACATGACCATGGGAGGGAACACTAGAGTACAATTTTAGATGTATATTGCTCATAACTTTTAAAAAGTTAACTATAGTTGGCCATTGAACAACATGGGTTTGAACTGTGTGGGTCCACTTACATGTTAATTTTTCAATAAATATATTGGGGCATTTTATTGAGATTTGTGACAATGTAAAAAAAACTCACTGATGAACTGCATAGCCTAGAAATACTGAAAAATTTAAGAAAATTTAGCTATGTTATGAATTCTTATATGTACATACTAGTCTATTTTATCATTTGAAATGTAAGCAAAGGGAAAGATGCAGTATTAAATAACAACTCCATAAAATTAACTGTAGTAGACAGATACTTACTATTGTAATAATTTTGTAACCACCTCCTATTGCTATTGCTGTGAGCTCAAGTGTTACAAGTACCTGCATAAAATGCCATGTGACATTATCTCAGATATTTTCCCTCCAGTAAATTGTGCATTGCAGTAAAAAGATGAACCTTCCCAGTTCTTGCATATTTTTCATCATGTTTGGTGTAGTGACATAAACCTTAAAAAAACACCATGGGACATAAAAAGTGCCATTAGTGAAGCTAGGAGTACTCTAAGAAGCAGAGAAAATTCATGACATGACACAAAAAAAAGTTGAATTCCTTGGTATGTCCTATAGAATGAGATCTACAGTACAGTTTCTCATAAATGAATCCAGCCTATGGACCACTGTAAAAAAAGAAAAGGAAATTTGTGAAGCCATATTGTAACTACACCAGCAGACACAAAAGCCTCACACTTTTTGTGATATGCCTTTTAATCTCATATTGAAAATGCAGCTTTTATGTGGGTGCAGGATTGCTATAAGAAAGAGACACTTATAGAGTCTACTATGATTCAAGAAAAAGTGCAGGCACTTTATGTAAAGTAAAAGGAAAATTAAGGATCTAAAGCTGGAGAATTTAATGTCAGCAAAGGATGGCTTGATAATTTTATTAAAAAGTTAGTCTTAAAAAAGGTCAAGATAACAGAAGAAGCAGCTTCTGCCAACCAAGAGGCAGCAGACAAGTTCCCAGAAGCCATTAAGAAAATCATCGAAGAGAAAAGGTATCTGTCAGAACAAGTTTTTAATATAGATGAAGGTGTCATATTTTGGAGGGAAAAATGCCACAAAGGACACTTAGTAAGGAAGAAAAATGAGCACCAAGATTTAGGGCAAGAAGGGATAGGCTTTACTGTTTTATGCAAATGTGGTAGGTCTTATCTAAGAACTGCTAACCACTGAGCCTTGAGGAAAAGGCAAACATTATCTACTAGTCTTTTAGTTGTCCAATGAGAAGGTCTGGACAATGAGAGTCTTTTTTCTTGATTGGTTCTACTGATGCTTTGTCTTTGAAGTTAAGAAGTATTTGCCAGTAAGGGACTATCTCAAAGTTCTTTTCATATTGGACACTGACCCTGACCCCCCGAACCCCATGAATTCAACAATGAAAGTATGGAAGTGGTCTACCTCCCCCAAACACAAGGTCTCTAATTCAGCCTCTAGACTAGGGGATTTTTTTTTTAAGTTTTTAGTTACTTATTCATGAGAGAGAGAGAGAGGCAGAGATATAGGTAGAAAGAGAAGTATGTTCCCTGTGGGGAGCCTGATGTGGGACTCGATCCTAGAACCCGGGGATCATGACCTCAGCCAAAGGCAGACAGTCAACCACTGAGTCATCAGGTGTCCCTAGACCAGGGGATCTTAATGACTTTTAAGGTACTCTATGAAGAGGATTGTCAGAACTATGGAAGAGAAACTTGATGGAGAGAACGGTGTGAGTGTCTAGAAGGATTACAATCACTGAAGATGCTATTGTTGTTTCAGAAAAAGCCACCAAAGTAGTCAAGCCAAATGACTCCTGTGGGGGGAAAACTGTATCCAGATGTTGTATATGACTTGAAAGGACTTAAAACACAGCCAATCAAGGAAATCATAAAAAATCATGAAAAAGTGTGGATATGGAAAAAAAAAAGTGTGGGGGGGGGGATGAAGAGTTTAAGCTATGGATCTGGGATACTTCAAGAGTTAACAGACACTACACCAGAGGAATCAATGAAAGACAACTTGATGGGGAGGGATGACTGTGTCTGAACCCGTGTCAGACGATGAGAAATGAAATGACATTAGACACTCTGGCAGAAGGATTCTGATTATTCAAGACTGCTTTGACTTCTTTTATGACATGGACCCTTCTATGGTAAGGGCACTGAAAGTAAAGTAACTGGTAGCAGAAAGATCTGTACTGTATAGAAACATTTTTAGAGAAATGAAAAAGCAAAAAAAAAAAAAAAAGTCAGACCGAAATTACAATGTATTTCCATAAAATTACACCTAATGTGCCTGTCCTCCCCCCCCCCCCACCTCCTCCATCTCTTCTGCATCTGCCACCCCTGGAACAAGAACGCTGCCTTTTCCTACTCAACAGAAAGATGATGAGGATGAAGACCCTCATGATGATCTACTTCCACTTAATGAATAGTAAATAATCATCATGCTGTATAGTTAATAAACTTACCTGCTGTTAAGTATATTACATGTGTCTTCATGTGAAAATATTTTACCTGTATGGAAGGAACTGTATGAGATATTTCTGTATTATTATTATTACCTATGTACTCACCATGTAGAGCATCTTATGTGAGACTTATATGGAAGTAGGGTGCCTAGGTGGTTCAGTTAGGCAGCTGACTTGATTTTGGCTCAGGTCATAATCTCAGGGTTGTGGGATCAAGTCCCGTGTTGGGCTCTGCACTCAGCTGGGGAGTCTACTTGAGGATTCTCTCTTTCTCTCTCTCTGCCCCTCCCTGCCCCTCAAATAAATAAATAAAACCTAAAAAAAAAAAAAAAAAAGACTCACATGGAAGTAAACAGCCAATCTTTACATAGGCATAAGGTGAGTGGTATTTAATATAAAATTAATGTGTTAGTTTTCTTAGTCTCATAACTGTGCTTTCAAAGAATTACATTACCTACATTACCATACAGTATATGTCTCTTTTTCTTTCATAATTGGAACAATTGCACATCAGCCTATCATCACAGGTAAATGGCTTAAAAAAATTTAACAATGCTTTAAGTGCTATATTATGAATAGAACTATAATATTGTATGCCATAAAAATTTTATAACAATTCATTCACTAGTATATAGACTAGGCTACCATGAAACAATCATACTAATTATACTAGGCTACCACGAAGCAATCATATTGCTGCTTCATTATCAGTGTATCAATTGTTAGACCTGTAAATAAATGAGTTTATTTTTCATATATTCTTTTCATTTTTGATGTCTAATGTTAGTAATACAAATAATATCTACAGTGTGTTATATCATACATTGATATCAATAGGTACAAACAGATGACTCATCTTGTAAACAGAATACATAGACTTTTTTATTTTGAACATTTTCCTCTTTTTTAAAGATTTTATTTTTATTTATTTGAGTGAGAGCAAGAGAGTGCAAACATGAGGAACAGCAGAAGGAGAGGGAGAAGCAGGCTCCCCGCTGAACAGGGAACCCAATGCTAGGCTCAATCCCAGGACCCTGAGACCACAACCTGAGCCAAAGGCAGGTGTTTAACCAACTGAGCTACCCAGGTGCCCTCCAGAATATGTGAACTCATGGTATTAATAAATAGGGCCATGCATTTCTTCTTCCTTATGATATTCTTAATAAAATTTTCTTTTTTTAGCTTACTTTATTGTAAGAATGCAGTATATAATACATATACAAAATATGTTCTAACCAATTGTTTTTGTTATTGATAAGGGTTCTGATCAACAGTAGGCTATTAGCAGTTCAGTTTTGAGGAACAAAGTTTATACATGGATTTTTGACTGCATAAGGGGTGCCAACCCCTAACCTCTGCATTGTTCAAGAATCAACTGTATATTACACGGCGTGTCATGTGGTTATACTGCCATGAGAAAAGTAAGTAAAAAAAAGCAACCCACAATTTCCACGAGGACAGGTTTGAAAATTATTTGTGAAACTGCCACAAAATGACTGCATCAAGAATTACTTCATAAAATAACAGTTATTTGAGTTCCATGTCCCAGAAGGCCTCCTTCTTATTTACTTTTCACTTCTAACCCATAACCAACTCTTGCTTTGCCTGAAAAAAAATATTTTGAGCTGTTTCTGTTTCCCTGTCTTTTACCATGCTATTGGATAGAGCTCTCCTCACCATCTCTATGATAGAGAAAGCTTCCCAAGTAGTTATCTTGTATCTACCTCTGTTCCACTCCAGTCTATGCAGGCAAAAACAGCCAGAGGAACCTTAGAAAACATGTCATTTCATCATGTTAGCCCTGCATCGAAAAAGTTTTCAATAAAAACCCAATGCTTTAGAGTGAGGCCGTGGATCTCACCACAGGTCACCTCAGCATGTTACTTCTTGTCACCTTTTCCCTTGCTCACTATAGTCACAATGACCTTCTTCCAGTCTCTCCTCCATCTTAGTCCGCTGGACATATGCCCTCCCCTCTGCCAGAACGTTCTTGCTTCCACTCTTCACATGACTGGTGCCTTCTCATCTTCAAGTTTTAGCTTCAGCACCTCATTCCCTGATGTTCCAATCTAATGCTTTCTCCCATGTTTTTTCCTCTCTTACCCCCTCCCCATCCTTTCCCTCAATGCCACACAGTCCAATGCTTTATTTATCATGTATGTAACTGTATGCATAAGATCTTCAGATCTGACTGTGGTTCCATGAGGTCAGGGACCACATGTGTCTTGTTTATGGGGACAACACAGTGCCTCACCCACAGCACAGGTGAGATGCAAATGGCTGCAAATATGAATGATCCACAGATCCTCAATCACTCTTCCATCTCCTAAGCATAATATCAAAAGCTTGCTTGCCTATAAAGGTGAGCATCCCTCACTGCGATTAAAACCACCTAATTATCCCAAAGAAAAGAAAAGATCCAGCCTGCTGCTTCTCAAAGCAGACAGGGAAATAAATGAGCTTGATTGCAAAACCACTCAGTGTTCCCCCGCCTCTTAAAGGGTGACACTGATCTATCATTTGTGATAGATAAGTGTTCTCTTCTGCCCTCCTTCTACTCACCAGAGTTTTATTATGCTGTGGTCAACACTGCAGCAAATCCTGCAAAGGTTAACAGGCCAGCTCACACAGCCCACAACCCACTTTGCATTTTCATGTCCTTCATTACAACAAGTGGGTTATTTTTATACCTGTTAGCTGCTAGCAATCGGCGAAACCTCAGGCTCAGAATAAAATATGACAAGGGCCCAGGGAGGTAACAATAACATTGCTTGTACTGCAGCCAGCTTGCCATTAATAATAACAGGGAGAGAAGTGAGGAAGAGACAGGGAAGGGTGTTAGAAGGGAAAGGAGGCTCCTTGGAATCCAGCAAAGACGTTGTCCTGGGGTAGATGACACATGCCCAGCACTGTGACTCATCTCTCTCTCCAACCCTTTACCTTCTGGACTAAAATCCTTTAAGCTATTAAATTTTAGAAAAATCTCAGTGTGGCAAGGCATTACATTGATAAGGCCAAACAACCATCAGGTACTCATTTCTTATAAATAAAATGACCCAGCATTTTGAAACTTTTCAAAGTTCTTTCACAACATTTGTATATGGAAGGAAAGGGACATTGCAAGGATAATCACTGCTTCATGCATTATTAACAGAAGTCTGAAAACACTTCACTGTTCATCGAGAGAGGAACGTCATATAAATTTTGGCACATCTGTACCTTGGAATATTACTACATCACTATCACCGATTTTAGACATCAACAATTGTGAGCTGACATCGCATACATTTTATTATGCAGACCCACTATCCATTTTTAAGTGGACTTATTACTCATTCCATTACAGAAGTGTAAGTCCATGGGGAGAGAGCTTCCATTCCTAAAACAGTGTGAGGTGTGCAGAAAAAGTTTGTTGAATGTATGAAGAATGAATTGGTACATACTCCATCACCACTAAAAGAAGACAATGGATCCATACAAACTTATACTGAGGATTTTAAAACTGTTCTTAGTTGTTTAAAAAAATACAGGGGAAATATGGTACGTGATAACTTGGGAAATGCACCTTTGCAGCACTGAAGGGGCATCCCAGGATAGGAAAACTGGTGCAGAGTGCCAAGCTACCATATCCTTTGCAAGGTGAACTTACCCCCTCTGATGAAAAATTTAAAACTTTGGCTGAGGTTTTAAAATCCAAAGCTTTTTACAAAATCAAATAAATATTGCCAGTCTTCTTTTGTCATTTTGAGCTGCTTCTAAGTGAGCTGTTAACTACCTAACAATGGCATCAAGGTGTCTCTTAGAATGGAATGTACAATTCCAATAGGTGGTAAGCCTCTCTCTAGATCAGAAAGATTATGTTAGCTGCCAGGCACCTAGGTGTCTGTGCCTGGTGCTGAGCTGCCTGAGACAGAGAAGATGACAGAGTGGAATGGTTCTCAGAATGGGTTGACATTCTGGTGGAGCTGGCTTGAAACTACTTCTGCAGCTACAGGACCCAAGGCAAGTCCTTCATTCCCTCTGAGGCTCAGTGTCCCATACTAAAGAATGGGAAAAGGCCTCAAACTGACACTGGGTGATTTTAAGAATTGCCAGTGTACATAAGGAATCTAGAACAGCACCAGGCACATGGTTAAGTGTTGAATAAATTACAATCTTTTATTGGTCTTATTTGGATCTCGGACAAGGAGTTTTGCTTATTAAGTGCTGCTACCTTTTCAAGCCATTAACTGAACTAATATGGTACCTCAACAATGACGTCTATTCACAAAGAAGGGGCCAATATGAGCGGGGGCAGAGATGGCTCATTCAAACTTATTTTCATTTCTCAAAAGGAATGGCAAGCATGCTGGCTAGGACAGACTGCTTTGTCACCCCCAGCCTCATCTCCTTTCCATTCTGGAACTTGGTACCATGCATACTGAAGCTAGTGCAACAAAGTGGAACCTTTGGTAATGCCACCCAATAAAGCAGAGGAAACACTCTTTAAAGCATCATAATGTGCAAGAGGCATGCTAGCAGCAGGTAGGTGCAGGTAATGTGAAGCTCTTGTCTCATTCACTTTTGTCCCCTCAGCAATGGCTTTATGTACACCACTCCAATTCAAGGGTTGTAAGCATGTATATCCAACATATGGGTATTTATTTTAAGTTGTACACATGTACCCTGTACTAATACCTTGTGCACTATAAACTTTTAAAATAGACATTGTAAAGAGACGAGGAAAAGAACGTTGTTTTAGCTCATCCTCTCTAAGTTTTCTGCACCCTCAGGACAGAAAGCTGACCCATATCCCTTCCCCATCCTTGCTTCATCAGGGGAGGAAGAGCTGAGGGAACACAAGGTGAGGACAAGATGTCAAATCTGCCGTCACATGTTTTACTCAGCTTGAGCTATTTTTTTGTTTTAGTTGTCAACATTTTACAGTCAGGACATTTCTTTACCTCAAGAATTAGCAAGTCCAGAACACCAGGCCCCTGGGTCCACTAACACTTCATTGAACCTGAGTAGCAGGCACACCCCATCCCACAACACACTCCTCCTCCAACTTACTTCTCCCATTTCTAAAACTTGCTCTAACTCAATAGATATTTGAGCCTGTAGTGCTTTATAGAGTGTGGGGTCACAGGGCTACAGGAGAAGAAGAGGAACATGTCTATGATGAGGGAAATCTCTTGCCTGGCCAATTCTCCATGTCTGTTAAAACAAGAGCATGGTGGAGCTAAATGGCACAGAAGCCATGCTGAGTATCTTAGCCACTGTGATCTCTGTTCATGTTCCTAGGGCACTGAAATCCAGAATAAAGGATTATCTGACTGTTCTTCTTGACCTAGTGCTTGTGCTTGCCCAATTCAGAATAGGACTGGTTTGTTCTGACAGCATCATGCAGAGTTCTGCGGCCATAGTGGAGTCTGAGGCAAAGGAAAACTGTGTGTTCCTATACATACTTATCAATACAGCCTCTCGTGTTTTGAACCAGGTATAAAAAGCTAATGAGAGCTCTATAATTATAGAACATGACTGCATAAAATGTCCCACATTGCTTAGTCTCTTTACAAATATTTGACAGAGAGAGAAAGAGAAAGTGTTTGGGGCATGCTAAACATTATTTTTAAAATATGGCATTAAAATAGAATTTATTTGAGTAGCTGAGGTTTTTGGCATCTTCTGAAATTTTGTGCCTGAGCTGAGAGCTCCTTCCCTCCCCGTGGGCCTGAGCCTGACCCAGGTAACAAGTCTCCCTCTCCTGCTATGGGCCCACTGCTCAAGTCAGGCTTTGAATCTCACTCAAGACAGGCCTCCAGCAGCAACCCCACCCAGGCCAATGGAGTCAGCCCCCTGGAGATGCTGAGGGGGCTCCCACATGACCAGATTGGCCTACATTATATAGAGCCTTGAAATTACATTCAATCCTTCCTGAGGACAGAATTGGGTGTCCTCATTTACCTATGCTCCCAACAAGAACATGACAACCTTACAAATGCAGCAGCAGCTCTCAGGCTACTAATTTTAGCTATAGGGACTTTTAAAAAATGTTTTTTATCAATTTTTCTCACTCTTCTGGGATCCTGTGATAACCCCCAAGTGACTCACCTCCATTTGCTAGCAGTGAACACTTTCCCACTTCTAAAAATTCCAAAGCCAAATTTTCAATGTGTCCTGTGTAGCAAATAACCAAGACGACGCCTCTCCCATGGTAGAAAGGGTGCTAAAAATTATTTTCTTCTAGATGATTAGACCCTTTGAAAGGTCAGAGGAGAAATAAATTTAGCTCAGGCAGTAAAATGGAAAGATCCCATCACAGAGTTACACCAGAGCCCGATTAATAAGTTATGTTGGAGGAAGACTGCTTTATTGATCCAAAGTGTGAGAAGTCACAGGCATCTGAGAGCTGACCATGTGCTGGGAGGGAGATTCCCATGTTGTCAAAAGCTCTCTCTCACCGCTCATCTTGGCAGGGCTCCCTACTGACTTGCAAGAAAAATGAGTTCAAATCAGCCTGTTGTTGATTTTTTTCTTTCTTCTATATGTGAGGAAGGCTTACTATAAATATATATAACAAGCACAGCAATTATTTTACATTTGCTTCTTACAGGTTAAGGGAAAGCTATGATAAGAAGAGGACTTTAGGACTTGTCATTCTGAACAATGTATATGGGCAACTAATAAATGACCCTGTGTCCTCCTGTCTTCACTAGCTGCCCCCACCCCGATACCGTTCTTAATGGCCCCATTTTTGCCAATCTTCCAAATGGAGAAACTGGAGAAACTCATCCTCAAAAGGTTTAAGGAAAGAAAATATTCAAGTTCTCTAGGACAATCTTTCACTCTCTAAAGCAGGGGCCAGCAAACTATTTTTCTTCAAAGGGCCCCACACTAAATTTTTTTTGGCTTTGTGGGCTCTATCATCTCTTTGCAACATTAACATCACCATTATCATGCTCAAAAGTAGCCAGAGACAACAAATAAATGGATATAGCTGTGTTTAAAACAAAAACAAAGTTTTATTTACAAAAATAGGCTCTGGTTCACAGTTTAATTTTCCCCAATCTAAAACGCAACTGGCATTAAGTCCCCCTTGACTCTTGAACATTAAAAACAAGCAAGCAAGCAAGCATCCTACTGCTAACAGAAATATACTGTCTTTAGCAGAAAGCCAGGATCTGAGGTATTCCTGAGCTTTGGAACTGGTAAGTGCCTGTGCTTTTCTTATGGATGCCATTACATGGGGAGCTCATCTTTGGATTTGACTGGCAAATGCCAAGACAAGTGGAATTTTGCTTTTGCTAAAAAAAGGAAAACAAAACTTTTACCCTGGATCTCATCCTTTCTCTTTCAGTCATAAATTCAAATCAAAAGTTGCCATAAATCATATGTAGTGATGGTGTTTTGCCTGGGCATAAGCTATCTGGAAAACATTGCAGCTCATTGGCTTACCCACTGCACCTGTTACAGAATTTCCCTGAGCCACTGTTGCAAAAATCAAGCTAACTTTAGACTGTGAGGAAGGGAAGAACAGGAATCCATCATGTTCTCTGGAACATGCCCCATGGATCATGGTCTATTTACCAAAATAGCTTCCAAGGACTGTTCTCCTTGACGTCACACACACTTATATACATGTCTCTTATTTTTATGCTAAAGGACACTCCAAAATAGTATTTTTTAATACTCTGGAATCAGGGACTACTTCAAGTATTTGATAAAAGGTACCTACCATGCCAGTGAAATACAAATGCACACACATATTTATATATAATTTTAAAACACCCCTTCCTCCCTGCCCAGGCCAGCCCACAGATCCCAGGATAAGAGAGTCCTGCCTCAAACAGATTATGATTTTTGCCTGGCATCTGGTAAGACCAAAACAAAAGTCTAGGCCAACCCCCTTTTGTCTCCATAAGCTCAAAGGCTTCCCCTGACAGGATGGCAGCATGGCAATCCTTTTCCCACCATAAAAAGGTCACAGAATCTCAGGCCTAAGTGCTGAGAGCTTTCTCTGGCAGGTCTACAACCTCCCGACCCTTGATGTTCTCTAATAACATGCTGGAACTAGAAATATTTTCCTCAAAAAGCTGTTAGCCATAGACTTTTCATAAGGATGCCAGTTAGAGTAGGTGTTTACATGTATGGAGTCACTTGAAAGGAGTGGAAATGGTCTCCTTCTTTCCATAAAGTACCTCCATGAGAAATGACTTATTTTAGCTTAAGCTAGTTTATCAATGCCAATGATGGAGGCAGCATGTTTAAATCTAACTTATTTGAATATTGCTTGTGTTAGGCTGATATTAAGAAGAAGGAGCACCAGTGTTTTCTGTTTGTGCTTTTGGTTTTTGCTTTGATAAACGCAGTATGGAGAAAGTATGGAGAAACGCAGTATGGAGAAAGTATGGATCATGGTCTTTCCCATCATTAGGTGATTGTGGATCCAAACTAACAATAACTAACATATATTGAGTTCCAGGGGCTTTATAAAATGCTTTCACTCCACAAAATGACTTAGTTCTTCCCACAGCCCTACTCTAGAAGGTATTGTCACTGTCCCTATTGTACAGATGAGAACACTGAGGCTTTGGGACAGGGAGTAGTGATCTTTGCATTATACAACTACTAAGTGGAGCACTGGAGATTCAACCCAGCTCCTCTGGCTCTAGGGTACCAAGTCTTATTTTTAGCAAACACATTGTATGCTTGAGAAGTCTTCATCCTATTCTGGCCTCCACAAATAATTAGGTGACCACAGAGAGATCTCTCAACCTTATAGGGGAGGAAGGGTTTCCACTCTCAAGGTTGGCACTTGACAACCTTCAAGATACCAATAGTAACAGTACTCCAGCCGGTACCAAGGGTTAACCTGCTTCAAGTGAACACGATCTTTACTTGCTGACCTAAGTCCCTTGATCTGTAGCAGAACTAGTTCACTTTCTTTGATATTTACAGACCACTGGCCTTAAAGAGGGACCAGAACTTCCCCAGGCCACAGAAGCCAGTGAGTCTATTTGAAGCCCCCTCAGCTTTCTGAATAGCCCACTAATGTTTTTTAGCAATATGGGTTTTTTTCTTCTTTTTTTGGGTCACACAAATGATTTAACTGACCTCCCTTTGTAAATCTATAGACCTGGCCCTCCTGTGCAGAAAGAAGTCTTCCCGTACATCACAGGACAAGAACCAAACCCCTTTGCACACCTCTTGAGCACTGATACAACGTTTCAGCTGGCAACATCTAGTCTGCACATGATGGAGAAATGTTGCAGGCCACTGCACTCCCTTTGCTGATTAACTGCTCTAAACCGCTTCTAAAGCTTCTGGCCACACCAAAACCTGGGAGTTGACATTTGGACAAGAGTTTACCTTCTCCCCAGGTTGCCGGTCTCCTAAATAAAGCTCAAATTCCTTTCCAATCAAAAATTCTTGTGTAACGGATCTTTAAAGCGATGGCAACCAAACTTAGGTTCAGTAACACTACCAGCTAACTTATAATGTACGATCTTTTGATGATCTTCAGTGGTACTATTGTCTTGTTTTTCTTTTTTTTTTTTTTTAATTTTTATTTATTTATGATAGTCACACAGAGAGAGAGAGGGAGGCAGAGACACAGGCAGAGGGAGAAGCAGGCTCCATGCACCGGGAGCCTGATGTGGGATTCGATCCCGGGTCTCCAGGATCGCGCCCTGGGCCAAAGGCAGGCGCCAAACCGCTGCGCCACCCAGGGATCCCTTGTCTTGTTTTTCTTAATAAGATTGTGAATTTCAATAATCCCTAAGTAAAAATATGGAAAAGACAGGTTAAAAGATCCAACTCTAATGTGAACTTTTAAATTTGCCTTGGTAAAATTTGGCAGAATTAAATTTTATCATATGCATTAGGTTTTATCAATTTACTTGATGGAGACTATATCGGGATACCTACAACTTTATGAAGATATAGTTACATTCTTCCAGAGGTTTATGTCAAGTATGGTCTCTGGATCTGGCCTTGGTTGGGACTAGCAAAGGCAGAGGGGACAGGAGCATCAGAGTATCCAGCATCATGGTGTAGGGTGCCTCTCTATGTGCCCACAGAGGGAAGCTACAGCTATGCCTCTGGATGGAGATATATTAGGTACAGAGGCCAATCCTTCTGCCAAATGAGTTTTATGTTTTTGTTTGCCCTTCTGTTGGTGATAACTTATAACTATCTTCAGATATTTAGGGTAAGATTGAAGGCTTCAGAATAAAGAAACAATTTTAAAACATTTTATGGCCAAAAAGAAAACCAGGCTTCTAGTTTAAGGGATCTTAAGAGAAGCCTTGGAATAGGAAGAATGGTGAGGTTTCCACAATGGCAAAACCACAAAGACTTAATATGAAACAAGATAGAGTTACATTTATTGAAGAAACTATCACTTAATAGGTGATTAACCAAGTGTCAAGTCACCTGTTACTAACTTAGCTCTACACAATCAAGTGTTATTGTATTTATGAGAAAATCAAGATTAATAAAGCCTTTGACTTACTGAAGTGTGCACACATAGTAACAGAGCTAGGTGTTGAATAGGATTAGAATATTTTATTTTATTTTATTTTATTTTATTTTTTATTTTTTGGATTAGAATATTTTAATATCTTCATACCATTTTAAAAGGTCAAAAAAACATAGTACAAAGCATTTCATGAGAACAGCATGTTGTAGCTTATATTTCATATTTTGTTCTCTATTTAAAATATTACTGGCACTTCTAGATCATGGAATAAGGCAAGTAAAAGAAATTTTTAAAAAGTTTAGAAAAGTGGGGGATCCCTGGGTGGCTCAGCGGTTTAGGGCCTGCCTTCCGCCCATGGCATAATCCTGGAGTCCCGAGATCAAGTCCCGCACTCCCCCTGCCTGTTTCTCTGCCTCTCTCTCTGTGTCTCTCATGAATAAGTAAATAAAATATTTTTTTTTAAAAAGCAGTTGAACTGTTGGTTGTTTACTGATAATATGATTATAAAACTATCCAAAAAGAATTTACAATCTACTTCAACTAATAAGCAAATTTATCATTCTTATAGCTTAGAATATCAATATTTACCAACAATGAGCATTTGGAAATCAAACTAAAATATTTACAATAACACCAAAATAATCAAAGGCCTTGCGATAAATTAGCAAAATATATACAAGAAGTTTACACTGAAATTTATAAAATACTGCTGAATAAAAGCAAAAATACCTAAAAATGGCTATGAAAATAAAAGTTCATTATTTGCAACACTCAATCTTTAAGGTGTCACTCTCCTTAAGTTGGAATATAGATTCAATGTTATCTTTATCAAAATCCCTGAAAGCTATCTGGTAAACTAAATAAAACTATTCAAAAATTACTTTACAAATGAAAATAGTATTGGATAACCAAACAGTCTTTAAAAAGGAATAAATTGAGAAGACTTAGGCTGATTTCAAAACTTGTTAAAAGGCCATAATACACAAGACCATGTGGTATTAATATAAAATAGCTGCATACAAAAATAAAGAACAGACTTAAGCAACAGAAATTGCCATCAATTCAGTAAGAAAAGTTTATCTATTGCTAGAAAACTTGGATAGCCATATTAAAAAAAAACAAAAACAAAAACGCATCATTGTCCCTTATCTTGCTCCATACATAAAAAGTTAATTCAGTAAATCCAGAACCAGAAAGCTTTTAGAGAAAATAAACAATACATTTGCAGTAGACAAAGAGAAACCATTAAAAAAAATGACACATTAGATTTAATCAAATTTAAAAATATTGCTCCTCAAAAGAGATCATTAAGAAAACGAATAAAATATAGAATAGGAAAAAAAACACATTTATAGGATACATCTAAAGAAAAATTTATGTCCCGAATATATATAAAACTGTACAAAACAATAAAATGACTAATCCAATGAAACGATAGGCAAAATTTTGAATATACAAAGTATAAAAGATACAGGAATGGCTATTAGTCGTGAAAAGATGCTCACCGTCATTAGCAATCAGAGAAAACCAAACTGAAACTGAATTAAGATAAGACTTCACACCACCAGAATGTTGTTTTTTTTTTTTTTTTTTTGAAAGAAAAATAGCGAATGTTGGAGGAACATATAAAGAACAGAAACAGAAACTGCCAGTAAGAATAGAAAATGGTATAATCATACTGAAGACTAGTTGGGTAGTTTCTTATAAAACATTGGTTCTCAAAATTTTTAGTCAGGATCCCTTTACTTTCTTAGTTATTAATAAGCTCAAAGAGCCTTTGTTTATATATTACTTATAAATCAAAAGTTACTATATTAGAAATTTTAACAGATAAAATTTTTAAATATTTCCTTAGTAATGCACTTAAACATGACAATATATGTAATATCTTTAATGATAAATGACAGTATTTGTCAAAACAAAAAGTAAAAGTTTTACATTATTATAAATCTCTTAAAATCTGGCTTATGAGTAGAGCTGGATTCTTTTATCTTTCTCTACATTCTCTTAATATTATTTAAGTTGAAGTATATGAAGGAAATTGTGCCTTACGCAGAAAGTCAGTTGGAAAAGAAAGGACCATTTTAATAACCCTTTTCAGATAATTTCTTAATTATGGGTATTTTGTTGTTACTAAACCAACATCCAGTTGTAGATTTTTGGAAGTAGAATCAAATCACATCAATAAACTCTTTGTACTCAGTTACATTAAAATCCATCCGTCTATCTGGTACTATAGATTCATCTTTATCTCATGTATGATTTTCTAACACCAGGCAGGGACCGTTTGGAAAACACTGGTCTTCCGAACTATATGGATCTTCCAAATGTTGACTCATTTCATTATACTATCTTTTGATATTACATTTGTTAATATTACCCCCAATTTCATCAGAAAAGAGCGTAATCCTGAGAAGTTGTTAAGCTCATTGTGACTAATACATGTTTTTCGAAATTCTAATTTTCTGATTCCAATTTTTGCTTGAAACTTCCAATTTCATCACTAACAACAAACTTAGTAATTTTCCTTAAAGTGACAGGTGTATTTAGTTCATTTACACAAAAATGTCTGCAGAGTATACAAGACTGAACAATCAGTTTGTGTGTCAATAACAAATGATGCTCCATGAAAAAAGCAGCTAGTTCAGCTTGTAACTCAAACAATTGTACAACTATGTTTCCTTGAGCAAACTGGCCTACTTCAGTATGCCGAAGTGCCTTTTTGTAATACCCATTCCATTATACAAATTATTAAAAAGATGAATACACAAAAGTAGAGATTTAATAAAATTAATAATTTTTACTGATTCATCAAGGACTGTCTTAATTGAAACTGCTGTACTGAATGTTTGGTAGAGAACAGTATAGTAATACTGTGACTAAGCCTTCATTCATTTTTACCCAATACTGCTTTTCTGCATCCTTACTGTAAATGTCAACTCAATAAAAAAGGTAAACACCATGTTATTATTATCACAAAAATGCTTTGACCTTGTGAAACCCCTGCAATAGTTTTATGCTCCCCAGGAATCTGTGGACAAAATCCTGAGAACCACTGTTAAAAATTTAAGGATATATCTACCCTCTGACCCAGTCATTTCACTCTTGGATATTTAAACAAAAGAAATGAAAAGGTATGTCTACCAAAATGCTATAAAATAAGTTTATAGCAACCTCCTTCAAAATTGCTCAGAACTAAAAACAACCTAAATATCCATCAATAGGAGAGAAGATAAACAATGCCTCATATACCTATAAAATAGAATGATACTAGATATTTAAGGAAAAAAACAA
Source organism: Canis aureus (assembly GCF_053574225.1). Lineage (NCBI taxonomy): Eukaryota > Metazoa > Chordata > Mammalia > Carnivora > Canidae > Canis > Canis aureus. The sequence continues at coordinate 55,541,727 of NC_135614.1, forward strand.
GTGATAGCAGCAACAAATCCATGTTTTTGTCCAAGACATCAGGTTAAGTGAGAGAAGTAAGACATAAATGAGCATATACTGTATGGTTCCATTTGTAGAAAATTTAAATACAAGAAAAACTAATCTATGATGATAGAAACCACAGTGTCCTGAGGAGGTGAGACTGAAAAAGGGCCAAGGAAAAAGAAAACATAAATAAAAATCATTATGGATGAAAATGATATAACAACAGAAAAACAGAGTTGTGAAGGTAAAGAGAGTACCACCCATAACTGGTCAATAATTTTGAAAACCTAAATGAAATGTCTAGAAAAATAATTCATTGCATTTTAATAACCCACTTCTACTTCCTGAAAACAAACACAATCAGTGATTTCACAGATGAGTACTATTGAAATATCAGGAAACAGATCCAAATTTCACACATATGTTTCCAATGAACAGAAAAGGAGAAACAATCAGTGTGAGTCTGACACCAAATAGAAAAATATTATAAGCAACATTAGAGGTTCTTTATACTAACTAATACATATTTATTTTAAATTCTTTTGAAATAGCTTACTATAATGAACCCATCAGTACAATATAATAACCACACTAAAACTGGTTTTCTCCAGGCTGTGCAGGAATGGCTCAATAAGAGAAAATTCACAAATACTTTGTAAAACAATATCAGATTAAAAGAAAAGAATTCCTATATTTCTGATACCAAAAAATGACAGAATTTAACATATATTTAGGGGAAAAACAAAAAAAATAATTTATGCTGTTTCTAATTAGGAAAAAGTTCCTGGGACACCTGGGTGGCTCAGCAGTTAAGCGTCCATCTGCCTTCGGCTCAGCGTGTGATCCTGGAGTCCCGGGATCGAGTCCCACATCAGGCTCCCTCCATGGAGCCTGCTTCTCCCTCTGCCTGTGTCTCTGCCTCTCTCTCTGTATGTCTCTCATGAATACATAAATAAAATCTTTAAAAAAAAAAAAAGGAAAATTCCTTAACCTGATAAACAGCATCTATTAAAAAAGTAATTAGAACAAACATTGCCATCAATAGTTAAATGTTTGACACCTTGCCTTTAAAATCAGGAATGAGGCACACATGCCAAACATCAGTGTATTACTCAGTAGTGATATTGGGTTCTCAGCCATTATAATAAACTAAAGATTAAAAAAAGAATGAAAAGAATGTAAACTTATATGACTTGCAGATAATAGGATAGTTTACACAGACCTCTCCCTTCTCGAATATATTTAGAAACAATTCCTTGAAAATCATAGAAGAGTTTAGTAAGATGGCTCTTATTATTTTACTTGCAGAATGACTCATTGATCTTGCTTTTTATAGTTTAACCATTTGAAGAAAGGGTAGGTTCTTTTGGAGTTAGGGAAAACATTGATAAGTCTGCTCTTGAGCAAGTTGTCCAAGTATAAATCATAATTATTGCAGAAGTGCATTCAGAACCCCATACTGAACCTCACTATCAGCTAGAGGACAGGTGGGTTATGCCGTTTTTTTCTTTTTTAACCAAGGGTAGCTGACTAAATGCAGTTTCTGTGACCTGAGCAACCTGAATCATATAACACAGGCCAGACATGTTTTCAATGAATTTACTAGGCATTAGATACTTTAGGTGTTCAAACTAAGTAATGTGGATGGTGGGAAGTTCTACAACAATAGGAGGCAATGGAGTCAAATATAAGAGAGTGGAAATATGCTGAAAATACCTTTCTCATTTATGCAATTCTTTTGTTTTGAATTTTCACCCCCCATTCAAGGATCCCCATAACAGGGGACAGATTTGGACAGAAAATGTCTTGTTTGAGTATGTAAAACTGGGATTGAAAAATGCTAGTTTAGGGGCATCTGGACAGCTCAGTCATTGAGTGTCTGCCTTTGGCTCAGGTCATGATCCTGGGGTCCTGGGATCAAGTCCTGCATCAGGCTGCCCCCCCCCCCCCCCCGCAAGGAGCCTGCTTCTTTCTATGTCTCTGGCTCTCTCTGTGTCTTTCATGAATAAATAAAATCTTAAAAAAAAGAAAAATGCTAGTTTGTTTCTCTTGTTATTTGAATAGAGGGCACATTACTATAGAAGGTGTGGGGAGGTCTCACATACTGGGTGATAGCCAGCAAAGTATGTGCTGTATGCTCAGAGGAAAGACAAGGAGTCAGGCTCAGAAAGGCACAGAACCTAAGTCATGATTCTGTACCCTTTCCTGATCCAACTCTACTCTCTGACATCAATACTGTGAGATAACAAAGTCAGTCGTGTGGGTTCCTGCTACTTTCCAAGAATAAATCCTTGACAAAGGTATGTGGGAAAATAAGGTTTTAATGCATTATAAGGACGTTCTATTTGAAAAGACTAGGTATTAGTGATTTTCCCAGGTACTTCTCATCTGAGCACCTTCTAAGAGAGTATGTGGTATCTGTGCCTAACTAGGGCTCAAGGACTCCAGGGCATGTAGCAGCATGGGAGCGGGTATTCAAAGCCACAGGATAAACATGCTGCATCTTCCAGCAGTGTCAAATTTACTAGATATTATGTAATTTAAAACACCTCTTTTTTTTTTTTATTAAACTAAGACTTTGCATGAATATTTAAGATAAAATACCAGACTTCAAAGAAATTTCCTGCTTGTTGGCAGACTGCTTGAGGCTAAGTTTGAGCCTCATGGGGTCCCCTATTGCCTTCCTTTGCATTAGGGGTTCTTTAGAAGAAAAGTTTGAATACTCGTGCATTATAATACCAATAACTAGAACAGTCCAAAAAGTAATTTCCATTTGCCAGCATGTATAATTTAGCCTCAGATTTTCTTCACAATTAAAGTTCTCTTTACTACTTGTTTTTAAAAAGAACAAAATATTTGGAGGTCCATAGCAGCCTCTGTGCAACATTCTGCATTATTTACTCACTCCCATCCACATATTTGCATTACTGGATCCAAAATACTAATATAAAAATGAATGTAATATTAATATACATAAACATACACAAACTAGAATTCTTTTTTTTTTGAAGGTTCATAGCTTTTATTACTTTTTACTTTCCTTTTTTTTTTTTTTGGTATATTTTTAAATTGGAGTTCAATTTGCTAATATATAGCATAACACCCAGTGCTCATCCCGTCAAGTGCCCCCCTCAGTCACCCCATCCCCCAGTCCACCTCCCCATCCCCCAGTCCACCTCCCCTTCCACTACCCCTCATTCATTTCCCAGAGTTAGAAGTCTCTCATGTTCTGTCACCCTCACTGATATTTCCCACTCATTTTCTCTCCTTTCCCCTTTATTCCCTTTCATCATTTTTTACATTCCCCAAATGAATGAAACCATGTAATGTTTGTCCTTCTCTGATTGACTTACTTCACTCCGCATAATACCCTCCAGTTCCATTCACGTTGAAGCAAATGGTGGGTATTCGTCGTTTCTAATGGCTGATTAATATTCCATTGCATATATAGACCACATCTCCTTTATCCATTCATCTTTTGATGGACACCGAGGCTTCCTCCACAGTTTGGCTATTGTGGACATTGCTGCTATAAACATTGAGGTGCAGGTGTCCCGGCATTTCATTGCATCTGTATCTTTGGGGTAAATCCCCAGCAGTGCAATTGCTGGGTCATAGGGGAGCTCTATTACAAACTAGAATTCTGAAGCAAAACAAGGTCACTAACTTTTTGTCTAAACTTAAGGTCATTTTCAAACACAGATCTTACCGAAAAGTGAGGTTAAAACAACTACGGTTTAAGGATAGTGGGGAATAGTATAAACAGAATAAGGTAAATCTTACTGGATAAGTTGGATACACAGTACTGAGCTAAAAAAAAAAAAAAAAAAAAAAAAAAAAAAAAAAAAAACCTATAGCAAAAGGTCTGAAAAGACTCACTTCCAACTGATAAATAGTTACCTCTGAGAATAAAAGAGGTCTAGGGGAAAGACCAAAACATCTATTAACATCTTCTTCACATTCCTTTGCATACAAAAATGGTTTTCCCCTCTAAAAGCAATAAAGGGGCACCTCAGTGGCTCAATTGGTTAAGCCTCTGCCTTTGGCTCATGTCAGGATCCCAGAGTTCTGGGATCCAGCCTTTCATAGGACTCTCTGCTCAGCAGGGAGGCCTGATTCTCCCTCTGCTTCTGCTCCTGTCCTCTCTCTCAAATAAACAAAATCTTCTTAAAAAAATAAATAAAATCAATTGTTATTCAACCACAATGTTTCTAGATCTGCTTTGGGCACTGGAAGAGAGAGGAAAAAAAAGTGTAATGTTGCTGCCTACAATACACAAATACAAACTATATAGAAGAAAGAAACAAAGAAAAAAATGTGACACGTGGTTGCTTTTTTAAGTCATTAAGAGATCCTTTAATGATTTGCTTTTCCAATTTATACTAAAAGTTTATTAATATAAAATGGGTTTATATTTTAATAACATTTTAACCTAAGTTTTCTGCGATAAGAGTAATTTCGTAGAACATAACATTAAGCTAAATTCAATAAACTAAAGCAAAAGAAATCATTAAACTCTCTCCAGAGCAATGCCTGTTTTCAAGCTCTTGGTTAAGTGTCTATAAAAAGAGCAACAAGATATTTAGTTGTCTCTTTATTACCATTACTTCCCCATTGACTTACTTGGTAATTTCAGATATGCTTTATTTTCTGTCTGGATTCATTTTCTGTTGGAATTGACTACAAACAAAAAGAGTTTTAATTTTCCCTGATCGCTAACTCACAACTTCCAGTTCTATGTCAGACAGTTAATAATCTGTAAACAAACATTAAAACACACTTGAGTCTTCCTTAAAGAGCCTTAAAGAGATTTCTAGGTTTTGTACAGAATCATAGAGTTGGTGAATTTTACAGACAAAATGAACACTGGTTAAGCCCCTTTTATTTTTTATTTTTACTTTATCTTATTTATCTTCCTTCTCCCCCCCTCCCCTCCCCCAGCAAATAGAACTGGAGCAGTGAGAATTTTGTTCTGGGTCTCATAGCTCATTAGTAGGAGGACAGGATCTGGACACCCAATCTCAGTCCAGAATATTCTTTCTATGCTCCCTGACCCTGGGTAAAGCAAATTATTTGGAGTTTTATGTATTGGATTTTATATTTATTATTTATATACTGTATTTTATATATTGGATTTATACATCATTAATTTTCTCTGTGGTCCTTGTGAGGTTTGCACCTTTTCCATATTTATCCTAAGATCTATCACATCCTTTGTATAAACATCAAATTTCATTATATAAAGGTCCCTCACTGTCTGAGAAATAACAGTGGTGACAAAGGTAGTCTTCAGTTTCTTCATAAATTATGTCTGACTTTCAAGTAAATTCAAAAGAAAAAGAGGAAATTCAAATTGACACTGTTGATTTTCATGGTCATATAAGAATATTCAAGCAGGAGAATGAATCAAAGCTTCAACGTGCATTAGAGTTACAAAATTCCAGAAGAGCCTAGAGATAACCACATCATATAAAATGGTTCTTAATCTTATCATTTTTAAATGTGTAACATCTATAGGCATGCAATTTAAAACCTGGATGGGCACTTGGCCAGGAAATGTTTCTTACCAAGCAGACAGTTGTATATGTCACACGTATATTTTGTTATACATTTCCTTCCTAAAAATAACCTTATGATTCTGGTTTTTCTCTGATTAAAAGAGTATTAATGTGTTTTTTAGAGAATTTGGAAAAATGTGCATCTCTATATCTTCAATTGATTATGTTCTTTGCATGAACCAAACACTGAGATACCTCCTCTATTTTTGTAATAGCTTTATGAAGCAGTTTTTATACTAATTCCTACAGAACTACATTCATTATTGAGGCTAGAAGAGAGAATTACTTGTGCAAGATCACACAGTTGATAAATAAAACACCAGGACTTGAATTCAAGTCTTCCACTATAAGATCCAAAGTTTTTTGCCTTGTATGATTTGTCTGTCTTGCAACTTCTAGGCTCAGAACATAGGGAACATCAAAGGTTCTAGAAATTCGCTCAGTACCAACCAGAGAAGCAGGATTATTACTGTACTGCAACCTGGTATCCATTTCGATCAAAACTGGCATTGACTTGCTGCTACTCTAATGTATTTTTCAGTCCTCACCCTGCCTGACTTCCTCTCAAGGGCATCTGATGCTGCTACCCTTTTTCCTTAATTGAAACGCTCTCATCCCTTTTTCCATGATTTCTAGTTGGCTACTCATTTCTTTTTTTTTTTTTTTTCGGCTACTCATTTCTTATTTCTCTGTCCATCCTTCCTTCTCACCATCACACATTCCCCACCCCACCCCCAATTCAATCATGAATGTGAAAGCTCCCAGAGGCTGAGTCTGAGCATCCTTTCTCTTGACAGTTTGTATGTTACCATTCACACCCAAAGCTGCGATTTTTACTTATCCACATGGGTGCACCCAGGAGCTCTTATCTGCACTCTGAGCATACATACCCAAAGATTTTCAAAATTTTGATTCAATGTCTCAAATGTACCTTAGAATTCACTAAGTCTTAAAAATACTGATGTCTCCCTTCTCCAGACCTGGTCTCCTTCCAGGCTTAAAGAACTGGTGAGCTGCAACTTCTTACCTTCTATTTCACATGAAGACTGGATCACTTCGAACGGTGGCTTTGCCAAGCCACCAGCCCTACCTTTGTGTCATCCCAGGACCTTTCAAAGTGGCTCCTCCCCTTCTCATCTGCTCCCACCCTTGTCTCCTCCATCTTCATCCTCTGCCCAAGGCCTTCCACTGTGTCCTCACTGATCTCCCAGCCACATTCCAATTCATTTTCCACCCAGCGACCTGGGTCATCTTTTACATGTTGGGGGCTTGATGAATCCTAAATATCTATTACTGTCCTTACAAAGCTCAAAATGAGTTAATTTCTACTTCTCCTGAGGTTCCTCCTGTACTTTTCTCTTACTCTCTGCATTTCACAGACCTAGGTTTTAATTTCTGGAAGTCATACTTCCTTTAGGCCAAAGGGTCTTAGCAGATTCTGGTCCCTCTACCTGGAATATTCCAGTCCTACCCATCCTACTCACATTCTCTCTTTTTTCTGTCTCTGTCTCTCTTACATACACACACATGGATGCCCATGCACCTACACTATACTACACACTTTATTCTACTTAACTCTTACCCTTTAGAACTGAGCTCAAAAGATACTTCCTCAGGGAAGCCATTCCAACATGCCCACTTTACCCCTGCATCTGGCAGGTTTATTTATTACAGACTCCCAGAAAACCATGTTCTGTTCCTTCAGGACACGTATTTCAGCTTACAATTATGGTTTTATTAGTGTAGCTATTTGTCTAATGTCCACTTCCTCCACGAAGGAGGGGCTGGATCCCCAGGGTCTATTGAGGCACAAAGCATTGTAGGTACTCAATAAGTATGAATGAATGAATCAATTTCTGCTTTAGAAAGGATTCCATGTGAGAACCAGGGAAAAAGTACAGCACTAAAAATGTAAAGGTTAATTGCTTCCAAATTTCTATTTTAAATTACTAACCTCCCTTTGGGTATTTTTATTGCATGGGTAGTGCCATCATGTACCAAGTTGTCTATGCTAGAAGACTAACAATCATTTTAATTCCTTCCTTTTCCTAGATCAGCTAATCCTGTTGCATTTAGCATACAGGCAGGGTCCCTCTTTTTCCCTCTTCCCTAGCATCCTTGAAATCACCCAGTCTAAGGCACCATATCTCCTGCTGAAGTGTTTGCAATACCCTCTTAACTAGTCTTCCTAGTTTCTGCTTATTCTCCTAAAATTATTTCTCTACTCAAAGGCTAAAATGATTCTTGAAAATGAGTAAAACCGACTGCTTCAATTCCCTGTTTAAAAATCCATAATAAGGGCACCTAGGTGGCTCAGTCAGTTAAGTGTCTGCCTTTGTTTTTTTTTTTTAATAAATTTATTTTTTATTGGTGTTCAATTTACCAACATACAGAATAACACCCAGTGCTCATCCCATCAAGTGCCCCCCTCAGTGCCCGTCACCCATTCACCCCCACCCCTCGCCCTCCTCCCCTTCCACCACCCCTAGTTCGTTTCCCAGAGTTAGGAGTCTTTATGTTCTATCTCCCTTTCTGATATTCTTCTCCCTTCCCTTATATTCCCTTTCCCTATTATTTATATTCCCCAAATGAATGAGAACATATAATGTTTGTCCTTCTCCGACTGACTTACTTCACTCAGCATAATACCCTCCAGTTCCATCCACGTTGAAGCAAATGGTGGGTATTTGTCGTTTCTAATGGCTGAGTAATATTCCATTGTATACATAAACCACATCTTCTTTATCCATTCATCTTTCGATGGACACCGAGGCTCCTTCCACAGTTTGGCAAGTGCCTGCCTTGGGGTCAGGTCATGATCTCAGGATCCTGGGATTGAGCCCTACATCCCTACATCAGGGTCCCGGCTTAGTGGGGAGTCTGCTTTTCTCCCTTGAACCACTCCTACCCCCTGGTGCTCTCTCTCTCAAATAAATAAATAAAGTCTTTTAAAGTTTTTTTTTTAATTTTAAAAACCCTTAAAAAACAACAACAACTTCTTCCAAGCCTATCATTCTCTGTCATGCCACCAATTCATTCTTCTTATCACAAGACACTGACTATTTTCTGTCCAGTTCCAACAAGAATGTAAACCTCATGAGGACAAGCACCAGCTGCATGTACCTTTTATGAAGGTCACTTAGTAGGTATTAAGAGCTACTGTTAAATTATTGAGTGCATGTTAACTGTAATCTATTTTGCGAAAAATTATCTTTCAGGAAATTTTGGAAAACTTTGCTTATTGACTCAAGTCAGGGGCCCCCTTTACCCTGAGTGTTACTGTGAGTTTCAAGGACCCCAGGAAGCTCAAGTAGGAACTGAGAAATGACTTCTAATGATTAGGCCCCCACAGTATGCTTATTATATCTTGAATAAATCTACTTAACAATTCATGACTTTCAGAATTCATATGAAAGAAGGATAATGTGATCCTCTAATTTCTTGTTCATTCCAGTCCTAACTTACCATGAAGACTAGAAAGTGTGGCTAACAGGGCAACAGGGTAATCATCTTCATTATCTCTTCTTCTTTTCAAAATTGCTCATGAAGTGCTTCAAATGAAAAGGGACCCACTGGTGCCCCAGGACTGTGGGTCTAAGTGGTGCTTTTTTTGTTTATGCTAATTAAGTAGGTTGCAGACTGGTTACTTAGCAATATCCTTCATTGAGATGCTCAGTACTCGAGCTTAATTATATGTTTTAGGCCTAAAGTGGTCATTACTAAGATGTGAGCAGGCGATATCCAGGGATTGGATGCTATTCTCAGCGTTTCTGGGGTCTGGGGCACGCTGAAACTCCTGGAATGTTCAAAGCCATTTTTACAAAAAGATATGCTGAATTATATCGTGGCATTTTACTATCCTATCAGCTCAAATAAAGCACACAAAAAAAGACATTCTCTTTTAAACAAAACTATTTTAAATATATCTTCACATATTTAAGCTTACTGGAATATAGTGATACTATATCTTTGCACGTGGGTTTGAAAAAGTTCTCTTAGCGTTAGCATATCCCTTGTTTGCATTCCCACACTTGCCCTGAGTTGGTGTGAATAACAACTTCCTAAATCAATCTGCTCAGCATATGTGAAAGAACAACTCCATTAAAAATCAAATTTCTCATGGGCTTTAATGGAACCCATCAATATTGTGTGTTACTGGGGAAAAAAATCCATAACCCTATTTTTTCCCAAACAGAAAACAAACTATTGATTTTTTTCCAACAGATTTTTACTCTGTTAGAGTTCTTTTCCCTTGCAAACATCAGTCTGCTGCCACTGTCTATGAGGCAGAGATGAAAATGTGCTGATTTTATGCAAGCACAGCTGACTAGGGAGTACTCTGTGGAAGCAGAGCAAACAAATGTAAACAACATGAAATATTTAGATCACAGAAACATTAAGAGCGATTTTGGTGATGGGCATGAATTATGTTTAGTGGACAGGTCATCTCTGTAACAGTGATAAGCTGATAATCCTTCAATGTTTTTTTGTTTTGTTTTGTTTTTTTCTCAGACAATAGAGACAAACCACAATTCAGAATAAAAAGCTAGAAATTTGGCAGGTTGGAAAGGCAGCCACCATTTAAATGTATCAGATATAAACATAATCTGAATCCTGTCACTGTGATTGTATGAGTGATTTGCATTTTTCCCCAAGCTTCACACTGTTCAATATCCATTTTGTCCCACATTAATAAAGTCTTAAATATTTAACTTAGAGAATACATGTACCCATGCTTTTCTTGAAAGCTGATGGAGGACACGGATTTGGTTCACCAACATATCCCTAGTAAGAGTGACAGTCAGGTGCTAACATCAAGGAAGGGGAAGGGTGAGAGGAGCATGGCTATATATTGGGAGGCTAGCTAATGAGATAGTAAGTCCATAAAAATAAAAAAATAAAAGACATCAAGAAATCTTTCATAGTCTTCTCTCTGGTATTTACTTTAAGCTAGTATAGTCTTCTAGTATATTTTCATCAATTGTAACAAATATTTTATAATTACATTATTTTTTAAAAATCTGATGATGATCCATAAAGGGAAAGTCAAATATTTATTCTTTGTCTGAATGACACCTTAGGGTAATCAAATAGTTGTTCAAAAAAAGTTATTCTTTAGAGAAAAATCTCAGCTAATAAATGAATGAGAAGTGATATATTTGAAAGCCACTATTTTGCATTTCCTATTGAAATAATAGAGCCAGGTAATAATGATGGCTTATATGGGGCACCTGGGTGGCCCAGCTGGTCAAGCTTCTGATTTCTGATTTCAGCTCAGGTAATGATCTCAGGGTCATGAGATCAAACCCCGAGTTGAGCTCCATGTTTAAGTAGTATGCTTGTCACTCCCTCTTTTTCCTTCTCCTCCTCCCCATGCACTATCTCTATCTCTCAAATAAATAAATAAATAAATAAATAAATAAATAAATAAATAAATAAATAAATATTTAAAAATAATAATGGCTTATAAAACCATAAGGGGAAAACCTTATGAGGAGTCTAAAATGGAGAGATTGAACTGATAATATAAAAACCTGATGGCTAATTTTAGCAAAAGATACCCAGACAACCAGACATTATCTAACTTCTAACATAGAGCAATAAAATATACATGAACCACTTTCACAATAAGCACATTAAGAAACATTATGGAGATGAAACCATAAAAATCTAGAAGGTGAAAAATTCTAGAACAAATCACCTTTCAAAAAAATAAAGAGGAAATGGTTACAGATTAAATATCTAAGTAATATACCAAGCAAGAGTAGTATGTGGACCTTGATTATTTTGAACAAGGCAGCTGTAATGTTCATTTATGCAACAAATGAAGAAATTTTAACACTGTGTACTTGAATATACTGAGAAATTACAACCTTACATTTAAAGTGTGGTAGTTGTATTATGGTTACTTGGAAAATATATGAGACATTACTATATAGAGATGTACAACAGAATATTTGCTGGTGATATGATGTCTGGATTTGCTTTTAAATAATTCTCTTGGGTGAAAGAGGAGGATTAGATGAAATAAGATTGTCCATGTGGTTATAACTGTTGAAGTCAGATAATGGGTACATTGTGCTTCCTTAGACTACTTCTCATACTATGATTAAAATTTTCTTCAGAGAGTTAGAACAAATTATTTTAAGATTTGTGTGGAATCAGAAAAGACCCCGAATAGCCAGGGGAATTTTAAAAAAGAAAACCATATCTGGGGGCATCACAATGCCAGATTTCAGGTTGTGCTACAAAGGTGTGGTCATCAAGAGAGTGTGGTACTGGCACAAAAACAGACACATAGAGAAATGGAACAGAATAGAGAACCCAGAAGTGGACCCTCAACTTTATGGTCAACTAATATTCGATAAAGGAGGAAAGGTTATCCACTGGAAGAAAGACAGCCTCTTCAATAAATGGTGCTGGGAAAATTGGACATCCACATGCAGAAGAATGAAACTAGACCACTCTCTTTCACCATACACAAAGATAAACTCAAAATGGATGAAAGATCTAAATGTGAGACAAGATTCCATCAAAATCCTAGAGGAGAACACAGGCAACACCCTTTTTGAACTCGGCCACAGTAACTTCTTGCAAGATACATCCACAAACGCAAAAGAAACAAAAGCAAAAATGAACTATTGGGACTTCATCAAGATAAGAAGCTTTTGCACAGCAAAGGATACAGTCAACAAAACTAAAAGACAACCTACAGAATGGGAGAGGATATTTGTAAACGACGTATCAGATAAAGGGCTAGTTTCCAAAATCTATAAAGAACTTATTAAATTCAACAGCAAAGAAACAAACAATCCAATCATGAAATGGGCAAAAGACATGAACAGAAATCTCGCAGAGGAAGACATAGACATGGCCAACAAGCACATGAGAAAATGCTCCGCATCACTTGCCATCAGGGAAATACAAATCAAAACCACAATGAGATCCCACCTCACACCAGTGAGAATGGGGAAAATTAACAAGGCAGGAAGCCACAAATGTTGGAGAGGATGTGGAGAAAGGGGAACCCTCTTGCACTGTTGGTGGGAATGTGAACTGGTGCAGCCACTCTGGAAAACTGTGTGGAGGTTCCTCAAAGAGTTAAAAATAGACCTGCCCTACGACCCAGCAATTGCACTGCTGGGGATTTACCCCAAAGATGCAGATGCAACGAAACGCCAGGACACCTGCACCCTGATGTTTATAGCAGCAATGTCCACAATAGCCAAACTGTGGAAGGAGCCTCAGTGTCCATCGAAAGATGAATGGATAAAGAAGATGTGGTCTATGTATACAATGGAATATTACTCAGCTATTAGAAACGACAAATACCCACCATTTGCTTCAACGTGGATGGAACTGGAGGGTATTATGCTGAGTGAAATGAGTCAATCGGAGAAGGACAAACATTATATGTTCTCATTCATTTGGGGAATATAAATAATAGTGAAAGGGAATAGAAGGGAAGGGAGAAGAAATGGGTAGGAAATATCAGAAAGGGAGACAGAACATAAAGACTCCTAACTCTGGGAAATGAACTAGGGGTGGTGGAAGGGGAGGAGGGTGGGGGGTGGGGGTGAATGGGTGACGGGCACTGAGGGGGGCACTTGACAGGATGAGCACTGGGTGTTATTCTGTATGTTGGCAAATTGAACACCAATAAAAAAATAAATTTATTATAAAAAAATTCTGCCAATAGTGGAATACAAACTGGTTTAGCTGCTCTGGAAAACAGAATGTAAGTTCCTCAAAAAGTTAAAAAAAAAAAAAAAGAGCTATCCTACAATTCAGCAATTGCACAACTGGATATACCCAAAGAATATACAAAATACTGATCTGAAGGAATAAATGCACCCCAATGTTTATAGCAGCATTATCAACAACAGCCAGATTATGGAAAGAGCCTAAACATTCATCAGCTGATGAATGGATAAGAAGTGATGTGTGTATACACACACATGTATACACACACACACATATACATGCCATGGAATATTACTTATTCATCAAAAAGAATGAAATCTTGCCACTTGCAATGACATGGATAGAGCCAGAGAGTATTATGCTAAGCAAAATAAGTCAGAAAAACAAATACCATAGGATTTCACTCATATGTGGAATTTAAGAAACAAAACAGATGAACATGGGAAAAAAAGAGAAAGGTAAACCAGAAAACAGACTCTTAACTATAGAAAACAAACTGAGGGTTACTGGAGGGGAGGTGGGCGAGGGGATGGTTTAAATGGGTGATGGGTATGGAGGAGGGCACTTTTGCTGAGCACAGGGTGTTAGACCTATGTGCTGAATCACTAAATCCTACACCTGAAACTAAGATTACACTGTATGTTAACCAGCTGGAATTTAAATTTAATAAATTTAAATAAAAACTTGAAAAAAGCACATGTGAAGAAAAACAAGAAATTTTCCTTAACAGTTTAAGAGAGATTATGTCACAGGTTCACAACTACAAAGCACAAAAATTTTGTTTCATGCTAATATTTATAACTCTTAATATCTAAGAATGAGCTATTAAGGGACGCCTGGGTGGCTTATCAGTTGAGCACCTGCCTTCAGCCCAGGGTGTGATCCTGGGGTCCCAGGATCGAGTCCTGCATTGGGCTCCCTGCATGGAGCCTATTTCTCTGCCTCTCTCTGTGTGTCTCTCATGAATAAATAAATAAAATCTTAAAGAGAGAGAGAGAGAGAGAGAGAGAGAGAATGAGATATTAAGATCATCCTGAGTATTTCTGCATCTTTTACGTTTCTTACCTATGTAAGATTTAAAAATCTCAAAATTGAAGAAGTATTACAAATATGGGGAAAATAACTTAAAAAAAAAACACAACACAACCATTTGGAGGTAAAGTTGCCAATGCAATAACCCATGACTGTGGAGTACTTCACTGTATATTTGCTACACACTCCTCTATTACTTCAGTAAATTAATATTGATACATTTCTATCATTTAATCCTCAGATTCTAGTTTCTCCAACTGTTCCAATTGTTCCAAAAAGCCTTTTGTAGCATGTGTCTTTAGTATCCCTCAAACTGAAAGAGTGCCTCAATGTTTTACTTGACTTTCAGAATGTTTTGAAGACTATATTCTTCAATTTGGGTTTGTCTGACACTTTCTCTTCGTTAGATTAAGATCTGCGTCTTTGGCAGTAATATCACAGAAGAGATGCTCTGTTCTTATTGTATTCTACTGGGTGGCACACAATTTTGATTCATCCCATTACTAATTTTGGTTCTTGGCTGACTTAATTAGGGTGGCTTCCGCCAGGCTTCTACACTGAAAAATGACATTTTAAAGTCAGTACGTAGTTTAGGAGGAGATACTGTGAAGCAACGTAAATATTCTCTTCCTCACTATACATCAAATTTAGCAATTTACTCATTTGTATCAGTATGGGCTCACTTGTGTGTGTGCGTTTTTATTCAATGAGTTATAACCCATTATGGTCATTTATTCTGTTGATACTACTGTCCCAGATTTATTCAGTACAAGCCTCTTTGAGCTGGCCTCCGGAAGACCCTGTGATTTGGCCTCTGTGTGTTTTCAGCATTCTACTATCATTATTTGAGCACCTGCCTGCTTTATTGCAAAGCAAGATGCTTAAGGCTCATCTTATGCTTTCCTTGCTCTAGGCTTAGAATCAGCCATCTCTTCAGGCAGCCCTAGTTCTTAGGAACCATATGCAGGAGCCAAGAGCTGGGTGATATGTGTGTCTAGAGCTATTGGGCTGTCTGCTTCTTGGCCATCTCAGGAGACAGAAATAGGAAATACATATTTATTTATAAATATGGCATAAATTATAGTATTACTTCCAATCCTAATACAATACCAATGGGTTCATTTTAATGTTCTCCTTTTCCTTATTTTTAAGTCCTGTCTTCAGCAGTAAAAAAATCTAGTTCTTATTATCCTTAATATATTCACTTCTTTGACAATTTTCCTGATTGTAACCAATATCCCATCACTGCCCCAGCTTTCTCCCCCATGTGGATGACATCCTCACACTATACCTAGCTGCTGGTTGCCCAGTCTCCTACCTTACTTGGCATATACCACTATACTACATGGAAGTCTTCCTCACAAGATTTCCAATTCCAAGCCACCCTCCCACAAAGACACACTCTTCACCTCGCTAGGGCTTCACGTCCCATGCCAGGCAGTCCCTTTGCATGGACATAGTCCTCATCCTGCTCAAGTTCTGACATCTTCTCATGGACTACCTTCACCCTTCCCACATGTAAGGCCACCTGTGTGAACCTTCCTTACCTTGCTTACCACACCCAGCCATCTCCTTCATGGGAACAACTTTCTCACCTTGCTTCTACTTTACATACCCTCCTTTTGCCTCTTAGGCTCTGATTCGTGTACAGAGCCATCTCTGTCCCTGGCCAATAGAGACTTCTTTCTCATCTTCTCAGGCCCTGAAACCACATGTGAGGCAGTCTTTCTATTCAATGTCCTCCATGGCTTACTTGATTCTGACACCCTGCACTGGGCAACCTTCCTACATGAATACCCTCCTCACCCTAGCTGGCTCTTCTTTTACTTCAACATCTTATTTTATGGCCATTATCAAGAAGACAAGAGGCAAAAAAATGTTGACAAGGCTTTAGAGAAAAGGGAACTCTGGTACACTGTTGATGGGGATGTAGAATGGCGTACACATGGTAAAAAACAGTAATGCGGATTCCTCAAAAATTAAAAATAGACCTACTACATGATTAAGCAATTCTACTTCTGAGAATAGATGCAAAGAAAATGAAATCACTATCTTGAAGAGATATCTGCACTACCAATGTTTAATACAGAGTTATTCATGAATGCCAGGATATGAAAACAACCTAGATGTCTACTGACAGGTGAATTATTAAAGGAAATATATTAAGTACACACTGTGGAATATTATTCAGCCATAAAAATTAAATCCTGCCATTTGTGACAACATGCATTGCCCCTGATGAAATTACACTAAGTGAAATAAACCAAAGACAACTACTGTATGAAACCACTTTTATATAGGATCTTAAAAAGTCAAATTCATAAATAAAGTAGAATGGTGGTTACCAGGGCTGAGAGGTGATGGAAAATGAGAAAATATTGGTCAAAGGATACAAACATTGAGCTATAAGATGGATAAGTTCTAGAAATCTATGTACAGTAGGGTAGTTATAATTAACAACACTGTGTTATATACTGGAAAGTTGTTAGGAAAGTAAATTTTTAATGTTTCCACCACACACTATACACAAATGATAATTATGTGAGTGCTGTTAAAGTATGAAATAACCTTATTGTAGTAATCATTTCACAGTATTTATCTGTAGCAAATCACTATATTGTTTACCTCAAACTTACATACATATATATCAATACTATGTTAATAAAGCTGCAAAATGTTTTAAGATAATTACAGATTCACATATACAGCTATAAGTATTACAGAGATCCCACATAACCTTTACTCAATTTTCCCTGAAAGTAACAGTTCACTGAGCTATAGTATTACAAAATAGAAGACATATTAATATAACGCATCAGCCCTATTCAGATTTCTCAAATTTTATGTGCATTTGCATATGTATTTAGCTCCATGCAACTTTGTCACATAAATTCATGCAAATACCACCACCACCATCAACACAGAACATACTCATGTTATCCTTTTAGAATCCCAGACATCTTCCACCCACTCTCTCCCTCCACCACATCTAACCCCTGACAACCACAAATCTGACCTCCTCATCTAAGGTTTTGTTACATCAAGTATGTTGTATAAATGGTATCATAAAACATGTAGCCATTTGGGATTGGCTTTTTTTACTCAGTCTAATTCCTCCGAGATCCATCAGAGTTGCTTCTTTTTTATTAAGTCTATCCCAAAATATAAATGTGTCAAAGTTTATTTAACCAGTAACTTGTTGAAGAATATCTGAGTTGTTTATTGTTTTTGGCTATTATGAATAAAGCTTCTATGAACATGTGATTCCGGGCTTTTTGTGTGAAGACTCTACTTGGCTTCTGACACCCTGCCCTGGCCTGCACTCGACACAAGAACCCTCAGAGTGGGTTTGAGTCCTCACACCCACCATGGGGTCACCACGTGGAGACATAGCCCATTCCTCTTAGCCTCAAGCAGTAGGATCTTTGCTCTGCCCTACTTACTGAATTTAGGACAGAACAAAACGAAAGGGAATATGGAGGAGCTTAAGTAATTATAAACACTGTGCAAAGGCTACTTCGGAGAACATATTTCCAGAACCTACTACTATAGTGACTGGAGCCAGGTAAGCATTCAGTGGATGTCTGTGAATAAGTGAAGGCACATTTGAGAATTTGCTTCCTCAACAAACAAAATGGAAGTTTCTTTTTTTAAGGATTTTATTTATTTATTCATGAGAGGGACAGAGAGAGAGGCAGAGACACAGGCAGAGGGAGAAGCAGGTTCCCTGTAGGGAGCCTGATGCAGGATTCCATCCCAGGACCCTAAGATCATGACCTGAGTCAAAGGCAGATGCTCAACCACTGAGCCATCCAGGTGCCCTCAAAATGGAAGTTTCTTAATTTAATAATTGATGAATGTTAAATTCTTAGGAGTAGGAACAAATGATGCCATAAAAGAATGGAAAAAAATTTTAGGAAAATTTTTAAGTAAGAAAAAATTGGAATGGCCAACAGTGCAGAACCAACCCATGGTTCAATCCTAGCTACTTCCTCCCTCTATCTATACCTCACATCTGGTGCATATGTATTCCCTGTAAGCCCACAGTGAGTTAGTCATCCTCCATGACAACATAGTAAGGAAAGAAATTTATGATCTACCTTATCCTCTTAGTAAAGCTTTCTCTAATACCAGAATAAAGAATAAAGTTAAACTGCTGAAAATCAACTTGCTGAATGATTACTTTTCTGATCCACTAGCTAAATAATTAAGGACCCTCCTCCTCCCCCAATTGAACTCACTATGAATTTCTAATAGCCAGTTAGCTATGAACTCATCAGTGTCACTGAGCTGAATGTCTGTTTTTCAAATGTTTCAAATTTCCAACTTTTGGCTGATCTCAATTTCTCAATGGTTTAATAAGTAATTGGTCACGTTTTCCCTTAAATGCCACTGACTATCTTTGTATCTGTCAGTTGATGCTGCTTCTCAGTGTGAAGCACCTTTGATAAACTATCATAAACCCATTATAAGGTGATTCTTCTTCGTTAGCTTTTCAATTATCAATCCAGGGATGCCTGGGTGGCTTAGTGGTTAAGTGTCTACCTTTGGCTCAGGGCATGATCCCAGAGTCCCGGGATCAAGTCCCACCTCGAGCTCCCTGCATGGAGCCTGCTTCTCCCTCTGCCCATGTCTCTGCCTCACTCTCTGTGTCTCTCATGAATAAATAAATAAAATCTTTAAAAACAAACAAATAAAATAATCAACCCATTTAGTGAAATAATCTAGAGTCAACAATTCACATTAAATAGAAAATTATCTGTTTTCTAACTTTTCAAATCCTGGTATCTATCACTGATTCCCAACAGATCCATGGTGAAGTATCAACAATTAGTTGTTTGCCTTTTTTTTTTTTTTAAGCCAACTTGTCCCTGATTAATAGTTTGGTAAAATATAATGATATGAATTATAATGAAAATGAAAATTAAGAAATAAAGCAAAGATCTATAAAGTATAAACCTTGTTTTTTATTAGATTCAATGGACAAAAACACACTCTGCCAACTTGGTCTGGAAGTTTCGAAGCACTTACTCTGAATTTCGGTTCTTATCTCATCTGGAATGAGTAACAAACAGCGCAGCCTGGCGCCAGTCTACAGACTACACTTTGAGTGGCACTAGTCTATACTGACCCTCATCTCACATCTAATTACATCTTGGCTTTTTCTCATTCTCTAAGACTTCATGCATTTGCATGTATCTCTAGGGACTCTATGTGTTCTTTGAGGTCAAAGACAATGTTTTCTATTTTGTTAGCATCTCCCAAAGCATTCAGCCTGATAGAGCTTAATAAATTCTTATTGATCAATAGAAAACAGCTTATTCTACTCCTTTGATTCCCTCATCTACTTTTCTCTGTTTGAATATAATTCATTTAAAATCCTTTTTGGAAGAAGGCACAAGTTGCAAACTAGTGGTCTGCAGACTAGCTATGGACAATAAATGAGCTTTATTTGTCTCACAGAAACGATGAGAACTCAGCCTTTAACTTATTAAACATGCAATGGTAACTCTGGGCCCTATACCCACAACACAGCAACAGAATGGCACTGGGCAGAGCTACCCCGTCCAAACTGGATGAGCTTCTCCAGCTCCCCACAACCTTACTTGGTTGATCCACTTACTTAGGTTTCCTGCTTAGAACTTTTAGCTTTTTGAAATTGTAACAACCCAGATTAATTAAATCAAAGTTAATAAACCCTACAGAGCACAAAGAACAAACAAAAGAGCCCCAATACACTTTTACAGAGGCTTGTTTCCCAAACAGTGCATAGGACCAAAACATTACCCCATTCAAATATTACAAAACCACATGAGAGGACTTGATAAAATAATTATTTCCATTCATCAGTAAGAAAGCTTAGGTTCAGAGGATAACTAATTGTCTTCAGACACCACAGTAGCAGGTGAAAAAGCCTGGACTCAAAGCCAGTGTCTCTATGCCACACTGTACTACACACTCATGAACTAGTTTCAGTGGTTTTAAATCCTGAGCATTTTCTATACACACAGCAATAAGAACATTTTTGTCTCTAATGTACACAAATCTATTTCCATATGTAGCTAATCAATGTTCATAGTAGACCTGTGATAGCAGTTTTGTTGTTGTTGTTTTTTAGTTTCATACTAAGCAGATTCTTTTTAACAAAGATTCATCTACTAGTCTGTTCTATACTGTTCTCCAGTGTACTAAACAAATCTGATTCTTTATTTCCAAATCAAAGATGTTCCATTGGAGTGGTTCCAGGAATGGATGATGTCCTTAAAGAGGCCTTGCATTTTCATATTTTTTTGGAAAAATGTTCTAGGCTGTCACACAGAATATGTTTGGCCCAAGAGAAATGTCACTTTCCTTACAGATCAAACCCTAGTATCTCATTCAAAAGGTCCAGGAAACCACTGATCAGAAATCCTTCTGTAAGCCTAATATCATAGCAAAATAATCAACTCAAATTTCCATTTACCATCCTCTAGAATAGACTGTAGGATATTAACACTTTGAGATCATAACACATGGACCATCAAACCACAGTTCAGCTCCAGTCTAAATAAGATCTCTTGGTTCTTGATGACGGCCCTGGGGGGGGGGGGGGTCACTTTAGTAAGTGGAGAAACTTTTTATTAGAAAAGTACCTCTTTGATAAGGTAGTCACCATCTACATGTGGCTATTAAAATTTTAATTGATATTAGTGAAGATCAAAAATTTATTTCCTAGCCACACCTCAAACACTCAATAGTAATAAGGAGCGATATCACATGAAGTTTAGCCTTGGTCTAACCAAGGGAGAGGGCCTGAGCCACAAAGGTCAGCCTTATGTGGGTGCAGACACTCAGGCAGTTATGAGCCATGAGCTGCTGACGTGCCTGGGAGACGGCTGCTACATCCAGAGGAGAGGATCTAGTCTCTAGTACTATCTACTACAGAAGGCTGTAGGTTGTCTTATTTCACCAAGTAAAACAAACAAAAATGTAAAATCATGAAATACTGGGCTGGTAAAATCATTCCTCTTATTCTCTATTAGTATTTCCTTCTGAAAGTGGGAATTTTATGAGTTCTTAACTTCCTTGCCTATAATTTCGTGGAAGGTTTGAGCTGCTCTGCTCTTTCATACGTTGGCATCCCCAGTATCTGGCCCATGTCACATGCTCAGTAAGTATTTACTGAATGAATACGGAATATAACAACTATCTTTAAAAGCATTATACTTAAGGTGAACACAGATCCAATTTTGCCTCCTTCATTCTAGTTTATGCCAGTTGTTCTAACATAACAGAATACAACCTTCCTTTCAAAGGTGTCCTAGCGTCCCATTTTATACAGTATATGGTTGCTCTGAGTTAAAGGACATCTAGTCAAGGTGCCAGGAAAACAGTAATAGACTGAGTGATGTTACTAGCTACTTTGGTTAACTTTTTTACTGGGCCTATACATCAGACATTTATCAGGGCAGAAGCTCCCTTTAGAGATAAAATGCCTAGATTTTATTAAAAATTGTTTTAAAATTTTGGCTCAGATGTGCATTCATTGCCCTCCTGGTTATAATCTTGTTTCTTTGTTTTGGGAGGGAGACATTCAAAATAAACATATATAAAATTAGCAACATAGGGATCCCTGGGTGGCGCAGCGGTTTGGCGCCTGCCTTTGGCCCAGGGCACGATCCTGGAGACCCGGGATCGAATCCCACGTCGGGTTCCCTGCATGGAGCCTGCTTCTCCCTCTGCCTGTGTCTCTGCCTCTCTGTCTCTCTCTCTCTGTGTGACTATCATGAATAAATAAATAAAATCTTTAAAAAAAAATTAGCAACATACACTTGTAATCAAGTTGTATGTATAAAATGATCAGTTGGTATTAACTTCAGGTGGTACCAAAGTTAACTACTGCAGACTAAGAACTCACTAGAGCTGAAATGACTGCCCTGGTACTCAACCCAAAGCAGTAACACTGCAAATTAAATGAGGTTTGCCTGGAGTGTATAATAGAACACACACTGACTTTGTCTCATTACCTAGTACACTGTGAAGAACAAAATACTACTCATATTTTAATCAATTAGTGAACTGTACATCTCTGGGTGGGGGTGAAGAGGATGAGAAAGGACGTATTTCTAAAGATAATATCAATCAGATTTTGCTCCTTTAGTCATTTTTTTCTAAAATGATTTTTCTATTCTAAAAAGGTGGTTGGGTATATTACAGAATCAAGTATGTGTTTTTTTTTTCCCACAAAAGAAGAATTTCAGACTATATTTCTGTCTTATGGATTAAATTGTTTTCTTCAAGAAACACTGAATGCAAAGGTTAGATAGAATAAACTGATTTCATGAAAACCTCTCTCCTTCTTTGTAGATTTCCTAATTTCCCTAATAGAGGAAATAAAGGGGAAACCATTGAATTCTCAGATTCATCAAGAATTCAGGAAAATTAAATACCTCACACAAAATAAAACAGTCTCCAATTTATAATCATGTTCTTTGAAGCACATCCAGCTTTCTAATGAACTTTTACATAATAGATCCATGTTAATCAAAGTCCTTAAGACTCTGAATTATTTAATTACAATGGCTTTCACTGAAGGCCAGACAGGGTTGCACTTTAACCTAGATTATCTGTAGAGGAAAGAAGAAGAAAAGAGAGCTGCTTCTTTTATTAAGAAATGAAGTTAATTCATAATCAATAGAAGACTCTTATCTCTCACAAAGTTCTGAACCACATTTGTGCTCAGCAAATACATATTTACACTCAATTTCTCTAGTCCTATTTCCTCACTTTCCTGTTGGCAAGTACCTTACAGAGGTAAGTTAAACCAAAGTATCACAATACATTTTTAACATATGGATAACTACGTTCCCTTGCTTGCTCATTTCTTTTTCTTTTTTTTCTTTCCTTTTGCTCTGATATAAATTATCCAAGAGTTACATGGTACAACATGATTGATCTTCTACCTGAGAACAAAGCTGTGTACCAAAGTTAATTATAAAGCCCAGGTCAACTAGGCCACATTCACAGTTAATCTAAATTTGATTTGCAATAATGGCCATGTTATTTTTCCCAACTGGGTGTTTCAGTCACTGCCAATGATTGTTCCTCCTGCTCATTAAATGTTTTCTCTATGTAAAACCTACCAGAGAGGGCTAGGGAGGGGAGAGGCTATATGTTATTAAGGTATAGACTTTAGTTTATAAATAATTCTCAATGGTATTCTAGAATAATCTATTCAGATCCATAAATCTCCTTTATCAGAGACAGTTATACACTGGAAAAATACACCTATCTGTTCTTGTATCAGGATTCCCTTGGGAGTGGCAGAAAGATCAAATATAAGTGTTGCCCAAGGAACCAGATGATGATAACCCGGCCGGGTACCTCTATTCCTTGGCTTCGTTCCTCTCCAAAAGGCTACCACACTATGGTGTCCAGAAGACAATAACATTTGTCCAGGGCTAAATCCAGCAGAAATGTATGAGTTCTTAAAGTTCTCTAGCAAGAGTCCAGAAATTATCACTGATTGACCATATTCCCATCTATAAGCCAATCACTGAAGCAAACAGAATCAAATACTGTGACTGTGACAGCCAAACTTGAGTACCATGCTTGTATTAATCCCATTGACTGAAAGCAGAGATAGGATGTTCTTGCAAACTGAAATCAGCTCTTAGCACAATAATTGATAACTGACACTGAAGACATTCTATAAATGTATCACACTTCAGATCTGAGGAAAGTTTTCTTTCCCTTGAATCACTATGTGCTTCAGTTCTCTTTTTTGATAATGCCTAATATCAGAAATTACTACTGAAAAATCCCCCACTAATGAATATATTGCTATCTTTTAGATGAAATGAAGATGCTCATTAATAGGGACACTGAAACCATGACTGTTTTTTTTTTAATGCATTTATATTAGGTCACTCAGATTCTTCAAGAGAGGTTGAGAATGTGAGGACAGAAATAATCCTAATCACTTGAAAGATACTTGAAAGTACTCTTCTGAAGCCTGGAACTCAAGATTTCTACCCAAAGGACACTCAACTCTGCACATGCCTAAGACTAAAATGTATCTAGCACTAGGGTTGCCAGAAAAAATAGTAAGTCTAGTTAAACAGGAATTTCAAACAAATAATGACTATAGGGACACCCGGGTGGCTCAGTGATTGAGCATTTGCCTTCAGCTCAGGGCGTGATCCTGGAGTCCCAGGATCGAGTCCCACATTGGGCTCTCTGCATGGAACCTGCTTCTCCCTCTACCTGTGTCTCTGCCTCTCTGTGTCTCTCATGAATAAATAAATAACATCTTTTTTTTTTTAATTTATTTATGATAGTCACAGAGAGAGAGAGAGAGGCAGAGACACAGGCAGTGGGAGAAGCAGGCTCCATGCACCGGGAGCCCGACGTGGGACTCGATCCCGGGTCTCCAAGATCGCGCCCCGGGCCAAAGGCAGGCGCTAAACCACTGCGCCACCCAGGGATCCCAATAAATAACATCTTTTAAAAAAACAAATAATGACTGTATTTTAGTTTAAATATGATCCAAATATTGCATGGGGCATGCTTATCCTAAAAACTTATTTGCTGTACCTTTGTACCTCCAGTGTAAATGAGATATCTCCATTTTATTCGCTATATCTGGCTATCCCCTATCCACTATCTAGAACTACCAGCCCCTTTTTGCATTAGTCTGACAGTTTAATAAAAGTTCTTCCTTATGCCAAGGCTTAACTTTGCAGAAAAGACTTCTAGCTATCAAGATGAATTCTCTTCAAATAGTTTCCTCATTAAATGCTTACAGGAGTATTGTTATTTTTCTTTCCAATCTGTGTGGCCCAATGCAAGGTTGTAATGATTCCCCCATGGAGGAGGTGGGGTGGAGCACTATTGGGTAGGGCTCATGCCTCCCATCCAGGCTTCTGCTTTAATCTAGGATATTAATTTAAGCTTCTGATTCAGAATTTACTATTTTAAAATTATTCCCAAAAATTGGGTTAAGAGAATGAAAGGATAATCCGTAGTTTAGGAGAAAATATTTGCAAAGCACCTATCTCATAAAAGACTGGAGTCTAACATACACAAAGAAAATTTAGAACTCAACATTAATAGAACAGGTCAATTATTAGAATAATACTGTATTGCATATTTGAAATTTGCTAAACAGAAGTTTTAAGTTCTCATTATAAGAAATATTTTGTAACTGTGCAAGGTAGTGCATGTTAACTAGACTTATTCTAATTAATTCATGATATATACAAATATTGAATCTTTATTGTATACACATAAAGTTAATATGTCAAAAACATAAATATATACAAATATATAAATATATAATTATGTAAATATATTTATACAGGAAATATGTTTATAGTATATATATTAGGATATACACATGTATCAATATGACATTGCATATGTACTCATATGTATGTATATATACTATAAATATTTATACTATAAATATTTATATAAACCAATAATACTATATATACAAAGAAAATGGACAAGCTGACTAAAAACTGGGCAAAAAATATGAACATTCAGCTCATTGAAGAAGACATGCAAATTGTAAATAATCATATGAAAAGATAACATTATGTGTCATTAGGGAACTGCAAACTGAAATAGCAGTGAGATACCATTGCACATTCACTAGAATGGCTAAAATCCAAAGCACTGACAACAACAAATGCTAGCTAGGCTATGGGGCATAGGAAAACTCATCCTCTGCTGTTAAGAATACCAGATGGCACAGTCACTTTGGAAAAAAGTTTCACAATCTCTTATAAATAATTTTGGTAGAACAAACACACTTGCCTTTTGAAAACTTGAGCACCCACTTTGTTTTTGAGACTTTTAAAATTTATTTGAGAGAACGCATGAGCCAGGGGGAGGAACAGAGGAAGAAGGAGAAGCAGACTCCCCACTGAGCAGAAAGCCTGACATAATACTTGATCTCAGGACCCTGAGATCTTAACCTGAGCAGAAAATAGATGCTTAACCGACTGAGTGTCCCAGGTGCACCTTGAGCATCCACTTCAAAGCTCCTTTGAAGCAGGGCACTGTGTTCTTATCTGACTGAATCAACCCAAGGCCACATGTTCCCTTGTTGTTATACACACAAATACTGCTTCCAATTTCCCTTCTCAATTTCTTGCATCTATTAAGGATTTGACTAGCTTTAAGTTGAATAAATACTCAGAAGTACCTTTAAACACCTTCTAAACCTTTTATTTCCTTTCATTAGTACTAAATACATTGGTTTTTTAATGCTTGCCTCTTGAATACAACCTTGTTCATCAACAGATGTAGCTGAAGTAAGTGGAAATCCATACACAGATAAACTGACAGTCAAGTTACGGTCGGAGAACTCCATTATAATGTTTAATTACTGGAAGTTATAGGAGCTTTCAAATATAACATTTATTATTCCATTTTATTATACTTTATTGCAAAGGTATTGTGCAAATAATTGCCTTTCTCTGAATAAAATCTGGAGCAAATCTTAGAATTTTAGGCAATGGGTATAGACTATATTCATCTTTGCTATGTGGTATGATCTTGCTTGGCTACAAATTTTTCCATGTTTCCATGAGGATAGGCAAAGTAAACTGCAACTTAGCAAATTTTCTCTGGTTTCCTATTGTCAAGAAAATATACATACTATCTTCCAAAGAGGAAAACAATGCATCAAAAAATCCTTTCAGAAAAAAAAAAATCCTTTCAGGTAATCCCACGTCAGTTCTTCAGCTCCAGCTACCGTACATCAGAGATGAGTTAAAAGGCATTTATTTTGTGTACATAAAGAAAGAATTCCTGTATCTTTGCCTTTATACTTTTCTGATGGGATAAATGGTCCTTTTAATGGGAGAGAAAACACTGGGGAGCTAGGGGAAATGTAGAGGAAGAACCCCAGACAATATGACTCAATAAATATACGTGGAGTGAATTGTGAATAAAGGCAATACAAAGTCCCAGAACTGCCTAAACTACAATGTGACATATTTCTTACAGGAGATCCTAATAGGCACACAAATATACTAAGAAGGGGCTACAATTTCATTAAGGTTTCATGGTCTGCCAAATCATTCCAGGTTTGGGCAGCCCAGGTGGCTCAGTGGTTTAGCACCACTGTCAGCCCAGGGCCTGATCCTGGAGACCTGGGATCGAGTTCCACATCAGGCTCCCTGCATGGAGCCTGCTTCTCCCTCTGCAGAGGCACACTCCCTCTGTGTCTCTGCCTCTCTCTCTGTCTCTCTCTCATAACTAAATGAATGAATGAATGAATGAATGAATGAATGCATACATACATACATACATACTTAAAAAAAAATTAAAAAAATCATTCCAGGTTTGAAATAAGTAGAGTCTTAATGATACATTGTATATGTCAGTCATAACACAGCTTGTATAAGTTAAAGAAACAGTTTGTTGCCATTAGTTTCTCAGGGAAGCAGAGTTAATAACATTAAATCATCAGATGGGATGTGGGGATGTGAAAGACTGGCTAGTATCATATGGGTTGTTAAATTGTGACCTCAAAAGAGGCAGAACAAGAACTCATGGTAGGTACAGAGAGGTGGGTTTCTGCTTCAATTTTAGCCATCTGCCCAACAGCTCAAACTGAGGGTGAAAGTTTTTAGAAGCAGATACTTGAAGCATCCAAGCAAATTTATGTAAGCAGGGATGCTGAAGGGTTTCACTCATTGCATAGGTGCTTCATCTCAGACAGTTCTATTCTTGAGGATTTTTAAAAACCATGAATACTTAAGCTAATTGTAGCAGAACATGAAAATTTTCAATGGAAGTTTTAAAGGAAACTTTGAGATACATTCAACTACTTTAGATGTTGGCTCTACTCTTGGTTTTCATTTTCCTTGGAAGAATCTTTTGACAAACCCCAACTACTCTATTAGCTAAGATTAGGGGACTTCCTTTTTTCTGCTTCCTAGACTAATGCTCTAATGGCTACTGATATCGCCTCTGAGGGGCATTTCTAAAGCTACTAATAGTGCCTCTGAAGGTCATTACTGAAGCTATACCTCAAGCTGTCAAGAAAAGACAGTGATACCTAGAAACCCAAGATAGGAGGTTGAGGGTGATCTATGAGAACTGGAATGGGGAACAGCAAAAGATCCAAGTTCTAAAACAATCCTTCCATTCTTCTGATTGTTATGTCTGTATGACATATAAGTCTTGCTCCCACCAAACAGAACTAATTAAGGTTACAAAATACTAACCCTTTTCTCAAATTCATATGAATCTATAGCTCTTGTACCCTTTCCTATGGATCTAGTTTCTAACTCTTAGTCCAAATTACCAAGATAATCTGAGCAGTTTATCCTGACCTAGTAAATCCTCTAGTCCAATAAACTTTCCCAACATTACCTTGCATTCAATTTTTTTTAATTTTTATTTATTTATGATAGTCACACAGAGAGAGAGAGAGAGAGGCAGAGACACAGGCAGAGGGAGAAGCAGGCTCCATGCACCGGAAGCCCGACGTGGGATTCGATCCCGAGTCTCCAGGATCGCGCCCTGGGCCAAAGGCAGGCGCTAAACCGCTGCGCCACCCAGGGATCCCTTGCATTCAATTTTATTAATAGGTTCCCAGGACCCACCTTTCAACAAAGCATAGAAGGGCATTTCCATGGAAGGGACCTAAGCTATCTCAATTATTGCTAATTCTAACCATCAGTAACCATCTACCAGTTTTTTCTCCATGGATATCACGATGACATCTCACATTCGTTGTGCCCCAAATCAAATTCATTTATCCTGCCCTACCATCATTTATCCTATATCTTCCCAATCGAAACAACCCCCTTCCAGGCTACTTGTTTCCTTGTCTATTCTCAATCATTTCCACTCAAAACCCCAAATTCAGCTTGACTTCTATTTTCTTCATCCCTTGCTTAAACGGGGCAAATTGTATACAGCTGATTATTTCTATGAAATGGATACTCATAAGCTGATACTTAAGGAAATATTTGCATATCTAAATTTCTTGCATGAGTATTAGGAATATTGATGATAAGGGTGATAATTAGTAACTATGCTCAGCTTACATAACTCATTTATTTGACCACTGAACATTTACTAAGTGCATACTATAAACCCAGTATTGTGCAAAGCACTGGAGATAAAGCAAGTGGATATTGCTGCTGATAATCCGGATTCTAGTACTTGTAAATGAAATCTTTTCAAATAAATGACCTAAACACCCAGAAGTTTTCATTTATTTCCCTTATCAAAGTAGAAATCATTTGGGGTCCCTGAGTAGCTCAGTCAGTTGGGCATCCAACTCTTGGTTTCAGCTCAGGTCATGATGCCAGGGTTGTGAGACTGAGCCTCATGTCCAACTCTGTGTTGGGCATGGAGCTTGCTTCAGATTCTTTCCCCCTCCCATTGCCCCCCCCACCACCACCACTCACATGCAGGTATGCATGTTTTCTCTCTAAAACATACACACAAAGTAGAAATCATTCAATTGTGTAGATCATCATGTGGTATAGATATTGCTTTTCTGCAAAACTGTGGCGAACTCTTCTGAGTAAGAAGATGAGAGAGCCTGTCCCAGCTTTCTAGTTTTCTTATATTATTTCTGCTTTGCTCCCTATATTGGAGATATAAAATTATCTTCTGTCAGTTATAGGAGGTATTCAGCAAATACTGATTCTGAATCCCTTTAATTCAGTAGAAATTTTAATTATACCATTGAAAAAATAAAAAATCAAGTTATAGTTTGGAATTTATAGGCAAACTTGGCATCCATTCTCTTAAATTGCTTATTTCTGACCTAGCAACAGCAGCAAGCATGTAGGATGCAGAGTAAGTGGTCCTGAAGACAAATTAAGAGAGACTCAAAATGTCATTTCATGGTCCTGTATATTCTTCTGCTTAAGATTCTCAAATGGCAGTGTGTATTCTTTAATATCTGAGATAAGTGATAATTCTAATGATAATAAAAGTATTAGTCCCTTCAACAGATTGTGCTCATAAGAGATTTTTTATAGTCTCATGTGCTTAGCAAACACCCTATTAATATTCAAGTTTTATGTGTATTAATAAATTAATATTTCAAGGTAGCTAGATAGCTAGATTTCTTATCACCAAGGAATATTTTCAGTCAATAAGGAGGTCTCTCATTGGATACTGAAGTTCAACAAGCTCTGAACTCTGAAACACCAAGGAAAAGAAGAAAACTGTCAAACTAAGGGTTCCTTTGGCACCTGGCTGGTGCTATATTAGTTTCCAGTGGCTTTGACAGGCTTGCATTGGAGGTTCTCATTTAGCTGGGCAGTGATGAAGATATTTTCACAAAGATGATAAAATAGAGACCAAGAGGTTAAGTCACTTGCTCACTAACAACCAAAGAGCCTAACATAGAATATAATTTATCCTTATTTTCTGGTTTGAATTATAACTCATTAAGAGATTTCTACCAGGAACTGAAGTCATGCGGACTTTTCATTCCATCTGTTTTCTTCTTGATAACAAAATCTTTCCCCCATAGCAATTTCTGTGGTCCATTTGAAATAGACTAGTTACAACAAGACCTATTGTTTCTTATAAAACTGCCATTTCACAAAATGAAAATTTTGCCAATTGAGGCTAAAATATAATTTGAAAATAAATCTTACTGGAGTGTATATATTATTAATAACGATGAGGTCATGTTGGAACACTAAAAATCTATTGATTCTTCTGATTGTTGGTATCCTTGTTTTTTGGCTGAAATATCTTCCACTTTTGTCTGGGACACTATTCTTCATGCTATGTCCACTTCAAAAGCTAATTGAAGAATAATGGTTTTGCCTCCAGGGTAGGTCATGATCAGAAAGTTAATTATGAGGTAGGCTGCAAAATTCTTAAGAGAATGGATCTGGGTCTGACGGATGAAGTTTGAACTCTGGCCCTACCATTTACTGGCTGTGTAACATTGGACAAGTGTCTCTACCTCCCCAAATCTCAATGTTGTTATCCATACATTGGAGTCAAAAACTGTACCTAAACAGACTAAATAAACCAATGCATTAAAAAAAAAAAAAAAAACTACTTAGCACAGTGCCTATTTTATAGTAAGTGAGCAGCCAATAAAGGAGAACAATTCCTAACCTCTCTGTGTTGAAATTTGTTACAAAAGCCCAGAATTTAAAGATACAGATAATAATTGGATTAATTAATTTATACACCAATTTTAATTTTACCTTCATTGGATGCATACTTTGCCACATATGTTGATTTATCTAGAAAGACATGCCCTGTTGTGATTACTGTTCCATTTGTGGCTGTCCTTGGACAGAAAGCAACTGTCACACAATCTACATCCTGCTGCTTTGTTGTCACGTTAGCCACAAGCCAATAATGTCATTTAGGTTCCCCCTCTGCATTCAATCTGTCACCACATCCTGCTATTTACTCTTCCATGGCATCACTAATGTTAGCCCCATGCTATCTGTTCTTGTAAACACAGCATTCCAGCCCCTGTCAGCACAAACTAAATCTAACTTCTTTCCCGTGAGCCTACCTCACCTGCACCAACTATTGCTTTAGAAAACCAACAGGTCCAAAATCTTGCCCAATTTCTAAAACCCTACTTTATGGACTTTCAACTCAAAGCTGAGCAAAGACCATATACTCATGTTCCCTAAAAGCCTCATTTTAGAATTCTGGGTCATGTTCTTCCTTGTTAAATCATACCAATGTAACTCAGTTTGCTTACACCATAGCAGCCTTCCTTATTTAAAGAGGGGGCTTTCCACATGGTACTAATCATCTCTCATAACATCTACTTGCTACATACTTCTACTACTCTCATCATCCATACAGCATTTACCATTGATCATTTAAGAGAATGGAACTTCTTCAGTCAACTATCCAACTGGCCCTGAGTTTTCACAACCCAATACTGTGAATGCTATTACTTTCAGTTCATTCAAAGAGTAAACCTTCCTTACTACCCATAAACTTTATCAACTCTTTCTCTCTCATCTGATAAACTTACACATTCAGAGTAAGGAGAAACTGCCCATTGTCAACCACTCACACCCTCTTTACATTCTTCCAAATAAATACAAAGGCTACTTCCATAGTTATCATAATTGTTGTATTATTTACACTGAGATCAGAAAATCTCAGTAATACTATATGAGAGGCTTGGGAAGTGTTGGTAGTGGTTGACCAGGGAGGCATATAAGAATCTTCAAGATGGAGGAAGCCCATTAAAAAAAATAAGTAAAACATGAATGACAAGGAAGGTGACCTAAATGATCTTTTATTTTTCATACTATGTAGAAAAAATATATTAAGCAGATGGGCCCAACAATTTCCAATGAAATCAAATGATACATATTTTTTACTACTTATGTATCTTTGAAAGTCAAGTAACTCTACCTTCTTCTTGCTTATTAGTATGTATTTAAAAATGTTATTTGCTTTGAAGTTTCAATTAACATTAAAGGAGAGCAGTCCACTTTTATGTTCCCCAAGAAGATGTACAGTTTATAAAATTTTCAGAAAAAACAAATCCAGAATGAATCCCATTTCAAAAGCTCACTTCACTTGAGGGCTCTTTAAAATACCATCGGAAATAAAATACTACCTGAAATTATCTATTACCAAAAGAATCAAATGTGCCTCACTTCCCACAGCATAATCTCCAGTAAAAACTAAAAGAAGATGTGGAGTGAAAGAACTTGTTAAAACTTGCCCCTCCTTTCCTCCAAAAGAAAATATTGACAAATTCAATAGAGTACTATAAGGTGAAATCTCTCTATGTAGGAATCTCAAGAGGTAGAAATTATTAATAGTTTTTGGTTTGTCTCCATCAATAAACACTTGCAAATCCTTAACATTTAAAATGGGGAATCTTGGCAGTTGATAGAAATTTAGAAATCATCTAGAACAATATCTCTGTTCCCATGGGAACCTCTTCTATTTGACTTTTGTCTGCAGTCTATGCATAATCATTTCTAATGGGTGAGCCCATTCCTTCTGAAAGAAGCTCCCACCCACCTTTTTCTAATAGAAATATCAGAACTGAAATTTTACTGCTTGCAACATCTGCTCACAGGTCCTAGTCATGCCATACAAAGCCATGAACAATTATCTCAATGGTTTCAACATCCTGGATCCTATAACACTTCCAGTTCACACAAACTTCAAACTCTTCAGTTGTCTGGTTGCCAGTTGTTTCAGCCTTTTTTTTTTTTTTTCTTTTTTTGAGAAAATGAGAGGAGTTAAAATAATGCAGTTGAAAGTCAATCTGATCTAGCTCTCAGTACCAGCCCTGTCCTATAGTAGTTGCAGGTCCTTGGGCAAGTTATTTAATCTCTATGAAACTTGCTTGCATCCAGGAATAACACCATTTAATCACAATTTTCTTATGAAGATTAGTAGATACTGTATTTAACTTGCTTAAAACACACATGAAAACTTAAAAAAAAAGGTTCGATATCATCCTAATGGTTTTATTTTACCATTATCTCTAGGGATTTTATTATCTATAATCTGATAAATCTCCAAAAAGAAGTATGAGTATAATAAATATAATGCAGTTCCCATTACTGTTGTGCTTACTGTAGTTATTATATATCTGTGACTGGCATATCTAGTCCACCATTCATAACATCACTTACTAATGCTTTTCTTTTAAAGAAACAATTCTATTTTCTGATTATTTTCAATAGATACTTCATGCCCG
Organism: Canis aureus; assembly: GCF_053574225.1. Lineage (NCBI taxonomy): Eukaryota > Metazoa > Chordata > Mammalia > Carnivora > Canidae > Canis > Canis aureus. Next base: position 55,575,717 of record NC_135614.1, read on the forward strand.
TACCTGAAGCTTTTAATTTACAGTGATAAAACCACAAAAAAAACTGGTCTGGTCGATAGTCTGTGGGACACATGAGTGAACTCACAACTGGGCTTGTTAAGATTTAAGCATATTCAAACACTCACAATACCAAAATAGAATAAACTCCCATACCCAGCTAGGACCCTGAAGTATGAATCGGAAACCTAAGGTACACATTCTATAGCAATAAAACTCCAAAAATATGTACTCATAAAGGCCAAGCTTTGAAAAGCAAATAACAAAACTGGAAATGTTCCTTCCTCAAACTTTGAATCACCATGACAGCTCCAGTATGTGTGAATTCTCAAATAGTTATAAAATGATACCAGATTTTAACTGAAGGCAGCAAAGTGTGAGTATTTATTTTGTCCTATATTCTGCTTCCAGAATTCATTAAAATCTAAGAGGAATTGAACCAGCCTAGGACTTCAAAGATAGTAAGCCTACCCCTGGGAATTTAAAGACAAAGATCATGTTCTAAATTGGCATTGTTGCTACCATAGCAAAATGTGCATTAGGTGCCTTGGTATTTTGTGAATTGTACCTCTACATGTTTTGATATAAAATACTTCTCTAATATAGGGCTAAAACTTGAAAGCTACAGAATCAGACAAGATAACTATTTCCAGCATTAGCAAATCTTATGGCTTGCCTTACTTGTCATTCAATCCACTAAGGCCTAAGTTGCAGAAATGGTATTTGTAGCCATGTTACTAAGAGATAGCAACATAAATAAGGCCTTGTCTTCTATTTTTAGTCTGACCTCAAAAAAGTATTACAGAGTTGCAGCCACTTCTCAATGAAGCTTAGCTATTCAAATCACAAGGTCTCATTTTAACAAACATGGTGATCCTAAAGCTTGTGTGAAGTATTTGTTTTCTCAGTGAAGGAATTATGCAAAAAAAGAAAAAGAAAGAAAGAAAAAGAAATCAGCTTCAGAATGCTTTTCTAACACAGTAAATCAGTTTAACTTAGGATCTGACTACCAAAATGGAAACTCTGTCTCAACTAAAGAACTTTCCATATATATATATGGAACAACATATATATATGTTGTTATATATAACAACAATAGCCATTTCAGCAAAATTCCATAAATTTCCATATATATATGTGTGTTTATGTCTATGTATACAATCAATATGTTTAGCTTTTTAATTTTACCAATTTTTTAATTTGCCTTTTTAAAAAGTATTTTCACAACTCTTCACTAATTGTATCCTTACTCTGCTCTTATAGGGAAAGGTAAATATGAAGAAATTAAAATAGATAAGGATCCAGTACATTTCACAAGGCCACAAAGGAAGAACCTAGGTCTCTTGAACTACAGCTTTGAAAATCTTGACTAAATAGTGTTACAAAAGAAACAGAGACAGAGAGAGAGACAGAGAGAGGGAGGGAAGGGGGAGAAAGAGAGAAAAAGAGGAAAGGAAGGAGAGAGAAACTACCCAGAAACATGTATATAATTAAAATTCATTTCTTTCTTATGGCTCTCATCTCTTTTGACCTAGCATCCATTATTAGGGTAATTACAAGACAGGATAGTGAGTAAGTGCATCAATGAGTAAAGAGAGGCGAGTACGCTACATGGAAAATACTCTGCTAGGTCCTATGGAATGAGGATGGAAATATGAGTGGTTTAAATAGAAAAAAAAAAAACATGCATCTTTGACAACATGAAGGACCTTGAGGACACTCTGCTAAATAAAATAATTCAGAGAAAGACAAACACTGTGTCATATCACTTATACGTAGAATCTAACAAAGCTGAACTCAGAGAGTAGAATGGTGGTTATAGGGGCAGGGAGGTGGGGGAAATAGGGGGATGTTGGTCAAAGATTACAAACTTCCAGTTATAAGAAGAATAAGATCTGGATAGCTAACATATGGCATGGTGATTATAGTTAATAATACTGGGTTATACACTTGAAAGTTACTAAGAAAATAAATCTTAAATTTCTTTAAATTTGCTAAGAAAATAAATCTTAAATGATCATTTCTCAAATAAGAAATGGTAATTATTTGATGTGCCTGGATGTTAATGTTATGATGGTTAACTTTACAGAACAGGGCAGCCCGGTGGCTCAGCGGTTTAGCGCCGCCTGGAGCCCGGGGTGTGATCCTGGAGACCTGGGATCGAGTCCCACAAGGGCTCCCTGCATGGAGCCTGCTTCTCCCTCTGCCTGTGTCTCTGCCTCTCTCTCTTTCTCTCTCTCTCTCTCTCTCTCTGTCTCTCATGAATAAATAAAAAATAAAATCTTAAAAAAAAAACTTTACAAAACATATGTGTATCAAATCAACATGATGTACACCTTGAACTTACACAATGTTACATGTTAATCAGAGTTCAATGAAGCTGGGAGAAAAAAATAGGACATGGCTCTCTTCTTTCATGAAATTTATTATCTGACAGGAATAAGCACAAAAACCATATAAATATACTAATGCACTCATTATTTTATTGGCAGAATGAATGTATGCACAGAGAGAATAGAGAATAAGCCATTCTTTCACCCACTGGCAGACAGAGTTTTAAAAATTACAAAATAGGGGATCCCTGGGTGGCTAAGTGTTTTAGTACCTGTCTTCAGCCCAGGGCATGATCCTGGAGTCCCGGGATCAAGTCCCATGTCGGGCTCCCTGCATGGAGCCTGCTTATCCCTCTGCCTGTGTCTCTACCTCACTCTCTTTCTCTCTGTGTCTCTCATGAATAAATAAATAAAATCTTTTAAAAAAAATAAAAATTACAAATTACAAAATAAAAGCTGCAGGTAGCTGTACAAATAGTGATTAAGGAATAGAATAAGTTTCAACTCATGACTCTGGCCTTTTTCACACTTAGGTAAGCCTCACCAAGACTGCAGAAAAGCATTTAGACAACAATAGCCATTTCAGCAAAATTCCAATTTAGTAAACTGAAGTTGGCTAAACTAAGTTTTGCCAACTAGAAATTGTTGCCATAATGTTATCCCACCCCAGCCTCAGAATTTGATAAGGTTAAGTTCTATTAAACTATTGCCATTGTAGAGTCAGGTGCTAGCAAATGTATGGCAATTTTCTTTCTGGCCAGCCTTAAAGTAAATACAACTTATCTTGTCTCTTTTTTCCTTTTTTCTTCTTCAGACAGTGGTTGATGTAATATCTCCCATGTTATTTAAATGACAATATCAAAACATCATTTTAGTAAATAGAATATTGTCATTAGTGTTAACATTCTATTAATATATTCATTTCTTTATTAGGCTAATCATTACAATATTTTGGCCAGTATTTTTATGATAAATAGATAAAATATGTAGATGAAGAATTAGCAAAAAAAAAAATAAAATAAACAAACGAAAAACCTCTCCTCTCCCACACATATACCTATAGAGATACATATTTATTTTTCATTATTAAGGTAGCTGTTACTCTCTCTGTTGCTTGGTATGTATGGGTCAAAATATTAACATCTCTATTTTTACATTTATTTATATTCTGCCTCACTGAAAAAAATCTGAGGGAGTTAAATTTATCAGAGTTCAAAAGGTCATGCATCTCTAGTTTAAGGCTTTCTTAGCTGTTACCTATACAAATAGAGATAAACCAGAACTGATTTTTGTGCAAAAATAATGATATTTAAAGTTAAGGTAATTTAAAATCCCTTGTAAGTTTACTCCACACCTATTCCTTCTACTAGAAATTCAATAGGAGAAGAAAAGCCAAAAGAAAAAAAAGTATGCAGTTAGCTTAGAAAACTCATGGCTAGTACTGTTTCTTGCTGATCTGTGAATTTGTGGTAACATTATACTCTTAAAAGATTCAAGTTTTATTTTTAGGTAACCTTTAAAACCAAAATATGTTTCACTACAGTATTAAAAATCAATTTTTTTCTTCATGATTGAATAAATTAAGCCTTACATCAAGATACTTTACAGAAGTATATTTATAATACCATTCCACTTTGAGAGATGCCATTGTTTAAAAAAATATGCATTCTGTTTTCAATCATGTTAATATTTGTCAGAGATCCCTTAATATTAAAATATTACATTGATTATACTGCCTTCCTTTTTTTTTTTTTTTTTCCGGAACTCACATCATCATGGTATTCTTTTTTTTTTTTTTGAATTCCTCAAAATATATTTACCTCATGCCTATGACAAAATGTGTTTAAGAGCCTGAGACTAGTACAACAGAATACAAGTCATAAAACTGCATCAAATGCATGTCTTTTTTGGAAAAGCTCATACATCATTTTGAAGGTGCTAGGTACGAGGTAGAAGACTCATGGGTGGTGGTATAAGAGACAAATGGGAATAAAATAAGTATTGCCTTGGCTTTACAAAGATGCTTACATAAACAAACCAATCTAGCATTTCAAATTTAGGAGTCTATCTGTATAAAAATAAAAGCAATAGGGCAGAAGAATATATGTACAAAAATAACTAGTGAAGAAATAACTGTAAGAGCAATAACAGTGAAATGATATTTATCAGTAGAGGAATCTTTAAATATTTTAAGACACATTTAAAGTTGTTGAGTATAAAGAGTCAGAAGAAACTGTCCTTCAAGAAGTCCAGTCAACATTTTCGATGGACCAGATAGTTTCAAATCCTGTGAGTGGCTAATGGATAAAACTACACAACCACCATTTGCTGGTAGCTCTCCATGGTGCTGAAATAGAAGTGCTGGTAATGATTCCTAGAAACTACTTAAAATCATACTACTACAATACAAGTGATAAATTATTGAACACTACATCTGAAGCTATGTACTATAAATAGGTTGGCTAATTGAATTTAATTAAAAAATTAAAAGATGGTTATGTCAGTCAATTCCAAAAGTCAGAAGATGTACAGGAAATCACAGGAATTTCAGAGTCACTTAACACAAATGATCTTATTTTGATAATTTATCAGTATATAATAACTAAAAGCTACAACAGGTCTGGATTTGACTGCATTTGCTTTCTACTGGATCACTTTATAACCAAACTCTAGAGGAGAGACAAAAATGGAGCTTCAAGTAATCCAAACTGTTCACATTTTCGAAGTGGGAAAAATTAAGATCCAGAAATATATTGTGACTAGCTTTAGATTAAAAAGTGCTAGGACCAAAAATCATGTCTCTTCCTTGCTACTTTACTGAATTTTTGTCCTGATATAATTCCTTGCTTTTTAAAAAGTTATATTGACTGAATCAAATGTATCTTAAGCTATCAGATCTGAAGAGCAAAAGGTGTCATTTTTACTCATTTGGCTGTTTTTTGCCTTTTTAAAAATGCTGGGAACTAAAATGTCCAAAAGACATCTGCAAACAGAGGTTTCCCTGAACTAAATCATTCTTTAAAAAAAAGATTTTATTTATTTATTCATGAGAGACAGAGAGAGAGACAGAGAGAGAGAGAGATAGAGAGAGAGAGACAGGCAGAGGGAGAAGCAGGCTCCATGCAGGGAGCCTGACGTGGGACTCGATCCCAGGTCTCCAGGATCAGGCCCTGGGCTGAAGGTGGCGCCAAACTGCTGAGCCACCCAGGCTGCCTTAATTATTCTTTCTAACCACATTTCAAACAAAACACAGTTGGCAAGCTCCAAGCAGTATGTTCACTAATAAAAGTATGTTTTATTAAAATCTTTTTGATACAATAAACATTTCAGTTTAGGTTTATCATTCATTTGTCCTGATAATAATGCCTATAAACATGTGATTAAGGGCTTTAAAACAAACAAACAAAAGGAAACTATCAATCTTTTCAAGAGCCTAGGGAGTCACCTTTGAATAATATGATGCATTTTCATGTAAAAACTCATTTGTTCCTTTTGCATATTAACTATATGATATACACCACAAAAATACTCTAAGAAAAACTGACATAAAGTCAAAGCCTGTCTTTAAATGAACAAACTTACCTATTTTCAAAGCTATAGGACACAAGATCTATTTCACTTTCAGGTTGAATGCAGAGATGTCCTCTGCCTGGCAAAAATTTAATTTCTAAAATACTACATAAAGCCATTTAACCACACTCATCTTCTGTTAATTAAAAATATTTTTAATATTTATGTTACTGAGGCCAGTAGGGAAACCAATAATCTTATATATTATCCATTGGAATTTATAATGATTCCACTTCTATGAAGAAGAATTTTGCTTATCTACCAGAACTCCTTATGCATTCATCTTCTGACCCAGAAATCTAAGAGTTTATCTAAAAATTTATTTCGACAAGAATTAAACACAGGCACAAAACCTTGTGGCATACTGATTGTGGCATTGTGACAGCAGAATATTGGGAATAACTGAAATGTCTGACCACAGAAGACTAGTTGAACATACTGAAACAACTTCATATTGTAGAGTATTAGATAGCCATTAAACAGAAACAAGAAAATCTTTATGAACAAATACGGAGTGATTTCCAAAATATACTGTTAAGTAGAAATATCAAGATGTGAATGAATATCAATCATGTTTACTTTTTGAGTAAAAAAATAAGGGTAAAATGTAAGTGCGTATATACATTTAAATATATATAAATGCATGTAATCATATGTTTTACGCACATAAGTATATGCATAAATATAGGTATATATTTCTAGCACACACTTGAATATACACTCTATCAATATATTAGAAAATAATAAAATAATGGGATGCCTGGGTGGCTCAGCGGTTGAGTGTCTGCCTTTGGCTCTGGGTGTGATCCCTGAGTCTCAGGATGGAGTCCCACATCGGGCTTCCTGCATGGAGCCTGCTTCTCCTTCTGTCTATGTCTCTGCCTATCTCTGTGTCTCTCATGAATAAATAAATAAAATCTTTAAAAAAAGAAAATAATAAAATACTTATGGGAATGTTGGAACAAGGTAGAAAAAATAAAAATGAAAAAGACTTTGCTCAGTACGTTTTTAGTTTTAATTCTAAACCTAGAAGTATTTTACATTTTCAAAAAATTAACTTAAAAAGATTTAAAAGCCATACCTTGTATAAAAGACAAAGAACAAATAAATTTGTCTGTATCAAATTGATGACATATCTATAGATATAAAGTAGCTAATCTAATTAATTTTCTCAGTGAGAAACAATCTAAAGACAAAATCACTACAAAAAAATCTTAAAAAAAAAAAAAGAATTTTATTTATTCATGAGAGACACACAGAGAGAGAGGCAGAGACACAAGCAGAGGGTGAAGCAGGCTCCCTGCAAGGTGGGGGATTCGATCCCGATACTGGCATCATGCCCTGAGTGGAAGGCAGATGTTCAACCACTGAGCCACCCAGGTGTTACACTACAAGGAAGTCTTAAACTTAGTATCAATAACGAGAGGACCAATCCATCTCATATATTTGTACTTAGAATTACACTAAAAAAAATGTACAAGATAAGGTTAACTGTATGTGGGGTATATGAGAATCCTCTATACTATCAATACAATTCTTCAGAAATCTAAAATTATTCTAAACTAAGGCAATTTATTTAAAGAAATAAGGTTTTTTTAAGGAAAGATAAGTGTATTTGCAGAGCTAAGCATAATATCTGACATAGAGAAATAACTTATTTGAAAAAACCTCACCAAGCATCTCAAAGATAGTGAACACTGACCGAGCCCTTGATATTGTCATTATTACTGTTCTGTTGTTGTATTCTGATAGATTTGAGGGGTGAGGGAATTAAATTTTGTGAGACATAGTACCTTAAACAGTTTCTGAGTCATAGGATCAAGTATCCTAAGGTCATTCAACCATACTGAGAGATCATGGAACATTTACCAAATTATCTTATAATTACACTCTCTACAAGGTGTTTGTATTTACACATATACACACATATATACAGAGAGAAGTAGCTTCTTATAGTTTTCAAGGTAGATTCACACATTACGCTACAAAAGCCTCACTATGACTCAGCAAAACAGGACAGATCAGGTCATCTCCCTTGAACAAATAAGCAGAGGTCTAGAGATGATTAAAGACTTGTCCTTGTTCACACAGCTCTTCTGTAATGAAGCAACCAGTAGAATCCTGCTTCCTAGCACATTGTTTTTTCTTGACACATGATACATCCTCATCTATACATAGGGGATTAGGATCTATTTAAGTTAATAAGGTACTGACATTGCAAAAATGTTACAAATTTGTTGTATTTCACTGTGGGTAAAGGTGACTATCCTATATCTTTATAGAAAGTATATTCAAGTTACAGTCTTGGAAGATAATAGTTTCCTCTACAGAATTTAGGCCATCGTGTATATTGATTAGGAAACTCACAGACACAGGGAAAAATAAAATTTATAGACATTTATGCTCTCGATACATTTCTGACATTATAAGAGAGTACTGTTGTATAAAATCAAGCCTATGTGATTATCTTATGAAGTCCTAAAGAATCTAGCTTCATCTGACTTTTTAAACCTTCTCTTCTACTATTCTTCAAAATGAATTCTGCGTATTACCCTGATCTACTCATTAGAACTTTTCAATTTTTTGCCTTTGTACTACTCCCTTTGCCTTCTTCGTTTTTGTGGCTTCCAACAAAAGAATCCTCTCACTAATCTAACCTCAAAAAGAATTGATGAAATATCATGGGGTAGCCCTCAGAATCTAAGGCTTTAGAAAGTAAGTAACCAAGATGGCTGGGGAAGACTGGGTATCTGAAAGTTCTGAACAGTCTATATTGAGTGTGTATTATGAGCTTTTTCTTCACCTCCTATTGTGATGGGGGAAGGGCAACTGACCAAAACAAAAATCCATGAGCAATTATAAAAGAGAGAAATGAATATAACGTCGGTAAAATCCATATGTCCTGAGAATATCTTAAGATTTAGTATTCCTATGTATTCTGGGATTTCTCCTCTGGTCTTTAAAGATCACAGTGCTAGAAATACTAATTTCTATTCCTATATCATTCATTGCCAAACAACACACCTGACACAAATTTGTACTCTCATTATAAATCTCTTCCAATGATTTTTGAGTGGTTACTTAAGCCATACTTTCTATTGCATTGAGATGTCTTTCCAATTCTAAGTTCCTTTACAGGTAAAGGAAAAGGGAATCCAAAGTTTATTGATGAATATCAAACATGTCATATATGAACATCTGTATAACTACATCTATTGTTTTCTTTAAAAGATTTTACTTATTTATTTATTTCAGAGAGAGAAAGAAAGAGAATCCACTAGGAGGGTTTGGGGAAGGGAGCAGAGGGAGATGGAGAAGCAGATTCCCCACTGAGCAAGGAGTCCAAAGTGGGGCTTGATTCCAGGACCCTGGGATCATAACCTGAACCAAAAGCAGATGCTTAACCGACTGTGCCACCCAGGTGCTGCTACATTTGTTCTTCATAGTAATTCCATGAGACAGTGATTGCTATTCCTTTTTCTCAGATAAAGAAACTGAGGCTCATGGGAGTAATATAACTTGTCAAGATGACTTTGGCTGACATGCACCTATAAGGTTTTAACAATGTAGAAAATTAAATTCAATCCACTGTCCACATCATTTTTTTTTACTATGTGATCATGTGGTATCAATCCAGGAGCCACTCATGTTCATGTGATATATAGCATGTGGATGTTTTAGCTCATTGGTTAAAGTGTGATCTTTTTCAATAAGATACCTTGTATACACACTTATAAACCCTACCATGCTGAGCATATTGCTGAACACATCACAAGTTCTTAGGAGATGATTCTGATTGACTAATACATAATTCACATGAGCTATAAAGTGAGCATCATAACCATATTTTTGGAATGGAATTTCTATTCTAACTATATAACACAGATATCTTCGCTGGTCATCCTTGTTAGAGGTTAAAATCCTTGTTTTTGAGTGGATTTATCTTCTGAAGACACAGGCTTAATCACAGTTCATTTTTTAAAATATTTTATTTATTTATTCATGAGAGATACACAGAGAGAGGCAGAGACACAGGTAGAGGTGGAAGCAGGCTTCCAGGACCCTAGGATCACAACCTGAGCCAAAGGCAGATGTTCAACCACTGAGCCACCCAGGCACTCAATCACAGTTGTTTAGGTGGAAAAAACCACTTCACTGTCCATTACCCAGTAAATTAGAATATACAATGAGATGATAACTTCCCACAAACCACACTTTTTGCTTTTATGAATATCTCCAGTAGTCATCAATGTAGTCATGAGATTAAGTCTATAGTTGTAAGCAATTTGAAAGCCTCTAGAAAGTAAGCTCAATGGGGACTTAGTCTTGAAAATAGCACAGGATAAATATTCTTATTTGGGATCTTTCTTGGTATTTTTTCCAACTTGGAGAAGTTTCTATTTCCAGTCATACAAACTTAATCACTACAAAAAAAAAAAAAAAACCTACCCCTTCATGTTTATGTCCCAGTACTAGGTGGGGCAATGGGCTCAAATCCAAATATGTAGGTCCTATACTCTACACTTCCATTAGTTAACTATTGTATCACGCAAGTTATTTCATTATTTGACTTTTTAGTTTCATAATGGGTAAATTGAGACATTTGCACCAAAAAAACTGAAAACCTTACTTCTAACTGGAAGTCTTCCTGAATTCTATATTTAAGAAAGTTCATGAATCAGATGGAAATAGAAATTATGTTTTTTCCACCTTCGTTTTTCTAGTGCAAAGCATAATGTCTGACGCATATGTTCAATAAAGGCAGGATAACAACATAAGTGATTATATATTATATATATATTATAATAATATATATATCCCTTAAAGATCTTTATAATTTCATGAATTTATGACTGTGTAGTCTCACAATCAAGTAAACATCTACAAACCTGTCCTTTTGATGCTACCCTTTATCCATGTCCAATATCAAACTACACAAGAACTACTGCTTTGTACTTCTACACTTATGGTCAACAGAAGATGATTACAATGCAGTCCTATCTAACTTACTGATTGAGGAAATTTTAAATTCTTAGTACCTACAATTTAAGCTTGATGTCCAAATACATATCTTTAAAAGGAGAGTATAGGGATCCCTGGGTGGCGCAGCGGTTTGGCGCCTGCCTTTGGCCCAGGGCGCGATCCTGGAGACCCGGGATCGAATCCCACGTCGGGCTCCCAGTGCATGGAGCCTGCTTCTCCCTCTGCCTATGTCTCTGCCTCTCTCTCTCACTGTGTGCCTATCATAAATAAAAAAAAAAAAAAAAAAAAAAAAAAAAAGGAGAGTATAGACATAATGCAATTAAACAAATGGTAGTGGGAATGTCAGAGAAAATATATGCAGATAAAAGTATATGTGCATTTATATTCAAAATTATAGTATGGTTTCCCCAGGTAGCTTCTATAACATACTATTTCTGAAAAATTCCCATAAAAAATATATCCCAATATCAATTCATTGGGAAATGATAATTATTTGTCACTCTTCTAGAAAGTCCTGAAGCATCTAAGTGTATCAAAGCTTTGAAAAATATCTTACTTTGTTAAATACATCATTTCCCAAACTTACTTGACCATATAATCTACTTTCTATATAAAACATCAATTAAAACACTTGTAAACACTATTTAATAAAACACACTACTAAACACAGGACATAGAAGAATCTAACAGAGCACAGCCTTGCCCATGACCAAATGCATTAAAGCCAACCACTTTTAAACTGCAGTCTTTTTAATTAAAAACAAACAAAAGAACCTCTATTGCATTATTATCATCCAGGAACACATCTAGTACTCTGCTTTGTATCTTGATCTTGACACTTCTGGGTGACCCTACATGATATAGCCAGTTGATCTGTGTCTTCAAAACCCTGGAGATGTAACCTTATTATTTGGAACCACAAGCCTCTTCTCTAAATGGAATGCTTTACAGGAGACTTTGAAGGGCTCTTCCAAAATGAATGTTTCTCTATAGCCTTAGCTTGATCACTGAAGGTCAAGGAATCTCAGTGCTAAAAACAAACCATAACACTTTATCATTAGCCTTACACCTCTTTCAATTAACTCAAGAGCCATAATAAAGGTCAGAATCATTCAAAACTCAGAGGCTAGATAAGTAATAATCATAGTGATAAACTCAAACATGTAAGCCACTCTGCCTTTTTTTTTTTAATTTTTTTTAATTCATTTATGATAGTCACAGAGAGAGAGAGAGAGTGAGAGAGAGGCAGAGACATAGGCCGAGGGAGAAGCAGGCTCCATGCACCGGGAGCCCGACGTGGGATTCGATCCCAGGTCTCCAGGATCGCGTCCTGGGCCAAAGGCAGGCGCCAAACCGCTGTGCCACCCAAGGATCCCGCCACTCTGCCTTTCATTCATTCACTGCAGAAGTATTTATTTTAAGCTTAGTGTGTGCTGGGAACTAAACTGAAAACTACTAAATTCTGCAGAACTAAAGAATACTTAATATAGTATAAGGAACTGGCCCAGGATAAGTCCAACATTGGGTGGAGTCCTAATCAGAGATTGTTTTAATAGTAAGGCTTAAAAAGAACCCCCTAGGGGATGTATTTCCTCTAACAAGGAGGTACCCAATGAATAATGTTTTTAAGGTAAATATAAATGAGTGATGCTTAGAATTAGGTAATTTCAACCTGGATACTGATTGCAATACAACAACAACAATGTGAAATTCTTTTCACTGAGTGGACCCAGAGAGCTGTTTGGAAGTCAGGACCACTCCGGGAGTCACTGAGACGGCGGCTCTCCTGTGGCCTCATTAGCTGCCTCTCACAAGGTACACGCTGAAGCAGTGTCCTAGATTCCCACACACCAACTCTGACATTTATAAAGCACTTTCAGTCCTGACAAGATCAAAAACTCAGCATTCTTTCAAATCTCATAATAACTCCCAAACATGCCTGGCTCAGACTGAGAAAACTGAAAATGATAAAGCACTCATTAGATTTAAAAAAAAAAAAAAACAACAACAAACTGGGGGATGATGGGCTTGTCCACTTCCCTCCTGCAGCATGAAGCATTTATTTGATTTTAATAACACATTTTCTCCTTAGAAAACACTCACTGCATTTTACCTCCCAAACTGGACTCATTTGCAATTACCATGGACCTATGATGTTGGCACATACACCAACAGAATATGGTTTTCCCGTTAAACTGTGGGCTTCCAACCAAAACCTCCCATGGTCATACTCTCATGCCAGCGTGAGATATCTTGGCATTGTGCATTGATCAGAGCTTTCCTTGTTGCTATGGTGGAGGTGAAGAACGTATGTCAATATGTTTACTAAAACTATGTTCTGGGCTATAGCTTGCACAGAGATGATACTCTTGGATTCTCAGTTTTTCAAAAAAGCTATCATACCATTTTTAAACATAAAAGCTGAAATATATGTGTACTTTTAAGTCATGCTGCATATTTTTATCATGCTAAAAAAGCACATTAAATTTACCTTCTTAATTTCTAGATTACAATTCAATAAAGTATATTCACATTGTTGTGAAGTAGATCTCTAAAACTTGTTCATCTGGTAAAACTCAAACTATACCCATTATTTACTAATTACCTCTTCGTCTCCTCTAGCCCCTGGAAATCATCTTTCTACTTTTTGTTTCTATGACTTAGGGAACTTTAGATATATCGTATGAATGGAATAATACATTATTTGGCCTTTTGTGACTGACTTGTTTTACTTAGCATATTGTCCTCAAGTTTCCTTTATATTATTGCATGTAACGGAATGTTTTACTCTCCTACTTTTTAAAGGCTTATATAATATCAATGTATGTGTGTGGTATATATATCATGATCTACATACACACCTCCCACAGGAATACTATGCATACTATATATATATATATATATATATATATATATATATATATATATATATATAGTATACCATATGTATCATATATATACACATAGATACTTGCATATACATACATATATAAATATTATATCTTTTCTTTATCCATTCATCTGCCAATGAATATTTGGATTGTTTCCACCTTAAGGCTATTATGAACAATGCTGCAATGAACATAGGCCTATAAATATCTCTTCAAGCCTGTGCTTTGAATTATTTGCTTATATACCCAGAAGTAACATTGCTAGAGCATATGGTAATTCTATTTTTAGTTTTCCAAGGAAACTCCATGTTGTTTTCCATAATGGCTGCACCATTTTCTACTCTCATCAGTAGTCCAGGATTCTAATACATATGCATCTTCACCAACATTTGGTATTTTTGTCCTCTAGATAGTGGCCATCATAAGGGTATAAAAAGATACCTCTCTGTGGTTTTGATTTCTATTTCTCTTATGATTAGTCACGTAAGGCATCTTTTCATACAGTTTTGGCCATTTATATATCTTCTTTGGAGAAGTGTTTGCTCAAGTCCATTGCCCATTTTTTAAGTCTGGATATACTTTCTGTTGTTATTATCAAGTTGCAGAAGTTTCTTATAAATTCTGGATACTGATTCATGAGAAATATAATTTTCAAATATTTTCTCCCACATCATAGGTTTCCTTTTCATGCTCTTAATATTTTCTTTGATGCAAAGACATTTTAAGTTTCATACAGTTCCATTTGTTTACTATTTGTTTGTTTTGGTGTCATATCCAAAAAAATCACTGCTAAACCCAAAGTCCTAAAATTTCCCCTACATTTTTTTCTAGGATTTTTATAGTTTCAGGTCTTAGTTCAGTTCTTTAATACATGTGAATCTGCCATAAGGTAAGGATCCAATTTCATTTTTCTGCATACAGATACCCAATTTTTTCAGCACCATTTGTTAAAGAAATCTTCCTTCCCCATTGTATAGTCTTGGTACCTTATTGAAAATAACTTAGCCATATGTGTGAAGGTTTGTTTCTGGGCTCTCTATTCTGTTCCATCTGTCTATAGATCTATCTTCATGCCACTACCAATCTTTACTATTGTTGTTGTATTTGAGGTTTGAAATCAGCAAGTCTGAGGCCTCCAACTTTGTTCTTCTCTTTCAAGATTGTTTGGATTATTTGGGGATTGCTTGAGATTGATTCCTTATGAATTTTCGGATGCTTTTCTCTATTTCTGCAAAGTACATTACCGGGATTTTGGTAGGCATTGCACTGAATCTGTAGATCATTTTGATAATAAGGACTTTTTAACATTAAGTCTTTTAATCCATGAGCACAGGTTGTTGTCTTCTCATTTATTTATATTTTCTGTTATCTTATTTACATCATGCGATTTTAAGAAGCCTTCAGTAGACTGATAGAAGATTAAATAAACCTGCTGAATGAATGAATAAATAAATAAACAGACAAACAAACCTGCAGGCAGTATGTTTCTTAATCTGAAGCCCAATTACCCAAAGTCCAAGAAGCTTTGAAAACCTGGGTGGCTCAGTGGTTGAGCGTCTGCCTTTGGCTAGGTCATGATCCTGGAGTCCTGGGATTGAGTTCCTCATCAGGCTTCCTGCAGGGAGCCTGCTTCTTCCTCTGCCTATGTCTCTGTCTCTCTCTGTGTCTCTCTCATGAATAAATAAATAAAATCTTAAAAAAAAAAAAAGGGATCGATGAACACATGCACAGACACACACACAAAGAAAAGGGACACAAGTTTTGAATTTATGTTTCCTATGGAGTAAGATAGAAAGATCAACGACATTCATTAATGAGTCACTTACTCACTCAGCACTAGAGCATCCAATATATGCATGACACCAAGGATACTTAAGAAAAACTGAAAGAGAGCCCTGCCTTCATAAAGTTTCTAGATTTTTGGTGGGGAAATCATCTATAAAAGCTTAAAATTATTGCTAATCCAATGACTTTTTTTTTAAATAAACTGTTGCTTTTATTGGAAGTAAAATGTCTTTTTTTTCCATGCAATCACCAACAACTATCACTGTTCTTGGCTTTAAATTACGCAAATTTAAGTTGAATTCCCTTTTCTGATGCTTCTTCCTCTTCTCTTGCTCCTCTCTCTTCTTCCTTGAATCCACACACATTGTAGTAGTCTTTAATTCTCTAATGTTATTATATCAAAAAGGAAGGAATCAAGCCATGGTGAGGTAATTTCCAAAAGATGAAAAAGCCGAAAGACAGCAGTCAAACTTGGAACTGAGGAGTTCCCAGACTCCCAGCTCAGTGTTCTTTCTTTCTTTTACCCACGCCTCTACTAACAGGACTACTCACAATGAAGCGGAGGCAGCGACTTGCCTTATAGATGGCCATTTTCTGAAAACCAAGCATGGATGATTAATACCCCATTTAATTTATTCCTTCAAGAATCTGTGAGACAGTTTCTGTTCTTGAGTCAAAAATTGTCTTAAGGCTGCTTTTGAGTCAAGAGTCAAAGCAAATGATTCAGAATCTCCTTGGGTCTGAAGCTGATAAACTTCTTTGGAAGTGATTGTACAACACAAAGGAAAACAAACCAGCTTCTCAAGCTCTTGCCACACTCAAGTGGCAAAGTGCTCTAAGACTAAGTTTGAAAAGCCTTCAAAGATCATGTCTAGACTCATAGGCATTTTTTCCCCATGGAAACTGGAAGAGGTGTGTGTGCAAGTATATGGGTATGCACGTGTCTATGTCGAGGTAGTAGAGTTACTGCCCATGTGCTACACTTGCTCCATGTCAAGGAGATATCACAGTATGCATTCACTGGAAAGTCCTGATTCTAAATACATTTGACACGTTCCATGTATCACAAGTCTTTAACTTTCTAAAAATTGAAGCATAAAAGAGGACTCTATCACACCTCAAATAAGACTGAAAATTTTCCTAGTAATGTCAATTAAAATGCCAATAATTATAATTATTTGTGCCATTTGAGTTCTCCATGAACAACTAAAAAGAAACCATTAGCCCTTTCACATCGAGGAACATGTGCCACAGAAAGCAATTTCTGGAAGGTAACTGAGTAAAAAAACAAGAATCTAACACTACAGCCAAATCCCAGTCAAACTACTCATTCACTATTTCCAAGCACTCCAATCCCTATATTTCTAATCAACACAATGGGGAATGTAATAGTATCTATTCCATAGACAGTCAGGAAAATTAAGTGAACTAATAAATACAAAGTGTTAAAACAGTGTCTCACAATCCAAGGACTCCATAAACTACTACTGAGTGAAAAATAAATCATTGAGTTTATTTCTCATGTGAATACAAGAAACATCATCTATACCA
Source organism: Canis aureus (assembly GCF_053574225.1). Classification (NCBI taxonomy): domain Eukaryota; kingdom Metazoa; phylum Chordata; class Mammalia; order Carnivora; family Canidae; genus Canis; species Canis aureus. The sequence goes on from NC_135614.1 coordinate 55,592,827, forward strand.
AATTTATACAATTCCACAGGGCCAAGTTTCTACTTGGATCTGCTCTAAGAAGTCCTAGACTACTTATATACTCCCTGCACCTGTTCTTATTAGTAAAGATCTCTTTATGTTTCCTTTGTTTCTTCCATGCACATACACAGTTGTCTTAAGAATGAATGTAAGAATAAACACAGCTCTGAAGAGGGGAAAAAAACTAATTTGGGTGTCCTTAACATAGGAAATAGCTAACCAAATTTTAATATTTGTGTTATATTTAAAAAGGGAATCTAAGAGGAACTGGGTGGGGTGGTGGGCGGGGGGCAGTGAGGTGATGAGGTAAGAAGTAAAAGCCAGCATGTTTGGCATCAGAAAAAAGGATAGGTTTTCCTTCCTCCTTTCTCTCCTTCCTCCCCTTATCTTTCCTGTCTTGCTAAGCTCTGTCCCACACAAGCTCATACACTGAAATCCTAGCCCCCAAAGATGATGGTATTAGGAGATGAGATCTTTTAGAGATGTTTATATCGTAAGAGTGAAGCCCTACTAAATGGGATTAATGCTCTTATAAAAGAGACATCACAGAGCTCCCTAGACCCTTCCACCATGTAAGAGCACAGCAGGAAGGCACAGTTAGGAACCAGAAAGAGAGCTCTCACCTTGTGCCTGGTGCCTTGATCTTGGACTTCCAGCCACCAGAACTATAAGATACAATTTTCTGTTTTTTTATAAACTACCAAGTCTGTGGTGTTATGTTATAGCAGCCTCATGTGACTTCCTCCCTCACTTGTTCCTTCCTTTCTGGCTGAGTCTTGGGGGGTAATCTAGGTTGATAATTTAAGAATAAATGAGAAAGAAAGAGAACATGAGATAATAACCAATATGATAAAGTAAATAGGGACCAGAAAATCATACATAATTAATATTTACAAGGGAAAGAAAAATATACACAATTTTCATAGCATTAGGCTTAAAATACATTTAACAACTTAGTGCTTCATCCCTCTGTTTGGCCTTGATTTTCTATTCCCCGTTTCATATTAAGCACTTTTACTCCCTTGGCTCTCTTTCAACTCTATACAGCTATTAAAAGAAAAGAAATAAAAGGGGAAAAAAGAAACATGGAAATAAAAATGATTCAATTCTAAATAATTAATGGAGATTTTAATATGTGGGAATAAATGCGACTTCAACAGATAATTTTAAAAATATAATCCAAGAGAGTGCTGTAATTCAGGTGAGAAAACTGTTTTCCAACTCTTTATACAGTGGTTTCGAATTAATTAGTGAGGGCTGGGAAATGCATATCCTTATTCATTGCTAGTGGAAATGTCACTGGGACAGTTTCTTGAGGGCAAATTAGTAGTGTACATCAAAAGGCTAAAAAAAAAGATCTATACATTTTGACCCCTCAATTATACTTTTAGGGCAAATCTTCTAAGGAATCCTTAAGAATTTATGCAAAGATTTACCTACAAGTGATTTAAAAGGCTTCATTTTTATATTGGAAAACTAGAAGCAATATAAATATCTGACATTGGGGGAATATTTAAATAAATGGCTATTCAGAATCATTCATTGAGAGAGGATTAATGGCATGTGTAGATGGTCATACTGGATTAAGTATACCGGTAGATTAAGAAGCACTACACAGTCCACATACGTTTTTTTTTATTTTTTTAAATTTTTTTTCAATTTTTATTTATTTATGATAGTCACAGAGAGAGAGAGAGAGAGGGAGAGACATAGGCCGAGGGAGAAGCAGGCTCCATGCACCAGGACCCCGATGTGGGATTCGATCCCGGGTCCCCAGGATCGCGCCCTGGGCCAAAGGCAGGCGCCAAACCGCTGCGCCACCCAGGGATCCCTCCACATACATTTTAATTTAAAAAATATAGAAAGCTCCTTCTTTGATAAATGCAAAATGCATGCAAGACTTAAGTGTGACAAGCCATTTTGGCCATATTTAGGTGTGCTAAAATAGGTTTTATCTCCAAAGAATGAAAATATGTAATACATTCCTAATTATATCTAGTCTTTCAGATATAATCTTTGATAATATATTTCTAGATTTTGGGTCATATGACTAATTCTTTCTTTCCCTCATAATATAATTTTTACATTTTCCTGAGTTTCACATTCTCCTCAAATTACACTTAAACTCATGACCAACAGGTGTATGTTTCATCTCAACACCTTTACCTTTTCTTTTAATTTTTGTCCTTTTTTTTTAAAGATTTTACTTATTTATTCATGAAAGACACAGAGAGAGAGAGAGGCAGAGACACAGGCAGAGGGAGCAGCAGGCTCTCTGCAGGGAGCCTGATATGGCACTTGATCCTGGGACTCCAGGTCACTCCCTGGGCCAAAGGGAGGCGCTCAACCACTGAGACACCCAAGCATCCCAGTCTTTCTCGTTTTTTTAATGAGCACTAGACACCTATAATATCAAACAGCTGCATCAGAATATGGTGTGCAGAGATTCCAATATGCGAAGGGCTTACCAGTTGGCAAGTAGACGGCATCCTAATCCTATCATCTATATGTCAGCACTTCGGGGATGCAGCAAGTGTACATTTGGCTTGTAAAGATACTTTGGGGTCTTGTGAGCAATGTTCAAGCAAAGGATGAAAACTGAACGAAACAGCTAAGAAACTTGATGCGTGAGCATATCAAGATCCATCAATTCTTTTAACGCATAGAACCTAATCTGTAAAAATTGTTCAGGAGATATGGAGGCAGTAGAGATGGAAAGGGTGTCAGGCACGTATCACAATGGTAGTGACCACGTTGAACAGTGGCAACCTCTAAGGCAAGAGAAACAAAGGAATGGAATTGGCTTTATCAGAAATGAGAATGCCCGAGGAAGCCCAAGGATGTGGGATCTAGAATCCTGAGAAGGGGGACCCACCTTCACTGGTGCTGGTGCTTTTAAAGCTCTGGGGAGAGGCTCCATAGAGCTACAAAACACAACCCTCAGAAAAGGTGAATGAATTTCACTCTGGGACTGTGGGAATCATACGGAAACTAACAGGAATCATCACAGTAATGAATGCTGCCACAGGTAGTAAGCCCTTGGTGAGGTACAGTTGACAGAATAATGAGGAAATATAAAAAAGGAATTCCTTTACCCACCGGCATCCTCCAATTTACCTCTTACTGTCCCGGTTGGCAAGAGCTATCAGGAAACCAAAGGCAAAGGAGGAGTACGGTTTGCCAAGTTTTAGCCACAGCATCACAAAACAAAGTACACAAGAACAGATTTGGAGTTCAGTGACAAGAACTTATAAAAAACCTAAGTATATATACTAATAGGGAGGAAAAAAAACAGCATATTCATCAGTGTGCTGGCCGTGGTTATTACTGGATGGTAAGAGGCTATGAATGGTTTAATTCTCTTGGTGCTTTCCTTCATTTTCCAATTCTTCCACAAAAAAATAAGTCATAACAATTTTCTTATACAAAAAAGCTGACTTCTGATTAAAAGAATGTTAAATGATATTATGTAACATTTGGATGTGGAAGCCTCTGGTACGTTTGAGAGATTTTTAGAATGAAATTTCTCATTTACACTAATTTCCCTAATGGCATTAAGAATAAAATGCAAGCTCCTGTTTACCCAGCCAAACAATGATTAATGCTAAGTATATGGAAACACATGGTAAGACTAATGAATGGTTTTCTGTTTGAACATGGTAATGGTTTCGTGAAATAGGCTAGCACAGGGTTTGAATGAGGTTGCTAGGTCAAAACCAAAGATTAATCAACTGATTAATAATTTTGACAACAACCATTTGCAACAAAACTAGGATAAACGAATTACTAGAGATAACCATTCCCTAAAGAACACTAAATGCAGCAATAATGGGTATTATCTTATTCTGTTTCTGTGGCATGTTTTGGTTTTCCCTGTGACTTCATAATTGTAATCATCATCACCTCTGCCAGCACCACTATCAATTTTGAGCACTTACTATGTGCTCAATATGTGTTACAGGATTACTTCATTACTTCCTATGGAATTTGTGCGATAATTTCCATTTTTGAGTTTACAAAACTGCCATAAATGGTCTAACTGTCTTGCTCAAAATCAAGGCAGAGCCAGGATTTTAAAGGAGTTGAATTTCTTCAGGTTATTATCAATTCAGAGTAATATTACTAATAAATTTAAGTACTATTATAATATTAATCACTTCAAGGTATATCAATTCAAATTCCAATTATTTATTTTGCATTGTGTTAGTTTATCTGTGGTCCAAATATGTGAAAGACCTTAAATTTCTAAAATAAAATATCTTTGTCTCTCCCCATGCAAATGTATATTATTTAAATTACAATATGGCTGATAATATCCCAACAATAATAAACAAAGGAGAGCTTCATTTGTTAAACATACCTTTCACAGAGAGTATTAATGATCAAATATTTTACATCAAATGAATGCCTATTTAAAAATGTAAATCTTAACATGTTCAGGGAATGGTGTATCTTTTTTTATATATGATCTTACTTGAAATTGAAAGCCTCTGGTACCCGCCTTTTTTGGGTGTCCTGTTTTTCATAATAGTAGTTTCTTAAGGGTTGGGATGTCTGCAGCATAAGTGCTGCTGTTCTTCTATTCTGCACCCATTAAAATGAATCACTGAACTCATTTGCAACTTTAAAATGTAACAACACATGTAGCTTCTAGGTTGAGGTGCTAGAATAGGATGCCCTCACCTCACCCCGCATATTATTCTATGATTCTCTTCTATTTGGATATTCCTGAGTTTTTATCCTTTTAAATAAACTAGTAAACATACTGGCGGAAATAAAAGCCTATTTGGAGAAGGGTTTGACTATAGACCAAGATGGCAATGTAAGAGGCTACTGAATTTCCCTCCTCCAAAAACACCCCAAAATTATAGCCACACATGGAAAAATTTTCTCTGAGAGAATTTCAGAGGCTAACTCAGTAATTCTGACACATTAGACAAATGAGAAAATACCTACATCAAAATGGATAAGAAAGGCTGAGGCACATTCTTGCCATAAACCCAACTTATGGTATAGCACCACACAATCATGAGGGAACATTCAACTCCCAGCTTCTCTTTGAAGAGGAAAGAGTTTGGATCACATATCTAGGACCCAAACCTTCAAGGCCCCCAACTAAGAGATGGGTCCTCAAAATACCTAACTGTAAAAAACAATATGACTTGCATTCACAAGTCCATCAGGACTATAGCAAGCAAAAAAAAAAAATACTGTTATGAGGTGTGTAAAAGCAATTGCATGACTCCCCACAGGGCTCAGTACATAGGGAGCAGGCAAAAATGCCCATCTCTGAATCTTTCTCTAAAAAATGTCTGAATGGCTGATTTATAAGCTGCTGCCTGAGGATTCAGCTCCTAATTGGAAAATATCTAGGTGCTGCAATGAGATCCTCCTTGGAGTCTAAAAGAGCCAGGAGGCAATTCCCATAACGTTACCCTCCAACTCACTACATAAATAAAACCACTTGCAAATATCTTCATGTAAGGAGTTTTTCCACATATCTAGTGACCCAACTTTTAAAGCAGCCACCCCAAAAGCAAGCCCTGAAATTACTGAGCTGGAAAAGCCAACAGGGCTTGCATTCATAATTACAACAGGACTATAGCAAACAAGCACTTCTTAAGTAGACACAGGAACACCCCCCACATCTCTACACTGAGACTCAGCACAGAGACAGCAGGCAAAAATGTTCATATCCAGTTTCACCCTGGGAGGGATTTAACTGCATACTTTGTTAGATGCTACCTGGGGATATGCCTTCTAATCAGCCTGCATCTAGTCACTGACTTCCTCACCTCTGGGTCACACCATCAACTACTGGGAGCCACTAAAAATAAAGATGGTTACTTGAAATTGTTCAAACCAAGGTTTGAGTGGGAAGCAGAAGCTCAGGCCAGGCTTATTGATGAGATACATCTCCTTCATTTGACTAGTCTGTCAAGACTAGAAGCGGTGGCTATTTTATCTAATATGCAGAAAACAATAGAGTCAAAGAAAATGAACAAACTTGGGAATATACTCCAAACAAAAGAACAGAATAAACCTCCAGAAACCCATCTTAATGAAACAAATGTGATTACTTGAGTTTTCAAAATAATGGTCATAAAGGTGCTTGCCAATGCATAACAAAACAATGCATAAACAAAGGGAAAATTTCAACAAAAAGAAAATATAAGAAAGTATCAAACAAATTATAAAACTGAAGAATATAACTAACTAAACTGAAAATTCAAAAGCTAGTGGAGAGGTTTCAACAACAGTCTAGATCAAGTAAAAGAATCCATGAAATTAAAGACCAGGCAGTGGAAGTCCTCCAATCAGATGAGCAAAGTGAAAAGAATAAAAATGTAATGATAGCTTAAGGGACTTGTAGGATACCACCCTACAGACCAACATATGCATTACAGGGGTCCCAGAAGAAGATAAAGGGGCAGAAAACATATTCAAAGAAAGATGGCTGAAAATTACTATCTGGGGAAAGATTACTAATTACTAATTACTAATCTGGGGAAAGAAAAAGACATCCAGATCCAAGAAGTACAGAAAGATTCAAATAGGATGAGTCCAAAAAGATCTACCCTGAACATATTATAGTTAAATGTCCAAAAGTTAAAGACGAGGAGAGAATCTTAAAAGCTGTAAGTAGAAAAAATATATAGGTACGTATAAAGCCCCTCACCCTAAGATAACCAGCAGAGGTTTCTTTAGCAGAAACTTTGCAAGCCAGAAGAGAATGGCATGACACAAAGAAAAAGAATGCCAACCAAAATACTGTACAAATACTCTGTCAACAGAGTTGTCTTTCAGAAGTCAAAGAGATATAGTTATAGAGAAACAAAAGCTCAAAGACTTTATTACCACTAGACCAGCTTTACAAGAAATGTTAATAGAATTCTTCAAGCTAAAATAAAAGTTGCTAATTAGTAGCAGGAAAACATGAAAGCATAAAACTTGTTAATAAAGGTAAAAATACAATTAAAATCAGAATATTCTATATTGTTGACAAGTAAACCAATTAAATAGTGACAAGCAAAGTGTAACTCTAGTATAAAGACTCTAAGAGAAAAGTATTAAAAGATAATCCTAATTACAATAATTTGTTAGTAGATACACAGTTTAAGTATAAAATTTATGAGATACAGCAATCCTAAGAGAGAAGTTTGAAGGGATAAATGCCTAATTAAGAGGGGAAAAGGTCTGAAATAAACAACCTAACTCTATACCTAAAGTACTAGAAAAACAAGAACAAAGTGACCCTAAAGTTAGTAGGAAATAAAGTTGAGGATGGAAATCATTGAAATATAGACTAGAACGGTAACAGAAAAGATAAAGATAAAATTTGTCTTTAACAATAAACAAAATAGACAAAACTTCAATTTGATTCAGAGAAGACAAAGTGCTCAAATAAAATCAGAAATGAGGTATCTGTTTGATTCAGTTGGTTGAGGATCTGACTCTTGGTTTCTGCTTAGGTCATGATCTCAGGGTCATGAGATCAAGCCCTGCATCAGCTCTCCACTGGGTGTGGGGCCTGCTTAGGATTCTCTCTCTCCCTCCCTCCCTCCCTTCCTGCCTCTTTCTCCCTCTCCCTATACACCCCCTTTCCCCTTCTACTCCCACTCTCTAAAAAAATCAGAAATCAAAGAGGAGACTTTACAATTCATATTACAGAAATACAAAGGATCATAAAAGATATTATGAACAATTATAGGCCAATTGTTTGGACAACCTGGAGTCATTGGATAAATTATTAGAAATATATAACCTACCACAACTGAATCATGAATAAATAGAAAATCTGACAGACTGATCATTAGTAAAAACGTAGAATAAGTACGCCAAACCTCCCAACAAACAAAGGCAGGACCAGATGACTTCACTGATAAATTTTACCAAACATTTAAAGAATAATTAATATCAAACCTTCTCAGAGAAGAGAGAAAGGAATACTTCCAAACCTATTTTATGAGTGAGCATTACACTGATATCAAAACCAGACAAGGATATAAGAAAATTAGAGGCAATAACCCTGATGAACATAGATGCAAGAATCTTCAACAAAATCAGGAAACCAAATTCAACAATACATTAAAAGAATCATAGAGGGATAAAGTGGGCTTTATTCCAGGGAAGCAAGGATGGTTTATCATCTACAAATTGAAGTGATGTACTACCTTAACAAAGCAAGGGTTAAAATCATATCATCATCCCAATAGATGACAAAAAAGCATTTAACAAAATTCAATATCCATTTATAATACAAATACTTAACAAAGTGGGTATAGAGGGAATGTACCTCAAATCATAAAGTACATATATCACTGGCCTATAGCTAATATCCTACTCAACTGGGAAAAGCTAGAAGCTTTTCTCTTAAGATTGAGAACAAGACAAGGATGTCTATTCTTACCATTTTATTCAACATTGCAATAGAGGCCATAGCCAGAGCTATACAGCAAGAAAGATTAAAGAAAGGCACCAAATTAGAACAGAAAAACTGTCACTATTTGCAAAAAACAGTATTACATATAAAAACAGCCCTAAGACTCCATCACTGTAACTGTACAATTAATAAACAAATTAAGTGAAGGTACAGGATACAAAATCAACATACAAAAATCAGTTCCATTTCCATACACTAAAAATGAACTACTAGAAAGAGAAATTAAGGAAATAATCTCATTTACAATTGCATCAAAAAAGAATAAAATACCTAGGAAGAAATCAAACCAAGGAGGTAAAAAGACCTACACACCAAAAGCTATACAACACTGATAAAAGAAATCCAAGATGACACAAATAAATGGAAAGATATTCTGTGTTCATGCTCTAGAAGAATACTCTTAAGATGTCTATAGCTACCTAATGTAATACACAGATTCAATGCAATCTCTGCCAAAAGTCTCATGGCATTCTTCATAGAAATAGGAAGAACAATCCTAAAATTTGTATGGAACCACACCCTAAATAGCCAAAGCAATCTTGAGAAAAAAAGAACAAAGCTGGAAGCATCATGCTTCCTAAATTTTAACCTATATTGTGAAGCTATAGTAATCAAAAGAGTATGGTATTGGCATCAAAATAGATTCATATAGATCAACAGAACTGAACTGAGAGCCCAAAGTTAAACCTATGCATAATAAATTTAATTCAAAGGAGTGAAGTATATGCAGAGGGGAAAGGATAACTTTTTTTTTTTTTTATTTATTTATGATAGTCACAGAGAGAGAGAGAGAGAGGCAGAGACACAGGCAGAGGGAGAAGCAGGCTCCATGCGCCGGGAGCCCGACATGGGATTCGATCCAGGGTCTCCAGGATCGCGCCCTGGGCCAAAGGCAGGCGCCAAACCGCTGCGCCACCCAGGGATCCCGAAAGGATAGCTTTTTAAATAAATGGTGCTGGGAACACTGGATAACCATAAGCAAAAAAATTAAATTGGGACCCCCCTTCTTATACCATACACAAAACTCAACTCAAGTAGATTAAAGATTTAAACCCTAGACCAGAAACCAAAAAATTCCTAAAAAAAAAAACAAAAACAAAAACAAAAACCAAAAAAAACACATGGGGGTAAGCCCTGTGACATTGGTCTTTTTTTTTTTTTTTTTCCTAATATGGGTTCCATGCCCAATGTGGGGCTTTAACCCATGACCCTGAGATCAGGAAATGAACGTTCTAATGATTTAACCAGCCAGGTGCCACTGTGACATTTAGTCTTGATGAAGACTTTTTTTTTTTTTTGACACCAAAAGCAAAGGTAACAAAAGCAAAAATTAAAAAGCAGGACTATATCAAACTAAAAACCTTCATCACAGCAAAGGAAATCTTCAACAAAACGACAACTTATGGAATGGGAGAAAATATTTGCAAGTTGCTTTGCCAATAAGGGACTAATTTCTAAAATATATCAGAAACTCCTACAACTCAATAGCATAAAACAATCTAATTAGAAAATGAACAAAAGATCTGAATAGATATTTTTACAAAGATGACAGAGAATTGGCCAATAGGTACATGCAAAGATGCTCAATCAACACTAGGGAAATACAATCAAATCCACAATGAGATATTACTTCATACCTGTTAGGATAGCAAGAGATAAGAAATGCTGGTGAGGATGTGGAGAAAAGAGAACCATGAGGCGCTGTTGGTGGGAATGTAAACTGGTACAGCACTAGGGAAAACAATATGGGAGTAGCTCAAAAAATTAAAAATAGAACTACCATAGGAGCCAGCAGTTCCACTTCTCGGTATGTGTGTGTGTGTGTGTGTGTGTGTGTGTGTGTGTATGACAAAAAGGAAAAGATAAAGCACTATCTCAAAGAAATATCCGTATTCCCACATTCATTGTTATTCACAATAGTCAACACATGGAACCAACTAAGTGTTGACAGATGAATGGAAAGAAAACGTGGCATATACACACACATGTATTATGTAGTCTTAAAAAAAGAAGAAAATCCTGCCATTTGTGAGAACATAGATGGCCCTGGAGGGAATTATGCTAAGTGAAATAAGCCAGAAAAAAACAAATACTATGGGGCATAGCTTACATATAGAACCTTAAAAAAATTACAAATTTAAAAAGCTGAATTCATAGAAATAGAATAAAATAATCATTGCCTAGGAATGGTAGGTGGGGGGAACAGGAGAGGCTAGTAAAAGGAAACAAACTTTCAGTTTTATGTGAATAAGGTCTGAGGTTCTAATGGAAAACCTGGTGACTACACTGTAATGTATAACGGGAGTTTGCTGACAGTGGGACTAAAACGTTCTCACACAAAAGGAGTAAATATATGAGGTGATGGGTATGTTAATTAACTCAATGCTGGGAATCCTTTCACCATGTATATACATATTAAATCAGTACATTGTACTCTAAATATATTACAATTTCATTTGTCAATTATAACTCGAAAAAATAATAAAATCAATATGCAACACAATGTTCCCAGGAAAGCACTCTTGATTAATCAGATTAAGTATAAAAGATTAAACTTCTTAGTTGTTCAGATCAAAGAATGAGGATACTTCTCTGTGGGTGGGTGATTGGGTTTTCTCTGAAGGGACTGGACATTCTGGAATATCTGGTAAAAAGAAGATCCTGTGACAAGAGTAGGAAACTAAGCCTTAAATTGGTGGCCAAGGGGACAAGCTTCTCTTCTCTGAGAAGCTATTATGACTAGCCTGTAAGGTGCTCAGACATACTGGGACATATAGAGTGAGCAGAAGGAATGTGTTCTTTGCCACACAGAGACAAGGGCGGGGGGTGGGGGGAGACAGGCATCCCGCAGAGAGGACTAAACTGAAGAGCAAGGTTATCTATTTTCAAAAAATAACAAAGAAAATTGGAGAAGAGGATAAAATGTAGCTTAATCATTCAAATTGAGCAGGGAAACTGGGGAGGAGCCATGTGCTCCTGAATGGCTAGGCTATTGAGATGTCGGTGACTTGAGAACACCCTTTAAAAAAAAAAAGAATCATGAACCATAAAACTCTAGGTACCTTTCTGCATGAACATGCCTGAAGAATTAGACTTCCATTATACTGGGAACATATATATTGTGTTGATTAGATTGTGTAAGGCAGGAATCAGCAAATTACTACCTAAGAACTAATAATAGATTTTACATTTTTATATAGTTAAAAAAATCTTTTATGACATGTTGAAGTTATAGGAAATTAAAATTTCAGTGTTTGTAAATCACATTTTATTGGAATACAGTCCTGGTCATTAGTATAGATATAATCTATTGTTCCTTTTACAATGACAGCATAGTTGCAACATAGGTCACATGGCCATGAAGTCTAAGATATATACTATTGGGCCTATTCTAGAAAAAAAATTAGTCAATTCCTACTAACATAGATAACCAAAAGAGCTCTTTAGGAATGTGTACCCATTATTACAATTTTCTGATTGAGAATCCTAAAATTTCACAACTATATCACCTCTACAACATCTGTCAAGTATCCAAATGCATCACCATCAGATAATGAAATCAATCCTTTTTTGGAGAAATTGCCCCAGAGTGATCAAATATCTCCCTTAGGCTTATCTTTCTTACAGAATAGAAACACACTGAAATAGAATTAGAGCTGTTAGGGTTTTTTCTGTCTTGAATCCTTAGAAGTCATTTTCTACAATTTATATAATCTGACAACTTTCTCCATTATGATTCACTTTTAAATTTATTAAAGCATATAATTTTGTTTATTGTTACAATTTTTGTTAGGAGAGACAGATGGAACTTAAACAGGGAATCCCAAACCCCTATGTTGGTTGCTGGTTGCCAGCCAGGCGCTTCTGCAGCTGAGCTGTGAAAGTGATTGGCTGGTTCCCACTGAGCCCCAAGACCCATTGGTTGATCCCCACTGAGCTGTGATCCTGATTGACAGCTTCACTATCTCTCTCCCTGAGCCTTGCCTGTAATTTTCTTGTGTCTAGTGGTGCACTTGCATAGCTGCTAAGAGTGGAAATGAGAGTCATGAGCCACATCTTAAATTTTGGTGTCCTTTGTGTTCTCTCAAGGAAATAGGTGGAAGAGGAATGGAACTCTAAGAATAAGAAAAGGAGAGAACTAGACATGCAAAACAAATTATTGGGCATATGAAATTAATATCCTACAAACTTGGGGTTTTAGACTCAACCCAATAACATACCTAACATATTTTAACTGACTTAAGAGTCTCAGGAAGAAAGTTTCTGGGAACCTAGACACACATATTCTGGAAATTGCAAATATGTAGTCATATTATAAATCAATAAATGGTCACCCTTATTAATCCACCTTTTGTTACTTTGATAGGGAGAAATCCATCCCTCAGTGCTTAAGCCCTCACTAGTAAGTTAAGTGATAAAAATCTAGAGCTGTTGGTTTTTTTTTTTTTTTTTTTTTTTTTTGGAGAAAAAAACTCAAACCTGGGATTATAATTTGATGTCTTCAAGATCCGTACTTTGGGATCTTGATTTCAAGAGCCCGAAGATCTTGTCTTTTCCCATCTTCACAAAGTATAGCTTTCATTATTGTAATAGGAATCAAGTGGTTCTAAATGATCACCCTGAACATCACCTACTCTATGAAACCAAGATTCCACCACTTAGTTCCCATCTACTAAATAAAAATTAGTTTATCTTTCTTAACCAAAGAAGTAAAAGATTTGTACAATAAAAACTATAAAGCACTACTAAAACAAAGAAAACCTCAATAAATCAAAACACAACATATTAATGTGTGGAATGACTTGATAGTGTTAATACTGTTGGCCATCAACACTACGCAAAGCAATCTATGGAGTCAGTGTAATCCCTATCCAAATCCCAGTAACTACTATTTGCAGAAATGAAAAAAAATCCCATCCCAAAATTCATGTGGGACCTCAAGGGACCTCCAAGAGCCAAAATAATCTTGAAAAAGAACAACACAGAAAAACTTCCTCTTGCTGATTTCAAATTGTACTACGATACTATAATAAAGCAGTGTGGTGTGTTAGCAAAAAGATTAACATTTAGACCAATGGAACAGAATAGAGTCTAGAATTAAGCCCCGACATATAGAATCAAATGATTTTTGACAGAGTGCCAAGATAATTCAACAGGAGAAAGAATGGTCATTTCATAAAACGGTGCTAGAAAAACTAAACATCAGCATACAGAAGTGTAAGGCGGATCCTTAAATGATACCATATATAAAAACTAACTCAAAATGGACCAAAGGCTCAAATGTAAGACCAGAAACTACAAAACTCTTGGAAGAAAACATAGGCAAAAGCTTCACACCGTTGGATTTGGCAAGAATTTCTTGGATAGGACACTGAAGGCACAGGCAAGAAAAGTCAAGAAATTGGACTTCAAGAAAATGAAAAATTTTGTGCATTAGAAGACAGTCTCAACAGAGCAAAAAGGCAACCCATGAAAAGAGAGAAAACATTTTCATACCATGTATCTGATAGGGGATTAATACCTAGAACATAGAACTCCTAAAACCCAACAAGAAAACACACAATTTTAAAATGGGTAAAGACTTCAATAAACAAATGCAAATCAAAACTACAGTGAGAGATGACCTCACACCTATTGGGAAAGGTATTACTTTTTCAAATGTGTTAGCAAGGAAATGCAGAAATTGGAACATTGTACACTGTTGGTGGGAATGTAAAAAGTATACTCACTGTGGACAACAGTTAGATGAGTTCCTCAAATAATAAAATTACCCTATGATCCAGCAATTCTACTCTTGGGTATATACCCCAAAGAATTGAAGGTAGAGCCTCAAATATTTGTATTTGCACACCTATGGTATCTGTATACCTATGTTTGTAGCCACATTATTCACGGTAGTGAAAATATGAAAGCAACCTAAGTGCCCATGAACAGATGAATGGATTTAAAAATGTGGTACATACTACAATGATGATTCAGCCTTAAAAAGGAAATATATTACAGTATATATAGATGAACCTGAACATTACACTGAGTGAAATAATCCAGTCATAAAGGAACAAATCTTGTATAATCCCACTTATGTGAGGTACTTAGAATAGTCAAAATGATAGAGAAAAAAGTGGAATGGTGCTTGCCAGAGATTGGGGGAGGGAAGAATGGAGTCAGTAGTTAATGAGTACAGCACTTCAGTTTTACTAGATGAAGAGAGGATGGAGATGGATGATGATGATGAGTGCACATCACTGTGAATGTATTTAATGCCGATGAACTGTGCACGTAATAGTTAAGATGCTAAGTTTTTTGTTACGTGTATTTTGCCATGACAAAAAAATAATGGGATAAAATGAATTTATCTTCTGATATGTCTAATTCGTATGACTATTGTGGAAATCAATGATCCTTTATTTTGTGTAGGACATTCCCATGGAAAGCATAAAAATCATACATATCCAAAGTATTATTTGAAGAAACATTTTTTTCTGAAGTTAACTCTACCAGGTTTTCCATTTTTATTAGGTTTTCAATTCTAAAGAAAGCTACAGCAGTAACCACCCCTGATAGATTTGAATTCGTACAGGAGACAAATTCTTAGAACTGACCTGGGTCCTCCTGTAAAATGGAGCATCTTAAAGTGTGAACTACCATCTTGTCCCGTTCTACCTCTTTTTCCACAATACATATCACCTTCTAACATAATAGGATTTACTTAGTAATTATGTCTTTTAGTTTTTTGTTGCTTCTGTTGAGCTTCTCAAGAATTGGTATCTTTGTCTGCTGTGTTCACTGGTAAGTGCCAAGCACCTGGAATAATGCCAGGCATATCGTAGGTATTATAGCAGACATAACTGATTTAGACAGTTTTTATCTACCCCAAGATAGGGTCTTTATAAACCTATTACCTTACAAATAAGTTATTTCTAGGCTGTTTTTTTTTGTTTGTTTGTTTTCTTTTTTTTCTTTTTTTTTCTTTTTTTTTTGCATCTGTCTAAAATACATAGCGGATAGGTCACCAGCTTACTGAATTACTTAACAAATATTTATTAAGCACCTACTATATGCTAAGCACTCTTCTAGATGATTTCCCCAGCTTGCATTCTTTCTGGCCAAGCCTGATTATGGACTCTTGGGTTACTACTAATAATGAAGATTTACATTTTAAGACAAAACTTTCCAGGTCCATATAACCATTTAGACAAGATAACTCACCTATTCAGGCCATGTAATCCTATCTGAGGTCGATTCCACTCTAGGTAACAGAATGTTGTGAAAAGCCTAAATGCTGGTCTTTCATAAATACCAGAAAGGAAACCAACTACACCTAGACTTGCGTAGACTGCAGGTCTGGTTTTCTTTCTGTCAATATCTTCTAAAGGAAACCTCGCTGCTGTGCAACGAATAACTGTTGAATGAATGAGAAAATGCTCTAATGCCTTTTCCCCAATGCTCCCGACCATAAAATCAGCAGCCTTTAATTGTGGCTCATTTACTTAATGCAGTATTCAAAAAAAAAAAAAATATTGCTGTCATGTGGAGCTTTAAGATATCCTGCACTCAATAACATGTTCTTCTGTTTGTACATTAGAAATGGCATAAAACAGAACCTAACGAATTTCAAAACTCCAGTTCTTTATGTCTCTCTTTCTATTTTTTATTTTTTGGCTCATTTATTTTCCTGATTTATTCTTGTCCTTTTGTGCCCTTAGTCTCCTCCGCTTTGTCTTCAAACATCTAATTGCCATGTGTTCTGATGGATAAGGCTGGCTGTGTGCTCCTGTTTTCAGTAATAGCGGCTCTCTCCCTTTATCACTCGTTTTACAAAGGAGATTTTCTTAATTAACTGATCTTTGCACTCATCATTTCCTAACTTTCATTTCATATCTGCTTTGCTAGATGATCGCCAAGGTCCCCTTCTAGTTCTAAGATTCTATGACATTTGTGTGTGACAAATGCTAAGTAGATCATAGAATTCATTCTTCTCTAAATTTTTTGGTATTACAGTCTGCTTTCTCATTTCAGTGATATTTTACAGTCAATTTGCCTTTAGCTTTTCCTCACAGAATCTTTTCCAACAACTGGAGGTTCTTTAGCTTCCAAAAAAGCAGAACATCTGTGTCACTGGCAAGTATACCATAGGCCACCTTAATGCTAGTTATTGAAAGAGCTCAAACTTTTGGTGTATTGTATGTTAGAGGAAGCAAATAGATGGAAATGATAACCCCTTCTCCCTGACTGAACCCATGGCAAACAGTGCCAGTGGCTTATTTCCAGCTGAGGAAAGAGGTAGTCTCAGAATGCTTTTCCAACATAGGAGACTTTAGGAAGCCATTCCTTTTCTTTTTTAAGATTTTTATTTATTTATTCATGAGATACATAGAGAGAGGCAGAGACACAGGCAGAAGGAGAAGCAGGCTCCCTGCAGGAAGCCCAACTTGGGACTCGATCCCGGGGTCTCCAGGATCCCACCCTGGGCTGAAGGTGGCGCTATATCGCTGTGCCGACAGGGCTACCCCATAGGAAAACATTCCTGATGAATGTGAGTAGGTACTGGAAATTGGACCTCCGAAGTGGCTTTAGCCTTCCTTTAAAATACAGTCTCTGTAAGCATGAGTGAATAGCCTTATCAGGCTCCATTTTTACTTTTTTCCACAGAACAAATTCTTACAAACTATACACAATTTACTTAGTTATTATGTTTTTTATTCTGTCTCTGCTGCTAAATCTCTGTCCGTTGAGGTCACTGATGCAGGCCAAAAGTCTGGAATAGTGCCAGCAGGTACTCAAGAAACAGGTCTAATGAAACAATCATTTCTTCCTTCACCAGCGTCAGAAATCTCAGTGTCCAGACCAGAATGAAGTGCATGAGGCATCCACGGTGCAAAACTGACTGAGGCACTCACTCTCAGGGTCACCACTGTACAAACAGGGAGGTGAGAGGACACCTTCAATTTTCCATCTTAGGTCTCTAACTTGCCTCACTCCCATCCCAGATCTGACAACTATCACTAAAAACTCACATCTTTTTAGGGCATCTGTGTGGCTCAGTTAGTTGAACATCTGACTTGATTTTGGCTCAGGTCAAGGTCTCAGCATCTGGAGATGGAGCCCCATGTTGGGCTCCACGCTCAGTGTGGAATCTGCTTGTCCCTCTCCCTTTGCTCCTCCTCCCTACTAGCACTCTCTCTAAAATAAGTAAAATCTTTTGAAAATAATAATTTTAAAAACCTCACATTCTTCACCACACACTGTACCTACTAAATCACAACCACCGTAGAGGGAAATGGTGACTTGCAATCTCATATAGAATGAACTACTTGGTCATTCCTACACACAATACTATTTGAGAATCATGAGTTCAGCAGCTTGCCCAGATTAATTTGTCCCTAAGCCATCTTGAGCCAGTTTGTTAATCTCACTCAAGGCTCTTCATGAATCTTCTGTAGCTTAGCTTTCTCTTCTTTTACCTGATAAAATTCTAATGGTAGCTAATGCATAGTGTTTTCTAGGTTCCAAGCACTGCTCCAAACATTACTGAGTATAATGCACCTTATTGTCACATGATGCCATATGATAGGTTCTATCATTATTGCCACTCACATGTGAGAAAAGTGTGGCACAGAAAGCTTAAGTCACCTGTGATCACACAGCAGGTAAGGACATATCTGTAGAGACTGTGTTCTAGACAGAATGCATTCAAGATTCCAGCCCTATGGAAACTGCTGTCGTGCAAGTCCTAGATCCTCTCGGATTTCTTCTCTTTATTCAGATATTCTCTTTATTGGGAAAGTCTTTTCCAGTCATTCTTCTGCCAAGATCTTTTCCACTGAAATCACACCCATTTTCCATTATCAAAGTAAACTTCCATTTCCTTCACCAAGTCATCTTCAAACACTGTCGTGTGAAGTACACTTCACTCTCTTGTGGTCAATTAATGTTGTTTCTTTACATAAAAGGAAGCAAATACATACATAAATACTTTACATAAAACAGTGGAGTGTTTTATGTAGTGTTTTATGTAAAGTAGGTTTGGAGCAGAACTAACCAGATCTGATTAAATATTTTGAAACATGAATGCTTATTAAACCTTATATCCTGTACCTATTGTCTCTCATTAAAGTACTGCCCATGCCATTCTATACTTCATGCTTCTGAGGAAAAACACATCATGAAGGAAGAAAATAAACTCTCGGCTCTTGAGTTTCAAAAGTCTAACACACTCTCCTAGACAAGAAGTAAGTAAAGGCCACAGCTATATGGATGACTTCCAATTCCACTCACTTGATTAGATTAAAAAACCCCAACTGGGATGAAGAGCAAAGGGGAAGGTAAGGAGTAGACAGAGATTTTTAGGGTCATACAGAATGGGGAGCCCTCCAACAAGTGCAGATGTGACAAACTTGTATTAGTTTGCAGACAGGAGAGCAGAGATGATCTATTTATCAAACACTGGCACCCAAGAAAGTAACAGAACGCTAGAGAAAACCTGCTGCCATATATGTAGGCAGAGAGGGCATTGTGCACAAAGAGCATGACTTGGGGCAATAAAACAACTGATTTGCCAAAAAGCATCCTCAAACCAGACAGAACCTTAGTGCTAAAGGTGTTTTCTGAGGTTAAAGTGGCATTTGAGCATGAGGATGATTTCACATGCCCCAAAGCAGTTTATGGAGATCTGAGGAAAAGCTGTACTTGAACTGTAGGGATAATGGGTGATTCAAGCAGTGTCTTCCAACAGCCAATAGACCACATGGCAACAAGAGTTATCATGCATGTATCAGCACAGATACATCATGACCACTCTTCACCACCCACCTATCACCAACTGTGATCCTGATATCTAATAACTCAGAGAGTCGTCCCCATTTTTATGGGGTGCAAACTGCACTTTGCACCACAAAGTTTCCTTTGATTATGATTAGCTCCCTAGTTCAAGTCCTGCCATAGGGGGTGGTCAACATATATTTGTAAATAAAATGAACTATAATCAATCTCATAAATTTGAAAATGGCCCTTTTTTGCCAGGAAAACTCTCCAGTGACACTGCTAGTCATCAGAGTGGCCAGTTACAAGAATTGAGAAGCGGATGCTTTTATAATGGCTCATTATTCCCTGTCTAATCACAGCTATTTTGTGCAGATCAAAAACACCCCCAAGTCCTGAGTGAGTTCTGGAACACATAGCAGTAATGAACAGTGAGAAGAAAGCACATTAGAGAAACAGCTATTTTATTTTGGTTTGTAAAAATCAGTCTACTGAGTTCTTAAAAGACCCACAAAAGAGGTGACATTTGTTGAGTTCCCATCAGAGAGGGCCTTTGTGAAATTTGTTATAAATGAAACACACTGTTTCTCGCAAGTTTTCCTTGGGGAAAGTTAGATGTTGGAATATCCTGAACTTCAAGTTAATTTGTACATACCAGACAACTGCAGGACTTCATTTTTGATCAAGGGCAAAAAAGAATATCAATGTATAGATTTAAAAAAAAAAAAGAATACATAGCTGAAGACTTAGGATAGAAAAAAAATGAAAGGAAAACGTAACATAGTATAATAAAGCAAGTCATTTTGCCATCTGACCACCACCACTGTTGGAACATTTGAACCAAAGGAACTTAGATTTCAATTTTACAAAAAAAAAAAAAAATTCAGAAAGACCGAGTTAAAAAGAACAAAAAGTATGTAAAAAGTGAGAATCCATGGGGGATAGTAATTCCTTGGATGAGTGTTTGAAGGCTTATCAGAGGACATAAGAATACTGAATATTAGAGTATGCAACCCAAATCCAGTTAATTTTGTAAATTTATTGTTTACAATAAATAAGCTCATCCAAAGAAACAAAAGGCAGGACCCAATCTCAGCCTTAGGGCAATGGCAGGCAGCACTGGGTCACTTAAATGTTTTGGATGTAGCTGGCATTACCATAAGCTGGTGATCCTTAAATTGTTTGTGTTTTCATCCTGGTGGTTTTGTATTCTGCTTACATAGTGAACTCTTGGCTGTAGCACACGAGCTGGAATGGAGGGATTCAAGGGGTAGGGATGGCATGGTTTTCAGAACCAGATGTACTCTTTCATTCATTATTACTAATGAATCAAAGCTTTATTAGTAAGACTCTAGATTTGGGATGTTTTAAGAAAGCTCATTGGGATGCCTGGATGGCTCAGCGGTTGAGCATCTGTCTTTGGTTCAGGGTGTGATCCCGGAGTCCTGGGATGGAGCCCCATGGTGGGCTCCCAATCGGGAGCCTGCTTCTCCCTCTGCCTATGTCTCTTCCTCTCTCTGTGTGTCTCTCATGAATGAATAACGTCTTAAAAAAATAAATAAATAAAAGAAGGCTCATGAATTTCAGACAGGGGAGGAAAAAGGGAATCAATAAACACATGAGCTTGCAATACAATAGCAAGGTATTAGGAGAGTTTAGGTAGGGATAGCTTCTGATACCAACTCTTTAAAAAAAAAAAAAAAATATATATATATATATCTTATCCAGGTACTATTTTTATATCATTAAAAGATCAACTAATAAGATGACTTAAAATGAAAGACATCTGTCCCCTGGTCATCCTTCCCAAGCCTCCCAGACCCCAGAGACACTATTTTCAACCCTTTTAGTTCTTCTTTCTGGTATTTGCCTTCATATTTTCAATTCACATGATGGATCTTCCATGTTTTTCTATTACTCACTGATTTGTTACTATGAAAGATGATGATTTAACCCTCTTCTCTCATCAGCCACCTCCCCCCCTCACCTAACTTCACTTCCGTTTTCCTCTTGATATAATTTCATCACATCTTTAATAAGATCCATATGTGACTTTTAAAACTGTTACTATGACTATGTAAATATTTTTCATTACTAAGCCAAATTCAGTACTATTTCAATTTCATTCCACTTTAACTTTTCATTTTGCCTTGAGTTATTTGCCTCTTTTATCCCTTAAATGTTTGTCTTTCCACAAGATGTGATTAACACTTGCTTGACACTCCAGTTTTCCACCTCTAGAAGATGGCCCCAGCTGGGACAACTGGAGTACCAGAGCACTGTTGTACCTATCTCTTCCAACAGATTAGCCTAAATGTGTACTCTTGGTGCTGGCCAAAACAGACATAGAAATGTGCAACTGCTGTGAGGTATTGTTTTTGTTTTTTCCCCTAGTCTTTGCATAGGTTATATTTGCTAACATCTCACTGGCCAAGGCAAGTCATGCAGCTGAACTCAGATTCAAGGGGCAGGGAGACAGACTTTGAATTTTTGGTGGGAAAACTTCAGTCATGTGGCAAAGAACTATGGAAAAAGGAAGGGGGGAAAAATCAGAGCCATTACTTTAATCAGTCTTTCTAAGTCATTAATCAGGGACTGTAACATGAATGGATCTGTTTCTGATTCCCTAGCCTTTTCTTTTCATTTGTCCTACTCATGCCAATACTCTACTGTCTTAATTAGCAGAGCTTTTGTAATATGTCTTGATAATTTGTATTTAAAAACAGAAAAGAAAAACTCACAGGCCAAAAATGCTATCACTTAAACCAAGTTCTCAAATAGTTCTGAATACATCATCAGTTTCAAACTCCCTCAGAAATGGTCTTAAGAGTTGGTCAGGAATTGCTCAGCAGCACCAATGAGTCTGTCCCATGGACCCTCTCCATCCCTCAAAGGAAGAAAAGGTCATCTGCACCCAACAAGATCCCTTGGCTGGAACAACTCTTCTTTTGCTATCAACTTCCTTGCCCCCACCTTCCCTCTATAAAAACCTTCCATTTCGTTCAAGTTCTTAGACTGTCTACTTGCTAGATGGGGAGCTATTGGATTCATGAATCATTTAATAAAGCCAATTATATATTTACATTTGCTTGGCTAAATTTTGTTATTTAATACTGGTAATGTTTAATTTTAGAATAACAACAGTTCTTCATAATTGCCTTGACTATATTTGGCTCTTTGCATTTCCATACACATTTCAGAATCCAGTTTGCTAATTTCCACAAAAAAATATATGTTGGGATTTTAACTGGGATTGCATTTAACTAACAGTGTGGAACTTAACCTGAACCCTGTGCTCCTGAAAAGAACAAAGATAAAGAAATCTCCCTACCCTCTTGTGTTCCAGAAAAGAGCTTATTGCAGAAAAATATCCTCTCTCATATGACTTAGAGAAGACTCAAAGATGCCCACCTTGTTTATGTAGGACAAATCCAGATACAAGCCCTCTAAATTGCCATTCTTTGGCTCAGAAATGATTAGCTGGTCTCTTTGTATTCACTGACTAATCTGGAAAAAATGAATATATCCTCTTGTGTTTTTTTTATGTTTGCATGCTCAACTATAGCAGCATATGAAAAAGTTGGAAAATCAGGAACTTATTAATATGCATCCATTCAAGTGGGAGGGGTAGAATAAATTGCACAATCTTTAGAGAGGACAACTCATGAATATCATTAAAAGCCTTACACACCCATAATTTTACCCTACAATATTTTCTTAGAAGTGATGTTTTTAGGCACCAAATCCACTAAGTATGCAATTATCTATATACAATAAGGTTTATAGAAGCATTGTTTTTAATAGAGAAAAAAATAATTCAAATACCTAGCAAAAGAGGAATGGATAAATAAAACTACATGTATTGCCAAATGTTATCAGTACACTAGATTTTAAAAAAATAAGTCCACACATGTGGTATAAATCATTTTTGTCAAAAAATGTATATGTATATACATGTACCTAAAGTATAAAAGTACATATTAAAATGTTAATAGTTGACGTCTAATGAACTACAGAAAACGCCTTTAAAATGTAAGCTAATACATGTGTTAAAAATAGCACCACAAGGAAGCAATGATAACAGCAGGAAAGATGTCAACAGCTTTTATTTCTATTTGACTTGAAGGATTGTTATTTATTAGCCTAAGACTGAGCTCTGGCCTTGATTATTCACTTCTACAATGAGTGACTGAGCATTGGATCCTTTAGAGAAATATCAGTGTGAAATTTGAGACACTGCTAGAAGTTCAAACTATATTGACAATAATTAATAAATTCAATAAAGTGTGGGATCTGATCTCTGCTAGACCACCTAACTGTCTTAATGATGATTATCCTTTGTTAAATAAACACGTATATGGCCTGACATTTGCTAAGTATTTTGCACCCATGAGCTGTGCCCAGCATTCTGTAGAAGAGGAAAACAAAGGCTCTGGAGATTAACATTTATCATTTACCTAAATAGATAAAATCATATTAAGAAATTCACTTACACATTTGTAGTATATATACAGCAGGTCATAGAAAATTGACTTGAGATGTGTATGTATAGAGAGGCCTACCTCTCGAATTTGTAAAAGGGGATTGTTGTGATTGCTTTCATATTCATCTATTTCTGTTTTGAAGTATACTCAAAGAACTAAGCTTCCTACATCCCGGTGATTATGTTATAATAGAACATGCGAGCTATTTCATTATAAGTCTTCTCATTCCATGTTGATGTCCTTGAAGCATTATCAAATAGCAACATCTTTAGTTACTATTAAGACAAAGGATATATAATTCATGCCAAGCCCTCCCTTCCCTTAATGTCATTGCTCTTCTCTGTATCTTGTCAAACTGGTCAATGTTCTGTGTTGAACAAATATTGTGTACTTACATGACTGCCCTGCCAAGTTAATCTACAGTGATAAGAATCCATTCACTGGTCCCCGGGGATTCAGAGAGGAGTAGGCTGCATAAGGAGGTAAGGAATCTTTGGGGTATGGTGGAAATGTGCTCTATCTTGATAGTGCTAGTGGTAATTTCATGCATGTGTACATCTGACAAAACCAAAGTGAGCACTTAAAATGAAAGCAGTGCATTGCATGTAAACTATATCTTAATAAAGTTGATTAAACAAACAAATTCCCTAGATAACTGGCATACAATACCCTCAGGAGAACTTAATGATCAAGTAACCAACTCTTTCTCTGTTTTCTGAAGCTTCTATTTTCTAGTTCAATAGAAGACCCACCAGCCACTTTCCAGACCATCCAGGCATATTCCATTTTAAACATCTCAATTTAGAAAAGGTCATCTGGAATTCATTCACTTTTGTTTTAAAGCCGGCATTCAAACACCTGTTCATAGTATATAACGTTGGTCAGAGATAAAGAACTAAAGGGTCCTAGAATCTTTTTTTAGGTATCATTCTTGACAACTTGGCACCTTATAACTATCCCAAGGTGAAGGCAAATAAAGGGAGTGTGTATTGAAGGAGAACTAATATTTTTTGAAGGCATACATATTTAGAATGAAAAAAAGAACACGATTAACAGACTTTTTTTTTTCCCCACATATGATTACAAAACATTTGACTACAATCTTTTGCAGCCTCTAAAAGGATAAAGAAAGACTTCAGACCTCTAAAGGCCTGTGAAATCAGAAAAATTATTACTTTATACTGCAAATAATTCCTGAGTCTAGAAGGATAAACACATGGAGTTCTTCACCTGTTCTCCAAAGTAAAAAAAAAAAAAAAAAAAATAGCTCACATTTCTTTAAAAAAGTAATCCCAGTAACTAAAACATTAGAACTACATTGAAATTAAGATTTCAAACACAAAACATAGCTTGCTATGGGAGAGAAAGATTTTTTTCCTTCAAGATTCTTTATCTCCAGGCATGCATGCGTGTGTGTGTGTGTCTCCAGGTTTTCCTTGGAGATGTCTCTTACCTATTTTTCTTGTCATTCTTCGTATCTATAGTATATTTCTATTTGAACAAAGCTATGAGTAAATACCTCTAAGTATTTTGTACTTTGTCCTAAGCTTTGACTCTGGCATCTCTAAGTACAAAAGCTAGGCAGTTTTGTCTGGTTAGAGACGATAAAATAGAAGAATGCACAAGTGATATCCCGAATCTATTAACTCAGGCAAGTTAGCCATGCTGTCACCAAGCATTAAGCCTACTACCACCACTAAAAATAATATTTCTTAACTGAATTCCATACCTATCACACTAAGCTAAAACCAAGAGAAATCAACAAGACTGCAACCAACTGTCTGAAAGTGATTAATGTAGCATGGGACAGTAGTTATACTAATCAAGTAATTTCTTTTACTTATCACCAAAATAAGAAAAATGACCAGTGAAAAATAGCCACCTGAGTGAATATTTAACTAAGAATGTGTCCATTTGAGATGAGCACTAACCGTTACTCTTCCAATTAAGAGCAAAGTAATTTTGTATCCTTTAAATATAATCTAATTTATTTTCCTCATTATTGATTAATACCAACAAAATGATATTAATTAACCTTCATAAGAAGTCTAAATTATGGCGTATCTTTTGGAGCCCATGATTTCCAAGTGAATTTATTTGGGGCATATTTCCATTTTTCTTTTACATCCAAGTAGTTACTGGCTCTTTATTTTTTTTCAAAAGATAAATTAAAAACAAATTCCTTGTGCCTTTTTCTTTTTTTTTCCATTGAGTCAGTCTTTTAGAATGATACATTTTCCTAGATTAATTACTACATCTTTGGATAATATTCTTTGCTGGAGAACAAGAAAATGATTGATTAAAACTGGCTCCATGTGCACAACAGAAATGAGCCTATATTGGTGATAAAAAACCTATTGTAGTTGATGATTTGGTAGACAGTAAGACACACAAAATATTTTTTTCTGAATAGAATGCTCTCACAAAGTAAGAGCTAGATGCATTTGTAATATTTGTAATTTTTTCTCTCTTCAGCTGACTTTGTTCCTATTTGTTTTACAGGTTTTTGTTTTTCTCTGTATTCAGAATGGACTGACATGCATAGCAAACCCTTCAAGGACTACCTAAATAGCAGGAAAGTGCAGGGTTATATGACTGATGAATACTTAGTGATTAGACCTAAATACAAGTCACTCTAAGTATACTTGGATATTTTTATAGTGTCTTTCCCCTACTGACCAGTCAAATCAATTCTGGACTACCTAATATGGTGGTATTATCGACATAATGGTCTATCATCAACTGATTTTATACTGTTGCTTCATTCAATACATCCCATTTTAACTAAACCATGCTCTTTTCCTAGACCTACTGATCTCTCCTGGTAGGTTCACTGTTTTTCTTCCCTCATCATGTTTTGATTTTTTCACTCCTACTCCTAAACCCCTGGCAGGAGGCAGCTCCCAAGAGTCAATTTTCAGCCATAACTCATCCTTCATCTGTGTTCCCTACCACAAAAGCTATTCCATTCTTACAACCTCAAGTGTTATCTGTGTCCCTCTGGAATTTCAGGTGAGAAACCATGAAGCCTTGCTGGACATCTTTTTTTCACCACTCACTCACATGTGAAATTCTAAGGTTTCCCTGGTGAGCTCTTCACAACATCATTGTGACCTTGTTCTTTCCATTCTCCCCACTCTAGGTATCATAACTCCATACAGTGCTGCCATCTAAAACTCAAAATATACCAGAAATTCCAAAATTTCAGAGTTTAAACTACATCTCTCAATTTGTGTCTCACACCTAAATTATCAACAATTATCACCATTTTAACATTGCATGAAAAATGCAATATACGTGGATCAAAAGGCATGTCCAACCCAGAGGCAAAGCCCATGGTTGGACAAGGTAGGCGGCAGGAAGCTACAGAGATAGGATTTTTGGCAAGATCTTGAGATGTGGAGAATACCGTCACTGGAATACCCATCCTTCGGATTTACAGAATGGATTGGATATTTATTGACAAGTGTAAAAGCCAGACTACCACAGAGGAATCTACACAGAATACAATGAGGCCTGGAGATAATGTTTGATAATCATGTTCTCATTATTGATTCATATGATTCATTATTCTACTAAGATTAATTTCAAAGGCTGCTACCCCAGACTCCTAATTGCTCTGCTGTTCCATCCCAGTAACCTACTTTTATCCACCTCCCCATTCACAAGGAATGTCCCTATTCCCTACCACACCCCCCCCCCCTTTTCTTTTGAAATGACAAGCTTGATTTTTACATCTTCTCAAAACCTGTGTCAGGTCTTAACCTCCTCCAGGATGGTTTCACAGAAGCAATGGAGCAAAGAAGTTATAAGCTAGAGCTGTGTAGCAGAATGCCTGGGTTCAAAAGTTGTCCACCCTCATGTTCTACAGTGTAGTGTTGGGCAAATTGTTGGACTTCTCTGAGTTTCTAACTTTTTATCTGTTACAAAAAATGTGGCAAAGATAGAGGGGTACAAAGAGTACCAATTCCAAGGGTTACTACAAATATTCAATGAGATAATCCATGTGAAAAGCTGAGCATGGAGCCAGGCACAGAATATATAAACTATTAAGCTAGATATCATCATTAGTATCATTATTTTTCTCCTTATCCCTGAGTGTTTTTCTTCTTTTCTGAATTGCTGTAATACATCAAAATTTTGAAGTATTCTGGAACTTCCTAATTCAAAATCAGGTAGGCTGATAATTCATTGTGTACACATATCTTGCTCTGCCAGTGAGTTTAAGTTTTAAGGGCAGAAACCATGTCCTCAATTCTTTGTTGTTCCTCCTAATGATTACATTATTAGTGCTGTTAGTGACAATAGTCATGAAGCGGAGTACTTATCATTTTTAACACAGTGGATGCAGGGGGTCATTTTAACATTGCCAGAAAGGGGTTACCATCTACTTTTTAGGGGTAAGGAAACAAAAGCAGAATAGGTTATTAAACAGAGAGCAATGCACAAAACACGTGCTTTCATGCTTTCAAAATTCACTTCTATAACCTAGCCAGAGCCAACGACATAATAGAATGATCTAAAATGCAACCCATCACTAAACATTGTTTAACAGCTTGTTTTGTGATAGCACTGCACGAGGTACTACTGCCATAAAGATAAGCAGAACCTGGTTCCTAACCTTGAAGGGCTTATGGTTTTAAGTGGCAAAGCAAGAAAAATTAAGCAAACAACAAGCATATTTGATTATTACATTAGATCCCTGATGCTCTGAAAACACAGAAGAACAGCATTTGGGGAGGTAAATGGACATTCACAAAGCTTTCTGGGCAGAAGGAAGAAATATACAGAGGTGTGGGATGGGGTGGGAAGGGCATAGTATGCCACTTAGGGAAGCACAAAAAGAGTCCAAATAAATGTCTGGGGGAGGTGACAAATGTCAGTGGTGACAGCTCATTAGTGATGAGAAAGCACACAAGGGTTTTAAGCAGTTGGGAAGGGGTGGGCCTGCATGAATGGAGAAGGCAACAGCATGATCAGATTTGAATCTAGAACCAAGTACTTCAGAAGTCATTTGGAAGACAGATTGCAAAGAGCAACTTTGGACTCTATATTAGTATAAGAGAGAAATGATGATGACCTAAACCAAGATACTGGTAGGGGGAATTAAAATAGGGGGAAAGGTGAGAGATTTTTAAATTTAAATTCCATTTAGTTAACACATATCGTCTTACTAGCTTTAGTCGTAGAATTTGGTGATCATCAGTTGCTCATAATGTCCAGTGCTCATTACATCAAGTGCCCTTCTTACTGCCCATTACCCAGTTGCCCCATCCGCTGACCCACTTCCCCTCCAGCAACCCTCAGTTTGTTCCCTAGAGTTAAGAGTTTCTTAAGGTTTGCCTCCCTCTCTGCTCTGTTTTTATCTTATTTTTCCTTCCTTTCCCGTGTTTATCTATTTTGTTTCTTAAATTCCACATACGAGTGAAATCACATGGTATTTGTCTTTCTCTGACTTATTTTGCTTAGCATAATACCCTCAGTTCCACTCATGTCAAAATGATTTCATTCTTTTGATGGCTATGTAATATTCCACTGTACGTGTATACTACAACTTCTTTATCCATTCATAAAGAGAAATTTAAAGATATAAACAACTATGAATTATGATGGATAAATCTAGAAAGAGGCCAAATAATTATCTTGGAATATTCTGCTTTCATCCATAGATTATATCTCTAATTTTGCGGCTATTATGAAATAAAGTATTAATAGAAAAAAATTCTTGAACAACTCAAGAAAGCCAACTGCCACACATGACTATTACCTCTTAACTTTGCTTCTTAAAATAATAACAAAGCTTATCCAGGACTCCAGAACAGCCTGGTGTAGATGGCTCAGTAGGATATGGCCCGTGCCCACATTCTTGCTCCACCTTGAATTCCTCTTCCATATAATTCAGCATGCTCTAGCTGCCCTCACCTTCTGTTTGTTCCTTCAATTTAGCTAGTTCCTCCTCTGGAATGCTCTTTGCATATATTCCCTTATTTCTGGCTCTTAATTCAAAGTTCACCTTCTCAGGGAAGCTTTCTGCGACCATTTACCTAAAGTAGGCCTCTCTCTTCTGCCAACCCATTACCCTCCTCATTTAATTTCACATTTCTCCTCTCTACCTGAAAGTATCTTAGTTGTCTTCCCTAATTGTAATTTCAATCCCATGAGTACAGATAATTTTTAAAGTTATTTTACTTATTTATTCATTTATATATATATTTTTTAAGATTTTATTTATTTATTCATGAGAGACACAGAGAGAGAGGCAGAGACACAGGCAGAGGGAGAAGCAGGCTCCATGCAGGGAGCCTGATGTGGGACTCCATCCTGGATCTCCAGGATCATGCCCTGGGCTGAAGGCAGCACTAAATCTCTGAGCCACCAGGGCTGCCCTATTTATTTATTTTTGCTTCGCTAACTGCTATGCCATGAAAGCAGTGCTTGGCACATAGTAAGCACACAATAAATACTGAATGAACTGTTTTAACTGCCCGGGTTAAAGCTCTGGGTACTTTACAATGCACTTTAAAATCCATTAAGCCCCTGATGTAAATTCACCAAGAATTTAAGCTCATTGTATGCATTAGAAAACTGCGACTTAACAAGGTTTCCTGACTTTGTAAAGTCACAGAACTATTAATTGCAGGTGCAATACAAAGAACTTAATTTTCCATATGATTGATCATCATTTAAAAACTACAGAGTGTTTTTTTTAATTTACTATCAAAGGGATAATGATTAAAGGTCAAGTTAACTATAAAAGAAGTTATTACTTCATTATTCTAAAGAAAAGGAAATAAATTTAGATATTTAACATAGTTTGGGGAATTTTAGGATTTCACTAGACTTATGCATCAAATTAGTTAAAAGGGCATTAGAATGTGGGAATCAGAAAGGATTCTATGCATGGAAGCAATACTGTATGAAGACATCACTTTAATCTGTATATTAAAACAAATGTAAATGTTCAGGTACTCACTCAGTTAATTCATCCTCTTTTTCCTGGATGTTACAACAGCATTTAGCAAAATGACGATTACTTTTCCTTTCAATTTTATCCCTTTCAGTTAAATAATTGCTTATTTGCTTCTTTCATGCATTTTTGTCAAGAAAAGAAATGACATTAATTTAGGGTTTTGTGTATTTGTGTGTGCCCCCATCCATTGAAGAACCCTAACTATCCTCAAGATCTTGCAAAGAAGATCAGTAAAAAACATTGAAAAATAATTTTATATTGCATACCAGGAAATGATGTCTTTGGCAAGTGAATATGATTCTTTTTTTTAATTTTATTTTGGTTTTATAGAACAAAGTAGGTCATCACCAAGTAGTATTGATATTTTAAAAATCTATCCACATTGGCTAAATTTTTTTCTAGAATTCAGATGTTTCAATTTTTAATACTAGTCCATCCTAATTTGATTAATATTGATTGGCCAATGTCAAAGATTATAAGAGTAGCTAAGAAGTTATTAAGATATGATACTTGAACTTAAATAAACAGGATCAAACTCATGTTAATCTATGAATCAGAAAGTCTTTCTGATTAATTCATATAAAGTTTCATAAGGTAAGAGTGATTTTTCTGTTATGAACCAACCTATGATATGTGACTCCTTTCAGAATAGCTTATCTTTATCAATGTCTCCTCATTCCTGTCAATAATATGTTAAAGATAAAAAATAAATATATACAAACACATGCAAAAGTCACTATTGAAATTTACGATAAATCATTTATGAAAAAAATTCTCTTACAAGCACTCACACTTCCTGGGATTGGTAGATGTTTAGTTGGAAGGAGTTGGAGGATTATTCAGAGAAAAAAAATTAATGTAGATGAGAGCTCACATGTCACATAAGCCCCCTACAGATCCAAAGGTTATTTTCCATAAATCTTGAAAGGATTTTCACTGGATAGAAAAGTTAAATGGTAACATTTCAATTAAAAAGTACTTTATATGTAGGTCAGCAAGTCAGAGAATTTTGAAGCTGGAAAAAATCCTTAAGGGTAATGAAGCCAAATCTCCTTATTTTATAATGAGGAAATAGACAACCAGAAAAGTTTAGGAATTTGTCAATATCACGGTTAATAAATAGCAGGGCCATGATTGAAACAAATGCATTCAAATTTCCTGGGTGAGAGCAGGTGTGTTCATCAAGGAGGAGGGGCTACAATTCTGAGTCTACTGTCACCAACTGTGCACTTTGGAGGACTTACTTCCCTACTTTATGTCCTCATCCATGCACTGCAGATCCAACCATACTGGCCATGCAGCATTACTTACCTCTTATGGCTTGGGCCACATGGCTTCTAGAGTTGCCGCCGTTATTCTCCCACAGGTGTTTCTCACTGAACTGTAAGTGCCCTGGGACATGGCCTCTAGGGGTAGATTTGAAAAGCCCAAAAAAGATCTACAAACCATGTCCTTCTATATTATACCTATTTTTGTTTAACTTTCTACTTTGAAAAAAATGTAGACTTCTAGGAAAGTTAGACAATACAGTGTGCTACTATATACCTGTCACCCAGCTTCTTGTACTGTTCATATCTCACGTAACTGTTATATTCAATGAAACTAACAAGCGTTGGTACAATACTTTTCAATTGAGATGTTACCATTAACTAAAGAAATTGTTGGTATTTCCCCCAATTTATCTACTATTGTCCTTCTGTTCCAAGACTCAATCCAGGATGTCATACTTTGTTTAGTATAACCTCAGTCTTAATTTAGACCCTATCTTGATCTAATTAAGAATGTAGCAGCTTAGATCTACTGATCAAAATCAAGGACTTCACAGGTAAGCAGAGAACATTGTGAAAGGCACCACTTCATCATTACAGTGAGTGCCACGGGCTTGCATTAGGTTTGTTAATGCACAAACCTATGAGTGACTAAAATTGCAATGCCATCAGTTCTTCGAGAACCCACTTAGCACAGCACAAAGCTATGCTTGGTCTTTTGTTTTTAAGTCATGAAGCATCATGTTTACAAAGGCAAATATGGGCACTCTGGCTAACATGTTTTGGTAACCGATCATCATCCATGAGGCATTACATATTTCTGTTTCTAATGCCCAAGCCATAAAGACATAACCTTTAAATAAAGAAAAAAGTCCTGCCCAAAGAAATCAGACAGATCCTAAGACAGGCCACTCACTCACAAAGGAGAAGGTTATTCCCCAGCTTGGAGATGGCTTAAGAGCCATACCTAATGGATAGTGTCTGGCAACATTTTGTAAATGCCTATAGTCTTCCAAATACTTATTCCAAGCACTGCAAAGAGAAAGCACTTCTGGAGAACTCTGGAAAAGCAGCAATTTCTTCTCCTGAGAGAGCCACATGGGGATTTATGGGGAGATGGAATGTGATTATGGCCTGGACCTGAGCCAGGGCAAGAGGATAACAGCGTGCTGGTCTCTGCCTACGTTAACGAATGGCTTTCCTGATGTGACTGATGCTCCATCGCACCTCCTCTTTATTTGTTTTACCAGTACTGCCCTGTAGCTACCGAGTAGCAAGAAGGACTACAAATGGGCTTTCTGGCACCCTTTGATTATCAGAAATTAGAGAGAGAACACCAAGGACATTTCCTAATTCTGGGAGTCCTATCCCACAAAAGCACTGCCTCTCTGGGGAAGTTCTGATGAGTGGCATCATCCGCTCATCATTCCATTCTTTCATTACTGTTGTATGAGCCCAAGCAATAATATTTACTATGCACTAACTGCGCTCAGACTCCCTGACAAAACCTTTTATTACTCATCAGGGTCCAAATGTACCCACTACAAATTGGGTGGGCAAAAGGAAATTTGGCTATTTTTCATTATTAATCTCATCTTGTTTCCAATCCCTACCCCCCAAGAACAGTACCAAATCTTTCTTTGTGATAGAAATTCATCTTCTGGGATGTCTGGGTGGCTCAGTGGTTGAGCATCTGCTTTTGGCTCAGGACATGATCCCGGGGTCCTGGGGTCAAGTCCCACATCAGGCTTCCTACAGGACATCTGTTTCTCCTTCTGCCTGTATCTCTGCCTCTCTATGTCTCTCACGAATAAATAAAATCTTTAAAAAAGAGAGAGAGAAATTTGTCTCCCTCTGGTTTGAAACTTAGTTTTCCTTAAGCAATTATAACTTATTTCAGAGATTTTCCTTCATCATGGACTGGATCCAGAAGAACCCTTACTTAACAACACAACAGAGAGGGTGCTTCCTCCCAGGACCCTTAGTGTGTCCAGTGGTGTCCTATAAGGACTGTTCATTAACAGGCCCAAGCCCTGGTAGCTCCTGCTTTGTGACTCTACCTCCCTTCAGACTTTAGCTGTGATTTTCTGGGCCCTGGTTCTAATGCCCCTGGCAATCCACCTGTGGGGAGCATAGCAACTAATACATATATCCATCTCTAGCTCTCTGAAACCCTTAGAAGTTTTGCATTCCCATTAGACTTCTCCATTTAACATCTCAGAAACCGAATATCTATCACACGCACAAAAACTGCTCTATTTTGCTTCCTCACAGTATGCTTCCCACCCAACAGGAGAGTGCTACCTTTATTCTTTGTTTTATTTTATTTTTGATAGAGAGAGAGAGAGAGAGAATATCTCAAGCAGACTCTGCACTAAGCCCGATGCAGGGCTCAATCTCATGACCCTGAGATCATAACCTGAGCAAAAATCAAGAATCAGACATTTAACAGACTGAGCCTCCCTGGTGCCCCCAGAGTGATACTTTTAAACATCAATCAGATCATGTCACACCACTGCC
The DNA here is from genome assembly GCF_053574225.1 of Canis aureus. Taxonomy (NCBI): domain Eukaryota; kingdom Metazoa; phylum Chordata; class Mammalia; order Carnivora; family Canidae; genus Canis; species Canis aureus. The sequence continues at coordinate 55,627,282 of NC_135614.1, forward strand.
CAGAACCCTCCATGCCTCTCCACTTAACTTAGAATGAAACCCATAATTCTTGCCAAGGCCTGTAAGGTTCACTATGGTCTGAGCCTACCCTGTACCTCCTTTATCTCTTAATGACTAACCTACCAACTCCCCATTGCTCATTCAGCTCCAGCTACATAAACTTCCTTCTTACTTTTCCAAAAGGCCAAACATACTCCCACCATAGGGCCTTTGCATGAACTGCTATTTTTTTTTAGATCCACTTTGAACATTTCCCTCCAGAGCACCCACACTGATAGGTTGCTGTCTCAGGGTGACCTTCTGTGCAACAGCACCCTGGCCTCTTCTCTCCAGCCCTTGCTTCATTGCTTGCACAGCAGTTCACCATCGAACATCTTATATAGTCATCTGTTTGTTTATAGTTTGTCCCCCTCCAAGGAGAATATAAATCAAGGGGGAGGGGGAGTGGATACTGCATTATTGATCCACTATCAACAACCCCTAGAGCTGGATTTTAAGATTGCTATTATTTTCATTGTACAGATGAAGAAATTAAGTTCAGTAAGTTAAAGTGATTTGCAGAAGCTCAAATAATGAAATTTGTTGTCTTTCTATTTCAAGGGAGAAAAAAAGTTTACAAAATGTATGGCTATATAAAGAAGGAAATGGGATAAGAAGACTGCTAACAACTTGGTCACAGAACACCAGGGGCTCAAGAGGAGGGCTGACCAGGTACAGTAAGCAGGTGGGTACCTATTCAGCAGTAATTCTACCATTTCCTGGAAACAAACCTCCTTTGGGGAGGCCTGTTCATTTTTCAAGTGGTCAAAGCAGCAGCTGGGTTGCAGATAATCAAGGAGCCTAGGGGCAATTAGTTTTAATGTTTTGACAGCGAGGAAGTGGGAAAGCCTCAGCGATTTAGGAATTGTTGTCATGCTCGGAAAGTTCTTTATTAGGCCTGAAGATCAGATGTTCCTTGTGTCAGCCATTTTGATACCCACTTACAAGGGCCGCAGCTCTTAGCCTCATTTCCTTCAGGAACATGCTTACTGCTTCCAGGACACATGGAGGGTGGGGGTGGGGGCCGTGCAGTGGGGGAGGCTCTAAGCAACCCTGTGACTGCACACTACATGTGTATATACCTTCCTGCTGAACCTCAACAACTTGGGAGCCCAACCAGAGCTTAGTCTTCTTTCTATCTCTCAGAGCACCTGGCACAGAGCAAGTGGTTAATAAATCTCTGTTATATTGAATTGGCAGTTCATTTAATCAGTCCAGGTCTGGTTTTCTTATCTGTCAAATGGGAAGAGTGAAGCTCCCTACAAGGATTATTGGATGAACAAATAAAATCAAATGGATTTTTTTTTCTTAATAGCAAACACAAGATGTATTGGTTTTCTTTAAGTTTAAAAGGTAAAACAAATATGCTCTGAGCCTTTCGGGGGGGGCATGGTGTTATCTCACTTGTCATAAAATGCAGTTTCAGAAAGGGAAGAGTTCGGTTTCTATTGGAGCTATTTATTTCATTGGGGGGCGGAGGTGACACTTAACATGAGAGGAAGGAAATTAAATTCTACATTCACCAAGAAATTAATAAATATTCTAATTTGCTCAATCTGATTACAAAAAAGAAACATGTTGCAAATTTAATTAATAATATTGTCCTACATTAATCTAATACCTAGATTTACTTATTGTAACCAGAGTCTGAAAAATGACTTTAGTTACCATTTTTGTTTGTTTAGAGAGTGTCTGTGCATAGGAGGGACAGCAACTGGAGGCAGGGGACCAAGGGAAAGGGCTAGCGAGAATCTCAGGCTGACTCTGCACTGAGCACTGAGCCTGATATGGGGCTTGATCTCATGACCCTGAGGTCATGACCTGAGCTTAAATCAAGACTTGGACATTTAACCAACTGAGCCACTCAGGCACCCCTATCCCTATCTGAGTTGCCCTTTTATAATTTACTATGTGCTAGGTACTCTTTTAAATGATTGATACGGATGATCTCCTTGTTCTTCAAAATCATCCTGTTGTGTGTTTCTTCCATTTCTCTGAGGCACAGAGAACTTAAACCACTTGCTCAAGGTCATACAGTGAAGAGAGGCAGCTGTTCATAAAGCCATGTGCTGTGGTACGACAAATACAGCACACCCTGCCTCCCTGATATTAGCCATGCTGAACCATTCATCCACCCTTCCATCGAGGCACCCGTGCATACATTCATCCACCCATGCAACAAAGATCTATAAGTGCCTACCACGTACAAGGCCCAGCAGTAGCTGCAGAGAGAAAAGAGAAACAGTTCTGCCCTGAAGGAGCTCGAAATCTAGTGTAGGGTAAGAGCATTAAACAACCAAACCAAGCAAAGGCGCACATAATGACTAATTACAGTACATGCTGAGAAGGAAAATGTCAGGGCACTCTGAGAATACTGGGCACCACAAGGATGAGTAACCAGGGCCCAAATGTGGCTTGTCAGTCAGGGAAGGGCCCTCTCAAATGTACCTGATGTGTGAGCTGAGACAGCAGGCTGCATGTTTCTGGTAGTCAGTGACTTGGACATGGAGAAAGGGCCCAGCCCCCGAATGACAGAAGCAAACAGCAGAGATCAGGGACAAGTGGTAAAAAGCCTGAATATAGAATCAGAGTGGGGCATGCGCAGCCAGCTAGAGAAACGCCTGCAGATTGCTGGATGACGTTGGGCTGTGATTGCCTTCATGGTGCAGGTATGGGAACTGTTTACATTGGGGGAATGGGACATAATGGCCAGGAGGAACACTATTCTCTGGGTGTGACTAAATTCATTTTTCACTGGAAGGGATTTGAGTAATGTATGGATAAGCATTAAAGGTAGAGAAAGTCCAGAGTTGTCTAAAATTTCTTCCCCAGACCTTCCTGTAGGTTTACTTCCTCAGTCCATGGGACAGGTTGGGCATACATCTTTGTTCAGTTCAGAAGCAGAATGTGACTGAGTTCTGCTGTGGGGTGGCTAGGGATCATCTCAGCTTTATCCATACATCCTGGACACTGTGCGCACTAGTCTTTCCTAAGTGGTTGACTTTATGTCCCTATAAAGCAACAACTGGTATTTTTTTAAAAAGAGACATTCAAGTGATGTACTTCTCTGACATATTAAGGAAAATAAGGTACCTGTGATGTGAGAAACAAAAGCAGATGGATAGGTCAATAAAATTCAATATCCTTATCACCTGCAGCCCAATGACAAATACTCAAGGCAGTCAGAGTATAACATTCCTCCAGGAAGCTCCCAATTGTCTTACTGTTAATGCCTTGCTACCAGGAAGGACAACCTTAGCGTGACAATAGCAAGGATCCCTTATCCTATGAGTCTTTAGCACATGAAAGTCCTTTCAGAACTTCCCTTTGTCTTTCCTTAACCCTGACCCCAAAGTTTATCATCAGTTGCCAATCCAGGGCCAGCATCTCTTTCTGCCCATGGGTCCTGCCCTCGTGCTTTAATACAACCAACCACCTTTTTGTACCAAAGATTTCTCAAGAGTTCTTTTTTGGCCTTTGGCTCTGGACCTCAACAGCACTACTCTAAGAAAACACATCACATGTAATTAAAAAAAAAAAAATTAAATTCCAGGACCCTCTGATAATCCCGAAAAGGCAATACAAGTAATAGACACTGAAAGAGAAAGAGAAGCTAGGATCTAAGAATTTGAGAAATCACCAAGAGCAGATTACTAGGGAAACATTTTCATACAGGCATTTTTCATGCTAAGTCAAAGAGGAAAAAAAAAATATTTCCTTGCCATACTTTTAGGATCTCTCTCCAGAATGTTTTTGCTACTTCCTGAATGTTGTGCCCAAGATTGCGAATCCGAGAAACCACCAAGGAGCCGACACTGATGCAAGCGCAGGAGGGTTTATTAGCAAGCTCGAGCTTTGGTCCGAGTATACCCCACACAGCGGAGCAGGGACTTGGACCTCGAAGTGGATTACAGCTGGGTTTTTTATAGGCTGGTCTAGGGAACCTCCAGAAGGGGTGGAGGAATTTCTCAAGTTCTGTTTACATTCTGATATGGGGCTTTCAAGGGAATTGAGCTCTGTTCTCATTCTAATATGGGACTTTCTACCACTGGCAGGGGCGTGGCTCTGGCTTTCTGATATGGGATTCTCTGCCTAGGGCAATTCTGAGCTCTGTTGTCTTTCTGATATGGGATTCCCTGCCAAGGACATTGAGGACATTCTGCAGTTTTTCCTGTAAAGTTCAGCTCTTATTCACAGGGGCCTAAAATGGCTGTACTTGTGCTAATGCTAAACTTTAGGTGGGATGGCCTTAATTTTTCTCGGCCTCCACACTGAACTCTTTCTGAAAACCTTGTAAGATGTATTAGTCCTAAATTCTTCAGGCGCACCAAAGTTGTTGGGTTTTTTCCCTCCTTCTGTTAAAAAAATATCTATTACTACATTTTCACAATCAAGCAATACTGGAGACAAAAGACAGTAAGTAAACTAGAGAATATAATGACATGTCTTCCTCAAGTTGTCTGCCTACAACTTTCAAGCAGTTTGAAGCATTTACTCTTAGAGACCAAAACTTGGAAGATATCTAAAACTCATACATGAAGGCCAAAGGCAACTATTGATACCATCCAGGTCTGGAGCACTCTTACAACTTCATCCACCTATAGGCTTGCATGCACAACCAGAAAGATCAACACATTTCCAGGCAGTATTATGTTGTATGCACCGAAGCACTTGTGTTCCATCGTCTTGCATTTTGGGCAATGCAAATATAAAGTCCTAAGGTCAAGGAAAGAAGTGTTAAAATGGAACAGGGCTACCTTTCTTAGAGGATACAGGCTGAACAATTGCCTTGCTAAACTAAACTGGTTCTCTCTGAAAAAGATTCTATTAGTCCTTCCCCTGCCCGAGTTTTCATTTCACACTATGCTGAGAAACCAGAGGAAAAGCCAAAAGGAACTTAGGGGGATATTGTGCCCCTGCTCGGAATGTCCACTGGCAAATCTTCTCTCTGCCTCTCCTTATTGCAAATCATACTTCATGGCCCAGCTAAATTTCTATGACCTACACAAAACCCACAAAAGGGTCTCCATAAAAACACTTTCCTCTTGAATTCCTGAAGTATAACCATTTAACTCTTAAGCTATTTGGTGCAGTCTCTTGGATAAAAAATGTGCATGCAGACATCACAATAAACTATAAAATTTCCATTCTACCTTCATCCGAATACGTTTTACATATATATATATATATATATATATATATATATATATATATATATACATACACACACATGCACACACATATATACATACACATATAAAATGTATTGAGCAGTTACTATATTTTAGGTCCTAATCCAACATTCTCACATTTTTAATTAATTAGCATAACTCTAAGAAATAGAACATTATCTTGTCCATTTTCCAGAGGACTTAAGAAATTAACTTATCAGCCATTTTAACCTTTAGTTATTTATGAATTTATGAAGACAGGTGCACCTGTCCTGTCTCTTCAAACAGCACTGAGACTTTGGAGAGCTGGGACCTGTTCTGTCTGATTCTATGTCCCTCGGAAAGCCCAGCACACTGTCTTGCACACAACATGAAATTGCATATGCTGATGTGTCCTGATTTGATATTGAAAAGACCAGAGAGGTAATGCTTACTTAAAATGTACCCTCTACAAATGACTGACATTTGAGTTCAATATTGACTTGGAAATAAAATTCAATACCCATTCATATTCGGTACTAGAACCAAATACCAAATGAATATAAATGGGAGTCATTTCCATGTCTGCCATTCTTTTGGTATTTCCAGCATGGGCAGGAGGAGAGTGGAAACAGTCAGAAACAGGGGCCCCTCATTGTAAAACAATGACGCTGACACCAGGGTTCAGTGCCATTTCATGAAGGGAGCAGCAGGGGCAGGAGTGGGAAACAAAGCTGAAAAGGCAAAGAGAAAAGAAAGGAAAAAAAAAAAAAAAAACAGACATTCACATCCTGTGGATTAAAAATCCAACGAAAGGAGAATAAGAAGCCAGTCCAACAATTGATAGAATTTTCAATGCAGTCAACCTAAGCTTCAATATTTATTTCAGCAGGAAAATTGAACCTAAGTCCAAAATCGACTCTCAGCCCCCATTCTCTGCCCAAATACACATACATTTACATTTATGGGTGACTATGTGGCTATATTTAAATTCTCAGCTCTAAGAGCTGCAGGACTGTAAATAGACTCATTTTAGCCATTTTATCAAATTGTATTAGCTTTCCTTCCCTGCCATTCTCCAAGGCAGGCAAAGTTCAGACGTGCAGAAAATGTAAATGATTTCTTTTGATAATAGCGCTGGTAGATTCCAAACCCAGAAATCAGCTCATGCTTATTTCTGAGAGCTTGTTGAGTGATGCCTGGTCATGACTTTGTGCTAAGGGAGTAAATTTCAGCACAAGGAATCAATGGAATATAGTACCTGAGGTTAGAAATGGGGTTGGGGGGTTGGGAGGGGTGGGTGAAGAAGCCATTATGCTAGCACCATATGTGCCTCATACCCAACAGACTTTATATGCTGGGTGGAGAAAGCACCGCAAAAATGCGAACTGAAGGGCAGCCATGATGGCCCAGCGGTTTGGTGTCACCTTCAGCCCGGGGTATGAACTTGGAGACTCAGGATCGAGTCCCACGTCAGGCTCCCTGCATGGAGCCTGCTTCTCCCTCTGCCTGTGTCTCTGCCTCTCTGTCTCTCTCTCTGTCTGTCATGAATAAATAAATAAAATGTTTAAAAAAAAAAAAAAAGGAATGAGAACTGAAGACATCTCCCTATGGACTGAATTGTGTGTAGTTAATTAATGATGGTGTCTGTCATGGACTCTGAGACAGGAAGTCAAGGTCATTGCCAAACTAGAGATTCTTCCAGGTATAATGATGGGTTCCCATGGAAGCATGAGCCTGAACCCAGTTTCTCAATAGGAATGGGCTTTACTCCTCAATTTGCATGCACAAGTGGTGAGATTATATATATCCTAACTATTCATTATCTCCCTAAACTCCAACTATCTTGGTATTTTCTTATGATCTGTCATCAGGAAAATGGAAATCATGCATTCTGCAAATGGAAGATAGTATACCATAATCTTTGAGAAGAAAAATCATTAAAAAGTTTGACTGTTGAGTTTAAAAGTCTCTGAAATCTATCTTATAACAGGAAAAATTTAGAGAGAAGCTTGACTACGTTTCCACCCCAATATCCAATGGCCAAATCTAGAAAAGTGACTGTCTGAACTGAGAAGAATGGAAGTCTGATTAAAAAAAAAAAAACCAAAAAAAAAACACAACAACAACAACAACAACAAAAAAAAAACAAAAAACAATACCACCACCACCACCCACCACCACCAAAAAAGCAAGTGGTTGATGTGATAATAAACTCCTGCCTGGACCCTCTCTCAGGCCCCATAGGTGTGGAGATTACAGAATCCAATTTAGTTTTCAAAATTTAAGGTAGAGGACAATTGTGGCCCATAACCTGCATGGAATTAGGCTGGCAGAATGTTTTGGTTCTGCCCTAAAACCAGTGTTGTGATGTGCACATGAGTCACCTCCCATACATCCAGAGCAACTTGGAGAAACAGTATAACCTTCCCACCCCGAGCAGGTAAGAGGCATCAAGTAAGAGAGAAACTGGAGGTCCCTATAGTCCTCCTGGTCAAAACGCAGGAGGAAAGGTAATAGGTAACATGCACCATTTCTTCAGAGACTATGGTAGGACTTGAAACAATGATTATATATCTCGACAGAACAAGCCAGAATTTAAAAAAAAAAAAAAAAAAAAAAAAAAACAAGAGTCCAACCTAAAAATGGATCTGGCTACTTTTCTGCAAATGCCGAGGTACGTGGAAAGTCCTGGTTATCAGACCAGGTGGTCTGATATGGTCCTCGTCAGGTTACTCAGCCCTGCCTGCCTCCCCATTATTGGCTCAACAGAGAGCTGTGTCCATAACAATCTGGCCTCACCTATCAACACCCAACCTCATCCCCCATGAAGGCCAAACTATAACATACCCTCCATCACATTACATCCACGAAGCTCCTACATCTCTGGCTCTCAAGCCCAATGCCATCAGCTCATAGAGAGCTCTGCCTCTTCTCTTCCAGATGCACATGAAACACTGCTCATGAGACATGGGATGTAGATTCCCCAACAGTTGTCTGGTGAGGGGCTTTGACAAAACCAGAAGGGTAGACAAAGCTTTGGCTAATAAGAGGAAGTCATCTGTGTTTATTTGCCAAACCATAACCGGTTCCATAGTCTTCTAATTTGTATTTGCTTCCTTCCTTCCTTGGGCTCTATCTTTTCCCCCTCACTCCTACCACCCTGTGACTGCACATGCTCTAGTCATTAATATGTAAGATTTTGTCTCACACTTCCTTTCCTAGAGAATGTGGGCCAAGTAGTAGTACTTAACATTAACTCCAGGAAGGAACAGAAGAGGGAAGAAAACATCTAAAGTTGACTTGAAATTAACAAGAAATGGCTAAATTTGACTAAATTTAACAGGCTAGACTAGATTGGGAAGCTGACAAAGGAAATTAAGGCCACAGAACAAAATAGTTACATCTTTATACGTCTAAATTTGTACTTATGAATTAAATAGCCGGTGTATTCAGAAATATTAAAAAATTCAAACTTTATGAAAACCCATTGCCTAAAGGCTTGAAACATGATCCAAAATTCAGAACCATAAAGGAAAGAGAAAAGGAAAGTGTTTATTTCTACAGTACACACATACAGTAGCTTCCCCACCTCCTCTATATCACTCATTCCTCGTTTAGAGTACAACAGGGAAGTATATGCAGTAGCTTAGCATGGAAGAACATGGATTTTTACGTCAAAGACAGTCTTAGTATCGTTTCTGCAATTCACCATCTTTGTGCCCTTGGGCAATTAACACTCTGTTTCCTTATCCATAAAATACAGACAAGAACACATACCTATGAGTTCTACTTTGAGTGCAAACACATACTCCCTAGTACTGGGTCTAGAAAAGAGTTAGCACTTAATGAATATGTGCTATAATTATTATTATCATCAAGATGTTTAGTTGTGCACAAGTTGAAAAATTCATCAATTAACTCAATAAAGAAAATATTCCTTTTCGGGATTAGAAGTAGAAATAAAGCTTTTCTTGCTCTCCACCCTTATGAGGTTGTCCCTCCTCTCTGCAACAAAACAGTCAGTAGGGTTTCTTCAGGATAAAACACAACCCCCCCAACCTTTGGTATATTTGGCCATTGACTTCCTTAGTTTCAAAACTCTCCACAGTAGGCATAGAAAGTAAGAGGTATTCATATATAAAAAAATACACGTGGTAAAGGAACATTATGCCAATATCTACGACAAAGCCTAAAGGTAAATACAGTGTTCTGTGTGTCTTTGCAAACAGAACTCAGACACATCACTCATTTACATTGTGTCTGTGACTCCTCTCACACAAAGAGAAAGACTGTAGTCCACAAAGCCTAAAACACTTACTATTAGGCTCTTTAGAGAGAAAGTTCGCTGACCTCTGATAGAAGGGGAAAACTTAAGAGGCAAAAATCATAGAGACATACTGAAAACAAAAGTTGAAAAAATAAGGGAGGCGCTTTCAAATGATAAGTGACTATTTCATCGCTGAGGATGGGTACAAATGGAGAAGAGGCCAAGAAACAATTCACAAAAATCAAGCTCAATATTAGCAAAAGACTAAGGGCATAAATGCTACTTACAGCTAAATGTTGAAGCCAAGAATGTTCATGTATTTCCTCCCCAGGGTCTTAAAGCAAAAATGTTGCATCCCAGGAAATATAGTTTTAAAAAACACATATAAGTTAAGAGACCGCCTCGTATGTGAACTGAATGCAACAATAACTGGATTTCATTTGTCTGGATTGTTGATTTATATGATTATTATCACAACATCTTTGAGACTATAAAGATACCTTGAAATGAATGTAATTCTGTAGCATTTTTACTTTATTACTTCAATAAATGAATTGAAGGAATAAAACACAGGAAGTGGAGGGTGTTTTTTAAATAGAAAAACTCATAAGATCAATTATTTAACACTTCTAAATTAGTATATATAAGATTGATGCTGGACCAGATCTTCATCTGCACATTGATATGCCCCCATTAAAAAGATAGTTTATTTCCTTTTAGTTTCATATTATGAGCTTTCAAATTTTAGATTAAGATGATGACACATTTTTTTCTGAGATAGTTTTATTCTTTATGTAATTATTGTATCTTATTGTGAGGCACTTACAGAAAATGAGTTAAAGATTTAATAATATGTCTAAACTGATCTAACGCAGGGAATCACACTGACTCAAACATTTACTGAAAACTAAATTTGAAGAACTCATTCATTTGTTTTAAAAAATACAATTTCCTATTGTTTCTCAAGCTCCAGTCTTCCATAAGTACTTAATAAATTAAAAATATCAACTTTTCTTGATCATCAAAGACACTTTTCAAAAATCTACACATATAGCAGCATGAGATTGGTTCAAGAAATTAAGAAATTCTCATAACAGCCATTGTAGTTATGTTGTAATATTGAAGAACATAGAAAATATGTTTACAATATTAAATGAAAATGTTACAATGAATTCCTATTTCATAAGAAAAGTGTGTGTAAATATTTAATACAGTGTGGTCCTTTCTGGACCTGGCAGATTATCAGTGACTTAATTTCCCTTATTTTCATAGTTTATGGATTTTACTTGTTCAATGTTTATTCCATCTGTGGTTAACAGGAAGAATAATTCTACTAAACATTTCATAAACAGTATTTAGATACCAAAAGAAAATGATTATTACAAACTAAAAAATTAACACCTCTCCTGAAGCAAAAGGTATGATAGGTTTCATTTGTAATGGGTAATTGGGAGAGTAAGCATATAATATATACAGTGATTGGATTCTAACTTTTGTAGCTTGACTTTTCATTTGCCTAAAACCTAATATCAAAGGATAATTAAAAATATTATCTTTTTAAAATTTAAAGTTGAAAGTATTCCAACTACTCAACAGATAATCCAGAGCATAAGAAAAAAAAAATCAGTGAATTTTGCATATTTTCATTAACAAAGTTTCATGGTTTTACTTATGATTCTATTCTGATGATTAAGAACTATAATATTTTTTGTATAAATAGCACATGACATTTTATAAGACTAATTATTTGATCTTCCAAATAATCTTGTGAAATAGGCAGGACAGGTATTACCATTCTTTTAATGGTAGAAATGAGGCTTAGAGTAATTGTCTGTATGGACATCATCAATGCACCTTCTGGTCCTCAACACTTCTGGTTGGGTTTGCTCAATGTGGGGCATTAGCAGGAGATCAGGGAGAAAAGAAGAGTAGGGTTAACTAGTCTTTTGACCTCCTTTCCCAGTTCTTCCAGGGCTAGAAGCAAACCCTGCTGTTGCTGGGCCCAGCATATAGCACTCTCTACCATTTCTCTAAATCTTCCCACATTCTCAGTTCAAGTATGCCATCTGTGTCTTGATTGTAATTTGGAAACACAAGGGAAATTCATTCTTTGACCAATTTGACTCCATAGGAAAAAAACAAACAAAAAAAACTTCTTTCCTAAATGGGGGATGTCATACAGTACCCAGGATTGATAGGGATTCCTAGAAGGGTAGAGAAAGAAGTCGTCCTGGAGACTAGGCAATGCACTCAACACCCTTGTTCTACAGATGTTGAAATGGTGGAACAGAGTGTAAGTCAGTTCAGAACTCCAGCCTTTGTATCCATGTGGATCACCAACTTTGTTATTATGTACTTCTTGAGGAATAATGGGTGATTTATGTGATTTCAAACTTTGAATATAAATTCAGAATATATTTGGAATATAAATATATTTTCATATATTATTTCAAAATCCTCAAATTCAAATGCTCAAAGGACTGATTGTATCATATTTCCTGGCGACAAGAAGTTATACAAAGGACCCAGTGAATGCACTTAACTATTATACTAATTATAGTTCCTTTTAATATATCCTTAATTAAAAGTTCCATTTTCAAAACCCATTGTGTTGCAGCACGAATTATAAAAGTTATGAATAGGTTAGTGAAACAAAGCTACAGAAGAACGCTTTGCTTCCACAATGAAGACATCCAGAATGAAGTCTCTTGTTTATATTCTACAGACAACAGCATTTATTTCTGATTGCCTACTTATTAGAAAAATGGTTTTCCTCTTACTAAATACTACATTCTGGTAGTTGTAGAGTCCATGGCCAAGTGAGAGTAAGGGATAGTGATGGAGGTTTTGAGCAGATAACATCGAAGGTCTTTTGAAAAGAAGTTGAGTGGACAATCACCCTCTAGATTGCGGCACAGGGCTAAGGGATCAGCTTTCAAACTCAGCACTGGTTCTGCATATTGTTAACTGCGTTTCTTTGAGCAAATTTTACAGTTGGAGTCTTAGTTTTCTCATATGCAAAATGGTGAACATGATACATTTCAGAGTCCATGTGAGGATTAGATCAGATGTTTCTAACAGCATTTAGTCCAGTACCAGCACCTGGTCTAGACTCTGTAAACTTTACTGCTTGTTTAATTACCTTTACTACGATCACAACAGCTAATCATTCATAGCCAGAGAAGACATTAAAAATCTCAGGGACCAAAGTTAAGCATCTTATAAAAAATTTGCTTTCCAGTAACTTTGGTATATTTTGTTATTCTTGCCTTTGAGAGAGATTCTAGGAATGTTGTTCACATAACCATTTAGAATATCAAATGCAATAAATCTTTGAGCATGCTTTCACTAAAGTTTGTCAAGCATCAGGGAACCATGAGAACCATCTTTATACAATGTGTAATAATTTCTATACTCTTGAATTGATCTCTAAAGGCAAAAGTAAACTCATCTACCTTAGAACCAAGTATTACCAAGAAACATGAACATCAAGAGTTCAAAGAATGTCTTCACTGGAATTCAGTTGTGATTCACCTGGCTGTGGAGTCCAGAAGAAGCCAATGAGTCTCAACTACTTGTCCATGGAAGGATTACCTGAGTGTCATCCAGGGACTGGGGAAAACACACATTTCTAGTTCTCAGCCCTGGAATTATAAATCAGTAGGCCTGGGATGAGCTGCATACCTGGATTTTAATGCTTTTCATAGTATTCTGTTGCACCGCCAGATTTGAGAATCCCTGAAAAATTAATGAACTAGGAGTCTTGAATAATCAGTTCTAGTATGGCTAACTTTAGAGTACCCTTTACAACTTTGTTCTCTTTTGGCCTCAATTCACAAAATTTGTTACACAAAGGGGCTGCATTACTAGCATCTTTAAGATCTTTTCTGGGATCTGCTATTTTACTGGGAAGGTTAAAAGTAACTGGAAATAGCTAGAAATAGGAAATATCATGGTAAATGTGAAAAAGGTCAATGCACATTTGGCCAATCAGATAGAATTTTGGCAGGTCAAGTGAATTTTTTTTTTTTTTTCGGGGGTAGTGGCTCTTTGAATGGCTTTCCTGCCACTCAAAGCAAAAACATGACCCACAACCTTCTGTTTCCTCTTATCTCAGAAGCTTGCTGCCCCTTCATCAAAGCTTCCACTTTTCTTCATTTACCAAAGTGATTATCGAGTTAAAATTAATGAGAAACTGAGCCATGGCAAAAGCCCACTGCCACCTCAACTCTTCTTGTCACTGGCAAAAGAGCACAAGTCAGTCTGCAGAGAGGGATGAGAGCCATTTGGCTCCATAAGCTGCCTGTTGACACTGACACAGAACAGCCAAGAAGCTGATAGATGTACCGGAAATAGCAGAAATTATGCAGGAGCAAAACCTGTGCACTTTTGGGTCTAGGCCTAGCTTAGGACATTAATAGATCTATCCTGCTTTTCAATATTTGGTTTTTGTCAGTTTCTTCCCCGTTGAAAGTAAAGCTTGTGATCTATAGGCTCAGACCCAGAACTAGTTTAAAAACACAATTTGTTTGGCCTCTGCAGGGTTTTTAAACCATTTGAGTCAACTTTGGAAAACTGGAATATTCCACATAAAAATCCAATTTTCCAGATTATTCTGAAAAATCCTAAGTGTCTGGCAACAAAGGTCCACCCATAATCTTTTAGAGCTGAATTACTGACTGTTCTCATTGAGAGGGAACGTGTATACTCCAGACTACTCCCAGACCCTACTGGGGGTACTGTCTTCCAGGCATAGAAGTCTATTGTCTGTGTCCAGTTACTGCCTGGCTCCAGGTATCTTCTGTTTGTTTTTCAATAGGCAAATACTTTGGCTACAGTTCCAACAAAAGCAGGGGTGTGGGTAAAGGGCTGGTCTCAGAGATTTTTGGTTTTTGTTTTTATAAGATTTTATTTATTTATTTATTTATTTATTTATTTATTTATTTATTTATTTAGAGAGACATACATACAGAGAGAGAGAGAGAGAGAGGGAGAGGCAGAGGCAGAGGGAGAAGCAGGCTCCATGCTGGAAGGGACTTAATCCCAGGATTCTGGGATCACGCCCTGAGCCAAAGGCAGACATTCAACTGCTGAGATCCCCAGGTGTCCTGATCTTAGAGACTGTTATGTTTCAGAAACCTAGGATGAGGCTACAGAACTTTTGTAAGTGCTTAAAATGCAAACCTGACCCATTTCACTCATTAGCATTCCCTACTTTGTCCCTATAGATGCTGTGGATTTATAACCCCTCCCTTAATAAGAAGGTTGAGCCAAGGATAGTCAGGGACCTGGGGAACACACCCCTGTGCACTCCAAGCTGGCTGTTACCACTTTTCTTGAAGTGTAAAACACATAACAAGGAGTAAGCTCAGGCTAGTGCAGACTAGTCCAAGATAAGATGGCCACCAAATCTGACCTTTCACTAACTTTTTTTAACTATAATGCTAAAATCATGCCTTATAAGGTTTATTAATACTGCCATTATTGATAGATAAAATGCAGAGTGACATAAACCTGGGATATGTACATTACTTGGAAATAGGTTTATTTTCCATTAATCCCAGTGGCACCTGCATGCATATGACAAATAGTAGCATGTGTATGTATCAAACAGTATTTATTCAGTACACCAACCCATACTTGGTATTTTGGCAGTTCGGTCTTCCTCACTGCCTCCATGGGTGTTGAGGTCAAAGGTGAAGAGGATGAAGACAGATAAGGTCACTATTCCAATTCATGACATCAGGCTTGAATTGTTTCTGCTCCCAAACTGGCTGCCATTCTCTCTTACAGGAGACCAAGTGGAGATGGAAAGAGAAAAGGGAGAAGAGATAGGTATCCTCAGACAAGTCACTGAACAGGGATGAGCTGATAAAGTATGGATTTCAAATTAGATCCAGGACTTTCTATCAGTGTTCCCCAGGGACCACTCGAGGACAGACCAAGGGGCAGGCCAAGTGGGTGGCTACCAGGCTCAGTCTTCTTGCATTAGAAAGCAGAACAGGCTTTTACAGGGGATTCCTACTAATATTGCATGTGTGAAAAGTGTTTTGGGGCTTCCCAAGTGTTTCAAACAATGGGGCTTGATAACCTTAAAAGCAGTGGTTCTCAATCTTGGCAGCATGTTGGAGTCACTCCAAGGAGCTAAGAAAATATTGATGTATGGAGATATAGCTCAGGGGTTAATTTAAATGGTCATAAAAGTGACCTGGATGTCCAGATGTGCAAATGCCTCTCCATTGATTTGGCCTTGAAAATATTTGCCAAGACAAGGCCAAGGTTATCCACTGGTTTGCCCTCAGTTTTTTTCAATGCAAAGATACCATGAAGCATAAGGAAATAAAAAAATCCAATCCCATAAGGAGCAGTCCAGATCCTTCAAGAATGCCAATGATGTTTACTTATTTTCCTGAAGAGTTGATTTCTAATTGCTTTCCTTTGTGGAGACAGTAAAAGAAAATGTAAATGCAGTTTTAAAAGAGTTATATAAAACCATGGTCCACATTAAACAACAACAACAAAATACATCACAGCCTAGATTCCTACTCAGTCTACTAGGAACTGAAGCCCTGCTTTTGCCAGAAAGAAAAAAATAATAATTTTGATTCACTTCACTATGACAGTTCCTTTAACAGGTTATTTTAGTAGGACTTTGTGGCAAAATGAAACATTTCAGTTCATAGAACAAATAGAAAGGTATACTCCAGCAGGTCTACAAAAACATTGTTTGAAACATTTGAACAAGATAATACAGCAACTTAGCTATGAAAAATTAACTGCCAAATATGTATTAACTTATGTTTATACCAAGTGAGGTTTGTCATCTTTGGAAAAGGGAGATTACAGCATTTTCCTTCCTCTGCTTTTGCTAATCAAAACCCACCAAGATCATTTCCTAACTGTCTCAGAGAGAAAGAGAGAGAGAGATCTCTTGACATATTTTTGGTAAATAATACAAGAGGAGTAGCAGACCTGTGAAATTTCTACTTTCGAGAAGGGTATGCATTGCATTTTCTTCAATAAATCATAAACTCACAAGCCATTATTTAAGTCAGTGCTGTCAAACAGAAATACACCATGAGAGACATTTTAAATTTTTGAACAGCTATATTAAAATGCAAAAAGAAAAGGTAAAATTAGTTTTGATATATTTTAACTTGATGTATTAAAAAATTACCATTTCAACATGCATTCAATATTTATAAGAAATAGGTAAATTATACAGTAGGTGAATTATATATCAATATGTTGAAATTATTACAAATATTTTACATTGTTTAAATATGAAGTCTTAGAAATCTTATGTGTATTTTTCACTACTTATCAGTTTAGACTTGTCACATTCATTTCAAGTATTTGATAGCCATACATGGCCAGTGGCCACTGCACCAGATATGTGGTTTAAGTGATTCATGTGTGCAATCATAACTTATGCTAAAGAACTATCACATGCATTTAGGCTATCTCCTTTTTAACTCACTTCTCTATCCCATGATGTTGTCAGTAAACACTACTTGAAATTGTCAGAACTTCAGGCCTTCATATTCTATGTCACTCACAGGAGCAAAGAGATTAAAACAAAAACAGAAACAAAAGCAAGAAAAAGCAAGAATTTCTTGTATCTGTCTCTGGGCTTCTCTCTGGCTCTGCTTCTGTTTACCACGTTTCCCCCATTGGCTGCCCTTGATGTGTCTCTGCTCATATTATTGTGTGTCTGAATGGTTTATGGTCTTCTCTGTTCTCAGTTTAAATGCCAAGTAATGAAATGTTTTATGTTTCTTTTTTCAAGAAATGTTTACCTACTGACAGCATCGTATTTTTCTATTCCAGTTATGTTAAGAGCCCTTGAGGCACAGAAGTTTTTAACCACTAGCCTACGTGAAATTAGATGATGCAGCTGAGTTTTTGAGAGTCCCGCCAGTTCTTCATTTATGTCACAAAGGAACCTAAAGATCAGTGAGAGACTTTCAGAAAAGAAAAAAAATATTAACAACCTATCGTTTGGAAAGGAAGACAAATTCATTATCAGAAACAGCAAAATCACTGCATGGAACTGTCTCCTCTCTGAAAATCAGAGCTCTTTAACAGACTCAGAAATCACCAGGCTGAAGATCATCTTTCCCTTTTTATAAAATCCTACATACTCACAGTATTCCACGCTTCCCACAGGCAATGTTAATTTAATGCCGAAACAATGCCTACTTAACAAACTCTATACTGTGTACATGACATTGTACCTGGGGCTAAAGATAAAGCATGAACAAGACAAACATCATCTTGTCTGTTAAGGAAAACTATAGTGTAGGTAGGAAACTATGATTATAATTTAAGGTTTGATGTACATGATGATGGAGGACAATCAGGTCACATTGGCTGCAAATAAAGGAAATGGAACCAGTCCCATGAAGGGGGTTAATAAAGGTCCCTTAGAGCATAAGCTGAGCCTTGAAAGGTGTCAAAAAGTTCCATTAAAGAACAAGTAGGGCAGCCCAGGTGGCTCAGTGGTTTAGCACTGCCTTCGGTCCAAGGTGTGATCCTGGAGTCCCAGGATTGAGTCCCATGTCGGGCTCCCTGCATGGAGCCTGCTTCTCCCTCTGCCTGTGTCTCTGCCTCTCTCTCTCTCTCTCTCTCTCTCTCTCTCTGTGTGTCTCTCATGAATAAGTAAATAAAACCTTTAAAAACAAAACAAAACAAAACAACAAAAAAACGAACAAGTAGAGAAGAGCAGAGAAGCATCCCAAGTGGCAGGCTAGCACTGGCAAAAGCTGGACATGCTGGTGTGGTGGTTCACATGAGCCAAAAGGAGTCACTGAGAGGGGATGGAAAGAATGAGGTGACATGTGGTGACAGGGGTATAACCCTGAAGACCACAAAGAGCCCCATAAACCATGATAAAGCCTCTGGCATTTACCCCAGCTCTAAAACAAAGAAAAAAACACAATTAGGTCTGCATTTTAAAAAGATGATTCTAGCTGCAGTGTGGAGAAGAGAGAGAACTAGGATGGTTGCAAGAGGACCAATTAGAAATCTAGAAGGGTCCTTTCTTTAAAGGCCCAGGCTTGGGTGGTAAACTGGCTCCTGAGTGCATGGAACTTGTCAGTATGTCTCATTTAGTCCACAAACCATTCTGAAAATTAGATGATTGCATATAAAAATCTGCATTTCCAGCAATTCATATCTTGGAAACTGTAGGCTCACTTAGGTATCCCCAACAACCAGCTGTTGCTGAGGAGCACTATCCTCTTTCAGGCAGGGCACTAGCCCCATTTCCCAAGGTCCCTGCTCATCACACCACCTCACTTCTGGCTCCTAGATACAAACTACAGTTCTTGACCTCCAGGGGAAAATCTTCTAGTGATCAAACTCAAAACAGGAAGAAATTAAAGAGCATGTGCTTCAAGGATAAATTGGTGAGCCGTCCATCACCAGGCTACTTAGGACTGGGAATGGGGTGCCCAGGAGTCATCATAGACTCTGGCATCCTGAGAAAAGCTGAAACACTTTATCCAAGGATCATGCAACAGATCATTTGAACGGTAACATCTAGATCATGGTGCAGTACCACGTGTACTCTTATTAGAGTACACTGCAAACTTAACTTGAAAGACCGTGGTCCAGCTGTATAGATAGGAGGCAATTTCTAAGCAGCTTCAAATAAAGACGCTGGATATGTGGTGTAGAAGTCATCTACTAGTAAGACAGACAAAAATGTAGAAGCCAAACAGCGGCCAGGACCATGCTACTTCTCCTCAGTGGATAAACTCTTGAGGTTGGACAGAAACCCCAACATCCTTTGAAACAAGACTATCCAACATTTGCATATATGGTCTGTGTAGGATAGAGGCCATTCTAGCAGCAGGGGGAAAAAAAAAAGGCTTATGATTATGGGTTTTCAGAATGTGCCAGTGGCAACCATTTCCTAACCCCAAGTAGGAAATAAATGGAAGGGCATTTTCTCCCTGAAATCTTCCCTTTTGTTTCATTCAGGAGTATGTTTGGCATGAAGATGAAAAGTTTATGAAAGATCAAAGAAATAGAGGAAGCCTTAATAAGTCATTTAACCTGAGAGTACTTCTCTCTGAATTCTATTTTCTGTAACATCTAAACGTAACTGCATTAAAACACAGAGTTTCTCCCAGCTATTTATTGGACAACTTATAAACTGCCACATCAACAGATTTTGTAGATTTAAGTTTTCCCCTTCTGGCTATTTATTTACTGATCTTTCTCTTCTTCTGTTCTTATCTCTAATTTCCTGTCTCTGCATTATAAACTCAGCCAATATTTTTTTTTAAGTTAAATTATTAATTCAACCAGTATCTTGAGAATCTACTACGTAGAAGGCCTGTGTGTAGAAAACTTGCTTTCTAGCAGGAGAGTGAAGCAAGCAAAGTACAACTAACATTCTTTAGAGTTGTCATTAGTTGTAATAGAGGTATGCTGTGAAAACAGACGAGAGAGAGAGAGAGAGAGAGAGAGAGAGAGAGAGAAGTCAGGTATTAAGAGGGTTAGGGGAAGAGGGAATTGAAAAATTGAATATTTGAGATCTTTTAGAAACAAAGGCTATCTAAAACGAGTAACTTACCATTTACAAGGTAAGGTAACACACATTGTTCAACAAATTCACCCAAGGATTATTTAACCCTCCAGGAGAATTCACCAGTGTTTGACTTTGCTATTTAGTAGTTCATTAGGGCTCAGACTTTGAGAAGCTACTTGTTAACATGTAGACTTATGACCTGCAGAAAAGGTAATTCCAAGGTTGCAGTTTGATTTCTGTATAGGACTAATCCTGTTATCTCTGATAAAATTCATTCCCAAATACCTTTTTTGGCATACTACAGATACACTGCTCTTTAAAATGCTCCTTGATCTAGCTTTTCTATCTTCCTTTTATTCATATTTATTAATAAGTTGAATATAACCTTGACATATATTTATTACCTATTTGGGTAAGAGTCTTGCTTATACTTTTTGGATACTATACTTTGACAAAGTGAATCTTTAAAAGATCACTAAATATCTACCCGGAAGTCAGAGTAAATTCCTTCTTTTTAATGTTTTCCCCAAAAGAACACAAGCACAGAGCAAAAAAAAAAAAAAAAAAAAAAATAGATGTTGAAACAACAGTTGACTTCCTCACTCTCTCAACCTGGGCTTCCCAGAAGCATATCAACTATTTTTAGCTGCCTTGGTGCTTAATTCTCTTGTGGTTATCCCATGCTCCTTTTTAGGCTTATTTTCCTCTCTCATAATTTACCTTTTTATGATCTCATCTATTAACTCTGAAATATAAAAATGTAGCTTATTATTCCCACCCCCAGCTTTTCTTCTGTGGTTTTACTTGTAACTGAAGTAATACATCTAAACTTTGTTTTGTTTCATTAACCTTAGAGGAAAAACAAAATCTCCTCTTCCCATTTTGTTTAAGATATTCATACTTCCACATTCCCCTTAAGCTCTCCTTCTCTTGCCTCTGTATTTACTATTACCTGTTAAACCTTGCTCTTACTTTCACTGTCAAGGTTTATAACATTTGGTTAACTTGCTTGTATGTGGGGGACCTGGGTGGCAGGGTGGTTGAGTGCCTTTGGCTCAGGTCATGATCCCAGGGTCCTGATATCGAGTCCTGCATCAGGCTCCCCACAAGGAGCCTGCACCCCGCTGCCTATGTCTCTGCTCTTCTCTCTGTGTCTCTCATGAATAAATAAATATTTAAAAAAAAAACTTTCTTGTAGGTTTGCTTTATAAAAGGATGATTCTAAAGTTGGAAAAGACTTTATTATGATATGAATTGTCCACTGGAGAACCAGGGAGTATATTAAAATGCCATTTATTCTTCTTTGAATTAAATGCCAGACCCCCAAACTATCATATAGTCAAATAGATACTTTCTTGATTTTATGCTTCTTTTTGGGTCATGCTTTCCGCATTTAGTTTTTGCTACTGTTCTTGTTGAGTATGATTTCTAAATGTCTTTTCTTTAGAGGAGACTCACATGGTTTTTTCACATCACTTGGTTCATTGTCAAAACTTTAATCTGCTCCAATTTTCTTCTTGAAGATATCCCTCCTTCTTAAAGTTCTTGATTTCTTTAATTTTGACCAAACACTTTCTAGACCTGCTGTATGCCTTACCTTCCACTTTTGGAAAGGGCTTGTTTTCTTCAGTATCACCATTTTTTGAGTATTGTTAAGAAATATTAAATTTCATTGTCAATTCACAGGAATATATCCAGAAAGGGTGTATGAGAGGCCTAGATATCTTCATGTTTTTAAATGCCTTTATCTTGTTCTCACTTATAGCTTGGCTCAGAACTGAATTCTAGACTCAAAATAGTTTTCCCTCAGAAATTGTTCAATATCTTCTTGACTCTAGTGTTACTGATGGAAAGTTTGATACCAGTTTAAAAATACTTTCTTGTTGTATGAAGTTTTCTTTCCTCTTTCCCATCCAGAAGCTTTTAAGATAGTTTTATTCTTAGAATTTTGAAAATTGAGTCTTATAACATCAAGTATCTGTGCTTAATTCCCATTTAGATCACTTGGCTTGTGACATATAAATTCAACTTATTGTCTCCCTTGAATAATATTTTAAAATCTCTTTGATAATCGAATACCTCCACCTCCCAAATTTATCTAGTATCTCTCAAGACCGTTCAATGGGATTCATCTACTATATTTGACTATTTCCACTAAATAGGCTCTTTCCTATGTCCTAGATCTATACTTTATTTCACAACCCCTTCATTAATTAAAAAAAACTTAATTTACAAGAGGTATTTCTTATTCTGTTTTTTTAAATTCTGTTCTGTATGCATCTTATGAATTACCTTTTACTATTTTTAAGGATACTAAAAGGTTTTAAATACACTCCTTTGTCCCTCACATTATCTATTTTTGCAATGGCTATACATTTTAGTAATTGTCTTTCTTTCATGATTTCTCCTATGCAAGGGACTTTCTTCATTGGTATGATTATCTTTTTTTTTTTTTTTTTGGTGTAATAATGGGAAACAATGTTTTATTTATAGTTATGATATAGAAGAACCTAAATAAGTCACTCCTGCTATAATTATATAAACTAGCCAGATAAACCCAATGCATACCTTTCTTTAAAGATCTTCACTGAATAGCTGTAGATTCAAAGAAATCTAAAAGAATCAAAGTCCAGAGAATGGTTTCATATTTGAGAGTAGGTGCAAAGGTCAGAAAGAGGGTGAGCAGAGCAACAAGCCTGCTTAAGAAGGATAAAATAGATGTGGTCTCTATATACAATAGAATATGACTCAGCCATTAGAAATGGCAAATATCCACCATTTGCTTCGACATGGATGGAACTGGAGAGTATTATGCTGAGTGAGGTAAGTTAATCAAAGAAGGACAAACATTATATGGTTTCACTCATACAGGGAATATAAAAAATAGTGAAAGGGATTATAGGTGAAAGGAGATAAAATGAGTGGGAAAAATCAGAGAAGGTGACAGAACATGAGAGACTCCTACTCTGGGAAACAAACAAGGGGTGGTGGAAAGGGAGGTCGTGGGGGGTGGGGGTGACTGGGTGTTGGCCATCCCGTCTCACTTGATGGGATGAGCACCAGGTATTATGCTATATGTTGGCAAATTGAACTCCTATAAAAAAACATGCAAAAAAACCCCAAAAAAACAAAAACAAAAACAAAAAACAACCTTGCTGTTCTGGGCAGGTAAAGAAAAAAAAAATGTATGGCAAATAAAATTGTCAAACAAAAAAAGGAAAAAGAAGGGAGGAGAAGAAGGAAGAAGGAAGAAGGAAGAAGAAGAAGAAGAACAGCCTTTGTTTGACCAGGAGAAAGAGGCCAACTCTGGTTGGAGTAAGCTACCATGTTGGAAATTAAACTGGATATACCCAAAATGCAAAGATTCATTCCATAGTCCTAAATGTAAGAGCTAGAACCATAGAATTTATAGAAGAAAGCTCAGAAGAATATGTTTGTGATTTTAAGTCAGGCAAAGATTCCATATATAGGACACAAAATCATGGACCATAAAATGAAATTTCATAAAATGAAAATGCAAATAAATGGATACTTCCTCAAAATTAAAAACTGCCCTTCAGAAGGTATCACAAAGAAAAAGAAAAGTCAAGTGACAAACTGAAAGAACCTTCTGTAAGATAGAAAAGACACAGAATTTACATCCAGAACATTTAAATAATGCCTACAGTTTAACAATTAAAAAGACAATGCAATTAAAAATCGGGCAAAAGACTTGAACAAAGTCTTTACCAAAAAATATAAATGACCAATAAACAAAAGGTAAAGTGCTTAACACTTAGTCAACACAGACATGCAAGTTAAAACAAAAAGATATCATTTCATACTGACTAAAATAGTTAAAACTAAGAAGGATAACGATAGAATTGTTAGCAGACAGAACTGGATCTCACACGTCTTGTGAGAATATAAAATAAGAATGAAATACACTGGAGAACGATTGGGTGGTTTCTTAAAAAAAATAAGTATACACCTATCCCATGACTCATCAATTCCACTCCTTGATATTTACTCTAAGAAATTAAATGTTATATTCACAAATGTTTATAAGAGCTTAAGTCTTTAATATTCCCAGCATGGAATTGGCCCAGATATCCACCAAAAAAAAAAAAAAAAAAAAAAAAGAACAAAAACAGGATATATTCATTCAATGATACTGGTGAGAAATAATAGTGAACCATCTACTAATACACTCAAAAACATGGCATTTCCCCCAAACCACCATGCTGAATGAAAGAACAAAGGACAATATCATGGATGGCTATTTATAGGAAGTATTCAAAGATAAAGATCACTGCTGCCTCAGAAACATGAGGAGGAAAACATTAGGATTGAGGGAACTTTCAGGTGAGGGAAATGTTCCATGTCTTGACTTTGTCTGTAGTTACAGGAACATATATGTTTGTCAAAATTCAAACTATACACTTACAATCTGTTACCTCAGGAAAATTAATTTTTAAAAAAGGAATGAGGATATTGAGTTATTTTATTATAGATGAAATTTCCTTTGCTGTTTCAGAGTGTAGTCATCTCACATAAGGATTAAAATTTACAATGACCCATATTTGAGGCAAAAATTACCTATAGTCAAAATGACCCTTGAAATTTCAGTAGAAAAGTGTCTAGTATTTCACAATAGATATATCACAAAGCTCTTCCTCTGGGGAAGAAATCAAATTGAACACAATATGAAATATTTACCTTACGTATTTTTAATATATTATTATGGTGAGCATATTCATATAGTCAAGTTGCATTTAATACAGTGAGATGGTCACCTTATGAAAAGCATGAAAGAACTAAAATGAGCAAATATGTGTTCCATATCACCATCAGCCTACAACATGCACTCACGGAGTAGAAGAACAGATACTTAAACTATTTTTCTCAATATTCTTATCAATCATATATAATTGAATTGAACTAAGTTAAATGTACATACTGTACAATAGTCTTTTACATGCAGGTCTTAACACAAGGTTTCTACCCAGGAGTAAAATGGCAACCTGGATGGACATTCTGTGGGTGTGACAGAGCTGTAACACTGACTGACCTTCCCCAAAGATGGACAGGCAAGAAGCTAATCTCAGCCCTGGAATGCCCTGGAAAGGTACAAGCAAAGTCCTTTACTAGGACACCCACACAACTCAACACCTAAGCTCTTCATCTTCCCTTAGGAAGTTCACTCATTATCTTCAGAAAAGACCCTTCTGGTTTATTTTGCCTAGGGGTAAAATTATTTCTAAGCTCCATTAATGAGAAGCAATGGAGAAGAGATGGATCATCATTCACACCAAAGGCAGAATTTTTAATTAATCCTTTCTCTTTTCCTTCTTTCCTCCTTTATGCCCACACTTTGTCATATTTCTCAATTTTAGAGCATTTATTGAGTGGTTTCCTCTGATGTCTTTACTGAGCTATGTTCTATGTTTCATAAAATGGCATCTCCTTTATATATCTTCCAAAGATATTTTGAAGTTTTATCTATTGTTTATACCTTCCCCCATCCTTTTTACCAGTTGAGGTTTAACCAAAAACTATATAGAAGGAAATAGAAACATTTGCTTGAGTTCAATCCCACAGCTTCAAGTAAAATCTCATCTATCAGTGCCATGAACATCATTAATGCCAAAGATTATTTCTGGTTGTTTTCTATGTTTATAATCTCTCCTACAGGTCACATACCTGCTTATATGGAAACTTGGCCTGTCTTCTTATTTTGTGGGTGTACTGTATCTCCTAAAAGGGAGTGAGAATAAAGCCAGAGACTAATTAAAACTAGGGTGAGAATGCTTTCTATGTCATTACAGGAGGAATTCTTAACTTTTAATCCATGGATGCAGTTAAGTGGATCAAATACATCCTGAAATTGTTTATATACCAAGGATGTTTATATGTGGTCACTGTTTTGGGAGAAGAAACTCTGTGGTTTCATTATAGACATAGATAGAAGGTAATGTGATGGAAGAAAGATGCCAGAAAATTAGTGGCCGCAATAAATAGCTTCTATTTCTGTTTCTGGGGAAAGGAGTTTTTTAACTTATTTTATGGTTATAAATCAATTTTTCATCAGACTTTCCTATATCCTTTGTTAGACCAACAATAATGACATCAAAACATTATTTGCAGGAAAGACGTCACCTGTCAGAAAACACAATCAAGAGGTCTATGCCACTAAATCTAGCCTTCAGGAGTCTAAAATATTTTGAAAATCCTCTGTTAAAAAAGTAAGTTTTTTCAAAAACCTAAATAATCTCCAAGGACATTAACATTGATTTATATCAAATTCAAACTGTAGACATAGCTCTTCAGACATTCCATTTGCAGTAAATTGTTGCACAAATGATTCTTGGCTTCTCCAGTCTAATGGATCAAATTGATAACATGTTAAAACTTTCCCAAAATCCTAATACAAGACCCATAATCAAAAAAATAATAATAATCTCTCAAGGAAGGAGTTACACTTTGGATACAGGAAAGGCAAAGGGTACCTAAATGTACTCACTATGTAAGAAACCAAGTCCTGACTTTGGAAAGAATAACTGGAAGTTCTGGAAAGTAAATCTTCCAGTCCAGAAATGGCACATAGGTTTTGCTTTCTATGCTACAATCAGTGATATTCTGGAGTGATGTATTAGGAAGATTCTAGGGCTCCTAAGCTGGGATTGATGAATGATGTTTGCACAGGACACAGGAGAGGGGGGAGTGTAGAACATGCCAGATAGGCATCAGCTCTGTAGTCAGGGTGAGGACTTAATAAAAGCTATAAAGCACTGTGTTATTTAAGAGAGACAGATAAGAAGAGTGGATAGTGGAGCTAGAAAGAAAATAAGAATAGAAGGCCTTGAAGGGTCCCTGGGTGGCTCAGACAGTTAAGTGTCTGACTCTTCATTTTGGCTCAAGTCATGATTTCAGGGTTATGAGATGGAGCCCTGTGTTGGGCTCCATGCCCAGCAGGAGGATTGGCACATGCCCATCTTCATGCTCTTCATGCTTGAGATTCTCTCTCTCCCTCTGCCCCCCTCAAACCCCCACATGCACACCCTAAAAAAAATAAAGAAAACCTCTGAAATAGATGATAAAGATGGAAAAATCAGGAGCAGATAGAAACCAAAAACAAAAATAGAAAGCAGCCAAAAATAAAATTTAGAAATCTAAAAAAAATCCAATAAATCAGGAGAAACTGACATTATTTTTAAAATGAATCCATTCTACAGTATATTTAAGCACCCTCTGTTCCAATGTTTGTGGAGTACCGACTATTTTCCAGGAAAAGTTGAGAACTAGAAGGAGAGTGATTTCTAAATACAAGTATAATGACCTCTCTTTAGCCTAATAGTTACAATGAAGGTTTAGGGGAAAAAAGTCATGAAGCCAGAGGGAAGAAGTGACTCATGGCTCAGGGGAGTCCCAGAAGGCTTCCAGTGAATTGGATCTTAAAATGTGAATTTTTTCATTTTTCTTTTTGTTTTTTGTTTGTTTTTTTTGTTTTGTTTTTTTTTTTTTTTTTTTTTTTTTTTTTTGGCGGGGGAGTAGAGATGAGAGCACTATGGACAAAGGGACCAACAGGTATAAAGGAGTAATGATTTAAAAGGACATAGTATATTTCTCAAAAAATGGAGAAGTTCACTTCAGTGGGTGCAAAGGCTGAGGGGTACAGGGTGGGAGGACAGGAGACAGAGCTGAATGAAATGGGAAGATTTTGGGGTGGGTGGGGAGGGGTTGTGGGGCTGGGGCCTCGCTTCCCCCTCCACCCCCCTCCCCTGGTTCCCTATCCCTGGGGCCATTTGTTAAAAAAGAGTAATAAAAGGATTAAAAAAAAAAAAAAGAAATGGGAAGATTATATATTGGACATAAAGGTCTTTGGACAGCTCTTCAAAGGTGACTTTCTAAGTGTTTTCATAATTATTCCCATCTGTTCCTCAGAACAAAAAAAAAATGGGATGAGTATCCATCAACTCTGCAACACGAGCTAAAGATGAAGACTATCCTGGTGTGAACATTTAAAAAATTGTCATGAAGAAGAAATGGCAAAGTAGGGGTGAGTTTAGCAGCAAAAGGGAAGAATAAGCAAGTTAAAGTCTGTGAATTTGCAGTTCATAGTGTTTTTTTTTTTTCAGTTCATATTTTTTTAACCTAGGCTATATTTGAATAGTTATAAAAACAACATATCCAGTTGCAGGAAAAATTAAAATGGGCATTTTGTCATTGTCATCATCGTTTGTGGGAGTGGTGAGGTTGTGTATTTGTTTTAACCTGGCAAATAAGACCTCAATCTGTACAAGTTTTTGAACACAGCAACAACTCAAATTTTGTTAGTTTCAAAGGCCTTGGGTAAAATTCAGCCCAAGTAAACAAACAGACTGCAAAATATCATGCTCAAGGGGAAAAATACACATCTTTTCTTCAGAAACTGTCAAAAGGAGACTATTCCTAAAATGGTAGTTCTTTGAATTAAAAACAAAACATACAGGCAAAAAGGTACTATCACATTGGGAAGCAGAATCAAAGAACATTGAAGCAGGCTTCCTGTAGTCAGGATGCTTCAGGGCAGGATAAAACATTCGGTGAATGGAGTTGGGCTCGTTACCTGCATTTTAAGAGCCTAACCCAAAGATCAGAGAGTTTCTTCTTTGACCAGGGTGGTTTTCAGAAAGTTGCTTACTATCTCTATTCCTCAATTTCCCCGTGTATAAAATGGGATAGCCTCATAAGAGCCGCTATTTGAGGTAGAAAGGAAAAAAAAAAAAAAAAAAAAAAAAGGATCTCTAGAATAAAAGAAAAAAATTAGACCGTACCTCAAAAAAGACTTTCTGAATGGTGTTCTAACATCCCATGGTATACAATGAGTATGAAAACTCAACAAGCAGAGTACCCATTCACCATGGTGACACAAGATTCTGAACTTACCTCCTGCCGTGAATACAGTCTATAGCTACATATAGAACAATTTCTTCTTAAAATACCCAAAGGCCGGTGGTGTTATGACCACACATCAGGCTAGTGAAAAGAAACTGCATTAAAGCCAGTAGGAGAGGCTGGGATGCTGTCTCACCATAAACGTTGTATCTGGCAGTGTGACCCACAATGAGGGAACTCAAAACCCAGAACTTTGCCCTGAGCAGCAAAGGATTCAAACCACATTGTGAACACCAACCTTTAAGACATGTACTTGAGAAAAAAGGCCCTCAAGATGTCTCATTTTGAAATCCAACAAGACTCACATCCAAAGACTCTTCAGCTATTAGCATCTGAGAAACATCTCTTGAGCTCAGAGTCATCTGCCCCAGGGCCCGACTCAGAGGCAACTGATAGCACCCAGACTTCAAGTGAAGGAAGTTCACCTGCTTATACTAAACCCTTGGCTTGAGGGGAAGCATCTAATTTAACACACACATCTGGGAGTCTGCTGGGACACTCTTTGGACTGGGACTGGCAGGTGTCCATCTTCATGCTCTCCCTTTGCTATACTGAGCACCTGGAAGGATACCTTTATATGCATCTGGTACCCCAATTTTGGCAGCTGCTGTTCAGGGAAGAAATCACCCAGCACTGGATGCCAGGGGAGCTTGTGTTCCTGGTCACTTGAGACTATAATTGGCATTTCCCAGAAAGGAGCTTATACCTGTCTGGTACCTCAATTTTTGTGACTGCTGCCAGGGGACCACTCTATAAGACCTGGCTTGTGGCCAGTGGGGCTTCTGCTTGTAGGTCCCATTGGACTATAACCCAAAGAGAAAGAGCTCATGAAGATACCAGCCCAGATTCAGCAGCCTGGTCTTTCTGGGGAGGTCTACTGTTACTCATCATGCCTACAGCCTGAGGGGCAGGCTTCTAATTAAACATACAACAAGGGGCTCACTGGAACTCTTCCCCAGACTTCAGAGGGTGAGCAGAATCTCATGCTCATCCCGTTGGGTTCTAGGACATATCTATGGAAGAGGAAATTTTTTTTAAAGATTTTATTTATTTATTCATGATAGTCACACAGAGAGAGACAGAGAGGCAGAGACACAGGCAGAGGGAGAAGCAGGCTCCACGCAGGGAGCCCAACGTGGGATTCGATCCCGGGTCTCCAGGATCGCGCCCTGGGCCAAAGGCAGGCGCCAAACCGCTGCGCCACCCAGGGATCCCGGAAGAGGAGATTTATGTGCATCTGGTGCCTGTTTTTTATAGCTAGCACCCAGGAGATTTCCTTTGATTACATGGTTTTCTAGTGGCCAGAGGAATTTTCCTCCCTGGGTCTCACAGGACTGTGGCAATTGGCAAGATGGTTCTTGGCAGGCTACCACTCTGAGGGCACTGCATAGACAGTAGGCTAAGGCATGACCCTTAAGTCTTTCTAGAAAGAAGCCCACTTTGCTTGTTCTGGAGCCTCAGGCTGAGAGAGAGGCTTCAAGTTTGGCACAATGGAGTGGCCCACAGAGCTGGTCTTATAGGCTGTGATACCATCTTGATGCTTTCTGGTCTTGTTCCAGCTCACCAGTATCTTCCAGGAGGGAGCTTATGTACTAGGTCAGAGCCCAATTTTTGCAATTGCCACCCAATAGACATCTTGACATAGATGCTGGTGATGATTTTTCAAATCTTGCACCAAGAACAAATGCAATGAAATAAAAAGCAAGTGGGATTCCTTCAAGTTTAAAAGTTTCTGCACAGCAAAAGAAATCATCAACACAATAACACAGCAACAGACTGAATGGGAGAAAAAGTCAGCGCAGATCATCACTTAATTGATATGGGGCTAATATTCAAAATATATTTTTTAAAAATTCCAACTCAATAACAGCAGCAACACAATCTGATTTTAAAAATGGGCAGAAGACCTGAATATACATTCTTCCAAAGAAGACATCTGGATGGCCAACAGGGCCTGAATACATCCTCAACATCACTAATCATCAGGGAAATGCAAATCAAAGCCACAATGAGAAGTCACCTTACACCTGTTAGAATGTCTAGAACCAAAAAGACAAGAAATAATCGGTGTTGATAAAGATGTGAACCCTCATGCAATGTTGGTGGGAAAGTAAGTTGGTGCAAACTCTATGGAAAACAGTATGGAGGTTGCTGAAAAATTCAAGATAAAACTATCATATGATCCAGCAATTCTACTTCTGAGTTTATTTAAAGAAAACAAAAATGTCAATTTGAATAGAGATATCCACCCTCATGTTCTCTGCAGCATTATTTACAATAGCCAAAATCAGGAAACAGCCTAAGTGGCTGTCAATGGATGAACAGATAAAAAGGCTGAGGTATATAAGCTCAATGGAACATCATTCAGCCATATAAAAGAATGATATCTTGTCACTGCAACAACATAGATAGAGACTGAGGGCATTATACTAAGTGAAAATAATTGAGACCGAGAAAGACAAACACTGTGTGGTCTCACTTAAAAAATTTAAAAGAAAAAAAAAAAAAAAAAAAACAAGCTCATGGAGAACAGAACGATTATTGTAAGAGGTGGGCAGTGGGAGGTGGGAGAAATGGGTGAACTGTTTTTACTGTAAATAAACTGAACAAAAAAATTTTAACAATTTATACAAAAATAAAATTCAATAAGAAGTTTTGTGCAGAATTTTTATCATTTCTTTAGCCCAATCTGTTTGGATTCTCATGTTCCATGTTTGAATTGATCCTTACAGGCAGGTGTCAAACATGCCCAGAGTATACAGCTGTAGTACCATTAATTACTAATTTATTTGGAATTATGTGAAACTTGACTATTTGTTGAAATCTAGGATAATCTCAGGTTTGTGTGATCTAAACTCCCATTTTCCATAGGAGGCAACTGAGAACCAAAAGAGTGGGTAGGAGAGTCATACAGACACCAAGATGCAACCCCTAGGCTCATGATTGTGGTTGGCATATATTGCTTAAATGAAGAAACAAAGCCATCTGTAGAAAGCAACACTGTGGATTCCCCAGCAAGATTCTCTGCTTTTCACAAGGAAGCAGTTCTGCTGATGCTTTCATGACCGGCACTATGATTTTTATTATCAGAGATGAAATGTTGATGCATGATGAATTTCAGGGGAAATCCAGTGAGGGCTGAAGAAAACCATGAGAAGGGCCATCATATGATGGTCCCACACTGAGTGGTAAAGATCAGAAACAATGACAAAACAACTATCCTCAAAGGCAGTTTTAAATTTTTCTTTCATAATATCTTTTGGAGGCATGTAGAGATTTTCTACTTACATAGCAGGTTGGTAATAAACTGATTAATTTGTACTTTATAGGGAAAACACTGTTTGCTTGCACTGATGTGTAATAGCTCTGGATTTTAAGTTTTACCATGGAAATGGAGACTGTAAAAAGCACAGCTAAAATAAAGACAGATGCCCAAGTGTCATGAAAAATAATATGACAGTATCACAAATCAGGGAAGTACACAAAGGCATTCAGCTCCTCTGTGTTCCCAAGATAATTAACCTTGCTGATATCCATTAACCATGTTAAGTAGTTTCCCACTCCCTTTCAATCACCCTGGACAGATAAACCATAACATGCAACTTTAATGACAGTTCTCCCTCAACAGAATTTCCTGCATATTATTTAAACTCTTTTTCTTTTTGGCAACAGGCTCAACTTTTTCCAGTGTTTCTAAATTTTCATAATGGAACAGACACAGTAGTTAGAGAATTATAGTATTTTGCTTTTGGTTTTAGTGAAGTGAACACACTGAATATGCACACGTGAATATGCACGCTGACTCAGAAAGGCCACATGAAATGGACCCAGGACAAGAATTCTTTTGCTCAGGAGTGGCATTGCTCAGGTGAACTCTAAACCAAAACCAGCAGCTTCACATTTATCCAGGAATTAACAGGAACCAGCACATATCAGCACCTTACAAGCAGAATTTAATTTAATCTTTCCTGTAATTCTATCAAGTGTGCATGAGAATCATCCCCGTCCTACAAGCAAAGATGCCGAGGCTGGGAGTTCAGTTGATTTGGAATGAAAAATGGAGCCAGGGACACTTTATGCTGAAGGTATAACATGATGGTTAAGACATGTTTTGGAGACAAAAGGACCTACTCTTGAATTCAGTTTCTGGAACCTAGCAATGGGACTTAGAGCTAGTTATCATTTCTCAGTACCTACTTCCACATCTGTCAATTAGGAAAAGTCACATCCACCCTAAGATGGCTTCAAGGATTAAAGGAGTTGATACATATTAAAAATAGAACTTTTTTTTTTAAGTAGCACTTTTTGACAAAGCGCTCAATAAATGGGAGTTTTAAAAATTATGTATTTTTATATACATCATTTACATGCAATAAGATGCTTAGTGAACTTGCCATTTAATCAGTTTTGACAAGTGTTGGTCAAGCTACAGAACATTTCTGTCACTCCAGAAATTTCCTTCTTGTGCCTTCCCCAGGTAATCATGTCACACCAGAACCAGCACTGACCTATTTCTACCATCATAGAGGAGTTTGACTACTCTATGATTTCATATAAATCATACAATAAATATTTTTCTTATCTAATTTTGATCATTCTATTTTTAAGATTCATTCACGTTACTATGTTTCTCTGTAGAATGTTTCTCTTTATTGTTACAAAGCAATATTTAATTTTGCAAAATATAGCAGAGTTCCTCCATTTTCCTGTTCGTAGACATCTGAGTAACTTTTAGGAAGAAGAAGGGGGGGTAGGACGAGGAGAAGAAGGTGAAAGAGAAGGAGAAGGAGAAAAAGAAGAAGAGAAAGAAGAAAGAAAAAGGAAGAAGAGCTCCTACAAACACATGTGGACAAAGGTTCTCCAGCCTCACGGATCAATACCTATGACTAGAATTGCTGGCTCTTAGGTAAGGCAGTTGTGTCACTCTCTAAGGAACTGCCAGATCATTCATCAATGTGCCCAGAACATTCTACATCTCTACTAGTTTCCTGTGAGTTCCAGTTGTTTGCATCCTTAGAGATTTTGGTGTTGGCCCTACTTTGCATTTTAGCCATGCTGATAGGCGTGTACAGGCATCTTGTGTGTTTTCAATTAGCATCCCCTGAAGGCAGGCTAAACACCATGCTTCTGTCCATCAGCCCTTCTGTACCCTGTGGTATGAAGTGCCTCTTCACATACAGGTTGGATATAGGAGTTATAAATATTCTTTCCCCATCTGTGGGGCATCTCTATCTTAGTGGTGGATTTTTTTTATTTTTTTTTATTTTTATTTATTTATTTATTTTTTTTAGTGAATAGATATTTTTAATTTTCATGAAGTTCAGGGTATTTTTTCCCCTCTTATGGCTTGTGCTTGTGTGTCCTTTATAAAAAGCCTTTGCTTTCTAAAGTGACAAAGGTCTTCTCATTTTTCTTCTACTACCTTTGTTGCTTTAGCTTTCGTGTCTCAGTGTGCAATTTCACTCACATTGATTTGTATGTATGGGATGAGGTAGGGGTTTAGAGTCTTTCTTTTTCAAGTAAATATCCAGTTGTTCCAACACTCTTTACTGAAGTAGCGTTTTTATGCCACTGAATTGATGTGGTGCTCTTGCTTGAAAGCTAGCAGACTCTACATGTGTGTGTCTAATGCAGAGTTCCATTCTGTTTCATCGATCCATTTATTTATAAAGGCAGCTATTCTAACACTACTTTTTATTATTATTTTTGTACTTTTCATTATTTCAGAGGCCATGGTTCAAACCTCAATAACTTTGCTTTGGCATTTGAAAAAGTTTTCATTTTCCTGTTCACTGATATATATATATATATATTTTTTTTTAATTTATTTATTTATTATGTGTGTGTGTTTATGTACACATATACACCTGAACTTAGGCATATTCATTTTTTTTAGAGTGTCCAAGATTTTAGACCTAAGGTTTCCTAAAATCTCTCTTCTTTTCCAGGTACCAGGATTAGCAGTGGCTTTTAAATTTCAGCAACACAGAGGAATTATCTTGAGAGCTTGTTTAAACAGATTCCTTGGACTTCCCCTCAAGAGGTTCTGATTCAGTAAGTCTGGGGAAAAGCTTGAGAATTTGCATGCCTCATGAACTCAGGTGATGCTGATGCTGTGGGTTTCTGGACTATACTTTGAGCAGCATTGGTTCAAAAAAAGTAAATGGCTTTTCTAATGTTCATATGGAGGCTTGATTTGCCTTTTCTAAAGTCTGCAAACATAGCCACTAATTTATACTGTCTTCACTTGAAAGGACACCTGAAAAATCTGCTGAATGCACTGGAGCATAGAAGCCAGGCAACATTAGGGTAGATTGATGTACCAACATTGCCTCATTTCCTCCTTCCTTCCTGGAAATGGAGTTTTGGTCTGTGAACAGGGGCATGCACATCACCTGTGTATACTACAGCGGAATCTATCCCTGGGATGAACGTGCCCTGCTTCTTCTCCCTATAGCCTCTGCCAACAATCAGGGAAAGCTTTATTGTCCTCTTAAGGGTTGATTGGTCTCTAAACCA
Organism: Canis aureus; assembly: GCF_053574225.1. Lineage (NCBI taxonomy): Eukaryota > Metazoa > Chordata > Mammalia > Carnivora > Canidae > Canis > Canis aureus. Next base: position 55,662,716 of record NC_135614.1, read on the forward strand.
GGAACATTTTTATGACCGAGTCCTTTAAAACTTTCTCTGCTGAATTTATGTTTTAAGTAGTTAGCATCTAGGTGAATATTCCTGACAGAACATAGGCATTCTGAATTAAAGATCAACACGCTCAAAGCAAAGCACTCAGTCATCAAAATCCCAGTCCCAACCCCTAAGCTTCTCTTGATTTTTATGACAAGCACAGAACAGCTTTTTAGCTTTCTTTTTCAACAGATCAAGAACATGTGGGCAGAGGGACTGCACCACGACCATGTGTCTCTTAAGCAGAATATTGAGATTTGTGTGACGACTCAAGAAAGGGGCACTATTTTTTTCCTGATTGTTAAATCACCTATTTAGCCTCTGAAACCATGTTAGTGGGAAATGAATTCATAAGTAATATTTAGACAAACTGCTTTAAAGGTGCCCTTTGGAAAGGAGATAAATTATTTTCCTCTTTGAGAAAAATTAAAAATTCCCTGAATAGAGGGAAGAGAGGGGTTTCAAATGCCACCTTCACATTGTCACCAATCCCGTAGCACTCTTTTCAGAGGTACTATGAGCAGTGTGAACATCAGAGCTCAATCATTTCTGCATGGGCCTTGGAGGATTTTACAAAAAACTAGAAAGTAGATGTGCTTCCTCCTGAAAGGAAGGGCTCTTCATAATCAACGAAAAGTATATACCACATTTCTTTCAACACTGAGAAAGTCAGAGATAAAATGAAAACAGGCCTGAAGTGACAATGTATTTCATTTCTATCAGCTCTGGACCTCTCCCTTGCACTACCGATGACACACGGGAGGCCTCTGTGCCTGAGAAGGGAGCCAGCCAGTACCTTAGCTACAATTGTTCTCCCAATTTCCAGAGCTTTGGGGTGATGAGGGTCTTCTTTTTTCTTTGAAGGAAATTAAAAGGACAGCAAATGAGCTATAGATGGAGATGTTCTAGAATTTCTCTTAAATTTGTCATGTGGTTCTACGCTGTTAAACCACATTTCCTCACGGCTGGTAACCAGTGGTGTATGCAGGACTACTATTCTGTACAGGAGTTAAGTCTAGAGATGTCAACTCTAATATTGTTGAGACTGAGTCTGCCCCCTGACCCTTCTTTGCTAGAGTCTCAGAAAACCTTTTTACTTATATCTCCTTTGGTTCCCAGAACAGAAATCCCTATTCCAGATGGCTGGCATTAGTTGTATTTGTAATTTTTGCCCTCAAGCTTACATCACAATGCCTGAGCCACAATAAACGTGCCATTCTGTAGGATTCTCTCTGCCCTCCTTCCATCTGTCCCTCTCTCTCCACCTAGAGAGTGTGAAAGAGATTACACAACACTCAGTGAATTTTATATATACCCACATATAATACATATGCATTATACATATGCATGTATGTGTACACACACACACACACACACACACACACACACACACACAGTGGATTCTCACTGCAACCAGAAAAAAAACAAATGGAACCTCCTTACCCAAACTCAGTCTCCCCCAACATGGGTATATATCCAAAAGAAATATCAAGATAGACCCTTCCTAAGACCTTAAGAAATAATACAAAGCTTTGGCACACAGAAAGTGAAAATTAACCGCATATTTCATAGTGTCACTTCTTTACTCATCTCTGTACCTGAAAGTCCCATCACATAGGCACCAACTTCCATTTCACTTTTCTTTCTATCAGAAATACCTGCAAAAGCCTCCCCCCATGCCTTGTCTTACTCCCCTCAGGTCACTTCCATTATTATTGAGATAATGTGGACTTCAGTTTCTCTTACTGTACAGCTTTATTTATCCCACCACATCCCAAAAGTTGGTAGCAAAAATGTTAAAATCATTGCTTAAAAGAGGAAGGGAGAAAGGAAAGAGAAACAGGGCATGAAGAAGATAAATGGCTGTGAAAATGATTAAGCATCTTTAAATGCATTTGTCTTAAGGAAAAAAAAAAGATTATACATATCTGTATACATTACATATATATCATCTCTCAAAATCAAATGTCCATACCTTAGCAGTCCTAATCTTCTTGAATCTTGAACACCAATTTCAGGGCAACATTGAGGTTGAGATAATCTCCTCAAGCCACCACCAAGGGGATAGTTTTCTTAACCTCCACACGGGTTCCAGCACTGCCTTCTGAGGACAGAGGTTTCTTCCACGTCTAGAAAAATCACAAGAGAAAGAAGGTATTCACAAATAAAAACTAAACCAAAACTTGGATGGGGATATGAAATTTCAGGCCATTTGGCTTGGAGGAACTAAACAGAAGACACACACACTACACTCTGATTGGCATAAATACAAATAATAGCTGTATGGATTCAGTCTTCATTAGACTCAGGCCATCATACAAAAGCAGAAAAAGTCACTACATCCAGGCTGGCGAATGTTTTAGGACATGACTAGTCAAATTTGCTCATTTAACTTTCAGGGAAACTTAAGATCATAGAGGAAAAAAGATTTTTCCATGATAATTCATGACCTGTGGCCTAATTCCACTAGTGAATAAACACAAACAACATGACTAACACTGTAGTCTATGTTAGAATGAGACAGGGGACCATGCATCACTTCCTTACCTTGAGATCATTCCCTCACTTGGCTTTCAAGATACCAAACTTGCCAATCATTACTGGCTGCTCCCTCTTGGCTACCTCTCTGAGATCCTCTCTGTCTCAAAATGTTCAAGGTGAGAGCATCCTGGGACTCAGTCCTGAGCCTATTCATTCTCTCTGGGCACTCACTCATCAGGGGGCATCTCCCAGCTCCATGGCTTGAGAAACTATTTATACACTGACAACTCTGAGATTGTCTCCAGGCCCAGATACTTCACTGAACTCCAGACTCCCATATCAACTGACTATCCAACAAATCTGCTTGGAATTCTAATAGCCATGTCAGGACATGCCCGAAGTGAAGTCCTGATTCTATCACTAACAAACACCCTCTGAATAAAAAAAAGGAAGGCTCACACTCTTCCTAATTTATTCTTTTTCAATGGCAATTTTATTCACCCCTCTGGTCAGGTGCAAACCCTGCCAGTCAACCTTTACTCTTCTCTCTCATATATACCCCATGCCTTCTTCAAAATTCAGTGGCTTTCTCACCAGAATGAATACAAAAGCTGACCACTTTTACCTGCTCCTTCACTAACATTCTGGTTCAAGGCATCATTATAGATCTATATGGCTACACAGCAGGCATGCTCAAACCATGGCTGTCACTCTCAACTTGTCCCCTGGGTAAGAGAGTGACACTCTCCTGCTCAATACCTTCCACCCCACTCAGGATCAAAGTCAAAGTCATTACAGCGGCCAAAAAAGGCACCACATGACATAGCTGTGTTACCACTCTCTTTGTCCCCTACCTTCTCTCTCACGAGCCCTGCTGGCCTCCCATCAATTCCTCTATCTCTACCTGAGCTTTGGGACTTACTATTCCCTTCACCTAGAAGGCTGTTTTCCCCCTCACTACTTTCTATCTTTCTTCCACTGTGACCTTGTCACAATTACTTGAAATAGTAAACACTGACTACATCTCCACATTCCCCCTTCCCTGTTTCCAACCAAGACTTGCTCATATACTATATGGTATACCTGTTTATCTACCTTTCCCCAGTAAAACAGAAGCTTCATGCAGGCAAGGAATTTTATCTCTGGTGTCCTGCTGTACTTCCAGCAGGTCACTCACCACCTAGCACCGATGTGGAGCTCAATACGTATCTTTGAACAAATGGACAAACAGGAAGTTTATGTAAAACTTCTCAAGAGCACTCAGATGATAAGTGGCCGAGCCAGGCTTAATGCAAAAGCATCTGTCTCCAGCATTCCTGGCTGAAACAAAAATGGTATGAAGACCTATTAGTGTTGGTAGAAGGAATAGGTTCTGTACAGTTTGGCATGTGACACAGAAGATGTATCTTTGAAAAGCCAAAAATGATTTCTAGAAACTCCTAAAGAGAAAATATTGCATAGAGTGGGATGGATCTGCTTGAATTCTTATGTTGCAAACTCCCTATTAATGCTCACCTTGTCTTTCTTAGTTTTCACTGCTCTTTCTTCGACACTTCAGACACTTCATTCTTGTCCCTCTCTCAAATCTCAGTCCCTGCCTCAACTGAGTGAACAGGAGGAAAGAGATCCAAGATTAGATAAAGAGGTTTAGGGAAGAGATATGAAGCAGGAATCACAGGACCACTGATCTAATTGGGCCACCAACAGACCAGGTGCCTTTAGAGAGATCTCTTTACCTTCCTGAGAGCCTACTGCTCGCTGGGCTAAAATGCATGCCCTCCAAAGAGTTCCCAGCTAGAGAGTGAGTGAGTGAGTGAGTGAGTGAGTGAGTGAGTGAGTGAGATTACTCAGAATGAGGGAGACTTTTGCCAATTACAAGGTAAAAGTAGTCTTAAGACTGGTTAGGAAGTAGGGAACAATGTTTAAGAACTAGGCTTAGGACAGTCCTAATATTATTCACATCCTGGTTCCATCACTATGAACTGACCAAGACACTCCACCTATCACATTTTTATGTCAGAGTGAGAAGTTAGAAACACCTGTCTCTTTCAAGGGTTTATGAAAATCAAACAAGGTAACAGAGGTAAATCACTTGTTACTGTGCATGGCCTAAGTACTCAATAGATATTTGTTCCTCTTAATTCTCATTTTTTATTGTTGCAGGCTGACACTCTGCATGAAATTTCATGATTTTATCTACCTGTCTGCAGAGTCTGAATCTTTTCTACCTTTCTGCATATATAACCGCTTTCATGGCCCTTAATGTCTTTCTCTGGAAATCGTTACCTCAACTGCCCCCACATTCTAAGGGCAGATGGCAGAGCTTTGTAACATGAGAAACTCAAATTCTTTGGTTCATTTCTTGTCCTCTCACTGATGACCAGCAATTTGAGATGATCTTGGCCCTAGTATTATAGCAGGCTGATAATCAGAAACCCACAATCTACAATTATTCCTGCATTCCAAAGCCAAGAAACACAACGTTGAAAGCAAACAATACTATCATTCAGCACAATGATATATGGAGTTATTAAAGAAATTTTGCTGACTGCTTTGAGAATTCAAGTCCCAGTCTATCCAGATGCATCTTTCTTTCTTTACTCCTTAACTGATATTAAGAAACTGTCTATGTCTATGTAGCAACAACAGAAAAATATGTCACCTACTTTTCAGGTTTAGCTACACCACACCTAATAAAAAGTTAAGATGCTTCAGGGAAAAATCACTGCTACCCCATGGTAGGCCACTGAGGGACTTGCTCAAAAATGCATTTACCATCAAATGTTTTTCGAGTACATAAAATTTACTATGCACTCTGTTAAGGGTAGGGACTACTAATGACTTTATCCCTACCCTCTCAAAGCTTTATTCCAGTGGTTTTTCGTTGTCTTTCATAATTTCCTAACTTCTGCCCAGATACAGGAAGACATAAACCCCTAGGAAGCTGTTGAGTCACTCAAATAGTGACATAGAGTGTGCTGTTATAAATAGCCTGATCTCTGCTTGGTATAGGGAGAGAACTCTGTAATCCCTGGTTTTCTCAAGAGACAATCCAATTTCCTCAGTTTGTTCCCAGGCCCCCATCCAACACATACCTTCTCTTCATTGATCCTGGTTTATTTCCCTCCTTCAGCAAAGAAATGAAAAGTAGTCACTAAATTCACAAGTACACATCTATCCATTAACAAGACGCTTTGTGGATGGGATGGTATAGAAGGCACTGGGCTCAGATAACACAGCTGCAGAAATCAGCTCTTTTGAAATCTTTGGAAACACGAGGAGATTAATGCTGTTCTGTGGCAAAATAAACGAAGAAAGGATATTTGAGGAATATTGTCAAAGGGAATAATGTCAAGAAAGAACATGTGTCTTCCATCACCAGCGTCTGCATGGTTACAGTTCTAATCATAGAGGTGGGTATAATCTTTGCCTGTTGGGCAGCCTTGAATGCTTCAGGGAATAGGTCATTTTTCAAAAGGTATCAATTAGCGGCTGGTTTGATGGCAGAGTGTGAACCACACCTCTCTAATGATTGGGCTGTGTTAACAATAATTCCTGTCAGTATAGAACACACACAGGCACTGATCTGCAAAGGGCACACTCCCCACAGAGGGCAGGATGAGGGAGAGTAAGAGAAGGACTTAAAGATCCTGGAAACTCTAAAATGGATCTTGATTAAGATCTCTGGATGGTGCATGCTAGGGGGAAGGGATGAACTGTGAATTGAAATCTATCAAACTAGGCTGGTTTTTACGAGAGAGTACTGCCATAGGACTTAACTTTCCAGGAGAAGCACTGTGATGATACATAAACCATGTATGTGTCCAAGGCTTTGCCTCACAGACCTACACACAGCATCTGTATTGTCAGCAACGCTTCACTGCATGTTCATTTCCTCCATTTGTATATGAGGAAGTCATTAAGTAATTTGTGTGAAGTCACACAATGAGAAAGTGACAGTCAGGATTTAAACTCAAGGTTTTGAGCTTATTGCTCTTACCCAAATATGCTGAAAAATCACAAAGGATTCTTTCCTAGATTTTCTGATTCAACTGAGTTCTGACACTTGGAAATGCTGCAGTTTTAACTCCAAAAGAAGAATTTGGTCAGTCTCCTAAGAATGTAACTGTGAAAATGGGCCCAGCCCCACCTCTGTCAAGGAGAGTGAAAGCAGACGGCAGGTTTCTTCCAAAGCCACAGAGGAGGTCATATTACACCTCCACTATTGGAATAGTTGCTTCCTGAGCAGCAGATTCAGTGAACCGAATCACCACTGGTAGTGGGACTCAGTTTGTAAAATATTACATTTCCTACCAGCTGACATTATGAAACAATGTTGGGTCCATAAAACATAGAATACTTTGAAGATCTGGGTGCTCATCTATAACTGCAATCACTACCTTTGGGCTAAGTCTGCAAGCCTTCTATTTATTCCTAATCTGGACACCAAATAAACTACTAGGGAACAAAAGAAAATTTGTGTCACTGGATTTTAAGGATTACAGAAAACATCTAATGACTTTTAGATACCTGATCTCTTGCCAATTCATTAGCACCTTATTTCCTTACCTAGTTAGCCTTTTAAGTTGAACTGAGAAATCAAAAGGACTCTAGAAGAAATGTCACTGAACATTGTAATGAAACTTCAAAGAGTTTGCTAGCATCTGGGCTAATTGTTGAATTTGCTAGTTAACAAATGATTTATCTCAAAGTTCATCAAGTGGGTCAGACACTGACAGACTATAGGGAGAAAGAGAGCAGTGGTTCACAAGATGTGCTTTTAAAATTTAACAATCATAGAAGGATGGATGCCCACTCGCACTCCTTTCCATATGCACCTACCCACCATTCCTCCCAGTCTGACATTTGCTATTTTCAACATCCTTACATACAGATACGCCTTTGCTTTAGGAAATTGATCACTGTCATCAGAGAGGCAGTCCTTGTTCCCAGCCTAATAGCAAATACATGCACAACACATACACACACACACACACACACACACACACACGATTCCTTAAATATATCTGCCCTTCGAATGATTTGGCTATCCGGCCAAATTCTCCAACTTCCACACATGCCCATTGGCCATAGATAGCTACAGAATTCATAGTGGTAGCATGCTATCTCACATGGCCTCAAATCCAGTCAGTGAGCTTTCTGTGCCACCTCAAACAGACAATGTTAAGTTTACCACACCTCCCTTATATGTTAGCTGGAGATACATACTCCATGAACCAGTGATTAAATTATCAGGGGCATTTTAAGTGGCGGCTTGCCATATATCTCTAGACACTAACCCCACAAAGAATATATCAGAGAGGGATCCCTGGGTGGCTCAGCAGTTTAGCACCTGCCTTTGGCCCAAGGAGTGATCCTGGAGTCCTGGGATCGAGTCCACATCGGGCTCCCTGCATGGAGCCTGCCTCTCCCTCTGCCTGTGTCTCTGCCTGTTTCTCTCTCTCTCTCTCTCTCTCACTCTCACTCTCTCATTAACAAATAAAATCTAAAATATATATATATATCTCTCTCAGAGACCTTCATCCCTGGGACTTGGTGCTCTTGGTGACATATTTAAGCTAGATTCACAATATCATGTCACTATGAGCATCAAAGGATGCCCAGCAAAAACGGATCATTCTGGGTGTTGGTCAACATGGACACCATTTTGCCTCGATACTATCAACTGCAAAGGTCATACAGGCTAAAAGTATTAGACCCGTGCCTGAGGTTGATTCCCAGCTCAGCTGCCCACTCTCTGTGTCATTGGGCATGATTTTCCACCTCTCAGTGCTTCATCTGCAAGACAGAAGGCATAATACATATTTCAAAGAGTTCTTTTTGAGGAATAATTTTAATACAATGATGTTATGTTTGAGTTAATATAATGTATTTATGTTAAAACTCATAGTGGTATGAATTTTCTATTAAATGAGCATAACAACACCTCAATGGCTCTTAACAAGGAATTTAGGAGGTGAAAAATAGTAATATGTGCAATAGTATGGGTTTTGCCTACTAGACCAAGTTGCTGAGAACATCAAATCTATGTCATGTTTCTTTTTTGGAGGCACAGAGTAAGCACAGAATGGGGAGCCATTGCATAATGTCTGTGTGTGGACATAAAATAATCATATATGTTTGATTTCCTTCACTGATTGATCTCCAAAGCAAGCTACACTATTCCTTTGCTAATTCTGTGGTGCAAAGAGGGAAGGGCAGTCTAGGGAAGGACTGAGGAGCGGGGAAAAAACAAATCAACTAAGGATGAGAGGGGCAGTATTACTGTCCAACTTCCAAGCCATTAATAAAAATGTAATAGATTATCAGGGTTTTTGGTAAGTAACAAAAGTCTCAATAGCTCTTAGTTATTGAGCTTGTGTGTACCAGCACTGTACTGAGCCTACATTTGCTCAAGAAATGCCCCTAATAACCTACTGGAGAAGTGCTATGAGGATTTGCATCTTACATACAGCGAAGGAGAAGGCACAGAGTATTCAAGAGCCTCATATACAACACTCTCCTAGGTGGATTAGAACCCAGAAGAGGGGGTCCAGGCTCTGGGCTTCTAATCACTGCTATGGTCTTTCCTGCTGAGTCATGAACTCACTCTTGTCTGTGATAAAAACTGCAAATGTTTTCCCTGTTTATTGTCTCACACTGCTTATGTGAATTTTTGAGGGGTGATGTTTTCATTTTGTAAGATAAAAGAGTTAATATTCCTAAAGACAGGAAAGAATATCCTAGAAAATAAAAATACTAATAAATGCCTAGAAAAATACTCAAGGATATCAACAGGAAGCTTACAGAAAAAGAATTGCAAACAGCCTATGAACTCAGCGACACTCGTGTTAAGAAATCCAAATTATGCATGAGAAAATTAGAGCATCAATGATGCTAAAACTGGAAAGAATTCAAATACCACAAGTATATTTAAATCAATGAGTTTACAATGAGACCGAGAAGAAGAAGAAAAAATTCTCACTGGTCACCTTTGGAAGGTGCTAGAGAACCAAATCATTATTTTGAAAATAGTAAATAAATGGAAACCAACCTTCTATCCTGTTTTTCCTTAGGACCTATAATCAAATACTGAAGAAAGGAAGTTTCCATTTGTAGAAGTCTCTTACCAAAAACTGAAAACAACATAATAAATTTGGAATGCCACCAATGTTTAACTCCTAATGAAATAATGCACCTAGGTAATAATTATCCATGACTACTAACATCATCAAAGAAAGATTTGGAGGCACAATAGCTTCACCTAGGAAGCAGTCTAGCCAAACCATGCAACCTGAATGAAAGCAGCTAGCTTACAGAAAATGCAGGGATAGGAATTTGCTTACACAACACAGGATACAATCAGCAACATCCAGGCTGTGGAACTGTCTGCAGGATAAAGAACCGGATCATCTTCAACAAATAAATCACAGGGATAATAATGAAGAGGGATGGGAACCTACAGATTAGAGAGACTTAAGAAACACACAGTCACTCCTAATGGATGAAAGGGATTTAGATGTTGATATACAAACAAGATGAAAGAAACAATTATGAGCAGTAATCTCAAAAAAGACTAGATATTTTCCAGTACAAAATAATTATTAACACATTTGGTATAATAATGACATTGTTTTATTTACAAAAAGGATGCCACCTTTTAGAGATGAATACTGCAGTATTTAAAGAAGAGATGTTATGGGAAGGAATTTACTCTAGTGGGGCCTGAGTGATGCATACAACCAGACTGGTAAGTCTTACAGCTGATTTATGCTTACCTAGGATTTCATTACCCTGTTCCCTTTACTTTAAAAATATTTTAAAAATTTTTTTAAAGATTTAATTTATTTATTCGAGATTGAGAGAGAGAGAGAGAGAGAGAGGGAGGGAGGGAGAGAGGGAGACAGGGGCAGAGACACAGGCAGAGGGAGAAGCAGGCTCCATTCCATGCAGGGAGCCTGACATGGGACTCGATCCCAGGTCTCCAGAACCACACTCTGGGCTGAAGGCAGCACTAAACCACTGAGCTACCTGGGCTGCCCTAAATTTTCCATAATAAAGTAAACTGGTTGCCAGATTTTTTAAAAAGCACATAGAGCAAATGTTTAACAAAGAAAGAAGATGATAAAATGGTAATAGTTGTCTCTAGGTGGTAAAATTATGTAGGATTTTGACCTCTTTAGGATCCATTATTTTTTGCTCTTCATGAGCAAGTGACACTCTTACAGATAGAAATGGGAAATTTGTTTTAAAAACACTTTTTTCCTATATTAAGCTTTAACCATTAGTGTTTTATTACTTAAACATTTGGGAAGCAAATATGTAAGATCTTAGGATTTACCAACCTGGATGGTGGACACAAAACCATTCATTTTATCATTGCCCTTAATTTAAAAAAATGTATGTATAATAAAATATTATAAAAACTGAAAATAAATGGACTGTCCTATTCTCTCTGTTAGGTCATATTGATTGCTTTCTCCAAAGTGACATCTAGAGGTAAAGAGTGTCCCAAAATTACTTTACTTTAACCATAAATCTAGGAAGGATTTTTGCAACCATTTTCAGGGAACTGTGTAAGAGATGCTAGGAATCTGCCCTCCAGGGAAGACCACAGAACAGCTCACTAGGAGTCTGTTGATCTATGTATTTTTAATTATTTTTTATTTTTAAAGGAATTAAGATATGACCTATAATTCATGACTTTGAAGGGATTTTACTGTAATAATGTTAAAGATTTAGTACCAAGTTCCAATAATTCAATTAAAAACATTTCAAAGAAAAGAACTGGACAGGATCACAGGAGCCAGACAGTCGAACTGTACTATTTTGCAGATGAGGAAAGTGGCTTGTCCAAAGTCACGAAACGATTGGGGTCAAATGAGTGACAAGAATCCAGCTTTCTAATGCTCGATTCCCATCTTTCAGAACTATGCCACCCTAAACAGCATCTTCCCAAATACTTCTATAATCTGGCACAACTACACACCTGCATTATATCTATTATCAAAAAACCAATAAGAACATATAGGACACAGATGGAGTCATGGTTTACATGGGGGTTCCTGAGAGGAGAACAAGGGGTTTATTTTTATATAGGTTATTACAGCAGTTTTGGGTTGATAGCAAACTGGAGCAGAAAGTACAGGGAGTTTTCATATGCTTCCTGTCCCTAAGCATGCACGGCCACTTCCATCATCAACATCCTGGACCACTGCTATATCTGCTACAATCAATGAACCATTACAATGATCCATCATCATCACTGAAGGTCAACAGCTTACCTTAGGGTTTCCTCTTGGTTTTACACATTCTATGGGTTTTGACCAATGTTTATTGGCAGGTCTTCACTGAAACTGTATTATAGTTTCTGTGCCCTAAAAATCCTCTGCACTCTATCTGTTCCTGCCTCCATTCCCTCTAATCTCTGACAATTACTAATCTTTTGAAATATTTCTATAGTTTTGCCTTTTCCAGAAGGTCATATAGTTTGAATCTCCTAGTATGCAGCCTTTTTCAGATTGCTTTCTTTCATTTAGCAATACACTTTTAAGTTTCTCCAGGTCTTTCAGTGGTTTGACAACTCCTCTCTTTCAGCACTGTATAATATTCCACTGTCTGGATGGACCTCAGTTTCTTTACCCATTTACCTACTGAAATACCTTAGTTGCTTCCAAGTTTTGAAAATTATGAATAAATCTCTTCTAAACATTCATGAGTAGGTTTCTGTATGGACATAAGTTTTCAACTCCTTTGGGTAAATATCAAGGAGCACAATCACTAGATCATCAAATAAGAGGATGTTTAGCTTTCTAAGAAACTGCTAAAGTGTCTTCAAAGTGGCTTCAAAGAGTGGTTGCAAGGTAAAAATCAGTAAAGTGAAAATCACATAAAACCAACATCATTCTTCAAAATATCTTAGGAAGGCAGTATGTTAACTGACAGATTTCAGAAGACACTAAGCTCTAAGTTCTGTGAGGGTGAGTAATCTTTCAGTAGTTCACCATATCTTTGGTAGCATTTCTAGTACCTAGCATGGTGCTACATAATAAATGCTCATTTCTTCGTTAAATGAACAGACCCAGAGGGGAAAATCTTTTTTTCCCATTTTGTAGCACATATTTCTTTGGTTGAACAATAAACAAAAGGAAGACTTGGCTTAGGTGCCCTGTAGTTTGAAAAGTAAGTAGTATTAAGGCACAGAACTTCACTCACACCAAATCCTTACCGTATAGGGGCATCAAACACTGAGTCAGACACCGAGGAAAGCAGAATTCAGCTTCTCTTACTCGGGAGCATGTGCTTATTGCATGGACAGAACCCTCTGTGCTATGGAAATGGTTCTCTGTTATTTGCCATGCACGTACAGTTGAATTTGCATAAATTAAATGCACATAAGCTGAGACTCCACTATAATTGCAAAACCATTGCATTGGAAAAAGGCTTTCACTGAAATCACATTAGAAACCAGAAAGATTAGATTTAAAAACATATTTAGCCCCATCAAGAGGTAGATTATGGAATGTTTATAAAACAACACAGATATACATTGTAGGCCAGCAAAGAGCCCGGCTAGGGAAAGGAATAGCCTTGTCACCTCAACAAGGAGAAGACAGCTGTCATCTAACTTCAAAACAAGGACTATGGAGTCCCTCAAACCTTTGAACCAAATTCTTGTTCTGCAAACTTGAAGCAATCCATCTACTCATCTGGCTTCAGTGTTCCATGCTGTGAAAGGAGAAAAGATTATAGGACAGGTCTTGTACCCTGCTTTGATTTTCAAAACACATACAAAATCATAATAACAATTCCTTAAACCTAGGTATGAAGTACTGGGAAATACAGGTTTGCTGATCCTAAACCTTCCAGAATCATCTGTTTTCCCACCATAACACAAGCTAAGTTACAACTCAATATTTATTAAGAACCCACAGAGTTGTATGAATTACATAATGGTGCCTCAGATAGCTGGCTATTATTTTTCCCTCACTTCTTACTAGGCAAATGTGAAGTTAAATTAGTCACTTATCATAAAGTTCTCTGAAAACATTAAAGTTGAAAGAAATGCCAGATAATTGTTCTTAACCATCTGGCACCAAGGGATGCTCATGGATTTACACGAACCATTTAGCTGAAGTCCAAAAACGTCTATCTTAATTTTATATCTCACTCAAAGTTCTAAGTTGAGAAATTTCTAAGAGGAGAAGAAGGTTTATTTTTGTTTAAACGGGTCAATCCTTAAACTTGTTCACAATTACACGAAAGCATAAAAATAATTTTACCTCTAGCCTCTGGTTTTAACAAATAAACTTAAGGCAATGTCACACACTCTACCTGTCAATACGCACATGCATGTACATGCACACAGACTACACATTGTAATGGTAAGCTGTGGTTGCTTTTCTAAACCATTTCACAGGAAGAGCCACACATCATCTTGCTAAGAAGCCAGCACAGCTGCCACTAAGCAGCTCTACTGTAATACCTCTCACAGTGGCCCCTCCAGCCACTCTGGGCTATTCTCTTCTCCTAGATGGAGCCCCTAAAAGCACAACTCCACTTATCTGGAATATTTCTACAACCTCTTCACTGGTCTTTAATCAACCCATCTTGGGCTGCTCCCACTCCTTTTTCTTTCTTTTTTTTTTTTTAATTTTTTTTTATTTTATTTATTTATGATAGTCACAGAGAGAGAGAGAGAGGCAGAGACACAGGCAGAGGGAGAAGCAGGCTCCATGCACCGGGAGCCTGATGTGGGATTCGATCCCGGGTCTCCAGGATCGTGCCCTGGGCCAAAGGCAGGCGCCAAACCACTGCGCCACCCAGGGATCCCCTACTCCCACTCCTTTTTCAATGAGGTTTTAAAAATAAGCCATTTCTACTCCTCAGCCTAAACTTTCCAAAGGTTTTCACTGTTTTTAGAATAGGATCTCAAAATCCTTGATGCAGTTTAGAAGATCTGAGATCTGGCCCATTTCACTGGTCTCACTGTGTGTTCTACACCTCCACCTCCTAACGTGCACCAGCCATACTGGTCACACTTCTGTTTGTGTGAAGCATCAACTATTCTCCTTCTGACCTTCAGTCTTGAATACACTGGAAATAGAAAGGCTGATCTTTCCTCCGCACAATCTCAAAAAAGGTATCAAAATAGACGTGGACTCTCTCCCCTCCCAGCACCATTCATGAGGAAGGTTGGTTCACCAGCCCAGGGAAGTTCCATATGTCCCATGGATCTCAAAGTAATGACCTTCCTTCAGTAGTAGAAGTATGTCCTGTTTCCTGGAACTGTATTTTCTAATAAGTTTTTCTCATTGACATATTATCTTTCTTATTCTTCCTTCCCCACCACAAATCTCAGACATTTCATTACACATTTATCGTTCCTGTGTGTATCAACTGGCAAACTGCATGCTAAACTCACTTCTCAAGCACGAATGGAATCAATTGAGCTACTCTCCTGGAACAGTGAGAAGAAAATTACTTATCTTTCAATGATTTTATGACAAGCTCCAGCTTCTGAAAATTACTGGATATTACTCTAAAAATAAAACATTACATATAATTGCCCCTTAGAATGGAACAAATCATTATATTAATTTGAAAAGTTATTTTGGAGATGGGGAAAGAGTACTTATTTGAAAGATAAAATTGCCAATGTACATGAAGAAGCTCAATTGGAGAGGAAATAGGAGAAATGGCTCCATGCTTTCTCAAAGTCATTGCATTAATGCTGCTCACCAACCCAATGCTGTAGTCTTCCACGGAGGGAATTAACATGAAGTATGCTGAAAGGAGAGGAGAGAAAGAACATTATAGGTGAGTGAAAAAGATATAAGTCCTATTCATAGCTATTGACTCTGTTTTTCTTCCTAACTTGATAGGGAGATTCTGTTATCATCCCCACTAAACAGGAGAGGAAAACAAGCAACTTGCCCAAAGTAGTAATGCTGGGATTTGTATTTAGATGGCTTAAATCCAGGGGCACCTGTGGCTTAGTTGGTTAAGCTGTCTTTGGCTTAGGTCATGATCCCTGGGTCCTGGATGGAGTCCCTCATCAGGCTCCCTGTTCTACAGGGGGCCTACTTCTCCTTCTCTTTCTGCCTGCTGCTCCCCCTGCTTGTGCTCTCTGTCAAATAAATAAATAATATCTTTAAAAAAAAAAAAAGATGGCTTAAATCCAGAGTCTACACTTACAACCATGGCACAACACTGCTTCTCAAGTCTTAAAGGAAGTCAGACAAAAAGGGATATGTTAAATATTACACTTTGACACTGATCTCCAAAGAACAGGTAAGTTAGCAGTTTCCAATAATGCAAGAACAGAAATGCACAAAAAATGAAGAAAACTAAGTCTTAAAGATCTTCTGACTGGCCCCAAATGATGCAAGATCTCCTGATTCCTAATCTGTAAGTGCCCTCAAAACCATGGTTTCTCATTTGGCTAATATATAGGTAGTACTTTTTTTTTTTAAGATTTTTTTTTCTATTCTTTTACTTATAAGTGACACACACACACACACACACAGAGAGGCTGAGATATAGGCAGAGGGAGAAGCAGGCTCCCCATGGAGAGCCTGATGTGGGACTCAATCCCAGGACACTGGGTTCACACCCTGAGCCAAAGACAGTTGCTCATCTACTGAGCCACCCAGGTGCCCCATAAGTAGTACCTTTCAAACACTTGTCTCTATGTTGACAAATGCGTGAGACATAAAGGATGGTTTGAGAGAATTAAGTACCAGACTATGTGCAATCATCAAAACATAACCTTCATCTGGATCATCACAGGGAGGGTAATGTCCATGAGCTCTGAGGCTGAAAAGTGTTCACCTGGATGAAAATCTAAAAGGAGGGGAAGATATGTGAAGACCTTTCTAGGCAAAATAAAACTCCTCCTAGGAAAGCCTGGAAGAAAGAACATTGTGCTTTCCAGGATCTTAAAGAAGTCCTATAGGGATGGAGTTATGCATTTTCAGGATGGAGCATTAAAACCATTATAATGGAGAAATAAATTGGGATGAGACCACATAGAGCCATGCAGGCTACATTAAGGAGTCAGAACAGATTACACACTCTGTAAAGTTAAGGAAAGAGCAAGATTTCTACCTTGCATGGTTCCCCTACTGAAACCATCCCACTACACCACACCCCTACCACTGAAAAATCAGACAAGAATCAAAACTGAGTGAATGAAATCTGTACAGGGTCAGACAGGAAGCCCATAAAAACAGCAAGTCTAGATGTGAAGAAAGAGAAGAGAAAAGGGTGCCCAAAAGGGGAATTTTACTTCCTAAAAAGGCAAGCAACTAAAGGGTGGCTCAGAGAGATGAGATCAAAAGATCTATCATGGTATGCTGAAGTCAGCAAGAGTCATGCTCCTTATCCAGGAATTTTGTGAGCTGGTTGTTAAATCATATACCTTGACGCCAAACATGTTGGGAATATTTACACTCTTAATCTTGGCCAACACTGTAAGACAAGGTGTTCTTTTCTGGAGAGCTGGTTTATCAGTACACCACCACCTATACTCACTGGTATTATTGCTGTTGTTGTTGGAAAATAACTAGACTACTACAAAGGAGTCATTCTCAATATTTCCCTATTACCTTATGGACTCCTTAAGTATTAAAGGCTAATAAACCTGAAAAAAAATCAGCGATGGTGCATTTCATCACTCCTTCATGTTGGCTGACTCACTCACAGTGAAGTAAATACTAAGCTGGATGAACCCTTATATCCTTGAATGTCTATTTGTGTAGATACACAGCTCAACAAAATGTATTAAATAAAAACAATACATTTCTTAGAAAGGCAGTAGGACTTGAGATAAATTTCATCTGTGGATCTTAACACTGCCCAAGGTATTAAATGCCCTTAAGATCCCTAAGGGAACTATAATTAGGAATTTTGAAAGTCTGTTTCAAATGAATAAAATTAAGGACACAACATAAAGATATGTTGCATAGAATTATAGAAAGTAAATATCCAGCCACTTTCCCTATTAATATTTATAACGGATCATATTTATTTAATGTTTGGTAAATGTACAAGGCATCCAGTCTCATAACACACTATACCCAGTTATAACTATTATCCCCATTTTGCAGATGAGAAAATTCAGGCCTATAAATTAGACAGTTTGCCCAAAATCATATAGCTATTAAGAGGCAAGAGCTCCCAGTTACTGATCCCATAGCAAAAGTTCTTAAAATCTATACACAGCTGCCTCACAAAGTTAAAGTCATTAGCTAATACTACAGAATGCAAATAGTAAAAAGTAATTAACTTTTAACTTTCAAAATTAATATTAAAATTAAACAACATTTACTAAAAGGCATAAATCTTGTTTACTCCCATTTTTCTGTCAAAATAACTGGTAGGCTCAGAATTAGTTTCCCTATTGCAAAACAAACTCTCTAAAGTGGCCTACAATACACCAATTCATCAAATTAGACAATACTCTTCATTATTTTTTTTTTACTCTTCATTATTTTTATAAAATATAGCAACCAGTGCTCACATCATGATAAACAATTGAAGCTGCTCATCTACTTTTATTCTATCTCACACGTTTCTATCCCAGCAAGCTGAGCAGTGCACATTCTGAGAGGTGACCATGTCAGTTCCCAAACCTGCTCATTTCAGTTATGCTTGTTTAAAAAAGCACATTTCTGCAGTATTTACTAGTAATATTATATAAATAAAAATATGTGGTAAAAAAAAAAAAGAACCCAGAACTTGTTTCCATAAAGAAGTTGAAAAATCACGGTAGAAATACAACTGTAACATAGTAGAACTTAGGAACTTGTATGAAAGATCCATCTATAAAATGGGATAGTTGATTGTGGGAAGGACAGAATGGTTGTCTACTTTGGTTCACTTTAGAATTCAAAGACTGAGAGCTTCATGGAACAAGTGGTGTTTGGTTTAACTTTAAAAAATTACTAGCATTTTACAAACCAGAAATCACACAAATTTAAGTTACTATGACCAATATGGACCATTAATAGAGTCTAATTTAGGACAATAAGAGTTTTAATTTAGAACATTTTACAGAGAACTATTGAATTGGAACAGAATAACAAGGGGAGAACTGCCAGTACTGGTAATTCTGATTATAGAGGTTTCAACTTGAAACCAGGGATTAGAGGATGAGCTTCAAGGGGGTTCCATTAACCTCTGAAATTTAAGCACAACATTTTCTTATTTCTATGTTCCTAAGGAGAAGGACCACAGTTTCTGATCCAAAATAAGACTTAGAATTGGTGACTTACAGACTTATTCCAAGGTAATTTTAGGGCTAGTGAGAAGTATGTTAGTTGTGATTTCCAATTTTATTTGTTTTTAAATGTCAATAATAAGTATCAGAAGTAATAGGCAGTGACTCTGGAAAGAAAATAAATGCTGTCCAGCATTTTTTTGCTGTCCAAATAAAATGGAGTGACCATATACTGCATTTAGAAAAATTCTGAATTGGACCTAAGCTAACAAGGACCATGTCACATGGTAATCAAGGGGAACAAATGCATTCTGTAACCAAAAAAGAGCATAACAAATAGGATACACATTTTCCAAAAGTTACTAACCAAGAATTGAAGTCTTTCACCCTGAAGGTATTTCATGCTAAAATAATGCATCACTGGAGAGTGAACTAATTAAAGATAAATATACAAATGTGTTTTAATAAACAACATCACTAAAGGGGGGGATTAACCTTACAGATGTATCAGTGAGCAAAGAGAAGCAGTGGTGCTTATCTCCAAAGAGAGAGTAATGGGATACACATGCTCATTCTAATACGCCCCAGAATTTTACTTTTAGTAGTGTGCTTCAAAGTGGTTGAGCTGTTAAATATAGATCATTAGTCAGTGCATGTTTAATTATATACCAGTATTTCTTGGAAGATTAAAAATGTCTACAGTTCAATTATCCCCACATAGCAGGTCCCCTTTTCTGTTCATTCAGCTTGTAACAATGTAGTCACAAAATATATTGTCTTAGATTAAAATCTGTTTGATAGTACCCCACAGGGCTGATTTCAAAGGGGAAAAATATACCTACTTCACTTCTCAGGGAGAACACAAGCTACTGCTTTGTATCTTTCTACAGTCAGTGGATTCTAGAGCACAGCAGTGACCCCCTCAGACCCTCCTCTTCATCACCAGTGCCACACAACTAACACACAGCTGGCTTTTCAAATCCAAG
This sequence comes from Canis aureus, assembly GCF_053574225.1. NCBI lineage: Eukaryota > Metazoa > Chordata > Mammalia > Carnivora > Canidae > Canis > Canis aureus. The sequence goes on from NC_135614.1 coordinate 55,682,438, forward strand.
TCATGCAAAATGGCTAATATTTCATATAAAAGATTTCAACTCTGGTTTTGAGGTCCTCTCTCCATATAATAAGCCTTTCCTCTTTAGAGATTTGGATTACTGTAGGTAGTTAACAAGCACAGTAACATTCTGATGAAAAACTAAGTGATCTTTTACAAGAAGAGACCATTCTTCAGAATAGAAAAAGAAAAGAAAAGAAAAGAAAAGAAAAGAAAAGAAAAGAAAAGAAAAGAAAAGAAAAGAAAAGGAAGAAAGAAAGAAAGAAAGAGAGAGAGAGAGAGAGAGAGAGAGAAAGAAAGAAAGAAAGAAAGAAAGAAAGAAAGAAAGAAAGAAAGAAAGAAAGAAAGAAAGAAAGAAAGAAAGAAAAAGAAAGAAAGAAAGAAATGACAGTGTTTAAGTCCTCAGTTTAAGGCAGAAGACCCAGAAAAAACAATTTATGGTGCTTGGAATAATTTACTTGATTACACGTACTACAAGTATTTTCCTTCATGTTTTTGTAATGAACCTGACCATGAAAAAACAAATTTACGTCTGTCGTCTGTCTCATTATGAGCTGAGCTCATTTGGTGCAGAAAACCTACAGTTTAATTGCTTGATTTAAATTTGGCTAGTAGAATGCATACAGAAACATTACTCTTTTAATTATGTTAATTTATAACTGAAAAACTAAATTTACAAAGGCAATAACATTAATTATTTACTTGCCCATTAAAGCTGAATATATATTACCAAGCTAATTGGTTTCATAAGTCTGCCAAAACATTAAAAACAAGTTTGTTCACTGATTTATATGGGAAGGTACACATATTCTCAGTAGGTTATTGGATTACATGAAAATATGTGTAAAATACTTCATCTATACAATATTCCACATATATTCTTCCTTTCTGGGTTAAAACACATTTTACAGTAGAAATAGAGGCAATGAACATTTATTCAATGTTAATTTTATCTCATACTATATATGAATTATCCAATTTAATCTCAGAACTGAATACTAACTAGCATTATTTCCTTTGTAAAGTTGAAGAAAAAAAAAAAAGTTTGGAGAGATTAAAAAGTTTGCCAAGGCAAGGACCAAGATAATCAAATTGAGGCCTTGCCCTAGAAAGAATCAACAATTTACCATTTATGCTCTATTGTTCTAATACCTGTTATTCACAGCATATGGGACACTTGCTAACTCAATATGATTCCCCAAGGAAAAAACTTGCTTTAATATCAAAATCAACTACTTCAATGAAAAAATTAATCATAACCTCATATGGATATTGGCATAAAAAACAACCATAAAGCACAGAAATTACAGATTAGTCTGTACCCCTAGTGACCTTAAATCAGAAAGGCACAAGGATAAAGTCCAGAAAATACACTTGAACCTTATCTCTACAGTAGGATTCAATATTAGGCAGGTTCCTCTTAGACCACAACTCAACAAGGGGATTACAAATTAGAGAGGATAATACCCATCTTACTACCCTCTTGGGTATAGTGTGAAGATCAAATGTGAAATGGGATAAGAAAGAGCTATGAAAATTACTGAGCATTATGCAAATCCAAGTGAGTACAATTAGTGTTAGACAGTCTTGCACCTAAGGAATTCCCATGGAATTTAGTCTGAATTTATATGGAGACTAAAATTTAACTATATTCTCATGTAACTTGAAAGGCTTCTAAAATTTCTCTAATATAAAATTTAGCCAGTATCTTGTCCAGCAAAAATTTCATTAATGTATCACCTTAACAAGGTACAATTAGCAGTTTCTAATTAATATGCAATAAAATAATTGTGAAATGTCTTCAAAAGGCTTTGGGTCATTGTATATTTTTGATATCCACCAAAAAAAAAAAAAAACAAAAACAAAACAAAATAGTAAGCATGTATTTATTCATGCATACTTTAAATCATACAACTGAACTGCTAATAGTTACAGAGCAATTAGGGCCATATTCATATGTAATTAAAAGTGAATGTTAGCATTTTCTAAGAGATTTAAATTATTCTTTGAATGTCCACAAGTGTACTGGAAGGAAAACAATATTCCACCTTAGCTGACTTCCTGAAACATTTCCAAACTTGGCCCAATGATTTTAGGAAATTTCTATAGCAGTTCAGGATGTATTATAGCATATTAAATTATGTCCTAATATTGCTGTGGAATACCTCATATCATTCATTTTGACGGAGTTTTGCTGAGGGCCAGAGGACTGAAATCATCTAATCAAGTTTAAATAACACCTTGAGGGGTACCTGGCTGGCTCATTAGTTGGGCATCTGCCTTTGGCTCAGGTCATGATCCAGGGGTTCTGGGATCGAGTCCTGCATCAGGCTCCCTGCAGGAAGCCTGCTTCTCCCTCTGCCTGTGTCTTTGCCTCTCTCTCTCTGTCTCTCATGAATAAATAAATAAAATCTTTAAATAAATAAATGACACTTTGGGTTTTTTTATTCAATATTTAAGCACTATTATGTTAAGTCTGTGGAAAGACACAGGGTATTTCTCAATAGAGGGAAGAGACATGTACACATCTTATATCCCTTACATTATTAAAATGGAAAAAAATTATTGTGTCAAACTATGAAATAAATACATGAATGCATGCATCCAGCATCTCTTTAGAGCCCACAAAGTGTTAAAAGAAATTTCAAATCCTGAAATTTCAAATAAAAGAAGTTCTTCAGAATGCCAAGGTATCTTACCACCACCACCCACAGCAGAATAACATTATTCAACATCAGAACTGGACAGGACATCCTATGGGCCAATATTTCACTTCTCATTTATGAAGTCTAGAGTAGACATGGGGAGCTGACAACTCAGCTAATTATTCTGACATCAATGGAATCTGGATTTGTAATAAAAAGTTCTTGAGATTCAACTAGAAGCATCTAAAAACTTACCAAATCAAGAAAATCCAATCCAATTATTGAGTTTTATATACTGATTTCTTTGAAGAATTGCACAGAAAACTTGTCATGAATTAAAGTAGTAAATATGGCCTTTGAGTGAACTACTAAATCACATTTTACTTGCTAAAACAGGTTGAGCATTGGTGAAAAAATAGCATTTAATTCAACATAGTTTTGCCTCCTTTGAATTATAAACATTCATCAAAGGAGAACTGTCGTAGAGGAAAATACACACACACACACACACACACACACACACTTAGTGGGCTCTCACTGAGTTCCTAAAGGAAATGTTGATTAAAACTCTGTGTATTTCTCTCGGGGTACCAGGCTGGTTCATTCAGTAGAACATGTGACTCTTGATGTCAGAGTTGTAAGTTCAAGCCCCATGTTGGGTGTAGACATTACTTAAAAATAATTAAAATCTTTAAAGTTTCACATATTACTCAATTAAACTATAATGGCATGCTGGAAAAGAAATAGAAAAAAATAGCCTAATAGACAAAGCACTAGCAGTGCAAAGGATCTATAGAATTGATGTAAAACTGATTTGCTAAGCAAATAAGCATCAACATTTGTTACACGTGTGACTTCTGAAAATTCTCAGAAACTGCTGAAATCTGCATGTATACATCAGCTGGCTTGAGTCACCAAACATCACAATATACAGAACTATTTCAGTTACGAATTGCTGTGTAATTTAAGCAATTAAAGTACACTTACCAAAATGCCACAATAGTAGGCTTCAGAAACTTTTGTTTTCAAATATAGAAGATAAAGACATTTATAAGTAACTCAAAGAAGAAATAAAGATTCATCAAAGGAGAACATCTCTAGCTAAGGCAAAGGCATATTCCCATACTCTGGGTACCATTTTTGTGCTAAAACAAAATTCTCTCCAACCAAACACACAGCTTTCCCTGGCTTCTCACCTAGAATATTCCTATTCTACTCCTGGCACATCAAAGAGGTAAGAGCCTATATTAAACAAGAGATTTCACTGCATGAACCCAAATAGATTTCATCCTGTGTATCCTAAGTTGATTAGATAGAAATGACACATGCTGCATCATAGGAAAATGTCTAATGGAATCTTCAACAGGCTAGTCCATCATCTGAACATTTCTGTTTAGACACAGAAAGAATTTCAGTGCTTTGCATCTAAAATCAAGGTAGACTGTGGCAATCCTTGAGCAATCTACTAGCGTAAGGGCTGCTTTGAAAAGATATTCAAAAATCTTATTAAAAAATATCAGAAAATATTCTTTAAAAAAAATCTCTCAAATACCAGCATAGCCTATCTTTATATCCTCCCTCCTTTGTAGGATGCTCAATTAATATTTGTTGAAAAATGATCAGCCAATTCCTAATTTATCTTTTGTAAAAGCTGTGGTTTTGATCTAATAGTCATGGCTAAAGAAAAACACTATTGTACCAGGGACAAATGAAGATGCTGAGTAATTACACCAGAATCATAATCATTTTTGGATTTCTAATAGCAAAAGGGAAAGTTCTATAAGAAATCCAAATACTTCATACTATCCATGCTATGGTAAAAAAAAAAAATTTAAAAACACATCCACATACACATGCATTAGAGACATCTGCTTATATGTTGGACATATTTCTCATCTCCTTGGTAATAATTAGAATTTTTGACATTCCCAGGTGATAACCATCTGATAAAGTATAAAAAAACCATATCACTTTTCATGCTTTTTCTGTTTTAAGCCAATCCTATTCTTTCCTAAGGGAATTAAGAAAGAGTGAGGGTTTTCATTGGCTCTAGACTGATCAATATAGTCAGTTGTACCATTACTTAACCTAATAATGCTCTCATGTGAACAAATCTGAATAAATACAATCATTTCAGATTTTTACTCCTTACCTTTTTTCCATTATTTTGTAGTATGTCAATGCATCATTTGGAGCCTGTTCTGCTTCAATATGGTGCTATGCAGATTAGACACAAGGAGTCGAAATATACATACAATTACATATATGTGAACATCTCCTTATGAAAAATATATATTCTTGTGAACTCTTTACCACATAAAAAGTTACAAAGTAAAAACTTACAACTTTCCACTGCTTATACTAATATAAAAAACAGAGAGGTATCTTAGTTATCGAATGCTGCCTAACAAATTATTAAAAACTTAGTGGCTTAAAACAACCACCATTCATAGTCTCACAAATTTCAGGGGTCAGGGATATGGGCACAGCTTAACTGAGTCCTCTGCTTCAGCATCTTTACAGGGCTCTAATTACAATTTTGGTCAGGTCTGGGAATCTCATTTGACACTCAACAGGGGTAGGATCCATTCCAAGCTCAGGTGTAGTTTGCATGATTCACTTTCAGGCTATTGAACTTCCCTGTCATGTGCATATGGTGGTTTGCTTCACCAAAGCCATCAAAGGACAGAGTCAACACAGAAAGTAGCAAGACAAAAGTTCCAATTTCTTGTTTTTTAACCATAGTGGTTACATCCCACTATGTTTAGACATACTATGGGTTTAGGAGCAAGTCACTAGGGCAGCCCATACTGAAAGGGAAGGAATCACACACAGAATACAGGAGCATTACACATTATCTTAGCTCTGCATACCATAGTGGGTCCGTAAACAAATATGGAAGTTCATTTTCTAGATGCACTGTGGCAATTCTGTTTTATTCATTTATTTTATTGTGGCTATTTTACCATCCTAGTACAGACCAATCTACTTTATTCTTTTAAATAGTCACATGCTACTTACTTTATATATTTAATTCCCAATGCTTTATCTTTTCAAATGTTTCCATTTCTCCTTGGTTTTTTGTCTTCAGCCCCCAAAATTATAGATGATCTTTTATTTGGGGGGTTATAGAAGACTACTTCCATCAGAAAACTTAATGTTACTATTTCAACTTACTAAGGATCCAGTAGACCCACAGAATGGCTCCAAACATCACAGAAAGGTACAAATATTTGTCAAGTTTATTTTATTCAGAAATTTCTACAGGAATGATATGAACAGACTGAAAAAGAGACCTGGTGATCCCACAAGTCCACTTGATTTAATTCAAACATAAGTTTTGATAAAACTGTAGGAAAATAAAAAAGGGAGCAGCTCAAGGAAGGACTTCCCTTTTCCTCAGGGAAGTGACTACTAATATATTCCTTCAAAGAATTTTAGGCTTTACACACTAGAGAAGGTACATAGTCTTCTGTCTAGGGGAAGGCAATTGTTCACTTGGTAAAATTATAGACTGGTTCCAAAGGCCCCATTTGGCCATTACCAGACCTAAGTGTCTAATTACAGACCTGATTTCACAAACATAAGTGTTCCTTCAACTTCATTACAAAAGTTTTTACTGAGAATATACTATAAGTCAATACTATATTAGGCACTAGCAAAAAGTTGCATGGTAAATAAGTTATAATAATTATCTGTGAGCTATGGAGAAATGTGTTTAGACATAAATCTGACAAGTAAACAAGAAAACTATAGTGCATATTTCTTCTCAGGACAAGATGGTATAAACCTATTTCTCCATGCTCCATTCATGCAAAGCACAAACTTAGAAATCCAGTGAACTGTAAACGCTGCTAGGAGAGACAACCAAAGGGGAACTCTGACAGGCAATAAAAAGACAGAAAGCAAGACCCCAGGATAAGAGGGACAGCACAATGGTCAGATATCTAATTTCCTCACTATACTGAAGAAGGAAGACCTTGCAGACATGGCATTCACAAGAACCCCCAATCTGGGGAGAGAGAGACCGAGACAGAGAGATAGAGACAGCGAGAGAGAAAAGTATCCAGGTAAACTCATTCTTCCCTAGAATCAAAGGAGGGTTTTTTGTTGTTGTTGTTGTTTGTTGTTGGTGGTGGTTTTTCTGACAGTATAAAGTAAACACAAAGCAAATGGCAAGGGGATCCACTGGGAGTCCAACCAAAAACAAGCAGCCAAGGGAGACATGAGCCTGAGACATCTTCTCCCCACCAAAATATACCAAGTCAGGGCACAGAACTATCAGGAAAAACAGCTACAGCAAACAGGCATGATCCAGGAAATCTCTCTGTCCTCTTAGGCCCTTACCCTCTCCCCTAGTCAGAAACCACCAGGATGAGTAGTCAGAACTAGGAAAAGGGAAACAATCACAAAGAGGCTCATATTGAGAAGCTGTTTTATTCCTGTGGACCCAATGACCCTCAATTGCCTACGGACACTGGGTAGAGATACCAAAAAGGGCATACCATAAACTCCTAGCTCCTCTGAAAAAGACTAAGTCGAGTAGTGAGGCAGCCCAACCTGGAGAAATCCCTTCTTACCCCAGGAATTGGGATGAGTGGGAATATCAGTGGTACCAGACAAATCAAGCAGAGCAGGGTATTACCACAAAGGCTCTGAAAATTCAGCCACCTTTGAACTATAGCCCACAAAATTTAACCAAGACTTATGTGCTAAAACAAACCAAAGTAACTGCCTACTAAATTAAACAATTAAACAGGACCTAGAGTCTCCTGACCTATTGACAAAACATCTAGGATACAATAAAAAACTACCCATCTTAGCAAGAAAATCAGAACTTGAATGAGAAGAGACCATCAAATGATGCTAACAAAAAGGACAAATCAAAGGTTGGAGTTGTAGGACAAGGATTTTAAAGTGGTTGTGATTAAAAAAAAAAAAAAAAAAAAACCTTCAACTATCAATTACAAATTTTCAAAACAGATAGGAAATCTCAAAGAAATTATAGAACAGAATCAACAGAAATTATAGCGCTGAAAAAAATATAGTAATAGAAACAAAAAATTCTGCGTGGATAGAATGGAAATGACAAAGGACAGAATCTATGACCTTGAGGGCAAATAACAGAATTCACCCCATCTAAACAATAAAAAAAGAATAGGTAAAAAAAAAAAAAAAAAAAAATGCCTCAGGGACCCAATACCTAAAGAGTAATGAAGAAAGGGCCAACATTTTTATTGCTGGAGTCCTGAAGTAGAATTGATGGAGTATATGGGGGAAAAAATAAAGCTCAAATTTCTCAAATTTGGGTAAAGATGCGAAACAACCTATCTACGAAGTAAGAACACTCTATACAGAGTAAAAAGATCAAAGAAATTAAGAATAAGACATGTCATAATTAAACTTGTGTAAATTCAATATAAAATCTTAAAAACAGCCAGAGAGAAGCATTACATTGCCTAGAGGGAAATATCAGGCAGAGTAACAGATTTTTCACCTGAAACCATGAAGGCCAACAGGTTTTCAAAAACAATTAACCGTGAAATTTCTATCATGCACAAAGATCCTTTGAGAAAAAAAAAGGGGGAAATAAGAACATTATAAAATGAAGGAAAACCAAAATATTTTGTTAGCAAAGATACCCTCAAAGAATGACTAAAGGAAGTTTCAAAGAGAATGGAAAGGAATAAGAAGAAATCTTCGAGTAGCAGGGAAGTATCAGGAAGAAGGATTAAGAACACAAAGATGGGATACAGTGAACTAGCCCTTTCTTAAGTTTCATCAACAAGGTGGAATAACATCTGAAATGCAAGATAATGCTATTTGAAAGTGGTAAAGTTAAAGAGACCAAAACAGAAGTGAAGTTCCCACATTTCACTCTAAGTGGTAAGACGCTAACAGCAGTAGACTGTTGTAAGTCTACTTTTTTCTGCGTATAATAATGAGACTACCACAAAAACTACACAGAAAAAAAAAACTACACAGAAAGATGCACTCCAACACACTATAAACAAATCAAGATGAAAAATTTTAAAAATAGAAAAAGATCAATTACACTATAGGAAGGCAAGAAAAAAATATGAAAAATAAGTTATAAAATGGCATACTTAAGCACTAAGTATTAACTTCTGAAAATTCCTATGCATTTAACAGCTTTATTAAGATATAGTTTACACATCAACCTTATCCTGTTAAAGCATATAATCCAATGGGTATTAGTATATTCAGAGTTATGTATCTATTACAGTTTTAAAATATTTTAATTGCTCCAAAAAAGCCCTCCAGACCACCTGGCTGTCTTTCCCCCAAATCCTCATCTTCCCTAGCCCTAGGCAACCACTAATCTGTGTCTGTAAATTTTCATATTCTGGAAATTTCATCATTGGCATTATGCAACATATCATCCTTTGTGACTGGATTCTTTCAGTTAGTGTAACAATTCCAAGGTTCATCCATGTTGTAGCATATATCAGTATGCTTAATTACTTAATTACTAATTAAGGTACTGATATATACAATAATATTCAGTACCTTAATATAAAGTATTAATATATTAATAATATATTAATATATATTAAGTACCTTAATAATATCCCATTGTATTGATATACTACTACATTTTATTCATCTCATCATCAGTTAATAAATGTTCAGGTTGTGTCTACTTTTAGGCTATTATAAATAATGCTATGAGCATTGTATAGTTTTTATAAAGACATGTTTTATGTTTTCATTCTCTTTGATATACACATACCTAAGAGTAGAGTTGTTGGATCATATGGTAACTATGTTTAACCACTTGAGAAAATGCCAAACTACTTTCCAAAGCAGATGTACCATTTTAAATTCTTATGAGCAGTGTGTGAGGCTTCCAATTTCTCCATATCCTTGCCAAAACTTGTCATTTCTGGGTTTTTGTTTTGTTTTGTTACTAATTATTGCCTTTCTAGTGGGTATGAAGCATTATCTTACTTTGGTTCTCATTTAAAATTCCCTGATGATAAGCATTTTTCATGTGCTTACTGGCTATCTTTATATTTTTATTCAAATAGTTTGACCATTTTAAACTTGCTTTTATCGTTGAGTTGCTATACTTCTTATACATTCTAGATACAAGTTCTTTTCAGATAGGAATTTAAAAAAATCTTTTTCTCCATTCTGCAGGTGGTTATCTCACTTTCTTTTGAAAGTATGTGTTTTGAAGCACAGAAGTTTCAAATTTTGACACAAAGCACAGAAGTTTCAAATTTTGACAATGTCCACTCTTACCAACCTTAATGAGCAGTGCTAGCAGTTCTAGTCACTGCAACAAGTGAAAGATATAAACAGCAGACAGATTGGAAAATAAGAGATAAAATGAAGAAATCTCAAGGAACCTCCCCTATTCCTCCCCCCAAAATACCAGAAGTGCAAAGGCATAGATTTTAAGATCTATACAAAAAAATCAATCACATTTCTATATGTTAACAAGAACATGCAGTAATTGAAGTTGAACACACATCATCATCTACAATCACTCCAAAGAAAATAAATGATGTGGCACAGTCTTTTGCCCATTATCTATATTTTTAAAAAACTACAATTTGCTGAAAAAAAAATTGAAGAGGTCTTAAATAAATTTTAAAAATACAGGGATCCCTGGGTGGCGCAGCAGTTTGGTGCCTGCCTTTTGCCCAGGGCGTGATCCTGGAGACCCGGGATTGAATCCCACATCGGGCTCTCAGTGCATGGAGCCTGCTTCTCCCTCTGCCTGTGTCTCTGCCTCTCTCTCTCTCTCTCTCTCTCTCTCTCTCTCTGTGACTATCATAAATAAATAAAAATTAAAAAAAAATACTGTATTCATGGACTGGAATATTAAATATAGTAAAGGTGAAAATTCTCCCCATATTCATCAGTAGGTTTAGCACAACCTCTATCAAACTCTAAGCAAGTTCTTTTTTTATAAACATAGGCAAGCTTATTTTAAAATTTAATTGAGAAGACAAAGGCTCTTGGGTATCTAAAAAAATGATGAAGTAAAAGTAGAAAGAATTACTCTACCTTACAGCAAGTCTACTACACAGTTATAGTAATCATGACAATGTAGTATTTCTGGGGGGATAGACCACTGATCATCAGCACAGAGAACTCAGAAAAAGATCCATAGAAATAACCTTAACTGATTTTTGACCAAAGCACAACTAAAAGGTGTGGGGGGATAGCCTTTTTACCAAACATTACTGAAACAATAGAATATCCATAAGAAAAAATAATCTTGACCTAAACTTCACAATTTTACAAAAATTACTCAAAATGGATTACAGCCTGAAATGTAAAACAATTCTGTAAAACTTTCAGGAAAAAAGGAAAAAAATCTTTGGAGTCTATGATGAAGAATAGTTGGAAGAAAGGCAGGCAGGGACAAGAGGTCCTCTACCATAAGAAGAAACCACCCTTAAAATGATTTTTATTATCCTGGAAGGAGCCCTCCACCCTTGCCCACATGACAGATAGATGATAAACATTTTACTGGGTGACAGGCATCTGGAGGGTTAATCAGATTAAACAGCCTGCCAATAAGCCCCCAAAATTCCGAAACTTAGAGACTCCAGTGGCAACCCTCTTGAATCCCTTCCCTCTTTGGGAGTTTTGTATTACCACTCAAACATTACTATCAATCAACTTTGCTTTGCTGCCCACCGTCTTCATTTGGCTGCCACTTCATTCATTGAAGTGGTGTGACCAAGAACTGCGAACACTGGAGGAAAGAAATCCTGTGGATTTCTGGGACAGGGAGTTCTTAAACAGATACCAAAAACACAAGCCATAGATGGAAAAATTGGTATGATGGACCCCATTAAAACTAATAGCTTTGGATACATGAAATTACATTTGAAAGAGGATTGAAAGACAAAGGATAGAAACCACCTATCCCCCAAAAAAGACACATATCTTAAATATAAGTCTCATAAATAAACAGTAAACACACATGCCAGAAAATACAACTAGAAAATGGGCAAAAGACAGTTATTTCACCAAAAAAGGTGTACAGATGGCAAATAAGCATATGAAAAGATGTTCAACACCATTAGCCATTAGGAAAATACAAATAAAAGCACAATGAGGTAACACTTAGACATGTATGAGGTAGCCACAAATAAATAAATAAAAAGGTGACAATACTGAATTCTGGCAAAGATGCTGAGGAACTGAACCACTCAGACATTGCTGGTGGGATTTTAAATTGGCATGGCTACTTTGGAAAAACAGTTTTGGGTTAAAAAACATTCAACATACAACTATTACATGACCCAGCAACTCTCCTGGGCATTTATCTCCTTTATATACCTTGCATACTCTAGAGAATTCAAAACATATGCTCATATAAACTCATACATAAATATTTACAGTGGCTTTGTTGGTAATAGCCCTATTGGTAATAGCTATAAGTAGCTATAAATTAGAATCCTAAGGGACTAATGGTTCTACAAACTATGGTACATACTGTAGCATGCTACTCAGCAATGAAAAGAAACAGTAATAAAATGAATATATCCAACAACTTGTATGAATCTATAGGGAATTATGCTGAAATAGAACCAATCACAAATGTCTCAAACTATAGGATTCAATTTTTAATTAATTAATTAGTTAACTTATAGAATGACTATGTAAGTGGGAGGAGGGGCAGGAGGAGAGAATCACAAGCAGCCTCCCCACTGAGCATGGAGCCTGACACAGGTCCATCCAACAACCGACCCTGAGATCACGACCTGAGCAGAAATCAAGAGTTGGACACTCAACCCACTGAGCCACCCAGGTGTCCATATATGATTCAATTGATTTGAAATGACAAAGGTTTTAGAAATGGAGGACAGATCAATAGTTACCAGGGGTGAAGTACAGGGGGCCATGGAGGGAACAGGTTATGGTTATTTTTAAAAAATATTTTATTTATTTATTCATGAGAGACACAGAGAGGGAGGCAGACACATAGGCAGAGGGAGAAGCAGGCTCCCTGCAGGGAGCCTGATGCAGGACTAGATCCCAGGACCCCAGGATCACTATCTAAGCCAAAGGCAGACACTCAACCACGGAGCCACTCAGGTGCCCCAGAGGTTATGATTATAGAAGGGCAACATGAGGGACTATGGGGAGGGTGAAACAGTTCAGCAAATGTTGTGGAGCTGGTATATGAACTCATTCATGTGATCAAACTGTACAGAACTTAGTGTATGCATGGACACACACACACACACACACACACACACAAATGAGTTCCAGTTAAACTGCAGAAGTCTAGGTAAGATTGCCTATATCCTTGCTGTAAAATCATACTACAGTTTTGAAAAATAACACTGGTGAATGGAAATGGGCAAAGTGTACAGGGGATCACTGCGTTGTATCTTTTTTTTTTTAAGATTTTATTCATTTATTCATGAGAGACAGAGAGAGAGAGAGAGAGAGAGAGTCAGGGACACAGGCAGAGGGAGAAGCAGGCTCCATGCAAGGAGCCCAATGTGGGACTCAATCCCAGGACTCCAGGACCACGCCCTGAGCCGAAGGCAGGCGCCAAACCGCTGAGCCTCCCAGGGATCCCCCACTGCATTGTATCTTATAACTGCATGGGCATTTAGTTATCTTCATAAAATTTTCACATATAAAAGTAAACTACAATTTCCCAACGATAATACGGTGAAGTGCTTCAAGAGACACAAGGCCAGGAATGTTCTCTTTTGCTACCTTACCTAGAATTTGGCACTATCTAGAATAAGGTAAGAAAGGACAATTGTTTTTGTTTTTTTTCCCTTTGAGGCAGTAACTCAAAGCTGAAAAAGACACCCAGATGTTTAATGTAAGAAGGTATATTTAAAATGACAGTGAAAAGTTAATCTTTCTAACTTCTAAAGATTAGTTGTCTTTTAGATGCTTCACCCTGAAGCCACACCATGGAAACCTTACAAATCATGTCAAAACGTAAAGCTGCTTCTTTACTGCCGACACTCACAGCCAATCCTCTGTCCAAGAACAGAAAGTGACCTGACTGAGGATGCCTGGGTCACCCAGTAGTGGTAAGACACAAAGAGAGATGCCAATTCAGGGAAGAGGAGTTCTTAGAAAGCATAGAATGGCCAGAGGCATGCGAATGAGTCAGGAGGACGAATGAAGATCTGAAGACGCTGATGAAGAGGGGAACATGAAAAGCCTCTGCTGATCTCGTATTGGAAGCATGTAATGGCAGTTGTTGCTGAACTATTCTTCTATTTCAATAATAAGAATACGGGACTGGGGTTATAGACATCAGTTACTGGGAAAGAAGGAAGAGGGCAATGGATTGTGCTCTGAAGTACCCATCTGGAGGGCTTCCCAGAGCACCAATGTCTGAGATGGGTCTTTAAGGACAGGAAGGAGTTTGCCAGGTGGTGACTTAATCTTACTACCTCGTTTCAGTATGGCAGTTGCTCAAGCCCAAATATTATTGGAGAGAAGTCACATTAAGCCACTGATGTATCTAGAATCTGCTTCATTGGCTTCTGTAACCTGAAGATCCCGAAAAGATCCAAAAGAGGGAGTGAGGGGAGAGGGAAGGGCCATTATCCAAGTGTTTCCATTGACTTTTTCTACCTTTAATCCTTTTTTCCTTTCAGGCATGGTCATATTATGTAGGTATTCCACTTCCCTTCTGGAAAATAAAACATGGACACTCAGTGGTGGGAAAATGACTTGCCCAATGTCACACCGCTTAAAGTGGAATATTTAAAATGCAGGTTGGACTCCAGACTCTATGCTTTTTCCAGGACCATCACACTGGGACTATAAGAGATGTTATTACAGGAAGGGATAGGTCATATGTTTGATGCATAGCAATTAAGAGAACAGGGGTGAATGGGAGCTGAACCAAGGCCCTGAGCACAGCAAAAGGGAAAGGATGGCTCAGAGAGAACTGAAGGTGACCTTCACCTAAGTTACATTCTGTCAAGATAGATGACACTTCAAATGCATCCCAGAAGAGCAAATCTAGGGAGTCCAATACTGCTCTTAACATAACAATGTATCATGGTGAAGTAAACAGGATTTGGAATCAGACCAGCTGGGGTTCAAAACTTGGCTGTCTTGGAACCAGCTGTACCAGGTTCTGTGAACTACAACGCAACCTCTTCACCCATCTTTTATTCCAGCCATGGCTGGCACCCTCTCAAGCAGCCTTCAGCCAGCTTTACAGTGGTACAAACTGGCAGCATATTACCTTGGGCCCTGGACACCATGTTGTTCTCAATACCTGTCCCAGCACTTCTCTGACACCATGCTGGGGAACGCCAATGAAAAACTGCTTGGCCCTTGGAAATGTACTATGTGAAGTCAGTGTAGGACAATAGCTCATGAAAAAAAATGTTTCCTTTTCATCCTCAAGGTGGATGGTCCTGAGATACCTGTCCTAGAGCCCGTCATGACATCCTTCTGACAAGACCAGGCAACCAACTTCTAGTACTGTCCAAATAAGTAACATTCCTTATACTAATTCTCTCCCTCATTCCTTGTCATTCCACTCCTCCTCCATAGAATTTCCCAAGGAAAAGATTCACATATCAGCCTTTGTCTCTGGTGCTGTTTTCAGCAGAACACAGGCCAAGAAACTAGCTGTGCAGCTTCAGCAGCCTTACCCATTTTTTTTCTGCCCCAAGTCCATCAGAATTCCACTGTCATATTATCATTGTCCGTATCAATAGAATTTTTTCACCTCTCTATTCAATAACTTTCAACAGGTTAATTCTAAACCCTGAATGCTGGTGATCCTGATCCCTCCTGACCTAATGGCAACAGTCCAGTCTAACTTTCATCAATGCCCTACATTCAGTCTTTCATCCATACCACAAGATCCTCTGTGTCCACTGGGCTAGGCGCTTGGGCTACCATCAGCATATGCATGGTCACTGAGTGCCATGTTATTTACATTATGGCTGCAGGAAACAGACAATAAGTAAGTAATTAGACAAACCAGACAATTTCAGAGAGGACCAAGGCCATTAAGACAGTACGCCCATTTGGTCGTGTCATCCCTCTACTCCCCGTCCTTGTTGTCTTCTTAGGCTCTGATAAGAATGTCTCTATTTACCTGAATCCTACCACTGTTTGAGACCTAGCAAGTCCTCTTTCTTCCAAGAAATGTCTCTTAAAACCTTCCTCTTCTCCAGTCCAATCCTTGGTAACTTTTCTCTCCTCTAAGGTTTTAGACTTTACAGGCCACGTTCCACAGAGTCTCTAAACAGCTCCTTCCCCCTGAACATACAGGGCTTTCAAGCGAGGAGTCATGAAGAGAACAGTTGTGGCTAAAAGCACAGGCAAAATTGCCTTCTCCTCTTTCATTTCTATATCTTGGCTGCTCATTTGGACGATATGCTCTTCATGGGTAGAAAACAGGTCTCATTCTCTTGTATTTATCACAGCAGTAAGCAACAACAGCTGGATCCCTAATCTTCCCAGCCAGTTGATCTGTCCAAGGATAGAACCTTGGGCAGCAGTGTGATGTAACGGAGAGGAGATCAGAGGAGATACAGGAGGTAAGTCACCTGCTCCCTCCAGAATTTTCTCCAAACTAGGCTTTTGAATTTCATTTCTGAAATGAGACAAAAGGAAAGGTGAGGGCATTATGGCCCTTTCTTATGAAATTTTACAGTTCAAGAGGCATTGAGGGGAGAAGTAAAAAACGAAGGCTGTTGGTTAGACATCTGTTTCAATGGAATTTTTTGAGATACAATTGATAAATCACATGAATTTATGTTGTACAACACCATGATCTGGTATTTGTTGATCAACGAGATTTATAAAGAAAGAATTAAAAAAAAAAAGAAAGAAAGCATTCTACCAGTTAATAAAAATTGAAAATGCTGATATCCGATGATCACCCGATGATATAGAAATGAATCTTCCATCTCCAAGTTTCTACGGAGAAGTTATTCTAAAACACATTTTGAGGTAGCTTGGAAGAGCACCCCAATGCATGTCCCCAAATCTGTTAAATCATCTATGTAATCATCCAGATAACCCATTAAATATTTCTTGCTTTTGCTTTTTATTTTGCCTTTACTTTGAAAATGAATTTCTCTAGTTCCTAGTTTTCTATTTCTTATCAATTATTTAACAGCAGTTATTTCTTCTACCACTACCTGGTAGAGCTCAAATTTATACGAATTCCTACATTTTAACATCACTCTCTGAAAATAGCTTTATTTTTCTACTCAGGGGTCCAATTCACTAATATGCGTGCAATGTGTTCATTTTTAGATTTTTTTTCTGCCCATCCTTTAAGGCAGAAACTAAAACTATGGGAAATCCTGGTTCTCAGGATACTCGTTCTATTCTGTGAATTTCAACACATCCTGTAGCCAGCTCTATTGGGTTTCTCTAGTCTGTAACAGCAGTTAGGCAGTGTAAGGGTATAGCAAGACAGAGCTGTAAAGCACCTGTAATCTATAGACATAACACAAATGGTGCTTGCTCCCTCAACCTCAATTAATAGATAAAAGAACTTTCCTTGCAAAGAAGGCCCCTTCTTCCTTTTACTTCTTTCATTATGAATACTGAAAATAAAAAAGTTCACATTCTAGACTCAGGTTCAGATGTGGAAAAAATCATCTCTCTAGCTTTGCTACTCTGAGGAAAGCTTTAGTTCAACCTTAAAGGGTCAAGCCTGAAAAGAAATAAGTAAATCCTAAGAGAAATTGGGAAGCAAGCCTCTAGGATGCCAGCACAATACCTAACAGATTTAATTAACCTCCTGTCTCTGTCTCTTTTACTAGTTGTTTGTTTTTTCTGCCCACCCCACCCCCAGTGTTTTTTGTTTTATACTAGTTTGGGCAGTTATTTTTTTATTTTTTTTAAACTCCAAGGTCCTCAGATAAAGGCCAAGGATTATGTGCTCTTAGCCTTAAAGAATAACAGATAAAGCAGTCTGTACAGTCTGGAATAATATGAACTCTTGAAAACTTTTATTAAGAAAACATAATATTTTTGCAGGGAGTACAGTTCTTATGGACATATTTTATAGGAAATTTTATTTTCTACCAACAATCACACAAAAATTAAAAATGTGTCTATATAAGACTAGTGTTTTGGTTTGGGTGAGAATGAAGTCTTGAACAGATTTTAAATCAACTCTTCTGAAAGTCCATACATAGTACAGAGACACAGGGAGTGTTTGTCGTGGTGGCTGTTTCTTACAGCTTTTTGTTCCCAGAGAAACATCGTGACACCACCAATTTTCTACCACCATTAAGTGCATTTAACCAAAATTATTATAGGTCACTCATTTCTTGGTATAAAAAAATATCTCCGGTTTTTATACTTATAACACCCAGATTATACGTATTAAGACTCACAGCTGTATTCAGGCTACAGTTGAATCCACTTTGAATTCATCATATTGCCCCCACTTCCAAACAGACTTCTTGATCTTACTATTTCCATTCATTAAACCAACATATATTCCAGCATTAACAAAGCTATATAATTTTCCTTGCCAGGACCTATTCTC
The DNA here is from genome assembly GCF_053574225.1 of Canis aureus. Classification (NCBI taxonomy): domain Eukaryota; kingdom Metazoa; phylum Chordata; class Mammalia; order Carnivora; family Canidae; genus Canis; species Canis aureus. Next base: position 55,700,593 of record NC_135614.1, read on the forward strand.
CATATGCCCATTGCCATCAGTGTCACTCCCAAGAAGTCTCTTATAGAAAACATCTTTAAAAAAAACAAAATAAAATAAAACAAACTACATATTTGAATGACCTCAGATATGACTTAAGTAATCCTCTCTTCTATCATTTTACTTTGGGTCTACTACAAGTCCTCTGGCCTCAGAGGTAGGGATACTTTACCTCTAGAGGTTTGTTCCAAACCTTCTCTATAATCAAGCCATCCAAAAACCCAATACCAAAGAAATCTCACCTTCAATTCTTATCAGATTATATTCCTGCTCAAAATTTTTCCATAGGTACCTCACTGTGTACCTATGGAAGCAGTATGAAATCCTTACTACTTCATACCGTATTCAAGACTCTGTAAGGATCTGACCCCAGATTTCCCATCTATTCTCACTTGCCACTGCTTCTATTCCTGCCCACTCTATAGTTCAGGAAGTTACTTAAGCAGGCAATTGGACTGCATAGTGCTCCCAAAATCTAACTTTTAAAATTATTTAAACTATAAGCCCAAGCTAATAGTTCAGGATAATTTTTCTGTAACAAGAGTTTCAGTTTCACATAGGATTTTATTTACTAACTCGGGAGCTTCGTGGTAGAATATATGACCTGAACGGTTTTGTGACAACCATATGCGTAAAGATAACCAATGGTCTAAGAACATCTCAGCACTCCTGGGGAGAAGAGCCAAGTTTGGGGTCCATTAGCAACTGAAAAGGAGAAAGCAAGAGAAACAAATGATAAAAAGCCAGTGAAGTGGGAAATGATTCAAAGATTGGTTGAAATGACAGGTGTGCAGGTTTTCTTTTCTACTGACAATAACCTCAAAAACAACTTCTATTTATTGCATGGGAAATATTTCCAGGCTGTGTGCTCCTAAACCTGTGAAGTAGAGTTATTGCTTCTTTGTTTTGCAAATGGAGTTCAGGCTTAAAGAAGGCAAAGCCCTTTGCCATCACCACAAAACAGCTCCACTTCAAAGTTGGGATTTGAACTCAAAGCAGGTTGCCTCCAAAGTCTGTGGGGCTTAAAAATAGGAGACTCTCTTACCTCGCTGGCCTTGCAGAGCCACGCCAACACAAGCATGAAGACAGCCGAATCCAGATGGTGCTCCCTGCCAGCAGAGTCTGATGTCTGCTCATGTTTGCATTTCTAAGACACCTCTTCTGACACAACTTTAAAATAGCTCGATTCAGATTCCCCAAGCTTTCTCCCCCAGCTCTCCAGTTATTAGTTCTGAAGGGCTGCGTCCTCAAAATGCCCCTCAAATTTCTCTACAGGCACACCTGCTAAGGAGAAATGAAATAAACTTGCACTCCCTTTCCTGCTCACTCTCTCTTTCTCCTTTGGGAAACCATGTTATTAGTTTATTTAACTTGCATTCCTCTAGCCAGGTTGTGGTTTTGCTTGTGACACCTAGTCATTTTCAGCTGGGCCAGCAATTAGTGGAATCTCCCTTAATACAACGAGACAATTTTCTTGATTTTCAAGATAACACACACACTTGTAGAAATTTAGACACTATGGGGCAGCATAAAGAAGATAATAAAGATCATCTACAACCACCCTCACATTTTGCAGTGTATACTCCTAATCTTTTGTTTCCATGTGTAGGCAATAGATATTTGTAAACTAACTTTTCTCATGGCAAATCTCAAAAACACACAGAAGTACGCAGACTGGTATAAAGAAATCCAATGTGCCCATCACTCACCACAATTAATATTAACCATGGCCAATCTCATTTCATCTACATTTCTACCATTATCCCCCTTCCTTGATCCCAGACATCATATCATTTCAACTGTAAATGTTCCATTATGTATTTGATAAAGTAAATGTGATTATGATTATGATTATCATAATCTAATACTATTAGTTTACCTGCAAATTTAACAATGGTTCCTTCATATCATTAAATATCCACTTTTAAGGTCCATATTTCCAATTTTTCATGCATGTTTTTAGGTTACTTGTGTGAATCAGAATACAATTTAGATCTACACATTGCTATGGGTCAATACATGTCTTAAATCTTACCTCCTGAAAATGTGTTGGTGGTGGTGGTAGGGAGTAGCACAGGCATCTCCAGGGAGCTTGTCAACCTCACCCTACCCCACCCCACTCAGACCAATCAAAGCAGAATTGCATCTTAACAAGACCACAGGTGATTTACATTCACATGAACTAAAGATTGAGGCTCACTCACTGCTTTTACGTCTCATTTAATCTATGGCTTCCCACTCTCACTTTGTCTTTTTTTTAAAAAAGATTTTATTTATTTATTTGAGAGAATGTATGTTCATGCACATGGAAAGGGAGTGGGGGAGAGGGAAAGGGAGATGGAGAGAGAGAATCCCAAACAGACTCCATGCCCAGCAGAGAGCATAACCTGGGGCTCATCCCATGTTCCTGAAATGAGGACCTGAGCCAAAATCAAGAGTCAGATGCTCAATGGACTGACCTACCCAGGTGCCCCTATTTCATAAATCTTTCTAGAAAAAAAACTAGCTTGCAGATCTCCTCAAATTTTGCATAGTGTAGCTATTACTAATATTATCCTCATGGTATTCTTTAACTGGTCCCTCTGTCTCCTGTGTTTAATTTAATACAAATGAGGAATTTATCTAAAGGCTTGATGAGAATCAGGTTCAATTTTGGAGAGAAGGAATACATAAATGGTGGGACTTTTTCTATCAAGAGGCACATAAAGTTTGGTTGCCCCTTTTTTGAACATTAGTAATCTTAATGATCTTCTGTAGATCTGTTATATCATTAGGCATTGTTAAATGGTGATATTCTATCTTCCTCTTGTACAGCGTTACCATTTCCAAGAGCATCTTTTCCTTATCAGCTATTGGATTCCTCTGAGGCATCATCTGTATAAGAAAGACAAGATGACTGCTTGCTTCTTTCCCTTTATTAGTTTTCAGAATGAGTTGGTTCTCAATCATATTCCAAAGGTGACCAATGAACTTTTGGGATATTTTTAGCATTCTTAGGAATGCATGGATTTAAACATATTTGATATTTTCCAATCACCCCACCTATTATCCTTATAGAAGCTAAAATCCTTCTATCTTTGGCTGGCAAGAGCCTTTTTAAGCAGGGTCCTCCTGGCTTTCTGACGTATTGTCAGGAGCCTTTGAGAGCGGGCCTGCTTTCTGGTACAACAAGATGCTGTACATTCAGTTCACACATTTTCTGCCTCAGACCTGGATCCCTCACATCTCCAAGAAGCCTGACTTAACTTAATGGCAGTCATTTTTTTCTAGCTCTTTTCAGAAGGCAGACCGATTAAATATGTTTTCTTTCCAGAGAAAGTCATCTTAAGTTCAAAATGATACTTACAAATAAAATATCAGAATGATTGTGATTTTATTTAAACCCATCTGTCTTAGAGCCATTTTTCATTTCTCATACGTCAAATACCCTGGATCTCAGTAACATCAACATAATTCCTCATTTGTCCCTAATGATGGACTTTGAGATTGTTTCCTGTCTTTTGTTATTACACTATTGCAATGAATAGCTTTTTGTTTGTCTCTTTATTGTTTGGCAAATTTATCTTAGGATAGGTTTGAAGAAGTGATTGCTGTATCAGATGATAGGCAATATATATACTAATGAGATGCTATTATAAGTTAGTGTATATTTTTACATAATATTACATCGTGAACATTTTTCTACATCATTAAATATTCTTCAGTTTCATTTTTGATGGCTATGAGATGGTCCCTAAAAAAAAAAAAGATGGTTTTAACAATCATCCATGTAAATAAGCCATTTGCACTATTTCAAACCTACTTGGTTATGAGCTGGTTTCCACCTTTGCTTGAAGAAATTGCTTGGAACAACCTTTTACTCTAAGCAGGTATCAGTTATCACATCCCATGGATACAGCAACAAGAATACTTTCAAAAGTTACCTTCAAAGAAAACCCAATTGATATAATTGAATAGTGGATGAATGGCAGCCCTCGACCTCAACTTTATGACTAATTCTGATGGATGAATCTACATTGTCCTACATTGTCATTTCTAAAAGTGAAGCATTAGATTAGGTGATTTTATAAATTTCCTTCCAGTCTTAAAATCAAATATAATTCTAAGGAATTTTGAATGCTTTAGCATTCTTTAGTATTCTTTAGAAGTCAGAGCTGTTATTCTACCTATTTATTCTTTTTTTTTTTATTCCACTAAGCATCTAATATCATGCTTTACTCATGGCAAGTTTTATTTCCTGCATGCTGAATTAACTTTTCAGACTCCCTCCTGGCTACTGAACTAGACTGTATGGCTCTGAGTCTAGAAAAGATTCATGCCTAATTTAAGTACTACAAATATTTACTGACTGCCTCTTATTTACAAGCCATCATGCTTGTTCAAATCTAATTTTTAGATAAATTAAGCCTGTTAGAGGAATAAGTTCACTATAAAATATATAGTCGAAAAATTGTTCTCTGAAACATCCTCTTTATCATCTAAAAACAGTAGAGGTACCAGAAACAGGTAGTTCTTTAAAACTAGGCCACTAGGACTGGTTGAACATAGTTAACAATCTTCAAACCCATATTCATCTGCAGGAAGAAATTCATCTTTAACATAACTTCTAATTATGTCCCTGCTCTCAATGGGCTGCCTGACGCATTAACTGGAAGCAGAGACAACAATGATAATCTAGGGCCTTCAATAAGCACATTTCTAGTTTTTTTCTGACGTCATTTGGAAGAGACCCAATTTAGAGGTGCCCTGCACAAATAATCAAAGACACAGTCACACTGCAATGAGGAGTATCTCCATAATCCATCTTTCAGAGGTCTGGTCTACCCTGTCTGTCTAGTGTCTATCAGACACCACTTTATTTTGTTCTTTAAGAAAATAAAGGAAGGAAAAAAGAGAAAAAAGAAAAGAAATAGCCTAGGGGCTGAATCCTTCTGTGATGGGGGTGGGAATAGATAAATGGAAGTTGGCACTGCTACAGGCAAAGCACTGGCGAAGGGTTTTTCTCACACATCACTGGAAGGCACACATCTCCCAACTCCTTTGTGCATAGAACTCTTACTTTAAAATTTAGACTCCTTCTCACATATAACAGGAGAAAGGAAAAGTGGTCAAAATAGCTTATTTTTGAAATATACTAAGTGAGGAAAAAAATAAAAATAAAAACAAGGATGGTGGCTAGCATGTTCTAGCTTAAACTATATTTGAGACAAGAGAATCTGGCCCAGATGCATATTTTTATTCTATTTTAAGATAAAAGAAAAGTCCAGTGTTGCCCTATGTGTATTCATAATGTAACAGAGAATTCCATTTATGGAAAATCAGAATAATTCAAGGTAATATTTACTTGAGAAACACAAATACTATCTAGAAATCAGAAATTGTCTAGAATAATAAAAATGGAAAATGAATATAGATATATCAAAAAGAAAGACTTTTAAAAATGCATTTTTTAAAGATTTTATTTATTGGAGAGGGAGAGAGAATGTGAGAGAGAGAGTGAAGATGAGCAGGGGGATAGCAGAGTTAGAGGGAAATGCAGACTCCCTGCTGAGCAGGGAGCCCAATATGCTGCTCAATCCTAGGACCCTGAGATCATGACCTGAGCTGAAGGCAGATGCTGAACTGACTGAGCCCCCCAGGTGCCCTGAAAATGCATTTATGTGTCGTCAAATAAATTAAAAGTTTTGCCAAAAATATTTGAGATAGTCAAATATAGTTGATCCTTGAACAACACAGTTTCAACTATGCATGTCACTTCTATGTGGATTTTTTTCAATAAATACAGTACAACACTATAAATGTAACTTTCTCTTCCCTATGATTTTCTTAAAGACATCTTTTTTCCTCTAGCTTATTTTTATAAGAATATAGTATATAATATATACAACATAAAAAATCCTTGTTAACCAACTGTTTGTTATTTGTAAGGCTTCTGGTCAACTGTGGCCTATTAGTATTTAAGTTGTGGGGACTCAAAAGTTATATGTGGATTTTCAAGAGCACAGTACCCAAACCCTGACGTTGTTCAGCTATACAGAAAATTTGTGTTTACCTAGAATCCAACATCTAGATCTTTGGAGTTGTTCTTTACTTCTTCTTTTTTTTTTTTTTTTTTTGTTCTTTACTTTTGTGAAAAAAAGTTGATGAAATTATCAGACTAGGACCCTGAACATTTCAAACCCGCAAGACCTTCTATAACCTCTAGCCTTCTATTTACAATCCCTTCCTTGATATCTTCCCCCACATACATCAAAGGCATCTGGAATTTAGCATGAAGAACTGGTTTGCCCTTGCAAAATGGTTGGTTTTCAGTCTCCTCTTATCTCAGAACATGGCTCCGATATTTATCAAGATGCTTCAGTCAAAAACCCAGGAATCTGGGCCAGCTTCATGGGTATGTGCCCAGCACCATCATACACAGCCCCACACTTCCAAAGGTCCTGCGCCTGGAGTTGAATGCTCTGTGATTACTGTCTTGAATTTCTTAATTGAATCTTCTAAATCTGTGCTTTATAAGTGGAGTGCAATGGAGCACACCAGGGGCTTAGAATTAGGTTCTCAAGTGGTCCTGCCTCCCACCACTCCCCTGCTTCCCAGGACAGGTTCCCAGCCTCCTGTTGCCTGTCCCCTAGCATCCTAAGTCTCACCCAACCTTCCCCTTCCTGTCACTGCACAGTGGCAAGTGCTCCCCTCAACCCAGGATGGTGACCAGATCACCCTGGTGTCAGGTAGGGGCACTGCGTTTTGCTGTAACCCTTCACCCTTAAAGGGGACCCAAGTTCTAGCACTAAGGCTCTAGTTCAGACCAATGTAATCAAAAAGGTTTTTATACAGAGAGAGGCAAGAAGGTCCAATGCAGAGAGATTGGAAGATGCTACCCTGCTGATTTTGAAGATGGAAGATGCTGAGGAATGAAAGTGATCTCTCAAAGCTAGAAAGGGCAAGAAAATGGATTTTCCCCTCAAGCCTCCAGAAGGAAGGCGGCCTTACTGAGACCTTGATTTTAGGAATTCTGCCCCCCAGAACTGTTGCTATTGTTCTAAGCCACCAAATTTGTGGCGCATTATTACAGAAGCCATAAAAAACGAATCTGCTTTGTGATAAGGAGAATTGTATAGTTTATGCCTTTATTCGCAGTATGGAGCAGAAGCACAGGTTAAAAACAAGTCATAAAATATTATCTACCCTACTATTTCCTAAATTTGCCTAGGGATCAGAGTCAGGAGAGGAATTTATTGGAAATGTGATACCTCATGCCCTTCTTTAGACTTTCTGATTCAAAAATTCTGGTCCAATACAGAAAATGAAGCCTAAGAAAGTGAAATGATGTTCCTACGGCCACAAAAAGTCAGTAGCTGGACAGGAACAAAACTCTGATTTTCAGCTGTTAGTCTCAAGACTACAGTTCCACATTGACAATGCTTCTATACTAATCACAAGGACCTCATAAGCAATTGATAGGGATCAAAGCATAATTTCATGATTTTTAAAGGTTAAGAAGTTTCAACAAATCAGGTTCTAAATAGAAGTGGGAGGAGGCTATATTAGACTAATGAGTCTTAAGGACCTACTATGTACTCAGTGTTTGGGTCCCCCCAGAATTAGTATTGAAGCCCTAACCACATTGTGGCTGTATTTGGAGCTGGGACTTCTAAATAATTGAAGTTAAATTATATCATATGGGTATCCTTATAAGAGACACTAGTGAGCTAGAGACTGGGCTCTCTTCCTTCCTGCACATGTAGAAAGGCCATGTGAGCACACAGAAAGAAAGTAACCATTTGCGAGCCAGGAAGAGAGCCACCATCAGAAACTGACCCTATCTAATCTCGATCTGGACTTCTAACCTCCAGAACTGTAAAAAAATAAAGTCCTGTTGCTTAGGACATCCATCCTGTGGTATTTTGTTATGCCAGCCTGAGCTAAGACAGGATTGCAATAACCAGATGCATGTATGGTCCTGAACTGGATACTGATTTAGGAAAACCAGCCTCAAAGGACATTTTTTTTTAATTTTTTAAATTTTTTTTATTATTTATGATAGTCACACACACAGAGAGAGAGAGAGAGAGAGAGAGAGGCAGAGACATAGGCAGAGGGAAAAGCAGGCTCCATGCACTGGGAGCCCGATGTGGGATTCGATCCCAGGTCTCCAGGATCGCACCCTGGGCCAAAGGCAGGCGCTAAACCGCTGCACCACCCAGGGATCCCTCAAAGGACATTTTTGACACAATTGGGGAAATCAGAATGACATCTGGGTGTTAGATTAGATGAAAATTTACATGAGAAGTGAAGATTATGAGCTGAAAATGCAAGATACCAAACAATATGTATGGTATCATGCTGTGAAAAAAATTTTAAAATGTATATATATATATATATATACACACATATACATTTTTTATATACATTTTTTATATCTATAAAATACACCTGGAAGGATATACACTAGTTTGGAGCTTTCAGTGGTAGGGATGTGTTAAATTTTTATTTTGCTTATCTGTGTTCTCAAAGTTTCTGAAAGACACATGTACTGTTTCCAAAAATATGAAATATTATTCAAAAAATTGATGCTAAGTCCTTATTTAGGAAAAATAACCCTCAATTTATGGAATGCTTCTAATTTTCTTCATGTGTTACCCTGAACCACTTTGATTGTCCCATCTTTCTCCCAGTGAATTGGCCATAGTTATGATCCAAGGGCTGTCAGTAAGGAGAACAGCTAATAGATACACCCCTTCATAAAAAAAGAAAAGCAATAAGCACGTTTTGTCCATTGGGTCCTACACTTCCATTCATTTATAGTTGAGCCACCTCACGATTCAATCTAATTCAAATAAAACTTGATAGGTAAACTAATCCACTCTCTGGATGACCAGATTTCTTTAAATACTAAAAAGCATGTCATATCATCTTTTGATCTCACATGAAAGTATTTAGGAAACCATGAGACATGGCAGGAGAAGAGCATAGCTAAAATATAAAGCTTTAATTTTAATCCATTCAACAGTCTTTACTGAGCTTCTAATGTGCCCAAAGCTCTAGGCTGGGACACAACACTCCTTCTTACATGAAACTTTTCTCTTCATTCCTCCTCACCAAATATCTGAATTTTACCTCTTCTCAAAGACCCAATTCTGATTTCTCCAAGATGTCTTATCTGATTTTTCCAGGCTAGAGCAAATAAATATCCCCCTTGTTTGAAAATGCAGAGTACCTAGCATCTCTTTGAGCACATAAAAACACTGAGTCCTCGGTTATTGCAATATGTTTAACTACTCTCCCCAGACAGACTGCAGAGCCCTGCGGGTTACTGTCCTCTTTAAAAATCCTCAGTGTTCTCTACTGTGTTTTCCACTTGGTAGACACTGAATAAATGTTTGTTGATTAACTGACAGATCTGGGATTTGCCTTGCTCTTGCTCCAAGGCTGTAGTACAAAACTGCTAGGGTACAGTTAATATTTATCGAAATGGATGCCAATCCTTGGTCCCCAAACGTGGTAATGATCCCTTTCTAAAGAGTCTTGGATCTTACCCTTTTTTTCTAACTGGCTCTAAAAAACCGGTAGGGCCAGTTTGTTAATTTGCAATACAAAGAAGGAATCTCTTCCTTCTAGTTTGTGCCAGATGGGTTGAAATACCAAATGAGAACTGAAGGTCTCCACACTCATGCTTCGGGTGACAAGAAAGGAGTTTTTTTCCAAGTAGTGACACTGCTCTTTCCCTGCTAAGACACGGTCCTAAGAAGCAAGAAACAGCAGGCCTCACAGTTGTGTCTTTGCCCCCACTCTTCTGGTCCGGAGCCAGGAAAATGAGATCCCAGAGAAGTGAAATTTTGCCAAACCCATGAGAAATGAGGCATTTGCTGCTGGGGACGCAAGAAGGTTGGTGACATTTAATTGAGGAATTGCCCAATTTTCCATCTGGTTGAGGAAAAAAAAATCAAGGTGAAACAGTTGGGTCCCGATTTGTGTGACTGAGCGAGAGGCAGGTGCCATCCAATTTCATTTTCTTAAGGCGATAGATCTTTGCAACAACATGGCTCTGTTCCACAGTCTGAGGGTGCAATTAGAAACACAGGAAGCATTGTGTCTTGACTCTTTCTTGTTCTTTCAGAAAAACACTTAAGAGTATATTAACTTTTAACCTATTCTATCGTGTAACAAAAACTGGTCACAGGTAAGACATGGGCTGTAGAGTCACAGATTTGGGTTAAATTCCTGGCTCTGCCCTTTATTAGCCATGTGACCCTGCAAAAGTAGTCTCTGTGCCTCAGTTTTGTCATCTGTGAAATGAACACTATAATAGTGACTTACACACATAAATACATGTAAATATATATATATATATATATATATATATATACACACATATATATATTATATATACTCACCACAATGGTTGGCTAAGGTAACACTCCTTTCAGGGCATCTGATATACAATTCATAAAAAGTAGTTTCTATTGTTATTCTCTACAACAAGAAAACTTTTTTTTTAAGATTTTATTTTATTTTGGAGAGAATGCAAGCAGGGAGGGGCAGAGAGGGAGGAGGAGGAGAGGGAGAAAGAATATGAAGCAGATACTGCAGTGAATGTGGCCCTGGACACTGGGCTCGATCCCACAATCGCAGGACTATGACCTGAGCTAAAATCAAGAGTCAGGACACTCCAACAACTGAGCCACCCAGGCAGCCCCAAGAGAACTCTTCTAACTATAAATTCAAGATGCTGATTCCTCTAACTCCCACATGTGGAGGAAATGGTCTACCTGGGATAGTTCTACAGAAGACCAGAGCACATTAGTATCATTGGAACAGGTGCATCCAAGACTCTTGGAGTTGCCTCACTTCATTTCAACAAATGCACTAGACTAGTTGTTATTCCTTATTTTGATCAAGTCCTTCATATCTCTGTCTGCTCAGCTATTTATTCCCCATCCCTAGCATGCCACTGGCTGCCACAGTCAATCTAGCCAAATCCCATCACTCTCGAAGGCTATGTCTAAAGGTTACTGCCTCCATGAAATGATGTAATCCATATCAGAAGCTACCATTTTTTTCTAGGCCTTTCTGCTCCCTGTATTTAGATATTTCCTCCATCTAATGTTTATTTCATGCTATTTTTCATTAGATGATCTCTTTTATAGGAAACTTTTTGTATCCCCAGCAGTAAATGCTTCATTGATCAAGAATGTAGCTTTTTATAGAAAGCATACCCTTGTCAAATGTGTATCTTTCACACCTAGAAAGTGTTAAAAGATATACAAGTCTAGAAAATTCTACATGATAGGTACTCAAATAAATAGTTGAGGAATGAATAAATAAATGAGTAGCTTCAAGCCTATTCTTGAATCAAATAAAGAACTTGATCTATAGTATAGGAGCAACATCCTCCCACCACTCTTAATTTCTATCATTTTTCTGATGTTTTTATCTTTCTCCATAAAATGGCAACATCTGCTCCTTTGGAAATATCAGTAAGAAAAATTCTGTCTGTCCTACTCCCACCTCTCCTTACTCATTCATGTCCAAATGAGGAGGATGGAGTAATCTCACCAGTAAGGTTAAGAGAGAGAGGCCCAACTATAAGGCAATCAACTCATTCCAGAGACTCAGCATGCTACCATATGGGTAAATCTCCCTGATTTGGAGGCACTATTGGTCTAGGCCAACAATACTGGTTTAGCTTATCTATGAATACTTGGTGGATTTATTAATTTATTCATTATTTATAGAAGGATAATGAGAGTGCCCTGCCCCCACATACATATCTGATAATACTCTTAACAAATCCTAATAGTGAGCTGGTCCTGGAAAGTATACCATGAAAAAACAATATTTCGAAATATGATACTTCAAAAGGAAATATAGAACATTCTGCAATTTAGGGGCATCTGGGTGGCTCAGTTGGTTAGATGTCTGCCTTTGATTCAGGTCATGATTCCAAGGTCCTGGGATGGAGCAGGGTACCTGCTTCTCCTTCTCCCTCTGCCCCTTTGGCTGCTTATGCACATGCTGTTTTTCCTTTCTCTCTAAATTAAATAAATTTTTAAAATCTTAAAAAAAAAGAGCATTCTACAGTTTATACATCAGAGGTATCAGAGAAAAATCCCAAGAAGCTATAATACTTCTTTGAATTGAGATTCTAAGTCTGCTGATGTTTTATTAATAGGCTACTATAAAACGGAAATGGGCCTCCAGCCAGTGCATTCCTAAATGAGAAGCTTACACGTCATTGGAACAAGCTGCACCAGCATGGCATTAGGTTCAGCAGAGGATGTTAAAAGCCCTAAAATAATTTGATTTGAGATGTAACAGTAGATGTCCCATTACAAGAGATTAAAACTGTCATCCAAATAGAAATGAAGGCATACATCTCCCCACATTCATGGGAGGATCACAAACAGCTCAATGAGAGATACTGAGCACAGCAACACACCATCTAGATCTCTGAATTCAGTTACCCTGATAGCAATTGCAGACGAGTGCAAAGTGGTAGCTTTTTACCATCACTGGTTTTAATTTCACAAGGATCTAATAAATGTCTACTTGGTACATAGCATGCTAGCAGACGAGGCTCCCCCAAGGCATAAAATCATGTCATCCAGTCTATTGTATCTTTAATACAGACACTTTTGTTTGAGTTCCTCTTTTGAATAATTACAATTTGATATATAATTTTATATATATGTCCTCTAAGATTACAAATACAAAATCAGGGCACCTGGGTAGCTCAGTCAGTTCAGCATCCAACTCCAGATTTTGACTCATGTTATGATCTCAGGGTGGAATTGAGCCTCAAGTTGGGCTCAGAGCTCAGCAGAGAGTTGGCTTGGTATTCTTTCTCTCCCTCTTCCTCTGCTCTCTCTCTCTCTCTCTCAAGTAAATAAATAAATATAAGGGGGGAAAAAAAGAAAAAGAATACAAAATTATAAACACAAAATCAAGTGGACATTCTTGAAAGAAGCTCTTGTAAGACATCTACCACTTTACTCTGAAGCTTAAGATTCATAAACCTCAGAAACCCCCCTCTGCACAGTGTGCTTGTCCCAGTAGAACCTCCTAGTTAATGGTCTGCTCAGAGTTTGTCAAAAGACTGTGTAAGTGATAAAACAAATGATGATGAAGATAATGGTGATGATTGTGATGGTGGTGATGATGATGGTGGTGGGGATGAGGATAATGATGATGGTGATGATGATGAAGGAGTAGGAGGGGGAGAAGGAAGAGAAGAATTGTTGCAACACATACCTACGTATCTCTTCATGCTCTTGCCATTGGCCAGTGGAAACCCCATCGGAAACCTAGATGACAGTCCTCTCCATTGTCTTGTGGCTCTGCTCTCCGCTTCTCTCTCACACACACAAATAACCCCTTGTCTGGAACCTGCTGGTCCTACAAATGGTCTGACACTCACTGTAACTTATCTTCACAAGGGCACTGTTCAGAAGAATCTGAAAGGAGTGCATATCAATCTCTTTCATTTCTAGATTGGTTTAGAGAATTTTTTTTTCTTTTATACAGGAGTCATGACAAGAGTCAGCTGAAGCTTTTCTGCTGTAATATGTTATTTCCTTTTCTCTTTCATGACTGTGAAAAACTACTCTCTCTGTAGTAAAAGGAGATTCAATGGATACCCAAAAAAGTGTAAGGGCCAAAAGGAGAAAACATGATTATTACAGTCTAGTTAAGTTGGATTTCCAAATATTACTTTTCCTTAACTGCCCAGCTGGTTTTCAGACAATTGTTTCAACTGTCTAGTTTTTATCTCATAATTTATTTATTCAATAGATAGTTTAAATGTCTATTATGTGCCTGTACTCTGGCAGAGACCTGGAATCTAGCCATGAATTTATGATAAATGGCACATGCCTAAATACCATCATGCAAAAAGAAAACTCTCCCATAAAACATACTACTCACTTTATCAAGGTAGGCACATTGCATGCACTTTTGACTTCAGGATGCGGAAGGGTGGAGATGAAGGCATACCAGGATTTAAAACAACAAATAGTATTTGAGATGCTGTTTTGAAATGGGGAATAAAGGGGCACTTGGGTGGCTCAGTCAGTTGAGCACCCAACTTCTGAATTCTGCTCTAGTCCCGATCTCATGGCTTGTGAGACTGCACCCCACATCAGGCTCTGCACTCAGCAGGAATCTGCTTGGACAGTCTCTCCCTTTGCCTCTTCGCCCCACTCGTTCTTGCTCTCTCTCAAATAAATAAATAAATCTTTTTAAAAATGGGGAATAAAGATAGTCAGCTGCAAATGTATATATTAATAGTGGTATTATAGACAGCAAAAAATTGAACATATAGGACAAACTGTGTTGGTTGCTTCATTAGGCACAGGATACCACAGAAGGGGGAAAAAAGCAAGTCATGGACTAATTGGTTCTTAGAGGTAGAAGGTAGAGAAGACCATAATGGAAGCCTCTCTCTGGGAAGGTGTGACCTGAAGATGGAATGGGGGCAGGGACTCCACTCCGCAGGCAGATAAAAGGATCCTGAGGCAGAAAAGTACAAGACACATTTGGGGAATGACTACAATGGCTGGATTCTAGAGAAGTAAGTCTGGGAAGATGGTCAGAGGCCAAAGATGAAACATTCAGTAGACTGTGCTAAAGATCTGGCCTTTTATCTAGTACATATCACTTTGTACATTTGTAAAAACTATAAATAGAAAAAAATATTAAAACAGTCTCAACGCATAGTATGGTGGAAAGGCCCCTTTAGGATCTTCCAAGCCTTTAGTAGTAAACCCAGAATAGATGCCCTAGGATGGGAAATATTTATATCTCTATATTCTCTAAATAACCAAGTAAGGCTTTAGGGGACCATGTTGCCTCTGTTAAGTTTCAGTCTTCTTATCTATAACATAAAAGCTTTGGCCAGATGGCTTTTATGTGTGCATGACCATCATTTCTTAACTTGGTATCTTGAAGTAACTTTTAGATTTACAGGATATCTGTAGATACAGACCAGGATTCCGTACGTACTCTGCCCCGCTTCCCTTAATATCTACATCTTACATAACCATGGTACATGTATGAAAACTGAGAAATCAATATTGGCATAATACCCTTCATGACACTACAAACTTTATGCAATTGTCATTAGTTTTTCCACTGACACCTCTTCTGGGCTCTGAGACCCAATACAGTTCATCTCGTTGCATTTAGTTGTCCTATCTCCTTAGTCTCCCACAAAGCAAAGATAGCTTCTCCATCTTTCCTTGTCTCTTATGACCTTGACACTTTCAAAAAGCAGTGGTCAGGTATTTTGTAGACAGAATGTTTTTCCCCTTGGGATTTTCTAACGTTTTCTCATAGTTACACTCAGGATATGACTTTGGGGAAGAACACCCTCTCATTATCCATATGATTCTAAATATGGTACCAACTCTAAACTTTATTTTTAAAAGTCAGTTTTCCTAGTCTCTATCCTCTTCATTCGTCCAGGCCCATCATAATCTGCACATCAGACCTGAAAGAAGCTTAAGGCATAATAGTAGAAAGTCCTGTGTCCTACCTCATTTTCTTTTTAGGAGACTCATTAATCTTTAACCCTCCTCAAACAGTGTTTGTTCAAGTCATTTCTTGCATTTCCCCCTTCCCTCTGTCCCCTGAAGACACTACAGATGCAATATGTCTCCTACAATGACAAGATAAGTATTACATTCCTTAGAAGCATTTTCTTTTAACATGATTATTTTTGGTCTCTGATACCCCCAGGACATCCCTTTCTACATAGCATACTCTATCTACATTGGCAGGGAATTAGCACGTGCAAGACCTATGTCTGCAAATTTTCTAAATCTCACTGTTTGCTTTTTAAAAAGACAATGACTCATTCCCAATTATCTCTTCTCTTCAAGACAGAGCTGTCTCCCTGAATTTAAATCACACCAATCAACCTGCTACCTAATCTATGGATGGAATCTGCTAAAATGGAACACAATAGAAGCAAGATTTCTTTGTGCCCTAAGTTAAGTCTCTAAGTAAGTTTGTATAGGCACTTTTCATTTTAGATAAATTTGACAGGCAGAAATGCCAGCTTACAGAGTTAGGAAATTAGGATCTGAGAACTGTAAAGGTGCCAACAGGGGAAATCAAAGACTTGGAGAAAAGCCTGGTGCTGAGGAAACATAGTGGAGAAAATTATTGCAAGTCTTCTGATTTTACTAGCTCCATCACATTTGCATCAATCAGGTTCTTCATATGTTTTCACAATGTCGTGTGCCTTTCTTTCATAGCACTTAACAAAATTCATACTTACTTGTCTGTGTTGTAATCTAATAAAAATAATGTCAACTAATAACTACTGAGCACTCTCTCTATACGTCAAGCACTATACCTTTCATTCAGTTTTCAAAATAAAACTCTGAGGAGTTGGAGGTACAACTAGGTTAATGCCTGATACTCCAGGACTCTAGAAGGGACATGTGGGCAGATTCTATATTTATTTTGCTATCCCCAGAATCATGAGTATCGGCAAAGATCTTAGTAGAAAGAAAACTCATGGTACATATTTATTAAACTAATGACTGCAGCACGATTTAGCAGGAAAAACATGCTTCACAATCAAACACAGTAAAGTTCAAATCTAAATTTGTGATTGGCTAGCTCTGGAAACTGGGCAATTTATTTAATTTCTCTCAGTCTTCATGTCTTCATCCACTTGAGATAAGAAAACAAACCTCATCACAAAAACCTGTAAGAGAATTAAATGAGATAATATAGCACAAAGCACATCACCATGTACTGCATAAATTATATGCTGAATAAATAATAGCTTCCCTATTCTATTAAAAAGCCTATTCTTAGAGATCTAATACTTCTTTAAACAATTCCTCTTAACTATACTACCAGTACTCTTAGACATGATTTGGATAGCTTGCAAACCAAGATGCTGTGCTTCAAGATAAATATTTTGGGTTCCTTTGATGCTATTTCAAGAATGAAGATGGGTTTATTAATGGGCAGGGGAACATATGCCCAATGGAAATCAATAGGAAATAATCGCTTCACAGTTCATTGTATTAGACTATTAGAGAAGGAAACTGCATTTCTGTTCTGTTCTTACAGAACACCCAAATTGTCACCTCATTCTACTCTTCTGGCTTAGAAACTTACCTGCTTAGCCACTTTGATAAAGCTTCAGCAGCAGGTTTAGGTTGTACAGATAACTGGTAGAATTGAAACCCAAATTAAAAGATGCACAAAAGAGAATCATGACATTAGCATTTCAAAGCAGGAAAGCAAACAGAAAGCCTCACAAAGGAAAAGTATAAGAAACACCTTAAGATAGAATTCCTTTGAAGTTTCTTAATCCCCCAAATAACAGAATAGTTATCTAATGCTATCCATTATGTCCTACTAATTACCTTATAAAATTTAGATTGGAAACATGTAGAACGCAGTCACGAGAAATAAAGGTTGCCAATAAAATATGTGAGACTATAGAGTGCTCACAGAAAGAGCAAAACAAAACTCATATTTATTAAGCATTTATGATATGCTCTCCCCTGAACTAGGCATTTTAACTAATTTAATCCCCATTGCATTTATTCAACAAATATTTATCAAATGCTTACAATGGGTCAGGCACTGTGGTCAGAGCCAGAAAGACCTGATCCCTGCCCACACAAAGCATACAGCCCAGCACGGGCGGAAAAGGGCAGATACAGTACAGAATTCCTGTTTATACCCTACCTTGCTTCCTCTAATATGGACATCTTACATAACCACGGTAACGTATGAAAACTGAGAAATCAACCTTGGCAGGATACTTTTCACTCCACTACTAACTTTACACAGATGTCATTCGTTTTCCACTAACACCTCTTTTGTGTTCCAGGGCCCTGTGCAGCTCATCTCATTGCATTTAGTTGTCATATCTCAGTTTCCTACAATCAAAAAATGGTTTCTACAATCTTTCCTTATCTCTCATGACCTTGACACCGTACACATTAAACAGTTGCTTAATGTTTACTGCCTAGCTTAGGTAATTAAGTAATCAACACATCCTGATTTGCTTGGGACATTCCTGGTTTTAGCACTGAAATTTTCAAATCTCTTGAAATACTCCCTCAGATCTGGGCAAAGGGGAAGAGCTGGTCACCTAGCAAAGTGATGCAGGATGTAATAAAATATAGTAAGCGCTATTATTAAAAAGTTCAGGGACGCCTGGGTGGCTCAGCAGTTGAACATCTGCCTTTGGCTCAGGGCCTGATCCCAGGGTCCTGGGATGGAGTCCCATGTTGGGCTCCCCACAGGGATCCTACTTCTCACTCTGCCTATGTCTCTACTTCTCTGTGTCTCTCATGAATAAGTAAATAAAATCTTTTAAAAAATTAAAAAATAAAAAAAGCTAATACACCTGTGTCGGCTGGTATTCAGTAAAGTAGGGATCTGAAACCCATTGGTTCTGACTCCAAATTACATGGTCTGATGTATAAGTCACTAAAATTTTTTGATACCTTAAACTTAAGAATACATATCTAGACTTACACTAATTGATGAAATGCTTCCAAAAGGTTTGGGGGAGAGAATGTTCTTCGGAACAAAGAAGGAAAGATTTCAGAGCAAATCTCTTGGGTCTGGATTCTGAACACAATTCTATCCCTGATGGAAATGTGTGAAAAAAGAAACACCTGCATCTCCTCTGCCATCCCCATCTTTCAGCTGTGGGTCACTCATGGACAGACAAAAGAAAGCATTTTTCAGCTTGACTTCAGTCTTTTGTGACAAACAAATTACGTTTCTTCAAGTGTGAGGAGTTGGGTAAGAGAGAACGACTGTTAAAAATTGGCAGGGCATACCTAAATACCTCGAGAAAGTGGATGAAAAATGCCCCAGAAAGGGGGTGTTTCAGCACACTACACCAGCTCATTTGGGTAAGAAAGATGTAGCTTTCCCTTGGTTGAAATTCAGTAAAGAAAAGATCATGTCTAGCATTGAGCAGCTTTATTTAGCTGGCATCCTTGATATGAGATATGAAATCAAGCAGTCTCAGAAACGGGCAACAATCACCAATAAAAAAGAGACTGGGTTAGCAATACTCCTCCCCGCCATCATGTCAGCTCCAATGCTGGAAGGGTCTTTGGTTTGTTGTGGTCACTGCTGTATTCCCTGTATACAAAATAGTACCTTGCACATAGTATATGGCCATTAATATTTACTGGGTGGGTGGGAGGAGAATGGAGGGATGGATGGATGGATGGATATATGGCAGGCAGGTAAGATAATCATTCCCATTCTAGTTTGTGAACGTAGGGAAGCTACTTAACCTTCCTGGACCTTGGCTTTCTCATCTACTACATGGGAGAATTCGAATGCATGACTTTTATCCCTTCCAACAAAATTCAGAG
This sequence comes from Canis aureus, assembly GCF_053574225.1. Classification (NCBI taxonomy): domain Eukaryota; kingdom Metazoa; phylum Chordata; class Mammalia; order Carnivora; family Canidae; genus Canis; species Canis aureus. The sequence goes on from NC_135614.1 coordinate 55,719,984, forward strand.
TTCTATGTTCCAAGGTGTGTACTTCAGGTTAAGAATCCATTCATAGAATGAGTCTCAGTGTCAAGACTATATTTCTAGATGTCCATCTAGCAAAAAAACAGTTAAATAAATATGGCATAAAAAATAAATCATCAGAGGGATGCTTGGGTGGCTCAGCAGTTAGTTGAGTGTCTGCCTTTGGTTCAGGTCATGGTCCTGAGGTCCTGGGATCAAGTCCCACACCAGACTCCCCGCAGGGAACCTGCTTCTCCCTCTGCTTATGTCTCTGCCTCTCTCTCCATGTTTCTCATGAATAAATAAATAAAATCTTTAGAAAAAATAATAAAAATAAAAATAAAATAAAATAAAATAATAAATCATCATTATCATTGACATTACAGGAATATATTGACAAGGAAATTGCTCAGAGTGTTGCTCATTTTTAAAAGTTGCAAAACAGCATACATAGTACACTTTTATCCATACATGTATAAATATGCAGGCTCAGAGAGAGATCTGAAAAGATATACACTAGCACGTTAGCAGGGCCTATTACTGGGTAGTGAATTTATGGATGAATTATTATTTATTATTATCATCATCATCATCATCTAATTTTCCTTCTCTTCCTCCTTATCATCATCTAATTTTCCTCTATCATCATTATCATCATCATCATCATCATCATCATCATCATCATCATCTAATTTTCCTCTATAATACAAATAGATATAAAGACCCAGCATCTATTAGGCACCTCACTCTTCACTAATGAGGTGCTATAATGTAGGGGTTATTAGCACATGGACTCTGGAATCACACAGCCTAGTCCAAATCCTGGTTGAGCCCTTTGGTTACCGTATGACTTCAGATAAGCCACTCAACTTCTCTTAGCTTCAGTTTCCTCCTGTATAAAACAAATAGCAACACCCAACAATTGACTGGTGGTAAAGTTTAAAATATTATTAAAAAATAATATTCATAATCTCCTCTCTCTGTATCTCTCATGAATAAATAAACAAAATCTTAAAAAATAAAGTAAAACAAAATGTAAAATAGGTAATCTACTGAAAGTGTCTGGCATACATTATACATTAGATAAATGTTATTTATTATTATACCAAATACAAAGAGGTAGTTTTTCTGTGTGTGTGCATGTGTGTGTGTGTGTTTTATAAACCTGCCAAAATGACATAGTCATTATTCTCAGGAAGCTTTTAATTTGATGAGAATAAGACTAACACGTAAGAAACAGAGAGCATTCTGATAAATTCTCAGAGTCAAGGATTTAGAACAAGGATTGCCTTTTCTCTCCTTGAACTCTTCCATTCAATGAGATGCCTGAGACCCACCTGCTGGAAATCTCTTGCCTTGTCTTCATGCCTGCTGACACTCCTCGAGCTCATGTTTATCTTTTGTCTGCTCATTACATCAAGCTCCAAAGGGTTTTCTGGCCTTGTATCTCTCCAAGTTCCCATCTCTCTACACCAGTGGTTCTCAAGGGTGGTTCCTAGACTGATAGTATCAAGATTACCTGAGAAATTGCTAGAAATGCAAAGATTTGGGCCTACCACAGAGCTAGTGGATCAGAAACTCTAAGGATAGAGCCCTGAAATCTGTGTTACAAGTCTTCCAGGGGGTCATGGTGCACATACTCAAGCTTGAGAAACTTCCCTGTCAGATCAGTCTTCCCAAAGCATGCATACGTCTGTCACTCTCTGCTCTACAATTCTCTCTAGCTACCAAGTAAATGGTGATACATATTAATATGCTGCCACTGATGCTCTTCCTTCCATGGTCTAAGCTCAGACTCTTTTGCCAGGTTGATCTGCCACTACTTCCACTGTTCACAGAATTCTCTAGCAAAACTAATGCACCTAATTCTCTCTGGATGCAATCCATGTTATGATTCTATTAATATGTTTCTAGGCCTTTACTCCTACTAATTCCTAAAAGTGTAATATAATTTCAACTTTCTTCCTATCTTAGATGTTCACACTCTGCTGCATCTCATGACCCAGGGCCCATGCATGGAACTTCTCTCAATATACCATCAACCCCTGACAAAAATGGCTGCTTTCTCCTCAGAACATCCATAGCATTAAACAAGCCCATTTTCCCCTAATGTCCTTTCTTGGTATCATCATGGTGTGTATTAGTTTCCCAGGGCTGCTATAACAAACTACCACAAACCGAGTGGCTTAAAATCACACATATCCCTCACAGTTCTGTAAATGGGATGTTTGAAGTCAGGGTGTTCTTAGGGTCATGTCTTTTCTCTTAGTATTTGGTGTTGCCAGCGATTCTTAGCATTCCTTGGCTCATAGACACATCACTCCAACCTTCGTCTCCATAGTTACATGGCATTTCCTTAATGTTTCTACATCTGATTCTCCTTTTCTAAGAACACCAGTCATATTTGACCAATATGACCTCATTTCAACTTGATTACATCTGCAAAGACCCTATTTACAAATCAGGTCACATTCTTTAATACTGAAGGTTAGGATTTAAACCTATCTTTTTGGGGAACACAGTTTAATTCATTATAATTTACATATATGACATATGGCCCCTAATCAATAGCAAGCTCTATAGACAGATACTTCTCTAGCTCATTCCTATTTTCCTTTCTCTGTGCATCTCTCTCACCCACCCACCCAATCTCCCCAGACACCTAATTGAGAAAAAGACCTCTTTTAGCATATTACAGTTTCATGAATAGAAAACTCAAAAAATGGTAGAATGTGACTAAGCACTTGTTACAATGACTAGCAATTATACACTAAATTGTGTGATATGTTCTATTCAATTGTGGGGAATTGGGAGGTTGAAAGAGAGGTCCATGAGGCTAGAAGTGCTTAGCTAAGGCTTCGTGGAGGCAAAGGGGCTTTTTAATGAATGGACAGGATTTAGGGATAGAGAAAAAATAAAGTACAACATTCCAGGTAGGGAAACAGTACAAACAAAAGATTGTGGAAAATGTAGTGTGTGTGTGTGTGTGTGTGTGTGTGTGTGTAAAATGTAATTTAAAAAAAATCTGGGTTAGTAGAGTCAGAGCCCTAGCAAGTAGATCTGGAAAGGAAGGTGGATAGCGGGCAGATCTTCTTGTTAGTTCAATGATCATTGTTTGTTCTCTTTTCTATTTTTCCCACTTGTTTACCTACCATTCCCTAGCTGGCTTCAAAATTCATTTCTGGTGGAAGATAATTGAGTTGGCAGCTAAATGTGCCCATAGAATCCTGGACTTCATTCTCCTGACACTGATCATCTTCCTGTGCTAGAGGGCAATCTGAGAGTAGGACAGAGACTGTCTGCTTTGGTTACTCTAGTATCTCCAACACCATGCAAAATAGGCTCGGTGAATACATCCTGAATGAACAAACACATGACAAAGGACATCTATTGGAATGTATGTACATCTGTATGTATGTATGCAATCATGTATGTGTATATGTGTGTATTTATCAGTAGTTATTTCATTCCATTCCATTAATTAGAGCCTCCTGATCACTGGAAAAGAACCACTCAACTGGGTTCCTAAACACTGTTAATTGCTTATTTAACTCAACTTTTTCCTGCATTGTCCCCATCTTGTTTATATTGGCTCATTAGGACTTGTGCTTATTTCTGTTTCATATTCATTTGAGCACAGTACTATGTTTAACTGACACGAAATATACCAGACAATACTAATGCAGAATCTGCTGAGGATGAAAATGGTGGCCTTAATAAAGTCATTCTTAAATTGTGGTATAAAAAATGTCAGAATCGCCTAAAGGCTATGTGGAAAATGTGTGATATTTTCCACATTCCACATTCCACTCCTCCAATATATACATAGTAAAGTAAACAAGCAGTATATACAGCTTGTGCCTTTGTGCTGAGTGGCGAATCTTCTGATGGGTGGCATTAACATTGACAGTCTTTCTTTGATAAGCAATAGTAGGTTTGGGACAGCATCATGCTTTATTCTCTTCCTTGTGAAGGAGGATTATTAAATTTTTATCTTGTGATTCAGATGAAATATTAAATCTCTTTCAAGGAAAAAAAATTCTCCAACACTTTCTCAGATCTTATATTATGTGGTACATACATTTTAATGACTCATCTAGTATCAATGCCTTCATTATGTACAGAAGCTTAAGAAAGTAAAAAATAATATTCTGATTGCTAGGACTCACCATAATTATCATCATAGCAAATATTTATTGAGCAATTACTACATTCTCGGCAGAGTTTTTAGCACTCATTAAGGCAAAGCATCAAGTTCTCTAATTTAAACATCATAATAATGGTATGAGCTAAAAATTGTGATTACTATCATTTCACACATGAAAAAAAGCCTGAGATGTTAGAGGAAAAAACTTGTGTAAGGTCACATACCTAGTAATTTAAAGAATCAGATTTTAATTCAGTTATGGCCGACTCTAGAACACATGTGCTATGTACTAAGTCATTTTGCCCTCATTTTTTTTTTAACAGAGAAAGGTAAACTTTAAGAAATCAGCTGATTTTACAAAATGATAATCACAGAGAAATGTTCATGGGCCATTTCTAGGCTGAGTGCACATTCCATGCCATCTTTCGTACTGCCATCATGGCCATCAACAACAGTCACTGAACCTAGAAATTACAGCAGATTCAGAAGAAACTGAAGTAAAAATACATTGTCCTTCTAGACAGCCAAGTTGATCTGTTATTAAATATACACTTACATGTGTATATACATATACATATACACGTGTATATATATATGTATATTAGTCAGCAAGTACAACTATTTCTTTTCACCTGAATTTTGAATAGTTACTGATACTGTAGCACAGCCTTTGCCTTATCTGTTCATTCATTCACTTATTAATTTCTAAAATATATATTCAGCATATTGAGTACCTACCATGAGTGAGGTTTTATGGGGAATGCATAGCAATTTGAAATGTGATCCTCCCCATCTAAGAAGAAGCTGAAATAACTATAATCATGGTATTTGCTATTTAACTGTCATCGTATACTAGCAAAATAGGAATCAGTGTCAGAACCATAAAAGCTGTGGAGCAAGAGCCATACTCCTACTGGCAACATTCCATTTCATCTTACCCAGGATGGACAGGTCTTCAGAAAGTCTTTCCATTCATTCAAAACTCATTCTTAAAGCCTTTTTTCATATGAAGGTGTTAAAGCTAAACTATCTTAAAGTACCTCCCTTTCAGAAAACTTGGGTGTCCAACTTGGATTTGAATACTTAAAATAGATAATGTACCAGAAGGGGAGTTTGTAATATCATATGAAAATGAATAAGGATTATTTGTGATGGAAAGTGCCAAAATCCTTTCTGATGTTCTTAAAATTGCATTGCATTTGCTGACCTGCTTAAAATATCAAAGGGATGTCACCAAATGCCTTTCTTCATTTCAGAAAAAATATCCCACTGGTTGATAGCAGATAAAAATCAGGTATATATGGATTGTGGATTACACTGGGGTCTGCAAACTATGATCCTTGAGCCAAATCCAGCCTGCCATTTGATTTTATAAGTAAATTTTTATTGGTAGCCACACCAATTCATTTATGCATTGTCTATCACTATTTTTGTACTACAATGGCAGAGCTGAGTCATGGCTATATGACAGGCAAAGTCTAAAATGCTTACTATCTGGCCTTAAAAATTTTTTTGCCAAACTCTGGTCTAAATCATTAGTCAGATTCTTCCCAAAGAGCTATATTCCACTATGCATGGACCCTCTTGCAGTTGCCCCTTCAGGTAGGTTACCGTGGGAACTCTAATAGAACCAGGTATTAGGGAGGACATAGCAACATTATTCCTGGAATTGGTTGTGATTTGGACTTGATACCATCAAGTGGCCCATGAGTGAACGTAACTGATTTCACTTGGGTCTTTCTAACGGCAAAGTCCCTGAATAGCTTAGGCTCAAAAACTCTTTCATATAAAAGGATAGATTTGCATAATTTAAAATGTATAATTTCACAAAGTAATAAGTTTAAATTCTGGCCTTGCCACCTCTGAGATTGCTGGCTCTTCCATTCCTTGGAGCTCAGACTTAATATTACATCCCTATGCTCCATCAGGCTTATGGGGGGGTTTCAGGTATCTCTTTCACCCAGAACATTTATCTCAAGTTATTTATATACACTTGTGATTGATTAACACGTGTCTCTAATAAACTGTAACCTTTATTAGAATTATCACCATGTTTATTTCCTGTTCCCTGACATTCCTAGTTTATTACAGTTTGGGATACATAGTAGATCCTCAATAAACACCTGTTGACTGGTATTTACTATCCATCTAGCAATTAGTATTCACTGCTGCTTATCACATGCAAAACTAAGTTGTATATTTTTTGTGTCCTCCCCAGAGCCCCGCAATGGAACTTCCATTTACCAGGAAATCAGCAACTTTACTTGGATGAATTGAAAGCCCAACCAAATTTGATCTAACAACAACTGACTAGGGCCACCATCTCCACTACTTACTTTATAGATGATGATGTCACTTAGCAGTTCAAATAAACTTGGTGACAGCTATTATTTCACATGAGCGATAGTATTTTCATCTCCTATCCTTCTAAAGTAAAGGGCCAGTGGACTGTTAAAACAACATGAACAAAACTACCAGCAGACAGCGATTCTTTCCTTGTCATCTACCCAGTAATCATTTCTGCTGCATTCCAACAGTCTGTTTGCTTTGCCTTTCTGAATGTTCTTTGCAGACACTGAGTTCCAGTTAAGAATTTTAGTTGCAAGTGGCACACTTATAATTTTCATGATAATAAAGTTTACAGATAAGACCACCACAAGGGAGATGAAGAAAACTGTTATTTATAACAGCCATGACAAAGGTCATGTATAAAGTATCTATTGCAATGCTGATCAAAATATGTTCCATGGAATAGCACTGTTGCAAAGTGTTCCATGAAGGAAGAGTTCTATGTGTAAATGAATTTGGGAAAAACTGGAAAGAATGAACCAATCTTGAAGATGGGTACTCTTTTACCTATTTCAAAGCTTCAAAAAAGAAAAAACCTCCCTGCAGTTATAAAAATATGATACAATTTGACTCAGAACAGTAGAGATTGACAGTACTGTGTGCCCCCACACAGAAAATTTCTTATAGGGAAACATTTTGGGAATCACTACGCCATCTAAAATAGTTTTCCAAGGAACCATGGCTCCAGAATTTTGGGATTCTTTAAACAAACAAAATTAGTCCAATCTGCAAGAGAGTTTAAAGGGAGAATCCAGACAGCCAATTCAAAAGTAGAAGTTGGATACAAAAAAACAGTCAAGGGGCTCAGTGGTTGAGCATCTGCCTTTGGCTCAGCTCATGATCCCAGGGTCCTAGGATTGAGTCCCACATCAGGCTCCCTACGGGAAGCCTCCTTTTCCTTCTGCCTATTTTTATGTCTCTCATGAATAAATAAATAAAATGTTAAAAAAAAAAGAATAAAAACAAGTCAAGTAGGTTGGAAATCTCTAGAGTTTTCTTTGCTTCTTTCTCCTCTACTAACTCTGTCAATGTTGTAGCCCAAATATCTCTTCCTTCAACAATTCACTTAGAAAACATTTATTAAATGTATCCTGAGGGCACTGCCCTGCCATGAGATGCAGTTTGTGATTTATACTCTACTCCCTTCCCCCTTGATGACTTTCCCTGGTGAGCCATCTTCTCTACAAGGCATGTATTGACTATCTTAATCTCTTGACATTTAGCTCAAACTACCCTCTATTGATAGTTATCCATTCACTTCTGCAGAGAAAAGTCTGGATGTTTAGGCTTCTTACACCTCCAAGTACTCAGGTTGCCAGGCTTGGAACCCAGAGCCTCTCCTTCCTTGGCCACAGCTGATTGAATCATGATTACTGGGGAAGCAAAGGTAGCAGCAGGAAACCAGAAGGGACCTGTCCTGAGAATCCTTCCTTCAGGGATGTTCAACACTGGATTCTAACCCAAAAGCCAGCTAGACCTTCTCTCTTGAGAGGAGTCTAAGTCAGAAAAATAGCCAGATAAGTGATCAACAGAAGAAGCAATTGTGATCAGAGTGGAAGCTGAGATGAAGACAGAAGACGTGAGCATGGCAAAGCCTCTTAAAAAGTCCACCTTGTTAGACAGTTAAAGATACATTGTGCATCCTGAATCATGGTCCAATTCTCCATGGCCCTTGCTAGGCATCTCTCAGCTGCCTCAAAGTTCTCACACTTCTAGGTAATTTGAGCCCATCTCAATTCCTGAAGGAGCCTAGCCAATGCTACTCAAACTCATATTCCAAGTTGCTTGAGAATAGTGACTAGGTGCTAGTCCATTTCATTATGTCTTCCATAGTGCTAACCACAGAGCCTGGTACTCAGAAGATGCACAACTCATTGATTTCTGTGATATTTATTGAGATACCTATTCAAATCTCAGCTGTAGGCAGCATTTCACAAGGCAGAAAAAATAATAACATAATATTTTCATAATATTCTATTATATATTCTAATTCTAATACTTTAATCTTTCATTTTAACTTTTTTAATACTGGATTGGTTGGGTGACAGGAATATTAAGCTTAATGTTTGGCAGTATAGGGGCATTATTTTTACATGAAAGGCAAGGCCTAAAACAACAAAAAACACTTTGTGTACCATGGAGTTAAAATCTTCCTTATTGAATAATTGCCCTATTGTGAGCTCCTACTGTGTGCCAGGCACACTACTGCTTGCTTACAGATGCTATGTAATTTAGTCCTTCCAAGAATCCCATGATAGAGATGTCGTCATTCCTAATTCACATGTGAGGAAGTGGAGGCTCAGAGAGTTTAAGTAACTTGCCCAAAGCCTCACAATGTGTGGGCAGAGAGTCATAATTCAAATTCTGTTTTTCTCTGCTCTTTCTAGGCATGTGCTCTTCCCACTACGATGCACTTAGGGAAAAAGGATGAGCTTTTTAGCCAAGGAACAAAGAAGTGACAGCCGAGGTGGCAAAGTATACTGTTGTACTCTATTTTCACTGTGCAATTCATAGTAATCTGACAGCAGAAGATTATTTTCTAGAGTGAGTTTTCCATATAGCAAGGAAAGAAAAGTAATTACTATCTGATTCTTCCTCTATCTTTTTATTTTGGCATGATCAAAAAAAAAGGAAATAAAAAAACTGACAAGATTATAGTACTATGTTCTAAAACAACTAAAAACATTAACTGGAAGGTAACTTCATTCCACTTATTTATGCCGAACAGAATAGGTTTCAAATGACTCCCACAAAAAATTCCCTACATACTGCCCCTAAAACAAATCTCTGTTACTGAGAAAATATACCAATTCTATGTAAATCCTTGCTCTTTAATTGAAGTTATAAAATGTGTCATGTTTACATGCTCTGATAATACTGCAAAAAAATGAAGCACTGAAAATCATGCTGGAGTTATTATTTCTTCAAAAGAGAAAATATGTATTATCCTATTTTGCAATAGGCATTTGCAATAATTCTATTGCATGATATTTAAATGTTTTAAGAATAACAATTAATAACTGGGATATAATTTCATGTTTCTACTGCCCTCAAGGTGAGCTTGTTTTAGGACTTAAAGTCTCTGAAGTACTTTGGAAGCTGCTGAAATCACTCCACAACAAAGATAAAACATCACGAACATTTACTCACAATAAAATTCAGGAATTATTTGGCAAAAATAAAAAGGAAGGAAGTACTGATATAAGCTGTAACATGGCTGAATCGGAAGATATGATGTTGTGTGAAAGAAGCCAGGGCAGCCCAGGTGGCTCAGCGGTTTAGTGCTGCATTCAGCCCAGGAAGTGATCCTGGAGATCCGTGATCGAGTCCCATGTTGGACTCCCTGCATGGAGCCTGCTTTTCCCTCTGCCTCTCTCTCTCTCCCTCTCTCTCTCTCTCTGTGTCTCTCATGAATAAATAAATAATCTTTAAAAAAAAGAAGGCAGACACAAAGGTCACGTACTGCTTCTATGTATATGAAATGTCCAAAGTAGGCAAATCCAAAGAGAAAGAATGCATGTTAGTGGTGGCAAAGGGGTTGGGGGAGCGAGTAGTTGGGAACGGGGAATGACAAGCAATGAGTACTGGGTTTCCTTTTGGGATAATGAAAATATTCTGGAATTGACTGAGATGATGGTTGCACAACTCTATAAACCACTGAATTGTGCATTTTAAATGGGTAAAACTATAGGGCATGTGAATTCCATGTCAATAAAGCTACCGTACTAAAAATCAGGGGATCCCTGGGTGGCGCAGCGGTTTGGCACCTGCCTTTGGCCCAGGGCGCAATCCTGGAGACCTGGGATCGAATCCCACGTCGGGCTCCTGGTGCATGGAGCCTGCTTCTCCCTCTGCCTATGTCTCTGCCTCTCTCTCTCTCTCTCTCTCTCTCTCTCTCTCTGTGACTATCATAAATAAATAAAAATTTTTAAAAAATCTAAAAAAAAAAAGTACAATTAAAAACAAATCATTACCTGCAGTACCCAAAAGCAGCCTCCCCTTGTACCATTCTTCTCATCCTTAGTTCCAAGATCACATGCCTTCCTCTAGTTCCTGAGATGAACTCAGACCCCACACCAGGCCTCTGTACATGCCATTTCTGCTGTTCCCAGTGTCCAGCCTCCCCCTTCCACCCTCCTCTGTTACCTCTAACCCACCACACTTATGTCAGCCAGACCCGAGTCACTCTCACCCTTTAATACCAGATTGCTACTCTCATGTGACAATCCACAATGCTTCCCCTGATGCTCCAGAATAATCTCTGAAGAGCACTCATGGTCACCTGGTACATCTACACATTGATTTAAATTTTTCTTTTTGTTTCAGATGTTTCTGCTCCTGCTTGTTCCTCCAGCTGGTAGCACAACACCTGGCATGCAATGCAAGCTCAGTAAATATTTTAGAAATAAATAAATTTCTTAGTCAAGCTTGTATTTTTAATCAAAAAAGGCTTCCCTCTCTCTATCTGCTTTTCTATCATAGAAGTATAGTTAGAATTTCTCTTAAAAACTTGCAAATAAACGGTTTATACAGGGATGTACTAATGGAATCATGGGTATTAACCAAACACAAAACAGATTTTTTAAGTGATTTCTTCCAGAAGATAAATGCCCTCAAGGAAAATAACCAATAGAATTGCTAGCATAATTTGTGGTTGAAGGAAGAAATGCTTTTTCTTTATATGAACAACATGTGTTTTCTTTTCTGTGCAAGTTTGCCTTTTGCTTTGTTCCAGGCACAATCACTGAGCAAATATGTCAGAGGACCAGCTGCAAGTCTGAGTGCACAGACTGAGAGCACTGTGCTTACAAGGGAGTTCATAGGCAGCCTTCTGAACCCAGTTCAAATACAACCTCCTCTTGCAAGTAACTTCACTTCTTGAAGCTTCAGTCTTCTCATCTGTGGAATGAAAATAACAATCCCCAGCACCATCGGGTTGTTCTGAGGACTGAATGGCATACATCTATGGAGCACTCTCCACAGAGCCTGATCAATAAATGGACGATGATGGCAATGGTAATGATTCAAGCTACAGTTAAGAAGGCAACAGGTCTCCAGGAGATGGGATGGTGGTGAAAGGACGCCACTATAAATCATTACAATTCAAGATAGAAAACAATCTCACTGCTAGGAATTAATCCTACCGAAACCCTTGCCAAGAATTCTCCAATATAAACATTTAAGAATGTGTATAATAGATGCTATTTTTAATGGGTTTTTTGAAAAGACCACAACTAGGAACAGCTAACATATCCATTATGATTGGATGGGTTAATTAAATTATGGCGTGTCCATGCCATGTGATAGAATGTGGCTGTTAAAAATACTAAGCAAGCTTTTTAAAAACTAAGGAGCAATGCAGCCCTTTTCTCAGCTCTCTTGATTTTCTCTAAGGCTTTAGTTTCATCTTTAATTAAGGAGAAAAAAGGAATAGCATTCCTCATTTATTCTTGAAAATCATTGAGTAAAGACATGCATATTAAAAAATGAAGAAGAGGTATATGCACTCAGTTGATATTTAAAAATTATTAAATTGAAAGAGTAAAGAATAAAGCAATATGTACAACATAAATCCCTGTGTCTACGAAAAAATGTAAAGATAAGCACATATAGTGGTCAAATCAGGTCGGAAAAATCAGGGACTATTTTGCAGAGGCTTTGGGGAATCAGAGATGGAAAATTTGAGAAGGGAATGAACTTCAGGGTAAGGAGAGAGTGAGCACCTGGCTTGGAGGTGGACAGGGAGATATTAAGAGTTTGTAGTTCCCAGAGGCAAGAGTCAGAGAAGGTGCACAGGGAGCAGGATGTGAGATTCCAGGCAAGAATCAGGTTGATTGAGTAGGATTTTAAGTGAGATCTAGGCATCTGGACTTTGTCTAGTAAGTGTGGGGAAGGGGAAGTTATAAAGATTTGGAAAGACAGGAATGAGAGGATCAGAGTTGCACATTAGGGATGGTCAGGTGGAGAGGTACGTGGTAAGGGACATGGAGGGCACAAAGCATGAAGTCAGGCATTTAGGACACTACCACTAAGTTGCCCAGGTTTCTCTCTGCATTTTACAACTGCCATGTGGATACAGCTTCAATTTTACTTCCAGATCTAATGTTTTGTGGCTTTCGTAAGAAATAAGTCACATGAATAGAGCTGGTGATTCCTTTCCAAAATTCCTGACAGATGTTCCACACATTGAAAAATTACTGATCTCCATTCAATAATCAAATTTTGGGCAGATACCATTTTTCAAAGAAATGTGATTTTGTCTGTTTAATGAAAGGAAGTGAGATCATTAAAAGACTTCCCTAAGTAATGCATTTTAAATGAAAGGCCTTTTTAAGTCTTTGGGAAAAAAATATCAAAAGTTAAACTGAAACATCCAGGAAAAGCTTAAATTAATATGTTAATTCTGTCAACATCCAAGGTTCCGCGTCCAAGCCTGGAAGGAACAGAGCATATGGTGATTTACTGCTCCCTAGCTAAAATTTTAACTATGCTTATTGAAATCACAAAATAAATGTCTGAAGTGAAGTTTTCATCACTCTTTCAATGTGAAATATGTAAGTATTATAACTTCTCTGTTTTGTTTTAGAGATTAGTTTATGATACTAGGAGCTATCAGTGATTTTCATTAAATGTGTCAAATGGGGATGAGCTAGGGAAATGGGTGATGGATTAATATGCAGTAATTTTGTCTTTACAGTGAAAAATTTAATGCCTCTCTGTGGGTATTATGTATTTCCCTGTCTGACACATTTTTTTCCATAAAAAAGACAATGAACCTTTGAATTATAGGTAAATGAAATTACATGGTTACAACTCGATGAAACTCTTGGAAATATTATGCAGCATCAACTGCTAAGATTTAAGTTTTCTATTTATCTGTTACCACTAGGGAAATTGCCATCAGTGCTTTGGCGATAATAAAAAGGTAAATGTCTGCATATTAATGCTGAGGTAGAGCCAGAGATAGGGAATTTGCTATGACACGCAAAATTATACATATTCCAGCTTTCTTGAGGTTAAAAGAGTTTTAAAATCATTAGATGTTAGCTTTGTGTCCAACATTTACAAGGTGAATGCAAATCAGAGCCACAATGAGATATCACCTTACACTTGTCAGAATGGTTAGTATCAAAAAGACAAGAAGTAACAAGTGTTGGCAAGGAAGCAGAGAAAAAGTAACCCTCACACACTGATTGTGGGAATGTAAACTGGTACAGCCACTAGAGAAAATAGTATGGAGGTTCTGCAAAAAATAAAAAAAACAGGAATACCACATGATCCAGTAATTTCATTACTGATTATTTACCTGAAGGAAACAAAAACATTAATTTAGAAAGGTATCTGCACCCCTATGTTCATTGCAGCATTATTTACAATAGTCAAAATAGGAAACTACCTACATGTGTACACACACATACAAGAATACTACTCAACCATATAAAAGGATGAGAATTTGCCATTTGCGACAACATTAAGGGACCTAGGATATTATGTTAAGTGAAATAAATCAGGGAAAGACAAATACCATAGGATTTCACTTACGTATGGAATCTAAAAAAAACAAAACAAATGAACAAACAAACAAAAGGTAGAAACAGACCCATAAACACGGAAAACTGGTTGTATACCTGAAGTAATATAACATTGTATGTCAACTATACTTCAATTAAAAAAAAAACCAAGAGATCGGTTCATTTGAGTACATAAAATAGAGTTTTCATTTGTCAGTTACATCTCAACAAAACTGGGAAAATATTTTCTCATGCAATAACAAAACCATTCTAAGTGAAGTCAAAATGCAAATGAAAAATTAGGAGAAAGTATTTGCAATAGTACCTCATTACTATTTTTTAACATTTTTTATTTTCAAACATTGAGGAAATGTTCATAACATTTATTTAAAGTATCAATGTTCATTTGGGGAAAAAACATAGGATATTTCTTTTTTACTTCTAAAATTAGATTATCTACCAAATAAACTTATAGAATAAAAAAACTGAGGAAATGAAAAAACAAAGATTATAGAAAAGGCCAAAGATATTTTATAAGAAGATTTCAAAATAATTTTTAAACATATAAAAAGATGTTCAGCTTCACTTGTAATGAGAGAAATGAAAATTTCTCACTATGTTTATATAGTGATGGTGGAAATTCAAGGGTATCACTCCAACAGAGGAGAATATACACAGATATTATAAACTCTATATGCTTTTGTTATTTGATCCAGCAATCACATATCTGAAAATACACCTGAACAAACATCTAACAATACAAAAGCACTTATGCACAGGGTCATTCACTACAGCATTATGTGTAATTTAAAAATACTGATGATTATCTAACATGCCTGTACAGGTGATTAATTGAGTAAACTATGGTACATACATGAGTGGAAAGCCCAGTACCCATAAGGAAGACCAAGGAAGGTCTCTAAGAACTGCATGGAGAATAATTATCAAGATGCATTTCAGTAAATAGAGCAAAGTAAAAGAGCTTATAAATAATATGCTACCTTTGTGTAAGAAACAAACGAAAATAAGAAAACATATGTGCATCTGCTTATTTAAAAAAAAGTAAAATAGATGAAAATTAACCATAAACCAATCAAACTGGTTACCTATCAAGGGCTGGGAGGGGCTACAGATAAGAGATAAGGGATGGAGAGACCCTTCAAGATTACTTCTTTTCTGGTACAGTTTTGAATCATGTTAATATTCTATATGTGTAAAAAATAAAATTAAATAAACTCAGCAAGAATGAAAATAAAACACTGAACCTAAACACAAATAAAAATAAATAAACCCAACTGAATTTTAAATGAATAATAACACTGAAGGAAGCAAAGAAAACAAATCCAGGTAACTTTTAAACACAGTACTTTGACATACATCTTCAACCTAGTGAAAAAAAAAAAAAAAAAGAAGTGCTCATATGTTGAACTCTTTTTAGAAGGTTTGGTTTTTACAGAGGTATGGTTCTGCAAATACTTTACATGGATTGTAGAACTGAGCAAATTAATGAGTATGTTAATGATGGGATCAGGGTTCACACTGTGAAAGAAGGGAGATTAAAATATGTGAAATATCAAAGTGTTATAGGGACCCTGCTTTGTTTCAAAAATCGGCTTATTGTACTAGAGGACATCAGTGATTTGTCAAAGTAAGAAATCTCTGGAACTGAGTTGGTTTTGAATAGGCTTAAAAACAATAATGCCCAGTACTAATGAGCCAGCCAGAAGCCAGATTTGTTTGTTAAATATCGTTCCCCAAACCAGGACGCTTTGAAGAAATATCTGACTCCAGAGCCAGAACATCTGGTGCCAGAATGTTAGAAAATATATGCTCTGATTTCAAAAAATTCCATGAATATAAAGAAATGCAACCTAATTGACTTTGTTATCACAAACTTATTTGGGAGAATAATAGTTAACTAAGTAGAATTATATATCTCTTTCTATAGTGCCAATATCATTAACCATTTATTGTGCAGTGAATATTATCCATATGTATTTTTCTTACAAGTGTAGTTACCATCTGACAACACACAATGTTATTATAATACCACTGAATGTATTCCTCAAGCTGTATTCTTTAACCCCGTAACTTACACATATCCTTAGACACTTTTAAAAAGTTACAATTAAAAAAAAAAAGGTACAATATATATTTTTTCCAATTTCTGGGATCAGCCTATAGTAAGAAACTTTATTATAAAGTATTTGATTGAACAGTTAATTATTATAGGATAGAAGACAAATGCTTTAACAATTTTAATTTATATTTTTTCCCAAAGGTTGTGACATTCGTATGGTTCAAAATAATTTTGCAAAAGAGATATTAGTATAAAAATTTCACTACCACATTTGTCTCCATCGGTTATTTGTCTGTAACCTGTGGGTAACCACTTTTTATATTCTTGACGGATATCTTTAGAGAATTTCCTTGTGAAGAAATAAGCAAATAAGTATATTATGTTTCCCATTTTCTTCATACTGTAGAATACTATATTTTTTGTACCTTGCTTTCTATTGCTTAGCAATAAATCATGAAACTTTTTCATGATCACCATATACATGTCTAATTATTAAGAAAAAATACGTGTACAAAGAATGCCAGAAATGTAACAAAAGGATGCAAAAATCACCTTCAACTGGTTCCGACTGGCTGAGTCTGGGGCAAATTTAGCATCAAAATGATTAAGATAACTGAGATATTTTAATCTACTGAGTAAATAAGAATTCATGGATCCTCCTTGAAAATAAATGGGTAAATCAAAAAACAAAAGTGAGGGCTTATCCTTCTGTTCAAGTATCAGCTAATAAATATGGAGGGGAGGGGTTTAGAAAATCTCTGTTTGGCATCCAAGTGAAGGTTTTGTTCAGACCAGCATCATCAAGGATAAATAGTTTGAAGTGTCCCCTTGAAGAATGCTTCTTAGTTGCAAGGTGAAAAGTACTGAACATGTAGTGGAGAAATGGATGATACCCTGCCTGATGCCACCATCAACATTATCCAGATAGGGCAGATGCTCATTAAATGCCCTTGGTGTAATATTCTGGAAGGAACACATTACTTACATAGTATTCTGATGAGAAATGCATAATATGAATCTTTCTTACAAACAACCATCTTCAAACCACAAATGCAGAACACTATAGAAAATGACTGACCTGTGTTAATCAAAAAATGTCAATTTCATGAAAGCCAAAGAAAGATTGAAGGACTGTTCTAGACTGAAGGAGACTAAGCTGACAGAACAAATGATAATAGTCCAGACTACATTCTCTACTGGAGGAAAAAAATGTGATAAAGGAGATTATTGGGACAATATTGGACAGTTTGGGACAAATCTGAAATATAGAGTCTACATAAGATAAAAACATTGTGTATGAAATTTCCTAAAGTTGATAAATTATATACTATGGTTATAAAAGAATATTCTGGTTCTTAGAAAGTAAACACTGTAATATTAAGGGGTGTAATATACACAATCTACCTAAGTGAAAAATATAAATCATAAATCACATCATTTTCTCAAATGAAAAAAAATAACATAAGCTTGTGGGTAATAAAGCAAAAGGGAAATTGCTAAAAACAACTGAATCTGGGGAAAAGGCATACACTTCTTTGTATTATTCTTGTAACTTTCTAGATATTTAAAATGATTTAAAATAAAAAAGAAAAAAGATTCTACATTTCACTTGAAGGAATAAATAGTAAGACAAGCTAGGGAAGCTTTGAAAGAGTAGAGTAACAAGGAGAGTTATGCTCTACCAGTATTGAATCTCATTATAAAGTTCTAAAATATTAGTCTTGTACTACTCCAAGGATTGAAAAATAGATCAAAGAAAGAGACCTAACAGCCCCCCAAAAGATGCCGCAAATACATACGTTAGTTGGAATTTCTATCTCTTGGCAAAAGATTCATACTTCCAATACGGAAAGCCAAAACAATTTTCTAAAATTGTTCCAGCATTTAGAAAAACAATTTGAGAAAAAAAATCAAAGTAGACTTTATTTCATAAAATAACCAAAACATATGTCAGGTACAAATAAGTAAGCAGAAACAAATGAAAACACATCCACATGCAATGGAAGAAAAATGCTGAAGAAAAACTAACTTAAGAATGAGCAATGTCTTTTTTTTTTAATTTTATTTATTTATGAGAGACACAGAGATGCATAGGTCAGTAGTTTGAGGCATGCCTGAGATTTGCATTTCTCATAAGCTCTCAGGTGATACAATAGGTCCCTGGACCATACTTTGAGTAGCAATGACTTAGGATGACTGAATGCAAGTTAGGTCAAGTAGAGGTCCTCTGTCCCCTTGGTCTCTGAGGCAGAATTCCTCATTTACCAGTGAGTCTCTGTATTCTCATTTACCAGGATACAGAGAAATAGAGAAGCAGAGACACAGGCAGAGGGAGAAGCAGGCTCCATGCAGGGAGCCTGATGTGGGACTCAATCCGGGGACTCCAGGATCACGCCCTGAGCCGAAGGCAGATGATTAACTGCTGAGCCACCCAGGAATCCCTGAGCAATGTCTTTTAAAGAAGAGAGACAAGTGATAAAACTATTAAGGAAAATGTTCATCGGGCACAGATATAACAGATTACTGTCTGTAAAAGAAATATCATAAATAGAAATAAAGGCAAATAAAAAAACTGAAAAAAAAAACCCTATCAGTCATGGCTGATAAAAGCTTAACCAATAGTGATATAATGTCCCATCATTAAATTGGCAAAAATCTAAAACACAGTGTCCCCCTTTTAAACACAGTAACATAAAAGTAAGTTGACACAAAGTCTCTTGAATAAATTTTGATATATGTTAATAGCCTTAAAATTTTCTAATCTCATTTTGATTTTAAATCAAACATGAAGGAAGACAGCAACATATGAAAAACACAGAGATGTCAGCTATTGGGCAATGGAAAATAAATGTATGGCCATATATATGAGGGATGCTACAAACCCATTAAAAATAAACTTTCATGTATACTGAGTGATCTGGAAAATGCTCTTTCTCTATAGATAATAGATATAATCTTTACTGTGTTATTTGATTTAACATGATTATCTGCTAAAAGAGTATATAACAGGTGGAGAACCATGGTAAAAAGGAGCAAATAGAAATCAGACACAAATGTATAAATAAAAGTAGGCAATATATATGGTCTTTATAACGTACACAGTTGATGGTGTCATCTCTCTCCTCTCTCAAGTTCCTAATGTGGTATTCAATAAACACTAAATAATTAAGCTCCACCTCCTTATAAGGTAAAATATATTTGAGAGGGATATGTTTTTATATATACATTAGAATGGAACCTTCCTAGGGATAGAGCTAGAGTTTATTATAAATGGGGGCAATATTTTAAAAGTTATTAATGTGCTTTTGTCTTCTGCCTTCCTATGTATATGACCTTTGTACTCATCAGTCTAAAGCAATTGCCTGCTGAGAAATCCAGATTTACAGAAAAAAATAATGCAGAGAATGATCTAATTATTATTTAGATTTTACATGTAAAAATATAATTATGCAGATGAGTTCTCAAGTAGTGTATCAAACACTACATCTAGAGAACTCAACCTATGCATACCCCTCATGGTACGGATCAGAGTAGGCACTTTTTCTTTAAAAGTCCATGTAGTGAATATTTTGCTTTATGGGACAGTCTTTGCTGTAGCTATCTGATTCTGTACTTTGAGGTGTGGTAGTATTTCAGGTAAGTTGAGATCTGTGCAAGGTAGTGGGGACAGGGGGCTCTGGGACTCCCGCCTAATATGATACCCTTGAAAGAGGTCCCTTGTAAATGCCCTCTAAAATCCTGAAATATAGTTACATCAAATTAAACATGTGGTTCATTGTGCTCAGATGGAAGGTTTAATTTACCAAACTACCTTCAGTTCTCTAGTGGCATGGACTCTAAGTCGAGAGTCAGTGAGAGGGCAAAATGCCTGCTGTTTCAGGCAAGAGTGAGTTGATATGAGGCAGCACGGAGAGCTGGGAATCCTTAGCAAAGAGCCAACAGGGGCTCATCCAGTCATAAAGCTTCATGAGCTCTTTACCAAGGCAAGAGAGACCAGGATACAAATTACACCAACCAAAGACTCTAACACCAAGCCCAGGTAAGTGACTTTAATACCAAATCCATTACAGAAACTGGTAAATGAGGAATTCTGCCTCAGAGACCAAGGGGACAGAGGACCTCTACTTGACCTAACCTGCATTCAGTCATCCTAAGTCATTGCTACTCAAAGTACTCAAAGTATGGTCCAGGGACCTATTGTATCACCTGAGAGCTTATGAGAGATGCAAATCTCAGGCATGCCTCATACCTACTGACCTATTTAATACATTTTAATAAGATCCCAGGTGATTTGTAAGCATCTTAAAATTTGAGTACTGAATGAGGCCACTCCCTCAACTCCTACCTCCTGGCACTACCTTCGAAAGAGAAATGTGGGACAAGGTGACATGATACAGAACACTACAATCCAGGAGAGATCAGCTCCATTACTGGTTAGCTGAGGAAACTATTAACTAAATATCTAATCTAATGGAAACCCTAGATCATGAAATAATCTAGATTAAGGGTCCTGGGATCAAGCCCCATAACTCATTGGGCTTCCTGCTCAGTGGGAAGTCTGCTTCTCCCTCTGCTTGCTGCTCCCCCTGCTTGTGCTTTCTCTCTCTCCCTCTCAAATAAGTAAATTTTTTAAAATCTTAAAAAAAAAAAAAAAAAAAAAAAAGGAACATGAGATTTGGTATCAGGAAACTCTGGGTTCAAGACCAGGCTTTGTTTTGAACCATCTCCCTGAGAGCAGCAAGCTACTTAGATTATTAAATTAACTTCACAGAACCTCAGTCTCCTAAGCTATAAAATAGGTATTAAATTTGTACTTCCATCCCAAGTTTATGCCAAAGATTAAATGAGATGATGTAGGTACAGCACTTAGCACAATGCTTGTCAAATTCCTACATGGTAATAGTAATAACTTCACAATTGAAGCAATTATTATTACAGACTAAAGCTACAGTTGGCTTGATACTAAATCACTTAGACTCATTAGACATCAACAGTCTGAAAAATTCTTTCAGTTACACATTTGATTGTAACAAGACAAAACATATTTAAAGTTAATTTATAAATTAACTGGATTTTAACACTAACAAACAAGTTGTAAGAGCTGCCTAACATGTTTTGACATGCTAACAGCTACAGGGTATATTCTCACACTAAATTATAATTCGTAAATATTTAGTTTGTCAAAAGCCACAAAATAATTACTATATGAGACTTCCAACTGTTAAATCTTAACCTGAAGATTAATATAGTATGTAATAAACAGAGAATCTAATTGCTACTTTACACAGAATTTGTACAACACCCCCAAAGTTATGGTAAATACCAGTAATTCATTTCATCTAAACTTGGGGAAAATTAAGAAACCATTGGTGCACATTTGATTTTACACATTAGCACATTCTAATTAAATCTCTCTCAGAGTCTATAATAATATATGTGGGTCTAATTAACTAAGTCATCAAGCTTCTAAGTGGACCAAAGAGTAAAATATTTGAACTTAAGCAAACCAAAATCATTAAGAGGAAAATTTGCCAAAACTTGCTTGAGTCTGTAAGGAAAACCGGCCTTTTAGACTCTGCTGATTCTTGGCTTTCTACAAATATGCGTTCCTAGTTTGAGAAGCCTGAGGATGTTCATTTCAAAGCTAGTGGATTAACAATGTAGACAGTTGTTAGCCTATGAATAGACTGTGATTCCAAAGTTCAAAGAGGTGTCAGAGCCAGAACTCAGAGGACAGACTGGGCCAGTTTAGTTCAAGAGAGCGATAAAAGCCTGCCAAGGAGAAGCTGGCAATTCTTAAAGATTTGTGTCAAAGATAAGAGTCTGAAGAAGCAATCGGATTATTGGTAGCATCTGGGTCAACTCAACCATAACCTGCTTGTTCCTCTATTCAAATAGTTATTGTGTCTCTAGTGTGTCTCTGGACACTTTACTAGCAATGAATATCCAGGAGGTCTTGGAGCAGGGAATATGAGACCAAGCCATAGGAGCCAAAGAACACAAGGATGAACATACCCAAGGATCTGAGCTAGGAGGCCAAGGACTAAATTGAGCTATAAGAAGTGCAGCCCAGCAGCAGGAAAACAGCCTGGGGCACTTGGCTAAGATCTTGCATATGTATAGCTAAGTAGAATGACAGAGGTCAAGCTATGTCAGCATGCCCAGCCATGGCAACTGGAGGGCTGAGAGGCTGGACAATTTGGTAAGGCATTACATTTTATGAATTTTATTGGTTTGGGACCCACAAGGTCATTTTACCTGTGGAAAAGTCCACAAACATAAATATCCCACAATAAAACTCATGTAGTAATCTAGTAATGATATTAATGAGCCTTCCTCATGTTTACAAAGGTGCTATAGGAAAGAAGATATATGTGGTATCAGGGGACACATCTTCTACTTTCTGCTGAACAGACCTGACTGTGGGGTTGGAAACATCTCTTCCTTCTCTCCAGTCACTGGTCAAGATCCAATATCCACAAGAGTTTCAGGCTGATCTCATATCTGCCCTTCATTCCAACATTCTTACTAACCTCCAAAGATGGTCAAGGTATAGTTTCCAAAATGTTAAACATGATTCTCATATAAACATAGAATTAACATATACTAAAGACATCATTTAATTCATTAATGAGAGGACAAGCAAGATGGTGGCTATGGGTCCTTTCCCACAAAATGATATATTGAAGTCCAAACCCTAAGTACCTTACTGGGAAATAGGGTCATTGCAGATATAATTAGCTGAAGTGAGACCACACTGGAGTAGGGGAGCCCTTAATCCACTGTGACTACTGTCCTTCTAAGGAAACACTCTGAGAGCACAGATAGAATACCAAGTAACAATGGAAGCAAAGGATGGAGTGATAGAGCTCAAGCCAAGAAACACCAAGGACTGCTGGGCACCCACCAGAAGCCAGCAAGAGGCAAGAAAACCCTTCTTGACAGGTTTCAGAGGGAGCGTGACTCTGTTGACACCTTGATTTGAGACAATGAGAACATGATTTTGGACTTCAGAGCATAACACAATAAAGTTCTGTTGTGTTAAGTCACCCAAGTTGTAGTAATTTGTTATGGCAGTCCTAAGAAATTATTTTCTGGGTAAGCGGCCCAAAGACTATTGGAGAAATAGGGTATTTACCATTATTTTGAAAAAATTAAAACTTGGAATAACATTGTTAAAGATACACAACTGGAGAACACCTGGGTGGCTCAGTCAATTAAGCATCTGACTCTCAATTTTGGCTCAGGTCATGATCTCAGAGTCCTGGGATCCAGCCCAGCATAGGGCTCTGCACTCAGCAGGGAGTCTGCCTGAGACTTTTTTCCTCTCCCTCTGCCCCTCCCCATGCTTGTGCATACATGAGCATGCTTGTTCTCTCTCACACTCACTCGAAAAAATTAATTTTTTAAAGAGGTGCGAAACTGGTTTATGTCCTAGAGAGCAGTTGGATCATCACCTTGGGAGATAGAAACCATCTCTCCTGAACAAATATCTATCATTTATCGCATAACTTCACCACGCCTGACCTTTTAATCAAATATGAATGACAACTCAAACAAAAGTACCATTCCCTTGGATAATTCAAAAGCCCATGGGGTGGCCCATTAAATAATGTTCTAATATGACATATTGAAAGGACCTACTCCCCACGCTTACCCTTTTTGCATGACCCTCAAAGATTTGTACCAATTTCTTTTTTGGGCAAGTCCCTTACACGCCTGCCCACTCGAATTTGTGGTTTTACTAGCATGGCTTACCTATTTGCTGACTGTTTGCAGATGAAGTTTGTCATATTATGTACCACTTCTAGAACTCTATTCTTGTCCCAGTTCTGACAATAACCAAACTCCTCTAATTTTAATACACCAGTGCTTTAATGATTCTGTTCCACTACTCTGCCAGAGTAGAGGCTTAGTGAGAAGCAGATCACTTTAGTAGAAAACAAACAAGCTCCTCCGACAGAATTTCAAAGGAAGTTCAGACAACTTTAATATGAAAACTTAACTGCTTTGTTGTTTGCTGCACTAGAAAGGAGAAATGAAATATTTTACCTCCTAGGAGGGTTTAAAGACTAAGCCCACCCTGCTTCCCAACAAAGGAGACAGAAATCCTACCTTGCTAAGAATTTGGACCCAAGATTTAATAGGCCAAAAGGTCTTCATGAAAGAAGAAACAGGTGTGGGGTATAATCCACCTATGTAGCTCCATATGGCAAGAGAACATACAAAGCAGAATGGAGCTGGTGCTGCAGAGCTGAAGCAGGGTCTAGAGGTCTCCTGCCATGCCAGAGGTCAACATTTTAGTTAAAGTATTGAAGGGGGGAGCAGGGGATTCTGGGAAAGAGATCAGGGCAGGGAATAGAAGGGGCACTTGAATGGGGTGGGTTCTTAGAATAGAGGCTATTGATCAACCACTGTGAGACTATTTCAATAGATCTAAAAATGTATAGCTGGATCAGCATGCACCTGCAAAGTATCAGCCCTGAAAGAGACAAAGGTTGAGCAGAAATAGGAAAAAAAATGACTTATTGAAACTAAGAAGAAAAAAGAACAGCCTTCCTGGATTCCCCCAGGACAGCCAAGAATCCAAGAGAAGGTCTTAGAGCCCTTGACTCCTTTGGGGAGGGTATCAGAACTCCCCCAATCCAAATATTCCAACAAGTTCTAGAACCCCTTAGCTGGAAGAATGTTAAATGACACCCTGGTACAGATTTCCATTTAAAGCTTAAAATTAAGTAGAATACAACTCAAATTGAAGGGTGACTATCTAGGAATATATGTTTATATTTTATCTCAGAGTGGCAAATTTAGGGAGAATTATTTCTCCTTTCTAGCATCAAGTGAACAGAACCAAATTTTTTCTGGCTCTCAGCTATGGTAAATGATTAGATACATGGCCTGGCTCAGAAAAGTGGTGCAGTTTCATTTCCTGAAAGGAAGAGAGGTTTAAATCCAGCAGACAACTCATTTGTAACAAGCTTCCAAGTGCCCCTGAGAATGCAGTAACTATCCACCCTGCTTGAATAAGTCAGTGAATGAAAGAAAGGCTTTGACCTCCAATGGAAAAAAAATTAAAGGGATTTGTCACTTTGATTTTGGTTCTGAATTCAAAATCAATGCCAAGATAGAAAATGCCATAATACATAGAAATGCTGCCAGTGACCTTCTTTAGAAAACGGAGTGAAATATTAGCAGTCACTGGATGAACTTGGGTCCTACACACAATCAATAGGGATCCTTCATTCCAACAATAACAACAACATAATAATAATAGCAGATCACATTGACTGAATGTTCACTCTGTGCTAGAGATGTGCTAAGGGATAAATCTGCATTCTCTCAATTGATCTTCACAACAGCCACCTGAAGTACTTATCATCCCTACCCTGGTTTACAGAGGAGGAAAGCACAGCTACAAGAGGTTATGTAACTTGCCATCAATAAATGGAAAAGCTGGAGTTCAAATCCAGGCCCACCTGACACCATAGCCCATGCCATCTTATCATTTAATAGCCCAGAAAAAAATGTGGGGAAGGGCACTCAATAATGCATCCTGGACTCTGAGTCCAAGAGGCTTTGTGAACCAGAGAACCTGCCCATGAAGATTATAAAAACAAAAAACAAATAATAAACAACCCCCCCCCAAAAAAAACCAGCAACAAGAGAAAAATGAAGACTATTCTTGAAAGCTACCTAATTTTTATTTTAGTGTGATTTGATTTCCTTCCTTGAGAGCTTCTTTAATTGTGTTAGAATACCCTCAGTGAAATATAGACTAGGCCAAAACTGCCCTAATGCAGGCTGGAAAGCAAGATCAATCAGGAGGCCATTAGAAGAAGGATGAAGGGCAAGTGGCTGAATGCGGCCAATGCCAAGAATGTATCGGGATCCTTCTCAAGTGTTTCAGATGTCTTCAGTGTCAGTTGCTTCCTGAAATGCTGTAACTCTGGAGTCAATTTCCCATTATCTACCTGTGAATTCCCCGCTCTGCAGATTTATCTTGAGGTCTTTGAAGCTTTATGCCTAAAGTGGCTCCACTTTCTATGTAGCCGACTTCAGGGCTGCTGCTCCCACCTTTCAGTTAGGCTCACTGCTGAATGGAATGCCAGCTAACTAGGCTGTGATTCCCCTAATGCTCCAGTTATCCCTCAACTTTATCTCTGTTCAGGTGTGTGCCACAAGTGCTGCCAGAACCAGAAGCAGGAATGGCCATAATCTGGGAAACAGGGATTAATTCAAGTCGGCTGGAGCCAATAATATATGTATTTTAGCTTAAGAGGTAGGTTCATTCACCAGCTTTTTTTTTTTTTTTTAATTTTTATTTATTTATGATAGTCACAGAGAGAGAGAGAGAGGCAGAGACACTGGCAGAGGAGAAGCAGGCTCCATGCTCGACGTGAGATTCGATACCGGGTCTCCAGGATCGCACCCTGGGCCAAAGGCAGGCGCCAAACCGCCGCACCACCCAGGGATCCCTCATTCACCAGCTTTTAGAGCATTTGTATTACATAAAAATGGTTCAAAACCTTTGAGAAGTTAGCATGACAAAAAGGATAAAGGAAGATGAAACACCAAACTTTATATAAGTGTTGTTATTTGTCTTTTCTATTAAAGATAGCATGCAGGACTTGAAGGAGCTTGAGCTTTTTACTGAAGCTGATCTGGGCATGAGTTGGGTTTCCACCACTCACTGCCTGGGTGACCTTGAGCTAATTACTACCTCTTTCTGCCACTTTCTTGGAGTGCATAAGGACTTACCTTATGGGTTGTTGTATCTATACAAACACCCATTAAGACTAGGAACACTGCAGTTGTTTAAGTAAATTGCAGGGATTATCATGACCATGATCATTAATAGTAGTAATAGCACCAGGATTACTAATAGTAGAAGTGATGGTGGTGGCAATGGTGGTAATAGTAATAGCAGTAGTGGAAGTAGTATGTTTTTTTTAAGATTTTATTTATTTGAAATAAAGAGAGGGAGAGAGCATGCACAAGCAGGGGGAGTGCTAGGCAGAGGGAAGGGAGAAGCAGGCTCAGGGAGCCTGACATGGGGCTGGATCCCAGGGTCCTGGGATCATGACCTGAGCTGAAGCCAGATGCTTCACTGCTTAACCATCACCCAGGTGCCCCAGTAGTAGAAGTATTAACAGAGTTGCAACAGTGCTATTATAGAAAGGAGCAAGTTATAACTATTGGATCCATTTTGAATAAGAGTTACCCAAAACACAAATATTATGTTTAAGAACTACATATATTTGTGTTTTTTTTTAATGCTTTGCCTCTAGCTATGAATATCAAATAGCATCTTATCCTGAAATAAGGACTGGCATAACTAATTAAGATGCTTTCCATTTATTTATTCTCTGAAGATATTAATTCAAGAGAATTGCTTAATCTTCCTCTTTCTTAATCTATTTAAGCATGCAAAACATAAATGTACTTCCCTGAGACCCTAATAACATGAAATATAAGATAAGGCCGCTTGCTTTCAAATTAAAACAAAATCTATGTTTCTATCTTTGTTCCTAATATAGTGACTAATGGAGCCTTAATGCTTTGATCTTCCACTTGAAAAATATCAAAACATCTTTAATATGCAAATCAAGGCAAGAGCTTGTGGGGTCATCTGCAGCAGGTCCCCCCCCCCCTTATAATAGTAATTGGAAAATCTATGGGGCCCTGAGGATCATTATTTTAAAAATAATTCTACGTCTAACAAAAATCCACTAGCTTATCCTTAGTCACATTTTGAAATGAAATTTAGATATTAAATAGTATTGATTTCAATTCAAAAGCTGCTTTGACCATCTCTCTATCAATCCCACTGACTTGGAATGAGAATTGGTGGAAATCATTAAGTCATTTATCTTGTCAAAAATCTCGGCAATGTGCCCAGATGTATCAAACACTGGACAAGGCTACTTTCGGTTCCCATTTCTACTGGGTAACTGACTTCCCGTAAGCCCTTCGGCTAGCCTTTGCCCAGGTCAGACAGCTCTGAGGAGGAGGGAAAGGGAATTTGAAAATACACATCATCAGAAATGATGAGAAGGACCTTTCAAGATGGACATGAGGTGGGGATGGTAATCACATTTCCTTCCAAGGGATGTGACAACCTCCAAAACCCTTGCTCAAGCTCCCTGGGGTTTTCAGCACATATTTCTTTCTGTCTCCATTCAGCAAACACTCACATAGCTTTTATCTTGTGCCAGACACGCTACTAAGTGCTGGATGACAGTGATGAACCCACACAAAAGAAAGCCCTGTAGAGTTTATAGGCCATGGGGGCGGGCGTGGGGGAAGGGAGTCAAGAAGTAAAGTATCGATTGTGCAAATAAATACACAAGTGTAAGTTATGACACCTACTATGGAGGAAAACATTAAGAGTGCTGTGAGAGAGAAGAATAGGGGAAATGATTAGGTGGGAGGAAATGACATTTAAGCTAAATTATGGGGAAAGTGGAATTTGGCTGGAAAGGAAAAGCATTCTAGACGGAGGGAACATATGTGGCAAAGGATTGGAAGTCAGAAAAGGCTGCCTTCTTGATTCCACAGGGATGATATCACTTCATGATTAGGGTGTTTGGGTGTAGACTCTTCTGCAGAGCTTCCTTGGTCATGGCAAAGACTGCGGAGTTTATTCTAAGTGCAATGGAATGATTTTAAGCATAAGTGAAACAATAAAAATCTAATAAAAGTATACCAGAATGCCCCATTTGTTTCTGTTTTTGTTTTTCTGGATAATTGGATAATTTCTAGGATTAAGTTTTTCCTTTTGCTGTGTGGTCTAAGGCAGTTTTTAATCAAGAGTAGTTCCCCTGGATCTCCTGCAGAATCAGCCAAGGTGGTTGCTAAAAATGCAGAACCTCACTGCAGACCTATTGAATCAGAATCTTTGTAAAAGTCTAAGAATCTGCTTCTTAAAGTATCATTTTGATTCCAGTGTACTCTGCACTGGCGTGGACCCACCAGGTACACCATGGAGTGGGCAGAGAAGAGTCAGAGGGGAAGCAGGGCATATTTAGGGCACGCTGGCATCACAGGGATGATATGACAAAAGCCAGAAGGTCATAAACAGACAAGCACTACAGGAGGGGCCTGAGGGGGAGGGGGGCATGCTCTCCTCAGTGAGCAAGGAGGGAACATGAAATATTTCATCCCTAAAACAACCTCTAGGATAACCATCTGTATTAGTTTCTAGAGCTGCCATAACAAAGTGCTGCAGGACTGGGTAGCTGAACATCAGAAAATTACTTTCTCAAAGTTTTTGGAGACTACAAGTGCAAGATCAAGGTGTTGGCAGAGTTGTTTCTCCCGAGAGCTTTCTTTGGCTTGTAGATAGATGCCACCTTCTCCCTGCATCTCCACGCGGTCTTCCCTCTGTATCTATGTCCTAGTCTCTTCTTCTAACAAAAGCACCACTCTTATTGGATTAGGACCCAACCTAATTCACCTCATTTAAACTAAAAAACCTCTCTAAAGATCCGTTCTCCAAATGCATTCATATTCTGAAGTACTGAGGTTAGGACTTCAAAAGAGGAACGTGGGGTGGGGTCAGTGGGGCATAATTTTTCCCACAATACCATCTTACTTCTCTTTCCATTTATTCCTAGCTTATTTTTTTAATATTTTATTTGTTTGTTTGTTTGTTTATTTGGAAGACACACACACACACACAGAAAACACAAGTAGGGGGAGGGGCAGACAGAGAGGGAGAAGCAGACTCCCAGATGAGCAGGGAGCCTGATGCGGGACTGTACCCCAGGATTCTGGCTATCATGATAGGAGTCGAAGGCAGATACTTAACTGACTGAGCCATCCAGGCACCCCTATTCCAAGTTTAGACCCTGTACAGCAAGAGAATCTTCCTGTGTCTCTTTCAGTTTGGGGGCTTTATGTCAGGTAAACCAGCCCTATCATCTCATTTAACTTAGGCTCCTTAGAAATACAGAGCTGTAGAGGGCCTGACCGGCTGCCTTGGGGGTGCTTTCTAACCAGTACCTTCATCCTCAATTGGCCTTCTGGGTCAGCCATGAAGATGCAGTTCTGCCTTTGTCCTGGCACATGATATGTGTTTTTATTTTTATTCAAATAAGTTGCTTCTGCTATTTCTTTCTTTAAAAAAAAAAGATTTTATTTATCTATTCATGAGAGACACAGACAGAGAGAGAAGCAAAGACACAGGCAGAGGGAGAAGCAGAGACACAGGCAGAGGGAGAAGCAGGCTCCATGCAGGGAGCCTGATGTGGGACTCGATCCCGGGACTCCAGGATCACGCCCTGGCCCAAATGCAGGCACCAAACCACTAAGCCACCCAGGGATCCCCAATATATTGCACTTTAAAAATGTAATTGCTGGCCAAAACAATACGTTTATCTAATAGAAAAATAATACTCAACTAAAGCAAATTAAACGTTCAGTAATAACTCTTACAGAACATAAGTATCTGGAAATTGGATTGTTAATTAACAAGAATATTGTTTAAATGGAACACATTAACAGTTCAAAATTGAGACTATGAGCTAAAGATACACGATTCAGACCCCAAGTTGTTCTCAACAATATGAAAGTAAAATATAATTATAACATTTTTCAATGAATTGATGGAATATACAACATTGCTAAAAAGAAAATTTTCACGTATCATTGACAAGATTTTGAAATTCAGCCAGTTCCCCATAAAACAAATTGGTCTCCTTTCTTAACTTAAAAAGCAGTGACAAAAAACATTTCTCTCTGTTCAAGTGCATTTCATCTTGAAGACTTTTTTCCCCAGTATCAAAATAATTTATTTAAACAGCTGTTTCAGATGTTTTACTCTAAACGCAGACTGTAGTGGCCTTCCTCAACAGCTACACGTAACCATTTGTACATCAGCTCCCACTGTCACTGGGGTCCAGAAACAAGATGATGAGAAAAATGCTATGTCAAATACCACCTAAGTAGCAGACCTTGCAGTTTCCCCAAGACAGCACTTTCCTATTATATTATTTCTGCATGGCATCTAAACAATAGGCACCATTTGGATTGGTCCAGTGAAAGACAATCTCCAAAAGTTTGAGTGAGAATTAGCACTAGCTGGATTCTGAGTCATCACTGACCCAGTGGTCCTCAAAATCTGGTCTCTGGATCAGCAGCCCCATCACAGTCTACGGATTTATTAGAAATGCAAATTCTCAGGCTCGATCCCAGAGTTTCTGAAATGGAAACTCAGGGGTGGGGAGGGCAGCCATATGCATTTTCATAAGCCCTCCAGTAGATTCTGATTTCTGCTCAAGTGTCAGAACCACTGATCTAATCCAAAGACAGAGCCCTAGCGTTCCACAAAGGCACATCTGGCATTGAGTATGGGAATGGGGTGGGAGTAAGAATGTAGGGAAAGACACAGAAAGAGAAGACAGAAGGCAGAATGTGGACTCAGGGAAGAAACCCAATCAGGGCTCATTTTGAGCTTCTAGTACTGATATCAACGAGTACCTTTCTCTTACCTGTTTCACATATTAGAGTCTCATATATGGCTCTGTTGAAAATATCAGTTTTCTGCTGATTTTTAAACATAAAAACCACTGTTACAGGGAGACTTCCCTTAGAATAGAGAAAGAAGAGCTTCATGCTTTAGAGGTCTTCTGCTGAGACCCCTCCAAGGACATGCCTTTTCACAGGGACAACGGAATGTGTCCATCTGGGGCCCAAGATCTTCCAGACTCTGCTCTACTTTTGGGGTCCCAGAACTGCCTGCTTAAATATGCCCAAGTCCATAGCTCAGGCTTGTGCTTCTGGTCTCTTCCCCAGAACCATCTTCTGGAAGGTGGACTGTGCAATATTATGTACTCTAGGCCCAATACATCATGTGTTGGATGTCATTTAATTTTTTTAATATTCTGTATATTATGATATTTTGACATCTAGAGAGACAATCTCTCTTGAGGCTGGCCAGTTCCTAGAGATAACAAAGGGCCCAGCTGGGAGCATGCCTTTGACAAGCAAACCAATCAATCCTAAGTTTATACTCCAAACACTTCCTTATCTAACTCTTACACACTATGCCCTAAATCATCCCGGGGTCAGGTGCCAGGAGACTAGAGACCATTTCTATAGCTTAGAGCCCTTGGAAATTATTCAAACTAACCAATCCCAAACTGCTTACCTGGTCCTGACTTGCCTTTCCTGAGAAAACTTCAATAAAGGCCATGGTTAGTTTAAGCTCTCCTTTTCACTTCTATATTCTGCTTCCTGGCCACTCTGGTGTTTTCCCCTGTGGCTTTGCAGAGTATGTGGTGACTCCTTCTCCAGGCTCTTGCAAACCTTGCAAGCCTCAGTTTCATATTCACCTGCAGCCCCACCAGCTCTACCTGCATTCTTAGTACAGGGCACCAAAGAGCAGCTGTATAGAGGGAAAGGGGGTGGCACAGGCCACCAGAACCTAGAAGCATAATGGCCAAGGGTGTTCACATATGGGCATACAAGGTCCCTCACAGAGTAAGATGTACCCAAGCTGGAAGAAGCAGCCTGTGACCCCAGGCTGAAACAACATGCATCTCCATGGTCCAGGTTCCAAACTCCAAGGAGTCTGAGAACCTAAATTTAGACCTGGCCCTTCAAGTCATTTTGAAAACATATTTGTCAAAGTAGAAAAATCAAACCAATTGTAATGAACAGTTTGTTCACCTGACTTATAACTTTGAATCTTTACACACTTAGTGGGTGGACCTCCATGTGTACTTTTGCTTCAAGTACCCAAAGGTTAAGAGAGAACGTGTTCACAGGGTATGAAAAGTCAACGCACTTTGGTTGGTTGCTCATAATGCCATTTTATTTTATTTATTTTGTTTCATTTCATTTCATTTCATTTATGTAGTAGCAGAAAGTTTTCCCACCTATCTTGAGGAAAAGTGAGTAACTAGAAGAAATTAAAACATTTCTGTGTTCTTCCTGTACCATTTTACTTTTAAGGAAGAGTAAAAGTACTTTTGTGTTGTCGAAGATTTGAAGTTAAGTTCTAATGAGTTAGTCAGTTCTTCAGAGGACCCACAGAATTCCAATACAGAGATTCTTTTTATCACTATACCCTTAGTGTCTAGCCAGGAACCTAGCACAGAATAAGTTCCTTATTTTTCCCCTCCTAATCCATTTATTATTATTACTATTATTATTAATATTTAAATCACTTTTGAGATATAATTGACATGTAAAAACCTATTTGTATACAACTCAAGAGCTTGCGAATATATACCCTACACACATGAAACCATCACCACCATCAAGGCCATAAACCTGTTAATCGCCTCCAAAAGTTTCCTCCCATCTCCTTATATTATTATT
The DNA here is from genome assembly GCF_053574225.1 of Canis aureus. Classification (NCBI taxonomy): domain Eukaryota; kingdom Metazoa; phylum Chordata; class Mammalia; order Carnivora; family Canidae; genus Canis; species Canis aureus. Next base: position 55,753,390 of record NC_135614.1, read on the forward strand.
ATTTTTGTGTACATGGTAAGAACATTTAACATAAGATCTGCCATCTTAGATTTTAAGTATACAATACAGTACTGTTCCCTGGGCACTATGTTGTCTAGTGGATCTCCAGAACTTATTTATCTTGTATCTGAAAATCTATATCCTTTGACCATCACCTTCCCATTAGACCCCTACCTCCAGGCCCTGGCAACCACCATTCTATCCTTTATTTTTATGACTTTGATTATTTTAGACTCTACATATTAGTGAGATCATAGAGTATTTTGTTTTTCTGTGTCTGGCTTATTTCACTTAGCAGTGTTTTCAGGCCCATGCATTTGCTGCAAAAGGCAGGATTTTCTTCTCTTTAAAAGCTGAATAATATTCCAATATATGTATATATATCACAGTTTCTTTATCAATTCATCCAGTGATGGAAACCTATGTTGTTTTTATATCTTGACTACTGTGAATAATATTGCAGGTATCTCTTTAAGATCCTGACTTCCATTCCTTGGGATATATGTCCCAAAATGGCATTGCTGAATAATATAGTAGTTTTGAGGACCCTCCATACCATTTTTTCATGATGGCTGTATCAGTTTACATTCCTACCAGCAGTGCACAGCATTCCCTTTTCTCTACATCCTTACCAACACTTATTATCTCATTTTCCTTTTTTGTTTTTTTGTTTTTTTATTTTTTTATGATAGTCATCCTAACAGGTGTGAAATGATAGCTCATTGTCATTGTGATTTGCTTTTACCTGATGATTAGTTATGTTCTCAATAAATGTTTGTTGAATAAATGAAAGAAAAACAAATCATTGAAGAACCAGTTTTAAAAAATCAAATTTCCCAAATTACATTAAGCCACCTGAAGAATCATTTATTGACCTCCTGCTGTATGCTGGGCAGGAGGCACCCAAATTCTTCATCCTTGAAGAATTTATAGTTTAGAAGGGTGGAATGAGCATGCAAAATGAGAATTTCCACAGGAGCTGGTGAAGGCACAGCTGTTTATCTGGTCTTTCCAAGGCAATTGCTTATCAGAGTTTTTGTATTTAAAATTTACTGGAAGGGAATTAAGTGGGCAGGACCCCAAAATGTTGGCAAACTAGTCACAGACACTAAAGTTTCTCTTTATCCAGCAGAAATATCTGTTGACTTGCTCATCTGGCGCCTGGGATGACAGTGTTAGCTGCAGGGGAAGGCATCATTGAAACAGAGACACCACATTTCTATGTGCAGGACTTATTTCACATTATTCACTTACTTCACTTCAGAGGTGTGAGCCTACAGCTATACATAAGACATGGTCATTGCTCAGATTTTACTTTCTAATGAGATCACCAAAGAAGAACTAACAAAGAATGTCTGCACTTTGTCCATTTTACAGCCATTCTCCATTGTACGCCCCATCATTAGGGGATCCCAGCATCCCTTAAGTTGTAAATAGTATGAGCTGGTGTTTTTACTAAGCTTTCTTCAAAATTCCAGGGCTTAGCAAGCCTGAGAATGTAGAAAGGCATTTTACATCCACTGACTTGTACACCACATGAAGCCCTGCACGATGCAGTTACACAAAAGGCCAGACCTACAATTTAAGGTCCATAAGACAAACCAACACTACAGAGTATGATGTACCACCAAGACATAATGAAATCAGTAGATCATATTTTGTGGTGATGCTATCAATGCAAATCCTTAACATTTTTCTGATTATAATGGAAGCCAACAGAAGAGCCCAGCAAACAGAGGGAAATTGCACTAGTCAGCAATTTTCTCAGGAAACATGCACATGGAATTTTAAATAAGCTTTGAGTTCAACTAAAAATCACCTCTTCCTAAGTTATTTCATTGCTGACAATAAAAGGTATTTTTAAAATTATTTTTGAAATCAGACTACGTGTAGGCAACATGACCAGATTTGTCACGCCAGGTGACATAGCTGATTAGCTGACATTACAATTCTATATTTTGATTTGTTGATTGATTTTTTTGTTGATTTTTTAAATGGAGGACATTATTTTCATGAAGTTGATTCTTTTAAACTTCATTTTTAATTTTTTTTAAATGGAGGACATTATTGTTGATTGTCCTGTTGATCAACCCCTCTTGATTTTTTTAAATGGAGGACATTACTTTTCATGAAGTTTGCTTATTGTGTTAAACTGCAATAATGTCATCATTTTGTAAAATTATTATGTTACACAGATCTTCATATTTATGAAAAACACCCAGCATCTTCAACACTTGAGGCAATGATTGTCATCGTAACACATAAGACAATCTAGTCCTACTTAGAGGCAGCCCCTGACACGTGCACAATCAAGGCTTGTAAGTTTCCTTCTAAACCATATATCCTCAGATTTTGTGAGTGATCTGTAAGTGATCTGTACTGTGCATGGACGATAGGAAAGTTCAAATTTAATGTAACACGCTGCAATGATTGACATAATGGGGAAGGACTCTCTGTAATGGAACCATAGAGTCAACAACCAGTTGGAAGTCTGAAAAGCATTTTTCCATAGTGTGTCCAGATGGTACTAGGGGAAGTAGATGCATTCTTGGTAGCTCTAATTAGAAATTATAACATTCTCCCCATGGGGAGATGTCTTCAAAGATCCAAACAAATGACTTATACTCTGGAACACAGAGCATTTGTATGTTGGTTGAAAACAAGTTCTAGTCATGTTAGGATTCTTTTTCATGGGGGATACACAATGCCTTTCTGGCAGAAAGAGTAAATTCTCTGCTAAAGGCTGAGAGAGCCCATTTAAAATGAAGACGGGGACAAATCCCCATACAGTCTACTTTTTGTTGTTGAAGTGTAGTCCATGTTGAATGGTGTGCTCCATGATGAAAAATTCACTTCTAGGAATATTGTTCTAACTCCTGTATCCTTAAACAGGCTGATGATGAAACTCTGAGGGACACTGAAGTCACTCATGCAAGTCTCCCAAATTTAACAATCAAATGCAGATATCTCTAATTCTTGGGGTAGAATGGATAAAAGCCAGTACTCTGGCTCTTGTACTATACTTAAGTTGGCACAGAACAGTGAAAATGAAACAGAGACTCTAGACTCTTCCCCTTACTAGCTGTATGACCTTCAACTTTCTTGCTGTGAAGTGAGATTAATAATATCAATCCAGACTCTATCCCCCAATGGCTGTGTAGTCTTCAATAAGTTATTCTGCATGCCCCAACTCTCCCATCTAAAATATGACTGTGAATAAGAATGGCACCCACAGTCAATCTGAATCCAGTGAAGAGCTCAGCACAGCTCCTGGTACCAGGTCAGTGTCAGTATAAGTTCTGGGGTCTCACCTGTACTGCTTCTGCCTTGTTGACCCTGTTGTACCAAGATTCCCATGACAGGATGCATTAGCATAATTATAAAACAGTTATAGAACCATTTATGAATTATATCCAGATTCAAAGTTCATTCAAGGATAGAGGACAGGGAAGTGATTATTGATTATATCTTACAAATAAAGAAACCAGGTGGTTGGCTAGTTAACAGTAGGGCTAGAACTTGGTTCCAAGAATTGTGACTTGATTCCCAGTGGCACACAGTTAGAAGAGCCAGAATTTAAATTCAAGTCTTTCTGGACTCCAGAGTTCTTAATCAAGATATATTAGGTCTCACATGCTTCTAATGTGTAGTGATCCTTTCTATTCTCCCATTAATATGGCCTCCATTACTTCTCAGGAAAGATATATGGAGTGAAAACCTTGGGGTAGACTCTATTTTCTAAAGATGGATCACTATCATATCTCTCTTTCTTCCTTTTTCAATGTAATCTGATACTTTTCTCATTTAGTAATAGAACCTATGTTCCCTCCACTTGAACACTCCACCTGTGTGGACCTTGTGTCCCATTCAGCCAGAAGTGGCAACATGATCCAGAAGTGAAGCTGTGTTACTTTCATGGCTAGATCGTAAAATGTCATATACTTCTGCCTTGTTCTCCAAAGAAGCTTGCTCTAGGTACTCAGCCACCATGCTGAGAGAAAATCCAAATTGGCACATGCATTACAACCATAGAGGGTCCATGGGCAAGATATTCTGATCCACAGCCAATATCAACCTCTAGACTTGTAAGTGAAGCCACATTCAGATTGCTTTAAAACGTATGCAGGATTTGTTTTAACCAAGTATGCTAAGACACACAGACATGGAAATGACCGTCATCAGGGAAGAAGCTTACACTCAGGAATCCGTAGAAACAGGAGGTGTGGTCATACCATGCTCCTGCTCCTCGCAGGCCATATGGGGAAGCATCAGAGTTGCTCAAGTGGCAGAGGGAGTGAGGGGGAAATGTGAGAAAGAACTTTTATGATGGTTTCTGCAGAAGGAACAGATAAGGCAGACTAAGCAGGTTTAGGATTGGCCAGTTGGAACAATTCACTCAGAATGGTGGGTTCAGAAGTATAAAGATTGTCTCTAGTTGTCTGATACTCTATATCATGCCTGAGGTGAGAATTTGATAAACCAGGGGGTTGGACTATGGACTCTGGATTGGTTAGTTTGCATATGAAAGGGGCACTTTGGGGTGGGACAAGTGTCTGCTATCTCTAGTTCTGAGCTAAGAGGGGCAGTATCAGGAAGGGTTCAAGATGTCAAAGCATCACAAATATAGAAGTTAAAAAGGCATGATTCCACATATTATTCCAGCCCTAGCCATCAATTCAACCTTAAATTTACAACCCTTCCAGGTGAGGTTCTAGATATTTTACAGCAGAGAAAATTGATCCTTATTTTGTTCTGTCTGAATTCAGAACCATGAGTATAATAAACTGGTTGTTTTAGAGTGGTTTGTTATGCAGTGATAGGTGACCAACACAAAGTGTTGGCTTGTGTGATGATTCCAATCAACTCTAGTTCATTTTACCTTATAGAAGGGGGAATTCCTGATTGTTCTATGTCTCTTGGCATTCCTTTTCATCAATGAGTGCTTATGAATGATATGAAAGAGTGTTTAGACTCCTTTTCCCTATCTGAAGGATTCAGAGATTAGTGATGCTAATTTTTCAATGTTCTCATGAAATTTTCCTTTATTAGGAGACAAGTTGCATTCCTATATCTGTGCCACCTGAAGCTGCCCTAGTGAAAAACATGTATCCTGCCTTTCCTCTGCAAAAAGAACAGAGTTTCCATCATTTGTATAGTAACTTGTACCCAGCCAAAAGGACCAATTCTTCTGAGTGTGCACAGAATGGTAAGAAAGAGATGAGTAAGGTTTCAAGAGTCCTATTCCTATCTGATTCAGTTTGCTTTCTATAATGACAGAACTCTGGTCTTAATTTGAAAGTAGCATCCAGCCCAGAAGAGGGAAAAAAATCATGTATTTTGTGGGAAGATGACAAAAATTAAAATTCAGAGGCATATTGCCAATTTGAAAAGAGACTCTGAGGGCTTTGAATACTGAATCACAAGGGAGGTGGAAAAGTGACATAACAATGCCCACATTCACACAGAAATGAGGCAAGGTAGAAAAGTTAAGAGAGAAAGGTGGAATTCTTATCACTCAACCTTATCAACAAACATGCCTCTGGAGAGTGCAGGATACTACCCCTTATGAAAGAGCTGCTTTACATGAAAGGAAGAAAACCTCCTTCTGGAGTGTATGGTAAGTGATGGCAGGCACAGGGTATCGAGGCCCCAGCCAGAAAGCAATGACAGGTATATAACGATGTACGACATCTATTTTATTTAAACAATATTTAGTTTATGTGTAGCAATATTTTTGGTTATGAAATCCCTAAGTTGTTTTGGGGGTTAGGACAAAAAAGTATGAATCAATGATGACTGCAAACTGTGATTTTATTCACATTTGCAATAGTCGCTCAATGAATTTTTATTGAGCACCTACTATGTACACAGCATTGTGATATGATGGGCATTTCACTCCCACTCAGAGCATATTTTCTGCTCCTGAGAACTGAAGTGAGGATTGACCCATCCAAGACTAATTCATCAGTTTGCTCATTCACAAACTTTAACTGTGACTTTGGTATGTGCCCAAACTGCTTACGTTCAGTGATTCTCAAATGTTGGTATGTCATATGGATCATCAGGAAATCTTACTGAAAGGGACCTTTAAACAGATACTGGTTCCCACTCAGTACAGATGAGATGAGCTATAATTTTCAGAACAATCATCTTCTACATCAAGAGAAACCAAATTAACAATAATAACAGTAGTAGCAAGGTCTAGATTAAAAAACAGAACTTTTCAGCACAGTGATGATAGCTAGTAATACTGTGTTATACACTGGAATGTCGCAAAAAGAGTAGATGTTCTCGAATGTCCTCACTACAAAAAAGGAATGGTAATCATGTGATGAGATGGAGGTGTTAGCTACGTGATGTAATCATTTTGCTATAAATATTTTATACATATATAAAATCAACATATGGTATACCTTTAACTTGTCAATTATATCTTAATAAAGCTAAAAAAAAATAAATAAAAAATAGACCTTTTAGACCACCCCATACCTAAAAGTCCCCTGAAGACTGCTAACTACATTTTTTTTTCCTCCTCCTCAAGTCTGTATCTCACTTTATATGATGCCCAACTTGGCCCTGCTTACCTTTCAGCCTCCTCCTCCTCTTCGTCTAGCAACACAGGCTTCCTTTTACTTCCTCTGAAGCACTCAACTCCTCCGGTCTTAAGGCTTTATTCCTTCTAGAATTTCTTCTCTCACCAGTGATCCAGCCAACTGTCCCTGCTTTCTTTAGGTCTCAGCTTGGGCCAGAATCCTTCTGATCCCAGAGTTTAGGTCATACTCTCACTCCTCTATGTTGTCATAGGGCCTTGTATTTCCTTTTTATTTTTATCTGTCTCGTATTATGATAGGAATATAATCATTATTTCAGGGAGAGGTGGGGGTGGGGCGTAGACAGAAAATCCCAAGCAGGCTCCATGTTCAGTGTAGAGCCCAACACGGACTTCATCTCATGACCCTGAGATCATGACCTGAGCCAAAATCAGGAGTCAGATGCCTAATTGACTGCACCACCCAGGTGCCCCTATTTGTGGAATTTTTTGTCTGAACTCCAAAATGGCAGATACCACAGCTTATAACCTATTTATCCCATAACTGGAAACAGCACATAGCCTCCTATTAGATGCTCAATAAATATCTCCTGATGGATGGAAAATGAACCAAAAACCCTTCTTCTTGAGCCACATCAATTTTTGCTTACTTTCCAGACTCAGTTCAAATTCTGTCTTCTCTGGAAAGCTTTTATTAATAATCCTCTATAGAAAACCTCAAATCCCTTAGGTTCAGACCCTGTGTACAGGAAAAGAACCTAAAACATCTATTTAAGGGCAGTGTCTGCCACAGTCCATGACATTTTGGTAAGAGCTCAATAAATGTTTGATATACCTAGACAATAATTTAGATTTTTCAATTAAAGAACAACTGACATACAATATTGCATTAGTTTCAGGTATACAACTAATGATTCAGTACTTATATACCTTATGAAATGCTCATCACAATAATCTAGCAAAGGAAACCATCAACAAAATGAAAAGACAACCTACAAAAGGGAAGAAGATATCTGCAAATGACATTTCCAATAAGGGGTTAATATCCAAACTATAGAAAAACTCATACAGCTCAACACCAAAAAACCCCCCAAATAATCCTAACTAAAAATGAGACAAGGATTCCAGTAGGCATTTTTTCAAAGAAGACATACTGATGGCCAACTGACACATGAAAAGATACTCAACATCACTCACTGGAAATCAGAACTGTAATGAGACATCACCTCACAACTGTCAGAATGGCTAGTATTAAAAAACAAACAAACAAACAAAAATCAATATAAATAACCAATGTTGATCTTGTATAACTGGAGGGAATGTGAAATGGTGCAGCCCCTGTGGAAAACAGTATAGAGATTCCTCAAAAAATTAAAAATAGAAATATCATATGACCCAATAATTCCACTATTGGGTATTTATCCAGGGAAAACAAAAACACTAACTCAGAAAGATATATGCACCCCTATGTGTGTAGCAGCATTATTTGCAACAGCCAGAATATGGATGTAACTTGAGTGTCAAACAGATATCAAATAAAGAAAATATGGCACATGTGTACACACACGCACACACGCGCACACACACGATGGAATATATTCAGCCATAAAAAATAATGATATCTTCTCATTTGTAACAACATGGATAGACCTAGAAGGAATCATGTTAAGTGAAATAAGTCAGTCAAATAATGATCAATACCATATCATTTCACTGATATATGGAATCCAAAAAACAAAACAAACCAACAAAAAACAGAAATAGACACTCAAATATAGAGACCTGGTGGTTGCCAGAGGGGAGGGGCTTAGAGAATGAGAGAAATAATTGAATAGGATGAAGAGGTACAAACTTCCAGTTACAAAATAAGTCATGGGGATATAATGTACAGCACAGGGAATATTGTCAATAATACCGTAATAACTTTGTATGCTGACAGATGGTAACTACACTTATCATGGTAAACACTACATAATGCACAGAATTGTGGAATCACTACGTGGTACACCTGAAACTGATAAAATACTGTATGCCAAGTATACTTCATAAATAAATAAATAAAAATTTAAAAAGTCAAAATATTTGTCTGCCTTGGCTGACACTTAACATTTTCTCTCTCCTTTTTTAATATTTTATTTATTTATTCATGAGAGACAGAGAGAGAGAGAGAGAGAGAGAGACAGGCAGAGGGAGACAGACTCCATGCAGGGAGCCCAACATGGGACTCGATCCCGGGTATCCAGGATCAGGCCCTGGGCTGAAGGCTGCACTAAACTGCTGAGCCACAGGGCTGCCCTGACCCTTAACATTTTCAATGTATGCAGCAAAAATGGAAAGCAATGAAGCATATAATCATCTTTTTTTTTTTTTTTACCACCTCAGAGGTTATTTCCAGCGTTCTATAACTGAATATAAAGAAAAATTTCTGAAAGAAGGTAGACAATGGTTATACATGAACAGAGAGTCTAAAAGAATGCTTATCATCACGCATTGGGCATCACCTGTGAAAAATAATCTTTATTCAAAAGAGTTTCTACTCAGGCATTGCTTTTCTTCCCTTTTAGCATATCATGTAATCTTTCTTAGCATCCTGATCACACTTCCTGCTCCCTCCTGAGCTCAGGGTTCCATCTGTGAAACAGCAATCTTCTCTGGCAGCAGCCCGCTGCTGGCTGTGAACTCCCTTCACTGTGATCTCTTTGAGTCTGAATTCACACTCAGGGCCATGCATCTCACTGTACTGATTCCAACAAACAGCTTGGTTCTTAAGAGATTAACCTGCCAATCCCAGGAAGATGCCTCATACTCCCTTGGCACAAGTAAGCCATACAAAGCAGTGAAAGCCTTTAAATGGAACTCTAAAGTATCAGACCCTTTGTGTGTGTGTGTCTGTGTATCCACATATATACATACACATAGTGCATTCCCATGAAATGGCACCTACTTGGCTTAAATAATGCTCTAAAGAACACAGTGTGCTTTTTTAACATTTTGGTAGCATGTTATACCTCCAAAGCCTTTGCACAGATATTAAACAAAGACATAGAGAACAACATCATCAACCTGATAAGTGTCTTAAACTGTGGTTCTCAATATGTGGGCCTAGAAGCAAAAGCATCAACCTTACCTGGGAACTTATTAGAAATGCAGACCCCTAGGTCCTCGGCCTGAACTGCTAAATCACCAACTTTGGAGGTGGGATCTACCAGTAGTCCATGTGATTCTGAGACATTCTCAAATTTGAGAACTGCTGTTTTGAGAAAGAAGCACAGAAAATTGGGTGCAGTAGTGGTAAGCACACACACACACACACACACACACACAAATGGTCACGGAGAGCTAGGGTTGAAACCCGGCTTCTCTATTTACTTCAGCAAATTATTCACTGACACTGTCTCAGCTTTCCCATCTGAAAAATGGGAATAGTAATACTAATGATCACAAAAGGGTGTTGCCAGAATTAACTGGTAAGATGCACTGAGTACTTGGTGTCACATTCAATAAATGTCAGCAAGTGCTGATGGGGCAGGTCCATTAAACACCGAGGCTGGAAACCCAGCGAAGCCTTATGGCTAAGAGGATAGAAGATGTCTAAAACTATATATAACTAAAAAAGGATAGAAGTCAACAAATAAGTAAAATGATAAGGCATGCATGCATTGCCATAAGTCTTATTTTCTTATTGATTCATGTGTAAATCCCACTCTACCCCAGAAACATCAAATTATCTATAATAATACCATATTAGATCACACGTGTACTTTCCTCCTCTAATACGAAGGAAGAATACGCAAAAACTGATATATCTTTACGTCTTTATGAAAGCACTGCTATTTTTCAAATCTTTGTATGTCATATTCAGAAATTCTGCAGCTGCCTTGTTTCAGTACCACTGTTGATACTAAACACAATGTTGTAGCTGCAGGAAAAATAAAACAGGCATGTTTTTGTGCAAAACAGTTTAGAGGAAAGAAACTCTCACAGCTGCTTAGAACCCTTAGTTGAAGAAATGGTGAATCCCTCAATTGTACACCTTGCAAGCATGCTTTTTTTTTGCTACATGGAAACAAGTCAAAGGCATCAAATGCTGGCTCTGACAGCTGTTGTCTCTCATTTTCAACCTGACATAATGAGTTTCAAGACTTCAAGGCTGCTGCCCAGAAGTAGTGGTAGGGTCTGAGTAATTGGTTTGGAAGAGTGAAGAAATTGAACAAAAAGAAGGAACAAACATGGTCTCATTTTTATTCTCGAGCTATCAGTCTGGCATTTATTTACTCTCAGTGGAATTCTGCAAGTCAAACCATGATTCTTCATGGTGCAAAATATGCAAGGGAATTTGGTCTTTCATTATACAGGCCCAGCCTAACAACACAAGAGATGAGGTGGACACAGAGGGGTGGCTAATCAGACAAATCGTGCTCACCACCTGTTGAGAGTGTGAGATTATTTCTTGCTTCCTCATAAACTGAGAACATTCTAATTATATTGCTATGTTTATTTAAAGCTACATTATCATACTTACAGATGCAAAATAAATTTCATTGCTTTTTAATCCTGTGCTATCATTCCAATAATAGGAGTTAGTAATTTGTGCATTAAAATTCCATTTGGCAATATTAAAATCCACAGTATTTAATTAGGAAGTAGGTTCTGGGGGTGACAGAGGGAATGATAACTTTAACCTAGTATGATAGACAAGATTGCAATGACATTAAGTAAAACCAAGGGTTGGTGTAAAACAGCCCATAGCCCAAATTGAGCTAGGCAGGCTTTTCACATGGCCCATGAGCTAAAAGTGGTTTCTACATTTTTAAATGGTTAAAAAAATACATGAATATTTCATTACTCATGAAAATTATATGAAAGTCACATTTCTTTGTCCATAAAGTTTTATCAGAATGTATACATATTGTCTATAGCCACTTCAATGTTATAATGACGGAGACAGTAGAGCCTACAAAGCCTAGATATTTACTATTTGGCTCTTTATAGAAAAAATTTATCAACCGAGTTAAATTGCAACTGACTTCAGCAGGCTTGACTCTTACTACACATAAATGGATATTTTGCTTAGGATTAGTAAATCAACAAAATAGACAAAAGTTCAAATACCACCAGAAGAATGGAGCATCTTGGCAGACAGTCAATAAGTACTCAACATTCTTATATATTTAACAATGGGAAGAGGGAGATAGGTCTACTGGTTCTATCTTTCACAATAAACTTCTGTCAATTGGAGAAACAATGTATTCTTCAAGAACTATAAAAATTGGAATAATGTCAACAACTAAGATAATTGTTCTGAGTGAATGTGCATTATTTCTCTGAATCCTGACATTAATCTTATGATGTCATCATTATCATTCCCATTTTACACAGGAGGAAACCGGAGCTTAAAGAATTTATATAACCTGCCTACTTAATGATTAGGGCTCATTCATAACCCCATAAACATTATCAAATCTTCAAAATACTGCTCACTCCATCTGTTATTGCGTATCTCCTTTCTTGGACAATAGGCTATTTGGAAGTACAATACAATGGCAGCTGAAGATTGAAGTCAGCTTGGCCACTTGAGAAGAGCAGCACATATGCTATAGCTGGCACAATTAGTAGTCTATGTATTATGTAGCTCCTCTCACTTTCTGTTTACAGAACTTGACCTCATTCAAGGTGAATCTGTACTTAGTCCCAGGTAGGGTACATTTTCCAGATCTCCCTGAGAGCCAGGGTGTTTCTAGGACATGTTTCTGACCAATAAAATGTGGGTAGGGGTTTTTCAGGGACTCTTATAAAACACTTTTTCCTAATAAAAAGTGAAGATATAGTTAAAACCACCCTTGTTTCCTCCTTCTCCATGCTTTAAAAGTGGATGTGAGGGACATCTGGGTGGCTCAGTGTTTGAGTGTCTGCCTTTGGCTCAGGTTGTGATCCAGGGGTCCTGGGACAGAGTCTTGCATGGGGCTCCCCGCAGGGAGCCTGGCTTCTCCCTCTGGCTATGTCTCTACTTCTCTCTCTATGTCTCTCATGAATAAATAAATAAAAACTTTTTAAAAATAAAATAAAAATGGCTGTGATGTCTGGAGTTATAGTAGTCATCTTGTGATCATGAGGCAACATGCACAGGTGTAAAACAAAGAATTGTAGAGATGCTGTTCCTGAACTGATGACAGCAATTGCTATCTCTACATCTCTTCATGTAGTAGTTGCTTTTAGCCATTCCTAACTCATAGAAATACACAACAAAGAAATATAAATTGAGTTCATCTCTGCATTTAGCCCTTCCTGTTTCCTGGATGGACTGCTTCCAGCACAAAATAATCAAATTTATATGATATTTCATAACAATAAATATATAAACTCTATACTTAACCCAACTAAGCTTTTATTAAATTCTAACAGTCATGTCTTTGTTCTTACATTCTCTCACTCAAAAAAATACCCTTTAAGAATCTGTTACTATGGACTATGCACTGTAACAGAAGATTGAGGAAGGGAACACATCAGAACTCAGAGAAGGAGAAAGGCATTTGCACCAGAAAGTCTAATTGCCAGAGATTATTTCTGTTATCATATGTTGTGGAAGGCCATTTGAAGCAGTGTAATCATGGTGCCCAGGACAGCTGGACACAAGGGCGATTAACAGAAGCTGCCATTATTTTTATTGTCATCAGCGCACCAGGATATGAACAACATATACTTAAATCTTGATGAGGGAAAGGAAATGTGGAGGGGAAGGCAGACATGACCCAGAGAAGGCTATCTGGGAAGATGATTAGGAGTTTTCTGGAGAAGAGAGGGAGAATGGAACATTTTGAGCATAGATAACTGCCTTAGGGGGAGTGTTTGGCAGAGGTGACAGATGGAGTAGAGACTGGGGTGAGCCGTGAGTGCTGGCAGGCAATAGAAATGAAAGGCCAGGTTGGAGCCAGATCTTGAAGGACCTCATAAAATAGTGGGCTGAGTCTGGTGCTTTATCTCACAAGCGAGAAGTCTCTGAGGCGTTGTAAGCAAGGAAGTGACATAATCAGGTCTCTGTTTCAGGTGGATAATTGGCAGCAAAATGGAAGATGGGCTGGAGTTGGTAGAAAGTGTAAGTAACAAGAACCATTAGAGGTGTTTTCTATAAACCAGCTATGGGATATGGGATAATGAGGAACCAAACCCGGACAGTGATGCCAGAGCACAGGGAGGAGGGTAGTTTTTAGGGACATTTTGGAGGGAAAGAAGGATCAGTGAGCTTTGGAAGGTTAGGAAAACTGAAGACTCAAAACTGACTCTTAGTTGTTTTGATTGAAGGGCTGAGGGCCTATTAAATGCCATTACAGAGACCTGAACATTCAGGAAGTGTATTAATAAATCAAAGTTCAAATTATAAGAACATGGTCTTTCTGGAAGTTAGCTGTTTCTGTCAAGTCCTTCCTAAAGTCTCACCAACTCTCCTTCAGTACCACTCAAGCCTTCTTGCTAACATCAGTGCACAGGAATAAGGACTGGCCATGTTCTGTTCTTAACAAGCCATTATAAACAGCTGTGAATCACCTTTATGAGAAATAGGATCTCTAACCTTTTTACCAACAATCCTATTAAGACTTGGCAGTCAGGATACATGGTTCAATGTTACTATTATCCACCTCCCCAACCAACCTGCTGTCATGCCCAGTGTAGGGCCTGCAAATGTAAGTGCTAAAAAAAAAAAAAAAAAAAAAAAAAAAAGTTGTTCCTTTGATTCGATATAAAATCACATTTCTTAAGAGCCAACTTTAAAGTCTTTGATGATCACTGTGGAAGCTCCAAAGAGTCCACTGTGGAAGGAGTCTCAGAAGGCAAGGGCATGGAGTTCTTTGCATGAATCTAGGTTCTTGGTGATTTGGCTATTCCATCATAGAGATAAAATATGGCATTCTGTAGCCTGAGCCCCCTACTTTTTAAGGTCTCTACTCAGGGTCAGGTCTCAACCTTTGACCCAGCTTTGCTTGCTCTTCACCATTTATATCCTTCCTATCCCTCAAAATGGTGCATAAGTGTTGCAAGTCGTTTCATGGCATGCATGGCACACATGCATCAATCCTAGCAGGTTTGATGCCCTTCTGGTCTCAGGCTTCCAGGAATTCTCCCGTGCTTTCTGGCAGACTTAACCCTACTTGTTCTGTATTCTCACCCACCATGTCCCATCTGCTCCCTAGAATCCTGGCTCCATGTGTGTTAACTAGTGTCACATAGGCTAGGTAAGTGTGGTCATTGTGAAATAAGTTTGGTAAATAGTTGTTGCCTTTAATATACTAACATGCACTGAAAATAATTAGAAGCAGAAGAACCTTTATAATATTTCCCACACTGACCTGATAATGGATATTCTAAGTGAATGCAACATCTCCAGGATGGGTAAACAAAAGAGTAAAACAAAAAGTATTTTCCAATCTTTGGTCATAAGATTCATACAGGAAATGAATGAATGAATGAAGGAATGAAATTTACAAAATCAATGGAATGAACAAATTACCTACATGTTTTCTCTGAAGTAATTACCTCCATGTGGTGCCTTCATACTCTAGTCTTGACTGCATCAAGAAAAGAGGAAGAGCACTAGGGCTTTGAGAACACAAGAAGGAAATTCTGACGTGTCCAAAGTAAGGAGATTCCTTTTTAGAGAAAGAGGACTGCCTTGGGCAAACACCCAAGGAAGTATTCATGTGAAAGAGAGAAAGCATTTACAAGTAAGTAAGGGTTGACTCCAAAGGGACAACTGTCTATTGAGGCTTGCAGCCGTCTGCCACAAAATATTTTTCTGCTTTGTCCATTTCATGAATCTCATTCAATCAGCATTCCTGCTCCACAAGGAATGAGCTCATTAATGTGAACTGCTACCACTCAAAAGTAATGGAGTGGGAACACCATTATTTTAAGTTGTTTGAAGCCATGCAGTCCCCAATTTCATTAGCTTCATTTCTATGGAACCTATCTACCAAATTCTATGGCATCTGGAGAAGCGGGGGGAAATCCATACAAATGCCTTTCTACCACAAATGCCATTCTCTTCATTATGATGAATCATACAACTTCATAGACACTTTGGATTTATGGTAGGCAGAAAAATGGTTCCCCAAATATGTCCATGTCCTAATTTCTAGGATACATCAATATGATGAGATTATCCTAGAGTGTCCTGGTAGGTCCAGTGTAAGTCACATGAGCTCTGAGAAGCAGAGAAGGAGGAAAGAAGAGGAAGACAGAGAGATGAGGCAGAAGGGGAGGGCAAGAGATAACAAGCACAGAGAGAAATTTCATCATGGGCTGAGGAATACTGGCTCCAGGAACTGAGAGTGGCCTCTGGCCAACAGCCAGCAGCCACATGGAACTGAATTCTACCAACAGCCTGAACAAGCCTAGAAGTAGATCCTCCCACAGATAATAGCACAGGCCTGTCAACACCTTGACTTTGATCTTATGAGACCCAACGCAGAGAACCCAACTGAGTCACCCTGTGCCCAGGCTTCGTGACCCATAGAAACAGTGGGACAGTAAATGAGTGTTGTTTTAGACCATGAAATTTATGCTAATGTTACTGCAGCATTAGAAAATTAATACAAGATTTGTTCACTTAACCTCATAACATTAAAGTTCCAACATTGGTGAGCATTATTTTGATTCACCCACCCAAATATCTGTTTTTGGAGCAACTCACCTACTCTGGTCAGATATATGGTAACCTTTATAAAAGCTAAGTTCACAGTGATGAGCAAAAATGGGCATCTCCTCCAGTGCTTTCATGACAGTTGGGGTCATAAATATTAAAGAATATTATTCACATAAATACATATGTAATATTAAACTATGATCAATAAAATGGAAAGGAGGTGCTTGGTGCCAAGAGAGCCGATATCAGAGGTTCTGGTGGGTCTGTGCTAAAGAAGACTTCCCTGTGGTCTTGACAATGAAACTAAGGTCTGCAGTATAGGCAGGAAGGATGAGAAGGTGCCAGGATTTGGGAGTAGAAAGAACAGTGAAGGCGTTGAAGCAAGAGGGAACATAAGGAGTGTGAGACAGTGAAAATGCTGGGGTAGCTGTGTTGAGCTGAAAAGGGAGGTAATGATGGCTAGATTGTGAGTGCTTTGTGACTCATTCTAAGGATTTTCTTTTTTTTTTTTTTTTTTTTTTTTTATTCTAAGGATTTTCCATGAGGAAAATAAAAACATGCATAATGCTTTAAAGAAAAAAAGAACTGTTATTTAATGCAATAGAATTACTTGATGATTAATGATTATAGAAACTGTTACATACATGAAATGATACTCAGACTGTCCCTGTGAACTGAAGGCTTTTAAGATTGTAATCCACAACTTAGGAAATTGAGTACAGGACATGCCTTTCAAATTTCAGATCATTGACAGGTTTAGAAAAACCCCAAACTTGGCATTATAAGGCCGAGAGACCTATAGAAAGTGATTTATTCTCTCTGAGACTCAATTTACTAACCTGGGGAATGGAAATGATACTTTAATGCAAATAGGAGACACACAACAAAAACTTGCTGAATAAATAGTAAATAAATTTTTGCCCTGCTTGACTCAAGATCAAATGAAACCAAGGACATGAATGTGCCTTGTACAGTGAAGTATGTTTTACAAATGTGACTAATTACTGTTACTATTAAGCCAACAATGTCTTCATAAAAGAAGAAATGGCTTATGTTTCTAAAGAAAAATAAGAGCTAGTACGAATAATACTGACAAATGGACTGGAACAGGTGAGTGAAGAAGGTCATGGAATGTTCACCCACTTACCTGGAATAGCAGCTAATGGCTATTGACAGATTAGGGGGATATCGGTAGAGGGAATAGGAATCAGATCAGACGAGGCATCCTGAGCCCTAGGTTTCTATGTAAACCTGCTCTAACTAGAACAATACAAGGGCCCAGTGACTCTGGCAGCTACTAATGCAACATGTGGTTATCATTAGAGTCAAATCTGCCAAAAATTGCAATCAGCACTAATTTGACATTCTTTTAAAACAGAATGTTTGTATGTTTGCCAGAACCCTTCCTTGGAAACCTGAGAAAATTTTGTTTCTGTGGGGGCTCCTTTTCTGAGATCCTAAATCTAGCTAAGAACGAGTGCCTATGTTGTTCCATATCGCAGCAACGAAAGCATGAGCTCTGGCGGTCCAAAGAACCGTGTTTGAGTCACAGCCCTGACTGATAGCAGGGAAGTTACTTGCCACAAAGACTCAGTTTTCTCACCAGGAAAATAGGAATGGTAAGATGACCTAATGTGTATGGTTGGGCTTTATGCAGTGCCTAGTGCATTAAAATGTTTGGCAAAGATTTTTATCACTGTTGATCCACATTTCCTGTGAGAATCTAAAAGCTTGAATCACTTTAAGACAAAACAACAAAAACAACATTTCAGAAACACAAGCAGTATCTCACTAATTGTTCAGCAGCCTATTTCTTTTCTCCTTACTACTAACAAAGGAAAACAAAAATGAACTGAAATCTGCCTACAGAAGATGTCTTAGCTGGCTATTTGTCTTTGCTGGGGAGCCAAAGGGGTTGTCCGTTCAAGGCAGAAATGAAACAGCAAAAATCAAGGGAGTGTTAAGTACGGAAAGCAGAACATCTTTACTTCAGAAACTAATCTCAACTGCTGGCATTTGAAATACTTTGGCGATAGGAGTCCACCTAATTTCAAAAAAAGACTTACCTCGAGAAAGCAGAGCTGACCAAGTCATTCATCCGCAGTATCATAGAGGAGGCCTCAAAGCAAAGCCCAGAGTTCAGGCATGTGGTAATTAGATCTCTAAATTTACTCAAATGACTGGGAAACCTGTCAAAGAAATTCTTATCATGGGTAGTGTTAATTACACCTAAAGCGACAGAGCAGACACACTGGGAGTCAAGCGGGAACCTGGAGACGGCCAGAGGAAAGGCAGCAAGGAGCCGTGTCCACAGCTGGTCTCTGCACACCCTACCAGCCCCCCAAGTGCAAACGAGTCTGCTGGAATCAGAAGACTGTTTTCAGTGCCCAAGTAGACGTATGTTGGGTTCATTTACAGAAAGCTGAAATATACTATAAAACTGGCAACTGGGAACTTTCTAAGGTTTGATTTACTTACTCACCAAGGCAAGAAGTTCTTTATAGTCTGCTTTCATTTCACTCATTCATTTAAACATTTATAGAAAAAGAGCATGCATCAGACACAAAATCTAGCATGCAGAGACCATCAGTATCCCAAGGTACCCAACATGTGGTACTGATATCTTCTAGGGAAATAATTTGATTGGTTTCTGTTTCTTTGGAGAATTATTTTCGCATCCTCCAATCAAATATAATGAAGCTATTTTTCAAGTCTAAGTTTTATATAGGTTAAAAGGAATTATGAAATCAGTGATCACACTTGCAGTCCATGCTCTTAAGTTCATGCCCTTGAGGCACATCTGTGCAGTTGATAAGAATCTTGAGAGGTCCAAATCAATCATGATCACCAGCAGTGCATGTCCTGGTCATAATCACTCTCATCTGAGCCAGCCCCAGTGGGTACCCCAGCACCAGCACAGAGCATGCCACGATGGGCACTACAGATCCCCTTTTAGGAAGGAACAATTTATTCCTCTATCTGCAAGGAGACAGGCCAGCAGACAGCCCTCAGCTGTAAATCCTCTCTAAGAATTGTCCTTGTGGGGCATCTGTGTGTCTCAGTGGTTGACCATCTGCTCTTGGCTCAGGTCATGATCTTGGGGTCCTGGGATCAAGTCCCACAACAAGCTCCCCATGGGGAGTCTGCTTCTCCCTCTGCCTATGTCTCTACCTCTCTCTGTTTGTATCTCATGAATAAATAAATAAAATATTTTTTAAAAAATTGTCCTTGTGAGCCAACATATATCCAATGGCTGGTCCAGGCAGGGGGGCAAAGGCTCAGTTTCCTAATCTCAACTAGGGATAAGTGTAGAAAAGCTTCCTAGCTTCACAGATCCCCATGGGGTCAGCAAAGGCTTCTTGAAAACTGCACTGCATCCCAACTTCTCCTTGCAATCCTTTCAATGTCGAGCACTTTCTTCTCCCTTCCACAGATATTGATTCCACAGCCCTGCTAATTTCCTACCTCAAAGTCTGCTTCCTAGAATACCTGAGCTGTCCTAACTAGACACTGTTGGAACAGTAATGTGGATTCACCCACAGCATTCATCATACACCTCAGGCATTTATTGAGCACTGTTGTGTGCCGGCCACTGTGTCCCCTTAAGAAGCTTACAGTGCCACTCTAGAACACAGAGTCTTTTTCACAGGTGTATATACATTAGACACTTCTCTACAAAGCCTAATGCACAAGTTGTTATTCCAAAGAGTTTGATCTTTAATATCCAAGGTAGTTGCAATGATTCAATGTGGACCATCTGTTGTTGCGTCAATCTGTTCAGGCAAGAGACTTAAAATCCTGGGAGAGTCTGGAATCACAAGTTTCTGCATTCAAAAATAATGTGGCAGCATTTTCAGCCCAGCTGTGAAGCACTGCCTGACTAAGAAAATACAAGTCCCCGAGGAGACACCCTGTGCTACATGCTAATGAAATCAGGAAGAGGCCAGCTGTATGATCTAATTGGTCATCTGAGAGGCCAGGTATTTTTTTTTTTCTTTTTAACCAGGTCTTTAAGTAGTGATTTTTTTTTTTTTTTTTGCTGTAAATACACTGTCTTCTTAAGGCAGCTGTGTAGTTCTTTCATTTTTTACCTTAACTCTGTTTTTTCACCTCCAACTTTTTTTTCCCTCATATTATTTCCAAAGAAACAGTTTTGCTCCTAAAGATTAACTTGGAAAAATGACATCAAATGCTTATGTTTATACAGGTTTGCAGATTAATAATAACTCTTGTTTTAGAGGTTAATTAAGAAGGAGTCAGTATGCGAGGCCAGGGGTGCTCCTGACACCATGTGAGGGTTCAGACTAGACAAGGGGAGTAAAATCAGCATTAATCCTGGTCATCTAGAAGTTAAAAGCAGGAGCCACCATGCACGACAGGCTACATAGATGCAACAACTGACATCATCCTTCCCACTTAAAGGGAGTCCATTGACATAGTCACCACAATGTCATTAAGATGCTCACCATGACTTGGGTTTTCATTAGTTCAAAAGATTGTAGGGGCACCTAGATCGCTCAGTGGTTGAGAATCTGCCTTCAGCTCAGGGTGTGGTCCCGGAGTCCCGGGATTTTAGTCCTAAATCGGGCTCCCTCCAGGGAACCTGCTTCTCTCTCTGCCTTATATCTCTGCCTCTCTCTCATGAATGAATAAATGAAATCTTAAAAAAAAAAAAAAAAGACTGTAATGGACCAGGGATTTTTAAACTGTTTGTTCTTCTCTCTACCCTCTCCCCCTTTGCCCTCCCAACCCAACTCTCTAGTTTACTCTTATACTGCAGACCCCTGGGATCTGTTCTGATCCTTCTTATTCAGAATGGTTATCTAGAGATGCTCAAGAAACTATATTTTTAGCAAGCACAGCGCGATTATTATGCACAGTAATGTTTGGGACTAACTCTTCTGACAAGTGAAATCACAACTGGTACCCCCAAATACAAATGAACTATACCACCTTTTGGTCTTGTCATAGATGTGTGCATTCTGGCCACTTTATATGCAGCGGCTCTACCCATGAAAACATCCACCTTTACCTATAGCTCTTCACTGTTTACTTCCTGGTTCCCTGGCCCACAAGGCTCCACAAGTTGACTCCTAAGAGCAACCTGACGCTCCCTTTCCTGGTAGCCATTCTAGACTAGCTTTTCATCCCTCCAACCCAGGCACCATGACACCACTAAGAGACAAACTCAGGCTGTGCAAATAATGGAAGAGCTGAGTCCTGTTCCGGCCATGTCACCACATCAATAGAGAAAAACATTCACTCACTTACTCATTTATTCCTTCACTTATTCAATATGCATTAATTGAATACCAATTACATGCCAGCAACTGTGCTGTGCCCTGAGGATACAGCAATAAAAAAAGGGGGGCTTGGAACTCATGTTATGGTGTTATACTTGAGCAAACTTTAAAGTGATTATGTAATGAGTTGTTTCTTTAAACCTGAGTGTTCTGAATGATTATGATGTCCTATGGGGAGCATACAGTAGTGGATCTACCTAGATTTGGAAGGGACAGAAAAGTCCCTGAGGAAATAACACTTGACATGAACACTAAACAGTTGGCCAGAATCAACAACTTGGCCAAAGGCATGAGATGTGGATGGTGTGGGACCAGAGACATCGTCAAGGTGATTCCCTGTGTAGGGAAGCAGTGTATGTGTCAAGATCCAGAGCTGTGTCAAGATCCAGAGGTGTGACAGTGCTCAGCCAAGCTCTGAGAAGAAGGTATCCTAGGACCATGCTTGATCATAAAGTTCACTAATGGTTGTCTTCTTACTCTACAAACTATAAGGAGCCCTGAGCAGGGGAGTGAGGAAATCCAAAATGCATTTCAAATCCCTCTTCTTGGATATAGGAGACAAACAGAAGGGGAAGCAGAGGAGCTGACAAGAAGCAAGAGAAGGCCAACAGTAATGAGACTTGAGATGTGGAGGTAAAGGAGTGAACCAGGAAGATGTGGTGGTTGATGAAAATATGAGAGGAGGGGAAGGCAGTGTACAGCATGACGCCCAGAGAATGGATGTAGTACTGTTTCCTTGGTCCTTGTGAATCCTGATTTGTGGTCTCTTCCCTGGAGAAGAAGAGGAGAAAGAAACTAAGTGTACATATTCCAAAGGCATGTGGTCTGTATGTGTCTCTGTGTCTTCATTTATAATAAGAAGAAAATAAGAGTAGAGAGCTTCCTGGGCTTAAAATGCAGTGATGTCCCAATATACCCAGCATACATAGAAAATATTGTAAGTCAAAGATGTACTTAATATACCTAACCTACTGAACATCAGAACTGAGCCTAGCCTACCTTAAACATGCATAAGACATTTAAATTAGCCCACAGTTGGGCAAAATTATCTAATGCAAAGTGTATTTTATAATACAGTGCTGAAGGTCTCATGTAATTTACTGAATTCTGTACTGATAGTGAAAAACGGGATGGTCGTACAGGTGCAGCATGATTGGAAGTGTTTGACCCTTGTGATTTCAAGGCTGACCATGAGCTGCCACTGTCATTGCCCCATAGCATGAGAGAGGATCATACAGAATATATCACCAGCCTGGTAAAAGCTCAAAATTCACAATTTGAAGTATGGTATCTGAGGAATGCATATCCATTTTGCAGCATCATATAGTTGAAAAATCTTAGGTTGAAACATCAGATGTTGGGGACAGCCTGTACTTAACAGTAGATTTCTAGGGAAATCAAATGAGTTAATACATGAGCTACTTAAAAAAAAAAACAAAAAACAAAAATACATGAGCTACTGAGAACAGTGTCTGGCAGACCATGAGCTCCTGTTCCTCTGACCTCATCCTGCATTGGCTCCTAGGGTAGAAGTAGCATGGTATGGTAATTCCAAGTGTGGGCTCTAGAGACATTTATATCTAACTGAGTCCGATCTCATATTTAGTTACTATTTACTATTTACTCATTTATATCATTTTAGCTCTGCTTTTTGAAAAAAAAAATTAGCCCTAGGTTTTTGTTTCTAAATATAAAGTATTTCAAATATCCAAAGATACAGAAAATAATGTTTCAGGCACCCCATGCTCACTCCCAGATTTAACAACTATTTACATTGTGCTTCAGATCTATTTTTAAAGAATAAAATGGTGTAAGATCCTGTTAAAGAACTCTCTCCATTAATTTCCATTTCTTTCCTTCACAGAAGTGACCATTATTCTCAAATTGGCACATATCTCTCTCCTGGGGGTTTTTAATACTTTTACTACCTATGCAAATGTCCATAAAATATACATAGCATTTTTTTTGGTATGCTTAAAATTTTCATATAAATGACATCAAACTGGATGGACTAAGTAGAATTCATCCTGAGAATGAAAGAATAGTTTTAACATTTAAAATTCTATTGCTAGAATTTATCACATAAAGAGATTAATAAGGAAATAACATATGATTATTTGGATATAATACAAGGATTTGATAAATATTTACCACTCATTCACAAAAAAAAGCCTCTTCAACTTACTAATGTATCATATTAGGCCACAGTTTCTTAACCTGGGCATCACTGACATTTTGGGTTAGAAGATTCCTCATTGGAGAGGTTAAGTGTATATTGCAGAATGTTTAGCCTATAGCACCCTTGCATTCTTAACCATAAAAAAAAGTCCCAGACATTGCTAAATGTCCCCTAGGAACATGTCTCTTGATTGAAAACCACTGAGTTAGGCAAGTTATTAATCCCTATAAGATTCCATTTTATCACTTACAAAATTGAGAAAATATTAAGAACAACACTATAGGGAATCTGCAATAATATGATATAATGTATTTATTATATTTTCTGGCAATTTCACAGTAAAATGTCAATACATGTACTTGCTCAATGGTGGTTGTGGTGATGGAGAGGATGTCAATGTTGATGAGGACAGGAGGGATATTGTTGAAATACACACAACCGTATTTTTGTTCTCAGGATTCTCCTCTTTCTCTGGGGCCCTCTAAATTCATCACTGAGGCCTTCCACAGTCATTTCCTCCAGGATGGATGATATAGCAGAAATGCCTAGAGGCCACGAAGAGGAGTCAACCACCAGCCCCAGGGAATGGTTGGTGTCTCAAGGACATAGTAAATAGATTTAGGAGAAGGTATGCTAAATTAGAGAAAAAATTTCCCACTGTGGTCTAGAACTGACATCCTGGGCTAAAAAGGAGAGATGGGTGTTCCAAGGAAGATAAGAAGCCAGAGAGATCAGACCAAAATGGTAGAAGCTACCTTCAAAGGCCTCCTATTTTCTGTGGGGGATCCCATCAGGGGTCCACCATCCATTCCCCATATCCCCAGGGAACAATGAACCTCTCACATCCTATCGACTCTGTTACCATGAACAGTGCTTATCATGTCATGGAGGCTTCTGGGAGCTGGGCTCCCAGGCTGTGTCTATCAGGGAACACCATACTTAATACTAGCACACTGTGCACTCACTCAACGCTGCTGGTTAGCCAGTGGGAGCTGCACAGATATGTGACCTGGACATGGTTAGATGGCCCAGGTATTGTGACCTGTGGAACCCTTCCTGCATACCTAGATGGCCCTTGACGCCCTGTTAGAAGAGACTGTGTGGAAGACAAAGTCATCTTGTACCTGTACCTCACCCTAAACGTGGGATACAATAGAACCAAGCCAAGACTCCCATGTTGCATAATAATTTTGTAGAAGTTACTTTTTATCACTATTACTCATATTTGATGCTAGGAAAGTAATGTAACTTGCCTGAGTCTCAATTTCCTCTACTGTACGTGAGCCTGAAATCACTCAGTTCTAAAATTTTATGATTCCTCTCTCTTTACTTTGGTACAGATTAACTGTTCTTCATAAATATGTAGTAACTGCTTGAGAAATATTCAGATGTCATCAGTTTTAAGTTGCGAAAGATTGAGATGTAAAAAATAAAATAAAAATGAAAAGTTGGGCTACTTTAGCAGACAGCATGAATCGAGAGCCACAGAGAACTTGCTTATAAAATGCCAAATTAATGGCAGTTCTACTCAGTTTTTATTCACCTCTCTCACTTTCTTCTGCTATGATTTTTAAATAGTGTCTAAACTTGAGGCCAGAGCACACTTATGTTGAAACAGATCACTCAGATTTTTATAATCAACAGTGAAACGAACGTCAAAAATGATAAAATAAGTGCTCTTTAGGTAATGGCAGTTGCATGCATGATCCCGTTTCATGGATATGGAAACTGAGTCTTTGAGAAGCCAAGTAATTTGTCCCACATAAATATTAAGTGGAGAAGCCAGAATTCAAGGCCAGGCCTTCAGGATTTCAAAGACCACACTCATAATGAGAGAATACCCAGAGACAAAGTATCTCTGTTTTCTTCCATGTGTCATTTATATTCATATTGTCTCGGTAACTTGCAGATTTAGTTGAATGGTCAAATACCAAATCCTTTCTTTTTTCTCTTGCCTAATCATTTTTTAAAAGATTTTATTTATTTGAGAGAGAAAAAGCAAGAGAGAACACAAGCAGAGGGAGAGATAGTGGGAGAAGCAGACTCCCTGGTAAGCAGAGAGCCCAATAAGGGATTTGATCCCAGGACCCTGGGATTATGACCTGGACCAAAGGCAGATGCTTAACTGACTGAGTTACCCAGCTGTCCCTCTCACCTAATCATGTTTATTCCCATCCCCTTCACTTAGAAAACCCATCACCATTGACAAGTTTTGGATTAAGCCTACAATTTTATTCATTAGAGAGAACATCTAGGCAAAACAAAAGCCAGAAACTTCCCAAGAAGTTCAGTTACACCTATGCTGTTGTAACTGAGCCTCTGACTCTCCCTTAAAAACCTTCTCAGGGTATAGCTGGATTCAAAGGGGACTCTATTGAAAAATAAGTCGTTCATTTCTCAGAACTAATTTTAAATGGTTAGAAAATGAGAAAGTCTGTGCAAATATGCTATGGGTTATTAAATCCTGGTTTGGACTACACGGCAAATGGGTGTGGGTAAATATCAGCCACGTAATGATAATTACTCAACTCTGACAAGGCCTCACGGTATCAAAGCTCCATGCTAAGTAGATATCCAACTCAAAATACCATATAGTCAGACTGTTTTTGACTTTTCACTTCAATAAGGCAAGAAACTAAGAAAGTAAAAGATAACACGTTTGACTACAGGAACATTTTTAAATTTGGATGGCAAAAGAGACCATAAACACAATTAAAAGACAACAGAGAAGCAAAGATTGACAACATAGGTGCCCCATGAAGGGTTAATAGCTATACTATCTAAAAAAGAGTTCAACAAAACATAAAATAACCTAGTTGAAAAGTGGGCAAAAGTGTAAAGATGAATAAGAAATAGTGACCAACAACCATAAGAAAGATTACTGAAATCGCAATTTATCTAATTAATGCAAATCAAAACAAACACATAATTGTTTTGTCTTTCAGATTAACAAGGACACAAAATGCATGCTACCTAGTGCTGATAACAATGTAGAGAAATAGGCACTCTTGCACACTACTGATGGAAGGTAATCTTGTAATACCCACAATCTCTTAAATCTGCCTACCTTCTAATTAATCAGCACCATGTCTGGGTGTTGTTCCTATGGAAATAATAAATATCTGCTTAGGGATCCCTGGGTGGCGCAGCGGTTTGGCGCCTGCCTTTGGTCCAGGGCACGATCCTGGAGACCCGGGATCGAATCCCACGTCGGGCTCCCGGTGCGTGGAGCCTGCTTCTCCCTCTGCCTGTGTCTCTGCCTCTCTCTCTCTCTCTGTGTGACTATCATAAATAAATTAAAAAAAAATAATTATCTGCTTAAAGACACATACAATGTTCAAGAATGCCTATTACGATATTAAACATTTTGGAAATGTTCATTTGGGGAAAAAATGAAAATGAAATTATCAGGTGGTTGGCTACAAGAATTGTAATTCATTCTTAAATAATACTACATAGCTGTTCAAAATAATTAGGTGCATGTAGATATACCGGTATGGAAAGATGACAATATATTGTTCATAATAAACTGTTAGGCAATGAAAGCTATAACGCACTATCATATTCCATTAATGATGATAACCAGAATAATTACAAAAATAATAACCACTACAAATAGTTATTGAAAAATGTTTGAAAGGATGCAAACTAATCTCTAACAGTAGTTATCTTTTGGAGTTATGACCAAAGAAAACTTTCACTGTGTCTTGTAAACATTTCTGTATTGTTTGTATATTGGACAATTAGCATCCGTTATTCTCTCCTCCAATTATAAAATGTCAGAAAGTATTTTTAAGACTTGATGATCTAATCACTTCAAAGAGCTTTAAGAATAGGCTAGAACAAATCATTACATGAATATTGCCACAATGGTGATTCTCCACCTAACCAACGAAAGTTCAGAATTTCTATATAGGACAGAATTTGGGGCAGTCACCTGTTTGAAGTGGGTAATTGAATCTGCTTCAGTAGTGTGTTTTTGTTTATAAGAGTGAGGAACATATGATTAGGAAATATTAAGCTTGTTTTACCATTTTAAGTCATTTTGATTTTTCTAAGTGTCACTTTACCCATGTAAGAATGGCAGTAAGGACTCCTGCTTTATCTCCCAGGAACAAGATGCAAAGTAGATGAATCAATGCAGGAAAAACAATTTTTAAACTGAAGGACACTCATCAGGAATGAAGGATTCTGTTACTTTGGACAACTCCCAAATAACAGCATATCATTATTTCCTCAGAAGATAAATTTGATATTTCAGTATTTTCCCTATGATCCAGGATCTAAATTGCATATGCAACATGTTTTTGGCCTCTGGATTTGCAACAAACTATGCATGATTTGTGGGCAAACTCTTATGAAACAGTAGGCTGATCAGAGGAAAAGTTGGGCCAAATTCCAATGCCTGGAAAGAACAGAGAGTGATATCGCCAATATTAGCCACACAGCACCCACTGGTGCTGCTGCTAATATTTTAGAAGGAGCTGTCACTGACATCAGTCACCTCCTTTAGGTCCTGTAAGAGACAATGACAATTCGAAAGGAATCAGACAAGGATAGATTAGAAGAGTAGAGCTTTGCTGTCGGACAAGACTTGGTTTACTAGAGGTATACCACAGGGAATATAACTCAGGGCAAAGTAAACATGAGGCCAGCGCTTACTTTTACTTTCTTCCTCACTTCAACTAGAGAATGTGTAAGAACGAAACACTCACTTCCTCAGTCTTCCTCATAGCCAATGGCAGCCAGGGGACACTGATCTCAACTATATGGGGATCTGTCTACTCTTCTTTCTTTCCCGATAAAAGGGACAGATGGAACAGGTGCCTCTGCTCCTTCCTTGCTCCTGCCTGGGATGCTGACATGCTGCCTGGGAAAGCCTCACTAAAACCACCAGGAGAAGGCTGAGAAAATCACAGAGCTGCCAGTGTGGATGTCACTGAGCTGCTTAATCAGAGCCAGGAGCTGCCTCCTTCCCCAAAGTTCTTGTCATGTTAGGAAAATCACCTGCTGCTTGTTTAGGTCAGTGTTCCATGGATGCTCCATTACTTGCTACTGAGAAACATGTAGAATGCATACTTAACCTCCCTAAGCATGTGCGTATGTGTAGATAATCTATGATATACTCACATTCAAATCATCATTCAAGTCATAGTGTTCAGAGAGGTCCTACTTGACAACCCTCTATATCCATTGTATATTTCCTCCTATTAACTTATACTAAAAAAATTTTAGTAACAGTTATTTATTTGTTTTCTGGGACTCTCCACAAAAATGGATCTTTCATAAGGCCAGAAACTTTGTTATTTCCACAACTCCAGCACTTAGAATTGGGTTTAGCACATAAATTACATTCCATGAATAATTGTCAACTAATGAATGAACAGATTAGTGTATGTAAAATGTTTGGAATATAAATGTGCTAATAAATGATAGTGGTTTCTTTGTTGTTGTAAAGTAGAGAGTAATGGTTATTACACAAGCAACACCCACTGGGAGAGACAGAGCTGAGAGCATAGGTCATTATGTCCACCCTAGAGATCTAGCACACGCATGCATATAAACAGCAACATTTCTTTTGTAGCAACAAAAGAATGCAACTCAAGTGTTCATCAGTATGCTAAATAAACTGTGGCCCATCCATATCAAGAAATACTTGGTCATTCTGACAGAGGATGAGTGAGCTGAAGGGTGGAAAGGGATGAGGGTTTGCAGAGAGGGGGAGGCTCTTTTAACAGATCACCTTTTGTCCCTATGTAGAGAATCTCTCACACTCAGATTGCTCTAAATTGGGACTGTCAGTCCTTGACTCTTTTGAGGCTCTGTCTTGAAGAGCTAAAACTTACGGTGTTGTCAGCCTAATCTATATTGTGTGTGACTGTGTCCTGTTAACTAAGAGGCTTACAAAAACAATGAACAAATTCTCAGTTTTTCAAAAGGAAGAACTATTTCTTTTGCAATGGATCTTTGAGATGATCCAATTTGGCTTCCTTTTTATTATGGAATAAATTCATAATATTATTATATTTATATTTATTATTGTACAAACAGCAAACTTTGTGAGATTGAAGTAAATTGGCCAACATCATAATGACGATGTTTAGAATAATAATACTTTCTAAACAATATAATGCTGATGGCCCACTGGGTGGCAGGCCCACCTAGACATTTTATATACACTATCTCCTAACATACTCATGGCCACTCCAAGAGGTAGACTATGGTTAACTCCCTTGTAAAGAAGCTTAGAAATACCGAATGACCAGAGACCTCAAAGCCTCCCATGTCTGGGTCAAGGGTTCAAATCCAGACTATTCAGCTTCACATATCATTCTCATAAATCCAGCATGTGATCCTCACACTATACTTTCTCTGTATAATATATGAAAACAATTTAAACTCGATATCCCTTGAACATTCTTAAACACATACTCATTTTCACTTTAATGGAAAATGATCCAAAAGTTGATTACCATAGATTCTTTAATTTACTTTTTTTCTAAAATAAATTTTCACAGTTCTCTCACATTTGAAGTGTGCATGCTCAGCTCTGCAGGATTTCTTACAGGCAAACAAACACTTGCAAATCACCAGTATGTTTTAATTTAATGTAACACCTTTGCCCAACACAAAATTCACATGCTTTTGCAAATTTATATCGGTTAGCACAGTCTACATAAGCCATCCTTAGTCCATCATTAGGATGACCAACCAGTAGGTTCCAATAATGTAATGTTGCAATAAAAACTTCATGTCTACACTGGAGATGTATAGCACCACATGTATACATAAACAGACAAATACACAGATGTTCATAGCTACATCTTTTTTGCAAAAGGAAAATAATGCAATCTAAATGTCCATCAATATGGTAAATAAATTGCAGTACATCCATAACATGGAATAATAATCAACTCTTAGACAGAATGACTTAGGTCTATATGTACTGATGTGGACAGAGCTGCAAAATACAGCATTAAGTGAAAAAAAAAACCTACAAAAATAATAATGAAATATGATCTCATTTACTTAAAATAATCACAAAGCAAAACTATATATTACTCTTTGTACCAATTTATATATATATGCATTCATGCAAAACATCTGGAAGATACATATACACACACACTAACTGGTATTAATGGGGCAAAGAATAGGTTGAAGGGTGGAAATGCAAGTGTAAAATTCCTCTGTTCTTTATTATGGAAATTTTACAAAAAGAATGGCTTCATTTGCATTGGTACAGCAAAAGAAATTACTAAAACCATTAGTAATTCAAGAATAGATTCAAAAAGCATCAACATGGAGTACAACTGAAGCAAATCCCCCACCTAATTCCAAGCATCTTTTCAGGAGAAATGTCTCAAATATAACTGATCGACTATTATCATTGATGAAACTCAACCATTTATTTTTAAGTTTAGTACCACCACAAAAAATACACATTTTGATCAGCCTCCTACGCTGCCTTGGCTTCGCTTTGAGAACGCGATGATCACTTTCAGGACTGGATCACATAAAAATGAACACAATCACCACCACCACTTCATCCCACCAGCCTGTAACACTGAGGCAGTTAGCCATTTGTGAATTGTCCCAGGCAAACAAATTATAATTATTTACATTCCTGCTTGAAAAGAAAACAGTAATGCTCCTTGGAAAACTACAATGTACTGAAGGAAGAAGGCGAGACACAGAAATCACTTCTGACAATGTTCAATTACAAGGAAGAAGAAAGGTGTCTTAGAGCTTTCCTCCTTAAAGCATCTGTGTGACTCCGATTTCCAGAAGCTCCACACCATCTCCACCAAATTAAGAGGAAATGGGTTGAGGGAGATGAAGGCAGTGAAAGCAAATTGTTCATTCCCTCCTGGCCGCCTCAGAAGTCATTACTGAACGTATTCCACAGGATAATAAATAAAACTGATTGGGTGTGTGGTTAAGAACATTAGAGAAACCTGGAGCGCCTTTAAAGAGCGTTGTGCTGAGAGAGGAGAATTAAAAAGTGAGGCATTTCCTCGCCTCACATTTAAATGTGGTGGCTTGGGAGAGAAACCATACTTGAAATGGATAGGAGTAATTTTCCATCATTATAGAAACCTTAAACAACCTCTGACTGCTTCTACCTTCATCTCTTAGCATCCTAGTAAATTGCAGTTATTTGTTCCAAACAAACAGAAAAGCCCATGGTAAAATGGAGCAATTTAAGGCTGGAAGAACACAACACCTGTAATTCAATTTCATGGCAGCTGGTTTCACAACATGCTCCTCTCCCTTCACGTATGACACAGGAAACTTCCCTCGAAGTGCAGCAAGTCTTCCCTGGCTGAGCCAAGGGCTCGAGATGAGCAGGTGACCTTCCATGGGCAGAGACTCTCATCACGGGCAAGGTGTAATTCAGCCTGGGTTCCTTGGGCAGTGTGCCACCCATTGGGTACTCAGGCCAACAGCGAACTCTTACTCTCTCAACTCTGTGTGTGTGAAGTGAGCAAGTATTCTAGAAGAAAGAAGTGCTCTGGGAAAAAGGGCCCACCAATTATCACAGCCAATATCTGACACATAAGGCAATAAAGTCAGAGCCACACGAAATCTATTACAGATTTAGATCTATATATAGAGATAATTAGAACACCTAAACCTTCCCTTAGCAAAGAACTGAAAACACAAGCCTGCTAAAAGCAATGACTGGTTAAATGTACTTAATAGATTGAACCATAGGAAGCTAACTTTTGGTGACTGTCTGCTGCAGCCTGGTGCAATTTGATGCAAACTGGGATTAGATGGATATTAATATTTATATTGGGCAGCTGTGACCTAGCAGTTACCCTTGTGCTAAACAACTTCAGTGAATTCTCACAACTCCAAGAGTTTAGAACCATTACTGTCATTCTCCATTTAGAAATGTGAGAAGTGAGGTTCAGAGAGGTTTCATACCATGCAAAGTCACACAGCTGGCCAGAGGTTGAACAGGCAAATCAAACCGGCAGGCAGAGTGATCGGGAGTCTGCACATTCCCACAGTCTCCTGCAACTTGCTGATATTGCTCAGAAGGCTATTCTCAAAATGCTTTCATGAAAACTTCTGGCTACTGCACTGTCCCACACATTGCCTTATTAGTTTATTGTTTCAGCCCCATTAGTAAGCAAGGGGTATGATCCTCATTTTGTAGATGAGGACACTGAGACTCAAATACGTTAAGAGAGTTGCCCAGAGTTCCACAACTGGCAAAGGAAGATACAAGAGTTGAACTCGGAGCTGGATACCAAAATTTGCTTTCTCTGTAGCTCAAATTGCAATGCATGATGACACTCAGGAAGCTGAAGTCAAGGGGGATTCACCTGACTCAGTGCACATTTATTAAAAGGGTGGTGATTCTATTTGCATTTGACAAAAATATATGGAATGCAGGACTTCCAGATGTTTCTCCTGGCATCCAGAAATTTCTTGAGGTTTGTGATTTAGGTGAGTACATGCTGTTTTAAGAAGTTTATAAGATTTGCAAGGATTCAATGATTTTAAAAGTGCTTTTATTCAAAGAGGTAAATCTGTCATCTCACGAAGAAAGCACCAAGCAGAGAAACTGCCTTTTTCTCAAGTCCTTCTATTTATATTTATTAAAATCAGCTAAGAGATGTAGAAAGAGAATTAGAGGGAGACACAAGGAAGGACTTCCCTAGTTTGATGTCTGAGGCGTGGTATCAATTGGGCAGCATTAGCCACAGGCAGGATCTAAACTGTGACAGATGTAGAAATGAAGACCATCCTTAAGCAGGGAAGCTCCCTCCTCAGCTGGGGATAGACCAGGGTAATGGATGGGCAAGTGCCTCTGATACTGATGAAGTAGGATAAGGATGAGGATGCATGAAAGGAAGGAGCCATGGGCCCTAGGGCTCCTAGCAGCAACATGTACCACAGAAGTATACTTAAGACAAAGGGAAGGATTCTGAAGCAAGGTCTAACTTCAGGTTCATGGAAATCAGAAAGAATTTAGGACTACCACACTCAATTTTTCCTGTTGTACAGGAAAGAGATGCACCAAATCAAGTGTCTGAGCACTGTGAGAGTGGAGAATGGGGACTCTGGGCCCATTCACTGAGAGCTGCTCTCAATAATCTTCACTTGTATTCAGGCAGCCATGAACAATTCTAGAACTCATTTGGCCAGAGGGATCCGCTACAGTGCCCTAGGGCTCGGTATCTTGGGGCCTGGGAGGAATGCAAATTTGCACTGATATTCACCTATATGAGTAGCTAGGGTATGCTCATACAGGCAGGGGTTGAATGGCCTTTCTTTAGCAGAGTTGCACCAATATCCCAGCTATCGACTCATCAACAGAAATGCAGGCATTCTGGTCACACAGTGTAAGGGAATTGGGGCTTGGAATCATAAGTTCAGCATGCCATCCTAGCTCTGTCACAGATGCACTGTGCATTCTTAGTTCCCTTCTTGGAGGCCCAGCACTCTAATCTAGGCAATGAGGAACCATAATGGAGTGTTTACGGATTAGACTGACAAATCTCTATTGCTGAATATAAAAGCTAGCCCATCACAGATTACCAAGAAAAGTGTGTTTCTCTTCCTTCCTTCCCTTTTTGCCTTCATGGTGAAAAAGAAGATGCAGGCCAAAAGGAAATGCCCAACTGGTCAAGGGGAAACACCACCCTAGTCATAAAATCGCAGCAAAGCAAAACAGATCTAAAAATACGTGCAGATGGTTTTCTCGGACAATAGTAATGAGTAACTGTAAGACAGTAGCTTTTGTAGATACCTTCACAAACAGCTCCTGTGGAAATGAGGTCCGGCACGATGAATGTCGTGGGGTATGAAATAGAAACAAACACTGATTATCTGCAGTGACACACACCAAAGCATCAACTTTTTGGTGCTTCCATTTCAGGTAATTTTTTTAGGCTCAGTTTTTAATATGAGGAAGATGAATCATTTATATAAAATAGAATAAAACAATAAACTTTTAGTTTTTTTTTTTTTAACATAGCACCTACTGAATACATCACTGCAATAGCCAAGAGGAGAATAAGGAAATATGGGGTTCTCCTTGAGGACCAGAGCATCTTCACCAGTCATGGAATTCTGTAAGGCCACTCCCCGAGTCTTTGAGTTCTTAGCTCCAGAACGAGAAGCTAAGAATGATTTTTTTCATCATATGGTGATTGTAAAGATTAAATGAAAAAACACACGACATTTAATTAGAACAACGCCTAGTATGGAGTGAGTGCTAGAAAATGTCATCAGCATCACCACAGTTATTGGTTATTGTTCTCAATCATCTTGGGAGCCAATGAAGACAATGCTTGAGCCAAACAAAAAGACTCTGGGAGGCATCCGTAGTATAGGAGATTTAAAGACTGTCTAATTTTCAACAGGTATGGTTATAACTAGATAATTGTTTCAGGGAGATATCAAATAATGGATGTAATAAAATTATAAATGTAAATTTCAAACTTTGTGAATGAAAAGTATTTGCCTTAAGATACTAGGTTATTCCAGAGATAATACCAGCATTTAGAAAACAAAATTTTTGGTTTCTTTTATTTTTCAATTCACGCCAATAAACTTTTGCTGAATATTTTTGATAAGCTGGCTGAATGGGCTTGTCGCTACAAAGAATACCAAGACAAGCTTAGGAATTGCCTTAATGGTGCATAAGGCACTCTTGTCCATACCCATGATGATGGAAAGCCTTTGTCCTTAAATGTCAGCATTGATTATTGGAAACAGTTCAAATTAGTTCATGGCCAAATCCAGGCAGGTGGGTAATAAAACCAAGGTCTGCTCTGAATGGAGGCAGATTTCCTTGCGTGCCTCCACATAATTCTGAAAGTAATTTTCAAAGGGCTTTTGCAATGGAGCTTTGGCAGCAATGGTGAAATGAGTGCATGGATCACTAAGGTGACTACTTTGAAAAAGACAGCATTATGATTTCAATATGTAATACCTGGTGGTTTTGTCAGAAATCAGTCTCTTAAAACACTCTCTGCAGCACAGCCAAGATTTTCTGTCCCTTTCTGTCTTCCTGTTTCACTTAGTACAGTTTTGCACACATGGTGCAAGCTCAATCAAGCACCTATTGTACCAACTGTGAAAGATGCCCCCAGGTGGTGACCCATGCCTTTGCCCCCCCTAATTTCTCTGGATGGTTCATGACACTTTCTCATTTCAGTCTTGCCACACTCAAGTGAAGCATAACCCATTGCCTTCTGCTAAAATTATATTTCCTGCTGTTCCTGCTACTACCTCCGAAGGCTTCCTACAATGCAAGCTTGCAAGGTTCCTTCGAGGTACAGTAGTTGTGAAGAAACCACTGGAACAGTATCTAGTGGGGGGCACTGGGAGTCATCACTATGATGCAGTTCAGTGGAAGGACAGGAAGAGTCATGTCAGTGCCTTTTGAAAGCCAAAGCCCAGATACACTCTAGACTAGTAATAAGGTGAGGACACTGGAGAGAATGACTCAGAACCATCTCCAAAGGTAAATATACTTTTTAGGCTCTCACAGACACCTGACAGAATGATTTACCTAAGCTCCCTAGGCACCATGGGCTTATAGCCAGTAAAAAGTGGTGATTTAAAAAAAACAGCTCTTAGACAGATTTGGGTTTAAATTCTGACACTACCTTCTAATTGCTATCTGACCAGACACAGATCATTTACCTCTGGAAACCTCAGTTTTCTTAGAGATTTCATAGAGATTCTCAGAGTCCTTAATTCATTAGATATTACAATGATTTACAATGATTACATGCAATAAAGTATCTGACGCATAGTAACCACTTAACAACAGTTATGGTTATCACCATTATCATTGATTAGAAAGTATTCAGACCAAAAAGAAAGTGTTCAGACCGTAAGTATTTGCTTACCCTCTTTATCAATCTGTGAAACTACTGCAGGAGTTTTTCTTCATAAGAAATATGCACTTACTGGGATGCCTGGGTGGCTTAGTGGTTGAGTGTCCGCCTTCGGCTCAGGGTGTGATCCCAGGATCCAGGATGGAGCCCCGAGTCCCACATCGGGCTCCCTGCAAGAAGCCTGCTTCTCCTTCTGCCTATGTCTCTGCCTCTCTCTCTCTGTGTCTCTCATGAATAAATAAATAAATCTTAAAAAAAAAGAAATATGCACTTAATATGCATATTATGCATATGCATATAATATGCAAATATATGTGCATAAAGCCTCTATCATATCAAGTAATATTGTATTCGTGTGTTTTAAAAAAAATACTCTTTTCATTGAAAACCTGCAATTTTCCAAAAAGGTTTGGATTAAAGTGAGGATTTAAAAAGTGATTCTGCAACAGACCTAAAAACATCCAAACAAAACAAAACACCCACATTTGGTTTAATAAATGCCTTACTTGCCTACTTTATGAAGTAACTGATAATTCTTGGTCTTCATTTCTGCCCAATGGAGATTAAAGCTTGCCAGGTGATAGTGGGTGAGCAACATATAAGATGGCTAATTGGATTTTTAATCTTCACTAGTCTTGAGCAACAAACATCCAACAATGTTTATTTGTGAGTCACCACGTTAAATTGCCAGCCAATTAAATGCCAAAGGGAGCAAGTGGTTACCTGGATACTTTTAGTGAGATTAAAACTTTGTTTTCAGGGCAACATTTTAAATTATTTCCCATCTAAAGCATACAAATTAAAGCTGCTGTTGAATTAAAATAAGAAATGTAAATACTCATCAGCCATGGAAGATCATTTTTAAAGACTAATTGAGATGTAATTGCTCAAAAATTAAAATAAAATATACAGAATAATAAAATAGAAAACAAAGATAAATTTTAAAGCAGATAAAGGGGAGTATATTTATTTGTGTCCTTGGGCAAAGCCTAATTCCTCAAATAGTAGTAATTTAACAACAGACACTAGAGGGAGGAATCTACAGCAAGCAAAAGGAAAGTTTGGTTGCTATTTGATAATCCTGATACATGAATGTAACATCAGAAATTTCAGTTAGGGGAACTGATAGAAAAAGGTTTATAATAATTGTGTTCCTGAAAGTTCTAATTATTGATTTCTTACTTAGAATCATTCTTAGCCCCCATCATAATTTTGCAATTATCACAACCTCAAAATGCTTGAGTTCTCCCAAGCAGAAGATTCCAGGTTATAGTAAAGGGGGCAAGGGGGCCCCCAAACCCAGAGCGGAAGTTGAGAACCACTGCTCATTATGTGTGTCACTTTCAGAATCTTGGGAAAGAAGCTGGAGCTTCCTTGGTAGATTACAACTCTGTCCTATAGGGAATCTCTTGTCTGAGCGCATTTAGATATCAGATATAAGGAAAGTACCTACTTACTATTTCCGCATAAGACTATCAGAAGTCTTAAATGTGTGATGCAACCCAAATGCAGGTGGCCCTCAGATGTCAGGCTTTCAGCTTAGTGAGCTAAAATGGGTTCATCTTTATCAGCACTCCCTCCTTTTGGCTACATTTAATTTCTTCCTGACTATGAATTCTAACTAGACTGTCTTAAAAATTGTTTGGGGTGAGGTGGGTAGATGTGTATAGGCTCTTACTATTTTCATCAGAGGACTCACTCAGAGAAGATCATAAATCTGGAACCTGACAGGAGGCAGATGTAAACCCAAACTCTCTTCACCTCATGCTGGGAAAAGTTCACAAGGCTGCGGGGGGTGGGGTGGGGGGGCTGATGTCAGACCAGAGCCAAAACTATTGGTGTCCTACCTCTCAGAGGTGAATGAATGTTGTGTCAGCACCTGTGAGGACCTCCCCCTGGGCCTTAGCAGACCAGGTCAGGAAGTGGCAGGGTTCCCAGAGGGAAATGGATGTGATCACTGTCACTTGTTGGAGCAACAGAGAGGAGGTGGAAACAAAAGGGGGGAGAAAGGGAGAGAGAGAAAAAAAAGGAAGGAAGAAAAAGAAGGAAGAGGAGGGAAGAGAAAAACAGAGGAGGGGAACAGAGGGGAGGGAAGAGAAAGTCAGATCTTATATTATGTCCTGGGAAATTCTGCCACAAAAATCATAGTTTCTGATCCATAATTTCTGATTTTTTTTTTTCTCTCTCTCTCTTGTCCTGGGGTTAGAGCAAGGACTTTGGAGTTGAATGTCACAGTCTGAGAGTCCAGATGAGAGCCTTCTGAAACCAACTACTATATGACCTTGATATGATCAGTTAATCTGAGTTTCAGTTTCATCAAATGAAAAAAAGATAATAAATCCATTTTACTTGAAGCTGTTATGAGTGTTAACCAAGTGAATATATATCATGCTTAGTGTATTATCTGATACATAGTACATGGTGCTAATCAGGAAAGAGCTCTATGATAAGTATACTACTAATACTTTCAAATTTTATTTTTAAAAATATCTCCTGGGACACCTGAGTGGCTCAGTGGTTGAGCATCTGCCTTTGGCTCAGGTCGTGATCCCGGGATCGAGTCCCACATCAGCCTCCCTTCAGGGAGCCTGCTTCTCCCTCTGCCTATGGCTCTGCCTCTTTGTGTCTCTCATGAATAGATAAATAAAATCTTTAGGAAAAAAATCTTCTAAAACAGTGATTGCATCCATAAAATGTTATTCGTCATTTACTTAAGTTCTAGTAATCAAAAGTTACTTGAAAGGCAACTCAACAAAATTTCCTCAAAAACCCAAACAAGGAAACAAAATACGTCTTTCTATACCATAAAGCTGGACCATCTCGGGACAACACAGACTACCTGAAGAGAAAGATTCCACCAAGAGAAGTCAGTCCCCGGGCCCTTCTACATGAACTGGATGAAATCTGGGACATACTAAGAAAGGTCACTGTTGTGCTCTCCAGCCTGAACTCATGATTAAAGCTTGGAGAAAGCCCAGGGTGGCAGCTGAAGATGGGGATGTACAGTGCAGTGTGGTGCAGTGGTGCTGGCTCAGGGCACCCGGTGAAGAGCCTGGCTCATAAATATAAGGGAGATAAATAAATGAACGAGGGGATAGGAAGAAAAACTATAGGTGACTGAGAGAGGCTGATTGATGTGTTAAACTATATCGCATTAAACTGAGAAATGAGGCCAGAGACCCATAAATGACCTCACCGTAACTAAGTGGTACAATACGTTGTCCAGTTTGCAGCAAATGTGTATTTTGGCTGACCTCGACTTACACTCACTGAGGTTCTGTTGAGGAAAATGAAGTACAGAGAGAAGAATGAAGGATATGGTTTTGGAGAATAAACTCCCAAACTGTGGGGGACTAGGAGACGAGCAAGGTGCCAGTGTGAGATTGTGTGAAGAGCTCTGCTTGGCATTAGGATGAGCAATCTCCTCCTCAACACAGCATTTATTTATCAAAATAGGACCTCACGCTTATACATGCTTTCCTGGTGCCAGGCACAGGATTCCTCAGGTGCCTGATTTCATTTCAACCTCACAGCAACCCTTGGAGGCAGATATGATGATCTCTACCTCACAGATGAAGACACCCAGGCTTGGACTTGCTGAATGCACAGTATTTCTAGCAAATGCTTGAACGAGGACTCCAGTGGTGCCCTCAAGATTGATGGTTTTAACTATTCTTATTATTGTTGCCATGCTTATATACATCAGAGAAATTCACTGTCTGCCTCTGTTAATTGCAGTAACATCACTTCCCTGTAAATGGAAGACACTGGTCTTACTCCTTAAGGCACACAAACTCTGGTTGGGAATTGGACATGAGAATCGGATGGGAGGAGTGGAATATCTCAGTTTCTGACTCAGTTTATTCCCTGTTTCTGCCCTTCCCCAGTTGTGGGGACCTTGGGCATGGTACCTCACTTATCTCATCTGTAAAATGGGGACAATAACAATATCTAACTCCTTGCCTTTTGTGAAGATTAGTTTAGTTCCTACATTTAAAATACACCGAACAGAAACTAGCCCAGGACAAGCAATGGATGTTAGCTTTTATTAACACAGCACTTCAGAGTTTAAAGAGTGCTTCTATACATGTTGTTCATCGCAGGCCTCACAACGGTCCTGGGTGGCAGGGAAGAGAGATCGGAGCCTGCAGGATTGCCTAGTGATGCTATAGTCCTGGCCAACTCTTGCGTCACTTCTCTCTTCTCAAGCCCTTGATAGCTCTCAGCTCTTGACCTTCCTTGTTACTTTACTAAGAAAAGTGAAGTCATCAAAAAAGGCCTTCTCTACGTTCCCGATATCCAATTGAACGACCTCTCTGCATCTGTGCCCACTCTTGCCTTCCATGTTAGCAGGGCAAAGTGTTCACATTCCCATCTACGATAGGCAGAAGATGGGCCTCCCAAAGATGTCCTCATACCCCCCCAACCCTGTGACTGCGTTATCTTATGTGACAAAGAGGAGCTAAGAGAGCAGGTGGAGTTAAGGTTATCATTCCGCTGACCTTAATATAGGGACATTACTCTTGGTTACCTGGGTAGAGCCAGTGTAATCACAAGGGTCCTTAAAGTGGGAAGGAGGGAGACAGAAGAGCCAGGGCAGAGTAGTCTGATGTCAGAAGGGCTAGCCCCACTCTCACTGTCCTTGAAGATGAAAGAGGAGAGCCACTGCAAAGGAAGGCAGGCAGGCAGTCATCAGAGCTGGAAAACACGAGGAACTAGATTCTCCCCTGGAGCCCCCAGAAAGGGACGCGGCCCTGCTGACACCTCAGGTTGGGCCCAGGGAATCCCATTTCAGACATCTGAACTCCAGAAACATAATCCTGCCTTGAGGCAAGGGAACCCGGCTTTATACCCCTCAATGAACTAGTGCTAACATGCAGGCTGCCCCAGGGAAGGCAGAGTGACCTTGGAGGAGACTGCTCTCTTCCTCTCTTCCTCTCTCCTCTCTCCAGTCAAGAGCATTTCCCAAAAGATTCAGAGAGTTCCCAGAAGCTTCGGGAGGGAGTGCCTTGCTCACAAAGGGAGAATCTGCAAGGCACAGCACAGCACCCAGGACAGGCACCTCCCATCAATCTTTCCCCCACCTGAAACGCTACCCCCCAGATACATGCAAACCCCTCTTTTCAACTCCTCAGCGATGCCTCCCTTGACTACCTTACTCAAAACAACATCACCTCTCTACTCCAGGAGTTCTCTATCCCCTTCCTGATCTCTTTTCCCCATTGCACTCATCTGATGCACTTTAATATTTTATTATTTTTGTGTATATAGTCTCCTTCCTTCCACTAGGTTGACATCTTTG
Organism: Canis aureus; assembly: GCF_053574225.1. NCBI lineage: Eukaryota > Metazoa > Chordata > Mammalia > Carnivora > Canidae > Canis > Canis aureus. The sequence continues at coordinate 55,795,230 of NC_135614.1, forward strand.
AGAGCAAGGACTCTGGTCTCTATTATTCACTGCTTTATGCCCAACCCACAGAACAGCACCTGGCCTCTAGCAGAAACACAATAAATATTTGTTGAGTGAGTGGATGAGAGATATGGGAACGCAGAGGATGAGAGACACTGAGTACTCACCCAAGGTTGCAGGCAAGTGTAAAAACTAGCGAGATTCTACACAGAAATCAAAGTTTTTAGACTCTATACCCAGTGCTCTAAAATTTCACTGAGCAACTAAGGTACCCTCCCTGATCTCTCTCCGTATATTGTAACTAAAGAACAAAATCAAGTATGTGGAATTGATCAAAGTGGCTGTGCAGATCTCCAAGTGAAGAGCAAAACAGATGGGTGGGGGGAGACAATACTGGAGTATAATCAATAACGAGTAGCCATATTTTGACTCAAGATACACCATTTAATCAATTTGAAAATATGATCTTCACAGAACATTATTCATCCAGTGAAAGTACTGAGTATCAATTTTATGTCAGGCACTGTATTAGGCTCTGGGGATACAGTTGATGAAACAAGGTAGATGTGTCTGTCACTTCTGTGGACTTTTGACAGCCTTGTCCTAATATACATTCAGGCAATAAGATACATGTGAATCAGATGGAAAAATGTTACTCATCAGAAATCAAATTCCTCTTAATATTTGATATCTAATGGAGGAAAGAAATACAGATTTCACAGCTCATGTTCTAGATGTTATCTCAAGTAATGAAGAGACCTAGGATTTTGGCAAAAATAGAAAGTCACTGAATGTCTTGATAAAATGTTAATTTAAAAGAATTTGAATTATAAAGACTGGAAAATGTTTTTGCTTGTCATGTTCAATGTGGCCTTTACACAGACCTTCCCCAGCAATAGAGGAGCAACTAACAAAAAATTTTTAAAAGATATTCTAAAAAAAAAGATTTAAAAGATCCACTTAGTTAAAACCCTCTCATGTCATCCCACGTATGTTGTTTAACATCCGGGTCTCAGCAAGGTGGTGCTTGCAACAGGGCAGCTCCCCTCCACAGTCTGCATGGACCAAAAAGCAGGGAGAACAAGTGGATAGGGTTCAACTGTAGCTCCCCAAAGATTTACCCAAGTTCTGATCCTTGGTACCTGTGAATGTGACCTTATTTGGAAGAGGAGTCTTTACAGATGTAATTAAGTGAAGGATCTCAAGAGGAGATTATCCTGGATTTACCAGATGGACCCTGACTCCAATGACAAATGTCTTTACAAAAAGGAGAGAAGACAGAGCATCTTCTGAGGGGGAGGCCTCAGTGAGGAGAAACAGGGAGACGCACAGAGAAAGCCAACTGAAGACAGAGGCAGACATGAAGTTAGTCTGCTACCACCAAAGGATGCCTGAAGCCACGTGAGCTGAAGGAGACAAGGGAGGATTCTTTCCTGTAGCCTTAACATAGAGCACAGCCCTGCAGACACATCTTACTTCTGGACTTCTAGCCCCCAGAACTTATGGAAGAATAAATTTCTGTTGTTTTAACCAATCAATGTTGCAATGAATTATTAAGGCAGCCTGAGAAGACTAATATAGTAAGTATTCTGGGGAAGAGAAAAAGTAAACATCAGTGCCTTCCTTACTCTCTATGCAAGCTCAAGATATGAGCAACTGTCACTTGTCACAGAAGAGTCTCCATGTATGTAGAGTTTTGATTTATTTTCCTCAGAGTTGATTAAATGCAGTTTTGATTTTTTTTTTTAGTTTTGATTTTTTTTTAATTCAATGTTCCATTGGTCATAGTGGTTCCTAACTTCAAAAATAACCTAGTCTTAAACAAGTCAGATGCCAAGTCAATGAACTCAACCTCTTGCAAGCTAGTAACATCTGTGATAGATTTACAAGAAACAGCAAGAAGTATCTAAATCATGAACACACACACTTCAGCCTATGGCACACCCACCCCTGATGAACCAGAGGGAATGCCCAGGCTGCAGAGGTGTTTTGAAAAATTGAGAAAAGAATAGCAAGCAGGCAAGTTCAGTGGGATACTGAAAACAGCGTTATAAATTTTTAAAGTAGAAATGCAATTATTTCAACGTTTGCCTCTTCCAATATTACAAGTAATAGTGATTCCTGCTCTTTTGAATTATATTGGTGCTTGCCATCAGTGTTTTACGTTTTATACTTAATTCCCTGTAGTTTTGCACAACTGCCTTTATAGTTAATGCAGTAAGCTGTTTTAGGCTAGGGGACTATTTCATGTTTTTTTTTTTTTTTCTTACACCCCCCAGTTTCTTTTCAGGGCTGAGTAAAGAGGAGATAATTATGAGATAACTATTAATTGATTTTTGTCTTTATTTTCCTGTTCAGAAGCTTCCCTCCTAATACTATAACTACTTTGACTAATGAATGTCAAAGTGTTGCTATATCAGTGCATGAGCAGATCACAAAAATGACAGAGGCAGCATATTTATATATGTGTGTCTACACAATCCCCCCTACACACATGCTAACATGCAGCAGAAATATTTGACCCAAATCAATTCTGGTAACAACTAGAGTCATATCTGAGAGTTCTAGTAATATGTGAGGCAATTATTTTTCACAAAGGAGAACCAGAAAGATGAAAATGTCTCCAAAATAACAGACAATAGAGTGTTTGCATAGATAATATTAGAACCAAAATGCTTCCGCCAAATGTCTCAATCTGAAATATTACATGTTGTATATAATTAGCTATAAGCCAACCCTGGTTCAAGAATGCTTCAAATAATTAATAATAATAACATTAATTTAGCAGTTAATCTGGTCCAGCCACTGTTCTAAATGCTTTATGTTCACTGAACTCACTTATTAAGTCATCAAATACTTACAGAGCGCATGATGGCTAATTTCATGTCAACCTAACTGAGCCAAGGGAAGCTCAGACATTTAGTCAAACAAAATCCATGTCTCGGAAGCTTTACTATCTATCATTTAATCTTAAAAGAAAACCATAATATACCCCAGGAATAGCCTTTTATCCCTGTTTTAGAGACAAGGCACTAAGAATTGCTTTAGCCCCTGACCTGGGTCACTAACCAAGTGGATTCCAGTTGCTATCACTTAGACCTAGTACATCTTAGCAGGGTCCATTTTATCGATTCATGTCTCATCAGTTTAGCCACTACATGCTGTGTGTGTGTGTGTGTATGTGTGCACGTGTTAGGATACATCCTTCTTCAAGTTCAGTCAAATGCTGATTTATGTGGTGGGAAGCAAAAGTGGACCGATTCTTCAGGAGGCAAAGTCAAGAAGCAATAAACTACCCAAAACTGTATAAAATTACTGATGAGAAAGAGATACTATCAAACTCTTTGAAATAATACTTTCTTTCCTTTCACCCTCAGAGGAGTGGGGCAGGACATCTGTAGTCCACATGATAGAGAGAAATGAGATTTAGCAGCCAGCAGTCATGGTTTTAGGTGTCCATTTGACCAGATTTATGAAACTGGCCTATGTGCTTACCCCAACAGTGCCTACACAGTGGGGATAATAAAAATATCTGCCTCCAAAGGCATTAGCTATTTGATGAGGCAACAGATGTAAAGTTCTGGGCACAATGCCTAGACCAGATTAAGCCCTCACTTGATACAGGTAAAAATAATGAATGGAGATAATGAGGTTAAACTTAAGCATCAATTTAATATTTTAATGCATATGGGAAAAATTGATTTCAAGCCTAGCAGACAGGAAAAACATGAATTTGTGGGTGCAAATCCCATAACAAGAAGACGTGATTGTCAAGGTGTCAGGGTGGGAGCATAGATATTCAGGAAATGAGCATTTACAAAGTACCTGGTCCATACCAGGTACTCCATGGACAACACAGCTCCATCAGCACACCTAATTCCATAGCTGCAAATGCAGCTGATGTTTGCCTAAGTAGCTTCAGTGATTTGGGCCCCTGCTGGGTGCCAGGGAGTCAGTGATGAGCAAAATAAGGAGTTCCTGGCCTCATAGAACTTATAGTCATGAACTAGTTGGGTAACAACCCAACTGAACGAAATGCTTATCTGGGCAAGCTTTTCCTGTAAGGAGCCATACAGTAAATATTTGGGCTTTGGAGGCAGTGGTCTCTGATGCAACCATTCTACTTTGCCACTGCGACACAAGGTGGCCCTGGACAATATGTAAATAAATGAGCACAGCAGTGTTCCAATAAAACTATTTGCCAAAACAGGAGACAGGCCGGCAGTAGTCTGATGATGTCTAGATAGTGGAAGAAGCAACTAACTCACAGTCTTGGGGAATTAAGAGGAGCTTTAATCAACGGAGGGGTGGCTAAGGGAGCTGTGCTTTGAAGAAACAACAGGCTCCCTAGAAAGTCAGAAGGGAGAAGAGAAAAAGTAGCTCTGGGCAGCAGGAACAACAGGGCAAAGTCATGGAAGCTTTCAAGGACACGGCTTGTTCTGGAAGAGGTGCCATGAGAACTGGGAGAATGGGGTCAGAGAAAAATGAACAGGGATTTAGGAGGAAAAAAAAAGCCTTTCTGTACATAGCTCTGTGGTGGTTGGAAGCAAAGTTCATATTATCTTTCAGTATTTCTAAAGGTCGAGCTGCGTTTCCCCTCCCAAAGCTAAATGATAACATGATGCAGTTCAAAAGCTGGTCATATCAAATTGCCATCTAATCATTTAATTAAAGCCCCATGCTGGCACCAGCCATCCTCAGGGCCCATTTTTCATTTGGGCACATTTCATTACACTTTTCAAAGCAAATTTGCCTTTTCAAAGGCGAAAAATGCAAATGACTAGGTTTGAAAGGAAACGCATAACACTCTGCATAATGACAGGGATTTTCTTGGAAAGCAGTGATGCACAGACAGAGCTATCTTTAGGGGCTGAGGGTGGCTTATCAGCCCTATAGGAACTCTACATGATACTTCATTACAGCACCAGGATGCAAACGGAAGTGAAATACCAAATAGCAGAAAGCAAACATCTATCCCCTGTCTCTTTTTTCAGCATCATTGAAACCACATTTTGAAACAGGATGCATCCTCTGGACCAGCAAGACCAAGGCAGGCATTGATAAATGGAGGACATTTACAGTGTGGCCAAGAAAATGATGAAAAGCTAGGAGGGACTGACCTGTTCAAAGACAATAAAAGGAACACCTAAAGGCCAATTAACATAAAGCATTCATAGGCAAATTACAGTAGGTTCAAAAAAAAATTCTCAGGAATCAGAAAACATCCATTTTGATGCGGCATAATGTATGTTGGGGGTATTCAAAACAAGACAATGAAAGTGACCTTAATTATAAATCAGCATCTTCCTCCTCAGTTCTCAGAAACTCTCAGAAGCACTGCATCCCAATTACTTGAGTCTTTCACCTTGGAAGATGAAGGCACGGCATGCATTTTATGAATCCACAGACCCCAAAGTGAAAAGCAATAGTCCAAAGGGGAGAGAGTGGTACATAATGAACACCTGTTAATTTCTCATTGTTTACCATCAAGGAAAGAAGAAAAGCTTAACTTTGGAATGTCAGATAAATCATTTCATCCTATGAAAGAACCACCAACAGCACGGTGAGGTTTAGCTTTCAACAAAGTCCAAGGTTGCAGACAGGTTTGATTTGTGGACAGAGTACATGTGGATATTTCAAACAAGAGCTTCTGACCAGGGAAGTTCACTAGCACTTGAACCATAACTGGTTAGCTCAGCAAAGACATCAGTCTGGAGTAAGCCAAAGTCCTCATTCTATTCCTCATATGAGAAAGATGCCCAGGGCAGCCTGGGTGGCTCAGCCAAAGCAGGCCTTGGCGTTGCCTTCAGTCCAGGGCCTGATCCTAGAGACCCGGGATCGAGTCCCATGTTAGGCTCCCTGCATGGAGCCTGCTTCTCCCTCTGCCTATGTCTCTGCCTCTCTCTCTCTCTCTTTCTCTCTGTTTCTCATGAATAAATAATAAAATTAAATTTAAAAAAAAAAAAAAGAAGGATGCTCATTCCTAGACAGGCTGCCTACAGACCCAGGCAGATCAAACCCTATCTCAAACGTAGCATTAAGTTCAGGGGCAAGGAGAAAAACCAGGACACAAGGGGATGTTTTGATATAGCTTGACATGGGTATTTTTTTTCCATTTTAATTTCAGTGATATAAAAATAAAATACACACATGGAAAAACAACACCTATCATGATCATCTGAAACACACCTGTGCAGCAAACAATTAGGTAAATAAACAAATAGAATTACTAGCACCTAGAAGCTAACCTCATACCTTCTTTTAGGATAACTACTGCCCTGACTTCTAACAATATAAGGTAGTTTTGCATGGCTTGTATTTTTGTATAAATGGAGTCATACCGTATATACTATTATGTCTCGATTCTTTGGGCCCAAATTAAATTTGTGAGATTTACCCATATCATTAAGTCTAGTTGTAGCTTGTTCTTCCTCATTGCTGTATAGATTTCCATTATGTAAATATACCACAATTTATTCATCTAATCTACTATCAATGGTGGCTTGTGTTATTTCCTGCTTTGGGCTATCAGAAACAGTACTACAATGCCTTTTGGTGAACATGGCAGATTTTAATTTTGCCACTTTGGTGTGGAAAAAAAATGGTGGTGTGCCATTTTGACAAGATTATGTCAAATTTGTCCTGTTAAAATGTGAAATCCCCATCTTTTATTTAAGGTAATGTATGAAGGAGATATTCCTGATTCACATTCCATCTCTGACCCTTCTACCATCCTTAACTCCGTCCTTGGCCCTCACCAACCTGTCTAGTTCAAGAGGCTGAGATTAGGGAGAAATACATAGAAATGAACACGAAAGAAGCCTGACAGATCGCATGCAATGTTAATCACCTATCTAAAAGAGACAACAAAATTTTCTTTTAAAACACATAAGGATTCCTTAAAAGAGAAATTTTAGGTAGGTGGGTTTCCTGCCTAGCACAAGAATCAATAATTATAACAGACTCTGACAATTTGAAGAGTATCATGTGCTAGCAGTTGTTGAAAGAGAGAATATATACAACTCACTATAATTCAAGCATTCAGACAGGAAAGGCAATAGAAATAGAGAGGGAAGAAAGATAAATTCTGCCTGCCAGAAGCCGGCACAGGTAGACAGAAATGTGGAAGGCTTTGGGACAGGAAGATGCAGTGGGCATTTGGGCGGGGGGGGGGGGGGGGGGGCTTCCAAGCAATGATTCTCCCATTCTTTCTTAATCACATCCAAAATTTCTCATCTATATGAATGCAATGGTGCTCACTCAACCCCTCGCTTGAAACATGGACACTGACTTAATCCAACCAGGCTATCTCATCTTTACAGCCTGGTTCAGGGATGGGTTTAATCCACTTCCAATCAGCATAATTCCTTCTCTTGGTCACAGACATTAGCCTGAGGACAGGAGGACATGTGACCTAGATGATCCAATCGATCATCATGACACCAATCTTTCTGCTGAAGGTTAAAACACAGACTCTCTTTACTAGTCCATTCTGGGCTAAATGGTATGAAATAGGAGCTGTGAAGAGAAAAGCTGGCTATGACAGGAGGGGCATGAATCATGTTCTGATAATCCCATTTTTGTCTTAGAAGGAATTGCATGTGATGTGAGATGAATTTCTGGATGTGTCTTACACAAGGTAATGGATTCTCCTCTTAAAAATCCAATTTGAGTTTGGTTTTCTGCTTGCTTGTAACCTAAACTTCCACAAGCAAAATAAGTGATGCCTTATCTGAACCTGGAAAGGATAAGGGGCATTCAACAGGTAGAGTGGGCATTAAATTTTGTTCCAGGAGCAAGCACAGTAGGAATTAAGGATGTAAAGGAAGATCTGTGGGCAAATTGAAGTCAAGAAAGGTATCACAGCATGGTGGAGATGGTATTATGTATTGGGTTAAGACAGATTAGAGGTCAGCAAAATTTTTGGTGTTTGTAAATATTTTCAGTTTTGCAAGCCAGATGATTTGTGTCACAATTAGTCGGCTCTGCCACTGTAATATGATATCAGCCATAGTCAATACATAAACAAATGAGCGTGTTCCAATAAAACTTCATTTATGAACACTGGTTGAATTTCACGTAATTGCCACATACCACAAAATACTGTCCTCATTTTGATTTTTTCACTCATTTAAAAATATAGAATCATTCTTAGCTCATAGGCCATAATTTGCTGATCCCTAAGGTAGAGTGAACACAGAATTCCTACATTCACATTCTTCCACCATATGCTATCTACTTAGTTAACGCTGACGAATTACTTAATCTTTCTAAACCTGCAATTTCATTGATACAAAAGGGAGTTATTTTGTTCCAAGAATTAAATACTCTAATCCATACAGAAATGCTTAGTAAAATGTCCAATACACCACATCCAATAAAAATGAGCCATCTTTCTTATGATTAATTATAAAAGTCCTTTGATACTAAGTTATGTACCTTAAAAATAGAAAACCATCAGTGCTCTCTGAGCAGAAAATTTACACACATAAACTTTGGAAGTTTACAAAGGCATCTGTCAGAAGGACGGATTAGAAAATGAGTACCTATTTAAAGTAACTTAGTGCGCACCATTTCTAGCTTAGGGAACTCAGATGTTTATTAGCATTTTACTTTTCATTTCAGTGCAACATTCATTTTTTTTTTTTTAAAGGCAGGATTCTTTTTTAGAGGAGGGTACCATGTTTCCAGTCCCATGTAATGCATTTTTTTTGCAATGCATTTCTTTGAAAAAAAATTATTTCACAGAGACTCAGCTGAACTAATAAAAATTTTAAAACCCATGGTCACTTCTGTTTTGAACTGCATTTGTCGGTTTGATAATTTATTCATTGACTAATTAGTTCAGCCAAATCTTAGAGTCTATGTCTCTTTTTATAAGCCCAGATGGTACCCCATCACACAGATGATGGGGAATAAGACCCCATACTGTATTTGTCAGACACCCCACCAGGTAACAGATAACCAAAAAATGGTTCAGTAAAGATTTGCATTTAAGGTTTCTTAAGGTCCTCTGATTCTCTCTAGCACACATTAAAGAGGCTAACCCCATTTAAGATCATTAGCAAATCCCAGTCTTCATAAATATATCACAGGGGAGCTAATGAGATGACTTAGAGAGGGTTTGCAGCTCATTGTAGAAGATGGCACCAAGCCAGTTTGATTTCTCTGGTCCATGCTACAGGGAAACCAGAGTGTGCTTCTGCTTGAATGATGCAAACAAACAACAACAACACAACAACAAACAGTATAATTCAGTTGAATAAATGTGTTAAGACAAGAGATTGGGATTAATAGCAATAATAATAAATCTGCAATAGAAGGTATTTTTCTCAACTTCTGCCCCTTAGGTGAGCAGTCACCAAGTAAGCAACATGTCTTTATTCAGTATGTAAGTCAGGCACTGCACTAGAATTTAAAACGTATCACCTTACGAAATCTTTGCAATTACCCTATGAAGCAAGTCCCATTTTCCCAGCTGTATAGGTGAAAAAGGCCAGGCTCAGAAAGATCATGCTCTCACTCCAGTTCCTAGACCTGATGAGCCTGTGCTTCTAGCCTTTCCTCTCTCCTCTCTCCAGTGTCTCTCTTTGCCCACTCTTGGGGTAGCAGCAAACTGTGCAGCACCATGTTTAAAAGCAACGCATGCCTGCAGGGTGGGAGGGTGGTAGTAGGCAGTAGTAGGCAGAGTTGAAAATGCATCCTGTTGCTCTTTTCCACCTCCATCTCTGCCATGCTATTCTTTAACTTAGTCTTGATTGCATTAATTTTCAAAAGTACCTCTTTAAGAGGTTTCTCTCCCTCTGGGAGCTGAATACTTTTTTTTTTTTTTTTTTTTTTTTAGGAGAGGGAGTATAGGCATGGAGTTGGGGAGGGTGCCATGGAAAGGGGCAGAGAGAGAGAGAATCTTAAGCAGGCTCCATGCTGGGCACGGAGCACCGTGGCAGGAGGCTGGATCTCATAATCCTGAGATCATGACTTGAGTGGAAATCAAGAGTTGCTCACTTAAGGGACTGAGTCACCCAGGCATTCCTGGGAGCTGAGAACTTTTATACTCATTTGACTGATGAAGAAACTAAGACTGGGGGAGGGAAAGTCACTTGCTCAAAGTCCAAAACTAGTGGATGAATGAGCCCTAATTCTTACCTAGATCTGGATTCAAAGATCACAGTGTTTCTAAGACTTTGAGGAAAGTCATAAAGGTTCCTTGTGCATTCCCATTCTTATATAGAAAGTTCTATCTCTATGTTGGCAAATTGAATTTAGGTAGAAAGAAAGAAAGAAAGAAAGAAAGAAAGAAAGAAAGAAAGAAAGAAAGAAAGAAAGAAAGAAAGAAAGGAAGAAAGTTCCATCTTTTTTGTATACAACTGTATAAAAACAAATACAAATTAAAAGTTGTTTCCAAGATCCTTAAAAATGCATGATTTATAAATTATATACATAACATTTAGGTGGTTATGGTAATACTAAACAATAATTTGAGCCTCAGTTTCTTCATCTGCTACCTGGGGCTAATAGTACCAATACCACTAGACTGTCAGAAAAATTAAATAAGAAAATACAAGCAAAGCAACAATACTCTAATACCTATTAAAAAGAAGCCTATCTTTCCATCTGTGTCCATCTGTCCCGCTCATATTTACGTCTCCCTCTTGCTATCTACCCATATCATATGTTTGCTGACAGAATGAAGAGGCAATGTGCTAAGGAAAGGTGGATTTCTGGCCCAATTCTATTACTAGATCTACCACTCTAGTGATTTTCCCTGCCAGGTTGTGTGGCCCCCTTTGGTAAAAGGAAAGGTTTTGCTGGACCACCTCTAAAATGCCCAATATTCTCAGAGTCCACACAAGTCCATCATCACTATAGTTCATCAACTATCCTAGTTGTAGGTGACAAGTACATCCCGTTTCCCAGTTCAATAGGCGAAAGAACAAAATCATGAAATCACGTACAGTTCTGTCCTAAAGATTTGGCTGGTTTGGCTGGCCACACGTTTTGTGGAAAGCTATTACTACTCTGCACAGTGGCTGATGAATTTCACATGATGACTTTACCATGCTTATATAAACAGTCACTTTCAAGTCACTGAGGCTGTGTTGTTTTGGCATGAAAACCAGCTCTGATTAAGCTAGGAGTATCAATCTCTCGTTATTTAAATCTTTAGAAAGATTGAGAAAGGAGAAATTAGGGAGGACATAACCCTATTAGTATTAAAATAATGTTATTTTTTTTAAGGTTTCAAAATACGATTAGAAAAAGAGCCTTCATACTTATCAACAATATAACTACTTGGCAAACATTTGATTAAACTCTCAGCAAGTAAAATAGAGTAGAAATCAGAGACTTGAGAGTTGGCTAGACCCAGCTTCAAACCCCAGCTCTGCCGTAAGCCACTGAATGACTTTGGCTTATTAATCTAATCTTTAGTACCTTGATATCCTTAATTAGAACACGAGTATAATGATATCTAACTTAAAAGATGATTATGATAATGAATTAAATAAAATATGCAAAGAATCCAACAGTGCCTATGACTCAGAGTACCTTAAAGTCAACATACCCTAAACAGAAATCAGGATTTTTTTTTCTTCTTCAAGCCTGCAGTTTGTAATTCAGTGTTTCCTGCCTCAGTGGACACCATCAGTCACTCAGATGCACCAACCAAGTCTTAGAGTTCTCCTTGTTGACCTCCTACTGCTGCAAACATCCCCTTCTCATCTGCTGTGTCACGATGCCGTGCTCATCTTACCTGTTAAATTTCTCAAATGCACCCCCTTCTACCTATCCTCAGTGTCACATCTTCATGCTCCCACCCTGAACTATCCCACCTAAACTGGCCTCTGCACATCTGCCTCTGTCTCCTCTCCAGATGACTCCCCATAACACAACTAAAACAATCTTGTAAAAAGCAAATCTCTGTGTTCCCTTCTGCCATTCAGCCCTTCTGGGTTCCTTCCTACTCCTAGGATGAGACCAAATTTCTCACTTTGATCTCCAAGGCTCTTCCTGAGCTTACTGCCAGCCACCTCCTCAGCTCCATCTTAACTCACCATCCACTTCTTTCTCTGGGTGTTGGCAACACTGGCGTTTCTTGTATGCCTTGAGGGTTGCCAGTGATCTCCAGCTACACAATCTGTACTGATGCTTGAACATTCCCCTCACCAGCTCCCACATCCACCTCTATTCTTAAGAGTAGTCACTCCTGACACCTCAGGCTAGGTTTGCCCCCAACACATGCTTCCAGAACTTCCCAGGCTTTTCCTTTAGAACCTACAACCTTCAGTTAAACCTTTGTGTGATTCTTTGCTTGTCTGTGACCCTTGCTAAATATAAATTCAGTGGGTAGGTGGAATCACTTCTGTTTTTACTATCGTTTTTCTGATAACTAATACAGAGCTAGGCCCACAGTAGGTGTTCAATAAATATTTTTGAATGGATGAAGATTCTCTCCCTTTCTTGTCTTCCTCTTTTTGTTTCTTTCCCTTTCAACCTTCTACAAATATTTACTGACTGTTCGCTATATGCCAGTCACTCCATTTGGTACTCTTCACATTCTTTTCCAAGCTCTGAATGTCTCGAGTAACATGGACCTCATTACTCCCCCAAATCTTCATTTGTAGATAGTTCTGATAGTTCTTTTTCAAAACAAGAACTTTATAAAATTTCTCTCTATGCAACTTCTATTCATTTGTACATGTGGCTTATGTTTCACATTCAAAGTCAAAATAAAAGCATTCGTTTTTACGAAACTCAGTATGTGTTTGTTACCTCAGGCTAGCACCTACATGGTGAGATTCATACTCCATTTGCATGGTTCCTGCATCTTTAATAGCATGTCCAAAGGCAGATAAATGGTAATCTATTTAAAAATGTGCCTAACTTCATACATTTATGTTACATACCAGTTTACAAAGACAGAAAAAAAGGAGAACCAAATGTAACAGAAATTTAGGGACAAATTAAATGCAATCATAGATTCATCATACTCTTGAAATTTTTGGTTAGAGTATCCATCTTTGCCACTAAACCATGAGTTTCTTGAGGGTAAGTTCATGTCTTCATATAGTATATCTGTATCCTAGCACTTACTACAGTATACCCTCAATTCATATTTGTTGAACAAATGAAACAATAATGCCTACTATTACAAAAGCCTTGATTCTAAGTTGAATAAAGAAAACTTGTGTTTTATTCTGGACTCTAACTTTTGATGCCAGGTAGGAGAATGAGGTAATCAACTGCCTGAGATAGAACAATGTCTATAACATATTATGCCTTTTAAAGTTATAAAACAGTACACATAGTGTGATTCCATCTGAGAATGGAAAAAAAAACAAAACAAAACCACGTACGTGTACACAGATAAATGCACAGCATATGCCTAGACATTGTCTGGCATTCACAAACCTTTAACAATTGTTTATAGGAATGTGAGGCTCACAAATACATTTACTTTTCATTTCATACAGAACTGTAGAGTTTTGGAGTTGTTTGGGTTTTGGGTTGATTTTACCTTAATTTGCAGTAAGTATCTATTACTTTTGTGATTAAAGTAAACAACTTACAGAGTTATTATATAGAGCGAAGTGATCGAGCTGATAAAGGGTCTGGATTCCATAGGAAAGGAATAACCACCAAGAAAAATGGAAACATCCAGCCTGGAGAAGGCCAAAGCGGAACACAATAACTGCCTTCAAATTCTTGGAGGGCTGTTTGCACGCAAAAGGCAATAGACTGCCCTCTGCAGGGGAGAATGAGGACCACTGAATGCACAGAAAGCTCAAAGATGCAAATCTCTGGAAAGAAAAGTAAGTTCCTTCCCACCTTGAGAAAAGTTTTCTTCCCAGTATAGAGTCTGCTTCAGTAAAATGGGCTGCTTTGAGGTAGCCAGTATCACATCACAGAAATAGAGATCTCTGCAACAGAGAGTCTGAATAGATTTCAGGGGTCAGCAAGCCCCTCACAACCCGTTCCAAAGCTGTGCAGGCATTTACATTTTTCAGGAGCAGTTCTATAACTTGCTTCAATTTCCTATAGGATTCAGTGGTCCCCAAATAAAGGGGCACTAACAGGGACAGTTAGTCCTGATAATGACTATGTATCGTTACTGACATCAAGGGGATTCATACACTCTTGAAATCTTCATCATCTCATCTATACCAAAGATTAAAAACTAGAAAAAAATGCAGTTCTAGAGTTTCTTGGTTCTCCCTCTACACAAATTGTGTAAAGTTTAAAATTACTTATTCCAGTTTATTGAGGGCAAGGACAATGTCTTTTATAGGGTTATATTTCCTCTATGTCAAGCACAGCTTTTTGTGCAATGTAGATACTTAGTAAATGTTGAATACATACAGGAAGCAATACAGGAGCAGATTTTTATGACAGAATTTTCCCTTTTGACTGTTTGATGTAGTAATTACAACAGCAAGGCAGGATTCCATATAGGAGTCAGTGCGCAATGATAATGATGATGGTGATGATAACTAAAATGTTATTAGGCACGTACTATGTGTCAAGCACTTCATTAAGCATTTTATTTGTAATAGCATGAATAATTCTCACAGCAACTATTTAAGGAAAATGAGGCTTAGATGAATTAAATGACTTATCAAGGTTATATAGCTAGGAAGTGATTCAAATCAAGGCAGATCAACTATAGCATGTGAGCTCTTCACTTCAATGGAAAATTCTACTGAGTATAATAGTAATACCTGGGCTTTCGTGTCAACTTTGTCATAGCTGTGTGAAGAATTAAAGCAAGGTGCTTCTCTATCCTTTATTGTTCAAACCTGTTATGTGGAAAATAGTATACTAATTAAAATCTGGGAGGCAGCATAGCATGATGATGAAGAGCATGGACTGGGTTTATACATTATGAGCACATTTTACTCTATATACCTGAAGATAATTGTAACACTTGCTTTAACATCCTTGTCTGCCAATTCTAACATTTGGGTCACCTTGAGATTATCTCTGTTTATTGCCTTGAGTATGTCCACATTGTCCTGTTTCCTTACATGTCTGTATCTAGTAATTTTGGAGAGTATCCTGGATATTGTGCATGATAATTTGTGTTGGGTTCTATTATGTTCCTCTGAATGGGTGTGTTTGCTGTTGCTGCCATTTGCTTCTTTTAGCAGACATTTCAATTTGACTTAAACTCCAAATTCTGCCTCTACTGTGGTATCAGCTGAAATCTGTTTGATTTTTTAGCTTTCACACTTGCATAGCTCAGGGGTCACCCAGTGATTTGGGCAGAGCTTATTACAAGGATTCCCCTTATGGTGCTCTCCTTTCTAGATTTTACCTTCCTCTTTCCGGCTTCTCAAGTTGCTTCAAATTCTTTCTTTCAATCCTTCATGCCAATAAGATTGCTACTCATGTAGCAGTAAAAAAATAAAGTAAATAAAAAAGTAAATAAAATCATAAAAACAGGAAACTCACCCAGTGCCATTCCCTTCTTCCATGTATCAACTCCCTCCCAATTTCTGTCTTCTCTCTGTCTTCTTTAGATCACTCCCCATTGTATTCACATAGTATATATATATATATATATATATATATATATATATATATATACACACACACACACACTAAATATGCACTATATATATATACACAAACACACACACATATATGTATATATGTATATATAAATGCTACACACACACACATACATACCCCTATCCCATCATTTGTAATGATCTAGGAGAGTCGGTCTGATGGAAGCTATTCCACCAAGAGCATGGACTTTGAAGTCTGGTAGATTTGAGTCACTGCTCTGCCTCTCCCTTAGAACAGAGAATTCTAACCATCATGCTGATAATGGGTTAAAAGTGACTCTCAGCTTTTAAGGTCATTTATCTCCACCACAGTTTAGCTCAATATATTTTCATTTTCCAAGTATGCTACAACATGAAAAAGATTAAAAAACAGTCTTAAAGCTATTTTACCACTTACCTCTTTTATAGCCTTTTTTCCCCCATCCGTCAAAGAGGGTAAAAATGATACCTACGTGAAAGAGTTATTATATGATCTAAAATAAGATGGGGCACCTGGATGGCTCAGCCAGTTAAGCATCTGATTCTTGGTTTCAGCTCAGGTTGTAATTTCATGGTCATGAGATCAAGTCCAATGTCCGGGAACTCAGTATAGAGTCTGCTTCGGATTATTTCTCCCTCTCTCTCCCCTACTGCCCCTCTTTGCTTGTACACGTCCCCCCTTCTCTCTAAAATAAATAAATAAAATCTTTTTAAAAATTAAATAAGATAATGTAGGTAATGGTAGGTAATGTGTGAGATAATAAATGTAGAGGCATTCAGAAAAACCTTGGTAATACTAATATTGTTGCCTTTTAAATTTTTAATAACTATTAATGCCAATGTAACTATGACTTTGGTGATTTAACCAATATCAATGATTATTAATGGTACCATACGTATGATAGGAGTGCCCCACCCCAAATTACATGAGACTATTCAATGTTTTCTCCTCCACCAACTTGTAAGGAAAATATGCCTGCTATGGGTTCCTGTACTTGGCTCTTAATGAAGTGATCAAGACAAAAACAGTAAGAACGATAGCTAATTTTCCAACACTAGCTAATTTTCTATTGCTTTGCTATATCACTGTTCTAAGCACTTTACATATATAAACTTATTTATTCCTCCAATCAGTCCCATGGTGCTAGTATTATTATCTCTCCCTAACCAAAGAGGAAACTGAGATTCAGACTGGTCAAATATCTTGCCCATGATTATATAGCTAGAAAGGGCTGGAGCCAAGGCTTGAATCCAAGGAGCATGTTACCAAGATCTGTTTTCTCAACAACCATAATTAGGGAAGTCAGTAAAGAAAACCGGGAAAAGTTAAAAGGTTAAAATAATTTGCCCTCAAAGAAGCAAGGGACCCCCTGATGGACAAAACCTGGATCTGTAAAAGAGGAAGAAGGAAAAAGGAAAGTCCAGAATGGGATGAATTTTGGAGTGAGATCTCTCAGGAGTCTGGGGCACTCAAATGAGAACTTTGGGGATGAAAAAATTGGGGGAAGATAAATGGAATGTATCTCTTTAGATATGTTACTATGCAACATGCTTTGGTTTCCTTCTTAGGAGTGTTTTAAGACTCAAGATAAAGACTTAAATCACATTAAATTCTCTTTGGTTTGGGGACATGCTATATTCTTATCTCTGCTAAATGTGATACCACACTGACACTGACTCTCAAATAGTACAGCTCCAGCTGTGTGATGATAGTGACACTGACTATAAAACTGATAATGAGAACCATGAGGTATGACAGTAAAAGGGGGAAAATAATAGGATTTCAAGTTTAAATCCCAATTTTGATATTTATTAGTTGGATCCTTAGACAAACTATTTAAACAAGGGGACAGTTCTCTCATCAATGAAATGGGAATCATAATGTCTAGTTCTCAAGTGTAATTGTAAGGTTAAATGAGATAGTACATGGATATATAATACATAGAATAGTGTGCCCAGCATTATGAGGAAACAAAACTGTCCAATTTCTTTCCCCTTCCCCTTCTTTATCAAACTCAAATCAAAACATCCCCTGAAGAGAACAGCTACTGACTTACGAGAAAAATCATTGCCAGAGTACCAGCACTTTGGTTAGTGGCCCAATTACGCTAATGCCTATTAAATTCATGTATATTTCAATAGACCATACATGACACCAGGACCAATAGAGGAGAGAAAAAGGCACAGTGATTAATGAAGCCCCAGCAACAGCCAGCCTGATGCCTCATAAACAACCACATGTTTGTTTACTCATCCATAATTTGTTTATTTTTCCATTTTGAGTCCCAAATTCAGAAAGGGCTGTCAGATGAGAAATTTAATCTGAAGCGATTCCCTAGGCACACTTATCCTGGGGCAGACCCCACTTTATTTCAGGCTGACAGCTGGCACCTGTGGCCTGCAGTGAAATACTCTCTGACACTGATGAAAAGAGACAGGTGGCAGGGCTGCCACCAAATGCCACGTTTGATTGATAAAGTGATCTAAGTATCACAGGCACCAAGAATGTCATTAGCAATCACCGCTTCCCCTGTAGAAAGCACCCCACAGGCCAAGGAGGCAACAGAGAATGTAGCCCTTGGGTGTCCATATATGCAAATGTGTATGTATGTGTCTCTGTGTGAGTGGAAATAGTTCCCATCACTGTGGCTCAAAGAAAAGAGCACTGGATCTGGAGAACAGGAGGGCTACATTCCAATCCTGACTTGGCCATTAATGAGCTATAGGGCCAAGGGTAAGTCATTAATCTTGTGAAACTTGGCTTGCATCCTTCTCATCTCCTTCCTATATTCTGAGCAGTTAAATGCCACTGCCTCAGAGAATCCTTCCCTGATCACCTCCACTCCCAGACAAGGTCTAGTCCCCTCACGATATAGTTGAATTACACCTTGCAGGGTATTTACATTATACTTGTAATTAGGTAAGTGCTGATTACTTATTAATTCAATGTCCATCTTCCCACTAAATTGTAAACTCCATGAGAGCTGAGACTGCATCTTGCTTGTCAAAGCCGATCTGCCCTGCACATTCATCTTCTCTCAGTCTGCTCATCCCCAAATATCTCATTTCATGTGCTCTGGCCTCCCGAAAGACCTTTCTCCAAAACTCATCCTTTTCTGGGTTTTTCTTTTCTCCCTCTTCTTCTTTCACAGATTCATGCTTTTCCATACCATGGTATCCCCCTGCCCTTTTTAGTGAAAATCAGTTTAAATCCCAATTCTTCCCTGGTTCTGTTTTCTCTATTTTCCAAATCACAGATTTTGAGAAAATAAATCGTGGTAGGTGATTACCCAGATTCAAACCTAGGCCGAGCATTTCCTAGACATATGACCTTGGGCAAGGTGTTGGACATGCTGGCCCTTTGTTTCACCTTTATGGTCAGCTAGTTTGCACTTGGTGTTCCTGTGCCTGCAATGCCCTTCACCTGAATCTTTTCCTGGCTGTCTCTAAGGTTCAGGTCATGTGCCTTCAGAAAGCCTTTCTCTGAGCCTGCACCCATCACCTGCTATCTCACTATTTTTTTTTAAGATTTTATTTATTTATTTGACAGAGAGAAAGACAGCACAAGTGGAGGGAATGGCAGAAGGAGGAGAAGGCGGCTCCCTGCTAAGCAGGAAGTCTGATTCTGGGCTCGATCCCTGGACCCTGGGATCATGACCTGAGCCTTGGGCAGATGCTTAACTGACTGATCCACCCAGGTGCCCCTCCCACTATCCTTTTAAGTGGCTTCCATGCCACTTACTGCTGGCTCATATGATCTCTTCTGTTTCATTCTTCACATATCCCCCCTGCAATGAAGTTCCATGTGGACTGTAGCCTCCTTCACTGTAACGACCTACACTCAGGAGCCCAGCCCTGAGGACAGTCCCTGGCAGGAACTATCCTTTCAATACATATATTTTGAATAAATGCATTAAGCAATAATGAATTCATAAGTAAATGAATGAATGAACAAAAGTCACTAGAGTGTGGTGTCAGCCAAGGTTTTCATTTGCAAACAACAGAAGCCAATTGCGGCTGATGTAAGCACAAAGGGAATTTGACTGAAGGGTATTAGTTAACTCAAAGAATTCTTGGGAGGATTCAAAATCGGCTATGGGCTGAACACCAAGTATTTATAGCCTAACCTAAAATCCAGTCACAGAAAGCTAGAGTAAGAATGTCACTGCTGCTACCGTCCCCAGGCACTAGACAGGGCTGCTTGCACCAGGAGCATGTCACATGGCTGGTGGCAGCAGCAGCAGTGAACAGTGGGTGCCCATGCTGCTGCTCCAGATGCCCTCTCCACACAACAGGAACCCTGCCCCCATAGCAGTCCCCGGGCCCCAGCAGCATCATGTCATTTGCTCACGGTCCAGGTCTGCGACCAGCACAGCCAACTGGCAGACTGAAGGCCAGATGCCCACCATATCATAAGGGTGGGGGGAAAGCAAGTAGCCATGGATTTCAGCTTCTGTGATGGAAGAAAGGTTGTCACTCCAACCTGGAATCATAAAGTGAGTTTTTCCAAATGGGAATAAGGTTCAGACGCTGAACAGTCAAAACTAATGACAAATTTCCACTACAATGCTCAATAAATATTAACCACAAAACAATCCAATTACCAAGAGGTCCCCTTTTACAAAACAACTGACAGTCAATTTTTTGAAAAGAGAAGACACAGAAAAACCTACTGCTTAATTCTCTACTGCTGTACCAAGGTGGAAACACACATTTGACAACTTTTTCATGAGTTATTCAGTTTGTCAACTAGCTGGATATTAAATGTGCTTGAGTATTGATTTGAGGAAACTCTTGTCCTGCATAGTTCAGAGCTACACACACACACACACACACACACACACGATCTTTAAAGAGGTTTCTTGCCGACACAGCTCTGGGGATGTGAGTTTGTTGCCAAATCAGCCAGGCCATTTCATAGCTTGCTGTTCACCAAGGAAAAGAAACTTTCAGCTGCTTTCCAAAAATGCAGATGTCAAAGACTTTTTACTGAGGCGGTTGCAGACTTAATGGGTCTCTGAGCTGTGCAACATTCTCTAACATGAGTTGGTGATTTGGTTTGGGTTGGTGTCCTATGTGACACACTTGATCAATCTGAGTCACTCTCCCTGGAATTTGAATCTGGACACAGGTCGTAGAAAAACAACAACAAAATGGAGATGGTATTCCCTAAAGTTCCTGGTACCTAAATCGAGGTTCCATTCAAATTCCCATTCTTTAACTTGGTTCCTGGCTTTTCCGTTCTGTGAATTTTTCACATAGCATCACATCCTGTTGCTTTAAACAATAAACTATTTTGTGCATGCGTGTGCGTGTATGTGCGTTAAAACATCTAGATCTGCATTCATAGCAACTTTCAAGTCTATAATATCATTAACTGGAGTTAATGCTGTACATTAGACTCCCCAATACTTACTTGCCTTGTAACTCTAAGTTCATACGCTTGACCATCATCTCTCCAATCTCCCCACCCCCAGCCCTTGGCAACCACCATTCTATTTTCTGTTTCTAGGAGTTCAGTTTTTTGAATTCCACATAAAAGTGATATTTTGCAGTATTTGTCTTTCTTCATCTGACATATTTCACTTGGCATAATGCTTTCAACTTTCATCCATGTTGTTGCAAATTGCAGAACCTCACTGCTTTTTATGGCTGAATAATATTCCATTGAGTGTGTGTGTACATGTGTGTGTCACAGGAACATGAGTAGAGGGACGTAGATATCTGCCTGATAGAGTGACTTTATTTCCTTTGAATATATAATCAGAAGAGGTACTGCTGGATCATATGACAGTTCTATGCTTAATTTTTGACAAACCTCAATACTGTTTGCCATAGCAGTTACGCCAATGTACATTCCTACCAACGGTACACAAAGCTTGTCTTTTCTCCACATCTTCACCAGCACTAATTATGTCTTGTCTTTTTGATGACAGCCATTTTAAGTGTGAGCTGTCTTTTCATTTTTGTTTTCATTTGCATTTTCCTGATGATTTGTGATGTGCGCATCTTTTTATGTATCTGTTGGCTACTTGTCTATCTCCTTTAGAAAAAAAGTCCATGCAGGTCCTTTACTCGTTTTTTAATCTGATTGTTTTTCTGCTGTTGAGTTATAGTTGTTCTTTAATATATTTTGGATATTAACCCCTCATCAGATATATGGCTTACAAATATTTTCTTCCATGCTATAAGGTGACTTTTCATTTTGTTGACAGTTTCTTTGGCGTGCAGAGCTTTTTAAATTGATGTAGTGCCATTTGTTTATTTTGCAGTTGTTGCTTGTTTTTGGTGTCATATCTAAAAAATCATTGTGTATTCCAATGTCAAGCTTTTCCGCTCTGTTTACTTCTAGGAGTTTTATGGTTTCCAGTCTTACATTGAAGTCTTTAATCCAATTCTAGTTATTTCTTATTAATAGTGTAAGATAGGGGCCCAATTTTATTCTTCCACATATGGATGCCCAACCTTCTAAACACCATTTATTGAGAGACTGTCTTTTCTCCATTAAATATTGATGGTTCCTTGTCAAAGATTAGTTGGCTATATATGCCTGGGTTTCTTTCTGGGCTTTTTAAAAAGATTTTATTTATTTATTCATGAAAGACACAGAAAGAGAGAGAGAGAGAGGGGAGAGACACAGGCAGAGGGAGAAGCAGGCTCCATGCAGGGAGCCTGACGTGGGACTCGATCCTGGGTCTCCAGGATGACGCCCTGGGCTGAAGGCAGTGCTAAACCTCTGAGCCACCCGGGCCACTCTCTTTCTGGGCTCTTAATCCTGTTCCATTGGTCTTTGTGTTCTTTCATGCCCATACCATACTGTTTTTGATTACTATAGCTTTGCAATATAGTTTACAATCAAGAAGTGTGATGCCTTTAACCTTTTCTTTTTCAGGATGGCCTTGGCTCTGAAAGTGCTTGTGTGGTTCCAGACACATTTTAGGACTGTTTTTTTTCTATTTCTTAAAAAACTGCCATTCGAATTTTGATAGGAATTGCACTGGGTCTACAGATGGCATTGGAAATTATGGACATTTAAACAGTATTAATTATTCCAATCTATGAATACAGGATATCTTTCCATTTATTTGTCTTTTTCAACTTCATTCTTCAGTGTCTTGCAGTTTTGAGTGTATGAATCTTATACCTCCTTATCGAAGTTTATTCCAAGTATTTTATTGGTTTTTGTTTCTGATGCTATTTGACGTAAATGGGATTGTTTGTTTCTTTTATTTCTTTTTTGAATAATTCATTGTTAGTGTGTAAAAATGCAACCAATTTGTGTATGTTGGTTTTCCTATCCTGCACCTTTATTGAATTTCCACCTTTGCTAGGATTTCTACTACTATGTTGAATTGGGCACTGACAGGCATCCTTACCTTCTTCCTGACCCTAGAGGAAATGCTTTCAAACATTCACTTTTGAGTATGATGTTAGCTGTATGTTTGTCACATATGGCTTTTACTGAGGTGCATTCCTTTACTGAGGTGCATTCCATGTCCATTTGTTGAGTTTTTATGATGAAAAGGTACTGAATATTTTCAAATACTTTTTCTGCATCTACTGGGATTTTCTGCATTTATGTTTCATTCTATTAATATGATGTTATCACATTTCTTGATTTGTGTATACTGAACCATCCTTAAGGATAAGTCCCATTTTATGATGGTGTATGGTCCTTTTAATTCACTGTTTAATTCGATTTACTTGTATTTTGTCAAAAATGTTTCCACCCATATTCACCAGGGATAGTGGCTCACAGTATTCTTTTCTGTTAGTATCCTCACCTGGCTTTAGTATCAGGGTAAGGCTGGCCTCATAAAATGAACTTGGGAGTGTTCTCTCTTCTTTAGTGTTTTTGAAAGGGTTTGGGAAAGGATCAGAATTAACTGTGCTGTAATGTTTGGTAAAATTCACCTGTGATGCCATCAGGCCCTGGGTGTTGGGAGATGTTTTATTGTACATTCAATCTCTTTACTCATATTGGTCTGTCCAGATTTTCTATTCTCCATAATTCAGTCTTACTAGGTTATATGATTCCAGGAATTTAACTATTCCTTTTGGTTATCCAATCTGTTGGCATATAATTGTTCACAGTAGTCTCTTAAGATCTTCTTTATTTTTGTGGTATTGGTTGTGGTGTCTCTTCATTTATTTATAATTTTATTATCTGATCTCAGTTTTTCTTATTAATATGAAAGGTTTGTCAATTTTGTTTATGATTTCAAAAAGCCAACTCTACTTTCACTGATCTTTTCTATTGTTTTCCTACTCTCCGTTTCATTTATTTCTACTGTGGTATTTGTTATCTCTTCCTTCTGCTAATTTTGGGCTTAATTTGTTCTTTTTCTAGTTCCTTAAGGTATAAAGTTAGGTTGTTTATTTGACAGCTCTTTTTTTAAAAGATTTATTTATTTATTTATTTATTTATTTATTTATGAGAGACAGAGAGACAGAGAGAGAGAGAGAGAGAGGGGCAGAGACACAGGCAGAGGGAGAAGCAGGTTCCATCTGGGAGCCTGATGCCTGCATCCCCAGGATCACGCCTTGGGCTGAAGGCAGTGCTAAACTGCTGAGCCACTGGGCTGCCTGAGAGCTCTTTTTTTCTTAATGTAGGCTTCAGGATAGAAATACTTTCTGTCAGCCTTGTTAGGGACTCTGAGGTTGTCTCAGAACCTTTCTATTGATACTTTTTGTTCCCTCTTAGGTGGAAATTCTTAAGATTTTTGCCATCTCTCTATCCTGCAAAGACAGGTTAGGTGCTGACAGCCTCCTATTTGTTTCCCTAGGACAATGCTAAACACTCAGGGGAGTGTGTTTTCACCCAATCCCACAGAGTAGGGGGATCTTTCTGTGCATATTGACCAGTCAGTCATCTGCAAAGCCTGGCGCTTGCCACCCTTGGAGGCTCATACAGGGAACTAGCCTAGGGTAGTGAGTAAGCATTAGGCAGGAGGGATAATTGGCCTTCATGCCAACTGGGGTGATCTACAGATGAGGTGTCCCCAGAGGCTCATGGATGGGCTTCCTGATGAAGTCTGCAAACTGGTTAGTAGGCCTTTCCAGAGCCCTGGCAGCTGTTCTCCCAGGCCCTCCCCCACTCTCAGTTTTACAGCACAACTCCATCTTCTGGATGAGGCAAAAATAAAAGGAGCCCCATTGGCAGCATTTCACACAGCTGGAGAAGCCAGGCACTCACTAAGTTTTGCCCGTGGGAAAAACTGGGGTGAGAAGGTCTCTCTTGGCCATGAGCCATGCCATTCCAAGGGAGAAGTGACAGAGGTATAATAAAACCATTCCTCGCACCTCTTTAATGCATTCAATCTTGGATTGTTTTTGTTCCAACAGTGCATTGGAACTTCCCTGCTGAACCCTTAAACTTCTCTCCAAAGGCATTCTCAACCTTGGCTGACTGTCAGAATCAGTGCACTCTGAGAAGGAAGACAATAGAAAACTCCTTTTCTGCCATTTTGCGGATGTCATCTCATCATGAGCTTTAAATTATATAGCCTCCTCTGGAAATCAACTGAAGATGACTTATAGAATAATATTAGGGATTAAAATTTAGTTAAACACATATTATGTCACAGCCTTTGGGACAAATGCTTTTTAAGTATCATATCATTTTAGCCTTCACAAAACCTTCAAGGTAGATACTGATCTTATATCCATTTTGCAGCTAAGAAAGTTGCTACTTAGATTGTATATCTGCCTAGCCAACGATGTACTCGTGGAAGTAGCTAAGTTACCGGTTCCATCTTAAGCCAAAGCCTAGGCACTTGACACCTATGCACTAGGCTCTAAGACTGGGATTCATTCATTCACTCATTCATTCATTTCATCATTATTGACTGGACATGTACATTTTGCCAGATTCTGCTCTAGACCCGAGGGTGAAAGAAAAACAAGATTCTCTGTGCTTATATTATAAAATTACATTCCAATGGTAGAGACAAACAATAATAAGTAAACAACAAATAAAACAGTATAGGTTCTAATGATAAGTACAAAACAGGAGACTAAAGACTAAAGGAACAGAGTGGATCAGAAGCAGTATTAATATGGATAAAACAATTAGGAGCCATGCAAACATCTAGCACAGAGCATTCAAGACAGACACAAATGCAAGTGCTATCATCCATGAGGCAGAGGTAAGTCTAAGGTGGGCAAAGCAGAAGAAGCCTTGCATGGCTACAGTGAAATGAGAGGGTATAAATGAGAAGCAACTGAAATCAGGTTGACGGATGTTATGGGAACTTCAGGGTTTGGCTTCCAACCTTAGAGTGCCAACTCTAATAGTAGTTTGTCCTCTGGACACTCACTAACCCTGCCTGGGTTGTTTCCTTATTTGTAAAAAGAGAATGTCAAAAGAGGAGGGGACCTGAAAGGTCTTTCCTTGTCCTGACATTCTGTAGTGAGCAAGAGAACATGATGGATGACAGGAAAAGGCAAAAACTGAATAATGAGTCCAGCCTCACCTGGTGGTCACCTTGAATGTCTCCATCTTTTTGTGTGCGAGTCAATGTGAGGGTTTGTAGATAAAGCCACTCTTTCCAAATATTGTAGGCCCATCTGATAACATGTTTGTTTCATCATTCATTAAATACACGGAGATAAGCCAAATGCCTCTGACATTTAAATCAAGGAAATTAGAAACATTTTGGGTATCAGTGAAATGCTCCACCACTCTGATTAGACAATTTAATCTGATGAAGGTCCAGTGTGAGGTATTTATTAGACTCTTCTACTTCACAAAATTGTTCCAGAAAAACAGCTCTTAGAACCAGCTATTTTAGAAGTGAGTAGGTCAAATCATCTTTGAATGAAAACAAGTCAAAATAGTGCATGAAAGTCAGTCACATACAGAATATAAAGCTAACCTAGACACATTTCTCATGATTATCCCAAGTGACGTAATATATGCATAGGAGAATACCTTTGGATGACAACAATCTGATAAGTAAAGCCACAGATAACATCTGGAGTCAAGCTTGCTACCCAGTGTGTCCAAGTTCAAGAAAATCTATTTATTCCTATAAGAAACTTTTATCCTAGAGAAAACCTACAGTCAGGAAGTAATTACTCAATTGAGTATATGAGTCAAAAGTGTGGAAAATGCTACAAACAGAATAGCATCATGGAAGTCCATGATAGGGTGATGAAGCTGTCACATTTTTGAGTCATATGGGAAGGAAGTGAACTGCATAATGACAGGCAGTAAGTGGTTGAAAGCAAATCTGAACCCAGGTTTTCTGGTTTTGAAGGTAGATATCATCTTGCCAAACAAAATACTAAGAATAGCTAACATATTTCCAGACTTAATATTAACCTGGAATTTACTTAGTGCCAAAATGCTAACAATACTTGTTTATGTTAATTAAGAAAATGTATTATTTAGTGGGATACCAGAAACACCTGCTCAGCACAACTGGATAATCTTGCTTATCTCTTTAATAGCTCCTTAGCAATTAAAAAGCAAAAACTGCACAACCTTTATGTCTCATATAGAAATAATTATATAAATGACATTGAATGAAGATGACTACAAAGAATTTGGAATATTTCCGGTGCATGTATAACTGAATCTGTTTAGGTTGAAATATAGTCACAGGCCAGCATTTATAATAGAATATAAATAGAAAAAATAATCCATTTAGGTTTGAAGCAATTTTGAATAAAATGATTATTTGAACGGTCCCTACTTCTTTCTGATTTCTTATAAGCAAGCCCCCATGCAACTCAGAATATAGATGCATATAATATATTTCATCCACTAAAAATAACAAAAAAAACCTTTTGATTTTAAAAGCTTCAAGAAAATTGGGGCACCTGGGTGGCTCAGTAGGTTAAGCATCTGACTCTTGGTTTCAGCTCAGGTCAAGATCTCAGTGACATGAGATATAGCCTCATGTAGAGCCCTGCTGGGGATTCTCTGTGTCTTCCTCTGCCCTTCCCCCGCTCTCTCTCACTCTCTCTCTCTAAAATAAGATAAAATAATAAAATCTTTAAGAACTTCAAGAAAACTAAAAGGAATGAGAAGAGCTTTTCTGTGGTGTTTAGCAATTTTACTTTTCGTGTGACTTGTTTCAAATACCATATGATAATTCAGGTTAGTAACATATTCCAGCTGCACACACACACAAAAATCCATGTGCAACCATCTGCAAATGTTAACTTATTCTAACCCCATGGAACATCAGAGTACTTTGACAACATTAAATAAGAAGAAAGGAGGAACATAAAAACAAGTAACCCTAGACTTATAACCTCAAAACAAGATTATATGCTTTTTATATGCTCAAAATAAGCTTTAGTATAAAACTTAACATAAAACCTGATGCAATGTCGGAATTATGTTGCTTATGCTGGTTTTCATGCAAACATGATATTTCACCTCAAAATTATTCCTAGTAATGAGGGCAGAGTATCTTAACCCTAATGTTTTCAATAACTCTCAATAGTTATAAATGTAACTGTAAATAGTATCTGATGGCAGAACCTCTGAATTGGAAGGGACCCTTTGGGTCATCTCTTCCTATGTCCTAATTAATGATATTTTGCCAGTGTTATTTTCAGACCATCAGAACACATGTAGAACAGTACTTGTTCATTATGAAAAGTCCATGAGCTAGAGTGAGACCACACTCCTTGCTGCCCTCCATTGATGCTACCACACAGGCTTCTATCTCACTCTTCGAGGATAGGGCACAATGACCCATGGAAGTGAGATTCAAAAGACCATTTACACTGACCACAGCACTCCAGCAATATCACAGAACCTAGTGTATGCTTTGCTAATATTCTCTCCTGCCCTCTCTCTATCATCTGGACATAGGAAACACACTTTACCTCTACAGTATGACCAACCAATGAGAAAACTGTTTACCTCAGCTGCTGAACTTGTTCAACTTATTTACCTCAGCTCTTCACCATCTCCTGCACATTCTCAAACCACCCACCACTGGCTCAGAATAATGTATGACCATTTTCCCATGCAGAAGTCCCTCCTCCTACAGAGGGACTTGCCAGGCATCTGGCACTTGCTACGTGGAATGAGAAATATGAAGATGAACAGAGGAATGAAAGAATCTCTTACATTCAAAAAGTTTCCACCGGCAAGAAAGGAAGGGAAAAGACAAAGGCATAGGGAAGATGTATGTATCCCATACCTTCCAAACAGAGGGACAGCATATATGTGCAATAAGCAAAATACCATCAGCACAAAGAAAGCAGAGCAAGGTCAACCTGGAGAACCCTGGGAATTTTGCAAAGAGAGGACCTTTGGGCTTTAAAGGGCACATAGATTTTTCCTAATAGAAAACAGAGAGAATGACATTCTGAAGAGGGAACGAAATAAGTGAACGCAAGTATGCAGTGAATGTGGGAAATGGAGCGGAAATGACACATAATCAGGCAGCACAATAGGCACACAAATACAACTGGTAGAATGAATGATTATTAGGGCAAAGGCTTTTGAAGAGTGGGGAAGGGTGAATACACCTAGGGAAAGAAGTTAAGAGTAAGCAGACAAGAACTTTTGAGTCTGTGCTACAAAGTGAAGACTACATCTTGGAAGCAATGAGACTCATCTGAAGTCTTAGAGAGGAGAAGGATCCAGATTCATGTTTTAGAAAAATAACTTAGAAAAGAATAAACCTGGGACTGTTTGGAGGATAAGAAATTAGGGAGGGAGACTATCTCAAGAGCTGAGCTACTTTAAGAATTGAGACTAAATGTGATGAGTGAGTGAAAGAGACCAGTGGTGGAAGGGGAGAAAAAAAAAAAAAAGTACTTGGAAGAGAATATGAGGCTAAATTGCAAAGTCTCTATGAAAAGATAAGGGACAAGATAAAATGTTTCTTAATCACTAGTACACACAAAAGCATTACCTGAGAGAAAAAAAAAAAATCCTGCAGTTCCATTGGAGGAGTCCTCTCATTCAAATGCTGAGCAAGTATATATGGCGCTAGGGACCAAGGATGCTGCAGTGGAGAGGAAAAGCAGTCATGATCCTGGCCTCATGAAACATACCGCCTTCTCACATCAAACTGAAGACCAATATTTCAGGTATGGAAGTAAATGTATTCATACCAATTAAAACCAGAAAAAAAATCAATAAAACCTGTGACAATTTAGAATTAGATGAGAACTGGAATGACTCTAGGGATTAAAATTAGACAAAAGATTTTACCATTTACTTTATGCCCTTTAGATCATTTGAAATTACTATAATGGGGAAATGCTATTTTTAACATTTAAAAATTCAAAAGATTAAAAAGTAACTAAAGCTATAAAATTCAATAGACCCCCAAACCCAATTTCAAAAGGATTCAGAATATAAAGAGAATTCATGTATATTTTAAAGATGTCCCTGAAGATTCTTGCTTTGGGTTGTTGCATAAATAGGTTTAATTTAATTTATTTGCCTTGAATGTTACTGAAAAATTTGAAAGAGAGAAAATCCAATTTTTTTCTTTGCTTGTTATTGAATGTGAGACCCTGAAGACATTCATATATTCTTTCACATGTACCGTCTGTTTTTTCTCTCTCCTTTAAAATAATAAAGACAAAGCACATTTTGTTTTCTATAAATCAAGATTCAATTGATTGATACATAATGCCATCTAAACTTGATATCCCCCTTTGAAGAAGCCAGTCAATTTCTGTATGTGTAATTCATTTAAAAAGCCATTACCACAAAGAACCTTTCTTACAGCTTCTATATATTACATAAAGAGAACCACCGAAGGAGTGGGCATCAAAAATAACATTTTGGGGCACCTGTGTGGCTCAGTTGGTTAAGCGTCTGCCTTCAGCTCAGATCCTTGGGTCCTGGGATCAAGTCCCACACCAGGCTCCCTGCTCGACAGGGACTTTGTTTCTCCCTCTACCCCCCACCCCACCCCGCTCGTGTTCTCTCTCTCTCTCTCTCTCTTATTCTTTCTCATGTTCTCTGTCTCTCAAATGAATCAATAAAATCTTTTTAAAAATTAGCTACATTTCTTTTTTTTCCCAAGCTCTTTAATAGCAAAGATCATGAAATATTTTTGGGAAAAGTGTAAATTACTTATAATTTGTCCATTATTACTAATAATATGTCTCCTCCTCCTAAAAAATGCCTATTTTACAGATGAGATTCCATTCTACAATGTTGTGGGCTTGACTCCTTTTTCTGTGAGCATGCTTTTTATTCTTTTTAAATTAACATGTACTCGTTCTTATTACAAAAGTAATAGAAGTTCAAGGTAGAAAGATTCAAAATATTTAAAAGTGATAAGAAAACTAAAAGGACTAAGAAAGAAAAGAGTAACTAACTGATATTCAGAAGTTGGCCCGCCACTCATAGCTGACCATGCTATTCTCCTGTTGGAGATAGACCACCTTACAGAGTACCAGCCTCAGACATGATTAGACTGAGACCATGACAAAATGACACAGAGCATGCACATCATAGTTTTGTGTGGGCATAGACTGTGCCTCCCACAAAAAAATCAAGTACTCCTTCTCTCAGCCAAAATGGATGAGAGTTACTTTGTTTTTGTTTTTTTTTAACCAATTACAGCTCTGTACTCACCCTAGTCTGCTCTCCCTAGAGGTAAGGTGAATTAAGATATCCAATCACAGGGATGCCTGGGTGGCTCAGTGGCTGAGTGTCTGCCTTCAGCTCAGGGAGTGATCCCGGGGTCCCAGGATCAAATCCTGCATTGGGTTCCCTGCATGGAGCCTGCTTCTCCCTCTGTCTATTTCTCTGCTCTCTCTCTGTCTCTCATGAATAAATAAATAAAATCTTTAAAAAAAAAAGATGCCTAATCACAGACCCACTTTCTGATAGCACCCAATCTAGCATGAACCCCTTGCTTCCTTAGACCCACCCACAAGTCACTCTGCCAAAGCTGAAACTCTATAATAATAGGTCATTTCTAACACACTCATGCCAAGACACCCCATGATTTTATTTGGCTTGTGTCCTCTCTGGCTGTAACTTGTTCAACTATCAAAATATTCCCAAAGACCTGTGGCTGGAAGGCACTGACAATACCTATAGTATAGTGTTATCACTGTCATATTTTGCTGTATCTCCTCTTTCTTTGCACTATGACATATAATAGTGAACAACTAGCACATACTGAATGATTAACTGTTTTCCAGTGGCTGTTTTAGTGTTTTACTTATATTAGCCAACTATTGTCACCATAACCCTATGAAGTAGGTATTATTATTTCTACTTTAAAGATGACAGACAGAAATGGAAAGATGAAGCAGTTATGTTTCAAATCAAGGCTTCTCAACCATGGCATTAGGGGCTGGATATGTTTTTGTTGTGGGGAGCTGACATGTACATTAGAGGATGTTCAGCAGCATCCTTGACCTCCAACCACTAGATGCCAGCATCATGCTCCCCACCCCCCAGCTATAATAATCAAAAATGTCTCTGGACACCACAAATGTGCCTGGAGACAAAACTGTCCCCAATTGAGAACCACTAACATTTTTTAAGAAAAGATTTTATTTATTCATGAGAGACACAGAGAAAGAGAGGCAGAGACATAGGCAGAGGGAGAAGCAGGCTCTGTGTGGACAGCCTGATTCAGAACTCGATCCCAGGACCCCGGGATCATGACCTGAGCCGAAGGCAGACGCTCAACCACTGAGCCACCCAGGTGCCCCTAATGTTGTATTTCTATAGCAAAAGGAAGACAACAGTAAAAAGGCAAAGGTAAGTGGTAGGATGGGTTGGGGAAGAGAATGTAGGCACTTATTTCTGGTCTCAGCAGAGAACTCTTTCTTAATCATCTACTTTGTACTGCTCTTTCCCTGAAGTCTGATACATCAGAAAATACCTGAGTCAAGAGCTCTACAGACTTCTGTTTAAGTTTGAATAAGGTTCTTAATTTTCCTAAGACTTAGTCTATTCATTCTTAGGCAATGTGGAACTGAGCCTATTTACTTAGCAGGGTGTTTGTCAGGATGAAATATCACAAAAATGGCCAATAAACAATAGGCGTTACATGAAAAAAATCATCATCTTACTAGTGAAAATGGGTAACTCCTACTGAGAAAAACAAACAAAATCCCTAAAATAAAAGGCACAAAACAAACACTAAGCATCCCTGGTAAAGAAATATTGCTTGCGTTAGCCAAATCCATTTGTCCAATTTCCTTGCTTCCTTTTCTTGCTTCTCTGTAACTCTAATTGAAAGTGCAATGACATTCTTCAATTGGCAGGGCCTGTCACATTAACATATCGATCAAGTGATGGTTTTTCCAAGGGCCTTGTGTGGAAATGTCCATTCACAAGAAACCTACTATAACAACAGCACAAAATAAGTAATTATCAATGTCCATCTTTGCCATATTTTAGTTCTCTTTGCTGAAGTAAGAAATATGGACTTAGGGTTCACGGTCTAACAACCTTTGATTTTAACCATCAAGACTGTAAAAAGATTGGGGTTCCACAAATTTCCTGTCAAAGCACAGAAAGTTATTCCAGGGACATGTCCCTAGAGCTTTTTGATAATGCAGCCATTAATAAAGTGAATTTGAGATATATTCCTAACACATGCACTTTTTGGTAAATCTACATGTTCCATTATGTTTACATATTATACATTTTAGAAAATATACAAAAAGTTAAAAGGATGAAGTAGAAATATATCAAAAAAACACTTTTACAGTTTGTCTCCAGCATCTCAATGGTCTTGCTGACTTTCATCCAGTGTGAGAACCCCACCTAGAAACTATAGTTCTATCATACTGAGATAGACTGTCAGTAGTGGTGAGCATTATCTGCTTGTGCCCTGTCCTGTCCCAGATAATAACTATGTTTCATGCCGTATGGCTATGTTAATAGGGCTCATCTAGAAATCGATTTATTCACCATTGTACACATTTGTTCATTACCCACTGGAGCACTTGGGGCATTGCCTGATGTCCAAATTTTTCAGTAGGCATTGATTGGGCCGGAGCCTCTGGTGATTTATTGCTCTTCCCAGATGGAATAGTCAACCTCTCATGCCCTCTTCTTCTCCAACTTACTTTTCTTTGAGGGCTGAAAACATTGCAGTTTTATTGAAAGTATTTGCAAGTTTTTGAACCAAAATATCTGCACTAGCAGGAGAGTGGGGGGTGTCCTCACAGCCTGGGATTGTAACCTGAGAGTCAGTGCTGAAAAATACCCATGCACATCTACACTTTCTCTGAAGCCATTAGAAAATACTTACCAAATGTAATTTGTAAATTGTAAAATTTCTTTGAAGTTTCATTTTTACCTGAATCATCTATTTTTTTCTTTATTAAGCCATTTTAATTGTAATACAAAAACAATGTTTTAAAATCATGAACACCACATAAATGGATGCCTCCTGGGAGACAGTCCATGTTTACCCTTTTGCTATCCCTATTCTGCTTAGGATCATGCTCCCCCAGCTTTAGCAACTCAAAAATAAAGGATGGGGCCGCCACCTAAGGTTGAGGATTCAGCCACATGCCCACCTTATTGCTCACCACCCACCTAGGGAACTTTGGCCAACCACTTAATTTATCTAAACCTCATCTAAGGGCAAACTCCCATGATAAAAAACTAGGGACAATTTATATGTGCCAAAATCCTTCCTTCTAAGTTACACCCAAAAGATCTCATCTTGTAAATCCAAAGCATGAGAACTCAAAGAAGGCCTAGAAAAGGAGAGTGGAAGCCACAGACTTCCGGATACAGAATACAGAATAAGTAAGTCACAGAGATGAAGGGTCCAGCCTAGGGAATATATAGTCAGTGGTAATAGGCTTGTATGGGGACAGATGGGAGCTACACTCATCATGAGCATAGTATAATGTGTAGAATTCTTGAATCACGCTTGCTATACACCTGCAACTAATACAACACTGTGTGTCAACAATACTTACATTTAAAAAAAAAAAAAGATTTAAAAAAAGGAGGCCTAGAGATCATCAAAGAACAGTTTGAAGATAAGGAAATTGAGGGTCAGAAAGGCTGACTTGCCAAACTCATGGAGTTAATCTTTTTCAACACCAGAAATGATTTTGACTCAAGGAGAAAAACCACCTCACGAAAGAAAGGAATTTTCCCTGAGCGTCCTCAGTGTATCAGGGACAGAACCTTGCCTCCCAAGTACAAGCCCTCCACCCTCTCTGCAGTATATGTTTCTAGTCTTCACATGCAGTAGGTGCATAAAGCATACTCCTTAAAATAAACTGACTTATTCTAGCTAGGGGACGACTTCCCGGAAGTCACTCCAGATGGCATTCTTAGTACTGCCACTTTAATCTTAAAACATTTTCTAAGTTTTCCAATGGCTTCAGAGAGGTTTGTGTGTGGGGTTGGGTATTTTTCAGCACTGCCTCTGATTATGGAGATTTTAACCAAACTCCATCTGCCAATATACCCAATGTTTATCATGGAGTTCTCAAAAGAGCTGCTCACTACATGAATTCAGGTTTCTTCCCACTTTTCAACAGCTAAAATCCTCAGAGGCCTCACACTCCACTCATGCTTTAAATCTGACCCCCATCCTCTTCAGCCTCCTCATCTCACCTCATCTCTTTTCAAATTCTTAGCTTGCTACCCTGCTACCGCTACTCCCTATCAGCACTCTCACATGCTCAATTCTTTCCCTACTTAAAATAAAACAAGGCAGAACCTTCCATCCTGTGCACTCCCTCTACTTCACTCTACCTCCTTCCTTCAAGAGCTAAACTTCTGAGGAGGGCTGCCTGTACGCACTGTGTCACACATTCTCATTTTCTCTTTTATTCTTCTCTTTCTTCTCTACCACAACCTGGCTTCTGCCTCCAGATTTCCACAGAAGCTTCTCTCCCTCAAATAACAATGAATCTCTTGTGGACATCTTCAAGCCACACTGGACCTCGGAGATGTGCCTACCTTCCTGGCTTCTAGAACCAATCTCCCTTGAGTTTCCAACCTCTGTAGACACTTTTTCTTCATGTCTGGGGCTTCCTTTTCTTCACCTTACCTACTGAGTTTTGGTATTACCCAAGGTTCTGTTCTAGTCCTTCTTCTTTCTTCATTGTTATCACTGTTATCCATGACTTCAAGCAACTTCGACACTGTAATGAATGCCAAGTTCGCTTCTAGGCCTCTCTTCTGACCTCCACATCCATGTGTAAATTGCCTCCCTGAAAGCTTCACTTAGCAGAATGGTGGATTCTCCAGGGCTCTACCTAGATCCCATCTTCGCAGCTGCCTGTCCATCCCACTCTGCCCTGGCTGCCAGGAGTACTAGCTGTTGACAGCTATGGTCCGCACTGGACCCTGTACCATCAAGGTGACATTCTCTCCCAGCAGGAAGCCCACAGTAAATGACTAGTTAGTGAGTAAAAAAGGCCAGACCCTCTAGACACAATTTTTAGGACTCAGAAGTGCTATCCAGAGCTCTGGGTAGAGCTGACTGACATCTCAGTTACAACTGCATTTCTCACCTTGTCTCTGCTCATTCCTCCATTCATTGCTTCCTGTAGGGTCATCTCCTCTGAGAACTCCCCAGTACATCTTCAGCATTCAACTCCCCATCTCAAGGAATCACAGCCCACATCAAAAGAAAACTCATTACACTCCCCTAAAAACTTATAAACATTTTTTTACTTATTTAAAATTCGATTCTTTAATTCTCAACCGTATAATAAATAGTCACATCAGGGCTTAGAGGCAAAGGCAGAAATTCCAAAAGAGCTGGCTTTTCCTTAACGTGTCAGACTTGAGAGTTTAAACAAAGCTAGATCCACTCAAGCTCAAACTGCACCCTACTCTATCCACATTCTGGTTCCAGTTGCATTGGCTGCATACTGGCTGCACATCACCCAAGGGCCTGGTTCAAGGGTAATCATGGCTTCTTCCTCCTCCTTTTCCACTCCCTCCAATATTCACCATCTTAGTAAATAGCACCATCATCTTCATATTTTCCCCCTATCTATGAGTAACTCACCAAATCATATTAATTCTTCCTCCCAAATATCTTCCAGGTTAATGTTTTTCTCCACTTTATTTCTCCACTATAATTTCCCCATCCCAGGAAATTTCCCCATCCCATCTCCTCTCTCCAATTATTGCAGAGAAGCCCAAACCACTGATTATCTTATCCCTGAGGTAGCTGTATAGAGCCAAGACAGCCAGGTAGACTACTCATTTGCCTCTATCCAAGAATAACCTCATCCAGGGGCACTTGGGTGGCTCAGTCAGTTAAGTGGCTGATTTTTGATTTGGGCTCAGGTCATGATCTCAGGGTCTTTGGGTGAAGCCCGGTGTCAGGCTCTGTGCTTAGTGGGGAGTCTGCTTGAAGATTCTCTCCCTCTCCCCCTTCCCTTGCTCTCTTTCTCTCTAAAACAAATAAATATTTTAAGTATTGTTTTAAAAAGGAATATTTTTTAAATAATGAAATAATATATTTTATTTATATTTATTATGCACATATACATATTTATAAAAATATTTTTTTAAAAAAAGGAATAACCTCATCCAGAATTCCAAATTCCAGGGCTCCACAATGTCTCATGCAATATTATCATTGTCTGTGTATGTCATGCTGTGAAAAACACAGAAAACACGTCTATTGCCATAGGTCCTAACTGGTTACCCTGCCAAGTGTCTTTCTTTTCCTATGCTAGATGGTAAGCCCTTTGAGGACAGGGACTCTGTATTTCCTGTCTTTCTGTTTCTCAGGGTTTAGCCTAAGACTAACATATAGTTGATACCTTATATTTGTTAAAGAAATCAATAAACTCGTCAATCAGTCCTCTATCAGAAGTAATGAATGAAAGGGGAAGGAAAGGAGGCAACAGTGAAAAGAAGAAAGGGGAAGAACAAGAAGTCAGTTTTTCATCCTTCCAGGAGTCTCGTCCCTGAGATTGAATTGAGGGTCATGAGAAACAATCTATGTTAGAAGATAAGAGGAATATTGGTAACATTCTGAAGAACAAGGTTTTAAATTATAGCTACATTTTCTCATTTTGTTCTTTTTAGTTTGTAATCTCCAAGAGGGCTAATACCAGGTTGTGCTGTGAAGTAGTTTACCAAACAAGGAGAGACCAATAAATCCTAATTGATGATAATAGTTAGGGAGGAATTAGTAGGTGGAGGACAGAACCAGAATGGCTAAATAAGCAAACCTTTCCTTGGAATGGAAGTTTTATACTACTGGTCCCGCCTGTTGCTTTATAATTATTTTTGAAAGTGGAAAAACAGAGTCAACAAGT
Organism: Canis aureus; assembly: GCF_053574225.1. Lineage (NCBI taxonomy): Eukaryota > Metazoa > Chordata > Mammalia > Carnivora > Canidae > Canis > Canis aureus. The sequence goes on from NC_135614.1 coordinate 55,832,984, forward strand.
GGGAAAATAGGTGATTGTCTCTCAGCTCAATCACATACTAGGGGTGTGACCTTGGCAGAGGCACTTAAATCCTATGAACTTGCACTTCTCTGTCTGTAGGAAGAAAGAACTGAACTCCATGATGTTCGTGTCCACTTCTAGCTCCAAAATTCTATTCCATTCTGTTCTATGTCATTTTAACTCTTTCAATGTCTGTCAATCCAGTGTTTTCTGCAAACTGGAAAATGGATTCAAACTGGCTACTGTTTTATTAGAGTTAGCCAAAAATAAGTTTTAAAACAGGAAGCTAGTCTGTGAAAACAATTCATATCAGCAAGCTGGAAGCTTTCTGGAGGACCATTTTCAGCTTTCTTCTTCCTTACCTCTGAAAGCATATGCTTTAAATAGGAAATAGATAACGAGCAAACATACATACTTACTTAGCAAGTTGACCTATGGAGAGGAGGGCAAAGACAGAACATGGACCTGTAGGCAACTGTTCACTTGCTAGGGATGCACAGAAAAGTCTGAGAAAGAAACTGGATGAGAAAGGCAATCCAGTGACTATTGGAAGGCACTGCTTGGATCTATCCAATAATTCACCTCTCTCCCACCACCTTGCTTAAATACAAGAAGAAAAACATATATAATGAAGTGTGAAGCCTAGTTTGGTGTTCTAGTAAATATAGTGCCATAATGTCCTGGATGTATTAAATCACCCCACACACTTTTTTTTTTAAGATTTTATTTATTTATTTGAGAGACAGTGCATGAGAGAGAGCATGAGCAAGGAAGGAGGAGTAGAGGGAGAGGGAGAAGCAGGCTCCCCGCTGAGCAGGGAGCCCGATGCTCCCTGCTCAGTGACTCAATCCCAGGACTCTGGGATCATGACGTGAGCTGAAGACAGATGCTTCACTGACTGAGCCACCCCAGGTACCCCCTTACCCCCTTTCAAACTCTATTCTGGTGATCTTCATTTATTGATTAGCTTCCAAGATACCATTCTTACTATTTCTCTTTTTCTCTTGTTTAAAGGAGAGGGACATTCATATCAGAGTTTTAATCTCATGGGCTGATTCATTTTCTATTCTTTTCAGGTGGGCAGAATATGAAAGAAAATCACCTGAATTAAAAAAAAAAATCAGACCGTTTGTAATATTTGGCCATTTAGCAAATGCCCCAAGGTATTAGAGATCGAAGAAGCACAGTGAGTTGGAGATCAAGAGAAATGGAGCCAAACATATAACAAGCATATGCTGTTCTTAACAAAGTAAGTGAAACTGTTAATTCCTACTTCAAGGTAATTCTTCTCTGTGACCAGATCCAGTGAAATAAGCCCAAGGGCTCTTTGAAAAAATCTTATCAGTGGTCACATTAGAACAGTCCTAACCCTTTAGAAAAATAGGCCCTTCTTGGAAACAGATGTACCTCCCAGCCAGCATTTGTAGAGATACACACTCTTTGCCATCCTTCCAGCAGTGCAGGCTTTCTGCTGTAAGAGCAGATGAGTCCTTTCCTCTGAGCCTGACATCTCAGTAGTATTCTGGGAGCTGAGTTCCTGGGGACATTCTGTTTGCTCTCTAGGAAAGTTTGCTTTCCAACTGACTAGGCTACAGGTAGTATTTCCACTAAAAACTCATTCTTTAATTCTCAATTTTGCCTGGTAACACTATTCTAAGTTCCAATACTGTCTAATAAGAATGCCCAGCATTAAATTGCTTAATTACTGTGAGCCAGAGTCCATGTTAGATGTTTCATGTGCAAATAAATTTCCTTCCACTCCTCGCCACAGTCCTGTGAGGTCTGTAGATAGTACAGTCAACCTCATTTAACACAGGGGCCACCCAAGCAGCCCTTCATGTATGTTCCATCATTTGCCTGTAGCGAGTCAAGGTTACCCCTCTGCAGGAGTAGTATGTAAAAAACTCTCCACTTGGCGCTGATCGAATAGAGTGCAAGGTAAGAAGGGCAACAAAAGATCACTGGAAATTTAAGAGGGGTATATGCCTAGGGGTTGGAAGATAAAGTTAGGGCCAAATGTCAAATTCAAATGCAAGTCACCTTTTATGCATTACTTTCATTATATTACCTTTGGAAATACTCGATATAAATATACTTTTTAATAGGACAAGACGGAATATAGGAGAGCAAGAAAGTCCTAGTTTAAAAAAAAAAAAAAATCAAATAGAAGGAATTCAAGAGACAAGCCAGCTAAGTAGTTTTAGGTAAGTTACTTCACTGCCATGGTTACTTTTTACTGGATCTAGAATTCACAAATGACACCTTGCCTTTTCCACTGCTGGGGACATTTGCAAGATGTATATAAGATAACAAAACTCAAAGAGTTTCAGGAAAGTCGGAAAGACCCATAACTGCAAGCTATTATTGTCACCATCTTTCTAATTCAGTTCAACTCCATTTACCTGAAATTCTATGATAGGAAACTCCGATAACAATCACAGCAAACTTTCTACGCTTTTCTCAAACACAATGCATCCTTTGTACCTTAGCCATAAAATTACAATCCTCCCAGAAATAACATAAAAAAAAACTCAGAAATAAGGTTCGAACAATGAATATCAATATAGACCCAATATTCCGACTTAAATCAAGTTCAATTTGGGACAATTGTCACACTCCATCTGTCAAAAACAGGATTACCTCAGGTCATGATGACCAGGGCACTCGGGCAATCCCCGGTAAAAACTCAAGATCAAAGACCTCATATCAAACTGTACTAAAAATTGGGACTTGTAATTTTTAGGAACTTTAGAATAAATACTAAAGTAGTCCACTAAAATATAAGTAGAATAAAGCCAAGAGTTTTTTCTGAAAGAAATTAGCTTATATCCAACTTTTCTTTTATCTCTTGTCAGAGATCGTAAGATTTTTCACTTCTCCCCAAAACTTTCCCTAATGAGAAACAACCTTTCAATAGCACTTGTGGGAAGTAACAGGATTCTGTTGGGAAACACACAACGAGACTTACTTATTCTCTTTGCTGACATGGTAGGTCTGTGTGTACAACTTCGTATGTTTCACACTTACTAAGAACTAGTTTGTGCAATGAACATATGGCCTTCCGAGGTTTGTAAGAAGAGCTGCTTAACTGAAGATAATTCTGTCAAGCATTTTTTTTTTACATATGTATAAAGATAACAACAAAAGCCACCTTTTTGCTTTTTATCCTTTCTCTCTCTCTCTCTCTCTCTCTCTCTCTCTCTCTCTCTCTCATCTTTGTACCATTGCTGGCACATGGGCAGTCAGGATGTATTCAGATTTCACTATTATCAGAAAACCTTTCCGAGCCTATTTTTAGAAGGGCCACCTAACGTTATCTCCCACATATTAAATGTACTCATATACCACCTTAAATATATTTTTTTTGCTATAAAGCTTTTGAAATGTTTCAATGATTTAGCTTCTGAGCTTCTTCGGTTACGAGTACCTCATTCGATAAGCTTGGGAATCTGATTCAGGCTCAGGGATTATTAAGAAGTGAAAAAAATCTAACCTACAAATTATTTTCAAATGTAACCCAATTTTCAAGAGCTTAAGATGGAAATGAAATCGATACAATGTTTTATACATATTTAATTAAATATTGATTAATTTTGATTTTGCAGATTTCACCTTGCATTCCGTAGCCATTGACTTACAATTTTTTCTTTCAGGCCCTATGTCTATTACTATGATCCTTTAGGATCTTGTATATAATTAATGTCTTTTATTCTATTATCATATATTTGAGCATGGATTATGCTAATCATACGTCCTCAATGAGGGAATAATGCTCCTATGAGGACAAAAATTGGTTCATGGGGAAAGAAAAATCTTATTCTAACTCTGGGTGTAGCACAGATATATACACACAGTCCATAAGCAGATATCCAGTATATCTGTGGTACATATTTTCAGAGGGCAGAAGGGCAATTAAGGGAAAAATAAGTCTGAAAGGCTCTTTAAAGGGGCGATAATGGCATAAAGAATGAGAAACATTGCTTTGGATTGTTTTCATATGCTTTATATGTATCTGTTTGGTTTTGCTAACAGAATTGAAGCTATTTAAGAACAAGGATTATATCTTCTACTTCTGAATGTTTACACCACCTGCTCGAAGTTCCCAACATTTTTTGTTTTTCACCCTCCTGGGAAAACACTGTGGTCTAATTTTATGCAACTCTGAATTATGCAAATTTGAAATAATGTCATAATAAATACCCAGGGTTCAAAATGTGAAATAATGCAAATTTCTTCAAATTAGAAATTTGCCAGAATTGCCTGATTTCAAAGCTGGCAAGGCAAGTGAATTGTTAATTGTGTTTACTGCCAGGTGGTAGCATTGTAGGCACAGAAAGTCCCTTCATCCTTTGTAGGGAACAAATTATGTGAAGTCTGTAGAAACACTTCTCTCCAATAAAATGAATTTGCATACTAGAATCTGTTGAAGCATACCTATAGGAACCTGATATATAACCACTGTATGTGTATATATAATTATATACATAATACACAAATATATACATGAAGAATATATATATGAGAGAGAGAGAGAAAGTTTGGAGTTATTTGAAAAAATCTGTTTAACTGTTAGGGGTAGATTTTGATCATTACATTATCATATTCATATCTCTTTATTGCCTGTGATCAGTAAAATAAATATCACTGTGGCCAGTCTATATTCTATTTGGAATACAAATCTGAACAGACTTTATGATACATCTAGCACTGGAAACCATCAGCAGAAGAGGCAAGAGACCTTAATGTCATCTAGAACATCAGGCTCTCAGCACGTGGCCTAGTTCATGGCACATAGAAATGAAAATGAATTATTTGTTAAATGGATATAAGATCTTGGTCATGCTGAAAAACAACCAAATACCCATTGTGATGACAATATACATCCCGATTTATTACATACAAACATTATTTACAACTTCATCAAAATTTGATGGCAAACATGTGAAGCACTCCTAGTGCACCATGAAAACCACAACAGTAAAATAAGGCATAACAATGGGAAAGTAATGAGAAGGTCAGAGTTCAAGGGTTTCTCCATTCACTAATACTGACACTTTAGGGGAGTTGCTTATGTCCCTGTATCTTGATTTCCCCATTAATGAAATCAAGGCACTGGATAAGTGACACCAAAAAGCCAACATTTTAACTGTAAAGTTGTATGAGTTTCATGCTCTATAAAAGCTCACCAGCAGTTTCTTAGAGCCTGTCCTGAGTTTGAAATTGCAAGCCCATATTCCTGTGCTAGAAAAGGTTAGCATCAAGGAAACTGTCTCAACAGTCTTAATATCAACAGTCTTAATATCTCTGCTTCTGAATTTTGCATGGTGAGCGCAGGCTATGCAAGGAGCTTCCACTCATCAGGGCATGCCTGCTAAATTCAACCATATTTCCACAATATTATGGCCTTTGATCTATTTTTTTAAAAAACAAAAGAAACCCTACTTCAAATATAACTCAAAATAAGAAGTCTAAGTTTTGCTTAAAGAAAAAAAATGAGAATTTCCTAACTCTCAACGTGCTTTTAATTATTGGAGAAACAAAAAGCAGGCATAAAACCATTAAATAACAAGAAGGGATAATATGTATTCAACATTTTTAATGAATGTGCTCAGGAGCAAAGATATAATGTGCAAATAACTGGTGCAAAGCATGGTCAGAATGGGAAGAGATTAAAGTTAACAGAATTCCTGAGAGGTTCAGTGAAGGGTGGCAGTGCCTTGGAATGATAGCATCCTGGACTATAAGGGGTCTTAGAGGTAAGTTAAACCATGCTCCCTATAGCAATTCATCCCCATAGACCATCCAGCAGCATTACCATCCAGCTCCATTATCCAGATAAATATTGCTACTGATGGAGAAGTCAACAGTTTACTAGATAATCCATTTCTTTCTCACTCAATCCTTCTTATTTCACAGTTGGCCTTACATTGACCTAAAGCTGACTTTCCTTTTACTCTTCTGGTTCCTATTCCACTCTCTGGAGTCCCACTGATGAAGGAGAATTCTCCTCCAAATGAAATCTCTTAAGTCACTAATAGGCAGGGCTCATCCCAACTCTCTCTTCACCTGGGCGATCATTCCCAGTTCCATCTACCAGTTCTCTTCCATGACCTTGTCTGGTCTATGCCCATCCCACCCCCACTCCTCATCCTTGTCCCAGTTCAAAAGGCAACCCTCTTTCCTAAGTCTCTTTGATACAAGTAACCCAACGTTGAATAACCCAGGAGTAGGAAAACTGCCAGGAATCTCATTAAGAAAAGAAATTTGGAAAGATACCTATCATATCACCACTATAAAAATACCACAATACAATAATATGAAGAAATCCATGAGAATATAGATTCAGATCTGAAAGGGTATTTAAGAGAAAAATTCTTAGAAATTATTTTTCTAAAATTAAGTGTCGGGCAGCCCCGGTGGTGCAGCGGTTTGGCGCCGCCTGCAGCCTGGGGTGTGATCCTGGAGACCCGGGATTGAGTCCCACATCGGGCTCCCTGCATGGAGCCTGCTTCTCCCTCTGCCTCTCTCTCTCTCTCTCTCTGAATAAATAAATAAAATCTTTTAAAAAGATCTAAAATTAAGTGCCAAAAACAAAGGAAGGGTGGAAGGAATAAAATTAAGAAAGCAAGGAATTTGGAAAGAAATAGTTAAGGCATTGAGGACACTAGAAATAAAAACGTTAGGAAGGGAAATGGGATGGAAGGAAGCTAGGAGAGAAGGACATGATTGGAAAGAAAGAGAAAGAAAAAAGAAAAAAGAAAAGAAAAGAAGAAAGAAAAGAAAAGAAAAGAAAAGAAAAGAAAAGAAAAGAAAAGAAAAGAAAAGAAGAAAAGAAAAGAAAAGAAAGAAAGAAAGATAGATAGTAGGGAGAGGCCAGGAGGGAGGAAGGAAAGTACGCCAGCCAAGATGAAGATGAATTGGCTATCTCACAGCCTTCCAGAGAAAATTAGTGTGAACAAATAAAGACCACATAATAAGGGAAAAATACAGTCAACACAACAACGTGGCTTCCAAGTTATACTTAAAATACAGCCACAAAAGCCATGTAAACTGGAACAAAATGACTTACTGTGTGGTTACTGTGCACAGAGCAGGCTGTACTGCTTCAACCTGGCACTATCTGAAGAAACTTGTTCTGAACACCATTTGGACAGAAGCCAAAGGTGTTCATGCCCCAAGAAGAAGCGCAAATCATTAAAAGAAAAATGTGGAAGGCAGTTTCCGTGTTGGTGTGTGATTTCCCAATGTTCTTGCCAGCACGAGAAATGCTTTGAAGGTGAACAAAAGCTAAGGGAGTAGAGCAATAAACACTAGCAGAACTTGCTCCCACCTCTGCCTCTCCTCTAGCTTGCCAAGGCTCTTGAGTCCCATCTACACCTCACTCTGTGGAGATGGCATGTGTGAGCACACCTGGGGTTTCAGCCAGGTGTGGCATCTTTCCAGTCCTCTACCATAGTAAGCTCAAGAGCCTTCCTATTACATACTAATTGTGAAATTCCAGAGACAAGGAAGGTACAAGCTCCATCACAGCTGAGGATGAGTAAGTGAAGTCACTGCTGACACTTTCCATCTATGTCTAATCCGCTGGCAGGAAAGGCACTTGGGAAGAGGAAGTTTTTATGTACAAAATCCTTGGGCCTGAGATTGAGTGGGTAGTATGGTGAAGCCTGTCAGGCTCCCCACATTAGAGAGCAAGCTGTGGGCAGTAGCAGAGGAAGTTGTTCATTGTTTTCACACGAGACCCTGAGAGGCACTGGGCACAACAAAGCAGGTGTCTCCCAGGTGACAGAAGGGACACTGGTGGAGAGGGCCATTCTGATTTTTTTTCATGTCACATATCTCTGATCTAATCCCTTGACAAGATACTTCCAGAGTTCCAGGACACACCACTCTGAAACACTTCTTGCTCTTGTGGTGGATGCTAGCAGTAGTGAAGGAGAGAGGCAGCAACAAATGAATTCACCAGTAGAGGACACCAACATCAGAGCAGGAGCAAGAGAAGAAGAACATGGCACTACTGTATCATGAATGTAGCTGGGTGAGAATCCACTGAAGTACTTTCAGAACTCTCCAGAAAAGACTTTCCAGCAGACAAAGATGCTGGCCACAAACAGATGTGAGCAGGAATCAGCGTGTCTGAAATATAAATCCCACTGTGAACTTATTTGTACCCAGAGACTATCAAAGTCAAGAAGATGTTTAGATACCATTCCACTTTTCCTTACTTATGACTTAGTAATCTGAGGTAGGCCCTAGTAAAGACTGCAATTCCGGATCCCTGGGTGGCGCAGCGGTTTAGCGCCTGCCTTTGGCCCAGGGCGCGATTCTGGAGACCCGGGATCGAATCCCACATCGGGCTCCCAGTGCATGGAGCCTGCTTCTCCCTCTGCCTATGTCTCTGCCTCTCTCTCTCTCTGTGTGACTATCATAAATAAATAAAAATTTAAAAAAAAAAAAGACTGCAATTCCTCCAGGGGAACATGTGATATACAAATAAGAGTACCTTCTATAAATTAAAAAAATAAAAACTGAATGAAGCTGTCAGAAAAGATTTGGAAATTCACATGCAATAAACAATATTTGAAGATGGCAGTTAAAATTCAAGAACCTGGATATTCTGATATCCTAAAAATCTTGGATTTTATGGATTGAGATGGGTTGTGGCCCTTCTGGAAACAGCAGCATCATGTTTGTGATCATACAGGTAATTAAAAATAATGCAGCCCCTATTCAGCCAACATTCAACCTACCTACATTTGAGTTGAGAGCTAAGGAAGTCTGCTGTGTGATAGAACAGGCAGCTAAATGCCAAATTAGGCCCTGAAACCATCCTTTCAATTCCCCACAAAGAAGATGTACAGCTGTCTCTTCTGAGCAACAAAGCTCAAATATTTATGTAGCAGGCCATAACGCAATTGAAGGAACAGAAAGCAAGTGTACCAACAGGTTGGGGGTATCTTCCATTTTGATAGCATACTCCCCTAAAATTGGGAAATTTCTGTGTACACATGATTCATTTTCTCTTCTCTATTACCAAGTGACAGATTAGTTCCCATTTATTCCCCTTGTCTTTAAGGAGAAAAAATAATTCTCTCAGAGGCAGGGTAGAGACAGTCTTTCTGTCAATTCTTTTGTACAGACTCACATAAATTTGTCATCCTACTGTTGTACCTCTTCAGGGTCCTTTGTGGATAATTTTTACTATCAAGATTGACATGATACACAACCACCAAGCTACTACTTTGGCTAAAAGTCCCTGTGCTGGGGGATCTAATGACTTTATTGGGACCAAAGCCCAAGACTGGCTTTCTTCCCTAATTCCACCTGTCTGTCATCTACCCTCACACTACTGGGTTTCTTACACAGCTTCTTTTACTGAAATATGTTACTAGAATCCTGCAACTCTAGTACTGAAAAAGGAAAAAGGAAGATTTAAGTTCCTCACATTTTTCTCTTAATCACTGTTTTTTAAACTTCCTGAGTAAACGTTTTGTTCTTAATGACATAGCGGGCAGAAACCCATCCTATAAAATGGTAAAAAGAGATGTTATGTTAGCCAAGAATATTGGGGAAGGGGCTGAGAAGGTGATGATAATGGGTCTGGACCACCAGCCACAAGATATTTCTCCTCCTCACCCAACTGTCACCTTCTGTATCTTCTGGAGTATGCAATGTGAAAACCACTAACTCATAACACTATACAACTTTCTGTTTTAAAGAATATTTAAGTTGAAAATTGTTGAATATATTTCATCTGAAACAAAATGAGTACACGTGACATCAACCTGCTCCAAATATGGCTACTGATTATCTCCTGTTCCTAGACTACTGAAGCATCATACTGTGATTTAATCCTAATAATATTACAAATGGTAAAGTGTAAGATTTTTATCTAAAATTCCCTGGGTGGAGGGAAGTCCTAAAATTTGGAAAAATGTTGCCTTCATCTGCTAAACTATTGAAGAAACTGAAGGCACTCAATACTGGTAAGAATTTTAATATTTTTGCCTAAGGTCTACTACAAAAAGATTTAAGACAGAGTTCAAGTGCCTCTCACTTTGTTAAGGGCTTGGGAAACCTGAAGGAAGTGCACAGTGATTCTTGGAAGCTGAAGAGTTTGCGAGGTCTCTAAAAAGAGAGGCGCTTTTCGATGCCCTTGGAAGCACTTGCTATTATTCATTCATCCCCGTCGAAAAGACTTTATAATCTCAGCTTTAGTTCTTATAATCTTATTTTTCAAATGCATGCCATCCTAGAAGTGGCATTCTGGTGATCCTCAGACAGATTCTTAACTACCTGATAAAGCTCTTCTTCAATAACATGAGCATGTTCTCCGCATAAAGGCATTGTGCAAAGCGATGAATAAAGGAGAAAATGGTGGTTATTTATAGAGAAATTTACACCACTGTTCCATCAGGACCCCACTTATCACCAAGTAATAAAGAAGATTCCTTTTGAAAATGCACACTTTCTATCTTCTGAATATTTACTAAGCAAACCAACTGTTTTTAGGGTTTATTGGAAAAAGATAGCTACGGTATAAAAGGCACTTAATGATTCACAGGCTGAAACCAGACTTCCTTTTAGAGACGAGAGAAGGAAGATACACTTTGTTCCTTAAGAGTTCAGCGGGGGACCTGTTTGGAGCATCTGGAGGAGAATTGCACACAATTGCAGAAAGATTATCACTCACCTTCTCAGAGCCTAATAGTCACCACATGATTAGCCTCAAGCTAATCAATGATTTAAAAAATGAAATCATGCTTCCTGTGTCCTTCATGAATGAAGAAGCCACTAATGATTTATCAGCAGTAGGTCATGTGTTCTATTATAACACATTTGAGAAGTATGTTATCTATCCATTCCTTTATTCATCTGACACTTCTTTACTGAAGACCTATGATGGTACAAGATCAGTTGATCTACTGAAGTTTTAAGACACAGAGCTGCCACCTGACAAAGTGGACAGACACACCCACAAGGTGACTAATCTGGTGAATTTGCCACAGGCTGAGGTTGGACTCTAAGCCCAAAGAAATTCAGAAATGATGCTGCCCAATTCCTAGATTTATTTGCACTTATTGATGCTGGGATACAGAAGCAAAGCTGATGTATAGACCAGTAAGAAAAATAATTGCAAAGTGGACCAATGATTTATAAAATGTATCCCAACCAATGTGTTCTCTAGAATTATATGAGAAAAGGTTCAAAATCGGTCACTTACTGTCTGACTTCGTGCAAGTTCACCATATTCTTAGATTCTCAAAGAATCAAAAATTACTCCATAAAATTGTTGCTATTAAGTGAATTAACTTTTACTTAGTGCTTATCCCTTATTCAGTAAATATTTACTGAGCACACACTATGTACCAGATATCATACTAAACAGTGGGGATATAGCAGTGAATTAACCAAATGTCTCCATGGGCTTTTGGAGACAAGGGGAGTGAAATAAAGAGAATGCTGGAGTGCATTAGTAAGTGGGGAGCTAGCTGTATGCTTCACTGAGCCAGGTGTAGTCAGAGGGATTATCTGTCAGGTAAGCAGGTTGGATCCTGCCAAAGTTCCCTCTATGATTCATTTTCTAAACTTTTTTTGTCATCCAGTGTCCCTTTTGATTGGCAGCTGCACTCAACGTGCATATCCAAAAAGCTAATACTAGCTAATAATTACTAAGCATGTCCCACTTCACTCTGACTGGGGATGTGGTCTTCTCCCTAACATAATCTTTCCATCTGTTTTCTTTAATCCAGTTAATACTGTGGGATATTTGTTTGTGCACCAAATAAACTAAACAAGAATTATGCTACCCAGAATGCCCATCCCTGCAGCACTGGCTACATGAGACATCTCCCCTGGAGAGTGGGAAACAAGAAACCTATGTGGGTCTCTCTGCTCTCATGGACACTGGCCCATCCTGCAGGTTCCAGTTTGTCCCTGCTTCCCCTACTTTTGCATCTATCTTTCCTTCTTGATTCCCTGCATGGCCATCTCAGACTGCAACACAAGACATTAAAGCAACAGCTTCCCATGTAACCAACTCTTCACAATTGCGAAAGTGGGATCTCATCATATCACTGAGGGTTTCTGCTTCTCGGAATTCTGATAGAGTGTTAATTTGAAAACATTTCTCTAAGGGTAGTGCTCTCCTTTAAAAGTTTCTACAAAGATGGATGAAAGGTAAAGCACTGTGAGGAATTTCTATCTTTATTTGTTTTTAGAGTTTTTTGAATTAAGACATAACTCACATACCATAAAAGTTCCCTTTTAAACTCTACAACTCCTACGACTCTGTGGTTTTTTATATGTTCACAAAGTTGTGAAGCCATCAGCATGTCAAACTCCAGGGAATTTCCATCACCCCCCAAAGAACCCCTGTACCCACTGGCAGATACTCCTCATTTCTACCTCCCCTTAACCATGGCTATCATCAACCTGCTTTCTGTGTCTGTAAATTTGCCTGTCTTGGATATTACATATACAGGACATAATACAGTTTACAGCCTTTTGTGTCTGGCTTTCTTTGCTTCAACATAATATTTTCAAAGTTTAACCATATTATAGCATGCATCAGTACTTCATTTCTTTTCATTATTACATAACAATCCATTGAATGGATATAGTCTATTTTATTTACTCATTCAACAGCAGATGGACATTTGGATTATATCCCATATTTGTCTGTTATGAATAATGCTGCTATGAACATTCATTGTCAAGTGCTTATGTGAGCATATGTCTTCAATTCTCTTGAGTATATTTACTGAAGAGTGAATTTCTGGGTCTTAGGGTAACTCTACACTTAACATATGGAAGAACTGACAACCCAAGGGTTCTAGTATGTTCACATCTTCACCAATACTTCCTATTTTCTGTTTTGTTTTGTTTAGAGAGAGAAAAAGCACACAAACAGGGAGCAAGCTGCAGAGGAGAGAGAGAGAGAGAGAGAGAGAGAGAGAGAGAGAGACTCTGAAGCAGGTTCCAAACTCAACACAGAGCCCAGTGTGGGGTTCAATCGCACCACCCTAAGATCATGACCGGAGTCAAAAATCAAGTCAGACGCTTAACAGACTGAGCTACCCAAGTGCTCCAATTACCTGTCTTTTTGATGACAGCCATCCTAGTGGATGTGAAGGTCACCTAGGAATTATGTATATCCTTATACAAGGATTTTAGGTGGCCAAAGTGAAGGGAATCACCTCTATTGTCTTGGGGCGAAGTTTTTGTCATCTTTTTTTTTTCTTTTTCACGTTTAAACTTACAGAAGGAATAATAATGATGATGATCAGTAGCATACTTTGTGTCAGCACAATGCTATCTTATGAAGAAATCCCTTCATTGTAACACAGTTTTCTTCAAAACCCTTCAAGAAAGACAGCATAAATACTGCTATTTTCTCAGTATCTCCAATGTATGATGTAGAGCCGCCAGGCACACAGTCCAATGTTTTTTGAGTGGCTAAAGCTCATTTATTTTATAAAGGAGGAAATTGAGACTAGAGAAGGAAATTTTCATACTCAAAGATGTCCAAACAATAAGTGGTAGAGTTTCCTAACTTCTATGTGGGTGCTCTTTGCACAGGAAGATTAAATATGATATGATCACTAGTTAAAATGGAGGGTGGTGTTCAACACATAAGTAAAGTATATTAGGTCAAACGATAAGAGGCTACTTTACACAATTTCTTTGAGAGCATGGTTTTATTTAAAAAAAAAACTATAATTATAAAAATCACAAGTCAAAAAGCAAGGCCACAGTCAATGCCTCTCTCTCTCTCTCTCTCTCTCTCTCTCTCTCTCTTTTCTCCCCCTCTCTCTCAGCTTGGTAGATCATAAGCACAACCCTTTACATGAAAAAATTGTCTATAACATTTCTTCACCCATACCCTATAGAACAATTTAGGAGGTACTACTCTAAAAAATGTTCCACAATACATATAAAAATAAAACATATGACTAAACATAAAAGAAAGGTAAATAAAGTATGGTTTCTTTAACCATTAAAAAAAGGGTAGAATAATGATAGTTGTACAATATAGTAAATATACTAAATGTCACTGAATTATGCACTTTTATATGTGCATAATTGCAGAAACCATGCATAATTTTAAATTAACCATATAAAACGGTTAATTTTATGTTATATGAATTCTGCCACAATAAGAGAAAAGAAGGTTTAAATTCTTTAAAGAAGCCTATTCACTTTTTAGTGGTGAGTTCTATCAAGATTGGGCAAGACCACAAGAAGTGACTTACAACATGGTTGCCAAGGAAACCAGCTTCTCATTGGAAGAAGATATCCAACAGCTGCAGAAATATATCATGAATGTTTCCCAAAACCCTTTCTTCTTTTAACTTAAGCCAGAGAAACAAAGAAAGACATTCTTTTCAAAGGCAATTGTATATACAGATTTTCACATGTTCTCACACACGTGCACAGTCCCACATTAGCAGTCACATGCACCAGGATGAGAAATTCACTGGGAGTAATCAGGGCATTGCCTCTCTGATAGCTAGTGAGTCAAGGCTGGAATGAAGTCAGCTGCAAAAGTCCTTCTGACACAAAGCTAAAGCTCCAAAGCCCTGCTGAGGTCTTTGTGCTGCCGAAGCTCCCAAAGTCTTTTGATTCTAAGAGAACCTCCACAGTGAGTTGAAAGTTGTTTCCTATTCAAGCCAAGGAGAAACTATATGTTTTACTGAAACTGAATTAGGTAAGAGAAACAAATGCATTGTGCCCAGGATTTATATCTCTATAGCTTCTTTGTAGCCCTAAACCTCACCCATGATAGGTGTTTTAATAATTATTTACTAAATTTTATTCTACCATTATCAATGATTATAAATTAGCTCATAATCAATTGGGTAGTCCAAAGAAGTTTGGGTTTGTTTTAATTTTCAAGTATGTAATTCATGCCCATCAGAGCCCCAACTTTACTCATTGCCCCAAGGGTGGGAAGCTGCTTCACCTAGAGTCTCCTGCTTATTAAAAAAGCACTCAGGGTTCTCCTTGAACAATGGATAGTCCCTGGTTGAACAAATGGACTTTAACCCCTTCAAGGTCAACCAAAGGACAGGTTATTTAGAGACCTAGGAGGAGCACCTGTTGGAAACACAGCAAAACAACCACACAAAGCTCTCTCCCATGAAAACAGTGGTAATTAGCTGGTCCAAAAAGATTTTCTCCTTTAAAATTTGTAGAATATACGGAAGGAACGAGCCAGTTGCTAATAAAAGGATAAAGGAGAAACAGAAGAAATTACAGGAGAGAAAGAAAAAGAAAGAGACTGAGAACCCAGAAAAGCTCATGGGAAGGAAGCACAGAGAAACACAGATTGCAGCATTTTTGGGAAGAGCTGGCATGACGTCCTTATAGAAATACCTTCTTTGTTTCTTGTAACATAGAACATGTGAATTCATACAATTAACAAAATCTGATTGTGAGAAAAATTCTAATCTTAATTTTTAATGTTCCAGTAATGCTTAAATGGTCCAACTACATACATGCTCATAGTCCAAAGACTTGGTTGAAAGTGCAGACAGGGCTCAGGAGAAATAAGGTTGCCTGTAAATAACTCTTTTCTACAAAATACTCTCCAATAGCTTGACACTGAATGGAACTTTCTCATGCATTGGGTATGGAGAACAAAACAAATCTGGCCACCTATCTAGAGAATTCTACTGCTGCAAATGCTTATAAATGAGCAGCTGTAACATCCTTAATTTCAAGAAAATGAAGGAACAGCAGAGTAATAGTTAATGTTTACTGAGCACGATGCTAAATTATCAAATTTAATCTTGATAATAATTCCATAAGGACCATTATCATCTCCAAACTGAAAATTAGAATATGGAGGGTGAAGAAGTGAAGTCAGCAGCCCAGGTCACAGAACAACGAAGGGGCCAGGCTGGGGATCCTGACCTGGTTTGCATGTCTTTAAGGACCATATTTTAATGGTTATACTCATCTGCCAATTATGTACTGTATGACCCTGAGAAACCAATTAACCACCCTGTGCTTCCTCAACTGTAAAATGAGAGTATTGGCATAGATAATGACCAAAATTGCTTCTGGCTTGAAAAAGCTATTGTTCAAATAAATAACTTTTGGGTTTAGAAAGGGAATATTATTACCAATACCAACTAACATTTTCATAAGCATTCACTATGAGCACAGCTTCACATGCAGTAGGTGTCCAATAAATGTCAGTTGAATTAATAAGAAAATATACTAGCCTGATTAAATACATTATCTTATTTACTCCTTACACCCCTAAGACAGTTACTGCTATCAGTCCCTTTTACAAATGCAGGAATTAATCTTTAGAAAAAGTGACTCGCCTAAAAGGCACACAATAACTGATGGGAGCAGCTTCAAGGCAAGAAGTCTCAAATCAAAACATGGGACCTGGACAGAGAAGATAAAAACTTGGAGTTGACAATTTCAAGTTGGTTAAATCTTTAGTATTGGATTGTTTATAGTAATCTATGAACAAAGAGGCAGGAAAGATTCTGGGAAATCTACAAACAGTTGTAAATGAGAAATCTGTTATTTTGGGTAAAATCCTACTAAGCCATTACCATCTCCTTTCTGTTCCTGGATCCACAGAGCAGAGATAAACTACCAGTTACAAGTAGGTAATAAGGTCCATAAGCAAGAAGTTAAATGTTAAAGTAGGTATGGAAGCCATTTGAGAGTCACAGTTCAATACAAATGCAAAGGTTTCTTTTTCAATGTTCTATAAAGTTCATCCTCCTGGCTAGATGCCAAATAAGACACTCCTGAAGCTTTCAGATGTGTGAGGTTAGGCCTGTTTTAAAAACTAAATGTGCATTTATTCCCTTACCAGGTGGCTTTATTCTAAGAGCACTGAACTTAGGTAACCTTCTTACCATATTTAGAAGTGCTCCATACATGATCTAGATCTGCCACTTATGATTCAAAAAACAGGGCAAAATCACTGAGTTTCCCCAGACTCCATTTTCCCAGATTGGTGCTGAGTATCTAGTCTCCTCCAGCCCAGAGTTTCAGATTCAATTTCTGAATCTCAATTTCAGAGGTCCAAGAAAACTTAGCAATTTCATTTATATTGTTACTTTTTGATTGGCATATCCAACTAACCATTTAAAACTAACTCAGTTTCTATGTTTCTTTTGTATTTTATACCAACTTTTGAAACTCAAATTCCAGCATTTGGTGATAGAATGCAGTTCTCAATAGTTCCTTAAGCCCTTTGTTGAAAAGTGAAAACATAATTTAGTTGCTATTCATATTTTCAAAGGGTTTAGGATACTCTTGTAAAACACTCTATTAAAAATCTTATTTCTACATTTTGAACTGGAATTATTACTGGAACAGGTACTAACATCTATTAAAAGGCTACTTGCAGAAAAAAAAAGAAATTGTGTGTGGGGTCATTGATGGAAGAGCAATGGTTATCTTCTTGCTGCTGTTATTTTAATCACATTTCTCTGTATTGTTTTTTATGGGGCCTTCATTAATTGATATGAAGGGGAAGCATCTACCAGGTCTCAATTGCAAGAATCTTCTAGAAAAGTTTAATTACAGGCTTTTAAAGACTAGGAAAAATTTATAGTGGTTTGATTATTCTGCATTGTGAACATCAAATGAAAATCTGCAAAATCATGGAAGATACCAAATAAACAAAGCAAATTTACTTTTAGTAGATCATGTGTGGGTAATAAGGAAAGGGGTACCATTTTTTGACCAAGTTAGGAAAAAACAACTTAAATTAGTAAAAAGTGAAACATAAATCTTACAAAGAAAATTCACAGATTCAAGGATAAACAACAGTTAAACCATGCTATACTTTTCCTTGTTAGGGTTTTTTTGATAACTCTGATTTTATAATAGTTAATAATTCTTTCTATATTCCACGTGAACTGCCTGCAAAAGGGCATTTCCAAAATGTTTAGAACTTTATTCTCCTTAGTATTTACGATAGTTCTCCTACATTTTTTGTGTACCATTTAATTGGATATGAAATTATTTTTCAAAGATCTTACAAAAGTTAAGTTTCAGCCTCATTGCCCTACATAAAGCAGATCATAAATTCTAACTAGTTGTCATCTGAAAAAAATCTAAACAGGAAATTACGTGCAGCAAAGAACATTTTTAAATGATCCTTATTTATTTTTGAGGTTTCTAATCTAAAACATGCTTCTTTCCATTCCCAGTGCATGGAAAGAAACACATTCTTTTACGGTGGAAGTGTTAATTAATGTGCATGACATAGAGAGAACAAGGAAAAGGTTAGAGCTGATGGTTTCACTAATAGCATTTCTAAAAATAGAGGATTTTTGAAACAATGCTCTTTCATGTTAGTTAACTTTCTCAAAGCCCTAGGATTAGAGCTAAAATACATTGATTGGTTAAAATAAAATCATCTGTTACACAAATATTATTTACCTGTATTCCCATTACAACTAACTGAATCATTTACTTCTCATCAAAATTGATTTCTAGGAGTGCCTGAGTGGCTCAGTGGTTGAGCCTCTGCCTTCAGCTCAGGGCATGATCCCAGGGTCCTAGGATCGAGTCCCACATCAGGCTCCCTGCATGGAGCCTGCTTCTCCCTGTGCCTCTGACTTATTCTGTCTCTGTGTCTCTCATGAATAAGTAAATAAAATCTTTTTTAATAAATTGATTTCTAGGGGCAAGCTCTGATGTTTTTCTTTTTTTCCACATAATTTCCCCAAACGGGGAGGTTATCAACAGCAGCAGATTTGACTTTGAAGTTACAACCAAAATGGCCTGTAAAGTCATTAGCACAGTACACAAGTCAATGTATCTCTCTTTTTTGTTGTGTTGTTTCATGCCATCTTCCCCATGGCAACCTCTCATAGCCACACTTGACTTTCTTCTGGTTCTCAAACACATGGAGACTTTCTATAACCCCATATCCTTGTGAGTCTCTCCATTTAGAGAAAGGTTCCCTTATTTTCCTCCAGGCAAGCTCTACTAGAAAGTCCTTCAAAACAAACCAAATATCACCTTTTCTGGTAATATCTTCTCTGACTTTTCTAATTTGGCAGATCTGAGCAATTGTCTGCTCAAGAGCCATTTCCAATCTTTCTTCCTTGCTGGCTTCCCATATAAGAAACTAAAAATTAGGGGCACCTGGGTGGCTCAGATGGTTAAGCATCTGCCTTAGGCTGGGCCCCATGATCTCCAGTTCTTCCAGTTGAGCCCATAAGCTCTGGGCTTATCAGGGAATCTGCTTCTCCCTCTCCCTCTGCCTCTGCCTTTCTCCCCCACTCATTCTCTCTCTCTCAAGTGAATAAATTAAAATCTAAGAAAGAAGGGAGGGAGGGGAAGAAAGGGGAGGGAACGGAAGGGAAAAAAAACATTAGCCACTCAGTTTCCCAGTTTCCCCTGCAGCTTGAGGTAGTTAAGACCCAGTTCTATCCAATGAGACATGAGGGATATCTGCTTAGAGGCATCCAGGAGTAACCGTGCATGCAATTAAGAAGTGTGTCCAGAGAACTTCCTCAGTTCACCACCCTGGCTGCTCTGTCTTCTAAAGCAACCTTCAAAGCTTGGTATTCCTAAGCTTCAGGAGCCATTCTGCAACTCTGAGAAGAGACTGTTGAAATGGGGAGGGTGGCAGAGGGGAAGAATGGGGGAAATGCATGTTTATAATATCATGTCGGATACCGGACCCACCTGGCTTACCTACCCAAAAAGACTGGAATTGTTTAAGCATTATTGGCAAACTGTTTTTGAGAGCATCTAACATATTCCTAGCCAGGAGAAATATTCACCTGTGGCTCCCAAAGCATTTTTACACTATCCCTCTAAAGGCATCTGTTCACACTGGAACAATATCTTTGCAAATGTGTGCCTCGTTAAAAGACTGTGTAGAGAAAACAAGCGCTGGCCAGGATGTGAAGATAAATGAGCCCTTGTGCACTGCTGGTGAGGATGCAAATCAGTGTAGCCACTGTGGAAAACATGACGGTGGGTCCTCAAAATATTAAGAATAGGACTACCCTATGATCCAGCAATGCCACTTCTGGATATACATCCAAAGTAAATGAAAATAGGATATTGAGGAGATATCTGCACTGCCATGTTCACTGCATTAGTCACAGTTGCCAAAATATGGAAACAACCTAAGTGTGTATCAACGGATGAATGGATGAAGACATTGTTTTACACACACACACACACACACACACACACACAGTGGAGTATTATTCAGCCATGAGAAAGAAGAAAATCTTGCCTTTTGTGACAATATGGTTAGGTTTTGGAGACATTATGCTAAGTGAAATAAGAGGAAAACAAATACTATATGATATCATTTATACATGGACTCTTAAAAAGCTGAACTCCTAAAAACGGAGAGTAGAATGGTGCTTACCAGGAGCTGGGGATAGGAGAAATGGGGAGATACTGTTTAAGGGTACAAATTTGCAACTCGTAAATAAATAAGTCCTGCAGGTCTAATGCACAGCATGATTATAGACAACAATACTGTTTTATAAACTTTAAAGTTACTAAGAGACTAGATCGTAACTGTTCACATCACAAAAAAGAAATGACAGCTCTGCAATGTGATAGAGATGTTAGCTACACCATGGTGGAAATCATCCTGCAATATATAAATGTATCAAATCAATACACTGTACACCTTAAAATTATGTGCTATCATATGGCAATTATATGCCAATAGAAATAAATTTAAAAACAAAGACTATTGGGGCCCCTGGGTGGTGCAGTCGGTTAAGCATCCAACTTTTGTTTTCGGTAAGATCATGATCTTAGGGTCCTTGAGTCAGTCTCCATGCTCAGCAGGAAGTCTGCTTCAGGATTCTCTCTCTTTCTCTGTCCCTCCCCCTGCTCATGCACACTCTTTCTTTCTCAAATAAATCCAGAAAGAAAGGAAAGAAAGAAAGAAAGAAAGAAAGAAAGAAAGAAAGAAAGAAAGAAAGAAAGAAAGAAAGAAAGAAAGAAAAATTTTAAAATAATAAAAAATAAAACAAATACAAAGACTGTGAACTCCCCATTCCCAGGCATAGGATCAAGTACAGAGAAGAAAATAAAAGTTATTAAATGAGTAAATGAATGAATAAATGAACAGATAGATTAATAAACATATACAGAGACACAGGAAAAGTAGTAGGTGCTGTTCTTATCACATTTACTTCTCCATTACATTTGTTCATATCTGCTATTAAGGAAAAGTATTACCACGTTGTAGCTTACATTGGTTCCAAAGTATTCTGATACTCACCTAGGACATCTGGGAGAGTTCACCCACAGGCAATTGCTGCAAGGTATCCCTGGCACAATTCTTAGAAGTTACCAACTTCTAAGAGAACAGAAGGAAAAGGGGCTGATAGAAAGTGTCAACGGAAGAGGCTTCAGAGTTGAATATAGGAATTCAAACCAAAAATATCAGAAGGGGTTTGTGTTTTCATGCAACTACCTACCTATTCATTCATCCATCTAGAATTTATTGAGCATCTGCTATGTATTATGTTATGGAATAGATGCCAGCAACTCAGCATGATTCACATAGACATGATCCTTGCCCCCACAGACCTTTCAGAGTAGAAGGAATAAGTCATTACAAGTATGACATCACCTCTGAGGACATGTGCCATACAATAGCATCAACACTTTGCATAAATACACACCACTAACAACATGTGGTTTTGCTGAAAATTGTTTTTATGAAAAAGCAAAGAACATAGTTCTTCCATGTTGAACTTAGAGGAAATTCTCATAGATTACTCAAGATTCTGATTTTCAAACTTTAAGTTTGGGGGGGACACAAACTTAAGTGGCAGCTAGGGGAGAGACCCTGCCTGTTAGGCTAGCAAACCCTACAGTGACCAATAGGCTGTCTAAGAAAAACCCTGGGACTCCAGGGAGCATAGTATGCAAATGTCTAATTTACACTCCTTAATTTGAAAAGGGAGGAAAATAAAATTCAACATATAAGATGTTCAACTTAATACCCCCAACTGGTGATAGAGCTGGAATTGGATCCTTTGTCTCTCCATTCCTCTACATTCTCTTTTATTCCATTATCAATTGACTTAGTCAATATGAAAATCAAAAAAGATCTGATGTGGTGTGGATGTTGAAACTTTAGAATTCTGGAACATATTAATATTTCACAAGGAAAAATTGAGTGGAACATAAGAAAACCAAATCAGGGATCCCTGGGTGGCGCAGTGGTTTAGCGCCTGCCTTTGGCCCAGGGCGCGATCCTGGAGACCCGGGATCGAATCCCACGTCAGGCTCCCGGTGCATGGAGCCTGCTTCTCCCTCTGCCTATGTCTCTGCCTCTCTCTCTCTCTCTCTCTCTGTGACTATCATAAATAAATAAAAATTAAAAAAAAAAATCTTTAAAAAAAAAAAAAGAAAAAAAGAAAACCAAATCAGTTTGGGAAAATTGAAGATTTATAGTTGTTTCACCAGACAAACCAAAATGTGTGAGAGAGAATGTGTTAAAGCCAAAGGCCATACATCTCAGACAATGCTATAGGTCAGTTCTCTCATGGAAATGGGGTAGTTCAACTAAAATAATATCAACAGTTTTAATTTTCTGAGCTCTGTAAGGCTTCACTATGCCTATTACTCCCTGAGATACCACTTTATACTCCCATCCTTGCAATATAAAAGCCAAAGGGAAAGTAATCTCTAAATGGGTCTGCATCCCACAGAGAATTTACTTAGATGACATTCAAATCTGTTTTTCAGGGTTTTTTTTTTTTTTTTTTTGGTGCTATTACAAGAAATCATATAGTCATTATACTTCAAATTTGACAGTTCTTTCACAGCGTGAAAGGCAGAAATTAGTCCAAATGTATTTATTTAAATGCAAGGTTTCACTGACCACCAGGACATTTGTGAGAACTGAAAGATGACAGCAGAGTGTGATGTCTGCACTATTGTTATTTCAGGAACCCCTGATGATAGAGTATCATGCTCAAATATTTTAAATTCAAACAATGAACCCATTAAAGAGAAATTCCAACTACTATCTCTCCTTCCAGTCATTCAAAGAACTGAATTTAATTCACTTAGCAATCACATTAAAGAATGGAAGAAAAACATTTGCTATGAACAGGTTTTAAATGTATTTGAAGACAAAGGACCCAATCAGTCAGCACTTAATTAACTGGATCTCAAAACCTTGCCCAGAGTGTCAGCTACCTAAGAACCGAACCCAAAGTGTCCATCTGACTTGTGGAGAGTACACACTCATGTGGATGTGGCATTCTTGCACATTATTTTTAAGGGCAGGAAGACTATTTTCCCATGCAGCTTCAAAGGCCGAAGGCAGGCACTAAACTGCTGAACCACCCAGGGATCCCCCCGCTCCGTGCACTTTTTTTTTTTTTTTAAGGCTTTGCAAACTTTTAATAGTCATGGAACTGATCTTCAAACAAAACTTTATACTGAAGTCCAGTATAAATCTAATACAAGTTGAAATATGGAATAGATTCCTCATTTAATCCTCTTTGTCTCTTGCAAGTTCCCTTAAACAAATTGATAAAACTATCAGGGCTCCAAAGAGGAAGTTTGAAAAACACTCTTTCAGACAAAATGTGGATTATACATATATAATTATACATATATAATGTACACTATACATATATAATGAATTCATTCATGGATAATAATGACTGATATTTTGAAGCATTTTCATTCTGAGTATGATATTAAATGGTTTCCCATTACTTAAATAAGCAGTTGTTAATATACAAGAAATAAAGCATGTTTGGTAGATATTATGATGCATTCAGTTGGTAAATAAAATCTTTTTTATTTTATTTTATTTTATTTTATTTTATTTTATTTTATTTTATTTTATTTTTATTTATTTTTTATTGGTGTTCAATTTACTAACATACAGAATAACCCCCAGTGCCCGTCACCCATTCACTCCCACCCCCCCGCCCTCCTCCCCTTCTACCACCCCTAGTTCGCTTCCCAGAGTTAGGAGTCTTTACGTTCTGTCTCCCTTTCTGATATTTCCCACACATTTCTTCTCCCTTCCCTTATATTCCCTTTCACTATTATTTATATTCCCCAAATGAATGAGAACATACAATGTTTGTCCTTCTCCGACTGACTTACTTCACTCAGCATAATACCCTCCAGTTCCATCCACGTTGAAGCAAATGGTGGGTATTTGTCATTTCTAATAGCTGAGTAATATTCCATTGTATACATAGACCACATCTTCTTTATCCATTCATCTTTCGTTGGACACCGAGGCTCCTTCCACAGTTTGGCTATCGTGGCCATTGCTGCTATAAACATCGGGGTGCAGGTGTCCCAGCGTTTCATTGCATTTGTATCTTTGGGGTAAATCCCCAACAGTGCAATTGCTGGGTCGTAGGGCAGGTCTATTTTTAACTGTTTGAGGAACCTCCACACAGTCTTCCAGAGTGGCTGCACCCGTTCACATTCCCACCAACAGTGTATGAGGGTTCCCTTTTCTCTGCATCCTCTCCAACATTTGTTGTTTCCTGCCTTGTTAATTTGCCCCATTCTCACTGGTGTGAGGTGGTATCTCATTGTGGTTTTGATTTGTATTTCCCTGATGGCAAGTGATGCGGAGCATTTTCTCATGTGCATGTTGGCCATGTCTATGTCTTCCTCTGTGAGATTTCTCTTCATGTCTTTTGCCCATTTCATGATTGGATTGTTTGTTTCTTTGGTGTTGAGTTTAATAAGTTCTTTATAGATCTTGGAAACTAGCCCTTTATCTGATAGGTCATTTGCAAATATCTTCTCCCATTCTGTAGGTTGTCTTTGAGTTTTGTTGACTGTATCCTTTGCTGTGCAAAAGCTTCTTATCTTGATGAAGTCCCAATAGTTCATTTTTGCTTTTGTTTCTTTTGCCTTCGTGGATGTATCTTGCAAGAAGTTACTGTGGCCAAGTTCAAAAAGGGTGTTGCCTGTGTTCTTCTCTAGGATTTGGATGGACTCTTGTCTCCCATTTAGATCTTTCATCCATTTTGAGTTTATCTTTGTGTATGGTGAAAGAGAGTGGTCTAGTTTCATTCTCCTGCATGTGGATGTCCAATTTTCCCAGCACCATTTATTGAAGAGACTGTCTTTCTTCCAATGGATAGTCTTTCCTCCTTTATCGAATATTAGTTGACCATAAAGTTCAGGGTCCACTTCTGGGTTCTCTATTCTGTTCCATTGATCTATGTGTCTGTTTTTGTGCCAGTACCACACTGTCTTGATGACCACAGCTTTGTAGTATAACCTGAAATCTGGCATTGTGATGCCCCCAGATATGGTTTTCTTTTTTAAAATTCCCCTGGCTATTCGGGGTCTTTTCTGATTCCACACAAATCTTAAAATGATTTGTTCTAACTCTCTGAAGAAAGTCCATGGTATTTTGATAGGGATTGCATTAAACGTGTATATTGCCCTGGGTAGCATTGACATTTTCACAATATTAATTCTGCCAATCCATGAGCATGGAATATTTTTCCATCTCTTTTTGTCTTCCGTGCACTTTAAAAAAAAAAAAAAACTGCTTGAGCCCACTTCTCTTACCAGCAAATAATTCCCTTTATTGCAAAACTCTTCAAAGCTGTCACTACTGTTTTCTCCAATCCTTCTCTCCCTATTTTCTTAAATCCAATCAGCCTTGTGATTCCTTCTCCACTGGTTAATGCCTCCCATAATGGTAAATCCAGAAGTCCATACTCAGCCATCATATAATGTGACCTATTATCAGCATTTGACCCTAAATGACATCCTGTCTTACTGGAAGCACTGAAAGGTTTTTGTAGGAAAGCTCTGAAGTTCAATTCAGCTTCAGACATGTAAAATTTTAGATGCATATTATTAGATAGCTAAAGGAAGATGTTAAGTAAACAGTGTGGAGTTCAGGACATGGGTCCAGCTAGAGATCAACACTGGGGAGTAACCACTAGGAAATCTATAATTAAAAGCTCAAAATTGATGCGATAACTCAGGGAGTGAACCCCTCAAATAAGCTGCATGCAGGTCTCAGGGGGAAAAGGAATATACAGTTCAAAGAAGGAGGGAAAAGACAGAATGTAGAGAATCATGTAGGAATGGTGAGAACATTGGGAAGTCAATCAAGGTTCAAATGGAAAAACATTTTAATCATCAGAGTTCCAGAGGAGTTGGGGAAGCTAGCCAGATAGCCACATGAGGCCGTCTTCTGTGTGGAGAAAAAAAACAAAAACAAAAACAAAAACAAAAAGGAGGAGGGATTATACCTCCCAGGATCTGCATATGATGGGGTGAGTCAGGGGTAAGGTACAAGGGCTCAAGGAGGTAGATGAGATGGAGAATAAGAGACAAAGGAATGGGGTAGTATATGTGAGTCCTGGCCTGGGACCTCTAAATATCTGTATCAAAGTTACCAAGCTACAGAATGTTAAATGTGATTGGGTTTTTAAGGAAAATAGAGAAGAATCAGGTTCTGTTTCTGGGCACAATATAAGTCTAAGAGGGAGAAGGCCATGGTGACTCAGACCTGTTGGAATAAAAGCACAATAAAGGGAGTTTGATGATCTCGAGTTGGGGTAAGTTGGGGTGCACTTTGAGTTAGCCCAGATTTTAGAAATGGAGTCAGGCCAAGGGCAGAAAGGTTTACATGGCATTCAAGCTGTACATATATTATCTCATTTAATGTTTACTTATATGTATATAATGCTCGAACTATTGTCACATTTTACAAATAAAGAAAAAAATAATGAAGTCATGTCAGTTGCCCTTGTTCATCTAGCTAATTTACGGTCTGCTGGGACTCAGATCCAGGCCTTGGTATTATAAAGGCTAATATATGTTTCTCTTTCATTATGCTTTTCTCTGATAACTGATCTCAATAATCAAATGCAAAAAAAAAAAAAAAACCAACATAGCCAACCATTCACATAATTCAACTGAATTATGCTGACCATCCAGATAGTTAGAAATAATTCAGGCTTTTCTTTTTTAATTCAAATATTATTAACCTACAGTGTTAGGTTAGTTTCAGGTATATTACATAATGATTCAATAATTCTATACATTACTCAGTGCTCATCACGGTAAGTATACTCTTAATTTCCATGAGTTAAGTTTTAAAACCATTTATCTCAACATTTGGAAGGCTGAAGTCTTTTTCATTCTTCTACTCCACATATTAGGGGTCCCTTCAGAAACGAGTTTAAAATTCATGATATCCAGACTATGGATTGTGTTATTCCACCTACATATTCCACCGTTTTAAGTAAAATAGATGCCAACATTTAAAAATCACAAAAATTTATACAAATATCCCAAATTCTAAGTCATCTTGAAAAATCAGAAGATGGCACAATACTTAACCTTTATTTTCAAAGTGAAAGAATTGACTAGTGGTAGGGGCACCTGGGTGGTACAATTAGTTAAGCATCTGACTCCTAGTTTCAGTTCAGGTTGTGATCTCAGGGTCATGTGATGGAGTCCTACGTCACACTCAGCACAGAGTCTCCTTGAGATTCTTTCTCCTTCCACCTCTGCTCCTCCCACTTATGCTCCCTCTTTCTTCTTTAAAAGAAATAAATAAGTCTAAAAAAAAAAAAAAAAAGAATTGACTAGTGCTGAATCTCAGGCATTCATTTACAAGGGGTATGTGTCCTCCACAGTCCTATCCACTTCCTGTAGCAACAACTAGTTTATTCTTTCATGTCCTGCCTAGCCCCTGTAAGTGTCAAAGTTTATAATTCCTGCCTCAGACACAAGACATATCCCATGACTACTTCATTCCTCCAAAGAGCTCAAAATATAGTTAAAAAAAAAAGTAACGACCTGTGTTCAAAAACTTAAGTGAGCTAAGTAATCTTTCAGTCCCCCAAACAAGTGTACTTTCCCAAGAGAAACTCAAGAAGCAGATATAGGTCTCAAATCTGTTGCCACTAAAAGCAGAGAAAAAATATTTAAGATTTTTTTCTCATTAGCTGGAAAAATACAAATAAGCATTGCATAAGTAGATTGCACCTTGGCACTGGGGTGACTAATGGGGGTTTTAGTTCCTAAGACTTCTCCAAGATGGGAATACTATAGGCATTTATATCCAATGTGAATACCATTTATCTGCCAGACATGGAGCATGTATGCCAAAGTACTTAAGGTCATCCTGGAGAACTGCCATATTGTTTTCATTTCTGTTTTGAAGGACAAATTGAGAGTGTACCCACCTAATAGCAAATACGCTTATCAAATGCATATTCAAAACAAAACAAGAAACCCTAAAGTTATTTTTCTCCTGGGACGCCTGGGTGGTTCAGCAGTTGAGCGTCTGCCTTTGGCCCAGGATGTGATCATGGAGTCCTGGGATCAAGTTCCGCATCCAGCACCCTGCATGGGGCCTGCTTCTCTCTCTGCCTATGTCTTGCCTCTCTCTGTGTGTGTGTCTCTCATGAATAAATAAAATCTTTAAAAAAATTACTTTCCTCTTGAATTTGGTACACCTTTACTGCATCTATAGACATTGTGAATAGCAAGATGAAGGGGAAAAGGGGGAGATAAGTAGTATTATTGCAGAGATTAGAGTCGGAGGGTGCTTAATAAGTCTACCTCCTCATTGGTACAAATGGAAAAAACCAGGCTAGAGGCGATAGACATTTACTGCCTATGGTCACTCAGCAATTTAAGATACAGTTCAAAAGTTTTATTTCACTTTTAGCCACAACAAACTGAAGAGGAACCCTTGGGCTGAATGAATGGCAACCAGAATGAGACACATATCTGAAAAATAAGGAAAAGCTGAACATGAGGTCTCTAAAATAGCAAGCCCCAGGGGTTGGTTTTATACCCAAAATCTATCTAGGTACATTAGGAGTAAGAATTTGAAGACCTCTGTTTCCTAATATTAATCTCCATGTATTGGCCTCTCTCTTTTCTCTTCCAATATGAATTTTGATCCTCCACGGGATATTTGTTGTTTTAAGAGATATTTAAAAAAAAAAAAAAAAAAGAGATATTTAGTAACCTTTTTCTTATACTTTTGGGATACTGCCTAAAATCTTTTGGAGGGAAAACCTATCCTACACGGTGGGTAGAAATAATGAGGCTGATAATCAGGTTGTTCTGTCCTCTCTTGACAGTGGGATGGGCATATGACCTGAGGTTGGCCAATATAAACTCCTGTCTGATTTAACCAGTCTATAGAATAGGTTAGGTGACTACTCTCTGCCCAACTGGCCATGACATGGGGAACAGGGGTGGCACAAGGGGGCAGGGGACCACAAGGTCCTCGTGGAGCCATCCCTGACGTAGGATCTGTGGTATGACTTTACTCACAAGATGCTATGAGTGGCAGACAACATATCCGATGTTGCAAGATCCCTGAATAAGAAAGCAGGTTCCTAACCACCCTTCCAGTACTTTTTCCTCTGACCACTCTCCATTTACAAGGCCTCTCCAACATAATTCATCTTTTGAAAATAAGATCCAAGATATAATGAAATGTGTTTAAATTAACAATTCTCCTATCTAGGAGGTACAGGACTCTAATGAATAATTGGTATGCTGATTACTTAAACACCCGTATTCTCTTGTTAATCACTTTAATTACCACCTCCTGGATCTTCTGTGCAGCAAAAACACACACGCACACACAAAAAACCCTACCTCTCAGAGAATGATGATGCTTTCATGTCGAGTCCCAAACTTCTTTACAGAAACATTAGGTCTTAGATTACTAGACTAGATCCCATTTTTAAGGAAATATAGGATCAAAAGCACCCAAACTTACAAAGATTACAAATGAGGAAGGAAAACTTATTTTTAAAAATCACTCTATAAAAAATATATAGATCTGCCTTGGGAGTTTACTTAATCAGTCTCTACATAGGTGAGTTCATTTACTGGCTTCCTTCTGCATACAATGCTTATGAGAGCTTAGGACAGGAGAACAGGGTCTGATAGGACCAGCAAGTTTAACCCAGTGGGGA
Source organism: Canis aureus (assembly GCF_053574225.1). Lineage (NCBI taxonomy): Eukaryota > Metazoa > Chordata > Mammalia > Carnivora > Canidae > Canis > Canis aureus. The sequence continues at coordinate 55,862,941 of NC_135614.1, forward strand.
GAGTGGAGGCCAGTTAAGACAGACCCAACAGTCTGTGCAAGAGAACAGAAGTGAAGTAGAGAGCACAGATAGTAGAAGAATCGATGACAATCTGGTAAGACTGAATGAGAAGGGTGAAATTGGGAATAATGGTTGTGAAGGGCTGACATGTTTCATAAATGGAGAATCACTGATAGCTTGTAATCTACTAAATGTTATAGAAAAATAACTTTGAGAGGAAGTTGGAGGATGGTTCGAGGAAGGCAAAGCTGGGGGCAGGTGAGAGCATACAGAAAACTGTCTTAAGATCAGAAGAGAGATCTGTAGAACCTGAATGGAGAGAAGGGAACTATTTCAGAGATATTGCAGAACCAAAATGGGCTGTGTTTGGTTAAAGAGGCTTATAGTTGTTAATAGTATGAGTTTTGGAATCAGATGGCCCCAAATATAAGCTGAAACTCAGCCACTTACTAGTTAATGTCACACAAGTTATCTCGTATCTCTGAGCTTCCTCTTCCTCATCTTTAAAATGAAGACAATGTTATCTAGAGGATTAAATAAGCTAATGCTGTAAAGTGCCCAATATAATTAAAGCACAAACTAAATGCTCAATATTCACTGAGTACTGATATTATTACTACCATTATTATTACAAATATTGTAAAGAATCATTGATGGAGAGATGTCAGGGAAGATAATCTGAAAGAACTGTCTAGCTTGGAAGTCTGGCATATGATGGTGCCATTAATTGAAATACGTCATTAATTGAAAAAACTAACATTTATTGAAAGTTTGCCATACGTCAGGCAGTGTCTTAGGAGGTGATCTCTTTTAATATTTATAAGAAACTCGGTTATCATTATTCACAGAGGTAAAAACTGGAGAAGTAGCTTGAGTGAGACAGCTAATGGAGAAGCATGGAGAAGTAGCTTGAGTGAGACAGGTAATAAGTAAAGGAACATAGAACCTGAATGCCACCACTCGTGGAAGGCCAGGGAAGTTCTGAGGTAGGGTGAAGGGACTTTGGTGAGGGGAGAGAGGAATCAGTTTAACACGCTCAGAGACATGAAAATGAAGTAAAGCGGTAGTGAAGTTGGATATGCAGTGTGTTCATAAATCATTTTTCTACTCAAAAGACCAAGGAACAGAGAACATGAGATAGTAAAGCATGAAGAGCTATTGCTAGCAAAAGATTAATCAGAAATGCAGAAGTGTCTTAAAAATTACTTTGTAAGGCAGAAAGAAAATACAACCAGAATAATACAAGTTTGATTTCTGTGCAGCTTCTCAGGAAGCAATCCATGTGTGAAGGAGAGAAGTATCCTTATGATTCCATTCTCCCAACACTTGTGTCCCCAATGTCAACCGTGATATGCGGTCACAGCCCTAGTGTTGTTCCTTGAGCGGCAGTGTCTCAGTGAAATAAAAGAGGAACCAGGAACTTTCCTACCAGGACTGCCCCATCAGATTTCAGGTGGCAGAGAAAGGAAGAATGTGGCTTTCCTGCCAAGGGCTTCACCAGAGGTTTCTGGGAAATCTGCAGCCAGCATGTTCTATCTGGTTCTGAATGACAGAGCTAACTCGGCAGCTGCTTCTGAGGAGAACATCCGGAATCAGTGAGCCTTCCTACTGAGTGATTTGGCTGGTCCTTGGGCACACTCCCTGACAAAGCACTCACAGAAGGCTGAAGGGAAGCTGGAGTCTCAGCTGCTAGTCCTGGAAGCTTGCCTAATAAATCCCTTCCCACCCTGAACTTGTCTTTATTCTTTAATGCCTACATATTTTCCTTCCATCTTTAGTGCGGGAACATCCTTCTGTAACTATGCCCGGTAACTAGAATGTTTTTCTCTGGAGGAGAAAACATCTGGGTCATCTGCCTTGCCCATGACCTACTCACACTTTCTAAGTCTGTGCACACATGTGTGTACTTTCTCACACACACACACACACACACACACACACACCTCCACCATCATGTTTGTGCCAAATGAACCCATCTCTCTGGTTCTCATTGAACCAGGGACAGATACATGACTCAAGATCCATCCATCAGATATTCTAATCTGGGAATTTGGAATCTCTGGCTGGTGTGTGCTAATATGAACTGGGAGCCAATGGAACCATTTGGGGGAGCCCCTTTCAGCTCTAGAAAGAAAGATGGCAGGAAGCAGATACACACGGGAGGTGCAGATCTCCATCCAGCCCCTTCCAAGGACTAACTGAACTTCCTGCTTTTTTTTCAAGATTTTATTTATTTATTCATGATAGACACACAAAGAGAGGCAGAGTCATAGGCAGAGGGACAAATAGGATCCCTCTAGGGAGTTCCATCCCAGGAACCTGGGATCACAACCTGAGCCAAAGACAGACACTCAACCACGAATCCCTGAACTTCATGCTTTTAAATTGTATGAAATACCCCTGTATTTTTCCAATAAATTACCTCTTCTGGGACTAAGTTAAAATCAGCATCTGTTATTTATAACCTAAAAAGCCTCTACTAAGACATGCAGCAAAGGAATCTTATGTCAATGCATATATTGCTGGAAATGGCACTCTCCAGAAGCCCAAAATAAGGCAGAAATGAGGACTTTCTCTCTGTAATAAATTTGTAGGAAAAAATAATCATGATGATAAACAGTCATTTTTTTTTATTTTTCAAAGTATGCCTACAAATAGTTTACTCAGGACTGTTGGTGTGGCATTTCCAACTCTGCTCATAGATGGTGAAACAAAAGCACAAGAAAACACCCTCACCTATCCCAACTTTTCTGCATTCTTGGACATCCTAACACATCCATTCTGGAATAAGTGGGTTTGGACATTTATTGTGTTTTTTTTTAATTTTTATTTATTTATGATAGTCACACACACAGAGAGAGAGAGAGAGGCAGAGACATAGGCAGAGGGAGAAGCAGGCTCCATGCACCGGAAGCCCGACGTGGGATTTGATCCCGGGTCTCCAGGATCGCGCCCTGGGCCAAAGGTAGGCGCTAAACCGCTGCGCCACCCAGGGATCCCATTTATTGTGTTTTTGAGATGGACAGATCATTGATTATGAAAAACTAATCATCACTTATTCATTTCCTTTTTTGAAAGTAACACTGAAAGTTAAATTCCTCTGGACCTGCTTATAGCAAAAATGACACACATTCAAGTTTCCCATTCAGAGAGTGGTTGTTCATGTTGTCAAACATCAGAGCTGGCATTTAATACACAAAATTACTGGTTGCACACAATTCAAATTACAAAAAAATAAGCACTTCGTTCATAACATTTGCAAGAGCAAGAATGTATGCACCCTATCATCACTATTATTTTTTATTTGATCACACCTAGACATAATGCCACATCTCCTAACTCAATAATCTGTATATTTTCAAGTGGTTTCTCTTCACCTATCAACCACCCTTCATTCCCCACTTCCTACCTCACTTCTCTGGGCTTTCATAACACCTGATTTTTTATGCTTGCTTCTATGTCAACAAATATTATCTTGCATTAACATCTACTTAGCTATACAAGGTTGGGAACTTACTGAGAGCAAGATATTTGTCCTTTGTCTCTGCATTTTCAACACCTAATACAATGTCTAGTATATAAGCAAATATTAACTGTTTGCTGTATGGTAAAAAGGGGGCATATTTTATCCACCCAAATAAATTCCAAGTATGTCACTTTGGACGCTATGGATATAAATTCATGTTTATTAACTAAGTACATGCTCTTTCATCCATGATATGCATCTATGCTAGGCGCTGGAGGGGTCAGAAGGGAAAAAAAAAAAGCATAAGGCATTATTCTTACTTTGATGAAGGCTAGAGAGAAAGTACTTATATAAACCATGACTATTTTTCCTGAATTACTGAGATACAGCTGGCTAAGAAAAATTATATATATTTAAGGTATACACTATGAAGTGATTACCACAACCCATCACCTCACATAGCTACTCTTTCACTGGCTGTATGGTGAGAATGCCTGAAATCTACACTCTTCACAAATTTCAAGTGTATACTATATGACTACCTAGGATAGTCACCATGTTGTACATCACGTCTCCAGAACTTACTCATCTTATAACTGAAAGTTTATATCCTTTGAAACATATCAGAACTAAACTATCATCAGTAGTAGTATCAGCCTATTAATTGATCACTTCTTATATATTGGGAATGGTGTTAAGTTCTTTACAATTATTATTTCATTTTATGATCACAAGCTTCTACCAGATAGGTGCTGTTACTATTCCTGCCCCACAGATTGAGAAGCTGAGGTCCACAATGTTTTAGGTAATTTGCTCAAGATCACACAGCTAATAAGAGGCAGAACAGAATTGTGAACTCAAGTTCTATCTCTACAGTTAGTATCTACTTGATGCCAGAGAGAACCATGTCAGATCTAAGGGTATTAATTGTATGGAGAAGGGAAAGAGCAATGAAGCCCAATAAAGAAAACGCTTGCTATATATCTCAGAGTATTCAACCTGAGAATCTCTACTTAGACATAAGGCATATACACATAATATAAAATTGTAAGAGTTCTAAGCAATTTTTTCTTAAGGAAAAGCCCTTAAGTAACAGTACAAAACAGTTTCTATGGTAGTTGAAAGTTGATGATGAGCTGAATTTACTGCCAAAGGTTACATTGGAAGGCTCCCAGGCATCACAGCAGAGAATGGGGCAGGCCTTGTGTGGGATTTATTGTTCCTGAGGACAGCAGCAGCCCCAGCACCGCTAATCAGATCATACATCAGCAGAGTGATTACTGTTGACTCTTCCAGACACACAGAAAGACAAACAAGTGGCTTGAAAGTAAACGAAAGCCGAGCCTCTCAAGCTCCCTCATCTCGCACAAAAGAGCTATGAATCACCTTGGTAAAGGATTCATCATCTTTAGGTGTCACCTGGGTCATAACGGAGGTTTTTAGTTGTGTGCAGGATGGCTTAGATCAGAGATACAGAAAGCCAAGAAGAATAGGGCAATAACGGCGTTCAAAAGCTATTGGTGAGAGTGAATTCCCATTAGAGGCACATTTACATAAACTATGCAATTGGAGAGAGCACTGAAATAGGAGTCTAGAAATCTCGATTGAACTCCCATTTCTGCTATTAACTATCCTGTAGGATTCTGTTGAAATGCTCTGAGCTTCCATTTCTCCATTTATTAAATAAGTGGCTGGCTGAGGAATCCTTTAATCCTTAATTTTTAACTGGTATTAACTACAGGTAGAAGCATGTTAATTATGGAAATGCTGGTAAATTAAAAGTCAGGACACCTGGTCCTAGTCTGACTGCCTAACTAAGAACTATCCCTCTCCCCACCTGAGCCTCAGTCTCCCCATCTCTAAAATAGACATCTCATTAGATGGTCTCCAAAGCCTCTTTTAGCTACTGAGGCCTTTGACTCTATCTTTTAATCTCGGAATATGAACTTTTGGAAATACCAGGGGTGATCATTTTGCCTCTAAGAAGAATGAATCTTTTCTGCTTACCCAGGAGTCAAATAAAAGTAAAATTCTGAAATAAAAACAGCAGAAGGATAGATCAGGTTCAGACAAGACTAACAAACCTACGTGCTTATCCACAGGGGAAATGTATAGGCTGGATTTTCAGGGACAGAAACACACACACACACACACACACACACACACACACACACACAGATTTCTAAAACTTTCCTGGTGAGAATAGAAATGCAGGTTTGCTGACTGGAGTTCAGCTGTGTAGAATCACAAGGTCAGAGCAGAGCGCCTGGAAGAACTGCATGAGTGCGAACTCAAGCATAATGACACCATAAACACTTCTTTATCCCACCTTCTCCTTTCCTATAACATGGCATGCATATGTGCCCACCATGTGCGTGTATGTGCCTCATGTGTGTTTAAAGCATCACTGGATATCTCTGACTGACAGGTTTTGGCAGTGCTTTGTGACAGATTCCAAGTATAAGTGAGATAGGTGTTCGAGTATCAAAGTGAATTTTCAAACCTCCTAGTAAGTAGCAAAATTTAAGATTTATGCACATGCCATTATCCCCATATCTGTGGGAAACTCCACCCATTCAATAGTTAAGTCAAAATACCAGCTACTGCTAAGAGGATTCTAACTTCAAGAACAGTGTCTCTAAACATTTTTACAGCAATGGTGTTGCTGGAAACTTCAGAGGTACCTAGCACGTAGGGAGATTTCCATAGGCCATGCAATGTGCTAAACACATCTAGGCATGTTCTCATTAAATCCTAACAATCATCTAGAGGGTTGGTATGAACTTATTCCCATTTTAAAGGTAAGAAAACTGAAACCCAGAGTCATTCAGTTCATTGCTCCAGGACACACATGTTCTGCAGCAGGCCTGGCTTTGAACTGAGGTGTGGCTAATTTCAGAGGTCTTAAATACCATAGTTGCTATTCTCTTAGAGTCCCTTACAGTTCTCTTATTTGGTTGCTATACAAATCTGGATAAGTTACTGCAAAACTCCTAATTCAGCCTTTCCAACAAGAAAATAGGTACAAAAAATGACGATAAAATCTCTTTGTCTTTCTTACTATAAAAGACAACATAAAATAAAAATTTAAATTAAACGAAACTATGCAATACCTCTGAGAGTAGAGGTAAACCTATTTCTATTTTAACACCTGGGTTTTCTAATCTATCAATTTGTTAAAACTTCCTTATTTTACAGAGTTGTGGTAAGGATAACATTTTTTAATGTGAAAATTATTTGGAAAATTGAAAAGCTATATCTAATTTGCTTTCATTATTTTCATCATCATTTGAACATAATAAGACAAAATGTAGTGGTTGGAATAGGAAAAATTCTTTTACTCCTATATTTAATTTAAAAAATATCTACCTTTGGGGTGCCTGGGTAGTTCCGTTGATTAAGCATCTGACTCTTGGTTTCAGCCCGGGACATGATCTCTTGAGTTATGGGAACAAGCCCCACACAGGGCAGCCCGGGTGGCTCAGCGGTTTAGCGCTGCCTTCAGTCCAGGACGTGATCCTGGAGACCCGGGATCGAGTCCCAGGTTGGGCTCCCTTCATGGAGCCTGCTTCTCCCTCTGCCTATGTCTCTGCCTCTTTCTGTGTGTGTGTGTGTGTGTCTATCATGAATAAATAAATAAAGTTTTTTAAAAAAAAAAGAAGAAGCCCCACACATCCCACTCTGAGCTCTATTTGCTTGGGATTTCCCCCCTTCCCCTTCCCCCTCCTCCCCCATTGCACTAGCGCCCTTCCTCTCTTCCTCTCTTAATAAATAAAATCTTGAAAAAGAATTAAAAATATCATCCTTCAAAACGGTACTTCACATGATAAGGAACTTTTGAAACCAGAAACAGTGTTTTTTGCAAGAAAGAACATTTGTGGGCAGCCTGGGTGGCTCAGCAGTTTAGCGCTGCCTTCAGCCAGGGTGTGATCCTGGAGACCTGGGAACGAGTCCCACGTCTGGGTTCTGGCATGGGGCCTGCTTCTCCCTCTGCCTGTGTCTCTGCCTCTCTCTCTATCTCTGTCTCTCATGAATAAATAAATAAATAGTTAAAAAAAAAAAGAAAGAAAGAATATTTGCATCCAAAGGAAATTCTGTGATTACTTGATTGTCTCAACCCCCCACCTCTGAAGGGTAGACTTGGAGGGCATAACACCTATCAGCAGAAGCTGTCAGAAAATATTTTCCATCACATCATTTTGACACTGACAGTGATACAACCAGCAATGCCTAACTCAGAAAGCAGTGAGCATTCGTACCCATTTCACAGATGGAAGCATGGAAAATCCACTGCACAGAAAGAGAAATCACTCCAGTATAGGAAAGGAGTAGTTTATAGTTTCAGAAATAAAGCTTTCTGTTTTATATATTTAATTAAATACATGCCACATTCTCAGGGCATGATCCCAGGGTCCTGGGATCAAGTCCCACTCTGGGCTCCCTGCAGGGAGCCTGCTTCTCCCTCTGCCTGTGTCTCTCTCTCTTTGTGTCTCTCATAAATAAATAAATAAAATCTTTTAAAAATTAATTAATTAATTAATTACATGCCACATTCATGAGTTCTGACTTTGAAGGTTATACACACTAGGACATTTGATAGTTAGAATGGCAAGTATACAAGTTTTGGCTAGAAGCCATGTAGTTTTTACAGTAGGAGAGAAAAGATTAGTGAATTCAATCTGTCTAGCCTCCAGCCTCAAAGACTTTTTCTAAGTTTTGCCAATGTAGTGCCTGATGATCATAGCTAGTTCCCTGTGAGTATTGAGTGGGTTTGGCTCTTCTGTGCTGTGAAATGCAAAACATACATATCTTCAACTTAATGACAAAAACACAAACTCAATTTTGTATCTTAATAGTCACTAATAAACTCAAACCATCAAGCTTGCTAGAGGTGGTAAAAATTAAGAACATGTTCTTCGGTTTAAAGTATAAAATGAGGCTCAATATTGAACTTGCTTCTTACCTCCTCAAATATGACAGAGTCCATTTTTATATATTCTCGTATGACTATTTTAATTCTACTGGATCTGAAAATAGCACCCGAGATTTAATATGGGTTAACAAAATCAGACTCCTATGCAACATTGTAACATTAGTTAGCAAATTTAAGTCCTTTCTTCCTTTAGTCTACTATCCTCTACATGGCAACATCCTTCAGGGAGGCTGGACTACCCCCCTAGATGCGGAAAGAAATCTTGATTATTCCAAGCCAGGCAGAGCGCTTTTGTTCTCCTAGCAAAGCAACTGCTTTAAGGCATGGACTGGTGACCCAATTTTGACCAACAAAATATAAAGCAACATCTTTTTGAGGACTTCTGGAAATAACTTTTCAGTTTGAATAAAGAAAAAAAATACTAGATGCTCCAGTTTTCTAATTGGCACTGGTTTTCCTTTGCGTGTTTTGAACTGCTTTGAACTTGGCAGCCAACATAGGAGGACATGCCAACATGCTAAGGATGGTAGAGAGGAAAAATGGAAAAAACCTGGGTCCATGGTAACTCACTTTACTGCTGGATTAGCCAATTTTGGAACCTGTCCCTAGACTTCTTACAAAATGGGATAATAAATACTCTTTGCAGTTTGTCTTTTTGATTATTTGTTTCAGTTACTTGCATCCAAAAGAAACTGAACTGCTACCAGCTTCCATTTCCACACTAAAAATTCCACTTCTTAAATAAATAAATAAATAAATAAATAAATAAATAAATAAATAAATATTCCGCTTCTGCCATAAGCCCACTGCTGAACATACATAGTCTCAAATTAATTCAGAGCCACCCACATCCATGGGTTACATTATATAATCCGTTATATTACAAGACTGGGGAAATATGGGGTCATTGAAGATACTATGTTTTAGTAATTGTCCCTTGTCTGCTAAATGAAATGTGATTCTAACTTTTTTAAGGTACCAGGAAAGACAAATAGTTCTAGAGAGAGTTTTTACCTCAACACATATATTCTACATAACAACCCCTTTGAATGGCTCTACTGCTTACTGTCATCATCAAGGTTCTGAGAAGTCTTGCAGCAATAAAGCCTAATTAACTCTACTGTGCTCAAGCAGAGGTGTGTTTCCCAACCTCATTTAATCACAGAACTCTTTTATCCCACATAAAATGTATTAATTGACTGAGCAGGATGAATGCTGCTCAAAACAGTTTGAGAAGCCTTAACTTACCCCAAGAATTTTTATATAAGTACATGGGAACAAAAGGTATTGAAAAAACTTTACCATTTAAGCTTGCCTAGTTGTAGTAAAAAATGTTTTTAAGTTTTTAATTGTAGGGATATCGGGTGGTTCAGCAGTTGAGCGTCTGCCTTCGGCTCAGGGCTTGATCCCGGAGTTCTGGGATCGGGTCCCGCATTGGGCTCTCTGCATGGAACCTGCTTCTCCCTCTGCCTGTGTCTCTGCTTCTCTCTCTGTGTCTCTCATGAATAAATAAGTAAAATATTTTTTTAAAAAGTTTTTAATTATAAGAGTAACTCACAATTATTGAATGCTTACTCTGTCTGGACTGGGCACCATCAGAAACATTTAACTCATCAATTGCAGATACTGTTATAAACCTGACTTCACAGATGAGAAAAGTGAGGCACAGAAAATCAACAGGCCCTGTGATGCTCTAATTTACATCACTCACCCTCTTCACAGTTCCTGAAAAGAACTTTATCTTAAACTTAAAACTACTAGCCAAATCCTATTGCTAGACATGCGTTCCTCTCACTGACTGAAATTGGCCATGAGTAACTTGGCAAACCCCATGAGAAAGCTATGTGGGAATTCAGTGTCAGCTAGCATCTTAAAACATAGGTTGATGGCCTCAGGATGTGGGAGTGTTGATATGATCGGGAGACACTTCTAATTAAAGACACAGTTGGATTTAATTTAATCCTGGCACAAACAGCCACAGCCTCCCTCTTAACAATATTTGCATTTACAGAAATCCTTTGGGATTCTTTAGGCTTTAATTTTTTTTTAAGCCCATGAGACCTTGGCAGATCATTCACAAATGAAAGATCATCGAAGTTGAGGTTTTCTGAGCGTCTGAGTACAACCATAAGATTCTTGAAGACAGCGAAAGATTCCAGAATGCTGACTGTATAGTGGTCATAAAAATTAAAATTTGTCTTAGATTCCACTGTTACATGTTTTTATCAAAATCACTCAAACTAGTATATCCTTTACCTAGTATTTTCACATAACTGTTATGCAGAAATAAATCTTATTTAAGTACAGTGAAGACCATACAAAGAATATCTGTGTCCTTAAAATGTCTTTAAAAAATGTTTTTAAGGATTTTATTTATTTATTCATGAGAGACACAGAGAGAGAGAGAGAGGCAGGGACACAGGCAGAGGGAGAAGCAGGCCCCATGCAGGGAGCCGGCCGTGGGACTCGATCCCGGGTCTCCAGGATCACACCCTGCTCCGAAGAAGGCACTAAACCACTGAGACACCTGGACTGCCTCTTTAAATATTTTTATTTTATTTATTTTATTTTTTTAAAGATTTATTTATTTATTTATGATAGACCTAGAGAGAGAGACAGAGAGAGAGGCAGAGACACGGGAGGAGGGAGAAGCAGGCTCCATGAAGGGAGCCCGACATGGGACTCGATCCCAGGACTCCAGGATCGCGCCCTGGGCCAAAGGCAGGCGCTAAACCACTAAGCCACCCAGGGTCCCCCTCTTTAAAAATTTTTAATAGCCTCTTATCGTTTGACTAGCAATCAAGTGACAAAATGTCATTTTAATATTCTAAAGTAAAACCTACATGGCCAAACACGGAGTGGGGTATCCGCCCAAGGATTCATATTATCACAGAGGACATTAAGAAAGATGGCTAAGTTGTAGATGAAAACAAAAAAAACATAACTTTTAATAAAATGTAAATTTTTTTCTAAGGTCAAAAGGTTTGGCTTAGGAAGTGCATTACTTTTCAAATTCTAAAAATGTCTTTCACACAAAGCGTTATTAAGGCACTTCAGAAAGAAGGTACATTTTACATAAATACAACCTCCATTCATGTGGTGCTTTTCAATGTGTTCTGCGGGGTGTTTTTTTTTTTTTTATTTTTAAAAAGTGCGATACTGTTCCTAAAATGGGAAGGTATACAGATGTTCTTAGACTGATGTCATTCCAAATATAGAGAGGGATGAAGTGTTCTTATCCATGTCAGCCTCAAAACATCTCTACAAGTCAAGCTGGAGGCTAGGGATGGTGTGGAGATCTTCAGACCTAGTTTGCAGACGATGTCTAATATGCTTTCAATTTTTATTCGCCCATCAATCCTTGGAACATTGCAATAATGTGTATTCCTTATTAGTCACATCTCTCCAACCCTATAGGGCCACCCCAAGTGTCATCAATTTATCACAGACAGCGGTGGGTGTTAGGAGATCCTGCCCACTCCTCAGAGGCTGTGACAGATGTGTCACAGGACCGCCAGACATGCCTGCCTCTGGCCCGGGAAACTGCCATCATGGCTTTGAAGGGGAGGTAAAAAAGCCATTAATGACTTAAAAAGAAGACAAGCCATCTTGACTAAACTCTAAATTCTGGTTAAAAATAATACATTGGTGTCTGAGAATACAGAAACATCTTTAAATTGCCACAGCGTGGTGGAATGGAGATGGAGATCTAGAGAAATACCACAAGTTTTGCAAAAGTCCTTAAGAGCAAATGTACCAGGTTGTCAAATCTGATAGAAGTTTCTCAAGTTAAATGTTCTACGAAGTGCTCGTTTCTAGCACTCTTATTTACATTATTTGGATTTTTTAAAAGAGATCTGTTGAGTTATAATTGACATAAACTAAACCACATATATTCCAAGGGTGGAGTTTGGTGATTCTTCACATACATTCATGCCACTTCACTTCCACAATGAGGATGATGAACACGTCCATCAAACCCAATCATTTCCTTGTATCCCTCTGTAATCTCCCTTTCCTATCAATCCCCAATCACCCACTTTCAAACCAGGTAATCACTGACACGAATTAAACATTTCTATAGGTTAACTTGTATTTTCCCCTATTATATATAAAGGGAATTCCACAGTATGTACTCACGTATTTGTCTGGCTTCTCTCAGTGATCATAAGCATTTTCATTTTCATCCACAGTGTTGTGTGTATTAATAGTTTGTTCTATTGCCAACAAGTTCTCCATTGTATGGATATATCACAATTTGTTTATCCATTCATCTCTTGCTGGGCCTTTCTGTTGTTTGCCGGTTTGGGCTACTACAAGTAAAGCTCTCTGAATATTCATGTGGACATATGCTTTCTTTACTCTTGGGTAAATACCTAGCGGTACAATGGCTGGGCCATATGCTAAGTAAATGTATGTTTAACTTCTTAGGAAACTGTTAAAGTCTTTTCCAAAACAGCAGTGCCATTTTGCATTCCCAGTGGTTATGAAGGCTTCCAGTTGCTCACATGTTCAAAAATACTTGGTATTTTCACTTTTTGCCTTTTTTTTTTTTTAAACTTTAGCCTTTCTAGGGATATGTAATGATGCTCCTTGTGGCTTAAATATGCATTTCCCCCAATGGCTAATGATATTGAGCACTTTTTTTACATGCTTATTTTCCATTTGTGTATGTTCTTTGGTGAACCCTGTTTAAATCTTTGTCCCATATTCATTGATTTGCTTTTCTTATTGTTATTGAATTGTAAAATTTCTTTACCTAGTCTAGATACAAGTCCTTTGTTTGATACCTGTTGCACAAATATTTTCTCTCAGTCTGTGTCCCACCTCTTCATTTTCTTAACCATGCTTTTTCAGAAGAGCAAAAATGGTTTTCTTCTCTTCTTTTATACTCTTTAACTTTTTTGTATCATATTAAAATTTTTTTGACAAACCCAAAGTCACTAAAATGCTTCTCCTTTTTCAAGAAGTTTCTAACAAATCCAATAAGTTTTGTTGTTGCTATTACTTTTAATATATATTTGTACTCACACTGTGGTAAATTGTTAAAAATGTTCTTTCCTTTTTTTTCATATCATCATGAAAATGTGTTCCTACAATTCAGTTAGGCCAGAGGGTGATGTTCATTTTTAATAAGATCAGGAGTGTTCCTCTCCCCTTCTTTTGAAAACCTAAGGCAGAATAAGAAGGAAAAAATGCGCAACATTGTATAAAACATATATGGTCACAGAAATTGCTGTGGGATTCCAAGAAGCCTCCTGCTGATAGGAGCAATGGGGTAAATGTTCAAAGAAGTCTATGGTATAGTGAACTATTTCCTTGCAGTGTGTTAGGATGATATAAAAATTGATCCTGGCTGAAAAGAAGAACAATTTTAAAGATTAAAAATAGATGCCACATTAAATTTTCCAAGATGGTATTTAAAACTGAAGACTAAATAATTTAAAACTTTGGATGAGTTGCTTCCTCTCTTCCTTTTAGAAGTACTTTTTCCCCCGGTGAGTCATAAAATTATAACTGCAAAGTGATATGCTTTTTTAACCTTTTAAGAGATGTGCTTTTACTGAAATACAAATATTATGTGTATATTCTTTTAGTAATGACTTTTCAAAGAGAAATGGTGGTACATGATTTAAAAAGAGAAAAGAAAAAAAATAAAAAGAAAGAAAATAAATTAAAAAATTTAAAAAATTTAAAAATAAATAAAAAGAGAAAAGAATAGGGCCACCTGAGTTAGGAATAGGGCTCATTCAGTTAAACTTGGGACCCTTGATTTCCGCTCAGGTTATGATCTCAAGGTCATGAGATCAAGCCCCATGTCAAGCTCCATGCTGGGTGAGAAGCCTGCTTAAGATTCTCTCTCTCCCTCTCCCTTTGCCCCTCCTCTATCTCATGTGAGCACATGCACACTCAGTCTCTCTCTCTCTAAGAAAAGAGGAAGGAATAGTATTTCAATTAAATTTAATGAAAATGTTATTGGTTTCCTACTATAGTTATACCCAAGTGATATGCAAAACAGCAATGGTGGCCATGAGATAGAGAGCTGAATGATGAATAAACTCTGCCGTTAAAAATATTAACTTCTCACAGGTGTCCTGTTAGTTGAAAAGATGTATGTCCTCATGTATACCACTGCATCTAATGCAAAGATCAGGAAATGGAGAAATGATTTGTACCTGGAAGCAATAAATATTTATATCAAGAGGTATTAGAAAGTTAGGATTAACAAAGCATAACTAAGGTTTAAGGATTTGAGGTTTAAGGATTACCTCAAAAGTAACTAGGAGGAGCTTGAACATGAAGTACTGGATAAAGGGACCAAATAAAGAGTTCTTTAATTATATGCAAGGTGTCAATGAAAACTAAGCATGACATACTCCATGAGCCATTGTGCTAGAGCCTGTATCAACAAGGATGGAGAATACACTAATAATTGTCCTTAGAAGATTAGCCAGACAGTAGTAGAAAAAAATGGCTCAGAGAAATGAAGGAATAAAGCAGAGAAATGTTTGCAGAAAGTTGAGTATGAAATGAAGAGAGACCAGGCTAGAGAGGACCAATGGAAATAGGGGGAAAAAAACCAACCAGGTAACTCAGAGGTATTTTAAGGATGCACCCTGTGATTCACTGTATGCTCCATAATTACAGGAGCCACATTTTCCTTATTCATCTTTGCATCTCCAGCAAGTAGCACTATGAAGTACCGAATAAATGAATATTACCTGTACATTAAAAACACTACTGTTCAATCCACAATTATAGCCAGAGCTCAAAACTCCCCTCTCAGTAAATGATAGAATAGGTAGAAATCAGTTATACTATAGAAGACACGAACAATGCTATAAACCGACCTGACCTAATTAATATTTATAGAACATTTCATCCAACAATAGGAGAATACACTTTCTTCTTGAGGGCACACAAAACATGTACCAAGATAGACTGTATTTGGGCCATTTAAAGATCTGAATAAATTTAAAGGGATGCAAGTCGCACCAAGTATATTTTCTGACTAAGAATTCAATTAATAACAGAAAGGTAACTGAAAGTTCCCCAAATATTTGGAAATTCAATTGTATATTTCTAGATAACTCTTTATTAAAAAAAAGAAATTGAAAATAAATTTTAAAAGTAGCTTTAGGGATCCCTGGGTGGCGCAGCAGTTTGGCGCCTGCCTTTGGCCCAGGGTGCGATCCTGGAGACCCGGGATCGAGTCCCACGTCGGGCTCCCGGTGCATGGAGCCTGCTTCTCCTTCTGCCTGTGTCTCTGCCTCTCTCTCTCTCTCTCTCTCTCTCTCTCTCTGACTATCATAAATAATAAATAAAAGAAAAAAATTAAAAGTAGCTTTAGGGGTGCCTGGATGACTCAGTTGGTAGGTGCCTGCCTTCTGCTCAGATCATGATCCCAGAGTCCTGGGATCGAGTCCCATGCCAGTCTCTCTGTTCACTGGGGAGCCTGCTTCTCCCTCTCCCTCTGTCTGCTGCTCCTCCTGCTTGTGTTCTCCCTTTCACACTCGCTCTCAAATCAATAACATCTTTTTTTTTAAAGCAGTTTTAAATGGATGAAAAGGAAAACCAGTGTGTCACAATTTGTGGGATACATCCATAACAATACTGAGAGGGAAATCTATAGCACAAAACACCTACATTAGAAAATAAAGGTCTCAAATCAGTGACCACAACTTCCATCATTATGAACTAAAAAAATCAGTAAACAATACCAAAGCAAACAGAAGAAAGAAAATAGTAAGAAAATAAATTTTAAGAGGGCAAAAATTTAATAAGCAGAGAGCCAACAATGGTGCAACTGCTTTGGAAAAAATTGTCAATCAGTTCGTTAAAAAGTTGAACACAGAGTTACCATATGAACCTGCAACTGTAATCCTAGGTATACATCCAAGAGAAATAGAAACATGTCCACACAAAAGCTCATATACAATTGTTCACAACAGCATTATTCATAATAGGCAAACATGGAAACAACCCAAATGTCAATAAGCTCGTAAATCGATAAATGAAACATGGTATATCCATATGATGGAATATAATCCAGTCATGACAAGGAATAAAGTACTGATAACTATTAAAACATATGTGAACCTTGAGAATATCATACTAAGTTAAAGAAGTCAATTGTACAAGATTACATACTTATAAATATGTCTATACAAAATGTCCAGGCAAATCTAGAGAGACATGAAGAAGATTAGTGGTTGCCAGGGGCTTAGAGTGGGGAGGAAAGTGGGGAGTGATGACTAATGGGTATGGAGTGTCCTTTTGGGGTAATGAAAATAGTTGTACAACTGTGAATATACCACTCAACTCTACACTTTTTAAATGAGTGAACTGCGTGTGTTATGTGAATTAAATCTTAATCTGCTATATTAAAAATAATACATAAACATGCTTAGCAGGCAGTGTTTGTTTCTTTTATTCCCCCATTGTGACCTATATTATTAGGTAGTTTTGCCTGTTTTCAGCCATCTCCCAGTGATATGTTTTACAAAAGAACCATTACTAGGAATTGCCCAAAGAGAGAAGCTCAGAAACTCGTGAGCTCTAGCAGGAAACCACTCATCACTTACCATTCGGATTTGCCAATATGTAAAAATATGGCCACATTGTAGGAGTGAGGATAAATAAGAGTACCTCACACTTGTGTCATGCTTCCAATATAGAACATGGACCTGATAATCCAAAAGGTCTTTTTCAGCTCCAGCATCTTACAAGTTTGGAATGCCATTTAACCTCACAACAACTCCAAAGAGAAAGCAGGTTTATATTACTATATGATTGCTGTCATTTAACAATTGGTAAACCTGAAGCTCAAATACTTGAATACATATTTAGTCCATAAATCTAAGGAAATCATTGATACTGCAAGTTGATTTGCAGGCAATCCTATGGTTAATGCTATTTAATTTATAGGCCAAAATGAAGGTCAAGATGTATAAATATGTTTTCAAAGATATATGGAAATAAAGATATAAGCAAAGATTGACTTCATTAATGATCTAGAATGTTTTCTTAAGCCTTGGTTTTAAAAAGTAGAAAATCACTACTGTACAGATGATTTTGTCACTAGCATTAGAAGCCAAACATGAATGCAAACTTCTCTTTGTGATCATGCCTTCATTTGCAAGCCCCACCTCATAGGGAGAGTCCCCAGACAACAACCTCATCAGTCCACTACTCCTTCATTTCTCCCTAACAATTCCGTCATGTCACAAAATAAGGTAGTCTGAACTCATCTTGTATTGTCTTGGCTTGTCTCTTTTTTTCTTTCCTTTGTTACTATAAATGCATAATACCTTAGGCTTGACCTGCCTTTATAGGTTCCCAAATGCCTCTCTCCAAAAGAATATAAAGTCCATTGTAGAGTCTGGCAGGAGGCAGTGCTTTATAAATCTCCAGTATACAGTAGAGAAAATACATCCCTTTAAAGTTTAAAGATTCCCCCCCCCCACAAAAGATACTTAGAGAAAAAAGCTCCTTTTAAAATCCTTGCCCTGTCACTTCATTAATATTTATAGTTTCTCATATGCTGGTGGCTACTCACTGGGTATCTGAGCATGTTTCTACTGTAAGGGGCAATTTTCCCCCAGCTCTGTCATGGTCAATATTCAAATAGTATTTCAATATTCTACTCAATGGGTTTACAGTCCTTGAAGATATCTAATTGCCTTTGGTTCTTCTTTCTAAAATATTTTGTTTTATTGTGATCTTCCTTTGGACTCCACTTGCTAAGGAATGGGTCTATGCTCCCTCTCCAACCTTCTTACCTCCTGCCTCTTGGGATTTCAGGTTCTTCGTGCTGACAGAGTGCTGGACAGCATGAATGGGAAATGAGCTTTTGCTGGCTGCTGCCCACCGGGTTCCTCTGTGCAAACAAGAATATGGTGCCCATCCCCGTGGTTGCCATGGGCCGGCAAGTGCTCAGCCTAGTGAGCAGAGTAGGAGCAAGACTCAGTATCTCTCACCGCCTCAAGCAGGTATCCCTGGGTAGAACATACACACAACTTTCACAAAGGCCTTGCAAGTGATCACCACCCACATCTGTCTGCCATTCAGCCATCCTTCCCAAAAGCCTTGTATAGCATCTGGCTCCATTCAACCCCTACCCAGACTCCAATTGCATCTACAACCTGACCCAGGCTGAAATCCCATACAGAGTAGCCCCTGGCCTATAGGTACCTCTCTCTGCAGTCCTGAGTACAAAACAGAGGTTCGGTAGGTAAGAAAGGATCACACATTTTGTCATTCAAGTCTTACTTTTGTTATCTATATGACTTAAAGCCATCTCCCCAGCCTCTCTGAACCTAGGGTCCCTTATCTGTAAAACTGAGTGAGGAACCCCTATCTCACCATGTTGCAGAGAATAAGTGAGAAGTTGTATGTAAAGAGTTTAGCACATGCCTAGAGCAGAAAAGACTCTCAAAAATGGCAGTTGCTGTAACTCTCATGCATGTTATTTTTAAGAACATTTATTGATGGATAAACTGCCAAAAATCAACAAGATATTTCCTCTACTGAACTTGTTGCCATAATAAGGCACTTTGCCTCACCAGCATGGCATTCTACAAAGCTAAAATTCTTGAAGCCCAAAGGACAACTGTGAATGGATATTTAGAAGTCTCCAGCTCAATTGATCTGTTAACTCTGAATTCAGGCTTCTTTCCAAAGAAATCTGACATTCGTAGCATAGGAAGCTCGGAAAGAATTTTCACCTTGATTCTCTAACATGCAAATCCTTAGACAGGTATTTTTTTTTAACTCTTTGTGAGTCAACATATGTTGAGGAACTACATGGGCCTTTAGTCAGTCTAGCAGCTCATATATACAGTATCTCATGTAAAATTCTCGACACCCTTGAGTCCTAGGCATCATTATTATCCACATCGCAGAAGTGATCAAACGGGGACTCAGAAGGGTTTTCCTTGTCCAAGGTTACACAGCTAATAAGTCTCATCGGAATTCAGCTTTTATTACTCTTAAAGAATTTTTTGCCATCACGCCACTACAATTTTCATCTCCATAAGATCCTGATTATACAGGCAATATCAGGTGCTAAGAGAGAAGTCCCAGGGGTAGAGCAGATAGGCACTAACATTCCTGAGTGGAGAAGCAAGACTCCTAATGGAAATCTTGGCTAAACTAAAGCATGTTGGAATGGTGGTAACTGACTTAGACATCTACCAAGTGAGGCTTAGAATTCTCCTGGGGAGGGAAGGCCCAACTGAGGATGGCTGAAATCAAAGATGTCCTAGAGGCATGTCGCCTTTGCTCAGGCAACCAAAGGAGTATCCAGTACACTGCTCCTGACTGGCGTAAGGACAAGATCTGATGGAGCTGTAACAACCTCTTGGAGATCTGCCCAGAGATTGGTTTCTGGGAAGGCAAAACTTTTACTCAGTTTTGAAAAACATGCCCAAGCTTTTTTCACAACAGATTTCATTTTATACATAAAGTTTGGATTTGGATTTGTTGCTCTAATTATGAGACCATTTCAAGTAACAGCAAATGCTGGATTTCATCATTTTCCTGGACTGCATTATGAACCTAAATCTTACCCACAACAGACCAGCCATGTTTTCAATGTTAATGGCAGTCCACTAACAGACCAGGAAAAGTATTTCATGGCGATGGCAGTTAATTCTCTTGGAACAGCATCTGGCATTACATGGTACTTAGATAAGTCCTTAATAAAAAATTTAGGACAAACCACTCAATACTTGGCAAAAGAAATGTACACGATGTACATTACCATTTTCTTACAAACACAGAGCAACCTTTAGATTTCCTCCAATATTCTGGGAAAAAAATTCTATTCAAAGTCTTTTGTATGTTGGCTGTCTCCCTTTCTTAACAGCAATGTTTTTGTACCTTAGCAATTATGTTGCATGCATTAAAAATATGATTAAATATGGGGCAGGATTTTAAAGATGTCAATAAGCTATAGTCTTCTGCATGTGTGTGTGTATGGGGGGGGGGTGTGAATTTGAAGATAAGACAATGTGTACTCGGAGGTATCATGTCCTAGGCATCATGCTAGAGATTTCAAATAAACTATCTCATTTCACTCTCACAACCATCATTCTCACACTCGTTGTAGGGATGGAAACTAACACTACAAGAACCCACTCCCCCAGGACATGGTGACTTATTAAGTTCTCCTTCTCCTTCCCCAGCCTCATCTTTCTTAAGTAGCTGCATCATCACATACATGATGTGTGGGTGCTAGAAAAGGCTCATGGTTCTCCCCCTTCTTCAGGGGCATTATGAGTCTGTTACATGTCCCGTAGCTTCAATCCACTGTCCTTGCCTTCCTCTCCCCTAACACAACTGTCCTGCTCTCATTGTTTCTTGCCTAGGCAACTGTCATTTTCTCCTAAGGAGACTTTCTAACTGGTGCTTCCACCCTCTGCCTCATCGTCCATGCTACCCTCAGGGCTTTCAGATCATAAATCTTGAGATGTGGGTGGTTCCCACTTAGGGGCAGAATAATACCCAAAGTCTTCTCAGCTTCACCTCCAGCCCTTTGTTCCCAGCCCTCCCTCAGCACCCCATGCCCTGGCCAACTGTTCTTAAACATGTTCACCTCTGGGTGAAATTTCCATCACAGCCTAGCTTCCTACCAAACGCCCCATGTCCTACACCTTTCTCTCAGTCCCCCACTCAACAGTACCATTCCTAGCTCACAGCAAATGCTCAAAACAGCAATTCCTCTTCTTCTTACCTTCTTACTTTGTTTTCCCACAGCATTGTGTTTATGATCCGACACACCATTAAATCACAGTTGTTCACTTACCTGGCTCCTCAGGTAGACAGAGATTCCAATCCAGGCATTTACCTTCTCATTGTCTAGCATCAGTTCAGCATATTACAGTCCCTAGTAAAGGTTTTTTTGAATAAATAATGACTTTTACAGATAGGTAGTACATCTTCAAGACACAAACATGGGCCCTGGACTTCCTGGACCACATTCTGGAGATACTTGAGCCGTGCAGTTTCAGCAATGGTCTCTGACAACAAACATCTCATTTGTATTGGAGACACTCATTCTACTAAAAGATTTTTGTACCAAAACATTATAATTCTGTAAATGAGGGCTCCAAATATCAAGAGGGATGTCACTTCGGTTGGCAATGAACAGCCTCACATACAATGTAGTAGTAGTTCACAACAAATGCCTCCATTGGGCTGCCCCCTCTGACTCCAGACATTTTGCTACCAGTGCCTCTGCATAGGTTGCAAAGCTAAATCAACAGCACACTATACTCCATCGCTACCTTTACATCCTGCTGAGAATATTTATCTGTTTTTCTGACCCTGCAAAGATTTTTGTCCCAGGTAATTTATTTTGAAAGCAACAATTGTGAAAATGGACTCTATTCATTCTGTTGATAGTGATAAGCTAAAATAATAATCGGGTGCAGCAACCTCTGGATTGAACCAGCAGAGATAGAACAAGGGTCACCTACAAAAAAGGCATCATCTTTGAGAGAATTTCAACAGGATGTTTTCACATGTCTACTCTGAAACCACTTTGGGTGTTTTGTTTTGTTTTGTTTTTTACATGGGAGCAGGACACCTGCGTGGTAGGTTTCTCAGTATTAAGAATTCAGGGCAGGTGGAGAAGGAGTCTAATGAAGTGAGGTTTAGGGCAAATATTCATTTTAAGATAGCCTTTACAAAGATGGAGCAGATGACATAATCATCAGAAAATACTAAAATTCCGGATGCTTCTCCTTTTCTGCCCATCATTAGACATTTTGGGGCTCCTTTTGGCAAGCAAAGTCATAAAAGACAGAAAGGGACATGAAAATCATGCTTACTAAATAACATACTCTTGTAAAGTCTCTGGCAAGGCATGAGGCAAAAGCAAATAATGTAAATAAGATTTGGGGAGTTAGGGGATCCCTGGGTGGCTCAGCGGTTTAGCGCCTGACATTGGCTCAGGGCATGATCCTGGAGTCCCGGAATCGAGTTCTGCATCAGGCTCCCTGCATGGAGCCTGCTTCTCTCTCTCCCTGTGTCTCTTCCTCTCTCTGTGTGTGTGTCTCTTATGAATAAATAAATAAAATCTTTAAAAAAAAAGACTTGGGGAGTTAATTATGATTCAGCAATGATGGTCAAGGAGAAATCAGGAGACAATTCACTGAGCCTAATGATTATAATACATACCTTGTACTAACAAACACTTCAAGTACTTGCATATGCCAGGCACTATTCTGAGCATCTTGTAGATATTAATTCACTTAACCTTCATGACAACTACGAGTTAGGTGATGTTATCATAGCCCCTATTTTGCAGGTGAGAAAACTGAGACACTGAAAGTTTAAGTAACTTGCCCAAGGTCACACAGCAGCCAGATGAAGAGCTAAGGTTCAAACCCAGGCCATCTGGCTTCACAGTCTGTGCTCAACCACTATATAAACTACCCCAGAATTCTTATGTTCTCTTCAGTTTTATGTTACATAGTTTATAGGCACTATGTTATTTCATTTTTTCGATCACTGTACAAGACAGGAGAGGTAAAACACTTGACAAAGGAATGTAGCTTTTAAATGGCAGAGTTGGTGCTCAGACTGGGTCTGACTCCAAAGCCCAGGTTCTAAACAACCACACTGTGCTATAACCTTAGATGAGATAGTATCCGCATATATCAAACTGGTATGATAACAGTGTTCCCGAGTCACAGTATCATGATACTGTGTCTGAAAAAATTAAAATCACTTCACAAATTGCAGAGCTTTACCCAAATGTAAGGAAAGGGTTGAGTGACAAAGAGAGAGGAAGCATCAGATGACTACGTTACACTACATCCATTCATTCATGCAACAACTGGTTCTGAGCCCCTACCATGTATCAGGCTGTAGTCTGGGTGCTCAGCCCCCAAGAGCGTCCAGAAATAATCAGCATGGTCTTTGCCCTTAAAAGTGGATGATGAAATAAGTAATTACCATATAAAGGGATAATCTAAAGTGCTGACATCCAAAGTCCCCTTCAACTCTGAGATTGACAACTCCATTTTAGCTTTATAACAAGAGATAATCTCCATCTTTCCTTAAGTCCCTGAGACCACCAGCCTTGCCAGGCTTTTTTTCTTTTTTTTTTTTATCCTTATTAGCCAATTCTAGTTTCTGTAGTAATTACTCTTCACTCTTCCTGCTGTTTCAGGAGAAGGGCCTGAAGTTGTTCCTCAACCTGCACCCTGTGTCCTGTTTCCTCCACCTGCCTCTCCCAGATCCAGCTCCCCTCACACCAACCTGTACATTTTTTCACTTCCATCATCAACCACATCATTCACATCCCCATTCAACTAACCCCAGCCTCCTCTCACAGAGACCTTCAGTTAATAATCCATGCCAACTTTAAGTTATTTTAGGATTTTTTTCCTTTTATGCACAAATCTCTCCCACAAGCAGTCCATTTTGCTACATTTATTTAGGCACAGTCCCCACTTCCTGCCATTTGCTTCCAACATCATCTGTCTGCTGACACCTCACATAAAGTCCCATGAAGCCAGTCTCCCTCAGTCCTCGTAGCTCTGACCTCACTGGTGAATTTTACACAGACCTTTTTGAACACGGCACATGCCTGGCTTTCCCTGAGATCTCATCAGGATGGAGGAGAGGTGCTGGAGTCAGAGGGATTGGGGGTCCAAGGCTAGCTAGACCAGCTTCCTAGTGGTACAGATCTTTATAATGTTTCTCTACTCCAATTTCTTCATCTCAAAAACCTCTTCTCCAAAAACTCTTCTGAGTCATGAAAGTGTCCTGACAATTCAATAACCCCCTGCATGTCAAGCCTGGCATATAATGAGATCTTGGTGTCAGCCTCTACCATTATTACCATCACTGATGTATGGTGATGGTGACAATGATGATAGCTACAGCTCCTGTGGCTGCTGCTACTACTGTGCATCTACCTTCAAGTCACAACCTCCTTCTCCTCAACTGGATCTTCTTTGTCCCTTCCTCACACCAGACATCCTCCATCATAAAGCTGTTGGCCACCCACTCTCAAGGAATCCACCTATACACTTACTATAACCTCAACACAATGCCACACACATGAAAAATAAAAAACACATTTTGAGAACATCTTTAGATAGCTACACTGACATCACCATGAGTTCACCATAACCATTAGCATACTCACCACCAATTTCTGAGAAATGTCGCACCTCCCCTGAAGCCTCACATTTGAAAGCTGGGAATCCCATGAGATCACTTTCCTCTGCATTTCCCCATTACTGATTGCTACACTCTGGGTGCTTTATCTGGGCTTTTATTTTTCTGATCCTTCTTTCTCTTTGACTGTGGTTCAAGCCATTACCACATACTGATTAACTGCAATGACCTTCAAGACTTTCTCTGACCCTGTTCTCTTTTCTTTGGTGAAACATCCACCAATGATGCTAGTTGAATGCTACTTTCATCATTGGGCTCTGTTTAAGAACTTAAAAGCTTCTCTCTTTTTTTGAGTTAAGATTAGACTCCTCACTCTGATATTCAGGTCCTCAATCAATTCATCCATCCTCCCTTCTCACTGTCTTTAGACATGCCCAATGAGGGGTACCTGGGTGGCTCAGCAATTGAACGTCTGCCTTTCACTCAGGTCATGATCCGGAGTCCTGGGATCAGGTCCCACATCAGGCTCCTCACAGGGAGCCTGATTCTCTCTCTGCACATGTCTCTGCCTCTCTCTCTGCATCTCTCATGAATAAATGAATAATAAAATCTTAAAAAAAAAAAAGAAAGAAATGGCCAATGGTGTTTCCACTTCAGTCTCCGTCTTTATCTGCCACACAAGCCATGCTCATTTCGGTCCTCGTTTACACTTTTTGAATTCTTCTTATCCAGATCACTGTGTCCTTCTGAACAATCAAGTTCATAATTCCTTTAAAGTTCTATGTAAATTATACTCCTGGGTGTGTAACCAGAGGGAGGGGAGCAGGGGGGACCAACTTTCCGGACTAACTTTGGGTCTGACAAGGCTTGAGTTAGAGTCCTCATTCTGCCTCTGACAACCCATGTGATCTGAGACAAGTCCCCTCACTTCTCTAGGGCTCAGTATCTTCATTTATAAAACACATACTGCACATAGCAGTTCTCAAGGTGTGGCCCCAGGCCCATGAGGCTGGGGGTTGGTGGCTGGGCACAGTATCCCCAGATCCTATCAAGGAGTCTTTAGTAACAAAACTACTGTATAATAACACAGAGATGTGTGTGCCTTTGTCATTGTGTTGACATTTGCCCTCAAAGTGCAAAAGCACAGGAAGGTAAAACTGCTGGCACTTCAGCCCGAATCTAGGTAGTGACAGCAAACTATCAGAGTAATTCTGATAGAGTAATTCAGAGTATTTCAGAGTAATTCAGTTGTATTCTCCCCACTTAGGGCTGAGAGAGAGAGAGAAGAAGAAGAAAGTTTTGTTTCACAAATGCTTTGAGTGAAGGCAGTAAATAGGATTAATAATACTAAATATGGACCCTTAGATGCTCATTTTTTAAATATTTTCTGTGACAAAATATATGGTACAGGAAGCACTTCCTCTGCCCACTGAAGTACAATGGCCATCCCAAGGAAAAGCATCTGGGCAACTGTCTGAGGTGCGAGGTAAACTGGCAGTCTTTTCCACAGACCCTCCTTTGCACTTGAAATAGAGTCTGGCGTGCCCTGAGACTTGGATATGTAGTAGAAATCTTCTTGCAAATGAAAGAAGCAAGCCTGTCACTTCAGGGAAAACAAATGACAACATTCATTACCAATTTTGGAAAACTTACATTTGACACCATAATGGCTTAAGAGCTTCGTAAAATACAAAGACTTTCCTGATGAGACTGGTAGTGAGACTAACACATGTGACATTTAAAAAATATATAATGAAATGTGTCAACAATTGGATATCTGCATAATTCAGTGAGTTAATATTTTCCAGGTGATAAACGCATGATGTTACAACACCATGCATGGGTAACATGCACGGTGATCAATGGATTGTAAGTTAATAGAATAAAAAGTTAGTATTATCTCAGAGTCCACATTACAACTAACTTTCTAGAAGCCTCCACATGTTGGGTTTTAGGTTAGCATTAAAGGACAATATCTACAATTATCAAAAAAGAATATGAAAGCGCTCCTTCCTTTTCTGCTATTTATTTGTATGAGGTCATTATTTTCTTCATGTACTTCAACTACAACAATACATCCCAACAGATCGAATATAGAAGCAAACACGACAATCCAGATGTCTTCTATTAAGCCAGACATTAACGAGACACACAAAAATGTGAATCAATGCTGTTCTTAGCACCTTTTAAAATTTTGTAAATAATATTTTCATAGAATATAGCTGTTTGTTAACATATAATGGGTTATTATTTTTAATTAATCATTGTTAAATGTTTTAGTTTTAATTATTAATATAGTAAACATCAGTATATATAGCCCACATAAACAAGAGCTTTTTTTGCTTATGGACAATGCCCATCACCAACTCTGGCAGCTGGTAGACATTCAATACCATTAGGTTTCTCACAAACATTTAAGCATAATTTATACTAGACCATATGTTCATATGTTTTTGTAGTTTATGCAATGAGAAGAAAGTGACTTCTTCACAGAAGATTTTCTAGAACCCTACCATTTAGCTGGGTGTTTATAGGTGCTTCATTAACACTTTTTGTGGTTAAATCTCTATACAGATTCCATTTTTAAAATAGTCATTTGTCAAGATTGCAATGGTGAATTTCAAATACCCCTGTGTTTGAAACATTTTCATTTGACTTAAAGATAATAAATACTTCCAATCACCCCAATAACACAGCCCTGGAAACCACTTTTCCATTTTATTAATCCAAGCCAAACCCAATCTCTTGCCGGAATTACCTCAACCAGCTCCTAAACAACCCCCTTGCTTTCACCCATGCCACCCTTCAGCATCCCCAACACAGTGATCACAGCCATCCTGTTAAAACATAACTGAGATCATGCCTCTACTCTGCATGAAATTTTCCTATGGCTTTGAAGCACAGACATTAGGGAGGAGCACCGTCTTTTAGCACACCCATCTAGCTCATGGCACAGCCAGTGTCCTTGCCATGAAGGCTACATACATCTTGCTCTCATCACCTCTCTAAACTCCTTTCCTACTGCTCTCCCTCCTGATCAGATCCCTCTGCTCTGACCACCCTGGTCTCTGAGCTATTCTCCTGCCGCACCAGACCTCTTGCACTTACTATCCTCGTCTCTGGAAAATGTTCCTCTAGCTCCTCTAGGAGCTCTAGGGAGCTCTCACTTTCTTCTGGGAAACTCTCCAGGGAGACCTACCTAAAATTTCCATTAGCCAGCAGCCCTCACTCCCACACCCCCTCATACCACCTGACTGTCCCCGTTCTCTTTGGCAGTCACCCCTAGCTAACATTCACCTTTGATTATTTGTTTGGTGTCCATCACCCCAGTTGAGGTACAAGTTCATTGAACGTAGGATTTTTGTCTCTTTTGTCCATTATGTACCTGACACACAGTAGATGCTCAATCTGTATTTGTTGAATGGATCAGCTGAATGAATAAACAAATGGCAACTATTCAGACCTTACCGATTCTGATCCCTTCTCCAAAGTGTAAGAGAAGAAGGTATTTTTATGAACAAGATCCCCGGGATACATTTACGGGGGATCTTGACCCTCATCTCCAAATCTCCCATGGAGAGTACATTTCAGTATCCATGGAAAATGCAATCGTTTCAAGAAGATGGGCAATTTTGTTGGAGGTAGGAATTTTTTTGTTCTGCGAATGAAGACTAAAAATGCCTCAGGGAGAGAAGGGTAATTGACTTAGGCCAACCCAGCAGGGAAAGCAAAATCACTTGAGCAAATAAAAACTGTGATTGGTCAAAACGCAGCATCTTTGAGTTAAACTTAAAGGTAAGAAAATAATACATTTTTTTTCTCATCAGGTTGGATCCCTCATTTTACCCTGAGAACCTTTGCATTGCCACTGAAGATCTTAAAGAAAACCCACCAGGAAGTCATTTCAAAATCAACACACACCATGAAGGAAGCAAATTTAATTCAATTTCAAGAACACATTTAAAAAAAAATTAAAGCATAATGAGAACCTGCTGCTTCAAACTGCAGCCAGGTGGGAGCCAGGCTGCAAGGAGACACCATGACAACAGCTCTGCATCTGGATGGAGCCTCCATGCCCTGGGGGGATAACTCAGGCTCAATATTGTTATAATTTGTCTGGCTGCTGGCTTCAGCTGGCAACTCCCACCCCCTCTCCTTCAGTCAAGCCAGAGTACACCAATTGTCCAGTCCAAAATACATTCAGATCTCTCCATGGTTCTTTCGAAACTTCCCTGTTCAGCAGAGATGGAGCTCATTGCTTCCCTGATAACATTTTCTAAAAGGGTACCAAAGGGCATCTCCCCTCTGGATTTTCTCTCTCTACTGTGTGAAAAGCAGTATTAATTAGTGTTCCAAACAAAAATCTCCAGGCTTCCTAACAAATTGCTGATGGTAAGAAAGTAGGATCACACAGACTACACCTTAGGGATCTGAGGGGTGTAAATCTTGCCTCTGCCACTTACTGGGTTTATAGACAAGTTATTTAACTTCTCTGCCATATTTCCACTGCCCCTCAAAATAGAGATCATACATGTCCCTATCTTATAGAATTGCTGGAAGAATTAACTGAAATAAGGCAATAAGTGGGGTGTGAGCAACAAGGGCTGTGTTCCAATGTTAGTTAATAAAGGGAAAATTTGCATAGGTCAAAATATCATTTGCACCCTAGAAATCACACACACTTCTCAGCAAGATGCCCAAAGTACGCAGGTGCCAAGTCGCTTAAGTGTGTCTCTCTAGACCAGTACTCACTGAGAAGAATCACTAGCAGCATCACCCATGTCATTGACATTTTTATTTCTTGCTGTCTCCTTTTCTTGGGAGGAGTTGGGAAGAACCACAAGTACATACAGTTAAAGGCACATACACCATGGGACCTCTCTCTAATGTGCACAACTTAGTGGCTGGTATAAGGCAAACACTAAATAGGCTAGCCATTGCTATTAATTATTGTTTCTGATTATTTAACTATTTAACATAACACTGAGGGGGGCGGCGGGGAGGAAGGACTCATGGCACCTGTAGGAATCAGGAAGCAACTCTTCTCCTAGTGGGAAAATAAGGAGAGACATCCAGGAGTGAGGAGGAATCTATGGATTCCATCAGGGAACTTAAACTGCCTGCAAAATCTTCTAGCTCTCAGATCTTGTTCCCATGGAATTTAAAATAAGCTAGAAAGACCCAACATAGAGAGGCAGGGTTTGTTCCGACAGGTCCCACAGGAACAGAAGTGAAGCCCTGAACTACCGTCCCCACTCCCCAAGGAGTTGGAAGTTAAATAAGATGAAGATATTAGGCAGGAACAATACATTTAAACACCGTTTCTTCAAGGAGGCTTTTTTGACTCCTAAGCTAAGCCATGTCCTCCTGATACAGGTTCCTGTGTTAGCAAGCACCACCCTGGTCATAATATTTATCAGACTCGTTTCAATTACTTGTTTATTGTAAGTCTTTCCCACTACAATGTAAGTTCAACAAGAGCCAGGTCTACGTTTGGCACGTTAAAGGTATGTGACAAACATTTGTTAGGTAAATGATAAATGATTGCTCTATGTATGTGTATACGTGTATCCTGAAAAATGTATGTATATATTAGCTATCCCATATGTGCACATTCGCTGCTCTTTTCCTCAACTCAAGTTTTCAAATTAAACCATTTCTAGACTCAGAACTCATTTTTTATTTGCCAAAGAGTAACCTGCAAGTTGGAGTTTATAAAAACTTTGAATTATACTTTAGGGCTTTAGCTGCTTTGTCTGTGACAGTCATCAAACTGTTTTTGTTTCAGACTTTCCACTTCAAAAGCTATATTCCCTAGATTTTATTTTACTCTTTAAAAATATCTAGTGCAGAAATCTTGAAAATCTTAGGTGCATCTCTTGAGAGGCTCTAAGTAGGCTCTCCAATACGGGGCACTCCAAAATACCAAAATAGGTATTTCCAAATACGGGGGGTGGGGGAATCATTCCTGTGATGTATTGCATTTCATCAAGAATACTCTGCAAAGTATCTAGGAAAGTGAGATTTCAACAGCTTGCAAATAGAAATGAATTTTTCAAAGACAGACCTCAAATTTGGTATCTTAATTATCTGCAAATCCTTTGGTTATTTCCATCTTTCTTATTTCGGTATTGATCTTGTACTCCTGCTATGGTTGTTCAGTGGCTAATTATTATCACTACAAGAGAGTGCTAGGGAAAGTAAATTTAAGACTTTAGTGAACCTGAATTGATGTTTGACTAAGTTTCTCAACTGAAAATCATGATGAAACCCAGATGCAACTCTTACAAGACGAGGAAATGTACCAATAGGATGAAAAATGTTTAAATGTCAGGATTGTCAGTTAAAACCAGGAAATAATGTTTTTTCCTGCATCCTATTTTGTTCCTTTTCTTGGAAATTCATATTCTGTAGCAATGATATACCACACTCTTGTTTATCTGCTCACCTGCCGAGAGACATGGAGTTGTTCCCCATTTTTGTCCATAACAAATAAGCTGTCATGAACATTTCTGTACCACATTTCCATTAACATATGTTTTGATGTCCTCTGAGTAAACACTGAGGAGTTGTATGACTGACTCACATTGTGGATACCTGTTGAACTTCTTTTGAAACTGCCAAACTGGTTTCCAAAGTGGTTACACCATTTCACCCTGAGAGTGTATGAAAGTTCTGTTGCTACATGTCCTTGACAATAATTGGTACAGTCATTCTTTTTTATTTTTTTTCAGTCATTCTTTTTTAAATTTTGCCACTCTCATATGGATGTAGAGGTACCTCACAGTTTTAATTTGCATTTCTCTAAGGACTAAACCAATAATGTTTTCATATCCTTATTTGCTTCCCTTATACATTTTTTGGTGGACTGTCTGTTCAAATCATTTGCCTATGTGTTAACTGAGTGTTTTGTTTTCTTATTATTAATATTTAAGAGACTTTTATATATTCTGCTTACAGATCCTTAATCATATATGCAATTTACAAATATTTTCTCCTACTCCAGATTGTTTTTACACTCTCTTAATGGTGTCTTTCAAACAGAAGTAGTTTTTAGTTTTAAGAAATCTAATTTTTTCTTCCTTTTTTTTTTCTGAGTTTCTTCCTTTTGGGTGTTTTATTTAAAGTGGTTTTCTTGGGGTGCCTGCGTGGGTCATTTAGTTAAGCATCTGCCTTCCACTCAGGTTCTGATCTCAGGATCCTGGGATAAGCCCCACATCAGGCTTTCAGCTCCACAGGAAGTCTGCTTCTCCCTCTCCTTCTGTGTTCATGCTCTCTCAAACAAATAACTAAAATCTTTAAAAAAGAAATAAAGTGAGGACACCTGAGTGGCTCAGCAGTTGAGCATCTACCTTTAGCTCAGGTCGAGATCTCAGGGCCCTGAGATCGAGTCCCACACCAGGCTCCCACTAGGGAGGCCTCTTTCTCCATCTGCCTATGTCTCTGCCTCTCTCTCTCTCTCTCTCTCTTTCTCTATGACTCTCATAAATAAATAAATAAATAAATAAATAAATAAATAAATAAAGTGGGTTTTCTGCAGGTAGTATGAAGTTGGATATTACTTTTTAAACCCAAGCTTACAATGTCTGTCTTTGAATTGGAGTTTTTAGACAACTTAATATTTAATATGATTATTAATATGGTTGAATTTAAATATACCATCTTACTATTTGTGTCATCCATTCTTTGTTATTATTTCCCTCTTTTTCTGTTTTTTTTTTTTGATAAATGTTTTTGATGATTCTATTTTATCTCTTGTGCTGCCTTCTTAACTGTAACGTGATATTTTAGTTGTTTTGTTAAAATGTATAGTGTGTATATATGTGTGGGGGGGGTGGGCGCTATTTCAATTTATTTTTTAGTATATTTTCTCTGTTTCATTTTAGATAATTTTGTTTTTATTGCTATATTTAAGTTCATTAATATTTTTTCTACCATGTTTAATCTGTTGCTAATCCCATCCATTACATTTTTCATTTCCAATACTTTAATTTCCTTATCTCCAAGTTTTGGTTATATGATATACATAATATAATGTTAAATTGTGTTTTATATTGTTAATTATAGAGTATATAACATAATTTAAATAATATACAATGTATATACTAATATAATATATAACATATTATAGATTTATAAAATATTTTCCATATCTTAACATGATTAATCTTTTCCCTTGCTTCTTGAACATACGGAGTACAGTTACAACTGTTTTAATGGACTTGTCTACTCAAGATCCCTGGAGTTTTGCCCTCTTTGTGCAACTCTCTCCTATCCTGTACTCTACCCTTCAAATTTGAGCTGCCTTGGCCTCACTGGTCTCCTGGTTCTCTCTCCTTACTGCTCACTCTGCCTAGTTTTTCCCTCCCTTAAGTTCAGCCCAAAAACTCACTTCAGGTATAAGCTAGGACAAATGTAGGGCTACTTGTTTCCTGTTTCTCCAAGATCATCATTGTTCACTGCCTAATGTTTAACATCTTAAAAACCCATTTCATATATTGGGAGAGTTAATCTCACTCCTGTTACTCTATCTTGGCTGGTATTGGAGTTTTCATAAATGTCTTAATTTTTTTGCTGCACTTTAAGACACCAAAGCTGAACATCATATATGATTCATTATGGATATGGTATGTGCAAGAACAAGAAACCCCTGTGCCCTGATAAACAGATGTATCCTTGTGTATCTAAAGAATGGTAAGTATATGTACATTTATAGGCTTCAAGGTAAGTTAAAATATTTAATGCATCAGTATAGATATATTTGATTATTTCATCAACTGTTGTTGATTATGTCAGATGAAAGTTTTTAAACATTTATCAAGTATTTTGCAAAAATTATATCTAATTCACATATAGGGTCTAGTAAGTTACTAAATCAGTAGTTCACAGCTGTGGTTGCACATTAGCATTCCCAGGAGAACCTTAAAAAGATGTTTCAATGCCTGAGCCCTACCTCAAACCACTTGAATTAAAATCTGATGGCTAGCCCTAGCATTTGTGCTTTTTAAAGGTCCCCAGGTGATTTGGATACACTTCTAGAGTTTAGATTTATGGACTTAGATCTTAGTAGGTGCTCAGTGAGTGAGAATTATTCATATTTATATCATTTACTCTGGAAAGTAAATTGTCATGTACAGAAATTACTTATTATTGGGCAAAAGTATTGGTGGGTTCTAATCCACCATCTGCAATCAAGTAGTATGGTATTGACCAAGTCACTTGACATTCTTGGGTCTGAGTGTGTAAGATAAGAAAACAATCATAATAATTTTTCTGTTTACAGCTCAATATGGTTAAGAGAAATAAGAAAGGATCTCAGAGCTGAGACTTCTAAATAAAACTTTTTTTATAGATGAGAAAGTTGAGGCCAGAGAAGCTAATGGACTTTCCCAAGGCAACCACGGCTACCTAAAAACAGAGGTGGAACCACAACTCAGGTGTTAGGGGTTAAAACATGCCCCCCAAAATAAGATGTGTTCAAGTCCTAACCCTCACTACTTCAAACTGTGACCTTGTTTGGACAAAATGCTGCAGATACAATTAGTTAAGATGAAGTATATGGAGTAGAGCTAGTGTCCTTAGAAGAGGGCCATGTGAAGACAAGAACACAAAGAGAATGCCATGTGACAGTAAAGGATTGGAGTGGTGCATCAATAAGCCAAGATTGCTGGCAAATCACCAGAAGCTAGGAAGAAGCCAGATAGGACTCTCCCCTAGAGCCTTCAGAGACAGCATGGCTCTGCCAATAGCATGATTTTGGACTTCTAGACTCCAAAACTATGAGGCAATAAATTATTGTGTTTTAAACCACCTAATTTGTGCTCTTTTGTTACAGCAGCCCTAGGAAACTAATATATGAGGCTGCTGCCCAGGAGTCTTTCCATTATACAGTTGGCTTCTCTAACACTACATGTGTTTTATAAATTATAAAACTTGAAAATTTTATGTCATTACTCATATTGTTCTTCAATTTTCTTCAAGACTACAAACTTTGTTTCCTGTATTTGGTTGTAAGCTTCTTAAGGAGTAAAGAGCCCACAACACCCAGCACACTCTTTGAATGAGTTAGTTGAAAACATAATATGTATACAGATACTATGGACTGAAATAGGATATAAATAGAGCTTATAAAAAGTGTAAAGGTCACCAAAGACCTTATGGAAGTTGAGAAACTGATTGTTAATGAGACCAAGTCTCCATATGGCATTTAGGCTACACATAAGGATATACACATGGGGAGATTACATTTCAATGTAATATAAAAATATAACATAAGAAACACATTGTGATACATTAGCTGAAAATATTTCAATGGGTGCTCTATCAGTATATGAATGTAAAAGTTTTTTATTCCCATTAATGTTGAACTCTAGTATGGGTTCAAAATCAATCATCAAAGCAACTTAGTTTGGGTTTCCCCAGAAATTGACCTTGAGATAAAGGATTCCAGGGCAAGTAGTTTACTTGGGAAGTGAAGGCAGGTAATAAAGGGTATATTCACAAGCAAGTACACTATTATCATGGGCTTAATGCTTCTGGGAAACTCTGGAATCCAGGATAGCAGCTCAGGGGTACTCAACTTAGAGTTGAAGGACTGAGGGTATATATGTATACAACCAATCCCACCAGTCATTAACTGAGAGTTGCTGAAGGAGCAAGGGTGTTAATTCTCTGAAACATCTTGCTTTAAGTGTGGGTGAGGCAGGAGTAAAGCAGGAAGAGTTAAGGCTGACCCTCAACCCAAGATACAGATAGTGGCAGTTAATGGGAGTCCCCAGTGTTTTACAATGGTTAGCCCGAGGAAATGCCTCAATGAAAAGAAAAGTGGTGGGCAGAACAACACAGAAATTAAGAGCAGGATCTTTAAGAATCAGAAACCCTTCATTCAAGTCCTAGTTCCAATCTTGACCAATAGTTGACCCTGGCTAAGTGACTAAACTTTCTTAAACTTTCTTTATTCTCTCTACATAAAATAATGACAACAATAATACTGGCCTCAGGGTACCTACAAGCATTAAATGACTCAATGAAAGTAAAACTGTGTTACAGTGCCTGGCACAATCAATGCTTGATGAATACCAGCCACCATTATAATAATTTCTATTATTATTGTATTCCAAATCATGAATTATGTATGATGCATGATATTCACATTCGGAGATAATGGTACATCAATATGGGAAGTTCCTCATTAGAGCATCTTTATTCTGGGTTTCGATTTAAACATTACCAAATGTACTACACAGAAGTTTTCACTATATAGGAATAATTTATTGTTTTGTTCTTAATAGCTAAAACATTCTTTCTAAAAACTTGAATCTGTATAATCTACCTACAATCAAAACAGCTTAAATAAAATATAAGAGCTATACTTCTAGGTGAATTATCAGTAGAGATTAAAACTATTTTTTTTTTTTACCCAAGAAAGAGAATCAATTCTTAGAGGAAAACTCTGTAAGTCTTAGCTATGTCATAGAAACACACCAAAAGTGTAACAAAAATGGAATGAAATAATAAAATAAAATCTGGATAAAATTATAATTTTGAGCTGTGTTTCTCAATCTAGGGTGCTTCTTTTCCCACCTCTCCAGAGGACATTTGGCAATGTCTGGTGACATATTTTACTGTCAAAATTAGGGGTCGGGGAATATGCTACTGGTATTTAGTGATTAAAAGGCCAGAGATGCTGCCAAACATCCTAAAATACAAACAGCCCCCCAAAACTGAGGGCCATGCCTAATTTGTTGTTTATATTATATGGCCATAAATCACTGGAGTCTCTAAAGAATAAACACTTCTGATATGCAGGTGTTTTTTTAAATCATAAAATATAGTATACTTTTTCAATGTTACCATAAAAGGGTTTCCTACAACAAGAAGCACACATCTAGAAGCCCTGAATGCTGAGTAGCTCTCCCTATCATAAATTTGTGTTTCCACCTGCCAGATGAAAGCAATTTCAACAAGCTATCAACAAAGCCAGGTAATTAAGATGTTGGTATAGATATGACCTTGGTTAATTCACCCCAACTTGTCATCGCTAAAATAATGACAGAAAGGAACCCAGAGATTCTAAGGTCAAAGCTAAGGCACAGGGGGCTAAAATTTTCATTTTTCAAATTATTTTAAGCAAAATGATACCTTATTGCAACAACACATATTGCCTTTTGGTTTTCATTAGTAAACCGTCTGGGAACTTTAACACGAATACAAGCTAAACCTGATTACTTGGTTTATAGAACACAGAGAACATTATCAAAGAGCTAATGACAATGTCTATTCACTTAGAACTCTGAGCAACCTGCCGACTTTTAATCAAGTTTTAAAGGTACAAGAACAAAATAAAAATTGAGAATGAATGTTTCTACTCCCAACTACTGAAAGGCCTGTCGACAATTGTTCAAATAACATCAGAACCAAGATTAGAACATGTAAGCAGAGAAGCAAACACATTTTCAGCAAGGCATTTTTTTTCCTAACCGACAAATTCCACCAAACTCAACAAGAAACTGTGATCTAAATCCATTTTTTCTACTAAAATTGCTTTGTTACAGCACAGTTGTAGCAAGACTAAAGAGCTCAAAACACATTTTCTTCTCTAAACAAGCTAAATAAGATGAGATCCAAGCATGTAAGCACACAGAGTTTTCAATTTACTAAATATATGTTAATACATGCTAATAATAAAATCTTAAATAATGGTACTAAAACTGTTTTCATTTCCCTGATGTTTCTATCCATTACACTATATTCGAAATTCTTCCAATCTTCAGGTTTGGACATTTCGCATTCCAAAACCTAAAATGAAATCAACTGATTCAAGTCAGAGAAGAATTACTAAAAGCATCTGTCAATTCATATGAAACGTAAATAACAGTGAGAAGAAAACTGTCATTCTGAAATGAAGATTCCGACCCTATAAAATGGGACTTTTCCCCTATTATCCTGAGGACTCTGCCTCACGCACTTAAAAATGCACTGAGTTGTGATTTAGCATCTGTGATATAAGACGTCAGGACATCAAGGCCTATGAACAGAAATGAGAAGAAGTATGCAGAAAGTTTATTATCCTACCACAGTAAGGGGATGAATTTAATTTTCTAAATTCCTCTCTCCTTCACTTATTTTCCCCAAAGACAACAGTCATTCATTTGACCAGAACAGTCTTCAGTGAACTGTATTTTAACTTTTCTATTTTGGGAAAAATTAACATCTGAATTTGTTCCATTCTCCTTTGTTTTTGACATTAATCCTTATAATCAGGGAAGGGGAAAATGTTTCTTTAAAATAATCTTATTTACAGTAGAAAAATCATGATAAAAGTTCTGCTAATACCTTCAAGAAGGCCCCATCACAAATGTATATGCCAAAAAACATGAATCATATGAGTTGGCAAGTCTTCGACTTGACAAAAAGAACTACCTCCACCAAACAAAAACATTAAATTAATAAGGCAATAATTGCTATGGAATCAAGTCTACTAATAATCTCCAAAGGGTTGGACTATCTGAAACACTTTGCATTCATTCAATAATCTGAATGCCCAGTTACAGCACATTTGGGCAAATAAATATTATAGGGGAAAAAGCAGTTTGAGAAATAATGGGATTATTTTTAGGTGGAAGCCAACATAGTTCTTTAAACATCAAACTATGAAAATATTTTTTCATTCAACTTTGAAGAGTCTAGACAGAACATGAACAATGCCATATCTGCTCTGCTGCAAGTCATGTCATTATCCAGGACAGGAGCTCTTTCATTCAGTTCTCTGAGTCCTATTATGACCCAGACTCTGGGTGAGCAGCTGAGGTTGCCCAAATGAAAATGACAACTCAAAGAGCTCCCAAGATTCTCAGATAATTGAGAGCAGATACAGGCAGATTGATAAGAACAAATGAGTGTGGTCACGACAGATGATGGGCATGTGAACAGGATGCTAAGAGGTAGTGTTGATGGAGCTAGGATACAAACCCAAGAAGTCTGCCTCTAGATGCCATCCAGTTCAACACTATGTGAAGCTATTTCCCATCGATTCGTACTGAGGAAGGAAGATGTGGCTCTCCAAAGTAAAATCAAAATGGTGGTACAGGAAGGAGGGATAGATTCTAGGCAGGCAAATCAGCAGATGTCCATGAATCCAGAATGATTTCTTTATGTAGAATATGTAGGGAAGAACTTTATGGGCAAAGGGATAATACTTTATAATTTTTCTTTTGCAACAGTAGCATTCCATTTTTCATTGACATGTGGGTAGGCTGCTAGCACCAGAACCTCACAACTAGCAGAGTCACCACTGACCATTATCATTGGTCATTAACACTGTATTTCTCGACTGGCTGATGTTTCTGTCACATGAAAAACCAAAGGCACTGCTGGACCCTCTAATGATGAATGGCTCAAAGCAGCCAGGAAAACAAAAAAGAAAAAAAGAGTATCAGCTCACAATTGAAACTGCCTTTGCTTTGTCCTCACAACAAACTTCTCTCTCTCTCATCCAAGAACACAATGAGTTTCCCAGGTACTCCTGTGTTCCTCCAGAAACCTGGAAGATGCAGTCTTTTCCTAAGCCCTGATCATTCAACTGATGTGGATCTTGAAAATATTACAAATTAATCCCCAAGAATACACTGTGTTTTCCCATCTTCATGTCAGATTTGTAAGTCAAAGCTTTAAGTTGAGATGTGTGACTAACATAGGCAAAGGATGGGATGGAAAATGAATTTCTCAGAAAGAAAAAGATACCAGCTGCTTGGAACTGTAATTAGTAAAGCTTCTAATTAACTGGTACTCTAAAAATAGGTGAAATCAGATTTAATATATATCCTCTGACAATAATAAAAATCGCAGCTCATTTATTAATGTAACAAGGTCTCTACACCCCATTGATTTCCCATGATTTTATCAGAATCTGCTTTCAAGCAACACAAAAAAATACAAATAAACATTTCCAGTTCTACTTCCATCTCTCCCAACAGATTGAGACTTCCTTGAAGGCAGGAATTGGGTCTCATGCATCTCTGTAGCCCCCAGAATGTGGTGACATCCATGCAAAAGGAAGGAGAAAGGCAAGGGCAAAGTCAAGAAAAAAGGCAAGAAGAGCATGGGAATACTGGCCTAGTGAGTGTTATCGCTGTACCTGCCACGTACCACCTACTATGGCTTCTCCATAATCACTCAGCAAACGTTTGTGGAGCTGCTCCCCAGTGGACACGAGTCCCGTGACTGATCAGCAGTACAGTCTCCTTTGATATTTCTTAGTTGGCCTGCAATGTCACTTTTGATCATTTTATCAATTCACCATCCTTTCATCGGCCAAAGCAGAACAGGCCTACTCTCATCCTCTTATTTTGGCACAGACTGCTGCATGAGTGAATTCTGATTTTTTTTTTCTTGAGGTCATTGCAAAAAAATTTCCCTTGTTTCTTTCTCCCTGCAGGCTCTTAAGTCAAGGCAGGTTTCAGCAGTATCACCAGCCCAGTAAGGGCTCCTGGATAAAAGAGCTGTCTGCCCAAGCTCCTCAATTTATCAGTCTTCAGACATGAAAGAGTAAACCAATTCCTAGTCAGCAAAGTTGCACTACAGAAAAAAGCAAATAAAACCATCAAATGGATTACATACAAGCCTTGAATCCAAAATTAAAGAATATGAGCAAACAAGGTACTTAATCAATTAGAATGAGTCCAATATTCTCTTATGGCCAGAAATGAACCAATTAAACAAATAGCAAATAACAAGCATTCAATTCCTGATATTTATATTGCAAATGATATGGTCATTCATTCTAATGTCCCAGTTTAAAGTTTCTGGCTTAATTCTTCAAATGTATTGAATCAGAATCATTATTTTTTTTTAAACTCTGTCAACTCATTCAAGGTCATTTTCTTCCACTGAATCAGGCATTAGTTTTGTACTTTCACTAAGATTTGTACTTCAGCCAGTTAGGGTATTTAAAAGGGAGAGGCTGCATTTGGGGTGTCTATTAACATATCAAGACTGTTCTGTGCTGACATAATGGAATGATATACACAAAATCCATGTCCATTCTAATGCAGAAACAACGTATCTGTGCCTTTTTACCATACTCTACCCTCCACGCTATGTAATCCAAATTGCTACTCAAAAATTGTACAGTTAATGCCATTATGTTCTCCTGATTAATCAACAACTTTCTCAAAACCTATGTAAGAAAGCAGTTTTAAGTGTAGCCATTACCTATAAAGAGACCACAGGCATGTGTGAGGAAAATGTATTTTTGAAATTCTTTCTTTGGATCATATCTAAATAGGATAGATAGATTATCTCACATAAGGCACCTCATTCCATCAAGTGTCTCCTAGATTTAAACTGGGGACTTTCAGTACTAAAAATTAGCATTTTCTGGGGCACCTGGGTGGCTCAGTGGTTGAGTGCCTGTCTTTGGTTCCGGTTGTAATCTTGGGATCCTGGGATGGAGATCTGCATTGGTCTCCCCGCAGGGAGCCTGCTTCTCCTTCTACCTATATCTATCTCTGCCTCTCTCTCTCTCTCTGTCCCTCATAAATAAATAAATCTTTAAAATAAAAATTAGTATTTTCTGTTCAGTGATATTTTATTTAGTGGGATTAACTAGTTACAGGTTATGTCTTGATAGTACATATGAGAAAGGGTAGGTCTTTTTCATCCATTGTAACTACACTACTTGCAGAAATACATTTGCCATTAGGAATTTAATGAGAGAGTCTTATATAAAAGTGAACTTGTTCATGATTAAAAATACTGAAAATGGTGCTATGTTAGCCATGCCAGACCTTATATAAATAAAGTTAAGGAGACATGGCCTGTTCCCTCCTTATTTCTTTCCTCTGTTTCTTGCTTTGAACAGGCATCTATCAAGGGTTAAGCAAAGCCCTACAGTAAGTGCCACAGTGGATATGATGGTAAGACACACATTCCTTACTCTCACTGCTTTCTCAACCAGCTGGGGAAAATGCTCTATAAACAGCTTTTATATTAAAGAGGATGAGCAAGCATTAGAGAAAGGTGGTGTCAAAGCAACGATCTGTAAGGCAATGGAGGAAGACATTCACGTAACTGAGAATGGAACACTGACTGAATCTAACCAGAAAAAAGTGAAAAGGTTTTGAGTAGCAAAGAACATTCCATGAGAAGGACTACATTTGCGAGAGCATTGGAAGTGTGAGGTTGCATGTGTTCAGGGAGCAATTCTATTGAGCAATGGCCTCACCAATGCTTTTTCCAACCAGACTTCTTTTTTGCTCTGGCACCATGCCCTTCTCAGGCCATGAGAGGTGCTACTGCCAACGGACGAGGAGTGTATGGAAACAGAAAACAAAGATGCCAAACTCATGGTTTTTAGCACCAAAGCCACAGTTCAGGTGACACCTAGGTCCTGTTTGACTTGTTCAGTCTCTGCAGAAGCATCCTCTTATGCTACCTTATTTTCCTTCAAAGCACACACCTGACCCTCAGGGTATTTCTTTGTTTATTATCTGTCTCCCTGCAAACAGTCTAGAACAGAAGCTCCATGAGGCTAGTGTGCCTGTCTTTCCCATACATTCATTCCATCCATTTATTTGCTCATTTAATCACTTAGAATCAATTGAGCTTCAGCTACACAAATGATACTATACTAGGAAGTATAAAGACAAATGAGACGGTATCCCTGTTTTTAAAGAGTGTGTCATTCATAAAGGTGGGATTTCATTATCTAGTCTTCTATTACAATCTACTCCAAAACTTAATGGCTTGATACAAATTATTATCATTATATTTCATGATTCTACTGATCAAGAATTAGGACAGATGATATCAGGAATAAGCTCATTTCTGCTCCATAAAGTCTGGGATTAGAGTGAAAATGGTTTATAGGGTCAG
Organism: Canis aureus; assembly: GCF_053574225.1. Lineage (NCBI taxonomy): Eukaryota > Metazoa > Chordata > Mammalia > Carnivora > Canidae > Canis > Canis aureus. The sequence continues at coordinate 55,905,351 of NC_135614.1, forward strand.
GGTCGGGAACAGCTGCAGACTGACTGGGCAGCCTTCCCTGTTCATATCTCCTTTCCACTACCGTAGCTTGAGCCTCCTTACAGCAAGGAGGCCTCGGGTACTTGGATCTCTAACACTGTCTCAGAGCTCCTGGAGGTCAACGTGGAACCTGCCAACCCTTTAGATGGTGAGGCCAGAACTGCCCTAACATCACTCCCATCACACTTGGTCAATGAAATCACATGCAAGTCCAAGTTGGAGGAAAGGGAAGAGACCCATCCCTCAATGGGAAGAGTGTCACAGAATTCATGGCATCTTTAATCCATTATGGTGAGCCACGCCTGTTCCCAAACTACTGTGCCATAAATTAAAATACAAAATATCAACAAGACAGTGCACTGTAATTAAAAGTATGACCTTGTTGTCTGACAAACATGATTTTGAGTACTGATTCTACTGTGGACTAGGCATGTAGCACTGTAAAAAGGGATAATAACACCCAGCTTCACAGATCTTTTATAAGAATTAAATGAGATTCAATTCATACACACATACACACACACACACACACACACACACACACATACACACTTGCAGACACACATATATCCACAGAGCACACAACTGGCCCAGACGTTGGGTCATGGCAAACATTCAAGGAAGGTTAGTTACTGTTCTCATTAACAATGATACAATTAAAGTAAAAATGACTATTTCATGTCTCCATAATGTTATACTTCACATTTTCAAATATGTGCTTTTGATGTAATCACATCTACAAAGGTGACTGAGAACAATGGAAATTCTTTTTGAGCAAAAAATCAAACCCCGTTACCACCAACTCAAGGAGAGGTTGAAGGTTAAACAGAAAAGAAAAGAAAAAAATGTAAGAGGCAAGAAAATAATTACTAGTTCACATACCGGGGTCCTAGAAGAAATAAAATGGATCTAAGCAGGCAGTAGCATTATAAGCAAAATATTATTTCCCATATCTCTATAAGCAAAATATTATTTCCCATATCTCTTTACTCTGTGTTGTGCAGAGATTCTGCATCAGTTCTCTTAGAGATTTAAAAAAAAATGGTAAAATTAGATGGCAGTTGTGGGTTTGTGGCCAAAGGGAGTATAAACTCTTAAAACCAGAGAGAAATCTCTTTGGTGAATCAGAAAAATGACTTTTAAAAATCACCTTCAGGTTTTGCAGGGAATCAGAACATAACAACATGGATGGAAGGCCTTCACTAACCACAGGTGATGACAATGGGTGAAACAGAGAAGAAATAGCTAGAAAAGGCCCCACCCAATTTTTAAAAATTTTATTTAAATTCAATTTGCCAACATACAGTATAACACCCAGTGCTCATCCCATCAAGTGCCCTCCTTAATGCCCGTTGCCCAGTTACCCCCACCCTCTCACCCACCTCCCCTTTCACAACCCTTTGTTTCCCAGAGTTAGTAGTCTCTCATGGTTTGTCTCCCTCTCTAATTTTTCCCTACTAAGTTTCTCTCCTTTCCTTTATAATCCTTTTTTACTATTTCTTATATTCTATGTATGAGTGAAACCATATGGTTATTGTCCTTCTCCGATTTATATCTGTTAGCACAACAAACACATAAAGGGACTCAAAGAGTGATAAAGTGTATGCCTTTCATTTTAGAATTTTACTCACTTTTTAAGATCTATATGATCAAAAACCTAAAGGAAACCACTATAAAGTGGCTGATTTCACATTTTTAGATTGAAGGGTGTGTCTGGGCAAATAGGTCAATCGATTGATTGTCTAGTATATACTCTAATTGTGGTTGAACTTACAATATAATTAACATCACTAAATTCTTAACTTAATGAAAAATACTCTGATTTCCTCAAGTCACTAAAAGTTATAATCAATAAAATTCTTGAGAAGTTGCAAAGTTCTAGTTATTACTTCCTGCCAGAGATGATGCTCAGAATGCCTGTTATATGCACAGGCATTATCTTTCATGGAAGGCCACAGAACTGATTGCTTTGCCAACCAGAAAACTTGCTCCATTCTACTCAGGTTTATACGTGAAATTTAAAAAAAAAAAAAAAAAAAAAAAAAGCAGACTTATGCAGACCAAAGCACATGAGCAAGATGTCAAGAAAAGTGAAGAATTAGAAGAAATGGATAAATTCCTAGAAACATAACCTTTCAAAACTGAATCAGAAAGAAACAGAAAATCTGAACAGACCAATTACCATCAATAAAATTGAATCAGTAATCAAAAAAGTCCCAACAAACAAAAGTCTAGGACCAAATGGCTTCACAGGTAAATTCTACCAAACATTTAAAAAAGAGTTAATATCTATTTCCTCAAACTATTCCAAAGAATAGAAGGAAAAGCTTCCAGATATATTCTATGATGCCAGCATTGCCCTGATAGCAAAACCACATAAAAACACTACAAAAAAAGAGAACTACAGGCCAATATCCCTGATGAACACAGATGTAAAAATCCTCAACAAAATATTGGCAAACTGGGGTGCCAGGTTGGCTCAAACGATTAAGCATCTGACTCTTGATTTCAACCCAGGTCATGATCTCAGGATTGTGGGATTGAGCCCAGTGTTGGCTCCATGCTCAACACAGGATCTGCTTGAGATTCTCTCTTTCTTTCTCCATTTACGCCTCCCACCAGCTCAAACTCTCTCTCTTTCTTTCATAGATAGATAGATAGATAGATAGATAGATAGATAGATAGATAGATATTAGCAAACCAAATCCAACAATACATTTAAAAAATCATTTACCATAATCAAGTAGAATTTATTCCTAGGATGCAAGGGTATTCAATATTCACAAATCAATCAGCTGTGATATATCACAGAAAGAGAAAAGATTAAAAACTATATGATCATTTCAATAGATATGGAAAAAGCACTTGATAAAGTACAACATCCATTCATGATAGCCCTCAGCAAAGTAGGTTTAGAGGGAACATTCCACAACATAATAAAGCCTAGATATTAAAATCCTATAGTTAATATACTCAGTGGGAAAAAATTAAGAACTTTTTTCCTAAGGTCAGAAATAAGACAAAGATGTCCACTCTCATCAGTTTTTTTCTTAAGATTAATTTATGTATTTATTCATGATAGACATAGAGAGAGAGAGAGATGCAGAGACACAGGCAGAGGGAGAAGCAGGCTCCATGCCGGGAGCCTGATGCGGGACTCAATCCTGTGACCCCAGATCGCGCCCTGGGCCAAAGGCAGGTGCCAAACTGCTGAGCCACCCAGGGATCCCCCACTCTTACCAGTTTTACTCAGTACTAGAAGTCTGATTGCCATGGCAATCAGAATACAACAACAACAAAAAAAGACATCCAAGTTAGTAACAAAAGAAAATTTTCACTATTTGCAAATGATGTGATACTATATACATAAAATACTAAAGACTCCACCAAAAAACTACTAGAACTGGTCATTGAATTCACTAAGGTTGTAGGATACAATAATCATTGTACAGAAATCTGTTACATTTTTATACACTAATAATGAAGTCACAGAAAGAGAAATTAAGAAAACAACCCTCTTTCCAACTACACCAAAAATATTAAGATACCTAGGAATAAACCTAACCAAAGAGGTGAAAAACCTACACCCTGAAAACTATAAAACACTGATGAAAGAAGTTAAAGACCACACAAACAAATGGAATGATATCCATGCTCACAGGTTGGAAGAATAAATAGTGTTAAAATGTCCATTCTACCCAAAGCAATCTATAGAGTTAATGTAATTTCTATCAAAATACCAACAGCACTTTTCATAGAACTATAACAAATAATCCTAAAATTTGTATGGAACCACAAAAGATCCCAAACAGCCAAAGCAATCTTGCAAAAGAAAAATAAAACTGCAAACATCAAAATCTCAGATTTCAAGATGTACTACAAAGCTATAATAATCAAAACAATATGGTACGGACACAAAAATAGACACATAGATCAATGGAACAGAACAGAAAGTCCAGAAATAAACCTATGATTATATGGTCAATTAATCTTCAGCAATGGAGAAAGAATATGCAATGGAAAAAAAATCTCTTCAAGAAATGGTGTTGGGGAAACTGGACAGCTACATGCAAAAGAATGAAATTGGACCACTTTCTTACATGATATATAAAAATAAATCAAAATTGATTAAGAACATAAACATGAGAACTGGAACCATAAGAATCCTAGAAAGGAGCATAGGCTCTAATTTCTCTGACATTGGCCATATCAACATTTTTCTAGATATGTTTCCTGAGACAAGAGAAACAAAAGCAAAAATAAAATATTGGAGGTACATCAAAATATAAAGCTCTGCACAGAAAAAATATTTAACAAAACTCAAAGACAACCTACTGAATCCAGAAGATATTTGCAATGTCAAATCTGATAAAGGTTTAGTATCCAAAATATACAAAGAACTTATATAAGTCAACACACACAAAAAACAAATAATCTAATTTAGAAATAGGCAGAAGACTTAAATAGACACTTCTCCAAAGGAGACATAAAGATGGCCAAAAGACACAAAAAAAGTTTCTCAATATCATTCATCATCAGGAAATGCAAATCAAAACCACAATGGGATATCACTTCACACCTGTCAGAATGGCTAAATTCAAAAACACAGAAACAGCAAGTATTGGCAAGAATGTGGAGAAAAATAAACCCTTGTGTACTACTGGCAGGAATGCAAACTGGTGAAACCACTGTAGAAAACAGTATGAAAGTTCCTCAAAACATTAAAAACAGGATTATCATATGATCTAGTAATTGCAATATTGGATATATACCCAAAGAATATGAAAACACTAATTTGAAAAGATACATGCACCCTTATGTTTAATGCAGCATTGCCTACAATAGCCAAATTATAGAAGCAGCCCAAGTAACCATTGATAGATGAATGGATAAAGAAGTGGTATATATATTCAATGGAATATTACTCAGCCATAAAAAGAATGAAATCTTGCCATTTACGACAACTTGGATAGAGCTAAAGAGTATAATACTAAGTAAAAGAGATCAGAGAAAGATAAATACCATATGATTTCATTCATATGTGGAATTTAATAAACAAAACAAAGAAAAAAAGAAAGAAACAAAGAAACACTCTTAACTATAAAGAACAAACTGACAGTTACCAGTGGGAAGGCAGGGTGGGGAGATGAGGTGGGGAATGGGTAAAATAGGTAAAGGGGATTAAGAATACACTTATTATTTTGAGCACTGGGTACTGTATAGAATTGTTGAATCACTATGTTGTATATCTGAAACTAATATACACAACATGCTAGTTATTCTGGAAATAAGATATTATTTTTAAAAAGGTAAAGTGAGGACAGATATTAGAATATTAAAGATAAGAAAGAGACAGCAATGCCCTAAAGAGTCAACATAATTCATATAGGAGTCTTCCCTGGTCATCTCCCTTGGGTTTGCACAAAACAAAAACAAAAACAAAAACAAAAACAAAAACAAAAACAAAACAAAACAAAAAGGGTTTGCAGACAATTACTTAGCTTTGCCAGGGACTTTGAACCTATACTGCTTGGGAGGCTATGTGAAACACAAAAAGCTATTTGATATCTTCCTAGAAGTCTCCCGTCTTATCACCACAATGATTACATCTGTGGAATATTTCTGAGCTGTTTTTCAGTGGAAAGTTAAGTGAGGTGGAAAGGTTACACATTTATGGAGAAAGGGGTTATAATAAAATTGTTCATTGTTATAGCCTCATTTGGGCAAAATGAAACAGAAGCGAAGGTAATGTGTAAAACCCGGTATGAGCCTTACAGCTTGACCCCTTAATTTTTCTTCAAAATCCAGTGAGAGGAAGGTACACATCCCACACTTTTCTTCTATAATCATCAAATTACTCAGCCACCAAGTCAACATGAAAGACAGCAGGGATGTGCAATTTTTGGATTGAAATTTGGTAATAGCTGTAAGACTGAAAAATGACCATGCCAAGTGCTTCATATGTTATCTCATTGAAGCCAAGACAAGTTAGTACTAAAGATAAGGTGATGGAAACACAGAAAGGTAAAATAACTAATATCACCCAGCCATCAAGTAGCTCGGATTGGATGACCTAGCTTTAACCATTCCAATAATACTTTTAGGGTGTAAAAACCTACTCCTTTTGATGCTGTTTTTAAGCGGGCAGGTGAACTTAGGTGAGTCACCGCCCTTTACTTCCTTATGTTCTGTTTAACAATGTGAGGATGGCAGCACCAAACTTCCCCAATTAAATTTTGGTAAAAAGCAATTAAGAAGTGACTAGATGAGGGATGCTTGGATGGCTCAGTGGTTGAGCGTCCGTCTTTGGCTCAGGTCATGATCCTGGGGTCCTGGGATTGAGTTCCATATCGGGCTCCCTGCAGGGAGCCTGCTTCTCCCTCTGCCTCTGTCTCAGCCTCTCTCTGTGTGTCTCTCATGAATAAATAAATAAAATCTTAAGAATATAAAAGTGACTAGATGACAGTGCTATAAGGTCATTGCTTTTTCTTTTATAGCTGCTGTATCATCTACTCTTTCCCTGCATCATTGTAAGAAAGGTTTTATTAATAAATTATGCCTCTTTCCAGGATTCCTGAGTCACAACCTTCTTCTAGTATGTTATAAACATCCTTGTTTATAATAATAAAACTACAGACTAAGTATTAGCAACACCTCTGGCAATTCACAAACTTGCTTAAGATTAGTTTTTATGCACCAAGTGTAGGAAGAACCTAATTAAGGAAAATGGAGAATTTACAATTAAGAGGGGAAATATAGGACAACATAATTTTGCTTAAAAAAATACAAGATTTTAGAAATCCAGAAAAGTGGGAAGCTGCCATATCCCATTAAAGGAGCAGGGCTATGTGCAAAGAAGAAATGTAAAGTCAAGGGAAATACAAACTCAAAATCAACACACAAAGCCTTCATAAACTGACTGTTTTTTGATTCATAATATTGCCATTGAAAGATTTTTTTTTTATTGTGAGAGACAGAGAGAGGGGCAGAGACATAAAAAGAGAAGGAGGCTCCTTACAGGGGGCCGAACGCAGATGTTCAACTGCTGAGCCACCCAGGCATTCCCATAATATTGCCGTTTATTCAAAATTGCAGAGGAAATTAATTTTGAGTCTCAAAATATCAGTCCTACTAGAAGGTATTTGTGCCACTATAAGAACAATTTGTTGTGTTTGTTCCAGGTGTGGTTGGGACATAAGAGAAACTCACTTCAAGTCAGTGTGAGCTGAACTATGTGTGTGGGAAGAAGAGATGAGGATGCAAGATTTACTAGAAGGATATACAGGTGTCCAGTGGAACTAAGTCAAGGGAAGAAACGTTTTTGTGTTTTGTGAGAGACTGGAACAGAAGACTAGGAAGCCAGTAAGAGTCAAAGGTACAGGTGAGCCTTGGGACCACATCATGCCCTAGCTGTAGCACCTCCTGGTCAATGTTTACCTTCTTAATTCCCAGATCTACATCTTCAGGCAAGAGTTTCAGACTGTTTTGCCTTGAGTCAGAAGCCATCTCTTCTGTTCTATTTTGGTCTTGCTCTGGGTAGAAGGAATGAGTCACATAGTTCAACTAATTCATATCACTTGTCTTAGTTTGGGCTGTCATAACAAAATATTATAGACTGAGGGGCTTAAGCAACAGTAATATGTTCTTCACAGTGCTGAGGGTGGAAGTCTGAGATCAGGGTGTAAACACATTGGGTTCTGATAAGAGCTTTCTTCCTGCCTTCTCTCTGTGTGCTCACATAGCCTTTCCTCAGTGTATGTATAAGGATCTCTCTCTCTTCCTCTGAAGGCCACTAATCCCATCATGAGTACCCCATCCTCATGAACTCATTTAACCCTAATTACTTTCAAAAGGTCCCATCTCAGGGCACCTGGGTGGCCCAATAGTTGAGCATCTCCCTTTGGGAGATCATGATCCCGGGGTCCTGGATCAAGTCCTGCACCAGGCTCCTCTCCACCTCTCTCTGTGTGTCTCTCATGAATAAATAAATACAATTTTATAAGAAAAATAAGAAGGTCCCATCTATAAATATCATGGCATTGGGGGTTAGGGTTTCTACATATGACCTGGGATTTGGGGGGACTCACAACCATTCAATCCATAAGACTTAAGAATATAAATTTGAGACTTCAAATGTACACACTTGACAGAAACATAACAATTTTAAAATTGAAGATTCTGCGTGCTGACTCAATGAGCATATGCCCCCAGTGTATGCATAATTTGGAAAACACAAGTCTGCTGTTACCTCAGTGTGAGCATCTCACTGTGTGCTACTCTAGTATTTAAAGATATGAAGTTTTCCTAAAACACACCCCTTAGACAATGCTAAGTATTTCATCTAGTCAAGGAAATAGCTACCTGGTGCAAAACTTAAGGAAAAATTGGCTATGCCCAACCCATTGAAGGGTAATTCATTATTTTCCAAATGGTAACTTTCTATTTGTTTTTCAAGGTAAATTATGAGCATATGTGTTTTTTTTTTTTTTACCTTATGTGTAGACCTTCTAACATAATCCTCACATAAGACATACTATCTTTGTACAAACATCTCTCTTTAACCAGACCTGTTCTCAAGGATAGAAGTTGAAAATTATTTGAAAATTGGAACAAGTGAGAAAGACACAGCTTTCAAGGTGACTACGAAAAATATGGACTCTGGGTAACCGGAAGCTTTTACAGGGAGTTTATAAATCTAGGATCAGTTTGGAGAAAAGATTCACATAACAACTGATGAGACATCATTACAATCAAAGTGTTAGCAGAAGTAGAAGATAAATGATGTTCTGATATTCATAATTAATCATTTTTTACAGAAGAACAAGCAAGTAGTTTGGAGATTTCTATTTTGTTTTTGTTTTACTTTCATAGTTACCAAAAAGCTGAATTAATGACAAACATAATTAGACATTTCTACCCATTAATTGGAAGACTTTTTGTGATGCTGTGTTAATTTTATTAAAATTCTACATGTCATTTAGTTTCCATGATTATACAGTTGCTTATTTGAGCCAATATTACCTAACACCAGTAGATAGCAACAAGCATCCTTTGAAAACAAGCAACTTTGTCTTAGTTGGTCATATTTTGGTTACTATGAAAAAAAACTCAAACTAGTTTAAGCAAAATGGATTTCTCTGGCTCATGTGATAAAGTCTAAATGGAGGGACGGCTCAATTCAGAGGTTCAAAAATTATCTTCAGGCATCTTTCACTCTTTCTTCACCTGCCTCTCTTCTCTTCTTTCTGCTATTTTGGCTTCATTTCAAGCTGACTCTTTCAAAGAGACAGAAGACATTTCTCCCAACAGCCCTGGCTCATGATGATAAAGTCAGGGAGGCCTTTCCAACAGCATTTCACTAATCCCAAAAGGATTCCCACTAATCTCAGTGAAACCATGCCCCACTCCACTGCCAGAAAAACTAATGGGTCTAGAAGGATGTGCTACCTGATTGGCCAGGCCAACAGAAATCACATAACCTGGGTTATGGGTTTTCTTTCTTACCTCTGACCTTTGGGAGAAAAAGGGTAGTCACATATTAAACCACACAGACTACACAAGAGTATTATAAAATGACAAAGGGATACGTCTCTCACAGGATTTATGGAATGAAAAAAATGTGCATGTTATAAGCATCAAGATAAACTTTCAGAAGTGACACACTGTGAAAAAAATATTTGCAATATGCCTGACTGACAGATGGTTGATATCCCTAATAAATAAAAAGCTTATAAAATAAAAAAGAACAAGACCACCAACATAGAAAAATGAGCAGAGCTATAAACAGAGAATTCACAAAAATAAAATGCAAATGGACTTTAAACATTTGAATAGATGTTCAATCTTGCTCATAAGAGAGATGTGAATTACAACTACACTGAGATGCTGTTTCCCACCTACCAAATTGGAAAAAATCCCGAAGCTTGCAAAGGGTATTGGCAAAGTAGTGAGGAAAGACACTGGCATGTATACACAAACACACGCACACAGAGACACACACACACATATTATGTGTATGTATTTAAATATATCTACTAGGACAAAGAACAAAAAAGAGTGGAGGGGACAAAAGCGGTGTTTTCTAGATTTGACTTTTGAATCACATGAATGTTGTATAGGGTTTTTTTTTAATTATAAAACATAATCTTGAAACAGAACCTTTTTTATTCTAAGTTTAATGGGAAGGCAAAAGATCCAGAATATCTATTACAATACTAAAGAAGAACAAAGTTGGAAGATTGACACCACCCAATTTCAAGACTTACTATTAAGCTATCATAATCAAGATGGCACTGTATCGACACACAAATCAATGGAACATAATAGAAAGCCCAGAAATAGACACACACAAATATAGCCAACTGATATTTGACAAAAGAGCAAAGGACAAAGACAGTTTTTTCAACAAAAGATGGCAGAACAACCGGATGTGCATATACAAAAACTGAATCTACACTCTGACCTTCCACTTTTATGAAAGTTAACTCAAAATGGATCACAGACTTAAATATAAAGTGCAATATTATGAAACTTTTGGGAGAAACAGGAGAAATTCTATATGATCTTAGATTTGGCAATGAGTTTTTAGATACAACACCAAAAGCATAATAATCCGGGATCCCTGGGTGGCGCAGCGGTTTGGCGCCTGCCTTTGGCCCAGGGCGCGATCCTGGAGACCTGGGATCGAGTCCCACATCGGGCTCCCGGTGCATGGAGCCTGCTTCTCCCTCTGCCTGTGTCTCTGCCTCTCTCTCTCTCTCTGTGACTATTATAAATAAATAAAAATTTAAAAAAAAAAGCATAATAATCCAAGCAAGAAATGACTGATAACTTAGACTCTATTACAGTTAAAATTTCTACTCTGTGGAAGACATTGTTAAAAGAAATCAAAAGACAGTCCACAAGCTTGGAGAAAATATTTGCAAACTATCTATCTATGTGGTAAACAAAAGGTGGCAAAGGTTAAATAGTTGAAATACAGTGGATTTTTACAGTGCTGAAACTATGTTGTGTGACACCGTGGTGGTGGATACATGCCATCTATTTATCAAAACCCACAGATCTTACAGCATAGAGAGTGAACCTTAATGTATATAAATGTATATAAATTTCCAGAGATCCCTGGGTAGCGCAGCGGTTTGGCGCCTGCCTTTGGCCCAGGGCGCGATCCTGGAGACCGGGGATCGAATCCCACATCGGGCTCCCGGTGCATGGAGCCTGCTTCTCCCTCTGCCTGTGTCTCTGCCTCTCTCTCTCTCTCTGTGACTATCATAAATAAATAAAAAATTTAAAAAAATGTATATAAATTTCCAAAAAATCATTTAGGAAGTTGGGGGATCCCAGGAAACAATGCATTCTGTGACAAGAGAATCTAATTGTATTATAAATATCTGAAACCTCCCTAAAGGGACCTGGGAGGAAAGGTGTCTTCTGCAAGACTGAGGGTCAAAGGAACTGTGCATAAAGCACTGCACTCTAGTTGGTAAAGTTGTTTCCCAAAAGACTGTGGGTTATTTCTGGTACAGCTACATGTGTATATGGAACAATTAAGTAAGTGGATGGTCGGTGTTAGGAGCCAAGTTTCTCATGTTAGAGTGGGAATTTACAGATAAGCAGAGGGTGAGGACTAGAATGATCCACATGAAAACAGAATTGAAGACACCAGTATAAAACTCATGTTTCGAGTAATGCAAGTGCAGATGGTTACATGAAGAAATATTTAGGGGATCCCTGGGTGGCGCAGCGGTTTGGTGCCTGCCTTTGGCTCAGGGCGCGATCCTGGAGACCCGGGATCGAATCCCACATCGGGCTCCCGGTGCATGGAGCCTGCTTCTCCCTCTGCCTGTGTCTCTGCCTTTCTCTCTCTCTGTGACTATCATAAATAAATAAAAATTAAAAAAAAAAAAAGAAATATTTAGCTACATGTATATATACAGGTTATATAGCTAGCACACCTAGCACCCAGACTGTGGTTTTTAATACCATTCTCCAATAAAAGGAACAAGAACTCTTCAGAGAAATGGCTAATCCCAGAACTGGAGCAAGAAATATGTGAGCCTAAAGAATCACACAGTAGTAAGGAAGTGCTAAATAAATAAAACCTTTATAGAAGTGTGTCAAAGGGACATAGGAGCCAATTGAAATAAATCCCAATAGCCAAAGGTAGAAAATTGTGAGCAAAAAAAATATATAAAATAGTATTGGAATGTAATCTCAAGTATAAAGTAAATATTCATGAATCTATACTGATATAAACAATTAACTGAAAAATTAATAAATGATAAAAGACAAATGTATTAAAATATTCATTTACTAATTTATTTTAAAATAACAATAATGAATCTATCACATATTAATGTAAATAGCATATTTTTATGGAAAATAGCTATTTTTCAAAAACAAAAAAAAGTTTAATGAGAAGATTGGATTGTTTTACATTTTTACAAGTCTCTTTAACATCTGGCTCTATAGAAAAGAACTTGATTCTCATATCTGCCTCTGCACCCAATCTGTTGTAATATCACCTGTCAAACAGATTCTGGAAAACTCCACTGCCTACTTGTGAGAGAATGAGAATTTAAAAGGCAACTTACATCTTAGTATTATTATGAAACCAGTCAAGGTCCCACATATCCCCTGAAAGTGTCTAAGAGACCCCCTGCCATATGTCCCCAGACCACATTTTGAGAATTGCTGCAATTGAACTACCAATTTACAAGAATACAGAGGAACATATCAAATGACACCATAGAGTGTCCGCAAAATACAGAATATGGGCAACAACAGGACGAAACAGTTACAGATAAGATGATGCGACACTCAGGACTTACTTCAAAATAATGCAGCGCAATAGAGGATAGAAGGTGAGGAGGAGCCAAGATTGGGTCATGTGGTCACAAATCTCACTCCACTATTTTCCCTAATTTTGTATGTTTCCATTTTTTCGCAATAAAAAAAGAAAAAGAAAGAAACAAGATGATGTCTCCAGATATGTCCACTGGAACTTGGTGCTCGGAAGGGCCAGATGCCTTTTTGAAATCTCCAAGTACAATTCTAAATGAGAGCTGGGACAGTTCAACAATCCACAAAACAGCCACTAATTCAGAAATAACAATTCAAGGAGACATAAGAGAGCTTTTGCTGATTTCTGCATAAGGAAAGCAGGCTGAATTATGTTCCATGAAAGCTTTTATTCTGATTGTTTTTATGACAATAGGCATTCTAAGCATTTCTGTTCTGTGCTTACAGTCCAGGAGGTGGGACTTGTGTGGGGTTGTGTGACTGTGGGGTGCAAGGCTGTGAATGCCATGATGAGGTCTCTCCTTGTGTAGATTCTGAGAAGCCCTGGATTATCAGAACATTTGACTATGCCCCCTGCCAAATCAAAAATTCCAGATTTGGGATCCCTGGGTGGCGCAGCGGTTTGGCGCCTGCCTTTGGCCCAGGGCACGATCCTGGAGACCCGGGATCGAATCCCACATCGGGCTCCCGGTGCATGGAGCCTGCTTCTCCCTCTGCCTGTGTCTCTGCCTCTCTCTCTCTGTGACTATCATGAATAAATAATAAATAAAATCTTTAAAAAAAAAAAAAAACAAAAAAAAAAAACAAAAATTCCAGATTTAAAAATTTTATATGATGAAAACTATCACAATTTTTTAATCAAGTGACAGATAAGAAACCAGTATTAAAACATTTGTAATAAATAGTTAATATTCACCCTAGAGGAGACCATTATCATGTTGCACATTAAGTGCTATGGACTGAACTGTGTCTCCCCAAAATTCATGTATTGAAGGCCTAATGCACAATGTGATTGTTATTTAGAGACAGGGCCTATAAGGAGGTAATGAAAGTTATATGAGGTCATAAAGGTGGGGGTCCTGATCCAGGAGAAGAAGAGACCCTGGAGAGCTCCCTCTCTGTGGGCACTCAAGAAAGTCTAAGTGACTGCGCATGAGCCAGCAAGAGGGATCTCACCAGAAATCAAGCCCTGCTGTGCCTTGATCTGGGCTTCTTGCTTCCAGAACTGTGAGAGGGTAAATTCCTGTGATTTTAACCACAGGGAATATAGGATTTTTGTTATGACCATCTGCACAGGCTAATACACTAAGAAATACTGTCCAGCAATTAAAATACATTCATGATATATCACTAAAGAAAAAAAACAGCACATCACAGACAATATACTAAGTAGGATTCCATTTAGGCAAAGAGCCAACAGAAACTTAACAGTAAAAACATGATGTATGTGTGCCTATGTGTCTTACGTGGGTCTGGATGATTCTGTGAGCAGTCAATGAGTATGCTTCCCCCCGCAAACTCCTTTTTGTGACATATCCCCACTTTGGGTGCTCCATTGCTGTAAAGGTAAAGATGTCACTGCAGAACTGCAGATAGAAAAAGATATCCACTTCCTGACATTTCAGTTTTTAAAGGCTGAGATCCATGTATATACAATGCTTGCAAAATTATTTTTCGTTTGTTTACTATCCCAAAAGATGTGGGTGGATGGAACACCTTGCCCTGGGTAGAAGAACACAAAAGTATGACAAACTAGTCCTACCTCTGAGGGCCCTGTCTCCCCTAAGGTTACCTTCAAGGGTACAGGAGAAATAGAACCTTCTGACAAGTACAGGGTTGAGAGCAGGGATGCCTATTGCCTGCTTTCCCTCAACTAGGGTGAGCACTTTCGAGGGAGGTTCTCACTCCATCAAGGAAAGAGGGATCTTGAGTAGGAATGGCTGTATGGAGAGGGGGAGTGTGAGAGGGAAACACAGCCCCACCTAGCTCCCCGTATCTTGAAGAGCTATTCGTTATCAACAAAGAAGAAAGAAAGTCGATATACCTGAAGCCTCTTGTATAGACAACCAGATAGTGACATAAACAGCACAGCCAAGGACCAAATGGGATTGCCAGCACCTTACTGGGTGCCCAGGGAACCAGGAACCAGGGAGGATGATCCCTGCCCTAGAAAATTCTAGGGTGAACATACCCCTTTGAGTCCAGCTGTTTTTTTCACTCCAGAAACCATGACTCTCCTTCAAATCCCGGCCTTTAGACAAGCCACAGGGAACCTGAACTATCAGGACTTAAACTTGTAAAAAGAGTTTTTCTCAGATTGACTATAATCATATTTTCTGTCATTAGATAAAATGGGAGCTCAAAATATGGAGTATAAAGAAAAAGTGTGTGTGTGTGTGTGTGTGTGTGTGTGTGTAAACATTGCTAAATGGCTAGGAACAGTGGTTCTCTGGGGGGTCAGAGTAGGGTTGGAGAAGAGGTACAAGAAAAGAATCTCACTTTTCAACCCATCTGTACTTTTATAAATTGTTTCAGCTTTTCACATTGAGCATGTGTTCCCTTTGTGATAAAGGTTTTTTTTTGTTTGTTTGTTTGGAAGAAACAATGATGAAAGCTAAAGGTTCTCCCAAACACTTCCAGGGATGACTGGTGGGGGCATCTGCCACAGTCCATTTGCTGTATGATGCTAGGGCTTCATTGTAAACATGGTGTCAGGGAAGAGTAACAGGGAGGACTGGGTGACTTGTCATGTCACAAAGAATAAAAGGTGTAACTGTGAAAAAACATTAAAGAATTGTCAAAAGTACCTGGCAAGAGCTATATAGGGTGTAAAACATGTCACAGCACTGCCTTTTCTGCAACCATCCAAACACTAATTTTTCATGAAAACAGAAAACATACATTAGTAAGTAAAACTGCAGAGTACCAGTCTTAGGCAGAGTCTACAAAGACCATCTCCTAAATTGGAGTTCCACCTCTACCCTCACCACAAAATCAGTCATATTTCAGCTATCATTTACTTTTTTATCCTTTTTCTTTTTATCAATACATATAGACAAATGCATTTCTAAAAATTCCATAGAGCCTGTGACGATTTAATTACTCTAAATTCCATGTTTGTATGTGGTATGGTCCTCAGAAACATGCATTTCCAATCGGCAAATGTTTATTGGGCACCTGTGATATGCATTCTTGGTGCCAGACAAGTAAGACCCAGATTCCACCATGGGGCAGTCACAGTCTTAAAGGAGAGACAGATATGTAAACAGCTGATAATTGTAGAAGGCAAAATAAAGCAAATGTCATTAATAATTGCAAGAAAGTAGCTGAGGAGTACATGGGACTGAGTAATTCTACATGGGTGTTTGGGCTGGCTGTCAGAGAACCGTGAGGATGCAGCAGGCAGAGAAGGGGCAAGGGCAGTCAAGGCCAACAGAACAGCACGAACAAAAGTGAGGAAGCGTGAAAGGAAGTCTGAGGTCCTTCCACACCTCAGCGCCGGGTCTCTAGGAAAATGCACTCTCCAGACTATTCACCGAAACTATTAATCATGTACATTCCATATTCACTTTCCTCCTGTAGCCAGAGGCCAAGTAGGCAGACCTAGCCTAAAATTATTAGAAAGAGAAAGCAAAGTAGAAATGCGCTCAGCAAATGTGGGTTCCTTGAAAGGGAGAGGTACTCATGCATCATGCAGGGCCAACGTGGGGGGCTCTTCCACATGGCTCGGTGAGGCACTGTGGTTTCCCTCACTTGACCTGAAAAGTGCTGCAACGTAGCACGTAACAAGACTGGAGCTTGCAGAATGAGCTGGTAGGCTTTTTCCCCCTTGGTTAAAAATTCTTCAAATTGGGCTCCAGCTGAACATAAATCATAATTTCAAGTAGCCAGCTGTGATGCATTTAGACCAATTCTTTTGATGTCTTTATCTGTTGGGGTCCATCATAGCTTGTGGAGTAGCAGCGCCCTCTGTTGGAAAGGAGGTCTCTTGAATGCCCAACACTACTAGAAAAACCCCTCCAGTTTGCAAGTAAAAGGGGTTGCTGCTCTATATGATTCATCTACCTTTTCCCCAGGGACGAGATTTTCTTACTCATTTGTTTTGATATTACAAATACAAAACCTGTTTTTTTTCTACAGAATAGTTATTTCTTTATATAAACTATTAAATTTTAGTTCATTACCTTCTGACTTTCTTAAAAACTGATGCACATGTTCATTGACAATACTCCATGAGATGTACGTAAGATTCCTCAAAGTACATACAAGAGAAAACTAGGTACTGTAAAGCAAAAAAAAAAAAAAAAAAAAATGTCTTACTGAACTATTCAGCACTAATCAAAATAATGACTCTTAAAAATCTGTAGTTTTATATACACAAAAGAATCAGTTGCTGCTTTGTTTCATTCACAT
The DNA here is from genome assembly GCF_053574225.1 of Canis aureus. NCBI lineage: Eukaryota > Metazoa > Chordata > Mammalia > Carnivora > Canidae > Canis > Canis aureus. The sequence continues at coordinate 55,922,583 of NC_135614.1, forward strand.
ATTCAACAACATTTTTCATTAAGTTTGTCACACCCTTGACACATGATTTACAAAATAAATAGGGGGCAGCCCCGGTGACGTAGCGGTATAGCACCACCTGCAGCCTGGAGTGTGATCCTGAAGACACGGGATCGAGTCCCACGTCAGGCTTCCTGCATGGAGCCTGCTTCTCCCTCTGTGTCTCTGCCCCTCTGTCTGTGTGTCTCTATGAATAAATAAATAAAATTTTAAAAAATAAATCAATAAATTCATCATTGTCATTGATCTCACATAGGGGAAAAGAATAAGCCAGCCAAAACTTAGGAAACAATGTGACTGGTACTACAGTAGAGGTACACCAGTAAAAAGAGTAGAGCCTCTAAACTCGATCCTCAAGATAGGTGTTCATATACAGAAAGGTGGTAATGCTTGGGTTGTATCCTAAAGACTAACTAGGAATCAACCACACAGAAGAGCAGAGAAAACAGTTTCCCAGAGATACCAAAGAAACTAGAGTATTAAGGGATCATCAGGTTCATAAATACTAGTGAGGTGCAGGCTGCTACCATACAGGGAATGTAGTAGGTAAAGCTGAGAGTGGAGGATGACCCTGAATCTCAGGAGTTGAAAAGGTATTATAGGTCATCCAGGTTTAAATTCTGGAACATTTTCAGTAACCTGACACTGACCACCCACATGGCTGCGCTGGCCCTCATTTTACACCCTGTGGTCTCTCAATATAAAACTAATCCCCTCTCTCATTTGCGAAACTAAAATCAATTTAACTCTTTTGAGATGAAACATGAAATACTGAAGAACTGGCTAAACATTAAGTTTTCACCAATAAATATAATCAGAACTAAGCTGAGGTTGACTTAGAATATTCAGTTAATATGGTCCCTTTGCAGCATCTGTGAGCCATAATAAATAACCAAGTCTCTGAATGTATCCTGACTCTAAAGAAGACACTTCCAATAGCAGGGCCCTTCATAGCTTTTGTAAATGCCATAAGACTTCTGAGTGCAAGTGAAAAGGAATAGCTCTCTTTAATCCCCAAGATCATTGCCTAAAGCGCCTTTTGTACCTCCCTGGAGAACCTCCATTCTCCTCATCAGGCCGAGCACTGCTGATAGCCACTCTCCCTACAGACTCCGTGGAAGCAATTACTAAGTGCGGTCATGATTCTACTGATCAGGCGAGTTTGCAGTACAAGGAAACAAAATCAACCATGTTAATTTCAGCTGAGCAAAGTGGGGGGAGCTGTGGTACTTGCCAAATAGAGAAATCGGAGCTCCTCAGAGAAAGCAATTCAATTTGCAAGCTCTAATTGTAAGCTGAAATTAAAAATAATGGAAGGTACAAAGCAATTGCATACAAAAGTCCAGGTAATGTCAGTGAAAAACGAAAGCATCCTTCAAAAAGCAACTGCACTTCTCAACCTGCTTTCTCCTATAAATCTGACAATGGTTTCTATGTTTGCCACTATTTAATTGGCAAGAGGTTAAAGCAGGCAATGCAATTAAATTTGGGAGTGAAACAGAGGCAGAACTTCCTCTTTCATACTGTATACATCCTATAAGATGAAATGGACTAGGAGAGGGAAGAAAGGGGACAAGAAGAGGTGCAGACCTCCAGAAGAGGTCGTGAATAGGAACAAAAATCGAAGCCACAGAACACGTGAAGGCATAAGAGTCTTTACAAGAGCACAAGAGGCAGTTCATCTCAATGGCTTAAGAGCTAAAGACCCAGGCTTTCGAATCAGACTTGAAGTCAAATACTAGCTCTACCCTTTCTACCTGACTGACCTTAGGCCAATTATTTAAGCACCAAAAAGTTCAATTTCCCCACCTGCACAACGATATAAGCTTATTAAAAGACTAAATCAGATACAACGAACGGATGGCCTTCGAAGTGTGTCTCACATATAACAAGCATCAGTGAGTTTAAGCTTGAAGAAAGAATGCCTGGCATACATCAAATAAGCAATAATTGTTTCCTAGATAAAGGCATAAACAAGCAAGAAGAAAAATTAACTTCTTTTGTGTCTGAAAAACAGAGTGGCCAATGACACCACGGGAAGATGGTAATTACAGAGTGAAGTAACAACATGGCCCCAAAGGAGGTCACAATACTTTCCTACTTTCCAAAGAGTTACCATTAGAAGGGACCCATTTTATTTTATTTATTTATTTTCTTTTTTTTTTAAGATTTTATTTATTTATTCATGATAGACAGAGAGAGAGAGGCAGAGACACAGGCAGAGAGAGAAGCAGGCTCCATTCAGGGAGCCCAATGCAGGACTCAATCCTGAGTCTGCAGGATCACACCCTGGGCCAAAGGTGGCGCTAAACCGCTGGGCCATTGGGGCTGCCCTATTTATTTATTTTCTATGTATGTATGTATGTATGTATGTATGTATTTATTTATTTATTTTTTTTTTATAATAAATTTATTTTTTACTGGTGTTCAATTTACCAACATACAGAATAACACCCAGTGCTCATCCCATCAAGTGCCCCCCTCAGTGCCCGTCACCCATTCACCCCTTCTTAAGAAAGCTCCACGCTCAGCATGAAGCCCATCATGGAGCTTGAACTCACAACTCTGAGATCAAGACTTGAGTTGAGATCAAGAGTCAGATGCTTAACCAATTGAGCCACTCAGAAACCCTAGAGAATGGCCCCATTTTAATTTTATACCAATAATATCTGAATTTGTTGATGAATTATACAGTCTTTCTTAACTGTAATTTGTTAGAATGAGAAAAGTCTTTAAAAACTGAATAATCATTGCAATTTTTATAGTTTATCAATAATACCTCAATAAAGTTATTTTAAAAAGCAAGATTCTTTTTTTTTTTTTTTTATCCATGACAGACTTGGGGCCAGAGAAGTTATAATGATTTTGATCAAAGTCCTATTATCAGAATAGCTGAGGACACTCATTAAGTTCATTGGCTCTAGTTATGGACTGAAATGGGTCCACACTCCCCTCCAAATTCATACACTAAAGCCCTAACCCCCAATGTGACTGTATTTGGAAATCAGGCCGTTAGGAAGGTAATGAAGATTAAATGAGATCACTAATGGAGCCCTTATGAAATAGGGCTAGTGTCCTTAGATGAAAAGAAAGACAGACCTAGAGTGTACAGGCACAGAGAAAAGGCCATGTGAGCACATAGTGAGAAGGTTGCCATCTACGAATTGAGGAGAGAAGCACGAGAGAAACATACCCTACACCTTGATCCTGGTTCCTCCATAACTGAAAGGAAATACATTTCTGTTGTTTCAGTGACTCCATCTGGGGTACTGTGTATTATGACAATCCAGGCAGACTAATATATACTACAATTCCTTGGCAGACAAAAGCAGGTCTAAATCTAGTTACAGCCACTTGCTAATAGAGTGGCTCGGGGCAATGCATGAAGCCACTTTGGGCCTCCACTCCCTCATCTATGAATAGAAATGATATCACTGTCTTCTACACATCATTATTTTTTGGCTATGTGGAGAATTAAGTGAGAGAATGTATTTAAAGATCTTTGCACAATGTCAGGTAAGTATTCACTTTAATTATGATTTTTATGATTCAAATCACTGATATAACTTAAGATTGCATTCCAGGGCTTTTCTCACTCAGTTATCTTTTTGCATGAAATTTTACCCCTAAGATTATGGGTCACCCACATTTTTTTTCTTAAACCAAGAAAGCATTTTTTTTTTTTAAAGGAAAATGATAGTAGACAAGGTAGAGAAATTGCTACTTTGGCTTCTAAGTCTTCCATTCAATTTCCTCCAAAGTGGACTCCTAATCAGGCTATGAGTCAGCTTACCAAGTTTTCTTTGGTCTTTGATTCACTTGTTAGCAGCCTCCTTTGAGGCCCAAGAATGTGTATATTCTCTCTGCTTTCTTCTTATTTATTATTCCCTGGAAATACATACAACCATCACTCTCTGAAATGGAGTTCAATGTGTCTAGGGGAAATCCATCATAAAGGCTTTGGAATAAGAAAGTCTGGTGCATTTTAGAGGACTCAAACATCAGCTATTTACAAACATTATTAGGGAGAATAATGCTTTATAGCAGGTTTCAGGAAAAAAGCTCTTTCAAAACTTCACGCATTTTCAAAAACTTGACCTCCTTGAACATGGAGCAAAGGAAAGACTGTTAGGCTACAGGCTCAGAGGCACACGAAGGCCAAGGGGATGCATTGCATTACCTAAATGTTTATGGCCAGTGCTAAGGGAAGGAAATGGTTCATCCACCCCCAGTACCAGCAAATTTTCATCTCCTTTGAACAGTTCAGTGACTTCCACCACCTCTCAATTACTTTGAAAGAGGAAAGAGTGAGAAATGACTTGATCATTCCCTTCAAGTGGCATTTCAAAAATAGTGGCCAGGTCTTCCAGTTTTCCAAATTCAAAAACAACAACAAAAAATACAACCAAAAACAGTTTGTACAAATTCAAGAAGCACTTCTTGGTAGGAAGAGTTTTTTAACACCAGAAGAGGCTGGGGTAGAGAAAGGAGGCGTTGTGCATTAGATTCATTTGGTTGACAGATGACATCAAAACATTCTCTATATGCATCTACCACGGACATTTTCTTTTTATTTTTTTTAACATTTTATTTATTTATTTATTTATTTATTTATTTGTTTGTTTGTTTGTTTATTTATGTTAGAGAGTGTGTGCACATATGAGTGAGGGGAGAAGCAGAGGAGGAGGGAGAGGAAGAGAAAGTCTCAAGCTGACTCTGCACTGAGCATGGAGCTCACATGGGGCTCCATCTCAAGACCCTGAGATCATGACTTGAGCCAACACCAAGAGTCAGACACTCGACTAACTGAACTGCCCAAGCATCCCATACCATGAACATTTTCTTGTAGAAAACACAAAAATGTCTTCTTTTTTAAAAATTTTTTTTATTGGAGTTCAGTTTGCCAACATATAGCATAAGACCCAGTGCTCATCCCGCCAAGTGCCCCCCTCATTGCCCATCACCCAGTCACCCCAACCCCCTGCCCACTTCCCCTTCCACTACCCCTTGTTCATTTCCCAGAGTTAGGTGTCTCTCATGTTTTGTCACCCTCTCTGATATTTTCACTCATTTTCTCTCCTTTCCCTTTATTCCCTTTCACTAATTTTTATATTTTCCAAATGAATGACACCACAAAAATGTCTTCTTTACAGAGATATTGCTTTGATACACTTCAGAAATGTACATGTCAAGCAGTTCAATTCACATTCAGTTTCTCATTTCATCTCTATAGCCAATGAGGTAGAACCGCGAAGGGTAAGAGAAAGAATGCAGGTTGAGTCCAACCACTCTGGGTTTAAATTCCAGATTTAGCTCCACCTGCTAACCTCACTCTTCTCATCTAAATGAGGATAGTAACACACCCCTTGTAAAATTACTGTATGTAAGATGACTCATAAGTAATGGAACCCAACATATAGGTAGTCAGCCCTTGCTATTACTGTTGTTTTCATGACCACAGTACAGACCTAGAAATAGGCACAGAGAAATGAAGCAACCTTCATGAAGTCACAACATCAATAAAGTAATGAATCCAGATATGGAGGAAGCTGCTAACTGCCTATGACTCATTAACCAGTCTCTCTCTCTCTCTCTCTCTCTCTCTCTCTCTCAGTAACATGTTACTAAGAATTGTTCAGAGGCAATCTGCCCAGCAAAAAAATCATCTCATATTATCCAGTCTCTCTTTTAGCTACAGTGAGCCAGTGAAATGCAAACACAAGATTTTAGAAAGAACACACCAGAAGTCTCCTTATCTCCTTAAGAGGACAGATAGTTGTCACAATGCCTGTCTAGACTATAGATGTGATGGCTGAAGGCTTCAAGAAGCCACAGTAGAAAAGGAGGTTACTCTGAAAATGAACATCATGTACTAGGGTGAAGTTCTCAAACCCAAGAAGGAATCTGGGTCACTGATGATCTTGAAGTTTCCATGCAGATCACATGTGACCTGGCGTGCCCACATGTGAAAGCATTTTATGTGAAAGAATAATCTCTTAATGTTTAAAATAATGTTACTTCTGGATTCTGTTATTAGCAGCTAAATATAATTCCTGATTGATGCATATTAGGTCTTCCTGACTCTAAAGCAAGGGAAAGCATGTAGGGTAATCTAATAACCTTGCATCCTAGAAATCAATTCCGGGCAACCTGGAATGGTTAGTTACCCAGAAAGCAAGTTTCTTCCCTGAAGAGTACTTCAAAACATATTTTTAAATTTCCTGTAACACTTTTTGCCACTGAACAGGAAAATAAATTTCTTAGTTGAATCCAAATCAACAGACACTGTCTGAGCACCTATATGCAAAATAGTCCAGAGGAAACAGACAAGGCCCAGATCCTGCCCTGAGGCTCCTGCAGTCTAGTTATGATCATTCATTCATTCAGGGATCCCTGTAGTCTAGTTGTATTCATTCATTCATTCAGCAGGTGAGCACATATTCTTGAGAATGCTTTCTAAATACCGGGCATGGCAACAGCAAGACATAAACGTCATTCTTACTCTCATGGAGACTGCATTATGGCTGAGGGAAAGAGAGATAATAAACAAGTGAATAAATGAACAATAGAACTTCACTTAGGGTTCTTCAGAAAAAATTCTTTTTTTTTTTTTCTTCAGAAAAAAATTCTTGACACTGAGCAGAAAGGCAGATCTATCTGAACGGGTGACACATAGACCGAGAGCAGCAAAGGTAAAGACGTGAGCCAGGACATCTGGCCAATTTAAAGATTAGCCAAGGATTAAAATGAAAGCTAAAGGAGGGAGGAATCTGTGGAGCAAAGTTGAGAATAGTAAGAGGGAAGTCAGAGAGAAAGAAGGGTCAGAATTCTGTCAGATGGTGTAGACCATGACAGCAGACTTAGATTTTATTGTACATGTAATAAGAAAAATAGGAAGCCACTGGAAGATTCTAATGCAGAGAAGAAGATTTATGTTAATAAAAGATCACTCCAACTCCTGGCTGGAAAATGAATGATGAAGACTGAAAAAGTAGTCCCGGGGAGTCCAGTTGGCAGCCCAACGTTATTATTCAGTGGAGAAACAAAGATGGCCGGCATGGTGGGGCAGCACCCAACCTGGAGAGTGACAGGCAGATCTGGGGGACATTTTAGAGCTAGAGTCACATGACTGGCTAATGGATGGCATTTTACACAAGCAACAGGATTCACCTTTTCAGTGGGAGCTTCCTTTATCCTTTTTTTTTTCTTTTTGAAGTAAAGTTGACACATAATGCAACATTAATTTCAGGTGTAGGACATAGTGAATCAACTTCTCTATATATTATGCTGTCTCACCACAAGTGTAGCTACCATCTGTCACCATACAAAGCTTTACAATATCACCAACTACATTCCCTAGGCTGTACCTCTCAGCCCTATAACTTATTCATTCTATAACTGGAAGCCTGTACTCCCAATGCCCCTTTGCCCATTCTGCCCATCTCTCTGCCCCCATCCCCTCGGGCAACCACCAGTTTGTTCTCTGAATTTATAGATCTATTCACGGGAGCTTCCTTCAAAATTCACTGTTATTTAGAAAAATCAAGTGTCTCAGAAATAATTTACTTGCTTTTCTAGATCCACTATAAACCTCCCCCCAAAAAATCAATGTACAAAATCAACTCCATTGTATGAACAGCCAACACCTTGTACCTCTCTGACATGTTTCTAGCACCTCTAACACTCTCTTGCTCTTTCTGTCATTTCACCTTAAAATTCTAGCACCATATGTTAATAAAGAACCAGAAGTACACCATCTAATCCAAAGACCCCTTAGACAAGCAGTTGTTTCAACAGCAAATATTAATTCTGAACAAATTAGAAAATATCACCAGGATAGTGTAGTACAATGCACCATTTACCCACCAAGACATGTTCTCGCCTTTCTATTTTTTATTTTTATTTTATTTTTATTTTTTCTATTTGATTTTTATATCTAGACACCTAGTTTGTAGGACCAAAGAGATAAAGTCACTGTTTAGGGAACTTTCCCCTTGCTGCTTAGCCACTACTGAATTTTACAAGTTCCCTAAGACTAGAGGAGGTCAGCTTTTCTTTCTCTGCTCCTTCTTACTTTCATTCCCCTCTTCACAGAAGTGCATTAATCATCATAAGTGGCTGGGAATGGAATCATATGGATCACAAGATGTCTTGGTTGCAATTGGAATCAAACTCTGACATAGGCTCTCATTGATGAAATATTCATTTGATAGAGAAAAAAGATTTTAGTGCTATGCCTCGTACATTTTCAATGCTAAAGAAATGAAGGCAGATATTGTCTCTTTTTTTTTTCTCCCAGAAACTGTCTTTTACCATGTAGTGGCCATGGAGCTGGAGCTGGGCTAGCACATCTCCTATATGTGATCTGCTTGGTTTTTCATCTACACAGCAAGTCTAGAGAAGGTATGGTCCTCTAACTTTTACAGATAAGGAAACTGAGGCTTAATGAAACTAGGCAATTTGTTAACCACAATCCATAGTAAGTGGCAGCCCTACAACTTAAAGCAAGATTCTAACAACTCAAAAGCCTTCTGCACTTTTGCTCTCTCAGGCTCCCCTTTCCTCAGCATAACAGAGAGAAGAATGTGGGGTCTGAAGACATGGGTTCATGTCCTAATGGCTCACCACTTCAGAGACTGTCAATTAAATAACCCAATTTCTCAGGGCCTCGGCTTCAGTGTCCCACTGGGGCTTAGTGAGAGAGTAATGCATGTGAAGGTATTTTATTAAATGTAAATTCTGTGACAAATCATTATAAATCTTGAAAACAAAATAAAATTCAAACAAGCAAATGATGGTGCATATAGAATTAACTGAATTTATTTTCCCTACAAGGCCCTTGCATTTGAATAAGTGTTTTCTCAGGTATTTAATAATATAAAAATTTTAATAGTGGGAGATTTGATACTAATGAAATTCTACCAGTATTGGAAAGCTTCAACCTATTCTAATAATGACAATAATTATAATGTCACATTTACTGAGTGCTTGGCCTTTGCAAGATTCTGTTTCAAGATTCTATTCAAGTTCTGATTCTTGTCATTAATTCTCCAAAATCTCTGATACTATAGTCCCCATTTTACAGATAAGCAAACAGAGGTACAGAGAGGTGAAGTTAACTGGTCAAGTGAAACATTAAGATGTGAATCCAGACAGCCTTGCTCCCCTGTCCACATTTAATTACAATGCAGGAGTATAATGCACAACAAAAATCCATTTTCAAAAAGTCCAGGGGTTCTTTTTTTGTTTTTACAAAAAAGTATCAGTTCTTGAACAGGGGACACCACCCCTGTGCCTGTGGTGAATGCTAAAACACTCCCAAGCAAGTTTAGTGGAATGGAAATATCCAAGATTAATACTCCAGCGGCACATCACAGGCTTCCTTTGGCAGCTTAAACCCTTCCTAATCGGACTTTTCTCAGTCCTGATGACTCACGACAGGCTAATGATTTCCTCTGCCCGATGAATTTCTCTCTTTCAGGCCGTTCCAGCTGTCCTGGTATGGTAATCTGGGATTCAAACAGGAACACCAACCGTGAATTTGCAGCTGAAGAGTTCTGAACTCCCAGGTGGAAAGGGTCAGATACGAGCAAACTGGTAATGATGACACCCTAAGGAAGAAGAACCAGGGGATGCTTTCTCTAGTGTCCTGAGGCCAGTGTGTATAGACTCTGCTTACATTTGTTAAAGCAAAAAAGTGAATGCACCGCTAGCTACCAGAAAAGATCCTGCCTCTGCACTGGGCACCTTACTTAGACTTTTGTCCAGAACCCTGTGCTAACATCCATTGTATCCCAGGGGAGCCACATCATCTGCCATTTAGCTCATGGGTTGATTCCCTAACTTTGGAGAAAGAGGAGACAGATGGCTAAGCGCTTGGGAGTGATTGCTACTCAGAGTTATTTAGCAGGACGTCAATGAGGAGAGACAGAAAGCAGGAGGCAATCTCTTCTCTATGAGTTTTCAAAGAACAATCTGGTTTTGGATGTGATCAAGCAAGTTTGAGATTTAGATCAATTAATATTTAGTAAACATCTACTATGTGCCAGTCCCTGAGCTAGATGCTTTTCTATGTATTATTTTATGCAATGCTCATAAGAACAAGTAAAATATCAATGTGCATTCAAGTTACAGAGACTGAATATTAAAACATAATGGATAAAATCCTGCAGTTGAGCAGAAACACTTTAGAATTCTGCATCCATCTCTCACTCAGTGCTAGGGATTATCCAGACAACTGCCTATAGATTTTTTTCTTTGTTCCATTTTTTAATCTAGTTCAGTATTTCTCAAACCTCAGTGTGCAAAATAATCATCGTCTAGGGTTATAGACACCATGAAGCATGGTCAATTTCAGGACATTTCAAGGTTATTTTCAGGGCTTCTGCGTATAAGCTTAAGCAGGTTGAAAGCAGCACGAACATACCCGCTTGAGAGGGCAAGGCAAGGGGGGGGGCAAAACTCAACCTGTTTAACCTGTTTCCTACTGTTTAGCTGATACCTTTCTGCAATTCATGTGTCCAACGAGGGGCCATTTAGAAGCTGACTTATAAATTTAAATAGTTAGATCTAAACCCACTGCTTTTTTATTTTTATGCCTCTCCCCGCCTCACTGGAATGTGAGTTTCTCAGCCCAGAGGCCCTGTTTTATCATTTTTGTATTCCCAGCATCTTATTCAGTGCCTGGCACATAATAGATATTCGGTAAAGAATAGTTAAGCTGAGGCATTTAAATAAAATTAAGTATTATTAATTTCCTTAAATAATCACTGAAGGAAAATAATTTAAATTCAGCCAACATGCAATGATAGAACTAATATGAGTTATGTGTAAGGAATGTAGTAGTCATCATACAGTCCCCACCAAATCCCTTTAATATAGGCATCACCATTACTATTTTAACCCCATTTCTAGCTGAGGAACAAAAATGCATTTAAATATATTTATTTACATATTTAACTAATATTAATATATTAAACAGTATTAAAATTATAGTATGATCTTGCCTTTTCTCTGAAATATTAAACAATAAATACTGCTCCTTGTCATTTACATATCCTTTTGAATTATACCTTTTTTAATATTCTAGAAAATAAATATCCTATCATATTAAAGTTGTATTCTCATGCATTAAAGCATTCGCCTATGGCTGGACATTTGGACTCTTTCTATTGTCATTGTTAAAAATAACTTTCAAAGACTATTTTAGTATATAAGCCTTTGTCTTAATCCCTGATTATTAATTTAGAACAGAGTCCTCGATGTGGGGGAAAAAATAAACTGGGTCAAAGAGAATGAGCTTCTAAAGACTCAGGACATATCTTTGTTTTCTTAAAATTTGCCTTGTATGTTTTTTCTGCTTAAAAGTGATAGACTTAGTTTCAGGTATGTGCTGGGTAATCTACTCAATTGTTCTATTGCTTTTTCTGGCTTTTGCTTTAGAATGATATTTCTATTACTATAGCCACCACTACCATTAAAAGCTAAGATTTATGCAGTATTGGTGGGGCTGGGCTCAACAATTTGCATGCACTATCCCATTTAAGCTTTACAAGCCTCTGGGGCCAGCGAACATATTAATCTCATTTTGTCCATGACATGCAAATGTTAAGAACAAAGTTAGGAACTGAAGTTTTGGCCTGTTCATTGTCAAAGCTGTGATCTTGGCCACTCAACCAGCACCTTTAAACACAGGAAACTCACAAGTAATGGTCACTTGAAGTATAAATTCTAAGGCTGCTATAATTATAACCCTTTTATCTTTATGGAAGTTTATAGGACACAAAGCACATTCATGTGTATTATTTTAACAAATCAGTTAAAGACTAGACCTTTCTTTCCATTGTTGCCTATCTGTGATAGGCTGAAGAGCCAAACTCAGAGAAGATAAAAGCAAAGTAGTATTTCTCAGGGATTCTGTGGCTTAACTATTACGCGGAGGGAACTGGCAAAAGATTAGTGCTTTGATTACAGTTTGACCTTTCAAAGAGCAGTGCTGGGAAATGCATAAAGGAGCACTGGCCCCAGAATATGACCCAGGACTGCAAAACAACTGATGTTGCTCATTCTCACAGCTGTAATGCTTGGACATTCTGGCCTTGTTCAAAATAACAACCAAATCCATGCAATTGCAGACCCAAGTGAAATCAATGCAGGCTACTGCTGTAGAACTATGTTTCTATAATTTAAAATACAGTTCAGATAAGAGAAAGGCTTATGATATCCTGATCAGTTGTAATTATACTTCTGATAGCAACATTTCTGAGCAAAATTTGAAGTCACAAGAGTATCACTGGCACATTTGTATCTTCCCTTTCAAAAATCTACTCCATTTCCCATGGAGACTACAATCTTTGTGCTTTCCATGGACAGAATCTAGTTACACAGATGTTTCTCTCCACAGACCCTCAAGAAGAAGTACCATATGGCGGATAAAAATATAGACTCTCAATCAGGATTCCTAGGTTCAAATCCTGGCTCTGCCCCTAATGAGCTGGGTGTCTTTAAGGAAGTGATTAGGTCTGTATGCCTCAATATCCTCATCTTAAAATGAGGATTATAATAGTACAGATGTTGTAGGATTATTGTGATTAAACAATTCAGTACATGGGAATGCACATGATAAGTGCCATATAAGTGTTTCATTGTTTATTATTCCCTCCTGTCAATAGTCCTTTCCCACATGACACATCCCTACTCCTCCAGCTGTCATCTGAAAAAATGGTTAATGTAGTTAAATCCTTCTAAACTTATAATAGTCAAATGTTTTGGCATATTACCCTTGGGTTGTTTTTATATGGGGAAAAAACTAGTGACTATTGAAAAGCTGCAATACAATGAACTTAAACACTCAAGATAAAATTTCAGATATATATATCTGTGTGTATATATATATATATATATATATATATGTGTGTGTGTGTGTGTGTGTGATAGGTAGACAAATAGAAAGATATTTTAAGGTTTCCCAAAGCACATTTGGGATTTTTTATTTTTTTAAGATTTTATTTATTTATTCATGAGAGACACACAGAGAGAGCAAGAGAGGCAAAGACACAGGCAGAGGGAAAAGCAGGCTCCATGCAGGAAGCCTGACACGGGACTCAATTCTGGGATCCCAGGATCATGCCCCAGGTGGAAGGCAGGCACTAAACTTCTGAGCCACCCAGGGATCCTACATTTGGGATTTTAGAACATTCAAGTTACAAGGAACTTTGAAAAATACACAATCTATTCTTCCTCTTATGTGTGGAAAAGTTGGCAGTACCTGGCTGGCTCAGTTGGCAGAGCATGCAACTCTTGATCTCTGGATTATGAGTTCAAGCCCACTTTGGGCATGGAGCCTACTTTAGATAGATAGATAGATAGATAGATAGATAGATAGATAGATAGATGATAGATAGATAGATAGATAGATAGATAGATAGATAGATAGGTAGATCGTACAATACATGTGGAAAAGCTGAAACCCAGAGAGATCGTGTCATCCCCCCCCCCAAAGACCCAGTATGTTGTCATTATAATCCAGCTCCATGACTCAGTCGGATTCTCTTTTCACTACATCACATTATTCTTTCTCATGTCTCTAACAATTTACAGAGCATTCTTGAAAAACTGTGTAAACATGTAAGCTGCAAAAGAAAAATCTACTATCTCCAAGAAAGAAATTGCTAGAAGTGCTGGAAAGATAGCTCTGACTTTGGTACCCTCCTCCTCCTCTTCATTCCCAAAACAAGGAATGAAAATTAAAATTCCTAAACTACACCTCTCCCTCTGCCTTCCCATGACTATTCCTGCCTTGGTGCTTTCCGCTGAGGAATGTCCAGCCTAATACGAACTCTGTCCACCCTTTCCATCTCCCCTCCTCACACCCATTGCCACAACCTGTGTCTTGCCTCTTCCTCTTCTCTTGGAACACCCTCCTCTCACCTGAATTCTGCCTCCTGAAATTTTGTTAACACTTGAAGATAACCTCTGCTTCTACTGGAATCTTATTAATACTTTGAGATAATCTCTGCTCCCCCCCCCCAACATACACACACCTGCTCTTGTATATGTAAATAAAATTTACTTGCCCTCTAGTTAGAGAATTTTCTCATAATCGTGTATGTTGCTGTGTATATATCTTATCTCCACTATGATATAGAAAGCTTGTTCAGAGTTTAATCATAACCTGGTTCACTTTTGTATCCTTCCCAGCAATCAACATGTTTTCTTTATAAAGTGTTCACTGAACTGAGTAAAGAAAAATATATTCTGCATGCCTGATTCTTCAGAAAATCTACAGTGAAAATTTCTTTATAGTCTCTCTATTCTAAAACATCTTTAACTTATGATCTGAATATCAGTCATAGGCTATTTTTTCAAATATGTGCATCTCCTACCATAAAATAATGTTAATGTCCATTCTTCTGAGCTGTTTCTGCAGCCAAGAGAGGGAGAAGTCCAAGGAAGTGGATCCACTATCAGCCATTTCAATCAGACATGGCACTAGCATATTTATTTATTTATTATGTATTAAGATATGTTCAGGCTTCATGTGGGAACAACAAAAAAGTTTTCCAGGTATGACCTTGAGCTAATGATTTCCTTTGGCCCTACATAAAATCTTATGCCCTTTAAATAATTCTCATATCTGTGAAAGAAAAGAGTTCATTAGCCAAAAAGCCAATGATAGGAACACCTAATTTACATGAATGAGAATACAAATAATAAACAAATTAAGAAACTTACCATCTTCACAAGGAAGAAAGAAACCATAATTAAATCAAACTTAAAGTATAATTTTAAGCCTATCAATTAACAAACACATTTCTAATGATTAAGCCTATTTTGACACAGATAGGAGGACAAGCATCTCCTATATACATTTGTTAGCAGCAGAGTAAAATTGGCAGATCCTTCCAAAATCAGAATGGCAAGCAGCAAGTGCTATAAAAATGTTCTAACCTTCAGATCCAATAAATCTATTTTTGTGAATATGTACCCTAAAAATAATTGAATGGAAGGAAAAATAGTATATGTACAGCAGTATTTATTGCAGCATTACTAAAAATAAAATAAAACCAGGAGGCAATCTAAATATTCAACAATAAGGCAATGATTTAGTAAATTGCAACAGATCAACATGATGTAATTTTATACTATTAAATTATTGTAACTAGAAGGAAATGTAGAAAATGTTTATGACGTACAGTTAAATGAGAAATGGAAAATACAAAGTCCTACATGCACTATGATAGCAACAGCATAAAATATACATAGGTAATGGGATTTGAGGAGCAATATATAAAAAGGCAAGCAGGTACACAATAGTTGTGTTCAGGCATGATATGAATGAGGGACTTACTACTTACATGTATAAATCCTCAAAACTTCTTAAAAATTAATAATTGTTATTATCCAACCTACTATCACATCAACCATTTGTTCAGCCAGCCCTCATTATTTTCTCAGTGTTTTTCCACCATTACCTTATTAGTTAAGCTAATATGCTTACTGAGACCTGTATATGAATTACTTATTCCATTAAAGGTAAGTTCAAGAAGGCACAGCTCTACTTTGTTCCTATAAGCTCTTACATAATCTATAAGCTCTTGCATTTCCAACATTTTGCTCAAAACTCATCTCTAGGAAGCTTTCCTTAGTGATTTATCACAGAATCATTTACCCACTATCTTTGTGAAAATGGTTTCCACTAGTTAATACATCATTTTCTAAGCATCCACCAAGTGTTAGATACTGTGTGTTTTTACCATTCTAAACAAATTTCCAATTCTCAAAAGAAAAGACCAGTCATCTTCCTTTTTTTTCCTCTCACTATTTCCAACCCAGGACAAAGGTTTTTTACATGGGGAATACTCAGTCAGCTTGCTCAATGAACAGAACCCTAAATCTTCCAACTTCAAAATATCTAGTCAGTTTGCTTATAAATACAACTATCAGTAAATGTTTTCCAGTGTGCTAAGTCTGCCTATATTTGGCTTGTCTCTTTGCCTGTCAATCTTTACTTATTGCCAATTTTTATTAATGACTGACATGTCTGTGATAACCTGGAGGAATGGTTCAAATGAGTATGTTTTATAATGTATCATGTATATATCTTCATAATATTGTCCAACTAATATTCTAGATAGATCCTTTGGATTCTAACTTTATGTTGAGAGCAGTAAAGGTCTCAACTTCATGAATCTGGATTATAGTTTTCTCTATGAGCTACTTTAACAGATATATAACAAACAGGCAACAATGGATAAAGAACAAAAATGAGAAAGACCGTTGTCAATTTAAAGAGTAAGAGAACAGAGAAGATTGAAATATATATTCTGCTTAGACTATGATTTGAAATTACGGACAATAGTACAGATATGTTTAAAAAATAAATGAGATAAGTTACAGCAGGTATACTATTACAAAATTAAGATTAAATGAAGCAGATAATAACACTAGTCTTTAAGAATTGTGCTAAAGTTATTAAATTGGGTAGTAAAAGGTTTACTTAATATCAGAAAGGATTATTTGTAAATTGATGAGCCATAAGAAATAACCATTGATTATGTTGTTTACTCTCTAGGAAATGTCCATAGACTAAAAACTTTTGGTTATTTTATTTTCTTATAATTAGGATTTATATGCAAAACAATTTGGTTTTACCCTTCATGGATATTCTTTCTAAAATAGTAGTAGATTTTACTATCTTAGTAAATACAGTCAATAGGGTTTAGTCTGTGGTTGATGATTTAGGATCTTGAAGAGATGCAGGGCATTATTTTGCTTGGTATGTAGATATTAGGTTTATAGTTTTGGCATCAAGGTCTTCCCTGATCCTTCTAAAACTGAGTTTGGTATGCCATTCCTATGTTCTATACATATGCAGTGACTGCCCTTCCCACCTTATATTCATTCATTAATTCATTCAATTATCCAAACAATGCCTACAGAGTGCCATTTATGGACCTGGCAGTAGGTTCAGGTTACTGCAATGAATGACTTAAGCTTCCATCCCCTCTCACATGCAGCTTAGAGTCTAGAATAAAAAATAGAAATATAGCAACACTCATAAAAACAATCAATTATATTGCTGATAAGTTCTATGAAAGGAAAACACAGAGAGTGATGAGAATATACAGCAAGAGGTAAACATCGAGTCTTGGAGGACAAAGAAAGGACCCTAGAAAAAGTCACAGTTTAAGGCTAACACTAAAGGAGGAGCGGAGTCTGGCCAGACAAATGGGAGATGGAAGGACACTCCTGGAAACAGAATGGGCAAACTGGACAGCTCTGAAGTAGAGAGGATGTTGGCATGTATGAGGTGCTGGTGGAACCAAGAGCAGTGTGGCTGGCATATCTAACATTAAGAGGGTAGAACAAGATGTACTTGGAAACTATGTAGGAGATAGGAGCCTTGGGATCCAAGAAGCCAGATGAAAAATGTGTGATGTCACCCTAAGAACAATGGTAACTAATAGTTAGCCATGTAAATGGCGGTCCCTCCACATTTGACAGCTAATGTTCTCATTTCATAATCCCATATTCCCAATATCTTGGGGAGCACCTGACATCCAGTGGGTGTTCAACATTTGTTGGAGGACTGAAAAATGAATGAATGAATGATCCTTTGTCTCTCATCAAAGAATTAAGAGATTCTAAGTTACTGAGGACTGATTTAATGTAAGTAGGAGAAGGAAGATTCTAGCCACTACAGTTTCACTACCTTACCCTTTTCCAGTGGCATTTAAAAATACATACATTGCAAATGATGTCCAAAGGAATGTGATAAGAGGCTACCAGACAAGTGAACTGCTCCATAATCAAAGCAAAAGTCTGGCCAGGGCAGGATCCCAAGAAAGTCTCCCTGGAAAACTATCAAATCACAAGCAAATGTTCTGAGGTCACAGAGTCAACCAACAAGCCTTCAGAAGAATCCCAAAGAGGATACCAGCTCAACAACACAGAAAATGTCTAGAGGAAAACTGCTGTCCTCCAACAGTAACCTGGAAGTGTGATGAGAAGTGATGAAATTGAAGGCTTTGATTAGGACCTGCTCATAGGGTGTTCTTCTGACCTGGGGATGTTTTGTTTTTATTCTCTAGCTAGCCCTTTGCTCTCAGTTGAATTCACGCATGCACAGGCCTTTTCTTTTAAGCATGCAAACAAAAATCTCTTGCAGTTTCAAATGTATTGCCCTCTCCCTTGTAGTCCACTTGATAGTTTGCCTTTCTTGCTTTGCTTTTTGAAGACAAGCTTTGATCATCTCACTCCGCTGCTCCACCTTCAGTGGCTCACCATGGCCGGAAGAATGAAATAAAAACTTCTAAGCTTGCACATAACATCCCATACCTCCTACCCATCAAACATGCTTCTGTAACCCCTTCTCATTTCCCTTCCACATATTCACTGTGATCAAGACATTGTTTTGCTTATTAAATGCAATAACAAAGACAACCAGTTTCAAGCATCCAATGTCCCTATGTCCTTCGTTTCTTCCCCTCATTTGTTTTTTAATCCCACCATCAGTCTCCTCTGCAACTAAAATCAAGATGCCTAAAGACACAGGGGTCATTGAAATCTAAAACAAACTTCTTGGTTCTCCCATTAAAAACATTACTTTCTTTTACAAAACACAATTGTGATGATGCCTAGTTTATTCCCAGGGTGGCTACACAACTAAAACCACAGTAATGGTTCTCCTTGGGGATGGTTGTTTAAGCAACTGAAGACATCCTGGGAGAACATTTAAAATATACAGATTTCTGAATGTGTTTTCAAATATTATGTTGAAATAGTCTGGTGGATTCTGAGAATCCACCTTATAATTAACATCATACCTGCTTCTGATTTCAAAGGCCCAAAGGTGATGATACTCTGAGAAACACTTCAGTGTCTCTGTAGCATTGAAGTGGACTTCCTATGTTTCAAACAGACTGCTCTTCTAATTAATTCTTTCTCTGCTGACATGCTAAAGGCAGAATTCAGCTGAATACCTGATTTTGGTGATGGAAATTTTTTACGGAAATTAAGAACTGGCAATAACATTAGAGTATAAATATATGATGGTTTATTTGTTTTTTCCTGGTCTGACGATGCTCATCCCCAGCTTGCTGCCTTCAAGAAGAAATTATCATGGTGAGATCAAACTGACATTCAGCAGCTTTCTCACCAATAGGCCCAGGATCAGTATTTCTTTCTTGGCCCAATTTATTCTGTAAGGAACATGTCTATTCATAAGTATCCAGGTTTATTTCACAAATACCTTTCAAGTGACTATCAATTTCCAGGCATGGAACTGAATGTTAGTTTTTAAAATCCTGACATCATTTCTGGTTCTGTGCAATAGACATCCTCTTCCATAATTTCACAGATGAGCATTATATCCAGCATCGGCTAAATGACAAACAGAAAGGGGCATTGTTGGAAAACATAATGATTTATTTGTAGTCCCTTGGGATCTACAATCTAGCACTTAATGGAATTTATCAGTAAAAAGCAGACATTAAAGGAATATTACTCAGAGAAAATCTCTTTGCCCCCCAAAATCAAATAATTGATATTTTAAGCCAAATCTTTTTATCCATGCTTTACTGCAAAAGTTTTTATATATCTAACTTTCATGGGGCTATTGTTTTCCCATTCCCAACATTTTTTATGGATTTTATCAACTTTTAATATTTATTGAATTTAGGAAGGTTAATTGTAACTGTATGAAAGTAAACTAACATAATTGATTCAACCAATAAAAAAAGATACCTCTGTTATTATTAGATAGACAGACAGACAGAGGTATCTACAACCCTTTAAAATGCTCCTAAAGTTGGTCCGAGGGTTGTGGGTTATCGTTAAGCTGTTTAAAATGCTCCTAAAATTGGCTTGACATTTGGAAGAAAAGGGAAAACAACACTAAAATAACATACACAATCTTCTAGAAGTAAATATCTTGCAAAGCTTTTGTTTTAGTTTTAAAGAGCAAGACCAAAGCCCAAATTATTAAAAGGTGTGTTGGCTTCTGCATAGAAATTAAGGAACATAAGAAAAGAGCATCTGATAAGAAAAAAAAATAAGTGCAGGAACACATGGTGTAGTAAGTTTAAAGCAATGACATTAAAATTATAATGACTTATTTTATTGGAGATTGTACAATCTTAAATTAATATCCCCATTATCTTTAGTGAAAATAAAAATATCAAAGTATCTGCATTCTTTGTTAATTACATCTAATGAAAGTAATAACCCTGGATAAATTAACTCATACAGCAATAAATGACCAACTTTTAAGCCAAGAGGAAGGAAACAGAGAAGAGAATATTAGCATGGAAAAGGGAGGTTTATTTCATTGTACCCTTTCATTTTATACAAGAGACAACCAAGGCTTAAAGACATCTATTCACTTGCCAGGATCACACATTCCAGAAAGTCTTCCAACAAATGATTCTTACAGAGTTATGTTTTCATTTAAGAACTCTTTGGGAAAGAAAGATAATGCTTTCCTGAAGTAATCATAAATATCCATTGCCACATTTATGCATACTTGATGTTCATTCAGGACCCAAGATGTTCACACAATTCTTTTACCAATTGTGTATCCTTTTCTTCTCTTTGCCTCTATTCTTCTGTCCCTTCCCACTCTTCATTCTTTCTGTCAACTGAGAATGCACAATCATACATTCAGGAATCAGGAAATAGAAGCAAGTCAGCAAGATCATTCACCCACCCAAAGAATCAGTGATATTAAGACTCTTGTTGAAAAAGGCTGGTGACACTAACCTCAAAGTTTAGCCAAGAATGTCTCTAAATAGGCTAGTTTCCTCAATAACCTACTATATTCATCACCTCCTGGTTCTTCTCAATAATTTTAAACACACAGCCAGAATAAGTTCTGTTCTTGCCCTTTGCAATTAACAGTGTGCTACAGGCCAGAATGTTCATGTCTCCCAAAATTCCTATGTTGAAACCTAATGCCCAATGTGATAGCATTAGAAGGTGAACCTTCAGAAGGTAATTTGATCATGAGGGCAGAACCCTCATGATTTAGTGCCCTTATAAATAGGACCCCAGGGAGCTCCCCTGTCCCTTTCCTCATGTGAAGAAACAGGGAGAAGACAACCATCTACAAATTAGGAAGCTGACTTTCTCCTGACACCAACTCTGCAGACACCTTGATCTTGAACTTCCTAGACTCCAGAACTGAGAAATAAATGTCTGCTGCTTACAAGCCTATGTGCATCTGTGATTCTTTGTTATATGGACTAAAGCACAATGAGATGGACAAACATTCTTTTTCTACATATTCTCTCTCTTACTTCCTGATATAACCACTCTAATCAAAACGTATCACATCATCCCTGGCACCAGTCTGTGAGCTTCCTGAGATTGGCAGAGATAGACCTCAGCTCTTAGCACTGTGCCTGGCTGGCTCTCAGAAACAGTTCAGGGACTTGCAGCTAACTGGCCAATTATCAGCTCTACACTTATGAGTTCACAACAGGATAGCCAAGTTCTCTTAAAATATACTTAAAATGTATCCAGCTCATATAAGATACCAGAGTGGCAACAGCTAATGCAATAATGTGTAATGGACCTAGTTATCAAAGTAAAGACGTCTACAAATAGAGAGTTCCAGAGTTGGTGAAGGTGACTCTATGACAGCCAAGACCCAGATCTATCTCTCAATAACTATGTGACTTTAGCACGTACATTATTTTTCAAATCCTCCCAGTTTCTTACAAGAACAATATGGCACTTGAAAGCACTCAGTAAGTTTTTCTATCATTATCATTATTGTCTCAAACATCACTATTTTATGAAAGACATTACCTGCTCAAGAGTTCTGCTAAAGTCAAAATGACAACCCATGAGCTAGATAATCTCTATACTTCTTTCATTTTCAAGTAAATGACTCTGTGTCTTATCTACTTCTCACCAATGGGTCAGATTGTCCAGCATCCTATCGCCACTGGACTTTCCTGAGTGAGGAGGAGTTATGGGACAGAAAAGTTACCTGGTAGGTACTGTATGAAGAGAGCAAATTCTTCAGGACAGCAGAGTGTCAGCACCTCTGTCTGCCTCACATGAGCCTTCTTCACTCTCCCTACCAATGGGGGCGAGTACAAAGGGTTAATGAAAACAAAATGCAACCAGATTGATTTACCATCCAGCAACTGTTTATGCTACACAAGAACCTTTTAAAATAGCACTTTGGTGGGTGTTGCTATTCAGTGGCCAGAAAGAAGATCTGGAAATAAATGAAAATTTTTTAAATGCCAAAAACAAGGCAAAAAAAAAAAAAAAAGAAGAAGATAAATCACCAAGTGGCAAGATACCAACTATAAGTTCTCACTCTGAGTAGAAAGAAGGAAGCCCAGGGGATATGTGGCCTAACTGTAAACAAGTCTGGGAAATGAAATTATAAAAGCAGGACAGCACCCTCAGAACTCCTAGAGAAGTCTTCAAGTGCCAGTGGCAGCTTCATTCATTCATATCTTAAATTTTATTCATCCAAATTTTTATCTGATATAGAAATTTCAGTTAAATACATCCAAAGAGCCAACATGTTACTAATACAAGGTGCTATTTTTGTCTCTTATAATAAATCCAGCTTTCTTTCCAAATTACCTATCTTTGGTCCATAAGAACCTACTCACCCAACCCCAGGATAAGCCTAAGAGGTAAAAAAGAAAACTATCCTCTCTCAATAAAAGGAGTCTTTTGGGAGGAGCGTCTTGCATTCTAAAGGGTCTGAAACATCTTACACTGAAAACAAACAAATAAATAGATAAGTACCTGTTTCCCATAAGAATACACCAAATGCTTTATATTACAAAACAAGGAAAACTTTCTTTTGAACAAAAATACTTGAAATGACCAAGAAATATTTTATGGGCTGCACTTAAAAAATATAATCTAAGAAAGCTCGGAGGGAATGTTTCATGGGATTTATGAACTTATTTCAAGCAACGGATCACAGTTCTACCATAAAAAACACAATTCTCTGACAGTTTGGCATTTGGCTTTGTTTTAATATCTATACACACAACCTACTGGCTGGACCAACACTGAAGTATATTAACTACAAGCTGGAGCATAGGAGAAAATAAAACACAAATGAATCCAAATTTGTTTTCTAGAAAATTCATGTAAGAACATACTGGAGATGGTCTCAGCCTTCAAGGAGCTTACTCTCTTATTGTAGAAGCACCATCACTCTAAAGGAAGTAATGATCCCAAACACACTTTCTTTGAATGGCAATCTATACAGTACATGGGTTCACTTCACAAGGATTTAAATGAACAAGATAGAATAAATTAAGAGCTAATAAACCACTGGACTAATGGGAAAGGGATGGGAATTCAGTCAGGAAAGGCTGCACTTCATGCCATTAAGCATTTAAATCTCAGAAAAGAGAAACATCTCTAGAGACATTTCTTTTTTGCACTTAACCTAAGTAAATCAAGCAGATATTTTTGTTTGTATATATAATGTATGTATCTATATACCATGCACATGTGTTATTTATCCATTCACTTGTTGATTCACTGCTACAGTCTCAATGTTGATATTGTATGTTCCCTAGAGATCAATCTAGCCCTGAATATTCAGAATCTCAGCTTATAAGCCCTCTGTACTAATTACTGTATGTTCTAAATTACAGTAGATGGTTTAAATGAACTAATCACATGACTTACAAGTGAAATTAACACAATAGCAAAATGTTTTCTAAGAGAAGCAGTGAACTAAAAACCACAGAATTTCTATCCTTTCACTGCTGTCTTCTATGGTTTAAGACATTTATATCAAGTAATTACAAGCATTATTCCCCAATACTCAAACTGTTCATCATAATAGCTAGCATTTATCATACTATACCCACATAACACAATATAAGTACATATATATTCAAATTCATCAGAATTTCTTATAAATTAAGATGAAAATCGTATTTTTACCTACTCTGTCTGTCTCAATATAGCAATAAACATGAAAGTAGGAAAAATAATATTTTCTGATGCTTAATTCAACAAGTGAACACATAAAATCACTCTGGAAAAGAGTTTCCTTTCTAATGAGAATATAAAATGCAGAACACAGAGTTTTTTAAAAAATCACATAAATGTCTTCAAAGTCTGTCATTCCAAGGATGTTTTGTCAGTTCTTATGTTAGTCAAGACATCACTGAAAGACTTGATTTATTTAAATGTTGTTGAGTAGCTATGCCAACCTCTTCCCCTTTTCAGCTATCACAACCTTTGGCCAAGGCCTCACTAGGTGCTGGCACAAGCCATGGCATCAGCCCTGGTATAATATGCTTCCAATTGCTCCTCAACCTAGCTTGTTTCCCACTTGGCACTATGTGCTGGAGAACGCTCCACTTAAGGTTTGCCTTCCAAAATAACAAATCCATCCTCTTGCTCTTCTACCATAAAAGTCTCCACTGGCTTTCTGTTGCTTACAACATAGCTTGTACTCCATGGATGTTGTCTGAGGCTTTATCATATTTGATGCCACACCGAGCAATGTGCTCACTCTCATTAGCCCCATCCTCTCCACCCATGCTCCCACCTTAAATGACTGACACTCCCATATTTAACACCTATGGTTTTCACACAGCATTTCCTCTACATTAAGGGTTCTCAACCAGAGCTTATTCCTTCAGAGACTATTTCTCAAGAACAGGAGACATTTTGGGGTAACAGAAATGAGGGTTATGGTGCTATTGGCATCTAGTGAGTAGAGGCCTGGGCAGCTGCTAAATGTTCTACAATGCAAAGAGGACAGCCACCCCTGCAAAGAATTATCCAATCCAAAATACCTATTACTAAAATATTACCTATAGCCCAAAGTAGTACCCAGATTGAGAAACTCTGCCCTACCAGATATGCTGTCCCTCCATCAGCCAACTCTTCCATTTCTCAAGGTCAAACTCAGAATTCCCCTTGTCCTTGAAACAGCCCCTAATTTTCCAGGTTACCAGTCACTCCCTCACTTTCCCCGAACCTGTTTGCTTTAAATTATGTTTCAACCTACACACATAATAGATATCTATTTAAATGTTGGTATCCTCCCCTTCTGTGGACTCCAATCAGCCAAGTCTTATTCTTCTTTCTATCCCTTGATTTGCCTATTACAGGTAGTCCATAACGTTAAATGAGCATATATCCTTTTTCATAATATTATATTTTCCCCTCTAGATCTGCACTGTCCAAATACAGTATTTAAATTTTAAATGTAACAAAATGAAAAATTTCATTTTTCAGTTCTACTAGCCACATTGCAGTAGCTCAAGAAACCCATGTGGCTAGTGGCTAATGCACTGGACGGTGTTGAAGGCTCCACTGGGCAGCACAGCATCTGGAGTATAAACTTCATGGGAATGAGAGGCTCTATCTATGTTTGTACACATGCCTGGTACACAGTGGGTATTTCATAAATATTTATGTGAATGAATGACAGTATAGGGCTCCTGGGTGTGCTAATTTCCATTTGCTCTATTTGCATGAAGAATAAAAGCACATCCAAGACAAAAACTTTCTGAAAATTTCAGTTTGCTAGTGGTCAGCATAGAGCACTCAGTCATGAGTGGCAAAAGATGGTCAGGGTGAGTAATGAATAAACTCCAGGGCATCAGGACAAACAACAGGGTCATATGTCAGGAAATTAACATTCCAGAAGCCAAGTGATAGTTGCCTAATCTGAGTCTCTCCTGAATAGCTTCCTGGACCAGCTGAGCCCTAACCACCAACAACCACAACTAGAGGCACACAGATGATACAATTATAATGCATAACATAGATCCCAAGGGGAAAATTCAAAACCTGGAGAGACAAGGATAGCATAGGAACTAGAACAGGGAAGCCTCAGAGCATATTGACTGACTAAGGACTCAGATTTTAAAGTCAGGCAGATCTGGATCCCTGTTCCTCCTCCATCACTTTCTAATAGAGCAATTTGGGCAAGTCAGTTGACTCCTTTGAACTTTAGTTTCCTTATCTATAAAATGTGTGTAACAGTATTATTTATCTTCCTCACTGTTTTATTGAAGGAATTATGAGATAATGTATAACGCATTCAACACAAAGCTGATACATAACAGGCAATGAATAAATGTCGTTGTTTTCATAATTACCAAAAATAATCTTTAAATATAGAAGAGACTGAGAGGTCAAGCCCAACTCCAACCCCATTTTCTGTCCTCACTATCTGAGTTCTTTATCCTCTTTACAATATTCCTGCCAAGGGCTATTCAGGCTTTAACTGACATCCTTTAATGACCATGCACTTATTGCTTCTTGAGCCAGCTCTTTCCACTTCAGATGACTGGAACATAAAATCACCATGTTTCTCCATGGGGCACAACTGGCATGTGGATGAGGCGATTTTTTCATGGCACTGTCCCATGCATTGTAATCCTTTAGATACCAGTATCTTGTGCACACACACACACACACACACACACACAATCATTTTAGAAACAACAACAAATGACCTTATATATTTCCTATGTTCCCTATTAAGGTAGTACCATCACCTGCTAAAAACTATTTCCAAAGCTAAAATCTCCCTCCTGGAGATTTACCTTGAAAATATATAAATAGAAAGATTCAGTTATGACTGATATTTCAATCATTCCAGGAGCTATCTGGTGGACTTTGCCTGCTAGCTCTCAGATCCATTTCCTGTCCTTCCCCTGCTCTGCATCTCAAGGAACTACATTTCATGGGCTCTTTGGCCAATTGCCTTGGAGGTAGGTTCATCCAATGACAGGTACTAGAATGTGGGAAAAGGAGATAAGTCAGAGTATTTATTTCTCTTTTACTCTGCATTGTGTAATGTCTCTTCTCTGGAAAGCATCTGTCCTTCATGGATCCAAGCACCCTCTCTCCATAGTCCAATTTCCTATAAGTGTATCCCTACCCATGTTCTTGCTCCTGTGGACTCTGACATCAGGACTTTGATAATACTCCCTCCTCTGGTCTCTTTAAGCTTCCTATTAATCCCTGGATGGCCTCGTGCCCCTTGAAGCTCTTTCAACTTTTCTGTCACCCATGTAATGAATTTTCTACACCATTAAATCCCTTCTGTTGAAATACATTGAGCAATTTCTGTTTTCCTGATTGGACACTGACTGACGTGAAGTTAGGGATGATGTTTCTTCCTATTTTCATCTTGGATAAATGACTTAAAAGAGAGAGGAAGGGATTATTCCTGGCTATTGTTTTTCATGGCTTGTGGAACACTAATGTAGAGACTCTTAAGGAAATAATGAATTTTGCAATGTTTTCTTTCCTAGGGATACAAGCTTCAGAGAAACTGTCAAAGTTGAAACTACTTCTTTTTCTATGGATACACTTTCCCTTTATGGAAAAATACACTATTTTCCCAAAGGAGACAGATCCCTCAAGCAGGAAATACCTGTGAGTAGTAGATGGAGGCTGGATTTCAAAGAGACAGCATATTGGCTATTTCCACCACTTTCACTGTAAATCTGGAAATACTGGAGAAATACTGATTCCAAAATGTGACCAAAGTTCATCTCAATTATTTGCTAAAAAATGCTCCAACTTCTGACTGGAACACCTTGGAGACAAGACTAATGGCCCATTTTAAAGTGGAGATGCTGATAAAATATATACAAATAAAACATAAATGAATAAAAATACACATAAATTATTTAAATTACAGATATTTAAGCAAATATATTTGTCCAGGAGAATAGGGAGAAGTTGGGTCTTTATTATTTTGATTATTTTTAACATATTTTTTTCATTATCATTTTCTATGCATACTCACTTGGCCAGTTATAAGGAGAAGTGTCTTACGAATCCTCTAATTCAGACCAGCAGAAACTCACCTAAAATAACTTAATGACACAGAAAAGTAGAAATAAATCTAATATAGAAGCAAACTCATGAATTCCAAGAAGAGAAAATTCAGTCAAGCCTATGGGGAAGAATAAAGCCAAGAACTAGAAAACCTCCAGGAACCAAGGAAATACTCTTCCTATGTCATTCTCTCTCAATCTGGGATTTATCTGCTATCATCTCTGTGCCAGCGGACTCTGACTTCTCCCTACATGTGGCTGAGATGGCTGGCCACCCGACAATAATATCCTTAGCATCTAATGTTAGCCTGCCCTTGGCTCAGGTGGCATGCTGGGACTAAAAGAATCTCTAAAATCCCCAATTCTGGGCAAATTACTTTCATCTAATCCAGCATGTCTACTCCTAACCCCACCAGCTGTTCCTGGGGAAAGGAGGTCCTATGGTACAAGTAGAACTGCTAGACTAGCCCTGTTGGCAAAGCAATTCCAAGAGACAAAGTTAGTGGAAGAAGAGAGTAATGGGCTAGGTATCTACCCCTTAAGTATCTCAACTTCAAAAGAGCATTACTATAATTATTCTCATTTTTCAGAAAAGAAACAGGTACAAAGGGGTTAAATTGCCTATCTAATAACTCACAGTTGATTAATGTCAGAGCCACTACTTGAATCCAAGTCTCTAGAATTCTTTCTCCACAATTCTAAGTTAACACCTATATAATGCAATCTGTGGCAGGTAGAATATGGAAATTTGGGCAGCCCGGGTGGCTCAGCAGTTTAGTGCTGCCTTCTACCCAGGGTGTGATCCTGGAGACCCGAGATCGAGTCCCTCATCAGGCTCCTTGCATGGAGCCTGCTTCTCCCTCTGCCTGTGTCTCTGCCTCTCTCTCTCTCTCTCTCTGTGACTATCATAAATAAATAAAATTTAAAAAAATTAAAAATATGGAAATTTATAGCCTACTACTAGTAGTACTTATTGTACATATTATTTTCATACTAGTTTTTATTTTAATAAAATTATAAATTTATAAATTTTTATTATTATAAAGGAACTGAACAAGTGTTCTAAAAACATGACCTATACTATTTGTCCACCACCATCAGCTTAGCCTTCTGCCTCTCTAAATTCTGTAACTACTATCAGATGTTTAGCAGGACTCAGAATCTAGTGAAATCCCAGGGCAACGAACTTGAAACAAATTTGGCACAAGTGCCAGAGAGCTTCAGAGCCCTATATAAAGCATGGTGATTCCAGATCTTTAGAGCTCAGCAGTGTAGGGTGAGGGAAGTTCAACTTTATCTGTTTTGAGAATGCTAAGTCTCCCTGATGACTCAATGTCCAGGAGGGATCTAAATGGATATAATACATCTTCCCTACTCTCATGGCTTGGAGTGCAGAGGGAGATCAGATTGTGAAGTGGTTTCCTACTACTGTAGTAAAAGGAGTTTAATAGTCCTAAGCCCTTTACTCGCAAGGCAAGAAATCGCTTTTATTTTCCCACCACCACCAAATACAGATGACCTACAATTAAGAATATTCTCACAACTAAACTTGAGTCCCAGTGAATCAACCAAGAAAAATACCTTCCCTTCTTGGGAGGCCAAGCAACTGGAAAAGTGAACCAGGTAAACGGGCACTCCTGGAAGAGAGGAATGCACTTCAATGCAAAATAATTAAGTTTCTAGAAAGATTCAAGTGCAAATATCAAAAGACTTCCTAGAACTTAAAAACACAATTCTGAACTACAAATTTTTTTTTTTTTTTTTTTATGATAGTCACACAGAGAGAGAGAGAGGCAGAGACACAGGCAGAGGGAGAAGCAGGCTCCATGCACTGGGAGCCCGACGTGGGATTCGATCCCGGGTCTCCAGGATCACGCCCTGGGCCAAAGGCAGGCGCCAAACCGCTGCGCCACCCAGGGATCCCCTGAACTACAAAATTAAATAAAAGAACTAAAAATGAGAATAAACTTATTGCTGAGATAATAATGAGCAGCCCAGAAGATGGAATATAGAAATTATTTCAAGGTTCAAAACAAAGAGAAAATAACAAAATGTGGAGATCACAAAGGAAAGTACTAAGAAACTAGATGAAAGATGTAACATAATACAAATGGAAAATGAGGACAGATGACAGAAAGGCTATCATAGCAATTAATGCCTAGGAACCAATACTAGGAAAAGCAAGACACACGCAAAACCAAAAATACTTCCCTGGACTGGGCAAAGATCTCAACCTGAAATTGAAAGGGCTTGTGGGGCTTGTGAGTTCTAAGCAGCACTATGGAAAAAAAGCAAAACAAAACAAAACAAAAAACTACCACCACAACACACACACACACACACAATCCCAGGCTTATTCTGATAAAATGTATGAAGTTTAAGAATTTAAAAAGTATTACAAACTGTCAGGAAAAACAAAACAGTTCACCTAAAAAGAAAACAAAACTCAGATCGGCATCAGACTTTTCATCTGCAGTACTGGAAGCCAAAGCATCAACTGACTATGTTTATAAAAGATCTGTGACTCAAGAACTTTCTACCCACCAAGGTATAATTCACCAATCACAGTGGAAGAAAGAACATCTAGGACTTGCAGTAACTGAGAAAGTATATCACACTCATGCCTAATCTGGAATACCTGAAAAAAATACTCTAAGCAAACAACAAAGGCACCCAAGCTGAAGAAAAGAATAGAAAAGGGAAGATAAACTAAAGGGGATATAGCACTAAGCATTGAAAAGTAACGAGAAAGCTCTCAGGGCATGTGGAATATGAATGCTAAGGAGGGACTTAGGAAACATGACAGGCACCTATAAAGGAGATTCATTTTCTTAAACTATTCCAGAAAAAAAAATTAAAAAGGAAGTAGGAGGTAGAAATAAGGAGCTGATATAAGCATTTGGAAAGAGTTATGTTGCAGGTATGGAAGGCAAAGAAGATAGGGAAATAAAAGTTATTGTCCTTTGTAGGAAGTAACAGGAAAGTAGAAAGGGAACAATGTTATGCTTATAATGAAGAAAAGAATGCATTTTGGTTGGGATTGTATTTTGCTACCAGAGAATAGCAGTCATCTATATTTGAAATAGCAGAACAGGGATTAGTAATTATTATTAGAATGAAAGTAGAACCTCTATGTTAATTAGGCAATTGTTCGGATTTCAATTTTAATCCTTTTGGTATAAAATGCATATCGGATATGTGAATCATGGGCTGCTTATTAAACATATTTTTAAAAGGTACACTGACAGATGTCTGGCCAAAGAGAGAGGCCTCTGTCCCTTTGAACAATGATGATGTAGAGACTACCATGATGAGCTGTTCATCAAATTAATATAAGAAGTAATTTAATTATTGTGGGTAAAGTAACATCTAAAAATCGCTCAGGAATTACCTAGAAAACAAAGAAAAAGACAAACTAATGTTTACATACATGCATGAATTTATTCCCTACGTTTCCTCTACAGATCATTTATTCAATAGGCATTTGGAATGAACAGAAGTATCACACGCATGTCATCACAATGGTTTACGAATCATGGTGAAGCTGTTTTCCCCTAAAAATCCCCAAGGCAAGGTTGCAGTATGCAGAAAAAGAGCATAGCCAAAATCATCTCATTTCCTTAGCTTTAAATGTACTCTTCTGAAAGCATCCCTCATGCAGCTGTTTTTGGCACCCCCACGTCTATCGCCTCCCACAGACAGAGGCTGAGATCATTGATGAAAACAGTGCCAACATGGCATGTGTCATTAGAAAAGAAAATTTGTCTAAGGAAGGCAATTTAGTAATGCATATTCTGATTATGGAACAGATTCTAGAGTAAACTGGTAAAATGAGTTAAAATACACACCATACAACTACTACTATTTTAAAAACTGATGTTAAAAAATAATAATAAAAAAATAATAATAAAAACTGATATTAAAACTTATGTAATTTGTTCCAGAGAAAGAGTATGATACATGGTATTTGTTGAAGGTAAATATATTGTACTGAAGTTGGAAAAAGTATTAAGTTAAATAATTGATCAAATAATTTTGGTTAGAGTATCATTAAGGAAAATGTATAACCACATGGTTCTGGTATGTTTGGAAATACTTTGTGTCACTTAGTTCAAAATAAAATATCTGAAAAAAAGTGAATATTAGTCAGCTATAACAGGTGGCTGTCAGCAAGGTACTTGAGGACACTGGCATAATAAAAATGAGAGACTCAATAGTTTTGACATTCTTATGACAACAACAGGAAAAGAAGAATTGTGTGTGGCAGTATGGGAGGTTTATGGACAGAGATTAAGTCTGAGAACATACAGAGAAGGGTTTAAGTCAAAGTAGGTATCTAAAGGTGGTGACCTAGAGAATGTGTTGCCTTCAGGGCCTGCCTGTTTTCCACTGGCTTAGTAACAACTAGGGAAAGAAACCAAGAGTTTGTGAATTCACACTTCTCTCAAGGCCCACCTGTTGGCCTTGCTGTATAGAGCAAATCAGTAGTATCACTCATAGGATGGCTTTCGTGGGGTGATAATAATTATGGCAACTCAATGCCTACAAAAATCACTCTACATCTTGCCATTTTCCTCTCTCAATAAGATAGAATGAAAAGACAGCTCGGATTTCATCAGTTTTACCCAGAGTCTTTTTTTTTTTTAAGATTTTATTTATTTATTCATGAGAGACACAGAAAGAGAGAGAGAGAGGCAGAGTCATAGGCAGAGAGAGAAGCAGGCTCCATGCAGGGAGCCCAATGTGGGACTTGATCCTGAGACTCTGGGATCATGCCCTGGGCCGAAGGCAAGCCCTCAACTGCTGAGCCACCCGGGCGTCTCTACATGGAGTATTAATGATCTTCAAGCCCAACGTCCTCATTGGACATATAAAGAAACACTGGCTCTAAGATATTAGCTTTTTTGTCTTAGGTCACAGGTAATTTGCACCAAAATGTTTACCCAGTTCTAAATCCTAATGTATTTTTTACTCTTAGACATTCATCATCAAAAGACCTTTAAATCATAGAACTCAATGGAAGTACAGTTCTCTGTACTTCTGACCACTTATATAAAAATTTACTGAAGTTCAATAATAGTTATATTGGCTCCTCTTTAAGATGACAGACACAAATCAGTCTTCAGTATGATTATGTATTTCAAATACATATAAGGAATTAATTTTTCATTCTTCTAACAAAAATTGTTATAAAGGTTAAAATTCCTTTTGAATTATTTTATAGTACAGTAGAATACCTAGGTTCCTAACTTTATTAAAAGTCCTTATACTCTTTGCATTAAAGAATCATGAAACCAGGATAATGTTCCTTTTTTCCTTTTATCTAGAAAATATTATAGATATTCATCAGTTTGTTTTGTTTGTTCATTTCTTGCTGGTTTCTTTTTAGATTCCATATATAAGTGAAATCACATAGTGTTTGTTTCCATCTGGGTTATTGTACTTACCACAATACCATCAAGGTCCATCCATGTTGTTGCAAACAGCAAGATTTCCTCCTATTTATGACTAATATATACATATATATGTATATATAGTCTATGCCTTTTTTTCATATATATATTTGCATATATCACATCATTATCTATTCATCCATCAGTGAACATTTAGGTTCTTTTCATATGTTAGCTATTGTAAATAATGATGCTATTAACATAGGAGTGTATATATCTCTTTGAATTCGTGTTTTCATATTCTTTGGATAAATACTCAGCAGTGGAATAGCAATTTTCTAAATTATTTGAGGACTCTCTATACTGTTTTCCACAGTGGCTACACTAATTTACATTCTCACCAACAGTGTACAATGGTTCCCTCTTCTCCACATCCTTGCCAACATTTATCTGTCTCTTTGAGAATAGTCAAATTCTAACAGGTGTGAAGTGATATCTCATTGTGGTTTTGATTTGCATTTCCCTGATAATTAGTGATGTTGACCATCTTTTCCTGTGCCTATTGAATCTATGTATTATTTGGAAAAATGTCTATTCAGATTTTCCATCTATTTAATTGGATTGTTTGTTTTCTATAGTTGTTGTTGAGTTGAGGAGTTCTTTTTTTTTTTTTTTTTTTAAGATTTCCTGTATTTATTCATGAGAGATGGGGTGGGCAGAGGGAGAAGCAGACTCCACACAGGGAGCCCGACATGGGACTCAATCCCAGAACTCAAGGATCATGCCCTGGGCCGAAGGGAGGTGCTAAACCGCTGAGCCACTCGGGAATCCCCTGTAGGAGTTCTTTATACATTTTGTATATATGATTTGCATAAATCGTCCATTCAGTAGGATTGCTTTTTCATGTTGCTGA
This sequence comes from Canis aureus, assembly GCF_053574225.1. NCBI lineage: Eukaryota > Metazoa > Chordata > Mammalia > Carnivora > Canidae > Canis > Canis aureus. The sequence goes on from NC_135614.1 coordinate 55,956,719, forward strand.
TGGTTTCCTTCACTATGCAAAGATGCAGAGCCTTTTTAGTTTGACATTGGCCCTTGTTTATTTTTTATTTCCCTTGCCTTTGAAGTTTCAAAAAAATATATAGCTAAGATTTATATCAAGAAGCTTACTGCCTATGTTTTCTTCTAGGAGTGTTATGATTTCAAGTATTACATGTCAGTCTTTAATTCATTTTGGGTTAGTTTTGTGTAGAGGATAGTGATCTAATTTTATTCTCTTACATGTAGGTGTCCAGTTTTCCCAACACCATTTACTGTAGAGACTATTTCTTCCCTAGTGTATACTCCTGCCTCTTGTGTCATACATTAATTGACCATATATATCTGGGTTTATTTCTGGACTCTCTTGTCTGTTCCATTGACCTATGTGTCTATTTTTATGTCAATACCATACTGTTTTGATTACTAGATCTTTGTAGTATTCATTGAAATCAGAAAGTGTGATGCCTCCACTTTTAATAGGGATTGCATTGAATCTATAGACTATTTTGAGTAGTATGAACATTTTAACAATGTTAATTCTTCTAACCCATGAAAATGAAATATCATTCAATTTATTTGTGTCTTTTTTGTCAGTGTCTTGTAGCTTTCAATGTACAGATTTTTCACTCATTAAATTTAACCCTAGGTATTCTATTCTTTTTTATGCAATTGTAAATTGGATTGTTTTCTGAATTTCTCTAATAGAGAACTTTCTTGTATTTCTGTACACTAATTTTTTATCCTGCAACTTTACTGGAAAAAATCTTTTTGCTGCATCCCATAGATTTTTTACTTCTGTATTTCCATTTTCACAGCTTTCTTATTTCCAGGTTTTTTAAAATTCCTCTTTTGATTTCTTCATTGATCCATGGGTTGTTCAGTAGCATGTTGTTTAATCTCTACCTTCTTATTTTCCAATTTTGTTTCCATAATTGATTTCTAGTTTCATACCATTGCAACTGGAAAATGCTAGATATGATTTTAATCCTCATAAACTTACTGAGAACTGTTTAATGCCTAGCAGATGATCTATCCAAAAGAATATTCCAAAAAAAAACCCCAAACAAACAAAAAGAATACTCCATGTGTACTGAAGAAGAATGTGTATGGAATTCTGCTTTTTGGATGGAATGTTCTATATATACCTATTAAGTCCATTTGGTCTAATGTGCAATTTAAGGTCAATGTTTCCATACTGGTTTTCTGTCTAGATGATTTATCATTGATGTAAGTGGGGTATTAAGTTCCCCTACTACTATTGTATTGCTTTTAATTTCTTCCTTTAAGTCTGTTAATATTTGCTTTATACATTTAGATGCTTCTATGCTGCATGCATAAATATATACAATTGTTCTATCCTCTTATTATTTCCTTATATTATATCCCCTTTATTATTATGTAACGTTCTTCCTTGTCTTTCATTAGAGTCTTTGCTTTAAATCTACTTTGTCCAACAGAAGTATAGCTACACCAGCTTTCTTTTTCCTTCCATTTGCATCAAGCATCTTTTCTATCCATTAACTGTCACCCTTACTTTATCCTCAATTCTGAAGTGAGTCTCTTAAAGACAGCATATAACTGAGGAGCATTTTTTAAACCACTCAGCCACTCTGTCTTTTGATTGGAGAATTTAGTCCATTTACATTTAAAGTAATGATTGATAGACATGTACTTATTGCCATTTTCTTGATTGTTTCCTGCCTGTTCTTAATAGTTCCTCTCTGTTCCTTTCTTCTTCTCGTGCTCTCTTCCTTTGTGGTTTGATGATTTTCTTTAGTGTTATGTTTTGTTTTGTGGTTATCATGAGATTCACCTATAACATCATATATGTCTATTTTAAGTTAAAAATAACTTAAGTTTGAGCACATTCTAAAAACTCTACATTTTTATTCCCCGTGAACATGCTTTGTTTTTCTACAAAAAACAAAGCAAAGCATGCTTTGCTTCCTACTCATATTTTACAGCTTTTTATTAGGTGTATCCCTTAATTGTTATGTTATTGTTAACTTTACTACTTTTGTTTTTACCTTCATATTAACTTTATTAGTAACTAATATATTAACTTTACTATGCATATATAAAATGCATATAAAATGCATATATTTGCATTTACAGTGAGATCTTTCACATATTTTCTTGTAACTAATTAGTGCCATTTCTTTTCAGCTTAATGAAGTCACTTTAACATTTCTTGAAGGTTGGTTTAGTAGTGATGAACTCCTTTAGTTTTTGCTTGTCTGGAAAACCTTTTATCTCTTCTTCAATTCCAAATGATAGCCTTGCTGAGTATAGTATTCTTACTTGGAGGTTTTTTCCTTTCAGCGCTTTCAATATATCATACTATTCTCTTCTGGACTGCACAGTTACTGCTGAAAATCACCTCATATCCCTATACATAACAAGTTTTTTTTTCTCCTTCTGCTTTTAATATTCTTGGTTTTAAAATTTCAAGTGTACCATCTCTTGATATGGATCTCTTTGGGTTCATCTTATTTAGAACTCTCTGTGCTTCCTGGATCTGGATGTCTGTTTTCTTCTCCAGGTTAGAAAATTTTCCAGCCATTACTTTTTCAAAAGTTTCCAGCCATTACAGTTTTCTACACCTTTCTCTCTCTTCTCCTTCTCCTGGCACACTAATTATACAAACGTTATTCTGCTTGATGTTCTCCTACAGGTCCCTTAAGCTATCTTCACTTTAAGAAAAAACAAAAATTTGGCTACTCTGATGGGGTGATTTCCACTGCCCTATCTTCCAGGCTGCTAATCCATTCTTCTGCTTCAAGTACCATTTGGTACTTTTTCATATTCTCTATCTCTGTTGAAATTCTCCTTTCACTCATCTTTTCTTCTCCCAAGTTCAGTGACCATCGTTATGACCATTACTTTGAACTCTTTATCAGGTAGTTTACTTCTCTCCATATCATAAGGTTCTTTTCTGAGCTCTTGTCTATTCTTTCCTTTGGAAAATATTCCTGTCTTCTCATTTTGCTTGACTCTCTGTGTTTCGTTCTATTAGGCAAAACAACTATTTCTCTAGTCTTGAAGGAGTAGACTTGTATAGGAGATGAACCTTATCATTCAGCCCTGCCCTAGTCTGGTTGTTTCTCAAACCTCTGTTATTGTCTAAATAGCCTGATTTGTTCTTGATAGTGCTCAGTTGTTGAGGGTGTGCTAAAATGAGTCAGTGTTCCAAAGGCAGAGATCTCAAATACTGCCTAGTTTCAGGCTAACTATAAGCCAGATCTGTAGGCAGCAGCTTTTAAGGTATATAAATAAGTAGAGTCATGCAAGTCCACACTGCTGGCCTCACACCAGGAGGTGTGAAGTTATCTCCTGAGTAATAGTTGAAAAAATCATGGCTTTAGATATAAGCTTCTTTCTTGGAAGTATCAATGAACTATGGAAAAGCCAAGGGGTTGGGGGATAGATGCTAATGTGGTGTGTCCCTGCCCATGTTCCCTGGGGCCACTTCTGTAGCTTCTGGGATATACGGCAAACCTGAAGCCTGTCCCCCAGGCTAAAGCTCCAGGACAAGAAAATAATGAAGAAATGAAGAATGGAGGTAAGTTTCAGTCTGTTATTTGTATACAATTGTTTCAAACCCATGGGGCCCACAAACACAATCTCCCCTGGCCACCAGAGGTAGCACTCAAGGAGCATCCCATGGGTAGGCTGTACATACTCACCATCTGTGGTGGGGCAGGCTGTGGCTGTGGCATGCAGGGCGGGGTACTCCCACCAGAGCTAGCAGGCCAGAGAGTGGGTTATGAAAATGGCCTTAGTGGTGCCAGCACTAACTAGGCAAAAGAAGAATGCAAAAATAGCACCCATCAGCATCTCTATTCCTAGCAAAAGACCTAACAGGTACCTCACTGTCAGGCAAACACTTTAAGATTAACAAGTAAATCTCCTTCTCATATGGTCTAGGTGCTTTTCAAACTGTTGCTTTTGTTTTGGGTCTATGTGGAAGGCCTTTAATAGTGGAATTTCCATTCCCTGTAGTCCTATGGTTCCCCTGGAAGTAAGCTCCATTTTTTTCATAGCCACAGGCTTTGGGGGTTCATCTATCCAATGCAGTTCCCAAGGATTAGAATATCTATTGTGGAGTACAAACCTCAGGGTCAAGCTTCATATTATGAGATCTCTTCTAAATGTGGATGACTACACGTGGTGTAGGGTTTCTTGCAAGACCATGGGGCTGCTTCCCCTATCTGTCTCATTGTGGCTTGTGGCCCCCTTTAATCCTTTGTTATAGGGGTGTTGTTCTCCTGGCTTTTGGGTCATTTTCAGAGAGAACTGTTTCATATGTAGCCATGTATTTGTTGTGTTCTTGGGAAGAGGTGAGTTCAGGATTTTTCTATATCACCATCTTGAAATGTCTTTCTCTGTTTTACTACTGGCACTGCAATTACTTGTATGTTAGATATTTACATTATATTCTACAATTCTTATCCTTACTTTACCTATTACACATTCTTCTATTTCCTCACTGTGTTTTAGTTGAACAGGTTCTATTGAGCTGTCTACCAGATTATTGTCCCTGTATTCTACTGTAAAATGCATTTACTGAGTACTTAAGATATCATACTGTTTGGTTCTATAATTTCCATTTGATTCTTTTTATGGATGTTCCTTCTGTGGTAAAAGTATCCATGTTTTTATCCATTGCCACTCAGTATCTCTATCTTCTTGAACACATGAATCACAGCCACTTTTTTTTTTATAATAAATTTATTTTTTATTGGTGTTCAATTTGCCAACATACAGAATAACACCCAGTGCTCATCCCGTCAAGTCCCCACTCAGTGCCCGTCACCCATTCACCCCCACCTCCTGCCCTCCTCCCCTTCCACCACCCCTAGTTTGTTTCCCAGAGTTAGGAGTCTTTATGTTCTGTCTCCCTTTCTGATATTTCCCACACACTTCTTCTCCCTTCCCTTATATTCCCTTTCACTATTATTTATATTTCCCAAATGAATGAGAACATATAATGTTTGTCCTTTTCCGACTGACTTACTTCACTCAGCATAATACCCTCCAGTTCCATCCACATTGAAGCAAATGGTGGGTATTTGTCATTTCTAATGGCTGAGTAATATTCCATTGTATACATAAACCACATCCTCTTTATCCATTCATCTTTCGATGGACACCGAGGCTCCTTCCACAGTTTGGCTATTGTGGACATTGCTGCTAGAAACATCGGGGTGCAGGTGTCCCGGCATTTCATTGCATCTGTATCTTTGGGGTAAATCCCCAACAGTTCACAGCCACTTTTAAATCTTTGTCTTATAACACCAATTTCCAGATCGCCAGTGAATATATTCTATTGATGGATTTTTTTGTCTTGATATTTTTTCTCAGTTATAGTTAAATGAATGTTAGACACTGTGTTAAAAATTGTAGAGGTTCCAGATTATGCTATCTTCCTCTAGAGAAAATTTACCCTTTTTTCTGCTAAGCAGAAAGAGTCACAGTTGATCACCTTTATTCAACCAAAGAATAATCAGCTCTGAGACTGGCTGTAGTTTTACTAAGGCTCAATCAACCTCTAGAAGTCTGCTCCCTCTAGGGTGCAGTCTTGTATGCTTCCAACTGAATAGCTAATATGATCACCAGGATCATTATCCCAATAGTTCTTGAACACTAATCTCTGATGTTTCAATGATACTTCCCAGAAGTTCCTGACTTTTTGTTTTGTTTTGTTTCTTGCCCCCCCATTCCACTGATTTTCATAATTTATCAAAGGTAATGAGCAAAAAGCAGGCTGTGTTTTGAGTCACCATTTTTTTTTATTTTTTATTTCACTTCATAAGACTACCAAAAGTTCTATAAGTTTTCTTTTACATTACTAGCATCCCTCTGTCTGGGAAGAGGCCCCATCCTCTACTTCCTACCTATGGCCAGAAGTAGGGCATCTCCCCAGAGAAAAAGCAGATATCAGTCATCAGCTCAGCTTTCTATAGTGTTACCATCTCTGAAATTTTTGCCATTCTAGTTCTTATTACTTCAAAACTTCTCTGATGCATTTAAGCATAACATTTTCAACGGCTATCCATATTTTCTGGTTGTCCTCAACAAAAGCATTATTCTACCACAACTCACTCCACTCCATCCTATCCAGAACCCTAATCATATATTTGTTCATTGTAAAATAAATTCCACTAGTCCCTTCAAAAGTTGTCATGGAAGACAGACAGATGGGAAAGTATTATATTAAATAGCTTAGAAGAGCTTTGTGCAGTGCAAAGAAATTTAAAATGCTACTTAGAACACTGCAAAATCACTGTATTGCAGCCTAAGCATAATGCTGCAATGAGTATGCATGTCACCAGCTTTTATATAAAAGACATATAAGAACAAGCAATATACCTATTATTTCCATCAGCAAATCTTAATGCATAGACCTGAAGGAAGAGGTTTTTATGCCAATTCTCTAATATAACAAGGAAATGATACAGTGATGTTCCATGTTGCTCATGTTTTTAGGGAATTGAGTTGCCTTTTTTTTTTTTTTTTGATCTATATATTTGGGAAAAAAACAGCAATGTTTTTATTTAAACATGTAAAATCACTTTGATAATAACTGTCATTGGGATCCCTGGGTGGCGCAGCGGTTTGGCGCCTGCCTTTGGCCCAGGGCGCGATCCTGGAGACCCGGGATCGAATCCCACGTCGGGCTCCTGGTGCATGGAGCCTGCTTCTCCCTCTGCCTATGTCTCTGCTTCTCCCTCTGCCTATGTCTCTGCCTCTCTCTCTCTCTCTGTGACTATCATAAATAAATAAAAATTAAAAAAAAATAACTGTCATTATATTTATGAAATTCTTTAAAATATATCAATGTGAAGTGTCTTATATCTTATTACTTAACTTTGCAATAGTGGATCTGATCAGTCTCCAGATTCGTATCTAACTGCAATGCCGAAAATCATTGCAATCCTCTGAAAGTTACACTTTCCCATATTCACTCATGAAAGTAACCAATGAAGAGTAAGAATATAAAGTTATCTCTTTCTTTCTGGGGTATATTCTAAACAACTATGATATTTTCTACCTCACTAATAACTGAAAACCTATGGTGATACCTTCTAAAACTAGAAAATGCCAACTTAATCTTAAAAACACAGGAGTAAAGCTTTGTTTTTAGAATTTAGGTGTTATGGGTTTGATTAAAATTACTGAGGCAGTAATAAGGGAAGACCATACCATAACATGTTGTTTTTAGAAATATAATCAAGGCTCCTGGATCCTTATTGCTTCCTGAATTTATGCAAAGTCCAAAACACATGGTACTAGTGGTCATTTATACTACAGCAGAAAACAGAGGAAATTCTAAGAAAATTAATAGTATAAGCTGAGATATAAAACAATAGACTAATAATCAAAGGCCCTAGGCCCTAGGCCCAGTTCCATCAATTACTAATTTTGTGACCTACGGCAAATTATTTAACTTCCATGTCTCTGTGACTTCTTATCTATAAAATGAGGCTAAAAATTCCTAACATATTTTATGCAGATCATAATTGTTGTGAGAATCAAATGAGAAGGTGTTTTTTTAAGTATTATACTCAAAAAATGAGAAAGCACCATGCAAATGCAAGAATCAGTATTTGTATAACTCTAAAAGGTATTTTTATCCTATTTCAGAAAACAAACTATCTTCAGGCACTTGAAAACCTCGTCAGCTCTCATTTGCATAAAATTATTATTCTAATTACAAATTATTTTCATGTATTTATTAAAGCAGGTTCATCAGGACATCTATTAAGCAATTCTTTATTAGCTTAATTCAAATTATGTATATGAAAGTAATAAAGCTGCATTTCTCTTTCAATAATAATTTCAAAGAGTCTCCATTAATCCAGCTAACTGAAGTATTACTCTAAATTTTATGCTTTTTGATTGTGAGAGAGGAAAGCCTAAATTTGCAAAATAGGTTCAGTGCAAACTCTAACAGTTACTGATATGCTCTTTGGTGACAATATCTAAATATTATGGACATGCTTTACATTTTATTTTGCTATTTCCATTCACCCTTAAGAAACAGAGCCTAAATTTTAAAAAAGACAGTTAAGATCAAGAGACAGTAGTATATATAAAGGGGAAAGGAGGAAAAATAAGTGGGAAATATCAGAAAGGGAGACAGAACATGAAAGGCTCCTGACTCTGGGAAATGAGCTAGGGGTGGTGGAGGGGGAGGTGGGCGGGGGGTGGGGGTGACTGGGTGACGGGCACTGAGGTGGGCACTTGACGGGATGAGCACTGGGTGTTATTCTATATGTTGGCAAATTGATCACCAATAAAAAATAAATTTATAAAAATAAAAAAAAGAGACGGTAGTATATAACATTAAGTAACATGAAGAGACTAGAACTTACAACTCCCTGGTCTCCAGCTCATTCTACAGTCTTGATAATCCGTCATTGCCTACCTGAATGATGGACATGAGCAGAATCAGGAAAGAAGATATTTCTCTCTTTGAATTTAAATATGGAAAATAAAAGCAGTATATCTTTATGGTTTGACATCTCTTGTTTCTCTCCTTCTGCATTTTCCTTTTCCCAAATACAACAGCATTCCTCAAGCACTATCAATATCTTGACTCTTCTGTGTCTTTGCTATTCTCTTGGCCTGGAGTGTCCAATCAGTGGCCATCAAAATCCTCCATCAAAATCCTCCTTTATCTTCAGACTGTGAAGGGTTTCATCTTTAAGTCCATCATTGAACAAGGCAATTTCTGGTACATCTCCTAAAGAAGCTTCCCTAATTCTCATTCAGCCAAATACGATTGATGATGAATATTAGTGTGGGAAAGGAGAGTCTCACCTGGGGAAAGGCCATTCATTCCTAGGAGTCAATTATGCTTCAGCAAGCCATGCTTTGCCATTATTCCATGTTCTGCTCTGCCTTATAGTGGTGAATTGTTCACTTAACTGATTCTTTTTTTTAAATAAAGATTTTATTTATTTATTCATGAGAGACACAGAGAAAGAGAGGCAGAGACACAGGCAGAGGGAGAGAAGCAGGCTCCATGCAGGGAGCCTGACGTGGGACTCGATCCCGGGTCTCGGGATCATGCTCTGAGCTGAAGGCAGACACTCAACCGCTGAGCCACCCAGGTGTCCCCACTTAACTGATTCTTCAACTGAAGTATAAACTGACAAAGGAAAAGATGATGCCATATTCATCTTTCATGTGTCCATAAGCACTCTGGTGCTTCGCATATGCTTAGAAGGCAAGGATTTGAAAGAAAAAACACAAAACAAAACAGATAAATGAATGAATTAATGAATGAATGGCTGCTATAGAAGGCCAAGTGATAGACATAGTATTTTAAAGTTATAGAGACTGATACTTATATATCTAGCATACACTTGGCAGGAGAGCAAATTCAAATCATAAAAAAATCTACTTAACTTATAAATCTATCTTGATGTAGAAATAATATTATCCAATCTTATCTGGTACAAAAATCTTGGATATTATCACATAAAACTTGATTCAATTGTTCACATAAAACTACTCTGGATATGAAACATTAAAAAAATTTATGTTCCATCAATAATCTGTCATTTTTCATGTGTCTCCAAAGTCATTTTTTACTTTCAAAAGTCTTTAGTATCTGGACCCAAGGGAAAAAAGGACCAGTAATAAAACAGTAGTGGAATAATTAAGCAGATTATTAATGATTAAGCAAATTATTAAAGAGCCATATCATTTCAACATAGCAAAAAAATTAAAAAATCATGCCTTTGAAAAATCTTCCCAAGAAATGTACTAAGTGAATAAAAAACAATTTATTAAGTGAATAAAAAGTATTTCTTACTTTTCTAAGGAAATAGTTTTACCTATATTTCTTCATGCACATAGGTAAAAGGCTGGAAAGATACATAATAATATAATGTTAAAAGTGGTTATCTCTGGTGAGATTTTAGATGAATTTCTTTTCAATTTACTTCAAAATATTCTTTGGAATTTCTAGATGTTCTAAAAAAGAATCTTTTTTTATTAAAATCAGGAAAAAATACCTATATATTGTTTCCATTTTAATAGAAGAAAACCTTTAAAGTTTTAGGTAGAAGGACAGAACAGGGCATGATTATCCTTGAAGGAGGATCCAGTGTCTCCTTACCTTACTGTGTAAACCTAAGCAAGTCACTTAATGCTTGCAGGCTCAGCTTGTTTATTTTTAAAAGGTGGTGCTGGGGTATATGAGGGTTAAAGTGCCATGTAGTCATAAAATCCCGGAACCCTAAGCAAAAAGTAGATAGCTTTCAACAGCCTCAGAAATCTGTTCTATCAGACAGGATATAAACATGAACCAAGTAAATAAGGAAACCAAAGTAGCAACTACAAGAACCACAGAAATCTCCAAAAGACCCAATACTATCACATTACAATACTGTCACCCAAACTCCTTAAACTCACAGCATGGCCCACTGTCTCTTGAGTTCATCCCCTTGAAGGTTAATTAATTGTTTGCTGTCTGGGGGTATTCTCAAGATGCTAAGGAGTCATTTGGGGAGGGAACATAAAAGTTATACTAAACAATAATATGCAATTTATAGTCTGGATGTGGCACATACTGTATTGGCTTACTTTTATTTCACAGTTAATCTCCCAGCTCACAAAAGTTTTATCGGATTGGAGGCATGTGCAGTATTCCCTTTATAAAATTTTATAGTCCCTTGCTATTTTCAGGGGTTTGTTTTATAGGCACAATTTGCTGCTTTAATCTCACCCAATTGTCATGTTCTAAATCATGGTGAATAAAAATGTCTTAAAAGGAGAGCTATGCTGAGGGTAGTACTTAATTACACTTAGTGCCTGATTTAAATGTTATCCGGGCATTGCCAAGTGCTGGGCACAGAGTAACCCAGCAGTGCAAATCTGCATAAACCGACACAAGTCATTACTGGACTTTTAATAGCAAAGCTCACTTGCACTCAGATCACACCCTGGCAGCATTCTGATGAAGGTGGGTCCTCCCGTCTTCCATCAGTATCTGTGCAAATTAAGGCAGCTAATGAACTAGCTCTGATCGCTAATGTTCTCAAAGTGGGAAAGCACGGGTTTCATCTTTAAGCCCATCATTGAACAAGGCAATTTCTGGTACATCTCTTAGAGGAGCTTCCCTAATTCTCATTCAGCCAAATGCGATTGATGATGAATATTAGCGTGGGAAAGGAGAGTCTCACCTGGGGAAAGGCCATTCATTCCTAGGAGTCAATTATGCTTCAGCAAAACTCAAGAACACTTAAAACACACATTGCCTATCTCTTACACGGTTTCTTTAGGGGTGTGAAGGAGAAAACTGAATAAAAGAGAACTAAAGGTGTTCTGTGGCATCTACAGTTTTAGCATGCCTCCTTGACCTAGCCCCTGACCACATCACTCCACAGTCCCTTTAATGAACTACTCCATCCTTATTCCTTCCTTAAAAAAAAAAAAAAGAAAAGAAAGAGATATTTATTTTTATTTATTTTATTTATTCATAAGAGATACAGAGACAGAGAGAGACAGAGACAGAGACATAGGCAGAGAGAGAAACAGACTCCTCACAGGAAGCCTGATGCAAGATCCCAGGACCCTAGGATCATGCTCTGAGCTGAAGGTAGATGCTCAACCACTGAATCACCCAGGTGTCCCCATCCTTATTCCTTCTAATTTGTGCCTCAAACTTCCTTTGCCTGACCAGATCCCAACTAATTTCTGTACCATGGTGATTATTTCAGAAAGGGGCCTGTGACTCAAAGCAAACCGATCCAAAGCCTCCTCAAGACTTTCCTGCAGGAGAGATGGTCTCTGATCGCTTACTGGGAGGATGTGAGTCTGGGGCTGTCTGCTCAGAAGTGATGCCAGAGAGACAGATCTTACAATGAAGTGTTAAGTGTCTGTATCTGACCATGACTAAGAAAACATCATCCAGGTTTTCAGGAGTCAAGCCGATAATCCTCATTTTGTCTTAAGCCAGGGGGACTTCAGTTTCTGACATTTGTGACAGAATGGATCCAGACTAAAATGAGACATTATTGCAAATGGAACACTGCAGTTTGTTCAGAAAAGCACTATCTGCCCTCTTTTTTCTTTATTGAACATTTCCTAAGCAGCACATTTCTAGAAAAAGAGAAAAAATGATCACCTATTCCAAACAGGTGCTGTCATCAATGACAAACACTGCTTTCACATCCCCCAAGGTAGCATTAGCTAACTCCCAAAGGGCCAGTCCAGCATATAAATGGAAAAGTATATGGGAAGCACTAAATATGTGGAAACTAGCAGTAATCATAGTAATATCTGGAACATTCAGGTTTTTTATACTGAGAAAGGCTTAATTTACAGCTCTATCGATCTTCTGGTAGAACTTTATCTTGCTATTTATAGATAAATATACTAAAGACTACAAGGATACTTTTAAAGAGACTGGTGTAGAAGTTGTCTCAGTTTTCTCATGCCTTTGTGTACATTTTATCACACACGTACACATGCATAAGTAATAAAAATATATTGGTTTACGAGTTCTAAAATTTCCAAACTATCATAGTATATTCTTTTAAAATTTCCCTTGTTTTGGCCTGAATTGATGTTTTTTTTTTTAAAAATTTGTCCATGTACACAGAAATATATATCTATTTCATTTCAAGATTTCTTTAGCATTTTATTGTGTGAATCAATCACAACTTATTTATCAGTTTCTCTATAATGGCCTGTGAGGTGGTTTCATCAATCATTCATTACTACAAACAGTAGCATGATAAATACCCCAGCATTATACACATCTCTTATGCAAACTGTTGTGAGACTTTCTCTGAGGCACATAGCCGGAAGTGGACATGGGGCCAGGGAATATATATACAACTTCAAACTCACTATGTCACATAATAAATTGGTCTCCAAAGTGGGCAGACCCATTTATATTCCCACCAGCAATTTAAATATCTTGACTATTGAGAAAATTAGAATCCTATATTAATAAATAAAAAAATGCATGTGAAAAATATCACAACAGTAGAAGAGCTAGGAATACCAGACTTAAAAGTACTATATGTAACCTGACCAATTTCATCCTTCTGTCTTATTAATAGCTGATATTTGTGTCTCTATAATTTTCAAACTACTTTTTTTTGAAGATTTAATTTATTTATTCATGAGACACACACACACACACAGAGATTGAGAGAGAGAGAGAGAGAGAGAGAGAGAGAGAGACAGGCACAGACACAGGCAGAAGGAAAAGCAGGCTCCATTCCATGCACGGAGCCTGACATGGGACTCGACCCCGGGTCTCCAGGATCACGCTCTTGGCTGAAGGCGGCGCTAAACTGCTGAGCCACCCGGACTGCCCTTTCAAACTACTTTTAACATATAACTTTTTTGTAGATACTGGAGATAAGGGATTAGGAAAAAGGATGAAAAACATGAATAAAAAATGGGTTCTGGCCTCTAATTTTACAACCAGGACCAACACTTGCCCCCAAAAAACATCACACTTCACACTTCCAGATGACAACAACCACCTTTGAACTGGTCTCTCCCAGCTGTAGTCACTGGTCCTGATACAGCTGGATCAGGAGTCTCCCCTGCTTCAAACACCTAACTACCCCCTCCTTCTAAATCCTATTAACATTGCTGGTACTGTCTGCCCAGCACGTTTACCTTTCTAGCATCAGCTCTAGCTTCCACCCTTTAACTCTCCATGCTCTGACATTATTCAATAGCCCTTAGTTCTGCTCTCTTTTTCTACCTCAGGACTTCAGACTTGCCTAGAAATCCCTCCCTGTCCACTTCCAATCACAACCCCCCACCCTACTTCGACTAGCTTCAGGCTAACTTCCATCCCCTTTTGAGGTAACAGCTCAGATAGGACTCCCTCCAGGAAACCTACTGCAACTCTCAGCATCTGGGGAAGTGTCAAAAGCACATAGAGCACTCTGCTTCTGCAACCATGGCACCTGGTCCCTGTACAGCACACTGCCTCATCTGTATTTACTTCCCCCTCACTAGACTGGAAACCTTTCCAAAGCAGGAACTGAAGCTGGTTTACTCACTACAATATCTTATACTCATGACTGGCAAATATCTCTGTGATCTAAAGTAACTGAGAGCAGAGCCTGGAGCCACAGAGAAGACATCATGATGCAAAACCAAAGGATGATGCTAAGTCAATTCTCTCTCTTTTGTGTTCCACTTTTCTTGTTTCTTCTGTTTGTCACATATACAGCTACAGATAATTCCTGTAGCTTTGTTATTACCACGTGCTGTATTCCAAACAATTCACGCTCTTCATTTCCACCCACGGGACAGAATGCTTTAGCTCAGCTTTTCTGGTATTTGAGGATTGTAGAGGGAGATGTTTGATGACATTGTTGCAATGTTATTTTCAGCATGAATTAATTCTAGAATGAACAAGCGTTGTTGTTATTAATCTGGGACAATTAATCTGTCTTATTCTGGGTTGCTTAGTTTCATCATGTTCTAGGAGTTCCCACTGTGACAAATACAGAATACCTTCAGTGACTCTGTTTTTAGAGTCTATCAAAAAAGTCCTCTCTAGATCCTAACTTTTAAGAATATAGGAATTCTGTACTAGGTCAAATAAGTCACCAAGCAGCAAGATTGCCTGTCCTCAAGAGCAACCCCAAATGTCACTGGAATCAGGAATGTGACTCTAGTACCATTTAACAGTTCAATATTCATCTGTGAATTCCTATAAACTGCCCTTCAATGTATTTATATTGTAAGTCTATATCACTTAAAAATTTTTAAAGTCCCGGGCACCTGGATGGCTCAGTGATTGAGCATCTGCCTTCGGCTCAGGTTGTGATCTCGGGGTCTCGAGTTCTGTATCGGTCTCTCCATAGAGGGCCTGCTTCTCCTTCTGCCTATGACTCTGCCTCTCTCTGTGTGTCTCTCATGAATAAATAAAAAAAGATTTTTTAAAAAATAAATAAAAATAAAACTTTTAAAGTCTTTTAAATTAAATTATGCTGAAATTTCTGTTATTTCTCCTTCTTTGCCTCTTCAAGCTTTAATAGGATGGGGTGTGGTACTTTGAATTTCCCACCAAGGGCATTCCCACTGATGGAGTTCCTTCCATACATACTGGCACTTCCATACACAATTTACATACACTGTATCATTTCATCTTTAGAATGCCTCACGATAACAGATCTATGAATTTTCAGATGACAGATGTCTGACAGACAGAGGTCACAAGATCTCTCTCTTTCTAATCCCCTTCTTCCTTCCCTCCCTCCATCTATTCCTTTCTGTCTACTCCTTCTAGCTCTGGGATGAATCCTTTGATTTTGGATAATTCTTTTACTTACATGGAACTAGAGTCTTTTGACCTGGTATCCTTTTCCCAAACAATGAGACTTAAGGTCTTAGTTTATCCCTTAGAACAGTTAGAGGCACGATCCTCATCCGTAGAAGAGCTCTTGCCATATAAGAGATCCATACTCGCTAACCTGAAACACTTGCTAAAATTACTACTAATAATGAACTAGTCTCTGTTTGTTCAACTTACCTGCTCCCTAAATGAACTTTAGCAGTTTTTCAAAATTTGTGTGGCAACCAAATTCTTTATAAAATAAAATCCAAATGCAAGTTAAAAAAAAAGAAAGAAAGAAAGAAAAAAAAAAGAAGAAGAAGAAGAAGAAGAAGAAGAAGAAGAAGAAGAAGAAGAAGAAGAAGAAGAAGAAGAAGAAGAAGGGTGCCGGGTGGCTCAGTTGGTTGAGCAACAGATTCTTGATTTCAGCTGAGGTCATGATCTCCAGGTCCTGAAATGAGCTCTAAGTGGGGTTCTGTGCTGGGTGTGGATCCTGGATGGGATTCTCTCTCTCTCTCTCTCTCTCTCTCTCTCTCTCCCTCCCTCCCTCCACAGCACCCCTCCCCTGAAAACCTCACCTTGCCCTGCTTTGGCATTCTCTTTCTCTCTTAAAAAAAACAGTATGGATCTAACTGAAACAAATGTGAATAATGTGGAGTTATTCTCTTTGACTCCTCCTTCTCCATCCACTTAGCCCTTCCTCTCCATGGGACCACCATTTCAAGTAACCCATAAGGAATCCCTGGACTTCATGGTAAGCAGGTATAAGCCAATAACTACAACTAATACTCTTTTCTTTTTCTTTTGGGTTTGTTTTTGTTTTATTGAGAGAGAGAGAAAGAGAGTACACATGTGAGCAGGGGGTAGGGAGGGGAAGAGGGAGAGAGAAAAAGAATCTTAAGCAGACTCCATGCCCAGCCCCACATGGGGCTCAATCTCACAACCTTGAGATCATGACCTGAACTGAAATCAAGAGTTGGATGCTTAGCTGACTAAGCCACCCAGGTGCTCCTAACTACTAATACTCTCCGTTTTTCTTTATCTAGGAAGATACACTGGACTAACTCTAATGATCAAGTAGTCTAAGGAATATGACCATTTAGAATAATTAATTGAAAATATCTATTAGTTTATCAGTTGATTTATAAAATATCCAGAAACAGACAAACTAAAAATCACACCAAAGAACCACTTATTTCCATGTCTTTTTCATTTGAGGGTTTGTTGGTCTCTTATGATGGATGGAAATTACCAAAGAACCTGAGATAAGAAGACCCATATGACTCCATGGCCTATTTATCAGGAAGGTCTCCAGAAAAACTGGAGGAAGGAAGTATTTCTCTTTTGAGAGTTTCCTAAAACTTGAGAAGCTGATCAACAATGATTCTTCAGTTTTAGGAAATGTTGTTTCTCAGAGTCTCAGATTCTTCATTTCTAACATGATCTAGCTAGATGATGTAGAGGGTCATTTCTAGAACTAACAGTGCATCATTTCATTGAATTGAAAGTTAAACTTTACCCCTTAAGGAAGCTAAATACAAAATAAAAGCAAAAGTCATCATACAACTTTATTCTAAATATACAGACAGATAAGCCAGAAGCATGTGAACCTTAACTCAAACTATAGCACTGGGGGGATCCCTGGGTGGTGCAGCGGTTTGGCGCCTGCCTTTGGCCCAGGGCGCGATCCTGGAGACCCGGGATCGAATCCCACATCGGGCTCCCGGTGCATGGAGCCTGCTTCTCCCTCTGCCTATGTCTGCCTCTCTCTCTCTCTCTCTCTGTGTGTGTGTGTGTGTGACTATCATAAATAAATAAAAAAAATTAAAAAAAAACTATAGCACTGGGCTAAAGAATGGACAAGTTAATCAGGTGCTAATTCTGGGTGCTTTAGAAAGTCTGTAAGACATTTTGATCAGTGAAACCGATTATTTCATATAGTGTTATCTTGCTCAAAGTCATTTGGGGTCTTTTATTCTCTTCCAATGATGGATAAGAATAAATATTCCAAAGTGCCCCGTGAACACAGAAAGTTTCAGAATCAATGCTATAAATCATGTTAATGATTTACTATTAATTCATCCTGTACTGTGCTTTTATAAAAATTATGTTCTCCCCTTTGCACCCAATGAAACTGCATTCCCCCCTGCCCATCACTGTGGATTGCTACCTCATCTGAAGTAGTACTGCCCTCATCAATTCAAATGACACTGCACCTCAGCTCCCAACGAGGAGCAAGACAAGTAATTTTCAACAATCATTGTAAAGGCACCAGATGGAAATTCATGGGATAAATAAGTACAATTATAGTGCAGTGGGGGATTTCAAAATATCCTTTCAAACAGAGCCAATTAAGATACAGGAATGCTGACAGAAGTTCCACTCCAGAGGAAGAAAAATAATGTACTATCCATGTCACTATTTTAATTGGCTCCACAAAGAAAGCATTTTCTAACCATTTGAAATCAAATCCTGCCAGAACACATAAAATTTACTCAGTTATGCAGACAATACAATATGACTCTGAATGCCACAAAGCTTCCCAAGTGTCTTTTCCAAAGTGACAGTGTCAAGTGGTTTAGGGGAAAGAACTTAGAGTCAGACAATGAAATAATCCTCCATGCTGTAATCAGATAGAGAAACAATGAATCCAGAATTTGTCTATACTGTTGCTATACAGATAGGAAAAACTTGGACATAATGACCAAATCTACTGAGAGATCATCTACATTTTATTTCGGTGTCTTAATCCCACAAGTCTAAAGGTAGCATTTTTCTTTAGTGAATTAACATATGTCCTTTAAGAATATACCCAAAAGTATGTGAAAAGAAAACCCACAAAAAATAAAACTTGAGTGTCCACTAAATACGAGAAAGTACTCAGACTTATCCTTAATCAGAAAAGTGCAAATTAAAATAATAATATGATACTCGTTCTTACCCACTGTAAAGACAAATATGGAAAATAAAATCATATCAGGCATTGGCAAGGTGTAAGAGGACAAGCATGATTTGGAGAGTGTAAATTAGAATAGCTATATCAAAAGTCAATCTGGTCATTTTTAGATAAATTAAGTATAAATATGCACTATGGGTCAGAAGTCTCACATCTAAGTATCTGGCCCATAGAATCTCTCACACTGGTTCCTAAGAGGCTTAAAATGTGACGTGTACAAGGGTATTAAACAAAGACACCATTATTTTTGGCAAGAGTGATTTGGAGAGAAGCTGAAGGTCTATCAGTAAGAAAGTGGATAATTTAAGCTGTGGAAAACTTATTATGGAAAAGAATTCAGAAAAAACATAGTAGGTTTACAACAATAACTTGGACATATCTCAAAAACATTGTTGATTTAAAAAAAAAAAAGAACAAGAAACAAGATACAGAATAGCATATGATTTTTATGTGAATTAAAACTCAACAGCCTCCAAACTAGTACTATGTACTTCATAAGAATACATGCAAATATAGGGACACATAGAAGGCACTTTAGAGTGAGTCTCTTCAAGAGCAGTGGAATAAGCCAGGGTTTGGAGCTAAAAAGGAAATAATATACTGAAACAAGAAACAAGGGTTGCTGGGCCCAATAATGGAATTTTGCTATGTGCTGAAGTGCTTATAAGCTCGCATTTCTGTAACCAAGATTCAAAAGAAGGAAACAAAAGACAAAACAAAAATTCCTTTTATCTCACTGATTGCCTCACTTAAATATAATCCTACCTACTTAAAAAATACTATATTTAGAAAAAAAATACCATATTCAACAATAAAAGAAAAGATTCATAGCATCAGATTTCACTGAGTAATGTCTATGCATAGGAAACCTCTAGAAAGACACCAACAAAGCAGCCAAGTAGGTAATCATCAGTTGTGTACTCCCTTTGTACGAGATACCAGACTGGACATTGTTACATGAACAAAGGATTAAAATATGGACCCACTCTTCAAATATTTTCACTTTTATTTACTTGGGAAGGAATAAAATCTTAGAAATATACATGGAAATTATAAAATGGTAAAAGTAAACATACATTACAGTAGAGATCAAGGAAGTTTATTCAAACTAAGCTTGCAATACAACTTCTCCCAACAAAGTTCAATTCATTTTAAGAGCTTTCCTTTAGGAACTAACTTCAGAGCCTCTTCCACTTTATTTTGGGAATCCTCAATGGTGGCAAAGCTTATATTTGAAAGATATGGTTCATGTTTAAGTTAACTATTGCCGGGTCATAAAGTAACAACTTGTATTAGTGTAATCCTTTACAGCTTATAGAGTATTCTCATAAACTCTCTTTTGGCAATTTGTTTCTTAATCAGAAAAAAAAATAATGATCAGGTAGGGATACTTGTTAGAGACTTAGTAATTAAATAGTGAAAATGATTTTTAATATGCCATGAAATGGCTCTATAGGCAAGGGCAAGGGCAAGGGCAAAACTATTCCAAATGCATTTTAAACAATGACTGCAATAGCCCAAAAATAAATGTAAAGACTTATAAGCTCCAAGGATGACAATACTAGACACTTTGGCTCTGAAAGTCCTGTATTAATTTCATCATATTTGAAACCAAGTGTTCACACAACTGCTAGCCTTCATAACACTACTGTGTAGAGCAAAAAGTGGCAGTTAGAAGTTCTAGTTTCATTTTTCTCTTCTCTTCCAATTACAGTCAGTTCTTCTATAATACTTGTTTTGAAAAGGCAGATTGATATATCAATCAGAAAACAATTTGAGTATAACATAAGTTTGGTATTTGCATATACACAATTTTTTCCACCAAAAACACTACACTAGGTAAACACAGAAATTCCATCCAGATGAACCAGCCATGCAAGAACACACAAAAGACACACACATCTCAAATATCTAACAGTAACCAGTTCACTGTGTACTATCCTACAATGCTGTGTTTCACTCTTCTTTCATACTCATGAACCTGCCTATGTGAGAAAACACTCTTTCAACATCTATTTATGCAAAGTATCTATATTCAAAAATGCTAGGAAGTACATGCAAAATGAGAGTTTTAAATCCTGAGTAAAAATTTTAGATAAGAATTTGAAAGAAGAGAATATGCTGCTCCCCTGAGCAATGGGCATAGAGAAATCAATATTGCAGACCATCAGAGACAATGTGAGAAAAAAAATGTTTAGGACTACAACAATTCAACTATTGGAAATTCAATAAGGACACAGCCTAAAGACAGAAGAACTGAAGAGATTATTGAGCATCTAGAATGAATAATAAACAGCGAGAAAGAAAGAGAAAGAAAGAAAGAAAGAAAGAAAGAAAGAAAGAAAGAAAGAAAGAAGAAAGAAAGAGAAAGAAAGAAAGAAAGAAAGAAAGAAAGAAAGAAAGAAGAAAGAAAAAAGAAAGAAAGAAAACCCTTTCACAATCAAAGAGAAAGCACCATCTATATAAGAAGACCTTAAGCAGAAATTGCCAACTCCTACATATAAATGTCCCGTTTTGCTAGTAATGGTAGGTTTGGTGGTTTCAAACATCTCTAAAAAGTTCCAAAACCTTTTGGGTGAAGATACAAGTTAAGATAAGAGAGCTATAAAATAATTTGTAGCAGTTCTATTGAAATGAATTAAAGAAAAAGAAGCTATACATTGTATCAAATTTTCAATTTGATGAAACAAGTATCAATTATAAATGTATGCCTCTAAGGACTATTCTCAACAGCAGAAAAACATGCTCCAGAATTTAAGGCTCCAAAGGACAGCAAATTTGTATTACCCTTCTTCTACCCCTTCACAATAACTCATAAGGAGGAGCCCATTCTTTGTCCACTTCCAAAAGCAAACTCCAGATCTTTTTCAAGGTAGAGTGCTATATTTACTGAAGTATTTATGGACACAGCTGTGCTACCATTTTTATTAGGTTTCTTTTGTTTCATGTGCCACCAAAAGGCTTTTTTGTACTGTTCCTAATCCCATTTTTTACCCACAGGCCATGTCGTTTTTATTGCTTGACTTTGTACAGTGTGGTGATTTTGAGAAACATGTAGTTCATGTTATTGCATATCTGCCTGTACTATGTGACCCTGTAGGGTATACCAGTTAATTCACTCAACTTAATAAATTTTCCCTTCAGAAAACTCTCCCTCTCCCAATATCAAGCAGGAAACTTGATTTCTCCACAGAGGAGAAAGAGTCACATGACCCCATCCAGCCAGAATATCTTGAACCCAGTGCCATCATTGTATTTGAACATGTGGTCCAAACAGAGCCAAACTGAGTCCTCCTAAAGAACTATGTTTCCTGGAGCTACCAGAAAAGAACTATCCTCTTTACTTCTGGGTCTCTAACAGTAAGAAAAATAAAAAATCTCACTCCCTAGTAGCCATCTTTGTAACCAGGGATAAAGAATAAATCCAACACAGAGTTTAAATAACGTCGGATAAACTTACAGATCTAATCTATGTGCATAGATTTTTTTTCAGCAATATGACCCAATATACATGAGTGTTTTAGCTATTTTAAATAGAGTTACTATTTCTGGGAAACTAAAAGTACATTGATTAATATACCTTGCTAAGAGAAGCCTTTTGTGATGCCATAGATTTGGTCCTCTATTATCTATTCTACAAAACACTACTTCTCCTGTAGAAGAGTCATGGCACAGGTAATACAGGATTTCCCAGAGAACCATATATTCCTTGAGGGTACAGACTTTTCTCTGTTTACCACTGTTTCCTAAAACCTCACCGAGCATTAGCACCTCGTGGAAGTTCAGTGAATGTCTCTTTAATGAATGAAGATTGAATGAGTGAACACACTTCACCACACTGAGCCTGTTTGCTCATCTCTAAAATAAAGAAGCCAGTGATTGCTGCCTCTTTTTTAAAATGGGTATCTAATAATCTAATGTATGTGAAAGTGCTGTGCTAGCTACAAAGCAATAATTATTCATTCAGCATATACTTTGGTGCAATATAAAGAGGAACATAATGGAGTTGATAAAGCATAAGAGCAGGAGTCAGAGTGGGGTGGAATATTATCGCTGTATCTTAAACTGTTCAATTTGGGACGAGTAATATATCTTCTCTGAGCCTCTGTCTCAGGTTTTTGTGAGCATTAAATAGTTAACACATGCAAAGCACCTAATTATATTTCAGGTAGGCTACATGATCCATAAGATACACTAATAAATCAAAAAAGGACTCTGTTCCCAAAAAGCTTACAGTCTAGAGAAGATAAATCAGGTATATAAACAACTTTAACATAAGAGAGAGTGCATGCCCTAAAAGAGATATACTGTAAGACATCATGGAGGATCATGAGAAATTAATCACTCTAGTTCTTTTTTTTAATTTATTATTGAAATATAGATGACATGCAATGTTACATGAGTTGTAGGTGTACCACATAGTGATTTTATACATTTCACAACACTCACCAGGATAAGTATAGTTATATCTGTTACCATGCAATGTTATTACAATATTATGGACTATGTTCATATCCTCATGACTTATTTATCTTATATCTTTTAATCCCTACCACCTATTTCACTTATTTTTTCACTTTATTTATGAGTCTGATTTTCCATTGCTGTTGTTTATTTGCTTGTTTGTTTTAGATTCCACATACAAGTAAACTGATACAGTATTTATCTTTAGGTATAGACTTACTTTATTTAGCAAAATAACCTCTGGTCCATTCATGTTGTCACAAATGGCAAGGTCTCATTCTTTTTTAGAGCTGAGTAATATACCATTATAATTATATATATATATAATTATATATATATATAATTATATATATAATGTATACACACACACATCTCTCTATATATATATCCTTTATCTATCTATTCTTATATCCTCTATTCCTTTATCTATTTTCTTTATTCCTCTATCATTGGAAATTTTGGTTGCTTCCATATTTTGGTTATTATAAATAATACTACAATAAACATAGGAGTACATATATTTTTTTGAATTAGTGTTTTCATTTCCTTTGGGTAAGTAACCATAGTGAGTCACTTGTGTACTTTAAAAGTAAACATTTCTCTCTCTCTAAAGTTACTAAAGTATCTCCATACTAACCAATATCTTAATTTTTAGGCAAGTCATAAAAAACTCTTACAAACAGGGGCACCTGGGTGGTTCAGTAGATTAAGTGCCCAATTCTTGGTTTTGTCAGGTCATTATCTTAGGGTCATGAAATTGAGCCCAACATCAGGCTCTGCACTCAGCATGGAGTCTGCCTGAGATTCTTTCCCTCTCCCTCTGTCCGACTCTCCACTCATGCCCGCTCTCTCTAAGACAAATAAATAAAATCTTTAAAAAAAAAAAAAACCTCTTACAAGCAATGATATTAAATTTCAATCACTGAATTTCTTATTTGCGTTGTTCTATACAATAAATCCAAAAGCACTTAGGTGCAAACTAGAAAAAAAATCATATACAAACTTTCAACCATAGAAATGTGCAATATGCATGGCTTCAATATGGTCAAGAAGGTAACAGGAGTTTTGTTTTGTTTTGTTTTGTTTTGTTTTTTTAAAGAAAGGTAACAGGAGTTGAACTGCTACCACCAAAGGATTCATAAACTGGTAGGGGACCTTGGCAGGCTTAGATAATATCTTCCCAAAAAAGTCCTCTATCTAATCCTGAAACCTGTGGATATTACCCTACATGGCAACAAGGATTTTGCAATGTGACGAAGTTAAGGATTAGAAATGGGGAGATTATCATGGATCATCTGAGTGGGTCTGATATAATCATAGGGCCCTTATAAGACAAACACAGGAATCAAAAGAAAAGGCCATGTGGTAATGGGAGCAGAGATTATAGTAATGTGTTTTAAATGTAGGAAGAAAACATAAGCCAAGGAATACAGGTGCCCACTAGATTCAGAAGTAATCACAAGTAATCAAATTTTCTCTTCTGAGTATCTGGAAGAAACCAGCCCTATTGACACCTTAACTTTAGCTCAGTGAAACCGGGACTTCTGACCTCCAGAACTGTAAGAGAGTCAATCTGTGTTGTTCAACTCCCTAAATTTGCAGTGATTCCTTAAAACAACCACAGGGACAGAGGAAAAAATGGCCCCTATTCTTTGATTTCTGCTCTTATTTTTAATGAGAAAGAATGTTACAAAGCACCCAGATGACCCTACTTGAGAGTTCATTTACAGATCAGTAGCAACTTTGTGAAAATTGTGAGAAGAGCTTTTTACCACAACAATCCTCTAAAAAAGCTAAAAGGCTAACTAAAAAAATCCAAAAGCACAAAAATATCCTGGCCCAGGATTTTGAACAAAGTGAAAACCTGACATCCTGGAGTTTGAAGAAAAGTTATTCATTGTCTCCATTCTTACATGTTAATTTTATGGCAAAATGAATTCAAAACGGAAGTTAAAAACTTAAGAGTTAGAGCATAATTTTTACTGAGCATTATTCTAGAGGTTCATCACCCATGTACATGTTGGAATCTTTAAAGGTGACTCTGGAGTGAGAAGATAGATCACACTCATTCTATTTTTGTACCACCATCACCTCTTCATTCACATCCCATGCTTTAGTTGCATGATCACCTTTCCCACTGCCTGTCCTTTGCACATGCTATTTCCTGGCTTGCAGTATCCCTCTTCTATTTACCACCCCAAGACCTAGAAAAAAAGGTCTTCAAGACTTATTCTTCAAGACTCAAGCCAAATGTTGTGTCCTTCAGTAGGTTCTCTTTGACCACCCCTAGACAAGCTTCCTGATTTTTTGTATCATGTGCCATAGTGGGAGAGAGTATCATTAGTAGTCATGCCACTGTTGTAATTACTTGTTTATGCATCTGTTTCCCCAACTACCTGGAGGTCTCTCCTGGGTAATGACTATGCCCTACTCACCACTGAATCCTAGATGCTTACAACTGTGCCTGGAACAAAACAGGCATTAAAAATGTTTGTGAAAGAAATCAATGCATAGATGTGGTAACTTCAGAAAACCAGTGTCAACACTTGTTACTTATCTTGAAGACTTAACTCAAAAAACATTTGTCTCTAAAAATCAAATGTACACTTCAAGAAAAGTTGCTAGAGAAGGGTCTATAAAACAATATGTGAATAAAAGCAGAGATTCCAGACTTAGACCTATGCTCCAACCCACCCCTGCCACAGCCTACCTGATCTGCTCTTCTGACATCCTTTTGACTTCATCTCCTACTACTTACTCATTCCCTCATCTACTTGTGTCCAGCCAAATTGCTGTCCCTCCTGGAAACCTACTGGATTTTTCTGAAGATACAATGAGAAAACATACACAAAAGCATTTGGAAATATCAAAGTGTTACACAGATATTTGCTCTCATGATTGCTAGTCCAAATAGCTAGTCTTTACAATATGGAGTCTCCAACATTTAGGTCGTGTCTGTTCCCCTGGAAGCAGCATCTTCTTCTTCCCTGGCAATGAACTGCTCCCCTCTCCCTCTCTATTCATTGGTCCAAACAAAGAGGAGGTGCTGCCTTTTCCAAGGCAGAAACCAGAGCCAAAGAGGGCAGGCAGGTTCTGAAGCGTTGGGGACCCTACAGCACCTGAGGCCAGCTCTACCTCCCATGGCTTACCAATGCACTCCAATATATCCCTGATTTTGAATTTGGTTTCTGTTTCTAGGAACAGAGATTCCTGACTACTGCATGTCCTTAACCACAAAGTAAAGAGGAGCAAATTTCTCAAATTACTTCTTCATAAAAATCACATGAATAGGTTTTTCAAGCTACTTTTTAAGGAGCATAATACAAATATTTATCAGGCACTGTGCTTATCAACATTATACTGTATTACAGATGAATCTAGAGAAAGCTGAACATTTCCATATAAGAGGAGCAACACGGCAGAGCATGGTAAGGATCCAGGAAATCTGAATGTTAAGTAACAAGATGCCTTTGGACAGGGAATTGACCCTCTGGACCCCACTTCATCCGCGAGTTGCCAGGGTCCACCAAAGTTCTAAACCAACAGCAAACGTATATTGTGTGGTTCAGAACACAGCAGCACTCTAATGATTTTCCATGTCAAAAATTTAAATATATTTTAATAAAGAAAAACTAAAGAATTTCTCTATGGAATTTAAATGAAAGTTCAAATATCCAGAATACTTAAGAGATCATTTTGCAGTTTTTTTTTTAAAGCAAAGCCAGAGTCATCATTCAGTATATGATTAATGAACTGAAAATAGGAGATTACCAGGAAAGTTACCTTTTTATGAACTTATCCAGCTTGCTGGATAAAAACTGATAAAGAGAACTAAATTCATCCTCTGCTGAAGTGCGACTAATTCTATAATCAATCACAGGCACATCACTCAATATGGCAACAAGTACTCAGTGAGCAGCAATTATATGCAGGACATTGTGACAGGGGCTGAGGGGAGTGCAGGACGGGATAAACTAGATTTATCATCTCACATCCCTGCCTAAAACCCTGCAACAGCATTGCACTTGGACCAAAATCCCAATTCATCACATGATCTTTAAGGCCCAACTCTGAAGACTCCTACCTTCCCAGCATCTTCCGCCACTCTCTCACTCACCCTCCTTCCTCCGAAGTCTTATTTGAGATCCTGGTGCAGCCAAGCATTTTCTTGCTTCAGGAACTTTGAATATACTCCTACTTGATATTCCATCTGCCTGGAATGTTCTACTCCCACTCACACCATGGCTGGCTGGCTCCTTTCTGGTTTTGAGGTGGAACTTAAATGCAACTTTTCTCCAATCACTCCCTCCCTCCTCCTGCACCCCATCATCACCACAATTATTCTCCTTCTCAGCCCCATGTCTGTTCTCTTCCCAGGGCTTCTCCCAAGTGGCACTTGTATTTGTTTGTCTCCTTTAGCTCTGCCTGGGTCTGGGAAGAGACTAGGGTGTGGGAGTCTGTTTTATATCTTCAGTCCCCAGCACAATACCAAGAACACAGAAGTCATGCTATGAAGATTCACTGAATTAATGAATGAATGAAAAAAGGAGATTCGTATAACTATAATAGCTATAACACAAAGTATTCTAGGTTAGGTGTTAAATGGTAGCATAAAAAGGAGAAGCAAGGGTTACAAACAAAAACATGAAAGAGAAGAGCGCAAAACATGGTCTTCTGTCAGGTATAGGGAAGGACACAAATCATGTAGGGTCTTGAAGGCTAAACAAGGGAATTTGTATTTATTCCATGAGCAATGGGGCTGAGATAAGGAGAGTAAATGGTTATCTCTGTGTTTTAGAAGAATCAGAGCAGTCCAGGTGGCTCAGCAGTTTAGCGCCACCTTCAGCCCAGGGCGTGATCCTGGAGACCCGGGATCAAGTCCCATGTCAAGCTCCCTGCATGGAGCCTGCTTCTCCCTCTGCCTGTAGCTCTCTCTCTCTCTCTCTCTCTCTCTCTCTCTCTCTCTCTTATAAATAAATAAAATATATATATAAAAAAAAAGTTTTAGAAGAATCAGTCCGGGGGACCCAGAGACCTCATTTGGTTGAATGTCTGACTCTTGGTTTTAGTTCAGGTCATGATCTCCTGGGTTGTGGGAGGGAACCTGGTGTCAGGCTCCTGACTAAGTGTGGAGTCTGCTTAAGAGACCTCTCCCTCTGTCCCTCCCCCTGCTCACTCTCTCTCTTTCTCTCTCTCAAAATTAAAAAGAAAAAAAGCTTATAAAAAATAAAGAAGAAGAATCAGTCGGCTATCAGCACAAATGTATAAAGGACAGGACCAGAAGAGAGTCACCCCAATAGGCCAGGCCAGCATATCACAAAAGAATGAAAGAGTCAAAGGAAAAAATGAAAACACACAAAAGACCTTTTGTAATTGGTTGGAGAATAGAAAGCAGAGAATGAGGAGAAGGAGAGTCTTCCAGGGCTACACCAAGGTTGAAAACTGGAGAATCTGGGTAGAGTGAAGGTTTTAGGGTAGAGGAAGGAGATGGTAGGGCTCAACACTGGCTACCATTTAAAGCCAAAGGAAGAACCAGAGTCTGTGAGCTTGTTACCTGCAGCCATGTCCTCCTTCTGCTATGCAAGTCTCCCTTCTAAATTTCCTTTTCTTTCTGCAATTGAATATGCCTTTAGGTTTTTTTTTTTTTTGGCTCTATAAAAATAACTAAAAATGTATGAAATACAGATGTGCTTAAAAGAGAAAGTGAAATCCCCTTCCAGGCACCTCATATACCACCTCCTCCACAGCAGCCTCTATTCATAGGTTGGAACCCATCCCAGTAGATTTTTTGTGCATATATTAATTCATTTTTTAAAAAAACAAACAATATAATACTACATTCAGTTCTATGACCTATAACCTATTTTAACTTTATGTATTGTGAACACTCTTCCTGGTTAATATGTACAGATCCTACTCATCTTTTTAAAAGGACAGTTTGGTATTTCATTGTGGTGTGGTCTTTAATGTATTTAGTCAATCTCTTATTGATGGATATTTATGACATTTTAATTTGTTATTATTATAAGCAATACCTCAGTGAACACCCTTGAATACATGTATTTGTGCAGCTATCTGACTTATTTCTGCAAGTACGTGGCAGAAGCAGTAAATGGGACCACCTTTCTGGAAAGGTGGGTCAACAGAGCTAAGAAGGGCCTCAGGGATACAGGCCAGCAACTCAAGCTTTCCTTTATGGAAGGACAACATGCAAATCAAGAGGAACTTCTGGGATGATTCCACTCAAGATCAAATAGGTCTTTCTATACAAAAGATATGTCATTCATCACCCAGCCCTTCAGGAGTTCTTTTCTTTTCTTTTCTTTTCTTTTCTTTTCTTTTCTTTTCTTTTCTTTTCTTTTCTTTTCTTTTCTTTTCTTTTTTTCTTCTTCTTCTTTTTTTTTTTTTTTTTTGGTTTTCTAATTTAGGCCCGACACCATGACTAACACAGTCTGACATTCCTGAACACTCCAAGTTACCTGCTCTTGGGTGCTCTTGCCACGTTTGGTTCACACTTCAATTTAGTACTTTTCCCACGACAGCATGACAAGTGATTTACTTACCTGCTTCCCAGTATAGATTCTGAGCTCCCCAGAAACAGGGAACTCCCCAATCCATGGCTGTATCTCAGTGTCTAATGCAGAGTAGACTCTCCACCAGCATCTAGTGTGAACAAAGGCCTGGACAAATGTGTAAGCGAGTGAGTGCAAGAAAGGCTATTTGGTAAAACTATTTCCAGTATTATTAGAAAGTTTTTTGGGAAAGAGAGCTGCTGCTGTTGCTTTAATGCTCTGCCACTGTTAAATTCTCACTGCATCTCATAAAATTCAAGGAACTAGAGATCTATATAAAGAGGCAATTGCTCTGCCTTCCACAGGCTGCCACCTGGAGGGGCTGCCTCAGACACTCTGGTGAAAATCACAGCAGGGGATCCTGTGCAAAGTGCATCCAGCAGGCCCTAGCCTACTTCCACGCAATCGCTGATGGTCAGCTACTGAAGCATCTGCTAAGTCACAATGTATGTGATCAAATACAATCTTTAGCATTCACACATGCACAGGGACCACACATGCACAGGGACCACACATGACTTGTGGGAATAAGGTCAGGAGAGTGAGTAGGATGGGTGAAGTACCCACACCCTAAGAAGTACCTGAAGAATCTAGTTCTGCTTGGCCTGGAGGGTGGAAAGGGAGCCAGAGTAGGTGTGGTCACTTCCTCCATATACTGCAGATGCTACTCTCAGGGAAAGAAATCAGATCTACTAAGAACACAGACTCTGAAATCAGATGGACTGGACATGAGCTGAATCCCACTTTGACATCAATTATGCTTGGACCTGGACAATCACTTAATCTCCCCTTGGCTTCAATTGTGCTCATCTGTAAAATGGTCACAATGATGATTACCTTACAGAGTTCTTGAGAATGCAATATCTCCAAAACTCTTAACACAATGCTTCAAGCTCTAACTTTTAATAAATGTGAATGCAATCAGTAGGTTGGACAAGATTCAAAGGATGAAATCATAAAAGCAAATTATTTTTGACTGTTACTGCCCCTAAACTCTGCTCTATGGTTTAGCTGAAACGCTACCTTGGATAAAAATGTAAGCAGTCCAGCGACACTTCTGACCACTCTTAGAAAGCTTTATCATCACTCTAACTCAGTGATTTCTCTTGACTGAGAAATTAGCAAGTGTAGTACAGCAGACAAACACACAATTTATTCTTCTCTCAAAGTTGGGCCTCTCTCTTTTCACCCAGCAGCCACAGCCTGCTGTGGATGGGCCACCTGCCTTTGAGAATGGGCTGTGGCTGCCCTCGGCTTCTCTCCCCTCTTGCTTACCTACTTCCCTTCCAGTAGCTGCTGTGTATGCCCTGTTTAAAGTCCATGTGGGAGGAGTTAGGGAGTTAAGAGGGATAAGAATTCTTCCATGAATTGTACTGTCCTATGGTGGCTTCCTGTTCCTTGGACCTGGCATATTTTAAAAGTAGGCTCTCTCTCTCTCATGGACATGGTCATGGGTCTCCCAGTTAAGTGCCTCTGCCGTGACTTCCTTTGGCTGGCTGAGCATTTATTTCATAGCTTCTGTCTCTGGGGAAACATCCCAGCCTCTTCCAGTAGGGCTCCCCTCACCTTGGTGTGTTGTCCTCTTGGGCAGGAATATTTTTAAATTACCTCTGGCCAATTGGCATACCACAAGTTCTATACGTGGCTCCAGGAATTTGTACACCTTTGACCCGCATAGGAGAGGAGTGCAGTCATACCCATTAGCAGCCCCTCCTCCACAGGCTGTTTGAGTTTTCATAGGTGTGGATCTGCCTCCAGACAACCACATTCCTCAATTTCTGCCCCAGGTGGTACCACTGATAACTTTCCTGCTGCACTTGAGGTGAGGGGGAGACATTCTCTACCACTCCCACTTGGTCATAGAAGGGAGCTAAGAATATCAGCACATTTTAAAGGAAACCCTCACAAAACCATCTTTTTATTGCTTTTAAAATTAACCCTCCTTTTGAGTAGTAATAGTCATCTGATTCTTGATTATCTACTTTGGAATCCTGTATATGGTTCCAGTTGCATCCTGGTAACTCCAAATTGTTGAATTTCATGTCCTGCTACGTTAATGATCATAAATGCTCTTCTATGTAGAAAATTAGATAGCCTATAGGGCTCTAGATTCGGTGTTTCTTA
The DNA here is from genome assembly GCF_053574225.1 of Canis aureus. Lineage (NCBI taxonomy): Eukaryota > Metazoa > Chordata > Mammalia > Carnivora > Canidae > Canis > Canis aureus. The sequence continues at coordinate 55,988,165 of NC_135614.1, forward strand.
GAGCTTTTTCAACACATACTATTCCATTCTGAATGAACATTTAATTGCATTTACTCTTATGAAAAAGTTCAAGGAAAAAAATGGCCTACGATCTGATCTGTCAATTCCAGTCGACAGTTTAGATGAGAATTCTGTGCATTTATTGTCTTCTCTCCCTAGAAAGATTCCCTCACCGTGACTCTTAGATCTTAGCATGGTCTTACATATGTCTGGCTCACTGATGTTTAGTTTCCAGCTCAACTATCACACTGGCCTTGACTAATAGCATCAATTACTTTGCAGCAATATTCACTTCCATGCACTGTTCCCATGAGTGGAGCATAATTCTCCACACCCTGTCCCTAGGCTTTGGCAGTGAGACCTTAGCAGACAATGAAGCAAAGGAAGGCCTCCAAGGGGCTTGCACAGTTTGACTTGGCTCTTTTGCACTCTAGTGATTGAATATGAAAACAGCCTCCCAGAGTAGCTGTTGTGCTTTCAGCCTGGGACTCACAGTGAACAAATACAGAGTGGACCTGAGCTGAACCTACAACCTACAAACCCAGATGATTGGCCTACAGCTTCCCAGACACATCTCATGTACATCTGCTGAGTCACAGTTGACTAGCAGAACTGAGTAATGGGATAAATGCTTGTGATGAGGCATCATTCAGGGTGTTCTACTTGTTTGTTTGTTTTTTTAATTATTATTTTATGGAGCATTTAAAAGGCAATAGCTGATGGCTATGCTATCTAAAATGGTCCTCCCCCTATTAATATTTATTTTTTTTATTCTTCTTAGCTCTTAGAATTCTCCAAATTCTTTTTTCTTTCTTATTACTCTTTGTTTCTTCAGTAGACGTAGCTTTCTGAAAGTTGGGATCTTGCCATTGTTATAGAGAGCATTATGCTGCCTGGCACAGTAACTTTTCAACCAATGTTTGTTGAATAAATGACTGGATAATTCATTCAGCAATTTTTAAAAAAAAGTAAAAAGTACTAAGTAAAAACTTAAGCTTCTCTTCTCTCCTGCCAAAGCTAACCTTTCTAGCATAATTTTTATGTGTCCTTCCAAAAGAAGAGTGAAGTCTATGCACATGTATAACACAAGGGAGAGAGAGTTTATAATAGAGAAAGAGAGAGAGAGAGATGTTTATTGTTTTTGTAAGGCTTAGGGCTGTTTTTATACTAACAGGATCACATTATTGTTAAAATGGCAAAAATCCAACTGAGTGATTTTTAAGGATCTAATTGGCTTGATTAATCGATTCATGAATCCAGTAGCAAGCCTGTCTAGCAAGTGAAGGAGAGCTCCAAATGGCAACAGAAAAGAAAAGGCTTTTAAAGATAGAGAGAGGGTGGAAAAAAAGAAATTATTAGCAAAGAATCCATTGTTTTAGGTAAGGTCACCCTCTTAAGGGGAACGTTAGGGTCTATGAGTAAATTTCCTAATGCTGACCAGGAAACTCCCATGCTGACTTGTTACAGGTTACATTTCTGGGGGTTGCTGAAACTGCAGCCCAGTTAAGCATTAATTGGTTTACTGATTTGATGCCTTAATGTGATGCCATCTGGGGCCTGTCATTTTCTTTTTAACACTATTCACTGTACCCTTCATATTGTTACTTTAACTCAAAATATATGTTGGAGATCTTCCAATATCTGCACCACTGGTCTTTCATATCAATGGCACCATGATACCCCACTCTATGATAGCCCACAAACTAATTTCAGGCACTCTCCCTCGGATGGGTCTTTTTTTTTCTGGCCCTGTTTGGTTCTGCTATTACAAACAATGCTTCTGAAAATAATCTTAGCTATTTATCCAGAATGGAGATATAGTCCATCACATCATTGACATTTTGAAACCCTGACCTGGAGAGAGAAACACATCTGGTTGAGCATACCTTAACTTATGCCCTACTTGTCAAAAATATTTTACATAGCTTAACTGTCTATAGCCTGGCTAACAAAACTCTATTCATGGTTTCTCATTTATCAGCTATACCATTATTTTTAGAATTTGCATATGAGTCTTTTCATCAATTGGCTGCCCTCTCATCCTCTAAGAAGCCACTCTCCCTGGTTGAGAATTATCATTCTGAAACATCAGGTTCCATGGTAATTCCTTCAGCCCCGAGATTAGAAAGTTCAGTACTATTACGTTTTCAAAGAGCAAGATGATCAGAAACTAGGGGCAGTTACAATGATCTTACTCCCAATAACAAGAGAGTTTAATTGAAGAATTAAATGACCACAAAACAAAACTAAGGAAAAAGAAAAAGAATAAATTCTACTGCTCTTAAACAAATGCAGAGTAGATTTCTGCTTTCTGCACATTTTTCTTTTAGCACCAGTTATGCAAGTCCAGGGTGCCAATTCAGCTCCCCTACTAAGAGTGTCTGCAGGAAGGCAAGGCTAAGATAAACCACAAATCAACAATGTTCGCTCCACTTTGCTTTGCTTCTGACAATATGAATCTCATTCACCTACTCTGGCTGGGTCCTCCTGATGCCTAATGAAATACATGTTGCTGGTACAAAGTCAGAAATAGAAGAAAAAAAAAGAACTAAGTATTGGAAGGGCAGCTGTAATACAATGAACTGGATCATGAGACACAGGTAGGTTTCAAGAAAGTGTACAGGTGAAGACAAACCTTCAGAGCCACCATGAAGATTAAATGAGTCTCTGGCACATGGTAAGTGCTAAATAGGTGATACCTGTTATTATGCTTACTACTGTTATTATTATTAAAATAAGCAAAGGTGTGTTGCAAACTGTGAAGTAACATAGCTGATAATGTTAGTACTATCAGAGAGCAATTTTAGGAAAATCAAAGATATTGCCATTGTTTTTTAGATTGGGTTAGCAGAGAGGTCAGAAAAAAATCACCAAAATTTTTATGGGAAGGGACATTAAGCATCATTTAATCCAAACATCTATTTTTTTTTTCAGGTGGGGAACCTATAGTCCAGATGTGACTTGCACATCACCACCAACTGGTAAGTGCTTCAGCTAGATGTTATTCTTTCATAGCTGTCAGGCCTCGGATGTGTTTTGTCCCTCCTCAACGAGCCTGGGTGTCCCCAGGAAAGGGAAGGGAATGGTCAGGAGGAAGATGAAGAATATAATTATAGAGGGACACCTTGGCATAAGCTTCAGAACCAAAGCACCAATACTGTGGATTTCCAGGAAATCCTAAATAATTAATAAATATAAGCATCAGTATCTTGCATCATTATAACCTGTAACTAACGTGTTACATTCTGGAAGGAAGAAGAGATAAGTAAAATAAATATGCACTCAAGAGGAAAAGAGGCAGGAGATGAGACACAGAGAGAGGTGATACGAATCACCTATAACACGGTAATGTCCTGTATGACACATAACTAAAACATTAATTTCAGCCTCCTGGCTATGATACGGAAAATATTTTTTCCTCCAAGGTTAATATGTAAATCATACAATGGAAATTCAGTTCGAGAAAGTTTTGGACAAATTGGAGACTTTATCATATCTTGGAAAAGTTTCTCAAGCATAGGCCCATGACCAAATACCACAGTAAACTGACCAACAACTTACCTGAAGACAATGGAAGCATAAAATAGAAGGCTAATTAGCCATCCAGAATTGGTCCTATCCATAAGGAGAGAGAAAAAAAGCCACAATCACTCCAATTGCATGAACTGAGAAACTGCACTTGCAAAACCTCTTTTTGCATATTTCACTCAGGTAATGATAAAATTCTCCATGACTTGGATCAAGTTGAAGGCAGAGACTGTCCTTGCCCCTGGTAACAGTGTAAGGAAATAGTCAGGAGTAAACACATGTCTGTAGAGGTGATTAGCCATCAGGAAAGTCATTTTGTCATGGATGTTATATCCTGGCTCTACTTATAACTCAGAATGAAACTATACATTATGAGGAGCTCCAATTCAAGGTGTTCATTTAGGAGACTAAACAGCTGAATTAGGAGCAGACCTACAATACCATCCCAGAGCCACAAGGGCTCTGGAGATCTTGCAAATCTACACAGAGAGAGTGAGAACATGGAAAGAGCTCAGATCCTGAAGAAGACCCACCCAACATCTTGTACTTGGGGCATGTTCCTTACAGCCGTTGGTGTCAGCCACAGTAAGCAAAAGATGAGACAGGGGATAGCCATGTTTGTGTTTTGCTCTCAGAGACACTTGATTTCACCACCTGGATCTGCCACTTAGTTACTATTTGTGACTGAATGAGTCACCTGAGTGCTCCAAGGTTTAATCTTTCCAAGTTCAATATCACCAGCCCCATTGACAGTTATAAAGATTAAATGGGGTAATATAAACAAAACCTTCATGTATCTGGCACATAGGAAGATGGGTAAAATATTGTTTAATTTGCAGGGCTATTGCAAGACTTAAATAAGTTATAATATATGAAAAGCACTTAGTGCAGCGCTTACCCTATGGTAGATACTCAATAAATACTAGTTCATTGTTACTACAGACTAATAAGCCCTTGACATGCCTTCTAGCTCTAGGCTTTCCATGATTAAATTACGTTTTTCTTGTTATTTAAACTTCAACCTGGGTTTCCTGTCTCCCTGCCCAGAATGTTGGCTTAGAAACTGAATCAGAATACACAACCCCACATCAGAAGCCCAGGGAGGAGCTGAGCCCATCCACCCCACATGGCCTTCCACCTCAGCCCGCCATCCACAGCTAGCAGACAGCCCTGGCATCAGGCACATCCTGTGGAAAAGGACTGAAAGACACACATGTCCAACTCTGGCATTGACTGCAGAAACCTGAGATGGAATTGAGGTCTGAGATGCTTTGAGGTAGGGTCAGTTTGATACTAAACCTGTGTCATCTTTGCAGTGACATCTTCCTCTCACCAGTGTGCATAACCCAGGCCTAAGGTGGCTAAAGTTTCAAAGTCACCATTCGAAGTAAGGTAAAGACTGTTCTTTGGACAGCTTCTCAAGGACGTGCTTAATATTAATGAGCTACATCTAAAAATGCTCTGCATTTCTCATAAACCAGTAATGTTTTTATACCAATTCTAGTCACATACAATTGCACCTGTAGACGGGACACAGTGAAAAATATGACAGCAAATGCTTACTGAATGGTTAATTATGTGCTGGGAACTTTATTTTAAACATAATACCACTCAATCCCTGCAACAACTCCGGGCCACTTGTTGAAGTTTACTGGGCTTCATGTGACATTTGCAGTGTCTCTCTTTTATTGGCCAACATATTAACAATTTTGGGAGGGAGTGTAAGATGCTTCCCCCCACCATGGGGGAGCCACCCAGGGAGAAATGGGAAGGGGAGAAAAGACCAACCTATTCAATAAATCACTATCATCCAGCAACAAGGCAAGGGCATTTTCTGATAAAATTAAGTCTCATTCCAAGTTCACTCGGAACTCCCCTGCCCCTTTCTGGACCTCCAAGTGATTTTCTTATGTGTCTGAAACAGTGCACTCCACTTCGCAGAAAAGCACCTCAAGCCACTTACCCTTCTGAATGCTGATCTAAGACCGGCCAGGGGTGTTTTATATAAGTGAGATCAGTGTTCTTTATTACTGTTGCCTCCATTTTAGTGATGAGAAAACAGAGGCAGTGGAATTCACAAAGTCACAAAGCTGGTAGGCGCCAGGAGCACCTGAACCCAGGTGCAGTTGGCTCCAGAGCCTAAGCTCCTTTTTTTCTTTTTTTTGTTTTTTAATGTGGATGAAATTCTTTTTTCCTTAAAGATTTTATTTATTTATTCATGAGAGACACACAGAGAGGGTGGGGGGGAGCAGAGATACAGGCAGAGGGAGAAGCAGGCTCCATGTAAGGCCTGACGTGGGAATTGATCCCGGGTCTCCAGGATCACACCATGGAGCCACCAGACTGAGCCACCAGGGCTGTCCAAGAGCCTAAGCTCTTAATCATTATATACACATTTTGTAATCTAACAAATGGCAAAATGTGAATACCAGCCAGGTGATGAAGTTATTCCTAAGTTTAAATCACTAAATTGTAGTTCTAATTGTTTTTTTCTCCAGTGTGACTATGGAAAGGAAAAATACAAAACCATTGCTGTATTTAACCATCATCAGTTGTACACCAACTATCTACCCAGCCCTCTGCTCCTATTAGGATCATAAACATTAATGAATTGAGTGCTAGCTCCTGAGTAATTCACAGTATAGAGGTGGGGAAATGGCTATTTTTTTAAAATAATAAATTTATTTTTTATTGGTGTTCAATTTAAAACTAAAAGACAACCTACAGAATGGGAGAAGATATTTGCAAATGACGTATCAGATAAAGGGCTAGTTTCCAAGATCTATAAAGAACTTATTAAACTCAACACCAAAGAAACAAACAATCCAATCATGAAATGGGCAAAAGACATGAAGAGAAATCTCACAGAGGAAGACAGACATGGCCAACATGCACATGGGGAAATGGCTATTTAAAAAAGTGTTATGTAAAAGGGAAACTGCATTCTCAGAGATAGTGCCAAGGCTACCAGAACATAGAAGGACCTGGCCTACCACATGGGCATTCCCGTGAACACATGAAGAAAAGAAAGGCACAGTGCAATTCCTACCATAAAAGAAAGAATTCGAAGAGACAGTCCTTTTTAATTTACCAATCACTATGCATTAGCAAGAATAACATTCTCAGCTATGACAACATGCTGGATGATCCCCTGATTTACAAGGAAGGGCCAACTCTATGTTTCCCCACAAATTAAGTGACTCCACAATAAAATGTTTTATGATGTTAGATTTGAGAGGTCTGATGGTTCTATTAGTTTCATAGAATTGGTCTCAGAACAGTACAAACAGAAATAAAATAAAATATCAAGTCCCAGGTTGTGAGAATGTTATTTTCATAGTCTATGTGAATCCACCCAGGTAGGGCACAGTTAGTTACTAATCTTTTTGTTTTAATAAATGTGTTTACCAGCCAGGAGAATGCAGCTTGATTCAATGTCTCATAGAGCACTCAATTTTGGTAAATTAAAGTTAATAACGTTTCTCCATGAGCTACGATAACATCTCATGGTGAATAACAAAGAATATGCACCAAGTTGTATAGAAGCGTGGCAAACAGGGGCCTCATGCATCCTGCCAGTCTCTCTCAAAGGTTAATGTGTGTCCCCATCATAGCTCAGAGTTACGGGCTGTGCATTACCCATTTCTCTGGATTCTAGACAGTTTTCATGGCTGCAAAATTAGGCTGACAATAAGCCAAAAATTGTATCTAGAAAGACATTGAATGCACAAAGTCAAGGGAGAATTATAAGTAGGAGGTTAGAAATAATTGCAAGTGCATAAATCGTCAGCAGACAACTCTGTAACTACTACTAAGCATGAAATTAAGCCTTATGAAATAAAATGCATTATCGATAAACTCTCAGTTATAAATTAAGGGGAGAAAAACTACATTTCCTCTCTCTTGTCTGTTGAAAAAAATAAATGAAGCTCACTTTTGGACAAAGTTTTTTAACACTATGAAGTGGTTTAAAAATAGAATGTTTAATGGTCCACTTTATAATGGATGCCATAACATACTGCTCCAGAACAACACAATACAATGCAGTATGATTATTTGCATAATTGTATAGTTCTCTGGGACTCCATTCAAACTAATATTACCTCCTCTCTCCTCCTCCCTCATGCTGGTGATTGGAAGCAGGGGGTCTTCTCCCTCTGTGCCTCTGTGTCATAACTCTGTAACTCTTGCCCTTTTAATTAGCCCTTTTTTTGTGGTGGGTGCCAAAAATTATAGGGCAGGCTGTCCTTGGCTGGCTTGCTCTGTCTGAAGCCAAATTCCCTCTTAATTATAGCCCCTTCTACTTGAAAAACATTTTCCCATTTACTCAATGTTCTCTTGTCCATTATCTCATTTGGTTTTCACAACATCTCTGAGAGAAAGATAGAGTAGAGGTTCCTAGTCTCAGTTTAGAGATGAGGAAACAGAATCAGAGAAGCACTCAAGGCCACACTAGGTGAAGAGCAAGCTTGCAATTCCAAAGGCTAGTTCAGTTCTCTTTTCCAGAATATGTTGGTTGCTCCCCAGCCCAAGAAGGTTCTACCGTGGTACTTTATACACGGTCAGCCAACTCAAAAGGGATCAGGTAATTAATATCAATGAGTGAATCACATCAGTGCAAGACAGCAGGAAATGGTAGGGGCTATGGCAAAGTGGTAGGCATTTGGGGGGAATTCTGCATAAAAACATGTCAACTCAAAACCATTTTAAACATGATGTGGGCCAAAAAATACACATGGAGTGATGGGTGGGAGAGGCAGTAAATCTGGACCTTGGGCATGCAGTAGTGACTCCTGCATTATACATATTTGTCAACATATATCTAATGAATAAAAGCACCCATACACACAGGGGCACACCTGGGAACCATATTCCTCCAGCAACTGAGAAATGAATTTACTAAAGGAAATTTGTCTTTGGTCTTGAGGACCTCACAGTCTACTAAGAAATGACAGACAATTCCCATCAAAACATCACTTCCTCAGTGAGGCCTCTCATCAGCTCCAGTTCACCATCAGAGGTAGGCAGGCTTTCTCATAAATTCTCACCGTCCTTTGCACATATAGCAAGGAGAAAGAATTTTCTGTGCAATTTTGTGTGCAATTGTGAGAAACCGTGTAGCAATTTCACTCCTAAACTTACCATAGCATAAAGCCTGATCCTTCTTAGCGCTCAGTAACGTTTGACTCTGAATTACAGAAGGCTTTGATAAAACTCATGTACTCTAAAGGCACACAAACAAAATAGAAGAGAGGTAGTTGAAATGAGACAGAGTCTAACTGTAACAAGAGCAACCACACTGAGCATTTACACTTAGTCCTTCAAGAGGCAGCAAAGGCTAGAGGTTAAGAGCACAGGATCAGATGCAAGGTAGCTTGAATGTAAATTACAGCACTACTACCAATGTACTGCGTTGTGTTAAGCAAAGACTTTAAAAATGCTCTGAATCTCATTTTCCTCTTCCATAAGAAAGGAAGATGCCCACCTCACAGTGCCACTATAAGGATTCATTGTAAAGAGGGTAAGTATTCTCTGTTATCTGCAATTTAATTCATTCAACAAATATTGATAGAGGGTCTGTGATCATAAGGCATCTACTAGGTGCAGGGGATACAGACCTAGTCCTTGACCTCATGGAGTTTTCATTCTAGCAAGTAAGATGGAGATTGATTAAATAATCACAGAAGTCAATATAAAATTTTAACTGTGCCAAGTGTTTTGAAGGATAAGTTTATGGCATGAGGAGATTGAGGGTGGGGAAACCAGACCTGACTAGGGAGGCTAACGATCAGGGAAAAAAGGGAGGTAGCTGGAGAGGAGGAGAAATCTGCAAAACAAGTAGGTATTAAGCAGCTGGGAACAGGGGAAAAGGCTCTGAGCAGAAAGACTGACCTGAGTGAGGGTCCCCTGGGGAAGGAGACAGTGAGTCAGAGCAGGACACATAAAAGAAATAATAGCAAAGGATGCCTTGAGTGATGAGAACCATGGGGAGCATAGCTGATGAGGCTGAGGTGGCAGCAGGGGCCACACCATGCCGAAACTTGTAGACTGTTTCTAAGAGCAATAGAGAGCCTTTGAACTGGTCAGATGATATTTACTTTCAAAATATGTCACTCTAGCTGTAAGGCATGTGGAGAATAAGGCAATGCAGGGGGAAGTTAAATGGATATTATGTTCCACCAGATAAGACCAAATTGTCTATTAGGCCACAGGTTTGGCAATGACATGAAGGAAAATGGGAGAATAGTGCTTAGTGTTATTTAAATAACTCACGTTGCTATTATTGTTACTATTATTATTATTATTATCATTACAGACATTACATGCATTGTCTCATTTAATCCTCATGAAACCTCAGTAGAGAAGGCCATTAGGCTCATTAAGTATAGAGAAAACAAGGTCTGGAGGACATCATGTGGTTTGGCCAGGGTCAAATGATTGATTGGCCATAGGCTTGACTTCAAAGTACTTTGTACTATCCCCAAATGCCTTTGGACAGTCAGGCTACAAAATAAAGGTAGTAATGCATTAAAAGGTGGCATCAACTGAGTCAAAAATGTAACACAAAAAAGGACTGAACCTTGGTTTTTGAAGAATGTTTTCATTTTTTAAAATTTTTGAGCCCGATATCGAATCTTTACCACAAACAAATACAGTCATTTCAAAGTTACATGGCAACTTCAAGCCAGAAGCTGTCAAGGTGCTCATGTACATAGATAAAAGAGTATATTTAAAAATGTGCATGCTTATCCACTGATAATTTGTCAAACTCAAAAATGTAGAGCATATTCCTACAGGCAAGTACTTTTACTAATCACTTTCCTAAAACCATTCCACACAATGGTTTCTTATGATCATCATTGCAAATAAATAAATCCATTATTTGATTTTGTGTATATATTTAACTAATACATTTTGTACTTGTATTTACATAGTTAGGTGCTAATCAGTTCTAAAATTAGCAAAGAACCACATTTGTTCAGAAAAATAATTCAAAAATGCGGTAAATTCGAAATATGGAACCTACGGGGTTTGCAATTATTCCACAGAAGTGTTGCCACCTCATCTCAATTACATCCACAAGACCACCCTTCCTCCTTTTTACCCCAGGGGTTACAAAATGAAATTCCTACAGAGGCTCATCAGGAACAGCAAATGTATACAAATTACGAAGGAGTAAGGGCTGTTATAAATCAGGGAGCACACTCCCTACGTAAAGGGCAATCCCATTACACTGAAAAACACTGACACTCAACAGATTCTTGGACTCACATTCCACTTTGGCCAAGGGCCAGAAGTAGCCCACAGACACCTCAGAGTTTACTCTTCAATAAAAAAAGACCCCTAACTGTTCACAAATTAAGTTCAGTATCTTTTAAAATCCTGCCTTACAAAGTATGGTATGAAGCTTTTTTGAAGTTTGCATTCTCAAGAAAACTGTCATTTTAAGATGCTATTCTATAAATACAGACTAGAAATGGAATCTTTGGAGAAATATTGTTCTTCATACACTAATTAAAAGGGACAAATACAGGGTTTTTTTCCCCTCCCAGATGAAATACAGCTTTTAATGCAACTCTCCAGGGTGGTTTCCTTTTACCACCCAGCAGATATAGGAAAATTATATGGAACATGCGAGCTCTGGTCTATGTTTAAATAAACCCTCTGCCCTATGGTGGGACAAAATGCAAAGGAATGAGTAATGCATTTACTTTCTGTACAATCTTAGAACAATCCTCCCACACCAAAACTATTATTTATCTAAATCATGTAAAAATATCTTTTCTATTTGCAGTACATCTGTACATTTATTTTGATGACACTTGATTATACAAAATTGTTAACAAGTGCCCAGATTCTAATTGTAACAACTATGGTTTACTTCAGAACTTTGCAGGCTTCTAGTCCTTGTCTTCTCCCTGAAGTCAGTTTAAAAGTTGAAATCATTTTAGAATCTTTAAGTGAAAGAAATGTCACTTCTCTCAAGCCAAGTAAGAATGAGTCAATATTAGAAAGCAGTGATAACTAAAGTCATTATAAGTTCAACAAAAACAATTTATGCCAAAGTCACCTGAATTTTAAATAAGCCTACTAGTCTTGCAGAGTAGAAGAATTCTGTAATTGTAGGATCTATGGGTTTTGGTAAAGAATCTGCCAAAATACTTCTTAATAAACCTATGAATGAGAAGCAAAACATGTAAAATAGATTAGGCTAAGATTAGGACGGTAAACGTATGTTAGGTCAGCCCACCATATACAAAAAAAACTTCAACTCATGATTGATACAAAGATAGGAACTTCCAAGAATGAAAGTATCTCTCAGAGTTTGCCCCAAGGCTCTCTCTGCTTTGCTGCCTCCCCCTTTTTTGTGTCCCTTTCAAAAATCTATTCATCAGAAACTAGGAAAAAGTCCTAGAAGTCTAACATCACTTGTCAAATGTGCAAGTGGCACAAGTTTGATACAATGAATAAAATTCTGGAGTTTCAGTGTGATTCAAATGGACTAGAATATAGGGCCAATATCACAAATAAATGTTTAACAAGGATAAACATGTATTTCTGCATCTGAGTTCAAAATTAAATCCACTGCCAAATCACCACACAAAGAAATAATCTGACAATAATTCAGAAGGAACAACGGATTATACCCCAATTCCAAGTCTATCTTCAATTGCAAGGGGAAAAGTAGCATGAAGGAGAGGGTGGGGCACATGGTGTAATGTTTAAGTCCCTAGGCTCTGATGTTTGCAAGCTGTATAGTCCCAGAACTTCATCTAAGTCTGTTTCCTTCTCTATAAAATGGCAATAATAAATACCTCTTAGGGAATTATACCAATCAAATAACATGTTGAACATACTAATGATATTGATAATAACATCTATCACTTATTTGAATCATTAACCACAGGCACTATCGTATTCATCTGTCTTCTATTATAGTGTTTGGCATATAGCAGGTTTCTAATAAACTATGGCTCTGATTATGCACAAGTTGGCCTTACAACATTATCTAGGAGAATCACTGACAGGCATGTAATTGAAACTCCCCACAGTTCCTGACTCTAGACTCCAGAGTTTAGTATCTGCAGCAAGCCACAAAGACCCTTGCCCTTGTGAGGACCAGCTCCACCACAAGTCGTATCTATAATTTATGAACCTTTTAAAGTAAGACCCTTCTTTAGAACTATTTGTTTTCTCTGCTCATGATGTCTCAAGTGTGGTGACTCTTTCCCAAGTGGATGATGACCCATGCCTCTTGACCTTCATCATCTTGGGTCACATGGAAGACTGAATTTAATATTGTGACATAGACCACATTTTTGGTCATATTACTCCAAACATAACCTCAAAAATATTTCAAAAATCTGTGTGTTTTTGCGTGATATTGTAACGGTAAATCAAAACCTAATTTTATCTCTTGGATAAGAGATGTTATTATGGAACACTATGAATTACTCTGATTAGGAGAAATTTAACAGATTTAAGGAACACCCAGAAGAAGGTAGCTGGGATTATAAACACTCTAAATACCATGCCTTAGGACAAACAGTGGAAAGACTATTTGAATGTTTGGCTTATAAAGATTGGGGAGGTGAGCTGAGGAAAAAAAAAAAAAAGGTGCTCTCTCATGGTACCTGGGTAGCTCAGTTGGTTAAGCGTCTGTCTTTGGCTGAGATCATGATCTCAGAGTCCTAGAATCAAGCCCCGCATCAGGCTCCCTGCTCAGTGGAGAACCTGCTTTTCCCTCTCCTCACTTGTGCCTTCTGCCACTATCTCTCAAATAAATAAAGTCTTTAAAAAAATTTTTTAAAAGGTGCTCTCTTGAAATGTCTGAAAGGATTCCCTTTCATGGAATCATGAATAGAAGCAGGATATAAGTAGGATGAAGGAACTCAGGATAAGTAACCTAAGAACAGTGAAATGACCAACAATGAACCCAACCACATTAAGTTATAGAAAATTATACATCATGGAGCATCTGCGTGGCCCATTCCATTCAGCATTCTACTCTTGATTTCAGTTCAGCTCATGATCACAGGGTCATGATATTGAGCCCTACATAGGGCTCCATGCTCAGTTCGGAGTCTGCATCTCTCCCTTTGGCCCTCCCCCCTCTTGTGTGCTCTCTCTCTCTCTCTCTCTTTCTCTTTCTCTGTCTCAGTCTCTCTCTAAAATAAGTAAATAAATCTTTTTTCAAAAAAAGAAAAGAAAATTCCACATCATTAGACATACCTAAGCAAAGGACAAACTACCAGATGCTAAGACTGTTGTAGAAGGAATACCTCCCACCTGCAATATAATTTTAGATCTCAGGTTTCAGACTAACACCCCCACAGACAAATCAGACATGTTAAATTTGGCCCTAGATAGTATTTTCCTTCTAATGTGAGTTGTATAAACATCTTCAAATTTAAAATATATAACTAAAACTCCATATTTTCAGCTTCCTTTGAAAATCAGAAGATAAGGCAATACTTACAGCTATACCATGATGAACAGCTGGAATCTGATTTTGATGGTCTGTATTATACTCTATGACTGATATCATTTGTTTTCACGTCTCCTTGGAACTCTTAAGTTATCTCTGGAGATTTTTCAACCATCATGATTCTCTGATCCAAAGGAGAATGACTCTGGGTTTTAAAGCAGAAGGTCCATATATGGTCCAACTTGACTGAGTTTGTGTCCTTGGACAAACTGCTTGAGTCCTCTAGTTCTCCCTTCTCTAAAAGAGGAACAAATGTGTTTCCTAACCATCTCGCAGGGTTGTAGTTAAGAACAACATGAAATCGGGGCACCTGGGTGATTCAGTAGATTGAGCCTCTGCCTTCAGGTCACAGTCTTGGGGTTCTGGGATTGAGTCCCCTGTCGGGCTCTCTGCTGGAGAGAGAGATTCCTCCCTCAGTGGGGAGGCTGCTTCTCCCTCTCACTCTGTGCACTGTGTCTCTCGCTCTCTTTCAAATAAATAAATAATCTTTAAAAAAAGAAAAAGAATGATGTGAAATCATTTGTGCAAGCAATACCACAACACTTGTAAATGTAAGATACTATCACCAAACACACATATGGTTTCCTTATTCATTTCAGGAATACAATGATATTGCTTCAGATATTTTCTTAAAATAAAAACAGATGTGATAAATATCTGAAATACCTACAGTTTGAAAGAACATAGATGAAATCATATACTGCCTGATGAAAACAATAAAAATCCAACAGTAAATTGTGTGTTTGGATATGTATGTGTTTAGCACCTTACCCCTAAGCTGAACCAACCTTATTAATGTATTTTATATCTGCTTCTATAACACTTTGCCTACAAGAGCTTAATAATTCCACTTTTTTTAAGTTAGACAAATACATATAGATAAAAGAAGTTAGAACAGTGTGACAATTCCCAGAAATTTCAAACAAACTTGACACAGAGAAAATAACACCACTCCTGAATGACTCATCCTAATTGCTGGATGCATCACATGCATTGGATCATTACAAAATTCTCCATTTTCTTACATCTGATCAGAGATAGGGTTTGTCTATCTAATCAAGATAGATTAGTTTGTTTCTCTAATCAAGAATCATTGGAGTGAAGCTACTAGAAGAAGGAAATGATCTACAGAGTTAGAACATGGCAGTTAGAGAGTAAGGTGTTGGAATTCAGATCGTGGGAATAGTGCAGTTGTTGAAAAGAACAACCACAGTGAGGACAGGGTGGTCCTCAGGTCAGCAGCATCAGCATCACTCTGAAGCTGTTAGAAATGTCAATTCTCCAGTCTCACTCCAGATTTACTAAGTCTAAGGGTGGGGCACAGCATGCTAAATTGAAAAAGTCTCCCAGGTTATTCTGATACATGCCCAAACTTGAGAACCAGAAGACTAAGATAGGCCCAGGGTAGTAATGAGATGAGAGAATAAGATCACTGAAGGATGATAATTAAATAGATTGGCCAGGAATTTGGGGAAATTATCTGCAGAGAAACTGCAATTGTCAAGAATTATGACCAGAGTTGTTTTAAGTAAAGAGAGAGTGAACCAGGAGTTAAAATCTTCAAGAATTTAGGAAGCATGACCTAGGGGTTTGTAGACTACTATAACCAGCAATATAGTCAAGTGTTACAATTTTAAATCAAACAGCACATAGAAAGACCCTGTGCCCAGAAAGAATAAGAGACAGAAAGAAAAAAGCACAAACAGTGAGAGGTGAGACAGGTGTGAGCTAAGATGGAAAAGAGGGAAGGATTTGAGTCTTATCCTAAGACAAAATGAAAAGAACAGAATAATTTTAAAGTAGCCAAAAGTGACAGGATGAAATCTGCCTTTCTTAAAGACAGAGGTAAATGGTCAAGTCATACGGGTGTTTAGGAATGCTAAGCCTCTGGTGTTTAGGAATGCTAAGTTGTTAGAGGTAGGGGGAATACTGAGAAATGTCTGGGAGAAGCCTGGGTCTTTGGTCTCTGTAACTGGAAGCAGTTTACCAAGATAGAGAAGTGAAGAGCATCATCAGTAAGCTAGGGAATAACCTTATTACAACCTTACAACATGGAATATAATAGGTACTACAATTCAGATATAAACTCTCTTATGTTATGCCAACTTGTGAAGCCATAGAGCTGAGCTTCAATTCCCAGCTTTACCACTATGTAGCTGGTAACTCTTGAGCAAGTAGTTAACTCTAACAACTTTAAAATGGAAATCATGGGCACCTGAGTGGCTCAGTTGGTTAAACACCTGCCTTAGGCTCAGGTCATGATCCCCAATGCCTCGGATTGAGCCCTGCATGAGGCTCACTGCTCAGTGGGGAGTCTGCTTCTCCCTCTGCCCCTCCCCTTCCCCCCTTTCCCCTCTCTCTGCTGGTGTACCTTACTCTCTCTACCCACCTCAAATAAATAAATTAAATTAAAAATTAAATGGAAATCATAAGACTTACTTTACAAGTAAAAATAAAAGATGCCTACCCTCCTAGGAAAAGACTAATTATTTGCATCCATCATCTCAAGGAACTGGTTTTAAACTCATACAAATGGAGCACACAAAATCTAAAAGCCAGCTATTCAAGCGAGAGTCTCTCCTTCCCAAAGTCAATCAATTCCAATAACCGCACTTCCTCAGGTAAAGGGCAGCCAAAATCCCTAGACCCTCTGCTTCTGAAAATCACGCAATCTCTGGACTCCTCTTGCCATGCACCTCTCCTCTTGCATCCTCCTACTCCCTCCTCAAGAAGACCACTGTCATACACTACTTTGAACTTTGTTTCTAGTTCTTCTTCTCAAATAGATATATATGTACATATATACATACACTTGACTATATTACTAGCTACCCTCCCTGGTTATATATAACATATACAGGTATAAACAATAAAAGTTGAGTGCTGCTTATTTTTTAGCAAAATGCAAAAATGTTATAAATAATATTTCATAAATAATGTAATTATTGAGCCTAATATTTATCTCAAGGTTAGTGTATATAGTCATGAGTCACTCATTTTCTCTGCTATTTCATCCACTGCATAAATATCCTACAACTTATTTATTCACCCCTAATGATGGGCATTTTGGTTATTTCTATTTTCTTACTATTATAAATAATGATTTTATGAATACTCTGGTATGTGTCAACTGGAGCACATATGCAAGAGAATCTGGAAGACATATACAGAGTAGCAGAATTACTGAGTCATAGAGTACACCAATGTCTAACTTCACAAGAAAATGCCAAATTTCTAAATGATGCCCAATTTACACTCTCAAAGCAATAATAATAAAATAATAATAAATAATAATAGTAATAAATTCTAATAATAAATAAATAATAAATAAAATAGTAATAAATAGTAAAAAATACTAAATAAAAATAGTAATAAAATTCTCTCCAATGCTTCATGTTTTCAGACATCTTCATCTGTTCTAATCTAGGAAGCACAAACAATATTTCACTTACGTCTCATTCTTCATTCCCCCAATTACTAATGAGGTTTTGCAACTTTTATTTTTATTATTTTTTTGGGTTTTGCGACTTTTAATACATTTCTTGATCACATGTTCTTCCTTTTCAGAGCAACTCTTACTGAAGCACTTACTGAAGTCTGTTTTTCCATTAGGTTGTCTTATCTTTGTTTTTTGTAGTAGCTTTTTATATATTCCACTCACTACTCACTTCATCACCTACCTGTGTAGAAAAAAAAAAGCTATCCAGTTTGTAGCTTATTTCTTCACTTTATGTACCTTTTGAAGAGAAAAATAGAAAATAAAGGATCTGTAAAGTCATTGGGTTTTTGGTTTTGGTTTTGGTTTTTGCAATGTCTAATAAAATGGATAAGCCTCTAATGAGATCAATCAGAAAAAGAAAGAGGGCAAGAGGGAAGAAGGCGGCAGATTGTGATGTTGTTTGGGAGTTTAGTTTATGCTTCTGTGATTGATTAGACATATGCTCTTATTGTCTGGCCTTTTATTTTCTTCAAAAAAATACACGTTAGAAAAAATATACTATGATGCAGATAATATTTAGCCTTATTTCATTTTACCTATTTATTTTACTTATCGTTCCTCCCTCTATATCAAATCTTCTTTTAGTATTACTTTTCTTTTGTTATTTCCATTGCCAAGCTCAATTTGTCTGAAAATGTGTTTATTTTGTTATTATTAAAAGGGAAACAAGTCTACCTTGACAGTTTCTATCAGATCTCTGAAGATACTATTCCAGATCTTCTGTCCTCTACTGGTGTCTGTGAGCAACTGGTAATTAATTGTGAGTCCTTTGTAGATGATCTGTCTTTGCTCTCTAGAGGCTTCTAAGACCTTCTCTTTATGTTTTATATGTTTATGTTGTTTGTTGTGTTTTGCAATTTCACTACAAGTATAAGTATGGATTAATTTTATTTAATGTATCTTGCTTGTACTTTATGTGTCTGTGGATTAACATCATCTATCAGCTTTAGAAAACTCCCAGATTTTACCTCTTCAACTGTTAGGTCTCCTCCATTTTGCTCCCCTTCTGGGGCTCTGATTAAACATATTAAAAACTTAAATCTGTTGTCACAGGCTAACATTTTAAATAACTGCCTATACTTCTTTAAGTATTCATACCTCTTTATTTTATGTTCCATATGCGATAATTCCAGCAACTAAAAATCTCAAGGAGTTAAGCATGTTTTCTGTTTTGTTTTCTTTATATCTTTGACTGATAATGGCTGGTTTTCTTTTTTTTAAGATTTTATTTATTTATTCATGAGAGACACAGAGAGAGAGAGAGTCAGATACATAGGCAGAGAGAGAAGCAGGCTCCATGCAGGGAGTCCAATGTGGGACTCAATCCCTGGACTCCAGGATCATGCCCTGAGCTGAAGGCAGATGCTTAATCACTGAGCCACCCAGGCATCCCAATGTATTTTTATCATCTTTGATTGTGGGATCACTTTTTTATCTTTTTTATGGGATTCCTGTAGTCTCATATAGGGTATGCTTTCCTCTATAGAGAATGTGTGGTTGCTTTTGCTAGAAGCCACAGGAGGCTACCAACCTAGGATCACTTGGTCTCATTCCAGGTCATGATTTCATGTAGGAGTCAAGTTTAGTTTCCTTCCCTTCTGGTTTCCAACTGGCAGGCTCAAGCCTGATTGGTCCTCAGATACAGAGCTATTTGGGTATTTGCCTCAGAACAGTTCTGGTCTTTCTCACTTGTTCTTTGCTCAGTACTTCCTACCTGAGTTTCTGCTCAAGGTTTGTTTTTGTTTTCTCTGAGTGAGATGGATAGGCACTTGGAGGGTTAGAGATGTCCTTTACCTCAAATCAGTAGTGCACTGACACCTAGGTTTAACCACAATCTAGATATTTTAAAGCACTGGGATAGTCTTCCAAGTGAAAGTATAAGATAATTATTTTTAATTTCTTATTTTAAGAGTTCAGTTGATATAATTAGAGTCACATAAAACTATTCATCTCCATTATATGATAGTTCTCTGATGACATGTTGGAAACACCATCCAATTATATTGCTCCTACCAAATCACTTCCTTTCTGGATCCTAGTAGATTTACTATCTACAGCATCCAGTTTAAGTCTTAATTACATACAAGAGTTTTATCATTCTCATTCTGCTCTGAGTAAGTGCTGTCTCTAGATTCTCCAAAGACACAAAGCATTGTCTTTCCTTGTCTTCTATTCTCCCAGCACCCCAAGGACAAAAAGTCCTTGATGAAAAAAACAATTGTTGGCAATTTCAATGTGTAAAAAAAAAAAAAAAGTTCATACAATTGAATTAAAAACAGAATTCTTGAAAACAAGCACAAGAGATATACAATTACAAGTCCTCTCTCCCAAAATAATTCCCCCCATTTATCACAAGTAAAATCAGTGATGAGAAATATAAATACCCAATACCCTGCTTGAAACTACAATTTAAACTGTTCAAGCAAAACTTCCAGGAGGAAGTGGGAGGGGAAATGCTATCATCACTGCCTTGAGGAAAATTGAAACTCTTAATTTTGCATATAATAAATTGCATTTGTTTCTGTTTGAGTCTCCCTCTCTATCACATTCTTAAACAAGAGAGGGGAATCAGAAATATATTTCCTCCTCCAGGTTTCAAAACCAAGACAGACCTAATGATACAAGCACAATCCCTTAGTGAATAAAATTACAAACAGTCTAGCTACTCAGGACCAATTTGTAATCAGAGCATCAAGTCATACTATACGAAAATGTCAATTCTGGCGCAGCCTTGATGAGCTAAGATTGAATGCGTGGGCCAGTTTATCATATTATCCCAAATGCCCTCTTTTAAAGCTGGCAGGTCCAATTCGCGAACAAAAAGGATTTCAGTTTGAGGGATTTTGCATCTGAAAAAGAACCACCCGGACTGGATAGTGTTTTTCATTGCTATTTTATTTTCTTAACAGAAATAAATGCACAGAAAACATCCAACACAAGTATGTTCTCACAATCAACTGGTCCTACATATATGCTTCCACAACACTCTTCATTATGATGTATAAAAATAAAAATCTTATGCAGACGTAGGAGACACTTTTGCTGGGGTGCCTGGGCGGCTCAGCTGGTTAAGCATCTGCCTTCAGTTCAGGTCATGATCTCAGGGTCCCAGGATTGAGCCCCAGTGCTGCCTCCCCTGCTCAGCACGGAGTTGTTTCTCCTTCTCCCTCCTCCACTGTGCTCATACCCTGTCTCTGTCTCTCTCAAATAAATAAAATATTAAAAAAAAGAAGGGATACTTTTGCTGTTAAAAATATGTCATTCAATAAAAATATATTAATACATGTCAAGCATTTTGATACCATCTGTCTCATCTCTCCCTTTGAGCTGGTGGAAGTAATGCTGGAACATGCACATTAAAAGCTTCATTAAAGTAGGGTAAGGGGAGGGGGAGCGAAGACCTGGCTCTTATTAACTCTCAGGGCTGTTTCAGTTCATTCTGTTTCATTCAAGACACCTGATCTTAAAACTGACAAAAACTTACAGTTGGAATACAAAGTAAAATTTCCTCCCTCCTTTGGATGGTATGGACATTCCCAACTGACCATTTAAAACCAGCTTCTTTCATAAATTTCCTGAGTACTCTGCTCATCGGGAGGCAGCTGCCTCTATCTCTTACAACTGTTTTCACACTAGCCAAACCAGTGAATTCACTTTCTAATTCATTCATTTATTCAAGTGTATGGTATGTGCCTTCACTGAACAATTGTTTCCTGACTACATTTCCTTCAAACTCACTAGGATTATAGGCAAGGGAGCTTCACTGAAAAATCCTGAGCTCTATATGTTTATATAAAGGAAAATCTATTTTATTGTTATTGAGAAATAGCCATTTACCCTCTTCAAGCCTTCTACAGAACCCTGGCTGGGGCAGCTTAGATGGAACATTATATTTCTGCCACATACTCATATGCTGGCCTTAAGCTAGGAAAACATGAACTACTACAGTCTCTACTTCAAGAACCACTAGTTTCCTTGCTGGTTCTCCTTGTGAAACTCCAAATCCCTCCTCAGGGCCTGTGTACTCGCTCTCCCTTCTGCATGGAATGTTCTTTTAGCAGTTATCTTCTAGACAGCATCTGGCTTAAGTCTCAATAACACACAATTGTTTATCATTCCCAACCTGTTTTGATTAAGTAAATGCTGTTTACAGATTCATCAAGGACAGGAAGCATTGTCTTTATTTATCTCCTATCCTCTCAGGATCCCAGAGATAAAAGATCCTCAACAAATAATTGTTGGTAGTTTTATTGGTATAAAAAAAGTTCACACAGTAGTAAAAATTCATTTCTTAAAAACATGCACAAATTCAACTCGATTTAGTGGGGCCTTCCCTGGCTCCACTTCTCTCTCTCTCTCTCTCACAAACACACACATACATGCACGTGCGCACACCACACATGCACACACATACACACACACACACACACACACACACACAAAGGTAGGTTCACCCCAGAGTTTAGTCACCAGACTTTACCACAGCTAAATAATTCCCAGTGCATCCATATGGCGTCACACTATACAGCTCAGAAAAATAACAAGGCAGCTCAATATAAACTTATGTTAACATTCCTGAAGATGTGCCATTTAAATTTAAAAGAACAAGATATGTTGCATGCTGTCATTCATATGAGAAGAGGAAAAATATGTGCATCCTGTCCCCATGCATGGTAGGGAAAATGCAGAATACCCTGGAAACATGGTTGTACCAGGAAAGAGGGAACTTGGGACTTGGGATCAGAAATAGAAGAATGCTTCCTTTTCACCCATTTATACTGGTTAGCCTGTTACCATTCATACACAGTGTTAAATTAAAACTTATCACATTTTAAAAATTCTGCCACCAGTCTTAGGTCCCATCATCTTTCCAGAAAGAGTCCTTTGTACACCAAGTATGGCAAAGCCAGACTGTCATAAGATCCTCATATTAATAATGCCTTTAAACCTAGGAGTAGCTAATACCCTCTGAGTTGAGAAAGGGAGGAGTGGGCCAGAGAGAGACCGGTATTGAGAGAAAGAACAGCCTAGTTGGCATCAATGCTTCTTCCATCCTTCAGTATCTTATCCTTAATCATACAATCAATGCATCTGTAGAGGCCTACAGAGGAGCCAAAGGGCCCTCACCACCATCCCTGCTGCTCCACAGACCCATGAAACCACAAATACCCACCACCAAACTCATGCATCACAAATCAACTGTCACTGAAATCTCACAAAAAAATCTCTACTTGGAGTGAGGTAAAGTCAAGGTCAAGTCAAAAGGCAGAAATTATGAACAATCAATGACAACAATTTGCTATCAGATTGAAGCTAAGTAATGGCCCAACATCCACAATCAAAAATGCTTTTACTCATAGTGGGAGTGGATCCTGGGAGCCTGGGTCTAACACTGGCTCTGCACTAGCTTGCCATGGTACCTTGGATCAGAAAAAGTGGCTCTGCCTCTGCAGGCCTCACTATCTCCACTCTAAAATCTATATTTGCCAATTAGGTAAGAGCTTTGCAGATGAAGAGTGTCACACCATCAGAGTCATGGGATCAATTTTGCGTGTCGTAGTATAATTTTTTAAAAATTAACTAGAAGAGAATGGAAAACATCAGAGTATATCACCCAGAGTAAGGGTAAATATTTTTTGAAACTTTTGTTTCACTTATATTTGTATGTTGTGTCTGTACTTGGGTATGTGTACAGCTATAGACTAAAATCAGAAGTATCAGAAAAACATAGTAAAAGTGTTATTTTTTAAAACCTTTGTATCAGTTACGTATGGATGTGTATACTAGATAAGCACGTGAAATATGTTTCTTAATGTACATTACAATCATCTGAAAGCCACAGGACAAGTGAGATATTCTCTAAGCTCCTTTCAATCCAGGGATTTTCTAAGTCAACTGGAGACAGTATTACCTAGTGAAGTTTGAAAATAAGAAAAGTCTGGGTTCAAAGCACTGCTCTGCACTGTTGGTGGTGAAGATTTGATGCCCATTAACCTTTCAACCCTCAGCTTCCTTAGTTCCCTAAAGATCCTACTTGGAGATTTGGGTGTCTGGGAATAGGGAAAAGGATGATCACTTTCCCTCCTACCCATTTGCACTGCTATTCCACAATATTTTCCTTCTTAGACTACCACCTTTTTTTCTTACTATTCTAGTTGTATCCTGCCCTGACTTTTCAGCATATTTATCATTTCTATGGTAATATAATGATTGCCCTACCCATAACTATAATTGCTGGGCTAGTGGGCATATGAAATGAGAAAAAAACATGAAAGGAACTTAGGAGCATGTCAGTTTACATCGTAGGACCTCAATACATGGTGATAGTAATAGTGGAAGAAGTCATATGAACAGGTGGTGGTGGTGGTAATGGTAGTATTTATCCTCAATGCCTATCAAAATGCAGGAAGCTCAAACATATAAATGAGATAATAGGTCTAAACAGCTAATGTAGCTAAACTATATCCTATTCAGAAAATAATAGTGAATCACAGAAAATTCCAAATTATCTGAAGCCCAAAGTAATTATTCTTTAATGAAGGGATTTTAGAAACCCAGATGAAGTAGGAAAAGGAGGAATTCATTCTGGTAGTAGAGGTACAAAGAAAGGTGCCTCTTCCTTGCACCCAGTCCTTGAAGACCAAATCATAAATAGCACCAATAATCTCAGACTGATTATGGCTGAGAGGAAAAAGAATTCTCATCTGGGCCTTCCCTCCTTAAATAATCACAATTTCGTTACTTTGGGTAGGTTTGGTAAGATTTGGGGATGCAGGGAAGGTGCTATGTTGAGATATTTCTGCTGCCTTCTCAGCACTGATTATAATGTTTCCAAAAGATCATCCACAATATATCGCATCAATGATCTGTGTCTTACTGTCTCCATAATATTGACACCATGTGATAAAGATCTGTGTGTTAACAATGTCAGAGTAGACTGCACACATTTCTGTGCCTGAGGATGTATTTAGGCTGGTCCATTTAGTCAGACATCAAAGCACCTCAGAGGGAGAGAGAAGGGTCCCAAGGTGACCATGTCCCATCTAAAAAAAAGCGTCAAGAAGAAAGGGGAACCTGATCTGAAACACTACTTGCCAACAAATCCTCAGCTAGAGGCTTGGCAATGCACTTCCATATATCCTTAAATCTCCTTGAAATATCACACTTGAACATCAAAGAAAGATCCCTGTCAAGTCACATTTCCTTGTTTGAAAAGCAGACTGAGAATCCCAGAAGCCCATAGGACCTGGACAACATAGGACATGTTGACATGATCTCACAAACTTCTCTGAAACGTGGGGTTTGCCCTAGTAGCACAGCACTTCAGTCCTGCTTCCTTCCTTTTCAGCATGAGCTTTAACTTGGAATTTTGCAAAGGCCAAGCTGTGTCCATGCAGGAAGGCTTCCAAGCATGCCTTCGAAGCAAACAAGTAGCTTACCACAGATGTGTTAACCACTCTCAGCTGTGCAGGAAGACTCCAGGGCTAGCAACCTCTGGCTCTCATGATGGCTCTGGCACTTATCTGCTGGATGACCTGGGAAAAGGCCCTTTCCTTCTCTGAGCCTGTCCTCTCTTCTCTTGACAAGCTGGTAGAACTAGATTATCTCTAACTTTGGTTCTAACTCCACAAGTCTATTAATTTTTAAAACTTTTGGGCTGAGAAACAAGTATCTTTCTGAGCAACTAATTAAATGTACAGATAAAATCACATTAACTTATAAATCAGAATGTCCCTTCTAATTACATCTTAAGCAACATCACAATGGAATTTGCCCAAAGCTACCAAAGTAGTTAATCAACAACTACCGATACCATTACATTCCTCCTTCCATCTGAAGGACTGGTGCCTCTGGGGACACATTATACCTCCTGCTTTTCAATTCCAACGGTTGGATACTTGTCTCTTAGAGTTTAAGGACAATGACCACTTTTTCTGGGCCACCAAGAGTTAGTTCAAAGTTTCAATTGGTCACTCAAAGGTATTGTGTCAGTTTTCTATCTGTCATGCATTGTCCTGGCCACTGTAAGTACAACTTCAATTAAGAACAGATTCCTGATCTCAAGAAGTTTATACACAGACTAAATAGCATATATAGAGAAGTAAGTAGACATGTACATTACAGTTTAAGTAGAAGAACACACTACAAAGACTTCTAACCCAGCCCTTGAGGAGTCAAAGGAAATTTCCCAAAGAAGCAATATCTATGCCAAGATCTTAAAAATAGGTAGAAATTAACCAAACAAAAGTAGTGGGGAACTCTTTTTTTTTTTTAAGATTTTATTTATTTACTTGAGAGAGATGGGTGAGCAAGAGAGTGAGAGAAAAGGAGCTAGGGGAGGAGTAGACTCCCCACTGAGCAGGGAGCCTGATGTGGGGCTCAATCCCAGTACCCTGAGATCATGACCTGAGCCAAAGGCAGATGCTTACCCAACTGAGCCACCCAGGTACCCACAGTTGAACTCTTACCAATCCACGAGACTCTTACCAGTTTCTGGAAAAGCAAAACCATATTTTTGGAGGTGATGTAACAACCTAAAAATTATCCCCCCAAATTCAAAAGATCCCCATCTAGAATTGCTCTCCTTAATGTTCTATGTAATGGGTTTAATTAAAATCCAAACCAGAATATGTTGCATATCCAACACTGTTTCTTAATGTATAAGAAGAGAACAGCGAGTTAAATCAATGCAACAGTAAGAGTCTGTGGGGGTTTAAAAGGGCAGATGTGGCTTTCAAGTCTCCCGCTGTTACTTAGGATCTGGGTGACACTGCAAGTTGCTTAACCTCTGTGTTGTCAGTGTCATCCTCAGTTAAATGAAGCCTGGCACAGGACAAATGTGTAACAAATACTACCTAATAGAGGAGTCCTTACCACATGCCAATGCTGTGCTCAGCACTTCAGTCACTGACGAAGGTAAGTCCTGGCCGCATACACAGAAGGGGCACCCTGTTCGTGTCTCCGACGTCAAGGTGAAGACACGGAGGCTTGGAGGTGTTCAACAAGCAGACCCAGGCTACAACAGCTAGCAAGGTGAAGGTAGGCCTTGACCCTAGATGTCTGCATTCCAAGCCCTAGTCTTAAGCACTAACAGTGTTTCTTTCTACCTTCTACTTCGCCACTGAGAGCTCTGCCAGCAACGTAGGTTTTCACCACCGAAATGGCAAAACATTCCCAGCGTATTAAAGATGCAGACGTTGTAAATGGAGGTATTCCTTGGTTTGTGTGCTATTCGAATGGCTGTCATTATTTAAAACACATGTTATTGGACAATTGCTTATCAAAGCTACCTGAGGCTCAATTACCATCCTTGAATAAGAGGTCAGGGTTAAAAGCATCGGATTCAGAAAATAAATCTGGATCTGAAAAGGGAAAAGATGACAAAACAGTTTGCTGGACAAGATGTCTGGCACCTTTGGCCACTTTTCAATGAAATAGAAGGGAAAAGATGTTGAGGTCACCGAGAAAACAATTTAAGTGGGCCAGAAAGAGACAGAGTGTGTGTGATGGCTCCTTTTTCCCTGCAGGAAACACTGACATAGTCTGAGGGAGTCAAAAGTGTAATAATGAAGAGGAGGCAAGGGGTTTTTCTCACACCACAGCTAGATCCACTAAATTGGGAGATGGAACTTGACACTTTTGACATAGCAGCACATTGGCCTGGCTCATGGTGTCATTTTGTGTCAAGTATTAGTACAAACACCGTCACTGATGCACTGAAGGAGCATTTGATGTTTCTTTAAATGGCTTCCAACTTGGCACAGGAAAAAACCGAGTATCATAAACATCAATGTGATTGCTATACCTCTCAAAGAGCTTTCAAAGTTGCCTCTGGGTTGACCAGCTTGTTTCTTTACCTGTGGCACATTAGCAAGAGCTACAGAACACATAGAGCATACTACTTTTTGTGTGTTTTTTTGATTGGAAGCAGGAGGGACTTGGAGTGCTCTTGAAGCTGTCTGAAAGAGACCCACAGTGTCAGAATCCAGGAGTTATGACCGGGGTGAATGGTAATGTGTGGATGCAGACTTGGCGCATAGACAAAAATGGGCTCTTTGCCCCAAGGTTTGGATTTGGGAAGCCTTTAGTGGGGTCCAGGAACTTGTGTTCCAATTGAGATGCTCATGTGACCTTGGTGATAAGCTAGATGCAACCACATTGGTCTGATGGGGACAAGTCTGGACTGAGATTCAAGCTATCAGGGCGCTGGCCCCAGTTCTGACACCTACTGGGTGTAGGATCTCTGGCAAGTCACTTTTTTGTTTTTTCTGCTACTTCTCCTTTTCCTCCATTGATAAAGTGAGAGAGAGAGAGACAGAGAGACAGAGAGTCTCAGGAAAGCTCTCCGAGGATCTTTGGCTCCACCATTCTCTAACAGAGTGTTGGGGTTAGGAGCCACTACAGTACATAAGTAGGACCTTAGACTCAAGTCCCTAAACCTAGGTTCTGACTTTAGCACTGCTACTCTCCAGTTGCTGGACAACTAATATGATTTCTCTGGGAACAAGAATATGTATTTATATTATTATAATTAATACATTTATAATAAGTATTCTAATTATTACAATTAATAGATCTATCATTTTGAAGCTTCTGTTTCCTCAACTCTAAAAGACCGGTGATAGAAAAAAAAAAGGGGGGGGCCCATGGAATAGTTTTAATTATTAAATAGTTTTTGTGTTGGGATGCCTGTGTGGCTCAGCAGTTGAGCATCTGCCTTTGGCTTAGGGCATGATCCCAGGTACAGGGATGGAGTCCCATATCCAGCTCCCTGTGAGGAACCTGTTTCTCCCTCTATGTCTCTGCCTCTCTCTGTGTGTCTCTCATGAATAAATAAAATATTTTTTAAAAATAGTTTTTGTGTTAAATAGGCAGTGTCTAAGGAGTGCCCAGGATGGTGCCCTGCTGAGTGCTCAATACCTGGTAGTTGTGGATAGCCCTGACAAGGTCAACCAGAAGCGCTTTCTGCTGTCCCCTGGAGCTACTGTGATTAATGAGGTTCATGGAAAGGTAACCCTGGCTGAGCAATCCTTGGGCTTGTCCTTATAGCAAGAGAAAATCACAAGAAATGAGCACTTTTGGCAAGGGTGGGCTGCTGGAGAGAGGCATGAAGCTACGTCTCTTAGGAGGAAATATGGGAACAAATGAGAGAAGGGCATTGCCCACTCTACACCACGTTTATCAAAGTGTGGGTCCAGGATGACCTGCTGGAGGAGGGCCCGGGCGGTCATTATAGCACCTTCTTGTCCCTGCTGGCTCAGATTCCCAAGGGAGTGGGTCCTGTAATTTGTTTTTCTCAGAGGCTAGACAGGAGATTCTTCCAAGCTGGGGTTAGAGCATCACTGGCTAAAACAGTTAAGGAAACAACCTTCTCCCCAATTCTCCAGTCCTGTGTTTACCCAGGAAAGAAAAAATAAATAAAGTCAGGGAAGGCAAATGAACTCGTGCACCTGTGCATATACCAAGCATCTGAACTTACACTCTTGTCATCTCCAGTACAGCTGGGTTCCAAGCCAGTGTCCAATTTCTGCATAATTCACGACTCCCCAGAGAAACAAACGCTGGCGAAGGGCTACCTAAGGATGTGGATTATGTCAACTTCCTTAGACTGTCGGAGTGGTTTGTAAAAATTAGATACAAGAAGCAAGTGCCTCCCCTCTTCCTCGGCCCACTCTGTTCTCCCACCCTTTTCTTTCTTGCCCCCTGACTTTGCCACCCTGGTTCCCATTCCTGTCCCTTTGAGGCTTTCCTTCTCATGCTCTTTTCTCCTGATTTATTTTCTCTTTCTTCCTTCTTTCCACTCCTCTCTCCTATTTTTGCTCCCTCTACCCTATAGCTTTCTTTCTCTTTTTCGTCTCTTTCTCCTTTTGCCTCCGTGTGTGTGTGTGTGTGTGTGTGTGTGTGTGTGTGTGTCTGATTCCCCTCGTGTTCGGCCTCTGTGTGTCTCTCTACTCTGTCAAACAGCGCACCTCACTGCCCATCCCTGCTCTTGACGCCTGCTCCTGAGTCCCCTGAACAAGGAGCCCCTAGGGGGCACACTCCTGGCTAGGAAGCCCGAGGCCCACGCTCAATCAGCCAGCGCCCTCTACAAGAGGCTCCCTCTAGTTACAAGTTCTTGGAGACCCGCTGTCAGAGACCCCCAGGGAGGAGTGTCCCTCATGGTAAGGGACATGGAATCCCGCCTGGGAAGACGCAGCAGGGTTAGGGAATAGAAACAGTAAGGCCACAGGGGTCTAGTCCCCAGACCTTCCCCTGGACGGGAAGCCACGGGGCCAAGCCTGGCAGTGAAGAGTTCTTTTGCATTGTGGAATGTCTGTCACCTCATTTCCCTGACACAGCCATACCCCAAGAGCTGGCAGTGGAG
The DNA here is from genome assembly GCF_053574225.1 of Canis aureus. Classification (NCBI taxonomy): domain Eukaryota; kingdom Metazoa; phylum Chordata; class Mammalia; order Carnivora; family Canidae; genus Canis; species Canis aureus. The sequence goes on from NC_135614.1 coordinate 56,018,045, forward strand.
TGGCAGCGCCAAGGGGCTGCTGGGAAAGCTTCAGCATCTTAAAATGCCCATCAGTCTTCATCAGCCCATTAACAAAATCTAAGTAAAAACTGAGCCTCTGCTTTGCATGTAGACTCTCCCCCCAACATCCCCTCCCCCAAGCTGCTCCTCCATCTACCAACCCCAGCCCATCTCTGGTTCCTAGACATACCAGAGCCTCTGCCATGAGCAGAGGTAACTTTCCAGATCTACAGTTAGGCAACCGGAGGGATAGAGAAGTTACACAGCAGGCTCTGGAAGATGCTACTTCGGAGGGCCACCGCTATCAGGACCCAGGGTATTTTGCACACTCGAAAACACCGAAGGATGCAGAGTTCAGATGAAACTTTTTCAAAGCTGAACCACAGCCTCTCCCAATTCCAATCTCCGTGGGCAGGTGCAGAACTTTGTCTCTCTCTAGTTTCTTTCCCTACAGCTCTCAAGCTCGACCTGCCCGCACACTCATCCCCGCACACCACCTATACACGCCAGTACCTGGAGCCCTCCGTCTGAGTCTTAGGATGAAAGTGCAGGAGCCAGCCAGGTAAAGAAGAATGAACTCAGGCCGAGGCTCATCGCCATGCTCCCGCAACTCCCCCTCCCCTTAGGGGAGTATAGAGGAGCAAAACGCTGACGTTTGGCTCCCTGCCCAGCCCGGGAGCTGGAATACCCGCCACCAGGGACTGAAGAAGGCAGGGGCTCGCGTCCCAGGACCAGCCAAGTCCACGTCGCCCCAGCTGAATGGCCCCTCAGTTGCCTGCAAGTTGAAACCTCAGTCAGGCACACAATGAGGCCGCTGTTTTCCGACAGGAGGCATTTGGATGCCTCACACACTCAGCGCAAACCGGGCCTGAGAGCAGAGCGCGTTTCCTTACCCATGTTCAGATGCGCCCCTAGATGCGGTTCAGGTGCGGTTCCCTTCCCGCGTGCCTGGCCACAGGGAGCCCGTGCAGGCCACCTGTTGGACTCTGTCCGGCCACCCTAGATCTTGCGCCCACAAACCCGCACTGAGGAGCGGGTCATCCAGGGTACCCAATCCATCAGCAACAGAGAAATTGCACTTGCGCCTCCTCCTATGCTACCTTCCCTGCTCCCAGTCACACACATACACACTTGCTTCATATCCCGGCAGTCACTACTGTTTTAGGAAGCGCGCTCAGCCTCCCCGAGGGGCCCGGGCTGCCCACGATCTCCGAGCGCGCCCAGGCGGCAGCGGATCTCCAAGCGCTCAGCCGGGTGTCTGCTTAATGCGCGGGCGGCGGAAAAGCCCCCAAGGCCACCCTGCTGGGGGAGAGTCAGTGGCCTGCTCTAGGGAGCCCCCTTTCTCCTATGGAAGCGGAAGGGGTCTCCTTCCTTGGTTCAGACGTGAAGGCAATCGGGGAAACCCCGAAGGCAATCGGACCGGGGGAACCAATGTTGCGTTTCGCTGCCAAATCCCAGGATAGGTGCAAAGGGTCTCAACTTTCCCGTGTCTCCCTGCCATACCTGCAAGCAACTAGCCGGGGGGACGGTTCGCCTCCGCGAACGGGCTACTCACCCCTGGGCGTGAACGCCGCCCCCGGAGGGGACCCCGCAGACTGGCGCGCGTGGAATCCGTGCAACGCCTGGGCGTCTCGCTCGTCTCCCGGGCCACGCGGCTAAGGCTACGCGCTCCAAGCGGGGCAGCCGAGGGCAGTCGATCCCATGGGTGGCGACTTGGCAGAGGGCGCGCCGCCCGGCTGGGGGCGCATCGCTCCCAGCGCTGCGCAGGCTGCAGCGGGGCGAGGGGCTCCCGGGGAAGTTGGCGGCGCCGGGGGTGGACTTCGGACTTCGCGCTCGCTTCGGCTCGAGCGGCCCGGCGAATCCTCTGGGATAGGCAAGGGACTCGCCGGCGGAATGGGGGCCGCCGCGGGCCGAGAGGCTGCGGGAAGCCTCCGCTGGCCGCCGCCTAGAAGGAGCCCAGCGGCATCGCGCTGCCTGGAGCCCCCAGCCGCGGCGGGAGCGGAGAGCTGGCGAGACCGGGCTGCACCCCTCGCTCAGAGCCCGGCTCGCCCCGGCCCGCCGCGCCCCTCCTCCCGTCCGAGTCCTCCTCCCGTCCGCGGTTTCACTGGCTCGCAGGGCTCGCGGGGCTGGGCTTGGGCCAGAGGCTGAGCGGAAGGCGACCGCAGAGCCCGCAGCATGGAGGGCGATCTCGCCGGCTCGCTCGGGCTCCGGCTCGGGCTCGGGCTCGGGCTCCGGCTCGGGCTCCGGCTCGGGCTCCGGCTCGGGCTCGGGCTCCGGCAGCGGCAGCAGCGGCCGCCGCCTCCCGCGCGCCCACGTGCCGGAGCCCCGGTGTGCGCGCTCCGGCCGGCCGGGCTGGAGGGAGGGAGCTAGGGCGAGCCGCGGGTGGGGGTGGCGGGGAGAGCCCGCACGCCCGCGCAGCCGAGGAGGGGAAGCCGCCCAGAGGCTCCCCAGGGCGCAGGGCTCCTCGTCTGCAGCTCCGGGAAGACTGGCGTGCAAGGCTCCCCTCGCTCCCCCCTCCCTTTGCAGAACGGAGGGAGCCGGAGCGAAACCCGGGTCGCGGGGGGTGGGGGCGCTCCACTCCGCAGGATCAGCCGGGAGCGGCGGCCAGAGGCGGATGCGCGTCTCCACCAAAGGGACAGGTTCCAAGTACCCTTGAACCCCCTCACCTCTCCCAGGCGAAGAATGGGGTTCGGAAACACCGAGTGAGGGAATATGCGGGCTCCCAGCGAGAGCTCGTTCCGGCTTGCCCCGCCTTCCTCCCAGAGTAAGCACTTTTCCCGTTAACCAACGGACTCTAAGGGGCTCCTCCTTCCAGGGAGAAAGGAGTTGTCTTGCAAGATGGGCCTGACAACCTCCAGTCAAGTGACAGATAATGACTGAGCGCTCACTCTAGGAGATGCCCGGCGGTGCCCTGGATCCGAGGGCCCTCCCTGGCTGCAGGCTGTGTCGTTAGGGCCCTCCGTGGGCCTCCTGGCTCCAACCATTAAACGAGGCTCCTTCCTGATAGGAGTGAGGAAGACAAAACAAATACATATGAGAATTTTTAGATTAGCAGACACTTCAGGATGGGTAATAAATAATTCGTATTAACAAGAAACCTTACTTTTTATTTTAAAAAAGTTACAGAACAGAAACATCTCTAGGGACACACAAAAACTAGCAAAATGTACATATTACTGAGTATGTGTGCAGACACTTAGAGATCTCTGTCTCCAAGCTTCTCATTATTTTAAAGGAAGCATTGAGGCTCAGAAGAGACAAATGGCTTGTCCAAGGTCACACATATCCAATTTGGTTAGGCACATCCATTTTGGTTAGCTCTGGTCCTCTACTGCCAAACATGTCCCTTCTCTGCCACACATCAGGACACAAATTATACTCAGCAGTTTTGTGATGAGCATCAGCAAAAGGAGAGGCATTTATTTCCTCTGGGGCTTAAAAAAAAAAAGACTTCATGAAAGAGACCGGATTTAAGCGAAATCCTAAGGAGTGGGCAGGATCCAGAAATCTGGAAAAGCAAGATCATGCAAGGGAAGGGAGAGAGGTCACGATGAGAGATGAAGAAGGACATGTTACAAGAGCAGCAAACATGTTTGGCAAGAGCAGAGAGCTTGCCTAGGTGATGGGGATCCATTGAAGGGTTTTAAGCAGCAAAAGAAAATAGTGAAAGCTGCTTTTTAGGATGATCAATACATCCCTGTACAGAATGGATTTGAAGGGGGAAGAGATGAGGAAAGGGGAAGGCCAGGGGGAGGAAAGAAAGGGAAGGAACTGCAGGCATAGCAAACCATTAGGAGGTCAAGGCAGCTATCAGGATGCAAGTGATGAAAGCCTAATGAAATGTGGTGGCAGGTAAAGCTGAAATCAATGAAGCTCTTCCCAACCCTGTTCTTTTAAGCCTGTTTTATAGGAAGTAGTCTGCTGTTAATTGCAGGGGACACTGTATGGAAAGGCACATGTGTCTGAGATATAATGGAAAATTGGGGGCCAATCCTCAGAGACTGCAGTGGAGCTTTTCACAGTAAATGGTCTGAAGTTTCCCTGGTCCCTTGGTTTCAACATTCAGCACCCAGGAGCTGGATGGCCACAGGCTTTGGGGAAGAATGGGCTCAATTAGGATTTCTATCAATCAACCAAAACCAAAAACCAGGAAGAGAAGGGGAAATCCTGTTTCCTTTCATTCCTTTGGAGGCTCTTAAAGTCTCAAATGAATGGCTTTGGGGACTTCCTTAGGTTCTTGAAATAGAGTTTCTCTTTGTAACACTCCAGCTCCTTACAAGGACCAGCACCAGCAGCACCACAGGGCATCTGAGTCCCCTGCCCTATGCGACTGAATCAGAATCTTTGTATGAAGATTCCTAGCTGATTCACATGTATAAGTTAGAGACACATTTCTCTATTCCTCTCCTAATCTAGTGTTCTTCAAACTTTTGAGTGTTTGAGTTTTTAAGCCATATATTACACCTTACCTACACACACACACACTTTCCTAATAATTTATTTTTTTCTTTCCTTATAATTTAAATAAAAGTTTCATAAAACAACACATCTTTAATGTGTGATTCCCTTCAATATTTTCTATCCAATTTATTTCATTTAAAAAAATGTTGGTCATGACCTGCTAATTGATTCCATGACTTGCTAATGGGCTGCAATTTGTGGTTTGAGAAATATTGAGCCAAGCTATTAAATATTTTATCTTGGGTTTTGTTTCCATGTGTGTGTATCTTATCACCTCTATTAGACCATGAGTTCCTTGAGGGCAAGGTTCAGATATTTTTTATCAGTGAAATATAGATCAGAGTTAATAGAGAGTTTTGTAGGTAGCAGCAACTCAGTAACTCTTCAACAAGTAAATCAATCCATTAAGGCATAAGTGGATGGAAGCCCAGGGATTGGGGGCAAGCTGGAAGAAGAAGAGACTGAAGCTTGGAGTATAGGAAAAGTCTAAGCCAGGAAAATATTTACCTAAAACTCCAGGTCCCTGAAGCAGTATCAATGGACTATGAGCAGAAAAGGACGTTTCTAAAACACTCATGCATTCCAAATGCTCCAGTGCAGGCCAGAATCTTATTTTCCAATAGAGTTCATCTTTATTGCTTCACAAAATTCCAAACTTTGGGGACTTAAGTAGGAAGGAAAGCAGCTGAACAGCTAACATAGATTCTTAGACAAGGAAAAGAAATGGAGAAATGACAAGGACATGTCTGTGCAAATCTGACAAGAAAAGAGGGAAACCTCTCATGCATGGTCTTGTTCTGGGACCAGTGCCACTGACCAAAAGGAGGGAAGAGCTGGGACTGAATACTCGGTTGGAAGCAGATTCGTCCGGCTCTACAGAGATGCTTGGCAATTATATCTTTCCAAAACTCGAAATAGCTTCTTTTGGAGGCAGTAATATCCCTGCTGCAGGAAAGAGACCACAAGGAATGAAGAAGTCCTTATTGTTTACCAACCAACAAAATGAGGGGAGAGTATTGATTTATTTAAAATAAATAAAGTCACACCTAGAGTGTGAACAGAAGAGTTACAGTATCTCATATTATAAAGTCATCTCAAATGTCCACCAGTTCAACCTTTCATTTTAAAAGAATCTGTAGAAATTGTCACAGATTTCCTTATCATGAGATTTATAAGAAAGCTATAGATCAAGGATTTCATCTTAGACTTTCAAATTCAGGCATATATATTTTACATAGGAAAGCTATAGATGACACATTATAGGCATCTCTAATTCATTGTGAAGATAATCAATGAGTTCCTGGAAAAGGCTGTCAGTGGATATATTTATTGAGTATCTACTATAGATTAGGCACTGTAGCAGGTATTTTGCATGCTTTCATTTCATAAAATCCTCTTTTAAAAAATTCCATAAAGTAGGAGGTTTTAATCACCGTTTTCCAAATGAGGAAAGGCAGGATCAAAGAGAATAAATAACTTGCCGGAAGATTTTAAGGTTAGAAAGTTCCAGAACAGGATCTGAACAAAAGCCTGTGTTACTCCTAAGTCCATACCCTTTCTTTTTCTATGCTTTGCTTCCCAACCACGGAAGATTTAGAGCAAAAACTGATGGAAAGTTGGAAGGACAGAATTCTGATTGGGGTAAAGGATTAAATCACTGACTTGATATTACCACGGTGTGCTGAGATTCTGGGATTCCATGAAGAGTTGTTCACATTGAGGTGGAAATACTATTAAGTACTTTTGAGTACCCCCTGCTGTGCAGAATCCACAAACTGACTCAGTGGTGGTCCATTACACTTGAAAGTTAATGCTGCTGTTGAAAGCTGCTTTAGCTGCAGCTCACTAGGAAGTTTTTGCATCCGGAGAATTTCACTCCCAGTGTAAATTAGAATACTTCGTTTTTTTTTTTTTTTTTTTTTTTCAGAGTAACAGAAACCAACCTAAGTTAGCTTAAGGGGTGAGGCAGGAAACTGATTTTAAAGAATCAAGGAGACTCAAGAAATACATGGAAAGTAATGAGGCAAGATGGGAAGGTAGGAATGGAATCCTGCTAGATCTCATATTCTTTCTCTCTTTTTGTATCTCTTTTTCATCTCATTGTCTTGCTATGCTTCTACTTCTTTCCTTTCTTGCTGCAAAAGAGCTCCCTGCTTTTCTGCTTCGGTAGAAGATAATATCTGCCCCATGCATTTCTTAACTTGTCTTTGGGCCTCAACTCTGTTTATCAGGGTATCTCGTTGGTCAAATGTCCACCTGTGGCCCATCAGACAGAAGCAGGAGGATGTAGTCACAGTCCTAACAAAGCTGCTAAGAACTTAACCCTGTGCCTGAGATATGAAGTGGGGAAGGAAGGTTGGTGTAGACAGAGTGCAGAAATGTGGCTACTAGACTCCTTAACGTGAGCAATGGAATGCTTTAGAAGCAGTGTGAGGGATGTCAGTATGCACACACTAGATTGTATGTCGGAGATCACTAGGATGACATGAAGGTTGGTGATGTTACTGCTGATTTAAAGCCCTAAAATGCAACGGAGAGTATTTAAAGATCCCTGCCACCCATGAACCTATATAGATGAACCAGAATTGATAGGAACCAACGACTATCCCAGGCGTGTTGATCTGGATATTCATTCTGTTTCAATTCATTCTGATTTATTCTAGTTTACTGGGAAAAGCACTGAATCAGTTTGCAGAGAACCTAGATTCAAACCCTGCTCTGCCTTTACCTGTCATGCAAGTTATCTCACTTCACCAAAATTGGGGGTTAATAAGCATGCCCTGCCTACCTCAGAAAACTGTTTCAAGAAGCAAATGAGATAAAATCTGTGAAGCTAGCACTATGTAAAATCTAAAGCACTGAGCAAATGTAAGAAATTATTAGAAATACAAGAAATAACAGGAAGCCAATGAGTTGTAACACTTAGGTTACCTTTGCAAATATCTATTCCACCATGCTCTTTGGAGTAGAAAAAAAAAATCATGCTGCAAGAAATGTAATGAATGTGAAGTGTGTTTATTCTATTTTTATGAGGTATGGTTGGGTGAAAATGATCAGTGCACCTCAAAAATGACGGATTGAAAATGTACGGTTTTTAAGAAATAACGAGAGCCTTCAGTAGCAGTAGTAGGACTAACATTACCAAGAATAACAATATCAGCAAAACAGTAATAACAATAATAACCATATATTTGCCGTGTTCTGCGCCCTGTGCTACATGCTTTCCACCAATTCACTCACTGAATTCATATAACCTTTCCAGCTGAGTTCCATTTCTGTCCCTGTCTTAAAGACAAGGAAACTGAAGCAAGGCAAGTTCATAACTTACCCACAGTCTCAAAAATGACAAGTGGCAGAGTCCAGATTAAGACTCTATTTACTTAATTCCAAAATTAAGGTAAGTAACCAATATACTATTCTGCATTTTATATATACCCTTAGAAAAAATGAGATAAATGGAAAGTTTTGGTGATACAAAAAAGTATTATAAAAAGGGAAACTTCTAACAATCAAAATGATTCCATCATAATCCACATATATTTGGGATGTGTGTGTTTTTCCATTGAATATGGATGGTCACTAAACCAAATTTAATTTAATGACTACACAATCTATTAAAATGGATTTTTATTTTTTAATAAAGGGCAGAGAGAGAAAGAGAGAGAGAATCCCAAGCAGACTCTATGTTCAGTGCAGAGCCCGACATGGGGCTTGATCTCACAACCCTGAGATCATAATCAACAATCAGGCGCCTAACTGACTGAGCCACCCAGGTGCCCCCCAAATGGATTTTTAAATGGCAAACCAATTATTGGTGAAGATGGTAGGTAACAAGAATGCCCATTCATTGCTAATGGAAACACAAAATGGTATAGCTACTTGGAAAACAGTTTCACAGGTCCTTAAAAGCTAAACATAGTGTCACCATACAATTGAGAAATTGCACTCATATATTTACCCAAATAATTTGAAGATATGTCCACACAAAAACCTGCAGGCATATGTTTATCACAGCTTCATTCATCACCAAAAACTGGAAGCAACCAAAATGTCCTTCAGTAGGGAAATAGATAGGAATCCCTGGGTGACTCAGTGGTTTAGCACCTGCCTTCACACCCAGGGCATGATCCTAGAGTCCCGGGATCGAGTCCCACATCAGGCTCCCTGCATGGAGCCTGCTTCTCCCTCTGCCTGTGTCTCTGCCTCTCTCTCTCTCTCTCTGCGTCTCTCATGAATAAATAAAGAAAATCTTTTAAAAAATAGGGAAATGGATAAACAAACTGTACTATATCCATATAATATATACAATACAACAATATTCATCAATCAAAAGGAATGAGCTATCAATTTATGCAAAGACACAGTAGAACCTTAAATGCATACTGATAAGTGAAAGAAGATAGTTTGAAAGGGCTATACACTATATAATTCCATTTATGTAACATTCTGGAGAAGGTAAAACTGCAGGATGGTAAACAGATGAATGGTTGCCAGGAGCTTTGGTGGGAGGAGGAGGATTGAAGAGTGAAGCAGAGAGGATTATTTTTAGGTTGGTGAAACTATAGTGTAGGATACAATAAAGGTAGATAAATGACACTGTGCATTTGTCAAAACCCATAGAAGGTTATAGCACAAATAATAAATCTTACTACATGCAAATTTAATTTATTTAATAAATTAGGAGACCAGGTGATCCAGGAAGGAATACAGACTCTTAATTACAAACGTGTGAAACACTCTCACTGAAAGAAGTGGAGAAAGAAGATGCTGACTTAAGTAACTACAAATGAGTGGGGCATATATGACTAACAGCTAAAGGAACTGTACATAAGCACAATTCTATAGCTGATAAAGTTGTTTCTCATGAGGGCATGTGTTAACAATTAAGAAACCACTATAAATGTCTACTGGAACTGAACAAATATCTAAAGGAATGATTGTGGGAATCTGGTTTCTCACTTTTGGAGTGGGAGTTTCAGATAAGCCATGAGAGAAGGCTAGAATGATCTATGTAATAATGGAGTTGGAGAGATCATTATGAACTCATGCAGATACAGATGGATATATATAGAAATTATTGTATGTGAACATGCATACATGTATATACATGCATATATTTCTTTGTTTTGTCATCTGAGGACTAAAACATACATATATTTTCTTGTTTTTTCATCTGAGAAGGACTAAAAGCAAAGACATGCTGTAACAATGAGTATGCCTAGCACCCAGATCCTAGTTTCTGATACCATTTTCCAATTAAAGGAAAAAAAGCAGAACATCTTCAAGAAATGGCTGATTCTAGAATTAAGGCTAGAAATATACAAAATGAGGCTGGAGCATCTTGTAGTGTCAGAAAGTAAGGAAGTGCTCAAAATACACACACACACACACACACACAGTATTGGGGGTATGTCAAATGGAGAAAGGAGCTAACTAAAAGAGTTCCCCGCAGCCAAAGGTAGAACAACTGGAAAAACTAAATAAAGTAATATTAAGTTACAACCCAAAGTCTGAAATAAATATTAAAGTGTCCACACTGATATAAATAAATGATAAATAAAAAAATAAAAAAATAAATGATTGACCTAATAAATAAATAAGTAGATACAAATCTCCCATATAGAAGAATTCCAAACATTTTATGTACATACTCCCGCCTCAAGGAGATAAAGCATAACTCTTCATCCCATAAGCATGGGCAGGGCATCTATGTCACTTTCTTCCAAGAGCACAGTATGTAAGGAAGGATAAAAGAGGAACTTTATAATGGAGAAAGCTCAAAAACCCTGCCTCAGCCAAGTGATCAAGGTTAAGATGAGCAGTGATGTCATGTTGAGAGTATGCACTCTTGATGTGATGTGATGAGAACAGCATTTTACATCTATGATCTTCCTCCCAAGGACCCATAACCACAGTCTAAACATGAGGAAAACATAGAACAAATCCCATTTGAGGGATATTCTACAAAATGCCTGAGCAGTGCACCTAAAACTGTCAAAAATGATCGAAAACAGAGTTTGAGAAGCTATCACAGCCAAGATGCATCTAAGGAAACATGACAACTAAATGCAATGTGGTATCTTAATGGAATCTTGGAACAGAAAAAAGACATTAGATTAAAAACTAAGATGTCTGAATAAAACGGACTTTAGTTAACCATAATATATTATTGGTTCATTAATTGTGACAAACCTATCATACTAATTTAAGATGCTAATAATAGGGGGAAGTAGATATGATGTATGTGTGTATATGGGAACTCTCTTACTAGTTCAGTAATTTTTCTAGAAATATAAAACCATTCTAAAGTAAAAAGTTTGGGCAGCCTAGGTGGCTCAGTGGTTTAGCACCACCTTCAGCCCAAGGCCTGATCCTGGAGACCTGGGATCAAGTCCCATGTCGGGCTCCCTGCATGGAGCCTACTCCTCCCTCTGCCTGTGTCTCTGCCTGTCTCTGTCTCTCATGAATAAATAAATAAATAAAATCTAAATAAATAAATAAATAAAGTAAAAAGCTTTTCAAAAGAAGTAAATAAACAAAAGCCCCAAAAATGTGAAGCCCCGGGAGATAGGCTACAGGAAATACATAGCATTCTTTTCTCAAATAATAAAATATATATTTATTTATTTTAGAGAGAGTAGGGGGAAGGGGAGAGGGAGAGACATAATCCTAAGCAGACTCCCTGCTGAGCAAAGAGTCCAGCCTGGGGCGTGGGGGAAGGAGGGGGGACCTGATTCCACAACCTTGAGATCATGACCTGAGCCAAAATTAAGAGTCAGATGCCCAATCGACTGAGCCACCCAAGTGCCCCTCGGATAATAAAATATTTAAGGCAGAGAAAAAATCCATAACAAAACAAAAATGAAAACAAAACTAATTTAGACTCATCAGTGAGAAAAAAATAACAGTTAATTTTCCAGACAGGCCAATGTCCCATTCAGAATCATTAGAAGCCTCATGTTGTTGTCAAAAACAATCTTCTTTCTCATTTTTCTGCTTGCTAGACCTGTTCTGTTCATATTTAATGGCTATTTAGACATCCCCAAGATAATATTGATCTGTGTCTTAAAGTGGAATTGATTATTCAGCGTGCCGCTATTAAAATGTCCCTTCATTGCATAGGCATTTGCCTGAGTGCACATTAATGTTATTTTGTCAACAGCATGTATTCAGTAGCTATTAGATTCGATCTCTACTAAGCAGATAAAATCAAACTTCATGAGGAGAGTTTGATTTAGGTTTAGAAACCAATAACAAAATGCAAGTGTGGATGTAGAAGACCGTGTGCCAGTTTATTTATGGGACAGAAACAGAGGCAATGAGGAAATCCTTTAAAAAGATGACTGTTTTCTATCATCTTGGGGATTCCTTCATAGAGAAAAATGTGTGTATGGTAACTGTGGCCATTTGAACTGAGTAAAACAATTAGGAGGTGATTCAAGTACTCATTTCCATCCATTTTCCTCATCTATTCATTGGCTTGTTGGAGGAAAGAACAGCAAAATGAAGATTGCCAGCCAGTTCCAAATTGCTAAAAGAAAAGACGCTGCTTTCCATTATTCACTGGCTATGGTGAACTAGACAGAGTTCAGCTATTCTTTTGGATTTCAAAAGCTGTATAATTTTTTCACCAATGCTTTCTCCATACAGTATTTTCTTTGGAAAACATGTTTTATGTGAGTCCTTTTTGTTGTTGTTGCTGTTTTGAGTCACACAGATATTACCTCAATGCAAGATATTTGGTCTCAGAGAAAATGTTCCCAGGATGAAAATGTGAGACCCAGCATACCAATAGAACCAAATATTTACCACTCTGGAATCTCATGACATTAAATTATATATGTGAGAGGAATTCTGTGAGTTTAGAAAACCTAACTGTAACAAAATATTAAAGTGCAATCTCATAGAGTATGACCCAGCAATTCAATCCCTAACTGTACACCCCAAAATTGGTATTAGAACAAAAATGTGTACAGGAATGTTCACAGCAGGGCTATTCCCCATAGCCAGAAGGTGGGATCAACTCAGATGTTCATCAGTTGAGTGGATAAACAAAATGTGGTATATCTATACAATGGAATATTATTCAGCCATAAAAGGAATGCTATGTGCTACAGCATGGATGAACCTTGAAAACATAGCACTAAATGAAAGAAATCAGACACAAAATGTCATGTATTATATTATTTCACTTATATGAAGCATCCAGAATAGGAAAATCCATGGAGACTCAAAGCAGATGGTGATTTTGACGGGACTAGGCAAATGGGAAATGATAAATTATTTCTTCCAGTGGGAGGATAAAAATATTCTACAACTATATAGTCGTGATGGTTGCAAAACAGTGTGAATGAACTAAGTCACTAAATTATATGTTTTAAAATGGTTGAAATGGTGAATTGTATGTTATGTGAATTTTATACCAATAAAAAGTTATGAGTGCCTGGGTAGCTCAGTCAGTTGAGCGACTGACTCTTGGTTTCACCTCAGATCATGATCTCAGTGTCCTCAGATAGAGCCCCGTGTTGGGCTCTTCACTGGGTGGGGAATCTGCTTGAGATTCTTACCCCATCATTTCTCTCTTCCTCTGCTCCTCTCCCCTACTGTGTTCTCTCTCTCTCTCAAATAAATAAATAAATAAATAATATATAATAAATAAATAATATATAATAAATATATATAATAATAAATATATATAATAAATAAATAAAGCCTTTAAAAATTTTTTATATGTATGTCATGAGGACACATGCTGAGGAGCACCTGTACACTGAACCACCAGCTTGCATAATTGTAACTACAGATAAAATTCATGTGGAAAGCAGCAGGAATTAGAAAACAAAAAGCATAGACACTGTACAGGCAAAAGAACACCAAGAAAAAGAGCTGCTTTGTTCCCAGGACAATCAACTCCCTATTGACACTCTGCCACTCATCTGTTCTTTGCTACCACAAACATCAAAAGTAGAAATAAAAAAAGCAACCTCCCATCAGGCAGAGGAGCAGATGGAATTAGGATGGTCTGTCAGGTCAAGAAGAGGCTGTGGTGAGTACATGGACCATAGATGGCATCTGAGAAGTGCATCCAGAATATCCAGTGTGGTCTGCAGAGCCAATGGCAGATCTGGCCAGATTGCAGATGGAGGTGCTTAGCAGACCCATAGATATCAGAACTTGACTGGAGGGACATTAGACAGGTGGAGAAGACTCAGAGACAGCTGATCAGTGAAGAAGCATAAACGTGAGAAGGATACAGGGTGTAAACAGAAATCACAAAGGAAGTCAAGTCACAGTAGCATTTGCCAAATACATTGGGTGTCAAAGTTTCTTTTTTTTGACTGTGGTAGGACCTCTCTTATTACCTCCCGAGGCACTAGCATTTCATGAGTCAGAGCAATGGACAGATGAGTTAAAGCCAATGATGGTTCACAGAGTTAGAAGATAAATACTGATTATAAGAGCCAAACTTCCATTTGTATGGTGCTGACAATGGGCCGGACCTGAGTGAAGAACATCACAAGGATTGTCTCATTTAATGCTCACAATTACCCCTACAGGACAGATATTGTCCCCATTGGATGGGTCCTTGAAACTGATGTTTGGAGGGGTCAGGAAATTCTCTCAAGGTCTCACATGCAGCTAGTGGCCTAGCTGGGGTTTGAAAAGCCAGAAGTCTGAGTGCAGCACCTGCTCTTTTACTCACAGAGCTATCTTCTGTAGCTGCCCTCCTCACAGAAAGTGCTCAGGGTAAAGCTAGTGGGCCCTGCAATAATCTGACTCAAGAAATTTTCAAAGGGATTTTGAAAGACTCATAGCTCACCAGTGATGATAGCACCAAAACCAGGATGTGAACCCATGTGAAGCAAGAAAGAGATACCAAAAATAGACCTAATATTCTTCATTGCAATCTACCAGTTACACAATCATCACCCTTACTCAACAAAGAACCCCTAGGAGGTAAGAACCCTGAGTTTTCCACCACAGTGATGAGCACAGTATGTGGTATACAGTAAGCCTTTAATAAACATTTTTTTAAGAAACATAACTGTATTGCTGGTATAGTGAGTGATAGGAATAATAATAGTTGCAATAATAGTATAAAAAATTTAACCTAGGCTTAGAGATGTGCACTTTGGGATGCCTGAGTGGCTCAGTGTTTGAGCATCTGCCTCCTGCTCAGGGAGTGGTCCTGGGTCCCAGGATTGAGTCCTGCATCAGGCTCCCCATGGGGAGTCTACTACTCCCTCTACTTATGTCTCTGCCTCTCTGTGTCTCTCATGAATAAATAAATAAAATCTTAAAAAAAGAAATGTGCATTTTAGGGAACATACATCCCATCTACCTCCCAGCACATGAGAACATGCCATTACTGCATATTACGGACAAAGAAACAGAGGTGTAAATAAGTTTGCCAAATTCAGCCATCTAGCAAAAAGTGAGCTGGGTTTTAAACCCTAATTTCTATGACTCCAAATGCAGATGTTTCCACCTCTTCTGTTTTCTATAATATATTACCCATTCTTTAGTGAGGAAAGAGTGGAATATTGTTGGATTATGTACATTTTGAGGAAAAAATTGAAAATTGTAATCTAACGTTAGGCTTAAAAAAAGAATGCAAATTATACATGTGCTTTGATTACAACTGTAGGAAAATGCACACACACACACACACACATACAAATGAACCAGCAGGAAGCCTGGAGAATAAAACAGTTGTATAAGAATGATGAGACTATGGATAATTTTTTAAACATTTTGCTTAATTTTGCTATAAAATTATTTTAAGAATAACTAAAACTTGAACAAATACAAGTGTAGTAAAACAAATTATAATGTGCCCACAAACTGATTGCTTTAGGCAGAATGATTGCTTCCTGGGCTGTAGATCCAGGATAATTATATGACATCTCTGGTACCACATTTTCTTCAAGATACAGTAGAGCTCTATGAAACGGGAATTTTGAGGCTTCCTGAATTCTCCAGTTATGATTAAAATTTTGAAAATATGATCTACTATTCTCCTCAGTGGAACATTCAAAAATATCACTTGCTGTAAATGTAACTTCAAACCAGTTTCTTCTTTCATATAATCTATGAAATATTCTCTATATCCATGTATATTAAGTTTTATTTCTCCTGAAAACGTCAACTCTGCCATCAGTCATTCATCCTGGGGCCAGTTATCTTTTTAAAAGTCAGGTCAATATATGGCACTTCCCTCCTCAAAAACCTTCCAGCACTTGCCATATAAACAGGGAATAGTCACAACTCCAAGCCATGATCTCTATTCCCTCCTACCATCCTCTATAGGCTATATGCTCTGCTCACAATTTGCCATCTACATTCATGATTTCATGCCTTTCTTGTAAAAGAGACTTGGTCTCTAATGCCTTCTCTCATTTGTCAAGTTTTTACCCAAGACTCAAGATAACTGCCTCTGTTAAACCTTTAATAATACCCTGCACTCCGCATCCTGGTATAAATGACTCACAGTGTTGCAATCCCAATGTATAATATTTGTATCACTCATAGCTTAATATACCGTTGTTTATGATATGATAATAGTAGATAAGATTTATCAAATACATTAGTTGGACATTTTACATGTATCAGCTCATTTAAAATAATAGCTCTAGGAGCTAAGTACTATTAGCACAATTTTAGAAAAAGGAAACAGAGGCTCAGGATGATGAGGTGTGTCCCCCAAGAGCACAGTGGGTCAGCATCAGAGATGATCTTTGAACTCAGGTGTGTCTGAGACAGAAACTTGTGCTTTTAACCACTACATTAAAGAAAAACCTTTTTTCTCCAAATTTCCAGTTGTCTGCCTGAGAAATTAATCGGAGGCAAGTGGTTTGGATGGCAGAAACATATGCATTTGATGTATATGTCAAGTGTTCAGCTTCAGTGCCATGCTGAGCCCAAGACAAAAGGAAAAATCAGTAATACTTATTCTGTCTTTATTTAAAATTTGGTATTTTTTCCATCATGGAATTCCTTGCATTTGTTTTGATTTTCAGAATATTACATAAAATATTGTTTGTCTTGAATACTGACTTTGGGGCATCCTGTGAACTTTACACTCACAATGAGTGCCTAACTTTGATGACTCTGGTCCTGGTCCTCCTTACCACAGTGTCTGAAACACAGAGGCCACTCAAAAATTAGCTTAGTTATTTAATTTATGTGTCAGTCTTTTCCACAAGACCTCAAATTCCTAGAAGACAGTGATTGTAAGTTTTTCCTTTTAGGATTCTTGCTAGCTTCCACAATGTATCTTTTCACAGATCCTCAAAAAAAAAATATTTTGAATGAAACTCTACCATGGTACAGTCCTATTTCTCAATGCTCATTAGAAGGTAACCTTTTTAATGAAAAACCTGAAATATGACTATAGTTTTAATTTTCCATCAGCTGTCAGATCAAACAGTCTGTGACCAAAAATACCGAAGTAAAATTAAAGGTCAACATTGTTTCCTATAAATCCTTCCTCAAAGTTTTTCTTCACTGAAAGTCTTGAAGAACCACTTTTCCTTTCTCTCAAAGATACCTTATAACACTATAACTAATCTTGCAAACATGAGGGGACTCCTGTTATTAATGAGTCATGATACTTTTATGACTAGAAATACAGGCCAAGGAGTTGTTTCCAAGTTTCCAAGTTTTGAAAGATAGTTAAAATTAGTTTTCTCCTATAGTTTTTGTGTTGGCAAAGCCATTGAATAACCTAAGATGCTCCATAGTGTAAAGTAGTTGTTAAATCAAACAGCCTTGGTTTATATTCTAGCTCCATCACAAATTGTGTGGCATTAACAAGCAATAGAATCTCCTCAAACTACATCTGAATAATGGAGATCGGAGTAGTACCTCCTATCAAGGGATTGTTATAGGTTTTAAGTGAGAAAATGCTATGTCTATCTCCCATCCAGTAATTGCTCAGTAATTATTAAGAAGTTTTCCATTGAATACATGTATATTGAGAAATAATATATGTTCGTTGCTGGGTTAGGCATTAGGAATGCAGGTTAGAACAAGCACACAATCAGTGGTTGTTAAAATAAGCTGTATTCATTGAGCATCAACTGTATGAATCACTCTCCTAGACACTGTAGAACAGAGAGGAAAAAGACAAAATCTCAGCCTTCAAAACCGGAGTCTAGAAATGGTATTCATTTAAAATTAAAGAGGAAAGGCTAGGGAGCCTGGGTTGCTCAGTGGTTAAGCATCTGCCTTTGGCTCAGGTTGTGATCCTGGGGTCCTGGGGACCTGGGGTCCTGGGGTCCTGGGGTCCTGGGGTCCTGGGATCCAGTCCCACATCAGGCTCCTTGCAGGGAGTCTGCTTCTCCTCTGCCTATCTCTGTCTCTTTCTCTGTGTCTCTCATGAATAAATAAATAAAATCTTTTTTAAAAAGGGAAAGGCTACTAGTAATTAAAGTACAGAAAATGATAAATAAACGTGAATTTGTTAAAGATGCACCAAACTATATGACATTATTGCCAATTCAGTGTAAGAAGGCTTGGAGGGAAAATTTTGCATCTTTGCTCAATTATGTGAAACAAATATTTTACTCCAGGAAAATATAGAAAAAAAACTGCATTAGCCTGAGAGAAGATGCAGATTCTGGCGACAATCTGTGCTAGTAATGATATCTTATTGAAGTTATTTCACTTTTCACTTCTAAAACTTCTAGATGTTGAGAAAATTAGGGGGAATCATCTTTGTTAGTTTGTCACTTAGGTCCTGGGAGCAGATGCATGACAGCATGAGAAGCACAAGAAGAGATTTACTGAAGGACATTCCAGTAAAGGTGCTGTGGGGTGAACTGTGTTCTTCCCAAATTCATATGTTGAAGTCCTATCCCCAGTACCCCAGACCATAACTCAATTGGGACATAGGATCTTAAAAAAACAAAAAACAAAAAACAACAACAACAACAAAAAAGATTTATTTATTTATTTATTTATTTATTTATTTATTTATTTATTTTATGAGAGAGAGCACAAGCAGGAGGAGAGGAAGGGGAAGGGCAGAGGGAGAGGGAGAAGAAGATTCCCTGCTGAGCAGGGAGCCAAGCAAGCAGGGCTCAATCCCAGGACCCTCTGGATCATGGGATCCTGGGATCATAATCTGAGCCAAAGGCAGATGCTTAACCTCCTGAGCCACCCAGGTGCCCCTCGATATAGGCTCTTTAAAGAGATAATTAAGGTCATTAGCCTGGGCCCTAATCCAAGCTGTCTGTTGTCCTTATAAGAATAGGAGATTAGCACCCACACACATGCACAGAAGGAAGACCTTATGAGAATATAGTGACAAGGCTGCTATCTACAAGACAAAGAGAGACAGGAGAAGAAACCAATCCTTCCAATATCTTGATTTTAGAGTTCAAGCCTCTAGACTGTGGAAGAACAAGCTTCTGCTGTATAATCCACTCAGTCTGTTGTACTTTGTTAGGACAGCCCTGAAAACTAATACAGAAGGATAAAGCAGAAAGAGAACAAGAGTGGTCAAGAAAAGCCATTAGGCTCCAGTGTAAGCTGGACACCTATAAAAGGGAAGATAGAAGAAAGGCCACTTGTGTAGAAAGAGCCTCATACTGCAGTGCAGTTCTGAAAAAGTCTCAGGCAGGCCAGTGGAGAGCTGGAGCACAGACTGCCCGTTAGAGAAGTGCCCCATTGGGCAGGAGTGGCCTGGCTATACTGCTGTGTCCAGATCCCAAAAGGTATGCAGCTGGAGTTTATTGTACTTCTCAGAGGAACTTCTCACCTGAAAGGGGATCTCCGTGGCATGCCTCTATAGCAGTCACAGTGAAGGTATTTTGAAAATGCTAAACAAAGTTATTATTATGGCTTGATACTGTTGCTACTGCTACTACCACTAAATTTGTTCTTTCCCTAAATGAAGGACAAAGACTTGGAGGCCTCTGCTGGGTTAGACTCCAGTAGACTCCAGAACCTCAGTCCTTACAAGAGTACTAGAACATAGGCCCCTGCTATATAAAGATATACTGTGAGGTGACTTCTCCATATAAAACACCCATAATTGACCTACCACCTTCCCAATATTTCACCATTAGAAATGTATTAGTGTTGTTTAAGATGTGTGTATGTAGTAATCTCTAATTAATCCAGATCCATTAGCACCAAGTCTGTGTTCTTCATCCTTGTACTGTACTGAAAAAAATTCTCCATGGGAGGAAGAGGGAAAGGATAGATGAAGAGGATCATATAAAGCTATTATTCTTATAATGTTTAGTAAAGTTGATGGTCAGTAAAGGTCAGCAAAGTCTTTTTGGCTGGTAAAAAATATATAGAGTATAAAATGAGGAAAACCACTAGGGTCCATAAATTTTGAAAGGCTAAGAAACATTAGTGTAGTACAAACCAGATCTGAAATTTTAATTCCTCTTACAAGCTTGAAATTAGGTCCCTGGTCAGCTGCCTTCCTTTGAGGCCCTCTGGTTTCAGAGAATTTATTATTCTTTTAGCAGTGTCATGTTTCTTAACTAAAAAGGTAGTCTGGTTAGTCAAATATGTTCTTATTAATAGGAAGTTTATTTTTTTAATAGGAAGTTTAAATAGAATCTATATAAAGTCAAATAATTTTCAAATATCTTAAATTAAACAAAATATGCTTCTCACCAAATTTTACACAATTTCATTTTTGCCCTATGATTCAGTAGCCCCTTAGGAAGATTTTATTGCTCCCAAACTTATCACTAAGAGAGAAACTACAAAGAGAAAGTCAGAAGGAATTAGCACTCATTGGGAATCAACTTTATAGAAAGGACTGGACAGGGTACTCCCTATATATTAGCTCACTGACACCTCAGAGCAACCCAATAACATAGGCACTCCAATTTTATATGTAATAATAAAGAATCTTGGCAATGTAAAGGATGGACTTAGAACTTCATACCTAGAGAGGCATAGAACCAAGAGATTTTAACCAGGTTGAATCTTATTTTTACTGGATAAGAAATGTGTTTGGCTGATAGTAATACAGACAGTGACTTTAAAAAAAAAAAAAAGGTGTTTTTTTTAAATTTTTTAAATTATTTTATTTTATTTTTTAGAGTAGTAGTTTACTTTCATGGAAAAAAGAGTCTAGAGGTAAGCTACAAAGTGCTGGTAGAGCAGCTTCATGAAGTCATCAAGGACCTAGAATCTATCTTTCTGTTTAGCTATCCATAGCTTTATCTTCAAGGACAAAGATAACTGCAAGAGTTCCAGCCATCACCTCCAAATTCCAGGGAGGAAAAAAAGGAGAACAGCAAGGTACAAAAAGGACAAACCTCCCAGGTGAGTCAGTTCCTTTTAAGATACTTTTCTTTTAAGTTCCACATATAAACTTCCCCTTGCTTTGTCTACCTCCAGCTACAAAGGGCACTTCACTTCCAGAATCTAACAGGAGGAAGAAAGGAAGAGCGGATATTATGTAGTCTGCCCTAGATACAAAACCCATGCCATTTCCATTTTGCCTAGCTGCTAAAGGATAAAGAAGTACAATGGGCTAAAATAATGATTTTCAACTGGTGAGTATGCCCTCTCCTCAGTTAAGAACAGTATTCTTAGTGAAGATTTGTTGCTTACAGGAGTAAATTGTAATCATTAGGTGCTTTGGTGGGGAGACAAAAGAAAACTGATCAGATATTTGAGCTGGAATTTGAGTGACCTTGATGTATGAAAAAGTAACCTAAAACTTAAATTCCTTGAACAATCTCCAAACCTTTAAATTGACTAGGTAGCCAAGGAGGTTTTGAGAAAATGCCTAGAAAAATAACTGAGACTAGAGTTCTTTCACTTTATAAATTAAAATATTTAAATAATCTTACTTGTAACCTTATGTTTCTCCTTATGAACACGAGGGTGAGTTTATTTATTAGCTTGAAAATCAGATAAACCAGGTTATTTATATAAATGCACACACGTGTGTTTTCTAGTACGTACATCAATGTGATACTAAAAGGATTTAGACAAATTTATAAAATCATATGAAAGAGTTTCATAAATATCAATTTTATGTGTCCATGTGCTCTAAATGCAAAGACATGTTCTTGTTAGGATCATTAAAGCAATGTATGTGAGAGCTAGAGGCTTCTTAGAGATTATCTTGATTACTTCATTTGAGCACTAGGCTTCTACTGTCTATAGCTCTCCATTTTCTGGTATATTCTTGTCATATGTGTGACCATTCAGCACCATTTAAAGCCTTCCTTTGCATGTGGGCTTTCCTACATTACGAATCTTGCCTTCCCAGGGTAGAAACAAGAACCAAAAAAGAAGAAGAAGAAAGAAGAAGAAGAAGAAGAAGAAGAAGAAGAAGAAGAAGAAGAAGAAGAAGAAGAAGAAGGAGAAGAAAAGAAACTAGAACCATTTTTTCCAGACTTCCTAGCAACTAGGACATAGTCATTTTATCCAGGTTTCTCTAGTCAGTCATTCTCCCTTGGGACTTATGTTCAGGAAGGAGCAATGTGTAGGCATAGGCATGTAGAATCTACTTTCTGGTGACCATGAAGAATAAACAAGTGCTGAAGACATGGGTAGCACTGTACACATTATCTGTGATGTCAAATTTCATGTCTGTTTCCAGCAATTGTGGCAGCAAAAGAGTCTCTAGTAGAAGACACAGAGAAATTTGGGCATTTTTCTCTATAGTCGCCAAGCCTAGGTCTCTGCCCTCTATAAAGATTCTGTCTTTTAACAAATCCTTTTCTGCCAAAATGACTTAGCACAGGAGTTCTGTTATTCTCAAATAAATATCATGGAGGATATACATTATTTTACAGATGGAAAATTGAGACTTGTAGAGATTATGGTTTATCACATCTGATGATTTGATAGGTAACTGGGTAAAATAGGCATGAATTAAGGAATCATAATCATCATGATAGCCAACAGGCATCAGCAGGAATTGGGAGAATATATGTGGTGACAAATCCTGGGGTTGCTAATAAGGGGGAATAGGACATTAAGTTGGATAAAAGGGAGTTTCTGTCATAGAAGTCCTCTCCTGCGACAGAGGATCACATATGCTGGCAAAGACTCCAGGAGACAGTGATAACACAGAATTAGGATGGCTCTTAGCAGTTTGGCCTAAACTAAGTGAAGTAGAAATGCCAGAACTATCATGGCAGATGATCAAAGAAGAGATCAAAAGGCTAAAAAAAAAGTGGATACATGCCTAGAGTATACTTATTATATAAGGCTAAAAACCAACAGTGTTCTGGGAGGGTACCACATTTTATAATTCACTTGGGAATACTGGTGAGCCGAGAAGCTCAGTGGTGTCTGTCCTTTCATAGACCAGAATGAATAGGAAATTATTTTACAAACCAGACTCTGTAATAGCACTGAGGATGATAGGAAATATAAGGGGTGTTGCTTGACTATTAGAATTAAGTCACAATTATCATATTGCAATTACAGTCATAGTGCAGCCAAGGAAGTCTGACCTGCAGAAAGCTACAAAATCAGTTAAAAGAACACAGCATCTCTAGGAACAAGATAGATGGACAGCCAACAATGGCAGTGCTTAAACCATGGGTCGGCAAACTAAGGCCTCCAGGTCAAATCCAACCTGTTTTTGTATAGTTCATGAGCCAAGATTGTTTTTCACACCTTTTAATGACTGAAAAAAATCCAAAGACTATTTCATGACATGTGAAAATTATATGACTTGAATTCAGTATCTGTAAACAAAGTTTTATTAAGCACAGCCATGCTTAGTTATTTACATATTATTGTCTGTGGCCACTTTTGTCCTACAATGGATGAACTTACTAGTTGTGATAGTCACCTTATTGCTCATAAAGCCTAAAATATTGGCTATCTAGCCCTTCACAGAATAAGTTTGCCAACTCCTGGATTATAATTATACAATCAAAAGAATATCAAAAAGACTGAAAAAAAAAAAAAGACTGAGGCCCACTCTACAAATAAAACCTAAACTATTCCCTTCCTAGTTTCCTGATACAAACTAGTTTTGAGGGACACCTGGGTGGCTCAGCAGTTGAGCATCTGCCTTTGGCTCAGGGCGTGATCCTGGAGTCCTGGGATCAAGTCCCACATCAGGCTTCCCCCATGGAGCCTGCTTCTCCCTCTGCCTGTGTCTCTGCCTCTGTGTGTGTGTGTGTGTGTGTGTGTGTGTGTCATGAATAAATAAATAAAATAAAATCTTTAAAAAAAAACTAGTTTTGAGAAAGGAATGAATTGTTGGATAGTGCCAGGGCCCCAGGAGGAAGGATAGAGCAACACTTCAGTAAGTGTTGGGAGTAAGGGGCACTCCTTGCCCCTCAAAGATCTATCATTATTTAATCCAGCAAACCAAGAAAAGAGTAATACTCAGATATTTCAAGAATTGTTGGACACAGGATCTGAGTTGGCACTGATATCTAGGAACGTCAAGTGTCATCACGTCCCCATTTTTGAGTGGGAGCATATTGAGAGAATCAGGTAATAAATGGTGTATTGGCCAGGATCTGGTTACCAATAAATCTACTTGTTCCATGATCCAACCAATGGACATTTCTAAAATCTGTGACCGTATGATTGGCATAGGCATACTTGGTACCTGGGAGAGACCCCCATATTAGTTTCTTGTCCTGTCACAGTTTGAGGAAAGCCAGTTGAAAACTTCTGAAACAGGTTAAGGCAATAAATAAAAAATTGTATGAAAGGAATGGGTCAGTTGGGGTCCCATAGCAAAGATTAATGCCAAAATTAAAATCTTTTTTTTCCAAAATTAAAATCTCAAGTATGCAAAGATAATGCACTCATTATTCCCATCTAATTCATAAGTTTAAGTTTGGCCCCTATAAAAACTATGTGGATTCTGGAGAATGAGAATGGACTACCACAGATTCAAACAAGCATTAGTTCCATTGTACCTGCTGTGCCAAAAGTGGAAACTGTAATAGAAGAGATCAAGACAGCCCCAGGTACAAGTTATGTAGCCAGTGGACTGGTGAGTGCATTCTTTTCCATCCCTATCAGGAAGGAAGATCAGGAGAAGTTCAAATTTGGATAAAATGACTGTATACATTTATAGTTTTGCCTCAGAGTCACATTAACTCTTCTGCCCACTGTTGGATCTAAACTATTTGGACATTCTGCAGAGTATGACACTGGTCCACTATATGGCTGACATCATATTAGCTTTTCCAGATAAGCAAGAATTAAGTATGTATATTTGACGACTTGATAGGACAGGTTCTGGAGGCGGTAGATTCTAAACCTAATATATTTGTTAGGATTCAGTCAGGCAAATTTTATATAGGGAATTAGCTATTGACAGGATTTTGGCTACTAACAACTAAAGAGAACTTGCAAGAATACAGGAAGCACGGAAGCAGCCACTACTTAGCTAGAACAGAGGCAAGTACCCAAGTACTTAGAAAAGAGCCACCTAAGTTGCAATTCTGATATCATTGGAGCTGTGACCCTTTGGATGGCAGAGAAATTTGCGTCTGAAATGCTGCAGTCCAAGACTAAGGAGAAACTGCCTCCTGGGCTACCAAGAAAGCTTGCTGGGAAGCTGCCAATAGGAAGCATTGCTGAATTCACTGAGAAATTGGCTGGAGCCAGTGGAATTTACCAGATGTTTCCTGTAAGTTTTAGCTGAAACTCACTGGGAGGGAGCTCTATTAGGTGTCCTACATATCTGCTCTGCCGCCTAGAAGCTAATAACAAGGAATGTATACCAGAACCCCAGAAAAAGAAGCCCCTTTCTCCTGCAGTGACTCTCTAGGTACTAAAGTTTAACAACATGCTCGCTGGCAAAGAAATGTCTGTGACATGCAACTCCAGTATTAGAAACAGGGCAGTTATAAGTAGATTTGGAGCTGACAGGCAATAAGTTAGTATCAGGCACAGTCCACTCCTTTGAATGTTCAGCTTCTCTATGCATCGTTCTATATACATTTGAATTTAGGTACAATGAATCAGATGCACTCCACCTTACAAGATAGAGCAATCCTTTGTACAAATGAAGAAGTCCTCACTTTCCCCAAGAAAAAGAGGCATAAAATCTCAAAACCTTTGTATCTATGTCAGACTATATTAATTACTCCTCAAATTTAGAGTCTTGGTGAATATTTTGTTAACTGTACATTTACCTCAAAAAGTCATATACATTTACCTCAAGAAGTCATATAAACATTAGTAATGAACAAAAAAAGAAAAGAAGAAAGTCATAAGCATATGCAAATATAACAAACAAAGAGAAAATAGTCCTTGTTTCTGTAAGTGGTCACAGAGGCTGGAATTGATGTCTGTACTTCTTTCTTCCACTTTTCATTCTATATTTTCCTGGCCCTCAGTCAGGACCTAACCTGGTCAGAGTTCTCACCTGGTGGAGTAAACAAACATTTATTTCTAAGGGTTCAAATCCTAAATGAGTAAGGACTTTGAAGATATTTGTTTCTCATGTGAGTGGCCCCCAAAGGGCATCCACTACAGAGAAGACTGTATAACTCCCCCTAAGAGCATACACATGGATTTTGGGAGAGGAGACAATGCAACAGGAGTAATTCTTGCCATTACTCTTGCTATCTGAGCATGATTTACTTGTACCTTTTTCACATGTTTGAACTCTGCCTCTCATTCATTATTCCACTTGATTGATTGTATGCACACTCAACCTAAGGCAAAGTGTGCCAGACACACCTGGTTGATAACAAGAAGCTCAGGTCACATGGAGATCTGATGTACCATCATTAGGCATATAGTCTCCACTGAGGACCAGCAACAAGCAAGAAGTTGTTTCTCAAAAATAGTAATAGTTATTAGAAAAAGAGAGCAGAGATTTGCTTCAAAATTATAGATATCTATGCTGTGATCTTTTGGTGCTTGTCAGAGATGCTATACAGCATTCCTAGTGGCCACAGATAATTCAAGTATAATTGAATCATAGGATCATAAGGCCCAAGTGATAGAGCAGCTTATAATGCAGTTTTGTTTTTTTGGGTTTTTTTTTTTTTTTTGACAGAAAAAAAGAAAGACAAAAGTCTCTTAATTTATTTGATACAAGGCTGGGGAAGAAGAGGACTGTGGAATTACGGCAGAGGCTTTTATATTTGCTCTCTCAGTTGAGATTGGCAACTCTACAAGGTGACTTTGTAGATAGGTTGAAGTAGCACCCTCAAATGTGGCATATATTGACTCAATATATAGCCGAGTCCGAAAGGTCTACCAAGCATTGTGCCTCTTGTTTCATCATGTGTGGTACAAGATTGAGCAGCCTATATTTTCCCTTGGAGGATATATCATGACATATTCCAAGTGAGTGAATCCAAAAAAAAACTTCACTGAAGCAGTGGGGCCCTGAAATTTTATGTGCTTTATTTCCTACACCCCTTCATTCATATATTTTTTCCCAAGGCATCAAATTACTTTCTACACCCTGCTTGTTAGATAAAAATAGCATAATATAACCAATGTAGTATACCAGTGTGGTATTTCGTAGAGGTCAAGATGATCAAGATCATTGCAGACTATATTATAGCAGAGAGCAGAGTTAATGTAACCCTGAGGCAAGATGTAAAGATATACTGTTGGCTGTCCAGAGAGAAACATACTGCTCTTGGTGGCCCCTGAAAATTGGTATGGAGAAAACATCATAGCCCAGGTTAATAGCTGCATACCAGATGCAAGGGCCATGTCATTTTGCCCTAGTGAAAACACTGTATATGAGGTGAAAATTTGCAACTAGAAATCAAAACCTGATTAAATTTATGATAGTCCACAGTGCTTCAAGATCCACTCAACTTCTGCATCAGTCCACCAGATGGGTTAAATGAAGATGTGATATGTATTACACGCTCATATCTTTCAAATCTTTGGTGGTGTCATCAATCTCTGCAAATCCATCAGGGATACTGTATTGCTTCTGGTTAACTGTCTTGGTATTGGGAAGTTCCAGGGGCTTCCACTTGGCCCTTCCTACCATAATAGTTCTTACTTGATGTGTCAGAGAAATAGGTGGATATTCTCAGTATATCTCTTCAGATTATATATTATGGAACTGAAGCAAATAATCATGGAATTGGTCTGGTTGGGGGGAGGTAAACTAGTCTATGTATGATTCAGACATGAACTAAGAGTTCATCTATAACTTGATTGCCATAAGCCTCTTACTTTGTGTCTCAGGAATGAGACTTCATTCAAAGCCATTGTCTAGTAATCTCTGAAAGTTCTGTACATTTCCTTTTCCTCCAATGCTTAGTCTTTCTAGTATGGCTACAGATTCCTTGCAGAAGGCTTGGAGGAAGATTTATAATAGGTACTTGTGGTGATGTTACAAGGTCTTTCCTCAAGGGGACCCAGACTTCATTTCAATCAAGGAACCTAAGAGTCTGCTAATTAGTATAGGTCTGGAAAGGTGGCTATAACTAACCACTGTGGTAATACCAGTAAGATTTTCTGTTACCAGAGGTAGAGGTTTCTTTAGTTATATGGATCAAGCAATATGCTAGAAAGTTGTCCATAAATTTTGTTACTGAGACAACACAATCAGTTAAATACTTCTAAAAGGCTGTATAGGCCAAGGCCTTCTAATTACCAGTATGTCCCTGCTGCTCTTTATGGTTGCAAGGTGTGGCCAGCTTATATTTAGAAGTCTTGCCATTTGGCTTCTGCTCCTCCATAATACCATCATCCTTTTTGAAATCAAGGAATGTCTTGGTTGTCACACATGCTAGGTAAGAGCCAGAGGATGAAAGAAGCAAGGAAAGCACACCAGAAGTAGACAAAAAAGAAAACAAAAAAGCCAAAGAGACCTTCCAGCATCCTCTACTGGCAAAGGTTTAACTACATGTGAGCTAGCAAAAAAAAATTATGAAATATAGCTCTAGTATCATAAGTAGGGTAATAAAAGGTAAATTTGGAGCTGATAGACAATAAAATGATAGCTGTCACACTTAAGAATGTTACCTTGAACAATTTATCAATTAAAATGGAAGACTGCCTCCATTGAGTGGGCTCAGAGCAGTAAAAGTCTCTATTGCAGGTTCATGATATGGTGCAAACAGCCCTGACTTGTGGGCTATATATCATATCAGTCTTTAGGTTTTAAAGATATTTAAGTAGGAAGCTATTGTATAGTGTTATGATACACCTAAAAAAGAATCACATTGTCAACACTACAGGGTAGTGGAGAAAGGCCATATTATTTGAAACAGAAGACTATCCACCATTAAAAAAAGCTTTTCTTGGTATTCAACTAGATGCTGGTAAAGACAAAGAACCTAATCACAGAACATCAAATGACCATGTGGAAAGAACTGCCCATCATGAGCTGGGTTCTTTCAGACCTACCAAATCATAAGTTTAGAAGGGTCCTAAAACAACCCACCATAAAGTATAAGTTTTTGGTCATTACTTCTTCAAATAAACTTTCTGTCCCTTTCTCTTCCTCTTCTCCTTCTGGGCATTCCCCCCACCCTGCCCACTCAAACCTTAGGAAAAAGACAGATATCTAGATCTAGGAACCCCAGTGAGTTCCAAAAAAGAGATACCCCAAAATACCCACAACAAGACACATTGTAATTAAAAACTCAAAAGTTAGAGATAAGGAAAGAATCTTAAACGCATCAGAAGAAAAGAAAAGCGTTATAGACAAGAGACTACCATAAAACCATCAGCAGATTTTTCAGCAGAAACTTTGCTGGCCAGGGATCCCTGGGTGGTGCAGCGGTTTAGCCCCTGCCTTTGGCCCAGGACGTGATTCTGGAGACCCGGGATCGAATCCCACATCGGGCTCCCAGTTCATGGAGCCTGCTTCTCCCTCTGCCTATGTCTCTGCCTCTCTCTCTCTCTCTCTCTCTACCTCTCTGTGACTATCATAAAAAAATAAAAAAAAATTAAAAAAAGAAACTTTGCAGGCCAGATGAAAATGGTATCACATATTCAAAGTGATGGAAGGAAGAAAACCTCCAACCTAGAATATTCTACCTGGCAAAGTTAACATTCAGGATTGAAGGGGAGATAAAGAGTTCCTAAGACAAGGAAAGGCTATAGGAATTCATCACCACTAAACTAGCATTCCAAGAAATGTCAAAGGGATTTCTTTAAGCTGAAAAGAGAGGGTACATATTAGCAACAAGAAAATATATGAAAGGATAAATCTCACTCTAAAGGTAAATATATAGTAAAAGCAGTGGAGTAATGACTTATAAAGTTAGTACAGCAGTGTTTACTACTAGTGTTTTAACTAGTAGTGAAAACAACCATGATTACAATAATTAGGTAAGGGATACACAAGATAAAAAACATGAAATGTGACATCAAAAATATAAAGCATGAAGGATAGAGTGAAAGAGAGCTTTAAAATGTAGACATAAGTTATTATCATCTTAAACTGTTACAGGTATATTATTATAGGTAAAACTCATAGTAACTAAAAAGCAAAAAATTGTTACAAATACAAAAGCTAAAGAGAAAAGTAAGCATACCACTAAGGAAAATCTTCAAAGCACAAAGAAAGAGAAATAGAAGAAGGCACAGAGAGGAACTACAACCAAAGCCAGGAAATAATTAACAAAATGGCAATAAACACATACCTATTCCTATCAATAATTATTTTATTTTTTAAAAGATTTTATTTATTTATTTGAGAGAGAGACAGAACAAGCAGGAGGAGTAGGAGAGGGAGAAGCAGGCTCCCCACTGAGCAGGGAGCCCAATGTAGGGCTCTAAGTAACTGAGCCACCCAGGCACCCCTCAATAATTACTTTAAATGTAAAGAAACTATATTCTTCAAACAAAAGACATAGAGTGGCTGAATGGGTAAAGCAAAACAAAACAAAATTTTAAAAATATGCCCCATTTATGTGTTGTCTATAAGAGATTCACTTTCAAATTTTTTTTAATTTTTATTTATTTGTGATAGTCACAGAGAGAGAGAGAATGAGGCAGAGACACAGGCAGAGGGAGAAGCAGGCTCCATGCACCGGGAGCCCGACATGGGATTCAATCCCGGGTCTCCAGGATTGGGTGGCACGCGCCAAACCGCTGTGCCACCCAGGGATCCCAGAGATTCACTTTCAATGTAAGGACACACACACACTGAAAATGAAGGGATGAAAAAAAGATATTCCATTCAAACAGAAAACAAAAGAAAGCTTCAGTAGCTATCCCTATACCAGACACAATAGACTTTAAAACAAAGACTGTAATAAAAGACAAAGAAGGGCATTACATAATGATTAAGGAGTTAAATGAATGAGAGGATATAACATTTGTAAATATATATGCATACAACATAGAAACATCTAAATATATAACGCAAATATTAACAAACTTAAAGGGAGAAATAGATAGCAATACACTAATAGTACAAGACTCTAATATACCACTTAATCAATGGATAGATCATCTAGACAGAAAATCAATAAGGAGACATCAGCCTTAAATGACACATTAGACCAGATAGACTTAACAAATACATATCAAACATTCCAACCAAAAGCAACAAATTAACATTCCTCTCAAGTGTATCTAGAATACTTTTCAGGATTGATCATATATTAAGCCATAAAATAATGCTTAATAAATTTATCAGGAATGAATTCGTGTTTTTAATTAATTTATTTATTTGAGAGAGAGAAAGATAGCATGAGCAAAAGAGAAAGGGAGAGAGAAAATCCCCAAGCAGATTCCCCGCTGAGCATGGACCCTGACACAGGGCTTTATTCCAGGACCCTGAGATCATTACTCAAGTTGAAATCAAGAGCTAGCCACTTAACAGACTGAGCCACCCAGGTGATCCAACAGGAATGAAATTGTATCAAGCATCATTCCCAACTACAATTATAGGAAACTAAAAACCAATTACACAAAGAAAACTAGAAAATTCACAAATATATGGAAATTGTACAACATGCTACTAAACAATCAATGAAAAAAAACAATCAATGAATCAAAGAAATATTGAAAGAGAAATAAAGAATATGTGGAGACAAACGAAAATGGAACCATAACGTACTAAAATTTATGGAAAGTAGCAAAAGCAGTTCTGAGAGAGAAATTCATGGTGACAGAAGTCACCCATCCCATTCCCATCAAGAAATGGGAGAAAGCTCAAATAAACCACCTTACATTACATTTCAGGAACTCAAAAAACAAGAACAAGCAAGTCCAAAGTTAGTAGAAGGAAGAAAACAACAAAGATTAGAGCAGAAATAAATGAAAGGGAGACTAAAAACACAATAGAAAAGATCAATGAAGCTAGGATTTTTTAAATAAAATTGAAAAACCTCAGCTAGATTTACCAAGAAAAAAAAGGGAGACGGTTCAAATAAATAAATTCAGATCTGAAAGGGATGTTACAGCTGGTACCATAGAAATACAAAGGATCATTAAGAGATGATTGTGAACAATTATATACCAACAAACTGGACAACCTGGTGGAAATAGATAAATTCCTAAAAACATGTAACCTACCAACACTGACTCATGAAGAAATAGAAATCTGAACAGACTGATTACTAGTAAAGAGTCTGAATCAGCAGTCAACACTTCCCAACAGACAAAAGTCCAGAACCAGATGGATTCATTGTGAATTCTAGCACACATTCAAAGAATTATTACCAATCCTCAAGCTCTTCCAAAAAACAGAAGAGGGGGTACTCTCCCCAACTCATTTTATGAGGCCAGCATCACCCTGATAGCAAACCAAACAAGGATGCCACAAGAAAATAATATTAGAGGCCAATGTCTCTGATGAACATAGAAGCAAAAATTCTCAACAAAATATTAACAAACTAAATTCAACAACACATTAAAAAGATCATACACCATGACCAAGTGGGATTTATTCTAGGGATGCAAGGATGGTTCAATAGCTGCAAATCAATCAATGTGATATACCATATTAACAAAATGAAGGGTAAAAATCATATAAGTATCTTAATACATTAAGAAAAAAGCATGACAAAATTCAACATCCATTTAATGTTTAGATAAAAAGTCTCAAAAGATTACATATAGAGGAAATATACCTCAATGTAATAAACGGCATATATGATGATCTCACAGGTAATATCATACCCATACTTTAAGATCAGGAACAAGACAAGGATGACCACTCTCACCAATTTTGTTTAACATCAAATTGGAAGTCCTAGCCAAAGTAATTAAGTAAGAAAAAGAAATAAAAGTCATCCAAATTGAAAAGAAACAAAACTGTCACTTTTTTGCAGATGGTATTATTTATAGAAAACCCTAAACATTCCATCAAAAATTGTTAGAATTAATAAATGAATTCAATAAAGCTGCAGAACACAAAATCAATACACAAAAATCTGTTGCATTTTATATGCTAATAATGAACTATCAGAAAGAAAAAATTAAGAAAAAGTCCTTTATATAATTACATCAAAAAGAATAAAATATCTAGAAATAAGCCTAACCAAGAGGTGAAAGACCTGCATGTTGAAAACTGTAAGACATAAAGAAAAAAATTGAAGACAATACAAATACATGGAAAAATATTCCACGGTCATGGATTGGAAGAATTAACGTTAGAGTGTCCATACTACCCTATATACAGACTCAATGCAATCTCCAAAAAATGCCAGTGGCATTCTTCACATATACAGAACAATCAATCCTAAAATTTGTATGGGACCGCAAAAAAACCTTGAATAGCCAAAGAAATCCTGAGAAAGAGAAACAAAGCTGGAGGCATCACACTACCTGATTTCAAACTCTATTACAAAGCTATAGTAACCAAAATTATATGGTATTGGCATAAAAAATACATGGACACATCGATCAATGGAATTGAGTAGAGACCCCAGAAATAAACCCATACATATACAGTCAATTAATCTACAACAAAGGAGCCAAGAATACACAATGGGGAAAGGACAGTCTCTTCAATAAATAGTGTTGGGAAAACTGGACAGGCATGTGAGTATAAAATTTGGGCACTATCTTAACACCATAAACAATAATTCAAAATGGATTGAAGACTTAAATATAAGACCTGAATCCATAAAACTCCTGAAAGAAAACAGAGGCATTAAGCCCCTTGACAGGTCTTGGTGACAATATTAAAAATGGGCAGAAGATCTGCATAAACATTTTTCCAAAGATGACATACAGATGGCCCCCAAGTACATTAAAAGATACTCAGAATCATTAATTATCAGAGAAATGCTAATAAAAACCACAATGAGATATTATTTCACATCTATTGGAATGACTGTTACCAAAAAGACAAGAAATAACAAGTATGGGCAAGGATATGGAGGGAAGGGAACGCTTGTGCATTGTTGGTGGTCATATATATACTAGTGCAACCACTATGGAAAACTATATGGCAGTTTCTTAAAAAATTAAAAATAGAACTACCATG
The DNA here is from genome assembly GCF_053574225.1 of Canis aureus. Lineage (NCBI taxonomy): Eukaryota > Metazoa > Chordata > Mammalia > Carnivora > Canidae > Canis > Canis aureus. The sequence continues at coordinate 56,051,862 of NC_135614.1, forward strand.
CAATTCAGCAATTCCACTTCTGGGTATTTATCCAGAGAAAATGAAAACACTACCTTAAAAAGATATATGCCACCCCATGTTCATTATTTACCAAAGCCAATATATGGAAACAATCTAAATGTCCATTAATGAATAAATAGCTAAAGAAATTGACAAGATATATATATATATATATCACATTTTATATATATATATGATAATTATATATACATTTATATTATATATAAAATATATTTATGGCATATATTGTATATTATTAATTATTATATCTATTAATGTCATATACTATATAAATATTATTCGGCTATGAAAAAGGAATGAAATTTTGCCATTTGCAAAAACGTGGATGGACTTCAAGGGCATAAATGCTAAGTGAAATAGTCAGAGAAGGAATGATGCCATGTAATCTCTTTTATATGTGGAACCTAAAAACAAAACAAAACAAAATAAAACTAAAGTCATAACTATAGAGAACAGAGTAGTGATTGCCAGAAGCAGGGGGTGGGGAGTGAGAGAAATTAGAAAGTGTTATTAAATAGTAAAGAAAAAAATCAATAGAATAAAGGACAAGGAGATGAATAGAAAAAAAAACACAAAAATTTTAAAAAATTAAAAAAAACGATAAATGGCCATTTATGTTCAGGTCTACTAGAACTCAGAGTAATACAACACATAATAAAATTGAGATACACACACCTTATTGTATTGCAATTCTTTTTTAGGTATATACTATTAGAGAGGCCCTTGCATATTTGAACAAATAGATTTATACTAAGAATCCCAGCAAAATTGTAATTGGAAAAACCCAAGTTCCCATAAAAGGGAAATGTATAAGTAAATTGTGGTATTTTTTTAGTCTGAATTTTATTTTTAATTTCTTTTAGTTATTTGTATTTATTTTTTCTTCAAATTATTATTTAAGTTCTGGTTAGTTAATACAGTGCAATATTGGTTTCAAGAGTAGAATTCAGTGATTCATCAATTACATACAATACCCAGTGCTCATCACATCAAGTGCGCTCCTTAGTACCCATCACCCATCTAGTCCATCCCCTACCCATCTCTCTCCATTACCCCTCAATTTGTTCTCTATCTTTAAAAGTTTCTTATGGTTTGTTTCCCTCTCTCTTTTTCTCTTTTTCTCTCCCTTCCATATGTTCATCTATTTTGTTTCTTAAATTCCACATATGAGTGAAATCATATGTATTGGTCTTTCTGTGACTGAGTGACTTTGATTTTGCTTAGCATAATACACTCTAGCTAAATTGTGATGTATTTAAGAAAGAAGGAAAGGAAGGGAAGAAAGAAGGAAGGAGGAAAGGATGGAAGGAAGGGAAGGATGGAAGGATGGAAGGAAGGGAAGGAAGGGAAAGAAGGGAAGAAGGGAAGGAGGAAGGAAACCAAGCAAGCAGTATATATGGAACCAAGCATGAACAGGGCCAGAAGGCATAAGTAAGAAGTGCAAGCTGATAGCTGATAACCCAGATTTCCACAATGTCCACATGTGTTATACTGACTCTTCTCCCTCTACTCACATGTATGGCCATGTTGCAGGGTGGTCCCTTATGACCAGCTAGCAGAGGAGAAATAGACCAAACATGGTTCATGGGCCAAACAGCTCATTATGTGAATACAAGCTGAAAATGGACTGCCATATTACTGCATCACTCTGAAATGTCCTAGAAAGTCAATGGTGAGAGGCAGTCCCCTCAGTGGGCAGAGTTTTGGGTGGATGCTAATAGTCACCCACTTTGTGTGGGAAGAAAGTAGGCTGGAAAAAGAAAGATTCAAAGATCAGGAACAAAGGGGTCCAAGGGAGAAGTATGTAGATGAACTATAGGTGTGAGAACCCAGAGTAAATGTCTTTGATTCAGATGTTAATAACCACCAGAGAATATCAACAATAGAAGTGGTACTGGCAAGCAAATAGACCAGATGACTTGGCAAGGGGACATCATCCAACCTCTGTTGTTGACCACTGCAGGGCTTTACAATGTGACCACAAAGGGAATAGTCATGGTGGTTGGGATGGAGGCTAGGCATTAGCCCAGTAGTAAGGGCAGCCCCTCTGGAAGGCAGATCTAGCAACTATCAATGCCAAATGTACAACTTCCCAGCAAAAGACATCATACTGAGCCCCCAATCTAGATATATAATTCCAGGAGATTAGCCAACTATTTGGTGATAAGTTGATTATATTGGATTCCTTTCATCCTGGAAGGGATAGCATTTCATCCTGATGCAAATTGAAAAATTCTCTTGGTATGGATTTGCCTTTCTTTCCCATAAGATCTCAACCAGCACTGCTATATGAGGGCTCAGGGTGTTTGATCCATTAGCGGAGGATTCCATTAACACTGCCTCAGACCAATGAAGAAAGGCAATGGGCAAATGTCCATGGTTTTGTCCCGTACCTTACTCTTAGAAGCTGATGGCCTGATAGAGTAATAGAATGGCCTTTTGAAGGTATGCCTGAGGGACCAGTGTGGAGATGCTACACTGATTATGGGAATTACACTCTAACTCAATGATTCTCAATGATTTTTATATGCTGCTATGCCCACAACAGCAGAAAACATGGGTCCTGGAACCAAGAAATGGAATTGGAGTGGTTCTGCTATCATTCCCAGAGACCAACCTGGGGAATTTGTGTATACTATTTTCAAGAATCTATGCTTTGCCAACCTAAGGATGCTAATTTCAAGAGTGCAAGACTTCTACCAGAAAACACTGCACATACTGTTAGACTTTAAGTTATGATTGACACTGTGTTGTTTTAGTCTTCTTATACCAACAAACCAGCATGTAAAGAAGTGTCACCATTCTGCAAATGCTCATCAGGAGGAGGTATATTTGGTACCCAGATGATCTCCAAGAGCATCTCTTGGTACTCTTGCCGGTTTTGAAGGCCAATAGACAAGTACAGCTGCACACCTGAAAATAGTGAGCAGAGGCTCAGAATACTCAAAGAAGGTCTGAGTCACCTCACTAGGTAACCTAGGCAAAAGAGGTACTACCTGAAGGAGAAAAGAGGGGAAAATAACGGAGTTTCCATTGATTCTGAGACTAGCTACCATATCAGAGACTGCAATCCACTCAACTCATACTGCTTTTTTTTTTTTTTTTTTTATTTCCCCAGGAAAAAGAACAAAGAATCCTGGAGGAATTGGTACCAGATTTAATGAGTTTATTATCTGAAGCAAGCGGGTCTGCATAGTGCATACAATTAACCAGTGGATGCTGTGGTGTATTATCCATTTTCACTTTTCAATATCGAGCTAGCCATTCCAGCAGTTTCTAGAAGTGTTGCCTGCTGATGGCTCAGAGCTGTGTCCCTTCGCAAGAATTACTCTCAGCTCAAGTATATGGCCTTCTTCTTGGGAGTAATCTGGTAGATGCAGGATTATGGGGTCAGATGCCAGATAACCCTACCCCCATTGGGACATTTCTGAAGTGTAATTCCTGGCTGTATGATCTTTTTGTAACTATGTAAGAGATTTCCTTTTTTTTTTCTTTTTCAGATTTCTTTTTAAAGTAAGTTACATTTAATAATACAAAGGAAATTAAATATAAAAAGTAAAACTATGAAAAAGGAAACATTAGGAAAAATAAAAGAATCCTAGAACTATATTTTGTAGATAAATTAGACATTAGGCAAAAAGTATATTAATAAAGATAAAAGAGGGTCACTATTAATAAATGGTTCTACTCACCAGAAAGACATAATTCTAAACTGATATGGATGTAATTAATAGCTTCAAAATGTATACAGTCAAAATGTGCAGAATTACAAAGGATGTTATATAACTACCATAATGAAGAATATTCTCAGTAATTGGTAGATTGAGTATACTAAAAAGAAAATTAGGATATAGGTCTAAACAACACAATTAGCATGAAAGTCAACAAATTAAAAGGATTAGTTTGCTACCAATCCTCTGACCACAATGCAACTAAATTAAAATTCCAAACATTTTTTAAAAGCTCAGTAAAACATAAAATGTCCATATATTTGAAAATTCAAAAGCACATTAAGAACATTAATGGTCCATGTAAAATCATAATAGAAATCAGAAAAATTTTAAATTTAAAACTATATGTCAATTAAAATATTACATATAAAAATTCTGGGATATAGAAAGAGCAGTATTTACTAGGAAAATATGTAACCAGCTTTAAATACACATTTTGTTTATTTTTCTTCTCGTTCCTTTTTTTTTTTTTTTTTTTTAGGTGAGCTCTTCACTCAACATGGGGCTTGAACTCACAACCCTGAGATCAAAGAGTTGCATGCTTTGTGGATTTAACCAGTCAGGTGCCTCTAAATACACATTTTGGAAATAAAGGCTAGAAGTAAATGAATTAGGCATCCAGTTTAAGAAACCAGGACTAAGTTGTGATATCCTCTTAGGGAGGAATTCAAGGGTAACTCAACATTAAACTTCAATTAATGTAGTTGCTTATATTGACCAATTAAAAGAGAAAAATCACATGACTCATCTTAATAGATGCAGGAAAAAAAAGATGAAAGTCACCATCCATTCTGAACCTTGAAAACATTATACTAAGTGAAGAAGCCAGATACAAAAGATTCCATGATTGTATAACTGCATGTATCTGATGTGTACAGAAGAGGCAACCCATAAAGATAGAAAGTAGATTAGTGGTTGTCAGGGGATATAGGAGGAGGGGTAATGGCGAGTGACTGCTAACGGGTAGGAGGTGTCTTTCTGGGGTGATGAAATGTTCTGGAACAGTGGAGACAGTTGCACAACACAGTTACTATAGTAAAAACCATTGAATTGTACACTTTAAAATGGTGAATTTTATGTGAATTATATCTAAAAAAATTTTTAAAGTAAATTACTTTTAAAATAAACTGCTGGCACGAATAACACATGGTTGAATGCTTAAAAACCTTATACTGATGAAAAGAAGCCAGACGGGGTGCCTGGGCTGCTCAGTGGTTGAGCATCTGCCTTCTACTCAGGTCTTGATCCTGGGGTCCTAGGATTAAATCCTAAATCAAGGATCCCCTCAGGGAGCCTGCTTCTCCCTCTACCTATGTCTCTGCCTTTCCCAACCCCCCCCCCCCCAAAAAAGAAAAGAAGTCAGACGTAAGAGAGTACAACTTATACAACTCTATTCATGTTAAATGCTAAGTGCAGTGACAGGAATCAGTGCCTACCTAAGGCAATAAGACAGAGGGAAACCTTTCAAGGTGAAAAAATTAAGATAAATAATACTCAGCATCTATTCATGTTAAGCATACAGGAGTAGAAAGAACTTTTGCCTGATAAGGCACATATAAAAAAAACCAAACAGGCAAAAAAAAAAAAAAAAAAAAAAAAAACCTCACAAAGTTTTAAGATAATGGTAAAATGTTAAAGTATTCCACTTAAGGTCAGCTTTGGCCATCACCACTTTCATTTGATCTGGTGCTAAAGATCCTATTCTATGTACTCAGGTGATAAAAAGCATAAAAGGTATACAAAAGCATGAAAACTGAAAAGGAAAAAAACAAAATACCTGGTATTTGAAGACAACATAATTGTCTCCAGATAAAACTCCAAATAATCCGCAGATAAATTATTTTAATTAATTAGAGAGTAATGTATTTCGCCTAAGACTTATAATGGAAGTCCATTTTTTCAGTCAACCAGCTAGAAAAGAAAGCTTGGCTGCTGAGAATTCCACTTGGATCATTTCACCAAAGATATTGACAGTGTTGATGGTTTGTAAAATCCTCCATGCCCTTCTCCATCCTGACGGGAAGTCATTGCAGGGGAGGGAGTGGTAGCCTCAGAACCCTGAAACTGTAACTTTTTTCACAATGCAGTCAAATTCCATCTTTATTGGGCATTTTCTCTGCATGGAGCCCCGAGCAGGGCCAAGGTGCGGCCAAGAGCACCAAGGCTTTCGTAGGTGGAACTGAACCTGGTGCATCTGAACTCAGGAATTTGTCCTTTACCTTTTTGGTGCCTGGGAAGGTCTTTGCTGCACAGCCTTTGTAGAGCACAATGCAGGAGGAAACTATACCCTTGGAATAGCTATGATTTTAGGATTATAGAGGATCCTCAGAGGTCGTAGGAAGATAAAACTGTGTTAAAATGATGTCAAGGTTCTGATTTAACCCCACTAAACCCAAAGATTTCCAAGTGCTTAAACAGTTTTATGTGTAAGTAACTATCCATTTAACTTGGTGTAAATTCTCACACAGAGAGACACTGACATTTTTGTAGGCATCTATGATTTATCATTATTTTGCTCCCAGGAGTAAAAACGGACTATCAGCAACATAAGAACACAAACTGAAAAAGAGGAAAAATACATATTTGAAGCTTTTAAAAAAAAATCCTTATATGATTGAACCAATTCTCAATCAGTCTTATTTAGTACTAGTGCAAAATTCTAGATTTTAAAAAGTGAATGAATATGTAACTGGTCCAACTTGGAACATTCCATCCAACCTCGCCTTCTTACAGGTGAGGGCACTGATTACAAAGTGCATAATTTAAATGTGCAAAATGAATGGGTGAATTCTGTGATGAACTGGAGAGCATATGTCTCACCCAAAGGAAGCAGTGGATACCCAGCTACCACTGATTGTTGCATTAAGGAATTGCAGGCCCAGTGGGGCCACATATTCTGATGTTTTCATGATAAACCAGGAATCAAACAATTTTTAATGAAATCCCTTGTTTTTAAAGGTTGGTTCATGGGACACCTGGGTGGCTCAGTGGTTGAATGTCTGCCTTTGACCCTGGGGTCCTGGGATTGAGTCCTGCATCAGGCTCCCCGCAGGGAGTCTGCTTCTCCCTCTGCCTATCTCTCTGTCTCTTTCTCTGTGTCACTCATGAATAAATAAATAAAATCTTAAAAAAATATATTGGTTCATTTCCCTCCCCACAAATACTGTACATGTCATAATAGAGACATCTGTCATCTGTCAGAATTGGGATTTAAGCTGCCATTTTATGGCTTCAGGATAAAATGATTGGCCCAGTTAGCTGCAGGACTAGATAAAAAATCCAGTCTCTCCAAAGAAGACATAAAATAGTCAACAGGTACATGAAAAGGTTCTCAAATCATTAATTATCAGGGAAAGACAAATCAAAACCACAATGAGATATCACCTCATACCTGTCAGAAAGGCTACTATGGAAAAGATAAGAAAATAAGTATTGGAGGTAGAGAAGAAAGAGCCCTTGTGTACTGCTGGTGGGAATGTAAATTCGTACAGCCACTCTGGAAAGCAGTATGGAGGTTTCTCAAAAAATTAAATATAGAATTACCATATGATCCAGCAATTCCACGTCTGGGTATTTATCCACAGGAAAAGAAATCATTGTCTTGAAAAGACATCTTCACCTCAAGTTCGCTGCAGTATTATTTACAATAGCTAAGACATGGAAAGAGCCTAAGTGTCCATGGAAGGATGAATGAATAAAGAAAATTATGTGTGTGTATGTTTGTGGTGTGGTGGAATGTTGTTCACTCACAAAAAAGAATAAAATCCTGCCATTAGCAACCATATGGGTGGATCTTGAGGGCGTTATGCTAAATGAAATAAGTTAGACAGAAAAAGATGTGTCCTGTATGATCTCATATATATGTGGAATCTAAAATAAATCTAAAATAAGCTAACTCATAGACACAGAGAACAGATTGGTGGTTGCCAGAGGCAAGGGGTGGGCGAAATGTGTTAAGATGGCCAAAAAGTACAAACTTTTAGTCATAAGATAGGTAAGTCCTGGGGATGTAATGTATAGCATGGTGACCATAATTAACAGTACTGTACTGTATGTTTGAAAGTTGCTTAGAGAGTAGATCTTAAAAGCTCTAATCACAAAACAGAAAACAACATTTCTAACTATATGTGGTGATAAATGTTAACTTATTGTGGCGATCACTTTGCAATATATACATAGATTGAATCATTATGTTGTACACCTAAAACTAATACAATGTTATATGTCAATTACCTGTTGTTGTTGTTGTTGTTGTTGTTGTTGTTGTTGTTTTAATCCATTAATGTTGTTTAATCATTTAAAACATGATCCCACACCAGCACTCTCTTGACCCTAGATTGCCTGTCTAGAACACTCTAGATTTTAAATTCATCATTGTTTCCCTTATTGTATTTCCTAAGTGAGATATGTCTTTCTTAACCATGTATATTAGAATAGAATATCTAAAGTTGGGTGGGAAACCCTATAGGAAGGGAAAGGAAAGAAAAAAAATGTTAAGGAAAAGAAAATAATACTGCACTGAATTACAATTAGCAAAGAAGTGTCTGACTTAATTTTCTATGTATTTAGAAATATAGAGCATATATTTCCGGAGAGTGTTTTGTATTTACAGCATGTCTGTCTAGTTATACGGCTGCAATATAATTGTTTTCCTGCTGAGAATTATGGCAGTGAAGTTACTCTGGGTCCTATTACAGCTAATTATAGTCTTGCTCTGGAATTTAAGAGCTCCCCTGCAAAGCTCCCTGCTCTCCAGTTATACACAATGGACCTGGAGAGCACTCTGATTCTACACGTGATTGTCATTCTCAGGCTCCCGCTAGAAATATGACATTTGGATGTTTAAGGGTATAAATTACCAGAAATGAGTCCAAGTTTATTAGAATAATTCTGACTTTCAATCATATGAAAAAGGAACACCATTGTGTAAAGAAAAAAACATATATATATATATTTCAAACTAGGTCCAGAGAATGACAGCTACCGATTCTCTCTGGTCTGATGTCTACAAAGATGCAAGGGTGTGAGGTGGGTACACAGCTGCTCTGGGCTATCATAGTTTGAGCAGAAGCATGTAAGTTCACCACAACAAAGGTAAAAAAACTCTCTCTTTAATTGATAAACTTCCATGGGGCTCAGAGTTGAAAGACCAGAGTTGTTTCTAGCAATGTCACTTACTACCCTAGGGATATTTTAACAAAACATTCAACTTATTGAAATTTCATTTTTCGGGGCACCTGGGTGGCTCAGCGGCTGAGCATCTGCCTTCAGCTTAGGTCGTGATCCCAGGGTCCTGGAATCGAGTCCCGGCAAGGCTCTCCACAGGGAGTCTGCTTCTCCCTCTGCCTCTGTCTCTGCCTCTGACTCTGTGTCACTTCTGAAATCAATAAAATCTTACAAAAGAAAGAAGGAAATAAAGAGAGAAAGAAAGAAATAGAGAAAGAAAGAAAAAGAAAGAAAGAAAGAAAGAAAGAAAGAAAGAAAGAAAGAGAAAGAAAGAAAGAAAGAGAAAGAAAGAAAGAGAAAGAAAGAAAGAAAGAAAGAAAGAAAGAAAGAAAGAAAGAACGAACGAACGAGCTTGGCTCAGTGTCTCCCTCATAGAAAGACGTTAATAGCCTTTCTCTTCTGCATTCATATTATACTGAATTATTGAATCTTTTTTATCGTATTACCAGAGGGCTATTTGCACACGCAAAACATTGACTGACTAAGATCATCCCTTCTATTTTTATGGTTGTGATCATTGATTTTTTTTCACCAAAAATTGAAAGATTTTTGTTTAAAAAAATCAAACAGTGCACAAAAAGTTTCGTGGATTTTAGAAACAAAGCAAAGAAGCTAAATTCAGAACTTTTGATCTTGAAAGGGTCTGTTTTACTGTCTTCCCTAGAGCACATCAGAAGAGGAATGAAGGGATAAAGAAGTTGGAAATTTTTACCTCGAAAAATCCTCTGTGGCAGGGAGAGATATTTCTCCCCTCATTTTTCTAATCCATACCTTTATAACATTTATTTCTTAATTTTATCAAAGTAGTTTTTTGTGTGACTTAGAAGGTGAAGAAGACCACGGGGCTTAGACATGGAATAAGCTGTTCCCCACTCAGCCTTGCTGTCCCCCAATTCTATTATTATTTATTGACTTACTACTACGCAAGATGATGCTCTAGCTCTCCAAAACCTTCTCTTCCTATACCAGTCCCTCCTCTCAACCTTTCAGTGAAATCATATAATACTTTTTAGGTTAATCAATATGAGTGTTCACCTAATTTTGGCTCCAATTATTTGTTCATAGCTGTGCCACACAGTGTTTCATATCCCTTTCTGATATAAAATTTGTATTTTCAGGAGTTGGTAACAGCTGCTTTCATTTGTTTGCTTAGCTTTTTACAGAGTATTTCCAACTCTGCCCCCAGATCTTTCATCCTCAATAGAACTGAACATATCAGTAAATCTATCCAATTCACTGTTCGCTTGTTTTTTCTCTTGGATATATGGCTCCTGAACCCCCCCACCCTCACCCCTCCCTCTAAATTCTAATCTCAGCTGGTTCTTTTCCCAGCTTGTTATATGGCTGGTGCCCTGTTTCATTTTCCTTCTCCATCATCTGAGAATTCTTCACTCCTGTGTTGAATTCCCTGCTTCATTTCTGTTTCTTGATTTACTCTTTCATTTGGGGGAGCATGCTTTCCAATAGCTTCCTGACAAAGAGTTCTTGGTAGATAAATTTTTTGAGAACTTGCTTCACTAAAAATATTGCTGCTTTACATGTTCACTTGTGGTCTCATTGGGTATACAATTCTAGGTTGTCAACCACTTTTTTTTTTTGCATTGTTTTATTTTATTCAAAATCAATTAATTAACATATATTATTGGTTTCAGAGGTAGAAATCAGTGATTCATCAGTCCTATATAAACACCCAGTGATCATTACAACATGTGCTCTCCTTAATGTCCATCACCCAGTTACCCCATCCCCCATCCCCTTCCGCTCCAGTGACCCTCCATTTGTTTCCTGTGACTGAGTCTTTTATGATTTGTCTCCCTCTCTGATTTCATCTTGTTTTATTTTTCCTCTCTTCTCCAACCACTTTTGCTGAGAATTTTAAAATTATTATTCTATTGCCATCTAACTTGCAATTATGTTGGTGAACAGTTTTAACCCAAAATGTTCCCAATTCCTTCATGGAAGCTGAGAAAACGTCCACTAATCCTCTCTGTTCTAAAGCCTGTATGTATGTCTGGCAATTGTTACGCTTGACACTCAGGGGAACTTCGAATCTGGAATGTTAGGCATACTTGTTTTATGGACAACCTTTTTATGTTTCTTTCTTACTTCCTCCCCTCAATTTATCTGTTTTCCCATTTGGAGTTTGTTGATGTCAGATGTTAGTCCTCTTACACAAATTCTCTGTTTATAAATCTTCTTTCATATTTTCTATCTCTTTTTGTCCTAGTTTATGGGAAAATCCCATAGCTGTATCTCAAAAAAACTCTTTTATTGAAATAATAATTTCTGCTATGCAATTTTATTTTTATTTTTTTTTAATTTTATTTATTTATGATAGTCACATAGAGAGAGAGAGAGGCAGAGACACAGGCAGAGGGAGAAGCAGGCTCCATGCACCGGGAGCCCGACGTGGGATTCGATCCCGGGTCTCCAGGATCGCGCCCTGGGCCAAAGGCAGGCGCCAAACCGCTGCGCCACCCAGGGATCCCTGCTATGCAATTTTAAACTTGCATTACTTTTTTCTTCTTTGAAGTTTTCTTTATTTTTTAAATGGTTGTTTAATGATCACCGTTCCTTTTCTTTTCCAAGAATTTTAGTTATGATTGGGTTTATTTAGGTGTTATTCTGCTCTCTTACCATATCTCTGTTTTCCCTTACATTCCTTTTTTTATATTATTTTGTTTCATGTGTTTGTGTCTGGCTGACCTTGGTTTTTTAGCCATACTTAAGAGATAAGTATAAAAAAGCTGATAGAAAACTATGTGTGACTGAGCAGAGCATTAAAGGGTGAATGAGCAAGGGCCTTGAATTTCCTTGGGGGACCTCTTGATGTCAGTACCACTTTATTTTTTTCATACACAAGTTTTTCCAAGAGAAAGTCTCCAGTCTCCTGCCTGTATCACATAAGGCTGGTGCCAGCATTCTGGAAACCTAATGGTAGGAGAGTGGTAGAAATTCTCACGTTTTCACCTATGCAGACATTCTTCTGTATTCAAGGTGCCTGAGGTCCCAGGGGTAGAGAGCCTTTCTGAATTAAAAGCTTAAATCTCTTTCCTTCCTAGCTGGGAGGAATGAAGATCTTATGACCTGTCATAAATGTTCCTTATTCAGACTTGCCATCAGCCCCCTCATTTTAGCCCCATTCTGAATGACAAGCTTGAGGGATCCATGGTGCTGCTAATTCCAGACTTTCTGGAATTCTTCAGCTTAAATCACATGCTTCCCACTGTAGCCTATGTGGCAGAGAGGTTATAGCATTCTCCACTCTGCTAAATCATTTACTACTCATTTGTCTACTTTCCATCTTCCAAACTATGCAAAGATCACTGAAATCCCTGTTCCTGTTGCCATTGTTTTGGGGATTTAAATCTTGTTTATACCTTGTGTCAGCTCAGGCCCTTTGAGAAGCAGGTGACAAGATAGAATCAGACTTGCAAGCAATGAGAGGAAATATCTGTACAGGGTAAGGGAGAGGGAGAAATGGAGCCAGAGTAGGTAGGGAGAGCCTTTGAACTGTGCTGGCATACTGGCACCTCTGAAAGAAGAGAGGGAGGCAGCAGGAGTGGGTAAGAAGAGCACAGACCATGCGCTGTTCTAACAGAGCCTTGGCCAGGCTGCTGGGGAACCCACAGGTGGAGAAGCCCACAGGTGAAGTCCTGCACTGGGCATAAATGGCCTGGCTCCACTTCCTTCACCACCCTCAGTCATGGCTGGGGAGCATCCCAGCAGGAATGTGATCTGAGCGTAAATGACACAGTGGATCTGAAAGTACAACATCCGGTACCTGTTGGCCAGAGACACTGTTCACACCAGGTCCTCTGAAGGGAGATCCGGGTGGTGCACCTCCTTTGCCACTATATTCAGTTATATTTGTATTTGCCTTATTTAGTCATATTTGTGTGATTTTTTTTTTTTTTGGAAATAACAGAGGTAAGTCCTAATGTTCAATCTATTCCATTGAAAGCCATTCAACTTTCTAAAGAGCTGTTGAAGTTGGCAAGTGACAGGTAACTCACCTGAAATCACAATATGGCTCCAACAGCAGTATAATTACCCTAGCCCAGCTAATGGCATATACTATCCAGCCAGCTCTCTAAAATTATATGCAAAGGTCCCATGAAAAAACCTTACTGAGAAAGCTTTTCCTCTAATGAGAAAACAATTTTATCATAATACTGATATGTTATTGGTAATTTGCATTTTCTCCTAGCCATTTCAGTATGAGAAGACAAAGAAAGGAAGCTCTTTGGGGTCTAGAGTAAAACTTTGGTTTTCTGAATATGCAACCATGCTATATATTTCAAGGTCCAGTGGGCTAACTGTGTCCTACCCCTGACCCCAAATTCAAATGCTGAACTCCTAGCCCTCAGTGTGATGGTGTTAGGAGGCAGGCCCTTGGGGTGATTAGATCATGAGGGCGGAACCCTAGTGAATGGGATAGTGTCCTTATAAAGAGACCTCAGAAATTTCTCTAGCCCTCTTTCTGCCCTGTGAGGATACAACAGGGTCAGTAGTCTGCAACCCAGAAGAAGGCCCACACCAGAACCCCATCAAGCTAACACCTGATCTTAGACTTCCCACCTCCAGAACAAGGAGAAGTAAATTTCTGTTATTTTTCAATGGTGCTTTGTTATAGCAGCCCTAACTGACTGAGATAAAGAGCTTGGATTCCTCTGTTACCTCTGAATAATAAGTGTTCTTCACTGTAACATATGAGATGAAATAGTTTTTATTTTTAGTTCTATGAGCAAAAAAATTAAAAAAATACAGATAAAGCAGAACCTTTAACTGTTACATTTATGTTGACCTCCCACCTTTCCCCGCCAACTAGCAAATATAATCTCTGAGACCATTTTTTAGTGTATGTGGGAGCGTGTCTGACTTTCTGTATGTAAATATGTATCTCTTGATAGATATATACTCATACACAAACATATATATTATTGTTTCCCTGATCTTTTTTAATATCAGTTCTATCTACTATAAGCATTTTTCTCTTTCTATATGACAATAAGCTTTGGAAATCTTGATATGTCACTGCATAGAGATTTACCTCATTCTTCTATTTCTTGCATAATATTCCTCCACTTGTGTTTATTCTAACATAGATCATTTAACTGAGAACATTAAAGATGTTCATAGAAATTAAATAAATATTGGTGCCATGTATAAATGAATCAATGAATATAAAAAAATGTTCGATACTATTCTGAAAAGATGAACTTCATTGTTTTTGTCAGCTGAACTGATATTAAAAATACTAGCAATATCACTGGATTCATAGGCCAGATCTTTTGTTTCTATTTCCTGTCATGGAACCAGAGAATTACAAAATAGTAATAGTAACAGAGCAGAATGGAATTCAACAGATCTTGTAGTCAGAAGTCAATGGTTCAAATCTTGGATCTTCTGGGACCTAATGACAAGAACTTAAGCATGTCACATCTTTCCTGCATGTCAATTTCCACATTTGTCATGGATAATAGACTCCAAATTCAAATGAAAGATAGTACGCAATAGCCTGTATAAACTACAGCACAGTATGAATGTTAGTTTTTATTACCTCCTAAAGTGCCATATTGATAAGTAAATAGTTGAGTTATGAAAATATTTGATTCAGCCTGGACCACAGCTGAATCAGTGCTTTCTGCCTCCACACTTCTGATCCTCTTTGCCCCCCATCTTGATATGCTCTACTCCCTAAGTGGCCACACTGCAACACAGCACTCCAGGTCTTACCAACATGAAATGTCAATGAGATTTCCAGATTAAAATATTAAAAATGTATGAAGAACTACTGTCATGCAAAGAAGCTAATAATACTCACAATTTTTTATAAGTGAGCTGTTCATTTCAATAGCAACATGTATTACTATAATCAGTAAAAATGATTCTAATACCTCCTATTGGTGCACACAACAGGAAACAGGCATTTTAATATCTATCTCAATTTTTACGTGCTAAAGTACAACTGTGTTTATTCTACCAACATATTGCTCTAGTTTTTAAAAAGATATGAAACATACTGCACCAGCTGTAAGCCAATTTATTATATGGAAGTTGCACAGTTACATAATTTTCTTTAAATGCCAGCTAATGTTCGGCAGGAAAGGGAGGCATTTGCTCTATGAAACGTTCAGATGTTTTAACCTTCTTTTTTTTTTCTTCTCTCCTGCTTTGTCTCTGCCCACCCTGCCAACTTGGGAGCAATAGTCTATCATCCTGTCAGCCCCCTGCTGGAGTGAAGCACATCTGTTACAAGATGCTAACTTCAACCCACAGCGGGCCAAACACAGTGCTGCTTTTGGCTATAGACTTAGCCCCAACAGGCAACCACCAATTCCACATTATGCAGCACTTCATACCAATGATAATCACCGACATTTTTCATAGCATTTAGACACGCATTCTTAGGGGTTCAGAGCTTGGATTTTGGAATTACAATTCTTACTCAGATAAGATATCAAACTTCTCTGTGCCTCAGTTTCTTCATAAGGTTTTGAGGAGCAGTAAATGAGACAATTCATTTCATTCCTTTTGTGCAGAGCTTGGCACACAGATAGGATTTATTCACATGAGCTAAGACTAATATAATAGCTATTTAAGCCTCAAACCAGCCCTGTGAAAAAAAAAAGGGGGAAGCCCCCCGACATTTTACAGGTAAGAAGACAGACTTTGAATGGCTAACTGGCCTACAATAGGGCCTTCCCACCAGCAGCTGGCAGGGACTGAACAGACTCAAAGCCAGATTTGCTCTTTCTAGATTTATGCTTTTCTTACTCAAAAGGGCCAGTTCTCCAAGAAAGAGCAAAAGTGAAGAGTGAAGAATGATAAAGAAAAGAAGGAAACAAAATAGAGATCAGATTGATTTCAGGACACCACCCTGCCTAATCACCTTTTCCTCCACACAGCTAATTTTGTGAGCTTCTATCTATTATCTACTACTTACCACCAGAAATATGGTGGGAGACAGGGCAAATCAATATACTCACATTCACAGGGTGCAAATGTCCTGGGGAGACAGGACAGATAACCAACCAGAATCAAACAAAGAAGGCAAATTCAGATAGTGATAAATGCTGTGGATGTGTAATAAGAACAGTGTAATGCGACCTTGAGCTCAGGACTGAACATTAGGAAGGAGAGGCAGCATGGTATGAGTTGAGGGCATGGGTGCCAGAGCTAGACTATCTGGGTCTAAATCCTGGCTTTATCCCATAGCAGCTGTGTGACCCTGGGCAAGTGACTCAACCTCTCTGTGCCTCAGGGTCCTTAGATGATTGTGAAGGCTTAAAAAAGTGAATATATATAAAGGGTTAAGACAGTGCCTGGTATACAGCACGTGTTCTATAAGTGACAGCTAAGGGAAGAAATCCAGCTGGGAAGGTGTGGATGAAGAGTACTCTGGGTATAAGAAATAGCAATTGCAGGGATCCCCGGGTTGCTCAGTGGTTTGGTGCCTGCCTTCAGCCCAGGGCGTGATCCTGGAGTCCCAGGATTGAGTCCCACGTCGGGCTCTCTGCATGGAGCCTCCTTTTCCCTCTGTCTGTGTCTCTGCCTCTCTCTCCCTCTCTCTGCGTATCTCATGAATAAATAAATAGAATCTTAAAAAAAAAGAAAAGAAAAAAGAAATAGCAATTGCCAAGGCTGTAGTGAAGGCCCAGGCTTGAGGTTTTTGAGAAAGAGAAGGAAGGCCAGTGTGTTGTAGAGCAGTGAGCAACAGAGAGAGTAGTGGCTGATGAGGTCTACAAAACATCCACAGGAGAATGTTAAAAGTAGTTTGCTTATCTGAAATTAAGGGTCTGGAAAAATCACTACTTAATGTCCATTTATCTTTGAGACCCTTTGAAGATAACTCCGTAGTTCACCTACCAAGAGTAAATACGTAGGCTCAGATTCACATGTCCCCAGTGAGCAAGAGTCAGCATGCACCAACCACCTTCTTCACCTCCATGGCAACCAATCTAGGAATTAGTAGATAGAGGGAGTCCTGCTTCTTGAGCACCAAGCTTCTCAGGGTGTTGGCAGTTTGACCACAGGGAAGAAAATGAGTGACCTTGGTGGCACAAGAAGCAGCCTGCCCAGGTTCTGCTGAAACCAGCTCCTCACATAGGCTAAGACTAGTAGCATCCACATAATCTGTACTGCATACAGATTATGCAGGGAACTCATGGGTCTACTTATCCTGAGGACTTGTCAGAACAAGACCTGTATGGGTCTAATCCAGTCTTGGTGAGCCAGCTGGGTGATCTCGGGCCTAACCTGTAAAAAGAAGAAAGATTACAGTACATCTCTCACAGATCGTGGTGAATATTTAAAGAGATAAAGCAGAGAGCCTGGCACAGAAAATTGTTCAATAAATGCTAGTGATCATGATTTGAGATGATCACTTCTTGCTTTCAGCTCAAAACAATCTGGAAATCAAGATCTGAGAGCTAATTCATATTTTTGACTGCTGAATGACAACATACCCTTCTGAGCTGGCATAAGAATGTAATTTGGGCAGTATTCAGCCCCCAAAAAATGAAGTATTAAAGTCAATACCTCATGTATCAGGGGAGGCCCTCAGGAAAGATGGGCCAAGGAGGGTGTGTATTGCCATGGAAAGACCATGAGCTCCAATCTCATTCACACTTGGACTCACATCCAAATCCCTATTTTGTTATATTTTATGATTTTGTGGATCAGAAATTTGAGCATGGCTTAACTGGATGATCCTTATGTTCCATGTGGCATCAACTGGGCTACCCAGGGCTATTCAGCTGGCAGCTGGACTGATCTAGAGCTCCAAGAAGGTCCACAAAAGCTTCACTCGCATACTTGGTCTCTTGATGACTACACTGTATATAGTCACAGGATGTGTTCACTTGAACAGTCCAGCAAAACTAGTGGGAGTTCTTACATGATAGCCCTGGGCTCCCTGACACCAAGACAAATGCTGTTAATCCTCTGGCTTCAAGACTAGGCTCTCCTTCATGTCCCTTTCACCATACTCTAGTAGTTGAAGTGATCACAGGCCAGCCCAGGTTCAAGGGAAGGGGGAATGCTTCTTGATAGGAAGATAATCAAAGAATTTGTGGCTATCTTTAATCTGCCACAGTTCCTAACATTGAAGGATAACTTTGAAGGATAGTCAATTGGACTGAAAAGCTGTTATCTCCATGGAATAGCCATTCTCCAGCCCCTTATTTCTTCCTCTCCCTATGTCTATAGCACCTTCTCTATTAGGACTCACCCAGTATGCAATGACAGGTGTAAGACATCCTGCTAACTGACATGCAAAATGATATTTTGCACAGCACCCTGATTGTGCCATTCATCCAAGAATACTCAAGTCTTCTGCAAACAATAATTAAGCCTCTGTACCCCCGTAATGCTCCATTATCTTCTCTTTATAGATGAAGAAGCACTGAGCCCAAGAGATGAATTTGTCAAGGTCACAGGAGTTAGTGACTGAGCTGAGAAGGAACCCACTGCATCAGCAGCTTGGTCAGCGCCTACAGTCTGCGCTGCCAGCGGTGGCAGAGCTAGAAATATGGGGGAAGCCCCACCCACCTGTTTCCCCGGTGGCTCAGTCTCACCTTGCCCCTCAACAGTGTTACTGTCCTTGCTTACGATGGTAGCTTTGAATCCAAGCCTCCTCAAAGCCAGATGGAGACCGTTGAGAGAGCTGGAGAATCTGCACATTCCTCACTTCACATCCAACATCTCCAATCACTCAGGAAGTCATGCACGATTACAGAGAGGCAGCGAGCGAAGCAAGGTACAGGAGTTGTGCTTTCACTCTTCACTGAGCATAGCTCATTTGCTTTGCTGTCAGATAGCAAGAAATTCCAGAGCAAGGAGACAAAAAAATATGGGTGGGGAGGAAGGGAAATGAGAGAGAGTGACTGTAAATGATATGCCACATTCAGAATATATCATTTAGCTTTTGGCAAACGATTGACTCCTTCCTGATCTTTGTCAAATCTTATAAAGCAAGTGCTATGCCAGCTGCTAAGGCTTGCTTGAGTCATTTAACTCTTTGGATAAGTTGGAATGAGAACAGACACAACACCTTTTATGAGTGGACCTTCTTACTGCCAGCCCCATCCCCTGGCCCTCATCCTAGACCTGCAACATTATCATCATTTTTAGTTTGATCTTTCTAACCACCCCTACCCCAGCCACTCTATTTTACTAGTTCCAGTTTAATATCAGAATTGCAGACTTTTACAAAGTAGGACTTCGAAGAGATCTCAAAAGTTACCTAGTTTAATAGCTTCACGTGATAGGTAGGGAAACTGAGGCATCACTATAGTGTGATTTGAATATTGTGTGAACTTGGACCCATTATTTAACCTCTGAGTCTTAGTCTTCTCCTCTATATGATGTGGATAACAAATAGCACTCATCTGCTCTCGGGCCATGGTGAGAACTAAATAGAAATCAGGCACATAAAACATTTGCAGCTGTGAACTATTTTATAGAAGAAAACATTTGCCCAAGGTCACTCAGCAAGTCAATGATGGAGTTGGGCCTAAGACCCAAGCCTTTTAATTTCCACTTCAAGGATTCGTTCAATAAATATTTACTGTGAGACTACCATGTTCCAAGCACTGTCATGAGCACAGAAAACTAAGTGATGAACGTGACAGTCTTGGTTACTGCTCTCACTGGAGTTTACAACGTAGGGGACGATGGGATTTACATTTATTACAGCTGCAATAAGAGTCATGCAGGACAAGTGGAGGGTGCCATAGAAGTGAATGAGAGCAAGACAACCTGGCAAGGGGAGTGAGGGAAGACTTCCCTAAGGAAGAGACATTTAAGCTGTGACTGAAAGGTGAGCAGACTTTGGACAGAAGAGAGAGGGCCATGAGGCAGGTAGGAAGAGGGAGAGAGGTGGCCTCAGAACTGAAAAAGAATGGCTGCATGTAGTAGGGGAGGTGGGTAGGGGAATAGGGTAACTAGATGATGGGCACTAAGGAGGGCACATGATGAGATGAGCACTGGGTGTTATACTATATGTTGGTAAATTGAATTTCAATTTTAAAAAATAGGGACACCTGGGTGGCTCAGCAGTTTAGCACCTGCCTTTGGCCCAGGGCATGATCCTGGAGTCCCGGGATCGAGTCCCACATCGGGCTCCTTTCATGGAGCCCTGCTTCTTCCTCTGCCTATGTCTCTGCCTCTCTCTCTCTCATAAATAAATAAAGTCTTTAAAATAAAATAAATAAATTTTAAAAAATAAAATACGAAAAAAAAGAATGGTTGCATTTGGAACATATATATCCCACTGTCAGAGGTCTTTCCCTGTCTCCAGCATCCCCTTTGACCCTGTTTCTGCCAATAGGAAAAAAAGCCCCCTTCCTGATGCCTCTTGGAAGTCTTGTGTCAGGGATGAGCAGGAGATAAAGTCACAACCCTCTGCTGCCGTCTGCTGCCCCATATTTCCCAATGTAACCGAGCTCCATGGCTAAAACTCTTCACTTACTTAAAAAATAAATCAGGGGGAGGGGAGGGAGTGAGGTAATGAGAATTTGTTTGCATTAATATGTTCCTCTCTCTGTCTTGTTTTACTGCTCTGATCTCTAGGTGGCAAATTGGAGAGTCAGCTAGTTACTTAGGAGCAGAGAGAAGAGAGAGATGTATTTTCTGCCCAGAGTCCACTGAAATTATACCAGTGAACTATTCTTTAAAAAGAAGGGCAGGGCACAGGATTCCTGTAAATGAACAGCTTTTACTCTGTCTTCAGCTCATTTCTCACTTCTCTTTGCTCCTCTGTCAATCAGTGTGGGACCCAGGAAATTGAACAAAATCCCCTACCCCTGGACAAGCAGAGCAGGACTGACTCTATTTTGGGCTGCACCCGCCTTGTGCTGACCTGCTTATTACTTAGGGCACTGCCCCGCCCTAGTCAGAGACCAGGACACACCCTAACTGGAAATCGGGCTCAGCGGACCAGCATGACTGTGCAACTTTCTGTGTATCTCATGGGCCACTGGCCCCTATAAAGTTGCTAAACCTCTTCGTCTCGGGGTCCAAGTCCCTGCTCCGCTGCGTCGGGTATACTTGGTCCCAGGCTCGAGCTTGTAAATAAACCCTCGTGTGATTGCATCGGTGTCGGCTCCTTGGTGGTTGCTCGGATTCGCGATCTTGGGCACAACATGTGTCCCACATGGTCCTGTTTCTTATCAGGTCCTGCCTCTGCTTAACTTTCTATTTGGACTGTTTCTTTTTCTTTTTTATCTTAACACAGAAAAGAGGAAAGCTATCCTCGGTAAACTCAGGTGCAGCCCTAGTGATGGATTTGTCCTGGATCAAGAATCAGTATTTGGGAAACTGGAAGAGTTTATTCACTGACCTAAGTGAGCAGTTTATTTTCTCAAAGGGATATGCACTTACCTTATGCTCCAGTTTTAGAGACCATCATTAGGAAAGATACTGAAGTCTTACTCATACCTCACCACTACCAAGAAAGTTCTGATAAATAACTCTAATTCATATGGCCCTGGGGATACAAGGAAGGATGAGGCATAGAACTATGCACTATTATCAGTTGCTTCAAGGGTCATACGAACCAGTCAAGGAAGTTGAATAATTACAATCATGATAATAAATAATATTTACTATGTCCTGCACCAGGCAATATGGCAAGAAATGTATACACATTAACTCATTTAGTCCTTCCAACAATGTATTTGTCCTGTTTTACAAATAAAAAAGTGTTTCAGAAAAGTTAAATAATATGCCTAAGATCATGTAGATAGAACTGAAAATGAAATCCATGCTGTGTAATTCCAAAACCTATGCACACAATAGTGTCAGAATAGATAAAACAGTGAAACATTGTATGGTCCACACAATTCAGAGAATCAGTAGGGTGGGGTATGGGGTTTAGGAAAGTTGTACAAAGGAAGCTCTGACTTTGAAGAATGAGGAGGTGTTAGAACAGGCTCTAGCAACCTCCGTATTATTGACATGTTGGTCCAAATAATTATTTGTGGTGGGCGGCTGTCCTGTGCATCAGAGAATGTTTAGCAGCATCCCTGGCCTCTATCCACTAAATGCCAGTAGAAATCCCCAAATGTAACAACCAAAAAAGTCTGGAGACATTGCCAACTATGCCTTGGGGGCAAAGCTCCTCACAGTTGAGAGCCACTACCCTAGAGAAAGTTAGGGAGCCCAGAGGTCATGGGGGACCCTGAGGGAGGGAGCCCATGCAAAGTGAGGGGATGTCAGCTGGACCTCAGCTTTCATGTTAAAGTTGAGAAAAAATCAATGTGGAATTTGGAACCAGATTGTAAAAGGCTTTAAATGCCAGGTTAAGGAATTGGGGAGCTGGAAGCAGGTACAAATTTTTGTTTTGAGGAATAAAGAAAGCATATACCCCATACTTCCTATGCATCCACCCCCAGCTTCTGTGCTGTCCTCTGAGTATGCCAAGCACACTCTGGCCTCAGAGCTTTTGCATCTGCTATTTCCTCTTCCCAAGATTGCCTTCTCTCTGTAGAGCCTCTCTCTCTCACTGCTGTCATGTCTGTTTTCAAACATCACTTTATGAGGAAGACCGGCTCCATCTGTAACTCTCTGTCACCTTACTCTGCTGAAGTTCCTTCCATATACCTGCTTTTCCTGTGTACCAGACTCACCATATCATCAACTGATGTGTTTATCGTGGTTCTGCCCACCTCCCCTATTAGGACGTCAGCTCCATGAGGGCAAGCGTGGGCACTACTTGAATCCCCAGCACCAAGAATGATTCCTGGCACATAGTATGTACTCAATAAATACTTGTTTAATTAGTGAATTTATGTTCAAGGGAGTGTTTTATGAAGGGTGTTTCCTTAGAAGCCAGGCATCCTTGGGTCTAATCTGTGAAGCGAAGATCTTGAACAAGATGAGAGATTCAAAGGATGGTTTGAGTTTTCTCTGAATCCAATTAACTAGAGTGGGGAGGAGGGATCTGTTAAAGTGTTAGACACCTGTTGCCCAGTTTAGAGTCTAGTAGGCGGAGTTCCTAGATGGTAGAACCCAGAAGCAGCCTCTTAACACATTCCAAAGTTCATAAGGCATGTGGCAGCTCTAATATTCTCTGAGACATTACTCTTTCTGTTTAACTTCACTTCTTAGGAAGACATGAATCAGGTACTCAGTGATTAATAAACACAGGATTATAATATAGAACATTCTGAGCTTCCACATGAGTGTCCCTCTGGCTTATAGAAATATAAATGCTCACAGTTTGCTTATATAGAGCTTAAAGTTTCCCAGCTCTTTACTATATCCACAACATTTCACATTCTCAATTTTTTTTTGATCCTTATAACAACCTTCAAGAACTATAGACTGACAGGAATTTCCTCTATTTTGTCAGTTGACTAAATATATGAAATATATTTAGTTAAGTAGGTTTATCTACATTTTCAGATTAGCCAATGGAAAGATATTGTGTAGCACTGTGGTTAAATTCTCATGCTATGGCCTGAATGTCCTATTCAACTACTTGCTCCATGCTCTTGAATAAATTACCTAATTTACCTAAGCCCCCATTTCCCTCTCAGCAAAATGGAGATAACAATAACTCCCTTAGGGTTTAAGTGTCATAATTTACATAGAATGTGCATGGCCTGACACACAGAATTCAACAAATGCCAACTAGTATAAATGGTAATTAGGGTTCGGAGTTTAATAAAAACAGGAAGAATGTCTCATTGTAATCTTGGTGCTTATGGATGGCATAACAGTAATTCAATATATACCTGCTCAACCAAATATTCAAGGAATGAATGATAGAGGTTAAATGATTTCCCAGTGGGCAGCCCACGTGGCTCAGCGGTTTAGCACCGCCTTTGGCCTGGTATGTGATCCTGGAGTCCCAGGATCGAGTCCCGCATTGTGCGTGGAGCCTGCTTCTCCCTCTGCCTGTGTCTCTGCCTCTCTCTGTGTCTCTCATGAATAAATAAATAAAATCTTTAAATTAAAAAAATGATTTCCCAGGATCATATGTTTGGTAAATAACAGAGCAAGACCCAACCTCCTGTTTTCTAACAACAGGTCCAATGTTCCTTATACTACAGCGGTCCTCCAGCCTTCTTAACTGAGTGAAGAGGTGAGGGCAACAATTTATCTCTGAGATAATGGTGCAAGCACGGTCTGAGAAAGGTTTCTAATCGTGAATGTGGAACTGTGAAATTTGTCTATGAAGAAAATGCACTGGACCCAGTAGGCCAATCTAGGCTTTGTCCTTATCATCCTATCTTCCTCCTTGATGCCTGGGTGCCAGGAGCTGTGCATGAAACAACAGCAGATGCTCCCTTCCAATTAAAAGATGCTGTCTCTGTCTGCATGCCCCTCTGGTTCAGAAGTGGATTTGAAACGTGAATAGCTAGCATGTTCTGATCTAAACATGAAGAGAGATTTGGGTAATAGTAATTGTACTGTCACATGAGGTTAGTAAATCCCCATCCTTCTTTCCAAACCACTACCACAGCCAACTTTTCCACCCCCACCTCTTAGTAGAGAATACATGCACTTGGACCCTAATGCATTTTCAACCACTTCTGATATGAAAAATGCATTCCCCAAACTCCTTAGTTTATGGTTGGTGTCAAATCTGCCTTGAACAGCAACCACTAATCAATGTTAATTTATTGATAGTTCAAGAGCTAATTTCTTTGTAGCCACAATGAATCATGCAACAAACTTTATAGTACTCCTAACTCAATTTAAATGTGATCATTATTTTGAAAGAAAAAACATGAAGAATGCAGAATCAATGCATATTTCGGAGTGCAAGGAATTGGGTTTTCTTAACAACAAAAACTTGTTTGTGATCTAGACACCTGGAATATTAAAATTGAAAGAGACTTTAGAAACAATCTGATCCAACCCTCTCAATTGTGAAAATTGAGGCCAGAGGGAGAGATGAAAGACTTGCTCAGGGCCAAGCAACTTCCTTTTCTAGAGGTAGCATTGTGTCTTCCTGGCCTGCCCCTCACAGATATGTTTCTAAACAAATTCTAACATACACACCAGGAAGCTCTATTTAATACAATTGTCAAGTGGCAAGCATAGAGGGCTATTAGAGTTGATTAGAAGATAACAAGATGGCCCAGGAGTTGACCCTCTGCTGCCTCCTGGAGAGATGCTCTAGCCCAGGAGATTGCAGGTGGAGGGAAATTTGCCAAGTCAGAGTGTGAGGGGGGAACAGAACTGCAAGTCAGATGGCAAAGATTAGAAGCACATGATAAAGCTTCTCTATTAACTTAAGCGATTGGACATACTCAATCAGGAATCCCAGCTCTATCAGTTATAGATTATCAGTGACATCAGGCACTTACATATGAAGCTGTCCTGGGCACTCAATGCCAAACTCTGGAAGATAAGAATTGGAAATCCAAATGCTTAAAGCCCAGCCTTCTGTGGCTGTGAGATACTGGCAGAGAAGCTTGGAAGATCGCCATGCTCACACACACACACACACACACACACACACACGCACACACACACAGTAGCAATGGTAATTCTTATTAGCTTTTGGAAAACATCCTCAGAGTAAAGATGCACAGGACCTCTCAAAAGTCTTTCTCTTAATCTATTCTGTTGAACCTTCTTCCAAGGTGAAACAACAAGGGAACAGTAGGATCAGAGATTCTAGATGGAGCTAAATCAGTTACACTGGGGTATTGTAGAACAGTGGCCTCTGTTTGTTGAGGGCACTGATGAACAACTTGCTCCTTACCTAGCCCTAGGATATGATTTCAGGATAAAATATCACAGTGCTGCCTCCATGGTGTTATTTCTCAAAATGTCCTGATAGTAACATTTTTAAGGTTTAAAATACAAGACTAATTTTTTAGTTGATATTGTTCTCTTTAATAAGATAGTAGTACAGAGCAGAGAAAGAGCAACAGAAACATCAGCTGAATGTTACTGAGCTCTTACCATGCACCAAGTACTGTGCTAAGTGCCAGGCAGGTACTCTTATTGAATTTTTCCTACCATGTGACAGGTGTCATTATTCTCTCCAGTTTACAAATGAGAAAACTGAAGGTAAGCAGTCACTCCAAATTCTCCCAGGGGATGGATTGCAAAGCTAAATCTAATGCCAGATGAGTCTGGCTCCAAAGCTCTTGAGAGTCAAGAAACCTGTTTTACTTTTGTAGTTTATTTAAAAATTAATTTACAGTAAATTCCCTTTTTTGCTGTAAAATTCTAGGAATTTTAACACATGTATAGATTTTCATAACCACAGCAATATGAATACAGAACAGTTTCATCACCCCTAAAACTTTCAGCTATCCCTTTGTTGTCACATATTATTCCTAATCCTAACCTGTGACAACCAGAGATCTGTTCTCCTTCATTGTAATTTTGTCTCTTCAAGAATGGCATGTAAGGAAGAAATCTAGGTTTCCATTAAAAGATGAATGGATAAGGAAGAAAGATACACACACGCACAGGAATATTACTCAGCCATAAAAAGAGTGACATCTTGACATTTGCAACAATATAGACCTAGAGGATATAATGTTAAGTGAAATAAGTCAGATGGAGAAAGACAAATTCCATATTATTTCTCTCATATGTGGAATTTGTGAAATGAAACAAACAAATAAATAAATAAAGATTTTTAAAAACCAGACTCTTAAATATAGAGGACAAACAGTGGTTTCGCAGAGGGGAGGTGGGTGGAGGGATGGGTGAAATAGTTAAAGTTAAAGGTGAAATAGTAAAAGTACACTTATAATGGGCACTGAGTAATGCATAGAATTATTGACACATTGTATTGTATACTTTAATGTAATACTGAATGTTAACTATACTTCAATAAAAAAATTAGAGAAGAATGTTATAGAAATGAAATGATATAACATGTAACCTTTGAGCCCAGCTTTCACCCAAGCAGGATGCCTTTGAGATCAATCCACATTGTTGTATTTATCACTAGTTTGTTAATTGCTGCACTGTATTCCACTGTACGGATATACTAGTTTGTTTACTCATTCACTCACTAAAGGGCTTTGAATTGCTTCCAATTTTGAGTAATTATGAATAAAGCTGCCATAAACATTCATGAGGAGGTTTTCGTGTGAACACAGTTTTCATTTCTCTATGGTAAATACTCAAGAGTAGGACTGATGGGTCATATGATTAACTTGTAAGAAAACTGCCAAACTGTTTTCCAAATGACTGATTATTTTTCACTACCACAAGCAATGTAAGACAGTTCTGGTTGCTCTCGTTGCCATTTGATATTTTTCAGTATTTTAATTTTAGTTATTCTAACAGGTGTGTGATTCTCTATCACATTGGAGTTTTAATTCGTTTCCTCAATGACTAATGATGTTGAACATCTCTTCATTTGTTTATTTGCCATTTGTATGTCCCCTTTGGTAAAGTTTAAGTCCTTCACTCTTTTTAAAATTTGTTTTCCTTTTCTTTTTTTTTTTTTTCTTAACTGTTGAGTTATGAGAGTTCTTCATATATTATGGATACAAGTCTTGGGCCAAATGTGTGTTTTGCAAACATTTCTCCCAAATCTCTAGCCTGTGTTTTCATTCTTGAAAGTATCTTTCATAGAGTAAAAAGGTTTGCATTTTTATGAA
The DNA here is from genome assembly GCF_053574225.1 of Canis aureus. Classification (NCBI taxonomy): domain Eukaryota; kingdom Metazoa; phylum Chordata; class Mammalia; order Carnivora; family Canidae; genus Canis; species Canis aureus. The sequence goes on from NC_135614.1 coordinate 56,079,433, forward strand.
ATAAAAATTACCATTTTTTAGCGGGTCATACTTTTGATGTCAGATCTAAGAACTCTTTGACTAACTCCAGGTCTGGAAGAATTTTTTTGTGTATTTTCTTGTAATTTTTTTTTTTTTTTTAGTTTACATTGTATATTTAGATTGATGATGTCATTGTGATTTAACTATTGTATAAGGTGTGAGGCTTAGGTCAAGAGTCATTTTTATTTCATATGAATGTTCAGTTGCTTCAACACCATTTACTGCAGAGATTATACGTTCTCCATTCAATTGCTTTTGCACCCTTGTAAAAACTTAATTGACCAAAGAGTGAAATGAAGAGCAATTGGTAACTGGCATGAGATTTCTTTCTGGATGATGAACGTCTTTAAAAGGTTAGGATGATGATCAGACAACTTTGTAAACATTCCAAAAGCACTAAATTGGGAGTTTGAATGAATGGATTTTGTAGTATGCAAATTATATCTTGATAAACCTACTAATTAAAGACAATAAATTAGCCATGGTAGTGTGGGTCTACTTCTGGACTCTATGCCATTACATCAGCCTATATATCTATTCTTTCTCTAATACCACACTCTCAATTACTGATACTTTCTAGGTGGTCTTAAAACAGGTGGTATGATTCCTCCAACTTCACTTTTCTTTGTCAAAATTGTTTTAGCTTTTCTAGTTCTCTTTCTTTCCATATAACTTTTAGAATTAGCTTGCCAATACGTATAAAAAGTCTTTTATGATTTTCATAGAATTATATTAAACTATAACTGAATTTGGACAAAATTGACACATTTATTATATTGAGTTCTTCAAACCATGAAAACATGTCTTCATTTATTTGGATCTTTCATTTCTTTCATCTACACTTCTTGGGGTAGTTTTCTGCAAAGAGACCCTAAACATGTTTTCTTGTATTAATACATACATATTCCATTTTTGAGAACCATTGTAAATGCTGTTTTTAAAATTTGTCTATTGTCCATGGCTAGTATATAGAAATTCAATTAATTTTTATGCATTCACTTATATTCTATGACCTTGTTAAATTCATTTATTTAGTTCTAAGAGTTGTTTTTATAAATTCCTTGGGATGTTTGCTATAGACAATCATGCTGTCTGCAAATAGAAACAGTCTTATTTCTTTTTTTTTTTTAACAGTCTTATTTCTTTCCCTCCCTTCTATCCTTCTATTCTGAGCCCTAAGACTTTCTTTTTGTGGATTATTTTTTTCCTCCAGGTAAACTTTTTGAAATGAATTCTTGATAAAAATTTAGGAGAGAGAAAATGAGAATGTTGGGTGCAGTTTTAATTGTACTAGGCTTTATACCTTCTAGAAATATATTAAACAGCTTTAATGCTATCAACTACTGGCTCAGATCAATTCACTGCATATTTATTCAGTTCCTATTGTGTGCAGATATTTTAACTATAGGGAAGCAAAATATAAGAGCCAAGTCTTTCACCACAAGCTTACAGTGTTTTAAGGGAGACAGACAGCTATATGGATCATGTCAGTGCAATGCCCTAAGTATTAATGATGTACATAGGCAAATGGGAATAAATGAGAGAAATATTTATTTGGCTTGGGCTTACTATAATGGATGGGGTGACCAGATTACCCTTGTCCAAGCCACCACCATCTGCCAGTTGGACAACAGCAACAGTCTTCTAATTTAGTTACATATCTCTAGTCTTGCTCTGTTGACAATGGTTATTAGGGAGGGCACTTGTGATGAGCATTGAGTGTTGTGTGTAAGTGATGAATCTATACCTGATAAATTTATCTACACCTTTAGATAAATTCTATGCTTGAAACTAGTATTACACTGTATGTTAACTAACTGGAATTTAAATAAAAACTTGGGGGTAAACCATCTTCATTGAGATATAATTCATACACCATAGAATTCATCCACTTTAAGTACACAATTCAGTGACACATTATATACACATTATATGATATATACCATCATCACAAACTATTTTAGGACATTTTGATCATGTCAGAAAGAAATCCTTCTTCCCTCAACCATAATCACCCAAACTCCTATTTCCCTCAGCTCAAGGCAACCACTCATCTACCTTCTATCTCTACAGATTTGTCTATTTTGGATATTTCATATACATATAACCATATAATACATGGTCCTTTGAAACTGGTTTCTTTTACTTAATATTTTCCAAGTTCATATGTGTTCTATCATGTGCCAACATTACATTTATTTTTATTGCCAAATAATATTTTGTTGTATATGTATACCACATTTTATATATCCATTCATCATGTGATGAACATTTGGGTTATTTCTACTTTTGGGGGGTATCATGAAAAACATTGTGTAAACGTTTGTGTGGCCGTGTTTTCAATTTTCTTGAGTATATTCTTAGAAGTGGGATTGCTGAAACAAATGGTACCTCTACATTTAACACTTGAGAAGCTGCCAGACTCTTTTTCCAAAGTGGCTGCACCATTTTACATTTTCATCAGCAATGCATGAGGATTCCAATTTTTTCACATCCTATCCAACACTTGTTATTATCTATGTTTTTTTTATTATAACCATCCTAGTCAGTGTGAAGTGGTTGTCTCATTGAGGTTTTGATTTACCTTTCTCTTGGGGATAATGATACTGAGCATTTTTTCCTGTTCTTATTGGCCATCTGTATATCTTTGAAGGAATGTATATTCATGTCTATTGCCCATTTTTAAAATTAGTTGTTTTTATGTTGCAGAGTTATAAAGTTTCTTGCACCTGCCTTTCCCTCTGCTCATGGTACTTTTCCTCTCAGCTCTATCCATAGCCATCCCACCCCAATATTCAGTTTTTCGCTCAAATGCCATTTCAGAAAGGCATCACAACTTATCTTCTTCCTTCATAGAAATGATCACTTTCTGTAAACATTTTTTATATCTTGCTTATTGGTTTACTTCTTATCTGTCTCTCTAATAAAATGCAAATCTCATAAGAGGAAGGACCTTGTTCAAGCTTTCCACCAGTCTTTTCTATGGTAGGTCTTCAGTAAATATGTATTAAATTGTATAAATACATGAATGAATGAGTGAATTAATGAATAAACAGCCAAGTCATTCTGGAGTAGGTGGAAGTTGAGATAAGTCCATAAAAAACCTAAACAAGACTCACTGTCATCTCTGAGTTAACTACACCTTGAACGGAACCATTTTACAAATCCCTCAAGAACAAGATCTATAGTTGGTCAAAGACAACATCAAAAGAGAAGTTAATGTCTGTTGTATTTAATAACATGATCAAAAGCATACATTAGTAAATTGGAGATTAGTAGCTAGGCATAGCAACTTTTATTAGTCAAAAAGTAATAAAGTTTCATTTCTCTTTTGCCTGCTTTTCAGACTGTATTCTGAGCCCACCATATCTCTGGTTGTAGTTTTTCAGCTTCATATTTGTGAATCAAATCAAATGGTTTCTGGGCTGAATTGTGGTGCCAACTTCGAGGCATTCCTTGCTACCAAGACCAGCTGTCACATGAGCAAAATGCAGCCCACTTCCAACTGGCACATAACAATGCTTAACAGCTAGACTGAGTAATACTCCTGCACAGGCAGCTGGACCGTGGTGGAATTTTGCAGTACTTTTTTCCCTCCCTGACCCAACTCTTACAGGGAAACAACATGGTATTTACCCTCTTGCCTTAATTCCTTTCAGGACTTCTATCCCAAGTGTTTATGCTGCTTGTCAAAATTCACCATTAATGGAAAGACAGTTGCAGCATAGCATGGAACAGAATGGACTTTGGAGTCATATGGTCATATGGTCTTGGTGGCAAATCACAATTCTGCTCCTTACCAGATGTTTGACCTTGCGCAAGGAACTTACTCTCTAGTCAGATTCCTTATTCATGAAATGGAGAATATATATCATATCTGAGTTGTTGGAAGACATTATTCATGCTCTCATTCAACTAATACTTACAGAGTGGCTGTAAATAATACTGTAGTTGCTATGTTCTAAGAGTGCATCATAGGCCAAGCATCGTTCTTTTATCCTCAAGCCATTTTAAGACCTAGGCATTATCATTATCATGTCCATTTTACAAATGAGGAAACAGAGTCCAAAAGATATGAAATAACTTCCTAAAGTACATGGTTAATCAGTGGCAAAGAGAATTTAAACCTGCATCCAGTCTTCATCCTTAAGGAACATCCTATGTTCCATGGGAGTAAGGGTTTTTGCATATTCTATGCACTGCAAATTCCATAGTACTGAGAATCAACGTCTATTGGTCAAGTTGTTCCAGCACATAGTGATACTCCATAAATACATGCTGGAGGAATTCATAGACATCTCTACAACTGTACAACAGGCACTACACTAGACATCGAGAATATTGCATCACACAGTGAAGGTTTGGTCTCTGTCCTCCTGTAGTTTATAGTCTAGTGGTTATTAACTAAGATCATGTCTATAAAGCACCTCGCACAGTATCTAGCATATAGTACCTAAAAAAACCCAACCATGCTATTGCTATATTTTATAAGACACTATTTTTTCTTTACTCAACCCAAACTCAAATACCCATATTCTCATGCACAATAAGAGAATAACTTTTATAATTAATAATATTCGAGCATTCATTTTTAGGAGCTGTCATAATTTATTCTTGTTCTTCTCAAAGGTATTTACTGAACATATACTCTGAGCTAAAAATTACCAATTCTATAAAAATCCACAGAAATCTGTCAGAGAACTTGGTCTCATTCACTTGGCTACTTTCTTCCATGATTCCATCAGCTCTGGCTGAAGATTAAGGAGAGGTGTATCTCAATACCCAGCAACCCAGCTGTTGTATATAGTGCCTTTCAGGAAATCCAAGAGCAGATCAGACCTGTTTTTAATCCTTTTCTTCTCAAACTAGAAGAGGAGACAGTACCCAGGGAGGTGGATATGAATGAAAAGAACTGTGGGATTGGGTGGCTGTGAGCACAAATAGCCTAGAACAGAGAGTAGGCTGGCCCAAAGCAGGAAAAGTCTGTCTTCAGCATCTCTCTATCTTCTCTTCCAAACTGGCAAGCTTTAAGAGGCTGACCCGAGGAATCAGGTTTAGATTTGCCATGTGGGGCTCCTAGCAAAAGATGCAGAAACCTTCACAGACAAAACTTCCTAATAACTAGAAATGAACCCAAGTGAAGCAGTGAGCCACCTGACCAACAGATGCAGGATGACACTTCTCTGAGATATTTTTGTTTTCTTAAGATTTTATATATTTGAGAGAGAGAAAGAGAGAGAGCTTGAGTGAGAGAGAGAGAGAGCTTGAGTGAGAGAGTAGGAGCAGAAGGGCAGATGGAGTGGAAGAAGCAGGCTCCCCACTGAGCAGGGACCCTGAAATTATGACCTGAGCTGAAGGCAGACACTTAACTAACAGATATTTTTGTAGGGATGGTAGTATCCCGCCCTATCTGCATTCAGGGACTTTTTAGAGATGAGCTTCTAATATTCCATCTATCTTTGGATATGTTTCCTCAAAAAGCTATTTTTTTCTGACTTTCTTCACCTTTCCATACCTGTAAGAGTTGGCAGTTCATCAGGGCACCTCCTTCTTTCACATCCATACCAAACATTCCCTTCTGCATACCTTTCTTTCCTTGTCCCAATACAGAATACAAGCCATGGTTAACTGCCATGTGTACTCTCTCTTTTTAGATGATATTTGCATTTTTATAAAGTTTTTCCAGTTATGAGGAAGCACAAAGTATTTTTCTCTACTGGAGATGGAAGCAGAGCATCAAGAAAAGAAAAAGAGTTTGGAGTAACAGAGGGGTGTTCCACTGCCTAATTTTGCTGCACAGAGGTAGAGAAGAAACAGGCTCATTGCCATTGACTAGAAAAAAGAGAAACGTAATGAGAAAAATCTGAAACTTTTTCTTGTGGATGGTCAAATTATTTTCTGCCAAACTAGTTTTTGTGGGCTTTTATATTTTGCTTTGCATTTTCTGATACTGATACTAAAAACCACACTTCATGCCAAATTAAGTAATAAAATATCATTATATTTAAATTTGCAAATCTTTTACAACAATCTTTTGAGAAAATTACTACTACTACTGCCACTACTCTCCCATCTTAAGAGTAAATGACACTCAGAGAGGTCAAGTAAGTTGCCCAAAGCCACTTGTCAATCAGAGACAGAATTTAAAACCAAGGAGTCTATCCTAAAGTTTGACCTACTAGCACATGCTTGTGGTCAGGAGAATTCTAAGTAGGTACCCAATATTGCCAGCCCTCTGCTGCTCATACGTCATCTCACAGTTATTTAATTGAACACTTATCTAAGTATTGCTATGAAGGGACTTGGCAGTTGTAATTAAATTTCCAAATCAGTTGTCTTTGAGACAGGGAAATTATCCAGGTGGACCTGACCTAGCTACCTGAGTCCTTTAAAAGCAAAGAATTTTCTCCAGCTGGTCACAGGGGATTCGTGCACTCTAGCTCACCTGAAAGAAAGCAGAGTACCTTCAGGGCCACATGGAAAATAACCATGAGAAGCAAGAGTGGTCCCTGGTTGACAACCAGCAAGGGAACAGGGGCCTATGTCCTACAATCTCAGGAACTGAATTCTGCCAACAACATGAATGAGATTAAAGGAGAACTCTGGGCTCTAGGTGAGAGTTCATCCTACCTGGCCCCCTTTTTTCAGCCTTGTGAGACTTTAGGCAGAGAATCCAGCTAAGCCAGCCTCAGTCTTCTGAATTGCAGAAGCTAAGAAGTCATACATGGTGTTGTTTTCAACCACTAAGGGTGTGGTAATTTGTTGTGTAGTGATAGAAAACTAATTCAGTGCTTCCTGTAGAAATTTGGGACACCTAAAAGATTTCAATAGAAAAAAATAAATATCACCCATTATCTCAACATAAGAGGTAACCATACTAAAAAAAAAAAGAGAGAGAGAGAGAGAGAGAGAGAGAGAACCATACTGACATTTTTGTGTATTTGTTTCTAGAATTTACAGATTTGTGTTCAATATTGGCAACAAACTGTTAATAAATGTTGTTCTCCTTTCATTTTCTATTTTGTTAATCAGCATTTTAACAAGAGTATTTTTTATGTTATCAAATATTACTTAAATTTTAACTTCTAGTAATTACTATACTCTATGCGTATATAAAAATTTATTTGACCGTGTACTTTGGAAGCAGACTGTTTTCATATTTCTTTTATAATAAACTTCATTGAGAAAATCATTCTTTACATAAATCTTTGCGTTCTTCTCTTTTATCTTTAAGACAGATTCCTAGAAGTGCTATCGATGAATCAAAGAGCTTTTGAATTCCTTCACCATCTTAACACAAATTGTCTGTTTGCTTCTAGAGTGTTGCAGAAATACTGTCCTTACTAGCAGTGTGTCAAACTACTCACCTCACAAGCTCTCATCCCCTGTATATTATCACTTTTAAGAAATCTTGGCAAATCTGACAGGAAAATGTGGCATATTTTTTTCTTTTCTTCTATTCATACTTTTATTAGCCATTTATGCTTTTTAAAAAAGATTTATTTATTTATTAGAGAGATAGAGCTCGCATGCATGTGGGTGGGAGGGGCAGAGGGAGAGAATCTTCAAGCAGACTCCTCAAACTGTGTAGAGTTCACAGCAGGGCTTGCTGTGTGTGATTGTGTGATGACCCAGGAGATCGTGATCCATGAGATTACGACCTGAGCCAAAACCAAGAGTCAGACGCCTAACCTACTGAGCCACCCAGGTGCCCCATCATTTTACTTTTAATTAAAGACTTATTTTCTCACACTCTTTACTCATTCTTGTTTTCTTGTGTATTTTTTGTGAGTATTTTTGTAGTTGATTAGTAAGATTTCTTTATAAGCTCAGGAAGTTAACCAAGTTTTTCTTTCAAATATTTTCCTCAGATTGTCATTTCCTTTTTTATTTAGATTTATGACTTACAGTAGCTTTTTGTTCCCTCATATACAAACTCTCATCTCTTACCTTTGTGAATTTTTCCACTGTTTTTAGAGAAAAATGATTGCCTATCATGGTATCAAATACTGACATGTGTTTTCTTCCACATTTAAACTGTTCTCATTTTTATTTTTAACTTAACTGTAATCAATCCAGTGTGAAGTAAAGCTTCCCATCCAGTGATGAGGTATCTGACTAATGACTATCAGGAAAACCATGAACTATGCCTTGCTCAGGTCTCTTCCATGGTCCCAACACAGACATACACACACCTTACATGCTGCAAAAATGTCTTTTGAATTGACGTGGATTAGACTGATTCAAATGGTATCTCAGAAGCACCATGGACATGGACACATGATCCCAGGATCCTCATATTGATTAACATGCTTCGGTATAATCTTGTATCCCGTAGTAAACTCACTGGATAGCAGTGGGAGAAAACAGCTTTAATAAAATCATTTATTCCAGCTCTCCCAACTCAGTGGCAGATGCTTCTGGTTCCAGACCTCTTTCCTCCTGCCAAATTTGTCAGATGAAGCTGCAGACGTGGGGGTCTGTTGCCATTTCAGGATCAAAAGGCACACTTCCACCTGCTGTCATACGTCTGATCCTAAACAGGCACCAGGTGATTGGATATGACAGACATCACATCCAACAGAGAAATAATTTCCAATCACCTGAGGACTATCCCCTCCCCTTCACCTCATGTTCACACCAGATAGAATCTAGAGCTTACCTCAGGCAAAATCTCTGCGGTAGTGTCTTTTTCCAGGTGACGTACATTCCTAACCAAATGTACGTAGATTACTAATGTTAAAGCACAAACAACTACCTTTAAAATGGGTATTATGCTGAGTGAAGTAAGTCAGTAGAAGAAGGACAAACACTGTATGGTCTCACTGATACGGGGAATATAAAAAATCGTGAAAGGGAATAAAGGGGAAAGGATAGAAAATGACTGGGAAATATTAGAAAGGGAGACAGAACATGAGAGACTCCTAACTCTGGGAAACGAACAAGGGGTAGTGGAAGGGGAGGTGAGCTGGGTGTGGGAGTGACCGGGTGATGGGCACTGAGGGGGGCACTTGACGGGATGAGCACCAGGTGTTATGCTAAATGTTGGCAAATCGAACTCCAATAAAAAATATATATATACAAAAATAAAGAGATACCATTTCACACCCACTAGGAGGCCTATAATCAAATAATAAATAAATAAATAAATAAATACATACATACATACATACATAAATAAATACATAAATAAATACAACAACAAAAAAAATAAAATGGGAAAACTGTTGAAAACTTCTTAGCCAGTGACCCCTTGGTAGTCCTTTTGTAATTTATTAGCCTAGTTCAGACCATGTGACTTCCTGAAAGTCAATGTTCTTAGATAATATCAGTTGAGCCTGGTCCTATTTTGGGAGAAAGATGGTACACAGACTACACACCTTTTTTTAAAAAAAGAAAAAGATTTTATTTATTTACTTGAGAAAGAGAGCATGGGGAGGGGCAGAAGGAGGGATAAGCAGACTCCTGGGGAGCCCAAGATGGGACCCAACCCCAGGACTCTAAGATCATGACCTGAGTTGAAGTCAGATGCTTAACCAACTGAGCCACCAGGCACCCCACACTTTTTTTTTCAAATAAAGCATATCACCTCTACATGGTAGAAAATAATTGAGCTGTATCCTATCCTTTGATGAGTTATTTCATAGTCCAATTTTCAACTATCTTGCAAATGTTCATGATATTTTGACCATGTAAGTCAAAACTCACTTAAGTCAATGTTCTGGTTCCCACCCCAAAATTTGGTAGCGTAAAACAACCATTTTATTATGTTCATGGATTCTGTAGGCTGGAAATTCAGTCAGTGCACAGTGGAGATAGCTTGTCTCTGTTCCATGATGTCTAGGAATTCAACAGAGAAGACTAGGATGGCTGTGGGTGACTCCTATATCAAAGCCTGAAATCATCCAGAGGTTCTTCACTCATATATGTCGCGCACCTCAACTGGAATGACATAAAGAGCTAGGGGCTTACTGGGCATCTCATTATATGCACAGAATCTCCAGACTCTTCTTGTGGTCTTTCATTGTGGCAACTCCAGCAGGCAGCCTCAAGCAAACTGGATTCCTTACATGGTTGCTCAGAGCTCCACTTGCAAATGTTTCAGTGAACAAGACAGAAGCTACATGATCATTTATGACCCATGCTCAAAAATCACATGGCATTACTTCTACCACAATCTACAGGTTAAAATTCAGCCAGACTCAATGGGATCTAAATCCCATCTCTTGATGAAGGCCATGTCAGAATTTGTAGCCATGTTTACAGGCTGCCACAGAATAGCCCCTGAGACAACAATTCAAGTGCAAGAATTCAGAGCAACTTAACCAGCAGAGTAGTCCCATGGGCAAGTAAGGCTCAATCTCAAAGACAACTATGTGATACATAGTAGAATATGCCTCACTATTATCCCAACTGTGAAGCAGGGTTGAGGAGCCATTTATCTACTAACCCCTTGCAGTAATTGGCAGAGAGTTCCTTGTGGGGAGGTAGTGATAACCTCCTGACATTTTCAGAGGGTTTCCACTGCCAGAGTAGTCCCCTGCCAAAGTGGCAAGTATTTGAAGTTGGAATTTATGGGGTTGATATGCACAGTAATGTTGAGAGCTGAGTAGATATGTATGTTGGACATGAACAGGGTCTGCTATAGGACATTAATCATACTTTAATTACACTGCTAATTATCTAGACAAGAAATTCAGATGGGTTGATGTATCCCCTGGCCTAAACTATGACCTCCTTCAGGGCAAGAGCTGGGTCTTTTTCATTTTATGTCATAAGCATCTATAGTGGAAACTTGCAATTAGGAACCCTACCCCCACCAAATTATGACAGACTAAAATAAAGACTGCATCCATATTTTAAGTTCAAATCCCTCTCCAAAAAATTCCCCAGATTTTCTTACTATCTAATCTTTTGCTAACTTGGAAGCCTCTAAGTTTGCACACATATAGTCTAATGCTGTCTTTTTCATACTGTACTCTAAGACTTTATGCCTGCTTCTCCTCCTATATTTACTCACTCAGTAAATGGCTCCATCATCTATTCAGTCCCCATGTAAAAACTCTTGATTCACCTTTTACCTCATTTCTCCCCAGAACCCTCCACATGCATGTTTGCCACATCTATCTCTTTGGAGTCACCATCTCCCATTTTGCTATGTCTTTTTGTTACTGCTTCTAGATCAAATGCTCATCATCTCTTGCTAGACTATTGCTACAACTACCTGATTGGTCTTATTGCCTCAAATGTATCCTGAAAATTCAATGTATTAAAGCATTCCCCAACTTAAAACCCTTTAGTTGTTCCAATATCAGGTGAAAATAAATGCTCTTAGCTTTCAATTCTCAGCCAATATAAAGTAAAACATGTAGGTTTTCAAATTCATCCCCCGTCATATCTATAAAACCCACCTAGTTCATCTAAACATTTTGCAAAGCCTCAAAACCTCCCAAACTCATGCTCTGTGTTTGGGTCATTTCTCACTATTCTCTCTCCCCAGAATATCCTCTATGTCAGTCTCCATCTGACAGAGTTTCAACTATACTTAAACGTCTAGTAGATGCCACTTTCTCTATTAGAATAACTACACCACTAATCCTAGTTTAACTAACCATTCAGCATTAGTTAAAAGTACCATATATCCTCAATTCTAAGACACTACAAATTACATGATGCCTTATAGATTTACCACTACATTCTTATAAGTGGTAAGAAACTAAATGGCCTTTGCAAATTTTAGAATCATTAAATGTGAAAAAACTAAAGCATCTTAGAATGTTGGAAATTGTAGGGATTCAGAGCATGTCACCCAAAAATATACTGCCTTGGTATATTGGCTATTTTTAAGTTAAAAGCACTTAAAAAACAGCAGATACAAAATGTGTACTCCAAACTTCTTTTTGTTCTTCTTGAAAGCAGGAGATATAACTCCCATGTGAAAGATGCCTTCCCTGTACCAGGAAGAAAAAAGACATGGGTATCACTAAAGATGGAGAACAGAGGTCATGAGAAATCTGTACAAACAAACCACATTAAATTAACCTTTATTTTTCTAGTTTTCCACAATTAAGTGCACTAGCCCAAACCCCTTCGTGTTGTCACGATTTACTACTTTTTGTCCAATCTGGCATATAAACTTTGGACCCTAACTGCTTCTTTGGGTCTTTACTTTTCTTGTGAAGTCTCTCCTATGTACATGCAAAAATTACTTTTAAAATTTTTGTAAGCTTTTCTCCTGTTAACCTCTCTTTTGTCAATCCCAGCTAGAGACCCTAAATATAGAAAAAAAATGTACTTCCCTTATGAAATATAGTCACTGCTTCTTCTTCTATATTCCCAGAATTCCTTTATGGCCAGCCATACCTCCAATTGGAAGTCGTATGCATGCTCTGAGAAAGCCAGACTTCTAAATGAAATTTCTTGAAATGTCTTTCAATATTTTTATTGCCATCGAGTATTCTAGGTTAACTCAAAACAGATAACCAGCCACATTCCTCAAATTACAGAGGACAAAAGAAGACGGTGGGTCAGAATTTCAAACCAGACTATAATTGGTGTTCAGATAAACCTGAGAATAAGGTGCTCCTGGAATAGGTCAGCATGGGAGAAGGGGCAGTGAAGACCTCAGAGAAAAGAATCCTGAGGAAGCATCCCAAAGAGTGACTGTTATTATCTTTCGAGACGATGAGTCAGGTTCTGCCACAGAGGAGACCATGGAAACGCTCAGGAAAAAGCAAGGTTTAATATATTTACAGTTCCTGGAGACCAAAGACACAGCACACCTCATGGGGACCCATGGGAAAGACACTGAAGTGATCAGAAAGCAGAAGATAGGAATAAGGAGAATGGTCAGGCCACAGCCTTTATTGGAGTTTCTCTGGGAAAGGCAAGGCAGGACAGGGTTTGAGTAGTTTCAGTAAGATTTCGGCTATAGGGGTAGCACCTACTTGTCTTGTACATGATCACAGATGCACCTCCTGGTGTGCATGGGCCACATAGATGATGTATGGCTCTGGATTAGTTAGTCTGCATATCAAAGACTGGGCTCTTTGTTGTCCCAGGAAAATAGTAAATTGGCTAGCGCAGGGAGTGGTATTCTCTCCACAGCCAGAAAGATTTTCAAAAATGTCAAAACATCATAACACAGAGGGGAAAAAAATGTGCTCCCCTGAACACACACGCGCACACACACACACACACACACACACACACATTACATTGACCCAGACTGAACAGCAGACTTGCCACCTGAGAGTCTGGCTCTCACCAAACTCCAATCCATTCTTTGCTCCACTACTCCTCTGTGCCCTCTTATAGGGCAAGAACTGTAGTATAAATGAAAAAACTAGATTACTAACAATCCAACAACTATGCTGTGGGAACTCCCTCTGGAGGAGTGGTCATACAAAGGGGTGAAAACTTTCCTATTAACTGAAGAAAGATAAAAGTAGGTACACTCTGTGGCCTGGGGGAATTAAGTTGTTCCAAGGCAGTGGTGGCCTTGGGGCTCAATGATACAATAGAAGTTGACAGTGGTGCAGGCAGTAGAAGGACAGAAAACTAATCAACTTAATAAATAATAGAGATCATGAAAAAGAAGAATGTCAGAAGCAGAGCACACCATAAATTGGGATATACCTATAAATGTGACACATATATTCAGATAGACAAGTTCATGGATGATATATTGTAATACTTTATTCATTATGGTTAGGAACAAAAATACATCAGTAGCCACTGTATGTTTTCAGTCATTCATTCATGTATACTCAATCTCTTACTCAAAATGCTATTACCTAGGGCGTCAAAATTTGAGCATCAAACTTAACAAAGGAGGTATAAGAACTATACTCTGAAAACTATAGAACATTGATGAAAGAAACTGAAGACACAAACAAATGGAAATATATTCCATGCTCACAGACTGGAAGAACAAATATTGTTAAAATGTCCATACTATGCAAAGCAATGTAATGCAATTCCTATCAAAATACCAACAGCAGGGCTGCCTGGGTGGCTCATTTAGTTAAGTGTCTGTCTTTGACTCAGGTCATGATCTCAGGGTCCAGGGATGGAACCCTGCATTGGGAATCCCTGTTCAGCGGGGAGTCTGCCTCTCCCTCTGACCCTCCTCCTTGCTTGTTCTTTCTGTCTCAAATAAATAAATAAAAATCTTTTTAAAAATACCGACAGCATTTTTCACAGAACTAGAACAAATAATCCTAAAATTTGGATGGAACCACAAAAGACCCCGACCGAACGCTAGCCAAAGCAATATTGAAAAAGAATAAAACTAGAAGTTTCACAATCTCAGATTTCAAGACATGCTACAAAACTGTAGTAATCAAAACAATATTGCACTGGCACAAAAACAGACACATAGATCAGTGAACAGAATAGAGACCCTATAAATAAACCCATGATTCTATGGTCAATTAACCTTTGACAAAGGAGACAAGGATATACAATGGGAAAAAGATAGTCTCTTCAAGAAATGGTGTTGGGAAAACTGGACAGCTACATGCAAAAGAATTAAATGAACACTTTCTTACATCATACACAAAAATAATCTCAAAATGGATTAACAACTTAAAATGAGACCTGAAGCCATAAAAATACTAAAAGAGAACACAGGCAATAATTTCTCTGATATTAACCACAGTAATATTTTTCTAGATCTGTCTCCTGAGGCAATGGAACCAAAAGTAAAAATAAACTATTGGGACTACATCAAAATAAAAAGCTTCTGCACAGCAAAGGAAACAATCAATAAAACTAAAAGACAACCAACTGAATGAGAGAAGATATTTGCAAATGACATATCCAGTAAATGGTTTGTATCTAAAACATATAATGAACTGAAACCAAAAAAACCAATTCAACATCCCAAAACAAGTAATACAATTTAAAAATAGGCACAAGACATATACAAACATTTCTCCAAAAAAAGGTGTACAGATGGCTAAGAGACACATGAAAAGATGCTCAACATTACTCATCATCAGTGAAATGCAAATCAAAACTACAATGAGATATCACATCACATTGGTCAGAATGACTAAAATCACATAAGGAAGAAGTGCTGACAAGGATGACATTAAAAAAAAAAGGAACCATCATGCGCTATTGATGAAAATGCAAACTGGTGCAGCCACTCTGGAAAACAGTATGGAAGTTCCTCAAAAATTAAAAGTAGAATTACCATATGATCTAGTAATTCTGCTACTGGGTCTTTACGCAAAGAATATTAAAACACTAATTAAAAAAGATATATGTACCCCTATGTTAATTGCAGCCTTATTTAAAATAGTCAAATTATGGAAGCCACCCAAGTGTCCACCAAAAAAATAAATGGATAAGGAAATGTGGCATATATACACAATAGAATTTTACTCGGCTATTAAAAAAGAATGAAATCTTGCCATTTACAATGATGTGGATAGAGCTAGAAAGTATAATGCTAAATGAAATAAGTCAGTCAGAGAAAGACAAATACCATATGATTCACTCATATGTGGAATTTAAGGAGCAAAATAAATGAAGATAAAGGAAACAAACCAAAAGCAAACACTTAACTATAGAGAACAAACTCTTGGTTACCAGGATAGAGGTTGATGGGGGGAGATGGGTGACATAGGTAATGGGGATTAAAAAGTATGTTAAAGAGTATGCTTATTATGATGAGCACTGAATAATGTATACAATTGTTGAATCACTATATTGTACACCTGAAACTAATAGAACACTGTACGTTAATTGTACTAGAATTAAAATTAAAAAACTGAGTCTCAATTCTTATGGCACTCCTGGACAATAAGCAAAAACAAGATCCAGATAGGCTTAGAGAAAAGAGGAGAAGAGAAGAGAAAGGAGAAAAAGGGGTGAAAAACAGGAAAGAAAAAACTTTTAGGTAGATATTGGTGGAAATTTGGGCAGTCTGGAAGCTGAAAGTGAGATAGAAAAGAGAAGAACATTTTGGGCAGATATTGCCAACCATGTGGAGAACTGAGAGAGGCAACAAATAAAAGGAAAGGAAAGATTGTAAAAATGTTTTTATGACTTGGGAATACATATTTAGTATTTTAGTATTTTTTTCCATGAAAGTAAAAGATTTACATTAAATATGAGAATGTTTCTTACTTGTATATTTAATTTCAGATTTGTTATTTTATTTTTTATTTAAATTCAATTAGTCAACATATAGTACACATTAGTTTGAGATGTAGTATTCAATAATTTATCAGTTGCATATAACAACCAGTGTTCATCATATCATGTGGCCTCCTTGCTATTTTAGTTTTAAAATTTCAATTTGGCTTTTTCTTATACTGTCTATTTAACTGCTGAGATTTTCCATCTTTTCATTCACAAATATATTTTCCTTTACCTTATTAGTTATAGTCATAATAGCTGGTTTAAAACGTCTGCTAATTCTGACATTGGAGACATTTTCAGGTTGGCCTCTATTGATTGTCATTTCTCTTCAGGATTGGTCATGTTTTCCTATTCTTTCTATCAAATAATTTTGGATTGTATTTTGGGCATTGTAATATTATGATGTGGAGACTGAATTCTGTTACATTACTCCAAAAATTATTGACATTTTTGATTTGTTTATTTTAGGAGACAATTTTCTTGATTGGAATATAACTTCAAGCTGCATCTCTGGGGCTATGGTTCAAATCTGTTTAGTTCTTTTACTCCTACTTGAGCAGTTTGCAGTATGACAGGGATATGTGTGGTTCAGGGATAAGCCAGAGATCTGGACAAGTTTACGTAAAAAATTTTCTTTCTTCCTCCCCTTTTGAGTCTCTCTTTTCCAGGATCCCCACTACTTCTTAATGATTATGGTTGCCATGCACTCTGTCCTCTGATTCTTCAGAGGACAGATAAGGGTTCCTATCAAAGGTTTAGATGCTGCATATGGCACCAACCTTGCCTGCATTCAGGCTTGAATTCATATTAACAGGAAATTTATCCTATGTTAGTCCTTTTTTGCAAGTATCTATCACTCTTTAGAATCTGCCAGCTTTTATTTATTCTCAGACCCTTAAAGTAGCTGGGTTCTATATTTTGTCCAGAATTTATTATCTGCAGCAAAATGACTAGGATCTTACTTCACCATACTTGAACTTAATTGATTTTTGATCATTGGATCCCTTTCTTTCTTTCTTTCTTTCTTTCTTTCTTTCTTTCTTTCTTTCTTTCTTTCTTTCTTTCTTTCTAGAAAACCACATTCAGACTAGTCCTCCCCAATGACTGGGTTTTTTTTCATGCAGCAGGTTCCCAGACACATCCTTCAATTTACTGTGTGTGAGAACTTAGATTAAAACTGAGGCTTATAAATGTTTCTTAAAATGAATTAGATTTTAAAGTTGATAATAGAAATATAAACATAATTCCAATTAATGAATTTAATGGTGGAATTTATTAAGAGAAAACAAGAGCTATAATATTATTAAAGCACCAACAAGTGTCATGAACTATACTAGACCCCTAACAAGGCATTTTATTAAATCATTTTGGTTATGAACAATAGCTCATTTTGTCATTGCCCTGCAGTCCACCTCTATGATTAACGTTTGTTAATATAACAACTCTTGTTTTTTTTTTAAAGATTTATTTATTTATTTTAGAAATAGAGCATTGAGCAGGGGCAGGGGTAGATGGAAAGGGAGAGAGAGAATCCTTAAGCGGACTCCCCCTGAACACAGAGTCTGACCTGGGGTTCAATGTCAGGACCTTGAGATCCCGACCTGAGCCAAAATCAGGAGTCAGATTCTCAACTGACTGAGCCACCCTGACACCCCACAACTCTTGTTTTTTAATACTCAAATTCATAGAACTTATGTATTTCTGAATACAATGGTTTCCACTACTGTTTATATATGAAAATATTACATTTAAGTCTTGAGTACTCAAAACAACATTTTTTAAAGGTCCAAAGTTTTATTGTTTTGAATACATTCTCCAGCAGCCCCCAACTTCCCTCCCCCCCATAAACAACATTTTTAACAAAACAATCTGTGGAGGAAACTCTCAAGTTACATTCCAGTTACAAATAGTTGAACATCAGAAGCATATTTTTAATAGATGCTGATTATCATCAAAGGGAATGTTGCTAGTGCAAAGAGGCATTAGACTATTATCTTCTGTACATAAACTGTTTGCTAACAATCATATTGACAATTTGGTTATCAGGAAGTGATGTTTTAGGCATTCGATATCCTAAGTGATAATTTGTTACATG
Source organism: Canis aureus (assembly GCF_053574225.1). Classification (NCBI taxonomy): domain Eukaryota; kingdom Metazoa; phylum Chordata; class Mammalia; order Carnivora; family Canidae; genus Canis; species Canis aureus. Next base: position 56,097,704 of record NC_135614.1, read on the forward strand.
TATATGTGTGTGCTTAAATTATGTTTTTGTAAATTTAGGGTTGATGAATAATGCATTATCATTTTCCCCATTTAAAATAATAGCAAATACACTCTTGGTTAGCATTTTTGTGTAGAACACCATATTTTTCAAGAATCAGATTAGTGATTTGATGCTAAGCAGAAGACACTTTAATTATATTTTTACATGGATATACAGAGGAGTTAAATATTAGAGAAAAACATTTTCCATTTTTCAAGTGTATTCCACAAAACTGGAGCAGGATGTTAATAGGTATTCCTAAGCCTTTTCCCATCATTCTTGAAGAAGCCACAAACAGAGGTATTAATAGAAATGCAAACATTTCTGACAAAGAGGTTAAACCTTCTGTTTAATAATATAAATTGCTTTCTTGAGTAAGCTGAGGTCAAGGTTAAAAACTCAAGGACATTCTAGTTTGGTAATATATCACATATCCATACTTGTGCATATGTAACTATATTGATATGTATCTCTGATGTGTTATGTTATGGCCTGCACAGTGTTGTTTTTTTAAGATTAATTGTTTTGAGAGAGAAAGAGATTCAACATGGGGTAGAGAGAAACTCTCAAGCAGACTCCATGCTGAGCATAGAGGCCATTGTAGGGCACAGAGACCCACATGGGGCTCGATCTCACAACCCTGAGATCACAACCTGAGTGGAAATCGAGCCTGATGTTTAACCGACCGTGCCATCCAGGCACCCCAAAGCCTGAACAGTGTTTAAGAAATACCCTTCCATTTTCCTCTGTCCCAACCTGGTTGATACACTAAGTCATCTGCCTGGACCAGGTAGATGTTTGAGTTTGGGATCTCAGACGTTGCATTTGGAAGCAGAAAGTTGGGGCAGAGTACAATAGCTCAGACTGAGGGGAAGAGGGGACCTGTTTCTCTTTTGGCTCTGAATATCAGTTGAATTCTCCTGTTAATAGTTCAGCGCCTTCCCTTCCCCAAATGTTTCCTATTATAAGGACGTTCTTCTCTTTTACTATTTAATAGAGTAAAGCATTTTCCAAAACAGAAACAAATATAAAACAAAACAAAAAAAGATGAAGTTGTGAAATCAAATTGCAAGTGAACAGGATTTAAAAAAAAAAAAAAAAAACAAGCTACAACTAAAAAAGCAACTAGTTCTTTTTTGCCTTCCCATCCTTTCCCAGCCCTGTCAAATGTAAACAAACTCCCACAAAGCCTCCTGTTGAGAGATATTTTAAAAAGAGAAGAAATCAGACTTCTCTCAAGGCATCAATTAGAGTATTAGATAATTTATTTTAATAATACCTTCCCATGAGATTGTTGAGGAGATGCTTTTAAGTGTGAAGTGTGCCCCTCGAACATTTTCCTCCAGATGAATTCCCTCACTCAGCTGGTGTAATGCCATGTAGCCTCTAATGAAGGAAGGAAGGACCCACAAGTATGTATCCCAGGATCTGGACTCAGGCTATAGAAGAGTAGTACTGTCACAGAAAACTTTAACTTGATAATGTGTACAATCGTAGATTGCAGGATCGGGAGGCAGACTGGTTAGAGGGCTGAGATCTACTCAGTCATACTGTGAGATGTCCAATTTATTCCAAAAGTCACTATTGGCATGAATTGAATCTGAAACTAGAATAATTTACATTCATCATGAAAATGTGCATGTAAATACAGTTAAGTGCTTCTATCTATCACCTCATTTAAATGACCTGTTCAGTCTCGGAATTGCTATAGTGTTTCCAATTGAAAAATGCCTATAAATATTTACACATAAAGATGTCCCTCTCAGTGCTCTTTATAAAAGAAAATAACTGAAAACCACCTAATTATTCACCTTGAGGGAAATTAGTGTGCTATGATATATACACATAAGGTAATAAAGCTATGACAGTGAAGTTTTCCGAGTTTTTCTGTTTGTTTTCTGAAGAATTCTTATGAAATGGGGTGCTTAACAATACAAAATGTATTAAAAACACAATGAAAGACACCAAAGTGCAGAACCCTGGGATAAGAAAGGAGTCTGAATTTTATTCTAAGTAGGAACTATTTAAGCATGTTAAGCAGCACAATGACATGACTGAATTTGCATGTTAGAACAATTGCTGTTTCCTCTATAGCTTCTCGATTCTTTCAAATTTTCTGCAATAAAGATTAATATTTTAGTTTGTAAAAGTTAAGAACAAAACAGGATGAGAAATAAACTTCCAGTCCTTGCTTTGGAATCTATCAGATAATTCCCTAAAACAAGCCCAAACCAGGGAACAAACATCAGTTTCAGGATCCCCAAAAGAAGGCACTGCAGGGGATCTCAAACACCCCCTGGCTTGTGCTCTTCAATGCAAAGTTATTGTTGTGGTACAGACAAAATCTCTCTTGCATGCCTGTAACATGCTTAGTTGCTGTTAGGAACATGCTAAATAAACTCCTACCTATGTAAGAGCTGCTCTAATGAAGGGATGGGGAGAAAGAGCTGACCTCTAGCAACTTGGTCTCCTCTTTTGGAGCAACCAGTGCTGCTCAGTGACTCTTGTCATTCTAAGGAGGCAAAGTCTCAGTCCCATTAAAAACTGAGAGCTCTGGGACATGATGTATAGCAAGAAACTCTTGGCAACTTCCCCTGGAACACCCAATTTTGTATATGGAATAGGTTGGGTTGTATATATGGTGGTATTTGGGATAGGGAAAATATTTGGGCATGAGGAAGGTAACCCCAAATGCTCTTGACCTTTCTACCATTATGACACACTTTGCCCTAATAAAGTAGGTTGTGCTTCTCTGTATGGCTGCTTCCAAAATGGGAAGATCCTCAGATTAGAGCTAGCTGGCACTGGGTCCTGAGATAGTAGCTGTTATGTGGGGACAGTTTTTAGCATGATTCATTACACGAAGAGGGCAAGCCAAAGCCAGAATCTTTCTGGACACAGGGGCCAGTGGGAAAAAAAAAGCAAAGTTGCAAGAAATCACTGAAACTTGACAACTGTGAAGCCAGGGGAAAGAAGTATAGAGAAAAAGCACAGGCTCTGAATTCGCTGCAGGCTTTATTCTCCACTCACTTGATGACCTGGGGCAGGACATGCAGCCTCACCAGCCTTAGTTTCTACATGTACAAAATAAGGAGGATCATAACCACCTCCTAGATGGTGTGATGGTTTGGAAATACAATCTTAAACCATCTCAGGCTGTGTGTGATACATAGGAAGCTGAGGGCTCTCCACAACGTTCCCTCCTTGTACAAGAAGAAACCTGAGCGTTGGAGTCCTCGCTCACTTAATGGAACTCCCACAATTTCATTCTGCTGTTATTATTACCTTAAATAAGGAAATGCATTTTCCAAATAGTCCCTAAATCTTCAGATCCTGAATCATGAGAACACAATTATCTTTCCCAGCGTTATGAAGACAGAGAAACATATTCATACATTCTGGAAGATTTTTCAACAGAAGCTGAAGAGGAAGATTCTATTTAAACTCTCAATCAGGAAAATAAAATCACTAAAATGCTATTCTTAAGAGTCCTTTAGTTAAGTGAGATTTTACTATATTTAGCAGTTAAATACAATGAATTGTCAATGCATGAGACTCCATATACTATATATATTCAATTGATTTTTTTTTAATTTAGGGAGGGGAAGAAGGAAAGGGTTATTTTAGATATGGAAGGGTGAATTATTCAATTTCCTTAGCTGATAACATACATGATATTTCTAAATGATATATTGCTCTTCTTTTGTTTTCCCCTCCTGGCTTTGCTAATTATTTTTCAAATCTTTTCAATAAAATGCAGGTTTTATTTTATTTTATTTTAATTTTTTTTATTTATTCATGATAGTCACACAGAGAGAGAGAGAGAGGCAGAGACATAGGCAGAGGGAGAAGCAGGCTCCATGCACCGGGAACCCGACGTGGGATTCGATCCCGGGTCTCCAGGATCGTGCCCTGGGCCAAAGGCAGGCGCCAAACCGCTGCGCCACCCAGGGACCCTAAAATGCAGGCTTTAATACCCCATTCCCATCCAGCAGATCACACACATACACCCATGTTCTCCACTAGAGGACAAAATTTTCAATCAATATTTTAGCTGTGTTTTTGAAGTAAGGATGGAGAGATTAAACCCAAAGCTTAAATATAGAGAAGCACAAAATTGCAGTGGTAATGGTATTTGAATAAAACTTGGTTAAGATACCTATTTCAAGCAACACAGTTCTCAGCTGGAGCCTACATTCCGATGAAAGCTGCTTTTGGATTCTCTTTCTATGGATGGATTCCTACCTTCCATATGGCCAGCGTTCCGAATACTGAGAAGGAAGGTCTCAGGTCTCTGCAAATCCTTGTGGTTGAAGCAGTAGTTCCAAAGTGGAGAGAATGCATGAGAGAGAACACCTATTTGGGAGTCCCATGTCTGGTGACTTGTCAGATGTCCTAAATTTCATGTTTGCTGACTACAGAAAGGAAGTTTGGGAAACAGAAGCGGTCTCATGTGACTGTTCTTGCCATATTGTACCAGCCATCTGTTACTATCTGAGAAGTTCTGATTAAGGAGGGAAGCCAAAGAAAACTTCTCAGGTGTGACTCTGGAGAGTCTATTGGCCAGCCCACCTTATGCTGCTGCTGGCTTGTGTCCTCGTGGAGCAATAATCATTTCTAATTTGCTTCAGTCAATTCTACTCAATTGAGGTACATGTTCCAGAGACATAGAGAGGATAGATGGGACTCATTGTCCTAGTATTAAGTTTACTTGGATTTTGGGGGGGGGGGGGTTAAGAAAGAGAGTAAAGAAAAACATTCTGTTTTATATTAAATCAAATAGTATATGGTTGAATAAAATGCAAAAGTCTCATGAATTTTTAACATAAAAACATGTCACTACATTTTCACTCTCCTCTGCTATAAGGGAATTGGGTAAGGGTAGGAGTTTAGGAAGAAATGGTACCATACAGCAGTGCAGGGTATGGAGGAAGAGAACTGGATTGGGACTAAGGCTACGGTCAGCGCTAGCCCTGGATTGGATATTGCCTTGCTGTGTGACCTGGGACAAGTGCTGTACCTTCATTGAAGGAATTACATCACCTTCACATAAAGTTACAATAATTAAGGCAATATAGTATGGGTCCAAAGATATAGGTTAATGGGACAGGATAGTCCAGAAATAGGCCCGTACTTACATAATCAATTAATATGCAATAAAATTATTCAAGAATTTAGTGGGGGAAGGGATAATCTTTTTTTTTAATTTTTTTTTTTTATTAATGATAGTCACAGAGAGAGAGAGAGGCAGAGACATAGGCAGAGGGAGAAGCAGGCTCCATGCACCAGGAGCCTGATGTGGGATTCGATCCTGGGTCTCCAGGATCGTGCCCTGGGCCAAAGTCAGGCGTCAAACCGCTGCACCACCCAGGGATCCCCTTTGCTAAAAGTGGCTGCAAGTATTGGAGATGCAAAATAACAAATCTTAACTCTTATGTTGCACCATATGTAAAAAATTACCTTGAAATCAGTCACAGACTTAAATGGAAAAGCTAAAGTTATAACATTTCTTGAGGAAAATATAAGAAGCTTTGGGTTAGGCCAAGTGTTATGCTGTTGTTGTTTTTAAGGTAGCAAAAGGCACAAAGAGACTAGAGGTGAAAACACTGACAAATTGGGTATCATTAAGATTAATAGTTTTCCTTTTTAAAAGATGATATAAGGAAGATGAAAAGGTATGTCATAGGATGGGAAAAATAATTGAGAAACATACATATGATAAAGGACCTATTTCCAGAATATATAAAATATGTCTACAACTCAGTAAGAAGACAAAACAAGATAACTTTTCAAAAGTACGCAAAATATTTGAACAGAACCCTCACCAAAAGTTGGGCACTAAGCTCATGAGAGCATGTTAAACATTATTAGTCATCAGGGAAATGCAAATTAAAATCACAAATGAGACATCATTATATACCCCCCTACAGTTGAAAAAATGAATAGTAATAAGTGTTGGTGAAGGTGTGGACCAATTGCAATACTCATAGATTTCCAAAGGGAATGCAAAAACAGTATAATAGTATAACACTTTACCATTTTAAAAAATAAAGTTAAAACATATTACTGTATAACCCAGTAATCCTACCCCGATTTACCTTTTTAAAAAAATATATGTTTTACACAACTTTTTATGTTTATATCCATAGCAGCTTTGATCACAATAGCCAAAAACTGGCAATAATCTGAATGGCCCTCAACTGGTGAATGGATAAACAAGTTGATGTATATGCATATACTGCTTCTCAGCAAATAAAAACAAAATACTCATGAACCACTGATCCACACCAAAGCATAGGTAGAACTCAAATGCAATCTTCCAAGTGAAAGAGAGGAGACAGGACACTGTACCATTCCATCTATACAGACTCTCAGAAGAGGCAAAGTTGTGAACAAAGAAAGAAGACTGTGATGACCAGGGGCAAGAGGTTTAGGAGAGGAAATTAACTGCAGAGCTGCAGGAAGAACATTTTGAGGGTGAAGGAAATGCTCTATCCTTGATTATGTTGATAGTGACAGTATTGGATGGATTTGATGAAACCCATCAAATTGTACATTTAAAATTGGTAAACTTTACTGTGTTTAAATTATATCTCAATAAAGCAGCTTTTTAAAAGGGGGGTTAGGGATGCCTGGGTGGCTCAGCAGTTGAGCATCTGCTTTCAGCTCAGGGCATGATCTCGGGTCAGGGGATCGAGTTCTGCATCAGGCTCCCTGTGAGGAACCTTCTTCTCCTTCTGTCTATGTCTCTGCCTCTCTCTGTGTGTCTCTCATGAATAAATAAATAAAATCATTGAAAATTATAAATAAAAGGGGGTTAGATTGTAGAACTTTTAATATCCCTTCAATCCATAAAGTGTGATTTTCATGGAATATGATCCTTTTGGAAGGAGACTGACCTGTTGCCCTAGAGAAAGACATTATCCTTACTGCACTGGCCAGTAAACAAACCTATCCTGTGCTCATGAGGGGGACACAATCCATGTCTTTCAAGGCTCTGTGCTCTACTAGCATCCTTGAAAAGATGGTCTAGAACAAAGGCAATCAGTGTCTCTATATGCCAGGCACTAAAAAATTGGAGGGACCTGTTGTCTTCCAACACTAATCGCTTTATACCTCCTCTGAATTTCTGTGGTTAGAGTTCAAACCCAGGCTAAGCCAGTATGGAGCTGGAGCTATTTTACTTCATTGAGGCCTCAGTTTCCTTGACTCGTAGATTGCTATCATAATCTTTGTCTTAAAGTAATTGAGTGAGTCAAATAAGAGTGTATTTTAAAGTGCTTTTTAAGCTACAAGGAACTAGATAAATAATTACTCCCCTGTGCACTTTTTATGCTATTTCATTCTTTTACACTGTCAGGTTTGTTGTCAGATCCTTCTACTTCTTTTTTTTCCCACTGCACTTAACACAAAACTGAGCAGTTAATAAGTATTCAGTTAACATTTAATGGTTGCCTAGTGCTGGAAATAGCTAGGTATAACTGAACTTTCCAACTTCCTCTTAAAAACTTCATGGTTTCTCTTTTACTTTTCTCCTCTGATCACCTGTCCCAAATTACATTTAAGTTGTGGGGGAAAAAAAAGCTAGTCTATTTTCCTGAAAAAAATCACTTTAGATTCTGTTCCAGCACTTAACAGGTGGTTACTTTTACCTATGACAGGCCCTCAGCAAATAAAGAGCTAAGATGTTATGATGCAGGGGTGCCTGGGTGGCTCAGTGGTTGAGTAGCCTCAAGTCGTGATCCTAGGGTCCTGGCATTGAGTCCCACATCGGGCTCACTGCATGGAGCCTGCTTCTCCCTCTGCTTATGTTTCTGCTTCTCTCTGTGTGTCTCTCATGGATAAATAAATAAAATCTTTAGAAAAAAAAAAGATGTTATGATGCACTCAGTATGGTCCCCAAGAAAGGAACATGTTCCTATGAATGGTCAGCATTTGGCATGATGTTCATGTTCAATGGAGAATAAAAATGGCATATGAGAAATTAGAAGAAAATAATCATCCACTGTAGAATTCTCTCTCTCTCTCTCTTTTTTTTTTTTTTTTTTTTTTTTTTTTAGTGCTCTGATGAATCAACCCAAGAAAGCAGTCTCTTTGGTGTCTTTTCCAGGATGAATGATAGCAACATACTGTTTAGAAAGAAAGAGGTGAATTGGCCCATCTGTGTGGGTCCAGTAATGGTTGAGGTTATCATGATGATGATGATGATGATGATGATGATGATGGCTGAGAATGACAGAGTAGATTGCAGAAAATATCTCAACAGGGTAGGTTCTAAAGTCAGCATATAAAGTGAAAAAGGTCAAGTTTATCCCTGAAAAAAAATATCTTAGGAAGGTGTCACAATGGGCATCAAAATATTATGCTTAATAAGGCTTTATACATTTATGTAACAGCTTATGCAATATCCAGATTGCCCCTATGGAGCATCAAATAATGATTTAGCTTGCAATTACGGGTCATGTTTTTTTTAAAAAATAGAGAATTTTAAATTTCATATTCTCCATAAGATGCACACATTGAAAGCACATGCTCACATTAATGAACTGAACAGAAGCAGATTCCCCTCTGCCTTCACTCCTTCTTGGTTGAGATCAAAATGACAGGCAGGACTTTCTCCTTAAGCTTTCTCCCTCTCTTTCCCACAAAGACTAAATCCACCCAAGTTAAATGGGATTATGATGACACTGCTCTATCCTTAAAAGGTTTTAATTTCCTTTCTCAACTTCCCATTTCCATTTCTTATTTGATTTACCTAAATTCTCATGGAAAATACCGGACACATCTGCAGACAGCTTTTTCACATATAGGATATATCTAAACTCAATACAAAAGAAGGTCATAATAAGTCTTTTCTTGGTTACATGATTAATGTACTCTGAGGCTTAGGAAAAAGCCAGTAATTGGGAAGGTTTAAGAGTACATTGAGTGAATTCATTGCTGTCAGAGACAATTCACCATTTCACTGATAGAGCCAGCAGCAGCCCTTCTGAGAGCAAGAAATAGCCATAAATCTAAACAGGAAAATATCCGAGTTTTGCTACCATGTCACATAAAATATCTCTTCTCAGAGCTGGAGGTATTTTTCAAAACTAAGCTAGAGCCACGGCTGTGAATAAAACCAGGCTTCTTCAAGAATGAGTAATAGAGACAACATTTTATAAGATTCCAAATTTGACCTTTCTTGGAAATTCTAATATCTAGCAAGAACTTGTCTTTGAGCTCATAAACACATAATTTGTTTGCTTTTTCTCCCAAATTTTCACTAGGCTAAGATTGAATTTGGAGGAAAAGAAGTCGGACATGTGAACTGGAGAAGAACACAGTGATTCCCCTTGAACAGAGGCCATAACCAGAGGCCAGCAGACTAGATGGTCCCACAAATGTGTTTGGACGACACAGTGGTGGCCTAGGAAGAGTTTATAAAATGTTTGAGTGAATTGCTAATAAAAAGAATGGAAGTTTCACATTGAAAAATCCCTAGAGCAATTTACACATTTAATGCAATCCCTCTCAAAATACCATGGACTTTCTTCAGAGAGTTGGAACAAATCATCTTAAGAATTTTGTAGAATCAGAAAAGACCTTGAATAGCCAGGGGAGTATTAAAAAAAGAAAACCAGAGCTGGGGGCGCCACAATGCCAGATTTCAGGTTGTACTACAAAGCTGTGGTCATCAAGACAGTGTGGTACTGGCACAAAAACAGACACATAGATCAATGGAACAGAATAGAGAACCCAGAAGTCCCTCAACTTTATGGTCAACTAATATTCGACAAAGAAGGAAACACTATCCACTGGAAGAAAGACAGTCTCTTCAATAAATGGTGCTGGGAAAATTGGACAGCCACATGCAGAAGAATGAAACTAGACCATTCTCCTACACCATACACAAAGATAAACTCAAAATGGATGAAAGATCTAAACGTGAGACAAGTTTCCATCAAAATCCTAGAGAACACAGGCAACACCCTTTTCGAACTTGGCCACAGCAACTTATTGCAAGATACATCCATGAAGGCAAGAGAAACAAAAGCAAAAATGAATTACTGGACTTCATCAAGAGAAGAAGCTTCTGCACAGCAAAAGAAGCAGTCAACAAAACTAAAAGACAACCTACAGAATGGGAGAAGATATTTGCAAATGACATTTCAGATAAAGGGTTAGTATCCAAGATCTATATATAAAAAATTTATTAAACTCAACAGCAAAGAAACAAACAATCCAATCATGAAATGGGCAAAAGACATGAACAGAAATCTCACAGAGGAAGACATAGACATGGCCAACAAGCACAGGAGAAAATGCTCCGCATCACTTGCCATCAGGGAAATGCAAATCAAAACCACAATGAGATACCACCTCACACCAGTGAGGATGGGGAAAATTAACAAGACAGGAAACCACAAATGTTGGAGAGGATGTGGAGAAAGGGGAACCCTCTTGCACTGTTGGTGGGAATGTGAACTGGTGCAGCCACTCTGGAAAACTGTGTGAAGGTTCCTCAGAGAGTTAAAAATAGATCTGCTCTATGACCCAGCAATTTCACTGCTGGGGATTTACCCCAAAGATACAGATGCAGTGAAACACCGGGACACCTGCACCCCCTTGTTTCTAGCAGCAATGTCCACAGTAGCCAAACTGTGGAAGGAGCCTCGGTGTCCATCGAAAGATAAATGGATAAAGAAGATGTGGTCTATGTATACAATGGAATATTACTCAGCCATTAGAAATGACAAATACCCACTATTTGCTTCGACATGGAGGGACCTGGAGGGTATTATAGTGAGTGAAATAAGTCAATCGGAAAAGGACAAACTTTGTATAGTCTCATTCATTTGGGGAATATAAAAATTAGTGAAAGGGAATAAAGGGAAAGGAGAGAAAATGAGTGAAGATATCAGTGAGGGTGACAAAACATGAGAGACACCTAACTCTGGGAAATGAACAAAGGGTAGTGGAAAGGCAGGTGGGCAGGAGGTTGGGGTGACTGGGTAATGGGTACTGAGTGGGGGCACTTGGTGGGATGAGCAGTGGGTGTTATGCTATATGTTGGCAAATTGAACTCCAATAAAAACATTAAAAAGAAAAAAGAAAAATCCCTAGAATTCCACCTCCTCTTTGAAAAAATGGAATGATCTGGCAATATTAGGTTGACACTGCTTCAAGCAAAAATCAGCTGGGGCTGGGTAGAGATTGCCCCTTTAGGTCCCAGGCAATCTCCTATTCACCATAGTGTCCATCACTCCTTGTTGCTTCCCCTTCCCAGAAACTGAGGTCAAGTGTCAGCTGTTGTTTTACGTAATAGCATGGTTAGAAGAAAAGAAAAAATTTTCTACTTATATGTCTACCAAATGTCTTGGGGAAAAAGACAGAATGAGTTCATATATTTAGGTTACCTGGTTGGCCCCTGTGAACATCTGAGTTTGGAGCTACTACTTTAAAGTCTGGAGTTGCTACCTCCTTCAGGAAGATTGCCTGATTTAGCTTCCAGGGTTATACAACTTGAAATGTTGTCCACCAAAGGGTTCCATTAGATACTAATACAAATGAGGTTTTAGATGCAACATTTTAATTGTCGTTGTACAAAACATCCCATAATAAATAATTTCGAAAGAAAAACATTTTCAGTGTCTTAGGTTAGCACATGGGCTCTCTCATTAAATGACCATCCCAATAATTTACCACAAATGTTGACATTCTTCTCAGAGCTTTTTTAGTTTCTCATTGAAGAATTTGGGAAAAGGGAACGAGCATGGTTATGATCTCTAATATGTAAAGCTCTGAGTGAGGACAGTTTTACTGGAATAATTATGTAATTAGTTTTTAAAAATATTTTATTTATTTATTAATGAGAGACACAGAAAGAAAGAGAGAGAGGCAGAGACAGAAGCAGGCTTTATGCAGCAAGCCTGACGTGGGACTCGATCCCAGGTCTCCAGGATCAGGCCCTGGGCTGAAGGCAGTGCTAAACCGCTAAGCCACCTGGGCTGCCCTAATTATGTAATTATTGCAACAAAATATAACTTACCTCACTACCCCATGAAAAAGTAATTTTTTCTAAAGTCTATGAAAAAGTAATTTTTTCTTTATTGAAAGGACCGGACTTTTTAAAAGATTAAAGGTAGTTACTGCACTATTTCTGAAATAAAGGAAAAAAATTAAGAAATAAACATTGCTTTTAGCACAGCCATGGAACTAAAATGATCTGGTTGTTGCAAGGACATTGTTCAGAATATTAGATGACTCTAAAGAGCAACAGACTTTCCATATTTAATATGAGTCTTTGAACAAAATTAAATTTTAGAGCAGTATAAGGTCACACAGTCAATATGCCAACCCTTTTTACATTTATTTTAATCTCATCTCCCAGCATTGTCACCAGATCCTTGCCTTCTCTCTATCTCCATAAATAAACTGTGTTGACTCTTGGACCTGCTCTCACTCTCTTGGCTTAATTACCTTCCATGATAAGGAATTCACTTTCCATTTCCATAAAGTGGTCCATATGGGCACCTCACTTGTTTCCCTGGCTGCTCTGCTCATCTTTGCAATACGCCTTAGGGAGAATAGAAAGAATCCTCTGCCCCCTCCCCGCTCCATTTACTAGCCCCCCCACCCCTCTTTCTCTCAAGCTAAAGAGTGCCTAATACTCTTCAGCCTCTAAATCCCTTACCATGAACCTGTGCCTGCATTTCCTCCTCTCTTTCATTGTACCCTAGCCAGGAGGGCCTCTTTCTTTTTCTGGAGCAAAGAACTTTCTCCTTTTAACTCTCAGGTCTGATATCAGGTTCTACCTTGTTTCTCCATGGCTTCCTCAAAGAGGGTGCTCTGACTCTGACTCTGACTCTGACTGTACTCCTTGTCCCTCCCCTAAGTCACTTAACTGTCACCTCTGGGTTCCTTTACTTCATAGTGCTGTCACACCTTAGCTGTCTTGTTCTTTTTTTCTTTTCTTGTCTTCCCCAACTAGAATGTAAGCTCAGGGAGGTCTAGAGCTGAGTCTGCCTTGTTCTCTGCTGAAGCCCAGTTCCTAGTACATTGTCTAGCTTTTCAGGAACTCAGTTAATACCTATTGATGAGGAAGGGAGGAAGGGAGAAAAAAAAAAAAAGAGGTCAATTTACCTTTTGAATATGAACCAGTTGAGTACACCTTTTAGTTACAGAGTTGAAAACCAAGCACCACCAGTACCACCAGGTCTCTTTTGTGGTAAGAATATAGAATCCTATAATCATTATAATTTTATGTGGTGGTAATGGTCTAAGATCATGCTTTTCAAATGTTTCATATGCATAGTGAACACCCAGTGCAATAAACAAAGCTCCAGTGCCCTCCTCCAGAGATTCAGTTCTGAGGTAAAGCCAAAGTATTTCAAACAAGAACATGAGGACTTTGATAGCTCATGGATCCCATTTTGAAAAACATCACTCGGGGATCCTTGAGTGGCTTAGCGGTTTAGCACTTGCCTTTGGCCCAGGGCGTGATCCTGGAGTTCCGAGATCGAGTCCCATATCAGGCTCCCTGCATGGAGCCTGCTTTTCCCTCTGCCTATGTATCTGCTTTTCTCTTTCTCTATATCTCTCATGAATAAATATATAAAATCTTTAAAAAATTAAGAAAATAAAAAACATCATTCTAGGGCCTAGAATATAGGTGTAGAATCAACTTATTTGCACACGAGTTTACAAAGGAATCAAGGAGGCTTCTTGAAGGAAGGAGAATGAGGCACCTTCCCTTCAAAGTTTAATGTTATTAGGTATCTGATGGAAGATGGTTCATTATTACTGAGACCAAGTGGATTAGCAGAGGATCACCATTGCCCCAGAGAAGAACCCCTGCAGGAAGACTGGATCAGAGGTCTGAGCACACATGAATGAACAGAATGTGACTTCATATGACATTGATACCCTTCCTGAGAGCCTCCCTGGCAGCCTCCCTGGCAGATCTCAACTGAGAGAACTCTTCCTAAGAGTTCCATGTCAAAGCTCTAGAGCAGAGTTTTTGCTTGCTTTCCTTTTAATTGTGGGAAATAATTACTTGAATGCAGAATAAAACCTTTCTGCAAAGCCTGGGGAGGAATGCTGTGAAGGGAATGGGTGACCCTGATCAGGGCTCTAGGTCCTTTTTGTGAGAGGTATCTTTCTCATCTGTGGCCAGATGATTCTCAGAGTATGCATCTGGGGAATATTTTAGGTGAGAAATTTCAGGACCAGACTGCATCTGAGTATGATTCAGAGTTAGTGTGATTTGAGCATTAAAAGAAATATGATCTTATTTTGTTATCATAAGTTTCTAAAGTCTGGGAGGATTTGTTAACATTTAGGATCATAGAATCCTAATGCTAGAAAGATCCAAAATGCATGTAAACAAACAGACTTGCCATTGGAGAGGTAGGAAAATTGAGGATCAGAGGCCAACATCACATGCTTATACAGCGGAAGATCCAAAATGAGTGATCATTCATTCAGTCTTTTAAATATTTTTTGAGCAGCCACCACAGGGCCAGCTCTCATTGATAAACACATGAATTCAAGTCATTAAACATTTACAAACTTCCCACAATAAGCCTGGCACTGTGATGGATTTAGGAGATAAAAAATAAATCAGACATAGACTTTTTCTTGAGGTGCTCACTGTCTAGTAGAGAAGAGGCAGTTTTATATAAAGAAAAGCTTGTACAATATGATAAATGTCACTCTTGATGAGTATTTATAGGGGGATCACATCATACACATGTAAAGAGCCATTCCCTTATCTTATTCATGATAACAAACCTAATAACATGTATTACTGTAATTAAAGAACTTTATTATTAAAACTGAATGGAATCAACCCTGTAAACAAGCAGGGACGCTTTAAAGTGCACATAATTAGTCACTTGAGAAATGCAAATAAAGCCGCAATGAGATACTACTACATGCCTATGTAAATATTTAAAATTTGAAAGACCATATCAGGGGTGCCTGGGTGGCTCAGTCAGTTAAGTGTCTGCCTTCAGCTCAGGTCATGATTTCAGGATCCTCAGATAGAGTCCTGCATTGGGCTCCCTGCTCAGTGGGGAGTCTGCTTCTTCCTCTCCTTCTACCCCTCCCCCTGCTCATGCTCTCTCTCTCTCTCTCTCTCTCTCCCTGTCTCTCTTTCTCTTACACATGCTTTCTCTCTTTCTCAAATAAATAAATAAAATCTTAAAAAAAAAAAAAATCTCACACACAAACAAGACCATAGCAAGCATTGGCAAAGATGTAGAGGAACCGGAACTCCCACACCCTGCAGGTAGGATAGCTAAGTAGGAAAAACACTTTGTAAAACAGTTTAGAAAATAGGTAAATTCCACTGTTTAAAAAGTGGGACTTACACCTACTCTACAATCTAGCCACTCAACTGCTAGGTATTTATCCAAGAGAAAACAAAGTCAAGGCCTATAAATGTGAACATGAATGTTCATAACAGCTTTATTTGTGATCACCCCAAACTGGAAGCCACCCAAATGTTTACCAACAGGTGACTGGATAGCCAAATGATGACATGTCCACATAATGGATTACTGTTCAGCAATAAAGAGGAATGAACTAATGATATACACCACACCATGGGTAAGTCGCAAAACCATTATGCTGAGTGAAAGAAGCATAAAAAATAGCACAGATACTGTATGATTCCATTTTTATTCAATTCTAGAAAATTTAAAGTACTCCATAGTGATGAGACACAGGTCAGTGATTGCCTGGTGAGGGGTTGTAGTGCATGGAGGAGAAGGTGGAGGGGGCTGAGAGGGCCATAAGGAAACTTTTAGGAGTGATGATTGCCCAGGTATGTTTTTATACCACAAGTTATTAAACTATACACTTCATGATCAGTTTATCAATAAGGCTGCTAAAATATAAAGCAGCAAATCATAAATGGGCATAGAAAAAAAATTTAGGAGTTTGGAGTTATAGGACCTGAGCTGTGCACAGTGTGAGCCCCACTACCCATCATCTGCACAGCCATGCATAAATCTCTAGACTTTTGTGGAGCTGTTTTCTTATCTAGCAAATGTGGATAATAATTCTTGTCCTGCTTATTTTATGGGACTATAATGAGGATCTAATAGAGGAACAAATGCAAATGGGCTTCGTAAAATTTTAAAACATTATATATTGGGTAGTGGTTATCCTTGTTGGCAGACACAAGAATCTATGGAGGCAGGAAATCTCTCTGAGGGCTGGTTAGGGGAAGGATGGCTGGAAGATGAGAGAACCCAACACATGTATGAGGACAATAAAGCCAGGGCAGAGAGGCTGCAGATGAAGGTAGGGAGAAGGTGCCTCAGAGAAATGAAAGGGTAGCAAGGAGAAAGGCAGGTCTGATTCTGGAGTCTGGAAAGCAGGGGACAAACTGGATTGGTAAGGAAAAGGAAGGCAGAAGGCGGAGTCTGGACCTCACACTGAGGACAGCAGAACTCTTGAGAACACAGGCTTGTGAAGAGACCCTGTTGTCCTTACTGCTGCCATTCTGATCTTTATGGAACTCAGTCACTCACTTGCCCTTGCGGTGAGGATAACAAATCCTTAGCATGGCCATGCCCCTAGCCTGGCCCCTGCCTATCCCTCTAAACTCACCGCCTGCCAGTTTACCAAGCACTGCACCTTGCCCCTCTCCCAGCAGGCACCGTGAAGACTTATGCTATTTCCCCAGCTTACACCACTCTGCTCTCTCCTGCTTGCCCAAACTTCTACTCACATATCAGATCTCAGATCAGCTGTTGCTCCTTCAGAAATCCTTCCTGCCCTCTCAAACTTAATCAGATTCCCATCTGATGCCCCTCACGGCAGCTGGAACTGTTCCTCCAGAGCACACACCACTATTGCACTTACGGTACTTGGTGTGGTGAGTTCATCAGGCTCTGTCTCTCCCATCAAGTCTCAATCCATGGGGATGGAGAGCATGTCTATTTTTGCTCTCCTTTGGCACCACCTACCACAGGTGTAAAGGAGATGATAAGTGAAAGGATGAATTAAAGTCTTGTGAGGAAAGGACTTTGTTTGAACCCTTAAGAATTAGAGACCCAGTTGAGGTACCTGGGTGACTTAGTTGGTTAAGTATCTGACTATTGGATTGGTCATGATCTCAGGTTGTGAGATGGAGCCCCATATTGAGCCCTGCATCAGACTCATGCTGGACATGGAGCCTGCTTGGGATTCTCTTCTTCTCTGTCACATGCTCTCTCTTTCTCTCTGTCTCTCTCTCTCAAAAAAAAAAAAAAAAAAAAAAAAAAAAAGAATTAGAGAACTAATTTGTGTGTTTGGGACTAATCTACAAGTATAATCTATAATGTGCACCTTTTTATTATGTCCATTGTATAGATGCAGACATGGTTCTGAGAGGTTCAGAGAGGTAAGGTAATTTGCCTAATATCACACTTCCATTGAGTGGCAGAGCTAAGAGATGTCCTAACCCTGACCTTTTGACCAGCCCTATCCTTCCAATTTTAGAGGGAAGGTTGATCACTAAGGCCCTGTCCAGCTCCAATTTTCTCCAATCCTATAATCTCCAGAAAATTAACTGGTGATCCTCCAAAAATTTAGCCCCCATCAATGGCCTGCAATAACCTTTTAGACCTCCAAGGCCCCTGGCAACAACATGTTCTTCCACTTTGAGCTAAGAACTGACAATACAATCTACTTGACTCCAGAGGCAAAAAGGTGTGCTTGTTTACTTTATATCCCACCACTGCTGACTCTAAATTAATAGTTTGACATCAATCCTCCTTCTTTATATGGCCCACTCAGAGCTGTATCCTCCCTGCGTGAGCCTGATGGAGCAGGATCCAGGGAGGCAGAAGGGTCAGAGGAGGGTCAGCTTCCAGGAGTCTAATGAATTGCTTTGCTGGGTGAGAGACTGCTGCTCAGAGAGCTTCTGCTCTCAAGTGCACAAGCTGACTCCATCCCTGACACCTGTGTCTCCAGTTGGATGGTATAAAAGTGAATTTTCCCCCACAATCAGAAGTGTTTAAGCACTGGTGAGTCAGTCATCAGAACCAGTGTTATGGTTTTATGGGGGGGTCTATCCACTGTGCCAGTTGACATATCTCTTGTTATGGCCATAAGCAGTCTAGTTTGGTATCTATGGGTAGAGTGGGGGTAGCTAGGAATCAAAATTTGAGTACCTGCAAGGTACCAGACATCCTTGTCTCATTGAATCCTGACAATAATCCACCCAGGTAAGTATTATGATCTCCATTCCATTGATCGTAGAATAGGCCCAGAGAAATTGTTTCTTAAGTTTACACAAATAGTCAGGGTTAGATTTGATTCCAGACTTGTCTGGCTTCAGGTCTGCCTAATGTTTATGGGTTTAACAACGAATATTTGGAGCAAGAGGTTTAACAAATTCTATGAAGAAATAAAAATTCAATTATATCTAAATAGACATTTGAGTAATCATATTATTGAAAAGAATGCAATTAGACCAGTGCTATTCAAAGCGTGGCCCATAGACTAGTGCCAACTCATGAACTGTTGATTATTAGCCTACTGGGCTAAGTACAAAAATTAAGAGAAAGCATTTAGAGAGTTTGATGACAAGTTGACGTAGGCATGACATCGAGGCATGTGATTGCATAATTCATTGTTATTGTATTTTATGGAAGTATCAATCCATAATAGGTAACAAATAAAATTTATAAGTGGCCCTCCTCTACAGAGAGGTTTTGAATAGGACTTAATTAGATAAAATTGGGTCTGGCAGGGGCACCTGAGTGGCTCTGTCGGTTGGCAACTGACTCTTGGTTTTGGCTCAGATCATGATCTTGTGGGTAGTGAGATCACACCCCACATCAGGTTCCACACTCAGTGGGGAGTCTGTTGGAGATTCTCTCCCCCTCTTCCTTTGCCCCTCCTTACTCTCTTTCTCTCTCTTTCCATCTCTCTCTCTCTGTCTCGCGCGCGCGCACGCACTTTCTCTAAAATAAATAAATAAATAAATCTTTAAAAAAATTGGATCTGGCAGTATGGTATCATCTGAGGGATACTACAATCAGTACCATGTCAAACTCAAAGGTAAAGGCTCTTGGAGGTTCATTGTTGCCAATAAAATTTCTGCTCCTTCACATAATAGCTGTGTGACCTTAGGAAAACCACTCAACCTCTCATGTCTATAGAGAGACATAATGATGGTGCCAACTGTGTAGGATTACTGGGAGAATCAAGTGGAATATCTATGTGAAGCACTTAGCAGAATGTTAGGCATAAAGTAAGCACTCGATAAATGCTAGTTGCTGTGTTTATGGGATGCCTAGCTAAGTTGGTGGTGGTATTATTACTAACCTTATTACTTGCCTTTTATTGATCCCTATTCTGTCATTAGAAAGTCTTCCTTTCAGTTAAGCTAGGAGTCCTGCTGTGAAATGTGAATATTCCCCTAGAACTGTGAGTTACTTCATCCTCCCAGCTCAATATATCAAATATCACTAAGGCAGTGCTAACCGGGCAAAGTGAAGGCAGGGGATGGGAAGGGCCACAGGAGGTCATGAGTGGGCTGAGGGAGAGGGAGCTGATGAGCATGGACTATGAAAAATAAACTTGGTAGGGAGGGGTCTTGAGGAATAGGATTCTGGAGGCACAGGGAAATGGATGGAACCAGGTGGTGATTTGAGAGAGTTCTGTCCCAGAAGGTAGAGGAGGGAAGACATATTCAAACCAGCAGTGCAGAATATGGTTAAAAGCCAGGAATCTAGAGCCAGAATGCCTAGGTTTAAATCTGGTCTTTGCTATTTAAGAACAGTGTGACTCTAGGACAAGTTACATTGCCTCTCTGTGCTTCAAATTTTTA
Organism: Canis aureus; assembly: GCF_053574225.1. NCBI lineage: Eukaryota > Metazoa > Chordata > Mammalia > Carnivora > Canidae > Canis > Canis aureus. Next base: position 56,117,538 of record NC_135614.1, read on the forward strand.
GTCTTTAAAATGAGGATAATAATAGAAACAACTTCAGAGTGCTCATGAAAAGTCAATGAGAGTATATAGATACAGATACAGATTTATCTTAGTGCCTGGCACATAGTAGGAGTTATAGAGCATTTGCTCTATCAGTAGTAGTAGTAGTAGTAGTAGTAGTAGTAGTAGTCGTTGTTGTCATCATTGTAGTAGTAGTAGTAGTAGTAGTAGTAGTAGTAGTAGTCATAGTAGTCATAGTACTAGCAGCATCAGAACATTCCAGCCCTGGGCAGCTCTATTGAAAGTCCTTGCTATTAATTTTAAGACACCCCAGGTGAGGTTATGAAGATGACTCAGCACATCCCAATCTCACTGCTGGAAAATTAGCATGTGACAAGTTGGTAAACCCAGCTCTGCACACTAATGACAAGGCTCTTAAAAAATTAAAATCAGTCATCCTAAAGCAGTGTCCTCCTAATTACTCCCTAAGATCCTTTGAGTATTATAGCCTGAGACTTTGGCAGGCAAGAAATCTCGTTTGCCAAGTGAGCACTGGGCACTGTTTGCCCTGAGCCTTGCTGGCTGCAGTAGGCTCCTGCCTCCTCTTCCTACCCACAGGGCTGCTCTCTCCCACATGGGGAACCAATGTGACCCCAACGTCATCGTCATAAAAAAAAACATACAGCAGATCATGTTAAGAATATTTAGGAGTTCCTGGTGACCTATATGACACAGCCCAAACTCTAGAAGAATCCCTGAGTACAACTCTACCAGGCACATTGCAAGTTTGGTGAATGAATAAATGAATCATCCAGTCTGGCCCAAGCTTTTACTTTGCAGATGATCAAATGTGATGCCAGTGGAGGGATGTGATTTAAATTTTAAAAGGGAATAAAGGTAAGTTTTAATGAAACAAAGTATGATTTTATTTTAATTGGAAACTATTTTAAAAGACTGAAGGGTTGGGATTTCAATGCAGAAATCTCAGGCATCCTATATTTAGAAAGGGAGATATTTTGGAGTTGGGTAGGAAAAAAGGAAGTCTTATGGCCGCCTTCCTAGCCATGTTCCATAGACAATATTCTGTCTACTTGTAAGGTCAGCTCCAACTGGGAGAATGTGAAGTTGTCCTTACCCCCAACTTGTCAATACCTTCACACCCCCAATCCAGTCACTTGGTGACCTCTGCTGGCATCCCCTGGGTAATACACAATAGGTTAGGTACAGGTGGCACATAAACCCTCCTGGAAGAATACTTTTGCCCCCCTAATGTGTCTTTGGTCACCTATTGCCCACGTCCAGCTTTCTCTAACTACCACTCACCAATAAAAGGAAGCAAGGCTCCTTGGAGAAATAGCTTAGACTAGGGCTGGGCAGAGAAAACACAAGATGAGCCTGAAGAATCTTGCAATGCCTGCAAGTGAAGATCTGCTCAAAAACAGAAAAGTTGGGGGTGTGTCAAAGGGACACAGGATTCAACCTAAAAGAACTCTCAATGGCCAAAGCTGGAGTCATTGGAAGCAAAAATAAGTGGTGTAGTATTGGATTATATAACCCAAAGTATAAAATATATGTGAGTTCATTCTGACTTTTATTGATATAAATAAATGAATGATAAATTCGTGAGAAGGACAAAACTTGCTCTAGGAGGCAGAGCATAATCCCCCACCTTCCCTGAATGTGGGCTAGACTCTGTGATTTGCATCCAAAGAAAAAAATACAGAAAGTGGAGAAACCCAGCAGATACTACCTTAACCAAGAGATTGAAATTAACATCACCAACCAGAATGTCACATCACGTGCTCCCTGATGTGATATGACGAGAAGGACACTTCAACTCTGTGGCATTTCCCCCCCAAAAGAAAAAAAGACCAAAAAAAAAAATCCAAGAAAAAAAAGACACCAACCCACCAGTCTAATCACAAAGAAAGCATCAGACAAGCACACATTGAGCTCCATTTTCTGAAGTGTGAAACCGACTGGTATTCCTCAACACTGCCACAGTCAAGTAAAATATAAAAAGACTAAGAAGCTGTCATAGACCAGAGGAGACTGGGGAGACATGACGACTGAATACAATGTGATGCCCCGGCTTCTATCCTGGAATGAAGAAAAGAGCACTAGTGGACACATGAGGTAAAATCTGAATCAAGCTTTGACTTTAGTTAAAGGTATATGGCAATGCTGATTTGTTCATTCTGACAAATGTACCATGACAATGGGAGATGCTAACATGAAGGGAAAATGGATGAGGCATACATGAAAATTTGCTCTTCTACCTTTACAATTTTTCCATAGATCTGAAATTATTCCAAAATTCATAATTTATTTTAAAAAGTCTTTGAGGAGGTTCACACCGAGAGAGCTGAGCTCCATAAGTACGGGGAGATTTCTGAATGGACTGCCAGGTAATTCACTCATCGAGCTTGTGCGAGTCTGGGGGTGAGGGACTGAGTGGTGGACCAGCAATGATATGAGAGGATGGCCGTGAATTCACGCCAATGAAAGAGTGAAAACAAGGAGGAAGTTCTATGCCATTAGGTCAGCTCACTGCAAAATCCTTCTACTAGAAAAATAAAAACCTCATCAGAGATACAAGGAGGAATACACACAGGATACATACAGAACTTCTAGTTTTGGCTCAAATCATAGTGTCACCAGATAAATTATAGGATATCCACTAATATCTGAATTTTGGGTAAGTGGTGACATAGGATATGCAGTATTTGGGACATACAATATTTAGGACATTTACTTTGGGGACACATGCTAAAATGTGTCTTTGTTGTTTAACTAAAATTCAAATTTAACTGGGCCACTGATATTTTTATTTGCTAAATCTGGCAACTCTCCTCAAACATCATCTCATCACTGACATCTACCTTCATCTTTCTCTTTAAAATTACAACCTACCAGGATGCCTGGGTGGCTCAGTGGGTTGGGCAACTGCCTTGGACTCAGGGCGTGATCCAGGGATCCGGGGTCGAGTTCCGCATTAAGCTCCTCCCAGGGAGCTTGCTTCTCCCTCTGCCTATGTTTCTGCTTCTCTCTCTCTCTGTCCCTGATGAATAAATAAATAAATATTTAAAATAAATAAATAAATAATTTACAACCTACCATTCCTGCACATCTTGCTCTCCTTTTCTTCCTTCATACACAACCTAACATGTTACATATTTTATCTATTTATCATAGTTACTGTTTATCTTCTGTCTCCCTATGCAGTTATGTAAGCTTCCTGAGGGAAGGGATCATTGATCCTAAGCACATGGCAAGCACATAGGAGGCACTCAATAATTATTCGTTAAATAAGTACATATCTTAAGGGAGTAGGATTTAATCGAGGTTCTCCATTAGAGCTGGCATTGTAGTAGGTGCTTGGAAAATTCGAGGAAATGATCCTCAGATTGTCGTTTTTGGTTTGCACCAAATGGCATTTCGCAGATGTATGGGACAGAATGCAAGTGATCACTCTCCACCGCTCTGCGGGCCCCTGTCCTACATCAAAGCCGCTTGGATTCACTTGCCTCCTCTCACGCTCAGAGCACACATTTGTTAAATTGTTTCGAGATGTCTCCAAGGTACAATTTTGTTTTATAGTCACTGTCAACCCAAACCATTTAATGTTAATTTCTTACAACCGACTCCACTGTCAGCTTTCCTCATCGTCGATATTTATTTCCCAGCTAAATGTGCATTTATTTGTTGACATTTTTATTAAATTAGACTGTAATAAATCTGTCTTCTCTTATATCTATTTTCCCTTTGTGCTCAAGAATTCAAAGTAAGTTGATGTGTTTATTAACTGCCTGACCAATTGCCCAGAGCAGCTGATGAAGGGTAAGTGCCGTGATATTAAATCATGAGGAGGCTGGGCCTGAAAAGCCCCTTCGTGGTGCTTTGGCTCGTCTTGAGATCGAGGATTGGTTCCGACGCCTGAACCACTTGGATAGGCACCGCTGAGAGGTATACAAAGAGGACATATCGTTCTCTGTCCCATTAATCTCTGAGATCCTGGAAAGGGGGATGGGATGTCAGGGAGACCTTGATGAGTGAGTAGGGAGCTTTGGGAAATGATTTCAATCTCCTGGTGCCTCGTCAGCAAGTGTAATCGAATGATTAAGAGCTCAGGCTCGGGAGTCAGACAGAGCTTGCATCCCAGCCTGCCAGCTTCCTGTCTAACTGTGGGCAAGTTACTTAACCTCTCTAGGCCTGAAATGTCTCCTGTAGAAAATGGGGGTAATTATAATATCAAGTGCATAGGGTAATTATGAAGATCTAACAAGATAATGCCCATATATGCTGAACACTTTGCTAACCTATTGTAACTGCTCCAAGAATAGTGCATGACTACCATCAGAATGTCCCTGCTTGGCTCCAGATTCCAGTTCCTTCTTCTACTTGGTTTGTCTGGCTTCCGCTGCCATTCTGTATTACTATTTTATTTGCCTATCCTGAGTTCTCAGGGGGGAGCCATGATTCAAAAATGTGACCGAGCCAAGTCAAACTGGAGTGCCTTCTTCTCATTCAGGTTTAGAAATTCCCAGTGCACCTAAGAGAACCCAGGAGCTCCAGCAGCACAAAATAATAGAGCAGTCTCAAACTTCGAAGCCAGAGGACCTCTCTCAGAGACCCCAGTGATTTTTGCTAGAACTACAATGGCTTAGACAAGCTGGTTTGATTTCCCAGAAACTCAGTGAGCTAATCCAAAAGATGGGGACAATATGTTATCAAGCTCCCAACCTCCCATGTGACTGTTCAGGAAGCTACCACGTATTGAACAGATGTTCAACAGATGTTCATAAATATCTTTTTTCATCAATCAAGGTTTTATGGGAAATGAGGGAAGAAAAACTTTTGTAGAATCTAAATTTGAGGGAGAAGTAAAGAGAAGAAAAAATTATGTTTTGTGGTTACTAAGATGATCTTGGCTGGCTCCAGTTCCTGGGGGCAGCAGAATTAAATGATAGTGTCTCCTCTGGGAAGATCAGAGATTTCCATCACATTATTAGGGACATCTTCCAATTTGACCTAAAATGAAAAACACAATTTGTAATAACTGCCTTCTAGGAGTTTTACTGTAATTTTCTCCTAACTAAACAATATAATGCACAAAGTTATATAGAATTAGTGCAGCCAAAACAGCATGTTACTGCTCCATCAAATGGACCATATTAATCTACCTAGGCCCAACAATGAGGATATGATTGATGCAATAAAAGACGAGCTTCCTTAGCTCTAACTAGGTGTGAGTCATTGCCTAGCAAATTGCCTGCTTAAAAACACATGTGCCAGCATTAGGTCCTGAAATCTAAACTATAAATAAGATTTCCATAAAACGGAGGAGCAAGATGGCGGAAGAGTAGGGTCTCCAAATCACCTGTCACCACCAAATTACCTAGAAAACCTTCCAATCATCCTGAAAACCTATGAATTCGGCCTGAGAATTAAAGAGAGACCAGCTGGAATGCAACAGTGAGAAGAGTTCGCGCTTCTATCAAGGTAGGAAGACGGGGAAAAAGAAATAAAGGAACAAAGGCCTCCAAGGGGGAGGGGCCCCATGAGGAGCCGGGCTGAGGCCGGGGCGAGTGTCCCCAGGACAGGAGAGCCCCGTCCCGGAGACGCAGGAGCTGCACCGACCTTCCCGGGGGAAAGGGGCTCGCGGGGAGGTGGAGCAGGACCCAGGAGGGCGGGGATGCCCTCGGGTTCCCCGGGACAGTAACAGCAACTGCGCGCCCAGGAGAGTGCGCCGAGCTCCCTAAGGGCTGCAGCGCGCACGGGGGACCCGGCGGGACCCGGAGCAGCTCGGAGGGGCTCGGGCGGCGGCTCCGCGGAGGGGGCTGCACGGCCCCGGGAGCAGCTCGGAGGGACTCGGGCGGAGGAAGAGGCTCCGCGGAGGGGGCGGCGCGGTTCCAGGAGCAGCTCGGAGGGGCTCGGGCGGCGGCTCCGCGGAGGGGGCTGCGCGGCCCGGGAGCGCGAATCCACCAGCGCAGGCTCCGGAGCACAGGGCGCCGGGACACAGCCCAGGATCCCGCCTCCCCCGGGACAGGCAGAGGCCGGGAGGGCCCAGGACAGCGAGGACGCTCCTGCCCCAGCTGAGCAGAGCAGCGGCCCCGCCCGGAGCCTCCAGGCCCTGCAGACGGAGTTCCTGCCGGAGCTGAATCCAGGTTTCCAGAGCTGCCCCGCCACTGGGGCTGTTCCTCCTGCGGCCTCACGGGGTAAACAACCCCCACTGAGCCCTGCACCAGGCAGGGGCACAGCAGCTCCCCCAACTGCTAACACCTGAAAATCAGCACAACAGGCCCCTCCCCCAGAACACCAGCTAGACGGACAACCTCCAGGAGAAGCCAAGGGACTTAAAGTACACAGAATCAGAAGATACTCCCGGTGGTTCTTCCTTTTTTTTTTTTTTTTTGTTTTTTGTTTTTTGTTTTTTTGTTTTTTTGTTTTTTTTTGTTTTGTTTTGTTTTGCTTTTTGATTTGTTTCCTTCCCCCACCCCCTTTTTTTCTCCTTTCTTTTTCTTTCTCTTTTTCTTCTCTCTTTTTTTTTCTTTTCGTTTTTTTTCTTCCCTTTTTTTTCCTCTTTCTCCTTTCTTTCCTTCTCTCTCTCCTCTCTTTTTCCCAATACAACTTGCTTTTGGCCACTCTGCACTGAGCAAAATGACTAGAAGGAAAACCTCACCTCAAAAGAAAGAATCAGAAACAGTCCTCTCTCCCACAGAGTCACAAAATCTGGATTACAATTCAATGTCAGAAAGCCAATTCAGAAGCACTATTATACAGCTACTGGTGGCTCTAGAAAAAAGTATAAAGGACTCAAGAGACTTCATGACTGCAGAATTTAGAGCTAATCAGGCAGAAATTAAAAATCAATTGAATGAGATGCAATCCAAACTAGAAGTCCTAACGACGAGGGTTAATGAGGTGGAAGAACGAGTGAGTGACCTAGAAGACAAGTTGATAGCAAAGAGGGAAACTGAGGAAAAAAGAGACAAACAATTAAAAGACCATGAAGATAGATTAAGGGAAATAAACGACAGCCTGAGGAAGAAAAACCTACGTTTAATTGGGGTTCCCGAGGGCGCCGAAAGGGCCAGAGGGCCAGAATATGTATTTGAACAAATTCTAGCTGAAAACTTTCCTAATCTGGGAAGGGAAACAGGCATTCAGATCCAGGAAATAGAGAGATCCCCCCCCTAAAATCAATAAAAACCGTTCAACACCTCGACATTTAATAGTGAAGCTTGCAAATTCCAAAGATAAAGAGATGATCCTTAAAGCAGCAAGAGACAAGAAATCCCTGACTTTTATGGGGAGGAGTATTAGGGTAACAGCAGACCTCTCCACAGAGACCTGGCAGGCCAGAAAGGGCTGGCAGGATATATTCAGGGTCCTAAATGAAAAGAACATGCAACCAAGAATACTTTATCCAGCAAGGCTCTCATTCAAAATGGAAGGAGAGATAAAGAGCTTCCAAGACAGGCAGCAACTAAAAGAATATGTGACCTCCAAACCAGCTCTGCAAGAAATTTTAAGGGGGACTCTTAAAATTCCCCTTTAAGAAGAAGTTCAGTGGAACAGTCCACAAAAACAAGGACTGAATAGATAACATGATGACACTAAACTCATATCTCTCAATAGTAACTCTGAATGTGAACGGGCTTAATGACCCCATCAAAAGGCGCAGGGTTTCAGACTGGATAAAAAAGCAGGACCCATCTATTTGCTGTCTACAAGAGACTCATTTTAGACAGAAGGACACCTACAGCCTGAAAATAAAAGGTTGGAGAACCATTTACCATTCGAATGGTCCTCAAAAGAAAGCAGGGGTAGCCATCCTTATATCAGATAAACTAAAATTTACCCCAAAGACTGTAGTGAGAGATGAAGAGGGACACTATATCATACTTAAAGGATCTATTCAACAAGAGGACTTAACAATCCTCAATATATATGCCCCGAATGTGGGAGCTGCCAAATATATAAATCAATTATTAACCAAAGTGAAGAAATACTTAGATAATAATACACTTATACTTGGTGACTTCAATCTAGCTCTTTCTATACTCGATAGGTCTTCTAAGCACAACATCTCCAAAGAAACGAGAGCTTTAAATGATACACTGGACCAGATGGATTTCACAGATATCTACAGAACTTTACATCCAAACTCAACTGAATACACATTCTTCTCAAGCGCACATGGAACTTTCTCCAGAATAGACCACATATTGGGTCACAAATCGGGTCTGAACCGATACCAAAAGATTGGGATCGTCCCCTGCATATTCTCAGACCATAATGCCTTGAAATTAGAACTAAATCACAACAAGAAGTTTGGAAGGACCTCAAACACGTGGAGGTTAAGGACCATCCTGCTAAAAGATAAAAGGGTCAACCAGGAAATTAAGGAAGAATTAAAAAGATTCATGGAAACTAATGAGAATGAAGATACAACCGTTCAAAATCTTTGGGATGCAGCAAAAGCAGTCCTAAGGGGGAAATACATCGCAATACAAGCATCCATTCAAAAACTGGAAAGAACTCAAATACAAAAGCTAACCTTACACATAAAGGAGCTAGAGAAAAAACAGCAAATAGATCCTACACCCAAGAGAAGAAGGGAGTTAATAAAGATTCGAGCAGAACTCAACGAAATCGAGACCAGAAGAACTGTGGAACAGATCAACAAAACCAGGAGTTGGTTCTTTGAAAGAATTAACAAGATAGATAAACCATTAGCCAGCCTTATTAAAAAGAAGAGAGAGAAGACTCAAATTAATAAAATCATGAATGAGAAAGGAGAGATCACTACCAACACCAAGGAAATACAAACGATTTTAAAAACATATTATGAACAGCTATACGCCAATAAATTAGGCAATCTAGAAGAAATGGACGCATTCCTGGAAAGCCCCAAACTACCAAAACTGGAACAGGAAGAAATAGAAAACCTGAACAGGCCAATAACCAGGGAGGAAATTGAAGCAGTCATCAAAAACCTCCCAAGACACAAGAGTCCAGGGCGAGATGGCTTCCCAGGGGAATTCTATCAAACATTTAAAGAAGAAATCATACCTATTCTCCTAAAGCTGTTTGGAAAGATAGAAAGAGATGGAGTACTTCCAAATTCATTCTATGAGGCCAGCATCACCTTAATTCCAAAACCAGACAAAGACCCCACCAAAAAGGAGAATTACAGACCAATATCCCTGATGAACATGGATGCAAAAATTCTCAACAAGATACTGGCCAATAGGATCCAACAGTACATTAAGAAAATTATTCACCATGACCAAGTAGGATTTATCCCTGGGACACAAGGCTGGTTCAACACCCGTAAAACAATCAATGTGATTCATCATATCAGCAAGAGAAAAACCAAGAACCATATGATCCTCTCATTGGATGCAGAGAAAGCATTTGACAAAATACAGCATCCATTCCTGATCAAAACTCTTCAGAGTGTAGGGATAGAGGGAACATTCCTCGACATCTTAAAAGCCATCTATGAAAAGCCCACAGCAAATATCATTCTCAATGGGGAAGCACTGGGAGCCTTTCCCCTAAGATCAGGAACAAGACAGGGATGTCCACTCTCACCACTGCTGTTCAACATAGTACTGGAAATCCTAGCCTCAGCAATCAGACAACAAAAAGACATTAAAGGCATTCAAATTGGCAAAGAAGAAGTCAAACTCTCCCTCTTCGCCGATGACATGATACTCTACATAGAAAACCCAAAAGTCTCCACCCCAAGATTGCTAGAACTCATACAGCAATTCGGTAGCGTGGCCGGATACAAAATCAATGCCCAGAAGTCAGTGGCATTTCTATACACTAACAATGAGACTGAAGAAAGAGAAATTAAGGAGTCAATCCCATTTACAATTGCACCCAAAAGCATAAGATACCTAGGAATAAACCTAACCAAAAATGTAAAGGATCTATACCCTCAAAACTATAGAACACTTCTGAAAGAAATTGAGGAAGACACAAAGAGATGGAAAAATATTCCATGCTCATGGATTGGCAGAATTAATATTGTGAAAATGTCAATGTTACCCAGGGCAATATACACGTTTAATGCAATCCCTATCAAAATACCATGGACTTTCTTCAGAGAGTTAGAACAAATTATTTTAAGATTTGTGTGGAATCAGAAAAGACCCCGAATAGCCAGGGGAATTTTAAAAAAGAAAACCATATCTGGGGGCATCACAATGCCAGATTTCAGGTTGTACTACAAAGCTGTGGTCATCAAGACAGTGTGGTACTGGCACAAAAACAGACACATAGATCAGTGGAACAGAATAGAGAATCCAGAAGTAGACCCTGAACTTTATGGGCAACTAATATTCGATAAAGGAGGAAAGACTATCCATTGGAAGAAAGACAGTCTCTTCAATAAATGGTGCTGGGAAAATTGGACATCCACATGCAGAAGAATGAAACTAGACCACTCTCTTGCACCATACACAAAGATAAACTCAAAATGGATGAAAGATCTAAATGTGAGACAAGATTCCATCAAAATCCTAGAGAAGAACACAGGCAACACCCTTTTTGAACTTGGCCATAGTAACTTCTTGCAAGATACATCCACGAAGGCAAAAGAAACAAAAGCAAAAATGAACTATTGGGACTTCATCAAGATAAGAAGCTTTTGCACAGCAAAGGATACAGTCAACAAAACTCAAAGACAACCTACAGAATGGGAGAAGATATTTGCAAATGACAGATCAGATAAAGGGCTAGTTTCCAAGATCTATAAAGAACTTCTTAAACTCAACACCAAAGAAACAAACAATCCAATCATGAAATGGGCAAAAGACATGAAGAGAAATCTCACAGAGGAAGACATAGACATGGCCAACATGCACATGAGAAAATGCTCTGCATCACTTGCCATCAGGGAAATACAAATCAAAACCACAATGAGATACCACCTCACACCAGTGAGAATGGGGAAAATTAACAAGGCAGGAAACAACAAATGTTGGAGAGGATGTGGAGAAAAGGGAACCCTCATACACTGTTGGTGGGAATGTGAACTGGTGCAGCCACTCTGGAAAACTGTGTGGAGGTTCCTCAAACAGTTAAAAATATACCTGCCCTACGACCCAGCAATTGCACTGCTGGGGATTTACCCCAAAGATACAGATGCAGTGAAACGCCGGGACACCTGCACCCCGATGTTTCTAGCAGCAATGGCCACGATAGCCAAACTATGGAAGGAACCTCGGTGTCCAACGAAAGATGAATGGATAAAGAAGATGTGGTTTATGTATACAATGGAATGTTACTCAGCTATTAGAAATGACAAATACCCACCATTTGCTTCAACGTGGATGGAACTGGAGGGTATTATGCTGAGTGAAGTAAGCCAGTCGGAGAAGGACAAACATTATATGTTCTCATTCATTTGGGGAATATAAATAATAGTGAAAGGGAATATAAGGGAAGGGGGAAGAAATGTGTGGGAAATATCAGAAAGGGAGACAGAACGTAAAGACTGCTAACTCTGGGAAACGAACTAGGGGTGTTGGAAGGGGAGGAGGGCGGGGGGTGGGAGTGAATGGGTGACGGGCACTGGGGGTTATTCTGTATGTTAGTAAATTGAACACCAATAAAAAAAAAAGATTTCCATAAAACAAATATGAATGGAAAGGAAACTCTAGAATAAAAAGCCTTGAGACACAGTATAACATCAGAAAAAAGCCACTGGGTTCTGAGTTAGAAGCCTCACTCCATGGGACCTCACACCAGCCCTGAGCCTGGGTTTCTCCATCCATGAAAGGGACTCTACCCCTCTCTGGGGTTCTTGGAAGGATCAAATATATGGGAAAATATTTCAGAAAATCCAAATCATCACACAAATGTAAGGAATTGTTGGGAACAGATGAAATAAATGAAAAAGTCAAGATCTTGGTTGAGAAGATCTCCAAACCTCCATCTTTTTACCAGATGGGCTTCCTACATGTGGAGACAGCCTAGGGTCAGGAGCAGAAAGCCAGGGATGCAGCCAACATCCATCAATTAATGGGTGTGGGACTTTGGATCTATCCCTGGGGGCAGGTTCCTCCTTTGGAAAATGGGAACAACCCTTGTCTACTTCTTAAGACTCAGGAACACTATATGGAGGTAAGATATGTAAAAAAAAAAAAAATTCTGCAAAGCCCTCTACAACATAAGAAAACAATTTTTAGTGACAACATCATAAACATTACTTTTTAAAAATAAAGATATATTTGTTTGACCAAAGGTGGGGAGAGGAGGAGAGAATCTCAAGCAGACTCCCCACTGAGCACAGAGCCTGTTGAAAGAATCCAATAGAAAACTACTTGACCTTTTCTTTTTCTTTCATTTTCTTTATCTTTTCTTATTCTGTTTACTCCCTTTCTTTCCTTCAGTTTAGCTTTGCTTGTGATCCATTGTCATTTCTGCATAAAAGCCAACTATCCAATTAACACACAAAGTTAATATGTCTTGTACTGATCACAGAAATCACTTTGAATTCATTTGTCTCTTGAACAAAGATCCATATGCTTTAGCACAACTTGCTAGCCTTCCACAGAAGGCTCTCCCTCTTCCTAGTCTCACCTCCCAACTCCTTCCCCTTGCTCCTAGCAACCTACTTACCTTAGCCAATTAGGACTGCAAAAACAAAAATGCCACCAACCACATGACTTTTTTTTTCTTTTTTCTTTTTTTTTTTTCACATGACTTTTAAATAACAAATATTTATGTCTCATAGGTCCAGAGGCCAAGAAGTCCAAGATCTCCTGCCAGCAAATTCTGTGTCTGGTGAGAACCCACTTCCTCACTGATGGCCATTATTTCACACACAGTAGGGGAAGGGAGCTCTCTGGGGTCTCTATTGCAAGGGCACTAATCCTATTCATGAGATTAGCTCTACCCTCACAACCTCATAACCTTTGCCAAAGAGCCAAAGCTTAACACCATCACTCTGAGGGTTAGGAGTCAACATCTGAATTTAGGGAGTGAGACATAAACATTCCATCCATCGGACTTCTCTTCCAATGCACCACATGTGTTCTTGCCTCAGGGCCTTTGCACACATTTCCTGAGCCTTTAACACACTTCCTGAATTTCACTAGCCCACCTCCTTCTTGTCATGTAGCCCCAGCTCCGGTCCCTCATTCTTGGAGAGGTCTCCCAGGGCATTCTCAGTGATACCCGCACCAGAACTCCAGTCTCTGTGCTATGTCACTCACCTCAGGGTCTTCTTGACACTTTATAGGATCCAAATCAGTATTTTTCAGCCAGTGGCAACATTGCCACCAGAGGCAGTGTCTGGAAATATGTGGGGAGAGTTCTGATTGAGCTACTAATAGAAGGCCACTATGGCATTCAGCAGATGGAGCTAAGGGATGCTGAATGTCCTACAAAGCCTGAACAATTCTAAACCACCAGAACCATCCCACCCAAAGTGTCAGTAGTGTCCCCATTGAGAAATTTGAAATGTAAGCTCCTGTATTAGTTTCCTATTGCTCCATAACAGAGAACTACAAACTTGGTAGCTTCAAACGACACGTATTTATTCTTTTATTGTTCTGGAAGTCAGAAGTCTAAAATCAGGGTGTCAACAGGGCTACATTCCTTTTGGAGACTTCAGGGAGGAATCCAGTTTCTTGCCTTTTTAGCTTCTATAAGTCACCTGCATTCCTTAACTCATGGCCACTTCCTCACATCATTTCATTCTCTTGCTTTCATTGTCATGTCTCCTACAAATGATTCTTATCCCCTTCCTCCATCTTCTAAGGACCCTTGTGATTACATCAAGCCCGCTGGATAATAAGGATAGTCTCTTTGGCTCAAGACCCTTAACCTGGGATGGCTCAGCAGTTGAGTGTCTGCCTTTGGCTCAGGGCGTGATCCTGGAGTCCTGGGAGCAAGTCCCACATTGGGGTCTCTGTGTGGAGCCTGCTTCTCCCTCTGCCTGTGTCTCTCCCTCTCTGTGTCTTTCATGAATAAATAAATAAAATCTTTAAAAAAAGACCCTTAACTTTATCACACCTGCAAAATCCCCTTTGCTATATAAGGTAACATTCAAAAATTCCAGGGATTAGGACACGTTTTTGGAGGCCCTTTATTCATCTGACCATATCTCCAAATGAGTAGACCTTATCTATGTTGTTCAGTGTTACTGGACCAGAACCTGGCACAGACTGTAGCACATGGTATGTACATACTCAGAAAATAATTGACATGGGATTAATGAACGTCAAGTCTGTTGTTCTATAGCCTGGTAAATTTGTCCATGGTGCGTGGGGGGCACTCATGTGAATACTGTCATATGAAACAAAGCTGCAGCTTAGAAGTGTTGGTGCCCTCATGGAATATGGCTTTATTCATGTTGAAAACTCTTTTACAAGCTGACCTTCCTCAGAATCACTATTGTGACTTTGTCAGCATCTGTCCCAACCCTGAACTTTCAGAGTAAATCTTCCCACAAGATACCTTCAGTCATAAATCTTTCCACTGGTTGTTTTCACAAGGAATTGGATCTAGATGAGGAAAGGGAGTTAATCCTAAATGCTCACCTTTACCAGCTAAATAATGCCTTACTTTAAAACAATGTAACTAATATCAATGCTTGAGGCAGTTGATGTTATATAGGTTTCCCCTTGGAGGCTGTATCTTGAAGAATATACAATATAATGCAGATTATTTGGAAAGGCTAGCAGGGAACCCGAACTGAAAACTAAAATACTTGTAAGCTTTGTCCTTTGGAAAATGTTTTCTTGGCTCCAACAAAGAGCAGTATGACATGCCATAAATTTCCTAAAGCCAGGCTGACACACACAATTTACAAACCCACACTTTACATTTGCAGGGCCTTGATGCTTGCATCTTATGTCCTTTGTGCTCAAAGGGCTGGGGGTCCCCACCATACAGATGAGAATCAGAGGCTCAGAAGGTGAGAATGAGACAGCGGAGGCAGCGCTGGTGTCAGCAATCAGGTCCCCTGGCTTTCCAGCGAGAGCTCTTCCTGTGCACTGCAGACCATCCATGCTCCCAGGACAGGATTTTCTGAGCCACAGGAAAGTCAGAGGAGGATTCTTTGCTAACAGGGTGTTTGCTCAACTGTAGAACTCAATTGTGGGGAAATTTCTGAGCTCGAGATTCTTAGACCTGACATAGAAAGGGGTACTAGACTCTTCCCATATCATTCTAACCCACACCCACCAGGGCTACCTTTGTGATTGGTTAAATGAATGTGGAAGTGGAAGGAAGAGAGTGATGTGGAGAAGGATGGGAGGGTGGAAGTGAATCACTGTCTTTATCAATGACTACATGTATCAAAGGGAAATTCTCATGTGTAGAGCAGATTACATTTGCTGCTGACTTCAGGCAGGGCTTCTGACAAGCCGAGGAAGGAATTACTTTTGTTTTTTTCCTATGGAAACTCAATTGAGTTTGATGCTGGGAAGCACGGATCCATCTAAAATGGTAAGTGACAGGCACGGCAATGTGTCAGGTATCTGCTCAGGCAAACAGTGGAGCTGCACGCCCGCCCATTTCCGCGTGTGCACTTGATGGTCAGCTCTGTTGCTGTCACCATGGAAGCAGTGGAAATCGTTAAAGCTTTTACAGACACTTCAGGGTAGGAGCTGGGAAATAACCTCTTCAAATTGTGTGTTGTAGACCCTTCATGGTTAATTCAGACCAGCACACTCGGCTGATGGACTGTGGGCCCTGTGCAGAGTCTGGGGGTTGGGAGGCTTATCTCATATTTGTGGCCTTGGAAACACATGCTCTACTCTTTTGCAAGGCAGCTGGGGCCCAGAGTAGAAAACAGGCATAAGAATAAAAGTGTCCAGCTTTGTGTCTTGACTGTAACGTTCCCATGGCTCCAGACCCCAGAAGACATTTCCTGTCTCCAAAGAGCATTTACTTGTCTGTCGTATGAGAGAAGTGGTGGCCTATGGTAGCTACTATTGTTCTGTCTTCCCAGAATGAACTCTTATCTCCTATGTTTTCATCACTTTCCTTTTCTTTTGGGGAATTTTTCTTCTCCATGAGAACCTAGTGGTCCTCTACACACACTTGCCCTTGACTTGGGTGTGCACATAAGGCAAAGGCTGGATCAGTCATGGCATCCCACCCCCTGGCTAGTGAGGAATTCAGGAAATAGGACCCTAGCAGAGCCAGTGAGACTGTGTGATTTCTAAATTCAGCTTTGTCAATTGCAGGCTGTGTTAACTTGAATAGCATACTTCTCCAGGTCTCGGTTTTCTAAGCAGAGATAATAACAGTGAATTTTCAAAGAATTGTGTAACCTAATGCAAGAATAAATGTAAAACCGGGAGCACAAAGTGAACACACAATGCCTGTTGGCTATGTTACTATTATTATTTCCTGGTATTATTATGCAAATATCAAGAGGAAACTCTTCTACCTTCTGGAGTTACAAAATGGTGAAGTTGAAGATGCCAGGACCATCTTGCCTGGCAGCATAAAAAAGCCATCAGCAGTAGGAGAGAACAAACATAGACAAAGAAAAACAAAGCTGAGTGATAGTCACGGAGACAGAGCTGGCAATTTTATAGGAATGACTTGATCCAACCAGACCTGAACCTCAGCCTCTGGAAATGCCAGTTACATTGATGAATATTTATTTTGTCCTAAAGGCAGTTTGAATTGTGTGTCTTCCACTTTCAAATCAATACAAGGGGATCTGATAAAACAATCTCCATGGATTTTCCCATTCTTCTTTTTTTAAAGTTTTTATTTAAGTAATTTCTACACCCAGTGTGGTCTTGAGCTCATGACCCTGAGATCAAGAGTCACAAGCTCTTTTGATGGAGCCAGCCAGGCACCCCAGGGTTTTCCCATTTCTGAAATTATTTGGCCCCATCATTTCATGTTAGTTATTCATCATGGAATTAGGGCTATCTGAAATGTACAGGGGCTTATCCTGACAAAGAAGATAGTATTAAGGTGCCCTCATTACAACAAAATTGCTTGTAGATGCCCAGAGTACAGAATATTTGGGGAACTGGCTTGGATTTGTGAGAGAAAAAATTTAAAAGGCCAATGTGAGGAAGTACACTTACATTGAACCTGAAGTTTGAGTAGGACTTAACAGGGAAAAATAGAAAGAATTCACCCTTTTTGGTGAGACTAGGAAATGTAAATGAAGATTGTAATAAAATACAAAATTTATGCAATTGCAATAGCACCAATCAAAGATACTATGTATTGTTGAACTTGTTGCTTTGTGCCAATGGAGAGAATAGGGCCAGGGATCTTTAATATATTGCTATGGTATATAAATTAGTGGATTAACTCTGGATAACAGCTATTATAGTATAAAGTGAATATTCACAGACCTACAATTCAGTACAATTCCTCTCCTAGGACATATACCAAAGAGAAAGTCTTACACAACAGTAAATCTGTGTAAGAATGTTCACAGTGGCCCTAATCATATAACAACAAAATCTTGTAAGGAGCCTAAATGCCCATTGGCAGTAGAATGGATAAACTCATTGTGGTAGGCTAATTCAACAGAGCAAGGCAGTCAAAATTAGTATAGGCAGTATAGGTACTTACAACCAGATGGGTGAACCTTAACAATATAGTGTTAAATGAAAAAAGTACAAAAAAAAAAAAAAGAAAAGAAAAAAGTGAAAAAAGAAAAAATTATAAATTATGTATACATTTATGTCATGATATTTTTTAGAAATCAAATAAGCTATAATTAAATAACATACATTTTAACAATACACCAACATGATAGAAAGAAAGGAGGAAGGAGAGAGAGAGAAGAAAGATCAATTAAAGTTTCTGATAGTTTCCTTTGGGTAGAGGGAAGCAGGGGATCAGAACAGTGGAGAATCTTGTGGGTAAATGTAAGTTATTGTAGGTATTCTAATTTCCCAACCAGTTCCAATGTAAAGAATGTTTTGTGAGTCAAGAATTATGATTATTCTAATTTGGGGCACCTGCATTTTAACAGGGAAAAAAAATGTCAGGAAGAGCATTAGAGACAGAGGAAAGGGCATTTTTTTAAAAGATTTATTTATTCATTCATTCAGAGAGAGCGAGAGAGAGGCAGAGACACAGGCAGAGGGAGAAGCAGGCTCCATGCAGGAAGCTGGGTCTCCAGGATCACACCCCTGGCTGCAGGCGGCGTTAAACCGCTGCGCCACCAGGGCTACCCGGAAAGGGCACTTTTTTTCTGTTTTGTTTTTTTTTTTTAATTTATTTTTTATTGGTGTTCAATTTACTAACATACAGAATAACCCCCAGTGCCCGTCACCCATTCACTTCCACCCCCCACCCTCCTCCCCTTCTACCACCCCTAGTTCGTTTCCCAGAGTTAGGAGTCTCTCATGTTCTGTCTCCCTTTCTGATATTTCCCACACATTTCTGCTCCCTTCCCTTATATTCCCTTTCACTATTATTTATATTCCCCAAATGAATGAGAACATACAATGTTTGTCCTTCTCCGACTGACTTACTTCACTCAGCATAATACCCTCCAGTTCCATCCACGTTGAAGCAAATGGTGGGTATTTGTCATTTCTAATGGCTGAGTAATATTCCATTGTATACATAAACCACATCTTCTTTATCCATTCATCTTTCGTTGGACACCGAGGCTCCTTCCACAGTTTGGCTATGGTGGCCATTGCTGCTATAAACATCGGGGTGCAGGTGTCCCGGCGTTTCATTGCATCTGTATCTTTGGGGTAAATCCCCAGCAGTGCAATTGCTGGGTCGTAGGGCAGGTATATTTTTAACTGTTTGAGGAACCTCCACACAGTTTTCCAGAGTGGCTGCACCAGTTCACATTCCCACCAACAGTGTAAGAGGGTTCCCTTTTCTCCGCATCCTCTCCAACATTTGTTGTTTCCTGCCTTGTTAATTTTCCCCATTCTCACTGGTGTGAGGTGGCATCTCATTGTGGTTTTGATTTGTATTTCCCTGATGGCAAGTGATGCGGAGCATTTCTCATATGCATGTTGGCCATGTCTATGTCTTCCTCTGTGAGATTTCTCTTCATGTCTTTTGCCCATTTCATGATTGGATTGTTTGTTTCTTTGGTGTTGAGTTTAAGAAGTTCTTTATAGATCTTGGAAACTAGCCCTTTATCTGATATGTCATTTGCAAATATCTTCTCCCATTCTGTAGGTTGTCTTTGAGTTTTGTTGACTGTATCCTTTGCTGTGCAAAAGCTTCTTATCTTGATGAAGTCCCAATAGTTCATTTTTGCTTTTGTTTCTTTTGCCTTCGTGGATGTATCTTGCAAGAAGTTACTATGGCCGAGTTCAAAAAGGGTG
The DNA here is from genome assembly GCF_053574225.1 of Canis aureus. Taxonomy (NCBI): domain Eukaryota; kingdom Metazoa; phylum Chordata; class Mammalia; order Carnivora; family Canidae; genus Canis; species Canis aureus. The sequence continues at coordinate 56,136,833 of NC_135614.1, forward strand.
TTGCCTGTGTTCTTCTCTAGCATTTTGATGGAAGACACAAAGAGATGGAAAAATATTCCATGCTCATGGATTGGCAGAATTAATATTGTGAAAATGTCAATGTTACCCAGGGCAATATACACGTTTAATGCAATCCCTATCAAAATACCATGGACTTTCTTCAGAGAGTTAGAACAAATTATTTTAAGATTTGTGTGGAATCAGAAAAGACCCCGAATAGCCAGGGGAATTTTAAAAAAGAAAACCATATCTGGGGGCATCACAATGCCAGATTTCAGGTTGTACTACAAAGCTGTGGTCATCAAGACAGTGTGGTACTGGCACATAAACAGACGCATAGATCAGTGGAACAGAATAGAGAATCCAGAAGTGGACCCTGAACTTTATGGTCAACTAATATTCGATAAAGGAGGAAAGACTATCCATTGGAAGAAAGACAGTCTCTTCAATAAATGGTGCTGGGAAAATCGGACATCCACATGCAGAAGAATGAAACTAGACCACTCTCTTTCACCATACACAAAGATAAACTCAAAATGGATGAAAGATCTAAACGGAAAGGGCATTTTTGAAAACATTTTATTGCCCTGTCTCTGCATTCCCTCCTCCACGCCCATGGCTGAAATCTGTTTGTGCAGTTGTGATACATATATACACTTAGGATGTGAAAACACATGTTTTTTTGGTAAGGAACAGAAGGAAGTCAGAGTAGCAGTGTAGAGTCAAAAGAAGTCACAAGGTACATATCAGTTAAGGTACTTTAAGCCATAAGGACTTGAGCTTTTGTCCTAAATACCTAAATACCTAAATACCTAAATACAGGGAAGCCACAGAAGCCATGAACATGTGAATGTTCATTCACTCATTCATTTATTGTCACAAGGGATCATGTCACAAGGGAGACGTGATCATATTTAGATTGTAAAGGGTCACCTTGGCTTCATCATGAAGAATGGATGAGGGGACAGGAAGGCAATAGGAACAGAAGCAGAGAAAGGAGGTAAGCAGTTCCTGTACGTCACCTGATAAGGGAGATCTTGGTACCTAATGGCAGTGATGGAAACGTGGGGATGAATCTAAGAGAATGTTTGGAAATAGAAACTACACTTCTCTAAGTTTTCCACTTCTCCAAGAGACAAAGAAGAACCAAAGACATTCATTTATAAATCTCTGTTCATCATGTCGAATGACCAATTTACACACTCACCATTAGATATTCAAACAGATCCATTCAATTCAGGGCAGCTGCATTTCATTAAGAAGCCCTAACAAAAGAGGTGGCCTTTGAAAACAAGGACTAGCGATGCCAACAGTTGCTGCCCACCATACTACAGCAGAAATTGGGAAATATCTGATCCATGTACTCAGAAAAAAATGAATGGCTTCCCCACATTCTCCTGTCAAGTTCATGACTTATAAATCTAGACCATGGAATTAAACGCATCCCACAAAAACAAGGATCCAAAAAATGATCAGAAATTTTGATCACCATGTCCCTAGTAGGAAGGCGAGCCTCATCATCCCTACTTTCAGCCAGAATGCCTGGAACACCTAACAATTTTAATTTTCTATTCAAGTTTTTGTGACAATTAAATCAGATCTTGATGAATTTGGAGGAAAAAAAACCCAGCACAGTGATTATGAGTACTAATTAGGAAGCAAAATAGTGGCTTTGATGAATCTGTGCTTGGTTTGTCCCTTAATTAATTGACTGGCTGCTATTATACTTGGTGGCTGATTGGTTGAAATATTCCACTAAACTCCAATATAGTCAGGGTCTTTCATTCTGAAGAACCTTCCAAGGATAAGGAGTGAGTGGGAAATGGGGGTATGAAAGGCATTCATTCACTCATTCATTTATTGTTGCTTGCAGAGGGATTTTTTTGAGCAAGGTTCCAAGCATATGTCTTCATCCAAGTACAAGGTAACCTATATAATTCTGGGGAAAATGTGCTTTAGAAGTAACAAACAACTTGTTCGCTTTGCTAAGTGGAAGGGGCCCCTTGCAGTCCTCATGGCCTATTTTAAATACTTATTGTGCCCACAAATCTACATGGGAACATGGTAGTGCCGTGTGAAATGCCACAAGCTGGGCTGGCACATCCTTCCTGTTTTTGTGTCTAGGGAAATGGCTCTGGTTGCTGGACTAAAACATTACCAGGATAAGTCTCAGCAAAAGACAGAATGCAGGGAGGTATTTCCCTTGTCAAATCCTTCTTATTTTTTGGTAACCTTAACGCCTTTCCTCCTGCAAAATCTGGTGACACTGATCTAAATAGTATATAGCAGCAGCCAAGCTTAGGTTTTTTCCTGCTGCTTAGGAACCACGCCCTCCCTCCCTGGTACTAGAGAAACAAGTGTGTAGCATGTTTAGACTGATCAGAGAATAATTTTCTAAGGGTCATTCTGAAGAAATCATAAATCTGACTCAAAGCAAGAAACTATTGGAGTCACCTGTGTCAGGGATCTTACATCATGTCAGCTCACCATCAGAGCTCCAGCTTCTGAATTCTATGTCGACATCTGCATCCACTACCCAATATGACACCCACTCTTGACTCTGTGGCAAGGGGTAAGAGCAAAGGAGAGGCTGACTGTCCATAACCATGCTGGGCCCATTCGTACTGATCCAGAGGTAATTACCATTGTAATAATTATAATTGCATTTAAGAGCAATAAATATCTGTATGTTTAAGTGATGATGGAATTAAGAATATTCCTTTTTTTTTTTTTTTTCAGCAAACCCATGCTGATCGGGGTAAGAGTGGATAGAAACCTAGACAATTACAGGACCAGACCTCTGATTTCTTAGGTTCTATGAATGGAATGTTATGCAAAGTCAACAATGGACAATGGCTTTGACCTTCAAGATAGAAAAGAATCACAGACAGCCTATTTGGAAGCAGAGGACAGGAACCTACAGGCAACCTTCTTGTCATGTCTGCAAATGTCCTCCTCTCCTACCAGAGAGTTCAGAGCTTCTTTAGCAGGAATGGGATTGTTATATGGGGGAACACCCATATCTGCTGAAGGACATGGTGGTTCCCTAAGAGAATATTTGTCCTAAGAGATACTTGTGGAGTCATACCTAGGAGTAAAAAGATAAGAAACTTTTTTTTGAGTTTTCCTCGAATGGCCTATTGCTGCCATTGCCTCAGCTGGCAGAGCACTGGGCTGTAGGGAGTCCTTCCTGATCTGGCTCTCTGGCTCTTGCTTTTTCATCAACACCATGTGCAATATCACTATGACCCTGATAAGTGGGGAGAAAGACTGGTTTGCTTTAAAACCACTTCTAGGTGGAAATCTGAATTTTTGGTATTGTCAAATAGCCAGCTCTGTCTAAAGAACCAGCCCTACCATTTGGGACAACTCTGATGTTATTTTCTCAGACAGATGTAATATTTCCTCCCTTCGAAGATTTTTTCCTCATTCCTTGGCACAATTGTACGACACCAAGTTTTACTCCATGTTACAGCTTTTTACATTCTTACTTTCCTCCTCTCTACTAGAATATAAACACCCAGAGAGCAGCAAGCATCTTTTATTAATCTAAAGATACAAATCTGGTTTTATGTACCCAATGGGAGTTTAATAGAACACAGACTCTGCTTTTAGACGAACCTGAATTAGAACTCAAGCTCCTGGATGTACTATCAGCCCTATGACCTGGGAGAAGGCACCTGTATGCCTGGAGCCTCAGTTTCTTTAGCTGGAAGATGGAGATAATTGTAGCTTGTATTATAGGGCTTCATGCAGTATTAAATAAAATGATGTACAAATTATCTAGCACAGTTGCTGGCAGACAACCAGTGCTCAATAAGTGGGAGTTATTAACCTTACTGTAAAATTAAGCCCAATCTTACTTCCTGTCTTTTTTTTTAAGTGGGAGCACCTCCCAGTTGGAGGTAAGCTTTATTTCTATTTCCAATCCTAATATCTAACATTGTGCTTGGTCCACTATAAGTACTCAGTGTCTCTGGCGAAAGAGTAGATCTCATGTGTCTGGATTGCAAACTTCTGTCCTTCTGTTGCTTGTACAACTGGAGAATCTTTGATTCCACTGCTAACAGCAGAAAGAGAAAGCTAATTGGGCAGTGGGTAGCATCTGCAGGCCTCCGTTGTAAGAACCAGAGACCACTTCCCCTCCTTCACTAGCATGAAGTTACTGTTTTAGTTTTCTATTTTCTGCATCTCCCTCACCCCTTTTTGTTCTTAAAAAACAGAGTAGAAGTGAAGGGGAGAAAAAAAACAAGTATTATATTGAAATGCTAATCTCATTTTATTAAATGAATTGTGGAGGCTGAGATAGTGATCTGTATCCTCAAAGAATAATTTCTTTAAATACCTCAAGCTCAATATTCCCTTCTGGACAACTTTTTATCTTTCTTCTTAAAAAAAAAGCATTAAATTATGTTAAGGAGCCCCAATTAAGCCTGGATTTCAGAGCATTCAAGCTTAGGGGTATATAGTCAGTGGTAAGGGTGAAGTTTAAATGCACCCTGAAATCTCCACTTAAAAACAGCTCTGCCCTGCCTTCCCTGGCTGGCTTACATTGCCTCAAGCAACTCCCTGAAGCTGAGCAGGGCTTATTTCAGGAAACAGCAAATAAACACACCATTTCAGGTCAAGTCCATTACAAAGTTGGTCAGGGCACCTGCAAGCTTCTCTCAGAGGCTTTGGCCCCAAAAGCTTCCATATTTATTGGGAGCAAAGCTCTATCTAAAAGAGCATCCATTTTAATTCTCCAGGGAGGACTGCTGCTGATCCAAGTCACATCCTCTATAATGAGTTTGGGGTTGAGTTCCTGAAGGTGTTCAAGGCCAGGTCTATGTTGATGGGTTTGTACTTGAACTTGGGGAAGTCATATTCAAAGTTGTTTTTAATTACAATTCTTAAAAGACACTTTAACCTAGAATGAAAGGGTTGGGAGCCTGGAAGAAAAGAAGTACTTCTAGAAGGAGAGGAAAGCCAGGGAGGGAATTAAACTAAGCAGGTGATTTCACAAGAACTGCAAGGGACTAGGACAGATGGGAGAGAAGCTACAGTGCTTCTGAAGGCACAGAATTTTATCCTAGAATAGCAAGGTCTCTAGAAAATGTTGGTGGGGCAGAAGAGGAAAAAGGAGAGGCAAGAGGAACTATTAAGAGAATATAAATGATTATCTATATTCAGAAAGGTTCTAGTCCTTTGGCACTAGGGGACAAAGTAAGAAGCTAAGTCATTGTCTCTGGTTGTATGTATCAGAGAAGGCTCTGAGTTACCAGCAATAGAAACCAACTGTGTTCATGTAAGCAGAAAATTATTCATTAGAAGGATTTTGGGGACCCCTGATTACCAGGAGGGCTGGACAAGAGCTCAGAAGTCAAGCAGTTAGAAGCAAATTCACACAGCAGGCTGTGAATACCCCCTCTTGCTGTCACACTCAGGCCAGTGAGTGACAGTGCTGTCCAGTGCTAGCAAGTGTTCTCCTTGAGAACACCACCTTGCTACACCCACCCCCGTCAGCAGAGAGGAGTCTCAAGCCACTAGCTCCTATTCAAAGTCAGGGAAGGGGGGTGGGGGGTCTATGTTAGAGCTTAGCTCGTGTGCAGTGCACAGGCCCTGGCTGGAAAATTAACTTTCCAGCATCTTCAGCCTGTCCTGTCAGAGACAAGCCTTGTGTTTGGCAAATTCCTCAAACAGAGGGAAAAAGTTCAGGTAGGAAAGCAAAAAAGGATGACAAAAATTTACAAATGATGGAAACTTCTTTAAGTTTCTAAAAAAATAAGAACAATAGGATACCATAGCCCCCAGAAATAATCACCAGATGCTATTACAACTGGACATAATGGTGATAAGCGCACGTTCTGAAGACAGAGGGCTTAGTTAGGTTCAGTCTTGGTTTTGGTACTTCTTACCTATATGATCTTGGGAAAGATCTTTTAACCACCTCAAGCCTCTGTTTCCTCATCTGCAAAATGGGGTTAAAAATAACTTGCCAACCAACACTGATGCCATGATATCTACCATGACATCTGCTGTCTTTGCCTGCTTAGAGCTTCTTCCCAATCCTATTGTGTTAATAGGGCCCCTCTTTCCTATGGAGAACCTTTGTAGTATAATCAAATGGACCAATGCAACTTGCCCTCATTCACTAAAATGGATACTACAATCTGCTCCTACTCACAAAACTTCTGGCACCAAATATGTGGGTTTTCCATATGGAACAATTCTCCAATTCTCTACAGACATCAACTGGGTGTCCTATAATTTAATTCAATTCTCACACTAACTAGACAGCACAGACCCCACAGATTAAAAGCACAGTCCCACAAGACTGCCCCCCAGTTCAGATATGAATCACAAGTAGTGAATTTTCAGGTCACCCATACTTTTGCCTGACTTGGCTACAGATTGGGGGTTCCCATGACCCCCTCCTCAGGTTTGATAATTTGCTGTAACAGCTCAGAAAACTCAGGAAATATTTAACTTCCCATCCGCATTTGTTATAAGGGAGACTATAAAAGATACAAATGAACAGCCAGGTACATAAGAGATGCATAGAGTGAGGTCCAGAAGGATCCTGAGCACAAGGGCGTCTGTGCCTATGTAGTGTGAAATATACCACCCGCCTGGGATATGGTGCACTCACCAACCCAGATGCTTCTGAACCCCTTTGTCTAGAGTTTTAATACAGGTTCCTTTCCACAGGTCTGACTGATTAAATCGCTGGCCGCTGGTGGTTAACTCAAGCTGTAGGCTTTCTCCTAACCTTGGAGGTCTGGGATGAGGCTGAAAGTTCCAACCTTCTAACCACATGGTGGGTTCCTCTGTCAACTAGCCCTCATCCTGAAGCTATATAGGGGCTTCCAGTCCCCAGTGATCTCACTAACATAAACTCAGGTATGGTTGAAAGAGACTTATGAGGAAGAAAAGAGACTCCTCTCATACCCACCATTCAAGAAATTCCAAGGGCTTTAGAAGCTCTATGTAAGGACCAGGGATTAAGACCAAATACATATTTCTTATTATACCATAATATCACAGTGGCAGACTCACGTCCCACCAGTCACTGTACACCATATCTCTGTTCTCGGTGTTTGACTCAGGGTTGGGTATGGGACTCAAACTGAGCCAGTCAGAACTCTCCCTGGAATCTTCCTCTTGAGGATGCCTGGAGAGGCAATTTCTTTCCCCGGGGCGGCAACCCTGGTAGATGAGTAGGTGAGTGTGAGTCTGCAGGAGTCTATCTTTCCTACCTCAGAAGGAAAGCCTGCCTCAGGTAGAGAAAAAAGACAGTCTAATGACATTGTCTGGGCCCTCCATCCAGGTGGACACAAACTCCGCTCCACAGGTCTCTTAGTGATGAGAGTTAATACATTTCCTTTCAAGCTTAAGCTAGCTTGTCTTCAGTGCCACTCACAACCTAGAGTTAGGAAGAATCCAGTCATTGAAAAGATTACATGCAGTAATGCTAGAAATCTCGAAAGCTCAGCAAGGTGTCTGGTGGATATTTTGTTTCTGACCTTACTTGCCATAGGTGCAGGTATTCAACTTGACACCATTAAAAAATGTTACTTGTTATCATTTGCATTATCAAGACTGGCTGTATCTCTACTACTTGTCACACTCTAGGATAAATGCATTTTAATTTTCGTAATCATGTTCCCTCATTCCTGAATATATTTTACTTTGTCCTCATTCTACCCAAATCCTATACCTTTTAAAACTTAAGTGTGGCTATGTACAGAGGATCCTCCATAACTACCGCAGCCTTCATCAGCCTTCCCCTCTCTATGTAGAGCACATCACAGTATGTATCAGGTCATTTCTTAATTGGTTTCCTGCATTCCAAGCTGCATTGTATCTTCATCAAGAGTGAGAAACAAATCTTATGTTGTTGTTGTTGTTGTTTTAATTAATTTCACTGCACAAAGCAAGGGTAGCATTACTCTTTTCTGAAAATAGAGGGCAATTGACCATGTGAGCTTACAAAAAAATTGTTTTTGTGAGCATGGATGCTCAGAAAATATGTGTTGGTAAACTGATTTCATAGACTGAACTTAAAAGACTCTTTTCTTAACTCCTGGATCATTATGCACTTTCAATAAACAAATAGTTTGTGTCCTTGTTACCTCTGAAAACTCAGTGGAATCCTAAGACCTCAATAACTTTGACACATACCTTAATGCTCTAAAGAAACCAGAGCTTCAAGGCTGTGCTTCTGCCATTTTCATACTCCAGATGATGCAAGCACCTTGTTATAGCCATATCCCACATTTTGCTCATTTTTTAATGGAATGCTAATTTTATATGCATTCTCCATACCCAGATTTAGACAAGGCACTCAGTTGAGCATAGTTAGTTTTTATCTAGATGTGCCATATCCCAGGTGAAAAATGTGCTGCCTGCAATATAATTATGTATTCAGAATAATGTGTATGTCTGCTGGGGGCTTATAAGTCAATAGCTCACTGTGCAATATACTGTCCATTTTTCTTGGCCATAGACATATTTGAGGAAACTAAAACTTGTCAACTGGTTGTACATTAATGATGAATTTGAGGTTTAGACAAGAAAGTAGAATAAATCTGAGTCGACATTTGTTGACCAAGAAGATCTTGACGACTTTCTCATCTGTCTGCTGTACCCAAGACATGATCAAAGCCTAAAATTAGTTCACATTGTCACAGTAAGGTAAGAGCTGGTTCTTTGGTTTTCCAGAATAGCCATTCATTCTCCATTTAATAAACATTTATTAAATATCTCCACTGGCCCTATGGCTAGGTGGTGAATGAGACAAGGGCTCTGCTCTCTTAAGAGCTGGCATGTAAGTGGAAAGTGACAGACAAGGAAACAAATGCACAAGTTGACATGATTATTTCAAAAGTGACACATGTTATATAGAAAATAAAACTGGGGCACCTGGTGGCTCAGTTGGTTAAGTGTCCAACTCGTGATTTGGGCTCAGGTCATGATCTCAGGGTCATGAGTTGGAGCCCCCATTGGGCTCTGTGCACTGGGAATGGAGTCTGCTTAAGTTTTTCTCACTCCCTCTCCCTTTGCCCCTCCTCCTCTCCCTGCTTCCACCACAGCCACTCTCATTCTCTCACTCTCTTAAAAAAAAAAAAAAAAAAGAATCAGGAACTAATAAATGTTGGTGAGGATGAAGAGAAATGGCAACCATCTTACACTGTTGGTGGGAATGCAAGCTGGTGCAGCCACTCTGAAAACAGCATGGAGGTTCCTCAAGAGGTTAAATATAGAGCCACCATATGACCCAGCAATTGCACTACTAGATATTTACATCAAAGGTACAAATATAATGATCTTAGGGGGGCACATGCACTTCAATGTTTATTTTATTTTTTTTAAAGAACACATCTTTTTTAAAGATTATTTATTTATTTATTCATAGAGACACACAGAGAGCGAGAGAGAGAGAGGCAGAGACACAGGCAGAGGGAGAAGCAGGCTCCATGCAGGGAGCCTGACGTGGGACTCGATCCCCGGTCTCCAGGATCACCCCTAGGCTGCAGGCGGCGCTAAACCGCTGCACCACCAGGGCTGCCCTCACTTCAATGTTTATAGTAGCAATGTCTACAATACTCAAACTATGGAAAGAGCTGAGATGTCCATCGACAGATGAATGGATTAAGCAGATGTGGTATACATATACAATAGAATATTTCTCAGCCATCAGAAAGGATGACACCTTACTATTTACATTGACATGGATACAACTGGAGGATATTATGCTGAACAAACTATGTCATTCAGAGAAAGGCTTATGATTTCATTCATTTGAGGAGTATAAGAAACAGTACAGAGGATCAGAGGGAAGGGAGGGAAAAGGGAATGGAAAGAAATCAGAGATGGTGACAAACCATGAGAGACTCTTAACTATAAGAAATAAACAGGTTTGCTGGAGGGGAGATGGGTGGGGTGTGGGTGTAACAGGGTGATTGGCATTAAGGAGGTTCACTTGATGTAATGAGCACTGGCATTAGATGCAACTGATGAATTACTGAACTCTACATCTGAGACTAATGATGTACTATATGTTGGCTAATTGAATTTAAATTTAAAAAAGAAGAAGAAAAGAAAATAGAGTATTAAGATAGACCTGGAAACTGAGAAGTCAGCTATGCACAGATGAAAGGGAAAATATTCCAGGGATAGATAGGGCACAGCACATGCAAAGGCACAGTGTATGAAGAAGCAGGACAGTGTGACTGGAGAATACAAAGCAGAGGGGGAGGGGAGTATAGGTGATATTAGACAGGTGAGCCAAGATTTTGTCATGTAAGACCTGGCAGGCCATTGTAAGAACTTGGATTTTATTTTAAGTGTAGAGTGCAGCCATTGGAGGGATTTTAGCCAGAGAGTGATGTGGTCTGATTTATAAGCTTTCTGCCACTCCAGCTAAATTGCATGTACTTACTGCAAATTTAAAGTTCTGGAAGAAAAATTAGCTCTAAGCGAGAGCTGCCTGAGTACAAACTGTATTAAACTCTATAGATTTTTTTTTTTTCCCTGAGAGAGTGGGAAAATTCTTTCCCAATAGCCACATTCTTACAAGGCAAGTGCTTTTGAGAAGAGTTTTGCAGTATTCAAATAACCAATGGACTCCTGGAAAATTTACCCTTGATGTTACTGTTAAGAAGAGAGTTTTCTGAATGAACTAAGCTTCACTGAAAAGCATCCAGCAGGAAAGGCAGATGACCTTTCTTTGTAAATGTGATAAAGATTCCATCCTCAACCAGCCCAATAACATATCTACTCGGGGCTATGAACTGTGCTTCCTAAAACCCAACCCAAGGATGGACAGTCAACTGCCAATGGGCCAAATTGAGCCCATCCTTGTTGTAGCATGGCCTGTAAACTAAGAATGGTTTTTATACTTTTAAATAGTTAAACAAAATCAGAAGAAGAATTGGGTGGCATGTGAAAATGATATGAAATTGAAATGTCAGCGTAGATCCGTCTTTTTCTTGGAACGCAGCCACATTGGTGCTTTCATGCAGCATCCAGGGCTGTTTTCATACAAAACCAGTGGAGCAGAGTAGTTGCAGAAGAGCAAGCAAAGCCTGCAAAGCTGAAAATTGTTACTGCCGGGCCCTTTTCAGAAGTTTGCTGACCCCTTCTCTAACCAGCTCCACTGACTATACTAGAACTAACTAAATGTCCCCTCTGTTAATATTTCTTCTCCTTTACATTCAGGTTTCTTTTGACAAGACTGTAAACTCCCAGCTGGTGGTTAATTCCACCACCACCACCACCCCCGCCCCAGATATCTGGCCCGAGTTAGTTGGTGTGCATTACTCTGGGTGAACTGTAATGGGTGGGGACACCACAGTCATCCCACCTGTCACCTCGGCATAAATCAAATGAAGAGATTAATATGCATTTTCCTACTCAGTTACATTTTTAGTGGAGAAATTATTTATGAAAGCATTAACCAGAATCATCAGCTAATATCACAAACCATATTTAAAAAATTGATATAAGGCATGATTTAAAGGAACACAACCATAAATATTTACAGATAACTTCTCGCTAGGCATTAGAGTTTTCCACCAGTAATTAATATGATCTTGATTATATAGTCACACCTGAGAAGGAGAGTTCCATCTCCACATATGGAAGCCTTATATGGAAAGAAAAGAAACTCTACAGGATCTCTGGACCATCCTCTATCAAAAGACTGGGCAGGCATTCTTTTTCTAAGCTTTGATCTCCCTGTCAAAAGCAAATTTTTAAGCAAATGCCCTTCCAAGTTCCTTGCTCTTGATCTGTCTCTCCTTCTCAGAGAGTCAGGATAGATCTTTGCTTTAAAGAAAGAAAAATTATGTAAAAATGTTGGGCTGCTGGTGTATTTGAAACCTAATGAGTCTCTGTAATCAGAAATGCTCATGGTCTCTACCTGCCTTTCCTGTCCATATTTTTCTCTGTTAATAAGTCCCCACCTTCTCCTAACCCTTTCACACACAAAAAAAAGTACCTTTCCCTCAATATGCCAAAAATTATACTGCCTGCTTAATATGCATCATCTCTTTTAACCCTTATTCAATCCTGTGTGTGTTTTGTTCTTCATTTGGCAAGTATATACACTGACACTTGGAGAAAATAAGTCCTTTGCCTTGGGTCATGTAGCTGTTAAGTGACATACCTGGGATTTGAACCCAGGACTTCTCACCTCCAAACTGCTCTTAGAAACTACAATCCAGAATAGAGTTCCTTGCTTTGCCCCAGTTTTACTTTGATAGATCATTCAAGGTCCCCTTCCCAGAATTAGTCAAAGATAAATAAAAATCATACATGAAAAAGAGACTTGATGTTCATAATAAGAAAAAAAACGGATTAAAAAATAAAATGTTCTTTCCATGAGGCTTGCTTTGGGCAGTAGATTGCCAAGTCTGTGAACCAATGATGTATGTTTCATCTGTGTTGAGAATGATAGATTTGGGACAGTGCTAGGGTGTTTCTTACTCCTTAGGGATTTAGCAATCAATGAAAACATTCCACATCTGTGTTATTGGAACACAAGGCAATGAGAAGACATGGATTATCTTCCATATTCATTCCTTAGAGTTTATTCAAAACTACTGCAAGAATCTATGCTTCAAAGTCCAACTGCGTACCCAACTTGTTCATAATCTGATAAGGAATATAGAAGTAATGCCATTATTATTCAAAAACTCATTCTACTGTGCTTATGGTGTCTTAATGACATTTTTATTTTTAAATTAATTTTATTGAAGTATAATTTGCATACAACAAAATGCAACCATTTTAAGCACACATTGTGGTGCATTTTGACACATGCATATACCTTTGTAAACATCATCTCAATCAATATGAAGAACTTTTCTGTTACTCCACAAAGTTTACTCATGGTCCTCTTCAATCAATTCCCCTGTGAACCTCATCCCTAATGAGTATTAGTTCTGACTGTTGCAGAATTAGTACTACTAGTATTAGTTTTGACTACTGTAGAATTTCACATCAATGAACTCATACAGCATGTGTTCTTTTATTTCATATTTCTTCACTTGTCAAAGTGCCTTTGAGATTAATTTATGTTGTTGTGTGCATTGGTAATTTATTCCTTTCATTACTTAGTAGTGTTCTATGTTATGGATATGCAACAATGTGTTTAACCATTCATCTGCAATGTACCCTTTGGCTGTTTCCAGTTTGGAGCTATTACAGACAATGCTGTACATCAGTATAAAAATCTTTGGATGGGCGTATATTTTTATTTTTCTGTATGAATACCTTGGAGTGTGTATCTGGATTATAAGCTATGTCAATTCTGTAAGAAACTGCCACACATTTCTGCAAGGTGGCTGTACCATTTTATATTCCCACCAGAAATGTGTGAAAGTCCTAATGTCTTGATTGTGGATATAGGATAGTTACTAGATTTTAACTTCATGATCATTTAGGGCTTTCTCATTAGAAAAATTACTTTTGGGACCAGGAGAAAAATTGTCCCCAGTAGGCCAATTTTGATGATGCTGTAAAGGTAAATAATATCACCTCAACTGTTACAAACCTAATTTTCCTGGTTAATTTCTAAGAAAGAATGCTTACAGGTTTTCAAAGAATCAGACTCAAAATTCAGTCTGTTAAAAATTAAATTGACTTGGGTTTTCTCTTGCTTAGAGACAGGACCTGAATAAGTAACTACTGTTTGGACATTGGCCATAGAACTAAAGCAACTCAGGATTACCAATGACTTTAAAATGTGACCCACCACAAACCACTGTCCGACCTGCCGTCTGCCTTCGTTGGGTACCCAAGTGAGGCCTGTTTCTAGGGTATCATTAATACATGGGAACTGCTGCATGAGAGGAGAAACAGACTGAAACCTCAGAAAAAAGCTCAGGAAACCCAGTCTGTACCCACAATAGCGCTCCATGTTGTTTTCATAAGGGAGCATGGGAGCAAGATACATCCTGCAGCAAAATGAACTTCTGTTGTCCCCTGAACTCTGGGAGAGGCAGTCAGGAGCTGAACAAGGATCAGAAACTTCTCTCTTAGTAATGTGAAACAGAAAGGACTTTGATTTAACAGCCAAGGGTCATTAATTAACCAAATTAAACTGAATACTCCCAAATGCTGGCAGCTCAAGAATCACAAGGGAGTGGCACCAGAGGGAGAATCCAAGTGAAGAACACCCAGTGTTAGATAGAGATATCAAGTAACGAAGATGAAAAAATGACGAGATGTCTTAAATCTAATTGAGAACAGTGTGTATATAGTTTTTTGTCTTGTTGCTTGCTAAAGGTAGTTTTTTCTCAAAATATGATTTGAGTTTTAATGTATGTAGGTAGACATTGATATAAAGCATATGGTTATGTGTTAAAAAGTGGAGTCACAGTTCCTGATTTATGAAGCTTGGATGTGGAGGGCAGATGCAGAGTTCTTTGAAAAGCATAGCATCTATTGGTGGCCTGCTCAAGTTATAGCTACATATTCCCACAGCTTAAAAAGCCAGAAAACCAACTCGAAATTGTATGGAGTCTCAGGATAGGACTGTAAGAAGTAGATGGAAGTAGAGAAAGAACTTCAATAATGATTAATATCTACTTTTGTAAAATATTTTTCTGTCATATCATCTCTTTCAGCATACTATCTTATTAAACATTTACAACCTCATGAAATAAGTACATTTTTCAGTCCATTTGATAAAACTAAAGCTAAAGAAATTGAGTCACTCAGGGGCTTGTCCAGGTTTATACACCTAAAAAATGAACTTTTTTGTCACAAAATTGGCAAAACAAACATACCTCTCATGAAATAAACTACGGTGTTTGGTCCTGGCAAATAGTAGTAGCCTCTAGCCTTGTCTCAATGGCAGATAGAGATCAATTCCTGACCCTAAGGAAAGAAATGCTAGAATGATGGAGCACAGTTTAGCAGAAGCCCCTTGAAAAATGGCTAGCTCTTTATAAGGAGGCATTATTTACATTTGTGTAGCACTTCCTGACACATAAAGTATTTCATATATATGATCTCATTTAATCCCAACACTGTGAAGGGCTGGGGAGGGCCAAGGTAATCATAATTGCTGTTTGACAGAAAAGACTGTGAGGTTCAAAGTTTTCAAACAATTTGCCCCAATTCCCACAACTAGATTGGTAGAGGTGTACTAGTTTTCTGGTTCCAGTTTCTGGTTTTCAGTTTTAACTCTTCTTCCTCCCTATGGTGCATAAACTGGTTGACAAAAATATAACTTTATGAGCCTTCACCAAGATTCCTTGGACTAGATTAGTTTAATAATAATGATAAAAATAATGACAGCAGAGGCATTTATTAAAGACTGTTTGCCAGATACTGTGCTGAATATTTTACATAAATCCCCTCCTGAATCCTCTTCACATAAGTCCGTGAAGGACGAACTATTATTACGCCCATTTCACAGTGGAGGAAATTGAGTTAAAGTGGTGGTTAGTGGACCAGAGCCCAGGCCTGACTTCCTCCAGAGCCTCAGCCTTAATCAATGAGATATACTGCCTCCTGCTGTAAATTAAATTTCTTAGATTAATGTGGAGCACCTCCAACTTGATGAGATTTGGAGCTGTAACAAAGAGGCTGGAACACGAGCCCTCATTCTGAATGTACAGATCAAATTTCTACATCACCACTAACGAGAATCCATTGTCATAGCAACAGATATATCAGATATTCCAGCTCCAGCACCCAGAAGCAACATTGTCAAATGATCCACAAGAGCACACACCTCTACTCAGTGTCATCATTCCAGATTTCACGTGATTTTTTTAAAAATCCCATTTGTTTCATCTTTTAATTTAAGCAGAACAGCCAGGAAGCAGAGAAGGCATTCATGTGAGAAATTAAGACACAAAATCACTCAACGTAAGGGATATAGGACAAAAGAAAGTTTCACAACACGTGGGGCCATTTTCTTAATATGGAAAACTTAATATGTTTTATATTTTCTTTCACCATCTACTCCTAAATTCTACCCTGGTTTCCAGTCAGTCCTACAGTTTCCTATAAGAAACAAGAGTTCTGTTTCAATTTCATTTTCTCCAGGTGAATCTATTTTACCTGCTGAATCTAAAAGCTAATGGTAAAAAATATATTACCCATGGGACATACTTACAGTAAAATAATCAAAGTCTATCTAAAATTCTAATTTAATTTGTCATCCTGTATTTTTATTTGCTGATTGTAGCAACCCTATTTGGAGCCAGACAAAATAAAGTTCAACTTCTAGCTCTACTAGCTGCTTCCTCTGGTCAGTTACTATGAACCTGTATATGAACATGTCCAGTTATTTAAACATGTGCATCTTCTCATCTGTAAAATGGGGTTAATGTCTATATCTAACTCATAAGTACATGCTAAGATTTACAAATTTTAATTCTGGAACATAATAGACTCTCAAAATATGTTTTTTACTATTACTACTCTTATTACCAGTAATCTTTACAACTACCAAATATAAATAATCTCTGCCACATTCCTCCTAAGAATAATAAAAAAGTACCAAACTTCTTTCCAAAAAACCCAAATGATGTGATGAGTTAATGACACTTGACTAATAATAAATAGCAATTAACTAAATTCAACTCAGTAAACATTTATTAATTTCCTAATATATGCAAGGCACAGTGCTAGGTGCAAGAAGTACAAAAATCTAAGCTGTCAGAGCGAAAAGTAAACTTATAAGATGCTCACTCAGCGCTCCTCACTTTACAGATGAGGAAACAAGTCGAAGTGGGAGATGTGATTTACCCATCATCATAAGGCAAAATGGTGACAGAACCAGGACTGGAAGCCATCTATCTTCCTGACTGATTCCACAGCACCTCTTACTCATTTTCCTTGCCTGCGTATGTAGAGAGAGAGACCCTGGCCTCTGAACTATCCACTCTGGTATAGACATACCAAACAGACATAACCACTGCTTCATTTTGTTTTATTTTGTTTTGTTTTGTTGTTAACCCACAAAAATAGAGTCAACTTCACCTAATAATTTGACCCTCACAAAAATCTACTAAGTTAATAGGAAAAAAAAAGAAAGAAAATAAAAAATCAGGGATTGCAATTTATTTTTAGGAAAACAGAAGACCCTTGAAGTCAACTGACTGACTTAAGATTTGAAAGTGAGTTCGAGTCAGAGTTTAAAGTAGATGCTAGATCTCCTGGCTTCTTCCATGGGAGCAGGTCACCCTCACCCATGAAACAGAATCGAAACCTTGTGTGAAGCAAAGTGAGTCAAGCAGGTGTTTCTTAAAGAAGACATCTTTACACAAAACTGCATAGGAAATAAGAGTGAGCCAATTGAGATCTGCCTCTGAGACCAAGTAGAGGGTAGTAACCAAGGTTAGTCAAAATTCAGAAAAGCCCCCTCATTAAAAGCAAACAACTTGCTTGCCTAGATGACCCAGAAGAAAATCCAAATTGAAAGGCCAGGACAAAAAAAAAAAAAAAAGAAAGAAAGGCCAGGACAGTGGTCCAGACAGACTTGAACCCAGGTCTTCTGAAATTCAGTTTGCTTTCCACAGAGTCACATTGGCCCATGTCCCCAACTCCCCATGAAAATGGGATGGGGCATTGAACCTACTGATCTGTGAGATCCTTTCCAGTAATCTCATCTTATGATCCATTATCTTCTGCTCTGTTTTATTCCATCCTGGTCTTATCTGTTTCCATATCTCATCTGATTAATTCTTCCTGCATATTTGTAAATTTTATCTGCCATCTTAGCCATTTTAAGTGTACCATTCAGTGACACCATTCACAATATTGTGGAAGTATCACCAGTATCCATTTGCAGAACTTTTCTGTCATCCCAAAGAGAAATTATACTCATTAAAGAAAAACACCCTCTTCTCCCCTCCCCAAGCCTCAATTACCATTCTACTTTCTGTTTCTATGAATTTGCCTTTACTGGGTATCTGATATAAGTGGAATTAAATGACAGTTATCTTCTTGTGTCTGGCTTATTTCACTTAGCATCATGTTTTCAAGATTCATCTGTATTATAGCATGTACCAGAATTTCCATTCCTTTTTGTTAAGGCTGAGAAATGTTCTACTCTCTGTATGTACCACATTTTGGTTGTTCATTCTTCCACTGATGGACACTTAGGTTGCTTTCTAACTTTTATCTATTGCGAATACTGTTGGTAAGAACATGGGTGTACAAATATTCCTGAGACTCTGCTTTCAGTTCTTTGGTGTATATACCAAAAAGTGGAATTGCTGGATCATATGGTAATTCTGTATTCAACCTTTTAAGAAACCACCTTCTGCATATTTTTAAAACAGATTTAAGCATTGAGACTGTATGTATAGAAGCTCAAGAACCATGCTTAATTATTCTTGGATTCTCAAAAACAATTACTGAACATTGCTACATGCCAGGGTTGCATGAGGTACTTGAATCCAGTGTTGAGCAAATACAGACACAATCCTTAACCTCATGGAGTTTTCCATTTGGGGACCAGATATTAAAAAGTATATGCAAAGAGTTTAATCCTAAGTGGGAATACAGCTCAATTGGAAAAAAAAAACAGCAAGTAATCTCATTTTTAAAAATGTGCAACAGAAGACCTGAATAGACATTTCTCCAAAGAAAATGCAAATGGCCAACAGGTACATGGGAAGAGCTCAATATCACTAATCATCAGAAAAATGCAAATCCAAACCTTACCTCATTCTTATTAGAATGGCTATTATCCCAGTGAGAATGGGGAAAATTAACAAGGCAGGAAATAACAAATGTTGGAGAGGATGCGGAGAAAAGGGAACCCTCTTACACTGTTGGTGGGACTGTGAACTGGTGCAGCCACTCTGGAAAACTGTGTGGAGGTTCCTCAAACAGTTAAAAATAGACCTGCCCTACGACCCAGCAATTGCACTGTTGGGGATTTACCCCAAAGATACAGATGCAATGAAACGCCGGGACACCTGCACCCCGATGTTTATAGCAGCAATGGCCACGATAGCCAAACTGTGGAAGGAGCCTCGGTGTCCAACGAAAGATGAATGGATAAAGAAGATGTGGTTTATGTATACAATGGAATATTACTCAGCTATTAGAAATGACAAATACCCACCATTTGCGTCAACGTGGATGGAACTGGAGGGTATTATGCTGAGTGAAGTAAGTCAGTCGGAGAAGGACAAACATTATATGTTCTCATTCATTTGGGGAATATAAATAATAGTGAAAGGGAAAATAAGGGAAGGGAGAAGAAATGTGTGGGAAATATCAGAAAGGGAGACAGAACGTAAAGACTGCTAACTCTGGGAAACGAACTAGGGGTGGTAGAAGGGGAGGAGGGCGGGGGGTGGGAGTGAATGGGTGACGGGCACTGGGTGTTATTCTGTATGTTAGTAAATTGAACACCAATAAAAAAATAAATTAAAAAAAAAAGAATGGCTATTATCAAAAAACAAAAGATAAACAACCTAAGTGTCCACTGATGGATGAATGCATGAAAAAGTATTACACACACACACAATGGAATATTACTCAGTCATAAAAAGGAATGAAATATTGCCATTTGCAACAACATGGATGGACCTCGAGGGCATTATGCTAAGTGAAATAAGTCAGAGAAAGAAAGAGAAATACCATATGACCTCTGTTATATGTGGAATCTAAAAAGAGGCTCATAGATGTTAAGAACAGATTGGTAGTTACCAGAGGAAGTGGGTAGGTGATGGTAGAAATGAGTGAGGAGAGTCAAAAGATGAAAAATAATAAGAAAGTGAATTAATTTTTTTTAAAAAGACAAAGGATGACAAGTGTTGGTAAGGGTATGGTAAAAAGGGAACCCTGGTACATAGTTGGTAAGAAGGTGAAATGGTACAGTCACTATGGAAAATAGTATAGAGGTTCCTCAGAAACTAAAAATAAAACTACCATATAACCCAACAACCCCACTCCTGGATACATACTTGAAGAAAATGAAAGCAGGATCTCAAGGGTCTATCTGCACATTTGTGTTCAATGCATTATTATTCACAATAGCAAGATATGGAAACAAGAGTCCACCAACAGATGAAGGGATAAAGAAGTGCACACACATACACACACACAAAGAATATTATTCAGCCATAAAAAGAAGGAAATCCTGACATTTGCAACAACATGGATAGACTTTGAGGGCATGGAATGAACAAGTTATGGGGTTAAGGTATAGCATAGGGAATAGTGCTAATGGTATTGTAACAGTATTGTGTGCTATACTAATGGTGAGCACAACATGATGTACAGAGTTATTGAATCACTATGTTTTATACCTGAAACTAATGTAACAATGGGTGCCAACCATACTTCAATTAAAAATTAGAAAAAATAGAAGACAAACACTATATGATCTTGCTTGTATGTGGAATCTTTTTTAAAAAGCTGGACTCAGAAATAGATTAGAACAGTGGTTTACAAGGGGTAGGGGGTATAGGAAATGGAGAGATGTTGGTCAAAAGTACAAACTCAAGTTATAAGATGAATAAGTTATGGAGATCTAATGTACAGAATGGTGATTATAGTTAACATAACTATATTGTGTACTTGCAAGTTTCTAAGAAATTAGATCTCAAATGTTCTCATTACAAAAAAAAGGGTAATTATGTCAGATGATGGAGGTCTAACTATCTTGATTGGGGTAATCATTTCTCAATATATACATGTATCTAATTACTACATTGTACACCTTAAACTTACACAATATATGTCATTTATATTTCAGCATAGCTTGAAAATATACTCACAAGTGGGATAACTGATATAGAGACCTAAAGAGTTCAGGTGAACTTCCTGAAGAAATGATGTTTAAGCTGAGATCTGAAAAATAACCAAAAGCAGTGGTAAGCGAACTGATGTCCACAGGCAAATCTAGCCAAGCATCTACTTTTGTAAATAAAGTTTTACTGAAACAACCCTGCTCATTTGTGTATATGATACCTGCAACTGTTTTTATCATATGGCAGAGATGAGTAGTTGTGATAGAGACCACATGGCTCATAAAGCCTAAAAAATAATCTGGTCCTTTAGATAATGTTTTCTAAGAACTGATTAAAAGTCACTGAAGAGAGGGGATGGAAGAGGTGGGAGGTATAGCAGGAGAGGACACAGTAAGTGTACTGGCCCTGAGAAGTGAGAGTATGCAACAAAAAATTTTGGCTGCATTAGTAGCTAGAGCAGCTATTATAAATTATTATATATTTGGTTGTTTAAAAGAACAGAAGTTTATTCTCTCACAGTTCTGGAAGTTGTAAGTCTACAATACTTATGTCAATACAGTGTTAGCAGGATTGGCTCTTTCCTGAACCAATTCATATTGCTTCAGTATTGGTTTCTTTTTTTTAAGATTTTATTTCTTTATTCATGAGAGACACACACACAACAGAGGCAGAGACAGGTAGGGGGAGAAGCAGGCTTCCTTTGGAAAGCCTGATGCAAGCCTCAATCCCAGGACACCCTGAGCCAAAGGCAGAAGCTCAACCACTGAGCCACCGAGGTGCTCCTTTAACATTGGTGCTGAGGGAGAATCCATTCATTACCCCCTTCTTGGCTTCTGTTAGGAAATGTTGGCATTCTTTAGCATATAGACACATCACACCAATTTCTGCCTTCATCTTTGCATGGCTTCCTCCTCTTTTGTCTCTAAATCTTCTCCTTTTCTGTTTCTTACAAGGACACCTGTCATTGAATTTAGGGCCCACCCTAATCCAGATGGTTTCATCTCAAGATCCTTACTCTCATTAGGTCTACAAAGACCCTTAGTTCAAGTAAATACATTTTCTTCTTTTGTAAAAAGATTTATTTATTTATTTGAGAGACAGACAGACAGAGAGAGTGAGCAGAGGGAGAGGAAGATAAGCAGACTCCTCGCTGACAGGGAGTCTGATGCAGGGCTTGATCCCAGAACACCAGGATCATGACCTGAGCCAAAATAGAGTTGGACGCTTAACCAACTGAGCCATTCAGGAGCCCCAAGTAAGCCCACTTTCTGAAGTTCCACATGAACATATATTCTGTGGGTCCAAACTCAAAAAACTATAGTAATCAAAGAACTCATGAAGGCTACTGTGATGGAGAATAGGATGAGAAATTAAGAATGTCAGATGAGCCTTGAGAGACAGAGGATTCAATGTATGGGGCCCTTGAAGGACATACCAATGATAGAAGAGAATCCTCTAACCCTTTTTTGGGGGGTTGAGTAGGGAAGGATATTGTCATGCAATCCAACAGAAACGAGAGAGAGAGAGAGAGAGAGAGAGAGAGAGAGAAAGTACATGAAAAAGATTGTGTTTTACAAGATTGGATCAGCCCAAAAAGAACTCCAAAAATACTTTTCAGTCATACTTTCTTCCAAACTGAGCCCCCTTGCCAATGTCAGATTAGTAAATGCCAAAAATGCTTGACAGAAAAATTAATATTTTAATGATAAGACTCAAATTAAAACCAGCAAGAAGGGTGCTTGGATGGCTGGCAGTTAAGCAGACAACTCTTGATTTTAGCTCAGGTTATGATCTCAGGATCCTGGGATTGAGCCCTGAGTTGGGCCCTGCCCTCAGCCGGGAGTCTACTTGAGGATTTTTCTCTTTCCCTCTCCCTCTACTCCTCCTCCTCCTGCTCATGCAGGTGCATGCATGCGCACTGTCTCTCTTTCTCTAAAAATGAATAAATCTTGAAAAAAAACCTAGCAGACTGAGGGTTGCTGGAGGGAAGGTGGGTGGGGGGAAGGGGTAACTGGGTGATGAGCATTAAGGAGAGCTCATTGATGTAATGAGCACTGGGTGTTAATGAAACTGATAAATCACTAAATTCTACCATGGTAACTAATAATGCAGTATATGTTAACTAAATTGAATTTAAATAAAGAATTTTAGGGGCGCTTGGGTGGCTTAGTGCTTGAGTGTCTGCCTTCAGCTCAGGTTGTGATCCCGGGATTCTGGGATCAAATCCCACATCAGGTTCTTCTTGGGAGGTCTGCTTCTCCCTCTGTCTATGTCTCTGTCTCTCATGAATAAATAAATAAAATATTTTAAAAATAATTTTTAAAAGGCAGCAAGATTTTTTTAAATGCAATTTGAGTAGTGTGGACATTACTTTTATCTAATAATTCACATTGCCTGTTTTTTTTTTAATAAGATTCATTTGTCAAAGACTGAATCATTTAGACAAGTATTCTCAGGCTTCTAGTCCTTCTCTCCAGGACTGAGGCCATGTGACTCTCTCTCTAAACTCTGCCCATCTCATTCATTATGGCCATTAAAGGAACACCTTTAGCAGGTTATATCTCACACTCAGAGCACCACATGGGATCTCTGCCATTGCTAATTCAGGTTGATCTTGTCCCTGAGTTTGGGAACTCAACAACTTTATTTACTTCTCAGGCCCTGTCTGCTTCTTGCAACACAGTTCAGGTGTCAGGAATCCAGGCTTGCTCCTCAGGAATGAAGTTCTGAATTGATTATTTTTTTGTATACATCCATTCAGTACTGGAGTCAAACTTTGGTCCTATCAGTAACCCATTTAGGTATGCACAGCTTGCCCTTAACTTTGGGATTGTTGCTGAGATGCTCCTCGTATCTGACCAACTTCTGTAGAAACTATAAATAGTAAACCACAAGATTGGAGACAAGAAATATAACTGTTTTTCTTAAATTGAATTTAATTTCTATTCTGAGCTTTCTTCTTTGCAGTAGAAACTGAGCTCAAGGCAGAACGTACCCACCCTTCCTTTTGCCATAGTGTAAGTGGGGAGAAATTGATAAGGATCATTATCATCCATTCATGTTGGCATCTTCTGAGATAACTTCATTCCAGTCTAGTCTCACTGAGATCACTTTTGCATCCTCCTTTCCCCAATCCCAGACTTATTGCAGGTCTGGCTCTGCAAACTGTGGCCTTGCCTTGTTCTACCACATAGGAGTTACTATGCCATTCTGGGCCACTCTGAGGTCTGGGAAGCTTACTGGTTCTATCTAGACACTTCATGCAGTCATTTCTGCTCTGTTTTTCCTGTACCATTCCAGGTGAAAAAGAATGCTGGAATCTTACCTAATCCCTGGGGTTTGTCCAGAGATGGGAGATTACATTCCTATTTAGAGACTCTTTAGATCTTTCTCGGATGCTTTCTCTCCATCCAACCCACAACTCAACAGAGGGAAAGAAAATAGGAAGCTCCCCTCAGGGACCCTCCTAAGGCCACTCTGATCCTTATTTCTCTGCTTCTAGTCAAATGACCTTTGAATCTAGTGTAAGAGACATGGAAACTGGACATGACTGACTATATTTTTCTAAGTCTTTTTATTATAAACTTGAACCTTGGCTTTTGAAACTCCAAGGAATAAATTTTATTCTTGTATTTTCTGGTTCTGGTTGCCTTGGCCCTTTCTTTGAGGGCAGAAGAATATTCATTCTAGATGCTGTATAAATGGAAGGATTATAAAATAAGAGAAAGTAAAGGGGGGGGAACATAGATCTGTACATCAAAATATCAAAATAATAACCCACTACTCTTCATTTATGCCAACTGCCTGTGGGCTACATCAGAATTCATCACACCCAAGTTCTCGTAGCCTGATAGAGTCCCACATTAACCGGCAATGGCTCTTCGGGGACCCAGGTGATTACTGACACTCTACAAAATTGGGATCCAGTCTGCATTGTTCCTTCTGTTATCCATTCATGCATTCTTTTGGTCTCCACTTCTTTGATGCATGTATATTGAGCCCCAATGATATGTTAGGAACTGTGTCTGGCATTTGGGACACAAAGATGATCCTGAACACAAGGAAGCTTTCGTGAAGGAGCTCTCTGTGTAGGACAGGGCTACTCAATCTTGGCAATAATGAGATTTTGGGTTGATTACCATGATAGAGAGCTGTCCTGTGCATTGTAGGATTTTTAGCAGCATCCCAGCCTCTAAATGGCAGTAGTAACCCCCAGTGTGACAACCAAAAATGTCTAAAGATATTTTCAAATGTCCCTTGGGATTTGCCCCAGTTTGAGAATCAGTGCTCTAGCAGGAGAAAGAGACACATAAATATCATTATACTGCAATGAGATCAATGCCTGGATAGACACACATACAAGTTAGTATAGAATCCTAGAGAGGGCATCTAACCCGTCCTAGGGTGGGCTGGGGTGATGTGGTATAGTGATGCCTGAGAACATAATACTCCCATAATGTTCTGAACCATAGCCCATATTGCTGTTCCACATTTCTGCTCTGTCATTCACTACTTCCTTATTCAGTAAATATTTCTGAGAACTCCAGAAATGAGACACGGGGATACAGAAATTAATAAGACATGGCTCCTGCTTTAGCACAGAGGCCATGTATTATACAGTTAAGACGATAGGCTCTAGTGTCAGACTGCTTGATTTCAAACTCTCACTCTACCACTTACCAGTTCTGTGATCTTGGACATGTTACTTAACCTCTCTGATCTGTAGTTTCTAATTCTGAAAAATAAGGATAATAATGGCAACTACCTCTTAGAGTTAATGAGATTAAATGAGATAATTCTTGTAAACCTCTTAGCATCTGGCCTGGCAGACGGAAGGCATGGAATAAATGGTAGTTTTTTATCAGTGATTGTCCAAGTTATACATTATTGTAGGAAAGCCTTGTTTCAAACCACAGCCTCTCATCAGTGCCAGTGCAGTTAATTGGATTATGTTTAGTCATGTCCTAAGATGTGACAGGCAAAGATGCACTATCTTGTCCATCATTGGATTTCCATTAAAATGTCATTAAGATTAAAAGTACTATAAAATCTTAATTAGGACATTAATTTCCTCAGTAATAAATTAAAATTTACAGGTCAGCTACAGTAACTATAATAAACAAACAGAAAAAAAAAAGAGAAGAAAACTCCAAAAACCAAACCTCACAGTTTCAGATCTTAGCCTTATTTCTCAGTTGGTATTTTCAGTCAAAATTTGTTTTTCTTCAAATTTAATACACAAATGTTAGTTTGGAGACTCTATCTTCTCCCAGGCTTTTGCACAATTCCTAGAGCATGTCTGAGCATAACAATTACCCTGCAAAGAGAAGCTTGGGGATGGTTTAATAATAGTCTTCAAATATATGAAAAGTTATAACACAGAACATGATGACCAGCTGTTCCCTACTTCCACAGAGAACCAAGAAAAATAAATAGGATGAAAATTACAAGGGCTGACAATTTGAGGTAGATTCACTGAAGAACTTTGCAGAGTATAAAGTTACTGAACAAAACCAAAAAAAGGGGGAATTGGAAATAGGGTATAGCAGAAAGAGGCCTTGACAAATATCTAGATGATGTAAGTTCCTGTGTCAACTTGAAACCCATAACTTTCTGCAAGCCACTGACCCTCTGCAGCTGTTTTCCAATCTGTAAAATCTTCTATACACCCCTTATTTATACAATGGGTCATAGTAGAACCAGAAGTCTCCTGGGACTCAATAGCTATGGATACAAATAGGTCACTGTAGAGGAGTGGTTCTCAATTGGGGGCGATTTTGCCTCCCATGGGACTTTGGACAATGGGTCTAGACATTTTTACTCTTAACAACTGGAGGAGGCAAGGTACTACTGGAATCTAATGAACAGAGGTCAGGGATGCTGCTGAATACCCTATGATGCTCAGGATTCCCTCCCCACCCCATAACAAAGAATTATCTGGTTTAGTGTGTGATCAGTGGCAAGGTTGAGAAACCCTTCTCCAGAGTAAAGACCTAGTTTTCTTTAGTTGGTGCACCTCCCCATGTAACCTTATGTCTCTGTGCCTGGGTTTTGCCTGGGAGAGTCTTTGGGTGTGGTAACTACTGCTATTCATGGAATACTCCAGCTCCATGTACTTTTCTGTACTTTTCTATTCTCTTTGAATTAGGTATGGCCATATGACTTGATTTGGCCAATGAAATGTGAGTGCAAATGACATGCTTAATTTTTAAGGCTAATGGGTGATTCACTGTGTTCTCTTCCTACTACTGTGATAGTCTTGGAAACACATGCTAAAGGTCACAATGAAGCCCTTGTCTGCCTGACTTCCTCAGTTACTATGATGCATAGTTATAATCTGCTGGTTGTGTTGGACATACACTGTTAGTAAAATGGTTTCCTCATTGTT
Organism: Canis aureus; assembly: GCF_053574225.1. Taxonomy (NCBI): domain Eukaryota; kingdom Metazoa; phylum Chordata; class Mammalia; order Carnivora; family Canidae; genus Canis; species Canis aureus. The sequence goes on from NC_135614.1 coordinate 56,163,938, forward strand.
ATGCAGATCCAAAAGTATGATCATTCTGAAGATGCAGAAATAGGATTTCAGAAGAGCATGATGTTAGGAATGTAGGTTAACAAATCAAACTTCCTTAATTCAAATCTGGCCTCTACTGCATACTAGCTACATGACCTTGAGAAAGTTACTTCTTTGACTTCCAGTTTTCTCATGTGTAAGATGGAATAACTATAGCATCTTCCTGTGACATCAAATGGGATTGTGCATGTAAAGCTCTTAGTAAAGTGCCTTGCTTATAAAATGCCTCATTATAATTGACTGACTGTTTAATTCTCCTAACAGCTGTGTGAGATAATTACTGTTGTCATCCCCATTGCATGGATGAGGAAACTGAGGCACTAATATGTAAAAAGACTTGTTTAAGCCCATAGAACCAGTAAATGACTGGGGAACCTGTGTGGCTTAGTCAGTTAAGCATCTGGCTTTTGGTTTTGGCTCAGGTCATGATCTCATGGGTCATGAGATTGAGCCTCACATTGGGCTCTGCACTCAGCAAAGTCTGCTTGTCTCTTCCCTCTGTTCCTCCCCAAGTGAGCTCTCTCTCTCTCTCTCTCTCTCATAAAAAAAATAAAATCTTAAAAAAAGAACCAGTGTATGCCAGAGGCAGTAACCCATTTCAGGCTGGCTGGCGACAGAGTCCATGCTAGTAGCCATGACACAATGATGATAATGTGATGATGATGATGACAACGAAAGTAGTGTAACTGTCTTAAAAATACTATATGTTGGGCCACACTGAGTTACAGACAAGTACAGGGCCCAAACTCTACCCTCAGAGGGTTCACAGTCTATTAGGAAAGATAGAATATGAACTCGAAAAATACCAAGGCAACATATTATGTGATAAGCGCCATAAAACAGATAAAGATAAGTACTTGGCAATTTTATTAAATCTCCCATTTAACCCTCAGTTAACCTGAAAATTCAATTAACCAGAAGCATTACCCATATGTTGCCATTAATCAAGGTTTTATAGTATCAGTTGAACTCATTTAACCTTAATAAGCAGATGATTGCGTATGGATTACGAGAGGATAGAGGAGCACAATAACTCAGACATCGGCTCTGTAGCTAAGTGTTTTCCTAAAAGCAAAAAGAATAATGCTGAGCAGAAAAGGAGGGAGAAAACAATGAGTGCTCACATAACATGGTAACAAAGGGGAGATGTTGAATTGTGGAAGACTAAGTAGGTCAGAGGAGAAAGAAAAGCCCTTGGCATTGCTGTCGTTATCTGGGGAACGTCTGTCAGAACAGATGGCCCTGCTTTTCCAGCAGACAGTGCAAAGGACAGTAACTGGCAAGACAAGGTGTGCCTACCTACATAAAATGAATTGTGAGGATGGAGAAGCCATCCATTCTTGAGCCCCAAGCATGATTATAAGGAATGGTTAAAGAATTTAAAAGGCAATGAGACTTAGGACATGTGCCGAGGAGCCATGGAGACCATGCTACTTACCCATATAAAATGACCTTCTTTCCTACCAACCCAGGAAAATCCAATTCATTCTTTAAGGTGCAACTCAAGTGTGCCCTGGGATCAGTTTACTAAAAACTCCAGAAATAATTAAGTTGTTCCTTTTTCTATATTCACATGGTTCTTTATGTCTTCTGCCTACTAGTTTTCACACTACAACTTATACAATAGACTCTTTGAGAAAGGAAAAACAACATGGTCTTGAGAATTATAGAAACTTCTGTCAATATCATTATATACTACTGAATGCAAAGGTCTGTATCATATCTGTCTCCAGACAACCATGGTCCTTTTCTACTTTCATGAACCATGTGTCAATGCTTGTGACTCTGTGGCACTCAATGAACATGTATCTCATTGTGAAATTAATTTTATCGTGTTCCTTCCTCAGGAAGACTATGCCCCAAAGACCTAGGCAGATAAGTGAAGCTTTGGTTAGTGGTAGAGATAGAGGAAAGGAAGTGTAACAATGTAGATTTCTCTTATGAGTAAGACTCACCCTATTGATAAGTGACAATAATGAACCAAAAATTCATCAAATTAAACCAATTTCTCCCAATTTGAGAGTATTCTAAGTCATGCCAATAATTGAATGGGAATGTATTTCTTGCAGATTTTTCTTCCCTATTCGCATTCTTCATGACATTTTGAGCCTCTATTTTTGTACTTTAATTTGCCATGGCAGTCTGTGCTTCCCCAACAAGATTGTGAAGCTTGTTTGGCCAAGAGTTAAATTTTACTTGTATCTCTTGAACTGAATTGGAAAGACAACCTTACCAATCAGTTTTTCTAATGACATTTTAAAAGATGAGCCAGACCTATTCTCTCTTTCTAGAGAGCAATGAAGGACTTAATTCTGATACAAGGGAGCAGATATAAGTTTGTCCATCCCTTTGTTAGAATCAAGGATTCAAGGTTATTTCTACTGTGGTCATCTCTTTGAGCTCTGCAGCCCCCAAATCATGGTAGCCAGAAACACTTGGAGAAGTGAAAGTCTCAAAATTAATATTAGCAAATCTGGGGCCATACCTTCACTTACAGATTAGAATCAATCTCATTTCCCAGTCACCTTCCTAAACAGATGTCATCCAAATAGTGCTATAAATATGTGGTCTTGGAGGACTATTGAACAATTAATTACTGGACTAGCATTCCCATTCTAAGATTTATAGCAGGTATATACTGAACACTGCAGATACTTGGAGCCAGTCACTGATGTCTCTTGCATGTGTGTTGGTGTGAGGGCGTGTGTGTGCATGTGACATGAATCATTCTACCTAAAATTGTTTCTGCTTCCTATAATGTCATCTTTACCTTCTCATGAAAAGACTTTTTATGACCAAGTGTACATTTCAGTCTATTAAATACTTAGTAATTAACTGATATTTAAGTTTAGACATAATGAACTTCACATCATATTTCCAGCCATAGCAAACAAAATCAGGCTGCAGAAGTACTGGTATCAATGTAACTCCAAATTCTAAAAGGTCATAATAAATTCTTTCCTCATTATTCCCTTTCCATGTATACCTTTACATGCTCCATATTTTACAATTCTCACTATTATTATGGGAGGAGGGGCAGCTGTGAGCAACTGGACTACCATTCTTAGGAGACTTTGGAGATAAGGCCTGTCAGTTCTCAAAGAGGACAATAAAACAGAAAAATTCACTTACAGATTAAAATATTTATTTTTTTTACTCAACCAGTATAAGAGGACTGCCACATAAAGAGAATCTTACAAGGTCACACGGCAGGCTTTTGCTCTTACTATGTGGTGCTTATAATGCAGAGCTAGAAGTTACCAAATTAATCATCTTCCCTCTTGCATTTTACATAAGTCATAACTGGGGCTTAATTTATGTGACTTGCCCAAGACCCTTGTCCAGTGAATAGGGTAGACCAAACATTTAATATAGAAGAAGTAATCACTTGGAAAATGTATTTGGTTTCCAGATATTTCTAACATCAGTATTGGCCAAAACTGTGAGTAGTTAAATTTGTCTTCACCACCTTTGTTAACTTCCTTCTATACTCCATTCATTGATCTCCTATGAAGGATATTTTAAATAAAGAGTATTTATCTTACTTATCCCAGGCACTATGTTTGATTTGAAGAGTTTAATAGAAGAGAATCCAAGAAGGAAATAAAGATTAGTGTACAGAGAAGAATTAGGAGACCTTGGTTTCCAATTAGGGGAAGGGGGCATGTTCTGGTATAGGTTGCAAAGTAACTCAGAGAAGTCCTCCAGCTGAGGAGAGTCAGAAAATACAGACAAAAATAAAGTGTCTGCTTAAAGGCATGAGAGAGGTACTAAGATTATGGTATCATACTAGACCAAGATGCTGCAGAAAAAAATCCAGAGATAAGTCAGACATGTAGGGCCACCTTTGACCTTAGGGCATTACAAACTAGAATATACATGAAAGGCTAAGTGGTACTTTGACACTCTCCTGGAGAGTGTTTACGTAGAAAACCCAAACAACCTATGGATAAATGTTTTAAAATTTAAGAAAGAGAATAGCAAGTCCATGGATACAAAGTCAATGTTAAAAATACCAAGAGTAGACAGAAAATAAAATTTAAACAAAATTATAATGCCTTGAAAAATTCCAAATACCTTAGCATTAGCTTAAAAATACATATACAAGACCAGTATTCTGGAAATCACAAATTAGTGGTTCTCAAAGTATGGTCCTAGGACCAGCATCATAAGCATCACCTGGGAACTTCTTTAAGTGCAAATACTTAGGTTACACCTCAGATGCACTCAGATCTGAGATGGTGACACAGCAATCAGGATTATAGCAAGCCATCTAGGTGATTCTGAGCATGCTAAAGTTTAAGGAGTTCTGCTTAAAAGCATCATTGAAGGAACTTACAGAAGACAAAATGGGAGATATACTGTATTTTTAATTTAAAAGTCTCATAATGTAATGAAGTTAATTTTATATTTGAGCTGTATGTTCAAAGTAATTCCAATCAAAATCCCAACTGATGTATGCGAGTGTATGTGTGTTTATAACTTGATAAGCTTATCTAAACATTGATATGGAAATGCAAAGGGCAAAGAATAGATAAGAATTTTTAATGAAGATATGTTGGGAAGACTTGCTTCACTAGATATCAAAACTTCTTTTAAAACTTCAGTAGTTAAAACAGTGTGGTAGACAGAGAGAAAGAAGAGCCCAGAGATAGACCCATACTTAACGAGACATTTGACTTTTTATCAAGTTTACACTGTAGAAAGTTTTCAATAAATAATGCTGGGTCAGTAGAAAAGTTATCTATGGAAGGAAATGAAACTTGAACTTACCTCACACCAGAAGCAAATATGTCTCTAAATATGAAAGCCCAAACAATAAAGCTTCTAGAAAGACAACCCCAAGGTAGGGAAAGATATCAAACAAAACTCAAAAGAAAGAGACTGATAAACGGTACTACATTAAGTTAGAATTTTCTACTCAAAGGATGCTATTAAAAGAGTAAAAATGTGAGCATAAGTTGAAGATATGTTTTACACTTCAATGAGGTTGAACAAGGATTTCATATCTTGAATATAAGTATATTTTAAAACTACAAATCCCTAAGACAATGTGCTCGCTTTGGCAGCACATATACAAATCCCTAAGACAATGATGACTAATTGAAAAATGAACAGATAAATTGAACAGGCACTGGGGTTGACAAAATGTCCAGTAACATATAAAAATATGTTTAGTCTCAGGGCACCTGGGTAGCTCAGTCAGTTAGGCATCCAACTCTTCATTTTGGCTCAGGTCATAATCTTGGCGTCATGAGATCAAGTCCTGCATGAGCCTGCTTGAGAATCTCTCTCCCTCTGCCCCTCCTCATCACTCTCTTTCTCTCTCTCAAAAAAAAAAACAAAAAACAAAAAACAAAAAAAAAGCTCAGCCTCTATAGTAATCAGGTGAATGCAAACTAAAACTACAAAGAGAAACCACTATATTGTCTCCAGACTGTCTAAAAATAAACTGAACATACCAAGTGTTGCACAGAATACAGAACAGTGGGAACTCTCATGTTCTGGTGGTGGGACTTGAAACTGGTAAAAGCCACTTTGGAAAGGTTGCTGGTATCCATGAAAGCTAGACATACACCTACCCTGTGATCTAGACTCTTCTATCTGTGAATCATCCAACTCAAATGTTTATGTATCTGCATCAAGAGATATGAAGAACAGTGACCATAGCAGCATTATGTGTAAGAGCTAAAAGCTATGGAACAAGTAAAATATCCACCAACAATAGAATGGATAAATACACTGTGATGTATCCAAACAATACTGCATGAAGATAAAGGTACATGTATATCATAAATGACTCTCCTCGTCAAAATAATGAGCAAAAGAAGACACAAATTATTCCATTTAAATGAAGTTTGAAAACAGAAAAAAATAGCCTGCAACATGTAGAGATGCATAAATTAGGTAATAACTATGTAAAATATTAGTGTATATCGTAAAAGTCAAAATAGTGCTTACCCTTGTGGAAGGAAGATTCTAATTAGGAAAGAATATGGGAGTCCTTATGATGTGGTAGAAATATTCTATTTCTTGATGTGGGAGGTGATTCTATAGATGGTGCTTTATAATAACTAAGCTATGTATTTATGTTTTATTATTTTTCTCTGTGTGATTTATTTCACAACAAAGAGGTTAATAATAAAGCCATTGATTTTAAAATAAATTGTAAGCCATAGTTACTGATTCCATATAATGTGCCAGATATTGTACTAAGACCTTTACATTAATTAAGTCACTTAATCATCAAACAACCTTAGGAGGTACGGACTGTTATTATCCTTATTTTAGGGATAAGAAGATGGAGCAGTGGTTCTCAACTTTGGCTGCACATTAGACTACTTGGGGAATTTTTATAATTCCTGATAGCCTGGCTGTTATCCAGACTTATTAAGCCAGAACTTCTGAAGGCAAGACCCAAGCATCATTCTTTTTTTTTTAAGATTTTATTATTTATTCATGAGAGAGAGAGAGAGAAGAGAGAGGCAGAAACACAGGCAGAGGGAGAAGCAGGCTCCATGCAGGGAGCCTGATGTGGGACTTGATCCGAGGACCCCAGGATCACACCGGGTTGAAGGCAGTGCTAAACCGCTGAACTACCCAGGGTGCCCAGCATCATTCTTTTTTAAAACTTTCCTTGTATTTCCAAAATGTGGCCAAGGCTGAGGATCACAAAATAACATCATAAGAAAATTATATAATTCGTCCATTAACAGAGAGCTTCACTAGAATTACAACTCAGGTACTATGATTCCAGGGCTCCTTCTCTTTAACTACTTTATCAGACTGCCCCTTGGGTGGATGAGATCACATTCCTCCCTCAAGAACCCCACAATCCAGTGGTGAGAACTAAGAAAGAGATGTGTAGAGAACCTGCTCCTCAGAATGCCTAGAGAAAGACATAGTGTTAGGGTCAGGGCCATGTTGCAGGTGAGCCTGAAAGGATAGATGAGTAATCAGGGACAGGGGCAGGTCTGTAATGCCAAGTAGTGGGGGCTTTATTCTTCTGGGAATGGAGAGTGTTATGCATCTTGGAGAGGGTGCTTTGACTACAGTGCCATGGATGCAGTGTGAAGAATAAGACAAGAGGGAGGAGAGGCACCTAAAGGACAATGGCAATCACCCACAAAATGGGTAAAGAGGATCTGAACCAAGCCATTGGGGTAGGAAGTAGTAGGAGAAAGGATTTGTAGAAATCCTTTTTTTTTTTTTTTAAGATTTTATTTATTTATTTATTTATTTATTTATTTATTTATTTATTTATTTATCTATTTATTCATTTATTTAATAAAGAGAGAGAGAAAGGCAGAGATGTAGGCGGAGGGAGAAACAGGCTCTAGGCAGGGAGCCTGATGTGGGACTCGATCCTGAGACCGCGGATCATGCCCTGAGCCAGGAGCAGGCGTTCAATCACTGAGCCACCCAGGCTTCCCTCTAGAAATACTTAAAGGGAAAGATTGGCATGACTTGATTACAGTATGGGATGAAGGATAGAGGGAATATAGGATGATGCTGATGCTGGCAGTGGATGATAACATTAATTGGAATCAAGAGAACAAGAGCAGAGGACATAGAGGAGAGAGTATTGAGATCCATTTGGGTTGAGTTGGCGGTGACTGTGGAGATTTCAAAAGGCAGCTGGAAATAAAAACCTAAAACTTAGGAGAGAGGCCACGATTTAGAAATACAGTTTGAGACACCATCAACATACGGATGATAGAAAAACTTTGAGGGATCCCTGGGTGGCGCAGCGGTTTGGCGCCTGCCTTTGGCCCAGGGCGCGATCCTGGAGACCCGGGATCGAATCCCACATCGGGCTCCCAGTGCATGGAGCCTGCTTCTCCCTCTGCCTGTGTCTCTGCCTCTCTCTCTCTCTGTGACTATGATAAATAAATAAATAAATAAATAAAATTTAAAAAAAAGAAAAAAGAAAAACTTTGAAAGTGGATGTGATTGTCCCAGCTACCACCACTCTGTGAAGAGTATATTCTTTTTTTTTCTAAAGATTTTATTTATTTATTCATGAGAGACACAGAGAGAGGCAGAGACATACGTAGAGGGAGATGAAGCAGGCTCCCTGTGAGGAGCCTGATGTGGGACTCCATCCCAGGACCCGGGGATCATGACCTGAGCCAAAGGCAGATGCTCAACCACTAAGCCACTTAGGTGCTCATGAAGTGTATATTCTTATATTTATTTTTTAAATATTTATTTTCTAGATCTTCACTGCATCTTTATCTCTACAGTAAGCAAAGGAGACGATGGCCCAAATGTCCCAGAACTCACCTTACAAACTGGCTAATTCCTGAATATGCCATTTAATCTCTTAGAATCTTACAGACAAGAAATTATCTTGAACTCTCTCACAAGTTTGCTCAGAGAATCACTTTAAAAGTACTGATACTTATGCATATTATAATATTCCTCATTTTTATAGCTACAGAGACCAAAGTACCAGGTTTTTTGTTTTTGTTTTTTATTTTATTTATTTATTTATTTATTTATTTATTTATTTATTTATTTTAAAGATTTATTTATTTATTCAGAGAGAGAGAGAGGCAGAGACACAGACAGAGGGAGAAGCAGGCTCCATGCAGGAAGCCCGACGTGGGACTCGATCCCAGGTCTCCAGGATCACGCCCTGGGCTGCAGGCGGCACTAAACTGCTGTGCCACCGGGGCTGCCCTGTGTTTTTTTTTTTTTTTCTTTTTTATGATAGTCACAGAGAGAGAGAGAGAGAGAGAGAGAGAGAGAGAGGCAGAGACATAGGCAGAGGGAGAAGCAGGCTCCATGCCCTGGGAGCCCGACGTGGGATTCGATCCCGGGTCTCCGTGATCACGCCCTGGGCCAAAGGCAGGCGCCAAACCTCTGCGCCACCCAGGGATCTCTGTTTTTGTTTTTTAAACAGCCTCCTGTCACATAAATAGGAATGGAAATAGTGATTAACATTCCTTCATTTTTATTGTGTTCATTTTTATGTCTACTTTCTATTTATGTCAACTGTTTTTTATTGGTGGTAATAAAAGGTTCTTTTCAAAGTAAATTTATGTAAGAAAAATGTAAATGTTTTAAAGAATTATTGTATAAAAAGTTATAAAGGTCATATACATGTATGGCAAAAAACCTGTGATGATAGTGTATGTAAGTGACCAAAATTGAGTCTTTTTCTAAATCCTTCAAAATAATCCATATTCTGACTTGGAACAGTGTCCTATCCTGCAGTGGTCAATCCATGACGGGAACATCGTGTCTATTTTTGGACATCTTTAAGATGTAAGCACCCTCTGTCTATACCCTTCTGTCACATAGATAGGAATGGAGTTTAGGAACTGAATTTCTAGTCCTGTGTTCTTTCCTTGGATAACTTCTTTCCTAATATTTTCTCTCCTACTCCTGGAAAAAAAAAGTGTAAATGAGAAATATTTCTTTAAGGAAATATGTAACTAGAAAAGTAAAGTAACTAAAGAATGACTAAAACAGAGCATAAAACAATAATCACAGCATAAGAACATGAGTATAATAGAGGCCTCTGCACTGGGGCATAAGGGTTTCTCTGAAGAATCTAAAGAACTGTCATGTTGATGGTCCTTTATGGGATTTGGTCTTTGTCTACAAAGGACAGACACAGTTCTATCTGTCTAGACATAGTCATGCTGAAGAAACAGGTTTTTGCATTCTACAGGTAGAATGTAGTAATCAGAGAAGAGGCCTAGGGACTGGAAGGTATGCCTGGACTCTAGTCTTCTCACAGATAATTCTCAGTAAATGAGAAATGAGATTGTAGACAGGAACATAGCTGAGTCTTGTGTTATCATGTACCAGATGAGAAGGTGAGACTAGACGAGGGAGGGTGAACAAGTCTTCTTGATAATGATGATTGCTTGGTATTTGCTGCAAGGAACTCCTCGTTTAGAGGAATTTTGAAGCTACATTCATGCTTAGTGGGAAAATGCACTGATTAGCAACATGCACATGGAAAAGAGAGGTGAGTTACCATGTTTCTGATTGCTGTGGACCAGATGATCACTATGATTCCTCCCAGCTCTGTAACACAATTTCAGTCTCACATCATTTTGCTTAATTTGCAAAGAGGTATGCTTCCAAAACAATCCTTGTCCAAAAAGGGATGCTGTGTTATCTTTTTTATTACTGCATTCATTAGTGTCAATTGCTTATGGATATCAATAATGCATTTTCTATTTTTATAGGGGTATTATGACAGTTGAAAATCGTGGATCCAATTGCACTATTCAGTGTTCTCAGGAGCAGACTGGTGGATCTCTAGGACCTTTATCAATTAAAATTAAATAATTGTTCAAAATTAACTGGTCTTTTGGGTTTTTATAAATGTACTGATTTAGTTGGCTTGCCAGATTAATGAAAGGAAAAATTTTCTACTTCCACTCCTCTAGGATTGACCTGAACTTCTTAAAGTGTGAAAAAAGCCTTCATTCACTGTAAAGAATATTTTTCACAAGCATGCCCTCTTGCAAGGGGATTTCCTCCCCCAGACGAACTGTGATGGTATCTAGTAAATCTGCCTTTACGATGATTATGTGAGTTCCATTACATTTTATTTCTCTCCTCATACATAACATGCAGAATAATAGATGATCCAGCACTCGAATGCCATGGAAAGATCTAAGAGAGAATGCATTTGTCAAGGGCCACAGCAGACTCTGCCTACTGCTAGTACTGCTAGATTGTGACCACACTTCATTTTTCATCAGCATTCCGCTTAATTTACCACGAGTGTCATCTCCCAGGGCTGTCAGCCTGGAAAGATGATGCCCTTGTTGTGTGGGCTTTACAGGTACTGCCTGTTGCAGGGCTGGGGCTGTAGGAAGAGGACCATCAGTCATAATTTCCCACTCTACTTAGTTGAGGCAGGCAGATGCCTTGGAGCTTGAGGAAAAGGAAGACTTGAAGCTAAGCAGATGGGCAGGAAAATATCTCAGCATCTGTTTCTGGCTGTGATGTTTCTAGCTACCTGTCTTCAAAAACAGATTTCATGCTAGTTGTTACTTACGGTAGAGCTCTGTGTTGTCCACATGTGGCCAATGAGCGCTTGGCCAATGTGGCAAGTTCAGACTGTGGGCACTCCAAATGTGGCTAGTCCAAACTGAAATGTGTTGTATATATAAAGAACACATCAGATTTTGAAGATTCAGTATATATATGTATATATGTGTATATATATATATATATATATATATATATATATGAATGCAATGATTTTATATTGATTGATGCCAAGATGATCATTTGGTGGATAAACTGGGTTAAATTATACATATGATCAAAATTAATTTTACTTAGTGGTTTTCACTTTTTTAATGCAACTATTAAATTTTTTAAAATTATATACATGGTTTGCATTGTGTTTGTATTAGAATTTACCACTCTAGAGTCAGAGTATTGCCAATCCCACCCCCTTCATTTTATGGAGAGAAAAACCAAGAACTTGATTATGTAAGTACTTTGATGGTGGTCACATAGCTGATGAATGAGAATTGGGATGAGTCCCCATATTTACAATGTCTGGTCTTGACCCTTTTTACTTTCCACCATCTCCTAAGGAGAAGCACACAATTCTAAAAGTAGGGAGACATGGAGATCATTTCATATTCAATCCCTTACTCACTGGTGACAGTGTAAACTTTCCTACGCTTCAGTTTCCATTTTGCTAAAAAGTGCAAACACATCCTACATGGGTGATGAGAAATTACAGAAATGAAAAACGGCTTTGGAAATCTTCAAGGACAACACAATATTAAGCAGTTTATAGTATAGAGATAATGAGCACAAACACTGGAGCAAGACCACCTATCTGGGTTTCAGTTTTGACACCACCATCGCCGCTGCCATTTTGGGTTAGTTATTTAAATTCTCTGGGTCTCAGTTTCCTCATCCATAATAGTATCTACCATATAGGGTGTCTGAGAGAATTAAATTAGTTAATACATATAATATACTTAAAACAGTGCCAGGAATGTAGTAAATATACAGGAAGTGTTAGTTGTTATTATTAGAGATGACACTACTCCACTTCTGTCATCCAAATTCCCATAAGTAAAACTCAGAGAAAGAATTGTTCTCAAATACAAGCTCATGAGTGATTACTCACTCTATGTGATTTAGGGATAGGTGAATGACCCAATGCCCCTAAAGGGAGAATCAATTTCAATGTTTCCAAAAAATTAATAATAATTGTGTTTAGCTTACTAAGTAGAGAGAATTAAATGCCCATTACACTGCCTGAAAATAAGTTTTAACATTCTACTTTAAACAACAGAAACCTTTCCTATCCACTAGTAGGCATCTAGCACCACCATTACAAATATTATCTCTTCAATTTAAAGCTTCGGTTTGGTTTGATTTCTATACCTGTCCTTCTTTCTCTCTCCAATCATATACAGAACCCCATCAACTCCAAATAATTATCTCTAGATCTGGCATTCCTCTAACTTCAGCCGTCTTTCCTTCTAAACCACTGCCCAACTTACATAATTAAACTTATAGCCTGTTTTCTTTCTGTTGATGGTGCTCTGATACTTCAAGTCCCTGGACTGAGTCCACACCACATCTCTCTTAAGTGAGTTTTTGAAGCATCACAAAACACCATATGGCACAGCACTGCCTTTTCTTTTTTTTTCTCAACTTTCCTGCACACTCTCCTTTTAATTCTTTGTTTTCCTGCTAAGTCTCTGACGATTCATCTTCTTCCATCTCTTAGTTCAGTCTTCCCCCCACCCCCCTCACCTGGACCTTTCTAAGGTCACTCTGTCCATTCTACTCTAGTGACTGGATTATCTTCCATGGCTTCAACCCACCTGCTATGCATATGCTACAAATCTTTTCCCTTCTCTCTCTTTCTTATACACACGCGTGCATACACTCACACAAATCTTGCCTTTCTCTCTCATTCTTTCTACCTCTGTTTGAATATTTCCAAGTAAATGGCCCCTTTTTATGTGGAACTTAAGACAAAATATCTTCTTCCTCCCTCAATTTCTATTCAAAAGCCCGAAATTTATTTCAGTTAATAATCTTACTTTTATCCCAGTTTTTCAAGATTAAAAACTGGGAGTTTTCTTAGACTCTTCACACTGCATTATGACAAATCTGAGCTTGAATCTCTACTTAATATCTGACTAGCTTTATTCGTCAGCGATCTCCAGGGAAACAGAGCCAATAGGACACACACACACACACACATTTATGTGAAGAACTGGCTCATGTGACAATGGAGGTTGAAATGTCCTACATTATATTGTCTGCAAACTAGAAACCCAGGAAAGCTGATGGTATAGTTCAGAGTAAGTCTGAAAGACTGAAAACCAGAGGAAATGATGGTTTAGGTCCCAATCTGAGTCCAAAGGCCTGAGAACCAAGGAAGCTAATGGTGTAATTTCCAGTCTAAGGACAGAAATTTGCTGTCCCAGCTCAAGTACTCAGGCAGAGAAAGGGAAAATTCTCCCTTCTTGGACTCTTTTGTTCTATTCAGACTCTCCATGATTTGGATGATATCCACCCATGCTGGGGAGAGCAAACAGTTTTTTTTTTTCTTTCAGTTTATTTGTTCAAATGCCAATCTTATCTAGCAACATCCCCATAGACACACCTGGAAAGAATGTTAACCTAATATCTGGGCACCCCATGACCCATCAAGTTCACACATAAATTTAATCATCACACTATCTGTATAATTTTGACAAAGTTGTTTGACCTATCTGAGCCACAGTTTTCTCATCGGTAAACCAAGGCTGTTGTGGGGATTATGTAACACCTTCAAGACACAGCATATCCTTTTGTCCACCATGAATATTGTACTACAACTAAATTATTACCCATTCATTAAGATGAATTGTCCATGGTGTTTCTTTTTTCCCTCACAAATAAAAAATATTGATGAAGTCCCCAAAGTTCATTTTTGCTTTTGTTTCTCTTGCCTTCGTGGATGTATCTTGCAAGAAGTTGCTGTGGCCAAGTTCAAAAAGGGTGTTGCCTGTGTTCTCCTCTAGGATTTTGATGGAATCTTGTCTCACATTTAGATCTTTCATCCATTTTGAGTTTATCTTTGTGTACGGTGAAAGAGAGTGGTCTAGTTTCATCCTTCTGCATGTGGATGTCCAATTTTCCCGGCACCATTTATTGAAGAGACTGTCTTTTTTCAAGTGGATAGTCTTTCCTCCTTTGTTGAATATTAGTTGAGCATAAAGTTGAGGGTCCACTTCTGGATTCTCTATTCTGTTCCATTGATCTATGTGTCTGTTTTTGTGCCAGTACCACACTGTCTTGATGACCACAGCTTTGTAGTACAACCTGAAATCTGGCATTGTGATGCCCCCAGCTATGGTTTTCTATTTTAATATTCCCCTGGCTATTCGGGGTCTTTTCTGATTCCACACAAATCTTAAAATAATTTGTTCCAACTCTCTGAAGAAAGTCCATGGTATTTTGATAGGGATCGCATTAAACATGTAAATTGCCCTGGGTAATATTGACATTTTCACAATATTAATTCTTCCAATCCATGAGCATGGAATATTTTTCCATGTCTTTGTGTCTTCCTCAATTTCTTTCAGAAGTGCTGTGTAGTTTTTAGGGTATAGATCCTTTACCTCTTTGGTTAGGTTTATTCCTAGCCAAGATCTATAAAGAACTTATTAAACTCAACAGCAAAGAAACAAACAATCCAATCATGTAATGGGCAAAAGACATGAACAGAAATCTCACAGAGGAAGACATAGACATGGCCAACAAGCACAGGAGAAAATGCTCCGCATCACTTGCCATCAGGGAAATACAAATCAAAACCACAATGAGATACCACCTCACACCAGTGAGAATGGGGAAAATTAACAAGGCAGGAAACCACAAATGTTGGAGAGGATGTGGAGAAAGGGGATCCCTCTTGCACTGTTGGTGGGAATGTGAACTGGTACAGCCACTCTGGAAAACTGTGTGGAGGTTCCTCAAAGAGTTAAAAATAGATCTGCCCTATGACCCAGCAATTGCACTGCTGGGGATTTACCCCAAAGATACAGATGCAGTGAAACACCGGGACACCTGCACCCTGATTGTATAGCAGCAATGTCCACAATAGCCAAACTGTGAAAGGAGCCTTGGTGTCCATCAAAAGATGAATGGATAAAGAAGATGTGGTCTATGTATACACTGGAATATTACTCAGCCATTAGAAACGACGAATACCTACCATTTGCTTCGATGTGGAATGAACTGGAGGGTATTATGCTGAGTGAAATGAGTCAATCGGAGAAGGACAAACATTATATGGTCTCATTCATTTGGGGAATATAAAAAATAGTGAAAGGGAATAAAGGGGAAAGAAGAAAAATGAGTGGGAAATATCAGAAAGGGAGACAGAACATAAGAAACTCCTAACTCTGGGAAATGAACTAGGGGTGGTGGAAGGGGAGGTGGGCGGGGGGTGGGGGTGACTGGGTGACGGGCACTGAGGGGGGCACTTGATGAGCACTGGGTGTTATTCTGAATGGTGACAAATTGAACACCAATAAAAAAATAAATTTATATAAAAAAACAAATAAAAAATACTTATTTGATGTCAAGAATTATTTTTATTATTATTACTCCTAAATTTAACTTGTAGCATTAAGCTGGATATAACTCATTATATTTACTCATCATGTAGTAATTGACTTACAGATTCTTCCTATGAATTTTTTTTGTGTCTCTATACTTTACTTTCTATCCCTATCATTTCCACAAGGCTTCTGTCATTTCATAACAAATCTACATCCAATTTCCAACAATGTCTTCTTCTGGTCCTTGTTTCTATTCATCTACTCTGCCTAATTTCCTTAAAACTCTGCTATTATCCTGTCATTTCTCTGTTAAAAGCTTCCATGGTGCCCCATTTCCTGCCCATAGTAAAAAAGTAGTAACACCTAAGCCCTTCATGTCTGACATTAAATTAATTTTCTAGTGTCATCTCTCATGATTGCCTACAATATCCTCCACTCCAGTCCCACTGATTTATTTCTTTTTTTAAAAAAAAATATTTTATTTATGTATGTATTTGAGAGAGAGAGAGAGAGAGAGAGAGCACACATGAGTAAGGGGGAGAGGCAGAGGGAAAGAGAGAAGCAGACTCCCTGCTGAGCAGGTAGCCCAACTCAGGGCTCAATCTCAGGACCCCAAGATCATGACCTGAGCCAAAGGCACCCACTTAACCAAGTAAGACACCCAGGCAGCCCTATTTCTTGATTTTAAAATAAACTTTGTTTTCCTACATCAAGGCCTTTGCTAACAATATCATCTTCTTGGACCATGTGCCAAGCTCCTCTCTATGTACACTTTTGAAATTCTGATTCCTTAAATCTTCTCTAGTCCACTGTGATTCATATCAGTTTCTGCTTCCTCTGAGCCCATAGCCATGTCTGTACTTCTTGATTGGTCGTAAATCCTACATTGCTTTGGTCAGTAAGTTCCTGGACGTTCAACTCAAGATTTAGTTTGGATTTAGCTCCTGCCTCTTACTAGCTGTATAAACTTGAACAAGCCATATAACTTCCATGACTATTTCCTCAGCTATAAAATGGGTATAATATTGCCTATTTAACAAAGATGCTATAAGATTAAACAATATATTGCATCTAATGTGTGTCAGCTTTCCAGGAAGTAAAATACAACCCAGACATGGGGAAAAAAGAGTATTTTCAAGTCCTATATTTGATAAGGGTCTGGAATCCAATATATTAACTTTTACAGCTCATCAACAACAACAAAAAATACAACCTAAAAGTGGGCAAAAGGATTTGAATAGAAATTTTCCCAAAGATATACAAATGGTCAATAAGCATGCACAAAGATACTCAACATCATTAGTGATTAGAAAAATTAAATAATGGAAATACAAATCAAAAACACAATAAGGTGCCTCTTCACACTCACCAGGATGACTATAATCAAAGTAAAAAAAAAGTAAAATAACAAATGTTAAGGAGGATGTGAAGGAATTAGAACCTTTACACATTGCTGATGGTAATGTAACATGATGTGACTGCAGTAAAAAATAGTTTGACCCTTCCTCACAAAGTTAACATAGAGTTACGTATGACTCACTATTTCTACTGGGAATACACTAAGAGAAATTAAAATATATTTCCACAAAAAATCTTGTACATGAATCTTCATAGCAGTATTATTTTCAAGAGCCAAAAAAGTAGAAACAAAAATGTCTATCAACAATGAATGGATAACTAATGTGGTGTAGCTATATAATGGAATATTATTCAGCCATAAAAAGGATGAAAAATTAACACATACTACAGCATGAATGAATCTTAAAAACATCATGCTAATGGGCACCTGGGTGGCTCAGTGGTTGAGTGTCTGCCTTAGGTTCAGGGTGTGATCCTGGGGTCCTGAGATCAAGTCTCACATTGGGAAGCCTGCTTCTCCCTCTGCCTATGTCTCTGCCTCTCTCTCTTTCTCTCTCATGAATAAATAAATAAAATCTTTAAAAAAAAACATGCTAAGCAAAAGAGATCAGACACGAGTTCATATATCACATGATTCCATTTATACAAAATGTCTAAAATAGGTACAGAAAACAGATTAGTGATTCTAGGTGCTGAAGAGTAATGGGGAGTGATTGTAACAAGTACAGAGTTTCTTTTGGGGGTGATGAAATTAGAAAAAAGAATTCTAATTTGGATGTCCTAGATTAGATCATCATCACGATGATGACTGCACAACCTTGTGAATGTACTAAAAATCACTGAATTGTAATGCCTTTAAATGGTGACTCTTTCAGTATGAATATCTCAAAAAATAAAAATTTAAAAAAGGGAGGAAAGTATGTCAGAGAGTGCTTAGGCTATAGACAATGAGAAATTTGCTGTTTCCCCTTGCCCCTCATTATGAATGGGAAATCCAGAATTCAAAATCAAGTCATTCTGAAATAAAAACTGGGCTTTTCTCACCCCACTGACCTTGACTCTCACAAGTGCTGAAGCAGAGGTCTCCTAGAAAACAGAAACAGTGAAACAAGACTTTCTGATGATTCTGCTTATTTGACAATGTTTGTTCAATCATGTGGCTAGCTTATGATGATTAAAGAAAACAATTATTCATTTCTTTTGTTCAACTAAATGGATCTGTTGAGACTGTCTTAATAAATCCAGCCAGGGGATTTACCCCAAAGATAGAAATGCAATGAAACGCTGGGACACCTGCACCCCGATGTTTATAGCAGCAATGGCCACGATAGCCAAACTGTGGAAGGAGCCTCGGTGTCCAACGAAAGATGAATGGATAAAGAAGATGTGGTTTATGTATACAATGGAATATTACTCAGCTATTAGAAATGACAAATACCCACCATTTGCTTCAACGTGGATGGAACTGGAGGGTATTATGCTGAGTGAAGTAAGCCAGTCGGAGAAGGACAAACATTATATGTTCTCATTCATTTGGGGAATATAAATAATAGTGAAAGGGAATATAAGGGAAGGGAGAAGAAATGTGTGGGAAATATCAGAAAGGGAGACAGAACGTAAAGACTGCTAACTCTGGGAAACGAACTAGGGGTGGTAGAAGGGGAGGAGGGCGGGGGGTGGGAGTGAATGGGTGACGGGCACTGGGGGTTATTCTGTATGTTAGTAAATTGAACACCAATAAAAAATAAATTAAAAAAAATAAAAAATAAATCCAGCCAAAGACACAAAAGATTCTGCATAGACAGTTTAGGGGAAGAAGTAAAAGAATAGGGAAGGCATAGGGAATATTTTTTTTTTTTTTTTTAAATTTTTATTTATTTATGATAGTCACAGAGAGAGAGAGAGGCGCAGAGACACAGGCAGAGGGAGAAGCAGGCTCAATGCACCGGGAGCCCGATGTGGGATTCGATCCCGGGTCTCCAGGATCACGCCCTGGGCCAAAGGCAGGCGCCAAACCTCTGCGCCACCCAGGGATCCCAGGCATAGGGAATATTAACACTGCTTTTGCCTAAACAAAATATTGTAAGTATTGCTTTTGCCAAAGAGGTTATGAAAGGAGTTAATGAAATCAAATTAAACTTGAGGGAAAACTGGTTTGACAAATAATTCTTCAGCTAGAGATTGTATTAAAGCAAGGATTAAAGGGAAATAGCAAATGTTTCTTGAGTGCCAACCATGATGTAATAAATCAGACACACATGGTTTCACAAGCCTTTTGTGCCACTTTCTTAGCCAAGTAACCTTGGTCAAGTTATTTAATTTCTCCAATCATCTTTTTTCCTCTTGCGTAACATACACATAGTAAAAAATTTCTTCATAAGATTATTATTGTTATATAAAGGGCAGCAAGTAGGTACACTAGATGGTAGCTCTAATCATTACATGTTGTACAGGGAAGGAATGATAGTACCCAACGGGGATCAAATGACAGTACCCACTTTTGAAGGAAGAACAGAATTTTTGTGTCAAGCACAAGCCCCTGAATATACACAGGTCATGCCCTAAATTCTCTATTGATTAGAGATTTTGTATTTGTAATTTTAAAAGTTCAGAAAAAAAAGTATCTTTGTTTACCATTGGTGGAAGAAAACATAATGTACAAAAAAATGAGATTCTTTTTCTCAAAATGGCAGACTAAAATGACATAGCAAATTCTCTATTCCATATCAAATAATTAGAAATATTTTTAAAATTTCTCTCTCATAAAGATTTCTAGGCCTGGACAGTTAGAAAGGAATTAGAAAGTTAGAAAGGAATTTAACAAATATTAAAAGACTTTTATAATTATAATTTAAATATTTAATGAAAAGTGTTTCAAAGATTAGAAAAAGAAGACAACTACCCAACTTATTTTCTAAGACTGGGATATTTTTATATTACTACTAGAAAGGGACCAACTTAATTTATATACATAGATATAAAATTTCTACATAAAATACCCATTAGTTGAATCCATCAGTATTTAATAAATCACATCTAGGCAGAGCTTATCCCTGGAATGCAAGATTGTTTCAATATCATATCACCTAAAAAAAAAAAAATCACCACACTAAAGACAACTATTGAGGTAAAGGGCCATATGGTCATCTCAATGTACACAGAAAAGGCAGTGGACAATATTTCACACATTCTCTTATTAAAAGTTTTTATCAAAGAATAGCAATAAAAATAGCAAGAAAAGATACAAAAACCTTTCAAAAACCGACAGCAAACATCATACTTGATAAACTTTAGAAGCATTCCCATTAAATTTAGGAACAAAACAAAGATTCTCATTATAATGCCTATGATTATTTTGCTGAAGGGCTTAGCCTATGGAATAAGACAGGGGGAAAAAACTAATACAAGAATTAGATATTTTTGTCATTCACTAATTATTTGTCTATATAGAAAATTAAAAGAAAAAAAAGAAACTGCCAGAACTTATGAAATAACCTTCAGCAAGGTTACTGGATATAAAATTAACCACAAAAATCAATAAGTATTTATGTATTATTAATAATCAATTAATAAATACAAGAGGAAAACTTATTCATAATAACATCAAGAAATAGGTCTAGTAAAAGGTGCTTAGCATTTCACAGAGATATTATTAAATGTATTTAATATATTATTAGAGAGAAGGAGAGAATCTAAGGGACAAAAGTTATAGAGAGCTCCCCGCTGAGGCAAAGTGTAAAGGAAAACGTAAAATTGATGATGGAGGTGACTCAGGAAAATGGTATTGAAAGTCACAAAAAGACCTGAATAAATGGAGAAATAATCAGGTTTGTAGATGGAAAGATTAAATTTCTTAGATATTGAAGATTTTCTCCAAATTAAAGACCATTATAATTAAAACAAATGAGAATTCCTATTAAAACAATAACTAGGAGTAAGGCATTCATGTATAGAAAAACCATAGATTGATTAAAAGAATAGAGAACCTAGAAACAGACTAAAGTATTGGCAACTTGAAAAGTAAGAAATATAAAATCACAAATTTTGAATGAAAGCAAGATTATTTAATAAATGGTATTTCCATTTGGGTAAAAACTAAAATTAAATCTTTATATCACACTATACACAAGAATTCCTAATGAGTTAGATTGAAATGTTAAGAAAAAATTTTGAATCTATTTGAAGAAGTGTAGGAGGAAGTCTTTTTGACACTGGGACCTGAAATGATTTGTTAAAGAAAACAAAAAGCATAATTAATAAAGGGAACAATTGTTAAATTTGCCCTTTACAATTCTGGGTGATAAAAGCACCATAAACAAATTTGAAAGATAAGTAGCTGGCTAGGAGGAGTTACAACACAGAATAAAGATTAGTGAAAATAATATGAAGGCCTACAAATTACTAAGAAAAAGAAAATGGAAAAAGTAGCAAAAGATATAAAGAGAAACTCAAAACAACCAATGACAATATGAAAAATGTACACTCTCACATCAAAGAAATTAAAATGTTATGGCATCATTTCACACACATCAGATTAATAAAATCAAAAGGTATAATAATACCAAACATCGGTGAGGTTGTGGGAAAACAGATGGATTATACTGCATTGTAATAGTTTCAGATACCAATTTGACATCATCTGGTGAAGTTTAAAATCTATGTAGAATAAGCTATGACTCAGCAATTCTGGTTTTAGGTGTATACCACAGAGAAATATTGGTACGAGATATTGCACACGAGGTCATTTATTGAAGCAAAGTTGTAATGGAGGTAAAAGGCTTTTAACAACCTACGTGTTCACTGAGAGAAAAATTGATAAATAAATTACGGTACCTTCACAGATGAAATACTATAAAGAGATTTTGCAATACCATAATTTAAATGAAGGAACTAGGTCTATATAGATGGATAGATTGATAAGCCGTAATGCTAAATGAAAAGAATAAGGTATATAGAGTTAGAATTGTGTCAATTAAAACACACAAATGAATATCACATAATATTTTTTGGAGATATATATATCAAAAATATTTATTGGATATATATAATATAGATATAGCTATAGATTTAGATAGGAAGGCATCCCAAACAGCATTACCTCTGGGAAGAAAAAGAAGAAATACAGGACAACAGTCTAACATGGCATATTGATAAGAGACCCAGAAGAAGCAGAGAGAAAGGATGAAGCAGAAGAAATATTTGAACAGATGATGGGATGGCTGAGAATTTTCCCAAACTGGAGAAAGATACCATGTACGGATTTAAGAAACCAATGAACTTCCAGTCCATTTGAAATATAGAGAGCACAAAAAAATATTTCTTCCTTACAATAATAACACAAAAGTCAGAAAAACTTCAAGGTCATGACTTTTCTTAAACCTATTAGAAAGATGAAGTCTTAGGGCAACAGCAAGTCTAAAATTAAGGAGAGACAGGTACTTGCAGGAGAGGATGGGACATGAGCACTTGCTTACTTGGAACAGACAAAGCCAGACACTAGTAAGAAGAGTTCAGCTGGAATTGTTCATGAATTAGTAAAGGTCAGATGTGGGAGGTGAGAATGAGGAGAGTCCCTTGAGGCTGCAAATACAGAAGTTAATGTGATGCAAGTATAGTTGCTTCTCTACAGCCCTCACTGGCCACCTGCCAAAATATTGGTAGGCTCCTGAGTGGACAACCCTCCTGGTGGACAGACCGAGGGAGGGGAACGGTACCCATAACTGCAGGGCCACCAAGCCTACCCAGATCCTTTTCCTTTTCTCCCCTATAAAACTGAGGTAGAGAGGAAACAATCTTGCCCCCAACCCATTACTCAGGTGAAATCTTGCTGAAACTGAGGGAAGGGAAAAGAAAAAAATTCATCTACACCTGAGCAAGAAACAGATACAGCTAAGTCCAGAACTACAGCTGGGGAAGAGGCAGGAGCTCTGAGAAGACCACACTCACAAGACCAATTGACATGATAGCTGCCAAAGACTCAAGCTTAATCAGAACAAAGAATGCTCCATATAGGACTCCGCCCCATCCTGGATTACCCTCTACTGGGTTTAGTGGGCAGGCCCTCTGTAACACAAGGCCTCAGTTACAGCTGAAGCAGATGCCAGTTGTGCCTCCCTGATGATCCCAGCACCTCTGAAATAGAGCCCCCACCTGGGATGTATAGATTTTCCTGTCTTCACTTGGCAGGGCTCCCTTCCCACTGGGGTCCATGTGACCCTCCCCACCACAGCCTGCCCACCACTGCTGCTGCCACGTCCAGCCCCTCCCTAAGCATATCTGAAGGACTGTCGGTCCCCAGCCAGCCGCTCACCCTGAGGTCAACGCCATAGACACCACTCTGTGGAGGCGCACTACTGCCCTTCAAGTCACATCTCCTGGGCCCTGCCCTCTCAGAGCTCCTGACTTCTAGCAGAGGGCCCAGCACAACTGTCTGCCAGTATGCCTTTACTCGTGGGTGTTTCCAGGTGTCTACTCCTAGAGCCCTATCCCTGTGGTGAACACAGCAAGAGCATCCTAGCTGTGAGGATGGCAATCTCGATTCAAGGATACATATGCTTGTGTAGAGGAAACAAGCTAAGAAGAATTTTAAAAAATTTATTTTAAATTTGATGTAGCTAACATATAATGTATTATTAGTTTCAGGGGTAGAAGTCAGTGATCAATAGGTTGCATGGAACAGCCAGTGCTCATTAAGTCATAATCCCTACTTAATGCCCATCCCTCAATTACCCCATTCCCCATCTACCTCCCCTCCATCAACTTTGTTTCCTAGAATTAAAAGTCTCCTATATTTGCTTTTGTCTCTGTTCTTTTTCATTCTGTCTTCCCTTCCCCTGTGTTCATATGGTTTTCTTCTTAAATTTCACATGCAACACAGATCATATGGTAGTTGAGTTTTGCTAAAGGTATATTCTATGAGTTTAGTAGACTTCCAATGTGTCATCTGATATGTGTGGAGTTTAGACATCATTAATCCTGTCATTGCAACAAGAGAAATGCCAAAGAAGCTGAAAAAAACAAATCCTCCCAAAATCCATCAGAGAACTGAGATCTGAGACCAAACTGTACCCAGAAAAACTGGAGAGACAAGTGAACACAGAAAAATGTCCACACATAGAGCCCTCCAGGTTTCTCTGTGGACCAAGGGACCCAACTCCAGCTCCCTCTGCTATTATTCTCTTACCTAATGAGAACAAAGTCTTGGAAGCACTTAAAGCCAATTCCCAGTGACACATGTTCACTAAACCATGAAAGCTACTCATACCACTACACAAGACTTCCTGTTCCAAACACATTTCTGCTGCATTAAAGGGCACCTAGTAACTGGGTGATGGTCACTACAGAGGGTGCTTGATGGAAAGAACACTGGGTATGATACTGTATGTTGGCAAATGGAATTTAAATAAAACATTCTCTTTAAAAAAAAAATAAAACATTCTTTTTTTCATTCTAAAAAAAAAAAAAAAAGAAGAAGAAGAATGCTCCTCAGCCAACCCTCACAAACAAGTGTACAGTAACCAGGAATAACAGAAACTTCTGGGAGACAGAAGGAGGGACTCAAAGAGACCAAAATGTGAGAGAGAGACTCCCTGAAGTGAAGTGTGAAATGAAACTTTAAGTTGGTGGTGGTGCTGACCTTGAGGAAAACCAGCTACCAAACTACCCCTTCTCCTAAATACAAGGTACAGAGAGAGGAATGTAAAACATGGTACACAGAATGTTACCACAGCAACTACACACCCCAAACCCAAGTTATCTCCTGACTATATTGGCTCAAAATCCTCAAGTAAAGTCAAAGATTTAATTCATGAGGAAGATCTAAATTACCTAATAATATGGCTTCAAAATGCACCAGAAAAAATCAGCATCATTACAAGGAAAAATAAACCAGTCGACAATCAGAGTAATTTAAATACATCCTTCTCAGTAATTGACATAACAAACAGGCAAAACATCAACAAAGGTATAGAAAATTTGAACACAAGTAGCAGTCACAGCCTAAGGGACATATACAGAAAATTGTGTTCAAGGACTACAGAACACACATTCATTTCAAGCACACATGGAACCCTTACAAAAACTGATCATGTCCTGATCCCAAAGGTGGTACAAATTTCAATAGATTAGAAGCACACAATTTCTGACTCCAATGCAATTAAACAAGGAACAAAAATAAGTAGAAAACTTCATCTGTAAATTAAGAAACACGCTTTAAACAGCCTGTGAATTAAAGAAAACATTGAAACACAAATTAGATAATATATGAACTGAATAATACCTAAAATGTCCCTTATCAAATGTGAGATTAAGCCAAAACTGTAATTAGAGGTAAAATTACAGTTTACAAACACACATTATTTCTAAAAGGAGACCACAAATTAATAAATAAGGATCCATCTTAAGAGGTTAGATCAAGAAGAGAAAAATAAAACCAAAGGAAATAGGAGAAAAACCATGTTTATATAATAACAGAAACCAGTGAAATAAATATTCAGTAAAATGAATCAACAAAGTATTAGTCTTTTGAAAAAAGGAATAAAATTCATAAGCCTCTGATGAGATGATTAAAGAAAATAAAGAAGAAGGAACAAATAAACACTATCAGGAATAAACGGGAGCCTATCACTACAGATCTGACAAAAATTAAAAAGACAGTAAGAGGGTATTGTGAACAACTTCAAGACAATAAACTTGAAAACTGTGGTTCAGTGGATCTATTCCTAGAAATATACAAATTAGGAATTTGAATCTAAAAGAAATAGAAAACCTGAATGGTTCTGTAACTGCCAAATAAATGGAATCCATAATTTAACAACCTACTCACAAAGACTTCTACCAAACATTGAAAGAACTATTGTGCTAATCTTTCACCAACTCCTCCAAAGATCAGAAAGGGAATGAAGTTCCCAAATTCATATTTTGATTATATTTTGATATAAAAACCTGGCTATGACAATATGAGAAAAGAAAATTTAAGCAAATCTTACTCATAAACATAAAAACATTTTTTAAAAACTTGACACATCCAGAAATATATAAAAAGTAAAAATTATAACCAGTTTGAAGTTTATTCTATTAAGTTTGGTCTAATTTTTCTTAAATATCCAATTTTCATTTTAATAAACACACCATGGTTTTAATATTAAAAGAAATTGGTGAATGCATATGGAAACATCTTGTACCATCTTTCCAACTCTTCTGTAATCTAAAATTATTCTAAAATACAGATTAAAAAAAATCAATGTAATTCATCACATTAATGTGATAAAGAAGAAAAAAATATATTTTAATAGTTGTGAAAAAGCTATTAAATAAAATTCAAAATCCATTCATGATTTTTAAAAACTCTTAAGAATCTACAATCAGAAGGAAAGAAAAGAATCTACAAGCAGAAATATAACATCCTTTATCTAATAAAGAATTTCTTTGGGGATCCCTGGGTGGCGCAGCGGTTTAGCACCTGCCTTTGGCCCACGGCGTGATCCTGGAGACCTGGGATCGAGTCCCACGTCAGGCTCCCGGTGCGTGGAGCCTGCTTCTCCCTCTGCCTGTGTCTCTGCCTCTCTCTCTCTCTCTCTGTGACTATCATAAATAAATAAAAAAAAATTCTTTTATAAAGTCTAATTAGCAACTTAATTGTGAATACTAAAATTCCCCCTTTGAGACTGGAAGAGCAAGCATGCCCACCATCATCCTTCCTTCCACGCTGTATTTGTTGGTCCTAGCCAGGACAGTAAGGTAAGAAAGAGCCATAATCATGCAGAGAGTGGAAAGGAGGAAACAAGACCATCATTATTCATGAATGCTGTGACTGCAATATGCAGAAAACCTAAATTATCTACAAATTATGACAATGTACTAATGAGTTTGGTAAAATCACTGGACATCAAAAAATCTTATTTCCCATATAACAGCAACAAAGTTAGAAAATTAAAAAACCAAATACCTAGAAATTTAACTAACAAAAGATGTATAAGACTTCTTTGCAGAAAAGTTAAAGAACATTATTTAGAATAATTAAATGATAAACTATGTTCATGAAAGCTTCAATGTTGTCAAGATGGCATTTCTCATTAAACTTATCTAGAGATTCAAGGTAATTTCTCCCCTTCCTTCCTCCCTTCCTTCCTTCCTTTCTTCCTTCCTTCGTTTCTTTTTCTTTCTTTCTTTCCTCTTCTTTTGATTCAAGGTAATTTCAATCAAAGTCCCAAAATGTTTGCTTGTGGGAGTGACAGGCTAACTCTAAAATGTACATAGAAGTGCAAACAACCATCACTCAACCATCACTCATCACTCATAAGGAGAACATTATCCACTGAGTAGAAAGACTTAGTATAAAGCTACAATTCTCAATAAAGTGTGGTATTAATTCAAATAGAGATAAATACATCAATGGATTTGAATAAGGACCCTTTTATAAATTACATGAAAATCCTCTCCATTACACCTTTAACTTCAGCCTGTTATTTCAACAACATGTTGGTCTTCACCAGCATCATGCACGTGCTGGTCACCATATCTTGCTTTTGATGCACACTGCAAACCTTTCTTCCTGTCCTAGGATTTCTCTAATGTCCACATTCAGCACTCACACATTTGCAACCTGGAGGTGTAGAGGAATTAATACCTGTGATGCCAGCTTTGGTCCCAGTGAAGAAGTGCCTTTTGTTCCCAGGCATACTGTTCTAAGTTGCATTTCATGTGGCTCCTTTAAAAAGACTGAGCACCGGTAACATATAGCAGTAGCCAGTTCTATTATGTAATCTGTACCGAGTCTGTTTTCTTGTTTCACTTTCCCAGTCTTGTACTTCTGCTACCTGGGGTTCTCAAATGAACAATATCCATGCACCTTTTGCCCCATGGCTCTGCTTTTAGAAAACCCAGATGAAGACGGTAGCACTATTGAGTAATGGGGAAAGAATGGCATTTGAAATATATGTCACTGGCACAAACAGATTACCCATATAGAAATAATAAAATTTGACCCCTACTATACTTCATTAAAAAAATCAATTTTAGGTAGATTATAGATTCTAGATCTAAATGTGTGAGGCAAATGACAAAACCTTGAGAAGATAATGTGAGAGAGTATCTTCCTGACCTCAGGGGTAAAAGAAGACTTCTAAAATGAACACATCAGTAACATAAAATAAAAGTTTGATAAATTTGACTACATCAAAATTAAGAACATCTATTCATCAAGACATCATTAAAAGAATGAAAATGCAAGGCAGAGAATAAGATATTTGCAACACATACAATCAATAAAGGGCTTTATCTAGAATATAAAATGAAGTCCTATAAATCAATAAAATGATAGCAAACCTGAGAAAAGTCAGGAAGAGAATTGAATAGTTACTAGGGAAGGCATCCAAATGACTATCAGACATAAGACAACGAGTTCATTAGCCATCATGCGGATACAAACTAAAACCACAAAAAGATACCACTACACACACACACACCAGATTAGCTGAATATTTTTTTAATTTTTTATTTATTTATGATAGTCACAGAGAGAGAGAGAGAAAGAGAGAGAGACAGAGACACAGGCAGAGGGAGAAGCAGGCTCCATGCACCGGGAGCCCGATGTGGGACTCGATCCCGGGTCTCCAGGATCGCGCCCTGGGCCAAAGGCAGGCGCCAAACCGCTGCACCACCCAGGGATCCCCTGAATATTTTTAAACCTACAATTCCAACTGTTGACAAGGATGTGGAATAAGGGAATTCTCAAATTCTGCTGAAGGGAGCGTAAATTGATACCACAACTCTAGGAAAATCAGGCAGTAGCTCCTTAAAGTAAACATGTTTATTACCCATGACCTAGTATTTCTGCTCCTAGAAATACATCCATCAGAAATGCATATTCACATACACCAAAGTAAATAGATAAGAATGTTCACAGCAGCATTACTTTAATAGGTCCAAATTAGAAAACACCCAGGAGTTTATCAA
This sequence comes from Canis aureus, assembly GCF_053574225.1. Lineage (NCBI taxonomy): Eukaryota > Metazoa > Chordata > Mammalia > Carnivora > Canidae > Canis > Canis aureus. The sequence goes on from NC_135614.1 coordinate 56,192,860, forward strand.
CAATATCGGACAAATCAATCATTGTATATTCACATGACAGAGGACAGCAGTGAAAATCAAGCAACTATAGCTATACACAATAACAAGAATGATTATCCCAAATGCGATGCTGTAAAAGAAGTCAGACACAAGTCAAACATAATTGCCTGCATGGATTTGATTATTTAAAATCCCCAAACAGCCAAAATCACAGTGTTTATAGGATATATACTTTAATGCTGAAAATACAAAGAAAAGCAAATAAAGTGACCATCGTAAGGCCAGACTACTGATTACCCTTCATGGGAAAAAGGGAGTTGTTGTGGAGACAAGTCATTTTGGGGGTTCATGGGTGCTGGCAATGCTGTTGCCTGATCTAGATTATACTTAAACAGATAATTATAACGATTTATTAATCCACACATTTATGTTTTTTCTTTGGAAAATAATAGAAGAACTAAGAGAAAAATTAAGAGAGAGGGCAGTGCCTTCCTAACACTGAATTGATAGTGGGTTTTCACTAAATTTTAAGTCTCATGATTCTTATGAAGAGAAAGTTTAATAAGCAGCCAAAAGCTAAGGCATAGGACCTGGAAAAATTTAAGTCATAAAAATGCCTTCACTACTGACCACGTGGGAATTTTCATATTGCTTCATATACTTGATGACATTTTTGGAGTGGTGAAGAAAATGTGGCTCAGAATAGTCAAGGGACTTTTCAAGGGCAGAAGACTATGAATCGCCTTTAACAAGACTTGAACTTGGATGTTCTCCTTTGAGTCCAGCACTCTTTCTCCTAAATCCAGCAAGTGGTCTGTGTGGGGGAATAAGAAACTAGAGGAACAGAGGTTGGGATAGTAGGAAGTGGGGCACTGGGCTTTACCTATCCAGTCCTACAAAATGGTTGTTGTTTAAGGATTTGGACTTTTTGTGTGTGCGTGTGTGTATGTGTGTGTGCATGCATGTGCATGTATTTTGGATTTGTTTGTTTTGCTGATGACACTATTGCTAAGCCATTTAACTAGGGAGAAAGCAAAAATGGGAAGGATTATCATCATTTGCCATAAGAGACGTTTTCTTTTTTAGGTGCTGGCTGTGTGAACCTGTGTTAGGACTAGAAGGAGCTCATGCTGGATTCTTAATTTCAGTTTACCTCTTTTAATGACATCTATTGCTGCAATAACAATCATCCTCCGAGCTCTGGGTGCTGGAACTCACTCTTTGAGAGACTTCTTAAGAAACTGCCATATCTCACCTATGAATAAATTACCCATCATGGATGCACTTCAGCCCCAGAATAATGTGATTTGCCCTGACCCCATTAGATTACATCAATGTAACTACACAGATGCTAATTGTAATACTCTGTTATTTGCACACAGAATCAAGGGGCAATGTCCTGCCTTAAGAGTTTAATGGCTCTAAAGCAGCAAGAAGCAGACTTCGTTATCCCTCTCTGGCTTTTCAGCAGCTGGTGGTCTCTGTAGGAAAATGCAAATGCAGAAGCAGAGTAGTTGAACGCTGGGTATGTTTGCATTTATACCTGCTAATTAAACCAAAGGAAAAACCTTATCTTCCCAGCTGAAAACCTTCAAACCTGAAACTTAAGCCCAGGTATAAGCCAAGAGTGTGTTGTATACCTCACTTACAGCAGTGTTGTCCACTGGAAATATAGTGTGAGCTAAAACTGAGAACCACATATGTAATTTTAAACTTAACTAAATTTAAATTTAGTACATTAACAACAACAACAACAACAACAAAAACCCACATAAAATTAGTTTGAACAATATCATCTAGGCCAGTATGTCTGAAATATTGTGATTTCCATATATAATCGATTACTTTAAAAGTTGAGATATTTCACAGTGTGTTTTCTATATTAAATCTTCAAATCCTGGGATGCCTGGGTGGCTCAGCGGTTGAGCACCTCCCTTTGGCCCAGGGTGTGATCCTAGAGACCTGGGATCGAGTCCCACATCGGGCTCCCTGCAGGGAGCCTGCTTCTCCCTCTGCCTATGTGTCTCTCTCTCTCTCTGTCTGTCTCTCATGAATAAATAAATAAAATCTTTAAAAAAATAAAGATAAAAAAATAAATCTTCAAATCCTGATGTGTATTTTACACTTACAGCTATAGAGGATAGAAAACATTTTTCCTCTATCTTCTTATATTCGGTTACGAAATTATGTGAATTAAACTGACAGATGACAAATGAATAGGAGAAAGATATACACATTTTATTTGGTGATAGTATTTTAATTTTTATATGCACCAAGGTCTTCATAAGAAAGAAGTGAAGTCCTAGAGAGACGGTTAGATCTAGGAGCTTACATATCATTTAAACAAAGGCTGATCAATTGTCGAGAAGCAACTAGACTCATGAAAAGGAGTTCAGGCTTCTAGGCATGGTAAATTGTGGGAAGGTAAAGGCATGTGGAGGAAACTAACTGAAGATAAGGGTTATTTTAGTAAGGTTTGCTGGTAGAGACCCATCTCCCTGCCAACATTCTGTCTCCAATGGTAATGGATGTTTTCATCCTCCAGGTACCCAGGTACAGGAGAGGGGAGAAGAAACAACTTCATAAGGGGAAGTTTACGCCAGCTTTTGGCAGATGGGGAGAGCACAGAGCTCTCTGTGTCTATTGTTTCTCAAGTGCAATCACCTCAAGAAAACTTTTATGCCAAAGTGGTGTATTTTGGGGTGATATTCTGAACTCCTTCACAGTACATCTCAATTTGGACTCTGTATATTTCAGCTGTTCAATAGCCACAAGTGACTAGGGGCAACTATACAGTCCAGCTCAGATGTGTTGCTTCTTGGTGTTCCTCACAGAGCAGTTTCTCTAAGTGCAAATGAACCTAAGACTTAAATTAGGCCAGGAGTATAAAGTGCTTCACAATCTCTAAAACACGGTAAGCTGCAATAAATGATAACTATTATTATTAATATTATTGTTATTGATCTTGGATTGAATATATTCTGCTTGCCTTATGTAAAAGTCCACACCTGGGGGCACATGGCTGGCTCAGTCCATAAAGTGCAATTCTTGATCTTGTGTTGTGAGTTCAAGCCCCGTGCTGGGCATAGAGCTCACTTAAAAAAAAAAAAAAAAAGTCCACACCTGAATTTTTACACGCTTCTATTGCCCATATGTGCAAACACCAAAATGTTATTATATAAAGCATTTGTAAATGCCACGCATAATATTATCTTTAACTACAGGTTTTATGACATAACTGTCTCACACATACAACATTTTTACCATACATCTGATTTTACCCTATCTGCATAACACCTGTACTATTATTTTATATTTGTCTTCAAATCACCCTCTTTTTTTGAACTAGTATTTGGGAACTTAACTCTCATCCTAGGAATTTACAACCCTAAAATCAGGGGTTTGATATGCTAGATATATATTTTTCCTAGTATTAAAATTAATAAGTAACTTTAAAAAATTTCTTTGTGTGTCTGTCCTAAAGACATCATATATGCACAATAGTACACCTAACATACTTTGAGAAAAGAAATTTTATAATCAGTATATTTATACAGTGTTCTGTCCTGGCGCTGCTACCTTGAAGCTTTGTGGCCTTGCCAGGTTACTTAAGCCCTCTAACCATTAGTTGTTTTATCTGTAAAATGAGAATAGCAACAGTATCTACTGCATAGAGATTTTGAGTGTTAATGTATACAAAGTGTTTAACACAGTGCCTGGTTTTCCTGAGTGCCTTCATCAAGAAACATTTTCTCTATCTTTATTATAAGTGATTTATAGTATACAAAGCATTTCCCATGTATTAATTTCACAAGAATACACTAAAGAAACCAAGGATCATTATTTCTACTTTATAGATAAGGAAACCATGCCTGATAATTTTTCCAGGGCTAATGAACCAGTATGCAGCAAAGTTGGACTCCAATTCAAGTCTTTGAAGGCACATTCATTGCTTCTGCTAAACTACATTTGCTATAGTAGGAAATGTGTTTGCCTGTTTTTTTTATTATTGTCACCTACTGAAAAGGAAATTTCCTTCCCATGGGAAAAAAATTGAGTACAGGAAGCTAGAGAGTCATTTCATACATGACCATCAATAAGCATTTATTAAGCACCTAGACACACAGAGCCCTGCTCACCGAGATGGTATGATTTTCTCTGTTTCCTTAGCTGACCACAGAGCAAGCCTCTGTGGAATTTAGCCTCAAAGCAAACACTCAAATGTGCATTACACTGAAGTCATCACTTCAATTTGGACTACCTGTCACCAGGTGAATTCAAGAATCTGAGCAACTTTTCGGGCAATGTGGTTTTGGTGCCTAAAATAGTTTGGTCTCTCAGGTTGGAGGAGAGTAGAACGTTATTCTGGAATTTAATTTCAAGTCAAGGTCTAAATGCTTTGTTTCACTCTACAAAATTGTTAAGGCACACAGCCTCAGTGTCATCCACAGAGTAAGGGCAAATTCTGCCTTTCAACATCTCCAAGAAACCTTTTAAGGCAAATTTAAGTCAGAAAGTCATACCAGAAACTATCCTCCAGGTATGAGGCAGCTATAAAAAACTGTGAGTCCTATTTATAGGGACTAAAGAACTGCCACTATTGATGCCACATTTTCCTCTGCTTCCTTCTCCAATAAGATTTCTACAATTAAAGTAAAATATGGATTACTAACAATCACAACCCATATTTCCAGAAGAGGTACACCTATAAAAGCCTAACAATATAGAATCTGTAGCATATAATTTAGATTTTTACTCTTTTTAAAATTATTATACATATGTTGGCCAACTCCCCAGCAAAAATGCAAGATCTGTTGATGCAGATATATTGTTGAGATTTAAAAATAACTCCCAGAATTGCTTGTTCCATGTTGATCCTATTTCTGCAAAACAATAACTGCATCTTAAACATCTATTTCATCTGTATATCTTTATCTATCTACCTATCTACAAGAGAGTACAAAATATTAACAGTGTCCCCCTGGAGAAGGAGCAAATTGTGTTTTTTTTTTCTCTATACAGCTTTGTATTCTAACTTAGACAACGAACAGGTATTATTTGTGGTATTCTTTTCAAACTATTTTAAAATAACAACTCAGAAGCACTTTTGCCATTTGGTGACTTGTAGATTGCCAGCTCTTATAGGGAAGGAACAGACAAAGGAAGATGCTCAACATTCCATCAAGCCCATGATGCAGCATATCTTTGGGAGAAAAACATCCACATAGATCTCACATTAAGCAAGCTTCTGGAGAAACCAATAGGCTAGTTGGGAACTATTAACAAGCTTTCAATAACCAGGAATTCAGGTAACCTGACTGACATTCTTCCCATGACCCAGGAATTGAATATGAGTTTTCAGCCTGGCCTTATCACATGGGAACATTTTCTCATCCATTATAATGAAGTTAAGATGTGTCTATTTCATAGGACTACCTGAGGATGGGATAAAGTACAACGTGTAAGATGCCCGGCCCAATCAATAACTGGAAGAAAGCAGGGTTGTTTAATGAACAGGAGCTACCTACAGTCAAACCCAGATAAAATCCTTTCCCCAGGGGACGGGAGAGGAGGAGACATTAACTCCAAATTCCCAAATTTCCTCTTCCTTTTAAATAATACAGGAAGACTCTGAAACCTCTGCCTCTATCAGCATTAGATTCTCAAGTGTGACTGGTGAGCCTAGAGTTCCTGTTAGGATCCCAGGAACTATAAACAAGAAGAAACCCTCAGGGAAAACAAACTTATTCTTAACCATAAAGGTCAAGAGCTAGAATCCTGAATTTGTTCTGTTCACAGAAAGAAAATTAAAATTTTGATAACACAGTTCAGAAATGAGCACTAAAAATGGATAATGCAAATCCACTGAGGAGAAAGTAATTGTCTTAGAAGAAAATTTTACATAATAATAAGAGCTAGGCTTAGAGAGGCTAGCTTATCCAAATCCACAAGGGTAGGAAGTGGTGATACTGGGATTTGAAGTGGGTTTGAGTCTACCAGCTTCCTTGTCTTATTACAGTTATCAAATCCTCAGGTTTGAAATGAATGTTAGAAGCCACTAGTCAGTTTCTTCATCTCTAATAGGGTACAAATAATAGGAGATCAAGGAATTGTGCTGCAGATATAGAAAACAAAAAATACAGGATGCCCTGTAAATTTGAATTTTTGATAAATAATTTTTTAGTATTAGTGCACAGACATGCTTATACTAAAAGAAATTGCTATTTAATTGAAATTTAACAGGTGCCTTGTATTTTATCTGGCAACCTAAAATAAAATGTCAGCCTCGCATTTCACATATGATCTAAGCAAAAGAAGAGACTTTCTTGGAATGTTGAAAGGTGTAATTCAAGGCACAAGGGTGACATTTTAGAGTTTTTAAACCATAAAACACTGGTGAAGTATTTTATACTTGACTAATAACTTCCTTTGATTTCAGTCCTCCCAAACTGACGCTCAGAGAAATTATGCTACTTGCTCAATGTCACATAGCTAGTAAGTTAAAATGTCTGACATTAAATCTAAATAATCTAATGCTGCTGCTACTCTTACTACCATTGCTGATAATGGTAAGCAGAACTGTAATGTATGAAGTGCTTACTATATTGTCTGCCAGGTGCTATGATTAGACTTTACACATCTTTTTTATGAGGATGAACTTTTGTACAGAATAGATTCTCACTGAATGCTGCTTATAATTTTCCTCAAAAAATTTATCTCAAATTCCAAAATGATAATCAACTAAATTGAGTAGTAGTACATTCCAAAAAATTTAATACAAAATTTGACAAATTCCTGGGAAGTTATTCGAAGAGACACTATCTATTAATATTTACACATCTGTTCCTTCTCTTGGGTTTTGAGAACTTTGAGGACAGGGAATATATTTTGACCACCCCTAAATCACCCTTCTTTGAAACTGGCACTTTGCAAGAAAAAGAGATTAAAAAAAATCTTCATTACACAAGTGAACAGATGAATAATTAAAAGTCTACAGAATACCAATTTAAGATTCTAAAAGAGTTGAGAAGACATCTTTTTTTTTTCAGTAGACAATTTAAAACAACCACAGAGGTTTTCAAGAAAAAAAAAAAAGATAAATCTGTAAGTAGTGATCTGTAGAACAAGCCTTGCTTCTCTAAGCTTTGTTTGAAAAAATACTGTTAGAGAAGGAGAAAAATAAAGAACTAAAGGTTTTTGTTTAATTAGGCAGTATTATAGCTCTTCAATAGGCAACTTACTTCATTGTGCAGCCTACAAAATACACAGTGATCCCAGAAAGAGCCCACCATTGCCATATATAGTTCTGTGTTGAGAGACTATAAGGATTTGATTGGTAACAAGTACTAGGAGGTGGCTGAACTGAGTTTTGCTGAACTATCAAATAACCTAATGACAGAGGGTTCAATGGCTGCTTTACTTCTCTGGTACAGAAAAGCACAAGCGAGGAGGGGAGTAGAGGAGGAGGAAAGGAATGGAATAGAAGAATAGAGAAAGCAGCAACAAATAACGGGGGTAAAAAAGAACTAAATTCAGTAAGGGTAAAAAGGGTGAATTCTAGTCCTAACTCTACAACCTGCTAGGGACAGGATTAGATGGGGCCCTAAGTCCTTTCTTTCGTGGGCCTCAGTTTCTTTATCTGTAAAATGAAGGCACATAAGGGTTCAGACTATGTCATCCCAAATGTACCACTTCAGCATATTGGTTATTTTGAATTAAAGCTACTGGAGAAACACCCAGTGCAAGAAGGGCACTCCGACCATCTTCTGTGCCCCTGAAATCAGGAATAAATCTCCCACATGAAAGTTACCCTTGTAGTACCAAGAGGGTAGAAGATCTTATCACCAGGGATGGGAAATTAGGGCCAAGAAGGCTGTATGAACAAACCTTGTTACTCTCTCACCATGTTTCTACCTCTAGCCCAAACCCTTTGATCCTATAAATTCTTTACAAATTTATTGTTTCTTTATTGAGAAGGCAAAAAAGCTGCCTATTTTGGTCACTTCTTTGAATCTCACATCTCCGGGGGGAAGGGCTCCCTTATATGTATATGAAATTTTATTTCTTTTCCTCCCATTAATATGTTTTATGTCAATTATTGAACCAGCCACAGAACCAAGAATTAAAGAAGAAAAATTTTTTCCTCCCTTAGAGCCATTAGACTTGAACATTTCACGAAACATATTCATGGATTCATAGTATATCACTAGGTGGTATACAAAAGAAAAAATGCAATTCTGTGGTAAATTAAATTTGGAAAATGCTGGATTATGCAAAGCAAAATGGGTTTCTTTATTTCCATGATTTTCAAGTTCAAATATGCTTTCTTTTCTCATCTTTAAAAGGGGTTATAGTCGACACCTGGGTGGCTCCGTTGGGTAAGTGCCCGACTCTTAATTTTGGCTTGGGTCTCAGATCCCTGATCTCAGCTTTGATCTCAGAGCCATTAATCCTGCCAGAGTTGGGCTCCAGGTTCAGCATGGAGTCTGCTTAAGATTCCCTGTCTCATTCTCCCTGTGCCCCTCCCCACCAATCCTGTGCATGGGCTCTCAAGTGCCCTCTCTCTCTAAAATGAATGAATGAATGAATAAAATCTCTAAGTAAACAAAAACAAATAAAAAGGGTGATAATGCCTACTGTATAAAGTTTTTGTGAGGAATAAGTGAGTCGATTCTAAGAGTTAAATAGATACTAGCTTCTATTATTATGACTATTGTCATCATGATTATTATTAATCTAGAAAGTGAAGGGATTTAGAATGCAGCATACACCAAAACTAAGTGCAATAGACTTATTGATTGATTGATTGATTCATTTATTTGTGATTTTCTCACTGGGGCTAACATTCTTCATTATACTGCCTGAGAAATCTTGATCCAGGATTGATCCTAAGGCCCCTTCCATTTCTGATATCCTATGACTCCACAATAAATTAAGCTCCTAAACACAAGCTTCTATACCCTCAACAAGAGCACTAAAGCCCACAGTATCACTAAATGGAATGTACTGAACAAATTTTTTTTGAGTTGAGAACCCACAAACCCCACCCAGTTCACGAGGCCAGATTCCAGGCCCACCTTCCAGCTGCAAGAGTTTTTCAGAGCCTGTGGTTTTGATACTCCAAAAAGGAAATAGGAACTTCAGTGTATTGGTGAATGCTTAGTGCTATTCCTTCCCGGGCTAAATTTGCCCATAATCATCCAAGCCATTAGCTGTTGCATTCATTCACTCACATATTCATTCATTTACCAAATATCTACACAATTTCTTCCATGTTCCAAGCATTGTTCCAGCAATGAGGAGATTACAGTGATGAATCATTCATAGAAGAGGGCTTCACAGTAATTACAGTCTCCTTGAGGGGAAAAATTACATACAGCAATGGTAATTTAAGGTGAGTAGTGCTGAGAGCAGCAGCAGGTTAATGCAGTAACAGATTACAGTCAGCTTTGAGGAGCAGCTACGTTGTCAGGGGAAAAGCATGTGGCATTATAAGAGGACCCGGAAGGAGATAGGCATGTGGACATTTCAGGAAGAAGAAACTCACAGGCAAAGAATCAATACCACACCCTATCAACTGCCTATGTCCTAGTGTGTGGCCCATCACGTGGCACAACGTCACAGGATGCAAAGCCCCAGAATGACATCCCACGTCTACCACACACAGGTCACCTGATTAAGCAAGCAGCTTCTCCTATTTTCCTCATGATTTCCCAAGTGTAAATATGAATGTGAGATGAGTAAGCAATAGTACTGTTAAAATTTCTCTAGCCCTTACAAAGTGCCAAGTACTGTTTTAAGCACTTTGTATGTATTGGCTCATTTAATCTACACAACAAACCCATTTCTCAGGATGAAGTAATTTGAACCAATCAAAGAGGAATGAGAATTGAAGCCCAAAGTTTTCCCAATTCTTTCTGACACAGACCCAGACCAAACTCTAATCATTATTGTTATTATCTCTCTCTTACTGGTGAAGAAACTGAAGCCCAGCAAAGTTACAAAACTTGAAGGCTCCAGGTCACACAGTGAGTAAATGGCACATTCAGTCTTAGATCTGAACCTTGATTCATTCCGCATGTGCTCTCTAGGCCCATGCATGCTCTTACAACAACAGTACCATCAGCAACTATGCTTAGAATAACTTACTGTGTGCTAGGTACTGTTTTAATCATTTACATAGATTAACTCATTTAGGCCTTCTAAGGGCCCCATGAAGTCAGTAGGGGTGAGAGGAATAAAGTATGGAGGTATTAGGTAACTCACCCACAGACACAGCTAGGAATTGGTGCACCTAAGAGTTGAGTTTAAGCCAGCAGGTTTCCCAGTCTGAGCTCTTAACTATGACATCATACTTCCTCTTCTAAAAAAAAATAAATAAATAAAAAATAAAAAAAGGGAGAATGGAGCAAAGGGGGACACATTTTGAACATTCAGAACCTTTCTTCCCTTACTCTGAAGACACTTGAAATAATCTAAATTTTGAGGGTAACACGTCTAAACGACAAAGCGTTCCCTTAGGAATTACTCCTTTCCTGATCTGAATCATTCATATTTTCATTGCAGGAACTGTGTAGGAGTTGGGGAAGGATTTCATCAAATGAACCATGTGGCATTTTCTGTCTGTTCAGGTAAACTTTGTCTATACGTACCCTTACAGAAAACACTTGAAATCTTCAAAATCAGAGCATGTATGCAGTGTGTGATTGTGTTTGTGTGCACATGCACTAAATGGACAAACAAATGGAAAGAGCTTTTAAAGAATGAAAGCCAAGTAAGAAGATATGCTTTAAAATTAGAAGAGACTAGAGTGTCCAAAGCTTAAATGAAAGGAGTCTTATGGAGCCTTTTTATTTCTACCATTTCATGTGCTGTAACCTTCTTTTTAATAGTAGCTATCATCTCAAATGTGGTGGGCATTTTCATAAACTAGAAATGATCATTAGCTCTTAGAATTAAAAGACAGCAATAATTGACTGATAATCTGTCTCAGTTAAGCTATTTCCTACCGCTCTCTTTTGCTTGTTTTAATTCAGAGTGTGAAAAATGCCTAGCAGGTGGACATTCTGTTGAAAACTGAAGGAAAGATGTATTTTGGCTAATCACTTTGTGCAAGAGTTGGTTAGGAAATAAGAGCTGGCGTTAAAGGCAAGATAAGTGTGCAATTAATGACAACTGTGTAGGAATTAAAGAGCAGGAAAATATTACAGCCAGTCTACACTAATAGCATGAAAATAAAACCTCTCCACTTGAGAGGCAATCTCCTCTGCTTCCTTGTTTTATATCTTGAGCCTTTTTCAATTAGCTGCAGGTCATGGAAAAACAAATAACAAATCTATCATCCATCTTTTACTTGCATTTGAAACTGCAGCATGAGGTTATTGTTGATAAAAACAAAATCAGTCATTTTAAAAGTTTATTATGTATATAAGTGCACACAAAATATTAATTATGATATTTATTACAATATTACAATATGCTAATATTAACTAACAATTCCTGAGAGTTTCTATGTGCCAGACACTGTGCTGGTTTCATAAGGATTAACTTACTCAGTCCTTGCAAATTAGAGGGATAAGTGGTGATATTCAATGAGGAAATCATGGCTCAAAGAAGTTAAGTAATTTATCAAAGGTCCTGCAGATTATTGGTAGTATAGAAGTATTCCAACTCATGGCCATGTGACCAAAACTTGTTCTTTTGATGGCCATTTTTGTGCTAGTTTTGCCTGTTATTTCTCTAGTCTTAAGCAATTCACTTGAAACAGCGAAGAAACCCATTAATGGCTATCTTATTATCTGATGATTGTATCAAGTGGTGCTTCTCAGGCTGGAACCTGTGGAATACAGGGAAGCATCTCAGGCACTGAAGTCAGAGTATATTGAATGATATCCCTTCCTAGAATGTTAAACCTAGTCAATTGGTAATTAAACATTATTTTTACATTAATACACATATTATAGAGAATTCATATGAATTTTTAAGGTAAAACATGGTGAACATTAAAAGAAATTTGGGGTTCAGTTGTATCTTCCAGAAGGGCTAAGCCCAGACCTAAGTTTTGATTCATACTTCTGAAGTCATCATACACCTAGCCTACCCACCATCCCCCTTTCTTCTAGGGATGGCACTATGATTGTTCTCTAAGGGACCACCTTCATATATACCCTCACTCTCAGTGACTCAGTAGTGGACCCCATTCCTGACTCTAATGGAAGACTGTGATCTAGGACTGACCAAGGGGACCCTATTATAGGTAACTGGGAAAGAAAAATCCTTTTGTATTGACTTGAAGCTGGGAAGATAACTGCCTAGAGCTGCTCTGAGCCATCTGGCCTCTATGTGAACAGAGCTTGCCTGAGAAAGACGCCAATATGGAGCAAATCAGGGCCAAGAAGAGATGGAGCAGGACCAAGTCCCACTGAAATCATTTGAGCATTGGCCATGCTTGAGGCAAAATCCTGAACTCATTAGTTATGTGAGCCAGTAAATTATTTTTTGTATAAATGCATTTGTGCTCTTACTTGCAATGGAAAGTATCCTAATACAATGCCCATTAATCCCTTTGATCATTACAGGAACTCAGAAGTCAAAACACTGGCCACAACATGGAAGAGAAAATCCACACCTACTGGTAGTGTTTCCACAATCTAGTTCATCTGCATATAATGGGAGAGGAAGGATCAGAACCTCAGAAAAAGGAAAGGCTCATGGAAATGAATAGCCAGGACCCTCTACCTACACAAGTACATAAATCAAGCAATGAAATTAAAATAAGTTATTGAGAAAATGGGCAAAATTCCCAGAATAAATAATTCTTTCTGTTCCCATAATAATGTGATGGTGGATATGCCTGGGTAGGAATGACCTATGTGATGAGACAAAATAATAATAATAAATATAATTTATCACATCCTCCAAGAAAATCATTTGCCATGTTAGTAAAAAAAAGACAGATAATTAGAAACAATGCCCATATATATTTATAGATACCTGCTGTATTTTTTAAGAACCTGGATCTAAAATTAGCTGTAACTTTATTTGTTGGGCCTTCTAAATTTGAAACTTAATACCTATTAGCTCTACAAAAGGAGAGTGATATCCAACCATGATCAATGTCAAAGAAAGCCAAGATCTCTCAGGTCTAGTTTCAGCTCTGTTCTTTAATACTACATGGTCTTGGGAACCTCTTTGACATTGAAGGTATCCCCAAGTTTGGTCCCAGTGTAATGATCTCAGCTTCCTTCCCTATGGTCAACACCTAATCCCCTCTGCCAGACCAGTCTCCCTGTGCTCAGGTGACCAGATACTGCCATACTGGTTATGCTACATGCCCTTGTCCCAAGACTGCCTCCCTTTCAGCATCTATGTCAAGTCCTGCCTAATCTGCAAAGTCCTCTCTACTGTCCCAGTTTACCAAATTTTCAGAACATAGGATATCAAGAAAGATGCTTAAAATATCATCTAGTTTAATCCCACCTACTTTCTAAAAATTGGTGATTTATGTATTTAACCAGTGCAAACTCAAATTGCCTGCACGGAACCCAAGAAGTACAAGGTATAAGATGATAGGATGAAGGTGTATAATTGAAGATAACACTTGCCCAGTTACCAGGATTTCTAAAATATTAAACATATATAATAGCCGAACCAAATGCAATTGCAAACTATGTCAGACCAGTGGACCAGCACTGTAGACCTTGCCTTACATCATTTCAGCCATGACATGACTGATCATGAATGCTAATAAAAAATTACAGTGGTGCAAAACATGGTATTTCCTGTTCTGTATTATTTCAGTTCTATTAGAAATCCTACTTTAGGAATCAATTAATACTTGGAGTCTTTGCTACACTAGGAAGCACTCAATTATCTCAAATCTCTGGTATTTTCCCACAATTATTTCAAATGTATTATTACTGTTACTCCCCAAACATAAGCCCCTTGAGATGAGAACACAAGCCATTATATGGCACACAGGCTGAGTTAGAGATGGATTTTTTTTTTCACTTGACTCATGCACTCTGTACCTCTGGTCATGAGAACATCTTGTTTGAAGAGAATCTCTTCAGAGGCCTATTTTAGAGAATGACAAATGAAGTGGTGAAGCAATTAAATCCAAAATGCTCACCCACAGGATGTGGGAGAGGATCTTTCATTTCACCCAGAGATGTTGATTGTGGGATGATTTTTTGTTTTGGTGTGTCTGCAAAGTAAAAATTCCTCAAGCATTCATCACCCAGCAATTATGCATAAATGTTGCAATTAAGTTTCCTTTTTTCCCAAGCTGATAAGTGTCAGGAGAAAAAAACCACATTAAATCCTCTTAGGCAAGGCAGGTTTAAAAAAAAATACTTTAATGGACCAAAATTATGTCAACAATTCTCAGTTCCTGTTTGAAAGTAGAGAAATCATGATTAATTGACTGGTTTTCTGATCACTTCATGTCCTCAGTGTTCTCCCCTATGCTATCCACCAGGTTAGGTCCTTCTGGCTCTTAAGTGAGGCTCACTTCGGTCAAAGCAGCCAACCTGCATGGAGGATGCAGAACTCAAAAGTCCTTGGCATCCTTGGTAAGTGACCAGTGAAGAGCACACGCTTGCTCTCTGTTGCTGAAAATGGAATGAGGTAACTTTTAGGGCTTCACAAACTCCTTTCAAGAGAAACACCTGGATCCATGCGTAGGCCCTGACACTTCAGTACTCCTCTACAAATGTGTTGAATGAGCATACAATTTCCTAACTTGGTTAGGTTTTATATTTGTTAGTTTTGCAAAAAGAAGGAAAATAGAGGTAGGAAATGTAGAAAATGATAATCAAATGACATTTATTTATTTTATTGTGGAATGTAAATGAGACTTGCCATTATTTTGTCAAAGTTGTATATACATGTGTTTGTTTTACTGAGTTTATTCAATGAAAAATGTTTTCCCTAGAATCTTTTACCTTTTAAGCATGAGCTCATTAACATCAAGAAATAAAGCTTGACATTCTGGGAAAAAAATATTGACATATTTTAGGCTACTACTACTAATAATACTTATGGAGCACCTATCACATTCAAAGAACTTTACACACAATTTTACAATTAGTCCTAACAATCATATGATTTAACCAATATTATCCTCCATTTTACAGGTGAGATAACTGATACACAGACAGATGAAGTATCTCACCCACAAATATATAATTACTAAATAATGGAATTGGGATATGAACTCAGGCAACCTAAATTCAGAAAATATAAACAATCTTTCCCTATAATTTTAAATTTCACCTATGGTACATCAACCGGTGCCCCAGTGACCTCCTCTCATGGGGCATTTGTGTTCCTAAAGTAGCAACCACTTCATTTTTTTAATCTTTTAAGTTTTTATTTTAATTCCAGTTAGTGAACATACAGTGTTATATTAGTTTCAAGTGTACAATATAGTGATTCAACAGATCCATATATCACCCTATGCTCATCACAAGTCCACTTCTTATTTTCCATCCCCTGGAAAATATTGTCCTCTATAATTATATTGTAGATATACAATCTACAATCCTCATCATATTGTCCTCTATAATTAAAAGTCTATTTCTTGCTTTGACTCTTTCTCTCTTTCATTTCTCTCTTTCCTTGTTTTGTTTCTTAAATTCTACATTCCACACAGTGAAATCATATGATATTTGTCTTTTTCTGTCTGATTTATTTCACTTAGCATTATACTCTCTAGCTCCATCCATGTCATTGCAAATGACAAGATTTCAAGGTAATTACTTATCATGGATAAGTAATATTCCATTATATATATATACCACATCTGTATCCATTCATCAATTGATGGATACTTGGGTTGCTTCCATATCTTGGCTATGTTACAATAAACATAGGGGTACTTGTAACCCTTTGAATTAGTGCTTTTGTATACTTTGGGTAAATAACCAGTAATATGATTGCTGGATGGTAAGATAGTTCTATTTTTAATTTTTTGTGGAACCTCCACGCTGTTTTCCACAGGGGCTGCACCAATTTTCATTCCCACCAACAGTGCACAAGGGTTCCTTTTTCTCTACATCCTTGGAAACACCTGTTCTTGTGTTTTTTACTTTAGCCATTCTGATAGGTGTAGGTGATATCTCACTGTAGCTTTGACAAAGCAGGAAAGAATATCCAAAGGGAAAAGAACAGTGTCTTCAACAAATGGTGCTGAGAAAACTGGACAACAACATGCAAAAGAATGAAACTGGGCCATTTTTTTTTACACCATACACAAAAATAAATTCAAATGGATGAAAGATCTAAATATGAGACCTGAAACCACAAAAATCCTGGAAGAGAATACAGGCGGTAACTTCTTTGACATTAGCTATAGCAACTTTTTTCTAGCTATGTTTCCTGAGGCAAGGGAAACAAAAGCAAAAGTAAACTCTTGGGACTACATCAAAATACAAAGCTTTTGCACAGCAAAGGAAACAATCATCAAAACTAAAAGGCAACCTACAGAATGGAAGAAGGTATTTGCAAGTGACATATCCAATAAAGGGCTAGTATACAAAATAAAGAGCTTACAAAACCCAACACTCATAAAACAAATAACCCAATTAAAAAAATTGGACAGAAGACATGAGTAGACATTTCTCCAAAGAGGACATCCAGGTGGCTAATAGACACATGAGAAGATGCTCATCATCTCTTACCATCAGAGAAATGCAAGTAGCAACCATTTTAAATTTACAAATCAGCATCTCCGAGTCTGCCTTCCAGGGGACAAAATTGTTCTGTCAGATATCATTTATTAGCAGAGCAATTTGGTCAGATACATTTTGTAAACTTGGACATAGCCCAGTCAAACAGGCTGCTCTACCGCAGGACCCCTCAGAGCCTTCAACGTGCCAAAGTACACCACATTTGAAGTAAAATGTGACCTCCTCACCATTGCCTATCATGATCTGGTTTCTGCAGACCTTCCCAATCCCAAGACACTTCGCTCATCTCCAATCTCCATGCACCAATCACATTCTTCTACTCTTACTTCCTCCCACCAGCCAGCCTCTTTGCTGCTTCAGAGTCTTTCTTTGCACTTGCTGCTCCCTGTACTCTTCCAGTTACTTAGCTTTCTCTCTCACACTATTCAGGTCTCAGCTGAAATACTGGCTCTCTCAGAAAGCCTTTCGCATGGCGGCATTTGAAACCCAGATGGCCAATCCCAATTGTCTTTACCCTACTCCCTCTTTTATTTTCTTTGCTCACCTTCTTCATTTATTTACTTACTTGATTATTGGCCCTTTTTAAAATAAAAGGCCCTGGAGGACATGAGGACACAAGGTCCAGAAGGGCAAGGACACTATCTTATTCAGTGCTGGATCCTCACTAGTCAGCACAATCCCTGACACCTGCAGATGCCCAGTGAATGTTTGTTAAACCAGTGAATGAATCTCCAAGAAGTGGACCCAATTTATTCTATTTCCTAAAAAATCTGACACCTTTCCTCTTTAATATCTATTATATCTTACAGAGAGCTTGTACTTCACAGAACACAGTTTGTGAAAAGCAAAACTAAAGCAAATAAACTCTTATTATTAAAAAAAGGAAATTTAAATTATCCTATCTCTGGCCTACCTTAAAATAGCTATGCTTTAAATTAATATTGTGGAGTATTTGTGATGAAATGTTTAAATGCATCTAATTAGTATAATTATGTTCCATTAGATTAATTTAAATATGTCTAGCATTTTTTATGGCTTAAATTCAGGATATTCCATCCTCAAAATTACATGTAGGCAAATAGTAGCTCTAGAAGTGATTGATGCAGGTTTTATTTTTATTTTTTAAAAGATTTTATTTATTTTACTATGATTTTTAATTTGGTTTTGTTCTAATATCTTTAAAATTTTTTTAAATAAAATAGAAGACCAAACTTACAGAAAAAGAGACTAGAATTGTGGTTTACCAGAATTGGGGGATGGGACTAGGGGGAAGGGGATAGGAACCTGGAGGAAGGTCAAAAGGTACAAACTTCTAGTTATAAGATAAACAAGTATGAGGGATATAACCTACAACATACTAAGTACAGCTAATGCTGCTCTATGGTATTTAGAAAAGTTAAGAGGGTAAATCCTAATAGTTCATATCACAAGGAGAAAATTTGTTTCCTTTATTCTTTTCTTCTTTCTTTATATTGTTATCTATATGAGAAGATAGATGTTAGCTGAACCTATTGTGGTGATCATTTCACCATATATGTAAATCAAAGCATCATGTTATATGCCTTAAACTTATCAACTAGAAAAAGTTGATAACAAAATTTAAAACACGATAACTACCTTAAAGTATACAAAATTATCTACAATCTCAAAATCTTATACATTTTTTTAAAAATTTGTCTAATTTCAGATATTAAGTTCTGAAGACAAGAAATGATAAAGTAGCTCAGTATTGGAGAAAGATTGCATAAACAAGTGTCCTCCAATATATGATGGATATGGAAGTTTTTGGAAAAGATAAAGTGGTGTCTTGTGTCAATATCAACCTATCAGTACATGGTTGCAGTTCTAGGGTGGTACTCTGGAGTCTGTGAGGAGGGGCAGTACTAAAATCACATAAGATTAATACAAATGTAAAATACTATCATTAGGCTTCTGATGAATCCCAAACTTTCTTTCATTATGGTGTTAATGATTATTTACTTGTTAAGTGATTTAATTATTAAATGTGCTTACTAAAGTTCAGAGTCTTCACATTTTTGGATGTATGTTAAATACTGTCACATGTTCTACATGCTTTTGTCTACCTGACATATTATGTCCTAGAGTAATATTCATAGAGTACTTCTTTTCTGTATAATTTATTTTTTCTGGATTGAAGACCTCTTTGCCTCTTTAAATGTATCAGAGATAGTAAAGATATGTGATATATTTAAATATATGTTTAATAAATAACTTTATTTTTGTGGGTACACAAAAAAATTAAATAAAAGATTTTATTTATTTATTCATGAGAGACACAGAGAGAGAGAGAGGCAGAGATACAGGCAGAGGGAGAAGCGGGCTCCATGCAGAGAGCCTGACGTGGGACTCGATCTTGGGTCTCCAGGATCAGGCCCTGGGCTGAAGGCGGTGCTAAACTGCTGAGCCACCTGGGCTGCCCTGATGCAGGTTTTAAATGTAAATAGACTTACTGATATTCCTGAATTCTCTTGTATGTTAGCCCAGGTACTCCAAGAATGGCACACTCAAATGCATGCTGTGGTTTGAATTGCATCCCCTCCACTCAGAAAGATGATAAAGTCTTAACTCCCTATACCTGTGAAAGTGATCTTTTTTGGAACTAGAATCTTTGCAGATAATCAATTTAAGATGAGGTCATTAGAGTGAATCCTAATCTACTAATACTGTGTCCTTATTAAAAGGGGGAAGTTTGGTCACAAAGACAGACATGTACAGACAAAAGATGATGTAAAAGAGACACAGGGAGAAGACCATCCATAATTCAAGAGATACCTGAGGCTATTAGAAGTCAGGAAGGAAGAATAGAAGAGATCTTCCCTCAGTTTTTAGAAGGAAACAAACCTTAATCTTGGATTTCTAGCCTCCAGAAATGTGATGTGATAAGCTTATGCTGTTTAAGCCACACAAGTGGTGGAACTTTATTAGGGCAACCCTAGGAAACTAATACAATAAATCAGAACTAATTGTAATAGGTTAAGAGATTAATTAGGAAAAATACCTATGAAGGAAAAGGAGGATGGTGTAAAAGGTGGTTGGGAGAGCCATCATCAAAGTGCCATGAAGTTCTGTCCTATATGAACCAGAGAAGGATGCAAGGAAGGAAGTTATATTGGTTGAATGGAAGAGCCCTAGACTGCATTTCAGTTCCAAGAAAGTTACACGAAGCTGATATGGAGTCCTTGAACAAAAGTTGCCCTTAGTGGGCCTGCCTTAGTGTCTTTGCTATGCCCAGTCATTAGCCGGGAACAGTCCATGGGAAGTATGGATTTAGCATTAGCACCACTGCTGTGATATGTTTCAGAGAATGGCAACTGCGACAGTCAGAGATCTGAGCAACATGTTTTCACTACCTCCATATCCTACCCTTGCTATTATCATAGAGATCTTGCTGGAAGTCAAGTTGAAGAGTTTGGAGATCCTCCTAAGAAAATTACCAGTACATAGTTTTAAGAGCTTGCCACTCCAATTAGAAGACTAAACCTACATGGTAGGTCTGTACTGCAACTTAACAGCTCTGGGTTTCAGGCAGCTAATGAATCTCTTTGGACCTTAGTTTCCTCATCTGTAAAATAAGGGATAATAATAATAGCTAACTCAAAAGATCATTGTGAGTTTTTAATTAGATAATGTAAGTGTTCATCATAGTTTCTGGCACACTATTAGCAACCAATAAAATATAATGCATGGTTATTAACTGTTATTATTATAAATATTATCAATGCAGAAAACACTTTTGAAGTTTAGCTTGCATGTTTGTTTTGCTTGCACCACATGGCTTAACCTTTTAAAAAAATAATGAGTAAGTCTTTCCTGTGTAGAACCCAACTATTGATCAGCCTCCCCCACCTTCCCACATGTGAGATGATAGCAAATTCCAGGGAAAGTCAATTAATGGGTCTCATTCCCCTGCCATCATGACACAGCATGATGATGTGTCCTAAATGGGTTCATTTGTGGCCCTCCTCTTTACCTACATTCCCAGGGAAGATATTCTCTTTCTACAATGACTGTAAACTGAGATATGAAGTCCTAAATGTCTCTGCATGAGCTGGGTTCTTCTTGCCACCACCAGATCAACTTATGCCATTCTCTCTCTTGTTTACTACCCTCTAGCCACATAGGCCTTCTTAATCCCTGAGATGCCTAATGCCTACCCTGACCAAAGGTCTTTGCCCAGAATGCTCTCTCCTCTTCCCCTAGCCACTTCTGCACTTGATCAGCTCATCCTTCAAAACTTGGCTTAAACACCCTATCTGAGAGAGGACCTGTACCTTCCCTAAGGTCTCTAGAGCATCACTAAGTCAACATGTCCAAACCCAAATCCATGACCATTTTCCAAACCTGGATCCCTAGTTCTGCAAATATTTCCACCATTCATAAAGATGCAAGCTAGAATAATCACCCTTGACCTGAGAGTGATGATCATGCCTAGCCTGTAGATGGAATCATTTAAGAGCAGAAAATGCAGATCCCTGGCTCCAGCTGTTACTGGACTTGCTAGAGGAGTATAAAAGCAGTCCATCTGTTTTTGTTCTTAAGCTAGTCTGGGCAGAGTTTTTATTACCATATCAAAAAATAGTTCAAGTTAATAAATATCATCATAATCATCATCTTTATTACCATCATCACTATGTTTGTTGTTATTGCACCTACTTGGGAAAAGGAGGAAACCCATCTCTCCAGGAGACGTACCTGTGAATTTATTGACAAACAATAGGGTAGGCTTGAGGACAAGTCAGAGCTTAATCTAGATAAATGGGTTTAAGAGGTAGAACACCAGAGGTGAGTTTCCTTGTTCAGGTTTCAGTTGCCCTTAACCTTCAGAAATGCTCATTTTTCACATTCACCAAAACCATTTCACTAAACTTTGAGTACTCCATTCATCCATCCACCTGGGTGTCACTGAAAGTGATTTAGAAAGATTACAAATCTCCGTGCCTTTCTATTGTCCTTAGAATATAGACAAAATCAAGCCTTAGATCCAAGGGCAGCATGAACTGGGAACACTATGATATTAAGTCTTATTTCCATTGGGGGATGAATATGGTGTAGGGAAGACTGGGTGGAATTCAAGGCCTGGGCTGAGCCCATGAGCACATTCAATTATCCCAGCTACAGTACTGACACAGTGATAGGCATGTAAATTCAGTTTGACCAGTTAGCTTGAGAATCACAGAATATTTGCCAGGAATGCTGAGGCAAAGACTCTCTCTTTTCTGCTGGGGATATAAGATTATGTGTGAAAACACAGGAACTTATGATGACCATCCTGGGACCCCAAGGTAAGTCAGCCTTAGGACAAAGTTGAGTCTGGGGAAGGAAGAACAGAAATAGAAAAAAATACACAGCCTTCTGTCACATTGTTGAGTTATGAGATCAAGCTTTACCTGGAGCCAGGTTCTCCTGGAAATTTTGGTTACTGGAATCAATAAATTTCTTTAACAGTTTAAGCCTGTATCATAGGGTTTTCTATAACTTATAACTAAAGCCTCCTAAGGGATTTACTTTTATATACATATTTATTTCTGCAAGAAGTCTCAAAATTTCTATCAGATTCTCGAGTTATCTATGACCCCAAAGAAATATTTTAAAACCCCAGACTAAAAAATTTCCAACATTTCTTGCAACATTAGCCTTCTGTAATCTTCTGGTTGATTTTGTTTTAAATTCCAAGCTTAGCTGATAATGCATAAAGCTAGGCAATGTAAAAATATGTTTTCAAATAAAATTGGACTTTCTATTACAAAAAAAATCTTATTAGAAAAAAATATTTGAAAATATAAGAAAGTATAAAATAACAGAGAGCCACTGTTGATATTTGGGGGATTATTTTTCTATGCATTTTTACACACAATTTTATGGAAGTTTCAATGTGGTAAAGCCGATACTATATATACACATTTTTGGTTTACGTAAGAATTTCTTCAGATTATTAGAAACTTTTGGTAAACATTCTTCTTAATGGCTGCATAACTTTCTACTGGTCACTATAATTTCCTTAATGTTAGACAGAATGAAATTGTTGTTTTTGTGATCTTATACCCCTTTTCTGAAAAGGAATTCTTGCCTAACTTAAAAGAAGGAGTACATTGGTGAAAGTTTACATTGCTATGGCAGACCAAGCTATGGGGAAAGTTGGGGAAGAAGGCAGGATCACACCAGGCTGCTCCAGGTAACCTTTCCTCTCTATCATTATCACATCTCTCTTGCTGCAGAGTATCTTCCTCTGGTCCTGCAGCCACACTGAAGCTTATGGCCAATAGTGGCCTTCAAGTTCTGTGATCAATCACCTGGAGAATTTGACTCTAGATAAATCATGATTTCAATTGGCTTGAGTCAGGTGATCACCTTTAGTTCATTCAACTGCTAGGGTGGAGGATACAGTGTCACATGGTATAAAATGCCTGCTGGGAATTCACCAACATGGATTTGGGCCTCACCCATACTGATCAGAAGAACAAGCAGTACCCAGCAGGGAAGGGAAAAAAGAAAAGAAAAGAAAAGAAAAAAACAGAGCTCATTTACTCGTACTCTTGGAAAACATCCTCCAACTATTCACCATAACAGGTTATAAATATAACACTACATTCCCCGCACACCTGATCCTCAATTTCTCCATTATTCTTTGTACTAAACACCAACTTTTGTAGAAGATTTCCCCAACAACTGTGAGTTTTCCTGCTGAGCTCCATGCAGTGCTTGGATTAGAAGTTACATTTATCATATCCATGGCTTTTCTTAATCATTTTATGCCTGATTTCTTCAAGATCAGACTTAGCAGAGACTACATGAGCTTTCTCACTGTTTATAATACAAAACATTTCCCTCCTGGATCTGCCCTAACAAAGAGTAAAAAAGTCAGCTTATTCTGCATCCTGGATTCATTAGGCTTTGATGTCTTCTGCCAGCCTCAGCTACCCTACAGGTTTGGGGACAGGGAGGTGAAGGTGGAGCAAGCAGTGGGGGAAGCACAGGTGAGAGAAAAGGAACAAGGATTTAAACTACTCCTCTGGGTTCCACTGTGTGCCTTGTAAACATTCGCTGAGAACTCTCTGAAGTTTACACTCTTTTGAAGGGCACAGTTAATAAATGCGTATCTCTAAGGAGACATAAAAGGGCTGATGGAGCCTGTTGCTTGCTGATCTAATCAGTAGCTATACACGTCTCCCATTTTTTAACTGTTCACTGTCTAAATGGATTGAAGAACTCTTATTACTTCAACAGCCCTTCCTCCCCACCCCACCTCCCAAATTAATCAGTACCTGTACTGGGTGCTATAAATTTACACAAACAGAAATATGACATAACCCAGATCCTAAAGAAGTTTCCAGTGAGCAAAGGCTACAATGAAGTACAAAGTGTGATCTAAGTGTGGACAAAAGATGTGCCAATTCTGACTGTGAGATCAGAAAAATTCATGGAGAAAATGCAATTCACTCAAAGTCCATTAAATGTGGATATCATCTAGATGAGGGGAAAGGGTGAGGGGGGGATACCCACATAATAACACAAATAAAAGTGAAAGAGATAGTAAAAAAAAAAAATCAATGGGGCTGTTTGGAAACTACTGTATATTCCAGCAAGATTCTAGCAGACGGTGCAAAAGGTCAATTTAGAAGGAAAGCTAGAAAGATGGATTAGGGTCAGGCACCAGCAGACGCTAAAAGTTGGACTAGGACATTTAGGCTTCACCTTGTCCGCAATAGAAAGCCATTGAAGGTTTTCCAGTGAGGAAGGATATGGGGCCTCATTCTCAATGAAACAAAGTAACTTTGGAAGCAGCTAGAAGGAAGACTGGGGGAGGAAGTAGAGATTGGAGGTCAAGAGAGCAGTTAAGAAATTGTGCTACGTTCAAGGAAGAATGCCTAGGACCAGAATTTTGGCAGCAACCAAAGAAAAAAGAAAACTGCCCCCAAAGCTTTGCACCCACAACACACACTTGAAAGAGTTTCTTTGTTCAAGTCCTAGGAAGAAGGGATTCATGTGGGCTGGATTTGTCTGAGAAAGAGGAGACAGAACTTAAAGAAAAACAAAGAAGTCATTAAAACTATGATGAGACAGCCCTCTACTCAGTATCTCTACACATCTCTAACTTGCTTTAACATGAAGAATGTACAAAATCTGAACAATGGAATGATAAGGGGGAAGGGGAGGATCCTGGATGTCAGAAACACCATCAAGAGTGGCTCTGAGGCCTGATCAACAGTATATACTAGAAGAGCTTGGCAGGCCAGGTGGATGACCTTTAGTGGAACTTACAATCAGATGGATATGATAGAATGAATGGATGAGATCCCTGAATACCATCTAGGGAAATTTGGGAGTGGGCAAAATGCAGTGACAATCCACTGTGGTTTGTTACGCAGGCGAATGCGTGCTTGGAGATGCATCATGGGTCAAGTGATGTTAGGGCATCTGTAATCCATGGTATACAGGATAATCATCCCCGCCCTGGTTATTTCTTTCATCCACCAACCAAGAGCTTCCTTACTGTGTCATAGGTGGAAATGAGGAACATTTGCCACCAGGATGACTAACCAGAAGTTGGAACTGCAAGCTACAAACAAATCTCCTAAGAAAATCCCTGGCAATTTTTGTTCCCTATTTTCAACTGTATAACAGGGAAGATAATATTGGATGCAGGGAAGGACACCAGGCTGTTTTTGCAGGGATGCCGGTCTTTTTTGGCTTGGGTGTTTCTCCATGCATAAATAAGGATTAATTATCTTCTCATTCTTTGTAAAGGGGCTCTTGAAAGGACCTCATGCTGGAAGGTGTATGCAAATGCCTTGAAAGAAAAATGGGCAAAGTAAACTGCACACAGTCAAGATAATATTAGATTCAAAATTTCAGTCTGACTACATGGATAGCAACTGCAACAGAAAAAACAAACAAACAAAAACACCACACAACTGTTTTTTCTTGCACACATAACACCTAACATGTATCAGATATATGCTAGAGGTTTTACTTGGGTAATCTTACTTAACCTCCAAAGGATTCTGTGAGATTTTTTATTCCTCTTTTTCAAATAAGAACACAGATTCATAGAAGTTAAGGGCCAGGTCCAAGATCACACAGCTAGTAACAAAGCGGAATTTGAATACCTTCTGGCTGGACTGGAGCTCAGTCCACTTCTACTACACTGCCTCTGAAGTTACCCCAAGCCCAACAGAATACTTTAGAGCTGAGCTCAGGCCTGGACTGAGAAGAACAACCTAGTCCTGGATAGGTTGTTAGATCTGTCCTATATAGTCATAGCTAGAGCCCAAATCCCTCTGAAGGCACATGTCTAGACTAGTGCCAGCCTGTAGGATGCAAGGAGAAAGGAAGAGGAAAGTGACCATCAAAAACAAGAGAAATAAGGCATGGGATGAGTACATTACAAGTACAGTGCTATACACATAGCAGAAGAGTAGAAAATTGCTATGTGTAGTATGAATGGATGCATGGAGGATGGATGGACGGATAGATGGATGGATGGATAGATACATTTATATATTTACTAGTATGAAGGCCTCTCATTGTGTTGGCAAAGTGTCTTCTACTAACTTTTGTTATTTTTTCAAGTTATTATATAAGGAATATATGTTTGTTCTATATCCCCCTCCAAAACACATGAATGAGAATAAAGTTCTATTTTACCATAACTCCCATAAATCCCCGTCCCCCTTCCCTCCCTAGTCACTGTTATCAGTTTAGTGTACATTATTCTGGTTTTTCTTCTATTCGCTTACATAGATAGGTACCACAGTAAAACAGCATTGTTTTGAGGGCCTGTTTTTGCCTAAAAGAATGGCTAAATACGTATTGTTCTGCAACATGCATTTTGTTCTCCACTCCAAAATACGTCCTGGGGAACTTCCCATGTTCGTATAACAGTATTCCATAACTGGGTATTCCATAGTTAATCCAGCCATCCCCCTAACTGAAGGGGAAATTAGGTGTCTCCAATAGGTCAATATTGCAGACAACCTGAAAAACCACCTCTGTATCCAGTTTTTTTACAGGGACTTTTGCCACTAGTAGCTGTGATTTTAAACCCAGTCTTTAACCTCTGTCTCAGCTTCTTGGTGGAGAAGATTCTACTACCACCCAACCTTATGGGATGGCAGTAAGGATTAAACCCATTGATATATGTATGGTCAGCTCGTTTTAACAGTCAGCAGTGTTATCTTCTTTGATTAGGTCCGATCCTTTGGTCTTGGCTCTTAGGAGACTGGATTCTCGTTTCCATGCGCTGAGCGTGATCTTCCAAATCAGAGTTAAGTCTGAGGCTGGGGGGAGTGTCTGCCTCGGACATCCTTTATTCTCCCGCTTTGAGGTGTGATTTTCTGCCGGTTTCGGCTTCTCTTTCCAATGGTTAACTGGGGTGAGCTCCACGAGCATCCTCCAACATCCTACTCTTGGTCCACAAGCCGTTCCCTTCACGGGGTATCCACCCTGGCTGGTCGCCACCACGCCCGGGGCCGAGCCCTCTGCCTCGCCGCGCTCCGCCACGCGCTCCCGTGTCCGCAGCTGCCTCCCAGCATCTCCGACCGCGCGCGCTGGCCGCTGCCAAAGCACCCGGCAGCGAAGGGTTAACTTTTGTTATTTCAAAACTATTCCTTTTACAGTATTACTTATGAAAAGCTGAAAGAAGATTTTCAGGGAACAGACTCCCATAATTACTAGAACAAAACATCGTAGAGATTCAGAATGAGAGAATGCCTTGAAGCCAGCCCTGCATGCCTCAATTCTACCTATAGCTGATCTAAAACTCCCCAGTTAGCTATTATACTAACTATTCTATCCTTGAAGGCTGCAATGGAAAAGATCAGTCTCACAGCCTTCCAGAAAGCCATGTCCAGGGAAAACAGTAATAGCTAGATATTAACATGGCTCTGTCAAAAAGCAGTAAATGTCATCAAGGAATGCATTTCTGGTGCAGCTATATAGTCTGTATGTTCTGTATTCAGAGTAAAACTTCTCTACCTAATACTCCTTTATCTTTGAGAAGGGAGAAGTAGGTAGTAGAGCTGCAGTTCTACCACTAAGTGACAATAGGATCTGGTAAGGTCACCATCTCTCCAAGATTCAGTTTTCTGAATAGGAACAATAACAGTGCTTATTGTAACCCTAAGGAGGGTTATTCTAAAGATAAGTGAAATGATACGTTAAGTACTTAGCTTGGTGCCAGGAATATGGTCATATTCCATAAATGTTAACTGCTTTATAATTATTACTGTTATCATTAGTGATCCATTTACAATGGAGAACCTTCATGACCCATCCTCCAGCAGCAGAGGCAAAGAAACAACATGTCCTGTTTCATAATCATTAGGATGTTTCTCTTCAAAAATAAAAAAGGAGGAAACAGTATTTTTTCTTCTATCACTACTTTATCTGAAATGAAATTTTTATCAGGTATAACATACCCGATAAATAAAATATAAAAAATAAAATAAAATTTACCCCTCCACACAACTATAAATTCAGGTGGGGTGTTCACAGTGTCAGCATGTTATAGTACTTCCAAGGTACCAAGTGGAATGGCCTTCAGATAAATTGCAAGATACAGGTGGCCCAGAGGCAAGGGTGAGATTGTTTGAGGCAGATTAGAGCTCTGTCCTTCTAGTTGCTGATGGCTCCCCACCAGACAATACCATTGATTCTGGGATTATAATAGCATATCCTACTGTTAGCACAATACCCATGACTCAGGCGTTCCATACTTTCTCATGCCTTTTCCTTTTTGGCTCAAAGTTATAATCCCTAGCTAGAAGAATGATGTCTCACTTCATGGCCAGTTCCTTTTGGATCTCGGAGTTTCTTAGAACTTAAGGCCAAGTAACCGATCTGGCAGAGAGACTGCTTATAGCCTAAGGATAAGTTCCAAAGCGACAGGGCTAAGATGGTAATAGAGTCAGGGTCTGGACAGGGATTTATAAGAATGCTGAAATGCAGATCAGGAAGTGAGGGTGTAGGAACAGAAATTCTTGGCAGAGTATGAACTACAGCATATTTACTCTGGAGAGGCTTCTGGGAATTTTGTTATTTCAAGTTGGCAAACTGGGAGCTTAGAAATAAAAATAAACCCAGATGAGTTTTGTTTGATGTATATAGTCTTTAATTTGAAGAAGATACTAACATTTAAAAATTGGGAATTACAATAAAAGTCTGTATTTCACAGCTTGTCATACAGAATGTAAAGATTCTGATAACCCTGGGTCCAGTGGCAACAATCTGAGGTTCAGCTGCCCCTTCAAGGACTCACCAGGTTCCTCAGCCCCTCTGAAATCTCAACATCAGCGCTGAAAGAGAGCTGTCACTTACCACTGAGAATATGTAATATTTACTGTAAACATGCTTCTATCAAAAATAGAATACAAGATAAACTGAGAAAGCTTATTTTTTCAAAGAAGATGAGAGCAAGTCAATTTATATTCAGATGTGAGGGCAATTTCTTTTTATTTAATGTCTCAACAACAGAGTATGTCTTTGTAGAAAGAATACAATCTAAGACAGACATCACTTTGAAACAAACCTGGCCTGCTTTAATCATGATTTACCTATCTGGTCTTTATTGGCATCTGAGTGTGTAGCCCTGGGATAATACAATGCCTTCATTGTATAGGAGGAGAAATTGAGTCATAGAAAAGGCCTAGGATCTCAGACACACAGACTTCAGAGTGTCCGTGACCACTTTGGCATCAGGACATAAGCCTGTGGAAAAATAACTCACACAGTAAAATAGCAGGTGTCCAAGTGAATGGCTTGTGCTTTAAAAGCGAACAGCGTTTGGGGGGTCAAGAAACAGACAAAAGACATGAACAGATATTTCTCCAAAGAAGCCATAAAATGTCCAACAGACACATGAAAAAATGTTCAACATCACTCAGCATCATGGAAATACAAATCAAAACCACAATGAGATACCGCCTCACATGAGTCAGAATGGCTAAAATTAACAAGTCAGGAAATGGCAGATGTTGGTGAGGTATGGAGAAAGGGGAATCCTCTTACACTGTTGGTGGGGATGCAAGCTGGTATAGCCACTCTGGAAAACAGTATGGAAAAGTTAAAAATAGAACTACTCTATGACCTAGGTATTTATCTAAAAGAGAAAAACATAGGATTCGAAGGTGCACAAATCCCCCCAATGTTTATAGCAACAATATCCACGATAGCCAAAATATGGAAAAAGCCCAAATGTCCATCAACAGATGAATGAAGATATGGTAGATGTGGTATATATACACATATATACAATGGAATATTACTCAACCATCAAAAAGAATAAACTCTTGCTATTTGCAACGACGTGGATGGAACTGGAGGATATTATGCCAGGCAAAATAAATCAGTCAGAGAAAGACAAATGCCATATGATTTGCCAAACCCCACTCATGTGGAATTTATTTTTTTTTTCATGTGGAATTTAAATAAAACAGATAAGCATAGGGGAAGGGAAGGAAAAATAAAGTAAGACCAAAAAAGAGAGGGAGGCAGACCATAAGAACTCTTAATCATAGGTAAAAAAACTGAGAGTTGCTGGAGCAGAGATGGGTAGAGGGATGGATAACTGGAGATGGGCATTAAGGAGGGCACATGATTGTAATGAGCCCTGAATGTTGTATGTACCTGATGAATCACTGAATTCTACCTCTGAAACTAATATGGTATACGTTAATTAAGTTGAATTTAAATAGATTTTTTTTAAGCAGACAGTAGATGAAGCAGTCAGGGAGAGAAGACATAGATAGGAGCAGGGGTTGATTTAAATTCTGAAGGGAGGGGATCCCTGGGTGGCTCTGCGGTTTAGCACCTGCCTTCGGCCCAGGACGTGATCTTGGAGTCCCGGGATCAAGTCCCACATCAGGCTCCCTGCATGGAGCCTTCTTCTCCCTCTGCCTCTGTCTCTGCCACTGTGTGCGTGTGTGTGTGTGTGTGTGTGTGTGTGTGTGTGTGTGTGTCTTGTGAATAAATAAATAAAATCTTTTTTAAAAAATAAAAATAAATTCTGAAGGGAGGTATATTGGACTCTGTGTGCAACACTGCAAATCCTCTTGGTGGCAACCAGTTCAATGCAGGCTTCCATCAACTTGTGCAGGTCTTGGTGTTCACACATCCGCAACCCAGGAGTATAGGTGAATTGATGCTCCTTTGGTCTCTGACCAAAGGGGACAGGAGCTAATTATAAATGAGTTCCCTCTTTATTCCCTCAAAGTGTGCACTTCTAAGACAACTTCACATGGCTTCTCAAAATGTCCTGCAATATTGAGCAACAGGTTCCTGTAACGGTGGTCAATTTCATCACATATCCTCTTAATTCTCTTCCTCCTTCCCCAGTGTCTCAGTTCAGGCTGCTCTAAAAAAATACCATGGACTGGGTGGCTTAAACAATATTTAACTTCTCACCATTCCAGAGGATGGTAAGTCCAAGAGGAGGTTGCCAGCACATCTGGCATCTAGTGGAAGCCCACTTTCTGGTCTGTAGACAGCTGCCTTCTCACTGTACCACCACACAGATGACAGTGTATACAAGCATATAAGCTCTCTAGTGTCTCCACTTCAAGGGCACTAATTCCATTTGTAAAGGCTCTACTCTCATACCTAATCCCTTCCCAAACCCCTACCTCTAAATAACATCACACTGGGGATTAGGCTTCAATATATGGGTTTTAGGGATACAGACATTCAATACATAGAATTCAGTCACCCTAATCATCATTCATGATAACTAGAAACATGTCACCAAATAAACAACTCTCACAAAAGCCTTTGTTTCAGGCTTTACTTCAGGGGAACTTGAGCTAAAACACAAATTCAGTAGTAGATATTATTTCAGATAGGAAGGCAGGTGGTATCCAGGGGCAGGGCAGCATATTTCCAATGTAAGGCTTCTAGGCAAAGGAATACCTGGGAATAATTGATTTGCTCAGTATTACATCATACAAATCTGTGTGGACCTTAATTAAAGGCTATTAGAAATGTCCTAAGAATGCCCTGTTCAGTGGTCCATTGCCAAAAATAGTTGAAACAGAGTTGTAAGCTTAAAACAGCACAGGGCTTAGGAATGAAGTTTGTTTTGTTTTAGCTTTCAAGTCAAAATATTTAAGAATTTTTCAACTGAATAAAAGAGCCAAAATTTTTACCATACTGCCAAGATATGTCCCAAAACTCAATGTCATTATTTGAGAAAGCATTTTGTATTTTAAATGGGGGTGGATTCTATCATCTGGCTTCACTTTTCTTGATAATTTTGATGAGTGAAGTCTAGACTTAATCCTTTCAGGACTCCCAAGGTAAGGTTTAGGATTATTTCTGAAGGCATTTGGGCAGGAAAATGTGTGTGTGTGCTGTGTGGCATTAGACAAAGAGAGTTTTGGTCTAGTACTCATTCCCTGCATGATCTTAGCCCAGCACCTTTCCCTCTGATGCCTAAGTTCCCTCATGTGTAAACTGAGGGACCCTATCATGTTGTTGGGAGAAAGCCCACACATTTTGCAGTTCAACCCTAGGGTGTGATTCCTTTATTTGATATCCCAGAAATCTAAACATCTCATTTCAGCATGAATACCCCCAGTGACCTCCACTTCATGCTTCCTAAAATAGCCCATTTTAAGTTTTAGAGAGTGTTAACCTGTTTCTGATGTCCAAAGTGCTAGTTTAACATTTTTGTAAGTGAAGAAAAGATAGCTGTTTGTGTGTATGCTTGCTTGGTTGCTTACATGTCTGGTGTATAGTAAGCTTGCTCTGAGGATAATTCAATATGGCAAGGGGGTTTCACAAGCCCAAGAGACAGGAGTTCCCCAACAATGCTAATGATTTTCTTGCTGTCCCTTGTTTCTATTTCATTTTAGTTAGTTCTGAAATTCCGCACCCCCCCCCCCCCATAAAAAGTTCTTGGATTTTGTAGCTTTGATTAATTCCCCTGGAAGACTAAGAAACATTTTTCTCTAAATGCAACATGACTCCTGAGAGCACTGGAAGTGGCATAGCCTCACCGGTGGTAGACACACTCCTGAAAAATTCACCTCTGGCCACGCATGAGCTTAACTTTACTGACTTCTCTAGTCTTCAATCTACCATTTCATGTCCAGCATCAGTATGGGTGAGGCTGAGTATCAATTATTTTAATCTCACAGCCTTGGCTTCAGGAAAATGCTTCCAAAACTCTTCTCAGAAGCAGGTGCATGGCGGAGAGTTCTGACCTGGCCCTGTCTTTGATTCCTGCCTGGGAAGATCAGGAGTCAGGTGCCAACTACCACTGGCATTTCTGGGTCTTCTTGGTGTGGGTGCCATCTGATGAAGCATCTGTAGATGTCACGGCCTGGCTGACATCCCAATCTTTCCTTCTGGCTAGACTTCATTGGCCAACTGTGGCCTTTCAGCACACATCTGTCTTCTAGGCTGGTCCCACACTGGATACTAGCATTTTGGCCGACAATAAAAGCACCCCCATTACAGCTATCTCTGTGTGGTCCTGTACATCCAAACTCTTAATTAGATGACTTGCCTTAGGCTCATTATTCAGAATCTTGCCCCAGAACCCAGCAGCATAGTTTTACCCATAGAAGTTTTGCATATCTTTCATTAGATCTATTCCTAAGTACTTGATAATATGCTTACACTACTTACTCCTATAGTTATTCCTGTAATTATCTCAATTTCATTTTGTTTCTGGTGTATAGAACTACAATTGGATTTCTACAGTAAAACTCTGACAACATGCTCTGCAATGATGCAAATTTGGGTATAAAGCAGTTGGTTTTGAATCCTCTGTCTGGCCTCCATTCTCATAGGTATGTGGGATGAAGTTGGAGTCTTCTGGGGGTAGGAGGGACACAGAAAGTGATTGCTTTTGCTTTATGGCCATGTGGGGCTGTCTTTGGTCAACACATAATCAATTGGGTAGAGCTTAACTGTCATCATTTTTATATGTTACTTTGTGTGTCAATACAGAAAACCTGAATATTTTAGTTTACATTAACCTCACCAGAAATGAACCCTCTTATTTTACTGTTTGAATTTTTGGAGCCCAGTTGTAACGTTATGGTGTGGTGTAGTATATTGATTTCATTTCCAGTCATCTTGCTAAATTTGTCTATTCTCTCTGATTTGCTACAGATTCATTTAAATTTTCTGTATCAACTACAAATAAATTTTGTTTCTTTTCCTTATACCTCTTTCACTCTTATTTTACTTTATCTTTTTTCTTCTTTAAAGTCACTTCTTCACAGATTTTCAGTAGGCCAAGGACTGTTTTCATTAAAAACAAAAAAGAGTCTATTTTTTCTTGGGAAAACATGTTCTGCTTTCAAATGAACAAATGATATTAGGTACCCATTAAAGAAAATTATATAATTAGTGTGTATTAAATGATATCTTAAGAAAAGAATTTGAGACTTTGTTTTCCTTAGGTGAATACATATAGTTTAACGTGCTTTGAGTATTTTAATACTATAATGACAGGAACATAGAGGCATAAAATTGGTTTTCCAGGTATATAATGAAATGCGATTCTTTTCAGCTTTTTGAGGTATGATTGACCAAATCATTACACTTTTTAAAATGCACATTGTAATGATTTTATATATATATGACTTATATATATATGATTTTATACATATATATAATCAAAGGATTCCTCCAATTAGTTAATTAAAATCATTGTAATGATTTTATATATATATGATTTATATATATATGATTATATACATATATATATAATCAAAGGATTCCTCCAATTAGTTAATTATTATGCTCGTCACCTCACATTTCCTTCCTTCCTTCCTTCCTTCCTTCCTTCCTTCCTTCCTTCCTTCCTTCCCTCCCTCCCTCCCTCCCTCCCTCCCTCCCTCCCTCCCTCCCTCCTTCCTTCCTTCCTTCCTTCCTTCCTTCCTTCCTTCCTTCCTTCTTTGGTGAGACCATTTAAGTTCTATTCTCTCAGGAAATTTCAGTTATAGGATATAGTTCTATCTACTATAGTCACTATGTTATACATTAGATCCTGACACCTTATTCATTTTAAAACTGAAAGTTTGTGTCATTTTACTAGCCTCTCTTTATTTCCCCCACCTCCCAGCCTCTGGTAACCCCTTTTTGACTCTCTGTTTCTAGGAGTTTGACTTTGTTTTAGTTTTAATATATAAATGATACCATGCAATATTTGTCTTCTCTGTCTGGTTTATCTTACATAGCTCACTGCCCTCAAAGGCTATCCATGTTGTTGCAAAAGACAGTATTTTCTTCTTTCTCATAGCTGAATAGTATCCCCTTGTATATATATTCACATCTTCTTTATTCATTCAACTGTTGATGAAAACTTAGGTTGTTTCTATACCTTGGCTGTTTGTTAATAATGCTGCAATGAACATGGGAGCGCAGATCTCTCTTCAATATTTTACATTCATTTCCATCAGATCCAGATCCAGAAGTGGGATTGCAAGATCATAAGATAGTTTTGCTGCAGTTCATCAGAGAACAGAAGTGTTAATAGTGGACATTCTCATCATGTACCCAACATCAAAGGGAAAGTTTCAATATTTCACCATTAAATATAGTATTTGCTTTAAGTCTTTTATAGATACCCTTTACCAAATGAAGAAAATCCCTGTATTTTTTATTTGGTATGACTTTTTATTATAGGTGGATATTGAATTTTCCCAACACATTTTCTGCGTTGACTGAAATGACTATATGATTACTTCTCTAATGTTAAACATAACCTAATGTTCCTTGAATAAACACAAATTGGTTTTTATATAATATATAAATATTATATATAATATGTATCATATATATTATAATGCTTGTTTTAGCTTGCTGATGTTTTCTTGGGATTTTTGCATTTATAGTCAGTCATAGCCAAAATTATTAGTCTGCTTCTTATACTATGTCATAAAGTGAACTGGAGAGGATACTCTCCTTTCCTACTCTCTAGAAGAGTTGGCATAAAGCTAGAATTATTTCTTATTGAACATGGATAGTATTAACTATTGAAGCCATCAGGGTCTGGAGGTTTCTTTGAGGAGAGGTTTTGGAAAACTTATTATAGGGTTTTCAGATTTTCTTATATCCTCTTGTGTCAGTTTAATCTGTCTTTGCCTAAGAATTTGTCCACTTATTCTAAATTTTTGGCATGAAATTATTTTTAATATTTTCTCATTGTCTTTTAAAAATATCTGAAAACTCTGTACTTTTTTTTAAATCCCTGATATTGGTTATTTTGTAACTTTTCTTTTCTTGATCAGTTTTAACAGAGGTTATATTTCTTTTTCAAAAAAGCAAATTTGGGCTATGTTGATTCTCCCTATTGTCCAGGTCTTTTCAATTTCATTAGCTTCTATTTTCCCCCTTCAAATTTTCTTGCATTTTGCTGTTTATTGCATTCTTCATTTGTAGTGTATTTCCCCCTTTTATTGTCTGTTTCATCAGTTATGGAGAAAGGGTTGTTAAACATATATATATATATATATATATAAATTTATTTTTTATTGGTGTTCAATTTGCCAACATATAGCATAACACCCAGTGCTTGTCTCATCAAGTGTCCCCTTAGTGCCCGTTACCCAGTCACCCCCACCCCCCGCCCACCTCCCTTTCCACCACCCCTAGATCGTTTCCCAGAGTTAGGAGTCTCTCATGTTCTGTCTCCCTTTCTGATATTTCCCATTCTTTAATCATAGATTTGTTCTTCTTTCCTCACAGTCTATCATTTTTTGCTTTAGATATTTTGAAGCCATATTATTAGAAGGAAGCAAATATATCTTTCTGCTGAATGACATCTTTTACTATTATGCAGCTTTACCTCTAATAATATTTTCGTGCCTCACATTCTGGTCTGTCTGATATTAAGATGGCCACAACAGCTTTCTTTTGATTAAGACTGACATAGTGTATCTATTTCCATTCTCTTTTGTATTCTGGTTTTAGATATCTGTCATAAACATTATACAGTAGGATTTTTTAAAATCCTGGCAATTGGTTTCTATTAACTAGAGTTTCTAGTCCACTTACATTTAAGTAATTAATGACATATTTAAGTTTGGTCAACTGTCTAATTGGTGTTTTCTGTTTGTCACCACTGTTCTAGTATTGATTTCTCTCCATTTTTGCCTTCTTTTGGAGCAATTATTATCATTCCATTTTTTTAACCTTTTTAGTTTGGTGTAATATTCTTGGCATTGTTTTAATAGGTACATTAGAAACTAGAACATGAATCTTTAACTTACTAAAATCTAATATTAAACAATATATTTATTCTTCTTTGTAGACAATTCAAGAAACATATTGACTACCATTTTAACTTACATGCATTTATTATACAATTCTATATTTTTAAATTTCATATTACTCTTATTTTTTATAAAATTAATTTGTATTTTCCTTCTTCATTGTTTATTTCTTCTTGCATCTCAGACCCTTCTTTAGAGACCACTTTCTTTTGATTGAAATTTCTCCCATAGAAACTAGGACCTGATGGTAGCAAATGTATTCCATTCTTGAATGTTTAAATAATTTTCTTATGTTGCTTCCATCCTGAAAAGACATTTTCTTTTAACATAGAATTCCAGACTAGTAATTTTTTTTTATCACATTGAAGATATTATTCCACTGGCTTCTAGCTTATGCTCTATTGTTGAAAAAGTGGCTTTCACTTTAGTACAGGGTAAGCAAACTATATCTCATGGCCAAATCTAGTTCACAACCTGGTTTAATAAATAATGCTTTACTTCAATACAGCTATGTCATTCATTTATGTATCACCTATGGCTGCCCTCACACTACAATAGCAGATTTGAGTAGTTGTGACAAAAACCATGTGGCCCTCAAAGCTCAAAACAACTACTTGTTGGCCCTTTTAAGGAAAACTTTACCAACCCCTAATCAAGCAGGAATTCCCTTTAAGGGTAATTTATATTTTCTGGCTTCTTTGAATGTTTTTTCTTTGATTTTCTCCATTTTTAAAAAAGGATTTTATTTATTTATTAGAGAGAGAGAGAGAGAGGCAGAGGGAGAAGCAGGCTCCATGCAGAGAGCCTGATGTGGGACTCCATCCCGGGGCTCCAGGATCATGCCCTGGGCCAAAGGTGACACTAAACAGCTAAGCCACCAGGGCTGCCTGATTTTCTCCATTTTTACTATAATATGCTTCTTTTTATTTATTGTGCTTGAAATTTTTTGGAGATCTTGAATCTGCTGATTCATATCTATTATTGGTGCTTAAAAATTCTTAATTATTATCTAAATTATATATCAGTACAATTATTATCTCAATTATATATCAGTACAATTTCCTCCCTCTGGAAAGGAAATTTAAAAATGGCTTGACTGAGCAGTTCTGGCTCAGGATCTCTCACAAGGCTGCCTTTACACACACTCAGCAGTTGTGGCTACAGTCAACTTAAGGCTTGACTGGGGCTGGAGGGTTCAATTCCAAAGTGGCTAATTCACATGACTTGTAAGTTGATGCTGGCTGTTGGCAGGAAGCTTCAGTTCTCTTTACAAGGGCTTTCCATGTAGCATTGCATCCTCATGATCTGGTGGCTTACTTTATACAGAACGAGTAATCCAGGAGAAAGGGCCTAGCAGAAACCTCTCTTTTGAAACCTAGCTTTGGAAACCTAGAAACCTAGTTTTGGAGGTCACACAGAATCATTTACCCCACCTTCACTAGAAGAAAGTCATTAAATTTATCCTACACACACACAAAAAGTAAATTAGGCTCCAACTAGTAAAGGGAGCAGTATCAAAGAATATGGACATATTTCAAAACCACCACATTACCCTTTATAATATTTTCCTCATTCCTATTTTCTTTCATTCTACTTGCTCTGCTGCTCCAGTTAAAAATGGTAAGCCTTCTCACTGTATTATATCTCTTACCTTCTCTTCTGTATTTTTTTACTCTTTTTCTCTCTGTGCTATACAATTAGTAACTTCTTCTAACCAATTTTCCAGTTCCTTGATTCTATCAGCAACTAGGTCTGATCTGCTATTAACCCTGCTCATTCAGTTTTAAATTTCAGTCATTTTATTTCAAAAGTAAATTTTTTGTTGACTCAAATATAAGTTGTTTCTAGAAGTTCTATTTGGTCCATTTTCAAATCTACTAAATTACTTCCTACAATCTCATATTCCTTGCAAATAACTTCAATTTTGTGCTATATTTCTTTAAACATAATCAGTAATGTTTTCAGACATGCCTTTGTTAATGCCTATATCTGAAGTCTTTTTAGGCTTATTTTTGCTCTCTTGCTGATTTTTATTCTTAGAACTTACCTTTTTCATATGCCTGGATCTTTAGCTGTAATAAACATTGTATTTAAAAGTTGTTTTGTACTGCTATGCATCTGGGGAAGACTACAAGTCCAGAAATGGCTTTAAACAAGTTCAAGGTTTGAGACTCCCTGGAAAAACTCAGAAGATTAATTCTCTGACTATAATCCTCAAAAGAATTTTCCTAGTTTTTGTTCTCTTTCCCAGAGCATGTAGAGGCTTTGTGAGTTGCAGCTGAGCATGGTGAGAGGCTTGGTTAGACACTGGCTTTACAGGTGCCCTGGGTTTTAGGGTCCACCTTATCTCACAGAGTGATCAAGTAACCTCTCTGAGAAAACACATTATCTCACAGAGTGAACAAGTACCTTGTTCCTGAGAAAGCACAGTAAAAAGAGTTTAGGGTCAAGTCTTAAATCAAGGCTTCTGTGTTCCCCTTATGCTATATCTGATCTCTACAATCAATAACTAGTACTGTTAGATAGTGATGATAATGGTGGTGTTCTTTCTTTCCTTTTTCCACAACACAGCCTCCAGGGACAGAGTTTACTAGCAATGTCAAGTCATATAAGAACCTAGATATTCTGGCAAAAGACCAGCCCACATATGCTGAAGGCAGAAGAGCTGTCTTTTTACTATCTAGACCGTCAATGGTCAAAAGCAAAACTTTCAACTTGAGTAATTTGGGAGGTGCTAGCTGACTAGTAGGAGAGCAACTGTGTATTTTCAGTGTGAGTGCTGCCACTGTTGCAGAAATTTAACAATACTGTCCATAAAATAACAGGGTATCTTTTCATGGCACATGTCAGCAGGGCATCTGATTGATACACTGCATTGTTTTCAATCACAGTTTTATGAGGCCGACATTAAATATTAAAAACTGAGCTATATATTTGGAACAGTAATTAGTGAAGCAGCCTCTGTGCCTTATCCCCTGTTAAAGTTTTAAAGTAAACCAAGGATGATGAATATTTAATGTACTGTACCTCATTGTCATCTGATAATAAGATTTGTTATAGGGTTATAAAATGTTATGTTAGGTTCTTACAGCACATCATTAATATTGTAAAATGTAGCTGGGCTCCCAGGCAGAGCTGCCTGACAGAAAAACAATAGAAAGATAAGTGATATCAACCATTTCCTCCAAGGGCTTAGAAGACAACCAGCCAAGAGATGAAAAGTTGTATTTGAGAGTTAGATGTATTCGCCAAGCATTAAAGAGAAAGGATAATGAGGGAAGTAAAATAGAATAAGGGAAAGGATGGAGGAGAGAGAAGAAAAAAATAGGGACAACAAAGAGAAAAGGTAGAGAGGAGATTAGTTGTGAGGAGCATCCAAGGATCAGGTGGAAGTTTGGATGGAATGAATGCTAAAGAACTTTCCCACTTTTAGATTCTAGGATTCCATGCCTCCTCTGAAGATATCAGAATATTCAAACTTTAAGGTATGTCACTTTGGCATAAAGATTATTTTGAGCTTAAGGCAACTGAGAGAAAGACACAGGAAGAACTTTCTGCTCTCCCCTCTAGCTCTACGAAAGAAGGTCACAACTATCCTTTGTGAAGATGTCCCCCTTAGCCCATACTAAGATGAGGGGACCAACCCCAGTCACCAAAGACAGAGATGAACTGAGAGGAGTCTACCTAAAGAAGCCTTGCTAAATAAACCTTATTTATCATTAGTTCCCCCATATATTTCCTAGTCATCTTCCCATAATTTATTACTACTAAAAGCCTAACCTCTTTCCCTGTGTCTAGTCACACCCTTATAATTTATCTTCCTTTGTTAAAATTGTAATTAAGCCCAGTAGGCTAATCTCTTTTTTTTTGGGGGGGGGGTACTTCTTTTCTCTAAATCCCCATACACATAAAATTAAAAATATTAACATTAATACAAATTTTCTTTTTTTCCTTCTCCTCTTTCCTTTGTCAATTCAACTGACAGACTCCAACCACAAACCTACATGGGTAGAAAGGAAGTTTATCCTCCCCTATACCTCACAATCAAAAGCTTCTACAGCCATAGGAATCTCATGAGATCATTTATTCTATCGAGTGGATTCTCTTTATTCTAGCACTCCAGGAAGATTGTTCACAAAGTAAACTCTGAAAATAAAATAAGTATCATTAGGCAAAAGTAACAGTATAAAACAAGATTAGAGTTTAGACATGTTGTTTACTTAGCCTCCATTCTAATATGATATATTAGATATATCAAATCTAGTTTATATCATATCTAGTTTATATCATATCTGGTTTAGGACCACAAGTATCTAAACTATTAGCATAAAAGTTACCTTGACAATCACAACAGCATACAGGGTAGGAACATGACCTTAAAAGACTGGTAAATTCATGTTTGATTTCTACCATGCACTAGCTTGTGATCATAGACTTTTGGGTATCACTCTCATTCCACAGAGTTTGTGTTTAATAATAGCTACAATAATGCAAGTAATACACTTAGCACAATAACTTGATATTTTAAATAGCAATAAATATGAACAGTGAGTGATATTGAGAGTGATGAAAGAGGAAGAAGAGGAGAAATTCTTTTTTAGAAAGACGATTGAGGGCCAGGGAGAGATTGCTCATTAGAGACAGTAATAGCTCACTATTGTTGAAACTGAAGGTCCAGTCAAATATCCTTTTTTCACTTTAAGTAATTGTATATAGCTCTTATAATGTACCATTCCAGCAGTAGGTGCCAACGGATCAATACAAGAAGAAAAATAAAACATGAACTTTAACATCAAGGAACAAAATTTACCTATTGAATACTGAGGGATTAATACAAAATTTATGCCACAAATTACATTTATTTGATGAGAAGTATTGTAGAAATTAAATATGCCCCCCAAAAGTTTATGAGACCAGGAGGAAAATCCTTATGCTATAATGGAAAGTAAGAAAAGTAAAAAAAATAAAAGTATATATAGATATGCCTGGAGGAAAAGGATAAAATATACTATAAAATAATGACAGAGATTTTTCCCCAAGCAGTTGGATTATAAGCAGTTTTCTTCTTCTTCATACTTTTCCTATACTCTCTAAATTTTCTAGAATGGCCACATCCTACTTTTTAGAATTACAAGAAAGGAAAGTTTTCTTTTGCCAAAGAAATATATAGTGCAAAAATTTCTCATGATAGCAACTACAACATATATTTTTTTAAAAATCTACAAATAAAATTTTGAAAAAGGTTTATAAGACCTATATGAATAAAACTAATTAACCCAAAGTATATTATTATACTGTATTAATCCCAACAGAATTGTTTTCAGAATTTAACAGAGTTCTTCTAAACTTTATCTGGAAAATACAAAAGCTACAATTGTTAGAAACAATTTAAGATTTAAGAGAGATGAGTTTTTTAGTCGTCTAATTGGCCAGGATGAAATAGACTGACAATGCCCAATTTTGGTGGTTTTGGTGAACGTGAACATTAATACTACTTTTCTATAAGATAGTTTGCCAATATTCATGAAAATTTCAAAGGGGTATTCTCTATGACCTTGTGATTCTCAATGCCAGTAATTTAAAGGGATAATCACAGAAGTATACAAAGAGGTTCAGAGAAACATTTTGTTCTTACCAAGTGAGTTAAAGTGAAACAACTCTAAATATTCACTTTAGGGTATTAGGTAAACAAATTATAGTTTTTCCACAGCAAAGAATTGTATATAGCTACTAAAAATGCTATTGACTGAAATTCTTGGCATTTTGTTAAGTTAGAGGGGAGAAACAAAACAAAACCACCTGTGCAATATGATAACAAATAAAATAACGAATACACAGAAAAATATCTAGAGAAGGGGTCATTTAGGGACATTGAAATTTGGAGGATTTTTTTAAGTTTCTTATATGTATTTTTTTCCTCTTCACTTTTGTGCCCAATGTGCTTGATTTGTTTTCATAATCAGAAAAAAAACTGGGAAGCTCAAGAAAGTAGTATTTTTAATAGAAATAAAGACAATAGAGTGGGTCAATGCAATCCAGGAAGAAAGGATGAATCTAAAATCTTTATTTTATTGAATTGTTTCAATCTCCTACCTTATTAAAAACTCTTATGAAAGTCCAAGAGGCTGCGAAGCTGATGAACTAACAAATGGTCTTTTCCTCCTCTTGAATCTGTAGCAATGATAATGAGGAAAATGAGCAAAGAGGAGAAAAAAAAAGGTTATTCAATTCTGGGTAAGATGTGGCTAACCTCTGTGGGATCCCAAAGGAAGGAAAAGGAAGACGCTATGAATTCAAAGACAGATGGATCAGGGTTTGGCTTGAGAAAGGATATTGTAACAGTGCTAGTAAGCTCAAAATAACTGTATAAAGATATGCAGAGATCTTTAGGCAAGAACATACCATTCCCTGTCAAAAATGGTTTATAGAAAAGGGGCTTATCAGAGGAGACACTGTGCTAGATGACCTTTAAGTTACATTACAATCCAAAATTGACTTTATTTTCCTATGGCATTTAAAAAAAAAAGAAAGAAAGATAGTTTTCTAAGTAGTAACCTGGAAAGATGCACATAGGGGATTCCAGAAGAACAGCTACTTGAATGCAATTTCTTTACTCTTCATTTCAATTCAAATCTTTCTCTTTTAAATCAAAGCCTAGGGTTTTGGTAGCTGAATGCTGGGAAGAGAATCAATCAGAATCTTTCTTTCTCATAGACCAGGAAAACATATGTATGAGAAAACTGTGAGAAAGCTGGTGACAAGGATCCTTCCCAAGAAAACGTGGATTTGAGGAATTCTTGGCCTGAAGAGATCAGAGGACCTAGTGACAAATCAACATAGACTCCAATGTGTGCCAGATCTCTCAGGCCACCTGAGGTCTAGAAGTTTTCACAGGTGAGTGATGTACTCCCATCCTTCAGACTAGAAGAGTATAGAAGACATGGGAGCAGAGAGATTCACTTCAAGAAAACTGCATCAAGGGGCAGAGCAGCCTGAGACAAATACTAATTAAAACAAAAAGGACACAGAACTAGCCTTTGATAGAGTCTAGAAGAAATAGATAATGATTCAAATGTAAAATAAAAAGAAGTTAGGAATATCTGAATGCAGTCACCTACCCTTCTCACCCCACTTCCCACCAGAAAACTTTCCAGAGAGAAAAGGTATGGTTTCCAATCACATTATTTAGTACATGAATTTAGAGAGAGAGGATGTTCGAGATCACTGTTGAAACCTGATGTAGTGGGATCCCTGGGTGGCGCAGCGGTTTGGTGCCTGCCTTTGGCCTAGGGCACGATCCTGGAGACCCAGGATCGAATCCCACATCGGGCTCCCGGTGCATGGAGCCTGCTTCTCCCTCTGCCTGTGTCTCTGCCTCTCTCTCTCTCTCTGTGACTATCATAAATAAATAAAAATTTAAAAAAAAAAGAAACCTGATGTAGTGACTTAGCAACAACAACAACAAAAACCTTACAGTATGAAGAAATACATAAAAAGATTAAAATCCTCATTATTTTAATGATGATGAGATGATAATGAATTGGAGGATGAATGATGAAAGATTTAAGATACAAATAAAAAAACCTCCAGAAAAAAGAACAAAAACAAGAGAGGCAAAAGGAAAGCAAAAGACATGTATAAATTCAATGGATTCCCAATCAAAATTCCAGCGTGCTTTATGCAGAAATTGAAAAGCTCATTTTAAAATTTATATAGTAATGCAAACACTTTAGAATAATCAGTACAAATTTTAATAAGAACAAAGTTGGAAGACTTACACTATTTGATTTCGAGACTTACATGAAAATAAGTAAAGACCACCCAAATGAGAACAAGCAAAACCTATTTATTCAGAGCTTGC
Organism: Canis aureus; assembly: GCF_053574225.1. NCBI lineage: Eukaryota > Metazoa > Chordata > Mammalia > Carnivora > Canidae > Canis > Canis aureus. Next base: position 56,237,634 of record NC_135614.1, read on the forward strand.
TTTGGCAAGGATGTCAGTCATCAAAACTTGCATTAAACAAAGACTCAAATGCAGGCAAGGAGAGCTGGAAAGCTTTATAGGGAAAAAAGGGAAGCCTTCATGTATGCTTTGATTAGAGAATGTTGGCATAGAGAATCTGAAAGTGAGTGCTTTTTTGACAAAAGTACCCAAGACAACCCAATGGGGAAATGATAAACTTTTCAAGAGTTAATACTGAAACAACTGTATATCAATATAGGGGAAAAAATCAACCATTACTTGACACCATACAAAAAAATTAAATAGATTGAAAGCTAAATATATTGAAATAGATTGTAGAGCTAAAGGGGAAAGCTAAAACTAAAAGATTCTTTAAAATAAACATTGAACAAAACCTATCCCTTTTAGTTAGGTTAAGGTTTCCTACATAAAATATAAAATGCATAATCCATAAAAAGAAAAAATGATATATTGGGTTTCATTAAAACTTGAAAGTTTTATCCTTTAAAATTCACCATTAAGAAACAGGTCAACCCACAGACTAGGAGAACATAATTCCACATTTATCAGACAAAAGTCTTGTAGCAAAAACATGGATAGAACTCTTCTATTTTGATATGTCAAACAACTCAATACTTTGGGTGTCAGTTTGGCAGTCACTTAAAAAGTTGAAACACAGGGGTGCCTAGGTGGCACAGGTGGTTAAGTGTCCAACTCTTGGTTTTGGCTCAGGTCATGATTTCAGGGTTGTGGAATCCAACCCCACATCAGACTCTGCACTCAGCACGGAGTTTGCTTGTGACTCTCTCCCTTTCCCTTGATCTAGCCCTGCACTCGCTCATGCTTTGTCTCTCTTTAAAAATAAGTAAGTAAGTAAGTAAGTAAATAAATAAATAAATAAATCTTTTAAAAAATAATTTAAAGGGTTTATTCATAGCACTACCAAAAAGAAATAGTATTAAGCATGAAGTAAGCAGAATGAAGAACATTCTTTTATATATATTTTTTTATTGGAGTTTGATTTGCCAACATATAGCATAACACCCAGTACTCAAAGTTGTGATCATCAAGACAGTATGGTACTGGCACAAAAACAGACACATAGATCAATGGAACAGAATAGAGAACCCAGAAATGGGCCCTCAACTCTATGGTCAACTAATATTTGACAAAGCAGCAGACTATCAATTGGAAAAAGGACAGTATCTTCAATAAATGGTGCTGGGAAAACTGGACAGCCACGTGTAAATAAATAAATATTTTAAAAATGTTAAAACACAAGCCTACTGTACAACCCAAACATTCTATTCCCAGATATTTACCAAAGATAAGTGAAAACATATTCACAAAGTATTATACATAAATGTTGAGTCAATTTATTTGTAATTACTAAAAATTGGAGAGATAAAATATTCTTCTTCATCAGATGAGAAAATAAATAAAATGTGTTATTTCCATACAATGGAACATTTCTTTTTGAAAAAAATATTTTATTTATTTATTCATGAGAGACACAGAGAGAGAGAGGCAGAGACACAGGCAGAGGGAGAAGCAGGCTCCTGCAGAGAGCCCAATGTGGGACTCGATTCTGACACCAGGATTATATCCTGAGTCAAAGGCAGATGCTCAACTGCTGAGCCACCCAGTCATCCCAGAACATTTCTTAATAGCAAAATAATAATAATAATAATAATAATAATAACAACAACAAACAATTGACACAAGTAACAATGTGAATAAATCTCAAATTTATTATTCTGCATGAAATAATGCATATCAAAAAATAGTACACACTTTATCATTTCATTTATATAAAATTTCATTTATATACAGTTCTAGTAACAGAAAACTGATTAGTGGTTGTCTGTAGCTAGGAGTGGAAAGGATAGATTCCAAAGGAAGAAACTTTGGGAGTGATGGAAATAGAAATAGTATCTTGATGGTGGTGATATTTGATATCTTCAAAATTCATCAAACTGTACATTTTAAGAACATGCTATTTACTGCATGCAAATTATAACTAAATAAAGTTTTAAAACATGAATAACAATGGTTAAAGATATACAGAGAATTTTACCTCCCATGACTAAGAAATAAGTATATATTTTTACATGCTATATAAAGTTTATAAAAAGAACAATTTGATGTTTTCACAATAAAAAATTATTTTTATTTTTTTAAATATTGTATTTATTTATTCATTAAAGACCCAGAGAGAGAGAGAAGCAGAGAGGTAGGCAGAGGGAGAAGCAGGAAGCCCCATGTAGGACTCATTGTGGGACTCCAGGATCATGCCCTGAGCCAAAGGCAGACGCTCAACCACTGAGCCACTCAGGCGTCCCAATAAAAAACTTTTAAATTCCAAAACAACTGTGCAACTAAAAGACACCCACATATTTCATAAGCTATATATGTTGGCAAATACTACTAACAATTCCTGGTAAATCCTTAAACCAAAATGAAATTACCAATTAAAAAAGAAACCTTTCGTTTGTTTCCCAGGGGAGGTGGGCAGAGGGATGGGGTGATTGGGTGATGGGCACTGAGGGGGGCACTTGACAGGATGAGCACTGGGTGTTATACTATATGTTGGCAAATCAAACTACAATAAAAAAATACATAAGAAGAGTGGTTAAGACGGTAAGTTTCATGCGTGTTTTACAACTAAAAGTAAAAACATACATATATATATATATAAAGAAAACTTTCACTTAACCGTTAGCACAAATTAAAAACTCTACTGAGAATACATTACTGCAAAGCCTTCATCATTAAAGAAATAATGAAAATAAAGGAAATTGGAATTCGTCTTTCAAAAAATACAAACCAAATAACACAATCAAACAAGGAAGTTGAAATTCATATGATTGAAAGGATTTGATGAAAACAAAAATTTGTAGGAAAAATAAACATGCTGATTTCAGGAAAAAAATTCACATGCATGCATACATAAATGATAAAGAATTAAAAGGGAAACCCAACCAGAAGCACAGGAGAGATTTTTTAAAATTACAGTAGGAAACATGTTATAGGCAAATATATGGCAATAAATTTGAAAACTTAGAGGAAATGGAGTAGCCAATATAAATTACCATGGTTGGCTCAAGAAATAATATATTTGACAATTTAATGTAGACAAATTGATGTTTTATTTCAGAGTGGGAAGGATAAGGATTTTTTTAAATGGCATTGACACAATTGGCTACTTTGGAATGAAAACAAGATTGAACCCCTACCTTACATTACACAAATAAGAAAATATAGAACAGTGGCAGGGGTGGAAGTGAAAGAGAAAAATAGAAATGCAAAAAAAAAAAAATTAAGGTGACTTCATGTATAATTTCACAGTAAAGCCGACTCTTATCCAAGATTAGAAAATAGGGTATTTTAAAAGCCATATTTAGCCATATAAAAATTTAAATATTTACAGCAAAATATAACAAATTCCAATGCTGAGGATGGAAATTCAGTACCTCTAATATATATTTTTAAAAGTCTTTTAAATTGACAAGAAGTAAACTCCTCAAGAGGAAAATAGGTGAAGTTATGAATAGGAATTCACAGGACAAATCCAAATAGCCAACAGAATATGGAAAAGGGCTTAAAATCACTAGCAGGAAAATATGAACTAATCTAACAAGTTATGGTTCTATTAACATATTGGAAAAGACCAATAACCCTCTTGCCAGTGGGAATATAGGAAGGACAGGGTTATTCTAGCACATTGTTGATAAAATCTAAAATGTTACTGTCTTTGTTGGAATACTTCTAGCAATAATTACTTTAAAAATATGTGCACCCAGTGATTCTCCTAAGAATTTATTCCGCAAAAATGAAAGTCTCTGTGTATGAAGATATACATTTTAAGGATGTTTAACACAATGTTTTTTGAAGTGGCCAAAAACAAAACAAATCAAGACAAAAGAAAAAATGACACTGGATATAAATTTAATATCCATCAATTAGGAAAAGACTTATAATAATTCTCACCATGAAACAGTGTGCTGTCATGATAAATTACCAGTTAGAACTTCAACAAAAACAAAATGCAGAAAAGTATATGTATCAGTTAAGAATGTGTTTGACTACATAGAAGGGAAAACCTGATGATCATGGCTTAAGCAAATAGTGTTTGTTTATTCTAAGAAATCCAGAGGCCAGCAGATGCTGGTTCTAATTCAACCACTCAAATGACAACAGGCACTTGGCTTCTTCTCTTCTTATCATGCCACCACTAATATTCTGCCTTTGTTCTCCCACCTGTCCCATCATGATTCAAAAATGGCATTGTTATTTCAAGTATCATTTCTACTTCCTAAGAAGGATGAAAGGAGAGGAATTAAAATTAGCAAAATCAAATTTACCCTATTTATTAGGAACTAATATTCTCCTAGAAATCTTACAATAGATTTCTCCTTGGATATAGTTATCCAGCACTGGGCTCTTGCCCTCCTCATTCCCAGGGACCTCCCATTTCTAAGAGCAAGGATATCTGCTGTGAATTCAAAGTTTAAGCTGATCAGCCTCCATTTGTAGAAAAAAAGTCCAGGAAATGGTGTTTTATAATCTGCAAATCTTGCAAAAATAAATTCTATTTGTATAATATAATCTTAATTTTGCAAACCAATGACAAATCTCTATGTGAATATTCATATGTACTTTTGTCTATGAGCATATGCACATGAAGAAAAATAAATACACACACATACTAAGCTTTTCAGTGGATTTCAACACAGGTCCTATGGATGGAGAAGTCATGAAGAGAGAGAGGAGAATCTAAAAAACGTTACTGAATTTTTCAGCAAGATGGCAGAAGAATAGAAGTCCTTGTTTCATCTGGTCCCCTAAATTTAGATAGATAACTATCAAACCATCCTGAACACCAATGAATTCAACCTAAGATGTAAAGAAAGAATGTCTGGAACTCTACAAATAGAAAAGTGAGCAAGGTAGGAGTGTGGAAAAGAGAAACAAAGGGGATATATATGGGAAGATAAACAGCAAGGGGAGGGAGGCTTTGTAAGCTGGCTGCAGGAAAACGACATAGCCCTGAAGCTCAAAACCGAGACCTTTGGAAATCTGCTCCTGTGAAAGATTTCCTTGCCTGAAATCTGTGGTGAAGTGGGGCAGTGGTGAAGTGGGGCAGAATCGCAGATGGGACAGTGGGGTCTCAATATTCCCAAAGACACAGAAAGAACAGGGGTGCTTGAGTCAGCAGAGTTCCCAAGCATTTGAGGTGGAAAAGGGGCTAAGTCAGCAAGCCTGGGAGAGGCTCAGCTTGTTGTGCCATAAAGCACAAACCATGGAGGATGAGATGACTGCTCTCTGTGTTGGGTTCCCATAAAGGACAGAAAGGGGTTGACCCTCTGCTTCTTCCAGGAAGGGTGGAGTGGGTTCACACACTAGTGGGCTGGGGCCCTGGAAATTGCACAAATCAGTTCCCCCACCTGCCTCTGAGGAGGATCTGAGTAGGTGGGCACCATAGGAGTCTGCAGAGTTTGGCCTGAGATCTCTCAGGCTCCATGGTTGGATCTGGGCCTGGCCGTTTTTTTTCCTTTCCCCCTCAAAAGAGGCACAGAAGGCCTCCAGGGAACAAAGGCCTCACATGGCAAATTGCTTACACTGAGTCTGGCCACCTGACAAGGGGAAGGATGTCTCTGCCCAGGCTCAGACACCTGAGAATCAGTGCAGCAGGCCCCTCCTCTAGAAGACCAGCTGGAAGAACAGATAAACTGGAAGTTTATTAACCAATCAGGCCTGGAAAACTCCAGGACTGAGCGAAAATAGTACATAGAACTCAAGGTTTCTCTCTTATGATTCCTTTATCTTTCAGGTTAAAATTTTCAAATATATTTTCTTTTTTCCCATCTCAACTAGTTTATTATTTTATCAAGTTTTCATGTTTAAGTTTTTACGCTTTTAACTTTCATATTTTATAATTACATGTTATAGATATTTTCTTAATTTATGGCTTCCTTTCACAGTATTCAATTTTATTTATATATATGTGTATGTACATATATATGTACACAAAATATATATATATATATATATATATATATATTGCTTTTTTAATAATTTTGGAATTTAGTACCTTCTAACATACAGACCAAAATACACTCAGAGCCAAGTGAATCACCATTTTGGTCAACTCTGTGAAACTACATTCTCTCTCCTCCTCATTCCCCTCCCCCCTTTAAAAATTTTTTTCCTTGGTCATTTTATTTTTTCTTTTATTTTCTGGCCCCTGATCTCTTTGGAATGGTCTAGTGTGTATTTTGCTTGGGTCATGGTTAATATTTTTGACTCTACTCATTCATACAACCATTATGCACTGAACAAAATGACTAGAAGGAAGAATTAACCACAAAAGAAAGAACCAGGGATCCCTGGGTGGCACAGTGGTTTAGCGCCTGCCTTTGGCCCAGGGTGCGATCCTGGAGACCCGGGATCGAATCCCACTTCAGGCTCCCGGTACATGGAGCCTGCTTCTCCCTCTGCCCATGTCTTTGCCTCTCTCTCTCTCTCTTTCTCTGACTATCATAAATAAATAAAAATTAAAAAAAAAAAAGAACCAGAGGTAATACTCTCTACCATAGATCTAATGGATATGGATTTAAGCAAAATGTCAGAGATAGAATTCAGGATTACAATTATAAAGTTACTAGTTGGACTTGAAAAAAGCATAGAAGACTCTAGAGAATCTCTTAGTGCAGAAATGAGATCTAATCAGGCCAAAATGTAAAATACTCTGAGATGCAGTCTAAACTGGATACTCTAACAACTAGGGTAAATGAGGCAGAAGAGGGAATAAGCGACATACACAAGTTGATGGAAAAGAAGGAGGCTAGGAAAAGAGAGAAAAGTAACTAAGAGCCTAAGAGAAGAGACTCTGAGAATTAAGTGGTAGTTTGAAAAAAAATAAATAACATCCATATTATTGGGATTCCAGAGAGAAAGAGAGCGAACGAGAGAGAGAACCAGAAGGTATGTTTGAACAAAGTATAGCTGAGAATGTCCCTAATCCGGGGAAAGAAACAGGCATTCAAATCCAAGAGATAGAGAGGACCCCTCCCCAAATCAACAAAAACCAATCAACACCCTGACATATAATAGTGAAGCTTGCAAATTTCAGAGATAAAGAGAAAATCCTGAAAGCAGCCTGAGACAAGAGATTCCTAACATATAAGGGAAGAAATGATAGATTAACACAGACCTATCCACAGAGACTTGGCAGGCCAGAAAGGGCCGGCATGATATATTTCAGGTACTAGATGAGAAAAACATGCAACCAAGAATACTTTATCCAGCAAGGCTCATTTAGAATGGAAGGAGAAATAGCTTCTAGGACAGACAGAAACTGAAAGAATATGTGACCACCAAGCCATCCCTGCAAGAAATATTAAAGGGGACCCTATAAGTGAAGAGGGAGCCTGAAGAAACAGAGATGATCTGAAGAAACAAGGAGTGTACAAGTAATTCAATGACACTAAATTCATATCTTTCAATAGTTACTCTGGACATGAATGGGCTAAATGCTCCAGACAAAAGACACAGGGTATCTATCTGGATAAAAAAGCAAGACTCATCCATATGCTATCTACAAGAGACTAATTTTAGACCTAAGGACCCCTTCAGAGTGAAAATGGGGGGCTGGAGAACAATTTACCATGCAAATGGACCTCAATAGAAAGCTGAGGTAGCAATCCTCACATCAGATAAATTAGATTTTAAATCAAACTGTAGCAAGAGATGAAGAGGGACACTACATCATACTTAAAAGGTCTATCCAACAAGAAAATCTAACAATTATGAATATTTATGCCTTAATGTGGGAGCAGCCACCTATATCAATCAATTAATAATCAAAGTAAAGAAACACATAGATAATAATACATTAATCATAGGAGACTTCAGCACTCCACTTTCAGCAAAGGACAGATATTCTAAGGGGAAGATCAACACAGAAACAAGGGCTTTTAATGATATGTTGGACCAGATGAACTTCATGGATATATACGGAACATTCCATCCTAATGCAATAAAATATACATTCTCCTCAACTACACATGGAACTTTCTCCAGAAAAGGTCAAATACTGGGATACAAATCAGGTCTCAACTGATACCAAAAGATTGGGATTATTCCCTGCATATTTTCAGACCACAATGCTTTAAAACTAGGACTCAATCACAAGAAGAAATTTGGAAGGAACTCAAGCAGTTGATGTTAAAGAGAATCCTACTAAAAAATGAATAGGTCAACCAGGAAATTTGAGAAGAATTAAAAAGATTCACGCAAACTAATGAAAATGAAACACAACTGTTCAAAACCTTTGGGATACAGAAAAGGCAGTCCTAAGAGGGAAGTACATTTCAATACAAGTCTCTCTCAAAAAATTAGTAAAATCTCAAATACACAAGCTAACCTTACACCTACAGGAACTGGAGAAAATAGCAAATAAAGCTTAAACCAAACAGAAGAAGGGCAGAACTCAATGAAATAGGGACCAGAACAGAACAGATTCATGAAACTAGGAACTGGTTCTTTGAAAAAATTAATAAAATAGATAAACCTCTAGCCATACTTATGCAAAAGAAAAGAGAAAACACTCAAATTAATGAAATCATGAATGAAAGAGGAGAGATTACAGTCAACACCAAGGAAATACAAACAATTTTAAGAATATATTATGAGAAACTATACACCAACAAATTAGACAATCTGGAAGAAATTGATGCATTCCTGGAAACTTACAAATCACTAACTGAAACAGAAATAAAAAACCTGAACACACCCATAACCAGGGAGGAAATTGGAGCAGTCATCAAAAACCTCCCAAGAAACAAGAATTCAGGGCCAGATGGCATCCCAGGGGAATTCTACCAAACACTTAAAGAAGTAATACTTATTTTACTGAGCAGTTTCAAAAGATGGGAATAGAAGGAAAACTTCAAAACTCATCCTATGAGGCCAGCATTATCTGGATCCCCAAACCAGACAAAGACTCATCAAAAAGGAGAATTACAGACCAATATCCCTGATGAACATAGATGTGAATACTCACAAAATACTAGCCAATAGGATCCTACATTACATTAAAAGGATTATTCATTATGACCAAGTGAGATTTATTTCTGGGATGCAAGGGTGGTTCAACATTCATAAGTCAATCAATGTAATCACATTAATAAAAGAGAAGAACCATAGGATCCTCTCAATTGATGCAGAAAAAAATATTTGATGAAATACAGAAACTTTTCTTGATTAAAACTCTTCAAAGTGTAGGGATAGAGGGAGGGAACATACCTCAATGTCATAAAAGCTGTCTACAAAAAGCTCACAGCAAATATCATCCTCAATGGAGAAAAACTGAAAGCTTTTCCCCTAAGGTCAGGAACACGACAGGGATCACTCTCACCACTATTGTTCAATAGTACTAGAAGTCCTCGCCTCAGCAATCAGACAACAAAAAGAAAGAAAAGGAATTCAAATTGGCAAAGAAGAAGTCAAACTCTCCCTCTTTGAAGATGACATGATACTATACATAGAAAATCCAAAACCCCAAAATCGCTAGAACTCATATAGCAACTCAGCAACATGGCAGGGTACAAAATCAATGCACAGAAATCAGTTGCATTTCTATACACTAACAATGAGACTGAAAAAAAGAGAAGCTAAGGAATTTATCCCATTTACAATTGTACCCAAAAATAAAATACCTAGGAATAAACCTACCCAAAGAAGTAAAGGATCTGTACTGTAAAACTACAGAATATTTAGGAAAGAAATTGAGGAAGATACAAAGAGATGTAAAAACATTCCATGCTCATGGATTGGAAGAACAAATATTGTGAAAATGTCTATGCTATCCAGAGCAATTTATACATTCAATGGAATCCCCAAGTACCATGGACTTTCTTCACACAGTTGGAACAAATAATCCTAAAATCTGTATGGAACCAGAAAAGACCCCATATAGCCAGAGGAATGTTAAAAAAAGAAAACCAAAGCTGGTGGAATCACAATGCCAGACTTCAAGCTATGTTACAAAGCTATGATCACCAAGAGAGAATGGTACTGGCACAAAAACAGACACGTAGATCAATGGAACAGAATTAAGAACACAGAAATGGACCCTCAAAGTTGACCCTATGGTCAACTAATCTTTGTCAAAGCAGGAGATATCCAATGAAAATAAGACAGTCCCTTCAATAAATGGTGTTGCGAAAATTGGACACCCACATGCAGAAGAATGAAACTCGACCATTCTCTTACACCATACACAAAGGTAAACTCAAAATGAATGAAAAACCTAAATGTGAGACTGTAATCCATCAAAACCCTAGAGGAGAACATAGGCAGCAACCTCTCTGACCTCGGCCAAAAGCAAAAATGAACTATTGGGACTTCATCAAGATAAAAAGCTTCTCCACAGCAAAGGAATCAATCAACCAAACTAAAGGGCAACCCAAAGAATGGGAGAAGATATTTAATATCAAATGACATATCAGATAAAGGGCTAGTATCTTAGGTCTATAAAGAACTTATCAAACTCAACACCCAAAAAAACAAACAATCCAGTCAAGAAATGGGCAGAAGACATGAACAGAATTTCTCCAAAGATATACACATAGCCAGCAAACACTTGAAAAAATTCCCCATATCACTTGATAACAGGGAAATACAAACCAAAACTACAATAGCATACCACTTTACACTGGTGAGAATGGCTAAAACTAGCAAGACTGGAAGCAACAAATGTTGGCAAGAAAATGGAGAAAGGGGAACCTTCTCACACTGTTGCTGGGAATGTAAGCTGGTACAGCCATTCTGGAAAACAGTATGGAGATTCTTCAAGAAGTTAAAAATAGAGCTACCCTATGACTCAGCAATTGCACTACTGGTTATTTACCCCAAGATACAGACGTAGTGAAATTACAGGGCACCTACACCCCAATGTTCATAGCAGCAATATCCACAATAGCCAAACTGTGTAAGGAGCTGAAATGTCCTTCGATGAATGAATAAAGATGTGGTATATTTATATAATGGAATATTAATCAGCCATCAGAAAGGTTGAATACCTATCATTTATATTGATATAGATGGAACTAGAGGGTATTATGCTGATTGAAATAAGTCAATCAGAAAAGGTAAGAATCATATGATTTCACTCATCTGTGGAATACAAGAAATAGTGAGAGGAACCATAAGGGAAGGAGGGGAAACTGAGTAGGGAAAAATTAGAGAGGATGACAAACCATGAGAGACTCCCGACTCTGGGAAACAAACAAAGGGTGTGGAAGGGGAGGTGAGTGGGGATGGGGTAACTGGGTGACGGGCACTAAGGAGGGCAGCTGATGTGATGAGCACTGAGTGTTATACTATATGTTGGCAAACTAAATTTAAATAAAATAAATAAAAATTTAAAAAACATTATTAACTATGTGATCATATTTACACATTTAAATAAAATTATATCTATATTAGTAGTTTTTAAATTTTCCCAGCATATCGTTCAGTTAAAAATAGTAATTTCTATTATTACTGTATACATGAGACATCATTTTTATTTGTTAAAAAATAGGTTTGTACCTAGAAAAGTAATAATATCCAATATTCGTTGAGCTCTTATGTTGTTCCATATACATATATACAAGCAAGATATAACTTTAAATCCTCTCAACAGTGTTAGAAGATAAGCAATGTTATCCCAACTTTACAGTTGTAGAAACTAAGACTTGGAGAAGTCCAGTGGCCTTCCCAGTGTCACCCAACAGGTGAGTGAAAGAACACAGGTGATAGTGCTTACACCCAAGGATAGAATAAGGGTAGGTAGGGGAGAAGGCAACAGAAGGCTTACCCAGTTCCCTTTATTTACCTCACAACATTTTCACCATTTTTAAAAAGATTTCTAAAAATTTATTGATTTGAGAGAGAGCACAAGTAGTGGGGAGGGACAGACAGAAAAGGGAGAAGCATACTCCCTGAGCAGGAAGACTGATTTGGGGCTTAATCCCAGGACCCTGAGACCAGGACCTGAGCCAAAGGCAGAAGCTTAACTGACTGAACCACCCAGAAGCCCCCATTTTCACTATTTTATGATAAGTCCATGTTTTAAAAACAAGTTCCGATTTTTTGTTTAATTTGACCTACACCTCACCATAAAAGCGAAGAATTTGCTCTCCTTTTCTAAACCCTTCTGATATTTTCAAGTTTATTTCCCCTACTTATTTCTCTATATCATTTTTCTTTAGCTTTATTTTGGCCTCCTAACATTGTTCCGTCTCTTCAATTTTTCTCTCTCATCTTCAAAGTAAGATAAATTATATCCCTTGCCCCTCACACATAAGCACAAATCCTTGGGTGAACAGAAACCAAGCTCTCTTGTCAAGCTTACAGAGGATTACACATGTCAGAGAAACGCATTTTGATGTGAAACAGATCTGAATGCAAACTTCTAGAGAACCAGACCATCAAACATTATTTGAAGAGAGCAATCAGACAATATGCCTGGGGTACCATCAGCCAAAATTTATTGTCATACATGTTTAGAAGGAAATCGGACTAAGATAGAGACTGTGGATACCTTCAAAGACCCTGTATTAAGCAGGGATTGGAATGTTGCACTCCAGTGTCAAATCCCACAGCAGTTGGAGAAAAATTTGGATTCAGAGAGAAAATCTCTTCAGCCTCTTAAGTCACTAGATCCCTGCCTCTGCTTAGCTCCTGACTGAGCATGTTCCAAGCTCCAGTTGGAAATGGTGATAGGGAGTGGATTAAGCACAGTTGGGCTTTTACGCTTAAACCTTGAGCATTAACGGTTCAGCAAAGCAAGGTTTTCCCATTAGAGCTACTGTACCTCCAAGTCCAACTATTGATAAGCTCCCAAGTTTAACGCATCTCTAAGAAATATGCATGTTTGTTGGCCACAAACTAGAGCACACATCTTAAAGTAGAATCAGGAGTCTAGGAAAACAGCCAAGTTGAGACTGCCTTGGCTAGATGAATAGTATTTCTCATATATTTCTGGGCTTAGAAGAATAAAAGTTTTCCCAATGCCAACTTATCAAGTATAATGGCAATGAGACATTAAGAGAAGGGAAAAAGGTCCTTTATATCATCTATTTTTTAAAGACTCCACAAAAACAAACAAAAAATAATGTTAATACCTTCCACAGAAGAGAAAATAATTTTTAAAAAATTGAAAAAATAATTTTCAAAATGTCTGATCACTGAACTTCAACTAATTATTTTTGTCCTAATAGATACATAAAGATAGGCCTATTGCAGTAGACTCACTTTCAAAAATCTTGTTATAACTTCTAAGATTGTGAGTGAGGTTTATTTTTTTTTTAATTTTTATTTATTTATGATAGTCACACACAGAGAGAGAGAGAGAGGGGCAGAGACATAGGCCGAGGGAGAAGCAGGCTCCATGCACCGGGAGCCCGACATGGGATTCGATCCCGGGTCTCCAGGATCGTGCCCTGGGCCAAAGGCAGGCGCCAAACCGCTGCGCCACCCAGGGATCCCTGTGAGTGAGGTTTAACCTGAGATTACATCATCTACAATCATGTCTTTTATCTGGAAATTTACCTGACTCTTTAAAAGACAATAGGAAGTGAGACATAGGAAGGTGGTAACACTCCACAAAATAATTACCAAAACTATACTTGACTAGTTGAAGAGGAAAGCTACCAGAATTCTCATAAAGGCTAACATTTCTCTGTTGTTAGTACATTACTCTTAGGAAGGAGTTTCCCCAGTAGGTTCCCTCTGAGAGGCATGACTCTGGGACAAGGGAGGGAGAGGGATTGAACACAGTGAGAAGACAGCTGAATGGAATAAGGCAAAGGCAAGTATAACAAGCATGTGCCAAAATGGGTGATGGGGAATTTTCTTCCTTTTTGGAAAGAAATAATAATCATAGAAATTGCTACCAATCCTTAGGCATGCATCATGGGCCAGTACCTATGTCATATGCTTTCCTTGTAACCCTCACAAGAATAACTTTTATTGCTTCTATCTTGAAGATGAGAAAACTAGTTTTGAAAAAGATACTTAGTGTTTGTCACACAACTAGAAAGTAGCAGTGGTAAAATGAAATCTCTCTCCTGATTCTGAAGTTCTCATTTTCAATCATGTAAGAAAAAGAGATGTTACTTAATACATATATAAAGTTGAACAGGATAGAAAACTTGTATAAGGTATGTGCATGAGTAACAAGAGAAGGGAGGGGTGAGGAATGGGAAGGAAGAGGGAGAAGGGAACATGAGGGAAGAGAAAAATCAGGGTTTATCTGCATGGCCATAGGAAGTCAACCAGGCATGATGGAGACTATGTTAATCTTCAAGCTAAGACATTCCTGTTTGTGTCCTTCCATTGCTGAACTACTTTAGAACTCTCTTTCTACCTTATACTCTTCTGTACTATATTATCATATAATATATGTATGTATATAATATTTTCTGTCCTCACAGATAGTTTGAAAGCTTTACTAATGAAAAGAAACAAGGAGAAGGAGCCAAGCTGTGAGATTAAAGTTCCAGCATATTCAAATTTGTATTGATTTTAAGTTGTTAATTAAACTTACCTGGGGACTACATCTCCAGGACCCAGACCAAAGTTTGTACAATCATGAGCATATATGACTTGTTTCATTATGACCCACTCTATTAATTCTACCCCAAGTAAATAAGGCACTAAGCTACCATACTCTGTCCATTTTATTCTCAGCATTCCATCAAGAGTGTAAAAGAGAAACTGTCCAGAAGATCAGGCAATTTAAAATCTGTGAAAACAAGAGTTTCTGTAACAGTCTCTGTATCAGTTGTACCTTTATTTACAAACAGAACTGACTCTGTCTGCCTTAAGCAAAATGGCTTTATCGAGGCTATAGGATTACTCAAAGAATTAAAGGAACTACTCGATCTTAGAAGACAAGAGGAAGCAGGGATCCAATTAGCAGGATCTCATCAACAGAATGACAAGACTGTAAAGAATCAGCTCCCATCATCTTTTCATACTGGCATCACTGAACTCAATATTTAAAGTCCCCAAAGTGAGAACTGAGTTGGTTTTGTTTGGATCACTAATGGACCCTTTGGCTAGGGAAAAACAAGGCAATTTGATTGACAATTCCACCAAGAACCTATACAATGGGGAAAAGACAATTACTCAAAAGAAAGTTAGGGAGAAGTTCCCCAAAATGGTGAAGTGGTAAATGGATGCTTCATGGGGGGAGGGGGGGGGAATCCACTAAAACATCCCAGGGTTTTTATTTCCCTCAGTTACTTATATTGCTTGTTAGTTTGAGCTGGATTCTTTAATTCATATTGTCTCTTGTCTCTTTTTTCTATCTGAGAAGACAAGGAGAGAGGGAGAAGGGAGGAAGAAAGGAACTTTCAGAAAGAAGGATGATTTTTGAAAGTATTCAGGGCAATCACTCAGACTTAAAATAATGACCTTGTAACAGGCAATTTTAAAAGACTTGAAATGTTACAACAATAACAGAAATGTTTGTTTGGGCAACTTAAAACAGCTGTCTTCTCTGAGGACAGATTTTGATGAATGTGGGGCCCTTTGTTCAGCTGACACCTTGATATGCAAATCTGGGAGAAGAGACAAAGAGTAGAGAGTGTGTAATAGAAGAGAAGGTGGAGTGCAGTGATATGAGAATGTAGAATTGGAATTCAGAAAGTACATTCAGTTAATTACAAATCCTAGAGTGCTCAGGGCATGGAAACTGAGGCTGCTGCTTTGGGAAAGCCATTTATAGTCTGTATACCATCATCAAACTGATCAATAAAGCAAAGAAAGATGAAAAAGCAAGATATGGAGCATACGTGTAGAGAACAGTCTATGTGGAACTAGAGAGGGAACAAGATTCACTGAATAGGAGTACCTGGGTGGCTCAGTCCATTAAGCATCTAACTGCAGCTTAGGTCATGATCTGACCTGTCCAGCTCCTGGCTCAATAGGGAGTCTGTTTGTCCCACCCACTCTGCCTCTCCCCCAGATGGTGGATGCCCTCACTATCCCTCATTCTTAAATAAATAAATAATATCTTTAAAAAATAAAGATTTCTAGGTCTTGGGTTCAAAAACATATTCCTCATTTCTTATAATAAATAGCTCTCAAAGTGAGCCATATGAATTGATTTCTGGTTTATGGATATCAAAACAATTGCAGAATAGGACAAATACCTTTAGTTAACCTTAGGAAGAAAGTTTCTGGCCTGCTTAGAAAGATCAGTGGAGAATGCCAATGAAGTATAGCCTGGATGCCAGGATGGAGCATTAGATACAAGGAGGGAAAAGCCTGTGATGAAACCCTACTATGGAAGCTTTAGCACCAGAAATTGTGGGAATGGAGATGAGAGCAGTAGAGTGGCAGTCCAGACCCATTTGTCAACTCAGGAAAATAGTAATTATAAGCAGAGATATGAAACCTGCATTTCTGATGGGGATTCCATTGCTAGCCCCACAGCCTATGTTGGGTGAATCTTAACACTGCTACCAGCCTCCCTCTGATGGTGAGCAACCCAAGAGATAAGGACAGTCATCACTACTTTTCACAGCTCATGAGTGGTGAGCGATTAATGTGATTAACAAGGACATCGGGTCCATTTGCATGATGAACTTGTAGCTCTGGGCACTGAGGAATTATGGTGATTAGCTATTCAGAGTGATTAAAAGTTCACTGGGTAAGGCAAAACCTCTACTGATTGGGGAAAAGTGATGGAGAGGGGCATGGCTGCTTCAAGCAGGGGGTGGTGGATGCTGATATAGAGCCACTAATATGAGGAACAGGGGATGGACATCAATTGTCATTAATTTGGTTGTATTCACAATGACCCATAATCTGAGCTTTCTTGACAGAGAAAAAGGAGGAGCAACAGAAACAATTAACAAAAGAACATGGTCTTGATGGGGGGAGGAGGGACTAAGATCTTTATCTTGAGAAAATAGAATTAACTTTAAAACATCTCCATTAACTCTACTTTGGTCAGATTTAAGGATGGTTGACTCTATAACATATCGATGTGTAGAAACAGCATAGAGAAACCTAGCAGAGTGGTTAAAACCTTGGGCTCTGGGGCCAGATAAATCAAGGTTAATCATACTCTTTTACCTACCAGTTGTGACCTTGTGAGGTTCACTCTAAGTAACTCTCACTATGAGCTGCTGAAGGCTTCAATGAGAACTTAGAAAGTGTTTAGAAATGTGCCTAGGACATCACACTTAAGAAATATTATTAGCAATAATAACCAAATGATCTTAAAATCATTTTGTCATTGTAGTTACAAGCAATTAAGCTACTCTTATGTACCCTGGTGAAGTCACTACCATTTTGGCATACTTACCATATTTATAGTTTATACAAAATTGAGGAAGATATTCTATGAAATTTATGACAGAATTGAGACCCCAAATGTTCTCAACTAGCTGAGATGATAAGCCAACCCTGATGTAATGAAATTGAATTCTGTAACTTATTCTAAATCAGGCATCATATTGACCACTGGACATATAAAGATGATTAAAAAGTTGTCCCTGCTTCCAATAAGCTCCAAATATATTTAGAGAGAAAGACACAATACCACCAGAGGTGATCTCCTTGTATAAGCATAGTTGCAAGGCCATATCGAGAGGAAGGATGCGAGGGAGGAGGAAAGTGTAGGAACCTCAGCTGAATTTTGGACAGAGGAAACACAATGAGCTAAGGAATGAAACATTAAATGGCATGGCATATTTGAGAGGCTACCATAAAAAGAGAGAAGTTGTGAGTGAAAGGAGGAAGGGATGGGGAAATATAAGCGAGACAGACCTCAAGTGCTATGTTTAAGAACATGCGGTTTGTCTTGAAGGGATCAAGGGGGAAATTACTAGCTTATTCAAGAAACATGTTTATTAGGCACCTATTATGTGCAAGACGTTTTTGGAGGGCATTGAGAATACAGCTGGTAGCCAACAAGAAATTCCTGTTCTCCTGGGGCTTTTATTTTGTGGAAAAAAGGAAATAGACAATAAGCATGTAGAGAACTAAGGCACTTTTATTTCCAGGTAGTAGTAAGTGCTGTCAAATATGCTGAAAAAAAAAAGTATAATAAGGCAATGGAATAGTGATGAAGAGGCATGCTACTGGAGCCCAGATTGTCTAAGAGTGCTTCTCTAAAGAGGTGGCATTTGAAACCTAAATAACAAGAAGAACCAAGCCAGGCAAAGATGTAGTGGCACAATAATCCAAGGTGTAGAAAAAACAACTTCAACAACACACTATTTTAAGAGAGAGAAAGAAGGCAGTGCATTTGGAGCATATGAAAAAAGGAGGACTGGTAGGCCATCTAAGTAGAGAAGAAAGTAGGAGCCAGTTATCATTGGACAGGAGTTGTCCATGGAAATCATAGCACTAGCCACTTCTGTGGGCATTTCTTAAACTCTATTGGGATTTTTTTTGTTACTGGTAATGACAGAAACTCCTTTCTGGCATCGAGAAAGCCCAAGCCAGGACTTCTGGGCTTTCTGCAGCATATAGAAAGTCCAACATCAAGGAGTTGTCATTCATTCTACATGACTTTCTAATGTTCCACTGGATATTTATTTAGAGAAAATACTACTTATAATTTTCTAAGCCTAGACTCTAAATCCATTTTATATCATGACACAATTTTTTAAATGAATATTTAATAACCCTTACATTTTCCAGAAACACAAATACCTTAAAAACTGACGGAAGGGTGTACATTTTTTGTCCTGAACATTACCAAGAATATTTCAGGGTATAATGATAGCAATGCTGCTTGAAGTCTCTAGTCAAAACACAAGTGTGTATTAATCTGCATTCATCACTTACATATTCCAGGTGACTTCCCCTAGAGAGACCAGTATTTATTTCCTTATGTCTTCTAGTGTAATTATGCCTATGTATGTACATATTGAGATATATACTGCATTATATAAAAATTACTTTCTAGCTTTACTGGTAAATTTTACTAAAATTTTACTAGAATTAACACCAATGCTTCTCAAACTCTCCCAATAATTGAAGAGCAGGCAACATTCTGACACTCATTTTATGAAGCCAGCATTATCCTGATACCAAAATCAGAAAAGGACACTACTAGAAAACAGTTTTCTAATATCCAATACCCCTGATGAATATAGATGCAAAAATTCCCAATAAAATACTAGCCAACTGAATTCAGTAGCACTTTCAAAGGATCATTCACCATGATCATGTGGGACTTATCCCTGGGATGCAAGAATGGTTGAATATATGCAAATCGATCAGTGTTATATGTCACATTAATAGAACAAAAGAAAAGCATATGAGATCATCTTGATAGATATAGAAAGTGTATTTGATAATCTGATGTATTTGATATCATTAATTCATGATAAATAACTGAACAAATTGGACATAGAAGAAGCATATCTTAACATAACAAAGGCCATATATGACAAGCCCACATCATACTTAAGGGTGAAATGTTGAAAGCTTTTTTTCTAAGATCAGGAATAAGATAAGGGTGCCCACTCTCAACTACTCCCATTCAACATAGTCCTGGAAGTCCTAGCTAGAGCAATTAGGCTAAATAAATAAATAAATAAATAGTATCAGGATTGTAAGAGAAAAGAAAAAATATCTATTTATGAATGACAGTTATTTTATACATGGAAAATCCTAAATAGGCAAAAAAAAACTGTTAAATATAATCAATGAACTTAATAAAGTTTCATGATACAAAATCAACATACAAAAATCAAGAGCATATCTAAACACTTCTAAAATTTATATGAAGCTAAAGAAGACCCCAAATAGCCAAATAATTCTGAGACCCCAAGTAGCCAAATAATTCTGAGAAAAAACAAAGTACACTTTCTGATTTTGAGCTATACTATAAAGCTATAGTCACCATAACAGTATGGTACTGGCATAAAAACAAACAGATCAAAGAAACAAAAGAGCCCAGAAATGAACCTAAGTATATATAGTCAACTATTCTTGACAAGGGAGCTGAGAACACCAATGGAGAAAAGATAGTCTCTTCACTGTATGGTGCTGGGATAATTGAATATTCATGTTTTATAAAAGTATGAAAGTAGACCCCCTAAATTATTCCTCTCACAAAAATTAACTCAAAATGGATTAAATGTAAGACCAAAATCATGAAACTCCTGGATGAAAATATAAGAATAAAGCTTATTGGCATGGACCTTAGTGATGACTTTTTGGATAGGAAACGTAACACACAAGCAACAAAATAAAAAATAGACAAATGAGACTACATCAAACTAAAAATATTTTGCTCAACAAAACAAGCCATCAACAAAGTGAAAAGGCAACCTATGGAATAGAAAAAATATTTGTAATCCATATATCTAAGGTTTACCATCCAAAATGTATAAAGAACTCATAGAACTCAATAGCAAAAAAAAAAAAAAAAAAAAAAACACCCCAAACCCACCAGTTAAAAAATGAGCAAAGAACTGAATAAACATTTTTCCAAAGAAGATATCTAAAAGGCAAACAGGTATACAAAAAGATGGTCAACATCACTAGTCATTAAGGAAATGCAAATCAAAACCGCAAAGGTATCACTTTACACCTGTTAGAATGTCATCATCCAAAAGACAAGAAATAACAAATGCTAGCATGGATGTGGAGCAAAGGAAACCGTGTACACCATTAACAGGATTGTAAATTGGCACAGCCACTACAGAAAACAGTATGAAGGATCCTCAAGAAATTAAAAATTGGACTACCATATAATCTAGCAATTCTAGTTCTGGGAACATATACAAAGGAAATGAAAACACTAACTCAAAAAGATATCTGCACCCCCATTTTCATAACAGTATTATACACAATAGCCAAAACCTGGAAACCTAAGTATCTATCAAATGAATGGATAAAGATGTTGTGATACATATACAATGGAATATTATTCAGTCATAAAAATGAGGAAATCCTATCATTTGCAACAATTTGGGTAAAACTTGAAGCCATTTGGTTAGCAAAATAAGTCAGAGAACAGTAATGTATGTTCTCATTTATATGTAGTATCTTAAAAAACAAAAACAAAAATCCAAAGCCATAGAAAAAGAGATCACACTTGTAGTTATCAAAGGCAAGGGGTGAGGGTAAGGGATACTGGTTGAAGGTGGTCTAAAGGTGGAAACTTCCAGTTAGAAGATAAGTAAGTATTAGGGATGGGATATACAACATGATGACTGTAGTTAAGAAAGGTCTATGATATATAAGAAAGTTGTTAAGAGAGTAAACCATAAGAGTTCTCATCACAAAATGAAATGTTCTTTCTTTTTATTTTATCTTTATGATATTATGAATATTAGCTGAACTTATTGTGATAATCAGTTCACAAAGTATGCAAATCAACCCGTTATGCTATATGCCTTAAACTTATACTGTGATGTATGTCAATGATTTCTCAATAAAACTGGGGACAAAGCAATTTCTTTCTAATCATATAGTTAGGACATAATATGTCTTAATATGTCCTTATAATCATATAAGTAGGACATTAATTCTACCTTTTAAAAATTATTTATCAGATAGCTTGCATTACCTGTAAAGTTTATTACAAGAGAGTAAAAAGAATGATTAAAAATAATTGTTTATAAAATGGAGTCTCTGGACATGGTAAACAGTGTGGATTTTATTCCAAGTCCAGTGAGAAGTTTGGAGATTATTAAATAAGGGAATGTTGTGATGTGACTTGCAGCTTTAAAAGCTCAAATCTGCATTTGTAGAAACCTGATTGTAGAAGGCAAGAGGGAAATCAGAGACACAAGTGAGATGTGTGATACAGGGGTCAAGGCAAGCAATGATGGAGGTCTAGACTAAGATGCTAAGAATGGAGTTGGTGAAAGTTCATCTCTTTGTCCATTGAGAACCCTATAAGTATTTGATATGATATCAAATATATGATAATAGCATATCATTCTGTATTACTTTTCCCCTTTTTGCTAAACACACCCAGATCCTTCCATTGTATTCTACATAACATGGTTTCCAGACTTCTTTCCACCTTGTGAACAGTTATCTTTGTTGATATCTTCCGAAAAACTTCTAGATTGTAACTAGAGTTCTCTCAAAGTAGAGTTCCCAGAATTGAGGAAAATTCTTCAACTTGGATTTGACTTATTTTCTGGACAGTTAAATAACTGGCATTTGTAACTTTTCTATCCTTTTGTCTACTACAGAATGAGCTAGTATGTTCTGTACCTGCATTGCACTGTTTATCTACATTCAGCTTGTGGTGAAATATGATTTCCCTTTCTACCTTAGACATCCTTTGAGCTTATACACTTACATTTCTAAGAATGTTACATTTCTAATAATATTTCTACATTTCTAAGAATATCACCCTGATTAATTTTGATCTCTCCCTATCCGTTACCACGAGAAACCAATACCACATCATGAAGTGGATATGGAAAGAGAAGCCCTCTATGCACTACAAAGACCTAAAAAAAGTTTTTAAAAATGTAGCATAGGACACATTTCAGGTGAGAAGTCCAAGCAGCAGGTGTCACAGTGTTTGCTATTTTTTTTAGGAGCTCCAACTTGTATAGGTGGAGCCTTTCCTCAAAGTCATTTTCTCTTAGGCAGCTGTGTTTGTTCTGTCACTAAACATCTCTATCTAGCAATAAAAATATCTTCCTTTAGTGTATCCAGTTGTACTTCTGCAAGAGAGGATCCTTCATGAAGTTATGAATTCCTCATCATTGGAAGTAGGTAAACAATGAGTAAATTATCTCTGCCTGTATATGTTAAACAGAAAATTCAGCTTAGTGGCAACTTCAAGGCTGCCAGATTTACTAGGTCACACTTAGGATCCCTTATAATTCTGAAATTCTATTGATTCCATGATTCTTGTAGTCTTGTCAACTGTGTTTGAAATTACCCTACTTTTCTTAACTGGCACTTAGAATTTAGCTCAGTGAAACCTACTGTTCAGGCTATCTGTTGTTGCGCACAAACCACCCTAAGACATAGTGACATAAGGTAACAACCATTTTATTATGCTCATGGATTCGTCAGGTTAGGAATTTGAACAAGAAATCATAGAGCTGCCTTGTTTCTGCTCCCCAATGTCTGAGATTCTGTTGGGAAAGCTTATGTGGCTGGGATGACTCTGATGTCTGGAGAGGACTCAAATTGCTGGGGGCTGAAATAATCTGGGAGCTTCCTCACTCGCATATCTGACACCTGTAGTGGGATAACACAGAAGCCAGTTTCAGCTGAAACTGTTGACCATAGTATCAGGAGGCTATTTCATGGGGCTTAGGCTTCCTCACAATATGGTGGATTAAGAGTAGTCAAAGTTCTGACATGGCTTAGGACTCCAAGAGCAAGATGAAAACTGCATAGTGTTTTATGACCTAGCCTTGAAAGTCATCTAGCAACACTTTTAATAGGTTGAATCTATCCAGATTTAAAGAAAGGTGACATAGACCCTTTCCTCTCAATGAGAGAAATGTCAAATAGTATACAGCTACTTTTTAAAGCTGCCACATTTCCTATGGTGTTTATTATTAAATTTTAGATAATAACCAAAATTCTCTTTTTTTCTTCTGAATTTCCTGGCTCTGATTGAAGTCAAGGTATGTGCCCGTGTAGCTTACAGACACTGGGGCTTCTAAGCACAATAGGGAAGAAAAGACTAAACCAAAATTTCTAGTGGATATGACAGAGATTTTTCTGGAGCCAAGAGCACATATGCCTTTGAAGTGGAACAAAGACTGACATTCTCGACACCTGCTGCTTCTTTTATAGACCCTAGGAACTCCAAGATTAAACTCTGCAGTACTCCAAACCCTGGGAGAAAAAGCCTTGCTCAGACTCAATTTTTTGGACACTGACCTTTAATCCACTGAAATTTGTATGTGTTCAACAAGTCTCTCAATGCTCTGTTTTGGCTAATTGGTTACCCAGACATGTCCTCATCCTCACCTGGGGACTATAAACATGCCTGAGCCTCGGAGAAAAGGTACAGAGAAAAAGATGACTATGCTTCCAACAGAGGCCCATCAAGTTCAACTTCTGAGCACAAAGGAAGGGAAGGAAAGCTACCTACGCAAGGGAGTTGAAATGATGGACGAAGCACTTCCCTCATGGCTCAGTGCAGTGCCGTTCTGGGCACCAAATACCAACTAATTATTTCTCATTGCACATCAGCAAAGGCTGATCTGATTAAAAGCATAAATCAGTCCTGTATTTCTGTAGGAAGGGTGTGGAGCTGGGTGTGTTCATTCATATGTACACATCATCAAAAACAAGAGATTTGGTCAAGTCATTGGCCATCTCTACATTAAGCTCACTCAAGATGCCAGAGTTCTGAGTTCAGAGATACTGAGCTCTCAGGTGCCAACTCCAAAGCTTTGAAATCAAAGGCAGATTACAAGTCAACATCCCCACCTTTCACAGCAGACCCTGCAATCCTGGGCAAGGGCAAGAAATGGAAATGTTATATGGTGATTGAGCAATCTTCATAATGGTAATTAATGAGAGTTAACTAAGTCAACTAAGCACTTACCACACGAGGGCCAAACTGCTTTACATATATTATTTCATTTCATTCTTGTAACAGTCACATTTATGCATACAGAAACTGAGACTTAGAGAAGTGAAATAACTTAGAGTGCAAATTTGAGTGGAACTGATGGAGCCAAATTTGAGCTAACACAGTACTTTAACAACTAGATAATACTGCTTCTGTTCATAAGCATCTGCAAGACACTTTCTAGGCATGCCCTGGGTGGGCAGCCAGGAAGGGCTGGAGAAGATGATGCCTGACCTGAGACTTCAGGGTAAGGTGAAACCAACTAGGCAGAGAGAAAAGGGAAAGGAGTATTTCAGGGAGAGCAATGCAGGCACAGGAACAGTGTGTGTACAGGGCCTAATGATGCTGAACCAAGCTGAAAATTCCTTAAAGTCAGGGATCATGTTTTCTTGCTCATCATGGAAGCCCTAGGTGTCTGGCACACAAGAGCTACATGGAGAGCCTAGAGAACACAGCAGTCACAAGCATATACTCTGGAGTCAGAATGAGCTATAGGACTCAAACCACTGGCTCCACCTCTGTGAGCTTTGATTTTTCCCATCTGTGAAAAACAGACTCAGCCTCCCAGACTTGCTGTGAAGGAGGATGAGATGAGATCATATGGATAAAACGCATGCATAGTCTAGTGCAGTGCAGCTGCAGTGAGAGCTCAAAAAATTATCACAATGGTGGTTTATTATTAGACTTCAGGAAGTCTTCTCGAAGGGAATGAATGAATGATGTTCATATCACTTATTGGAGAGCAGCAAGGATTACAGTGTGACTACAGAGCATGAGAAACAAGTGGTGCAAGGCAAAGCTGATGCCAAATTGGACATCCCCACTTTGCTTTCCACTTTTCCTAGTAGTCTGTGATCTTAATGTGGATGGCGATGAAAAGAAAGGTACCATTTTGCATTTATATTGTGGTTTGCACTTTATCACATACCTCCACAGTCATTTCTTCACTCAACTTTTAAACAAATATATGAAAAATACATGATGTGTGTGCTTTGTCCCTTTTTTGCACAAATCTGCAGAGGCTCAAAGGGTTGCAAGTACCTGTAAAAAGTGAACAGGTTGATAAGCAACAGAAAACAAAGCCCAATTATTCTGACTCCTGGCTCTTTATCCTTCCACATGGATAACAGAGCTAGTATAGACACTCAAGGATTTCCTCAGTACCAGGGAATCCACTTGAAAGGCTTGCTGGCTAGTCATCAAACTTGGTTACTTTTCCTCTTAGAACACGCTTTTGCTAATTCATTACATTCTTTTTAAATTTCTTAAAATGTTTTTGTCACAATAGCTGATTATTTTCTGTATTTTGGTTTATTATTATGATAATAATCTTTCTCCCTTTAAAAAATCCATTCAAAATATCTAAGTCCTTTGCCTCAAGGTAAAAAAAAAAAATTAACTAAAAAATACCAGCCTGATCTTAAAAAAAAAAAAAAGAAATTCCTTCAGTTTGGTAAATAGAAATCATCCCTTCTTGTTCCGTTCTGATTAACATAAATGTACTTTATATGTACATTTACTACAAGACTCCATTTCCCTTGCAGTTAGGTGCAACTATGCAAAGAGTTGTGGTCAGTGGATCATAGGCAGAAGCAGTTTGTAGTATTGAGGCCTGATCTAGGAGATCTTCCTCTTTCTCCCCTTGAGCAACAACCTTAGAAGTTAAAGATGTTAGACCTCCAACACAGAAGGAACTTGAATCTCTTAGTCACAGGTTTGGATGAAATTTCTAATTGCTCTGGAACATTCATTTTGGAAATTACATGAGCAAGAAATATATTTCTATTATGCTAATTCACTGAGGCTTATCTGTTTCAGCAGCTAATATTATCCAGCTAATAAAAGCATATAATATAAATATTATAAACCCAAACACTATATTTAAGACCATCTTCATAATTTTCAGACCCTACATTTTAAGGACTCAGCTTCCTTATTAAAATTATGTCATGTCCTAGTCTGGAAAGCAGGTGGTAATAAATGAGAGTTGCAAGACTATAAATTCATTTTTGGCAGGTAGCCTATCTACCATTGCATCCCTAGCATCTCACACAATACCAGGCACAAGTTAAGTGTTCAATAAACGATGACATGTAGATGGTAAAGAACCATCCTAACATCTATCATCTAAAGAGATGACCATTGACTGGGATTTGAATGATTAGGTTCTCCAAAAGGAAAAGGGTAATTTCCCATAGGAGGCATCTTACAGAGCAGGAGATCTACTATGACTTGGTAACAGTTAAGGTAGTAAGATATTTTACTCATGCATTCTTCAAAGCTACTTATTGAGTACCTGTTATATGTCTGGCACTATTCCAGGGAATAAGGGCCCAACAAAAAAATAAAATAAAATAAAATAAAATAGACAATAAAGATTGTTTCTTAAAAAAAAAAAAGATTGTTTCTCTCTCTGAACCAGGAAGAAAAGGATAACTCTAATTTCATAAGAAACTCTTATTGATGGAGAAAGCACAGACTTGAACCTGTGTAACAACCTTATTCTTTTTTACTGTGCTTTTCATTGTAACCTCCCATAACTGGCCTTGTATCCATCCCTACCACCCCACCAGCATTTTACTTTTGTTTTATGGTGGTATTTAAGGTGATGTCTTGGGCTACCTAGGAAAGTTACTGAGTTTTTCTGGGTACCTCCCATGTATACATAAGATATACATGTTAATCAATGTGTTTATTTTTATCTTGTTAATCTGTCTTTTATTTCAAAGGTTCTCAGCCAAGAACTCAGAGGGTAAAGGGAAATTATTTTTCCACCTCTATATGTCTAATAAATTTCTTTATGTATGTTGAAACCCTTGCACACAAACCTGGGTCCCCAAATCAGCTGGATGCTCAGTCATTTGGGCCCATATTATAAGAATGCATGTGTACCAGATAACAAAGCTATGAAAGATACAGTGTGATAATAGCCCACTCTCTGAAAGCATAAGAACACCTGCTGCAAAGTGGTAAAGAAAGGAAATCATCAACTGAAAGCTTGAGAACAAATTAACCAAATCCACACTCAAGAATTTCAACCGTGCAGGGGGGGGAAAAAAGCACAGCAACAAGAGTGGTAAAGATAACACTCTGTGGCTGGTCATATAGTTGACGAAGGTATCAATCCACTTTGTTTCTAAGTTCCTGTTTTGTAGAAGTTAATCATATAATTTGGCTACAGCAACAGCAGCAATGGCAGATGTGCTGTCCAACTGACCAGGTTAAGAAAAATAAAGGCAGATGGTTTTAGATTAAAGTCTGGATGGTGACACTGCCATTAGAGAAGAGACATTCTGTCACGAGGCCAAGGTTCTTTTATTTACTTTACTCTCTAAATTATCTGCCACCTGGTGGTCCAGGGAATCATTTAGAATCTTAGTCAAGAGCAGTTGATAAAAACTTATTAATCTGGATTCAATGATTCATTTAAGAAATACTTATTGGGTACCTACTATGTGTACAATGACACTCTAGTTGCACTCTAGACGCTGGGGAATACATCAACTACCAAGGCAGTATGCAAATAAGGAAACTAGATTGTGTTAAATGCTATCAAGAAAATAAAACAGGTAATGGGAGCAGGGCAATAAAACATTATATCACTTAGAGAAGGCCTCTGGAAAGAAGCCTCACCTGAGACAAGAGAAGAAAGGTAATGTATTAATTTGCTAATATCATATAACAAATTGGCACAAACTTTGCTGCTTAAAACAACACAAATGTGCTATCTCAGTGTTTCTGTGAATCAGGAGTCCAGGTACAAGTTAGTTGAGTCCTTTGCTCCGTCTTGCATGCTGAAACAAAGGTGTCAGCATGGGTCATCATTTTATCTGAGGCTTGAGGCTCTCTTCCAGGTTCACTGGTGGGCAGCAGGATTCATTTCCTTGTGACTGTGTGACCATGGTCCCCCTCTTCATGCTGGCTGTTGGCTGGAGACCACTCTCAGTTCCTACATACTACTATACCTTGCTATGTGATTATCTTCTCTCATAACATGATTTGTATTAGGCCAGCAGGAGAATGTCTCCCTAACACTTGACCTTCTTTTAATGGGCTCACTTGATTATGTCAGGCCTACCTAGGAGTCTCTGTTTTGATTAACTCTAGTTAACTCACTAGTAACACAGTCATAGGAGGGATACAGCATTGTATTCACTGGTTCTAGCCACAGTCAAGAGGAGCATGTCAAAGGGCTTCTGGGTGGCACAGCTGGTTAAGCATTGGACCCTTGGTTTTGGCTCAGGTTATGATCTCAGAGTTGTGACCTCAGGGTCATGATCTCAGAATCATGAGATAAAGCCCCATGTTGGTCTCTACACTTAGAGTCTGCTTAAGACTCTCTTTCCCTCTGCCTCTCATCTCTAGCACCTCAAGTAAATAAATAAATCTTTAAAAAATATTTTTAAAATAAAGGAGCATGTACACTACAGTGTGGATATCTTGGGGGCTCTTTAAAAGTCTACCTACCACAGATGAGAATCAACCATGAAAATCAGGTGAAAGGCTTTCCAGACAGGGTCAGCAAAAAAGTATACAGAATAAACTTGATATTTTTAGGAAAGAGAAAGTAAGTTGGTCTACTGAAACATGGTGAATGCAGGGAGGACATGAGGGAAGAGGCATCTACAGGAGTAAGACCACCTAGAGCTTTTGATGGACTTGTTAACAAGTTTGGATTCCATTTTGTGCATAAAGGGAAGCCTACTAATGTTAACTGAAACTCCCTGGCATGATATTAGGCTCATCAGTGGCATAAAGAACAATGGATCCAGTGTCAAGAGAAATGGGAGGCATTAACTTGTGGGGGCTACCTCTCATTTTGAGAAATGAGAGCCTGTGGTTAAGGTTCTTTACAGACCTAACATTCCATTTTTTTCTAGATCCCTGTTAAAAAGGCTATTCAGGTGAACATAAAAATAAAATGAATTGTAATCACTTTCTAGTGTTGGCTGATCTAATTAGAAAGGAATCTGGTCTGCTTCTTTCAAGCATCTTCCAATACCCATGAATGCACTCTTGGGTTACTTCACAAATTCTATAAATAACAATACTTACATCAATAATATAGGGGCTTTTCCAGAGGCAATATACACTTTGTCCTTTGGTCAAGGGAGGATTCATAATTAGTGTTTATAGAAATTTCCAGCAATGCAGATTTTCAAAGATAATATTGAGGCAAAAGTTTATTGTTTGGAATTGCTAGCCCATCATAGTCATTTTTTTCCTCCTTTTTAAACTGAGGTTGAAAGGGAAATCCAAGTTGAATTAAGCAACCTATAGAAATACCATTATGTCCTAATTGACCCAGGAGTCAGAAGTATAACTGCTTTTTGAATTTATTCAATTGAAAGTACTAGCAGGATTTATGTGAAGCTTCCCTTTGAGACTATGATTAGTACAATGGAAAAATTTTTAAGAAATGATAGAAATTCAAAAAACAAAAAAAAAAGAAGAAATGATAGAAATTCGATTCTAAAACTTGAAGATCCAATGAGGACTGTTAGATAACTCTCACTTTTATTTTAGTGCACACTCTTTAGTGTAATTTCCCAAGTCTCATTTGGATCAAGATTTGGATCATCAATAAAATCAGGCAATATGAGATTCTCCTTTCTCGACATCCCTTTCTTGTTTCCATGACTAGGGGCTCATGTTGTAAAGATCATGCTACATTACTTTCCTCTCAGTAAATAAGAGAAATTTATTCAGTGAAGCAATCTAAAAATAACTCATTGGAGAGCCAGTGGCTTCCATGGTTACCAAAAGACTCTGTTGATTATTTGCTTTAACAGGCAACCACTATTGGGGAATCATTTGAATAAAAACAACACATGCCTAAAATAGCATGAAGGACCCTAGAACAGGACTGTGCAGCCTTCCATTCCAGTAAGTGCAATCTTCTTCACAGCCCTATGAAAATCACATGCCAGGAAAAAAGGAATATACTTCTGAAAACTAAATAAAACTTGACCCTAAATCAATTTCTTGATTCTGGGAATCTCCACCATGCTGCTAATGTTCTGACAATGCTTCACAGTAGTTCATGACATAAATTTCAAAAATACTATTTCCACAAATAACAAGTGATTACATGTTGAATTTCTACTGAGGGCATCAAAGGAAAATTAGATTTTTTTCCTTTAAGTAAAATTATATCACATGACTTCACATGAAAGTTACACATATATTTTATGTTGGTTGGAAACAGAATAATATATATATAAGCATATATATATATGTATATATATTTGAAAGATACATACTCATATATTTATGTTTTTCTTCATACCTATGAATTCTTCTAAGATTACACCATTCCAATCTGCTTCCAGAAGCAAGGATATAAGAAAAACCAATTTTTGAAAAAAGAATTTCATATTTCCATCATAGATTCTCATGTCTAGCATACCTAAAATATGTTTATTAAAATTTGAAAAAAAAAATCACACACCAACACACATTAAAATTGCCTAACACATTAACTATACTGAATAGTCAGAGTGCCAAAGATATTAATTTAGTTAATTATTCACCAGCAATTTAGATCAGAAGTATAGGCAGTTGGATATGAAATAAATTGATTTAAAAACTATTTAATATCAATTATATTACCTTAAATATTTTTTGCACCAAAGGTGGTCTTATGGTTTTTTTTCTCACATTTAGCAATAACCAGCACATGGCTGCCATGTGCCAACCAGTACTCTAGGTATAAGGGTGTGACTATAAGTAAGATGGACAAGGTATCTATCCCCATCAAGCTAATATTCTAATAGGAAAGACAGACAAAACCAAGATGATTCCAAACTCTAACTGCGTATGTAATAATTAAAGACACTAAAGTGGAAGGTAGGAGTAAGTTACTTTAGATAGTGTGGTTAGGAAGTCCTCTCTAAAGAGACTGTGAGCTCCAACTTAAAGTAAGTAGGAGCCAGCCATGAAAAGAATCATGTGGAGAGCATATGAAGAGAGAAAAAAACAATTGCAAAGACATTTGAGGAGGTAACAAAGATTCTGGCTTGACAGAGAAATAGGAAGCAAGCTAGGGTGCAGGAAAAAAACAAACAAACAAACAAGCAGTACAAGATGAGTTGGAAAGGAAGCCTGAGTGGGCAATGGTTAGAAGCTTAGATTACACTTTAAGTGACTTGGGAGGATTCCCTCCATTAGAAGAATTTAAGCAGAGCAGTAGCAGGATAAGAAATGAGTTTTTCAAAGATGACTCTGATTGTGGACAAAAGATTGCAATAAACCAAGAGTAGAAGCAAGGTGACTACTTAGGGTGTCTTCACAGTAATCAAAGTGGGACACGATTTTGGCTTGGCAAGTGTGGTGGCAGAGAGTAAAGAAACATAAATGATGTTCCTTAGATATTAATGTAGGACAGGCTAGAAAATGCTAAGAAAGCCTGAAGTCTTCTATTTTCAGATATGTAGGTATAAGAGAGTTAAGATGTCTCCTATTTATGAATGGGCTATGTTCCAAAAGCTTGTTTATCACTAATCTCAACCTCGTCATATTTTCCCACAGATACAGTATTAGTATATGCATGGATTCATATTAACAATTAATCATGGGATGCCTGGGTGGCTCGGTGGTTAAGCATCTACTTTCGGCTCGGGGCATGATCCTGAGGTCCAGGATCGAGTCGCACATCAGGCTCCTTGTGGGGAGCCTGCTTCTCACTCTGCCTATGTCCCTGCGCCTTTCTCTCTCTCTCTCTCTCTCTCTCTCTCTCTGTCATTCTGTGTCTCTCATGAATAAATAAGTAAAATCTTTTTAAAAAATCCTTTAAAAAATTAAAAAACCAATCAGTCCAACATTCATACTGGTGATGGGCAGAGGACCCCTAAAGTTCTACCTTTTCCCCATTATCTGACCTAATCTCCAAGCAGAATGGCTTCAAATCATCACGTTTGTTTAATGGCTTTAAAAATTTTTTTCTGTTGCCCAACAATTTCCTTTAGAATATCAATTTTATCTCCTATATTTCTCTAATAGAAAATAATCCTCATATTATATATTTTAAGGTATTTCGGGGCCTCAAAGAGCAATATTGAACTCTTCAATGGTCTCATAAATCTTGCTTTACCAAGGATCTATCTCCAGAGTAGAAGGTACCAGAAATCTTTTTTGCAGAAGGTAGCATCTGAAAAGAAATTAGGGGTAAAGGGTTATTTGGAGTCACAAAATTTTAGGAAACAATTCCTTCCTGAAAGAGTTTGGAATAGGACACAATGGACACAATGAGGCTGGTGAAGTCTCTTAAGACAACATTTCTCAAAATTAAATGTGCAGGAACTTCCAATTTGGCTATGGTGGAGTACAGGGAGTACATTTATTCTCTTGCCTTAAACAACATAAGAATCAACAATATTAAGACATTACACAACAGGCAGCACAGAATAATGATCACTACAGGAAGGAAAACAAACTAGGAAGAGTTTTGAGCCCACAATGTGGGAAGGGATAATTCAAACAGCCATGGTGAGAAAAGAGTTGAGAATTTGGGAAGGCACAGTGGCAAAAATTTGCAGAGCAGAATAACTGGAGAGAAAAGGGCTGCACAAAGTGCTCTAGAGATCTGCAGAGAGTTTCAATCAAATCAGTTTCAGCTGAGTACTGATTAGTACATACATATAAGAAAACAACCAGAACCTGGAGAAAGAAAATGGAATAGTCCCTGGAGTTCACACAGGCTGGTCATAGTTTATGTTGCCACAAGCCAGAGTGGGAAAAACCTTGTAATACATGGGGCTTCAGAATTTTCAAAAGGGCATTGACTCTGAAGGGGTAGAACAAACATAGCCCTAAACTAAAGGATACTCTGGCCCCACCCTGAAAATGTATTAAAAACAAGCCTTGGGGATCCCTGGGTGGCTCAGCATTTTGGTGCCTGCCTTCAGCCCAGGGTGTGTCCTGGAGACCTGGGATCGAGTCCCACTTTGGGCTCCCTGCATGGAGCATGCTTCTCTCTCTCTCTCTCTCTCTCTCTCATGAATAAATAAATAAATATCTTAAAAAAAAAACAAGCCTTAAAAAGTAAAACTATTTCTAAATAAATTGTGTCCCAAACCAAAGTGTATGAATATTTAAAGGAATACAAAAATTCTACCAGCAAGGCAGAATCTACAATGTCTGGTAACCAATAAAAAAAAAATCCAAGTAGTCAAGTAAGCATATACATATAGTACATATAGTAAAGAGAAAAGGAGTCAATCAATGGAAATAGACTCAGAAATGACACAAATGATGGAATTAACAGACAAGGACATCGAAGAGAGTTATTACAAATATCTTCTGCGTGTTGAAGAAGGAAAAGGAAAGCATGAGCATGTTAAAGAGACCTGCTCACACACTTTTTAAAAGATCCAAGTTGAAACTTCTAAAGATATAAAATGCAATGATTGAGATGAAAATTATAGTTGACAGGATTAACAATGGACTAGACACTGTTGAAGAAAACATTAGTGATTTTGAAGACATAGAAATGAAGTGTATCTAAAATAAAACACAGGGGAAAAAAGGAAAACAGCATCAATAAGCTGTAGAAAAACTTTAAAGGCCTAATCCACATATAATTGAGGTTCTGGAAGGAGAGAAGAAAGAGGGATATTGAAAGAATATTTGTTAAATTAATGACTGAAAAATTTCCAAATGTGTTAATCCATAAATTCAATGAATTCCAAGCTTAAGAAAACAGAAGGGTAACTTCACCAAGGTACATCATAATCAAATTGCTTAAAAATCAATGATAAAGAAAACACTTTTTAAATAGTCATGAAAAAACTTCAATGTAAATATTAGTTATTTGTTAATGTAGGTTCTGACTCACTAGTTATGGGTGAGGTCTGAGATTCTGTATTTCTAAAAAAGTTCTAACAAGGTCATTCCAATGCTTAGTAAATTTGCTTAGAAGCAAATATCTAAGATTATAATGGTTAAACTAGGCTGTTTTTCTAAGTTAACCCAAGATACCTAAAGACAATTGAAAAAGACAAGATAGATCCAGGGAAGCCTAAAGGGGTTTGGGTTTCCAGGTAGTCTTAAACTAGTTATACATTATTAGAGAAATACATTAAGACCCAGTCTTTAAAAATTAACCTTAAATTCTTATTGTGTAGTATAGCAGGTGTTCTTTGATTGCTTGTTTGTTTGTTTGGCTGTCTAGCAGCCATTTCTTGTTTGATGATTTTACTGATTTCCATTTGGAGTTTATCCCCTTATCCACTTCCAGATTTGTGCTTTGATGTGGATTCCCTCCAGACTCCTAGGATAGAACCTATAATCCTATAATCCTTACTTATTAACTCACTGTATTTAAAAAGAGAGATTGCTCTTCCACTTGAACCTGGAAGAACATAGGCTAGATCTACTGAAATCAACTTGCCTCCTCTGGCCAAGAGAGTATAGGTGGAGTCCAAACAGAAGAAACAGAACCAAGAAAAGGAGAGAGAAAAATCTAGAGTGTGATGTGCAAGTGTTAATCCTAACTTATGCCATTACTGAAATTAGACCAATTCCTGGACTCTTCAGGTACATAAGACAATGAACAATTCCATTTTTTAAAGCAAGTTTGACTAATGCTCTCATTTTATTATACAAAAAGTGTGCTAACAGAAATAGGAAGCGTAAGTTAAATAAGCTTTTGTGACCTAGGCCAGGAATCTAATCAAAATTTATAACACAATTTCTATTAATGATCATGGGTTTCAAATCAGATTTCTGAATTCTTACATATCTTTCTCCCCCAGTTGCTGTTATGGCATTTATGAATAGAGGAAAAATTAGAGTCTGCCTGGGTGGGTCAGAGTGGTTTGTCAGAGTCCCTAAAATTGTGAGTCTAGTCCAACATTCAGTATTTCATGTCTCAGAATAGTCCTAAAAGTAAATGTCAAAAGAGATCTGATGAACAAAGTGAAATAGAAACATAAACACCATGTACATAAACATCCTAACTTGGAATGAGGATATTCATTAACCAAGACAATGGGTAGCTGATTTGTGCTTATCTTCTTTCTTTTGTTAATAAGAAAAAAATTTACACTGAAATGTAATTAGAGTTCCAGGTAATTCCAAGAAAGAAAGAAACATTTAATTAAACACATGCATTACCACTAATAAGACCATAGGATATATACAATGGAAAATTATTTTTCCACACTCCAGGCTTCAAATTCCATACATCAGGCCAGAAACTAGGCTAGATGATCTTTCCTTTTAATTCTAAGTTCCTATGATTCTGTTGAGAAATAATAGCTAATTAAGTTTACAAAAGCCTGAAACAATTGAGACCAAACATTAATCATAAAGCAGAATAGTTTAGCGTGAAGTAAGCTCAGATGAATAAAAAAATATTTAAATTTGTCGACAACCACATTCTGTGTTAGGCTTCTCACCATCCAAAAGGCATGCTGTTCACAAAATCACTTCATTGTCATTCCAAATCAAACTTACTAGAAAGATTTGGAGAACATCTGGCTCAAGTCTAGAGTTCTGTTAGAGTAGACATTTCTGGTATCCTCTGAGAAAGACCGTTGAAGAAAGAAAGGTAAAAATGGAATTTCAAGGATACTGGTCTATTGGTAACATCCACAAACAAGGAAAGACAAGACTCCAAGTAAAGATAGCATCAGAAACCTCTCTACCAGGAACATAACTCACTATTATAAAAACTACACTCAAAAAGCCCACAGTGAATATCATTTTCTTTTTTTTTTAATTTTATTTATTTAAAGATTTTATTTACTTATTCATTATAGACACAGAGAGAGGCAGAGACACAGGCAGAGAGAGAGAAGCAGGCTCCATGCAGGGAGCCCAATGTGGGACTCAATTCCGGGACTCCAGGATCATGCCCTGGCCTGAAGGCAGACGCTAAACTGCTGAGCCACCCAGGCGGCTGGTGAATATCATTTTCAATGGAGAAAAAATGAGAGTCAGGAACACTTCAGCAATGCCCAGTCTCACGGCTATTGTTCAACATAGCACTAGAAACCCTAGCCACAGCAATAAGACAACAAAAAGAAATAAAAGGGATTCAAATTGGCAAAGAAGAAGTCAAACCCTCACTCTTCACTGATGACATGATGCTGTCTGTATATGGAGAACCCAAAAGACTCGACTCCAAAATTGCTAGAACTCATACAGCAACATGGCAGGATACAAAATCAAGGCATAGAAATCAGTGGCATTTCTATATACTAACAATGAGACTGAAGAAAGAGAAATTAAGGAATTGATCCCATTTAAATTGTACCCCAAACCATAAAATACCTAGTAATAAACCTAACCCAAGAGGTAAAGGATCTGTATTCTAAAAACTATAGAACACTTAAGAAAGAAATTGAAGAAGACACAAAGAGATGGAAAAATATTCCATGCTCATGGATTGGAGGAATAAATATCATGAAAATGTCTATGCTACCCAGAGCAATTTATACATTCAGTGCAATTCCTATCAAAATACCATCAACATTTTTCACAAAGCTGGAACAAATAATCCTAAAATTTGTATGGAACCAGAAAAGACCCCAGAGGAATATTGAAAAAGAAAACCAAAGCTGGTGGCATCACACTTCAAGCTATATTAAAAGCTGTGATCATCAAGACAGTATGGTACCAGCACAAAAACAGACACATAGGTCAATGGAACACAATAGAAAAACCAGAAATGGACCTTCAGCTCTATGGTCAACTAATCTTTGTCAGAGCAGGAAAGAATATCCAATGGAAAGATGACAATCTCTTCAACATAGAGTGGTGGGAAAATTGGACAGCCACATGTAGAAGAATGAAATTGGACCATTTTCTTATACCATACACAAACATAAACTCAAAATGGATGAAAGACCTAAATGTGAGACAGTAATCCATCAAAATCCTGGAGGAGAACACAGGCAGAAATCTCTTCAATGTTGGCTGCATCAACCTCTTGCAAGACATGTCTATAAAGACAAGAGAAACAAAAGCAAAAATGAACTATTGGGACTTCATCAAGATGAAAAGCTTCTCCACAGCAAAGGAAACAGTCAACAAAACTAAAAGACAACCTACAGAATGGGAGAAGTTATTTGCAAATGAAATATTAGATAAAGGGTTAGCATCCAAGATCTATTAAGAATTTATCAAGCTCAACACCCAAAACACAAATAAGCCAGTCATGAAATGGGCAGAAGACATGGACAGACATTTATCCAAAGAAGACCTACACATGGTCAATAGGTACATGAAAAAATGCTCCATATCACTCAGCACCAAGGAAATACATATTAAAACCACAATGAGATACCACCCCTCACCAGTCAGAATGGCTAAAATTAACAAGACAGGAAACAACAGATGTTGATGAGGCCTCAAAGAAAGGACAAACATCTTATACTGTTTGTGGGGATGCAAACTGGTACAGCCACTCTAGAAAACAGTATGGGGGCTCCTCAAGAAGGTAAAAATAGAGTTACCCTGTGACCCAGCAATTGCACTACTGGATATTTACCCCAAAGATACAAATGTATTGATTCAAAGGGGCACCTGCACCCCAAAGTTCATAGCAGCAATGTCCACAATAGCCAAACTATAGAAAATGCTGAGAAGTCCATCAACAAATGAATGGATAAAGAAGATGTGATTATACACACACACACACACACACACACACACACTGAAATATTACTCAGCCATCAGAAAGGATGAAATCTTGCCATTTACATCAACATGGCTGGAAATGGAGGCTATTATGCTGAGCGAAATAAGTCAGTCAGAGAAGGACAATTATCATATGGTTTCCCTTATATGTGGAATATGAGAAACAGTGTAGAGGACCATAGGGGAAGGGAGGGAAAACTGAATGGGAAGAAATCAGAGAGGAGACAAACCATGAGAGATTCTTAACTATAGGAAACAAACTAAGGGTAGCCGGGAGCGGGGGGAGGTGAGTAGAGGAATGGAGTAAATAAGTGATGGGCATTAAGGAGGCATGTGATGTGATGAGAACTGAGTGTTACATACAACTGATGAATTAATGAAGTCTACATCTGAAACTAAAGATGTACTATATGTTGGCTAATTTAATTTATATTAAAAAAAAAAAGAAAAACCTCTCTACCTATTTTGTTTACTATGTAGGTCACTACTGAGGTGGGACATCTTCAGGGTGATATCTTATTTAGTGCTCCTCACTTGAAAGACACTGGTGAAAGTACTATAAAATTATGACTTACAAAATCTTTATTTAGTACTTTTCCCTGAGTCTGGCTTGTGACTGAATATTGCCCAGTTCCCTAACATGATGAGCACCAGTTTAGTCAATAATAAAATAGCCTGTCTTTGCTGGTCTCTACCTTCCTTTAAATAAACCTGGAACACTAAAGGTCCAAAGTGACTGAGAAGTAGGTCTTGGTCATTGTAACAAGACAGCTGCTTTCAAACAAAGCCAAATTTGTGCCTTTTAAATGCAATATATTTTTAATTCTGATTCCCACAAATCAATTCTGGAATCCAGTTGTATTCTACAGAATTTATAAGTGAAAAAATATGTTTCCTTCTATTATTCATAAAGTAAACAATAGCTCTCCCTGGGAGACAAATGCAAAGATTCTAAAGAGCTGTCATTGTCCACAATAACCCCTATTCATTTTAGATTCCTTTCCTCTAGGTTCCTGGAGGCAGACCCTAGCTTCTCTTTTTCCTCACAAAGAAAGAAAGATGCAACTGAAGCCAGAGTGACCAATGTTCTAACATTTGATTGGGAATAGGCAGTGAAACCTTCCAGAACTTTAAAAAAATCTGCAGAAGGCCAATCAAGTCTCCACCACTCCCAAAACTCAGTCAATAATAAGCCATGGGAGATGGATTAATGGATCAAACACCTGTCTATAGCTTTCAGCCTTTCTAGAACCACAGGAGATTATCACAGTATTACATGTTCCTGGGGCAAATAAACCTAGCACCTAGGAGTTTTCACTGAGGGCTTTTCCAGAAGACACCACAAAAATCCAATCTCGCCTCATCTAACAGCAGGTAGTCTAACAAGCATCCTATCTAAAGCCTCCAAAGAATATAGATTTATTACTGCTTGAATCCTATGGACCAAAGCTTTAATCTCCCATCAAGTAATCCCAGTTTCATAAATGATGTGGTTCCATTTTGTATACACTCAGAGATTTCCTGTAAGTGGCTCTAAAATTCTTCCAATTAAGGAGGACAGGGTGATATCTTATTTAGTGCTCCTCACTTGTAGTGTGTGTGTATATGTGTGTGTGTGTGTGTGTGGTTGGATAGGAGCTATTATCTCATTCATTATTTTATTCATTCTACAAATACTTAGAGACTTATTGTGTGTCAGGTATATAGAAGACATGAAAATGCATGGGTGGTGACTATGGCATTCACCAGTCCCTGTACTCAGGGAGCTTACAAATCAAGGTGGAAGAGAAGGGTAAGTAACTCATAAGCAACTCAACAAGTGGTGATAAAGGGAATGAAAAAAGTAAGCTCAAGGAATAATAGGAGCTTAGGGAGGTACACCTAACTCAAATTTGGAAAGGTTGGAAAGGCTTCCCAAAGAAGGTGGCCTCTGAACAAAAACTGAAGGGTAAGAGGAGCTGAACAGATGATGGCAGAGAAGACTTTTATAGGTAAAAGAAATAATAGCATGTGCAAAGTTCAAGAGGAAAAGAATAACAGTACAATGGGAAAATGCAAGTAGTTCGGTTTGGATTGGGTAAGGAATGTGAGACTGGGGTGTAGAGAGAGATGTGACTTGAGAAAAAGTAGGACTCAGATCTTGATGAGCCTTTGGAGCACCTTAAGGAGATGACCTTTTTTCTTAAGAAAAACTCCTTCCTGATCACCCTTGAGAACAGAGGTAATATATCTGTCTCAGTTAATATAAATACAGTCCATTCAGTCAGTGAATTAAAGACACTGTTAAGGATCAGCATAATATTGTGTACAAACAGAAAATACGTAGAGGAGACTGGACTGCAGAGGCTTCACATGCTTTTGTCCCAAGGATGAGATAGATGGGTCAAGAGCAGAGTTGACATTTAATCTCTCAGCGCTGTGGCCTTGGCAAGGCAGATATTGCACATGCCTCACCCTTGGTGCCTTAATCATGAGCCCCCAATAGCACCCCATATCTGACTCATTATAAGTAGGCAGAAGCTTCACCAAAGAAGTCAATAGGAATGATGGGACTGGCTCATTCCTTGTTAAGTTAGGCTTTCTGTAAGAATTAGGAAAGGGATTGATGGTACAAAGAAAGAATAAGATAATGAGTAGAATGGATCTGAGATTGAACTTGGTTTTCTGCAGACCTGTGGTCTTCCCTACTGCCTTGGTTATGCTGTAGCTCATAAAACAATGTTTCAGCCTCCATGTTGCCTCATCTGTCCTGATACTTCATAGAAGAAAACCACACAGGAATCAGGTGAGTTAGTTTACAGTAAGTAGTTTGATGCCTCATTTTTATAGATGAAGAAGCCTGGGCTCGGAGAGATAAATTAACTTGACCAAGTAATGTAGCTAATAAATAAGTTCTGGAGTCAGGACCCCAATCTCAAAATGTTTGACTGCCAAGTACATACTCTTAATCATTAATTTCTATCACAGACAATTTTTTTCCAGTAAACTCAAAACAATGCACAGGTGATGTTACCGGTGTTACCTCCTTTAGAGCATGGGCAAGCAAGCTCCAACTTACCACCCTTAAAGCATACTGTTTATTAATGCTAATTGAGATATGGGATAGACCATATCAGATTATGTCTCTCTCCCCTACTACCTAGAATAAACTCAAATTTCCAACAGTGGCATACCATTTGCTCTCAGCACCTGGCCATTCCTGCCTCTTCAGCCTTATTTTATAACCTGTTCTTGAC
Organism: Canis aureus; assembly: GCF_053574225.1. Taxonomy (NCBI): domain Eukaryota; kingdom Metazoa; phylum Chordata; class Mammalia; order Carnivora; family Canidae; genus Canis; species Canis aureus. Next base: position 56,279,091 of record NC_135614.1, read on the forward strand.
TGCAGACACAGTGACCTCTTCCTAGAACTTTTCACACTAGGGCCTCATAAAGGCAAGACACTTCCACAAGTGCACTTCCTACACTTCACCTGGCTCATTCTTCTTCTAGGCCAATGGTAGACAGACCATCTCCTCAGAACAGCCTTGGGTGACAACCATTACATATTATTTCTTTGACTCCCACACTACACCACAGGCTTAAGAAGGGCAGCATCCATGTCTTTCTATCTAACTCTAGAACAGTACCTGAAATTTAGTAGGGGCTGAATATTTGTTAAATGGATAATGAATTTTTGAGTGAAAGGGATTCATGTGATGATTTTTTAAATCCTCACAGTCTTATTTTAGAGGGGGATGGTGGGAGGAGAGGAGCAGAGAGAGAGAGAATTTTAAGCAGGCTCTACACCCAGCACAGGGCCCATTGCAGAGCTCAGTCTTAACAACTCTGAGCAAAATCAAGAGTCAGACATTTAACCAACTGAGTCACTCAGGTGTCCCAAAATCCTCACAGCCTTATACAATTGCAAAATCCAGTATTAAAACTTTCCCAAACTTCCTTTGTCCCAAGAATATTAATTATCTGCACATACCACAGACTACTAGAATCACTGAACACCAATGACCATGAGCTCAGGACTGAGTCAGCAAATATCACCCAGAGTACATCCTTTTATCTTATGGCTGCAGGAAAGAAAAAAAAAATCCCAATCCTCTCACACTTACTTGCCAATAAACACAATAATGATGAAATCTCTTAGAGCTCTGGGAGATGATGTTCCAAACTCCTGCTATTTGGATTGGCTACAGGTAACCTCATGAAAGAAACAGACTCTGGTCCCTGAAGTAGCTACAATAAACATTATCTATGTGCAATGAAGGGAATATTGACTGAAAGGGATGAATCTTTTGTTGAGAGTAAAATTGATTCTCTAAAAAATAAACAGTTATTGGCAGAGAGCCTGCTAGTGACTTACTTGAAAAGGAATTTTACAAAATTATTTTTAACAAAGAGCTCTACTTTTTAGAGTGAATGTGACTAAATTTTGTAGAAAAGGGTAGAAAACATTAATATGCATTTAAGCCCAAACCAAGATGGATATTCTTAGTCAAAAAGTATGTTTAACTTAAGCTTGGGGTTCTATATTTCTATAGAGTTACATTAGTCTTTTCAAGCTGTAGGCCATAGTTAGAAGGGAAAATGTTGCTACCTGGGATTCATTGATGGAGCTGGGGTATGAAGGCTCAGGTAAATGAATAATCTACTGCATCCTGAACACTAGCCTCCAACTCACCATCTGGAATTCATGTTGCCCCAAGGTCTGAGGCAGTACCTGTAGGCCCAGAAGCAAAACCTCTTAAAGGCAAGATCATCCCTTTAGTCACCTCTTGTGCTTGGCACATTTCCACATTCATGGTAGATGCCAAAGAAAGTATGCAACAGGCAGATGAATAAACGTGCTGTGATATGGAACATTAAAACCTGATGACAGAGAGCATTGGTGCTGTTTTTCTTCCTATGCAAAGGTAATTTCTGGATTTTGAAAAATTGCTGCCAGAACTACATGCAACAGACACTTCCAAAAGAATAAACGGTGATCTCATAACTTACACATCATTTTTTAAAAGATTTTGTTTATTTATTCATGAGAGACACACACACAGAGACAGAGACATAGGCAGAGGGAGAGGCAGGCTCCCTGTGGAGAGCCTCATGCAAGACTTGATTCCAGGATCCCAGGATCATGACCTGAGCCAAAAGCAGACTCTCAACCAATGAGCCACTCAGGCATCCTCACAGCTCATTTTTAAAGACCCATAGAGAGGCTAGGACTGAATAAGCCTCTTGGGTTCCCTTTGAGTTGGAGGAATCAGGCAGGTGATAGAGGACAACAGAGGAGAGCTGTCATTCTTTCCCACTGAGAACAAATTAGAAGGCTTTCATCTGGAGACTACCATTGGAGAGTTTTTAAAAAGTCTTCTCGATTGAAATTTATAAATAGAAGTAATACTATTTTATATTCAAAACATGTCTATACATACTGTTTTCTCTTAAGTTTATAAAACTATTCTTGACCTATAAAATGAGGACTACCTTGCAGGACAATTTTAAAGAGACAGCAGTATAATGTTTGTACAAGATTTGGCTTTTTGCCTGACCTATAAAAAGCATGTAATATATGGTGGCTTCTGGTATCATGACTAGCACTATTCCTATTACTATTCCAGACTAGGTTTCCTGAAACAGAGATTAGAATTTAAGGTCCTTATTAGGGAGCATTCTCATAATTAATACCTGTGGAAGGGAGGAAAAAGGAAGCTGAGCTGGCAGAGGAATAAACTGAATTGCAACCAGTCCCAGAAAAGGTCTTGGTCAGACCCACAGAGAACTCTGGACTGGACTGACTCTTCAGAATTGTCACTGACTGTGGCTAAGAGGCTGAGCCTTTGCACCCCTATTGATGAGCCATTATTGGAGGAAAGCCTTGGACAAGTCCTGAAGTCTTCCTCAGCTGAGGCCATCCCCACATACAGCTCCAAGCTGAGGGTCATCTTCTAGGAGCCCTTTTAGAAGCTGACAGAGTAAATCATTCAATCCTGAGAAGATAACTGGGCATATTACAGAGCTTATCCCAATTAGTAAGAAGAGTGCTTTAGAGGGCTTCTATGACTTGTCCACAGCTACATTAAGTGAATAGCACTGCTAGGGATAAAAGTTTAGTCTTTTGACTCTAATTCAGTCCTCTTTAGAGGGCCAGGACTCTTCTGAATCATTTGGCATTTCTGTCCTTTATTGCGCCAGGAACTTCTCTGCCTCCTTTGAGCCTGCACAGATCAAGGAACATCTACTTAACATCGTTCCTGTGTCCTTGCCTGAGGATTAGGTGGTTGCGTTGGCTCAAGAAAAATTAGAAAGGAAAGTTTTTTCAAATTACACTTACACTTATAAAGGTTTTCATATTCTCACCCTGCTTTTTTGAAACATGTACTTGTACACACACACACACACACACACACCACAACACAGACCTCCAAAGCATCTGTTTAAGTGAAGATTTTGGCCAGAGATCTACCATATTAAAATCTCTAAGGTTGAGGCTCTGTAACTGCCTTTATCAAAAGCATCCCTAATGAGGTTCAAGCATACTAAAGTCTGCAAACCACTGCTACAAAAGTTGGTCTGGTCTAAAGTTATGATCACATTTTTTTCTCTGTGCTGGAAACTGACTCCAAAAGCAATTAGTAGAATCAGAGGGTTCTCAAGTTAAAAGGAATCTTGGAGATTATTAAGTCTCCATTTTTAAGAAGAAAAAAATCAGGGCCAAAGAGGAAGGGTGACTTGCCTAGGGTAAAAGATGAAGTTAATGACCATAGTCAGGCTTCCACTTGGGGTGCAAGCCTTCTTATTGCTCTAAGAAGCTTCTAAAAGGAGTTTTGAATGACTTTCCAGCAATGAAAGAAACAATTTAAAAAAGATGTTCCAGGACTATTCTCAATGACATTGTAATAGAGAACTACCTCATTAATTTGAATCTGTTATAAATATCCACTGTTGCCTGTAATTACCCCAACTTATGCATCTTGTGACTAGAGACACTGGAAGCCTACGTATTGGAACTTGGTTTACCCAATGGAAAGAGAAGACATGAAAGCCTATACCAAAAAAAGAATAGTATTTCCTTCTACATTTTGTTGGAAATGAACCTTAAAAATCTAACCTATTTTTGTTCAGAAGTGAACCTGTGTTTCCAAATCTGTTCCTTAGAGAAAAAAGGGGAAAAAGAGGGACACTGCACTTCAGAATATCATCATATTTCAGATTATTTTTTCATTTTAAATCACTCAGGTTTTGATTAATAGTCCTCATAGTAACAATGATGATGATGATAGAAAATCAACCTACAGTTTCCTCTTTATTAGTTCCTACACTCAGTGACTCAAATAAACATAAAATATGAATGATGTGGCTGCTATTTTTTTGGCATCGGTGGTTCTTCAGGTCCCCAAATGGCCTGTTGCTAATTCCATTTATAGCAAATTGAGAGAATAAATAAACTCTTAATTTGGGTACCTATGAAAATATGGCAGGCTGGCATACCAGCACAGCCAAGAATCTGCTTTAACTGGTGTTCCTGGCCATTAATTCCATTAAAAGTTGCTCAACTTGGAGCCCAGCTGAGTCAGATACAGTGAGCTTCTGATCCTGTTTAGGGAGACAATCTGGGATGGGTGGGAAATCCCAGCCAAAAAGTCAGGAGGCTAAGGGTTCTATTTCTTTAACCACACATGGTATGTATTTGGGAAACACTTTTTCTCTCCTAGTACCTCAAACATTGTGTTGATTGCTGAGTATTTTCATACTTAAGCATTACTACCTGGAACAGTTCACAATATTTAAGGCTAGAGGAACTTCAGGACATCACATGGACCATACCTCTGCCTCCTAGCTACCCTGACTTATCATCATCCCAGAAAAAAAGAGAACATTTCCTTTTTAACTAAGAAAACAAGCAAAACAACCTCCCCCCCACACACACACATACACAGATATAGCCTCAGGAGTGATATAACCATGGACATGAGATCAAGAGACTGGTCATCGCCAACACTCACTTATCATTTATTAACCACAGTCCCTGCTCCTCCCAGAGTCAGTCTAGACAGAAGTCACTTGAATAGTATGACTTAACATGAGATTCCTCAATCATGAGTCTTATCAGAAATGGCTTCTCTCTTGCTACTAAAAACATTTCCATTAAGAAATGTATTGGATTCAAAATAGATGCTTCCACTGAAGTAGGGAAGGATTAGCAGCCAGTCATTCACACTTTAGCATAGATTACAGAGTACTAATTATGTCAGTTATAGTTCTTTGTGTGCCATCAATAGGAATAAATCCTTAGGAGAAAAAAAAAATCCTTAGGAGAGAACATGGAATTTAACCAGAATATCTGGGGTAACTCATAGACTTGAAGGAAGAGCCAATTATCCAGAGGTTGAAGAATACTGGCAACAAGCTGCTCAAAGTTTCCAATCCCAGGAGAGAACCTACATGATCAGTGTTGACTCATTGCTGCCCACTGCCCTCCTCTACCTAGAGCCAGGGGCTGGGATTATATTCAGCAGCCTCAACACAACTTCAAGGAGCCAAGGAAAAGGTCGTTCCCTAAAAAAAAATAAACACTCAATAAGCAGAAGCAATATGTCTTCACCCATACAAGCATAAGCAAACATATGTGTTTACTTGTGGAAATTTTTCTTTCACAAAATTCATGCATTTTTATTATATAAAGTGTGCTTCAAGGACTTATTATGAGTCTAGAGAGATTATATCTCTCTTTGTGGAAGGAAGAAGGAAAGGAGATGCAATAAACATATCCTTTAGCTAAGTCTCATAGAAATAAGCTGAAGATTTTCAGACTTTTAGGAAAAGAAGTAGAATGTTCATCCAAAATACTTATAAATGTCTTTAGCTCTTGCCACAATTACTCCATGACTTGTTTAGAAAATAAAATAGATGCTATTAACTGGACTTTTCTTGTTAGATGATGAATGACATAATCTAATCAGGCATTAAGCTCACCAAAGGAAGAGCATCTCTTATATACTAAGGCAAAATTTTCAAAAAATTTTCAGAAAAGATGTGATGAATATGAAAGAGCTTTAAAAACTATAAGCCAGGGGCAGCCGGGGTGGCTCAACGGTTTAGCACTGCCTTCGGCCCAGGGCATGATCCTAGGATCGAGTCCCACCTGGGGTTCCCTGCATGGAGTCTGCTTCTCCTGCCTGTGTCTCTGCCTCTCTCCCTCTCTCCCTCTCTCTCTCTCTTTCTCTCTTGCAAATAAATAAATAAATAAATAAATAAATAAATAAATAAATAAATAAAATCTTTTTAAAAAAACCTATAAGCCAATATTACAGCTGTAGGTTCCTTTTCTTCTGTGTTATATATTATTTGGAGCGACACAAGGAAAGGAGTACTGGGTAGTTCTCATAGCAGTGCCTAGGAAAACTCACAAGCCATTGGCTAAATAATTTCCTCTCTTCTGCTGGTACTCACAAAAGGCATACAAGTTAGGGCTCTGAGTGCATTCTTCCGATTACCAATGTTACAAAGAGAGGAGTCATAGCCATCCCACATTTGTATATGAGCTTCTAAAAAAGATTTTTAGACTATTACTAATACAAAAATTTGTTAAAGATAGCATGTTCAAGGTTATCCATTTAACTTTGCATTCTGATAGGTTTTCTTGACTATAAGAGAAAGATAAGGATTTATGCCAAGTCTTAGTTTTATACACACAAAATTTGTGGTTTTCATTCTTATTGTGTTTGTTATGTGTGTAATCCACTTTTCCAAATTAAGTCACTTAATCCCTATAACTACACAGTTAAGTATATTACTTATTTCCTGTTACCAGATAGGAAAACAGAGCTAGGAGAGGTTAAGTAATTTGTCTAGGGTCTTATGGCTACTCACTAGGGGAGCCACAATTTGAACCTAAGTCTGCCCAATTCCCTCTAATCCAATCCACCACTCTGCAGGTGAATTTCATCTACTATGTGTGACATGGTAGAAAATTAATGAGAACATATGCTATAGGAATTCAGTGAATTCGCATTTAGGGGAAAGAAATGTGATGAGCCCCATTTGGATACACCCTACTTGAATGCTGGCCTCTTCTCGTTAGATCCTGGCTAGGGAGCTTCAGGTATGCCAGGGCAGCTGACCTCCCGGGACATACTGTCAAGGCTATGTAATAACAGGAGCTAAAAGCCAAGCAATTTCAGCATCTCCTAAGGAGAGGCAGAGTACTTCCTGCTGACATAAGTAAAGACTAGCCATAGTGATCATTGGTCCAATTAGAGTGAACTTCAGAATTTTGTGCAGGACTCATGAAGAAACTGCTGAAAGATACACACCAGAGCTGCTACAGCCATTTTCTCAAGAGGAAAAACTGATAGGAGAATAGAACAAGAGGTAAAATGGGCTAAGAAACAGAAAGTAAAAATAGAGTCCTAGTGAGTTGTTTATGCTCCTGTATCCAGCTGAGCTAGAAGCACATCCTGCCATCAGTACTTCTCACCTAAAGGAGCCAATTAAGATCCTTTTTTGCCTGAAAAACAGTCAAATTCTCTTGTCATTTCCAACCACTTTCTCAAAGTAAAAGTGATTCTGAAAGGCTGAAGGTCTTGCCAAAGATCATGATGTCTTTTAACAGATGAGTGGATTCATGAACACAGATCCCAATTCCCACCTCAGTGTGGATTCTACTACATTCCATGCCTCTTACCTGTTGGGTGTCTATAAAAATGCCTTCCTCCCTTTCAGACAGGAGGAGTTTAGATACTTTCTGACCTGGAATCACCTACACAGTGGGCCAGACCCTTACTCATGGATCTCCTCAGGATAAGAGAGCCACTGGACATAATTTCCAAATGTGCAGTCCCAATGTCTAATTATCTCTCTGACATACAATAATGGCCCTGGGAGAAAGAGCTGTGCAACTTATTGTCCTCCTCAGTGTGGTTTCTATGGAGTGGCCACAGACAGCTTCTAAATTTAAGCTGCACTGCCTGTTAATTGGGTGGTTAAGTGTTGTTTCCCGCCCACTCTTGCTACTAGCTTAGCCTCAGGCTACCAATTACCAGCAGGACAGGTCAGCTGTCAAGTCTGCACCAACTCCATCATTTCTGACATCCTCACACAATGATAGGCTCACCCTTTTCCTCTTAGCAAATCTGGGTTAGCCAGTGTTTGGCTTCATTTTCATGAATGCAGGATACCCAGTATTCCTATCTGTGACTTAAATTAGTTAGAGTTTTCTTTTCTTTTTTTTTTTTAAGATTTTTATTTATTTATTCATGAGAGACACACAGAGAGAGAGAGAGGCAGAGATACAGGCAGAGGGAGAAGCAGGCTCCACCAGGGAGCCCAACGTGGGACTCGATCCCAGGTCCCCAGGATCATGCCCTCGGCCAAAGGCAACGCTAAACCACTGAGCCACCAGAGTTGCCCTAGTTGGAGATTTCTGCAGCTAAAATGCATCTGTTTGCTCAACATCTGTTTATTTATTCAGGGGTTTCTGGCCTGGGGAAACCCCAGGTTGCCTGGGGTTGCGTGGTCCTCTGCTAGGCCTGAGTATATAGAAGAGAATTAAACAGACAAGGTCTTGCCTTCATGGAGCCTATTGTCCAGTGAGAGACATAAACAAAACTCATGTGAAGAGCCAAATAAATAGTGTTCAGGACAAAAAGGAAGAAGAAAAAAATGCTATGAAGAGGAGAGCCTATAAGGAGAACCTAATTTAGATGGGAGAGAGAAGTAAGTAAAGCCTCTGAGGGTGTGATAATGAAGTTGAGACCTGAATGAAAAGATGGTGTTTTTCAGGTAAGAGTGATGAACAGTGGGGAGCCTGGGTTGCTTAGTCAATTAAGCAGCTGCCTTCAGCTCAGGTCATGATCTGGGATTCTGGGATCAAGCCTCACATTGGGCTCCCTGCTCAGTGGGGAGTCTGCTTCTCCTTCTCCCTCTGCCCCCTCACTTGTGCACTCAGTCCCTCTCTCAAATAAATAAACAAAATCTTAAAAAAAAAAAAAAAAAAAAAAAAAAAACAGGGAATTCTACACAGAAAAAGAATAGCAGAGAAGCCCAGAAGGAAGAAAGCCATTGATAAATTCCAAGACCTGAAAAAATGCTGGGCTGTAATAAGCAAGAGAGAGTGAGCTAAGTATGTAGAGTAGGAAGGGGACTGAAGCCCATCTTTAAAATTTTAGATCTTATTCTATATGTGACAAAAGCCATTGGAGAGTTCATTCATACATTTATTCTTCAGTCTGTCTGTGGTTTATTGAACACCTATTTCGTATCAGTTACCATTCTAGGCATCGAAAATACCTCAGTGTTGAGGTAACAAAAACAAAAACAAAAGCCCTGCTTTCCTGGAGTTTACATTCTAGATGGGGAGTCTAACACAGACGGGTTTTACCTGTTCCACATTAATAAAAAAAATTACTTTGATTCTCTCTGAAGAATGGAAGAGGGGAAGTGAGGCAGCAGTTCTGTGGTATTTGCAGAAGAGATGGGGAAGTGTGATGGCTTGCTGTGCTTCCCATTGTAGGCAGCACTCTTAATGCCCCATTAAAAAGGCATTTTGTGACAGTTGTTGGCTAGAAGTACTGGCTTTGTGTGGGCTCCAGTATTTCAGGTCCCAGTGGTCAAAAGCAGTATTTTGAGAAGACTGGCTCAAGTTGAATTGCAATCTATGGCCTAAAAATGACCAGTGCTGAGACCCTTTGAGATAAGAAGCTATGACACATAGGCTGCATATTGAATATAACCCTTGAGCTAAAAGAAAAATACATAGTTTGATTATTCAGTCTACTCTGATAAGGCATAACTTTCTCCTGGCAACCCAACTGTCTTTCCATGATTTTCCTCCTCTATCCTTCACCTTACACATATGCACATATGTTCTATTAAGGCAAAACAAATGCAAATTGGGAACCATGACCACATAACTGGAAGAAGCCAATGAAGCTTTTCTCAGTGTGTGAGATCCAAAGATCCACTGTATCTGTATCATGAGAACTGAAGAGTATTTCAATATCCAGATTTATGTGTGTCCAACTTCTACTTGTTGCCTCAAGACTTTCAACATCTAAATATACAGGGGTGAAGCTCAGAAATCTTCATTGTCCATATTATTAACCAGGGTAATTTTTATTTCAATTGTCTTATCATGAGAACTCATCCAACCAAAGATAAACCACACAATTTAGGTGTCTACTCACTTTTCCATGATTAGGGGACTATTACATGACCTCTAAAAAAACCTTTCCTTCACTGAGATTCAAGGAGAAGCAGGATGTTATGTTCCTTAAAACTCTTTAGGGTAAGCTAGATCAAGGTGCAAATGATGAATTATATTATCTCTTTAAATCTTAGTTTTCTTCATCTAGAAATGGAGAAGATACCACAATATTTATTTGTTATATGAGAGTCTTAAATAAAGCAACAAGGTAAAGTCCTCGGAATAGATCTGGTACATATTAGGTGCTTAAATATGTGGTGATGGTAATGATTGTTCTATAATTTTCTTCCTCTCCTTTATCTTCTATTCAGACCTGGAAAGGCATTAGAGAAGTAAACAATGAAAAGGGTTTGCAGAAAAATACATACTTGTTCTTTCCTCCCTAAAAGAGAATTTTTAGTCATCTTAATCACTATTCTAGGAAAAATTCTTTAGCTGAGAACACACAGAATGGCAGCCTGAATCCCTTATGTAAGTATAGAAATAGTTATTCCCACAAGGAATAGAAGCAAAACTCCCACACTATAGCTCTCCCATGCTCACTCAAGGCTGCAAGAGCTAGGCTTGTCAGAAAACACCTCATTGATCCATCCCTGGAGATCTTTCTAACCCAAAGTTAATTTGATGCCATTTCGGGGGGTAGAAAAAGGGGGGGAGTGTCATCACCAGAATTTAGATCTGTTTTAAGTAAGAAATCTTGAAAATTAATAAAATCAGGATCCTTCAGAGAAAATTACAAACATATATACAAAATTTCCAAATAGCAGAAGGGAAAACCACAGCTCAGAGATGTAAAATATACTTTTCAGGATTGCTGAGTATAATAAATCAAAAGATGACTGTCTCACCACTTCTCCCTATTCCAATAGCTATCTCCTTGCAACAACTCATCCTTATTATTTTTTAAAGTTTTTATTTAAATTCAAGTTGGTTTACATACAGTGTAATATTAGTTTCAGGTATACAATATAGTGATACAACATTTCCATACATCACCTGATGCTCATCACAACAAGTGCTCTTCTTCATCTACAACACCTATTTCACCCATCCCCCACCTTACTTCTGGTAAACATCAATTTGTTCTCAATAGTTAAGAATCTGTTTCTTCATTTACTTCTCTTTTCTCCTCTTTTATTTCTTAAATTCCACATATCAGTGAAATCATATGGTTTTCATTTTTCCTCTGACTTATTTTGATTAGCATAATATTCTCTAGTTCCATCCATGTCATTGTAAATGACAAGATCTCATTCTTTTTTATGGCTGAGTTAATATTCATATATATATATATGAATATTATATATATATAGGAATATATATATATTCCTATAATATATCTTCTTTATCCTTTCATCAGCAAATGGACACTTGGGCTGCTTCCATAATTTGGCTATTGTAGATAATGCTGCCATAAACATCAGGATGCATATATCCTTTGAATTGGTATTTTTGTGTTCTTTGGATAAATACCCAGTAGTGTGATTACCAGATCATAGGGTAGTTCTATCTTTACCTACTTGAGGAAACTCCACAGTTTTTCCCAGAGTGGCTTCACCAGTTTCCATTCCCACCAACAGTGTAAGTGTCACATTCTCACTGACACCTGTTGTATCTTGTATTGTTGATTTTAGCCATTCTGATAGGTATGAGGTGATACCTCATTGTAGTTTCAATTTGCATTTCCCTGGTGATCAGTGATGTTGAGCATCTTTTCATTTGTCTATTAGCTATCTGGATGTCTTCTTTGGAAAAATGTCTATTTATGTCTTCCACCCATTTTTAATGGGATTATTTGTTTTAAGGATGTTGTGTTTTCTAAATTCTTTATATACTTATTATTTTGGAGTGTGATCTTACTAATATCATTTTCAGTTGTTCCTAGTTTGGAAGTCAAGGAAAGGGATATAAAATGAAATGTGAATTGTTTGGACAGAAGGATGGAAAGAAATGAAGATGTGATTTCCAAACAGGCCTTCAGTTCCTGAAAGCAGAAATGCTTCACATAGAGTAATTAAATGTCAATGTGAACATCTGTTAATGAATGACACCAGTTCCAGGAGAGAATAAGGGCATGATAGGGCTCTCTTTTGAATACTTGAGCTTACATAGATCTGTTTGTGATGGCTGCTGCCTTTGCTCAGAATTTCCATTGAGACTTCCACCACGCCATCTTGTTCTAGACAGTGACCCCACAACTCTGGCTGAAAGGAGAGAGTATAATCCTAATAAAGCTCACCATTGTATCATATGCTTTGGCCACATTATTTGTCCAGGGTTATATCTGTGACCTTAGCCCATATCAGAGAACTTCCCAGGAATTGTCCATTGGAGTTAGCTGAGAAGAATCTGTTGTCCTCTCCATTCATAAAGCTGTGAAGATGTAGTCCTGGAGCTGCATGGTACCATATCCCTCAACACGAAACATCATGAGGAAATGAATGTGATGCCTTGGAGAAAATTTGAGGTGTCAAGGAAGAGTGAATTTAAATCTCATCAGATTCTGAACTCCAGGCCCTGGTCTGTAGTTCTTCCTTTGATTTAGTAAGGTGTCAGCTTTTTCTTAAACTCAAGGAACTTGGTCTCTATTACTCAGAATCCGATGAATCTCCATATAATTATATTGGGGCTTGAAATTACAAAACCCAGTAGACCAGGTTATGTGTTAAGATTGGCCCCCCAAACTCATGGAAAAAATGTATTTCTTTGAAACTTTACTCAATAGAAAAACAACACCATTTACAATAGCAGAATCTGTTAGCAGAAAACCCTACTACTTAGGGATAAATCTTTTAAAATATTTTATTTATTTATTTGAGAGAAAAAGAAAGAGAGCACAAACTGGGGGAGGGGAAAAGGGAGAGGGACAAGCAAACTTCCCAGTGAGTATGGATCCCAACACAGGGCTTCATCTCAGGCCCCAGAGATCATGACCTGAGCTGAAGTCAGACACTTCACTGACTGAGCCACCAAGGTGCCTCAGGGATAAATTTCACAAAAGGCATACAAGATCCAAATCTATATACTGAAAAACTACAAAACTTTGCTAAAAGAAATTAAGAAGACCTAAATAAATAGAGATATATACAGTATTTAAGGATGGAAACATTCAATACTATTATGCTATCAATTATTTTCAACTTGGTATATAGATTTTAGTATATGTGCTGCCAAAGCAAGCACTAGATTTAACACAACCTCAAAGAAAATCTCAGCAGGATATTTGGGGAAACTGATAAGCTTATTTCAAATTATACAGGGAGAGAAAAGGGTTCTAGAGTAGCTAAACAGCCTTAAAAATTAAAAACAAATTTGGAAGATTTCTACAATTTGATTTCAAGATGTATTATAAAACTATGATGATTTCTCAACCTCAGCACTATTGACATTTGGTGCTGAATGATTCTTTGTTATGTGGAGCCTCCATGCATTGGAAGATATTTAGCAACATCCCTGAGTTCTACTCATTATAAATAAGTATCCCTCCCTGATTTAGGACAATTAAAAGTGTTTCCAGACATTGCCAAATGCCATTGAACTATAGCAATGAAAATAGTGAGGTACTGGCATAGGGATGGACAAAAAAAAAAAAAAAAAACATCAATAGAACACAATAGAAATCAAGAAACAGACCACACATATATGATCAATCAGTTTTTTTATGGTGGTCCTAAGACAATCCAATGGAGAAAACATAACCTAACAAATGGCATTATAACAATTTGGTATCAATACACAAACCCAAGATAAACTCAATTCATGCCTCACACCATATATAAAAATTATTTCAAAATTATTCTATATATAAATGTAATATAAAACTTCTAGATTCTAGAAAATTTCTAGATGAAAATGTTTATGACCTTGGATTAGGCAAAGGTTTTTTAGTTTCATGACACTAAAAATAGGAGTATAAAAGAACAAATTGATAAATTTGATGTAATCAAAAATAAGCTCTTTTCTTCAAAATGTACTGTTATAAAAAGATGAAAAACAGACTGGCAAAAAATATTTCAAAATCATGTATCTGGTAAAGGACTTACTTGTAGAAAGCAAGACGAAGGGTGCCTGGATGGCACAGTTAGTTAAGCAGCTGACTCTTGGCTTCAACTCAGGTCATGATCTTAGGGTGATGAGATCCAGCCCTGGGTTGGGCTCTGCACTCAGCATGGAGTCCGCTTGTCCCATCCCCGCTCTGTATCTCCCCTCACTTGTACCCACACACATGCACGAGCTCACTCTCTCAAATAAAATCTTTTTTTAACAAAAGGATATATATGGATCGCAAATAAAGCATGTGAAAAGATTCTCAACATTATTTATTAGAGAATTCAAATAAAAACCACAATGAAACACAACTACATACCCATTAGAATGGCTGAACTTCTTTTTTTTAAAGATTTTATTTATTTATTTATTTATTTATTTATTTATTTGTTTGTTTGTTTATTTATTTATTTATTCATGAGAGACAGAGACACAGGCAGAGGGAGAAGCAGGCTCCACGCAGGGAGCCTGATACGGGACTCAATCCTGGGACTCCAGGATCAGGCCCTGGGCTGAAGACGGTGCTAAACCACCGAGCCACCTGGGCTGCCTGAATGGTTGAACTTCAAAAGACTCACTTTACTAAGTAAGTTCCTGCATATGCAGGAACTAGAATTCTTACACAATGGTGCAGGAAGTGTAAGATGGCATAATCACTTTGGAATACAATTGGGCAGTTTCTTAAAAAGTTACATTATACATTATTATTTTGTTAAGGCTGCCATAACCAAATACCAGAATCTGGGTGTCCTAAACAACAGAAATTTATGGTCTTATGGTTCTGGAGGACAGAAGTCTGAGATCAAGGTGGTGACAGCATTGGTTCCTTTTTGTAAGGGAGAATCTCTTCTAGCCTCTCTCCTGGCTTCTAGTGCTTTGCTGGCAATCTTCAGCATTCCTTGGCTTAGGGAAACATCACTCCAGTTTCTGCACTCATTTTCACATGACGGTCTTCCTATGTATGCGTCTCTGTGTCCAAGTTTTGCCCATTTTATAAGGGCACAAGTAATACTGGGTAAGCCCCGCCCCCTGAAGATCCTAACTCAAGGGGCTTCTGGGTGGCTCAGCTGGCTAAGCATCTGCCTTCGGTTGGGGTCATGATCTCAGGGTCTCCCTGCTCAGCAGAGAGTCTGCTTCTTCCTCTCCCTCTGCCCTTCTCTACCCCTACTGGTACATGCATTCTTTTTCTTTCAAATAAACAAATAAAAATAAAATATTAAAAAATAAAAAAAAACTTAAGGATCTTAACTCAAAGTCACATTCTGAAGGGGTTAGGATTTCAACATATCTTTTTTTGGGGGGGATGCTATTCAACCTGCAACACCTATGGTAAGATCCAGCCATTCCATTCTTAAGTACTTATCCAAATGAAATGAAAGTATATATCATATGTTCACAACAGCTTTATTCACAATACCAAACACTGGAAATAAGCCAAATGTTAATCAACAAATGAAAAGATAAACAAATTGTGGTATATCTATGCAATAAAATAAAAGTACTACTCTGCAATAAAAATAAATTAACTATTGATCTACAGAATTATACAGATGAATCTCAAAATAATTATGCTGAGTGATAGAAGTCAAAGAGGAATACGTCTTTTGTGATTCCATTTATATAAACTCAAGAAACTGCATAGCAATTTATAGTGACAGGAAGCAGATCAGTGATTGCCTAGTGATGGAGGAGGGAATAAGGAAACCTGAGAGGAAGAGATTTTATGAATGGAACAAGAAAACTTTTGGGATGACAGATTTGTTCACTATTTAGTTGTGGTGATAGTTTCATAGTATATGTCAATACTTATCAAATTGTACACTTTATATATGTACAGTTTATTTTATATCAGTTATACCTCAACAAAGCTGTATAAAGAAAAACAGCTTTTGCATAAAGCAGGGCACCTGTAACATAAACAAGAAGAACCTGTCATGCTGGGATGCCTGGGTGGCTCAGCAGTTGGGGTACCTGCCTTCGGCTCAGGTTGTGATCCTGGGATCCGATATTGAGTCCCGCATCAGGCTCCCTGCGAGGAGCCTGCTTCTCACTCTGCCTGTGCCTCTGCCTCTCTCTCTCTCAGTCTGTGTCTCTCATGAATGAATAAATAAATCTTAAAAAATAAAGTACTTGTCATGCTAACCTGATGATGATTTTATAAGGCAGTTGAGACATCTTCAAGAAATGTTATTCCACTATTTAAAGACAGGATACTGATGTTTCCACAGTAGTTACAGTCTTAGAACACCATCTAAGATGCCATAAAGGAAATGCTACCACCTAAAAGAGGCATGGTGCTTTAGGCTGGAGGAAGAACGCTTGGAAACCCTGACTATCCCACATAATTGAAATGGAAATGGGAAATGTTGTGACGAGAGAAAGGGCTATCAGGCTGATTTGTCCTGACAATGCCAAATCAACTCATTTATTCAGCACACATATATGGAGCTCAAACAAGCTTTGGATGTAGTGATGAATTAGATGTGCTCCCTGTCTATAAGGAGCTCCTTACCTGGTAGGTAAAAGGCAGAGGCTGCCCGTTCTCAACCTACCAGAACTTTGATTAAGGCTCTGTGAGTGATGCATGCTAAGTGTTAGGGGAGCACTTACAGAGGGAGGAGATGAGCCTGTCAGCTCTAACTGATTCTGTATACAACTTACCAGAACATAAATCTATCTCATAAGGTACATAAATTGTCAATTTAGGTCAGACTCAGACCACCCAGATCGAAGTTTTATGTCTGACAGTGATGTGTACACAGGGTGCATGGAAGAAACATAGTTACCTAGCATGAAAGTTTGGAAGTATTTCCCATTTATTCTAGGGTCCTTATATTCTGTGTCTGGAAACTTAAATTTGGCTACATTACTTGGAATCTAGAATACAGTGCAAGAAAGGATATCATTAGAATCTATAAAAGCAATAGTAGTCAGGATAAGATTAATTTGAACTTGATGTATCAATTCAGTGAAGTCCATCTGTCAAATCAACGTTTGACAACTTGAAGGAAAACAACCACTTGATTTCTCTCTTTTTCTTTCTCTAAGCAGTTGCTGCTTCAGTGTTTTGCTTTCCAGGCAGCAAAGAAAATTAATGGAGGATAAGTGCTAGAATCAGAGATTCTCTCCCCCCACGCTGTGTGACATTTAATAAGTTAATAAACTTCTCTGAAACTTAAATCTCTTTTTGATGTAAGGGATAGTAAGAGTTCCTACGTTAGAGAGTTTATCGGAAAATTTAATGAGCAAACACATATATGGTCTCTGGTTCATGGTATTCAAAATTTTTATTATTATTGTCCCTGTTATTATTTATGTTATGGATATGTTGCTTGCTTTCTAAATATGTCTCCATTGGAAAGACCTTTCACACTTTGTGAGCTTTCATTCACTTACCTACAAGATGGTAATAATGAGAGCTGCCCTATCTAACCAAACAAATTAATTCAAGAAGTAGTTATACTTGATAGGTATGTGCCAGGTGTGAAGGCTCTAAAGTTGAATGAGATATGATTCCTGCTCTTAGGGAGTGTTAGTCTATCAAGGAAGATGTCAAGCAAACAATGGCAATACAGCATGAAGGTGCTGAAATAAGTGATATACAGCCTGGTGTGGATACCCATAAGAGAAACTCCTTATCCAGGAGGAGTCAGGACAGGTCTTATAAATGGGAGTGAGCCACAAAAGGGTTTTGGCAGAGGAAATAGGTATTCAAAACCTGAACGACAAAAAACAGTTGGTGATTTAGCAAATAACAAGACTTCAGTCTGGCTAGAGAGTAGAATTTAAGAAAGGGAGAAATAAAAGAAATGCTGAAGAGGTAACTAGAGGCCATACCAGAAGGGCCTCTTTAAACCATGTGAAAAGGTTTGGGCATTATCCTGAAGTATCCTTAATACAAAGCTGGTATTAGAAACAAATGTTAAAATATACGTGAAGATACTCTGTAATTATAGAGTTCTACTCAAGTGTTGCAACTATTGTCAGGAACAAAGGGATTCAGTCTGAGCCCTTGTGCACAGGGTAGATGCTATGGATTGAAGGTTTGTGTCCCCCCTCAAATTCCTATGTTGAAATTCTAATTCCAATGTGACGGTATTAGAAGGTGGAGCCTTGGGGAAGTACGAGGTCATGAGGGTGGAGCCCTCATGGATGAGATTAATGCCCTTATAAAAAAGATCCCAAAGAGCCCCCTTGCCCCTTCCACTATGGGAGGACACAGAGAGAAGATATCCATCTATGAATCAGGAAGCAGGCCCTTACCAGATACAGAATCTGATGGCACCTTAATCTTGGACTTCAAAACTGTGAAAAATAAATTTCTTATAAGTCATCCAGTCTAATATTCTATTATAGCAGCTTGAAAAGACTAAGACAGTAGCCCATCTCCTCATTTTTCCTACCTCTTTAATACACACAGAGAGAGAATGAGAGAGAGAAACATCTGTCATATGATGGGTTGCAATTATATTAGTGTGAAGCTTCGTGCTTGTGCACTCTCCACAAGAATCTCAGGAAGCCAGGGAAATTAACCATCACTGCCTAGTAGCAATAGCTGCTGTCCATGGTTCTACTCTTACTAATTTTATATCAAAAGCCAAAGACCTCCTAGAGATGCTGGTCTGCTGTCTCCAGATTTGCTTTCCCTTAATGTGAAGCAAGTTTGCTCAGAGCACTAAATGTGTTTTATCAAAGGAAGACACTTTCAATGTTAAACAGAGACCACACCACTTTTCCTTGGATGTGTCTATGTGATGATTAGATCAAATCTCTCAAAAATCCAAAAGGAAATGGAATCCCTGAAGCTACCACATGATAATAAAGGGCGCCAAATTTTAAAAATAAAAATACACCCTTAGAACTTTTGTTGCATCTTTTATAAGCCTCACTGTCAGATGGGCAAGCAGCCTCAAAGCTCTAGGGAGCTACCAAATAATAGTTTATATTGTCACTAATATAAACTTACAAAGGCTTACATATTTAGTTAAAAAATAAAAATGAGAAATTTGGGAAGGTGCCAGAGATGTAAAATGTAAAGGATTCAATGACAGAAGAAAGGAGTCTATGATTCATACTATGGGTAATATGTGCACCGTTTTTAATTGTTCTCTGGACTGAAAATTGAGGTCCCAGCCTCTGAACCCCTTCACAAGAATTACTCAGAGGAAAGCTATAATTTTTTTCCCATGTATAAGAAAATAAGTATGCTCTCAAGAAACTTAAAAAGGCAATTATTTTATGATCATCCCATTTTCTGGTATCACACCTGTGCTTTCCATTTTGGAAAGAAACTGCTGGAGAATTTGTGGAGTTAATTTTGGAAGAGACTACTTCTATCTTCTGGAACCTATCTTCTTGTAAGTTTGTTCTCAACCCTTTGATAATCACAATTGTTTAGGTGATTTATTTAAGGAGGGCACTTGATGTAATGAACACTGGGTATTATATGCAACTTATGAATCACTAAATTCTACCCCTGAAACTAATAATACACTATATGTTAACTTAAAAAATGTTCATCTTGCAGGAGTTCCTAAGGCCATTTAATAATATAAATTCCTAAAAATTATTAGGAATTTATTAGTGTATAGAACAATTAGAATAGTAGATAATTTGATGATCATTAGAATTTATTGAAGGTAATTACAGTAAGTATCTATACATAAGATAAGGAGATAATAAATTTATGGCTAGAAAAATAAAATTGAAATATATTGCATGTGCTGGAGCTACAGCACATACCCAGAAGAACACAAATCTAATAAAGCTAGCTTTAAATACATGAATTCTTACAGAAAACTTTTCTTGTCCAGTTCAACAGGGTATAGTCTCGGAATAGCAATAGTAGTAAGAGGTTATTAAAGAAATCTCTCCACAAAAGTTCCTAGCATGGTGTGCTTATCTTCAAGTAAGTGATTGAATGCCTGAGTTTATATCAAATTTTCAAGTTTCTGCCTTAGAAACCTTAACTTCTGATTTATTAAGTCCTTTCTATGGAATGTTTTCAGAAGTATAAAGACTCACTGGTTTATACAAAGGTAGGTTGAAAGGTCTACTCAATGCACAATTTTTCTCACACTGTAATATCTACCCAAGCTGAACAGATTTGTAAAAGGAGAAATAGAATGAATATGCTTGACCCAATAAATTAGGGAAAAAACCACCAAATACTGAGTCAAAGGTAATATTGAAATAGCTGCTTCAGGGTAAATCCTGGAAAATAGCATATCAATCAACAATATTATATAATATTCCAACTGTCAAAATAACACTGATTGCACTATACCTACATACAAAGAGGGTAAAAAGGTCAAGTGAGAACAACATCACAAGTCTCTATTCATTATCATTCAGAGGACAAATTTTAAACTAAATGTTATGAAAAATACAAACTCATAAAACATGAGTGTTATCTTTAAGATAATGTTCACCTCCCCGGTAAAACAAAATTTTAAATATCAAAGCAAATGGAAGGTTATATAATCTAGTACATAATGAAGGGCTAAATTGTTGAGTAATGATTACTTTATTCTACATTTGTTGAAAGCCTATATGATAAGGACTACACTAGCCACTGAGTGTATAAAATAAATTACACTTACTCTCTGCCCTCAAGAAAACTCACAGTAACAAGTAAAATTTCAAAAATTGTTTCCCATAGACACTAAAATTTCCCAAACCACTTTGACATTTTTTTCTAGACATGTGTTCTTAAGAGCAACTTGGGAAATGCTGGTTCTAATCCATGAATAGTATAAAATTCAAATAAGGAAATGTAATTATAATTTGAAAAATTCTTATGGATAATATGAATTTCAGTGAAAACACTGGATGATGGATAGGCCTTGGACTGGTGGACAGATTCAAGGCAAGGAGAGCTCATAAGCAAGGTACATGTACAAAGCACATGGTAGATTATAGATGACTAGACCACCTGGACCATGGGACTTTAGGCTGAGTAGTGGAAATTAAATTTGATAATGAGTTTAGACCAATACTAGAAGATCTAAAAAACAAGTGAAAACTTGATTCTTGATTAAGAAAGTGACATGGAGAAAGGCCTATCTTTAGGTCTAGTCATGCTACTTTAGTGCATCCTGCACATAAAGAAAAAATTCTGAAATATACTCAGAATAATAGGACCCAAACTCTCTATCTCAACCCAGAAAGATGGATTACTGTGATTGTGGTAGCAAAAGGTCAAAAGGTGATTCTTCGCATATCAAAGCATGCTACAGCTAATAGAAGCAAATAAAAAGATGTAGAAAATTATAATTTGCTTTCCAATAGCAGAAACAGTCTAGGGCATTAGAAAGGAAACCAATCATGAGAGCCAGAAAACATTGGACTTTGATCTTTGAGGTCCCCCCAGAAGCAAAATAATATAGCTACAAAAACTTCTTGAGTTGTAAACTTAGGCCAACTGGGTTCAAACCTCATTGTTGCCACTTACAACTTGTTTTCTTTTCATACAAAATATTGAGTTATGTATAGCTACTCATACTCAGGAAGACTCTACAATGTATAAGTTTTAAGAAATTTTATAGGTTTTTTTACTTTAGCCTTTCAATGAATATTTTATAAGCATCTGTTATATATCAAGTACTGAGCTAGACACTGGAAATTCAGCACTGAGCAAAGACGTGATTGCAGTCCCCATGGAACTCAGATAACTATGAAGGTTATAAATGTGCAACAAAAACTAGGAATACATTCCTTACACCATTTTTTTAAAGATTTTATTTGTTTACTCATAAGAAACACAGAGAGGAGAGAGAGAGGCAGAGACACAGGCAGAGGGTGAAGCAGGTCCCATGCAGGGAGCCTGACATGGGACTCAATCCGGGGTCTCCAGGATCACGCCCTAGGCCGAAGGCGGCGCTAAACCACTGAGCTACCCGGGCTGCCGCCTTATATCATGTTTACAGACCAGCTCACCATGACAAATCTAGTATCTTCAATGGGATTCTTCATAGATGTCAGGATTGAGAAGTAGGTATTAACTTACCATAGGTACTAATTAGAGTTTTTAAAGAAAGTATGAAATCACCAAGCTACATTAAAACAAGCAACTGCTTTTTGTTACTATTCAGAGGTCATGGTAATCATCACTAACACTCAGAAACAGAATGCCAGAGTTGGAAAGGTCCAGAAAGATCAAATCATTCACCTCACACTTTTACAAATAAAGGAACTAAAATCAAAAGAGGGATAAATGATTTGTTGAAGACTCCATAGTTAGAGGCAAAAAAAGGGACAGGGATCAAGTTGCTTTCTACATAAGCCCTCTCTGCTTTTTCCAATACCCTAGGGAAAACACCATTTGTTGAAACAAGGAAAAGCTGGAGATTTTATGGCAGGCTATGATATTTATCTGTATTAGCCTTCCATTTGGAGAATTATCTATCCCCACCTCCACTTTCATTATACCTTTTTGCTCATTTTATATGGTTTGATTGAGGCTGCTCCAGATTTTCTGGCCTCCTAAGTCATAGGGGAGTTCTCAGTACCTAGGCGTTGCCAATCAGAATACTTCATCCTCTCTAGACAAATCAATGGGTCAGAGATTGACAAATTCAGGTGATATCCTCCCTAGGATTTTTGCCAGATTATCAGGAATGATATTTCTTCTCTGCTAGAATGATGAATCATATAAATTCTAAAAACCTGGAGCTCTTAGAGCAATCTTCTCTGCAACGGGGATTTAGCCTTCTGGGAACAAGCAAGAAAAGCAAAACCAAGAGATTTAAAGATCAAAGAAGAAATGTCATGACTAAGTGACTTGGATCCAGCATTGCCTGAAGCTACACCTCCCCCAGACTTTTCTATAAAATGAGCTAATCAATTCCTTTTTTTAATCTAGTTGAATTTTTTTCACTTATAACTTTTTTACAGTACCCACAAATACACATACTAAACATTTCTCCCAGAATAAACCCACTACTATCATCTCCAACTTGAAGTGTTTCTGTAGTACCATAAAAAACAACAATGACAACAACAAATAAAATTTAATGGCCAAACCTAGTCTCCAAGATTTCTAATAGTAAGTATTAAGGATGATCTATTATTAGTTGTTTAAGAAATTTTCAAGGAAGACAGCATACTGTGGTAGGTAAGATCATTGCTTTGGAGACATACAGACTTAGGTTACATGTCAAATCTTAGTTCCACCACTTACTGGCTGTGTGACCTTGGGCAAGTTGCTCAATCTCTCTGTCTCTTATCTCATGAGGCCTAAATGAGATGATGTATATGAAGTGCCTTGCACACTGCCTACCACATAGTCAACACTAAATAAATATAGTAACTTTTCCTGTTGATATTATTATTTATTGTTGTTGATGTTAGCAGTGGTGGTGGTAGATACTAATCACATGCAATTACTGTGCTAAGAATTCAAGATGTGAAGTGGAATAAGGCGTAATTCTTTCCCTTCAAGGAGCTAACAACAACTATTCAGAACATTGATAAAATACCAATCACAAAGATTCTGGAATCAAGAAATAAGAGAGATAATCATGAACTTGAGTGTTTGGGGATGATTCCATTTCTTGCAAATTATATAAGTAAAATGTATTATTGTTCCTATCTCTACCACTAAATATTCTACATGGAAGCAAACTTAAAAGTATGGAATATAAGAAGTGAAAGAAATCCAAATGATGAGTCAGCCAAATTCTCCATTTTACAGTTGTGACAACCTGAAGCCCCTAAAGGGAAGAGGCTTGCCCAGATCACAAAACTAGCCACTGGAAAAGTGAGGGTGAGAAACAAATTAGAAGTTTCTGGAATTTGAGGCTTTTCTATGTTCACTATGAGAAGAGTAGTTAATCCATATATAACTCACTGTAGAGTAATTTCCATCTCAATTCCTATTAGGTTGAGTACTCTATCATTTACTGTGGTCTCTGTTGTCATTAGTTAATGGCCTAAATTGACCTGAATTCAACATCTTTAGTGTAGTCATTATTTTTTAAAAGTTTTAATTGGTAGTTTGTTAAAAGACACATTATGTCTTACATTGATTGTATCAATCTCAATCTCCAGGGTTTGTTTTTTTTTTTTTTCTTTCATAACTAAGATCAGAAACAGGAAGGGGAATTGTTCTCTTGGCTTGATATTAATCTTTCTTCCCCTGGTGAGGATCTACTTCAGGTAGAGGATTTCAGTCCCCTTGGACCTAAGATTCCAATTTCTGCCTACCTAGACAGTTGTATAGGCTTGAAACAGAATTCCTAGTACCAGATTAGCCTCTCTGCCTAGGGAATAGCCATGTTCTGATTTAACTCATAATTTTTTTTCCTGAGGTTTAAAATCCTGTTAGTTCTAAAATTTTACATGCTTACTCAACTTATTTCCACAGTTTAAAGCTCTAGAAGAATAAACATGCACTATTACTTTTCCAGCCTTTCAACAGTAATACAGTCAGAAACATTGAGCTTGGAATGTTTTTCAAGATGGCTTTTGTCCCTGATCTAATCCCACTTCACATTTATAAGGAGCTGTTCTAGAAAGTCAAACTAGCCATTCATAGATTCAGATTTATTTTCTTAAACTTTTGAGAATCTATATCTTCACTGACAAATCACGGGAAATTTTACATTCTTTTCCATTCTTTCTAGCTCTCCGTTGTTCTGTCACCAGCTGGATTATAGTTCACTAATGGTGGTGGATTCCAAAGAGACAGAAGGCTGTTTTCAACCCATTTGTTATTTTAATGACAAAAAATCACCCCATAAGCCTTGTTAAAACCTCATTTAATCTAGAAAAAATAGAGGTACCAAGACACTTAAGCAGGAACATGGTAATATCAACATCCATCAAAGCAGAAATAATGGAGTGGAAGAAGACCTAAAAGGGTGGTCCTGGGAGACATACAACCATCCCAGAATGAATCAGCAAGAGCTTTTAGCATTAGCTATCATATCATTTAACCCTCATTTCATCAGAAATTTAAAACCATGCTTACTTATTCTCAAATTTTGGAGTATAAAGAGTTAGAAAAACCATGTGTACAGTCAAAACACAGGAAAAATTATAGATCTTCCTTGATTTATGATGGTGTTATGTCCTGATAAACCCACCATAAGGTGAAACTATTTTAAGTCAAAAATTCATCCAATATACACTTAACATCCCAAACATTATAGCTTAGCCTAGCGCACTTGAATTTGTTCAGTATTTGCACTTACATTAGCATATAGTTGGGCAAAATCATGTAACACAAAGCCTATTTTATAATAAAGTGTTGATTATCTAAGATAATGGAATATGGTACTGAAAGTGAAAAACAAAATGGTTGCATGAGTACAGAATGATTTTAAGTGTATTGATTGTTTAGCCTTGTAATCATGTAGCTGCCTGGGAACTGAAGCTCACTGAACCTGAGAGAGACATCATGAGAGAATATTGTATGGCGTACCACTAGCCCAGGAAAAGAGAAAAATTTAAGATTCTAGGCACAGTTTCTACTGAATGTGTATTCCTTTGCACCATCAGAAAGTCAAAAAAATTGTAAGTCAAACCATTGTAAGTCAAAGGCCATCTGTGTAGAACAATAATTTATGTACGGATTTTAGAGATTATCTGTTGCACTTTAAAAATATATAACCTAAAGCCCAGAGTGGATAAGTGCCCAGGGCTCTCCCCAGGGGTCTTTTTAATGGCCTTACTGTCATCTGAAATATGATTTGCCAATAACTGTTATTCTTGTCTTGGCTCTGTCATTTATTAGCAGCATAATACTAGACAATTTGCCAAACCTATTCATGTCTCAGTTCCCTCTATAAAGTAAGGATAACATAGAGTCCCTACATCATCATGTCACTGTAAGGATTAAATGAGATATGTACATGAAGAACTAACTATATAGTAAGCATTTAGTAAATGATAGGCATCACTTATGATATAAAATTTTAGTATAGTGCACCTGGGGAAATAAGTCAATCCAGATGCATCTCCACTAATCCTCTGTTTTGCAGCTTCTTCCCCTCTTTTTCTTTCACAGATGTGTCTATGAGCACAGAATGCAGTCAGGAGATCCAGATTTAGCCTCAGCTCTGCCACAATCTATTGGGTGACTTTGGGGAAACTGGATCACCAACATAGGCTTCAGTGTCCTCTATAAGATGAAGTAGGATCAGGTGACATGTATTGCCCTAAACATAACTCCTATTGAATGGATTCTAGAATCTAGACCACTGGCCGGCTGCTCAGACCTTTCCCAGGTTGTCCAGCCTGTGGGGAAAAGCTTCTAGGGATACTCGGCCACACAGCATCTCTCAGGGACTGAGGAAGGTAGAACTCTCAGCTTAGCTCTCAATTCCAACAATATCTCCCAGGAATTACTCTGAAAACCACCAAGACCCTATGGTTCATAAATCCTAGGCCTGTTCAAATACTTTTCTTTCAAACTCTTCTCTACCAGCCTGTCATGGACTTTCACAATTCCCCTTTACCTTCCCCCAACATCACAAAACTCCTGGGCTATTTTTAAGGAAACCTTGTTATTGAGAAGTGGGAGAGGAGTGCTAAAGAGGCCCCAATCAGGATATTTTTACTCCTAAAGTCCTTTGTTTTCAATAAATGAAGGTCACCAAAAGAGAAAGAAGTCTGGGAATGAAATTCAGAGCAGTCATCTCTATAAGATGGTCTCTGAAGCACTACTAGATTTTATTTTCTATTTATTTATTTTATTTATTTTTCAAAGATTTATTTATTCATGAGCAATACAGAGAGAGAGAGAGGCAGAGACAGACAGAGGGAGAAGCAGCCCAATGTGGAACTCGATCCAGAATCCTGGGATCACGCCCTGAGCTGAAGGCAGGCACTCAACCACTGAGCCACTCAGGTGTCCCTAGATTTTATTTTTTAAATGAGTATGGAGCATTTCCTATATGCCAGATGGTGTTTTAAGAGGTTTACCCAAACTACTTCATTGAATCCTTACCACAATCTTGAGAAGTAGATACTTTATTATCACAATTTTTAGTTGAGGAAACTGAGGCACAGCCTTACCATGATCAAGTCTGTAATTTTCCAAAAAATATTACCTACCTGGCCACTGCAACTAAAAGTTAAAATGCTTGTCATATGTATCTTGTGAAGTGTTGGTATAGATTCTTTTTCAGGCAGTGTTTGCTTATTCTGCTATGGGTTTTAGCTGAGCCTTCTTCACGTCTATATAGTAGATGCATAAAATCATTAAGTACTATTGAAAAATCTCAACAGGAATATTGATTTTTCCTACAGTTCTTCCCTGATGTGGTTATTACTAACAATTCGGACTTATGCATGCTAAAATAAATTGACCTGGCATGTGCGGCTAAATATAATCTGAGTGATCTTAGATTGTTCAATTTTATATCTTCAGATAAAATAATACTGTTGGGGGCTAAGAAACAGGGAAATATTTGTCATTTTTATCAGCAGCTTAAGACTATGAATGCAAAGTTTATCTTTTTATCCCAATGTCTTTTTTAAAAATAACATATCCTTTAGGTTTCAGTACTCTGTTTCTTGTACTAATCAGGGTTTACCAGAGAAATAGAATAAATATACAGAAGGTATATGTGTATATATACAATATGTGTGTCTGTATATCCTCTATTTTTGTACATTTATTATATACATTTTTTAATGTATATAGAAAACTGATGCCTCAGCTAACAAAGTCAGGCAAAAAGAGAAAATTCTCCCTTCCTCCACCTGTTTGTTCTATTCAGACCCTCGAAATTGGATAAAACCCACCCTCATGGGAGAGAACAATCTGCTTTACTCAGTCTAGTGATTCAAATGCTAATTTCATCTAGAAACTTCCTTTATAGACACTTAGAAATGTCTAACGAACTATCTGCAACCCCATGACCCAGTCAAGTTGACTCATAAAATTAGCCATCACAGTCCACAGCTTCTATAAATCAAATAACACTGTTCAGAAGGCAAATCGTACTTTGGGAAGTTATAAAAAAAATTGTAATTTTTTTCCCTCTCAAATCATCCAGGAAAATAACTTTTGGGTCACAGGAGTTCCATACATTTGTCTTTCTTCTATTCATCTGTAAAATTCTTTAAAGCTAGAAATCATGTTATACAACTTCATTATTCCATCAGAACTTAGACAGTTCTTAGAATATAAGAGATACAGTAAAACAAATGTAGAAAAAATATAGTCGTTAGACATTTGAAGAGAATTATGAGATCAGCTCATTCACACTGAAACGTAACTCATAAGCAAAAGCACTTTTGAGGACCCACTATGTGCAATTTTGGTCCTTTGTAGCTAAATAATCTAATGAAATGGAGATAACCATTCACAGAGGTATTCACAAAATCTAGCTCAGACCAAATTAATAGCAACTGTGGCCAACATCTTAATTTTTCCCTTGCTAAATTACTATGGAGATGAATTTTATCAACTTAATCCACCCAGCTTAAACTAATGCTTCATTAAAGCATAATTTTCTCCCACAGGGAAACTTCTAAATCCAGCAGATATAAGCATGAACACCCCTGGTTTGTTTTAATTATTTTTCTTAAATGAGAAGCTGAGCACATTTTGCCAAGGATTAAATCACCTCAGGTCTCACAAATTTGGTCTTCTTATACTAAATCCATGGTCTCATCTTGCAATTCTTTTGCAAATGGAAGAAAGCCACTTCATGTCACTATGGGAAAAGCATTAATGGCCCAGGAAGGTGACAAAGGTCTGAGACAAGTCCACATCTCCCAACATTTCTGTTAAATTCAGTATTGATATCCTAAAAGGATGTGGATTACATGTCTCCTTAAATCTTTAATAGGCTTTCAAATTTGCTAGAAATAATTTTGAAAAGTTTAAACACTCAAAAGAACAAGAAACACAGACTGGGAGAAAAATACTTGCAAAAAAATTTTCTGATAAAGGACTGTTGACCAAAACATATAAAGAACCCTTAAAACTCAACAATGAGAAAATGAACAACCTAGCTTAAAATTGGTCAAGGATCTAGACACCTCATCAGAGAAGATATCCAAATGGTAAGTAAGCAGGCATATAAAAAGATGCTCAACACATATGTCATTAGAGAATTGCAAATTGAGATAATGAGCTATCACTAGACATCTATTAGAATGGCAAGAATCCAAAACAGTGACAACACCAAATGCTGGATAGATGTGGAGCAACAGGAACTCTCATTCACTACTGAGGAGAATGCCAAATAGTATAACCACTTTGGAAGACAGTTTGGAAGTTTCTGGCAAACCTAAATGTACTCACTATAGGATCCCGCAACCATGCCCCTTGGTATTTACCCAAATGAGATGTAGGTCCACACAATCATCTCTACATGATATTTATGGCAGCTTTATTTATAATTGGTAAAATTTGAAAGCAACGAAGTTGCTCTGCAGTAGGTGAATGGGTAAATAAACTGTGGTACATCCAGATAATGAGATGCTTACTGCAAAATAGAAATGAGCTATCAAGTCACAAAGACATGAACAAACATTAAGTACATGATACTAAGTGAAAGAAGACAATCTGAAAAGGCTACATATTGTACGATTTCCACTATATGACATTCTGAAAAAGACAAAACTATGGAAATAGTAAAAATATCAGAGGTTGGGTCACCTGGGTATCTCAGGGGGTTAAGCCTCCTGCTTTGGCTCAGGGCGTGATCCCAGGGTCCTGGGATCAAGTCCTGCGTTGGGGTCCCCGCAGGGAGCCTGCTTCTCCTTCTGCTTATGTCTCTGCCTCTCTTTGTGTCCTTCATGAATAAATAAACAAAATCTTAAAAAAATATATCAGGGGTTACCAACAAGGGGGAAAGATGAATGAATAGGTGGCACACGGAGCATTTTTTTTATACTGATTGAGATTGCCCTTCCACATTCTTTTTTTTTATTAATAAATTTTATTTTTTATTGGTGTTCAGTTTGCCAACATACAGAATAACACCCAGTGCTCATCCTGTCAAGTGCCCCCCTCAGTGCTTTTTTTTTTTAAGATTTTATTTATTTATTCATGAGAGACCCAGAGAGAGAGAGAGGCAGAGACACAGGCAGAAGGAGAAGCAGGCTCCATGCAGGGAGCCCGATGTGGGTCTCAATCCCAGGACTCCAGGATTACACCCTGGGCCAAAGGCAGGTGCTAACCGCTGAGCCACCCAGGCGTCCCCAGAGCACTTTTAGTACAGGGAAATTTATGTATGATACTAAAATGATGGACATATGTCACTGTACAGTTGTCAAAATCCATTGAATCTACAACACCAAGAGTGAAATCTAATGTAAATGACTTTGGGTGATAATGATGTGTCACTGCAGTTTCATCAATTGTAACAATGTACCACTTTGGTGGGGAATGTTATGCATGAGTGGGGTCAAGGAATATACAGGAAACTCTCTATACTTTCTTTTCAATTTTGCTGCAAATCTAAAATAAGTATATATTTTTTAATAATAAATTTCTTTTTTATTGGTGTTCAATTTGCCAACATACAGAATAACACCGAGTGCTCATCCCATAAAAGTTCGAATTCTTGCTAACTCTCAGAATACACTCTCCTAATATATCCAGTCCCCTTGTTTTTATTTTTAATATATCAGCTTATTCTTAATCACAAAATAATTTAGAAAATCCATCATCTTTTTGGAACTTTCAAAATGTATTTTTTAAGTGTCTACTTTTTGACCTAACAATTCCATTTGACACTATCAATCCCAGAGAAATGTTTGTACTCACACACAAGCAACGTACACAAAAGTGCCCACTGCAACATTGCTTACAGTGTAAAAAAAAATATTTTTTATTTGTATTTTAATTAACAAGGTAAAAAAATTTAAACCCAAAATATCCATCAATAGGAGAACAACTATATATGTTTCATCAATGAGATGAAACTATGTGAGATCACATAAGATAGTCAAGGCATACTGTGTCATTAAAAAAGTATCTAATTGGGATCCCTGGGTGGCGCAGCGGTTTGGCGCCTGCCTTTGGCCCAGGGCGCGATCCTGGAGACCCGGGATCGAATCCCACATGGGGCTTCCTGTGCATGGAGCCTGCTTCTCCCTCTGCCTATGTCTCTCTCTCTCTCTCTTTCTCTCTCTGTGACTATCATAAATAAATAAAAATTTTTAAAAAAGTATCTAATAAATACATATCCTACAACCTTATATCAGTAAAGGATGATACACACTGAGCAAATCTGCATAGTTTGATAGTCATCCGTATTTATGAAATGAATTGATAAAATTTTAGAAAAATAAACCCCAAATCAATATTTGTTTTTTTGCCTCTGGAAAGAAAAGTAAAATTTGGAAGAAGTTACCAAAGTAGACCTTTATTTTATCTTCATTATTAATGGTTTTTATAATAGGATATTCATGTAATTTAAAATAAAGTTTAAATCTGTTGTCCTTTACAGTTTGCTAGAAATCGTTTAAATTCTGTAATGTTGACTGTAGTCCTAGTGTTCAGAATGGGGTAGTACAGACCCAAATTACAATTTTATTTTGTTCTAGCTTTATTGGGGTATACTTGACAAAAAAGTAAGTATATTTAAGGTATACACCATGATATTTTGATATATATACACATTGTGAAATGATTACCACAACCAAGCTAATTAACATATTCATCCCCTCATATATTTACCTTTTTATGTATGTAGTGAATACTCTTAAGATCTACTTTCAGCAAATTTCAAGTATACAATAGAGTATTATTAATCACCATGCTGTATATTAGATCTCCAGAATCTATTCATCTTGTATAACTGAAACTTTGTAGCCTTAGACCTCTGATCTCCCCTTCCCCACCCTAAGTCCCTGGCAACCATTATTCTACTCCCTGCAACCATGAGTTAGCTTTCTTAGATTCCACACTTAAATGTTACCATGCAATATGTGTCTTTCTGTGCCTGGCTTATTTCACTTAGCACAATGTCCTGCATAAACTATAATTTTAAAGGAACATCAGAAAGATGGAAAAACTGGGTTGGGAGGAAAGCACTCTTATTAAAATGCTAAAAAATTTAATAACCATGATAGGAATATTGACCTCTAATAAAGCATATGTCTCATCATTGAATTATTCCCACTTTTATAGGTGTGATCAAGCATGAAAGTTTGTTTTCAATTTACTTCACAAGACCTTCTTCATATCTTTTTCTCCAAACTACACAGTGCATTATTAAGGCAATAAAATAAATCAGTTTCCACATAATTCATCATCTGAGGCACACCTAAAGAGTCAATTCAACAAGATCTTGAGAATAGTGGTAAGAGAAATAGTCTTCATATCTCTGAGTCAATGTATGCACCCAATCCAAAATGTTCCCTGCCTGGATTATTTCATTTCTCTCTTATTGTATTTAACTTCTGCCTATCCCTTAGCTCACAACTTAACCATTATCTCCTCAGGGAAGCATTACCTCACCTCCCTTTCCTTAAAACACCATCTCCCTCTTTTTTATAGCACTTAGCATTGTGGTAATTTCAAATTTCTTTGTAGTATTTTTTAATTAGCAGTTCTCTATACAATAATTTGATTGT
Source organism: Canis aureus (assembly GCF_053574225.1). Lineage (NCBI taxonomy): Eukaryota > Metazoa > Chordata > Mammalia > Carnivora > Canidae > Canis > Canis aureus. The sequence goes on from NC_135614.1 coordinate 56,311,496, forward strand.
CTGTCCTATGAGAGCCAGACAGTGTCTGTGCTCACCACTGAACCTCCCATGCCTAGCCCAGGCCTTGGCCCAATGTTGGCAATCAATAACTACTTTTTAACTAGTTAAATAAGTGACTGAATCAATGAGTAAGATGTCTATTACTGTACACAGTCACAGGAATGAGCAGTGAGTCTTGCAGTTTGTTCTCTCAACACAATTTACTAAACATGCCTTTGTTTCAAATATCAGTAACTTATTTTATTTGCTAGTCAGAATCTCCAGTTATACAAAATTTAATAATTGTATTGTAAGGTCAAGAGAAAAGGGAAATGGTCTTCTGGTATTGCTTGATTTCTCCTGTAGATATCATTTTCTTCCCCTGAGATAAATTTAAACCACTCTATAGGAATATGGCTTGACTCTCTGTCCTCAGCATCATTGGCAACAATTCTCAAAGCTGCCAATGGCAGTTGTGGACACTCACTGGAAATGACAGCAAGTTTCAACATGGCATTGACTTGCATGATGTTTTTCTAATGCTTGAGGAATTTGGTCATGTGTCAGAGTTATTCATGTTAAATGATCTATTAGGTGCCATGATCTCCAGAAAGGTCATCTGTCACGTTGTAGGCCAGAAGTGTCACCTCTGTTTAATGTGATATGAAGCAAACTCCCAGCCTAACTAGAGAGAAATTGGCATATGTCACTGCTGACTGATCAAAAGCTGAAGGTCTGAGTGCACAACCACAACTGCACAAATGAAAGCTCCCCACTTTAACCAGCACTTATATTAAACATAACAGTTTAATTCTATGATTCTATGATTTAATTGAATTTTAATAGCTGCAGTATTGTTGGCCTAAAGTAATCTTAAAGTGAGTGTAAAGTAATGCCTATAATGAGTATTGTTATGATTAAAATGAATGAAAACCTACTCTGGTGGGGGAGGGTGTGGTATGCTAAAAAAATGAAAGGAAGGAGGATTAAGTAACAATATTAAACTGAATTTGCCAAACAAGAAAGATTTTAACATAGAAAAGTCCAAGAATTTATTTGTAGTTATAACTGCATGGTATTTGCAAGGATCTCAAGTGATCCCTAAATTGGCTGAAGACAACATCATGCATAGCAAGATCTAGCTTGAAAGAAAACTCACAACATCAGTTAAACTGAAATCAAGTTCAGTGAAGTGTTCCTGAGGAGGAAGTATATAGACTCTTCAGAAAAATAGCTCAAATAGTTAATACTAGGTTAACCAAGAATGGCAATTATAACAATTATAAGGGAAAATGATATAACTTAAATATCTGTGCAAAAATTATCTGCATCCCTTATACCTGATGTATTTTGATATCACAAAAATATCAGTTGGGTTCACGCTGAGGCTTTGTCCTAAAATATTTAAAAGTAAAAGAGAAAGTGTGTGCTTTAAGCTGACATTCTATCCTTGATTTATATAATCCTTATATGTTTCCCCCTTTGTGTATTTTTCTTTATTACTGTCCAAGAAATTTTACCAATAACCTAGAAAGCTGTTAAGATGATTTCTATGGCTGAAATATAAGATGAACCCCTAAGAAAACTCACAAGTATATAAAATTTTTAAATACACTAGGGTCTTAGAGAGACCCAAATCCTCTCCCCCTTTAGACAAACTCTTGGAAAGGAAAAGCAGTTGAGTCATTTCTCCAAAACACACAATAGCTGCTAAAGCTGCCTGAGACTAGTCTCCACACTTACAGTTCTGTGTCTTTCCAATATATCATAACACCTCCCACAGCACTAAATTCTTTCAGACATGGTAAGTCTCTATAGTCTTTTGCTCAACCAGAATGACTGCTTCCTCAAACTTGAATGAGACATTAAAAGTTCCAAAGAGCATAAACCATAAAAAAAGAATTGATGAATCAATAATTTAGAAGTTTGGTACCACAAAGGATGCTATAAACAAAATAAAGGACAACCTACAGATAAGAAGACATCAATACTGGACATAACTAAAAAAGGACTGGTTTCCAGAATATATAAAGAGTTTCTATAACTCAAAAAGAAATAGAAAAGGGGGGAAAGAATGGACAATATGTGAAGAAATTCATAGATCAAGAAACCCAAATGAACAAGAGATAAAAGATGTTAAACTATACTAGAAATTAGGAAGATGTAAATTAAAACAAGGAGATAGCATCAGATTGACAGAAAAAGTTATAATCTGACAATATCAAGTATTGGTAATACTGCAGGGCTATAGGAACTTTCACATACTGTTCATAAAAGTTTAAATTGCTACTGACTTTGGACAACCACTGATGACATCAGTAAAGTTGAAAATGCTCAGACCCTACAATCCAACAACTTTATAGTAGACAAGAAGAGGGGTTGTTAACTCCCCAGGAAATATTTGGCAATGTCTAGAGACATTTTTGCTTGCACATGTGGAATTGTGCAGGGGCAGGGAAGGAGGAAGAGAGGGATACTACTGCAATGTAATGAGCAGAGGCTAGGAATACGCTAATCAGCCTATAATGCACAGGTCATTCTTACCCCTAAAGAATTATCTGTCTCAAAACGTCAATAATGTTAAGATTGGAAACTGTAGTGGGTTGAATGGTGCCCCCAAATGATTCATCTACCTGGAACTGTGAATGTGACTATTTAGGGAAAGGGTTTTTGCATATGTAACTTAAGGATTTCAGAATCAAATCATCCTGGATTATCCAAGTGGGCCACAAATTTAATGAAAAATGTTCTTATAAAAAGAGAAAACCAGAGAGCAGAGACACAGAGAAGGCCATGTGTCAGAGATAGAGATGGGAGTGAGCAGCCCCACAGGCCAAGAAGTGCCAACAGTCTCCAACAGCTGGAAAAGGCAAGAACTGAAATATCCTCCAAATAGAGGATGTGACTACCATCTTTAGGGCCTCTGCACTACAGAACTATAAGTGAAAAAATTATGTTCTTTTAAGTCAACCCACTACCCATTTGTTGTGGTAGCCCAAAGAAATGAATATGCTGTCTTAGATATATACTCAAAAGATATACTTTCATATGTATGGGAGGGAAAAGGCACCAAAGGTTGGTTATTGAAATTCATTATAGCAAAAAATTTGAAGCAGCCTGAATTTTTATCAAGAGGAAAATTGAAAAAGGTATTGAAGTACATTTAGAAGGATATATATGGAATGATACCATTTATATAAAGTTTTAAAATCTGCAAAGCAATATTATGTAATATTTAGGGATATCTAAGTGCAGCAAAAATATAACAATGTGGGCAATAAACATTGAATCTACAATAGTAATTACTCATGTTAGGGATTTGAAGAAAAAAACAGGGGGAAGAGGTACACAAGAACCTCTTTTTTTCACCTGAAATATTTAGTGTCTTCAGTTAAATAGATCTGATGAAGATCTGGCCTGATATCAGGATCTAATAAAACCAGGTATTTGGCACGTTGTAATAGTCTCCATTCTTGTCTGATTTTATCATTTAAGGTAAATTAACTATTCAATACTTTTAAGACTTGGAAATGTATGCCATGTAAAATAAATGAGAATGATGTTCAGATGGCAAGGGAGTACTGCAGAGAGAGTGGGATTATGAGGAAACGGGATACAGGTGGGGCAGTGGATCCACTCTAGGGATGGAGCCCTAATGAGTTAGCCCATCACAGCACAGATGCTTCATGTTTAATATTTTCTTCAGAGATTCTTCCTCCTTACCTCTCCCTACCTCTCTCTTCTAGTTATTTTGTTATTTGATTTCAGTTGAGAACATGCTTCTGTGACCTCCTCAGTTTTTTCCTTTTTGATTCTGGTTTAAGATTGAATCTGTGATCATTGTAAAAGAGGGTACAATGAGAATGGAGACCTCAATCTTTGTTGTTTTTTTGTTTGTTTGTTTGTTTGTTTTTAATTTATTTTTTATTGGTGTTCAATTTACTAACATACAGAATAACCCCCAGTGCCCGTCACCCATTCACTCCCACCCCCCGCCCTCCTCCCCTTCCACCACCCCTAGTTCGTTTCCCAGAGTTAGCAGTCTTTACGTTCTGTCTCCCTTTCTGATATTTCCCACACATTTCTTCCCCCTTCCCTTATATTCCCTTTCACTATTATCTTTGTTGTTTTGATCATCAACCTGGAAATGTACATCAGGGAGTTATACTCTACTAACTAGACTTCCCAGATTTGGAGGAATTACAGCTATGGTATTTTCCAAGAGAGCTCTGAGGATAACAACAGAACTGTTTTATCAGTGCTTCTGGGTCCTGGCTCTGTGGTTCCTCTGGGAATGCAAGACCAGCTGAGTAACACAAATGCATTTTATGGGCTTGGAATAGCTTGTGATTACATGCAAAGTCCATGTACAGTTTGTGATTATGGACTCAGTGAAAGTACACCAAAAGAAGAATTAGCAAAGGTATCTAATAGAAAAAATAATAATAAAAAGCTGTGCTTCTGGGGGCACCTGAGTGGCTCAGTTTGTTGGGCGTCTGACTCTTAATTTCAGCTCGAGCCATGATCTCAGGATCATGGAACTGAGCCCCTCGGCAAGCTCCATGCTCAGCAGGGAGTCTTCTCAGGATTCTTTCTCTCTCTTTTCCCTCTCCCCTGCCCCTCCCACCCTCTATCTTTCTCTTTCTCTAATAAATAAATCTTTAAACAAAACTACAACAAGAAAACACGTATGCTTCTGGTATGTGGGAAAGACTGGGGGTATGTTTTAGGAAGTGGAAATATCTAAATTACCTAACAGCCTAAAACACCTAGGCAATTGTTCAATTGTTCAATCGTCTTTCATATGGTTTCTCATAGCAAAGACTGGATTTTGGTAGCCGAATGACTGGCTTGAAATAATTAAGGAGAAAGCACTCTAACATCTGTTCCTTTGGCCATAACAATTATTATAAAAGGAACCCCTTCACTCATGAATTTTTATATTAAATTTAGCACTTCCCAATGTGAGATGTAGTGCTGTTCTTTAAAAAGAAAAAAAAAAAAAACCTCTAAATTTCCATTTTTGTAGCTCATTATCTTTCTTTGTCCACCACATATAATCTGTTCCAAGACTTCAAATTAGGAACCTATTCATAGCATTATTCTTTGTAACCTTAATGTTAACCCCAAAGTTTCTAGAGAAGTGCTATCTTTGGTCTTTGCATGCAATCTGTTCTTTCCCTAAGATCTACTCAGTGGAATAGAAATGAAATATTCATGCAGTTATCCATTTACTGTGTACTCTCACCTAGCTAAACTGGAAACTCCAAGAAGGGAGAGATGGTGCCTGATTCACCACTGTATATTAATGCCTACCATAAAGTTGGCCCCATTCTAGGTGCTTATAATGGACTCAATTACTTTCCCTCAAATTCACATATCGTGACTCTAACCCCGATATGACTATATTTAGCAATAGGGCCTTTGAGGAGGTAATTAAAATCCAATGAAATCATAAGGGTGAAACCCCAATTCAGTAGGACTGGGGTTCCTACATGAAGAAGAGATACCAGAGCTCACTCCCTCTCTGTGCTTGCACAGACTGTCACCATATGAGAACAGATCAAGAAGACAGCCATCAATAAGCCTGGAAGAAAGATCTCACCAAAAATCAACCCTTTCAGCACTTGATCTTGGACTTCTAGCCTCCAAAACCATGAAAAAAATTAATTTCTGTTTCAGCTACCCAGTGTGTTGTTCTGTTATGATAGCTTGAGATAACCAATACATTGCTCAATAATTTTTTTGCTAAATACATGGTGTTATGATGGTGATGATTATAACAAATTACAGACTGATAGAACATAAACACTAAATATGGGAAGGTAGAAGCTATTGAACCAATGTTAAGAAACTCAGATTTAGTTCCTCAAATACACAAAAATAATGCTTACCCACATATCAAAGGTATTTAAATTACATTTAACAAGCCTAGAGGCAGAACAAATTTCATTTTTGATTGGATTACTTTAAGTGGAAATATTTACTTCAATTTCTAAAACATACTTGACCTTTTTAATCCATTTTGGTGATTTATATGATTATTAAATAATAATTCAAAATTTTCATACAATCCAACAAATGTTGAGTAATTCTATGTCCAAAGTACCTTGATTGCCTGAGGCCTTTATTCACTTGAACATGGATTGAAGAGGGAATCATTAATATTTCTTTAGGACATAAGGCATTTATGTTTCTCTTATCTTTTCTCAATGCCCCCCATTCATTTGCTTCATTGTATTTATCACAATTAGAAATTCTAGATATGTGTATTTTTAAAATCTGATTCTCACAAAACATAGAGTAAATTACTCCATGAGGAGTAATCTTCTATGTACAATTTTATCATAGCATGGTATTCTCTGTGCCTAGCCATAACCACCATATAAAAGTCACTTAATAAGTATTTGTTGGGGGAAATAAATGCATTTTAGTGGAATAACTACATTTTTTACCCTTTTTATGAAACTCCAAGGGCAAATAAAAACCCTTGTCTTCATTTTAATATCTAAAACTGACCCAATAAGATCAGATACTTCTAAAGGACTATTTTGGAATTACTTGCACACCCTTAGAGCTCTAGACTACAACCACAAGCAACACAAAAACATTTTCTCTTGCCAGAGCTAAATGAATCCATCAAGGAAAATAAATGTTGCCAATGACTTCTAAACACTCTTCTGGGTGATTGGCAAAAAAAGGATAAAACTGGCCTTGCCAAGTAGACCAGTCATTCTCTCTGAATCAGCACTCAACATGGTTGACTTAGCACCCAGGAACTGTTCTCCAAAAGTCCAGGAAACAAATACACTGGCTTGATGAATGTTGAACATGTTTGCTTTTGCTATTCATTCTGACTCACAGTGACTGATGTGTGGTGCTATGAGTCATAATGAAAAATCTTAAAAATCCAATCATTGGTACCCATAATGAGCTTCCTTTAGCTAAGCCTCCTGAAATTGTAACTGAGCCAAGATCTTGCCAACATGTTCAGGTGACTGAGGTCATTATCCCATCATTTGTATTTCTGGAAGGGAGGCCCTTGAACAATGAGCTGGGGGTGTTCATAGTCTCTAAAATTAAGACTGTCGGAAATCACATTATGAAAAGCAGAAGTTCATGATATAAATATTAAGTTGGTTTAAAATTTAATAACTATACATTCTTATCTTCTAGTCATTTAGTCTGTGTATATGGGGAAGTACATTATACTCAGTGGACCTACTAATCAGCAAAGAATACCTTGGGGAGGTGCATTAAACCTTTGAAGCCATTAAGATACCATTCTGTTCATTGGAGAAGGTCATTTATGTATAGTAAGGAGCCAAGGTGCCTCTCACAGATGAGCCATCTAATCTCAACACACCCACATAAGCCTGCCCATTGCATTTTCCTAGATCAATTTCCTCTGTAGGTTTTCCTTTATTTGTCCTATTTTATTTCTCCCATTTTATAGTCACATTGTCTAATTCAAATTTAATTAAAACTTTCAATTAGGAAAAAAAAGATAGGTGTGGAGACCTCCCAGGAAACACTTCATTAATGGGAACCATTTAATAAGCAAAATATCTCACTGTGCAGACTAGATCCAAAGCTGTGGCTTCAAAGATCCAACATGCTTTTCCCAAAGCCTGGCTCAGGTTGGCCAGTGGTAACAGAATGCCTCAAAGCTACAGAGTTTGGCTTTGGCTTGAGGTGGAGGAGAGAACTGTGTTCACCTGATGATTGTGACTGATTTTGGAGTGAACCATGATCCAAATGAAAGCAAACAAAGCCAAATCTATGAAAAAACTTTTTCTGGAACTACTGGTCTACCTTCTCTGTGATTCTTTAAACTGATAAGATGTAATTCTTATCAATTCTAGGATTCTTTAAACTGATAAGATGTAATTCTTATCGATTCTAAAACCCAACAAAGAGGAAGGCAGAACCTAAAAGTCCAAGAGAGAAATTCTGGAAAATGTTATATAAACACTTGATCCAGCTGTATCTGAAGCCAAAAGACAAAAACCTAAACAAGTGTCCTTCTCTACTTTTTTTTTCTTTTTTTTTTTTTTTTGCCTCAGACCTACTGAATTGATATCTACATTCCAAAAGGATTCCTAGATGATTTGTATGCTCATTAAAGTTTCAGAAGCACTGACTGGTTTGAGCCCCCCCCCCTTTTTTTTTATTGGTGTTCAATTTACCAACATACAGAATAACCCCCAGTGCCCGTCACCCATTCACTCCCACCCCCCGCCCTCCTCCCCTTCTACCACCCCTAGTTCATTTCCCAGAGTTAGCAGTCTTTACATTATGTCTCCCTTCCTGATATTTCCCACACATTTCTTCTCCCTTCCCTTATATTCCCTTTCACTATTATTTATATTCCCCACATGAATGAGAACATATAATGTTTGTCCTTCTCCGACTGACTTACTTCACTCAGCTGGCTTGAGCCCTTTTGAGTTGCATTCCATCACTTGTAGCTAAAATACTCTTAATAAGTATAGGTATGTTCTATTGTTATCTCTGTCTTTACAAAAATGAATACTAAGACTTAGGGAAGTATAGCTATTCAAGATGATACAGGTAGTAGACAAAGGAGCTGGACTCAAAACTTGTCTTCCCTGCATCCAAATCACATGTCCTTAACTCCTGGGCCATACCTCGCTGACTCTGTTTGACACTGTTGTCAGGTAAGTCCAGAGACCAGCAAGCTGAAAACTCAAGGAAAAGTTGCAATTTAAGTCTAAAGGTAGTCTGCTGGAAGAATCCCTTCTTTTTAAAGATTGTATCTATCTATGTATCTATGTATCTATGTATCTATGTATCTATCTATCTATCTATCTATCTATTTATTTGAGAGAAAGAGTGAGAGCACAAGCAGTGGTGGGGAGGGACAGAGGGAGAAGGAGAAGGGTACTCCTTGCTTAGCAGGAAACCTGATGTGGGGCCTTTCCTCAGGACCCCAGGATCACAACCTGAGCGAAAATCAGACACTTAACCAGCTGAGCCACCCAGCACCCCATGGCAGAATTTATTCTTGCTCGGAGATGGTCAGTCTTTGTTCTATTAAGGCCTTAATTGGATAAAACTATTGGATAAACTAATTGGATAAAACTCACCCATGTTATGAAGCATAACCTATTTTACTCAAAGTCCACTAATTTAAATGTTTAGTTCATGTCAAAAAAAAAAAAAACTACCTTCACAGAAATATCCAGAATAATGTTTGACCAAATATATGGGGCAATGTGGCTTAGCCAATGTGACACATAAAATTAGTAACAACAATTTTATTGATTGATGAAAGCAATACATTTGCCTCATTGTGCAGGCTTGGCAGCTTCAATCATCTAAGAAAAGTGCAACAATAGGGTCAAACTAAAGATTGGCAGCTACCTCTTTTGCCCTGGCATAAGGTCATGCTTCAGACAGTTTTGTACACCTGCAGTTTGGCCTGAAAGCTCAGCAGAGGCCAGTCTGGCACAGTTGCTCCTACTCCGGGGTTTGCCAGGTGATGGCATGAAGGGTCTTGCCAAGACAGGCAAATGCTGCTGGTCATCAGAAACATGAAAGACAGCCTGAGAGAACAGGGCTGGCCACATAAGCTCTCACTTCTTGGTTTCTATTATAAAGGGATTATAGCCGCCCTAAAAAGAAAATGCACACTGTGTAAAACTAGACTCATACAGAGCATTTACTCAGACTCCTACCATCATTATTTACTTTGTGGTTTGGATGGCACATACTTCAAAGAAACATTGGGTTTCTCTGCATCACTCTTTAGCTTACCACCTTGGTTTTATTCAAGTCAATTTGTTTTTACGACTTAGAATAAATATCTGTCATATTCTCATGTTTACTCCTCCCTTTAGGTTTATTCTATTTTTCTAAAATATTTCCCCCATATTTGCCCTAATAGTTATTCTATTTTCCAAACAGACACACTCTGGGAAACCCATAAGTTATCTGTCCCATAGAATAAAAATCCCTATGTTAGAAGGCACCCCTGACTTACTGGAATGATGGCCTCTCCTGACTTATCACATTCATTTGCTTTTATATAGGAAGGCATGGAGTTTTAGATCTACTGTTTCTGGTGTAAAACACAACATGCCATAAGCTAGACGGGCACAATGTTATGTACAATGATGTCTCCTAGGCCTTTAAGGATACTGCTTAGTGATATCCTCTAATGGGCACCATAGGCCTGACCTCTGTAAGGAACCAGGGCACTGCAAAGATTGCGGGGTACCCTGGTCACACAGTAGACAGCCCATGGTCCAGATTCAAACCTGTGATGCCAAGTGGACAATAAGTACAATTACTGACAGATTGGCCCAAGTCCTTCCTTCCATAGATCCATAGGGGAACTCATTTGTGGATTTCTTCTTCCAATGAGAAGGATCAAATAAAACTCTCTAGATCAGGAACTAATCTCAAAAAAAAAAAAAAAAAAAAAAAAAAAGACTTTACTGCAAGGTCAATGACAGGATCCGTATCAGGCTTCCTGGACTTAGAATACTAGTGCATGAGAAAAGGGGGGATCTACTCCACCTCCAGAATCACCTACAATATTCTTGGAATGCAGAGAAACAACAGAGTTTCTCTGTCTCTCCACTTCTCAGGACATCACTAGGTTATAGTCCTCAGGAAGTAACTTTAGAAGCACTTGGATGTCACAGTCGGTTAAGTGGCCAACTCTTGATTTCGACTCAGGTCATGATCTCAGTGTCCTGGGATCAAGCCCCACATTTGACTCCATACCAAGCACAGAGTCTGTTTAAGGTTCTCTCTCTTCCGGGATCCCTGGGTGGCGCAGCGGTTTAGCGCCTGCCTTTGGCCCAGGGCGCGATCCTGGAGACCTGGGATCGAACCCCATGTCGGGATCCTGGTGTATGGAGCCTGCTTCTCCCTCTGCCTATGTCTCCGCCTCTCTCTCTCTGTCTCTCTCTGTGACTATCATAAAAAAAAAAAAATTCTCTCTCTTCCTCTCTCTCTGCCCCTCCCCCTTGCATGTTCGCTCCCCCTCTCTCAAATAAATAATCTTTTAAAAAAAGAAGTAACTTTAAGCAACCTAAAACAAAAATCTTATCAAGTCATTCCCCTGCTTTAAACTCTCAATGATTCCTAAATAACCCCAGGATTAATAATAAAAACATCAATACCAAAGGCAGACATTGTGTGCTATGGACCAGACACCGCCCTACAGGCTCTGCCTTTACCTGCTGTTCACCTGCCCTTGTAATCTACATCATAATCTATCTCACACCCATGATGAACTTCTCCACCTCCTCAAAATCCCAGGCTCCCTTTCCTCTGAGGCTTTCTGATACAATATATTCATTCATCTGCTAATACTCTGTCCCAATTCTGCCCTGGCCAAGCCCTCTCCTAATCATATCAGCTAATATAATGTCCCTACCCCCCCCCCAAGTAACTTCCCCTTCTTATATGCTTCCAGGGTATCTTCAATCTTGTTTTGTAATGTTTATCACGCATGCAATTCTTTCAGTGTCTGTCTTCTTCACTCAATTATGAACGCCACAAGGGCAGAATGACATTTGTTTTCTCGCCAACATACCCCCAATACATCACCCATTATTTTCCACATAGTATACCTTGAGAAATGTTTGATGAATGAATATATGAAAACACTCCCCTCATGACATAAAATTAACATCATTATTTCTAATATCTTCCTAATTCTCCAAAATTTGGGGCCCTTTTAGAGACTTCCCTCAAGAAGTTTCACTGCCCAATCCACCACTTGTCAATCATTTAACAGTGAGCTATCTAAATGCACTTTCCACTGGGCCTAAGGCAGTGACACTTTCCTGTATGCCTTGACCAATATCCCAGATTCAAGCCTCTCACACCATCCTCCCCAGGGACAATCCTTGAGAAGGCTCCACATGTGTCTATAACATCAAACCCAACTTGTCAAAACCCTGATGGTACTAAATGATACCATGTTAGATATATCTCTGTGTGACCCTACCAACATATTGTCCCTGGGGATGAAATTTTTATTGAGGATATACCTACCGTGTGCCAGTGCCATTAATGATAATGTTTATAACAATGGTGATAACAATGACATCAAAATTAATTTTTGAGTACCAGCTCATATTTACTCTAAAAGGATACTAATCTACTGCATCGGTGTAGTTCTATATGATTGGAGAACCACAGACATCAGAATTACCTGTGTTTATTTAAAAAACACAGATTTCTGATACATACCCCACAGAGACTGGAATGAGAATCTCTCAGAATGAGGTCCATTAAGCTCCCCTTTAATGCACCTTAAAATTTAGGAAGCATCACACTACACTAGTATTTTCACAAATTGTCTCAACTCCACCTTCTCAGCTTTTTAAACTAACCACTCTCACTCAGCATATCTTCTTTTTTATGAGAGTGAGTGAGTGAGTGAGTGAGTGAGTGGAGAGCGAGAGTGGGGGGAAAGGGTCAGAGAGAAGGACAGAAAGAATCTTTTTTTTCTTTTCTTTTTTTTTTTTTTTAGATAGAGGGAGCATGGGGAGGGAAGGACAGAGAGAGAGAGAGAGAGAAAGAGAGAGAATCTTAAGCAGGCTCCATGTCCAGCATGGAGCCATAGGGCTCTCAGTCTCATAAGCTGAGCTGAAATCAAGAATAGGATTACTCAGCTATTAGAAATGACAAATACCCACCATTTGCTTCAACGTGGATGGAACTGGAGGGTATTATGCTGAGTGAAGTAAGTCAGTCGGAGAAGGACAAACATTATATGTTCTCATTCATTTGGGGAATATAAATAATAGTGAAAGGGAAAATAAGGGAAGGGAGAAGAAATGTGTGGGAAATATCAGAAAGGGAGACAGAACATAAAGACTGCTAACTCTGGGAAACGAACTAGGGGTGGTAGAAGGGGAGGAGGGCGGGGGGTGGGAGTGAATGGGTGACGGGCACTGGGTGTTATTCTGTATGTTAGTAAATTGAACACCAATAAAAAAAAAAAATAAAAAAAATAAAAAAATAAAAAAATAAAAAAAAAAAAGAATAGGATGCTTAACCTACTGAGCCACCTAGGCTCACTATATGTTTAAAACTGGATTCTAGACCACTCTAAAAGGGATCATTTCCCCTCATTTTAGTTCCTAGAATCCATATGCAACCCCAGGTGGCCTGATAAAGGTAAGGAACTGAGAAGAAAATAACTGAAGTGTTTTCACACACATGTGTATGAATATTTATATATTCAAAGCTAAATATCTTTTAACTTTTTATTTTGAAATAGTTATAGAATCACAGGAAGTTGCAAAGAAAAAAGTCATGACAGAGCAGTGTATCTTTCATCCAGTCCCTGCCAATGTTAATACCTTATGTAACCAATTGTCCTTATTCAGATACATGTAGTCATTTATGTGTGTGTAGTTCTACATAATTTTGTCACATGTGCGGCTTTGTGTAACAACTATTTTTTTTAAGATTTTATTTATTTATTCATGAGAGACATAGAGAGGCAGAGACACAGGCAGAGGGAGAAGGAGGCTCCCTGTGGGGAGCCCGATTCAGGACTCAGTGTGGGACTCGATCCCAGGACCCCGGGATTATTACCTGAGCCAAAGGCAGATGCTCAACCACTGAGCCACCCAGGCACTTCTATGTAACAACTATTAAAATCAAGATATACTCACCACAACATTCCTTTTGTGCTATATCTTTGTAGCCACACCCCCTTCTCCCACCCTTCACTTCTCGCAAGGACTAATCTTTTTTCTATCTCTCTAATTTTGTTATTTTGAGAATGTTATATAAATGGAATCATACAGTTTGCAGCCTTTTGTAATTGGCTTTTTCATTCAGCATAGTTCCTGCAAGGTTCATCCAAGGCTTGTTGAGTTGTTGTGCATATCTATAACCCATTTCTTTTTATTTCTGATACATTTTCCACAGTATGGATAAACCATAGTTTAATTTTTCACCACTTAGAGATTACTTGGTAGTTTTCAAGCTTTGGATGAATAGTGCTGCCATGAACATGCATGGCCAATTTCCTTGTAAACATAGCTTTATTCTCTCTAGGATAAATGTGCACAAGTGTGATTGCTGAATCATAATCTAAGTCCATTTTTAGTTTTGAAGGAAACTGACAGACTATTTTCTAGAATGACTGTGCCATTTTTACATTCTCACCAACAATGTCTAAGTAATCCAGTTTTTCTACCTCCCTACCAGCCTTGGGTATTATCATAATTATGTCATCTGCAGGAAGGGATAGTTTTAGTTTTTCCTTACCAATTCACAAGGCTTTTATTTCTTTTTCTTGCCTTATTTCACTGGTAAGAACTTCCAGTAGTATGTTCAAGTAAACCACAAGAAATTAAGAGAAACAAATCAACAACAACAGAAACCAGTGAAAACAAATAGAAAACATAAAACGAATACCTGCGCCTTAACATATCAAGCATTGCTTTAACTGATCATTTAAATGATCTGAGTACATTAATTCAAAGACAAAGATTGACAGAATGGATAAAAATTCATGACCCAATTGTGCTGTCTAAAACTCGCTTCAAACATAATGACATAGGTAAGCTGAAAGTGAAAGGAGGGAAAAAAAATCAGGAAAATATTTTTTAAAGCAGAAGGGACTATATTTAATATAAGGCAAAGTAGACTTCAGGGCATAAAAATTACAAGATATAGAGAGGGATATTATATAATGATTAAAAGATCAACCCACCAAGAAGACATAGCGATGCTAAACAAGAGGATTGCAAAAACATGAAGCAAAACCTGATACAGTTGAAAGAAGAAATGGACAAATACGTAATCATAGCTAGGACCTCTACATCCTACTCTTAACAGTGAATAGAAGTATTAGGCAGAAGACATCAAGGACACAGAAGAATTTAACAATACAAACAAGATCTAATTGACATATATAGAAACTTCCGCCCAATGAGAGCATTCTTTTTTTTTCTTTTGGTTGAAATTATTATATTAGTTTGAATTGTAATATTACAGTCAATTATCTAAGAAATTTGGGTAGAAGATAAAAATCAGAGTAGATGACTTCAAAGATCCTTTCCAAAGCAAGGATTTTGACTTTATGTCACAGTTTGCTTGGTGTTTTGGTTTGGGAGATGCCTCCAAAAGGAGAATGAGCACTGGATGTTACACACAACTGATGAATTATTGAACTCTACATCTGAAATTAATGAGGTAATATATGTTGGCTAATTGACTTTAAACTAAAAAGGAAAGAAAATGAGGCTCAAGAGGTTATTGAATTAGGGCTTTTACCTAGAGCATCATCAGTAATCACTAGCCCTTTCTTTTAATAATTTTTTATTTGATTATAGTTGACAATGTTACATTTGTTTCAGGTGTACAACTGAGTGATTTGACAAATTTATACATTATGCTATGTTTGCCACAAATATAATAACTTTCTTTTCAATGCCCATGGAATATTCTCCAAGACAGACCATATCCTGGGACATAAAACAAACCTCAGGAAAAAAAGAATTTAAATCATAGACTATATTCTCTTACCATAATGAAATCAAACTAGAAACCAATAACAGAAAGACAAGAAAATCTTCAAACATGTGGAAATTAAGGAGTTTTAAAATCTCTCCTATTATATCTCTCCTTCTATATCATCTCAAGAGATAGTTGACAATAAATTGACAATAAAACAAAATTGTTCTGTCCCTCATTTATCTATATATTTGTCTTGCAATATCTGAGAATAGTAAGCAAAAAAGGGAAAGGCACATAAAAGTGAAATTACAACTTGAACTTGAAAAACTTTTTCTTACCCTCTTGTTTTAGGAAGAGTGGAGGGCACTAATGAGCCGCCAAACCTATAGCCTCGGCCTGAGCTATGCCTGCAGACTCCTAAGTAATTCAGGATTTTCAATTTACTCAGCTGAGATTTTAGGCATCAGCGGTAAACCTGGCCTTCTCCTCAGCTGCCTACTTCCTTCTGACAACACACAACCTTCAGGCACATAAAGCAAGGGAGGAATGGGTCCACCGGGCAGTGGTGTGATGATCAGCAATCAGGCGTAATTTCAGTAGAAAATTGTATTCTTCCCTTTTTCAGAGAGGAGAAGTAGTGCATGAATCCAGCAGAAATGGTTTACTCCTGCCCCTTGAAAACTTGGGCCCGGTTAGTCAAGACTTCAATCTGTTCTACTTAAATTAAAGGGCTTCTGAGTGACTTTAATCAAAACACTGATGGACAGCGAAAGAGCCCAGACAGCAGTGCCCTTTCACTCAGGTCTCAGAGCTGAAGGAGAGAAGCCAGTGAAAACAAGACTGCGGTGTTTATAGAGGTGAGACTGACAAAAGCAGGGCAAGTGAGGTTTCAATTGTTTCTTCCTACATGGTGTCGAGGCAGTCAAACACACCGCAGTTGCAAGAGCTCCCATTTTGTTTGCAAACACAGATGGTGCCTCTAACCTTGGCTTCTTTAATCAGTATTTATGTCCCATTGGCTCTTATATGGAAAACAGCTACCTGGCTCTAACTAACAGTTACACTTTCATGGAAAGACAAGTGACATTTTTACTATTTAAATGCATTATTCTGCCCTTCAATGGCTCCTTGATACTCTTGGAATAAAGTTGAAACTCCTTACTGTGCCTTGGAGACAATCCCATGAGCCGCCCACACCTACTATGTACTTTCAGCCTCATCTCTCACCAACCTTCTCTGTTCTCTACAGCAGTCAGAATGAATTTCTGCCAGTCCCTCCACTGCATCATGTCCTTTTTACCCCTTGGCCTTTGCCTATTTTGTTCTACTTAGCACACACTTCTGCCTCTACCTGGTTAACTCTTACTCACACTGTAAGTTATGAGGGCAAGGTTTTGGTGGCCGTGTTACATAGTGTAAGCACCATCAGTAATAAGCCTGACTCCCAGATGCTAACTCAGAGAGGGAGAGACAGAGTATAAAAAAATCCTAGGAAGGGAAAACCATTGCAGAAGGTCCTCCAGTATTAAAAACCCAAGAAATGTGCTTTAGGCTTTGGATTGAGTGCTTTCAGTGGCATCCAATGGATAAAGAGGATTGAGATATATTTAGTTGCAAACTGAGCTAGATCTTTCTAGAATTTTTTTTAAAGATTTTATTTATTTATTCATGAAGGAGAGAGAGAGAGAGAGAGGCACAGAGACACAGGCAGAGGGAGAAGCAGGATCCATCCAGGGAGCCCGACGTGGGACTCAATCCCAGGTCGCCAGGATCAGGCCATGGGCTGAAGGCAGTGCTAACCAGCTGAGCCACCCGGGCTGCCCTCTAGGATGTTTTCTAATGCAGAGTCTAAGATTCCAACATCTTCAATGTTTTCCAAATTCTAGCTTCAGCAACTGTGTGCATACTCTAAAGAATTACATTTATGTTGACCTTTATCAATAAGCCAGTGTGCCCCATTACAATCAAAATGCATTCTGAATGGCTTCATGGCAATATCTGTGGCTGCTAGCAGATGAAGAAGCTACAGAATAATCTGTGCCCCCTTCCAAGAAATGAATTCAGAGGAAAAAACAGCCTCAGAGATTTGAGGATGGTTCTTATCGGGATGGGACTGGAGCACCTAGATTTTCTAGTGGAGAGAAGAATCATAGAACTTGCCTTTTTTTTTTTTCTTCACAGCCTTGGACTTGAGACTTCCCTTTTGCACCTCAAAATCTGAGGAAGGCCCCAGATAGACTTCATATTTCTTTCCATCCCCAACATTCTATGACTAAAACATTAACTTGGTCCAATAACTTGCTTTCCAAGTGTGCCCCTAGAAAAGATAAACTAAAGAGAAACTACCAGAAGAATATCCAAGCAAAGATGTAATTTGCCTTTGGGTAGACAGAAAGTTACTGTTCAAAGAACAATTTTCCATTTTCTCCCCAAGTGGCTCTCCACAAGAGCCACACTTATGTTTCATTAAGGCTTTGGGTCAGATGCAGACAGAATAGAAGCTATCCCTTGTTTACCTGTGGCCTTCTTCACATAAGAGCTTAGGAAGAATATTGACCTTGAGATCTCTAGACAGTTTACCACCTTATCTAGAATAAAATAAATGAACTGAATTTATGCTCTGTAAAATTTCATGTTAGCACATAGGTAAAGATGGAAGCAAAATTACTTACAGATTGTTAAACCAGAAAATCTTCAATAACCAAAGAAAAACAATGTTTTAAAGTTTTTTAAACTCAGCATCACGCTGGATAAAAGGCTACTAGCCAGTGTCTGAAAATTCAATACTTCTGACTTGTAATAATGTATCTGGATCTTTCTGTTGGCCCGAGGTGTGCAAATGAGCATCAATCAATTTGCATTTCTACCACCGAGACACTGAGATATCTGTAGGTGTATCAGAAGATACCTTGATAGATTGTATAGATTAGCTCCACTTCTCCACATAAGGTCCATGAGGGAACCATCTATGAGTTGTAACAGCACTGGCTGGGATCACCTTAATCATCTCTTCCCATGTGAAAATGAAAATCACCTGAGAAATCGAACATGTTGGAAAAAAAAAGGGAGAGAAGGAATGGGGGGGCAGAGTATCTAAATGCCGCCGGGATACTCATATAGTCTCCTGTTTATTTTAATTGAATGGTTTGTGTCTTCAGACCATCTCATTATTCTCCCCAGAGCAGAAACGTTGAATGAAGGCACAAACCTCATTAACCTTTAAATACTGAAATCAATAATCTGCAATACATCTAAGCTAATTTGTTGTCAATACATCCCTCAAAATGTTGTGTTTTGTAGCTGGGGACATTGAGAGGTATGGTAAGAACTACCATGTACACATCAAGATGATATCTGGGATTCGCCCTGTTGGTTTTTAGTGTGAAATAGTTATTGACATTTACATATAGCATGGTTTTCCAAGGGAGTTAATATCTGTTCTTTTAGTCAAGAACACACTTGGACCTTTTCTTTTTCCATAATTCTAATAAATGACATGAATAATAAGAGATAGGCATTCCTTCTCATAAATCCGCCCTGTAAAGTAGAGTTGTGATCCATACTGAGGAAGTAGGAAGAGGTTCCTTGAGCTACAAATTGGCTTTATTCACTTAGTGACTAATGCATAGTAGGCACCAAAAATCATGTGTTGAAAAAATGTATAATGGCCCTGACCTGACTTTTCAGAGCCAACTTTTTCTCGCTATATGTGTCTTACATGTGTTATGTATGCATGTGTGTATATACACATTCATTACACCCACATACACATTGTATTTGTAAAATATCTCAGCAAGAGTATAAGACACTTGCCTGTTTATCTTGCAAAAGCAAAAAATGGACAATAAAGTACTTACCAGTAACAGAGAAATGAATGGGAAGCAGGGTGACAGGAAACAAAAAGGACCAGAAATCTGTATGTCCATGAAAACTCCAAGAGAGCACCCTCTTTATGTGTTCACCACTAAGTCCTCAGTACATGAAACAGTACCTAGGATAAAGCCAGGGCTCAGCAAGTGTTTGATGGTTATATGGATATATGTATGGGTACAGAAGAGGATGAAGGAATAGTCAGCACAAATAGGAAAAAGGAGAGTAGGTGTAAGTTTTCTGTGAACGGCCTCCATGGAGATCAGAGTACTTAGACACTAAAGCAACAACACCAATCCTGTGCACACATAAAATAAGACCAGCCATCCAATTGACTGTGTCCCATGTTTTTGGATGAGCCTCTTCCCAGCCAGAAGACTTTTGGTTTGGTGCAGTGCATCCAAGCCACAATGTCCAAATGGGAAAGAGCAGGTCCTCATCATGCTGTCTCATCTCACTGACATCACTTCTACAACAAACTGAACCACTTCATGTATCTCACTACTGAGCCCTCTGACCACCAGATTCTACTGATGTACTCTGAAGGAGAGAAGCCACCCCATTGCTTTAGCATCAAAGGGCAGCTAAACATGCCCTCTAATTCAGTAACTGCAGGTCCAATGGCAGCCATTTAATTAGGTGCTGCTTATAGTGTTGGCTTCACCCCCAGCCCACTAGACTTGTTGTACATTAGGCTTTGTTACTTAAGGAGCCAAAATCTGCTCCCAGGTAAGGGAAGCAAAAAAGGTAGAAATTGTTGTATCAATTTCAGATTTCCATCAAATAGCATACCATTGCTCAGGTGGACCTGTTCAGTAAAAAACCTTTAAAAGGGGACACCTGGATGGCTCAGTGGTTGGGCGCCTGCCTTGAGCTCGGGTCATGATCCTGGGATCCAGGATTGAGTCCCGCATCGAGCTCCCTGCCTGCTTCTCCCTCTGCCTGTGTCTCTGCCTCTCTCTCTCTCAGTCTGTGTCTCATGAATAAATAAATAAATCTTTAAAAAAAAAAAAACCTTTAAAAGACTATTTCTCAAAAGTGTCAACCTGACCACATGCATAGCAATCACCTAGATGGCAATTAACAATTCAGATGCCCAGGCTCCACTGTCAGCAATTCAGGCAATGGATCTAGTGTAGGGCCAAGAAGTGTGCATTAACAAGCACCCTCAAAAAATCACAAGCCCACTATAGAGATCCCCTAATTCAAAACAAATATCCTTCCTACTCCATAAAAATCTCACACACACCTGGTTTTTACTGACATTGGAAGGAAGGGTGTTCTTTGGATAGGGTAGTCAAGAAAACGCATTAGGTCAATATGTGTTTGTTGTGTTATCTGCTGTGTGATGGGCAGTAAAAAGTGATAGGTAAGCTGTGTCCTCCAGCGTGAGGCCACCAGAATTTGAACCCCAGCTCTTCCACTTACTAACCATGTCAACTTGGGCATGTTAATCCTTTCACACTATACTTCCCTGTTTGTCAGTTGGGGATGGTATCCATAGCACCTGTGCCACAGGGTTGTTAGGATTCAGTTAAGACACATGGACTGTTCAGAACAGAGCACGGCCCAGGGTAAGTGCCCCCTAGGAGCTTACCATTATTCCTGTGTCATGGGAACTGAGGGTAATCTGTGAAAAGAGAGGCATATCCCTGCCCTTTTCATGCTTAGAAACAACAGGGAAATGGCACAATCCCAGTTTAACAAGGTACTAACTAAATGCAAGTCTGAGAACACAGAGGAGATTACCAGTGGATATCAGAAAGTACACAGTCCCAACAAGAGTGTCAGGATAGTCACCGGAGGCAAGAAGTGTTGGGGAAAGCTGTGGGGTAGCAAGAAATGGGCTCCGTGAGTCTCAAGATCAAGACGGTAGTAACTTTCCTGCCTCCACACAAAACTACCGTAAACTGAGGCAGACACTTCCCCTTTCTGAATCTCAGCTGCCTCACATATAAACTACGGGGACTAGCCAGGATGATTCCACAGGTCCTGGTAGTGATGGCAGAGCCGTGGGACAGTAACGGGCAAGCTCTGCAGAGACCAGGCACCAGATTCATTCTGTGACAGCCAGAAGCACCATCCTGGAGGAAGGGCAAAGGAGGGGAGACCAAGAGAAGGGGGGCACCCCAGGATCAAAATCAAGCTTCCTCTTGACAAATTTTTCCTCACCTCCACACTATGGATACAGTGCTTTTGGTCAAAAGCATTCTTCTCAGAAACTGCATGTCTGGGCAGCCCGGGTGGCTCAGAGGTTTAGCGCCACCTTCAGCCCAGGGCCTGATGCTGGAATCCCGGGATCGAGTCCCACTCCGGGCTCCCTGCGTGGAGCCTGCTTCTCCCTCTGCCTGTGTCTCTGCCTCTCTCTCTCTCTCTCTCTCTCTCTCTGTCTGTCATGAATAAATAAATAAAATCTTTTTAAAAAATAAAGAAAAATAAAAAGAAACTGCACGTCTTAGGAAGGTTTCCCCCCATGTGATACAAAGTATCAGGTTTATTGTTGGGGTCTGTGCAAACAGAGAAATGCATGTTTTCACACTCCCATTAGTCATGGAAAATTAGTTGAGAATCAAAGGGAGGGAAAGGAGAGATGAAGGGGAATGGAGTCCAAAGATGACGAGGGGGCGAGGGGTTTGGAGCGCAGGGAATACAAGGAGATCAATCAGCCAGAATGGAAGGGAGGGTTGCAGAATTGCAATTCAGTAGCTCACTCGGCTGTGCTCTCTCTGCGCCTGTCTGCCCTTCTCTCCCCACACCCCTCAACTTTGACTCTATTCTAACTATATCACAAAGGCTCTCAGCAGTTTCATCACTCCTCATGTATTTCCTGAGTAGCAATAATAGATGAATGACAAGAACTACCAACCTACTTCCAAGGTAAAGATTGGAAACTGCCTTCATGTAAGTGAGAAAAATTTTTAGATTAACCTGTCTGCCTACATGAACTCTTTTTTTTTTTCCCTGTTGTAAACATTACCTCGAGCTGGAAAGAGAAAACTAAGAGTAGAAATATGGAGTGTTAAGAGCGTGCCTCATTTTGCAGATGGAAAGGAGGAGGCCCCCAAAGAGCCATGACCTGCACAGAGTCACAGGTAAGGAAATGGCAGGGCTGAGAGATGTACACAAGTCATCTGTCAACTAGCCCTAGTGAGACATAGTCACAAGGACAGAAGGAAGCATTTTACATTTTAACAGTTATATAGATATCACAATACGTATTAGTAAAATTAGTATATTGGATCTAAGATTTGGGGACATTACTGCTTAGGGCAGAGCTAAATTATGTAACAATGTTTATAATATGAATCAATTTGAGGGACAATATTAGGTATGTAATGGAACCATTGATATGTATGTAACTTACGGCTCCTGACCAGATCTTAAATTATTGAGGGAAACCACATTTCTAGACCTTCAGTTCGGGGGAGGGGGTGAGAAAGATCAACAAATCCAGTCAGCCACCTGGCAAACCTCTGAAAAGTCAAACAACTCAATTCCAGCACCTCCTCCCTTTCCCTGAGTAAGCTGGGGAAATGAGAGTTGGGTGTTCAAAGGACTCAGACAAGCATAATATTATATATACACTCGACATCCATCTCCTGTATGAAACCTCATTGTTCCTGTGTAACAAAAAGTAAATATTTACCGTGAGCCAGGAGAGGTAGGGAATGATCAGCATTCAGGCCATCAATCACTGTGAGCTGTGCTCCCATTTTAATAACCTCATAAGGGAGGGCAGGCAAGGACGGCAAAGACTGGCCAGGAGATAAGAGTTTGTCAGAGGAGTCAAATCACTGGAAGTGCAAGAATATAAGGTGAGCTATTCATGCGTGGGGATTGCAAAGGCCCCCAAAGATGGGTTTATGAAGTTGAGGTAGGAAGGTAGAGTGGTTAAGAGCACAATCTCTGTAGCAGGAGTGCTTGCTCCTCCACTTACCAGCTATAAGAGCTTGGGCAAGACGGCCTCAGCTATGCCTATAAAGGAGGGATAATAGCAACATCCACTTCATGAGGTTCTGTGAGGATCAAATGAGTCAATACAGGCAAAGTATTTATAACAGTAGGGGGAGCATAGAATGTGCTCAATAAATTTTCGTAGGGGTGTTGGGAGCCTCTCTTGGCTGCAAGAAGATGGCTCGAGGGTGGTACCCAATCTGTTAGCTATGGTGCATTCCACTGTCCAGGAATTCAATCAGCTGATTTAGAATGCATGTACTTGTCCAAGCCTGCACAGCCAGTGATAGGCAGAGCTAGGATCTGAACCTAAGCCATCCAGCTCCCTCCAGGCTCCATGGATTAATTATTATGCATGCCACCTGTCTTAAGAGAACAAGCGATCACATGCAGTTGTTTTTTTTTTCCTTTTGTTTTGTTTTGTTTACTCTTTCTTTTCCTGCTATTTACTTCTCTGCCTAGTAGGTATGGGAACTGACGGATTCTCCACAGGAAAGAAAAAGTGCCCAAGTGAGAATAAGAGCACCAAACAAGGATTGGAAAACTTATCCTATAGTTTCAAGTGGAATGGTTGAAGGAACTGGAGATGATTAAGCTGGGGGGGGGGGTGAGCAGGGAGTATTTGGGGAGAAAATAAATCTTTGTATGCTGAGGAGAGCTATGGTGAAGAAGGAAGCACAGCCTGTTTGACCATGGAGTCAGACAGAGCCCTAGTTCCATTGAGCAAGAGGTTATAAGGAGACAGATAACAGTCCAGTTTAAGTAAGAACATTTTGGAAGATACCACATAGTGGCTGAAAACTTAAATTTAATCAGACAAATCCCAGACACCCTCCCCCTTCCAACAGTTGAGGAATTTTTCTGTATTTGTGACCTTAGACATAGGCCATAGACCTATATCTTAGACCTTAGATATAGCCTCTCTCACTAAGCCCTCATTTCTTTATCTAATATGGAGGAGGGCTTAGTAGTACCCACCTCATAAGGCCAATGTTAGGTTTCAATGAGACAAAGCTTGTGAAAAGGCTTGCACAATGCCTGGCTTATCGGAGCCCCTCAAGACATGTTGGCTGTAAAGCTACTCTAGATTATGAGTGAACATAAATATTGCTCTGAGTAAAGATAACTAATTCTTTGTATTTTATTCTTTCTAGAGACTTTCATGTTTAAAATATTTCTAGAAGATCATTCATCCATCCATCCATCCTTTCATCCATTTAGCAGAGGTCTGCTGAACACTAAGTGTGAAGATCTGAAGACAGAGTTGGAAACTCAAGAGCAACAGCTCACTTACTTTCCAGGGAAGGAGGTAAACATGGAAATGATGACTCAGTTAATTAACTATAGTTTTGTGCTGTAAGGATTAATGCCCAAGGTGCCATCAGAACACTTAGAGGAAATGATCTAGACACAGGGAGAACATGACGAACTTACAAGAAAAGTGAGTTGGGAGCTAAGTCACCTCAATGTGATTCTGTGATATATGGCCCAAAAAGCTCTGGGTGAGCCACAGAAGAGGCATCCCAGCCATGTCTGACCCAGAAAAGCTTCACAAACAATGGCATTTGAGCTATGTCATGAAGAATGAGGAGCACTTTCCCAGGAAGAGAAAAGAAAAAGGACTTTTTGTCATACAGGACTTTATAGAGACTTGCAGATAATCCCAGATCAGAGGCTCAGGTACTATTACTTTTGTTATGAGTGAAAAGTTACTAGCAAAAATTAAGGGTAATATCTATTCTTTAGAGATTTTCACTACAGTGTTACGTATCAGGGAAAACTAGAAATAATCATGACAAATAACTGTCCAACAGTTGAGGAATTTTAAGCTAAATTAAGTCCAACAGAATTTTCTCTACAATACTACAAGTATATTAACTGTCATATTCTTTAAGAGCCTGTAATAACATGGGAAATCTTACTTGAGATACTAAGGCAAAATAGGGAGACATAAAATCATAGTTATAATGTGAGCTATAATATAATGTGAGTTATAATGCGACAACCATATTATTTAAACCTCCAAAAATCATACTTTTAGAAGTAATGAATACATTTATGACGTTGATTGTGGTGATGTCTTACCCATGTAAACTTAACCTCTACATTCATCAGGTTGTATACATTAAATAAGTTTATCTTTTTGCACATCACACATTTCAATAAAGTAGCTTTAAAATGCAACTAAAAATACAAAATTATAGTGAAAAATGAAAACAGAAATAAATACAGGAAAACTCATGTCAAGTTTTTCTAGATACAGCAAATTTGATATTTTTTCAACTGGTATGTATTAAGTTTTAAGAAGAATGTGTTCTTAATTTTGTTGATAATAATAATAAATACATTTTTCTTTTTTAAAAAAAAAAGATTTATCTATTTATTTTAAAGGGGGCAGGGCAGAGAGAGAGAGGGAGAAAGAGTCCTAAGCAGACTCCAAACATGTGGAGACACAGGGCTTGATCTCACAACCCTGAGATCACGACCAGAGCCTAAACCAAGAGCTGGATGCTCAACCAACTGTACCACTCAGGCACCCTGTCCTTTCTTTCCTTTTGGAGGGAAGTTCCTCTGATCCACTTTACCTGACAAGAAAATCTCCCAGCCAATATCATTTCTACTGCTGAGGTAAAGCCTGGCAGTCACTCTTTATTCACTCCTTACCATTTGAATATTTCTTTAGAATGAAAAAGAAATGGTCTTTGAAGCACAGAGGTAGCTGTAGCACGTTATTTTTCAGGTTCTTGCTCTTTATCTGTTCTAACTCGGCGGAGCTTTCTGCCACGTGGTCAGAGAAATACTTGATGCCACCCACACTGGAGGCCTGGCCTGTGCTCCCCATGGAGCTGATGCACATCTTCCACGTGGACTTCTCGTGGACCTTGAAGCTGGAGAAAGACAGGCTGCACTGCAGGTCGATAATGTATTTTGAAGGATCACCAATTAAACCACTTAATCTTGAAGTGATTTATGTGAGCAGCTATAACTTCACTGGCATGACACCAAAGGGGTACAACACAAGGCAGACAGGTTCTGACTAAAGAAGAAAGCTCATTTTGGAGAAGAGGTAAAGAAAAAAATACATGAAATGATCCAGGGTAATAGATCTCCAGGAAAGAAAGTGGACATCAATGAAGTAACAAAATAAAAAGAAACAGAAAATACAACCCATTAGTTTGGCCACTTTGGCTCAGGTTCCCAACCCTACATAGGTTCTTCAGCCCTTCTATCAGGTCTGCCCAGTCATGTGTTTTGGCCTGCCCACCCATCTCTTTGTGTTTATTCCTTCTTGTGTGTGTTCCTTCTTCGTTTTCTCATATATTAAATGCAGGTAATCACTGAACTTCCTTAACAAGGAACTGATTTATACCAGTAGTGTTTGGAAGTCTTTGCAATCACAAACTGCTCTGCCAATCCAGGATGAGAACATATAAGCTTCCAAGGAATCAGCTGTCATTCAAGGCAGGAGGTCAAACAATCACCAGCATGGATGTGTTTCTCATCTGGGGACTTTTGATGATCTTCTGAGCCAGGGCTCCAAATCAATAGAGGTTGAGAAGATCTGCTCACAATCAAGGTCAGTAAAATTCACTAACAGTTAGCCACCCTTAGTGAAAGAAAGTCACTCACTGAAAGAGATGGAAGCTTTACCAAACTGATGGTTTGACTGTCAGCAGTCATTCCGACTCTGAGTGATATTGTCAAGAGATGGCAACCATGCCTTCTATGTCCACATTTGTATGTGCTTGACAGAGTCAACATCATAGTAAGAAGACAATCACCCATACACCACTCTAGTGCTACATATCTCCATAATCTTCCTACTGCCTATTTTATAGTACTTCTGTAGTCTGCAGAAATGCTTGTTTGAGATGTTTGTGTGCATGTAGCTGCACATTCGTATGTGTTTCAATTCAACATGTTAATTTACCAGCACTGTGCTAAGCACAGTACAGGGGGAAAAGGGGATATTTTCTGGACATCCCTCCTTAGATGTCCCATCTCAGAGTCAACATTGCAAAAGTGGGACTCAACTTCCAACAAAACCTCTTACCTGCCCCCAAACACATGCCAACTCAGGGTATCCTTCTGTGAATGGCATCACTATTTGTGCAGTCACCCAACCCAAAAACCTGAAAGCTACCTTCTCCTGCTCCGTCTCCCTCATGCCCACATCCCTTTCTCTCCTACATATTTATACTCAATCCATCTCTCTCCACCTCTAATTACCACTACCACCTTAGCTCAGATCTTTGCCAGTGATCACCTAGTGGAACTTACCAGCTCCAAATTCTCTTCACAACAACCAAAGGAATACTTCTGTTCAAAGTGCTTTGCCTGGTTCCTATTGTGCTCAAGATAATGGATCAAACCCAGGGTTTTACAAGGCTCTTCATGAATATTTTTTGTATCTTCCGCCACATCTCAAAGCACCCCCCTTTTTCCTCTAGACACCTGGGCATCCTTCAGGTCTGTAAAAACACTAAGCTCTCTCACACCTTGGGGTCTTTGCATATGCTGTACTTTTCCTAGAAACTTCTTGCCTCTAGATAATCACTCTAAAGAAAATCTTGCTTTGACCTCAGAAACTGAGTTAGAGGGCAGCTCAGGTGACTCAGCAGTTTCGCCTTTGGCCCAGGGCGTAATCCTGGAGACCTGGGATTGGGTCCCACGTCAGGCTCCCTGCATGTAGCCTGCTTCTCCCTCTGCCTTGTCTCTGCCTCTGTCTCTCTCTGTGTCTCTCATGAATAAATAAATAAAATCTTTAAAAAAAAAAAGAAACTGAGTTAGAATTCCTTAATATGTGATCCTATAGTATCACTCTTGACTACAAATACATGTTCAACTGACTTTTTCCTAACAGGTTAGAAATTGAGTATTCCTTATTTCTGTATGTGTAATGCATTTAAAAAAAAAAAACTAGGGAGGCACTAAATAAATATTTGTTGAATGAACAAAGTGAAGAAATAAAAATTGCTTGAGGTCAGAGAATAATAAGAAGAAAAAGACCACCTACTCACCATCCTACCAAATCCTTGATGAAACCAATGCTGATACTCCCTCATACTTCCCAATACAGTTGACCTCATATGGTTTCTGATTACTGGCTCTCCTATTATTACTAATAGGAGAGACTAATTACTAATTTTTTGTCACCTCCACTTTCCAAATTAGAGACTAAGTAAGTAAGTTTGATGCTTTCAGGGGCAGCTCATCCTTCAGAAAATTACCACAATCTAATCCAACACTGAGTCCTCATCTTCATCCTTCATCCCATACTCATTAAGAATTTTACTGGATGAATTGTGCTACATTATTGGATTAGAATCTTTTATTTTACTCTCAGGTAATTAAACTTCCAAGCCTGACCACAAATGCTTTATCAGAAAAGAAGCACCTCAGGAGAACTTTTCTTAAGCAAGATGGAATAGCAAAGCACTTTCTACTCTAAAATTATACTGCAAACTGTGTTTGTCTTCTGGTTTTGGGAAGTACTCCAACATCAGACCAGCTATACCTTGGCCATGGAGAGGCTAGCTTGGAAGGACCCTGGACATACCAGAGCCTCTCTGGGTACAGTCCCTGTGTGTCTACAGTGACATCAAAATAGAAACTGAGAGTAAGCACTCAGAAACATATATATCAAGTTAACATTGCCTCAATATTTTCATTGAATTTGATGGAAGTATCAGTCTATAACAAATAGAAATTCACAGAAAAAAAATATCATTATAAATACTTTGGGAAGTACTGGGATAAAAAAGGATGAATTCGCGAGAAATGTCTTCTATAAGTTCTCTCAATCTTTTACAAGAATCTGTGTGTTCCTTAGTTAGCCATGCTCCTAGTAACAGCAGTTCTATAAGAACCTGATTTGGCCAATTTAGGATAACTCAAAGAATCAAAAATATTGATGGCATAAGAAGATCTAATCTCTTTCACAAATGTAATTGTCTCAGGCTACTCTGCCTAATGATCTAATATCATGTAGTGACGCTCATGATAGTTAATAGCTGTGAAGCACCACTATGTAATGCCAGGCCATTTAAATTATTTATGTGTATTATTTAATTTTCAGAATTCCTTAGTTATATTACTGTAATTTTCATTTTAAAGACCAGAAAGGGCACTTCCAGGCACTTGGACTCCTCGCAGCCAGCTCTGCAGACCTCAGCCCCCAGCGCACAGTGTAATATCCTTAAGTTTCATCCATGCTACAACATGTGACAAGATTTCCTTCCTTGTTAAGGCTGAATAATATAACATTATTCTTTGACTCTGCATATATAGATAACTCTCTGTTCCTGGCTCTTCAACTTCAAGATAACTTTCAAATCATCCTGAAAACCTACGAATTTGACCTGAGATTTAAAGAGAGAACAGCTGGAATGCTACAGAGAGAAGAGTTTGAGCTTCTAACAAGTACAACTCTTTTTTAGCCACTCTGCACTGAGCATTTATGACTAGGAAGAAGAACTCACCACAAAAGAAAGAATCAGAAACAGTATTCTGCCAGAGAGTTATAGAATTTCGATTACAATTCGATGTCAGAAAACAAATTCAGAAGCACAATTATAAAACTACTGGTGGCTCTAGAAAAAAGCATAAAGGATTCAAGAGACTTCATGACTGCAGAATTTAGATCTAATTGGGTCGAAATTAAAAATCAATTAAATGAGATGCAATCCAAACTGGAGGTCCTAACACAAGGTGGTAGAAGAAAGAGTGAGTGACATAGAAAACAAGTTGATGGCAAGGAAGGAAGTTTAGGAAAAAAGAGAAAAACAATTAAAAGACCATCAGGAAAGGTTAAGGGAAATAAATGACAGCCTCAGAAGGAAAAATCTACATTTAATTGGGGTTACAGAGGGCGCCAAAAAGGACAGAGGACCAGAAAGCATATTTGAACAAATAATAGTGGAGAACTTCCCTAATTTGGGGAGGAAAACAGGCATTCAGATCCAGGAGATAGAGAGATCCCCCCCTAAAATCAATAAAAACTGTTCAACACCTCGACATTTAATAGTGAAACTTGCAAATTCCAAAGATAAAGAGAAAATCCTTAAAGCAGCAAGAGACAAGAGATCCCTAACTTATATGGGGAAAAATATTAGATTAACAGCAGACCTCTCCATAGAGACCTGGCAGGCCAGAAAGGGCTCAATATTCGGGGTCCTAAATGAGAAGAATATGCAGCCAAGAATATTTTACCCAGCAAGGCTCTCATTCAGAATAGAAGGAGAGATAAAGAGCTTCCAAGAGAGGCAGAAACTGAAAGAATATGTGACCACCAAACCAGCTCTGCAAGAAATATTAAGGGAGACTCCGTAAAAGAAAGAGGAAGCCCAAAGAAATAATCCACAAAAACGGGGACTGAATAGGTATTATGATAACACTAAATTCATATCTTTCAATAGTAACTCTGAACGTGAATGGGCCTAATGATCCCATCAAAAGACACAGGGTTTCAGACTGGATAAAAAAGCAAGACCCATATATTTGCTGTATATAAGAGATTCATTTTAGACCTAAGGACACCTCCAGCCTGAAAATGAAAGGTTAGAGAACCATTTACCATTCAAATGGTCCTCAAAAGAAAGCAGGGGTAGCCATCCTTATATCAGATAAATTAAAGTTTATCCCAAAGATTGCAGTAAGAGATGAAGAGGGAAAGTATATCATACTTAAAGAATCTATCCAACAAGAGGACCTAACAATCATGAATATTTATGCCCCTAATGTGGGAGCTGCCAAGTATATCAATCAATTAATAACCAAAGAAAAGATATACGTAGATAAAATACACCAATATTGGGAGACTTCAATACAGGGCTTTCGCAAATGACAGATATTCTAAGTACAACATCACAAAAGAAACAAGAGCTTTAAATGATACATGGGACCAGATGGATTTCACAGATATATACAGAACTTTGCATCCAAATTCATATTCTACTCAAGTGCACATAGAACTTTCTCCAGAATAGACCACATACCAGGTCACAAATCAGGTCTCAACCAATACCAAAAGATTGGGACTGCTACCTGCATATTTTCAGACCATAATGCTTTGAAATTCAAATTAGAATGCAATCACAAGAAGAAATTTGGAAGAAACTCAAACACGTGGTGGTTAAAGAGCACCATGCTAAAAGATGAATGGGTCAACCAGTAAATTAGAGAAGAATTTAAAAAAGATTCATGTAAACTAATGAGAATGAAGATACAACCATTCAAAATCTTTGGGATACAGCAAAAGCAGTCCTGAGGGGGAAATACATTACAATATAAGCATCCCTCAAAAAATTGGAAAAAACTCAAATACACGAGCTAACATGCACATAAAGGAGCTGGAGAACATCAAATAAAGCCTACATCAAGCAAAAGAACACAGTTAATAAAGATTCAAGCAGAACTCAATGAAATAGAGACCAGAAGAACTGTAGAACAGATCAACAAAACCAGGAATGGTTCTCTGAAAGAATTAATAAGATAGATAAACCATTAGCCAGACTTGTTTAAAAAAAAAAAGAGAGAAAGGACTCAAATTAATAATCACGAATGAAAAGGGAGGGATGACCACTAATACCAAGGAAATACAAACGATTTTTAAAACATATAATGAGCAGCTATATGCCAATAAATTAGGCAATCTAGAAGAAATGGATGCATTTCTGGAAAACCACAAACTACCAAAACCGGAACAGGAAGAAATAGAAAACCTGAACAGGCCAATAACGAGGGAGGAAATTGAAGCAGTCATCAAAAACCTCCCACAACACAAAAGTCCAGGGTCAGATGGCTTCCCAGGGGAATTCTATCAAAAGTTTTTTTTTAATAATAAATTTATTTATTATTGGTGTTCAATTTGCCAACATACAGAATAACACCCAGTGCTCATCCCATCAAGTGCACCCCTCAGTGCCCATCACCCATTCACCCCCACCCCCTGCCCTCCACCCCTTCCACCACCCCTAGCTCATTTCCCAGAGTTAGGAGTCTTCATGTTCTGTCTCCCTTTCTGATATTTCCTACACATTTCTGCTCCCTTCCCTTCTATTCCCTTTCACTATTATTTATATTCCCCAAATGAATGAGAACATATAATGTTTGTCTTTCTCCAATTGAGTTATTTCACTCAGCATAATACCCTCCAGTTCCATCCACGTTGAAGCAAATGGTGGGTATTTGTCATTTCTAATGGCTGAGTAATATTCCATTGTATACATAAACCACATCTTCTTTATCCATTCATCTTTCAATGGACACCGAGGCTCCTTCCACAGTTTGGCTATTGTGGACATTGCTGCTATAAACATCGGGTTGCAGGTGTCCAGGCGTTTCATTACATCTGTATCTTTGGGGTAAATCCCCAGCAGTGCAATTGCTGGGTCGTAGGGCAGGTCTATTTTTAACTCTTTGAGGAACCTCCACACAGTTTTCCAGAGTGGCTGCACCAGTTCACATTCCCACCAACAGTGCAAGAGGGTTCCCCTTTCTCCGCATCCTCTCCAACATTTGTGGTTTCCTGCCTTGTTAATTTTCCCCATTCTCACTGGTGTGAGGTGGTATCTCATTGTGGTTTTGATTTGTATTTCCCTGATGGCAAGTGATGCAGACCATTTTGTCATGTGTGTGTTGGCCATGACTATGTCTTCCTCTGTGAGATTTCTGTCATGTCTTTTGCCCATTTCATGACTGGATTGTTTGTTTCTTTGCTGTTGAGTTTAATAAGTTCTCTATAGATCTTGGAAACTAGCCCTTTATCCGATACGTCATTTGCAAATATCTTCTCCCATTCTGTAGGTTGTCTTTGAGTTTTGTTGACTGTATCCTTTGCTGTGCAAAAGCTTCTTATCTTGATGAAGTTCCAATAGTTCATTTTTGCTTTTGTTTCTTTTGCCTTCGTGGATGTATCTTGCAAGAAGTTACTGTGGCCGAGTTCAAAAAGGGTGTTGCCTGTGTTCTCCTCTACAAAACTAGTGAGAATGAAGATACAACTGTTCAAAATCTTTGAGATGCAGCAAAAGGAGTCCTGAGGGGGAAATACATTGCAATACAAGCATCCATTCAAAAACTGGAAAGAACTCAAATACAAAAGCTAACCTTACACCTAAAGGAGCTAGAGAAAAAAACAGCAAATAGATCCTACACCCAGCAGAAGAAGAGAGTTAATAAAGATTCGAGCACAACTCAACGAAATTGAGACCAGAAGAACTGTAGAACAGATCAACAAAACCAGGAATGGTTCTCTGAAAGAATTAATAAGATAGAGAAACCATTAGCCAGCCTTATTAAAAAGAAGAGAGAGAAGACTCAAATTAATAAAATCATGAATGAGAAAGGAGAGATCTCTATCAAATGTTTAAAGAAGAAACCATACACCTAGTCTACTAAAGCTGTTCCGAAAGATAGAAAGGGACGGAATACTTCCAAACTCGTTCTTTGAGGCCAGCATCACCTTAATTCCAAAACCAGACAAGGACCCCACAAAAAGGAGAATTATGGACCAATACCCCTGATAAACACAGATGCAAAAATTATCAACAAGATACTAGCCAATAGGATCCAGCAGTACATTTAGAAGATTATTCACCATAACCAACTGGGATTTATCCCTGGGATGCAAGACTGGTTCAACATTTGTGAAACAATCAACATGATAGATCATATCAACAAGAGAAAAAACAGATGATCCTCTCAATAGATGCAGAGAAACCATTTGACAAAATACAGCATCCATTCCTGATCAAAACTCTTCAGAGTGTAAGGATAGAGGGAACATTCCTCATCATCTTAAAAGCCATCTAAAAAAGCCCACAGCAAATATCATTCTCCATGGGGAAACACTGGGAGCCTTTCTCCTAGGATCAGGAACATGACAGGGATGTCCACTTTCACCAGTGCTATTCAACATAGTACTAGAAGTCCTAGTCTCAGCAATCACGCAACAAAAAGAAATATGAGGTATTCGAATTGGCAAAGAAGAAGTCAAACTCTCCCTCTTCACATATGACATGATACTGTACCTAGAAAATCCAAAAGGCTCCACCCCAAGATTGCTAGAACTCATACAGCAATTCGGCAGTGTGGCAAGATACAAAATCAATGCCCAGAAATCCATGGCATTTCTATACACTAACAATGAGACTGAAGAAAAAGAAATTAAGGAGTCATTCCCTTTGACAATTACACCCAAAAGCATAAGATACCTAGGAATAAACCTAACCAAAGAGGTAAAGGATCTGTACCCTAAAAACTACACAACACTTCTGAAAGAAATTGAGGAAGACACAAAGAAATGGAAAAATATTCCATGCTCATGGATTGCAAGAATTAATATTGTGAAAATGTCTATGCTATCCAGGGCAATTTACACATTTAATGTAATCCCTCTCAAATACCATGAACTTTCTTCAGAGAGTTGGAACAAATCATCTAAGATTTGTGTGGAATCAGAAAAGACCCTGAATAGCCAGGGGAATATTGAAAAAGAAAACCAGAGCTGGGGGCATCATAATGCCAGATTTCAGGTTGTACTACCAAGCTGTGATCATCAAGACAGTGTGGTACTGACACAAAAACAGACATATAGATCAGCGGAACCGAATAGAGAACCCAGACACGGGCCCTCGACTCTGTGGTGAACTAATATTCGACCAAGCAGGAAAGACTATCCAGTGGAAAAAGGACAGTTTCCTCAATAAATGGTGTTGGGAAAATTGGACAGCCACATGCAGAAGAATGAAGCTAGACCATTCTCTTATACCATACAGAAAGATAAACTCAAAATGTATGAAAAATCTAAATGTGAGACAAGAATCCATCAAAATCTTCAAGGAGAACACAGGCAACACCCTTTTTGAACTCGGCCACAGCAACTTCTTGCAAGATACATCCATGAAGGCAAAGGAAACAAAAACAAAAATGAATTATTGGGACTTCATCAAGATCAAAAGCTTCTGCACAGCAAAAGAAGCAGTCGACAAAACTAAAAGACAACCTACAGAATGGGAGAAGATATTTGCAAATGACATACCAGATAAAGGGCTAGTAACCAAGATCTAGAAAGCACTGATCTTATTACAGTCTTCTTATGAAATAGACAATAATCTGAGCTATTTAAATTAACAATTCCAACCAAGTACCTTTATCAGCCCAGAATTATGCAATGATGCTTTAGGAGGCACAGGAAATATATTTCCTGCCTTTTAAGAGTTTATTACATTGTTCAGGCAACACTGCTTACACACAGAAAATATAGAAAGCAACACAAAATATTGCAAATAACCAAGGAATGAATGACATGGCACAGACTCAGAAGGAGAAAAGATTAGTCAGAGATGGAATGACTAGGAAAGTCTTCAAGAAAAAGCAAGCCTTGAGCTAGCATGGAATCACACAGTAACTGACTGCCAACAGGAAGAGAACTTCAAAAGCAGCTCCCACCTTCTTCACGTGGGGAAAGTGAAACCCAGATACAGGAAGTGAGTTGCCTGAGATCTCAGCACGTGGGTGGAAAAGTCAGATCATCTGATCACAGTGCCTCCTCTTCATCACCCCCTTAATTTTATTTTTCAGGAGAGTCATGTTTATAAAAAGCAGTAGGGACTTTTAGACAGGTTGACAGATCTATGGCAGGCCTATTTCCAGATTTTAAAAAGGGTGGCTTATTTAGCAAGTACCTTCTCCTCTTATGCCAGAAGCCAGTGCTGCCTAAAGAGTTAAAATAAGTAGTAATAAGAATGAAAACTTCAAATGCCCTACCTGCTGAAACACTGTCTTTCAGACAAATTGTGTCCCTTGGGAGTCTGTAAAGGCACAAAGTGTCTCCAAGGGATCCTGATAAAGAATATAAAATGGCCATATACAATTTTCCACTGTTCCAACAGCATTCCACCCTTATCCACCCACCTCCAACATCCAAACAGCAACTCAATGCAAAAATAGGCTTCCAGGACAATTAGCTGAACTGTCTGAATCTGGACATGAAACCACATTTGTAAAGCAAAGCTGAAGAAGTATGGTCAAATCAAGGTCAGAGGGACTACAGGCATACCTAAAACTTGTACCATCATAGGTCTGAAAGGTACTTCTCAAGGTGAAACTGAGGCTCTTTTAAGGCAGACCAGAGATCAGAGAGTGAGAGAAATGGGATGTGCTTTGAGCCCCAAGGTATCACTCCTGGCTACATGTTGGCTTTCCACTTGTGAGCAGTTTAGGAATGAGTAATAAATGCCTAAATGAATCCTTGCCCATAGAAAAACTTTTTTTCTCTGCATAGGCCATTGGAGGGAAGAGAGTGTCCAAAGGGAATGCACTTACCTGTCTAGGGTGGTCTGGCCAAATAGCCAAGACACTATTGACAAATCAGAACCCCAACTTCTGCTGAGGCTTCACCATGTCAGGAGTCTGCTGCTTGTAAAAAATGCTCCACCAGATACAGTGAAGATGTCTTCTCAGGCAAGGGAAACAAAAGTAAAAATTAACCACTGGTGCTATATCAAAATAAAAATCTTTTGCACAGCAGAGGAAACCACCAACAAAATGACCAGGCAATCTGCTGAATGGAAGAAGACATTTGCAAATAATACATCCATTAAGGGGTTAATATCCAAAATATATAAAGAACATATACAATTCAATGCTAAAAAAAATAAATAAATAAAGCTCCAAACAATCTGATTTTTAAAAGTGAGAAGCAGACCATGAATAGACATTTTTCCAAAGAAGACATACAATTGACCAATAGACACATGAAAAGATGCTTAACATCATTAATCATCAGGGAAATGCAAATAAAAACCACAAGATATCACCTCACATATGTCAGAATGGCTAAAATCAAAAACACAAGAAAAAGGCGCTGGTGATATGTGGGGAAAAAGGAACCCTCATGCACTGTTGTTGGGCACAGCCACTGCAGGAGATAGTAGGGAGGTTCCTCAAAAATTAAAAATAGAAATATCCTACAATCCAGTAATCACACTACTGAGTATTTACCCAAAGTAGACAAAAACACTAATTCGAAAAGGTATATGCACCCCTATGTTTATTACAACATTAGTTACAGTGGCCAAATTATGGAGGTAGCTCAGGTGTGTCCATTGATAAATGGATGGATAAAGAAGAAATTGTATATATATATATACACACAATGGAATTACTCAATCATTAGAAAGAATGAAATCTTGCCATTTGCCACAATATGTACTGAACTCGAAGTATTATGCTAAGTAAAATAAATCAGAGAATGACAAAATACCATATGATCTCACTCATTTGTGAAATTTAAGAAATAAAACAAATGAACAAATTAAAAAAGAGACAAGCAAAAAAGCAGACTCTTA
The DNA here is from genome assembly GCF_053574225.1 of Canis aureus. NCBI lineage: Eukaryota > Metazoa > Chordata > Mammalia > Carnivora > Canidae > Canis > Canis aureus. Next base: position 56,349,115 of record NC_135614.1, read on the forward strand.
AATAAGGAACAAACTGGTGGTTGCCAAAGAGGAGGCTGGTGGAGAGATTGACGAAATAAAGGGGCTTATAAGTACAGTTAAGGTGACGAGCACGGAGTAATCTTTAAATGATTGAATGATTATGCTATATACCTGAGACTACTGTAACACTGTATGTTAATTATACTTTAGTTTTAAAAAAATGAAAAAATGAGATTGCAATGCTATGAACCTGCTCTTCCCAAAATACAATTTTTTTTAAGATTTATTTATTTTTTTATTCATGATAGACAGAGAGAGAGAGAGAGAGAAGCAGAGACACAGGCAGAGGGAGAAGCAGGCTCCATGCAGGGATCCCGGGACTCCAGGATGGCGCCCTGGGCCAAAGGCAGGCGCTAAACCGCTGAGCCACCCAGGGATCCCCCCAAAGTACAATGTTACTGTATCCAAATACATTGTGAAGAGAGAGAGAAAAATAAAAGAATGTAATGGTTTTTTTCAGGACTTCTGGCCACTGCAGCAAATCTGTGCCTTGTGAGGACAGAGGATGTCATTCTTTTATTTCTCAATTAAGATGGTGGCGGGGAGGGGGGACTCTCAAGATAAGGTTATAGTTAATTTTTACTAAACACCTCAGTGTCTTGGTAACTCACCTCTGGAAGGCTGAGAGCCTTGTCAACTAAGTTCAAATGCTCTAAGTCACGGCATTTTCTACATCAGCCTTATTATCTTTGTTTATATAGTTCAACGCTGGGCTTCCCATTTTCCTGGCCCTTTTACTGCTACTACCTTGGATCTTGGCCTTATATCTGACTGTGGTCCTCAATGCTTAGGTCAGGAAGCTAAGTATGCTTCATTTCTCTGAAAATTCCTATCAGAGGGTAGTTACTTTCTTGAGAACACTGATATATTCAGTTTCAACAGGAAAGAGCACTGTGATGGATTAGGAATGTCTTCCACAGGCAGTGTAGGAATAGGGATGACAGTATACATATATGGGTGAGGAAAAATCCTTTCTCCTCCACCCATCTTACATTCTCTGTCTGGGGCCCTATAAATTAGACTGACAAAAAAAAAAGATTAACAAAAGAAAAGCAAACCGAAGTTTATTAACAGGTGCATCATGCTTACCCATGGGAGCACCCCGTGACGAATAACTCAAAGGGATAGGTAGAACTTGGGCTTATAGAATATCTTAGCAAAGGAACAGTAAATTTTTAGAGAAGTGCCAAGACAAAGGAAAAGGATTTTGAACTTCCAGGGGTAGCACATTATGAGAAGGCAAATATACAGGGAAATTAATGGTAAATCAGGACTAGTTTTAGCAAGGGTTTATGTACATTCCTCTGATGTTGTCTCTAGGCTGATAAGGGTCTACAGTTGTCTCCAGTGATTAACGTCTGTCCTTTCTAGTAGAAAGGGGAGGAGGGACACCTTTATATATTTATGTCCTGCTTTTAGGCAAATGGGAGAGCAGAGAGCTTTTCTTACATCTGCTTCTTCTCAATTGCCTTCAGCTCAAAGTAATCCTTATGCCAAAGCAGCATGTGCTGGGGTGACATATTCTGCTACCCTTCACGTGGTATACATCTGCCATCCCATGATGGGGACCTTCTCCTGACTTGCATGCTCAAGAGTACGGTCACTGCAACAATAAGCTTTCAGAACAACGGTTTCCAGCACATTAAAGATACAGTACATAGGTCTAAGCATGAGTAATTTAAGACTGTATACATATCCACTAAATGCCACATAGTAAATCCTTAATATTTGGATGACTGAATGAGAGAAAAGGGAAAAAATGAATACAGACCACATATATATAGGTCATGAGTCATGTGCAAGGAGACAAAATAGTACTATGTAGTGGGGGAAAGGCTTCCTTAGTATCTATTATTTCTTTCCAGTTACTGAATCTGGTCCTTCCTTCCCCAGATCCTTTTCTCCTTCACTACTATGAATGATATTAGCAGAGGTGATAATATCAGATTTCTTTCCCCTGTACTTCCTTGTAAACTTTGCCCTTCCCACTTTATCAATTAAGATGCTTTTATTCCAAATAACAGAAAACCCCAAGGGGCCAAATTAAACAATAAAGGATTTTTTTAATCTCATATTAATATTAAATAACATTAGTAAGAAATATGAACCTAGGACACTGCAGGTTAATTAACCCAATGGCTCATCAGCATCATTAGGGACCCAAACTCTTTCCATCTTAAACAAGGAAACCTTTTCCAGAACCCCCCAACAGATTTTCTTTTGTATCTCATTGGTGGGATTTCTTCACCTGTCTAGACTTAAACTAGTCACTGGGGAGGGGATTGGAGCCATGGCCAGTTTGGATGAGGCTTAGGCTTTGAGTAATTGTAGGGCACAGGTAAATCCCTTTCCTCCCCATATTGGGATGTTGCCAGCAAAGGAAAATGGAAAATGGCTGTTAGGTAGGCAATCCTGGCCAATGACAGAGCAATGCACGCTACAGAGAAGTGACAGAACAGAAAAATGTTCTTATCTTCTGGCTCTTACATTTTAAAAAGCTTAGGCAGGATATATGCAAAACATTTAAAAGAATATGAAGTGAGTAAAAGGAAAAGCTTCCCTATAACCTGAGACTAGATAAAGATTTCCTGAGTTGAGTGAAGAGAGGAATGATGAAGGGGAATGCAGGAAGTTCAGATGCAGATGGGCTCCCGGACTCTCCACCTTAGCTCTGCTTCTTCCCACCTCTACCTCAGCCCGGGCACCATCTCCTCCTCAGGAAGAACTACAGGATGCAGCAGAAGACTGTGGGTTCAGGAACAAAGCCAGAGTGTCCCATAGCCCCCAGTGGTGTGGAAGGGTTGCAACCCCCAACTCAATAAGCCACTCAAAGCCACAGGAACACGGGTCAGTGAGTATGCGGCCCTAAAGAGGCTTTATGGTAACAACAAGGGAGGAAGTCAATATCACAAGGTACAAAGGCACCTCAGCAATGCCTACATGAGGATGATGTACCCCCAACGCCTTCCCAATGCATTAATGCTCTAGGAAAACCCTCTTGCTGAGTTTTAATCCTATAGAAAGAGGAGAGACCCCAAATTCACTGAAATTAAACTTCACTTCCTTCATCCTCAAGCACAAAACACAAAGTGAATTTTTTTAGTTTAGATCCCCAGTACAATGGGGACACAAAACACAAAGTAAATTCACTTACAGAAAACAAGAGAATATTATGTCTCCTGCACATGAGTTAGTAGATGAGATATGTGCCTACTTCAGATACATTTTCTGATGAGTTTTACAGCCATTCTCCAACTAATTTTTAAAATAAGCTTTGGCTAGCCTGAAATTCATGCACTTAGAGACCAAAGCAGCCTACCTCTCTAAAACTCCCTGACGATCCAAAGTAGGCTCCTCTCCCCAGTATTCTCTCAGCAAACTTTACTCTTTTCTGCATAGCTCTCTCACACTTTGCAATGATACATCTACTCTTTTGTTGAATGTTGATTTTTAGGTTTCCTCCACTATGTTGTAAACTCTACAAGGGGCTCTTTAAATCACCAACTAGCAGAATGCCTAATATATTGGAGTTGTCAATAAATATTTGTCAACTAAATAAATAAGGATTCAACCACAAGATCTGTGCTTGTGGCCACCATATTACATTACAGATTGTAAATTTGATATTCCTAACACTTCTTTGAGATTAAAATCATTTAAAAAAAAAAAAAGAAAAAAGAAAAGAAAAAAACAATTCACAGATGATGAAGTGGAAACTGAGATGAGTTAGTTCATTTACGCATCTGCACAGCTCCAGTAACTATAGATCTCCGGACTCCTGATGGCATATTTTTCCATTGCACTGGAGTTGAGTGCTTCCTAAATCTGGCATCACCTAAAACCCAAGCAGTCCAGTTTTACCTGGAACAACCCAGCCAAGGAAGAAATGAGTGGATTTCTGTTCAGATTCCAGTTGGTTACACTGCCATGAATTTCTAAATAAGCCATAGCATTCCTTCCTAGCATTTCCAGAATGCTTTCACAGCTTGTGATTTCAAGATACTCTTTCTTTGACCAGAAACTCAGGTGGTCAACAGCCCAGGAGGCACACTGACATTCTATTCTGTATACATTCCATCCTGTACCTCCTGCTGGGGAAAATTGTTAATCCCAGGCTGGATGACTACCCTTTGGAGTATGTGGATAAGACCACAACAAACTTATGCTGATAAAAAGCAATGTTGCAGAGAAAGAAAATAATGTGAACTCCTGCTGCTCTTGAATTAATTAGAAATGTATTTTTCTTTCCAAAAAAAAAAATAGAAAAATAGAACATCTTGTTCTTTGCAGTTGCTAAAAAGTTTTCCTTTTCATATAAAAGGTTAAATAAAGCCACTTACATGCTCTTACATTATTTTTTTGAAAGAGCATACTGTTTCTTCAAACTTGGAGAGACACTGTTTAATGTTTCCTGACTGGTCCAAGTCTGTGTATCTTTTCTGTATCCTTATTCTTTAAGTTTTTATTTCCATTCCAGTTAGTTAACATACAGTGTAATATTAGTTTGAGGTGCTTCCACACTTCCATACATTACCCAAAGCTCATTACAAGGGGACCCCTTAATCTCCATCACCTAATTAATCCATCCCCTCACCTGCCTCCCCTCTGGTAACCATCAGTTTGTTCTCTATAGTTAAGAGTCTGTTTCTTGGTTTGCCCCCCACCCTCTTTTTTTCCCCTTTGCTCATTTGTTTTGTTTCTTAAATCCCACATGAGTGACATCATATGGTGTTTGTCTTTCTCTGACTTATTTCACTTAGCATAATACTCTCTAGTTTCATCCATGTCATTGTGAATGGCAAGATTTCATTCTTTTTATGGCTGAGTGATATTCCAGCGTGTATATTCCGATGTGTATATATATATGTGTGTGTGTATGCATGTATGTATGTGCATGTGTGTACATATACATACATACATACATATATACACACCATATTACATATATGCATACCACATTTTCTTTATCCATTCATCAATCGATGGACACGGGATGTTTTCATAATTTGGCTATGTTGATAATACTGCTGTAAACATCAAGGTACATGGATCCCTTTGAATTACTATTTTGTATTCTTTGGATAAATATCAGTAGTGAAATTGCCAAATTGTAGGATAGTTCTATTTTTAACTTTTTAAGGAATCTCCATACTGTTTTCCAGAGTGGCTGCACCAGTTTGCGTTCCCACCAATAGTGCAATAAGTGTATTCTTATTCTTAATAATTCTTCACTTCCTTATTATTGTTTGGAAAGCCACATTCCAAGATTGGTGTTTGGGATTCTTCAGGATTTGATTTGGCTTCTTGATGTATAGCACTTTTTTCTTCCAGCCTTCATTTAGGGAGAAACTATCCTATTACTAGGATCTTTAAACTGAAGTTTGCTTCCAATAACTGGCCTAAATCCAATTCTAACAGTATCAGAGCTACAAATCTTGTTTTCTAAAGAAGAAATTGCTAATCTTCCCATAATTTAAAAATAAAACCATAGCAACCAAAGTTTTAAAAAATCTTAAACTTCCACAATTTTAAGAAATATTCCATGGTGTAACATTGATACTCTTAAAGCCATCAACCATATGACTGATTATGTATTATCACTATCAAAAAAAAAAGTGATGAATCAGTTTTACCTTGTTAAAAAGCAAAAACAAAACCAAAAACACTTCTTCCTCCTCCTCCCTTAGAGAATCGTGCATTTTTTTAAAAGGGGGAAAAAAACCCTATGAGTTATGTAAATGCACAGAGGACTGTGGGGTCGATGAAAAACATTCTGCAAAGCTGAGCCATATGTCCATGTGATATCAGGAAGAGAAAAGTCTACAGAATGCTTAGAAATATGACAATTATAGTTCTAGAGGGTTAGGAGACAATTCTGAACTTGGAAAAAATATGAAAGAAGGCAATGGTAACTGTATCTGGGAGCAAAACAAAAGGAGCATAAAGTTAGAGGTGGGGGAAAGTGTCCAGGGGTAGCCATGGAAAAGACATAGGAATGGCAGCAGAGAATATCAGAAATAGTGGCTCAAAGATAAGCAAGTCAAATATTTTAACCTTGGAATGTGGGAGATTACAAAGCTAATTAGCATTGCTCTCACAGACAGGAGAGACAGTGAAGAATTGGACACTCTAAACACATTCTGAAGAGAGCAGAGCTGGCATCAGAGGTCAGAGAAGTATGCCTACTCATGATAAGGAGATGGCTTCAATGACAAGTCAATTCGAGCCAGAAACCAGAAAGTAGACTATGATAACTATACTCATCTCCTCTAACCTAGATGATCCATCCCATATTTTCAACCTGTAAAAAGTCCTATTCATCCACCAAAGCCTATCTGAACTTCCATCCACTCTAAAAGTCTTCCCAAATTCTACTGATCGGACTGATCTCACCACTTTTCAAACTAGGATTGTAGTCTGTCCTGTATTACAATCAGTTCTGCATTGCTGATTCACCTAAATTTTTCCTTTCGGAGTTTTCTTCCACGGAATACTGGAAATTTGGGGAGAAAGGAAAGAGTCACATATTTTTTTTTCATACAGGCTGTACCAGTGGGAGAGACAAGTATGGTCCACATTCAACATGCTTTTAAAAATGAGGCTTGGAATGGCACAGGGCAAGATGATGGAGGAGGAGGGTCCTCACCTCACCCCGCCCCACCAACTCACCTAGATAATTTTCAAACATCCTGAACACCTATGCATTCAACCTGAGATTTAAAGAGAGAACATCTGGAACACTAGAGAGAGAAGGGCTTTCACTTCTAGCAAGGTGGGAGGGCGGGAAAAAAAGAATAAAAAATCAAGTCGAGGAGGAGCCCTGCAAGGGCTGCGAGCCTAAAGCCAGGCAGCGAGAGCCTCGGGGACAGGAGAGCCCCACCCCAGAGATCCGGGATTCTTCCCGGATGGAAAGGCGCTGGCAGGGAACTGGGGCAGGATCGCAGGAGGGGCGGGGGAGCCTCCAGCCTCCCGGGGGCACTAACGGAGGAGGTGCCCCCGGGGAGAGCGCACCACGCACCGTGGCCGGTCTCGGTAAAGGGCTGGAGCGGGCCCAGCGGGGCCTCGGGGAGAAGCTGGGGGTCAGGCGGGGGCTCCGCCAAGGGGGTGCGCCCTGTGCCTCCGGGAGCCCTGGCCCAGGAGCGCGATTCCAGCAGCACAGGCCCCGGATGGCAGGGCGCCGGGGGGCACAGCCCAGGATCCTGCCTCCCCCAGGACAGGTGGAGGCGGGGAGGGCACAGAACAGCGAGGACACCCCTGTCGCAGGGTGCCCCCGAGCTGTGCAGATCAGCGCCTCCCACCCCGGAGCATCCAGGCCAGTGTGCACTGGGAGCTGCGGTAGTTACTGCGGGAGCTGACTCCAGGGCTGGAGACCTGGCTGCCGCCAGTGTTGTTGTCCCTCCTGGTGTCACCCTGTGCCTGGGACCGAGCAGGGCTGCCAGGGAACAAGGGTCTCATGGGGTAAACAGCTCCCACAGAACCGGGCACCCAGTGGGGTCGGGGCAGCTCCCCCAGGTGCGCACACCTGAGAGGCAGCAAAGCAGGCCCCTCCCCCAGAAGACCAGCTGGAAGGACAGGGGAAGAGCAAGTTCTGGACTGAGCAGCGCTGTAAAGCTCCAGGGGAAATCGAGGGGTTTATAGTATATAGAACCAGAGGGTACCCCACCTATTTTTTCTTCCCCTTTTCAGTACAACTCGTTTTTATATCAGACGGTAAATTTCCAATTTTTTTCTCTTTTCCCACCTTAACTACAATATTTTGCCACTTCTTCATTTTAAAGATTCTTCCTTTTTGACTTTCATATTTCTACAATTACAGGCCCTAGATATATTTTCCACTTCTAGATTCCTTTCAACATACTCAACTTAATTTTGGGAGATATACAAGATTTTTTGTTGTTGTTGTTTTATGTCTTTTGTTTTCTCTGACTCATTTTGTTCTATAATGGTGGAAGTTAATACCTACTAAAACATGACCAGCATGCACCCAGAACCAAGTAGTATACCGTGTTGGTTCATTATGTGAGATTCCTCATTCCCATTCTATCCCCCTCTTTTATCTCATTTATGTATTGGTGGTCAATGTGGGGGCCCTATACAAGTATTTCTGGTTTATATAAATTTGGGACTGAGCACATTCTAACATACAGAACTTAATATTATCAGAACCAACAGGTTCACCCTCTAGAACTGCTCAGTAGATTGCATTCTCCCTCCACTACAACTTCATCACCACAACCATCTCCCGTCCCCTCTTTTTTTTCTTCTCCTTTTTTTCTTTTATTTTTTTTTCTCTTCTTCTTTGAGATTCTTGTCCTTTTATTTCTTACTACTTTGTTTTAAAAGTTGTTTTTCACTTTATGGTCCTTTTGTTTTATTTTGTTCTGATCTTTGTTTTCAATTTCTGGTCTCTGACCATGTCACAATCATCTAGGGTGAAATTTACTTAGGTTGTGGTTGATATTCTTGACTGCCCACTCATAAAGCCTCTCTGTATGGAGGAAAATGACTAGAAAGAACCCATCACAAAAAAATCAGAAACAGTACTCTCTGCCAGAGAGTTACAGAATTTCGATTACAATTCAATGTCAGAAAACAAATTCAGAAGCACAATTATAAAGCTACTGGTGGCTCTGGAAAAAAGCATAAAGGAATCAAGAGACTTCATGACTGCAGAATTTAAATCTAATCAGGCTGAAATTAAAAATCAATAAATGAGATGCAATCCAAACTAGAGGTCCTAAAGATGAGGGTTAATGAGGTAGAAGAAAGAGTGAGTGACATAGAAGACAAGTTGATGGCAAGGAAGGAAGCTGAGGAAAAAAGAGAAAAACAATTAAAAGACAATGAGAAAAGGCTAAGGGAAATAAATGACAGACTCAGAAGGAAAAAAATCTATGTATAATTGGGGTTCCAGGGAGCACTGACAGGGCCAGAGGGCCAGAGAGCATATTTGAACAAATCATAGCTGAGAAATTCCCTAATTTGGGGAGGGAAACAAGCATTCAGATCCAGTACATAGAGAGGGCCACACCAAAATCAATAAAAACCGTTCAACACCTCGATATTTAATAGTGAAACTTGAAAATTCCAAGGATAAAGAGATCCTTAAAGCAGCAAGAGACAAGAGATCCCTAACCTTTATGGGGAGAAATATATTAACAGCAGACCTCTTCACAGAGACGTGGCAGTCCAAGAAGGGCTGGCAAGATATATTCAGGGTCCTAAATGAGAAGCATATGCAGCCAAAATACTTTATCCAGCAAGGCTCTCATTCAGAATGGAAGAAGAAATAAAGAGCTTCCAAGATAGGCAGAAACTGAAAGACTATGTGACCACCAAACCAGCTCTGCAAGAAATATTAAGGGGGACCCTGGAAAAAAAGAGGAAGCCCAAAGAAATAATCCACAAAAAACAGGGACTGAATAGGTACTATGATGACACTAAATTCATCTTTCAATAGTAACTCTGAACGTGAATGGGCTAAATGATCCCATCAAAAGGCACGGGGTTTCAGACTAGATAAAAAAGCAAGCCCCATCTATTTGCTGTCTACAAGAGACATATTTTAGACCGAAGAACACCTCCAGCCTGAAAATGAAAGGTTACAGAATCATTTACCATTCAAATGGTCCTCAAAAGAAAGCTGGGGTAGCAATCTTCATATCAGATAAATTAAAGTTTATCCCAAAGACTGCAATAAGAGATGAAGAGGGACATTATATCATACTTAAAGGATCTGTCCAACAAGAAGACCTGAAAATCGTGAATATTTATGCCCCTAATGTGGGAGCCTCAAAGTATATCAATCAATTAATAACCAAATAAAGACATACTTAGACAATAATACACTAATAGTAGACTTCAACACAGCACTTTCTGCAAATGACAAATATTCTAAGCACAAGATCACCAAAGAAACGAGCTTTAAATGATACACAGGACCAGATGGATTTCACAGATATATACAGAACTTTGCATCCAAACGCAACTGAATACACATTCTTCTCAAGTGCACATGGAACATTATCCAGAAGAGACCACATCCTGGGTCACAAATCAGGTCTCAACAAATACCAAAATATTGGGATTGCCCCTTGCATATTTTCAGACCACAATGCTTTGAAACTAGAACTCAATCACAAGAAGAAATTTGGAAGAAACTCAAACATGTGGAGGTTAAAGACCATCCTGCTAAAAGATGAATGGGTCAACCAGGAAATTAGAGAAGAATTAAAAAGATTCATGGAAACTAATGTGAATGAAGATACAACCACTCAAAATCTTTGGGATACAGCTAAAGCAGTCCTGAGGGGGAAATACATTGCAATACAAGCATCCATCCAAAACCTGGAAAGAACTCAAATACAAAAGGTAACCTTGCACCTAAAGGAACTGGAGAAAGAACAGCAAATAAAACCTACACAAAGCAGAAGAAGAGAGTTAATAAAGATTCGAGCAGAACTCAATGAAATAGAGACCAGAAGAACGGTAGAACAGATAAACAAAACCAGGAGTTGGTTCTTTGAAAGAATTAATAAGATAGATAAACCATTAGCCAGACTTGCTAAAAACAAAAGAGAAAGGATTCAAATTAATAAAATCAAAATGAAAAGGAAGAGATCACCACCACTACTAAGGAAATACAAACATTTTTAAAACATATTATGAGAGCTATATGCCAATAAATCAGGCAATCTAGAAGAAATGAACACATTTCTAGAAAACCACAAACTACCAAAACCGAAACAGGAAGAAATAGAAAACCTGAACAGGCCAATAACCAGAGAGGAAATTGAAGCAGTCTTCAGAAACCTCTCAAGACGCAAAAGTCCAGGGCCAGATGGCTTCCCTGGGGAATTCTATCAAATGTTTAAAGAGGAAACCATACCTAGTCTACTAAAGCTGTTCCAAAAGATAGAAAAGGACAGAATACTTCCAAACTCGTTCTATGAGGCCAGCATCACCTTAATTCCAAAACCAGACAAGGACCCCACCAAAAAGGAGAATTATAGACCAATATCCCTGATGAACATGGATGCAAAAATTCTCAACAAGATACTAGCCAATAGGATCCAACAGTACATTAAGAAGATTATTTACCATGACCAAGTGGGATTTATCCCCAAGATACAAGACTGGTTCAACATTTGCAAAGCAATGAATATGATAGATCATATCAAAAAGAGAAAAAACAAGAACCATATGATCCTCTCAATAGATGCAGAGAAACCATTTGACAAAATACAGCATCCATTCCTGATCAAAAGTCTTCAGAGTGTAGGGATAGAGGGAACATTCCTCAGCATTTTAAAAGCCATCTACACAAAACCCACAGCAAATATCATTCTCAGTGGAGAAATAATGGGAGCCTTTCCCCTAAGATCAGGAACAAGACAGGGATGTCCACTCTCACCACTGCTATTCAACATAGTACTAGAAGTCCTAGCCTCAGCAATCAGGCAACAAAAAGAAATAAAAGGCATTCAAATTGGCAAAGAAGAAGTCAAACTCTCCCTCTTCACATATGACATGATACTGTACCTAGAAAACCCAAAAGACTCCGCCTCGAGATTGGTAGAACTAATTCAGCAATTCGGCAGTGTGGCAGGATACAAAATCAATGCCCAGAAATCCGTGGCATTTCTATACACTAAAAATGAGACTGAAGAAAAAGAAATTAAGGAGTCAATACCTTTGACAATTGCACCCAAGGCCGTAAGATACCTAGGAATAAACCTAACCAAAGAGGTAAAGGATCTATACCCTAAAAACTATAGAACACTTCTGAAAGAAATTGAGGAAGACACAAAGAGATGGAAAAATATTCCATGCTCATGGATTGCAAGAATTAATATTGTGAAAATGTCTATGCTATCCAGGGCAATTTACACATTTAATGCAATCCCTCTCAAATACCATGGACTTTCTTCAGAGAGTTAGAACAAATCATCTTAAGATCTACGTGGAATCAGAAAAGATCCTGAATAGCCAGGGGAATATTCAAAAAGAAAGCCATAGCTGGAGGCATCACAATGCCAGATTTCAGGTTGTACTGCAAAGCTGTGATCATCAAAACAGTGTGCTATTGGCACAAAAACAGACACATAGATCAATGGAACTTGATAGAGAACCCAGAAATGGCCCCTCAAGTCTATGGTCAACTAATATTCGACCAAGCAGGATAGACTATCCACTGGATAAAGGACAGTCTCCTCAATAAATGGTGCTGGGAAAATTGGACAGCCACGTGCAGAAGAATGAAACTAGACCAGTCTCTTACACCATACACAAAGATAAACTCAAAATGGATGAAAGATCTAAATGTGAGACAAGATTCCATCAAAATCCTAGAGGAGAACACAGGCAACACCCTTTTTGAACTTGGCCACAGCAACTTCTTGCAAGATACATCCATGAAGGCAAGAGAAACAAAAGCAAAAATGAATTATTGGGACTTCATCAAGATCAAAAGCTTCTGCACAGCAAAAGAAACAGTCAACAAAACTAAAAGACAACCTACAGAATGGGAGAAGATATTTGCAAATGACCTATCAGATAAAGGGCTAGTATCCAAGATTTATAAAGAACTTATTAGACTCAACAGCAAAGAAATGAACAACCCAATCATGTAATGGGCAAAAGACATGAACAGAAATTTCACAGAGGAAGACATAAACATGGCCAACAAGCACATGAGAAAATGGTCTGCATCACTTGCCATCAGGGAAATACAAATCAAAACCACAATGAGATTCCACCTCACACCAGTGAGAATGGGGAAAATTAACAAGACAGGAAACAACAAATATTGGAGAGGATGTCAAGAAAGGGGAAACTTCTTGCACTGTTGGTGGAATGTGAACTGGTACAGCCACTCTGGAAAACTGTGTGGAGGTTCCTCAAAGAGTTAAAGATAGATCTGCCCTACGACCCAGCAATTGCACTGCTGGGGATTTACCCCAAAGATACAGATGCAGTGAAATAGCAGGACACCTGTACCCCAATGTTTATAGCAGCAATTTCCACAATAGCCAAACTGTGGAAGGAGCCTCAGTGCCCATCAAAAGATGAATGGATAAAGATGTGGTCTATGTATACGATGGAATATTACTCAGCCATCAGAAATGACAAATACCCACCATTTGCTTCAACATGGATGGAACTGGAGGGTATTATGCTGAGTGAACCAAGACAATCGGAGAAGGACAAACATTATATGGTTTCACTCCTTCGGGGAATTAAAAAATAACGAAAGGGAATAAAGGGGAAGGAGAGAAAATGAGTGGGAAATATAAGAGATGGTGACAAACATGAGGGACTCCTAACTCTGGGAAAAGAACAAGGAGTAGTGGAAGGGGAGGTGGAAGAGGGGATGGGGTGACGGGCATGAGGGGGGCACTCGAAGGGATGAGCACTGGGTATTATACTATATGTTGACAAATCGAACTCCAATAAAAAGTGTATTAATTAATTAATTAATTAACTAATTAATTAATTAATTTAAAAATAATAAAAATAAAAATGAGGCTTTTCTTGTCACCCAAAATTCAGCCTCTCATCCAAATAAGAACGCTGTATGGATGATAATAATAACACACCTGTATCCTTCTTCATCCTTCATCAAAACAGCAGTAAAGGGTATTCATCTATTCGTGTTAGAGAACAATCACCACCACTATGTCCTAAAATCACACACATTCCTGAGGGCCTAAATATTCTTCCCAATCCATGGTTTCAGGAGCACTAAGCTGATATTTCTCAGGGAGATATGAAAAATAAAAAAGCCAACCTCACCTTTTCTACCACCTTAAAAATTTACATGGTATTTCCATAATATGTTGTGATTTTGCTTCAAAATGATTACTTCTCACAGGAATCCCCAGTGTAAATTGACTATCTATGGCATAAAGAAGCCTTCACCTTCAAGAAGAGATTTGTTCATCCTATACCCTTTAAAACATACATCAATAGGCACATTTTAACCTCAAACAGGATCATGAGAAAGATTAGTTTCATTTCATACAAGAAATCATATATGTCTGTTATGGGGGATTTAAGGTAGATATTATTCACTTCCTTGGTATAATTAAGCCAACATCATGGACCTCTTGTTTTGTCCTCTAGTTTCTAGACTCTTTCATGCCAGTTGCATAACTTTTAAAGCTAGTAACATTTTTAAAAATTGTATCAAATGTGTCATATTTTTGACATTTTAGAAAAGACTTCCATATGATTTTGCTCACACGTGGAATTTAACAAATAAAACAGATGAATATGGGGAGCAGGGAGAGAGGAAGGCAAACCATAAGAGATGGTTAACTATAGAGACCAAACTGAAGGTTGATGGAGGGAGGTGAGTATGGAATGGACTAAATGAGCAATGGGTATTAAGGAGAGCCCTGGTTGTGATGAGCACTGAGTGTTGCATATAAGTGATGAATCACTCAATTCTACTCCTGAGATTAAAATTACACTATATGTTAACCAATTAGAATTTAAATAAAAACTTGAAGAAAAAAAGAAAAATCATTTATAACCATAACTTACTGAGATTGTCCTCTTAATGTTTATTTTCCTTTTGATATTTATTTTTCCAGAATTTTTATGACCAGGAAAATTTAGGTAATCCCAGAAAAATTACCTTTCAAAACTCATGGAACAAGTTTGGCTGACTTGACTTGCTTTTTAGCTGTGTGACCGGAGCAAGTTCCTTGCCATGTCAGCACCATCACCATCATGTGGAATCTCAGTTTTTCATCTATAAATTAAAGGTGTTGAGTTAAACTGTCTCAAAGTAACTTTATGTCTTCTTGGTCTAAAATTTGATGGCCCACTGAGCTAACAGCTGGCTTAGAGACACAGTTGTTAAGAATGATTCTGTACTACAAGAAATGTAAGATTCTTTTACATCTGAAGTTCAATCAATATAATTCACTATATCAATAATCTAAAAAAGGAAAAATTATAGGATACAAAAGAGACAAAATTCAAAACCCCTTCATGATAAAAAAAAAAACTCTCAGAAAACTAGATATTCCCTCAGCCTTCCCAAACAACTAGCAAAGAACTGAAGACTGCTTTCATTGATTTTTCTCTACTGCTTATCTCTTTTCTATTTCATTGATTTCTGCTCTTCATTATTTCCTTTCTTCTGTTTATTTAAGTTTTGTTTGCTCTTCTATATCTGTTCCCTTAGGTGAAAGCTGAATAGTTGATATAAGACCTTTCATCTTTTCTAGTAAGATCATTTGGTGCTGTAAATTTTTCTCTAAGTACTTCTTTGCAAGCATCCTACAAATTTTGATACATTGTACTCCACTATTTTTTGTCTCCACAAAATACTTTCTCATTCCCCTTTAGAGCCCACAAGTTATTTAGAAGTATGTTATACTTGAGAATTTTCCAGAGATCTGTTATTCGTTTCTAATTTAATTCTACTGTGGTTAAAAACATACTTTGGATAATTTTAATCTTTTTTAAAGTAGTAATACTTGCTTAGTATCCCAGAATAAAATCTAATTTGGCAATTGTTCTGCGGGCCTACAAAATAGAGATGTATTTTACTCATTTGGGGATGGAATATTCCAAAACTATCAATCTTGTCAAGATTGCTTAGAGTACTTTTTTCTGTTGTAGTTTTTTTTTTTTAAAGATTTATAAGTAATCTCTACACCCAACATGAAGCTCAAACTCACAACCTTGATATCAAAAGTCATGTGCTCTACCAACTTAGCCAGCCAGGTACTAGATACTCATAGAGTACTTTTTTCTTAGTGATTTCTGTTTTGATCTACCAAATATTAAGACAAGTATTAAAATCGCAAATTATAATTGTTTAGTTGTCTGTTGCTCCTTGCAGTTCTAACAGTTTTTGTTTCATGTATTTTTTAACTCTATTACTAGTTGCATAAACATTTTGAATTGTTACATCCTTTTTTTATTGAGGTGTAACTGACAGATCACTTTATCTTAGTTCTAGGTATACAATGTAATTTTTCATTCTTTGTATGTATTGTGAAATGATCACCACAATAAGTCTAGTTAATATCCCTCATCCTATATAGTTACAGTTCTTACTCTTGTGATGATAACTTTAAGATCTACTCTCTTAACAACCTCCAAATATGCAATACAGTATTATTAGCTATAGTCACCATGTTGTACATTACATCCCTGAGACTTATTTATTTTATAAATGGAAGTTTGTAATTTTCAGTCCCCTTCACCAACTTAACCTACCTCCCCATCCCCACCTCATCAGTTTTCTGAATCTGTGAGATTGATTTCTGTTTAGATATTACATATAAGTGAGATCATATGGTATTTGTCTTTTTCTGGTTTACTTTGCCTAGCATAATGCCCTCAAGATCTATCCATGTTTTCACAAATGACAAGATTTCATTCTTTTTTATGGCTGAAATATTCTATCATGTGTATATGTATACACATATCACAGACATATAGATATATACTATTTTCTTCATCTATTTATCCATCAACGGACATTTAGGTTGTTCCATGACTTTGTCATTGTAAATGATGCTGTGATGAACTATAATTGCTATGACTTCTTGAGGAATTGAGTCTCTCATCATTATGAAATTACCTTATCTCTGATGATATTTCTTGTTCTGAAGTCTACTTTATGTGATATTAACATAGCCATTCCAGCTTCTCTTTGATTAATGTCTTTCAGCAGACCTTTTTCTATCTTTTTGATTTTTAACCTTTTTGTGGCTTTATATTTAAAGTAGTTTTTTTTCGTAAGCAGCATATAATTAAGTCCTATGAGTTTTTAATACACTCTGACCATCTCTGCTTTTAAATTAAGCTATTTAAACCATTTACATTTGATGTGATATTTTTTAGATGATAGACTGTTTCTATTTGTACCATCTGTTCTTTGCTCTCTTTTTTCATCACTCTGTCTTTTATTATCTCAAGTCCAATATCTTGGTAAACCATTATTTTATATTTTTTGTCTACTTTTTTGTTTTCTTAGGTGGGATGAATATTCAGTCTCTGTTATTCTATGTTGCCCTGAAGTGGAAGTTCTCAGCATCCTCCATAGGAATGTTATTCTTAGTAGCCAAAAGCTATAAACACCCCCAATGAATTTCAACTGATAAATAAATCATGGTACAGTCATATCATGAAATACTACTCAGCAATAAAAAGAATGAATTTCTGATATACATAAAAAATGGATAAATGGGGGATTCCTGGGTGGCTCAGAGGTTTGGCGCCTGCCTTTGTCCCAGGGCGTGATCCTGGAGTTCGGGATCGAGTCCCGGGATCGAGTCCCGCGTCTGGCGCCTGGCATGGAGCCTGCTTCTCTCTCCTCCTGTGCCTGTGCCTCTCTCTTTCTCTCTCTACATCTATCATGAATAAATAAATAAATCTTTAGAAAACAGATTTTATTTATTAAAAAAATGGATAAATGTACTATGCTAACTAAAAAAATGCACTGAAACTACTTAATATAAGATTCCATTTATATGAAATTCTAGCAAAAAGCAAAACTAAAGTGACATAAATAAGAACAGTGGTTGTCAGATACCAGGGGTGAAGGGAATGGATTGACTACAAAATAAAATGAGAATTTTTAGGATGATGAAAATGTTCTTTATCTTGAGTGCAATGGCAGTTACAACTCAATATATTTGTCAAAATTCACTGAAATTGCACACTTAATAAGTATTATTTTAAGTAAATTATACTTTAATAAGACTAGTTTTTCAATGTTTTAAGGCTAACAAAAATGGTGGCAGGGAAGATTTTTCCATAAATATAATAAAAATGCAAAATCTTCGGTAGATAGAGTATCAAATAAATCCATAAGAAAAACAATGATACTACATAGAAAAGGGGGCAAAAAAATAAACAGAAATCTCATAGGAAAAGGAGGCAAAATACTGAATGCTAGTGAAGAAGGGATGAATCAAGTATCAAACTCTGGTGGAAATATGACTTGACACAACTTCCTGCAAAGCAATTTGAATATCTGAACAAAAGTCTTAAACTATTCCTGTTTTTTGACCAGTAAGTCCATATGTAGGACTTTGTCTTAAGGAAATATTCAGTAATATAAACAGGTACTTTAAAACATAGATGTCACCAACACAATTCATTATTAGAGCCAAAAACAGCATGAAAAATACTTGATATTTAATAATGAGGGAGTAGTTTAATACCTTATAATGAATCTTTTCAACAGTATTTTTTACAGTCATTACAAATTATATTTTCAAAGGATTGCAACGACATGTTTAAATTTTCTTGATATACTATTAAATAAATAATAAGTAGGACACAAAAGTATTCGAGTTCTTTTGTGTTATTTGTAATGAATTAAACACTGCTGTGTATGTGTGTGTTTGGTCCTTAGGGAAACATGCTATAAGGTTAACAGTGTTTTTTCCAGGTTGTGGAATTATGGATCATTTTTGTTCCTACTATATCCTTTTCTAAATTTTTCCAGCTTCTACATCAATATTGCATTACTTATGAAAGCAAAATAAGATAAATATACACATAAACATCTAAGTATCATAATTCTAAGATAGAAAATTAGTCTGGTTTTGATTGTTTTAAGGAAATAAGTGAGAACATGTTCTCACCCACTCCTCATCCCAAGAGAATAAATAGTATTATCTTTAAGTCTATAGATTTCTTGGCAAACCACTAGCTTAATATATAAAACATAGATATCAATGTCCATGTTCTTTTGGAATATTTTTATGCCTTTCTCTGCCTTGCTGATTCACAACTATATAGAGATACCATGTTAGACACTGATGATACAAAGATCTCCAAACCCAAATCTCTGTCCTCAAGGAACTCACAATCTTATGAGGGAGGCTAGTGTATTAATTTCCAATTGGAAGTTTGGATAGGACAGCAGCAGACCATAATTACCCTGAGATTACATAGTGGGAGGAAGAAAAGAATGCATCCTTCCATTTATTCACACATTTGTTCAACAGATACTTATGTAACACCAACGACTTTCAGGCACTATTTATTTCCTAGTTATACAATGGTTAACAAAACAGATGTAATTCTGCCCTAAAGATAAGTAGGCATTTAACAAATAGAAAAGAAAATATCTGACACAATTTGTGCTGTGGAGGAAATAAATTAAATTGAATAAAAGATGGTATGAAAAGGTGGAGGAAAGGGGTATAGCAAAAGAGATGAAGGGATAAGGAAAGGCCTCCCTGGGGAGGAGGCATTTTAGTTGAAATTAAAGGATGAAAATGAACCAGCCATCCGAAGAAAGAAGACTATCAGGTAAGGCTGAGCTTGTGCTGTTCATGGTATTGAAAAACCAATGTAGCTGGAGTTGGTAGGCAAATAGGAGAAGCTGGAGATGAGGTAGGGACCAAATCATGTAAGGCTTTCTATTCCTCAACCCTCAGAACAGACCAAGATCTGAGCTTCATATTTTTATTTTTGGGTCTTTAAAAGGTATTTTAGCAAACATTAATTTTAGGAGGCATTCTTGAAAATAATTGGGCAACTAGATGTCAAAAATGCTAAGTAACTTGAGCCAGCTTAGACACTCCATTTTTTCCTCATATAAGAGTAACACAGAAAAGGAATGTTGTAAAGGAAACTAAAGATGAAATATGCCATGTGCATAAGGAAGTATTACTGTTTTACAGAAAAAACAATAATCAGTTGAGACAGAGGAAGGGGTTCTTTTGCATTAGAAATATAAATTTATTAGCTCTAGTTGGATGTTATTGAATGCCATCAAAAATAGCACTTCAGCACTGATTCAGAACTGTAGGGTGCACTATCAGCATAATTAAAATAAAAGAATCTAAGCCATTTCCCCATCTTGCTTCCTTATTATTGTCTAATTGTTCAGAATGTCTGTCTGTTATGGAGACGAAGCAATTAAGCCCAGCAAGTCGCAACAATGAGGATTATAAAGCGGGGGGGCCTGCTTCATTAGCAACTTGGATATCAGCATAGAAAACATTAAAGAAAGAAACGCAATTGTAATTGGAAATAATTAGATGGCACCGTTCTCCCTTAACTGGGGAAGATATTCTATCTGCATTTGCAGGCTTTTTTTCATTTCATGGGTCTTTTTTCACCTGGGCTCCTCAAATTGAGTTCCATAAACATTACAGTATCATAGAGGAGTTATTAAAGGGCCAGGTGAGCACCAGATACTTTTTGAGATAATGGCACCTATTGTAAATCCAAAAGAATTTTGTTTCAAGAACTTTGTCTTTAGAGCACCTGGGTGGCTCAGTTGGTTAAGCTTCTGACTCTTGATTTTGGCTCAGGTCATGATCCCGGGGTTGTGGGATCAAGCCCTAAGTTGGGCTCTACAACTCAGCAGAGTCTGCTGGAGATTCTCTCTCCCCTCATCTCTCTCTGTCCCTCCTACTGTGTGAGTTCTCTTATCTCTCTCTCTCCCTAAAGTAAATAATCTTAAAAAAAAAAAAAAAGAATTTTGTTTTAACTGTCAACTGGCCCAGGAAGAAGAGAGGAAGGGAGTCAACGCTTCTGTTAAATACAAATCACCAGAACAAAAAATCCTTATGCATTTCCTGCTCCGTTTCTCACAAATACAGAGTTGCATTTCAAAACTGCAAAGTCTACCCTTGGAACATGTATTTTTTTAAAAACAGCAATCATCTTTAATACATTTACTATGCAAAAGGTTATGAAACAAGCATAAAAAAAACACAAACATTTTTGTATCTTGAATTGACTAGTCTCAAAAGCCCCCTTGGTTAAAAACTAAGGCTCAGAGAAGAGATTGACATGCCCCAGGTAAAAGCAGGTAGAAGAATCACAAGCAGAAATAAAGTTTCTTTGATAAAAACCTAATAATCATAGCTACTGCATGCTGTATTCATACTGTGTGGTAGCTACTATGTTAAATGTCTCACATAAATTGTCTATTTAATCCCACGAGGTACAGCAATATGATTTTTATGGATAAGGAAACTGGTGCTCAGAGAGGTTATGCAATTTTCTCTACTATGAGATAAAACAGATTTGAACCTAGTTGTGTCTGATCACAAGACCTGTACTTATAACTGCTGAACAATTCCACTTTCCCATACCAAGGACAAAATATACATTAAATAGTGGCTCCTGTTTTTCCTTTCACCAAACCAGAAGCAAGAGAAAACAGTGGCACAGGTGGGAAAATTAGCCAATTCCTTAGAGAAAACATCAGCAAGCTATGGCCCACCATCAGGTTTTTTTTCTTTTTTTAACAAGGCATAAACTAAGAGAGGTTATATATTTTTAAATAGTTGGGAAAAACTTAAAAATATGTTGTGACACATAGAAGTTATTTGAAACTCAAATTTCAATGCCCACAAGTAAAGTTTATTGGAGTACAACCACACTCAATCATTTGTGTATTGTCTATGGTTGCTTTTGCTCTCCTATGGCAGAAGTGAACAGTTGGCAAAATATTATGTGGTCTACAAATCCAAAAATATTTACTATCTGACCCTTTACAGAAAAATTCTTGCCAACTGTTGCCCCCTCCCCAACTTGGTTCAATTGATGAAAATAAGAATACGAGGAAATGTTTACATGATCAATGTTCTGCACTTCTAGGGAGAGGAAAGAGGAAGAATAGATTACATAGTAAGAGGAACAGAAAAGGAAAATGGCATGCTTCATCATTTTGTCTATGGAGGTGGTGTGTGTTCCTCAAAAGGAGGAGAGCAGGAAGGAGAGCCATGTTGGTGAGTCTACTGAAATCCTCCATCCTGTCAAAGGAGACTCTCTAAAAGAAAATACCACCCAATGTCTTCATGGTGGCTGGTGGCTCTCAGGCTGGAACATTCTCTTCCTTAGGTCACAGCTTTTGCCAACAAAATGCTTTGGGTGGGATAGCAAAGGTCATTCTCTCTTTATAGCAATAAAACACAAAAGAAAAACAGTAATAATGCTGGGCATTGAACCTTGTTATGCTCTCCCTGGAAACCACATAAATTCAGTTCCCCATGAATGTGTCAGAGAAAGATGAATTCAGTTGCACAGGAAAGTGATTTGTCCACTATTGGTCCAAGCAAAACTGAACTCAAAGACTTTTTCCTAAATACAAGCCAATGGAATGACTCACTTACTTGGAAAATGGAGTAGCTAACCGTTTCATCCACCAGTATCTTTCAGTAAAACAGCTTGGACCATTTTCATTTCACACTGAACATTTTAGAATGGCTTTTGTAAATGTATCTGGGCTTCCCACTTACACTGCCTATAGGGAAATTATGATGATCTGCTGACACTAGCATCCCAATCTAAGCAACGGCTTTATTTCTCAACATAAATTGACATCCTAATTCATATGCATCAGTCTGTATTAACTGGGGAAACAATCACTGTTGCTGAAATTCTGAAATCATTATGATTTTAAGGCCCAGACTCCGGACTGCATTAAATTCACCAAATACCATAATATGACTTTGAATCCAGGTGTCTGGTCTTGCCTGGCAAAATTCACTCTGAAATTCTGTGTTTAACACAAAGGTACTGCAGCATATACAAATTTTACATATGTAAATTCAATAATAAATGCTAAGAGAGAGAAGGAGACACAAAACTACTTAAACAGTATATATAATCCCATGGACCATTCCACTAAACACATGTACCCTCCACAGCTTAGAATAGGAGACATGAATGTGCTTTCTCCAGTCTTCATTCCCACTCTCATCTTAAAATGTATCTCATTATGTTGAGTGTGTTTCTAGTATTTAAAGATCTACGCTCTTCAAACTAGTGTCCTGATTCTTAATTCAGTACTCACCTAAAAAATGGTGATAAGAACCAGCACTGATGTTAACACAGGTTATACTAGATTTCTTGAGTGATGACAAGTCAGTCTATAATATCTGGTGTTATTCCAAGGTTGTTTTCAAAGAAAATTTTGGCTAAAATGCAATCTTTGCTTTAGGCACTCACTCTGGTTCCTAACCATCATGTAAGATATCACTTCACTATGGGTGACTTAACTTGGAAAATTTACAAATTCAAAGTACATGCAATTAAGCAAATTCAATCTCATATGGGAATGAGAATGGAGGACTTTATTCTGTTTCAACAAGAACAATGATTCCCATTAGGGTGGCTCTTCCCATACTGTGTTCTGTGAAACATCCATTGTTAGTAGGTATTCCTTCAAAACAGGTTTCTACAATTTGAAAGGCTTAAGCAATATTACATATTTTATTCTCTTTTTGAAAGTTTTAATGCACATTAGTGTTGCTGTGGACTGAATTATGTCTCTGCCTCCCACCAGATTCATATGTTGAAGCCTTAACCCCAAACCTGATAATATTTGGAGATGGAGCCTTGGGAGGTAATTAGGTTTAGATGAGGTCATCAGGGTCCTTCATGATGGAATTAGTATTCCATATAAGAAACAGGAAAGAGCTTTCCCTGTCTGTCCACCAACAAGAACACAGCAAGAAGCTGGTCAATAACAAGCCAGGAAGAGAGTTCTCATGAAAACCCAACCATGTTGCACCCTCACCTTTGACTTCTAGCCACAGGGCTGTGATAAATGTCTGTTGTTTAAACTACCATCTATGTTATTTTGTTATGTCAGCCTGAGAAAGTTAAGACAAACACGCTGAGAAAATCCTGCAATAAAGAAATCAATTTAACACTATAGAACCAGCATTTTTCACATGCAATTAAGAGGAGGTCTCAGCTATTGTTGTTCTACCTTACTCCTCCATGATCCCTAAGAGTAAAGAGTACCGATCTAATTGTACACATCTAGGGTAGATTGGTCAGAGGTTAAGGTCACTATGTACTAAAGACACAGATATACCCAGAAATGAGGAAGCTGACCCAAGGCCTATCTCTTAGCACAGGATATGAACATGCATACAGGCACATGGAGTTCTTATTTAAAATGCACATTCTGATTGAATAGGTCTTGGATAAGGCCACATATTCTGCATTTCTAACAAATTTTTAGGTGATACTGATGTTGTTGATCTATGGATCAGACTTTGAAGAATATGGTGCTAGGAACAATCCCAACCATCTCGCTCCCCATCTTCTCATCTCACCCTCATAAGGGTTTTTTTATTTGTTTGTTTGTTTGTTTGTTTGTTTTTGTCTCCAGCAGCCAACTGATAAGACTGAAAATTAAGAGGGAGAGAAGTCTTACACAGGCTAAGCCTTGAGCCTGAGCTGACTGCCAACCCAGCTGTACAGAATAGCTCCTTTGGGGGTACGATATACGAGTGTAAGCATAAGTAGTCTTCATGCCTATTTTCTTTGCCTCTGGTATGTGAGGCTTCTTCTGTAACCTTGTGGTAAAGGTGAGAATTGACAAAGCAAGATTTATGCATTCTTGGTTCTCTAAGCCATAATGCCATCTGAACATGATCAAAATTCCACTGTCCTTTACATGACACTTGCTTGATGATGAATCACTATTTACATGGGACACCTTTTAGCAGCAGGGTATAGTGAGAAAAATAGAGCTTCTGATGTTTGGAAGTCTGTTTCTTTACTAGTTTAGGGCATATGTAAGTTGGTCATCTTCCAGCTGATTGAGGAGAAGTCTGAAGAAATTTCCTCTCAGATTTTCTCAAGCTCTGTCTCTATTTACATATGGCAATTAAGATCCTACAGCATCAAGGAGTATAGTTAAGAGTTTGTAGCTCCATCTTTTTCTCACTAGGAAATGGGAGCATATGCCAGATCTGCATATAAGCAACAGGTAGCCAAGATGTTCAATCTACCAAGGTAACAATTACAAATAGAGCAGTGCAGGGAGCCCTGTCTGTCACTGCCCAGAGTAATAAACTGACCTCCTGGCACATGTTTAACTTAGCTGGGGAAAAATGGGCTCTATTCAATGCCCAAATACTGATGGACAATTGTGCATATTTGAGAAATTAAATTACCAAAACAAACAGAAGGATCTTCTCAACTTACACCTGGCAGTTGGAAATAGTTTCTCTTTGCATTTTTTCTGTCCATGAATAAATTAAATTTGCTATTAGATTATGGTGGTTATTTTCACAGGCAGGTAAGCCTGATGACTACTCAAACTGCCTTGTAATGCTTGAAGAATATGGGTCTAAGAAGACGAGTCTTGAGTATTTCTGATTTTTCAGGCAAGAAGGAAGACAAACAGTCCATCCTAGCTTGTTAGATATAAAGGAACAGAATTTCAAGGAAGAATTTGATAAATCCTGCACTCTGGTTTCCAGAGGGTAAAAAGGCTTTTTAAATTTTTATTTAAGTTTAATTAACTAACATATGTATATTATTGGTTTCAGAGGTAGAGGTCAATGATTCATCAGTTTTATGTAATACCTAGTGCTCGTTACATCACATGCCCTCCTTAATGGCCATCACACAGTTACCCCATCCCTCCCACCACCCTCCACTCCAGAGACCCTCAGTTTGTTTCCTATGATTAATGTGCATTACACTGTTTGGCTGCATGAATTCTTGGATTCAATAACAAAAACAAATTTTATATATATTGGAGGGGATGGAAGAAATTCTTAATTTTGTGATCTCCCAAGAGTTCTCTATAAAGTTTTATTTTTATTCTTGGCCTACTCAGTCATCTTCCATACATGTGCTGTCATCACCTACAGCATCCAGAAAGGGAAATTGAAGTGGGTCAAGGTGAGGTCCTATTCAGTTGGAGTTATAGAGCCAAACATAGAAATCAAGAAGTATGGTTCCCACTTTGTTGTTTTTTTTTAAGATTTTATTTATTTATTCATGAGAGACACAGAAAGAGAGAGAGAGAGGCAGAGAGAGAAGCAGGCTCCATGCAGGGAGCCCGATGTGGGTGGGACTCAATCCTGGGTCTCTAGGATGAGGCCCTGGACTGCAGGCAGCACTAAACCGCTGCGCCACCAGGGCTGCCCTGGTTCCCACTTTGAACTCTCTAACCAGCAGAGTGGTTAAAAACACACTTATAGCACTAACAGACTCCTGGGTCACAAAGGTGAGATATGTGTTTATAGAGCTTAAAGATGGTAAGAACAATTCACTGCCAATTTGATAACTTAAAAAGTGGGTACACAATCATCCACTTTCTATTCAGAAGTAACTTGGAGGAAAATCATGGAAGTATAACAAGAAAAGAAAGCTCTTAATACTCTATATTTATGGTATCTCTTCATTATATACAAAGATAATCCCTGGTATTTTTCTAGAGATTAATAGTTTTAAAGTATTTAACATCAAGGATATATTTACCTATTTAATAATCTATAAGCTTATCAAAGTAAGTAAGAGGATGTCCATTTTTAGGAACCAGATAAAATAATTTTTTAAATAAATGGGAAATTATTTTCATGTATTATTTTTTCCAACTATAAAAATAACTGGATACTTTGAAAAATGTAGAAGCTGACCTACTATCCAAAGAAAGGGAAAGAACATTCTGGTGTGTTTCCCTTTTCTGGAGCTGTGTGTGTTCATGCTACTACAGGTACATGGGTACTTACATAATTTTTAACCAAAATGAGGTCTTACCCTATATTGAGATGTTTCTTTCTTCCTCTTATTTCACATTAAATTTTGAACAGACTCCTAGGAAAATGAAGGAAGCAAACATATCTCTATTCTTCTCCTTAAGTAGAACTAAAACCTGGGACTTTATATAGAAAACACATAAAAAGATTCTAAAATGTAGAGAGAAAACAGACCAGCTAAGAACCTTAGGAAACAAGGAACAATACAGCAGTGAGTCCCTTAGGTTGGTTGGTTGTCTCATATATTCCAGATCCAGAGGTGAGAAAGTCAGAAACCTGGGAATTCCAACAGGCATTGAGCGGAAAAGTCCCCAACAAAAGTCAACTCTCTAGCCAAAGACCAGGACAGGGCTGACCTAGCAAGACAGAAAACTTTTAGACAATAACCATTCCACTCCTTCAAACACCACAGAAAAAAACTGTTACCCCCAACTCCACTCATATGATCAAGTAGCCTAGACTTCCATCTTTCCCAGGCTATAACTTCCCAATCTACCACCCTCACTGCGGAAGTGTCAGAGAAGACTGAGTAGGAAGCTGGAATTTTGATTCTCAATGAGCACGAATAATTGCTGCCTGATTGCATCAGTGGAGACCATGTGGGAAGCCAACATTAACAAGATCCCCCTCCTACACACACACACACACTGCCTCCTACCCAGCATTGACAAGATCCCCACACCCTCCAATGGTATAATGTCAAGGGAAGTCTAAGAGGGAGTCAGGACCTTAACTAGTAACCAGTGTCAGTGGAGGCCATGTAAGGAGCAGTAACAAGGCAATGCTACCACTCCCCAGGCAAGGAGGTCTCAGTAGAGATCTAGTGGGGAGCCAGAAGTCATTCCCCTGCCCAGCAGTAATTAGGAGTACCTTCCTTGGATGTCAATAAAAGTCAAGTGGGAAATTTAAACTTCCACTCCCATCTGAGAGTGTAAGGCAGTGCCCTCCACTTTCCTCTACCAGAGTTGTTTCAGGAAAAAGCTAGCTAAAATAGGTTTAAATAAGACTCAGAGTTTCATAACATAATACTCAAAATGTATAGACTTTCATTTTTAAAAATCATTCATACAAGAATCAGGAAGAGCTTAAAATAAATGGAAAAAAATAATAATTGGATGCCAACATCAAGATAACAGGTATTTCAGAATTATCTGACAAAGACTTTAATGTAGACAGTATAAAAATGCTTCAACAAGCCATTATGAGCAAACTTGAAACATGAAAAAATAGAAAGCTTCAGCAAATACATAACAAGCCTCAAATAAAGAGAAGATATCAAGAAGAACCAAACGACAATTTTAGAACTAAAAAGTTAAGCAACTTAAAAAAATACAGTGGATAGTCTCAACAGCAGAATTAAATGGATAGAGGAAACAATCGTTGGAAGACAAAACAATAGAAATGTAATCTGAATAACAGAAAATAGCCAAAGGAAAAAAATGAACAGCACTTCAAGAACCTGTAAGACTTAAAAAAAAAAAAAAAAAAAAAAAAGTAACTTTCATGACAGAGATGTCTGGGAAGGAGAAGAGAAGGACAGCACTGAAAAAAGAATTCCAAGAAATAATGACTAAAAACTCTAAGTTTGGCAAAAGACATAGACCTACAAATTCAATAATCTATATACAAAGACCAACCAAGATCAACTCAAAGAAACCCACATGTGAAGATAAATCATAGCCACACCTTTGAAAACTCAAGACAAAAAATCTTGAAAGCATCAAGAGAGAAATGACGCTTTGCCTAGAGGAGAAAAATAGTTCAAAGAAAGCAAATAGCTAATCAGAACTATGGAAGCCAGAAACAAGTAGCACATCTTCATTTTATTTTTTTCAGTTCTGTAATATATTTATTGATCAATTGTTTTAGGCTTGGTCTATATACTATACTAATAAAGGAGGTAAAAATTTGTTTATTGAAGTATAATTAACATGTATTAGTTATAGGTGCACAATATAATGATTAAAAAATTCTATAGGGGGATCCCTGGGTGGCTCAGCGGTTTAGCACCTGCCTTTGGCCAGGGGTGTGATCCTGGAATCCCAGGATTGAGTTCCACATTGGGCTTCATTGGGTTTCCTGTGTGGAGCCTGCTTCTCCCTCTGCCTGTGTCTCTGCCATTCTCTCTCTCTCTCTCTCTCTCTCTCTCTGTCTCTCATGAATGAATAAATAAAATCTTTTTTAAAAATTCTATACATTACTCACCGTTCATCACAGTAAACACTTAGTCCCCCTTTCACCTATTTTACCCACCCACCTTCCCTCTGGAAACCACTTGCTTGTTCTCTGTATTTAAGAGTATGTTTTACTTTTTTCTTTATTCATCTGTTTTGTTTCTTAAACTCCACATATGAATAAAGTCATACGGCATTTGTCTTTCTCTGACTAATGCATTTCATTTAGCACTATATCCTCTAGATCCATCTATGTTGTTGCAAATGGCAACACTCTTTTTTATGGCTTGTAAGTAGTCCATTATCTGTGTGTATCACATCTTCTTTATCCATTCATCTATGGATGGACACTTGAGTTGCTTCCATATATCTTGGCTATTATAAATAATGCTGCAATAAACATGGGTACATATATCTTTTTTAATTAGTGTTTTCATGTTCTTTGGGTAAATATCCAGTGGTAGAATTACTGGGTAATATGGTAATTCTATGAAGCAGTATATATTTAAAGTACTAAAAATTAAGAGAATCTGTTGCCCTAAAAAAAAATTCTAAAGATAGTTCTCTAAACAGAAAGGAAACAATGAAAAGACAAAACTTGGAATATCAGGAAGGAAAAAAGAACATGGCAAGCAAAAATATGAATAAATAAAATAGTCTCTCTTTACTCTCTAGAATTTTCTCTAAATTATATTTCACAGTTAAAAGCTGAAATTATATGATTGATGTGATTCTAAAGGTATATACAGGAAGTATTTAAGACAATGTTATTCTAAATAGGAGACAGTAAAAGAACATGAAAGGAGATAATGTTTCTATATTTTACTTCAACTGATAAGCTGATGGCACTAGTAGATATTGATGTTTTATATATGTATATACAGTGTAATATGTATATGTAGTGTAATATGTTTGTACTATATATAGTATATTGTGCGTATATATATATATATATATAATGTAATATATTTAGCACAACCACCATTTTTTGGTGATATATATACCATATATACACCATCAAAATAGTTACACAAACTACTCAAAAATATTAGAGACTCAAAATGGAATTATCAGGTGTGTTTAAGCAACACATCGGAAGGCAGAATAAAAGACCCAAAAAAAGTAGAGACAACAAACACAAAATAAAAAATGATAGATTTAGAGATGCCTGGGTAGCTCAGTGGTTGAGCATCAGCATTCGGCTCCGGGCATTGTCCTAGGGTCCCAGGATGGAGTCCTGCATCGGCCTCCCTACGGGGAGTCTCCTTTTCCCTCTGCCTATGTCTCCATCTGTATCTCATGAATGAATAAATAAATAAATGATAGATTTACATTCTAACATACCAATACTTACATTAAAAAGTAACAGTCAAAATACAGCAATTAAAAGACAGATTAGTAGAATGGGTTAAAAAAAATCACCCAACTGTACACTGTCTAAAAAAAAAAGAAAAATCACTCCAAATATAACAGTATAGGCAGGTTAAAAGTAATGAATAGAAAAAGACTATCACACAAATATTATTTAAAATAAAGTAGGGGGACGCCTGGGTGGCTCAGCAGTTGAGCGTCTGCCTTTGACTCAAGATGTGATCCCAGAGTCTGATAGAGTCCCACATTGGGCTCCTGCAGAGAGCCTGCTTCTCCCTCCATCTATGTCTCTGCCTCTCTCTCTGTCTCTCATGAATAAATAAATTCTTAAAAAATTTAAATAAAATAAAGTAGGAGTAGCTACATTATATTATACAAATTGACTTGAAAACAAAGAAAATTACCAGAACTGGGGAGGAACATTATATAATGATAAAAAGGTCAATCCACCAAAATGACACAGAAATCCGAAATGTGTATGCAGCAAATAGCAGAGCTGCAAAATTCTGATAGAATTGAAAGGAGAAATTGATAAATCTAAAATTATAGTTGGAGAACTCTACCTTTCTCAATTTATGGAACAATTAGATGGAAAATCGGCAAAGATAAAGAATTCAAAATATCATCAGTCATTTGGATCTAATCAATGTTTAGAAAACACTGCCCAACAACAGAATACATTCTTTTCAAATGCCCACAGAACATACACCATTTCTCTATTTGACTGTGACTAATCTGTTATTTAATCCTTTTGTTTAGTTTCTAATTTTTTGTCAAGCATAACATACATTCAGAAAAGTACAGATTGATGACCCATGTAACTACCATCTAGCTCAATTATATTACCAGCACCCCAAAAGCTCCCTTTATGCTCCTTTCTATCTACTCCCTCATTTCCTTCTTTGGGAATAACTACTGTGACTTCTAAAACTACAGACTAGCTTGCCTTTTTAAGCACTGAGTGTTACACTATATGTTGGCAAATCGAACTCCAATAAAAAAATATACAAAAAAATAAATAAAGTTCAAACAAGACCAAGAAAAAAAATTCTACAAAAATGGAATACACATGCTTTTGATCCTGGCTTTTTTCATTCATAATTATATTTATGAAGTTCATTCATGTTATTGCAAGTAGCAATATATATTTGTTAATATCTATTGTTATAGAGTACTACAATATACATAGTACAATGTATTGATCCATTCTACTATAGACAGACATTTATGCCTTTTTCAGTTTAGAACTATTACAAATAGCTATGGATATTCTTGTGTATGCCTTCTGATTATTTAATTTTTATTAATTTATTTATGTTAGATATTTACCTAAATTGTTATATATTATGTTTATATATTTAAATTTAATATTTACCTACAGAATTGTTGATTTATACACTAAGCATGTATTAAATTTGAAGAGACAAACTGTTTTCTAAAGGTGTTGCACCAATCTATACTCTCATCAGTAATGCATAAGCATTCCTGACCTCCACATCTTTGTTAACACCTGGTCATGTCCATCTATTTTCTAAGCCTTTTTGTTGTATCTTAGTAGAGTTAAGCATGTTTTCATATGTTTATCAGCTCTTTGAAAATCTCCATTTGTGAAGTTCCTAATATATTGCTCATTTTTTTTAAATTATGTTGTCATTTTCTTCATAATTTCTAAGTTCTTTTAAAGTATATAGTCTGGTGTCCCGGCATTTCATTGCATCTGTATCTTTGGGGTAAATCCCCCACACCTGCGCCCCGATATTTATAGCAGCAATGTCCACAATAGCCAAACTGTGGAAGGAGCCTCTGTGTCCATCGAAAGATGAATGGATAAAGAAGATGTGGTTTATGTATACAATGGAATATGACTCAGCCATTAGAAATGACAGATACCCACCATTTGCTTCGACGTGGATGGAACTGGAGGGTATTATGCTGAGTGAAATGAGTCAATCGGAGAAGGACAAACATTATATGTTCTCATTCATTTGGGGAATATAAATAATAGTGAAAGGGAATAAAAGGGAAGGGAGAAGAAATGTGTGGGAAATATCAGCAAGGGAGACAGAACATAAAGACTCCTAACTCTGGGAAACAAACTAGGAGTGGTGGAAGGGGGGGAGGGCAGGGGGGAGGGGTGAATGGGTGATGGGCACTGAGGGGGGCACTTGATGGGATGAGCACTGGGTGTTATTCTGTATGTTGGCAAATTGAACACCAATAAAAAAATAAATTTATTATTTTAAAAAGTATATAGTCTGAACTTGGGCCCTTCTCAGTTATATCTGCTGGAAATATATTTTTTCATTCTCTCTTTTCATTCTCCTAAAGTGTTCTTCTGAAAAATAAAAATTACTCATTAAAATAAGGTGGCCCAATTTATATTTTCCCTTTGTGGGTAGGAATCTTTGTATGTTATTTAAGAAAATTTGTCCTATTTCAAGGTATAAAGAAATTACCTTCTGCAGTAAGATAGAAGTGTTACCAGAACTTGTGAGGGGCGTATATAAGGATCAAGATTCATTTTGTGTATGAATAGCTAATAGATTCAAAAATCACTTATTGAAAACCAACCTCTTCCCCACTGCTCTGTAGTACCACTTTTGTCATAAATCTACTGTCCATGTGTAGACTGTTCCCAGATTCTGTATTCTATTCCACTGGTCCATTTGCCTATCTTGGCCCAAACATCACAGTATCTTCGTTGTAAGTTTTCATATCCAGGAAAGCCTACAACTTTGTTCATTTTCAAGATTGTTTTCATTATCTTATTCTATTAATGTATATAGTTAGCAATTATTTTGACGATCCCCTCACCCCCCAAAAGAGAAAACCATGCTGCCCTCACTTCTCCTACGTCCTCTTCTTTTTCTGAACAATTTAATCTTGACATCTTTAAGTATGACAAAACAATATAAGTATCCACAGTGGATGAAGAAGAGAAGGATATCAGAGCCTAAGCAGGATGAGCAGAGAGTCCATACTTTTTTTAAATAATAAATTTATTTTTTATTGGTGTCCAATTTGCCAACATACAGAATAACCCCCAGTGCTCATCCCATCAAGTGCCCCCCTTAGCGCCCGCCAACCAGTCACCCCCACCCCCCACCCTCCTCCCCTTCCACCACCCCTAGTTCGTTTCCCAGAGCTAGGAGTCTTCATGTTCTATTTACCTTTCTGATATTTCCTACCCATTTCTTCTCCCTTCCCCTCTATTCCCTTTCACTATTATTTATATTCCCCAAATGAATGAGACCATATAATGTTTGCCTTCTCCGATTGACTTATTTCATTCAGCATAATACCCTCCAGCTCCATCCATGTCGAAGCAAACGGTGGGTATTTGTCATTTCTAATGGCTGAGTAATATTCCATTGTATACATAAACCACATCTTCTTTATCCATTCATCTTTCGATGGACACAGAGGCTCCTTCCACAGTTTGGCTATTGTGGACATTGCTGCTAGCACATGAGAAAATGCTCTGCATCACTTGTATTTGTATTTTCCATCAGGGAAATACAAATCAAAACCACAATGAGAGTCCAAACTTTTTAAAAATTATTATTAAAGACCCTTTTTAAAGCAGTTTTAGGCTTATAATAAAACTAAGGGAAAGATACTGAGATTTCCCAAATACTCCTTTACACATGCATACCTCTCCCACCCTCCACTATTAGAATCACTCACCAGAGTGGTACTTTTTTTTTTTTAACCAAGGATGAACCTACATTGACAAATCATAACCACCCAAAGTCCACAGTTTACCTAAAAGTCCACTTTTTGTGTCATACATTCAATGGGTTTTGACAAATATATAATGATATGTATCTACCATTATAATATCAGAGACAGTAGTTTTAGTTCCCCCAAGTCTTGTATTTTTCTTGTTAATCCCTTTCCCATTCCTATCACCTATACCTGGAAACCACTGATGATCTTTTTATTGTCTTCATAGTTTCACCTTCTCCAAAATCTCACATAGTTGTAATCATAAAATATATAACATTTTCATATTGGTTTATTTCACTTAACAATGTCATTTAAATTTCTTCCATCTCTTTTGGTAGTTTGATAGTTCATTTATTCATACCACTGAATAATATCTCATTGTTTGGATGTTCTAAAGTTTATTTACCCAATTACCTATTAAAGGACATCTTGGTTGCTTCCAAGTTTTGGCAATTACGAATAAGGCTGCTGTAAACATCCATGTGCAAGTTCTTGTGTGGACATAGTTTTCAACTCCTTTGGGCAAATACTTAGAAACATAATTGCTGGATCCTCTGGTAAGCTTATGTTTAGTTTTATTAGTTTGGTGGGCCTTTCATCTTATGATGCACCTTATGGTGCACCGTGTGCCTGATCTCCATTCCCTTCTTCCTTTGTCTATTTGGAAAGTCAAAACTGACTTTAAAGTCCAACTTCAGTCATTGTATACCAATGTGTTTACCTCTGGCATTTTACAGTTCTTTATTTTCTTATAATGCTTTTCTATTTTCTGGATCATATAGTAAGAGTATGTTTAGTTTTGTACAAAACTGCCAAGGTGTCTTCCAAAGTGGTTGGACCATTTTGCATTCCCACCATCAGTGAGTGAGAGTTCCTATTGCTCCACATCCTCATCAACATTTGGCATTGTCAGTGTTCTAGATTTGGACCATTTTAATAGGTGTGTAGTGTAACTCCATTGTCACTTTAGTTTGCATTTTCCTGATGACATATGATGTGGGAGCAACTTTTCACATGCTTGCCATGTGTATTTCTTTGGCAAGGTGTCTTTAAGTTTTTTGGCCTATTTTTTATTTAGGTTGGGTTTTTTTTATTGTAGAGTTTTAAGAGGTCTCTGTATTTCTTGGATAACAATCCTTTACCAAATGTATCTTTTGCAAATATTTTCTCCCAGTCTTTGGCTTTTCTTCTAATTTTCTTGGTATTGTCTTTGGCAGAGCAGAAGTTTTTAATTTTAGTAAAGTACAGTTTCTCAATTATTTCTTTCATGGATCATGAAAGACCCAAATGCCCATTTCAAACTGAGCAAGCCAATGATTATGATATCTCATTAGAAATTTATTTTTCGGCCAGTGCTTAAAGTAAGACAAATACCTTGGTGACTCCCTTTGATAATGAATGGACATCTTTTGTAGTCTACTCACTAGAGTCTAATTTTATTTAAAGTGTGAGATCCTGCAGCCCACCTAGGATATAATTTATCTTCTACCACATGTAGATATAAAAATCTAAGTTCCATGTTTAGGGACCAGAAGTCTCACCTCCAGTCCTACCCCAAAGCAGTGAAAGCTTCTGCCTGACATTATTTGTTTCAATATCCTTTTCATTTTTGGCCCCTAGAGATTTCTGTTACAATATTACAAGGGCAGCTATGCATTAAATGCGATGTTAATCATTGTCATATTTTCCCCAGCAGTGCTAGGGGTTTTATGACAGTTTTCAGATTAACTATTGTACACTTATTACAAGGATTGGAACTTGTTTAGCCTTTCTTCACCTCTGTTTCCTCATCTGACCTGAGAATTAACAAACTACAATACATCAAGTGTCTGGCATGCAGATGACCTATAAAAAGAAACAACTATTTTTGTTATTACACCATATTTATTTAACCCATTCCTGATTATATTTGCTACTTCTTTTTTATATTATAGATAACACTTCAATGTGTACACATGAGTATAAATCTTTGTCATTCATAATTGTCTCCTGAGGCTAAATGCCAAAAAAATCCCTAGGTTTATTTTTATATTTTTTAAGATTCTTAATATATATTTTCTAGTTCCCCTCCAATGAGGATTTACCAAGCTTCATTCCCACCAGTAATGTGTTGTAGTGCACATTTTATCCTGTGTTATCACTAACACTGGCTAATATAATTTTCAGAACGTTTCAAAATGGATAGGTAAAAACAGTACTCTGTTTAAAACTGGCAATCCTTTGCGTGAAAAATATTAATAAAAGGTATAAACTATAGAATCCTAGTAGAATAAGAACTTCTCTGTGACCGAAGAGTAAACCTAATTTCATAAGGAAGTAACACATCAAAGTTGGTGGCAAAGTTGAATGGATGTGAAAAGATCTCTGATGGTTGCAGGAAGAAGGCAAAGTTTAGAAGGATCAAAATAATGTAAATTTCTGACACATGCACCTCCACTCCCCTTTCTCCCATACACATCAGACATGCCTAACTAATCACAGAACTCCTTCCCACTAAGCTGAAAAGCAACTTCAGTACTCTTCTCAGTATAGTACTTCAGGCAGCAATTGATTATAGTTGACCCATAAGATAAAATCTCTTCACTCTCCTTGATTTGGTAAATTATAATTTAGGTTGTGACATGAATAAAAGGTATATAATATTTAATGTTGTTTTGTACTTGAGCCAGTGCAACTTGTAGCTGAATACAAATGCTATTCTTTATAGGATCTTTTTACCCAGCAGAGTCAACCTCATGATCATTGCTGGAAAAGTCTTTCCTTTCAGGGCAAGACAAAGGGAAAATGATAATACCCAAAGTCCAGAAGAGAATCTAATCTACAGTACTTGAATTGTACAGGTATAGAGTGGGCTTCCAGTGGGAAGTAGAATGCAATCAGATGATCTTCAAAAAACACCTGACCTTAAATAAAAAAACATACAAACCCACTTGACCTTTAGCAAAGGATATTTCCTTTCTGAAAACAAGAGGAGGGGAACAGGGAGTAAAAGTCTGCTTCTGCTGTCTTCTGCTGCTCTTTAGCCTGTGACTTCAAGTCAAAGTCACCAGAACTGGTCAACCTCAATGCTCTCAAAAAATTGAGGGAGTTCCCAAATAAATTCCAGAAAGTGAAGTCTCTAAATGTATTGAGACCTTATTTTTCTTTTATTAAATTTGTTTTTATTGAAGTTTGATTTGCTAACATATAGTATAACACCCAGTGCTCATCCAATCAAGTGCTTTCCTCAGTGCCCATCACCCAGTTACCCCAATCTCCCTCCCACCTCCCCTTCCACAACCCTTTGTTCGTTCCCAGAGTTAAGAGTCTCTCATGGTTTGTCTCCCTCTCTAATTTTTCCCCTTATTTTTCACCTAACATGAAGATGAGCTCCCCACGGAAGTGAGCTTTCCAGAGAGAAACCCTGACACAGAGGTGTCAATCCAGGAGTCCTGGAAAGAGGTTTCTTCTTTGGCTGGCACTCAGTTTTTTAGACAAAGATATAAATTTGTTAGTTAGCCACTACACAAGGACAATCCAAATCACAGTCTTTAAACCAGTCCGACAGTATCTAAGTGCCCCTCCCTCATGTTTTCTACTTCTGGCATCTCACCCTAGGGTGTTCCTACAAGAGTAGTCTGCTGATGTAGTATTAGGACTGTAAGCAAAATGACTTATAGATCACAAAATTAAACTACCATCAAGGGAGCTTTCTCAACATAAACAAATATGTTTATAATTCTCCTCCATCCAACCTAAGCATTTATATGATTAGCCCAGCCTATATCTATATTCTGTGGCCCTTTGAGGCAATTAGGTCATGTCTTATAACCTGTTTTCTACCCAACAATGGCAATATTTCTTTACATTATGAGTAAATACCTTTATTCCAGCATATACATCTCTAATCATGCAAGCTACACTCTCTCTCATGATACTTTGTCACATATAAGTATATATATATATATATATATATATATATATATATATATCCTCTCTACCCTGTCCAAGTCCTTCTGCTTCTTATATCCCACTTCCAGCCAGAACAAGGCCATTATTCCTTCAAGTGGGATTGGGAGATGTTTTAGATACTGAGGGCAAAGCGAGGGCTTAGAGATGCTCAAGATGGGAAGGATCCTGCTCTCAAAATGCATTAAATATAACCAAAACTTGGTTCACAAAAATTAACACCTGATAGCATAACTCCTCTATTTACTGTACTAAAGAATCACTGTCTCCATCTTCACCCTTGTGTTTAATTTTTAAATGCTCCTTTTTATTCTTAACATCCATTGCCTTCCATATGCTAATCTTTAGGAAAGGGAAAGAAAAACACATCCAGCATACACATGTCTTCCCCAAGCTAGAATGCTCCCAACCCTTCTTCTCTACCTGACAAACTCCTCCTTACCCTTCTCTCTCTCCTCTGTGAAACTGTGGACTCTCCCTGGGAGACCTAGGTATTCCTTGCTAATGTGCCTTCTGCACTCTGCTAGAGCAATTCTGTCCATGTTTTCCATGTCTGCCACAGGTCTACGTTTCTACAAATCTGTGAGCTCCTTGAAGATAGGGACCCATGCCTTTGATCTTCCTTTCTTCATCATTTATCCCACTGTTGGGCATCTGGATGTCATGTGATAAATGTTGCTGGATGGTTGGATGGATGAATCGTTATGATAATTTGCCATTATACCACTTAAGAATCTTAGAGTATGAAAGCTGGAAAGAACCACATGGCTCTTATGGTTAAATTTCCTCTTTTTAAAGATGAGACCTACAGAAAAAATAACTTAACTAAGGCTAGTGATCAGGAAAGCCAGGATCAAGAAGAGGCAACTGAGATGATTCATTCAAATCAGAATCGAATCCTGACTTTATTCTAAATGTTCACATTTTTTTCATCAGAGACTTTTGGTACTAATTTTGATTTTTTTAAAGACTTTATTTGTTTATTCATGAGAGACAGAGAGAGAGAGAGAGGCAGAGACACAGGCAGAAGGAGAAGCAGGCTCCATGCAGGGAGCCCAATGTGAGACTTGATCCGGGGCCTCCAGGATCACGCCCTTAAGGCAGGCACTAAACCACTGAGCCACCCAGGGATCTCCTAATTTTGATTTTCTAAAAGTTGCATTAAAATATGATTTATCTTGGTTTCTGAGTTTGGGTCACCTCTTTACATTTTATTCCTGAGGCAAGCGCCTTACTCATCTTACCCTAGTTATGGCCTTGTAAGTAACTGAGAATTTAAAAGTTAAGAAAGCAAATGACCAAGCCTCCATGACACACATCTTCAGACAAACCTTCATGATTTTCTATACTTGTTGATCTACTTCTGAATGGGAGGAGATTTTATACTTTGGAGCATGGACTTGTTAACTCACCTAATTGCTAAGGCTACCTACATTTCACCGCTTAAAAAGTCATCTCTTAAAATATACAATTTGTTAGATTTTTGTGGTCATCAACTAATTATGCAAAATCATTTCATTTTAAGTAAATTCTCTTAACTGCTGGCCGTGTAGATGATCAACATTTACCCTGAGATTTAAGTCACAAGAAGGATACCATTGGGTTGACTTGAGCCTTTTTTACCAAATAAAATAGCACTTTTGATCATATTTTATTACCAATGCTATTCCTTCAAAGTTGTCCAATATTGTAATATTACCAATGATGATGATAACAGCATTAAAATGAAAACATGTAAGAAAATGAAACTAAACAATGCCAAGTTACTACAATGAATAGGAAATATTACCAAAGACACATATGAAACTGTAGATCATATGATAAGTCACTTTTTTATTGGAGTTCAATTTGCCAACATTTAGCATAACACCCAGTGCTCATCCCATCAAGTGCCCCCTTCAGTGCCCATCAACCATTCACCACAACCCCCTGCCTCCTCCCCTTCCACCACACCCAGTTCGCTTCCCAGAGTTAGGAGTCTTCATGTTCTGTCTCCCTTTCTGACATTTCCCACCCATTTCTTCTCCCTTCCCTTCTATTCCCTTTCACTATTATTTATATTCCCCAAATGAATGAGACCATATAATGTTTGTCCTTCTCCAATTGACTTATTTCACTCAGCATAATACCCTCCAGTTCCATCCACGTTGAAGCAAATGGTGGGTATTTGTCGTTTCTAATGGCTGAGTCATATTCCATTGTATACATAAACCACATCTTCTTTATCCACTCATCTTTCGATGGACACCGAGGCTCCTTCCACAGCTTGGCTATTGTAGACATTGCTGCTAGAAACATCGGGGTGCAGGTGTCCAGGCGTTTCATTACATCTGTATCTTTGGGGTAAATCCCCAGCAGTGCAATTGCTGGGTCATAGGGCAGTTCTACTTTTAACTCTTTGAGGAACCTCCACACAGTTTTCCAGAGTGGCTGCACCAGTTCACATTCCCACCAACAGGATAAGAGAGTTCCCTTTTCTCCGCATCCTCTCCAACATTTGTGGTTTCCTGCCTTGTTAATTTTCCCCATTCTCACTGGTGTGAGGTAGTATCTCATTGTGGTTTTGATTTGTATTTCCCTGATGGCAAGTGATGCGGAGCATTTTCTCATGTGCTTGTTGGCCATGTCTATGTCTTCCTCTGTGAGATTTCTCTTCATGTCTTTTGCCCATTTCATGATTGGATTGTTTGTTTCTTTGGTGTTGAGTTTAATAAGTTCTTTCTAGATCTTGGAAACTAGCCCTTTATCTGATATGTCATTTGCAAATATCTTCTCCCATTCTGTAGGTTGTCTTTGAGTTTTGTTGACTGTATCCTTTGCTGTGCAAAAGCTTCTTATCTTGATGAAGTCCCAATAGTTCATTTTTGCTTTTGTTTCTTTTGCCTTCATGGATGTATCTTGCAAGAAGTTACTGTGGCCAAGTTCAAAAAGGGTGTTGCCTGTGTTCTCCTCGAGGATTTTGATGGACTCTTGTCTCACATTTAGATCTTTCATCCATTTTGAGTTTATCTTTGTGTATGGTGAAAGAGAGTGGTCTAGTTTCATTCTTCTGCATGTGGATGTCCAATTTTCCCAGCACCATTTATTGAAGAGACTGTCCTTTTTCTAGTGGATAGTCTTTCCTGCTTGGTCGAATGTTAGTTGACTATAAAGTTGAGGGTCCACTTCTGGATTCTCTATTCTGTTCCATTGATCTATGTGTCTGTTTTTGTGCCAGTGCCACACTGTTTTGGGGACCACAGCTTTGTAGTACAACCTGAAATCTGGCATTGTGATGCCCCCAGATATGGTTTTCTTTTTTAAAATTCCCCTGGCTATTCAGGGTCTTTTCTGATTCCACACAAATCTTAAAATAATTTGTTCTAGCTCTCTGAAGAAAGTCCATGGTATTTTGATAGGGATTGCATTAAATGAGTAACACACTGTTTTGATGATCACAGCTTTGTAGTACAACCTGAAATCTGGCATTGTGATGCCCCCAGCTCTGGTTTTCTTTTTTAATATTCCCCTGACTATTCAGGGTCTTTTCTGATTCCACACAAATCTTAAGATGATTTGTTCCAACTCTCTAAAGAAAGTCCATGGTATTTTGATAGGGATTGCATTAAATGTGTAAATTGCCCTGGGTAGCATTGACATTTTCACAACATTAATTCTTCCAATCCATGAGCGTGGAATATTTTTCCATCTCTTTGTGTCTTCCTCAATTTCTTTCAGAAGTGTTGTGTAGTTTTTATGGTATAGATCCTTTACCTCTTTGGTTAGGTTTATTCCTAGGTATCTTATGCTTTTGGGTGCAATTGTCAAAGGGATTGACTCCTTAATTTCTCTTTCTTCAGTCTCATTGTTAGTGTATAGAAATGCCACTGATTTCTGGGCATTGATTTTGTATCCTGCCACACTGCCGAATTACTGTATGAGTTCTAGCAATCTTGGGGTGGAGTTTTTGCGTTTTTTTAGGTACAGTATCATGTCATTTGCAAAGAGGGAGAGTTTGACTTCTTCTTTGCCAATTCGAATGCCTTTTATTTCTTTTTGTTGCCTGAATGCTGAGGCTAGGACTTCTAGTACTATGTTGAGTAGCAGTGGTGAGAGTGGACATCCCTGTCTTGTTCCTAATCTTAGGGGAAAGGCTCCCAGTGTTTCCCAATTCAGAATGATATTTGCTGTGAGCTTTTTGTAGATGGCTTTTAAGATGCTGAAGAATGTTCCCTCTATCCCTACACTCTGAAGAGTTTGATCAGGAATGGATGCTGTATTTTGTCAAATGCTTTCTCTGCATCTATTGAGGGGACCATATGGTTCTTGTTTTTTCTCTTGCTGATATGATCAATCACATTGATTGCTTTACGAGTGTTGAACCAGCCTTGCATCCTGGGGATAAATCCCACTTGGTCATGGTGAATAATCTTCTTAATGTACTGTTGGATCCTATTGGCTAGTATCTTGTTGAGAATTTTTGCATCCATGTTCATCAGGGATATTGGTCTCTAATTCTCCTTGGTGGGGTCTTTGTCTGGTTTTGGAATTAAGGTGATGCTGGCCTCATAGAATGAGTTTGGAAGTACTCCATCTCTTTCTATATTTCTGAACAGCTTTAGTAGACTAGGTATGGTTTCTTCTTTAAATGTTTGATAGAATTCCCCTGGGAAGCCATCTGGCCCTGGACTTTTGTGGCTTGGGAGGTTTCTGAAGACTGCTTCAATTTCCTCCCTGGTTATTGGCCTGTTCAGGTTTTCTATTTCTTCTTGTTCCAGTTTCGGTAGTTTGTGGTCTTCCAGAAATGCGTCCAATTCTTCTAGACTGCCTAATTTATTGGCGTATAGCTGCTCATAATGTTTTAAAAATTGTTTGTATTTCCTTGGTATTGGTGGTGATCTCTCCTTTCTCATTCATGATTTTATTAATTTGAGTCTTTTCTCTTTTGTTTTTAATAAGGCTGGCTAATGGTTTATCTATCTTATTAAGTCTTTCAAAGAACCAACTCCTGGTTTTGTTGATCTGTTCCACAGTTCTTTTGGCCTCTATTTCATTGAGTTCTGCTCGAATCTTTATTATTGTCTTCTTCTGCTGGGTGTAGGATCTATTTGCTGTTTTTTCTCCAGCTCCTTTAGGTGCAAGGTTAGCTTTTGTATTTGAGTTCTTTCCAGTTTTTGGATGAATGCTTGTATTGCAATGTATTTCCCCCTCAGGACTGCTTTAGCTGTATCCCAAAGATTTTGAACATTTGTATCTTCATTCTTATTAGTTTCCATGAATCTTTTTAACTCTTCTCTAATTTCCTGGTTGACCCTTTCATCTTTTAGCAGGATGGTCCTTAACCTCCACGTGTTTGAGGTCCTTCCAAACTTCTTGTTGTGATTTAGTTCTAGTTTCAAAGCATTATGGTCTGATAATATGCAGGTGGCAATCCCAATCTTTTGGTATCAGTTAAGACCTGATTTGTGACCCAGTATGTGGTCTATTCTGGAGAAACTTCCATGTATACTTGAGAAGAATGTGTATTCAGTTGCGTTTGGACATAAAGTTCTGTAAATATATGTGAAATCCATCTGGTCCAGTGTATCACTTAAAACTCATTTCTTTGGAGATGTTATGCTTAGAAGATCTCTTGATTGTAGAAAGCGCTGTATTAAAATCACCAAGTATAAGTGTATTATTACCTAAGTATGTCCTTATTTGGTTATTAATTGATTGATATACTTGGAAGCTCCCACATTTGAGGCATAAATATTCATGATTGTTAGGTCCTCTTGTTGGATAGATCCTTTAAGTATCATATAGTGTCCCTCTTCATCTCTTACTACAGTCTTTGGGATAAACTTTAATTTATCTGATATAAGGATTGCTACCCCAGGTTTCTTTTGAGGACCATTTGAATGGTAAATGGTTCTCCAACCTTTTATTTTCAGGCTGGGGGTGTCCTTCGGTCTAAAAGAAGTCTCTTGTAGACAGCAAATAGATGGGTCTTGCTTTTTTATTCAGTCTGAAACCCTGCGCCTTTTGATGGGGTCATTAAGCCCGTTCACATTCAGAGTTACTATTGAAAGATATGAATTTAGTGTCATCATGATTCCTATTCAATCCCTGTTTTTGTGGATTGTTTCCTTGGACTTCCTCTTTCTTTTAGAGTCCCCCCCTAATATATCTTGCAGAGCTGGTTTGGTGGTCACATATTCTTTCAGTTCCTGCCTATCTTGGAAGCTCTTTATCTCTCCTGCTATTCTGAATAAGAGCCTTGCTGGATAAAGTATTCTTGGCTGCATGTTCTTCTCATCTAGGACCCTGAATATATCTTGCCAGCCCTTTCTGGCCTGCCAGGTCTCTGTGGAGAGGTCTGCTGTTAACCTAATACTTCTCCCCATAAATGTTATGGTCTCTTGTCTCTTGCTGCTTTAAGGATTTTCTCTTTATCTTTGGAATTTGCAAGTTTCACCATTAAATGTTGAGGTGTTGAGCAGTTTTTATTGATTTTAGGGGGGATATCTCTATCTTCTGGATCTGAATGCCTGTTTCCCTTCCCAAGTTAGGGAAGTTCTCATCTATGATTTGTTCAAATATACTTTCTGGTCCTGTGTCCCTTTCGGCGCCTTTGGGAACCC
Source organism: Canis aureus (assembly GCF_053574225.1). Taxonomy (NCBI): domain Eukaryota; kingdom Metazoa; phylum Chordata; class Mammalia; order Carnivora; family Canidae; genus Canis; species Canis aureus. Next base: position 56,393,473 of record NC_135614.1, read on the forward strand.
CAATTAAATGTAGATTTTTTTCCTTCTGAGGCTGTCATTTATTTCCCTTAACCTATCCTCATGGTCTTTTAATTGTTTTTCTCTTTTTTCCTCAGCTTCCTTCCTTGCCATCAACTTGTCTTCTATGTCACTCACTTGTTCTTCTACCTCGTTAACCATCCTCATTAGGACCTCCAGTTTGGATTGCATCTCATTTAATTGATTTTTTTAATTTCGGCCTGATTAGATCTAAATTCTGCAGTCACGAAGTCTCTTGGATCCTTTATGCTTTTTTCTAGAGCCACCAGTAGCTTTATAATTGTGCTTCTGAATTGGCTTTCTGACATTGAATTGTAATCCAAATTCTGTAACTCTGTGGGAGAGAAGACTGTTTCTCATTCTTTCTTTTGTGGTGAGTTTTTCCTTCTGGTCATTTTGCTCAGTGCAGAGTGGCCAAAAACAAGTTGTACTGGAAAAAGGAGAAAAAGAGAGGGAAAAAAGAGGGGAGGGAAACAAACAGAAAACAAAAAACAAGGGGGAGTATCCTCTGATTCTATATACTGTAAATCCCTTGACTTCCCCTGGAACTTTCCATCACTGCTTGGTCAATAACTTGTTTTTCCCCTGTCCTTCCAGCTGGTCTTCTGGGGGAGGGGCCTGCTGTGGTGATTCTCAGGTGTGTGCACCTGGGGGAGCTGCTCAGCCCCCTGCCAGGTGCACGGCTCAGTGGGAGCGGTTTATCCTGTGAGGCCCCTGCTCAGTCCCAGGTACAAGGTGACACCAAGAGGAACAACAACGGTGGCGGCGGCCAGCTCTCCAACTCGGAGTCAGCTGCCGCAGTGACTGCCGCAGCTCCCAGTCCGCCGGGGCCTGGATGCTCCAGGGGCGGAGGGCACTGATCTGTACAGCTCGGGGCAGCGGGGTGGCAGGAGAGTCCTTGCTGTCCTGTGTCCTCCCGGCCTCCGCCTGTCCCAGGGGGAGCACCGCATCTTGGGCTGTGTCCCCCGGCGCCCTGCGCAACTGGAATAGCGCTCCCGGGCCCCGCAGCCACCTCCGCGTGGTGTCAGAGCTGCCTCTGGAGCTGCCCCCAGGGCCCCGCAGGGCACGCGCTGCAGCCCTTTAGGGAGCTCGGCCGCGGGGTGTGGTGTGCTCTCCCCCGGGGCGCAGGTCCTGCGTTAGTGCTCCCGGGAACCTGGGGGCTCCACTGCCCCTCCTGGGGTCCTGCCCGAGCTCCCTGCGAGCGCCTTTCCCCCCGGGAAGGTTGGTAAAGCTCCTGCTTCTCCGGGTGGGGGCTCTCCTGTCCTGGGGGCACTCGCCCTGTGGCCTTAGCCCAGCTCCTCATGGGGGGTCCCTCCCCCTTGAATGCTTTTTTATTTATTTTTTTCCATCTTCCTACCTTGATAGAAGCGTGAACTCTTCTCACTGTAGCATTCCAGCTGTTCTCTCTTTAAATCTCAGGCCGAATTTGTAGGTTTTTAGGATGATTTGAAAGTTATCTAGGTAAGTTGGTGGGGCCAGGTGACTTGGGGACCCTACTCTTCCGCCATCGTGCCCCGCCCTCTGATTAGTGACTTAAATCCCAACTGTAAACAATGTACTTGCAAACAATGTACTTGCCATGCTGAAGCTGCTTACAGGTGTCCCCTGATTCTAAAGTGTCTCTTTGATCCAAAAGTTTAAGCTAAAGGCACAGAGCCAAACTGACAGATCACGTGCTAGCATCATTACTAGCCTGCAGAATTACTGTGGGCAAGCAATTTGACCTCTCTATGTGTCAATCACACAGCTAGGCAGCTGTTACACTGCTACCTTCTGTGGAGCTTGTTGAAAGAAAGATTCTATAACACACACACAAAAAAGAAGAAGAAGAAGAAGAAGAAGAAGAAGAAGAAGAAGAAGAAGAAGAAGAAGAAGAAGAAGAGGAGGAGAGAGAAAAAAAAGATTTTCTAAAAAATGTCAGGCTGCGGAACTCAAAGAGAACCCATCTGGACCCATGTTGCAAGGTAAATGTAACCAATGACCAGTGGAAGATACCACTGCATGATGAACCTTCAGCGCAACAGAGAATCAAAAGGCCATGTAAAGCAGTTGACCCACATCAACATTAAAATAAGTAAAAAATAATGCAAGTAAGAAAATAAAACTTGTTTATGTTAATGATGTTAATGGCAGATCTCATTTCATACTTTAAACCTCATGGGATAGTGGCACTGATTCTTGGTCAAAACAATATGTCTGCCCATGTTCAAATGCCAGCAATTTACCTTCTGACTGTAAAACATTAGACGAGCTATTGAAGCATCTGTGTCAATTTCATCTCATAGCACCACCAATCTTCATGGGTTTTTTCTGAGGGTTGAAGATCATGCCCATGAAAAATCATGAAGAACAGTGCCAGGTACCAAGGAAGTATGAGGCAAATGTGATTGAGAATGAAGAGGAGAAAAAAGAGAGAAATTATAGTTTATGCTTCCCTTTATCGTTGCCTTTAGTATTTAATACATAGAACAATGCCTGGCACAAAGTAAGCATGACTAGATGTTTGAATAAATAATGAGTATTTATATACTCAAAGTACTGTACTAAGGAAAAAGAAAAAAGAACAAGAAAGAAAGGAGGGAGGGATCATGATAGACACCATATGTCCCTTCCCCCATTCTTGGGAGTCGGGCCATTTATTAGTGCCCATAAATTCATATATTTTTCTAACCTCTGGTCACTTCTCCTTACACACAAAATGGCTGTTCAGACACACTGTCCAGAACTCTACCCATTAAGAGGATTATTCTTTGTCATTGCCTTTCAATACTACCTCAAGACTCCAATGCAGATATTATCATTTTCAGCTTGTCCTCATATACCATGTCAATCCATCCATAAACCGAGTTTGGTTTTTTCTCCTCCTCTATCAGCTGGTCATAAAGGATCCCCCACATAGCCAAAGGCATAAGCTGATGTTGAGGCCCTAGTGCAACAGTGGTGGATAACACAGATTTCTGCCCTAACTGCTCATGAACCTTGCATGTGCTCAATCCCAAATATACCACTTCCATCTTATGTTGTATTCCTGGGTCTTCTTAATCTTATTACTTAATGAATTTGACAGCTAATGATAGGCAACTCCAGACACATGGTATCTTGGTATAATCTATGTTGTTTTATCTCTACCAGGGTCTAGTAACATGGCAGGAATAATTTTTCAGAAAGTGTATCAAGGCATATTATTCTTGTTCTCCAAGGAGCCTGTGTTGTGCACTGTGCTTCTCCCAGTGAAGCTTGACATTAAGTTTGACCTGACATCTTTTTCCATATCTCTAACACCCTAGAGTCTTCCAAGTTAGCTGGCCCAAATAATAGGTTGCTTATACTAGTCTGGTCCTGTTAGAGAGTCCTTTCCTGTTCTGGGCCCCACTCAGAGTTGGAAGCCTTTTGTATCACTTCATATATGGGCTGGAGCAGTGTTCCAGTGTGGGAGAAGTTGCTTTTCCCAAAGAATCCTACTGGACATTTAGTTTCCTTCCAAGTGATAGGAAGTGCTAGATAAAATAATTTGTCTTTTACTTTGGAAGGAATGGCCTGGGTTACTCTGATTCTTGAACTCCTAAATATTTTACTGATGTAAACATTCCAGAATCTTTGTAGGACTTATCACCCATCCTGAAGAGAACATGTATCTTACCAAAGCCTTTAGCATGCTAGCCACTTATTATTTGTTGGGCCTTATTAGCATAGTAAAACCAATACTTAGATTTGATTAAATATGATTATGATTAATGTGATCTTCTGTCTATCTAAACATTCCATATTTCTTCAGAGGGCATGAGCTAACATAGCTCTCAGAAAAAACTGAAGATGTATATTGCTGACCATTGCATATGAATCAAAAGTCTCTCTTTTTGAATTAGAATAAAAAAATGCTTTTGCCAAATCAGTGGCCATCATGCTAAAGTCATGTTAATCTACTCTAGAAGAGTAGATATCTAGAAGAGATATCACAACTGGGACAGCACCCACAATTAGGGCTTCTAAGAGGTTAATTTTGTGAAAATCTTTTATTTTTTTTATTTTTTTTTATTTTTATTGGAGTTCAATTTGCCAACATTTAGCATAACACCCAGCGCTCATCCCACCAAGTGCCTCCCTCAGTGCCCATCACCCAGTCACCTCAACCCCCACCCACCTCCCCTTCCACTACCCTTTGTTCACTTCCCAGTTAGATGTCTCTCATGTTTTATCACCCTCACTGATATTTTCACTCATTTTCTCTTTCCCTTTATTCCCTTTCACTAATTTCTATATTCCCCAAATGAATGAGACCATATAATGTTTGTCCTTCTCCGATTGACTCATTTCACTCAGCATAATACCCTCCAGTTCCATCCACGTCGAAGAAAATGGTGGATATTTGTCATTTCTAATGGCTGAGTAATATTCCATTGTATACATAGACCATAGCTTCTTTATCCATTAATCTTTCGATGGACACCGAGGCTCCTTCCACAGTTTGGCTGCTGTGGACATTGCTGCTATAAACATCGGGGTGCAGATATCCTGGCATTTCACTGCATCTGTATCTTTGGGGTAAATTCCCAGCAGTGCAATTGCTGGGTAGTAGGGTAGCTCTATTTTTAACTCTTTGAGGAACCTCCACACAGTTTTCCAGAGTGGCTGCACCAGCTCACATTCCCACCAACAGAGAAAGAGTGTTCCCCCTTCTCCACATCCTCTCCAATATTTGTGGTTTCCTGTCTTGTTAATTTGTACCATTCTCACTGGTGTGAGGTGGTATCTCATTGTGGTTTTGATTTGTATTTCCCTGATGGCCAGTGATGCGGAGCATTTTCTCATGTGCTTGTTGGTCATGTCTATGTCTTCCTCAGTGAAATTTCTGTTCATGTCTTTTGTCCATTTCATGATGGATTGTTTGTTTCTTTGCTGTTGAGTCTAATAAGTTCTTTATAGATCTTGGATACTAGCCCTTTATCTGATAGGTCATTTGCAAATATCTTCTTCCATTCTGTAGGTTGTCTTTTAGTTTTGTTGACTGTTTCTTTTGCTGTGCAGAAGCTTTTGATCTTGATGAAGTCCCAATAATTCATTTTTGCTTTTGTTTCCCTTGCCTTCATAGATGTATCTTGCAAGAAGTTGCTGTGGCCAAGTTCAAAAAGGGTGTTGCCTGTGTTCTCCTCTAGGATTTTGATGGAATCTTGTCTCACATTTAGATCTTTCATCCATTTTGAGTTTATCTTTGTGTATGGTGCAAGAGAGTGGTCTAGTTTCATTCTTCTGCATGTGGATGTCCAATTTTCCCAGCACCATTTATTGAAGAGACTGTCTTTTTTCCAGTGGATAGTCTTTCCTGCTTTGTCGAATATTAGTTGACCATAGAGTTGAGGGGCCATTTCTGGGTTCTCTATCCAGTTCCATTGATCTATGTGTCTGTTTTTTTTGCCAGTAACACACTGTTTTGATGATCACAGCTTTGTAGTACAACCTGAAATCTGGCATTGTGAACCAGCCCCAGCTCTGGTTTTCTTTTTTAATACTCCTCTGGCTATTCAAGGTCGTTTCTGATTCCACACAAATCTTAAGATGATTTGTTCCAACTCTCTGAAGAAAGTCCATGGTATTTTGATAGGGATTGCATTAAATGTGTAAATTGTCCTGGGTGGCATTGACATTTTCACAATATTAATTCTTCCAATCCATGAGCATGGAATATTTTTCCATCTCTTTGTGTCTTCCTCAATTTCTTTCAGAAGTGTTCTGTAGTCTTTAGGGTATAGATCCTTTACCTCTTTGGTTAGGTTTATTCCTAGGTATCTTATGCTTTTGGGTGCAATTGTCAAAGGGATTGACTCCTTAATTTCTCTTTCTTCAGTCTCAGTATATAGAAACGAACTCTCCCTCTTTGTAGATGACATGACACTGTACATAAAAAACCCAAAAGACTCCACCCCAAGATTGCTAGAACTCATACAGCAATTCGACAATGTGGCAGGACAATCTTTTTTTTTTTAATCATTCAAGGTACTTGGGGTCCCACTGGGGGTTAGCCTGTTGAATAAATGAAGATATGAGGACCAATACTCATTAGATCCTTCATAGTAACAGTAATCAATAGTAACATAGTAACAGTAGTCAGTCACCACCACCCCTACCACTGTTCTAGAATGCGATAATCTTTGACTTACTCTATTTTTGGCCAAGGAGAAAGAGTTTCAGAGCTTATACTGGCATTCCCCAAGTAAAAGTAATAGCCCTTACCTCATAGACTAAGGAACCAATGTAGGGGTGTGACAATTACTATGTATGTTCATCCCAGTATTGCATCCAGAAAGAAGGAAATAAACCAACAGGTGGGTTCATGGGTCAAAAAGACCTACTGTTAACTGGACCTTTGCTAGGACTCCATTTGTCACCTGCATCTCACATACCTCCATTCTAACACTCTCCAGTTATTCTCCAGATATCAGCATCAAGTCAAGTAGTGTATAAAAAGGTCCTCAAAAAGTTTGGCATTCCCCTTTCACCAGTGCTTAAGTCACCAGAGCAAGTGGCCAGAAGCCTCTCTGGCCAAAGACTGGGGACATCACATCATTTCTTCAACATGGCATCACAAGGTCCTTCCGCCTGGATACCCAGCCTCTCCAGTTAACGGTTTCTAAAGCTAAAACTCAATCAAGTCTGAAAACCAGTCAGATGATCAAGACTTTTTATTGGGGCATCTGTCCTCAGTTTCCTAAGACTTCTTTTAATGATACCTTGTTGACTGAGTAATATATTGCTGGTAGCCCACCTAATTTACCTCCAGGGATTCTGTATTCTACTAAGCACATCATCTGTCTGTGGATCAGGCCCTCTTTGTTCCCACTCTGACCCTGCCACTATTTATGATAACTATATCCACCTGGCTTCTATTTTTTCGGGGCCCTATCATCCCCATGGCTATCAGTGAGCTGAATTGTGTAACATCATGTTCTACAGTCATACTTGGCTTTAGAACAAGGCTCTCTTCCTCCATATCTTAACCCTTAGTGACTTATGCTGTGGCTAAGCATTCATCTAGAAAGGTAGGAAACCGAAGAAAGTATTTTTCTGTGTGAAAAACTCAACAGGATTTTATGGCATTTTTTTACCCTCCCCACTCTCCACTACCACTTTACTTTACTACCACTGCCTCAAGAGAGACTGATACTCAATTGCTTTATTTATCTGCTCTCCTATTATTATTTTTACCCTCCCCACTCTCCACTACCACTTTACTTTACTACCACTGCCTCAAGAGAGACTGATACTTAATTGCTTTATTTATCTGCTCTCCTATTATTAGGGAGGAAGAAAGCCCCTGTGAGATCTAGAGAATTCATGGACCAATGTGAAACTCATAACCAAGCTATCTTGAGGCTTTGACTGTGAACCCAAGGCAGCAGAGACCCACCAACACTGGGATCTAGCTGCCCATCTACAAGGAACAGGGGGCAAGTATGCATAAGAAAGGTCTCTTCAGCACCAGACATGAGCAAAGGGGAGAGAGAGGGAGAGAGAGGGAGACAGAGAGAGAGACAGAGAGAGCGATTGAGATGATAGTAGAGGACAGAATCAATCACATATTTCCTGGGAATGATGGAAGAGATACAAAAGGCCAGCAGATGGGGGAAAAAAGCATCATGTGATTCACAGAAAACACAAACAAATTATCTATCCCATTATGCTAAGCCTCCAAAAAACCCACCACAGTCTCCTAAGAAAAAGAGTCAGCTATGATTGCTCGCCAAGTCCAAGTGAAAGTCAACTTTAAATATGTATCAAGGGCAGAGAAAGAAGAAACTAATGTCAGTCTTCTAAATGCTTTCTTATCCTTTACTACCTCTCCACCTTTATCTCCCCTGGACTAGTTAGAGAAGGGTCAAGTGAGAAGTGAGAGCATAAGTGAAAAGACAAGAATGGGGACCAGGTGAAGAAATAGAGAAACCCACCAGGCCCCCACTCTTACCTTTCCTGCTGTGAGTGGCCAGCACAGGCTAGAGCTGAGGAAGAGGAGAAAAGTTGACTTTGAGGTTCCAAGCTCTTCCTACTCCATGGGACAAGATCTACTAATCACTGAACTGAGACTTCTTGGTTGACTAAAGGGTCTAGTGACTTTTAATAATCTAAGAGCATGAAGACAAACTACAGAACCTGCCTCATCACACTCAGGGGCCTAGAAAGATCTATTGGCACTGGATTATCTGTACACAGGCATACATGTGCTGTGTCTACTGGAGCAAAGGAGGGTGAGTGGTAGGAAAGAGTGTGCAGAATAAAGTTGTTTTTTGACACTGCTCTGTGAGTCCCACCCATTTAACATATCAATTGCATGTGGCTTAACATGTTTTTTTCCCTTAAAATTAACTTTAGAGGAAATATATTTTGTAGCTTCTATCTTGAGCTCCCTACAACTGTTCCTTTCTATCTTCTGGGAGGGAGACCTTCAATTACTGGGAAACATTTATTGATTTCCTCCTCTAGGTTATGGAGTGGATTTTCAGCTGTGTGTGAGACCACTCTTGTTTGGTGTTTTTTTTTTTTTTTCTTACGGCTGCTTTTGAAAAAAACAAATTCTATTGAATTGTATACTTTATACATCTCCGAGCTCTGGGTTTATTATCCATCAAACACTGTGTAACTTGTTTTGAAATATTTCTCATAGCTTTTCTGTGGGCTTTCCAGTCCTGGGAGGGAAAACAGCATGAAGTTTTGGAGATTTCAATTCCCTCTTCTGATGTGTAGGTAACAGAGGCAGGATGACTTTGATAAAACATGATGACTCTTTTATGTCATAATAAAACTGTTAAGTCTTTACAGAAATCCTCACACTAGGGGCTTTTCTCCTCCCTAATAATAGGAGAGCAGATAAATAAAGCCATTAAATAAGTTTCCTCTTTGTGCACCAAGAGCTGAAAAGCCTCAGGGATGATGGGAGGGGAGGAGTAGAGGATCATCCAGACTTCTTCAGGACAGCTAGATTTTATTACCTCTATTTTACCCATGAGTCAATTAATGGAGAGGTGAACTAACTTAATCCTTTTTTTTTATCCCAGCACACAATGCAATGCCTGCACATAGAAAACACTCAGTATCAATTTGTTAAGTAAATGACAGCTCTAATTATAGAATTGGTACCAGGATACCAGCAAGAATACCAGAGTGCTATGTTGGTCATGCTGAGCAGAACCAAAAAGCTAAAGTAATTATTCTAAGTCATTACATCACTCTCCCCTAAAACACCACATTATGGTTTTTTTGTAACACTTATATGAAATTACCTTCCTTGTTTTATTTTTAATATATATATACACTCATTTTATATTATAAATATATAATCATATATATCTAACTCAAAGATCAGCAACTCCAGCAACTACACCCACATACATACATACACACTTCCTCCTCCTTATAACTGAGAACCTGTAGGGACAGTCTACCTTGCTAGTCAATCTTGTCTTCTAGCCTTAAGTCAGGTTCCCTAGAAACAGAGGTTCAAGTGCTGGGGGTAGGGTCAGATGGACGTGCGGCACAGAAGTAGGACAGGATAGGGAAGTTGCTAAGAAAGGAATGTAATAGAAGTCTAGGGTTGAGTGGGTAGGTTGGGAGTGCTCGGAAGCATCAATCACACCAGAGAGTTTTCCCCTTGAGGCTATATCAATCAGTCATCAGCTGCTCCTGGGAGGCAGGAAGGATGGGTACTCTCACCTCTTTGAATGGATTCCACCAAGGGCAAGTCTCCAGAGAAGGTTCCTCTAGGTGCCACAGCAGTTTTAGCTACTGGGGAAAAGGTACACTAGAAGGAGAAAAGGATTTGGGCAACGCCGAAACAACCTATGACCATCCTGTGTATACTATTAAGTCAATAGGATCATAAAGTTTTTGAGAGCAGGTGCTGGTCTTGTTGATTTTTTAACTTCCTACATCCCTTATCACAGGCCTAAGGTGCTGAGATCCACTCTTCCTCCTCCTCTCAGGCTGTTGTGTAGAAATCTTTGAGATGCAGGTATAGAGTTTCCTATAGGAACACAATGTCTCATAATTTTAGGTGCTTTCAGGTGGTTTCCTGAATTTGCAAGTCCCTCAGCACGCTATACCAAGGCACGTCTGTGGCCCCGGGGCTGAATTCTCTCATCACTCATTACTATGGGGGGCAGAGAGTGAGTCAGACAGCAGCAGTTTCAAATGGGAAATCTCAGCCCCTCTTGGGGAGCAGCCAACACAATAGCAGCCATCTCCACCAGCCAGCTGGGAAGATATTTGTTCACAGGAAAATCCCAGACTTCCTGGAAAGCTTCTGTGCTCAGAAGCTGCCTGACTGGCTCTCTCCAACATTGATCACACAAGTATAAATGGGTAGAACCACTGTGGAAAGCAGTTCAGCAACAATAAATAGAGCCAACATTGACTGAATACTACTACTCTGTGCCAGAAACCGTTCCAAGTACTCTACACATGGATTCATTTCATCCTCACAACAACCTTATGAACTAGGTGTTACTATCATTCTTATCTCCATTTGAAGAGTTCTGAAAGTGTTTATACCCTTTGACCCGGTAATTTAAATTGTAAGACTCTCCTTAGGAAACAACACTTAATACAAAAGATCTTAACCCACAAAGAAATTCAACAATGTGATAGTAACATTAAAAAGAATTAACAGCTAATTGTCCAATGAAAGGGGATTATTTACAGTAACTCTGAACAATGGCGTTTTATATAACCATCAAAATCATGTATGAGGATTCAAAATAAAGATGAACAAAATCTTACAAGTGTAAGTGACATAAAAAAAAAAGATTTTCTTCTCAGAATGATCACAACAATGCAAATTTAGAACCATACACAGAGGTTTTTCTAGCTCAAAATGGCAAACTGTATATGCAACATTGTTTTCACTATAATAGAAAGTCTTGGTGGTCTTTTAAACCTCAGATTATTAAAAATAAAGTAGAAAAACATGTTAAATTGGTAACTTTTAGTGTCGGCTTAGAGGCTTCTAAAAATATATCTTTTTAAGGTCTGTCACTGACATGGCCCAAGGAGTAGTGCTTTTGCTCACCACCATTACTCAAGTAAACTCATAAGTCCGGATACCATTTACTAAAAGAAGCCAGGATTCCTTACTCTGCTACTCCTTGAAGGGCAGTTTCTTACATCTTGGGATAGGGAAAAAGAATGGGATAGGAAAAAAAGTGAGAATATTTGCTCGAAAGAAGACATAGTAAAAAAGCAAAGAAGTTCGCTTAAAGGATATCTTGCTACCCGATTTGAGCAACAAAAAGAGAATAATAATTGTTACTTGAAAATTTTTGAGCTTCCACAATGCCATGATTGTGTAATGGCACATAAAACATATTGCAAAGCATACAAAAAAGGAGCTGTAACACAAAACGGGAATAAATAGAGCATATATTTTTTATCCATTTTAATAAACTGTATAAATATATATTTGAGTATTTTAAGTGCATTTTGGTTTAAAAACTGTATGTACATATACACACACATTTTTAAGTCTGTCGATTCTCCAAAATTATGAAGAAAATAGTATCCAAAGAGATAGAGATTATTTCAAGAAGGACAATCAGTGTCAATAGTCATTCCTAATAACCAAGTAGAAGGGGAGATTGCTGCTCTTCATTAGCATCAGTGATCATACACAATAACTAATTAAAAAGAAGGTCCAGCAGAGTGCTCCGAGGTGATAAATTAGTTGCATTCCAAAGAATAAGGGGAACTAAGCAAACTTGACTTCTTATCTCCTGGGAGATTAAACCTCAAACTGACCCTATTAATTATAATGAGGTCTTGATAAGGCTTAAATTTCCAATAATTTTATCCTACCAGGACAATATATAATGATGGTAGGACAACAGGATATATAATGGTAGCCAGGCAATACTTTAAAAAACACCATCTCTAGGAAAGATACCAGATTCAAAAAAGTAAAGAATCTATATGAAAAGCTGAAGTCATTACATAACAAATACATTTTGATTGTATAGGGAATTTGGTCTAATGAGTGGCTTGAGTTTGAATCACCTTACACCTCATAGCAAAGACTCCAATCCTCACCAACTGGACACCAATTGAAATTCTAAAACTTCTATTATGAAATAGGGTAGGTTTTTTTTTTTTCCTTTTGAGGCTGGTAAATATGACTTTAAACCTAGGAAGATATAAAACAGCATCTAGCAAAACCACTGTAATCTGAAGAAGGTTAACTTTGGAAAAAATGAAAAGTAGGGCAATAACAAAACCCAAAATTAAATTCACAATATTCACATTTTAGTTTGAATTTTTAACCTCAATACAATAATCAGTTTAGTGATCATGAAAAAAATGTTTGTGTATATGATCAGTATCTTAGATACTTAGAGTATTTAGAATATTCTGATATACCAGCTTATAATTATAATAAGTTCCTAAAAAGGTTTTAAAATAAGTTTGCAACCAATGTTTAAATATTTGGGGAAACTTTTTTTAAGCTTATAAGCATTGATATGTCAATTGTATAAGTGGTATACAAATATTTAGATGAATATTTAGAAGAATATTTGTTATTAAGTAAGATTTTAAAACCAGGCTTTATACCCAATACAAATCATAGTGAACCATGTGTATTTTAGGCATTAACAAATCTTTTCACTTTCCCATTCCGAGACACAATTATAGTGATCATAATTGTATTTAAGCTACAAACCCACAATTCTAGATAAAAAGAATGATGTTCACAAAATTCTTGAACACAGACAGAGTTGGACAAGTGTTGAGTGATGAGCAGAGAGGAGGAAGCTGCAGCCCAGAAAAAGTCCAGACATGGCTGAAGCTAAGAAAAATTATGTAGAGCAGAGGATGAGGGGAGGAGAAGAGAGTACAAACAGGGGGATTGGGCGTCAGCCCCCTATTCATCCACTACCAGGAATTTGACCATCCATGTCCTCCTCTGAAACCTAAAAAAAAAAAAAAAAAAAAACCCTCTCTAGAAATATTGAAGAAAACATCTGAGAAGAATGAGACTGGTTGGCAAGGATATCCAAGTTTTAAAAGGGAAAGTGAAGGGAATCAGAATTTGCCATTCCAAAATATGCAGCTTTGACATTAGGATTATTTTAAGCTAAAGGCAACTGAGGAACAGAAAAGCCTCTCTATCTTTCTCTTTCTGTCTGAAAGCAGGGCATAAGTTGCCATTTTTAAATGTAATGTGAATTTCTCTTCACAAAATGTCCGACTCTCCTCTCCCATACCAAACCTTACTGATACAACGTTCATCTTTCATTAGTTTCCCCCTGATGTCTACCTTCCCACAATTTCCCCCTTCTAGAGTCCCAAATCCCTTTGTCCAGTTGTCTTGTCCCATCTTTACAATTTATCACTCTGTTAAAATAGTATATAAATTCTCAGGTCTAATCACTTCTTCGGTGTTTTCACTTTTTTTAATGAAACCCCTATGCCAGGCACCATGGACTGAACACAAGATGGTAAATGGTAAAGGCGGGGTGGTGGGGGGATTTCCCCTTTGTATAGGTACAAGAAAAGGGACATGACATAATTCAAAGGAATGAAGTATTGGGAGTGGGATTTTTAAACATGAGGACAAGAGCCACCTCAGAAAAGGAACACTCTTAGCACTTCTAAAAATCCCTCCATATAAACTGATTGCTCCACCTTAGAACCTATTCACCAACTTCTTTTTCCTCTTTTTTCTTTAACCATTATCGTCAAGAAGTATCAGTGAAGATTAACAAATACAGAGTCAGAAAAATTCTCATATCTACTTTGGCCTACCCTCTTGAGAGTAAGAAGATGACATAACAGGGAGACGCCACACCAGGGCATCTGGGACAGTGGCAAAAATGGGTTTCTAGACTCCCAGTTAAGTATTCATGTACTCAGGGCAGTTAGAGGAGTGTTTCACATGGAACCCAGAAGTACAACTAAAATCATGCCCCCCCCACACACCATTCTTCCTATATGAAAAATTCCTAACACACACAACAATTTTTAAGATCTGGTGTTGAATTTGTAGTTTCCTCCACAAGCTACCACCAAATCCATTGAACAAAATGTTTTCACTTGAATAATAAAAAATGTAAGAGCTCTTCGCATGTTGTTCATGGCCATGAAGCCAATGTTGCTGAAATAAATGAGATTCACAGATTTTCATATACTTGAATATAGATGAACATAATTTTTCATTTTTTAAGAAAGTATACAGAAAAAAGCTGGAAGTACTTTTCTTTCTTTCTTTTTTTGACTTGCAATGAATCAAAGACATGAATAACAATAATTCTAAATCATAAACCAGAAAGCAGTAGGCTGGTGTGTCAGAAGGAAATTTGATATTAAGACTGACCTAGAATGAATTACAGCTCTTCCACAGACCTTAGAGAACTCCATGTTCTTCTTTGGTCCCTGGGTTTCTCATCTGAAAATTGATGAGATTGGATAATCCCAATGATCCTAAGAGTTTTTTCTAAATATATATATATTCTAATATTCTGTATCATTATATCCTTAGTCCTCATTCTTAAAATTTATCCTTTCAGTCCTATAAGCATGACCACCAGCTTTGCAAAAATACATCTGTGTCCAAAATACACAAAAGCTGGAACTGTGATCTCTTAGCCAGTAAAACCTAAAATATGAGAATTTGGCCTTTCTAATGGCATTAGGAACTGGGCTGGGCTAGCCAGAAGCTGTGAAAATATCATAATCCAAAATAATATGAAGGTTGTCACCTGGAAGAAATATTTAGAAGCTTATGGGAAATCTTACAGAGACTAAGACCCTAAACAGTATTCCTAGATACCTAGTCATGTCTGTGAAGGGAGAACTATGCCCCCAAATTTGGAATAGGACCTTAGCTGCAAATCAGCTTGATTCAGGAAATGAGTTTCTCAATTGTGCAAAACCCTGTGCTTAAAGTTGTGGAGGACAAGACAGAACACGACATGGTCCCTATCCCTGGGTCCACAGTGTAGTAGAGTTTAATCCTTAAGAGCATGGGTTTTGCATTCCTTCCTGATGCCATCTTCTACCAGTTTTAGGAGTTTGGCCAAGTCACTTAATCTTTCAAACCTTCCATTTCCTCATCTGTAAGATGGGAGTGGTAATAATAGAGGATAATGCATCTAAAGCACTTAGCGTACTGTCTCGGGCACAGTGAATTCTCAATAAACATGAATTTATGTTACGTATGTTATAAATGTTAGAAGTAGTGGGAAAGGCAAAAAATATAAATAGTTAATATAATCAAAGGCAAAATGGAGAGTTATAGCAAAGGGTACCTTCCAACAACTGAAAGAGCACAGGGGCAGAGGAAACGAAGCCAACATGTTACAGTGAGGATATATAAAACCACAGCAATGAGTAGAGAAAGTAGGGAAGGATAAAGTTCTGACTTGTTTGTTTCCCTGGAACCCAAGATCAAACCTCAAGTAGCTTTACCATTTTCCAAATAAAACCTTTCTAGCATAGAAAGAGTTTTAAAAGTCATAACTGACAAAGGAGTTTGGATGACATGATGACCACAGGACACTGAGGTCAACTCTTGTGCTTTTCAGTGTCAAGAGAACTATGTAAAGTAAGTAATGAATAAGATATGTTAGACTGCAGTCTGAGAATAAGTTGGTCCATGGCAGTCTAAGAGGACGAAAAATATCCTCTACCCTCATATTCTAGTTGGTGTGCTTATTCCTAGATGTAACTCAATTAAACCAGAATGATATAAGATATGTCCCAAACCAATTTTTCAAGTAATAGCTAACTATTAAAATAGCAATCATCATCTTATAATGTAGCTATCATGAATAGTCCCATTTTACAGATATGGTAAATAAATCATAGAAAAGGTAAATAACAAAGGTCATGTAACCAAGAACCTTGTCTGACAATTATCCATTCTACTATCTACAGCAATGATAAATACATGGTGGGTACAGCATAGATATGTACTTATTGTGCTGCAAAGCCTGGGATTCACACTCAGCACTGCTTGGCTTGTCCACTACACTCTCTGCTTTTCTTATTAATAATGAGTAGTCATATTCTCAGCAATTGTTTCCAAGCCTCATTTGGGAATCTACAGTCCCTAAGGTTTGGTCAAAGGTCAATACTCATTACCAATTTTTTAAAAATCTAGCAATGAGTAGTTACCAAGTCCCAGGCACTATACTGAGTACCCTGTATGTGAATTTCTTTAATTTTCATATCAAACCCTTGATTAGATTACTATCATTATTTCTGTTTTCAAGACAGACAACTAAGGCACAGAGGAATTAAGAAAACTGGCAGAAGCAGGATTCAAACCTGGGAAGTTTGACTCTGGAATCCACTCTCATAGCCACCTTACAATGTAATACTTCCTTCAGAATTTCATTCTAGGCATCAATCAACTTGACTTTCAGTCCTTGACAAGAGAAGTAACAAACAGTGTGCCTTCCCTCCTCTAGGAATAAATCTTGATGGTAAGTCCCCAAATAGTGACTTCTAGGGGGAAGTTTTGCTGATCCCAACCATAAAACTAGATTCCAGAAGAAGGAAGGAAGGAAGCCAATGGTAAGTGATGAATAGGTGGGATATTGAATGTGAGATGATCAGCACATGAGTGACAGCAATTGCCTTGTTAATCTTTTACCTGCCTCTACTCTTTGTAAAATACTCACCTTACTACATTTAAGGAAAAGGCTGATTGGGGCCATGATTTAGTGAGTTTCTTAAACATGTGTCTTTCAGAGACATGCCTGCAAGATATCACATCCTTGACCTTGGAAGTTCAAAGGCAGTTCAGGCTCATCCCTGCAGCACTGTAGGCAGTTGCCTAGGAGATGGGATTTCAGTGGGTGGGAAAGGCTCTTCCCTGGGAAAAGGGGGAGGAGAGAATTCAACTCTTCCTGCTCTAGAAGGCCTGAAACTCCTCAAAGAGGGAAAAAATAACTTTTATTCCACAATGACAGATGGGGCTTGCTTGCAAAAACCTATAAAAGAGGAAATACACTAATTTGAATTCATGTTAAAGAGGAAAAAGCTAATAGCAAAGCATTTCCTGGGAGTCCATGTGAATAGAAGAAAGTACACAGTGAGAAATGAGGCTTCTATAGAAGAGGAGAAGGGAAGTTGGGGTGGGGGGAGTCCACCCATTCTACAGATGAGGACCCAAGCAAACTTCCTGCCTTACCTTCAAGACTACCTAGCTTCTATGTGCTCTCTATAACAGACCTGGCCTATAAGAGTTTCCTCCGTTTGGAACTCTCCCCTGTCTTTAACACACAAATTCCTCTTGCTCCTCCTCCAACACCCTCCCTGCTTGAATGTCTTCCACAGGGCCCTTCCATTCCTGCTCCCACAACACCTTATACATTCTTTGATCACCAATATTCATATTAATTTAAAAAGAAGGAGGCAAAGAGGTGAAGCAGACAGAGAAGAAAGGCACAAATCCTTCATTTTACATCTGTACTATTGTGAGTTAAGTATTATTATTTGTGAATTACCTTAGAGATGTAAGTAAAGCCTAGGTCACATGACACATAAAGAGCAGAGCCAAGACCCTGCTGTTGGCCATTTAATCCAGTTTGGCTCTAAATCTTCTTCCTTGTCAGAGCTTATCATCCACTGTTTTCATGGTCATCTTCCCTGGTGGACCATGAACTAACTCCTTTTGGAGCAGGAATTCTGACAAATTTATTGCTTCATTTCCCACTGTTCCCAGCTTAGTGTGTGGCACAGACTGAGGCAAGGAAGTTAAGAAGGAATAAAAGAGTGATTTGAGGAACAAGAAGATGGGGGAGGAAATATTTCAGCGCTACTATCCAGCATATGCAAGAAAAGTTGTCCCAGTAAATCCACACACACGTCCTAGAGCTGTGCCATCAGTTCTGCAAAGACTGACACAAGCAGACATAGGCTCTAAACTGCAAGCACAGTGATGGGATCACATTAACCTTCAACAGTGTCTGGTACAGATTATACCTTCTATCTGCCATGAACACAACTCTTTTAAGGATGTTATCTAGTAGCTGGGACAATCTTACACTGTGAGGAATGCTATTTTTTAACAGTCACTGAGCCAGACCCACCAAGTGTGCTTAGGGCAATGATTTCCAATTGCTTTGCAATTCTGACAGCCTATCAGTGCTTGGCCTCAGGATAGTGGACCCCCATCTTTAACAGTACTGTAAGGCAAGCATTTTATCGTTATTGCTTTTGCTGATTACCGACATAAAGTCAGCTTGTTGCAAGATTTCAAATGATACTGAAATGTATAACTTGTAAGTTCCTCTGCCTCTCTCTCTCAGCTTCTATTCTACCCCACTGTTGGAGATAACCACAGAGAACCACTGACATACACAATAATAAATGTATACTTCTTTACTGAGGTGGGATACTATACTATATCCAGTCCTACAGCTAGTTTTTCTCAACCAATTTAGGATACTTTCACTGCATCATACTCCATTGTGGAGATATACCATTATGTATTTAACCATTCTCCTACTGATAGAGCAAGGTTTTTTTCCTATTAAAAACAAGGCTGAAATACAGATCTCTAAAGAAATACAGATGGTGACATAGGTGACATACATATGTAGATATTATATACAGATGATATTCCTCTTTGAATTTTATGAAAATATTCTGAGTCTAGATTTCTGAGACAAGATTTTTGGGTCAATAGGTATGAGTTTTTTATTTTAATAGATTACAAACTGCCCTTGCAAAAGTTTCACTAATATGCACTCTCATCATGTACTACACATGATGAAAAGAACAGTTTTGGGAGTGTGATCCAGGCAAAAAACTTTTTTCCTAAGAGCTTTGGATCCCTTTGTTATAAAATTAGAACACCTCTAAGATTCCCTATCTACCTGGAGAGGGTGAGAAGTATTAGAAAACTAACTTAGAAATCACTGTTTGAGATCATAACCCTAGTACTCTGGAAGAATTCAGGTGAATCCCAAAGGTGCCTCACATGATGTCCTCTGCCCACCAAGTCTAGAAGAGGTAGAAAATATTCCCTATTACTACTCTCCCCCACTCCCTAATCACACATATAGCCTTGCCAGTATAAGCTCATGCAACTCTGGAGCTCCAATCTCAGATGCCTGTCAGGACCAGAAGGTGAGGTTAGAACAGAATAGGCTAAGGTACTCCAAGTTGGGTGATGGTTCATATCACTGTCATCCAAAATCCCTAGTCTTCTTTTTTTTAAGATTTTATTTATATACTAGAGACAGAGGCAGAGACAGTCAGAGGGAGAAGCAGGCTCCGTGCAAGGAGCCCGATGTGGGACTCGATCCCGGGTCTCCAGGATCACGTCCTGAGCTGAAGGCAGACAGACGCTCAACCGCTGAGCTACCCCAGGCGTACCCAAGATCCCTAGTCTTAAATTGTATCATAGACTTTAGCATTTGGCTATCATTATCAACTGGCCAAGAAGAAACTAATTTACTATAAAGAAAGAACATGGTAAGAGTTGCACGTCATTTTGGGCTATCAGTAAAAACCTGTAAGTTAGGTTTTCATTTGCTTGGCATTAACACAAATTACCTGGTTCCTCTGCTTCTTCCACAGAAGCCTGAAACCATTTCACTTGCCAAGCCTCTTACTCCTCCCCAGTACCTCCATCATTTTCTCAAGCTCATTTTTTATTCTGATGCTGAGGATGAAAAAAAAGGTTCATTCGTGAAGGTAATAAATGAAGCCCTGACTTAGGAAGAGGGGTAATTAGTGCACATTATCACTAGGGCTAATGAGATCAGAGTGAGGCTGTCCAAGCCCAACATGCCTAATCAGGAATTTAAATTAAGAAGTCCCACTCTCTGTGATTAAGGAGATATTCACTGAAACACTGCACTCCTAATTCCTTTGTATTTCCATTCACCAAATCAGTATCAAATGTTTTATGACGCTGGAAATATGCTTAGTTTAAAGGGAACAGATGCCCAAATCTCCTTGTGCTCATTTAGAGAGACAACCTGATTTTTCTTTATCTGGGATGTTATCAGTCAAGATTATATACAGACACAGAGACACAAGTGATTCTAACTAGATTTAGTTGAAATTGTTTCTTTATGAGCTATATAAACAGAACTTTCAAAGAAGTCCCACTGCCATAGGGGGAAAGAAGGTATTAAATGTGGGAGGGGGTAGAAAGGGATATGTCTGAATTCTACTATCATAATAACTCCTTATTTTATTTGGAAATCATGGTGGTAAGGAATAATGTGTCTTTGAGTAGTATAACAAAACTTTCATCAATTCCTACTGTATATCTGATCCTCTTCCAGGCACTTTTGCATGGACATGGTCCCATATGATAGAAAGAGATTAATTTTTGTACTCAGATCTGGATATAAATCTATTTTAGCTACTACCTACAAGACCTTACATAAGACATTTAAAGACTCTAAGCCTCAATTTCATCTCTTATAAACTAGACTGCATTAAAATTAAAAACTTCTCTTCATTAACAGATGCTATGAAGAGAGTGAGAAGATAAGCCACAAATGTGGAGAAGCTATTTGCAGTGAATATAACAAAAAAAAATTCTAGCATACAGGATATGTAAAGATCTCCTGAAAACAAATGAGAAAAATATAAACAACCAAATAGAAAATGGGAAAAAGGGTTGAAAAGACATATTACAGAGAAAATCTAAATGGATAACAAATACATGAAATATGCTCAATCTCATTAGAAATTAGAGAAATGAAAAACATTGAAATGCAGACCAAATGAATCCTGAGGTATCATTTCACACACACACACAACCAGAATGGAAGGGGGAAGTTACATTTAGTAATATTAGGTGGCAACAAGAATGTAGGGCAACAGAATATTTATACACTGCTAGTGGAAATGGATTCTACTGTAAACACTTTGAGAATCTATCTGGGATCATGCAATAAATTTGAAGATGGGTATACCCAACCCAATACCTGGCAATATCCAGGCTTCTGCTTCAGGTACCTGCTCTTAAGAAGTTCTTACAAACATATACCAGCATTCAATATATATTTATAGCAGCACTATTCATAGCAATAAAAAATCTGGAAACAACTTAAATGTCTAATCAACTAAAGAGTTGATCATTTGTGACATATTCATACTGTGAGTACTACACAAGTATGTGGAGTACACAAGGAATTGATGTTACAAAATACAGCATGAATGAGCCTCAAGAGCACAATGTTAAGCCACAAAAGTGAATTGTGAATTCATGTAGCATTATTCCATTTATGTAAAGTTTAAAAATATGCAAAATTAAATCACATCAAACCCAATAGTTGTAAATCCATAAACACAAGCCTATAATCTTCAGTGGAGAGTGAGGGCAAGTAGGAATAGAACAAAGGGATACAAAATTGGCTATACATGAGGATTCATCTATGCATCACCTGGTCCTCATGACAGGAGACTATGGAGGTATCATAGAATGAAATGGGAAGTTGGCTAAGCGGGAAGAGAAGTGGCCCACATCTCTACAGATCATTCCTGATAGGCTGGCTTTAAGGTGCTTTGCTGATTCCACTAGAAGATATTTAATGCCAGGGTGGCTAGGTTGGTTAAGTATCCAACTCTTGATTTTGGCTCGGGTCATGATCTCAGGGTCCTGGGACTGAGCCCCACTTCTGGCTCTGTACTCAGCAGGGAATCTTCTTAGGATTCTCTCTCACCTTCTCCTACGCCCCTCCTCCTCACTCCTGGCTTATGCATGCTTGCTCTCTCTAAAATAAATAAATAAAACTTTAAAAAAAATAAAAAAGAAGAAGATATCTAATAATCTAGCACCTGGAGCCCATTAACCAGAGCTGAAGCATCAGGCTCTTTCAGGCCAGCCTAATGAGAAGGGCAGAGATCTAGAAGGTGTTAGTTTATGCCTACTCCTTAAGTCCCATCTTAACACTGAGTTGCATTCAAGATTCTCATGCACACCTGAGCATGAGAGTCTCTCCTTCCCTTTCCCAAGGAGGAAAAATGAAAAAGAAACAAGCTGACATGAAGCACCTGCTATGGTCTAGACAGGACACACAGGATCACACCTAATCCACACTGCAACCCTATACAACAGTTAAGATTATCTCCATTTGCCAAGGAGGTTAAAGATTCTCAGAGAAGTTAAGTAACTTGCTTTTGGCCATATAGCTAGAAAATGATTTTTTTTTATTTATTTATGATAGTCACACAGAGAGAGAGGCAGAGACATAGGCAGAGGGAGAAGCAGGCTCCACGCACCGGGAGCCTGACGTGGGATTCGATCCCGGGTCTCCAGGATCGCGCCCTGGGCCAAAGGCAGGCGCTAAACCGCTGCGCCACCCAGGGATCCCTAGAAAATGACTAAATGTGCATTCAAACCTAAGTTTGCCAGCACCAAAGCTCCATAATCATCCTACTAGGTATCTGAGCCATCTCCCAGCTGATTAAGGCTGGGAGTCTTGTTGAACAACAAGCATGGGTGGTGGAATAGAAATCGAAAAGTAATAAAAGATCACAAGTCACATCTACTACTAGAAAAAAAAATGGCACCTGATTAGTGGAAAGCCAGTGTCCCCAAAACACACCAAATAGAAAACACACACACACAGGAGACTTTGTTAGCTAGGAAGATTTGTGAGAGAAGAGGGAAAACCCAGTGCTGAAAAAGAATTAAAATGTAATAGAAATTACGGGTCTTAGAAAACTCTCATCCTAACACTTGTTGAGACCAGAAGTCGTTAATCTCTCTATTTAGATCATGGTCACGGTACTGTTCACCACTGGGCTTTCTGCCCCAAATCCCTCAAAGTACATTCAAGCATCTCAGCCCACTTCCACCCCTTCATCCTGGAGAAGTTAATAAATTAGCTAGCAGAGGCTGTTTCTGTCTCCCTGCTTACCCGATTAATGATAATCTACTGGGGATGAACAATGTTCAGGCTGATGCAAAGGGAATTCCAATTAATTCCTCAGAAACCAATTCTCCTCTGACGGGTTCCTCTGCAGAAAGCCCCTGCATTTATCTTAGCCCAACAAAGCTGTAATGAGATCCAAAGCCTTTAAGAAAGGCAGCCTTTGACTCAGACTGGGCGCTACGGGTGTTAGCCGATCCCAGCAACCAGCCTATCTCATACCCCAATCCCAAAGCCTGCCCAATACCTCATTCATTTCCATGATAAACCAGTCTCTCCACAGCCTTTATCTCAAACATTTCTCATTACTGTCAATCAGAGAGTGCACACTCTGTGCCAGGTGATGTGGAGTATCAGGCATTGGTTAGGAGCACTACTTTTGGGGTGAGGCTGCCCTGAATAGAAAGCTGACTCTACCTTTTATCAAACTGTGTGAACTTGAGCAAATTGCTAACTTCTTCTGAATCTCAGTTTCCTTATTTATAAAATGGTTACAAGAATACCTCTCTGCACAGGAGGATTACAGGATTAAAGCCCCTAGAGCAATGTATGGTGCAAAGAAAAGCTCCATAGATATTAACACTATTGAATATTGCCATTCTAACTACCTTTTTTAGGCCAGTAAGGTGGGTATTATTAATCTCACTTCACACCTGACAAAACAAAGACTCAAACAGGTAACGCCTATTATTTACCCATGAACATAATTCATTTCTGGCAGATCCAGGTGTCACATCTATTTCAGGTTGGTGTCAAAACTGGGATGGCTCTTCTCTGGCCTATCTCCAGTGTTTCTCCAGATTTATTTGCAATCTTTCTGAAACAGAGGCAGGGGGCCTTCATTTCAGGATACTTTTCTGACACTCCCGTAGAGAAAAGGAAGCCTCTCCAAGCAGTTAAGCACCGATTCAGAATCCAACAGGATACATGAGTTGTCCCCGGAGACTGAAGGAGCAAGCCTGGCACACTGTGACATCCCCTAACAACTGACAGTAGGCAGCACTCATCCCTGCAACCATCAACACCCACCCCAGTGTTGTCTCAGTCACAAGAGCCACCCTGAAACAGCTATAGGAAGCAGACTTTCTCAGCACAGCCTGGACCCCTATTTCAGAAGGGTATGGTAAGATCCAGAGATTATGAAAATCAATTTCGGAGAATGCAGGATCTTTGAGGAAAAAAATGTAAGGTCTGAAAGACAGTTATTGTTCTTGAGATGATTTCTATGAAAGACCACTTTTTTGACTAGCATGTTTACCCTGAGGACTGTTTGAGGTAATAGAGAGGCAGCCTGGTGCTTCACAAATGGCCAATTGTAATGTTCTTGCATCAGTTGTCATTCTTGTAGGAAATGGCTATGACAACTCTGATTCCATATTTGGAAGGAAATCATTATCTAGTTAATATCAAAGGCAGAGGATTGCCCCCAAAGGTCTGTTTCCATTAATAATCTTTTTCTAGAGATCATACATTTATGTTAAGTGTTTCAAACACTCCTCCAGTCTCCCATACTAGTAAACTGCTTTCTTACATACAGAAGATGCTAGGCTCTTTCCAGTCTCCCCAGTGACCTTTCTTAATAGTAAGAGGCAGTAGCATCACATCATAAAGCTTATGTGGCAGGAAACTAAGTGAATCGTGGCCAGTACAAAGGAAAAATTCTATCCCCTGCACGTAATCTCTTCAGTTCATTTCTGAAGACCCACTTTAAATTCCATCCTTTGCAAAGCCTTCCTTAATGACCAGTGGTGTAACTCCAGCCAGAGAAGGCCATGAAACCTCTTAGAAATGGTCTCAGATTCTTACTCTTTAAAATTCTATTCTAGGATGATAATTCGGCACATTATTTTATCACTGAATGCTCACAAATACATGTCATGTTCTAGGATTCACTGTTTGACATTTGTATCTTTTCTCTTTAAATTAATTGTAAGCTCACTGAGGACAAGGATCAATCTTCTTATTTGTATCCCTATTACCTTCTGTGGCTCATGATACAAAACTGCAATGTATTTGCTGTATTTGCTGATAGGTCACCCAGAGGTGATACCATTTGTGTTTTTGTCTTGCCAAACTAGTAATTCTATTTGCTTTTATAAGTCCTATAATGAGTCAAGAAAACATAATGGAGCCATTGTATAATGGGCTGGCACAACTGACGAGAAGAGTACAGAAGTTCTAATTTTCTTCCCCTTATAAGCTAGGAGACCCTCTAGGAAGTAACTTTTACTTGAATAAGACCAGGAAAGAGGAAATAAGGAAGGCCATGTCTGGCAAGTGCTTGTTTAGATCTATGAGAATAAGGCATAAAGGACTCTTGAGGTTTCTCGATTGACTAGTTCAGCTGACTACAATGTGAAGTTTTGTTGGTGGTAGTTGTTCAACACATTTCTGTCTCCAGTTTCCACACATCCACCTGCTTCTGCCACCACCCATCATCTCCCATCCCAAGCACTAGGCCAGCAAGTCATGGTTTGCTTTGATTGCTCAGCACACAGTCTGAGCAGAGCCAATCAGGGTTCTTCTCTAAGTTTAATAGATGCATTAAAAAGGGTAAATTCTCCTTATACCATGGGTATCCCAAATTGGAACCATTTAAGCTGGATCTGTTAGCAACCATCTTCCATGACTATATGAAAGACACCTGTGTGAGGTAGGATAGCATGCACTTGGAAACAGAAAATCAAAGACAAGAAGTAGTGGGAGAAAGATAGCCTCGCTAACATTACTTTAGGCACTGAATCTACAGAGACAGTGGTTTCTAGAGCAAATTAATTCTTTTCACTTAAGCCAATTTAACACAAGTTTCTGTCACTTACACAAACAGAATCCTGACAAATGGAAGGTCTAGAAGGAACAGAAAGTGTACTCCATATGGTATGGGCAATAACCTACCTTATTATTACTGTGTCCCTAGTGTCCTGCTTGATAATTATTTGGTAAATAAGTGAATGAATCTTTAAAGAATCCTAAATACATCAGCAGGAACATGTCCTGCTTAGAAGAGGCACAGGCCTAGCAAGCATCTAAACCATGGCCATTTACTCTTTGAGGAAGATGACTGTCCCTTCTCTTTATTCTAATCTGCCCTACAAAAGTCTCAAGAAGTCACGAGACAATTTCTTGGTTAAATATTGAAGCTTCCTAATTTGATTCTTTTCATTGGTGATGTACTCCAGTGACTATTATGTATTATGATTATAATGCTTTTTATGTATCTGTGGAGTTTGTCTCCAAGAACGTTAGGGTTCATTCTTCATCCATTCACCTTCTAAGGCCACTGCAGACTCTCACCAAATCATCAGGGTCTCTGGTAGGATGTTCATTAGATGTTTTAACATAATTTCCATTCCCCAAAGTAGAATTCTTCAACAGCAGTAACTTAGCAACATGACAAAATACCTCCAATAAGCAAAAAGAAGCAGGAAGGAATTGGTCTTTTGTAATACTTACTCTCTTGCAACAAGCGTGTCACTCACTGATAAGCAAAGGAAACAGAGAATTGCTACCACACGTATGTTTCCTCTGTTAGTGTTGACAAAGATGTTTGTGTACAAACAGGAAGCCAACAGAGCCCATGTATATAAATGGTCCAACAAATCTGCACTATTCCAAAATCTCCCAGTTAATTTTTCAGCCCCACTACATTCATATGAAATACTGGAGACTTGAAAAGAGAAGTATTTGGAATAAATTTAAGACTGTGGTTTTTTCACTATTCCTTGGCAGGGAGGTATGGAACACCAAAGCAAACATGTACCCATATGTATTCTGGGCACCACTGTATCTTGTAGACACCTATAAAGTGCTTGAAATTAGGAAAAACACATTACGGCTTTCACCCCTGATCCCTGTTTTTTTTAGGTCTGCATCTAAAGTTACTCAATGACCTCCCTTAATGAGACACTAGATCAAAAGTGGTAGTGATGGTGAAGCACGGCAGAAAGTCAGCGCCAGTGGTGTGAACAGGCACTCCTGATGAGCGTCTACAAGACAACAGTATTTGTGTCATCTAAGCTCCACAGTCCTTCTTTGATGTTGCTGCATAGTGTCCATGATTATTAGCCAATAGGATCACCAACGCCATTCCAACATCTGCTCAACACCAGGTAACACGGATAATTCTGATAAGACAACTCCAAAACGTTGCATGTGTGATCTTACTTAAGAGGAGACCACTCCATATTGCTCCAGTACTTTAAAATTTTCAAGGAACCCCCCCACCCCCATCACTTACAGGATAGAACCCAGATTTCTTCTCATGCAACATGGGTCTCTGGTGATCTCATACCTCTGTAGCCTCCTACTTTTCTCTCCAAAAGCACAGACTTCCTCACTATCTCCACTCTCTCCCCATGATTCTTGCTCCAATATCTTTCTTTGTGCATTCTCTTCCCTTTATATGGCCTCTACAGACAACCTCAGTGGTTAATATCATACCATCTCCTCCAAGAACATTTTCCTAAGGCCCCCATCTCCATCTTATACAACCACAGCCTCAGTAAAGTCTCCCTCTTGGTGCTCCCAAATGGCCTGTATCTGTTTTCATTCCATTTATCACAGGTCATTATAATTTTCTACTTATTAGTCCATCTCCCCCATTAAACTAGGACATCCTTCTGCACAAGAATTGTGTCTTAGGAAATTCTGAGTTACCACTGCTTGGCATAGGAAATTGGCATATAGGAGGCACTCAAAAGATATTTGTTGAATAATGAATAAATCTACAACTCTTCTTAGAGTACACCCACAATCATATATAAACCCTTCATGCACAGGTAAACACACACCCCTTACTACAACTTTTAGAAAGAGGAAAGGAATTATAAAACAATAAAATGCCAACTTAGAGGGATCTTGTGAAAGACTAACCTTTTTGTCTACATGAATACTCTCTTATCCAATCTTTTTCTATTCTTGGGCTGCTCTGAATGTTAGAAGGTCCCTGCTTATGATGACCTGCATTTGCTTGACTATAACTTCTACTGACTCACTGGTCTTAGCTTTGTTCCCTAGAGCCACACAGAACAAGTCTAATCCCAAAGCAGCCTTTCAAATATTTGAAGAAGCCAAGTCTTCACTCTTCCAGAGTACACAAATTCCTTAAACTGACACCAAAATACTTGAGTTCTGAGTACCTTTTACAAACCTGGTCAGTCTTCCTGGACACACTCCAGAATCAGCCCCTGAGATCACCTGTTAAAAACTTTAGAAATATTGGGACACCTGGGTGGCTCAGCAGCTGAGCATCTGCCTACTGCTCAGCAGGTGATCCCCGGGGTCCAGGATTGAGTCCCATGTTGGGATCCCTGCAGGGAGCCTGCTTTTCCCTCTGCCTATGTCTCTGCCTCTCTTTGTGTGTCTCTCATGAAAAAATAAATAAAATCTTTTAAAAAAAATCTTTAGAAGTACGTATTGGTATAAATTCTAAAATGGTATTCTTAAACTTCATTAAACAGTAAAAATCACTGGGGAGGGTTATTAAAAATACACTTTGGGGTACCCACACTTAGAGTCCAAGTCCATGTGTGTGCAGTGGGACCCAAGAATCTATTTTAATAAATTGCACAACCAAATCCACAGACCACTCTTCAAGAAACAGCCATTTAAGAAGTCACCAATTTTGGCTTTCTCTTCCACAAATGGGGATTAAATCTGTCTTCCTCTCTGATAACAAGGTAAGTTGTGATCTACCTCCTAAACTGATTACAGAATACAGCCTAAATACTGAGTGTATAATAGTGATGGAAAGGGGAATCGGGCTATCACTAAACCTTCATATTTGAACAAAAGAGGAGCTGGCAGATGGTGTCCCTTCATCAGAGACTGAGTTAGAAAGGTTGGCCAAGGGAGTGAGAGACCAGATTTCATTCTCTTCATCCTTCTGAACATCAGTCTTTTAAGCAGCATGAAGATAAATGATCTGCTGTCTGTATTTTCTGAATGTGTCATGGGAAGTCTTTTCCATTTCATAAATACTTATATTAGTAAATCAAATAAGCTGGAAAAGCACTTAGGCATGATGCCAGGAGAAAAACCATGCCAGCATTGTTTCACTTCGTTAATGTTATTAGTAAATCATTAATTGCCCCTATTGATGAATTCTACTTAAAGAGAAGTTTTACAGAATGAGCTATAGAGAATAAGGTAGCATAGACACATTTCCAGGGAGGGAAGCAAAAATGAAGAATGCTAAAATCTCAGACTCTAGAAAAAGATGATGCTGAGTTCAAATCCTGACTCTTCCCTTTAATAATTCATTACCTTATACAAATTACTTAACTGCTCAGAGCTACCATTTTCTCATCTATAAAATGGAATTTCTAATGGTTCCAGTATTATGGAATTGTTATAAAAATTAAATGATATTTAAAAACTAAAAAAAAAAAACCTAAATGATAAACAGTACAAGGTCCCAGCTCATTAGATATAATTTCCATATCCGCCCAAGTATTTATTCTTTTATTATTTCTTTCTTATCCATGTTGCACAGATTTAGTAGTCAAACTATCCTCTCCATTTCATAGATAAAGACACTAAAGGAAAAATTTGGTCAATCGCCCTGAAAACAAAATTCAGGTTGTTCAGCCACAAGACCAAATCTACATTTTCCAACACTCTCTCTCTTGCAGAATGTTGCCCTTGTAGCAACAGAACCAGGGAACTTCTCAGAGAAAACTAGCCTGATGAGCATCTTGGGGGAGCTAGAACAACACAAGAAAAGCTACAGACCTGGATTCCATTCTCCTTCATGCATTCAATTATTCCTTCACTTGTTCATTTCACAAATATTTCCTGAGCCCCTTACCTGTGCCAGACACTTAGTTAGGACTCAGGGATACCAGTAAGTAAAGTAAGTCAAATGATCTTTGTTCTCACTTTTTTTAGGTCTCCGCTCCAATGTCATCTCACCAAAGAAGTTGCCCTGATCAAGCAACCACCCAACAGAGCAGCCTATATCCCTGTCCCAGTCTGTTCCCTTGTTTTTTTTCCCCCCTCCATTCTCTCACATGCTTTGTTTTTATTTTCTCTCCCTATTCTCTGCTAAAATGTAAGGTGGGAACTTTCTCCAATGTGTAAACTTTTACATCCCCAGCTCCAAGCATGGTACTTGGGCCACAGTACATGCTCAACTAATATTTGTTGACTGAATTGAAGAAAAAAATCCTGGTGGGGGGAAAGGGAAGCAGGGAGAAGAAATAAATGATTGTGAATTATGAATACTAGAAAGGAAGTCCACTGGGGTTGGCTAGGGAATGACAAGCAAGGAGTCTCTAGGTAGAGAGATAGTGATGAAGATCCTCCCTGAGGAAGTGATGATTAATCCAGGGGTCAGTGAGCTGCTTTTGCACAGAGAAAGAACTCTGCCCTTTGCCCCTGTGTTACCCAAGGCCTGTAATTGCCCTTTCCAATTTATACCAGAATCAGGACTCAGCAATCAGAAGTAACTCTCACCTGTCAGACCCCTCTTAGGACTTAGCATGCTAAAGATACTGAGGTCTGGAATATCATTAGGGACCTGGTGGGGACGTGATACTTAAACAAAATGCCTTCATAAAATCTACTGCATGCACCACTGAAATTACAACAGAAAGAGGATTTAAGCCTGGGTTTTTCAGCTCAGGGCGCCATGCAGCTCTGCAATATTTTTGTTATGCTCTAATTAGTTGTTAACATACGGTGCAGGTGTCAGGTAATCTGCACTTACTAGAAAGAAATCTGCAGGTAGCAACCAGCACAAAGGGATAGGGAAGCCAGGGCACCCCTACCCTTAAAAGACATCCACCATCCCCTGTGTCAAATGCAGGTATTCCAAAGAGCAAACCTCACAGGGTTATGGTGTGTTAGTGACTCAGGTGGGGGACAGAGATTTGACATCCAGCTGCATAAGTGAGGTTAGTTGGGCAGCGGAGTATCTTTGGGAAAGGCTGTCTGTATGTTCGCTGTGAGGTGTACCAGGAGGGGAAGTACTTCCTCATGTCTCTCATTCTGTTGAAAAACTAGGCAGCATAAATGCATCACCACACCTTCATGCTAAAAAAGGAATGCAGGCAGAGGGAAACAAGCAGCTCAGAGAGGTCAGAGTCAACCACACAGGTGCTATGACACCTGGCACCACCACTAACTCTCCTCCATCTGAAAGCATTGCTCCTGTCATCTGAACCACAACATCCCAGACTCTGACAGTATTCACACCTGTAGATTAAAACTACCAAACTATCAGGACAAGCACTGTGTCCCCATCCTCGTGTCCCATTACAGCCAAGTGGCCCAGGCTCATCACTTCAACTCTGGACCTTAAAAGCTGAAGTATAGAGCATTCAAGGGAGAGGATAATTTTATACAAGACAATTTGCTTTAAGTCATCAGCACTCAACCTGGAATTCATTTATTAGATTAGTTTTTGAAGAAGACATAATGCTGAAAAAATGGAACCAAGAATGTACAAGTTTTAATGGAAATAAAAGTTAAAAAAATAGACTAAAACATGGCTCACTGCTGGAGAGAGAGCTGGCTTGGAGAAATGGGCTCCTACTTGCCTGCCCAAAGTGATCAGAGGAGACAGAAGAATGCTGGGAATCTGAAGACAACAGGTTCAGAGAGGGAGACACCAATCAGAAAAATATCACCTTCCTCACAGTTTTGCGAAGAACATGCCCTGCTTGCCACATTCCCTTTTGGGTCTCAGTCTTCCTACCTCCAAAAGGGACATAACACCACATACTTCTTATACTTAAAGATTAAGTGAAGTAGCATTAGTCAAGCACCTAGCAGAGGGCTTGGCACCTAATCAGCATTCAGTATGTAAGAGTAGCCTTCTATTTCCTTCTTGTGGAAGTGGCTTAAAAAAAAACAGTAATAATAATAAGACTATGATAGACTAAACCTACAGAAAGAAATCTGAACCCTGTATAATGAAGACTAACTTTATATATTCAGCTCAAGAGATGCAGGACAACTGCTTTAAAATAATTTCTCTGGAGAAAAGAGGAAGCTTAGGGATGGGTAGACGAGGTCTCCCCCACACTGAGTCAAGCTATCTGTGGGCCTGAAGCATCTCAGGTTTGCCTGAGGTAGACAAATGTTCCCACCTTATCAGTGGGTTTCTTTTCTAATTAAAATGCATGAACTTCTGTAAGCTTCAGGTGCCCAGAGGAAGAGGGATGGGTGGGAGGAGGAGAGCCATAGAACTACAAAGAATCCTCTCACCTGTTTAAAATCCAACAAAAAAAAGATTATTGCCAAAAATGCAAGCAAAGATCGTGATTGACCTGGCAACTGTGGTCTCTAAAGAGACACCAAATTAATAAGAAAGAGAAAAAGAATGTGGCCTGGAGGTCCTTCCCTAAGAAGGTGGGGGCTCACTGCTTGGAGCTGGTGGCACCATCTTCTGTCTAGCTGGCACTTTCCAAGTGACAGCATGGTAGAGAGCCAGAAAGTCTCCATAAAGGGACTATGGACTATAGAAGTAACATTTGATCTTTATTACATCATTCCTTCCTACTAGCACTTTGCATTCATCATCTCATTATTCCTTATGACAGCTCTTCATTTAATACTACTATATCCCCACTTCATCGATGATTAACCTGAAGTACCAAGATTGTAACTTTCTTAGGCATCATAGCTAAGAGATGGTAAAGATGGGATCCAAACCCTAGAAGTTCCATAATGATCACTAACATTTATTGGGAACTTACTAAATGCCGGGTGCTATGCTAAATTCTTTACCACATCATTTCATTTAATCTTCATGGCACCCCTAGGGGGTGGCTACAGTTATGACTCCCAATTTGGAGATAAGTGAACTGAGATTCAGACAATTTGGGTGACTCACTGAGATTATACAGCCAGTAAGTAGTAGGAACAGGATCCAACCCAGATTCCAAACCCATCCTGTTGAAGGCTATGCTTTACACACCACACTAACTCAACAGCTGAGTACAAAGAAGATGCAGGGGATTAAAACTGGAAAATCATGTGCTCTGGAAGGGGGTTCTAGAACTTGCATTTCTAACAAGTTTCCCAGGGGATGCAGATTTTGCTGGTCTGGATCACACTTTGGGAAGATTCAGAAAGAGTGACTTGAAGGATGACTGTGGGATAGGGAGAAAAGAGAGAAAAAGACAGGGATGGGATACTCAGAACAGCTTCTGTGTGGCACACTTTCTACAACACTTTGTGAGGCTATGACCATCACCCTTCGTACAGGTGAAGCACTTGGTGACCAAGTCTCTATCTTCTGAATTTTGGTCCCGTGGATCCCATGTTAGACATCATAAGTTCTAGGAATCTTCTCCCCAAACCCCTTAACTTTGAGTTAGATATGCTCTGAAAGGTACACATCACCTAGAGAACCAGCATCATACTGCATCATAAAGGTGAGTTTCATGTGTGTCTCCTCTCCTATGAGATATAAGGCCTAAAATTAAGGTCCAATATTACATGCCACCTTGACATCTGAAAGAGGAAGGGTTTTGGATGGCCTAACCCCAACTCCCCCCACCCAACTGTGCTCCCACAGAAAAGGTCCTCCTTATCAAGGAGGATCAGACATAGTTCCTGCTTATCCCCGAGAAGCACGTTTCAGCTCCTTGTCAGCTCATGGAATTATTCAAACAAGCCAAACACATCCTCCCATGGGAACTAAGAGTCACTCTACCCTCTTGATACTATAGAGCCTGCTTCCTACAGTCCCTGGTCTTTCACTCTGTTTCCAGTTACAACCCCCAAGTGGCCCTGCACAGTGTGCAGTGTTCTACTACATATGCTATGAGGATACATGAGCAACAAACTGCTGTCATTCTCATCTGTCCAGTATCAAGTGTCCTGTGTTCAGTCATCCCCATAACCTGAGGCTGGGAATCCCTCTCTCATCAACAGAGCAAAGAGGAGGGGATGACAACACCCCTAGCTCACCCTAGATGGTGAGCTCCATGTAAGGAGACATTCTGTTCATCTTACTGTCCTCTCCAGAGCCTCGTATGGGCTCAGGGCTTGGTAAGGGCAATTAGATACACAGGATTGAATTGCTTTGAAATCTAAGAAACCATCGGAGCTTTTTTTTTTTTTTTTTTTTTTTTACAAATGGAGAAATTGAGGTTCGAGAGTTGACATAACTTGCCAGGCCTATTGGCTGCCTGCCCACAGCAGAGGGGCAGTGTCCATGGAGAACACAGGTCTGTCTTTGCTAGGTGAGAAGATCCCTGGGGGACAGATTCATGTATTCCATGGACACCCTGCCAGACCAACTCTGCCCCAGCCCAGGGGCTCAGCAGCCATAGGGAGCTGCTCTCGGCAGTTTCTGGTTGCCTTCCCACTCTGCCTGAGCACATCTGAGAAATTGGGCCTAATCCAATGGAAAGATCCATTCTCAGAAGCCCTGTTCAGGGCACATGAACTTTGTGTGATTTTTAATCACATCAGAATTGGCACTGAGTATGTTGGAGTGCTTAGAATCAAAGGTGCCCTGATTGTGTCCCAAGGGTGATGGAGGTGTGGGGGAATGAGGGGCCCACTTAGCACTTACCAAGCACAGAAACAATCACAACCTCCACTTCCTGTATCCAGCTCTGTGGCAGGCTCATTATGTACCACACACCCTTCAGTCCTCATAAGAGAACTGAGAGCAGGGGCAGTGAGATCAACAGGTCATGGCACATACTGTATAGCACAGCCACTGTCTGAACCCCAGATTCTATGGCTCCCAAATCTGTGCCACACATGTCCCCTCTGTGGCCTGGATATGATGGAGGATGAACAAAAATGACAGATGACACAATACCTTTCCTCTGAAAATTTACAGCCATACACACAGGGGAACATAACTTAAGATCTCTAACAAAGGACTGGCCCCATAACATTGAAGCTAAGATGGAAGTCACCTTTCCCGCTATGGAAATGCTGGCTCTCCTCACACTAGAAGATTTCCCTTTGGGGATAAACAGTACAAATCTTCAAGGCCCATTTAAAATAACATCAGTAATACAAGCAGCTAGCCTATAATAGACTTTTTCCTACAGACTCCACACTGCCTAGTGTTTATATGGAAAATTTTAAGTCCATTTTGAGCAATACTTTCTTCCATTTATCAAGGGCTCCATTATGTACCAGGCCTTGTGTTAAGGGCTTTATGTACATTTTATGTATATTCTCAAAATAACATTAAGAGATCATGGTAGTATTTGTTCCATTTTACAGATAAGAGAGCTGAGGCAGAGAGATTAAAATTGAATTTTCAAACTGAAGTTTGTGATTCATTAGTGGGTTATAAATTAACTTATCAGGTCATGACAAGCATTGTTTTAAAAGAGTACACAGGAGAGAGGACAGGAATGGAATAAAACAGAATGGATCAGAATGCAAACCAAATGAAAGTATTATTACTTCTGTTTTATTCCAAGATACGTGTCTGCATGTTTACAATGAGTAGTATGTAAAAAATCTACTTCATCCTATTACAATACTATTGTACAACACCAGTGGGTCTCCATGGAAAGTTTGAAGACCACTGGGTTAAGTAATTTGTCGGAGGTCACACAGCTAGTAATTTGTGAAGCCAGAGTTCAAATTCAGAGTCTTTTCTAGAGCCTACACACCCTTGACCTCTAAACCAGTGTTGTCCAATAAAAGTATAAAGGAAACCATATATGTAACTTAAGATTTTCTAGTAGACACATTTAAAAAGTAAAAAAAAGCCACATTTAAAAGTAATTAAAATTACTTTTAATATTTTTATATGGGGTTATACAAAAGATACTATTTCAACGTGTAAAAATTAATCTTAAAATTAAGTCAATACAAACTGAGTTGTTTGGGGGGGGTGGTTTGGTTTTTGGCTTTTTACTGTTTTTGTTACCAAGTCCAGGAAATCTGGCATTTACTTTACACTCCAGCACATCTCAA
Source organism: Canis aureus (assembly GCF_053574225.1). NCBI lineage: Eukaryota > Metazoa > Chordata > Mammalia > Carnivora > Canidae > Canis > Canis aureus. The sequence goes on from NC_135614.1 coordinate 56,429,280, forward strand.
TTCAAACTTGCCATCATTCAAGTGCTCAGTAGCCACATGTGACTAGTGGCTACCATACTGGGCAGCACAGCTATAAACTATGCAACCTGTAATATCCCTTTGGACATTGTACCCTCCTCTTAGATCTTACTGTGGAAAATTTCCTGTCCTATTCTATCTACTCCTATAAACTTCTAGAGGCCTCTTCCACAAAGCTCCAAAATATCTAAACCCAAAACCCAATGCCCATGGCTACTTCTTTCCACTTGTGTTGGCACCTTTTCAATCTCACATCCTTGCTAGACCGTCAGGAAGAAAAACCCATAGGAAAGGGGACCCTGAAGCTCAGACATACTGGAGCAGAGCGAGGACAAAGGTCTTGAACAATAGGAACCTGTGAGGGGTCATGGCCAGACCATGCCCCCAGCAAAGCTGCAGGCTCATCAGCAGCTTAACACCAGCTTTAAGAAGCATATCCTGCTATTCAGCTTCACAGAGACACACTTGATCCTTAACACTCAGCCCTGACGGAAATCAGCTGACCCCACCTCCATTTCTCTGCCAAAATAAGCTGACTGTGGAATTGCAAAAAGACTGGCATCTGGAGAGTCGTTGGAAGAGGCAACAGCTACCTAGTGACTTCAGAACCACCCATTAGATAATCTGATAAATATCAGACATAAATATGCTGTAACGATGGTTGGTAAGCTAAAAGCCCCAGGCAGCCATTACCTACCTGGCATGCTCACTGCTCCTGTGAGGTGAGAGAGAGGTTTTTGCACAAACACAAGGAAAGACTAGGCTCATTGCCCAGCAACAGCGAGTGCGGGGAAGACAGAGTAAAGCAGCTTTGGGCTCTTCTCTGGATTCCGCTGCTGTGTCCTGAGGAAGAGTGCTTTTCACTCCATCCATTTGGTTTCCACAACCTCTCCAGAGAGTGCTGAATAGGAGTAAGACTCATTGTGGAGGAAAACAAAGCAGGGGCTTGGAGAAAACCATTAGGCACTTTTGCCTGCATGGTGTGGCATCATTCCTCAAATCAAGAAGTGAAATTTAAGTCTGTGGAGTGTTTGTTCATGGCAGTGGGATGGATGGGGAGCTCTTCCATCATTCAAGGGGTTCCTATTCAGTGAGCAACTACCATGTGCCAGGCACCCCAGCTGGATCCTAGGCATTCAGAGATGCACCACATGCTCTCCTTACATCTGGGAGCTTGATGTGTCAGCCAGCAAAATAGGGTACCAAGAATATAGCATTACAGGAGAGAGAATGAGGTATAAACCAAGTACAGTAGAGGCCTGGAGAAAGGAATAATGAATGTGGTGGGGAAGTGTCAGGGATTGGCAAATGGTGCACATGGGATGCCTATAGCTCTTGACAACTTACAGGAGCTTCTTGTGAAGTACTTCTTCAGTACTTACTAGTTCGTATATATCACTGAGGAAATGGAGGCTCCGGTATCAAGGTACTCATTTATAAGATGGGGAAGGAGCTACCTACCTCATGAGACACAAAGAGGACACTAGCTAAGTGACAGTCATGCATAATTATTTTATAACAGAGATACCTGATAAGCCTGTTCTGCCCTTGTACTCCTTGTTAGAGAAGCTGCCCTGCCCTCACATCACAGGCTCCGTCTCACAGCCCAGCTGCTATATGACCACAACTCCCAGGGTTTCTTGCCCAAGTATTTGGAACCGAGACCAGATACTTTTTTTACTCTCCATAGGCTATCTGGATTAGGGCTATGTAGAGCAAGTTAGACACTATTTCCTCCACATTCTTGGAGACGCAAAATTCAATAATCTCCTTAGAGTAACCAAAACGTGTAAATAACCCAAATGTCTATAAGCTGATGAACAGGTAAACAAAATTCCATATTGGTATAGTGGCTAATATATACTGGAATATTAGCCATGAAACAGGAATGAAATCCTGGTACATGTAACAACATGGATGAGCCTCAAGAATGTTATGCCAAGTGAAACCAGCCAGATGTAAAAGGCACATACTGCATTCTTCCAAGTATACAAAATGCCCAGAATAGGCAAACCCACAGAGATGGAAAGCCAACTGGTGTTAGCCAGAGCCTGAGGAAGGGAAGACCCCAAAATGACTACCTAATGGCATGGGATTTCTTTTTTGGGGGAAGGGGTGGAAGTAATAAAAACAGTTCTAAAGCTAGAGTGATGAGGGATGCACAATTCTGTACTAGAACCACAGATTTCAAAATGGTTACAATGATGACTTTTTTAACTTGAATTTCACCTTGAAAAGAAACGTAAAAGTATAAGTCATGCTCTTCGAAAAAGCTGGTTTCAGTAGGTGTTTTTCACAATTAAAAATTTCTGACTAAAATGGAAGTGATTATGTTAAATGCCTTGTCCAGGGCACACAACAAGTAGAGGACTGTGTCCAGTCATCTGTCACCTAAGTCTTTCTCCTCCACACCATGCCCTTGCTTAACATGGAAGACAGAAGGCTTTTGCAACTCCTCAGATGGGTGGCTGTTCCCCAAACCCTGCCAATAGGGAGAGAGAGTCCACCCAAGTGCATTTATTTATTTATTTCCTGTCAGCAGAAACTAGACTTTATTAAAAGAATGTTAGCAACCTTCTTTGCCTCCCTGATTTTGTAAGAATTCTTAATGACTCCAATGTGCATATGTCATTTTTTTCAGCAAAATCTAATCTCCAGAGAAAGAACATTTGATGCTCTTGAAATGTACAATGCTTCATTTTGCTCCATGGCAGAGGCTGGACACATTGCTCAGTCATTTGTCATCACCCCATCTTCCCTCACCCATCCCACCCACCCACCCCCAAGTACAGGGTCAGGTACACCATCCACAGAGGCAGAAAAGGCAGTGAGGTGCTAGAACAAAACCTGAGGCAATGTGGCAGAAATGTGCCAACCTGGTGTTTCACAGAATCTTGGATCTAGAAGAGAACTTGAAACTTTGAAGTCACAGTATTTTTGTAAAAAGGAAAAAAACCTTCAAGCTTTGATTTACCTATGAAGGCTGAATGTTAATTTCTAGCCAGTGATTCTTCTTGTTACAGCTGAAATGACAAAATAAACAAGTTAAAGTTTAGAAAAGCAAAGATGGTGAGGTGGGTATGTACTTCCCGCTTTCAAGTTGCTTACATGAGGATAAAGTACGTGAGTGCGTAGTACAATACTAAGTTTGAATTTTATATGTATTATCTCATGTAGTGGGAATAGTCCTCCTTTTACAGATGAAGAAACGAGCTCAGACATTTCCATAATCTACACCAAGTTCCAACATTAAGTTAGTGAAGAAGACAGGTGTGATCTCAAAGCCCATATTCTAAACCACCATGATGTAACATAGTGATTACATAATAATATTTTAGAGTCACATATTGAGTGGAAGATATACTGCTTTACAGTACTCTATAATTTTCAGAGATTTCACACTTGGAGTGGCTTTATGCAGACATTGACAGAAGAAGCACTCATGAGATGAGAGAGATGATAAAGGGTGGGAACCAATGGGTAATATTCAATAGATGAGGTGGACTTTGAAGGATAGGTTGTATTTTAGTAATTGACAAGAGAATGACGAGGGCGGCATGGGATTGGAGAAAGAGCAAAGGTGAAACCATGGTGGAGGGGAGGCAGTGACATTTGGTTGGCTAGGGTGATAGAAGGATTCTCTTAATTCCCAACACGGAATGTAGTAAGTATTATAAAGATTGCTTTGGCAAGGGCCCCTTCCTCATGGAAAGCTAAAAAATAACAATAATAATAATATCACCACTCACTGGGCAATTTTTTTAATTTTTATTTATTTATGATAGTCACAGAGAGAGAGAGAGAGAGAGAGAGAGAGAGGCAGAGACATAGGCAGAGGGAGAAGCAGCCTCCATGCACCGGGAGTCACTGAGCAATTTATAGATGAGCTAATCACAATACTAAGCACTACTGGTAACTATCTGCTTGGGATAATTCCTCTGGTGACCAACTACAATTACCCTCCTGGTATTTACATCACACATTTTTAGGCCATATGGTTTTCTCAAAACTGAATCCAACCCTAGCTCACAAGATGAACCATGTGACCCAAACCTACACCAGTTGGAATACCATACATGAACACAATCTGGCCTCAATACTGGTTCAGTTATGAACATGGTGCCAGTCAGAGTCAAGTACATGACTTTTTCCCTGAATAGATATAGGGGATTGAGCTATTGTTCCATTTTGCTGAAGAGATGCAAAGTTTTTTTTTTAATTTCTTTATTAGAGTTCAATTTGCCAACATTTAGCATAATACCCAGTGCTCATACCGCCAAGGGCCTTCTTCAGTGCCCATCACCCAGTCACCCCAACCTCATGCCCACCTCCCTTTCCTTTACCCCTTGTTCATTTCCCAGAGTTAGGTTGTCTCTCATGTTTTGTCACCCTCACTGATATTTTCACTAATTTTCTCTCCTTTCCCCTTTTTCCCTTTCACTAATTTTTATATTCCGCAAATGAATGAGACCATATAATGTTTGTCCTTTTCCAATTGACTTATTTCACTCAGCATAATACCCTCCAGTTCCATCCATGTCAAAGCAAATAGTAGGTATTTGTCGTTTCTAATGGCTGAGCAATATTCCATTGTATACATAGACCACATCTTCTTTATCCATTCATCTTTCGATGGACACCGAGGCTCCTTTCCAGTTTGGCTATTGTGGACATTGCTTCTAGAAACATTGGGGTGCAGGTGGAGATGCAAAGTTTTGATAACATTGTTGGAACTCTAAATCCAGCCCTACTCCTGAACTTTGCTTCGATGAGCAATAAATTGCCTCTTAGCTTATGCTGGTTTGGGTCAGACTTTTGGTCACTCTCAACTGAAGAAGTCCTAATCAATATAAGCATGTAAATGAACCTCATGTAACCCTCATAACAATACTATGAGATAAGTGTTAACAGGTATTGCCACCCACTGTTTGAGATAAGCAATGGAGGCACAGGGAGGTCAAGTCACCAGTCAGCTGGTAGAGATAAGTGTGGTTCTAGAACCAGCTCTCACAATCATCATACCACCTGGCTGGAGTCTAGATCTGCTGTTATGAAACAGGACTCTCCACAAGCCTAAAATAAGTCTTTCCACTCAAAATAATTCCAAAGGCTTAAAATACCTTAGAGAGTGTAAATTTTCTCAAGCTCCTTTAGGTTTGCAATGATCCCTTTTTGGCTTCAGTTGTCTCCCTGAAAAGAATCATTTAAGCAATAAAAATGTCTCTCCCCAAGTCATCCTTCAACTGCTGATACTTCACTTTCTCAAAAATTACAGATAAAAATAACAATGCACAGAAGCAAAGACTACACGGCTGCTAAAATGGGCAGAAGGGAATGAAAGAGGAGATCCTGACCCAGTATTTTCTGTGTTGGCATACAATAAGTTTGGATCAACACTTGATAATTTTCAAAGTCTATTTCTTAATGAAAATATACTTATGTTTATCACCAAAAAAAAAAAAATCGTGGACTGGCGGCGTGGGGAGTGACAGCTGCTCCTTCCTGAATGCTTTGAAAATTCAAAAATGAGGGCAGCCCAGGTGGCTTGGCAGTTTAGCACCACCTTCAGCCCAGGGCCTGATCCTGGAGACCTGGGATCGAGTCCACGTTGGGCTTCCTGCATGGAGCTTCTTTCTCCCTCTGCCTGTGCTTCTGCCTCTCTCCCTCTCTCCCTCTCTGTCTCTCATGAATAAATAAAATCTTTTTAAAAAATTCAGAAATGAAATTAAATAAATACTAGCTAAGATAGCAGTTTGATGTGCATACCTTGTCTGGGCAATTTTCTCTTTGTTCAGTTTCCCAGTGATTTGTCAGAGGCCTGGGAACTCTTCAATGCAGGAATAAGCAACAGCAGTCTTGAAATAGAGCAAAAGCAAGGAGACTGTGCCAGGCTATGCCCACAGCCTCAAAGAACTATAAGACCCATGGTATTCCCACTCCAGCCATGAATTTGTTAGGTTAATCAGTGTAATGAGGCAAAGAGTTTACAGATGGAAACAGGAAAACAGAGTCCTAGTTCACACCACCATTAACTTTGAGCCTCATGCTACCAATTATAAAATGGCACAAGAAGACTTATGATTTTGTTGGATTTACTAAATAAAAAGGTTTATAGCATAGTAAATAAAAGCATAGGCCCTGGAATCATAATAAGTTGGGTTGATACCTCAACTACGATTACAGTTATGCCAACCTGAGCAAGTCATTTACACTCATAAGCCTTAATTCTTCATCTGTAAAATCAAATACTGACTATTTCTTATGGCTATTTCAAGGGTTAAGTGAGAAAATTCATTGAGCACCATTCCTCTTCCATCATTAGTGGAAAGAAAAAGTTAGCAATCACTATTTTATTAGCATTATTAATAAAGTTGAAAATTCTATGTGACTGCAAGGGTAATAATGTTCTTTCCACCAAAAGCCAGATTTGAATGCTTCTTGAAAAATGTTAGCAATGTAAAGACTTGGCCTTCAACAGCAATGGTTTCTGTTTTGTTATTATCACTGTTCTTACCAAAATGCAGAAATGTGAGTATATCTGAATAGTCCCAAGCATATGTTGACAGTACAAAGGCTTGGCCTCAACTTGAGGAATGTGGAACTTTGGGTGCTGACAGACGGGAAGGTTAGACACACTCCAGCAATGCTGCCAAGCCTGGCCGCCTTCCAGCATTGCCCTTCATGACTGCCTTTAAGGAGATATTTAGAGAAACTTGTTAGTCACACGTGAAGTCATGGCCATTCACTCTCCAGGACCATCCACTGTCACTTGGATTCTGTCCAAATGATTAGAAGAAAACATTTTGTCATCCACAGGTCTGCTACCTAAAAGTACTTCCGGCAAACTTCAGGACTTGCAGAATGTGCCAGAAATCTGTATTTTTGACCAGATGGTTTGAAACTCCCAAAGTAGGAGCCTGGCATGGGATGTGGCACTATCAGAAAAATCAGACAAATTGGTTATTTGTAGCTATAGGTACAATGGTTTGTTGGCCTCAAGGCAGCATCCTCCAAAGGAGTCTGTGCTTGGTTACAATAATCCACACTATCTCTCAAATCTCTGAAACTCAGCTTCACTAAGAGCTTCTTAGTGTCCATATCCTGCAATTAAATGTATAATTATATTCCATGTGGCAGTGGTCTGTCAGTCTTGTAAGTTTTGCAGTAAAATAGAAAGAACACCAGACCTGGAATCCAGGTACCAGGTACCAGCCCCCGTCTTGTCACTGATGCTGACATGGCCATGAGCACATACAGCAGCCACCAAGGTGTACTACTTGGATCCCTCCTCAAGAAGGGACTTACCGCTCAGGAGCAGGGATTGTAATCACCTGATCACCTGGAACCACAGCACCATCAGGATCTGCTTTTGAGCCCAGGCCTCATTGCTCTTCCTGGACAGTCTCTAGCCAGCAACTGAACATGGTGAGACTAGGAGGGCCTGGACACTTCTCAGCATGGTACTCTCTGGGCAGCCCGGGTGGCTCAGCGGTTTAGTGCCACCTTCAGCCCAGGGCTGATCCTGGGGACACGGGATAGAGTCCCATGTCGAGCTCCCTGCATGGAGCCTGCTTCTCCCTCTGCCTGTGTATCTACCCTCCCCCTTTCTCTCTGTCTCTCATGAATAAATAAATAAAATCTTTAAAAAAAAATGGTACTTCTCTAGTGTGCTGAACTCTAGGGCTCCCTACCTCTGTCAGATACACACTGTGGTCTGAGGCTTCCACTCCTCCAAATCTTGCCTCCTCCACTTTTCCTTTCACAGGTTGCTGATGAACACAAGGACCTGGAGCTTTTGCTGATTGATCTGCTCCCTCCTTGTGTCTCTCATCACAGCCACCAACTATCTATCCTCTGAACTCCGGCTCAGTGTCTCTCTCTGGAATTGAAAACCAGGCCAGCTTTTCTAACCCTCTGTTGACTTTTCTTTTAAAGCAGGCATAGTAATAATAAAAAGGAGGGTAAAAATAGGGAAGGAGACAATAGTTTTGGAGGAGAATGTCTTGAGGTATAAATAGACCCCCTCCCCACCAATTTCTCTATACCCTCTGAGCACTGCCCCACAACCACCACCACCACCATTTACACCATGGAATTCTTTATATCCGGGGATGGATGATAGGACAGAAACACAGAGAAGCTATCTCAGTTTCTAAGGCACAGCTTTGAGTCCTCGAGCCAAGCTTTTTGATCTTCACACATCTAAGCCCCAAAACACTAGGAACAAAGTTTGTGCCTCTGAAAAAAAGTGGGGAAAAAAACCCTGCTGTACCTAGTGATACTCTATATAAGGATAGAGCAGACTAAGAAGAGACAACAGGGGAAGAGATTTGGTGGGGGAGAGGTCAATGGAGCTTGGTATTAAAGGGACTGTACCTGGATGAGCCACCTAATGAGCAGGGTCCTCACTGTCATCAAGATGGATCATAAAGCTTCCCTTTGAGAAACATTCATCTTCTTCCAGCCTTTGGGGCCTTAACCCACCAACTGTCCAGTCCCCAGAGGGTGAGCTTCTATATGGCCAATGTCAAGGGACTTCCATAAGTTGTCCTCACTCTGAGGCAACTCCCACTGATCATAGCCAACAGGAATGTCACCTCTCTGGGCCCTGAGATTTGCCTCAATATCCATCCAACCTCCCCCACATAGACAACCTCCTTCTCAACATCTTAAGGGTACCCATTATCAGGCTACAGCTTTCTGAGACAAAGGTAAACTTGAAACCTCAAGAAATGGTGTGAGGGGTGGTATGGAAGAAAAGCAATCCCTATCCCAACATAACAAAGTGAATGAACAGAAATAGTAATATTAACAACTATTTTATGTAGTTCTACATATACCTGAATATATGCCAGGCTCTGTGAGCCATTCCTTCCAGACATAACCCCAGGAGGTAGGTAACAATGCCATCCTCATTTTACCATCGAGGTAACTGAGGCTCAGCGATTTGCTCAGATTCACTTACCTGGAAGAAGAATAGCAGGGGTGCACTTAATTCAGATCCTTTTTGATCTACCAAATTGTACCTCTGAAAGACAAGAAAATATCTTAAACTCTTCTTCCTCCCTAACTCTCAGGCTAGTGCTGCACAGCTAGAAGATTCTAAATAAATAGTTTGTGCTTTGACCATCCAATTTACATATCTTCCCCTCAGAGAAGGAAAAGAACTGCTGGAAATGCATATCTCAATTTTCTCCACACCCCTAGAACTCCTGGTGCAGTTGCCTGGAAGGAGGTGGGAGGCAGTGAGTGTATATCCACAGAAGAGATCATATTTCAGTCTTTTCATTTCATTTGACAGGAGAAATACTGATTAAAATCAGCCGCACATGTCACGAAAAGGTAACTGGGTTCTTCATTTTTTTCTGTGGAGAGGCAGCCCTAACTATACTTTAGGAACTAACTCTTCAAGCATAAAATTACTAATAGACGCCATCTATCTGATGAATGTCTTCTCCTTAATAATTTATATCACTTGATCTATTTTCAAAGGTTAGTCTTACATTAAAATTACAATTTTGAATAGGTCAGCCTGTTATTTAAGGATAAATTATTTCACCCCTTCATGTTAGTGTTGTGTTTGGATAATGATGAGGTTTTTATTTCTAGCCCCAATGAAACCACGAAAGAAATTGCTTGCTTGACCTAACCTCTCTCACCCTGGATCTTATTCTTTGATTCATGCTGACTCACTGTCCATAACTAGCCTGCATGGTTTAAACCTGTATTCGTGCACTTGTCTTGTTACTTTTCTGCATGCATTTCTCTCCTCTCTTTGGTCACCTGTCCCCACATTCCCTCCTCACCCCACTTTCCCAACTGAATAACAACCCATTCTCAGGCTCTCTCACAGCTCACAGGAAGCCCTGTATGAGTCTCATCACTGTCCAGTCCATTCTGAACAGGGAATATCTCTAAGGCCCACACAGCTATCCCTAGGCTCTGACTCATTGCTCAGTGAGCAAATAAGAATGAAGAGTCTCTTTAGTTAGTGGAAAGAAGACCAAAGGGAAGCTAGTGTGAACTTCATAAGATCCTATCCAGTCAGTCAGCCACTCCCTGGTTTCAGTTCTCATAGTGTGATGGAAGGAACATAGGCTGTGAAATGAGATAGCCCTGGGTTCAAATCCAACACTCTTTATTAGTTAGCAATTTGGAGCAAGAAAATCTGAGTCCATTCCTTTTATGAAATGAGGATGGTAATACCCTACTGAGGCTTAAAGTTAACAAGGTAAAATAAGAAAAATATATGATGCAAACACAGTAAGTGGAAGTTAATAAAAGTTTATTAATCAGGAAAATCGTTTTTAATGAAAATTTTGTTTGGCCCAGAGGACAAGAAATGGCAGGCTAAAGACAAATAAGAAGTTGGCCATATTGAATGGAGGTTAACAGCATGGCTCCTTCAAACCAGTTTAAAGCTCTGACCCATCACTAACCAGTTACACTACCTTTGACAAGCTGCTGAACCCCTAGCTTTCTCATCTGAATATGTGATGCCTACTTCATCAAACTTGCAGAGGCTTAAATGAGACAATGCTTGACGAGACATGGCACAGTGCCCAACACAGAGTAAACCCTTTATGAAGGGAAGACATCACTACTCAGGCGAATACACACCACACATAGTGGATGGTCTCTAGCATCAACCTCATGATACAATTGCAAAGATTGATTGAAAAAAAATGCTTTGTAACCAGAACTATATAAATACAAAAGGGACTTTTTATTATTATTAGAAATAATGGACTGAACAAATGACTTTTATTGGAAAAAGTACAAACTCTATGAGGCCTTTCTCCCATTGACCTGTTTGTATGCACACAAATGCTCCAGAAGGGTATAGGGTCGGTTTAATTAAAGGATAATTTTTGTCGTTGCTCTGAGTGTACAAAGTCATAAAGTGTGGATGTTTAAGAGAGAAGCTGAAGTAATGTGCAAGAACTTGATTGATACTCTGAAACTGTTTATTGTAAATATGCTCAGGAGGTAGATAAGTTCACACTGTTTTATGGCAGGAAGGTTTTTTATTGGTAATTTCATATAATTGTGAAATGGAAAGAATCACTGGGCCAGAGGTTTTCTATGTATCTGGCAGGGAACATAGCCTGCTTCCCAACCATGAGCAGGCCCCCTGAAAGCCACTGGCCATGACCTTGCATCATCTGGGTGAAGGGTTTTCTTTGAAGGGGCCAAGAGGAGGAAACAAAGCTCTTCAGGAGAAGTGGAGCCCATTAGTTTTCCCAAACTTGTCCCTCCATTTCTAGAGGTGCTCATTGCATCTAAGCCTGTGTTTTATAGTGTTCTTTCAGCTACTGGCATCAGAAACGTCATCTGACCAGTGGTGCTGAGGGAAGAGGCAATCTTACTGTGGTAAGGCCTCACAAACTGACAGGAACTGAAATAGACACCGTCTTTGAGAAGCAAGGCATTGGCCTCCTCCTTCTCATGTGCACGCCTCACACTTGTTATCCTTCAATTTCTCCCATTGGTTTCCTTATCTGTCTTCTACTTCATCTCCTTGTTCAGCTGCTCCATTCTCTCTCAGTAGTTGGGCTCCTCTGCTCTTTCATGAGCACAGTAGGAGATGATTGTATCCCAGCTCCCAAATTTGACTTGAGTTCAAACAACCAGCAGAAGTCTGGCTTCCCAGGTGAGAGACTATTGGATCAGGTGTGCATCATCTTTGTTTATTGAGGCACGTAGTAACAACATGGTACCAGGGCCTTTTGAGGCTGCTTCCAGAGAAGGGTCATAGGCTGGGCAGATATCCTAATAGGTATCTACTACACTGAGTTCTAGAAGATAGGAAGTTTCTAATTCCTAAAGATGAGGACCAATCATTGACTGAAAATGTCAACAAATGAAGAGAAGAACTGCAACCCATAGCTTCTTCCCTTCTCAACATTTTTTTTCTTTTTTTTTTTTCCTTCTCAACCTTAATGAAACTAAGAGGTTTGTGTTGTTTCAATCCAAACACCATCTCCCATATGTGTTCAGAGGAGATAAGGAGGCATGGATGGAGAAGATCCTTAAGTTCTCCTTTTACTGACGGTATAGTTTGGAATCCTTCCTTTTCAAAAATACTTAAGTTGAATGCCTTGCAGAGTGCATTTTATAACAGAAGTGGAAACACTCATTTGAAGTCAATATGGGCTTGTCCCTTTTGCTTTGATTGGATGCCAAAGATAGAATCTGAGGATTTTACCATGGCTTAAGCTATATCCACCCAATACAAAATAAATTGGATTAAATGTTGCAGTGCCTGGGTGGCTCAGTCCATTGCACATCTGACTCTTGGTTTTGACTCAGATCATGATCTTAGGATCATGATATTGAGCCCCACATCAGGCTCCCTGCTTAGTGTGGAGTCTGCTTAAGATTCTTTTTTTCTCTCCCTCTCCCTCCACCCTCTCTCTCTAAAATAAACAAATCATTTTTTAAAAATGTCAACTGTGTTGCTGATAGACTTCTATAATAACTCCTTCCTTCAAAAACATGGATCTAACAAGCACCGTCTCATAACATTTTGGCCTCACAAGCTAAGAGCTATTTCTTCCCATGCTACAGCTGGTAAAACTGATGCTAAGAATGAAGTGGCTTCCTAAAGTCAATTCACTTGTAAATGGTAAAGCCAATAACAAAATTCGTAACTTCTCACTTATAATCCAATTGCTTTTTGCCATATTGCTTTGCTTCCCTATTGGCAAACTACCTGTTATTTTCTACTTTTGCCCCTCCAGGGTACTCTCCATCCTGCTTTATCCTGCTTTGTGCCCTGGAAGGATGACTTTATTGATTAAATTAACAGAATTCCTTGGCCTCTATCTTCTAGTGAGTGGAGTCAATGGAAAATGCTAGCAACATATCAGGGAGTGAGGTCAGTGTATTTTCTGGGCTCCTTCTTAAAGGATCTCTCTAGCTAAGGTCACTGAACCTTTTGGAGAGCCTGTTTTTTCTCCAGTTCCAGTCATTCCTTCCTCTGTTTTGACCTTCCAGGGCTAAGATGGTAATATCTATCTCCTGACTGCTAACCCTAGGGAGCTGTACCATCCCTTGTCAGTTTCCCTTCACCCTTCCCTCTACTATGTTCACCTAAATTAACTGGTTTGAGTGTCCCTTATTTTTCCTGCCAGAACTATGATTGAGCTACAAACTGATAGTGTACCTTAAACCTCTGATTATTGTTCGAGGTTTACACAGATGTTGTCAATAGTCTAATATCCTTTGGGAAGGATAGACTTTATAATCTTCTACTTGCAACTCATCACCCCCCAAATACTCTCAATTTTAGTAAAAAAATAAGTGTTTTTCCAAACAGTTTCTCTCCATGTATATCAAAGGCAATGCCCTTTGTTGGCCTGAATCTTATGTAGGCAGTCAGGATGGCAGGGACTCATTGCCACTGTTCTCATTTTTCACATTTGGGATTATCTCTATCCCTTCACAGAGGAAGGGCCAAAGACAACAAAATGTTGAAAGGACTGACCTACCTTGGGGGACATGTGGAGAAAATACTGGGATTAAAAGACAAACATGAGAAACAGGGACAGCAAGGAAGAAAGCTTGATAAATTGTCCATAAAACTGCATAACCATAATAGACAACCCAGTCCACACTGCCTGCTGATAGGCAGGAATTGTACCTGAGCTTCAGTCAGCTGTTGCTTTTCTTATATATCTTATTCTGCAGAAGGTGAAATACGGAGAGTGGTCTATTTTAAAGTTGAGTATTTTAAAACACCAAAGGAGAGAACTTTTAAATGGGTCACCATATTCCTCTCTTCACCCAGATATACGTACATAAGAAGTCAACATTCCCCATGCAAATTACTCTGTATTGCTATTTTGGTGTTTACTGATCCCTATCAGCCAACTGTGCTCAAAACACTAGCAACAATCATACCCCTAATGACAAATTTACTCAATCAGAGCAGCTTTTCTATGTCTCCTGACTGCCCCAGGATCTAGCACAGTGCCTGGCACACAGCAGGCATTCAGGAAATGTTTTTAGATAAAATTGAATGACTGCAGGATTTTGGAAAGTACTAGAACCATGGAATTGTGTTGGAGAGAGAAGAGAAAAATACGGAGGGGGCTCTGAGAGAAACACAATGCAGGATCCATCAGGCAGGCCATCAGACCGCTTCCTGTGGCTCCTGTCTTTCCTTCTCTCCACTCTGGAAAGAGCTGCTTTCTCAGAAGCCAGGCAAACATGGCTGTTTTTCTAATTCTAGCTGTAAATGAGCATTAACATAGGCATTTCAAGTTGTATTTTCCCTTACCAAGAAATGCTTAACAATGGAAGAAAATAAGTTCCAAATTATTCTCCAAGGAGGGCACAGCACAAGCTGAGCGTGGCTCCCATTGTGTTCTATTCCTTCTTACCAACAACTCACACACCTGAAGGATGGCTGTAATAAAAAACACCTCCAGCCCTTCTTGCCAGTCAGCATCTTAGTTTTTCCTGGATGACAAAAGACTCAAAAATAGTTTGTCACTGTTTCCAGTTTCACAAGGAATTCAGAATGTCGTTGAAGGTAAGATATTCAGCTTCTGCAGAAAGGAGGATGGCAAAGTGAAATCTTTGTGCTCCAGCAAAAGGTCTTATTTTATTCTCTCTGTTACAGCAAAGGACAGTGCCACCCCCATCACACCTTGCCAGCGAGACACACACACACACACCCCTGTAGAAGTTTTAGGCATAGTCATGACACAGCATCCTTCTTTACACCTGACACTTCTTAATCCTCAAAATCTGGAGATTTCACCTCAAATTCAAGACATTTTTTTTTTAGTTCTAGAGTTAGAAACAACCGAAAATGTGAAGATAAACAAAGTTGATCCTTATCCTTAAGGAATTTACAATCTACCATTTTATTTTCATTTTATTCATTTACTTTTCCCCTCACCTAAAAAGGATTGAGGGGACTTACAAAAATGCAAATGCTACAATGTAATAAAATAAAACTTAAGAGAAGTTAGTGAATAAGTCAGGAAAGCAATAAAATGAGGACAAGAAGCATAAGGTGAAGCTAGGAATCAAGTTAGCATGCAAATTGCAGGCTGTAAGATTCTGTACACTTGCTAGGTGTGATCGTCAATTTGACAATAGGATTTCTACCACACAATATACAGTCTGGTAGAAGAGACAATTCAAATCCCCAAATATTCATGAAGATGAAAGGTGTAAGGTCTGGGGCCAGGTTACTTGGGTTCTAAATCCTAGACCCCAGTTATGTGATGTAAGGAAAATCAGTTTTTCCAAATTGTAATTTGTGCATAAACTGGTTATAATGGTACCTATTCCATAGGAATAAAACAATTTATTTCTGTAGGAATGTAAATCACCCAGTACAAGAAGTGTTCCTTAAAGATTGACTAGTACAAGATAGAATATAACAAATGTAACAGAAGTTCAAATTCATTACTATAAGAATCTAGAAGGAAACGACTGATTTTGGCTGAGAACAGGGGAGGGAAATAGATTAGGAATCACTTTGTAGAGGCAGCAGTAACCAAATGAAGTAGAAACATTTTGGCTAATAGATGGAAGGAAAAGGAAGATATTTTAAGTAGAAGGAACAGTGCAAGTGTGAAAATAGAAAAGTACAGCGGGTACTCAAGGAACAAAAAGTATTCAAGAATCCAGAAATGAAGTGGGTTTTGTTGTGTTTTTTTTTTTTAATTTTTTTTTTCATCATCACCATATTCCTCAAGAAACTTGTGATTGCAAGTGACAGAAACCCAGTGCAAAATGCCTCAGGAAGAATAGTGGATTGTATTGTTTCCACTATAGAAGCTCAGAGGTAGCTTCACACAAATAGATTTAGGACATCTGACAATATATTATCAGAAATCAGTTTCCTCTGAGTTTTACTATTCTCAATGTGGAATTCCTTCTCAGGCAGGAAAACCACCCAGGGGCTGTGGTACATCTCAGGCCCATGGAAATGCTACATAACAATCTCTTAAGAGGTAAATGAGGAAAGCCTGGATGATTTTGGGAAGCATTTTTGACCTCCTTCTGGGCACAAGGTAGGAATGTACTTCCTCAGCCCCCTTTGAAGGGAAAGGTGGCTGCATGACTAGCAACAGCCAAAGGTACACTGGAAGTGTCCTTTTCTACATTCAGGTGGAACTTTCAGAGGGAGTCATATCCCCTTCCCTTACTGTAGGATTTCGTTCCTTTCATGTCACAACAGGACTATGTAACCTGGATCACTGATGAGCAGAACTCCCAAGCTGACCTTCTTTGAACACACAGCAAAAGTGATAAACATTTTGTTGCTGTTTGAAATCAACTGAATTTTGAGTTGTTGGTAATCCAGCCTATCCTAATTTATAAAGAATCTCTTTTTTTAATTTTTATTTATTTTTAAAAACATTCTATTTTATTTTATTTTTTTATAAATTTATTTTTTATTGGTGTTCAATTTGCCAACATATAGAATAACACCCAGTGCTCATCCTGTCAAGTACCCACCTCAGTGCCCATCACCCAGTCACCACCACCCCCCGCCCACCTCCCCTTCCACCACCCCTAGTTCGTTTCCCAGAGTTAGGAGTCTCTCATGTTCTGTCTCCCTTTCTGATATTTCCCACTCATTTTTTCTCCTTTCCTCTTTATTCCCTTTTACTATTATTTATATTCCCCAAATGAATGAGACCATATAATGTTTGTCCTTCTCTGATTGACTTATTTCACTCAGCATAATACCCTCCAGTTCCATCCATGTCAAAGCAAATGGTGGGTATTTGTCGTTTCTAATGGCTGAGGAATATTCCATTGTATAAATAAACCACATCTTCTTTATCCATTCATCTCTCTAGTAGGATCTGTATTGAGATTCTCCAGAGAAGTGAACCATAGGAGGTATGTGTGTGTGCGCGCGTGTGTGTGTGTGTGTGTGAGAGAGAGAGAGAGAGAGAGAGAGAGAGAGAAAGAGAGAGAGAGAGAGAGAAAGAGAGAGAGAGAGAGATTTTAAGGAATTTGGTCAACCATTATAGAGACTGGCCAAATTCTTCTGAGGTGGGCCAGCAACCTAGAGATCCAGGAAAGCCAATGGTATAGTTCAAGCCCGAAGGCCATCTGCTGCCAGAATTCCACCTTTCTCAAAAGAGATCAATTTTGTTCTATTAAGGCCTTCAACTAATGGAATGAGGCCCACCCACATTACAGAGAGTAATTTGCTTTACTCAAAGTTCACTGACTTAAATGTTAAGCTAATCCTAAAAACACCCTCACAGAAACATCCAGAATAATGTTTGATCAAGTAATTGGGCATCATGATCCAGCCAAGTTGACACACAAAATTAACCATCTTAGGATACAACCCACCACATTGGAGTGAACGAGCACTAGCAGGCCCTTCACAGGCATTGGGTCAGAATTTCACTTTAAGGAAAACCATAATTGAACTTATGATATAAGCCTTAAATATAAAAACTTTATTTCTCCTCTCTTGTGTCATCCCCATGATTTTCTGTAGACTGGAGAAAGACCTTGCCAACCCCACTTTCAATATTGGTCTACTTGACACTAAGGTATCAGTTTCTATATTCATCCCATCTTGGTTGAAGTCTTTGTGCCTCTCTTAAACCATGTCTTCTAGAAAATGGCTGGTCTTTTTTCAAATTTTCTTCTTGTTCACAGATCCAGATACTGGTATTACGCAGCCTAACACAAAATGCCAAACTAGAAATGGTGACTAAAATCCTGTGAATGACACAGATTTGTGCCTGTTCCCAGGAGCTCACTACCCTGACCATATCTGACAGAGTGTCCTTTCAACCATGAGTCATTGCCAAGTATGGTTCTTCAGAGCTCCTCATCAGTCAATCAGTCATCCTGGGTTATCCTTTTTGATTATCCAACAGGGGCAAATTTTCAGCATTTCCGTGATTTTACCCAGAAAGCAGCCTCAGGATGTTTGCACAAGTAAAGCAGTATTAGGCTTAGGTCATACAGGCTGGTAGCACAGGAGTTTTAGCACTTTCTGCTCAGCAGGAAGAACCTTTACCAAATTATAAAGCAGACAATGTTACCTTCACTTATACAACTCACAAACTTCCCAAGCTCCTCCCTGCTTGGGTGGCACAAACTCCCTCACTTGTTCTACTCACTGCTGACAATTCAAAAGCCCACATAGGTACCTTTTTTGCCTTCTAACCCAACCACTTATCACTT
Source organism: Canis aureus (assembly GCF_053574225.1). NCBI lineage: Eukaryota > Metazoa > Chordata > Mammalia > Carnivora > Canidae > Canis > Canis aureus. The sequence continues at coordinate 56,447,487 of NC_135614.1, forward strand.
CAGTGCCCTTTTCTCTGGTGGTTAGCAGAGAAGGCTGTGTTTTTATTGAATTCATTTACATTGTGGTATGAGTTACTGGTAAGAGTTTATAAACTTTCTCAAAAGCATTTGAAAGTCCAGAGAAGATTCTTTTAGGTATCAGTGCTCAATAAACTAAGCCCATCAAATTGTGATGTGCTTCTCATTTCCCTCTGAGTAGTTTCTCTGTCTCTATTAAGAAAGCCCTGGATATTCCATGGTTTGCTAAGCCAAACTTATTCATCCAACACAGCTACATGAATATAGCTTTGTGCTTTTAGAGAATTACCACTTGAGGAAAACTAACCCTTAAGGAACATCCTCCTACATCATCATCTGTTCTTTTCTACCAATGAGGAGTCAAATGGGCCTCTAAACAGAGAAATTGCAATACTGTGGGGTGAGGATAATAAAAATGACAGGAATGAAGCACTGGGGAACAGAGGCATGAACACTAACCCTATCCAAATAGTGCTGCCCTCTCAGAACTCTTGTGTGGCTTTCAATGCAAAAAAAGAAAAAAAAAAGAAAATAATTACTGTTCAACAGAAATCCGGGCTACCATACTGCACAAATTCATGGAACATCATTCACAGCAATCCAGGTAAACGGCATTTCTGGTGCCATTTGGTGGAGCAATGTTGTCTGGAAGATAAAGCACAGTTATCATTGGCTCTTTCATAACCAGTTCTACCTACTTAATTGAACAAGTAAACCTGTTTGGGGAAGTTAGTGGAGATCCTTTTGAACTTCAGAAGCTTTTATAGATTTCTCTGACAGAAAACTAACTAGAGAGTACTGAAGGGACATGAAGCTTCCATATAGGACCTAATCAAGATGGAAGGGAAAATTCCCTGACCTCTCCCAACTTTCAGTTGGGATATTGCAATATCGTGGGGTCTAGGTCTAGGTCTATATACTAGTTATATCCATATCTCATTAAAAGTATTATTTGCCTCTAGGACATCTTTCCCTTAAAGTTAACCAGCAAACTGTGACAACGTTTTAGTTAGAAAAACCAACTCTTTCCATGTGATTCACACATTGCCCAGAAGTTTCTGGAATTTTTTTTAATCCCAATTTTTTCAGCAATCATTTTTTAGAAGAATTTTTTTTTTGTTTTCCCTAGCAAAAGAGCTTTTCCTCCTAATTTGCCAGTTCATGTTGATGGCACCATTTTCATAAGTACCCAGGCATTCTAGCCAAGCCTTCTCCTCTTTCCTGTAGTTTAACATCCACTGAACTTGCCAAATCTTTTGGTTCTATCTCTACAAGTTTACTATCTTCTGTATCATTTCTACTCACCAGGGCACTACCTCTTTCTTACCCTGCTACCTGCACTCCAAACTCTTCCTTCCTTAATCCTTCCAAAACACCATTTCATCCTTTAAATTAAACCTCAAAAAACTCTACTGCTCTGTTCAAATACCTACAATGGCAATTAAGTGCAAATTAAGTACAACTCAACTCTTAGTTTCTTGTGAAAGTCTCCATACCAAGGCCTCAGTTTTTCCATTTTCCATCATTCCTTTTTGCCACTGTTTCTCAAAGTATGATCAATAGCTTATGGATGAATCCCAAGGACACCCCAATGGATCATAAACTAATCCAAAAATGTAAACCATTTTCTCAAATCTCAAGAGATAATTATGATCAATTCCATAGATGATTGTTTATATCTATGACTGAACATTTTTACTAGAATCCACTAAGTAGATAAGGAACCAAAATTTGCTAGTTGTAAGCTATAATTAGCACCATTGGAGAGTTCTTAAGGACTGTAATTCAATATCCCACTAAACTATTTGGCTGCCTTACAACAGTGAAAAGCTGCTATACACATGTACATGTGGATAAATGGCATTCTTATCAATGAGTGTGGATGGGACAGGTGGACTATAATATATTTTGCTGAAATAATTCTCAAATTAAAAAAAAACTTAAACTGCTCCAGGAATAGGCTAAATTCCAACCAAACTAAGATACTCTGTTCTCTGAATAAGCCTGTGTACTCTCCTACCTCTCTGCCTTTGTTAATTCACTTCCCTTTGCTTAGATTACCCTTCCCTTTTCTGGTTGTGTAAATATACCTCCTTCTGGACCCATTTCAAAAACTCTCTACCCCATCAGTTATAACACTAATATTTCTCTTGAACCTCAGGTGGTCCTTGCAAATCTTATAGGAAATAATTCACTTGACCATGCATTACCATCATTTACCTCCTTATATTAATACCTCTGCTATATTGAGATCCCCTTGAAGGTAGATACTATTCCCAACTGATATTTATATCTGCAAGCACCCAACACATAATAATCACTCCACAGCTTCATACGTGCATGTACACACACACACACACACACACACACACACACACACACATACTAGCCATAAAGATATAATCTACAATGAGTTTTTCCTATGGTGATGGAATAATTTTATAGAGTTGAGGTACTTTGGCTAATATAAATGTAACTGTGGAACTAGAACATTATAAAATTATAAAACCAGCCATAGACAAGATGAAACATTTTAGGAAGGAAATGGCAAAGGTGTCCAAGCCTGGAGCATAATGAGAATTACAACATGAAAAAGCCTTTTACTATGTTTTCCTTATCTTAAACTTTCTCTCCCACAACTGACCCTCTATGACCACCCAGAAGCAATTCCTCTGCCATACTTCCCTCCATCACGTACACATACATATACACATACACACACACACACACACACACACACACACACACTCAAGCTGCTGCATGGCCCATGCAGGGAGCTCCCTAAATGTTGCTTTTTTCATTATTTGCTTATGCCTTTCAAATGTCTTACAGAATTAAACTATAAAAATTACACCTTCTTAATAGGCCAACATCTAAAACTGTATATTCCAATTTGGGTTCTAGAAGGCAGCTGGAGCCTAATAAAAATACTGGCCATGGAATCTTGTTACCAAGGTTTCAATCCCAGCTGTGTCTCTTTCTAGCTGCCTGTCACAGTCAAAGTTATTCTCTGAAACTTAGTGTTCTCATCCTTAAGATGGGGATTAACCAAAAAAAAATCACTATATGCTTCAATAAAAGGGGTTTGTCTAAGAATTCAAAGCAATAATGAATATATAATAACTATGTATGCTATAAGGGACTCAAAACTTATTTCTTCTCTATAAACTTGAGAGGTTAATCTAAACCCAGGGATTTCATCTGATTTTCACACCAGTGTATAATACACCAAGTTTTAGTTTATAATGTGACTTCAGATCTGCTGTAAGACAGGAAGGCTGAGCTTTTAGACTGTGAATTTAATTAGCGAACAGAAGAAAAAACAAGCTAGAGAAGGGAGTGGAGACCAAGACTTCTTAATATTTCTCAGACTCAGAAAGGACAGCCCTCAAGTCTGCAAGGATACATTTTTGGTTCTGACAGTCTGTTTGTCACTCCTTCACCTGTCACGCACATGGTGGTGGTGGTGTTGGTGGTGGTGACTGTGGCACAGCTCCAGCTCAGACCCCTAAATTCACGACAACCTCACATAAGCTTCTGCTCTCAGGGAATTCAGCCGTTTTCTAGAAAGTAGTCAAAGAATTTCCAAAGTATTCCCACCAGCATCCCTGCTCCTCCCCATGAAGGAGCACGTGAGGAGTGAAATGGCAAGCATTTCTCAACTCAAGAGTCAGTACAGCTAAAGCAGCTACCAAACAGGGATGGCCAGCTCCCCAGGATGTTAATATTTCAGGCTGGGTAGACTGGCTCACACTGTAGAATATGATGCCAATTTAGACATGGTCCTGAATGAGCCAATTATTTTCTCCCAAAGAGGGAGGAGACTAGTTTAAGATGATAGATGCTGCATGCCTAACACTCTCTTTAGTCATACAACAGATACATTGCAGCGGGGGAGGAGGGGGGCTGTCAGGGATTCATTTATTCCTTCACTTAAATATTTATTAAGCACTTACTATGTGCTAGGTATTGTTTCAGGCAGTGGAAGAACTCTGTAGAGTTTTCATTCCAGTGTGTGGTATGGGACAGGGGGTGTCCTGAGAGACAGAAGGGAGAGGAATCAAAGACTGAATTAAATGGGGGATTTTTAGACAATAATAAGGGTCCTTAAAACAATGCAAAAAGGATAGAGATTGCATAGTGGATGGTTTTAGTCTGAGGGCTAATGGAGTATCTACCTGAAAAAGATGACATCTGAACTAAGAACTAATAGGAAGGATCCAGTTGTGCAGAGCTCTGGGGGAGGAGTATTCAGGACAGAATGGGGGCTATGTCTCTATGAGAAACCCCACCACGTCTATTTGAAATGCACATTTTATTCATAAAACTTCCATGATGGAGTCTCCATCCAGAGTTCACTAGTACTTTAGGAATCATGGCACCAAAGGAGCTTGCCCCTCCAATCCTCTGGAGCCCAGAAACACTTCTGAGGTAGATCAACTAATAATCTGGAGCTTCATTTTGCCTCTTTGACATGAGATGGTCCTTAACCTTTGAGAGTTTTCATAGAAGGTTTCCCAAAAATATCTTTAAAGAATGAGAAAATATATATGTGTGTGTGTTTTATACATACACATGTACATATATGCATGTATATAAATGTAATAATTTAGACCCAACTTCTAGTCATGTAACAGTTTGGAATGACCCTTAGAAGTTATATGTGAGGGAACTCAGAGGAAAAATCTTGGACAAATAGAATATGGTGTTTATGATCTTGGTGTCTTTGAACCCCATCCACTTCACACCTGCCCCAGGCTTGGACCTGAATTCCTTTAAAAAAAAAAGATTTTATTTATTTATTCATGAGAGACACAGAGAGAGAGGCAGAGACACAGGCAGAGGGAAAAGCAGGCTCCAGGGAGAGAGCCTGATGCGTGGCTCAATCCCGGGCCTCCAAGATCATACCCTGGCCCGAAGGCAGGCGCTAAACCACTGAGCCACCCAGGAATCCCTGGACCTGAATTTCTATCTAAGCAACCTAAAACAGGCAGAAGCTGGAAAAGTGGTTTTAAGAGGTACATGAAGCTGATTAAAGGATCAAGCAGCAATATGCAGCTTAGCAAGAGAACAGAACATTTTGGCAGGGAACACAGTCCTACTTATACATGATGAGGGTTTTCACCCTTCAGCATCTAGATAGAAAGCTTCTTCTTCAAGGATATGTCTGTTTAATGTATGCCCTCCATTACTGGAAAGTCCATAAGGCAAAAGGACTCTGAGTGTTTGCATATCACCTGAAACATAATAGATTCACAATAAACTTTTGTTGAATTTGCTTGATTCTTACAAAGGTCACTGTTAATAATACCAAAAGATGGACATCAGAAGATGGAGTGTGAAGAAAAGAGCCAAAGATATGAGGGGATTATTTACAAGTATAGTTGACCCTGAACAACATGGAGATTAGGGACACCAACTCCCAGGGCAGTTGAAAAATGAGCATGTAACTTTTGAGCCCCCAAAACATAACTATGAATAGCTCTACTACTGATTGGAAGCCTTACTGATAAAACAATCAATTAACAGTTATTTTGTATGTTATCTGTATTGTATACTGTATTCTTGTGATAAAGCTAAAGTAAATAACAATATATTTATAGTACTATACTGTATCCCAAAAAATTCACTTCTAAGAAGACCCACAGCAGTTTAAATCCATGTTGTTCAAGGGTCACCTGTACCTCAGGTACCTCTTTGTACACCTATAAAGAGCAAACTGTGCAAATTAGAAGGGCAACAAAAGGTAAGTAATTACCATTAACCAGCTTCCCTTGTACCCCAGATGAATAAGCCTATAGATGCCAACAAAATCCAGGTTAATGTGGCATTTTAGGTGCTTGGGAAGGTTAGCTATATTTCCATGGACAAATTATGAGGTCATTAGAAACTAAGAAACTCATTCTGTTTGGGTATATAATCTGAATGCAGCCTCAAGTAGATGATGTATTCAAAACCAAACCCAGGTCAAGAACCTAGTGCCACCTATCCACCATGATTTCCTAAACAGTTGCTACTGGGCTCATCACCCTACTAGGAAATTTAGGTGGTATTAACAGCTGTGTTTTCTCAACAGCTCTGTGGTCTCTGCTGAGACATCAATGCCCTTTTTTACAGAGCAAATTCACTATTGCTTATACGTTTACATAGGCTGCCAGTAAGATGTAGTTAAGAGACCTTCCTGGGGAAATTTTGACCTTGGTCACTGTGAGGAACCAACAATTTTCTTTCTCTCCACAGTGTGATTTTATTAATTTACTTTCAACCTTCTGAGTGCTTAACCAGACAGAGATAAGCCTTGCTGAGGTCAGTTTACCAACATTTGCTGGAAGTCCAAATGTGTATGAACTTCAACTGGGAGTGCTCACCCAAGACTGCGAAGTTAGTAACCTTTAGAAGCCACTGTTATATTAATAATGCAAACTTTAGGCATAGAGAGGGAGATAGAAGACTTCACTGAGAAAGTAAGATTTAAACAGACAATATTTCCATCAATGAAAAGATTCCTTATTCACTCAATGAAGCCAGGACACTCTTGTGCTCATTCCCATTCTCTCTCTCTCTCTCTCTCTCTCTCTCTCTCATATACATACACACACACACACACACACACACACACACACACAATTCGTTATAACAAAATGGTACTAAAAGTAGAATCTATGCAGGTTCAAATGCTGGCACTTACCACTTACTCTTTGGTCAAGTTTCTTAACTTTGCCAAGCCTCAGTCTCCTCTCCAGCAAAACAGGCCTAATAGTGTCTGTCAACCAGAATGGTGAAAGGATAATTGAGAGAAATAATGTATGTCTTATCAGAGTGTGTCTGGAATTCAGCAAGCATTCCACAAATGTTAGCAAATACAGAGAAATCTAAAAGAACCCTATAAATCCTTTCCCATCCCCTGAGTAAAGAGGACTGGGGCAGCCAGTGATGTGCCAGGAAAGCCCTGGAGATTCCATGAAATAACTGAGCAGCATTTGTGAATAAGAGCAGGGCCCTTGATCCCTGGGTGGCGCAGCGGTTTAGCGCCTGCCTTTGGCCCAGGGCACGATCCTGGAGACCCGGGATCGAATCCCACGTCAGGCTCCCGGTGCATGGAGCCTGCTTCTCCCTCTGCCTATGTCTCTGCCTCTCTCTCTCTCTCTCTCTGTGACTATCATAAATAAATTAAAAAAAAATTAAAAAAAAAAAAGAGCAGGGCCCTTGATACTCCATTTTTCACTACAAGGTGACCTCATAAGAACTATAGGCAGAGTCCAGAGACACAAGCCCCCGGGGCAAATCTGGTGGTACCTGAGTCCATTGATGGACATGGACTCCTTGCGCTGGTCCCATGGCAGTATCCTCTGACCAGAGTTCACAGGAAACAAACACAAGTCCACCTCTCCAGTTACCAGAAAAGGACTCAGCATCAGCCCCTGTCACCAAGGTATCCCCCATGTAGACTTCTGATTCCTCTCTCCTCAGAAACACTGCCACCTCCCCCTCATGGTGCTGGTTCCTGAGAACTCTAGTTCACACACAGTGGAGCGGAGGATGATGGTTACATCTGCCAACTCCAGAGAGCATATCCAGCCAGAGTCCCAGATCTTCTGCCTCTAGCTGAGGGGTCTTGGGCAAGTCACTTAATGTTTTGTACCTTGGCTCCTTGTCTATCTCTAACAAGGAGAGAATGGCTAGAATTTACTTCCTAAGGTGCTATAAGAATTAAGCAGGATGAAGAATAAAAGCCCTTACCATGGTGTCTGACCTATGCCAAGGCCTCAATGACCAACACAGCCTAGTTACTGTCTATCTAATCAAGGCAGGGCCAGAGTACAGGGGAAGGGTTCAGGGTTCACCAACCCTCAGTGGTCAAAGTGGTCCCTGTGAACACAACCTTCAAAAGCACTCTTCTCACCGTCTTCAACAAGACAAACAGGGAAAGGCCCTGTGCCTGCCAAAACTTTGCCTGGTAAATAATTGATGTCTTGCCGTGTGTTCTTTTATTCAGCAACACCTTTGAAGTTTCCCCTCGCCCTCACTGCAGGGATTTGGGGGGAGGTGGGCAGAGAGGCTATAAGGCAAGGAACCATGAAAGAGGAATGGGCAGTGAATGATCAGCAAGATGAAAATACTTAAACCATTTTTGGTATCCTTTCAGGTCTGGACTCAATAATTGTAACTTTTAATCAAGCAAAGATTTCTAGCAGCCAAGCACCCAAAAGCGAAGATGGGAAAGAATACAAAAGCAATTCTTAGTAACAGCTGTGGGTGCTAGACCGACAGCTCCCTCCTGGGGAGGTGACAGTTGGTGAAAACACTCAGCAGCAGGCAGGAGTTTACCTGGGCAAGAGCAGCCAGCCGGGCCTCGCAGGGACTAATTATGAAAATATGATTACGATGGATTAGTAATCTTGTCAATCAAAGCCACATGCCAGGTAGCACCTGGCAGTGGGTGAAAATGCCACAGGACAGGAGAATCTGATGTTGTGGGGTTTTTTTGTACAAAACGTTCATCTCCCCAGGAGAGAGGGCCTTACCAGGTCCATGGGATGAGAAGAGGCACTAACAGGGCCTCCGGGGCAGAATGGGCAAGACACATGACAGGATAGCCCTAGGAGTCTGAATTTGAAACTCTAGTTGCCATCCTCTTATCACCACCCATAAGAATTGGCCCAAAGCCCGATCTCTGTTTTACATAACCTGGAAGGAAACTAGTATTGCCTTGCCACAGCAGTCAAGGCAAGGCAAACAGAGGATAAAAAATTAGAATACTGGTAAAAATACTAACCACTGGTACCTTTCCCCAAGCACATGAAACATGCCTAGCCATGGGCCCAACACTTTATGGTCTCATTAATCCTTACAAAACCCTGTAAGATAAGCACTATATTGCTACCAAATATACAGAAGTTCATAGATGTATTTTTCTTGGGGTGTGACATTGACCAAGTCATATCAGCTGACCTTCAGAGCTTTCTTACAATGGCCTGTTGCAAAATGCTAACCCAAAGTTCTGTCCTCTCCTGGAGCCAGAAAAGCAGTTTTTATGTTACAGAAACAACCAAAAAAGCAGGGCAGGCAGCTAGGTCTAGAGGAAAAGATAGTGGGTTGGGGATCAGAAAAATTATGTTTCCTAACAATACTAAGAACTTCTTTTGAGTATCGACTATGCCTTGTCATCATATTAAATGCTTTGGTTACTTTGATACATATGCCTTGAAGTAAGTATACAAAGGAGGGATCATTATGCTTTATAATGAGAAAATGTAGTCTCAGAGAAGTCGAGCAATTGCCCACATGATGTAGAGCTGGTAAGAATCAGAGGAGGAATCCTAGACCAGTTGTTCTGATTGCCAAAGTTGGCTCCTTATGACAACTGTTTCCTGTGACACGTACAGGAGTTTTCACAAGTCCTCATCAACCCTCCTCCTGGCCCTGTGTGGATAGCACAGGGCTAGAGACTCATAAGTCTAGGCTTTGCTTTCCCCTACACAAAGAGGCATAACATTTGTCAAGTCACCTGTATTGAGCCATCATGAAGAAAAGTGATCTTGGCTGGCAGGAGATAAAATTCTGTCCAAATTCACAGAATTATTATTAGTGAGGAAACTTCTAGAATGACCTAAACCTCATACTTCAATGCTAAAAGAACAAAGTGAAGAAAACATCTATATTCCAGATTATGATTGCTAGAATATGAAAAATGGACGTATGCTCAGTAAAGTTGCAAAAATGTTCTTCCAATGTATAGATATATCAAAGCATCATGTACACCATAACACGCGCAATTTTTATTTGTCAATTATACCTTAATGAAGTTGGGTAGGAGGAAACTGGAAAAAATGTCAGGTAAATTAGTTAAAATATTAATAAATTTCTACTTCATATGAAAATATGCTGTGATCATTATAAATAAAAATGTGTCATGAAAAAGGGGTTGAGGTCAATAAAAAAAAACGTTTTTATAATATGGTGATAGCACAAAAAAAAAGAAAAACCCACAAAATTTAATGCATGGATAGAATGGGGATCCGCTGCCACCTCCACTATCCTCCTATTACATTTATATCCACTGTTTTATTTAGATAGCTTACAGTTTTCCACCACTGGTCTATGAGCAAGGGTTTAGCTAATAAGTTATGTCTCATGCTCCTTTCCATGTCCTTAGCACTGAGCAGAGCCTAGTACATTGCTGAGCAGACACTGTACCCAGCATTATTTTATAGGTTTCTTTTGTGGGTTTCCTATAGCTAATCCTAGTGGAGGCAGAGAGAAAAAACTGAAGGGTCTCTTCACTTTCTTTTAAGGCTTACAATTCCACGGTCCTTGGGAGAAATGGATATAAGTGATGTATCGGAGGCGTTCACTCCTCAGACTTGTACTTCCTCTCACTGACCCGAAACAAACAAACCTCTTCTAAAAAAGAATCTGTGTGCATACTGGCCTTTTGCAGTGACAGATGATGCTGTCAGAGACTTGATGGGTAGCATGAGCCACCATGAGAAAGGATCCATACATAAAGTACACAAAGGAATAGGAGAAGTACATTCCAGCAACATTGATCGATTCCCCCATTTCATTGATACCACTCCTTAGTGTACTGCATGCAGCCTAGACTGAAGGGAAATTCCTATAAAGGGGGCTGATGAGGGAATATCCAAAGCTTTGAGTGATATGTGCATGAATCCCGGCAACAAGAAGTTCCGTCTGTTGACAAACTCAGCAGAAGCAAGAATATGCTCATAGTTCAAAAACAGCCTTGAGCGTCAAAGTGTCTTTGTAGTAAATAGCATCTGGTTGGCCTTGAATACATGGTTCACGTTACAAGCCTAACTATTTCTGTACCCCCCCCAGGAGCCTGCAGAGCAAAACCAGCGTTTCAGAGGGAAGGGTTAAGGAGAAATCCTGAAGATAGCTGAATCATCCCTTTGAAATAGGCTGGTCACTCCTCACCCAGACAGTAACTTCAAAAAACAAGGATATTCTAAGAAGAGAGAACCCTCTTCCAGGTATAAAGAGATAAAAATCACACTTTTAAGTCAAAGGAATTACTTGTGAATTTTCCTAGTGGTGCTTAAAGAAGCTCATTCACTTCTCTTTTGCTCCAGGAGCAGGTCTCATGCTTCTACTCAATGAATGGGCTTTAGATCTCATAGCATCTATACCCACTCGTGCCAAATGCTTCCCTTACACATAATGGGCGAGCCATCCTCCTCCACATATCTTAAACGTGCCAGGTACAGTCCTAGCATCCTCTGGACTCCACCTCCATACCAGGAAAACCTCAGCTACTCCTCAAATCCATGTCAAGTGCTTCCCCTCAAAGAAGCCTTTCCAAAGGTCTCAGTATAAATATGGCTTTCTTCTGCAGTATTATTCCTCAGGCCCTCAATTTTATGGCAGACCCTCCTGTGATTTAATGGTTCCTTAAATCTGTATATTTGGTCAATCCAATAAGCTAAGAAAATCAGTATCTGTTATCTACTGAACACTTAATACATTGAGGCATTAGACTAAACCCTTTGTAAATACTATGGTATTTAATCCTTAAAACCAATTCATGTGGTAGCACCTACTGTTACCCCTGTGTTGCAGATAAGGAAAACAGACACAGAAATGTTAGGTGTCTCACTCAATGTCACACCACCAGGCTTGAGTCCAGGCCTGATTCAAGATCCTGTGACATTAACCACTGGAGTGACCATAGCCTAAAAACATCCTGCATCTCTCACAGAACCATATACTTTCATTTTCCATGAGAAAAATCATAAAACGCCCTAAATTTGACTCCTGACTTCTTAATGCTATTCAGTTATCTAATATTTATTGAGAATCTTGCATGTGCGAAGCACGAGGATAGATGCTGGGGATAAGATGAAAAAGATTCTGCCCACAAGGAGCTCATAATCACCGAATAGGGGCTCAGTAACCTTTGAAATCCAATTACCACAAATATAAGCCAATTATTGGAGGCCTCAAGCTGGCACATGCTCAGTTTCTACTTCAAGAAGCATTAAGCTTGGGAACAACACCATATTGATACATTAAGAGTCCCAGAGCTTCCCGACTGTCAATCATTTGCTATGTGACATTCAGCAAGTGATGTTCTATCAGCTGATATATGAAATTGAGAGACTGGGCCACATCAGTGAATTCACAACTTGGCCTATCATCCAAATCCCCTATTCAATCATTTTTATTTTATCACCAAATAAGTACCTGGGTTAATGGATTAGGCAATGGACTTTGACTGATGTTGTAAGACTTGGAACAACCCAGAGAGAAGGGGAAACCTCCTCAACCACTGTCTTTTTAATAACATAGTCAGTTCCTCTGGATTTGTGGATTCCTTATTTGTGATTTTACCTACTTACTAAGTTTGGGGAAAACCAAAAACCAAAACCCATGGTGCTTTTTTACTCATTCACAGACATGCTCAGAGTAGCTAAAAAGAAAAAGAAAGGAAGAAAGAAAGAGGAAAAAGAGTAAGAGAGAGAGAGAAGAAGAGAAAGAGAGAAAAGAAAGGAAGAAAGTTGAGTTGCCCAAGATACATGCTTGACATGTACACAAGGAGATGCTCTGCATCCTTGGTTCAGCTTTCATACTGGAAACAAGTGTCCTTTCCACATTTCTATTTAGCATCACATTTTTTCATTTTTGTGTTTGTTGGTGGTAATTTCACCCTTTGAAATAGCCCCCAAGCCTGGTGCTGAAGTACCATTTAGTGCTCCTAAGCACAAGAAGACTGATGTGCCTTACAGAGAAAATCTGTGTTAAGTTTCATTGAGGCATGAGTTACAGTGCTATTGTGCATAAGTTTAATGTTAAGGAACCAGCTACATTATTAAGTAAGGCGTCTCTAAGCAAGACCCCCACAAAAAACAAGGTTATGTATTGATGAACTGATGAAAATGTCCTGACTAGAAGCTCTCAGGAAACTGGCCCTATATTCTTAGAAGCAATGACTCAGTTTTCACTAATCCAGTATTAATGGCAACTTTATAGAACATAGCTGTCACAATGAAAATTGATAGTGTTTGTGACCATGCAAGAAAAGAGTTCTTTACAAAGATCTCTGAGTCAGGTCAAGGAGTAAACTGTGGCATTACAGGCATAATCACTAAAACAATGTGAGAAAAAGGAGAAGGACCATATTGATAACACTGAGTATATTTGAAGTGGGACAAAGTCACCTCTAAAGACCAAACCTAAAGGTGGAATGGGAGACTGCTTTTCAATATGAGCCATTATGCACTATGGGATTTTTTTAAGCCATAGTTAGGTTAAATAATCACTATTAATTTACAGTGATAAAAATTGGGAGGGGTTCATTAAACATCTCTAGTCCGCCTTGCCCTTCAACTCCAAGAAACACCAATAAGTCATTTTTCTCCTATCGACAAATGTTGTTCACTTTACCCCAATTTCTTGATCTGTAAAATGGGGAAAATAATAGTATGGATCTTATGGTTCTTATATAGACTTAAAAAAAAAGTAATGTATATGAAGACCTCACATCATACCACTAGAATGTAAGCCACAGCCACAAGGAAGGCACAGCGTAAGGTGGTACAGTCAGGTAGGAGGATCATTGTTCCTGGAAGCTTAACTCTGGATAGAACTTCTTAGATCATGGGAACATATTGCTGGCTGCCCCCATTTGCCTCCTCATTATAGCACTTGGTTTGGGTAACCAACCTTTCTTTTCTTTCTTTTTTTCTTAAGATTTTTTAAAATATATTTATGATAGAGAGAGAGAGAGAGAGAGAGGCAGAGACACAGGCAGAGGGAGAAGCAGGCTCCATGCAGGGATCCCGATGTGGGACTCCATCCCGGAACTCCAGGATCACCCCCTGGGCCAAAGGCAGGCGCTAAACCACTGAGCCACCCAGGGATCCCCCACATTTGATTTTCTAAGGCTCATTTCAGCACCAATCATTATCAAAAGGTGATGTTTAAAAGCAAACTTTGGAGTCACACAGCTCTGAGTTGAGTTCTGACTCCAACATTTCCCAGTTACAAGATTTGGTTCAAGTTAGTTAACATCTCTGAGCCATGGTTATGATAGTATCCTCCTTGAAAATGGTCAGAAAGATTAAATGGAATTTTTAGTCAAGGTCCTCTGAGAAGTAGATGCCAAGACAGAAATGTGCAAAAACATTATTCAGATGGGGAATATTACATAAACTGTAGAGTTTGTTTGGAGTGATGAAAAAATTAGAAATAGCAGTCATGGTTAGACAACATTGTAAATATAACTAATGCCATGGAATTGGGCACTTAAAATGTTTAAATGGCTTATTTTGTTATATTTCATCACAATTTCCAAGAAATGAATTTATTAAGGGAAATATATCTGAGACAAAATGGAGAGAGACCTATAAAAACCATCAGACTATAGTGCGGGTATGATCCCAAATGAAAAAGAGTAGAAAGGAATGTTGAATTCAAAGTGTCCTAAATCGGGATCCCTGGGTAGCGCAGCGGTTTGGCGCCTGCCTTTGGCCCAGGGCGCGATCCTGGAGACCCGGTATCGAATCCCACATCGGGCTTCCGGTGCATGGAGCCTGCTCCTCCCTCTGCCTGTGTCTCTGCCTCTCTCTCTCTCTCTCTGTGACTATCATAAATAAATAAAAAAAAATTAAAAAAAAAAAGTGTCCTAAATCACAGTGAAGTTTAAGTCAAGTTCACCAAGGCCAAACGGTGTTGACCATCTCCCAGGAATGGGGCTCCTTAGTCCCTCTGCAGTTACTGGCTGAGAGAAGACTATGAGGAGCAGATTATTGGCAAGAAGGCATTGATGGATTTCAAAGCAGAGCAGCTGAGTTCTCTGAAGCTGGAGGTTCCAAAGGTTTATTCTCACAGCTGCAGAAGGATCTCTGGGTTAAGGTCGCTTTCACCTTGAAAAGGTGGGGGAGAGTAAAAGTAACAACATTTCTACAGCAACTATCAAAATCAATGTCAATTGTCATCACCATTATCTTTATCTCACTAACACTTGCTCAAAGTAACATACAGCCAACTGTAATGAAATCATTTCCAAAATTGTGTGCTAGTTGTAGTCAGTCTTATGGTGATACTCATGCAGACATCTTAAATTGCATAACAAACATTGTCATTGTTAAACCTCTGTTCCATAGATGTACAGGAGGACAAGGAAGGACTCAAAAATAACACAAGTGTCAAGAGTTATGAATGGAATTTATGCAATGCCTTCAAATTCTTCAGTCTTCAAGTCCAGCATATGCCTCCACTGGCATGGGTATTATCACATTACTCCTGTATCATCTACCTAAATCATTTCATCTCCAGTCCAAGTAATCAAGAAACAGAAGTCGGTATGGACTTTTCCTCCTCAAAAGTTAGGTAGGAAGCAGCTTCAAAGCAGGTAATCCCATCTTGCTTTTCATGGCTGCAAGATTACAATCCTGCAATTTCCCATTTAGATACCTAGGGTGATTCCTGTGCCCTGAAGACAATACATGTTTCACATGTTTCATGAAGTATTCCTTTAAGAAAAAAAAGTGTTAAAATGTTAAAAAAAAAATTCTTCATCTTCCCAAAAGAAGTTAGTCACTTTTGTTTAAAAATCAGAGTAGATGACTGGGAGACTGGGAGAGAAAGGTAGATAGAAAGGTAGGTTTAAACAGCATTTGCACCTTTGAAACTGTTATCTCTCCCTAGTCATTTAATTAAACAGAATCCAATATATGTCATGTATCCTTTGGGGGTAAAAATGAATCTGTAAAGGAGCAGTAAAATTTTAAACAACATGGGCATCTGGGCTCAGTGGTTGAGTGTCTGCCTTTGGCTCAGGGCATGATCCCAGATCCAAGGATCAAGTCCCACATCAGGGTTCCCACAAGAAGTCTGCTTCTCCCTCTGCCTATATCTCTGCCTCTCTCTGTATGTCTCTCATGAATAAATAAAATCTTTTTATAAAAAAATCTTAACAAAGGAGGGTTTCCTTTCTATGGCTATGCTTTCCATCAAGTAAAGGCTGCTGTTTGTCTTCCTATTATGATTTCTCTTACTCCTCTTTCTGATGAAATACCTATCCTCTATGGCCAGAGGCACATGATCCTTGGTTGGTCCAGGAAATAATCATGTGACTCAAGTAGGCCAATGAGAGTCCTTCCCTGATTTGCTTATATACTGAAGGGAAGAGGGACCAAGAGTGGGAACCAAGTCTTCCCTCTTTCCTCCAAGTAACTAGCTTTGTTTTATTTAAACTTGAACTTCCCTTTACCACACGAAGAAAAACCTTATGTAGGAAAGAATCAAACACAGAAGCAGTGCTGGAGAAGAAAATAGAAATTTAAAAAAATCAGTTAAATCCTGATGACACTTCAAACTCTTAGTGCAGTCCATTCTGAAGTCAGCTCTACCCACGTTTTCTAACACTAATAGTTGGGCTACATCATGTAAGATGTCAGGAACCTATAAGAAAAAGAGTAACTATCATATAGGTACCCTAAGGACAAATTCCTCTGAATTAGGATAAAATATTGTATATATAGAATTTTTTTTCTTATATATCCTAATAATTGCCCCCAGCTCATGATAGGATGTGTGTTGACATAGTGAAGGGAGGAGACTGTATCACCTCGGGACTTAGAGTCCTTGTAATGTGAAGGGTGGCATAAACAATATAAAAGTTAGCATTTATTCCTTTGAGGTGTAGAGATCTAACCTCACCCAGACCCTAGTATCAGTGGGCAAATGAGAACAATTCAGTTTCTTAAAGATTCTATAAACCAGACTGGTCTTGAGGGAGGTCACAGTTACTGAGAGGTCATAATTAACATTTGTGATCCCAAGAAGCTATTAGTAACACAATTATTAGAACCAAGATTCAACATAAGCCACAATGATCTGCTGAAACAGAGGGTTCAATGACAAATTATTCAATTTTCTTCCATTTGAAGATAGTAACTGGCAACCACTTGTCCCTTTGGAGGATTTGATCTGTAAGGCAAATACAGAATGATTTAGAAAGGTTTCAGCACTTTAGGTGAAGAGGGATATAGACCCTTAACAGTTGGATATCTTCCTTCTTACCCCCAAGCAGGAGATGGTACTCAAAATCAAACAAACATGTAGAATAGTAAGTACAAATAAGGGCAGAATTGCACCACACTGAGCCCTCAGGGATAGGAAACCTGGTGGTCCTGGATATAGGTAAAGCTGAGACAGACACATCCCACAGGTCTCTCAGGGAAGGTGGTCACACCCACTTTTTATATCATTGCTCCCCTGCCTGGAGCTGGGACAACCCTCGGCATGGGTAAAAGTCACTGCTGGCTGGTTATATTGGATGACACCATCTGCTACAAAATGAACTCCAAATAGAGAATCCAGGTCTCATCTGGAAAATGTGGGTTAGATAGTTCCCATGATTGCATTATTTGACAGTATCCTAAGAGATTTGGTCCAGGTGTTAGACACAAACTTCACACTGCCCTCAGTTCCAACAGCAGCTCTACTATTTATCATCACAATCCCATTATCTCTATTACCCCACAGGTGCCCTGTCACAAGAGGAAATGATGAAATGTCACAATTTTCATAGCTACCTAGATATAAAAATATTTTGCTTGAGTCAATCTGAAAAGTATCATTCCTTACAGATTGTATAAGCATCCAAGTCTCATGAATAAAGGACTGCTCCCTTTCCTGTGAATCCTACTGCTTCCCATGCTCTCTAAGAACACTTCAGGAAAGAGAAAACCTGTCTGGCTGAATCCACTACTGGTGCATGCTGGGCTGCTCAGCTGGGTCCTCACTGCTCTTAGCAATGCATGGATCTCCTTATGCACCAGACTACATGGACATCTCTATCTCAACTCCAAATTATAGCTCCAACTGCAACTGTTCTAAAGCTTTAACATTTATTTATAGCCTTTATCACAACTTTACCACTTTATTCTGAGCACAAGGCCCTTCCTACACTCTTAAAACATAGGGTTTCTACTCTGAGCTTCTTTATCTCACATCTGTCCCCACTTCTCTCTTCCCTTTGCCTCAACACTACCTACCTCCTACTCAGCTCCACTAGACAGTCAACATAGCAGTCTCTCAATTATGTTCTTTCTTCAACTCTCTCCTTTCCAATCCATCCTCAACATTGCCTACCAGCTTAATATTATATTATAGCACCTCTCTGACTATTTCACAAATACACTCCATTTTTATCAGATGTACTTTACCTAAACATCTTCCTAACCTAGTTCTCAAGGCCTCAACCAAAATCTACATTTCTAGAATCACATATCATTCTTCGCTTCTAGACAGGCAAGCTCCAAATCTTGCCTCAAGCTTCTGTGCCTATGCATCACTGCTCAAGTCACTTCTTCCACCTTGAATGTGCTCTTCTCATTGCAGGCTATTCCAGGACTCCCCACCACCTCTGTGCCAGATGATACATTACTGACTACATAAAGTCTTGCCTGATTGTAGCTCTCACCTCTGCACATTCCAAGCCCTTTATAGCAATGCTGATTCATACCTAAGCAGATAATTACTGAGTGGCATCCACAACCCAGACACTATGTTAAGTACTAGGATCACAGAAATAACAAAGATAGTGGGGTAGACAGTTACTAAGTCATAAGGAATATGACAGGGTTAAGTACACAGTGTTACAAAATTCACAAATGTGACATCATCAAAGCTTGGTGGGTACCAAGATTTCATGGAGGAAATGATATATATGCATCTAAGTTAAATCCTGTAGAAGAAGTTAGAGTTATCCAAATTATGAAGTAGAGAAGTGAAGGTCTAGTTTTCAGCATAGAGATTGGTGTATTCAGAGAAATGCATATGGTTCAATATAGCTGGAGAAAAAAATTCAAAGAGGTGCTAGAGTAGTGAGAAAAGACTAGAAAGGGAAACACATCAGCTCATCAAGAGGCTTGTGGGCCATGTGTATGAACTAGCACTGAAGGAAGTGGGTAAAACTGTAGTGTATACACAATCCTATTTGCATATGGTGAAAGTTTCCTGCAACAAGTGTATATTAAAAAATCAAGTTGTTGTAGTCAAGTACATGAAAGATGAAGGTGTGGTACCCACTAATACAGTTCCATGAGGATGGAAAGTAGAGTGCTTTGAAAGCTAGTAAGGAGGTAAAAACAATGATTAGCTACTGACCAGGGGAAGGTGGAGGATGAGAGTCCAGTGACCCTTAGGTTTCTGGCTTAAACAACTATTTGGATAGGAGGACTATTGATGGAGATGGGGAAAGCTGGAGAAGAAGTGGTTTGGAATGAATAGAATATGAAATGCCTGTGATATTTTCAAAACATGATGTACTCTCCAACAGATAGATCAGTGGGTATGGAATTCAAGAAAATGACCTGGGTTTAAGTTTTCAATTTGGGAAACATCATCTACAGGTAAATCATTCAGTCACTGTAAATGATTAAATCAACCCAGATAAAATGTAGAACATAAGGATAGAAGAGGGCAAGGATGAATAAAAATAGAGGATCTATGGGAGAAAGTTTCAAACAGACAGAGAAGATGAAGGCCCACATGTAGGTGCTCAGAGAGGGTGATACCACAAGGAAAGAATTTGAAGGAGAGACCACTGAGAGGTCAAGTAATGCTTGGGCAGGCAATCATCCTTAGGATTTAAGCACAAAGAGATCACAGATGACCATGGAGAAGGTGTTTGTATGGATTGGTGGGATGAGATGCCAGTTGCACCTATAATGACACCCTTTGTGTACACCTTGACAGGAGTAAGAGTCTATGTCTCCTGATGCTCTTTCAAGACCCCCAACTAACCCAGGAGCTATAGGATCCGTACCTGTACACCTTACACACTATCTCATACACAGGAGGCCTTCCTATCAAGACTTATAGAAAATAAGCACACACTTATGTTTCTCTTTTTAAACACTTCATTTGGAAGCATAATAAAAGTTACTTGAGAGAGGAAAGAAGAAACGTGCTTACAGCTGCTCACTGACTTTATGTGGCATTTGTCTATCTCCTCTTCATTTCCAGGTATTAATCATGCTCTTTCTTGCTACCTCTACTACTGGGCCAACAGATAAATTTAATGAGTGGTAGAGGCTTAAGGCACAGCCTCAAACAAGGAATACACCACACTTTCCCCTCTATCTAGTCATATTTAGTTGATGCTGCTAAATACATAAGTAAAATAAAAATAAACGAGGCTGGTTTTGCTTCCGGCTATTTCCGCCTAGGCTTTTTGTGACCTCTCTTGAAGAGTGGCCCCTCATCACTCAGACAGAGGAGAGTTGTGTCAGCAGCAGTCCAAGTAGCCACCACCTACTTATTAAACACTACAAGGCAGGCACAATGCTGGCTTTCAACAGAACTTGTTCAGTCACATCACAGTTCCATTCAAAATCCTCACTGGCTCCACGTTGTCTAAAGAATAAATTTAATTTGCTTTGTATTTAATGCCTTTAATTCATTCAAAACAAAGCAAAACTAAAAAACAAAAGGATGGATTCAGTTAAAAGGCTGCTATCAGATTACAAAAATATATGTGGGCTAAAAGTACCCTATTGTTTGTACCTCTAACAAAGTCGGTCCTAAAACAATGTCCTTGCCAATTAAATAAGATACCAAAACAAACACAAAAACCTTCTTTTCCTGGCTTAATTTATTAATTATGGCACTCATAATTTTGTTACTGTTGGGGCTCATTGTCATGATGGATTATGCAAAAAGTCTCCAATAGATAGTACCTTACAAAGAGATTACTTAAAAACTAGAAGCTTAAACACAAAAGGGAAAAGGAAGTACTCAGCAAAGGATGCTGAGTGTTAGTTACTATTGTAGATTATTCAAAGAGCCCCATGCCAAGGGAGCACAAAACTGAGCATAACAGATTGGCAGAATTAAGAACTTGTTTCTTCACCATTTATACCATTTATCTATTTATTGCCTTTTGGCTCCAAAAATCACCCTTGCTTACCTGCACTGTGAAAATTAAGTTGGGCCTAAATAATTTTCTTTTGCCACTTGGCATGATGTTACACCTTATTGGTAGAAGGAACTGAAGAGACACTTAAGCAGGAAGGGCTTTTTCTTCCTGGTTCCAGTGTGCTCACCAAACAGGCTTCTGCAGCTCAGCTGGCTTCTCTTTGCCCAGCTCCTGTTGTGCAAGCTGGTTCTCCAGCATCTGGCTTTTACAGCATGGACAGATGCTCCAACATCCAGCTCCTGCAATTCAGGCAGCTTCTTGAACACTAGCTGCCTTTAGTACATAGTGGTCAGTAGTACTTGGGAAGTTTTATATCAGAAAGTCTCCAAGGAGACACCTGTGAAAGCTTTCCACAGCACCAGAAAGAATACACTGCCAACACACTCTGCCATAACAACTTTTCTGGTACTCAGTAAGTCACAGCCAAACCTCTCCAATGAAATCTGGGTCTCCACCCTGAAGTAGGTCATAGCCTCAGATACTCTTTCAGCTTTGGAATAGTAGCTGTTCCTCTCATCTAATATTCCTGTCCTCTTTATTCCTACTAGCCAACCCCTCATTCTCCAACCTCCTGTAACAGTTAATTCTATTAGTCTGTCTTGGTCAAGTTACTGGATGCTGTCTCCTGACTGGCCTCTGATACAGCACCTCATATGTATGTACATATGCATTCCTAAGTTGCAAAATGGGTATAAACTGTTTGGAAGCCTCCCAAGCAAAACAACAACACTCTTGATAACCATGATTTTTTTATCCTCATAGTAGCCCCATGAGACAAATATTTTATCCCCATTTTACAGATGGGAAACTGATGTGTAGAGTGATAAACTTACTCACCAATGGTACCAAAGTCATAGGAGATACAATAGTTATTACCATCAAAACTGACAAGCCATGTCTCCCCAAAACTGGAGAAATTATTTAAGATTGGGGATTATTCTGTTTCTCTTAGCTTCACCTTTAAAAGGCAGGATTCATGCCCAGGATAACTGATTCAGAAACCTACGCTCTACATTGCTGTAATGTATGCACAACCTCCACTTTGCAACATATCATATGCTATTTCATGGAGTATGTAGGGGTAAAAGTGGCTTCCAATACAGACTTCCAGCTTGCCTTAGACTCCTGGAAATTCATAAAATTCTTCCCATGTCCAACTTGGCAGTCTGCTATCATGAAAAGGGCATAGCCAGAGACCAGTGACTGAGGGGAGCTGATGTCAATCAAGAAGCTTCTTGGGCAGTCCGGGTGGCTCAGCCGTTTAGTGCTGCCTTCAACCCAGGGTGTGATCCTGGAGACCAGGGATGGAGTCCCACAACCCTGCATGGAGCCTGCTTCTCCTTCTGCCTATGTTTCTACCTTTCTCTCTGTCTCTGTGTCTCTCATGAATAAATAAATAAAATCTTAAAAAAAAAAAAAACAAGCTTCTTCTATGTGTTGAAACTCAATGTCCAAATGATAAGCCAGCATTTTTAATACAAGGGACAATTAGTAGCATCAAGACTGATTAGGTCTTTCCAAAACTGGGAAGATAGTTATGTTAGGGATCATTATTTTTTTCCTAACCTCCTTTTAAAAAAAAAAGCCACCTGCAAAGCATTTGTTGAGGGAATTTTTAATGACTTGTTAAATCTCAACTCATTATTAAGAAAAGACTTACATCTGTGAAGGATTAGATATTGTGCTCCATTCTCCTCTCACTAGAAGTCATATTAACCTCCAAAAGAGTGGTGCCAATGGATAAACAGAGAACACCCTAAATAAGAACTGTTTGAAGCAAAAACCTTCCTTGAAAACAGCTACATCTTTTTTAGCTCCATCAAGTCCTGGCTTAGAACTCTGTTTTGCTTGAATCAAAGACCAAGGTGGGCTGCCAACAATGACTCCCTGATGTCTGCTGGAGGAAGTCCAACCCCATAGTCTAGAACTCAAGGTCTTTAGAGACTGTCTTTTCTTATTGGCATAACAGCATCTTCTCCACACCGAGCCCTGAGATTCAGCCAGGACTCAGAAAAATCTCCTCCAGTTGTTAAAATACTACAATAGTTCCATGCTAGGCAAGTAGCCCCTTCTCCAAGATTTCACATACATGGAAACACAACACCCCACCACCCTTCCACAATCCACCAACCAAGGAGTTAAATGCTTAAAACAACCAAGAGACCTGTAAGACCTGTTCCAGGCCTTTGCCAGCATCAATTCTGGTTCATCAGTGTTCCTGCCAATCATCTCCCCAAAACTCCTGCCTCTTGCGTGCCCTTTGCCAGAGCAGCTGAGGACCACAACAGGAGAAAGGGCATTCCTGACATTGGCACTTGTTACTGACATCCTGTAGATAGTTGTGTGATATCCAAGTAGATCCTGTGGCTGTGACCATCTACCACCAGTCTGCTCTCCCGGAGGTCAATATCATGCAACTACTAGTGGAAACTGCATCTTCCAGGGGATTTCAGCTATCTAAGATATTCTGGGTTCCACAAGGAAAAATGAAAAAGTAGAGAGGGTTACAATAATAAGATTCAGCCCACATACTAGCCAAGCACTATTCTATCAATATGGATGGTTCTATTAGGCACATTAGCAACAATAGGGAGGCTACAGGATTCAGAAAAGTGGTTCAGATCAGGTGGCATGCTAGGTATGGGTCCCCTTATGCCCTCCCCATTGAATTTCACCTCCATATAATGGGATGAGTTGTTTAAAACCTTCTGAATTCTCACCCATTGTTAGAATTAACATTAATTACATTCATAAAACTGACAGCTGCCACATTCATAGCATGAACCATGCTAACTGCATATTAGCTTATTTGAATGCCATAAATATTATGACATTTATCCCCATTTTACAGAAAAATAAACTGAGGCACAGAATGGTTATTAAACTTTATTTTTTTTTGTTATTAAACTTTAAAAGACAGAGCCAAGATTTGAACCAGTCCCTCCAGCAACAGGGCTGTTCCCTCTCTCTTGTCCTGAAGAATAAAGTTTGACCTAATCAAATATAGCATTCCAATAAACTTTTTGTGACATGTTTGATAATAAATATATTATTTTAAAATTTCAGACAGTATTATAACATCTGGGAAATTTTGAATATACTTGCTCTGAGTTCGGCAGAAGCTGAGCTGATTTAACACCATGCACGTTAATGGGACAGTTGTTGCAAGGATTTATGCAGTTCCCCATGTCAAATCAGGATTCAGACTGAGGCATTATTTAGCTAGTGATAGATCAAATTAAAGATCCCAACAATTCTAGTATTAAAAATAGTATGAAAATTATTAGAATATTATTAATGATTTTTACTGTAAACTCAAATGGCAGTTTAGAGAATAAAAAGGATATAAGTTACTAATTTTCATATGTTAATGTGTTACCACATCAGTGATGTGGTTTATTTGCAACCAAGTCCATGCCCCAATATCAGGTTTCCTTTTAGTCAAACTTGCCTATGCTTACTAATTAGCTTTCATTCCTACTATGACAGCCACTAGTCAGTCCCATTAGTTCACTGACTTCATCCACACATAACATTTCTAAAGCTTTGCCCTAGAGTTCCGTTTTACCTGTCCTCCTCTTAACTGCCTGTAATGAGTTAAATCATTTCCCCCAAAATTCATGTCTTTCTAGAAATTCAGAATGCAAGCTTTGAAAATGGGATCTTTGCAGATTTTTTTCTCTTTATTCAAATTCAATTAGCCAACATATAGTACATCATTAGTCTCAGATGTAGAGTTTAATAATTCATCAGCTGCATAAAACACCCAGTGCTCCTTACATCACATGCCCTCCTTAATGCCCATCACCCAGATACCCCATCCCTCCACCCACCTCCCTTCCAGCAACCCTCAGTTTATTTCCTATAGTTTAGCACCTCTTATATTTTGTCTTCCTCTGATTTCTTCCCATTCAGTTTTCCCTCCCTTCCCCTATAATCCTCTGCACTGTTCCTTATATGTGGAATATATACAGATTTAACCAGTTAAGGTCATACTGGAACAGAGTCAGCCCTAAATCCAATGACTGGTAACCCTTTTAAGAGGAAGAGACACAGAGTCAGAGAGAAGCAGCTATGTACAGAAGCAGAGATTGGAGTGATGCAGTGACAAGTCAAGGACCCCAAGGATTACGATGAGCCACGAGTAGCTAGGAAAGACACATGAGACCAGTTCCTCCCTTAGAACCTCCAGAAAGGGAGGGGGGGCGGCGGGCAGCGCTGAGCCGGGCAGGCCTGGGGTCCGTGACTGGGAGGTCCCCGGGCTCCAGGGCCTGTTAAAAAAAAAAAAAAAAAAAAAAAACATCCAGAAGGAACCAATTCTACCCATATCTTGATTATAGATTTCTGGCCTGCCAAACTACAGATGACAAATTTCTGTTGTTTTTAGCCATCTAATTTGTAGCAATCTTTTAACCATTACTCTGGAAAACTAATACACTGCTCTTAAAACCTATGGCCTACCATCAGCTCTCACATTTAGTGGGTATCAGAATCACCTAAAAAACTTGTTGAAACATAGAAGTGAGCCCCAGCCTGGGTTTGAGAGGTTCTGAGTTTCAATAGGTCTGAGGATGGGCAGGTCTAACAAGTTCCCAGATGATGCTGATATTGCTGGTCTGGGGACTACATTTTGAGAGCCACTAGGTCTATACAATCCATTTTAGCACTTAATTGCATTCAGTTTAGAACTTCATTACATCATATCTTACATCATGTTTATAATCAGTTCATAAATACAAGGTCTGACTTTTCAGTGATCCCATGAGTGCCACAAAATCCATCCTTTAACCTACTTTTGTTTATCCACAAGACATAATGGTGGCTGGCACACTGCTCAATTGCATAGTCTAAGCATAATGGTTGAGAGCACCAACTTTATGCTCTTAAATCCCATTTCCTCATTTGCAAAATGGGGCTGCTGGTTTTTAATAGGAATGTTTGTTAAGATCAAATGAGACAACATGTGAACGGCCTGGGTTCTAGAATGTGTGCAATAAATGTTAAGTCCTATTGTTTTTGGACATTGTTTTTATTAATGGAAAAAAGTTGGCTACATCTACATGGAGTCATATAAAACAGTGAATATGCCAGAGCTGAAACCCAGAACTTGTCCGAAGTCTCAACTCAAGATGTTACAGACTTTGTGCACATCATTCAGCCAGACAGCCTCAAGAAGGAAAGTCTACTCACAGAGATATGGTGGAAATTGAGACCTACATACCTTAGTTAAGAATCAAGGCATCTGTTGGTCCTACTCTGAGCTTCTCTGGCCCAGCTATTTCAGCTCTTTCTCAGATCCTTCATAATAAAACCATTCCTTATATCCCAGTTTCAGAATCTCAGCTCCTGATTACTCTCCCCATTATTGTTTTATCTCAGTCTCTGCTTTAGTTCTTTACCCAAAAGCAAGTTCTTCCAAGTCTGCATTTCCATTATTTTATCCTGTTCTCTGGAACTGAGTCATCAGTACGTCTCAGAAGCCAAATACCCAACTCCCCCAATCTCTGCCTCCTACCCACATAAGAGCTTCTTCCCCTGAGGCCAACCTCTGGATCCATGGCTCTCTCTTGTCCCCATTTCATCACATCTGGCCCACTATGTTCTCTAAACTCAGTTATGGAAGGGGTCAGAGTTCAGGCTCTCCATCTAATTGGAAAAGAAGAATTAAAAGTCAAAAGGAGGCCAGAGGCAGGGTCCTAGAGTCATCAAAAACAAAGTGTTTGGCAGCAAGTGAGAAGAAAGAGAAGGCATGAGAAGAGTAAGACAAGAGAGAGAAAGCCCCCGGCCATAATCATGACATTGAACCATAGCAAAGCTAGCCTTACAGTCACCAAATGTCCAAGCTTCCAGGGTCAATGGAGTATGAAAGTCTTTCCCCAGTCACAAAACTATTATTCCCACAAACACACAAAGATCTACTGGCTGGAAATAGCTCATTAGAGCAAATGGAAACTTTCCTGTTGCTTTCTTTGGTCAAGTGTCGCTGAAAGTACAGGAAAATTCATGTTGCAACATACTAGGTCACATGGGCGTCACAGTGAAGGTAGTTGATAATGAAAAACCAAGTACTGACAAAAATCTTGAAGGCAACACACAGCACAAAATGAGGGTGTGGGTAATCCTTTGAATAAAAGTGCATATTCACTTTGAGCCAAATGCTGGCCACTGAACTAGGAAAGTAATATTGAAAAAGGCTACAGAGGAGGAACTGCGTGTCAGGTGTGAAGGAGATGAGACAGGAGTCTGCTTTGTTCAGCTTTTCCTTTAAAGCCAGCAAGAAGGCAGGTAGGTGTTCACACACTTCGGCACCTGCCCCACTCCCTTTCCGGTTCTCATCCTGACCGGAGCTGGCTTGTCCCTTCCCTCATCACACTAAAGAGGAACATCAGTGAGTGAGCACCCACTCTGGGACAGCAGCTAGAGCGGCTGGTCCTGGAGAATCCACAGTGACCAGGCATATGTGGCCTTTGCTTTCATGAAGGCTGGTTGAGAAAGTGAGAAAAAAAAAATTTTTCAAAATAACTGTTTAATGGTACTGATCTGATAACATGTGCTGAGAAGACAGACAAGAAGAAGAATGTTAGGATGTGTTCAACACAGCCTAGCCTGACTCTCCTTAGTGGGAGAGAAAATTGCTGAAAGCTCTCCCCAATGCCCAAGTCACACTGCTGATTTATACCTTGTATCAACTTGGGGTGTTATTTGTGTCTCCAGGAATCTAATTAGCTAGTGATTTCCACTGGTTCAACTCCTTTGTTTTCTAATTGAGCAACTTTGTAGCCATTTATGATCTTGTACAACTTGCCAGGTAAGGCGAGTAGCTTTTCCTTTAAAATATTTTTTTATGATTTTTATTTATTTATTTATTCACAGAGACACACACATAGAGAGAGAGAGAGGCAGAGACACAGGCAGAGGGCGAAGCAGGCTCCATGCAGGGAGCCTGACGTGGGACTCGATCCCAGGTCTCCAGGATCACACCCCAGGCTGCAGGCAGCACTAAACTGCTGTGCCACCCGGGCTGCCCTAGCTTTTCCTTTAAATAGAGCCCTGAGGTTTCTCCAGGACATAGGTATTGTTTTTAGGAGATGCCTAAAGCAAAACCAGAAAAGGATAAGACTACAAGAAAGAGATGGCAGTCCTGGTTCCAACTATAACATACTTAATCTGAAAGACAGCACCATTCAATTTTTAAAAATTGAGAGAATAAGCCTTAGATTTAATATAGATTATGTCACCTTGTAATCTGGTTTGCACTCTGCCTTGGTTTTCCAAGCGGTAACTTTGGTTTATTAACTTCATTCATATCTGGGTTGAATGTTATTGACTCCACAATAAAAACAATCATCTGTAGAAATGTCTCTTTTTACCTGAGAGAGTCCATCTAACTCCAGAGGAATATGAAAAGCCACTTTGTAGACAGGGCCACAGACATGAACTAATCACTATCATTCACTGGTAGCCAGTCCAACACAGATGCAGTAACTTACCTGCCAAGTACTTAACTCAGTATAACCCAACTGTATTCCTATATCCTCCAGTTTGTAAATCCACGAAATGTCCTGGGCACCCACCAAGTTCACTGTGGAAATCTTCCAAATGATAGAGATGGGGCTCCTTCATTCATTCATGATCTCTAGAACCTCAGATACAATTCAGCTCATTGGATCATAATATATAGAAATGAAAACCATGCAGATGAGTTCAATGGATTCAGGTGAGGTTACAGTGCTAGCATAAAGGCACAGAAGAGATTTATTGAATGGGAACATGGATCAGTCCAGTCAAGCTTCAGTTAGTTTGAGGCCCATAGCTTAGCATTCTCTTTTCAGATCAACATGGAAACTAGCCAGTGCAAACCAAGAGAATGAAGGGTGAAATCTGTAATACAATTGCTTTTGACACCCTGTAAGCAGTAAAATTAAAGGAAATGCTATTTTAAGTGCCAGTCTCTGAGATGTTTGTTACCCACCTGCAGAGATGTTCAGATCAGATGTAGATCAGTACACTGCTTCCTTCACCAAAAAGGTTTTGCACTCCCACCAAAACCTCTTATCTGACCAAAACATCCGATCTAATAATACACTTGATTTGCATGTTAAGACAAGCTTTTTATGTCACCAAGAATTGTTAATAGTTTAGAGACCTCTGATGATCCCAAGACCACACTTTGGGTGGAGCCGGTTTAAGAAATAAGAGCTCAGACTCTGGAGTCAAGGGGACTTGGATTTAAATCTATACATTTGGGCAAATAATTCACCCTATCTCAATCTATTTATTTGTACAATGGAGATAACAATACTGCCTACCTCATTAGGTCATCGTGAGCATCAAATGACAAAGTGTCTAAAAACATTTGACATAGAGCCTTGCATATGATCAGTAATAGCAGACTGCTACTCAATCTTATGATTTGGCTCCCTAACACTCCTCCTGCTTTATATAGAATGCTCAAGTTAGAAAGAAATGCAGAGGTCACAGTATCACACCCAGTTATAAGAGAGAGAGACAGAGATTATTTCTCATGACTTTTACTGCTTGTTACATAGAGCAACAGATAAACACACACATAGTATAGAGAAAATCTGACTAAAGATCACAATTCCCATGTTCTAGTTACGACTTACTACTGAGACCCCAGAGGCAATTTATTTCACTCCTTGTGCTGCAACTTCCTCATCTTTTAAACTAAAAAGGTAAGACAGAGGGATAATGCTTCAATAAGAATATTACCATGGCTGCATATGTCAGAGTCATGGAATCAAGTAGAACTGGGACTGTAAAAACATTTTTTTATTAGCCACAGTACATGAGTACATGTGGAAGGGTTGAAGGAGGGTTCCCCTATGTGAGCACTTCAGATCGCTGAAGGGGCATGCAGGGCATGGACTTCCTGGCCCAGGCCACCCATTCTCATGCTCCTTCAGCCACTTGCCAGGCAGGAGACCCCTTAACCCTCACGACTTCTACTGCAACTTCCATCTCTATTCCCCAGCCAAACAGGCAAAGAGCTGTGAAAGCAATCCCCAGGCTATGTCACTGTCGATCAGCTTTCCCTGCTGCCTCCAGGAACCCACTCCGCGAGTTAATTACCCATTGTGAAAAAGTCATTTATCCTCAAATCCCTGAGCACAGAGCCCTTTCAGGTTGGTACCCTCTCGTTTTTGAACCTTGTTGCTTTTAATTGGTTGTGACGTCCACCTTCTCTCTATGCCACAGAATATTGTCCCTTGCCATCCTCTTCCTGGATTTCCTTCTTTGTTCGCAGTTTTGTGATTTACAGGGCTTGGGCACCCTTGTGGACTTTGGACAGTAAGAGAAAAAGACAGACACATGGAAAGACTGACAGATCCATCTATAAGGATAGTGACCTGAAACTGGAACCATACACTGGGCAGGGAGGGCACAGAGAATATTCAGATAAGGGGCAGGAACCAGGATGGAGTTCTAGCCTAGGTAGGATTTGATATTAGCAGACATTAGAAGTGGTATAGGTCACGCTTATAAGTGTAAAAATAAATAAGTTAATAAATAATAAATAATAATAATAATAACCTGAGTAGGCTTTCTCTTTAGGCCCTTTACTCCTTGCTGTATAGGACAGAAGCCAGATATTATGGGTTCTGGAGGAACAGTAATTAGACCCATGCCTCTTTAAGATGCACAGTCTAATTCACTGTCTAGGGTGGGAGCTGAGATTCTGAATTTTTAAACTCCCAGGCAATGTCAGTGTGGCTGGGTTCTAACTAAGCAGGATAGACACAAATGGCCAATAAAATAGAGACTCTGTGAGCAAGCAACAGGAAAGAGTCTGATAGGCTGGAAGACAGTTGGATTTAAGGAAGACGATTATAAAGAAGTGTATATACCTGCAGCAAGTGCTCGCAGATGCACTTTGTGGGAGGCATCTATGCTTTCAGCCAGATTCTCTAAATATGAACTGAGGAGAATTGCTTCTGCCCAACCAGTTTGTAATCCAATACTAGACTATAACTTTATTCTAGACAACAGAGGAGATCGGCAGGTTTACAGAGACAAGAACTCCAGCACCCCCAATCATTAACACCTTCAAAGCAAAACAGCTCTCCTGTCTACCTTGTCTGCCGTTACTGTGGCCTGGGTCATGCCAACTCTTCCACCTGAATCACCACAGGCTGCCCCTAACTCATCTCCAAGCTTCCTAGCTCCTTTCTTGCTTCCAGTTTATTTCCCTCAAAAGCCAGGAACAGTCTTTTTGTTCTAATTTTAATTAAAATTAGAATTCTGCTTCTGCCCAAAATGAAAAGACAGAATGGATTTACTCTTCTACGTGAAACAAAGTTATAGGAGACAACAGTTTTGAAGACACTGAACATCAGGCAATGAAAAGGTAATCCCTGAGAGATGCAAGAATGAGAGAGGCCAGCCCTGTGGTTTCCCCAGCCAGGTGTCTTAAGACCATTTCCAGGCAGAGGCTCACAGAGGGGGACCCAGGCAGAGTCCAGTGGACTCTGAGTGGAGACGGGACAGGAGCAGAGTCTGGAAAGACCAGCACAGCAGAAGCAGAGAGGCAAGAGCCACTCAGGCAGAGAGACTGGATTTCAGTACCAAGCCTCTTTCAAGCATTCAGCATTGTCAATAGCAAATATATAGGAGAATGCTACCTGTAGCCAGGGAAAAAGCCATCCAACAGGATTAGGTCACAGTTCCCCGTGACACTCACCCAGGTATCAGGCCTATCCCAGGCAGAATCAACCTGGAATCCTGGGCTGGGGGCCTGACATCTGTGTTTCAATAGGCTCACCAGGTAATATTCTGATATACAACCATTTTTTAAATTGCCCTTAAGACTGGTTCTCAACCCTAGCTGAGTATTAGGAAATTGATCATCTGATTTTAAAAATCCTGATGCCTAGGCCCCATCTAGGGGACAATTAAATCGATCTAACTCAGTAGCCTGAGAATCTGCATTTCTAACAAGTTTCTGGGTGAGACTGAAGCTGCTGATCTTGGAACCATTCTTTGAGAACTCCTCTTCCAGGGTCTGACGAGGGGTGAAGTCTGCCCTGGTAGCCTAGTGGCTCTAACTGGGGAGAACACAAATGGCACAGCTAGGAAATCAGGCAAAATTGGACAGATTTCCTCAAACCACTCTAGTGATGAAGAAATAACTAGGTTTTGAAATAGTCTACCTGGAGACAACTCTAGTTATTAAGAATTTCTTGCATGCTGAGCCAAAATCTTGCTCCTTATAACCTTTCTGTTTTTAATCCTTATTAAGGTCTTGTCCCTTTTCTGACTTCACTTGTCTCCCCTTTGAAGGGATTAAACTCCATTACCAAGCTGTACTTAATCATTTTCAGTAAAATGATGCTATTTGATGGATTTGTCAGTTTCCTAATGTCCTGGACTTATTAGGACTAGTGGTACTCAAACTTATTAGGACTAATGGTCAGTATACATGACATCACATGGGAATCTGATGAGAGGCAGAGCTTTCTGATTCTGCATTTTCATCAATACCAAGAGTACTGCTGATGCTCGAGGCCACATCCTAGGACCTACAACCTGAGGATCTTGCTTTTTTTTTTTTTTTTTAGGATCTTGCTCTTAATCTCAACATCCAATGAAGCATTATTTTCAGAATGAATCTTTCCAATAATTTTTAAACAAATCACTCCTACAGCATCCTAAGAACTTGCATTCTGAACACTGAACATTCTGCTAACATCTCCAGGTACAATTGTACCAATAAGGGCCCCTGCTGTTTCCAGGTGGCCTGGGTAGCAGAGTGGCTGCTAAGGTTATACACACCAGAGGTCTCCCACAACTAGAGGAAATCAGGCCCTCTCCTACCCCCACTAGCCAGTTAAGCACCACCTGGCCTAGTGGGCTTGCTGCCCAATGGAAATCCTGTTCATTTTCTCCCATCCTTTTCCTAATGTTTCTGCCCTTCCCCCAGCCCCCATTTCTCTCTTCTATCTTCTGTCAATAGCTACTGTAGGTGGAGCCCCTCTTATTTGAGTATAGTTGCCACACAATGTTACATTAGTTGCAGGTGCACAGTATGTTTACTGTGTCAACTTCTCTGTGGGTTATGGTATGCTCACAGGTATAGCCACCATCCATCACCATACAACCCTACTACCATACCACTGACCTTAGTCTCTGTGCTGTGCCTTTTCTTCTCATGACATATTCATTCTCTAGCTGGATGCACACATTTCCCACTTCCCTTCACCCATTTTTCCCACTCCTCCATCCCCTCCCATCTTTTTATAGCTCTAGTTTGGCTTTCTACTTATTTATTCATTGTTTTTGTTTTTGTTTTTCTACTTCTGGAGCCTCTGTTTCAACAGCTGGCACCATGTTAAAAACATTACTTATCCTGTCTCGTTTAGTCTCCATGATGTGAGTTGAGGATTATTTTACAATTTGGGGGGAACAGAACTTACTAATATGGCTGATAGGAAGAGCTCAGAGCTAATTCTCAGAATATGTCAAACACACATGCATGAGACAAAGAAAGCACAGGTCAACCCCAGGTTTTGTGTGAATTCCTGTGTCCTGGAACAGGATAGGGGTCTAGGTCCTTTGGGGATATTTGGAGGCCTACAGCAGGAACAAAAGAAAAAGCAGTGGTTATCAATCCTTGAGGTTTTGACTGGCTCTTGTCTGACTCTCATCCTTCCCAAATCATAGTCCCATCCCTAGCAGCATGCCACAGAAGCTTGTCTCTGGCTTGCTAATCTGCAGAATACTCGGCCTTCCAGCAAAATGTTCATCCATGGGTGGTACACTTACTTGGCACCAAAGAGGGCAGCCTGGGTAGCAGGCATCAACAATAGGAGCTCAGGGGCTCAACTCTCCTCGACAGCTCACCTGGCTCAAGTGAAAGGGTACAGAGACATTTGGCTGAAGAGCCTTCCATCAGCTCCTGTGCCAAAAAGTCAAGGCCACACTGAGCAGAGGATCCCTCAGCTTTCATCCCTAGCATATCAGCTTCCTTTAAGCACCCGTTAATGACTCACTTAGCGTACTCAGGGTGGTTAGAGCCCAGACTCAGATAAAGTTAGCTGCAATTCTAACAATCACTGCCACCAGAGAAGTTAATGGCTGGTTGGCTACAAGTGGAGTTCTCAGACCTTCCAATAATTCTTTTTTTCTGGGAAGCCCTAGTAACTATGGATCAGAGAGATTTCATACACAAAGCATTCAGAATGTGTGAGAGCATACAATTTTTTCTTCCAAGTAGCAAATATTAGTGTATTTTGTATGGGAAAGAAAACATCGACTAAACTCAAAGATTTCTCTGAACTCAAAGCAGATTTCGAATAGCTACAGAGAAGCATAGCTAGCACCCTGGGTAAAGCCGTGGTCAGTTTAAAACTTTTCCCTGGAAGATAACTTCATAGTCTTAGCTTAGTTAAGGGTAGGATCTTCCCAAACAACTTCGAAGATACTGTTGGTATACTGTAAAGATGACTTCATATACAAGACCTACTTACAGAACTTTGGGCAACCTCCCTAATTCAGTTTCTGGGCCTCCACAGAAGGGATGATAACCCCTGCCCCATAAATTTCAAAGCTTCTTACAACCATAGCAAAATGCCATATAAACTGCTTGTGTGCAAAAGTGAATACCACTTAGATTTTGCCATTACGTGTTTTCTAATTAACCCCTAAAGGGGTGTAATCATGTTCTCTAGAGAAATAGACCCAGTGGGATATACAGATGGAGACAAATAGGTCTATCTGGGGAAATTTATTATAGAAACTGGCTCATGCACTTATGGAGGCTGAGAAGTGCCATGATTTGCAGCCTGCAAACCATAAAACCAAGAAGGCCAATGATATAATTCAATACAAGTCAGAAAGCCTGATAACAACAGGCCAATAGTGTGGGTACTAGCCTAAGTGGGAAAGTCTGAGAAGCAGGAGCACTGAGGTCAGAAGGCAAAAGATAGAGATCAAACCAAATGAGACCATTTGCCTTTCCCTTTTTGTACTATTCAGGTCTCCCAGTGGATTAGATGCTGCACATCCACATGGGTGAAAGCATCTGCTCTTCTCAGTCTCAAACTAATGGTAACCTAGTCGAAAGATACCCTCACAAGCATACCCAGAACTATTGTCTTCCCAGCTTCCTAGGCTCAGTCAAATTGACATATTAAATTAACCATCAGAGGATGAGGCTTTCCTTACTGATCATGGTGCTACTCATGTCCACAAGCCCATCTAAGGAAAACTTCCCTGCCCATAGTCCTTAGTAAGGGGGCAGCCCCAAACCCTACCTACTACCCTCATCACCCATTCTCCAATGACTCTGGTTGGACCAGGATGATACCTATGTCCTAAGGCAGTCAATTCATGAGCTGGCTGATGGCTCTGAATTCTCAGAAGAAAGAAACCTTCTGACCAGTCTCGGGAATTTGAAATGGGGAGCAAAGGGAAGATGATAAAATCATTAGTAGAAAAAAAAAACAGAGCAACAGAAACTATGAGAAGAATGGATGTTTGGACCATAAACAGTTAAGATGGGAGACACACTTAAAGCAGCAGTGATACAATAAAGAGCCGAATGAGTCAGTGACGCACTGTCAGAGTGCCCATCCATTCGTGCCTGCTGTCCACAGCTCCACAGTGGTCTTTAACCTGATTCCTATCTCCAAGAATCCAGATCATACCATGGTGCCTTTGATTGCATTCCTGGGAAATCCCTTTCCTTTATGGTCACATGTCTCCTTTCCCAAGCTGGGGTTTGGGGTGTCTCCAGCTCTTCAAACCAGAAGAACTTAACTCCTGTGACATTCAACACTGGAGTTTGTTGAAGTCTACGCAGGTGCTAACGGAACAGATGCTATAAGAGGAGTTTAGGTCAATAATAAACTGCAGGGACCTCTTTCAAATCCCAGCCATTTTTCTAGGGGTCTTCACAACTTCAGGTAAGAGAGAATCTTAGTGACTCCTACCCTTGAACTTCCTCCTGGGCTGCAAGTTGGACTTGTCTGAGAAGCCTGGACATGAACAATTCAAAGAAGAGAGATACTCACTGACATATCAGTTAAACCAGAGCTTCAACTTATTCCCTTTCCTCTAGATTGCATCATGCCTTTTAAAAATAATAATAATAATAATAATAATAATAATAATAATAATAATAATCAAAGGAAGGGGCCCTTAATGATCTTTATTTTCTCCTCTTAGTTCAATGCAGACAGCAAGGGAGAGGAGAATTCGTGGACTAAGCAAGTTGCCAGAGTGGCTGTTAAAGTGATGTGTGGAGGGGACAGCAGCAAAACCTGCTTAGTACTCAGAAACACCTGCTGGGAAATATTTTTTCTGCATGGGTTGCAAACAGTATTAAAACAATTTTCTTGCCTTTAACAAAAGAGGAGGGGTGCTAGGGGGCAGCTGATTCTGTGGGCTAGCATCATGGAACAAGACCAGAGAGAATTAAGAAATCAGCAAGAGGTGGAGAGAGTAGGCAAGGGGTTTCTGGCTACACTGGGGCCTAGAGCTCTGCTGAATTGACCCTTGCTCTGCAGCTCTGAAGGGAGTTTCTGGCTCAGGTCATCAATTCCCACTTGGCTGCCCTCATTTTTGAGTCTTTGGGGATTTCAGAGTGCTCGCTCAGCCTCAATTCTCTACAGCTGGTGTGGCAATGGCATTTTTATCGTGTGCTGAGGGTGAGGGAAAGACACATCCAGCTCCCTCCTGTCTCTGGGGAGGTCAGGAGCTAACATTCCCCTTCTGTCCACATTCTTTCTGCCCTAGTTCAGGTTCAGAGCACCTCTCAGCAGAATTTTTCAGATGGCCACCTACCAGGTCTCTCCACCTCTAGTTTTTCCCCTCAGTCCTCCACACTAGTGCCATAAACATCTAAAATGAAAGCAATCCTATCTGGCCAATGTCCCATAATATCTAAGGCTTCCTTTTGGCCACAGAATTCAGTCCTCACCTCTCAGCCCTGCTTGCCTTGATCTAACCCCAAGCCACCAATTCATCTTTAAATCTTCCATTAGGCTCATACCATCAATCTATGCTCAGAAGCTCATGATTCCCTCTGCCTTCCGAGAGGCCCCTCTCTCCCTGGCTTTGTTCTTGCTATTTGTTCTCTCAGTAGTGCCTTTTCTTGCCTACAGGGTTCTAAATTTCAAGCCCCAGGAAACTGAAGGAATAATGACATCATGGGCATAAATACAACATTTGGAAAGGAAAACAATTTCAAATTCGCATGACGTCAAGTTTGAGGTGGTAACAGGCCCTCCAAAAAAATATTCAAAGGATCAGAAATATATTTAATAGGTCCAGAAAGGAGAGCCAAAACCAGCTACATAGATTTAAGAGTCACTGTCTAGAAGACAATAGGTAGTTATAAACTGTTATGTTCTCCAGGGGAATAGGTGCTTTTGAGATTGTCTTTCTCACTGCTCAGATCCTTTTTCGATGTCTCATTTCATGTATTTTTAACCCTCTCAAAATTTCATCAGGCTGGTTTGGATCCCAGAAGAACCTGAATAATTAACATATGGATAGAGAGTGACAGTGGTGAAACATTTCATGAATTATGCCAACACCCATATTCCAAGATGGCCTTCTCCTTTAGGGGCACTCATTAACGTATTATACACAACAGCACTGAGACAGTAAGTTATATTCTGCTTCTGGTCTGTCCCCAGAGCACTTGTAACTTTCTCCCTCACTGTGTCCTACTTGCAAACAATCACATCAACATCGTAAAAGAATATTCCGAACTTTGAACTTTTCTTCTTCAACTGCTATCCTCTCAACAGAAGATCTAAAGAACTGGATGCATGAACACTTATGCAAAGTAGGAAAGATTTCTTTTGTTTTTCATCTTTCATACCTATAAAGAGGTTACATCGGTTATCACAGACAGGTTGTACTCAAGTGACAACCCCCAAAACCTCAGTGGCTCACAACCTTTATTTTTCACTCTTGCTACTTGTCCTTCTAGGTCATTTTATTTGGAATCTGAGGATAACAAAGCAGTGACTATGTAAGACATTGCTGGTTTCATGGCACAGGAGGGAACTCTTCACACTTCTGTGCAGAAATAATACGTGTCACACATGCTTACCATTGAGACTTTGTTTCTACTCGCATTTTGTTGACCAAAAGTAAATCACTTATCAACATGACAAATTATATAATCATTCCATCAGAGGGGAAGCAAATGTTGTGATCAATTACAATTTACGTGCAAACACAAATGTCATCCATTTGCTTATCTCAGCCAAGTTCAGGTACATGTGTTTAAATTGCCACCAACTGCATAAGCACCACATGCATGGACAGGCTGAGGAAATGAAATACAGGGGAACCGTGGCCACACATGGTAGGATAAGGACAGACTCTATTGAGATGCAACAACTCTCAATTCGAAAGCCACATAAAGACCCTCTGAGCTGCATGACTAGGTCTCCAGTCCAGCCCTGAGTGAGAGGCCCTGGCAGGAATGTAGCCTAACCAGCACTGTCTCATCCTAAAATCCAAATCTACAGCCACCTTCCTCCGCATTAGGTGATCTCCCATGAATTCAATCTTGTATCCAATTGTTTATTCAACAGCTATTTATTGTGCACCCACAATGCATAGGTTCTAAGCTCTTGGAAAACAGTGAAAATATCAGGACTTCTGCCCTTGGTAAGCTGATATTCTGGTAAATGGAGACCATTAATAAAAGACAAACATAAGAAATAAATTACATAGATTTGAGGATGAAAGTACTATATGAAGAAAAAAATACGTCAGGGAAAAATAGCCTACCTTCTCTAGAGGAAATGCTAGAAGCTCACAAATTAGACCAGGGCTTCTTAACATCAGTGCTATTGACATTTTGGAATGGATAATTCTTTGTTATGGGGAGCTTTGCTGTGTATCGTCAATTGTTTAATGGCATCTCTGACCTCTACCCACAAGAGACCATTTCCCCAGTTGGCATCCACTTCCCAAGTTTCAACAACCAAAAATGCCTCTGGATATTGCCAAATGTCCCCTAAAGGGTGCAGTAATCTTCAATTGAGAGCCACTGGGTTAGAGACACATAAGGTGTTCAACGTGTACTCAAATTTAAGTACAGATCCTCACAACTAGTCTCTTACCAGTTGACAACCTATCATCTACCAGCTGCATGACCTTGATTTCATTTCTTACCCTTTCTTATGTAAAACAGGAATAGTAGTGCTTTTCTCAAAGATGGGTTATAAGAATTCAATAACATGATATAGGTAAAGTACCTAGTACACACTGCCACGAAGAATAAACCTTTCCAGCTCAAAATCAGCAATTAGTAGCCCATTTTTCCATTTTGTGATCTTTTGATTAAGATAGGTTATCACTGTAGAGAATAGAGAATAAAGCTGGACCCTAACAGATTAAGCCAAGTGTCAAAACCCACGATTAGCAAGCAGAACTAAGACAATCCTCTCCATCCCAATTCCATCAGCCTTCTCACTGACCATACCACTTCTACCTCCCTAATTTTGATTGTAACCATTTAAGGACACGCCTACCAAGCCAAGCAAAAAGCGTACAAGTAAAGGAAAATATTTGAGTTATGACAGTTGTTACTGGAAATTGATTTAACTCACATGTAATGCTGACTGATACACTTTTGATGTGCCTTTCAGGAACCTCCAGATGGAAAAGCTCTGATCAAAAGGGCCCCATCCTGACCACCTCCAACACTGCCAACAGCATGGAAGCCCAGATCAAAGAACATTTTGTGTGTGGCTTCTCCTTGTCCCACTGAGTGTTAGTAAGGCAAGAGCTGGTAGTGCCCTATATCCAAGCTTCCCTTACTGGACCCTGGTACCTCAAAAGTGCAGATGCAGACAAGATTCAAATAACCAAATGAGTTGAGGAGGGGAATAAAGTAGAAAGACTAGATTAGACCATGGTCGACGGCTTTGGACAAGTAAGTGCATGCATCCTCCTGTTGCCATTTTAACAAGACTGGAGTCCTCTCAGAACACTAATTCCTCCCTGGATCACTGCTTCCCAAAGCAATAACATAAATCCACCTAACATTTAAGCAGAAGGATATTGAGCTTGGCAGATCAGTACAGTGTATGTTTGCCTCCTGGAGTGATAAGGTCACCTATTCAAGACCCACAAGGAAAGGTGTGTGGACATGCAGAGAGCCACAACATGAAGTGGCCAGGCCTAGTACAAAAAGTGGAGATAATCTTTGAAGAAACAAAGAATAATTGAGGAGAATCAAGCCAGATCCTTCCAAGAAACACAGGCTTGAGGTATCCAGCTGCCATTAACAAATGCAGAAAGTTAAAAACTGCATCCTGGTATTGAAGGGACATAAAAAGGAAGCATTATTATGTCTGGAACCCAAAAGAGGCAAGTTTCCAGCCCTAAAACATTGAACTTCAACTGCTTCATCCTGGTCAGGTGATTTTTCATGTCATTCAGTTCACAACCTCCCGAATCTAACCTGTACCTAACTTTTCAGACAAAACACCCAGGTGTCCATCATAACAGTATATCTTAGCAGGTGATCAAAACTTCTCAAACAATACAGAAGGAAACAGATATCTTCCCATGTTGTTGATAGCAATTTATATCAGTGCCACGTTTTGGAGAGTAACTGGGGAATGTCTAGCCCAATCTAAAAGTTAACATTTCATTTGGAAATTCCACTTTTAGCAATTTATCCAAAAGATACATGCATATGTGAACAAATTTGTGGGTACAGCTTTATGTAGTGTCTTTAGTAATAGCCAGAAACCAAGAACATTTTAAATGTCTATCAAAAAGGAATCTAGTTGAAACATGCCTGTGGAATAATAATCAGCTGTTAAAATGGATAAGGTATGTCTGCAGGTACTATGACAGAACAGATAATCTCCCAAATATACTGTTCAATGGAAAAAAAGAGCAAGATATAAGATTTACTATAGCATGCTACTCTCTATTCATGTAGAAAACGAAATCAGATGTGTATTCATACTTCTTTACATACACATGTATGAACATATATATACACACACACACTGATATTCACATATGTTCATATAGAATCTCTAGAAGGATGCACAAAGACATACAAGGATGCACATAGTAACAATAGCTGCCGCCAAGAAGGGAAGGAGACATTTCCTTTAATATGTTTTACTTTTTGCAGATATGACAGAGGACAAATTTTAAGGTAGATTTTTTGTAGGTTTCATAATCATTGTAGCCTGTAGAAGACCCTCAAATCTACACATCCAAGCAAGCCCCAACCTAGCTAAGAGGGCATACCAGGGATCCAGGAGGAGTCCTGCGAATGTTTTTAACTTCCCGTCATCTGTGTACATAGGATACAAATTTGCACATTATCCACTACAGTTTTTTTCCATTCTAAGGCATATTAACCTTGACACCTCAACACCCTCTTGAGCTACTTCAGCACACCAGTGGTTTGCAGTGAAAACTAATTTTCAAATTTGCCCCAGAAAATAGGATTTAAAAAGAAATCCACTCACTTGGGGACAACATGTTCAAGTCAAATACAAAAGGTTTACTGAAGCAGACAGCATGCCCTGAAAATCAGAGCGAGGGCAAATCATGAAAACACACTCTCATTTGCAGGTATAGGAGAGTGGCTTGGGGTGCCGCACCGGGGAGGAAACCTTCCCTCACACCCCCACCTCACCTGATTAAGGCTGCACTTCTGTGCTCTTCTCACACCCTCCAGCACACCACTTACCGTGCTGTGTTCTAATTGCCCATTTACACATCTGTCCCTCCTACTAGAGCACAGGCTGCTCAGGTTCAAGGGCCACATCATCACTCATCCCCCCAGCCGCTCACTCGGTATGTGGCAAACAGAGGATAGTTAATAAACATTTACTAAACCGGCTGCTCGGTTTCCCAGCAACACACGCAGTACTCATCAAGCACCGTTCTAGGTGCTTGTAACCTTTTGTACAATATTGAATGTTGCTACCCTTTGCTGTTTTAGGTATCCTTCTGCATTTAATACCCAGGTGAGGATGGAGGGGGCTATAAATGATAGAATGCACAGGCAGAGTTGGAATCATGATAGCTGTGTTAGCTGAAACAGGTTACCTCGTCTTCGGGAACCAGTTTTGTTATCCATGAAACAGAAATGTTATCACCCACCTTGCCAGTATGAGGTGAGGAGCAAATGAGATCATGTTGTAGTCTTGCTTGCACATGGCAGCCACTGAAGCAGTACTGGTTTCCATCTTTATCTTCCACATCCAAAAGTCAGGGGAGGGGCTTCCAGAGAAGGTCTCCCTTATTCACCTTGTACTGTCCTCATGCTAACCATGGTACCTCATGTGGACTGAGTGTTCCACAAAGGAGAGAAAATACTCTGGATGCAGTTGGACAGAAACTGGAAGCCAGGCTGTAGCTGAGTTTCAAGCTGAGTGTGGACAGACAAGTCACCTCAGCTCTGAGTCTCAGTTTCTTTTTCTGTAAAATGGATAGATCAATGCTAATCTCATGCAGTCTGGTGACTATTAAATGAGATGATACATTTAAAGTATGTAAAGCCTGAGAGCCAAGGGTCATGAGATGGTAGCACTTTTATTACCTATAATAAAACCCTTTGCCAACTGGGGCTTTGAGACACAAACACAACTCATGTTGATTTTACTATTTCCCTTGGGAGTAGAGAGAAGAGTCATACATCATGAAGAGATGCATTCTGCTAAGAACTAATTGTGTGAAAGGTAACCTGAAAGCAGTCCAGCTTTGAGGGCCCATGATCAGCCTCAGCGGAGAAAAGGAATTTGTCTGAGTAGCTACATGATTTTGCCAAACAGCACTACAGAAGGACAGCCTCCAGCAGGCTACATTAGAAGGTTACACAACTGCCCAGGAACCTGGGTAGTATATTTCCCATTTTTATGGATACAGAAACTGAGACTGAATTACTTGATCAGGAAAACTAAAATGTGGGTAAGCTGAACTTTACACCTAGGTCTTTTTGGACAATTAGCTCAATGCTCTTTCCACCACATCATCTGCCTTTAAAATAATAATAATAATAGTGATCAGAACCTCCCCACATAATAGATGACATTTCTCAAAGTATAATTTCAAAAAGTTAAAAATATAACCCCCCATACAAATATAGAATGAACATATGCCAACAACTTAAATCATTAAGGAAGAAAGCAGCTGGATAGTTCAAAGAGCGTTTGAGGAAAAGAAATTCATAAAGACAGAAAACAGATCCAAGTAAGTTCACTACATTTGTTAGGTTGGAGTCCTAAGGGGCAATAAGCCTATAACCTTTTGAGGTCCTCTCCATCCGTGGATGGAAAATTGTTTGAACCTTGATCCCACATTACTGCATCATAGCACAGAATCTGGTCACTAATAAATAAAGGTACATATCCTAGAATTATATGACCCTTGGGTAAGCTAATTCAACTATGCTCCAACAGAATATTGAAGGAACAAGCACTTTTCTTCTAATTCTGAATAATCTTCTAAACACTTTTTTTTTCTTCTAAACACTTTAAATGCACTTACTTTTGGGAAAGCATTGTGTTAACACTTCATGTATATTCATTCATGTGATCCTAGTGACAGTTGCTGTCGTTATCGCATTTTTATAGATTAGAAAAGTGAGACGCAGATGGATTGAGGGACCTGCCTAAGGTCAAAGAGCTAGTAAGTGGTATAGCAGGGATTTGAACTCAGAC
Source organism: Canis aureus (assembly GCF_053574225.1). NCBI lineage: Eukaryota > Metazoa > Chordata > Mammalia > Carnivora > Canidae > Canis > Canis aureus. Next base: position 56,491,143 of record NC_135614.1, read on the forward strand.
TGACACTATAACCCTCATCCTTAAGTAATATGGCATTTTCCCTTACCAAGATGGGGTCACGTGACACTCAGCTGTTACAGCAGGAGTTCCATCTCATCATTGTTGAATCCTGAGCACCTAGCTCAGTGTTCAACAGATGGATAATTATTAGTGTCTATAGGTTTTGCTTTTTGAACCCAGAGGTGAAACTAAAGAAAGCCATGACATTCCAATGTCAGTATGTGCTGAACACTGAGCTCGTTAATGAACTCCTAACTCGAGGTTTATGCTGAGCGATCCAGAAACATACCTACCAAGCAAACATAAAAGACAAGCCCCACCCGCACAGTCCACAGGAGAAACAGGTGATTGAGGACAGCAAATAGGACACATGTGGGGCCTGGGGGAATACAGGGTGCTGTGGAACACCACTACATGTGGGCTTCATGTGTTCAAGTGACCAGGGTCATTGGAGAATAACACTTGTCTATCTGTTACCGTTAGGCCCTAAAGGAACCATTTCAGGCCAAAGTCAAAGATTAGCCTAGTAGGGGCCTTATAAATGTCCTCATCAATATATTGCAGGGATTGGGACAGTTTGAGAAGACTGTGATGGTAGATGCAGTCTGGAGAATATGTACCACCTAATCAAGATCCCCAACAGGGCTGTGCCATAGTGGATGTTCAAATATAATTTGATGAATTTGATGAATGTGTCCATTTAAACGGATAGTTTATGGCTTTGTTTTATAAAGATTAGATGTGACCAATAAAATAAACTATTAGGTAAAAATACCTACTTGAAAACTTTGCCTTGAAGCTGAAGGAAGCATAAGTTGGCACTGAAACGCTCAGCTGCTCAAGCAAAGTACCCCACTGCTGTTCCTGACTTGGTCAGGCTATAGACCAACTATCTTCAAGCAAGGAAGGAATGGTGTTTCTCCAGGAGGGAGAATGGAAGAGCCATGGTTTTATGAGTTCCGACTCATAGCTCCTCCTGAGAAGAGAGTCTCTTACCAGCTATAATGAAGAGAATGGGGCCCGTGGAAGACACCAAAGAAAAGTAAGCCCAGCAGGGAAGAAGCCAATGATATATTTTATTCAATTAAGCCTGCTCTTTGTACATCCTTTTGGGCTTGAGCTAATGTAGCATGGGCCAATGGACATGGAATTAGTGCCAAGGCTTCCTACAATCAGCTGACACAAAGGCAGAGGTACCTTTGATACTCTTCTCCAGGATTTACAGTGTAGAATTCCATGCATACCTCAAGTCAAGAAGGTTCCAAATGTGTCTTATCCACCTGGTATTCCTAAGGGCCTAACAGAGTGTCTGGATCACATAAGAGATGCCACATATGCTCATTCTCTCTGGGCATGTGCCCTCTTGCATGCTTTGACCTGGCAGTTCCCATTCTAGAAGATGGACAGAAAGGAGCTGCATGCCACGCCTCTCAGCTTAAAAAAGAGCTTTGGTTACCTCACCCTGACAGAAAGTCAATGAGAAGCCATGTGATTTGTAGAGCCTGGCTTGAGCAAGCAGAGATGGATGGCCCAAGGCCAGGCTGGCCTCTGGGGTAAGGTGGCACTGGGCCAGTGAGTTCTTCTGGGAGGGTGATGTGGGCAAAGCTCGGCAATTTTTAATGCAGCTTTGAGCCCTTTCTAAAGGGAATTTACTTCCAAGCTTTGATCTTGGGTCTTTGTAGCTGAGGTCTGCATCTTTCAATAGAGAACTCCAAGTTGGCTTCTGAGAAGGGGTGGAATAGAATTGAAGGGTTTTTGTTTTTTAAGTTCTTGAAGCTTAATTAAGCTAGATATACCTGGTTCTTGGGGCATGCTCATACAGTACTTATTGAAGTAGCTAAAGTGTTCAGAGAGGTATAATACCCAAACTAGGGTTTCTAACAAGGTATATTTACCACTTCAAAATAGTCTATTTCTAATGTGTGCATACTAATGGGAAGGGGTGTAGGTTTCCAGGTTCTAGAATTTTAAGTTAAACAACACCAAAGCACCATCTAGGCCAGAGGTTGACACCAGTTTTTGTAATAAAGTTTTATTGGAACATAGCCATGCTGATTCCTTTCCAGGCTCTCTGCAACAGCAGAACTGAGTAGCGCAACAGCATGATCCGCAAAACCTCAATCGCTACCTGGCCCTTCACAGAAAAATGTTGCCAACCTCCTGTCTGGGCTTTCCACGCATTTTGCATTCTTTCCAGGTGAACAATAAGGGAAATTTCCTTGGCACTTTAGCTTACAAACTTGAACAGAATTTCTTTGCCTCTGACAAAGAACATGTCCTCAGCACTGTATCAATGATAATTTTTAACAATTTAATCAATGTATTTTTGCTCTCATTCCCAAGTCTATTGCAGCCTCCGAGCTTTTTGCCCCAAAGCAGGAGAAATCTTTGCCAGTCTTCAGCAAGATAATAAACAGGCTTGGAGAACAGGCTATTTGGAGGGGCTTTTCTAAATTCTTTATAATTCTTTTAAATCCCCATTTAACATAACCAAGGTCAGGCCACCGCTTCTCTAAACAGTTATATGCACCTGACACCTGATGGTCAATTTTACCCAAATAAAGCAATCACACTTTTCCTGTACTGGAGGGACTTTGGAACCCTGGCTAAAAGGGAACCATACTGAGGCCCCTTGGTCACTTTTTTGACCATAACTTCTGATTAATGTTGACTCCCTATGCTGCCACTGCATCAATTTCCATAACCCCAGGCTAAATGTTCATCTTTCTGGTCTGTGCTCAGTTACTCCCCATCGCCAGAAGTCATGAGTGGATGCAATTCACAAAGGGTAATGGAGGAGGTGGTGGTTAAAAAAAGTCATCAAATTGGGGCACTTGGGGCTCAGTTAGTTAATTGTCTGACTTGATTTCAGCTCAGGTCCTGACCTCAGGGTAACGAGATTGAGCCCTACATCAAGCCCCAAGTCAGGCTCTATGCTAGGTGTAGAGCCTGCTTGGGATCCTCTCTCTCTCTCTTTGATCCTCTCCCCCACCCCAATGACACACTCCCTTGCTCTTTCTCTCTCAAAATATTCTTAATTTTTTAAAAGATTTTATTTATTTATTCATGAGAGACACAGAGAGAGAGACAGAGACATAGGCAAAGGAAGAAGGAGGCTCTCTGTGGGAAGCCTGATGCAGAACTCGATCCCAGGACCCCAGGATCACAACCTAAGCCAAAGGCAGATGCTCAACCACTGAGCCACCCAGGTTCCCCTCAAAAAAATTCTTTAAAAAAAAATTCAACAAATCTACACATATACACATACATGGAAGATCAACTTACCCCCAATAAACTTAGGACTAGTTCATGTGTTCTTTGACTAACTTGTTCATTTATTCATTCAAAAGGTATGTAATATGCACCTAAAACACATCTAGCATTGACCTGGTGTCAATATTAATAAATTCTGGTGATACAGAAGTTAACACAAGAGAGAATGACTATCTCCTGGGGCTTATATTCTAATATGACGATCAACAAACCAGTGAATAAGTGAACATTACAAATTGTCATCACTGCTATGAAGGAAGCCATCAGGGTGAAATTATAGAGGGAACCTACTTGGAATGTTCATTGCCTAGAACAGTTCCTGGTACCTAGACTATGGACCATCTTTTTTTTTTTTATGACTCAATATACAACCAATTGTTTAAAATGCTGTATCTGTAATCACATCTATGTGGGCAGCTCAGGGCAACTTCAATTTGTAAAACAGGAATAACAGAAAGAGAGGAAAGTCCTAGAAGGCACTCCTTGCCTCCAATAAGATTATGATGGGCAAAACATTCTCTTTCAAGAGAATTTTTTAAACTTTTTTTTAAAGATATAATTATTTGAGAGAGTGAGCACAAGTGCACAAGTGGGAGGGGCAGAGGGAGAAGGAGAGAGAATCTCTAGCAGGCTCTACACTCAGCCAGGCTTGATCTCACAACCCTGAGATCACAACTTGAACCAAAACTAAGAGTCAGATGCTCAAGTGACTGTACCACCCGGGTACCTCCTCCTTCAAGAAAATTTTAAGGACAAGATATATACTTTACAAAGATCTCTCTCAGCAAGCTAATCTGGAAATCAGAACTGAGCTCAGTGGTTAAGAGAACAAAATCAAGTCAGATGTCCTAGGTCCAAGACCAGATTGATACATACTCATTATAGAACTTCAAGTTCTTAACTTGTCCAAGGCTCAGTGCCTCTTTAAGCTGGGCCTAAAAATAGTATATTATTATTATTATTATTATTATTATTATTATAGAAGATTCAATGAATTAACATTATTAAAACCACTTAGCAATGAACCCCACCTGTCACATGCATTCAATAAATGCTATGGCCCCCTCAGCTTCTGTGTGCCAGTCTCTTTGTGTAAGGATGAGAACAAATAATATTCACCTCATGGGAGTATTGAGAAGATTAAATGAACATAAAGCAACCACCATAGTAAGTGCTAGTAGGATCCTGCTCCGTAGGATCCCCAATTCTTATGAGGTGCCTTGAGGGGGGTGGTTGAGGGGGGTGGTTGCATCTATGTCTGTATCATAGATGCAAAATTTCAAGGATGTAGAGAAGCAGAAGAAAAATAGGGGGAGTGACTAGGGCATCTTTGCCCAGCATGAGGTGCCCCTGGCCACCTTCTGATGGGGATATAGACATGACCTAGGTACAACCAATCCTGGTACAGGGATGGGCAGATGATTTCAGCTGAGCCAGTTAGCCCTTCCACCAGTTTTTCTGGCTAGAGATGGTAGGAAAGTTCCCCCCACCCCACCCCTCACCCCCCGCTGCAAGTTATAAGAACAAAAGGCTGGAGCTATCTGAGGGCACACTGTCCCCTACATGGGGAGAAACCTTATCTGGAACAGAAGCAAGATGGTGACACACAAAAGATATTAAAGGAGAAATGAAAACCTAGAGCTCATGTCCCCATATCTAGTCACTGAGGTCCCTCTACATCTGCCACTTCCACATTTTATGTCAATGAAAAAAAAAAACAGAACTGAACAGTAGTTAGAGTAGTAACAACAGATTTTACTCAGGACTGTTACAGTAGGGAATGAGAGACCTCAATATAGAACTAGGCTCGTTTTTAAATAAAACATGAATAAGTGGGAATTTACTGCCAAGGAGCAGTGCAGGGAATCAGTGGATGGAAAAATACCAAGAGAAAACATCAAGGGTAGGAGTGTTGAACTAAATCACCCCCTAACAGGATCTTTACTGAAGATGGACCAGGATGAGCAGTTATCACCTGAGGATAGTAGATGTGGAAAAACCCCATTAGATATTGGGGGTGATCAGATATCAAGGTTGGGGACTCTTGCTAAACTTACTTAGGTTTTTTACTAACACTGTACTTTACAAGGAAGTGCACAGATAGGCCTAGGAGAAGGTGCAAAGTGCCCAGCTAAATCTTGGTCAAGCAGAGAATCTTTGTTACATTGGCTGAAACATTCCATTTTTCCTAAACTAGTTAAAATTGCCTTTCCTTATATCCAAAAGTCTAAAAAGGCTCTAAGAAGGGATCATCAAGCTCATTGATGACAAAAATGTGACAAGTATCACTTGTTGAGAGCTTACTCTGCATCACACTACATTACATATTTTTTTCTGCATCATTTCACCAAGTACAACTCTATGGGGTAAATACTTAGTAGTACCCCCTTTTTACACAGGGGAAATAAGCACAGAGGTATCAAGTAATTTGCCCAAGCTCAGAAAGTATCATAACAGAGATTCAAACCATATCTAACATCAGAGGCAAATACACATACCAAAGCCAGTGGGTCTTCAAGTAGAGTTCCTAGACTACCTGCATTAGGAATACTTCCGGTGCTTATGTAAAACGCAGATCACCAGACTCCTCCATCATTAAACCTCAACATGGGGATTAAAATTACAGTTCAGCAAGTTCATGGGAGGCACCGAAAAAGACACAAGAACATATTTTCTGGGTGATATCCTCACCATCACACTCACTATTCACCAAAATAAATCTGTTCAATGAGTAGTACTATTATTTCAGTCCTTCACAGAAGGAACCATATGAAGAATAAAAAGAAAGAAGGACAACAGGATGAATGGACAAGAATCAAGAGACCATCTCCCCAGTCTTATCCCCTCCTCCATATCCAGTCAGAGCTACAGACTCCATAAAAGCAAATCAAGGAGAAACAAGTTTAGCAACATGGCTTGCAGAATATTGTTAATAATTCTCCCCCTTGTACCTTGTGTATGGCTTAGGACCCAAAGGAGATAAAATTAAGAACTTACATAAAGACTGCTTAACCAACAATTTCAGACAGATCCTCTGAAAGCACATGGAGCTCCAAGAAGAATCAAAAGAAATAATAACAAGAATTTATTAGGTGCAGCTCAATTCTTCTTTGGCCACTTTGAATTGCTTTCCTTTCTCTCATTCTGGAAAGACATTTTCATTTTATTCTTATATTTGAGTTCATTTAGGTTTTTTTCCCTGAGAAGTAATGCTTTCTTGCCACTCCTTGTGTTTTATTTATTATACTTCACCCCCCATTAAGTTTCTCCCCAGAAAGGTTTTATCTGTATCTTGCAGATTCACCTCTCCTGTGACCCACCACTAGGAGATGATGGGCAGCTGTCCTCATTATTTTGTTACTCTGCACCAGCAAGCACTGCATTTCCACAGAAAGGAGAAAGGGAATAATGGCTAAGAATGCTGAAGTTCAGCACCTAGCTCATAGGAGTAACAGCAGGAGATCATGTTGGGTTTACAATTCTATCCTTAATCTACTCATTTTTGTTGTTAAGAGATCCAGAATCCATTTTTTTGCCATAGCTGTGGCCATAAAGTCAACACAGTGGAGATAGACCCTCTGAACTCAAAAAAACTCTAGGAGTTTCAACTGGGCACATGGTAGCCAAACTCACCTGAGGAATAATCTCACAGATTTTTCTGAGTCCCAACGTCATATGGACTCTTCTGATTGACTCCAAACCTCACTGCTACCGCCCCTACCCATCACCATGGCAACCCACTCAAGGAAAAGGAAGACATTTTCTCTTATGTGATATGTTTGAGGCCTTGCTTATCACTTGTTATTTCATGGTTTACATCACCACCAAACAGGCTTCGGTCAAACTGATTTATACCACCACCAGAGCACCTGGGTGGCTCCATAGCTGAGCATCTGCCTTCAGCTCAGTTTGTGATCCCGGGGTCCTGTGATCAAGTCCTGCATCAGGCTCCCCGCCCATGGGAAGCCTGCTTCTCCCTCTGCCTATGTCTCTGCCTCTCTCTGTGTGTTGCTCATGAATAAATGAAATCTTTTTTTAAAAATGTTTTCATACCGATGCCAAACAGGCAGCTAAACATAAATATTTAAAATCCCAAATAACCAAATTTAATATATCTTTCAAGGTATGCTACCCCCAAGCCTCCAAACTGTAGCAGAGACCTCTTAAGACACTCAGGAACTAGAGGAAAGCCATTTTGCACATATATGATTTCTCAAGGCAAAAGAGATTTGAAGGACCAGAACCAGACAAGTAGAGAATGGTAGGGTAGGAAGAATTAGAAATTTGTCTTCCTGTTTCACTCCAATACTATTTGAATATTAAATCTCTGAAATATCAACTTATTATCCTGCAACTCATTTTCCTGACTTGGACTCCTAGGGCAACAAATGAAGCAACAAACAATGTTCTGTTGTTGTTTTCACTGGCAATAATAAATGAGAATCACCTCCCCTCAACCAACACTACTTGGCCATTTTGCTGACATGAATTTGATAAGGGACTTTGCACAGTAATAGGAAAACTCTGCCTAGAGCTGCAACAGGCAGGTGTCATGTTGCCTGCTAATGACCCAGAGTCTTTTAACCCTCCTGGACCTGACTGAGGACTAATTCTCAATGTCCACGACATAAAACTAACATCCTATCTCTCAATAAAATATGTACAGTTCACTCTCAATACAATCAGAGATGGATAGCAGACTTAGGTCTTACTTCTTGTGTAGCCTAAATCTGGCTCTCTTTTCTGTTTGGGAAAACTGAAGCATCTTTCCAAGGGGTGTGTCTCTCTTGTCTAGCAAGTCATCAGTGCAACTTCGTTCTGACCTGTTGTAGTGGGCCTTGTGTCTGTTCTGTGATAGGCCCTACTTACTCCTTTCATTCTATCACACTGGTTAATAGATAAGCATAACTTCCCATTGGCTGGAACATCCATCTACATAGTTATTCTTCTATCCATGCGACATATAGTGTAGTATTTCCCACCCTTGTAAACATCATAGCACACCTAGATTTTATTTCATACTAGAGTAAACAGATGAAGCTACTATAGGTGGGAGGAGACTTGTCCTGGGACTCTGGCAATCCCTATTTCTGCGTGACCCCCCAGAAGGGCTGAACAATCAGTAACGCAACACACCTGTAACTCATCAGGGTACATTTATGCCAAGGTATCTGGTTGAGCATGGGTGGGAGCAGGCAGTCTGAGTTACTGTACTTGAGCCACACTAGGCTAAACCATGAGGACACATTCCAAGTAGGTTCTGGCCCTCATGGAGCTTACAGCTTACAGATAAGGGCAAATAATAAGCAAATTACTTCAAGAGTAACAGGTGCTACAATAGAGAAATTATGGAGGTGGCTCAAGCACATAACAGGAAAACCACCTAACCTGAGAAGTCTTACAGAGCTCAGTGAACTTTGGAAGTGATCCAAAACAACTGGGTGAGGATTTACCACTGTGAGAAGGTGAGAAATGTATTTAGAGGACACTTCACAAAGGATTAGCTGTACTAATCTGTTCTCCCTCTCCTTTTGAAATAGTCCTATCTAACTACTCCTTACACTCTTCAAGATCATTAACCATCGGGCTATTGTTGCATATAGAAGATACTTCTGAGATATAAGAATCTGTCAAATACTTTACATTTTCCTTCACATTTACCTATCATTCTCACATGGCCTATTACAAAAAAAAAAAAGCAACTTTCTTCTGAAATCTGCAGAATACTAACAAGTAGACTAACGATGCTTAACATTTACCAAGTGCTCAATACATGCAACCCACCATGCTGAGCATATTTACACGCACTGTATCTTTTGACTCCTCACAAGAATTTTATAAAGTAGATACTGTGTGCTTCCTTCCCCTTTTGCAGAAAGGGAAGGAGCGACTGAGACAAAAAGTTACTTATCCAAGTTAGGAAATGGTGGAGCTCCCAGGAAAAGCAAGCAGCACAAAGCCAGAACCACTACTCACACCATCAGGCAATACTGCCTCTGTCACAAAGAGACCAGAAAAACTCAAGACTACAAAAGGATTTGACAGCTGACAGGAACACTCATTTTCTAGCAAATATATTTATGTACTGAATATTCTTGATCACAGCACTTGCTTCTCTAGAGCTAAAGCCAGAGCTCCGTCTTGGGACTACTGCTGGAAAGTATCCTTGCCTTCTAAAAGGTAAACTGATATTTGATTTCTATGTGCAGAGAGTGTTAAACTGATACAGAAATGCAAGGAGCAATGTACAAAATCACAGACTTGCCATTTGGAAGTAACACCTGAAAACAGGAAGATCTTGCTGTTTGGGTTTTTCAGCATCAACTCTGGTGTCTGAGATTGGAGTTTTTATAATGGGATTGTTCACACCTGTTCTCAAACTCTAGCGTGATCAGAATCCCCTGGAGGGCTTGTTGAAACAGACTGCTGAGCCCCAACCCCATAGAGTTTCTAATTCATAGGTCTGAGTGTAGCCTGAGAATTTGCGTTTCTAACGAGTTCCCAGGTGACAATAATAATGCTGGTCTAGGGCCACATCTTACTCAGGCCTCAAAAGACGAAGTGACTTGTCCTGGATCACACAGCCGGCTTTTGACACAGCCAGAAGTCTTCCCTCCTGAAGCATGTGGTAGCTCTATTCTCTCTTCTCTTTTCCCCATCTAAATTTTTTGATATATTGTTTTTCCTTCATAACGACAGAAAGCTTGTCCATCACTAGAATAAATATGTGGGGTTAGGAAGTGATTACATTGAAAAATAGAGCAGGCCCATGCTTCTGCAATAAACTATCTTGAAGTCAAACTTAAATTCTTAGTTTTTTCCTCATATTTAACAAGCACACTCATGCATTCTGATTTGCCCAAGGTCAACACCAAGGAACTTCATGAAAATCCTTCAGTGGGGCGTCCAAGTGGCTCATTCAGTTGAGTGTCTGCCTTCAGCTCAGGGCCTGATCTCAGGATCCTGGGATTGACCCGTGTTGATTGATAGCGGGAGTCTGCTTTTCCCTCTCCCTCTGCCATCCCCCCACTCATGCCCTCTGTCTCTCTTTCTCTCAAACAAGTAAATAAAATCTTTTTAAAAATATCCTCCAGTTTGGAGTCAGGCCTCCTAGTTTTCCACGCAAACCTTAAAACTCATATTATTGCTTCTCCGTGATTCCCACAGGCAGTGTGTAAGAAAAAACAAGAGCCTGTGTCCAGTTCCAGCTTTGCCTTGGGCTGTCAGTCCCCTCTCTGGTCTCGGGGTTTTTTTACTTATAAAATGAGAAGCATAGCCTCTAAGGTCCCAATTCAGCTCCAACTTTCTAAAGAGCTGAGTAGAAACAGAAGCAACATGCCTGAATGACAATGAATTCTTTTTAAATAGCATACCATATAATATATATAATTTAACCACTGGGGAAGAAACATACAATCCTGGTGGAATAATAGTGGGGTGATGATAGTGAATAGAAGGCAGTAAGAGAGGTGGAGAGCCATTTGGGGCTGGGGCTAGGACCAGAAAGAGGAACAAATAAGTGGGCACGTTCGCAGTGATTCATTCTGTTTATCCTAGTTCCCCTTCCCTCCAGTGAATACATAGATCCATGACACATATAAGGATTTTTTTAAGACCACTTTATTTATAATGATTTCTCATTTATGCTTGGCAAAGAGACCAGAGAGGCAAAGAATGCTTGAGCATTTTTACAAGAAGAAGAGATGCTGTGGAGGGACACAATGTATTGCTCATTAAAGGAAAATTCACTCCCTGTGTAGCAGCAAAACATATGCCAACCAGAAATATTATTAAGCCAAATTTGCTCCCATTTAGGTAAAAGGATAAAACTGTCAAAAGTCTACAGTGCTATCATTTCAGAGTTAACACCTGTCAAGGAGAAAAGGAAAGTACCTTAGCGCATAATCTGTCTGAGAGTCAAGGTCAGAAGCAAGCGGGTCCTTCTTATTTTATTCATTTTTCCACAGGTACGAAAAGATTACATCTAGCAGATGGAGGCTTTTAGCATAAAATAAGCTCCTGTGGCTGCATTTACTTGCAACAACAAGAAATATATGGCTACAGATGACCATCTGTTTCTTAATTTTAAGGTGGAGGGCAAAGAAAGTTTTTAAACTTTAGTTTTTGGATTTACTAAATAATCATTATTATTGTTAAATACAGACATCATTAACAACCCCCCTACTGCACTGTTTGTCATCTAAGATCTTGCATATTGCATGAGGGGTTTTGCCAAAATGATAATACAGGGCATCAACACATATATATCAATAACACTTTTTTTAAGTGACCATGTTTGCAAATTAGCACCTAAGCACCCATTCCTGTTGAGAGCTCAATTTGCATTAGTGCATTATACTGTGCTCTGAGTGATTTATTCACACAGAAATGGGGCTGTTCCTGTTATTATGGGACACACAAAAAAACTGATGGGATTTACTGCACCTATTCTGAGACTTCCAAATAAGACCAAGGTGATCAAGAATAGAAAGGTAAGGCCAGACACCAGCAAGAGATGTGCGTGTTGTGACTAATTGAGAACTTCTACGTGGAGGCCCTGAAGAAATTAAGGGGCCTGGATGTTCACACCTGGCTCCTGCGAGGCAGATGGGGCCGCTGTGAAGATGGTGCTTGGAACATGTTCTGGTGGGAGGAACAGCATAGGAAAGATGCAGAGCTTGAGGGAATGGCAAAAGGGCCAATGCTCCAACCAAAGGGATAACCTGCAATGGCTACTCAGAATGGAAGAACTCAAGCCAACCTAAGACCAGCAGTGAGAAAAGCTCCATTCTGAGGTCCTGCACCTAATTTATTGTGCCAACCTATCACCCATCATGCATGGAGAAGTTCCTTCAGCCTATCATGTCCTCGATGGGATACTTAAAAGGGGAAAGCCTGGTACAGCAAAACAGAATGAACATAGTGTTGTGAAAAAATCTATGCTGTGAACCTAAGGAACATCAAGCAAAACCCAAAATAATACAATTTAGCTAGTTAGATACTGTCCGGGGGTTTCCAAATGCCAGTTTTGGAAGTTAGGCTACAAAGCATTCTCAGAAAATCCACATGAAGACTGAAAGTAGGGATTCCCAAGATAGATTCTCAGGCTTCTTTCCCCCAGTGGAGAATGGCAAGATGGATACAGACCCCCAATACTCTGCGATCATCAAACTCTTGTTAGCGTTTTCAGTGGAAGGGGAAGAGTTTGGGACATGAGTAATGCTAATAAATTAAAATAGATTTGTCTTATTTCTCTGATATAGGCCTGCAAATCAGTAATCTAACATTAACAAACTAAAGTATCCAGGTAGCAGGGTTTTGCCTTCTGAACCAAATTAACAGATGCAAAAGACAAAATTTCCTGCTTTTCAGAGGTATGATTCAGCTCCAGTTGCTGCAAGATGGACACATCTTAACATGCTGTCATCTCTTTAGGTACAATATTAGGGCAAAGCATTTAAACAAACTGTGTCCTGGAAACTAAAGATTTGAACTTATTACTGACACAGAGGAAAGTCATAGCAGGCTTTTTCAACTAAAAATAGTACCACCAATGCAGGAGAAGGTACAGCTCCATGGTCACCAGAGCCCATCAGGGTCCAACCATCCCACCCTCCTCCCATTTACCCCTATCCTCAAACTTAACTTGTTCCAACATGACTACTGGATTGTCGGCCATCACAAAGGCATTTCAGGCTGCAAGAGAAGAAGAGAAGGACAACGGGCACTTCTGCCACATGAGTAACTCCATTTAAGCAGCCAGTCTTAAAGATTCCACACAGCACTCTCACTTATAGCTCATCTGTCAGAATAGTCACATGGTTCTGGTTGCAAAGCAACCTGGGAATGTAGTCTTTCTGCTTGAGTCATTACCATCCCCATAAAATCAGAGTTCTGCTGTATGAAGAGGACTCTCAGATGACAACTGTTATAAGATAAAAGGAGCTAATATGAGTAAAATGTTTGGTGCAGTGCCTGATATATAGTAAACCCTGAATAAAAGATGAGAGTAGCATAGGAAGGGAATAAAATATCTTCTCCTCACTTTTGAGTTATTATATAACTGGTTGGTCTTTGTGACATTAACACAGTGTTCCCCAAACCCTGGTCATCTATATACCATCTTTGTGATTTTTCCCATATTGATATACTACCTGTGTCATTATTTAAATTTTTCTTTAAATCAAGTCAATTTTTACTTAACTATTTAGGTATACTATCTCCGTAAATAGGAAATCAATATGCCTCTAATACAATAAAAATTATCACTATTAAAATGAAAGTATTCATTTTGGATAGGACCAAAAACTATTTCATATGCCACATTTTAGAAAACGTTTCTCTGTTGAATGCCCTGGAGTAAATGACTTTTGTGATTGATTACCTCATGTTGGCTCTGGTCATTAATCAATCTCTGCTGCCATTTATTTGCTTCATCTAACACTGTACGATGGAGATGATTCTTTAAATATCTTTAGTAATTAGCAAAACTGGCATTTTCTTTAGGTTCAACCAACCTTTAATGAGAATTGATGACAAGAAGGATGTGGTTATGGGACTTTCCAGAAAGCTGACACATTCCACAGCTTTTTATTTTCTTTTTCAAGATCCAGACAGAATCGTATTGAGAGCTAATGATTGAACACATTGTCAACTCAACTATGTCTTCCATTTCTTTTCTTTCCTTTTTGGTCTCTGATTTATCTGTATGTAACTTTCCCCACCAAACTCCCTGACACAGCATTTAGTGTCCTCCATGATGCCTCCCTGCGGGCCTCTGCACACCCTAAAGTTCTTTTCCCCATAGTCTGAGCATGAGCAATTCTGACAATTTCAAGCTGCTGTTGACATCATGGTTACCTCAGATATAAACTGGCAACTTTGCCTCCTATCCCTGTTAACAGCTAACCCTGTCATGAGGGCAAAATAAGGCCACTTTTGAAAGTTGTTGGCAAAACAAGAAGGGCTACACAACAAAAGATAGCACCATCTAAGTCAGCTACCTTCATGCTGAAGTGATCGTGAGGATGGACTCCACACCCAGAGGACTTGGCTCACGACTGTTTATATGCTGCATGACCTTGAGGAAGCACTGCACCTCTCTGTGTCTCAGTTTCTTCCTCTGTAAAACAAAGATAGCATACAACACCACACAAGGTGGTGTGAAGAGTCAGTGGGTTAATACGGATAAAGCACCTAGAACACCTGGGACATACTTAGCTCTCAAAACATGTTAATTATTATTATTATTACCATCTGCAAAGCCTATCATTGAGTCTCTGGGTCCAGAGATTCATAGAATTGAATTCTGTGGAAAAGTAAGGAATTTTATTTGTCTTCCTGCTACTACCTTTTAGAAAAGGATCCCAGGGAGCAAAACTCCTTCCCACGGTCATCCCAGTGAGCTCTAGATTCAGGCAAATGTGATTTCAAATCCCAGCCCCATGACTCACTAGTGATACACGGTTAGGATACGTTGCTGTCCCATGTGCCAAGAAAATGGCGTTTCTTTATCCATGTCCCTACCAGACCTGCTCTTTCACACAAGAAAGAGCACAAGACCTGGGTATTGGGAAACAAGCAAACAAAAGACACACCCTAGATTCAGTCTATTCCAGCAAACCTACACACATGCAGTACTTTAAAATTCATTAGATGAGGTTCACCTTATCACCCTCCCTCCCAAGATGTTGAACAGGAATATGGGAGGCAGATTTATGTAAACTTGGAGAAGCAAGTACCTCCTAAAATTGTGTATACCTAAGCACCTCATGGCCATCACACTAGCCCCAGCCCTAGGGCAAGAGTACTCTGGTCTCATATTGACTTTGGGTATAAGCCAGCCACTTGGGGATCTCATAGTTGTTAGCAGTTCTATCCCTTGAGCATCCTGCTACTGTTGAAATCAGTGCCTGATGCATCTGTGTCTGGTCTCTATCGATGATAACCTAGAGAGATCCTCACTGCAGCTCTTGCTAAAGCTGCTAGTCCCGGTCACATCTTCCCATCCAGATTTTAGAAGTGGGCAGTCCACCAGCATCCTCCTTCATGCAGGTTGATGTCCCTCAGACCACTAATGACAGGAAGCACTCTCAGAAACATGTGGGAATGTCAGGGGTCCCTTCACACCACAAGGACACTGAAGGTGACTTAGAAAGCTATCTTTGGCCTTCTGTTTGCCTAACCATGCTGTGTTGCCAAGCTTTCCTTGATATGGCTCTCCCTCAGTTTGGAGCCAGGCAGCCTGAAGGCAATCTCTGCCCAGAGCCCCATATTCACCTTGAGTCCAAAGCCCTTGACCTGGTCACCTCCTCCACTAAGTCCACCCACCCCTGCTCCATCCGACCCAAAGCCCATAGTGGAGAGATTGGGACCCACATGCCCAGCTCTTGCCACTTCTCCTCATAAAAGCCCTGGTCAGAGGAGCAGGATCCTACTATTCTCATCATCACACTTTGCCATATCCTCATCCCAACATGGAGCAGGATGCCAAACAACCTAGCCAACAGGTCGAAGAGGTTTCTTCTCCACTCCATGAAAGAAACTATGACCTAAACCTTCCAAGTTGTCCTCTTGATATGCTAAAAATAAATTAAAAATAAATAAATGTCCTATCCTCTTCTCTCCCTACACCCCCTCCTTCTAAAACCTGGCTTTTAATCTTACTGCCTTGTCCCAAAATCTTATGCTAAGTATCAGAAGCTGATTAACTTATTCTATTACCTTTGCATTTCTGCTATAATGCTCCTTATACCGCCACCTCAACCTGAAGTAGATGAGTCACTCAGGACTTAGCTGGGGAGTCAGCAAACTATATGGAAGTGACAAAGAAGAAAGTGCACTTAATAATTTTTCAAAATATTATCCATGTTGCATTTATTGCCTTGGGCAAGTTTCATAATTTCTTGACCTTCAGTTTCAGTATCTAGAGAAAAAAATTATCATGGTTTAAACCATAGGGTAATTGGGATGATTAAAATTTTATGTATGTGCAGAGACACATGAGCAAATAGTCATACTGGCATTCATAATAATCTCAAACTGGAAAAATTCCAAATGCCCATCAATTTGTGAAAGGACAAACAAAAAGTTGTATAACTACATAATAAAATACTATTTGGTAATAAAAATGAATGGAAAGCTGGCACTTGGTACTACATGGGTGGATCTAAAAAACTTAGGCTACGTGAAAGAAGCTAGACTGAAAAGACTACATACTGTATAATTCTATTTATATGCAATATCCAGAAAAGGCAAATCCATAGAGACAGAAAGTAAAGCAGTCCAGGGCTGGGAGTGGAGATGAAATTGATTACAACCAGGCACCAGAGAAGAACTTGGAGTGATAGCGGTGTTCTAAAACAGGACCGTGATACAGTACTCACGTCTATATTTTACTCAAATCACTGAACTGTACATTCACACTGACTAAATGTTATGATATATAATTATACCTCGATGAAGTTGTTCTTAAGTGTTTCTGTATGTGTGTGGAGCCACACACAAGGCCTGACACAAAATCATCACTTAACAGATATTGATCACAACTGTTATCATGTTATTGAAATGCTTATTATTGCTATTAAACTCTCATTTCCCAAAAAAATAAAAAATAAAAAATAAATAAACTCTCATTTCCCATCACTTCCATGGCTATTGCCCCTAAAATAACTTGAGAGCTATTTATGTCTGGAAGATCATCTGCTTACTTAAAATGCCTATTATCAAAATCTTTGTATGTTCACAAATTCCAAGAGCTGCAACAGAAGGCCAACAAATGTCCTCATGATTTTATTGTCCTTGAAAATAAAAGGCAAACACACATTGTTAGAGTATTATTAGAATTCCCAACCGCTCTTTTTGCCTGTTGTGAAAGTCAATTTTCCAAATCACAATACTTGAGACTATAAATGAATAAATAAATAAAAACTAAGGCATTTAGCACACCTGCTTCAATCAGGTGCTGCAACCTTTTTATAGAATGTTAATATTTTTACCCTTCCCTTTAGTTTTTATAATGGATGCTCCTTCCTCAATGTTTAAAAGCATAACTACATCACCTACGTAGAGCTTGTAACCATTTGTTGCTATTCATAAGGTAATGTCTCTTTCAGCAGAAAAAGAAATCTGAGGCACGCATGCCCCTCTCATTAGCCAGGTACTCAGGCACATCTTTATGCTTTTTCCTTAAGGAATCTTTTTTGTTTTACTTTTGCTATGATTGACCAATCTACATTCTCCAGGGTTCAAAGACTCTTTGGCTTCATCCTCATTTGGCCTGTTTCCAAAATCCATTCCTTTGGCCTCCCCAAATTGGTCTTTGCCATATAGCCAGCCAGGTCCCTAAATTCCCAGTCCCCCTATCCACACACATTCTCTTTCTCACCACATGCCAATGAGATTTTACTCCCACCTTCAACCCAACCACAACTGCCTTCACCCCTCCAAGTCCTCAGTGACCTGGCTTCAGACTCCTGTCTCTGTCCTTCCAGCTCTATCCTTTAACTCAACACTCAGGACAACTTACCCTCTATTACCTGGCATGCATTTATTTTAGAATAAATGGCAGTATTTTTCTCCAGCATAAATTTGGTTATAAATGTCTCAAAGAAAAAGATCAGTGCTTCTATTTCTTTGAGAGTCCTCTGTCTCTCTCTTTCTCTTTCGGTCTCCCTCAGAGGTGAATTTCTCTAGCTCCATGGTTCTCAAAGCCTGGTCCCTGCCATTGGTGTCTCCTGTAAACTTGATAATAATGCAAAATCTCAGGCCCTACCCCAGACCAACTGAATCTGAAATTCTGAAGACAGAGGCCAGCAATTCACAGTTTCACAAGCCCTCCAGGTGACTCTAATGCACATTTAAACTGAAGTACCACTGCCCTCAAACAAGTGCCTGTATAATGCAACACTACTGTAATTGAGATCAATGGGCTACACACTTTGAAATCCTCACTATGTTACCGTATTTCTAAATTGTCAGCCACCCCATTAAAAAGACCTCTGTCGCCCTTCAGACATTTTGCCTTTACTGTAGCCAGACAACCACATTATGAGGATTAAAGCAAATCAACTGGTTAACTTCTGAGTTTCCAGAGCTGAGCTGACTTTATTACTGATCATCATCAGAGATGCTGATGGAAATAAAAAAGGCCTTTGGTGAGAACCATCTTGGCTTGTGTTCCATTGAAAACAAAGATGGGAGACATTCACCTTTGACAGGTTGAGGAGGATCAGTATAACAGGAAAGATCATTTGTAGCAAAGCTTTGACCAGGACTTAGAAAGTATAGCGCAATGATTTAAAAATCTCTTTAGTTAGGAGCACCTAGGTGGTTCAGTTGGTCAAGTATCTACCTTTGGCTCAGGTCATGATCCCAGGGTGCTGGGATCGAGCCCCTCATCAGGCTCTCTGCTCAATGGGGAGCCTCTCCCTCTCCCTCTGCCTGCTGCTCTGCCTACTTGTGGTGTGTGTGTGTGTGTGTGTGTGTGTGTGTGTGTCTGTCTGTCAAGTATTTTTTTTAATTTTTTTTTAATTTCCTTATTAAAAAAAAGTGGAGAATAGGCAGTGGCTTTCAAACAGCAGACATGATGGGTATATTAGCAGACTACAAAGGTGTATTAATCTTAATTCTTAAAAACTCCTTTTAAGTTATTGCTCTTTTTTTCACATTTGGAACTTCTAAGAAGATGTCCCTTTTTCTGTAGTCTGAAAACAATACACTTAAAAAGTCTTTGAAAAAGAACATAAGAGTGGAAGTAAAAAACATTTGCCTTGATAAGGCCAGTTTTTACAGATAATAGAGTGGAAGAAGATTGGGATTCATGTGAATGAAAACTATAAATACTTACTGATTGAGCACTGCATGTACATAATGCTCTCTGCTAAGAGGTGATCACCACCTCTACCATCAATTCACCATCATTCCTCCATGGATCTGCTGCAAGAGCCTCCTAACAGCCTTACCTGCTTCCATTATTGCATATAGCAATGGAGAGACTTCTTAAACATGGATCAGTCACCACACTCCCCATCCAGCACCCCACTCCCAAGGTTGCCATCACACTCAAAGTCCAGAATCCTACCCTTAACATGCTCCACCTATGTAGCCTGTGCTCTTCCTACAAGACCTCTAAACTCTTGTCCTACCTCCTCCTCTGACCTTCTTCCCTCCACTCCACCCCTCTTGTCTTACTGCTGTCATTTAAACATATTGAACACACTCTTACTTCAGGGCCTTTGCATCCGCTGTTCCCTCTACCTGGAACTCTCTTCCCCCCATAACAAAGTGGCTGCTTTCCGCGCTTCCTTCAGTCTCTATTCAAATGTCACCACAGCAGAGAAGCCACCTACAGAAAAGAGCACAGACATCCCTCTCTTCATTCTCTATCCTTATTCCTCTGTTTTTTCTCCTACCTGATGTATTATATTCTAATTTTTTAGCCTCATTCTTCTTGAGAATACTAGCCCCATACAAGCAGAGATTCTGTTTTGTTCACTTCTATATCCTCATCCTATGGTGCCTGGCACACAGTAGGTCCTCAGTAAATATTTGTTGGATGAAATAGTTGTTAGATTGATGAGGGACTACTAGGTGCTAAGGATACAAAAAGATAAACTACAGATTCCTGCCCCCAATGAGCTCACAATCAGGTTCATATTTATGTCCTTTCTCCTCTTGAAGACATTAAAATTGGTGGCGTATGCCAGTTCTGCAACATATCTGCTTCTCATGTTCACATTAGGAAAATGTGCAAACATATTAGAACCCAAATTGTTTCTATAAACCATTTGGTAAATCAAATTCATAAGGACAATTGGTTTAAAATTCTGCCTCCCGAAAAACCAATCTGTCACTATTCACTAGAAATAGCCACATTACTTCACTCTGTCTGATGGTAGAGCCAGGTATCTAGAAGTTCTTAATAACTGGTGAGTGACTTTGTTTGAATGTTAGTCCCAAGGAAACAGGAATGATGCACCTTTAAATGCCTCTAAGTGCAGGAAGGTCAACAAGATTTATGGTGTACCTAACGTGTAAAATACTTCACTTCATAAGTGATTCCCCAGGGAGTTGGAGAATCCTCAATAACCTTTCTTCCATGAAAGCAAGCAAAATAATCGTTACTATTAGAAATGCAGTTTCCTCATTAAGTCAGAGTAGTATGTCATGAGATTGACGTAAGCAATATTTTTCCCCTCTTCTGCCTTGTTTTAATGAAGGTAACATTATGAAGACATTTTCTCTCACTTTAACCAGTTGTGGAATAAAATGATTTTTTTCTTCCAAGTTTTTGTTTAAATTCTAACTAGTGAATCACTAAATCCTACACCTAAAACTAATACTATGCTGTATGTTAACAAACTGGAGTAAAATGATTTTAATAACACTCACCCTCCAGATAAACCTCACTTTTGGATTATTTGTTCCCTTGGTTACTGTATTTTTATATAGTAGAATCATGAAATAACAGCTTTTAGCACAAACTAGGATGTATTGGTGAAACATTAATCAATCATTGCATAGCAATGCCCTTGCGGAACCTAACTCAGGACATGGTTTTCAAAGGTCTTCAATGAAAATATATCCAAAGATTTTAAGTCCAATAAGTAAACATCTAACAGGAGAAATTCTTAGACTCGAAAATATAAAATATCACAAAGGTTGAAATCTGAGCCTTTGTGAATTGACTCCACATGGGTTGGTATCCCATCTCTGCATATGCCCTAAGTAAGGGGGTGACCTCTCTGCAGGGGTTCCCATCTCTCTGGGAGGAGGATATTCATTGGAAAATTCTCCCATGCCAGGCCCGGCATGTGGGGATTTCTAGTGAGAATCAGTCCTCTGCTATTCCAAAAAAACACCTGGAAGGGACTGATTTGGTTTCAAAGTTCCCTGTGGACCAATAACAACAAGCCTCTTGCCATTAGCCTGGCAGTAAAGACTGGTCCAATAAAAAGTTTTGCTCCATTACATCCAATTTTCATGCCTCAGAATCAGAAGCTTGAAGGCTGGTTGGTGATATATCCCCTTTCCACAGATGGCTCTTACAGAGGGCTCTACTACATACCCAGTCCTGATGGGTTCAACTGTAGAGAAGTACCAGTGTTCAAAGTCTGGACATTAAAGCTCCACTCAAGCTATATGGAAAATCAGAAACTCTAGCAAGCACTGGGGGGCCTGGCCTAAGGTTATTCTGGTGCATAACTTTCTGTTCTGAGCAGTTCTGTTATGTAGTCTCCTGAGCTAAATAATAGATACCAGACCCTAGAACACAAGTCTGTCTACCAGCAAGCGCTTCAAAGAAGGAGGGTGTGGAGTTTTATTAGCCAGAACTTACCAAGATATGGACTAGTGACATTGAAAGAGAGGAATGGATAGAGGAATGGGGAGATGTCTTTAGGTAACAGAGAATGACAAGCTTCGGCTGACATGTCAGAGAATTCAGGCAGCTTAAGAATCTAAGATCTCTCAAATTCCCTTGAGTATAAAGAAAAAAGTAAACAAGATGCAAAGATACCCTAAATATGAAGAAAGATAGAGGTTACAGGTTCCTAGAGATACCAGGTTAGGGGTCTCGGGAGCCTCTTCTCCAGTAATAGTTTAATGCTCAGGTTGGCTGTTATTCTGAATGACTTGTTGGTAATATTTCTAAATTTATGAAATGTATTTATTTATAAGATCTGGGGACTAAATAAATAACAGCAAATAACATTAGAGAAAAGACTTTAAAAATACTAGAGGACACATCAGGGGAAAGACTTTACAGAAACCAAAGTTTTTATGGACATAAACACCCCAGGGGGAGTTGCTGGCCTAACAGATTATGATTATAGGAATACCACCTACCCCCAGTAGTTCCCCAATAGTTCCCTATTGCAGCAGCACGAAATCAATTCGTGTGAGATTGGTCTTTGTCTTATAGATTCATCCATTATGAAATATTTTATCTATTTACTCAGAGACATTTGCCTTATTAGCCTAGGGCCCTCAGTGAAAGTGAATGGAGGTGCTCAGCCACAGTTAGCATGTGGGTTCTGGACTTGGATGAGCCTCAATGTGGACTTCAGCTCTACCACTCATGAGCTGAGGGCCCAGACAAGTTCCTAACCCTCCAAACCTGTAAACCGTGTGTCACAGTGCCTGGAGCAGCATCACCCAAGATGCCATTGAAAGAGAAGGGGCAATAGGAAGGGCTTGATGGAGCTGAACAACAGACAAGTCAAGCAAGAAACATCATCTCCCAGTGGAAAGAGGAATTTGGAATTCAGACAGATTGAAGACGTTTTTAGGTCCAACCATGGCAGGAAGATTCTGAATCTGTGTCTCATTCATCTTTTTCCTATGCATTTCCAAAAGTTAGCTAAGGGAAATGGCTCAGCATATCTTGCTCAAACTGAACTGGATTTGCAAACAAGGCAAGACTTAAGACTTACATCTATGAGTATTTCATCCCACTCGAATACCTACATCTGTTGTTTTTCATTTTCAACACTAAATGGAATATTTAAGGGCTGATTTATTCTCTTATTTATTTCACATGGCTAAGAATGGTGTGTGAAAATGGCTAAATATTTTTTAATTACCGTTAAGTAGTTTCCATGTGTCTACAAAACATCTGCATCCCACGCTGCAGGGGAAAAGAAAGAAAAAGAGGAGATCCCCACTTTTAAGAGGGGGAAAATCTAAATAGGCACATAAAGCATCCAAAAATCTGGAAGGAGTGATGTGGCCTTTTACAAAGAAAAGCAACAATAATGTACTGTTTTAAAACAGACAAAATATCTCTTTAAAAAGCTCGCTTTTAAAAAAAGGTCAGAGAAGTTTAAGGTTTACTCAAGTGTAAATGTCAATTGGAATAAGTGATACCTGTGAGAAAATGGGGAGACCACTGACCTTTTATCCAAAAGAAGGCTAGAAATGATGTCTAAGAAGGGTGAAGGGAGGGAAAATATTGTAAAGATTTTGAACAGAGAAAGAAGCAAGAATGAAGTAAAATTTAATTAAAATAAAAAGTTCCACACACAAGATGCTTTTAGTTGCTAAGCCATAACCAATCTGGTTAGACTTTTTAAAAGATGATATATTAAGTTATTAACTGATCCAACTGCAGGGGAAGTTTTACTCAAGTCTCATTGTGGTGCCAGACAACCTCTTTTAACCTCAGAACAGAGCTTCATCCTCAGACATACTGATCCCTGGTAGTCCCAGAAACTTCCATGTTCACACTTAAAAAAATCTGCTCACTGATGTAACTTAACCAAAATCCTTTAGTTTTCTCTTGATTAGTTTGATCTGGTTTATTTGCCCATCCCAGAGCCAAGTGCTGTGACCCAGAGTGGGGGGTGGGGAAAGGACATGCTGATTGGCTTATGCCCTTCGGAGCCTGTCCTTGGAGCTGAGAGGTCCATCCCACCCAAACCACATGGCTTGGCATACTGTGATCCATAGCAAGAAGATGGAATCAGAGAAAAGGACACAAGGTAAGCCACAAAAAGATATCCCCTTCACAAAAGAACTAGGTTTCTGTTTGAAAACAAGCATCATGCCTATGACTAAGCCACCCTTTCTTCAAAAGTTTGAAATGAAGTAATTTGCCCTCTTTTTTTAAAAAGATCTTTTTTTTATTTATTCATGAGAGACACCACGAGAGGGGCAGGCAGAGTGAAAAGCAGGCTCCTCGGTGAGAGCCCGATGGGGGACTCAATCCCCTGACTGATCCCTCCCTGAGCAGAAGGCAGATGCTCAACCACTGAGCCACCCGCATCCCAAACTAACCTGCCTTCTTAAGAGAAGAGCATACAAGCATCCTTGTGAACCTCATAAACTTATCACAACCCTATTTATCATCTAAAGAAATAGTATATATAAATAAGCACCATGAAATCAGCTTAAAGTGAAAAATCTTTATTTATTAAGTTGATGAGAAAAGGTGTTATTTTCTTAAATATTCAATATCACTAATCTAGACCAGTTTATAAAATTTTTCATAATCAGCATCTTACATGCTTTTCCAGCTTTATCTTCTTCACATTCTGTGCTCACCCCATTCTTTCTGTACAGTCAACATTTTTACCAGGATTTTCACAATTTCCTCCATCACAATTTTTACATATCTGTACAAAAATGTAGGTTATTTTTTTAAATTCCATTTTACCTCTATTATTGGCTTACTAAATATACCTTTTGTTATATTTTTAGTTGTTTCCCTAGGATTTATCAGCCTACCTTCAAATATGATGTGACTTCATGTAGAGTATAAGAACTCTACAATCCTATACCTCCAATTCCTCCCTCCCATAATTTATGATGCCACTGGTGTACATTTTACCTTTATAGACACCACACCCCAAAATACATCATTACCATTTGTGCTTTAGACAGTTATCTTTCAGAGTCTTTTAAAAATAAGAATAAAATCCCCTTCTATTTATCTTCATTTTTTACCATTTTTAGAGCTCTTTATTTCTTTGCCTACATCCATGTTTCTGTCTGATGTCATGTTACCTATGCCTGAAGACCTTTCTTTATTTCTTCTATCACAGGACCACTGGCAATAAATTCCCTCAGCTTTTGTTTACCTGAACCATTTCTCTACTTTACCTTCAATCTTGAAAGATCTTTTCACTGGGTATAAAATTTTGTGTGGCCATGGTTGTTGTTTTTTTTTTTTTCCTTTCAGTAATTTAAAGACATTACTTTATTGCCCACTGACTTGCATATCTTCTGAAAGAAGTCAGCTGTAATTCTTATCTTTATTCCCATCAATGTGTCTTTTTCTATAGGTTTTTTCATTTTTTTTTTATTTTTATTTTTTTTTTATTGGTGTTCAATTTACTAACATACAGAATAATACCCAGTGCCCGTCACCCATTCACTCCCACCCCCCGCCCTCCTCCCCTTCTACCACCCCTAGTTCGTTTCCCAGAGTTAGCAGTCTTTACGTTCTGTCTCCCTTTCTGATATTTCCCACCCATTTCTTCTCCCTTCCCTTATTTTCCCTTTCACTATTATTTATATTCCCCAAATGAATGAGAACATATAATGTTTGTCCTTCTCCGACTGACTTACTTCACTCAGCATAATACCCTCCAGTTCCATCCACGTTGAAGCAAATGGTGGGTATTTGTCATTTCTAATAGCTGAGTAATATTCCATTGTATACATAAACCACATCTTCTTTATCCATTCATCTTTCGTTGGACACCGAGGCTCCTTCCACAGTTTGGCTATAGTGGCCATTGCTGCTAGAAACATCGGGGTGCAGGTGTCCCGGCGTTTCATTGCATTTGTATCTTTGGGGTAAATCCCCAGCAGTGCAATTGCTGGGTCGTAGGGCAGGTATATTTTTAACTGTTTGAGGAACCTCCACACAGTTTTCCAGAGTGGCTGCACCAGTTCACATTCCCACCAACAGTGTAAGAGGGTTCCCTTTTCTCCGCATCCTCTCCAACATTTGTTGTTTCCTGCCTTGTTAATTTGCCCCATTCTCACTGGTGTGAGGTGGGATCTCATTGTAGTTTTGATTTGTATTTCCCTGATGGCAAGTGATGCAGAGCATTTTCTCATATGCATGTTGGCCATGTCTATGTCTTCCTCTGTGAGATTTCTGTTCATGTCTTTTGCCCATTTCATGATTGGATTGTTTGTTTCTTTGCTGTTGAGTTTAATAAGTTCTTTATAGATCGTGGAAACTAGCCCTTTATCTGATAGGTC
Organism: Canis aureus; assembly: GCF_053574225.1. Lineage (NCBI taxonomy): Eukaryota > Metazoa > Chordata > Mammalia > Carnivora > Canidae > Canis > Canis aureus. The sequence goes on from NC_135614.1 coordinate 56,517,129, forward strand.
ATTTGCAAATATCTTCTCCCATTCTGTAGGTTGTCTTTGAGTTTTGTTGACTGTATCCTTCGCTGTGCAAAAGCTTCTTATCTTGATGAAGTCCCAATAGTTCATTTTTGCTTTTGTTTCTTTTGCCTTTGTGGATGTATCTTGCAAGAAGTTACTATGGCCGAGTTCAAAAAGGGTGTTGCCTGTGTTCTTCTCTAGGATTTTGATGGAATCTTGTCTCACATTTAGATCTTTCATCCATTTTGAGTTTATCTTTGTGTATGGTGAAAGAGAGTGGTCTAGTTTCATTCTTCTGCATGTGGATGTCCAATTTTCCCAGCACCATTTATTGAAGAGACTGTCTTTCTTCCAATGGATAGTCTTTCCTCCTTTATCGAATATTAGTTGCCCATAAAGTTCAGGGTCCACTTCTGGATTCTCTATTCTGTTCCACTGATCTATGTGTCTGTTTTTGTGCCAGTACCACACTGTCTTGATGACCACAGCTTTGTAGTACAACCTGAAATCTGGCATTGTGATGCCCCCAGATATGGTTTTCTTTTTTAAAATTCCCCTGGCTATTCGGGGTCTTTTCTGATTCCACACAAATCTTAAAATAACCTTACACATAAAGGAGCTAGAGAAAAAACAGCAAATAGATCCTACACCCAAGAGAAGAAGGGAGTTAATAAAGATTCGAGCAGAACTCAACGAAATCGAGACCAGAAGAACTGTGGAACAGATCAACAGAACCAGGAGTTGGTTCTTTGAAAGAATTAATAAGATAGATAAACCATTAGCCAGCCTTATTAAAAAGAAGAGAGAGAAGACTCAAATTAATAAAATCATGAATGAGAAAGGAGAGATCACTACCAACACCAAGGAAATACAAACGATTTTAAAAACATATTATGAACAGCTATACGCCAATAAATTAGGCAATCTAGAAGAAATGGATGCATTCCTGGAAATCCACAAACTACCAAAACTGGAACAGGAAGAAATAGAAAACCTTAACAGGCCAATAACCAGGGAGGAAATTGAAGCAGTCATCAAAAACTTCCCAAGACACAAGAGTCCAGGGCCAGATGGCTTCCCAGGGGAATTTTATCAAACGTTTAAAGAAGAAACCATACCTATTCTACTGAAGCTGTTTGGAAAGATAGAAAGAGATGGAGTACTTCCAAATTCGTTCTATGAGGCCAGCATCACCTTAATTCCAAAACCAGACAAAGACCCCACCAAAAAGGAGAATTACAGACCAATATCCCTGATGAACATGGATGCAAAAATTCTCAACAAGATACTGGCCAATAGGATCCAACAATACATTAAGAAAATTATTCACCCTGACCAAGTAGGATTTATCCCTGGGACACAAGGCTGGTTCAACACCCGTAAAACAATCAATGTGATTCATCATATCAGCAAGAGAAAAACCAAGAACCATATGATCCTCTCATTAGATGCAGAGAAAGCATTTGACAAAACACAGCATCCATTTCTGATCAAAACTCTTCAGAGTGTAGGGATAGAGGGAACATTCCTCGACATCTTAAAAGCCATCTATGAAAAGCCCATAGCACATATCATTCTCAATGGGGAAGCACTGGGAGCCTTTCCCCTAAGATCAGGAACAAGACAGGGATGTCCACTCTCACCACTGCTATTCAACATAGTACTGGAAGTCCTAGCCTCAGCAATCTATAGGTTTTTTCAATATTTTCTTCTTATTATTAGTTTTCAGCAGTTTGTATGTGTATTTAGTTGTGTGGTTTTTTAATTATTCTCAATTTTTTAATCCTTCTGGGAGTTTTCTGAGTTTCTTAGATATATAATTTGGTATATTTACTTATTTCTGGAATATTCTCAAATTTTTCTTCTGTCCCATTCTCTCTCCATCACTTTCTTCCTAGTGTTCCAATTATAAAAACGCCAAATCATGCGATATTGTGTCACAACTCTTGGATGTTTTGTTATGTTTTTTTCTCATTGTGTTGCAGTTTGGATAATTCTTACTGACCTATTTTCAGTTCATTAATTCTCTCCTTCTCTGTGTCAAGTCTACTGATAAGCTGAACAAAAGAATTCTTTATCTCTGATGTGTGTGTGTGTGTGTTCGTGTGTGTTTCTGGCATTTCTATGTAACTCTTCCTTATAGATTTTATCTCTCCACTAAAATTCCCCATCTGTTCTCATATGTTATTTTGTCCACCTTTTTGACTAGATCCTTTAACATACTAATCACAATTACTTTAAAGTCTCTGACTGATAGTTCTAATATCTTGATCATCTCTGAGTCTGGTTCTGTTGATTGCCTTGTCTCTTGAAAATGGGTATATTTGTTTTTATAATTCCTGTTTTGTGTGTCTCATAATTTTTATTAAATAACAGATATTGTGTGTAGAGCTGCGAGATCAATATTATTTATACCTGGAAATGGTCATGCATCTGTTTTGGTCAGGCCATCAGTGTCAGGAATTGAGTCATTCTAGCAAATGTAATGTAACAGAGGCTAAAAATGTGCCCGTGCAGTTATACCTTATAGTTATACCTATATCTTTTGAGCCTCTGTTTTTTCCTCTAGCAATAATGGATCCTTAGCTATTTCAGAGGGTTACAGAGTGCTGCCCTTCCCCAGCAGTTTAAGTCTTTTGCTCTGTCAGGAGATAAAGCTTTGGGCAGGAGGGTAGGGTTATTTTTCTTAAGATTTTATTTATTTATTTATTACTGAGAGACACACAGGGAGAGGCAGAGACACAGGCTCTGCCACCGGAGAAGCAAACTCCTCACCGGAGCCTGATGCAGGATTCAATCCCAGGACTCCAGGATCATGACCTGAGCTGAAGGCAGATGCTCAACCACTGAGCCACCCAGGCACCCCATGGACAGCAAGATTTTTTTCCCTTCTCCAGTCTCCTCCTCTATACCTGCATGAATGAGGATGACTCTCTCTTGTCTCTTGCCCTGCCTCCAAACTCTCTTATGAATACCTGGTGAAGATGTATAGAAAAGAGCCTGAGAGAAGTACAAATCCCTCTTGTGCCCCAAGATCCCCACTTTCTCTTATTTTATGCTAGCCCCTACTCACCCTAAAAAAATGATTTGAATGCTATTTAATTTCTTTTTACCTATTTGTACAGCAGCCTCCCTTCTTCCTGTCACAGAGGAAACAGTCTACATGTCAAGTCTCCCGTTGGAGGAACCTTTTCCATCTCAGAATTTAGGTTGTTTGCTCTGTGACCTCAGCTCTTTAATAGGTCCAAAACCCAGTTATGATTTTGTAATCAGCTGAATTTTTCCCATTGTTATACTGGGAGTGATCCTGTTCCCAACTTTCTACATCCAAAGTGGAAGCATAAATCCTCTATGTTTGTGTACACTAATAATAAAAAAAAGCTAATATTTATTGCATATCTATGATGTGCCTAGCATAATACTATGGGATTTACATGAATTAGCTCATTTAATCCTCACCATTTTTACATTCATTTCCTAGTTTGGGAAACCAGGACACAGAACAGTTAACTTACTTGCCCAAGGTCTCACAGTTGCTAAATGGTAGAGACTGAATAGAAACCCAGTCAGTCTGATTCAAAAGTAGTGCTATGACTCTATATTGTTGCCTCTACCTTATGAGCTCCTTGAGGACAGAAAGAAATTCAATTCTTGTGTTTATTTTTCCAGAGTCTTTCACATTGTCTCATTCAAAAGAGGCATTCAGTCAATGTTTGTTGAATTAAAGGCCTTCCTCCTGCCCCTGAAAATCAAAGTGGGGTTTGGAGGTAATAACCTGGTGCGGGGCTAACCCATCTTGTTGTTCTCACCTTCCAGTCCCACACACAGGAACTGTATGTCATAATACATGATGATAAAAAGTCCCCAGTACCTTGAACAATCTCCTCCCCATGCTGAACAAGTCAATCCATGACAAGAAAGCAATGATTAATGGCTTCTCTGCCAAGTGATGTTTGCTTGATTAACAGGAAATATGATCCATATTTCATATAAGTTTCCCTAAACTTCAAACACAGAGACTAGAAGTTCATACTCTGTTCTATCTAGCTACAGCTTCACCCTATGTGTCTTTGCCCTCCTCTTATCCTGATTAAGCAATAAAAACTTAAAGGGCAAAATCTATAAATTGTACTTCTCCATATCCCATACAGTACCTAGTGCGAAGCTCTACAAATACCTGTTGAATGAAGGAATGAAAAAGATTAACTTCCACTGCTCCAATGTTGCAGCTCAAACAAACCATGTCAGAGTCACATCTTCTACTGAATGCTGGAAATTTTTAGGATATATATGATTCAAAGGCTTGGCACCAAACTATTTCAGAGATAAGTAGTTTTATCCAACATGGGTGAATGTCAGTTCTAAATCTTTGTACTTGATATTCTCTTTCTGATTCTTCAATCTAAAAGGACACTGGACTTCAGAAAATAAAATCTAGATTCTAGCCTAAGTTTTACCATTTACTAACATTAAAAAATAAAGGTAATGATATCTCAGAGGCTGAGTTGTTGTGAAAATAGAGTAAGTTAACAAATGCAAAAGCACCTCAGAAATTATAAAGTACTATATAAATGCCTGTTTCTTATAATCATTTTCTCTTGGGTCAATGCATTTAAATCCTATGCTTAATAATTGGAATAATAATAATAACCAGTTTTTATTTAAGGTTATAAGCTTCTAGGCTATAACATCATTTAACCTTCACACAAAATCTCTACATATTAGATCCATTATTATCTCCATTATATAAGGAAACACTGAGACTCAGAGAAGTTAAGGGACTGGGTTAAGGTCACATAGTAAGTTAAAGTGTCTGTATTCAAACCCACACAGTCTGGTTCCAGAAACCTCACTCCTTAGCACAGTACTCTGCTATCTCCTAAATAGAAAGCAGAGATTTTGTTAAATCTGGTTATGGAAAAGCTGGTTAGAGAGTGAAATCACAGGACACTTCATGGGTTCTATTCTTGACCATCATCTCTACCCTATCCCTAGATTATCTCTACTACCTTATTGCTTCAACCTTCACTTATGTGCAAATAGTATCCAAACTTCTATCATCCTGATCTCTATATCCAACTATCTGACCAACTAGTCAGTCATTCATTTATTCAGCCAATGCCCATCAAGCATCTTTGTGTCAGGCCTGAGCTAGGTGTTGAATGGAGCATAAAATAAATAAGAGACATGATCTCATGGAGTTTACGCAGAGTAGAGAAAGGCAAATAAATATATTTACTAATTGAAAAGTAATGCAAAAATTTCAGACAGTATTTATTATATTGCATGAATGTTTCAAGGGTGAGCATCCTGAAAGGGAGAGTCTGATGGAAGCTGTATTGCTTTTTCTAACATAGGTTCAAAAGTCAAAGCCACTCACTTTACTCTATTAATTAAAAGTGAGTAACTAAAGACCAACCCATATTCAAGAGGAGGGGAATTAAAGCCCATCTTTTGATGAGAGCCATGCCAAAGAATTTGTTAATATACTTTAAAACTATCATCCCAGTCATTTTTTTCCAACCTTCAGAAGGATATGAGAATCTCAGGTCCTCTAGTCCAATCTGGCAGCTTTAAGTAAAGCTGCTTTGACACCCCCATATAAATCTCAGCTATTCTTTAGAATTCTTTAGAATTCTAGGAAGATGGCTTTGTCCATTCTGCTCAATGTAACCTTTTGTCTTCCCTCTTCTGACCTCATAGCACCCACACTCCCATCATGACATTGCCTTAATGATTATTCCATATTTCAACCGATATCAAAATAGAACTTCTTCTGGTCTCATCTAGATCATTGGCTCCTAAAGAGTATTAAATATGTATTGCATATGATTTCTGAGTATCTTTCACAGTATTTTAATTGGAGCTATAGTCACAGAGCATGGAATAGAGAAAGGAAGGAAGGAATTTTTCTCTATTTTCTGAGAATACCTATTGCTCTAAGACCTAGTCTATTTTTTACACTATGAAACACACACACACACACACACACACACTGTGGATTGCTCTGTACGTTATATAGAATATCACATTCTCTGACACTTAGGAAGTCCTTAAAGATCACCTAAGGTTCAGCCACCTTATTTTTTCCTTGAGTTTTACAAACATTTTTTATTTGATTTACATAATAAACCCATGAGGAAGATACTATTATTATATGTTTCTCCCATGAGAAAAAGGAAACTAAGAGAAAGCTATCCCTGAATTTACCTCAGTCAGCAATGGGAGCTCAAATATGGGTCTTCCTGCACCTAAATTAGGGGAGTTCATCAATGAGAAATCTCAGAGACTTGTCCAAGATGAGGATTAAATTCCCAATTCCCAATACAATGTTATACTCAGATAAATGAGAGAAAACTCTTTTCTTACTAAATTCAAAATTAGAATCAGTTCGCTCTCAACCTAAAATTTCAGATCATATATTTTATCTTCATTTTTTCCCTTCTTGGGTCCGAATTCAAATAAGTGGGAAAAGGTGAAAGGGCAAAAAGAATCATAGAAAGAGGGAGCTCTGATAATACAACATCTTGCCACATGAAAAGGTCAAATGATTCTGTTTCAGTCTGTAATAGGCTGCAATTTGAGCAACCCCAGCCATGAAATACCGGGCAATTTCCTGACCTTTTTAGCTGTGGCTGCAAGTGCTTTGATTCTTGGGGCATTCTATATCTATATTTAAAACTAACTAAAAAGACTGTTTCTCAAAACTCCACTCTCATGATATAAAATATAACCTACAGGCATGATGGACAATGGTTGTTGGTGGTTTAACTTGTTTGCTAAGCTTCATTTTGGTTGCCAATTATCCAAATGTCCTTCCTACCACTGAAGATATCGCATCTTAAGAATCTTGGTGGGACCATTTGCTTCAACGTGGATAGAACTGGAGGGTATTATGCTGAGGGGAGTAAGTCAATTGGAGAAGGACAAACATTATATGGTCTCACTCATTCAGGGAATATAAAAAAAATAGTAAAAGGGATTATAGGGGAAAGGAGAGAAAATGAGTGGGAAATATCAGTAAGGGTGACAGTACATGAGAGACTCCTAACTCTGGGAAACAAACAAGGGGTAGTGGAAGGGGAGGTGGGTGGGTGGATGGGTGACGGGCACTGAGGGGGGCACATGATGGGATGAGCACTGGGTGCTTTGCTATATGTTGGCAAATCAAACTCCAATAAAAAATATTTAAAAAAAGAAAAATATATACATATAATTTTTCAGTAAAATCTCTTCATACAGATAAAAAAAAAAGAATCTTGGTGGGAGGCGGCATCCACCTCCTACCACAGAAGCTGAAAAGACAAGACATTCCCCTCCCGGTGTCCCTTGCAACTAGGGCATAAAACCTGGGCATGATCAATCAGATGCCTCCACCCTGGAACAGAAGAGAGCAGGAACAGAGGAGAATCTGTTCTGGAAATGGGAGCAACAATAGCAGCAGAAGCTTCCAATTTCCAAAGACATCAGAGGCAGAGCATAGTATCCTCTGCCCATTGCCGATGACAGTGCAAGCCATGGCATCCAATATTCTACAGAGGGAACGGCATTGTCTTCACAAACTGGTTCTAAACATGATTTTGGCAGTGGTTGTAGCTGCTGCATTATCCATTGCTTTTGCCCATATTCTGAGCTTGGATCTCCAACCTTCCCAGGGATTCTTTGACCAAACCTGTATCACTTTAATAAACTCCTTTCCTGTTTAAGTCATCCAAAGACATTTTCTTTTGCTTGCAACTAATACATCAAGGAATAAAACTAAAATGTAACAAAAATATGAGGGGCTGGGTGAGGTAGAATTTCTTTTAAAATTATATTCAAATGTTCTTGATGAAAAATTTCACTCAAAATGACTCCTGTACAAAGGAGTCAATACCTCAGGCTATTATCACATTTTCACAATTTGAAAAACAGGATCAAGATCTAGACTGGTTTCCCACTCATATCCAGGTCTCCCTCTAGATAATCTCCATTTGTGTCAAGGACACTATCAATTTCCTCATCATTCATGCCTGAAAGCCCCACAACTGTCCCCATCTTTCTATTTTCCTTAATAATGACTTCTCTCAGTTCTCTTCCTGCCTTCATACTCCCAGTGGCCAAACTTAATAGAGACAATTATCACCCTTACATGAGTTATTGCTATAATTTTTTAACTGTCCTACCTGTCTCCAATGTGTTCCATGCCAAATTAATTTTCTCAAGACATTGTGCCTCATCACTCTCCAGATCAAAATCCTCAATAGCTTACCACTATCTACAGGATAAAATCCAAACTGTTCACCATGACATATGAGACTCTTCATGATCTGGTGGTTTCTTGCCTTCTCAGTTTGACCACCACATGCACTATAATAGTATTTGACCAAGGAAAATATTTTTTAACATAATATACTTACTTTTTAATAAAATCAAGAATATAATACACGCTCAAATAGAGAATTTGTATAGCAATTAAAAATTGCCAAATATGTTGTTAGAAGATTTTTATGGCCGCAATATTAAAACAACCAATGCTAAAAATAACTGTCATGTGCAAAATGCTTATTATGTGCCAGACAATGTTCTAAATGTTCTATTAGTATTGTCTATATAAATATGACAGCAACTTTATAAGGTGGGTGTTATTTACATGTGGGAAAACTGCAGTGCTGAGGGTCTGAGAAATGTATTCCAAATCATTCAGCTAATAAAGGCAGAGCAAAAATTCAAATGCCATGAAATCAATTCTTAAGGAGCATATTTTCTCAAAGGCAGATTATCACAGGGGTAGAACAACTACATAGATATTTAAGGTTTTTGTGATATGTCCTTTAAGCCAATGGTAAAAAGAACAATATTGCTAGCATCAACTTCCCAGTGGAATCTTATTAGCATCTAATAGACTATCGGTGTTCCATGCATAATAACTTAGAAGGCTTGTAAAAAATCCAGATTCTCAAACCCTGCCCTCCAAGAATTCTATTCCAGTGGATCTTGCATGGAGTTCAGTACCATGCATTTTTATTAAACACCTGAGTGTTGCTGGTGCAGCTGATGTAACTGAGCCATGACTCTAGCTTTGAGAGATCCTGAGACAGCTAACCACTATGTGGTAATGGCCATGAGACTTGAGTTCTGTTTCTTTGGCTCTGTCATTCACTTGTATTACCTTGAATAATTATTTTATTGACTCTCAATTGTATCATCTCTCAGTGAAGGAATATGGTATATATTATCTAACTTTTTCTGCATATTTTACTCATGAATGTGCCAGTCCAGGAAGACCCAAAAATGCTCAAACTGTTCAGTTGGTAGTGCCTGCCTGAAGCTCTGTTGGGAAGGATTCTGAGGTCCTATTTAAGACCAGTCAGGGAAGGGGGAGAGATGATCATTCAGAGATGTGTCATTCATGTGGGAAGGAGATTGGAAACATGTGTTCTGAGTGTTTGATAGTTTCAATATAGCCAACCAGATCTATTTTCCCTTTCTCTAAAAAACCATTCCTTCACTCACATTGTTCCCTTAACTTACTGAAATTAGCCCTCTATTTCCACTTCAAAGGTTCCATAAATACTTTCTCATTACCCCTTTCTACATCCTAATTTTTATAATTCCAACAAGTAATTGCTTCATTTTGCCTTGTAACATGGGTAGTATTTTATCTGCCTCTCTTTCCTCAAAAGAAAGCAAGGTCACTGAATTGATGTGGGGCTATGGTGAAATAACTTATCTAAAGTGCCTAGAACCCAGTAGAAGTACAATTATTATTTATTATAATCTATTCAGTTCTAAAATTCTAGACATCTAGGGTAAAAGTTATTAAATGTTGGCAATAGACAAAAGATGCTGGAGATGGAGTTGGAACTCAGAACCTTGGACAGCTCAGAATGTTTTCACAGCATTCCTACTGCAGCTCTGACACTGCCCACAATATTTTCCAGCCTCATCTCTCTGTCAGGGTAAACTAAGGGCTCTTCGCCTAACAAATGTGTAATCTGCCCGTCTCCAGAAAGAGGAACATTCTTGTCTATTAAAGATTTATGATGTATGTGATGTCTAACTAGTTCTCTCATTGCAGAGTAACAGTGAATTTAAGAGTGCAGGCTCTGGGTCAGATTACTCCAGATCCAGAGTCCTGACTCCCCTCACTTGACAGCTGTGTGACACCAGATATGTTGTGTGGCATTTTAGTGTCTCTGTTACCTCATCTGGTACATGAGAATAATCAGTACCTACTTCATAGAACTTTAGTGAAGACAAAAAGGATATAATCTGTACAGTGCTCAGAACAACCTAGCACATATCAAGTCCTTAGTGATGTCAGCTGTTAGCTGCCACCATGAAGCCAAAGAACTGGTTCTATCCTAGCCCTATTGTAAACTCATGTGACCTCAAGAAAGGCCCCTTCAACTGTGAAACAAGAGAGTTGGACCAGAGCAGATATATCTATAATGTAATCCACAAAACCTGAAATCTTCTTTCTTGTGTCCCAATAAAACTTTTCCTATTTAACTTCTGTTCCTTTGTTCACTCATCCTTAGATGTGGTCAAGGGTCAGACTTAGAGTAGTATAATGATCTTGAACACCATTACCACAGCAATTAGTTCAGAACCCCTGACTTTAGTGTCATGAATTTTGGATGAGAGCCTCCCTACCAAATAAAAAAATGCCTGAGATTCTCAGCCTCTCACTGGCCCAACTTTTCCGAGCCTTTCTCAGGTCCAATTCCAACTTCAACTGACTGGTGAAGGAGATACCCCCAAGAAAGGGGAGGAGGCATAAAGCATCAGTATTTCCATGCCATCATCCCACACTCCACAGCAAGATTTTCCTTGGTCCCTCTAGTCATCCATTTCAATAATCCTAGATTTTTATTTCAAGGGTTTGGATGGCCTGGATATTTTCATTTTCTATTGCATATTTCTTACTAAGAGCTCCTGAAACAAAGGCATTAAGCCCCAAGTCCCTGTATACAGACCTGCTTATGAATTTTCTCTTTAATCCTCAGCATCTTTCCCCAAGTGCTTTTAAAAGTGGTATGAACCCAAACAGTTCCCTGGCCCACTGCAGCTTCTAACATGAGATCATGACTTTAAATCTGAAAATCACAGTATACCTAGTTATTAATAGCAGGGGATTTCAGCTCAACACAATGCTCTGGTAGACTGCCAGCAATCCAAGTTTAACATCCTCCAGGGTGTGAAATTAAAAGGAAAAAAATTCTAAAAGCCTGAGAGTTTCTTCATTTGAACTAGAGTTTAACTCCTTCTCTGCACCTTCCATTGGCTATAAGATCACTACACTTGCAGTTCATGATCAATTTTTTAGTGTTATTAAGGCAAATGACTCTGTCTTACTCATCTTTGTAGCCTTAGTGAGTAGTACATATTAAGTGCTTATAGGAGACTGGATTATTATTCAGTAATATTTATTTTCTCTTTTTTTCTTAGGAGTAACATGTTTCACTGATTTGGGCTTGGCCATGTGTCTTGCCCTTAGCCAATAAGATGCTAACAAATGTGATATAGCCAAGGCTGAAAATGTGTTCCTGCTCTCTTCAACCTCTGGTGGAACCATGAGAAGAAAATTTCTAGGATACCTCACTGGTCTCAGAAGGAGTATAGGAAATATGGGGAGCAGAATTTAATGGCTCCTACTGAGTACAGCCTGTATCAGTCAATCTCCAATAAATAAATAAGCATCATGATTTCAGTATTGTCATACACCAACTATTTATCTCCTAGAGAGTAACAAGAAAGAAACCAGGTCATTCATCACTAGAGAGTAATTCCAATACCTGTTTCTCCTTCAACTGGGGATGAAAGCTTAAGAGCATCATAGCCACATTTGGAAAGTTAGTAGACATGATCCATAACATGTTCTTACTTAACCTCAGGTTAAGCAAAGGGACAAAGTTTGCTAATTTTGTTGTATACTCTTTCTTTCACTGACCTTGTCTCTATCTCACAAATAAGGAAACTACTCTTTTGAGAAGGGCAGAACTGCCTGGAAGACACATTGTGCTGGGGGAAAATCTAGTCTCTGCTGTAATAAAACTCTATAGAATTTATAAGAATCAGGAATTCCCAACAAGCATATAATTGAACCTGTTTTTACTACCATGATAAAACTGGGCCAAAAATTAAAAATTCATTACCTAGTGTAGTTTACAGAAGCTATGTCTCAGCTCCTTGGAAAAGGTTCCCAATCTACTCAATGTAACAAACATAAGAACACAAAAATTACCAAACCAGGTCACCCCTAGTACCTTTCAGCATAGTTCTCTGTCAGTTGAAAAAAAAAAGTTGCCTTGATGAAAAGTTAGGTTTTGCAAATAAAAGACCCCGGTTGCCCTCAATAAATCATGTTGGATCTATGAAGCTTGTGATAGAATATCTGATGCCATATTTTCCCTATGCTACAAACAACCTAAAAATAGATACACCAAAGAAACCACTATGACCGGGATCCCTGGGTGGCGCAGCGGTTTGGCGTCTGCCTTTGGCCCAGGGTGCTATCCTGGAGACCCGGGATCGAATCCCACATTGGGCTCCCGGTGCATGGATCCTGCTTCTCCCTCTGCCTGTGTCTCTGCCTCTCTCTATATATATATATCTGTGACTATCATAAATAAAAAAATTAAAAAAAAAAAGAAACCACTATGACCAGGCACCGAACAATAGTGCAAGAACTGCACCCCTGAGAGACAGGGAACTTGCGAACTGAGCTGCAAAATCACCCTAGTAATATGTGTAGGACAGTTTGCCAACTAAAGCACAATGAGCTGAAGTCCAAGCACAACCTGGTAGTCTTACTGAGGTGAAGTGGCAAAGAGCAAAGTTTGCAGCAGCTGACATAGGGCCCTGGAGAAGAGAGAACAGAGAAGTTCATGTTGGACCCATGGGGTTCCCCCATGTTCGGAATCCCCTGACTAGATCCACAAAGGAAACAGCTTAGAACCTGAATCCCACCAAATTAGAGAGGCTTGTGAATTACCTTGGGCTTTTCACAGATAAGACGTAACAAAAAATAAAATAAAATAAAATAAAATAAAATAAAGTGTACACATTATTAGGTGATCATCCAGCAATTACACTGTCTACTAAACAAAAATAAATCATCTTCAGAGGAAGATTACAAAATCCAGAGTCTACAAAATATCACTAATGAGCAGTTCACAATAAAATATTACAAGATGCAAAGATACACACACACACACACACACACACACACATAACCATAGTGAAGAGAAAATTAGTCCAGAGAAAGTGACGTAGATATTTACCCAACAAAAATGAAAACCTACATTCACACAAAAACCCTGTACATAAATGCTTAAGACAGCTCTATTTAGGGATGCCTGGGTGGCTCAATGGTTGAGCATGTGCCTTTGGCTCAGGTCGTGATCCTGGGGTCCTGGGATGGAGCTTCACATTGGGCTCCCTGCATGGAGCCTGCTTCTCCCTCTGCCTATGTCTTTGCCTCTCTCTCTGTATCTCTCATGAATAAATGAATAAAATCTTTTTTAAAAAAGACAGTTCTATTTATAGTCACCAAAAACTTAAAACAATTCAAATGTCTCTGGACAAATGAATAAACAAATGTTTGCACATCCATCCAACAGAACACCACTTAGCAACAGAAAGAAATGAACTATTGAATACTTAGAGCAATCTCAAAGGCATTTTGCTGAGAGAAAGAAACCAGTTTCCAAAAGTTTCATACTGCATGATTACACTTACATTACACTTGAGGAAAGGCTCTATAGCTGTAGAAAACAGACCAATAGTCACCAAAGTTTAGGGATGGGGTAGGATTGGACTATAAATGGGCAGCAAAAGGGAATTTTTTGGATGATGGAACCTTTCCATGTCCTGATTGTGGGGGTGGTAACAAGAGTCTATTACATGTGTTAAAAGTTATAGAACTGGGCACCAAAAAAGTACATTTGACTAAACGTTAATTTTTTAAATAAAGCTTAAAGTCTGCAAGGAAAAAGTTTATAAAGGGAATGTTATAAACATGTTTAATAAATTTAATAACAGAAAACTATTACATATCCTAACCATTTAAAGATAGGCGAAGGACATATACAGACAATTTACAGAATAGGAAACATAAATTACCCTTAAATATATAAAGATACGTTCAACGGCATTTTTACACTTATTGGTTGCCAAAGGCAAAAAGAATGTATCATGTTGGTGAGAATTTAAGTCAACAGACACTCTAATACATTGCTGATGAAAGGTAAATTGGTATAACCTTCATAAGGAAAACTGTCAAGAGCTATCAAAAATTTTTTAAATGCATGTGCCATTTCATCCAACAACCCCTCTTCCAGAAATTTATCCTACAGATATATTCGCACATGTATCAAATAACCTATGAACCAAATTATTTATTGAAGCCTTGTTTTTATTAGCAAAAGGTGGGGAAAACCCAAGTGTCCTTCAGTACCAGATTGGTTAAGTGGAATATGATATATATACCATGGGATACAATGTGCCATTCAAATGAAAGAGAACCTCTCAAGTTCTAAAATAAAATATTAAGTGAGTAAGAACATAACAAAGTAAAAAAGAGTATCTTCAGGGGTACCTGGGTGGCTAAGTCAGTTAAGTATCTGCGTTAAGCTCAGGTCATGATCCTGGAGTCCCAAGATTGAGCTCCACATGGGGCTCCCTGCTCAGCGGGGAGTTTGCTTCTCCCTCTGCCCCTCACCCCATTCCTGCTCTCTCCTCTCTCCCTCTCTCTCAAATAAATAAATAAATAACCTTTAAAAAAAAAGAATCTCTTCATGTTAAGCATACATATGCATTGTCCGTTTTTTTAATCCACAAAGTTTGACATTCCACAAACGCTTATTTTTCATTTTTAAATTAACCTATGGAATGTTTTTTTTATTTATTTTTTATTGGTGTTCAATTTACTAACATACAGAATAACCCCCAGTGCTGTCACCTGTTCACTCCCACCCCCCGCCCTCCTCCCCTTCTACCACCCCTAGTTCGTTTCCCAGAGTTAGCAGTCTTTACGTTCTGTCTCCCTTTCTGATAACCTATGGAATGTTAACCATGCTTACTGTTGGAGGTAATACATAGCCACTTTCAGGGTCTAATATAAGAGATTCTGTATGAGCTCTTAGATTCTGCCCCAAAATCTACCTCTGGCATGTGCTAATACCTAAAATTCTTAGAATCATAATAATAGCAATAATAATAATAATAATAATAATGGCTAAAATTTATTGAGCACTTATAGTGTGCTTAGGATATATGCAAGGCACTTTGCTATGCTCTTTACATCAATCCAATTTCAGTCTCAGTTACAATTTCTTTGAAGTCGTACAGCACTGGAGATGGGTTACAAATTGGAAGGAAGAAAGATAAACACAGACACACACAAACTGAGATTTAAAGAAATCAACTTGCATAAGATAATTTCATTCATGATCTCTAGATCCAGATGTGGGCAGCCTGACTTTAAAGTTCATGCTCTCCTCATTACCCAACACCAGATATAACTTCAGAATCTTTGCACAGGGATGAAGTCTTCAGGTCTTCTAGTTAAATCTTTCAATGACTACAGGACCCACTGGACAACATGCTTGACAAGAAGCAATGCAGCCTCTGCAGAGTGACAAGGATTTCACAATCTCCTGAGACATCCTATTCCATCACAAGACAACTCTGATTCTTTTTTTAAAAAGCTCTTCTTTCCGTGGAGCTCAAACCATCTGTTTCCCTCACACTCCCTTTTTCTCCCCACTGGAATGACACAAATGGGCATCTAGTCCCTCCATCACAGACAGTTCTTGCAGTCTCTAGTGTCAGCTCTCCTGCTGCCTCTCTTCTCTCTCCTCTTCTGGCTCAGTCCTTAATTCTTCCTACACAATGACTCCAAGATTCCTCAACATCCAAATGGGCTTCATTTCAATACCTCCTTGGTTTTTTTATGTTACAAATCAACCCTATTAGGTACAACTTACATATAATGAAGAACACAGACTTTAAATATTATATTTAAAGTTTTGACCAAAAAAGCACCTATATAACCCATGCCTCTATTAAAATATAGACTATCTCCATCACCTCAGAAACTTCTCTAGGAACTCCCCTCCCCACTCCCACCCAAGAGAACTTCTGAACTGACTCCTATCACCATAGATTAATATTAACTCTAATCACATAGTAAGTACTCTTTTGCATCTGACTTCTTTAACTCAGCACAATATTTTGGGAATTCATTGTGTTGCAAACTACAGTAATACATTCCATTTTTATTGTTGAGTAGTATTTCGTTGTGGAAATATACCATAATTTTTGTATCCATTCTCCTATTGATGGACATTTGATTATTCTCAGTTGGGGGCTCTTTTGAATACAGTTCCTTCAAAATTCTAAAACAAGTTTTTGTTTGAGCATATATTTCTATTTCTCTTGGGTAAATACCCAGGAATGAAATAACTGAGATCATGGGGTGGGTGTATATTTAATTTTCAGGGAAATGCAATTAAAAGCACAGAGATATACCATTTCACACTCAGTAAAGCAGGTATAATTAAAAAGACTGATGACCCTGAGTGTTGGCAAGAATGTGAAACAACACTCCATTCAAAGGGAGATTCTTCAAATTGCATAAACAACTCACTGTGTTGGTTGATTAGCTCCAGGTACAGTTATCTCCTCTGTTCTGGGCCTTCAGCATCCATTCATTAATCCAGCTGGACTTTCTCCTGGCTCCGAGTGACCTGGCCATTGCAGAGACATTGTTGCATTTAGTCTTATTAAGATTATTCCCTTGAACTTCTTCTGTGCAAATAGTTTTTCTGATCCAGGTGCTGAACACAATTTTCCAACTTTAATGAACTTTATAACAAATTACATTTGTCCCCACACAAAAAGAGGAAATCATTATTTAACATCAAAGCAATCAAAGAAAGCACATAAGAAAAACTGAAATTAAAATGTTTATGAAATATCTATAGAACAATGTCTATAAAACAAAATCCAAAAACTACAAAATACGGAAAAGAGGAATGCAAGTAGTTGAGAATGAAGATATAGTAACTATCTTTTAGTCTAGAAAACTGTCCTAGACCTGATCTCACTTAGTAGCTCAGCCATCCTGGCAGGTGTTTATATTCCTTCTATTTTGTAAATGAGGAGGCAAGTTCAAAGAGGGTTAAGTGCTCAAGATCACACGACTAATAAGATCAAATCATGACCTAAAACCAAGTTCACGTCTACAAATTGTGTGATTTTTCTGCTACATTGGCACATCTCACCCTGATTACTCCAAATATCCCATGAGTAACCCAAATCCATTTGACCCATTTGCAATAGACTTACCGAGGATAGCCTTTGGCCCCCATTTTATAACCCTTGGTTAGAGTTAAAATATGCCTTTTGAAACACTTTGACTAGCATTTTCTTCATCCTTGTGTCTGAGTTCTGGTAGCAGCCTGCCACAGAGCCAAGAACACTGACAGAAGAGTCAAGAGGCTTGTATTCTGATCCTGCCTGGGGCAATGACAAGCCCTAGGACTTTGTGTAGAGAGAAAATGGTGGTGGAAGAGAATGTGGGCTTTGAAGACAAAAAAGACCTGAGTTCAAACCAGCTACTACAATGACCCTGGTGACATTATTTCACCTCTCTGAGCCCTACTTTCCCCACCTGAAACTAGGATAACAATACCTCTCTTGAAAAGTTATTGTAAAGATTAAATGAGGTAATATGTGTAGAGGAGGTCTGAAATAGTAGGTGTTCAAAGAATGCCATCTACACCATAATAATCCTCCTCCTCATCATCATGACTTAACTGCTATCTCAAAGTGCAATAGAAGAGTTTTAAGCTCATGACCAGCTTTTTCTGATATTCTTTGAGCCCATTTATGATCACATCTTTGTATATATAACAGAAAACTGGTTGCTTAGAAGTTCCTTTAAAATAATTGGACAGTTCCAAATAATTGAATGGTTACCATCTCACTCTCTGGAATGTTCACATAGAAGTGTTTTCTTGACTCAGTCATGCATTCATCCATTATTGCCAACCTAGTATGGGCCAGACACCTTGTTAGGCAGGGAGTGAGCATCCAATGAACCTGATAATTATCCTCTATATAGGAGTATGCATTTTTTTTTCCTGAAGGGAGTGCTAAGGAACCAGTGCAGATCCTTTCTAAAAGTAGTATTGCTCTTTTAATGTCTGTGAATGTTTATCCACTTCTGACAATCACCATTCAGCTAGAAGGACTTACCAGAGAACCTCCTTATTGTTCCACAGATGGTATGTTTGGTGGGGGGAAAATGTGAATTACACATTAATTCAACAATGCTGCATATTTCTTCAGATTAGAAGCTGCTTCCAATAGGACCCATAAATGCAGAAAAACAACACAGAATTCATAAGCATTTTACTTCTCTTCCAGGGGACTGCAGGTAGGCTCCTCACACAAATGGCATTCTGAACAACTGTGTGCAAATTGATTACTCCTTAAATGAAAGTCCACCTCAAATATACCTAAAGTAGCTATCTTTAAAAGGAAACTATACCAAATGCTTTTGCAATGCTAAAAATTATCTTGGAAAATAAATAATGAATCCTGGAATTTATAAATCTAGACTGTCACATATCAAGGTTGCTTAATAAAACAACTTAGATGCACATTTTCTATGAAAATTCCATTTAAACCTTCCACATGTGTGATTATTCGTCATCGTGGTCTGCAGCCACCAACGAAGTCCAAAAATAATTCATTCCTACTTCATTTCGTTAAACAGGCACATTATGGATATGAGGCAATAAATGGCAATTTTCATAACATTTAGCTCTTTCACACAATGAATTAGCAGGAACTGAGACTACAAGAAGGTTTGAGTCAATGAACAACTCTCATCCTAATTATGAAGGATTTACAAGAAGGGAGTGGAGTGACTAGGGCATGGTAATGGGGCTGGAAAAGGCCAACTTCCAGAACAGGAAATCTATTTGACTATCAAGCTGCAAACTGTAATTTATTAAAAATGTAATTATCCACAAAACTCTTATTTGCAGAACCCATTGAAGAAATATTGACATTTGGAGCTGTGTTAAGGTCTCTGAAGTCCTCATAGGGCAATGGAACCTTCCTTATCTAGTTTCATGTTTGTGAAGGTTTTCTCCTTCCCAAAAGGCACAAAAAAACAGGAGGAAATTGCTCTATAACAACAGTTCCTCAGGTCAGTTATTGGAAAAGAAAAAAAGAGGTGCAGGGCCTTGGGATCCTTCCTTTGGCCCTTCTCATCCCCTTTCCATAATGACCCCACGTCCAAGGGCTGGTGTCATGGGTAGGTGTACAGCATGTGCACATGCTTCCGTGCTCTGGGCTCGGAAGAGCCCCCATGCAGGCTTTAATGTTCTGCTGTCACTGTCTTTAAATTCTGAATTAATTTTTAACAAGGGGCCAATCATTTTCATTTCTCACTGGGCCACACAAATTATGAAGCCATCCTGCCAAGCCTCCTTCCCACCCACGCACACACACCACAGACATCTTCTCCAGGACCTCTTCATAGCCACTTGTTCTAACCTCCACTGGGTCAAGATGATGGAACACTGGTTTGGAGCTAGAGGTCAGAGTGCACTACTGGGTTCAAACCGTCCTCCTTGTGAGCTTTGTGACTCTGATCTCCTCATAGAGAGATAGCACTCACCCACCTCACAGGGTTGTTACAAGAACTAAATGAGATAAAGCATGTAAAGGTAGGTGAGAACACATACCACAGAATATTCTTTCTGTGGTAATTACTACATTAGGAACAGGAAGAGAAGAGGAAGGAAGAGGACGGCCTCACCTGTGAAACGCTGCCTGCCCTCCCAGGCTGAGTTCACTAGGCTCCCCTCTATTTAATGAACCATTCTGAGTATAGCATTACCATCCCACCAAAATACTGCATTTTCCTAGACTTTAGACATCCATGTACCACTTTCAAATTCCACTCTATCACTGCTATCTATCTATCTAATAGGTTTGTTTAGATCAACTTACTTGTTTAAGTGAAATTGTTTTACCTTGCAAATAAACTGTGTAAAGTGAACACCAATATCCCACATAAAAAGGGAAGGTAACACACAACAATTAGAATTTTTACATGGTTATTCACATACCACCTAAAATCCTCTTAGACACCACCAGTAGCACCCATGTTGACTTTGTGTCCTCTTCCACTGGGCTCTGAGCTCTCTAAGCGTAGCAATTATAGTCTCAATTCTATTTCACCAGCTAGAGAACAGTGCACTATGAGCAGAAAGTTCTCTGGAACCATTTGCTGAATGAATACTTGTCAACAAACTGTTAAGAGTGATAGGCCCTTACAAAGATGCTCATGCTTTAGCGGGCAGCTTCCTAAGGCCCTAAAACCTTCATATCCTAAAGGCAATGGATCTCTCCAATGCAGCATTCCTCAAAATGTGGTCTGAGAACCACCTGTATCAGCATCACCCTGAGAGCTTGCTAAAAAGGCAGATTCCAACCCTAGTCAGAACGTATTGAATCAGAACCTCTGTACATAAAGTACAGCCTAGTGGTAAAATTTCAGGCATTGACATATAGTAGTAGTAACAGTAGTACTAAAAACAGCTAACACTCTCTTTGTTTTGCATATGTACCAGGACTTATGCTAAACATTTTACATACATTATCTCACCTAATCTGCTTATCAATTCAATGAGGTAGGTGCTTGCCAAAGTCACAGAACTATTCAGGGGCAGGGACCATTTAGGCCAGGCAGCCTGACTCCGGAACCAAATTCTCAATGACAGTACTATACTCATGAGTAGAACAGAAGTTTCTGGAGAGAAGAACTATGGATCAATCCATGGGTCCTTTGGATCTCACCATGTATTTTTCCGTTTATAAGCTCAGATCTGCCTGCAGTATAGTCATCAGCCAAGTAGAAAGCATCACACACAAAAATTATATTTTGGCTCATCATGTGCATTCAAAGTGCAACCTATCAAAGTTGACTGAATACAACTGGAATAAAAAAGCATTCCTCATTATCAAGGGAATAGGGACCTCCATTACTTGGGGGGACAAAGCTGCCCTTTCAGAGTCAGAAGACCACACTGAGGAAGCCACAGTCTCTAACCTTCAAGAAGTGGTCGAATGTTCTCATAAGTGAGCTGTCTCAATCTGAAATACTGAGTTCCCTGACACTGTAGATGAACACTGCAAATGAGCTAAATCATCAGTGTCCAGATATTCTAGAGATTTCTGCCCCAGGGAGAATTAAAGTTGATTAACTCCTGAGATAGTCTCCAAATCTAACTTTGGGATGCTTCCATCTTGCAAATAACAAAAAGAAAATCAATTTAAAGTACTGTTTGAAATAGATACATTTGTGTTCTGCTTTAAAAAAAAAAAAAGGAACAACAACAACAACAACAAAGAAGAAAGAAAAAAATGGAAAAAAAGAAAAGGAACCCCACTGGCTGATGTTAAGAATCCTAGAAGTCTCATAAACACTATGGAAGAACAGACCAGATGCAAGCATTGCTGAGCAGGCATATTATTAATCATGAGTCAAAAAGAAAACAAAAAACGCACTGAGTTGGGTGACATCCATTCTGGAAATATTTAGCACAGCCTGGTTCCTGCTGAAGTCCCGATGTGGGAGTTTACAGTTCAGTGCCCAATGGAAACATTTACCTTAGCAAGAGCTGAACACCATGCACATTCTTGTTCCATGCAATTATCAATCTCAGTGGTGGCAAAAAGATTCTTAAATAAATAGGCTACACTGCCTGTTCTTGAGTCTTCTGATTTAATAAACCAAAGAGATAGGAACCATCTTTATCTAAACTGGATTAGTAGGTCAGTGATGAGCAATTGTTATTATAGAAGAGTCATTTCTGAAATAGTCACCACGAGAAGAAAGTCCTAGAATGAGTCCCTTTAGTGTTTTTTGTTGCTGTGAACTTCGTTTGGATACTTTGTTTGGAATTTTGGATGAAAAGCCACATATATAGGCCATGTTCCCAGGGCTGTTGTTAGGCTGGCTGGACATTTCAACAGTATTAAAAGCTGCTTATTAACAAACTGTTGTGATTACAGGGGTAAGGAGAGAAAATGAATGGGAAATATCAGAGAGGGTGACAAAACATGAGAGACTCCTAACTCTGGGAAACAAACAAGAGGTAGTGAAAAGGGAGGTGGGCGGGAGGATGGGGTGACTGGGTGACAGACACTGAGGGGGGCACTTGACGGGATGATCACTGGCTGTTATGCTATATGTTGGCAAATCGAACTCCAGTAAAAAAATATACAGAAAAAAAAAAAACTGTTGTGAGTACACAAATCTGCCCTCGGTGCTATGAGGCTTTTATGTGGCTCAAATAACTTCCTGTATGTAGGTGGCAATCATGGGGTTGGCCATTTTTTTTTCTCCTTGTTAGTATTTTTGTTCACTTAGCTCTTTAGCTAGTTGTTATGCTGCTGCCATGGTTTTGACTTCCAATTTTTTTTCATTTGTTAATTTGTTTCCAATGTAACTACTTGTGGAAAGAAACATTTAGAGTTACTTTGCATAAATGGAGTTATTTGGGAAGTATATTTTCTTGGACTTTTGCATTTCCTTTGGATCTCTTGTTCAGAGAATACCATCTTTTCTGGATATAAAATTCTTGGAACACAGCTGAGATCACTTGGATACTCTGTGTCCTTCTGATGTTAGTTATTTAATGTGAAAAGGCTGAAACTAATTTGATTTTTGTCCTTTTAAAATTACCTCTTTTCTTTTTTTCCTCTAATTTTCTGTTTGGAAGATTGTCCCCAAAACTTGAAATCCTTACCAGGATTTGTCTTGACATAGAGTCTATTTAAGGTTTGGTGGGAAAATCTGGGAAACAATTTCTATCCAAGTGGGTTTTTGTTGTTTTGTTTTGGAAGATTTTCCTTGATTGTTCATTTAATCATTACAGATAATCTCTTTGCTCTATATTTTTCTTCCAATATTCTTATCATTTGTAGGTTACACTTGTCACCTCTGGTTTCTGTATCTCTCCCTGCCTTTCATCTAAATCACCTTTCCCTGCATTCTTTCTAAAATGTATCTCCTGGTGGCACCTGGGTAGTTCAATCGGTTAATTATCTTCCTTTGGCTCAGGTCATGAACTCAGGGTCCTGGGATCAAGCCCCACATTGGACTCCCTGCTCAGTGGGGAATCAGCTTCTCCTTCTGCCCCTCCTTCCTGCTCTTGTGCATGCTCTCTCTCTTACTCTCTTACTCTCTTGCTCTCTCTCAAATAAATAAAATCTTAAAACAAAATAAAATAAAATGTATCTCCTGTTCCTGATGACATTTCTACAGTATAGACTCCATTTTTCCCTGCTTCTAATCAACAATCCCAGTTGTGACTTTCATTTTGTTTTACTTTCTTTCATCCCAGACATTTTAAGAAATTATATCCTCTATTTATCTTATTCAGGATGAAGTATTTTCAAAATTGTGCTTCTGCCCATTGGAAAGTTTATTTCAAGAGAAGAACTTTCCCCTGCACTTCTGACACTTGACTCTCCTCCCCTGGTGCTACAGAGTTTCTCCCCACACCCAGGGAGTTCTTCATTTGGCGCAAGTTCCACGGGTGTTTGTACAGTCTTGATCTTTCTCAGGTTCTGGCTGGGACAAGTAGTTTTTTGGGTTTGGGATTTTTAAAATATATATACATTCTTATTTTCTTCAACCTATGTCCACGGGGAACATGGAAATCTTAGTGTGATAAGCTTGAGGAGTGGCACCCCAAAATATACCACTTTGGCATAAGGATTATTTTAAGCTAAAGATTCTTCAAAAAGCAAGAAGGAAATTCCGATCTTTCCTTTTCTTCCTGAAAACGAGAGATAAAAACTCCCATATGAAAGATACCCTCCCTGTACCAGAAAAAAAGAAACATTTTTTCAATGGTGAATCATAGAAAAGAAAAATCAACAGACCTTGTTAAAATAGTTCATATCTTCCTTTAGCCTCCCCACATAGTTTACTTTTTCCAAGTTGCTTCTCTTTGTTCAAGGCAGCACAAAACTATTTAGGTTTCACCATTTCATTGGGTCTTCCCTCCTTATGAGGACTCCCTTGACACATAAAACTCGTATTAAGTACATTTGTGTGGTATTTTCCTGTTAATCTGTCTTGCATTGGCCTTGTCCCTGTCCTTGTCCCTGTCACTCCACTTGAGAATCTCCCACCCGCATCCCTGAGCACTTATTGAAATCCTCCTTATCCCCAAACCCTGGGTTAGTCTCAGGGCCAATGTTATTAGTCTTAGCCCTGTTTTGTATCTCTCCTTCTACAAATCATTTCTCTGCCATGCTTCTTTTAATTCTCTTAGTATTTTCCACTCAAGGTGTATTAACAGGTCCTCAATATAAAATTTACTAATGCAATATTTTCTATTTTTTATATGAAGCATTCAAAATTACCTCCTTGAGGGTTTTCTGGTTTTGCTGACCAGGTCTGGAATTGGCTTCTGATCAATATTTATTAAAGTGAGAAGTATTCTTCTGCTCTTTTAGAGAATATGAACAACTTTCCAGTTACCCACGTTCCATATTTCAAGGATGGACTAGATTTCCACTTCCTCTTTCCCATCAGATCGGCATCTGAGCCTCAGCTGTTGATCTGCAGCCACGGGGCCTAGGACAGGCTTCCATACTTCTACTAAGTGAGTGTGTTCATCTCTGAGGTGTGAGGGGAGAACCTCTATGGGTCTGCTTAAGAAAAATCAAGTCTTGCACGGTTTGTCGGGACGGAGGATGTTAGCAAGCAGCCCCTACGCTGAATCTAGCACGCATGTGTTGCATGGCTTGTATCATGTCTTTAAAAATTGCCAAGTTAGTTGTTAATGTATAAGCCCCTGGATTTATTGCTGAAATATCCAGATTTTGACTAGGATGGTTAGCACTTTCTGCGGTTACCAGCTGTCTCTGGCACCACCTGCTGGCCACATCACTCAGTGCATCCATCAGACAGTTGACTACAAAGATGAGGTCCCTAAAGGTGAACCAGAATCCATTTGCCCTGAGGATCAGAAACATCCCTTAAAGGCCAATGTTCCAAGGCTCAGATGGACACAACAGTAAGTTCTTCCCAAGAAAATCTCTCTGTTTATTCTTCTTCTGCTTTCTAGGGTCAAAACGTGTGCTTTATTGTGGTTGTTGTTTTAATAAATACAGCCACTATTGTGTATGGTTGAATGACCATAATCATGACACTGCCTTCCCCATCTAGTGAGTTTACTATGTAGTCTGCACTGCATTACCTCACGATATTCCCAAAATGGAAGGTGCTGGTAATAGAAGGGCAGACACCTGAGTCCACTTCTCAAAGACCACCCCTCAGCCACGTGGCCTTGATAAAGTCACTTCTCCCTGCAGTGCCTTTAGTGAGTGCTAGCTCACCAACACTGAACTCCTCTCCAACTGAGATAATCCTATAAAGCTGTGAACACAGGCATCTTGTTGTATTGCACCTCACAGATATCCAACTGTTTACAAACTGAAGCTGTATAGCAACCCTGTCTGGAGCAAGTCTATTGGCACAATTTTCCAACAGCATTTGCTCACTTCATGTATCTGTGCCACATGTGGGTAATTCTCACAATATTTTAGGCTTTTTTATTATGATTGTATTTGTAATGGGGCTCTGTGACCAGTGACTACACCTTTTAACTTTAATTTTTTAATTAAGATATATACATGTTTTTAGATTTAATAGGCTACAGTATAGGGTAAACATATGCACTGGGAAACCAGAAAATTCATTGGACTTGCTTTGTTACAGTATTCACTCTTTTGCATGGTCTGAAATTGTACCTGTGG
Organism: Canis aureus; assembly: GCF_053574225.1. NCBI lineage: Eukaryota > Metazoa > Chordata > Mammalia > Carnivora > Canidae > Canis > Canis aureus. Next base: position 56,542,974 of record NC_135614.1, read on the forward strand.
TATCTCTAAGGGGCACCTGATTAGGGTCAGGCCCTCAGGCACCATCCAAACCCATGCTGTCCAGTATGAAGCTACCAGCCATGTATGACTATTGAGAACCTGAAATGTAGCTAATCCAATCTGAAATATGCAATAAATATAGAATGTATACTGAATTTTGAAGACAATATGAAAAAAAGAATATAAAAATACCACATTCAGGGTTACCTGGGTGGCACAGTCGGTTAAGCATCTGCCCTAAGCTCAGGTCATGATCCCAGAGTGTTAGGATCAAGTTCTGCATCAGGCTCCCTGCTCTGTAGGGAGCCTTCTTCTCCCTCTCCCTCTGCCTGCCGTTCCCCCTGCCTATGCTCTCTCTCTGTTGAATAAATGAACAAAATCTTTTTTTAAAAATACCACATTCATATTTTTATATTGATTGCAAGTTGTTATGATAATATTTTGATTATATTCAGTTAAATAAAATGCTATTAAAATTCATTCCACCAGTTTCTTCTTAATTTTTTATTGTGACACTAGATAATTTTAAATTGTACACATGATTCATGTCATATTTCCACCGAATAGCACTGCTCTAAACAGCTGAATGTTTAAAGCACACAGTTATCTTACATAGCAGCAGGAAGAGCAATTCTATATCCAGGACCTTTTTAATTTGTGTATTTTGTCCTTTTATGTATGAATCTCTATGATAAATATAAATACCTGGGTCTTCTGTTCATAGGATGGTCACTTTAGTCTGTCAGCACCTGTGAATCTTGAAGATGGCCTCCTGGGAGCAGGAGTCAGGCTGCCTGGGAAATCTCATGAAATCTTCTCTACAAGGCATCTTAAAGAGGTGCTCTGGTTCAGAGATAGAATTAGAGGGAGTCAGCAGCGACTGAAGAAGAACTATAAATAACTAATACACTTATGAAAATGCTCTCTCATGCTGATAATCAAAGAAATGAAATTAAAACATGAGATTTCATTTTTAGTCTGTCAGGACACAGAATTTTTTTTAATTATAGCCAAAGTTAGCAAGAGTATATAGAAATCAGTATATGTATTCCCTGCCTGGGAGAGTTGAAGTTTACACAGCCTTTCTAGGGGGTAAGTTAGCAATATGGAAAAACAGCCTTAGAACTGCACATGTCCTCTGAGCAAGCAAGTCCACCTCTAGGGATTTCATCTAAAGCAATTGTCATGGCTGTGCACATTAACTTTTCTGTAAGGATATTCATTATTTTGCAAATTATAACAAAAATAACATCAAATAGAGGACTTTTTAAAATTAAGTCATATTGAAAAAATAAAATGCTGCCATTAAAAATTATGCAACAGACTATTCAATAATAAATTCCTCCTCCCCCTCCTCCTCCATCCACACTCTTCAATTCAGCGTGTGTGATCTTTTTATGGTGAAGCAGACTGTGTCACTCTCCTGTTTAAAACCCTCACTATTAAAAAACAAATTTAAAAAAAAAAACCTTCACTATTGTGGCACCTGCGGGGCTCAGTCGGTTAAGTAATCAACTCTTGATTTCAGCTCAGGTCATGATCTTGGAGTCATGAGATGGAGCCCTGAGAGGGCTCTCTGCTGGAGATTGTCTCTCTCCCTCTCCCCCTCCCCCAACTCTAAATAAATAAATAAATAAATAAATCTTAAAAAAATAAATCCTTCACTGTCTTAATTGGGTGTTAGGATGAAGCCCTTAATCCACGTATGGCCCTAGGGTCTGGGCCTGACTCCCTCTCCAGCTTCATCTCCCGCCAGGCTCCTCCCTCTGCTCCCGTCCTACTGGCCGCAGGGACCCTCTTTCAGCCCCATGGGCCTAGAAAGCTCTTGTTGGCTCTGGGTCTTCATTCATATCACTCTGCTAAGATGCTGCCTGCACCCCACTCTTTCTGGCAAAAACCTCCTCATTCTAGAAGGCTCATGTTAAGTGCCGCTTCCCCAGAAAACCATTCCCTAACCCCTCCCTGTAAATTAGGTCTCTTTGTTTCCTAGCATCTTCTCTTCCTCCCTGTGACTTCTCAGTTTCTGACTCTGCATTTATTACTGTGATTATTTGTGGAATGCCAGTCTCCCCACCTCCCTGTAGGACTTTGCTCATATCTGGCATGCAGGAGATGTCCCATAAATGCATGCTGACCAGGGGCACCTGGGTGGCTCAGTGGTTGAGCATCTATCTGCCTTTGGCTCAGGGTGTGATCCTAGGTCAAGTCCCGTGGGGGGAGCCTGCTACCCCTTCTGCCTATGTCTCTGCCTCTCTCTGTGTGTCTCTCATGAATAAATAAATAAATAATATTTTTTAAAAATGCATGCTGAACAAATGAATGATATTTAATTCATAAAAAGCAGGTTATACTAAACGAAGTCAGACACAGAAAGACAAATACTATATTATCTCACTTATATGTAAAATCTTAAAAAAGAGAGAAAGAAAAAGCCAAACTCACAGTTATAGAAAACAGATTGACAGAGGCAAGGGGGGTGGGCAGGGGGGAATGGGCGAAGCTGATAAAAATAAATAAGTCCTGGTGATGTAAGTTACAGCACAGTGACTATAGCTAATAACTTTGCATTGCATATTTGGAAGTTGCTAAGAGAAGTAGATCTTAAAAGATCTCATCACAAGGGGAAAAAATGTGCAACTATGTTGAGGTGACAGATGTTGACTAGATGTATTGTGGTGATCATTTCACAATAAATACGAATATCAAATCATTGTGTGGTGTACCTGAAACTAGTATCATGTTGTGTTATATCTCAATTTTTGAAAGGCAGGTCATAAAATGGTGTAATAGGATTTTAGTATCAATGTGCATATGCATATGATTCTAACATCTAGACGTAGAAAATAAAAAAGACCAGAGGAAAATCCAAACTGTTCATAGAAATGTTTCTGTGTCATGACGTTACTTTGCTTCTTTCATTCTGATTTTCTACAGGGAACATATCTAACTTTCAAAATCAGGAGAAAATTTATTTCAAAAATACTAATAATCACAAAAGCCCTGGGTTTGAGTCTCCACTCTTAACGCAAGTTTGATCTCGGGAAATCTCAGTCAGCTCTTCACAGACTCTTCACTATAAATGGGGACAAGGACACCTGCCCTGACTATTGATAGGAGAATTAATGGAATAATATACTTGTAAAGTTTTGCACATATTACAGTAATTACTCGGGTGCTTTAGGGTGTGAGATGGACCCACTGTGTAGGGTGACTGGCATTTGCCCAGTGGTTGTGTACTTTGCAAATACCGCAAGGAAATGAGTTGGGTAAATGGAAGCTGTGTCTTTTGATGGACACCTTGATAGTCATCACCACCCAGTGAGGTGAGGCTTGGGCTTTGTTAATGCAGAAGGAGAGCCACTATGGGGAGAGAAGTGTAAGGAATGTTACAGAACAAGGATATTGCCTCTCCTTTCCCCAAGGCCAAAAGCTGGGGAAACAGGTGGCCTCCCTGCTGGCTCTCAGCAAGGGTGAGAAAGATGCAAACGGCAACATGCAGCTATTGGGAGAGACAGTATTTTTTTTGTACTGAATAACTCAACTTGGTGGACTCTTTCTACAGTCTCTTGGTAAAAATCCAATGATTATGGGCATTCTTTCGGGGTTCTTTCTCTTCAGTCTTTTGCTTGTTGAATGCAACTTCGAAGAAGAGCTGCTCTGATTCTGATGGAAGAAAGCAGCTTATTCAACTTATTCCATAAATATTTATTGAGCATTTGTAAGTGGTGAGGCACTATGCTAGGAGCAGAGGATCAAGTGGATGAACAAGGCACTGCCCTTGCATTCAAATAGCACAATCTAATCATTATGATCTCCTGATTGTAAATTCCCTTAACCTCCCCCCACCCCGCACTGCCCACTTCCTGACTTCTTGCTCTGTGTCCCCACCACCCCCATTTTAGCATTTATCCCACTGAACTGTACTCATGAACCTTGGAGCCTATCTCATTTAGCCTGTAATCTCCTTGAGGACACAGACACTACTCTGAATCTGCATCTGCAGCATAAGTCTGTTATATATGGTGCTCAATGAATCAGCAAGTGAACAAATGACTTAAATAATTTCATAAGCAAATGCCAATAAAATAGGGAAGATGATCTAGGAAGTAACTGTTCAGTTAGGCTTCATGCTTTGCAAACTGAGTAGAGATATCCGCTACCTTCACACCTGTGTCCTTTCTACAGGAAATAGACTGGGGGTTCACCTAGAGGATAGGTACAGGAATAAGGAGCTGTTTCTCCAAAGCTCTCTCTAATCCAGATGTATGTCTGATACAGGTGCTTCAGTGCCCCTGGAGAAGCTCACAGCTAACAGGATTCCAACAGACTAAGAGTTCCTCCTAAGAGAAGTCATTGTATTTACTGAAGGCTATCAAAGATATAGGTCATCACTACCCTCCCCCCATTATCACAAGGTATAAAACTGGACAAAACTGTATAACAGCTTGTGTACCCAATGGCAAGGGCCATATTCTGAGAAACACAGGAAGAAACTGAAGATAAATAGTTCAGAAGAAACAAAGTTCAGGGAAGATGTAATAACTGATTTCAAACATCAGAATGGGGATCCCTGGGTGGCTCAGCGGTTTAGCACCTGCCTTTGTCCTGGGGCCTGATCCTGGAGTCCCCAGATCGAGTCCCATATCAGGCTCCCTGCATGAAGCCTGCTTCTCCCTCTACCTGTGTCTCTGCCTCTGTGTCTCTCTCATGAATAAATGGATAAAATCTTTTAAAAAAAATCAGAATGACCAAAGTTAGAAAATAAATGGTATTTTTTCCTTAATGCCCCCCAAGGTCAAAGCTAGGCCCCCACAGGTGGGTATTAGAGAGAGGTGGGTTCCATGAGAGACTTCTAACTCTGGGAAGCAAACAAGGGGTAGTGGAAGGGGGGAGGATGGGGTGACTGGGTGACAGGCACTGAGGGGGGCACTTGACGGGATGAGCATTGGGTATTATACTATATGTTGGCAAATCGAACTCCAATAAAAATATATATACAAAAAAAGAGAGAGAGAGAGATGGGTTCCTGGCTCAATGGAAGAGGTACAAGTCAGGAAATGATTATAAAGGATGCATGTTGGTAACTCAAGGTCAAAGGCAATAACACAAAACAGAACTGCCTTTGAAATGTTTCTTTCCAAGTTCACAAATACAATGCTGGATATGCTTGCTAAGGATACTTAACTGAATCACTTAGTTCCCTTCTACTAGGAAAGGATGCCAAAGCTAACATCCTGTGAGTGCTCTTCTCAGATTGATGGACTCATGGCTTTGAAGGGGCTTTGGCTTTTCGGCAACTTGCCCCCTTCATAACAGCTCTACTTACTTTGAGTGCACTTTTGACCTGTTCAAGTCCACAAGGCTCAGCTAACATCTCTATAATGAAATGTCCATGGATCGCTGTGGGCCACAATTATCCCTCCGTTCTTCAAAACTCATCGCCAGGGTCCTTCTGCTTTGACCTCTTTGGACTTGTCATTTCAGCTGTTCAAGTATTTATGTTTGCCCTCCAGTTAGATTCTAGTCTCCTTAAAGGAAGATGCTATATGCTTTTAATCCACAGGGACTAACAGAGTTTCTCACATTTAACAGGCCCTCAATAAATGTCCACAGATCTGGTGCTGCTGGATTCAAGCCAGAGAATGGAGGGAACCCATTCTGTCAAGGTCTTGGAAAACATCTGTGTTTTTTCAGCACAGCATTTGCCATCCATCATAGAGGAGATTGAAACAGAAAGAAGTCAAGCAAAGTACAAGGTCATTCGCAGGAGCCCCAGCAACTCCATTCTCCAAGGTTGGAATGTTCTCTCCCTCTCTCCAAACAGCAGACCAGATGGTCTCCTAAATCTTGGCTTTCATGGTTTAACTCTAATTACAATGTTAGTTAGCAATGAGCTCGGTGATTCAAAATCACTAGTAGATACTTTCCAGGCAGTCGAGCTTTTTTTTTTCTGCTCTCACTACCAACAGGGCGGCTTTGTCATCAGCCTTGCTTTTGCCTCCTGTATTATAATTGCCTAGCTGTTTAGAAAATGAAATGAGCTCAAGACTACCAAACCTAGCTGAAAACAGTGAGCACTCCAGGAGACAGGAGGTAGCAGCAGCCAGATGGCTAAGTAGCCTCTGATGATATTGCAGTCAAATTGGGAGACACAAATCAGAGAATGCTCCTCAGTTGTGCAAATGCCATGTACCAGGTGTGGAACTCAGAGGTGCACATGTGTTTGCCTAGTCATTTTGTGAATGTGGGTGAGAAGAAACCCTTACAAGTGAATCCCTGGAATTGTAAATGTTAGAAAGAACTTTTCAAGGTCATCTCATCAAGACCTTTCCAAATACACAAATGCTCCATTAAAAGGACTCACTCAAGTTCTGGTTCAAACTTCCCATAAAGGAAATTCATAAAAGGGCCTCCTCATCCATCAGATAAACCTTTTCAAATAATTAAAGAAGATCTCATGCCCCCCCAAATCTTTACTTGTTTAAATATTCCCCCAAGTACTTAACTACACTACTTGTTTTAATCTCAAATTTCTGCCCTTAACCTCACCATATATTTTCCCCAGGGAATCTATTCCCCACCAGAGCCCTGCTGAGGTGGCTTGATCAGGTTCCATACCACATGACCCTACCTCCTGGTCATGGTTGATTGGTCCAGAGGTGGACACCTAGCATAAGCACAGCTACCCATTGGCATCCTGCATCATCAGTCTGGCAAGAAAGATGAGCTGGGCCAATCTGGTTACCCTCCTAAAAACTGGGACCTTGGTAGCTGAGAGATTGTTGTCATTCAACTGTGGGCTGCTAAATTGGAGGGTTATGCAGTCAGGGTAGGAGTAGCCATTTGAGGCCAGGAGCAGGATGAGTAAGCAAAGGAAGGAAGCATTTTAGGAAAGACAGAATATTGGAACAGATGTAGAGAGAGAAGCAGAGTCCCCACCAAGTAAGATTGAGATGAGAAAAAGACCATTCCTGCCTACCCCAAGACTTGAGTCGTAGCTTTTTCGGGATCCCAGGGCTCCTCAGCCTTTAATTAAAGGATGAGGAAAATTGAAAGAATCTCTATTCCTTGCAACTCTAAGATGCTGGGCTAGGAACTCTCTTTTCTAGTGGCTCTCCCCTTGAAGGGCAGTCATACATTTCCATGCTACTCCAAGGGTAGACTTTTTTCAATTGGGTTTGCCATTTGTGTATGTGTGTGTATGTGCACATATGTGTATGATAGATACCACATACATTATAAAGTCTGTCTAGATGAAACAACTTAGAAATGACAGCATGTGACAACCATGCAGATATTTATTGTATGCTCACTGCCCACAATGTATATAGTACTGGATACAAAGTAGTAGTGGCCATGCTCAAGGAGGGTAGAAAGTCCAGTAGTAAAGTAAATGCAGTCACATAAAACACAGCAGATTGTTATATGCTACAGTTAAAGATATGCTACAGTTAAAGATATGGGGGGGGGGCGCCATTATTTTTTCTCTCATTCCTTTCTGTACTATCAGATTTTTCCAACAAAACACACGCATGATTTTTTATGTCAAGAAATATTATCTGGGCATGGAAATTATGGGTACTTTCTTTTGTTTTCTCCCATTTATTTTTGACTATGAAAAAAAGCTTTGGATTTTTAATAAATGCAAAGTTAAGATAAAAGAGAAATTTAAGATAAATAATTTCATGAGAAATTTAAGATAAAATACAGACATCAACACATTTGGAAATACAGGGGAGAGAAAATTCCTGACTGGGGAGATCCAGAAAGATGTGGTAATGACACCATTTCATTAGGACTATGACAGATGGAAAAATAAAATAGGAGGCTATGTGAGGAGAAGATCCTCCAGGGATCTGCAAAAAAATAGCTAAGGCAGAAAGGCACGATACAAGGTGGTATGTCCAGGGTGAGCAATCCAGCATAGCTGAACAATGGCTGTAAGGCAGGGAAAAGCACAAAGGTTGTTTGGCCCAATTTGTGGAAGGTCTTGAATGCCCAGCAAAGGAAAGACATGGTCAGAGTTTTGCTTAAGATGGCAGCAAAGAGAATGGAAATGAAAAGAAAGAGCTTAGAAGCAGGATCAGTAGTGAGAAGTCATTGCAATATCATTTCCCAAAAAAAGTGACCTTTTGTTCATGTGAAGCTATCAACATGAAAGTTATATTGTATGATGAGCATGTTTGGAATCGCCTTGAAACATGTTTCAAGGCACCTGTGACTACATATCTTTTTTATCCATTTCATTCATTTTAAGCTAACTGTGTCATCCAGATTGCTTGCTGGCAAAATTGAATTCAAGTACTTCTGTCTTTTCCTTGGGGGATGCAGGGAAGTATTGGGGAGGGCTTGTGTGAGAAGCCAATAACCAAATAAATCTGTGAAGATGAAAGTGAAAGTAGGGTAAAAATGAAGACAGCATTGAAAACTTCATCTATAGTTTTATCAGGAAGAAGGTAATGGTGGCCATGTGTCAGAACTTCAAGCAGCTTCTCCAGCTTAAGCTTATTCCATGTGGTTGGGTTGTGAATACTACACTCTTCCCTCCACGAGGAGTTTTAAAATATTGCTACATGGCTTTGATCAACTAAAAAGATGTACTTCTTCATGTGTCAATGCCCACATGAACTTACAGAAAATTCAGGAATCAAAGTTCAGCCTCATTCAGCCTAGAACCCAGACCTAGCATCAACAGATCACAGTTTATTCCAATTTGTGGCAACTTTCTATTCACTGGGATGGTAGTTTGAGGCATTCAGCAAGGTTGTAACACACTATTAGAGAGTCTTTACTTCCAGATTCAAAGACTGCTTACAGAAAGGTGAGCCACAGTCACTGAAAGTGATCAACCTTATTTCACAGAATAATCTTGCTCGTTTATCACTCAAGAAACTGTTTCTTTGCAGAAATAAATGCTTGAGAACTTTACTGCCCACACAAGAGATCATGAAGCCAAGCTAAGAGGCAAGGAAATGGGAAGTGTGCAGTGGGATGGGAAGAGAAGACACTTGAGAGGTAGGAATTACAATATCTGATGACTAAGTATAAAGATCGAGAAGGAGAGAAGAAACAAAGGTGGTGCCTTTCCTCCATCAATAATTAGGCACGTGTGCCCACTATGTCTTCCACATTGTGCTGGGTGGGGAGGTTACACCTGTGAGGGAGCCCTCATGTTGCTCGCTCTCTGGTAACCATGACAAACAAGTGAGTAGGAGATCACAACAAAGTGGAGAAACAAGATGACGCTGTGGAAATGGTTAGAGGAGAATTCTAACATAGCCAAGAGGCATCAGAAAAGATTGCCAAGTAGAATGAATAATAAGAGGTACTGTATAAAAGTAAGCCATGTGAATGGCAGATCACAAGAGGAAGTGATTCAAGGCATATACCCTGAGTCAGATGTTGCAGATTCAAATCCTGGCTCTGATACTTGCCAGTGGTGTGACAAGTTACTAATTCACTTTGTGTCTCATTGGCCTTATATATTAAGTGGGCATAATAATTCCTTCTTTGCAGAGCTGTGGTAAGGACCATATTAAATCAACTAACAAAGCTCTCAGCACAGTGACTGGCACATGGTAAGTGTGAAGTGAATGGTAACACTATTTCTGAGAAGAAACAGCATGTGCAAGGCTATAAGGTACAAAAGAATACGTGAAAAGGCTGTAAGGTAGGAAAGAACGTTCAAGGGAAGTAGTTCAGTGTTGCCGAAGTGAACAATATGTGTCAGAGGAACCGGAAATGCTGAGCCTAGAGAGGTAAGCAAAGGCGAGATGGGGGAGGCTCTTCTAATATTACCTAGATGGCCAATAGGATGCAGTAATGTTACTTGAAAAGACACAAACTTGGAGAGAAATCTAGCACGTTCTTCAGGGTTTCATAGTCTTGGGGATTACTTAACAATCATTTTATAACTACTCCCATGAGGAAGCATGCATTTCCCAGAGGAGAAAACAATGGAGATGAGACTGAAGTAAAAGCCATAAATGTCAGGTCAGTAGTGGGAAGCAGCCAAGGAGTCAGGAATGGTAGGAAACCAGGAGGTAGCCAAGCCCTTGGATCAAAGCTCTCAGAGAAGGAATTGGGCCCATTTCAATAATGTGACAGAAGGAAAAGTTACTTTATCAAAACTGTTTCTGACCTGGCAACTTACTAGTGACAAAACCACTCCCTTCCTCCATGTCTTAGTAAACAGGGGAGTAGCCTAGCTTGGTCCTTTTCAACCTAGGAACCGCACCTAGGAAGGAATCCATGAAGATGCTAAAGAGAGGTTCACACTCTCTTGTCAACACACTTTTTTAAGACCCCAAGGCAATGCTACTTCTTTCAAAGCTCCAGTAGACATGGTACATCTTCAATTGATTCATAATCATTAGGAGACTACATCATTTGTTTTTCAAAAAATTGAAAAAAATATATAATAAAAGGAGGACTGGTAGTAAAGAAGTTTGAGAACACTGGACCAAATCGTTTCAAAAGACCATTCGGGTTCTAACATTCCAGAATCCTACTTTCACCTACAGTAGGTATTGGGCCTATAAAAGTCAATGTCTTTGAGGTTAAAAACATGGGATTCAGAGTCAGAAAGACCTGGGTTCAAATCCCAGTTCTAGTACTTGCAAGATAAATGCCCATAGCCAAATTATTTAACCTCTATAAATTGCAATTTTGTAATAACTAAATTGAGATTAAAATAACATTTTCCTGACAAAGTTGTTGGAAGGAGTAAAATAATACAAACTTCAGTCATTGGTGTATTCCTTCCTGATCTTTACCATATCTGCATAAAACCTGAAATATTAGTCAGATAATATTTTTCTTTAAATCAATTTATGTTTTCACTTAAGTCAATGTACTATAACAGGAAACTTTAAATTGTTATCATAAATAGAAAACCAGTATCACCATAAATTGATAGTAACCATAAGAGATGCCAATAAAAATCATATTGAAAATTTTGTCACAGTAAATAACAATTACATTTTTGTTAGATTATAGCTAAGTACTATTTCCTGCTTAAGGCTCTGGGCCTGAGGCTATCCTCTCTTCATTAAAATGGAGATTAGCGTGCATTAAGAATAGAGTTAAAAACACAGCAATTTCCGAAAGCTCAAAAGAGAGTTAAGAAGGAAACTTTCTACATGATTCAGTGCTATTCAGTGCTTCAACTGGTATTACCTAAAATAATCTCTCATAACACATATGCCACATTTGAGGTACACTGAGATAATGTATTCAGAGCTCTTGTCATTAGGCTTCTCATAAAGTCACTGGATAAGTGTTCATTTTATTGCTCTTGTTAAGAACCAAGCCACCTGGCCCTGACACAGGCCCCTGCCCTCCCCACCCCACACTGGCTAGAGGCAGCCTGGCCACATCACTGCAGAAGCCTCCATAAGGAGCATAGTCATTCACTCCTCCTGTCTTTCAAGATCACTTAGTCAGTTGGATACATCCAGGATACATCTTTAATTTACCCCTTTCTGTCCATTTCCATAATGACTGCCCATCATATAAACCTGGTTCTTATAACAATCTACCCTGCCTCCTTACCCTTCAAGATTCAGCTGGAAACATTGCACTAAGAAGACTTTCCTGGCCCTCAACCCCATGCCAGGCTGAGGCAACAACCCTAGACTGGTGTACAAACTTCTATAAACCTTGCTATATTGCAGTACTCTGTTTGTGTCTGTCTTCCCCACTCAATCATAAACCTCGGGAAGCCAGACGCTATGTTCAGTTCACCTTTGTATTTGTTTGTACTTAACATAATAGATACTGAGTTCAGTTTTCCTACAAGGACAGAAAAAAGAATGGATGGATGGATGGATAGAAAGAAGGGAAGGAGGAAGAGAATGAGAGAAGGAAAGAAGGAAGGAAGGAAGGAAGGAAGGAAGGAAGGAAGGAAGGAAGGAAGGAAGGAATAGTGGGTCTGACAATGATAGATCACATTGTTTCTGACTTCCTGATTTCCTAAAACAGAAGAAAAACAAGGTAATTCAGGCAGAGTTGGCTTAATTCCCTCTTGTCCAATTTCTGTACATCCCCTCCACACACCATCCGTGGCATTTTCCTCGTCTTACAAATACCTAAGGACTGTAGCCTTCACAGAAACTACCTTGGCTCCCTGCCAGAAAACAAACAAGCTTAAGAATAAAGAAAAATAAATAAATAACAACAGTGACATCTCGTACTTTGAGGTCTGGGAAATGAATTCCAAATGGGAGCTGAACTCCAAACCAAATGTTTGGCTTTCAGTGACAACCAGCTACTTGGCCGAAAGCCTCAGCCCCCTCCTGAGACCACTTAGAAAATGTTGGCCCAGAGCTCTTCCTGAGAACTGCTGTCTCCCCTACACCTTTCCTAAGCAAAGAAGAAATTACTGCCAAGAGAAAACAATCAAACTTTTCTACCAACTTCCTCAAGGCTGTTGTTTGTGGTTGATATTTTTCTTACTTGGGAACTTTCCAAATAATTCCTCAGCAATTAGACTGTGTTTAGAGAAAGTCTACTCAAATCGGCTGATTAACACACCTCTCTCTCTCTCTCTCTCCCTCTCTCTCTCTCTCTCTCATACAGACACACACACACATGAAATCAGACTGTTAATCTGGTGACTCTGTGCTATTCAGATTGCGCAGAAATTTAGGTCTCACAGCATGTAGCTACTTACACACCCTGCACTTGGGAACAAAATGAGCTTCCAGAATGTGGACAAAATTGAGAAGAGGGACCACGGAGGCTCCAAGGCATGCCAGGAGGGGACACTGGGAAAAATGCACACAGTAAAAGAAAACATTTCCTGTGTACCTGACTCAGCTAGACTAAGCTTCTGAAAAAATGTTAATAATGCTGGTTCTGACCGAAATCATGGAGTTATTTCTCTGCTCCCATCTTCTCTTTAAATTTCTCCTCAAGACCAATATCCCTGATGAACAAGACCAATATCCCTGATGAACACAGATGCAAAAATTCTCAACAAGATACTAGTCAATAGAATCCAACAATACATTAAGAAGATTATTCACCATGACCAAGTGGGATTTACCCCGGGATGCAAGGCTGGTTCAACACTAGTACAGCAATCAATGTGATTGATCATATCAGCAAGATAAAAAACAAGAACCATATGATCTTCTCAATAGATGTAGAGAAAGAATTTGACAAAATACAGCATCCATTCCTGATCAAACTCTTCAGAGTATAGGGATAGAGGGAACATTCCTCATCATCTTAAAAGCCATCTACAAAAAACCCACAGCAAATATCATTCTTAATGGGGAAACACTGGGAGCCTTTCCCCTACGATCAGGAACAAGACAGGGATGTCCACTCTCACCACTGCTATTCAACATAGTACTAGAAGTCCTAGCCTCAGCAATCAGGCACAAAAAGAAATAAAGGCATTCAAATTGCAAAGAAGAAGTCAAACTCACCCTCTTCGCAGATGACATGATACTGTACCTAGAAAACCCAAAAGACTCCACCTCAAGATTGCTAGAACTCATACAGCAATTCAGCAGTGTGGCAGGATACAAAATCAATGCCCAGAAATCAGTGGCATTTCTATATACTAACAATGAGACTGAAGAAAGAGAAATTAAGGAGTCAATCCCTTTGACAATTTCACCCAAAAGCATAAGATACCTAGGAATAAACCTAACCAAAGAGGTAAAGGATCTATACCCTAAAAACTACACAACACTTCTGAAAGAAATTGAGGAACACACAAAGAGATGGAAAAATATTCCATGCTCATGGATTGGAAGAATTAATATTGTGAAAATGTCAATGCTACCCAGGGCAATTTACACATTTAATGCAATCCCTATCAAAATACCATGGACTTTCTTCAGAGAGTTGGAACAAATCATCTTAAGATTTGTGTGGAATCAGAAAAGACCTTGAATAGCCAGAGGAGTATTAAAAAAGAAAACCAGAGCTGGGGCTGGTTCACAATGCCAGATTTCAGGTTGTACTGCAAAGCTGTGATCATCAAGACAGTGTGGTATTGGCACAAAAGCAGACACATAGATCAATGGAACAGAATAGAATCCAGAAGTCGACCCTCAACTTTATGGTCAACTACTATTCGACAAAGCAGGAAAGACTATGCACTGGAAAAAGGACAGTCTCTTCAATAAATGGTGCTGGGAAAATTGGACACATGCAGAAGAATGAAACTAGACCACTCTCTTGCACCATACACTAAGATAAACTCAAAATGGATGAAAAATCTAAATGTGAGACAAGATTCCATCAAAATCCTAGAGGAGAACACAGGCAACACCCTTTTTGAACTTGCCCACAGCAACTTCTTGCAAGATACATCCATGAAGGCAAGAGAAACAAAAGCAAAAATGAATTATTGAGACTTCATCAAGATAAAAAGCTTCTGCACAGCAAAAGAAACAGTCAACAAAACTGAAAGACAACCTACAGAATGGGAGAAGATATTTGCAAATGACGTATCAGATAAAGGGCTAGTTTCCAAGATCTATAAGAACTTATTAAACTCAACAGCAAAGAAACAAACAATCCAATCATGAAATGGACAAAAGACATGAACAGAAATTTCACAGAGGAAGACATAGACATGGCCACCAAGCACATGAGAAAATGCTCCGCATCACTTGCCATCAGGGAAATACAAATCAAAACCACAATGAGATACCACCTCACACCAGTGAGAATGGGGAAAATTAACAAGACAGGAAACAACAAATGTGGTAGAGGATGTGGAGAAAGTGCTCTTGCACTGTTGGTGGGAATGTGAACTGGTGCAGCCACTCTGGAAAACTGTGTGGAGGTTCCTCAAAGAGTTAAAAATAGACCTGCCCTACGACCCAGCAATTGCACTGCTGGGGATTTATCCCAAAGATACAGATGCAATGAAACGCCAGGTCACCTGCACCCCAATGTTTATAGCAGGATTGTCCACAATAGCCAAACTGTGGAAGGAACCTCGGTGTCCATCAAAAGATGAATGGATAAAGAGGATGTGGTTTATGTATACAATGGAATATTACTCAGCCATCAGAAATAACAAATATCCACCATTTGCTTCAACATGGATGGAACTGGAGGGTATTATGCTGAGTGAAGTAAGTCAATCGGAGAAGGACAAACATTATATGGTCTCATTTATTTGGGGAATTTAAATAATAGTGAAAGGGAATAGAAGGGAAGGGAGCAGAAATGGGTAGGAAATATCAGAAAGGGAGACAGAACATAAAGACTCCTAACTCTGGGAAACGAACTAGGGGTGGTGGAAGGGGAGGAGGGGGGGGTGGGGGTGAATGGGTGATGGGCACTGAGGGGGGCACTTGACGGGATGAGCACTGGGTGTTATTCTGTATGTTGGCAAATTGAACACCAATAAAAAATAAATTATTAAAAAATAAATAAATAAAAATAATAATAAAAAATAAAAAATAAATGTGGTCTATGTATACAATGGAATGTTCCTCAGCCATTAGAAACGACAAATACCCACCTTTTGCTTCTACATGGATGGAACTGGAGGGTATTATGCTGAGTGAAATAAGTCAATCGGAAAAGGGCAAACATTATATGGTCTCATTCATTTGGCTAATATAAAAATTAGTGAAAGGGAATAAAGGGAAAGGAGAGAAAATGAGTGAAAATATCAGCGAGGGTGACAAATATCAGTGAAGGAGACACCTAACTCTGGGAAATGAACAAGGGGTAGTGGTAGGGGAGGTGGACAGGGGGTTAGGGTGACTGGGTGATGGGCACTGAGGGGGGCACTTGGCGGGATGAGCACTGGGTGTTATGCTATCTGTTGGCAAATTGAACTCCAATTAAAAAAATAAATTTTAAAAAATTTAAAAAATTAAAAATTCTCACCAAAAAAAAAAAAAAAAAAAACAAACAAGAACTTCTCCTCAGACCACATGTTGAAAAGCCAAGTTCAAGGCCTTACTTAGTTCTCATTTCCAATGCTACAATATTTGGCCTTAGCTTTCTTTCCACTAATGTCCCTGGTGGCAAGGTATCCATGACAACACAGGCAGGCCCACCATCCTGACTCCTCTGTTCTGGTCTTAACTCAGTCTGAGGGAAGCATTGAGCTCCAACTATACTATATGCAACAAAGCCAGTGAAGACCTAAACAGTCACAGAGCTTCGATGAGGGGCAGCCTTACAGATCAGATATACACAGATTTGGGAGAAATATTTGAGCTTCAGATCCAAGCTCAACTGTGCAAAGTACTCATACTTCTGAGCTTGAATTCCTCATCTGTAGGAATGTTCCCTGTTTTAAAGGATTAAATATGATGATGAAATTAAATGATGCTACATATATAATGTGCAGGATCTATTATGATGTAGGTGCTTCAACAAATGTTATTGAATGCTAAAAGAATGATGAATTCCCTTGTTCAGACTCCTAGTTAAGAAAATCCAGGCAGATCTTGGAGTCTCTAAGAGCAGTTTGCTCAGTCCCTGGATCCCATAAACCACTCCTCCTTGCCCCTATTCCCCAAGCACCAGGACACAGGCAGTAGGAGCAACTGGCCCCGTGCAGGAATTAAAGGGGAGCATTATCTTTAGAGAATTTAAAACCAACAAAAGTCAGTCTGATTTTATTTTCACCATACTCCAGCGATTCTAAGCACTGTCAGTGATAAAATACTCCTCCTCACCCCCATCCCCCACCTGCATCACTCAAGGATTATGCACCACATCTTGGCTGAGTCCTTGCCTGGCCTCACATTCTATCTGGATGGGTCAGAAGCCAAACACCTGGATTCATCCAGGAATCAGAGATACTCTTAGATCTTTGCCTGAATCTATCTATCCTTAGGCTTTTTGGTTTCAAACCAAAAGAGAAGAAACATTCTGAGAATAAGAGATAGTTATTCTAGGCCAGCAAGTACGTAAACAGGCCCAGACCAGAATAAGGGCCCAATTATCAGACAGAGCTCCACTCTCCTCTTTCACTGCCCCTTGTTTGGTGTCAATGGGCCTATTTCTTTGAAAATTGAAACTTGATCCTTAGGCCTCTATTTGGTTTTTATATATAGATAAAGGGGAGTGCAGGGAGAATCATGTGACCAAGCTAGAGGGGCTATCTAGTTCAACTTTTTAAAATGGGGTAACTGATGCTCAGAGAGGTAAAGTGATTGATCCAAAGTCACACAGCAAGAGAGCAGCAAAGGGGGTAATGAACACCTAACTGTGCCTTTGTGAAAAGTAAGGCAGTGCAAACAAAATGGCATGCTCCCTGCTGGCACAAAGTAAGCAATTGGTAAGAATTAACTACCACTTCTATGTTGCTGCTGTTGTTTTTGTTAAAACAGGATTAGAACCCACATCTCCAGGTGTTGGGGAAGTCTCTTCCCAGCACCTAGCTCAGTAACCATCCAACCTGTGTGTGACCATCTCTGGTGTGAAACACTCCCCTCACCTCCAGAGACACCCCATCCTGCCTCCAGGCCCCTCTATGAAACAACTCCACTTTATAATGAGTTGATGTGAATCATCTATCCTCTCATCCCTTGTGTCCATTGGTGAGTCCTAGATTTAATCTCAGTAGCATCAAGCCTTTTACAAAGAGATTTGGATATTAAATCAGACCATGTTGGTCTCTGGATAGAGACCATCCAACTAGCCTGCCTGAGTGGTAAAAAAAAAAAAAATGTATATATATATATATATAATCAGTCATTCACCTCAAGAAAGAAAAGGCCAGTCTTTATCTAACTAACAAAGAGGACACCTTCATCATGGCAAGCCTGCTGAATAAATCAAAACAATAAGTTTGCAGGAGGCAAATGCCCTCTATTAGATAAATTAAGATGAGTGCCTCAGTAGATGCCCATTATCCTGACAGGAGCAGAGAGGAGAGCTCGTGTCTGTCAATCTTCCCTCTGAAAAGACAGCACTGATTAGATGCTGACACGCAGTTGTGTCTGAAGAGCAGAAACAGACAACAAACAAAAGGGGTGCCTTGGACATCATCTTTCCACTCGATGTCACACAGAACATTTAACACAACCTTACAGCTCTACACAGCCTTTTGTACCCTTTAAAAGAATGTTTATCACTTTATTTGGCCCTCAAGGAAATTCTGTGATATGAATTTACAAAGGTGTTTGATTTTACAGATGTGGAAATTAAATAGAGAACAGCCGGCCATGGAATGGACAGGCCAATGATGCATTCACTGGGCAAGTGAGTGAATACCCAGCACTGGGCCAGGCTCTGCAGAGGTGAAGGGAAGCAAGACAGATACTCCTCTGCTTCCACAACCCTTAAAGAGAGAGAACACAGAAAATTAAACACATGTGTGGTCAGGTAAGTGCTCGGATTGGGGAAGCAGAGCGGGAGAAGCAGGAAACCTGGTTGAGGGTCCCCAGGGATGAATAGGAGGTGGCCAAGCAGAGACTCTAATCCTAGGAGGGCAGGCCTCACAGGGAAATCCAAGAATATAGGGCAGGCAAAGTGATGAGAAATACCAACAAGGCCTCACAAGAGAACACAGCAGGATACAGGAGACTGCTAAATAAGGAGAGGGGAAATAGTTTGGTGAATCCAAATGCTTTAATACCCCACAGGCTCTGGGGGCTTCAGAATGTTCTGGAGTTTCACAGTGTTAGGGTGAGATATAATGAAATTTGACCACATTTGAAAGGTAAGGGGAAGCCAGAACAACTGCTTTTCCCTCCTGTCAGGCGCCCCCCACTGGCCCTCAGGTTTGCCTCTACTGGCAGGCCAGACAAGGCTAAACACTCAAGTCCCAAGACCTGGTTTTACCTGTAATTATATCCCTGCCAGCCTCCCTGCCTGTACAACAGCAGGATGTGCCAGAGTTGAGGGGCCCCTCCAGCTGGCCGGGCTGACAGGAAGAGGAAAAAGGCACTTATCTCCTCTCTCCCCTCTCAGCTGAAGGCCTGGACCTACAGAGACACCCTCCCCCACCCCCACCCCCACCCCCCCCCCACCCCCGCCAGGCTGTGAAGAAGAGGATGGCGCAGGCTCTCTGCACAGGAAAGATATGTCACAACTCTGTAACATTGTCTCTGTGGACACTACCAGTTGATTTTTCAAGGAGCACAAATGAGAAATGCCTCAAATCTAAGGCGTCTCTATTTTGGGGTCAGATTGATGGTTCTTTTTGTGAACTCTGCATTTTTGAAACAGGTTTCACCGGGGATAGTTTATTTCCACTTTCATTCCCACATAAGGGGTGGGCAACATGGTCCAAATGAATCCAGGTTTGCATCCTCTGTTTGGTTCCTTGAGCTTCTCCATTTGTCTGATTGCTTCTTGCCCTTCCCTTCCTCTCAAATTTGAGTTCTCTCCTGTAACCACTTTCTCCAGCTCTGAGTCCTACCCATTCCGATTTGTTTTCTAGATCTGTAAAATACTTTGCCTTTCCTCAGTCAACAAAATTTATTAAAGTTACTTTGTTATGAGTTGGCTATTGCAGTGCCCCTTCTCCGGCAGCCATAAATTCCCGAGGCAACTCCTCTGTGCTCCGTTACCCGGAAGACTGAGGAGCTTTTACGACATTGCTGTAGGTACAGAAACATTGCCAAGGAGCTCCAAAACATAAGGAAATAAAGAGCTCTCGCCACAATCCTCTAAGCCAAACTCCCATTCAATCAGGTAAATGAAGTTTCTCTTATGCCTCACGGGAATGATAAAATTACAACTGATCTGGTTCTATTCTTTATATTCTTAAGAGTATCTACTGTCAACCTGTGGTCTGGGGCCATTGATGACCAATAAAAAGCCTTTATTGATTCATATAACAACTATGTAGAACTTGCTGTCTCTAAGGCCTACCCTCACTTCCTTTGTATGAAAATGCTGTTCTCATCGCACAATCACCATCTAAATTTATGTTTTTATCTTTGTTTATTCAGTCTCTCCCAACAAAACATATGTTCTGTGAAAACAAGGACCTCATTTGTTTTACCTGGAATTATATCCCCAGTGTAGAATGTCTGATAGACAGTAGATGCTCAGTAAATACTTGTTGGATGGATGAATGGATAGTATTAAGGGCTAAGATGCACTATGAACAACTCAATACCCTCAAGGCTTTTACAAGTGGAACAGCTGATTTTTATGCCCTGATGTTTATAATACAATTACAAGCGGGCTTCCTCTCACATATAAATCTTTTTTTTCCCCCACACCAGGCATTATGTCATTCAGATTTCAGTCAAACAAGTACCTTTGTTTCTTGCCTCAATGGGGGGAATTTGGTCATATACACACTGGAGCCCAAAGCCCAACGCACCATTGGTAAGGCTGGGAAATTTTTCATTACCACTTTCTGAAGATATATGGGGCACCTATGAGAATTCAAACATATCTGATAGTGCCTATGCCACACCAAGAATCTGGGAAGCCTCATGAGAAATAAGGAGCTTCAAATAGAATATCACCACTTACTGGTTTATTGTATTTATGGTATTGGGTACCATAAAGGATTGTGGGAAAGGGAGTCCCTTAGATTTTTTTAAAAAATTGAAACTGCTTTTCTAGGTAATATCTAAGGCCCTTCATGCAGAAAGGCCTTATAGCTCTCCCATTTCCACTCAAGGACTCCAAACTTTCCTTTCCTTATTCCTTCCACACTTGTAAAATAAATAAATATATTTACAGTAGAGCTCCAAATCTAATATACATAGATCTGTATATCCTTCAGAATGGGAATGTAACAATATATTATAGAGATTTCTATCCTTTTAAATCTTCTTTGATCTTATGACAGACTTGTGAACTTTGTATAATAGACTATTTATCTCCCTTCCTCCAAAGTGGCATGTAAGAAAACCGTAAGGCTGAGGTTTGTCCAAAGTCTCATAGTGCATTATGGCTAAGCCAATACCAGACCCAATTCCTAATCTTGCAATCTTCGTCCCAGTGGAGGATGGCAAAACGAATGACACTCTGTCCCTCTAACACACGTCAGGCATTACTAATCAAGCTCTGCCTTCCTTCCCCCCCTCAGCCATGCCTAGAGGAAACTTGATTTAGAAGCCACTACCAAT
This sequence comes from Canis aureus, assembly GCF_053574225.1. NCBI lineage: Eukaryota > Metazoa > Chordata > Mammalia > Carnivora > Canidae > Canis > Canis aureus. Next base: position 56,564,009 of record NC_135614.1, read on the forward strand.
CAATGTCAAGTTGAAACCTATTTGCCTTCAGTGAGCTAACCAAGTTCCCTCTGTAAATTAGGGAGCCCCTCGTGAAAAGCAATGCAGAGTGAAAACTGCTGCTTGAAACAGGAAGATGAATATTAAAAAAAAACACAGGAAGGTGAGCTACTGGGACATAGATGGGATAAATTGTGAATTGCATATTCTATAGTTGCCTGAGAGTCATAAGACCTGGGTTTAATTTTCATCTAGTTGCTATAGGAAGGAGGGATGAATCATTGTCACCACCATGAAATAATCAATTGTTACATGCAAATGGTTGTTAATTACATTCCCTACTTCCATTAAAAAGGTAAATGACCATATCAACCTCTCCCTGGGTGACCAGTATGTACATATTCTGCCTTTAATCCCTCCATGGAAACATCTAAATGGTGCTTTTTACAATCAACCCAGCTTTAAGCAAGGCACATTTAGAGGTGATGTGTTAACTCTGAAATAACATCTTACATAAACTCAAATGATCCTTAGTTATGAGGAAACAATGTAGGTGCATCTCTTAGAATCTTTCTTTCTTTTTTGGGTGATTCATTCTCATTCCTAATTTAGCAAAAAAAATGCTAAATAATAATAAAACTGATAGCATACCTGAAGAGGTGAATCATCCAACACCACCAGATCATTTCCTATGCACTGACTGTATCTTTCATATTTTTACCCAATAAGTAGCTTTTCAAAGAGATGCTTCTTAAATTAGCACTTAGCAGAAATAAAACTCTATTTATTATTTGCTGGATAACTGGAACAAAAATAGAAATATGCATGGATCCAAAGATTGATGACTTTCCAACCTAAATAAAGGTTGTTGAGATCATCTGTATCTGAGAACATCCGCCTTTTGAGTTCTGCAAAGAAGTTCCCCTGCAAAAAGTCTGTGAGCTGAAAATAAACATTTTCCCCTGCAATGCCTAATCTCTAATCTTTTCCTAAACTAAGCACATGGGGCCTCAAGGTAGGTCTACAGCTGAAGATCACTGGGCCTTTTCCTATCTAATTATATTTGAAAGCAGATTGTATTCTCAAGCACCTTTGGCCAGGTGCATTTGGGAATTTCCCCATCTCCTTGATAGAGGTCACCTATTTTAGCTTTCATTATGACCTCTTCCCCCAGATTAGCCTTGAAGGTATGTGTCTGGTACATTCTGGACATCAGCAGGCCTTGCATTCTGACTCTTCCGGCCAGTACTCAAACTCAAGTTTCTCTAAGTTAGCCATGATAACTATCACTTACTAAGGACTATTATATGCTTAGCACTATCCCAAGAGATTTATGGATGTCATCTTCTAAGAACTCAAAATATGAGGTAAAGGTAATGTCCATTTTATAAATGAGGACACTGAGGCTGAGAGAGATTACGTACTGTCTTCCAAGTCTAGTAAGTGGCAAAGCCTGGATTAAAACCTTTTGCGTAAATTCTATATAACGTTGTCTTGTAGCCAAGGACATTACATCAGATACTCAAGGACATGATAGAGAGAATGAATTCTGTCATGGTCCTCCATCCATCCATGTGGTTGTGTTGAACCAACAAAACATTTTAATAGTAGAACTAAAATATCAAATAGATGATTTTTTTATTACCAAAAATAGCTTAAAATGAAATGTCATAAGCATTTGTATTTTGGTGACCCAGACAATGAAATTCTTTTTCCTTGTTTGGAGAATTCCCTCCACCATAAGTAGCTTATTAGGAGGCAGAGCCTGAAAATGTGGGGATGCTTGCCTTCCCAGTTTTCCTTGAAAGTATGATATGGGAAAGGGCCGAGGCCCATCTGCTCAGACAGTCCCACCCAAGACTTTGAAATAACAACTACAGATGCAGAGAAGCAGAGACTATGAAAAATTTATTCCTGAAGCTAAGTGGTAGCAAAAAATACCATGAGTGATGTCAGTATGTGACCACACCCCAACGGTCTGTGGTGTCCAGGTCAGGGGCAGCAGGCACAGGAAACTTACCAATCTAATTCTGTGACTGGAGTCTGTCTGAAATTCTAGCTTGGTCCTCCCCAGCTCTGCAGGCTTTCAGGTTATTGTTAGGGTTGCCCTGTGCTCTTTCAACACACTTCTTCTCTCCTTATAACAGTCAGTCAGTTTTCATTGCCTGCTTTGCCTAGAACAAGGAGGTAGAAGTTGATGATCACCAAGGTCTCCATTCTCCACAATCTTTACCAATCATATCACTAAAGGGGAAGGGAAGGGATAGAAGAATCTAATTTTATTATAAAATCCAGAATCTGAAAATTCTGCACCTACGTATACATGGGATTATCTATCTAGGAGTAAAAGTCTATTCTGAAAGAACTCATTTGTACTTGGCCATTGCAGCTAAATTTACCAGGTCTGCAGATGCCCCAAACAATTCAAGTTTCATTTTAGAAGCATGGAGCTGGACCCCAGGAATGACCACAGGGTTTGCAAAAGTACAAAATATCCTGGGGAGCAGGATAATGTGTCTCCAGATTAAAGAGACTAAACAAGGCAAGGAAACTAATTTAAACGAGGCAGAGAACTTTCCTATGTAAAGAAGTTTTTTTTTGTTTTTTTTTTTAATTTTTATTTATTTATGATAGCCACACAGAGAGAGAGAGAGAGAGGCAGTGACATAGGCAGAGGGAGAAGCAGGCTCCATGCACTGGGAGCCCGATGTGGGATTCGATCCCGGGTCTCCAGGATTGCGCCCTCGGCCAAAGGCAGGTGCTAAACCGCTGCGCCACCCAGGGATCCCAAGAAGGTTTTTGTGAAAGAAAATATTCCTCAAGTCATCAAGTGAATAAAAGCCAAAATACACAAGGTACATAAATCCCAGTGCTTTATTCTCTATGACCCTGTGCTTTCAAGGCTACACGCCCTTGTGGAGTGGGTTTTAAACACGCACATGCTACAAAATGATGTTTAAATATTTTCCACAAAAATGTACCCCTTAAAATTCCTAGCTGCCTCTGATCATATTCCCAGTAAGATACCCACATATACATATTTCAGTAAACTATAATTCATCAGATGTTTTCTATATATTAAGCACTTTGCCAGGCATAAGAATGCACAGTCCTTGTCCCTGAGAACTCTCAGGCTATTTCAGAAATGGCCTCATGAACAGATACACACAATGCAGTGTGAAAGAGCTAATGAAGAGAAATAAAGCATGACAGGAACATGGATGATGGAGGAGCTGCCTGGAAGATCCCAGAAAGGCAAAATATATTTAAACAAACTTCAAAGGAAAAAACAGTATAAAGTTCACTCTTCACTAATAAGTAATCAACCCTATCATTTCACATGCTACAAATGCCTATATCCAATTCCTCCATCTTAATAACACTCCAGTTTCCTTTTGGAGATTTACCTTCACACCATTGTATATAATGGAGGGAGGGTAATTCCAGGTGCCCACCTCCTAATATAAAAGCTAAAGCACCAGAACCTTCGTCTCTCCACTGTCAAAACTGCCAAGGAGTAGACCTACATCCTATCCTCAACGAGTTGGATCTTTTTCTAAAGGACCCTGAGTCTAGAACAATATCTGGACTTTTAAGTCCTTCCCTTGCTGCAGAGAAGAGTTGACCGTTATCAGCCAGTAGATAAGTCAGCCTCTTATCACCACAAAGCAGTGCTGTTGCTCCTATTGCCCAGTCTTTCTTGAGTCCTGTTTGGTTCCTGCCCTTTCCCAAAGCTGTTACAACAGCCTGTCTTATAACCTGTGAACCTCCCATAGTTTCTCACTATGGGATCCACTTCCCATAGCTTCCATTAAATTCCCATTTGCTTATGTAACCAAAATATTTACAGCCAGGATCCTTTGTAGCTGGACCTCTTGTGACAGACTATATAAAGCCCACCAATGTTGAGGTCACATCCTCCATGCCAAAAACTACCAATCAATCATTTTTCTTTCCCCTGCCACCTTCATATTCCTCTTACATTTTGTCTTCCCCCTCAAGGGTTCAGCAGTTCAGTTCCTCATTTGAAAATCTATGGCCTCCAAACCCAAGAAATTATTTCACATGGGGTTTTTGGATCATATCTAGCCACTGGTTAAGGATAAGCCATGCACACACCCTTCCAAGCCTTTGAAAGCTGTTAAATGTAATGTTGTAGGATTAGCCACATAGAGATTACTGAGCTGGAAAATGATGTTAGACCTCAAGTATCCTTGCTTCAGCGTTGTGGGTGATTAAGCTGAAAGTGCTGCCAGGGCTTGAAGGATCAATTAAATTGAATGTATGGTGTAGAGTGTCCATCTCCACAGCTTGTTCTAGAAGGTGTTGGGGGCTTACTGTACAAACAAGTCACTGCTGGAGCTTCATGCTCAGTCTCCACACATAAAACAAATGGGCTAGCAGTAGAGAGTTATTGCTGAGAATAATAAACAGTTACTACTACAATTTATCAAGCATTCCAAGAGGGCAGAGACCAAATCTACTTTGTTTATTGCTGAATCCCCAAAGCCTAACAGGTTGAAGTAAGTACTCATCATGTATTTTTATGAATCAGTGAATGTCAGGCATAGGGCTAAGCTCTTTATTTACATTATCTCATTTATTCTCTTAACAGTGTGGCAGGTATTATTCTCCATCTGTGGTGGATGTGGCATGGGAGTCTCTGAAAGGGTAAGCAACTAGGAAGTAATGGAGTTAGAACTTGAATCCATACTCAAGTGACTCCAAGGCTTGTACTGTTAAGGCTATGTGGTGCTGCCGTGCCCTATGCGGCCTAATCCCCACCACAAAGGAGCCACTGTCCAATGAAGAAGGCAGATGGACAGCACTATTACTGTAGGAAGCTGAGCAGGACAGGGTTAAGAAATGGGTCACAGGCAATGCCCACATGTCCACTGGCACTACCTCACTTGACAAGTCTCACATGACTGCTCACATGCTTCCCTACCATCACCACCACTTCACTGATTTCCATTTTCCTTTCATCACACTGCTGGAAATGGTATATTCGTACCACACAAAGAGGCTATTTAATTCTCCTTACCTAAAACTTTCCCATGATTTTCCCATTGCCCTTATGATACATCAGAAAGCTTGCTACTCAAAGTGGACCATGGGCCAGCAGCACCGTTATCACCTGGGAGCCTGTTAGAAATGCAGGATCTCAGGTTTCACCCCAGACCTTCTGAATCTAAATCTGCATTTTAACAAGATCTCTAAGTTATTAACAAGCACCTGGATATAAAGTCTTTAAGGAATCCATCAAGGTCATATGACCTGGTTACCCCTACAGCCAGATTTCCACTCTATCACACCTCACACTCAAGCCTCTCTGAACATGTCCCTATTCCTTGCATGTGCCAACTCTCTCCATGCTCCAGTGCTTTACATGTGCTGTTTCTCCTTTTGTATTAGCAATGTCTGCCTCATTGCTTTGGCCTTAGCTAAAACAAGACTCTTCTCTAGAAGCCATCCTTGCCCATCACCCATGCCCTCAGCCTTAGATATTTTATACGCCCCTGCTGCACATGCTCATAGCCCAGTGCAGTATCCATTTGCAGTTGTGTATTAAGTTGTATCTCTCTCCAATAAAACAAAAAAAGGGATCAGTTTTGTCCATGTTCTCATCATATCCCTAGTGCCTAGAGAATAGCATAAAGTACTGAATAAAATCAAACACCGTCTTAAAAAACAATGTCCAGTTCCCTAATCATTCCGTTGTCAGCCTCATTTCTGGCTCTAATTCCCCAAAATTTAAAAAAAGATGCATGAAACCTATTTAAACAGCATTTCTCTCCTTATCGACTTTCGTGTGGAATCAATAGTAGAGGTGACTGATAGCTGAGACCAACACACACTCATACATGCTCACCTACACAAAATAACAGCAATTATTCACTCAGAAAAAGGGAGAAGGAATTTATACACTCAAGTCAAAAGGGCTAGGTGAAGGAGCATTAGAAAAGAAAATTAAGTCCCTGCAACATGCGCTGAGTCATGAAGCTATCACGGGGAAGACCAATGAAGCTTCACAGAGTAAGGGATGGGAAGGCAAGGAAATATTTAACAGACAAGGCACAAAAACAGAAGTGTTAGGGGTTTCTCCAGTGCCATTTGTCTCTAACTTTCTTGAGTTCAGGTGGACTCTAGGGAACAAGTAAAAAATCAGAGAATTTTTTTTTCAACATCTAAAGATCAGTTTCATTTTTATGCACCAACAACGAACAATCCAAAAGGGAAATTAAGAAAACAATTCCATTTATAATAGCATAAAAAAGAATAAAATACTAAGGAACTTAACCAAATAGGAAAAAGAGCTATACACTGAAAACTATAAAACGTTGTTCAAATGAAAGAAAGCACAAATAAATGGAATGACATCCCATGTTCATAGATTAGAAAAACTTGATACTGTTAGGATAGCAATACTTCCCAAAATGATCTAAAATTCAATGCAATCCTTATCAAAATTCCAAATACAATATTGGGTTGTTTCTTGTTTGTTTGTTTGTTTGTTTGTTTGCAGAAATGAAAAACTGATTCTAAAAATCAAAAATTTTTTTAACTTGTGAGAAAACCTAGCCAGAGAGGTGACATTAAAGTGGCAGAGTATGAAAGATGCCTCACACTCATGGTGACAACTTAAACCATCTCTATTTCCCCAATTCCAGTAAGGCCTTAACTTTAAATCATTTTGCATAAATCTATACAGGAATTAACATAAAGTCACTGACACTTTCATATAACAAAAACAAATTTTTGTCAAATCCAACTATGAAGCAGCACCAAGGTGACATGAGAGAAGGGAAGCTAACTAACTTCAAGACTTACAGAGATTATACTTTCAGAAAATCCAATACACCAGCCTGTGTCAGTCTGCAAGTCTGATACGGACTCCTCCCAGCTCTGGGAGGGGTGATAAGCCCCTGGCCAGCATGCTGCATGTCCCTCTTCCTCAGGCACCACCAGTGCTCTGGTCACTCTTACCAGGATGTGACTTCTGAAAGTTCTTGTACATCATGTTCCAGGCAGCCACCATTAACTGATCAGGACCTGCATCCAAAATGAGCTGTCTTTGCCTCTGCTCATCTAGAACACAATGCTCTACTTAAATTAAGCAGATTTTCTCCCCACTTCCCATGTAGCTACACACTTAGCTCAAGTCCTGTAATCTATCAAAGATTTAGATATGAATCAAAAGTACCCTTTCCGTGTACATCTTGAACATAGAAGCCTTCTCTGAATCAAGTCAAATGATAATCCATTTAATGTCTTTCTTTTTATTGTGCTTTTAACTTTTTTGAAAGCATTCTAAATTACATTACTATTTCATTTTCAGAAAATCCCTGTGAGCTAGGTTAAGCAAGTAGTATTATCTCCAAAAGAACTAAGGCCCAGAGAGTTGAAATGAATCAGGAAATCACCTAGTGGGTGAGAGAAAAAACTAGGTTGAACATCCAGGCTGCCTAGTTGCCATTCCACACCCCTCCTACAACACCACACTGCCTCAGATTCTTCTGCATCTCCCAGGTGACAGAGCCTTAGCTTCAAGTAAGCTCCCTTAGCTCCCCAGAGCTCACACACACATACAGCTGCACATGTGCATGCCTACATATACACACATACTCACGCAGACCAGGATACCCACATACACACAGAAAGAGATACCCTCACACATGTGCATGTGCATACATATACTCATGCAGACCAGGATGTACCTACACACAGAAACCTATATATAGAAAGAGATAACCACATAGAAAGAGATATACACACAAACGCTAAGAGAAAGAGACAGAGATACAGAGGCAAAGACTCAGGAGGACACACAGAGAGACACAAATAGATGCACACACATAGATGCATACACACAGACACACAATGAGATACATACAAGGACATATAGGTACACAGCAACCCATGCACAGACAGAGACAAACGCAGATACAGAGGCAGACACACACACAGAGACACACACACACACACAACACACTAACAACTTTCATTTCATAGGCCCAGGGTGGAAAATCCTGTTTTCTTGTGGGATTTTACCAATGTGAGTCATGGGGAATATCACAGCCTCTGACCTTGTTCCATAAAGAACAGGCCTCCCTCTGTGAGCTCAGTGATAAGAGCATGGGATATTATGATGGGATATTATGGCTCCTTGCAGAACTCAGCAGTGGCATGTGGAGATCTGTACAGCACTCATCCATTTATTAATCAATCATTTATAACCTAGTCTGTGTTGAGATATTCTCAGAGGCTGTTACGCTTATTATGGGGAATCAGGGATGCATTGTGGCTGTCACACTGGGTTCTCATGACCCCATCTGGGGGCCGAATCCCTACTGCAATGGTCACATTTGCTTTAAGAACATGCTATTTGTGCCATCATCTGATTTCCCAAGAACAGAGTCATTTGCTCTTGGTACTAAAAATTGTAATGGATCTCTGTGGAGTGGTAAGGTGAGAGAAGGAGCAAATACAAGAGTGAGAAAATGGTAGAGTAGATAAGAATAATAAAGAATTCAAAGTTCGGTCTTTTTGGGGGTCTTAGGCTATGGGAATAAGGAAAGCCACCTTTATTTTCTTTCTCCTGCGCTTCCTAATTGAGCTACTTTCCTTACTGGAAGTTTACGCAGACACTATCAGTCACCCATCCAAATCCATTCTCTCTTGAGGCCCTTTTATGGTGGCAGAGCATCAGGTTGAGGAATATTTGCTACATCCATGAGGCGTGATGCTCAAGAAAAGTCATCTCATCTTTAGCCCAAGAGTGGTATGTCTTGATTTGGCTGAGCTGATTACAGTTAATTATATTCTTTCTGGCAATGACTGACCTGGGAAGGAACATTTGACCCAATTCTGTCCATGAGACATGAGGAGAAGCCTGGTGATGAAGCCGCTGGGAAATGCTTTATTTTTCTACGTCTAGAGATTGATGCATGAGATCATGATGCATAGACCTGCTGCTACTGCCCTCCTAACAGCCACCTGGGGAACTAGTTCACATGCTGAGTGTAAAGTAGAAAATTTTTTTAAATAGCTGAAAATTCTTTGACACTTCTCTCAGAAAAGATAATATCTATGTCCTCTCTTCTGGAATCTGGGAGGGCTTTTGAATACTTTGGTCAATAGAACATGACAAAAGTGACACTAGGTCATAAAAGGCCATGCAACTTCTGCCTTTTTATCTTGCAACACCCTCTTGACGTGCTTATTCTGAGGAAAGTCGTCCACCATATAAGATGTCTGACTACTCTGAGGCCATCATGCTAAAGAAGCCAAGTGTATATTTTCTGACTGACAGTCTCAGAGAAGGTGTCCTCCAGCATCCCAAGGTTCAAGACATGTGAGTGAAAAAGCCATCTCATAAATAGAGTTTTCAGCCCCTGCTGTTCCAGTTCCCAGCCATGAAAGTCACCTTCCATTGTTTAAGTCACCTCCAGCCTTTCAAGGTACCCAGCTAAGGACCCAGCATAGTGAAGCAGAAACAAGCCATACCTGCTATGCCTTGTCCCAAGTCCCAACCCACAGAACCCATGAGTATGATAAAACGGATTTATACACTACTACGTTTTGAAGTAAGTTGTTTAGGTAGCAAAAGTAACTGGATCAAATGGCAAAGTAAAAAAATGGAAAAAACCTGTCTCCTTAAATGGCAACACCTAGTGACTAAATTAACCAATCCTGGAATGCCTCATCTCTGGGCTGCTGATTAAGTAAGCTAATTAATTTATATAGTGTTTAAGCCCTTTGAAATGATGTATTAGTCTGCTGGGGAAGCCATAACAAAATACCACATACCAGGTGTCTCAAATAACAGAAATTTATTTTCTCATAGTTCTGAAGACTGGAAGTCCAAGATCAAGATGTTGGCAGGGTTAGTTTCTTCTGAGATCTCTCTCATTTGCTTACAGATGACCACCTTCTTGCTATGTCCTCACATGGCCTTTCCTCTAGGCACACTCATCCCTGGTGTCTTTCTGTGTGTCCAGTTTCCTCTTCTTACAAGGATACCAATCAAATTGTATTAGGGCACATCCTAACATCCTCAATTTAACTTACCTCTTCAAAGATTGTCTCCAAATAGAGTCATGTTCCAAAATACTTAGGGTTAGACCTTCAACATACATATTTGGAGGGACACAATTCAGAACATAATAGATGAGTTCCTTGCTGCTAAAAACATCTTTAGAAATAAAATGAGAAAAAAATATTAAACTACTTCAGCAAATGCTGAAAAGCTCAAGAATTAAAGAGCAACATGACAGCAAATCCAAGAATGTCAGTAACTAGAATTGGGGGCTCAATGACACTCAAACACACCTCACTTCTCCCTTTCACACAACTCTGATTCTGAGTTTTGCCTTCATTCTCTCCAGAGCCACCACACTGAGCATTATCTTACCTCTCTCACACTGAAATACATCAGTCTTCCAGTGAGTTATGGGAATGTTGAGAGGAATGAAGCTAGAACTGGCACAGTTCCACACACCTGCTTAGGGAGAGCAGTAAGACTCTCAGTGCTATGTGAAAGGAGTAATCAACGCTTCCCAGCTTCCAGAGTTGCCTACCATATGCCTGCCCACCTTTTGTTCCAGCCTAAGACACACTCCACTTTATGATACCAAGAGAAAAATGAACCATGAAATAATCTGATGAGAGCAGACATATGGTAGCCTCCTTGGAACTCATGGTAGAAAAGGAGCTAAAAACTATTGAAACTGAGGTTTCTGCTACTAATGAGACTATGAGTTCACCTCACATATGGATTTTAAAATAATTCTCGCTCTTAAAAAACAAACAAAAACAAAACAAACAACCAGGGAGTAACGTAAAACCTGGAATGTAAATAAATTATGAATTGTCCACAAAAGAAATATTATAGAATCACTTAAAAAGAATGCAGCATCTCAATGTGGAAACATCTTTAATTATCCTACAAAGATGAGAGCAAGGCGCACATCAGTATATATACTATGCTACTATGGGAGGAGGGGAGAAATATTTACCTCTATCTTTTTAAATGTATACATCATCACTGAAAAATACTCAATAAGCCAGTAACAGCAGTTGCCTTAGCACAGGGGAATTGGAAGATAGGTACACTGAGTCAGAAGAGGGATTACTATATATCATTTTGCCAGTAGATTAGACACTGCAGAAGAAAATATTCATGAACTTAAAGACTTAGCAATGGAAATTATTCCAAATGAAGCACAGACATCATAGAAATAAATGAACAGAGGGAGAAATAAATGAACAGGGAGAAATAAATGAACAGAGCATCAGTGAACCCTGTGACAACTTTAAGCAGCCTAATATATGTGTCATTAGAGTTCCAGAAGGAAGGAGAGAAGAAAAAGGTACTTAAAGAAAAATGACCAGAAATTTCCCAAATTTGATGAAAACAATAAACCCACAGATCCAACAAGTTCAATGAACCCCAAAAAAGAACACTGAGGCACATCATAATCAAACTGTCTAAAATCAATGATAAAGAGAAAATCTTAAAAGCACCCAGAGAACATGAAGCACAAAGGAAGAAAAATAAAAATGGCGCTTGACAGATATTGGGGGAAGCCATTGAAAAGGCATGACCAATGGTTGACCTTTGAGCCAGATCCCAATAGTTGGAGGCTCCTCACCTCTTCCCCTATCCTTGGAATGTGGGTTCCACTTGCCTTCCCTACTCCCAGAGTTTGCTCCAAGGACATAGCCTTGATATAATGATGTGGTACTGAGATCATCTAGATGGTGTATGTGACTGAACTCAGTTAAGGCCTCTATGTAAACTTTTAAGACTTGGCAAGTGGGCATCTGCTGTCCAAGACAAGCATTATACATAAATCCCTTTGCATATTAAAACTTCCATCTACTAAGCTGGAGTAGCCTGCCTCTTTCTTTCCTCTCTAGGCCTCTGTGTATGGGGCCAGCTTCAGATTATAGCCAGAAAGCTCCTGAGGATTGTAAACAAATAACAGAAAACTAGAATACAGGTGGAGCACCATCTTTCAGGCACTGAAAGAAGAAAAGTCAATCTTGACTTCTCTACTCAGTGAAGGTATCTTTTGAAACAAAGGCAAAATAAAGACTTTATTGGATGTAGAAAAATAAAAAGCTGAAAGAATCCATTGCCAGCAGTCACACACTATAAAAAATGTAAAATGAAGTCTGTCGGTCAGAAGGAAAATGTACCAAATGGATATCATGGACTACACAAAGGAATGGAAAGCATTGGAAATGATGAATATGTGGGTAAATACATAATAATTTGTTCTCATTTACAAATCACTTTAAAATATTTAAATAATAAGAAGTATGAGGATGCATTTCACTATAAAATATGCAAATATATTGAAGTATATATATTAAAGTACATATGTATAAATACTTTAATGACAAATTAATTGCAAAAACATGCTAAAAAGCAACTGAATTCAGTAATAGTTTTCAATGGAAGTTTTAAAATTTTATCATAATATTATCCACGTATGTTTGAAAACAGCCATTTATTTATGGTAAATACATATGTGTAAATACATTTACGTTTATTACTCATTCTTGGTGAACATGCAGATTTGTGGACTTCTTGCAACAAGTCACTGTCCAGGGTGCTCTGCAAGCCACGGATAGGACTGAGATTCTTTTGTAAAGCAAACAAGAATCCTATGACAGTGTAAACATTGACACTTTCCCTCTCATTAACACCTTGATAATCCATTTTATATATTTATATAGTCCATTTTATATATTTCGGTTTCCAAAGCCTACTCTAGCCCCCATATTTGTTATACCATAAAATGGAGCCTTGTACATAGCAGGCACTCAATATAGTTGACCAACAAATGCATGGCATCTTCAACATCATCAGTATATAGCTACTATTTTCTGATGGCTACCAAAAAAGAGAATCATAAGTCCTGAGTCACAGATATCAGTAAACTTGATATCTAAACTGGAGTATCTCTTCTCAATTTACTCTGCCTTTCCCACTGCAAATCCTTGAACTCTTCAAGCCATGTCTCCAGTGACTCCAACCACATTCCCTGAAGCTACACAGCAGTGGCTGGAACCGACACAGTAAATCAGCCTTCAGAGGGAGACTCAAAAGGATACATTTAAATCATAAAAGAACCAAGCAGGAGTTGCAATTATGCTGAGCAAAGCAGACCTCTGTGTTGTGCATAATTTAAATGACTGTAGGACTGCTCTGTACATAGCAGCTGGAAAAAACATCTCTTTCTTTAATGGGCATAAAAATGAGACATGAGCAGCCTGTTGTAACTAGGTGCAAACTTCACCTTGAAATAACTTTACCAGTCCCAGACCTTCATAAAGAAGACTACCTCCCTACCTGTTGCCTTTAGCCTTGACAAGTTGAAGGTGTTAGAATTACTACAGTCATAAACCACTCAAAGAGTCAAAGGTTACAGTCTACTCAGAATGTACATTGTCAGTCAGACTTCCTTAAAAACAAACGGGGGTTCAAAATGAAGATCTTGCTTTTCCTCTGGGAAGTTCCCATGCTTACAATCTAAAACATGCCTGCAACAAACAATGGATTCCCACCCAAGCTTTATCTCATTCATGCCTATTTTACTTACTGCCTATCAGTTTTCCTCAGTCGTGCCCCACTCATCCGCACGGCTCAGACGGAACTAAAAAAATTCTCACACCGCTGGCTCAGTCAGCTTCATGGGAATGAGGAAATATTATCCACACTCTGCCTAAAACGACAGCTCAGGCAGAGTGGGAGCAGTCAGCGAGCCTCGTTTTCCTAATTTCATATTTGATTGAACATTATTAAAAGAACTGTTAAAGTTATGAAATTCTACGCTCATATTAGGTTTAGGATGGGGTGGCTAAGGACACATATAAAAAGAGTTATTCTCCTTCTTCTTTTCTTAGTAATAATACTTAGCACTCAGATATTGCTTTTCATCTCCATCACTCTTTAGGAACATTAACTATACAATTTCACTACGTTAACTGCAAAGAGAGAGAGTCAGAAATGGCCCTATAATTTTGTAGTCACTTTGGTAGCATTCATTGTCTCTCAAAATGTATACTACACTCCAGAGCCTATGTTTTAACCTGGTTTAAGGTAGGAAGGTACGAGATGGGGGAAATTGGGGGAAATGTCATATTCTAAAACAACAGAGATCTCAAAAGCCTACCTAGGACTCCAAGGATACAGCCTATGGATTTATACATGGAATGGTTAGTGAACTGAAGGATGTAACTACATTTTGAATAGTAGTATTATGCTTAGCATATAATACTTTGTATTTCTTTAAAGGCAAAAGTTTCCAAATCCTGCCTAGCAGAGAAAAGTTCCTCCAAATTAAAAGAAAAATTTGTAGAGCACAATGAGTATATGGATTTAATATAAAAAAAGTCATGCTACTATTATTATCATTTTTGGTAATACTTTTATAGCTGCCATTTGTGGAATAGATACTGTGGGAGAGTTGCCATGCTAAGTATTTCAAATGTACTCATTTGACTTAATTTTCCCACATGCAAAATGAAGAAATTTATGTAGAGCAGAGATCAGACAACTACAGCCCATGAGCTAAATCCCAATACTACTTTTGTAAATGAGGCTTTATTGGAACACAGCCATGACCATTCATTTATAAATTGTGTATGACTGCTTTCTCACTACCAGGGCAGGCCTGCATAGTTGCAACTAAAACAATATGGTCCAAACACCATAAAATATTTACTATCTGTTTTTTTACAGCAAAAGTTTGTCATCCTCTGGTCTAGAAGATGGCCTCATAGGACCTTCAGATACTAACATCATATGCCTCTGACTCTGGGTACTGAGAACTCTTTCTCTACTTTGTCCACTATATCCTAGTAGCATTAAGCAGCAAAAAACAGTATATTGCCCTGAATTTTCCTGTGCTGTTAGGTAAGCTTCTATATCAGTGTCAGTTCTTTAGAAAAATATTCCTTGTGCTTCCAATTCTACATAATTGATTTTTCAGCCCACTGTTGCAAGCTAACAACTTCAGTTAATCCCATTTTAAACTGTATGCTATTGATAACACCTATATCAACTACTAAAAAGTAAAATCACAAGGGCATCTAGGTGGCTCAATTGGTTAGGCATCTGCCTTCAGCTCCAGTCATGATCCCAGGGTCCTGGGATCAAGCCCTGCATCAGGCTCCCTGGTTAGCAGGGAGTCTGTTTCCCCTTCTCCCTCTGCCCCTCAACCCCTGCTTGTGCACACACTCTTAAGCTCTCTTTCTCTCTCTCTCTCAAATAAATAAATAAATTTTTTAAAAAGTAAAATTATAGAACTCTAGTAAATTACACTGATAAAAAAAGAACATCAAATTCTGTTATTTTTTCCCCTCACTCTCTCAAGTCATTGCTTCTCCTTTTCTCTGCCATGATTGAGCCCCACTGCTTGTTGCCACTTCATCTCATACTTGAATTATTGCTTGAGCAGCATTCAGCCCAATCCTAGGCACAAAGTAGAAGTTCACACATCTGAAATCCAAGACTCGTCTTTTGAAAGAATCAGAGCTGGGGTCATAGGAATTTTTCTTAAATGTTCTCATTTATTTCAAAAACCAGAAGCAATTAAGTGCTACCCTATTTTTTCATATCCTTTCATATTTATAATTTTCATGTAGGATGACAATCTGATAGAATACATGAGTAGGATGAAAATTTACAAGGCTTTAAGCAAATTTTATTACCATACCTGTTGTTTCACAAGGGCCTAGGAATGCCACAAGTTTACAAATAATTTGGTTTCCTATACTACAGCTTAGATTCTGCAAAGATCATTCTAAAACAGCCAAAGTGATGTTGTAGAGAGGACATGAGCACACTGCATTACAGAAGACTGCCAAGTTAGTGTCAGTATATTCAGGGCACAGTTTCAAAGACATATTTTTAGCCTCAGTAAAAATCAGGTGCTGGATTTCAGTATTTTTCATAAGCACTTTTTTCCTGTTCACCCTAAAATATTAATCGTTCTCTCAATTGACTGAATCACTAACTTTTCCATCCAATTTGTTAATAGCCATCAGCGGGTTCACTCTAAACTACTTAAGTACTGACCCAGTAATCATCTAGATTCAGTTATTAATTGCAGCTTGAGTATTAGAAGAAAAGGAAGTAAAGTTTATCTCTTTGAATATCAACTTCTGATTGTATCACCAAAGTATCTGTTAAATACCATTCTTAACCTTTGAAGTAAAAGATAGGACATTAAAGAGAAAGACTATAAAAAATCCAAATTTGGCCCATATTGAAATCTTCTCATGGAATTGAAGTTATTTTTATTCTATAGACTAATCCTACTCATGAGTCTCCAGGAGTAGTAACAGAACTGAATTAGCTTCTTTAATGAACTGGTTTACAACCTCTGTGGTATTGCTTGTGCTTGTCCTTTTTCCTCTCCATCTAGTCCTGGGCTTTTTTTTTTTTGTTGGGAGGCTTTTGATTACTAATTCAATCTCCTTACTTGTTATTGGTCTATCCAGATTTTCTATATCTTCATGATTCAGTCATGGTAGGTTGTAAGTTTGTAGGAATTTATCCGTTTCTTCTTCTTTTTTTTTTTAAGATTTTATTTATTTATTCATGACAGACACAGAGAGAGAGAGAGAGGCAGAGACACAGGCAGAGGGAGAAGCAGGCTCCATGCAGGGAGCCTGACGTGGATGCAGGGAGCCCGACATGGGATTCGATCCTGGGGCTCCAGGATTACACCCCAGGCCGGAGGCGGCGCTAAACCGCTGAGCCACTGGGGCTGCCCCATTTCTTCTAAGTTATCCAATTTGTTGGTAATCATTCATCATAGTTTCATGATCCTTTGTATTTCTGTAGTATCAGTTGCAATGTCTCTTCTTTCATTTATAATTTTATTTGCTCAAATCCTCTCCTGTTTTTCTTGGTGAGTCTAGCTACAAATTTGTCAATTGCATTTATCTTTTCAAAAAAACAACTCCTGGAGCACCTGGGTGCTCAGTCCATCAAGCATCAGACTCTTGGTTTTGTTGAGGTCATGATCTCATGGGTCTGAGATCCAACCCCACATCAGGCTTGCCTCAGCAGGGAGTCTGCTTGAGAATTTTTCCTCCTCTCTCTCCCTCCCCCTTCACCCCTCCCCCCGCTTGCCTACAGGCTCATGCTTGCTCTCTCTCTCTCTCTCCCTCTCTCATAAGTAAGTAAATAAATAATAAATAAATAAATAAAATCTTTTAAAAAACAACTCTTAGTTCCATTGATATTTTCTATTGCTTTTCTAGTCTTTATTCCATAATTTCTATTCTAACCTTTCTAATTTCCTTCCTTCTGTTAACTTTGGGCTTAGCTTATTTTTCCTTTTCTAGTTTATTGAGGTGTAAAGTTAGGTTGTTTGAGATCATTATTTCTTAATACAGGCATTCATCACTCCTCATAGAACTTCTTCTGGTATATCCCATAAATTTGAGTATGTTGAGTTTCCATTTTCATTTATCTCAAGATACTTTTTGATCCATTGCTTGCTCAGGAGTGTATTACTTAATTTTCTCCTACTTGTGAATTTTGCTGTTTTCTTCCTGCTATTGGCAGAAAATTATTGATTTCTAGTTTAAGACCAGTGTGGTCAGAAAAGATACTTGATATAATTTCAGTCTTCTTGAATTTGTTAAGACTTTTTTGTGGCCTAATATGTGTTCTATCCTAAAGAATATTCCGTGTGTATTTGAGAAGAATGCATATTTTGCTGCCATCAGATGGAATGTTCTGTACATGTCTGATAGGTCCATTTGATCTACAGTGCTGTTCAAAATCACTGTTTCTCTGTTGGTTTTCTGTCTCAATGATCTACCCACTGTTGGCATTAGAGTGTTAAAGCCCCCTACTCTTATTGTGTGTTGTTTATTTCTCCTTTCAGTTCTATTAATATTTGCTCTCTATATATAAAGGTGCTCTGATGTTGGGTGTATAAATATTTATAATTATTACGTACTCTTGGAGAATTGGCCCAATAATCATTATGTAATGACCTTCCTTGTCCCTTGTGGCAATTTTTGACTTAAATCTATTTTTTCTGACATTAAACATCTTATGGGGTGCCTGGATGGATCAGTTGGATAAGCATCTGACTCTTAATTTTGGTTCAGATCATGATCTCAGGGTCATGATCTCAGAGTTGTGAGATTGAGACCCACTCAGTGCTCTACCCTTAGTGCAGAGTCTGCTTGAGATCCTCTCCCTTTGCCCCTCCTCTCACTCTCTCTCTCTCTAAAAGAACAATAAATAAAACGAGTCTTTAAAAAAAGATTATAGTAGTCTATTTTAAACTGATAATTTAAGTTTGATCACATACAAAAACACCATCATTTTATCCTCCCATGTGCTATGTTTTTGATGTCATAATTTACCTCTTTTTATACTATGGATCCATTACCAAATTATTTTAGTTATGATTATTTTTAAGATGTTTTCTTTTAACTCTTATACCAGAGTTAAAAGCAATTTATGTACCATCATTACAATATTAGAGAATTCTGAATTTGACTATATATTTACCTTCACTAGTGAGTTTTATACATTCCTGTTTTATTTTTTTTTTTTAAGATTTTATTTATTCATTCATGAAAGACACAGAGAGAAAAGCAGAGACATAGGCAGAGGGAGAAGTAGGCTCCCTGCAAGGAGCCCAATGTAGGACTCGATCCCAGACCCTGGGATCATGCCCTGAGCCAAAGGCAGATGCCCAACCACTGAGCCACCCAGGCATCCCTATATATTCCTATGCTTTAATGTTATTGGCATCCTTTCATTTCAGCTTAAAGAACTCCCTTTAAGATTTCTTGTAGGGCAGATCAAGTGTTGATAAATCCCCTCATCTTATGTTTGGGAAAACCTTTTCTCTCCTTCATTTATGAAGGACAGCTTAGCCAAGTATAGTATTTTGGATTGGCAGTTTTTTCTTTCAATACTTAGAATATATCATCACAGTCTCTCCTAGCCTACAAGTTTTCTCCTAAGAAATTCTCTGATAGCCTTTTAGGGTTTCCCTTATGAGAAGTCTTTGTGATAAGATAGGGTTTCCTCTGTGACAAGGCTCTTTTCTCTTACTGCTTTTAAAAATCTCTTTCTTTGATATTTTACATTTGAATTATAGTGTGTCTTAATCAGATCCTTTTTGGGTTCAAGATGTTTGGGGTCCTTTGTGTATCATGTACCTACATGTCCATATCTCTCCCCAAATTTAAGGAGTTTCAACCATTATTTTTCTAAATAGACTTTCTTCCCCTTTCTCTCTCTTCTCCTACTGAGACTCACATAATGCACAATTTACCATAAATCCTATAGGTTTTCTTCACTTTTTTTCTTCTCTGACCAGATAATTTCAAATTATTTGCCTTTGATTTGATTCTTTCTTCTGATCAAGTCTATTGTTGAAGTTCTCTATTGAATTTTTCAGTTCAGTGGTATTCTTCAGCTCTAGAATTTGTTTGGATTTTTTTATGGTTTCTATTTTTTGTTGAATGTTATTTGTTCATGTGTTGTTTTTCTAATTTTGTTTAGTTAGTCCCAGATATCAAAGGTCAATAAAGCCTAAGATGCAGAAAGTCAGATCCATGTATGGCCTTTTTATGTTACTCTAGAACCCTAAAATTCCTTATCTAAAATGTAATCCTGGAGGGGCGCCTGGGTGACTCGGTTAAGCATCTGACTCTTGGTTTCAGCTCAGGTCATGATCTAATGAGTGGTGAGATCAAACTCTGCACTGGACTGCGCACTCAAAGGGGAATCTGTTGGAAGATTCTCTCCCCTTGCCCCTCCCCCAACTCACACATCTGCTCCCTCTCAAATAAATAAAATCTTTAAAAATCAAACAATAAAATAGGGTCCTGGAACTGATCCCAACACATATTTTGAAAAAAAAAAAAAAAAAAGAATAATCTACTTTTATTTGGGTTTTAAAAGTTACCAGGATCAGAGACAAGTATATTTCACATTTCCACTGTCCTTTCCCCATGTCTCTTAGATTTCCTGGGTCCTAGCCACAGAAATAGTCCTTAAGTGTACATACATATAGGCCAAACTCACACAGGTTGCACTAACCCATCTTCCTGACACAGGCCTTAATGAGTACGGCCATAGGAGAAAAAGCATAGCTCCTGGGTCTTTGGTTAGGCAAATACTCGGAACCAACTTTGGAGCAGGAGCTAGAGAGGATCTAACTGTTGTGCATAATAAAGTAAAAGGAATTTGTTGGAGGAATAGTGGAAAGGAAGAGAAAGTGAGGAGCTGGAACCTCTGTGAACATACTTGACTCAGGGAATACTCTTAAGGAACAGAAATATGTCTATATTCACATATAAATCACATATACTAAGACAATTTTAAATGTTCCCACCTCTTCAACTCTTTCGGAAAGTTAGCTTGACCTCCCTAAACCACTAAATCACTTTTTCTTCCCTAGAAAAAAAGTAACTGAAAAGATTGAAAGAAAGGTCAGAAAAAAACTTCCTTAATTCTTTCAAAATGGTGAAACTTCCTGTGTCATAGACTAGAAGAAATGTAGGAGGAAGATGGTGTCACCTCAGAAGCTAGAAAGGAAAATACTGTTGGAGGACCCTGGCCATCAGTTAAGAAATCTTATAAACCTATGCCATTGGTTTTCATTCCTATATGGGAAGTTATTGCATATAGAAAAATTAAGTGTGTTTCCAGAACTTTCTGGAACCTGAACAGCCAGCCCCTAGTTCTGATTCAGTTCTACAATCTGTCTCCCTGAGAGGGCACAGAGAGCAAGTATCTCAGCTAGTAGACACCAGAGTTAAACTCCAGTGAACTTTCAGCCCACATTTTCCACATGCTTACCCTCCTAATCTGATTCAGTATCAGGATTCATGCAGAGGTTGACTCTTTTGAACTTATTTACAAGTTTTATCATTATGCTTGCCCACATTATGCAAGCAGTTTGCAATCTCCCCTAATTCTCTGACTTTAATTATATAATTGAACAAGCCAAAAACTCATTTTTCCCAGGAAACATTAAACATTACCATCTTAATGAAATTCTTAATGAAATGGTCCACTATGCATGCAAATGACCCATAGTGGCTGGGCCCCTATCTTATCACTGGGTGAGGCAGTCACTGGGAATGGCAGTCCTCACCCACACTTTTGGCTGGAATGATAATTCCACAAGACCAGAAGATGGGCCTCTGCGAGACACATGGATATAATTAAGATCAGATGAAAGAGTTTAAATGAAGTAGGAACTGATCTTAACCTATACGAATCAAAACTTATTTTCAAAGCTGAAAGAGCTCACTTAAACTTGTCTTCCAATTAAAAAATAAAAGTTATCAATTTTACTTGCTTTCTCCAGAGACCAGAAGTCTGAGAGATTAACAGTTCTCTTCTCAACTTATGTTCCAGGACAGAAAGCAGAAAATGGCAAGAATATAAGAAACTTGGGGAAACTTCTGAAATTTTCAGCATAATTAGTGGATAATTCGTCAAGTATCTGTTCCTTCCCTGCTGCATTTTTCAAATGCCTTTGTTGCATCAAACTTAAATCTTATATACACCACACACTGTCCTCATGCCAAAATCATTGCCTGCCAAAAGCTAAAATGGAAGGAAGGCAGACCTGTTCACACTTTTGTTCAAATAGCATGGACAACAATGTCCTGTGCCAAGTAGACACCAAATTAAAGTATTTAATAATAGGTACTATTTATGTAACAAACTCCCAGTTCTCAAGCCTTCTAAAATCTTTCCATTGCCAGGAAAATGTCAAGATGCCCAAAATGTCCAACGGAACCTTACTCTAAACATTCATGGTACTTTAGAGAAAAGAATGCAATTGCTGCAGCTACCACAGTGGCTGGCTGAGGAAACATTATTTCCCTTCTTCCATCTTTCCAAAGAAGGACTTAAGGAGAAGGAGAATTATATTCATAAGTTTTTTAACAGCTTTATTGAAATATAATTCACATATCATATAATTTACTCATTTAAAGTGTAAAATTCAGTGGTTTATGGTATATTATATTATTAACTTTTTAATTGTGGAAAAATATATATATCATATTTGCCATTTTTAAGTGGAATCATACAGCATTTGTCCTTATGTGTCTGGCTCACTCTACCTAGTATAATGTCTTCAAGATTCATCCATGTTATAGCATGTATGAATTTCATTTTTTTGGCTGAAAGATATTCCATTCTATGTATATACCATATTTGGTTTATTTGCTCATCCGTTGATTGTATATTTGTTGTTATTGTTGTTGTTTAATTCTTTGAGTGCAGAGAATTGAGAAATCTCAAACTTCAATTCACAACACACTCTTGTCATCAGTCAAGATATGCCTCTCTTGGGTTTTCTTCATCTGTAAAAATATAACTGTGTTATTTTAATTTATATGAATGCATTTGATATATATAAATCTCATTCTGTTTCTTCCTTTTCCACTCAATTTTATGTTTTTCATCTCTGCACATATTATTATCTTTAGCTAACTGTTCATTGTTGAACGTTTAGTCTCTCAACTGTGACATAAGTAGACTAACTGGTCTCATGTTATTATAATTTTTCCAGTGAGAAAAATGACTCCCAGGGTAATTGCTGTCCTTCTCTGTGAGCCGCTGAACAAACTCTTAATCTCTCCTAGCCTTGGTTTCTTTGTCTGTATAATGAGAGGGTTCCACCAGATTAGAGATCCTTGATGGGCAGTATGCATCAAATGACCTGGGAAACTTTTTCAAAATAATATGCCCAACCCAAGAGCAGAATCTAAGGCAGTAAAACTCTGGCATCAATAAGTGTTGGGGGAAAAAAACTTGCCAGATGATTCGGATAGGCACTCCTGCTAAATCTGCTGCTCAACATGGATCTCTGAAGTCTCTTCCAGTTAATATACTAGGATTCTGTGACTATAGAGATAATCTCCTGGCAAAGGTCCTACAGTAAACCAAAAACTAGAACCTGGCAATAAAAATGATGCCTCTGTCCCAGCTCTCTGTTTTCTAAATATAAAATCTATTTTAAAAGCATTAATGGTATTTTATTGCTACCCTCTATAAGTATATTCCAAGAATTAACTGCTCCCTGGTTAACACACTCATCCACAACTTCTCAGGGCTCAGTCCTTTCTTAACTTGGATCATGCTCTCTCATTCTCATACTTGATAAAAGCTGAATGATACTGGGAATATTGGTGTTCAATTTACTAACATACAGAATAACACCCAGTGCCCGTCACCCATTCACTCCCACCCCCCACCCTCCTCCCCTTCTACCACCCCTAGTTCGTTTCCCAGAGTTAGCAGTCTTTACGTTCTGTCTCCCTTTCTGATATTTCCCACACATTTCTTCTCCCTTCCCTTATTTTCCCTTTCACTATTATTTATATTCCCCAAATGAATGAGAACATATAATGTTTGTCCTTCTCCGACTGACTTACTTCACTCAGCATAATACCCTCCAGTTCCATCCACGTTGAAGCAAATGGTGGGTATTTGTCATTTCTAATAGCTGAGTAATATTCCATTGTATACATAAACCACATCTTCTTTATCCATTCATCTTTCGTTGGACACCGAGGCTCCTTCCACAGTTTGGCTATCGTGGCCATTGCTGCTAGAAACATCGGGGTGCAGGTGTCCCGGCGTTTCATTGCATTTGATACTGGGAATATCTTTCATTTCTATTCCCATCAGAAAGTTGTGTAGCTCAAGAGGGTCACCTTTGTGTCTCTGCTTTTGCAAGGAATATAGATCTAGTTTCTATAGTCTGGTTTAAAAGAAAATATCAGTCCCATTCTGAACATATGGCGCTGTTCCTGCCTCATCCTCCACATCTCATTCAGAACTAACAGTCATAGGCTTCTCTTTCTTGCCCACAAATAACATTGTTTTAAAACTCGGAAATAGAATAGAAAGAAGAAAATAAAAAGTACTATAATTTCCCTACTGACATAATTTTTCTTCACAAACATATCCCCTTCATTCAGGCTGCTATAACAAAATGTCATATGCTGGGAGGCTTATAAATAAGCACTTATTTTCTCATGGTTCTGGAAGATCAGGGGACCAGCATGATCAGGTTCTAGTGAGGGCCTTCTTCCAGGCTGTAGACTGCCAACTTCCTGTTGTAACCTCACCTGAAAGAGAGGAGAGAGAGGAAAGGAAGCAAGCTCTCCATAACTCACACCAGGGCACTAATCTCCCTATGAGAGGGCCCCACCCTCACGCTTTCAACTAACCTGAATCACTTCTCTAAGGCCTCATTTCCCAATAGGATCACTTTGGGGGATAGAGTTTCAACACAAGAAGTTGGAAGGGACACAAACTCTCAGTCTCTAACATTCTAACCTATTCCTGTTAGTGATACTGTATTGGTCCCATTGCTTAACCCAGAAACCCAGGAATTATGCCAGACTCCTCTCTTTTCCTTTCTACCCCCAACCCATCAGCTCAACTACCAAATATATCCTGAATATATCCTCATTTTTCTGCTGCCATTCCCACCACCTTAGGCCCAAACTGCCATCATTTCTTACCTGAGCTGCTACTCACTTTGCCTCACTGGTAAATTACTGAAAGGATAAAAAATATTGACTGACAGAACCAGGAGACAAAAATACCCAGACCTGCTTGAAGAAGTAGGCCAAAAATAACAGGACTAAATTTAATACAAATAAATATAAGCTTCTGCATTTACTTTCCAAAATTCCATGGCACCAGTTACAAGATATTAAAGGACTTGGGTGACTTACTTGACTGCAAGCATAATTAACAAATCAATGTGATACACTCAACCAAAAAAAAAAAAAAATTCTTACTACTTTGGCTGAATGAATAAAAATACTAAGTCTGGTACAAACAGCATAATAGAGTCCTTTTACACTAGTCATACACAATGTTTTATTCTGGGTGCCAAATTTAAGATATATATACATATATCTTAATCAATAATCAATTATGATTAAAAAGTATTTGGGCTAAGCTAAATTGGGTCACATGACAACAGCTGAACTAACTGGGGATGTTTGTCTGAAAAAGACAGAAGACTGATGGTATAAAAGGCACACCCACTGTGGAGGGTAGGACATGTGAAGGTCTTGATCCTGCCACGGGGAGACATTTCCAACAATGCAGCTCCAGAAGGAAGGGCAGACTTTGATTCAAAAGAAATCCTCACAACCTTCATGCATCAGCTGAAATGCCTCCTCCTCCTCCAGGCAGAAGCCCTCCCTGCTTACCCTGTCTGAATAGCCTGGTCACTCTCCCCCATGTCACCCTATTGCATTCCCTTCCTTGTACTTATTGCCAGCCAGCATTAGCCTGGTTTTCACTGAAGTGGCTGCTGTCTCCCTGACTTCACTGTGAGAGGAAGGATCCTGGGTATCCTGTTCACCATAACATTCTGGGACTGAGAGAAGTGTCTGGCACACAGTAAGAGCTCCATAAAGACTCTTGGATGAAAAGAGTAAATGGGTAAATGAATACCTTTCCTCCCCAAAGAAGCTTCCACCATGAAAAGTTCATGAAGAACCATTCTCAAGGAGACATGGTAAAGCATTTGGGGATCCTTCTAGGAAAATAGGTTGCAGAGAGTTGAATTCATGATCTCCTACCTCCTGTGCTTTCTCCCTTACTCAGTATTTCTCATTCCATGACTCAATCTGCAGATCCATGACTGCAGATTCCTTACATGTTCCCTGGTCTCAGATTGTCCTTGGATGAGAACCTTATTTTGGTGTCTCCACAGAGGGAGCTCCTGCTTTTCCTCAAGATTTGGCTGGGTGGGGCTTCCTTAAGCCCAGGACATTGTTGACTTTTGGCCTCCTCATTCTGACCCCACAGAGGTGTCTGGAGACCCCAGCTTATAGAAACCAAGAGGAAGGCTCCAGAACACTGTTCCTCTCAGCCTGGCACACTCCTTCCTGAAAGGTGAACTGAATCTAGCAGGTGGATTTTGTCTCCAGTCATGTCTTTAGAAGGCCGCTTAAAATGTAAGGCCATTAAAATAATAATAGCATCTCTGTCTATATACAGAAACCTACAGGTATACAGGTTCCCCCAATATCTGAAGGTAGAGCATTCCTATGAAACTTTTCCTAAAGCAAAATGGTATATGGAGAAGAAGCAATCATCATTTCACAGAAGGAAAAATCCTCTTTGGATTTCTTTCAGTTAGCATAACTAGATACTAATGTAGTTCTTTTGTAAAAGCGAATTGGTGTAAAGTGAACTTTTGGATAGTGGAGGAAACCTGTATTTTTAAATTAAAAAGCAGAGTACAAAACAATATGTTGAATATAATCCCATTTTTGTTGCAAAATACAGTACATATAAAAAGTATGTCAAGAGATACATTAAAATGTTAACTGTGTAATCACTAGGTAGGGGGAACATGGGTATCTTTATTTCCTTTTCTATAATTAAAAAAAATTTTTGCAATGATGCAAAAGCAATTTTTAATTTTCATAACTTAAAAAATGGTGTTTTGCAGTTTAAAGGTGGTTTGCTTGCTAAAGAAAATTTTTGACTTTCTGCTTGAGACAGATCAGGAAGTGTGGGAGAGGACGGGTTACATTTGTGGGATGTCCACTTCATACCAGGGGCTGCAGTAGGCACTTCTCCTACTTTCTCTCCTTTAATCTGCACAACCGTCCCATGAAGTGACGGTCCCATTTTATAGCTTGGAAAACTGAGGCTGAGGGAAGTTTAGCAATTTGCTGAAATCATACTATTTGGGGGAGATGAGATCTGAATCCAGCTCTGCTTAATCCTGCAAAGGTGCTTCTCTAGTTAAAGCACCCTTTCTCCCACTAAACTGGCAAGGCTGAGGCTGGGGCAAGAGAGGCACCAGTCCTTGGGATTTGGTGGATTCATTATTTGAGGAGTCTTCTCAAAGTTTTAGACTTCTCTGTCTACGATGAACTTTGTTCCTGGCGACAGGCTGCATGGCAGTGCTGGCACCTTCTAGAAATGAAGGATCTCAGGCACCCCTCCAGGCTTACTGAGTCAAAACCTGCATTTTCACAGGACGCCCAGATGATTCACATGCACCTTACAATTTGAGAAGTGCTGCTTTACAAATGACTCCCCAGCCCCACTCCCAACCCATGTTACTATGAAAACTACCAGTCCTGACCTCTGTCCCCATTTTCCGTCTCTGTCCCCAAAGCAAAGTCCTCTGTCATACTCATGGGAGCCTTGGAGTCCAAGAGGGAAAAAACTATTTCCAAAGACACTTTATTCATCAAAATAATGCCTGGTACTTGGTGGGGTTTTTGTGTAAGCCTCAAGAGTAGCTGGAGTGGGTCCCTCTACAACAGCCAGAGCAGTGATGTGTTGGTAAATGTTTAACGAGCAGCTTGGGGTGGAGCCCTGATTTGTAGCACTTGCCATTTCCATGGAGCAAATCCCCCCACCAGGGCCAATTCCACACCACCAAGGCGATGGCACTGGAAGAGATGGCTCACATGAGCAGGCATAGGCAGATACCAGCTCTAGCATGCCACTCGGCCAGAGCCTCATTTTTCTGAGTCAAGATCCTTCATATGAGAGGGGAAGCCACAGCATTATTTCAGCTAATGAGGACATAATGTTTTGTTGTTGGCTTCCACAACCATTTAAATTTATCCATCTCTAATTAGTTTTGGAAAACAGAAAATGACTCGCCAAATATACTCCGCAACAGCCTGTCAGACCGTAAAATTGTCTGTGCTGGCTGTTCTTTCAGAAAACAGAGGAAGTCTTGGGTTTGCAACAGAGAAGAGCTGGGAAGCCTGGGACCAGCCTCATGAATAAAATACCAGCAGCTTCTAGATGGGAGGACAATGGGGGTCAGGAAAAGCCTGTGCCATGTACTTCCCCCTAATTCTTCAGTGTCTATTCTTGCTCATCTCTCAAAAGGGACAAAGTACAGCAGATGTGTAATTTTGAGTTAAGGTGAGAGTAAGTCCAGTTGGGAACCTGGGGGAGGTGGGGATTTAAGCCTGACAGAGAAGAGATGGAAGACAGTGTG
Organism: Canis aureus; assembly: GCF_053574225.1. NCBI lineage: Eukaryota > Metazoa > Chordata > Mammalia > Carnivora > Canidae > Canis > Canis aureus. The sequence goes on from NC_135614.1 coordinate 56,592,022, forward strand.
GGTAATGGGAAACTGGCAACAAACATATAGAGGCAGGAAACAAGAGCTATTTGAAAAACACGGAGTCAGTCCATTTGTCTGGAGGAAAAAGTTGTTCTTTATTGTCATCATTATTAGCCACTGCTTCCTGAGCACTTACCATATGCCAGGCTCTATGCTAAGCACTTTAAGTCAATTATCTCATTGACTTTTCAAGAAATCCTGTATCATCATCATCATCATCATCTCCCTTTTACACGGGAGGAGACAGTGGTTTAAAAAGTTGAAGATATTTGCTCAAGGTCACACAACTAGTAAGAGAAGGGGCCAGAACTCTAACCCAGGCTTGCCAGATTCCGAAGCACATGCTGTAACTACTGTGATATATCACCTGTAAATTTGTGGGAGAGGCAGAGGCATGGCTGGAAAGGAAGATGTCCCCTCCTGAGGCAGGTTCCAAGAACCTCTGAGCAGGCAGAGGAAGGGAGAAGAGATGGACCACCAACAACCCTTCCCTCCAGGGTCTTGAGGGATGAGAGCATAGTGTCTAAGTTCCAACAGACTCACCTCAGTTCTACCCAGCTCAGACCATTTCTGGGCTCCATGCTCAGTTCTGAAAATGACATTTTCCACAAAATACTGACAAATCAATGCATAACCACAAGGGAATGACTAGACTGTGAAGAAATTCAAAAGCTAGCCTTGTATGGCCAGGTTTGGTCCCTAAAAATCTCCCATATGCAGTCCTTCATGCTCTTTCTCCTTCCACAGGGACCACAGCGGTCATTTGTTGAAGAAGGCAGAGCCACAGGACAGAAGAAGCTGGGTCTTTGAATTACTGCTTGGGGACAAGCCCCTTACTCATTAAAAACACTGAATTAAACTTTATTTGAGCAAGAAATAAACTTGTATTTAGAAAAGTGTTGTGGTGGTTTTTTTTAAATGTATTCTTGCCAAAGCAACTGGAACCATTAGCCTCAAGAAAACTCATAGGTAGAGAGTCATCATCATATCCAACCTCAAATATCTGATGGGCCACCATAAGTTAAAAGTTTTCTTGATATTATTCGAAGGGAAGGAACTAAGACCAGGGCTTACATTTATAAGGAGACTGATTGTAACCCAGTATAAGGAAGAAACTCCTAAGAATCAGATGTGTCCAAAGATCTGGCTCCTACCCACCCTCTGACCTCTGTACCCAGCATTCTCCGCTTGGCTACCCACTCTTCCTTCTGATCCATAAGCATCATGGGTACTTTCTTTCCTCTGAGCCAAAAGGCATTAGATCCCGCTGTCTCAAACACTCTCCCTGATTCTTTGCTGGCTTTATTTACATATTTGTGCAACAGCTGTGCATTGTTCCACACCTGCTCCATGCCATGCACTGTTCAGGGTGCTTGTGATACAAATCAGTGAACAAAACAGACAAAAAAAAAAAATCACTGTTCTCATGGAACTTCAATTCTAGCCAGATAAACACTGTAAAGAATAAACATAAGTAATGACTTAAGTACTAAGTAATAAAAAGAAAGCTAAATTATAACAAAGAAAGGAAGAGTGGGAGCTCTGGGACAGGAGACAGGGGGGGCTAATAGGCAAGTTGCCACTACAAGTAGGGTGGGCATGGTGATAGTAGGCCTCATTGAGAAGTTGATAGTGAGCCTATAGTTGAAGGAGGTGAGAAAATGAGTCGAAGACTACTTGGGGGAAAAGCATTCCAGGCAGAGTGAAGGCCTTGAGGTAGAAGTATCTCCACTATCTTCCAAGAACAGCAAGAAGGCCACCTCAGAGCAGTGAGCAAGAGGTGTCGTAGTCAGAGAGGGGATGAGAGAGGTACCAGGGGCAATTGAGACTTTATATTAAATGTCACCTCCACAGGGAGGCCTTTGTGAATCCCCAAATCTGCACTACATTTCCCTCCTTCAATCCCATTATTTTCTCTCACAGCACATTTATCTTTCATGACATTATACTCACTTGCCAGGGCTGCCACAACAAAGTACCACAAACAAGAAGGGTTTTGACAACACAAACATATCATCTCACACTTCTGGAGGCTGGAAGTCTGAGATCAAGGTATCAGCAGGGTTAGTTCCCTGTGGGGGTCGTGAGCGAAAGACGTATTCTAGTGTCTCTCCTTGGCTTGTAGATGGCCATCTTGGCTTTGACTCTTCACAACTTCATCCCCTGTGCTGGTCTCTGTGTCCACAATTCCCCCTATTATAAGGACGTCAGTCATATTGGAGGAGGGACCATCTCAATGAGCTCACAGTAACTTGATGACCTCCGTAAAGACCCTATCTCCAAATCAGGCCACATTCTGTGGTCTTGGGGTGGGGGGTAGCAGCTAGAACTTCAATACATGAATTTGGGGGAAAACAATCAACTCACAGCAGACATTGTAAGTTATACTTATAACTGAAGCTTATAATATAATATTATAATTATAATTATAAATGTGCAGTGTTATTATAATATTATAAGCTTATAACCCAGGCACTGAATTGTTGAGCACCCCTAATTCCCACTGGACTGCTGGTACCACCAGAGCAGGGACCAAGGCAACATCAATCATCCCACTGCTCCCAGCGTCTTGTGCAGTGCCTGACAAGTGCACAATTGCTATTTGGTTCTTAGTATTTGTGTATTTCTTGATGAAGTGAATGGCTATTGGAATAAGCTGCCTCCAGAGGCAGTGGGTGCCTGACCCTGGAGCCACTGGGACAGTAGTTGGGTGGTCATCAGGTGGTGATTCAGCCACACAGGACATGGGTGTACAAAGCAAACTTAAAATCCTTTCCCACCCTATAAGCTGCAATTCCCTGACATTCCTGAACTAAAGCCCTAAACTCATTTTGTTCTGCAGGAAAACAGGCAGCACAACCTCCTCTTGTCCTTCAGTTCTGCCTAGTTCTTTCTTTCTGTTTAAAATCCTCTTCCTCAGGGCTACCCCTCGAGGCTGTGCTGTGTTTTGTTGACAAATCAGAAAGCCTACTGGGTTTCCAGCTTGATACTGCCTGTTGGCCCTTTGAAAGAACAACCACGTAATCATCCCTGTAGTTTTAATGAACCTGGGTTTATGGGCTCTCTTGTTTCCCTCACCCCCTTACAGTCTCCATTACACAGCCAGTTGGCTGCGGAAGCACATCACATAATATGGCATAAACCTCTGGACAGAGACCAATAACACATCAGAAGTTTCATTTAGAGAAACACATGGCAAATTCATCAAAGAAAGCAAAGGCATAGTGTAGACTTTGGTCTTCATGCCTTGTCCCCATGCTGATTTGTGGTAAAACTTCAGAGATGTAATTTAATTTGTCTGGGCCTCAGTCTCCTCATCTATAAAATGAAGAGAATAACTAATGGGTTTGTAGCATAATGACATAGGGATATCCACACACAGTGAGGGTTTATATGCATTATTCTAATGTGGAATGCTTTATTATGATATGATGATGATTTTGAATAGCTCTCAAGCATTTCATTAAGTGCATTGTGAGATAATGGAAAATATATACATTGGTCTCTTTCCAGTTCCTGATGCAGAAGTCCAGAATACCACGTCATTTCCTAAGTGATAAGAGTACTAGGAGCATCTTTTGTCCTAATGAGGCTACTTTGGGTGCCCTTGGATGGGGACTGGTCCCCAGAAAGAGCAAGCCATGATTAAAAGCTTGGGCTCTTCAGCCCCACCCCACCCCCATCCATTCTCTAGAGGAGAGGGGCTGGAAATCAATCATGCCTACATGAGGAAATTCCAAAAGTGTGAGGTTCAGAGAGCTTCCATAGTGGCAAACACATTCACACCGACAAGGTGATATACCCCAACTCTACCTGGACAGAAGCTATTGCACTCAAGACCTTCCCACATCTCACCCTATGAAAATCTTCACCTGTATCCTTGATCATGTCCTTTTAATAAACCGTAAACATAGGTCTTTCCCTGTTTTCTGTTCTCTTTCTAGCTATGTGAACTTGAACAAGCTTATTTACCTCTATGAGCCTCAGTTTTTGTAAACTGGGAACAATAATTCCATCTCCTACGGTCCCGATACAGATAAAGATGATAACTCATATAAAGCTCTTTGCAATAGGCTTGGTATATAGCATGCATGCAGTAAGTTTTAGCTAATTATAGCAGCCATCATGCTGGCTGAAAAATCTTTCCAAAATGACCACAACCACTAGAAGAACTCTGGTTCCAAATGACCTTGTTCCCAGAGTTTTGCCTGGAGTTGAGACTTAGTTGATATGATGAAGTTCAGGATGAAACTGGGCCATTCCAGTAAAAATCCTGCCAACTTCTGTGGCGTTCCCTTATTGAGAATTAGACCCCATAGAGGGTGAAGAAGGAGAAAAGTTCAAAGAACCCATAAAGAGATACATTGATAAATCAGGGGAGAGAATGTGGTATGCCCAGCTAAATTTGCAAGCAAAACAGACACTTTTGGAAAGCTTCTGAAAGGAGTAAGGCATTGGCCTTGAAATGAAGGTAAGACTTGGGTGGGAAAGGCAAGGCAGAGCCAGGTGTGCAGGAAAAGTGTGTGTGGGGGGGGGACCTGTGGCTAAAGCAGAGAGTGTGAGTGTGTGCCAGGGAGCTGTGAGCAGAAGTTTCCTTGCCTTCCATTCTTCGCCTGTTCCACCATCCTCTTCCCTTCCCAAAATAACTCAGCCCTATGGCTAAGCTATCAGGATGTTCCAAGTCGGTTCTGCTTGCAGTGTTTCTCCAGCTAGCTAATTAAACATAGCACATTTAATTGAATCATAGTGAAGCCCATAGCTGATGTCTCTACACCCGGAGGGGAAAAGGTGGATTGTGATGAAAACCAGCTGAGTCTTACTGGTGCCAGCTAGAATTCTGTAGATATTTTCAAACCTCAGCATAAAAGGCATGATATTCGAGGCAATATCATGTATAGATTAGAGTAATCTCCCAAACAAGGGAAGAGAAGATATCCCTTTTATACAACAACAGTTCAGTAAATTTTGTTTAGCTTGCGTAGGATACAGTTAATTACAGTAATTTATCAAAGTGGCATAAGGTGGTATTCACACACACAAAGAGGATTTTCCCACAGTTGAAAATCCTTAGTTTTATATAAGCTGGAGCCAGTACTAATTGAATTTTCACTTGGGTAGATAAAATCTTTAACAACTCTGGAATAACTAAATGGTCTTTGCTCAATGATGTGGATCAGGATGATTTACAACACCTTTCACACAATCATGCTAATTTTGCTTTCATATGATTAATTAAAACAATATGTTCATTCTTCCTAAAGTGGAATTAGGGCACCCAAGGAGTTGGCTTTTATTACCAACTTCCCTATCCAGCAATAAAAGCAATTTTCACACTTTGTCATCAAGAAAGTGGTAAGTACACAGGGCCTGATGGAAAGTCTTCGTCAAGTTCAACATTGTTCTTTGGAAGGCAACAAAGGTAGTTTGATGAGCAGATAGAGGTTTCTAGGACTTCAGAGTCAGAAAGAACTTTAGAGGCAATCTCATGAAAACCCCCATTTCACAGAGGAGAAAACTGAGGTGGCCAGCATGTTGTCCCCAGCTTGGAAAGACTCCATTTGGGGCAGAACTGATATCAGTATCCAACCACCTAGTCTTCTGGAAAAACAGCACTGGACTAGGAGTCAGCCAAACCTGGATTTAAGACCTGATTCTGCTGCTGACTCCTATCACTGCCACCCCTAGATGCTGCCTCTTCCCTAGCCCATTCTTCGGACCCCTACCCTCTGGCATGAGTGGCAGTGGGTGGCAACTCTCTCAGATGGTGGTCCTTAATCCTGAGGGAGTCCTACTCTACTCTAATGTTTTGGTTCATCTAGCCCATCCCAGAAAGGGGACCCTTTTTCATCAGGACCTCTGACAGCAGATTCAAATTCTTAAACAATTAAAGATATATAAAAGACTTCAGCCACCTTCATTTTACAGATGGGAGAACTGAGGCCTAGAAGGAAAGAAAAGAAAGCACTAAGTACATCTGATATACCAGACATCCCTTCAGATGCTTTCTCACATCACCACACGGACTTCAAGGGCAGAAAGGAAATATGACTTGTCCAAGGTCACCTGGCTGCCAAAGGCTTAATCAAGACTCACTCAGAACTGCTATTTTCCATGCAAATGCCAGTCGTCTCTGAGGCTTACTCTCTACCATTTCTGGAGTGTCCAGTGTAAACTAAGTGTTTTACATGAATACATGTATTCATTGTATACTTTGAATAATACTCAATGGTGTTAGGGGGAGGCAGGTACTACTATCACCCTTACTTTGGAGATGAGGGAAGGGAAGCACAGAGGTAAAGTTTCCTGCCTGAACTCACAGGACCATGAGGCCAAAGGTTGAGACTCAAATCCAGGCATGGTATCTCCAAAGTGCACAGTCCAAACCACTATACTCAACGGCCACCTCCAATACACTGGGTCTGCTTAAACTTCTGGTAGGTCTGCAAGGTCTTTGGACTTTAATGGAGCAATGCTCACTATACAAGCAAAGAACAAAATCAATTAGGAGGTGCCAACTACAGGTGTCATAAGCCTTGAAACTGATAGCACAAAGACTGCCAATGGACCTTCAAGAGTTCTTGCTTCCCTCAAAGGGTCACTGGCTCTGGCTCCACAGATGCCATTAGCATAATGACAACCATGCATGCAGCCTCAGCCCCCATGCTGCTGTGCCTGTGAGACCAGCTGCCTCCCACAGCCTCCCCTTTGCTTCACGCTCCACTGGAGAGCACAGACAGCTGTGTTCATCTACTGCAGAAAGCTTAAAAACCACTCAGCAACAGCCGCCCTTGCCCTATGGCCAGTTCACCAGAAAGACCCATGGGTTTCTCCAAGCTGGCCTGACATTCAAAAGGAGTGAAAGCAATAAAATAAAAACCATGGGCGACATGGGGTAATACAGCAGAAAAAAATCAGGGGTTTTATGCAGTTGAAAACATTAATTCATTCACTGAAGATTCTTATTCTCACAATTTCTCACCTTCTCAATCTCCGTACACCTAGGCAAAGATTCTAGAATTACACCAAATTATTGAATATTTCTTCTGGATTCTTTTAAAATAAAAAAAAATATAAGGATTTGTATTTCACTTCTGCAAAACAGAATTATACATACTTCTACAAAACAGCCACAAATGATTTTGTCATGCTTTGAAGAGAAGGTCAGAGAAAGAAAAAAATAGAAAACACTTTCTATAAACCTTGTTACCAAACTCATGCCTGGGGGCACCTGGGTGGCTCAGTTGATTAAGTGTCCGACTCTTGATTTTGGCTCAGGTCATGATCTCAGGGTCATGAGATCAAGTTCCACATCAAGCTCTGAGCTCAGCATGGAGTCTGCTTAAGATTCTCTCTCTCTCTCTCTCTCTCTCTCTCTCTCTCTCTCTCCCTCTCTCCCCCTGCCCCTCCCCTGACCTGCTCATGCTCTATCTATATATCTCCAATAAATAAATAAATCTTTAAAAATAAAAACAAAAAATACTCATGCTCATGGAGAAATGCTAAGACTGTGAGCTTGGGAATTGAGCTGAGTCTTATTCTCCTCCCACCACTTACAAACTGTGTGCCCTTGAGCCAGTGACCTGTCTCGGCTGGCTTTACTCTCTTCCTCTGTAAAGTGGGGATGACACTAATAAGTATACCGATGTCATGGGATTGTTATCAGGGTCAAATGAGATTATGTATGTAAAGGTTTCAATAAATGCTGGTGGTTATCAGCAATGAGATTATTTCTGTCGACAAATACAATATTTGTTATATTAATGAGAATTCTACTGGAAGAGACAGAAACCAACTGAAATTAGTTTAAACAAAAAAGAAAGAGAATGTATAGGCTGACGCATGTGGACACACACAGATGGTGCTGGACCCAGGCTAGTCAGGATCCAGAAGCTCAAACAGCATCAGAATCACTCTCTGTTCAATATTCCTGATTTCATGTCAGCTTTGGTCTCTCTGAGTTGTCCTCATTGTCTCAGGCTCCTCAGGGATCAATTCCTTACAGCTTATGACACAGGGGGCAGATGAGGGCTACCACTCCCATCTTCAACTCAAAAAATTCCAGGGAAGTTATATGGCTTTTCCAGTGGCTAGGGGAGTGGAGGCTATAATTATCTACCCCATCTGAACCACATGGAGCATGAGAAGTTTTTCAAAGGAAGAAAGCTGCACTACGCTGGTTAGAACTAGAACAGATGTTCTTTACACCTGTTATTAATATATGAAGTAGCTTGTCATGAACAAAATCCCTTTAAAGAGTATATGCTACATCTATCTATAATATTCAATATATATACATGTTATTCAACCAACAATAGAGATGAACCATGAATTGTATAGATTTTGCAAACAAAGATTAAGTTTATCTTTCTTCTCTCCTCCACAGTGCCCAGCACAGAACAGGCTCTCTGCGAAGTATTTGTGAGATGACTAATAACTTAGCTCTGGAATCAAATTACATACTGTAGGGTAGCCCAGGTGGCTCAGCGGTTTAGCACCACCTTCAGCCCAGGGGGCGATCCTGGAGACCCGGGATTGAGTCCCACATCAGGCTCCCTGCATGGAGCCTGCTTCTCCCTCTGCCTGTGTCTCTGCTTCTCTCTCTGTGTGTCTCTCATGAATAAATAAATAAAGTATTTTTTTAAAAAATCTTTAATAAAAAAACAAATTACATACTGTATAATTTGGAACGAATTAGATTATGCTTCAGTTAAAAAAAAATAACCCCCAAAATCTTAGTGATTTAGCATAGTTGGTTTCTCATTCACACAAAGTCCACTGTAACATAGGTGATTTTCCAGGGCAACTGTCCTAAGAAGATGCTCAGAGACCCAAGTTGACTGAGGCCCCACGGTCCTGTAGTGCACCCTTAGTAACAGAGGGACTCCTCAGGGAACATGGAGAAGATAAAGATCTGGTCGTGAGCTTGGTGGGGGAAGGTGTTTGTTACTGGCAATTAAGTCCTTCACTCCAGAAGTGACCCATATCATTCTGCTCACAACCCACTGGCTAGACGTAGTCACCAGCTCCACATACTGCAAAGAATTGGAAAATATCTTCTATATGCTTGGAAGGAGAAGAGAATCAGATATGTGTGACTTCTAGCCATCTCTATCCAAATCAATTAAAATAAAACTGTATTTTATAAAAATTATACCCCAATTTTTAAATATTAAGAAGATCTCAAAAAAAAATAGCCTAGACCTATTAATAGGGCTTTCCTACTATATCACTGAACACCATTCCCACATTTCTGACTAAACCCATAATACAACCCAGCAGAGACTAATTCCATTTGAAAGTTCAAAGTTTATTTATTTTGCACGCTCCACTATTAGACAGAAATGACCTTCAAAATCCAATTGAGCATACAATCTCACTAGAGGCAATTGACAGTTCTTTGCAAAAGCCTTTAAAAAAATATGCCTACTCTTTGACCCTGTAATTCCACTTCTGTGATTTAACCTGAGGAAATAAGCATGGATGTGCACACAGATTTTGCTATAAGTATGTTTCTTGCAGCCCATTTTTAACAGGAAAATGTAAAAATTGACCTAAGTGCCAGCCAAAATGCATTGGTTAAATAAAGTGTATCCTCACATCAGAGTAATATGAATCCATCAATAATCACACTATGAAGGTATATTTATTAATATGAAAAGAGATTTGTGGCACATGAAGTGGGGGAGGGAAGCAAGCTATAAAATGGTACATATACCACATATGCCTGGGAAAGATTCTAAAAAAAAAGTAATGTTTGCTCCTATGTGGGTGGGATTATGGTTATTTTTATTTTCTTTTTTGCTAGACTATTGTTTTCTGCTATTATGAGTAATGCTGTTGAAATAAGAAAAACAAGGTACTCTAAATTATAAATAAATAATATGCTTGGGCTTATCACACACCCACTGCTCCTAATGGGGCTTTTATCTTAGAAACTACAGACGATTAGGTTCTTCTAGTCTTCACTGCTACAGTCACTCCCAGCGACAATTAATAGCAAGAGAATTTGGGAGAGACAGCACTTCCCAGTTTATAATCCCTTTCATTTTCACAATCTCCCCCACAGGTATAAAGGGAGAGAATATAGGCCTTGCTGCCTGCATTTGATAATTAAGACCCAAAGCCATTAAGGGACTTGCTCAAGAACAGAGACCACACCAGAATCCAAAACTCTTCCATCCCCTGCACTGTTCGACTCCAGGGAGCATCACTGTATTCTAGTGGTGCCATTCACTTAGCATATAATGTGAAAAGCACACCCTGGAGTTGTGCAGTGCTCAATCCTGCTCAAAACCTTACTAGATGGTCACAGGTCTTCCAACAAGAATTAGCCAGCCTGTATCATAGTAGATTACAGGTAAATAAGCAAATCTGTACTCTACAGGTATCTATTGAGTACCCCTATAGTTTAGCATTGTTGAGGCACCTGAAGCTAATAAGTTTGGCTTTTATCCTTTAGGCAAGGAAGAAATATTTGAGGGTCCTGAGTAGTAAAATGAGGTAATCAGAGCTGTATCTTGGAAGGAAAATTTTGGTAAAAATAAGAGTCAGTGGAGGTGAGCAAGACCAGAGGAAACAGGGAGACCAGTAAGTTAGGAGGCTATTACAATCATCTGGACAGGAAAAATAAATGCCTAAACTAAGGCAGAGCCATATGCTATCTTAGCAATTTACATAATGATCCCATTCAACTTCAAACTAAGCCAATGAGGTAGGTACTATTTTTGTCCCCATTTCTGAGGTTAGGGTTCAGAAGAGTTAGGTCACCTGCCCAAGGCTGCACAGCAACTATATGGCAATTATTCCAACTTAAGCCCATGTAACTTCCAATTTCATCACTGGGCCATCATGCTAACAATGAGTAAAAAAGAGCGGATGATAATCAACTTAATATAGACTGCTATACGAATAAAATAATATAAATAAATTTTATGGTAATCATGAATCAAAAACTTTGATATACAAAAAATAAAGTAAAAATATTTCAAGTAGGGATCCCTGGGTGGTGCAGCGGTTTGGCGCCTGCCTTTGGCCCAGGGCGCGATCCTCGAGATCCCGGATCAAATCCCACATCGGGCTCCCGGTGCATGGAGCCTGCTTCTCCCTCTGCCTATGTCTCTGCCTCTTTCTCTCTCTGTATGACTATCATAAGTAAATAAAATTAAAAAAAAAATTTCAAGTATATCACTAAAGTCATCAAAAAGCAAGAGAAGAAAGAAACAGAAAGGAGCTACAAAAACATTCAGAAAACAAGTGACAAAATGATAATAAATACATACCTATCAATCATTACTTTGAATGTAAATGGACTAAATGCTCCAGTTAAAAGGCAGAGGGTGACAGGATGGATAAAACAGCAAGACTCATCTGTATGAAAAACTTATTTCAGACCTAAAGATACATGTGGATGGAAGTAAAGGGACGGAAAAGCGTTTATCATGTAAGTGGAAATGAAAAGAAATCCCGAGTAGCAATAATACTTAGACAAAACAGACTTTAAAACAAAGACTAACAACGACAACCAAAACAAAGACTAACAAGAGACAAAGAAAGACACCACATAATCATAAAGAGAACAATTCAACAAAAAGTTATAACAATTGTAAATATTTACACACCCAACATGGGAGTACCCAAATATATAAAGCAACTATTCACAAACATAAAGAAAGAGATCAACAGTGACACAATAATAGTAGGTGACTTAACACCCCACTTATATCACTAGGTAGATAATCCAGACAGAAAATCAACAAGGAAACAGTGGCTTTGAATGACACATTGGACTAGATAGATCTAACAGATGTACTCAGAACATTCCATCCAAAATCAGCAAAAGATATGTTCTTTTCACATGCACATGGAACATTCTCTAAACTATAGCACACATTAGGCCACAGAACAGTCTCAAAAAATTCAAAAACAATGAAATTACATCATGCATCTTTTCCAACCACAACCTATAAAACTAGAAATCAACCACAAGAAAACATCTGGGAAGAACACAAATACATGGAGGCTCCTGGCCTTTTTCCACGTATACTGGATTCATCCATCTAGATATCCCACGGCAGTCCACATTTCTGGAAGTGAACTCATTGTCTTCCCTGTCATCATCATCATCCACTTATTTATCTACCATCTTTCATTTCTTTTAAATATTTATTTATTTTTTAAAAATTCCAGTACAGTTAACACACAGCATTATATTAATTTCTGGCATACAACAGTGATTCAACAATTCTTTACATTAGTCAGTGCTCATCATGTTAAGTGTACTCTTAATTCCCATAATACATTTAACCCATCTTCCCCCTCCCTTCTGGTAACCATTAGTTTTTTCTCTATAGATAAGAGCCTGGTGTTTGGGAGCAGGTGTATCTTTAATTACACAAATGAGTTAAATCATACAGTATTAGTGTTTCTCTGATTTATTTCACTTAGCATTATATCTTCTAGTTCCATTTGTATTGTTGCAAATGGCAAGTTTCATTTTTTATGGCTGAGTAATATTCCTTTGTGTGTGTGTGTCCTACATCTTTATTCATTCATCTATTGATGGACAATAAGATTAGTTAGGGATAGTAGACCTATTCCTGAGGAAATTAGGGCATGATCAATCAGCACTTGGTGGATGAAGGTGAGTAGACAAGAATCTTAAAGTTGAAATGTAGAAATTTAAAAAAATCATAGTTTGATGAAAGCTAAAGAATTCTAAAACTTTAGTGTTGGAAGAGGCCAGGACATTCATCAATGCTGTTCACCAAATGCCAGGTGCACAATACCACTGACTGCACTATCTGGTCCCCTATGTTTGTGTAGGGCCAAAGGATGTGTTCCATCCAATGAATTGTGAGAGCACATGACACCTGTCACTTCTCGGCCACAGGACTGCCAGTGAGAGACAGCCCCTCCTCCCCCCAGTGCTCCCCTCTGTCACTTCCATCACAACAATCTGCAGCAACAGAAACTAGCTGCTCCATCTGAGTCCCAGAGCAAGGAGACATGGAAACAAGCCCTTGCTGACCTACAGTGAACATGTGGCACGGATGAGAAATAAATCTGGCTGATACAAAGCCTTCAGTGTGACCTGGATAGAGAAACTGAGGAGCCAAAAGGAAAGAGATCCAACCAATATCATAGAGCTGGCTACTTAGAAGCATGGAGGCAAGTTTCCCAGCCCCCCACATCTCCTCTGGTTGTCTTCTCCTTTAGACTTCACTGAGCATGTCACACATCTTGCAGGTTGCTGCCCCTTCTAACCCGAAGCATATTCTGCTTCTGTAAATTAATGCAAAGTCTGAATTATCATTGCCTAATTTTTACAAACTGCCTCCTAGTGCACCACACTCAGAAGAGATCTATCTCTCAGGAGATAGAGGGAGACATCAAGGGGGTCTGGAGGGATGGGGGAGGGAAACTTGCTCTATTATTTATAGAATCGAGGCTAATTTAATTAAGTTTTGACAGAAAGTGCTCAATTTCGCAGACAGTTGCCACCCGTTTCTCCTGCAGTCTGGATTTCCTCACAGTAACTGACTCCGCTCCATCTTCCTCTTTGATGTATGAGGCTATAAAACAGGGAGTGAGCAAGTCACCTTCGAAGAGGCCTTTTGTCATTGCAATAACTAGAAGTAATTTATGGGCACCTGGAATTTGGGTTCTCTGTCTCTGACTCGGCAACAGACTGAAATCACAATCTGGATGCTGGCAGCCAATCAGAAGGTCAAAGTGACTCTGAGATGTACCAGTCTTCTAGAATCTAGGGTAAGGAAACAGCAATGCCTACCTGCAGTGGTGAAATCATCAGCAAAGATTTTAGATTCAGGCTGTCTTTTGGGTATTTGGGGTGTCCTGGGATACCCTCCCTGATCCTGATCACCATCCAAGTCCCTGCCATCCTTCAAACCTAGTTTAACTCCTGCCTCTTCTAGGAAGGGCTGACTCCCCTTATCCAGACACGTACTGTATACTCTGACTTTACAATTATCTTGGCACCTGTCACCCTCTCACTTGGTGCATACTCTTTATGTATGCAGGTTGACACTCTACAGATCATCATTCTGTAGACATAGGTTTCATTTCCCATGCCACTGATCATGTTAGTAGTGGCTGCCTCGAGTGCTGGAGGGAGAACTCTGACGCTGCATCTGGGCTCAGTGGTTAAGAGTGGAATGATTGATTGGCAAAGTCTGCAATGGGCAGGGCCAGCTGAAAACAGAAAAGGTATGCCCTGTGTTTGCCCTCTGTGCTGTATGTAGTAAATTCTTTAAAGATCAAGTCCATAATGTACACTTTCTTAAATTCCCAGGGACATTTGCATAGGTACACAATGCATGCCCCAAAATTATTTGATGAATAAGTATTTCCCATTTTAAGTATGACTTAGCTTCAATACATTAATCTTCTGTGTTCTAATTATAATTCTTTCAAACAATCCTTAACATACATATATGTGGAGACCAGATTCCCCTCAGAAATTTTTATAAAACCAAATTTTATATGAGGCTTTTGATAGATCAGCCCCTTGAATCCAAAAATATTAATACTTTTAAAATTCCTAACATCTGTACAGTAACTAAGGATTGTCAAACTTTTTGTAGCTCATTCCTCATTTGATCACAACATGAGTTTCATGAGATAAAGAGTTATTTCTATTTTACAGCTTTGAAACAACTCATTTAGTACCATAATGATTAGGATCAGAAAAGGTAACCCAGCACACATTAACCAACCCCCTCTCCCCTGGTAAAGTAAAATAGGCATTGAAGGTGTAGGCCAGTGTTTCCTATGGTATTTTTTCTCACAGAACACCATGGATTTTTTGTGGCCAAATAAGTTTGGAAAACACATCGGGTTTCCCTACGTAGGACTCCTCAGAGCTGCTACTACATGAATGTAGATGATTAATGTAATAGGACCCTCAATGTGAAATATTCCCCACCTATTCGACTCTAGAACTCCTTTACAAAAAGCATCTGAGTCCTACAAAACCTTTTGGGAAATGCTAGCCTGAGATCATCAAACTCCTTTCCCCAGATTTATCTGAAGTTACCAGCAGAGGCACTAGAAGGAAGCAGAATAGTGAAGAGTCCAGGCTCTAGAATGCCACTGAGTTCAAATTTTGACTCCAGCATTTACCGGCCGTGACCTTGGATGAGTCACTGAATGCCCAGCCTCATGTCCCTACCTCTAGCACACAGATTCTAATAGAGCCTCTCACCCAGGGCTCTCGGAAAGACTGAGTGAAAGGAGGCAGGTAACAAAAAAAAAAAAAAAAAAAGAAAGAAAGAAAGAAAGAAAGAAAGAAAGAAAGAAAGAAAGAAAAGAAAAGAAAAGAAAAGAAAAGAAAAGAAAAAAGAGGCAGGTAGAGTGCCTGCCTCATACAAGCACTCGATAACATGTCAGCTGATAGTATCACCAGTGAGGAGGAAGGTCAGAGTGGAATCTATCCAAAAACAGAACAAAATGTGGCAGGTCCATCTCCATGGGAAGCAGACTCCAAAATGGAATCTAGAGTGCTGGATGTTGTTTGAGGGGTGCTCCTGGGGTCAACATCTGTGGAAAGGAAGGGAGGGAATGGCATGAAGGGAACGTGAAACTGCGATGCAACCCAACAGCAGCCCACCCCATGGGGAGAGACGCTGAGCTAAAATGACCCTTTGGAATTGTCCCCGTTGGGCTGAGAAGGTTGGGCCTTTATAACCCCATGTGGATCAATTGCTGAATTTGGGTCACCCCAGGAAGGCCTCACCTTGGGCAAGACGACTCTCTACAACTCAGTCACTCCAGGGGCCACCAGCACTCCCAGCAGCTGGGCCAAGTCCTCTACCTCCTCAGACGGGCATCTGAGCAGTGCACACATTGACCTCACACAGTGTCCACCATGCAAAGAAAAAAAAAATGTCAAAAAAAAAACAAAACAAAGCAAAAGCTTCCTCTGATCCTCTGGGAAGGAAAAAGGGCAATCTGCAGACATCAACCAAATCTAGTCATTTATTCGTTCATCATTTATTCATGCCTACCATATGCCAGGCCCCAGGGCTTAGGGCTTATGAATCAGGTAGTGATTCTCTAGCAATAATAATAATAATGTTTTCTCCTGACTTTTTAAGGCATGAAAATAAAGACAGGGAAACAGAGAAGGAAGAGTTATCAAATCACTTGAAGCCAGGATGTATTCTCAGGTGATCAGTCACCTGTCAGCCCAGTATGAAAAGGTGTTAATTTGAATGAAGAAAGGGACACGGCAATTTTTTTCCCCACAGCAATACATCAAGTTGTTCTCCTGATGACTTAGCGTGCTTGGCAAACTGTGTGCGCTGCACAAAATTGAATTCCCAGGTTTGGGGAAGCCTGGGCAGGCTCGAGGTACATGAGGATTTATTGCTTTAGGTACTTAAAATGCCTCCCACTAAATTTGTTGTGACCTTCTCCCCCTGCCCATGGCCCCAAGTTAAACACAGCCTGGGGCTGAGCAAAGGTTAACAGCACACCAAATCAAGCAAAGCAGCCCCAGGGAGACAGGTCCCTGTGTGGTGGAGAAATGGAGAAAGTCCTTTGTGTCCCTGAAAGTCTCAGCTGCCTTCCTCTGGCCCCCCGGAGGCTTCAGTCCTCAGGCCTCACCCAGCCCTCCAACCTCCTCTCAATCTCTCCATCCTGCTGCTTAACTATTCTCCCTAGGGGCCCCTGGAGCACTGTTCTCCTTGAGCATCAGAGGGCTCTCACTTTTCCCACTGCACTTCTCACCTGCTTATGTCAAGTCTTCTCAAGAGGCCAGCAAGATAGTCTGCAACTGACACTTCACATTCGCATAGCACGCTACCATTCTCAACCTGCTTCTGGGCCTTGCAACCAGCCAAGAGGCAAAATGATCACTCCTACTCTAGAAGTGAGGGCAGTGAGGCCTACAGAGGCAAAGAGACCTGCCCAAGGCCACAGAGCAAAAAAAGGCAGGACATATGCCAAACCCTTTCTGCCATGAACTGGCCCTACTCTCTGCCTCTCAGCCAAAGGGACCAGGCCATGCCTTGGCAATGTGCCTTATACTTAGTAGGACAACTGATCCAGATCCTGCTCTGGGGGGATTACCTGGGAATCCACAGTGAAAATGGCCAGCCTCCCAGAGGAGGCTCCCGTCTACACTTCTGTGCAAATATATTATCCAAATTGAACCCACCTGGAGAAGCCAAAGTTGGGTTTTTTCCCCTCTTCATGTACCTATTGAGCCAAAGCGACAGGTTAAAGTTTTGAAGCAAAATAAGTGTTGTTTTTATTTTTTCTTACTTTCATCATCTCAAGTGAATTTAGAGAATTAACATCCTCCAAGCTGGAATATTTTTCTTGTCAGTTAAATGTCTTGTCTAAAAATTTCCCCGAGTATAATTTTCAGAATGAGTTCTTGGCAAGTATTTACTCTACACGTTCTCTCTCACTCACACAAATACCAACTGAACACCTGCGGTGGGGAGACGCTGTGCTAAGTGCTGAGGACCAGGTTGGCAGATCCCTGCGAGGAGGATGGGGATTTGCCAGCCTGGTCCTTGCATTGTTATTAAACAGGTAAGTATAATGCAGGATTTAGAAACACTGCTCTTTGTACCTGTTGGTGGGAGTTTAAAATAGGACAAGCTTTATGAAGAGCAATTCTGGCAGTAGCTACAGAAATTTTCAATGTGAATAACTTAGGACCCAGTTGATGCAAAAGTAAAACAAAGCAAACTACACTAAAATAGCAGATACTAATGAAAGGGCAGGATGTTATGGGTATGAAAAGATTCATTTCAGCATTGTTAATAATAGTCAAAAGAAAAAGAAGGAAGAAAGAGGAGAAGAGAAGGTGGAGGGTGGTTCTAAAAATTGTAGTACATTTAAACCATAGATTGCAAGGCAGGCTATAAATATGAGGCATCTACCTGTACTGATTTGAGAAAATGCTTATAAAATATGCTGAGTGAAAACAAGCAAGTTGGAAAATGATGTACACGTAGCTGTGGATGAGGATATGTGGATACACCTACACAGGCACGTATGTACATAGGAGTTCGTGTTGTACATGTTAAACTCAAAGGAAAACAAAAACAGGAGGAGTACAGACCAAACTCTTACTGGTGGATCTCTCTGAGGAGAAGAAACAGGGATGGGTTAAAGGGACAAATTTCTCAATTATTTGCAAAGTAACGTTACTTTTGTAATTTTAAAAACCCAGGTTAGCAAAATAAAGAGCACTAGACACTCTGGCAGGGGAAGAAGAGAACTTGAGAACTTGTGACCACCAAGGAAGTCGCCCTCACTTGTCATTTCAAACGCTTGTCCCACTATCTCCGACAAGCCCCAGCAAGACCCCACACATCCTGTGATTTGCAACCCCACCTAGGGGCAGACAGGTGCCAGCCAGGCGCCCAAACCTGTAGGGAAATCCTGTTTGCAAAAGGAGGGCAAATGGGGTGGACTTCATAGCTAAATGCTGTGCAACGACAAGCGACAAAATGGGCCCTTAGAGAGCCCCACCTACCTCACAGGTCAATGAGCGCAACAAATGAGCCAAGTATGTGTAGAGGCTACGATTGATTCCCAGTTCACACATTCATTTGTGCAAAAACACAATTTCTTTCACTCTTATGACTCAGCTCAACTTGAATGTGAGTTCTTATTCTGTCAAGATGACAGAAACTCATTTTCAATACACATAGTACCTCTGGTTCCCAGTACACACATTTACCCACAGATAACACCAGGATCATGTCAAAGCTCATGGGTGGGGTCTCTGGGGGCCAGTAGGCTGGGAGTGAGGTCAGGTCTACACAAGATGCCCCTGTGGCTTCACACTTGGCTTCTTCGGGCCCAGCAACCTGCCCTTGCTTCTGAGTGGAGCACTCTGTGCTTGGCCTGCCCTGCCTCTCCAATAAGATTGGCTGCACCACAATGCTCTCCTATGAGCCCAAGGGGCAGGATGCAGGATATCTCTCTCCCAGACCCACAGCGTCCACTGTTTATATCACCTCTCCACACCACGGGATATTTTTCCAGTCCAGATAGGGCTATGGAGAGTAGTAAATCTCTCTTTCAACACTACTTGAACTCAGTGGATGGGAGCACAAAAAGCCTAGAAGTTCTGCCTCACCCTCCCCTGAGGGCAGGAAGCTCAGTGTAGGCACTATGCAGGGATGGGGAAAAGGAAAAACAGAAGGGGAAAAAGAAGAGGCTAAGTGCCATGTGCAAATGTTGTAGCCTTAATTAACAATTTGGTTTTTGGCATATAGTTGTCTAGGTTTGAATCCCCACTTTAGCATTTGTTGGTCAAATAGTGGTCAAACTATTTCACTTTTCTTCAAGGATGGCAGTATCTATCAATGATATTATCTACCTTTGTGGGCCATTGCAGGAATTCAGCGAGGTAAAGGGATGCAGATACTGAATCTGTCTTTTCTTTTTCTTCCCACTCCACCTACGAATAAAGGCTGAAATTTGACATTGGTCCATCGCAATTCAATTAAGAGTGCTTTACACACCACCTCTGCCTGAAGGTGGAAAGTGTCCACTGTCTCAGTGTGAACCTCATGCTGACATCACTTATTCTTCTGAAAGATAAAAGACAGAGTAGTACCACCTTCTATAGCTGAGCCTCTAAAAGGAGTTCCCAGGCCAATATCTATCTCTTCAGGAATTATAACTTTTCCCAAGGCTGAGAGAAGCTATCATTGGAACTTAATGGCAATACCTACCTAAGGCCTCCTGAGGGCTTAATCTCAAAGACTTTGCTCAGAAAAGCCTTCACAGAGATATATCCTATGAAGCCTTGAGCCAAGAGACAAGCCTCTCCCTAAAGAGATGAAGGCAATGGTTTTCCCAAATTCTGCATGCATGGGGCTCATGGGGAAAGCTTCTGTAAGCCCAGGGTAGGGGCCATGAATCTGCATTTCTAACAAGTTCCCAGGTAATTTTGATGTGGTCAGGAGGAGATCATCCCTGAGAACAACTGGATTAATGAAAAACACAGCTCAATAGAAGGGCCAAACTTATTTTAGAATACTAAAATTGACATGGATTTGCCTATGTAACTCATTCTCCCTGGGGTAATATTATAGATAACTTACAGGAAAGAGTGCAATGATCTTTAGCACACCTTGCTCAAGAACTAAGGTCTAACATTCATTAACACTCATCATTCGTATTAGAACAGAAAATGTTACAAGGCTGGTACACAGGAAATTTCAGGCCTCAATGGGAAGAATTTCTTTCATATGCTCCCAAATATCACTCCATATAAACCATCCAGACAGAAACAGGGAATCCATTCATTCTTTAATTCTCCATACACATTTCTTCATTTCTTCCCACCCAGACTCTGAAGTTAAAGACTATGCTCCCAGCCCACTCTCATCCCTTCTGTGGATGGGTCCCTTCTTCCAAATTCAGTAAGGCAAGGCAACCACTGAACCAGTCCTTTACTAGCTCACAAAAGCCAGCTCATCTAGAAATTTCCCCCGATCTATGCAAGGGGATGAGAGCCAGGGAGCCCTACTCTCTATCATTTCTGATTAGACTAAGAAGTAATAGATCTGGCCCAAGCCAATCAGATCACTCCTGGGAATATGAAATCAAGACTCAGACACCTATTCAGTATCTGAGACTAGCTGGACTGATAATTATGAGGTAGCCAGAATTTACCAAATAGCCTGAGGAGCAGAAGAAACTAATCTACAGGAGATAAAAGAACAAAGTAACTGTGCACAGGTAGACAGAGAATTGACAAGCCTGTCCCTGTGGCATTCAAGACCCCAGCTTATATCTCTTCCTGAGGCCTTCCTCATCCCCACCCATGGGTTCATGTGACAATTGATGTTTTCTACATTATTTTCCCCTCTATACTTATGTTAGCTCCAGGCTGGCCACTCATCTATTCAGTCACCAGCTAGCTGTCAAGGCCCCAAGCTGAGCCAGGTGCTGTTCTTGGTGCTGATCCCATGGAGCTAAGCTGCAAACATGTTCGTTATCTGCAACCCAGGACCCTTAGTATAGCCCCTATACTGGCCCCAATAAGAGATACGCACACACAGAAAGAAAAGTTATACAAAAACATACACAGTTTATTGAGCATCTACTATGTGCCAGGCACCCTGCTAAGTGCTTCACATGCACCTTCTCTCAGTGAGGCAGATACTATTATCATCTTCACTTGCTCAAGGACACCCAGGATTCACAACTAACGTGGTCCGAATCTTCAGAGCCACTAAGAGACAAGAGAGAGAGAAAGGTCCAGAACAAAAGCACACACATACAAACACACACCCACACTCACATACACACCCACACGCAGACTTAAGGCCAGCCGCATCAGCACAGACTCGAGCATCCTCTTGTTCTTTATCAGATGCTGGCTTCTGTTCTTTATCTCCACCCTATGAGGAGACAAAAACCAACCCCTCCCTCTTCAGAAACCTTGAGGAGTAGTTGGGCTCTGTAATACTTTAATTGGACAAGAGCCTTCCAAATGTGCCCTCCTGAGAACAGCAGGGATGCATTTCCACCTGCCTTTCAGGGATTGTGCCCTCCCTGGATTGCGTATGAATGCTCTTAGAGAAATGCCAGAGAATCATTTTGAATGCTTTCCACCAGCAGGTCAGCACTTAGCCACTGGATGCCTCCCTGGGAGCCCCATTCCCCTTCCCTTTCACTTCTGACCCCAGACCCTGTCTGCTCCTGGCAGACCCAGAAGAGTAGGGAGCAGTGCTGACCCAGGTGGGCAGAAGAATGGATCTCTCTGCCCACGGCCCCTGCCTCCTCAGGGTGGTAAGCAAAGCACTCAAGCCTGGCCAAGGTTTTGGGGCCTGCTGTGCCTGGAAAGGACAGGGGATTCTAAGAGGAGAGAGAGAATATGGGAAGCAGAGCACAGAGACTCACTGTGTGCCTCTCATCTTCCTCATCTGTAGAGCTGGGATCCTCAAATCTGCCCAGCCTAGAAATGGATATCATTCACTAAGCACAGGCACTGTGCTAAACACATTTGCACATTATCTTTAAAAACCCTAGTCTATAGCGATGTCTCTCCCACTTTATAAGGGACAAAATTGAAGCTCCAAAAGACACAGCTGTTAAAAAAAAGAAGAAGAAGAAAGAAAGAAAGAAAGAAAGAAAGAAAGAAAGAAAGAAAGAAAGAAAGAAAGAAAGAAAGAAAGAAAAAAGAAAGAAAGAAAAAAGAAAGAAAAAAGAAAGAAAGAAAAAAGAAAGAAAGAAAGAAAAAGAAAGAAGAAAGAAAGAGAAAGAAAGAAAGAAGAAAGAAAGAAAGAAAGAAAGAAAGAAAGAAAGAAAGAAAGAAAGAAAGAAAGAAAGAAAGAAAGAAAGAAAGAAAGAAAGAAAGAAAGAAAGAAAGAAAGAAAGAAAGAAAGAAAGAAAGAAAAAAGAAAGAAAGAAAGAAAGAAAGAAAGAAAGAAAGAAAGAAAGAAAGAAAGAAAGAAAGAGCTGGTTCACATAGCTAGTCCTGGTTCCCATTATGAGCAAAGGCGGAACTGTCCCTTTCCAGATTCTACACTCTTAGCCACTAGCTGGCCTCCCTCGACTTGTGTTTAAACAAATAAAGCTGGCTGTCTGGGGAAAGAGGAAAAGGTCATGCCACTGGCACATCTCCTTCTCCATAATGTGCCAGAATTCAGCCTCATGGAGCTGGAACCCCGCTTCCTTACCTCCCCCACCCACACCTGAATCATCTCCTCACCCAGCAGCAGACTCCTTGGGACCATTTCCTGAATCCTAAGGCAGGAGGCTCAACCCCAGAACCCCTCAGCTGCCACCCAGCCCAGCAAGTCCACAGAGCTCTGGAACAAACGTGCTGACAAATCCATACCCCATCATTGTGGCTAGAGATTCTTAAAAGATGTAAGATGTGCTGAGGGAATTGGGAAGTGGTATCAGAGTTTAGGCTTCGAAGACTCTTGAAGGAACAACAGGAAACGTCTGCCTTAAAGCCCCCTATATTGGAGCTTTATGATAAATTTGGGGAACCCTCTTTGAAATCCTTTGTCTCCTATCCTCTCACTCACACTTCCCATCTAGTGTTTCTAGTTTGGCTCGCTCGTGGCTGCAGAGTGAGCCTCCTCTCCACTTGTCTGCCCTGGATTCTCAAGGTTCTCAACAAAAGAGGACAAAAACAGAAACAGCCAAATACTATCCAGTCCTCTTTGGAAAAATAAATCCTCATTGACACATGTCTCAGAAACAGAAAAGGCTATGTTTTTTTTGGAGGGGGGCTAAATATCTTCTTTATTTCCTTTCCAGCTTTTATTGAGATATAATCCACATACAGCACAGTGTACATTTAAGGTATAGAGCATACTGATTTGACTTAACCCATCATGAAGCTATTACTGCAATAAGTTTAGTTCACACCCATTACCCTATATAGATACCAAAAAAAAAGAGAGAGAGACAGAAAAAGAGAAAAAGTTTTCTCCCCTGTGATAAGAACTCAAGATTCACTCTAACAACTTCCAATATACCATACAGAGTGTTAACTGTGGTCATCATGCTGTACATTACATTCCTAGTACTTATTTATCCTCTAACTGAAAAATTTGTACATTTGGACAACCTTCATCCAATTCGCTCTCTTCACACCTCCCTAGAAAGACATGCTTTTATCTGATGCCAGATATGGCACATTTCCAGTCACAGAAGAGAACAATCAAATCCTAGAGCTAACTGTGACGCAGACGTCAGCTAGAGTCTCTCTGTGCTCATCATCCAGAGAAGGTAAAATGAAAGCTTGTTGAGTGCAGGCATTTTGCCCTTTCTTTTCCTCCACTGCTATATCCTCAGTGCCTAGAGTAGTGTGTTATTATTGTGCTTTACATTTAGATCTTCAATAAATATTTTTGAATAAATAAATAAGATTGCCTGAACACACACACACACACACACACACACATCCTCCAAGGTAGGCAATCTTATCAAATGGTCCCAGTGCTTCTCACCTCCTAGTATTTTTGCTCTTGAACAATTCTGTAATGGATGTGTTACTGAACAAGATGTGGGGAATGTTTCACAAGACAAGCTAACATACCTGTACCTGTATATCAACTCATCACAACGTACACCTTAAATAATCTTACAACTTTATGTGTTAATTCTGCCTCGGTAAAGATGAAATTTAAATTTTTTAATTAAAGTTTTAACCTAGAAAAGTGCAGCTTATATATGCCCTCCCTTTACTGCCTTACTTCCTTACTCCCCTACTAGCGCTTCCTAGAATAAACTAAATAAAGTATATGTCTTCAAATTCTTGTCTCAAGTCCTATTTCTGGGACAGTACAAATTAAGACAGCATGTTTGTTCTTAAAAGTCCTCGTGCACTTCACTTCTAGAAAATTCTAACTCACTTACTCTAGCTTCGTGCCGTCCCTTGGTTTCCTTTCCTCTTCCCCCTTTGTGACAGAGATGATCAGTTATTCGCAATATATGTTCTCCCTCCTTCCTCACCTACAGAATCCCTGGTTTTTACCTGGGCACATCTGAGTACAGATACATTTTCCAGCTTCCCTTGAAATTAGGTGCAGCCATCTTCATTCTGGCTAATTAGATATAAGAGGAAATAGTTTGTGTTCATGGTCTTTGAGAAATGTCCGTATTGGGAGGTATGTGCTCTCCTCTGCCCTTCCTACTTCCTGCTGGCTAGAGTGTAGGTATCATGACTAGAACTCCAGGAGTCACTTGGAACAGGAGGTGACTTTGACACAAGATTGAAGGAGCATAGATCTCTTACAATACTACCTAACTGAACCACTTACACATGAGAAAAAATATCTCTCTACCTTATTTAAATGGCTGTTATTTTTATTTTCTATTACTTTTGTTAATCCTAATCCAAACTGCTAAAAGCCTCTGGAATCTTACCTCCACCCATTCCTATCAAATTTAAATTTAAATGTAAAGCAGTTTACCTATCTTCTTTGGTGACCCATAACCTTTGAATCTCATGTCTCTCATCAGGTGGCTTTTTCATTGTATTTCCCTAAAAGTATGATGAGGAAAAATGGTGCCAGCTAATATATTTCACCACTCTACACAATCATAATAATTTTACCACTCTCTATGAGATTTATTCTAGATACTGTGCCCAGTGCTTACATGATTAACTCATATTTAAAAATCCATATTTTCATTTTGTAAAAATAACAGCTTTGTATGTCTTTCCTTTATAAGCTATATCTCAGTATATTGAACTAGTTAATGAAGAAACATTTTCAGTATATAAGAATTTCAGTTATTAAACTGTGAAGAAATTTGGAATTGGAATAGCACCATTTTTGTTCTCTCTAATGAATTATGGATCTATGCAATGATTTTTCAATGGCTACTAAAATTATAAAAAAGAAAGACCAACCATACTTACATGCCCTCCCAATGGAAGAACACAGCACCTATGAAACAGTCTTGCAAAAACAAGTCAAATGTAAATGTAATCATGCACCTTACTCTTGATTCACAGGAAATACAGGGACAGAAGAACATGTTAAATGACAAGGATGCAATCAGCAAAATCTAAAGTGGATAGAAAATAATCTGATTTCATCAACAAAAATATTTCAAAGAAAAAAATGTGATGATGGAGGAACCTAGAGATGAAAAGAAACTTCAGAAGCTGATATCAATGAGGAGAATGAGGACTTCCAAAAATTTTCTCCATAGAATCAGTGAGAACAGTGGCAAACTGTCAAAATTAACTGCATATTAGCCAAAGGCTTACAGCAATCTAGGGAGGATTTATTCAGGATAAATGATTGAATCTCAATAAGAACAATGAGTTTTGTGGTATTTTAACTTGCTCTTGTCTCATCTCTTCTCCCCAGCTCAGCAGTGCCTAAAAACCAGTGGTGAAAAGCAACAATCTAGCAGCCACAGAAGAGGCCAGAATGGAGTTGGAGCTCCTTCAAAGTCCCATGTTCAGAAAATTATCATTATTTGACCTATCTTCTGGTTTCCTTGGAAGACCCCTCTTGAAAGTATGAGTATGAAAAAAAAAGAAAGTATGAGTATGTCTTTCTTTGATTTGACTTGGAGCCTGACTAGTTTGAACAGACTTTTCCCCAGGGGCATCTGTTGAACACAAGTGTTTAATACCAACAGCTGTTAGGGGGTTGGGGGCTGGGGAGGGAAAAAGAGTACAGATAATGTTTGAAGCAAACAGTAAGTTAACCAAACAGCTTAAAAGGGAAAAATAAGAAATGAGATCTCCATAATTGGTTTTGAAGGGCTCTAAAATATTGCTGTAAATCTAGCAGACCACATGCATTCATAGCTGCGTGTGCAAGCTGAAAAAGACTTGAAAAGGTCCTAAGTTCTCATCTCTGGCTAAACTGAGGCTCCTTTCAAGCAGGAAGTTAAGGCTAAGGAAAGCTACAGAACTGCCTGGCTCAACATTAAACATGTGCCCCAACACAAACACAGAGCCCTCATTAAAGATAGGGCAACTCACTGGTTCCAAAAATTGAAGGAAATCTTCATTCAATTAGTTAGATTAAACTAACACTAATAGTTTGTCCTATAGGACTTTGTAGACTAACAAATGAGCACCTTGAGAGAAGACTATTGCATTAATAATTTTATGTCACTGAGCAATGATTGCATTTATATAAATGCACAAAATTTGCCTACTATAACTATTTTCCAGACAGTATTCTCTGACATTTCACTCTGGTTTTCCACACTTGACAACACAGAGACAAGTTACTTCAGCTCTGCCAAGGGTCTCTGATCCTCCTCCAGCAGTTCTTGCCCACTCCCAGCTGGATGGCAGTGTGGAATGCTGCAGCCACCAAGGTTCTCTTTCTACCTCTCAGAGGGGCTTTGTGGCATCATGGAAAACTTGGCTCTCATCCCCAGCTCTGGCACTACTCACCAGGTTACCTAGAACAAGTAATTCATGCTGGACCTCAGCTTCCCCATCCATCACATAAAAGAAGTTAAACCACATGAGCTTTAAAAACTCACATTTTTCTCTGACAAGGCATAATTCCATGAAATAAAATAGATCTTTCTGTATCAGTGAGGTGAGGGAAGGGAAAAGAGATTTTTTTTAAAAATCTCCATTAGCAGAAATAAAATCCTATAAAACAGAAAATAATACATATATGTAAACATATAAACTAAACAGATGTATATTTATTTCACTACAGACTGTTAGGGTACAGCACTATTTTACACCACTAATAGTGGATTCAGATATCAGACTGAAGCTTGCAGTCCAGCTTGCAGACTGAAGCTTTGTCAATCAGTAGATATATTACTTTATTGATAATAATAATAATAATAGTTAAAAGTCATTGGATATTACCTATATGTCACAAACTCAAAACTCTACTGTTCCATCTGTGACAAATTACTTAAGTCTCAATTACCAAGGATGAATGGGAGCACACATAATACACTAGCTGCAATATTACAGATTCTCAGCAAGCACTTTTAAAAATCATATCATGTTATTTTGAACAATATGTAAGTTTATCAAAAATAATTACTCCAGGGGCACCTGGGTGGCTCAGTCAGTTAAGTGTCTATCTTTGGCTCAGATCATGATCTCCGGGTCCTGGGACGGAGACCCATCTCAGGCTCCCTGAACAGTGGGGAGTCTGCTTCTCCCTCTCTCTCTACCCCTCTCCTCTGCTCATGTATTCTATTTCTTTCTCTCTCAAATAAATAAATAAAATCTTTCTTTAAAAAGAATAATTACTCCATTATCGTCCAAGCTAATATAAAGTTTGTAGCCACCAGCTGTGGAAAAAAATCTCTTCAAATATGTTTGCCTTTACTTTTCTTGGAAACTACTATTTTTAAATATCGCATCTTTTAGGTTGTTCATTCCAAAGGCAATAATGGTAATAAATATATTATTTCCCTACCTTTCCTATTATTATTCCAAAATGATTTCTAACAAATTCAGGCAGCTTATCAAGAACAAATGAGAAAAATGACATCTGTGAGAGAGGTAAGCTCTATTGAAAAGCTATAGCCAAAAACTAAAGATTTTTAAATTAGACAGTTGCTCTAACCAGGCACTTAAGTGTTAATGAGACTGTTTTTATCACCACATGGCTATGTTCTTTCATTTAACTTTTATTATTTTTAGTGATTCCACAACAGATTCAGAAGAGCACTTAGAGATCAACCAGTTTGATATCCTTCCAGTTCCAATCCCTGTGTTCAGAAGAAAAAAATGAGACCTTAAAGAACCAGCCAATCAGTCAACTATCAGCTGTTGTACATTTATCATTAATTGCTAGGCTCTGTGTAGGTTCTTGGGGTACCTCATGAACAAAAGAACACTAAAGAGAATCCCTGCCCTCACAATGCTCACATTCTAGTGGAGAGAAATGACTTATCCAAGCAACATTTAAGGCCAGTGGCAAAGCTGGGTCACCAAACATCCAAGACCTCAAATAGCCAAAGCAATCTTGAAAAAGAAAAACAAAACTGGAGGTATCACAAATCCAGGCTTCAAGTTATACTACAAAGCTATAGTAATCAAAACAGTATGGTACTGGTACAAAAAAATAGACACAAATCTATAGAACAGAATAGAAAATCCAGTAGTGAACTCACAACTATATGGTCAATTAGCCTTTGACAAGGCAAGAAAGACTATCCAGTGAAAAGTGGTATCTTTAACAAATGGTGTTGGGAGAACTGGACAGCTACATACAAAAGAAAGAAACTGGACCACTTTCTTGTACCATATACAAAAATAAACTCAAAATGGATCAAAGACCTAAATGTGAGACCTGAAACCATAAAAATCCTAGAAGAGAGCACAGGCAGCAATTTTATCAGCTGTAGAACATTTTTCTAGATTCTGATGTAAGAGAAATAAAAGTAAAAATTAGGACAACATCAAAATAAAAACCTACATAGCAAAGCAAACAGTCAACAAAACTAAAAGGCAACCTACTAAATAGGAGAAGATATTTTCACATATCCAATAAAGGGTTAGTATCCAAAATATATAAAGAACTGATACATAACTCAATACAGACAGAAAAAAAAACAAATAATCCAATTTAACAATGGGCAGAAGACATGTGAACAGACTCTCTCCAGAGAAGACATACAGATGGCCAACAGACACATGAAAAGATGCCCAACATCCCTCACCATCAGGGAAATGCAAATCAAAACTACAATTAGATATTACCTCACCCTGATGGGAACCGCTAAAATCAAAAACACAAGAAACAAAGAAAAATACCATATGATTTCATTTGTGTCTGGAAATTAAGAAACAAAACAAACAAGCAAAGGTAAAAAAAATAATAATAAGAGAAAGAAAGTAAGAAACAGACTGTTAATTATAGAAAACAATCTGATGGTTACCAGAGGGGAGGGGGTTGGAGGGATCAGTTAAATATGTGATAGGGATTAAGGAGTACACTTGTCATAATGAGCACAGGGTGATGTGTGGACCTGTTGAATTACTATATTGTATATCTGAAACTAATATAACATTGTATATTAATTAGGGACATTTATGAAAAGCCCAAAGCTAAAATCATACTCAATGGCTAAAAAGTGACAGCTTTTCCTCAAAGATCAGGAACAAAGCAAGGATGTCCATTCTCTCCACTTCTCTTTAATGTAATTCCAAAAGTCCTAGCCACAGCATTTGGGCAAGAAAAATAAATAAGAGTCATCTAAATAGGAAAGGAAGAAGTTAAATCTGTCCCTTTTTGCAGATAATATAAACCCTATAAAAGAGACCCTAAAGATACCAAAGAACTATCAGAACCATTACACAGATTAAATAAAGTCACAGGATACAAACAAAAAAAAAAGTTGTGTTTTTATACACTAACAATAAATTATCTGAAAGGGAAATTAAGGAAACAATCTCATTTACAATAGCACCAAAAAGAATAGAATATATAGGAAGAAAATTAAGAAAATAAATGACTTATACGACTGAAGACTACAAAAGAAAGAAATTAAAGAAGACACAAACAAATTGAAATACATCCAGTGTTCATGCATAGGAAGACTTAATATTGTTAATATTTCCATACTACCCAAAGCAATCTATAGATTCAATACAATTTCTGCCAAAATTCCAATGGTATTCTTTACAGTAACAGAAAACCAATTCTAAAATTCATATGAAACCACAAAAGACCAGAATTGTCAAATGAATCTCAAGAAACAGGAACAAAGCTGGAGGCATCACAACTCCAGATTTTGAAGTGTATTACAAAGCTACTGTAATCAAAACAATATGATACTAGCATAAAGACAGATACGTAGGCCAATGGAACAAAATGGAGAACCCAGAAATAAATCCATGTACATATCAAATGACCTTCAACAATGATGCCAGGAATACACAATGGAGAAATGCTGTTAAGAAAACTGAATATCAGAGCACCTGGGTAGCTCAGTCAGTTAGGCATCTGCCTTTAGCTCAGGTCATGATCTCAGGGTTCTAGGACTAGGTTCTAGTCCAACCCATGTTGGACTCCTTGCTCAGAGGGGAGCCTGCTTCTCCTTCTTCTGTCTCTCCCCCCAACCCTGCTCATGCACTCTCTACCTCTCTCAAACAAATAAATAAAATCTTAAAAAAAAAAAAAGGAACAAAGCTGAATATCTACATGCAAATTGGACCTTTGAAGATGGCGGAAGAGTAGGGTCTCCAAATCACCTGTCTCCACCAAACTACCTAGAAAACCTTCAAATTATCCTGAAAATCTATGAATTCGGCCTGAGATTTAAAGAGAGACCAGCTGGAATGCAACAGTGAGAAGAGTTCACGCATCTATCAAGGTAGGAAGACGGGGAAAAAGAAATAAAGGAACAAAGGCCTCCAAGGGGGAGGGGCCCCGCGAGGAGCCGGGCTGAGGCCGGGGCGAGTGTCCCCAGGACAGGAGAGCCCCGTCCCGGAGGAGCAGGAGCTGCACCGACCTTCCCGGGGGAAAGGGGCTCCCAGGGAGTTGGAGCAGGACCCAGGAGGGCGAGGATCTCCACGGGCTCCCTGGGACAGTAACAGAGCAACTGCGCGCCCAGGAGAGTGCGCCGAGCTCCCTAAGGGCTGCAGCGCGCACGGCGGGTCCCGGAGCAGCTCGGGGGGGCTCGGGCGGCAGCTCCGAGGAGGGGGTTCGGCGGCCCGGGAGCGCGAATCCAACAGCGCAGGCTCCGGAGCACAGGGCGCCGGGACACAGCCCAGGATCCCGCCTCCCCCGGGACAGGCAGAGGCCGGGAGGGCCCAGGACAGCGAGGACGCTCCTGCCCCAGCTGAGCACATCAGCGGCCCTGCCCCGGAGCCTCCAGGCCCTGCAGACGGAGTTCCTGCCGGAGCTGAATCCAGGTTTCCAGAGCTGCCCCGCCACTGGGGCTGTTCCTCCTGCGGCCTCACGGGGTAAACAACCCCCACTGAGCCCTGCACCAGGCAGGGGCACAGCAGCTCCCCCAACTGCTAACACCTGAAAATCAGCACAACAGGCCCCTCCCCCAGAACACCAGCTAGACTGACAACTTCCAGGAGAAGCCAAGGGTCTTAAAGAACACAGAATCAGAAGATACTCCCCTGTGGTTCTTTTTTTTTGTCTTGTTTTTGATTTTGTTTTGTTTTGTTTTGTTTTTGTTTTGTTTTGCTTTTTGATTTGTTTCCTTCCCCCACCCCCTTTTTTTCTCCTTTCTTTTTCTTTCTCTTTTTCTTCTTTTTTTTTTCCGTTTTTTTTTTTTCTCTTTTTCTTCCCTTTTTTTTTTTCTTCTCTTTCTCTTTTCTTTCCTTCTTTCTCTCCTCTCTTTTTCTCTTTTTCCCAATACAATTTGCTTTTGGCCACTCTGCACTGAGCAAAATGACTAGAAGGAAAACCTCACCTCAAAAGAAAGAATCAGAAACAGTCCTCTCTCCCACAGAGTTACAAAATCTGGATTACAATTCAATGTCAGAAAGCCAATTCAGAAGCACTATTATACAGCTACTGGTGGCTCTAGAAAAAAGTATAAAGGACTCAAGAGACTTCATGACTGCAGAATTTAGAGCTAATCAGGCAGAAATTAAAAATCAATTGAATGAGATGCAATCCAAACTAGAAGTCCTAACGACGAGGGTTAACGAGGTGGAAGAACGAGTGAGTGACATAGAAGACAAGTTGATAGCAAAGAGGGAAACTGAGGAAAAAAGAGACAAACAATTAAAAGACCATGAAGATAGATTAAGGGAAATAAACGACAGCCTGAGGAAGAAAAACCTACGTTTAATTGGGGTTCCCGAGGGCGCCGAAAGGGACAGAGGGCCAGAATATGTATTTGAACAAATTCTAGCTGAAAACTTTCCTAATCTGGGAAGGGAAACAGGCATTCAGATCCAGGAAATAGAGAGATCCCCCCCTAAAATCAATAAAAACCGTTCAACACCTCGACATTTAATTGTGAAGCTTGCAAATTCCAAAGATAAAGAGAAGATCCTTAAAGCAGCAAGAGACAAGAAATCCCTGACTTTTATGGGGAGGAGTATTAGGGTAACAGCAGACCTCTCCACAGAGACCTGGCAGGCCAGAAAGGCCTGGCAGGATATATTCAGGGTCCTAAAGGAGAAGAACATGCAACCAAGAATACTTTATCCAGCAAGGCTCTCATTCAAAATGGAAGGAGAGATAAAGAGCTTCCAAGACAGGCAGCAACTAAAAGAATATGTGACCTCCAAACCAGCTCTGCAAGAAATTTTAAGGGGGACTCTTAAAATTCCCCTTTAAGAAGAAGTTCAGTGGAATAGTCCACAAAAACAAAGACTGAATAGATATCATGATGACACTAAACTCATATCTCTCAATAGTAACTCTGAATGTGAACGGGCTTAATGACCCCATCAAAAGGCGCAGGGTTTCAGACTGGATAAAAAAGCAGGACCCATCTATTTGCTGTCTACAAGAGACTCATTTTAGACAGAAGGACACCTACAGCCTGAAAATAAAAGGTTGGAGAACCATTTACCATTCGAATGGTCCTCAAAAGAAAGCAGGGGTAGCCATCCTTATATCAGATAAACTAAAATTTACCCCAAAGACTGTAGTGAGAGATGAAGAGGGACACTATATCATACTTAAAGGATCTATTCAACAAGAGGACTTAACAATCCTCAATATATATGCTCCGAATGTGGGAGCTGCCAAATATATAAATCAATTATTAACCAAAGTGAAGAAATACTTAGATAATAATACACTTATACTTGGTGACTTCAATCTAGCTCTTTCTATACTCGATAGGTCTTCTAAGCAAAACATCTCCAAAGAAACGAGAGCTTTAAATGATACACTGGACCAGATGGATTTCACAGATATCTACAGAACTTTACATCCAAACTCAACTGAATACACATTCTTCTCAAGCGCACATGGAACTTTCTCCAGAATAGACCACATATTGGGTCACAAATCGGGGCTGAACCGATACCAAAAGATTGGGATTGTCCCCTGCATATTCTCAGACCATAATGCCTTGAAATTAGAACTAAATCACAACAAGAAGTTTGGAAGGACCTCAAACACGTGGAGGTTAAGGACCATCCTGCTAAAAGATGAAAGGGTCAACCAGGAAATTAAGGAAGAATTAAAAAGATTCATGGAAACTAATGAGAATGAAGATACAACCGTTCAAAATCTTTGGGATGCAGCAAAAGCAGTCCTAAGGGGGAAATACATCGCAATACAAGCATCCATTCAAAAACAGGAAAGAACTCAAATACAAAAGCTCACCTTACACATAAAGGAGCTAGAGAAAAAACAGCAAATAGATCCTACACCCAAGAGAAGAAAGGAGTTAATAAAGATTCGAGCAGAACTCAACGAAATCGAGACCAGAAGAACTGTGGAACAGATTAACAAAACCAGGAGTTGGTTCTTTGAAAGAATTAACAAGATAGATAAACCATTAGCCAGCCTTATTAAAAAGAAGAGAGAGAAGACTCAAATTAATAAAATCATGAATGAGAAAGGAGAGATCACTACCAACACCAAGGAAATACAAACGATTTTAAAAACATATTATGAACAGCTATACGCCAATAAATTAGGCAATCTGGAAGAAATGGACGCATTCCTGGAAAGCCACAAACTACCAAAACTGGAACAGGAAGAAATAGAAAACCTGAACAGACCAATAACCAGGGAGGAAATTGAAGCAGTCATCAAAAACCTCCCAAGACACAAGAGTCCAGGGCCAGATGGCTTCCCAGGGGAATTTTATCAAACGTTTAAAGAAGAAACCATACCTATTCTCCTAAAGCTGTTTGGAAAGATAGAAAGAGATGGAGTACTTCCAAATTCGTTCTATGAAGCCAGCATCACCTTAATTCCAAAGCCAGACAAAGACCCCGCCAAAAAGGAGAATTACAGACCAATATCCCTGATGAACATGGATGCAAAAATTCTCAACAAGATACTGGCCAATAGGATCCAACAGTACATTAAGAAAATTATTCACCATGACCAAGTAGGATTTATCCCTGGGACACAAGGCTGGTTCAACACCCGTAAAACAATCAATGTGATTCATCATATCAGCAAGAGAAAAACCAAGAACCATATGATCCTCTCATTGGATGCAGAGAAAGCATTTGACAAAATACAGCATCCATTCCTGATCAAAACTCTTCAGAGTGTAGGGATAGAGGGAACATTCCTCGACATCTTAAAAGCCATCTACGAAAAGCCCACAGCAAATATCATTCTCAATGGGGAAGCACTAGGAGCCTTTCCCCTAAGATCAGGAACAAGACAGGGATGTCCACTCTCACCACTGCTGTTCAACATAGTACTGGAAGTCCTAGCCTCAGCAATCAGACAACAAAAAGACATTAAAGGCATTCAAATTGGCAAAGAGGAAGTCAAACTCTCCCTCTTCGCCGATGACATGATACTCTACATAGAAAACCCAAAAGTCTCCATCCCAAGATTGCTAGAACTCATACAGCAATTCGGTAGCGTGGCAGGATACAAAATCAATGCCCAGAAGTCAGTGGCATTTCTATACACTAACAATGAGACTGAAGAAAGAGAAATTAAGGAGTCAATCCCATTTACAATTGCACCCAAAAGCATAAGATACCTAGGAATAAACCTAACCAAAGAGGTAAAGGATCTATACCCTAAAAACTATAGAACACTTCTGAAAGAAATTGAGGAAGACACAAAGAGATGGAAAAATATTCCATGCTCATGGATTGGCAGAATTAATATTGTGAAAATGTCAATGTTACCCAGGGCAATATACACGTTTAATGCAATCCCTATCAAAATACCATGGACTTTCTTCAGAGAGTTAGAACAAATTATTTTAAGATTTGTGTGGAATCAGAAAAGACCCCGAATAGCCAGGGGAATTTTAAAAAAGAAAACCATATCTGGGGGCATCACAATGCCAGATTTCAGGTTGTACTACAAAGCTGTGGTCATCAAGACAGTGTGGTACTGGCACAAAAACAGACACATAGATCAGTGGAACAGAATAGAGAATCCAGAAGTGGACCCTGAACTTTATGGGCAACTAATATTCGATAAAGGAGGAAAGACTATCCATTGGAAGAAAGACAGTCTCTTCAATAAATGGTGCTGGGAAAATTGGACATCCACATGCAGAAGAATGAAACTAGACCACTCTCTTTCACCATACACAAAGATAAACTCAAAATGGATGAAAGATCTAAATGTGAGACAAGATTCCATCAAAATCCTAGAGAAGAACACAGGCAACAGCCTTTTTGAACTCGGCCATAGTAACTTCTTGCAAGATACATCCACGAAGGCAAAAGAAACAAAAGCAAAAATGAACTATTGGGACTTCATCAAGATAAGAAGCTTTTGCACAGCAAAGGATACAGTCAACAAAACTAAAAGACAACCTACAGAATGGGAGAAGATATTTGCAAATGACCTATCAGATAAAGGGCTAGTTTCCAAGATCTATAAAGAACTTATTAAACTCAACACCAAAGAAACAAACAATCCAATCATGAAATGGGCAAAAGACATGAAGAGAAATCTCACAGAGGAAGACATAGACATGGCCAACATGCATATGAGAAAATGCTCTGCATCACTTGCCATCAGGGAAATACAAATCAAAACCACAATGAGATACCACCTCACACCAGTGAGAATGGGGCAAATTAACAAGGCAGGAAACAACAAATGTTGGAGAGGATGCGGAGAAAAGGGAACCCTCTTACACTGTTGGTGGGACTGTGAACTGGTGCAGCCACTCTGGAAAACTGTGTGGAGGTTCCTCAAACAGTTAAAAATAGACCTGCCCTACGACCCAGCAATTGCACTGTTGGGGATTTACCCCAAAGATACAGATGCAATGAAACGCCGGGACACCTGCACCCCGATGTTTCTAGCAGCAATGGCCACGATAGCCAAACTGTGGAAGGAGCCTCGGTGTCCAACGAAAGATGAATGGATAAAGAAGATGTGGTTTATGTATACAATGGAATATTACTCAACTATTAAAAATGACAAATACCCACCATTTGCTTCAACGTGGATGGAACTGGAGGGTATTATGCTGAGTGAAGTAAGTCAGTTGGAGAAGGACAAACATTATATGTTCTCATTCATTTGGGGAATATAAATAATAGTGAAAGGGAAAATAAGGGAAGGGAGAAGAAATGTGTGGGAAATATCAGAAAGGGAGACAGAACGTAAAGACTGCTAACTCTGGGAAACGAACTAGGGGTGGTAGAAGGGGAGGAGGGCGGGGGGTGGGAGTGAATGGGTGATGGGCACTGGGTGTTATTCTGTATGTTAGTAAATTGAACACCGATAAAAAAAAAATAAATAAATAAAAGGAAAAAAAAAAAAAACAAATTGGACCTTTACAGCATAAACAAAAGTCAATTTAAAATGTATTAAAGACTTAAACTAAGACCAGAAATAGTAAACTCCTGGAAGGAAATATAGGAGAAAAACTTCATTGACAGTGGTATTGCCAATGATTTCATAGAAATGACACCAAAAGTATAAGCAACAAAAATAGACGAGACCAGAAAGCTTCTGCACAGCAAAGGAAACAATCAACGGAGTAGAAAAGGCAACCTATGGAATGGGAGAAAATATTTACAAGCCATATATGTGGTAGGGAATTAATCTTCAAAATATAAAAGGAAGGAAAGGAATAAAAATAGTAAAGATAACCAAACAAAATATATAACAAATTTCTAAAACTCAATAGTAAAAAAACTAAAGCAGTTTAAAAATGGGGTAAGGATGAATAGACATTTTTCCAAAGAAGACATACAAATGGCCAACAGATATATGGAAAAAATGCTCAATGTCACTAATCATTGGGGATATGCAAATCAAAGCCACTATGAGATATCATCAGCTTAAAGCCATCAGGACAGTTATTATTAAACAAACAAACAAAGAGGGCACCTGGGTGGCTTAGTTGGTTAAATGTCTGCCTTCAGCTCAAGTCATGATCCTGTG
The DNA here is from genome assembly GCF_053574225.1 of Canis aureus. NCBI lineage: Eukaryota > Metazoa > Chordata > Mammalia > Carnivora > Canidae > Canis > Canis aureus. The sequence goes on from NC_135614.1 coordinate 56,629,491, forward strand.
GTCCTGGGATGGAGTCATGTGTCAGGCTCCCTTCTCAGTGGGGAGTCTACTTCTCCCCACTCATGCTCGCTCTCTCTCTCTCTCTCTCTCTCTTTCTCTCTCTCTCAAATAAACAAAATCTTTTTTTGAAACAGATAACAGGGTTGGTGAAGATGTGAAGAAATTGGAACCTTTGTACACTTTGAGGGAATGCAAAATGGTGCAGCCGCTATGGAAAATAGTATAGAGATCTCTCAAAATATTAAAATTAGAACTACCATAAGATCTAGCAATCCCACTTCTGGGTATTTATCCAAAGGAATTGATATCAGGATCTTGAAGAGATATTAGCACTCCTACGTTCACTTGCAGCACTATTCATAATAGTCAAGATATGGAAATAACCTAAATGTCCATTCACAAATGAACAGATAAAGAAAATGTGGTATATACATATAGTGGTATATCTCACCTTAAAAAAAAAAGTTCTAACACATGTTCCAACATGGATGAAACTTGAAGACGTTATGCTAATTAAAATAAGCCAGTCACCAAAAGACAAATACTACACAACTCCACTTACATGAGATATCTAAGAATCAAACTCATAGAATCTAAAAGTGGAATGAATGCTGGTTGCTAGGGGCTGGGGAAAGGGAAAAATGGGGAGTTACTGCTAATGAACAGGCATAAAATTTCAGTCAAGCAAGATAAATAAATTCTAAAAATCTGCTGTACAACATTGTACCTATAGTCGACAATACTGTATTATACTTCTAAAATTTTGTTATAAGCAGATTTCATGTTAATAGTTTACTAATAAATAAAAATATTTTATTAATAAAAATAAATTTATTGTTAATAATATTAAATCTATTATAATAATGTATTATAATAATAAAATGTAATATATTATTATTAAATGTCTTATAATAATTAAGGATTACTTATTAATGATAAAATAACTATTAATAAATAAAAACATTTTTTAAAGAAAAGAGCTTTGGAACCAGAAGGTTCAAATCCCACCCTGCCACTTTCTGGCTGAGGAATTTGGGGTGGATTTCCTCATACATTTCTTCTTTTTACAAAAAGAGGCTAATGGTTCCCACCTCACAGAGGTAGGGCGGATTGAGAGATTGCCATAGAGGTCAGCACAACACCAGCTTCCCATGTAGCCCTTCCAGGCCCAGGCCCCTCTCTATATCCTCAGAAATGGCAAAGGCCTCAGGGAAGCAAAGCTTCTTCAAAGAGCAGATATATCAAACCAGGGGCTCTAACACTGGCTTGGCTGCTCACAGACTGGTTCCCACCTGGAGGGGAGGTCCTCGCAATCCCATTCAAAGTCTCTGAAGGGCTTCTTTCGCCACCTCTGTTCAAATCAAAATCTGCTCTCAACCCCCCAGGGCTCCTGCAGCTTCATTCTCTTTTACACTCTTTGCCTGGTGGTGGCTCACGGGTGAAAAGCCCTAGATGCTGCTAATCTTTAGTTTGCATATGAACAAAGGAAATGGTTTTAGCTCACAGTAAAACCTCTGAAGGAACAAGCCAGGAGCTGACGTGGGAGAGCAGCCTGACTGTCAGCAGGGCCATTGAGTAAATAGCCTAACAGTATTAATAGAACTAGGAGAACAATAGGAGGCACCATAACTCTCCCACATGCTGAAAAATAAACAAAGCCCCAAACTAAGAGCACCACAGACTGGATGACAGAAGGTTGGAAAATGCTGCCTACAAATCAATCCCCAGTCTTTGTTCAGTTTTCCAAATCATTTAGCACAGGGACATGTGCTACATTGGACCTTCTGATAGGAAAGCCACTTCCAAACAGTTTTGACAATTCGCGAGTGCTGTTTATTGTAGTTTATGATCTCTACAAGGGAAAAGTTTGGAGCTGCTCTTTAAAATACGCTACTCCTTAAAACCTTCACTAATTCAGCAAATATTTACTAGACGTTCACTCTGTGGGTCAGTGAGCTAGTTCCTGCGTGTACACAACAGCCAACAACACAGAAATGCAGGTTCCTTCCTTGGGGAAATCACATTCAAGTGGCAAAGACAGACAAAAGCAAGTGGATGAAGAAACAAAATAAATACCAATTGCAGTAAGTTCGGGCAAGGGAAAAAGGAGGAGCTGACATGGAGAATAACAGTAAAGTCTGAAGAAAGAAGAAGGAACATTTTAGCTGAGCCCCAAAGAACAAGAAAAGAAAGCCCTTGACAGAAGTGCGACATCATGTAATTCCATGTATATAAAATATCCAGAAAGGCAAATCTATAGTTGCAGAAAGGGCATGGATAGTTGCCTAGGGCTAGGGGCATGAATGAGGAGTGAGTGTAAATGAGCATGAGGTTTCTTTCTGGAATGATGGGAAATGTTCTAAAATTAGATTGTATTGGGATTGCATGGCTCTGTAAGTACATTTAAATGACTAGTATATTTAAGATAGGTGAAATTATCTCAATAAAGCAATAGATAGATAGGTAAATAGATAGATGAGAGAATGAGAGAGAGATTGACAGAGACTGAAAGAATAAAGCCCAGGAAACAATTTTTTCCGAAGGCCCTCTAACCAGCCCGCACCAAGCTCTCACAATACTTCTGGTAAGTAAAGAGTCTGATCCCTGAATTAAAGCACCTTGATAAGAAAGAACAGAATTTCTTTTTAACTATCTTATGGGTTACTTTCACTCAAACCAGATGCTACTTAATCTGTTCCTATCTGGATTATAACAAACTGTTCCTGAAGCCTGGTTCAAATAAAGAAAGACAGAGAAGGAGAGAGGAAGATGGGAAGGTCATCCCAGGGGAGGGAACCACATGCATAAGAATTCTCCTGTGGGTAGTCACCTGACCCTCATGAGGTACTAGAGGCCTTGAGAAGTAGGATAGGACAGAGAAGAGATTGGACAGGCCAGATGCCACAGGGCCTCCATGGCCATGGTAAGGAGCAAGCTGCTTTCAACTCTTTCAAATGGACTAATGTTGTGCCCAAGATTGCAAATCGGAGAAACCACCAAGGAGCCCACACCCATGCAAGTACACGAGGGTTTATTTACAAGCTCGAGCTTGGGTCCAAGTATACTCCACACAGCAGAGCAGGGACTTGGACCCCTAAGTGGGTTACAGCTGGGTTTTTTATGGGCTGGTCTAGGGGATTTTCAGAAGGGGTGGAGGAATTTTTTTTTTCCCATATGGGGGAAAGGGTGGAGGTGTTTCTTAGGATCTGATATGGGATTCTCTGCTGAGGGCAATTCTGAGCTCTGTTGTCTTTCTGATACGGGATTTCCTGACGAGGGCATTCTGAGCTCTGTTTTCTTTCTAAAATGGGATTCCCTGCCGAGGACATTCTGCATTTTTTCCTGTAAAGTTCAACTCTTATTCACAGGGGCCTAAGATGGCTGTACTTGTGCTAATGCTAAACTTGAGGTGGAATGGCCTTAATTTTTCTCAGCCTCCACACTCATACTATCAATCCCTCACATTATTAATGTTGTGATGAAGAAACAAAAGGCAGGGCATGGGGAAGTGATGCTTTCTTGATGTTTTATAATGTGCCATCCCACACTTACAGTCCACTCAGAGACACTGGTTTTATTAACTCCAGCTATTAGATGAGGAAACTAATACACACCTGACAAGTTCAATTGACTTGCCCAAGTTGACACAGCTATTAACATGGGACCCAAGAATTCCCTTTATTTTATGAATAAGTTCTGCCCACTTGTTCTCCCCACTTGCCAAACATCTAGTTTACCAAAATCCAGATTACCAATCTGCATCAGTTATCTATCCCAGCATAATGAACCTCTGCAAAATTTAGTAGCTTAAAAAAACCCCTTAATATTGCCAGGAATCCATGGGATGGCTGGTCAACTGCAGACCTAGACCAGACTCAGTGAACTTCACCTGGCTAGCTCATGTGCCTACAATCACTTGGCCGGTCAACTGGTATCCAGTTGGTCTAGGATGACTTTACTCACATGTCAGGTAATAAACTGACTGCCAAGTAGGGCAAAGGAAGTGACTGGGCCACATATCTTTGATCATGCAAGAGGCTAGCTGAAGTTTTTTACCCGGCAACAATAAGGTTCCAAGAGAACAAGTGGAACCACCCCACGTTTCCTGAGGCCTAGGCTTAGCACTGGCACCACCTTGTACTGCACTCTACTAGACAAGGCTAGTGACAAGAACAGCTCATAAATCAAGGAGAAGGTAAATCAATTCTACTTTATGATAGGAAGAGGTACAAAGACACATCACAAGGCCATGAATAGAGGGAAGAATGAAAGATTATTGCAATTTTTGCAATCTACTAAAATTTCATTCCCACCAAGAGATAAACTATCCCAAAACGATTAATGACCAGAAATTATTCCCAGAGTCCCACTATTTCCTCTGCCAGGTACCCACAGAACTCACTTTTCCAGCCTCCCTTTCTTAAGAAAGCATGTGACCTAGCTCTGCTGAACAGATACAAGCAAGCCTTCAATTTGGAAACAAACCACATGAGGAAGTAAGCTCTACTCCAAACCTATGTATTAACAGAGTCAAGCAATAAAAGTATCTAGATTAGGGAGCAAGAGTAGCACAGCTTCTGTGGGCCAGTCCCAAACATTATCAGAGAAAGCACCAGTATTTATGCTAAGCCGTAGTGCCGTCTTGGTAGCAGTGCCTCCACAGTGTGATCTGGGCTTTGTTTCTGAATGAATAGCCAGCTTCAAGATTCATCTCTAGCCTTCCCTGAGACTCTGTGAGCCTCCTACATCCTTTCAGGAATTGCTTTCTTGAGTAAACCAGCAAACATGGATTTAGTGCTTGCAACTAAAAATTCTGACAAGGACACAATATTTCTGGCATTGTCCCAGTCTTTGCCTGAAGGTGGGATTCTTTATCCACCTAGACTGTCCTGAGCACCTGCACTGGCTTATCTCACATAACCATGGATGCAAGTGACAGGACTGTTCTGACCCCTTTCATTGTTTGCCTTTTGAAAGCAATTTGGATCCCACGGTGGCATCCCCCATCAAACCTGAAAGACATGTTCTTCATAATATGTTATAAAGACATAAATGCAAATAACCATGATTTCTAGATAATAGAGCTTTAAACAATAACTTTTCAGAAAATACATCATCTAACCCCTGTTGTAAAAAAGTGTAGCCTATCTTTTATGAGAGGCACTAAAAGTGTGGTATAGCTTGCTTGACAAGAGTAGTCATAGTCTTTTAAACTCATCTGTTCTGGAAGAAAAATTTTCACATTCTAGTGACAGATATCTCAGATTCCATAAAGATTCCCTTGCCAGGGCCCTTCTACAGTACAATCCACTTGTATACATAAAGTAGGAAACTTTTTTATATACCTGATTATGCCACTCCACTGAGTAAACCTTAAGTCATTCTGTACTGACTTTGGCAAAAAGTCCAAATTCCTCAGCATGACTTGTAAGGTTAGCAATGCCTGTTTCTCCAGCCCTGTGTCTTGCTATGCTTTAAAACTGCACTCCTCGCCTCCAGCTCTCCATTTAGAGCCATGCTCTACTATTTATGGTTCATTCATTGAATGGAATATATTGTTCCTTACTTCCTAGAGCTTGATTCACACTCTTCCATCTGTTTGGCATCACCTTCTAAACTTTGTCCAAATGATAAACAGTTATCCTTTTATCAATACACAACAACAATGTCAACTAACTCTAGAGTATCTGCATATTCACATATGGATTTTGTTTTAATCAAAATTCTTCCATTTGCAAATAACAGAACACTCAAACTGGCTTTAAAAGGGCAAACAATTTGAACAGACACTTTACAAAGGATTTACGAATGGCCAATAAGTACATGAAAATATGCCTAATATCATTAGTCATAAGAGAAATGCAAATTAAAATCACAATGAGGTATCATTTTTACATCTACTAGAATGGTTACAATTATAACAGCGGAAAACAAAAAATGTTAGCTAAGATATGGAACAACTGGAACTCTCATACACGGCTGCAGGGAGTGTATAATGGTACATGTACTTTAGAGGACTGATTGCCAATTTCTTTTAAAATTAAACATACATCTATCCAATGCCCAGCAATTCCATCCCTAGATATTTAGTCATGAGAAATGAAAACATATGTCCACAAAGACTCATACAAACATATTCATAGCAGTTATATTCATTATAGTGTAAAATGGAAATAATTTCAAATGCCCAACAATAGGACAATAATAATTAAACTGTTATATATTCATACAATTGACTACTACTCAGCCATATAAAGGAACCAACTATTAATATACACAATAGCATGGATGAATCTCAAAAACATGTGCAGAGCAAAAAACACTACACCAAAAAAGTAAAAACTGCACAATTCCATAAACATGAAATTTTAGAGCAGGAAAATATAATCTACAGGGATAGAAGTCAGAAAGTGGTTGCCAAAGGGGAGACAGGGGAAGACTAACTGAAAAAGGACATAAGGGATACACCTCTGGAGTGATAGACTGGGCACCTGGGTGGCTTGGTCAGTTAAGCATCTGGATTGATAGAAAGGTTCTATATCCTGTTTTGGGTGGCGGGTGCTCAAGTTATATATTTGTGGTGACCCATCAAATTGAATATTTAGTATGCTCATTTTCTAATGTACACTTAATTCCAAATAATCTGGCTTTAAAAATAGATCCTCTCACTAGACCCATGCATGCACATAAACACAACATTCTTCCCCCAATTTTAGCACATTTCCAGACCCAGAAGGTCACATCATCCAGAAGAATTCCTGGACTAAATGACTTCTAAGGGCTTCCAATAGCTCATATTCTCTGAAGAAAAAAAAAAAAAAAACATGTCTGGGATCATAATGCCATCACAAAGTCAACGGGGAGAAATGAGTCTCCCAAATTCCATTGATTCAAGTTTCACCTGTAGCATATATTAAGAAACACTCACACACATCTTTCTTGGAAGTTAACTGCAAAAGTCAATGTCTTTATTCTGGCCCTATGGAACAAAGATGGAATCTAGGAACTCATTGTAAAAAACAGCACAGATTGAGGATGACTGCAAGCAAGCGTAGAAAAGTCCTAGAACAGAAGGCCTGGTTTGGAGTCTCAGCTGTACCACTAAACAAGCTAAAATACCCTAGAAAGAATCTTGGCCTACTGTCTCATTTCAAAGATGAGCACATTGATTTCCAGAGAAGAGGAAAGACTGATACAAGTTCAAACAGCAAGTTTGAAGCCTGGATTACAACACTGTCTTATCAAATCCAATTGTTATGAATCCTGCTATTTTGTTTGCCCAGTGTTTATTTTCTAGGAATTTCTGCTTCATCGAATTATGTGCAGGGCTGTAGAAGAAGCTGCTATAGTCTTTCAAAGTAACTTACACCACTGGCCCACAGGTCATGGATATAGAGGTGGGCATCTAACTCAAGTTTCACCAATCTGTCATATCTGGGTGGGGGACTGGGGGGGGAGAGAAGGAAGAGGAGAAGAAAAAAAGAAAGATCTTATCTGCCAATAGATGCTTATACTTTAGGTGCTATTGACAATGGTCATCAGCTACCCCATGGAAAAGAAAAATCCATTAAGTCAGAGGTGCCCAAAGACTAGGGTTGCTAATCAGCCTCCAGATTCTTTCTACAGAGCTTCTGGGAGTTCAGGGATATTCAAGGAAGTATTTGTTCCAGAAAAACATAAAAAAGATAATTCTACTGGTGACAACTAAGTACTAACATGTGAACTAGAAACAGAGAGTTCTAGTTCTAGTTTCAGAGAACTAGAAAGCTGAGATTCCTTACTCTAAGGAAAGGATGCGTAGTAGATATGGATGTCCATCATACAGTTATTTATAGTGCTGGCAAAAAGTAGAAATTACCTGCAAGAGAAACAAAAGCAAAAATGAACTATTGGGACTTCATCAAGATTAAAAAGCTTTGTGGGGTTTTCTTGTTGTTGTTGTTCTTTGTTGTTTGTTTTTTTTTTTTTTTTTGGTGTTTTGTTTTTGTTATTGTTTTATAGATTTATTTTCAAAGGGAAAAATAGACAATTTAAATACAAGTCTAAACAGAATTACTCTGTCAAAGGCAGCAATAATGCCAAAACGTGTTCTCACTTCCAGACATTCACCAGCATCTTCTGACTCCTCTCTCAGTGAAAAAAGGGGGTCTGATCTCTTACTCATGTACATCCTTCTTATCTGCAAGGTAATCTACAATTTCTTGTGGACACATTAACTTCTCCGCATCCGTGTCAGAAATTTCAAACCCAAATTCATCCTCCATGGCCATGATAATCTCCACTTGGTCCAAACTGTCTAAGCCCAGGTTTTTCATAAAGTGGGAATTTACCGAGAGCTTTTCTGGGTCAATCTTGGCATAGAGTTTCTTTTTTTTTATTTATTTATTTATGATAGTCACAGAGAGAGAGAGAGAGACAGAGACACAGGCAGAGGGAGAAGCAGGCTCCATGCACCGGGAGCCCGACGTGGATTCGATCCCGGGTCTCCAGGATCACGCCCTGGGCCAAAGGCAGGCGCTAAACCGCTGCGCCACCCAAGGATCCCTGTCATAGAGTTTCAAGACATAAAGAACCCTGTCCTTGATCCCCTCTAACGTCAGAGGGGGTGCATCGCTATACTGACAGCACAGCTGTGTGCCTGGAACCTGCGGGAGCACCGGAGCTGGCTGCAGAGCCCCAGGCCTCGTCCGGGCTACCGCGGGGCACAGGGTGGTGCCGGGCGGCCGGGCCACGGCCAGCATGGGAACCAGGGGCAGTGGCGCCGAGGCCGCGGGCGGTCGGCAGACTCCAGCCAAAAGGACCCGAGTCACCTTGCCTGCGCCAACCCAGGATGCACCAAGATAAAAATCTTTGGCACAGCAAAGGAAACAGTCAACAAAACTAAAAGGCAACCCAGAATGGAAGAAGATATTTGCAAATGACACATCAGATAAAGGGTTAGCATCCAAAATTTATAAAGAATTTATCAAACTCAACACCCCAAAAACAAATAATCCAATCAAGAAATGGGCAGAAGATATGAACAGACATTTCTCCAAAGACATACAAATGGCCAACAGTCACGTGAAAAAATGCCCCACATCACTGGGTATCAGGGAAATACAAACCAAAACCACAATAAGATAGCACCTCACTGGTCAGAATGGCTAAAATTAACAAGACAGGAAACAACAGATGTTGGCAATGACACAAAGAAAAGGAAACCCTCATATGCTGTTGGTAGGACAGCAAACTGGTGCAGTCACTCTGGAAAACAGTATGGAGTTTCCTCGAAAAGTTAAAAATAGAACTACTCTATGACCCAGCAATTGCACTACCAGGTATTTATCCAAAGGATACAAACATACTGATTCGAAGGGGCACATGTACCACAATGTTTATAGCAGCAATGCCCACAATAGCCAAACTATGGAAAGAGCCCAGATGTCCATCAACAGATGAATGGATAAAGAAGATGTGATATATAAATTGGTGTATATTATATATATATAATATATATATATAATACACACACACAATAGAATATTACTCAACCATCAAAAAGAATGAAATCTTACCATTTGCAATGACATGGATGGAACTAGAGGGTATTATGCTAAGTGAAAAAGCCAGTCAGAGAAAGACAAATACCATATGATTTTACTCATATGTGGAATTTAGAAACAAAACAGATGAACACAGGGCAAGGGAAGAAAAAATAAAATAAGATAAAAACAACAAGGGAGGCTAACCATAAGGGACTCTTAACTACAGGGAACAAACTGAGGGTTGCTGGAGGGAAGGTGGGAGAATGGACGGGATAACTGGGTGATGGGCATTTAGAGGGGCACTTGAAGTAATGAGCACTGGGAATTATAGGCAACTGATGAATCACAAAATTCTACCCTCAAACCAATAGTAGTACACTATGTTATCTAAATTGAATTTAGAGCAGGAGGGGCAAGACGGCGGAAGAGTAGGGTCCCCAAGTCACCTGTCCCCACCAGATTGCCTAGATAACCTTCAAATTATCCTGAAAATCTATGAATTCGGCCTAAGATTTAAAGAGAGAACAGCTGGAATGCGACAGGGAGAAGAACTCGCGCTTCTATCAAGGTAGGAAGACGGGGGCGGGGGGGGGGGGGCGGGAGGGGGAGAAATAAAGAAACAAAAGGCCTCCAAGGGGGAGGGGCCCGCGAGGAGCCGAGCTGAGGCCGGGGCGAGTGTCCCCAGGACAGGAGAGGCCCGTCCCGGAGGAGCAGGAGCTGCACCAACCTTCCCGGGCGGAAAGGGGCTCGCAGGGAGTTGGAGCAGGACCCAGGAGGGCGGGGGTGCCCTCGGGTTCCCGGGGACAGTAACAGACACCTGCGCACCCAGGAGAGTGCGCCGAGCTCCCTAAGGGCTGCAGCGCGCACGGCGGGACCCGGAGCAGCTCTAGGGGGCTCAGCGACAGCTCCGCGGAGGGGGCTGCGGGGCGGGAGCAGCTCGGGGGGGCTCGGGCGGCGGCTCCGCGGAGGGGGCTGCGGGGCGGGAGCGCGAATCCAACAGCGCAGGCCGGGAGCACTGGGCGCCAGGACACAGCCCAGGATCCGGCCTCCCCCGGGACAGGCAGAGGCCGGGAGGGCCCAAGACCGCAAGGACGCTCCTGCCCCGAGCTGAGCAGATCAGCGGCCCCGCCCCGGAGCCCCCAGACCCTGCAGACGGAGAGCTCCGGAGCTACTGCGGGGGCTGACTCCAGGGCTCCAGAGCTGGCCCCGCCACTGCGGTTGTTCCTCCTGGGGCCTCACGGGGTAAACAACCCCCACTGAGCCCTGCACCAGGCAGGGGGCAGAGCAGCTCCCCCAAGAGCTAACACCTGAAAATCACAACAGGCCCCTCCCCCAGAAGACCAGCTAGACGGACAAGTTCCAGGGGAAGTCAAGGGACTCGAAGGACTTAAAGTATACAGAAACAGAAGGTACTCCCCCGTGTTTTTTTTGTTTGTTTTTGTTTTGTTTTTTTGTTTTTTTGTTGTTGTTTTTTTTTTCTTTTTGATTTCTGTTTGCTTCCCCCACCCTTTTTTTCCCTTTCTTTTTCTTTCTCTTTTTCTTCTTTTTTTCTTTTATTCTTCCTTTTTTTTTTCTTTTTCTCTTTTCTTTCCTTCTTTCTCTCCTCTCTTTTTCTCCTTTTCCCAATACAACTTGCTTTTTGGCCACTCTGCACTGAGCAAAATGACTAGAAGGAAACCTCACCTCAAAAGAAAGAATGAGAAACAGTCCTCTCTCCCACAGAGTTACAAAATCTGGATTACAATTCAATGTCAGAAAGCCAATTCAGAAGCACTATTATACAGCTACTGGTGGCTCTAGAAAAAAGCATAAAGGACTCAAGAGACTTCATGACTGCAGAATTTAGAGCTAATCAGGCAGAAATTAAAAATCAATTGAATGAGATGCAATCCAAACTAGAAGTCCTAAGGACGAGGGTTAATGAGGTGGAAGAACGAGTGAGTGACATAGAAGACAAGTTGATGGCAAAGAGGGAAACTGAGGAAAAGAGAGACAAACAATTAAAAGACCATGAGGATAGATTAAGGGAAATAAACAGCAGCCTGAGGAAGAAAAACCTACGTTTAATTGGGGTTCCCGAGGGCGCCGAAAGGGACAGAGGGCCAGAATATGTATTTGAACATATCATAGCTGAAAACTTTCCTAATCTAAGAAGGGAAACAGGCATTCAGATCCAGGAAATAGAGAGATCCCCCCCTAAAATCAATAAAAAGCATTCAACACCTCGACATTTAATAGTGAAGCTTGCAAATTCCAAAGATAAAGAGAAGATCCTTAAAGCCGCAAGAGACAAGAAATCCCTGACTTTTATGGGGAGGAGTATTAGGGTAACAGCAGACCTCTCCACAGAGACCTGGCAGGCCAGAAAGGGCTGGCAGGATATATTCAGGGTCCTAAATGAGAAGAACATGCAACCAAGAATACTTTATCCAGCAAGGCTCTCATTCAGAATGGAAGGAGAGATAAAGAGCTTCCAAGACAGGCAGGAACTGAAAGAATATGTGACCTCCAAACCAGCTCTGCAACAAATTTTAAGGGGCACTCTTAAAATTCCCCTTTAAGAAGAAGTTCAGTGGAACAATCCACAAAAACAAGGACTGATTAGATATCATGATGACACTAAACTCATATCTGTCAATAGTAACTCTGAACGTGAACGGGCTTAATGACCCCATCAAAAAGCGCAGGGTTTCAGACTGGATAAAAAAGCAGGACCCATCTATTTGCTGTCTACAAGAGACTCATTTTAGACAGAAGGACACCTACAGCCTGAAAATAAAAGGTTGGAGAACCATTTACCATTCAAATGGTCCTCAAAAGAAAGCAGGGGTAGCCATCCTTATATCAGATAAACTAAAATTCACCCCGAAGACTGTAGTGAGAGATGAATAGGGACACTATCTCATACTTAAAGGATCTATCCAACAAGAGGACTTAACAATCCTCATATATATGCCCCGAATGTGGGAGCTGCTAAATATTTAAACCAATTAATAACCAAAGTGAAGAAATACTTAGATAATAATATACTTATACTTGGTGACTTCAATCTAGCTCTTTCTACCCTCGATAGGTCTTCTAAGCACAACATCTCCAAAGAAACGAGAGCTTTAAATGATACACTGGACCAGATGGATTTCACAGATATCTACAGAACTTTACATCCAAACTCAACTGAATACACATTCTTCTCAAGTGCACATGGAACTTTCTCCAGAATAGACCACATACTGGGTCACAAATCGGGTCTGAACCGATACCAAAAGATTGGGATCGTCCCCTGCATATTCTCAGACCATAATGCCTTGAAATTAGAACTAAATCACAACAAGAAGTTTGGAAGGACCTCAAACACGTGGAGGTTAAGGACCATCCTGCTAAAAGATGAAAGGGTCAACCAGGAAATTAAGGAAGAATTAAAAAGATTCATGGAAACTAATGAGATTGAAGATACAACCGTTCAAAATCTTTGGGATGCAGCAAAAGCAGTCCTAAGGGGGAAATACATCGCAATACAAGCATCCATTCAAAAACTGGAAAGAACTCAAATACAAAAGCTAACCTTACACATAAAGGAGCTAGAGAAAAAAACAGCAGATGGACCCTACACCCAGCAGAAGAAGAGAGTTAATTAAAATTCGAGCAGAACTCAACGAAATCGAGACCAGAAGAACTGTGGAACAGATCAACAGAACCAGGAGTTGGTTCTTTGAAAGAATTAATAAGATAGATAAACCATTAGCCAGCCTTATTAAAAAGAAGAGAGAGAAGACTCAAATTAATAAAATCATGAATGAGAAAGGAGAGATCACTACCAACACCAAGGAAATACAAACGATTTTAAAAACATATTATGAACAGCTATATGCCAATAAATTAGGCAATCTAGAAGAAATGGACGCATTCCTGGAAAGCCACAAACTACCAAAACTGGAACAGGAAGAAAGAAAACCTGAACAGGCCAATAACCAGGGAGGAAATTGAAGCAGTCATCAAAAACCTCCCAAGACACAAGAGTCCAGGGCCAGATGGCTTCCCAGGGGAATTTTATCAAACGTTTAAAGAAGAAATCATACCTATTCTCCTAAAGCTGTTTGGAAAGATAGAAAGAGATGGAGTACTTCCAAATTCGTTCTATGAGGCCAGCATCACCTTAATTCCAAAACCAGACAAAGACCCCACCAAAAAGGAGAATTACAGACCAATATCCCTGATGAACATGGATGCAAAAATTCTCAACAAGATACTGGCCAATAGGATCCAACAGTACATTAAGAAAATTATTCACCATGACCAAGTAGGATTTATCCCTGGGACACAAAGCTGGTTCAACACTCGTTAAACAATCAATGTGATTCATCATATCAGCAAGAGAAAAACCAAGAACCATATGATCCTCTCATTAGATGCAGAGAAAGCATTTGACAAAATACAGCATCCATTCCTGATCAAACTCTTCAGAGTGTAGAGATAGAGGGAACATTCCTCGACATCTTAAAAGCCATCTATGAAAAGCCCAGAGCAAATATCATTCTCAATGGGGAAGCACTGGGAGCCTTTCCCCTAAGATCAGGAACAAGACAGGGATGTCCACTCTCACCACTACTATTCAGCATAGTATTGGAAGTCCTAGCCTCAGCAATCAGACAACAAAAAGACATTAAAGGCATTCAAATTGGCAAAGAAGAAGTCAAACTCTCCCTCTTCGCCAATGACATGATACTCTACATAGCAAACCCAAAAGTCTCCCCCCCAAGATTGCTAGAACTCATACAGCAATTTGGTAGCGTGGCAGGATACAAAATCAATGCCCAGAAATCAATGGCATTTCTATACACTAACAGACTGAAGAAAGAGAAATTAAGGAGTCAATCCCATTTACAATTGCACCCAAAAGCATAAGATACCTAGGAATAAACCTAACCAAAGAGGTAAAGGATCTATACCCTAAAAACTATAGAACACTTCTGAAAGAAATTGAGGAAGACACAAAGAGATGGAAAAATATTCCATGCTCATGGATTGGAAGAATTAATATTGTGAAAATGTCAATGCTACCCAGGGCAATATACACGTTTAATGCAATCCCTATCAAAATACCATGGACTTTCTTCAGAGAGTTAGAACAAATTATTTTAAGATTTGTGTGGAATCAGAAAAGACCCCGAATAGCCAGGGGAATTTTAAAAAAGAAAACCATATCTGGGGGCATCACAATGCCAGATTTCAGGTTGTCCTACAAAGCTGTGGTCATCAAGACAGTGTGGTACTGGCACAAAAACAGACACATAGATCAATGGAACAGAATAGAGAACCCAGAAGTGGACCCGAAACTTTATGGTCAACTAATATTCGATAAAGGAGGAAAGACTATCCATTGGAAGAAAGACAGTCTCTTCAATAAATAGTGCTGCAAAAATTGGACATCCACATGCAGAAGAATGAAACTAGACCACTCTCTTGCACCATACACAAAGATAAACTCAAAATGGATGAAAGATCTAAATGGGAGACAAGATTCCATCAAAATCCTAGAGGAGAACACAGGCAACACCCTTTTTGAACTTGGCCACAGTAACTTCTTGCAAGATACATCCATGAAGGCAAAAGAAACAAAAGCAAAAATGAACTATTGGGATTTCATCAAGATAAGAAGCTTTTGCACAGCAAAGGATACAGTCAACAAAACTAAAAGACAACCTACAGAATGAGAGAAGATATTTGCAAATGACGTATCAGATAAAGGGCTAGTTTCCAAAATCTATAAAGAACTTATTAAGCTCAACACCAAAGAAACAAACAATCCAATCATGAAATGGGCAAAAGACATGAACAGAAATCTCACAAAGGAAGACCTACACATGACTAACATGCACATGAGAAAATGCTCCGCATCACTTGCCATCAGGGAAATACAAATCAAAACCACAATGAGATCCCACCTCACACCAGTGAGAATGGGGCAAATTAACAAGGCAGGAAACAACAAATGTTGGAGAGGATGCGGAGAAAAGGGAACCCTCTTACACTGTTGGTGGGAATGTGAACTGGTGCAGCCACTCTGGAAAACTGTGTGGAGGTTCCTCAAAGAGTTAAAAATAGACCTGCCCTACGACCCAGCAATTGCACTGTTGGGGATTTACCCCAAAGATTCAGATGCAATGAAACGCCAGGACACCTGCTCCCCAATGTTTATAGCAGCAATGTCCACAATAGCCAAACTGTGGAAGGAGCCTCGGTGTCCATCGAAAGATGAATGGATAAAGAAGATGTGGTTTATGTATACAATGGAATATTACTCAGCCATTAGAAACGACAAATACCCACCATTTGCTTCAACATGGATAGAACTGGAGGGTATTATGCTGAGTGAAGTAAGTCAGTCGGAACAGGACAAACAGTGTATGTTCTCATTCATTTGGGGAATATAAATAATAGTGAAAGGGAATATAAGGGAAGTGAGAAGAAATGTGTGGGAAATATCAGAAAGGGAGACAGAACAAAAAGACTCCTAACTCTGGGAAACGAACTAGGGGTGGTGGAAGGGGAGGAGGGCAGAGGGTAGGGGTGAAGGGGTGATGGGCACTGAGGGGGCACTTGACAGGATGAGCACTGGGTGTTATTCTGTATGTTGGTAAATTGAACACCAAAAAAAAATAAATTTATTAAAAATAAATAAATAAATAAATAAATAAATAAATAAATAAATTGAATTTAAATTTTAAAAAGAAGAAAAAAATAAATAAAAGCAAACAAAAAAAAACAAAGTAGAAATCACCTAAATGTATAAAATAGGAGAGATGTTAAATAAATTTTAATGTAGCCCTAAGATAAAATATTATATAGATATTAAATATCCTCTCCTAGAAGAGTATTTAATGATTTGGCCATTGTTTTTAATTTAATGCTAAATTTAAATATCATATTCAAAACTACATAAAACATAATCACAATTTTGTAAAAATATGGATACATACTATATGCATATATATACATAGATAAAAAGACTGGAAAGAGAAACTATGCTAACAAGATACCATCCCTGTTAGCCAGATTATGGTTTTGTTCCAGTTGGTCTCCAGTTACCTAGCAGAATTAAGGACAAAGAAAATCAACCTTCTCTACTTCTATCTAATCCACTCAATTAAATTCAATACACTAAATGTCAGATTTCCTTAAAAGAAAAAAGAACTTTTATTTATTGGCTTTGTAGACAAATAAGAAGGAATTGGCATCAACCCTATGATTTTGCAAATGCTCTACTTACTCTTGGTCCTGGGTAGGATGTTTTCAAGATCATAAGCATCACCCTCAAGCTCCATATGGCCAGCAGTGGTTGCAGTTACTTACCCCTTGTGCCTCTAGTTTGCCTTGCTGCCTGGTTCCTGCCAAAGATGCTTGTTCTAGAGGAACCAACCAAAGTAATTAACGTGGGCCTCAATGTGCCATCTGTTCAAATGGATGTGACCAGTAGCCCCCAGCCTTTCACCTGGGCTTGGTCTTGTCATAGTACTCACCTTGCTCCTATCATCACTGATCTCCATCTCACTGAATTGTCTCTACAGAGGCAAGGACAAAGTTTTCATTGATTCTTTACTCATAGACAGGGGTAATAGTCAAAATATCTAATAACCAGATTGGCTCATCCACCATCCAATCAGAAGAGGTACAGACAGCAGCTCTAGAGGAGTGTTCTAGAGGCCTTTGCTGTGCTTGCCATCAGTTTTTTAGTTGTTGGATCATGAGGAGGACCAGGACAACAGGAATCTTGGAAGGGATCACTTGGGTCTCAGAGCAGCATTTATTACTAACTGAATTGATATAACTTAATATTTTAACAATCACTATGGTCATACCAGGATACCATACCACCCAGAGACCTGGGTAAGAGGAGTCCATGTTCGGGTCCCCACATCTTAGAAAGCCTCACATGTCCCAAAAGACATACTCAATAAGAACACATGGACACCTTTGTCCATCAGTATTTAACATTAGCACGCATGGCCCATTGCCTAAACACCTGCTCTCAAGACCAAAACCATTCAGGCTCAGGAAAGCAGTTCTGGTTATTTGTTCCCCTAAGTTCTTTTTTTTTTTCAATCTTGCCTTAAGTTCTTGAACAAAAGATAAGTCTGACTGAGTGTTTGTGGGTTGTGGCTCTACTGACATCAAAGAGAGACAGGAATTTGGAGCGCAAGGGGGATTTGCATGGAGGGAGGGCTCAGGTTAGAAAAAGACAAATTAATTAATTTGTCAAATTCTTCCACAAAGATAGATAAATGTGATGGATTCTTGAATAATGAAGTATCATTTCCCAGTAGTGCTGAGTGTTTTTTTTTTTTTTTGGTTCTCTCTGTGTTCTAGTATATTATTCCAGAATATTCACAAATTAGCATGGTATTCATGGTATTTAAGCGCATGTGACTATGCAATATTCGTCATATTAAATGATTTATCTGTATGTACTGTCATGAAAAGATGGCCAGAATATATTAAGTTAAAAAGCACAGTGCAGAACATTAAGTACATTATGTTCTCATGGGGGTGGTGGTGAGGTGGGTTTAAGTTCATTTACCCAGAGATACATGCATTCTACAGTCAGAGTCAGTTTCTGGATTTTCAGTCTAGGATTCTTTCTGGGAGTCCAAGGAGAGGATATCTTACTCTAGTTCATGCTCTTCTGAAGTGTTTGAACATGTTTTACTGTTCACAGATTACTTTTTCAATTTAAGAAACTAGTATTTAATATTCTTTATACACATCCCTTAGACACAGAGTGAATTTCTTTTTGTTCTTGATCTATATTTTTTAATTTTTCTACGTTGAACATGCATTATTAGTACACTCTTAATAATGTCACTTCTAGTGAATTCAGAAAGTCATAAAAATTGTAGTCATCCGTCACTTCCCCCTAACTAATTAGTCCAGTGCACTTTCACAGGATTTCTGTTTCTGCAGCTGGGACTGTGTGGGCTTCTAGTTACACTGAGAAGTGAAGCTACTGTGCAGAGACTGTGTGTGTGTCTGTGTGTACTTGAGAGAGAGAGAGAGAGAGAATCACTGAGAGACAGAGAAAGGAAACTGTCGCATTTCCCTAGATGAGTAAACCCAGGAAAGCAGCAAAGATAACGGCCTGAGAAGAATGTTAGGTAGGTATGAGGAGTCTTCTGGTATCATTCTTCTCAGAAATCACCAGTCCCAGGCCACTGGTGGAGATGGCTAACTGGAGTGAGGTAGAGGAAGGATGCAGCCCTGGCAGCCCATGTAAGGTTCACATCAGCCCCTTGGACTGCAGTGGCCTGTTTACGGAGCAGCTAGCCTGAAAACCGCGTCCCCCCACCCCCGCCATCTGTGTTTATGCTCCCTGTTCATTCCAGTGCGCACTGCTAGCTCTTGGGCTTTGTGCACAAGTTGTCCAAAACTCTGAAACCAAAGCAAGGAGGTGTCCACAGTCCAGAGCTTCATACCTACAGTTCCAAATGCCTCAGCCTTCTCTTTAAAAAAAAAAAAAAAAACCTATTAGCTCCATTTCATTTCATCTCATTCTAAAATCTACTACTTCATTTGGGGAAACAGGACTCTTGTGATCTCTGATTGCCTAGGCATTCATAATTGATAACCTGCCTCGGAAAAAAAAAGTCACCATTAGCTGTTTCATTTGATATGCCCCAGAGCTCCAATTATGGAAGCCCCACTAGTTGAACAGAACTTTATTCCAATGAAGCAAATCAATAAGGGATGAGAGAGGTGGGGTGGGGAAGAGCAAGAGAAAGAAAGGGAGACAGAGATGTGGAGACAGAGACCAGAGTCCAGCTAACAGACACAGAGAGGGGAGGTAGAGAGAGAGAGAGAGGATGAATTCTTCAAACTGCCAATAGCCAAAGGATCACCCAGGGAGGTTTCTAGCATGGTCCTGGTTGTTTTCTAGACTCAGGCTCCAGTAAAATTCCCTTAGCACCTCCTCTGGATGGAAAGAGGAAACAGGGCTCCCTTTTCCTGAAAGTGACCTTTCCAGATTGTATATTTATTATCTTAAAGCCTCGGCATCTGGCAACCTCCAGAATGAGCAATACAGGGGGAGTCACTGCATGCCTCAAGATGCTTAAGTTATGAAAGTCTACGTGTAGAGCAGATGAGATTGGGGAAAAGGAAGGTAGTCCTTGAGTGTGGGGGAGAAAACTAGGAACAAGTTCAAAAGCAATACACTTTACTACCAAGAACTTTGAAGTCATCAGCTCTTCATAAAAGAATGCTCTGCTACTGTGTCATTTATATGTGTCTTGGGTGCAATTTCACGACTCAAGAAATATGTGTACCATGTTCAATCATGTCAGTTCTGGCGGCAGTGGGATGCTTAAGATATCTTTTCTGAAACATTCTATTGCAATGCAGAACACTACACACACACACACACACACATACACACACACACGCACACACACTCACATCCAGTGACCTTGCCCCCAAGCTAGTTTCATAGGCACCCAAAAGCCCCAACAAGGTGATTGCCCACACCAAATTTTGTGTATAAAGTCTCCGTGGGGAAGAAAGTAGGGAAGAAAGACAGCTTGCTGTTCCCTACTCCAGCATCTACTTAATTCTTATCAATTTGTTTTGAAAAGCCTGACATAGGCACTTTTGAGCCCTAAACGGGGGTGACTGCAGCTCTCCTCAGAAAATTTGATCAGTAAGCTACTTGCTGAATTCAAAGTTCAAATCCCTTAATCGTGGGTAACATGTTTTCAAATAATGATACCACCTGGAAATTGTACAGCACTTTATATTCCCAAAGTGCCTTATCCACAGGGTCCCGCCACGCTGGCAGGCTGACAGAGCAGGAAAGAGGAAGCTGAAAAGGCAGTGATGTGTCCCAAGATGCACACATGGCAAGTGATGTCCCAAACAAACATGGTGGTTGAATCAGGGATAAAGCCTCAAATCCAGGGATCTTTCTGCAATGCCCATCTTTCTGCAATGCCCATGAAACATACCCCATTACTGAGCCTCAGTTTCAAATGTCCTTACTTTGCTGTAATGACACTCACTCACTACCTCCACCCCTACCTCTCCCACCCCCACGCTCAGGGTCTTTGCTGCTCCCTCTGCCTGGAATGCTCTTTCCCTGTGAATAGCTAATTTTTTCTCATGATTCACCTCTTGGCTTACATGTCATCTCCTCAGAGAGGTCTTCCCCAACTACCCTTTCTGGGAAGCAAGCCTTCATTATCACATCCCTTACTTTATTGTCTACACAGAACTTAGAACTTTCCAAAATTACTTCTTATACTGCTAATCTGATTAATCACCTGTCCCACACAAGAATCATGAGGACAAGAACCTTGTTCACCATTGTACCCATGTGCCTAGAACAGTGCCTTGTATACAGTAGGTGCCCCAAAGTATTTTCTGAATGACTAAATGATTTCACTAATACTCATAAACAACCTTGTAAAACAGAAAAGCATTATTATTTCCATTTTA
The DNA here is from genome assembly GCF_053574225.1 of Canis aureus. Lineage (NCBI taxonomy): Eukaryota > Metazoa > Chordata > Mammalia > Carnivora > Canidae > Canis > Canis aureus. The sequence continues at coordinate 56,650,499 of NC_135614.1, forward strand.
CAAATGAGGAAACTGAGGCCCAGAGTAGTTAAGTGACTTGTCTAAGATCACTCAGCTAGAAAGTGACAGAGCTGGGAAAGGAACCTGGGTCTCTGACATTTAGTCCAACGCTGCTTGCGCTATATAACTCTTTTTGCACCAAAAGCTTGGGGAATGAGAAATTCTTATTAATCAAGAACTACTTTATACATCATTCATTCACTCAACAAGAAATATTGAATATTTACTAAGTCCAAGAAGCATATTAAACATGATGAGAGGGGATCCCTGGGTGGCGCAGCGGTTTGGCGCCTGCCTTTGGCCCAGGGCCCGATCCTGGAGACCCGGGATCGAGTCCCACGTCGGGCTCCCAGTGCATGGAGCCTGCTTCTCCCTCTGCCTGTGTCTCTGCCTCTCTCTCTCTCTCTGTGTGTGTGTGTGACTATCATAAATAAATTTAAAAAAAAAATAAAAAAATAAACATGATGAGAGATAAAAGGATATAAACCAGGATATCCTCTCTAACTTCAAGGAACTTACCACCTTCTAAGGGAGCTAAAATAAGCACACAAATATCAAACAAATGAAATAAAAAGTCTTAAGTACTATTATGGACTGAACCTGTGTCCCCCCACCCAAAATTCATGTGGAAGCCTGAACCCCCAAGCCTTCAGAATGTAACCTTAATGGGAGATAGGGCCTCATGTTAATTTAATCACATGAGACTATGAGGGTGGGTCCTAATCCTGTAGGACTGGTGTCCTTAGAAGAGGAAGAGACACTAAGGATGCCTAGGCCCAGAGAAAGAGCCATCTGGGGATGCTGCAAGAAGGGGTCAACTGCACACTGAGGAGAAAGGCCTCAGCAAAATTGTGGTATTTCGTTATGGCAGCACAAACTGACCATTACAAATACCTTAATGGGGATGAAGACAAAACTGAGAGGCCAGTGACAACTGCCAGCTAAAGAGTTCTAGTAGCTGGCAGACACTCCCTGGCTCGTGGTGCAATAGTGGCAATCTCTGCCTCATGGCCCTCTTCTTGCTATGTCTCTCTTCGTGTGGCTTTCTGTTCTCTGTCTCATTCTCCTCTCCTTACTAGGACAGCATCACTTTGGGTCAATAATGTGCTCTGCTTCCATAGGACCTCATCATAACGGGACTAATTACATCTACAACAAAACTATGTCCAGAAAACCATCACATTTTGACCTACCGGTGGCCAGGACTTCAGTGTGTCTTTTAGGAGAACATAATTCAACCCATAAGAAGTGGCTGGCTCAATTTTAACCAAAAGACTCTTTTCCAGAACTTTTTCTGGGAATAATAAGAGAGATAAACCTTATCCTCACAAAGTTTGATGTAAAAATTGTGTAAACCTAGACGTACAAGGGCCCATCATTGTTGGAGAGGGATCGGCAAAAAAACAAGACCTAAGGAAGGAGGATGGACCAAGTCCTCTTGGCATTCTCTGAGCCCCTGGTTCCAACCACACCTGATATCAGTATTTACAATTATTAAAATAATCTATTATATACATATTATCTATTACATTCTCTCTGTTCATTGATCCAGTATAATTGGCTTGTTTAAAACCAACAGTCCTAACTAACAGAGAAAATAGAAATGATAAGATTTGGCAAATGTATGACAGCACTAAGAAAGCCAAAGCTACTTCCAAACCTGAGTTGTGGGAAGGAAACAGAGATGGGGATAGACTAAAGAAAGTCTATAGGGAAAGTAGGTTTGGAGGGGAAATAATGAAGCTAATTTTGGATTTCATGAGTTTCAGATTCAAAGATGACATGAACAGGGCTCTATTCTCTAGGACATAGAAAACATAAGATCAGGAGCCAAGAATGAAACACTATCACCTGTCATAAAGATGATTTGTGCTAACACAGAGGGATGTGTCAGCGTTCAGGGCAGGAAACAGATCACTCTAGGCATGTCAAGCAGAAAGAGATTCGATGTAGGGAATTATCTCCTCAAAACAAAAACAAAAACAAAAAGACATTTGAAGGCTAGAAGGGGCAAAGTCAGGGGGTCTCCCAGGGCCCAGAGAGCTCAAGGACATGCTACCAGAGTTATCATCCCAGCATCAGAAACCTGCTGCTGCCACGGCCCCTTAAAGTCCTGGAGGCTGGTGGCCAGCCGTTGGGACATAAAATCCGGTCACCATGACTGCCCCTTAACACATCTCTACCACCTATACAAGGGCAACGTATTGGTGGAACTTACCTTATTTCTGGAATCCTCACTGCAAGGAAAGTGGGTTAGCTTTCCAATTTCTCCAGACAGAAGGAAAATGAAATGGCCATTGAGGAAGTCAAGTCACAGATCCCACCATAAAGCACCTATAAGTACTATGAGAACCAAGTAAAGGAAAAAGTCATTGCTGGTGTGCTCACTGTACAGTCTTCCACAAGAGCCTTCCACACTTAGCCTTGGTTTCCCCATCTTCAAAATGAGGCAACTGACCTATGTGATTTGTAAGAGTCTCTTCAGCCCAGGTCTTTCAGAAGCCTATGAAAGACACCCTAGCCTTGACCCAGAGATAAACAATTTTCTTCCTGGGAGAATTATCTTTGCAGCCGACAGGCCAGCCCCACACATTAGTACATAATCATTAAACACCTAGCAAGAAGTGCCACCCCGCATACAGTTTAATAATTCACATTCCAATCCAATTACTGTGAGTTTCATAAACAAGTGCTTATTAGAATACAGTCGTTTCCTCTAAGCAAGCAGGGTTTTTAGAAGGAAAATTACAATGATTATCTTCAAGATACAGGCATGAATAATATAATCTCATTCGTCCTCTCTCCTTGTTTTTATCATTTTCTTTTCATGCTGTCTTTGATGTGAGGCTTAACACAACCATTTCTCCCACTCTGAACTCTTTTATCCCCTTAGCATAAGGTCCTCTCCATCTCTTCATCAAAACGCATCTGTCCTGGGTCCTAGAGAGGGATTTGTCAAGGGTTTTACTTACTATATACTCATCTCTGACTCATGATTGCAGATTGCATGTGAAGTTGGAGGGAGTTTGGTGAGGAGGCAAGCAATAAACTGTCAGTGAGGTAACTGTATGGCTTTGGGCATTTATGACCTCTGGGTCTTGAAACTCCATCTCTAAAATAAGGAAATGGGTTTAAACCAAGAATTCTTAACCTGGGTAGATGGGCAAGCTCTGAGGAATTTAAGAATAAGCTTAAATTATATTCAGTAAGTTGTATGCACACAAAACCAATTACAATTTAAAAAATAATGTGGTCCCAGGGACACTAATTTCATATTAGCTCCACGGCAGGACAAGTTACCTAGTTAAGGAGATCAGGGTTCTCTATTTCTTGGCCAGGATATTGATCCAGAGATGAAACATGTGCCTAAACCTTACAATCACATCCAATCTTACAACTTCTGCTGTGAATACTGAAATACAGATGCTCTTTCCTGCTAGATGAGAACAAGTAAGAATAAAATTCCAGGAACTCCCACTAGCCATCTTGGAACCCACAGGGTAGCCAGCCCTGGGATGAAGATGACATTATAGAAGACTGAGCAGAGAAACAGAAGAAATGAGAGTCTTGGTAAAATTGTTGAATTGCAGGATCACTCTTTACCTGATATCCCTAAAGTTTTAGTTACACAAACCTCCACTATTTAAGCTGCTTTGAATAGGGCTTTCTGTAACTTGAAACTAAAAGCAACTTAAATGATAGTACATTGCATATGACATGTTCTGAAGAAAGAAGCCATAGTTTCCAGGAGAGCTTCAAAAACTTTTTTGATCCTTAAACTAGTAAAATCAGTACAAGCAACTAGGAAACTTCAACACTAGGAATCCTATTAGCATTCTATAATCTTGTGAATCCATGAAGTTCTAAATTGCTGGCTTGACTGATAATGTGATAATGTATAACCCTCACCATTATAAAAGTAGTTTTTTTAATAAAGTTGATTTTTTCCAATACAAAAGAAATACATGCTTATTACAGAAAATTTGTAAACTACAGCAGAAAAAAATAGACAACCACTGTTAATATTCTGCAAATTTCCTCCCAGTTTCTTTTTGTTTTCCTATGCATAATCTTAGGGAGGTTTAATATAGCTGAGTTCAAGCTATATGTGCAATTCTGTATCATGCTTTTTTCATTTGACATCATCATATAATTCCTACATCATTACAAACCCTTTGTAAACAGCCCTCTTTTTAAGTGGCTTCTTAACATTCTGTTGAACGGATATTCTATAATTTATTTTACCATTCCCCAAATGTTGGACAAAATGAGGCTGTTCTCGGGTTTTATTTTTGTTTGTTTCCTTGGTTATTTTGCTATTTTATCTCCTTTTGTAACAAAGAACTCCTTGGGGAACGTAAAGGAAGGAAGCACCAGCCATGGCCATCACCATGTCAGACCACGTGGAGAGGATGCGGAAGCACCATCTAGATGTGGGGGAAGCTTTAAATTGTATCTGCCTTGCCATGGGCACAACTCATGGGACTTGTGCCCATCCAGTGTTAAGCCACCTCCATCCTTCTCATGACTCCTGTCAGGACAGAGCTCTACTAGCAGTGTTCCTGGCAGATCTCCACCCAGAGGGTGAGTACCTGCCCTGATTGGCGGGCTTGGGAAGGAGCCCTCACTGAGGCCCAGCACACCCCTCTGTTCCTTCACACTGTGAGTTTAGCAGGGGAGGCCTCGGTCTGGGCAGCTCTGCAGCTATCCAGCTGTCTATAACAGAGTGTGAAGTCTCATTCTGGGGATCAGCCATATGAACTCCCTTTATTCTCCAAAATCAGTTTCATTGGTATAATAGTGATATTTTGTTCATCTATCTTCTTTTTTTTTTTTAAGATTTTATTCATTCATGAGAGATACAGAGAGAGAGGCAGAGACATAAGCAGAGGGAGAAGAAGGTTCCCTGCAGGAAGCCTGATGCGGAACCCGATCCCTGGATACCAGGATCATGCCTGAGCCAAAGGCAGATGCTCAACCACTGAGCCACCCAGGCATCCCTTGGTCACCTCTCTTCTTGGGTTCTATCTTATGTTCCCATTGGTATAGGACTCAGGCAGGGAAGGATACTATTTATCAGACACCTTCAAAACCAACACTGCAACTAAGATGATAATATCCTCCACTGTTGCTGAATCTCTTCTCCTCACCCCACAAGTAGGCTGTTGGGGTTTGGGATTCTGTTTAGAGAACTTGGCTTAAGGCACAATTTCTTGCCACCTCTAGATCTTGGCAACCAACACTATGTTCAGGTGGATACAAAAGATAATAGAATTACTATTTATAATAGTCACAACCATTTATTGAGCAGTAATAATATACCATGTGCTGTGTTAAATGCTTTACCTAGTTCATGCTAGCAAACGCTGTGAGGTAGGTATTTTCACTCCTACTTTATAAGCAAGGAAACTGACCCAGAGAGGATTTATAGCATATGCCAGGTCAGGACTCACAATTAGATTAAAATCTCTGAAAGCCTGTGTTCTTAACCTCTTTGCACTGGTGCAAACAGCCCTGAGAGATCCTCTGGGGAGAGGTAGGAAGGGCAAACAGAGAGAGTGAGGACTCCCACATTCCCATGGCATTCAGTCTGGGTAATTCCACCAGACTCAGAGCCCAGCCAGAGTTTTATCTTTCCAGAGGCCACCTCAACAGTCCTTGAAGAGGACTGGGGTGGAGAGGGATTATTTTTGGCTTCTGTGTTCTTAGATAAAATTCGCATCACATAAAAAAAAAAAATTGCATCACATATAACTCACCACTTTAAATTATACAATTCAGTGGCATTTAGTACATTCAAAATGGTGTGCAACCACTACTCTTATTTAGCCCGAGAACATTCTTATCACCCCAAAAGGAAATCATCTTAAGCACTCGCTTCCTGTTCCCCCACCCCTCAGCCCCTGATGATCACCCATCTGCTTCACTGCAATTTCTGCCTCTGTTTTTATGTGGTGTTACCTCCATGTGTCTGTGTACAAATTTCCCTCTTCTTATAAGGACACCAGGCATTGAATTAGGGCTCACATTAATCCAGTATGACTGCATCTTAACTTGATGACATCTGCAAAAACCCTATTTTCAAATAAGGTCACATTCACAGGAAACGGGAGTTACATGCATGGATCTTTTGGCGTAACACAACTCAACTCGCCACACTCTCTCATAAGGACCAAACCAAAGTCCTGTGGCATGTTAGCAGTAAACAGATTTTCCTATTGTCAGTTCCAGGAGCCTCAAAAATGTGTTAGCATCAACATGACAAAACACCAATATTTACTGAGTACTTAACTAGGTGCCAAGCATTGTCCTATTCTACATAGATTTTCTTATTAACCCTCATACTCATTCTGTGAGGTAGGAACATCTAGCAGCCCCATCTCACAAGTGAGGAAATTGAAGCTTTAGAAAGTTAAGTAACGAGGTGCCTCGGTGGCTCAATCAGTTAAGCATCTGCCTTCGGCTCAGGTCATGATTCCGGAGTCCTGGGATGGATCCCCACATCGGGCTCCCTGCTCCATGGGAAGCCTGCTTCTCCCTCTGCTACGCCCCCTGCTTGTGCTCCTGCGTTCTCTCTCTCTCTCTCTCTCTGCCAAATAAATAAAATATTAAAAAAGAAAGTTAAGTAACTTACCCAAGGAACATAATGATAGATCCAGGATTTGAATCCAACTTTTCTGATCTCAAAGCCTATCACAGTCCTACCATGCTTTACTTTCAGGCAAAGCCATGTGACTTTGAGCAAATAGGCACCCCTCTTTGGGCTTTTGTATCTTTATTTGAAAAAAGAACTGTTCCTGTAGGTTTCTAAGAGCTCTTCCCGCTGTGGGTCCACAGCCTATTAGTTGTTCCATCCAGCTGACCAGCTGATCTATATTTGAAATCCACTGCCTCAAGATCCACTTCCTGCCCCCCACCAAGAACAACCAGACACACTGCATGATGTGTTTACACACGATTCAAATACACAGGACTTCAAATACCTTTCCCAAATCTGACACCAAGCTCTCAGGCCTCATCAGACGTAGTGATCATTTCCATCCAAATTTATGCTTCAGGAAGAGCCTAAGTGACCTGCAGGGAAAGACCAGCTCCACCAGCAACACACATCTTGATGGCACTTGGAGAAAGCTCACATTTCTAATTTGTTTCTTATCAGCAGTGTGCTTCTGGACTGAGCAAGAACATCAAGTTCGCAATGTCTTTTCACTGGACTTAAATGAATATTTCATATTCCAATTCTAGAGAACAGGTTAATGGAAGGGACTTCCATATTCCATACACCCTGCCCTGACATGTTTCCACTACTTTTCATTCCTTTTTCCAACAAGACCACATTATGTGGGGCTCTAGATATCACAACAGAAGCAAGCAAGGGAAGGGGGTGAGCAATAATGAAAAGATTAGGGTCAGTAAGGGAACTGGTGGAAAGATAAAGAACAGTGCTTAGAGCAGGCTAGAGCCAAAATGATCACAAAATCATAAAATGAATCACATTTATTGGCTGCTACTAGTTTCGGGCACATTTTCTCTTCTAAAGCCCTCGGCTATTATGTGGAGCAGCTGTGTTATGATCCCACTTTGCAGATACAAAAAACCAAGGCTCAGCTGGTAAATGAGATTCAGAACCAGGTGTGGCTGCTTCCAAAGCTGCTTTCCTCTCCAACCCAGGGACCCGAGAAACCCAGAAAATAAAACAGTCACCTCCCTCTTTGAAAAGTTTATGTGCTGTTGGTGTTACTGCTGAGAGCTGCCAACTTCCAAGAGCAGGTACTTTTTATTTTTTTCACGGAGAAGGAGATAAGCTTTAATCCTAATGATGCCAAAAACAGTAAGACTGTCTTAGATCTAGAGTCTTGGGCAGAATCAACGCTTGGGAAGAACGTAGGAGGAAAGGGTGAACATGGCCCTCGTCGTCTCCAGTCCTCCTCCCTCTTGCTCCTGTTGCACTGTTGGAACCAAGGGTTCTGGCCATCTCCCAAAGCTACAAGACCTTCCTCCTGTGAGCAGCACCCCACACCTCCTCCCAGCAGAGCACCCAAGTCACACAGACCTAGATTCCAGCCCTGACTCTCAGAGCCTCCCTCCTCTATATGATGATGATGTTAGTACCTCTATATCCTGAGTCCCACCACTTCTCCGTCCCTTTATCCTATGGCCCTATCAAGCTCAGTACCCTGCCAAAGGCACCTAACTCCTCTCCCTTCTCCCACTTTTGTTCCCTAGAGCCACTTTGGCCAGCAGGCACAGTGATCTTGTGAAAATATAAATTAAATCACGTAACCGTCTTGCTCAAATCCCTCCAGTGGCATCTCATCATTCCTACAATTTAAAAAAGCATTTGTCATGCATGTCCTTCAGGGCACTCTCCTGCCTGCTTCCCCTACACTCTGCCCCTTGATCCCTCCATGGCTCCCTATGGGCCTTCTAGTTCCTGAAACATGCCAAGGTCAATAGTGTCTTTGTGCTAGTTGGTCCCTCTGGCCAACATGCTCTTCCCAGAGCTCCACACACTTCCTCCCTCACTTCATCCAGGTCTCTCCTCAAACATCCTTTCTCTAAAAAGCTTCCCTTACCCTTCTCATTTGAAAAGCAGCTTTCCCATCACATTCTAGGACTTGACTTGCCTCATTTTTCTCCATAACATCTATTACTACTCGAAATCTGACACGTGTTTAAGTTGTTATTGTCTGTCTTTTCCACTAAAATATAAACTCTCTGACAGTAGGAGCCTTATCTATCTTGTTTATCCAATGCTTGTCATACAGTAGGTGCTTAATAAATATTGGTAGAATGAATAAGTGAATGAATGAGACTAAGTTTTGACAAAGACTGCTAGTTGTCCCTGGTATCCATATTTCCCTTCTTCCTTTCAGTAATTAAAATCCCAGGTTGTAGTTGGACGCAATACTGCCCACCTAAAGACTAGGTTTTCAGACTCTCTTGAAGCTAGATGAGTCTATACGACTAGGTTCTGGACAATTAAGTTTGCCATAAAAAATATAGGATTCTCAGTTAAATTTGCATGTCAGATAAATAACCAATAATTTTTTGGTATATGTATTTCCCAAATTAAAAGTTAAGTAACTGTGCAGCATTACTGCAATAACCAAAATATGCAAGCTGCCCAAGCATCCATCAACAGATGAATGAATAAAGATGTGTCATAGGGGCACCTGGGTGGATCAGTCAGCTGAGTGTCTGCCTTCGGCTCAGGTCATGATCCCAGGGTCCTGAGATTGAGTCCGGCTTTGGGGTCCCTGCTCAGTAAGGAGTCTGCTTCTTCCTACGCCCCTCCTCCTGCTCATGCACTCTCTCTCTCTCTCAAATAAAATCTTAAGAAAAAGAAAAAGATGTATCTACACATGCACCCGCACATACTGGAATATTCCTCAGCCATGAAAAAGAATGAAATCTCTCCATTTGCAAAGACATGGATGGAGTTAGAGAGTAAATGTTAAGTGAAATAAGTCAGTCAGAGAAAGGAAAATATCATATGATTTCACACATGTGGAATTTAAGAAACAAAACAAAACAAATAAACAAAGTAAAAAAAAAAGGCAAATCCAGAAACAGACTCTTAACTGCAGAGAACAAAGATGGTTACCAGAGGTGGAGGTGCAGGGTGGGGTGATGGGGGATGGAGGAAGCAAGTAAAGGGGATTAAGAGTACACTTGTCATGATGAGCACTGAGTAATATATGCAATTGAATCACCATACTGCACACCTGAAACTAATATAACTATGCTAACTATACTGGAATTAAAATAAAAGTTAAATCACAATGTTTAATAGCCCAATCATTGTTTTAGTATAACTATGCCCTATTCAAAAAAAAAATACATCAGTTGTGTTAAAATCAAACACAGAGAGAGACCTGACTTCAAACTTTCCTGACCAAAACCAGTCAAATGAGCAAAGCTTTATTTAGCTTATTTTGCAAGACAAGCACGGCTAACTTGACCTGGGTCATTTCTTGCTCATGCCTCTGAAAATCATAAGCAAAGCTTAAATTGTTCCCTGTGAACAATAGTCATTGCCCCACAAGCGAATGCTTTCTACAAGCTGCTTTTTGACACTAGACATCTGAGCTTCATTCTATATTTTGGTTTGAGTTGGTTTACATACTGCCTTTTTGGTATGTGCACAATAATTTTTTGCTAATTACTTCTTTAGTGGTTCATTCATTTTATTTCTGTTTTTTTCCTTCTGAACTTCTGACAATTGTTCATCTGAAATTCAAATTTGACTGCGTGTCCTGTATTTTTGTTTGCTAAATCTGGCTATGCTGTGCCCAGTGAAACTTAAGACAAAGTCACGTCTACAACTCCAAGGTCACCGCCTAAAAACTAAGGACATGTCCTCACTTACGTCCCCCTACCTGCAGGCCACCACACCATCATGCAGGGTATGTGGGTCACCTGTGACCCTGTGGCCCAGGGCCGCACTCTAGGATGCAGCAGAGCCAGAGAGTGGAGGGAGCTGGCCCCGGGCGCGCATGGTGGAACAGACCCAGGGAGGAGAGGATCCTCCTTGGCCTCTGGAAAGTTCTTCCCTCCACTGCCTGGAGCATACTTCCCCGCACTTCCCTGTGGCCGGTCCACTCACTCATTCAGCTCTGCTCCAGTGACACCTCTGAGGAGGCTTTCCCTGACTGATCCATCTAAAAGAAAAGCCCCTGTCACCCTCCAGCTCCTGGCCTGGCATGATTTTCCTCTACGGCATCCCTCACTTCTACCTTGTTCTTATCTATCCCCTGGTTTATTGTCTACCTTACCCACTGGAAGGGAGGCTCCGAGAAGGCAGAGGATCTGTCTGTTGTTCACTGTGGTATCCCCAGCACCTCAAACAGCACCCAGCAACAAGGACGTGCTAGATAAACGTTTTTGAATAAATAAACAAACAGAAGATAGATATGGCTACAGATACGGTTGTAAATATGGATACAGACAGAGACAGATATAACAGGGTCACTGGCAAGTCAGACAGATTGTACCAATGGCTTCCTTCCAAAGGGTGACTGGAAAAGTGACAAAACCTCCACATGCACTGATGCCCCACTAGAGAAAACGCAGCCTTTTCGTGCAAGGCTTGCCTCCCTGTTGACTTGGGGACCTCTGCCAGGTAGAAGTAGTGTTTGTGCAGAATGTTAGTGCTAAAGCAATCTGAAGGTCAAGCCCCAGAGAGGGGGTGGGGTCACACAGGCCATAGCAACTGAGGCCTACAAAGCACTTCATGCTTCAGCAAGCATCTTCTCATCCTTGTTTGTAATCTGCTCTGCACAACAGCCTCTTGGGCAAGTGGTGACAATATTCATAGTGTTACAATTATATTTAAGTATAGTTTATTAGCCTCCTGAACTGTGCCTTTAAAAATGGGCAAGATGGTAAATTTTACGTTATGTGTATATGTGGATTTACATACATAAACACTGATACATATTTCATGTTATATATATAGTTATTAGCAACCACTTTATTTTGCACATGAGCCAAATAAAGCTCAGAGAGGCTGGGACTTATAAAAGTCACACAGCTAGGGATTGGAGAAGCTAACCTTAACAGCGGGACTTTGGAGTCCAGCTCTGGACCTCCTCCACAAGGGAGATGAACCTTCATTCCACAAACATGCCGAGAATCAACCTCAAGCTAGAAGATCAGTGTCCTAAGCTTTCCAAGGAGACTTCTAATATGCTGAGAGCCATCACAGCTGCTCACTCCACTCCGCTGCAGAGCCCTGTCTCTTCCATGATACCACGCCAAGGGGTGGCTGATCCAACAGACAACAGCTCAATACAGATCGTGTGTCATTTACTCTCATTCTGTGATGATTAATTTGCTCAGGGACCAAGAGAGCTCAGTGGTTACATTAACATGCAAAGAAAAATTAAACATTTATGCATCCTTTATCTCCTCGTTTCTAGACGGATAAGTCCTGTCAGTGTCTGCAAGAGATATTCTCATTGACATTGTTTATCTGTTCCACTTGACTCCAAATTACACTTGAGAAACAAGAACTAACACACCGCGGTGTTTTTATACAGAAGTGGTGGCTGCAGGGGGCCAGATAGTAAAGAAAAAATATCTATCCTAAGACTCTGGTGTAGCATAAACTCAGAGCCCTCTGACACCAGAATCAGGCCCAAACAGGTAGGAGTTCAATAAACTCTCCTTGCAAAACCCCACCTGGGTTCCTGGAGTCCCTGTTTAATATGCAGCATTGCGCTGGGGATGCAGAACTCATGTGCCAGCTTTGCTCTAATGCCCAAATCACTACGTTGAAAAAGTGTCAGAGGCCTGGTTAGAAGAATTACAGTTACAGCACGGAGCAAATTATGAACTGCGTGTTTCGTGTCCTCCGTCAGTTCTCCCACTTCACGTGGGTGATGCTTCTCTCTTTCAGATGGGCTGTCATGGGTCCACTCAATATTAGGCCTCATCAAGGTAGAGCAGCATAAAATTCCACTTTGCAACCAGAGACCTGCAATGGAGTCTTAGTTCCATCATTTACCACTTATATGACCTTGGGAAGTGACCTAACATCACGGAGCTTGTTTTCTCATCTCAAAAAAGAGGAAAATAATATTGCCCACCGTGAATTAAATATGTGAATTAAATGAGATAAAACATGCAAAGCACCAAGTGCAGTGCCTGCAGGCAATAAGAGTTCAGCAATGAACTGATATTTAGCCACACAATGCATAGTGCTGTGTTAATCACATAGCACACTTTTAGTAAATATTTATTAGCAGTCATCTCAGGGTCATGAGGATGAGGGATCTCTTAGTTGAGTTTTACTGTATTTCATTAAACATTAGTTAGAACTTACTGAGCTCACATTATGTGCTAACCCCAGTTGCAAGTATTTTATGTGTCTTAACTCATCCAATCTTCATACATTTGGGGAGTGGGCAGGAATGTGCACCCAAACAATCTGGCTCCGCTACCTGCTTCTTAACCATGACCCTCACAGCCCCACTGTCAAGGAGCAGCTGTTACTTCTTTTGTAATCAGAAAATCAAAGTACTATTTTTAAAATGATTTAAGATGCTAAATATATATTTGTTGAATGATTATCAACTCCCATCTTACTGAATCTGTAAGAACCTCAAGACTGAGATATTGACACTTCTTTCATTTCAGATGAAAAGTTTTCCCAAGAACTACCCTACTACCCAGCAATTACACTACTAGGTATTTATCTAAAAGATACAAACATAGTGATCCAAAGGGCACATGCACCCCAATGTTTATAGCAGTAATGTCCATAATAGCCAAACTATGGAAAGAGCCCAGATATCCATCAACAGATGAGTAGATAAAGAAGATATGGTACATATATACAATGGAATATTACTCAGCCACCAAAAAACCTGAAATCTTGCCATTTGCAATGATGTGGATAGAAGTAGAGGGTATGATGCTAAACAAAGTAAGTCAGAGAAAAGCAAATACCATATGATCTCACTCATATGTGGAATTTAGGAAACGAAATAGATGAACATAGGGCAAGGGAAGGAAGGAAAAAATAAGACAAAATCAAAGAGGGAGACAAACCAGAAGAGATGCTAAACTATAGGAAACAAACTGAGGGCCTCTGGAGGGACTGTGGCAGGGGGACAGGGTAACTGGGTGATGGGCATTAAAGAGAGCACGTGATGTAATAAGCACTAGGTGTCGTATGCAACTGGTGAATCACTGACCTCTACCTCTAAAACTAATAGTACACTATATGTTAATTAAATTGATCTAAAATTTTAAAAAGGATGCTATGGGAAATAGAAGAAATGATGTCTTCCCTTCCTGGCTTCATGCATGTGGAAAGTGAATTCTTATTGCTAATAGCTGACATTTATTTAGTGCAGACCATGTGCCTAGTCACGGTGCTAAAAGCTTTGCCTACATTGTCTCACTTAATCCCCATAACAAATCAATGAGATAGGTACAATTAATACCCTCATTGTGCAAATGAGGAACTTAAGCCTTGGCCTTCCAAGAAGGAAAACCTGAAAAGGCTAACTGCTATGTGGCTGCCACAGGCAGTGATTTCTGTGCATTTTTCTTTTCCTCCACTATCTTAAAAAGCAGGACACTTTATGCTTGAAACATTCCTGGGTAAAGTGAATACCAACTTTTTAATACACTCCCACCACTAAACTGCAGTGCATTTGCCAGACGTTAAACTTTACATGCACACACTTGCAGAGCTAGTGAGTTCTAAAGAATCCCACTCTCTGAGTTTATGGACCACTTCTTACATGCTCCCCACCAGCACCTCTTTTCCCACCTGAAGCATTTGAAGATGGGCCTGAAATGGAGAAGACATGCTGTCTCTCTGCTCTAGCCTGCTAATTCTCAATTTCAAGATGTTCTATTATACCTGATTTATGGCCTGACAGGGCTCATTCTAGCCTACAACCTTGAGCTTGTAAAATGCACAGGGGAAAATTTACTAACGACCGTGTTCATCTTACTGCATGGTAGGGAATTTTTTTAAGTGAAAAAGGCTCAAGAAGCCGGGACATTTCAAACAGCCAATTATGAATAACAATTGTTTGATAGCTGAGTGCAGTAGATCTTCCAGCTCATTCGGTTTTCATCTAATTAAATCTTTCATTTCCACGGGCAGCGTGCGGTACATGCTTGTGTTTGCCTTTGTCGGCAGGATATAATCAATAGAAGAAATGTGGATGCATTTCAGCATTTATTAGCAGCTCAATTGGAAGTTGTTTTATTTTAATAACATCCTTGCCTTCGTTCTGTTCAGGTTAAATCGACAGCTTTGATGAATAATAGACGACAGAAAACTGGTTTATGTTATCCCATTAAGAGTAAAGAAATCAGAGAATGAAAGGAAGCTGAGAGAGAAATTGAAAAACGCTTTAAGGCTGCATTTTCTTTGTTACAAAACAAAAGAAAAACAAACAAAAATTCCTTCTATTCACTCCAAAAGATCATCAAACCTATTTGATTTCAGCTAGATATACCTCCCAGGACCACGGTGATAAATACCCTTTCTGAAGCTTTCCACCACTTTCATGTGTAGCACATAGTTAGTTATTCTTGTTTAATATCCTCTGGAGCTGCAATATGGATTAGAAAAGGGAGAACCAGTACAAAATGGCATTTGTTCACCAGAAGTGAATCCAAATGCCCAAATGTTCCCATCCTCAAATAGTAGGCACTCTGGCAGAGAGAAGATACCTTAACAACACATATGGAAACTCCACAATGATGAGGCATTCACAAGAGCCCACTGCACAGCATGGTCAACAGAATCCGAAGTGAACCGTGGGTCAGAAGACTGTTCTTTGTAAATCCTACTGGATATAGCCAACCATTCACTTGACAGTGCCACGTGGACCTCTCTCATCTAAAAATCTGAGTGTTTTGCCACAATGAGATACCACTTCACACTCATTAGGATAGCAATTATCCAAAAAATAAATAAATAAAAAACAAGTGTTGGTGAGGATATAGAGAAACTGAACACTTATGCACTATGGATGAGAATGTAAAATGGTGCAGCTGCTGTAGAAAACAGTTTGGTGGTTTCTCAAAATAATAAATATAAAATTACCACATGATCCACCAATTCTACTTCTGGGTATATCCCCCAAAGAAGTGAAAGTAGGAACTCCAACAGGTATTTGTACACTCATGTTCGTAGCAGCAATGTTCACAATAGCCAAAAGGTAGAAGCAATTCAAATGCCCATCAATGAATGAATAAATTATGGCACATGCATAAAATAGAATTATTCAGCCTTAAGGAGAAAATTCTGACACATGCTACAGCATGGATGAACCTTGAAGACAATGTGCAGAGTGAAATAAGCCAGCCCCAAAAGGACAAATATTGTGTAGTTATATGAGGTTCATAGAGCAGTCAAATTCATAGAGACAGAGTAGAATGGTGGAAGTCAGGAGTCACGGGAAGGGTGAACATGGAATTCATGTGTAATGGTACAGTTTCAGGTGGAGAAGATGGAAAAGTTCTGGAGGTGGATGGTGGTGATGGTGCCACAATGTGAAGAATGCCACAGAAGAGTACATTTTTAAATGGCTGGAATGGGGCAGCCCAGGTGGCTCGGTGGTTTAGTGCCACCTTCAGCCCAGGGCCTGATCTTGGAGACCTGGGATCAAGTCCTATGTCAGGCTCTCTGCATGGAGCCTGCTTCTCCCTCTGCCTGTCCCTCTCTCTATCTTTCTCTCTCTACTCTCTGTGTCTGTCATGAATAAATAAATAAAATCTTTAAAATAAAATAAAATGGCTGGAATGGTAAGTTTTGTTACGTATATTTTGCCACAATAAAAATAAACAATATTTTAACACTCAGATAAAGTTGTTCTTTGATAGCTCCCACCTTAGCATACACATCCATTCATCCAGTTGCTCAGGCCAGAGAGCTGAGAACCAACTCTGATACCCCCAGCCAAGTCTACTACCTAAATGAATGCCCCATCAGGCTACTCACTGCCATGCCCTGCCATCTCCTTGATTGTACTGTCCTCTCTTACCTGAATTCTCTAGTGACCTCCTACCTGGTCTCTGGGATCAGTCCAGGCCCTGCTCCCTCCAGGCCATTCTCCACCAGCAACTAGACTGAACTTTTATGGACAGAAACCAGATTCTGTTGCCACTCACCTCCAAAGCTTCTGCTGGCACTGAGAACAAAATCCGGGCTCCTCCCTAGCCTACTGAAGCCCTGAAGCCAGGGGGACCCCCCCACACACACACACACCGAGGTCTCCTCTGTCATAGTCTCCCCCACTCAGTACTTCTATACCTCTCTGTACACAACGCACCCCCATCACCTCCTCAAACTCATGAGGTTCCATGGTCATGCAGGCCCTCTGCACATGGCATCCCTTTGCTGGGAACATTCTCCCCTCATTGTCTGCCTAACCAAACACTCCTTTGACTTCAGGCCTCAACATTTCTTTAAGGGTCCTTCATAGATGTCATGTTGCAAAGAGCCCCCTGCTCTCCTCTCGTGCACTTTCTTCTTTGCATGCCCCCAGCCACTCAGCACATGTCTGGCACACAGTAGGTACTCATTTGTGGGATGAACGAGTAAGTAAAGGAATACATGTTCTTTTTGGTCATGCAAACAAAGGGAAGCAGAAACCCTGTCTCTAACCCAGACAGCCTCCACGTTATACTTTCCTAGAGAGCTGGCCAGCCTATGCATGTGATCTGAAACCCACTCCACCTGAAGTTAACCCACCTACTCACTTCCAACCTCCTGGTGTTGGACTGACACACCCTTCTTATGAGAGGGCCTTCCTTATCCCAAGAAGGTGATAAGAGTGACGCTTGTGGAGCTTCAAAAACAAGGTAATTGCCTGAATTGTTTCCTACGATGATATAAATTCGTTGACAAGAGCCGCACAGCTGTTCCTTTTCCTTGGTTTTCCACGGCGTGCTGCCTGCTATATTAGTGAACAAATGCCTTGAAACAACATGAGATCGGCCATATAGATGGAATGTGAAATTGGGTGTGCAGTCATCAAGCCCCCAGCGCAGGCCCAAGCCCTTACCTCAGCAGTCGTGAGAAAGCCTCAGCTCCCTCACTGGTCTTCCCCCTTTTGGCAAGCCATCTTCCCCTAGGTCATGCTCCACCAATCAGTAACTTGGATAATGACCAATGCTACAGTGATTATTATTGTTATTATGGACTCTATTTTATTCTCATTTAATTAGTAATTATTTTAGATTACATGGCTGAAGAGCTGCTACAATGAGTGTTTCCTGGCAGTCAAGGGCTAATTCTCCATCAAGGCAGAAATATGGGCTATTTTGAGTTCAGCCGTTGGAAGCTGTAGTGATGAACGCCGCTTGGTGCCATATGGCGCAGTCTAAACCTGGTGTCTCTTTACAACAATAGTTTCACTTCTATTACCATTAAGGAGAAATATGTAAAAACTGTTTTCTCTCCAAACAGAGCTCCCATGCTGGCAGGCCCTGGAGTATCTGAGAGAAGAAAACCCAATGATTCTGCTGCCCCTATCAGCGCTATCAGAGCCTTCATAGGGGCTCCCTCAGGGCCCAGGTTTACAGCTAACATTCATTGGCTGTAAAATGCACACATCTTCTGTTGGAGTTGACACCTAACGAATCTGGTAACAAGCTCATGGTGACACCCAAAACCCGTGTAGCTTGACAGTGGGTACACATGAAGCAGCCTGGGTAGTACTGTTTTTGCATTTCAAACATTTAGAAGTAGCCTTATTTCCGTAAATAAACATGCTGTCTTCAAATCACTGATCCAGGGGGGAAACATGATGAGCCTAGAACCATCTTTTTGTTCAAAGTATGGAAGTGCCCAGGGATGAAGAAATGTCAAGAGGACACAAGAACCAATTTGAAGTAGCTTCCACTGAGTGAGTCTGAGAAGTTGTGAGAATTAAAATATATGATTGTAATAGATCAGAACCCACTGGATAGGGTAGTACCCATAAATCCATACTGATAGAATTGATGCATAAATAAATGAGAAGAGAAAGCTCTTCTATATAGCAGAAAGATGACTAATAAATGCAGGAGAAATGATGGTGGTATTAAAAAATCGCCATTTTATAACCATCGTAATTATAATCTATTCATCAAGAAACATCAATTAAAGGATGCCAAACTCTAGTGGGTGAGAGGCTGATAGGAAAGATATTTACATGGTTTCAAAGTATCTCATCACAAGATTCTTATTAATCACAAAAAGACTTTATAGCAGAGACACCTGGCTGGCCCCAGCATCCTAAGTGATCAAAGTTAAAAACACCAATAACCAAATACATATCCTGTGCCATCCCGCAAGATGTGATATACAACATTCCAGCCAAAATCATAGCATGAGTCTAACCAATTGAGGGGGAGTCTACAAAATGACTGGCTTGTAACCTCCTACCCTGTGCATGTCACAAAACACAGAGTTACCAGATGATCCAGCAATGCCACTACCTTGTAAATACTCAAAAGAAGTGAAAGCAGAACTCAAACTGATACTTATATGCCTGTGTTCACAGCAGCAATATTCACAAGAAACAGCAGAAGTAACCGAAGTGTCCATCCATGGGTGGACAGATAAACAAAATGTGATCTATACACACAATGGAATATTACTCAGCCTTAAAAGGAAAGAGATTCTAACATATGCTGTAGCATGGATGAACTTTGAAGACACTATGCTAGATTAAAGAAGCCAATCACAAAAAAAGGCAAATATTGTACGATTCCACTTACATGAGGCACCCAGAGTGGTCCAATTCAGAGACAGAAAGTAGAAGGGTGGTTTCCAGGGGCTGGGAGGAGGGAGAACTGGGGAGTTTGTGTTAATGGATACAGAGTTCCAGGTGGGGAAGATGAAAAGCTCTGGAAATGGATGGTGATGACAGCTGAGCAACAATGTAAATGGACCTAATGCCGCAGAAGCATACACTTAAAAATGGTCAAAATGGTAAGTTTGATGTTGTACCTATTTTACCACAATTTAAAAAAAAAATTCAAGTTTTGGATTCAAACCTGGATTCCAGGGGAAGGAGGAAATTTTTGAAGTCGATGGCTAAGTTTATGGCATTGATACTAATAACAGTTTCACAGGCGTATGCGTATCTCCAAACACATCAGGTTGTATATATTAAACATCTACAGCTTTTTGTATGTCAATCATAGCTCAATAAAGCAGTGAAAAAAAAAAAAAAACAACCTGGGTTCAAATTCTGACACTGCCACTTACTGTGTGATTCGAGGCAGATTATTGTCTTCGAACCCCTGATTTCTCACTTATAAAATGGAGACAAGATAGGATTGGCATGAGGCAGAGGCTAATACAGTTAGCATAGTGCCTGGTATGCAGTGGGCATTTGATAATATCAGTAAGTGCCCAGAGACATGAAATAACATGGCATACGTGTTTAAGAGAACTAATGCTGGTTTGGTATGGTTGGAGGATGTGGTGACATGGGAAGATGCTAGAATGAAAAGCAGGTCTTTTGTGCCAAGATAAAGAGTTTAAGCTTTGTTTTTAGGCCTGTGAGGGGTTCCTGGAGGGTTGTAAATAGTTCAGGGAAATATTAGAGAAGGAGGGAGGGAGGGAATGGGGTAAATATGAAACTCCATTTTAAGGACATGGACATCTGATTATTTCACTCAGTCTGTGGCCTTTCTCTTCTCCATTAACACCAGTAATTAACACCAATGGCTTAAGGAAAAACAAAACATTAAGGGAAATGCCACATTTAACACTCTTACTTGGCACCCCACACCTGATCAGAACAAGGAACTCAGATATAAAGAAGGAACTAGCCATGTTATAAAGTTAACTTAGGCTTAAGCACGAACTGCAAAAAGATGGCTCTCTCCTTATCTCCCCCCTTACTCACTGAGTGGAGGGCACAGAGTTTTCCCACCATGTGCTCCATCTGTTCTCTGTCCCGTGCCAAGCTTTCTTTAGACCCCTAACATCTGTGAGGAGCAGAGCTGGGTCAGAAGACAGTTTTGCTCAGGTTACAACCTGCACATCAATGGCCTGTTTCATGCAAACTCCTCTCATTTAGACATGACATTCTAATGTGCTCATTTCCACCACCATCACTGAATGTCATTCTTTTTTTTTTTTTAACTTTATTTATTTATTTATTCATGAGAGACAGAGAGAGAGAGAGAGAGAGAGAGGCAGAGACACAGGCAGAGGGAGAAGCAGGTTCCATGCAGGGAGCCCGACGCGGGACTCGATCCCAGGTCTCCAGGATCAGGCCCTGGACTGAAGGCAGCGCTAAACCGCTGAGCCACCCAGGCTGCCCTGAATGTCATTCTAAACAGTTGCTCTCCACTGATTCTTCTCTCCATCCATGAGGCTTAAATTTTTATGTGAAAACTCAAAATAATGAAAGTAGCCAAAAGCACACATTTCTCCTGAGTAAGCTGTATTGTTGACCTAGTTCTGTTTGGCCCTTTAAATGAGATTGATTTTGGATTTAACTGGGTTTTTCTTTTTCTAATCACCTAGATAATATATATTCCACCTAGAAAATATCAAATGTATAGAAAAACACAAAAAGTAAAAATAACGGGCAGTCCCGGGGGCGCAGCGGTTTAGCGCCGCCTGCAGCCCAGGGCGTGATCCTGGAGATCCGGGATGGAGTCCCACGTCGGGCTCCCTGCATGGAGCCCGCTTCTCTCTCTGACTCTCTCTCTCTCTCTCTCTCTCTGAATGAATAAATAAATAAATCTTTTTAAAAAATTAAAAATAACAGTTGCCTGTAGTCTTATCAGCCCAATGTAATATGCTTAAAATCTTGGTATATATCATTGTAATTTTTTCTAGTTTTCTTTCTATGCATATATTACTTATTCTTTGTTAAATTGAGCTTGTGTACACACTTAAAAACTTACTTTAAAATAGTAGCGTTTGGAAAAAAAATAATAAAATAAAATAAAATAAAATAAAATAAAATAAAATAAAATAGTAGCGTTTGGGCACCTGGGTGGCTCAGTCAGTTAAGCATCTCTTAACACTATTGCTCCCAGGATCCTGGGATCAAGCCCTACACTGGGCTCCCTGCTCAGTGAGGAGTCTGCTTCTCCCTCTGCCCCTCCCACCCCCCCTTCCCACTCATGCTCGCTCTCTCTCTCTCTCTCTCAAATAAATAAATAAAATTTATTTTGTGTTAAAATAATAGCTCTTGCTGGGACAGGATGAGGGGAGCAGCTGGACTTGCTGTGCTCTGTCTCCCTCTCTACTTGTGTTTCCTCCTTCCCCACAGCAACAAGCTTCCTCAAAAGTTTCCCTGCAGCCAGCTTGGCTGAGGGGCTCCAGTGCAGCAGCCAGAAAGCCAGGCTCTGCTGAATAGCAATGCCCCTGCCGTCGCTGAGAGCTCCCTGTCTTGGTTAGATGGCTCTGGATTAGGATTCTCTCTGGAACACCCGACCATTAGTTTGCAGGCAGTGTCCAGGAACCTAAAATCCATAACATGTGTATGTTATGGTGAACGCCGAATTTGGAGAAGAATCAAAAGAATCTGTTGCTGAAGAAGAAGCAGACAGTGATAATAAGTTGAAGCTATTGCTGGATTTAAATTTGTGCCTCGTGATTAATCGGCATTGGAGGCAATGTTCAGGCTTTGCATCCAGCTCCTAAGAGTGAAGATTCAGATGATTACTGTGATGTAGAAGCTCGTGGGCAAGAGCAGGGAGACATCCGTACATTTTACACCTATGAAGGATTATCCCATTTAACAGCAGAAGGCCAAATCACACTGGAGGGATGAGAAGGTATGCCTTCTCAGCCTGCAAGCAGCCAGTTTAACAGTGGCTGGAGCCTGGACACAAGATTCAGGAAGAGATTATGAAGATGGGATGGAGGTGGATACTAGAGCAACAATTACTGGCCAGTTTGAGGATGCAGATGTTGATCACTGAGAATGATTTAGGCTGGTGGGATTCTACTCATAAATGTAGGGAAGAACTTGGTGCCTCTTCTACCGTGGAGCGGATGTTGAAGAAAGTCTTTTTCCTTCTCCTAAGCTTACCTGAACCAGTTCTTTCTTGAGACAGACTATATTGAGACAAAAAGCTGTCAAGAGCAGAAGGAACTATGATCTTTTTTAACAAAAGGGAATTAACTTAACCACGAGGATATTTGTAGTTTATCATCTACCCCAAAACTTTCTGTGTAAAAGTGCACTCTGAATAGGCCTCCAGTTCCAGCTTTCACTATATGCATCTTTGTAACCTGGTAGGCCCACGCGGTAAGAATGTGCATGGGCTTGGAGGTGTAGGTAGACTGGATGGAAAGAAGGGAGATGGAGTCTAAAATATGCCCTTTCAGAGCCTAAGCCCTACAGTGGGCTCCGTGCTCAGTGAGGAGTCTGCTTCTCCCTCTGCCCCTGCCACCCCCCTTCCCACTCATGATCTCTCTCTCTCTCTCTTAAATAAATAAATAAATAAATAAATAAATAAATAAATAAATAAATAAATAAAATCTTTTTTTGTGTTAATATAATAGCTCTTACTGGGGCAGAGCCTAAGGATCCCCATACCCCTTAAAAAGAAAGACAAAGAGATTTCAGCCTCTGCTCATTCTCCACGGGGATAAGGGTCTTTGTAATGATTTGGGACCCAGATAAATTTATTCAGGGATCTTTAGGAAGCCTCTTGGGAAACATCCCAGCCACATACTCTATCACTAGCACAAGTGCTTCTGACTAGCTTTGACTCCTTCCACCATGTCTCACCAGTCTGTCGTTTATAAACTCTCAGGTAGGTTATCCTCTTTAATTTCTAACCTCTTGGGTCGGTTTATGTAACGAGTGAAATTGAGATAAAGTCCTCAGAGTATTTCAGACAATAATTGTTTTGTCTTAAACATATAGCTTAACAAATAAATATAGCTTAAACAAATAGCTTAAACAAATAAATATAGGTTTTCTATTTTAAAAAATAAATTAATTCATTAAATTAAATAATAGCTTTTATTACATTCCAGAAACTATTCTTGGCACTTCATCCATTTTATGTGATTAATAGCATATTGTGAACATATCTTTATGGCATTCCAAATTATTCAAACACGTGTTTTAATGGCTATGTAGCATAGCATCACATGATACGTTATCAGAGCCATGGTATCCGATGTACTAGCAGCTGCCTGCACAAGCCATGGGACTGGATGGGGTAATTCTCTCTGGAGCAAGAGGAGCCTTTTCTAAGTCCCACAAAGGTGCTACTTTGGCTAGAAAATGCCAAAAAGTAATATAACCTATTCAGCTCCCCATTACTGGAATGCCTCAGGTCATTTTCGATTCTTACTATTATAAATATCTTTAAGCATAACTAGTTAAAGAATACCAATTTTTTTGAGGCTCTTGTTGCTGAACTGCTCTCCTACCAAATGCTTCAGAGTGCTCTTTTCTCTACAGCTTCTCAATGCTAGGTGTTTCCAGTCTCTCTAATCCTAGACAATTGTGTGACAAGTGCACAGTTTTAAAGTGCAATATTTGATTATTAGAGAGAATGAATATTTTTAAATGCTTATTTAAAATATGTATTTCTTCCCTTAATCATTGCCTACCTATATTTCCTACCTTTTCTATTGGGATATTAGTCTTATTGATTTTTTTTTATTTTTTTTATTTTTTTTTAATTTTTTTATTTATTTATGATAGTTACAGAGAGAGAGAGAGAGAGGCAGAGACACAGGCAGAGGGAGAAGCAGGCTCCATGCACCGGGAGCCCGATGTGGGATTGGATCCCGGGTCTCCAGGATCGCGCCCTGGGCCAAAGGCAGGCGCCAAACGCTGCGCCACCCAGGGATCCCTCTTATTGATTTTTTAAAAGATTTTATTTATTTATTTGTGAGAGACACAGAATGAGAGGCAGAGACATAGCCAGAGGGAGAAGCAGGCTCCCTGTGGAGAGCCTGATGTAGGACTCTATCCCAGAGCCCCAGGATCACTACCTAAGCCAAAGGTCCATGTTCAACCACTGAGCCCTGGTCTTGTTGATTTTCAGGGCTCTTTGTAGTTCAAGAATGTTAACCCATTACCTGCCATATATTTAAAAAATGTTTCCCCAATTGAATATTGCCTTTTGATTTTGCTTTGATACTTTAAAATTTGTATGTTATCTTTAATGTGAGAGCAGTCAAATCAATTGATGTTTTCTTTCTTTTTTTTTTTAAGATGGAATTTTTATTTTTTTATTTTATTTTTTTTTAGATTTATTTTTTATTGGTGTTCAATTTACTAACATACAGAATAACCCCCAGTGCCCGTCACCCATTCACTCCCACTCCCCGCCCTCCACCCTTCTACCGCCCCTCGTTCATTTCCCAGAGTTAGCAGTCTTTACGTTCTGTCTCCCTTTCTGATATTTCCCACACATTTCTTCTCCCTTCCCTTATATTCCCTTTCACTATTATTTATATTCCCCAAATGAATGAGAACATATAATGTTTGTCCTTCTCCGACTGACTGACTTCACTCAGCATAATACCCTCCAGTTCCATCCACGTTGAAGCAAATGGTGGGTATTTGTCATTTCTAATGGCTGAGTAATATTCCATTGTATACATAATCCACATCTTCTTTATCCATTCATCTTTCGTTGGACACCGAGGCTCCTTCCACAGTTTGGCTATCGTGGACATTGCTGCTATAAACATCGGGGTGCAGGTGTCCCGGCGTTTCATTGCATTTGTATCTTTGGGGTAAATCCCCAACAGTGCAATTGCTGGGTCGTAGGGCAGGTATATTTTTAACTCTTTGAGGAACCTCCACACAGTTTTCCAGAGTGGGTGCACCAGTTCACATTCCCACCAACAGTCTAAGAGGGTTCCCTTTTCTCCGCATCCTCTCCAACATTTGTTGTTTCCTGCCTTGTTAATTTGCCCCATTCTCATTGGTGTGAGGTGGTATCTGATTGTGGTTTTGATTTGTATTTCCCTGATGGCAAGTGATGCGGAGCATTTTCTCATATGCATGTTGGCCATGTCTATGTCTTCCTCTGTGAGATTTCTCTTCATGTCTTTTGCCCATTTCATGATTGGATTGTTTGTTTCTTTGGTGTTGAGTTTAAGAAGTTCTTTATAGATCTTGGAAACTAGCCCTTTATCTGATAGGTCATTTGCAAATATCTTCTCCCATTCTGTAGGTTGTCTTTTAGTTTTGTTGACTGTATCCTTTGCTGTGCAAAAGCTTCTTATCTTGATGAAGTCCCAATAGTTCATTTTTGCTTTTGTTTCTTTTGCCTTCGTGCATGTATCTTGCAAGAAGTTACTGTGGCCGAGTTCAAAAAGGGTGTTGCCTGTGTTCTTCTCTAGGATTTTGATGGAATCTTGTCTCACATTTAGATCTTTCATCCATTTTGAGTTTATCTTTGTGTATGGTGAAAGAGAGTGGTCTAGTTTCATTCTTCTGCATGTGGATGTCCAATTTTCCCAGCACCATTTATTGAAGAGACTGTCTTTCTTCCAATGGATAGTCTTTCCTCCTTTATCGAATATTAGTTGACCATAAAGTTCAGGGTCCACTTCTGGGTTCTCTATTCTGTTCCACTGATCTATGTGTCTGTTTTTGTGCCAGTACCACACTGTCTTGATGACCACAGCTTTGTAGTACAACCTGAAATCTGGCATTGTGATGCCCCCAGATATGGTTTTCTTTTTTAAAATTCCCCTGGCTATTCGGGGTCTTTTCTGATTCCACACAAATCTTAAAATAACCTTACACATAAAGGAGCTAGAGAAAAAACAGCAGATAGATCCTACACCCAAGAGAAGAAGGGAGTTAATAAAGATTCAAGCAGAACTCAACGAAATCGAGACCAGAAGAACTGTGGAACAGATCAACAGAACCAGGAGTTGGTTCTTTGAAAGAATTAATAAGATAGATAAACCATTAGCCAGCCTTATTAAAAAGAAGAGAGAGAAGACTCAAATTAATAAAATCATGAATGAGAAAGGAGAGATCACTACCAACACAAAGGAAATACAAACGATTTTAAAAACATATTATGAACAGCTATACGCCAATAAATTAGGCAATCTAGAAGAAATGGATGCATTCCTGGAAATCCACAAACTACCAAAACTGGAACAGGAAGAAATAGAAAACCTGAACAGGCCAATAACCAGGGAGGAAATTGAAGCAGTCATCAAAAACCTCCCAAGACACAAGAGTCCAGGGCCAGATGGCTTCCCAGGGGAATTTTATCAAATGTTTAAAGAAGAAATCATACCTATTCTCCTAAAGCTGTTTGGAAAGATAGAAAGAGATGGAGTACTTCCAAATTCGTTCTATGAGGCCAGCATCACCTTAATTCCAAAACCAGACAAAGATCCCACCAAAAAGGAGAATTACAGACCAATATCCCTGATGAACATGGATGCAAAAATTCTCAACAAGATACTGGCCAATAGGATCCAACAGTACATTAAGAAAATTATTCACCATGACCAAGTAGGATTTATCCCTGGGACACAAGGCTGGTTCAACACCCGTAAAACAATCAATGTGATTCATCATATCAGCAAGAGAAAAACCAAGAACCATATGATCCTCTCATTAGATGCAGAGAAAGCATTTGACAAAACACAGCATCCATTTCTGATCAAAACTCTTCAGAGTGTAGGGATAGAGGGAACATTCCTCAACATCTTAAAAGCCATCTATGAAAAGCCCATAGCACATATCATTCTCAATGGGGAAGCACTGGGAGCCTTTCCCCTAAGATCAGGAACAAGACAGGGATGTCCACTCTCACCACTGCTATTCAACATAGTACTGGAAGTCCTAGCCTCAGCAATCAGACAACAAAAAGACATTAAAGGCATTCAAATTGGCAAAGAAGAAGTCAAACTCTCCCTCTTCGCCGATGACATGATACTCTACATAGAAAACCCAAAAGTCTCCACCCCAAGATTGCTAGAACTCATACAGCAATTCGGTAGCTTGGCAGGATACAAAATCAATGCCCAGAAATCAGTGGCATTTCTATACACTAACAATGAGACTGAAGAAAGAGAAATTAAGGAGTCAATCCCATTTACAATTGCACCCAAAAGCATAAGATACCTAGGAATAAACCTAACCAAAGAGGTAAAGGATCTATACCCTAAAAACTACACAACACTTCTGAAAGAAATTGAGGAAGACACAAAGAGATGGAAAAATATTCCATGCTCATGGATTGGCAGAATTAATATTGTGAAAATGTCAATGTTACCCAGGGCAATATACACGTTTAATGCAATCCCTATCAAAATACCATGGACTTTCTTCAGAGAGTTAGAACTAACTGATATTTTCATTTATGGCTTCTGCCTTTACTTTGATGTTTAAAACGCTTTCTCCAGCCCGACTCAGATCACCATTTGTTCATTTTTGATTAAACATCTCCTATCTGTAACCTAGGTCCTTTTAAGTTGGCCTTGGTTTATAAGATTCAGAATCTGTTAACTTGTGTTAAACCATGTGGCTGCTTTGGCTAACAGAGCATTGGATTGGGAGTGGAGAGCTGGACCAAGAAATGGGAAAAATTAATCTTCAATAGACTTTGTCTCTCTGTGCCTAAATCCTCTGTGTGTAAAACGTAGAAATTTGCATTTGGGCCCCAATTTTACCTTTTTTTTTCTATTGTAAAATATGGCACATATACAGAAGGCTGCAGAGTGATAAGTAATCATAAGACAACCATCCATATAACTGTTATCTATATTATTGAGATGGAAATAGAGATGGTGGGGGAGGGGAGGAGGGAGGGGGAAGAGGAAAGAGGGGGAGGGAGAGAGAAGAGAGATTCCTGTTCCAAGTCCTTTCTCAAGGACACACTCCCCTTAGCTCTTGGTAATCATCATCCTATGTATAATCACTATGTTAAGGTCTTCACTTCCTTACTGTGCTTAACGCTTTTATCCCCTATGCATTCATCACCTATAATTCCCACATATTTCTAAGTTTTTAATGGTTTGATTTTTTCCATTCATATCTATAATCCATTTAGAATTTATCTTATTTCATGGTGTGAGAAATCAAAAGTTATTTTTCTTCAGGTGGTTTAACAATTATTTAGGCACTGCATATAGCACAATGCTTTCTTCCTGAACTGTGCTTTTAAAAGTCCGGCTTCTTGGGATGTAATCTGTACTTTGTAAGAGTATAGTTCTGTGAGTTTTGACCAACATAGACAGTTGTATAGCCACCACCACAAGCAAGACACAGAGATGGAGTATTTCCATCATCCCACCAAGCTCACTTGAGCCCTTTTGTAGTCAGCCCCACATTCCAACACCCCAGCCCCTGGCATCCACACATCTGTTTGCTGTCCCTATACTTTTGCCTTTTCCTGCTTATCAACCTAATATGAGCATACAGTATATAGCCTTTTGAGTCTGGCTTCTTCACTTAGCATGATGCTTTTGAGATTTATCCACGTTGTTGCTTGCATCAGTAATTCATCCTTTTTATTGATGAGTAGTATTCCACTATATGGACGCATCATGATTTATAGGTCCAATCTTTCCCCATGAAGGATGATTGGAGCTATAGGGCTTTTGTAGATATCCTTTATCAGGCTGAGGAAGTTCTAGTTTGCAGAGAATTTTTAATCACAAATGGATGTTCAATTTTATCAAATGCCTTTCATGCATCTACTGAGCTATGCATCTCTGTCTGCCCTGGGAATAACAGACTTGACCACCCTAGAGACTTGAAGCTTCAGTCTGAATTCCAGGGAAAATTGCCCAGTGAAGTGGGCAGAGCCTCGGGCCCCATCTCACTTTTGAGCCCTGTGAACAAGTGAGTTTGCTGCCCTACCCCTGGGAGCTTAAGGGTTCTGATTCCTAAAAGAGGAATCCAGAGAAGTACATGGCATTTTGTATCCCCAACAGCCATTACTTGCCTCTCTCCTGCCTACACCTCTGAGGCCAGGCTGGGGAGAGGCAGTCTCCAGCCCCCTGTATTTCTTGTGAGCATCTGGTGGAAGTCTGTGGGAAAGAGTTGACAGCTGAGTGTGAATTCCTTGGGTACAGCTATTCCAGATTGACACACTAACACACAGGTGGATTTTGAGAGTGTTACAGTTTCACTGGTTTCTTACCCACCCGGACCACCATGGAAGCTGTGAGGCCCACCTCACCTCAAAGGGACTTGTGTCTCTTCTGAATCAGATGATTCAGTGGCCTCACATCCTCATTTTTCTCCTGGGCTTAACAAAAGTCATGATTTTGCAGTTTATCTGTCATTTCCTCATTATTAGGGCAGGAGTGATGTGCCTCACAGCTTTCTATACCTTAAGCAGAAGCAAAAGAACATTTAAATCCCACCTTTATCCTATATCAAACGTATATACTTGAGCCTGTTTGGGGGCTATTTTTATTCTTACAAAAGAACCATGCTACTTTGATAATAAATCTTTCTTTCTTTCTAGCACTGTAAGTCACCCTTCAATCTTCCAAAAATTCTTCAGCCTTTTATTAATCTTCCCAGGTGACCTTAGAATTATATTGTCTAGTTAAAAAAATACTTTTGACATTTTTATTAGAATTGAAATGGCAGCATTATTGAGTTATGCTATCCAAGAATGTGGTATGCCCTACCATTTATTTAAGTCTTCATGTCTCCCAGTGAAGTTTTAGTTTTATTTATATGGGTTCTGCATACTTTTCTTATGCCAAGCTTATTCCTAGATATTTTATGTTAGCCTCTATCTTAATGCCTTTTTTAAATTGTATTTTCTAACTGATGATTGTTGATTTAAAAGATAAGCATTGATTGTGTATACTGATTTTGTAACCAGAACTGCCTTATTAAACTCCTTACTTCTAATTATTTTTTGGTTGATTTTCTTGGATTCCCAGGAAGGCAATTATATGCAAGTAATAATCTATCTCCTCCTTTCTGATGATTTTTCTCTTATTTCATTTTGTCTTACTGCTTTCACTAAACTTCTGGGAAATACTAAATGACTATGGATAGTGGGTAAATGAGACTTGTACTTGACTTTGGTGGGGAACACCGAGTTTCACCATTAAGTATGATGATACCCGGGGCAAAAACAATGAATGTGCTTACTCAACAGCCACTCCAATCTCCTTCTAGATTGCACTTGAGAAAGAAAAGAGCAGCCTTTGACATTCGGAAGCTGGCCAAGCATTCAACACTAAGCTATATTGTTCTCCTATTGGTCATAAACCATCTCACAGAATACCAGCCCAGACAAGGTCACTCTGATACCATGATTAAATGAGATAAAGCAAGTGCACACCATAATTTTGTCTAAACACAAACAAAATTAAGGTCATTGTGCCACCCACAAAATACCAAACATCTTTCTCTCTTGGCTAAAATAAGTGACTGTTAATTCTTTACCAATTACACCTGTTTTCTCACTCTATTTGCCTATATATAAAATTTATCGAGATATTCAATCATAAAATCACACACACACTTGCAGATGGCACCCTACGTAGAGTGAATCCTTTCTTCCTTAGGCCCTCCACAAATCACACAACCAAAGGCCAAATCCTGTAATATGTTCTATCTAACATCCTCTTGTTGAGGGTTCCCCATGGTTCCCTATGATGTGTGTTCTTGCTCACTGCAACAAGTAAGGTTATGGTTATTTTCACGGCAGTCTCTGGCTGGAGGACACAGATATACTTTAAGAGTACAGAGAATTAAAAAGTGTATTTCTAGACACACTTATAGCTAAGGTTCAAGTCATATGATACTCCTGCCAGTCATTTAAACCTTTCAGAGATTCAGATAAGAAAGAGAACAATGTGAGGAGGGGGTCAAAGACAGAGAGAGTACATATTCTAGAAAGCACAGTGCATAGACATCTGGCCCTTTTCGAGCAGCTACAATAGATCCTGGTATCAAGCCTATAGCATCATAAGTAGTCTTTCCACTAGAACAGCCTTTTTTTTTTTTAAGATTTTATTTATTTATTCATGAGAGACAGAGACACAGGCAGAGACACAGGCAGAGGGAGAAGCAGGCTCCATGCAGGGGGCCTGACGTGGGACTCAATCCTGGGACTCCAGGATCACGCCCTGGGCCGAAGGCAGATGCTCAACCACTGAGCCACCCAGGTATCCCCACTAGAACAATCCTGTTGCAGTAGAGGGAATTTTTTTTGTGGCTATATCATCTGGTTGCATGTAGCTTTAAAATCTTAGTTCTTGGGCCTTCTTAGAAATCCTTTGAGGAATGCCTGGGTGGCTCAGTGTTTGAGCTTCTGCCTTAAGCTCAGGTCATGATCCCGGAGTCTGGGATCAAGTCCTGCATTGGGCTCCCTGATGAACAGGGAGCCTGCTTCTCCCTCTGCCTGTCTCTGCCTCTATGTGTGTGTGTGTCTCCCATGAATAAATAAATAAAATATTTTAAAATAAGAAATAAAAAAAACTTGGTTTAAAAAAAGAAATCCCTTGAACTATCTAATATTCCCTAATAATTCCCTTTTGCTTAAATTAGTCTTATAAGATGTTGGAATTAGAAGTTTGCTGCCTTAGTGTAGTGTCTTACTGTTACAGCTGTCAGGATGCCAAAATGATTATAAGGGCATCATTACCATTCTCAAATATTACTCAAGTTCATCTTTTGGCCAATTCTAACCCAGAATCATACAGAAAGGCAGATTCTGGGAAATATAGTTTCAGGTCAGACAAGTGGGCAATAGGATGATCTAGCTAGCACATTCCTACATAGGATTCTTCATTTTCTCTGCATGCTTTATGTCTTTTTCTCATACCTATTTTTTGATTTGTAATTCTTGATTGGACTCACAGCGTCTGTCCACTTCAGGAATTTTTTTTCTTATCAAAGAAAAAAGAGTTAGGAGTGTTCCATTATCAAGTAGACTATGTTTGAATTTTCTTAAAAAGAACAAATTTCCAGCTTTAAGGCAGTAGGATTTTTAAGTCGTCTATATAACTGTTATTTGGGAGAATCTAGTGAGGCCTTCTTTGTGATAAGTCTGGAATCAATTTTATAAATTGATTTTTAAATCAAAAGCATCTGATAATAGGTATTCTCTGTAGGGTACAAAGTTTGAAATATTTATCACAACTATTATTATAAAACAAACCACCTCAAATCTCATTGGCTTATACAATAAGAGCTTATTACTCTTCATGAGTCCATAGGTCAGTTGTGGTGATTTGTTTGTTTGTTTGTTTGTTTAAGATTTTTGGGGGGGGGGGGCGGCCCAGATGGCTCAGCAGTTTAGTGCTGCCTTCAGCCCAGGGCCTGATCCTGGAGAGCTGGGATGGAGTCCCACCTCAGGTTCCCTGCATGGAACCTGCTTCCCCCTCTGCCTGTGTCTCTGCCTCTCTCTCTCTCTCTGTGTGTCTCTCATGAATAAATAAATAATAAAATATTCTAATAAAAGAGTTTTTTTGTTCACTCTTAAAAAAAAGAGTTCATTTTGTTCAAACATGAACATTCAGGGCAGCTTTATTTGTAGTAGCCCTGTGGTAGGCTGGTTCTTGTCCACTTGATTCTATCAACTCTGTCATTTCTGAGTCCGTTTCAATTATTTTTCTTTTCATTAGGGGTCGTATTTTCCTGCCTCTTTGCATGCCTGGTAAGGTTTGTTTGGCTGCCAGACATTGCGAACTGTTGGTTGTTGGATTTAAAAAGAAAATTGTACTTAAATAATTTTAAGCTTTGTTCTAAGATACAGTTAAGTTGCATAGAAGTAGCTTGATTCTTTGACTTGCTTTCAAGCTCCAAGCCAATCCAGAACATCCTTTAGTCTAAGGCTAATTTGGCCCTACTACTGAGGTGACACCCCTTTGGAGGGGCAAAGGAGATCTTTCACTTCAGGCTGGTGAGAGCAGGAACTACTTCCTTGAGCTGTGTGAGCGCCAGGGATCAGCCTGCCTGTTCCTGTGCCTGCTTGTTTCCTCACACACCTTCGCTGATCAGTCTGGTAAAGACGAGGTGAAGGCTCAGAAGCAGTCTGTTGATGCAGCTCTCTCCTCTGCAGCACTCTGCCCCACAGAGCCTGGCCAACATGGACTTCCAAAACTCTGAACTCTGGTCCTCAATTCAGAGATCGCTTTGTTTCCCTTCTTTTAGAAGTCCTTTTCCTATGTGACTGTTGTCCAAAGTCTAAAAACCATTATTTCATATATTCTGTCTGTGGGTTTTTTTTTTTTTTTATTTAAGACAGGAGGATAAATCTAGTCCCTGTTACTCCATTATGGACAAAAATGGAAGTCTTTGCTCTCTTTTTTTGCCTGTGTGTCTAAAACCCCAACTACTTAGAAAATATTTTAAGATAACACAATATGTATTTGAAGAAGTAGATGTGACAAAATTCTAATCCATGAATACATAAGCTAACATTTAATAAAAAGGGGGCAGAGAGCAAATTGTGGCCAGATAGATAAATGAACTTAAATTGTTTAATCAGAATTTCTTATCCTGGGGGTCTACTGTAAATACTTGGAATTTATAGATGACCTTCAGGAGGTTTAGAAATTTTCTCAAATTGTGGGTATTTGTCATTTCTAATGGTCAAATTGACTTCAGAATATGTTCATCTATATGTGTATTCAACAACCCTTTTATTTAATGCCTTTTCCTTACCTTCTTTGACATAAATTTTGCCATCCCTAACTGGAGGGTATTTTGCTGAGTGAAGTAAGTCAATCGGAGAAGGACACTCATCACATGGTTTCACTCATTCGGGGAATATAAAAAATAGTGAAAGGGAATAAAGGGGCAAAGAGAAAAAATGAGTGGGAATTATCAGAGAAGGGTACAGAACATGAGAGACTCCTAACTTTAGGAAACGGACAAGGGGTAGTGGAAAGGGAGGTGGGCGGGGGGTTGGGGTGACTGGGTGATGGGCACTGAGGGGGGCACTTAACGGGATGAGCCCTGGGTGTTATACTATATGTTGGCAAACTGAACTCCAATAAAAAATATACAAAAAAAATTGCCATCCCTTATTTTCCAGAGTGAAATTTTTATGAGTCTCCATGGGACATAAGTGAAAATAATGATTCATTCAAGTCCCTACTGGAA
Organism: Canis aureus; assembly: GCF_053574225.1. Taxonomy (NCBI): domain Eukaryota; kingdom Metazoa; phylum Chordata; class Mammalia; order Carnivora; family Canidae; genus Canis; species Canis aureus. Next base: position 56,685,034 of record NC_135614.1, read on the forward strand.
AAACATTAATATATATATATTTTTTTTTACTTGGGGGCACTTGGGTGGCTCAGTCAGTTAAGCCTCTACCTTCCACTCAGTCATGATCCTGGTGTTCTGAGATCAAGTCCTGCTGAGCGGGGAACCCACTTCTCCCTCTCCCTCTGCTGCTTTCCCTGCTTCTGCTCTCTTGCTCTCTCTCTCTCTCTCTGTCAAATAAATAAGTAAAATCTTTAAATTTTATTTATTTATTTTACTTGTAAGGAGGGCTCTCTGGCCTGGGAGCTGCCACAAAGTAGTGTAGGGATCACCAGGATCGCACTGCTAGAGATCATTCTCCTTGGAGTACATTTGGAAAAGGGTAGGAAGAAAGACTGCAAATGCAGGAGCCAGCCTAGGGCCTTTCATTGGCAGGGAACAAAAGCTCACACAGAAGTGGCATAACCTGGTAGCAGCTTTTCCTGGTGCTGCAGCATAGAATCCACACATTCTGCAGGTGAGGGACTGTTTTTTCTGGGACAAAGGGCACTAGTCAGAGTGCAACAAGCCTCTAACCCAGAAGAGGGAGCAGATCCAAGTAGTGCCAGCTCTTTTAAGATTTAAAGGTTTGCATCCCAGCCTTGCTGGAGATAAACACAGGAGAGCTGGGCACCAGTCACCCTAACAGCCCTTGCTTTTCCATGAGGGCTTCCAGAACAGCGAGGAGTATGAGATACCCTGTCCAGAGAGGAGAGTGTGGGATGGCACCATTTTACCCTGCTACCAATAGGGTGGGATATCAGAGTACAACACAGAGGCCCCTAATAGAGGGAGGAGCCCCTCAAACCCTGCCCCACTGTGCGTGGCAAGTGCATTTTTACTGGGGCAGGACTAACTCTGAGTCTGCTCAGCCAGCAGCCTCTCTCCCAGGAAAGCAGCAAAGGCAGCACCCTGCATGCGCCAAGTCTGCTGATCATACAGTGGCCCCCACAGTAGCCCCTTCGGTTCCGGGAGAAATAGGACCAGGCTGTAATTTTTTTTTCTTCCTTTGGAATCAAGGTTATAGTTTTGTGTGTATTTATTAGTTTGTTTCTTCATTTCCTTTTTTCTTTCTCTTTAAATCAGGCTTTTAAAAAGAAATAAATAAAAAATAAATCAGGCTTTTTTCTTTTATTTTTTTTTCCTTTCTTTTTCTTTGGAATCAGGCTTATAGTTTTGTTTTTAATTGTTTAGTTTTTTTCATTCTCTCTCATTTCTTTTTATTTCTGGAGGCTTTTTCTTCCCTTTCTGTCTTTTTTCTCTTTCTTTCTTTCCTTTTTTCCAAGCCTTTTTTTCCCCAAGCCTTCTTCAACAAACAAATCAAACCACTCCTAGATGAAGGCCCAGGCACTCCTCACCCAAGGCAAGGAGGAATTCTGCAGAGGACAGACCAATGGGAAAGAGCAGCCAAAACACAACAGCAGAGACCACATAACATACGCCAGAAACACTTCCTGAAGTGTAATACCCTGGACAGTGTATGACCTCTTCTTAATATAGCATTACTCTGAGGTGCAGGAAACATAACAAGCTTTCATAACATGCAAAAGATAGAAACTTAGCCAAAATGACAAGATGGAGGAATTCTCCCTAAAAGAAAGGTCAGGAAGATATCACAGCCAGGAACTCCCTGAAAATAGATATAAGCAATATATCTGAACAAGAATTTAGATCAGCAGTCATAAGACTACTAGCTGGATTTGATAAAGCATAGAAGACAGCAGATAAATCCTGGCTACAGAAATAAAAGACCTAAAAACTAGTCAGGCTGAAATTTTAAAAATGTATAACTGAGAAGCAAAACCAACTGGATGTAATCATAATGAGTATAGAAGAATCAGAGGATCAAATACACAATATACAAGATTAAACTATGGAAAATAATGAAGCTGAAGAGAAGAGGGAAAGAAAACTATTAGATCATGAATAGAGACGTAGGGAACTCAGCAAATCCATAAAACAAAATATATCCATATCATAGGAGCCCCAGAAGAGGAACAGGAAAAAGAGCACAAGGGTTATTTGCACAAATTATAACTGAGAACGTTCCTAATCTGAGGAAGGAAATAAGCATTCAAGTCCAAAAGGCACAGAGAACTTCCCTTAAAATCATCAAAAACAGGTCAATACCAAAACATATCACAGTGAAACTTGCAAAATACAAAGGTAAAGAAAGAATTCTGAAAGCAACTAGAGAAAGAAAGTCCTTAACCTACAAGGGTAGATACACAATGCTGGCAGCAGACCTGTCCACAGAGACCTAGCAGGCCAGAAAGAAGTGGCATGATATATTCAATGTGCTAAATGGTGAAAATATGCAGCCAAGGACATTCTATTTGGCAAGGCTGTCACTCAGAAAAGAAGGCAAGATAAAGAGTTTCTAAGACAAGCAAAAACTAAAGGACTTTGTGAACACTAAATCAGCTCTGCAAGAAATACTATAGGGGACCCTTTGAGCAGGAAAAAAGAGACCAAAGCAACAAAGACTAGAAAAGAACAGAGACAATCTACAGGAACAGTGACTTTACAGGTAATATAATGGCACTAAATTCATATCTATCAACAATTACTCTGAATGTAAATGGACTAAATGCTCCAATCAAAAAACATAGGTATCAGAATGGATTAAAAAAACAAGACTCAATGATAGACTGCTTACAAGAAGACTCATCTTAGACACAGAGACACCTCCAGATTGAAAATGAGGGGGTGGAGAACAATTTATCATGCTAATGGACATCTAAAGAAAGCTGGAGTAACCATCCTTATGTCAGACAAACTAGATTTTAAACAAAAGACTGTAATAAGAGACAAAGAAGGATATTATATCATAAAAAAGGGTCTAGGGGCAGCCCGGGTGGCTCAGTGGTTTAGCGCCACCTTCAGCCCAGGGCCTGATCCTGAAGACCAAGGATCAAGTCCCACATCGGGCTTTCCTGCATGGAGCCTGCTTCTCCCTCTGCCTGTGTCTCTGCCTCTCTTTCTTTCTCTGTATCTCTCATGAATAATAAATAAAATCTTTTTTAAAAAAAAATAAAGGGTCTAACTGAAAAGATCTAAAAAGTGTAAATATTTATGCCCCTGACTTAGAAGCAGCCAAATATATAAATCCATTAAAAACAAACTTAAAGAAACTAACTGATAAAAATACAATAAAAGCAAGGGACTTTAACAACCCACTCATAGCAATGGAGAGATCATCTAAGCAGAAGATCAATAAGGAAACAACAGCTTTAAATGGCTCACTGGACAGATGGACTTAGCAGATATACTTAGAGCATTTCATCCTAAAGCAACAGAATACATATTCTTTTCAAGTTCACATCACCAACATTCTCTAGAATAGATCACATACTGGGTCATAAATCAGGCCTCAACCAATGCAAAAAGACTGAGATCATACCATGCATATTTTTAGACCACAATGCTATGAAACCTGAAGTCAATCACAAGAAAAAATTTGGAAGGACCACACTCATTCTTTGGTAGGATGTTTTTTAACCTCTAGGTGTTTGTGGTCCTTCCAAATTTACGTGGAAGCAAATGAAAATGAAAATGAAAATGCAACAGTCCAAAACCTTTGGGATGCCGCAAAAGTGGTTCTAAGAGGGAAGTATATAGTAATACAGGCCTTCATCAAGAAAAAAGAAAAGTCTCAAATATACAACCTAAACTTACACCTAAAGGAGCTGGAAAAATAACAGCAAATGAAACCTCAATCCAGTAGAACGGAAATAGTAAAGATTAGAGGAAAAATCAATGATATAGAAATTTAAAAAAAATAGAACAGATCAACAAAACTAGGAACTGGTTCTTTGAAAGAATTAATAAGACTGATAAACCCCTAGCCAGACTTATCAAAAAGAAAAGAGAAAGGACCCAGATAAACAAAATTATAGATGAAAGAAGAGCGATCACAACCAAGACTGCAGAAATACAAACAATTATAAGAGAACAGTATGAGCAACTGTATGCCAATAAATTAAGCAATCTGGAAGATATAGATAAATTTCTAGAAACATATACACTTAAACTGAAACAGGAAAAAATAGAAAATCTGAAGAGATCCATAACCAGCAAAGAAATTGAATCATTAATCAAAAATCTCCCAACAAACAAGAGTCCAGGGCCAGATAGCTTCCCAGGGGAATTCTATCAAATATTTAAAGAAGAAGTTATACCTATTCCTCTGAAACTGTTCCAAAAAATAGAAATGGATGGAAAACTTCCAAACTCATTCTATGAGGCCAGCAATACCCTGATCCCAAAATCAGACAAAGACCCCATCAAATACAATTGAATATTACTCAGCCATTAGAAATGCCAAATACCCACCATTTGCTTCAACATGGATGGAACTGGAAGGTATTATGCTGAGTGAAGTGAGTCAATTGGAGAAGGACAAACATTATATGTTCTCATTCATTTGGGGAATATAAATAATAGTGAAAGGTAATAGAAGGGAAGGGAGAAGAAATGGGTAGGAAATATCAGAAAGGGAGACAGAACTTAAAGACTCTTAACTCTGGGAAATGAACTAGAGGTGGTGGAAGGGGAGGAGGGAGGGCGGTGGGGGGTGAATGGGTGATGGGCAATGAGGGGGGCACTTGACGGATGAGCACTGGGTGTTATTCTGTATGTTGGCAAATTGAACACCAATAAAAAATAAATTTATTATTTAAAAAGGTAAAATAAAATAAAATTTCTTTTAAGTATCATGGAAAAAAAAAAAAGACCCCATCAAAAAGGAGAATTACAGATGAATATGCCCAATGAACATGGATGCAAAAATTCTCAGCAACATACTAGCTAATGGCATCCAACAGTACATTAAAAGGATTACTCACCATGATCCAGTGGGATTTATTCCTAGGCTTCAGGGGTGGTTGAACATCCACATATCAATCAGTGTGATACACCACATTAAAGAAGAAATGATAAGAACCACATGATCCTCTTGAAAGTTGCAGAAAAAGCATTTGATAAAATATAGCATCCTTTCTTGATTGAAAAAAAAAACCCTCAAAAAAGTAGGGATAGAAGGAACATACCTCAACATCATAAAGGCCTATACAAAAGACCCACAGCTAATATCATCCTCAATAGGGAAAAACTGACAGCTTTTCCCCCAAGGTCAGGAATATGACAGGGAGGTACACACTTACCACTGTTGTTCAGCATAATGCTAAAAGTCCTAGCCTCACCAATCAGACAAGAAGAAGAAATAAAAGGAATCCAGACCAGCAAGAAAGAAGTCAAACTTATACTCTTCCTAGATGGCATGATATTCTATGTAGAAAACCCAAAAGACTCCACCAAAAAATTGCCAGAACTGATACATGAATTCAGCAAAGTTGCAGGATATAAAATCAATGCACAGAAGTCTGTTGTATTTCTATACACCAATAATAAAGAAGCAGAAAGATAAATCAAGGAATTGATCCCATTTATAATTGCCTCCAAATCCATAAGATCTCTAGGAATAAATCTAACCAAAGAAGGAAAAGATCTATCAAAATCCTAGAGAACACAGGCAGCAACCTCTTTGACCCTGGCCTCTGCAACTTACTAGACGCATCTCCAGAGGCAAGGGAAACAAAAGCAAAAATGAACTATTGGGACTTCATCAAGATAAAAATCTTCTCCGTGGCAAAGGAAACAGTCCACAAAACTAAAAGGCAACCTACAGAACGGGATAAGATATTTGATGACTTATCAGATAAAGAGCTAGTCCAAAACCTATAAAGAACTTATCAAACTCAACACCCAAAAAAACAAATAATCCAGTCAAGAAATGGGCAAAAGACATGAACAGACATTTCTCCAAAGAAGATATACAAATGGCCAAAAGTCGCATGGAAAAATGCTCCACATTACTCAGCATCAGGTAAATACAAATCAAAACCACAATGAGATACCACATTGCTCAAAATGGCTAAAATTAACTCAGAAAATAACAGATGTTGGCATAGATGCAAAGAAAAGGGGAACCTTGCACAGTTTGTAGGAATGCAAGGAAACTGGTACAGTCACTCTGGAAAACAGTGTGGAGGTTCCTCAAAAATTTAAAAATAGAACTACCCTATGACCCAGCAATTGCACTACTACATATTTACCCAAAAGACAGAAAAATAGTGATTCCAAGGGGTACATGCACCCCAATGTTTATAGGAGTAATGTCCACAATAGCCAAACTATGGACAGAACCCAGATGTCCACTGACAGATGAATGGATAAAGAAGATGAGATTTATACATACAACAAATATTACTCAACAATCAAAAGGAATGATATCTTGCCATTTGCAAACACGTGGATGGAACTAGAGTGTATTACGCTAAGTAAAAGAAGTCGGTCAAAGAAAGACAAGTATCATATGATTTCACTCATATGTGAAATTTAAGAAACAAAATAGATGAACATAGGGGAAGGGAAGGAAAAATAAAATAAGACAAAAACAGAGACGGAGATAACCTATAAGAGACTCTGAACTATAGGGAACAAACTGAGGGTTGCCGGAAGGGAGAGAATGGGGTGAATAGAGTAACTAGGTGATTGGCATAAAAGAGGGCATGTGATGTAATGAACACTGTTACATTCCAATGATGAATCATTAAATATTCCCACTGAAGCTAATAATATACTATACGTTAACTAACTTGATTTTAAATAAAATCTAAAAAAAAAAAAACAAATTTTACTTGATGTGCACAAGTGATTCACCTACAGATATTTCTTCTCTTCCATCCAATGTATTTGCAATTCCATTAACAGATATTTCTGATGTTACATATATAACAGAATTCACAATAGGCTGGTTTGACTTAAAAATAAGAAACCTCTTATAGAGACCTAACTCCAGACAGTTATATCAGAGACAGAGACATACAAAAAGAAGCCCAATCCAGAAGTGTTAATAACGTCACCTATGCAACTTTCTCCTGCTTTGGAATGTGTCTGGAAGCTCATCTACTCCAAAAAAAAATTTCCTATTTTAAACCTATATATGTTACTGAGCTAGTCTTAATCAATTAAAATCATTATTACAACCTCTGTATTAAAATTGAAAGAATAAAGTTTACGATTTTTAATTGCTTACAGGAAAAACTCACCCATTTTGTTTTATAATGTTTGCAGTACAATTCACATGCCTTTCCCCTTGAGTTTAGCTGGAGCCTTATAAGGTTTGGTAGATTTGAGTCAGCTCCAAAGACAGTATATTCTCCATCCACATCCCACATCCATCTTAACTTGTGGAAGGATGAAATGGTCCTCATGTTCATACTGTTAAAAATAGAACCCAAGTTGGCATTCTAACACAATTCTTTCTGTATAATGTTTGTTGTTTTTACTCTTTCCCCTCACTGTATCTCTTTAAGGACATAAACTTCCCGTTTTTCAGGGCACCTTGAATGTCTGCCTACATAGCCTCATCCCTCCACCTCCCTAACAGTCAGCATGGTAAACCCTTGCAATCACTGACTTAACAGTCAGTCTTTTCCCATCAGTGTGAGCTCCATAGGGCAGGGCTGTTTCCTCTTCCACTGCTTAATTCCTCAGCACCAGGCAGATAATGGCTGCTCAACAAATTATTAAAAAAAAATCCAAAAGCTAATCACTTTTTAAAAATCTATCATGCTGTAAGTCAGGATGATGGTTACCTTGGGGGAAGGAAGGAGGGTAGTGACTGGGAGGGGGCAGGAAGGGGACTTCAGGACTGCTATCATGTGCTATCCACTGGGTTACTTGAGCATGTTCACCAGCGGATCATTTATTGGGCTATACACTAGTAATTAGTGCACTTTCTGAATATGCTACACTTCAGCAAAAAAAAAAAAAAAAAGTTTAAGTCTATCATTATCTGATGAAGAAGGAAATGACAAGCATTCAGAAATTGCCATTAAAAATAATTAACAGGGGTGCCTGGCTGTCTCAGTTGTAGAGCATGCAACTCTTGGATCTCGGAGTCATGAGTTCAAGCCACACATTGGACACAGAGCCTACTTCAAAAATAATAATTAACAGATAATTGTTTCTGAACATGTAAAGTGAAACTTTAAGAACCAAAATGTTCATTTATGTCAGAAAATGCACTCAACCATGGAAACTAATCAGATGTATATACTGCACCAGCACAATGGGGAAGATTCACTGAGATGATGTACATAGAGTGCTTAAGACAGTGCTAGATACACAGAGCTGTACATTCACTATTACACATTTTAACACATCAGAAGCATTTCCAGATGAAAGCTTCACCTTAGATCACAGCAAATTTCCTTCATTAGAATCCAAGGTCTGTTTAGCCCTTAACTCTTTGAAAATAGTTATGGAGTCCACGTCACCACTTGGCTTGCATCATGCCTGAGGAATTCAGAACTCCTGGGCTAAGAATCACGGAACATCTGCACTGAGAGAGCACAAAGACCCTCTAGTCCAGTGATTCTCCAGTATGCACATCACTGGTGCATTTGTTCAAGTGTTCACCTCAGATTCAGATTCACTTAGTGTGAGAGTACCACCCAGGAATTTGCATTTTTTAACCAACTCTTCAAGTGATTCGGAAGGTGGTCTAAAAGAAACAATGAACCTCTTGTTTTATAGATGAACAAAATAGAGGCCAGGGAAGGAAGGGACCTGCTCATAGTCTTCTTACTGGTTAGTGAGTATTCAAGGACTAGAATGAAGATTTTACCACTCCAAATAATACTATTTCCATGAATCCATGCCACAGTACCTTAGGACCCAGAATGAATCTGTCCTAAGCCTTAGTGGTTTATTCCACTGAGCCCTTTGTCTTCTCAACCACGCCACAGGTTAACTGGAGAAGCACAAAAACCCACCTGTATATTCATTAGGTAGACAGAACCAGGTACTTTAGAAACCTACTTTAAATCATTGCTCCAGGGCAGCCCAAGTGGCTCAGCAGTTTACTGCTGCCTTCAGCCCAGGGTGTGATCCTGGAGACCCAGAATTGAGTCCCATGGCGGGCCCCTGCATGGAGCCTGCTTGTGTCTCTGCCTCTCTCTCTCTCTCCTGTGTATTCTCATGAATAAATAAAATCTTTAAAAAAAAAAAATCATCACTCCAATATTTTTATACTCTGTGTAACACTGAAATAGTTATTTGAATTCTGTGTGCTTTAGTTTCTTCCTTTATAAAGTGACAAAATAATACCTTTGGTTTGCAGGATACTATGAAGAGTTATGAAAAATACTAGCACAGAGCTCGGCAAATAATGAGGTTCCAGTAAATAGTAGCAATCATTAATGCCATCTTAAAACATGGCACTATAACCACATTCTTCAGACTAGAGGAGTATTCTCAAGTGCGGTTCCATACAAACAAAATCATCCAGAAGTCCTTGTTGTTGTTTTTTTTAAATATAGACTTCTGAAACTCACCCTCACAAGACCCCGTGAATCAGAGTCATGTGGGAGAGACCCAGAAGACTGGAATAATAAGCAAGTACCCCACGGTCCTCCTCTGTATACCAAAGTTTGAGTAGCATTGGACTAGGGGTGTGGACCAAGGGCTTCTTGTAAGTGAAAACACTTGTATCAATGACAGCCAGGTAGTGCTGAACACTCCAACTTAATACTAACAATTTTCTGTTAATAAGAGGTAAATGAGTGCCACCTACTGCCTTATTTTAGAATGCAATGCTCAGACTGGTTCAATTCTTCTCTAGGTAATTGAATTTACTCTGAAAAATGAATCAATCCTCAACAAGATAACCAAGCAATAGAAAGCATTGTTGGAAGGAGACATGAAAACAGTCTTTATTTAACTAGAAGAAAACTTTCTCAGAGGGTTCTTGGAGTTCTAGATTAATGTATCTAATAAACTTCTGTAATTTCAAGTCACTGCTAAAGCAGTAAAGGAAAATATAATAATGTCTTGCCCACCGGCCTATGCCAACAGTGAAAGTAGAAACAGAACTACAGAATGCCCTAAAATACATGTAGCTATGCTCTCCTCCACCACCTCCTCCCCAGTCCCGAGAAGATCAAGTAAAACAAGAACTTATTCTGCATAAGAATAAGTGTTATTCTGTATAACTTATTCTGTATTTCTTATTCTGTAACATTCTACTCAAGTCCAGTATCAAAACTGCCACCTGCTTTTGGAAAGTTAACATTCCCTTCCAAAGGTATTCAAAAAAGCCTTCTGAATTGTAGTGTTACTGTTTAAAGCTGATTTCCCCTTCCAAGTTGCAAATGCACAAATATACCCAGAGGCTCAAAAAAGATGGGCAAAGCCTTATACATATTCATATAAAACAAGCAATTATACTTCATATTGCAATAACTCAATGACAAGTCATAAAAAGCATTTATCTTTAATCTGTTTGTTTTTAAGAAATAAATGGCAAAATATATACACTGTAGAGTCTGAATCCCCCATCACAGAGTGTGAATAATGGTCCGGTTGCGGAGCTCCTGAATATACTCTTTGGCATGGGTGACTGCTGTCTTCCGTGCCTCAGGTGGAGGCGGGGGGCCTTCCACCAACTTCACAAAGTAATGGCAATAAACCTTCTCCATGATCCCAAAGCGTCCTCTGCCATGGTATCGGATGCGTTTCAGGTACTGGCCTCGCCCTGAAGTCGATTCAGCTAGACAGGGAAGACAAAGAGAGTTACAGGAAATGATTACATCCACAAGACTATAGCTCAATCACCTGGGCAATTTTTGTCCTTTCCTTAACTGGATTCTAAGGCCACATGAGTTCATTTGGTGGTGTGAGGAGATTTGTCTCAAAATAGGTATCTCTTGAGTACTTATTAAGGACCTCTATCCTAGGTGTTGGATAAGAGTGAACAAGACTAGCAAGGGCCCTGCCTTCATGCAGCATTCTAGAGAAAGAAAATAAACATGATCATTCCAGTTAGTGACAAGTACAGTGAATAAAAACAGTGATGTGATAGGGATCCCTGGGTGGCGCAGCGGTTTAGCGCCTGTCTTTGGCCCAGGGCGCGATCCTGGAGACCCGGGATCGAATCCGTCGGGCTCCCGGTGCATGGAGCCTGCTTCTCCCTCTGCCTGTGTCTCTGCCTCTCTCTCTCTCTCTGTGACTATCATAAATAAATTTAAAAAATAAATAAATAAATAAATAAAAAAACAGTGATGTGATAGAGACTGATGGGGTGCTGGGGGCAACTTCAGACTGGACGGTGTCAAGAGGCATCATTGAGGAAGAGATATTTGATCCAAGACCAGAATGAATCATCTATGCAAATATCTAGGGGCACGGTACTCCAAGGAGAGGTAAAAGCAAGTGCAAAGACCCAATGGTGGGAATGTGCTTGGCTTGTTTTATTTTTTATTTAAATTCAACTTAACATATACTGTTATCACTGGTTTCAGAGGTAGAATTTAGTGATTCATCAGTTGCATATAACACCCAGTGCTCATTACATCACATGCCCTCCTTAATGCCCATCCCCTAGTTACCCCATCTCCTACTAACCTCCCCTCCAATGACCCTCAGCTTGCTCTCTAGAGTTAAGAGTCTCTTATGGACTGTTACCCTCCCTGTTTTCATCTTATTTTTCCTTCTCTTCCCCTATGTTCATCTGTTTTGTTTCTTAAATTACACATGAGTGAAATCATATGGGATTAGTCTTTCTCTGATTTGTTTTGTTTAGCATGATACACTCTAGTTCCATTATGTCATTGCAAATAGTAAGATTTCAATTTTTTGATGGCTGATTAATATGTGTAATGTGTGTATGTGTGTGTGTGTACACCACATCTTCTTTATCCATTTATCTATCAATGGACATCTGGGCTTTTTCTATATTTTGGCTATTGTGGACATTGCTTCTATAAACAATGGGGTACATGTGCCCCTTCGGACCATTACATTCGTAACTTTGGGGTAAACACCTAGTAGTGCAATTCTTAGGTCATAGGGCAGTTCTATTTTCAACTTTTCAACCTCCATACTGCTTTCCAGAGTGGCTGCACCACCTTACATTCCCATGAAGAGTGTAAGAGGGTTCCCCTTTCTCTGCATCCTCACCATCTGTTGTTTCCTGACTTGTTAATTTTAGCCGTTCTGATCAGTGTGCTGGCTTGTTTTAGAAACAGAAAAAAGATCAGCCTGCTGAAGCACAGTAAACAAGGCAAAAAGTAGTACAAACAGGGAAGGAGACCAGTGGTGAAGGCACCGTTACTGAGAGTCCTGAAGGCCGAAGTAAAGAATTTTCATTTCATTCTAACTGTGGTGAGAAGCCCCTGGAACCAAAGATTCCTAAATGCTGGTCCTCTGGTACATCAGACTAACCCACGGAACATATTTTAAATGCAGATGCCAAGACTCCATCTCTGGAGATTCTAATTTACTATATTGGGGTGGGTCTTGGAAATTACATTCTGAACCAACACCAATCCCCCTCCCCCAGTAATTCTGTTTTGTGGTCAATTTTAGGAACTCCCACATCACAAGAGCTCCCTCTTCTCCCCTCCCTAATTTTTTGCACGTCAATGTCTGACTTTGTAAATTTAAAGAAATTTTTCAAATACTAGTTAAGAAGAAATCTTTTCACCAGTTTTTACCCACAGTAAATCAGAGGAGTAACCACTTTCTACTATTTTCTGAATTTTAGTCAGTTACTCCTTGAGTTAATTTAATAAGCCCTTTAAAAAGCCAAAACCTTGGGACACCTGGGTAGCTCAGTGGTTGAGTGCCTCCATTCAGCCCAGCACGTGATCCTGGAGTCCTGGGATTGAGTCCCACATCGGGCTCCCTACACAGAGCCTGCTTCTCTCTCTGCCTATGTCTCTGCCTCTCTCTTTCATGAATGAATAAAATCTTTTTAAAATTTAATTTAATTTAATTTAAATAAATAAATAAAAAGCCAAAACCTATGGGTGGGGGATGGGATAACTGGTTGATGGGAAATGAGGAGGGCAATTGATGGGATGAGCACTGGGTGTTTGTTATACTATATGTTGGCAAATTGAATTTAAATTTTTAAAAAATGTAAAAAAATAAATACATTTTTTTTAAAAGCCAAAACCTACAGAAGACATATCAAATTAATCCACTTCAATACTCACCCTTCTTACTGCATTCTTACTGTGACGTAACTTTATAAATATAAGGACTGCATCAAAGTATACCGCGGACAACCCTCTAACTACAGTCCTCTCATGAAATGAGTTTCAGCATAAACATCCTAGCTTGGCCAGAGAGAAAGTGAAGGATGAAAGTGATTAAGAAAACTGCCTAGGGCCTCCGGGAGATAAGGAAAGAACTACTGTCCTTATACCAACTTCATCATTGGGCACTAAAGAAATGTGTTTAAGATTTCCAAAGAGAAAGCCAAATTACACAAATCACTTTAGAATGAAGTACCACTAATTCCTCTAGATCCATCTGTCAGGAGGAAACCTACAAATAAACACAATGACACTAGGAAAAGTGGAGAAATCTTCTAAAAGGCATTTTACAAACACAGTGGCTGCTTCTATCCAAAACTGCAACTCTATTCCACTTGAGCACCCATTTCCAAATACTTTGAGGAAAAGGAACACTACTCCAGTGAAAACAGTATCTGAATTAGCTAACTATGCCGTACTACATAACCTATCCAAGCACAATGATCTGCCTCTCAGGGTCAATGTTAACTACCATTTTCCATCTCCCCCAAACACGTAAGAGCAAATGTCAATATCTGCCAAATGCTAGTCATGATTTCATCCTAAAGCCATAAAATACCATCTGCCTATCTTGTGGCACATAATACCACATTTTTTATGTCAAAACAAAAACATTAATTATTCTGAAACACCAGAATTCTTTAATACACTGTAATGGGAATATGCAACATAGCCACTATGAGGTTTGAATGAAATCAGGACTTAGAGGATTATAGATTCCAAACTGGTTTCTGGTCTCTCCTCCTCAGTCTCTCACACTAATTCTGTATGTTAGGGATTTTAACTGCTTTTGTATAGAATCATCTGTTCTAATTGAAATACGAGTAGGGAGAGATCCAAAACTGTCCCATTCATTCACTCACAAACTATATCTGAGTTCCTGTGAGGTGCCAGGCTCCATCCTGGGCTCCAAGGCTGCAGCAGTGACCCAGATATCAAGGAGCTCTTCTGTTTGCCCTATGCCTCACCCTTGGAGACCCCACAGCACAATCTCAAAACCATTGCTTTATAGTTAATAGTCTTAAAACACTGCCTTAATAACATAAATCTCTTACCCCAAAACTTCCTGTGGTTCCTCTTCAATATGAAAACCAAATTCCACAGCCCGTCCTGTTCAGCCCTCTGGATCTAGGCCCAATCCACCCTTTCAGTTTTATCTGCTCAAGGTCAACTCTCTGCTTCCTTCAACTATTTCACTCACTGGACCACACAATCACTGCTCATTCCAACCTATGTGCCCTAGCTCATGTGGTTACTCCACTCTGAAAACCTTTCTTCCTGGACACTCTTTTGGATACCCAGACACCTATCTTCAAAAGCCAAATTGTTCTAGAAAAATTACATGACTTTTCTAACCAATACTAACATCCTCTTCTCTATTCCTATTTACACATATTACTCTTTTTGGTCCCAAACTATATACTATCTTGTATAAGTGTTCACGTTTAACCTGTAAAAGTCATTTCCTCAACCAATTAGGTCTTTTGTATTGCCCCCAAAGTTTACGTTCAACAAGGAACAGAAATGATTTTGAAATACAACCTCTACTAATTAATATCATTTTCTTCCAATATAGCTACCTGGTAAATTTGCTCAAATTCTAAAATAAGTTTCAAAGTTTTCCAAGTACATACAGTATTAATAATGTATATGGTTTGTTCCCACTCAGAAAAAAACAATTTATGTATATTTCTAAAGGACTACTGCTGTCAAAGAACAAAACTATGTGTGCTAAATGTTTTACATTGCTTTAATAAGATATACCATCCCTAACTACGTGGGCAGTATGCACATGGAAGGTACTCAAATACTTTCTGAATCAAAGAAAAAACATTAAGATATCTCAAAAATGAGAACAGTGTAAAGTATGCCCAAGATGGTGCTCATCTAAAGATGATACCCAACAGGTATGAAGAATATTAAAAATATTGTCAATATTTCCTATTACTGGTATTTAGGGAAATGTGAATCCTGATATTTTAAAATTGGAAACCCTCTTCTCTCTTCATCACTCTTAGCCCAGAAGACTGATTTACAAAGTCAGTCAATCACATTCTCTAAAGTGAATCACTTTAGATGCCATGAATCACTAAGCAGTGACATTTTATTAGTCCATGTCCACTTGTTAAGGTCTATTCACAGTGCCATTAGTCATCATTATAAGTTTGAAAAGGAAATGAATTTTCAAAATCTGTGGTCATGCAACACCAGGTATTAGCTTTAGACTGATGACAGGCATTTGAAGGAATTACCTTATAATGAGAACATATGCTACCAAAAAAAGTACTTCCCTTGAAATGCCCATACTTATGTAAGAGACTGAGGAGCCACTGCTGGGCCAAAATTGTAGCCAACATGTGACTAGTCTTTCAAAACTCTAAAAGACATTAATCTATGGAATGAAATGTCTAGTCTAGGTCTTTTCCATGAATACAAGGAGGAAAAGGAGTTTCTCATATTTTATAGGTAAGAATCACTGGGATATTTATTAAACAGCTCCCCAGGCCTCTCCCTTGAGGTTTCAGATCCAGTGGGTCTGTGGTGGGTTCTGGGAATCTGTATTTTTAATAATCTCAAATGATTATCAGGAAACTTTGGTTTTGTTTTTTGTTTTTTTTAAGATTTTATTTATTTATTCATGAGAAACACAGAGAGAGGCAGACACACAGGCAGAGAGAGAAGCAGGCTCCATGCAGGGAGCCTGATGTGGGACTCGATCCCGGGACCCCAGGATCAGGCCCTGGGCAGAAAATAGACGCTCAACCACTGAGCCATCCAGGCACCCCATATCAGGGAACTTTGGCAAATACAGGGATAAATGTCTGACATGTGATGGTAAGATACTTCATCTTCCTGAGGGTATTCATCTTTTTTTTACTCTTCATAAAAGAATTTGGCAGCAAAATATTTAGCAAATGAGCTTTTATAATCATAAGACAAATCCAAACTTATTAGCCCTACTCAAGAAAAGAGATTTTTACACAGAACTGGATGAAAAAAGGGTGCAGGTGCAGTAGAGATTTTTCAGCAGAAATGTGCATAAGGATTGGTTAATTTTATTTTTGCTCAATGGCAACATTGGACTTTGCTCCTTCATTTGGGAAGACAGGATAAAGCTCCTCACCCGTTCTCACTTTACTAAAATTACTGAAAAGGATTTAAAGACAAATTCTATTTCATTTGTATCTGAATTCCATTACAAAGTTTTGTCTGTCAGCTAAGAAAATCCTATTCTTATGAAAATGAATAAAATTAATTAAATTGGATTTGATATTCAGTCTTAAAAAAAGGAAAGGTCACCAAGAGGTTTAAAGCAAATGGTCTTGTTCTTCATCTACTTTATCTCTTCCAATGATTCTGGGCCCTCCCAGCATTATTTATTCATACTTCTCTCAGAAGAAAAAGCTTATGAGTAACTACTATGGCCCTGCATCTTCTGAGATACCATTTTGATTTCTCTCTGCATCTATGCATGTATCAGAATATAATCAGTTATACAAGATTCAGCTTTAAAATAAGATATTTCAATTGAAAATCATAACTCATTTGAATTTCAGGAGTAGGTGTGGCTGCCAGCATCAATTCCAGGTGAGCTGAGGTAGGATTTTAACTTAACCAAAATAAGTATCTCCAGTTAGGACTGAAGTGATATGATAAAGTAGAATTTGGATGATTTGTTTTTACTCTAATTGTTGAAAAATCATAATGCACAACTGATTTCTCCCATAATGATTTGGCCTCTTCTCTATTTGGAAAGCAGCAGTCCCCTGTATCATGAGTTTAAAAGATCTTCAGTTCTTCTCATACATAGGTTTGGCAGATTGAGAAAATTTTGCTTCGACATCAACATCTTTGTTTGATTACAAAACTGCTGAGGTTAGGAGTAATTGCTGCTGAAGTGAAAGGAAAACAGTAACTCCACCTACCGTTCCACTTGACTGTGGTGTTGGGAGGGGGTAAGGGAGGTTTGTAATAAGCGTTGATCTCTTTCTAGAAAAAAAAAATCCTTTACATTTATACGGAGCATCATGCTTCCCAAAGCATTTTCACTTACATTAATTTAATTTGATATAGAACAAGCATAGAAAACCTGAGATAATGCTTCAGAATGTAATAACAAAGGGAAACAAACACATCTGGGTCATCTGCGTCTTGGCTTTTACCACTCAACAGATTTTCCATTCTGGTAATTGGAAGGTTAAATTCGGACACCTTTATGGATTAGGCACCTGGCTTGGCACATTATAAATAGATTTTTTTTAAAGTCAACATGTGATTCTTCATTTACCTCCTTCATTTTAAAAAAATCAGTTCTGTTCCCTCTTAGTTTTATTGTGATTAAAGGACTACTCCAAGTACCATCATTTTGGTATCCATTATTAAATAATTATTAGCAATAGGTTCCATGATCTCACTTGCATTACAGAACAGGTAACAATAAAGCAGTGAGGTTATTACCATTTATAACAGATTAACATTAGCATGCTGAAGGCAGAAGAATAAGCTATTATCAGCAATTTTCACTGGCAAACCCAGTCTTAAGTAGTTAGATATCAAAGACTATTGTTAGATAATGAACTTGGCATCACTATTGGAAGACATTTTCCAATGCTAAGAATATTAAATATCTTACCTATATATAAATTGGATCTGAATTCCACATTGTGGTCTCTCACTGCCATATCTTGTGCTTCTAAGAGAATCTTAAACAAAGAAAAGACAGGCATTGATATGGCTGACCCTGAGCTAAAACAGAATGAAATATCTCATTTCTTGTTATCACTACAACAGCTAATCACATGCCTCTGTTTTATAGTTAATTTTTAAAAGAGAACATTAAATGATAACAGTACTGAGGGGAAGGGATGCACTGAGCTTTCTTCCCTCAGACAAGAACTGCAAATGCAGGCAACATGGCTCATCCTGCTAACTGTACAATGGGATATATGAGCTGTAAAAGAGGAAACAACAGGGCAGCCTGGGTGGCTCAGCGGTTTAGTGCCGCCTTCAGCCCAGGGCGTGATCCTGGAGACCCGGGATTGAGTCCCACGTCGGGTTCCCTGAATGGAGCCTGCTTCTCCCTCTGCCTGCGTCTCTGCCTCTCTCTCTCCTCTCTGTGTATGCTCATGAATAAATAAATAAAATCTAAAAAAAAAAAATAAAAAGAGGAAACAACACTAATAGTAACAGTACCCTTGATGATGAACATTATGTCTTTGAGTCAGAGACTCATTAAAAAGTTCAAGAGGCTTAAGAGCTAAATCTTACTGAAAAATTCTTAAACTCTGGATCCAAAATAACCATTAAACATCAAACAAGTAGAGAAAATCATACTTGAAAATTTGAATAATTATTAAATCTATTCTCTGTAGATATTTTGAATTAAGGTAACCTGCTCCAGAACACATTTTTAAAAACAGCACAATTGTCAAAATAACAGAAACCATGGAGAGCCTGGGTGTCTCAGCTGGGTAGGCATAAACTCTCAATTTCAGCTCAGGTATTGATCCCAGAGTCATGAGATCAAGCCCCACATCAGGCTCCGTGCTCAGCAGAGTCTGCTTGGGATTCTCTCTCCCTCTTTCTATCTCTGCCCCCTTCCCTTGCTTGCTCATGCACACACTCTCTCTCAAATAAATAAAATCTTTTAAGAAAAAGAAAAAAAAAAAAACAGATCTTTCATTCATTTAAAGATAAAGAATACAATACAAAGTTGAGTACACAAAAGATACTTAGTAACTGCATTCTGAACTAAATTAAATATAGGCATTACAATGGAACCTCTTCAAGCCTGAACCCATCAATCTCAACTAGTGAACTACTAAACTAAAAATATCTGGCTTTAAGGGAGAATTAACTGAAATGTAGAAAATACTACTGATATCCCCAGATGTCCTCAACCCAGCTTTTTGAAAAGGACATCATGTATCCACATCAAGGAAGATAGGAAGTGTAGGGACATGGTTTAGGGGAGAAATGGATTTCAGGTACTGCACAGGAAAGGGAACCATGGTTGTAAATAAGAGTGAGAGAGGAGCACATGGAGGAATGAACAAGAATGTTTCCCCATAACCACTGGCTTGGAAAACAAGAGGGGCTGAATTTCGTGACTTCTTACAAGCCGTGGGGGGCTTAAAGCCTGGAGTTTTAATGGTCAGCAGGCATGGCATGATAGGGATAGACCCCACGGGGGAACTGCACTACTCTTGGAGAGAAGGCAGGCAAACATCCCAGGGGCAGGCATCATGGAAATAGTGATTGGAAGAGCACCTAGGACCTCCAGTGGGAAGATCATTCGCTCTTCTCCGAGCACTTCCTTGAGAAGCAGTGTTCATAGAGACCTCTGGAAACAAAGGAGATGGCTGGCACCATTTCCTTCCCTACCCCTCAGCATGAACTCAGAGACACCTGAGGGTTTGAAACAGCTCAGCACTAGCACTGGCTGCCTAATTTGCTTCCATCAAGCCCCAATCTGCTGTGCTCTGGTGGGACTGCCCCTCTCAGTCAAGCTTGCCTCAGACCCACCCTGGCAGGCCCTTCCCCCAGAAGACCAGCACAAACCCCTGCCCATACCATGTCTCCTGACCAGAGAGTTTTGCAGGGCCTTAGTTCCAGCAGAGGTGGTAACAGGTCTCATTTCACAAGCAGACCAGAGCATATCTAATTAGAACTTGCCACATTCAAGCAAGGGATGAAATATGGCCCACAAAAGAAAAGGAGAGGCTCTGCAGGTGACTCAAAGGACAGAACAGCCAGAACGCAACAGCAGAGTACACAAACCACACAGACACTTCCTGAAGTACTAGGCCCTGGGCACTACATGGTCTCTTCTTTATAAGGCCAATACTTTCAGGAACAGGAGACATAACTGGCTTTTCTAACACAGAAGAAGGCAGAGACTTACATAGAATGCCAAGATGGAGGAATTTATTCCAAATAAAAGACCAAGATAAGGCCATGGATAGAGATCTAAACAAAGCAGATATAAGTAACATGCCTGATGAAGAATTTAAAGCAATGATTATAAGACACTCACTGCACCTCAGAAAAGAATGGAACACATCAGTGACAGCCTTAGCACAGAGATAGAAGAATTAAAAAAAAAAAAATCAGAGATGAAGATACAATAAAAGAGATTGGAAATAGGCCTGATCCAATCAACAGCATGCTGGAAGAAGAAAAGGAACAAATTAGTGACCTAGAAGACAAAATAATGAAAAATAATGAACCTGAACAAAAGAGAGAAAGAGTAATTATGGAACACAAGAATTGAGTTAGGGAACTCAGTGACTCCATCAAACATAACAACATTCGTGTTATAGGAGTCCAAGAAGAGAGAGAAGAGGGGGAAGAAAATTTATTTCCAGAAACAATAGCAGAAAACTTCCCTAATCTGGGGAAGGAAACAGACATCTAGACCCAGGAAGCACTGAGAACTCCCATCAAAATCAACAAAAGCAGGTCAACACCAACACATATTATATTTAAATTTGGAAAATATAGTGAAAAGTAAAAAATTTCAAAAGCAGCAAGACAAAAAAGTCCTTTACTTACAAGGAAAAACCCATAAGGCTAGCTGAGATTTCTCAACAGAAACTTGGCAAGTCAGAAGGGAATGACATGGTATGTTTATTGTGCTGCATAAGAAAAATCTGTAGCCAAGAATACCTATCCAGCAAGGCTATAATTCAAAATAGGAGAGGTAGAGTTTTGCAGACAAACAAAAACTAAAGGAATTCATGACCACTAAACCAGCCCTGCAGGAAATATTAAAGGGAACTCTTTGAGCACAAAGGAGAGATCAGAAGTGACAAAGACAAGAAAGGATCAGAGAAAATCTCCAGAAACAACAAAACAAGTAGTAAAATTACAATAAATATATATCTATCAATAATTACTTTAAAAAATAATTACAAAACAACACCCATCTACATGCTGCCTATATGAGACCCATTTTAGTCCTAAAGATATCTGCAGTTGAAAGTGAGAGGTGGAAAAACATTCATCACACAAATGAATCTCAAAAGAAAGCCATAGTAACAATACTTTTATCAGGCAAACTGGACTTTAAAACAAAGACTGTTAAAAAAAAAAGACGAGGGTATTATATAATCATTAAGGGGATAAGAAGCTATAACAATAAGAAGCTATAACAATTGTAATTATTTATGCACCCAACATGGGAGTACCCATATATACAAAACAATTAATAACTAACATAAAGGAACTAAAGGATAATATTACAGTAACAATAGGGGACTTTAAATCCCTCTTAACAATAGACAGATCATTTAAACTGAAAATCAACAAGGGAACAATGGCCTTGAATGACACACTAGAACAGATGGATTTAACAGACATATTCAGAACACTACATCTTAAAGCACAGAATATATATTGTTTTCAAATACACATGGAATATTCTCCAGAATAGATCATATATTATGTCACAAAACATATCTCAACAAACACAATAAAACTGAAATCCCACCATGCACCTTTTCTAAAGACTATAACCACAAGAAAAAAATTTGGAAACACCACAAATACAGGGAGGCTAAACAACATGGCTCCTAAACAGTGAATAGGTCAACCAGGAAATCAAAGAAGAAATTTTTAAAAACAGGAAAAGAAATGAAAACACAACAGTCCAAAACCTTTGGGATGCAGCAAAAGCAGTCCTAAGAGGGAAGTACATAGCAATATAGGCCTACCTCAAGGAAGAAAAAACTCAATAAACAATTTAATCTTATACCTAAAGGAGCTAGAAAAAGAACAAACAAAGCCTAGAGCCAACAGAAGGAAGTAAATAAGATTAGAGCAGAAATAAATGATATACAAACTTTAAAAACAATAGAACCGATCAAAGAAACCAGGAGCTGGCTCTCTGAAAAAATTAATAAAATTGATATACCTAAAAAAAAACAAAACAAAACAAAACAAAAAAAAACATACCATGTGCCTAGAATTAAGTCAGCTTGAGTACCAATTAGCATATTTGTATGTAGTGACTTAGCTACATTCAGAGCTAGAAGGGTCTTTAGAAATCATTTAATCCAATTCCATCCAGTTTACAAATAAGAAAAATGGTACCAGACAGGTTAAGTGTTTTACCCATCATCACAATAGAAACTGTCACAGAAAAGATTAGATTCTAAGTCTCCTGAATCCCGGGTAAGTGCTCTTTCCAACTCGATTAGTTATAAAATCATAAGCTCTCAATTGTGGAATTAACCAAAAAAACAGCAGTCACCAAAAACAAACAAAAAAAAAACAAATCAATCTTCTAAAAAAATCATATCAAGTCCCAAATCATTAAAACAAAGATTTATCACTTCATAGACAAATAGTAAAAAAAATGAATAAATGTCTGGTGCCAATAAAAGCATCTCCAGAGAAAAAATATACTTAAGACTATAACATTCCTAAGGTATAAGGAGGACATTAATAAAACTGAATGCCTTAAATCTGTACTATATGAACTATGTACTTACAGCAGGGAACTCAGGATTTAGGCTGAGCTTACTAACACCAGCAAAACAGCTATGCACTCCCTCCCTACAAATCTTAGTTTACCTCTTTAATTATTTGGGCCCCCTTTTTGTCACTGAATTCCAACTGAGCCAAAGCCTGGTCAATGGACATTCCTCGTATCTAGAATTAAAGGGTAACAGATAAGAGAAGATAAATTAGTTTACAAAGTCAATGTTCCCTTTTCAGTGAAAAGCAAAAGCCTTACATAATACAAATAACTTCTAAAAATAGCTAACTAGTTATATGTCAATTACATCTCAATAAAACTGGGGGAGGGGCTCTGACTTAAAAATAGCTAACGTAGGCAGAGAAGAAAAGTTTGAGAACAGATGCAACCCTTTTTAAGTCAAAATCAAACTTAAATGTTTTAACCATAAAACTGAGAACCGAGATTATAAATGTTTTAGTAATATTGAGAGCAGACATGAGAGAACACAGGGTGGCGAGCATCACACTAGGTATGAAAGACCATCTTTTTTGCAGGATAAGTGTATTATATGTTTATATCTGGGGCTTTGTCTTCTCTCATAGATAAATTTCATTCTCCTGGGGAAAATCTTAAAAAGCAATGGTTTTGAAATTTGAATCAACTTTATTTTTTTGAATCAATTTTTAAGATAAATAAGCTTGTTTCCTACATTCTCTCAGAGTACAGATTCCTGATGCTTTTGTTCTTAATATCCATGTATCCAATGTGATTTAGTTCCTCAGAAAAAAGGTAAAAATTAAGCAGAATCACTCATTTCTGAGCAAATCATTCGTGTATTACCTAACAACTGTCTGAAACTGTAATTATATTCCTCACTTTCTGGAAAAATCAGGGTGATTTTTTTCAATTTTTCAAATTGCAGAGGAAAATTCAAATTGTGGGGGAAATTTCAAATACTTCTTTTCCTAAGTATTATATGGTAATGTCATTTTAGCTTACCAATTTTGCCAAATACCACATCTTGTCTTTGCTGTATTTTATTTGCCTTCGACAATGGTAGATTTCCTTACAAATAGGGAAAAGGAAAAACAAGTTAGCAAATTGATCAAAATAATAACATACACTGTTAATAAAGCTTTAACTTTTTATGCCTAATGAAAATGTTGCCACAAGAAATAATGACATTATTAAGAATTTGGAGATTTTTTTCTCTACATACACTAAGTTGTATTTTTCCAGTCTCACTATGTTAAAAAGATCATTAAGACAGTAACAGAAACTACGAATGGCCACATCGTGCCAATATTTGTAACATTTCTATCCAAAGGAATAGTAAAAGATCTAAATGAAAACATTTAGCTGGCTAAAGAAACAAAAGAAAAGGTACAATAAGAAAAAAAAGTTTCCTGTTATTGGAGAGAATAAGAGAATAGGGTGAAATGGGACAAAATAACAGATTTCACAGGATATTCTAAGTGTCTGGTCAAGAGCAAGAGCAAAGGTCCTAGACTCAGACTGCCTGGGTCTGAATTCTAGTTCTACTCTCTACAAGCTACAGAACCCAAGCTCTTTTACCTCTCTGCCCAAGCTTCCTCTTTTTTTAAATGAAGATAATAGTACCAGCCTCATAAAAATATAGTAAGAATTAAAGAAAATAATCTATGCAAAGAAAGCATTTTGCAGTGCCTAGTACCTGGTAAGATCTTAGTAAATATCAGTTTTTATTATCTTCTCTTTAGAGTAGTAAATATATCCCATTTAAATGTTTAATCAATCATCCATTACATAATTTACAGTTCACAAAGTACTTTCTAAACCCATTATTTCATTTGACCTAACTCTATGAGTTGGGAGAAAAAACACTTTACAATCCTTTTACAGGGGTGCCTGGATGGCTCAGGTGGTAAAGCATCATACTCTTGGTTTTGGCTCTGATCATGATCTCAGGATCATGGGATTGAGCCCTGAATTGAGCTCCCTTCTCAGTGTGGAGTCTGCTTGAGATTCTCTCTCTCTCCCTGCTCTCCCCTCCGACTCACTCACTCTCTTTCTCTCAAATAAATAAAATTTTTTAAAAGAATAATCCTTTCCCTGGTAAAAACCAGGAAAAAAAAATCAGACAAATCAAGTGACTTAGCCAAGATTGCAAAGCTTGTGAGAGACAAAGCTGGAAGTCAAAGTGCCATACAGAGAAGTATATGAAGTGCCTAACACAATGTCTGGTAAGTGTATCTTTAAAGTTCCCCTATGACTGTAAAACCCAACTTCTTTCCACTACTACACCATATTGCTCCTTTAAAATAATTAGAAAACATTTGTCAAGGCAAACAATAGCAAGGGAGACTTCAGAACTTGCTAACATTCTGACTTCTGCTGGAAATTTTCAAATGCCTGAGAAACAGCAGAGTTTTCCCAAGGGGCCATCTTTTAATATGTAGCAGATTTCATTTCAGTTCCAATAGAAGCTGACAGACTGAAAACTGTAGCAATAGCCTAATTACATTTTCAGCAATGAAGTGTCCAGGGGAGCACTGGAGAGGAAAGAAGAACTGTCATGACTGATAATATTCATCTGTGAAAATTAATACACTCAATAAAATCTTTTGTGTAAGAAACCCTTCAATTCTTGGTTTCTCATAGTGGGCTATCTCCAAACCTGAATTGTATATGATTATCTTCAAATTTTGTAACAAAGATATTGTACTCCTGGCAAGAGCATGGGGAAAAAAGGAATCAAGTATTTAACAAAAAAGAAAAGTTATTCAATCATTTTCTTTTAAAACAAAAAGCTCAACATTTCCTTTAGGCAGGTGCAATGTCTAAAGGCATTTTCTAAACACAAGCCAGACAAACCTATCATTGCAAATAGATAAAGTGGCAAAGAGAGATCAGAAGGCTCAGTTAAATGTCACTATTAACCAACCTATACAGTAAATTAGATAAAGTTAGGATCTAATGTGCAAGATAGTTATTCAAATGAAATGAAAGCCTAAGTTGCAAAATGTCTAAACCACTAACTTCCAAAGAAACTAATTTATTTTGCATATAACTAAACAGTAAAAAAAAATTGTCTGGGATCCCTGGATGGCTCAGTGGTTTAGCACTTGCCTTTGGCCCAGGGCGTGATCCTGGGGTCCCAGGATCGATTCCAGCATCAGGCTCCCTGCCTTGAGCCTGCTTCTCCCTCTGCCTGTGTCCCTGCCACTCTCTCTGTGTCTTTCATGAATAAATAAATAAAATCGTTAAAAAAAAAAAAATTATGACCAAATGGGGCACATGGGTGGCTCTCAAGCATCCAACTCTTGATTTTGACTCAAGTCATTATCTCAGGGTCATCGAAATTGAGTCCTGCATTGGGCTCTGTGCTGGGCATAGAGCCTGCTTGAGATTCTCTCTCTCCTTTTCTCTCTGCCCCTCTCCCCTAATTTTCCTCCCCATCCATGCACACTCTCACTCAAAAAAAAAAAAAAAAAAAAAAAAAAAGAAGTGTTGCCTAATAAAAGTCCAAACTAGAGCTTTCCAGGATGCACACAATGATTTCTAAGTATGACTTATCAGTATGTCAATTAATCCATAAATTAAAAACATCCTCTTATAGAAATGGGTGTTCAAATAGTTTTAATATAGTCTCACTATATTTTTAGTTTATTTAATATAGCTTTCTTCACAGATAGTGCAAAAGTAAACTCAAGACCAAATTAACAAGGCCTATTATGTAGAAAACCATTTAATTTTTTTCTGGCTCATTTTCTTTACCCTGATGTAGCCATAAGTAAGATAAAGTCTACAGGAGTATACGCTATTTGGAAATTGATGTTAGCTAAATTAGAAAAAGTCTTAAAAATAATAGGAATGGCCTAAATGTGCCTAAATTGGTGACATGCATTTTAATTTATTGCTATAGGATTTATTCACTACTGATCCACTACTATTTAACTTCATATTTCAGGGACGCCTGGGTGGCTCAGCGGTTGAGCACCTGCCCCTGGCTCAGGGCATGATCCATGGTCTCAGGATAGAGTTCCACATAGGGCTCCCTGCATGGAGCCTGCTTCTCTTTCTGCCTACATCTCTGCCTTTCTCTGTGTCTTTCATGAATAAATAAATAAAATCTTAAAAAAAAAAAACTTCATATTTCAATGCTGAATATCAGAATGAGAACAGTAAATATTATTTGACTCCCTTTTATTTTTTTTCTAAGATTTTATTTATCCGTTTATTTGAGAGAGAGACAGAGTGCACAAGAGAGAGAGCGAGTATGAGGCTGGGGAGGTAGGAGGAACAGAGGAAGAGAGACTGTTAGCTGACACAAGGCTTGATCTCACGTCCCTGAGATCATGACCTGAGCCAAAACCAAGAGTTGGACGCCTGACTGAGCCACCCAGGTGTCCCTATCTGACCTCCTTTTAAATTAGGGATAAAACTAGTTTTTAAAATGTTTGCAGTTAGCAGATTGGCAAGTACAAGGTCACACTGCTGCACATAATGACAGTATAAGAACTATGTGGCTAGGTATGCAAACTACTCCATTATTAAGCTAGGTATTTAATGAAGGACATTAATATTTCACTCATAACAGGTACAAACGCACCACTGTCAATTTACTAAACACTATTTAGAGTCGGAAAATGTTATTTTCTAAAAGTCATAATTTGTTCCCAAGAGGATTACTCAAACAAAATCTGTGATCTACTTGTTAACTACTTGAATTTTGCCATTTGGGATATATCTTAAAGTGCATTTAGTTTAATGCCAAAAAGACTAGTACCATGAAATACAAATTTTTTCTTTTAGATTCTGGACCTGACAAATGTCATGATGTCTTTCTCAATTAACATCTAGGTTCGGGGCAGCCCAAGTGGCTCAGCAGTTTAGCGCCGCCTTCAGCCCAGGGTGTGATCCTGGAGACCTGGGATCAAGTCCCACATCGGGCTCCCTGCATGGATCCTGCTTTTCCCTCTGCCTGTGTCTCTGCCTCTCCCTCTCTGTCTCTCATGAATAAATAAAATCTTTAAAAAAAAATCTAAATTCAAAGAGCTCAACAAAGCTCATTAATAATAGGAAATTTTTTATTTATGATATTCATAAAAATATGTCACTCCTCCTAAACATTGTTAATTATAAAATTAGCACAGATTCTGCCACAAATCTAACTTTTAAGTTCTGATGGTAAGATAAAATATGGAAGTTAGAAAGTTATACACTTGAACTATTAGCATCTTTTTCTCTTTTATTCCCCAAAGAAGTGGGAGCTCTCTAAATCAACAAATTAACTCCTCTAAGAAAAAAAAGAAAACATAAAACTGTCCTAACTCAGACCAATACTTGGCAACTGAATCCTAATGAAAGGCAAGCTGTCAAATTCCTATAAAAACTAAGCAAATAACATTACTTAGATGATACTGATTATACAGTAGCCTTAAATCCCAAAGGCCTTTAAAAGATGTTTTCTAAACTGAATGACTTATAATTAACACTACTGATTCTATTAATATTTATTAATTAATAATTCTATTTCTAAGCACTTACAGTTTATTTTCTTAAGGATTTAAATGTTACCATCTTGTTTATGCCGTCATTACTTGTCTAAGCTTTGTGACAGATACCTATGTATTCCACAGCAAATTCCCATTAAGCTGGAAATTAGTCTTGTATCTCAGGCTAGAACTCTCACAAGCAGTTTGGAGGATAAAAGAATTCCAAGCAGCTAAAGATGAGATAAAATTCAGTATCTCTGAAAGCAATCCAATGATTAAATTCAAACCTTAGTTCAAAGCTTTGTGAATTACAAACACAAAAAAAATCACAACTAAGTGTGTCTATGTTCAAATTTAAAATGTTGGCAAACCACACATATGATTTAAATATGGTTTACAGTTTAAGTCATTCTTGCCAACCCCTCGTGCTTCACTACCAAGAATGCATTAGCAAGCCTCTTAAGAGTCAAAAATCTGTCAGGATACCTCAAGTTATTAGCTTAGTTTTAGAGTTAAAGCTCCCAACAGAAGGCTAGGTCAAGGCAAACACATAAGTAAAACAGACAATCTTTTAAAACTACCAAGAAGGGTG
This sequence comes from Canis aureus, assembly GCF_053574225.1. Lineage (NCBI taxonomy): Eukaryota > Metazoa > Chordata > Mammalia > Carnivora > Canidae > Canis > Canis aureus. The sequence goes on from NC_135614.1 coordinate 56,713,732, forward strand.
ACAGGCAATGAGGAGGGCACTTGATGGGATGAGCACTGGATGTTATACTGTATGTTGGCAAACTGAACTTAAATTTTAAAAATGTAAAACAAAAAAAAACAAAAAAAACCCCTATCCACAACAAAAATAAATAAATAAAAATAAAACTACCAAGAAGATAAATGTAGAACAACTTCTGTATCGATCAAATGATCACACAAATTGAGGTATACTTTTTCCCTTCCTTCACATGGAACAGTAAATCAATGCTAGTCATGTAAGAGTAAAAGCTCTTTATCAAAATTAGGAGATTCTTTCTTTAAAAAAAAAATATTTGAGAGAGAGCACTCGTGCATGAGTGGGGAGGAGCAGAGGGAGAAGGAATATGAAGCAGACTCTGCACGGAGTGCAGAGTCCAATGCAGGGCTCATTCCCATGACCACGAAATCATGACTTGAGCCAAAACCAAAGTCAGATGCTCAACCAACTGAGCCACCCAGGTGCCCCAAGAGATTATTTCTACCCACAAACTTACTGCTGGTCTCCGAGGTTCTCCAGGCAACTGTGGAGGATAAACAATTTTATTCTTCTTTTCCCATTTTCGAGAAATGTCCAGAGACCCACTCGTGTGGATATATGACTGGGGTAAAACATTGTGAGATGAGAGAAGCCTATAAAACAAAAAACACTTAGAATTTTTTCCAGAGCTTATGTATCTCCTGAACCACATCAGCTCTATTTTGATCAAAATTATTTAAGGATTGCAAGTGTAGAGTCTAGATGTATTCATTAACAGAGAACAATTTTACATAAAATACCACAAAAATCTAGTTCACTGCAAAATAAGAATAAAAAGTTGATAACTAGCATAATCAAATAATAAACAGTAATTAACTCAAGATCTCTTGCCCTGACTGGCCAAAAAATACTAACTCTCTAATAGAAGTCAGCTTAGTCCTAAAATAGACTTAAAGAAGACACAATGGATCCCTGACCTGACCTGTAGAATTCCTCAATTTTGGTAAGCAGGCAAGACAAATCACAATATTTTGTAATCCCTAAGAAATTAATGGATAAAGGTGGCATTATTTGCCTCCTGAGGAAAGAACTCACTACCCACTGTCCATGAAGTAGTCTCTCTACAAAAAACAAACCTGAATTAATTAAGTTTCTAGATTCAATACAGGAAATACAGAGACAGGGGAACATGTTCAGCAATAGGAGATGGATGTGCTCAGCAAAATTCAAGCCGTACAAATTCTACAAGACAAACAGCCTTCAATAAACTACAACAGGAAAAAGAAAGAGCTGAATAAAGAACCTACTGATTAAGACTTAAGAGAAATATCAATTAATTTCAATATGTAGATTATTATAATTTTAAAAGTACAACAGTTATTTAACCATTGGAAATCTGAACATTAACTGGATATTGGTTACTTCTTAATGAGTTATATAGTTAAATATTTACTGATTAAATAGTATGCTATATGGGATTTGTTTCAAAATATGATAGAATAGGGGCCAATGATAAAACAAGACTGGCCATGAGTTATTGTTGAAGTTGGGTTCATGAGGGTTCATCACATTATCTACTTTTTTTATATCTAGGTATATCCAAATAACACACAAACTTGGTGTTTCCCTACTATAGAGAATATAGAGTCTAAACTCCTAGGAAGACACAAAAGGCCTTTTATAATCTAACTTGAAACTGGCCATCTTGGCTCATGTAACCTTATGGCCAGGCCACAGAGACATTCATTGTTCCCTGAACAAACCATCTATTTTCAGATCTTTATACTTTTGATTATATTGTTTCTTCCTTAATCATTGTCTCCTGAATGAAACACTTATCCTGTTTTAAGCTCTAGCTCAAATGTCACCTCAATGCAAGGCATCACTAGATCCCTTCTCCCAGACAACCATTCTCTCCACTATCTTTGTACTCTGTTCTTGCCAGCCATGGAGCAGTGAGTTGGAACTATGGTACTGTAAGGTGGCTGTAGAATGAGTTCCTGCAGTAAGTGTATAGATTTGAGCCTTCTGAGGGCAAGCATAACATCCTCTGTATTCCAGCACTAAGGACAATATCTGGCACATGGATACAGAGTAAATATTTAACCTAGACTTAAATATTCAAAGTTGTTGTAAATTGGCAGATGTTCACACAATTTATGCAACTGGATAATACATTTAGCAAGGCCTTTGTTTTTAATTTTAAAACCATTTAGACTAAAGGATTTTATTTTTTTTCATGTTTAACAATCTTTAATTCAAATGTGAAAGTTCAGTACAAGCCATTTGTAGGGCTTGGGACTTGTTCTTTTAAAAACAAGAATGGAGGAATGCGACAGAATGATTTTTCCACTTTTCTTCAGAAACTTTCAAGGAAAGGATAGATCATAGGGCCATAAAGATCCATTTAGTCATACCCACTTTCTCCCCTATCAATAGTCTTTCACCCATTCCATAATCTTAATACACATTCCTGAAGAAAGATTTACAGTTCAGCTTGCTTACATAACCATTTAAAAATACTTAGCACCAGCTTGCTTCCTATAATGCCAAACAAATCAAATCATGAAACTACTTCAATATGCATTTCTTCTTTTTAAAACAAGGGGGTACTTATTTTTAGAAAGCAATACTTAGCCTACAGATACATTTCCCAGAAATGGCATGTGCCATTCAAAGGCCTAGACACGCTCATGCTTTCAAAGTGGAATACCTAGCCTAATGTGCATAGAAGCATGAATGGCAAAGTTGAAGATCCATATTATAACTATTTTTTCTATGTATTTGAAGCACAGTAAAAAAAAAAATTGGTACACTTTGGAAATTCAGTGGCACAAGGTACACTGTCATAACTTGACACAGACATTATACAGTTAAAAAAAAAAAGGAAATAAGGGAAAAAATTCCCCTGTTTGAAACCCTGTATTACATAATTTTACCTGCCCAAACAGACCATTTACAAATATTAGGTCAATAAACTGCTAACATCCATAAAAAGATAGCTTTCTTACTAAAATGCAAGAATTTAAAAGATTGGTATCTAAACAAGAAAAGACAAAAACAAACTGGAATGAAAACCTAGATATCACATCTAAAATCGGGGCTTTTTGTTTGGGCCTTCATACTCTTCTCTCCCTCTACCATATCCTGCTGGAGTTCCAGGCCCCATTCCTCTAGGACCCTGTCCACCCACAGGTCCCGCACCTCCCTGCCCAAAGCGCTCAGTACGCATGTCGCTTCCCATCATGGAACCACTCATGGTTGCTGGCGGAACTCCAGGATTAGCTTCATAACCTATGCCACTGCCACCACCTAGAGGTGGAAATTTCTGGCCTCCTGAACCATAGGGATCTCCCATGTTCATTGCTCCTCCACCACCCATTCTCATGTCTCTTTCTCTTGGATCCACGTAGCCCATCCGGCTATAACTTTCCTCTCTTTGGCGTCTCATTTGTTCTTTCATCTCACGCTGCCGAATCATCTCTTCTTCCCTTCTACGCCGTTCTTCTTCTTGCCTTAGTTGCATTTCTTTACATTTCTGCATTTCTTGATTATGAAATTCTTCCATGCGTCTTAATTCTTCCTGGCATCTCATCAGATCTTGACGCAAAAGATTTGCCTGATCTTCCATTTCATTTTCCAATTTGTCTTTCGCATCTTTCATGTTTTTTTCAACTTGTTCCCTTTGCTGTTTTTCCATTTCATCCAGGGACTTCCATCGCTGAGAATATTCATACTCAAATGTGCCATGCTGGGCAACACGAGGAGGCGTTTCTCTCTCCTTTTGATACATTGGATTCTTCTGTGCAAGTTTTTCAGAAAGGCCATCTTCATCATCTAATTGTTCAAGTGGTTCCACAATGACTGGACGAGGCGTTGTTGTCAGTAAGAAAACACCTTCGCCGCATCTTTCAAATGCTTTTCTTGCCACTGGTTTAGAAGCAAATTCAACAATGCCTTTCCCTGTAGATCTCCCACGATCATCCACAATTACAACAGCCCTCTCAATAGGCCCAAAGTGGCTAAAGGCTTCTTCCAACACTTCGTTGGAAACATAAGGTGAAAGATTTCGCGCCGACAGGGTAGCAGCATGTGTGGCAAAGCGAACCCGAAGCTGCCTACCCCTCATGGGTGTATCATCGAGTTCAGGTTTGGCAATTTCAGCCAGTGCCCTAGATTCAAGTTTAATAAACCCAAATCCTTTGCCTTTGTTGATAAAAACTTCTCCTGGTTCTCCGAATTTAGCAGAGTCTTTTGAATTCATCCTCCATGATGTCCGCAGGTAGAGTCCCGAGAAACAACCAGCAGCGCCGCGTGTAGGTTTTCTCTCCGGGCCTCCTCAGGAGAGACAAGTTGGCTTTGAACCCCTCCGAGTCGGACATCTTCTCCTCGCTGCGGCCGCCGGGCGGGGCCCCCGGTGCTGCTGCTGCTGGAAGGGCGGGCGGGGCTGCGGCCCTCCGCGCTGCGCGGCTCCCCACCCCCCCCCCTCCCCCGCCCCGGCGGCTTGGGGCGGCCGCAGGGGGTACTCAGGCACGCCCGGCAATGCCGCCTTTCGGGCCTCCGGGGCCTGGGCCCTGTTTAGGCCCCGGGCGCGGGCCCCCTGCGGGCGGAGGCGGCGGCCGCCGGCCTGGGGCGGGGTGGTGGGGACCCCGCTGCTCGGCGGCGCGGGCGGGGGCGCCCCAGGCGGCGCCGAGGTGACCGGTGACCGCGGGCGGCGGGGGCGGGGTGGGGCCCGGGCCCGCAGGGGCCCCCGAGGTCGGAGGAGTCGCGGGCGGTGCCGAGCCGGAGGCGGGGGGCGCTGCCCACTCCCGGAGGCAGGCCGGGCCGGGCCCCTGAGGACCCACAGGCTTGGACGAGTCCTGCGGCGGCGGCGGCGGCGGCGGCGGCTGATGGCGGCGGCTGCTGCCGTTGCTGTTTGGTGCGGAGGTGGTGGCGGGATCGGGGGTTTGGGGCCGCCCTGGCCCGGGCCGGGCCCCATGGGTCCCCGGTTCTGATTGAGGCCCATGCCGGGCGGCGGGGAGCGGAAGTCGTGGAGGCCACCGCGGCCGCCGCCGCGGCTCCGGAACCGTCCCGAGACATGTCTGTGATCAAGGGGCGGTCGAGGCAGAAGCGGAGAAGACGCTCGGGGAACGCGGAGGCCACCTTGCTTCGCACAAGATGGCGGAGGACACAGGCCTAGACTAAAGGATTTTAAAAATCTCTTTTCCTACTGGCTCATTTCTCTTAGGCTACCTCAAGTTCACCACTTTATATCCCGATATTAAGATCAGTACCACCAAAATACTTGACAAAATCTTTGCCATCCACGCTTAGGTTCCACTATTTTAACTGAAAAGCACAAGACTAGGATACATGATGCTGGAGGGCAGACTTTCCATTAAAAAAAAATGTAAGCTAAGTGATAAGGGCAGAGATTATGGAGTCAAGTAACCCAGAGTCTAATCTTAATTCTAATACAACGTAAATGGCCTTGGGGACATCACATAACTTTCCAGAGTTCAGTTTTCTCATTGGTAAATGGAGTAATAACCATAATTACCTCATAGGCTTTTTGAAGAGCTCAAATAAGATACTTTAAGTAAAATATTTAACCTGACACTTAAAAAGGCTCAATAAAATTGATGTTATTACTTTTAGAATAATACCCACTTCATTCTGTTAATGGTGGATATATAATTAATGTACTGCCCCGTATGATGTCTAGCACATGATAAACACTGATGGCTAGTATTAATTTTAAATCAGGCCCTCTGAACAGTTCATCTCTCCTATTCTCCAAAAAACTGAACACTGTGAACTATAAACTTTATATTACACAATTTCAAACCTTCTTCTCATATTTGCAATTATGATCATTTGCCTCTCTCCTGCTATAATTCATAGGCACTCTAAGTTCATCAACTCTTTGGGCCTCCATTTTTTGATGAAAACAGGAATTGGAGTACATTATCTTTAGGGGCTTTCTGAACTTTAATTATATCCTGAATCTCATTGTTGACATAGGATTACAGAAACACAAACCCCTTGGCTTCTATTTAATTCTTCAATGAAACCACTGCTAATAGAGTTGCAGCCCCCAGGAGTCCAATTCCAGCAGCACAGGGCCCCGGATCCCAGGGCGCCCAAGAGGACAAAGCTGGTGATCCCACGTTCCCCCGGAACAGACAGAAGCAAGGACTCTCCTGCTGCTGGGTGCCCCCCCCAAGCCGTGCAGAACAGCACACCTGCGTCGGCCCTGGGAGCATCTAGGCCAGTGTGGACTGGAAGACTGCGTTAGTTACTCGCAGGGAACTGACTCCAGGGCTGGAAATCCGGCCGCCACCATTGTTTTTCCTTCTTGCTTCATCTTGTGTCTGGGAGACACGGGGCCACCAGGGAGCGGAGGCCTCACGGAGTAAACAACTCCCACTGAGCCTGGCACCCGGCAGGGGACGCTGCATCTCCCCCAGGTACACACACCTGAGAATCAGCATAGCACCCCTCCCCCAGAAGACCAGCTGGAAGAACAGGGAAGAGTGTTCTTGGCCAAGCAGTGCTGGAAAGCTCCAGGACCAAGGGAAAATCAAGGGAATATAATATATAGAACGAGAGGGTTTCCCCTCTTTAAATTTTTTTTTTCCTTTTTCCATTATACTTGCTTTTATATCAGACTAAAAACTTAGTTTTTTCTCTTTTCCCACCTTAACTACAATATTTTACCAGCTCTTCATTTTTAAGTTTCTTTCTTTTTGACTTCCATATTTCTACAATTACATGTCTTAGACATACTTTTCATTTCTGGATTCCCTTCAACATATTCAATTTAATTTTGGGAGATATATGATATGGGTTTTGTTTTCTCTGCCTCGTTTTATTCTAAAATGGTGGAAGTTAATACCTTCTGAAACATGACCAACATACACCCATAACCAAGTGGAATACCATGCCGGTTCATTCTGTGAGATTATATTCTCCCTTTGTTCCCATTCTGCCCCCCTCTTTTATCTTGTTTATATTTTGGTGGTCAATGTTGGGGCTATCAAAAGTATTGCTGGTTTATATAAATTTGGGATTGACCATCTTCTAACACACAGAACTTAATATACTCAGAACAAAGAGAATCACCCTTTAGGACACCTCAGGTAAACTACATTCTCCCTCCACTACCACTTCACCACCACCATCTCCAAGTCCCCTCTTTTTCTTTTTTCTTTTTCTTCTTTTCATTTTTTTTCTTCTTTTTTTTTTTTTTTCCTCCTTCTTAGGGATTTTCGGTCTTTTATTTTTTTACTACTTTCTTTTAAAATTTTTTTTCACTTTAGTGGTCCTTTTGTTTCATTTCATTCTGATCTTCTTTTTCATTTTCTGGTCTCTGACCTCGTCAGAATCATCTAGGATGGAATTTACTTAAGTCGTGGTTGTTATTCTTGACTCACCCCGCTCATACAGCCACTCTGCACTGAACAAAATAATCAGAAACAGCACTCTCTGCCACAGAGTTACAGAATATGGATTCCAATTCGATGTCAGAAAGCCAATTCAGAAGCACAATTATAAAGCTACTGGTGGCTGTGGAAAAAAGCATAAAGGACTCTAGGGACTTCATGACTACAGAATTGAGATCTAATCAGGCCAAAATTAAAAATAAACTGTAAATTTGTTTTATTTTATTTATCCATGAGAGACACAGAGAGAGAGAGAGGCAGAGACACAGGCAGAGGGAAAGCAGGCTCCATGCAGGGAGCCCGAAGTGGGACTCAATCCTGAAACGCCCTGTGCCGAAGGCAGCCGCTTAACCGCTAAGCCAGCCATGCATTCCAATTAAAAATAAATTAAATGAGATGCAATCCAAACTGGATGTCCTAATGGCTAGAGTTAATGAGATGGAAGAAAGAGTGAGTGATATAGAAGACAAGTTGATGGTAAGGAAGGAAGCTGATGAAAAAAGAGAAAAACAAGAGACCATGAGGAAAGGCTAAGGGAAATAAATGATAGTCTGAGGTCTAAAATTGGTCTATAATTCTCCTTTTTGGTGGGGTGTTTGTCTGGTTTTGGAATCAGGGTGATGCGGGCCTCACCCTGCTCAAAAGAGAAAAACAATTAAGAGACCATGAGGAAAGGCTAAGGGAAATAAATGATAGTCTGAGAAGGAAGAATCTACATATAATTGGGGTTCCAGAAGACGCCGAGACGGAGAGAAGGCCAGAAAGTATATTTAAACAAATCACAGCAAAGAACTTCCCTAATTTGGAGAGGAAAACAGGCAATCAGATCAAGACATAGAGAGGGGATCCCTGGGTGGCGCAGTGCTTTAGCGCCTGCCTTTGGCCCAGGGCGCAATCCTAGAGACCCGGGATCGAATCCCACGTCGGGCTTCCGGTGCATGGAGCCTGCTTCTCCCTCTGTCTATGTCTCTGCCTCTCTCTCTCTCTCTCTCTGTGACTATCATAAATAAATAAAAATTAAAAAAAAAAAGACATAGAGAGGACCCCTTTACTGCAAAATCAATAAAAACTGTTCAACACCTCACATTTAATAGTGAAACTTGCAAATTCCAAAGATAAAGAGAAAATCCTAAAGGCAGCTCGAGACAAGAGATTCTAAAGTTATATGGGGAGAAATATCAGATTAACAGCAGATATCTCCACAAAGACCTGGCAGACCAGAAAGGGCTGGCAGGATATATTCAGGGTACTAAATGAGAAGAACATGCAGCCAAGAATATTTTATCCAGCAAGGCTGTCATTCAGAATAGGAGAGGTAAAAAGCTTCCAGGATAGGCAGAAACTGAAAGAATATGTGACCACCAAACCAACTCTGCAGGAAATATTAAGGAGGACCCTGTAAAACAAAGAGGAAGCCCAAAGAAATAATCCACAAACAGGAATTGAATCGGTATTACGATGACACTAAATTTGTATCTTTCAATAGTTACTCTGAACATGAATGGGCTAAATGATCCCATCAAAAGACGCAGGATTTCGGACTGGATAAAAAACCAAGACCCATCTATTTGCTGTCTACAAGAGATTCATTTTAGATCAAAGGACACCTCCAGCCTGAAAATCAAAGGTTGGAGAACCATTTACCATTGAAATGGTCCTCAAAAGAAAGCTGAGGTAGCAATCCTCATATCAGATAAATTAAAGTTTATACCAAAGACTATAGTATAAAATGAAGAGAACACTGTATCATACTTAAAGGATCTATCCAACAAGAACCTAAGAATCATGAATATTTATGCCCCTAATGTGGGAGCTGCCAAGTATATCAATCAATTAATAACCAAAGTAAAGAGATACTTAGATAATTATACACTAATAGTAGAAGACTTCAACACAGCACTTTCTGCAAATGAACAGATATTCTAAGCACAACATCTCAAAAGAAACAAGAGCTTTAAATGATATACTGGACCAGATGGATTTCGCAGATACATACAGAACTTTCCAAAAGCAACTGAATACGCATTCTTCTCAAGTGTACATGGAATTTTTTCCAGAATAGACCACGTACTGGGTCACGAATCAGGTCTCAACCAATACCAAAAGACTGGGATTGTTCCCTGCATATTTTCAGACCACAATGCTTTGAAACTAGAACTCAATCACAAGAAGAAATATGGAAGAAACTCAAACACATGGAGGTTAAAGAGCATCCTACTAAAAGATGAATGGGTCAACCAGGAAATTAGAGAGGAAGTAAAAAAGATTCAAGGAAACTAATGAAAATGAAGATACAAGCATTCAAAATGTCTGGGATACAGCAAAAGCGGTCCTTTTTTTTTTTTTCTTTTTTTTAAGATTTATTCTCTTATTTATTCATGACAGATACAGAGAGAGAAAGAGAGAGGCAGAGACACAGGAGGAAGGAGAAGCAGGCTCCATGCCGGGAACCCGACGCGGGACTCGATCCCGGGACTCCAAGATCACACCCTGGGCCAAAGGCAGGTGCCAAACCACTGAGCCACCCAGGGATCCCCAGCAAAAGCAGGAAAATACATCACAATACAAGCCCCCCTCAAAAAATTGAAAAAACTCAAATACACAGGCTAACCCTGCACCTAAAGGAACTGGAGAAAGAACAGCAAGTAAAACCTACACCCAACAGAAGAGAGATAATAAACAATCTAGCAGAACTCAGTGAAATAGAGACCAAAAGACTGTAGAACAGATCAACAAAACCAGGAGTTGGGTTCCTTGAAAGAATTAATAAGATAGATAAACCATTAGCCAGCCTTATTAAAAAGAAAAAAGATCCAAATTAATAAAATCATGAATGAAAGAGGAGAGATCACAACCAATACCAAGGAAATACAAACGATTTTAAAAACATATTATGAGCAGCAATATGCCAACACAGAAGAAATCTAGGCAATCTAGAAGAAATGGATGCATTTCTGGAAAACCACAAACTACCAAAACTGGAACAAGAAGAAATACAAAACCTGAAGAGGGCAATAACCAGCAAGGAAATTGAAGCAGTCATCAAAAACTTCCCAAGACACAAAAGTCCACGGCCAGATGGCTTCCCAGGGGAATTCTATCAAATGTTTAAAGAAGAAACAATACCTATTCTACTAAAGCTGTTCCAGAGGATAGAAGGGGATGGAATACTTCCAAACTGTTTTATGAGGCCCGCATCACCCTGATTCCAAAACCAGACAAACACCCCACCAAAAAGGAGAATTATAGACCAATATCCCTGATGAACACAGATGCAAAAATTATCAACAAGATACTAGCCAAAAGGATCCAACAATACATAAAGAAGATCATTCACCATGACCAAGTGGGATTTATCCCCAGGATGCAAGGTTGGTTCAACACTCAAAAAACAATCGTGATAGATCACATCAACAAAAGAAAAAACAAGAACCATATGATCCTCTCAATAGATGCAGAGAAACCATTTGACAAAATACAGCATCCATTCCTGATCAAAACTCTTCAGAGTGTAGGGATAGAGGGAACATTCCTCGACATCTTAAAAGCCATCTATGAAAAGCCCACAGCAAATATTCTCAATGGGGAAAACCTGAGAGCCTTTCCCCTAAGATCAGGAACACGACAGGGATGTCCACTCTCACCACTGCAATTCAACATAGTACTAGAAGTCCTAGCCTCAGCAATCAGACAACAAAAAGAAATAGAAACCACTCAAATTGGCAAAGAAGTCAAACCCTCCCTCTTCAAAGATACATGACACTGTACCTAGAAAACCCAAAAGACTCCACCCTAAGATTGCTAGAACTCATACAGCAATTCAACAATATGGAAGGAAGGATACAAACTCAATGCCCAGAAATCAGAGGCATTTCTATACACTAACAATGAGACTGAAGAAAGAGAAATTAAGGAGTCAATCCCATTTATAATTGCACCCAAAAGTATAAGATACCTAGGAATAAACCTAACCAAAGAGGTAAAGGATCTATACCCTAAAAACTACAGAACACTTCAGGAAGAAATTGAGGAAGACACAAAGAAATGGAAAAATATTCCATGCTCATGGAAGAATTAACATTGTGAAAATGCCTATGCTACCCAGGGCAATTTACACATTCAATGCAATCCTTATCAGAGTACCATGGACTTTCTTCAGAGAGTTAGAACAAATTATTTTAAGATTTGTGTAGAATCAGAAAAGACCCCAAATAGCCAGGGGAATTTTAAAAAAGAAAACCATATCTGGGGGCATCACAATGCCAGATTTCAGGTTGTACTACAAAGCTGTGGTCATCAAGACAGTCTGGTACTGGTACAAAAACAGACACATAGATCAATGGAACAGAATAGAGAATCCAGAAGTGGACCCTCAACTTTATGGTCAACTAATATTTGATAAAGGAGGAAAGACTATCCACTGGAAGAAAGACAGTCTCTTCAATAAATGGTGCTGGGAAAATTGGACATCCACATGCAGGAGAATGAAACTAGACCACTCTCTTGCACCATACACAAAGATAAACTCAAAATGGATGAAAGATCTAAATGGGAGACAAGAGTCCATCAAAATCCTAGAGGAGAACACAGGCAACACCCTTTTTGAACTCGGCCACAGTAAATTCTTGCAAGATACATCCAAGAAGGCAAAAGAAACAAAAGCAAAAATGAACTATTGGGACTTCATCAAGAGAAGAAGCTTTTGCACAGCAAAGGATACAGTCAACAAAACTAAAAGACAACCTACAGAATGGGAGAAGATATTTGCAAATGACCTATCAGATAAAGGGCTAGTTTCCAAGATCTATAAAGAACTTATTAAACTCAACACCAAAGAAACAAACAATCCAATCATAAAATGGGCAAAAGACATGAAGAGAAATCTCACAGAGGAAGACATAGACATGGCCAACACGCACATGAGAAAATGCTCTGCATCACTTGCCATCAGGGAAATACAAATCAAAACCACAATGAGATACCACCTCACACCAGTGAGAATGGGGAAAATTAACAAGGCAGGAAACAACAAATGTTAGAGAGGATGTGGAGAAAAGGGAACCCTCTTACCCTGTTGGTGGGAATGTGAACTGGTGCAGCCACTCTGGAAAACTGTGTGGAGGTTCCTCAAAGAGTTAAAAATAGACCTGCCCTACGACCCAGCAATTGCACTGTTGGGGATTTACCCCAAAGACACAGATGCAATGAAACGCCGGGACACCTGCACCCTGATGTTTATAGTAGCAATGTCCACAATAGCCAAACTGTGGAAGGAGCCTCTATGTCCATCGAAAAATGAATGGATAAAGATGTGGTTTATGTATACAATGGAATATTACTCAGCCATTAGAAATGACAAATACCCACCATTTGCTTCAACGTGGATGGAACTGGAGGGTATTACACAGAGTGAAAACAGTCAATCAGAGAAGGACAAACATTATATGTTCTCATTCATTTGGGGAATATAAATAATAGTGAAAGGGAATAGAAAGGAAGGGAGAAGAAATGGGTAGGAAATATCAGAAAGGGAGACAGAACATGAAGACTCCTAACTCTGGGAAACGAACTAGGGGTGGTGGAAGGGGAGGAGGGCGGGGGGTGGGGGTGAATGGGTGACGGACACTGCAGGGGCACTTGACGGGATGAGCACTGGGTGTTATTCTGTATGTTGGCAAATTGAACACCAATAAAAAATACATTTATTATTAAAAAAAAAAAGAGAGAGAAAGAAAACCAGAGTCGGGGGCATCACAATGCCGGATTTCAAGCTGTACTACAAAGCTGTGATCATCAAGACAGTGTGGTACTGGCACAAAAACAGACACATAGATCAATGGAACAGAATAGAGAACCCAGAAATGGGCCCTCAACTCTATGGTCAACTAATATTTGACAAAGCAGGAAAGACTATCCACTGGCAAAAGGACAGTCTCTTCAATAAATGGTGCTGGGAAAATTGAACGGCCACGTGCAGAAGAATGAAACTAGACCATTCTCTTACACCATACACAAAGATAAACTCAAAATGGATGAAAGATCTAAATGTGAGACAAGGATCTATCAAAATCCTAGAGAACACAGGTAACACCCTTTTTGAACTTGGCCACAGCAACTTCTTGCAAGATACATCTATGAAGGCAAGGGAAACAAAAGCAAAAATGAACTATTGGGACTTCATCAAGGTAAAAAGCTTCTGCACAGCAAAGAAACAGTCAACAAAACTAAAAGACAACCTACAGAATGGGAGAAGATACTTGCAAATGACCTATCAGATAAAGGGCTAGTATCTATAAAGAACTTACTAAACTCAACATCCAAGAAACAAACAATCCAATCATGAAACGGGCAAAAGACATGAACAGAAATTTCAGAGGAAGACATAGACACGGCCAATAAGCACATGAGAAAATGCTCCACATCACTTGCCATCAGGGAAATACAAATCAAAACCACAATGAGAAAAAAGAAAAAAAAAAAAAAAACACAATGAGATACCACCCCTCACCAGTGAGAATGGTGAAACTTAACAAAACAGGAAACAACAAATGTTGGAGAGGATGTGGAGAAAGGGGAACCCTCTTGCACTCTTGGTGAGAATGTGAACTGGTGCAGCCCACTCTGGAAAACTGTGTGGAGGTTCCTCAAAGAGTTAAAAATAGACCTGCCCTACGACCCAGCAATGACACTGCTGGGGATTTACCCCAAAGATACAGATGCAGTGAAACGCCAGGACACCTGTACCCCAATGTTTATAGCAACGATGTCCACAATAGCCAAACTGTGGAAGGAGCCTCGGTGTCCACTGAAAGATGAATGGATAAAGAAGATGTGGTATATGTATACAAAGGAATATTACTCAGCCATTAGAAAGGGCGAATATTCACCATTTGTTTCAAAGTGGATAGAACTGGAGGGTATTATGCTGAGTGAAGTAAGTCAATCGGAGAAAGACAGTCATTATATGGTTTCAGTCATACAGGGAATATAAGAAATAATGAAAGAGATTATAGGGGAAAGGAGGGAAAATGAGAAAAATTAGAGAGGGTGACAAAATATGAGAGACTCCTAACTCTGGGAAACGAACAAGGGGTAGTGGAAGGCAGGCGGGCGGGGGGATGGGGTGACTGGATGACAAGCACTGAGGGCAGCACTTGATGAGATGAGCACTGGGTAGTATACTATATGTTGGCAAATCAAACTTCAATTTAAAAAAAAGAAAGAAAGATTGAAACCACTGTTTTATCAACCAGTCTGAAAATGCTTCAGGGTGAGGCCCATGATATCTAGCACAGTGTCTTATACTCAAGGCAATACACATTTGATAAATTAAATATGGTGCTTAATAAATTAAACACATTTTGAATTGATAATGACAAAGATGTCTGAATACCTACAATACTTTCAGGGCTCAAATGGCTCATAAGATGAATTATGAAGCACATACTAAACAACTATAATAAAATTATTATATTTAATAAAATTAAATTAAAATATTCCAAACAGAGCACTTAATTCAAAAGTATATTAAATCAAAAGTTCTTATTCACCCTCTCCTGGTCAGCTGTTGGAACAACAGAGATAAAGCAGAAAATGAAGCAATCATAAGGTAAACTGAAAATCTTTAATTCAAAACTTAACTATGTAATTTGAAACTTACAACTTTTAAGACCTTTTTATGTAAGAAACACTGTGAACACTCACCAGAGAAAATGAACTCAAGAAAAGGAAATTTGTGAAATTAACAAATGAGAACCTGAATTATTGCTAGAATCCATTTCCGTCTGTAAATTTTTTTCCAACAAATATTAAATTTTAAGTCTGTCTAGCACTTTAGATCATTGCTAGCATTCTAAAGAATTAGAACTAGTTAAAACCTTTAAAAAAAAAACTAAAAGGCATCAAAGGATCAACTTTCCTTACTAATATTTACTATATCCTCCTTTATTGGGAAGTTCAAATCCCTTTAGCTTCACTAGATCTCTGTAAAGTGGATGAACTAAGGTAGGCCTGAACCAAATCTCCAAAGTGTCTGTACACACAGCAGATACACAGGTACCCCATTATGGTGAGACTGACAGAGTTCAAATAGAGAGTGGGTGGTATACTGAAACTAGCATATGAATTTTCTTACTCCTGTTACTCTTATGTCTTCCATCTACCAACATTTAAGGATTCAGTTTAAGTATTACCTTTCAAATTCTTCCCATAGCCATTAGATACATTAAAGAGTAGCAGATACAAAGCAAATTTTAGGATTAAGAATTCAGATTAAACAGTATTTCAAAGTTTCTAAAGTCACAATTTGAGAAATAATACTTCCCATTTATTATTCAAAGTTCATTTTGAACTTTAGTACAAGATATACCCAAATCCCAAGTGAAGATAATACCGGCATCTGGCTTACCATGAGACTATCATGCTACTATACACATCAAGGTAAAAAATTCTTTGTTCCCAATTTACTTTTGCTAACATTAAGTTAATCCCACACTTGAGACTGAATAAAAGAACATCCTTGCCTCAATAAGAATCTAAAAGGGCTGAAGTGATGTGCATATTGTCATAACTCAATATAATTCCATTTTGTGAAAGTCAAGGACAATCAAACAAGGAAACAAGAGTTTAGCAAACAAATAAAAAAAAATTTTCAGCAACTTTCGACCCTAATAAACTCAGAAGTTCCTCAATCTCTGCAATATTGACATGTTAAGCCAGATCATTCTTTGTTGTGAGGATTATCCTGTATCTTATAGGATGTTTAGCAGAATTCCTCACCTCTAGCCACTAAATGGCAGCAGCACCCCCTGCCTGAGTTGTGACAACCAAAAATGTCCCCAGAAATTGGCAAATGTCTCAGGGGATTTGAGGTAGGGAGTGGGGGCAAAACTGGCCCCAGCTGAAAGTCACTATTAGCTAAAGTGATGGGGCAGGGGCGGAGGGGAGAGGTTTTTGCAGACTAAAGAACATGACTTCCCGGTTCCAAAAGGTTCCTGTTACCATGTCATAAACATGTGGATAGTTAGCAAGCCAGATTTTTAGGGAGCCTGTGTGGCTCAGTCAATTAAGTGTCTGACTCTTGATTTTGGCTCAGATCTTGATGTCAGTGTCCTGGGATAGAACCTGGCCTCACAGTCCCTGCTCAGTGGGGATCTGCTTGGGATTCACTCTCCCTCTCCCTCTTCCACTCCTCTCTAAAATAAATCGAAATTTTAAAATTATAATAATAAAGCCCAAAATAGAGATTCATAAAATTATATAACTTCAAAACTAAAAAGAGCCTTAGGGATTATCCAACAAAATCGAACTCTCCTGTATTACATAGATGAAAAGACCAAAACTAAACTGCTGAAGTTGCTTGCTCAGAGCTTCTAAGTACAAGTCAGTGCAGGACAATTTAGGTCAACAATCATTAAAAAATATTCTTTGTGCAAAACTCCATCCTGGAACTATAAAGAGAAACAAGAAGTATCCCTACCTATCCAGAGTATACAAGCTAGTAAAGAGCACAGAGACATAACATGAAGCCACTATGAAGACAAGCATGCTAAAAGGAAGGAGGGATTAATTTCCTTCCTTCTCAGTGAGATCTGAGAAATCTCCTAAAGAAGAAACATCTGAACAGGGTTTTAAATAATTAGAACTCCTATATAGACAGGAAGTGAAGGCACAGGATGAACGCCAAGAAGCAAATAAATAGACAGCATATTCAGAAAAAGTAAGTAAGTCATCCCATACTAGGGTGGGATGATAAAAGATAAAGAAAATCTTGAAAAGCAAATTGCAGACAAATCCTAAGGAGCAGTGCCTCCCATTTTCTTCTTTAGCCCACCTGTTCATTCCCCTGACCCAGGAACTGGAAACAGCTAAATATAATGGGAACTCAGTAATAGCTTATAATGATAAAAAAAAAAAAAAAAAAACAGTAATAGCAGCTAGAATTTAGGGTGGGATTGTTATATGCTATGCACTATGCTAAACACTTCATATACATTACCTCATTTAATCCTCATAAAAAATCCAAGGCATAGGTACCAATATTACTCTCCTCGCATATTTAAGTACAAAAACTTAGGAAAGATAAGTAATCTTTCCAAAATCAAACGGTTTAAAACGTGGATTCACACCCAACTTATCGGTTTCTGAAAGCCTATGAACTAAGCCAAAATAAGTTCCAACAAATGCGCCAGATTATCAATCTCCAAATATCAACAGCTGTACTGCAGAAGAGGGGAAGACAGACAAGAAGAAGGTGACAGAGAAAGGCTCCTTGCCATTCCTGACTTAACTGCATCTCCCTAACGAAAAAACTTTTGTTCTGAGGTCTAAGAATACTCTGGAGAATATAGTATAAAGCTTTAAAATTTCCTATGACTAGGGCAGCCTTAGGCAAGTCATTTTACTTTGAGGAGCTTCAATTTCCTTGTCTGAAAAATGGGTGTAGCAATACCTACACTATGAAAGATGTTATGAGAATGAGATCAAGCATATAAGGCGTTTAACACGACGCTAGATACGTTGTAAAGCGCGGTTGTCTCCGATACAGCCCCTGCTCATGGTAAGCAGGAACGAGAGGGAACTAGAAAAGTCGGACGCTCCCAACACCGTTGGGAAAAGCGTTAACCATGCTCAGAGACTGTCCAGAAAAGAGATTCACAATGTCCCTTGAATAACCGGTTATCCTGATTCCGTCGGAGCCATGCAGCACGGCGGCGGAAAGATGGAGTGACCAAGTAGACTGGCTGTCCCGTTCGTTTCCACAGCCACAGAACCTAAGGGCCGAGGGTGGCACACAGGCGCCCAGGAATTAACTGACAACCCGGTAAGGAGTCCTTGAGTCCTCTGCAACTCCGGGGTGAAAAGACTTACCCTAAGGCCAGCTTCCTCCGCAGGTTCGGCATCCATGATGCACCTGAAACATCAACACAAGCAGTCAGTTCCGATTTCCACCTCCATTCCCTCCTACGGCGCCTAAACCGCTAAGAAATCCCTACCCAAGCGCTCCAGCGTTGCCGCCGCCATCTTCCTCCCTCCCTCTACGGAAGCCTCCGAGTTCACGCACTGCCGGGACCACGCGCATGCGCAGTTCTCAGGTTGCCTGCCCCCGCGCGAGACCCGGCAGTACTCCCGCCCCGGGTGTCGTCCTGGGGACCGCGAACGCGCCGCCCGCGCCTGAGGTGTGAGCCGGACAACTTTGCCTGGGAGTGAGTGACTTTAACACAGGCCGAAGACTGAGAGTGTACGGACATTCATGGAGATCCAGAAAAATTGAGAAACCTCCCCTCACACGTGGCCAGAGAGAGTAGGACAAGAGACGGTGAACAAGCCACCTAACGTGGGTGGACCTGTTTCCTCAGCAAAACAGAAAAGCGGCACAGGCTTGTTGTGAAGATCACTAGAGATCGTGTGGAAAGCTCTTTCAAAGAACAAACAGCTCAAATATAGAGTATGATGTCCTAATCCCTATGTTAATCTCCAGGTTGATCTACAAGAGATAAATCAATACTCATATGCCGGGCAGGCGTTTCACTAAATCTGTGAATTCCTCACAGCAATCCGACCAGGCGTGGGTTATCACCTTCCTGCAAGTGAGAAAGCAGATTGGGACAGGTTAAGGTATCTCCAACAACAACCGGCAAAACCACTGATTCAGCCTCGGCCTGGATGCCTCCCAAACGTGCCCCTACCCACATTCAAAAACAGGCTTGGCCTCTCCCCGTTAGGAGAGATCTCCGGCGTCGTTCGTCCCCGTTCAGGGCTGCCACATACCCCAGGAGAGCCGGGGCGCGGAGCCCGCAGCTCCACACACCTCGCCCTTCACGGAGCCGGCACCCCATCAAGTCACGCGATTCTGCTCCTCTTTGAGTCCGAAGACTCTAGGGCCAGAATTTCCTCGCGGTTGCAGAAACTAACTCTTCCGGTCCTTTTTGATTTGATTCGAAGTTTATCTTTTGGTTAACTGGCTTGTTGCAGGTCTCTGCAGAATCTCCGGAGCTAGCGAAGTACCCTGGCACAGAGCGTTCACAACTACTTGATGGAATAGTGGCTGAACTATTCAAAAATTAAAAAATTAAAACGGCTGGTCGAGGTGACTCCACTAGTCAGTCTAACGCTTTAATTAGTACTTTGCTGTGGGAGGTGAGAAAGCCTGACCCCCAGGCTGGGCTCGGCAGCACCGGGACTCCTGGCCCCGGGCGGCGGCGGCAGGCAGAGCCCCGCGCGCGCGGCCGCCCCTCCCAGCCCGGCGGCGGCGGCGGCGGCGGCGGCGGGAGCGGCGCTCGCGGTGCGGCCTGGGCCTCGGCGCGCGCCGTAGCGGCGGGCCCGGCGAGGCGGGGCTCCGAGCCAGCCCCGCCCCCTTCCCGGCTGCGGCGTGGGGCTGCGAACGGTCTGCTCCTGGGGTTCCTTCGTTCGTCCCTGCTGGGCCGTGATCATGGGACAGGAGCCGCGCACGCTGCCGCCCTCTCCTAACTGGTACTGCGCCCGCTGCAGCGATGCGGTGCCCGGGGGCCTCTTCGGCTTCGCAGCGCGGACCTCCGTCTTCCTTGTGCGCGTGGGCCCAAGCGCTGGCGCGATCCCTGGGACGCCCCCATTTCGAGGTAACTCCCCGCTTTGAGCCCCCGCCCTCCTGCCCTTGTTGGGTTCGTCGTAGGCGCCGAGGGAGAGTTTCTAGGCACCCTTCCCTGCAGGTGGGGAAACTGAGGCCCAGGTTGGCAGAAGGATACCGGGCTGAGTTGCGTCCGCGTCTCCAGGATTGAGTTACCATACCACGCTGTGGCTGCGCGGCCCCGCCTCCTGGCGCTCTCGCGTAGAACCGCTCGCTCCCTCGAGTTACCCCTTTATGGAGCCAGGCGTTGATAACCTCTGTGGCCTCCCTCCCCGACGCAGCGCACACTGTCCCCTGGGAGCCTCCCTGCGTTCCGGGGCTGTCTACAGCTCCAGGCCCTGAACAACGTCCTGGAAATAGATGATACCTGTTTCTTGAAGATGAATGAGTTGAGCCAGATGCTTTCAGGCTCCAAGCTAGGTTTAGATTTTGCCTTGGGACATGGCAAGCCAGTTATTTATTCTTTCCCAAATGACCTCTGGGCCACGTTTAAATAAGAATCACTTTTACATTCTTCATTTGAGCCGCTCCTCAGCCTGTGAACTGTGAACAACAAGGGATATCAGCAGCATTTTACGGCTGAAAAGAGTGAGGCTCAAGGAGATAAAATGACTGGGCTGAAGTCCCGTGGCAGAGCCAGAACCAGCACTTGGGATTTCTGATTGTGAGTGCCTGGATATTTTTGTTATGCCATGGGATAAGTGAAGTCCCACTCGTCTAACATCAGTATGATCCTCCCAGGAATCTTAGGTAGCACTCTAACCTGAAGTCCGGTTTTGCTTGAAGTCGTAGGGGAGTTGGTGGGACACACCGAAAGGGTCTCTGGCTTCACATTTTCTCATCATCCGGGTCAATACAACCTCTGCGCCACCAGCTCTGATGATGGAACTGTGAAAATCTGGGATGCGGAAACAAAAACAGTTGTGACAGAACATGCACTCCATCAGGTACTGTGGCTTACCGGTTTCTCAGACCATTATTATATATTTGCTGAGGGTTCTTTTGTTTCAAGTACGCTAACTCATCTGTGCAAGTTAACTTTTATAATAATGTCCATTATTTGGATGAGAAGCTCTGTATTCTATATATAAATTGTAAGATGCCTCAAAACTTTTTTGGAAGGAGATACATATAAACCAGAGGTCAGCAAACTACTGTGCTGCCTGTTTTTGCAAATTGGTTTTATTGGAACACACCCTCAGTCATTCATTTAAGTATTGGCTGCTTGCATACTACAACAGCAGAGTAGTTGTACCAGAGACAGTATGGCACACAAAGTCTAAAATGTCTACTATCTGGTTTTTTAACATGGAAAAGACTCCTGACATAAACTGTAAATGAATGAAATTTGTTTCTAAACCAGATGATTACTTACTAAGCCTACCTTTTGAGAGAATGTAAAAAAGAAAAAGACTCAATCTTAGTAAGAACTTTCAATTAAGCTAAAGGAAGAAATGTTTTTAAATAGTTCTTTAATCCTTAGGAGCTTAAATTCTTCTACCATTTGGTTAATGTAGTCTTGGTATACAAGTGGTACTAACGGTATTTATTAAGTACGTATCAATGTGCCTAGTATTATACAAGTTAAAAATGAAGTAAAAATTCAGCACTGACAAATGAAAAGCAATGTATTTTTGTTTTGTTTTAAAGCATACAATATCAGCACTGCATTGGTCTCCTCAAGTAAAGGATTTAATAGTATCTGGAGATGAAAAAGGAGTAGTTTTCTGTTACTGGCTTAACCGAAATGACAGCCAGCACCTCTTTATAGAACCCAGGACAATTTTCTGTCTTACTTGCTCACCTCATCATGAAGATTTAGTAGCCATTGGGTAAGTACTGTGTCATCTGTACTGGTAATTTGTTTTTGTTAATGAGCATATTTTGCATTTGCTTTATCTTCTCTTCCTTATTCCTCAGAGGAAGCCATGTATAGGTATTAACCATTCCCTGAGCCCATGGTATCATTTATTCCTGTGACTTCCAGGTCCTTACTGTCCTTCTCACTCTCTCTGTTTTTATTTCTTTAATTTCTACAATAGTGTACTTTCCTCATTCTTCACATCTGATTTCTTCAGCTAGCCTCCAAATGTAGGAAATACCCTCTTTCTCCCCTTTCCTCTCTCAATATTTGCTCTTGGAGATAACATTTACTCTCAGAATGTCAGAGGACTTAACTCTGTCCCTGTTCGCAGCTCTCCCTCTGGATTGGGACAGTAGTCTGGCATTGGGCGCTGCCTCCGCCTCGATCACCAGGATTATTTCACATAAACTGCCTGAATGGGCACCACCCTTTTCCTCACTGCTCCATCTACTACTCTCCCAAAGATGTCTTATCACTCTAGTTTGGATATTTGACATAAGCACTAGAATGCTAGAGGAGAAGTCTGGTTGGAGTGAATTCAAGAGACTGGGGTACAGTAGTCAAGATACACATGGAGACTTTTGTTTTTTGTACAAATGTGCATAGACATGAAGCCAGAGGAGGTACATGGTAGTAAAGGGAATATTAAATGGAAGATAATAGGGCATATTTTTATGCTGATGGAAGAGGAAAAGCTGGTTGCATGGAGAAATGGTAATAAATACAGGAGTGATATGAGAAGTCAAGAGGGATTGTATCCAGATCACAAGTAGAAAGGACAAGTGAGAATATGGAAATAGTTGCAGGTGGGTTTGTAGATCTGGCTGGAAGAGGAAGGTGTTTGTTGTCGGGTTTTTTTTTTTAAGATGTTTTTGGGTTTTTTTAAAGATTATATTTATTATTCGTGGGAGACACAGAAAGAGAGGCAGAGATACAGGCAGAGAGAGGAGAAGCAGGCTCCATGCAAGGAGCCTGATGTGGGACTCCATCTTGGGAATCTGGGATCAGTCCCTGAGCCACCCAGTTGTCCCGAGGAAGGTATTTCATTCTGATGTCTTCTGATTTTCTCTGTGAGTCATAAGTCAGAAAGGTAGAGTCAAATTCAAAGTGGGGCTGGGAGCACGCAGGAAGATGTAAAAATAGTCATCTCAGAGAATAAAAAAATGAGCTTACTGAGAGAAATTGTAGGTCCAGTGGTCCGTATTGAGGCCAAGCTCTGAATCAAAATCATGAATTCAAAGTAAACTATTCAAACTGAGAAAGGGTATGGTTGGATTTGACAAGATTTGAAGTTTTGTGGAGTAAATACTTCTGAAAGAGACAGGACAAAGCTGCTAAGGGTGTTTTTAAAGGAGTGATAACGAAGCATGAGGGGAAGGATAGGAAAACAGGTATGTGTGCGTAATAGTGAAAATGGGAGGAGTCTGTGGATCGGTGGTCTGCTGGGTGAAGTGAGCAGCGTTACAGTGGGAGCGCTAGAGGAAGAGCAGAATGGGTGGTAGGCAGGGATCAAAGAAGGTAGGATCAAACTGACCTTGAAAGATGAGCAAGAATCCACAAGAAAAGAAGAAATCTTTCAGGTAGAGGGAACTGCACAGAGGATTGAATCAGAATGATTTGTTTTTAGAGGCTCTTCCAAATGGCAATCATTTCCTGAAAGGCTGATTAAAAATGAAGAACAGCTTGGTCACTTGACTGTTAGGTTGCAAAACTTGTTGGGTTTTCGAAGTCCATGTCTGCAAAGATTGATGTATGATTTCATTTTTTTTTTTTTTAAGTAAGGCTGTAATGGGAAAATGTTTTTAATAAAAGTTTCTCCTTTTATTAAAGGAGTGTAATGGTGTTTTTCCCTATAGGACTATCTAGTGTGTAGGAAATGTAAGGAGGTACACCCAACTTTGGAGTGCAGTTTGTACTTCTAGCAAAGCAAAGATGTATACATCTTACATCCTGGCAGTTCCACTACTATGCATTAAATCTGAAATTGTCTTAAGTGTGCATAAGATTATTAATGGCATTTTTGTTTTGTTTTGTTTTGTTTGTAATAGTAATAAACGGAAGCCCTCTAAATGGAAAAATGAGTAAATTTGTGTTATAGTCACACAGTGGAGTGCCATCCAATAGTGTAAGTGACTGACTAGGAACCAGAGTTACATGCATCCACATCAATGACTCGCTAACAATAAGTGGGAAAAAAACAAGTTACAGAAAAACAGACTGCATGATACCATTTATATGAAGTTTTAAAATACACAGAATCATTTTCAATTGTCTTTAGGAACATAAAGAAAGGCTAGGAATGATGGAACAGAAATTCACGAATAGCAGTTTACCTCTGGGGAAGAGAGAGAGAGAAGTTTGATTGGGGTGGGTTGTATAAAGGACTTTAACCATCTTGATAATTGGGTTTGTTTTTTTTTTTTCCTTTAAGCTGGTTGATAGATACTTCTTTTTTTTTTTTTTTTTGATACTTCTTTATGTGTATGAAATACTTCATCTATTTTTTTTTTAAAAAAGCTATTACAATTTCTCGGTGTCCTCTGAATTTTAAAAAAATGATAGGCTTGGAATATCCAGGTCTAGAAGCTGCAGTACTCAGTTTTTTGTTGAGTTCACAGTTAGAAAAATTACAAGGATTTTACAAGGATTACTTGTAAAAAGTGGGAGAGGTGTAAGTGTGTTAGGACAAATTCTGTCTCTAGTCAGAAGGATTGCTGGAGCCCAAAAATTACTGTTCTTCTATAAGTTTCCCCTTCAAACACAAGTATGCTTCACCCTATGAACTTTATGCCAGGCAACATAATACATTATTACTTAGTGCCAAGACTTTGATTGGAACAGCAGTGGTGGTGAGAAAAGGACAAAACAAGATTATTTCTTGCTTTCTTCCTTCTCCTTCATCCCTAGTACACTTAACTTTTAGATGTGCACGATGATAATTCCTAATCCAAAATGTTTACTGTTCAGTCTTCATTTTTCAATATTCCTAACTCTTGTTCTTTAGCTACAAGGATGGCATAGTGGTTATAATTGACATCAGTAAGAAAGGAGAAGTTATTCACAGGCTTCGAGGCCATGATGATGAGATCCACTCCATAGCCTGGTGTCCCCTGCCTGGTGAAGACTGTTTATCCATTAATCAAGAAGAAAATTCAGGTAGAGATGATTTAAGAGGGTTGAGTACTTCTCAGACCTAAAGAACAATGTGGATAAAACTAAATCATTTGAATTACATTTAAAACATTAAGTTTTACAGATCATATCTATAAACATAATGGCTAAATTTCAGGAACCTTGCAGACTAGTTTTTCTTTGACAAGTTCATGTTTAAAATAAGTTAAAAACAAAATGACTTTCTCTACCCTAGAAGAACCTGAAATCCCCAATGGTAAAGTTATAGCACAAACTCCAGTAACAAACGGCTGCTACTTAGCCACTGGAAGCAAAGATCAGACCATTCGAATCTGGAGCTGCTCTAGAGGCCGAGGTAAGATTTGATATGTGATGTTTCTTTTGTGATGTAACCTATAGTGATTGGTAGAAGTAGAAACTTTTTTTAATTGTGTCTTCTTATCCTAAGATTATGGTATCTGCCAGAAGGCAGTTCTTTACTTTTCTATCCAGAAAGTTGCTCCCCCCAGTCTGACTTTGGTTTTGGAGATGAGAGTTTCTGGTGCCTTCATAAAAGGGGCACTGTCATGGAAGGCAAGATGTTTGTTATAAGGATAGGAATGTTAGAACTTAGGAAAGTGTGGATCAGAGGATTAGAAAAGACCTAGAGGTTTTAATGCACAAATGCTAGATAAATAATATATATACAATGTAGAAGTACATGTTTAAATGTTATATCTCAGTTTATCCAAACTATAAGGATCCTCAGTCATTCAGCTTTCCCAAGCCTCTCTCTGTGAATAGAACTTTTACGTTCAATTTATAAATTGAGAGGCACTCCAGGCAGAGTGGGCGTGGATTTTACTTTATAGTAAAAATCTAGCCTTTTTCTTTATAGCAGTCTTCTTTCTCCACTTTATTTAAAACCATGAAAGTTTGGTCATCTTTATCTAAATGCATTAGTGCATATAAAGCAAATCATAGTTATAGCTTAGTCAATGGTAACTAACAGTATAACTCTGGAAAACAAATTTTTTAAAAGAATTGTAGACTGCTTTTGGACATACCATGGCCAATCCTCCCAAGTGGGAACAACATTAGGCCAAGAATCCCTCCAGAAGGGTAACCTCTAAGCTTATGGATGTCTAGTACAATGATTTTCAATTCTAGTCATGCAACAAAATCACCTGGAGAGTTTTTGGAAAATGTGGGTACCTGGACCCCACCTTAAATCTACTGACTCAGTATCTCTAGGAGTTGGGCCCTGGCATATATTTATTTTTAGAGGCTCCCCCAATCCCTCATTGTAGTCATTCTGGTACATAATAGGAATTAAGAACCATTGGTGAGTAGCATGTCAGAGGTGGAGGGACTTGTCTGCCACAATATGTTGACTGCCAAATTTGTCCCTTTTGTTGGATTTCTTGCCAACTAGAAGAAGGAATCCCACTCTCTATCCTTCCAGCTTTGGAGAATCTGAAGTTGTGTTACCACCTGGGTTCACAGTTCAGTTGAAACCTCATTTTCTCAGACAGTATGCTTAATATGCTTAGGTTGCCAGAACAGCCTATTCTTTAGTTAGAGTGGTATTAAAACTATGTATTAATAACATTTCCATGAGCAAATGAGTTCTGAATTCTAAGTAACCAAACTAACAAACTTAAACCGCAAACTGTGTTATGAACTGCTAGGGACTTCACATGTGTAGTTTCACTGTCTTGAGTACCCATTGACCTTCTTTTAATCTGCAGGGGTGATGATTTTGAAATTGCCCTTTCTGAAGAGAAGAGGAGGGGGTATAGACCCAACTATTAAAGAACGCCTTTGGTTGACACTCCATTGGCCCAAGGATCAACCAACACAGCTGGTATCCAGCTGTTTTGGGTAGGTCTTTTTTTGGTCATGCTCTCTCTGACATGTTTTGTTTTGCACTCTAGCTTGAGGAATTCCGAGGCTTCTCTTTCCAGACACAGAAGATGGAAAAAGCAGCATTTCAGGCTTATATTATGCTGGGCCATTTGTAATAGAAAAATCGTGGGATGTGTTCTTAAGCTGTCTAATAACAGTGCTGAGAAAAGATCAAATAAGTATAGCCTGGTGGTTAAGAGCATGGACTCTGAAGTCAAGCAGAACTGAATTTCAGAATCAGTCTCTTACTTCTATGTGTTCATGAGCATGACCCTTTACGTTGAGCTTCCGTTAGTTCATATGTCAAGAGAGATTTTATAGAATTTTCTCTTAGGATGATTATAGCCATTCACCGAACAAAGTTTATTGTGTAGAAGCCACTAGGCTTCTAGTTGCTTGAGATAATTAGTGAATTTAGCAGACAAGGGCCCTGCCCTTTTTTTTTTTTTTTTTTTTTTTCAAGGGCCCTGCTTTTAAATGAATTGATACAGTTAAAGCATATAAAAATCCTCCCC
This sequence comes from Canis aureus, assembly GCF_053574225.1. Classification (NCBI taxonomy): domain Eukaryota; kingdom Metazoa; phylum Chordata; class Mammalia; order Carnivora; family Canidae; genus Canis; species Canis aureus. The sequence goes on from NC_135614.1 coordinate 56,741,155, forward strand.
CCCCCAACAAAAAAATGTTGATCATGGCCCTACTCCCCCACACTATCCCAATAAAAGACAGTAGGTCTTCAAGATTTGGGGCTATGCAAATTATGGTGGCATTTTACAGTTAAAGCGGTTAGGAAACTGTTCCAAAGGTAGTGCAGTATATTCATGTCATTCAAAAAGAACATAAGAACATAGAGAAGCACTCTTCCTACCTGTCTTCTCAAGCAACTAGGTTCCCTTCCCCACAGGCAGTGACTCCTTGTTTTTGTGTGTGTTCTTTCTGAACTATTTTGTGCATATTTCAGAATATGCAGTTTTCTCTCCTTAAAAGAACAATTAGCAAATCATTTTGCAGCTGAGGGCCCATACTCTGTGTCCCCAAATCACTTGTTTTCAGATTGCTTCTGAAAGAGAACTAGTACTTGTTTTCCTTCACAGAGGTGAGCTGTTGCTGTGGGATCTCACTCAGTCTTGGAGACGGAAATTTACCCTCTTTAGTGCTTCATCAGAAGGGCAGAATCATTCAAGAATTGTGTTTAACTTATGCCCTTTACAAACTGAGGATGACAAACAGCTGCTGCTTTCCACGTCGATGGATAGAGATGTAAGAACTGCTTATTTTGCAGTCAGCATTGTAGATTGATGATTTATGACTTAAATGGAATTAGAGGGCTTTTCAAACCATCCACCAGTTTCCATGCCTCACCTTATTCCCTTGTGCCCAGACCAATCTCAGAGTTACAATTACTCATCAGCAGCAAGTACACCAACAGCAGAGAGTTAGGGGAAAGATGAGGAACTACCTTTTTGTTAAAGAGAGATAAATGATAAAGAATTGTAAGGGTACCTGGGTGGCTCAGTCAGTTAAACATCTGCCTTAAGAAAAAAAAATAATAGGGGAGATCCCTGGGTGGCTCAGCGGTTTAGCCCCTGCCTTCGGTCCAGGGCATGATCCTGGAGTTCCAGGATCAAGTCCCACATCGGGCTTCTGCATGGAGCCTGCTTCTCTCTGCCTATCTCTCTCTCTCTCTCTCCCTGCCCACTCTCTGTGTCTCTCACAAATAAATAAAATATTAAAAAAATAATAATAATAATAAATAAATAAACATCTACCTTCAGCTCAGGTCATGATCCCAGGTCCTGGGATCCAGCCTTGCATCGGCCTCCTTGCTCAGCAAAATGCCTACTTCTCCCTCTGCCTGCTGCTCCCCTTGCTTGTGCTCCTCTTTGACAAATAAATAAAATTAAATTTAAGAAAAAAGAATTAAAAAAAAAAAAAAAGAAAAAAAAAGAAAAAAGAATTATAGATGTGTCCAGGGAAGGATGTGTGAGATCATCATGCTTTGGCTTTAAAATAGCCTTGTCTATAGTTTAGGTAGAGAAACATCTGCTCTTGGTGAAGTCTCCAGGGGAGTATTGGCTTTAAGAGTCTGTGGCTATTGTTTTGCAGTTAAACTAAGGTTTACTTGATAGACTGTTTTCTCCAAAGCCCCTCTGTTAAACAAGTGAAGATTAAATATGTAGCACTCCTCTTTCCCTGGTATAAGATATTTCGCTTTTTGAGATAGCTCCTTTCATTTTCTAGTGTCCTGAGGCCATCTTCATTCTTAGGACTTGCCAAATGAAGAGATCACCAGTGCTGTAATACAGTAGAGTGGAAATGCCCCTGGACTCTAGGAAATGGGAAGCCCTGGTCTGGTTTATTCCTTGTGTGACCCTGAATTCACTTGACATCTCTGAGAATAAATGTATTTTCAGTTCCCTTTGAGCTCTACAATTTATTAATTTTTTTTCTAAAAGACACTTCTTCCAATACCTACTGGAATAATTAAATTATATTATTCTTATTCATTAAGTTCATCCTATTTGAGATGTTCATTCTTTTTCCAGTTTCTCTTTTTTTTTAATATTTAGACCCTCACCCTTGATCTTTTCAGGTAAAATGTTGGAATATGGCCACCCTCGAGTGCTGCTGGACCCTCCCTTCCCTAGGTGGGTTTGCCTACAGCCTGGCTTTCTCTCCTGTGGACATGGGCTGTTTGGCCATAGGTGTTGGGGATGGCATGATCCGCATATGGAATACACTCTCCATCAAGAACAACTATGATGTGAAAAATTTTTGGCAGGGTGTCAAGTCCAAGGTTACAGCGGTAAGGATGATTTCTTTGAGCTTGCTCTGAACTTTTTTTCAAATAATTCTTATAGTAAGAAATTAGGAATGACCTGGATGTGCATTCATATAAGTTATAAGATAAACATATATTGAAGGGTATCAGACTATTAAAAATTATAATATGGCTTTTTCTTTGATGTGGAAAGATGTTCACAATTGATGAAAAATGAAAATTACAAAACATGGGACTGCAGATTAGACAACAATAGGTTTATATTTTCTTTTCTCTATTTAGTCTAAAAGCAATAAATGCTGTGGTTAAAAGGAATACCATACAGGATTGTCAAATCACTATGTGATATACCTGAAAATAATACAACACTGTATGTCAACTATATTTCGATAAGAAAAATAATAATAATAATAACAGGGACACCCAGCTGACACAGTCAGTTAAGTGTCCCACTCTTGGTTTCAGCTCAAGTTGTGATCTTAGAGTTGTGAGATCGACCATGCCCACATGGAGCTCCATCCACTCTCAGCAGTCTGTTTGAGATTCCTCTCCCTCTTCCCTCCTTATGCTCATGTGCACGTGTGCTCTGTTTCTCTCTCTCTCAAATAAATAAATCTTAAAAATTAAAAAAATAATAATAAAAAGAGAAAAAAAGAAAACCAAACTGTATGGAAGTATAGAAAGCAAAAAGTTTTCCTACCCTCCACTCTATTCTCCCACTTCCATAATCCAGAGAACCACTAATGACAATTTGTAATGTATCTTTCCAAGTTTTATTAATAGAATTCTACTTTCTAAACTGTTATGGAATCTTTTATCCCCACTGAACAGTGTCTCAATGCACATTATTTAAATGTTTGAACCTATTTTTGTTTTTTTCAACTGTATATATTTACCTTTAGTCACAAAAATATCGGCAAAGATAGAAAATTGGCAGTGGGGTTTTTTGGATGGTGAACATACCAGTGACTTTTACTTTAATACTTTGTTTCTTTTAAATAATGAGAATTTATTACTTTTAAAATTAGAAGATACCAAGAGCAAGAAAGTTTCATTTGAATGCTTGACAGATAACCTCACTTCCCTTAACAGTATGCCCCTTGTCTTCTCTGTTTTGTAGCTCTGCTGGCACCCAACCAAGGAAGGCTGCTTAGCTTTTGGAACTGATGACGGGAAAGTGGGATTGTATGACACCTACTCCAACAAGTAAGAAGCAAGATTGTTTAGCCCACTGACCAAAATGTCTGTGATGGAATTAATTTTGATTTGTAAACCAATGTTTTTCCTAGCTATTTTTTTTCAAATTCCTTTCAATTAGGGTTCAACACATGGCATCTTATCATGTTTTTTTAGTCTCTCTTATTCTAGAACAGTACCCCCATTTCTTTCTATAACATTGCCTTTTCAGTTTGAAGAATCCAGGTAAGTTTTTTGGTGAGAATATTCTACATTTTGGACTTACCTAGTTATTTCTTTCTGGTGATTTCTAACTCATTTCAGTATTCCCTATATTCTCAACAAGCTGGAAGTTATATCTAGAGCTTCATTGTCCATTCCAGTAGTTTTTAGCCACAGGTGACTACTGGGATGTGCTGTAAGTGTAAATACACTCCAAAGTTCAGAGTCTGCGCCCCCCCAAAAAAAATGTAAAATATCTCAAAAATTATTTTATTTTGGTATTTTAAAAGATAATACTTTTGTATACTGAGTTTAATAAAATATACTATTAAAATTGAATTTTACTTATTTCTTTTGCTTCTTTTAATGTGGCTACAAGAAAGCTTTAAGTTGCATGTGTGGCTCATATATATGGCTCACATTATGAATCTATTGAACACAGCTATCCCAGATGCTTGATTGGATCCCAGACTGTGCTGTTCAGTTTGGTGGCCACATATAGGTATTTATTGTTAAAATAAAGTTAGAAGTTTAGTTCCTTGTTTCTCATGAGCACAAGGCCCAGAATTTAGAATAGCACTATTATAGACCAAAGATTGGAGAGCCGTGGCTCATGACTTAACGGTTCCACCTTTTGAAATTATTGGGAAAAAAATCAGACTATTTCATGACATGAAAATTAAAGTTCAGATTTCAACATTGATAGATAAAGCTTTATTAGGAACCCAGTCACACTCATTTATTTACACCTTATCAGAGGCTGTTTTCATACTACCAGAACACAGTGAGAGGAGTTGTGACAGAGAACACATGGCTCAGAAGCCTGAAATATTTACTGTCTGGCCCTTTATAGGATGGTTACCTACCCCTATTCTAAATCATTCATTTTTAAGTAAGAACTATTTGCTACACTGCAGAGTTAACCTTTTTTTTTTTTAGATTTTATTTATTCATGAGAGACACAGAGAGAGGCAGAGACCTAGGCAGACGGCAAAGCAGGCCCCATGCAGGAAGCCCAATGCAGGACTTGGGCCTCCATCCCTGGATTCCAGGATCATGGGATCACACCCTGGGCCAAAGGCAGGCACCCAACCCCTGAACCACCCAGGCATCCCAGAGTTAACGCTTTTTTTTTTTTTTTTAAGATTTTATTTATTTATTCATGAGAGACAGAGAGAGAGAGAGGCACAGACACAGGCAGAGGGAGGAGCAGGCTCCACGCAGGGAGCCCAACATGGGACTTGATCCCGGGTCTCCAGGATCACGCCCTGGGCTGAAGGCAGCGCTAAACCGCTGAGCCACTGGGGCTGCCCACAGTTAATCTTTTTATATGCAATTTTTTATACATATGTAAAACCTACACGCAGTTAGTTACCTACATATTTTGTTCTGCACTTAGTTAACTCCACTTTTAATTCTCAAAACATAATGCACTATTCCAAAGAATCACTGAAGAAAATAAAACCGTATTGCAGTTTAAATAGCTCTATGTCGTCACAAAATTGTTGACTAATTCTATTACATTACTATCTTCTGGATATTCTAAGCTGACTATCCAAACTAACACTAAGAATGGTATGTAGGAGGAGGAAGAGTGCTGCTGTAGATACTGTTAGGCAGTATTCAGCTAGAACTATTTATATTTCTTTTAGTCCAAAGAAACTGGAGTTTATTGCCCAGGATGATAATGATGCCTGTGCCAGAAACATGAAAGTAAGTAAGTCAGCAGCTAGTTTAGTCGTAGGTTCTAGACTCCAGGAATTCTCAAATCCTACAAAGAACATGGTTTACAGTGAAGGTAACAGCCATCCTGCCTTTACTGACACCTCACATGTCACTAACCACCAAATTACCCTCAAGAGCAAGTTTTCTTCACAGTCAAAAATTTTAAAATCAAACTTCTCTAAAATCTGGTCTTAGTTTAAGAATGTGATGTTAATGACCGAGTAAGCCTAAAATGACTCTTTGTCTTTTGGTTTTTGGTTTTTGTTTTATTTTTTGGTTTTTGTTTTTTTTTACTTTTTGTCTTTTGAAAGTGAGGTGGATCCATCTGTATGATGATAATAGATGCTTAGCAGTAACCTTAGTTCTGGGCTGAATGGTTTACGTTTTCTATCCTGTTCTATTTTTCTCTAGTTATTATAGCATTTACACTGCTTGTAACTACAGTGACATTAGAATATATGACATTTATGTGAAGTGGGCAACTGGCAGGGGGAGAGAGGTAAAATCCCACACTGGCCAGATTGGTGGTAGTTGGGGGTCAGGGCGGGGGCGGGGATAGCAGATAACATTTTTTCCTGGATAAAGTACATTTGGGACTTAATCATTTTGCTGGCAGATATCATTACATGGTATGTTATTTAAATGTTGGCTTCTCCACAGTCAGCTATTTAGAGGATACCGTTAAATTGCTTTTCTCTAATATTAGCAACTAATAGGTAGGAACCTTTTAGAAAAAGATGGATCTGATTTCCACTGTGCCTTCTGTTTAAATCTTTGTTTAATACCCCTTTCCCCCAGACCTCCACAGATTTCTAGCACATATCATAAGAAGACTGTGTACACTTTAGCCTGGGGGCCGCCACTACCCCCCATTGCACTCGGTAAGTACCTGAGCCATTCTCTAGCAAACATGAGAGCATTCTCTTTCTTTCAGTTTAATTGTAAGATATTTAAGCTGGAAAGTCATACATACTCTAGTATAATGACTGCTTCTGCAGACTGCTATGTCCCCCCAAAGATCATGAGGGCAGTCATAGCAAATGATAAGTTAGAAACCATTCACCTATAATAAGAATCCCCAAACTCTAAAGCATCATTTGGTTTCTTTGAGCTGAATTTTTTCACTGTGCATCTGAGAGGCAGATGAGAGAGGCAGAGACACAGGCAGAGGGAGAAGCAGGCTCCACACAGGGAGCCCGATGCAGAACTCAATCCCAGGACTCCAGGATCACGCCCTGGGCCGAAGGCAGGCGCTAAACTGCTGAGCCACCTAGGGATCCCCAAGAAGATGTTTTTTGATCCCAGCTTTGGCACCCATACTGTTTGGATGGCAGGAGAATGTTTAAAGCAAATACTCTGCCTTATAAATATTACTGTAAAGTTAGTGTATCTTTTTACTTCTCCCAACAGCTGTGTTCATATGCAAAGAACAGTGACTTTATTCCAATGTACTAATGAAATATTTTTAAAACAACTCATGGTATGCTATAGTTGTACTATGGCAACAAATAGTTAAGCTGGTGAAATGCAAAACTGATAAGCTTTCTTTTCTTATCTCATATAGGAGAAGGAGACAGACCTTCCCTCACTTTATATAGCTGTGGAGGGGAAGGGATTGTCTTACAGCATAACCCCTGGAAGCTTGGTGGAGAAGCCTATGATATCAACAAACTCATCAGGGACGCCAACTCAATCAAAGTGAGTCCTTGTGGTCTAAAGTCATCTTAATTTCCCATCTTATATGATAAATGCCATTATTAGAGATATCCATTATGCTCATCAGATTTCTTAGATGTTCCTAAAAGCCTCAGTGAATTTGTGATTTATTACAGATAACTAGAAGTCTTTATCCCTGAATAAAGCAAGGAACTTAAACACACACACACACACACACACACACACACAGTTTTGTCTCAGTTGCCATGCTGATTTATGATAAACTTTCAGATCTTGGATATAAAGCATCCCTTTCAGGCCAGCCACTTTCTCCAGAGTGAAACCTTGGTAAAAATTACTATAATGTGGTAGCCAAGGTTGGTTGCAAAGTATTTTGCTGAAGACAAAATAACCATCTTATTTTTAATTTTTTAGTGAAATAACTACAGATTTGCACAAAAATAATGCATATAGTTCCCTTATATTCTTGACCTAGATACCCACATTTAATCACTTTTGTCTTACCATTTTATCAGTCTATGCCAGAACTGTCTTTTGAAGTGAAACCATAAATGTTGAGAGTTCTTTTTTTTTTATAATTTATTTTTTTTTAATTTTTTTTTTTTTTATTTATGATAGTCACACAGAGAGAGAGAGAGAGGCGGAGACATAGGCAGAGGGAGAAGCAGGCTCCATGCACCAGGAGCCCGATGTGGGATTCGATCCCGGGTCTCCAGGATCGTGCCCTGAGCCAAAGGCAGGCGCTAAACCGCTGCGCCACCCAGGGATCCCATGTTGAGAGTTCTTATTCTTTCAAATGGACATTTTTATTGCTCATTATTTTTGAATGACGAGCATAAAAATAATAATCATTAATGGAATTATTTTTTTAAAGGTTTTTTTTTTAATTTATTTATTCATAGAGACACAGCTAGAGAGGCAGAGACACAGGCAGAGGGAGAAGCAGGCACCATGCAGGGAGCCCGATGTGGGACTCGATCCCGGGTCTCCAGGATCACGCCCTTGGCCGCAGGCAGCGCTAAACCGCTGTGCCACCGGGGCTGCCCTGGAATTATTTTTATTAACTATATTCTTTCATTAAATGTTATCTCCACATTAACATTCAGCAGTGAATGAAAAAGAATTCCTATTCCTAAAGAGCTTTCAGTTTTGTGGTAGTTGAATATATGGATTAGAACTTCATACAAGGAGGAGCACCTGGCTGGCTAAGGCAGTAAGGCATGTGACTCTTGATCTTGGAGTTGTGGTCTCAAGCCCCGCTCCTGTGGCTCAGCGGTTTAGCACCGCCTTCAGCCCAGGGCATGATCCTGGAGTCCCAAGATCAAGTCCCACATCAGGCTCCCTGCATGGAGCCTGCTTCTCCCTTTGCCTGTGTCTCTGCCTCTGTGTGTGTGTGTGTGTGTGTGTGTGTCTCTCATGAATAAATAAAATCTTAAAAAAAAATATTCCCTATGGCATAAAAAAATTAAAAATCAAAATTTTAAAAATTTAAAAAGCAACAACAAAAAACTTCATACAAGGTGTTTGGGCTGGAATTAGAAATTTAGAATTCCTAGGGTGCCTGGGTGGCTCAGTCGGTTAAGGACTGCACTCTTGATTTTGGCTCAGGTCATGATCTCAGGATCCTGCACCAGGCTCTGCTGGGTGTGGAGCCTGCTTAAGATTCTCTCTCCCTCTCCCTCTGCTCCCCACACTACCCACTTGAGTGCTCACTCAAATTACTTTCTTCTCTCTCTCTCAAGAAATTTAGAATTCCTTCAGGTGAATGGTAGCTGTAGAAGCTGTGGGAATATATGAGGTGATCTAAAGACACAATTAAGAAGACAAGAGGGTCCAGGCAGCCTTGGGGAAACACCAGCAGTTGGGAGAAAGAAAAAAAATAGGAAGAAAACTGGGAAAGCATGTATATAGCTTTTGTTAAGGAGACATGACCCCCATATTATCAAGCCAGTGGACATGTTACACACTCTGATGTGGGATAAAAATCATTTTAATGAAGTTCATTTCACAGAGTTAGATATTATAAACATTTAGTTTACTGGTCTCTTTTTTGTCCCAATTAAGGAAATTACAGTCAGAATGCTTGCTTTTAGTAACTCTTGTAGTAATTCTATGTAATTAGAACATTTTAAGCTCTAGGGATTTTTTTTTCTCATGCTGTCATCATTGATTTGTAAGATATGCAGAGAGAATAGTGCTTTTAGTCAATTGGTTTGTTTTGCTTTCTAGTACAAATTGCCTGTACACACAGAGATCAGCTGGAAAGCAGATGGAAAAATCATGGCTCTTGGCAATGAAGATGGGTATGTGTTTGTTTCTTTAAAAAAAAAAAAAAAAGACTTTGTAATTGCACATACATTTGATTAAAAGCTGATTCATGCCATCTATAATGTTAGTTGGGATGATATTCTGATCTGCCCTTGATATTCTCTGCAGAGACCCAGGAGCTCTCTGCATCTTCAAGAATGTAAAATAAGCTGGATATTTTAAGTCCAAAGGAATGTTCGCCTATTCAGTGTTTAGGCTGTTTTATGTTTCACAAAATGTTCATCTATTGCACTGTACTATCTAAATCTTCCTTCATTTTTTTAAAATAAGCCTGGGCACCAGTGCTTTTTAGACCTCACTGTGTTCTTTCTGATGTTGATCATAGCAACATAATCCTAATTTAGTCATTGGTTCATTATTTCTTTTAGCTTTTCCATAGCACCATTTATCACAAGAGCCTGATAAACACAACTTTCCAGAGATTATGTGGGATTTTTTTTTTTAAAGCTGAATATATTTGTTGAAAGAACAGCCTTTTGTATCTGGCTCTCTGTAAGAATAACCTTTACAGTGATAGATAGGATTATCCTATTCCATTTCACCTTTATTTCAGTAATGGGATAAGGAAGATACGTGTTTGCATATTAGATTGTAATTTGATCATCCATCTTTCTTGTCGCATGTGTTTGTTATTCCAGATCAATAGAAATATTTCAGGTTCCCAACCTGAAACTGATATGTACCATCCAGCAGCATCACAAACTTGTGAATACCATTAGCTGGCATCATGAGCATGGCAGTCAGCCGGAGCTGAGCTATCTGATGGCCTCTGGGTCCAACAACGCGGTCATTTATGTGCATAACCTAAAAAGTGTGATAGGTAACTTTGGTTTCTTACATACTAGGGTGATAACTGTTCAGCTGCTTTGCATTCCAAGTTTTATACCTTTATTTACTTTTTGATATTGTTATTCTTGTTTTTTCTGCTTTCAAAAGTAATATATTTTTCTTATTTAAAATAAGATGGGCACGTGGGTGGCTCAGTCAGTTACATATCCGACTCTTGGTTTCAGCTCAGGTCATGATCTCAAGGTCATGAGATGGAGCCCCATGTAAGTGGTTGTTAAAAGAGCGCTTTTTAAAAATATGGAAGCAGTGAGATTTCTTTTTTTCTGATATGAAGAAATTATATTATAATCTGTCACAATGCTGTTTCCAGAGTATTGCAAGTATGTGCTATCAGCCATACTGAAAATAGTTGACAGTTTTATTTTCTCTAGCATTTCCCATAGTTTTTTGAGAATCCTTATCTATAAGAACAAAAAAAAAATTTATTCTAGGAATGGCTCCCTCAAGTTGAAAGCAATGTGGAAAAACAAAGTGTAGACAGGTTTTTTCTAGCAATAAATAGCAGACAGTGTGTAACTTATGAGCATGATATGTTAGAAGGCTTATCCTGGTCTTATTGGGATTCCGAATTAAGCATCCAGTTTGATAGAAGGCATTAACAATTCTTCAGAGCAGTGCAGATCTGTGTTACTTTAATACTAACATCTCAGTTTGGTTTTTATTTCATATCTACCAAATAACAGAAAAAGATTTTTAAAAAATGGCCAGAATCAATATTACTTTATTTCAGACTTAGAGGAAAGATGCAAGAGTAATACAGAGAACTCTCATACAATCTTTCACATATTCAACAACTGTTAACCTTTTGTCATATTCATTTGGTTGTAGGTGTGTGGGTGCGTGTGCATACATATTTTTTTCCAAACCGTTTGTGTTGCATACATCATGCCCACCCAAACCCTTAATATTCGTGTATTTTGTAAGAATGAGGATATTCCCTTACAGTCAATCTACAATTCCATTATGAACTTCAGTTAATTTAATAATATAAATACAGTGGTTTAATCGATCATTCATATTCATTTTGTCAGTTGATCCAGTAATGTCCTTTATATCTGGAATAGTCTCTAAGCCTTTTTTATTTTTTTTAATCTTTGAAGGCTACTGCTCTATTATTTTGTAGATGTCCCCTCAGTCTGGGTTGATGTGGTATTTTCTTCTGATTAAATTCAGAATTATATGTCTTCAGCTACCATAAAACTGATGACACAGCCTTCTTGATATCACATGCAAAAGATACTATTTTCATTTTGGTGGCTTTTAGAAAGACAGAATGACAACTAAAACTTATTGCAGTAAACCTATCTGCATACCTCACTGCATATGTGCCCATAGTCTTAACCAATAAATAATATTGCCTGCTGAAAGTCATCTAGAAAGCATATGGCAAAATCTTGACTGTCCATGTCAAGATGTAACTCTGCTGTGTCTTTTTGTTGTTGCTATTAGTAAAAATGACATCTTCTCTTTGTCTCTTAGAGAGCAATCCTGAATCTCCAGTGACCATTACAGAGCCCTACCGGACCCTGTCAGGGCACACAGCCAAGATTACCAGTGTGGCTTGGAGCCCGCATCATGATGGAAGGCTGGTATCTGCTTCCTATGATGGTACAGCTCAGGTACTATTGTGTCCTTAATTCTGTAGGTTCTTCACTATGTACTCTAACTTGAACTCTTCCCTCCTTTCCCCAGTTGTGTACATTCTTTCCCTCACTGTTATCTTCTACAGAAAGGAATATTCTGAGCTCTAGAAGGCATTTTAGTTCATTCCACATATCTGGGCCCTTGGCAGGCTAAGATTGGGTTTTTGGGTTTTGTTTTTGTTTTCTTGTTTGTTTTACTTAGATGAAAGGGAAAGTATTGATAGAAACTAGCTAAATTCTAATTTTTTTAACATTTCATTCTTACTGTCATATGATGGACTAAACTGATGTGAGAACTACTAGCTCCTATTTTAAATACAGAAACGGTGGCTATAAACATGAACAGTTTTTAATAATAAATTAGTAAGTCAAAAATCTTCAAGTTAGAAAGAATAAAGAGGAGATGCCAAGCCAGAGCTGTGAGGTAGGACTTTCAGATACCAGAACCAGAACAGACATTAAGAACTGGAGAGCTAACTTCTGATGGATGTCCATCTCAGTGTAGAGTTGTAACTAAGCTAGGAGCCAGGAAGGGCTGCCCTCTGAAATGGAGACAGGAGTATTTCAAGAAAGTAAGGAAATTGATCATTTCCCAGAGATGGGGACAAAAGAATCACCTGTGAGAAATAAGAACCATACACATGCAGATATAGGCTGTAAATTAAAATTCTCTTCGTGATGTCAAACCCCCAGCCCAAAAAACATAGAATAACTGGTTCATTACAGTGAAATACTTAGAGCACCATTAGAAGCTCACTCAGAATCATCCCCATAAGAATGTCTCTACATCCCAGAGTACATAAGCCTCTTGTAGGAAGTAACATTTCTAAAATTTAAACTTGTGGGATCCCTGGGTGGCGTAGCGGTTTGGCGCCTGCCTTTGGCCCAGGGCACGATCCTGGAGACCCGGGATCGAATCCCACATCAGGCTCCCGGTGCATGGAGCCTGCTTCTCCCTCTGCCTGTGTCTCTGCCTCTCTCTCTCTCTCTCTGTGACTATCATAAATAAATAAAAAATAAAAATAAAAAAAATAAACTTGTAAGAGGAAATAATAAGTCATAAGGGGAAATAAAAGTACACAGTTTCTTTTTAAGTCTTTTTTAACTTCTCTCCCCCCAAAGCAATAGAATAACCAGAAATTATCTGTGCTATCCTGTGCCTTGTGGTTTTAGGTGTGGGATACTCTCCGAGAAGAGCCTCTGTGCAATTTCCGAGGACATCGAGGTCGACTGCTTTGTGTGGCATGGTCCCCACTGGATCCAGACTGCATCTACTCAGGGGCAGATGACTTCTGTGTGTACAAATGGCTCACTTCCATGCAAGAACATTCCCGGCCTCCTCAAGGTCAGTCAGAACCAGGAGCCTATAAATGCTAGCCTAATTCCCTTTCTCCGTTTCTCAGAGTAACTGAATTGATCAAGGTCAAGAAAAGGGGACATTCATGTAGAGTGGCAGTGATACACTGGCATGGGTTGCCTTCCTAATCAATGAAGACAACCATGAGAGGCCTGAGGACAACATTCAAATAGTAACAAGTATACCTAGAACTCAGATCTTGGTTTCTAAATATCATTTTCTGTTAAGAGACCAACCAGAGCTTCTTGGAGAAATGGCTAATTCCAGGTTGGTATAGGAAAAATACAGAACGGGCCTGGAACATCATCTGGTGCCACAAAGGAAGGAAGTGCTCAAGAACTGAGATCTGTCAAGAGAACAAAGAAGCTAGCTCACAGGGACTCCCACTAACCAAATCTGGCACAGCCTGAACATGAAAATAATGAACAGGAGAATTCCAATGTAGAATGAATGATGCAATCAGAAGATTACCATTCAGCAATCATCACATTAACAGTTTGTGGTCAAGAAACATCAATGGATAATAAAACTAGTGGATGCAAATACTTAGTAATTACAAAGAAAAAAATGATTTTTCAAGGAGAAACTCACAAGACAAGTAAACAACCAAATAATGGGACAGATAGAAATGTTGTGCTACTTTGAATGTTGTATTGACCACATCACTCCTATGTATGCCAGCCCAAAATGCAGAACCTAAATTTAATCATGACAGACATCAGGTCATGGGGGAAATCAACAAAATAATTGTCCTGTGATCTTTAAAAGTTTCAAGTCATGAAAGTTAAAAGAACAAAACAAGCCTGTTCCAGGCTGAAGGAAACTAGAGAGACATAACAAGTACATCATGTAATCCTAGATTGTTTCCTTTTGCTATAAAAGATATTCTTGGTACAACTGGCAGAACTTGAGTAAAGTATGTAGACAGTACTAATGTATTGATGTTAACTTCCTGATTTTAATGGCTGTGCTGTAGTAATGTAGGAGAATGTCCTGTGTATAGAATATATAAGTATTCAGTGATAATTGTGTGTCATATTCATGTTTTAATGTAATCCTAAAAAGGGTTTGGTTAACATGTTGAAAATACAACTCTAAAAATTCATTGGGAAGGAAAGGGAAATGGTGATAATGCTATCAAAAAGAAGAGTGATGAAGTTTTGGAGATAATCTCCTAGAGTGCTTTTTTTTTTTTTTTTTTTTTAATTTTTATTTATTTATGATAGTCACAGAGAGAGAGAGAGAGAGGCAGAGACATAGGCAGAGGGAGAAGCAGGCTCCATGCACCGGGAGCCTGACGTGGGATTCGATCCCGGGTCTCCAGGATCGCTCCCTGGGCCAAAGGCAGGCGCTAAACTGCTGCGCCACCCAGGGATCCCTCCTAGAGTGCTTTTAACTAAAAGTATATATTTTAGTCTATGGCCATGCCACCCTGAATGCACCTGATCTCATCTGATCTGGAAAGCTAATAAGCAGCATTGTGCCTGGTTAGTACTTGGATGGGAGAATATACATTTTAATCTGTCCTCCTCTTAACTGTGTTTCCTCTAGGTAAGAAAAGCATTGAATTAGAGAAAAAAAGGCTCTCTCAACCTAAGCCAAAGCCCAAAAAGAAGAAAAAGCCCACCTCAAGAGCTCCTATAAAGCAGGAAGTATGTGATGGGAATGAAGATGAGAGCATCAGGGAGAGCTCGGGACCTGTTGAGAATGGCGTGTCGGACCAGGAGGGCGAGGAGGAAGCCCGGGAGCCAGAGTTTCCTGGTGGTGTTGCCTCAGTGGGTATGTGACCAAATCCTGTGTTTCCCAGATGCTAGGACTTTGTAGGCATAACCTGTAAACTAAGCCAGGTCCTAACTCAGTTTGAAACTTCTCTGCCTCTGACCTACTTATGGTCCCATCTGTTTAACTTAGGTGGTACCTTTGGTGCCCTTAAATATTGCTAGTTTCTTAAAAGGTTGTTTTAAGCCTCTAAACTCCATTGAAGTGTGAAAGGGGATCTGACGGAAGACTGGGCTGGAAATAGTGAAGGTGTTCAGAGAACACTTTTTACGAACTTGGGCAGGACAAGACTACAGGGCAAAGTGAAACCAGGGAAGTAGATCCATAGAAACTTAACCAGGAAAGTTTTCACAGTGTGACATCTAGCCAGTTACTGAAAAAAACCACTGTCCCATACAAATGTCTGGCCTAGAAGCTACCATTGCTCTGGGAACTTGTGAGTTCTCACCCTCACAACTGGGTTTGTACCTAGTGTGTTTGTGCTGTTGTTGTTTCTGGAATAAAAATGTATGAATTTGGTTCTTCTAGTCTGGTAAGCTATAGTGGCCATTCTCCGATTTCTCAGAATACGGTTTTTCAGGGTTTTGTCACTGCTTTCTAATGAGGTAGGCTGTTTTTACTTTGAAGAGAAAAAAGTGTTACTGGATAAAATTGTAGTACTTTAATCTTTTTTTACCTTTAAATGTTTATCTTTAAGCTGTGGTGCCTATTACCTGTTAAAATGATTAAAGAGCAAAAAATATAAATAGATATTAGGAATGACCCATGTTTAGTCCTAAAATGGAATATTTTGATGTGACAGAATTAAAATGGCCAAAATATATGGTACAGACACATCCAGGCCCTGTCCACCTCAAGAGGTGGCTGTTGGAGCCATAGTTTAGGAAAATAAAGAGCTAAAAGTTTAATGGATTTTTTTTAAGCTCATGGTTGTGTATGCTCGGGATCGTGAGTCCACATCACGAACTCTTAATATTCTGTATTACAGTTAAACATGGAATTAGTAGTCTGTCATCTAAATATGTAAGACGTCTTTGGTCATCTGAGCAGTTTCAGAACTCCTGGGCCTATGATATGACACTATGAGGACTAGAAACTTCAGTGCCTCCATAGACCAATTAGTCAAAGGTCTAAGTAATAAACTTACAGATTCCTGGAATACAGACAGTTTGTGAGGTGGGAAAAGAGAGACTACCTATATTTCCTCTCCAGAGTATTTTATCTCATATTATGGAATACATAAGATCACACTATTAACCCTGATGGAGTTCTTAATTACTTAAAAAAGAACTAGATTCTGCATTGTTCTTCTCCAAACTTTTTTCTTCACCCCCCATGATACAGCTTCTAGAGAACCAGTTACCTGCACTCCAGTTTCATCAGGCTTTGACAAGTCAAAAGTCACCATTAATAACAAAGTCACTTTACTGAAGAAAGAACCACCTAAAGAGAAGCCAGGTTAGTGTCTAATGAGTAAAATATATTGTGAAAGCATCCTCAAATATTACGTGCCACCAAAAACTCTGAAGTGTTTGGTTTTTTATTGTTGGTTTTTTTGGGGGGGCTTTTCTTTGTTTTCTAGGTTTTAAGTGTTTGTGTTTTGATTGTTTCGGTTTGGGGTCATGTTTTTAAACAGTTTTAATATACAATTTTAAACATTTTTAAATATTTTAATGATGAAGGATCATTTTTGCAGCTGTCACTAATTGTTCAAAGTGTTCACAGCAACATTTTGTGTGGTAAACACTGCTGCCAGCTCATTTAACTTAAAGCTCTAAGAACAGGAACTTTTCTTCTGCCCAGCAGTATCTCTCCAGTAGGTTACAGTCACACAATGGCCATCCATTTTTATGATTCTGATCAGATCTTCTTCAGAAAGTCTGTATTTTTATTACATTTCAGAATCCTTAACCAAGAAGCGAAAAGCTCGTTCCATGCTTCCATTGACTACCAGCCTGGACCACAGATCTAAAGAGGAGCTCCATCAGGACTGTTTGGTATTAGCAACTGCAAAACACTCCAAAGGTACAAAAATAGGCTTCCTTGGTCCATACATAGTCTTCTGGGAACTAGCACCTAAGAGGTGCTTGTATATTTGAACGAGCAAACAAATGTGTAAAATTGTTTGTATTTCTACATTATCTTCCAGCCTTCCCTTCCATCAGACCCCATTGCCAAGCTCCCCTTTCTGATCCACTGTTAGCACTCCCCAATGACTTCGAGATGCAGTGCTCTGATTTACTGTTATAAATTGAGCTGTTACCAACCATCTATGTGCCAGAATTGGTATGATGGCTTAATGAATCTTACCATGAATCAACTCCTTCAACTCTCTTTTCCCTAGAAAAAAGTATCTTCATGTAGAAAAAAAGTATTCGCTTATTGGAAGTATACCCCTAATATGGCAAAATTTTGGTAGAAGTTTTTATTATAGAAGGTTTTTTTATTTTACTTTTGCAAGGCCCTCAATTGAATGCCTATTATTTTGATATTTGAGCAACTATATATTTTTTATTTTTGAATTTGACATGTTGAAACCAGGTACGTATGATAAAATGATATTCAAAGAGTCCAAAAGAATATAAATCTTTTTTACATTCTCACCCTAATACCTATATTTCCTCTCAGTGCCACACTATTACCAATTTCTTGTCCTCCAGAAATATTTTATGCTTTTGTATACATAGCCCTTTTGGGGGGACATTTTGATGACTTCCTATAACTTATACACCTAGTTGGATAGTTATACATTTTATTAACCTTACTGGAAAATCACTCATTTGACTTTTTAAAGATTTTATTTATTTGACAGAGCATGCATGTGCACACAAGCAGGGGGAGCAGGAGAGGGAGATGCAGGGCTCGATCCCAGGACCCTGGGGTTATGACCTGAGCCAAAGGCAGATGCTTAACCAACTGAGCCACCCAGGCGCCCTCATTTGACTTTTTAAAAAGCAGATGAATATTGCATCCTTTTGTAGAGGATTCTAGTGAACATCAAGGACATTTCTTGTTAGTTTCGTTTTGTCTTTTTAGTTTTTACTGCATTTAAAATACATGTTGAATCTGGGGTTGACTTTTTTTTTTTTTTTTTTTTTTTTTTTTTTTTTTTTATTTATGATAGTCACAGAACGAGAGAGAGGCAGAGACATAGGCAGAGGGAGAAGCAGGCTCCATGCACCGGGAGCCCGACGTGGGATTCGATCCCGGGTCTCCAGGATCGTGCCCTGGGCCAAAGGCAGGCGCCAAACCACTGCGCCACCCAGGGATCCCTGGGGTTGACTTTTTATATTCCCTTTTTTCCCCCTCCAAAATCTTTGAGCAAACTGCAAACTAAATTGTCTCATTGGGGCAGCCCCAGTGGCGCAGCGGTTTAGCACCGCCTGAAGCCCAGGGTGTGATCCTGGAGATCCGGGATCGAGTCCCACGTCGGGCTTCCTGCATGGAGCCTGCTTCTCCCTCTGCCTGTGTCTCTGCCTCTCTCTCTGCCTGTGTCTCTGCCTCTCTCTCGCTCTCTCTGAATAAATAAATAAATCTTAAATAAATAAATAAATAAATAAATAAATAAATAAATAAATAGTCTCATTGGATTTTGCCAAGGCTGAGCTAAACAAACTCGCATATTTTGCTACCCTTATAACCAGCAGGGGTCTCTGTTAGGGTAAACAAGGACATAAGACTCTTCTTTTCACTGTCTGAAATGGGTGTTCTGGACGTATTTTTGGAAGATTAGAGAACAGTAACTTCACTTTGTCTTTTTTAATTAGCAGAACTAAATGAGGATATGTCTGCTGATCTTGACGAAAGATTTCACCTGGGGCTTTTTACAGACCGGGCGGCCCTGTACAGAATGATTGAGGTTGAAGGTGAGGCAAGTCCAGTCAACATAACCCAGTCTATCTTTATGCTTCCCTGACACTTTGTACTTAACTCTTTTATGGCTGCCATCCTGTGGCATCAATAATGATTCACTTTGCATGCTGGTTAACTGGGTTTTGAGCTCCCCAAACCGTACATTCGCATACACCCCTTGCATCTGTCATAGGACCCTGAACATACAGTATTCACTCTGAGTGTAAGAGTGCATGGGTGACTAAGGGACTGAGTGGGCTTCGCACCACATTATGAACACTGGGAGATGACTCTCCCATCACCCGGCAACAACATATTCTGGGAGTTTGTTCCTCTTTCCTCCAGCCTTTCTTTCTCTAGAAGTCCGTGCAAAGGTCTCTGAACATCTTCCCAACATTCTATCTCCTCCAAACAGGAAAGGGTCACTTGGAAAATGGCCACCCTGAGTTATTTCACCAGCTCATGCTTTGGAAAGGAGATCTCAAAGGTGTTCTTCAGACTGCAGCAGAAAGAGGAGAGCTGACAGACACTCTTGTAGCTATGGCACCAGTTGGTATGTTCTTTTCAACAGAAGTGCTATCACCTTGAGGATGAGTCTACTACAGATGGACACTCTCAGGGCCCTGGGTGGCTCAGTTGATTAAGCATCTACCTTTGGCTCAGGTCATGATCCTGGGGGCCTGGGATGGAGCCCTGCGTGGGGTTGTCTGCTTTTCCCTCTCCCTCCGCCCCTTCTGCCCCCTCTTCCCCCCACCCCACCCCCACCCCCCGCTGGCTCATGGTCTCTCTCATGCACTTTCAAATAAATAAATAAAATATAAAAAATAAATAAAAAAAGATGGACTCTTGCAGGACAGTTTGGCCATGTCTAATTACTTTAACTCAGCAATTCTAAGTGTTGGGACTAAACGGTACTCAACAAAATGACAGGTATACATGGACTGTCATTACAGCAGCATTTGTAATAGCAAAGGATCACAAGAAGCTCTCTGTCCATCAATAAGAGACTGGTTAAATCTCGTACCTCTATACAGTAGAAGCTCCCATAAAAGAATGAGGCAGCTCTGTGCATTCTAATATGGAATGGAGCTCCAAAGTATAGTAAGTGAAAAGAATCAAGGTGTAGGTGTACAACAGTGTTTACTACTCTTTCATTTTATTTAAATGTGTCTTTGTAGACTATTTCAAAAAGGTTTCAAAAGAAACTAGTAATAATGGTTTTTTCCAGGGAAAGGAATTTGGATGTTTTGGGTAGAGGGATGCCAGGATAACAAGGAAAGCTTTTATGCTATCCCCAGTTTTTTAACTGTACTTAAGAATACTATATATAGAGAGAAGTATACACAGATCATTGTCCTGACTGACAGTGAATTTCACAATACACCCTTATAACCCACACCTATATATCAGAAGTATAACACTACCAACACTACCAGCTTCCCATGCTGCTTTTCCGTAAGTCTTCACAACACCCCAACAAGGGTAATCACTGTCCTGACTTCTATACTGTTTGTACATTTTTAATTTTAGACTATTTTGTATGTGTTGTGTAATCAAAGAAAAAACTAAAGTTTTAAAATGTGGGTATAAGGAGAGTAGATAAGCAAATGATCTGTAATGGCAACTGAATTAGTATCTAAATGTTGTACTTAATATACTGACTAAAACCAAAGCATTTTCAACCTGAATGTATTTGCTTATTTTGTTTTTTCTTAAACTTGCTTCTTATTTAACCACCGCCTTTTTTTTTTTAAAGCTGGCTACCAAGTGTGGCTGTGGGCTGTGGAAGCTTTTGCCAAACAGCTGTGTTTTCAAGATCAGTATGTCAAGGCTGCCTCTCATCTACTTTCTATCCACAAAGTATATGAAGCTGTAGAGCTGCTCAAGTCAAACCATTTTTACAGGTTTGTATGACCTTACAATTGAACCAACAGTTGGACATAATATGAAATTAATCTGCTATACAGCTCTGCTTACTGATAACCAGCATAAACCTTTGTTGTAATTAAATATCTCAAACATACAGAAATATATGGACACCAGCCTAACAAACATCAATGTACCCACTACTTGTGCTTAACAAATGTTAATTTTTATCAGTGTTTACCATTGATCTTTTTCAGAACTTCTTTATCCAAAGTAACACAAATAGGGAAAACAGTATATATAAGACAAAAGAGACAGGATCTTGCCAGCCATGCCAGAAGCTCCCTGTACCCCTAGTTTTGTGGTTTTTTTTTTAAGTGTAACATTCCAGATTTGGTTGAATTGCTTTTCTCCATTTCTATCCTCATCCCTTCTCTAGAAGTAACCACTCTCCTGAGATGGGTATGAATCTTTCCTAGCCAAGTTAATACACTTTCACTTAATACATTGCTAAGTAATGACAGACAAAAGGAACAAAATATTTCTTGTAAAACAGCATACAATTGGGTCTTGTTTTTTTATCCAGTCTGATGGTTTCTGTCTTTTAATTGTAGTGCTTAGGCCATTTACAATTAAGAAGATTGGTGTGAATGAAATTTACCATCTTGCTATTTGTCCTGTTATTTGTTCATTTTCTTTTTCTGCATTCTTTTTAATCAGTTGAATATTTTATTACCAAAACTGGCTTATTAGCTATACTCCTGTTCATTTATTTTACAGTTGCTTTAGGGCTTGTGAGGATTAGCATTTTTAACTTATCACAGTTTATTTTTAAATAATATTGTATTACTTCTTTTTCTTTTTTTTTTTTTTTTTAATTTATTCATGAGAGACACAGAGAGGGAGAGAAGCAGAGACACAGGCAGAGGGAGAAGCAGGCTCCATGCAAGGAGTCTGATGTAGGACTCAATCCCTGGTCTCCAGGATCACACTCTGGGCTGAAGGTGGCGCTAAACCGCTGAGCCACCCAGGCTGCCCTATTCTTATATAGAACGTTTTTTTTTCCCTCCCTGTGTGTCCTTTCTGCTACTGTCATATATTTGACATGTTATAGCCCCACATTACATTATTAGAATTTTTGCCTTAACCTGTCATCTTTTTAAATTTTTTTGTTATTAATTAATTTTTAAATGTTTTTTTAATATTTCCCACATATGTATTTCCAGCATTTTTCATTCTCTTATATAGGTCCAAAGTTCTAATTGCTATCAACTCTTCCTTCACCTGAACAGGATCTTCACTTTTTTGTACTGTGATTCTTCTGGTGACCAATTCTATCACCTTCTATTTGTCTAATAAAAGCCTTTAATTTTGCCTTCATTTTAAAGGATCTTTCTCTGGCAGTTTTTGTCTTTCGGGGCATCAAAGATGACATTGTTTCCTCTTTTTTTTTTTTTTATTTATTTATTTATTTATTTATTTATGATAGTCATAGAGAGAGAGAGAGGCAGAGACATAGGCAGAGGGAGAAGCAGGCTCCATGCACCGGGAGCCCAAAGTGGGATTCGATCCCGGGTCTCCAGGATCGCGCCCTGGGCCAAAGGCAGGCGCCAAACCGCTGCGCCACCCAGGGATCCCACATTGTTTCCTCTTACGTTGTTTTTGACTTGACTGTTGCATTTAATCTCATCTTTGGTCTATGGTCTATAGGAACTATGTCATTTTTCTGTTTTTAGTATTTACTCCATCACTGATTTTCAGCCATTTGATGTGATAGCTTTGGGGAGACCTTCTTGATTCTATTTTGGTCTGTCTTCCTTTAGAGAGTGTTAAGCTCTGTTTTAGTGTATATTAAAGTTGCTATGTATCAGCTTGATCAGCCTTGAGGAGTTGCCTACACATGTATGGCCTTTGTGTTTAGCCAAAGATTCCATGAGATTCCCCAGAGTTCTATAGACCCTTCTCTGGATAGATTATTCCTTCCTATCATCCTGGCCCTCAAATTCCAATTGCTCTGTCTCTTCTCCACTCAGTAACAGTGCTGAGGCTTTGCTGGGGGTTCCCTGTAGGAAGATGACTGCAGGAGGGCCCTTAACAGGGCTCACGTCATTAGTTCTCTTCTTTTCAGGATGACAGTCCTGAGCTGCCTGGTGTCCAATGTCTTTAAAAAATAAATGTTTTACCTAGTTTTGTGACAGGTGGTTCCTGTTACTCCATCATGGCTAGAAACTGATGTCTCAAAATCTTCTTAAACATTGCTCTACACAGATCAACTTGATCTAAAATACTTTTATTCCAGCTACTACTTTATGTTGGCTACAACTCAGAAGTTGTATGTCACTTGAAAAATATTAGTTCACTGAATTACACAGATACCCCCAAGTGTTAACACATTTCATTACAAAATATTCAAAAAAAGATCACATTCTTTAATATCACTGTCAATCTTTTCAGAAGAATCTTTAACTTTTGGGAAGCTGTCAGACACAAAGTTGCAGGCACAGATTTTTAAAATTCTGGTTTTCATTTGAAAGCTCAAATTTTATCATTGGCAACAGTACTGCTGGTTGTTTTCTGTGAAGTGACAGGACTTGGGGATCCCTGGGAATCCACAGACCACACGTTAAAACCTGACGACCTAGATGAAGAAATGAGCTCAGTGTGTGGTTTTAACTTCCTACGTAATGCAGGAAGATGATCTCTTATAGGAAATTGGAACAGTATAAACAATACAAGAGGGACAATTTGTCCTATCATCTAGCCTTTTCAAATTGGCTGATTATCTGTTCTTGCCTCTAGGGAAGCTATTGCAGTTGCCAAGGCCCGACTGCGCCCAGAGGACCCAATCCTGAAGGACCTGTACCTCACCTGGGGAGCCATCCTGGAAAAAGATGGGCATTATGCTGTAGCCGCCAAATGGTAAGCCTGAGGGAACAGGTAGGTATCTGAATATAGAAAAGCAGGATAAGAGTTGTAAGTGTAGAGGGGGAGGTAAAGTGACTAGAAAATGAAAAGGCATATGTGTATTAAACCAACTTCCTAAGATTCATTAGTACCTACTTCCTTGGTATTTATATGAATCACCATAACTATTCAAGAAACCTCTAGCAGATTCAGGAGGTCCCCCTTTTTCTAGTGATGTCTTTAACATCACTATAAGGAAAAGGAAACAGGAAGGGAATGAAAACTCTGTTTGGGTTCAGTTCAGCAAATGTTGAGATTCCTTTCTGTCCTTACCCTGTATGATGCGGTCACTCATTCTCTGTGCTACAGTGGAAGAGGAAATAGGAGATCTGTTTATGAGACTTTGGGGTTTTCTTTTGTATTACAGCTATTTAGGGGCTGCTTCTGCTTATGATGCAGCCAAAGTTTTGGCCAAGAAGGGAGATGCAGCATCACTTAAGACGGCTGCAGAGTTGGCTTCAATTGTAGGAGAGGATGAGTTGTCCTCTTCCCTAGCTCTCCGGTGTGCCCAGGAACTGCTTTTGGCCAGGAACTGGGTGGGAGCCCAGGAAGCCCTGAAGCTACATGGAAGTCTAAAGGTCAGTCTGTTGTTTTATCTCCTGGTATTTAAGAGGGAAGGGCCCCAAGTCCTTTTCTAGTTGAATTCCAAATGAATAACCCAGTTGAACAAGGTGTATTCAGCAGGTATCCTTAGAAGTGTCCAGCAAGCCTTGGCCACACTATCCTGTGGAAGTACTGTGGCTTGCCATTGCCATATTCAGAGTAAGAGCTAATGTGGTCATTCACAATAATTCTCCTTCCTTATTAGTTTGTGTACAACATATATGAATAACAGCTCAGCCCCCGGGGCTAACAATTTCATGTTTCTTTATTGGTGTCATCAGGTCTTCTTTGAAGAGGGAGGGGAAGAGGGATTAGCCTCTGACAGAAATCATGGTCCTCTGCCACTGCACCCCTCTTTAGCTTTAAGCCATAAAAAAGTATGGGAAAATCAATATTTAGTTAAATGTTTATTTATCCCTTTCTTTTTTTTTCTTTTTTTTTTTAAAGATTTTTTTTATTTATTTATTCATTCATAGAGATGCAGAGAGAGAGAGAGTAGCAGAGACACAGGCAGAGGGAGAAGCAGGCTCCATGCAGAGAGCCTGATGTGGGACTCGATCCAGGGTCTCCAGGATCACGCCCTGGGCTGCAGGCGGCGCTAAACCGCTGCGCCACCGGGGCTGCCCTATTTATCCCTTTCTGATTAAAAATGAGTGATGTACCACTGCCTTATTTGACACACCAAGACTGAGATTACTTTAAAAGCATGAACACTCAGTTTCCAAAACACATAAACATTTGGTCCATTTTAGACAACTCTGCTAGTCACATACTAACTTCTAACATGAATTTTGTGAATCCTTTTTCCCTAATAGGGTAACTAGGCCTAAAAACATTCCTAGCTAAATATTCATAGCCCAAGAAAAATTGTAGCTTTCTGGGAACTACAAAATAAAAACAGAGATAAAAGTAGTACACCCTCAAAGATAGTGTCATTTGGTGTATTATTTATAAAGTGACCAAACCTAGAGAGAGTTGTTTTTTTTTTTTTTTTTTTTTTTTATTTATTTATGATAGTCACACAGAGAGAGAGAGAGAGAGAGAGAGAGGCAGAGACACAGGCAGAGGGAGAAGCAGGCTCCGTGCAAGGAGCCCAATGTGGGACTTGATCCTGGGACTCCAGGATCACGCCTTGGGCCAAAGGCAGGCACCAAACCGCTGAGCCACCCAGGGATCCCCTACTTTTGTATCCTTTAATCTAAAATTTGGGCAGAGGAAGGAACTGGATAAGCCCGCCCATCTTTTCTCAAAGTGGGCCACAAGTCTTGTAGTCCTGTAGTGGACAGGACTACAGTTGAGGTTCCTTGTTAGGAAACTGCTTGGGTTCCAGGCTACCTCCAGGATCTCTGCAAAAGCATCTGGAAAAATGTCTGTTAGATCATGTCTTTTCCCACCTCACTCATGACTCACACTGGCCAGAGGCAGCCCACTAAGGGGTTTGGTTGCTGTAGATGGATTAGGGAACACACTCAGAAACTGAAGAGAGTTCTCAATAATCAGGGACTTCCGCCACATAACGGTTTCTATGCTTTGTTGTTGGTTCCAGGGGCAGAGACTGGTGTTTTGCCTTCTTGAGCTACTGTCCAAGCACCTGGAGGAAAGACAGCTTTCAGAGGCCAAAAGCTCTTCCTACAATGCTTGGGCTGCAGGCATCGAAGGCCCCTTTGTGGAGAGGGTGACTGCTGTATGGAAGAGCGCCTTCAGCCTGGATACTCCAGAGCAGTATCAGGCAGCACTACAGCAGCTGCAAAGTATCAAGTATCCATCCGCTACAAATAACACTCCCTCCAAACAGGTACCCTGTCTGCTCTCTGTAGTCAGACTTCCTTAATCTATGTCTGGTATGATAAGGAAACAAGCTGAATGCCAGTTTGCATTTCAGCAAAGACAAAGGCAGGCCCAGGCAACCTGGAAAGATCCCTTCAGACTAATTAAAGCCCTTTGGCTTTGAAGTTAGTCTTAGATCAGTCTTCTCTTAAAAGAAGAAAAGCCTAAAAATACAGAAAAGCAAAGAGAAAAATAGAAAATAGAAAAACCAGAAAAAAATAGAAAAACCAGAAATAATAAATGTTCGCATTTTGTCATTTTTGTTTCATATAATTTTTTGGTTTTGTTTTGTATATTCTTCTAGATTTTAGTAAAAGAAATACAATAAGGTTGAAGTCCCTGGTACCCCTTTCCCTTGGTTCCATTCCCCTTTCCTAGCTCATCAAAGGCAGCCCCTAGGTTAGGTTATATATATTATTTTGGACCTTGCTTATTTCAAGGACCTTGCTTATGACCAGTGTGTAAAATCTGTCCATATTGATGCACAGAGAAAAAGTTGATTCATTGTAACAGCTACTACACCCATCCTATATATATATATATCAATTTATCTACTTTTGAAAATGAGGGCACATAATTTTTGAGGAACAAGACTTCCTTAAATGATATACAGCACTTTCGGAAACAATTTGGCAGTTTCTTATAAAGTTAAACATAGATACACCCACTGACCCAGCAGTACCACTGCCTGGATATTTCATTTAAAAAATGAAATCAGATGTCCACACAGACTTGCACACAAATGTTCATTGCAGCTTAGTTCACAACAACCAAAAATGAGGAACAACCCAAATGTCCATCAGCCGGTGAATGGATATGCAAACTATGTTTTAGCTATACAGTGGAATGCTATGCAACATTAAAAAGGAACAAACTAGTGATGTCCAGATAATATCAGTGAATCCTAAAAGCATTATGATAAATAAAAGAGTGAAGACACAAAAGACTGTATACTCTGTGGTTCTATTTATATAAATTCTAGAAAAGACCAAATTTATAGTTACAAAAACCAGGCCAATGGTTGTCAGCAGGTGGAGAGAGGGGAGGGCATGCAAAGGAGCACATGGAGATATTTTACAATTATGAAAATGTTCCATGTCTTGATTTTGGTGGTGATCATAGCATATATACCTATACAGATATATGTCTTTATCAAAACTCATCAAATTATTCACTTAAAATTGATAAATTTTCTTAATTATACTGCAGGTTGGTTGGTTGAATTACAGCTTTTAGTTCTAAAACTCCCTTTTTGGGTTTTCTTTTTTTTTTTAAGATTTTATTTATTTATTCATGAGAGACACAGAGAGAGAGAGAGAGGCAGAGACACAGGCAGAGGGAGAAGCAGGCTCCATGCAGGGAGCCCAATGTGGGACTCGATTCCGGGTCTCCAGGATCACACCCTGGGCTGAAGGTGGCGCTAAACCACTGACCCACCCCAGCTGCCCTCCCTTTTTGTTTTAATTAAATACAAATGTCAAGGCTTTTTTTTTTTTTTTTTTTTTTTTTTCCTCATGAACAGACTTTAACACCAGACAAGGCATGTTACTGTGCAGCTAAATAGGAAAGTTTCTCAGATAAGGGAGCCGAAATGGGTGGTGGAAACAGAAGGACCTTTCTTGAACGTATACTGTCTCTACTTCCTAGTGCAGTCAGTAGGAATTAGGAATATTTCTGTATCATCCCAGTGCTTGCTGTGGGAGAATGTTTAACTGAAACTGTGGCTTCCCCCTCTAGCTTCTGCTTCACATTTGCCATGACCTGACCTTGGCAGTGCTGAGCCAGCAAGTGGCCTCCTGGGACGCGGCTGTGGAAGCCCTACTTCGGGCTGTGATCCGGAGCTATGACTCAGGAAACTTCACCATCATGCAGGAAGTGCACTCAGCCTTTCTTCCTGAGGGTAAATGCCCCCCAGCTCTGTTGGAGCATGCTGACTAATGGATGATGTAACCACCACCAATGGTGTAGTACCAGGAGTATATATAATATCGAAAGATAGAGACTGGCCAGTTGTGTCATTTAGCACCAAGTTTGAATCCTCTTACCCAGGCTCCTAAGAGGTAGCCAGAATGGCTGAGCTGTTTTCCTTTACCTAGCCCTACCAACTTTATCTACCTTACTGCCTTCTATAAATTTTCTTATAGTTTGAGAAAAATAGCAGTGTGCTCACAAGTTAGTTAAGAATGGAGAAGCACATGGGGCCCCTGGCTGGCTCAGTTAGAAGAGCATGCAACTCTGATCTCAGGATTGTGCGTTCAAGCCCCATGTTGGGTGTAGAGAAACATTTAAAATAAATAAGTGAACTTTAAGAAAAAAAAAAAAAAAGGAATAGAGAAGCACAGCAAAAAGACATTCTTTGAGCTGCATAGTCACTAAACTAAATCACTGTGATTTTTCAGAGATATGGTGGGATCTTACCTGAGAGTTTTCATAGGAAGATGGAATATTTTTTTCTGTAATGCTTTGATTGACACATAGACTACAGCAACAAGAATGCTATCCTAGGTCAGGAAATGTTTTGTTCTGGTTGGCTTTTGGTGAAGGGCATGTTGTCCCATGGATTATTGCTATCCTTGAGATCCACTCCTTGGGAGATAGGAAATACAAGGGGAGGAGCTAGGTTTCTAATAGATAAAGAACACACAACCCTAAATCCTTGTCTTCTTCTTCTAGGCTGTGGCCACCTAAGAGACAAACTGGGTGAACATCAGTCCCCCACCATACCAGCTTTCAAAAGTTTGGAGGCCTTTTTTATTTATGGACATCTGTATGAATTCTGGTGGTCTTTATCCAGGCCTAGCCCTAAATCTAGTGTCTGGGTAAGAGCTGCTCAGAGAAGGACAACCTCTATTGAGCAAAGTGAGCAGATAAACAGTGCCAGCCCTGAAGAAACTGACCCTAAAGTGTCTGAACCAGAGCCAAGCAGGCCTCCAGAATTAGATGTGAGACTCACAGAAGCAAGCAAGCAAATCCTGATCACTTGTAAAGAGCTCTTTTCAGAAAAGCACGCCAGTCTCCAAAACTCACAGAGAACCGTTGCTGAAGTCCAAGAGACCTTGGCAGAAATGATCCGCCAACACCAGAAGAGTCAAGTCTGTAAATCTACAACAAATGGTCCTGATGAGAATGAATCTGAACAAGTAGCAGAACAGTCCCTTTCTAGTCCTCAGAGGGAGTGGTAAGTAATGAGTCTGTTTAAGGTGGAATTGGAAATACCCTGCTGAGTTCTCACATCATCATCAGATAAAAATCAGCACATGATAAGCTTGATCAGATCACCTGCCACCACCATACTGTTGTATGCACAGGCTTTGGAGTCCAACATGGGGTTCTAATCCTGGCTTTGCTGAGTGACCTCAGGCAAGATTCTTAATGTTTATGAGCTTTTGTTACCTTATCTATAATTGGGAGGATCTACCCCTACCTCACTTGTTTGGGGAATTAAATGAAATCACAAATAATGTTAATAACAATAGAACAGTAAAATACTACTTTTGAGCAATAAGTAGATCCCCCCCAAAAAAAATTAATCCTGTAAAATGAGGAGTTGCATTATTGCATCATTAATGAATACCAGTTTTTCAATTATTCTGTGCTCTTCCAGAAAATACACAAAAACGGTAGTGTACAAAACTGCATGCTGAGTTGAGAAAATCCCAAGTGATCAGAATGCTATAGCTAATCACTTCTGTTGACCACAGGGTCCAGGTGGATGATAGGAGCCAATCACCAATCACTGTAAAGTTAATTTGCACTATTACAGGGCCCTCTGCTTTGGGCACTTGTAGTGATTAACAATTACTGCTTGGCTATTATGCTGAGTGCTTTTTACCTAGATTGTCTCCCAGCATAGGGCCTAAAACATAGTAACTAGTACCGCCAATAAACTGATAATTAGGGCAGCCCGGGTGGCACAGTGGTTTAGCGCCACCTGCAGCCCAGGGCGTGATCCTGGGGACCTGGGATTGAGTCCCATGTCAGGCTCTTTGCATGGTACCTGCTTCTCTCTCTGCCTCTCCCTCTCTCTCTCTCTCTCTCTCTCTGTGTCTCTATGAATAAATAAAGTCTTTTAAAAAAAATTAAAAAAAAAATAAACTGATAATTATTAGTAACTGAAAAAAAATTAGGTTTTGAAGCCTTTATATATTTATTGCTATAAAAATACTCCCATTGCAATCCTTTTTTTTTTTTTAAGATTTATTTTATTTATTCATGAGAGACACACAGACAGAGAGAGAGGCAGAGACACAGGCAGAGGGAGAAGCAGGCTCCATACAGGGAGCCCGACATGGGACTCGATCCGGGTCTCCAGGATCATGCCCTGTGAAGGTGGCGCTAAACCGCTTAGCCACCAGGGCTGCCCTCCCATTGCAATCTTGAATGAGTTTTGAGTCACTTCTCCAGTAAGCCGCCACACTCTAGGCAGCTTTAGGTCTTGTTCTAGTAACAAGAAAAACAGTAAAAATTCTCTAACCCAGCAGCTCTTAACTTTTGGATCACAGGATTCCTTTGAAAAGCTTTAGACACAAAAAAATGTGCATCCTAACCTATGGTTAGGAGCCACAGCTGTGCTAACTATTCCCCAAAGAAATCCAGGCTTTTTGCACTTGGCTGCAGAATTAAATCCCCTAAAGATCCTAAAGTCCTGTGATCCAAAGGTTAAGAGCTTCTGGGTTAGAGAACTTTTTTTTTTTTTTTTTTTTCATTAGAGCTATGTGTCTAAGAAGTGGGGATTTGGAAAATAGTGAGGAATGGTATTTCATTTTGAAAACTTTTTACCACATCACATTAAATCCCCTCCTCTTGACCTTGGTATTAAAGATGAGAGGTAAGACCCAGATGACAAAAGAATTTTATTTATAGGATAACAGTTAAAAGTTATGTGATGCAAGGCATATGACTTATACTTTTTTTTTATTATTACTAGTAAAGAAGAAAAAAATCAGCCACTTTCTCTGCCTGAATTAACCAAAAGGCTTACAGAGGCAAATGAGAGAATAGCTAAATTTCCTGAGAGTATTAAGGTAAGATTTATAGCAGTTCATTTGGTAAAACATGGTTTTTTTATATTATCAATTTACTAAACCAAATTCTTTAAGGTTATCTGATTCTCTGTACTGTTTCTGAAATCTCTACACATCTGGATATGCTTAAAAATTTAGGATCCCGTGGTCTTTGGTTAACTAAAATGGGAGAACTGGATTATTGACAACACAATTTTATACCTCATTCTTCAGAGAAATGAAACAAATTTTGGAATTGGGAGGTAAAATAAAATTAAAATTGGTACTTGACAGGATGAGCACTGAGTGTCCTACTGTATGTTGGCAAATCGAACTTCAATAAAAAAAAAGTTGGTACCATGTATTTGATAGTTACAGATGGATGAGTGTATTTGAATGTGGCACTGCTAGTAAAAGGAGAATCATGTTTTGAATTGAGTGGGGCTCTAGAAAAAGATTCTTTCATTTGAAGAGGATATCCCAGTATCCATCTGTTCTGAGTATTCCCTATCCTTAGAGTAACTGATGAAAAGCCCTGAAGGAGAAATTGCTAAGTTGTGCTGAGAAGTATCACTAAATGAGACTTGAAGGCGCTGGTGCCTCTCTCTATGCAGGTCTATGTGGCTCATTTGCAAATGCTTCCTTATTCATCCCTGTGTCATCTTTCAGACCTGGCCCTTCCCAGATGTGCTGGAGTGCTGTCTTATCCTGCTTCACATTGGGTCCCAGTGTCCTGGCAGCGTGACCCAGGACATGCAGCAACAGGCCCAAGAGCTCCTTCAGAAATATGGCAACACTAAAGTTTACAAAAGATACTGCCAGACCTTCTGCACATGAATTTTCAAGGAACTTTAAGAAAACTGTGCCAAATTCAGAACATATGACACCTTTCACCTCTGCAGTTACACCATGCCAGACATTCACTTTGATCCCTGGGTGTTTTTGCAGTGATCCAAATAACACAAATGGGGGTCAAGTTTGAATTGACTCTACCCTTAGACATAGTGAAATTGGACTTTGGACTCAGTTGTGGTTTCCTACTGGAGGAAGGATCATGAAAAGCCAGCAGTAGGTATTCAGAACACCTGCAGTGTGATTGTTGGTCATCTCTAAAGCCTTATGCAGGTTTCACCCAAAGAGGAGAAACTTTTTAATTACCCAAAGTATTATGTTCTCAAACACAAACTACCTTTAAAAATACTTAGCCTAATGGTAAACATGTCATTCTTGTTGGAGACAGAATTGCTCCATTTTATGACTTGGTATTATTTTTCTTATATTTGTTAATTTGGGTTCTCCCCCTTCTATTCTTTCAAAGACTTCACTTAGAATGTGAAATAGGCCTTTACCCATCATGTTGACTCTACCATCCATCTGAACTTTAGGTCAAAAACTTGGTTTTATTGTTTCATGTAATTGCTTATTTGAACAAATCATTTACTAAAGTGTTAGAAGAACAAATAACTGAAATTCAGATGTGTCTTATCCCTTCAGTTTTGTAAAATGTAATGGTGATTGAACAGCTCAGAAAGAAATTACTGTTTCAGTGGTTCTTAATCTTTTTTGGATCACAGGACCCTTTGAGAATTAAAACCACAGATGTTCTTTGAAGAAAAATGGGTAATTTTGCATATATAACTTTTGGATCATTTGACTCCAACTTCAGCATAATGGGATCCTACATACTATTTAATTATAAAACCTGTTCGTTCCCCCTCTCCTCCCATTATTGAGCATTCTCTTGAGGTCTTTTCTTTTCTCTGGTTAAATAGTTGAACAGTGTCAGGAACAGATGTTTCTGTAATATCCCAGTTGCTGGAATGTAAAAATCAGAAATAGTCTGGGGTAGGGTTCGGAGGGAGCACTCTTTACCAATAATGTAACTATTTTCTTTTGGAATTCATTGTGAAAGCTTTTCTGCTTGAGTGTCCAGTTTACTTTTCAGTTATTTCCTAAGTTGAGATGGTTGTGGACAACAAGAATAAAATTCACTAGCAGGAACTCTAGGAAGGAGAAAGTTTTAAGAGACCGTTATGTAAAGATCTGACTGACCAGGAGTTTTGTTTGTTTAATTAGACCTAGCTTTAAGATTTAAAAATGCTAAACCCAAAAAAGGAAATACTGTAGAATTTAGATCCTCCTAATTCTTTAGTTACTTGAGCTTGAGGAAGAAGATGCAGGTTACCAGAGATGGAGAATCTTGGTTGCAAAAAATTATACATAGACATGACTATGTGGAGGACTAGATACCAGTTCTACAGTCCTTGCTGAAATGAACACACACTTCACTTGCAGAGACAAAAAAATATTTATTCCCTATCATTTAATTAAAGAACAGTATTATTAAACTAGACATTCTAAACTCCTTTGTGATTTACCAGAACCATCATCTGTGCTTAGAGGAATCCTGCAGTCCTCGATTACTGCTTTGGTAAGAACAAGCGTTACTACTTGACAGTGACAGCTAATCAATAAAACTACCCAGAAGGTAACAGGTGACACAATTCCACTTCAAACAACCTCTTCTCTTTCCCATACTAGATAATTTCTATCTCCCTAATTATCAGAACCACAGAGAGCCAAAGCACTGAGGAGTTGACTCATGCTTAGTAGTTCTCACTAAGCAACTGAAGAAGTAGTGTTGGTCCTTTACCCAATCCAAACCACCATCTTGTTATCCAGATGACTGCTCTCACCTCCCACTGTCTCTATCTGCTCTTATTACTGATTCTCCATTCTTCATTTACCAATGCAAGTCTAAATTACAAACCAAATCTTGTCAATTTCCTGTTAAAAATTATTTCAGTACTGTCCCATTGTTAGTGGAAAAAAGATCATCTTGCAGGGCTCAGGAGGCCCTGCCTGATCCTACCTTTTACCCCTTGGCCTCCTGTTTATAGACTCTCATCCTTGCTTCTAGATTCCACCCACACTGGTCTCTTCGGCTGTCAGAACTACCAAGTTTTCAGTGGTTTTGCCCATGTTGTTCTTTTGCCTGGTCCATCTGTACCCATCTCTTAGATCTCAGCTGAAATGTCCCTTCTTGAAAGACTGTCCCTGGAAAAAAAAAAAAAAAAGACTGTCCCTGAACCTCCACCTAAAGGACATCAGTATCGTACTTTACAGCTCACAAACTGTATTTTTGTGAATTATGTATTCTTGTAACACAGATTGTAAATTCCAATGAGGGTAGAGATGATGTCTTCCATGTGCTATTTCATTGCTAGCACCTATTTACAGTGTCTAGTATCCAGTAGGTGCACAATGGAAACTTATGGGCTGAATAAATTAGGAAATTGAAAGAACATTCATTAGCAGCTTAGTCTTAAAAGACTCTGAGTTCATTCATACCAGCACTAGCTGATAATTAGGCTTGTAGTTGGAGTTAACCCTACGGGTTAGCAGAACACAAATTTAAGAACATTGGAAGTTTATGTGGAGGGGCTTGAATTCACCCATAATTAGCATTCTCTGGTTACTCTCTATGGGACCATCCCTTTCTGAGCATAACCACTGAACAAAACCACCCTACATGCACTCATATATACATATTCAAGGCAAAGTTCTTGCCAACTCTACTAGGCTTGTGCCCTTTCTTTAGCAACACTTTAATAAACTTTTTGTCTCCCATGCAATGATCAGACCCTCCCCTGCTCCCAACACTTGAGTTCCTCAACCCTTCATCTCAGCATTTCTCCTGGACACAGAAGTCTGTCCTCAACTGTGGCAAAGATAAATTCTCTATTTGAATCTAAATTTAGGACATCTGGGGGTGCCTGGGTGGCTCAGTTGGTTAAGTGTGTGCCTTCAGCCAGGTCATGATCCCAGGGTCCTGGATGAACAGAGCCCTCTCCTGCCTACCTCGGTGCTTGTACTCTGTGAAATAAATAAAATCTTAAATAGATAAATTTAGAACATCTGTGCAGGCCCCACAGTCACGGGTATGTTAAAGAACTTGGTTGAGAACCACTGACCTTGACCTATGCTGCTTTTACCACAAATCAGTGATAAATAACCTCTCTTCCTATATGTGAACATCCCAGTGAAAAGCCTAGATCTGCTCCTATACCAGACTTAAAACTCCTTGTTTTGTGCCAACAGGAAGGGTGAAATGGTCTGGAGCCAATACCACAATACCAGATCAATTTGTCTTAAAAGTTCACTAATTAAAAAGCTAATCCACCAAATGTAATGGAGTGGTCCCAGGACAGAATTGCTTTTCTTAAGATTTTATTTATTCATGAGAAACACAGAGAGGCAGAGACATAGGCAGAGGCAGGCTCCATGCAGGAAGCCGAATGTGGGACTCGATCCCGGAACCCCAGGATCACACCCTGAGCCAAAGGCAGACACTCAACCTCTGAGCCACCCAGGCATCCCCCCAGGACAGAATTAAAACTAGTTTTCCTAGTAAGGCTGGATAATCAGGGTTATGAAGAGACAATTCCATTTACACAGTTGGTCATTAAAAACTTCCTACAAAGTGAGACATTTTATATGCAAGCCAACTTGTGGGAAATAGAGACAAGAGTCTGGGACCGGACAAGATGTTTTTAGTCACTGACCACAATGACCATCTTCTACAGCCAGCAACTAACAGCTATGAAAGACCAAGCCTTCATGCCAGTGGTTAAAAAGAAATCTTTATTTTACAAAATTAAAAACATAAATAATATTTACAAGCATCTTAAATACCAGCTTATAATACTTGACATTTTTGAATCATTTGAAATTGAGTTTTCCATAAGCTTTTAAAATGTAAGAGTAATCATTCACTTCAGTGAGTTACCAGTTTTCATTTCCACCATTTCAAAGGAGTTTTTGGTTTTTCTAAATTGTCCATATTGTAGTCATTCAAAAAACAATACAATGTACTTTTTAAATGACTAGTTTAAAAAAAAAATCAGTCCTGAGCTTCCTACCCCAGTTGTGGGATATTACTCCAAGAGAACTAACCAATTTCCTTACTGCCCTGTTTACATGTACCACTATTAACTTTTTAAAGACTCACATTCCTGGTACTCATATAATCAGTCTCCCTAACTTCTCCTCAGGTTTGCTGAAAGGAAAAGCAGGGAGAACAAAGAGATGTGGGAAAACACAGATGACCATCTGAAATCACATTACTGAAAATATAAGACTTATGGTCCAAAATTCTGATCTTATTTTCATCCAGGAACAAATCCAGGATATTTTATTATATTAAAACTTAAAATGATTTCAAATGATAGACATTTACCAAATTTCAGTGGCACAATGGAACACAGACTTAAAGAAGCGTAAAGTGGTTAACTTAATATCCATTCTGGAGTTCCTCACGAATAAAGGGTAGACAGATTCAGGCGAATTTTATCTTTAATAAAAGTTTTCATTATCTGGTCTTCAAAATTTCAGCAGAGTAATTCATTTCCACATGATAGCACATAATGAAAAAGTAACAAAGTGTGAGAAAAACAAATGTTCTAGAAAAGAGTCAAAAAAAAAAAAAAAACACAGAAAAGAAGGAAAAGACATCTATAACTCACTTCACAAAAACACCATTTTGTTCCACTTTCCCTGGAAGCCCTCAGCTCAGCTGAGAATCACATCAAAAAGTCTTCCTCCTCAGAGATTAGTAACTGATTCAAAAGAAGATGACAACAGGTAAGAGTTATGTTTTTTTTACTAGTTTGTTTCTGACTTGTCCTGGATATTTAAAAAAGTGTCAAATGAGCCATGGATGCTGGTGGCAGGAAGCAACTGGAGAGAGGCTTGGGGATGAGGAATAGGGAAGACTTTGTTTACAAATTCAGAGTAAACTCCCCTCTTCTGGATCTAAAATAAAGACATCTTTTGTCTTCAATACAACAAAAGTCTTTCTGTCAACGGAGATGGTAGGTACAGTCTGCTCAAAAGAAGCATTTTCTCCTGGGGAGGAAGATAAGTACACAGACAGCATATAAGCACCACTCTGGGATCAGGCCCGCCCGGCAGAGCCTCGCCGCCATCACTGCTGCATGTTGTTGATGATAGCCAGGATGCTCATCTTCTCCTGGGCAGAGTCCACATCCTCATTCTGCTTCTGGGCCACTCCTGTGCCTAGGCCATAGAGCCGCCCACAGTACTTGGCATCATCAATACTGTCCTCAAAAAACAACTGCAGGATAGGACAGAGAACCCATGGTGAGAATTATGCCAAGAGTCATGCCAAGGCTCAACACTAGTCCATCAGCACCTCCCAGCTGTCTTCAAGCCCTGAAAATCTACCCAACTAGAAAGTTAACTTCATAAAGGCTCCAAATCTCTCCTATACATAAGCTCTCCTTTCTGAACAGACTTCTACTCTCCATGAGTTCTTTTACTGCCAGGATCTGGGTGGTGCTGTAGCTGTTTATAACAGCCACCTCCACCTCCTCTCTTCTCTTTAACAAGCACTGCAGTGGTTAAGAGCCTGGGTCTCATTGTGTGACCTTCACTGCTCTTCCAGCCATAGTTCCCTATCTATAATACGGATGCTATAATAGTAGGCTGTTACAAGTGAGATACTGGATATTACACACTTCAGCAGGGTATCACAACCCTGGCCCTACTGGGCAGGATAATTCCTTGTTGGGGGGCATGTAGGGGAGCTGTCCAGTGTACTATGTAGTACTGTAGAATGTTTAACGGTGTCCCTGGCCAGTAGTGGGCCTCCCCTCTGCTGCTCCAGATTGTGACAACCAAAAAACGTCTCCAGACATCGCCAAAGGAACCTCGGGGAAGCATGATGCCACCAGCTTTGTTCTTTCTCAAGACTGTTTTCGCTATTTGATGTCTTTTGTGGTTCCACACAAATTTTAAGATTATTTGTTCTATTTCTGAAAAATGCCACTGAAGTTTTGACAGAGATTGCAATGAATCTGCAGACTGCTTTGAACAGCATGAGCGTTTTAAGAATATGAATTCTTGGGCAGCCCTGGTGGCTCAGCGGGTTAGCGCCGCCTTCAGCCCAGGATGTGATCCTGGAGACCCGGGATCAAGGCCCACATCAGGTTCCCTGCATGGAGCCTGCTTCTCCCTCTGCCTGTGTCTCTGCCTCTCTCTCTGTGTCTTCCATGAATAAATAAATAAAATCTTTAAAAAAAAAAAAAAAAAAAAGAATATGAATTCTTCTAATCCATGAGCACCATATATCTTTCCATTTATTTGTGCTTTCTTCAAATTCTTTCATCAATACCTTATAGTTTTCAGGATATAGGTCTTTTACCTCCTTGGTTAAATTTATTCCTAGGCAGTTTATTTTTTTTGATGCAGTTGTAAATGGGATTGTTTCTTAATTTCTTTCTGATAGTTCATTATTAATATACAAAAACACAAGGTATTTATATATTGATTTTGTATCCTGAAATTTTACTGAATTCATTTCTTAGTTCTAAGAGCTTTTTGGTGGGCTTTTTAGAGCTTTCTATGTATATTATCATGTCATCTGAAAATAGTGACAGTTTTACTTCCTCCATTCCAATTTGGATCCCTTGTATTCCTTTTTCTTGCCTAATTACTCTGGCTAGGACCTCCAACACTATGTTGAATAAAAGTGGCAAGAGTGGGCATGCTTGTGTTGTTGCTGATCTTACAGGA
This sequence comes from Canis aureus, assembly GCF_053574225.1. Classification (NCBI taxonomy): domain Eukaryota; kingdom Metazoa; phylum Chordata; class Mammalia; order Carnivora; family Canidae; genus Canis; species Canis aureus. The sequence goes on from NC_135614.1 coordinate 56,779,736, forward strand.
AAACTTTTCAGCTTATCACCGTTGAGTATGTTAGCTGCCAGACATTTGACAATTCACAGATCTTAAGCATAAAATAAGTGAGTGTTCAAACAAATGTGTTCATATTAGAGAAACCAGAAGGAAAGCAAGAATGAGAACTGCTAAGAACACCAAGTACATGTCTAGACTTGTGTGTGCTGAGGAGCCTTCATTTCAGGATGTGTCTTTGCCTCTCAAACTACATTTAAAGTACTGAACATCAAAACAAACAAAACAACTGCTTTCAAAGTGATCACCAATTTCCATCAGAACTATAAATTTTCAACATATCTCAGCCCACATAGATAACCCACCTCCCTCCTTACCTCTTTCATTCTGAAGAATGCCATTCCTGTCAGCAGCGAGTCTGAGCCTGCCTGGTGCTGCCTTCCAATTCTCTGCAAATCCAATTGATCAGCAACTTCCTGAAGACCACCCTGCAGATATAAAGAAAACAAAGATAATATTTCAGACCCACCACTCCTCTACTAGAGTAAACTAAGTCCACTTTTTAGTTTAATTCTTTCAGTGAAGACACGTGGGAACCAGTCATTTACTAAGGTCTTATCCTAGCAATATCCCCTTATTAGCCCTCCAAACAATATACTGATATATATCACTTTTCACTCTTTTCTTTTATATACCATTAATTGTGTCAGACCTCTGCCCTATTTTAAAGTCTGTTTTAAAACAAAACAGGAAATAGTAAACTACTAATGCAATTCTAGACAGAAAATTTCATGTCAACAATCTATGAGGGTGCTAAATTCTCAAACGATCTGGGTTAAGAACCCCTCTAAGAAAAAAAAAAAAATAAAAAGAACCCCTCTGAGAGGCTGGTACACTACAGACCCCATCCCTAACAAACTGTATACATGCCTCACGTTGCCAACTGTTTCACTCATTTTGTGGGCCCTAAAAATGAAGAACGCCTCCCTCAGGATAAGAAAGGCAGAAGGCCCAGATTAAAGCCATTCACCACACAAATCCCTGTGCCAATCAGTTCTATATACATCTTCTCCAGCACAATGTTGGCACCTAGCAGGCATTGAAGAATGCCTAAGTAGCAACAAATAAAAAATAATTTTATTTCCAAAAATAGTGATAAAGCAAAATACAAGTTGATCTTTTTGTTGTTGTTATCAATATTAAGAAAAATATTGTGTACCTTAAGATTTTTGCAACTCTTCATCAGGTATTTCACATCATAAATGGATGGGAAAAAAAGGTTCAGAATATGAAAGAATTCATGTTCTTCTTCTGGCAAACGAGAATCCGTAAGTAACTTTACCATGTAGCCAAAATCATAGCCACTACAGGAGAGAATGAGGCAACATGGTAAAAAAAAAAGCAGCAGTTACCAGGCCCCAGAGAGTTCAACTGCTTCACTTCTCAAAACTTAATGATGCCACACCATGTGAGTAACTTTGTCTTCCAAACTAGTTTATCCTACTGTAATCTGAAGTTTCCCTTAAACAAAACCAGACTAATAAGAGAGACAAATAAGAGAACCCAAGGGGTTACAAATGTGGGTTTTATTCATCATAAACTTCAGGCCAGACATTTAAAGGACAAGAAAAAGATGATCAAGTGCTTTGATCCCCCACCCCATCCTCCATCTTTCCACTTGGAATGTACCCACTGATAACCAAATGACAGAGCCTACCACTGTGTGAAACAAACAAGAATGAGCTCCAAAGTATTTTTTGAAAAACAAACATGGGCAAGTTACCATTTGAACTTCATAACTGTTTCATAATTGACCAAAAGAAGAGAGCCAAAAGGACTGCAGAAATAACAGAAGAATGTAATTCCCTGCTCCCAAAGCAAGAGAAATACACATTTTCTGGGACTAACCTATGAAATGAAAGCCATTTGACGTTGTCACAGAGAACCACCCCTGATGTCATAAGCAGCTCTGCAAAGTGCAATGTGTCAATTCCTTCCTCTTCATGCTTCTGAAATTGCAGTCCTGAGTTAGCAAGGAGATCTATGGAATCCTGGGAGTACATGTCCTCTCTAAAAAAGAAGGTATTCACTTCTTAGCTGATGGATAATCTAAGAGTAGTGGGTAGCAATATTAACATCACCTTATTAATGAACAAGTATTATTGAAATGAAGGGACCAATTCATTTTTTCCAGTATTCAGCAAGCATTCAAAATAAATAATCTTATCTCTGTGGCAGATGGAAAAGTGAGACTTGCCCTCACAAAATAAGTTTCTTAATCATAAAAGATGAACATTTCCTCCACTGCTTACAAAAAAACAGAATCAACCAATACAAAAATATGTAAAATAGTGACTCCTGGGTGGCTCAGTGGTTCGGACCAGGGCGTGATCCTGGATCAAGTCCCACATCAGGCTTCCTGCATGGAGCCTGCTTCTCCCTCTGCCTATGTCTGCACCCTCCCCCCTCTCTGTCTCTCATGAGTAAATAAATATAGAAAATCTTTAAAAAATATATGTAAAATACTAGAAAAATTTTTTAAATGTTCTTAGTAATATAGTTACATCATAGAAATAACTGTTAACTCAGTTTATAGATCCTTGAAGACTGTTTTCTCTACCTATATATACACACCTTCATCCCTACATCTACACAGCACAGCACAGCCCATCTTTCCAGACCAATGCTCATAGATAGACAACATCCTTTGCAACTCTGGCATAATATTCTACTGCAAAGATACATCCATCAATTTAAACAGAAGAATATTTATAATACTATATATCACAAAAGGAGAGAAATAAATTATGTAACTCCTTTTCCACTAGATTTCACTGTTTTTTTTTTCCCCTTCATTTGTTTTTCACATAAACTTAGGAAAGATAAGTAGGAAAAAAAGAAAACAAACACAATCTTAAGTGTTTTCTTACTAAATTAAAACCAGTGTTGAATCACATTGTTTTGTTTCACCTAAAACAAGCACTATCTTAAGCACATACATAACTCTACAATAAAAACAATCTTTATTTTCTTTTGTGTATTAATTACCATCAAGGTATAAATAACAGGTTTTGGCAATGGAGTAAAAAAAAATGCTGTTAAAGGAAAGATCCAGATCATCTCCCCAAATTATTTCTGAACCTCAAAGAAATTTCCAATGTACATGAACAATCAAATTGTGGCCCAATAAGAAATACACTAAAACTACCTCATACAAAATTCAAAATGACAGTCTACCCTAAATTTTCCCCTTAAAAAATTACATCATTCTGGGATGCCTGGGAGGCTGTCAGGTAAGCCTCCAACTCTTCATTTTGGCTCAGGTCATGATGTGAGTGAGCCCCACATCAGGCTCTGCACTGGACAAATAGACTGCTTAAGATTCCCTCTTTCCCTCTCCCTCTGCCCCTCCCTAACCCTCCCCTGTGTGCACATGTATGTGTGCATGCATGCTCTCTCTCTTAAATAAAAAAACAATTACATCATCCTCAAAAAAATTAAAAACAGAACTACCAAATGATCCAGCAATCTCACTTCTGGATATATATCCAGAAGAATTAAAAGCATGGTTGTGAAGATGTTTGCACATCCATGTTAGTAGCAACACTACTCCCAACAGTCAAGAGATGGAAACAACTTACATGTCCATCAATGGATGAAGAGATAAACAAAATGTGGTCTAAATATACAATGAAATATTTATTATTCAGTCCTAAAAAGGAAGGGAATCCTGCAACATGCTACAACATGGATGAACTTTAAGGATATCATGCTAAGTGAAATACGCCAGCCACAAAGCAACAAATACTGTATGATTCCATTTATAAGAGGTATCTAAAACAGTCAAATTCACAGAAATAGAAAGTAGTATTATGGTGGTTCACTAAGATCTGGGGAAGAAGCAAAAGAAGAGTTGTTTAATGGGTACAGAGTGTCAGATTTGCAAGATGAGAAAGTTCTGGAGGTCTGCTTTACAACAATGCAAACATTTTTCTTTTAAGACTTTATTTATTTATTCATGAAAGATGGGGGGGGGGGGGTTGGAGGGGAGGCAGAGAGAACAGGTTTCCCGTGAATCAGGGAGCCCGACGTGGCACTCGATCCCAGGACCCCAGGATCACAACCCCAGCCAAAGGCTCAGTTTTAAATACTGAGCCACCTCAGCACTCTATATTTAACACAACTGAACTGCATGGGGATCCCTGGGTGGCTCAGCGGTTTAGCGCCTGCCTTGGGCCCAGGGTGTGATCCTGGAGACCCGGGATTCAGTCCCACATCGGGCTCCCTGCACGAAGCCTGCTTCTCCATCTGCCTGTGTCTCTACCTCTCTCTGTGTCTCTCTCATGAATAAATAAATGAAATCTTTAAAAAAAAAAAAAAAAACGCACAACTGAACTGCAGACTTAAAAATGGTTGAGATGGTAAATTTTACATGTTTTCTACACCATTTTAAACATCAAAATTCGCCCACTATCAAATAGGCTTCAGTTTCAACTACTTTTAATTAACATCTACTCCTTATTTCCTTATTTCTTCTATGATGAAATACTGTTTTTTAGATAAGGAAACTGAATTACAGAAGGTAAAATTACCTACTCCAAATCACCTAGATGAAAAAGGGCAGAACTGCAATTCATCTCCTAAGTGGACAAAAACTTTACTTTTTCATTTTAAACAGCCTTTCTAAACTATAATTCACACACTAAACATTTACTCATTTAAAGTATACACTTCAGGAGCACCTTGGGGGCTGTCAGTTAAGTGACCAACTCTTGATTTCCACTTGGTTCATGATCTCAGGGTCATGAGATGCATCTGGCTGTCTACCTTCCGCATGGAATCTGCGTCTCTCCCTTCCCTCTTCCTCTGCCCCTCCACCTTCCACCCCCCCCACCACCACACACACACTCTCTCAAATAATTTTTTGAATTCTTAAAAATATACAATTCAATCACTTTTAGTATTTTCAGAGTTGTGCAACCACCACCACAGCCAATTACAAACCATTTTATCACTTCAAAAAGAAAACCTATATCCATAATGCAATCACTCCCCACTATACCCCATAATCTCAACAGCGCCCTGAACAACAACTAAGCTATTCTGACTCTATAAACTTGCCTATTTTGAACATTTCATATAAACAGAATCCTACAGTACATGGTCTTCTATGTCTGGCTTCTTTCCCTTAGCATGTTTTCAAAGCACATCAATGTACAACATATATTAGTGCTCCTTTCCTTTTTACTGTCCAATAACATTCCAATAATATTGCATGGATATACCATATTTATTTTATCCAATCACCAGTTCACAGACATTTGGATTGTTTCCCCTTTGGGGCCTTTACAAATAATGCTGTTACAAACATTCACATACAAGTTTTTATATGGATATTATGTTTTCATTTCTCTAGGGCATATGCCTAGAAGTGGAATTGCTGGGTCATATGGTAACTCTACGTTTAACCTTTTGAGAAACTGCCTGTTTTCCAAAGAGGCTATACCATTTTACTTTTCCAATAGCAATGTATGAGGGTTCTAATTTCTCCACCCTTGCCAACATTTGTTCTTGTATCTTTTTTATTATAGCCACCTAGTTGGTATAAAGTAGCATCTCACTGTAGTTTTGATTTGCATTTCCCTCATGACTAATAATGGTGACCATCTTTCCCTAAGTTTATTAGCCATATCTGTATCTTCTTCGGAGAAATGTCTTCAGCTCTGATGCCCATTTTCAACTGGGTTTTTTTTTTTTTTTACTATTGACCTGTAAGAGTTCTTTAAGAGGGACTTTACTATCTGAGATCCTTATTTCATTCTCTATTTTATTACTGTGTCCAACCCTTACCTGGTTTTCAAAACTTTATATTAATAAAATCAGTTAGAAATCAGTCTGCACAAAGGTAGCAGATCTAAGAATAATACTGAGAAATGTCTCAGATACTTACGTAAGGTTAAATTTGAAGTTGAACTGCCAAGTATTGATTCCAGAAGGATATTCTCCCTTTTCGTTTGTGAATGTAAGGCCCAACTGGATAATTTTTAAAAGGTCAACATTGCACCGTAAAAGCTGATACTGGTAATCTATGGAACTACGAAATTCACCAATTGGTCGTACCACAACACCTGGAAATTCTGTGTCCTAGAAAAGGAAAAGGTCTCTCATCATAAGGTTTCACAAAACAGAGGATGCTGAAATGATCATTCATTAATAAAAATTTTCTTAATTTATGTAAGTTACATGACAAGACCCAAGCTTAGGCGCAAAAATCTTTATTAAAATACTGATCTCAGGGCACCTGGGTGGTTCAGTCGGTTAAGTGTCTGCCTTCAGCTCAGGTCATGATCCCAGGGTCCCAGGATCACCTAGCCCCACATCAGGCTCCCCACTCAACAAAGAGTTTGCCTCTCCTCCTCCCTCTACCTGCCATTCTGCCTACTTGTGCACTTTCTCTCTGATAAATAAAATCTTCTAAAAACAAATACTGATCTCATTGATGTCTATACAAGGAGTACTACAATAATGAAGTTTTGCATAGCAACTTGGAGATCACAGGCAGGATCTAAGAGTAAGAGTAGCTAACTACAGATCAATTAAGAATGCTCTAGGGCGGGATCCCTGGGTAGCGCAGCGGTTTGGCGCCTGCCTTTGGCCCAGGGCGCGATCCTGGAGACCCGGGATCGAATCCCACATCGGGCTCCCGGTGCATGGAGCCTGCTTCTCCCTCTGCCTGTGTCTCTGCGCCTCTCTCTCTCTCTGTGACTATCATAAATAAATAAAAATTAAAAAAAAAAAAAAAAAAAGAATGCTCTAGGGCAGCCCAGGTGGCTCAGTGGTTTGGCCCCTGCCTTCGGCCCAGGGTGTGATCCTAGAGACCCAGGATTGAGTCCCACATCAGGCTCCCTGCGTGGAGCCTGCTTTTCCCTCTGCCTGTGTCTCTGCCTCTCTCTCTCTGTCTCTCTCATGAATAAATAAAGAAAATCTTTAAAAAAAAAAAAAAAAGAATGCTCTAGGTGCACCTACAGTGAATTTAAAAAGTCTTGGTTGAGAACAATGCATAATTAAAATACAAATAGAGTGAAATTAAACAGCCATTCAGAAAAAAACAATAGTTACATTTACCTTGGGTAAAAAGCCTGGAACAAGATCACAGACAGTTTTAAATACAAAGCTAAAGACTTAATGCTTATGAATAATGGAGACTAGAGCAAACTAGATGGTGTATGCCTCCTCTAGAAGAGGCTCTTAATACCATGACACATATCTGCCTCTCTGGCCACTCAATGTCTGGCAGGAATGTGGATCCTTTAATGCCAGATCTTCCCTTTTTTTTTCCAGAGATGCCAGAAATCTGGATCTTTAAAAGAGATCTCTTGGGACACCCGGGTGGCTCAGCGGTTGAGCACCTGCCTTCGGACCAGGCCCAGGGCATGATCCTGGAGTCCCAGGATCCAGTCCCACATCCCACATCGGGCTCCCTGCGGGGAGCCTGCTTCTCCTTCTGCCTATGTCTCTACCTCTCTCTCTCTCTCTATCTGTATCTCTCATGAATAAATAAAATCTTTTTTAAAAATTTAAAAATTAAAAATATAAACCTCTTAATTTCTACACGCTGATAAATAATTTTTAAAAACCATTTATAAACACTGTCAAATTCACCATATCTGTGGAATAGATGTGCCTGATGGGCTGATATAACTCCTGCCTTAAACACTATTAAACACAAAATAACATTACAAAAAAATCTAAGACACTAGAGGTTACATCCTTCTCAGACACACTGGCTACCTTGATGTTTCATAAAAGCATTACAACCTTCCACCAAGTTGAATTTACCATGGCTTTAGTGTTATCCTTTCTTTCAAAATCTCACATTGAACATTCCCTAAGTCCATAGCAGAAGGTTGAGTCAAACAGAGTTGAGCTCTTTACCATGGCAATATAACTGTAACTGAGCACAATTTCTCGGATCTTCCTCATCTCTTCTTCTAGATTGCTGGCCCAGACTTCACAGATAACTTGGCTATTCTCCACAAGTGCTGCAGGCATCTTGAAGAAACTTCAGCCTCTTTCAGCTGACTCTGTTAGAGGGCAAGTCAATGCTTGATCTGATCTAGATTCAGAAACATATTTTGAAATCACATAAATGTACACACTTGCATAATGTCAACAAAACAAAGATATCAAAAAAATTACTTTATCAGTTTAAGCTAAAACATTAAGACTATTACACTTACATTCATTCTCCATTTTATACAGTGGGGAAACCTGCCTTTGTCAAGACAGAGATACACACACACACACACACACACACACACACACACAATTCGTTAACCCTAAGAAACTAAAATTTTACTTCAGAAATCTGAAGAAACTGGGGTTCCTGGCTGGCTCAGTTGGTACACATATGACTCCTGATCTCAGGGTTATAAGTTTGAGATCCATGTTGGGTGTAGAGAGTACTTAAAAACAAAATCTTTAATGGAGTGCCTGGGTGGCTCAATCAATTAAAAGTCTGCCTTCAGCTCAGGTCAGGATCCCAGGGTCCTAGGAACAACCCACAATTGCTCCCTGCTCAGCAGGGGTCTCCTTTTCCCTCTGCGCTCCTCCTATTTGTGTTCTCTCTCCCTCTCAAATAAATAATATCTTTAAAGAAAAAAAAAGAAAGAAAGAAACCTTTGCCCAAGCTGCCCATTAGCACAAAAGTGAAAGTACTACCCTAAACCAGTATTTGAGCCCTTTTCAGACTACCTAAAGACTAAAATATGTCCCAGTAACCACAAATATTCCCTTATCTGTGACTTTCACATCACCTTCCCCAGACTAAATCATGGAAACATTTTTAAAGGAATCACTTTAGCCAGTTTAAATGTACCTGGATCTCTGAAAGCCTGAAAGAATGCAGATCTGAACTTTCACACATTAAGTTTTAACAACTATAGAGTGAATACAGTCATGGGACTCCTCCCTCTGCCCCTATAAAAGGGGAAATTCTTTTTCTCTATAGTCCAAAAGTCATATATAACTAGAAGCAACTAACTAACTTAATATAGTGCCTCGTTAGATTTGTACAAATACATCATGAAGTGATGCTAATTTGGACCTTTAACCACCACAATGAAAATAAGAATTGGGATTATTAATGTCTACTTTTAAACACATAATAATACAAAGAAACTAAGCAATTCAACAATAGGAATAGAGAAAATGGCAAGTATAAATAATTCAACCAGACAGCATGAGATATAGTACATATTCTGGGAAGAATTGTGGAGGGGAACAGTATTCTTCAAGATAAAACTCATCATGATTCAGCTGCAGAGTAATGTTTTTATTATAATAATGAGATGCTTAGTTATAAAAAGACCAAAAGGAGCTTATCATAATAGCCTTTATTTAAAAAGGGGACCCTACCACATGGATCAACACAGTATAAGAGTGGCTCTATTATATAGATATATATTTAGAGGAAAATTCCTAGAAACAGTAAAATGAATCTTCGCTTCCTACTTTCAAGATAGGCAGATACAAAAATAAGAATCTAGATCAAAACAAAATTGTCGCTCTCAAATGTCATTTCTCTGAGAAACTTCTCAGAAACTGATTTGTTGGTTTGTCGGCAAACCTGAAAGATTCCATTTATTCAAGGTACCCTACACTTCAACAGACATTTCTCTGAAATTATAATAGACTGACTATAATTACTCTAAAATTTAAGTAGACTGTGGTAACTTCCTAACAAATTATGGGTGGACAGTTCTTCAAGGCAGAAACCATTTCTTCTTGTTTCAGTCTTGTACATGACGAGCATGAATTCAATGAACAAATAAAGAACATCCAAAAGGAGAAGTTCAAAATGAGTGTGGAGTGAATTCCACAATACGACCATAATTAAGCAAATGTTAGGACTCTGATTAGATTCTAAACTGTGTTTAAGGTTTTCCCCTGAAAAAACAGCACAAAGCCATTTCTATGTCCATTAATGTTAAATCAGTACCACTTCACTTCCTCATTTTCCTAACTTAAACAATACACTTCCTTTTTGGTGTCATTTCAAACACAACCATAAACTACTTTAGGGGAAGTGGTTATGACTGTGAAGACATTTCCATAAAAGCAGCAGCAAAAGGGACCCAAGCAAAAAACATGCCTTTGGTCTGCATGCAGAAAAGAACAGGTTTATAAAGAAGACAAATTAGGTATTTACACTAAACCCTAGAACCAGGCTCCCCAGCTAAGCTTTTAAGGTTGTGTCAAAAGAACTCAGGAAACAATCTGAAGAGGCTCCCTCCGGTCAAAGAAAAGATAACATAAACACCATTATGAATATTCACTACAATGTCTTCAAATTTCCTAAGACAGTTCACAATGAACTCATTGATTTAAACCTAAGAAAATAGGGGATCCCTGGGTGGCACAGCGGTTTAGCGCCTGCCTTTGGCCCAGGGCGCGATCCTGGAGACCCGGGATCGAATCCCACGTCGGGCTCCCGGTGCATGGAGCCTGCTTCTCCCTCTGCCTGTGTCTCTGCCTCTCTCTCTCTCACTGTGTGCCTATCATAAATAAAAAAAAAAATAAACCTAAGAAAATAAACTTTCTTGGTTACCAATAAAGAATCCTAGTTAATTTATTTTTTAAAATATGTATCTTGTCTTTCCTATATAAAATGTACTAAAGAGTTGAGGGAAAGTTACTTTTAATAGAAGTTACAAAGCTAACAAATCTGGAATGATAGAGTATTACTGTTTTGTAGCTCCTAAAGAATTCATAGATCTGGGAAATAATCATAATGGCATCTATATGGAATATCCAGAAAAGGTAAATTTATAAAGGCAGAAAGCAGACTATAACAGTGGGATGGGCATGGGAATTAATTATAAATAGCAAGAGGTATCTTATTGAGGTGATGGAAAGGTTACCAAACTCAACTACCTGATGACTACACAACTCTGTGAATTTACTAAAAACTGCTGAACTCTACATTAAAATGGCTTTTACATTAAAATACTTATTACATTAAAATAAGTTTTTGGGCACCTGGGTGGCTCAGTGGTTGAGCATCTGCCTTTGCCTCAGGTCGTGATCCCAGGATCCTGGGATGGAGTCCAGAATCTGGCTCCCTACAGGGAGCCTGCTTCTCCCTCTGCCTATGTCCCTGCCTCTCTCTGTGTGTCTCTCATGAATAAATAAAATCTTTTTTAAAATAAATAAATAAAATAAATTATTTTAAAAATGGATGTTTTATAGTACCTAAACTATACTTCAATAAAGTTGTTGGGATCCCTGAGTGGCGCAGCGGTTTGGCGCCTGCCTTTGGCCCAGGGCGTGATCCTGGAGACTCGGGATCGAATCCCACATCGCGCTCCCGGTGCTTGGAGCCTGCTTCTCCCTCTGCCTGTGTCTCTGCCTCTCTCTCTCTCTCCGTGTGACTATCATGAATAAATAAATTTTAAAAAAAGAAAAAAAAATTTAAAAAAAATAAATAAAATAAAATAAAGTTGTTAAAATATCACAATGGCTGTAATAACCACAAAAAGAGACAATCAGGTATTATGTGCCTCCTGACAGAATACATTACCACTATGAATAATTACTTTTGCCAAAAAAAAAAAAAAAAAAATTAACTTGAGGGACAAGTGGATGGCTCAGTCAGCTAAGCGTCCCACTCTTGCTTTCCGTTTAGGTCATGATCTCAGGATCCTGGGATCCAACCCAGCAGCAGGATCCATGCTCAGTGGGAGTCGGCTTGGGAGTCTCAGCCTCTCCCTCTGTCCACTCTCCCGCCCCTTCACACTGTGTGTGCCTGCTTGCTCTCTCTAAAATAAATGTATTAAAAAAAAAAATCTAACTTGAATCTGGCCAAACCTCTAGACCAATTTACAGGAAATAAAGAGGACAGAGGAACATGTTAAATGACACCACAGAAAAACAATCCGCAAAATCCACAAACTACTGTGGGAAACTACAGAACAACCCAGCTTCTTCAATAAACTGCAATAAATAAAAGTAAAAGACTCTCAAGAGACATATCAACCAATCAAAATTTATAGACCTTAATTAGATCTTTAAACAAACGGTTAGAAAAAATTTTTTTAAACTAGACAAAGCCTAAACATGGCTGGTTTGGGGTTTTTTTTGTTTTGGTTTGGTTGTTTTGTTTTGTTTTGTTTTTGCTTTTTTTAGGCGTTATATTGTCATGGTTTTTTAAAAAAGAGTCCTTATCTTTTAGAGATAATTTGAAATAGATATAGGTAACATGATAAAAAAAATGTGGGGTTCTGCTTCAAAATTAACAGTGGAGAAACCTCTTAACAACTTTGTACAGGTATCCGCTACATTTTACAGATAACAACACTGAAATTCAGAGACGTTAATTTTATTTTTTTTAAAGATTTTATTTATTCATAAAAGACACAGAGAGAGAAACAGAGACGTAGGCAGTGGGAGAATCAATCCCAGCACCCTGGGATCACAACCTGATACAAAGGCAGACACACTCAACCACTAAGCCACTCAGGTGCCCCAGACATTAGTTGTAAAAGACACTATCATGAATTCGATTTCAAAAAAAAAAATTTTTTAAGCTAAGCCACTTTCAAAAAGCTAGCCATTGTTACACATATCTGATAAATGCAGAACACAAGTGCAGACCACTTGCAAAAATATATAAGATGTCCTCACACCAAACCCTTATCTAGGAACACTGGGGAAATAGCTTCCAAATCCCAAAATGTAGTGCCACTCAAAAATCCAAACAGAACTGCATCATGCACAGTTAGCCTAGCATAAATTACCGAATATGCTACTCAAAGAGAAGGGAAATAACAATAAATGATGCCAGCAGTGTTGCCTGTAGCTTTCCACTCAGTGAGCACATGCTCCAGATGGGAATCACACACACACTGTTCTGTTTGGTTAGTCTTCCTCCTTTTAAGCCTCTCATTGCCAGCAGGGCACAGGACACCTCACAGTGTGGATGGACTCTATCCCATTCAAATATGTTTATTTGTGCAACACAGGCCCCAAAGGTAAGCTAATTACTTTGTCTGGGTTGCAATCAGACAGACAGCAACAAGTTTTGAAAGCCGAAGGAAAAACTGTGCTAGATTTACTGAGACACAGAATGGCCATCTACAGCTTTGCACCTTCCTAAGAAATTTTTAGGGATAACTATGATCACATGCAAAGTTTCCCTCACAGGCTGACTTTAAAACTTGACTCCCACTTGAGCTACTACCCTCTATGGGAATCTGACTACCACCTAAGCTACTCCACTCTCTATGAAAGCAAAATACCAGCACGGATACCTGCTGTGTCCCAGTACTGGATTGTCCCAGAAGGAAAGGTCACACACAGGAATTACTGAGGTCCTTGCCTTGTGCTCATCTGCAGTAAAGTCTGCACAGATCATTCTTGCTGACCTACAGTGTAAACTTCTCCAAAACAAAGCTCCTATTTACCCAGGAAAGCTCTAAAGAGCAACGGCGAATAAAGCCACCCGAAGACTTTCCCTGCCACCAATCCAGAGGGTTAGGTCTTGCTGAGGAAAAGAACGTTTGGTGTTACCGGTTTTGTTTTGTTTAAGCCCAAGTGTGCAAGGAGACAATAAACACCACTTCCCCGTTCTAGAGAACTGAACAAAGGCTTTGCCCGCGCAGGGATAAGATGGAAAAGGAAGTGGGAGCAAGTTAGAAGAAATGGCAGCTGCCTGGAAGAGGGTCCTCTCTCCTCCACACGGCCGCGGGGGCCCTCACCGTCCTCCATCGCCCCCAAAACAGTGTCCGAGCACAACTACCCCGGACTGGACCGCAGTTCAACCAGTTCTTAAAACCAGCCATGCGGTCCAGGCCTCCAGAGCAAGAGCTATGGTTCATACCCAGAACGGCAAAGAAAAGTTGTGGAGCCAAGAAGTGGGAGGCCCGCAAGGCTCCAAACTCAGGTCCTCTTCCTTACACAGGCTCCCATCAGCATTCTCTCCCCGTCTGGATCCCTCTCCATCCCCAAACAACACTCATCCCGCCCCTTCCCTGGTACCCACCTCCCCCCCACCCCCCGCCCCCGCCCCAAAGCAAAGGGATTAAAATTACAGGCTTTCAGGCCAGAAAGACCTACGTTCGAACTCGGGCCACCAGCTAGCTGTGTGGCTTTGCATAAGGCACTAAACCTCTCTGGTGCCTCAGTTTTCCTATCTTGTAAAATGGGCTTAATAATATACGCCTCGAAGGACTGTAGCAGAGGTTAACAGAATGAAGCAAGGGAGGTGCTCTGTAACGTCCTGGCACATATCACTAGAATATTATCACTGCGTGGCAGTGGCTGGGACTGTTACCATTATCCGATGGGCCTCGTTCCCTTTTCACACCCCCTGCCCCTCACTCACGCCCCCAGTCCTCTTCCTCCCCCAGGTCCTCGATGGCCTCCCTCACCTCACGCTCCTCTCTGGTAAGCGCGAGCCCGCTTACCCTGAGCAGCTGGGCCCGCGAAGCGCGGGCTGGCGGGCTGGCGGGCAGAGTCCCCCGGGAGCGGCGGCGGCGGCGGCGGCGGCCCCTGACCCGGCGCTCTCCTCCTGCCCCGGATCTGCTCCGGGAACCGAGCGGGCCAATGAGAGGGGCTCCTTCGGGCCCAGAGCGGCCTTACGCACGGCCCACCTAAAACGCCAGGCCGGACCACTCTACCCACTGAATCCTCCCGACTCGCCTGCTCCCTTAGCGTCACTGCAGACGCGCGCGGGCGCGCGCCTGGTCGTGCCTGCCCCTCCCCTTCTGCGCGCCCCGGCGCCTCCGTGCGTGTCCGCCCAGCCCGGGGGCAATGCGCAGGCGCGAGACGAAGAGGGCGCCCCGAAGACAGCGGGGCGGGGTGGCCTCGCGGGACGCATGCGGAACACGACCGAGCCGGGCCTGAAACGTCGGTAGCGCCGGCTCAGTTCGATTAGCGAGCACCACAGCGTCTCGGCTCTCCTTCCGCGCGCCCGGGGGGGGGCGTGGCCTAGGACGGGCGCCCGCCCGGGGGGCGTGGCCTCCGGATCAAATCTCCAAATGGCAACGCCGCCTCCGCTCTGCTTTGATAGACGGTTAAAATCGTTGGCCCGAGCGAGCTTTGAGGGGAGGCTGGCGGGGGCCGATGCTGCCCCCTGGACCCCTCACAGCCCCATCTCTCGGCTTCCCTCCCGGGCGGCACCCAGACCCAGGCCAGGTGACGTCGGGCCCGGCCCGCCTCGCCCCTCCCAGCCCCGAGTCGGCGAGCCGCGTCGCTATAGCAACCGGCCAGCCGGGCCCGCTCGGGTCACACTAAGGCTGGGCTCCGCGAGGGGGAGCGGCCGGCGCCCCCCGCCCTCCGAGGAGCCCCGCGACGGCGGACGCGAGGCCGGCTCCGCAGTTCTCCCGGCGGGAGCTGCTCGAGCCTCCACCTGCCTCCTGATCTTCTGGATGCTGCTCGGGGAGGGCCGCCTGCAAACGCCTGTCGTCGCGGCCTCCGGCCTCGGGGGAGACAAAGCGCTGGCTCCGGCGCCCCCCGCCCCCCGCCCCGCCACCGCGAGCCGCCCTCGCCTCTCCCGCAGCAACTCCACCCTGTCTGCCCCTGAGGCGGGTGCGGACGGCCCACAGCTGGGCTCTAGCCACAGAAGGCAGCAGATTTACTCCCAAGTCACTGGGCCTTCTTGCGTTTCACCGTTTCCTCCTAAGAGGATTCTTCAAAATCCTGCTTCCATTTCCGAGGCTCCAGGCCGATCAGCCGTCAGCGGCAGTTTCAAACTGGATTCCCAGAAGTCCTTCTCCCGGGGAGGTGAACTCCCACCCCTAGTCCCCAGGGGAGAGCATCAAATGCACTTTCTGAACCCCGCCCTTCTCCCCCCGCCCCCCCATGAGTGTCTATCTCCGTTTCTGTCACATAGGGATGTAACTGTCTCATAAGGCTGCTGCTGTATTAATAAATGGAAAAACCACCCCGCAGTGAGGGAGAAAAAAAACAGATCTATTCAATAAACAACTGTTTCTGGCCTGTCTCTGTTGTTATCTCTGAGCTCTTCATTGTTTGTCAGCTCCCGTGCAGGCTTAACAATCAGTCCGTTGAGCAGTACTGGCAAGGAGAAAGCAGGCACGACATTCCCACACCCCACCATCTCGTGGGTTTCTAGTGTCCTTTGGCCCGTTTGTAATTACAGTCAGGAGAGGACAGCCCAATGAGGAGCTAGTCACATGAGGAGCAGCCTCCACAATCCTTTCTTGGACTTTTGTTTTTTCCTGCAGCGCTGGGCTTGGTGAGCCCTGAAACAATCAAACAGGAAACACACCGACTCCATCTCCCCAACCCCCAGCCCTCACCCAGAACTGAGTGTTCATTTCTCAGGTTATTGAAGAGAAATGAAAAACATGCAGATGGCTTGTCCTTCGGGAGGCATTGGAGTGTTTGTTGGAAATAATGGAGTTTATGCTGTACTTTTTTGTAATTTTGCTATTGCAAAATTAGAACAATGATGTTAAATCACTAATTCTCAATGAGGAGAACCCAAACCAATGAGAGGGTAGTTGGATAAAAATATATTCAGTAATATAATTTACCATTTGAAGGGAAAAAAAACCCTATTTTTGGACTACAAACTATAGAAAGTAAGGCTTGAACAAATCTCAGCTAGAAGAGTACAGGTTGAATAGATTGAAACACTGGCTGTAAAATGGGTCTCCTTAAGAAGCAGACAGAGTGAAATCCTTGGCCAGCCAAGCCTTTGTTGTTCTTAAGTCTAAATACTAAATCTAATGGGATGCATTTCTTAAAGTATGTAGGAAGATAACATTTTAAATATATACAGGGATATATATATATATATATATATATATATATATATATATATATATAAAATATATATATTTGAACAATGCAGGGGTTAGGGGCCTCCACTCCCTGCACAGTTGAAAATTCATGTATAACTTTTTATTCCACAAAAAATTAATAGTCCACTGTTAACCAGGAGCCTTGATGATAAGATAAACAACCAACTAACACATAATCTTATATATTATATGTATTATATACTGTATTCTTACAATAAAGTAAGCTAGAAAAAAATGTTAAGAAAATCATAAGGAAAATACATTTGTAGTACTGTACCATATGAAAAAAAAAATCACATATAAGTGGACCCACACAATTCAAACTCATGTTGTTTCAAGGTCAACTGTTTTTGGGTTGAAATATTTTGAAAATGGAAAAGAAGGTAAATGTCTCCAGGTTAGTTCCACTATAAACACCTTCTAAACTCAAGTCTCAAAAACCTTTATACCTGTTATAGAGTGCTGATATACCTAGATGCCTGTCAGTTGATTCCATTGTTAAAAGCCACCAACACACACCAAGCTTAGCCAAGTTCTGACGCTTTGTATAATGTCTTTTAGGAGATTATACATTTACCTTTAAATTCAAATGAAGAATACCCCCAGCTGGCTTTTCTCCTTGGTACAGATGGGGTTAACTCCCTGCTTTTGAAGTGTGTTGTCCTTACTTTGTTTACATAATAGAAAACCCTCCTGACTCTTGGAAATTATCAAGATCATCAGACTTCCCCTAAATATAAAGCAAATGTCATATTTCATGACTAAGCATTTTATATTGCTTTGATATTTCGATTTCAACCTAAAAAAAAAAAAAACTGTTCTTTGATGAGATTAGACATCAGAGATCAGAGTTGTCTCTTTTATCTAGAAATAGATATCAAATCTATTTTATTCATACTTCATTTGATTTTCCTGGATTTTCCTTCTCCCTCAAAGTCTACTAAAGTAACAAAACTGTAAAATCTACCAATAATAATCATAGACCTTTAAGTTTTCGAATCTGTGGAGGTCCATAAAGATGTTCTAACTAATCCATTTCCCTAATTTAACAGAAAATAATTAAATAAGGTCACTCACTTCCCAGAGATAGGACCAGGACTTGAGCCTTTTGATTCCCAGTCCAGTATGAGATTAGGTGTTCATCCAGGGGGCTATCTTTATGGTCTATTTGCTGTGTGCAGTGTCCTTTGTTGATGTTGGAAGCTGCCCTCGCAGAGCTTAACATTTGGTGGCAGAGACTGACAGTAAAACAAGTAAACAAGCATTCAAGTAGGAAATAAAAGGATGATGAGAACTGGTGATAGCCATCATGAAAGAAACTAATGAGGTAAAGTGACAGAGAATAATTGGATTGAGGGAAAATAAGGGAAATGAGTAAGAGGTCAAAGAATGCCTCTTTGAGAAGGTAGCATGTAGGTCCAGGACAAGAAGGACCTAATCAGAGAAAGAGAAACAGAGGCAGGCTTTAAAAGTTGGGAACAATAAATTTCAGGCAGAGGATAAGAAATGAGTTTTGCATGTTAGAAGTAGTAAAAGGAGGCCAGGGCAGCCACCAAGAGGGGGACCAGAGGCAGTGAGGCCCAAGAGGAGGCTGGAAAGGAGAGCAGAGGTCAGGTGAAACAAGGCCTGGGAGACTTTAAAATTGTACTTTATTCAAAGTGCACCTGGAAACCCGGAGGATTTTTAACTCACAGGAACAACCCGATTGGATTTAGGTTTTTTTTTTTTTTTTTTTTTAAGATTTTATTTATTTATTCATGAGAGACACAGAGAGAAAGGCAGAGACACAGGCAGAGGGAGAAGCAGGGTCCATGCAGGGAGCCCGACATGGGACTCGATCCCGGGTCTCCAGGATCACGCCCTGGGCTGAAGGTGGTGCGTTTTAAACCACTGAGCCACCAGGGCTGCCCTGGATTTAGGTTTTAAAGATCACTTTGAGGGGCACCTGGGTGGCTCAGTGGGTTAAGTGTCTGACTCTAGATTTCAGCTCAAGTCAAGATCTCAGGGTTCTGGGATTGAGCCCCTGATTGGACTCCCCACTGAGTGGAGAGTCTGCTTCTCTCCCTCCTCTTCCTCTGTCCCTCCCCAATCCCACTAGCACTCTTTCACTCTCTCAAATAAATAAATAAATCTTTAAATATAATATATATATAATATATATATATAAAGATCACCTTTTTAAAAAAAGATTTTGTTCATTTATTTGACAGGGACTACAAGCAGGGGGAGCGGCAAGCAGAGGAAGAGGAAGAAGCAGACTCCCCGTGGAACAGGGAACCCAATCCCAGGACCCTAGGACCATGACCTGAGCCCAAGGCAGCCTCTCATCCGACTGAGCCATCCAGGTGCCCCTATAAAGATCACTTTTGACTTCTGTGGATGGAGAGTGGAGTGGAGTCAGAGACATTTTAATTTTTTTATTTGAATTACACTAAATTTGGTAAGAAAAGAAAGCTTCTTCCAGGCATGGTGAATGTATCACCTGTGGAATTAGTTAACAATTTAGATAATTTTGCTAGGTGATTCTGAGAATTATTTGCTACCACATCCTTTTGATTATTGATTATTGTTACTGTGAAACTCTTCAAGGCTGCTAACTGAATATTCAGTTCTTTATAAAGAAGGAGGTTGATCTCTGCCTATACAGAGCTAGGCAAACAGAAATGCAGACCAATGAAAGACAGCAGTTAAGCACATTAATGCAGATAAGAGTAGAACTTATCCTTTGGGACCCTCCAGTCAGTTCTAAAGTTCTTTTCTCTCAGTCTCTCTCCCTTTCCCTGTGCATTCATGCGACAAAGCCAGTATCCCTGGTGTTATAGCCAGATCTCAAAAATCTCAGTGATCTTTTTTTATATGACCAGAATTGAGAATCTTCTTTTGAACTTCTGTAACATTCTGTAATGTTCTAGGAGAAATGGCACACAAAAGCTTTTGAATATCTCTGAAGTTTCTAACTAGATGTGCTTATTTGAGGGATGGGATAGAGGATGTATTCCAGAAAAATTGGTAAACGCACTCCTAAGTTTCAACTCCACATCATCAGACATTAGAACTGGGAGGGGCCTCAGAGATCCACTAAGCCAATTCATTCATTTTACAGGTACGGAAACAGACTCAGAGAAGCCAAGGTCATAAAGTTCGTGGATGGCAGTCCTCAGTTTGAACCTTCTTCCAGGATGTTTGGACCTCTCTTCAAGAGCACTTCCTTTAAAGGAGAACAGCCAGGAGGGGGATGTCTTTTTCTTTTTTAAAATTTTTTTAAAATTTGTTTATTCATTAGAGACACAGAAAGACAGAGACATAGGCAGAGGGAGAAGCAGGTTCCCCACGGGAAGCCTGATGCGTGACTTGATCCCAGGATCACGGGATCATGCCCTGAGCCGAAGACAGATGCTCCACCACTGAGCCACGCAGGTGCCTCCAGGAGGGAGATGTCTTACATGACCTTGAGATAACAAGAAAGCCGAGCAATTCCTCAAAGACAGGATGGAAAGAAAACCCAGGAGGACCAGAAAGAGATTCTCATTTATGCAGGCTGTGCTGAGGACCTGCTATGTGCCAGAGTTACACCATGGAAATGCATAAAGCTCCTACTTGAAATGATTACAGAAAAAGATTGCATGCTATTCTGGGGAAGCACTGACCACATAAGCTAAAAATGTTCAGAAAAAAAAGAACCAGAAGTAGAATAGTGGGCAGGATCAGGAAGGAATATCTGGGTGGGAAAGTCTATGAGCAATGACATAGAGGTAGGGATAACAGAAAATTAAAAAAAATGTTTTTGCACATAGTAAGTGATCGACACATGTTTATATGTGAGAGTGATACTCAGAGCATTAGAAAATAGGAAGTAGTGGGGAATAATATTATATGAGAGGAACTAGATTAAGATGGACATTGGATCAGGGAGCAAGATTTGATCAGTGCACAAGACAGACTTGGTCTGCTGGGGAATATGTATATTATATAAATATCTGGAATATTGAAAAAAAAAAGTACTGGTACTTCCAAAAGGAGAGAGGAGGGAAAACATGAACAAGGTTTACAAAATGTAATTATTTTGTGAGCAAGCATGTTTCCTGGCACAATGCATAATTCCTTGCATTGTGCCAGGAATTAGGCAGGTAAGGATAACTAATACATGGTCCTTTTTTTGCCAAATAATGACACATATAGGTAATGGGACAGTGTGCAGCCATTAAGAAGAATGTGTTATCTCTTAAAGGAACTATACAGAACAATTTCCCTGTTTACCTGCTAAGTGAAAAAAACCAAGGAGCAGAATAAGCATATATAGTGTGCTATTTCTAAGAAAGAGGGGGGAGACATGCTTGTTTGTATTTATATAGACAAGCTCTGGATGGACATATAAAACACTGGTCACAGGGGTGTCACTTGGGAAAATTAGCTGACTGGGGAAGAGGGAAAAAAGGCTTTTACCATGCATTTTTAAATTTTTTTGTATTTTATGTCAGTTGCACATATTAACTTCAAAAATAATTTTTAGGGCTGCCTGGGTGGCTCAGTCAGTCAAGTGCCTGTCTGCCTTTGACTCAGGTGCTGATCCCAGGGTCCTGGGATCAAGCCTCATGTCAGGCTTCCTGCACAATGGGGAGTGTGCTTCTCCCTCTGCCCCACTCAGTGTTCTCTCTCTCTGTCAAACAAATAAAATTTTAAAAAACTAATAGTAATTTTTAGAAATTTAGAAATAAAGTTCAGTTCTTTTTCAAAGATGCTCACCATTTCATGTTATGGATCCTGTATCCTGTTACCTGCTTCGATCAACAGGTACACTTGACCTCCATCTAGATTCTTGTATCTAGACTCAGTAATAAGTTTTTGGTTGTTTTTATTAATGAGAGACAGAGAGAGAGAGAGAGAGAGAGAGAGAGAGAGTGCAGCAGAGACACACGTCAGAGGGAGAAGCAGGCTCCATGCAGGGAGCCTGACGTGGGACTTGATCCCAGGTCCCCAGGATCAGGCCCTGGGCTGAAAGCCTGCTAAACCGCTGAGCCACGGGGCTGCCCTAGACTCAGTAATAGTTGATGCATCCTTCCTCGGTTGCCTGTCCTCAGTAGCAACAGAAGCAATTTTAAAAATGAGAAAATGAGATCCTCTGGTCCTGCAACCTTTTTACCAGCTTGGATGGCCCACCTTCCACCTTACACAGTATCTGATATCCACATCTTTTGTTTATTTATTTTAAATTAATATCTTTGCCCGAGGTGGGGCTTGAACTCATCACCCTGATATCAAGAGTCGTAGGCTCCATTCACTGAGGCAGACGGGGGCTCCGCTTTTAATTTATTTGTGTATTTATTTTTGAAAGCCACATCTTTGAATGCACCTGCCTCAAACGGGAGAGCAACAGTTTAAGCTGGGGAAGACGAAGGAAGTTTTCAGTTTTTATTTTTATTTATTTTTTAAATATTTTATTTATTTATTCATGAGAGACACAGAGAGATGCAGAGAGAGAGGCAGAGACACAGGCAGAGGGAGAAGCAGGCTCCATGCCGGGAGCCTGATGTAGGACTCGATCCCGGGTCTCCAGGATCACACCCTGGGCTGCAGGCGGTGCTAAACCGCTGTGCCACCCGGGCTGCCCCTCATTTTTTATTTTCAAGATTTATTGATTTATTTGAGAGGGGGGAGAGAGAGAGCACAAGAATGGGGCTGGGGGCTGGGGAAAGAGGGAATCCAGAAATGCACAAGCCGCCTCCCCACTGAGCCCTGAGCCTCCAGGACCCTAAGATCACGACCTGACCGGACCCCTTGTGGATGGAGCCACCCAGGCGCCCCTGAAGGAAGGAAGTTTTTAAAAAGGGGAGGAAAAAGCCCGGAATGTGGCCAAACGCCTTCCTGTGGGCCTCGAGGAGCCGCCCCTCTCCAGTGCACGCAAACACAAACTTTCCTCCCGTCACGTGCCTGCCGGGGCCAGTGACTGCTCCGTAACCGGAGGAGCCGGGCCCAGCCTCCCCTCCCCGCGCGCTGGTCGGGGCGGCCGCCGGGAGGAGAGGAGCCTGGGCCGCGGCGGGGACCTCGCAGCAGCGGGGACGCGGGGCGCTGCGCAGGTGAGTGGGCGCTGCGGGCGGGAGCTGGGGGCCGCGGGCGCCCGAGCCCCCCCAGCGACCGCCAGGCCGTGCTTCTCCCCTCTGCTCCCCGCCTCCTCCCCCGCTCGCACGACCCGGCAGGGGCGCCCCGAACCACGTCCTGCGCCGGCTCCTCGGGGCCTCTGGTCCGCGCCGCCCGCGAAGGCTGCGGACTCTGCCTTGGGGGCCACCCCCTCCTCTGTAGTCTTGTTTTTCTAGCAATTGACAGTAAGTCCTGTCCGATGGACGGGGTTTGGCTTCACGACGCTGTGAATACGCGAGACGCTCTCAAGTCAGAGTTCTGAAAGAGGAAAATCCGGTGGGAAGTCTGTCTGTCGGGAAGCAACTTCCAGAATCGCCTTGGGAGGCACCCAGCCCGTTTTAACTGTCTTAAAACTGTAGAGTCCCGAGATCAACGTGTGAGCCGGAGATGAACAACCGTGTCAAAGCTGTCTCGTTGCAAAATACTAAGATTTACCATTGTTTTCAGGATTACTAGCAGTTTGGTAGTTCCTAGAAAGGACCCTCAAAAAGCTTGCTGGGTGAGGGGATGCAGGCACTGGGTAGATGGGGATGAGGGATAAAGGTGGTGGTTTTCAGATGCACCTACAGGCCCTTTGGGGCTTTAGGCAAGCAAGACAGGATACAGACTGTGGTTTGCTTCAGCTTCGTGTGCAATTCCAACTACGTCTTTCAGATTGAGATAATCAAGATTCTGAAATCAATTTGGTAAAACAAATGCTCTAAATGCTTAGAACAGAGAGGCCTTAGTACCAGGGAAAGGTGCTGATACATTCAAAGCAAGTGTTGGACACCTCCTAAGGGCAAAAAACAAAGATTTTTCTTCAATTCCTCTTCCTTCACTTATTCAGCAGCTACTTCCTGAATATCTGCTACATGGCAGGCTCGTGCCTGGTCCTGTGGATCTCACAGTAAACCAACAGGCAGCCTCAGTTTCACAGGCAGACAACCAAGCAGGACAGTCACTTCTCAAAGGGTACCCGTATCCTGCAGCAAAAGCAGTGAAGCGAACATTGCTAGAACAATCCAGGGTCTTTGGGGCATGGAATTTCACCTTTCCTTCAGGCATTTCATCCTCTTGAATGAGTACCTTTTCGTCTATAAAAGTCTTACTTGTATGCATACCGTGGTCACAGCAGCTCCTCAGAATCTTCCTCACCAGAGGCTTTAAGCTGTGTAACTACATTTCAGGTCAGTGTCCTCAGCTCCAAAGGCAGACTGCTCAATTTTTTCCAAGAAGACGAACAGCCTGAGAGCAGAGGCTGAAGTAATGGGAGTTCCAGTCCTCCTGTCAGTAGCCCTCTCCCAGCGTTGTTCCCCACTAATGAAAGAGAATTTGTGCTCTTCCAAACACACCTGCAGCACCCAGCGAAGTCTCGGGAAGCCTGGATTTTTCCAGAAACTGAAGAGTTTGAAATAAGTCACTTCTGTTATTTGAGGCCTATATTCTTTGCTTATGAAATAGAAGAGGTAGGCTAGATGATCAGTGAGGTCTTTTTTTGCCTTTTTTTTCTCCTCCAAAAGTAAATAATTCTACTAATTGCATAAGATGTTTACAAAGAAACAGTAGACAGTCATATATAAAGATGATGTCACTTATACCTATAAAAGGGACACTCCTCAACCATGCAGAATATTCAGGGACCTAGAATCTGAAAGAAAATCTGAAAGACTCAGGCTGCAGACAAAACTTAAAATTAAACTGTCTCTACTCCTCCCACCTTCACCCTATTCCTCTGTTCCATATTCAGATTCTCAAGGTCATGAACATCAGCTGTAAGCCTTACCGTATCATGTATCATTTTCGTAGACTGGGGGTTGTTCAGTAACAAGCTTACATAGTCAGAATCACCTGCTCTCAAAAGAACCATACTTAAAAAGTATCTAATTTGGATAATCTCACAATAGGTATCAAATTCCCTTTAAAGGGGAATCAATTCATTGTAACAAAATATTAGACTATTTACCTCTAGTGCCTTTCTTTCTCTTCCCTAGATGCATTCCCATCATAAATGCAATTTCATATTCTCCTCCTTCATACTTTCTCATTTGGAAAATCAAAGCTATATAGGATTACTTTATTAAATAGGGCAAGAAGCATGTCCTATTCATCTTTGTATCCCTTGTAGCTACCACTGTATCTGGCATACAATAAGTGTTTCTTGAAAAAATGACTCATATTTTAGAGAAAACATGTTCTGTTTTCCCTTCAGTATTAAAACACCTGCACACTTGTGTGCACGCACACACAATCTAATCCATTATTCACAGCTAATAGAGGCTGAGCTCATTCTTGTGTGTTCCTTCACAATCCTAATGCCCACCCTGCATTCATCAACACCAGCACATTCTATACTTTTTGCAGACTCAGTTAGTATACCAAGCACTGAAATCAAGTTCTGCCACTAAATAGCTGGGTAATTTGAAGCTGAATATTGAACATTTCTTTCTTTAAAAAAAAATATTTTATTTATCCATGAAATACAGAGAGAGAGAAAGAGGCAGAGACACAGGCAGAGGGAGAAGCAGGCTCCACACAGGGAGCCCGATGTGGGACTTGATCCCAGGACTCCAGGATCATGCCCTGGGCCGAAGGCAGGCGCTAAACTGCTGAGCCACCCAGGGATCCCCTGAACATTGAACATTTCTATGCCTCCATGTCTTCTGATGGAAAACAGTAGCATCTGAATTGAAGGGCTCTGAGATAATATCTAGTCATTAGATAGGACACTGCCAAAGGTAGAGGAAAAGGTCAGAGGAGAAAACACAATAAAAATGTAATGATTATAGCACCTTAACATATTAAATATTAATCGCTGTTGTTTTTGTTTGCCAAAATTTCTAATGCAAGCACTCCCATTAGCAATCAATGTAGTTCACCTTCAACCTCTGTGGTTGAAGACACATCTGCCTGCCATGTTTGGGGTCTCTCCTAGAACCTTTTGATGGACTCTGTCCACTTAAAACTGAAAACATGTCTGCCAGTGGGTAGAGAGGCACAAAAAACAAGCTGCTGTGGCATAAAATATTCAGCAGTCTATAGGGTTGCGCAGCTTAGAGGAGTCAGCCACCTAGGTAAATATTCTTAGAGAGTATGTGGGTGTATTACCTTAGCCAAAGAACAAATATTAGGAAATGCTTCATTGCCTCCAGTGACATCAGGTTTGAACAGACAAATGCCATGGCTCCTGTAGCCAAAGGGGCCTTCGTACCACCAGAAAGTAAACAGTCACCTTTCCTTTGGCCAGGTTTACCTGGAGCCGAGGGTTCTCAGGTCCAACTTAGATATCAGTCCCTAATCATTCAAGCCAGCATCTTAGTCTCTCTTATTTCTTGCTTTAAATTTTAATATCTGGTTCTGTTTATTGATACTCTATAGCCAGTCTCCATCTCAAAAGAGTTTGAAGCAGCTTCCAATCAAGGAGATATACAACTGCAAATAAGTAAAAACTGATCAGAAACCATCCGGCACTCAGTAAATACCTTCCCTTCTGTTTTAAGTTGTAATCCAAAGAGAAAAGAACCAGATATTTTACCACCATTGCTTTTCTTTGGGAACATGGAAAGTTGTTAACATAAATAAATAAATAAATAAATAAATAAATAAATAAATAAATAAATATAAAAGAAGAGACAGGGCACTAGTTCTTAATCAGAGTTACCTTTAATAATCTAATGAAAGCTATGGATCTTTCTATCCTGAAGAATGAACACGGAAAAATTGGCCTACAGTTTCAGGGGAAACAAAGACTTCTCAAAGGAGTTGAAATTAATCTGATTTAGAGAAGTAGAAAGCTAGTTATAGAGAGAGCTAATTACAAATCTTTAATATTTCCTGTGAATGGGCATTGAATTTATTTTTAAAATTTTGAACAGTTCTGTAATTTTCTGAATAGGTAAAATTTACTCATGGTACAAAATTCAAAAGGCAGAAAAAGGCACTATAGTAAAAAGATAGCTTTCCTTCTACTTTGTCCCGCAGTGGCCCAGTTCACCTCACCAGAAGCTGCCACTGTAACCAGTTTCTTAGATATTCTTCCTGCAATAGTCTAATATTCTATATATTATCCTATGCATACATAAACAGCATGCACACACACACACATATGTTCCACACATTGTTTTGTTCACGCAATACTTCTGGAGAGTACACACAAAGTTGCCTTATTCCTTTACTGGCTGAAAAATGTTTCACTACTGGATGTACCGTAATTTATTTAACCAGTCGCTATTGATGGATATTTAATTTGTTTCTAATCCTTAGAGATTAAAAAGTGTCACACTGAACATCTTTATATATATATCATTTTTTATATAGGGCTGTATAATAGAAAAAAATCCTCCAAAGTGTAATTATTGAGCATTAAGCTTAGCTTTGAGCAAAAAGGCAGGGGGGAGAGACCATAATGGATTGCCTAAATTTTTTTGCATTTTACAAAAAAAGCATACCACTTCTTCCAAAGAGGAAAACTGTACACTAATCTTTATAAGAATTTCGCACCTGTACCCTAATACAAAATACATTGCTTCTTTTGGAGAATTAAATAATGGAGTAGGGAATATCTTCAGTGGCAGCTTTTGATAGTCATGTAGTAGATTCATACATCTATATTGATTTTTTTAAGTTTTTATTTAAATTCCAATTAGTTAACATACCCATAATATTAGGGTCAGGTGTACTATGTACTGATTCAGCACTTCTGTATACCGGTGCTCATCACAACAGGTGCCCTCCTTCATCCCTATCACCTGTTTCACCCATCTCCCCACCCCCACCTTCCCTTGGATAACCATCAGTTTGTTCTTTATAGCTAAGGGTGTATTTCTTGGTTTGCCACCTCTCTATTTTCCCCTTCACTTGTTTGTTTTGTTTCTTAAATTCCACATATGAGTGAAATCATATGGTAGTTGTCTTTCTCTGACTTTTTTCACTTAGCATTATACTCTCTAGCTCCATCCATGTCATTGCAAATGGCAATATTTCATTCCTTTCTTTGGCTGAATATTCTATTGTGTACATGTGTATATATACACACATATATGTGTGTATACATGTATGTGTATAAGTACATATGTGTGTCATGTATCTACATATATGTGGTAATGTGGTATATATATTCCATGTATATATAAATTTATACACACATGAACACACACCCACCCATCTTCTTTATCCATTCATCAATCGAAAGATACTTGGACTGCTTCCATAATTTGGCTATTATGTATAATGCTGCTATAAACATCAGGGTGCATATATCCCCTTGAATTAGTGCTTTGTATTCTTTGGGAAAATACCTAGTAGTGCATTTGCTGGATCATAGGATAATTCTATTTTTAACTTTTTAAGGAACCTCCTCCATGCTGTTTACCAGAGTGGCTGCACCAGTTTGTGTTCCCGTTGACAGTGCACGAAGGGTCCCCTTTCACCACATTCCTGCCTATACCTTCGTGCAAGGAACCCTGGAGATACAAGGATAAATGAGAAACTCTCAGTTTAAGATTTTATCTGTCTGATAGAGCACGCTCACGCAGTGGGGAGAGGTAGAGGGAGAGGGAGGAGCAGACTCCTCACTGAGCAAGGAGCCTGATGTGGGATTGGATCCCAGGATCCTAATATCATGACCTGAACTGAAGGCATTACTACCTGTGCTTTCTTCAAGGACTTTTATGGTTTCAGGTCTTTTGCATATTTTTATTTATTTTTATTTTTTAAAGATTTTATTTATCCATGAGAGACACACAGAGAGGGGCAGACGCATAGGCAGAGGGAGAAGCAGGCTCCCCACAGGAGCCTGATGCAGGACTCGATCCCAGGACCCTAGGATCACAACCTGAGCCAAAGGTAGAGCTCAACTACTGAGCCATCCACATGCCCTTTCTGCCTATTTTTAATTGGATTATTTATTTGGGGAGCATTAAGTTTTAGAAGTTCTTTTTAAAAATATTTTTTAAATTTATTTATGAGAGACCCAGAGAGAGAGAAGAAAGGCAGAGACACAGGCAGAGGGAGAAGCAGGCATCATACAGAGAGCCTGACGTGGGACTCAACCCTGGGTCCCCAGGACCATGCTGCAGGCCAAAGGCGGCGCTAAACCGCTGAGCCACCCTGGCTGCCCATAAGTTCTTTATACACTTTGGATACTAACCCTTTATCAGATATGTCATTTGCAAATATCATCTCCAATTCCGTAAGTTTTAGTTTTGTTGATTGTTTCCTTCACTGTGCAGAAGCTTTTCATATTGATGTAGTCTCAATAGTATTTTTTTGCTTTTGTTTCCCTGGCCTCAGGAGACATCTAGAAAAAAGTTGCTACAGCCAATCTCTGAGAAATTACTACCTGTGCTTTCTTCAAGGACTTTTATGGTTTCAGGTCTCAAACTTAGGTCTTTAATCCATTTTGAGTTTATTTTTGTGTATAGTGTAAGACAGTGGTCCAGTTTCATTCTTTTGCACGTAGCTGTCCAGTTTTCCCAACACTGTTTGTTGATGAGACAGTCTTTCTCCCATTGTCTATTCTTTCTTGCTTTGTTGAAGATTAACTGACCATATAATTGTGGGTTCATTTCCAAGTCTTCTATTCTGTTCCATTGATCTATATGTCTTAATTATGTGACATCTATCTTGATTTTTTTTAAGTATGATCTAACTAAAATCCATCATTCTTTGATGGATTTATGGATGGAATGATGGATTTATGTATCTAAACTGAGAGTTTCTAGGTGCCATTGCTGGCTCAGTTGGTTAAGTAATTTGCCTTCAGCTCAGGTCATGATATTAGGATCCTGGGATCCAATCCCACATCAGGCTCCTTGCTCAGTGAGGAGTCTGTTCCTCCCTCTCCCTCTACCTCTCCCCACTGCATGAGTGTGCTCTATCAGACAGATAAAATCTTAAACTGAGAGTTTCTTATTTATCCTTGTATCTCCAGGGTTCCTTGCATGAAGTAAGTTCTTCATAAATGTTCCTAGAAGGAACAGATAAGCTTCTAAAGATCAGAGATCATATGGCATTAACTTCATGAGCTCTTGGTAAAGACAATGGTGATGCTAAGTGGGGAAAAAGCTAGGATGAAACTCTGCCTTCTAAGTAAAGTTCCCATGGTATGGCAATCCTGGAAGCTTAACAAATAAACCCCAAATCCTTCTGTTTCCTTCTCCAAAAGGGATGGTTATCTCAACAGGGTCAACGGAGCCTTTCACACATTCCATCAAGTATTGAGGAGGGAAGTCTGAGGTGATAGAAAGGTTCCACCTGTCTGCCAATGGTTCGTAGACACTGATATCCCCAAGTTTTTCTCAGGTGAAGGTGCTTCCTTTGACACTTGGTTCCTTATTATTAAGACACTTGACAGGCTTAGCCCCAAAGGTACTAACACCACTACCTTCCTGATGATGAAAGATCTGTGCTTTTCAGAATCCAGGCAACAAACTGCCAGACTGAAGATGACCCTGGCTTGTCCAAGAATCCTATCACTGTGTGAAAGGTGGCTTCTCAGAATGGGCCCTTATCCACACTGAGGATGTGGAGCAAAATTGGAATTGGGTCAACAGGAATTGCTTAAGACAATGCAGGTGGAGAAAATTGTTACTTAAGGGAGAGTTTTGGAAATCCTTTTTTTAAAAAATCTTTTATTCATTTGACAGACAGAGAGCACAAGCCAGGGGGAGGGGCTGAGGGAGAGGGAGAAGCAGACTCCCCACTGAGCAGGGAGCCTGATGCAGGGCTTGATCACAGGACCCTGGGATCACGACCTGAGCCAAAGGCAGACACTTAACTGACTGAGCCACCCAGGTGCTCCTGGAAATCCCTTTAAACCCAGATTATTAAGTAACACATTTTGTCCTAGATGTGGTGCGGGGATGTTCACCACAGGTTGGGATTGAGACTTGCTGTTGTGAAATACCTGCTCAACTTGCCTTCTGGAAGGCTTGGGTGGTGGGGAATATGACTACGGAGCACCCACTAGCAGTCAAGCAAGCAAAGAAATCCTGGCTGCCATCCCAGGTCAGAACCAGAGTGAAAGCCATTGGCATGGCTTTGCTCCAATCCATTGCTTCTCTTCCATCGCTTTTCATGAGAACTCACAGTTACGGGCCTGTTAAAAGGTTCCCCTTCTGCTGGCTAGAACAGAGGGAACTGAAAGAAGGAGCAGGGATGGCAAGGAAGCTGGCCTGGAGTGGGGAGGTTGGGGGTGGTGGTACTCTAGAGTGGCTGAAATCTGTTCTCCTGCCTGGGGATGGGGGTTGCACTACCACCACCCTAAACCCTCTGATGCCTTTCCTGAAATCATATGTTATCTCCCTGACTGGGTATCAAATGTCTCAGCATTCCTCCTGACAGCTTTTCCTCTGAGCTGACTGCATCCCTTCTGCATCATGTCATCCCTGTGGAGACGGTAAGCAGCTTGCATATCACCTCCTTCTGCTGTCCTAACTCCTCAAACCCTGGAAGGCAACTTCAAGGGCACGGCTGCCTCTTCCTTTCTCCAGCCTAAGAATCTATAAGAAATGTGGGTCAAAGAGAAGCAGTATTTCCTAAGGTCATAGCTGGTAAACATGCATTAGAATAATACAACCAAGTACGATCAAACACAAAAGAAGAAAATATCCTTAGAGATATTGAAAGCCAGGCCCTGATCCAGGCTATGCCATCTACAAATCCTGGGAAGTCAGGTCGCTTGCCCTCCTTTATCTAAGTCCCTTCCTCCTCGTCACAGGACAGGATCAGATGATCTGTAATGCTCCTCTTCAGCCAGCTTCTGACACTCTTCAATAGGGACAATAGTCAGTGTTGGTGAGGGTATAAGATTAGAACTCTCATACATTGCTATTGAAAGTGTAAAGTGGTGCAACCACTTCACATTCCCAGAAAGGGCCAATGTTGTTACGGTAGGACCCAGCACTTCCACTCCTAGCACACATCCAGGAGCAATAAAAATATGTCCGTGCCAAAGCTTGTGGATGAGTGTTTACTACAGTGTTATCATGATAGCCACAGAGTGGCAACAGCCCAAATACCCATCAACAGATGAATGGATAAACAAAATATGATATATATCCATGTAACAGAATGTTACTTGGCAATAAAACAAATGTTACTTGGCTACAACATGGATGAACCTTGAAAACATGCTCAGTGAAAGAAGCCACTCACAAAGGGCCACATGAATCTGAAATGTCCAGAATAGGCAAATCCATAGAGAAAGGAAGTGGATGACTGGTTGCCTAGGTCTGGAGTGGGGGTAGATGGAGACAGGGATTGGAAATTGATGAGTAAAGAGTGCAGGGTTTCCCTTTGGGGTAATGAAAATGTCCTAACATCAATTGAGGTGATGGATGCACTACTGTATGAACATACTAAAAGCTGAATGAATGTACACTCTCAATGGGTAAATTGTATGGTATGTGATTTATGTATCAATAAAGACATTTTTAAAAGAACAAGAACAAATGCAATTTTAAAGTCCCTTCAGCCTTACCAGCAGAGCATGTGATCAAACTTTTGGATCGTTGCCATGCTGATGTGTGAGAAATAATCTCTCATTGTAGTTTTCTTTTTTTTTTTTCATTGTAGTTTTCATGCACATTTCTCTTATCATAGGGGAGGTTCAGCATCTATCTGCTCAGCTCAAAGTCCATTTATATTGATTTCTTTTTATCATATACTAAATTCATATACATATGAGATATGATACATATAAGACCATATGTATCTATGTGCCGAATGTTTATTGCAGCATTATCATGATAGCCACAGAGAGGCAACAGCCCAAATGTCCATCAACAGATGAATGGATAAATGAAGTATGTATATGATAAGTATATGATAAGTATATTATATATATACATCTGTTTCTGGACTTTCTAATCTGTTATAGATGTCTGCCTATTCATGTGCTACCACCACACTTGTAATTATTAAAGCTTTACAATAAAACAAGCAGTGAAGTACTCAACAAAGTCAAGCTGGCTGCCAGCTCAGGGCGCATGCCATCCCCAACCACCCAACTACCAAATCCAGCCACTGTCCCAGGCTGCCACTTTCCCAGAGAAGCCACAGCATTGTTTCAAATATGGAGAAACACTTTAAATTTGTCACAAAAACGCTTAATAGGAATGCCAAGAAGCTACTGGAAGAGGCCAATATTAAAAAGGGCATTCAGAAGGGCACCCAGGAGTTGCAAGAACACATACCAAAGACCCAAACTATCAGAAAAACCAAGCAACTTAGAGGAAAAAAAAAAGAAAGAAAGAGAGAGAGAGAGAAAGAAAAGAAAGAAAGAAAGAAAGAAAAAAGAAAGAAAGAAAGAAAGAAAGAAAGAAAGAAAGAAAGAAAGAAAGAAAGAAAAGCCAAGCAATTAATTTCTCATGAATAAGGGCTAAGGTTGATGCTGTGGCAACCTGAGACCAAACTGCAGTGACAAAGAGCAAAGGTGAGTCTGTGGCAGGTGTAGTCAGGTCTATGGGTGACAAACTGAGGAGTTGAATGTGGACAAATGTTATTTTTTTTTAATTTTTATTTATTTATGATAGTCACACACAGATAGAGAGAGAGAGAGGCAGAGACACAGGCAGAGGGAGAAGCAGGCTCCATGCACCGGGAGCCCGACGTGGGATTCGATCCTGGGTCTCCAGGATCGCGCCCTGGGCCAAAGGCAGGCGTCAAACCGCTGCGCCACCCAGGGATCCCGAATGTGGACAAATGATTTCTGCTTTGAAGGATAAATATTGTAGATACTTTAAGAGAGATCACTCACATTCATATAACTTCTATTAACAGTATTGTGTTATAATTGTTCTATTTTATTATTGTTGTTATTAATCTCTTATTGTGCCTAACTTATAAAGTAAACTTTACTACAGGTATATATATATATATATATATGAAAAAACAAAGTATAGAAAGGGTTCGGTGCTACCCACCATTTCAGGCATCCCCTGGGGGTCTTGGGATGTACCCCCACAATTAGGAGGGGACTACGCCATCAAGAAATAGTGAGGGGAAAAAAAAAGAAATAGTGAGGATTTTGCCTTTCCTTTCCCAATTCTTTACCTTTGCTTATTTTCCCTTGTTAAATTGTGTTGAGGAATGCCCCCCTGGGTGTTAAAGTAGTGGTGATGGTGAACATAGTTCTCTTAAGACTTTAATAGGCCTGTGCTCTCTTAAATCCTAGCGCCAAGGATGCCTGGGTGGCACAGTGGTTGAGCATCTGCCTTGGGCTCAAGTTATGATCCTGGGGTCCTAGGATTTCTTTTTTTTCTTTTTTTTAAGATTTTATTTATGAGACACACACACACACACACACACACACACAGGGAGAGAGAGAGAGAGAGAGAGAGAGAGAGAGGCAGAGACACAGGCAGAGGGAGAAGCAGGCTCCATGCAGGGAGCCCAATGTGGGACTCGATCCCAGGACTCCGAGATCAGGCCCTGGGCTGCAGGCGGCGCTAAACCGCTGAGCCACTCGGGCTGCCCTTTTAATTTCTTTCTTTTTTTCTTTTCTTTTCTTTTCTTTTCTTTTCTTTTCTTTTCTTTTCTTTTCTTTTCTTTTCTTTTCTTTCTTTTCTTTTCTTTTTCTTTCTTTCTTTCTTTCTTTCTTTCTTTCTTTCTTTCTCTCTCTTTCTTGCTTCTTTCTTTCTTTCTCTTTTTCTTTCTTTTCTTTCTTTCCTTTCTTTCTTTCTTCTTTCTTTCTTTCTTTCTTTCTTTCTTTCTTTCTTTCTTTCTTTCTTTCTTTCAGATTTTATTTATGAGAGACAGAGAGAGAGAGTGAGAGGCAGAGACATAGGCCGAGGGAGAAGCACCAGAGTCCTAGGATTAAGTCCCACATCAGGCTCCTCTAAGGGAGCCTGCTTCTCCCTCTGCCTATATCTCTGCCTCTCTCTGTGTGTGTCTCACATGAAAAAATAAAATCTTAAAAAAAAAAAAAAATCCTAGCACCAGCTCTAAGCTTGGCTCCTCTTCGCCCCCACCCTGAGCCTTTCCTGCCATTCTTTCTGCACTTTCTGGACTTCATCCTATACTACTAGGCTTGGTTCCAACTGGACTATGAGCAACTTGAAGGCAGTGGCCATGGATTTCCCTGTGTGCCCTGCCGTATCCACCCAAGGCCACAGGGCCTGGCACAGAGTAGGTCCCAATGGATTGTGCTTGGTTGATGAATTAAGGTGGGTTGAATTTCATCATGCTGGTGATATCTCCCCCAGTGGGTAGACTTAGGGAAGTGCTGTCCTGCAGCAATCCAGATTTCTAGCTTCTATTTTCTGCCAAGAGGGGATGGGAGTCGGGAATGGATGAGAAGACATTTCCCAGAGCCAATCTGTGCCCTTATACAGCTCAGATGACTGCCGGTTTCATCTCACTCTGCTACCATTACCTTTACCAACCCACAGCCCATAGCTTACCTAGCTTGGGTTGACAATGAAGTCCCTTTGGACCACCTCAGGAAAGTCTAAAATGCAGTTTCCTAGGCTCTACCCGAAGAGACTCTGGAGTATAGCCTGGAAACCTGGGTTTTGGCCAACCCCCAAGTGACTCTGATGTAGGGATTCTCTG
This sequence comes from Canis aureus, assembly GCF_053574225.1. Lineage (NCBI taxonomy): Eukaryota > Metazoa > Chordata > Mammalia > Carnivora > Canidae > Canis > Canis aureus. The sequence continues at coordinate 56,815,201 of NC_135614.1, forward strand.
GGGAAACATTAGCCCAACAAACCAGCCCCTCTGCTTGTTGCATCCACTCACTACACATATGCTAAGCCCCCACTGTGCGAAGGCCCAAGGAAAGACACACCAGAGAGCCTGTCCTCATGGCACTTACATGATCCCAGCAGAGATCACACAAGTGGGAAACCCTGTTGTTATTCTCATTTTATGGCTGAGGAAACTGAGGCTCAGAAAGGAGATTTTGACCAAGATCCTAAAACTAGTAAATGATAGACACAATTATGATATAACCTTGAGAAAGTTGTCACATTTCAAGACTCGCTGTCTCAATGATTCCTGCATATAAACACACCCATCATTTGAATCGTGTTGAACAGTTTACAAAATGTTTCCATTTCAGTTAACATTACAAATGCAGCTCCTCTGTGTGTGGTAACCTAACTTCACAGAGGTTACACAAGCTGGCCATGCAAGTCAAGGGCCGAACTCTGATTTCAGTCCTGGTTCCTTGGGACTGTAGGCCATCGGCAGTTAGGGTACAGAGGAAAGATTTCTTCTGAATGAGACAAGGTTGTGGTGAGGCAGGGAGTGAAGCTATTCAAAAGAAGCATTTGTCACAGTTCATCTAGTAGAAAGCCAGTTCATGCAGATGGAGTCCCCCATTGCCAACTCTCTGATTCGTGTTTACCTATGCCCCCATGAATTCGATCTCCTGAGCTGGAGCCCAGACAGAGGTTATCTAACTCCCCAGATGATTTTAAAGAGTAGCCAGCATTAAAAATCACAGTGAGCCATTCACCTTGACTTTCTTCATGTTCTACTTCCTTGGCTGCCTGTGAACATGACATCATGACTCACTGGTGCTTTCTTATTCCAGATGAAGGGAGAAGCTGGAAGTATGCAACATAATGAGAAGCCAAAGCAGGTAAGTGCCAGCACCGCACCTACCAAGCTAGTGAGAATGCTGGCTGTCTTCCCATTGTCCCTTGGCCCCAAATGCTCTATCCCTCTGGCCTGTGAAACCAACCCTTTCAACTGCTCTGGAGACAGAAGCAGCCTACCAGGGGCTGGAAATGGGATTGGGCACCAGCTCTTGAGCCCAGCTAACTTCTGCACTGTTCTCTTGCACTTCATAGAGACCTGTGGCCTGTTTATAATCCTCTCACTCCGGCTGCCAGAGAGAGAGAAAACACCACAATCCGCGAAAAAAATAGCTGATTCTATACACGAAATTGAGGTTTTTGATTTAGCTTGATCTGCTTATACACAAATGAAAAATTCCTAGCAAGTCCTGAAAAGCTCATGAAAAGAGTCTTCTGAATACTAAAAAAGGAATAATTGCAAAACCCAAGGGAAATGTCTGGCAAGCTTGAGGGTGACCTTTCAATGGCCTGTTTAAAAGAACAAGTTCCTCTGATTGGTCCTGCCCATTCAGCCCTCAAGGAGAGAGCTGAAAGTTCATTTCCAGAGCTCAGGACCCTGAGGAGCACTCGCACTTCAAAAACTTGTCACTGACCGTGGAAAATGACTTAGTTCTTTTTGGTCTTTTCGATCAGAAGTGGGATGGAGTAAGCTAAAAATAAACAATTCAGGGCAGATTCAGGTTGCTCTGAATGGGTCAGTAAAACAGTCTGCCCCTTGAGAGCTCCAAAGTCTGGATTATAATACAACATCCTATTAGATCAGCTTCCCTTCACCCAAACCCCCATGTACACGGTCCAATTCACAGCCGATGAACAGCAGGCACACACCTAGAGGGACCAGCACATCCAGTTCTCTCCTGTGGAAGAATGTGAGCAAACTCCATCTGGGCTTAGAAATAGAAGATGTAGGGGGATCCCTGGGTGGCTCAGTGGTTTAGCCCCTGCCTTTGGCGCAGGGTGTGATCCTGGAGTCCCTGGATCGAGTCCCACATCGGGCTTCCTGCATGGAGCCTGCTTCTCCCTCGGCCTGTGTCTCTGCCTCTCTCTCTCTCTGTGTCTCTCATGAATTAATAAATAAAATATTTAAAAATAAAAAAAGAAATAGAAGATGTATATTTCTATTTAAAAAAAAAGAAATATAAGATGCAAGGGACATCTGTCATTTCTGTCCATTGTACAATGCAAGTTGGTGACAACTGGTAGCCAGTATTCTCCTTCTCCTAATTGTACCTTGTTTGATCAGTGAGCCTGCTATGATCTCTACTTTAGACTTTTGGAAGAGACTAGGTAAGGGACCTCTCGGTGATTGCCAGAGGTCTGTTCTTTGCCTTTCATTATCCTGTCCAGCTGGCAGCCCAGGCTCATCTCACTAGAAGCAGAGGAATTATTAAAAGTCAGAACACGTATTCATTCATTGTTTTCTTTGCCAGCAAGTGGGTGATGGGGATGGGGAAAGAGTTCTGGCCCATGAACAGATTCTGCAGATCTTTCTGCGATGGCTGACTCAGCCTTGCCTGCCCACTGGAATTAGTAGGAGAGCTTTAAAAAACACAGAGGCTCAGGTCTCACCCTAGAGGCTCTTATGTAATCAGGTCGGGGAGGACCTTGGGCATTGGGATGTTTTAAAAGCTCCCAGGTGATTCCAGTGCATAGATAATGGACGTCTCTGTTCCCACGGGAGGGCTGGTGCTGAAGCCCCACTGCTGTGGAAGGCTCACCTGTCCTTCTGGGGGTGACAGAACTGACTGCTAGTTTTTTTGGAATCAGGTTTGTTCTCTTCCCTCCCCCAACCTGAATTCTTTTTTTTTTTTTTTTCCCCAACCTGAATTCTTATTTTCATAAACACACCCATATACAGCCCGGGAACTCTTGATAAGAAAGAACCTCCCATAGAGGCTGGGAAAAGGTCAGCAGAGGTGTGATGCTGATGTGGTTGAGATCCTGATCCCACACTATCTGTGCCAGGACTCAGTACGAGCTGCCTGTGACATCAGAAGGCTTCCTTGGGGCCTGATACCTTCTTGTCCTCCTCCAGGAGGGACACATCTGGGGCTCCATGAGGAGGACAGCTTTCATCCTGGGCTCTGGCCTTCTCTTGCTGGTGGCCTTCTGGAACTCAGTCACCTGGTGAGTCTGCACCACCAGCTTTGATTCAGGACGTGGGGCCAAGTGTGCTGGTCTGGAGGCAGAGCATGAGGTAAGGAGCTGTCCACCCACCAGTCTGCGCCCAGAAACCTGAATGATTTTTCTTCCAAGGCATCTTCAGAGATTTTGGGGTGCTTCTGGCTACTTTTGGCAAGCCCAGTGGGAGAAGCTGCTGTCTACATTCGAAGGGATGGAGTGGATGCTCTACTTTATAGGTGAGGTTCCCAGACCACTAGCATTTAGGGTTTGGGGACATGATTATAGGCTCTTTTTCTATTGTTTTCTTCTCTACTTTTGAGAATTCTCAGCTCCTCATCCCAAAGAATGAAGACTTCAAGCTTAAGACAGTGGTAATCCCAAAGAGTGCTCATCATAGGCAATCTGAAATGGATGCTTAAAGATGTCTAAAAAGAGAACTGGAGACTCCCCTCTCCCCAAAAATAGAAAAAGAAAAAAAGAAACAGCATGTGTGAAAATGAATGCATGTTTAGAGTCAGAATCCTGCTTCTGGATGCCAGGCCCACGAGCACAGAGAGCTGCTCTATCTCCTGTGAGACTGTGTCTTCATACCTGGTGTAATCTAGCTCTCTGCGCTTGACAGCAAGTGGTCACTTAATAAATATTTACAGATAGTGTGAATGACTCACAAAAAGCCAAAGAAAATGTGGAAGAAAACAAGCATTTCAACACAGATATTTATAACAGCATTATCTACAGTTAGTGAACATCCTCAATCACAGGTTCGTTATTAATGTTACTCTGTGCCGAATTTTTCCTCCTTCTATGGAGGAAATAGAGATATTTAAGATGAAATATTTACCTCATTTAAAAAACTATGTCACAGGGGTACCTGGGTGGCTTAGTCGTTTAAGCGTCCAACTCTTGATTTTGGCTCAGGTCATGATCTCAGGGTCCTGGGATGGATCCCTGCTTTAGACTCGGGTGGCCAGTGGGGAGTCTGGCTGGGATGCTCTGCCTTTCCTCCCTCTGCTCCTCCCCCTACCACGCCTCCTCCTCACCTTTCCCCAACCCATATGTGCACTCTCTCTCAAAATAAATAAATAAATCTTAAAAAATAAAAATAAAAACTATGTCACAGTCTAGAAGGGGAGATTAAAAAAAAATTGCCAGTGCCAGTTGTCACAAAGCAAAAGTACAAATAAAATGTTCCTGACAAATGTTTTCAGCTGGAAGAACTCTGAAAGCAGGCTAAACGTTAAATATGGCAGGTTCAGTGCAAGCTGTCATTGAAATCATTGAAAAGAACAATGCAGATTGCCAACATATATGCGGGAAGTGGTGGGGAAACATTTGATATGTTTCTGTTACAATGATGGGAAAACGACTTTCCCCCAATGATAAGCAAATATAAAGAAGCAAAATATTTGCAATTTTAGATTTTATTTTTTTAAACATTTTATTTATTTATTCATGAGAGACAGAGAGAGGGAAAGAGGCAGAGACACAGGCAGAGGGAGAAGCAGGCTCCCTGCAGGGAGCCCGACATGGGACTCGATCCTGGGACTCCAGGATCACGCCCTGGGCTGAAGGCAGCGCTAAACCGCTGAGCCACCCAGGGATCCCAATATTTGCAATTTTAAGTGTTACAGCGGGGAAAAAAGTTCCAGATCTTCTCTTGTTGGGGCTTTTTTCTGTATTCCTCAAGGAGCCTTTGGATCTACAAGTAGGCAGCCACCTTGGTGGATGGGCCACTAGGCAATCACCAACCTAACATTTTTATTTTTCCAAATAAGAAAGCGTGCAATTTCTGAGAATAAAAGTAAATGCATGTTCATTGTTAAAAAATAAAAATCAGACAATTCAAGTAAGCATAAAGAAAGTGAAAATTGGGTAACCCGGGTGGCTCAGAGTCCCATATCGGGCTCCCTGCATGGGGTCTGCTTCTCCCTCTGCCTGTGTCTCTGCCTCTCTCTCTCTCTGTGTGTGTCTCTCATGAATAAACAGAATCTTAAAAAAAAAAAAAAAGTGAAAACCACCCACTCTCATATATCTAAGAAATAACCATAGTGAATATATTAGTATAAATCTCTTCTATATTGGATATACGGTTGAACTTCTAAGACACCAACTATTTTTTTAACTATTCTTTTTTCATTGAACAGATTGTGGACATCTTTCCATTGTCAGTATAAACTGACTATGTTAAGCTGCCCTGTCTAGTCCATTGAATAGAGATACTCTAATCTATTTACTCCATTTCCTATTAATGGACATTCAGGCTCCATCAGTGTTCTATTGTGATTTTTAAAAAAATAGGTAATAAATGTATATGTGTATAGACATGTGTGTCCTTTTTCCTTTTTTTTTTTTTTTTTTTTTTTCCTAGCACCCTCTTTTTTTTCCCTTGGGTACTGCCAAATTGCTAAGATATGTGTTTGTCATATTTCCCCACAGTGCTGGCCAAGTATTTTTCAGGTCCCAACTGGCACAAGCTCTGGGGTTTCTGGTGGGAGCCAGAAGGATACACAGAATTAAGTCAAATGCCTTTGCCCTTTGAGATATTTAGAAGGAGGAGGCAAAACATGGACAAAGTTAATAGTGCAAGAGTTAGGTAACATTGTATTATCATTTGAATAACTGCCAATCAGGGTGGACAAAGTGCTTGTTTGTCCACAGTCAGAGATCAGAGATACTTGGGAGGACTTTACAGGAAAGTGGGATGCGGAGCAAAGAAAGCCTTATCTAAATTTTAAGTCTCAATCAGCATTTTCTAAAGTATCCTGCAGAACATCAGTGCTGTGGGATGTGAATGGGTGGGGTGACCATACAATTCATTATCCAAAGAGACTTTTGTGAGAGTAAATGAGCTGTTGTTAATAATTATGCCAGACTGCCTGATGTAAACTGAAACTGTCCGGGGCAAACAAGGATGCGTGGCCATCAGATCGGTTTTCTGAGAAAACAGAGTTTCTGGGTTAAAAAAAAAAAAAAAAAAAAAAAGACCAGGAAAGGCCATTTATCTTATTTTTTAAAGATTTTATTTATTTATTCATGAGAGACGCACAGAGAGAGAAAAGCAGAGACACAGGCAGAGGGAGAAGCAGGCTCCATGCAGGGAGCCCAAAAAGTGGGGCTCGATCCCGGGACTCCAGGATCACGCCCTGGGCTCAAGGCGGCGCTAAACCGCTGAGCCACCGGGGCTGCCCAAAGGGTGAATTTAACAAAGCTAAATAGGTTTCTCTGCTGCAGGAATTATTAGAGCTGTTAGCACACTAGTCTGGATCATGGCTCTCCAATAGAGCAGTGTCTGAACATTGTTTAACCAAGAAGCGCCTTGAAAGAGGAGTTTTCCACTTTGGGAGCTGCTCACTAGATGCCTGAAGTCCCGCTGCTCAGTTAGTAGGGCCATAGAGATTAGGTTCCTGACTCCTAGTCCAGTGCTCATTGGGGACTGTATCCTACCAAGCACTTCCTCTGCTTGTCCCTTCCTTGGGAATTCATAAAATGTTTAATGGGCACAGACTCCCAGATATCAACCTAAATTTATTTGTAGTTTATTTATCCACTATTGTATTATGTAGATTATATATTTATTATAAATATAAATTTTATTTATGTTTAACTTTTTTCTGGGGCGGGGGGTCCTCAACCACGTAGAAGGTTGTGGCCTCCATTTTACAACTAAGAAAATAGAGGGGCACCTGGTGGCTCAGTTGGTTAAGCATCTGCCTTCTGCTCAGGTCATGATTCCAGGGTCCTGAGATCCAGCCTGGGGATGGGCTCCCTGCTCAGTGGGGAGCCTGCTTCTCCCTCTCCCCGTTGCTCATGCTTTCTCTTTTGCTATCTCTTTCTCTCAGATAAATAAATACAATCTTTAAAAAAGAAAAGAAAAGAGACCCTCCTTAAGTGACCTGCCTAAGTTCCCCCAGTTAGCTGGGTCACCCCAGGACAAAAGATAGGCCCTCTGGCCCAGAGCACCAAGACTCCCTGGCAAGGGACTATCTACAATTCTATGTGACAGCCTTAGCAGCCTTAGTCACATTCAAGCTTGTGTTCAGTTAATACATGTGCTGCAAGAACCTGAAGTCCCCTGATTGTTTCCTTCTGCTTCCCCATCTTAGGTGCCATCCAAGTACCTGGTCTGCTCTTCTGGAGCTTCAATGGGTTTCTACTGGTGGTTGATACAACTGGAAAACCTAACTTCATCTCTCGCTACCGAATTCAGGTCGGCAAGAATGAACCAGTAAGTGTTGCTGTGGTTTCTCCTGAGCAAAGCAGAGAAAGCAAGAGCCGAAGCCACACTCAAAATGCTCACTGCAGGCCTAGGAGAAAGCATGGCCACTGTGAGCCAAGTTATTGTGTACAAGGCTCCCCCAACTGAGAAGATTAGAGAGAAGAAATAATCTGCCCCAGATCTCAGATGAATGTTGCTGATTCCCCACCCTGGCTCTGTGCCTCCCTGCACCACCCCACAGCACTGCAGTCAGCATTTTGGGAACCAAGCTGATGGGCTCAGCCTGCTACTGGGCTGAGTTTGGAGATGTCAGGCAGCTCCCCACTCAGCCACTGGGGTAGGGATAGCAATGGCTGGATGCCAAAAGCGTGGATGACAGGGGTCGTGAGGGACATGGCTGCTGACATAATGGGGTCTGAATGTGTAGGCTGTGGCTGGTTTTTAAACAGGTCCTCCTTCCCAACATTCAGTTCAACTGCTGGTGCATAGCTTATCCACAAGAAACAAGGCCTGGACTCTGCTTACAAGGCCCAGTAAGGGAGAGAAGGCCAGTACACACATTTTCAACTTAACACAGCGCTGGAAGTGAGCCCCACTGTGCCCTGAGCCCAGCCACCAGCTCAGTGCTCTGACAACCTCCAAGAGCCTTTCCTTACACAACAAGAAGTTCATTCTTAAACTCAGAATCTTTCCCCAGCTCCACCCAAACCACATCTTGGCTCCTTTCCCAGAGAAGACAATCATCTTTTAATTATCTGCCAAGGTGCCTAGGTGGCTCATCTCAGCATTCAGAGCACTCTGCCCCAGCCCAGCCCTCCAGAAAGCAGAATGCCCTTGACCAAGGCTCTTGGAATAGCCTTCTTCTTTCTTCCTTTCTTCTTTCTTTCTTCTTCTACTTCTTCTTTTTTAAAGGTTTCATTCACACTCATTCATGACAGACACACAGAGAGGCAGACACATAGAGGGAAAAGCAGGCTCCCTATGGGAAGCCTGATGTGGGACTCGATCCCAGGACTCTGGGATCATGCCCCAAGCTGAGGGCAGACATTCAACCACTGAGCCACCCAGGCATCCCAGGATATCCTCTTCTTGAACCAGAGCTGCCAGCCAGGCTCATGGCCCCGCACACTTGAGAGATTAACTGCCAGCCAGCTGGGGGGCTTCCTCCAGGTCCAGCTTGGCAGGCATGGACTGGAGCCTAAGTGTCTAAGCCAGCCTTGGTTGTTAAGAGCCCTTTATCTGTCAGACCACGGCATTCTCCTTACCAGGCTCTAATGCCTTGGTCTTCAAGGTCAAGTACTGTAATAACCCTCATGGTTCAGGTGAGGAATCAGGCTCAGGTGTGACATGGGTAGATGATTCACACTCAAGCTCTTTGACCCCAGGGCTCATCCTCTCAACCACCATCTTGGTGGTTGAGACATCAGCTCTCAAGAGTATCACCTACCATGACAACACTCCTTGTAATGGTCTACAGTGGTTGGAGAGCCACACAGGGAAGGTCTGGTTGCATTTTGCAGAAGCTGAGCTCAGAAAGGCGCAATGGCTAGACTAGCTCAAGGTCAGAGTGTTGCTGGGAAGCAGAGCCAGGGCCCCATCCTCCAAATTCTGTCCTCTGAATTCTAGGTCCGGTGCCTGCTCTGTTTGCTGTCACACTCTCCTGGTTAGCAGGTCTGTACCCTCTCCTCCCTTCTCACACCCCCCGCAGGGGCAGGCAGGAGAGAAATCCCAGACTTCCTCCACATCAGCCTACCAGCAGTACCTGCGACTAGGCTCTTTGAGAAAGTTGTCTGTAGTTTCCAGTTCCTCTCTGTCCACTCTGTTCTCTCAACATTTTGTAATTATGAAAAATTTTGTAAGCGTAGATACAGAAGTTGAGAAACGTAGTATAGTGATCGCTCACACACCACCTAGATTCACCGGTTTTAAACATTTTACAGGATTTGCATTATCTATATGTAAAAATAGAAATATGTATGCATCTCTCATTTTTAGCTTAACCATTTGAAAGTAAGTTCCAGACATTACAAACCTCACCCTAAGTCTCTCAGCCAATAGCTCCTAAATTACCACAAAGCCATCATCTCACCTCTCCTGTGCGCCTCCTCTGGCCAGGCCTTCACCCCCACTGCTCCTCCTCTGCTGCCCTGGGCAAGGGTCCCGGGATGTGGCCTCAGGCTCATCTCCCTTACTCCTGGCCTGTGTGCCTCCACAGCTGCTTGTTTACACATTCTTGCTACCTGTTCTACCTGGCCTCTCCGCTTTTCCTCTCATCTCAGTGGCCACTCTTTCATGGTCTTCCTTCTGGTCTCTCCTCCTCTCCCCTGCCTCTTCATCCTAAGTGTCCCGGGGTTCAGGCCTTGCTCCTCAGTTCTGTCTTCACTCCCTCACTTATCTCCTCCAGGGTCATAACGTTAAATACAGTCCATGACGTTAAATACAATATGCCCACAGCTCACAAATTTCTGTCTCTAGCCAGCACTCTCTTCTGAATTCCAGGCTCAGATTGCCAGGTGCATCTTTGACATCTCCAATCCAACATGTCCCCAAGAGAATTTCTGATCATCCCTTCAAAGACTGCCACCCACAACCTCCCCAGTCTGAGTTCACGGCAGGGCCACTCTTCTAAATGACCAGCCCTTGGGCTGAAGACTCTCTGCCCAAGGATCTTTGCCCTCACCTTCCTCATCATTTTGTTCAAATCTCACCATCTCCACAAAGCTTACCCTGATTATCCTATTTAAAATTATTGGTGCCAGGAACATAAACTCAGTGAGGGAAAGAATCTTTCTTTGGCTCATTGCTCAATTCCCAGCACATAGGACACCACCTGCAACGTAGAGGGTGCTCAAAATATCAGGTGAGTAGGGCAGCCCTGGTGACCCAGCGGTTTAGTGCCACCTTCAGCCTAGGATGTGATCCTGGAGACCCGGGATCGAGTGCCGCGTCAGGCTCCCTGCACAGAGCCTGCTTCTCCCTCTGTCTCTCTCTCTGTCTCTTTCTCTCTGTCTGCCATGAATAAAAAAAAAAAAAAAAAAAAAAAAATCAGGTGAGTAAATGTAAATGTAAACATATGTGACACCCTCCCCTTGGTCAGGGTTTCTAGAAGAGTGGTATGGCTTCATCTACAGGTGCTCTCAAACCAGGCTGGCCAGACCTGGCTTCACCACGGGGCTGGAACTGAAAGCTTGGAGATTGGATTCAAGTCCGTTAGTTCATGCAGCGCCTGCAAAAGCTGAAGTAAGAGCAAGGCCTGGAGTCTGAGGACCACTCTGAACTCAGCCTTACCTTGCAGCTAGAACCCCTCCAGTTCCCGGAGGCAACTCAGGGAGAAATCACTTCTGACCAATCCCAAACCAGTTCATCAGGGCCCAGGAAGTGACCCATGGTCAAGGGGCTATCCTGGGGAGCCCCAGTGCTCTGAAGGAGGGAAGGGTCAGATATTAATTCTTGGGCAAATGCTGGCTATAATATTGAGGCTCAGTGGGGTATGCGATTTGGGGCCAGCTATCCAAAGAAAACCTGGAGAGAATGCTCGGGCAGGTCCCCATCCTGACAGCCCCACCATGAGAACTAGGAAGACCAGGTCACAGGAAGTTTAGTCAAGAGGCTGCACAGGAAGCTCTCTGGCTCACCTCTCTTCACTCGGCCTAGTCCAGTGAGGCTGGGCCACGTGAGGAGGCAGACCTTGATCTCTGCACCTGATCATGGGCAAGCCTCTGCGGATGAGGAGGGGCTCAAAGACTGAAAAAAGGGTATCAACCTGAGAGTTGACAGCCTTCTCTAAGCACCCTGGAGGCACCCTGAGATACCTGTCAGGAATACGTCTGGGCCTGGCCAGAGACATGGGGAGAACAGTGGTAATAGCAGCAGGAAGGAGAAGGCAGGCTCAGGCTGGTGGAACGCTGCTGAGAAGGGAGTTTCCAAAAGCAGTATTGCCACATGGTCACACCTCAGGGCTTGGGCAGTAGTCAGGGGCTGCTGGCTATGGCCAAACGTCAGACCTAGCATCCACTCCAGACTGAGGGCCTCCTGTGAGTGGGTCACAGTGAAGCCATGTCTAGAAGGGAAAGACCTTCTCACCCTCTTGTTCATCTCCCTCCTTTCTTGCCCTGGCAGGTGGACGCTGAGAAACTACGCCGGTCTATCCGCACAGTTCTCTTCAACCAGTACATGATCTCTCTGCCCATGGTGGTTCTCCTCTATCCCGTCCTCAAGCTGTGGGGAGACCCCTGCCGCCGAGAGCTACCCACCTTCCACTGGTTCCTCCTGGAGCTGACCGTCTTCACTCTGATCGAGGAAGTCCTGTTCTACTACTCACACCGGTGAGTGGGTCCCTGCCCAAGCATAGCTGGCTCCTTGCTCTCCTAGGGCTCACTTTTAAGGGAGGAAATTGAGACCTTAGACTTGTAGGTGTAAGACCAACATCACTTGGCCTCAAAAGCATCCTCTTAGTTAACATTGACACAACTATTTGTTCCACAACCAACAACTTGAAGCAACTGAAAAATTTCCAGAGCCTTCTGCATTCCTGTGTGCAGAGGGGCAGTTTCCCATTGGTTTCCTTATTGAATCCTTTGTGGACACCATCCCCACAGCTAGTACAACTGAGGTAGAGAGAAGCAAAGTAACCCACCCCCAATTTGTGCAGCATAAGAGGTGGGGTTAGAACTCGAAGGCAGGTCTGATCTCCAGTCGAGTGTGTTTGCAACTTTGCTCCATGGGTGGAACTCATAGCTCCTACTTTGGGTTTCTCATGGCCTGGTGGGAAAGGGAAAAGGGAGATTGGCAGATTATTACCTATTAACTATTTCCCCAGGCTCCTTCACCACCCAACATTCTACAAGAAAATCCACAAGAAACACCATGAGTGGACAGCTCCCATTGGCGTGATCTCTTTCTACGCCCACCCTATCGAGCATGTGGTCAGTAGAGCTCTGCTTTCTCCAGAGCCAATGGGCAAAGGGCCCCAACCACCTTCCCTAAGGCCTCCCACAGAGAAGTAGCCGACAGTGGCCCCTTCTCTCTTCTTACCACTCAGCAACTACCATTTATTGTTGACCTAGTCTGTGCAAGATGCCCAATATAAGTTGTTGCAAACAGTAACTTGTCCCAAAGTTATAAAGCTGAATGCCTCCAGCAAATCAAGGGTCTGCAACTCTTTCAGCTTCTCCAGAGCTGAGTCAAGGGTGTCTTCCTGATACTACCCTGGGGCAAAGTGGACACCCAGCCGGTCTCTTGGGGCCCACCTTCAAACAGCCCTCCTTTTGCAGGTCTCCAACACGCTGCCAGTGATGGTGGGTCCCATACTAATGGGCTCCCACTTGTCCTCTATCACCATGTGGTTCTCCTTGGCCCTCATCATCACCACCATTTCCCACTGTGGCTACCACCTACCTTTCCTGCCTTCACCTGAATTCCATGACTACCACCATCTCAAGTAAGGCCTCCTTCCCCACTGTGAGTCCTGGGGCAGTAGACTTCACCTTCACTCCTGGAGCTTCCAGGAGCAGACATGACCCTGGGGGGTCTCAGTTTCAATGTGCTGGTGCTAGTGGAGGGAGAGGCCTGGATGTTGGGAAAATGATGTTAGACCCAGATCACCTTGCTCTTTTTTTTTTTTTTCTCTTTTTCCTTGCTCTTTTCTTTAACACTAGGTCTTCCTCCAGCTGTGGGTTTTTAACTTTTACTTAGGTCATGGGCCCTCTAAGTGTCAAATGTAAGCTGTGGACACTGTCAGAAAATGCATATCCACATAAAAATACCGCACGCAATTCAAGGGGAGTTGTGCATTCTCTGAAAACCTCCAGGCTTTTCTAAGTGTGGTCTAAGAACCTCCAGCACCATAAGCACCTGAGATTCCTTGATAAAATGCAGATTCTTGGGTCCCACTCCACATATGCTGAATCAAAGTATGGGGGGCAGCAGGACTTGAAAATCTGCATTTTAATCTGGGGGATTCTGATGGAAGTAATCCCTAAACCTACCTGAGAAAGCCAAGCTCTGCCACAGGTTGACTTGTGTGCATAAGATTCACATAGCTTTCCAAAGGAAGGTCCTAGGTTTTCAGTACGGAGTGCCCCTAGGAGTTGTGTACAACTCCCTGGGACCTTCTGGTGTAGGTAGTCAGCATGGTTGGGGATGGGTTTGGGGTAGGAGGGCTTAGAAATGAGGCTGGTGCAAATGAAAAGGAGATCAGCACACCAACCTCCCGTACTTTTCTCTCTCCTCTAGGTTCAACCAGTGCTATGGGGTGCTGGGGGTGCTAGACCACCTCCATGGGACTGACACATTGTTTAAGCAGACTAAGGCCTACGAGAGACACATCCTCCTGCTGGGCCTCACCCCACTGTCTGAGAGCATCCCGGATCCCCCAAAGAAAATGGAGTGAGAGAAGGCCCAATGGCCACCCTGGCTGTCCCCCTCAGTGGACTAAGGTGGCCCAAGATATCCTTAATGCCCCGAATTTGCTCTTTAGCCATGCACTTTCTAATGACAGCATCACTGAGGCAGGGGGTTAGCTCAGCTTCCTAGAAAAGCAGGGCCAAGGATGGGGCCAGGGCTCCCCTGCTGTTCCTCAGAAGGACCAAGGGTGGGCTTAAAGAAAGGGAAAAAGCAGCTCCCCAGATGGAAGCTAGTGAGAAGGAAGAAACCACCTTTAAAAGCACTCCTGGAGAGTCCCCCTGGTCCTTTGCTGTGGAAGGGGAGAGAGGACTCCAGATGAACTTTTTATGGCCTAGCAAGACACAGAGAATGTGAAGGTGGCAGTGAGACTGGAAGCTACTGCCAATTCCAGGGAGAGCTCTTCCTGGTGCTAAGGGGTGAGGGAGCCAGAAGGTATTGCTTTGCCCCTTCCTGTCCCACAAAACTTTTCTCATACCCTACTCTGGCCAGAGCCAAGACATTTTCTTTGCCAACACACACACACACACACACACTTGCGAGTCAGCTAACAAAGACCTCATTTCAACTCTGCCCACTGCAAACCCCATCCCTCTATGAAAAGAAAAATGCTAATCACAGGGAGTTCCTCCAGGGATTAAAACTGAGATATCAAAGAGGTGCAGACCAAACCTCAACACCTACCTTCAGCCACACATGGAAACCCAGAAACCACAGGTCAAGCCCTGTTGACCTGCTAAGCTGGAGGCCCTTTTATCCAGAGGGAAGGTTCCAATTTCCTGACCTTTGGGGACACCCAACTGAGGAGGCTAGAACCTTCTTCCTCCAATGAGAAGGCAAGAAAAACATGGCTGACCAAAAGGCAAAACCCTCACTTTTCCCCAAATGATTAGCCAGTTGTCTCAACACCATTTATTTCAAATGAAACTTTGTCAGGAACCTTATTCTCTAAAAACCCAAAGAGCTGCTCGGGTTGCGGCAGTTCCCAGCCTGGCCTTCCCTCAGCAGCTAGACATTGTCAGGAACCCTGCAGCTCCTGGGAAAAATTTGAGGACCACTCTTTGGTTTGAAAAGCCACCAAATACCAGCTACTTTCACTTACATCAAGAAAACCATCCAGTTTTATAAAATACCTTAACATTGGATAGGGCCAAGTCTCCAAGCAGATCTAAGACTCCTTCCTTCCTATTGGCCCTTCGACCCCAGACCTGCTGATAGACCAGCTGGGTACTTACCAGTGTCCTCCTTGGCTTTCCAAACCCCACCTACCATCCTCTGGCCTTCGTGGACCTACCTGGCCCTATCCCCAGGACACCCATGCCATGAGCTTGAAGTACAGCTTTTGGTGCACCAACGCTTTAGGTTTTCACAGCTGCTGGCCCGTACTCACAACCTGCTCTTAGGAATAAACACTTCGAAAACAGCCCATCTTCAGTTTACTTGTAAGGATAGGGAATGAGTAGTGTGCACAAAGAGGAAGAGCAGATGCCTTCCTTCCCCTGTGAGGTCTTTAGACTTGGAAGTACTGTAGAGGACCAAGCGGCTGTCAGTCTCTCATCCCTTTGGCAGTCTGACAGGGGGTCTCAGCCCTAATCTCTTCATCAAACAGAGTGGCCCTGAGGTGGGTGAACAAGTCAGGCTTAAGAAAAGGCTGAGGTCCAAATTCCCAGAAGACCAAGGGATAGGAGATATTGCAAATAAACGGATCTCTTTAATTCCAGTAGGTTCTTCTGTGTTTTCTCTCCACGACGTGACCAGTTCCAATGTTCCTGATCATGTGGCATCTGGGAGCCACAGTAGTGCAATTAAGCCATCAGTGACCTAATGAGCATTCCTACCAGGTTGCAGAGGTGGGGTCTATCTTCCCGGCCCCAAATCTTTCAGCACAAGCCCTGGCTACAACCTCCTAAACTCTTTCAGCCTAGAGACTATTGGTGGTCCTGTCAATAGTCCTGCCCACCTGAGGTATGGTGGGATTCTCTTGGAAAAACATTTCTGATGGGATGCTCAAGTGCCAGGCATGAGAGACAGTGGGCAGATTAATGAGCAAGCAAGCCATGCCTCACTTCTAGTTTTCTAATTCTACATCCAGGCCAGACTGGCATTCAGAATGTTACTACTGCCAGCACCTGGCCTCACCCGGGTCAGGGAAAGCCACCAACAGCCCATGGGCGGGCCAGTCATGGGTGGGGTGGGGTGTATTCATCTTTCCATCCTTTCCTAGCTTCAATCTTCAGGGCTTGCTAGCTGACCTGGATTCCTCTAAGGCCACAGAGTGGTGAACTGTTACTCCTTTGTACCCTAGCAGCAAGAAATCTGTCTGCTGAGGGGCTGTGCTGGCCTTCCTGTTGGAATCAGAGCAACCTTCCTGGCTAACTCCTTACAAGATGCCAGGTCACAGCCAGAGGATAGAAATCCTGGGAGCCGGGCAAGTAGGCAAAAACCCTGGAATTGTTGGACCAGCAGCTCTCCATTCTGTAGCACTGACTAGAGCTGCCATGTCTCATTTAAGACACAAGGTGGATGTGAATTCAAGCCTGGAAGAAACTCTTAAAACCACTGAGTTCACCTGGATGCATTCATTAGTAGCCTTGAGTCCATTCCCTAGGCAGATTCCTCAAAAGCCCAAAGGCAGAGCCCTCCAAAGCTTCCATGTACATATTTTGAGTGCAGGGTTCCCCTAAATCTGAGGGAACCCTAACCAGGCTCCATCCCTCAAGAGCTGTACCCCA
Source organism: Canis aureus (assembly GCF_053574225.1). Lineage (NCBI taxonomy): Eukaryota > Metazoa > Chordata > Mammalia > Carnivora > Canidae > Canis > Canis aureus. The sequence continues at coordinate 56,831,571 of NC_135614.1, forward strand.
GATGGGAGACCAACCAGTATTTTGCCTTTTCAAGTTTTTATTTTTATACATTTTTTTGTATTAAAAAGAAAAGCATAATTACCACAAATTACAAAGGACTAAAGCAGGACTAGAATAATGAATGAATCACTTCAGCCTGGAAAGCAGATACTCTCAATAATATTAATGTTATAATACAAGCTCATTCAAGTATTTTACATTTTTTTTGTCCTTTTAAATGTGATATCCTAGCACATGGTAAAGATAATGTACTATGAGCATAAGGTGGAACCTTCTCCGCAAAGCCAGATGACAAGTTTTCCTCTCCAGTGAGAAATGGGCTATAAGTTCTGATCTTCTCTGCCTCTGCCATCAACGTGGCTGAAGGAGAGGGTGGGGGCTGGGGCAAATCCAGGGACCCTTCCACACAGGACATACATACTTCAGGGTCCCACTCAGGAGGGCACCAGATGATCCAGACCACTGTACCCAGGCTTTTTTGGCAAAACAAAAAAACAAAAAAAACCCCCAAGACCGAACCCACCCCCACCTGCCCCAGCTAGTCATCTTCCTTGCTCCTCCTCCCCACTTCCTGGGCCATCTGAGCAGCTTACTTTTGTAAAATCAATCATCAGGGAAGGGGGGTGGGGTGGGTAAAGAGCTACAGTGGAACAAAACAAAAATGTAACAACTTTGACATGAGGGCTCTGCACCTGGATCTGAGCCCTGGGGGGTCCAGGCTGGGGCAGGGCCAGGGCCAGGCAGCCACTCTCTACTGGTAGTGCATTTGCTCCCAGGTTCAGAAGAGGGCAAAAGAAACCTGCCCCTTGGCAGGGCCGAGGTACACAGACCTTGTGATGTTCGATGCCCAAAGGTCGTGCTGGCATGGACCAATCATGGAAGGGTACAGGATGAGCAGAAGGGTTTGGGCAGGCTGCTGCTTTGTGTCTCAGATCTTGGACCCCCACGGGAGTGTGGGGGGTAGGAAGCCACAAGCCTTGATGGCTCTGGCCGCTCCTGGCATGCCTGTCACAGATAAGTCGGTCCTAAATTCAAGTGTCTTCAGAAAGTGAAGATGTAAACTACTCTTTGCAACATTAACTCCTAACATGTTACAAAAAAAAAAAAAAAAGAAAGAAAGAAAGAAAGAAAAAAAAGCCCCCTCCCCTCATTCTCAGCCTGTGTTGAGATGAAATCCTCACCTCCCCACCCCAAAGGGGCTTCCTCTCTCTGGGGTGTCTGTGGGAGGATCAGGGAGGGGATGGCAGCCCCCTGGCCTGGGAGTAAACTCTAGGTAAGAAAAGCCTTTCTGCACACTCCCAAGGCTTCCTTGTGCCCCCAAACCCAGCAGAGGACAAACACTGAGGTTCTATGGTGCTGGATACAGTACAGGGCTAAGCGACCCAAAGGATAGAAAGGGGTAAAGGGAAGGAAGAGGGGGTGCAGGAGTCCAGCGTCTGGTACAACATGGGCAGGCACCAGACAGCAGGGAAAGGCCTTAGATCCCATTTTAGAGCACAGACCAGACACTCATCCTTGGCTTTTGGGACAACCAGGTAACAGGAACTGAGGTGGGCTTCCCGGGTACTAACCACAGGGAGGGCAGAGATGGGGAAGGGCAGAGGCCGAAAGCAATGAGGTGCCCATGACAGAAGGCAAGCCCTTGCCAGCCTGGGACACCATCTCCTACTCCCAATCCTTGGGCCCAACAGAGAGGGCCGGGGGAGTGTCGGCAATGGAGCAACACTACTATCAACTTCTGTGTGCTGTCCCGGTCCCCACTGGGGGTGAACATGTCCCCACGCCCATACCCACCACACAGCTCAATCTGTGGGGGGCAGTCCTTTGTCACCCCTTCCTAGCTCCGGATGCCAGGAGACTCCAGCCATTCCATTATCATTCAGAGCCCAACCCAAGCAGTCAGTTGCTGGAGAAGAGAAGACAGGTATACTCTATGTCCACATATACCTTTCTGCCTCAGGGCTTCTCCAACTGGCAGGATTCCCCCAGCCCCCAAATCCTCCTCATCCCTTGTTCCCAGGCAGGGTCAATTGGAGGGCAGGCAGAGGTGGCTTGCAGAGGGGGGAATGCAAGATGGGGAGACCCCACCAGACCCAAGGGAGGAGAATGGCATCCTTCTCCACCTTTTATGAGACAAAGCCTCCTTGAGGTCTCAGATCTTTCAGGGCAACACATTTCCAAGCCTCAGCTGCCAGGTGTTCACCTTTCCCCTTTGAGGTGGGGGAGATGGTCAGGCTGAGGCCAAGTGTGTCCCAGATCCAGGCCAATGCTCTTCTTCAACAGTTTGAAGCAAACTTGGCCTTGGGGTTCCAAGGGTAGGATGAAGGGTGTCACGGCAGGACAGGGCCTGTCATGAAGCAACAGCAAGCAGAGCGAGGACACGACAGTGGCAGCAGTGTACAGACACAGGACGTCAGCTTCAAACGATGCAACAGCAGGGATATTTCGAGCACGGCTCTGACCTGAGCCGCCCTCAACTCTCTTGCCTACAGGCAGGAGGCACTGTACATGCAACTCAGTCCAGAGAAAGATTCTAGCCAATCCAGCCCAGGCACATCCAGAGAAGGTGTGAGCTCTTCGAGTTGACTCCACCGAGGAAAACAGGCATTTGGGTATTTCAGATTCCCGCTCCACAATAAGGCAACTTTTAAAAAAATATTATTTCCAAGAACAAAACAAAACAAAAAAACGAAATCCAAGGATAGGGGAAAGACATCACTTTCTATGGATTAGGTGGGGGTTTTCTGATTTATTTTTTTGGTCTTTTATGGTCGATTTTGTCTTTTTTTTTTTTTTTTTTTTTTCCATTTTTCCAAGGATGGAAAGGTCAGAGAAAAATAAAATAAATCATCTTTCAATAGTCTTTTCTGGTATGAGCAGCGTCTCTCTGGGCTGGGGAGTAAAGGGCATGGGGAGAGGGGGGTGGGAAGAGGATGAAACCTTCCCCCACCCCCACTTCTAGATCCTTTGGTTTCCTTCTCCCAGAAGGTGGCAGAAGGGCATGGTGGGGACAGCAGGGGGAGAACATGGTGATGGCAAGCCCCAGATGATCAAAGGGCTGGTGCTCGTGGGGCCAAGGACGCTGCCAGAGCCTTCCATGGGACAGTGCTGGGCAATGGGGCCCACAGGGCCTTCTTGTGGGCTGCATAGTTGGCTTGAGGGAGAGCAGGAGGAGGCTGTGGGTGGGAACCAGGGTTGCGGCCTACCAGCCGCGGGCAGGGCTGCAGAGTGATTTTGGTAATCCAGACGAACTATCAATAATTTAAAACTTGATATATATATATATATATATATATAAAAAAAATCTCCCCCCTTACCCCCCCCCTTAGAAGAAGCTAGGATGTGAAGAAGAGTCATGGAGAGAGGAGGGGGAAGGAGGTGTGTGGAGGCTCCTGCCCAGGAGTACCTCTGATAGCCCAAATGGTGTACACGTTGCTACTCAGCACAAAGGCCCATCTTAATGACTCCAGGCCTATCCCTTCTCTGTCCCCTCTCCTGGGACTGGGCACCCCTATGGACTCTCGCCCACCCCCCCCAACCCCCCCTCCAAAACCCCAGGGCTAAGGGGCTTTTCACTTTCCCAAAGTCTGTGTGTCCGAGTGCTGGCTTGTCCATTTGGCATCTTCCCGGACAGGCTGGCCAGTGGGTGGTGTGGGGGGTTGGCTGATCATGGTGGTGGGTCTGCTGGAAGACTGAGAGGGGCACCGCTTCCTGCCCTCACCGCCGCCACCTCCTGCCGCCACTGGGTGTCGCTTGTGGTTGCCCTCCTCACCCATGGGGGGCTGTAACAGAGGAGGGAGTCACAGGTGATAAGGGGCCTCTAACCAAATCCCCTCCCTTGCCAGGGCTCTCTAGAGACTTAGCTTCTTACTGCCAAATGTAGATAATAGGTATAACCTTAAAAACTAATTACCAGTTTTATGAAGCACATCCCCATGCCAATATGCCAAGCCCCATGCTGTTTTTTTGCACATTCACTCATGGGGTCTACACCACCCTTTGATAAAGACATGATCATCCCAAAAGTAGAGCACAGAAAAATAAATTGCCCCGAGTCCCATAGCTTATAACTGGTGACAAAAAGTAGACTAGACCCATCTACCTCAGAACCCCAGGCCATCACCCACCTAAGTTTCTGCTCCCCTTCTGAGAAGGGATGGCTGTTTAGGTGATGATGTATGAAATGCAGCATGCAATATGCTGAGATGTCTCAGCTCAAAAGACGCAGATGCTACTGGGGAGCACACAGGTCTTATTACTACAAAGCTTCTCTGCACATGTGCCCCTCTCCAACCCCCAAACAAGGAGGTGCTTAAGGACGGAAGACAACAGATTCATCTTTATAATAGGAGGGCTATGTGGCACTGCCATGACCTCACTGGGTAGCCACAGGCTTCCAATTACCCACTGGTCCAGGGACAGCAACAAAAACCCTGCCTCCTTTACCACATTACAAAGGTTAAAGGAGGTCAATATAAAGTGTCTAGCACCGTGCCTGGCACACAGTAATCCCTCAATCAATGGTAATTTTCCAACGTGCATAAGGACTATTACTTTTATTTACTTATATTTGTCTTTTTTTGCTAAAAGGTTTTACATGAATAAGATGATTGGCACAGCTCTACTACATTATAAACTCTCCGAAAGAAAATCTCACTCATCTATAACGTCTCTGAAGCACGAAGCACGCACAACAGAGACATCCATCACTCTCCTACTTCCCTGGATATGCCCAGCAGCAATAACCCTGACCCGCCACTGGGTGTCACCATTGAGTTACCGCTCCAAGAAGACCAGGGGAAGTGGTGGTAGCAGTGTGTTAAACATAATTTATAAACCTCTAGGGTTGGAACTGCTTCTTCCAGAAAAAGCAAGGACATTTACTTGGGTACTCATCCTAGTCAACCAGTAATGGCTGACTAGGGTACAGTAACAAGGAAAGGTATGAGCTAAAAGGGAGAGAGCATTATGATGTTCAGCTAGAAGACCATGGGAAGGAGGGAGGTGCAACCATAAGACCTCCTCCAATTAGCTGTCCGTGTCCACTTCTCACCCTCTACTTTACAGCTGAAGAAACTAAGGATCCAATGGGGAAAAACAGCCCCTAAGCTAGTGGCACAGCTGGGACCAGAACCCAGCTATCCTGATCTCTGGTCCAGTTTTCTTTCCAGGACAAGGATGAGAAAGATGAGAGACTTTCACTCACATCCACTCGGAAGTCTTCGAGACGTCGGAATTTGCCGAGGTATTCTTGAAGTTTGGGGTCAATGTCCAAATTTTTGGCTTTGGAATATTTCAAGAAGGCCCAGAACTTCTCCAGCCCATAAAGTTGGCCTGCAGAAAGGAGGAGACAGAGGGAGAGAGTCAGAGAAGCTGGGCAGGTGAGGAGAGGAGAATAAAGAGGCTTAGGGGATCAGGACAAGTGATGTGACTGATACAGGCAGACCCAATCGACTGGGGAGGGAGAAGGGAAAGAAGGCCTGGATGACCAAGCTTTGCAAGAGCTCCAACTCCATCTCTCACCAGCTTCATAGTCCTTCACTGTTTCCTCCTGAAAATCCTTGAAGATGTCCAGCCGGAACTTCTTTTCCAGGCCATAACTGTAGTATCGAAAAAGGCACTCCAAACCATATCTGTAGAACACAGGCCAGTGAAATTGGGATACAGTTTCTTTTTTTCTCAAAACAGGGAAATGAATCTGCAACACAAATGGACTAGGAAACCGTTTAAGCACATGGATTATCGAGAAAATGGTAAATAATCTTTAAGGAGGCTAACATTTAATGCTCTTCTCAGTGGGTCCAAGCAGTTTATGGTTTTTCAGGGGTCAGCAAACTCCAGCCAAATGAACAAAAGTCCCCTGCTCATGCTCACTTGTTCATGAAATGTCACCGGCTGCTTTGTGCTATAAGAGCAGAGCTGAGTAGTTGTGACAGAGACCACCCCTCCATCCTGCAGAGCCTAAAATTATTTCTCATCTGTCCCTTTACAGAAAAAGTTTACCAATCCTTGGGATGAACTTGCTACAAAGTCATGTGACTTTATCTGGCTTCAGAAACTTTACTTCTAGGGCTCCTGGGTGGCTCAGTCAGTTAAGTGCCAGCCTTTTAGCTAAGGTCATGATCTTAGGAGTCCTGGGACCGAATCTGGTGTTGGGCTGGGATGGGAGTCTGCTTCTCCCTTTCCCTCGCCTGCACCCACCTCCCGCTTGTGCTTATTCTCTCTCTCTCTCTCTCTCACTCTAACAGAATCTTAAAAAATTTCTTTTACTTCTAGGAACATATGCCAGGGAAATGATGAAAAATACACTTTTATATTTAACAGATGTACAAAACTGCTCATAACGTTGTCAAACAAAATTTAAATGTCTTAAAGAGATGCAGTTAAAGAATAATCATGATAAATATGTACAACAGAATATAAGCTATTAAAAATTAGAATGTACGGGCATCCAGGTGGCATAGTCGGCTGAACATCTGACTTTTGGCTTTGGCTCAGGTAGTGATCTTAGGGTTGTGAGATCGAGTTCCATATTGGGCTCCATGATCAGCAAAGAGTCTGCTTGGGAGTCTCTCTCTCCCTCTGCCCCTTCCCACCACGCATGCATGCACTCTCTCCCTCTCAAATAAATAAATAAATCTTTCAAAAAAAATTATAATGTAAATATACACTGAGGAATACTGAGAGATGCTTACCATAGATTACCAAGTAGAAATGACACGTTTCAAAGTGTTATGTGAGAATGAGCCCATTTTATAAACAAATGTGTAATTTTCAAATATACACATGCGTGCAAAGTCTGGAAGGACATATACTTAAATATATTAATACTGGTTAACTCTGGGAGTTGGGATTTTCCAATGATCTTATCTAATCTGTATTTTCCAAACTTTCAGGAAAGGATATAAAGAAGATTTCTTACAGGCAAAAAGTTAAATATTTTAACACAGAAAAACATTCGTGCTTATAAATGATAAGGCACAAAAAGGCATTCATGTGATGATCTAAATGCATTAAATATGGCAGGACATTAACACTGGTTATCTCGGGATTGAAGGGTGCTCCCCCCCCCCCAGCTTCTTTAAACATTTCTGTACTTTTCAAATTGTTTATAGAGAGAACTTTTCTCCCGGGGTGGGGGGGGGGGAGGGGGGCGGCAGCGGGGAGAAAGGTTTCTTCTTCTTCTTCTTTTTTTTTAATCTTTTTTAAAAAATTTATTCATGAGAGACACACACAGAGAGAGAGAGGCAGAGACAGGCAGATGGAGAAGCAGGCCCCATGCAGGGAGCCTGACGTGGGACTCAATCCCGGGTCTCTAGGATCACGCCTTGGGCCAAAGGCGGCGCTAAACTGCTGAGCCACCCGGGCTGCCCAAGAAAGGTATCTTCTAAAGGCGTTTGTTTTTTAATAGCAAAATAATGAAAACAACCAATATATCTATTAATAGGACACTTACTATGATACATGCCATATGGTATAAGACTGAACAAGAAAGTTATTTACATATGAATATGGAATGATCTCTAAAATACACTATTAAAAAAGGTACAGGGATGCCTGGGTGTCTCAGTGGCTGAGCGTCTGCCTTCGGCTCAGGGCATGATCCCAGGATTCGGGATCAAGTCAACTTCTGCATCGGGCTCCTTGCAGGAAGCCTGCTTCTCCCTCTGCCTGGGTCTCTGCCTCTCTCATGAATAAATAAATAAAATCTTTAAAAAAATTTTTTTTAATTAAAAAGGTACAAAATATATATAATAGAGGGTATCCTCTGTGCAAACAACAGGGGACGGGTAGGAGACTAAAGGCATATCCTTGCTTACACAAAGCAAAGTGTTTTTAGGAAAGCCTTCAGGTTTCTGATCATGCCAGCTGTCTGTGGGGAAAGGAATTGGAGGTAGGGGGACAAGGATGAGAAGGATGAGAAGATGAGAAGGACTTCTCACTATATAGCCTTTGGCTTCTTTGCATTTTGAACCACATGAACATTATTATTCATCCAAAAATCATATTTTTATAAAGTATATTTGGGATATACACAAGAGATTTTTGGCTACAGTTCTGAAGGCAGAACCACTGGGAGCCCTCATCCCTTGTAAGCATCAGCCAGACCCCAATCCCCCCATCCTGCAACCCCACATCCTGCTTACCTGTAGCCTTCTTTGGCATCCTCCAGAGCCAGTTGTTTAAACTCCTCATACATCTTTTTGTTGAAATGATCTCGGAGGAAGAAGGACCAGAAGCGGAAGAGAGTGTTCATCTCCTGAGACTGGCCAATGCCCAAGCGTTTCCGCTCTGATGGGTTAGGAAGGAAGAAAGATGTGTCAGGGTCACACTGTCTGTGATTCAGGGACAAATGCTCCTGGGCTCAAGGACTTTGAGTCTTTCAACTATGCCCACCCATCAAATCCCCTTGCTCATTCCCTGTCCTTTTGGTCTTTGAAGAGACAGTTCTCAAGCACTATCCTGTGTCAGGCCTTGCTGATGGGCACTGGACTTGACCTCACCAAAATCAGGTGGCATCCGTCTCTAAACCAGGTCATCCCAGTCTAGCTCTTCATCTCAAATGGTACTACTTGCAAGTGTAGTTAGAACAAGGAAAAGTATGAACAAATAACTTGACAATCCCAACAACTTATATTCATTATTCGCTACCAATCATTATTTCAGGAATCCTACAATATTAACAATTACAAAATGGAACATTAAAAATACGTAACACTGGGACGCCTGGGAAGCTCAGCAGTTGAGCACCTGTATTTGGCTCAGGGCATGATCTTGGGGTTCCAGGATTGAGTCCCACATCAGGCTGACTCTATGGAGCCGGCTTGTCCCTCTGCCTATGTTTCTGCCTCTCTCTCTGTGTCTCTCATTAATACATAAAACCTTAAAAAAATACATAACACCAAAGCAAACAATGAAAGGATAAATTTAATTATCATTAAAAAAACCCCTCAAAACCTGTGCTTCAGAGGACACTATCAACAAAGTGAAAAAACAACTCACAGAATTGGAAAAAGTATTTGCAAGTCATAAATCTGATAAGGGACTTGTACCTAGAATATATAAAGAATTCTTATAATTTAATAAAGACAAACAATCTAGTTAAAAACTAGGCAAAGGAGCTGAATGGACATTTCTCCAAAGACATGTGGCCAATAGGCACATGAAAAAAACGTTCAACATGAATAGTTATTGGGGAAATGCAAACCAAAACTACCAGGTGCTATCATTTATCACTTCGCAACTATTAGGATGACTATCATCAGAAAGACAGATAATAATAAATGTTGGGAAGACCCGGAGCAATCAGAAGCCTCAGTCTCTGTCAGAACAAATGGTGCCCCTGCTTTAGAAAACAGTCTCACATCCTCCAAAGATTAAACAGAGTTAGCATATGACCCTTTGCAAGTCCACTTTTCTATACAAACTAAATGAAAACCTATGTCCACACAAAAACTTGCACAGGAACATTCCTAGCAGCATTACTCATGACAGACAAAAAGTGGAAGCCCAAAGGTCCATCATCTGTATTCAGAGACAGACATGACATGACATATCCCTATGCTGGAATGCTACCTGGCCATGAAAAGGAATGAAGTTGTGGCACCATGCTACAGCAGAGATGAAGTGTAAGAATAAACAGTATATGCTAAGGGAAGAAGCCAGTTGCAAAGGGCGCTGACTGCGTGACTGATTTACAGGAAAAGTCCAGAACAGGTAAATCCATACAAACTGGTGGTTGTGCAGGCCTGGGAGAAGCCACAGGTGCAGAGATGGGAAATGACCAGTAAGGGGCACTGGGTTTCTCCCTGTGGTAATGAACATGTTCTAGTATCGATTCTGGGGATAGATGCACAACTCCTGAATGTACTGAAAGCTACTGTACCACACACTTTGAATGGGTCAACTGTAAGGTATGTGAATTCTATCCTAGTAAACCAGTCATCACACACAAACAGGGGAGTAAGGCAGATGAGCGAGGCATTTAACAGCCATGTGCTGCTAACTGAAAAGGACTGGAGAGCGATGAACAGTAACAACTACAAGGGAGCACTGAGACTGCTTCCGAGCATCTTTACAGCCAACCGGACAGAAACCTACAGTGAAAAGACATCTCATTTTGTGATAAAAAAGAGATATATGAGATTATCTAGAGAGTTCTTTCCTTACACCATCTTCTAAGAGCAGGGGCCAGCAAACTTTTTTCTATAAAAGACCAGAGTATTTTAGGTTTCATAGGCTACATATGGTCTCAGTCATAAGTTTTTCTTTTTTCCCTTCATAACCCCTTAGAAATGTAAAACTCTTCCTCGCTCAAGGGCTGTACAAAAATAGGAAGCTGGCTGGATTTGGTCCAGAGGCCATGGTTAAGCCACCCCTGTTTCTAGAGAAATCTATGCTGCCCCATGCATACTCTTTTATGATCAACAGTGGACCACAGTGGACAATAGCTGACTTGGCAGTCATGCTAGAAATAGGTAAACTTTTCTATTTTTTATTATCAATAGAAGATCAAAGAACAGAAATACTCTGATTATTAGATTTTTTCAGCCTTCTGTATTCAAAAACTACTTGTCTGAGTCTAACTCCTATCCTTTTTGCCCTAAGGTCAGAGAAAGCAGAACCACTTGCTCCACCAGCCCTTGCAGTCTGGACCTCAGAGGTGAGGCCCCTCTGCTTCTTACCGTTAAGGCAGCGCCTACGATACTTGTGGTAGACGTGTTGTGTGAAGCCATTTTCCTTGAGCAGCTCATGGGAAGGATGCTGAAACTTGGGCAGAGACTGAGGGGTACAGCCATAGCTGCCAACTGCAGGTGTCCCTTCTGAGGGGCTGGAGCTAAAGGCCAGGAGAGAGAGAGTGTCATCAGGTTCTCTGGAGCAGCTGCCCATCAGGTGAGGAGGGGTCCCTCGGGTCCCTTCCTATCAGCCAAGATCTAGCCTCTCCTAGGGCAACAAAGAGACCTAAATACCATGGTAGGCCCTTAACATACAGCCTTCAGGCCAAATCACTCTTTGCATCAATCTTTGGTGGGTTTTTACAAAGCAGTCACTGAGGCTCACAGAGCCTGGGAGACTTATCCTGGTCATGGACCCTTTAACATCCCAGATTAGCACAGTGTCCAAACCTGAGCTTTTAAGCATTTAATCATCCCGAGTTCACATTTAACTTTCTCTGATTAGCTATTATGGGGTAGCCCATCTATGTTTTTCTTTAAAACCACGCCTATTCTCAGTCTGTGCCACTTTTCCTTGGGGAAAACCTTCCAAGGCCCTGAATTACATTCTCTAGACTGCTCCAAATTTTCCGATTTAGGTTAAGAGTCCCTTTCTTCAATTTTCTTTAATTTACAGATGAAAGAGATTCCTTCTTCTTGGTCCCATCAACTGCCTGGCTTTCCCGCCCACCCTGCCATCATCTCTCCACTGTGCTGGCACCTGATGGAAGCAGTCCGGGGCCTGTGCTCTCGGGAATCCATCACCCAGCCCACATGACTCTCCAGGGGTGGGTTTGAGCTGTGTCTTGTCTTCCTTTTCCGAGGCATCTGCAAAGGTCAGTCCAGAATTTGTTATTAATTGTACTCATGGAACTCAGAGGAGCACCAAGCATTTGTTGAACTAAGATCCCCTCATGTATGTGTTACTTCACAATTTAAAAAGCATTTTCATATCTAGTCTCTCACATATGAAGTCCACGGCTGTGAGCCAGAAACTGGTATGCCTATCTCACAGGTGAGGACATCATGGCTTGGGAGCCTAAGGACCCACCCCTGGTTGATCCTCTTTGGGCCTTATCATGGAGACACGGGGCCACCACTGCCATACCCAGTCCCTTTTTCAGATGTGGCCACTCCATCCCAGGTGGGCCCACCAGCCTAAGAACAAAGAGCAGTTCTGGGATTTGGCAGTTCCTTGGCTTAGGCTAGGGAGGACAGCAAAGCACTGGAATGCATTTAAGTGAGCCCAAGACTCTCAGCCACTCAGCAGGAGCACCTCACCTTGGCATCTAGCGTCCGTCCTTCTTTCACTACTGGATAAAACCGTGATGTCTGACTTGAATCTTTGAGCTGCGGTGTCCGGGGAGTACGGGGGGTCCTGGCATTGCGGTAGTTTGGTGACTCTGGGACAGTAGTTGGTAGAGAACGGGCAATGGTAGAAGGCTCAGGAGCACCAAATAATTTGTTGGCCAGGGCATCAGTGGGGACTGCAGAGGGAGAGCAGGTCAGTGAGCAGTGGTAGGCCTATGACTGACTATACCTGGGAGGCCCCTGTCTGAGGGTTGTACTCTCCCATCCACCCAGGGTCCCAGATACCACCTGTCTCTCACCTTGCTGGAAGCGGGGTGGCCCAGGAGGGACCTCCTGGTTGGGATCCACGGGGGGCTCTGGGGTTAGTGTGTCAAACTGCTCCCGGCTGATCATGTTGACCTTCTTGAAGTTCTCGACTTCTTGCTGCAGAGGAAACAAGATGGGCGGAGAGATGTTAGTAAGAAGACTGCCCCAGCCTGTTTAGGAATCAAGAAGTGCAGGAAGTTGCAGGGGACAGCTCCCACATCCACATACATGGAAATCTGGTCCCCAGGCTCTCAGCTACCTCATCACCATTCCCCAACCCCAGTTACCTGGGCAGCTTCCTGCAGACCCGATTCTCCTCCTGCCACTGTCTCTTCACCTCCACCGAACACCCTGCTGCTCACTACTTACACAGGCTCACCTCACAAAGCTACTCTGTAAAAACTGTAAGTTTTGACTGTTTCCAGGCAGCAGTGATTTTTTAGTGTATATATATATATATATATATATATATATATATATATACATAAAGATTTTCTTTATTTGAGAGAGAAAGTGAGAGAGAGAAAGAGCTCAAGCAAGACAAAGAGGTAGAGGTAGAGGGAGAAGCCGACTCCTCATTGAGCAGGGAGCCCAACATGGGACTCAATTCTAGGCCCCCAGGATCATGACCGGAGGTGAAGGCAGCCGCTTAACCAATTATGCCACACAGGCACCCAAAAGCTATTATTTTATTTTTTTAAAGATTTTATTTATTCATGAGAGACATAGAGAAAGGCAGAGACACAGGCAGAGGTAGAAGTAGGCTCCCCAAAGGGAGCCCAATGTGGGACTCAATCCCAGGACCCTGAGATCACGACCCGAGTCAAAGGCAGACACTCATCCTCTGAGCTACCCAGGTGCCCCAGAAGCTTTATTGTATTTATTTATTTTAAAAATATTTTTATTTATTCATGAGAATACACAGAAAGGAGAGAGAGAGAGGCAGAGACACAGGCAGAGGGAGAAGCAGGCCCCTTGCAGGGAGCTCGACGCGGGACTCGATCCCGGGTCCCCAGGATCACGCCCCGGGCCGAAGGTGGTGCCAAACCGCTGAGCCACCTGAGCTGCCCAAAAGCTATTATTTTAAAGGTAAGCTTTTAAGTGTGTCTGGCTGATTGTTAGGACATTAAACATGGGCATTCAGGGGGCACAGTGCTCACCTCTCCCCCTACATCTCTTCTCACTTAATGCCCCAGCATGGTGTCCATTACTACTCCCTTTTCAAACACAAGGATACTGAGGCTCTGTGCCCAAATTAGCCTTCCTCTTTTCCACGTGTTGCAAACACCCCAGGCTCCACCCCCAAGGCTATGTCCCAGCCTCACCTTGATCTGGGAATACTCAGGTTCGAACTTCTCTGTCCACAGGTCCTGCTCGTAGTAGAAGAGCCCATCGTTAATGACCTTGGCCAGCTCTGCACTCATCTTGGCACGTGAGGTGTGGTTGCCTGTGCGGTCCCCCCCAGGGTGCCGGCGCATGTAAGGTGGCGTCTGGGTGACAATGAGGATCTTGTTCACATCCCGGTCATCAATCTCATAGTCAGAGTCCTCGTCAGACCAGGCAGTGAAGGTGTTCTTCCGCCCATCCATCTGCTCCATCTCCTCATCAAACAGGAAATCTAGTTCCTCTTGCTCATCCTGCTCCTTTGACATCGGCTGCTGAGAGGGCAGCTGCTGAGGCAGAGAAGTCGGGTGGAGGAACCTGGGCTCCTCTGACTTCTAAAATGGAGAAGATCAAGGGGCGTGACGGGATCACCAGGGTGTCCTTGGGCGAGTGTCTGTAGCTGTTGGCTGAGAGAGAGGACCCAGCCATGCCAGAATGCTACAGCTGCCAACCTTGGACCTGGTCCCCCATGACTCTACGTATCCTCTCTCCCAGCTCACATCACAGTCATTCAAAATGAGATGACAAGCCCCCAGAGTCACCTGTCCTTCTCATTTACCTAGCCCAGGAGTGGGCACACAGCACAAGTTCAATAGGTTGATCCATCTATTCTATCTATTCAAAATCTCCTAAGAGAACTGAAGTTTCATCAAGCAGGGGTCACAGCTGCCTTGCCTTCCATCATATTCCTAGTAGCTAGACTGGGACCTAGCAACAGCAGATGTTCGACTGATGAGTGAGCAAGCACCGACTGATACCAGGCCTTAAAGAAGACACAGTTCTTTAACTTAAGGCAGCTCACAGTTTGGTGGGGAAAAACAAGCAGCCAGCCAAATGTAATGTGGTATCAATAAAGATGATAAATTGAATTTGTGGAGTACACATAAAGAGGCACTTAACCAACTAGAAGTGGGAGTAGAGACAGTCAGGGAAGAGGCTTCCTGGGAGACGTAATTACTGAAGGATGAGCATAAAAGTAAGCCAGATGAAGGCAGGGATAAAGAGCGTATGAGGCAGGAATAACAGCATGTTCCAGAGGCAAGAGAAAATGGGATACTTCTGGCAAAAAAGCAAATATTTCAGTGTTGCTCAGCTGAATTTATCTGAGACTAGGGCAAAAGCATTTGTCCACCTCACATTTATATCCAAAAAGTCAATTCTCTGCTGTGCAAAAAGCTTCCCACGTAACCTCCAAACCTACTCCCCCTGCCACCCTACTCAAAGATTTTGTTTACTTATTTGAGAGAGCAAGAGCACATGAGGTGGGCAGGGGGGAATCAGAGGGAGAGGGAGAAGCTGACTTTCCACCAAACAGGGAACCCAATGCAGGGCTCGATCCCAGGACCCTGATGAGATCATGACCTGAGCCGAAGGCAGACACTTAACCAACTAAGCCACCCAGGTGCCCCAAAACCTACTCTCTTTTAAGGTTCAAGATAGGCCAGGTGGAAACAGGCCTCTAATTCTGGAATGGGTACTAAGCCTGCCTGCCTTTCCAAAGCCTCACACTCTATAGGCCTGAACCTCATAAGGTCCCTCTCCACTGTTTTCCTCATAACTCTGGCCTGATCCTGGACACTCTGTGCAGGACCACACCCAGAAGACAGGGAAGTCAGAGTATGAGGGTATGAACAAGAGGGAAGCAGTCATAGCAGCACAATGGAAAAGGAGACATAGAATTTCAGAGACCCAAAGTCCAAGGTCTAGGAGACCTCCTCACAAGCCCCAGACCAAAGAGATCTCCAAAGGGGAGGTGAGGAATGGGGTAGATGGAGCACATTAACTGCTCCTGGAAAGCGGGCACTAGTTTTAGTTTGAAATGGAAACACTTCTCAACGTGTACTACTGGCATATTGCTTTACAATTTCTAGGGCAGTCTAAGCCCTTCTCTCCTTCATCTGAAGATGGAAACACTGAAAACTTGAGATATTAACCAAGCTGCCCAAGGTCAATACCCATCAGTGACAGAAGACCTGTATTCTTCTCTCTAGACTAACTCTACATCCAGGCCATGTGTCTGCTCCCTTTCCCTTTCCTCTTCAGAGGGCGTGAATGGCTTATCTAGGGGACAATGAAAACACACTCAGGCACTACAACAGCCCCACTGATTTCAATGGGGCAAGACAAAGAGCCAAACACCAAGAAAGCTGGGACACTACTGCCAGAAGCCGGAGGATTTCCTCCCACGAAGAATGCCACTCAGGAACTCCCACACCGGGGCCTGTCCTGAGACATGATCCTCACTGAAAAAGGACAAGGACCCACCAGCTTTCCCACGGTCACTGCTGACCTCGACTCGAGCCATAAGCCGGAGCCAGCCGGCCTTCCGGCTTAGCTCCTCCGAGTCCCACAGCCCACCCACCTTGGGCCGCGCTGGGGACGGCCGCGGCCTCTTCTTTACTTCAATCCAGTTCTCAGAATCCAGGTCAGGCAGGCTGGCAGACAGGCCCTTGGGCAGCGTCTTTAGGTTGCTGACCTCTTCTGTTTTGGTTGGCACCGGGGTGACTGCACGGGGAGAACCAGGTGCTGACTCTGAAGGGTGGAAAGGTGAGGTCCTCAACCTTCCAGCTGTCCTCTCGATGACAACCCTAAGGACTGTTGGCTGGAGGACAACAGGAAGGCACCTCGAGGCCCAGAGTACCTACCTGTCTCCTTCTGGTAATGCTGGCGGGGCACAAACTCGGGGCAGTTGAGGAGCTGGGAGAAATCAGTCTGGGAATAATCAACTATGGGGGGACCAGGAAGAGGCCATTTCTCCGGCTCCTCCCTCCTGCGGACTTTCTCATCAACGATCTCCACCACCTTGCTGTCCTTTAGGGCCTGCAGGGGAGAAGGAAGGAGTCTATGCAAAGAAAAGACTTGGAAAGAATGAGGTCTCAGAAGCTGGCAGACGAATGGCTGGCCCCCATGAACTCAGGAAGGAGTCTAGTGCTGGCAGGAGTATAAGAAAACTGGCACCATCTTCCACAACTAGCAGACAGACGAGATGTTCAAACTTGTAGGAGGGCACCACCGTGAAAAACATAACCTGCCCTTTGACTTTGCCATTCATTCTATATCCATTCATCCGCCCCCAGAGAAACAGGGCCACAGATAGATTACATTATGCGTAAGATGTGGATAAAAAGCCATTCATAGCAACAGTCTGTAATATGGAAAAAACTGGAAACTACCTAATTTGCCACCATATAGATCATTTAAAATAAGTAACGGCCTCTCTATTCAGTGGTATACTACTCACATTAAAAAACAGCTTCACATGTGCTGAGGTGGAAAGAGCCATAAAAAAAACAAAAAAACAAAACAGGTGTAGGTCAATGTGCCTAAGATACCACTGGTGTTTGAATTTTTAAATAAAAACTTACAAACACATACACATTTTTCTAGGATTCACAGGTAAATTGCTATGGGTGCTTACTTATCTCTAGGAAAAAGGGTGAAGAGTGGAGAAGAGAGGAGACTTGTCTTTAAAAATCCTTTTAGTGGAAATGGGAAACATTTCAACAGTGCAACAGGCATTCTGCTCTACTGCCGTCAGAAGTGCAAAGGCACAGCTCCCTGAAGAAAGGGAACCCAGCAATTTGCCCTGTAGTGCAGCCTTCTCACTTCTATAAATCTACATCAATGATACGCTGGCAAAAATATGAAAAGATATATATGCAAGTCTAAGCAGGAATGAAGAGCATCTTTCTCTTATGTACTACTATGCAGTCAGCACCCAAATGTATTAACTGAAAACAAAAGAACAGGTAAAGAAATACATGCTCTATATGTTGCCATCTAAGAGAGGGAAAGGATACAAATACAGGAAGAGGCATTTGCTTATTTTTTTAAACAAAGGATTTGAAACAAATTGCCTATAAGGGAATTAAAGGAAAAAGGAGAATTTTAAGAGAGAATTTTAAGTCGGTCTTCTAGGAATATACCATGTTGATTTTACAGTCATGCAAATGTCTTACCTAAGTGCAAAACAATTAGAAATTGGAGGGGAAAAAGCAATCCCTAAACTTGAGAGCAAAATGAAACTAATGAAACTAATACACATCAAATTAAAAACATAACCATACAAAGATCATTCAGTACTTGAAAACAGTCATTTGGGTGTTTAAGTAGAAAAAAACCCTGTTTTTAGTAGTAGTAGAGGTATTATTATAAGAATAAGGTATACAAACTATTGAATAAAACAAAATGAGTAATTATGTTGAGGTCATCATCAGCATTAGGATTTGGGGTACAAAAGTATTACAAATAAAAGTTCATTGGTGTTATAAAGTCCTTGTAGTCCTGAACTTTAATAGAAAATTTCAGTATGATCTCCTGACGTACTTAAAAAAAAAGAAGCAGGGCAGCCTGGATGGCTCAGCGGTTTAGCGCTGCCTTTGGCCTGGGGTGTGATCCTGGAGACCCGGGATTAAGCCCCACGTCGGGCTCCCTGCATGGAGCCTGCTTCTCCCTCTGCCTGTGTCTCTGCCTCTTCCTATCTCTCTCTCTCTCTCTCTCTGATGAGTAAGTAAAATCTTTAAAATAAAAAAAAGCAGCTCTAGAAACAATGATCAATCAGAGCAGCAATGAACATCCCTATAACTCCAACTGTGTGGTATATAAATATCATTTCCCCAAAAGAGGATCTAGAGCTCCTTGAAAAAAAGCCTATTCCAGATCTGAGGCAGGAAATGTACCAGATCAACCAGGATTCCTCTAACTCCAGATGGGACAACTAGATTCAGTTTATGAACTGCAATGGGCTGAAACTACAGGATGTCTGAATCCACAGGTTTGTGATGATACTAAAAGACACTAAAGCAAAACAACCCCACACCTGAACCCACAACCCGTAAAGTTATCAGGAATCAACTCATAATTCTGACAATCGGTTAACAAAGGGAAAGATCAAGTATTTATCTGCTCTTTCTGTACAAACCATACGTCTTGGTAACTGAATAGCTGATGAGGCAAAGTTCCTCCTTAAAGAGGCATTCCAGCTAACAAATGAAGACAGATCGATAGAATTAGAATTTCACCATTTCACAATCCCTAATGAAATAACAGGCAGGGGTCATCAACAGCAGCTTGCATCAGGAGAGAGAACAAATGAAATGCTCTGTGCCACCTGAGAGAACATATCATGATCTATAAAGGATTCTTGACAAAGAGGGGAGGGAAACTCCCCAAACCTGAATCTGATCAGGCTCCTGGAGGAATACAGAAGAACATGTTAGAGGACATCACTTGTGGCCCCTGAGAAATTTGACAAGCTATATAACCCAGTTTATTCCAATTAATAAATTGCAGAGAAAAAGAGAAGGGAAGAGGAGACTTAGTAAGGCAACACATGGGTCTTCTTTGAATCCTGATTCTCATAAAATACAAAAATGTTTTTTGACAAATGGGGAGAGTTTGCAACTGTTTAGACATATTAAAGAATTATTAACATTTTTACATGGGATTATGATATAGTGATTACATTTTTTATCAGGTATTTATCTTTTAGAGATAAGTACTAAAACATGGATGAAATGTCAGGTTACCTGAGATTTTCTGCAAAGTAATTTGGAAGAGGAAACAGATGGGGGATAGATGGAGTGAGACGGGCCATGAGTTGGTAATTGCTGAGGCTGGGCGATGGGTTCATCATACCATTCTGTCTACTTCTGTAAATGTCTGCAATTTTCCACAGTAAGAGGGAGAAAGAGGAGAGAAGGGAGGCAGAGAGGCTGGCCAAGCCTTGAAGCTTTAGCAGAAGTCATCAGATGAGGACTCCTCCAGGGTTTTCTGCCGGGGCCCACACTCCAACTCCATAAGTAAGGACCTTTCCTTCCCCTGCACCCCAGCCCCAGGGAGGGAGACCTACCGCAAAGATGAGTGAAATGTCAGTGGTAAGGGCCTGCACTCGGTGGAAGGAAGCAATAAGGGTGATGGGAAGGAAACCGTCAGCATCCATTTTCCGTCGCAGGAAGAAGTCTCGCTCTAAATTGTCCACGCTGAAGTAGTATTCGCTGGGTGGAGAGAAGACAGAAGATTGCTGCGTCACTTAGGAGTCTGCCTTTTTCGTCCTACACCCCCCCCCACCCCCGGCCACCTCACATAGCCTCTTACCGACCCTGACCCTATCGTACGGACAGTATCAAGGGCTGGAAAGATGTTACCCTGTCATGGCTCCCTCGCCTCAGGTTAGACCCACTCCCCCGGCTCTTCAGCCTCTCTGTAGGCCTGGCAAACCCCTCATCCACCATTAAAACCCAGTTCCATTGTCACCGGTCACCTTCTCTTCTCCTAAAACACTATCACACTCTACCGAAATGATCCACTTCCTTGTACGGCTCCCCAACTAGACTGAGGGACAATCTATAGGACTGGTTTGGAGCTAGGGTTCCACATCAGGCGGAAATGGATTCAAATCTGTGCCTTGTTGTTTACTAGCTCTGAGACTCTGGGTAAGTTCCTGGGTCTGTGTGCTCATCCCTGAAATGGAGTTAACACCCAGCTCATAGGAATGAGGTAAGTGTAGGACCAAGCAAGAGAGAATGCCTGTAAAGCGCTTAACACTGGGCCTCACTAACAGGGAGTACTCCACAGGTGTTTGCTAGCATTCTGACCATGTTGCCATTAACACAGACAAGTGCAGAAGGGGGTGGACTCTGGACATTCCTCCTTCCTTTTTATCACTGGTAATTTCTAAATTTCTTAAAGCAAATACGATATTACTTTTGCAATATTATCTTTATGAAAATTTAACTTTTAAAGGGTAAGTGCTGGTTATCTTTCTCAGCTCTAGCCAAAGGCAACCAAGATTGCTGGTGCAGGATATGCTGCTACCATAGCACCAGAAGGACCTGCCAATCCCTACTCTACCCAGCAGCCACGCTCTGACAGGTCCCGACCCTATGCATCGCTCCAGGAAGGAGGCTTCTGTCCACTCACATCTGTCGCTTGATGTAGTCTTTGAGCAGTTCCTGGTCCACACTGTAAAGCTCAGTGCTGCTGACATTGTCAAAGTAGTAGGTGATGTTGTTCATGTACTTGGGGGTACGAGGCCCCTCTGCACCATCAAACTTTCGGTAGCCAAACTGGTAGTCAAAATGGGCTATGGGGGAAATGGGTGCCATAAGGGAGAGAAGATCCCTGCCCACCGCCCCCGCCACACTCCCTCGGACATCCCGGAGCCCAAAGGGGCCTCACGTACTTCGAGTGCCACCCCGGCCGCGTCCCCGGCCGCGACCGCGCCCCCGTCCACGGCCACGGAAGGAAGCCCGCGCCCCACCAGCCCCATCACTCTTCACACTCGATGTCTCATCCTGGTCGTGCCAGGCAGGCTCCGGTTTGGTCTCTGGTTGCCAGGCTGGGGTGGGGGGGGCCATGGGCACGGGCACGTAGGTGGCAGGCTCAGACCCTATGGGGAGAGGGGCACTGGGTCACGCTTGAGGGTGACCCCCATGCCCAGGCCCTCCACAGTGGGTGGTACATACCTTTGATCTCCCCTCGGTTGGCAGGTGTATGTCGTGGCTCTGGAGGGCGAGCAGGGCGTGAGACCAGTTTTTCTCTGGGCACTTCAGGTTTCATGTCTATTTGCAACGGAACCCACTTGTGTTTGTTCCCTGGACAACAGCATGGGCACATGAAGAAGGTTTAAGAGAGGTCCCTCCTAGCCATGTTCACCCCTAACCATTCTTCAGTCTGGAGCAATAGGTCTGACTCAAAATCTGATGACCTTGGGCAAATTCCTTCTCCCACACTGGACCTTATTTTTATCTCTAAAATAAGGAAGCCATGGACCTCAATGTGACAGACCCTCCTGGCTGACTCCTAATACTGATTTCTCCTTGGTCAGAGAACCCCTTTCTGGAGCCAGACAGGTGGCTGCCCAGAATCAAGACTGTACTTCCAGGCTCCCTTTCGACAGGTGCCAAAATTCTATGAGAGCCATCACATGAAAGTAGTCAATTCCAGGTTGAGTCCTTAAAAGGGAGCTACTCTCTCTCCTTTTCCATTCCTGCTAGCTGGAATGAGAAGGAAGAGTGAGCCACCTTGGATGAAAAGAGCCAACACACCACAGCAAGATGAAAGGAAAATGGAAAGAAATGGCTATCATTCTAGGGCTGGCCTATTTATACCCAGCTGTCAGGTGAGAGAAATACCTTCTATCTTGTTTAAAACACTGTTATTTTGAATCTCTGTCAAAGCAGCCAATCTGTACCCTAAACACCCTTAGCCAAGGCAACAGGAGCTCTTGTCTTTAAACAAATCTTACATGGTACAGCGATACACCAAGACACACTGATTATCCACAGGCAGGGACCTCATCTGTCCTGTGCTACAGCTTGACTACTGAGAACAGAGCCTACTGGGTGTTTGTTAAGTAAGAGAAAGAACTGACAGATGGAAGGCAGAAGAAGGGAAGACTGCTGGCCTAGTGGCCTACACCAGTCAGCCTCCCAAGGACTTCTCAGAGCTCCTGAAACTAGCAACCCCAAGTTCTGACACTTCCCAGTTCTGCCTCCCATGGACTCCTAACCCCTGCTGCAAGTCACTCACCTTTCTTCTTCTGGCCCCCTCGCTGGCAGTCCTCATCCCCATTCTTCTCCTCCCCAGATTCATCCGATTTGGTTTTCGGGCTCTCTTTACTATCGCTCCCCTCTCCTTTCTCCTGTTCCTTCATGTCCTTTTTGGGTGGCAGCTTACGGGCAGGCTGGGACTTGTGGGACTGTGGCTGCAGCGGAAAGCAGAATAGTAGGGAGGTGACGTGAATCTGAGATCCTCCTGGAATGGGACAGAAGCACCCCCTCCACCACCACTAAGAAAACAGGGCAGAGGAGCTGGAGCATTCAACAGCAAGTTGGACTAGATGTATATTCTCAGGTCCTGTTTGCACAGCTGAGATGCTTCCACTGGGAAGTGTGGTGAAACAGGTAACAGGTCAGGTCACCTTGTCTCTCCATATTCCTCGAGTGTAACTAAGGGACTGAAACAGCCCCCAGGACTCACGGGCTAGGCCAGCAGGGACCATATGTTTACTCCTACAAGACCCCACCAACCTGGTAGTCTGGGGGATGGAAGAGATGCTAGCCCTCAGTTTGTCCATAGCAACCATGTCTGTGAACTGAAGGCCAGTAGCCACTGCTAGTGAGGAATCTAGGCCAACAGCACAGAACAAGAGCACTAGAAGGAAAAGATTGATCTGCTGGGATTAAATAGTGCTACATGAGCTTCCCTAAGACATATCGTCTGGAGGTGGGTACATGGCCTAAGGGCCACTCTCCTGCTTCACTCACTGGGAACCCAAGTATAGTTGATGGAGAACACCAGCTCTGGAATGATATAACACAGTTGACTTCCAACCCCCACTTGACCATCAAGGGCTAATTATTATCTTCAGTGGCCTCATCTGTAAAATGGGAATTACTAAAGGACCTATCTCTAAGTCACTGTGAGGGACAGGTGAAATGGTAAACAGCACTTGGCAGTTCCTGACATACAGCAAGGGCTCAAATGACGATGATTTTTAGCTATTTCAGCACTGCCCATACTGTACCAACCAGTCTTGAAAAACTGAGAAAGGTAAGATCCAAGGCTCTGAGAACTTAAGAACTCAAATATGTCTATGTCCATAGCATTTAAACCTGCCCATCCTCCCCATAGACGCACCTGCACACTCTTGTGGGCTATCTCTCCAGGTGTGGGCCAGTTGATTGCATCTCCAAAGTCACCAACCTGCAAGACACATTCTATGAGGGCCCTGGGGTGGCCCTGTCTCTGCCATTCAGCTCCTCACCTAAAATACCATTCCCCTAAGAGATCAGAAGTCACAATCAGTCTATCCACTAGGACCATCTACACTGGAGACCCAGAGGGGGCTCCTCTGCTAGAGGTTCCAGAGCTACCTCGCAGCTCAGAAGAGGTCACCACCTCTTTAAGGAAGTCCCCTAAGGTTGCCCTCTCCTACTCCTTACCTTGCTGCCTTTGCGCTGTTTAGGAACTGCTGCCCTCACCACCTTGGCTGGAGCAGAATGTTCTGTGAGAACAAGAAGAGAGAGATGGTTATGCAAAACCCATGGAGGGAACACCACTAGCTCCTCACCCTCATTACCACCTCTGCTCCATGAAGCAACCTGCAGGTTTCCAAACAAGGAAGACATGGTGAAGAAGGGAAGGGCATATGCTCTAACAGTAACTGCAACAACTGCTGGTCCAGTAACAACTGCACCAGCCTCTCGGAAAAAATCATGGAAAATGAAATCATGGAAACAACCAGCAGCCAACACCCCAGGAATTTGACTCTGAGGCAGAAGGGCCCTCCCAGCTCTGTACCCTCTTGTAAAGAGGGCCACGGGCCCTCCTGGACAGGGGAAGTCCATGGTAGACTGGGGCCATAACCAGAGCTGGCTCTAGAATGGAAGGCTCCCGGATCCCAGCAGATTCCATAAAGGAAGGATTTGAAAGGCCTTCTCTGGCTCTAACACTGTGGAAGTCTATGTGTGAGCAGATCTGGGCTAATGATCATGGGGAAGGCATGATAAAAATCCTGAGCTGGCAATCAAGAAGTCCAGGGCTCTCCTAAGCCTCCTCACTCCCTACTGGGACCAGCTCTGTCCTCAATGACCTGCAGTTAACAGAGGATTAGCAGAAAAGTCTCCCTGCTCTCCCAACTTCCCAAAGCAAAAGCGAACCCTACTTGACTCAATGGTCCCAACCTTTAGGAATTTATTCTAATCATACAAATGAAAAGAGCGTTCAGAATTATGTACAAAGATGTCCATAACAGAAGTGCTGTTTATAACTTCAAAAAATTGACAAACTACACATCCAACAGCAGAAAACTAGCTAAAGAAATAAAAGTTTAACAATTTTTAGAGTTAAAAAGATAATGCTCTCTACCAGAGATAAAAGATATGAAAAGATAAACACAGGAAATGAGAAAAGTTGCAATTCTATTTTTGTAAAACCAATAAAAAACATGTATATGCCAGGGTGCCTGGGTGGCTCAGTAGGCTGAGCATCTGATTCTTGGTTTTAGCTCAGGTCATGATCTCAAGAGTCATGAGATCAAGCCCCTCCTCAGGCTCCATGCTCAGCAGGAAGGTCTGCTTGAGATTCTCTCTCCCTCTCCCCCTCTTCCCACTCACACTCTCTCTCAAATAAATAAATAAATATATTTTAAAGATTTTATTTATTTATTCGAGAGAGAGAGAGAGGCAGAGACATAGGCAGAGGGAGAAGCAGGCTCCATGCAGGGAGCCTGATGTGGAACTCGATCCCGGGACTCTAGGATCACACCCTGGGCCAAAGGCAGGCGCTAAACGGCTGAGCCACCCAGGGATCCCCTCAAATAAATAAATATTTTTAAAAGCCCCATGTATATACACAAGTAGGAATTCTGGAAGGCCATATAACCAAAAATCATCAAGAGTAAAGTAGTGTATTAACAGGGATTTAATTCTGTTTGGAGTTTTCCAGTCATTTCAACAAAGACATGGGCTTTTTAAAAAGAAAAAAAAATGTTTTTTAAAGAAGTTACTCTAATAGGTCTGGTCCCTTCTATACCTACACTTATTTTCCAAACATACTTGTGAAGAACAGGGTTTCTGAATGCTGCTGCCCCCAGAGACTCATGGGGAAGGTCCATCCTGGGGCTCTGCTCACCCACTTCTCTCCCATCACTCTGCCTCCATTGTTGGCTAGCCATGCCAAGACAAGAGCTGCCCCTAGTCCCTGAGCAGAGAAATCTGCCTACCTGGCCTCAAAAGGAATTCTCTACTCCTCGAACAGACCCATGTTCTCTTAATGAGTAGCAAGAATCCCTGCCTGACTCCTAACTGTGAGGTCACGGCATTCTTGGCTTTTAAACCCTATTGGAGCCACTGCCCCCTCAAGACGCCCCACATGCCTTCTGAGAGCTGGAGCTGTGGAAACCCAAGGCCACAGCATCTTCCAGCCTCAGTGCTAGACAGTGTAGATGCAAACAATCTCTCAATCCCAGGAGGATGAAGCCCATAGAACCAGGGAGCTACTACGCACTGACTTTCTTGACCGTCCTAGGTGGCCCAGAGAAGCCTACCACCATTCGGTTCCCAGCTAGGCTGCTGCTTGGAACCAGGACCTGGCAGAAGCACCTGCTACAGGATCCTCATCCTTGAGTACACCCAAGGAATTGGCAGTGATCACTGCTCCTGGGACCCATCCTCCGCAACAAAACTCCCTGCATGCTATCAGAGTAAGAGCAGGCCAAGGGCCTGCAACTTCAAATTCATTAAAAAGAAGCTGGAAAGGGGAATCAGGCTCAGAGGGTGAGGTGTTCCTAAAGAGTTTCCTTGAAAAGGTGAGACCAAGTTTTTCAGGTCATTGTCTGTTTCTCCTAAAAAAAAAAATAAAAATAAAAATAAAAATAATAAAAACTCTTAAAGTTGGAAAGAGTCATATCCTGTGATCACTCTGCCTGACATTTCATTCACCAAGATCAAAAAGGCATATGGTAAAGCACTTAAAAGTTCGGGCTCCAATTAATGGGAGAGCCATCCTGCCACTAAGAGACCACACCAATTCCCTATTCCCTCACCAACGGCAAGATGACCGAGGGAATAGGCTAGTCGGGACACACATAGGAATATTCTTCAAGTATCCTGTGTGAAGTTTGTTGAAAAAGCCCCATCCCTAGCTAGCTTCTCTCTTCTCCAAGGACCCAGAGTGCCCTGTTCTCGCGCTGCTCGCAGCTAAAGCCTGAGGCTGCTCCTACTTCAAGGAAGAAAGATCAAGGTCTCCCAGAGAGAGAGAGAAAAGTCCACTAGGGAGAGAGAACTACTTCTGCCTTTACGTAAAATTCCTAGATCTGTTAAAATCCTGTGGGGCCTAGGAGAAGCCAGGAAGGCTCAGATGCGTAACTGTCAGGCCCTATGGGAGACTAGAAAAAAGACTAGGCTTTCTGACTTCAATTACACATCCCTTTCTGGGTCCCCTCCCCACCATCCTCCTTCAGCAGGCAACCAACTAACCGTCTCTCTCTCCACCTCCACAATATATAGAGGACTTGGCATCTGAAATGGCTCCCAATGAAAACCAATCCTTTGTGCAGGTGCCAGTCCCTATGTTCCAGCATCATCCCAGGGAAAACAGAGAACAAGCCCCCTTCTCCCACCTCTGCATTCTGGAACTTGTGCCAGTGACCCAAGCCCAGCTCAGGAAACAGTAAACTCACCACCACGCACCTGCCTGAAAAACAGTTGTAGGTCAGAGCAGCAAAAAGGATCATGGTTCTGATCCCCTCTGTTTGCAGTTGGGGAACCAAGGCCCTCAAGGGGCTTGCCTGGGGAAAAACCAGGATGAGAGCCAGAAGTTTCAACTCTTTGTTCAAGCGTTCTTCCCGCTTGCCACAAATCCCATGTGTCCACTGGTGGAGTCAAAACTCCTTCTTTGTGCAATCTTAGGGCACTTCTCCAGTGTTTCCTGGTAAGTGGGGTTATTGAAGGCAGGGAGAGGTTCTCCGGTTCTCAGGTACTAAGGGAGGGAAGTGTGGTGAGGCAAGCCCTACTCGAAGCCCAGCATTCTAAGGGAGCAGGATGGCAGAGAGAGGCCCCAGAAGTACCTTCCCTCCTTGAATAAGGCAAGACATGGGCTAACAGAGCTAACAGGTAAAGAAGAAAAGCCACTTTCTGTCCCATAGGACCATCTTCAACCAGGAACCAATAGTGACTAGTTCCAGGGGGCGATGAGGCTTCCTAAATACATACATGCATTTGTGCATTAAATGAAACACAGCAGAACCTCTATGTGTGGTTGTGGTCGTTAAGGATGCAGCTCCAGGAGACTCTGTGAACCTGCACCTCCATGGCAAACTCACCATTTTTACTTCAGATTATTGAGAGTGGTGGGGATCAGGGGAGCTCAACTACTATGGCTAATGCAGGATACCAGGCAACAAGGAGCAGAAGGTGGGTACCAAGGGTGGGCAGGGCAGAGAGAGGCTCACTGCACAACACTATCTAACCCTCCGAGATTTGCTCTCTGCTTCAACTGTCACCCCTTCATTCAAACACTGTCTAAGAAAGCAGACAGTCCATCCTAACTACATAAGACTTTGTTATCTACTGCATTTGGTTGGAGTCCCTACCAACTCTGCCCCTGGAGAACCTCTCTAAACTTAAGTTTCTTCAGCTGTAAGACTTAAGGCCTAATTATCTCATAGCACTGCTGTGACAGTTACACGACCAGAGCATAGTAAGAGTACCCAGCACACAATAAGTGCTAAATATTTCAATTCAGATTCACACAAGAAGTTTACAATTTCCAAGTAATCCTCATCCTCAAAAAGAAAAAGAAATCATCAAATGATCTCTCGACATGAAAAGAATCAGAATGTGTGGAGAAAAACGGGATCAATGGGCTGGATTCACGGACTTGGATTACAAATGATCCCCCCACTACTGGACTCCAGCCTGGCCCTTCTTCCGGACACTGCCCTCCAGAGACAGGCTGGGCTCCAGGACAGGTTTCCCCAGAAAAGAGGAAAGAAAGAGGGGGGAGTTCACCACAAGTCCATGGGGAGGCTTTGGCATAAGCCCCTGCCATGTCAGAGGAAGGAAGAACATAGGGAAGGCTTGGAGTTCCCTTTCAGTTAAAGAAATGTAGTCACTTGATTTTTAACTCAGCATGGAAGGAAGAGAGCCTAGGACCAAACCCATAAACACCTGGTATAAAGCTAGATCAAACAAACAAACACAAACATACTGCCTTGTTCTAGAGAAAGATCCTAATGCTATGGACTCTGCGATAAAAGCTACTCAGAAGATAGACCTAGGAGATCTAAAGAGCAAAGACTTGGGTCAACTAGTGGGGAACTAGGTTTTAGAGGGAGTAGGCACATGCGTGATCAAACTCGACAGGTTGTGGTAAAAAGAACTGGTAAGAGGGAGAAGCTGAAAATGAAACTGGGGACAAAGGTGGGTAAAAGGGGAAACCAGACTGGGCCAGATGGGTGAAAGCCTGGAGGGACTAACTGGGTGGTCAGACTTCAGCCTCAGTGCCAGCTGAATGGGGAAGGCCTAATGTTTACTTTGGGGCTGGCACCATTTCCTGGACATTGGCATCTGAAAGGGCTGAATTTACCCTGACTGAAAAGAACTTCTACTCTGGGGAACAAGGGAATTTATTAGGCTAAATAAGGGGCTGCATTACTTGAGTTCACACTTACCCACCTGCAGACCTTTACCTGGCCATTAGGCCAATCTCCTTGGGGAGCGCTCTCAGACCCCAAGTAAAGTGCCCCTGCTGCATGATCTTTTAGTGCTGTAACCCTCACCCCTAATCCTGTGACTCCTTTGAGGGCAGGCACCGGGCTGTTTGGATAGCAGTAATCCCAGTGTCCAGCTCAGGGCCTGACAACACAGCTGGCATCGGTTGAATTAACAGAGTTCACAAGCCCATCTCCTCTATGATTTCACACCAAGCAAAGAGGCTTTGCAATTTCCAAGTGCTAAATCCCAAGGCTACAGTCTCAACCCTCCCACCCTCAGGCAGAGCTCTCCCCAGACAGAGAAACAAAGTAATCGAGGCCCTGCTGGCTTCCGGAGGAACCCTATGCCCAGCCCTGCCTTGACTCTGTGGCACACGATTAACCTGAAATGCAGGCTGGGTCCTAATCCAGATTCCAGCATTCTTCAATTGTATAACCTTAGGGGGCACTACCTCCCATACTCCCTGAGCCTCACCTTCCTCAACAGAACCAAAGGTAGTAACATGAGGTCTAGAGGTATGGAGGGAGAGAAGGCAAGACCTCAACCACTGAGATTTCTCATCCAAGCAGAAGAGATGCTAGGGACAGGCTGTGGTTGTAATATTAACAAGCGCATATGATATGTAGTAAGCCCTTACTAGATACCATGCGTTGTTGTGACACTGAGCTAGTTTTTCTAATTGGCCTCATTTTACAAATGAAAAAACCAAGGCACAGGTGGAAAGATTATCTGCCAAAACCAGTAAGTAGTACAAAAGGATTTGAAGCCAAGCAGTCTGACTCAAACTTGTGCTCTTTAACCACTAGGAGGAGAGTCCAAGTCACCTTCTCATTGTGGCCAACAGGGCAGATCCTTAGTGGCAGGGACACGGGGGCTATCTTTCTACACACTGGGGAAATACAAGACCCACTACAAGAAAACCTAAGGTCACAGATCAGGGCAAGTAACACTCCCATAACTGGATGCCAGCAACCTGACAATCCCCGTCTCCCCTACATAGAGACAAGCAGGGGAAACTGCCACCAAGCACCTAGCTGCAGTCCCTATTTCTGGCACCCTGGCGAGGAAATAGGCACTGCTTTCAGGTGCCCCTCCCAGTTCTTCCATTCCTGCCTCTGCCCCAATGCAATGAGGGGTGGAGGGTCCAGCTAACATTGATTCTGCCCCCACCCTCAGCTTCCCAATATGGGGAAAACCACCACTACCATCTGCATGAGCTGCAACCTGAGACCCTGAAATGTGGAAGGCAGCAAAACCATCTAAGCGGAAGGTGGGGCAGGAGTCTTCTGGGTGACACTGCCCACCTGCGTTCATCTCTCCTATGCCAGCCTAGGGGCAGAGTTGTGGAGGTGTTTGAAGACCACAGGCCTCTCATGCCATCCCCACTGACCCTGACACCCCCTGAGGCAGAAACCCTCTTCTAAGGAGTAAAAAGAGTGCTGGGCTAACTTCCTCCCCCTGTTCACCAGTTCTTGCTGCTGCCATTGCCACCAACTTGTCAGAGACCTCTTTCTGCCCAGCCCTCTTGCCTTGACACCCCAGACCCATGGATGGAAACACAGGAATGGGCAGGAGGGCACCCCTGTGTGGAAGCGGGGGTGGTGAGGCCTTCAGAACATCAAACCATCTTGAGGCTCCACTCAAAGGAAGCTACTGGCTACAATCTGTGCCCCTTGGCCTGGGAGGAGGGGCAGGGCCACTGGGCCCCAATCACATGGTGCTGCTTGGACTGGCCTAGGCCTAGGCCCAGGGGACTATCTTTAGCCTGTGGTGACCTAGGCAGCCTGGTGCCTCCACTCTCCCTGACCAGACATGGACCTTGCCCCCAAGGCTGGGTCTAGCCCCTAAGTCCTGCCCACGAGCTAACTAATAATCATCATAGCTGAAACACACGAGTCTCCCAAATGCCAGCACCCTAACCCAGCCTTTCTGAAGAGCACATCTGGTTCTAGTTAGAACTGTAGTAATAATAACCACCCTTTTACTAGGCGCTAGTCTAAGTTGCTTTGTATGTGTGATTTTACTAAACTGCCTCAAAAAGACACTATTATTCCAGTTCCTCACAAAATGAAAGGGAGGCAAGGTACTAGCCTAGTATATATTCTGTAGGACATCACTCACAGATCTCAGCATTAATTTCAGATTTCTTCTAAGGAAGCCTGAAGTCTTCCCTGTGAGTGCCCAATGTAAAGAGCTACCCAACTAGCAACACAGGAGCAAATGCTAATCCAGTCTCTAACTTGGGGTCTTCAGAGCCAGGCCCAGAAATGGCTGCATCTGTTTCCCAAGCCCACCAATCACTTCCTGAGAGTGTATTATACACTTGCAAGGTACCAAAGCTTTTAACGAACAGTAGCTCCTTTGTGTTTTCACAACCACTCAGGAGGTAGGTATGATGATGACGATTCCCAGATTACAAATGAGGACGTGAAGGCTGAGAGGCTAAATGATTTGTCCAAGTTCAGCAGCTACCAGGTTCCAGAGCTGGGACTGAAACTCTGGTTCAGCCTGACCCCAGCTCTGGACTCTGCCAGCCTGTCACACACCCTTTGTGGACAGGGACTGTGAACCCCATAGAGTGGGGACCTTTTCTACCTTTCCCATTCACCTCTGAGAGCCAAGACTACAACCCATACCTGGCAGGCCCACAATGTACATTTACTGAATGAAGCATTCTCTTCTGGGAAGAAAGGTGAATTAGCCCTTTGCATTACAACTGGACAGCACAGCTGGACCGTCCAGCACTGCAACCCCTTCAGAGTCTAGACTATGTTCTCTTCTCAGACTTGGAATCGGTGTACTTTCATCCAAACACCACTGGCCAGTTGTGGAAAACAGATGACAGAGAGGGTACATGGCAGACGAAACAGCACATGGACTTCCCCGAGGTCCTGACTTCAGCCTCTAGGCCCCAAGCTGTAGCAGAAATCACAAAGCTGGCCAGCAATACTGGCAAGCTGGGAAGCACAAGTATCAGCTGAGGGGGTGGCGGTATCACCCACTCAAAAGCAGCCAAGGCTCTACCGTCGAATAGAGTAGGGTGTTGCCAGAGCTTCTGAGTTTTCAAGAAAAGTAGACAAAGTAGATGTTAAAAAAGAAATTTCCTGCTAAGTACTGCTAATCATTCACGTAAAAAAAAAAACAAAAACAAAAAACCCAACCTTCTCTGAGCCATATGGGCTCCTGAGTGTCCCTGAGAGATAGGCCAAGCTTTGAGTGGCTGGGCCCTGGACTTCAGGAGCCACCTCTTTCAGGAAGGTTGAGAAATAGCAATGCTGCCTGACTCCACTGTCCTGATGTGGGAGGCTGCTGATCTTAAAGTTGATTTTCCCCTGTCCCTAGTGGTCACCCACCATGTCAGGTAATACAAATTCATTTTTATTGTCTTAACCTGCTTCTCTGCTTCAAGAGGCTTCTGAGTCCCCCACCCAAATTACTTTGGATTATCACTTTTATTGAAGTGGAGAGTTCTCAGACCCAGTGAAGGCCAGAAGGGACTTGAGAACTCATCTCCTTGTATAAATAGGAAAACTGAGCCCAGGAGGGACCAGGCTATGCTCAAAGAAGAGACCAGTGAATTGCTGTGAAGCTGGCACTGACCATCCAGTTCCTGACTCCAAATCCAGAGCTTTCCCAACTGGTAGGGAAGCCAATTTCCTGCCTAAACAAAATATGCTCTGTGCACCTTGACACCCACTCATGGGACGGGGGCATGGCATATGTGGGTAGAGGGCAGGTTTAGAAACCCAAGCATTACAGGAAATGCCCCTCAGGTTTTTTTGTTTTTGTTTTTTGCCCCTCGGTTTTTAAGAAAAACTTCTCACATGGAACTGGAATACATGACAGAAAAGGAGGGCTGCTCTTGTTGAAATGGATCTAATCTAGGAGGCAGGTGTCACTTTTACCTTCATTTTTTTTTTCTTCACACTTCCCCAGGGATGGCTGAACCTCTTGGCTCCCTCTGGGAGATGGGGTACAGGTAGGCCTGACCACTTATCCATGCAGGGTAGCAGGTCAGACATCCTCACTGGCCCCCAGCTTTCTGCTTTGTGAAATCACTGAGCCCTAATAGCTCCAGCCCTGCAGGCTGGGTATACTTCACAAAGGGAAATCCCACAGAAATGGAAGAGTCTTGCCGGGTATCCCAGAAACAGATGGCAAGCTGGAGTCCTTGAATAGGGACTATTTACCCCAATCCAGGTCTGCCAAGATTTGCTTGCCAGAAGCAGCTGATCTGTGTCTCTTGAGGAGTTCTGGCCATGAGGCCCCTTTAGTGCCACGTGCTACACCCCAACTGGGAAAGAGTAGAGCCCTGGTACACCACAGAGGAAGAGATAGGGCTTGCAAATCATGGGCTCAGGGTGTGTCATCACTTGCAGACTCCCACCCCCCAAAGACGTCCTCAAGGCAGGTATCCTATCACCCTACTCCACAGTCCCTTTCCCTTCAGCAAATGGAGAGGGGAATCTAAGATCTACCCAAAACCCACTTCATCACCGATTTACTAGGCTGCTGGGCTAAGAGGCAGGACAGAGCGCAGTTAACAGCATGGCCTCAAGTCCATCTGAAGATGTTCTAACCACAGTCTACATCAAATAAGTAACCCACAAGGCCAGGTGATGTGGTTAAACAGGACCAACCTTTAGTTCAGCTTGTAGCTTGATAAGAATTAACCCAGTCACACAGGAATGAGGGCCATACAAGTAGGTTTGTGATCAAGGCAAAAAGGCAATTTACATGGGAGATCGCAGAGTCAGACTAAATCTCTCATTTGGAGGTTCGTGACAGCTGCCGGCTCACAGATTTAACAGCTTAAATGAGTCTCTTCCCCCTTTACCTTCTACTCAGCTGGAGTTCCTGAGTAGATGCCTGTATGAAAAACCCTCACCTCACAGCTGTGGAAACTAGGATCAGGGAGCAAGCAGGCTTGCAATACCACTCAGAGGAGAGGGGGAGTCTTGGTTTAAATGCAGGTTCCTGGATTCCCTCGAGCTCCAGGAATCAGTTTGGTGAGGAAGACAGAGCTTGGGCACCTGCAGTTTTAGCAAGTTTCCTATGCAAGGCTGATAATGTTAATGTTTGAGAACTGAGCTGCTAGGGATGAGTGTGCCCGGGAAGGAACCCTGGTCTTTGACCCACAGTCCAGGGTCTCATGTCTGCAGACAGGAATTAACTGGCTCACAAGAGCAGGAGGTAGCACAATTTCATGACATGCACACACAGCAGCCACAGGAGGGGTGCATGAGGAGCACCACCCCTCCATTTACCCACCATCCCAATCTCCAGCATCAGGAACCAAGACTCGTCAGGCCAAGAAGCCACGAGCTGTCTTGACAGATGTGAAGTCACAAAAGATCAGTCTGGGCTGGGCTCGGGGTCAGTTTCACAATGAGCTCCAAATTATGGCTCTGCCAGAAGGAGAACGAAGGCTCTTGAAGGGTAACTGTTTGCCTGCCTCCTCCTGTAGAGCCAAATGGTCTCCAGTCTCTCAGACTAAGCCTATTCTCTGCTCACCCAATGGCCCTGAGGCTGGATCCCC
This sequence comes from Canis aureus, assembly GCF_053574225.1. Classification (NCBI taxonomy): domain Eukaryota; kingdom Metazoa; phylum Chordata; class Mammalia; order Carnivora; family Canidae; genus Canis; species Canis aureus. Next base: position 56,866,046 of record NC_135614.1, read on the forward strand.
TATACAACAGTAGCTACCACTTACTAAGCATTCACCTCAAGCTTCCTGCTGCAGGCTTTCTGTGCATCCTCACAATGGTGGAAATACTATCCCAGTTTCAGAGACAAGTGGCTAGCCAAAGGTCACAAAGTGAGAAGGTATCTGACCCTAAGGATGGGAAGTCCCAGGCTACCCTAGACCTCTTTCAGCACTGTAAGAGACAAACATTAGGTTCTTTACGTCCCCAAAGGGCTCCAGCTTAAGCCTGCAGGCCCAACAGGGGACTGAGGCCACCAGCACCTAAATCCACTTCTCCCTCATTAGTTTACCTGCCTGCTGGGTACTCAGCATAAGGGAAGAAGGGCAAAGCACAGTCAGGAATCAAAGCACTGTTTATTGAAAGGCAATGCTCTAGGGCCACCTGCACCCCCCCAAAGCCTGAGCTCTAGCCAGCACCAAGCCCAGGAGGATTTTGCCTCCTCCAGCATATCTGAAAGGATGGAGGAAACTGTGAACACTTTATAGGACAAAGGACAGGCAGGAGAGGGGAAAAGGAGGTGGAAAAAGAAGGGACTTTGTATAGGCTCTGCTGTAGGATACAGAGGAGAGCTGAAAGGAGCATACACCACCCATCCAGGCAAACAATCTTTCCTTACCCTTGCAAATCAGGGCTGATGAGCTTGTATGACACTTTCTTACCGATTGCTGTGTCTAAGTCCCAAATAGTCTGACGTAGGAAGGGCAGATGTGATTTTCTCCGTTATCACAGAACATAGAACTGACTTGTTCCAAAAATATCAACTTTTTTTTTTTGAGACCCCAGCCCAGAGTTCCTACCACCCTACTGCAACACCTGACTAGTGGTAACTGGGCTATTGAGGGGTCTGTGTGCCAGGCACTGGGGAAGCAGTGATTAATAAGACAGTTCGTACCCTTTGAGGGCTCAGCTTATACAAGGGCTTGAATCTTAAACTCCACATGAGACTGCTTGGTCCTGACTGCCCAAGAAAAGCCTAAGACCAATTACCAATGTCTGCGGTGGGCATCCCATTTGGCAAGGATTGAAAAATTTTTTTTTTTTTTTTTTTTGAAAAATGTTCTTAACAACAATGTACTATGTACTGTGGAAACAGAAATCAGGTAAGACTGCCAAGGATTTAGAGCCCATGAAACTAGTAGCAGATGCTGAGAGCAGACGTGGGTGTGATGGGGTCAATGCTCTTTCCCTCCAAAGGCTGCTCTGTCCCTATCTCAGAAAAGATCTGCAACCCTTAGGTTAGGCCTGGGCTCTTCTGGAGGGATTAAGGCAAGCTCCACAAGTGAGAAATTATGGGACAGGTACTTCTGTGGAAAGAGCACTGGGCCAGGAGTCAGGAAAACTGCTGACCTCACACCCAGCATCAGGGTGGTGCGAGGGTTAAGAGCCTGGGCTCCAACAGCTCTTCTATCTTGGTGACTCTGGGTTTCTGTAAATGAGAATAGTTCCTATACTAACAGGACTGTGAGGACCGACCTGAGTTGCTATTTGTAAAGTGCCTGGAAAAACACCTAGCACGTGGTAAGCACTCCTATTTGTTAGCAATTATCTTGGAACTTTAGAGGTATCTCAGTGTATCCGAGCAGGCTTCATTACTGGTTTGTCTCATTACAAAGCATGCCTGTACAACTTTAGTTGTTTTATTTTTCATAAAGGAATGCCCCGATGAATTCAATAAAATTGACTGCAGAAAAGATTTTTTTTAAAAAAAGGCCACTAACAAATTGTCCACCCCACCCCAAGCTGTTTCTGAGGTAAGCCTCCTATTAGGTACTTAGTCCTGGAGGTTTGCTCAGTGCCCCCACCCTTCCCAGAACCATGCTTTATGCTCTATCTTAAAGAGCTCATCAGCAAAGCAGAGCAGATGGGAGGGCCTGTTTTCTGGAAATTTAGAGCATTTCTGGGCAACACCTCCTCCATTTGGGCAGGCTTTCCTGGCCTTCTGAGGGCTCAGGGTGTGTCAACGGCTGGCCCATGTGGGGGAGTAAAGAGAGCTGAAGGCTTGTTGTCTGGAGGACCAGAACGGCAGCGTGTACACGAGATCAGCCTTGGGGGCTGGTGCTACTAGACCTAGTCCTCTTCTAATCTACATTCCTGTAAAACCAACCATGCAAAGGGGCTGCCGTTTCTCTTTTCTTGAAAGAATAAAGCAGAATAAAAAGAGACCAGCACAGGAATCATGATTCCCTTAGTGCCATGTGGGAGACTCTGGCCAAGAGATGGTCTGAGTTTTCTATAAAATGAGAAGTAACCAGATGGTTTCCAAGGCCCCTTCAGATTCTGGTCTTCCTCTAGGATCTCCAAAGAGCTACCACCTTAGAGGGGCAATGGCAGTGATGATGCAAATCAGGGGGTGGGACAGAGAACGCCTAGAATGGCAGAGAACATTCCAGAACAACTCAGAGCCAGCTGCTCAAAGGGAACTTGAGCAGCCTCTGCACTCCCAGCCAGCAGTCCAGTATTTCCAGCCTACCACTGCCCTCAACCGCTTTCCCCATGCCTGGCAAGAGGACCTCCAGCTTAGGGGACAAACTGCTGTGCTCATGGCTCCTGGAAAGACTGACTGAGTTAAGTATCTTAAAAAAAAAAAAAAAAAAGTTTCTGGAGCTACCACTGAGCCCTTACTATGAACTGTCACTGTGCTAAGTGCCTCCCTTGCAATATCTTAATAGGAAGACTGGATGCTTATCTTTTCCTTATTAGTTGTGATTTAAAGGAAAAAAACAAACAAATTGGCTTTACCAGTTTTTAACTCTGATCCTGAGTATGTCCCTTAATCACCATAAGCCTATGGAGAAGGAATTTCTCTGTAAGAAGGGGCCAACTACCACCCACCTCAAGGGCATATGTGAGATATGAAATTAAGAAATGTTTTGTAAAGTCTTCTAAAATCCATCCCAAAGGTAGTACCAACTCTTACAATCCAAGGACTTGATGAGTAAGACTAGACCCTAGGATAAACCAATGGATGGTGGCTTAGAATCTTCAGTTTTGGCAGGTGCCACCCTGGACAGTATCCTACCTCAGGGCAATAGAACTCCCAAAAGAGTGCAAACCAAGTCACCCCCTCATTCCCTAGATAGGCCACTCCCAGCCTGTGGAGACTTGGCTCAGCACTCCTGAGTGCCACAGTAATGGGGGAGAAGGCCAGCTGCCCTGGGTTCTCAGTCTTCAAAACCTCAATCATCAAAAATCCAGTCCCCTTAACTTGAGGGCTAATCCAAGGTCTGTTGCTCATCCCCAACTGCCCTACGAAGGGGTAGGGAGTGGCCAGAAATATGTAAATGATACACTTAGAAAGGAGTCCCATTTTACAGTCTGAAAAACCAAAGCACAATTTTTTGTGGGAGAGAGGGAAGAAAAAATTGAAACCAAGCTCCTACAAATCTCAGAATTGCTAAGGAATGAGGTTCTTGCCACAGAAGTGGCCTGATGTGAAGCATATACATCTGTGCAATCGCATGGCGGCGGGGGGGGGGGCTGTTTAGCAAAAAGTTATTTTAGAAATTTCTAAGTCTGAACCTCATCTAGGTCAAATTATATCCCTTTCCACGCCAACTCTGACCTAGTTGTCTCTTCTCTACCGGGGATGTACTATGGGCTTGGGAGAACCCCAGAACAAACCCAAGTGAAAGCCTCTGTCCATCCCACACTGTTTTTTTGTCTTCTGGCTAGCTGCAAAACCCAAACAGTAAGCTCTTGGGGGGCAGAGAAGTATGGCAGAAAGAGCACTATCCTGGGGATCAGCGTACTTGTGTTTTAAACCTGCTGTCCCGTATGGCAGCCCCAGTCAATAGCATTCCCTACGTGGGCCTGGTTTCCTCGGCAAAGTACGTACGAGGTGTGTGTGGGCATGGACACATGATAAATTCTGGAGTGGGTTCAGTGGGCTCAAGGCAACTCCAGGTGCCTGCAGGGGGCAGTGAAGGCGTGGAGGATTCAGAGGCAGCACAGGTGGGGGGGGGGGGGTTGTGTGCCAGCAGTGATGCAACACTGGCCAGCTCCTTAACCTTTCTCATCAGGAAAATGCTACCTTCATTACCAAGGGCTGCTTTGAGGATTACCAGCAGGTAAGTGTCCTTGAAAGCATATGTTTCTAAGTGTGTGTGTGTGTGTGTGTGTGCGTGCAGATACAGATAAGATACTATGATCCCATTTTTTAAAAAAGTATGCATATGTATATACACTCACAATCAAAATAAGTATAGAATTGTGCTGTCCAGGGCAGCCTGGCTGGCTGAGCGGTTTAGCGCCACCTTCAGCCCTGGGTGTGATCCTGGAGACCCGGGATCGGGTCCTGTGTTGGGCTCCCTACATGGAGCCTGCTTCTGCCTGTGTCTGTGCACCCCCCCCCCCTTTCTCTCTCTCTCTGCCTGTCTCTCATGAATGAATAAATAAAAATAAAATCTTAAAAAAAAAAAAGAAATGTGCTGTCCAATACAAGAGTCACTAGATACATGTGGATATTGAGTTCTTATCTTTTTTTTTTTTTTTTTTTTTTCATTTATTTATGATAGTCACACAGAGAGAGAGAGAGAGAGGCAGAGACATAGGCAGAGGGAGAAGCAGGCTCCATGCACCGGGAGCCTGACGTGGGATTCGATCCCGGGTCTCCAGGATCGCGCCCTGGGCCAAAGGCAGGCGCTAAACCGCTGCGCCACCCAGGGATCCCTTGAGTTCTTATCTTATAACGTGGTTGGTAGTCCAAACGGAGAAATACTTTATTTATTTATTTATTTTTAAAGATTTTATTTATTTATTCATGAGAAACAGAGAGAGAGAGAGAGAGAGAGAGGGAGGCAGAGACACAGGCAGAGGGAGAAGCAGGCTCCACGCAGGGAGGCCGACGTGGGACTTGATCCTGGGTCTCCAGGATCACGCCCTGGGCTGAAGGTGGTGCTAAACCACTGAGCCACCCAGGAAATGCTTTAAATGTAAAAGACATACCAGATTTCAGACTTAGTACAAAGAATACAAACTATTTCACTAGTAATTTTTATGTTAATTATATGTTGAAATAACAATCTCTCTGAATATCTTGGGCTGTATCATTTAAATTGATTTCACCTGTCTTTACTTTTTTAAAACTATGGCTACTAAAAAATTTAAAACTACATATAGCCTGTGTTGTATTTCTATTAGGCAACACTAGTCTAAAAGGATGTGGTTGCTTAGTACTGTTTATGGTAGTTAGTGGACATTTTTCTACAATGAATTGGTGTTTAAATAAGTTGAAAAGATTTCCCCTACAAAAGAGGTTAAAAAGCCCAACACATAACAGTATTTCGCATCCCCTTTGGGAAGAGCCAGAGAGCCTCCCAATGCCTGTAAAGAGCCACCTCCCTGGCCACAACGGGCTCAGAGGCCATGCCTGAGAAACCACAAGGTCAGCATGGCTCTTTCCAGAAGCTGCAGGTGGCTTAACAGAGCTGAAGAGGAACATCTCTGGGGAAAAAAGGGTCAGGGCTCCTCTGTGAGATGATTAGTTCCAGGGCCTGGCTCGCACCCACTAAAGGTGGCCAGGGGACAGAACTGGGAAGTCCAGGCTGGAGCACCAGGGTCCTATATAGATTCCTGCTGCCTGGAGATTTGTACAGGTCCTCTCTCTCCCAGAAACAGTTTTCCAGGTAGGGTATGTATACTTCCGTGGTGAAGAATGCAAAGCTAGATGTTAAGTATTGTGAGGAACTCTGTAGTCAGCGTGCCAGGAGCTGAAATCCATCTTCTTACTTAATACTAATACTGCATAGCCTTAAGCAAATTACTGAACTTCTCTGAACTCTTCTGTTTTCTCATCCATAAAATGAGGGTCAGAACTGTAGCTAGTTCCCATAGGGTATTTGTGAAAATAAATGAGATAGTGTGGTAGCTCAGAAGTTTGATAATCATCTTGGAAGTGGAGGGTCTGGGGCAGTCTGGCCTGGCTCCCTAGGGCATCTGTCCTCAAGGGAAGCTACCCATGAGGCAGATTCTAGGACACCTGGCTAAGCCCAGGGACATAATAAAGGCACATTAGATTAATGACAGATAAACAATGAATTCTATAAGCCTTCTTACAAGTTACGAGAAAGGAAGGTCCAGCCAGGAGAAGTGAGGGAGCAGAGCTGAAAACAGAACTTGGATCCACAGGTATCAGCTTGCTCTGACCCCACCCTGAAGATCTTACCTGAAATTAAAAAGCCACTGTAGTTTCTGACAAGAAGTGTGACACTGAGAGCCCATGTCAGGCCATTCCCCATCCGTAGGCCCCACCATCCTTGCCCCAGCTCCTGCTGGTGGCAGCATGCTATTTACCCACACTGTCACTCCACCTCCACCCTGGGGCATGGAGCTTGAGATAGGCTAGGGGAAACCACCTAACAGGGAAACTCCAATATTCTCCTGGCCCTGGGGCCAAGAGACCCAAAACCAGAGAAAACATCTGCCTGCCTCAGGCCATCCTCTTATTAATGGGCACAATACAACAATAAATTCAGCTTCTGGACAGACAGGAGGAAGTAAGAAACAGCAATCAGAAAACTTCCTCTTTAAGTGGCCTAGTCTCAAAGGAAAACAGTAAGGTAAAAAAAAATTGGGCCCAGTGACCATGCCATTATTCACTCCTTTCCATCTCTTTCCCAGACTACTGTAGAAGTCTCCAAGGGATCTATCTCCCTGCCCTCCATGCCAGTCCATTCTGCATAGCACCAAGTAACTCTCAAGCAGAAATGCTCTCTCTCTCAATGCTTTCGAACAGGATCCTAAGTGGGCCTCCCGAGGCCGCTTGATTCTGAGTTTTTGGGCCCCTCACCTTTTTTTTTTTTTTTTTTTTTTGGAATTTATCTATTCATGAGAGACACAGAGAAAGGCAGAGACATAGGCAGAGGAAGAAGAAGCAGCAAGCTTCCTAAGGGGAGCCCAATGTGGGACTCGATCCCAGGACCCCAGGATCACGACCTGAGCCAAAGGCAGACACTCAACCACCGAGCCACCCAGTTGTCCCTGGACCCCTCACCTCTTATCCATCCACACAGGCCTCTTGGTACGTTCCTTGCAGAATTCTGAACTCATTAACATAACACGTAGTACTTGCTGTTCCTCCAGGCAAGAATGCTCACCACCATGCTTCTTTCTCATCAATCTCATCTCGGCTCATCCTGAGATACCTTCCCTGACAGTATCTGAAGTTGTCCCCAGCCACATATCCCCACTACTCTAGCACTGACTTTGTTTCTCTCACAGCACTTACCACTATAAGCAGCTGCCATGTAGTATTAAAGATGGCTGCAAACTGCAATCCTCTCATTGAAAGGCAGGGCCCATGATCCCTTCCCTTCATTCTCAGCAGACTCTGTGCCCTCTATCATCACACCATGCTATAAGTGATGTTGTGCTAGTGCTCAGGCCCAGGACCTTAGTATATTGACAGCATCTACTTCCTGTCTCTTGGAAAAAACTCTGGGAGCACTAAGCCACTCACAGTAAGTCCTACTACTCTGAAACTACCAGATTGGAGAGGGTACCTGAGGGCACTCTAGTTCAGCTGAACTCAGCCTTCCAGCCATCCCTGCCAAGGTACCAAAAATACGAGTGAAACTTGGTGGGCCCTCCAGACCTCTATCATTGCCATATAGAAAAGAAATCACCTGGCTGAGACCTGTCCTAATCCTGACCCACACACGAATCAGTGAACAAAATGTTTTTTTTTTTTTAAATCTTACTCTAAGTTTGGGGTGATTGGTTAGGCAGCAATAGATAGCAAGAACTACCTTGTTGGTTTACTGTGTCTCCCCACTAGAATGCCAACTACAAGGGCAGCTCCCTTGTCTTGTTCCCAGCAGTATTCCCACAGTCTCATACTTAGGTTTCTCAAATGTGTTGAATGATTTTCACTTTGGTGGTAGCCAAGTTAGTTCCTTTCGTACAAACAAGGGTTAGGCTCAAGCCCTTGTGCTCTTGATTAGCCTGAGTCTGAATAGTTTCTTGAGATGGGTCAGCTTCCCTTCCACTGAGCTGGTCAATACTTTGACCCTGGACTCCACAAGACATAGGTTCTAAATCTGAGAGCCAGAAGCGGAGGGGTGGTCTCAACGCAACCCAGTGTAACCACGTACAGGATGGCAGAATCTTCTCAATGACATTTTCATCAATAGATGAGCCACTAGTTTACACACTGAGACGGGTACCCATAACCTTTTGGGGCAGCTCATCTTAGCCCAGCATTTTCCAAAGGCCTAAGGCAGAAAGAATGTCTCATGCCTTGGTAGAAGAATCCCAAAGCCTTGGCCAACCTCTCAGATATAACACTAAAGCTAGTCCAACCAGGTGGGGGAAAACAATTCCCTCTAAATGAAATTTTTCTCAACACACTGCAGTCTTCATCTCCAATTTGATACACCAAACTTAACCCTAGCAGGAAAGAACCTTGAAAGACTTTCTGGTTTACCCACTTTCATTTAGAGAAGAGGAAAAGGAAGTCTAAGCAAGCTCAGTAAGTCGCCCTAAATGTCTTAGCAAGTGAACCAAACAGCTAAGACTAGAGGGCTGGTCTCTAGTTTCCTGCCCAGAGTTCTCTGTCCTAGCCCTAGTACAGGGCTCACACCAACAATGGTAGGAGGAACAAGCCTGCCTTGAGGAAGTTTCTCTCCAGTGTCTCTACCCCTAGAGAGAACTCAATGCTCCAAAGACACGGACCTACTCAGGATTTTTTCCCTTTTTGTCTGAGAACTAGTAATACCTGTCCTACTCACTCTCCCATCTATGGTGTTTGAGCTGGAAGGGGCCTTAGAGATTGAGATCAAAGATGCCATACCCATTTTACAGACGTGGGAGGGGAGTGAAGTCTCAATGGGACCTAACATAAGCCAGTTTCCCCATCTCTTAGCTCTCACACAGCTCTGGGGCCTAAGGCCACAATGCCTAGTGGTGTCCAGTCTAGTCTCCCCATAGGGAAGGAATCCCTTCTAGGGGCTCCAATTCCTGCCACAGACCTTAAAGTCCCCCCCCCCTCCCCTAACTCTTCCCATAAGGATGCTCCTCAGCTTGCAGGCTGGACAGACTGCTATTCTCTCTTTGTATGATCAAACATACAAAGTCTGGGCCCACGGGACACATGCTGGTGTCCAAGTCTAACGTGAGGTAGGTACTGCCACTGGACAGCACTCATAAAGGAAGAGATTCAGCAAGGCCAGCTCCTCTCATTTTTTTCTGTAACAGTTTTACTGATATCATTCACATATCATGCTATTCATCCAAAATATAAAATTTAAAGTTTTGTTTGTTTTTGCATATTCATACTGAGTCTGTTCTCTTAGAGAGAAGCTGCAAATTTCAAGGTTTCCAGATAAATTTTCGTGGAAGGGGGGAGTGGGCGCTTGGGTAGGTCAATTGGTTGGGCATCTGACTCTTGATTTCAGCTCAGGCTCAGGCCATGATCTCAGGGTTGTGGGATCGGGCCTCATGTCAGGCTTTGTGTTCAGCATGGAACCGACTGGTCCCAGTCCCTCTGTTCTTCCCCCCACTTTCATACACGCACTCCCTCTAAAATAGATGAATAAAATCTTGAAAACAAAAAAACCTGTCAGTTGGCTGGAACGGACCTGAGGATGTAAGGTGAGAGATGCCAATTTTGACTTCTGCCTTTCAGGATGTAAGCCCCATCATGACAGCCCCTAAATTACCTACCCCCGCATTTCAGGGCCTGACACCTACAAGTACTCAAGAATTTCTGAATGAGGGGCACCTGGGTGGCTCAGTGGTTGAGCATCTGCCTTTGGCTCGGGTCCCCAGGATCAAGTCCGCCATCAGGCTCCTTGTAGGGAGTCTGCTTCTCCCTCTGCCTATGTCTCTGCCTCTCTCTGTAGGTCTCTCATGAATAAATAAAATCTTAAAAAAAAAAAAAAAAAAGAAGAATTTCTGAACAAATCTGGGCAAATACTTTTGCAAATCTGCAGCTGCACACCCGTATAGCAAATCACCATCCAACCTGTTTAAAATATTATTACCACATCAAGAAACTCAGTGCACCTCACGAGCAGCTGAATCTATTTGGGGGCACTGTTGAAAGTTTTTTCTTGACCCTCTATCCCCCATTTGCTCTCAGAGCTTTACCCATAGGGACACAGGAAGGAGGTCTATTCAAACTGTATTTCAGAACAGCCAGCATTTCCACCCACCCCAAGCTTTGATTCTTTGGGCAAAATAATTCTAGTTCCTTCAACCATTCCCTCCTCACAGAAAGGTGCATGCATCTCAGCAAGCTACCTCCTCTGTGTGTTCCTAATTTCCTGTCTCCCTCCCACATTCTCTAGCAGCAGCGTCTGGCTCCCCACACCCAAGAACCTTGCTCTCACCACGTCCAAACTCTACCCCTACATTCAGCACCACTTTGGGGAAAACCTAAGCCAGGCTATTCCATGCACATAATCAATACCTCTTCCTCAAGCTGCTGTTAATGCATACATTTAAAACCGGAAAAGCAGAGACCTCCACTCCCCCAAACAAACCCAAAGCTGGAGAAAGACATCAAAGACGGAATAAGAGCATTTCACTTCAAGGCACCCGAGCCTAGTGCATTCCTAAGCACCACACTCTAGGCCTCTTGCTGCAGAATTATAGCCCCCAGCGACTCCTTATGCACCCCTCTACTGTACAGTTCCCTGACAGCACATGACTAAACAGAAGGGATCAAGGGGCAGAGGATCCAGGAAGACAGAGAAAGGCTGGCTTTGGCACCTGACCTCTGTTAACAAATGAAGACATGGGTCAAAACCAAGTCCTCAATACTCTCAGAACTATCACTTCTTACTGTTTGCCATGCTCCGGCTGAGTTCTCATGTTCATCTACCTCATTTTCAACAAGGATTCCAACGCCTGACTACTCTAGATATAATTCCATTTACTGAAGCCTGTAAGTTACCAACCTGTCCAAGGGCACTCAGTTGCTAAGTGGCTGGGGCTAACTCAAACTATGCCCGACTGACTCCAAAGTCCCTGTTCAATTACCCCATTCTACTTCTTCCTCCAGAGGTGGAGTGCAAACAGAACTGAAGTAGAAGGCAAGAGGACTGGGTTCAAGTCTCAGCCTCTCTTTGAACTGTGATCTTGAGCAACTATTTCCTTTCTAGGTCTGAAGTACGTAACCTATGATCAAGGGGCTTAGAGTCAATGACCCCTATGGTCCCTTCCAGCTCAAAATACTCCTTCCTCTCAAAAAGAAGGAAGAGGCACCTGGGTGGCACAGTAGGCCAAGTGCCCACTTTTGGTTTCAGCTCAGGTCATGATCTCAGGCTTGTGGGATCAAACCCAAGGCAGCTCCACACTTAAGACTCAAACTCTCTGCTCCTCCCCTACCTCCTCTCCAAATCAATCAATCAATCAATCAATCAATCAATCAATCAAAAGAAGAAGGGAAAGGAAACCCCAGCCTGAGAGCACAGTAGTTGGGAACTGGGCCGGGGGAGCCGGATTATAGCCCCACATTCTCAGGGACTCACTATAGCAGTTTACCCGTGGGCAAAAGCAGAGCCATTACTCTCAGCACAAGTATAAAACCCAAGTATAAAATCCACTGAATTAAGCACAAGTATAAAACCAACTGAATTAAGCTGAGGGGAGGTGGCTCTGATGGAAGGAAACCTTGGGCACATGGCTGGCTATCTGTGGAAAAGCCCAAAGGGCCAAGCTGCAAAGTGGCTTATAGCAGGCAGCCTGTGAGTCTCAAAGTCCTGCCACATGGGTGCCTCCCCTATTAGAAGTGAGAGTTGCCATGCCAGTCCACCTGTAAGCCTGTCCCCTGCTACTACTTCCAGGACTTCCTCCTCTTCATGCCTATGCTGCTACATCTGGGTGAAGGAGGCTGGTGGCTCTAAGCTCAAGCATGAGCTCAGTCAGCCTCGGCCAGTCCGTCAGGAACCCTACTTCTTCCAGCAACTGAGATGCATTCCAGCTAATGTGGCCTTCTGAAAGGTCAGAGAAATCTCATAAACTGGAGCTGCTCCCTATGCCTAAAGGATGACAGCTGATAATGGCCCAACACTTCAGGAATGACTTGGAAGTCTGCTCCCTTTTGTAATCTGGGAACCTTGCCCCAAAGGATCAGACAGGAAACCCCAAACTATCTACTTTTAAGATGTTCTCATGTGGCCAAAGTAATTTTTCAAAAGAAAAAATCTGACCATGCCACTCTCTCATTTAAAATCTTTTATGGCTTCTCACTGCTGTCCAGTTAAAATCATGATCTTTCTAAGTCATCTACACTATAGCCACAGGGAATTTACTCAATTCCCTGAACCCCTAGGGCCTTTGCTCCACCAAGAATGAGCTTTCTTTTCAGACTTTTTCTCAAAAGACTCTTACCCATCCTTCCCATTTCAAGTGATTTGTTACCCATTGCTTCCTCCACAAAGAATTCTCTGACCTAGGATTGAGTTGGATGCCTTTGATACACTCCTAGAGAACCCCATCCCTTTCTTATATGGTACCTTCCATAATGGACTGAGTGCATGTATTCCTTCCCAACACAGACTTTTGTTATCTACCGTGGCATTTTCTTTCTTTTTCTTAAAGAAACGATTTTATTCATGTATTTCATAAAAGACAGAGAGAGAGAGAGGCAGAGACATAAGCAGAGGGAGAAGCAGGATCCCCATGGTAAGCCCTATGTGGGATTCAACCCCTGGACTCCAGGATCACGTCCTTAGCTGAAGGCAGACGCTCAACCACTGAGCCACCCAGGCATCTCTACTGTGGTATTTTCTATGCCAAACTCACAATGTGCTGCGTGATGCTGTCAAAGTAAGAGATTCACCCATTCATTCATTAATTAAATGTTCACTGAACCACCTACTATGTGCCAGGCATATTGTAGATGCTGGGGATACAGCAGTAGCCAAATACTGAAGTCCCTGACTCAATGGTGATAAGAACTAAGAAGAAAAATGAAGGAGGCAGGTGGGATGGGGATACAGAGTACGGGATGGAGTCTTGCAATTTTATAGAGGGTGGTCTAGGGAGGCCTCTCCATCACAGTGTTCTTTAACAGGAACTTGAAGAATGTGACAGTGTGAGCCATGTGGCTATCTGAGGAAAGAGCATTCCAGAACCCAAACTCTGAAACAGAGTATACAACATACTCTAGGAGAGGCCAAGACCAATGTTGCTGGATGAGAAAAGCAGCGAAAGAGGTTAGAGCTTGGGGGGAATGGGTGGTATAGGGAGCCATACCAAGTGTAGATTACAGAATACTCTAAGGATTTGGGATTTTATTCCATGATGAGAGATCTTGAGGCAAGAGTGACAGGAGATCAGGTAGGAGCTGCTTCAGCAATCTGGATGAGAAGTAACCGTCTGTGGATTAGGCTGGTAAAAGAGGAGGTGGTAAAAACTGTCTAACTTTGTATCCAGTTTTTAGGAACCAAAATGATGTACTGGTAAATTATACATGAGGTAACAAGGATGACCCCAAGACTCTTAGTCCAAGCAATTAGAAGAGTAGTTGCTTACTAATTTCTGAGTCTCATTTTCCTCATCTTTGAAGCAGGGATAAAAAGACTACTCACTTAGCAGATTATATGGGCTAGAACACAGCAGGCACCCAGTAAGTGGTAACTATGGTATCACTATTAACTTATCTTGGGATCACCAGGAACTTAAATAAACTGGTGCATGTGAAAATGAGAGGAAAAACCATACAGAGCCCAGGTGGATCATTTATCCAGATGGCTCCTGGCCACAGTGGGACTTCAGCTTCCCCCAAGCAGCTTGCAACTTCATTTTAAAGCAGAGAAAAGGCTACTTTGAGTTACTGGAAAGCATGTCTGGAGGGTCAGGTGGTTATCACAAGTATGGACAATTATTACAAAGTGCCCTATAAACACCTTCTCCAATGGATGGGGTCATCTGAGTTTACTAATAGTATCTCATATTGAGATGGAGAAGCCCCTCACTACACAGGACAGATTTATATGGCTGGCTTTACAAAATTCATCAATAAAGGCCCATACTCCTCACATTCCACACCTACAGCTTTGCCAGTACAAAGGTGCAGCCAAAAGAAAGGTGCCACGTCAAGACTGTCCCCATGATTCTCAGAAAATCCCTCAGGGAGACATCCTAGGCTATCTGCCACAAGAAGTTGGCCAAATGGTTCTGGTAACTTCTGCAAATAGCGCTACTTGAAAATTAAGCTAACTCCTGATTATCCACCCTCATTTTAGAAAGTCATGAATAACCTGCCAGAAGGGGTCATTGAAACTACATATATCTGGCTTTGGAATGCATCTTCTGGAACATAAACCACTTATACCTGTGTGGGACATTTTAACTAATGAACGGTGCTACCTCATACTCACATTAATTTGATCCTCAAAACAACCTCAACATAGGGATTACTCCCATTCATAACTAAGAAAAAAGAGGTTAGCAAGCAAAGTCACCATGTGAGAGCAGAAGAGGTACTCTGCCAATGTTCTGATTCAAATCCTATCACCACCTATCGCTCTGCTCCCTCACCCTGCTCTTTCCTATGCTTTTATTAGGCAGGTTTTAAAACTTACTTCCTTTCATGAACCCCCAGCAAGGTAAGGCCATCCTCTCTCCTGACCACTCCCCACCAGGTAACTCTGGACCAGCCAGGGGTGTTTGTGAACCCAGAGTGAGGCACCTGTGAGCCCTCTGGAAGCCCCAACACCCTAATTACCCCCTTTGTAAGCTTGTCTTGGATTTTGCAAACAGGGGCACTCCCATCTGCCAAGCTCTCCATTTTAAAGAGGTTTCTGTGGTTTCAGGCCTGCTCCTCCTCCTCTCTCCGCCCGCCTCCCTTTGGGAGGGAATGAGTGCTGAGTAACAGCTCTAAAATGCTTACTCTAGCCTAGGTCCCACTGCAGACAGGGGGGTGGGTCGGCCAAGAGACTCTACCTCTCAGGAGGTTCAGGGTTTCAGACTGCAGAGACCATCCTATACCTCCCTAGTCCCCCAGCCTGTACCTCAGCCCTAATAGGCATACTTCTCTCTCCCAAGCAGGCACTTACTTCCCAGGGAAGTATAAAAAACTCCCCACCCAAAGTTGAGGGGGTTGCCAGCCTCCCCCATCTCCCCCTTAGGGGGTCCTAATTGTGTGCTTTCCTTAGAAGAGGAGAAACTAATTTGAACTGCAAGAAAACAGCTTTAAATTCTCATTTATGGAGGCTAACCTAGCAGTTCTTAGCCAAGGGTACACAATATAAACAGTAATGGAGCTCATCGCTCCTGACAAGTAATTCCTTACAATGATTTAAAGGGATCAGATTTCCTCAGTTGTCACCAAAACGTCTTCTTGAAACTGGTTCAAATCAGGATTCACACAAGATCCACACAATGCACTTTGACTGATGTCTCAACTCTCTTAAAAACTCATTTATTGATAATTTGTCCCACAGAACCTCTCACATTCAGAAACTAAAGGACTGCTACCTCATGGTCTATCAACTTGTTCCTCTATACCAACAGATCTAGGGCTCTATTAGGTTTGGGTTCAATTCTTTGGGGGGCTGGAGTGGGGGGGCAGTTTTCACAGGCAACGCTGTGTACTTTCTATCTAGGCGCCTCAAGGTGCATAATGTCTACTTGCTCCATAGTGTCTGATAGCACCTCAAGTGATCTGCCTAGGTTCCTAAAGCCAGAAGTCTCTCTAGGCTATCACAAAACTTGGATTCAAAACTGAGTTCTTAACGGCTGTGGCCAATAGGAAAAAGAAAAAAACATATAAAAAACTCTGTTTTGGTTTCTTTCTTTTGTGTGGGGGAGTGGGGCGGGGCTATTGAAAAACTTTTTTTTTCGATACCAAAAATACTCTGAACACATTTAGAGTTAATCTGATTCCCTCATTTTCAGATGAAGAAACAGAGGCAGAGGAAGCATGGGGACCACAACGCTGGTCACCAACAGAATCAAAAGTGGAATGAACATGCTTAATAACGGTGGTCATTTATTGTAAAAATTTTTAAATAGCAATCATTGGATAGGTAGCACTTATTAGAGTGGTCTGTGCCTGGCACTCTGCTAAGGGCTTCATAAACATTACCTTCTTTAATTCTCACAACCCTTGCAACAGTAACTCATTATTCTCCTTTAGGGATGAGAAAATGGTGGCTCAGAGAGGCTGAGTAATTCACCCAAGATCGCACAGCAAGTTAGAAGCAAAGCTCAATATATACAAATATTAAATCATTAGTTGCCAATCTGAAACTAATAATCAATTATACCTCAAAAAAAAAAAAAGGGCAGCAGTAGCAGCAAAAGAAACAAAGCTGGGACTCAAAATTGCAGACTGTAGGATTCTATAGCAGAGCTCCTGCTTCCCACTTCTCATGGTGGGGAAGAAGAGGCCAGGGTCTGAAGTAGCTCTGATGCTATACTGAAAACTGATACCCCAGATCCACACAGATGACCCACCCTCGTGCAACTAGGAGGAACCTGGGAAAGGGCCTAACCCTAGTTAGAAAAGTAGAGAAAGAGAGTAGAGGTTTGTTGTTTGGGGCCAGCTGGGTGGAGTGGAGGATCCCTGGGGTTGCCCTGGGTTAGCTGGGATTATAACTCTATTTTGTGCCATCAGTCAGCTGCACTTCAAAGGAACACACACAAAACATAAATACTCAAGTCTGAGACCCCGCCGGACTTCTCCTTAAAGTCAAGAAGACTATACATACCAAGCTTACTTTTCTTATTACGTGAAGTTAGAGGTCCCATGCAGCCAACCCACTGACTCCCCTGCTGGGGTGGGCAGCTTGTGGTGATGACATTCTCAGGTCTCAACCCACTGCACGTGCACTGGCCACACAAACTTTTAGCTCAGCCACGGCCGTTCCCCACAGCCCTTGAGAGTACACGTGCACTCTACCAAAAGTAGTTTTTATGAAACGCAAATAAACAAATTAAAAAATATTTTTAAAACAGTCATCACACCACATTCCGAAGCAAAAATAGCCAATTCCTTGGGTCAGCAACCTTTAAGATTATCCACAATATGTCCTTCCTGTCTGGGGTAAGGAGAACTCCATTTTGAGGAGATGGATCCCATATATTTCATGGAATACTGACAATCCCAGAAAAGGAAAAGTACTGCATATCCTCCACCACCAACCCCATCTTACAGGTGGAGAAGATGGCAACCCAGGAAAAGTCCTGGAAAGCCCTACAGTCTCCCAGACATGGTATAACAGCTACTACATGTCAAGCATTGGGATATCACCACAGTGAATGCTGACAACAACCCTATGAAGCAGATAAATCTTAATTTACTCCCTATTAGACAAATGGTTAAGTTACTTGCCCAAGGAGGCACAGCCAGCAAGTGGGAGAGCTGGCATTTGAGCGAATACTGTTTTAACCCCAGAACCTTTGCAGTGTATCGTTTCTCACCCTGCTTCTCTCATACTCAGTAGTTGTGGCTAGAATAAGGGAAAAAAAATTAAAGGTCTTCAAAATATTCTAGGAGAACGTAAGCCCTGACTTAAGAATGGGGGGTGGGGGGGAGATACTGGAAAACATCTTTTATTACTAGTTACTGCATGTGTCCCTTAAAGCACTAAAACACTAGCATCCGAGCCAAAAGGAGGGCTAAAAATAGGCATTTGCAGCAAGCTCTGGAAAGCTTTTAGCTTGCTTATGAGGCACTCATTTCTGTGGACTCCCAAAAACATATGCATCACAGAACACAAAAATTCCCAAGACCACACTGCCACTCCATTGGTGTCACATTTAAACTTGTCTAAGTTGCAAATAAAATCAGGACTTGAAAAACTGCCTTAGCAGTCGATGTAGACTCTCCAAAGAAAGGGCCACCAACTAACCTTACCAGACAGAGAGTTCAATCACAAAATTCTCCCTCAAAAAGCATCCAGGCCCTAATAACAGGCTTAAGCAAAGCAGCTACCGGATTAATTGAGAGTTAAGTCTGTCAAAGACTAGTCCAAAGGTTCAAAAACCAACGAGCAGACTAGACGCTTTCTTGCCTTAAGACTCCTGAAAAACAAAAACAGAGCAAAACTACTAGGCTCAGAATTTTGCTTTGGGCACTTAAAGCAAGTTGGCTTCTCCACTCCAGGGAAAGGCGAGATGCCAGCCAAGCTGTCTTCTTCCCACGATCAATAACCCCAGTGACGCACCCTATCAAGGGTGCACTGCACTTGCACAAAATGCCAGCTCAGGCACCCAATACCACCTGATGTCACGGCTGATTTAAAACCCACAAGGCAGGTTCACCATTAGCTAAGCAGCAGCAGCAGCCAGGGTGAGTAGCCCCATTTAAACTTCTGAGGAGTGCTCTCTCCTGGGGATGATTATACCCCTTTGAGTTTAAAGACGGGGGAAGGACCAAAGAGTGTTTTAAAGTTGATTTCCCTCCCTCTGTGGGTGGATCAGGAGGGATACGCAAGAAAATGGAGGTTTCGGCACTGCCCTTTGCATAAGAGGGTTCTGGAAGGCAAAGGGGGGAAGGGGAGAGGGCAGAAGGAAGAGAGAACACGGTCTGAGGTATCATTAGTAAACGTCAATGTCCCCTCCTCCAAATGAAGCAACCTTCAAAGAAATAAAAATTGCAACATGCTATTTTCAGAATTGGCTGTTCTGGTTTCCCTAGGACTACGAGTAGATTCTAATCCCCACCTCGAATGCGAAGGCCTTCATCAGCTCCCTCTTCAACCTCCACCAGTCCCCCTCGGCCAGCGGCTGCAGAAGGGGAGGAGTTCGGCCCCGCAGGCCCCCCGCTGTAGCCACAGGCCGGTTTCGCTCCGGATCCACTTCCAAAGGGAAGCCGAGCGCGCCCCCCGCCCAAGCCGGCCACCGAGGCCCGGCCGGCCTCCGGGTTCCGCACCGCCTTCCCCCGCCCGCCCGCCCCCGCGCTGACACGGCTCCGCGGCGATCTCCGAGGGCCCGGGGCCGCAGAGGCAGGGCGCGGGCAGCGCGGCGGCGGTCACATGCCGCTGCCCGCGCGGGGAGGCACCACGCTGTCCCGGCTGCGGAGGAATGCCGGGAAGGGGGGCCGCGCACACGCACCCCCGCGGCCCCCGCACACGCACCCCCCGCGCCGCCGCCGCCGCCGCCCGCACCCGCCTTCCACCCCGAACGCACAGGCCCAGCGGCCGCGAGCAGCCCGCGGGCCGGCGGCGCGGCGCATGGCGCCCAACTGTCACCCGCCCGCCCGGCGCGGCCACTCCCTCCCCCGCCGCCGCACGCCCCTCGGCGCGCCGCGTGCCCCCGGCCTCGCCGCCCATTTTCCGCCTCCCCCCGAGCGGGTCCCCCGCACGCCCGCCGCCCGGCCCCCGCTCGAGGCGGAAGGTCCCCGGGGCCGGGAAGGGAAACCACCGAACCCAGTGACACGTTGGGTTTCCTCTCCTCCTCCCCGTCCCCGTCCCCGACCCCTCGACCCGCCGCCCAAGGCGATCCTACCGCCTACGACCAGCCACCACACAACAAAACTTGCTAACTTTCCGAGCCCGAATCCGTGCGGCCGGTGCGAACGCCTCGCCGGAGCTCCGCCGCCCCTGACATATGCTCCTCAAACATTCACAACATGGGGCCGATCGCGGCGCTCCCGGGACGCGAGCGCGGGGCGGGGCGGGGCGGGCGGGCGGGCGGGCAGGGGGGCTTCCCGGGGAGGGTCCGGCCGGGCACCGTCCCCGACACCCACTCGCCGGGCCGGGGGGCCCGCACTGCCGCCCGCGCCCGCCGTCCCCCGGCCGGGTAGGCCCGCGCCACGCCGTTGCCCGCCGGCCGCCGAGGCCCGGGCGCTGGCCGCGGGCTCCCGGAGGCCGGGCCCCGGCGGGGCGGCTTCCCGAGCGAGCCGGGGGACGGGGCGCGGCGGCCCAGTTTAAACGGGAGGCAATGAAAAAGGAAGGAGAGAAAAAGGCCCGAGTCACGACGGCCGGCGGCGGACCCCCGGGCCCTCAAGGCCGCTGGGGGAGGGGACGCCCTCCTCCCCGGAAGAGGTCCCGGCCCGGGCGGCGAGCAGGCGGACCCACCTGGAGGGGACTGTCCGTTCACCGCGGCCAGCGCCGGCGGCAGCGCGTTCTTAGTCCACGGGTTCACCTTGGGCGGAGGCGCCTCCACGAAGTCCCGGCGCCCGGCGGCCGCCGCTCCGCCGGCGCCCAGCTCGCCGCCGCCCTCCTCCCCGTCGCTGACCGCCAGGCCCTCGGCGCCGGGCGGCGGCGGCGGCGGCGGCGGCCGCGGGCTCTCGCGCTCCGGCGGCCCGGTGCCCTCCTTGTGCGGCTTGGCGCAGAGCGGCCGCGGTCTCCGGGCGCCGCCGTCCGGCTCCCCCCCTCCGACGTCGTTCGCCCCGGGCTCGCCCTTGCCCTCGGCAGGCGGCGGCGGCGGCGGCTTCTTCCTCACCAGACCCCCGTGCTCTTCGGCCTGCAAGAGCGGGGCGCCCCCCGGCAGCAGCGGCTCCACCTGAGTGGCCATCTGCGCGCCCGCCCCCCCGGAGAAGCCGCCTCCCCCGCCGCGAACTTGGCTCTCAGGGCACCCGCGACGCCTTCCTCCGGGCCGCCGGGCCCCAGTCCCTGCGGAGAAGGGCCGGGGCTCCCGCTAGGCGCGGCTCCCCTCGCGGTCGGAGGCAGCCGCCGTGGGTCCGAGGCCCGCTGGCGGGCGGGGGGGGGAGGAAGGCCCCCCACTCTGCGGTCCAGGCCTCCTCGGCGCGCGGCCCCCCCCGCCCGTTCCTCGCTAGGCGCCCCCACCCCGAGCCCGGCAGGCTTCTCGTCCCGTCCCTCCCTCCCCCCCGCCGCCGGGGCGGCCCGGGCTTCCCGGCTCGGGGGCTGCAGCAATATGGACGGACGGGGGAGAGGCGCGGCGAGCCGAGGCGACCACGCGATCCGCGGCAGGCGGCGGGCGGGCGCGCGCCTCGCGACGCGGCGGGCGAGGGGAGGGGACGGCGCGGCGGGGGCGCGCCCGCCGAGGCCGGCCCTGGGCGGCGGGCGGCGGGCGGCGGGCGGGCGGCGG
Organism: Canis aureus; assembly: GCF_053574225.1. Taxonomy (NCBI): domain Eukaryota; kingdom Metazoa; phylum Chordata; class Mammalia; order Carnivora; family Canidae; genus Canis; species Canis aureus. The sequence continues at coordinate 56,887,011 of NC_135614.1, forward strand.
GCGGGCGGAGGCGGCGGGAGCGCGCGCGCACGGCCCCGCGGCCCCGCCCCCGCCCCCCGCCCCGCCCCGCCCCTCGCCTCCGAGGCCTCGGAGCGCCTCCCGGGCTGGGGGGTGAGGGGTGCTCCGACCGGACGGGGGCGAGCACGTGCCTGATGCAATTCGGGAGGGAGGGCGACGGGGGGGCGGGCGGAGAGCGGGGTGGGGGAAGGGGGGAGGTGTCTTAAAGGGCCCGCGCGTCGGAGCGCCCGCAGGTGGAGCACATGGGAACGGGCCACGCGGCCGAGCGGGCCTGCTCGCGCTCTCCAGGCTGGCTGCGCCCGACTCGGGAGTCGGAGCCATTAACGTCACCCCTGACTTACAGGGCGAAGGAGAGGGGTCCCTATCCACCTCGAGGACGCGCCGACGCTGCCGGCTCCCCGGCGCTCCGCGGGCCTGGCCCCTCCGGGGCCCCGCCTGGGTGACCTTGGGCGAGCCGCCCTCACCTCCGCGGGCCGCGCCGGGCTCCTCCCCGCGGGCCCTGGCCTGGACACTGCCCGCAGTCGGGTTCGACGCCCGGCCCGAAGGCAAGCCCTTAACCCTTGGGGACAAGGGTGCCTACAAAGTGGGGACGGAATTACCAACAGCCCCCCACCCCCCACCCGGCCAAGCCCCTGAAACCCAGTATTTATAAGGCAGGAAACGTCTTTTCTTTCAAGTGAATTTCGCTTTTCCTAAAGAATTGCTTTGGGCGGAGTTAAACCAGGGCTGGATTGGGACTCAGAGATCTGAGATTTTTATCCTGGCCCTGCCCCTTACAAACTATGCACCAGGTATCTCTCTCCTCCGTGGGCCTCAGTTTCTCTATCGTAAAATGAACCAGTGGTGTAGGACAGTGATTTCAAACTTCAGTGCACATTCAATAAATATTTACTAACCGCATAGGGTGGGGGCCTGCAGGGTTCTAGGAAACGGGGTTTGGCAATCAATCAGGCTAGCAAGTTCTCTGTCCTCACGGAATTTACACTCTAAGGTGGAGAAAGACCATAAACGAGGTGATAAACAAGTGCTTGTGTAGTATCTATGAAGACAGTAACTACTACAGTGGTAGGTTAGACTCGAGCAGCTCCTTTAGTATGGATGATGAAGGAAAACTTTGAATACAGATTCCAAATGTTTTAGAATTAAGTATGCCTGGTACAGGACCTAGAAAGTGTCTAAGAACCCCCGCCCCCCCCCCCCCCTTGGGTGCTTACCCATCAGATGGTCCTACAATTCACTGGGAGAATTCCTGGCCTCTTTGGCTGTGATCCTGCTTGCTCAAGACATAACAGCCTGGGATGTCGGCCATCTCCAAAGGCAAGGATCAGAACACAGGACCTGCTGGATACCGGAGGAGGCTTATGGTAAGCCTCTTGAAACTGCCCGGGAAACGAAGATGGTTGTAGGGTGGTTGTAACCATGACTACTGAGAACAGGCACTGTTGGGGACAGCCAGGCAATGTGATGTCTAGTCCCAGCTCTTCGATAACTTGCAACTCAGCCTCTACACCTTGGTGAGCATCCCTCTCTTCCCCTGGATACCATTTCCTGGTGGTGAAATGGGGGTAAATTATGCCTGACTTGCTTCTACCCTCTCAACTTTTGTGAGGAGTCAAGTGAGACATTGTTTGTCAAAATGCTGTGTAAATTGTAGAGACTGAGGCCAGTGCTTCAAAAGAGGTCCCGAGAAAGGTAATGATTACGGGAATCTCCATGAATTTTAGCAAGATTCTTCATAACCGCATTGTATGTGCTCTTAATCAGAAGGTACATTATTGCACCTTGCCACTCAAATGCACTACTTTTTATCCTACTTACTGATAAGTATTTCCTATAAGTTATTCACACTAGATCCTCTCTGAACTCTCCTAATAGGAGACGTCATGGTCATTGTTGGTCATTCTTTTCCATATTCCTGTAATTGGAGGTAGAAGCTAGAGGTACCCCCCTGCAACTTGTGAGGGGACCAGGAACTCCATGTGGACGAGTTACCTATACACACTGCCCAGCAGTCAAGCACCTCTAAGCCTGCTGTTTGGAGGTTGGAGGGGCCGTGGGATCTGCATACCCTGTTCCTGCTCTGTCCCAGAAAGAGGCTTCTAAACACCAGTGTGCCATTTTACAGATGGGCAAACAGGCCAGAGACAGTAAAGTAAAAGACTACAACTTAAACTGAGGCTCTCATCACTGGAAAAAGGAATCTTAACAATTACTCAATTTCCTTGTTTTGCAGATGAGAACAGTGAGGTTCAGAGAAGTGAAGTTACTTAACCAAGGTCACACAGCTAGTTCAGGGCAGAACCAGGTCTCACACCTGAATTTCTTGATCCTAAATCCAGTAGCTTTTTCTACATTAAATGATGCAATTGGGATTTGAGTTCAGGTCTTTAAAATTCCTGACCCACTGTGGCATTATATACTCAGTTCTAAATATTAATAATGACCAAAAACAATTAAGAGTAGCTACTTTTATTGAGTAGCTACTGTGTGCTAGGTTCTATGAGAAATACTTGATATTCATTATCTCATTGAATTCTCACAATAGCCCAATGAGATAGATATTAATTCTTGCCACAAATATCTTTTGAGTCCTGACTGTGCCTGGCATGGTGAGGCCTTGTGACTGTTCTCTTTACTCATAAAAGAAGGTCACTGAAGTTCAGAAAAGAAAGTAAGGTGGTTTGGGTGCCTGGGTGGCACAGTAAGTTAAGCATCCCACTCCTGATTTCCGCTCAGGTCGTGATCTCAGGGTCATGAGATGTGAGCCCTGAGTCAGGTCTCCGCTCAGCGCAGTCTGCTTGAGATTGTCTCTTCTTCTCCCTCTCGTGCGCGCTCTCTCTCTCTCTCTCTAATAAATCAATAAATCTTTAAAAAAGAAGGTAAGGTGGGTGCCTGGGGTCACAGGCAGCAGCTAAATATCAAAGTGACCTGTTTCAGGGCAGTTTAACTTCCTAGGCCTTGCTCTTACCACAGCACACTATAAGGCCTGCCTCTCTTCTTTCCATTGCCAAATCCTCAAGTTCTTACAGAGAGACAATCAAATACATGGGTCTGGGAAAAATGCTAAAATTGTTGAATCTTGTCTCCCCAAAATGTAAACTTCTGGGGTGGGGGGGTGGGGAAGAGGGGCAAGTAATTAAGCAATATGTGCCCTCAGGCTAAAAAAGAGGTAAAACAAGATTTGCTTTGGGCAGAAAGTGACAAGGATCAAACTAACTTGCCTATTGCCCAGGGCTTTGACACACACATGTTTAGAGACACAGGGATGGCTGGATGGCTCAGCAGTTGAGTGTCTGCCTTCAGCTCAGGACATTATCCCGGGGTCCCAGGATGGAGTCCCACATCAGGTTCCCCGCATGGAGCCTGCTTCTCCCTCTGCCTGTGTCTCTGCCTCTCTTTCTGTGTCTCTCATGAATAAATAAATAAAATCTTTTAAAAATCCCAAAAAAAAAACCACAAAAACCCAGAGACACAGAGTGAGAAAATCAAACTTAAAAAATAAAAATTATAAAGTGGGTCCAAATACCTATTTGTATTTAATTATGTGTTTGCTTGCTCTTGGTGCTCACAACTTCCTGAAGAGAGACAGAGGAAGCTGCCCCAGGGACCGGGGACTGAGGGACCAAGGGACCAAGGGACCAGAGAGCCCAGAGACCAGCCCATCTTTGGCTTTGCCGAATGACTTTGGACAGCCTCCCTACCTTCCTGGGCTTCCATTTCTCCATCCACAAAACGGTAAGCATAATACCTGCCTATCTGGCTTATGGATGTGCAAGGTACAGTTTTTACCAAATTTCATTCTTTTGTGGGGAGCATAGGTAAAAGGTGGTGTGGCGGTTCCTCGAGTTATCTGTGTTAGGAAGAAAAAGTTTAACACGTATAGGTGTACAGTGTTACTCCTCTTTCAGTTTGATTTTCCAAAGGAACTTGTGTTTCTGGAAGAACTTGGGTTGTGTACCTTATCTGCTGATATCCTGGGCTCCTGGGCAGGAGGCAGACACGGAGGAGTGGGTGGGGTTAGCAGGGGTGGGGCTTTGGCCAATACCTACTGTGCCAACCCCGGGGAGTGTTATTCCAAACTCTGAAAACTCTTGGGTCTTTTAGCACATGCCAAGAAATTTATTCAGTTCCTGGGAGGAGGCTCAGCCTAGACCTCTTCTTGTGAAGTCAGTGCAGACATCAATAGTTAAGTGGGGTGGGGGGTGGAGGAGTACTGGTTGTTCCCATAAAACCTGGTTAACCCCCAGAGCAACACTTTTGTGTAAGTACGATTATCCCCATTTTACAGATGAGGAAGTAGGCTCAGAGGCAGCCAAGCATCCCCCAGGGGCTTAGGAAACGGAAAGAATGGGTTTGTAATGAAGGTGGTCCGATGGAGAATTTAACTTCTAATACATCTGCCACCTTGGGTTAGAGCCAAGCCTCCTCATCCCAGCCTCTTCCTCTTCCATGCTACCATCTTTCCCCCAGCCCCGCTCCCCATCCTGGCATGCCTGCACTTCTCAAATGGTCTCATGATGAGCTTGCCCACTAATTGTTCTCCCCACTGCAATGCAGCCTACCACACTGCCTAAGCCAGTTCTCTGACTCTTTCCTGGACTTTGATGAGCCCTGCCTCTGCTTAAAATCTCCCTACTCACACCCCTCTCCTCTCCTGCCACCTCTACCACACCCTGTATTTTCCAGCAGCAGTGGACCACTCACTATTTCTTTCCTTCGGCAAATATTTATTAAGCACCCACGATGTGCCAGGTACTGCCCAGGCCCTGGACTTAGACAAATGAGCAAGATACACGTTTCCTATCTTCAGGAAGCTCCCTGAAGGCTTAACCCTGTGGGCCCCATTCTTTCCTGCCTCAATTCATGTAATTCCTCTCACTCTGACATTCCTGTTCAGAGCGAGGTCCTGAGTGCGAAATCCCAGCTTGACCATCTGGTGACTGTGTGAGCAAATATTTAACTTCTAAGCCTCAGTTTCCCCATCTGTAAATTGGAGATGATAATGAACTACTTATCCCCTAGAGCTTCAGTGATCTTTAAAGGAGATAATGTGTGTAATTGAATAGCACAATGCCTGCACATAGTATGTGGTAAGTAAGTATCACCTTTTGTTACTTTTATTATTGCCAGTAATATCATTTCCACTGGTCCAGAATTCTACTTGTCCTTCAAGGTTCAGCACAAAATGCCAAGTTCCTCACGAAATCTTATTTAATTTCCACAGCTGGAAGAGATTTCTCCCCACTCTTAACTCCTAATGGCAGTATTCTTAAAGCATATGGTATTTTTTATGTTATTTCTTCCTTCAGTTATGGTTACTTATGAGTAGACCTTTTCTTCCATCTAGCTTATGACATTTCTTGGAGTAGGGATAGCATTCCATTCTTCTTACTGTCCCTTATTGGATCCATCACTGGTGTCTCCCGCAAAGAAGGCCCTTAGTGTATTTTCTTGACAAAAAAAAATGAATGAATGAATGACTACAGGATCAGTCCCGATCACGTCAATGTTTTGGTAACCAGAGTGATGCTGTCAAGGGCCAAGTGCTAAATTTTATATATACTTAATATATAATATCTTTAATAAATATATTAATTATATATAACTATATAAATTATATATGTACTTTTAAATGATAAGATATAATATGAAAATTAAATGTGCTAACTTTAAGAAACTTTAAGAAACATATAAGGCCACACCCCAGAGGTAATCATCAGCAACATGTTGGTGTATTTTCTTCTAGTCTTTTTTCTATGTATGTTTTACCTAATTGAGATTGTATTGCAAATTCAGCAGGTTTATTTTTTGCTTTCCCACCTTGGCAGTGTATTATGAGCACTTTCTCCACATCACTGTAAATTCCCTTCACATAGTTAGTTGTATCATCTATTGAGCCCCTATGGTTTGCCACACTGCATTTCCCAAAGGGCTTTCGTGGGGAAGGACAGAGATGACTGTCCCCAGTTGGCAGCTAAAGAACCAAGACTCACAGAAGTTCAGTCAGTTGCTCCAGGATGCCAGGGCAGCAGAATCAAAATGAGAACCCAGGTCATGCCCCTTCCATTCCAGACCCCTCCAGCACCTCAGAGGAGACATGGCACAAATGGAAAATACAAACCCCCTGCCCCACCTGTGAGACAAACTCAGACAACCACATTCAATTATTCCAGGGTCTGGAAACATCCAAGTTCTTATGGAGACAGGTGGAAATTAGTAGCCAAAACAAAGGCAGAAGGCAATTTTCCTGGCAACATGACCATAATCAGTCACAAGTACTGAGCTCTCAGAACAGAAGGGCCCGGGATCCCTGGGTGGCGCAGCGTTTTGGCGCCTGCCTTTGGCCCAAGGCGCGATCCTGGAGACCCGGGATCGAATCCCACGTCCGGCTCCCTATATGGAGCCTGCTTCTCCCTCTGCCTGTGTCTCTGCCTCTCTCTCTCTCTCTCTCTCTGTGTGACTATCATGAATAAATAAATAAAATCTAAAAAAAAAAAAAGAAAAAAAAAAAAAAGGAACAGAAGGGCCCTGCTCTTAGAAACAATAAAGGGCAAGACATGTTCTCTGTCCCAGGGGAAAAAAAAAAAAAAAAAACTCCCTACACTAGCACAGTATTCTTGTCACAGACCACTTGCCTGTCCTTTACTTATAGCACAGGGGAAAAAAGTAAAGGGTTTGAGGTCAAAAGAGTTAAGTTCAGATTCAGGTTTGCCTACTTCCTAGCTGTGTGTTGTTGGGTAAGTTACTTCACTTCTCTGAGCTTTATTGTCTCCATCTATAAAATGGGGAAAGGAAAATACTTGCCTGAGAAAATTCATTATGCCTTTGAGAACAGTAAATGAACCAACATTTATGAAAGGGTAGGGTCTTATAGCTTTGCCACCTGCCAGCTCTGTAACCTTGGGCAATTTCCTTCATCTCTCTCTGCGTCAGTTTCCTCATCTGTAAAACGGAGATGATAACAGCACTTACCTTTAGGGTTATTGTGAGGATTAAGTGAGTAAATACATGCAAAGTGCTTAGAACAGTACCTGACAAATAGTACATACTGAATAAGTATTTGCTATTATTATCATTGGCATAGCATCAAGACAAACACTCTTCGAATCCCACACAAAAAAATGCAGAGCAAGTGTTACCCTAATCTTTAGATGAGGAAACCAACTCTCAGAAAGATGAAGTGTTCCTCTGGAGTCCTGATGCTAGTTGATGGCAGCCCCAGGACTTCTATAGATTCCAAATGCAATGTCTTCCCTCTCCAGATCACATTCTAGCTGTTGCAAGGGGTCAGCCTTCTGGCCAGTTTCAGCCCACAGGCATGTTTTGTTTGGCCCACACAGTATTTTCTTTTTAATTGAGTTTAGCTGTGATTAGATGGGCCCAGCACACACTAGTGAGTGTCAGATCATACCCTTCCTCTGGTGTTTGTTACTCCCAGCCAAGCAGCCAACTACCCTCATTGAGATCCTTGCACAGGTTGATACAATCCCAGTCACTAAACACATGGTATAGACAAATTCTGGAGATTAAAGATGAGGCAAGGAGGAGCACAGGCCAGAGGGACAGGGAAGAGGTAGTCAGGGAAGCCTTCCTGCAGGTGGCCATATGTATGTTAAAACTTAAAATTAGGGGCATCTGAGTAGCTCAGTCAGTTAAGCATCTGCCTTCAGGTCATGATCCCAGAGTCCTGGAATGAAGTCCCTCATTGGGCTCCCTGCTCAGCAGGGAGCCTACTTCTCCCTCTCCCTCTGCTCCTCTCCCTGCTCCTGTTTTTTTTTTCTCTCTCTCTCAAATAGATAAAATTAAAAAGAAAAAAACAAACAACAACTTAAAATTAGGGAGTGGGCTTTGTCCACCATGAAAGGGAAGGTATGGGGCAGGGCAGGTTGCTTTAGCATTTGGTGATCTTCAGGGATATTTGAGTTTTCCAGCCAATGCTTCCTTCCCCAGGCCTTTCTCTTGGCCGAGAAAAGAAGTAAGCTGCCCCTTATCTCAGATGAGGCTGTGTGACTAAGGAGGTCCAGAGTCAACATATATCAGCAGTGTTTGTTGATTAATTGATCTGTGCCATCATCCCTGAGTACTCAGCATCATGCAAGGCTCCTGGAGAGAGGTATGATCACATGAGCCCAAGTATTAACTAGGGCTCCTGCCTTCAGTGATAATAGCAAGCATAATAGTGATAATGGCAGGGTCTGTAGACAGGGTTTTTTTTGTTTGTTTGTTTAGGGTGGCACTTCCCAAGGTAAAGTCTCCAGAATGTGAATAGATAGACCACCAGGATGGAATCTGTTGAACCACTGGGTTTAACCAATGTTAAATAAATGTTTTACTGTGGGATAAATTAAATTTATATTTATATAAGTAAAATAAATATATAAATATATATAAATATATAAATAAAATAAATTAAATTTACTGTGGGCTTTTACCATTCATGGTGAATCTCTCAGAAAGAGAGCATTTCCCAAACTCATGTAATATAGAGCAAATCTGAGCCAGGTATTTGAGGAATCCCTTTGAGAAACATTGATTCCTTTTCTGCTGGGGTGGTATTGGACAAAGGCATGTAGAAAGAGGCCTGCCTCCCTGGCTGGCTCTCCTGCTACGTTCTATAGAACCTAGAAAAAGTCTCTTTTCTTCTCTGGAATTTAGTTTTCCCATTAAAAAAAAAAAGTCTGAATGTTCTGGAAGTTTCTTCCCATCCTCGCAGTCTTGATAGCAGTTTCTAACATTTCATACCTCTATGACAAAGAGGATGAGTGCTGGTCACAGGAATGAGGTGGGAAAAGTCTGTGGCAAGCTGATGAAGCTGCCTGACTGCGTGTCCCAGCAACAGTCACTGGATCAGAGAGGTTCACCAATTCCCAGAGGATCCCACAGCACTTGAGTTTCTAGATCTGTGACACATGGTAGGAAGAGGGAACCTCAAATAACATAAGTGACCTAATTACTTAATGTGGATAAAGTGCATAGAGATCACTAGATAAAGACGGGGAATAGCCAAGTTCATTTTGTGTGACTTGTACCGCCTGGTGTGTTTTGTGCCAGCCTCCCAGAGTGATGAGGCTCCCAGAGGGCACCTCAACCAAGAAAAGCAGGAACTATTATGGCATGCCTGCCATTCTCCTGCAAAAGACCCTTCAGTGACTCCATATTCCAACAGGAATAAATTCCAGACCTGTCACCTCAGCCCATAAGACCCCATGTGCTCCAGACTCCATCTACCTCTGACCCCCCAGCCCCTGCTCCTCTACCCTGTCCTTGCACTGTGCCAGCTTCTCAAAATGGAGCTCTCAGCAGCCTGGGGCCTCTAGGGCACAATTCCCATTGCCTAGAACACATGGTCCCCAACACACAAACACAAACACCATATACTTCTCATCCTCCAAGCCTCAGCTTAAAACAGTCCCCTTTCTCAGAGACACCTCCCTTGATCAACTTGGCTGAAATACTCCATGTTCTTCATAGCACAGATCGCAATCTCTGATTTTATGTGTTTATCTTCTTTTGCCAATTTTCTCCAATAATATATAAACCCCATGAGACTGGAGCTTGTGGCTATTTTGTTCATCCTTAATACCCAGTCCCAAGTACAGTGCTTCACACAGTAGGCGCTTAATATTTGGTTGAATGAATGCCGTGTGGCCTTTGGCAAGTCGCTTCCCCTCTCTGGGCTTTCATTTCTCCACGTGTGAAAAGCAGTGTTTGAATGAGGTGCTGTTGAGAGCCTCTGTAGCTCTGACTGTGGTTCTGTGACTAATATCTGGGCCCTGGGCCTGGGAGTGAGCCTGGTATGTTGCATTGCCACAGCACTGCACACAGCATGCTGATTTAATCAGGCGGCCGGCACCCTGTAATTTTGTGTTCTACTATCCCTCCTCCCCAGTCCCAGGACTGGGAACCATGCTGTCAGATTTCCAGGATGATCCATGCACAGCCACCTGGGAGAGGATGTTCAGTCTAGAAGCTCAAGGGCCAAGAAGACTTGTCACTCCTTGCCCTGATAAGAAAGGTTGGCCTCCTTGGGAGTTTTCAAACAAATCCTATAATCTCTGGTTAGAAGGGACCTTCGGGATGCTTGGCCTGGCCCTCTGCCTTAAATGTAACTGCCCTCTAAACCTTGCTCACTAGTGATCATGATCACTTGGATTCCACTTGAAGTGCTGGGAACAGGGGCCTCTCTGAATCTCAGGGCTGCTCATCTCACCCATGAACAGCTTTAGGAAGTTCTTTCTGCAGCATGGTGCAACACTAGGCAGTACAGCATAGGGGCACAAAGTCTGGGCTCTGAGTGGCCTGGGAAGAATCCCAGCTCTGGAACCTACTTGCTATATGAGCTTGAGCAAGCCATGAACCTTCTCTGTGCCTCCATTCATCTTCTGCAAAATAGGGAGAACCCTCATTGGGCTGTTGGGAAAATTGTAAGCATTAATACCTAGTGGGAAGGCAACAAATGCCTGTTTCTGTTAACTGCTACCTTTGAATGTTCTTCTTGTTATTATCATTTTCAGATCTTCCTGGACTCTGTTCTCAGGGTTGGTTGGTTTGTTTGCAAAAGAGACAGTGGGGCTAGGCCCCAAAAGCACAGGGCTAGGAATCCAGAGCGGGTGGGCTCACTGGTGACTGTGAGAATATTCACTGCATTGTTCCAGGCCTCAGGACCACACCTGAAAAAAGGAGACAGAATAATCCCTGTCCTGCTTCCTGTTGTAGAACAGATGCATAGATCACAGGAGAAATAAACAAGAAGGCTTCGAAAAGTGCAAAAATGCTCTACGGATGCGAGGGATTCGTCTTATTTTGTTGGAGAGCCCTTTCCTCTTTTAGCAAGGCACATTAGCTTCCAAACAGCAAAATAGCTAAACTCAACCTATTTGGCAAACAGTGTGTTTTTGATACTTGCTGTGAATTTGAAGCTAATCCCTTCAGAATCTTCTTTCATTAATGTACCAGAGCAAACAAATTTGAGAAGGATTTATTTATAAGCATTTGGTACATTCCTACAGGATGTAGATAGAGCTCAGTTTGGCTGATTTCTGACATCTTTGTTTATTGTTGTAATTATTATTTCTTTAGTTTCTCTTCAGGAATCTGATTGAAAGGATCCAGGTGAGGTACCTTCACTTTGCAAATGTAGGCAGGACATAGCAACTCTGCATAATTTCAGGAAGTTTGGTATGACCTCTGTTCAAACCCTGTCATGTCATGTGGGCCTGTAGTGAGAGGAGGCCCCTAGAACTGGTCTTACCATAAAGATCAAAAACAAAGATTCAGAGAGGGGATGGCACTTGCCCCAAGTCACACAGCTAGTTAATGGGGAGGCTTAACCAACCAGGTCTCTTGACTCCAAACCCCATATTCTTTCCAATAGTTCTATGGAATCCTGCAATTTCTCTAAATTAGCTGATTATGTATCAAAATATTGTAATTTGTGGGGGTTCACATTTGTCAAAACTCCATTGACCTGGGGGTCCCTACCTGGCATGGTAGGTGAAGCATGTGACTTTTGATCCCGGGGGTAGGGATTCCCTAGAAATAAAATCCTAAAAAAAAACCCAAACCCTCACTGAACCATACACTTAAAACCTCAACAATATTTTGTGTTAAATTTAACTCGATCTTAAAAAAAAAAGATAAAATGGTGTGGCAGAGTTCTATTTCATGAGAGAGCCAGTGTCTGAGGCCAGCATTAAGGCAAAATAACGTATCATCTAAAGAGCTCAAGAAAAGCCCTTAGGAAGGCAGCGGGCTGGAGCCAGCAGGGTCTCTCAGCTGGTGTTTCTGCAAAAGCATTGTAACAGCCTGCTGCTTCTTCAGAAGGTCCAGATTAGATGCTGGCTGCCTTGTAGGGGGCAGGTTGCGAGAGAAAGAATGTATCTCTATAAAAGAAGTATATGTGGTGTGGTGGGAGGCACACGTGGGAACCACACTGCTAAGGGAATGTAGTTTTGGGTACCGCACCTCACACTCACACACGCACACACACCCCTCCCTGAGCAGGTGCTGGAGCAAGTCAACAGAGGGCCTGAAGCTGGGGACAAGGATCTGAGGGTTGGTTCCTGAGGGGGTACGGGGAGGGAAAGAAGTTGGAGCAGAGTTGGAGAGCTGCAACTATGGAGAACCCCTCATTCCAGAAGTGACAGCAGCAGAGGGGAACCAAGGAAGGAAAAGGATACAAACAGCTGGGGGACATCAGAGAGAGAGACATTTGGAGGTAGCCTGGCTTTTGAGGAGAAAGCAAGTACCCAGAGTGGACCTGCTGCAGTGGTCACAAAACTAGTCACTATCCTTTCATAAGTGAACACTCTAAAATTTGGAGTGATGGAGGAGGAGGAGGTTAATCCACAAAGCAGAATATGTTTAATGAGATTAGATCTGATATGCTTCTGATACATAAAGTTTATTAGTTGCTTATCTATAAAAAAAAAGGAAGATTCTGTGCTTCTCAGGGTCAAAAGTGTTTATTCTTTTGAGGAATTCAAACAGTTTCCCTAGAACTGTATTAAAACAATACATTTGTTCACCTCACACTCCTTTGGATGGCTACTATCAGAGAAGGAAGGAAGGATGGATGGAAGGCATGAGGGAAGGAGGGAGAGAGGAAGGAAGAATGGGTGGATGGAAGGCATGAGGGAAAGAGGGAGGGAGGAAGGAAGAATGGGTGGATAACAAGTGTTGGTGAGGATGTGGAGAAACTGGAACCCTTGTGCACTGCTGGTGGGAATGTAAAATGGTGCAACTGCTATGGAAAACAGTATGTAGCCTTCTCGAACAATTAAAAATGGAACTACTAAATGATCCAACGATTCTCACTTCTGGGTATTTATCCAAAGGAATTGAAAGCAAGGCCTCAAAGAGATATTTGTACACTGATGTCCATAGCAGCCATATTCAAAATAGCCATGAGATGGAAACAACTCATGTCCCCAGCAATGGATGAATGGACAGATGTGGTGTTTACATACAAATTAATATTATTCAGCCTTAAAAAAGGAGGAAGTTCTGCCACATGGATGAACCTTGAGGACACTATGTTAAGTGAAGTAAGCCAGTCACAAAATAACAGATGCTATATGATTCCACTTATATGAGGTATTTAAAGTAGTCAGGTTTAGGGCTGCCTAGCTGGTTCAGTTGGCGGAGCATGAGACTCTTGATCCCGGGGTCGTGAGTTTGACTCCATGTTGGGCACAGAGCTTACACTAAAAAAAATAACAATAAAGTAGTCAAATTCATAGAAACAGAAAATGGAATAGTGGTTACCAGGGGCTGGGGAGACAGGGAGAGAAAGTTGTTTCATGGGGATAGTGTTTCAGATTTGCAAGATGGAAAAGCACTGAGATCTGTTTTACAACAATGTGAATATTCATATCACTACTGAACTTTACACTTTAAAATGGTAAATTTTATGTTAGATGTGTTTTTATTACAACAAATAAACAAATAAGAAACCAATACATTTGCCTGTAGATTTTCCTTTACTCACCGAAAAACAGCTGGTTATAAAAACAGCCTGTTCAGTATGATCCTGTTTTTGTAAAATGTCCTTTACCATTCTAATATATATACATTATTGTCATTAGAATATACACCAAAAGATTAACAATGGCTATTTCTGGTACCTATTTTGTTCTTTTTACCATCTATATTTTCTAACTTTTTTAAAGGAAGCATTTCATTACTTATTAAAACAACAACAAAGGGGCCCTTATGTGGCTTAATGTTGAGCATCTGCCTTCAGCTCAGGTCACGGTCCCGGGGTCCTGGGATCAAGTCTCGCCTCAGGCTCCTCTCAGGAGCCTCCTTCTCCCTCTGCCTATGTCTCTGCCTCTCCCTGTGTGTCTCTCATGAATACATAAATAAAATCTTTTTAAAAATCAATAAAAAATTTCATCCCATTCCAGCCCCTGTCTTTATGTCCACAAACTTTACAAAAGCGAAACTCACATCCCTGAGTCTTTACCGTATATATAATTAGAATCACTGCTAATAATTTTAAGATAAAAATAGCATAGTAATATTTTCTATGTAGGGCAAACTTAACCTGTGCTCAACATTTGTGCTTTTCATGAATTATCTCATATAATAACCCTTCAAAGTATGTACCACTATTAAACCCATTCTGCAGATGAGGAAACAGAGGTTAAGTAGCTGGTAAAAATGCCTTTATAAATTTCAGGGCTGTGTTGAAACCCTCAGCAGTCTGATTCAAAAGCTATTCAGATAGCCTGGCTATTCTGCTAGACACACATGATGTACTCATCTGTCATGCTGTGCATGGGTCCCTTCAGCAACCATGAACATACAATTTATGTGTTACTTGCATGGTCCAGTCAGCACCCCTACCACTCTCCCGATGGTCCTACCATATTTGTTTCACAGATGAGGTGAAGGTCAACTTCCCTCCATAAATTCCAAGCCACGTTACATTCCAGATGGGTCCACACAGAGCAAATGAATGAGCCAATCCTGGGGATTCTGAGTGATTTGGGACTGTGGGACTCTATCCAGGACATTCACCTCATTCATGTAGATACTAACTCAACTGCCCACTACAACCAAGCAGGAAACACACCCACGTCTCAGGACCGACTCCAACTTGAAGGGAGGGCAGAAAGGAAAGGCTGTCAAAGATGGTAATTGTATAATATGATTTATTACAAAAGAATAGTTAGGATTATATAGTTAACACTTGGTGTTCAAACATTTTCATCTCTAAGGATCTCTGAGAGTCTTAGAGATTGTTTAAATATATATCACATGAATTGTTGGAGACAAAGTCTATAGTTTTATTTTTTATTCATTTTATTCCTTTTAGAAGAGAGAGTGGGGTGGGGGGAGGTCAGGAAGGAGCAAAGGGAGAGGGAGAGAGAGAATCTCAAGTAGACTCCACACCCAGCTTGGAGTTCAACATGGGGCTCGACCCCAAGACCCTGAGATCATGATTTGAGCCAAATCAAGAGTAGGATGCTTAACTGACTGAGCTACCCAGGCACCCGAAATTCTATAGTTTTAGAAGATAATTAAAATTCCTTTGCCTTTGGAATTAAGAGAATTGCCTATGGGATAAATATGATGCACAAATCATATTTGCACACACACACACACACACACACACATAGATCTAAATCCAGAAACTCAAAAATAAAATAATAAAATAAAATAAAATAAAATAAATCCAGAAACTCTGAACACAGGGCTGGAAAGGATCTTGACGAGCAGTTTGTTCAAAAAGACAAATAAACAATACCAACTTCAAATCCCCTGCTCGTGGTTGAAATGATCAATCATAGCACTCTTTCTCACTAAACCTGGACTAAACCTCAGAATCTTTCTCAACGTAGCACTCTAGCAGCGACTACTGCCTAATCAGAGTCAAACCCTATTCGTCATCTAGGATATTAGTCTATTCCCATCCCTGCCATGTGATCGACAGGGGACTGGAGTTCAGAGAGGTAGATTAGCTTGCTCAAAGAGACACAGCTGGTGATGCAAAGCTGAAGTTTCCAAATTTTTGCTTTTTTCTTAATCTCCACACTTGCCCTTTTGCTGTGTTCAGAATACACTGGATAGATCATGTTTTGCACCAGATTCCTCTTTCCTTTAGAATGCTCCTACCAGTGATCTGCTGAGCAGCAGGAGGCCTATTGCTTAAAATCTTTGTGTGTCAGGTGTTTTCAAGTTGAAAATGGAGATAGTCATCTGGATTCATATTCCTGCTTCTCTTACTGGTAAGCTGGGGTGCTGTATTGAGAAATGTGGGCTGTTGCTGAAATTTCTATGACTGCAGGGAAAGGATCAGATATTTCGAAAGCACCTTCTCTAGGTAAGGTACTGTGCCCCTGCTGCAGGCTGGTTTTGCTCCAGAGTGTAAAAATGAAGTAAGACATTGGGTGGCTACAGTGATCTGGTCATGGTAAGGCTGCTTGGAAGGAGGGGGTATTTGAGCAAGACTTTAGAGATTAAATGGACTAAATGTTTCTTTGACATATATGATTGTTACATAGTTATTTGGAAAGATAGAATATCGAGTGGTAAAATCATTCCTATTTCCTTTACCCATAAACTCTGTCAACATTTCATTTTTCTCATTTAGTATCTTTTTTTCTCTATGCAGAGATATTTGGTTTTTTTTTCCCTTTTCTCATAGTTGTTCATCTATGTGTGCCATTTTATATTTTTATTTTTAAAAATTGTTGTGGTTATTTTAATGGAGCATGGAGGTCAATGCGGGACTTGAACCCATGACCCTAAGATTAAGACCTGAGCTGAGATCAAGAGTCAAATACTTAACTGACTGAGACACCCTGAACCCCTTGATTTTTAAGTTTTAATATACTACCAGCGTGCCTCCATAACCCATTTGTAAGAACAGCCAACAGAATGGTGTACGTACCTATGTTCATCCAAAGGCATGTGCATGCAGCACTTTTCAAAACAGCACCAAACTGGAAACAACCTGAATATCCATCAATAGAATAGATATATAAATTGTGCTATATTTCCCAAATTGAAAAGTATACAGTGATGGAAATAAACTACAGCTACACATAGCAACTTGAATGCATCTCACAAATATAATGTTGAGCAAAAGCAGCCAGGCACAAAAGAAAACATACTGTATGACCCGGTGATAGAAAGTGCAACGCCAGGCAAAATTAACCAGGATATAAGATGTCAGAACACTGTTTACCCTGGGGGGCATGGCTAGTGACTGGATGGACCATGCAGGGAGGCATCTGACTGTAGGTAACACTGTATAAGCATTTGGTGAAATGTATCAATCTGTACATTTATGACTGTGTGCTTTCCTACATATGTTCTACAAGTCAACAAAACATGAATTAATTAAGTAGCTGCAAGCAAATACATCCATCAGGTAGAGCAAGCCAAGGATGTCACTTTGGGCAGAGGAAATAACACAAAGAAAGTTGCAAGAGTGGGAAGGAGAAAACAATCCAGCTTGCTTACAACATGGGTATTACAATATTTTGCCATAAACAAATGATCCCAAAACAAGGATTAAAAACAATAACACTTATTTGCTCATAATTCTGAAAAGTGGCGGTTTGGGCTGGGCTTAGTGAGGTAGTCCTGTCTCAGCTAAGGTCACTCATACGAGTGTATGTAGTCAGAAGCATTGACTGGGGCTAGCTAGCCTAAGATGGCCTGTGCTGTTTATCCTTTTTGCCTGCTCTAGGAAAATGAATATGGGCCCTTTAAATATGTTTCCTCTGCCAGCTAGCAGGATCCTCAGTTTTGTCAGTATTGGAAGCTGGGGATACATTAAGTAAGAAAGTTCAGAATCCACTTCACCAGAATCCTGCAGCGTGTGTGGGTCCCCTATGCCCAGTTCTGCAGTGCATGGCTTCTCTAGCATCGGGCTCTGACAGTGCATAGTGGCCAGCAGCACCCAGCAGCCAAAAGCTTCCCCAGAAATCTCTCTTGAGGGATTTTGTAGCAAAGTGTCTCTGGTGAGACATTTCCCTAAGAATGGCTTTCCTAGAACATAGGAGGACACAATTCCAGCAACTGGCATGGTACCGCAGTGACCCCTCTGCCATGTCCTCTGGGATGAGATCTGGATCTCAGCCCTGGGCAGGAGCTGGGCAGTGGGTGTGGGGGGTGGGGGCTCTACTTCAGGTGCTCTATGTCCACCCTAATGGTTGCTCCTTCTATTTGCTATTCTTGTATTCTTCAGAGTTCTCTTTACTTCTTACTAGTCAGTCCCTTGTTACTTCAACCCCCCATTATAATTGATAATTCTTTATATTAAACTTTTCCTGTTCAAAGTACTATATGGTTTCTCTCCCCTGGTTAGACCTATGTCTCACTCATCTGTCTGGTTGTTGGTGCTGGCTATTGACTGTGCCTTTCTCTCCAAATGTCTCCAGCAAGATAACCTTGAGGTTTTTTTTAACATGGCAGCTGTGTCCCAAAACATGAATGCTGAAAATGTAAGGCTTCTTGAGGCCAAGGCTCAGATGCACCATAACATCATGTTAACTGATATCTATCAGTCAAAATAAGCCATTGAGTAAGCACAGATTCATAAGGAGAAAAAATAAACTCTATCTCTTGATTGGAAAAGTGGCAAAGTCACATTGCAGATGGGCATGGGCACAGGACTGGTGGGAATGTTGCAGCCATCATTGCGAACAACCTCCCACAGTCCCAGAGCATCAGAAACAGCAGAATACTTCTTGAAAGTCTATTCCTTGACCCTACTCCAGAGCTGCTAAATCCAAATATCTGGGGTGGGATTTAGGAGTCTAAAATTTTAACATTCTTCCTCTTCCTATCCCAGCCTAGGTGATTCATACCCATAATAAAACTTGAGAACTATTCATCTATGCTCACACAATATCTGTTTTCATTCATCGCTTTGAAAATATTGTTCCAATGCCTTCTGGGCCTTCATTATTTCTGTGGAGAATCTGTTAGTTTCATTGTTGCTGCCTTCAAGATTTACCCCTTATCTCTGGTTTTCAGCAGTTATACCATATAGGTCCTAGTTCAGTTTTTTCTTTATTTATTCTGCATGGAGTTTAAAGTGATTCTTAAATCTGTGGCTTGGGGTCTTTCATTGGGCTTTGGAAATTATTGACTATCATTACAATATTGCTTCCAGGATCATTTCATTTCTCTGAGTCTCTTCTTCTCCTCTCTTCCTCCCCATCTCCTCTTCCTTCCTTCCTCTTCCTTTTTCTCTAACCTACCCCTTTGCTGCAAGTCTCCCTTGGGACTTCAATTATACATATTTAGACATTTTCACCATGTTCCATATGACTCTCTTCTTTATTATATGTGCTGTAGTCTGGGTACTTTCTATTGCCTGTCCTTCACTAATTTTATCTTCAGCTGTGCTAATATGCTGTACTGTTATATGCATCTATTGACTTCTTTTTTTTTTTTTCTATCTATTGACTTTTTAATTTCAGTTTTGTATTTCAGGCTCAGAATTTTCTTTTTTCTTTTTTTTTTTAAGATTTATTTATTTATTTATTCATGATAGATATCGAGAGAGAAAGAGAGAGGCAGAGACACAGAAGGAAGGAGAAGCAGGCTCCATGCCGGGAGCCCAATGCAGGACTTGATCCTGGGACTCCAGGATCGTGCCCTGGGCCAAAGGCAGACGCCAAACCGCTGAGCCACCCAGGGATCCCCTGGGCTCAGAATTTTCATTTGATTTTCCTTGGTAGATTCTAGTTCTCTTCTGAAATTCACCATCTTGTCAATCAATTTCTTTCTTTTTTAAAAAAATATTTTATTTTTTAGAGAAAGAGAGAGAGACAGAGAGAACAAGAGGAAGGATGGTCAGAGGGAGAAGCAGACTCCCTGCTGAGCAGGGAGCCCAATGCAGGGCTCAATCCCAGGACTCCAGGATCATGACCTAAGCCCACGCTTAACTGACTGAGCCACAGGTATCCCTTGTCAATTAATTTCTTGACTATAAAAATCATGTTTTAAAGTTCATATCTTAAAAAAAAAGAGAGTCCATATCTTACAGTACTAATATATGGATCTTCTGGGGACCTATTTCTATTGTCTATTTTTTCTCTTGGTTTTCAGCCATTTGGTCTGCCTACTGAGATTTTTTGAAATTTTTATTGAATGCTAGATATTGTATATGAAAAGAATTATATGAAAAGTTGATACCCTAAATGGTATTATCTTCCTTCAGAGAAATTTTTACTTCTACTTTAGGCAAGCAAGAGTCTTTTTTTTTTTTCAAGCAAGAGTCTTATAAGGGATTGAATTGATTATATGCTAATCTTCAGTTTTGTGGAGCTGGTCTATTTCTGAGTCACCTTTACTCCTAGGGTAGAACCCTCTAGGGGTTCCATTTGAAAACTTGGGGTGTTTATTAGGGATACTCCTACTTGGTGGACCCTGAAATCCATCTTTTATATCTCAGCTTCATAACACCTTCAGATACTCAGCTTCTGCTCAGCTTCTTAGTCATCTTTTGAGAAACAGCATACTCCTTGAAGGGCAAACTGGCAGCTGAATATGGACCTTACCTCTCTGCATTTCTCTTATCTCTGGAATCTTGAACCCTCAGGTTCTTGTTGCTTTGGTAGCTCTCTAATGCTTTCACACACAACACACACACACACACACACACACACAGTTATTTTCAGCTCATTGGACAATTCTCAGTGGGAGGGTTGGTGTTCAACAAGCTATTCCATAATTATTGGGAATATAAAACCTTTGCTCATCTAACATTTATGCTATATTTTTTAAGTGGGCAGAAACCAGCCTTACTCCTCTCTGTAGTGCCAGAGACTCCCTTTCTTTAAATTCTTAATGGATACCATTTGAAAAAAATGAATAACAGTTTATAAATTGCCTTTACTTTAATAATTTTAAACTGCAGACAAAAGAAATGGCTTTTCTATAGTCCTAGATATTGGGCCCAGAGAAGACCTGCCCAAAGGTTCCATGACTAAGGTCTATTAAGAAGTGAGTGGCCTACCTGGGTCTGGTATACAGAACCAAAACGGTGCTTTCCCTTACTCTGCCAGATTGTACTGTGATGTAATGGTCAAGAACATCATGGGCTTGGGTGTCAAGCAGATCTGAGTTTATTTTTTTTATTTTTTTTTATTATTTATTTATGATAGTCACAGAGAGAGAGAGAGAGAGAGAGAGAGAGGCAGAGACACAGGCAGAGGGAGAAGCAGGCTCCATGCACCGGGAGCCTGACGTGGGATTCGATCCCGGGTCTCCAGGATCGCGCCCTGGGCCAAAGGCAGGCGCCAAACCGCTGCGCCACCCAGGGTTCCCCAGATCTGAGTTTAAATCTCGGTTCTGTCACTTACTAACTGTGTGGCCTTGGACAGGTTACATGAACTCTTGGAGCTTTAGATTCCTCTTCTGGTAAAGTGGAAATATTAATAGGAGCTACTCAAGATAGTGTTGTTGTGAAGACTAAAGTGGGCCAACGTGTATAAAGTACTTGGCAGAGTCACCCTATCTGTAAATAGGAATTATTCTTTAAGAGAGGATCAGAATGGTAACAAGTGCCTCATTCCTATGAGTTTCACAGGTAATGCAGCAACCAATTATATCTTGCCACTTCCCCTCCCCTGAGGCTGGGGGCTCTACTCCCTGGAGGCTCATGGTTCTCCTCATGCAAAATACCCACCCCAGAACCGGATGACAGTCTCAAACCAATGAAGGCTGGAGTAGAAGGAATAGTCTTTGCTTCTTGGGGGTCATCAGGACCTTACTGCCTGCTTCCCTCCTGATGCAGGCCCCTCTGAAGCCTGGTGGTCTGGGTAGATGGAGAATCAGCAGCCCAGATACTAGGGTGGCAGGGCTGAAAGACTCCAAACCTTTCTCTTCCACTGGCCCCCAAACACGTCCTTATGGCAGAGTGGTTAAGAGCACAGAATCCAGAAAAAACAAAAAACAAAAAACAAAAACAAAAACAAAACAAAACAAAAAACAGAAAACACAGATGGCGTTCAAATCTTAGCTTCATCATTTCCTAATTGTGGGATCTTAGTTAAATCCCTTAACTTTTCTTACTCAGTTTCCTCATCTGTATAATGGAGTTGATAGTAGTACCTACCTATTGAACTGTTTGAATGAGCCCAATAAATAATAGCTCTCATTTTATTTCTCCTGTTATTTTTCCCCCAGAATATATAAGTCAGAAGGAAATAGTAGAAGTTAGAACTAGAACCTTTGTCTTCAGACTCTCCCTTTCTCCACCATTTGCCCACACCACCCCTAAAATTTCTCCTGCTCAGGGGTTAAAGCATTATTTCCCAACTTTTCCTATCACAATACATGATAATATTTGTTTTTTTTTTTAAATACATGATAATATTTGAATACTACCTGGGCTATCCCAATGAAGCTGTTTGAAGCCTGCATGTGCCAGTCTCATCAGATTTGGGGGCTCAGGCTGCCCTAGGTTCCACCTGGCCCCTCCACCTGAGGGCTCTATGTTTCAGCATACTTATAACCTGTCACTGTCCCCTGGCTGAGGCTCTTTGGGTTAAGATGTTGACAACCCCACATAAGGGCCAGTGTTGCACTGCCCAGAAGTGACACATTAACCCATTGTTGGTAAATCAGTCCTGGACCAGTTATTCAGTCTTCCGTTTGGAGTCCAGAGGCCAGAGCCCAGAACATGGAGATTGGGAAGAAATCAGATGTCGGCTCCTGTCCAGCCTCTGCCTCAAACTCATGTGACTTTGGACAAGCCATTACTCTTTTCTGTGCTTTACTTTTCCATCTGAAGCAGAAAAGAATTAGACTAGAGGAAAGATCTACACGGTCCCTTTTGGCACTGACATTCTAAGAATCCAGGATTCTATGAATTCCCCCATCACACAGCAGTATTCTTTTCCTGGTGACCTGGTTCCTGCCTCTGAATCAGATAAGTGTAGCAAATAGTAGACTCTCCAACTGTGCAGATGCTCCCAGCTCTCCTCACAGTTTACTGGCTGGCTAGTCTTTGAAATTAACCCCTGCGAAGTCTTGACAGAGGGCAGAGCCAAACTTGCCCCATGCCCCCATCAACAGAACTCCTCTGAGTCCTCTACACATTCAGCTTACTCCTGCCCCCCAGACCAGCCTCTGGGAGAGAGGCATTCCTAATTTCATCTCTTCTTCCCACAGCTCTCGGGCTTATAGTATGATCTGGGCTCATGGTAAAGGCAGGGAAGACTCCAGCAGCAGGAGTGCAGCAGCCTCCCTGCAAGAGGGAGGGAGAGTGTGGGGAGGCTGAAGGCAGATCCTGAGGAACCTGGGCCGTGACGCTCCAGAGGCTGGAGTTGGCCTGGTGTGTAGGGCAGAGACACCATGGGCCTTGAAGCAGAAGGACATGAACAAAACTTAGGATCACAAAGTGCTTGAGCTCTATGGAAGGCAGACTGGAGCAGAAAGAGAGAGAGACAGGGAACTGTTAGAAAAGTCAGGCCAGAGACCATGACATGGCAGTAGGGACAAAAATAGGAGGAACTGAGGAGGTCATTTGGCAGGCTGGGTGATTGACCGATTGGCGGTTCAACCACAAATCTGACTGTGTCACGTGCCAGCTGGGGTTACACCGCCATGGGTCAGAGGGACTATCTGCTTTGTTAGTATGGGGGACAGGACCTCAAGGAAGAGTAGAGTAATGAGTCTCAGGCTTAGAGATAGATACACTAAAATACCTCCAGTAGCTTTTTATGCTGCTTAAGATGTTTTCTCATTTGGTCCTCTGAACACGGGTCTGTTTTGCAACAAGAAGCTTAAGGTAGTGACACAATTAGAACCTCAAATTCAGGCCTCCTGACTCTTGGCCCCACACCTGGCCATAGAAATGGCTTCCCTAAACTGACTGGCAGGCAGAGGTGGTGGGAAGTTTGCTCCCACCCAGCTGCTCCCCATCGCCTCCTCGGGATTCCACAGCCCCCAGCCTGCCACCAAAGGGCAGTAGGCCTCTAGCTACATTCATGCCCCTGCTCCAGCTTTGCTCCTTGTCCTAGGAAGACATGGGTGGGGCCAAGTGAAGGTTCTTGACATTCAGACACAAACAGGTGATCCTCTTTTTTACAAAGGAATCTTATGAATCACTAACGTGAACTCAAATAAAAAAGAACCTGCTCAGGCCAAGGCAGACGTGGTTATCTGGTTGGCTGGTTGTCTTGACTGCCTCCCCCTCACCCCACCCCCCTCTGCATCCGGCAGCCTTTCAGAATCTGCAGGGTTCCATGGCCCACAGTTTGTAAGCTGCTGGACTGGAGGACTCCTCCTTAAGGATCCTCGAGTGAGGGATTCTCCACCGGGTCCACAAGTAGAATTCTCTGAATTTGGAAGGAAAAATTCTATCTCTATTTTCACCTCTAACTCAAGTTAAATACTTTGTTCCATTACCAATGTCAGCAGTGACCACAGTAATATTGACAGTTCCTGTGACTGTGTCACTAAGAGAAATGAGATATTTTCGTGTCACATTCTAGTGGTCATAATGTCATTTATGTTTATCACTTTAAAATGACAATAGTTATTATATCTGCTGCCAGATCTCATTTTTTAATTATTAATAAAGAATTATATATTAGGATGCCACACCATGTAAAAAATATCATGATAACTATATTTTGTTATGATTCATTTTCTTATGTATTTTGTTTTATACATTTAAAAACATTCTGAATATTACTCAGCCATTAGAAATGACAAATACCCACCATTTGCTTCAACATGGATGGAACTGGAGGGTATTATGCTGAGTGAAATAGGTCAATCGGAGAAGGACAAATATTATATGGTCCCATTCATTTGGGGAATGTAAAAAATAGTGAAAGGGAATAAAGGGGAAAGGAGAGAAAATGAGTGAAAATACCAGTGAGGGTGACAAAACATGAGAGACACCTAACTCTGGGAAATGAACAAGGGGTGGTAGAAAGGGAGGTGGGCGGGGAGTGGGGGTGACTGGGTGATGGGCACTGAGGGGGGCACTTGATAGGATGAACACTGGGTGTTATTCTATATGTTAGCAAATTGAACACTGATAAAAAATAAATTAAAAAATAATAAATTAAAAACATTCTGAAGAGGGGTCCTCTGGCTTTACAGATTGCCAGAAGAGTCCATGGCATCAGTAGGTTACAAGCCCCCGTCCTAGGACTTCTCTTCCAGAACAGAGGGGGCTGGGAGCTTGTTGAAGGTCCTGCCAAAAGAGGGCATGTAGGACCTAGGATCCCCGGAGGCCTCATGCTCCGATGTGCACACTCTGAGCCTGAGGAAAATGAGACAGGAAAGTGGGGCAGGAGCAAAGGGACTCTGAGAAGTGGAGCAGAAGCCAACAGGCTGGCTGGCAGGGCTCAGTCTAGTGGGACAGAACTGAATTCCTCAGCCACAACCCCAGCCAGGCTTCTGGGGGAGCCAGGACTTGGGGGTCCTAGTCTTGTTTCTCATTTCTCTGCCCAGTCTCAATTTTCTTCTCTGAGCTAATATAGTGGAAACAATGGCCTCACGTTGGAAAGAGACCCTGCTTCTGGATCTGACTCTTCCTTGCCTTGGTGAGTTACTTTGGGCAAGTCACTTCCCTTCCCCAGGCAGTTTCCATGTCCGTATAATTGCTGGTGTAAGCCCTGCTACAAGCCCTTGCCATGCTCACAGTAGATATTGCTGATAGCTCTTAGCGTATGATCATTCCATGCTCATAGGTAGCTTCAGAAGCCTTTTCAACACTACCAGTTGATAGGAATTAGCAAATGAAGTGAAATGTTTCTGCTATTGTTGGATTAGATGATCTACACATTTGCATCTGTACTAGTCCATCCATGCCTCTAAAGATCTGACCCCAGGAACTCAAAAAAGACCCTAGATAGAAGTGCAGACTTCTAAAGCATGGCTATTTCTCACTCATAGGTGTGTGCATATGTATAGGAAAGAAAGAGAGAACATTCTTAGCTGGGCTGTAGATTTTCTCTTGTACACTCTATAGCAAAAATGAGGTCAGAATAGGACATTGAGATGTTGAAATCTCAATCAGGCTTCCCAGAACAGATGAGCAGAGGCAGATGGAAGTCAAACTCCAAGCAATGTTTGGAATGGGCATCATTCCAGAATCAGTGCCGCCAGGCCCTACCTGTTCCCAAATGGCTCATGTCACAAAAGACATCAGACATGCGGTGCAACAGAATGATGGTAACAAAGAGTGAATAACACCAACCACTCCTAGTGTAATTTACATGGATGTATATCATGCACAGCCAGGTGGTCAAGACGTGGATATGCTAGAGACTAATGGTTTCTCTCCCAAACAGCACAAAAAAACTACTTAGAAAGTTATTTCAGAGCATTAACTATCCCAGGGGACAGCTAAAGCCCAGACAAGTGTTGTAACTTACTTAAGGTCACAGTCAGTACAAGTGCTAGGACCAAGGTCTGGGTCTCTATAGACCTGTGTGACCAGGCTGATATCACAAATTAGAGTGTGTTGGGTAGATAGTAGGGAGTGATGGGAACTGTGGCCAACTAGAGGTCACATGTTCTGTTTAAAGGCAGCAGCTGATTATCAGTTTAAGTTGATGGTTGGCATGGGAGGGTGTGAACTTATCCTGCCACGTTCTCCTGATTTTTAAAGAGAAGTCAGAATTGAGATTTTTATATTAAACAGCCCCATTTTCAAATGCTGACATCTAAATTTTAATAGGTTAAAACAAAACAAAACACTGTGTAGACCAAACAAATTGGATCTGGGGACTTTAGTATTTGGTCTGATTTGCAACCTCTAGTAGAACAAGTAAAAGCCCCTGCTGTGAATTCAGCTGTACAAAGATCTGAATCATGCTTCTGCCATTTGTTAGTTAAGCAGTCTCACCCAAGATCTGTAACCTCTCTGAGCCTTGGAGTTTTCATCTGTAAAATGGGAATTGAACACTAAAATGGACTACTGTCCAGATTAAGCAAAGTAATGAAAACAGCACAATCATTTGCTCATCGTAGGTGCTCCGTAGATGTAGCCCCTCCCCGCAAAGTGCCTCTGAACTTCACAGCGGTCTGATGAACACCCACCCCAAGGCACCCCAGTCCATCCACCTCAAGCTTATTTTCCTGCGAGGTATCAGTGCTCAGTGTCTGTAGAACTCTAACGTAGACACGCAAGGCCCTCAAACATGCTCACACATAGCTTGCATACCCCCCCTTGGGAGGATTTGGAGATGCCAAGTTTGGTTACCTAGGAAGGATGTTTAAGAGACTTCCCTGGGGTGCAGCCACAACCTTCTCATGTTGTTTAGAAGAGAGGCCTGCACACTGCAGGGGGTTGGCTAACGTGACCTATTGCGAGCCTTCACAGCATTAGAATTTTTCAACTTGAATTTTGTTAGCTCATGTGCTCAAACACACATGCACACACATGCTTTTGCCTACCATCTGCCCAAAGCCTAGGCAAGAAGGGCTGCCTTTCCCATTCCCGGGAAACTTCCATTCTAGCTCTCACTCCACTCATTCTGGGAAAGGAGGTACCACCAAGACCCTTGAACCAGCAGTCCTTGAGACTGATTTGCTTAGCAGGGAGCAATGGGAGAAGGGACAGGATAAAGAAGCTTAAATGACTGAATAGAAGGGGCTTGGGATCTTGACCAGACCCCCGAAGCAAGAAGCAAAAACAGCCCTCTGGATTCAGGGGAATGGACAGGTTCCAAAGACCTGCTCATCCATTGTCTCCAGAAGTCTCTTGCCACCCCAGATGATGGCAGGGCTATGAGGGACTCCATTTTATGGATGGGGAGACAGACCGAAATGTCTAGCTCTGAATCAGTTTATCCAATCCACTCTAAGGATCAGGTGCCCTCCTGATTGGGGCTCCTCTAATAGAACAAGTATGTGGGTTCTGAGTCCCTGCCCTAAGCTGAACCCCAACTTAACAACACCACCAGTACCACTTAGCCAGCCAACACTTTTGCTATTTCTCCACTCCCACCTCATTTTAGAATTTAGAAGACATTGAAGCAGAGAAAAGTGACTTACACCCAAGGTCACCAGGAGGTCT
Organism: Canis aureus; assembly: GCF_053574225.1. NCBI lineage: Eukaryota > Metazoa > Chordata > Mammalia > Carnivora > Canidae > Canis > Canis aureus. The sequence goes on from NC_135614.1 coordinate 56,914,543, forward strand.
CAAAGTCTGTGTTTGAACTCAAGGTTGTCTGATGCCAGCCACATATTATACTGTCTCATACATGAGGGCCACATTCCCAGCCTGGGTTTCAGTTCCATTAGAAAATACCATGACTCAGTGAGCTGTTTCCCCTGCTTTTTGTTTATATGAGTCTGTATTTCAAAAAAGTCCCAATAAATGGTATTGTAAAAAAAAGGAAGAGAACTTAATGAGCAACCATAATCCCATCACAATTAGAATAATTCTTTTTTTTTTTTTTAGAATAATTCTTTATCAAGGAGGTCACGTTTTATAAAACAGCCATTACTCTATTTTGTCAATTCTAAGATGCATGTCTGTGGGGTTTTTTGTTTCCATCTTTGAATTTGGGAAGCATTTTAAAATCTGTGGACTCTGAGCTTCCAAGATGTACACTATTTTATTTGGCCCTAAGAATAATCTGGGGAAGCAAGCATTGCCAAGATTATAATCCCCATTTTACAGCTGGGAAAACTGAGGTTCAAAGAGGTTAGGCAATTTGCCTGAGGTTACAGAGCTAGTCAATGCAGATTAGTCCTGTGCCCTGATTCCCAGCACAAGCTGTGTCTGCCATATGCTCCTGGACTCCAAACCCTGTGCTCACGCGCACCTGTTTCCATCACCCCACTGGTCAACCCATGGTGGAAGACTGAGGGACCTCTCAGTTTCCCCCATCCAGGGTTGTCTAACCTCAGGCAGAGCAGCGGATGAACCCAGTGTGAGGTCTTCAAGGAGCAGTCTAGCCCCAAATAGGAAGTTTTCAGGTCACAGGATCCCACTTTCAAGAATGCAGCCCATGAGACACCTCGGTAAGCTCAGCAGTTGAGCATTTGCATTCAGCTCAGGGTGTGATCCCGGGGTCCTGGGATGGAGTCCCACATTAGGCTCCCTGTGAGGAGTCTGTTTCTCCCTCTATGTCTCTGCCTCTCTCTCTGTCTCTCATGAATAAGTAAATAAAATCTTACAAAAAAAAAAAAAAAAGAGAGAGAGAGAGAGAGAGAGAGAGAGAGAGAATGCAACCTATGTATTGTAGAGACCCAAGCCAGGCCTAGGGTGTGAAGGCGGTATTTCTGCCTGGTATGCTCATGATCCATGCAAGCTAGATCTAGGGGCTCCCACCTAGGATCCCCATCCTCTGAAAATTGCCCTATTTCTCATATTTCAAAAGACCAAATGAAAAGCAAATATTGACTCTAGATAAGCTCGCACAGGCTGCTTAAAACAGCACATTTCTTTACTTTTGGTTTAACTTACATCAGCTTGATGTTTCATGGCAGTTCGTTCCTGCTGACCAGAAAACAATGATTGGCTATTATGGGGTCCCAATTCACAAAGAAGGGGAAAACCAGTTAATGACATGTAACAGGTACAGCTCGGCAGACAAAAATCTTTCAAAACAAGGGGTGTGATGGAAAAATAAGAGAAGGAGAAAGCTGACATGGAAATTTAAACTCATTTTCCCAGATGGAGAACATGAGGCTCAGAAAGCTGCAGTGACTTGTCAAGGTCACACAGCGGAGCTGAAACCAGCACCCAAAGTTTCTGCCCCTCAGGAGAAGCATCTTTCGACCAGACCCTGCTTTGCTGAGCTTCAAGAAACCCAGATTGTCAGTACTCACCAGGGCTGCTGAAAAGGGTCAGGACAGGGAAATGGCTTCTCCCTTGCACCTGTGGGCTCCTTCCTGGCGGGCAGTTGCCAAGGCCACGCTGTCTTTCCTCCCTGGGCGTCTGCCAGGGCAGCTAGGCATGGGAGCTGTCCTGGAAAGCCAGCTCTGGGCAAGGTGAAAGAGGCCTCTGAAGAAAGCAACCTCCAGGACATAAAATGACCAGGCCCTGGGGTCACGAAGTGGCCACTGAGGGCTTAATTTCATCTAGCTTGAACAGCTGCCTCTGGCCCCCACTGGGGAGCTCTCCAGGTGGCATGGCTGGTTTTCCTGCCAGCTGCTGGGTGCCTTTAAGAGAATGACTACAGTTCATTGGCTGAGCAAGGCTCCCCCTACCTCTTTACCTGAGCAGGTGAGAAAAGCCAGGCTAGGGGAGGGCTGGGGACTCAGGTGAGAAAACAAAACCGTGGCAACCAGCTGGCTCTCCCTTCCTTCACAGACAGCCCTTCCTTCCTGGGCTTCCTTCCTTATCCCCACCTCAACCACAGGACCAGCTGGAGGGAGAGAAAGGGCAAACATTCTGCAGACTGCCTAATGCCTCTCAGTTCACAAAGCTTCACTATCTCTACATAACCCTAGACCAGAGTTATTTGTATGTCTTCTCTGTCCATGGAGAACTGTCCTTGGAGATATGAAATGTCCAACTCACGCAGCTCTTGGAAGGAAGGTTGACAGAGTAGGACGGTGTGAGGATTCAAACCTGAGTCTCCTGCTTTTGACTTCCACCCACTGCTCCTGGACCAAATCACCTCCCTCTCTATAAGGCCTTTGACAAGCCACTCACTGCCTCAGTTTCCATATCTGTAAAATGGTACAGTCTTGCTTGTAGGTGAGTCTACACTCAGTTGGTTGAGTGTATCATAGACTTAGAGCTAAAAAGGACTTAGGAGATTATCTAGCTCATCCATGCATCTAGCAGCCATTGCTTCATTCTGCAGGCATTGCTATTCAGCAACTATTATGTGCCACACCTATTTTAAATCCTAGGGCTACATCGGTGAACAGGAAAGTCAAGGACCTTATTGAGTTTGCATTCTAGAAAGAGGAAAGACAGACATAAGTAAACAGATTAGATAGGTAAAAGTACCCTGAAGAAATGAAATAGGCTGATATGATAAAGTCATGGGGGGGGGGGGGGCTAGTTTAGATTATGTGGTCGCTAAGGCCCTCTCTGATGAGGTGATATTGAAGCTGAGGCTTGAATAACCAGCCATTAGAAAAACCAGTCATTAGAGGAGCTGGAGCAAGAATCTTCCAGGAACGGAGAACTATAAGTGCAAAGGCCCTGAGGTAGGGGTATTTGGAGAATAGAAAGAAAGCTGCCTGTGGCTAGAATATAGTCCAATCCTTGTACTCCCTTTTAATAGATAAGGAAATGATTCAGAGCAATGGCTTGCCCAAGATCCCCTTTTGCAAATTTCTCTTTCCTTTCTTTATCCTCATTCATTATGGAGGGAAACTGAAGTCTGGAGTTCATCAGCACTTGAGTTACCAATAAAACAATCATTGCACGAGCCTACACTGCTTTGACCTCATGTTTCTTCCACTCTGTAGACATGTGTAAATTCCCAAAGGGCAGGGGCTATGATTTTAGGAGTTTCCTACGTTGAAGAACCAAATCCTGACCAACAGAATATAGTGCTAAAAAAAAGCAGCAGCAATGTAAACTGCCCTATTGTGACATAAGGTCAGTACAGACCTTTCCTGTTCAATTCCTTTCCACTGTCATTTTCAGAATTTTTACTCTGATTTTTTAAAAGGGCTCTCTGTTGTCAGTCATCATGTTGTTGATGGTAACACTGGGATTGTTATTCTGAAACTGTTGGTAAGTAGTGTAGGGTAAAGCAAGTGAATTTCATGGTGGTGGTATTGGGAACCAGGACTTTTAATGTGAGAGAAAGGAAATACAAATGAAAGACAAAAGGGGTTAAGTAAAAATTTTATAATCCTGGATTTAAGTCAGAAGTTCCAGTGTGAATTTTTGATGCAGCTGATCTGAAAACAAACACCATATTCCCTGGCTCTGCCTATTGTTGTCAGGTCTAGAAATAACAATCAACACTTGAATGAGCACCTTTAGGGTCCAGACTATAGTCTCAAAATATGATTTTACATTTAAAGGATCCCAGGCTCCTCACAAAATAAATAGCTGATTCCAGCTCTGGAGTGGAAAATGTACAACATGTACATAGACTTTTAATGCCACAAACGAAGGAAACCAGAGTCATGGCAAAGGGGCTCAGGAAACAACCTGAAGAGACTCTTATTTGCCAAAGGCCAGATGATTTCAGCATCAGTCAAGAAAATAACTGCAATGAATAGGTAACATTAAACATATTTAAATCCATGAATTCATAATGATTTTTTTAAAATAAAAAACTTCAGTGATCATCTTTGAAAGATAGTAGGAAATCAACTCATTATTTTGAAAAGTGGTAAATAAAGGGAGACAAACATTTATTCTGTCTTTCCTGTACGAACTGTGCCTGAGGCAACCAGAATAGATGAAAGGAAGGTGCTTTTTATGTAAGCTTTCCAACAAATAAAATGGAACAGGAATGAAGAAGGATTAACTGGAATATCACCATTTTGCAACTCCTTATGGATTAGTTGATCTAACTGATAATACAAAAAGAGAAACAAGGGTGTTGGGGTTGCTCAGTGGTTGGGCATCTGCCTTTGACATGATCTCAGGGTCCTGGGATCAAGTACTACATCGGGCTCCCTGCAGGGAGTCTGCTTCTTCCTCTATGTCTCTGCCTCTCTCTGTGTGTCTCTCATGAATAAATAAATAAAATCTTAAAAAAAAAAAAAAAAGTGGGGATACCTGAGTGGCTCAGCAGTTGAGCATCTGCCATAGGCTTGGGGCATGGTCCCAGAGTTCTGGATCAAGTCCCACATTGGGCTACTTGTGTGGAGCCTGCTTCTCCCTCTGCCTATGTCTCTGCCTCTCTTTCTGTGTCACTCATGAATAAATAAATAAAATCTTAAAAAAAAGAGAGAGAGAGAAACAAGTAGACATAATGGGCCCCTTGGTAGAATGAATCACCACATCTTATGGAGAAATCATGCCCCAAGAATCAAGCAGGAGTCTGATCAAGCCTTTGGAGTAGGTGTTGGCAAACTTTGTCTCCAATGGGCAAGCTTTTATAGGCTACAGTGTTTGACCTCTGCGGCAACTACTTTGCTGTTAGAGCACAAAAGGCAGCCGTGAACAATAGCTAAACAAATGAATGGAGCTGTGTTCCAACAAAATCCTGTTCACAAGGGTAGATGCTAGATTTGGTCCATGGACCATAGTTTGCCAACCCCTGTTCTTGACCCCACTACCAGTTTATAGGAAACACAGGGACTGTGGAACACATGAAATGACACCATGGAGACACAATAAGCAAAACCCAAACTGGGGGAAAGTCTAATAGGAAAATCAACCCGATTTCTTTAACAAATGAATGTCAAGATATTAAAAACAGAGAGGGAGGTACCTCTAGATTAAAAGAAACTTAAGAAATATTAGCCAATCACATTGTATGGACCTTATTTGAATCTTAATTGAAGCAATTATTTTTTTAAGATTGTTTTTATTTATTTGAGAGAGAGAGAGAGAGAGAGCACAAGTGAGTGGCAGAGGCAGAGGCAGAGGCAGAAGCAGACTCCCTACTGCACAGGGGGCCCGACGCGGGGCTCAATCCTAGGACCCTGATATCATGACCTGAGCCAAAGGCATGCTGACTAAACCACCCAGTCGCCCCTTAATTCAAGCAGTTATTTAAAAAAATTATGGGATAATTGGGTAAATGTGAACAGTGACCTGAATATTTGATAATATGAAGGAATTATTGTTGAGATTTGGAGATATTTGATGATACATTGTGGTTGTGTTTTTTTTTTAAGTTGAGGATATTTTTTTTTTAAAGATTTTATTTATTTATTCATGAGAGACAGAGAGAGAGAGGCAGAGACCCAGGCAGAGGGAGAAGCAGGCTCCATGCAGGAAGTCCGACATGGGACTCGATCCCGGGTCTCCAGGATCACTCCCTGGGCCGAAGGCAGTGCTAAACCGCTGAGCCACCTAGGCTGCCCTGTGGTTGTGTTTAAAAGGAGGAGTCCTTATCTTTCAGAGACATTTGCTGAAATATTTAGAAATGAAATGGAATGATATCTCAGATTTGGTTAAAAATAATGAGTGGTGAAATCTAAAGGAAACAAAATTGGAGAGGGGTTGGATGGTGGATGACAGACAGGTACAGAGAAATTCATTACTCTATTCTCTCTGTTATTTTGTAAATACTTGAAAATTTCCACTCTGAAAAGTTAAAATATATTTATACCATTTCACACTCAACCAACTGACAAAATTTTAAAAATCTGACAAACTCGAAGTTTGTAAAGGATATAGGGAAAATGTAAATCTCACAGCTGGTGGGGATGTAAATTCCTACAATTTTTGATAGTGATTTGTGTATGCCTCATGATCCAAAAATTCCCCATCCAGATCTATACTCAAGAGAAACTTTAATCCATTAAGTGACATATAGAAGCATTTTTTAAATAGGAAAAATAGAAAACAACCAAAATGGATAATTTCTGGTATCTTTGGACCACAAGAGGTGGGGGGAGGCTAATGAAATGTAGAGATTGGAAATGGCAAATACATGTGGAGATAGGAGCCAGGGCCCCATCAGGATAGATTTAGCTCAACATATGTCGACCTGGTACCCACTCTGGGCCAAGCCCTTTCCTGAATGCTGAGGATACAGACGTGATGTCCCTCTAGGGCTTTAAAGTCTAGATATCAGAGGTAGAGGGGGGTTGACCCTGACATATCATTGAGCCCAACTTACCCATTTCATAGATGTGGAAAATGAGGCCCAGAGAAGCTAGTTGACTTGCCAAGGCTCCTGGTTGGTTTATGGGGGAACCAAGAATTGAAAGAGGTCTCTGATGCTCAGCAAAATCAGATCTTGGAGCCATACATCCTTAAGCTGAATCTTGACTCTGTAACTTATTAATTGTGATTTTGGCCAAGTTATTCTCTTTCCTCTGAAGTATAGCAATACTTCATAGGTCGATATGAGAATTAAATGAAATGATATACATAAAGCACTTGACCCCGTGACTGTAAAGGAGTCAGACCTCAGTGGATAGTTTATTTACCTTTACTGTTATTGATATTAGGAAAGACTTTAGGAAAAGGACAAAATGCTACATTCTGTGTTGCTCTCAAATGGTTAAATCTGTATGACTCCTGGTCCACCACCTGGAGCCCCCCAGTTCCTTGTAAAATGAGAATAATGGTGGAACCAACATCATGGGGTTGTTGTCATGATTAGATGAACTAATTAATGCCTAGCATATAGTAAGTCCTCAGTATATGGGAGCTATGATGCTGACGATGCAAGACTTCTATCCCAGGGTGTCAGGCTTAGAGATATAAACAAGAATTGACTGCATTTCCTGCCCTCAGAGTGCTTCAGTCCATTGGGGGATAGAGTCAGAGGCCACTCCTTCCTTTTCATTTCTCCCCCTGCTGTCACAGTGATTTTAACCATTTTATCTCACAAGGAAGCTGGCTTTAAAAATGACCAGGCCAGACCTACTAGGTCTGAACGCACAGGCACACTCACCTCTGCTGGTGAGAACCCCATTCCCAGCTCTGCAGAATCCCTGACTGCCTCAGGCTGCTGAAGCCAAAGCATCACATGCTCTGAATAATAAAGCCATCCAGAAAGTTCCCTGTGGCGAGCCAGGCACCACACTCTGGTCTGCACCCTCGGGGCCAAGCAGCCAGAAATATCACAAAAGGCCTGCCTTCAAAGCTGAGCTCCTGTCCCTAGCTTGCTGGAACCACGGAGCCCAGGGAGTTTCAATATCCAGTTCCTTCTCTTTCCTGATGCCTTCTCCTTTCACGGAAACCATGTGTATTTCTCACCCAAGACCCTATTTTTATAGAGCCCAACAGAACATTCTCAGTTGGCTCAGTGACCCCTGGTCCCAATTTCCCCAACCCTAGAGAGTAAAAACCATTGAGGATCAGAGAAAGACACAGTAAGACCAAAGTGAGATGAATGGAACCAGTTAAATATATTTGGTTCTCCTGTGGAAGCAGGAGTGAAGTTGTTCTTTCAAGAAGATGTCAAACCTGTCATTCTGCAACTGCTCGCAGGCTGCAAGCTGGAGGCACAGCCTGTCAGACGGTGTGGTTGTGCACAGTGATATCCTTGTGGGCAGGGGCTGTATCCGGTTCCCCACTCTGCCCAGCACTCAGCACCAAACCAGTGCTACAACTAGTGCTCTATCATAACAATCCTAACAGCCCAAACTGTTCCCTCTCGGCACTTATTGTGCTTGTAATTAAATAACTGCATGTACAATTATTTGTTTAATGCATGCCTCCCTGACAAGACTGTCAGTAATCCAGGGGCAAAGAGTGCCCCCAGCGTTGTCCACTATTGTATCCCCGGTGCTTAGAATGGGATCTGGCATGTACCTGGCATTCAGTGAATGTTTGTTGAATGAATAAATGAACACAGATGGCAAAGATGGCCACGGCAGTGGGCCAACCCACCCGCCAATCTTGATGGCCTACGCTGCCGCAGGTGCTGAGCCCATGACCAGGACAAAGGAAGCTGCCATTAGGCCATTTACTTCAAGATGCTGACAGTGTTATGGGAAAGTGAGGAGGGAGGGGTTTGCTAATACCCAGGCTCAGCTGTTCTTAGAAAGAGTCTGCCTCCTAGAAAGTCTACCCATTTACAAGAGACAAAGATGGAGTGGGAAGCAGGCTTGTCTGCTGGTTAACTAGGGCCTTTTCTTTTACCTCTACTTGGTGATTTGGAACAGTTGGCCTGGGAGTAGATGGATGATTTCAGCCTGGAGTTCATGGAATCTACTTTGTAGAATTGTTATAGGACACAAGAAGTAAATAGATGTGTAAATATTTACTATAGGACCTGACAGTGTACCAGTGCTCAGGAATGCTATGTGGAGTTACTGTGGTTGCTATCAATCCTCTGCCTTCCAAGGCTGCCCAGGGATGAAGGCACCTTGGATGGAGAATGTCAGGGCGCAAGTCTAGTGATAGATGCTGGGCTTCCCCAAGGCATCTCCTGGGACCAACCTGGCCAGATTGCAGGCAAGAGGGAGTGAATCATCTAGGTGATAGAAAGACCTCAAATTGACTTGGACAAAGTTGGCCCCCATAGCCCTTAAGTCCAGAGTGCAGACTTGCTCTGTGTACAACTGCATCCAGGAGCTCAAACACTATGAGGATGTCTCCTCCCAGACTCTGTCACCCTATCCTGCCTTCTGTGTCTGAGCTCCAGTCTCAAAGAGGCTGAGCCCCCACGGTGGCTTACAGCCTGTCTCAGCTCCCACAGAAAAGAGAAAGTGTCTCTTCCCCAAAGTTCAGATCAAACCCCCAGAATGGAGTCTCCTTGGCTGTAATCGAGTCACATGACCTCTCCAAAGCGATCACTGTGGCCAGGGTTGCAAAGCTCAGATTGGCAGAGCTGAGTCACATGCCCACCTGTGAGCCACCCATTGGAGTCCGCTCCACAGAAGGGGAGGGGAGGGTCCCCGAGCAACATAGGGTTGTTGTTGCCAGAGAAGGGAGAATGTTGCTGGGGCAGCAAAATAAATATGCACTGCAGATTGCAAACCTCTCTTCAGGTCAGATGACAAGAGCAATGTTACAGTGAGGCCAAACAAACGTCAATTCTGTCAGACAAATAAAGTGATAGGATCTGGAAGGATTCCCAGAGGGCAATGGGGCATTACTCAGCCATGTGCCAAAAAAACCTCTTCTATCGGGCCCATATCAGGGTGCCGTCACTTGGCTCCAGTTCTAAAATAAAGAAGGCCCCCCCAAAACTTAGCAACCTAGATAAATAATACTCAAATGCAGTTTTTTAAAAAACAAAGTTAACACAAAAAATCCATGACAAACAAAATTAGGGGCTTAGCACCAAACCTGGTACATATTTAGTGCTTGACAAAAGTTTATCATTACCATTACCATTTTTCATTCTGGAAATTCCTAAGAATAAGTTTACTGATGAATCATACACTACAGTAATGGTACTGTCTTCATTCACTCAACAAATGTTTATTGAGTATTATAAGTTTGGTGCTGCTAGAGAAATACTAGAAATCAACTAGAAATCTAGTTGATCTAGATCCTACCCCCGGGAGTTCATAATCTTTAATCTGAATGGCAAGACCATTAGCATACAACACCTCCATATATTATTATTTGTGTTTTATTTTATTTTATTTTATTTATTTATTTTTTTTATTATTTGTGTTTTAATGAAGGTCCAAAAACTTGCCGTGGGAGCCCAGAAGAAGTAGCATTTAAAAAACCCTTCTATAAAATAAGTTAAGTCCTGGGGATATACCATACAGCATGGTGACATAGTATCATACATTTGAAAGTTGCTAAGAGAGTATATCTTAAAAGTTCTCATCATAAAAAAAAAAATTATAACCATGTGTGGTCACTTATTGTGATGACCATTTATAATTTATCCATAGATCAAATTATTGGTTGTAAACCTGAAACTAATATAATGTTATATGCCAATTATATCTCAGTAAAAAAAAATCTTTTTATTATGAAAATGTTGAAATATCAGAAAAGTAGAAAGGATTGTAAACTGAATACCTATATATTGATCACAGATTCAACCATTATAAACATGTCACCATATTAATTCATCTCACTATATGTTACATTTGTGGCTAAAACATTTTAAAGTTTATAGATATCCCAGAACTTGAGCCCTAAACATTTCAGCATGGGGCGGCCCAGGTGGCTCAGTGGTTTGGCGCGCCTTCGGCCCAGGGTGTGATCCTGGGAACCCGGGATAGGGTACCGTGTGGGGCTCCCTGTGGGTGTCCTGCTTCTCCCTCTGCCTGTGTCTATGCCTCTCTCTTTCTCTGTCTCTCATGAATGAATAAATAAAGTCTTTAAAAAAAATTTCAGCATGCATTTCCAAAAAATATAAGAATTCTCCTCCATAAGGATAATACACTTAACTCACAAAATCAATAATAATTTTTCTTACATCATCTAACCCAGTTCATAGTCCAATTTCCTCCATTGTCTAAAAACATGGTCTTAACAGCTTTTCATTTTTTAATTTTTAAAGATTTTATTTATTTATTCATGAGAGACAGAGAGAGAGAGAGGCAGAGACACAGGCAGAGGGAGAAACAGGCTCCATGCAGGAAGCCCGACTTGGGATTTGATCCAGGGTCTCCAGGATCACACCCTGGACTGAAGGCGGCGCTAAACCGCTGAGCCACCCGGGCTGCCCTTAACAGCTTTTAAAAAAAAAACAAGTACAATCAAGAATCACATCTTATATTTAGTTATTAAGACTCTTAAACCTTGGGGCACCTGGGTAGCTCAGTGGTTGAGTGTCTCCCTTTGGCTCGGGTCATGATCCTGGGAACCTGGCATGGAGTCCTGCTTCGGGCTTCCTGTGGGGAGCCTGTCTCTTCCTCTGCCTGTCTCTCATGGATAAATAAATAAAATCTTAAAAAAAAAAAAATAAAAGAGACTCTTAAACTCTTTAAATCTAGAACCTCCTCTCCCATTGCTTTTGCTTTTGTTTTCATGACATTGACTTTTAAGAAGAGATCATGCCAGTTGTCTTATAAGCTGTCCCACATTCTGGATTTGTCTGGTTGATTTTCTGAGTGTTGTTTAATGTGTTCTTCTACCCCTGAAATTCCTGTAAATGGAAGCTAGCTTTAAAGACCTGATTAGATTTGGACTTAACGTTTTTGGCAAGAACCAAAATAGGTGGAGCTGTGGAGTCCGCTGCATCCTAGCAGGAAGCATGAAATGCTGGTTGTCCCAACATTGGCGATGCTGTGTGGTCCCTGGGTTAAGTAGTAATAGGCAGACAGAGAAGGAACTGGAAAGGATGGTAAAGTCTTCACCATGACATTTGAATAGGACTTTAAAAGGTGTGTAGGAGCCTACTGGATGGAGAAAAGGGAAGAGGAAGGGTTTTCCAGATATACATGGAGGTACAGTGTTGGGAAAGAGAATGACAGGCTTTAGGAAGTAGGAGGTGGTAACCAAATGTGGTTGAGAATTGTTTTAACAACACCAAGCACTTAGGGCAAATTTACTGTGTTCCAGGAACCCTGCTAAGTGACTCATTTAATTCTTCACACAGTCTTTTAGAATAGGTGCTACCACCCCCATTCTAAGGGTGTGGAGTCAAGGTTGAGTGATATGTGGTAACTTGTCTACCTAGCTAGAAACAGGCAGACTCAGGATTTGAATCTGGTTGCTTGACTCCTGAGCCTCTGCATTTAAAAATCACTAAGCTCTATGTTAAGGGGACAGAGCAAAGGAGTTGGGAGCAAGTGGAGACAGGCCTTCTCTGTCATTCCGAGTTTGGATGTTATTTCAGCGGCAGTGGGGAGCAAGTGAAGGTTTCCCGGTTTGGGCAGCATAGCAGTGCACCTTGAACTCGGTCTGTGAAGGGTGAGTGGACAACTGCTGGGATGAGCTATCAGGGGGAAAGCCAGGCATCCCTTCAGGAGAGTGGGACCTGGTGAACAGAGATGGTGGGAGGAATTCAAGTGTGCTGATTCCAGACCTGTGAGCCGATTCTTACTTTCCTAGGCATCTGGAGGCCTGGTGGGAGCTAAGGAGAAAGCATTTCGGGTCAGGGTGGGCTGGGTTCCATGGGACACCAGCAGCCTTCCTACGGCACACAGCCATGGGACCCTGTGGGCCCCACATCATGGTGAGATGTGAGAAGCAAGGACCAGCCTTACCCTCCGAGAGCCAGAGAGGGGAAGTGACTGGCCCAAGATGACAGTCAGATCTTGGCAGAGGCAGGACTAGAGTTGTGTCATGTCTTAATTCCAAGTCTGCTATTCCTTCAGGAAGGAGTCTATTTCAGAATCTAGGAGGGACCAAGACACAACTGTTTTGGACTAGCCACTAGGATGCTGAATACTCTGGAGAATCCTTCACTTTTTAAAATTTATATTTTCCCACTTTGGGAATCCTCTCAGAGGGACGGGGTGGCCATGGAAGCGGCGGCTCTGGGCCGCTTGGTTCTTGTCACACAGCCCTCAGCGGGTTATCCCGTATTCCACATCCTCCCCAGTCGGAGTTGAGGACTCCCCGATTTCTGGGCCCTTGCTGTCCATCCTTCAGCCTAGGCATGGAGGGTGCATAGAAGGAGCGACAGGAACTGCTCTGGGGCCAGACTGCCTGGTTCAGATCTCTGCCCTCACTCACTAGCTGTGCAACCTTAAGCTGGTCACTTCTCCTCTCTGTGCTTCTGATTTTTCATTTTTAAATTGGTGAAAATAACAGTGCTTCTAGGGTTTGGTGTGAGGACTAAATAATATAAGTAAGCATTTAAGGACCGAGTAAGGCACTTGCCACATGCTAAAGGCTAGTTATTATTATTAACCTGGGAGTCAGGAGGCTTGAGTGCCTGCCACTAATTTACCTATGTACAAATTGGACAGACTTTCCAGATCTGAAATAAAACTTGCCTCCTCCACAAAGTCCACCCAGATTAACTGCACTCAATTTAAAGCCTTCCTTGATTTCCAGTATTTAAAGCACAGCTGACATGATCTAAGATTGGGCTGGGGAAGAGCATCCTGTGTACCCCCTTCCCCACAGCACCACATTAGAAGGCCTAAGGATTGTACTTCAGGAACTCCCCCTTCCCACCCCTACCTCCCCAGCTACTCACTTGGGTAAATCACTTCATCTTTGTGATTCAGTATCCTCTGTCAAAGGGGGAAATAATCCCTCTTTTATCTGTTTTGAAAGATGAAAAAATTCAGATTCCTGACCACTTTGAGAATGAAAGGAAACAAACATACAAAGTGTTTTTCAAAGCATATTTAATAACCTGGAAAAATGATGCCAACATATAATGTTTACTTCTGTATTATGAATTTATTTATGGATTTTATAGGAAGATGCATTAATATATTCTCATGGTAAAGCATGCATGGTATAATGTTCATCAGAATTGTATTTGAAGGGATACCTGGGTGGCTCAGTGGTTAAGTGCCTGCCTTTGGCCCAGGGAGTGATCCTATAGTCCTGGAGTTGAGTCCCACGTGAGGCTCCCTGCATGGAGCCTGCTTCTCCCTCTGCCTGCCTCTTTATTTTTTAAGATTTTATTTATTTATTCATGATAGACATTGAAAGAGAGAGAGAGGCAGAGACACAGGCAGAGGGAGAAGCAGGCTCCATGCAGGGAGCCTGATGTAGGACTCGATCCCGGGATTCCAAGATCGTGCCCTGGGCCAAAGGCAGGCGCTAAACCGCTGAGCCACCCAGGGATCCCCAATAAATAATATCTTAAAAAAAAAAAGAATTGTATTTGAAATGTGGCCCCTACTTCATTTTAAGAAGTATAGATACACTGAAAACAAAAAGAAAGAAAGATAAGGAAATCCACCAACATGTTAACAGTTACCTCTGGGTGGTAGGGTTACTGATAACTATTGTCTTCATCTCTATTTTTCCATATTTCCCTTTTTCTTTTTTTTAAAGATTTTATTTATTTATTCATGATAGTCACAGAGAGAGAGAGAGAGAGAGGCAGAGACACAGGCAGAGGGAGAAGCAGGCCCCATGCAGGGAGCCCGATGCGGGATTCGATCCCGGGTCTCCAGGATCACTCCCTGGGCCAAAGGCAGGTGCCAAACCACTGCGCCACCCAGGGATCCCACTACAATGATTTTTAAAGAAAAGTAATGTATTTGAAAATATTCAAGGCTAGGCTGGATCAAGTTAGAGGTCACCAAGGTGTGAGTAATCAGAAACCTTTAAGATGAAAATTCTGCCTTTAGGAAGCACCCTGTTCCCCAACCATGGGTCAGCCCATGTTTTATTTTCTTTGAAAGTCCCATGCAGGGCTCCCCACTCCTTCAGCTTCCAGAACTTCACCAGCCATCCTGGCCCAGAGTTCCTGCTTCTGTAGTCAGGCCTCGCTTGGCCAGGGCAGCTGTGGGCTGTGCTCTGGGGAGCTAGAGAAGACCCCAAATCCCCAGCTTACTTACTTAGCTGAGGAAGCCTGCTATTTACCAGTTTAAAAACAAAAACAAAAACATCTGTGCTCCCTCACTTTGGGTTATCATGCCTCTTTACAGGCCATGAGGACCTTCTTGGAGTCCCCCACAGCTTTACTGTGATTTACAGTAAAGGTTTACAGCTCAGAAACCTTCAGTGGCTCCTCATTTCCTTCAGGGTGGGTATTTGCTGGCTTCCTTAGTCTGGCATTTAAGTGCCTGTACCAGCTGTAAGGGAACCAACTTCCCTTACATCTCCCACGGGTCAGTCAAATGGCCTGCCAGCCAGCTGCACAGCAAACCGGGAAGGAGCAGTAATGAGCAAGGAGAACCGGGTGGAAGAACACAGCCAGGAAAGGTGGTGATTGTGGCAAACTCAAGCAAGCACAGACTTTCTAGAAGGACTGTCACTTTCAGTGCCAGTCAGTTGTTCCTTGGTGGTTACTTCCATTTTTTTTTTTTCAAAGGAAATCAGGAAATCTGGATCTTTATGTAAAATCTCCTGATTTTTTTTTTAATATTGGCAGCTAATTCACAAAACACATTTGGCCAGTCTGCTGACCGTAATCTGTGACTTCTCATAGGAACACATTGAACTTTTCTCCCTCTGTACCTTTGCTTTTGCTGGTTCCACTTCCAAGAACACCCTCCCACTCAGCTGGGTCTGGTGAACTCCACCTGTTCTCTCTGGCCCAGCCAAAGCACCACCTCTTCGGTGAGCATCCCTGGGTGACCCTGGCTAGAAGGGACATCTCCTCCTTGGGGCTGCACCAATCACTTAGTTCTGTGCCTGCCCATCTCGTGCCATAGCTATTTCAGTCTTCCCCTGGTAGAAAATGAGCTTCTGGAATATTGGACAAATATTTAAGGAGCACCTGCTTGGTTGCAGGCACCAGGCTAAGAATACAGCTTAGAACAAGATGGATAGACTCTGCCTTGATGGAATATAAAGTCTACTGCAGGGGACAGAGTTTAAATAAATCATTCCCAAGATAGCGAATTCCAGTTGCGATGAGTTTTATGGAGTTAAGAAAGTTTATAAAAGGAGCTTAATCCAGGCAGGAGGATTAAGCAGGTCATGAGGCAACTTGGGGGAAATATTAGCACCGGGGCTGCCACATAAGGTTGCACAGTCTGTATACTGCACAAAGGTAACCAGCAGAGAGGGCAGGCGAAAGCTGAAATCTGCTTCCTGCTGGCTTGCCCAAGCTGTGCCCTTTTCTAATTTGCAGAAAGACAGGGGCAGTGTTTAGTTTCTCTGATGCCCCAGCCCTCCCCCCCAAAAGCTGCTCTAAATAAATGTAGACTCTAAGTAAGAATGGTGACTCCCTCTATAGATGTGGCCTCAAGAGATGTCCCTGCTTTCCCTTTCTACCAGGATATACTCTCTAAATCAAGGTGGGTATCTCCAAGGAAGAATATAGGACCTGAGACTGAAGGATAAAAAGGGGCCAGGGAGGTAGAAGTATGGGGAACCAGGCCTCCAAGGGGAAAATGTACCACAGCTGAAGGACCTACTAAGTGGTTAGCGCAGCTGAAGTGTGGACAAGGGGGCAAGAGTAGCAAGGGGTGGGCTGGGTGGTGACCATACCATGCAAGGCCTGAAAGGCCATGTTAGGGGATCTGATTCTTATCCTGCAATGTCTTCTGTATCCCCCCTCCCTGACTATGTTGCTGATGAGTGTACTGCTAATGGGAAGACCCCCAGAGTGCACAATAATATAAACTACCCTTACAGAGCACCTACCATGAGCCCCATGTGCTGGGGCCCCATGTCCTGTCCATTCTTCCTTTTGTATCCTTCGAAGGAGGTAAGTATTCTTTGATTCCAATCAAACAGATAAGAAAGGCACACAGAGGATGAGCAGCCTGCCCAATGTGCCCTGGCTACTCAGGGGTGGGCAGGGACCCACGCCCAGGTCTGCAGGATTCTGAGCCTTTCCTTTGGGTAACCGTGTAGCAATGGCCATCAGGAATAAACTAGAAGGCACTAGGAGTCGGGAGCCTTGCCACTCAGAGCGGGGTGTGGGGGCCTGTGGTATTGGTATCACCTGGAAACTTGTCAGAAATGTAAGCTTTCAAGTTCCAACCCAGTCCTACTGACTTGGAGTCTGCATTTTACAAGACTCACGTACACACCACAGGCTGAGAAGCACCAGAGAATAATCCAAGCAATAACAACCCTTACCCTGCAACCCTTACACCACAGTCTCACCGGCCATGTCTCCAGCGACTTGAAAACAGCTTTATTATAACCAAATTTGCCAGAATTGCCAACTGCTCCATCCATCTACCTGCTCCAGTTCTGCCTTCTGTTGTGACTCCAAGAGAAAGGCTGAGAATGTACCATCAACTCCAGGGAGGGGCTGCTATACACTCTGGGTCTGCTCAATTTCTTAGTATAATCTGCCCTCACCCAGGCATAAATGTAAAGCTGTTTGACCCTTCTCCTGGTTAACTACTGCTCCAAATCATCTTCCATTTGGGACCCACTCTGGCCCCCAGATCATGTTCAAAACAATTTCCTTTCTTAGTCTGCATTACAAAGGAAGCAAGATGGTTTGACAGAAGAGATGAGTGGGTGAGAACAGGCTGGGTTCTCTTTAAGGCCACATGTTGTGTGACTCTGGGAAACTCCCATCTCCACTTCTCCACTGGCATCTGAGAAATGGGCAGGATGGACCGGACTAGGAATCACTAGATCAAGGGCTTGGCAGGTAGCCTCAAGGAAGGTACCGTGGGCACTGTGGCCAACGAGAGAGGATGCACTGCCCTAAAACAGGCGGCCGCCCTCAGCACTAGGCTATTGTCCTGGGAAGTATGGGCCCAGTGTTGCCATGTATTGTAATTTTTCAAGGGCTGGGAATCTGATGTTCCCCCTACCAAATATCACATGGGGCTTAAATACTGGCATGTGCTTAACACCCAACGCTCTGTGGGTCAAATAACGATCAGGTGCAGGGCAGATGTGCCCGGCCTGGATGCCGTCCCAGTGGTGTACGCTTCTAGGACTGCACCTGCGCGTGGCCCTTCCGGAGGCCGCAGCGTCGCCCCTGCCCACGCGGCCCGGCGGCGGGCGCCCCCTCCCAGGCCCGTCCCGCGGAGGGCCGCGCCCCCTCCCCACCTGCTCGCCCGCCGGCCCCGCAGCGCCGCAGCGATGACTCAGCCTCCGGCGGCCGGCGCGGCGGGGGAGGGGCGAGGGCGACGGCGGGCAGGCGTGGGGAGGGAGGCGGAAGGAGGAAAGACGGGAAAGGGAGGGAGGGGCCTGGGCAAGCCCCGCCCCCGCCTGGGGGCCCGCGGAGCTCTGGCCGCCGGGGCGCGCGGGCCGGCGGGGGCGGGGCCGGCGGGGCTGGCGGGGGCGGGGCCGGCGGGGCGCGCGGGGCGCGCGGGGCGGGGGGCGGAGCGCGGGTGGATCGCCTGCCCCCGACGCGCGTGTGCGCGCGCGCATCCCAGCCGCCCCGCGGGCCCACCCTGGCCGTTGATGGGGTCCCGGGAGGGAGGGCACCTTTAGCCGTGGACTTCTGGGAGCACGTCCCTGAGGGACCGTGGGTCCTGGGCAGTGAGGGACCAAACTGAGGGAGCCTGAGCCCCGCGTCCTGGGGCCTTGCGGGCGACAGATGGCCCACACCTCCTATCCGCAAAGTGCAAGCTTAAAGGGAGAAATGATCCACTGGAGCATTTTGCTGAGCTTCCACAAGTAGCTGTAACACGGGGTTGAATTTGGAAGGTGCCCCAAGGAAGTTGCCTTAGCAACTTTTTAATACTATAAATGAATCTATGAATGAATGAAATGTGCTATGAGAGCATATATATATGTGTGTATGTATATGAGGGGAAAGTTTATTTTTTAGTCTTTTTGTATATGTGTTCATGTGTGTTTGGGAGGATGTATAGGAATGTGTGTGTGTATCTTGAACGATATATGTGTATGTATGCTTATACACGTAAACATATTGATAGTGTGTCTGAATTTGCGTGCCTAGAATGTGTCTCTGTGTATATGCACAGGTGTTTATGTGCCTAGATGTTAGACATGTGTGTGTGCACGAGATCTATAGGCATGCCTGAGTGTGTATGTAAATATGTATATGTACCTGAATTTGTAGGCTTGTGTATGTGACTACTATGTATTGCTTTTATGTGCCAATGTGGTATGTGTGTGTGTGGGGGGGGGCTGCATGTGTCTTGGTGAGATTGTGTTGTGTGTGTAGGAGAATACATCTGTGAGTTTGTGGCCAGGGCTGAACTGTGCCTTGAGGTTGCATGTGTGTCTGTGTGTATAAATGAGAACATACGTGCTTTTCAGAGTCTGTATGGATACCGCTGTGTATGTGTCTTGATGAATCTCTGTAGTCAGTCTGAGAATAAGTAGAACTTATTCAGTCTGAGAAAAGGGGCTTGTGATTCCAGTTTTATTGAAAAATAACATACATCATTGTATAAGTTTCAGGTGTACAGCATGATGGTTTATGTATACTGTGAAGTGATTTCCACAATAGGTTCAGCTAACATCCACCTTCTTATATAGAAACAATAAAAAGAAAAAAGGAAAATAATTTTCTCCCTGTGATGAGAACTCTTAGGATTTACTCTTAACAACTTTCCAGTATATCATACAGGAGTGTTAGCTATAGTCATCATGTTGTAAATAACATCCCTACTACTTATTTACCTTCTCACTAGAAGTTTGTGTTTTCTGACCACCTTCTTTCATTTCCTCTTCCAACCTCCCTCTGATAACCACACATCTGATCTATCATTTGTTTTTTGTTTTTTGATTCCACATTTAAGTGAGATTATACAGTCTTTCTGTTTTTCTGACTTATTTCACTTCGTGTAATACCTACAAGATCCATCCATATTGTGGCAAATGATAGGACTTCCTTGTAGTTTTTTTTTTGTTGTTTTTTTTTTGTTTTTTTTTTAGGACCATATAATTCTTAAGGGTTGGGCTGATCGAGGTGCTTCCTGGATGAAGAGGCCCTTGAAGGGGGTGAGGTGGGAATGATGAAAGTAGGAAAAATCCCTGGTTGTGTTGGTCCAGTGACCATCAAGAGCAGTGGGAGGTTGGGTGAACGAGGTAGGCTAAAGCAAGACCTTGAATGCCAGAACTAGTCTTTGCAGCCTATTCTGGCTTCCTGGGCCCACTCAGGTGCTTGGTCTCTTTCTCTAGTGGCTGCCTCACCATTTATCTTGCCAGTGCTGGGCAGTGCTGTACTGCAGAGTGCATGTCCTTGGTAATTAACAATAGCAACACTATGGCTCACTTCCTGTGTGCCAGCCTTCACAAGAGCAGTGAGCCAGCATTGGTTCAGCTCTGTGAGGCAGAAATCTAGCATCCCAAGTTTCAGAGGGGAAACTGAGTTGGTCAAGTGCCTGCTTCTGTTTATACCAATAGGAACGGTGCCTTGGACTCCAGAGGCCGTATGCCTTCTCAACTGCTAGACCGGGGCTTGCAACCTCGGTACTATTAACATTTGAGGCCAGATAATTCAGGGATGTGGGGCTGCCCTGAGCCCTGTAGGATGTTCAGCAGCATCCTTGGTCTCTACACTGGATGCTGGTTGTATCTCCTTCCCCAGTTGTGCAAACCAAAATGTCTCTAGACAGGTCCAAATGTCCCCTGGGGAACAGAGAATCACACACACACACACACACACACCCTCATTTGAGAACCACTATGCTAGAGTATCCTGCCTTACTGGATAAATTTTTTTTTTAAGATTTTATTTATTTATGAGAGACACAGAGAGGCAGAGGGAGAAGCAGGCTCCATGGAGGAAGCCCTATGTGGGACTTGATCCCAGGACCCCGGGATCACGCCCTGGGCTGAAGGCGGCGCTAAGCCGCTGAGCCATCCGGGCTGCCCTGGATAAGTGTTTCTTGAGGAGCTGTACCATCTCTACCTGGTCCAGTGGCTTCAGCTGTCCCTCTTCTTAACACAGTGATCCTCAGTTTCATGCAAGTGGCCCCTTGCCTGTGCCACAAACAAAAATTTTCCCAGCTAGACCACCTTGCAAAGCAACTCAATGTCTCTGAACCCCAGTCATAGAAAGCTTGGCACCTCACTGTTTTCTCGACAGCTCTTATTGTTATCATTAGAGTCACAGGGGTTCCCTAGGGTCAGAACGTGGAGAAAGAGGGCCTCTAGCCAGCCAACTCTCTCTGGCCCAGACTTGTGGACGCTGCTGGGTTTGCTTTCCTGGTTCAGTAAGAATACAATGCCATAGGGTTGAGGCAAAGCTGGTCCCATTTGACACTATCATTAATTATGATATATCGTTTTTGCAAATAAAACAGCCTGACTTTCCCCACCAGCAAAGCCTGATTTTTATGAGCAAGAGCTGCCTCATAGCCAGAGCAGGTGCTCAGGAAGGGCAAGATGGAGCCATTAGCAGGGCTCTTGGCATGTCCAGGCCTGGGCAGGGTGTCCATGCTGCTGGGTAGGGTCTGGGTGGCAGGTGGAGGAGAGATCCGTAGCTCTGCCGCACAAGCAGGAGGCCTCAGGCTCCTACTACAGATAAGACAGAGGGGCAACACCCGGGGGGACCTCCACACCGCCCCTGTCTCTGCTGCTCTGGAAACTCTCTTCCCCTGAAGGTGTGTTCCTCTGCCGCACCATCTCTCCATCTGCTCCTTCTATTTTCCTGCAGCCTGTGCAGAGTGCCTATGTTTGCAGGGCCTCATTCCGTTTCCTCCTGGGAGGCTGCAGAGCAAAGTGGTTAAAGGTGGGGGTTCTGGTGCCTCATCCCCTGGGTCTGTGTGATCTTGGGCAAGGTACTGAACCTCCCTGTGCATCAGCTTCCTTATTTCTAACATAGGGATGCTGAGAGGCCCGGTCTGGCAGGACTAAATGAGATAGTCCATGCAAAGGATGCAAGGCATATAGGGAGCCCCTAATAAATAGCAGCTACCACTATTGCCATTATTCTTTATGAACAAAGAAATGCACACGAGTATTCATTAATTGCCAGGCCCTGTGCTCAGCCCCAGACAATTTTTTTTTTCTCATTTGATCCCTTCAACAGCTCTGTAAGGAAAGCACCATTATTAACCTCACAGTGGAGAAGAGGAAGCTCAGATAGGATGATGCTAAGTGACTTACTCAGGGTGACAGAACTAAGGGGAATCTGAACCCAAGTGTGGTCACTGCAAAGCCTAATCACCCTGATTTCCACTGAAAGCAGATTTCACCATAGGAAGCAGGCTTCTCTCCAGCTGAGGTGTGCAGGGCAAATGTGGGAGGCATGGAAAGGCAGGGGGTGTCCCTGAGCAGAGGAGGGGTTTGGCTTAAAAGGGATCAGGGCATCTGGGTGGCTCAGTCAATTGGGCATCTGATTCTTGATTTCAGCTCAGGTCATGATCTCAGGGTCGTAGGATCAAGCCCCACTTTGGGCTCCATGCTGGGTGTGAAGTCTGCTTAAGAGTCTCTCCCTCGGGGATCCCTGGGTGGCTCAGTGGTTTGGCGCCTGCCTTTGGCCCAGGGCACGATCCTGGAGTCCCGGGATCAAGTTCCGCGTCGGGCTCCCTGCATGGAGCCTGCTTCTCCCTCCTCCTGTGTCTCTGCCTCTCTCTCTCTCTCTCTAGGACTAGCATAAATAAGTAAATCTTTAAAAAAAAAAAAAAAAAAGATCCTCTCCCTCTGCCACCCACACTCTCCTCTCTCTCTTAAGAAAAAGGAAAAAAGGGTAAAAAAAAAAAAAAAAAAAAGAGTGGGGTGGGGTTGGGATGAAGTTGCCCTTTTTCAGCTATTGGTGAAATCCCTAGCACAGTAGGCTATGGTCTCATGACCTCCAAGAGGTGTTGCCAAGTTTTTATTAGTGCGTAAAGTTTATTTTTATTCCAAACCAAGGTATATATTGTTCTGGTGCTTTTGTTTGAATTGGGTTGTAGGAAAGGTACGGAAGGCATTAAATGACAGAAGCAGATAGGAGGTCCATTTTAGAGCTGATGCCCAAGAAAGATGGTGTGCTTCTCAGGAACTGTGAGAACTTGGCCAGGTGAGTGTATAAGAGAGGATGCTCTGTGCACAAGTGTTAGTTCTTCCAACACGTGGCTGAAGGGAGACAAAGAGAGTCATGTGATAATTGTTTTGTTTTCTTTTAAGGATATTCAAGGCATCGTTTTTTCCTTGTACTGGGATTGTGTAGTTGTATTAGTTACTTATTACTATGTAGCAAATTACCCTAAAGCTTAGTGGCTTAAAACAAATATTATCTCAAAGTTCCTGTGGGTCAGGAATTCAGGAGTGACTTAGCTGCAGAGGCTCGGGCGCCTCACGAAGTACTGAGGTAGGTGCTAATGTAGGTCTTCTGTAAAAGCAAAGTGGCATAATGGAACCTTTGCAGAAGTAAGGGACACCTATGTGTGGACATACCATACTCAGTTGTTTCCCCTATTGTATAGTTAGCTTCTAAGTTTTTCCTATTCACCATGAGGTTTCAGGGAGCATCTGCGGAGCCCAGAGCTCATTGCACGCCAGGGGCTGTCCTAGGTACTTGATGTTTATTTACCGCATTTAATCCTCCACCAGCCAAAGGAGACTCAGCTAGAAAATGACACTTTTAGGCTCGTGTTTAACTCAGAGTGCCTTTTAAGGTTGGATAATTCCCTGCTTTCTCGGTCCTAAAGTTCTTTATTCTAATAGGGTCCCTGAGGAGTACTTGTCTTTGCTCTGCGGCAGGCTCATGAAAGGCATTGGACTTAAAAGAGGCATCAGTTTAGAAGGACAGGTCTTGGTAGCTTATCACCAGGCTCACAGCAGCCTGGGCCCACTGGACATAACCCTGTAACAGACAGGATAGGCCAGGTTATGTGGCTGTGGCAAACAACCCCAAGATTTGGGCTTAAAACATTCATTGTGGGGTTGCTTCGGGTTCTGTTGTGTGGTCAGCCACCAACCTGAACACTGCCTGTTGCCGTTCCAGGACGTGAGAGAGAATATAGTCAATGGTGCACTGGCTCTTGAGGCTTCACCAGGAAGTGACTTGTTTCTTTCTCTCACTTTTTCTTTCTTTTTTTTTTTTTTTGACAAAACAAATCACATAGACATGCTTAACTCCAAAGGGGAAGAGACGTGTTTTCTTCCTTGTGCCCCAAGTGGGGAGAACTGGAATGTTTGGTGAATAGCACTGATGCCTATCATAGGCTTTGTCCTCTGATGACCACTTAGAAATAGTCTGACAATCCTTTTTAAATATTTTATTTATTTATTCATGAGAGACACAAAGAGAGGCAGAGACACAGGCAGAGGGAGAAGCAGGCTCCCCACAGGGGTCTGATGCAGCACTTGATCCCAGGATCCTGGGATCACAACCTGAGCTGAAGGCAGATGCTCAACCACTGAGCCATCCAGGTGTCCCCAGTCAGACAACCCTAACCACATTTTGGAATCATTAAGTCCAGGCCAGGAGTGCCTGGGGGTCTTCTAACATTCTGTCCTGAGGAAAGACCCTTGCCTCTAGACCCTCTCTTACCCACACTGTGAAGCCCAGTTGCCCTGAATCTCTGGGGACCTAGGATACAAGGAAAACAGAGGAGTGTGGGTCCAGGGAGACAACTGGATCTTACCCGTGACCACGTGTGACTGTGGTGGAGCTCTGAATTCTGAACTGTATCTGCCCCAGAGTGACTATGCATCTGTGACATTGGGCAGAAGAAAGGGCATTTGACTCCTGTGTGACCTTGGAGAATCATCTGGAAAAAAAACTAAATGTACCTCAATGGGAAATGGATATATCAGCCAGGATACTAAATACTACTAAATACTAAGGAGAAATAATTCAAGTGTCTATATGCAGGGAAACCTGGGTGGCTCAGCGGTTGAGCATCTGCCTTCAGCCCAGGGGGTGATCCTGGAGACCTGAGATTGAGTCCCACACCGGGCTCCCTGCAGGGAGCCTGCTTCTCCCTCTGCCTGTGTCTCTGCCTCTCTGTGTGTCTCTCATGAATATATAAATAAAATCTTAAAAAAAAAAAAAAGAGTCTATATGCAGATATACGTAGAAAACATAATGTTGAGAGGGGAGAAAAGTGACAGAATGATGTGTAGTTTGATGCCATTTATGTAATTTCAAAATATATACACGAAATAATACTACACGTACTGTTCTTTGCATTTGCTAGTGGATGGTGGATGGGGGGCTGCACGGGGAAAGTGGGGAGGAGGGTGGGACAGAGATGGAGGCCAACGGAGCTTTGACTCTGTAATTTAAAAATTAAAAACACAGGATTAAGCGAAATATAACCACCTCTTAACAGTTGTCAATTCTGAGTAGGAGATCTTGGATGTTCGTGATCTTACTGTTTATATTGTTTGTGTTTTTAGAATGAAAGCTTGCTCGTCTTTCAAGGCCTGTTTCACCAGCTCTAAAATAGGGTAGTTCATCTAGAACGGTGGTGGTTATCAAATAACAGGACTTCACAGACCAATGACATTTCAGGAAAATAAAATTGGGTACAGGGATGTCGATTTTAAAGTTTGCCCAGAGTAGTTTTTTTTTCTTTCTTCTTTTTTTTTTTTAATTAATTACTGGGGGAGGGGAGGGGTGGGAGAAAAATAAATTAAAAAAAAATGGAATGATCTATTCTGATCATGATTTCAGAAAAAGAACATTTGAGCATAAAATTAGTGAGAAGGAAATAATCACAGGATAGAGAGTTGAATAAAATTTTATTCCTGTTTTCCAGTAACTTAAAGAAACATACTCATTGCAAAACATGATTTATCATGAACAGAATAAAAGCCATCCACCTTTAGTCTCAACACCCAGACAGGTAATTACCATTAACATTTCCGGTCTTTCTTCACAGTATTTATTATACACATATAGTGCGTGTATTTCTAATTTTTCTAATTTATAGATGACTTCTGTTTCTTTTTTCTTACTGTAAAAGTAGTATATTAATGGAAATGTAGAAAAAATAAACAGAAGAAAGTGGAGATATTAATATTAATTAGGCTTTCTCCCATATTAGTTTTTCTCATTTCACCTTGAATCAAGGAAAACTTCCACAGACTGGTACTTGGAAATAGAAAGTAGAAGGAATAATAATAAATGGTATTTTGGGGGGTGCCTGGGTGGCTTAGACGCATCTGCCTTCAGTTCGGGTTGTGAACTCAAGGTCCTGGGATCGAGTCCCACATCGGGCCCCCCACTCAACAGGGGGCCTGTTTCTGTCCCTCAGCCTCTGCCCCCACCCTCCACTCATGCTCTCTCCCTCTTTCTCAAACAAATAAATAAAATCTTAAAAAAAAAAAAAAAAAAACAGGTACCTGCTGAGCCTTCCTACGTGCCAAGCCCTGTGCTAAATGCTATCCAGGGCTTATCTCACTTAGTCCTCACCACAAGCCTGTGAAATGGAAACTAGTATTGCTCCATTTCACAGATGTGGAAGTTGAGATTCAGAGAAAAGTGAAAGTTTGCTCAAAGTTATACATCTGGAAGTTGACATCCAGAGAGTTTAAATAAATTACATCAGTTCCCACTTTACTTCCAGGTGGTTTGCTCTCTGCCAGCCCTGAAAATCAGTGGGTAGCCTGCCCTGAGTCTGAAGTTCAGTCTAAGGTTAGGGGACATAGGGGCAGATCCCAGTGATGTGCAGTCAGGAGTGTGGTGGCCCTGACCAGAGAGGTCTTCTCTGAGAGGTGCTCTTGTGGCTTAGTCATCCAAGGCCTGGTGTGGTCCTCCCTCTGAATCAGCCCCCCCGGGGTGTGGGTCCAGGGTCAGTCCCTGGGAAAGCTCAGGCCAGCCTGCTCACGCACTGTCATGCCTTCAGGTGTGGTCTCCAGCTCCTGTCTCCTGAAAACCAGGCTGCAACACCCATTGTCCCTCCATGTTCATCCATTCCCCTCCTCTGGACAGCAGGCCTGCCCTGCACCAGGTGCGGTGGTGAGTGCTGGGGGTCTGGTGAGGGTGAAGAAGAAGAGATCCCTGGCCTCAGGGAGTTCAGTCCTGGGGAGAGAGTTTGCAGGTAGAAAGGGAAAAGGCCAGAAGCGCCTGCTGTTTGCTCAGGGCACTGGCTCCAGATCAGGGGAGGCCGCTAGCAATGTGCCCTTCAGTCCATGAGCAGGCAGATGAGGACAGCGCGTGCCCCTGTGCTCACGAGTGCAGGTGTGGGGAGCCTGAAGTTCATGCAGCCTTAGGAGCCTTCCTCAGGAAAAAGAGTGCAAAATGCAAAATTCTAAATAACAGGTGAAAAGAAAGCACAGCAAAAAACATATTTTTAAAAATGAGCAATTCCATAAACATGACAAAATCAGATAAATAGAATAATACTCCCTGACCACTGCTCCCAGCCTCCAGCCCTGGCCCTGACCAAGTTACCACCTCCCTTCCCTGGATTATGGCAACAGCCTCTGTCTCCAAATGGCTGCCTGAGTGATCTTTTAAAAATAGAACAGGAGCACCTGGCTGGCTCAGTTGGAAGAGCACATGACTCTTGATCTCAGGGCTGTGAGTTCGAGCCTCATGATGGTTATAGAGATTACTAAAAAACAAAAACTTACAAAGAGAAATAAAAATAGAATAAACACAGAGAGCCCTGCCATGGCTTCCGGGCTTTTGGACTCCAGCTCATATTTCTCTACCACCCTCCACCCTTGCCAGCCCCACTGGCCACATGGCCAGCCCTTTGTCACCCCAGGCCTTCACACGTGCTGTTCCCTCTGTTCAGGACTCTCTTCCCTACTCCTCTGCAGGCTAACTCCCATGCATTCTTTCCAACTCAGGTGCAGTATCTCTTCTTTGGAAACTCCTCAACTTACATATTTTTAAATTTATTTAAATTCAATTTGCCAGGAAATTAGAGAAGAATTTAAGAGATTCGTACAAACTAACGAAAATGAAAGTACAACTGTTCAAAATGTTTGGGATACAGCAAAGGCGATCCTAAGAGGGAAGTACATTTCAATACAAGCCTTCTCAAAAAATTAGAAAAATCTCAAATATACAAGCTAACCTTACACCTAAAGTAGCTGTATAAAAAATAACAAATAAAGCCCAAACCAAGCAGGAGAAGAGAAATAATAAAGATTAGAGCAGAAATCAATGAAATAGAAACCAGAAGAACAGTAGAACCGATCAATGAAGCTAGGAGCTGGTTCTTTGAAAGAATTAGTGAGATAGATAAACCCCTGGCCAGACTTATTAAAAAGAAAAGAGAAAGGACTCAAATTAATAAAATCATGAATGAAAGAGGAAATGAGACTCCTCAGTTTAAATGGAGTCCCAGGGAATAGAAATTGACGTGTTCTACTGTAGAAGGCTGATAATTGGCCCCCAAAGCTATCAGGCCTTAGGGGTGCCTGACTCTTGGTTTCGGCTCAGGTTTTGATCTCAGGGTCATGAGATCAAACCCTGCATTGGGCCCTGTGCTCAGCCAGGGGCTTACTTGAGTTTCTCTCTCCCTTTCCCCTGCCTCCTTCCCAGAGCTCTCTCTCTCTCTTTCTGAAATAAATAAATCTTAAAAAAAAAAAAAAAAAAAAAAAAGCCATCAGACCTCTGTTACTTTTTTGGAAAAAGGTTAACGTTTGCAGTTGTGATTAAATTAAGGGCTCAAGATGGGGAGATTATCCTGGACTATCTGGTTGGCGGTGGGGGTGGGGTGGGTGGAGTGAGGCTCCATTCAATCATATGCATCCTTTATAAGAGAGATGCAGGAGCAGATTGGACACCTGTATGGAGGAGAAGACAACACAAAGATGAAGCAGTGGGAGATGTGAAAATGTTGGCTTTGAACCCTGGAGTTCCCGTAGCTACAAACCAAGGAATGCCAGCAGCCTCTGGAAGCTGGAAGAGGCGATGAATCGATCCTTCTGCAGAACTTCTGGAGGACATGTAGCCCCGAGAGCCCCTTGATTTCAGCCCAGTGATACTGATTTTGGGCTTCTGGCCTCCAGTACTGTGAGTGAATAAGTGTCTGCTGTTTTAGGCCACTCAGACCATGGTAACAACAGGAAACAAATACACCTGCCTGATATTCTTTCTCCGTTTCACTCTCCTTACAGAATTCTTATTTCATTAAGGATGCCCAGCTCATTGCTTCATTTACCACCACCTCCTTTCCAGCAGGTGTGGCTACATGACTAGGTTATGGCCAATGAGATAGAAGCAAGAGGTTGTGTGGCTTTCTGTGAAGGCTCCTTAAAAAGGGGATAGAGAACCAAAGCATACCTTTTCACTCTCCCATTCTTTGGGCTTTCTGTCTGGGATACGAACGTGAAGGCAGACACTCCAGCAGCCTTCTTGGGAACATGAGGTACAACAGGGACTTCTGTTCTTGTGTTGCTGAACTAACACCAGCAGCCACTACCTCCAGACTCCTATGTGCTTATGTTACCATTCTTAAGGTGTTACTAACATTCCTGAAAAATCTCTATAATCCCATCTCATACCATTCAGGTGAGTCATCAGAATGTCTGAGAATACCTGTGCTTGGGTGTTTATTTGTTTAATGTCTGTTCCCTCTGCTAAACTGTAATTTCCACGAGGGCAGGGCCTTGTCTGTTTTGTTCATAGCACAGGCCCTGGCTCAGTAGGTATTTGTTGAATGAATGAATGAATGAACAAATGCCTTTCATAGTGAGATTCCAGGCTCATTACAAGGCAAAGATCCCAATTCATTCCTCTCTCATCTCTAGCACAGCCCTGGGCCCCACGTGAATGTTTCTGGAGTCCTGATTAAGCAGGTTAGAATACAAAGAATTGAAAATATCTGGGCTCCAGCCTGCCCTGCGGCTTGGTGAAAGTAAGTGCTGAATAAAGTTGTGTTGAGTGACTCAGGAACAGACTGGCCCTCTGGAGAAAAACAAGGGTGTTTGGGGGTAGCATTTCTTTCTGGGATGTGGGGCCCTGAGAAAGGAATATCTGCTGAATCCCCAAACTTCCATCGGATTTGCAGGGCACACAGAAACCAACTCTGTTCCACCAGGTTGTGCCCATTTTAAGTTCCTGGGAGCTGAGGTTCCGATGGGGACATGGACTCACCTGAAGTCACTTGGGATGCTGGCAGAGCCAGAGAAGGCTGCGCAGCTTCCAATGCAGCCCTTTCCTCTGTTCAGTGTTCTCTCCTCCGCCCCCCGCTGCCTTCTAGGTGACAAGACGAGGGAAAGGAGGTGTGCAGGCCTGGAGCTTCCCAGGTTCCAGCTAGAACAGGGGCAAGCCGGAGTTCAATCTTCCAGCCTGCAGATGCCATTGCTGAGGTGCCGTGAGGCTGCGGGTCCTGCACCACAAAGTTTGCAGAGGCTAGAAACCTGGACGGGGAGACCCCACTGTGCAGCTTTTCCCACATCGGCATCCTGTTGACCCGGCCATCACAGATGTCACCTCTGAGGCTGGGGGGTGGGGGGCCAAAGGCTGCATTCCTCCTGGTGTCCTCGAGATCTGACTTCCAGGTCGGCAGATTTAGGATTTATTGTTCACACTTTCTCCACACGGTAGCAGTCCAAGGTGCCCGAGAAATCTGCTTGGCTGACCATGCCTGTCCTTCAGGTGAAGAAAGAGAAAGCCAAGAGCATCCTGGGGTATAGTCCAGGGTCACACAGCAATCAACCATGGTGGAACCTGGGCCAAGGTCTGACATGTGTCTCTTGGCCAGTGTCCAGTCACCTGTGGTTTAGCAATGACCTCCAGCAGGGCAGGCTGAGGAGGGGAGAGACACAGCCCTGGTGAAAAAGAACGATGCGTTTTAGCAAGCCCAAGGTCAAGGGCAGCTCCCTCCACAAATGTAGCCAGTGACTTGCACTCCCAGAGCCGTTAAAAATATTTTTTGGTCTCAGGACCCCTTTATACTCTTAAAAATTATTGATGAATCCCAAGATCTTCTTTTTGTGGTCATTATATCTACCAACATTTATTGTGCTAAAAATTAAAACTAAGATATTTAGTATTACTTAATGTAATAATAATAAGCATTCTAATATATTTTATGAAAAATCATCACATTTTTGAAAACAAAAAGAAATTGCAAAGAGTAGCATTGTTTTATATTTTCCCAAATCTCTTTAATGCCTGGCTTAAAAGAGGACAGCTGGGTTCTCACTCCTGCTTCCGTATTGTCTGTTGTGAGATATCATGACACAGAGGCTCTGGAAAACCCCATTGTACACTCATGAAAGACTGAAAGTAAAAAAGGCAAATAACATCTTAGTCTTAGTCTTGACCTAATGGATCCCCTGAAAGGGTCTCGGGGAACTTAGGGGCCCCCAGAGACCACACTTTAGAAACACCGGTTCTAAACATTAGAACCACTATTGATTTAATTTTCACCACACTGGGGCACCTGGGTGGCTCACTCAGCTAAGCGCCTGACTTTGGCTCGGGTTGTGATTCTGGAGTCCGGGGATTGAGCCCTGTATCAGGCTCCCTACTCAGTGAGGAGTCTGCTTCATCCTCTGCCTCTCGCCCTGCTCCTGTTCTTGCTCTCCCGATCTCTCTCAAATTAATAAAATCTTCTAAAAAAAATTTTCACCACACTGTGGGAGGTGCATCCTATTGTTATTTCCATTTTATAGATGAGCAAAATGAGGCTCAGAGAGGTTATGAGGCTTGCTCATAAGACACCCAGCCAGTGAGCAGTGGTATCAAGATTTGAACCCAAGATAATCAACTCTGGGGAAGTGTGTTCCTAACAGCAACACTGTACTCTAGGTCCCAGCTGATGGACAGATATTGTGGGAGGAATGGGATCAGGAAGGAGCCAGACGTTCTGGGTACCCTAAGTGGGGAGATGTAGTGTGGTGGTTAAGATTATGGGCTTGGGAACAGTGACCGGCCCCACATCCTAGCTGTGCCCTGTACATGCTGTGTGACCAGGAGCAAAGTACTCAACTCCTCTGAGCCTCAGATACTCCCTCTGTAAAATGTGGTAATATGATATTTACATCATGGGGTCATGGGGAGGATTCAGTGTTAAATCATGTAAATTATAACAGTGCTCGATACATGTCATACATAGTACACATCTTTTAGCTGGTATAGATTTGAAAACAGGGCCATGGATATGGTTTTGGTGAAGCTGGAGGGAGGCAGGGCGCAGCTGTAGCACAGGGCCAGAAGGCAGGGCCGAGGCAGGGAGAAGTTGGGTGGCCTGGAGGGTGAAGGAGGGACTTTCAGACTATGAGCATGTTCTGAAGCGTGGGCATGGACTGGCGCTGGACTCCACGGACTCTGGGCATCCAAGCCAGCAGAGAAATGCAGTGTGCCAGGAGGGCCAGCCTCACCTGGCCTGGGGCACAGAGGCCAGATCCCCTGCTCGGGGCCAGCTGGCCGCTGGGGACTGAGACCAGGCCTGCCCGGAAAAGCCACCAGGCCACCTGCTCTCCTGAGCCCCTTCAAAGTGTGAAGCCTCTGGCTCCCTGTTTCTCTCATCATCCCAGCTCTAGAAAATAATCTAAACCATCTTGTCAAATTGAAGAACCTGAGTCCCAGAGAGGGAACCAGACTGCCCACGTCACACAGCAAGTGGGGGACAAAAGGCCGAGGCTACCTGGCATCTGATTCAGGCTGTGTCTGCTGCACCGCGCCACCTTCCTTGCTCAGCAGGGACTCATGAGCACGTGGGCAGCAGCTCTGGAGCTTGACTGTCCGGTGGGAGTCTCAGCCCTGCCACTTCCAGGCTGTTGGACCTCAGGCAAGATGCTTCACCTCTCTGTGCCTCTGTTTTCTTAACTGTAGAAATCACAGGCTTACCTCCTTTATGGGGATGTGGTGTGGATTAAAGTGAGGTGCGTTGATCCACACAAAGCACTTAGAACACTACCTAGCGTTCAATAGCAGTAGTTAACACTGAGCACATCGCCATGGCCATCATCATCATCGTCATCGTTGAGACCTGGCATATCGTTAGGGGATACTGTGGGTGTGTTCCTTATGGAGCAAACACCCTGCTTTGTTCAAGACCCTGGGGAGAGATGGGTAAATGCAGGGCTGTGTTCCGTCTTCTGCATGGAGACTGACTCATAGCGTGATTTTGGCACACCGTCTGCCATGTCTGTGCCTCCGTGTCCCCAGTTGGAATGAGGGTGGGGGAGGGGTCTTTTTTAAAAAGATTTCTATTGTAAAAAAACAATAAAAAGATTTCTATTATACCTCTAGTGCATGATATTCCCCTGGCAGTAATGACTAAAAATGTGCATGGCTATTTATTACAGTATCACTTATAAGGTAATGTAAACATTTAGAAACCATCTCAGTGCCACTCCTCACTGGGATTTTAAACATGAGGGAATTAGTAGCCCCACATTGGAAATAATCCAGATGTTCACTAGCAGGTGCACAGATGCCCAAGCTCGTACGTCCACGTGATAGAACGCTTCTCAGCAATGAAAAGCAATCCGCTCTCAGTAACATGGGGCAAAAGCTCAAAAACCCTGTGCGAGGTGAAGAAGCCGCAGAGAGTGCCTACTGAATGAAGCCATTGAAAAGAAATTCTGGAAAAAGGACATCTAGGCTATAAGGGCGGGGAAACAGTCCAGGGGCTGCCTAGGGGCAGGATGTGGGGGCAAAGGATTGACGACAAAGGGGCATGAAAGAACTTTTGGAGTGACAGAAATGTTCTAGATTGTGGTTATGGCTGGTGGTTACATGACTATAATTTTTGAAAGTCATTGAGAAGTACTCTTAAAATGAGTGTATTTTGCTATATCCAAATTATACGATAAGAAAACTGATTTAAAAAGAAATGAGGGGTGCCTGGGTGGCTCAGGGGTTGAGCATCTGCCTTTGGCTCAGGTCGTGATCCCAGGATCCTGGGATCAAATTCCACATTAGGTTCCCTGCAGAGAGCCTGCTTCTCTTCCTCTGCTTATGTCTCAGTCTCTCCCTCTCTATGTGTCTCATGAATAAATAAATAAAATCTTTAAAAAAAAAAAAAAAGGCAAATTATTCACACACACAAGGAAAGCTCTGGATTTGTCAAAAAAGAGAGGACTACAACTTTGTCATCAATATGGAGAGATATCCATGTTGTGTTGTTGAAACATAAGTGAAAAAAAAAAGGCAAATTATGTGACTACCCTGGGGACACTGACAACTGTTGAGAGCTCACCGTGGGCCAGGCTCAGCTAAAGTGCCTCACAGGCATTACTTTGTTTAACCTTGACAATGTCCATGTGAGGTCTTATAAAAGAAAAAACTGAGGTTCAAGGAGAGGAAGTCACGTGCCTGGGTATGAAGCCAAGGAGCCACACGGTTTGGGACCTTGGACGCACTCTGAGCCACCACACTGAGCTCTATTGTCTGATTTCAATCTAGCAAATAATTGGCGATGTTAGTCTATGTGCAGACAAAATCTGGAGAGATGACCCCAATCTGGGCCCAAGGATTATGTCTGGGAGATGGATTCATAGGCACTTTCACTTTCAAAACCAACTACTTCTGTTATGTGGAACTTACTTAACTTGCCTAAATTACATTCCTGATCAGAGAAAGCAGTATAGATTACAAAAAAAAAAAAAAAAAATACTGAAAAACATGTCTATCCTGTATCTCATCTGCTCAGGATCAGGGCACCCTTTCCTCACTGCTCCCGCTTCTAGCCAGGGCCACATGCCTGCCCGGAGCCCCAGGTTCCACTGATAAAGACCAGGGCCCGCTGAGCCCCATATCAGGCCTGAGCAGCCCTTGCAGTCACATCCATCTGGTCCCCCCACGGAGGGAGGGCCCTGTTCCAGAAATCACCAGGCTCCAGGGCCCTGGAGATAACAAGAGCTTCGGGCTCAGTGGTGAGGATCAGTAGGGTGAGGGTCTGCAGCAGGGAGGTGGGGTGGTAAGTCAGAAGTGTTGGCACATCTCTCCCCACTGGGCAGGCAAGGCTGCTGAGACCCAGAGAGGTGTGATCTGCTTGGCCTATGTGGACCTGGTTCTGGTTCTGGTCTGCTGTGCGGTCCTGGGCACTTTTCATACCCTCTCTGGTCCTCAGATTCCCTTGGGAATCTCTGGTTCCAGCTTGGTCCTTTTTAAGGAAGTAACCTGGACCCTGAAACCATCCATGGCAGTCCCCAGTGTAGGGACAGACAGCAGGATAGACATCACGTCCTCAGCCCTGAGCTTCAACTCTGAGTGGAGGCTCAAAGGCACCCTTGGGAGCCTGAATGGATGTGCACATGTGTGTCTGGACATACCCACATCTGCAGGCCCTAAGGACGATGAGTGTGGGCCACTCTGGACCAGGCCAAGGCTTGTTTTACAGTCCAAAGGTCAGAACTGCCTGCCAGGAAGGGCCTCAGCTGGTGAGAGCCTACAGCTGTGTGCCCAGGAGGCAGATAACGTGGGCCCTGGGGAGGGGTGGGCAGCCCCAGGAGAGGGCGGGATGAGAGCAACACCCAGGCTGCCCTCCCTAGTAGAGCCCCTGCCAGCTCTGCTACTGTGGGCCCTGCCTGGGGAATGTCCACAGCCCCCTCAGGCTTAGGAGCACCCTCGAGACCACCCTGAGCCTCTGCCTGCTTTGTACCACCCAGCACTTCTCAGATGCTGCTGGGTGCCCTCGCCTCCTGGAGCCTCAACGTTTTTATCTGTAAAATGGGGACAATCACAGCTCTTTCCTGATAGGGTATAGAGTGGAGTGAGGGGGCTAAGGCCTGGTGGTGTCAGATGAGTGGGAGGGGCTCACCCAGGGCTCTCTGATATTAGGGTTAGCTCCACATTCTGGGAGCCCCTACTATACCATAAGGAGGCTTGGGGGTTTCCCTCCTGCCTGAGCCTGAAGCCACAAGGTGTGGGGCCTGAAATCCTGCTTATTTCTTTCCACATCCTCCCCGACTGCCTCCAAATCCCACCTTCTCCCAGGCGCCTGTTCACCCCTCTCATTGCCACAGCCCCTCTAAGCAATTGCACACACTATCCCCCAAAAGCACAAACGCACCCTAAGGGGTTCCGGTCTGGCCGTAGTGCTGGGCTTTGCACGCCACAACTTAAAAGACTGGCACCTTTTCAATGTATCTGTGCTCCATGCACACACAAGGGGCATGCGTTCAGCCTGAGTCTCTGCCTGGGAGGGGACATTTTCTTCTCTCATCTCTCCCCATGGGACGTTGTTGCTTACACAAACTCTCACTACTCACCTGCAAGGAAGGAGGAAGCTAAAATATTGACTAGAAAATTCTTTGTATTAAACTGGCAAAAAGTGTGGACCCTGAGACTTGGGGAATGGCAAGACCATACGAGACAGGCTTCCCGGTCACCGAGGGTGAGAATGACAGTGAGCACAGCCCCCAGGTGGGGGACAAGCATCTCTACCAACATACCCAACCCTCAACCCAGGGCCACACTCCTGGCAATCCATGGGACAGAAAAGCTCCCACAGGGTCACCTGTTCATGCATGTTTGTGAAACCTTTTTGGGGGATGGGTAGGTAAAAGCCTAATAGTATTGGAAATATTTTACACGACTGTCCACAGATGGTTGATTACTCACACACTGTGCGACCCCACCATGCTATGGAATAGTAAAGTGTGGACTCCCTTGGAAATGCTTCCAAAATTCACTGCAGATGAAAGAAGCAAGTTGAAAAATATGTACAAGCAGAACTCTGAAAATCATACATAAAAAAAGGAAAGTACTTTTGTCTTAAGATTTTATTTATTTATTCATGGGAGACACAGAAAGAGAGAGGCAGAGGCATAGGCAGTTTATTGACATGGAGAAGTTCTGGAAGGAGTCACAGCAAATGATTGATGCATGCCATTTCCAGCCGTGTGACCTTGGGAAGTGATTTAACTCAGTCTCTGTTTCCCCTTTTTTAAAGTGGGTAATAACAAACCTCGTAGGGGTGCGATGAGCATCAGTGAAACGAATTGTTGTAAATAATTTGGCACATAACAGGCAGTCGATAAAGCAGGAATCAATTTTTGGCTAATTGTATTTTCAGGAGTCAATTTTCAGCTCAGCTTTCCGCGCTGGAGGCTCGTCTGCCTGTCTTTGCTGCCACCTAGTGGCCACAGGCAGAAAGCACACACTGGGAGGCTTGCTTCTCCCGCTTGACTCCTTCAAGTCCCCCTTTATCAGGGGCCCACAAGGTATCAGGCCCTCACAGGTCCTGTGCCTTGGAGATGGAGACCGGCAGGCTTGACAATGGTCCCAGGCCTCTCAGTTTTCTGAGTCTTAGTTTTCTCATCTCAAGAGGGGAGTAATAACAATTTATGTCATATCTTTATGAGGATAAAATGCAATAATGCATGTGAAGCACTTAACACTGGGCCCGACACAAAAGAATGTCCTTGAAATGGTAATTATTGGTATTTACACACATATCTCCTTGCTGCTTAGGAAAGCAGCATTGTACCCATTTCACAGATGAGGAACTCAAGACTCAGAAAGGTTAAGGTAACTTGCCCGAAGCTGCTTGGCTAAGACAGTTAAGAGCTAAGAAGAGAATCCAGGTCGGCCTAGAACCTGCCTTCCTGCCTTTAGGATACCATTTCACATGTTCAACTGAAAAGGAGTTGTAAGGGAGCAGTTTTGTTTTGTTTTGTTTTACCACTACTGGGGCCTGAATTTTTTTTTTTTTTTTTTTTTTAATGGGGCCTGAATTTTGAATTTTGGATTCCACATACCAGGAACGTTAAAAAAAATACCCAGATGTATATTCATCATTGCTGCATAACAAATTGCTTTAAAATCTATTTTGTGTCCCAGAAGCCCCAGCTGCCCCGAGTCTGGGCCTGCAGCTGGGCTCTACTAGTCTTGAGATAACTGGGAAACAATCGGCTTCCAAGGTCACATGGCTGCTGGCATGATTCAATCTCAAGGACTGTTGCATTGACGTCTTCCCAGCTGTTGGCCAGAGGCCACCCTCAGCATCTGACCACACCACCCATCTCTTTAAGCTTCATCCAAGCGTGCAAGCAGGGCGTGAAGGCAAGAGCAGAAGTCACCGGGCAAGATGGAAGTCACAATCTCTTGTAGCCTAATCATGGAAGTGATTATTGCTGTATATTCTGTTTGTCAGAAGTGAGCCACTGGGGCCAGCCATCCTCCAGAGGAAGAGAGAACACCGAGACTTGAATCTGAGGAAGAGGGCATCACAGGGAGCCATTCTAGAACCTTTCTGCCACACCAGTCACCAACTTGAAAAGATCACCCCACCTCTGGTTACTGTAATTTCATAAATGAGACAGACCCTTTTACAAGCTGTATAGATACAGAGAGAATTTCAGAATAAAGGGCAGTCCTTGTCGGTGAATAAATGTAGCTCCATGTGAAAGGCCCACATGGTGCTGAATTTTCTCACTCTGTGGAGCTCCAGTGCCTGGCCTAGCACCAGGAATCTCATGCCTGGGGCAGGATGGCACACCAGCCAGGGGGACAGTTAGGGTTGGAGGGGATGGGGTTGGCCTGGGCATGGCCGGGGGCCATACAATACCCAGCACCCCAACACTGGCTGGCTAAATGAATGAAAAACCTCATGTGGAAGTGTCACATTTCCCTTCAACCCCCAGACAAGGAAACCCAGCCCTGCAAGGCTAAGTGACATTTGGCTCTAAGGTTTCAGGGCCAGAAAGGACATTATATTTGCAGGGTGCTTTATTCACCACAAATCCCTTCTGCATCCATTAGCTAAAGTGATAGTGTCCACAGCCCCTGGTTGTGAGAAGAAGGCTGACATCTCCCACATTAGCACTGAGCAAACCGGTCCAGAGAGGTGAAGTCCCCTGAAGGGAGTGACTCAGTGTGGCTCCGGAAGATGGACCCAGAGGAGCCTGGGGAAGTTAAAAAAAAAAAAAAAGGCAGCAAGGGGTTATTGAGCAGGGCAGGTCTGGCCTGGGGTCATGTGGGCAGCTTCCCAGATAGGGGTAGGGGGTGTCAATCCCCGGGGGCTGACTCCTTGCCACTCAGCCAAGACTACCAGCCATCCTTATCCCTCCAAAGAAGGGCCAGAGGTGGCACTGCAGCAGGTGGCTGTCAGGGTACCCCTGAGTCAGATGGTCCTGGTGCAAAGGCAAGAGACCCTCGAACAAGCAGCCAAGTTAGCCCCAGAAACTCAGAGCTTCTTCCATTGCCCTCCTTTCTTAGGGAGCACCCCCTGGGGCTTCTCTCTGCAGCCCCCAGTCCTCAGCAGAGCACTTGACCAGAGACATCCCTGGACTGAGATGGCCACCCCTGTCTGGTATTTATCGTACCCAGGAGGATCCACTCTGAACCCGCATACAAAGTCCTGAGATGAGAGGCTACAGTCATTCCTTTCTATAAAAGAGTAAACCCCCAGGAACCAAAAGGTTGACAAATGTGGTGTGTGATCCCAAATACTAGCTAGTATTTGGTGTTACCGCTGAAAGGTGGAAAGGCCACATTTTAAAATCCTTATCCCTGCATGCAAGGCACTGGGCTAACACTTTTATAGCCATTATCTCACTTCATTGCCAGCACGCAGTGGCCACTATCATTAAATCCATTTTACCCAGGAAGAAACTAAAGCTGAGCAAGGCCAAGTGACCTGCCCAAGGGTGTCAGGGTGGGTGCCGATGGAGCCGGCAGCGGGCCCTCTTCAGCAGAAGCCTCCACTGCCTGCAAACCTGCGGGCAGGCGCATGTGGCTGCTACACTATCGGGAGCCGGGTCCTGCCTTTCAGCTCTTCCTCCGTGGATGTTGTCTTTGCTTCCCTGGCCCTGT
Organism: Canis aureus; assembly: GCF_053574225.1. Lineage (NCBI taxonomy): Eukaryota > Metazoa > Chordata > Mammalia > Carnivora > Canidae > Canis > Canis aureus. The sequence goes on from NC_135614.1 coordinate 56,953,910, forward strand.
GCTGTGACGGAGGATGTGAACCCTAGAGTCACCTTTATAAAGGCAATTAGAAAACTTTAATGAAGGATGCAAGACAACAAAAATCGGATTCACGGGCAAGATGTATCATGATCATGGATGAAAGGGGTCAGCTCTTTCCAGTTTATAAGCGCAAAGCAATACAATCAAAACACCACTGAGATCTTCTGCAGAATTTAATACACTTTTCTAGAATTACACGGAAGAGTGAACAACCTTCAAGAAATTCATGAAACTGGAAGACCTGGAAGGGATACTTCTCCTATCAAATACAAGGCTGAGTATAAAGGCTTTTTATCTATAATTAAGAGAGTACTGCTCTGGGAATACATATTAAGAAAAAGCAGGAAAACCAGTTTTCTTATTTCACCACTTTGGTCATGAGAAGAAACACAAATTAAAACAAGATCATTTTGTGTAGCTATCAGACTGGCAAAGACGAAGAATGAGAATTTCTAGTGGGTAGGGGGGTAAGTGGGAAAAGACACCCTCTACATTGTTGTGTGCGTTTGTATGTGGGGAGAATGACAATGTGCCCAACCTTCCCGGCAGAGCTCTGATAATAACAAAATGTAATGTGCCACGCTCTTTGACCCAGAGGCTACCTTCCAGAATTTATCCTTATGTATTGCAAGATGTCTCTCACAGCACTGCTTATGATAGGAAATTGTTGGAAGCTACTTAAATGTCCATCAATATGGGGAACTGGTTAAGTAATGGTATGCCCACACATACCATAAATGATTAAAAATGAAAATGGTTAAAATCATTTAAAATCTATTAAAAATGAAAATACAGGGCAGCCCGGGTGGCTCAGCGGTTTAGCACCTGCCTTTGGCCCAGGGTGTGATCCTGGAGTCCCAGGATCAAGTCCCACATCAGGCTCCCTGCATGGAGCCTGCTTCTCCCTCTGCCTTTGTTTCTCCTTCTCTCTCTCTCTCTCTCGAATAAATAGAAATCTTTTTTAAAATATAAAAATACAGACCTACAGCACTGGCACAGACTATTGAGTAAACAACAAAGATTGCCTTAATCCTACCACTCAGAAATAACAATTGGTAAACATTTTGTTTATATTTTCCCAGCCTTTTTTCTGTGCCCGCACACACGTTATTAATAAGATATGGACTCATGCCATAGGTATTACTTCATGACTATCACTTTACATAACTACATGTTGAATACTGTAATTTTTTTTTCTTTTTTAAATTTTTATTTATTTATGATAGTCACAGAGAGAGAGAGAGAGAGAGAGGCAGAGACACAGGCAGAGGGAGAAGCAGGCTCCATGCACCGGGAGCCCGACGTGGGATTCGATCCCGGGTCTCCAGGTTCGCGCCCTGGGCCAAAGGCAGGCGCCAAACCGCTGCGCCACCCAGGGATCCCTGTAATTTTTTTTCAAAAATCATAACTGTATACTAAAAAAGCTACTTTTGTCCATTTTTATTTTCACAAAGTGCGTTCTCATGTAACAAAGCAAACCTTCCAGGGAAAGCAAAATCTCTGCCCCTGCCTCCCCAAGAAATCACTGCGTTGGGTGTTCATTTTTGCAGCTCTTCTCCCCAGATTTTCAGGCTCTTTCTGTTCCTGTACCTGTACGTGTACACATGCAGTTATGTGTTTATATCGTTCCACGACCTGGTTTTGTAGATTAACCATAGGACTTGGAACTCCTCGAGGAACCAGATACATTTTACCATTTTATTGGTTGCCTTACACTCCATTTCCGTACTGCTGGCCTTGTAATAGTAAAAAAGGAATAAGAAACAACAAACAAAAGCACAAAGCAGTGGTAGGGCAGGAAGGGGGAGGGAGAGCGAAGGAGAACAAAAAAGAAATCCTCCGAGTTAGAAAGGTTTTAAAGCTCCCTTGGTGTCCACCAGAGGGAGACCGAGCAACACAGACGGGCGGTGTCCGCGGGCCCCCTAAGCAGCCCTCCCCGAGCTTCCAGCATCTTCCAGCCCCCCTCCTCCCGCCGTGCCCGCTCTCCAAACGCGCCACCTCTTCCTTAGGGCTCGGGGCTGGAGCGGGGCGGGGCGCTGGCCTGTGCCCCGCATTGGCCCAGACTGGGGGGGCCGAGCCCCCGCCTCCGCGCTCCGCGGCTGCAGGGCTCGGCTCTGTCGCCCCCTCGCGGCGGGACCCGTTAGCGCGCCCCGCGCTCCGCTCGCTGCAGGTGCCCCGGTGCCGCCCGCCCCAGGTCGCGGAGGTCGCGGAGGTCGCGGTGATCGCGTGGGGGTGTGTGTGGCGGGGGGGCAGGGGAGATCCCGAACTGCACCTGCCAGGCGTGCCGGAGCTCGGTCTTAGAGACCAGGTGGTCGGCGCGCATTTAACGTCCACTTGTTGCGCGTGCCCAGCTGCGTGCCGGGTCTACGGGGGGAGGGGGGGGGTGTGTCCGTGGGGGAGGGAGAGCGGAATCCACCTGTGTGCTCCAGCGTCCAGCTCGTCTGCTCTCTGATCCCAGCCCGCCCCCACCCCACCCCCTGGCCCTCGGGCCCCCGCAAAGAGCAGCTGCAAGTCACCGTGAAGTGTCCTAGGAAAGCACAACTCGGCCTGTGCAGGGATCCCCGCAAGCTGGTCCTCACCCGAGCCTGACAGTTCCTTGCTGCGGGATCTGGGGGCCCCCCTTCTGGATCTCTGGCTCTGGCTCCCTGGGAGGCCCCCTCAAACTTTCACAAACCCATGTTGCTGCTCACCTGGGTGACCATCTCCGGAAGCAACTTTGGTCCCTCCTTGGACTGGGTGTTCCTCCTGGTGAGGGGTCTGAGCTGGCTCCTTGTCCCAGGGGTCATCTGTCCAGGGAGGGCAGGAGGGAGAGGGCCAGAACTTCTGCCCTTGCTGTTCTGAGCTGAAACCCAGGGGCCTGCACCAGACGCCTCCTCTAGGGAGGGCACCCCACCCCCTCCCTAGGCTGATAGGCTTCCCCCTCAGGCCCTAAGGAATTCTCACCCAGGGTTTCAGTGCTCAGCTTCAACTAATTTTCTGAATTAGAGGCGAACATTTAAGAATAAGGAGAGTTTAAACCCGAATTCCCAGCTGCTTGTGTAAACTCCAAGCTTTGCCTCCCTTGGCCTGACTTCCTAGGCGTGGGGCTGAGGAGTAGCTGCCTGGTGCAGATGGGGGCTCTGGCTGCTGGTTTGTTGTGCACCCCCCTGACCGGCCCCCAGTCCCAGACACCCACCGACCTGAGCTGCCTGGCCCTGTGGGGCTCTGGTCTGGGCAGGAGACATCTCTGGGCAGGGGCAGTGTCTGTATCACCACTGCCCAGCATTGGGCTTGGAGCATGATGGGAACACAGCCAATATTCATTGAATAAATGAATGAGTAAACACATGTTTCTGACAATAAATCTAAATGTACATCCTGCACCCTGGCATTCAAAGCCTCCTTGATCCTGTCCCAAACTATCAATGATGATGACAGTGATGGAAGATGATCCCCAGGATGGCAGTAGCCTGTGTGTGACTTTGTAGCCCTTTAAAAAAATCCCACTTCACTCCTGTCAGCAGCCCTTTGGGAGTCTGTTCTATTTCCTCCCATTGCACCAACAAGGAAAGCAAGGCTTAGAAAGGTGAAGGGATATGCCCGGGATCAGAGGAATCTGGTGAGATGCTTGCTAAAATGCAGCTTCCCAGCACTCCTCCTTCAGGCTTTCTGGCTGAGGAGCCTGGGAATCTGCATTGCCACAAGCAGCCCAAGGAGATTCTGATGTGCCAGCAGGTTTGGGGCCTTTGCCTATTAGAAGCACTGCCCTAAAGGGCCCAAACAGGGGCCCTAGAAAACCGTCTGTCCCACTAGGGACCGGGGAGCCTTCAAGCACAGATGGGGCATTCGTCCATTTGTGAATTTATCCTTTCACAGGCACTGTGCAGGGCATGTCACATGCACAGAGCAGATCCCACCCCTGCCCTGGAAACTTCGAGCCTAGTGGGGGAGATGGAAAGTAATCAGCACACAATCTGAAATGTGCTATCAAAGAAAGATCTAGAGAGGACTGAGAAGGGACCAGAAAGTCCAGATCCTGCCTGGGGCAGCAGGGAGGTGGAAGTAGGAGCTGGGGAGATCCCCTCCACAGGCTAGGGTGTGTGGGTCGGACATTCAGAGTACAAAGGAGGGCATGGAGGATGGTGTGTTCTCTGCCATTTACACTGGCTTTTGGACACCTTGAGCTTGTCATGTCTGGTCTCTGGGCCTCACTCTCTGTACCTGTGAAATGGGTACAATGGGTGCTGTGAAGAGACTGGACAAGACTTTATCATCCCTTATCTACGTAGAGAAGGAATCAAGCTGGGGAGGGGTTGCCTTTGTGCCTTTCCCCCTCTTTCCCGGCTGGGCAAGGCTTAACACACTCCAGGCCCAAATCAGACAGGTTCTCCAGTTATCACCATAAATCTCTCTCCCTGCTCCTGGGACGTTGATCAGCACTCTCGGGCACCGAGTTCACTCGGGTTTTCTTTCAGCCCTTGGCAGGCTGGGCCAGAGAAGCTGCTCCCCAAGAAGCTGCCGTGGCAGGCCTGGCTCAGGGTTCTGCCCTCAGCCAGACCACAGAGAAACCCTGACCACTCCCAAGCCCCTCCTGACATTTACGAGGTGCTGCTGAAGGGGGGGGCGCCCCAAACCCCGAAGGAATGTTAATTGGCTAAAGCTGTTGTCTCTACACCCGCTGGGGCCCACGTTATTACTGTTTTATTTTTATTTGTTTTCCCCTAGAGGCGCCTGGGTTGGGCTAAGCAGCTGGCTGCCTCTCCCGCACTGGAGCCAGAGATGGGAAGGGACTTGGGGGGTGATGGGGTGCAGAGGAGCCTCACCTTGTCCCCAGCTCCCACCCAGCTTCTTGTTGGGGTCTCAGCTCAGGGACACAGTGAAGAGGAAGTTCTAGAAAGGGAATGAAATGACAAAGCTGACAGCACAGTTTTGGTGTCATACCTACAAGGGTCCAAAAGCTGGCTCTGCCCTCCCTGGTCGTGTGGCTCCAGAAGGTACAACCTGTCTGATAATAATAATACTAAGCTTTCTAAGTGCTGTCCTAAGGAATAAAGGAGAAAAGGAGCACTCAGCACACAGTGGTTACAATTATCATAAGAAAGTCCATCTGGGGTGGGGACAAGTGTAAAGACTGTTTACTGAGTGAGTCACAGTTTGGATGGACCCTTCCAGAGCAGCAGCCTTAATGGCCAGATGGAGAAACAAGACCAGACAAGGGAAGGAGACATGTGCGTGGAGTCCTTTGTGGTACATGTGAGCCTGGGGGCCAGGCCTTTCCTCAATGTCCACTAGAGTCTGAGGATGTCAGGACACCTGAGTAGCTCAGCGGTTGAGCTTCTCCCTTCAGTTCAGGGCCTGATTCCCAGAGTCCTGGGATCGAGTCCCACATCTGGCTCCCCTCAGGGAGCCTGACTCTCCCTGTGCCTATGTCTCTGCCTCTCTCTGTAACTGTCATGAATAAATAAATAAAATCTTGAAAAAAAAAAAAAGAAAAGACTCTGAGGAAGTCAACCCCAGAACCTGGAGGGGTCACATTGACAAAATGGCACCACTGGCTTCTCCCAAGAGGGTGCTCTAAGGGGAAGGTATGCAGAGGGTCTTGGCTTGAATTTGTCAAACAGATCGTTCATTTCAAACCCCCAACCCACTTCCAGATCAGAGAATGCTCTTATGCCATCAAAGACTGCCCCCTTTCTTTCTCTCTTCCTTCTCACCTCCCTTCCTTCCTCCTCTTGCCTTTCTCTTCCTTCCTTCCTCCTCACTAATTAATTATTTCATCTATCTATTTGATACGTGTTGAGCGCTATGGTAGGCCCTTTCCTCCATCATTTCTCAGCCTGTAAATGATTGTGTTGAGTTTCTAGTTACAAAAGTCTGATTAAATTTTTAAATTTCTCATTTAATTACATGCCTAGAGTTAGGCAGCCTATCACTGGGATGGCTGTGATATGACATGATATCATCAAGAACCTAGGATCGTTCTGCTCTGACATCTTTATTTTTTTAATATTTTATTTATTTATTCATGAGAGGCAGAGACACAGGCAGAGGGAGAAGTAGGCTCCCTGCAGGGAGCCGGATGTGGGACTTGATCCTGGGACTCCAGGATCACACCCTGGGCGGAAGGCAGGCACTAAACTGCTGAGCCACTCAGGGATCCCCAGCTCTGACATCTTTAGTGTGTGGCTCCCATCCTTGAGGTCATGTCATGGTCCAAAATGGCTGTTGGAGCTCCAGCCATCACATCTGAGTTCTGGAGTTCTATAATAGAAGAAGAAGGGTAAAAGGCACACTTCTCATCCTAGTCAGTTGTCTTTCAAGGAATTTCATGGAGTCCTACCCAATGACTTTTGCTTAAATCTTATTAGTCTTCTCTGTCTGCAAGGGAGATCAGGAAATTCAGTTTTCAACATTGAAAACTGGGGTTCTGTTATTAAGGAAGAAAGAGAAAACAGATAACAGAGGTAGGACACTGGCAGTTTTTGCAACCATTCCCAGTGACCTTTGTCTCCTGGGGCCTTGAAATACCTTGTATCCTACACTGTCCCTGGGAGTGGTCAAGTCTCCCCATAAGTGGAGCTGAGTCTCCCCTTCACTTCCTTGTTCTTCCCCCAAGTGTCTCCAAGTTGTGTTCTGGAAGAGGAAACCACAATTGTTACACACGTGCTGGAATAGTTGAAAGACACTTGAGGATTGTGAACTATAGATCACTTTTTCTTTTTTCTGCAACAATGTAAAAGTTTTAACATTTGCATCGAGAATGAAAAGCAAAGGGAAGAAAGATCATGCCCGCCATCCCAGAGATGTCTACCCCGCTGAACCCAGTTGCCTGTGGCCCTGCGTTGCTTCCCTAAGGCCGGGTAGCATCCTGGCACTGGCTTTACCTTCCACACGATACTTGCTAGCAATTCTTTGCACTCACCCTGGTTAATCAATATCCTTCTGCACACGAACCCTGTCACAAGCCTCAGGATACTTCTGGGGGTGTAAGTACGAGTACCCATGCCACAGAGAAGGAACTCAGGAATGTATAAGAACCATACTACCACTAATAAGAATGGCTATAATTTATTGAGCATTTCCTATGCAACAGACCTGGGGCCAAGCCCTTTTCATGCATCCATCCAGGGTATACTTACTCAGGGGGTCCACTACGTCAGGCCCCCGGCTTTTGTGCTAGCGATGGGATGGCAGATTAAACAGAGTACAACCACCCCTGGGAGCTTACAGCTGGGGAGTGGGCTTGGGGGAGGGACACAGGAAATAAGCCCATAAACAAGGTCTGTGTGACTACAACTGGGGAAGCACAGTGGGCAGGAGCAGAGAACAAGCATGCCCCCTTCCAGAAGTCAGGGAAGTGACAAGGGATCAGACCCAGAAAGATTTGCCTCCTCATCTGATAAACTAGGAAACTGAGGCTCAGACTGGCAAAGTAGGTGGCCGAGGGTCACCTAGCTAGTGAGCAGGGGTGCTTGGACACCTGCTTTCAGTGGTTGACACCTGCTTCGTGCCTGGTCTGTGGGATTCTGCAGGCCCCCCTCTCTCCCTACACTGAGTGCTTCATCTTGTCCCTCCCAGGTAGGTTGCAGAGTCAGAATGGGGGCTTGGGTTCAGACTCCTCACCCAGGGCCGTGTTTCTTCCTCAAGATCTAGCCAGGAGCTCTCGAGAGTTCAGGAACCCACAAAGAGCCTCTCAGTGTCCGAGGTGAACTTCTCAGCATCAGGTGCTCCTGACATGACTGCAAACTCTAGATGCCATCCTGAACAACAGCTTCACAAGGGGGCTCTAGCCTGAATAAGAATTTACTTAGGAAGTTTAATCAAAACCAACCCTCATGTAATCAGGGGTATCATCAAAAGCAGCCCTGCTTCCCGCCCGCCCCCCACCCCCCGCCCGTCTGTGGGCCAGTGTTGTGTGTTTGAGAGTGGGTGGGGCCCTGGGTCTGTAGGATCTTTTGTCAGCCTGTGAGGCTCCCAAATGGGAAATGTCCCCACAAGGAACCCAGGCCCCCAGGAAGGGCATGGCTGAGTACCCCTTGTCCCTGGGATCCCCCAATTTGGAGTTGACAGCATTCAACTTGCCTGTGTCTTTGTGCTCATGCTAGGAGAATGGGCTTTCTGGACAAAGGTATAGCCTACCTTTTTCTCAGATGTCTTGCAGTCAAGTTAACTCATTTCTTTGTTTTTCATTGGGAAAATTTCCAAACACACACAAAAGCAGATGCAGTCAACATCTAGGTACCATCCGCTTCATGGTACCTCTCTATGCTTCAGCAACTCTCTACACTTTGCATACTTCTTCTCTCCATCCTTCTCTGCCTTTAATGTTTTTTGTGTGGTGTTATAAAGCAAATCTCAGGAGTCATGTCTTTCACTTCTAGATTCCTCGGTATGCACCTGAAAAAACAGAGAGACAGTTTCTTACACAATCACAAAGTCATGAGACTGAGCCCACCATTGGGCTCCAGGCTCAGTGGGGAGTCTGCTTGAGATTCTTGCTCTCTCTCTTCCACTCCCTCCCTCATGTGCTCATTCTCTAAAATAAATAAACAAATCTTTAAAAAAAATTAGTCTGGCTGGTTATTGCACTCACCAAAATTAAAATTTTCCCAATATTCAGTTGGTTTATACAAATGAAGTTCCAAACAAGGTCCACCCACTGTATTTATTAATATCTCTTAAATGTTTTTAAGAGTCTTTAAAAAATGCCACAGTTTCCTTTCCTCCCTCCCCCAATCTTCATGACACTGCTTTGAATTTAACACATTTCAGCAAATATTTGTTGAGTGAAATATTTATTGAGTGCCTGACTTTACTCTATACCAGGCGCTGCCCTAAATGTTTTGTTGTTATTATTAACAATAACAGTGGCTACCCTTTCTGGAGTGTTACTGTGTCAAGCTTTGTGTTAGCGTTTTGTCTATTTGGTGCCCAAATCCCCTGAGATAGATTTTATTGTCTCTATTTTCTTTTTTTTTTTTTTTATAGCTGGAGTTGAGGAAGCCAGTGAAGCAAGTAACCTGCCCAAGGTCACACTAGCAAGCAGCAGAATTGGGTTTTAAACCAAGTACTGACGGCTAAAGAGTTATCCTTTTCTCTGCTTTCTGTGATGCACAGAGAGACCACATCCTCAGCCGGAAGGAACTGGGGAAGATGCTTGTGGAAGGGGCTGATGACGGGCTCCCCAGGGCCAGGATGAAAGATGATGCCTTTACCATGATTTGCTGGAATAAATGCTGCTTCCCCAGACCATGTGAAATGGGGCATAAATAAGGGAAAATGAGATGGGAAAAGTGAGATACTGAACTCAGTTTATCTCAGTGTGACCATCTATATGTATATGGCTATTTGTTTTATTCAGGGTCACATGGAAACTGGGAGTTGGGGCGTGGGTCAGAATACAGAGCAAATACAACAAAGTTCACTCTAAATCAGCCAGACTCTGAGCTGCAAAGGACAGAAACCCAACTGTAATGGGCTTAAGCCAAAATGATTGCTTGGCTCTGTTAAGTGAAAAGTTGGGGAGGGGTGCATAGCTTCAGGCATAGCCAGGTCCAGAGGACCAACAAAGTGAGCATCATCATATACTAAGCACCAAAGCAAACTCTTTACAGTGATCCTCATATCATCTTCCCAAACAAGCATCAGCTGGCGCTTTCCCATTCTGCAGCTGAAGAGCTGAGGGTCAGGGAGATAAGTGACTTTCCCAAGGTCAATGCAACTAGCAAGTGGTAGAACCAGGACTTGAACCCAGTTAGGTCTGGAATTTGTCTGATTCCAAGGCTGGACCTTTTGCCACTAGGCCCTGGCTCCCTGACTTACGGAAGTTCCTATGACTGCTAGAGGCACTATTAAAGCCCGTGGCAAGTCCTGCTTAACAGATCTGCATGGTGACCAGGAGCAGCTGTCTCCTAATCCAGCTTCCCATGCCCCCAACTGTGGAAAGCCAGCATTCTAATGCCAGTCATTCCTAATCTCTGCTAACCATGGTACTTTTCTTTATTCTTTAGGAACATTATGTTCTGGGGGATGCAAGAGGGCTTATAGTTTGCCCACCTTCATCTGCTGATATGTCTACAAATATTTTTTGAGCACCTACTGTGTACCAGGTACCTTTGCTGAGTGCTTTCTGTGTTGTATCTCAGATTAGCCCCCATAAGGTGTCAATCACTGTTGCCCCCTCCTTCAGATGAGACAGCCAAGTGGGGAAACTTGTCCAAGGTTGCATGGCTAGGAAATAGCAGACCCGCAGTTTGAACCTAGGTGGTCTGCCTCCAGAGCCTGTGTCTTTTGCTCAAAGAGCTGACAATCTAGTGATAAAGATGAAAGACAGTTGTGAGGGGGAAACATTCATCAGTAGTGGGGTGGTGTGCACTCTGTCATGCTGTGCAGTAGTTAAAACAGAGTGTGTGGGTACTGACGTGCAGATGGCTCTCCTAGGGATGCCTTTGGTGAAAAATCAAGTTGCAGAACAATATACACAGTAGGATACCACTTATGCAAAACAAAATACCCTAGTCTCAATGCATTGAAACACTTCTGTGGAAAAAACACACCACACAGTGGCACTGGTTGTCAAGAGGAGTTAGGATCTACCTGCAGTGTTTTCACTTTTTACAAGGAAAATGTGTTCATAATCTAGAAAGGACATCAATATTATAGCATATTATATATGCTAAGAGGGAGGGAGAACCCAGCGCACTATGGGTGCCCAATATAGTTAGGAGGAGATGGTAATCGGGGAAGACTTCCCGGAGGAAAGCACTCTTGCTTCCTGGCGGAGGAGAGACTGAGTTGAGTTTTGAAGACTGAGTAGGTCTCATCACATAGAAAGGTGGACAAAAAGTGTTCTAAGCAATAGGAGCAGTATGTGCGAAGGCCCAGATGGGAGATTGAACACGACGTCAGAAAGGACCAGGCCAGCCCTTCCTAAAGCATATCACCAGGGATGAGGATTAAAAATGGAGATTTCTGTGGCACCTGGGTGACTCAGTTGGTTGAGTGCCTGCCTTGGACTCAGGCTGTGGTCTCGGGGTTCTGGGATAGAGCTCCACATGGTTGGAGGTCCCTGCTCAGTGGGGAGTCTGCTTGTCCCTCTGCCCCTCTTCCCCACTCACACTCTCTCTCTCCCCCAATAAATAAATGAATAAATAAAATCTTTAAAAAAATAAAGTAAAAATGTAGATTTCCAGACCTCACTACAGACTCTATAGAGGCAGGCCTGGGAATCCACATTTTATTTTATTTTTTAAAAGATTTTATTTATTCTTGAGAGAGATGGAGATTTCTACCCAGAAATGGAATTTCTTTTTTAAAGATTTTATTTATTCATTCATGAGAGACACAGACTGAGAGAGGCAGAGACACAGGCAGAGGGAGAAGCAGGCCCCATGCAGGGAGCCCAACTCAGGACTCCATCCTGGGGCTCTAGGACCACACCCTGGGCTGAAGGCAGGCGCCAAACACTGAGCCACCCAGGGATCCCCCTGGAATTGTTTATTATATGGTAATTCTATGTTAAATTTTTTGAGGAGCTGCCAAACTGTTTTCCACAGAGGTTGTACCATTTTCCATTCCCGTCAGCACTATTGGATGCTCCCAACTCTCCACATCCTCTCCAACACTCGTTTTTGATTACAGTCATCCTACTGTGTAGGAAGTGATACCTCATTGTGGTTTTGATTCGCATTTCCTAGTGGCTAAATGATGCCGAGCATCTTTTCATGGGCTTACTGGACATTTGTATATTTTTTCTGGAGAAATGTCTAGCTTTATCCCAGTACCACACTGCTTTTACTATAGCTTTGTAGTAAAATTTAGAATCAGTAAGTGTGAGTCCTCCAACTTGGTACTTTTTAAGATTGTTTTTGGCTATTCTGGGTCCCTCATGTTTCCATATGAATTTTAGGGTCAGCTTGTCAATTTCTGAAAAGAAGCCAGCTTTGAGTTTGTAGGAATCACATTGAGTTTGCAGACAGTTTCAGGGAGTATTTCCCGTGAACATAGAATGTCTTTCCACTTTGGCTTTCCATTTCTTTCAATGTGTTTTACACTTTTGTTAAATGTACTCCTGGAAAAAAAAAATAAATGTACTCCTGGTGTTTTATTCTTTATGATGTTATTGTTAAGTGGAATTGTTTTTTCTTAATTTCCTTTTCGGGGCAGCCTGGGTTGCTTAGGGGTTGAGCGCCTGCCTTCGGCCCAGGGTGTGATCCTGGAGACCCGGGATCGGGTCCCACGTGGGGCTCCCTGCATGGAGTCTGCTTCTCTCTCTGCCTGTGCCTCTGCCTCTCTCTCTCTCTGTCTAATGAATAAATAAATAAAATCTTTAAAAAAAATTTCCTTTTCGCTCTTTCCATGACAGTGTGTAGAAGTACAACTGACTTTTGCATATTAAAAAAAAAAAAGTCAGTGTGCCTAAAGAGTCTTTAAAATGCTGATTCTGGGCAGCCCCGGTGGCTCATCGGCTTAGCACCACCTTCGGCCCAGGGTGTGATCCTGGAGACCCGGGATCAAGTCCCACGCTGGGCTCCCTGCATGGAGCCTGCTTCTCCCTCTGCCTGTGTCTCTGCCTCTCTCTCTGTGTGTGTCTCTCATGAATGAATAAATAAAATCTTTAAAAAAAAATTCCATTTCTGGGTAGATACCCAAAAGAATTGAGAGTAAGGACTTGAATGGATATTTGTGCACCCATGTTCACAGCAGCATTAGTCACAGTAGCCAAGAGGTGGCAGCAACTCAAATACCCATCAATGGATGAGTGGATAAATATGTGGTACAGCCAGCCATGCATTGGAATAAAAAGAAAGTACCAATACAGGCTACAACATGGATGGACCTTGACAACATTGTGATAGATGGAAGAGGCCAGACACAAAAAGTCACGTGTTGTATGGTTCCATTTATATGAAATGTCTGCAACCGCAAATCCATAAGCTCAGAAGGTAGATTAATGGTAGCCCAAGGCTGGGAGGTGCTGGGGGAAGTGGGGAGTGACCTCCAAGGTGATGAGGATGTTCTGGAATTACACAGTGGTGATAGCTGTGCAGCTCTCTGAATATACTAAACACCACAAAACTGTATACTTTAAAAGGGTGTGTGAGGCTGCCTTAGTCGGTTAAGTGTTGGACTCTTGGTTTGGCTCAGGTGGTGATCTCAGGGTCCTGAGATGAAGCCCAGGCATTAGGCTCTGAGCTGAGTGTGGAGCCTCCTTAAGATTCTTTCTCTCTCCTCCCCCTTTGCCCCTCCACCCAGCCTCTCCCCGGCTTGTGCACTCTCTCTTTTTAATTTTTTTTATTTTTAAAGATTTTATTTATTTATTCATGATAGAGGTAGAGAAAGAGAGAGAGGCAGAGACACAGGCAGAGGGAGATGCAGGCTCTATTCCGGGAGCTGGACACGGGACTTGATCCCCGGACTCCAGGACTGTGCCCCAGGCCAAAGGCAGGCGCCAAACCGCTGAGCCACCCAGGGATCCCCTCTTTTATTTTTTTTAAAAGATTTTATTTATTAAATCTTAAATATGAGAGACACACAGAGAGAGGCAGAGACATAGAGGGAGAAGCAGGCTCCCTGATGTGGGACATGATCCCAGGATCCTGGGATCACATCCTGAGCCAAAAGCAGACACTCAACTACTGAGCCACCTGGGTACCCCACATTCTCTCTTTTAAATAAATAAATAAATAAATAAATAAATAAATAAATAAATAAATAAATAAATAAATTGGTATGTGGATTCTGTCTCCATAAAGCTGTAGGGTTTTTTTTCTTTTTAAGTGCCTATGAACCAATGGGAGAAAAGGGTGTGGAACTCAAGGCTAGGATAGAGATTGGGGAGGGGGGGTTCTTCACCTGGAGGTTAGAGACGTCTGGGGATGTAGGAAGAGGAACCCTGGCACGAGGAAGTCTCATGGCCATGGTGTCGGGGTTGCGTGTGCACCCCTCTAGGTTACACTGTGTCTCGGTGGGGTCTCCCACTCTGGGGAGGTGCGGAGGCTCCGGGCAAGTGGGACTTTCATTCCACCGAAGCTAGAGGACCGTGGGAAGATACCTGACTTGAGATCTCCGCTCTGATACCTGGAAACCCTTCAATTCAATGCCATCATTTTAAGTAGGAGGAAACCGGGGTCCAGAGAGAGGAAGGAACTTGCCGAAGGCTACGAGGCAGTTAGTGGCTGAATTGGGGCCCCTGCACCACCGTACCCCAGCGTGCCCTTCCTGAGTATGCTCTCTATATTGAGTTTTCTACCGTGACACCCCCATGACCCACTGATACCGTGAGGGGGTTTGCCATGGTTTTGTTTGAGCTGCTGTTGGTCCCCGAGTGGTGATTCAGTGTGAGTCCCTGGGGGGTGGAAATAATAAAAAGTTGCCATTTAGTTATGGAGGCCATTTGATGAGACACTTTCCATGCTTTTTCTCAGCTCTCTCCACAATCTTGTGAGGTAGGTTTTGGTATTTCTAGCTCTCTGTCACAGTTGGGGAAATTGAGGCTCAGAGCGGTCAGGCCTGTTTTTCAAGCTCACACAACTGGAAGTGGCGGAGCTGGGCTTTTCATCCAGGCTTTCCTTCAGCATGCTGGGTGTTTCCCATGAAGGTGGCCCAGGTTGGGAAGAATGGTTAGACTCCATTACATTGTTCGCCATCTAAATGTGTTTAATAAATCAAAAATCTTTCCCCAGAACCATAAATAACAGATAACGTGATGCCATGCAGAAAGCTCAGGATGTGGGTCAGAAGAGCTCATCCCAGTTTTTCCATTGACTGCCTGTATGACCTTGGGTTAATTCCTCTCCCTCTCTGAGTCTCAGCTTTCTTGGAGAAGACTTTCAAACCTAGATGAACTTGAGAATCAGCAGACCTAATTTTATTTTATTTTTTTAAGATTTTATTTATTTATTCATGAGAGACACAGAGAGAGAGAGAGAGAGAGAAGCAGAGAGAGAGAGAGAGAGAGAGGCAGAGACAGGCAGAGGGAGAAGCAGGCTCCATGCAGGGAGCCCGGTGTGGAACTGGATCCCAGGTCTCCAGGATCACACCCTGGGCTGAAGGCAGGTGCTAAACTGCTGAGCCACCCGGGCTGCCCTCAGACCTAATTTTAAAATGTTCCATACTGGGACTCCTGGCTGACTCAGTTGGTAGAGCATGTGATTCTTGATCTGGGGGTTGTAAATTCGAGTCCCAAGTTGGATGTAGAAATTAAAGTTAAAAAAAATAAAAATAGGGGTGTCTGGGTGGTTCACTGGGTTGAGCATAAGCCTTCAGCTCAGATTGTGATCCTGGGGTCCTGGATCCATTAGGCTCCCTGCTCAGCAGGGGTGTCTGCTTCTTTTCCCTCTGCTCCTCACCCCACTCATGCTTTCTTTCACTCTATCTCTCAAATAAATAAATAAAGTTTTTAAAAAGTTAAAATGTTCTATACGATGGCAAGGATAAATCTGTAAAACATGTTGCTCAACAAGAAAAGCAAACACAAATAAGTTCATGCACTATAATTTCATTCAAGTCAAGTCCCCAACTAGGCAAAAACTAGTGTTAGAAGTCAGAGGGGTGAGTGTAACCTCTGGGGGAAGAGGGAGGGTGGTGTGATCTGGAAGGGAGTAAAGGAGATTTTGGGGGGTGGGCAATGTTCTATTTGTTGACTTGAGCTGGCCACATGGGTATATTCACTTCATGAAAACTACTTGAGCTATATAAATTACTTTTTGTCCAATTTTCAGGATGTGTTAAACATCACAATAAAAAAGTTAAAACCCTCAAAACTTCCTGAGTAATATTCCAGAAATCACTCTAAAATTTGTGGGTTTTGGGCAGCCCCGGTGGCGCAGCGGTTTAGTGCCGCCTGTAGCCCAGGGAGTGATCCTGGAGACCCTGGATCAAGTCCCACGTCAGGCTCTCTGCATGGTGCCTGTTTCTCCCTCTGCCTGTGTCTCTGCCTCCCTCTCTCTCTCTATGTGTGTCTCTATGAATACATAAATAAAGTCTTTAAAAAAAATAAAATAAAATTTGTGGTTTGTTTTTTTTTTTCAGATTCTGCAGGTGACTCCCATAGAACCACTAGGAATTGTTTTGGAGATCAAACATATAATTTTATGACCTACGCTGTGATTTTATTTAAAACAGTATTTTTCAAGTTCTGCACACCTTTTTTTTTTTTTTTTTTTTGTCCCACCAGGGGACCCTGGTCCAATCAAATGGCATTTAATACTTAGAAACAGCATTTCCCAGGAGTAACTTTGTATTATAGTTTTATCTCTTCACCAGCTGAAAGACATTTGGATTGTTTCCAGTTTATGTGATTATAAAGCTGTTACAAACAGTTATGTACAGATTTTTGTGTGCACATGAATTTTCATCTCACTTGGTAAATAAATACTTAGAAATGGGATTGCTGGTTTTTAAAAAAATTTTTAAAAGATTTTATTTATTTATTCATGAGAAACACAGAGAGAGAGAGAGAGAGAGAGAGGCAGAGACACAGGCAGAGGGAGAAGCAGGCTCCATGCAGGGAGTCCGACGTGGGACTCAATCCCGGGTCTCCAGGATCACGCCCTGGGCCGAAGGCAGGCGCTAAACCGCCGAGCCACCCAGGCTGCCCAATTGCTGGGTTTTATTGTAAATATGTGTTTAACTTTATAAGCAATTGTGAAACTACATTCTGCAGTGGCCGCATATTTTGCACTTCCACCAGTGATATATGAGAATTTGGTTGCTCCATATCCTCATCAGTACTAAGAATTGCCAGCTTTATGTTTCTTAAAGATTTATTTATTTATTTGAGGGATAGAGAGAGAGGGAGAAAGAAAAAAAGAGCAAGCTAGAGTGGGGGGGAGGGGCAGAGGGCGAGGGAGAAGCAGACTCCCCTCTGAGCAGGGAGCCTGATGTGGGGCTCAATCCCAGGACCCCGGGATAGTGACCTGAGCTGAAGGGAGACGCTTAACAGACTGAGCCACCCAGGCACTGCTTTATCTTTCAATTTTAGCCATTCTAATAAGTGTGTAGTAGTATCTCATTATGGTTTTTTTAAAGATTTTATTTATTTATTCATGAGAGAGAGAGAGAGAGAGAGAGGCAGAGACATAAGCAGAGGGAGAAGCAGACTCCCCACAAGGAGCTCGAAGTGGGACTTGATCCCATGATCCTTAGGATCATGACCTAAGCCAAAGGCAGATGTTTCCACCGAGCCACCCAGGCATCATTCATTATAGTTTTAATTTGCATTTCCCTAATGACTAATGATGAACATCTTTTCACATGCTTCTTTGCCATTCATGTATCTTATTTGGTGAAGTGTCTCTTCCAGTCTTTTTTTTTAAGATTTATTTATTTATTCAGAGCGAGAGAGAGAGAGAGAGACAGAGACAGAGACACAGGCAAAGGGAGAGGGAGAAGCAGGCTCCATGCAGGAAGCCTGACCTAGGACTCGATCCCGGGTCTCCAGGATCACACCCTGGGCTGCAGGTGGCGCTAAACCACCACACCACCGGGGCTGCCCATCTTCCAGTCTTTTGTCCATTTTAACATTGGGTTGTTTTCTTGCTATTGAATTTTGCAAATATTTATTTTTACTTTTATTTTTTGCAAATATTTTATATATGTTGGATACTAGTGACATCAGATATAGGATATGTAAATAGTATCTTACATTGTGTGGCTTGTTTTTTCATTTTCTTAATAATGTCTTTCGAAATGCAGTTCTTAATTTCAATAAGGCCCAATTTAACCATTTTTTTTTCTTGTATAGATTGTGTTTTTGGTGTCATGTCTAAGAACTCTTTGAGAGACAGGAATTTTTTTTTTTTGAAAAAATATGGAATGCTTCATGAATTTGCGTGTCATACTTGCGCAGGGGCCATGCTAATCTCTGTATCGTTCCAATTTTGGTATATGTGCTGCCGAAGCGAGCACGAGAGACAGGAATTTTTGACATGGTCCTGCTGCTGACTGGCAGTGTGATTTTAAGCAAGCCACTTCTCTCTGGGCTTCTTTATCTTCAGCTTACAATGAAATGATTGCAGTAAGGGTTCTGTAAGAGCCTGTCCAGTTCTGCTATTCTAAGTCTAAATAGCAGCCTAAGACTAATCACATGGAGGATCCTATAAGAATAACTATAACTCCATTTTCTGAGCATTTCACAAGGGCTAGGCACAGAAGCAGGGGCCTATGCATTATTTCATTGTCACTTATTCCCATGGGAAGTAAATGGTGTTATTAGTCACATTTCAAGGAGGAAGTCCCTGAGCCCAAGAGAGGTCAAGTCACTTGTTCAAGTGGTCAGGTCCACTTGACAGCCACCTGGTCAGAGCAGAGTTGGGACTCAAGCACCACCAGTCTAAATGGCCGTGGTCGTGTGGTTTGTGTGATCCCTGGGTGAATGGTTCCATTTGAATTGTGCTGATTAGTTGGAGGAGAGAGCCTTGGGGCCAAGCAGAGGGTGGGGAAATACTTCCCCTCAAGAGAGAAGGCAGGTGCGGTGGGTGTAGGGGGTGGGATTCCTTGAGGGAAAATTTACAGCCACCAAATTCCTAAAATCTTTGTGCCTGCCTGAGGGTCACCGGAGCCCTTCCCGACTCCCTCGCCCACGGCCTCAAGAGGGCTGGGGTGGAACCCTTAGCACCAAAAGCAGAGGAGGCGAGGCTGGGGTGGAAGTCAGATGGGCTCGCTGGCACCCAGGGTGCGCCGGAGCGTGTGTGAATGTGTGTGTGTGTGTGTGTGTGTGCACTCGAGTGTTCGTGGGCTCATCTACGTCCAAGATTGCGCGTGGAGGGGAGGCATCGTCGCTAGCGGAGAGCGTGATTGGGATTGCGCTGCCTGTCTGTGCGGTGAGTGGAGTCCTGTTCACCGGCTCACGGACAGAACCGCGGTGCGGAGCCAGCTGTGTGCCAGCCGCACGCCCTGCCGGGGGCCGGGGATACGTACGGACGGGAAGTGACTGAAGACCTCGTCTCCCTACGGAAGGGACACGGCACGGAGGGAAGGGAAGTGTTGAGCGGGACAAACCTTAAGCAAATCAAGCCAGAAAAAGCCCAAACGGAGTTAACCTCGTGGGTGCGTGTTTCTGGGTGAGGGAGACTGCGTGAACCGCTGGCCTGTGCACCTGCTCCCCTGCTGTGCGCGTGCGGTGGCTGCGTGGCCCTGCGCGCCGAGTGGGGGCACGGGGGGCACGGGGGGCGCGAGATCTGCACCTGTCCTGAACCCCCGCGGCCGTCCGGCCTGCCCCAGCTCGTCCCCGGCGGAAGGAGCGATACCGGCCAGCAGCAGCCCCGCGTCCGCCTTGGGGACCCGTCTTCTGCACTCAAGCTGAGCCAGACCCTCCAGAGAAACCTTCTTCCCGCCCCCTCGACCCCGACGACGCTCTGAAAGCCCCCAAACCAAGCTGACATGACGAGGGAGAGGGCGCGGAGGCGGGGCAGGGGCCGGTCCCGCGGCTGCGACACCCGCGCTCGCGGGGCCAGCAGGTGGCGCTAGAGGCCAGGGCTGGGCAGGCGGCCCGCAGGCCCGGAGGCTTCGGATGCGCGCCCCAGGCTCGGCGGGCAGAGCCTGAGCCGCGCTCACCGAGCTGGGGCGCGCCGGACGCTGTCGGGGCCCTGCACGCAGTAGCGCGTTTACCCCTCGCGCTATCTTGTTTATTATCCCACTTTACAGAGAAGAAGACTGAGGCTCAGAGATTCTTTTTAAGTGACTTTCCTATGGCCACCCACTTTGTGTGTGGCTGGGCCATGGCCCCAGCCCAGTTCAGGGGCCAAGCGGCGCTCTCACCCGAAGCACCTCACTTTCCCAGGTGGGGGACGCAGGGGTTGAGAGTTGGCCCAGGTCCTGCTGGGAGAGGGTGTGAGGCAGGCTGGGAGCTGGTCTCTGATGGCAGCGGAGTGCGCGCAGAGGGACAGGAGGTGGTGGATGTCCTGGGAGGAGGGGGCGGCGTGGCTGGAAGGAGGCCAGGGGTTCTGAAGCCCTGCCCAGCCTCCTTTCTCCAGGGCCTCCCCAAGTCTTACCATATTCCACCTTGGAGTCATGCACCTGGGGCAAGCGGAGGTGTCCAGGCTTCCCTGTGACCCTCTCCTGCCCACCCTGCTGGGGAGATGCTGGGGAGATGTTCCTGCTCACCTTGTTTACCGCGCAGCCCCCCTCTGACCACTGAGGCCCAAGGATCCCTCCCCTCCTACCTGCTCCTGGAGGGGAAGTTCAGGTAGCCATCTTTGTAACAAGCTCCCCAGGCCTGGAGACCAGGTATGGAACCACCTCCTCCAAGCCAGCCCCCAGGCTTGCACCGGAAACCAGTAGTTGGTGCTTGCCTTTTAAAATACACCCAGTGCCTTTGTTCTACCACAATGGGAAGCACACGGGCTCCCCAGAGCAGGGCTCTTGGCACAGCCCCCCTACCTCCCTATGTCTGTCCCTGCCCAGAGACCAGGATGGTGGCTTGACAGGTCTATAGCCCTCATCCTGCAAATTGCTCTGAGCCACCAGTGGGTGGCCACTATTGTCCTCAACACTGGGGACAGACTCTCAGCTCACCTCCTTATGGCAGAGGCAGACAAGAAGCAAAAAACAAATATGAATTTTAGTCTCTGAAAAATAAAACAGAGAGAGATGCCTGGGCAGATCAGTTGGTTAAGCAGTGTCTGCCTTTGGCTCAGGTCATGATTTCAGGGTCCTGGGACTGAGCCCCGTAGTAGGGCTCTATGCTCAGTGAAGAGTCTTCTTGTCCCTCTCCCTCTACCTCTCCACAATCCACTGCACCCCCCCCCCCGGCCCACTGCTTATGCTCTCTGTCTCTCAAATAAATAAAGTCTTTAAAAAATAAGAAAGAATAAAACCCAGAGTGATGATAGTGTGACAGTGGGGTGGGAGGGCCTCCCTCAGAAAGGCAGCTGGGTGAGGCCTCTTCAGGATGTGCCATTTGGGAAGACACCCAGAGGAGGAGTCTTTTGAAGATTTAGGAAGGGGGGCAGCCCCGGTGGTGCAGCGGTTTAGTGCCGCCTGCAGCCCGAGGTGTGATCCTGGAGACCCGGGATCGAGTCCCACATCGGGCTCCCTGCATGGAGCCTGCTTCTCCCTCTGCCTGTGTCTCTGCCTCTCATTCTCCCTCTCTCTCGCTCTGTGTCTCTCATGAATAAATAAAAAATAAAAATCCTTAAAAAAAAAAAGATCTAGGAAGGGGTTCCAGATATGACGAGCCACTTCCAGAGTCCTAGAGCAAGAACAGCCTGAGACGGGGAGCAGTCCAGGAGGGAAGAAAGGCAGACATGGCTGGAGCACCCTTGAGCGAGGGCTCAGTTCAGAAAGGCCGGGGTGGGGGCGGCTTGTGGGCGGAGCACGGGCTTGGGTTTATTCCAGCAGAGAGGAAGCCCCCTGGAGGGTCCTAAGCAGGAGAGTGAGGGCTCCACTTAGCTTTAACCTCTCTGGTGCCGAGGGCTCCTCCCCGAGGGTCCAATAGCCCCCCTCCTCCCCGCCACCAGCAATCTGAAGTGGAGATCCCTTGGGGCACAGCCAGTAGCCAGGGCCCCTGCCCCGGCCTACTGGGGTCTGCAGAGTTCATCCCCTGCCCTGCCACTCCCCCCTGATAAACTCCCAGGCAGGTTTCCGGCTTGGCTCCGCTGGGAGAGAGTGGAGAAATCAAAGCAGGCGGAGGAGGGGTGCTCCCGCGGCAACCCAGGGGGTCTTATCTCTCCCCTTCATAAGGTGCCGAGTTTCCCGGGTGAGAGCCGCGCCCAGGCTGTCCCTCATTTGGCACTTGCACAGCCACTATCTCAGCCAGGGCCCAGGGTGGATTTTCTGGGGCTCTCCTTAGAGAGCACAAAACACAGTTAGGTGCAGGGCTTCAGAAGCGGCGCTGTGCAGGGTGGGCCCTGGTGAGCCTCCACCTCTGACCTCCTGTCAGGGGAGTCAGCCCCTCATCCACGGGTAGCAGCGGAGGCTCTGACGCCTGAAGGGGATGGCGAGCAGAGGGGTCTGTGCTGCTGTGTTTCCTGACTCCCAGTCCAGTCCTCTTCCCTCACCCAACTCACCTAATAATACAGCTGCCCCTTCTCCTGGCCTCAAGCCACGAGGAGACGGGTAGCACAGGGCATCATGGAGATGGGTGGGCAGGTAGCCTCCTGGGGAGGAAAGGGTTCATGGGGGTCAAAGGTCACAGGGCATAGGGTCCCGTGTGAACCGGGACCTTCATCTTTTTATCAGAAGTTCCAGACTTGCATGTTCTGAATCAACTGGAGTTCAGAGCAGGATCTCAAGGACCTGGCTGAGGATCAGAATCCCGAGGAACATGTTAAAATGCAGTTTCTGGGACCTGATCCAGAACCACAGAATCAGAACCGCCAGGGGTGGGGCCAGGAATTTGTATATTGAACTCACTTGCTACGTTCTCCTTCAGCACAGAGGAGGCTGGGCAACACTGATCTGACCACCGGCCCTGCGTCCTGGGGCTCCGCCTACTTCAGTAGCTGTTATCCTGGACAGAGTGTGCCCTCGCACACCTGGGGCAGGAGGCCTAAGGGCTGTGCCTGGGCTTGATTCCTGCCTCTAGAACCTAAAGTGGAACCACCTCGGGTTTTCTCTCTGTCCACCTCTTGAAGGGAGTTACAGAGACAGAGCATAGGAATTATTAAAACAATTATTATTCTCCGGTGGTCCCAGAGAGCCTGGGCTGTGCGCACAGTCCCGGGAGGGAGCCAAGACAATCATTCTCTGGGCCAATGGAGAAGATGGTCCCAGAGAGGGGAGGGGTCTTGTCCGAGGTCACCCAGCTGCTCCTGGCCAGGCTGATATTTGAACTCAGGGCTGACTAGTTCCAGAGTGCATATTTTTAGTTGGTTCCTTCCTTTTCGATACCCTTTTCATGTCCTGTCTTTCTCCCTCAGTGTCATCTACTGAGTACCTCCTCCAGGCCGGTCAGAGAGCTGGCGCCTTCTCCTCTACCCTTCTGCTATGAAGATTGAAGGAGGTACAGTGTGTGACTGAACCCTGGACACATAGGCCACAGATGGTCTCGTTCACTTGGCAGCCCTCACCACACTTCAGTCACAGCTTCCTTCCCATGCTTCATTAGCCAAGTTGGTGGTGGTGGGGGGTGCATCAGGGATACCTGAGAACTCGTTAAAATGCAGATTGCCTAGCCCCGGCCCCAGAGGTTCTGATTCAGTGGGTCAAGGCTGGTCCTGGGACTCTGCAGTTTTTACAACTTCCCAGGCTGTGTGCCACAAGTACTTTGAACATGGCACTTGAAGGTTCATTGTAATAGATGGACTGATGTCAGGAGACAGGCATGGATGTCATCCGGTGAGCTTGAGTCTCGATGATGAAAGTTAAGAAGTTCTTCCCTGAAAAATGTACAAACCCACCTATCTACAAGATCTTGCATAGTTTCAGGCAATTCCTGGATCCTTAAAAACCAACCATGGATCCTGCTCCCAGCGTCAGGATGATCCACTGGTCTAAACACCAGGCCTCAGCTCACCTCTGACATGTAGGCTGCCCAGACCTCCCGACAAAATCGCTTCTCTGTGTTCACACGATGCTTAGTGAGGATAATACTCCATCAGGGTAGCTGTTTACAGATCTGCCTCCCCTCCTGGACTATGGGGACTCGCAAGTGGTCGTTACTCCCCCTTCCTAACCCATAAAATTATACTTCCCTTTGAGGTTAGGCCTAACCATGTGATTTACAGTAGCCAATAAAATGTCGGTGATACAAACTTGGCGAGCCTGTGTGATTCACCACATTCTCTTCACCTTGCCAGTGATCTTGGAAATGCGCATCTAGGGGGAGGAGCCACCAGCGGCTGTCCTGGAGATCCTGGGTGAACAGAAACTCCTGCCCACCTGTGTTAGACACACAGCTTGAGCATGAACCAAGCCTTTGTTGCACTAGGTACAGGGTTATTTGTCGCTGCAGCATAACCTGACTTGGCCTATGGATCCAGTGCTTTGAAACAATGAGCTTTGGGTCCCCGTTCCCTACACAGGCTAGAACAGAGGAGGCAACCAAAAATCACACCAGTTACCATTTATTAAGACCTTGCTAACTGCCAGGCACTATTCACTGTTTCATCACCTAAAAGTCCCACCAGCCCTAGAAGTCAGGTGTCCCAATTTACAGATGAGGGACGTTTCTGGCTAGCAAATGGCCTAGGAACCCACGTCTCCATCCTCTGGCACCACTTACAACCCAAGAGACAAACGGGCTGGTGCTTTTTCTTGCTGCTCACTAAGCCAGTGGTTCTCACTGAGCCTCGGTGTCCACAGTGTGAAGTGGTTTCATACTAATGCTCTTCTCTCCGGTCGGCTGTGACATGTCAAGTGCTCTGCACAGTCCCTGGCAGGTCGTAAGTGCTCACTAATGGTAGCTATTATTTTTAATTATGATGCTTCTCTGCCTTGGAGACAAGTTGTTTGAAAGAACAAATGAATGGAGAAGGGTGAAGTTGGGATGAGGAGTCTGGGGACACACTGGGAGCCAAAAAGCAAGCGTGACTTTTTCTTAATGCCTCCAACCCCCCGACCCCCCCCAACCTGGAAGGCCGCTTCCACCTGCTGAGCGCGCGCCTGTGCGCACCGCCTGTGCGCGGGATGCTTCACACGCATCACTTGCCGGGCTGAGAGCGGTGCTGCTCTGTGCACCCCCATCTGACGGATGAGGAGACCGAGCCTGGGGCATCAGAGATCTTGCCCGAGGACTCACCGCAAGAGGAGGCGGCGCCGCGTGGTGGTGATGGGGGGACCCGGGCCCCCGCGGCCCGCGACGCGAACCTCTCCTGGAAGGCGCACCCCTTGCGGCCAAGGGGCGCCCTCCAGCCCAGCTCCCTGCGCTTCCAGGCCGGCTGTCTGTCTGTCTGTCTGTCTGCAGCCCCCCGCCGGCGGCTTCCCGCGGAGGTGCGAAGGGCGCGCACGCCCCGAGCTCCGGGGAGGCCCCTCCCCGCGCGGCGGCCGCTGGGCGCACAGACTCGCTGTCACCACGGTGATTGGTAGACTAAACAGCTGCGCGGAGCCGGCCTCCTCGCCCGCGCTCGCCGGGCGGCCGGCTTTCAAAGCGCGGCCTCGGCGGCTATCTCCCCCATCAGCCCCAGCAGCATTTAGCCACTTTCTTCAAACACCCAGCCAGGGCATGATGGTTAACGTCAAATCTGGCAGCAAGTCATAACCTATAGGGCTGGGACATTTATCACGGGCCCGGGGTGGGGGGGTGGGGCCCTGGGGACTTCAAAGGGGCCTGAGGGGTGGGGGGAGGGCGGGGAGGGCGGGGAGGAGGCTGCCGCCCGGCTGTTCCTCCACCCAGATCCTCAGATCCCTCAGAGCTGGAGGGATCAAGGGGCCTCCTCTGGTTGGCCGGCCCAAATGATGAGAGTGATCATAAGAAATGTTGTTGCGGGAACAGCTCTTGCGTATGGAGAGCGGCGTGTTTTGTTTTGATTTTACATTATTTATTTAAGTGATGGCTACATTCAACGTGGGGCGGGGGCTCGGACTCCCTACCGGGAGATCAAGAGTCGCATGTTCTCCAGACTGAGCCAGCCAGGTGCCCCCAGTCTACATGTTTCATCTCGTTTAATGCCCAGAGCCACTCTGTGACGCATTTGTTGTTATTTCCGACCTCATTTTAGAGATGGGGAAATGGACAGAGATGTTATGCCACTTGGCTGAAGCTACCTGGTTAATAATAAAAACAGCATCAACAACAATAATAGTATCTGCCATTTATAGAGTGATTACTCTGTGCAGGTGCTTGGTGTTACCTCATTTAAAGGTCCAGATACTCTCTGAGATAAGCATTATTATTCTCATCCTGAAGAAGAGAAAGCCCAACAGATATTAGTGGCTTTCCCAAGGTGACAATGATTTGTAAGTGGCAGAGCTGGGATTCAAAAGCAAGCAGACCTGCTCCAAACCAGGTTCCCAATCACCTTGTAGTATGGAGCCTGGGGTCCTGAGGAGCAGCCCCATCCTCCTCTTCCTTGTCACAGCCTCCACGGGCACCAGGAAGCCAGAGAGCAGTCCTGGGTGTTTGTTCTGCTGTCAGATCCCAGGCCTGACAGAAATCCTCACATGCCCTGGAAGCTTCCAACTGGGGTACTCAAGGCCTCTTGGGGCAAGGTAGAGAAATGGCCAAGCCAAGAACTTTGCTTCTAACTAGCTGCCTACCAGGACTCTCTCATGCAAATGGCCCCATACAAGTGTCCCATGTGAGAATGCTCCAGAAGGCTTCCTAGAGGAGGTGATATCTAGGCTGATGAGAAGATGGGAATAAGGTTTCTGTAGAGGCAACAGGCTAATATATCAGTCAACATTCTCCAGAGAAACTGAACCAAGAGGACGTATACACACATTGATACAAATATATGATACATATATATGAGAATGAGAGAGAGAGACAGAAATTGAGATTTTAAGGAATTGGCTCACATGATTGTAGGGGCTGGCAAACCTGAAATCTGTAAGGGAGGCCAACAGCCTGGAAACTCAGGAAAGGGTTGATGTTGTAGTGTTGAGCACAAAAGCTAGAAACGTGAGCAGAATTTCTCTGTTGCAGTCTGGAAGCAGAATTCCTTTTTATCCGGGAAAACTCAATCTTTCCTCCTAAGGTCTTCAAATGATGGACGAGGCCCACCCACATTATGGAGAGTGATCTGCTTTACTCAAGTCTACTGACTCAAATGTTAATTACATCTAAAAAATACTTTCACAGCAACATCTAGGCTGGTGTTTGACCAAGCAAATGGGCATCAATTTGGTGCATGAAATTATCCACCACAGATGGCAAGTATCTGTATGGCTCCATTTCTAGGAGGGACCTAGAAGAGTTAAATTTGCAGAGACTGAAAGCAGAACAGTGGTTACCATGGGCTGAGGGGAGAGAGGAATGGGGAGTTAGCATTTAATGGGTACAGAGCTTCTGCTGGGATGATGAACAAGTTCTGGATATGATGGTGGTTTGCACCAAAATATGAGCATAGGTAGTATCAGTTCACTGTACACTTGAAAATGGTTAAAATAGTAAATTTTATGCTATGTATATTTTAACACAATAAAAAAATTACCATCACAGGCACCGAGGGCCCAGGCTGGAAAGGGTGGTGGAGAGGAAAGGCCCCACGTGAAGGACATTAACTCATTCAACTTCTCACCCACCAGATATTTGATGTTAAGTCTACACGTGCCAGGACTGTGCAAGGGCTGGGGAGACAGCGGACAATGATAAGTTTAGCTTGGATTCTTCATCTCAGCCGGTGATTGCAAAGAGCCCAGGAGGGAAGAATAGTGATATCCTCATTTTACAAGTGAGGAGGTTGAGAGGCCTATGATTTGATCAAGGTCAGACCATAACCCCGTGGCAGAGTCAGTCTGGAGATCCAGGTCTGTCCAATGACCAAGTCATTTGTGGAGAGTGCTGGCCAGAAAGGACACATCAAAAATTTTTGACCCCAAAATTTTGGGGTGAAATACAGTAGGAAGAGAGACTGGTGGCCTGAAGGAGAAAAAGAACTGAGGTGGGGCTCCTATAGAAAATGGGGAAGACTTGAGAATGTTTGTGGATGTGAGGGAAGAAACCCAGAGGGACGGGGAGAAGTGTCAGGGTTGGGGGTTGAGGGGCACAATTGAAAGCAAGATGGTGTCATGTGGAAGAAGCAGAGATTCCTGAAGAAAGGTGTGGAGCAGTGGCAGGGATAGAGCTGAGGAGAGGGGGCCTGGGGATGGGGTGCAGGAGGAGCAAGGTAGGGGTGCGGGCTCCTGAATCAGAAAGATACAGGCTCGGAGTTCAAGTCATAGCTCTTGCCCATTAGCTGTGTAGCCTTGAGCAAGCCACTTAAGCACCCCAGACCTCAATTCTGATGAGGATGGCAATTGCAATGGGGATGGTAATGGATCATGGGTTATTTTGAATATTAGTTAAGATATGAATGGAACTTGCCTGTACACAGTGGTACCTGGGTCAACAGGAGAGGAGAAATAGGACATCTGGGCAACTGAGAGAGCATTCCAGTCAGCCCAGAGTGGCCTCCTTCCCCATCTTGGCTGCCCAGGAGCCTTGTGGGGCTAAGCAGGCTTAACCAGGCCGGGGGTAGGCCAGAAAAGTGTATCTGCTTGTTGTGCTTGTGATTCTGTTCCCTTGAGACCACACCGCTTGGCTCTGCCCAGGGTGGACCTGGGGTAAGGAGAACTGCAACCCCCAGAAAGTATGTCCCATGGGCCATACGACTGGTACCTAATGAATACCTGAGGTGGAATGGATATAACATTTGGCTCCGCTGCTGAGTAGCTGTATGATCCTGGGCAAGTCTCTCAGCTTTCCTGAGCCTCAATTTCTTCAACCATCTAAGTGAGGTTTACAACCCTAGCCCAAACTCTCAACAGTGAATAACTCAAGAGTAGAGAGGAGAGTGAGACACTCATGGGGGGGAACTTCACTCTCACTGGTGGAACCAATGAGAGAAAATATCAGCATTATCATTTACAGAGTACTTTTTCTTTTCTTTTCTTTTTTTTAAAGATTTTTATGTATTTATTTTAGAGAGAGAAGAACAGCATGAGAGAGAGAAAGATGATGAGCAGTGGGGAGGGGTGGAGGAAAAAGCAGACTCTTTGTTGCGCAGGGAGCCCCATGTGGGACTCAATCCTAAGACCCTGGGATTGTTACCTGAGCTAAAGGCAGATCCTTAGCCAACTTAGCCACCCAGGCACCCTACAGAGCACTTTTTCAACTTTTGCAAAGATGTTCAGATATTTCCAATATTGGACTTCACCCTTCCTCGCTAGCTGCTTATTAGATCTTCAGCTTACTCAACAAATGTATATGAGAGGCTGACTACATGCCAGGCCATGTAGTAGGTGCTGTTGACAAAGGAGTGAGCAAAGTAGAGAAAACATCTACCACCATGGAACTTACACTTGTTGGGAGAGAACATACAAGCACATACCTGCTATGCTAGGGAGTAATAAACACTATTAGAGAGTCAAAGAGGGTTCTATTTTAGACTGGGTGGTCAGGGAAGGCCTCCTTGAGACAGTAACATTTGATCAGAGCCTTAAATGAAAGCTAAACCAAAGGAATACCTTGGAGAATGATACAGGCAGAGAGAACCCTAAGGACAAAGGCCCTAAAGTAGGAACTCATGAGGCAGCTGCCATTCTTACACCTGACCGTAACCACACTCTCATCCATGCATCCATGCATCCATGCATCGATCCATTCTCCTATTCCCTGTCCACCCATTTTATATATCTGTCCATCTCTTCATCCATCTCTCCATCTATCTCTCCATCCATCTCTCTATTCATCCATTCATTCATCCAACCATCTCTCCACCCATCCATCTCTCCATCCATCCATCTCTCTATCCATCCATCCATCCATCCATCCATCCATCCATCCATCTCTCCATCCATCCATCTCTCTATCCATCCATCCATCTCTCCATCCATCCATCCATCCATCCATCCATCCATCCATCCATCCATATCATGTACTGGAATCTGTTATGATTCATCATTAGGAGGCATGGAGAAGACTTGATAAGAATTAGACACCATCTCAACTGATATGGAGATGACAGCCGGAGGGGAGACAGGTGCAAACAGTAGTGCACGGGATGGAGGTTGATGGCATGTTCTCTATCACCCACCATGTACTTTTGCTAAGGAAGCTCTATCTGTGTTTCTTCACCTTCATAGTTTTAGGAAATCTTGCTTGGGTTTCACAGCTCAGGTCCTAGCTACCTTCTCCATGAGGTTTCTAGTTCTTCCTCTTAAAATTCACCACCCCTTCTGGGGTGACCTTCATCCTGCACTGTTATGCTTCAACCTCTTTGGACTTCCTTGTGTAAATTTGAGTCTTCACCATTGGCTTATGAACTCCTTAAGATCAGGGTAAACATAAACAACAACAGTACTAGCCTACCGTTTATTGAATGCTTAACCACACGCTTAGCATTGTGCCAAGGATATTTTAAGTACATTACCTTATTACTCAAAATACACCTGAAGGGGACCTGTCCTCCTATGAGGGAGGTGCTATCATCACCCCCATTTTATAGATAAGGAAACCAAGACGCAGAATATTTAGTGAGTGGCCCATGTCACAAGCTAGTAAGTGGCAGAGCCAAGACCTAAATCCTGGCCTTTCCAACTGCAAAGCCCATCTCTTGAACACTGTTCACCATATGCTGGCCAGACCTTAACTTATACCCCTTTCTCAGCACATGTACTGAATAAACAGAGCGAGGAATGGTGAAGTGGAGTTCACGGCTCTGGTGCAGACTGCCTGGTTTGCATCACACCTTCATTACTGGGACTCAAGTTTTGTGACCACGGCCCTGGTCAAGTCAGTTACCTTGTCTGTGGGTTTTTGTTTTTGTTTTTGTTTTAATTCATGAAAGACACAGAGAGAGAAAGGCAGAGACGTAGGCAGAGGGAGAAGCAGGCTCCAGGCAGGGAGCCTGATGTGGGACTCGATCCTGAGACCGTGGGATCACACACTGAGCCAGGGGCAAGGGCTCAACCGCTGAGCCACCCAGGCGTCCCTAACTTGTTTGTGTTTTATTGGCCTCATCTGCAGAGTAGGAGATTCATAGGTCTATTGTGGAGTAAAATGAGGTAAAAGAAGGTGAATCAGTACCTGGCACGGGTACAAAATCCATGAAAGTTCGTTACCATCTTATGTAAAAAAGATGGCAGCCTGGGTTCCCTCACAGTTTGGCTCTATGTTCTTTCACAATTTCCTATTGTACTTCCTTGTTCTTACTTTACACTTCTGATTGAAAGTGTCCCTAAGAATACCAGTACCTTTGCCTTTGGAACCTTTAAACTCTGCCAGGAGCCTGTAAGAAAGGAGGGCAGATTAAAGCACGGATGTAGAGGGCCTCACCCTGGTGGGGGCGGTAGAGCAGTGGGTCCAGGTCATCAGCCCTCACCCAGGACTGGGAGACAGGCCCGTGGGCTCAGGCGGCACTTATCTGCCCCTCCCCAGGGGCCTGTGTCAGTCGGGCCCTTGGACCTTCCAGGGCCTCCCTGTAAATCACCCCAGATGATTTATACAGAGACACCCAGTCCACTAATCCAGTAAACAGGATAAGCAGGGTCCAGCCGGATTTATGGGCTGCCAGAAGGGCCTTCACTGTGGGAGATGTGCACACTGTGACCCTTTTCCTGACCGTTGGTCTGGAGTACCCTAATGGGCAGGGGTCAAGTCACCGAGTTCCAGGCCTCACTCTGCTCTCCCAGCTACTGATGATGTTGGGTCAGTCCCTTTCCCTCTCTGGGTTCCAAGTCCCACAGAGCCCGGGTGTTCACTGGGCAGTTGGTATGCAGTCAGCACATAGGGAAGCTAAATGATTATAAGTTGGGCCCAGAATTGTAAGTTCTGTGATGGGTCCAAAGGCCCTGGAGTGCAATGATGGGACCTACAGGGGCCAGAGCCAGGCTGCCTTGCATTCTAAACCTGGCTTCAACTAATATTTCCTAACTGCATGATTCTCTGAGCCATAGTTCCCTCAGGTATAAAATGACAATATTAGCACATTTCTCGGAGTTGTTATTATAGTCACAGAATGAAAGAATGCATATAAAGTGCTCACATAGCACCTGGCGCCTCATGAGGGGCTCATAAGTATTGGTGGGTCACAATTATTTCACAGATACTGGCACTGGGGATATATCACAGAGATTCTCACCCAGAGGGGGCCTGCTCGTGGGGGTGTTGCAGCTTTGTTATGGTCATGCAGAACTGAAAGGAACCTGAGTCCCTCCAGCAGATGGGTAATCATGAGGGTTTGGCAGAAGGGAGCTATGACAGACTGAATGTTCATATAGCAACATGGATGGATCTTGAAAATAGAGTGAAAAGAGATGAAGCAAAGAAATAGTAACAATCACTTAACTAAAAAATACACATATACACACATACAAATTCAATGTAATCTCTAACAGAATCTCAATAGTCTTTTTTGTAGAAATAGAAAAGCTCATCCTAAAATTCATATCTAATTTCAAAGGACCCCAAATAGCCAAAAACAATCTTGAAAAAGTAGAACAAAGTTGGAGGTCTCCCATTTCCTTATTTTGAATGCACTACAAAGCCACAGCAATCAAAACAGTTATGGCATAAAGACAGACATATAAACCAGTGGAATAGAATACAGATTCAAGAAATAAATCTTCACATATATGGTTAACTGACTTTTGACATGGGTGCCAAGACCACCCAATAGGAAAAGGGCAGTTTTTTCAACAAATGGTGCTGGGAAAACTAGATAGCTACATGCAAAAGAAGGAAGCTGGACCCTGACTTTACACCGGGTACAAAAATTAACTCAAAATGGATCAAACACCTAAACTTAACAGCTAAAACCACAAAAATCTTAGAAGAAAATATAAAGGAAAATCTTTATGATCTTGGCTATGGCAATGATTTCTTAAATACTATACCAAGTACAGGCCACACACAAAAATGGTAGATTGGACTTCATCAAAATTAAAAGCTTTTGTGCACCAAGGTACAGATCAAGAAAGTGGAAAGAAAACCCATAGGATGGGAGAAAATATTTGTAACTCATATATTTGATAAGGAATTAATATCCAGAATATATAGAGACTCCTACAAATTAAGAACATATGTGCGCGTGGGCGCGCGCGCGCACACACACACACACACACACACACACACACGGCTCAGTTAAGAAATGGGCAGGGCAGCCCATAAAAAAGGGTTTAGGGACAGCCCGGGTGACTCAGTGGTTTAGCACCACCTTCAGCCCAGGGTGTGATCCTGGAGACCCGGGATCAAGTCCCACATCAGGCTCCCTGCATGGAGCCTGCTTCTCCCTCTGCCTGTGTCTCTGCCTCTCTCTCTCTCTCTCTGTGTGTATGTGTGTGTCTCATGAATAAATGAATAAAATCTTAAAAAAAAAAAAAGAAATAGGCAAAGGACCTATTCAGGCACTTCTCCAAAGATGATGTATGAATGGCCAACAAGCATATGAAAAGATGCTCAACATCATTAGTTGTTAGGGAAATGGAAATCAAAACCACAACGAGATTCCACCTCACACCCCCTAGGATGACTATTATTAAAGAACACAACATAGGGATCCCTGGGTGGCTCAGCGGTTGGGCGCCTGCCTTTGGCCCAGGGCATGATCCTGGAGATCTGGGATCAAGTCCCACATCAGGCTCCCTGCATGGAGCCTGCTTCTCCCTCCACCAATGTGTCTCTGCCTCTCTCTGTGTGTGTGTCTCTCATGAATAAATAAATTAAATCTTAAAAAAAGAACACAACAAAACAACCCCCAAAATAACGAGTGTTGACAAGGAGATGGAGATACTGTAACTTTGCGCATTGCTGGTTAGAATGTGAAATGGTGCAGACACTGGGGAAGACTGGCAGTTCCTCAGAAAGTTAAACATAGAATCACCATATGACCAGCAATTCCACTCCTAGATATAGACCTAAAATAATTACAAACAGGGACTGAAACAGATATTTACGTACCAAAGTTCATCGCAGTGTTATGCAGTGGCCGAAGGAAACAATGCACGTGTCCATCAACAGGTGAATGGATAAGCGACATGTGGTTTATCCATACAGCGGGATATTACTCACTCATGTGGAGGGATAAAGTTCTGATACATACTATGATAGGTGTGAGTCTTAGAAACATTATCCTAAGTAAAATAAACCAGACACAAATGAATAAATGCTGTATGATGCCACTTGGATGAAGTATCTAGAACAGGCAAATCCATAGAAACAAAGTGGAGTGGTGGTTACCAGGTGCTGGAGGAGGGGGACATGGGCAGCTAGTGATCAATGAGCAGAGTTGCTGTTAGGGTGATGGAAAAATTCTGGAGATAGATGGAGGTAATGGTTGCAAAGTGATGTGAAGGTACTTAGTATCACTGAATCATACACTTAAAGATGGTAAACTTTATGTTGTCTATATTTTATCACAAGAAAAACTCACACAAAAATCAGTACACACTTCATTTTAAACAGTGTGCGTGAAACCAGTAGAACACTTGTGTGCACGCATGTGTGTGTGCGTGCGTGTGTGTGTGTGTGTAGGATGGGAGAGGTCAATGAGGATAAAAGGGAATAGAAAAAATACATATGGATCACCTGGGCAGCAAGGACCAATGGCGGTTAAATGTCATGAATACAGCAGAGTGGTTAACTTGATGCTTCGAACTTGAGGTCTAAGAAAACAAACATGCAAACTCATCCCAGAGGACAGAACAATGGTTAATGAGGGGCTAAAAGACCAGGCCACAAAGTGGGCATAGAGATGCCTGTTGTACTATCCATCTTGGTTTGAAATTTTCATCATAAACATTAAAGCAGTAAACAGCCAGGGCAGGTGTTCATAGGGTGCAGGAAGCCAGATGACCTGGGCTGGAGGGTGATGTGGACCTACTCACTTGCTCAGTGTGTTTCGACAGAGTATCGAAGACTTTGATACGGTCACCTGTGAAGGAAGATAGGTCTGGTAACACTGTATACTGGGTGTAGTGGGTTTTTTTTTACACTTGCCTTCCCTGCCTCCTCCAGAGGCTATCGTCTGAAGGCATCCAGAAAAGTCTGTCGTTAATGGCTGGGCACCAGGTCAATAAGGGGTTTAGGTGTCTGAGAGGCAGACATCTGTGAACTACACATACCTTGGTGGGCTTCATGGAGGCGGTGGTAGCATGGCACATCTTGGCCTTGAGGTGCATGTGAGGTGGACAGGTGGAGAGGAGAGGAAGGAGGAACAAGAATAAACACTTGGCAGCTGGAATAAAAATGACAGATGTGGACAAAGGAAGGACAAGAGCAGGAGGAAGGAAGGAAGGAAGGAAGGAAGGAAGGAAGGAAGGAAGGAAGGAAGGAAGGAAGGAAGGAGAGGAAGAAGAGGAAAAGGAGAAAGTGGCTCTCGGGTGGGGCATGATCCACAGGGCACCACCAGCCTGGCCCATGCACTCATTCACTAATTTGTTCACCTGTGTGTTTCTTCAGCATGCACTGGATCCCTACTATGTGCCAGGCCCTGTGTAAACACCACAGATAGGGATCCTGTTCTCCTGGGGCCGACATTATCAGGAGACCAACATTACAGACAAATACAATGGACTAACATTTCTGACCGTGATCCGGGCTGGCAGGAGAGAAGAGGATGAGGGGGACCAGCTTGTTTGCAAGTGACCGGAGGAGGCCTTCAGGGAAGGTGATGTTTGAGAAGAGGCTTGACGGATGAGAGCAGTCAGCATGTGAAAAGCAGGGGGGAGACCCTGCCGGGCAGAAGGCACAGCTGCGAGCCCCTTCTGCTGTAGGAGAACCCGGCACATGGGGAATAACTGCTGCGGGAAGTTTGTGACCCCAGCAGAAGCTGCCTCTATCGAGGTGTAGTACTTCTCTTTTCTTTGTCCAAACTTTACTTCTAGAAACGCCTTCAGGGATTATTCAGTCTGTTACACAAATGGGGAAATTGAGTTCAAGAGAGGCACTTTCCTAAAGTTGCAGTTTGTCTGTGTGGGGACCCAGTTCTCCTGATTCCATTTGAATTCTTTCCTTCTTCCTTCTCTGAAATGGGCATTTTCTCATCTGGACATGGCTTTGAGGGAATGGGTCAAGAGGGAAGTGGCACAAACCTAGTGACTCTGGCTTCCCATGTACACTAGGGAATGTGCCCTCAGAGCCCAGACCTGCCACTGGAGCTCATGGACTCAGGATTTGGGGACAGTTTGGGCTTTTTCTGCCAGATAAAAACACAAGATCACAAGATGCACGCACATCCTGGGAGTTCATATGAACCACAACGACATGGGGGGATTTTCTTGTCTTTTTCAGAAAATTCCACTTTGGCCCTGAAGAGACCTGTGGTTTGGCAGTGAGGTAGGCATGGCCAAGAGAGCTGTTTTCACTTGGCTCCAAGACCTGCTGGGGAAGAGGAGCAGCAGACTTGACAAGTCCTGAAGGACAGAAGTGGATCACCAATGGATGAATATTTCAGGAAGCAGATTTCAGCCCAACACCAGAATGCACTTTCTGACTCAACATGTCAACCGTGGAGGTCTATTGTCAGAAGTATTCAAGAGGCCAAATGGCCATCCATTCAGGAGATGCTTGGGAAGGGAAGATGAATTTCTGAGATATATTCCAGCTTGGGGTCAATGACTATACTGGTTTAGGATTTAGGATCCAATCATAAGATTAATAACATACTAAATATTAGTTGAATTCATAACTGAATAAATGATCCCTTCAATTTCCATTCTCTATGGTCCCATTTTCTACAGAGTTGCTTGGTTGGCCTCCAAAAGGCATGTCATTGGGCACCCAGGTATGAGAGCCCTCAATGTGTTACAATCTTAGATTTGTTGTGGGGCAGGTGCATTGGCTGGAATGACAGCCTCAAGCACTTACTTTCCTGCCACCATGGGTCTCATCAAACATTGGCTGAGTGCTCACTATGCGCTGGGCCAGCCTGAGGCACTTGACTCTCACAACTATCCTGAAAGGAGGTTCTGTTGGTGTCTCTGACTCTAAGAAACTTGATTCTGTTACTCTTTGTTTTTAGTGTGAGGGGGCCTTTGAATTCTCTCTTGACAACTGAAAGAGATTTTCATTTGCTTGAGTAATTCTGATTTGAGGCTGAGCATAGGAAGTTCTGGAAGAGAGAGACCTGCCAAGTTCTCTGCAAGTCCTTAGGAAACAGAAGAGTCTGGGTGGAGGGCCAAAGAGAAGGCTGGTGAGGAGTGTGTCATTTGAGCAGAGCTGTGAGTGTGTGCCCATGTGTGTATGTGTGTATGTGTGCCTGTGCGCATGGGCCTGTGTGCATGTGCCTGTGCGTGTGTGTGTGTGAACATGCATGCTGCCCATGTAAGGGGTATCATGTAATTCAATGACATGGTCTCTATTTCCAAAAAATGGATTCCAGATCACTCCAAACACATCCAGAAATCATCTCTGTACTTCCCCTAGATGAAGTGGAACTGGCAAATAGCAACCAAAAGAATTAAATCAAGATGGGGTGGTATTCATTTTTTTTCCTCTTTCCAAACATTGGCAACAGCTCGCAGCACTTTGTTTGGAATGCTAGGCAGACGGTGGGTGGGGTTCTAGGAAGTTGTCCCCACCAACCCTGTACCTTTTTCCCTTGCATCTACTGGGAGCTGAGACTGAACCCCCAGCTCCTGGAGTTGCAGGGAGGATTGCCTGCCAAATTTTCTGGTCCCTAGGTTTGGACAGAGCTTCAGCACATTTCTGCTTGATTCTTTTGACCAAATTTTTGGAGAGGTTTTTTTGTTTTTTGTTTTGTTTTGTTTTTTTTTCCTTTTCTCTTCTTCTTTTTTTAACCTGGAAACAAATTGTAGCTGAGGGAGAAAAGGTGTTGCTTATTTTCAAGGTCAGTTGTGTTTTTCTAAGATTTAGTTCTCTAAAAAGTAGGATAAAACAAATATCTATTTACCACAACTAGGCTTTCTAATTAGCTCCCCTGTGTCCTCCCCCTAAATTCAAACCACTTGTCTCCACATAAAATCTCCCGTAGGTACCACCATTAACACCCTTCAGAAGGAAGGGCCAGCCCACAGCTGGCAATCCCTTGCTTGTGGGCTGCAAGCCACGGAAAGTGTGGGGCTCAGACAAAGGCACGTGCAGAGAGTGTGGGATCCCAGTGCTTGAGAAACCTTCCTTGTTGAGGTTGCTAATGTCATCTTATAGTGAGAAAACATCTGTGCCAGAGAGATGGGGACTCAAAGGGCCTCAGGCCCCGGTCTGAGAGGTCACTGTAACTTCGACATAGTCTGGCAGAAAATGTCCAGTGCTCACAGGGAAAAGAACCCATTTCCACATTCTTCTGCCCCGAACGCCCACTGGATGTTTATACATCCCTGGGAGAGGTTATCTGCTTTTGACTTGAGGCAGGCCCAACACCAGGCCTCTGATGGGTGAACCTGGGAGATGTTGCGAAAGACAGCTGGGAGTGTGTGAGTGTGTGCGTGTGTGCGTGTGTGCTGGGGGGGTTGGGGATTCAGAAGAGGGGATCCTTGGAATCCAGAGATCCAGAATCAGCTCCATTGCTGGCCCTACTTCAGCCACCCCTTGCCAGTGAATGAAAGGGTCTTCTCCTGGAGATGTCAAGGTTTGGAGGGGCCGACCTCTGCCCTTCACTAGTTATGTGACCTTGCACAAGTCCTAGCCTTGCCTCAATGGACCCAACTGTGAAAAGCTTATCAGATCATGGGCTTGAACCACTAGTTCTTCACATTTTGGAGACCCTGGCCTTTTGGCAGTCTGATGTCAGCAGGTCGCTCTAGGAAGGAAATTTTACACGTGCATTTTTTTACACATTCACATGTTCTTAGACCTCTGGAAGTCCCTGAGGACCCTCTGTAAGACCCCTCAGTGCCTGTACATCATGGGTGTTCAGAAATGTGTGTGGAATGAATAAATTATCCCCTTAAACTCCCACTTCTTATGACTCTGTGATTCTAAGCACCTGGGTTTGATTCTGCTTAGGTGCTTTCTGCAGACAGAAACAAAGGTACACAGGAAATACCCTTGCTTGAGTGTTAGAGGCATATGTGCACCTCCCAACCCTTTCTGAATGCCATTCCTCCACCGTACATATTTTATCAAGCACCTACCATGTGCTAGGCACCAAGGATATGGCAGTGAGCGGCACTGACTGCATCCCTGCCCTCATGGAACTCACAGGCTTGCAGTCTGGGCAGAGACCTGTGCTGGACATGGGTGTGCAGTGAGGCACAGACAACCTTGCAGCTGGGGCCATGTTATGGCTTTCCTGGGCCTTGAGTACTTTTGCTCCATGCACCCTTCATGGAGGAAGCTCCATCAAAAAAATATTTTAAAATACCACCATGTAGGTATAAAGATGAATATAACTCAGCTTGGATTCATTACTACATATTCTTTTGTTTGTTTCTTTTCTAATCTTGATTTTAAAAGAAAGAATGAAAACATTTTAGTGGGTCACTAAATATATCACAGGTATTAGGTACTGGGCCTCATGGATAGTTAGCCCTTCCTCTAGCTCTGCTTTACCCATCAGATAATGCAAAAATAGAAGCCTGCCAAGTATGGATTTTACAAAGAGGAACTGTAAGGTGTCAGCAGAGGAAGAGGCCATGGAAGACTTCTGGAAGGAGATGGTGCTCGAGTAGAGCCCTTGAAGGTGAGCAGGACTGAATGAGAGAAGAAAAGGCATTCTGGAGTCGGGAGGGAGAAGGGGAGGCAAAGGCCTGGAAGGAAGAATATGCAGGACGTGTGTAGGTATTGGGGTGACTAAAGTCCTAGTGTGCCTCAACACTGGACCCAGGGGGCATTCAGCATCTTACCTACAGCCCTACCACTTTCATGCACCCCATTTCTCCCACACCCACTAGTAGAATGTCAGAATATGGAGGGGGATGAGCCCAAGATGTCCACCACAACAACCAGCGTGTATTGAACACTGAGTAGGACCAGGCATATGGAGCGCTTTGTCATTATCCCGTTTATAGATGAGAAAACCAAGATGGCCTACAGTCAAAGAGCTAGGAGAGGCAGAGCTGGATTCACACCAAGAGCTCTCACTTCCCACCACTATGTCATACTGACTCTTGCAGAGGCTGAAAGAGCCCCCATGCCATCATCCACACATGGAAACTAAGGCCCAGAAAGGAGATATGATGGGTCTAATGTCACAAGAGTTTTTCAACATGGTTGGGAATAGGATCCAAGCACTCTGGCTCCAGCCCAGCGGCCCTGTCCAGCAGCTAGGAGGATAGGTGTCTTCTGAACGATCACACTGCCACCACGAGGCCTCCTCATCCTCTCAGCCTCGGAAATCACAAAGTCTGTTTCCACTGTGGTCTTGTCCTCTTCTGAGCCAGTCCTTCCTGCCCCAGCTGTTTGAGCAGGTTCCCAAAGACCCAGTTTCTGTAAAAGTCAGGCTGATATACCTCTTTCTCAAAAGTTGTTCTCAGAAAGAGGGACCTTTCTTCTCCTTACCCCTACTCCCCGCCTCAGGGGAAGGCTCAGCAAGGACAGAAGAGGCTCCTCTGTGTCCCAAACCCATCCCTCCAGTGCAAGAAGCACCTGCCTCCCAGGCTGGCTGTGTAGATGTTATCACAGGAATGAGCTGACTCACCTTCGTGACATCTCAGCCCGCTGGGCAGGAACGCTATTCTGGGCGCCAGTCTTCCACGGGTATAGACACACTGGGGCAGTCCCAGGGTGGGGCAGCAGGAAGGCCAGGGGCCTCCATACCGTGCCCCTGGACTGCGATACAGGGCCTGGAAGTAAGGGGTATAAAAGCTGTCATCAGGTCTTGGGTGAGCATCCAGGAGAGAAAGGGTGATAAAGTCTTGGAGGTCCTCAAAGAGAGCCTCCGGACTCGACAGAAGTGACAGGGGTGGAGGTTCATTCAATCCAAGACCTCACCATAGTCAGAGCTGACCAAGGAGGAAACAGGTTGTTCAGGGCAGTACTGAGCTCCCCTCTTCTGGTGGTGTGGAAGCAGAGGCTGGGCAGGGACGTTGGGAGGAGATTCAGTTACCAGGTGGGTGACACAGGAGTTCGTAGTTGTGTGGATTGGAATGCTTTATGAAGCCCCCTTCTCGTTTTCTAGGAGGCAACACAGTTGAGTGGAAAGAAATATCATGACAGTAAATATCTGGTTTCTGCGACTCAATTTCCTTTTCTGTAAAAATGGGGACAGAACAGTAACAATTACAAGGGCTGTTCTGAGAGTTAGGTAGGATGGTGTATATAAAAGTCCTGGTGATAAATGAGTTTCTTTTCCTATTTTACAGCCAAGAAAACAGAGTTTTGGAGCTGTTATTAAATAACAGTCCTGGCTAAAGTTAAGTGGCTGGTAGGGAAGTTGGTTTAAAATGAGAACCCAGGCCCCTTCCAGCACAGCAGGCTGTGTCCTACCTGTTTAGGCTCCACATAATGAGCATCCACAACATGCCCGAGTGAAGCGGTGTTCCACTGAGTAGCTATTCCCTCACCAGCCTCATTTATTATGCCCGTTGTTCAAGGTCTCAGAAATAAAGCAGCAGAGTTAGGATTCCAATTCAAGTCTAACTCTCAAGCCCATGCTCTTAACCAGGGGGTTGGCAAATAGCTGCCTGTGGGCCAAATGCCCCTCCGCATACTTTTTTTTTTTAAGATTTTATTTATTTATCCATGAAAGACACAAAAAGATGCAGAGAGAGAGGCAGAGACACAGGCAGAGGGAGAAGCAGGCTCCACGCAGGGAGCCCCATGTGGGACCCGATCCCAGGTCTCCAGGACCACGCCCCGGGCTGAAGGCGGCGCTAAACCACTGAGCCACCCGGGCTGCCCAACATACTTGTTTTTATAAATAAAGTTTTATTAGAACATAGTCATAATCATTTACTTATGCATCACCTCTGGCTGCTTTTGAGGTCATTGGGGCAGTCATTGTAAATGGAGGATATTTACTTGAGACATTTACTATCTGGCTATTTACCAAAAGTTTCTCTAGTTCTACTCTTACCCACCATTTTTGGTCTTTATTTGAGAATCTATTTTCTTTTAAATATTTTATTTATTTATTCATGAGAGACACAGAGAGAGAGGCAGACACACAGGCAGAGGGAAAAGCAGGCTCCTTGACGGGACCCTGATGCAAGTCTTGATCTCAGGACTCAGGAACATGCCTGGAGCTGAAGGCAGATGCTTAACCACTTAGCCACCTAGGCGTCTTTTTACTTGAGAATCTAAAAAGAGAATTCTACTTAACACCAGGACTCATTTTTAGGCAGCAAGCAAGTACTGAATCCAAATTCTGGGTAGAGATTGAATTACAGTCTGGGGTTGCTTCTTCCCCTCTTCATTCTCTCCCAGAGCAGATCTCTCCATCAAGGGGGTGCTGAGCAGAACAGAGGCAGGGGCGTTGTGCCAAGCACATTAACAACTCCTTGTGGTTTGCGTATGTATATTGTGACGTAATTAGGGTTTTTTATTGTTTTATTTAACACTTTTTATTCTTTAGAATGATTTTATTTCACTACTTGTTGATATTTATAGATTATTATTAATGCTATTTACTATAGTTGAATCAGAACTATATTGTTCCTCCTTTATAATCTACATTTGAATGCTTAATATCTTCTGCGAGTGAACAAGTGGGATTTTTAGCCATAGCCAGGGAGATAATAGATTTTAATATACAGAGATTAAAGAACAGATCAGGTCCAAACACACAAAAAGATACGGCAATGGTGGATC
This sequence comes from Canis aureus, assembly GCF_053574225.1. Taxonomy (NCBI): domain Eukaryota; kingdom Metazoa; phylum Chordata; class Mammalia; order Carnivora; family Canidae; genus Canis; species Canis aureus. Next base: position 56,996,139 of record NC_135614.1, read on the forward strand.
TGAGCAAGGAAGGGTACTGGGCCGGGAGTCAAGAGACCTTGGTTCTAAACAAAGCTCTATCTAATCAGTTGGGTGATTTGAATTTCTCATAAGCCCCCCTATGCCTCTATTTCCCCTTATATAAAATGGGGCTATTGCACCAGATGATTGCTAATGGCTTTTCCTAGTATGGCATTGTATTCCCACAAAAACCCACCCAAATAAAGCCTTTGGTGTAGAGCTGCTTAGAGGCAGAGGCTTAACAGAGATGACCTTTGATCCCACGATGGGCATTCTCTTCTGAACCTAGCAATTCCTTTGGAAGTAAGGATCAGTCTGCGTGCACCAGGCACCTTCCCAATCTCTTCTGGTTTTGTCACAGGATCCAGGACTCTTTATCAGAAGAAGGGGGATTTAGGTCTGATGAGGATAGAATGTCCCTGGTGGGCAGCAGTGGGCCAGCGGACGCCACGGCGGGTCTCCATGACGGGGAGGAGGTAGAAACCAGAGGAAGCAGGGACTCTGTCCTGTCATCTCTGCTTGTCCTCGAGATGACTCTATCAGAGCACCCGGGGAGCAGGACAGGACGGACTTGTCATCACCATGAGGGGTGCGGGTATCCCCCCCTCCTTTCCTGCTAATCCTCATCATGATTACCCTCTCTCTGGGGCAAGAACAAAAACCTTTTGGTCGTTATTTCTTATCACTTTTTACAATTTGATAGGCACACACAAAGGAATTTCATTGTTGTTTTAATTTGTATCTATATGATCACTCTAAGATTGAGCCTTTTTTCTTGTTTAGCTATTTGTATTTCTTGTTTGTAAATGAATTTTCTTTTTTTCTTTGTAAATGAGTTATTCATGGCCTTTGCTTTGATTTTTTTTCCTATGGTAATACTTTTCATTTTTGACTTTTTGAGGTTATATATTTAATATGTAAATACATCTTTTGTTTTGCTAAGTTTTTACAAAATCAAACAAAACTGGATTTGCAAGAAAATGTTAATAGCTTCCCCTTTCTTCCTCTGCTATTCTGAATTCCTGGGAAAGCACTGACAATTAATATTTGCTGGGTAACTGCTGTCGTTTTTTCTGTATTAATGCAAATTCTCTCTCTCTCCATATATATCATATATTACACACACATATATAATATATATGCAATATTTTCTTTTTCCTTTTCATAAAAATGGAAACATTCTATATCTTTTAACCTAAAATATGTTTTAAGAAATTCTACATTTTGGGGCACCTGGTGGCTCAGATGGTTAAGGGTTTGCTTTCAGCTCAGGTCACGATCTCCTGGTCCTGAAATCAAACCCCATGTCAGGCTCCTGGCTCAATGGGGAGCCTGCTTCTCCCTCTGCCTCTGCCTCTGCCTTTTCCCCTGCTCATGCTCATGCTCTCTCTCTTTCTCTCTCTCTGTATCTCTCTGTCTCAAATGAACAAATTAAAAAAATCTTAAAAAAAAAAAAAGAAATTCTACATTTTAAACTGATTCTCAGATTCCTATGCCTCTTCTCTGTTTTGCAAACTCTTTCTTGTCATCTTTACTTCAGGAGTTAAGCAAGACTCTCTGGCTACTTTTACAGATTAGAGAAACTGAGTCTCAGGGAGGAAATGTGTTTTACCCAGATCCTTCAAAAGCTCAATGGTGGGATGAAAGCCCCAGGACAAAACCCTTCTGAGTCTGGAGGGTCTTCCTTCTCTGTGTTGAATGAATCAGAACTTCTTCCCTTAAATTCACCCTCCAGAGCTATACAAGCTGGAGCTGGGGTGGGGGTGAGGTGGGGGTCTGAGAAAGTGTAAGTACTAGAAGAGTCAATGGAGGAAGAGAAATTGAAATCAATTCCTAATGTGCTAGGTGACCTTGGGGTGACTTGTTTGCCCTCTCTGGGCTCCCTGTTCTCATTTATGAAGTCTTTGGCCTAACCAAAGGATTTCACACTGTGATCTTTGGGGTTTAGGGAGACCCTACATGTTATTGCTCCTTGGGCCATCTGGGTGGCTCAGCAGTTGAGCATCTGCCTTTGGCCCAGGGCGTGATCCTGGGGACCCAGGATTGAGTCCCATGTCAGGCTCCCAGCATGGAGCCTGCTTCTCCCTCTACCTGTGTCTCTGCCTCTCTCTCTCTCTCTCTCTGTCTCATGAATAAATAAACAAAATCTTTTAAAAAAAGTTATTGCTTCTCCATGGGGCACCTGGGTGGCTCAGTTGGTTGAGTGTCTGCCTTCAGGTCATGATCCCAGGGTCCTAGGATGGAGCCCAAGTTGGGCTTCCTGCTCAGTGAGGAGTTGGCTTCTCCCTCTGCCCCTCCCCCTTTCCACTTGTTTTCTCTCTCTCACTCTCTCTCTCAAGTAAATAAAATCTTTTAAAGAAGTGAACACAGGGGGCATGTTCAGGCATGCTCACTGAAGTAGTTTGTGTTGGTGAAAAGTTGGAAGCAATCGGACACGTCTACTGGTATGGGGTATGTTACATGCATAGGATCATTCGTTTATAATCTCTTCATTCATTCATGGAATAGTTATTAATGACTGCTAGGCACTGTTCTAGACAAGGGGAATCATCTGTGAACAAAATAGACCAAGTCTCCACCTCCTCGGAGCATACCCTGAAGGTAGGTCCACCTAGTCATGAGCTGCATCCCACTTAGGGCACATGAGATGGATCCATGCATCCCAGCATGGATGGGTCTCCCCAGGTCATACGGCTGAGTGGTGGAAGAAGGAATCAAGACCAGAGTTGGCTGATTCCTTTCATATAAACCCCCACCCTCTATAGGACAAGTCTGTACACCTATCTATGGGTGAGCAGATAGATGAAAAAGTGCTGAGGAGGGTTTAGGGGGGGTACATCCACAGATGATGATGTTGCTTCTAGAAAGAGGAATAAGGGTACCATGGATTGAGGGTACCTTGTCTGGGGTACTTTAACTTCATCTGTATTTGTTTTTGAACAAGGAAGATACATTCAAATATTATTTGTGGTTAAAAAATGTGTATTTTTTTAAAGTTTAAAATAAACTTAAGTCCAAGAGAAAGAAAAGACAAAAAGAAGTTTACAAGTTTCAATTTCTCAGAGTCCTTCAAAATCTAACGTGCTCAAAAACAAAACAAAACAAACAAACAAACAAAAACTAACGTGCTCAGACTCCAGAATCTACCTAAATCTACAAAACACCTTGGTTTGGGGATCAGAGATTTTAAGTCACACAAACCAATGAATGTTACAGTCTGGATCCAAGGACAAGCTGGCCTCATCATGGAGCTGGAATCCAATGTGTCCAGCCCCAGCTGATTCCTTCTTAGTTACTTAGAATCCCCATCTCAGCATTGCTAGAAGGGAACACCTCCCCCGAGACGTCTACAAGTGAGGGAACATAGGTCCAGCCACACTAATTTCTTTTTCTTTTAAATCTATTGAATGTATTTGACATACAACATTGTGTATGTTTCAGGTATACAAAATGTGAAGTGATTTCTTGTTTTGCCACGGATGTAATTAATGGTAGAGCCCAGACTACGAAGTGGGAAGCAAGCCTGCCTGCCTTCAGACCCTGGGCCCAATGTCCCAGGGGAGGGGACAGGATGGGAGAGCCAGGGATGCCATCCCCCAGCCTCCCACTGGAAGCTCCAATGACGAGTCCCGGTGTCCAGCACTTGCTGAAAGGGAGCCTTGTCGACATGGAAGGAGATCAGGGCAGCCGGCGGGTGCCGAAACCTCCTGTCGGGTCCACATCTCCTGAAGAGATAGGGACACTTCGGCAGACACCGCCCCCACCCCCTCCTCGAGCTCTCTCCACTCAAATTCCGTGGGGCTTTGGAATCACTAGACTGTCTCCCGCTCCCAGGAAACCCCAGGCTTCAGTGGAGCCAGGCGACTGGCCATCCATCACTCTTATCTCCTGGCTCTGGCGGCCCCAGGTCCCTGGCCTGGATGGGCCCAGGGGGCCAGGAGGGGTAGGGGAGGGGTGGGGCCTGGGGGGGCCTCCTTAACAAGAAAAGCAGCTGTCCCCTGGGGGAGCTTCAAAGTGCCTGGAGCTGAAATTTATGTGCAGTCTCGCTCCCATTAGGGGTCAGAGGGCCATTTATCCCACAAATAGTCATTGAGCACCTACTACGTGCCAGGCACTGGGATCAGGAAATTTATGGGCCTAGAGGTTTGTGGGGTTGTGATGTCTGCCTCAGTGAGCTAGATTTGATGAATGGATCAATTCATTAATTCAGTAAGTCTTTCTTTTTTCTTTTCTTTCTTTTTTTAAAAGATTTTATTTATTTATTCACGAGAGACACACACAGAGAGGCAGAAACGTAGGAGAGGGAGAAGCAGGCACCCTGCAGGGAGCCCGATGTGGGACTCGATCCCAGGCCCCCAGGATCATGCCCCGAGCCAAAGGCAGAAGGTCAACCACTGAGCCACCCACGTGTCCCTAGTAAGTCTTTATTAAGCACTGACTAGGAGCTGAGGGCTTCTGGGGACCCGGGGCTGTCAGAACGGATAGATGAATATGCCTCCACCGTGGGCAGGGTTTGAGTCCCCTCGTGCCATACTTCCGACTTTGGAGTCAGCCAGACGTGGGCATGTTACCAAATCTCTCTAGGTCTGGGCTTTCTTAGCTGTAAAACTGTCATAATAATCACACCTATCTTGTCAGGCTTGGGAGAGGACAAAATGAAACAAAAAACTGTAGGTCTAAACCTTAGCCCCAGCCTGGCAGATGGTCATTGGGCAACAAAAGTGGCTGTTTTTATAACTGCAGTTGGTGGATACAATCACTCATTTATTATGCACGTGTTGAGTCGCTGTGTGCTGGGCAGTCTGCTGGCAGGGCAAGTGGCTTGTAGGCCTGGGAAGGTTTGCAAGAGCCTCCAGGCCTCCCCAGGCCTCTTCTTGGCTGAGGTCTCAAGGTATTCAAGAGGGGTTTGTGCAGGGCCCAGGAGAGCCACTGAACTTGACGACTTCTCAAATCCGTTTCTCCCCCACACTAGGGGCCCAGGCCGGAGTTCTTCCTTCCGTGGAGCTGAGATCTGCCTTTCTGAGACTTTTCCTGGTAGGGTCCTTGCTCTGTCATCTGGGCCTTAACCAAACTCTTAGAACCTCAGTTTATTTGTGAACAAAATGGGGATTGCAGTCGTTCCTATCCTTTTGGGTTATCATGAGGATAAAATGAGATAAAGTCTGTAAAGTTGGGATGCCTGGGTGACTCAGATGTTGAGCGTCTGCCTTCAGCTCAGGACATGATCCTGGAGACCCGGGATCGAGTCCTGCATGGGGCTCCCTGCATGGAGCCTGCTTCTCCCTCTGCCTCTGCCTGTGTCTCTGTGTCTTTTGTGAATAAATAAATAAAATCTTAAAAAGAAAAAGGCTGTAAAGCACTTGGTACATGGCTGCACAATTAAGTCTTCAATACGTGGTAGCCAATAACAAACAATAAAGTAATGATAGTCTTGGGAATCGATAAAACAGGCAGCAGCATGAGGATGAGGAGGAAGGGGAAAGAAATGTATACAAGTGATGCTTTCTGGAGTAGAAAACAATTCTCAATGCTCAGGGAACCTGTTTGGCAAGGCAGGGCACGTAAGATTTCCCAGGATGCTTTGTTGCTGCGAAATTCACAGAAGCCTGAAAAGTGAGGCACCTGGAGTTAGAGTACTTCTGCTCCCCCCCCCCTGGGGGCAGTGTGACCGCAGATGAGCAAATGGAGGTGGCTCGGGAAGGTTAGTAGGCTTCCTGGTGTCCTGGAGCTAGGGTGAGCCGGCCTTCAGGGCTGGGTCCTCCTCTCACCCCTGCCAGGGCAGCAGGGGGAGCTCCCCACCGACGGGGCTGCGGGTGGAATTGTGGGCCCCTCTCCCAAATTTACACGTTGCAATCCTAAACCCTTGGTATCTCAGGGTGTGACCGCAGTTGGAGGCAGTGTCCTTACAGAGGTCATCAAGTTAAAGTGAGAGCATGAGGGTGGGCCCTCATCCCGGGGTCCTGATTACAAGGGGAATTTTGTGCAGAGACACGCATGGCACGAAGGCCGCCAAGAGACAGGGAGAAGCCGGTCATCTACAAGGTCACCTACGAGGGACCCCGGGACCCCATCCTTCCCTCGCCCTCATTAGGAACCTCGCGCCTGCACCCTGATCTGGACGTGCGGCCTCCAGCACTGTGAGGGATCGCGCCGGGGCGCCCCTCGGACTGTGGGGCTGCGCGGGTGCTAAGCCCGAGGAATTCCGCGCAGGTGTCCCGGCGGGTGGGGAGTGGTGTGAGCATCGCCCTGCTCCCCCCGCGCGTGTGGGACAGAGCCGGGAGGCCAGCAGGCCCTGTCTGACCACCAGGCCAGCACCTTGGAATTGATCTTTCTGCTTCCCGTGGCTCTCTGAGAACCGAAAATCCATTTTCCTGGAGCCATCCTGGGGAAGTGGATTCACCTCCCCTGCTCAGTCCTCTGGGAAGACCCGGCAGGGGCGCGCTCGCCTCCCTGGCACTGGGGCTTTGTTAGAGTCTGGGTATTACTGAGCTGCCTGCATCTCTTTCCTCCTCTCTCTGGGATTCTTTTTCTCATTCTTCCCTTCCTTCTTCTCCGGCTTCCCTCCTCCTGGACTATGCTCTGCACTGTCCTCTCCACATCCCACCTCCCCAAGATTGCTTCCTCCAACCCCCACTTTTCCCAGGCCACCCTCACTTGGTGGCACCCAAGATTGCCTTGGAGACAGAGGCAGGAAAAGTCTAAACTCACTACTTTGGAGCTGAGAAGAAATTATCCAGAGCCAGTTTCTCCTCCCACCTTCCAGGGAGCCTTGTTCTTGTCCCTGGCCTGGATACATTATTATATTTTGCTTTAATTGCATTAAAGCAAATGACTATGCCCCCTGTGGTTTGGATCAGGTCAGGGATCTGATAATCGATCCTGGCACAGTCTAGACAGGAGTCACTTTGAAGCTGTTTTTAGCAGGATGAGAACAAACAATTTTTCCAAAGTGGTCACATTAGACAAACAGGCTAGAGGGTCATCTTTTTTGGGAGGCAGCAGGCCCTGGCTCCAGGCTGCCTGCTGACGGACTCCCAGGCCCCTGGGAGGAGTGTGACTGGACCCCCTGGGACACAAAGAACTTAAGTAGAGATGTCATAGGCTTAGGCCTCCCACGATGTCAAACGTGGTCCAGGTGCCTCCCCCAGGAAGCCCATCCTGGTTGACGCCACCAGGCTCAGAGCTGAAAGGTAGCATAGTGCAGGATGACATAGCAGGCCTCAGAGATGGAAGGGAGATGGAATTCACCAAGGGCACTACAAAAGGTGGACTCATGTGATGCAAAATTATTCTCTCTTCAGCTTTCTTTCAATCCTTTGGATTTCATCCAGAGGAAAGCCTCAGTGTGGTGCTACTCTGTCTTTAACACCTTCCTAACTGATCTCCCCTGTTAACAAAGAAAGCCGGCCTAGCACTCTGCAGGGGGCCGAGATCTACTTGGATTTGAATAACACTGCTTTGTTTTCATTGTATTTCTTTCTCAGAGTTTCTTACTAAGAGTACTGGTTTTCACTTGATGGAAAGTGAACCATTGTTCAAGCATGGGAAGGCAGAGACCTTGGAGGTAGGAACTGAAAGGGGACTTGGGAAGGCAGTGCTGCAGCGTTTCTCTCTCTCTCTCTCTCTCTCTTAAAGATTTTATTCATTTCTTCATGAGAGACACAGAGGCAGAGACACAGGCAGAGGAAGAAGCAGGCTCCATGCAGGGAGCCCGACATGGGACTGGATCCTGGGACTCCAGGATCACACCCTGGGCTGAAGGCAGATGCTTTAACCGCTGAACCACCCAGGAGTCCCTCTCTCTCTTTCTCTCTCTCTCTCACACACACACATACAACTGACACTGGCTTCACACTCACCTGCAGTGTGAGTTCCAGCAGACCCAGAGTGCTGTGCTGTGTGAGCCTCAGTTTCCCTGCGTGGAGAGTGCTACTGCACAGGGCCGTAGTGGGGATTCCTGAGAGTATGTGGATGTAAACATCCATGTGGTGCTTGGCCTGGGGTCTGCACTTTCCTCACAGGGCCACAGCTCCCCTCAGCCATTCTCAGAGTCCTCACTGGTCCCAGTGAGACTAGGCTCTGGCTTCGGTGGAAACAAAAGGAACCTGGAGGCCTCAGCCATGCTCTGGCTCAAGCTCCCTGGCTTTGGGCTTGACCCATGCCCTCAGTGAGCCTCAGTTTTCACATCCGTCTGCAGAAGCTCTGACCAAATGGTTTCTAAGATCCCTTGCAGTTCTGACATTAGAACATTTTGAGCAGTAACCAGACAGTGGCAGTTCCAGGACAGAAGACTCTGCTTTACCAAATATATCTTGTGCTCTATCCTGCTTGCAGCTTTGGCCACGGGCCAGCAGCATGGGCCTCACTTGGGAGCAGGTTAGAAATGCAGACTCTTGGGCCCTGCCCAGGACTCTTGAATCAGAATCTGCAGAATCTGCATCTTTTAACAAGATGCCCAGCACTTGTAAAGCTGTTTCATATACCTCTGATCTGAAATGAGAATTTGCAAATACTTTTATGTCCTCAAATTTATTTGTATATTTTTGAGGAATTGTTAACAATGAACTTATAATTTTTTTCAAAAACAATAAAGCTGTTGCAAAAATGTTAAACTAACCCAGCTCAGTTAAGAGAATGATTTATGTAAATCTGGCAAACAGCTTTTTCCAGGGGATTTTCTTTCTGTGTAAGTTAGAGTCCCCACTTGCCATAGGTTCACTGGCCTCTTCCCAATAAGTGTCTCCCTCATGCCTGATTCCTGGAGGGCTGTGTGTGTGTGTGTGTGTGTGTGTGTGTGTGTGTGTGTCTGTGTCTTGCAGCTGATCCAATGAGCAGGGACTTCAGCAAAGTCAGCAAAACCAGAATGGAAATAAACTGAATTCCTGAGGGTTATAGGGTAAGCCAGAGGAGCACGGGAAACCAGTGTTCAGATAAACTGAAGCAGTGTGCATAGTCTGTGGATTAGTCAGGCATCCCGGCTTTCCAGCTGGGCCTATCTCCTAGAGGGCTTCCTGCCTCTCCCTCATCCCCAGCCTCCAACTGGGCTGAGTCCTGTTTCTCCTAGCTCCATAATGGAAGCCCCAAACACTGGGCCATCCACTTCAAGGAACTGATTCCCCCAAAGTGAGCACAATATAGGTAAAGATCTTTGTACAAGAATATTCATCACATACTATTGATAAGAGTAAAAAGCCAGGAAAAAAATCCAAGTGTCCAAGAATAGGGGCCTGAAGTCGCTTGGTGATATATTTTGATCCCACAGGCAGTACCTGGGAACAAGTCAGCTCTTCTGCTCAGGAGTCAGCAGGTCCAGACTTGAGTGATATTTTCAGCAAGTTACAGCCTCCTCCTCAGCTTCCTTGGTTGTAAAATGGAGATGATCATAATATCAAATTCACTTTTCTTGTCTTGAGGATTAAATGAGGACATGCATGGAAAATATCTCACACAGAAGCTGGCACATGGTAAGTGCTTGGTACATGTTGGTTTACTATGCTCCTATTCACATACAGAAAAATGTCATATGTGGATATTCATGACTTGGAAATATATATGTGGGATAGTGAAAGTTAACAAAGCAGATTGTAGAAGCACCTGGGTGGCTCAGTTGGTTCAGTGTCTACCTTCGGCTCGGGTCATGATCCCGGGGTCCTGGGATAGAGGCTTGCAGCATGCTTCCTGTTCTGCCCCTCCCTCTGCTCATGCTCTCTCTCTCTCTCTCAAATAAAATCTCCTGGGGGAAAAAAAAAGCAGATTGTAACTCAGCATGATCCATTTCATAAGCATATGTGTTATGTATTTACACTTAAAAAGATATGGATTAGGGGTGCTTTTGTGCCTGGGTTGGTTAAGCATCCGATTCTTGATTTCAGCTCAGGTCATGATCTCAGGGTCATGAGATTGAGTCCCACATGGGGCTCCATGCTGAGCATGGAGCCTGCTTACGATTCCCACTCTCTCTCCCTTTCCCTCTGCCCTTCCCTCTCTCTCTCTTAAAAAATAAAATAATATGAATTAATAGCCACATAATGGAAATGTTGTTGCTAAAAGAATGGGAAGTGGTTGGACACCATGTAACCCCGTCTCATTTCTCAGACTCACTTCCATCATCTCTGCCTGGGAGTGCCAGGAAAAATCAGAGTTGGACTCATCTTTGGTAAGGACCATTACGATAAAGCAAAAGTGGTACCAATTGAGTATTCACTAGGAGCCAGGCACCCTCTGGGTGTACTACTAACTAATTTATTTTTCACAAGCACCCATGAGATAAATACTATTTCTATTCTCATTTTATAGATGAGGAAGCTGAGGCACAAACAGGCTGTATAGTAATTTGGCCGTGGTCTCACAGCCAGTAAGGGGTTAAAGGATGGTTTCAAACCCAGGCTTTTAATTATTATGCTATGCCACCTCTTAGACATTTCATTTTCCAAATAAGGAAGCTAACACCCAGAGAAGCAGGGCATCTGGCCCAAGGCCACACAGCAAAGCAGAGGCAGAGTAAGAACTAGGGCGAGGGCATCCCGGGGCCCTGGGCAGTTAGTGTTTGCCCTCCTCCCCTGCAGCCAGAGCCTCTGGATGGTGAAGGAAATCCAGGTCGTTGGCAAGCAAAGGAGACAGCCCACGGAAGGCCTGCACCTTTGCCCTAGAGCACTGAGCCCTGCTCTAAGTCCTGTGTAATTTAAGGCAAATGGAATCCATATGGCTCTGATTCATTTACACTTAAATCTTCAAAATATTGTGTTTTAAGAGCTGTTACTTACAAAGCCTTCAAAACCTGTTAAATAAGATTCGGCTCCCCCATTCTTCCTTCCTACCCCCACCCCTAGTCCGGCCTCCCTCCCCGCCCCCTCCTGAACTGGGCTCACACCAGCATCTGGCAGCCGAGAGGACACTCACTTCAACTTGTAAACCTGGATGTGGGCACAGGGAAGCCGTTATCAGGCTGTTCAGAGCAGCACATTTGTGGAAAACACTGGAAATGTCCATCCATGAGAGAACGGATGAATGAATCGTGGCAAATTTATACAGTGTGATACCATGCAGAAGTGAAAGCTAATAAATGAGATCTACACATGTTGAATGGATGAATCTCACAAACATCTTTGAGGGGATTAAACCAAAACATATTGGAGATGAATTTATAACATGATACCAATTAAATAAAATTTGAAAACCCTGAAAATTGAGGCACATGGGTGGCTCAGTCAGTTGAGCATCTGACCCTTGATTTCAGGTCATGATCTCAGGGCTGTGGGATGGAGTCCCATGTCTGGCTCCATGCTCAGCGGGGTGTCTGCTGCAGATTCCCTCTCCCCTCCCACTGCCTACTGCTGCCCCTTCCCTACTCTCTCTGAATAAGTAAGTAAATAAAGTGAAATCTTTAAAACCCTGAAAATCATTTTTTCATATATAAACTACTCTGATAAGGTTTACTTTTTAAGCTGGTAGTGGGTACATGGATGCAATCAAAATTAAAGTCAAGACTTAGCATCAATAAAGGAGAGTTATCTAATGTATTAGGACATTCAGAGTCCCTCACTTCATGGAAGGGGAAAAGGAAATAATTTAGGACTTGTTATGGGGGGCAGCCCTGGTGGCCCAGTGTTTTAGTGCCGCCTTCAGCCCAGGGCCTGATCCTGGAGTCCCCGGATCCAGTCCCACTTAAGCCTCCCTGCATGGAGCCCGCTTCTCCTTCTGCCTGTGTCTCTGCCTCTCTCTGTCTGTGTCTATCATGAATAAATAAATAAAATATTTTTTAAAATTAGTACTTATTAGCTACAGAACACTTACCAAACGCTTACTTGCCGGGCATACCATCATTTAAGTTCCACACTGTTGCATAGGAGTAGATGTTAATATGATCGGGGGCGGGGGGGTGGGAGAATGTGACCATGTTTATTGTTACCTTCCATTATTTTTTTAAAGATTTTTTTTATTTATTTGAGAGAGCAGGAGACAGCAGGAACAGATCAGCAGGGGTGGGGTGCAGAGGGAGAGGGAGAAGCAGAGGGAGAGCAGGCTTCCCGCTGAGTAGGGAGCTCCATGCGGTATTCCATCCCAGGACTCTGGGATCCTAACCTGAGCTGAAGACAGACACTTAACCAACTGAGCCACCTAGGAGCCCCTTCCTTCCACCTTTTTGTTTTTTGTTTTTTTGTTTTTTTTCCTTCCACCTTTTTGAAGCTGTATGCAATTTGGTTATTTCTAAGGGGAATGAAGTCCCCAAAGTCACCTTGGCCAGGTTTGGGACACAGAGTTGTATGGAAAGGGAGAACATGGTGAACCTTGGGTCTTACAGCCAATTCCATCTTCATTCATGCCCTGCATCCAAACTATCAGGGTCCCTGAAGGAAATAGGTAGCACACTCAAATTGGGTGATCTGAAGAGAATGAAAGAAAAAGACTATCCACAAATTTATGGGCAGGGTGTTGTAAAGCAACCAGGCCCAGCGCAGTACTCTGGGGCTGGCAAGAGCAGCGAGCTGTTACCACCTAGGCCTCGGGGGGGAGTGGGGGGTAAAAGGAGGAACCATTCTCCAACCCAGATGGGCAGCTTTTGGGAATGGGCTGTATGCTTAGAACTTCGGCCACTGGTAGAAGGTACAGCCAAATCAGCAAGGAGGGAGCTGAGGTATGTCTCTGCCAGTACTCCTTACAGCCAAATCCAATGGGAAACAGAAGGCAAGGAGACTTGGAGCAATTCATACAGGTCAGCCTCCCAGGGCACAGGGCATGATGAGGAGAGCCAGAGACCAAATCCGGAGGGGCCAGCAGGAAGATACCCACACATTCCACAGGAAATATTGGCTTTCCTTCAGACATCCACAGACTGACCATATCTTACCACCTCCATAGTCAGCCCCTGGTCTGAGCCACCATCATCCCTTGGCTAGGTCACTATAGGATTCCTAGGTGATCTCCCAGCTTCTACAGTCTGTTCTTAGCAATCAGGGTGATTCTTGTAAACTGAAAGTCAGACCATGTCACTCCAGCACTCAAAGTCTTCAAACTAAGAGCAAAAGCCAAAGACTTTATGTAACCTCACAAGTTCCTTATAATCTGTCATCCCCCCACCCCCTAACCTGTCCCCCTGACCTCACCTCCATATTTTCTCCAGTCTTTGCCCTGCTCCAGTCACACTAACTTTTCTCCTTGATACACAGGCAAAGTTCCTGCTTTCAAGCCTTTGTTGATTGCTCTGCCTGGAATGTTCTTCCCCTTTCTCCTTACCTCCATCAAGTCTAATCAAGCGTCTCCTGCTCAGAGACCTACTCTCCACCCTCCTTTGTAAAACTGCAAACTGTCTCCCCATCTCCACCTCTACTTTCCTTTTTCCTCATATCATTTGGCATCTCTGACTGCCATATAACTTACCTATTTGTTATATTTATTATCTGTTTCTCCACACTAGAATGCAAGTTCCATGAGCATAAGACTGTTCTGCTCATCAATGTATCTCCAGAACTTGAAAAATGGTAGGTATTCAACACACAACTCTTGGATGTTGTTGAATGACTAAAACGGGGTTGAGGAAAGATCAGCCTTGGGGTTTTCCAGTTAAGGAAGGGTGGAGGATGGATAGAGCCAGTGAGAAGATGAGTGTATCCTATATGGGGGAAGAGGAAAAAAGTCAACATGGAATTATTCATCATCTATTATATACCTGTTAAAAGTTGTATCTTACCAGCAGATATCAAGGGCCTGAAACTTTTGTACAACCTTTGATCTAGCAATTCCATTTTCAAGAATTTATACTGAAGAAAATGTCATAGATTTTTAGGTAAAAATTTAGTCACAATGAAATTCTTCATAGTGTTGCTTATAATAGTGAAAAATTGGAACCAAAATTGGGGTCTAGCAATTGTGGAATGCTTAACTCAATGCCTAACTATGTTACAGCCAGAAGACAGAACACTATGCAAACATTAAATGTATTCATTGACTTGAAAATATATTTATGATAATTGCTCAGTGGAAAAAGCACATTGCAAAACAGCGTTACTGTATAATCTTGTTTAACATATATATGTGTGTATATATATATATATATATATATATATATATATATGCCTTTATTTAACAGTCTGGAAAGCTATAAACCAAAATATTAATAGCACTTAATTTTTGGATGACCACTAGATGTGTATTTGATTTCTTTTTGTTTCTATTTTCTAAATTTGCTTCCAGAAATTTGGATTACTTATTTTTAAAACTACATTTATATTTTTTAAATAGCAGTTACTTATAAGCTTGACAAATAACTTGACTTCTCTGGGCCTCAGTTTTCTCATTAAAAAAATAAAATAAAAACAACTTTAGAGAGGTGGGTGGGGGATGGGCTAGGTGGGTGATGAGGGTTAAGGAGGGCACTTCCTGTGATGAGCACCAGGTGTTGTATGTAAATGATGAATCACTAAATTCGATTTCTGAAACTAACATTACACTATATGTTAAAATAAAACCTTGAAACAAAGAAATAAAAACAGCTTCAAGTCCTTCCTATTTCACAAGAGTTGTTCTTAGATGTGCACTGGAGGAATTGACCAAAACCATAAGAAAAGAAAAATAATTAAGAGATATAAGGATTAAAGGGGAAAAGATAAAACTATCACTATTTGCAGTGACTATGCTAATTGACCTAGAAAAATCAATTCCACCTATAAAAATTAAAAACATTTTCTGTGCCAGCAATAACCAACTAGAAAATATAATTTAAAAATACAATATCATTCATAACAAAGACTACAAAGTCGCTGGGAAGTAATTAGGAGCAAAGCCAAGACATCCCCTTTCACTATTTCTATTCAACATTAAAGTGATTATTTTGCCATTGCAGTGATAAAAGAAACATTAATAAAAAGCATACAGGCATGCCTGGGTGCCTCATTCAGTTAAGCATCTGTCTTCTGCTCAGGTCATGATCCTGGGTTCCTGGGACTGAGCCCCACATCAGGCTTCCAGCTCAGCAAGGAGCCTGCTTTTCCTGTCTCTCTGCAGCCCCCACACCATCTGCCCTTGTGCTGTGTGACTCTCTCTTTGTCAAATAAATAAATAAAATATATTTCTTAAAAAGGCATACAATTTGGAAAAGAATTAAATTTGTCTTTTTTCACAGATTACAAGGTTATGTGTGGAAGAATTTAAGAAATCTATAATAGATAATACTAAACTCAGGACACCAGGTCAACATTTTATTTTATTTTTAATTTTAAATTCAATTTAATTAACATATTATGTATTATTGGTTTCAGATGCAGAGGTCAGGGAGTCATCATCTTATATAACACCCAGTGCTCATTACAACACACGCCCTCTTTAATGCCCGTCACCCAGATACCTGTCCCCTCATCCTCTTCCCCTCCAGCAACTCTGTTTGTTTCTTTTTTTAGAAAAAGATTTTATTTATTATTCATGAGAGACATAGAGAGAGAGAGATGCAGACACATAGGCAGAGGGAAAAGCAGGCTCTCCTGCAAGGAGCCCAATGTGGGACTTGATCCCAATGTGGGACTTGATCCGGGACCCTGGGATCATGCCCTGAGCCGAAGGCAGATGCTCAACCACTGAGCCATCCAGGCGTCCCCCTCAGTTTGTTTCTTATGGTTAAGAGTCTCTTATGGTTTATCTCCCTCTTTGATTTCATCTTGTTTAATTTTTCCTCTTTTCCCTATGATCCTCTGTTTTGTTTCTTAAATTCCACTTATGAATGAGATCATATAATAATTGTCTTTTTCTGATTGACTTATTTCACTTAGCATAATATTCTCTAGTTCCAACTACATTGTTGCAAATGGTAAGATTTCATTTTTTTTTTTTTGATGGTTGAGTAGTAGTCCATTGTATATATGTACTACATCTTCTTTATCGACTCATCTGTCAATGGACATTGGGGCTCTTTCCATAGTTTGGTTGTTGTGGACATTGCTGCTATAAACATTGGGGTGCAGGTGCCCCTTCAGATCACTACATTTGTATCTTTGGGGTAAATACTCACTAGTGCAATTGCTGGATCATAGAGTAGCTCTATTTTCAACTTTTTGAGGAACCTCCATACTGTTTTCCATAGTGGCTGCACTAGCTTGCATTCCCACCAGCAGTGTAAAGAGGGTTCCCCTTTCTCCACATCCTCACCAACATCTGTCATTTCCTGACTTGTTAGTTTTAGCCATTTTGACTTGTGTGAGGTAGTATCTCATTGTGGTTTTGATTTGTGTTTCCCCGATGCCAAGTTATATGGAACATTTTTCATGTGTTTGTCAGCCATTTGTGTGTCTTCTTTGGAGAAATGTTTGTATATGTCTTCTGCCCATTTCTTGATTGGATTATTTGTTCTTTGGGTGTTGAGTTTGATAGCTCCTTATAGATTTTGGATAGTAACCCTTTATCTGATATGTCATTTGCACATATCTTCTCCCATTCTTTTGGTTTTGCCGACTATTTGCTGTGTAAAAGCTTTTTATCTTGATGAAGTCCTAATAGTTCATTTTTGCCTTTGTTTCCCTCCAAAGGTCAATATTTTTAAAAGCATCAATTTTATCTCTATGGTAGCTCATATAATTTAAAAAATTAAATAAAAAATAATACCATTACAATAGCTCCAAAACCCATAAAATTCCTAGAAATAAATTTGTCAAAAGATGTATATACTTCTATACTTGAAGCTATAAAATATTGATAAAATAAATTTAAAAGATCTAAGTGAATGGAGACCTGTAATATGTTCATAGATCGAAAGACTCAATATTGTTGAGATATTAATCCTCTCTAAATTTATATATAGATTCAACATAATCTTATTCAAAAGTATTGTAAAATATTACAGACCTAAACGTGAGAACTGAAACCATAAAACTCCTAAGAAAACATAGGCAGTAATCTCTTTGACATTGGCCTTGGCAACATTTTTCTAGATATGTCTCCACAGGCAAGGGAAACAAAAGCAAAAATAAACCACTGAGACTTTTCACAGCAAAGAAAACCCTTAATAAAATGAAAAAGCATCCCACTGAATAGGAGAAGGCATTTGCAATGATACATCTGATGAGGGATTAATATTAAAAATATATAAAGAACTTACATAACTCATCACCAAAAAACTCAAAATAATCCTGATATATATGGGCAGAATGCCTAAATAAATATCTTTCTAAAGACATCCAGATGGCCAACAGACACATGAAAAGATGCTCAGCATCACTAATCATCAGGGAAATGCAAATCAAAACCACAGGGAGATATCACCTTACACCTATCAGAATGGCTAGTTTCAAAAAGACAGGAAATAACAAGTGTTGGTGAGGATGTAGAGAAAAGGGAAACCTTGTGAACTGTTGGGAATGTAAATCGTTGCAGCCGCTGTGGAAAAACAGTATGGAGGTTCCTCAGAAAATTAAAAATAGAAATACCATACAATCCAGTAATTCCACTGCCAAGTATTTACTCAAGGAAAATGTAAACACTAATTTAAAAAGATATATGCACCCTTATGTTTATTGTAGCTTTATTTAAACAGCCAAGATATAGAAGCAACCCAAAAGTCCACTGATAGATGACTAAAGAAACTGTTTTACATATATATGTATATATGTATGTATGCATACATCCATAATGGAATAATACTCAGCCATAAAAAAAGAATGAGATCTTACCATCAGCAACAACAGGGATGGACCTAGAGGGTGTAATGCTAAGTGAAATAAGTCAGACAAAGACAAATACCATATGATTTCACTTATATGTGGAATCCAAACAAGCACAAACAGGCCCATAGAGAACAAATTAGTGATTGCCAAAGGAGCGGGAATAGGGGGATGGGCAAAATGGGTGAAGGAGAGTGGGAGGCACAGGCTTCCAGTTACAGAATGAATAAGTCACAGGATTGAAAGGCACAGCATAGGGAATAGAGCCAATGGTATTGTAATAGTGTGTTTGGTGACAGATAGGAGCTATAGTTGTGACGAGCATAATATAATGTATAGAATTCTCAACTCACTATGTTGTATACCTAAAACTAATATAACATTGCGTGTCAACTATATTTAAATTTAAAAATGTTTTAAAAATTACAGCAAGATATTTTTTGAAGCACAACTTAATTCTAAAATTTATATGGAAATATAAACAACCTCAAATATTCAAACCAATCCTCAAAAGAGGAAACAAAGGTGAAGGACTTACCCTACCTGATTTCAAGACTCACTGTAAAGTCACAATAATAGGCAATGTGGTAGGGGCCTAAGAATAGATACATAGATCAATAAAACAAAATACTGTCTAGAAATAAACACACATATATATATGGTCAACTGACTTTTCAGCAAAAGTTCCACAGTAATTTAAAGGAGAAAGAAAACATTTTTCAACAAATCGTGTTGGATATACATGTGTGAAAAAAAATGACCCTCAATCCCTAGCTCATACTATACCCCCAAAATAATTCCAGGTGAATCAAAGACCTAAATGCAAAAATTAAAACCTCTAGGATTGACCATAAAACCTCTAGAAGCAAAGAGGAGAAAATTTTCAACCTTGGGGTAGACAAATATTTCTTGGAGAGATATCAATAGGCTATGCATGTGTGCGGGGCAGAGAGTATATGGGAATTCTACTTCCCATTCAACTTTGCTATGAACCAAAAACTCTTAAAAGAGTAGTCCATTAAAAATTTGTTAAGTTAGACTTCATCAAAAACAAACTTCTGATACTCCAAAGACGTCATTTAAAAATGAAAAGATAGCGACGCCTGGGGGGCTCAGTGGTTGAGCATCTGCCTTTGGCTCAGGGTGTGATCCTGGAGACAGGATAGAGTCCCACATTGGGCTCCCTGCATGGAGCCTGCTTCTCCCTCTGCCCAAGTCTCTGCCTCTCTGTCTCTGTCTCTCATGAATAAATAAATAAAATCTTAAAAAAAAAAAAAAAGAAAAAGAAACCGCAGATGGGAAAAAATATTTGCTATATATGTGTTTGATGTCATCTATCTATCTATCTATCTATCTATCTATCTATAGATAGATAGATGGATATATCAAAGGAATTGCATCCAGAATATATAAGAATTCTTATAACTCAACAATAAAAGACAGCCCAATTTAAAACAAAAGGACAAAAGAGTTTTATAGATAGCCTACAAGGGATATAGAAACGGCTCATAAGCACATAAAAAGGTGTTCAACATCATTAGACATAGGGAAAAGCAAATTAAAGCCAATATGAGATACTCATTATATACCTGAATACTTAGAATGAAAAACACAGACAATATCAAGTATTGGTGAAGATATGGAGCACCTGGGCCTCTCTTATGTTTCTGACTGGACTATAAAATGATAAAACCACTTTGGAAAACTCTTTGGAAGTTTCTTTTGAAGGTAAACTACATCTACCCTATACCTAGCAATTCTATTCCTAGGAATGAAAGGAAAAAATATATATGTATATATGTATACATTTGTGTGAATATTTACTGCAGTTTTATTCATAACAGCCAAAATATGGAAATAGCCCTAATGTATATAATGAGGCGATCGGATAAACAACTTCTTACAATGGTATGCTTTTCAGCAATAAAATAGTTACTGATACATGCACTGGTATAAATGAGTCTGAAAAATGCACTGAGTGAAGAAGCTAGCCATAAAAGTATACGTGTGATCTCATTTATTATGTGAAGTTCTAGAACAGGAGAAGTGAACCTGTGGTGATGAAAATTAGGATGGTATTTGCCTCTTATGGGAGATTGCCTTGAGTGATGGAAATGTTTTATATTTTTATTGTGGTAGTGTTACATCAGTGGATACACTTTTCCAAACTCATTCAACTTAAAGTCTGGGCATTTGTGTGTACATATCATAATTCAATAAAAATTCTGTCAAGTTACAAAACAAAGGGCAGCCTGGGTGGCTCAGCAGCTTAGCGCTGCCTTTGGCCCAGGGCGTGATCCTGGAGCCCTGGAATCGAGTCCTACGTAGGGTTTCCTGCGTGGAGCCTGCTTCTCCCTCTGCCTGTGTCTCTGCCTCTCTCTCTGTGTCTCTCATGAATAAATAAATAAATAAATCTTTAAAAAAAAGTTACAAAACAACATAAGGAAAAAGCATATGGATATATAAAAATTAAGGATTGTTAAAATGGAGAACAACATAGATGTAGTAAAGAGATGACGGATGAAGGAAGATGGTTCATATTGTCAAAAACTAATAAGAATGAAGAGGAACTCTTGACAATTAACCAGAAAATAGCCTTAAGAGAAAATTAGCCAAGGATATAAGTTAGTAGTTTATAGTGTTAGTCAAATTCAGTATATGCATATATATTATCTGACCATCCTATTCCTACCTATAGATCCCAATGAAATTTCCACACACGTTCACTAGGAATATGTTCTCTTATGTTCAGGATTATACCCTTTGTGAGGCTGAGTCGATAGCAATCTGGAATCAGTTGGATGATGGGGAGTTGTATTAACTGAACACTCTGTCCCTGAGGTTCCACGTATGTACATGTTCACTGAGGATATCCTATGTTCCAGTTACAGTTGTGTGTTACATAAATTAACTCATTTAGCCTTCATAATAGGGAGGAATTGTCATTACTCCCCCTGTTACAGATGGGGAAATGAGGCACAGAGCCATCAGGTAATGTTCTGAATGTCACAAACCTGCAGAACCAAGATTCCAATCCGGCAAGCCTGAAGCCCCCACCATCAACTACTTGCCATGCTTCCTCTGTATGAATACAGAGGAGGAAACTCAGAACCTTGAGGCCCAAGGCTTAGGGTCATCGACCAAGTAACATGGATGGTCCTGTAAAAATGGTTAACCCAAAGCAAGGAGGATCTGTGCCTTCAGCCCAAATAAACATCCTGCCAGCATTTCCTCATATTCAACAGTGGAAGGGAGAGAGCCAGGTGGGAGCCCATGTGGTTTTGATAGAGCAGCCATTCAAGTGGAGCTTTAAATATTATAGTGGCACTGTTTGCACAGTTAAATTTAAGGATCTGTCAGTTTATGATGAATTTTTATTTTTAAGGGTTTCAAGTAAGCTGTAAACATTCACTCCAGACTGAAATTCCCCCCATTTAACACCTGAGAGGGCCAGGGAGAGAGAGCGGAGTCGGGGGGGAGCTGGGAGGTGAACACAGAAGGGTGTGAAGATGCTGGGCACCAATGTGGGGGGAGAGCACCCCACCAACATCTCCAGGAAGGAACTTAAGGGGCCAGTACCCCATAATGAGGGAGGCCAGCTGCTTTCCCAAAGGAAGCAAGGCTATTTCTCTGCACAACCCGATTCAGTTTCTTTCCCCCCTTATTGTAACTAAACTTCCACAAGGAATTTATTAGTACCTGGAAAGTCAAAAGAATCTAGCTTTAGGCACAGCTTAACCCAAATAATATAGTTATCTCCTGGCCTGGTTCTGCTTCGTGGGTTGCTCCATTCTCAGACACAATTTTCCTTCATAATAGCAAAACAACAGAAGTGACTTCATAGCGCACACCCTCACACCTTTACACCTACTGAAGAGAGAGCATCTGGCTCTGACAGCTGGACTCTCATTGGCTGGAATCGGGCCACATGTGCATCCCTGAACCAATCACTGGAACAAGGTGTAAGGGAAGTGCTGAGTTGCTGAGGCCCTGAGTCAAGGGTAGAATTACCTGCATACCACTTAGGCTGAGGGTAGAAGAGGGGTGGTGCCCGACAGGAAACTGGGGGTGTCAGGGAGGCTGTTGGGCCAGAAAGAGCCCAGCTGTCTACTACAGGCATTGTGACCATTTTACAGAGGAGAAAGCAGAGGCTGAGATGTTAGAGCTTTGGGCAAGATGATCCAGTGTTGGACAGGACTGTAATCCATATCTGCCTCACCCCAGACCCTGCATGATTTCCTTAAGACCCAGCTGCCTCTCAATCCAGATGGAGAAGATTCCTTAAGCCAGGCTGCTAACTACCTTCCCTCTCAAACTTTGGGTCACTTTCCTGCCCTGACCTCAGAAGGTAGCAGCCAAGATGAGGAGGAGACTAGAGGCCATGTGGTATGAGGAGTTGCTGAAGGCACGGGGATGGCTTGGGGGGTGACCTGGAGCTAAGGGTCACCTCCAACATCAGAGCACCTTCCTAGGAGAAGCCCACGCAGAGGCAAAGGCCAGAGCTAGGGCAGGTGGGTATAAACCACAAATAGGTAGATACAAGAAAAACCAGTAGATAGTAGATAGTAAGGGCCCTCTCAGGGTGCAGGGGGATAGGAGAAGGGGCCCAGGAGAAGGAAAAGGAAGGAGGTGGAGGGGTGGGGTGGGAGGAGCAAGCAGAGGCCCACTGGGTGCCCTGAGTTTGCCCAGATGATTCCCAGGGCAACTTATGCGTTGGTCATAAGGTCAACTCTGTGACGTGGGATTCTCAGACGGTGACTTAGCTAAGTCAGCAGCAAAATCCAGACAGAAATTGTCATCTCCTAATCCTCCTTCCCCGAGCCAGGAGACACCTCCTAAATTCCACCCAAATGGTTTCTATGGAGCCCCAGCGACAAGAAAGTACAGTGGTGAGACCTCAGCCTTTGCCTCTGTCAGGGTGGGTTTGAATCCTTCCCTGACACTCCCCAGCTGTGGAATAGGGAACAAGACGCTTCTTTCTCTGAGCCTCTGGTTCCTCATCTGAAAATGAGAATTCCAAGCCCCATGGCTATGTGGGAACCCAGCGAGCTCGTGTGCACCGAGTGCCCAAGTGCCCATATGGAGCGAGAGCCCAGCACACCTGGAGTTATCCTGCATCGGTAACCCCCTCAGGGTCCTCCCCACTTCAGGCCCTGCACAGCGCCCCCCACTGACTCAGAAATAGGTTCCAGGTGCCACAGGCGGGAAGCCGAGGGGCCCCCTCGCAGGCCTCCTCTGGCCTGCCTCTCCCTTCTCCCCTGCCTTCTGGTGCCCACCGACACACAGGTCTCTTTCACCTCCAACTGCAAGCACCGGGCAGCTGATTTAGGAGTGTGCTCAGCGCCCAGAATGTAAACCGTTTCTCACCAGGAATGTGTAAACAACCCATAAAGCAAAGGATTTGGGGCCTGGTCACGTGGCCCAGCTGCCCATAAAACCAAAGCATTGATGTCTGCTCTCCAGCAAGCTTCTAAGCCACGGGAATGATGGAGGGGCTGCGTCTTGGGAACCTGTAATCTCCCACCATACATCTGAGGTGGCATGTTTGAAGTCCTAGGATGAGTTATTTATATTATTTTTGCAATGTGTACTGAAAGGGCATTAGCCCAAACCGCTGGCAATGGGGCTTACAGGAACCTGGCCACTTAAAAATATAGGGGGGAACGGGGGTCCCTCTGGCAAGTCACTCACGAGCCAGAGTTTCTCTGGGCAGCCATATAATCAAAGCCAGATCTCCTAGCTTAGACTTCCCCGAGCCCATCTGTTCAAGGACCACCTTCTCAATTTCTGCCACATTCTGGTACCACCTGATCTATTATTTATTTAATGGCTCTCACTTTAAATCACTACTTTTTTTTTTACCTAGCTTCAATCCAGACAACATCCATGAAATCCTGTGTTTGGTATCTCAGTTTAATTTTTTTCCTCTTATACATTAAAATATAGTCATAACAGAAAATAATAAATGTGCATGTTGTATCATTTAAAATCATCTACCTTGGGCAGCCTGGTGGCTCAGCGGTTTAGTGCCGCCTTCAGCCCAGGGCGTGATCCTGGAGACCCGGGATTGAGTCCCACATCGGGCTCCACGTCAGGAGAGCCTGTTTCTCCCTCTGCCTGTGTCTCTGCCTCTCTCTCTCTGCGTCTCTCGTGTCTCTCAAGAATAAATAAATAAAATCTTTAAAAAAAATAAGTAAAATCATCTAACTTACCACCGGGGTACCACAATTTGGGAAACACTGATCTAGTCGAACATGGTCATTGTACAAATTGAAACATTGAGGCCCATAAAGGAAGGGTCTTAGTCACTCATCTATTTTGGGGCAGAACAGGGAGCAGAAGGGACTAATAACAGCTACTTAATGAGCATTTACTATCACTCAGCATGTGGCTAAGCCCTTTATGCGGATTTCCCCGATTCACATAATGATGAGATACTGTCCCAATTCTGCAGATGAGGGAGCTGAAGCCCGGAGAGGTTAAGTGGCTTGTCTAAGGCCACATAGCTAGTCAGTTGCTCGACTGGCAATTTAACTCAGGTCTGCCTGACTTCAAAGTCTGGCTCTTAATCATCCAAGGTAAAGAGAGAGGGGAGAGAGGAAGGAAGGAATGGAATATTTATTAAGTGCTAGCAACCTTTACATCTAGTGCTGATCCTACTCTGCTCACCTATTCACTGTCCTCGTCCTGTAAAATCCTCTCCGTGACCTGGTGTCACAGAGAGTATTGTCTCACCCCCAAGCCTCTGGGCACTGGGATAGATGTCTAAATTCCAAGGCCCCAGTATGACTTTGCAAATCACACTCTTTACCGCTCATACCATCAGCAGAGGCCCTAGCCGAGCTGTGGCTGAGTGTCTCACTTGCGCTTGGGAAGGTGGGACTCTGAATCAGGCAGACCTGAGATGAAATCCCAGCTCCTCAGCTCCCTGATTAAGTAAACTGGGCAAGCCCTCACCCCTTTCAAGCCTCAGTGGTCTGTGTATTCACTGGGAATAATGTAAATGCCTACCCCGTGGGATTTTAGTGAAGGGTAAGGCATATTGCGTGTAAAGTGCTTAGCCCAGCGCCTGGGACATGGCACCCAGTTGTATTTACAAAGAAAGAAAGGATCATACATGAGTAAAATAATGTACGGCCCACATCTCCTCCAGGACCCCAGAGCAGATCTGCAGCAGGCTGTGCTGCGTGCAGCCACTCCATGGACCACAGTCAGGGTGGCTGGACCAAGAGATTCCGAACAAAGAACTGGGAGAAAGAGCAAGGGCCAAGGAGCAGAAAAGGCAGGCCCTGCACCCAGCTCCACTACCAAGAAGCCCGAGGGCTTGAGCCAGCCACGGGACCTTGCCAAGCCTGTTTTCTCAACTGCCAGGTGGGGGTCACACCTGGGCATCAAGTTCAAGTGACATCTTTGTATACATGGAATTGAGTCCTTAGCTTGTCAGGGCATGAGGTGCTGTCCAAGGTCATTGAGACCAGTCCCTAATCTTACAAATTTGGAAACTCTTCATTCATGGGCATGCACACATAGTCATATATGTACATAAGGGACAGCACCCAAGTGTTTGGGTTTCTAGTCCCAATTCTGCCATTACCATTGAAATTGCTGGCCTTACTAAATGTCAGTTTTCCTAGTTGTGAAATGGGCATAGGCAAAAGCTTCTTCTTAGAGAACCATTGTGGAGGTTGAATGGACAAAATCCGAAATGGCTTAATATACTGGCTCTTACATTTTATTTCAGACACCCATATTTTCATGGTTTGATTTAGGAAATAAAGAGAGTGTGAAATGCTTGCTGGGTTCTTGAATAGAGGTAAGTGTAGATTCCTCCAAAAACTTTGGAGGGTCAAATGAATACTTGCTGTAAGACTTTCACTTCCCACATTCAGCACAGTGTTTTGAATACCAACTGAAGGGGCACTACCTGGCCCTAGGGCTGTAAGACTGAAGACACTGCTCCTGCCCTCAAGCTGCTCACACCGTCCAGCCAGACAAGAAGACAACTGGCAAATAGCACCGTTTGCACCAATGATAAAGCTCTGTTAATGGGCGCGTGCTAGGAAAACATGAATAATTCCAACCAGCAGGATCAAGTAAGCAGGAAGGCGGCCTTTGCGTTGATCCTTAAAGAATGGGAAGAATTTCCTTTAAAAATAAAAGGGAAGAGTTTTAAAAAATCTGCCCTCTCTGTGTGTCCAAATTCCACCTATTCTTCAAAAGCCACTTCCTCCCAAAAGCCTTCTAGGAGCACTAATTACTAAAAGTTCCCCCTCTCTCCTCTCTTGAAATCCCTAACCTACTATCTTCTCAGTTCATTTGGCTTTATCACCACTATTTGGTATTTATGTCTTTCTGGGGCTCTTTTCCTCATCTGGGTTTTCTTTCTTTCTTTCTTTCTTTCTTTCTTTCTTTCTTTCTTTCTTTCTTTCTTTCTTTCTTTCTTTCTTTCTTTCTTAAGAAACCTTTCTGAGGGCCTTGCTTACATACAGTGGATGCTCAGTAACTGAAGTGACAGGTGCAGTTCTAATGGCCCAATGAGCGCCCTGAGACAGAAGGCTGCGGGTCCCTGAGATCTGAGTTCCCTGCTTTCACGTGCATTGGCTGAGGCTCCTCTGGAGAGCCACTTGGCTTTTCCAGTAATCACGAAGATGCGTGAACCTCCGCCTCCATCCAGCCCTGGACCTTCTCCAACAACCCCATCTCGCCCTGATGATCAGAATGTCCCAGACCTCAGCTTCCCTGGGGTGAACACACAGAGCACGTGGTGTTTGGGGTCATAGTGAGACCCCAGCAGGCAGACTTTGCTGACTTACTAGAAAGTGAAAGCAGTGACGGGCATACCCTTGGCCAGGCATTTCATACGTGACTACATTTTAATCCTCATAACACTGAGAAATTGGGGGTATTGTTATACCTAGGAAACCGATGAGGCAACAGGAATTTAAGCTCAGCTAGGACTCTTCCTTGAGGGTTCTCTTTCTCTTGCCACTCCACCAATCAACCCATTGCATCTTGATCATCTGATCTGCTGGCTGTTCCTCCAACCCCTCTGTTACCCCTCCATGACCACTGCCACCATGTGGCCAGAGCTCCCATCTCCTCTTGCCTGTGCAGATGCCATAGGCTCCCGACTAGTCAGTCTCCCTACCACCACTCTGACCGCTTTGGGACGGATTTTTTGTTTTACAAAGTTTTTGTTTAACAAGTCTGTTAACTTCTGTATGCATATGCCCATAATACATACACAATTTACATAAGTAGCTAAAAATGATAAGAAATATACTTCATTTAGTCAGTAGGGTTTTCTTTCCTTTCTGTTTGGCTCCTCTTTGTCCATCTCCTCTTCTTCCCACAGCACCCCAAGCCGACACCTTGTATGTGTCCTACTGTGCTTTTATTTGTAATCATTCAATCCTAAGCAGACTCTTTCAAATCTAAGTGTTTGTATTCACATTACATATACAGGGTGAACATATGTTTTTTTTTTAAAAATGGGACCATATTATAGTTTTCTGCTCCTTGTCTTCTTCATAGACATCTTCCCAAGTCAGCTAATATAACTCAAGTTCTCGCTTTTTAATAGCTGCCTAATATTCTGCTGTGTGGATGTATCACTTTATGCAGTTGTCACCTTTTCATGATCATTCTCCTTCGAGCTTTCACTACCAGGAACGATGCTGCAGTGAGTGTTTGGTAAGGTTCTAAGAAGCAGCAGATGCTGACCTCTTGGATTGAGCTGAAGGCTCAGTTTCTAGATCAAAGCCCCAAACGACGCGACTAGTCTGATGAGTTCACAGATGCAGTCTTGCCACACCTTCCCCACCCTCTGCCCCCTGCCTCTTCTGCGTGCAAAATCCCAGCCCCCCTTCCGAAGTCCCTGGGAAGCCACCTCTGGTGCTGTGGCCACCAGTTCACCAGCACAGTGGGAAAATCCCACAGGATGAATCCGATTGGTGGAGCTTGGTGAGGTGGCCACATCCTAACTGCAAAGAAGGCTGGAATTTTAGTTGAGATTCCTAAATCGGGGAAGTGGGGTTCCAACACAGGGATTTCCCCAAATATAGAGAAAGACTATTCAAAAGGATGGGCAACCATGGATATGACAGGATCTACTACAATTTCCTGCACATAATGTCCTTCTTTATCTGGGCCTTTATTCCTCTGGGACAGGTTCCCAGGAATTGAATTGCTGCTTTCCAATCATCTGTCACATTTCACGTTCTCACCAGCAATATGTGAGGGTGCCGCTATCTTTACCTCCCCACCAGCAACAGGTACTAGAGCTCTGATAGACACAAAACTCCACCACACTGCCAGATTTATTTGTGTTTTCCCAACTGCTAACATAAATTTGAGTATCTTTTTCATAAGATTGTTGGCCATGTCATTTGCCCAGTCATTAGCTGGTTGGTCTAGACTTTGCCCATTTTTCTACGTTCTCTCCCTCCAGAGCCATGCTTTGTCTCTCCATCTGTTCTGTGCCCTGCACACCATGGGGTCTATACTGTACTCCCAGTCCTCAGCTTCTGGTAGGGTTTGGCCAATGGAAGGCACTATTGGGGGTCATGGACAGGTGGAAAGAGAAGTTGGGGAACTTATCTAAGCCTTCTTATCTTCTCTCAATAGGCAGGACAGGTCCCAGGCAGACATGACTCTCTTCTGATACTCCCTGTGCACCTCCTTGGGTGTGTTTCCTCAACCCTGCCCATACCTTTGAAAACAGCTCTTCTGCATTGTCCCCTTCGTTCCATCTCCTTAGCTACCCAATCTGTGTGGGCCATCTACCTCCTGCCAGGACTCTGATACAAGATCACAACCCTTTCTCTGTTGTCAGTGTTATTTTTTTCAAGCTCTATTTTTTGCCTAATGACTTTTAGTGTCTTTTGCCATATTAGAGATTATATATATGTATATATATTTTAAACTTATATTTATATATATATTTGAGTCCATATACATTTTAAAATAATCTCTCTTCATTTTCAGTCTGAAATATAAGGCCTTCTCTGCCTCTGTATCAGGAATTGGCAACTTCTTCTGTAAAAGGCCAAAGAGTATGTATTTCAGACTTCATGGGGCGTATGTTCTCCGTTGTAACTAGCACTGCCATTGTAGCAAGAAAGCAGCCACAGACAATTTGTTAACAAACATGTTCCAGGGGCAGCCCTGGTGGCTCAGTGGTTTAGTTAGCGCTGCCTTCAGCCCAGGGCCTGATCCTGGAGACCTGGGATCGAGTCCCACATCAGGCTCCCTGCATGGAGCCTGCTTCTCTCTGCCTGTGTCTCTGCCTCTCTCTCTCTCTCTCTCTCTCTGTTTCTAATAAATAAAATCTTTAAAAAAAAAAACAAAAAACAAAAAACAAAAAACAAACAAACAAACAAACATGTTCCAATGTAACATTACTTACAAAAGATAGGAAACATCAACATGACTCTTAGGCATCTACCCAAGAGAAATGAAAGCATAAGTCCACACAAAAACTTGTACATGTAGTTCATAGCAGCACTAGTCTTAGTAGCCAAAAGGTGGAAACAATCCAAATGTCTATTGATCGATTGACATCACTGAATTGATGAATGGATAAATAAACGGTGGCATAGCCATACATCTATAAAAAGGAATGAAGTGCTGATAACATGCTACAGCATGGATAAACCCTGAAAACATTATGAGTGAAAGAAGCCAGATACAAAAACTCACATATTATTTGATTCCTTTTTTGTGAAGTGTCCAGAAGAAGTAAATCCACAGAAACAGAACTTAGGTCGGTGGTTGCCAGAGCCTGCGAAAGGACAGGAGCTAAGAGGTTGAGAGGTAATTGGTATGGGGTTTCCTTTTGAGGTTATGAAAATGTTCTAGAATTGACTCTGTGATGGTTGCACCATATTTAAACCATATAACTGTACACTTTAAACAGGTAGATTATATGGTATGTGAATTATATATCAATAAAGCTGAATTAAATATCAATAAAACAAAACAAAAGATGGGGCACCTGGGTGGTTCAATCGATTAAGCGGCTGACTCTTGATTTCAGCTCAGGTCATGATCTCAGGGTCCTGGGATGGAGCCCCAAGTTGGGCTCCATACTCAGTGGGGAGTCCCCTTGGGATTCTTGCTGCCCCTCCCCCACCTCATCCCAAATAAATGAATGAATCTTAAAAAAAAAAAACAATAACGGGGCACCTGGATGACTCAGTCAGTTAAGCGTCTGCCTTAGGCTCAGGTCATGATCTCAGGGTCCTGGGATGGAGCCCCATCAAGCTCCCTCCTCAGCAGGGAGTCTGCTTCTTCCTCTCCCTCTGCACTGCACCCCCTCCCGCAGCTCATGCTCATGCTCTTGCATGGTTTCCCTCTCTCTCTCAAATAAAATCTTTAAAAACAAAAAACAAACAAAACTAAAACAAAGACAAAAGGCAGCCAGCTGGATCTGACCTATGGGCAGTAGCTTGTTGACTCCTGTCTACTTCATATTTACAGTATTCTGGAATCTCTCAATGATATTTTGTGTTATATTAACTCTTACATTTAAATTTTTGATCCATCTGAAATATAGGATTTTATGGTGTAAGATGGGAACTCATTTTAATTTATTCCAGAAGATTAGATTATTGGGCCTGCATTGTTTGGGAAATAAACTATCCTTTTCCTCCTGAGATGAGGTACCTCTTTTGTCAAATATTCACATCTGTATCCTAGAATCTAATTCTGGATTATTTGTCTTGTTCCATGGATCTGTCTGTGCCTTTCCCAATACTACAGTGATCTTATTTTAGTGACTTTATTGTATGTTCTGGTTTCTGTAAAGGAAGTCTGCCCTTATGTTCTTTTCTTTCACACTTGACTTGCAGCCAGTGAGCTTATCAAATGGATATCACTCCCTGCTTAAAAGCCTTTAATGGATTCCCACTGCTGTTACAATTATGGCCCAAATCCTAACTGGCCTTCAATGCTGCATGCTTACCCTTCCTAGCTTTTCAGCTTTACTTGGCTGAGAACACATCACCTGGGACTCTACTTCAGCCATGCTAAAGTTACTCCAGTGATCCTGCCCCTTCTGCCCCAGGGCCTTTGCATCAGTGGTTTCCTCTACCTGGGATGCTTTTTCTCCCCCTTTGTCAGAAGTTTTCCTCTTCTTCCGCAGCCTCCATTTGATCCTCATTCCTGAGGAAGCTTATGTTGCCCTACCTGACAAGTACCATTCCCACATTGTGAACTTCTGCTGTGTTGTACTTAATGCACTTATATAATATTACATTTATTTGTATACTTTTTTTTATTAATGCCTGCCTTGCTCAGCTCTCCATTGCCTTCCTAGTATTTAACCTGCATTTAGTACTCAAAAAATTGTTGAAGGAATGAATAAACAGGTAGAGACCGAACTTAGGCACCTATCTGCCTGGCTGCCAAACCTCCCCTGTCCCTTCATAATGCTGTGAGCTGCCCTGTGTAAGACCTGAATGGGGCATCAGGAGATCAGAGATCTAGACTTGGCTCTGCCTCCAACTGATGCAATGCCCCAAGCCTTTGCAAAGTGCTCTCCTACTCTTTGCCTCTCATGTTCTCGAGATCCTCGGAGCCATGCTGGGAGGCAACTAGTATGGGGATAAATTTCCCTGATTTTACAGTTAAGAAATCTGAGGCCAGAGATGAACTCAACTGTCACATGGTAAGTCAGAGGCAAAACCAATGGCCCTGCTTTCTGGGTCTCCAAGTAAGTGTTATCTTGAGACAGACTCTTTCCTGGGCTGAGCTTCTGTTCAGCTTCCCCATTTATAAAGTGGTGAAGAGATATTTAGACTGGGTGGTGGCTGCATCAACAGTGTCACAAGTCCCAGGCACCCAAGGTGAAGTGAGTTCCAGCTATAATATTATATTACTATCAACTTAAAAATTTTATTTCAAAGATCTTTTTATTTAAATAAATTTTTAAAGAAACTTCTAAAAACAAGAAAAATTTTTCTTACTCCTGTCATTCCATTATAACCACTGGTTGCGTTTTAACTAAGACACGTTTCAGTAAATCTGTACCTAGTAGAGTTAGAATGGGCTCATCCGGGAGCTATCTAAAATCCTCGGTCCCTCCAGCAGTTGAGGTTCTGTGCTTTGGGAAACCCTGGTCTGGGGCTGTTACAGGATAGGCACCTTTCTGTGAAGCTTTCATTTGTTAAGTCAATCAACAAACATCTGGGGAATCCCTGGGTGGCGCAGCGGTTTGGCGCCTGCCTTTGGCCCAGGGCGCGATCCTGGAGACCCGGGATCGAATCCCACTTCGGGCTCCCGGTGCATGGAGCCTGCTTCTCCCTCTGCCTGTGTCTCTGCCTCTCTCTCTCTCTCTCTCTCTCTCTGATGACTATCATAAATAAAAAAACAAAACAAACAACAAAAAAAAACCCATCTGCTTCAGGCCAATATGTGCAAAGCACCAGGCCAGGTGCTTCCACAACAAGGTAGGGAGGGCACTGGCCTATGGCTGTGTTGGAGATGTGTCCGGGGGGACATAGCTGTGTGCTGGCTGACTGCATGCCTGTGTCAGAGCATGCTTGCCTACCCATGTGTCGAGTTTGTGTCTGTCTCTGTGAAGGCTTATGGGATGTTGCACCCATGCGACAGCCTGGGTGCGGTCCGCTTTCTCTCAGGCCTGGAGCTGTAGAGTGAGGGAGACAAGGGGGCTACCTCAGCTCTGGCAGGTGTGCTGGAGGCTAGGAAGCAAACTGACCCCCTCAGGAGTCCTCACTGGGGACCTAGAATTCTGGAATGCTCTTAGTCTCACCTTTCCTCCTACTCCTGGAGAAACAGGCCCTGAATGGGGAGAGGACTTGCCTCTGAAGATCTGAGATTCTGAACATGGAAGCGTCAGGGCCAGGCCTCAGGATTCTCTCTGACCCTGTGCAACTTCTCTGTGCACCTGCCGGGAATCCGCCATGCACCATCTGCTGCAAAGGCAACCTGAGGAGAAAATTAGTACTTCAATATAATACAAACAAAAACTAACATGTATTGAGCACACACTGGATGTCAGGCACTGTGTCAATCACTTTAAATAGATTTACGTGATTAGCCCTCAAAGTACGTTTATGAGGTAGGCACAACTATTATCCCATTTTCCAGGTGAGGAAAGTGAGGCACAGAGAGGTTTACCTACTTGACCAGGGTCACACAGCTGCTAAGTTGGCTTCATTGGCCAACACTCTTTGCCTCTATGTTAAGCAAAGAAGAGGAAAAAAAGAGAGAGGTCTTTGGATAAAAGATGCCTTTATTCGGGGCACCTGGGTGGCTCAGTGGTTGAGCATCTGCCTTTGGCTCAGGTCGTGATCCTGGGGTCCTGAGATCAAGTTCTGCATCAGATTCCCTGCAGGGAGCCTGCTTCTCCCTCTGCCTATGTCTCTGCCTCTCTTTCTGTGTGTGTCTCTCATGAATAAATAAATAAAATCTTAAAAAAAAAAGATGCCTTTATTCATCTGACTCTGTGAGTTGAGAATAGCTGGCACCCTTCCGCCATTCCATGGCATGTTCTTAAAACCTAAGGTGCTGTTCCTACTTTGCCTGTACTGTCTTGGTGTCTCATCTCAGATGAGAAGACCAAATTCAAAGAGAGTTACACGTGTTCTTAAGATCACACAGCTGTCCTCATGTCCCTTTACCATTTGCCAGACTCTGCACAAAATACTTTACCAGCTTTATTTAATTCAGTCTTCAGGACAACCCCATAAGTAGGAACTATTGGGACTCCTGGGTGGCTCAGTGGTTGAGCATCTGCCTTTGTCTCAGGGTGTGATCCCAGGGTACAAGGATCGAATCCTGCATCAGGCTCCCTGCAGGGAGCCTGCTTCTCCCTCTGCCTGTGTCTCTGCCTCTCTTTCTGTGTCTCTCATGAATAAATAAATAAAATCTTTAAAAAATTAAAATAAGTAGGAACTATTATTCTGCCCATTTAATGGGTGGGAAACAGGCTCAGAGAGGTAAAGTCACTTACCCAAGGGCACACAGCTAGTGAGTGGTTAAGGCAGCACTTGAACCTAGCTCTATCCAACCTGAAACCTGTTGTCTTAACCAGCTGGCTATCCTGCCTCACATGTCCCTGTATCTCATAACCACATGCAAGGAGGGAAAGGCAACGGCATTGCCCCATCTTACAGAGGAGGAAACATGTAGCTTGCCTGGGAGCATATAGCTGGTGAACATGGGAGCCGGGACTCAGAACTCAGGTCCATCTGACTCTCTGGCCAGTGCTCTTTACTTTGTTCCTTCAGGAATATTCCAGAAAAGTCCCTAGTTCTGTGATGCCTGGGTGGATCAGTGGTTGAGTGTCTGCCTTTGGCTCAGGGAGTGATCCTGGGATCCTGAATCGAGTCCCACACTGGGCTCCTTGCGGGGAGCCTGCTTCTCCCTCTGCCTATGTCTCTGCCTCTCTCTCTCTCTCTCTCTGTCTCTCATGAATAAATAAATAAATCTTTTTTTTAAAGTCCCTAGTTCTATGGTCATTTGCAGTCAGCAGTCCCTGTCCAAAGCAATTTCTCACTTATTATTCTACTGACACTTTTCCACAAGCCTGTGAATGCCAGAATATGCTCCATTTCA
Source organism: Canis aureus (assembly GCF_053574225.1). Classification (NCBI taxonomy): domain Eukaryota; kingdom Metazoa; phylum Chordata; class Mammalia; order Carnivora; family Canidae; genus Canis; species Canis aureus. Next base: position 57,030,362 of record NC_135614.1, read on the forward strand.
CAGATGGACAATCTAAGGCCCAGAGAGGGCAAGAGACTTGCCCAAGGCCTTGAACTAGGGTCTCTGTATGGACAGCGAGGGAGGCCCAGTGTCCCCCAGCGTTGGGGGAGAGAGGTCCTCCAGGGGCAGGCTCCAGCTAGCTGGTCCTTCTGCTCTGGCCAGAGGCAGAAGGGGTGAGGTCATCGCCTTATCAGGCTAATTGCCACCCTGTAGTATAATCCTGCCACTCAGCTGAAACCTGAAGGAATGGTTTCTGGAGACAGGAGCTGTTATTGTCCAGATGAAGGGCCCAGGGTGGCGAGTGGGGAGGTGGGGACAAGCTTACTCTCATAATTCCCCTTGAAGCAGTTTGCTTTCTCGAAGACCTCTGGGTACAGAGACATTTCTTGGGCCTTCTTGAATGAGAATGAAGGTTTTTGTGGCTTTTGTGTGCAGCTGGCCAACATGCCGGCCATAGTAATAGAAATGCCTAATTGATAACCAAATCCCTACAAGTAGACAAACCACGGCTAAAATAAATGCAGGTGGGGCCATTACCCCATGACACACAGCAGTTGGTCACCGACACTGAAGATAATAAGTTGAGTAACAGAACTTGGGAAACCAGGTCACCCTGGTCACCCTGGCTGGGGGAGGTCCTAAGAAGCTGGTTTTGGTAGGGTGTGGGTGGGGGTGACATAAAGTCAGATGCTAGAAGGAGGGACTATCAGAAGGCAGTGATGACAGTCATGTAATAGCCATATGCATTTAGCGTGGCCAGTGTTCCTGGGCACCATGTACTCTATAAACAGCCAACAGTTGCTGAGCCCACTGTGGTGAAGAGGCCTGGAATCATGCAGGCCCGGGTTCGAATCCCAGTGTCGCCTCCTCTTAGCTGTGTGACCCTGGCAGCATGGCTAGGGTGAAGTGAGTGAGAACCTAGGATACGAAATTGAAGGAGGTCTGACCTTGAGATTGAGTCCCCCCAAATCAAGGCACCCTGGGTGCCTCTCTTTCTTTTTTCTTCTTCTTCTTTTAATTTTATTTATTTATTCATGAGAGACACACACAGAGAGAGAGAGAGGCAGAGACATAAGCAGAAGGAGAAGCAGGGGGCCCGATGTGGGACTCGACCCCAGGACTCCAGGATCATGCCCTGGGCCAAAGGTAGGCGCTAAACTGCTGAACCACCTGGGGAATCCCCTGGGTGCCTCTCTTGCCTCACCTTTGACCTATCCCTGCTGGGCACGTTTCTTCCCTTTTCTGAACTGCAGTCCCATCACTGGTAGGATGGGGGTGAGAAAAATAACCTCTGCCTTGGAGAGTTGTGAGGAGTGAGAAGAAGCAGAGGAAGAGCTTAGCCTGGACCGGCACACAGACAGCGCTTAAAACACCACCAGTGCTCAGGGCGAGGCGCTGACTGCCAGGATTGTGAGAGAGAAATTTCTGACATTTGTAAGCCACTCAGGCCATGGTACTTTGTTAGGGCAGCCCCGATGGATTGAAGCACACCAGATCCCTGACCTCATGGTGCTTACAGTGGAACCAGGAAGTCATCAGGAGACTGTGATAGGAGATGACAGGGGGAGGGGAGGGGCCAGGGAAAACATCAGTAAGAGGTAGGATGGGAAAAAGAAAAATCGGGGTATGCCTGGGTGGCTCAGCAGTTTGGTGCCTGCCTTTGGCCCAAGGTGTGAACCTGGAGTCCAGGGATCAAGCCCCACATCAGGCCTCCAGCATGGAGCCTGCTTCTCCCTCTGCCTATGTCTCTTTCTGTGTTTCTCATGAATAAAAAAATAAAATTAAAAAAAAAAAAAGGAAAAAGAAAAACCCTACTCCCCATAGATGGTCACTTAGAACCAAGGAAGGTGTGTTCTCACTCAGGCAATTATCAAAACCAGGATGGCACCCTGCATCTCATGCTACATTACTTATTTTTATTTTATTTTTTATTTAAATTCAATTTGTCAACATTTAACACCCAGTGCTCATCTCATCATGTGCCCTCCTTAACATTATTTAATTTAACCCTCTAAATGATTTTGAGCTATCTCCATTGAATAAGTGAAGAAACTGAGGCTCAGAGAGGTGAAGTGATTTGCCAAAAGTCACAGATCCTGGGCATGACAGAGCTGGGACTTAAACCCAGGACTGCCTGATTCTCTCCCCTACAGCTTGACTCTGCTGCTAGCTCATTGTCACACCTCCCTTCCCGAGCCTCAGTATCCCATCCCACCCATCAAGGTAGAAGATGAAAGTCACACGAGGTCATGGATAAGGCAGTACTTTGGACATTGCAGGGAGCTTGCTGTCTGTGGCTGAAGAGTTACCAGCATAGGTGATGCAGAAAGCACCACAGGGCTCCTTATGTGTGATGAGCGCCCTGTGGGTCCCCTCTCCCTCACAGGATCTTCCTTTGAGTCAAGGTTCCGAGACCTCACACTTTCCTTCCAGCTGTCCTGCTCTCAATAGCAGAAGCATATGGAAGCATTTTGATCAACAGTATGGTTACATCTCCCCAAGAGAAAGGTTTTGTTTGGCTCCCATTTAACAGATGCAGAAACAGAGGCACAGCAGAGTAAATCATATAGGGGATACAGTTTGTGGTCGAGGGTAAACCTGGAGACAGTCTCTGTATACCCCTTGCTGTAGTTACCAACTGGGCAAGAGATTCCTGCTAAGCCAGCCACGGGACAGCACTTGAAGAGTGGGGGATAGAGGCACCATTCTGCTCTGGGGGTGGGGTGGGGGAAGATAGCCCCCAGCCTCCTAGCTCCCTTTCCCTGTCCCCCCACTTCCTGGGGCTGGAGATTTTCTTGCTTGGTGCTAGCCCCTCTCCAACCATGCTAACACCCCAGGTCCTTTCAAACTATCTTCTCACCTGCCTGTGAGCAACTTGAATCCACACCTTGGTTGCCTTCTTATGGGAAAGAGGAGGAGTCTGGAGCAGAGTGTCCCTTGGATTTAGAGATAGGTTCAAGATGGAGGGGGACAGGCATGGGGTGATGAAACAGAACCCTAATCTAGCCAAGCTGACATCTGCAATTTTTTTAAACTGTTAGATCCTAGAAAGGTGCTCAAAGTCTCACAGCAAGCCAGGAGCAAAACCTGGGCCTGTGCCCGGTCTTCGGAGCTCTGAGCCCAGTGACCTTGTCCTTGCCTTCTTTGTACTGTGACCTTCAGAAGGCACATGAGCTTTAGCTATCAGCAGCAGGAGGCACCAGGAAGTACTTGATACATGAGTGCATGAATGAATGAATGAATGAATGCTGGTTCCTCCTAGTGGGAACAGAGGGTAAAATTTGACTCCTTTGGAGGACCCACCCGTACAGACAGGGCTTAATCCATGTAAAACTATCCCTCCTGGTACGGGACCAGCGCAGGCCTCAGGCAATTTGAACAGTTTAACTGCAAATATGGATATCAGACCAAATCATAGAATTTACATTAACAATATGAATGACAAAATTTAAAAAGAAGAGTTGAAGAGATCCCTATACGCCCTGTTTTTTCAGTTTGGCCATGTGGTAGATATTGTAGCTTTAAAGACCATGAAGATGAGGGGACAAGGCTTTGTTATTTTTAAGGAACTGGGCTCATCCACAAATGCCTTGAGACAGTTACAAGGATTTCCATTTTATGGTAAACCAATGCGAATCCAGTATGCAAAAACAGATTCGGATATAATATCTAAAATGCGTGGCACTTTGCTGACAAAGAAAAGAAGAAGGAAAAGAAAAAAGCAAAAACTGTGGAACAGACTGAGACCACTGCAAACATAAAGCCTGGTCAGGGAACACCAAATGTAGCAAATACTCAAGGAAATTCAACACCAAATCCTCAGGTCCCTGAGTACCCTCCAAACTATATTTTATTCTTCAACAATTTACCAGAAGAGACTAATGAGATGATGTTGTCTATGCTGTTTAATCAGTTTCGGGGCCTCAAAGAAGTACGTTTAGTCCTCGGAAGGCATGACATTGCTTCTGTTGAATTTGAAAATGATGGACAGGCTGGAGCTGCCAGGGATGCTTTACAGGGATTTAAAATCACACCGTCCCATGCCATGAAGATCACATATGCCAAAAAATAACATATGGCATAGTTGTCTTTAAAGGACTCGGTGTTATTTAAAGTGTTTGTTTCGATAACATTTGTCAGGCCATTTTAATAGTTGGGATGTGGGGGAGTGAAAGAGAAATTTTTGTGAATTTTAAAAAATAACTTAGTTTTTGTTTAGCCTTATTGAACTATGAAATATGAAGGCCTCAATTTTGTACAATAAACGTTTATTTGTATTCTAAAAAAAAAAAACAATCCCTCCTTCCCTTGGAATTAATTCACCTGGAGTTCCCTTCCTTTCCTCAGAGAGTTGTGTGCCACCTAGAGGCAGCCGGGAGCCCAGCACCCTCATCCCTCCGGGAGAACAAGGGGACCAAGTGGTGACAACCACAAGCTGCACGACAGTCCCGCCCCGTGAAGAATCTCCGATGGGGTCTGAAGATTCTCTGCTAGGAATGTGTCAATGTCCCAACAGTGATGGTTATATTATGGTTGGTAGGAGATTGTCCATGTTTGTTGGAAATACACACAAAGGGGCAAAAAGAGAAATCTACACACAAGTATTTAGGTGAGACCGGACATCGTATCAGCAACTTCTTCTCATCTGGTTCAGGGGGAAAATGTCTATGTACTACGGTACTTGTGACTTTTCTGTAAATCTGACAGTGTTTCAATATTTAAGATATATGTAGTGTTAAATCCAATTAATTATTACGGGAGAATGATGCAGTAGGACACCTCCTCCCTGAGATCGCTATGGCGGTGAACTGGAAATCTGTGGTGGTGACACTTTCCACCTACTGACCTCGGACTGGGGGGCTTACGTGCATCGCCCCATTTCCTCCTCTCATGCTCTGTCTCTGGATGCATATCATCACCCCCATTTTTCAGACGCAGGAACTGAGATTCAGAGGGTTGAAGTGATTTGGCCAAGGTGGCTGAACTGGCGGCCCTGGTCTCCCCCGCCCGGTGCAGCCTCCCCTGAAGTGGGCCCCTACCCCCCCCACCCCCCCCACCCCCCCCCCACCCCCCCGCTGCTTAGCAGCTAAGCCCTGCCCTTCCTCCTTCCTCATCTCCCGGGAGGGTCAGCCTTCCTGCTCAGCAAGCCCTGGCTGTGCTGCCATCTCCCCAGAAGCCTTCTCTGATCCCCCAACTGGTTACAACCATCCATTTTCAGAGATCAATTCTTCCCACAGTCAGTCGTTCTCTCACTGAAGAGCTGTTTGTTCGGAGCCTCACGCCAGGGGCTGGGCGCTGGCTGAGCAATAGAGCGGACGCTGCCCCCATCCCTGTGGAAATGGACACTACACGCGCCAGCAAATACACGTATACTCCCAGGTCTGATGGGGGCCAGCGGGGTGGTCAGGGACGCCTTGGGGGGCGTCAGGGGCATGAGGGGCCTAGGGAAAGCATCCAAGACAGGAGCGTGGCAGGCCTCCTTGAGGGGCTGCGGGGAAAGCAGGACTTGGAGATGAGGGTGCGGGAGCAGAGGTCCTAGTGGTGGGGTTAGGGGGGAGGTCCCCATTGTAAGGACCTGATTTTTTTTTTTTTTAGATTTTATTTATTTATTCATGAGAGACACACACAGAGAGAGAGGCAGAGACACAGGCAGAGGGAGGAGCAGGCTCCATGCAGGGAGCCTGACGTGGGACCCGATCCCGGGACTCCAGGATCACGTCCCGGGCTGAAGGTGGGCACTATACCGCTGAGCCACCCGGGCTGCCCAAACCTGATCTTTTTTCAGCTGCAAGGGAAGCCACTTGTGGCTGGTGAGCAAAGGAGAGCTGATGAGATTTGTATTTTGAGAAGATCACCCTGGTGCTGCTGTGAAAGATCACAGGGGACCAGAGTAGAAGCAGATGGGTCCTTATCTCACCCTCCCTGTTTTCTGGTTGGGTCCAGGTCTTATCTTGCTTTCTAGAGAGCTCCTTGAGGCCAGGCAGGGTGTCTGTCCGGGGGTGGGGGGGTCACTGAGCCCAGGCTGTCCGGTTCCCCCAGGTTGGCTCCGTGTCTCAGCCTCTGCTCTGTCCCTGGGTACAGTCTGGGACCCACTCTGCTCTTGGCTCCGGGGGCTTGGTGGCCCCAGAATGGGTGGAATGTTTGACAGAGGAGCGCGCGCGTTCTCCAAACAGACCTTGATTCATGTTTCCAGGAGGAACTTGCAAACAGACTCTGCCGGCTGCATCCATCAGGGGAGAGATGGGCTCTGTAAACAAAGGCCTACAGGCTGTCTCTGTCTTCCTGCAGACACCCCTGCCCGTGGGTCACAGGCAGTGCCCTGCCCCACCCTGGCCGCTGGGGCCATGCTCTGTGCCAAGCTCCTCTCCAGAACCTCAACCACACAGGCCCCTCACTGCCTCTATTTTGCAGGTGAGAAAACAGTCTCAAAGATGTCAAGTCAGCCGCCCACGGTCACAGAGTCAACCCACCTACTGCAAGCACTATTCTGGGTCCTCCTCCTATACTTGACGGCTAATACAAATAACAGTAACCTACATTTACTTGTGAGTACTCATTATGGGCCCAGCACTGTGCTAAGTACTTAAGTACTTAGTGTGTAGGTTAACTTAATCCTCATAACAATCCTGTGACATAAGGGCTCCTATTCTTCCATTTCTCAAACGGGGAAGCCAAGGCAAAGAGAGGGAGAGCAAGTGATTTTCCAAGGTCCTGCTGAGCATAAGTGGGGAAAGTGGGACTTGAACCCAAGGAGGGTGGGCGCAGAGCCCATGGTTCACTCTGCCTACTGCTCACCTGCCTCCTGGGAGCTGGGAGCAGGCCTTCACTTTTGTGTGTTTGCAAAGTACAGAAATGAAGTCCCAAAGCAAGGAGTGACTGTGTCTCAGCCACCTGGTTTGCATGGCAAAGTTGGGCCAGGAGTCTGGTATCTGTGGGCTTTCCTTTGCAGAGGCCGAGATAGAAGGTAGGGGGCCTCATTCAACTCCCAGCAGAGCCTCTGCCTTGTTGTGTGACCTGCAGCCAGTTACACCCCGATCTGAGCCTTGGTTTCCCCAACTGTCCAATGGGAATCACAGTTCCAGCCCCTACCTACATTATAAGGCCTGCTGCAAAACCAAGTGAGTGAAGGGGCAGTGGGAAGGGATGAGTTTCCTGGCCCTGATTCCTGTCCTGTGAATGGAATGTCCCAGCACCATCATTCTGGAGTTGAAAGCCCCAGGGGTGGGACTGGGCTGGGCCTCCTCCATTGTGAGACCCCCCACCTTGGGCTCCAGCCCAAATTGCCAGACGCAGGTCTGAGAGGAGGGCCCCCTCCAGGCAGGGGTGACCAGGAGCCAGCCGGGCCGGCCATTTGTCCACAGATGGGTGTGCAGATAACAGGCGTCTGGAGATAAGGCAGGGCCTGCTCCAAGCCTAGCAGAGAGCCAGGCCAACTTGGTGGGGAGGTGGGGCGGAGAGATGGGGAACTCAGGGCAGCTGGGGAAGACATGGCTGGATCCCAGCCCGAGGCCTGGGCAGAACCTTTCTGCCACCCTGTAGCACAAGGCTAGTGGCTTCCCCTGTTCTGGATCTGTCCCCGCTGCCACCAAAACAAAACAGAATAAAGCAAGCAAACAAACAACCAATCAACATATACTTTTATCAGAAGTGCTGCTTAAGCTGGAGAGCCCTGGGGTAGCCCTGGGTCCAGCCGAGCCCTAACTGACAACCCAGTTCTAACAGGGCTCTTAACTAAATGTCATTGCTGATATTACTAATGGAACAAAGCAAACTGTATTTCGAACCCATTTCAATTGAAAAATATGCACATTTAGGGAAGCTCGGGTGGCGCAGCGGTTTAGCGCCGCCTGCATCCCGGGGCATGATCCTGGAGACCCAGGATCGAGACCCACGTCGGGCTCCCTCCATGGAGCCCACTTCTCCCTCTGTCTGTGTCTGCCTCTGTGTGTGTGTGTGTGTGTCTATGAATAAATAAATAAAATCTTTAAAAAAAATATGCACATTTATGTTTGTATCTTCAGAGACATTGTGAGGAAAATATCCCGGCAAATATCAACAGCATTATTACCCAGAGCAGGGTTTTTCAACCTCACATGGCTGACATTGTAAGCTGGATAAGTCTTTGCTATGGGGACTGTCCTGTGCAGCACAGGACACAGAGCAGCATCCTGGCCTCTATTCATTAGTTGCCAGGAATAGTGCCACCTCCCCCACCCAAGCTGTGACAACATCTCGAATGTCCTGGGGGCACCGCTCCCTCCCATTTGAAAACTACTGATCCAGAGGACACGAGCAGGAGGGACTTTTGCTTGCTAAGTCCTACCCTGAAAATGTTGCCATGTGCAAGCACGACACAGCGAGATGAGCAGAAGCACCAATAAGACGAAAAACTAAAGAAAAGTTGCAGGATGGACGGACGGACAGACAGATGGATGGATAAACGAACACTGACTGAAGGAGCCAGAGGAAACCAGAGCCGGGGTGCAGCACTGGAGACCATCCAGTTAACGCCTGCATTTTACAGAAATGAGAGGGAGCCCACAGAAGGAGGGGGCTCGTCTAAATTCGCAGAACGGGCTGGCACCGTGTGAGACGAAAGGCTGGCTGTGTCGGCCCCCAGTCCAGTGCCCTGAACTCCACAATGTGAAAAAGCAAAAGCAAGAACAATGGGCTGAGAAAACGTTTCTGCTCTTGCAGCTGGAGGCAGGTGACCCCACAGGTGACCCAGCCCCATGGGCCCTCATGTGCCCCACGTGTGCACACATATGGCCGTGTGTGCCAAGGGCCAGATGAGGGAGGAAGGGCTGGCCCATCCTGCGTGGCAGCAGCATGGACGGGAAGGCTGCCAGAGGCAGATCTAGGTCGCCCACATCCCAAGCCCAAGGAGATAGCAGGGAGCCTGCTGCTGAGAGTTGGATGACCCAAGAGGTGAGCTGTGGCTCTGCCACAGATGGCCGCAGCAAGGGGGGAGGTTCTCCTTTATAAAACACTCACTAGGTGCCCAAGGTCCCAGAGTGTGTCCCCAGGGGGGGAGACAGGATTCAAACCTGGTGCCCCTCGGTCTAAAGCCTGTGTCCCTGGGGATCCCTGGGTGGCTCAGCAGTTTAGCGCCTGCCTTTGGCCCAGGGCGCGATCCTGGAGTCCCGGGATTGAGTCCCATGTCAGGCTCCCGGCATGGAGCCTGCTTCTCCCTCTGCCTGTGTCTGTCTGTCTCTCTCTCTATCATAAATAAATAAATACATCTTTAAAAAAATAAAATAAAATAAAGCCTGTGTCCCTAAGCTTGCTGCTTTACTCCTAAGGAGCCCTGTGCAGCAAGCAGATGCAGGAGCAATGCCATCACAACAGCCACGAGGTGCCAGGAGCCCGTGTGTCTGCCGTAGACACCAATGGCAAAGTGTAGGAATCACCACAGTGGAGCATGACTCAGCCTTAGAAAGGAAGGAACTTCTTCTTCTTCTTCTTTTTTTTTTTTTTTTTTTTTTGAGATTTTATTTATTTATTCATGAGAGACACACAGAGAGAGGCAGAGACATAGGAGAGGGAGAAGCAGACTCCCTGTGGGGAGCCTGATGTGGGACTCGATTCCAGGGCCCCAGGATCACACCCTGAGCCGAAGGCAGGCACTCAACCACTGAGCCACCCAGATGCTCCAAAGGAAGGAACTTCTAACACAGGCTGTGACATGGATGAACCTTGAGCACATTATGCTCTGTAAAATAAGCCGGTGACAGAAGGACAAATGCTGTATGATTCCACTGCTATGAGATTCCTAGAGAAGGCAAATTTGTAAACTCAGAAGAAGAATAGTGGTTGCCAGGGGGTTGAGGGAGGAGGGAACCCACACAGAGTTTCAGTTTGGCAAGATGAAAAGAGTTTGGGAGACCGGTTTCACAACAACATGATGTACCTAGTGCTCCTGAATTGTACACTTAAAAATGGTTAAGATGCGGGAGCCCGGCTGGCTCAGTCAGAAGCGTCTGACATTTGATCTCAGGGTCGTGAGTTCAAGCCCCACGTTGGCTCTGTGCTGGACATGGAGCTTACTTTAAGAAAAAAAAAAAAAAGGACTGGGTGCCTGGGTGGCACCATTGGTTGAGTGTCTAACTCTTGGTTTCGGCTCAGGTCGTGATCTCAGGGTCCTGGGACAGGGCCCCTCTGGACTCTCTGCTCAGTGGGGAGTTTGCTTGTCTCCCTCTCCCTCTGCCCCTCCTCCTGCGCTCTCTCTCAAATAAATAAATAAATCTTAAAAAAAAAAAAGATGGTAGATCTCATGTCATTTGTATTTTACCACAATTAAAAAAAAATGAGGCAGAATATAGGTGAGATAGTCAGTGTTCCCTCAGAGAAACAAAACCACTGTGATTTCTGGGAAAAGGGCTTTGTTCTGGGAAACACACCCTGACACAACTGGGGGTTGGGAATTCAGGAGGGGCACTGGTGGATCTGAGGAGCCAGCCAGGGGGTGTGGCTGGAAGGGTTTTGGGAAGCTGTGCTTGGTGGCTGTACCTCTACAGCACACCTTCACTGGCCAGGGCCCTGCTGCTCTGCGGGGCCACTACTTGTCATTCAGCCTTGGGAGAGAAATGCTCACTGTGTCATTTCCGCCTTCCAGATCTCCACAAATTCTTCTTTTGGCCAACTCTAACCGGAGCCCCTTACAGGGAGGGATGTTTAGGGAAGCATAGCTCCCAGCTTAACCAAGACGGCCAAGAACAAATCATTTCATGGGGTGATGGCAGAATGATCTCCTAAATACAAGCTTATTTTGAAAAAGATGGAGGAAAATGTGGACAATACACACATTATTACTTTGTAAATTGTGGTAAAATACATATGAAGTTTATCACTTTATAATTTTTAAGGGTGCGACTCAGTGGCATGAAGGGCATTCACATGGCTGGGAAGCCATTGTACTGTCCTGTAGAACCTTCTCATCATCCCAAACTGAAACTCTCCTTACATCCTTTTTTAAGGAAGCATGCACACACTTGTACCTGAGTCTACTCAGAGTATCTATGGAAAGATACTAAAGAGACCAAGAAACCAGGGCACCTGGGTGGCTCAGTTGGTTGAGTGTCTGCCTTCAGCTCAGGTCCTGACCCCAGCGTCTTGGGATTGAGCATTGGGCTCCCTGCTCAGCATGGAACCTGTTTCTCCCTCAACCTCTGCCTGCCGCTCCCCCTGTTTGTGTTCTCTGTCAAAGAAATAAATAAAATCTTAAAAAAAGAAACCAAGAGACCAGCAGGGAGGAGCGGAAGGGAGGTTTACTGGTGGAGACTTACTTTTCACTTTGTTGTACTGTTTGAACATGTATTTTTATTCTTTTATCTGTGAAGCTGTCTTAAAACCCCTTAATTCTGATTGAGTTCAGAAGGAAGGTATCCTCCCCCTTTCCCAAGGGGTCAGAGCCCTGTGGCTGTCTCCTGTCCCCAGGAACACTCAATTTCTGGCACAGTTTGGTGTGGAATAAAGATGGCTGCGCTGTGTAACTCCCCATGTGGCCTCAGGCCACCCCTGCACTCAGCGCTCAGCATCCCCTTCTCTACAAGGAAGGGCTTAGCCTTGATGGCACCCAAGAGCCCATAATGCTCAGGGATGTGTTGATGCGAATCAAAGTTCCAGAACTCCCCCTGGAGGCTGGGTCTTTGCAGTGGCAGAAGAAGCAGAGATGTGAGAGATAGAAGGATCTGGAAAGACAGCAATGGGGACCTGATTCAAAATGAGAGTTCCTTCTGCCCAGAAACAGCCAGGAGCTGGCCCCAAACACAGCTTTAGTAACAGAACAACAGCTTCCATTAAGTAATCAGGGGACACTGCAGCTTCCTTGTTATCCTCGTCTTGTCTCTTATAAATTCGAATAGGTTCATAACCATTTAAATAATAGTTATGCTCACTTTGTACTGTGACATAAAATCACGTAGTTTACCATATTTTGGGAAATGCCGTCAAACATCATTGTACAACGGATGCGTCTGGGCTGCTGGACTTCGAGATGGTGGACAGGGTGTGATTAAAGCCTTCTGATTTTGAGCAGATTTTCATTTGGACCTTAGCTCTCCTAGCTCACGGTAGATGTGATACAAATGGTAACCACTACTATTATGTATAGTGAAATGAAATTATTGCATATTGTAAAACATAAAATAAAACATGAACTCATTTCTTGTGTTTAAAAAATAAGATGCCTATCACATGTACTTCATTAGGCGTAGAATACCTCCAGAAAGAGTAGCGGGGCATTGACAGTTGTGGCTGCCTGTAGGGAAGGGAATGAAGAGCCTGGGGACTGGGGGCTGGGAGGTAGGGAGTTTGCTGTACATTCTGTACTTTAAAAAATGGCATGACATTTAAACTTTACAAATGTACAGCTTTTAAAAATAATTAATAGGCTGATTCTAGGCCTGGAGCAGGAAATGTGCAAGATGAGTCCGGAACGTCTTATAATCAATATTAAAGAGCAAGGGAGCTCTCAGAGTCTACTGGGGTCATGCGAAACTGAAGAGGCTCTCACAGGCTAAAGATGGGAGGAGAACAAGGAGTATTAATATAGTAAATAACTGCAATGAATCTAGAGTTCATAAAGAAACATCCATCTGCACATACCTTATTCATCTCTTGTGGAGGATGCTGGGTTTGGCCTATCACAAAAATAGACCCAATTCTTCACCCTTCCCTGAAACCTTGGGGGAATTTTGCAGCTCCTCCTACTGGGAGGCAGAGTCTATTACCCCCTCTCCCTTCTCCCTACCCCTCCCTCCCTTGAATCTAAGAGTGGCCACAGGATTTGCTTTAGCCAGTGGATGCTGGTGAACGGACCAAACAGTAGGTTGAAATGTGCTTGCATGGACGGGCTTGCTCCTGAGCTCCTGCCCTCGGAGGAAGAACACGTCCCAGCCTGACTCTCTGGCCCCACAAGAACGAAAGACACATAGAACAGATCTGAGCCCAGAAGCAGCCTGGGGCCAAGTTCCACCTACTTTGTCTAAACCCAGCTGCCCCACAGACATTCCAGAAACAACCACAAACTTGCCTTTTACACCACTGTGTATAGATGTTTTGTTACTCAGCATTATTGTGGTGATAGTTGGCTGACACAGATGTTATAATGGTAATACAGTTTGCTTTTTTTTAAAAAAAAAAAAAAAGCGCTACATTTCAGAGATATATACTAAAATATTTACAAATGAAAAAAATTAAATCATTTTAAGAGAAAAATTGTACTTTGTTGTCAGACCATGTGTCAACCATGTGTTCTATGTTGAGTCCCGTACCCTGAGGCACTTTTCCTCCATGGTGATTCTAGAGGTTTGGAGTCCTACAGTGTTATAATTGAGGGATCCTCTGGACTATGCTGTCTATGTCCTCAGTTGGGGAGTCTGTGGATCATTGGGAAGAAGTAACTTGCCAAAGGTCACTATGAGCTGAGACCCCACCCAAGACTCCTTCCTTTTTCTGTTCCTCCATACTGGTATGAGCAAGAGGCCACAGTTGGGTCTGGGCATCAGCATGCCTTCCTGGGCCCCATCTCTGACCCAGCCTAGAAAGATCCAGAATTGCCAAGGTGTACAAAGAAATCTCTTCCAATCTTCATCCTCTGGCTATGCAAAAATCCCATAAAAGGCCATCCAGATCCCCAAGGGTCTGGTACAGACCCAGGATACACCTAGTGCCTCAACCATCACAGTAACACCAGTTCCTCCCACCTCGAGGCTTTTGGTCCACTCAGGCTCACTTCAGTCCTTTGGTGTCATTCCAATTCCATATGATTGCAGGACCCAAATGATTCCCTTGGTTTTTTGTTTTGTTTTTTGGGTTTTTAAAAATTTTATATATTCGTTTCAGAGAGAGAGAGAGAAAGAACACAAGCAGGGGTAGAGGCAGAAGGAGAGGGAGAAGCAGACTCCCCACTGAGCCAGGAGCCCCACGTGGGGCTTGATCCCAGGACTTGGAGATCATGACCTGAGCCAAAGGCAGACACACAACCTTCCGAGCCACCCAGGGGCCCAAATTACCTTGGTTTTATAGATAAAGATACTGAGGCCCCGGGGAGCCCTTCAAAGCCTCCTGGGGCGTCAGAGGCCATCTACAACCCACCTACCCAGGCGAGGCTAGGTCTGGCCTACATATATAGCAGGCTTTCAAGATGTCCCCAAGCTCAGCTGCCAGACTTTCCAGTCCTCACTGCCTGCCCAGCAAACCTCCTTCCCCACAAGGGCCCAGGACAGCTGGGCTGGAGCAAGTGCTTCATGTTCTATGGCTCTTGGGCAATTTGGGATTCACTGACCATGGTCTTCTCTGCCCTAACATCTGCATAGCCAACTTGTTCATGTCCTACAGGTCTGTACCCAAAAGTTGTATTATTAATTATTTAATGAATTATCATGCTAAGTGAAAGAAGCCAGTCACATACTGCATGATCCCACTTACATGAAATGTCTAGAAGAGCCAAGTCCACAGAGACAGAAAGTGGATCAGTGGTTGCCAGGGACTGGAGGTAAAGAGGAATAGGGGGAGGGGCTGGGGTGAGGTTTCTTTTTGGTATGATGAAAATGTGCTGGGGGATACCTGCATGGTTCAATCAGTTAAGAGTCTGCCTTCAATTCAGCTCAGGTCCTGATCCTGCAGTCTTGGGATCAAGTCCCATGTCAAGCTCCCTGCTCAGTGGGGCTCTACTTCTCCCTCTGCCTGCTGCTTCCCTTGCTTGTGCTCTCTCACTTTTTCTGACAAATAAATAAATAAAATCTCAAAAAAAAAAGTGCTGGAATTACATTGCAATGATAGTTACTCTGTGAATATACTAAAAGCCACTGAATCGCATACTTTAAAGGGTAAATTGTATGATATGCAAATTATATCTCTATAATGCTATTTTTTTAAAGAGTGAAATAGGAAAAGAAAAATGACCTCATGAAGGAGGCCCTCCCTGACTATCCTATAGGAAACTGCAATCCCTCTCTGCCCCTCACACTTAGCCTCACTCTGCTTAATTGTTGTCTGAAACACTTCTCACCAGGAGCCATGTGACCTGTGTGTTTGTTTATCGCCCCTCTCTTCCAGCAGAATATAAGCAGGAACCTCTTCTGTCTTGCAAACCACCACACCTGCAATACCCAGCATGCTGGATGACGTGTGGTAAGCATCAGGACATGGTTGTTGAACTCCCAGTCATTTATAAGGCTCCCCACCAGTTGTATCCCAACTGGGGATCCTGAGAAATGATGCCTCTTAAGCATCTCCAAGCCAAAATTTTAGAGGGCCTCTCCTTTGGTAATCCATCTGCCTTGCTCCCCTCTCATTCTGGCCCACCAGCTCCTAGACCCCCATGGAGCCTAGTCCCATGACTGAAGGCCTCCCCCTCCATGACATTTTCCTTTTTCCCTGCTGGCTGTGTCGTTCAAGGTGACAGCGTCCCACCTAACCTGTCTCCTTCCTGCCTCTTCCACACCTGGCATGCTCCTCTCTGCACAGCACAGTGACCTTTTGGCAAATGCAGCTCTGGGCTGATCTGTACCGCCTCTGCTTTAAACTCATCAGGGACTCCCCACCGCATCAGGATAAAGGCTAAAGGCTTTCCCTGAACTGCCTCCCCCATGCTCCCCTTGCAGGCTCACCCTCCTCTATGGAGTTCCAGCCTCACAATGCCTTCTAGGTCTTTGAACTCAAAGCCCTCTCTCTTGCTGCTAGTCCTTGTACTGTCTGTTCCCTCTGCATGGAACACTTGTCCAGTCCTCTGTTTGACTTCAGGGCTTAGCTTAAATGTTGCTTCCTCCAGAAACTTCCCCGGATCCTGGAGGTCCTGTGCATCTTGTTTCTCTTTTTATACTGTTTCGTCTGCATATTTGTCTGTCCTCCTACTAGGCTGAACTCTCCTATGACTGGGGGGAGGGGAGGTGTCTTGCTCTGCTCAGGGCCCAGCCAGGGTCCAGTGTGCATTAGGTGATCATTCAACACTCCAATCAACAAAGGGGCGAATGAGTCAACACACCCCTTCCTCCGGGCCTTTACTTCTGCCTCTCTTCCTGCCTGCACTACCTCCTTCCTCCTTTCCCTCCTTTCCAGTTCTGCCCACCCAGTCAGGTACAGTTCAAGTCCCATCTCCTCAGAGAAACCTTCCCTGATGCCTATAGCAGAAATGCAACTCCTGTCCTCCTGTGTCCCCTGGGGACTCGGGCGACACACCCCTGAGAACTGGGCTCGGGCATGTTCTGTCTCCCGCTTCACTGCCAGCAACATGAGGGAAGCCCTGTGGCTGTCTCGGGCCTCAGGGAGGATGCAGAGAAGGTGCTGAGTGCAGATAGAGCTGGGGAGACACAGCTGAGGATGCTCGAGCAAGTGCATGTGTCACCCAAGAGTTCATGTGTCAAAGAGTCAGAAGGACTCACAGCTAGAACAGGTCATCCAGCCATATGCTACACCTGAACCCCCAGTGAAGGAATTTTATTGATGACTCACTATGGAGCACTTACTATCTGCCAGGCTCTGGCTGAACTCTTTTTTTTTTTTTTAAGACTTATTTATTTATCCATGAGAGACAGAGAGAGAGGCAGAGACATAGGCAGAGGAAGAAGCAGGCTCCATGCAGGGAGCCCACTGTGGGACTCAATCCGGGATCCTGGGATCATGACCTGAGCCGAACCTAGGCACCCAACCGCGGAGCCACCCAGGCGTCCCTCTGGCTGACCTCTTTAGCACAGCATCTCACATAATCATCACAACTGCCTTACGCATTAGGCACTACTGTTGCCATCATTTTATTTTACATATGGAGGAAGTGAGGCTCGGAGAAGTGTGGTAACTTCCTCTGGGTCACACAGTAAGCAAGTACCAAGGTAGAGATTCTTAATTTCCCTTCATGACTAAGGCATGCCACCTCTAGAGCATCACCCAGAGATAAACATCCAGCCTCCACTTGCTTCCTAGTGCTGTGAGAGAGCTCACCACATACCAGGACATTCTTTCATTTACTCATTAAGTTAATAAATATCTATTGAGCACTACTACGTGCAGACACTCACTGTGTTTGCCATTGGGTTGAGGGAGGTGCAAGATATCTGTTCTCATGGAACTTATATTCTAGAAAGCAGGCATAGACAGAGGCCAATGAAAAGTAAAAATCCGAAGGGGCACATGCACCCCAATGTTTATAGCAGCAATGTCCACAATAGCCAAACTATGGAAAGAGCCCAGATGTCCTTCAACAGACTAGTAGATAAAGAAACTGTGGTGTATATATACAATGGAATACTACTCAGCCATCAAAAAAGGAAATCTTGTCATTTGCAATGACATGGATGGAACTAGAGGATATTATGCTAAGTGAAATAAGTCAATCAGAGAAAGACAATTATATGATCTTACTCATACATGGAATTTAAGAAACAAAACAGAGGATCATAGGGGAAAGGAGGGAAAAATAATATGAAATCAGAGAGGGAGACAAACCAGAACAAACTCTTTTTTTGAAAAATATTTTATTTATTTATTTATTCATGAGAGAGAAAGAGGCAGAGAGGTAGGCAGAGGGAGAAGCAGGCTCCCTACTGGGAGCCTGATGTAGAACTCAATCCCAGGGGATCACGCCCTGTACCAAAGGCAGATGCTCAACCACTGAGCCACCCTGGTACCTCAAAAAACTCTTAATTATAGAAAACAAACTGAGAGTCACTGGAGGGGGAGGATGGGGGATGGGATAACTGGGTGATGGGTATTAAAGAGGGCACGTGATGTGATGAGCACTGGGTGTTATATATGACCAATGAATCACCAAATTCTACTTCTGAAACTAATAATACACTATATGGTTATTACTTGGATTTAAATAAAATTTTTAAAAAATTTTAAAAATATTTTATTTATTTATGATAGACACAGAGAGAGAGGCAGAGACACAGGCAGAGGGAGAAGCAGGCTCCATGCCGGGAGCCTGACGCAGGACTCGATCCCAGGACCCCAGGATTGCGCCCTGGGCCAAAGGCAGGCGCTAAACTGCTGAGCCAACCAGGGATCCCCTTAAAAAACATTTTAATGGCAGTGGTAAATTCTAGGCAGAGTTAAAATAGACCAGGCAGTCCTGGTGGCTCAGCGGTTTAGCGCCGCCTTCAGCCCAGGGAGTGATCCTGGAGACCCAGGATTGAGTCCCATGTCGAGCTCCCTGCATGGAGCCTGTTTCTCCCTCTGCCTGTCTCTCTCTCTCTCTCTCTCTGTGTCTCTCATGAATGAATGAATAAATAAAATCTTTAAGAAAAAAAAGAATTAAAATAGACCAATGAAACAGAAGGACAGGGTAGCATGTTTAGATGGAGTGGGCTGGGAAGACCTCATTGAAGAGATCATATTTTAGCTGAAACGTAAATGACAAGAGAAAGCTAGACTGGAGCTGAGGAAAAGCATTCCAGGCAGAGGGAACAGCAAGTGCAAAGGCCATGAGGCAGGAATGAGTGGCGTGTGTTTGATGCACAAAGGTGCAGCCTCTGCCTACAGGGCCGGCTGGGTAGTGCTGGGGAGATGGCTCCCCAAGCTGGAATTCGGGCTGGGAAATGGTTTCCTTGTGGAAAGAGCACTTTTTAGGGACTCAGAGGACAAAATTTGAGTCTGTGTGACCTTGGATGGGTACCTCTCCCTCTCTGGGCCTCTGTTTGCCTATCCACAGTCTGACATAGTTGGTATTTGCTAAGAGCTTCCCAGGCCTGAGATGCAAGCCCATGCCATCCCTTCAAGGTCCTGGACCCACACAGGATTCTGGGAGGCAGGCCACAGGACTGGGGAAGCCACAGTTGCCCCCCACCCACAATGCCTCTGCTCCTAGGAATGGAAGCAGAGATGCAGGAAGGGCTTCAGCCCTTATGTTAGCAATGGTCCCATTTCCTGCAGGCCCTGTTCCTGAGGAACATTCCCCCAGGGTTGTCAGTCCTGTCCCACTTTCCTTAACAACCTTGAACTGAAACAAAACTGGTGGGAGATTTTGCCTCTACCCCATGAGTAACTTCAGGCAGGCCCTTCACCCTCTGGGCCTCAGTGTCCCCAGCTCTGACCTTCCTGATGCCCAAGCTATCTCAGTGGGCCTAAAGGCTGCCACAGGGTTGCCATGGTGGCAGGCTACAGGCTCCTGCTCCCGGCATCTGCGGGAGTTGCAGTAGCCACTATGCAGGTGAATGGTGCCTCGATGGGGCCCTTTATTGCGAGAGTCCGCAAAGGAGACCTGTGGAGGGAATGTGTTGTATGTGCTTTACCCACAGGAGCAGGCCGGGTTGGGTTGTGAGTCTGGTTAACGCCTCTGTGCTTTAGGCCTGTTGCCCGTTGACAGGATTTTTTGTTTAATTGGAGGCATAAGAAAACAATAACATCTGTTGGCACGAGGAAAGCTGCAGGAGCCCAGTGAGGAGAGTTCCAAAGGAGGTGTGCGTGTGGAGGGGGAGAGAGGATCTCAAGTCTGAGCTCTGCCACAAGAGCTGGGTGACCCTGGGCAAGTCAAGTCACCATGGCCTCAGTTTTGCCATCTGGAAATGAGAGGTTGGACTATAGCTGGCCCAAAAAGCACCTGTATCAGGATTCCCCAGGGAGCCTATTTAATTCAGATTCCCAGTTCTGTCCAGCTCCACTGACCCGGAATCTCCTGGAGGAAGAAGCCCGTAAACACACCACAACCTGAGTGTGACTTGGCAGGTCCTGCATCATGGAGTGAGAATTGGCACTGTGGTTTCCAAGTGTCAGCACAGGGTCTGGTACATGGGAATTGTTAGCTATTCTCATGAGCTGAAAGTCAAAGGGATTTTGACCAGAATGTTAATGGGTAATATATAATTCTAGTGATTTCAATTTTTTCTTTTTTACCGTCGACTTTTTACAGTGGACATGTATAGCGGTGTAACTGACAAATATAATTATGGGAGAAATTGAGATGACTCTACAATGTGGATGTAGTCTTTTTGGTAGGTGCACACGTAATTATATTTAAATTTTGTTCTTAACTATATGACTTTCAGGTTATGACAGTAGTGCAGGCTTACTAAAATAAGTAAAACAACAGAACGCAAATGTGTGCATGTGACAGGTTGTTATCCAAATCCTCCCTGCCTCTACCCCCAAGGGTTAACAGCCCACTGGGGATAATTCCACACTGTTCCTCTTGCTCACACAGACTGACACCCTGGCGTATGGTCCGTTTGGGATTTTTCGTTGTTGTTGCTTTTACTAAAATCAAATCATCTCATACACCACCCTGCAATTTATTGTTCTCTCTTGAAATATATCACAGACATTTCTAGGACAGAAAACTAGTTCTATCTTATTTCTTTTAAGATTTGCTCAATAAATATTTAATTTTCTTTCTTGCCTCTACAAAGAGAAATAAATGAAAATAATAGCTACTTTTAAAACTTCAGGGTTCCAATTTTGAGCTTTGAGCTGGACCATTCCATACCCATCCCTCTTCAACACACATCGCCTCACACATATGCACATAGTGTGTGCACATACACAGATATGCACCTGGGTGTACACATGGGTGTACACACATCCCGTCTTTCCTCTCTCTGCATTGTTGGTGAACATGAAATCTCACCCTTTCAAGAGGAGGGAATGGGTCTTAGTCACCTGGGCTGGACTCACACTATGAAGTCAGACCATCCTTCCGAATTAGCATTGAAAACCAGTAACAGCCAAAGCCAGAAGGAGCCCCAGATCCTACCCAATTCTCAGGCTTTGGAAATGGGTTCTGCTGGTTTGGGGGGAGAGCAACTTTTGCTTTTACCCAACCACCCACCAAAACCTTCAACCCAGAGTTGCAAACTGAGGCCACATCTGCTACAGATGGGTTTAGTTTGGCCCAATCAGCACATGGCTTCAGCTCATGTTATGATTGGGGTCCTGGGATCAAGTCCTACTTAGGGCTCCTTGATCAGCAAAGAGTCTGCTTCTCCCTCTGCCCTCCCCCCACTTGTGCTGTCTCTTTCTGTCTGATAAAAATATTTTTTAAAATGTGTTTTAAGTTAAAACATTTTAAAATTGGGAAATTTCATATAATAGCCCAGATTCCTGCTTTTCCTGAAAATTCCAGGATTTGGCCACTCTGGGCCCAAATTCTCAAATGGCACGGCCAGCCGGCACTGAGCACTGCTGCCCCCTTAAGAGAGGGCACTGCCCTCCAGCACAGCCCCACCTGGTCTGCTCAGCTCAGCTGGTGTCTGCTGGCCCATAACACAGTGTAAGCCCTTGGAGGGTTGCCTCACAGATGCACCTGCAGTAAGGACAGAGCGCCCAGAAGAACACTGGGATCCCAAGAAACCGTCCTTGCCAGGGGCCTCCTTTGGCCCTTCATTGGCTGAAATATGTCCCATCACCCCGTATGCTGGGAAGTGACAACACCACAATACTAACAGCTACTATTTATTGAGTGCTCACTACGTGCTGGGCAACCGAGCTTAACACGTCCCTTTCAGGACCTCCTTTGACCCAACAGTCCTGTCCACGCATTATGGTCTCCACCAACCTGATGAAGAAACCTAGGCTCTGAGAGCTTAGGTAACTTGCCCAATTAACACCATTAGGGGTGGTGGAGCTTGGATTGCAACCTAGCTCCAGAGCAGGAAGGAGTACTTAGCTGGTGAGCTGCCCTGCTAGGAAGAGCAATGTGATTGGCTCATTTGCATTCAAACCTAACTTAGAGGGAGTATCCCAGGGCTGTGGGCCACCTCAGCTTGCCCTCCCCAGTGGAGATAACAGAGTGGTGAAGAGCAGACCTCCAGTGTTAGACAGACCTGAGCTCAGAACCCAACTTTGGTAATACCATGTACTAGCTGTGGAACCTAAGGCAAGTGACTAAACTTTGAGTCTCAGCTTCCTTGTCTGTGACCTGGGAAGGATGTTAACACCTGGCGCTGAGGGTTATTGGAGAGCTGAGCTCATGCATTTAAATGTTCTATGTATAGAGTTCTATGTCAGTGGCAGACATAAGAGAGTCTAGCTAAAAAGTGAACCAGAAAAAGGGATAGAATGACATGGAATACTCAGAATCCAAAGAAAAACTGAAGAACCAGGAAATGAGATAGCAGGAATAAAAGACAACTTTGCCAGGGAGTCACCAATGGAGCAGTAGGGTTCCAGCCTCTTTTCTCCCCATCCAGAGAATTCTCCCCATTCAGAGTCCTGGGAGCCTTGCTGCCCTGGGTCCTGCTCCTACCTGGGTTATGTCAGGTTCCCTGGAAGCAGAGCTTGAGACCAGGATTCCTGCATGACTTGTCTGCTGAGGTGGTGCTGGCAGAAAGAACTGGCAGGCAGCAGGACTGGTGAGGGAAGAAGCTGGTCAAAGATGGTGGTTTCAGGAGAAGTCTAGTCCCTGTCTGATCCCACTGGCAAGCTAGAGCGTGGTTAGTACCATAGTCTGTCCACACTTGAGGCCCTGGGGTTGGGTTTACCCTCCAGGAGGCAGTCATTGACCGCAGGCCAACCCCAAGGGGAGAAGCACATCCTCTCAGGTAGCTCCAGGTAATTCACCTGGGGTAATTGTCCAGAGAATGAGGCAGCTAAGAGCCATTAGCATTCAGTATTTGCATCAGGGGGAGGGTTTGCTAGCCCAGGAAGGGAGTCTGGGCAGGGCACCCAGAACATTATTCAATGTCCCAACAGCCCACACACAAGGAGGGAGAGGGGATTACCTGAAGAGAAATCAGGGCACTGTTTGCAGAAGAACTGGATACAGAAAGCTAGGGAGGGAAAAAAAAAAAAAAAAAAGCAAATATTCACTACAAATGATCAGCCCTGAGCCTGCCTTGTGTATAGTAAGCATCAAATTAATAGTGGCTGTTATTATAAGTGTAACAGGATATTAACATGGAAGTGGCAGCGAGAGGCCCAATAAAATAGATGCCACATTCCAGAGTAAGGTATAAGACCATGGTAGACAAGACCATGTTCTCAATCCCTCATTGTGGGTAGTTTTCAAGGACTGGAAGTAGTTGAGGATAGCGGGGAGGGCAGTTTTTGCAGGGCTGGTGGTGCTCCCTGAGTCCTCCCTGGCCTCAAAAAAGAGTGATGGAGGATGCCTCCCCCGTCTAGCCCACATCAGAGCGGTGGTACTATGAGTAACTACTCATAGGGCTCAAAATATGTCTCCTTCATTTCAGTGGACACAACACCTGCCCTCTGACTGCCCTCTGGCCATCCCACCGAATGGGCCACCTTAGTGCTGGCCAACTGCTTTGACAGTGGAATGGAGGGGTGGTGGCTGTACTGGGAAGCTAGCTCTCAGAGTGGATGGGAGCAAGAGCTGTGCAGTTTGGTGGACTCACATGGGACCTCTAGAGAGAATGCCAGGAAGCTTATCTCAGGGTCTGTCCAAAGGGGGTTCCTGGAGGAGGGCAAGCTGAAAGGAGCTGGAGGGCCTGCTGGATGCCCAGGGGCTGAGGAAGGAGAAAGCTGCCTGCAAACACAGAGACAGATCCGCCTTGCAAAGTTCCTGCAGGTAAAGAGCTCCAGGGAGGGCAAAGCAAGCCACGGAAAGGCCCCCTGACCATGTCTACCCTACCTGCCTGCCTGGTCTAGAGCGCCCCCCATGCGGGGCCACCGCAACAGGGTAGCAACTCTCTTCCTCCAGGCTCCAGCCCTGGAGGGTCGGAAATCAAGCTTAGCAAATTCTGCTGGGAGGGGAGATGCACAAGGCAGGAGAGAAAGGGGGAAGCCAAATAAGCTTCCTCCTTGATTACAGGATTCACCTGACCTTCCACTCACACAGGCTGGGGCTGGGGGCTGCGGGGAGAAGGCAGGCTTCCAGCCCAGTGTGCAGATGTGGTGGTCTGGGTGGGAAACTGAGCTGAGAGGATATTTAGTGACTGGAAGGGGCTGTAGGACTTTTTGCTTCCTAAAGGGACTAGAAAACTCATGGCTCTGCCCCAGTTTTCATACAGGGGCAGGATAAGTAGCCCTACAGAACAAATGAAAAGGGTCAGAGGGAGCAAAAAACAAATTCTTTCTGTTTCAGAGCCTATGTGTTATGAGTGTTCCAATAAAGGCCACTCGAGGGAAGGCATTGGAAATGACATTTCAAATATGTGACCTCCTCAGACTGGGGCCTGAATATTAGGCCTGAGGGTCTCTTAGGAAAACCCAGACCCGTTATTTTGGGATTTGGTGAGCTGAGCCCAAGGTTACCCTGAGTTATGATTCTTGGGTTCCACAGCCCCAAATCTGCATCATGCCATCTCCGAAGGGTCAAGTACTTCTGACACATGTCACACCCCTCAAGTGAGAGAAGGGAGTGTCTGAGGAGGCAGATGATGTAGCCAAGGTCTCCAGGCTGGGTGGAAGAGGCTTTCTGGCTCCATAGGCTCCTGACCCTGGACTCTCAAATTCTGGCCACAACGTGATGGCTTCTGGTGGTGCTGCCCTGACATAACAGGCTGTAAGTGAGGTGTGTGGGCTATGGAAGCTGGGGCATGACACACAGGGCTTCCAGGAATGGATGCAAAGTGTGCATAAATAAAGAAAGAAGCCAAGGGAATTATCTTCCAGGCCTTGTTCTGGAACCAGTGAGCTTTTCAGAACTAAAAAGGCCTTAAGGACCATTCAGTACCCCCAACACATTTTACAGACAGAGAAACTAAGGCTCATGTATGAACAGAGACTTCCAGGAGCTCAGTCTGGGCTCCAGCATGACTACATTTGAGCCCTATACCTTCCTCTGGAGGGCTCAAGGAGGAGATGCATCAGGATGAAGGGAGAAACTCCAGCCAAGGCACCAAGAAGGAACAGTTAGGGTACAACGGGGATGGGAGGGTGGTGGAAATAGGACTTGTTCATTTGGGTTTAACAACAAGGTGTGTGAGGGGACACAGGCAGACAGGCTCTAAGGAAGGATGTGGACAGGGGCCGGAGAAGGTTGGCTTTCCACGCTGGAGAGTCCTTACAAACACCCTGTGGGCAAAGGAAAGTACTCAGAGGCAGCTGGGTAAGCAAGAGACATAATACGAATAGCAGGTATTTGATGAGTGTTTCCTATATGCTAGGCACTGTTCTAAGCATATTAACATGTATTAGCTCAATTAATCTTCACTCGACCCTGTCAGGGAGGTACTGATACTAAACACCCAGAGGCTGTGGCACAGAAGTTAAGCCACTTATCCAAAGTTACACCCTGGTTGGAGTCAGGATTCCAACCCTAAAAGTCTGATTCCAGACCCCACTAAAACTGGCCTCATGGGCTACGGAGGTTTTAGGAAGAGCACCTGGAGTGTCAGAGACAGACTGGGGGAATGAGTTCAGTTAGATGCATGTGGAGTCCAACCTTCGAGAAAAGGCAGAAGTACAGGGTCTGTGCAGACCACACAGAGTTTGCCAGAATTTCCAGGATCAGGAGAATCACAGAACAGAACAGGAGATCCAGAGGTCAGCTGGTTTAACCTTGTATTTGCAGGTGGGAACACAGACTCAAAGAGGCAGGGAGACTTGGCATGCAGCTTGCTGCCTAGGCTTGCACCCAGACGTCTTGACTCCAATGATGGAGATGGATTTTTTTTAAAGATTTTATTTATTTATTCATAGACACAGAGAGAGAGGCAGAGACACAGACAGAGGGAGAAGCAGGCTCCATGCAGGGAGCCCAATGTGGGACTCGATCCTGGGTCACCAGGATCACACCCCAGGCTGCAGGCGGTGCCAAACCGCTGCTCCACCGGGGCTGCCCCTGGAGATGGATTTTAAAAGATGTGAACTATCAGGGCACCTGGGTGACTCGGTCAGTTAAGTGTCTCCCTTTGGCTTGGGTCATGATCCCAGGGTCCTGGGATCCAGCCTCACGTTGGGTTCCCTGCTCAGCAGGGAGCCTGCTTCTCCCTCTCCTCCCTGCTCATTCTCTCTCTCTTGCTCTGTCTCTCTGTCTCTCTCTCTCAAATAAATAAATAAATAAAATAAATAAATAAATAAATAAATAAATAAATAAATAAATAAGTAAATCTAAAAAAAAGATATGAACTATCAAATTTAAAAGGCAGGAACTAGACTTTCTGGAACAATGTGATATTCTGTAAGAAAAGCTTTTTTTAATGGGCATGTCCTTTGATACTTTTTAGGACTTTGTCATAAGGAATATACATGCAAAAACATATGTCACAGAATGTTTCATTAAACATAATTCTAGTTATTTTTTAAAAGATTTTATTTACTTATTCATGAGAGACACAGAGAGAGAGAGGCAGAGACACAGGCAGAGGGAGAAGCAGGCTCCATGCAGGAAGCCTGATGTGGGACTGGATCCCAGGTCTCCAGGATCAGGCCCTGGGCTGAAGGCGGCGCTAAACCACTGAGCCACCCAGGCTGCCCAATAGTTCTAGTTATTATAAAAATTCCCCAAACTGAGGAATTGGTTAAGTGAATGATGATAGATCTACCCGAACACTATGCAATCTTAAAGAACAATCATGTTGTAATTCAGGAGTTCTTAACCTGGGATACATGATTGGGTTTCAGGAGACTGTGAACTTCCTAAAATTGTGGGTATGATAGGAGAATGTGGATTTTTCTGGGAAGTGGATCCATAGCTTGCTTAAAATTTTCAAAGGGATCTGTGACCAAATAGGCAAAAACCTAATATTATGGAAGAATATTGATAAAACCTCTTATTTAAAATGTAGAGGGGCACCTGAGTGGCTCAGTGGTTGAGCATCTGCCTTTGACTCAGGTCATGATCCCAGGGTCCTGGGGTCAAGTCCCATATCAGGCTCCGTGGTGGGGGGGCTACTTCTCCCTCTGCCCATGTCTCTGCCTCTCTCTCTGTTTCTCATATGAATAAATAAATAAAATCTTTTAAAAAATAAATAAAATGTAGATAAAAGAGTATCAACAATTACCTACAGCCAGTCTTGTTTTATTTCCACGGCCGCTCAAGTCCCCATCTTGTATTATTTTGAAGGGAACCTCAGACATCATTGGACTCAGAAATGGCTCATCTCTAGAAGGATTGTTTAAAAAAAGGATAGGCACAATGTCATTGTCACACTTAAAAAAGCTAATGACAATTCTTTATTATCATCCAATATCCAGGTAATATAAAAAAGTAAATGATTTTCATTGACCAGAAAATAAAAAGTAAAAATAAAAAATAAAACTCACAATCCATCACTAAGGGAGAAAAGCGAAATGGGATAGATTATGACCCCATTTTGAAAACCATTCACATCATAATGGTGACAGTTATTTGAGGGAGGTAGTATGATCGGTGTTTAATTCTCTTTCCCAAATTCTCTGTATTACTTTTTGAGTTAAAAAATATGCAAAAAGAAGAATGAAAAGGTAGATTTCTTTTAAAATTCCAAATCTTCTGATTCAGCATTTAAGTTTCAAGAGTTTATCCTGCTGCATCTTGAGATGGAGAGGACCCAGACAACAGGGAAGTTCAGGGTCTTAGCCACAATCATGAGGGAGGGGAGGCTTTGAAGGGGATAGGAGGGTCTGACTGACTTTCCCAGCCTCTTGAGAGGAAATGTAGAAGCAGAGGTTCTGGAACATCTCTCAAACTCTGGTCCCTGATGTCCTGCCACCTCCACCCTCTTACCTTCCCACCTTTATCAAGCCTCACACGTTTGGGGCACTTTGCTGCTGGAGTTGACAGACCAAACGAAACAGAGGCGGGCAGCAGATAACCAGAGCCCTTTCTGGCCACACATAGGCCTGTTGGCTTGTCGGGCCTGGAAGAGAAGGCGTCTTGTTTCCCCAACACATTCCAGAGTCATGTCCCCCAGGCTGCTTGGCCTCCTGGCCAGATCCCTGTCCAGCCACTCCGGCCTTCCATGGTTGGGACAAAAAGGGAATGAAAGGCCTGACATTGTGAGGCTACTTTTTCCAAAGGCACAAGTCTCGGTTTTGCTGTGTGACCTTGGACAAGTCCCTCCCATCTCTGGACCCATGTTTCCGCAGCTGGACAGGAAGAAAGATAATTTCTAAAAGGTTCATTCCCCCCCTCCAGCCACCCAACTCTTTTGGCCAGAGTTCCTACATTTATCAGAAATGGGAAGTAGATCCACCACACCTCTAAATGTCAGCCTGGAATTTCATGGCTGCTTCCAGCTATAGTGTGAGGGCAGGTTGCTAAAACTTTTTTTTGGCAAAGATAGACACCACAGCCCAAGACCCAGAACACACATATATTTTTTTCTTTTTTAAGATTTTATTTATTTATTCATGAGAGACAGAGAGAGAGACACAGGCAGAGGGAGAAGCAGGCTCTATGCAGGGAGCCCGATGTGGGACTCCATGTGGGACTCGATCCGGGGACTCCAGGATTATGCCCTGGGCCGAAGGCAGGTGCTAAAGCACTGAGCCACTCAGGGATCCCCACATATACTTGATATAAAAGTTCCATGTGGAAAAAAAGTTCAATGCAGGAACATTTACCTTTCCTTCATGATACACAGTCTGGATATTTTCCATTCTTTCTTTTCTTTTTTTAAAAGATTTTATTTATTTATTCATGTGAGACACACAGAGAGGCAGAGACATAGGCAGAGGGAGAAGCAGGCTTCCCATGGGGAGCCTGAGGCGGGAACTTAATTCCAGGTCCCCAGGATCACGGCCTGAGCCAAAGGCAGATGCTCAACCACTGAGCCACCCAGGTGCCCCTGATGATTTTCCATTCTATTCTGCTTCTTCTTCTTTTTTTTTTTTTTTCTATTCTGCTTCTTATTTTCAATCTCTGATTGCAATCTATTAAGATGTTTTCCCAATCAAGGAAATAGGCATCATTTCCACATTGAAAAAACACTGATTCATGCAGCTATGCCCTCATTTCTGATAAGGTGGTAGGAACCCAGACAAACACAAATGAATTTTCTCTCGGTTTTTCAAATGGATTCTGTATTCACTGCACTTCCCAGATTTTATTGTGCCTACGAATCCCTCTGGAATGTTTTTAAAATGCAGATTCTGACTCAGTGGGTCTAAGGTGCAGCTAAGATTCTGCATTTCTAATTAGCCTCCTAGGTGATTCCAAGCAAAGCAGGTTAACGACAGGTATCTCTGACATCAGTTCACTGGTTCCATGTCATTCTTACCAATGGACAATTTTTCTCCTCCTCAGGACAGTTTCCCTTCCTCTCTACTTTCTTCTCTTTTCTATCCTAACATAAATGTGTTTGGAGAATCCATGGGTTCAAATCACATCTCCGTCTCTTACTAACTGGGGAAGCTTGGACAAGTTACTTAAATGTTCTGTACCTTGGTTTCTTTACCTGCAAAGCGAGGATAATTACCGTATTTTTCTGATAAAGTACTTTTGAGATGAATGAGAAAATCCATGTAACATTCTTAATACAATACCCACCACATTATGAATACCAAATAAACATTATGGTTGTGGTCATTATTATTTTTATTGCCCAAGTTACCTTGGTGCCTTTCTTATTGACTGTCTCCTCCCATAGGAATTATGTTTTATTTTATATGTTTAGTTTGAAGTATGAATTTATTTTTAATCATAGAATTATAGTCGTTGAGCATCTACCTTTAGCTCAGGTCATGATCATTATGATCCTGGGGTCCTGGGATGGAGCCCCACTTGGGCTCCCTGCTCAGCGGGGAGTCTGCATCTCCCTCTCCCTCTGCTTGTGCTCTCTTGCTCTCTTTCTCAAATAAAAACATAAAATATTTTTTAAAAAAATCATAGAATTATAACTATACATTACAGTAAGTTTGAAAAGTAGAGGAAAACCAAATTATATTATCCATAATTACAACAATTCCATCAACAATGATTGTTTTGGGATGTCTTCTTGCATATGTCTATTTGATGGTTCTCGTTTCTAGTTGAATGCAACTTTCTCTTTTATAAAACCTAGTGAAATCTCTCACTTGCATTTGGATGTGGATTCATGTTATTTGTTTTGTCTTAAAAATAAAGCCTTTCTTATTTTGAAGGGGGAAAAAAGCCCATGCATTTAATTTTGTGTCCTGCCTTTTTTTTTCTTTACTTCTTATATTATATTCACTTTTTCCCCTAGAAATTCATTCTAAAAGTATAAATGGGAGTGTTGCCAAGTATGATGAGTATGGCCTATAGAATCAAATCATTCCAACACACTCGGCTGGAGTTTGACTCCTGTGCTAGTTCTGGCGGTGGACACATGACTTAAGAGCTTACAAGATGCATAGATCTTTGGGACTTAATGGGCCCAGGGGAGGATCTGGGGCTTGGGATCACATAATGAGGGGGGGCAGAGCTGAGATCAGAAAACATGGCCTATCTTACAAAGAGTAGCAAGGGACTTAATTAAGGTACAGAATCTATTTTACTTCCATTTTACTAATTTAAGTGAGACTTTATTTTAAAAATTCCATATGCCAGCTCTCTTCCTAAAAAATTGTTCCTTCAACCACATGTTGCTGAGCATCAATTGAATGATGGGGCTGTACCATATGAATAATTTCTAGGTGATCAGAGTGCCAGAGGCATTTCCTCAGGATTGTCTATATTAAGCAAGTTACCATTCATTCAGTGAACAAATATTTAGTTAGTTTGTGATTTCTATGTCTAGGTACTCTGCTAAGTGCTGGGGATACATCAGTGAATACAAGAGATTCGACTCCTCTCCTAATGGGGTTTATAACCTCATTATGATGAATTATCTGTTTAGATGCAACTACTATTAAAACTGATGAACACAAACTCTATCAGGAAGGATTCTTAGTATATGGCATTTAAGGGGGAGGAAGTAAAACAAAGTTGCATTGCTCAGGTGGCAGGTTCATATTTAATTGTTGTTAGAATATCTTTTGAGAAATAAAAATATTTTCAGAATATTAACTATCCTGCTTCCACCCCCAACACACACATGATTATAGTGATTAAAGGAAGGACTTTGGGGTCAATGGAGACCTGGACTTGAATCCTACTTCTCCATTGTCCTAGCTGAGTGACCTTGGGCCTATCTCCATATCTATAGTATAGAGTTAACAACAGCCTTGCTGCAAGGATTAAATGAGAGATGTGTGTAAAGCACATGACATACAGTGAGAGCTTAATGCAGCTGTGGGGGGTGGGTTGGGGGGGTGGTTAGTGTACTATGACAGGGGAGGGGTCTGCCTCATGGTTTCAGGAAAGAATTGTATGCTTTTGAACTGCAAACAGCCCACTATCCTGTTTCTTGGGCTGGCTGTGCAGTTTTGCTGGAGTCTTCAAAAATACACTCTGATTGTTCTGTTTGGTACAAGGTGGGGACCGCTTGACTCACTTCCAGCCCACAGTGGTAGCTGGGCTGCCTTGGGCAGGAACAGCCCTAAACTAATATCAGACAGAGCAAGCAGAAAGCTGTCAGATCAAGTGACAAGACACGGGAGAAAAAGCATATACATGCTTAAATGTCAAGAGTCCCAGTGACAAATATATCTGAGTTGATGCAATTACACTTTCTCCCCTAGAGCAGAAAATGAAAAATAGAATGTTAGGGATGATCTCTAAAGTGACTTTAGAGATCATCTAAGCCACAGCTTTATTTAATCAATTATTTCTTTCAGGGAATATTTTTTTGGAGGTGTGCACGTGTGCTGGGTGCCAAGGTAGGACAGGTAGACAAGAGGCTTGTCTCTTTTTGGAACCTGTAGGATTCAGTGGAGAAGCTACAGCCCAGGGAGTTGGAATAGCTGGTTAGGATCAAGGCAATTGCCATTTCTTCCTATATTTTTTGATTTTTTCTAAATTTCCACAATGTACATGTATCCCATTTAATTGTGCATATATATTGACTTTGCTAGAGTCACACAGCTGACAGTATATTTGTCGGTAAGTAGGTTACTCTCAAGCGCTGGCCGTATTCATACACGTTGTCTTCTCCAAGCATGATTCTTGCATCAGAATGAAAATGCACATCCCGTGCCCACCCCAATTTTACAAGATTCCCTGCCTTGGAAACATGCTCAACCAGGGGATTTCGAGGGTGTGCTTCTCAACTTCGAGAAGCAATGCCAATGAAAACTAATCACCAGGTGATCACCAGGTAGCAAAGAAAGCAGAAATGATTTTTTAAAAAATTGGTCCTAGAAATTTAAATTAATGAACTAAATTCATGAAAACTAACCCATTTATCTTCTATTGGAATAAAGTCAACTCCTTTTTTTTCTCTCTAGTGCCACAACTAATTGCATACATTATGTGTTTTTAACAGGTGCTATAAATCAGTGTGCCCTTGGGCATAGGGCAGTCGGGGGGGGGGGGTGAGAAAGAGGGGGCATCCCCCATCTGACAACAGGGCACACTAAACAAGTGGCACATGGCCTTAGAGTGAACAGCCCAAGCTCTCATTGCTGTGCTTCCCTCCAGCACCAGCACCCTGCTTGCCTCTGGTTGCATAACAGCTTTTTCCGGGCCCTACAAATCACAGCCCTGTCCCAGATCTGGAGCAGGCGCCCTTTACACTGCCCAGCCCCACAGCCTTCGGCATTTGTAACCTCTCTCTTTTCCAGGTTATCATCATCTGTCAGATCTGAAGTTAAACAACAAGAAACATGTCAGGTGAGTGGCTGGGAGAGACACTTGGCTGTTTATGAGAAATATTCCATTACAATCTGACGCAAAATGTTAGGATGCATCTGCCAGCAAGCACCCAGGCTGAGAAAGTTCCCTTTCTCCGCAAGCAAGCTGATTAGTGTGTGGTTCCAATCCATGTTTATCCTCTCTGGCTCCATGGCAAAGGCCCTCGGAAAAACCTGGCTGGGTTGACTCCTGGTTGCCTGGTACAGTCAGATTCATTCAATTAGGATACCCAGTTCGAGACATAATGGGTTTTGGCGAGCTCAATAGACTGATTGGTTTTTATACACATGCACAGAAAGATTTGATTTCCTCTGTGGAATTTATGGCAGGGGAGAGGAGGTAATTAAATTAATTTCTGCTCTGGTTTCCAGGCTTTCCTTTCTGTTCTCTCTTTCCCTGCCACCTTTGCCGTTCTTTTTAAAATAGACTTTCAGAGGGCCTTGCTTGCATGGACAAAAATGAATTTAATAACTACCATCAGTCGGTTTGAGTTTGGGGGGTGAGTTCCACTGTGACGTCTTGTTCTTGGCTCCACGCTCCGAGTGGTGTTGGGAAGATAACAGGGACAATCTTGTGCCAGGTGGTGTGTGTAGGTGAGGTGACGGGGTGTTTGGGGTTGTTCGTGTGGCCAGGGAGTGATGTTCACACTGGGAAGAGGTGGTTGAAATCGGCTTTCTGGAAGGGAGCTGGCTTTCACACTTCAAAATGAATGCGCTTCCCCTTTCTCCAGTCGCCAGGTATGCCTTTTTTTCTGATTTCTGCTTTTCACACCATTCACTTGTCTGTTCAGCTCCCCGCTCTATCACCACGTTCTGCTGCAGCGAGGGGAGCCATTGGGCAGAAAGACTCAGGCACTGGGTGAGGTGCTGTGTTCCTGCCCACCCCTTCTCCTACCCGAAGCCAAGACCCTTTTATCAGCCTCTGACTTTTTCAGTAAGGACTTCTCTGGTTAAACTAAAGACAAAGAAGACCCCTGAGAGATTTAAAAATTCAATGGAAAAAGCAAAAAAACACTAAGCACTTAACTTCTCTCCCAAAGGACAGGAGAGCCTGCCAATTCCCCAGCAACGCCAGAGCTAAGCATTTTCCCAGTGTCAACATTAAATCCCTTTTTTGTGTTTCTCTCTTAAAGTGTGTTTACAATTGACCATTATGTGAAAGATGACGGATGTAGCCTGGCCCCTTTTAAAATAATAAGACTAATAATGATGCAGTTTCTTGCCCATAGACTCAGTTTCCGAATCTGAAGAAGGCAAGAGTTGAGGAAGCCAGAATATTCACCGGTAAGTGTAGCCAGCCATTGATCCATCCCTCCCAACCCAGTTGCTCAAATGTTTGGGCTCCTGTGGACTTCTCCATCAGATAAGCACAGATTTCTCAAGATTAATACTTTGGCCTCCTGGCAACTTTAGAAGTCAGTATCTTGCCCCAATCCTCTCCGCAGCTGGAGGAAGTATGGACCCCATGGCCCATTCCATTTTAGGTTGGGAGAACTGAGACCCAAGGAAGGAGGAGCCGCCCCTCTTGTACCCTCAGTCCCAAATTTTAAGGCTGGGCAATAGAAGAGCAACTCCTTGTCCCCTAACCGTTTCCACCCATTCTATCTCCCACCAGTTCTTCATCTTCCAGAACAGACTAGGTTGACCTGACTGGGTTTTTTCTACTGAAATCGATTTTATTTCTTTAAACTAAACGCTACTGAGTATAGATCACTCCTGCCAGGTTGTGGCTGAGGATTCAGGCTTGCGGTGGAATCCATAGGTTGGCAAGAGTTACTGAATAACCTCAGATTCCCGCACTACCTTGCCACCATTCTTGCGCAGAGCTGCATTGCTCCAGTGCGCACAAAGTTTGGAGTAAATCCCCAAACTCCTCTCTCTGAGATAGCTGTGCTTAGACAAACAAACTTAGAGCTGAGAGCTTGCCCCCGTTCTGTGGGGTGGGGACGCTGGCAGAGAAGTGCATGATCCCTAGAAAGAAAGACAAAAGACAGAGAGACATGGCTCAGCCTTGCATTTCTCGAAAAAGCAGACTTGCTCATGAAGGCCCTGTGCATCTGAGCTCTGATTGGATTACAGGACTTCCCAGCCTATGGGGCTGGTGGCATCAGTCCTTGGGGACATGGTCCCAGCTCCAGCCTTTTCCCAGTCCTGAGCCAGGGTAGACTAGCTAGCTGCAGGATCCAAAAGAAGGTGGAGTGGATTGATTCCCTCCTCCCAAGTCATTTACATTGGATTGAAAAAAAGAAAAAATTTCTCTGACCTGGAAAGCAACATTCAGGAGGTGAAACTGACCTTCATGACACTGACCAGAGATAAACCTCTAGTCATAGAAGGGCTTGGCACAGAATTGATCAGTTGGTTGGGGTCCAGGCAAGCGACCTGCAACCCAGCACTATGAAACTAACCAGCCAGCACTTAAGGAAAAACCCGATATGCCCAAAACAGAAGTGCACAACAGGATCCGGTTAACTGACCACCTGAAACTGATCTCTGTGAGGCCAAACAAAATTAAATTGCTCCAAAAGCAATCGGACTGGGTGGAAAGGAACCACAATGAAATCCACCTGCCTGTAAGGCACCCCTGACCAGGCGAGGGGTTGGAGCCCCAGGGCGGAGGAGGGCCCAGAGTGGACCCCAGCGGAGCCGGCCTGTGTCCCGGTGAACACAGGCTGGAGCTGCTGCGGGAGGCGGCAGGGGGATGGAGGGGGTGTGTCGGTGCTTTTAAATTTACGATCGCCGCGCGCCCCAAACGATCCCATAAATTTGGGGGCTGATTTCACCAAAACTGTGAGTTACGATTTTTCAAATAAATACATTTTCCAATCAGACGGGGTTCTGTTTAGGTTGAACGCGTCCTAAAGCAGACATCTCTCTGCGCGGAAAATACACAGAGGAGGAAACGGAGCCGGGACTAAGCTCAGACGACATAAAAACTTGTGTAAACACGTTGTCATTTAGGACTTCGGAAGGGAAAGGGAATGGGGGAGGAAGATGTTTAGTTCTCCCCGACTCCTCAGGTCCCAGCCCCGAGGGAAGACACGGAAAATTTAATATTCTTTTTCCATAAGCTTGATTTATGTTACTCATTAGACAATGGCCGCATCAGGTTTACCTTAAATAGATTTAGTATTTTTGAGGCTGTTACAAAAGTAAAGATGGACTGGGTTGTCCTCTGGCTCCCCCTCATCCCCTGGCCCCCCCACCCCCAACCCAGCACTCTCTCTCCTGCCTTCTTTCTCTCTCTTTCTCTTAGTTTTTCTTTAGGAAAGAATGTTGGGGAGGTGAACTGAAATGGATTCGCGAGGGTCTTCTATTTCTAGCTGTGCACCCCATCCTCTGGCCTTTGTTTTGCCACCTGTAAAACAAGGAGACTACACTAGGAAGCACAGGCCCTGTTGCACAAGAACATTCACACACAATGCTGTGCGCAGTTGCAGGAAGCTCGGGGATCCCCGAAGCTAAAAGGTAGAGAGAGTGGAGTATCAGCTCTTGTGGCTTGGCCTCTCTCCACTCCTCATCCCAGGGAAGGGGAGAAATAGGGGAGACGCAGGCTGCCATCAATGCCCGCCTCCCCTAGAGTTCTGGCCTCGAGCTGCTGCGCCTCTGCCACTCTGGCTGTTTGCCCTTAGGGCAGCTGCTTTCCCTCTCTGGGCCGGCTTCCCCGCTCGCTCGTCCTAACACTATGGGATCTCTCGGGAGACTCGCCCCTGCCGGCGAAGTCAAGGAGGCTTCTCACCCCACTAGCCTATAGGATAAATCGACCCGTTTTCTCTCTCCCGTGCCCTGACCGTCCCCCGGGCCCCGGGGAGCGGGTGGGGCCAGGTTGGAAAGTCCTAGGCACTCTTTAGATGCCGCACAGAAATGTTTAAGGGATTTGCGCGCTCAAGCTGCGGGGTAAATGGCCCGCGGGCTGATTTATGGCGCGTTACCGCGCGACGCGATTCCCCAAGACAGCGAGAATATTTTACACCGCGCTAATATAAACAGGCGGCCGGCCGGGTCCTTTTTATGGAGTTCCTGTAATTACCCGGGCCCTGACAGGTCCTTGATTTACGGCCCTATTTAGATAAGGGGTCCGGTGCGGGGATTGCCGGTGGCGTCAAGGTCACGGGACGCGGCGGGCGAAGATTTTGCGGTAGGCGCCGAGGCGCGGGCTCTCAGGCCTTCCAGCCCCGGGGGTGGGGGGGTGGGAGTGAGGGGACGAGTGGGGCAGGAGCAGAAGGACCCCAACCCCAAGGCCCAGGCCGAAGTCACTGCAGAGCGTCTGAGTACAGCCAGGCCACTGTACAGATGGGGAACTGAGTCCCGGAGGGGGCCGGAACTCCTCCGGATCATGCAGCGAATGAAGTGCGGGGGGAAGATATTGGGAAGGAATTCAGGTCTCTGGCAACATAACCCCACACCTGGCAAAGCTCGGTCTCCCTCGCTTCCAGCCTTATGGCAGTGGGGTTCTGTTGGGTAGGTAGTTGGGGAAAGAGGGAAAACCCAGTGCGGTCAGGAACAGGCTTGGTTGGATCAGAACACAGCACTTGAGGCAGAGACCAGTGGTCTGGACCCCCCTCCCCATCCAGGGCTATGCAGTCGCCTGGACGCCCGAAACCCCATTTCTTTTTCCCGTTGCATTAATCCCCCAACCAGAGCCACCGTTTATCCAGGTGGGCTGTTATTGTGCTAGGAGCTCCACCTGTATTACTTCAGTTAATTTTAAACTAGCACTCTGGGCGGGTGTTACTGTGTCCCAGTTTGCAGAAGAGGAAACTGAGGATCCTAAGGTTTACGCAAGGAAGGGTGACAGCGCCGGATCTCAACCCAGGCGCGCCGGAATCCGCAGCCAGTCTCTCTTAAGCTCCCCTTTACTACGCTTCCTAAACCCTCCGTGCTTGAGCTCTCGACCCCGTAAGATGGGGGAAGAGTTCTCGCCCTAGCACCTTCGGAGAGAAAAGCGCGCCTTTGAAAACGCGGCGAGGGTCAGCCCTTCGGGGGGCGCTCTCCGGGTGAGCACTGCGGGGTGCCGGGAGGGAGGCGGGGCCGGGGCGTGTGGACCCGCGCGGAGGCCCCTCCGAGTCCCCAGCTTCGTATCCTCGGTCTGGAGCCGGTCCCAGAGCGGAGCGCTAAGTCCCCGCGGAGAACAACCGGGGCGGGGGCCCTGCAACAACCCAGAGCTGGGAATTAAAACTCCAGACCGTCAGTCCTGTCCCTTTGTTCTAAAATTGGGGAAACTGAGGCTCAGAGAGGGAAAGGAACGCACACGTCTTATCTCTCAGCGCACAGGAGTTTCGGGCAAAGTCCTGGGTTGCACACCATGTAGCCTGGGGCGGAGAGGGAGACCGTACTCACTAGGTCCGCCGCACTCCAAACGCACCAGGCTGGAGTTAAAAGCACTTTGGGGTCTCCCAGAAGGCCGACGCTGGAGCCCAGGCGCCTTGCGGTCTATGCAGGCGATCTCGGTGGCGTCCATCCTGTTTGGAGGCCGCCAAACCCGAAACTCCAGAGGGTCCCCTATGGCTGCGTTCCCACTGTGGGCGCCGCTGGGCTGAAGACTCGAATGCTTGGCAGGCCGGGGTGGGGTGGGGATGGTGGCATGGTGGGTGGGGTGCAGGAAGGAGAGCAGCATTTTTGGCAACCCAGAGGACTACAGGCACCCTCCTCTTTACCCATGAGAGGCTGCCAGGCATTCTGAGGGCCCTCAAGGGACTCATCATACGGTATCAATAATGCATTTCCTACCACACTAACCCGGCCAGATAGTTTGGGGATGCATAGCGCTCTGAGTGATCTGTGTAAGGTGGGGGGAATGATTTGGATCTGTGGGTGGTGGGTGCTGGAACTGTGACTTTTTTCTAGTAATTGCCAGGATCTGTATGAGTGCTTGCCCTTCATGTGGGTGCTGTGACAGTGTGCATCCATTGCTGGACTTCATTTTCAGGACTTGTGAATGTGGCTATATACGTAAGATAGAATATATGTCAGACTATCTAAGGGCTTGCAATTTGTGTGACTGCGTGTTGTGTGCAAAGGTGAAAATGTCTATGTCTGAGCACCTGTGTGTACATAGTGGTAATTGTGGCTATGTGCCTGGGTGTGTTAGTTTCCACACTGAGAACGCACTAGATGTATGATGGAGTTTTCACCAGTTTGTGCTGTGGAGACAGTTGTGGGGAAAATAAGAAAATATAAATTTGTGAAACGGTGCACAACTGTAGGTGTAAGACTATGTGTAAAACCCTGCAGCTGTGCGATACTGATGTAGAATTCGTGTGCCTCTACCGTGTGATGGTATCTTTATGCATGCCTGCT
Organism: Canis aureus; assembly: GCF_053574225.1. Classification (NCBI taxonomy): domain Eukaryota; kingdom Metazoa; phylum Chordata; class Mammalia; order Carnivora; family Canidae; genus Canis; species Canis aureus. The sequence continues at coordinate 57,069,173 of NC_135614.1, forward strand.
TATAGGGTGGGGAGTGGCTCATAGCTGTAACATATCTGAGTCGAGATGTGTGCCCTGTGGGTGACGGAGAGATAATGTATAAAATTCTAGGAATGCATGAATATTAAAATGTGTCTCATGGGTGTAAATGTGTTAACCATGAGAATACACATACTTTTTGGCATCTGTATGAATAGATGGACTTCTGTGCATGCATATACGTACACGTGTAATCCTGAGCACCCAAGTGCTGCTGTGAGATGCTGTGGGTGTAGATCGGCAGTAATAGGGCAACCCCTGGGTGTGTGTTGAGGACGGAGGTCCCACTGCACAGGGTAATTACAACTCTCTACACACACCCTCACTCCAGAGCGCCTCCAGGCTGGGGAGGCTGGGGACCCCGTGGAGCCGGGGCTGAACCGGGCGCCGAGAGCTCCCTCCCTGGGAGCCTCCGGCTCTGCGCTCAGCCCAACCCCAGCGCTGCTGGCGCCAGGCGCCCGGGAGAGTGGCGGGTTTCCAGCCTGCCTCAGGCAGGAAACCAGGCCCTCCCTTCCCCCCACCGCCACGCACCTCTAGGGCCCACTGCCCTGCAGAGCTCCCATAAGTGCAACCTGCTCAGGACTAAGTGTCCACTTCTGTCTTGCAGTGCCCCCCCCCCATCCATTTATTCCCTTGTATGAGAGAAATACCACATCTCCACTTGCTACCAACCCCAGGGATAATCGTTCATCTCTGGGCCTCACCTTTCCTATCCCTACCAGGAGGGTTGACCTTCCTCCCTCTGCCTCTATACTACTAAGTGTGCTAGGCACATAGTGGGCAGTCAGTAAACAATGTTGAATGTGCAAAGGAATGAATTTGCCCTCCAAAAAGAGCAGTCACATATCTATTTCCTCCTCCCCCACCCTGCCCTTCACTGGGCATCGCTTTGGAGAGAAAAGCACAATCCCTCTGCTCCTCCTAGGGAAGGGGGTTGGCTGGGAAAGGTTGGTGAGGATGGAGGGACTCAGGTGTGAGGGCATCAGCTGCGAAGCTACCTCAATGGGAGAGGCACCACCACCCTGGGATTTCTGGGTCCCCGTGAGAGCCTTGGGAGAAGGCCCCTGTGGAGAGAACCAGACAGCCCCAGAGAAGCCCTAGCTGGGAGGGGGTTAGAGTGGAGGCCAGCACAGCCAGGACCTCTCTCTGCTCTGCTGGGTGTGAGATACCAGCATGGTAATTCTCTGGCTGCGCCAGCCTTGCAAATCGAGTGGAAGTTCTCGGCCCTTTTGTATGTGTTTACTACCAAACATTGATTTCTCCTGGTGTGAGCCTTGGTGCAAGCCTTGGCACTGGGGTCCTTAGACAAGTGGACATTCTCAGGCAGTGATGACCTGGGTGGAGTGACCCAATGTAGCCAAACTTTGGGCCCTCCATCTGGCCTTTGGATGGGATTAGGCGCCCAGGAGGTGAGAAGAGTGCCTCCCAGGCCCTGGAGCCCGGAACAAATCAGTAAATGCCTGTGGGCTTGGAGCCTGACTTCCTCCACCCCTCCTCCCCCACACACCAAGTCTTCTTCTCCAGCCCCTGGTCAGTCGTGGATTGCATGGATGCCTTGGGCAGAGTTGGGATGGGGCACAGCCCTAGCTGGATGGGGTTGCACAGCCCTAGCTGGATGGGGTTGATGACTAGGGGCTGGGAGTGCTTAAGGGAAACCATTAGCGGGCTGTGCTGCCTCCAGCAGGGTTCTCTGGCCTTCTGGCTCTGGCGCTGAGCGGAGTAGTAGTAGCTCAGGACTGAGAAGGGCGAGAATTCCCATTCTGAATCTTGTACAGTCTAGAAACAAGAGACCTTCTTTCTCCAGGTCTCAGTTTCCCTATCTGGAGAATCGAGGGGCGGGCTCTAGGTAAAGGCCTTCTTTTCACCGGATGATTCTGGATTCCTTTCCTTGAGTCCACAGGGAGGAGGTGGCAGCCACCGTCTAGGGTGTTGACAGGCCTGGGCCTCAAGTACGGAGCCCCCGCCTCCCCCTTAGCCGGGAAATGGGGGTGGGGAGGCGGAGGCGGGGCCGCCTCCCTGTCCCCGCAGGCGGCCTAGAGCCGTGCGGTGCCGGCTCGCTGAGCTTAAAACCCGGGACGGCCACCCCCTTTCCTCCTCCCCGCCCCCCTGCCATTGGCTCCAGGGAGAGGTTGACATCAAAGCCGTGGCCTTATATAAGCCAGACCCTGCAGGGGAGGCCGCAGAAGGGTTAACTAGGTCTGCGGCCCCGGCGTCCCAGCCCGGGACCCAACAGGCGAGAGGCCGGCGGGCGCGCCTGTCCGCAGCCTCGCCCCACACTCTCCCCAAGCCGGCGTCCAGCAGAGCGCCGCCCCACAGCCCACGGGTGGCCCGGGCAGTGTCTGGGGCGCATGGGGCGGCGCTAACCGGGCTGGCGGCGCAGGCCAGGGGCCGCTCCAACATGAACCTCGTGGGCAGCTACGCACACCATCACCACCATCACCACCATCACCACCCACACCCAACGCACCCCATGCTCCACGAACCCTTCCTCTTCGGCCCGGCGTCGCGCTGTCACCAGGAGCGGCCCTACTTCCAGAGCTGGCTGCTGAGCCCCGCGGACGCTGCCCCAGACTTCCCCGCCGGCGGGCCACCGCCCTCAGCCGCGGCGGCCACCGCAGCCTACGGGCCCGACGCCAGGCCCGGCCAGAGCCCCGGGCGGCTGGAGGCGCTCGGCGGCCGCCTGGGCCGGCGGAAAGGCTCAGGACCCAAGAAGGAGCGGAGGCGCACGGAGAGCATTAACAGCGCGTTCGCGGAGCTGCGCGAGTGCATCCCCAACGTGCCCGCCGACACCAAGCTCTCCAAGATCAAGACCCTGCGCCTGGCCACCAGCTACATCGCCTATCTGATGGACGTGCTGGCCAAGGACGCACAGGCCGGCGACCCCGAAGCCTTCAAGGCCGAACTCAAGAAGGCGGATGGCGGCCGCGAGAGCAAGCGGAAAAGGGAGCTGGTAAGTCGGGGGCCCGTGGGCTCCGGCTAAGGGCCCGGCTTGGTGAGCCCCCGCAGGCCCGGGGCACGGTGGAAGGAGTCTGCATCGCTGTGCGAGCGCTTTTGAGAGGCTGCGGGGAATTCTGAGGCTGTAGTATGGGATCGTGTGCGCGGCGGGGGCAGCTTCGTATTTGAATTCATTTGTAATGTGGGACAGTCTGTAAGGCTGTGAAAGAAGACAGTCTTCAAAGGATCCCTTTTAAGGATCCTTTGGAAGCTGCAGACCTGAGAAAATGTACACATCTTATATTTTGCTCCCAATTTCAAGGGGGGCTTGATCCATTCCTGGGCTTTCCTGGAATCCACGTTAAGAACGCAGTAGAAATTTGTTACTTTAATTTGCCTTAGTGTGGATTTATGCACGTGGACTCAGTTTTCAAAGAGTTTTTGCTGAACAGGCTAGGCCACTTCCTAGCACCGATAGGGAAACTGAGGCCCAGAGTGGGACGAGGGATTAAAGGCCACCTACCCAAGGAGTCAGAGGTGAAGCTGGGGTAAAACAAGTCAGGTCTTCTATTCCCAGCCCAGATCCGGTCCCACTGCTCCACTGCCCAGCGAGCTAGTTCTGAGAGCAACCTTGTTGGTTTTGTGTGTAAACTCTGACAAGCAAGAGGCACGGGTCTTACCCACTGCTTTTGGCTTTGGAGATCGCAATCCCTACTCGACCTTTCTCCATCCTCTCCAGTGAGGGCGACACTTTCTGGAGGGCGGGTCAGCTGGCCCAAGGGCTCTGGGACGCCTGAGGGCGGTGATTTCCAAGCTAGGGAACTCGTTTCTCTAAATTGGTGTGTTCGGGCCCGCCGCAGCAAGTTAGGAGTTGACCAGAGAGCCCCGCCAGGTTTTCTTTGCCCCGCAGGGGCTGTGGTAATCTAGGGAAAGCTCCTCGGGGGAGACCAGGAAAGATAGATAGGCATCGGGTCTCTAAACTGCCACCGGGGTGGAGGAGAGGCAAGCCGAGGGACGCGTGGTTGCAAGGAGTTTTGGGGCGTATCCTCACCAACTGCTCGTTGCCGCCTCTTTCAAAGTAGCACCGCTAGGTTCTTGCTAAGAGCCAAGAAGGAGGATAGTGGGCCAGGCCAACTGGTTCCTCCTTTCCTAGCCATCCGAGGCTCCTAGTGCACTAGCAGGGACCCAACCCAGTGGCCAAGCCCAGACGCTTATCCTGGTGGGAAAGCGAGTGGGACTTGGGGGTGGGGGGGAGAAGGCCCACGAGAGGGAAAAATTGCTGATTCCCACTCTCCCCATTCCAATACTGGCGGCCGTCCTTTGGCGCCATAAAGCACAAACTATGCGCATCAGTTTCACCAGGCACAGAAAATTCTGGTTACCAAACCTCCAGAGACTGCCCATCCCATTCCGGCCCCCAGAAACTCTGGCGCATAAAGGCAAATTTATGAGCCTGTTTGCCTATTTTGCAAACAGAAATCGCTCACTTATTTAAAGGCGCCCAGTTACTGCTCCCAAAACCTTTTCCCCACCCCAACTCTATGCCTGGGCGATAGGAGTAGAAAAATTTAAACCTGTCTCTCGCCTCTTTTCTTGTGTGTGTCCTCTGGCAGCAGCAACACGAAGGCTTTCCTCCTGCCCTGGGCCCAGGCGAGAAGAGGATTAAAGGGCGCACAGGCTGGCCGCAGCAAGTCTGGGCGCTGGAGTTAAACCAGTGAGCCGAGGCCGCGCCGAGGACCCGCCACGGCTGCCCGACCCCGGAGCCCCGGGAGGAGAGGAAGGCGGCGGCGAGGGCCAGGCTCTGGGTGCCAGGGGCTTATGGGGGCGCATCCCGCAGAGCCTCTGCTGCGTGCTGGCAGGTCGCCAGCTGCAACAACACACTTGGATCGCACGTGCAATGTCATTTGAAATTGTTTTTAATACATTAAGAGAAAGAGAAATATATATATATCCACCCCCCACCCCTGAAACTGAGAGGGCGGCTCTTGGCTGCACAATGCAGGAGAGAGGGACTGCGGGACTCAAGCGCGCTAAAACGCACCCTTCCAACCCTTCTGGGGCGAATTTCGAAGCCCCTATGCTTTCTCCACTATGCCTACTGGCTCTTTTCTTGTCCTCCCCGACCGCTTTGCGGCAAAACCCCCGGGCGCTCTCTTCCCTAATGAAAATGCAATAAGAGGAATCAATAGTTTTTGCCAGGGAAAGAGAACCAAACCAGGAAGACGGAGGGCTGCCTTTTGTTGCTCTCCTTCAAACAGTGGTGTTTTATTTTATTTTATTTTATTGTCGCTGCACTTCCTATTTAGTTCCAAGGGAAACACTTTCTCTCCCTCCTTCCTTCTTTCTTCCTCTCCCTTCCTTCCTTCTTTCCTCTCTTCCTTCTTTCTTCTCTTCCTTCCTTGCTTCCTTCCTTCTTTCCCTCCTTCCTTTGTAAATAAAAACTTTTCCCTACGTTGAAAAGTTTTTATGTATTTAAACTACCTACCATGCCTGCTGCGCTCAGGTGTTTATTACCCCATCCCTACCCTTTTTCTACCTCAAATCTATAAGACCACTCACCGCCTCCTCCCTTTGCCAAAGCAGTATCTATGCTCTTGACTAATAAAAGATTTTCTGAAATCGGAGGCAGCCTGCGTGTTGTCTTGGTGGGTATATCCGCTAGCCCCATCATTTCTGCTAGGCGGAGAATCTTCTGTTCTGACTTCTCTTTTGTTAAATGTTCTGACCAAATGGCAAATCAAGTCAGGAAAGCGGGGCAGATGGAGGATTTATTCGTGGGACAAAGAAAAAAGTTCTTAGAATATAATGGCTGGACAGGATAACTTCAGTGAACCCACAGAAAGGAAAACTGGAAACGAATTAGGCCCAGAAAGGACAGGCTAGGATTTATGTGGGTCAGCATTTCAGCTGATGTGTGGGATGGTATGCACACCGGTGTCTGCAGGCGGTGGTTTGGGGTTACTGGGAAGGGGGCTTGTCATACAAGCAAATGGCATCTGAGGGCATTGCAAGTCGACAGAAGGGGATGCTCTGGGGAATAGGTTCATGAAAGTGAGCTTCTTGGGATCTTATAGATGTGTGTGTAATGGTCCAGGAGCTCACACGGAGCCCCGCAGCTGTGCGAGGGCCAACCACCGGGTCTGCCTAGCACAGCTCCCTGAGCGAGGCAAGAGCTCGACAAATCATAGCGGCTATTACTTTGTACTCGACTAAAATAAGCTCGTGAGTGCTTGTGGTTACACTGAGACAATTAGGTTTCCTTCCAGGAACAAAGCACTAAACAAATATTTGTGAGACAGCATGTGGATTTGTGCAAAGCCGTGCAGTGTGTGTGCTTGCTAATTCGGGCACTCGTGCCGGACAGCTGGTTTCTGTGCCCCCACAAGCGCACCCATGATTGGGTGTGAGGATAAATAAAAGCGTGTGCATATGCCAAGGCGCAGATGCGTGGAAGACTAAAGTGGGGCAGGCAAACGCCGGCGTTTACGTGTCCCTGAATAACCGTGCACCGACAGGCAGCTTTGCGCGCCGCCGTGCGCTAGGCACCCGGCGAGGCGCTCCGGCGCGTCCCGGCACAGCTCCACGGCTGCGCGCGGGAACGCACGGTCTGCGGGGCCTGCACCCGGCTCCGCGCTCGCTGCGGGGGAGGCGCGCGCACCGGGCGCCGGGCCCTGGGCGCCCTCCGCGGGATGGGCGTGCGCCGAGAAAGGAGGCCCGGGCAGCGCCGGCACCAGGCGTGTCCAGGGCGCCTCGCCTCGCCGTCGGGGTGAATATGGGGCCCCATTAGACTTGGCTGTAAACACCGAGGCAGGAGCCCAGCGGCCACGCCAGCCCTTCCGGACGCGAAGGAGTTAATAAAAGGTGTTTTATGGGTGCGAGGAAACGGTGGGGGAGGTGTGAGCGTCTCTCCACTCCGACCCCCTACCTTTCCCTTTTTTCCCTCTCGCCACCCGCCGCCAGATCAAACGGGCCCGCGATTTAACTAGGGCAACACCTCGCGGTAATGAGCCGCCCGGCACACCCCTCCCCCGGCTTCAGTCCCCGGCTCCAGGCCCCGAGGCCCTCGGGGAGGAGCGGAAAAGGAAAATCCAAGACTTTTTTTCTCCTTCTTTCTTCCTTCTCTTCCCGAGAGCTGAGAAGTCCCTTAGAAACCGTGGCACGCATGGGGAAACTGAGGCTCGCGGAGCAAGCCGATCCTGGTGCCTCGGACCCGGAGGGGACCTTATCTGGATTCGAACCCGGGGCTCCGGCTGAGTTCACAGATGGCCTCCTGGCTCTCCCCGGAGCCCGGCTCCCTCGCCTATTTTTAGCGCCGCGAGGTATCCTAGGCACGGGAGGAATGCGCACCCGCGTCCGCTTCCCTGGAGCCCTGGCCCGCGAGCGGAGAGCGGGTCCCGAGGGGTGCCGCCGGCCGCCGTGCCTGCGAGGGCGGTGCTGGAGCCTCCGCTTCGGGCCCAGCCGCGGCTCAGGCCGAGGACCCGCGAGCCGAGCCGGGGAGCCGCGCAGAGCGGGGCGCGCGGCCGGCCCCCCGCTGGGGAAGCCCAGCCCCCGACGGGCGCGGCGCGGGGTCTCCGCAGGGCGCCTGCAGACGCGGCTCCAGCCCCTGGCCTGCCGGTGGCGCCCCCTCCCCCAGGGACCGGCTTGGGACACCCGCCCTGGCTTCCTCGTTCTCTCCCTGGGGTCCACGCAGGTTGTCGGAAACCTACCTCTCAATCCCCCCCAGGCGAAAACCCGGGCGTTAGCAATTTTGAAATGAGAATAGCACTTTTTTTTTTTTTTTTAATCTAAGGGGGAATGGAATGGTCACCAACTTAAAAGTAAATTCCAGGAATTTATTGCAAGGGAATCCTCCCTGATGTTACAAAGTTTTAACAACAGGGACTATTCTACTGAAGAGTGAAAAACACAAAAGACCCCAACGTGTTATAATTACAGAACTGGCTAAATAAATCCATCAGTACGGTGGGTTACCACACAGCCCCTAGAAAAGGTATGGGAATGGACACGGAGATTGTGCATGATATATTAAGTGGAGAGGAAAACAAAACAAAACAAAACCTCCCAGGTTGCTAAAGACTGTTTATTGAGACCTGCTTTATGTAAAACTAGCTAAATAGCATTCAAGGAGAAAAAGTGGGAGAATGTACATCAAAACATTTATACCTCCACCTCTGAGTTTGGGGAAAAGGGATGATTTTGACTTTTCCTTCTGCTTAGCTATATTTTTCTACGTTTTAAAACAATTAGTATTATTTTTACAACAACAAAAAATTATGCTGCAGTTTTTTTTTCTGACTTCTTCAGTGGCTGGTGTATTTTTTGTACACTTTACTCAACATACATTAATTGAGCACCCACCTGGTGCTAGGCACTGCGGGTATAAATGTAACAAATAAAAAAGAATCCTAATAATCACCACTCATTCACATACAATAGTAAATACTTGTGAAGAGTTTTCTTATTACTTCCATGCAGTAAATATAATTTTTTCTTACATCTATTTATTTTTTTCTTTTCTAATGTTGAAAACCTATTAGTGCATGAAATAATCAGAGCAACAACTAAAATTTGTAGAGGAAATTAGGCCCTTAGCATGCATTATTTCATTTATGCCTCATGAAGATTGCACGAGGTTAAAACTGAGGCAGCCAGCTTGGAGAGGTGAAGGACATTGTTCAAGGTCATAGGGCAGTAAAAGGTGGGTTGGCTTGGATCAAAGGGCAGCTCTGGCTGCCTCAGAGACCTGGCTTTTCCCCACGTCTCAAACACCTCCAGGTTGTGTGTGTGTGTGTGTGTTCATACAAATACAGCCTCTTTAGTCAGATCTTTCTTGGCCCCCAACATAAGGTAGACAAAGAAAGAAAGGGTTTGGGGACAGAATCTGGATTCTAACTCCAGCCTTCACCGGTAACACTCTTCCTCTGTGGGTCAGAGTGGACCCCATCTATAATGTGAGGAATGCAGCAGGTTTCTCAACCTCTGGGTTCTCTCCTGACTGTAACACCCTGACTCTGATTATCTACTCTCTGCTGGTGAAAACACCATGTTATTCTCTCTCCTGGCCTCTGATATTTGTAGAGTGCACTCATTTTTCCTTGGAACTTCACTTCTCTAAGCATGTTTTTGTCCCCCACCCAGAGAGGTGAAATGACCAGCTCAGGGTCACACAGCTAATGGAAGACTGAGCTAGGATTAGAAGGCCAGTCTGCAGGCTTCAGGCCCTGGAGTCCCTTGGAAAAGGCTCTGGATCCATTCTCTTCATGCAGCTAACAGTTAAGCTTATGGTCGTGCTAAATCCCCATAAAAGAAATGAAACCAAGAAATCAGCCAATCTCATTTTTAAATGAAAAGTGACTAGGAAGAAAAAATATGCAGGGTCTGAAGTGTCTGAAACCAGCCTCCTGATTTAAACCTAATTTGTCTGAAAAAAAAATTTTTTTTTCTGCCAAGAGAGTTTTTACAGCTGAGCTCTCCCAAACCCATAAAAAATAAGGTTTATATGGGAAATAGTGAAAGACTCTTAACTATAATACACAGCGTCTAATGTAAGCAGACATAGACACTATATAAAGCTCCTACAAATGTTATTAAAACAAACAGAAATGCACATTTATCCCCACAGAATGGACAATGGTAGTCATCGGACTTTCAAAGAGTTCCAGAAGTCCTATTTTCACTGAAATGTTCGAAGCACCCCATAACACTGGGACCTCAAAGATCCTTACCCACCATCCAAACATTTCCCTCATTTTACAGGAAGGGGAAACTGAGGCCCACGGAGCAGAGGGACTTGCTCAAGGTTACCGCGGGGAATTGTATGCTTTCCCCCCTGTGTTTAATTTTGACTTCTAGCACAGGATATAGAACAATACAGCGGCCAAGTTACTGAAGTTACAAGAGTCTGTCCAAGTTACCGAACATTTCTGAACCTCGTGTCCTCACCTACAAATTGGGAGAGACCACGGCCGCACCTTCCTGGGCTGTGTGAGGACTGAATGAGAAGAGGCATGCAAAGTAGTGCACTGAACATGGTAGATGTTTTGATGATTTTTTTTTAGTTCTTTTTTTTTTTTAAGATTTTATTTATCTATTTGAGAGAGAGGCAGAGAGCGCAGGAGTGAGGGGGAGGAGGAGGGAAAAGGGAGAGGGAGAAGCAGACACCTCGCTGAGCAGGGACTCTATCCCAGGACACTGGGGTCAGGACTGAGCGGAAGGCAGATGCTTGATCAATTGAGCCACCCAGGCGCCCTTATTTTTACGATTTCATTTCACTGCCACAACAGCCTGTGAGGCATTGAGGATTTATTTTGGTTTGTTTTCTTGTTTTAGAAGGGTAAGGATATAGAAGTTTCCCCACTTTTCGGAAGTTTGTGGTCTACTACTTCACTTTATGAAAGACCTATGTTAGTACCTGTTTTCTGTTAACCAAAAGAAATTAGAAGAGGAGTTTCACTTTTATGAAAAAAGCAAAAATAGCATTAAGTGTTTGTTTTGCAGTGAGGTGTTAAAGACGCAGCATGCCCCCCAGCAGCCAGAGTGGCCGCACCAAGCTTCTTCCCTGGGAACTCCTCTCAGCATCCCAGCATCAAGCTACCAGAGCTTGGAACTGTGCCTGTAAGCATCGGTGCTCTAGCTCCATTTATTTTATGCATCCATTAGCAAAATGTGTCCTAAGGTACCAGGAAAGCCTAGAAAGTTTTTTTTTTGGGGGGGGTCTGGGAATGCCCACTTTTTTTTTCCATATAGATTAATGGTAATTGCTTCTTTGCTTTTGCCATTTGGACTTACAAAATGTGTCATAGGAATGCTCTCCTTTCAGATAGTGGGGTGGGGTGTGTGTGTGTGAAACCTGTATTTTTTTCTCTCTTTTTTAAAAAAAGATTTTATTTATTCATTCATGAGAGACATACAGAGAGAGGCAGAGACACAGGCAGAGGGAGAAGCAGGCTCCATGCAGGAAGCCCGATGTGGGACCCGATCCCGGGACTCCAGGATCATGCCCTGAGCCAAAGGCAGGCGCTAAGCCACTGAGCCCCCCAGGGATCCTGAAACCTGTATTTCTAATGGGCACAGGAAGTTGCAGTGACTTGCCCAAGGGGCCTCAGCCAGTGAGTGGATTCCTGGTTCAAAGCCCTTATATTCCACATCATTCAGGTAAACCAGGGCAGGTGGGCTGCAGTAGTGGAGTTTCTGAAAGTAAGGCAGCAGTATATAGTAGAAGTATAGCATTTGTAGAAGCCACAAATGCAAGCCATGTATGTAATAACAATTTTTTTAGGAGTCGCGTTAAAAAAGTAAAGAGAAACAGGTGAAATTAAATTTAACAATATATTTTATTAATTACTTATGTACATAATGTATTTATTTGATTCAGTATGTCTAACCTGTAATTTCAACCTGTGGGCAATATAAAGATCATTAATGAGATATTTTACATTCCTTTTTCCATATTACAGCTTCAAGTTCAGGAGTGTGTTTTAGACTTAGAGCACCTCTCAGTTTGGACCACATTTCAAGTATTCAATAACCATACTTGGCTAATGGCTACCATATTGGACAATGCACATCTTAAGGCTCATGTAGCAGGAATATTAAACACAGTGCTTTAATTAATTATATCTATAAATAGCCACCATTTACTGAGCACTTACTCTGTACCAGGCAGCAGCATGCAACATCTATGGGCTCAATTACCTAACAACCATGAAGGGTAGGTAACTTATTCACAGTCACATAACTAAGGGCTGGCATGCAGACCCAACTCTTCTGTCTCCCGAACCTGCAATTTGAGCTGTTGAGTTCCATGAGTTTGGGAGACATTAGCAGGGCTGTAGTTGGGCAGTGAGGTGTGGAGGGTCCTTTGGAGTATTCCACACAGTGAGTAAAGCCCTGGGTTCCAGATCCAAGCCTACCATGAGTCAAGTGACCTTGGGCCATTCATCTTGGGTCCCAGTTTTCTAATCTTTAAGATGGGCTATGATGCCTTTCCTCAATCCACAGAACTCTTGTCAGGCTAAAAAGGGAAAAAGTCTTTCAAAGTGTTTTGAGATAGAGACTATAGCACAAAAGATAAGGCCAAGGTCAACAGGGAGGTTGGAACTGACCCCCAGGCCTGTACTCAAAACCAGATGAGCTGGTTGGATAAGCTGAGTGGTCTTGGACAGATCTCTTCACCTCTCTGAGCTCCAGAGCCCTCTTCTGTAAATGGGAAAGCAGAGTGGGTCACAGAGATGTGATGGTCCAGTAATGATTAGACGATGATTGGAAAGCTCTCAGGCTGAGCCAGGGTAGGCAGTGGTAATCATGAGCTATCCTTAGTGCCTCTGTTGTAGTTGGGGCTGGGCTGCAGGGCCTGATCTGGAAGCAACAGGGAATGGCAGGGAAGGGGAAAGGAACATAGCTTCCCCCACCCCCCTGAGATATGGCTCTTGGCTCAGGGTAGTATTCTGGTAGCCCATTGGTGGGGTGTGGGAGGTGTCTTAGTGTGCAGGAAAAGCACCAGACCCAGTCAGTGGTCAAGAGAAGGGGTTTTAGCCTGCCGTGTGATGTTGGGCATTTCCTTGTCCCCACTGGACCTCATTGTCATCAGTAGAACTAGGGGGTAAGGCTAGAGATCTCACTCCCCTTCTGCCTTGGCTGTTAGGATTTTACTACTGTGGGAATCCAAGCAGTCACCAAACACAGCACCCATGAGAAAATACCCCTGAGCCTTCCCCTCTGGGGGTGGGGGGAGGAGGGAGGAGGGGGGAGGGGGGCTGCCACTGGGGGAGGGCGCCACCTGGTGGCCATACAGCCTCCTCTCTGTTCAGTGTGGAGAAACCTGTTAAGGACTCCAGACTGGGGTGGCCAGTGGCCCCAGAGCCCAGGGCACACTTTTTCTGACTTCCTTTGGCAGCTCCGGGGAGCAGAGAGGGAACCCACCCAGTACCAGAGATGGAGTCCTGGGCATGAGGCTAACTCCTGAGGGATGTTGGGGTTTTGCAATCCAAGATCTCTGAGGCCGTCTGCCCTAAAGTCACCTTGGAGCAGGGGTCTGTGTTTCCCTACTGTGTAAAGTCTGTGTAAAGTCTAAAATGCATCACCCATTTTGTTCTCTTTCTTTGGATAGGAGCCGTGGAACCAAACAATCTTCTCTTGGTAACTCAAGCTCCTTCTGTCACTCCTGCGCTGGGCTGACGGAATGCAGAGGGCGTTTCCCCTGCACTAACCCCCCTCAAAACTGCTGGGATCCTGAGTTCTTCCAAGAGCTTTCCTGCCCCTCCATGTCCACCACGATGCTAGTATTCGACTTCTCTCTGTAGTCGGGGCTGCATGGTGCATAGAGGAGTCCGACTGACATGGGTTCAAATTCCAGCTCACCATAAGACTCTAGGAAAGCTGTCTAACTTCTCTGAGTCTCAGTTTCCCCACTGGAAAAATAGGGATGATGATAGCTTCTCTGCAGATTTGTGTGAGGCTTACGACCCTAGCACAGTGTCTAGCACTGAGTAGGTGTTTAACAAATAATAGCTACAGTTTCTGCAGGTAGGGCATCCTGACCGCTTTTTCATAGTTCAGAAATATACTAGAAACATAAATAGTATACATTTGAAAATGATATTAGCGACCAGAAATAAACATCCTTACTGTTGAAGATGGTGGAGCCTCTTTGCAACTGTCTAAATTAGCTCAGTGAAGTCCAGCTTGGTCTAGTCGAGATAAACCCCATTAGACAGGCTGGGGTTTTGTCAGTAGCTCCTTCCTCATTCTTTGGGGTTCATAAGCTTCATTAGGTACAGTTTCACCTTCAGGCAGTTGCTTGTTGACATGGCTGAGTCAGACCCCTGCCCCGCTGATGGCACTGCTTCCCCCTGAAGCCTGGTCCACTCCTGCATTCCCCATCCCCTAAGCAGGATCCTCAGGGGGTTCTGATCGGGCACTGGGGTCCTCCCGCTGCTGCTGGTCCCTTCACACAGTTGCATCTTCCTCGTAGTCATGAACCTTCAGGAAGTCTCTCTCATTAGCTGCTTTAGCTTAATTAAGCCCATTCCATTTGCTGAGCCTCACTGGCTTCTCCAAGACAGCACGAGCCCTTTACACACAGCTCCTTCATCAGGAGGGCTGGTGCAGGGCGCTGAGGCTGCCTCGCACACCTGAGGATTTCAGCAGTGGAAGGATTACTTCCGGTCCATGTCTGAGAACGAATTCCTCTGAAATTCCCAGCTCCTGGAGGACAGAGTCCTTTCCAGATTCCTTCAGACACCTGGCACACAGCACACTCAAACTTTTTTTGGCCATATTCCATTGCTTGGTGTGGTTTTTTATTTTTATTATTTTATATTATTTTCTCAGTGAGAAAGCACGAGTGGTGTGTGTGTGGGGGCGCAGCAGAGGAGAGGGAGAAGCAGGTTCTCTGCTGAGTAGGGAGCCTGATATGGGGCTTGATCCCACGCCCCCGGAATCATAAGCTGAGCCGAAGGTAGATGCTTAACCAGTTGAGCCACCCTGGTGCCCTGGTGTTGTTTTGTTTTGTTTTTTATTAATAGCAGTTTTAGTGACTCCAAAGTCCATGCATGCTCCTTTCTCTGGCATCTAAGTCTTTTGCTCCTGACTGGACTTCCCCTCATCCTTGGCTCCTGTGAAACCTTCTGATTTTTTTTTTTTTAAGGGTCTGTTTAGGATCCTCTTCTTCCAGGAAGCTCTCTTGGTTTTTCAGAAAGCTTTTTCCTTCCTCTTTCCCTTTTACTCTGATTCATATAGATACGGATACAGTACGGCTATACATGGAGCTGGTAAATAGATGTTTTGATATGCCTACAGATATGGCCTTAGTTGCAGATAAAGATGTGTGTGTATGTGTGTGTATATATTTGCACATACTTGTTCATATACACATATAGTATGTAGATACACAATATGCAAGTCCACATATCCACATATATATTCATGTTCATATAACATGTATACATATATACCTATGTAGTATAGTTTTCTAGCATTTCTAAACTGCTATGAATGTCCTTTTATATTATTTTACATGTAGACATATTTATAATACTTTTAAAACTGGTTCCCTTTTATTTGACACATAGATTGTTTCCACTTCTTCACTGTTGGGAACAATGCTCCCATGAGATAGTAGCTTATTGGGTGAGTGAGCAGCAGGGCACATTGGGCTTCGGGGTCAGATAGCCCTGTGTCTGATTCTCGTCCCCCCCACTTATTGATGGCCTTAGACAAGCCATTTTCTTTTTCTTTTTTTAAGATTATTTATTTTTTTCATGAGCGATCAGAGTGACAGGCAGAGACATAGGCAAAGGGAGAAGCAGGCTCCCTGCGGGGAGCCTGATGTGGGATTCAATCCCACCTGAGCCAGAGGCAGACGCTCAGCCACTGAGCCACCCAGGTGTCTGACTGTTTCACCTTTCTAAACCTGTCTATAAAATAGTTCTCAGCTCCTATGGTCATAAAGCATGTAAAGTGCTTAAATGTTGGGCCTGTCACAGAGTTAAGAGCTCAGTGAAGACACTGTGCCAATCTGGGAGGCAGAAGAGAGGATTTGCTTTGGCTCTCCCACTGCCCAGTGTGACCTTGTATATGGCTATTTTGTAGTGTGTGACAAAACCCACGGAGACGACGGGTGAGAGCCCTTTTCAAGTGAAGTGTTACCCAATTTAAGATTGTAGTATTCTTGTTGTTTTTACCAATTTTCTACAGGTTTGAGGAATATGTAACCTAAACACTATATATGTGGAGAAGGGCTTTGAGGGCACTTAAAACATTGCTTTGCAATCTTATAGATTTGGTGAAAATGTTCACACCCATTATAAACGATTTAGATACCAAACAGGCACAAAGGAGAAACAAAACCCCAAGTCCCACCAACCAGGAGTAACCACAGCTGGCCTGTTGGTTGTGGCCTTCTTTTACTTGCTACCTCTGTGGTGCCCAGAGCAGGACAGGGCAGGCTTCAGCTGTTTAATGTCTCTTGACCACAACCAGATTGAGTTGTTAGCAGTGGTGTGTTCTGGCTCTGTCCCTCTCAGCCAACCTCTGACAGTTTCATTAACCCCATTAAATCACACAGGTGCCTTTACACCTCCTGGGCCTGTTAATCTCCGCTCAGCTCTGGTAAGTTAAAACCTGGCTGGAAAGTTGGATGTACCTTGTTAACCTCCATTAAACCCTATTAAATTTCCTAACTAGAGTCTTAGTGACTTCTAGGAATCCCTCATTAAAGTTTAGTAAATCCACTTAGTAAATCCACTTTGGGTCAGGGCTGACCGTGGCTCTCCTGCTTCAAAGTGTGGCATGCCTGAGTTCTCTGACAGTGAGGTTGACATATCCCTAAGGACCAGATGACCCTTGGATCCAATCCAAAGAGTGTCTCTAGCTTTTTTACTCAGGAAAGTTCCTCCTCTCTATGCCTGCATTTATACCTCTATAAACTGGAGTTAACAACAGTCCCTATTTTATATAATTGTAATGAGATTAAATGAATCAATGCATGTAAAACTAGTAGCATGTTGTCTGGTGTGCACGCTGCACTTGGCAGCTAATATTATTGTTTCTAGACAGGAAAGATCCTTATAAACTAAAAGACTGTTAAGTTCATGGAAGATTCAACTGCAGACATTTATAGTGTTGTCCTACATGCTGGGCAGAGTGCTAGAGCTGTGGGCCATTTTCATTCTGGTTTTATCCAGACTGAAGACTATCCATGGCAATGATTCCTCCTAAAAGAGCCTCTGTGGCTGTGCATGTCACCATATTTGCTCAGGCTCTGACACTTCGGAGCTGTTCCAGGTGGAACACAGCTACTTTCTGTCCCTGGGCCTTGGAGGGTTGAATTCAGTGGTTCCTAAAAACCTGGATGTGCATACAAATGCTCTGGGAGATTGTGTAAAAACAGTTTCCTGGACCCCAGGAAGATTGAGGAGATTCTCATTAACTAGGTCTCACTGGGAACTCTGAGCAAGTAGTCCCGATGAGGCTAAAGCTGCTGGACTGGGAAACCTCTGGACCAGATTCTTCTTAACTTTATTGAGCTTAAGTCTTACTTGGGGAAATTTAAAAAATTCACATTCTTGGAATTAGGCCCCTGAGCTTTTTGTTCTGAGAATCTGGGATGGAGGCCCAGGAATGGCATCGTACACAGCATTCTCAGGGGATTCTGATGCGGGTGGGAGGTGGCGAGTGCCACACTGTCAAAAACACTGTACTTCGGATGATTTGGTATTATTCTAAAGGTCTATTTTGAGAAAGGGGTGTCACGCACCTGGGTGGCTCAGCAGTTGTCTGCCTTCGGCTTAGGGCATGATCCTGGGATCCTGGGACTGAGTCCCACATCAGGCTCCCTGTAAGGAGCCGGCTTCTCCCTCTGCCTATGTCTCTGCCTCTCTCTGTGTGTCTCTCATGAAAATAAATCTTAAAAAAAAAAAAAAAAGTAAAAGGGGTGTCAGGTTACTGGTGAAACTTCTGTAAAGATGTGGGTTCATCTCCCATCATAACCCAAGTCTCTGGATCCTCACAGGAGACCGACTCTAGCAGAGGTCAGCCAGTGTGGGGGAAGTCTGGGGACAAAGCACCTCTTTGAGGTTCTGTGTATGGGGGGTTAGAGGACAGGGGGCAGCCCCTTCTCTGTGGAAGAAATGGAGGGCAGCAGGTGGAGGGATGGAGGGAACTATGGTACACTCACACGGAGAGACAACATGGTATGAAAATTACAACTTCGCTTCCTGAAGGAAATCACCTCAGGGGTCATCTAAATGACTGCATCCTTCAGCAGCAATCCATCACCAACCCTGTGGGCTCCGAGGGATACCCAAGACTCCCCATCCTCTTTGCCTCCAAAAATGCCTCCTGAGAAGTCACCCTCCACAGGAGGAAGTGGACTATGGGTGGAGTGGCGAGGAGAGGAACTGCACTGGCAATTTCAATGCCACTTAAAATTTTAGAGCTAGCATCCATTCCTTCTAGTTAACTAATAAGATGAAGACAAACATTTATTGCATTTCTTCCCTTCCACTCTGCTGAGGACAGAACTGTGCTGAAGGGTCACTAACGACACATGTGAGATGAAAGACCCCAGTCTGAGGCGTGGCTGGGCAAGGGGCTTCATCCATACAGCCTCAGGGACCTCCACCAGTAAAACGCAGTCAGGTAGTCCCATCGTGAGCATGTAGTGACTGGCCTGCGGACTTCGCTAAAACACAGACCTGATTCAGTAGGCAGCTGGCAGGCAAGGGGGGCAGAGTCTGCATTTCTAACAAGCATTCAGATGATGAACCGACTCTAAATAGCAAGCCTCTACCGTAGGTGAAGACACACCAGTCCACAGTCCGTGAAGGATGTTTTTGAGCCGTTTAAACACTGGGATATTTGTATAAAGGTCTAGACTGCCAGCTCCTCTTGTGAAATTTCGAGAAGTGGCCACTCAGGGCTAGCATCCCCACAAGGCAACAATAGGCTGGGGCTGAGTAGCGGCTGCCCTCAGGAGGGACCCTAGTTCTCCAGTGGCCCCCTGCAGGGATTGTGGCTTGCAGTCCTCCAGCCAGTGGAGGCTTCTCACTTTATAGATGGATAATTGCAGAGCCAGAGGAAAGCTTTTTGCTCAGGGTATCTAGGATGCTATGTGGCATTCAGGCTCCAGCCTCTGGCCATCAGATTCATCGTCTCGTTCAGTAGGAGTGAGTGGGAGGGCAGGAGTCAACTTCTGTGATTTGAACTTACTTGATGTGCCCTAGGATTGGAAGGGGGAATGTGGGAGCTAGTCCTGAGAGCCCGGAGGAAAGACCGCTGTCACCAATGACTGTACTACACAGCCAGGGGCCAAATACAGAAGAGAAAGCATCTGAATTCCATGTGGCCGGCCGTTCAAGGAGAAAAAGAGAATGTGTATCTCGTTACTCATTCAGATCATTTATTAAGAGCGAAAGTCGGGCCGTCCCATCTGTGTGATATTGCAAACATGAAAAATCACATACATACTAAGGAGACCCCACAGGATTGAGAGCCTTTCAACAGTACAGAGCCATAGATTACAAAATTAAAATACAAATGATCCCCCGAATTTGGCAGGAAACAATACAGTATGAGGAGGCCTGGAATGGAAGGGCACTTGCTTTTTGATAAGGCAGTTACAAAATGGAAAACAAACCCACACCCCAAAAACATTCTGATGGGCATAACGGATAGCAGACACGTGAAACCGGGGTCCCGTACAACCTTCCGTTACTGGCGAACATGTGTTCATTGAGTGAGAAAAACCGAAGGGTCCGTGGTTTAGGATGCAAGCCAGATGAAATAACTGATTGTAGACATTTCTACCTTAAGAAGAGGTCCCACCTTGCCCCAGACTAGACTCCACCACAAAACGCTGGATCAACTTTACCCTTCCTAACCTTGAACTTGGAAACAGTCTGTAAAAAGTGAAGGGAATAAAAAGGCACCCAAAGCACCATGCTTCCCAGGCCATGGCCTTGGGCTTACTTGTCCTTCTAGCCCAGTAACAGGGACTGGGAGGCCATGAATCACAGGGCCTCAGAGCTGTGTCTGTCTGCGTGGGGGCCAGCTGAGTGACACAACCCCAAAACACCACCTGAAAGGCAGAAGTCTGACCAACAGATCTCAGAGCAAGCCCATCTTGTGAGAATTGAGATTCTAGGACAACACTACGATTCCTGCCAGGACTTTAGAACCCTGGTCTTAAATCATAAACTAGTTCTGTTCTCCCCTCATGTTCATTTGGTGAAACTCAGTGGACTCCTTTCCTAATCATTTCACACAGCCTGGAGTTCAGCAGGTGGGTTCACAGCCCCTGGGAGCCAGGATGGCCTCAGGAACCTCTGTGCTCAGTGGCAAGGTCTCAAGAATCTGCAGGCAGCTTGCTTTAGACAGGATTCCATACATGTGCCTGTCAGAGTGAGAAGAGCTCTGGATAGGTCAGGAGGACCAGAGGTTAATCCAGACAGTGCCACGTGACTCAGACAAATTCTGAATTTTAGTCTCCTGTCTTTAAAATGAGTGATGGGGCAAGAGCAACCTCACAGGACTTTCTAGCTTGAACATATATGTCTACTCAGACACAGAGGCCTGTGGTATGCCTCTCCTCCAAGGTCCTAAGCTTTATTTTCTCGATAAAAACAATGTGGGAAGTACTTGCAGAAATCTTAAGGTATAAGCCCTCAGAAGCCACGAAACCTTTAAACTCCACACAGAGCAATATTTTACAATCTTCTAGCTAAAACTTTTCCTAAGTGATGTGAGCATCAGTTTTTGTGGGGCAGGCATGAAATTAGTGCCCCATTCCTTCTTAGGTTATTATTTTTTATCAGGATGACAGCATCTCCTCCCCATCACCCCCTAAAACTGCTTCAGCAAGAACATGGGAGGAGAACTAGGCTGATGAGGTTTCTGCAACCTCCTTCAACAGGGAACTAAAAGGACCTGTGCTGAGGGGGAAGGACAGTCAGGGCACCAAAGTATCTAACTGCTAGCTGCTCCTTTCCAAAAGACAACTGCTCTGCCCTGGTACAGTGCCAGCAATTAGGTCCTTGGCCAAGATGAACAACCTGTTCCATATGGCCCCCACTGGGCAGAGATTAAGATGGAAGTGACAGAGAACACAGAAAAGCCAGAGGTTTATAGAGATAGAGCAGGCTTCCCAGGAGGTAGTGAGTTCCCTGTCCTCAGAGGTGTTTAAGCCCAGACTGCTCAAACCCTGGGTGGGACAGTTGTAGGCAGATGTCAGCACCTGTGGGGAGACTGGACTGATGACTTAAAGACCCTTTCCCAACTTTGGGATCTCACCATTATAACAACTGAGAGCCTTCAGGTGACTTCCATGAAGCAACTTCTCTAGGACCCACGGTCTGGACAGCCTATTTCAACAGACAAGGTCCCCCTGAGGAAGTCCCCTCTCCTACTTTCTCCCTTCCACCAGGCAGCTGTCCTGTGGGATATTAGCCACAAAGTTCCCACAAAACAAGCAGCTGAAATGCCGAGGTTAGATGCAACATTCCAGCTGCAAACAATTATTAATATCTGTTCTCTGGAAGGCAAGCAGTGACTATTTAGCTGTGACAGGAACATTGGACAACTTGGCGGCTCTAACACATAAGTGAAATTCCTTGTCATTTTACGATGCCAATCTCGAAGCCTTTGGTTTCAGTCTTCCATGGGATTCGGCTATGAGCTTTTTCGCATGCTGTTGCCAACCTAAGAGTTTGTTTGTTGAAATAAGAAGTCTGTCCATTTGTTTTTTTAAAACCCTAAATCGAAGTAACACGAGTGGCAGGATACTGACATTTCCATGTGACAACCTGCAGGGCATATGAGAGAGTCATACCAGGCTGGACCGAGGCAGGAACCGTCCTCTTTAAGAAGACAATGTCAGCTCTGGATTTCATATTCCAGTTTTGCCCAGGAGCACCAAGAGGAGAGAAGGCAATGTTGCAACATTACAGGTGGAGAGAAGCGCAAAGAGTCCTTGGCAGGTGTATAAAAATGTAGGCAGCCAAGATGAACACTGCTTTCCCCAGACTCCACTGCTTCAGAGGGCCCAGCCATTACTAATCGGCAGAAGTCTTCTGCCCACAGGTTAAGCCATGGGAAATCGCAGAAGAGGCTAAGGCAAGTGGCTTAGTGGTTTGATGAAAGAACAGATCTCCGCACACAAGAAAATCATTAAGTTCACATAGTTTTGTCTTTTCTCTCTGACATGTTTTCAAAGGTTGAAAACATACCCACAACCTCCATTTTCTAAAAGTATCTCTCTTTTGAGGAAAGGTGGCAGGGGACTCAAGTGTGCACAGCATCTGGCTGAAGGTGAACGTTTCCCCAGGCTTCACATTGGAACAAAAGTATTTACAGACACACGTGAACAGATGGATCCTAACACCACAGCTTCCTGTACAAAAATATACTGCTGTCTCTCTCCACTGGGAAACAAATTTGCTGTTAAAGAAATAGTGACATGACCTACACATCGGCAGTTCTCGCTTAAACATCAGAAAGATACATTTTCTTAGTAAGAGGTGGACATTTCCAGAGAGCAGACTACCAATGCTTTAACCTGTCGCCATCATCTGAGCCCCCCCTACCCCCACCAAACTGATGAGAAAACATTCCCCTTGACAAAGTGGGGCTTGGTGCCTTCAAGACTTTCTAAGTCTCTCAGGAGAAGAATCTTTGTAAGCAACGTACCTTAGAGCCTTCTTGATGTCTGCACATCAACATCCTTCAACCAATCTCTACAGACTCAACTTGAAATGGCTAAAAACACTTCATGGGCACCTTGATGTGCTATCCATAGCTGGGTGTATTAAAATAAGATCCTGTCTTAATCTAGAGTATGTTCTATGTACATTCATGTATACATATTTTAAAAGGCTGCAATCTGCTAGACATGCATTTTGAACACTGGTGAACACTTTGCTGCAATGGAACACACTGCATTTTAGTGAGAGGGGTGGCCTGTCCCCAGTCGGCACGGTTCTCTGCCCCACAGGACTGAGCCTTCGGGCAGTGAGCTTAGTAGGGGTTTTGTTCTGACTTCTCTGTGCTGATGCTCAGAGTGAGCCATTTGAGACACTTAAACTCTCTGCCGGGTCAGGCCATCCACGGCTCCTTTTATAATTTAAGGCTTAAGAAAAAGCACTCACAATTAAAACTGAGTAAGAAAATGATACTTTTGACCACAATACATGTCAAGATGGTCAGAAATTAGAATCCAAGTCCTTTTCTTCTCTTTTCTCCCACCCCCTATTCACAACCTTTGTCCCCTACCACACTGATTAGAAACTTTTGCAAAAGCATATTTTTGGATATAAAGCTTTGTTTTCAAAGGAGACTTTGGCTCTGACATAGATAAAGGAATCTGAGTTTCTGAACATTAAAAAAAAATCAGGTAATTATTCATATTTTTAAAAATTTGTTTCAGCAATCTTTCCCCCTTAAAAGGGAGGCAAATTGATCACAAAAATGAATATCAGATAGCACTGACCATTGTTACTCAAACCCATGACTTGCTGTTGACCCCAAGCCCAGGCAGTAAAGGCCAGTCAGACTTTTTATCCCAGAACTGGACTTCTGAGCAGGAATCACATGATCCTTGGCAGCTTTCTTGGTGGTTGTGAACTAAGGATTAGTATTTCTGAAAACATGAGTCCCAAATAACTAAGTATCTCCATTTGTCAAAGCATTTATGGCCTGGGAGGGTGACTAAAGTCACAATTCCTAACTCTCCCCACCAAAGTAAAGCCCAGAGTGATGTGCAAAGGGCTGCATCTCCTGTGAGGGTCCCTGTACCAGTGTTTCTGGAACCTTTACGAACATAGCTTGGTATATGCAACTGCCCTCAAATCCTCTTCTGATGAGAAACCTGTTGATGCATCAGGGTTTCCTCCACACTCTAGAAATTAAGTGGTGAGCAACAGAAATGGCAGAGGGCTCATTAACTAGAGGTGTGAAGCAGATGGTACAGGGCCAGTGCAATTAGCCAACAAATACTGAGTGTGTGCCTACTGTGTGCCAGGCACAGGGCCAGTGAAGGGGACTGCTGTCAAACTCATTTGCTGATCAACGACAAAGTTTACAACAAAGCAGGGCTTGTCTGTTCCTAGCAGACTTGTGTCTACTCAGGCTCCTGCAGTTAGCTGCACCCCACTGCTATTCCAGGGCTACATCTCACACAAGGCAGAGTGGTTTTACAAGGTGAGTATCAAAATATTTTCTATCCCACATTTCCAGTAGAATTGACTTGATGCTTTGTTGAATGCTGCAATACATAGTTTTTAAATCTCTTCGTGATCTTTTTTCAGTCTGGTAGTTGCCTTAAAGGAAAGTCTTTGTATACACATGCTGCATCATGAGAATATAATTCTCCTGACCAAAAAGATTTACAGTATTCATCATTCAAACTTTTTTATTTACAATAAAATTTAACAGTCTTAATGGGCTTAAACGTAGCAGATGTCACCTGTGTGTTCAGCATTACACTTCATTCCTTGATGTGCTTCATCGTCACTCAAGCTGTTTGCCACCCTCCGATTTCTGGTCCAGTCTACTCTTGTTACTCTTCACCATGTAGATGAAGTAGGCAAGCGTCTCTTTTTCATTCACAGGTATGTTCCTGAAGTGTCGGCTGACAGTCTATGTGGGGGAAAAAAACCAAAGTCAGTTAAAGCATGCCTAAGTCAGGGCCACAAATTCTGAACTATGCAAAGGAGGGAGTGCAATTTGCTTCCAGAGCTAGAGAGGGGAATTATGATCACTGCAGAACTTCCTGCAGTGCTGTGGAACTCAAAATGCCCTTCTTTCCCAAGGGGTTGGGTGATTTGATTTCCAGGCCTCCAAAAGCAGCACTTGAGCCCACAACATTCCCAAGATGCAGTTCTATTTCAGTGGCTGCCAACTGTCTATCACGGCATAATCTCAAGGTCATCCCCATGGAGGACAGGTAGGGACTGCTCTCTGCTTGGTCAGTGGCTACCATCACCAGCTCGCGGGCCCTGGAACTGGGCAGAAAAAGGTCTTTTTAAAATTGTGTCAAATGAATGGCCAATTGGACAGATGTAAGTGTTTGGCCCAAGAGTTCATCTAAAATAGTACATACTGCCTCTTGAAAGACACATCACAGGGCAGCCTGGGTGGCTCAGCGGTTTAGCGCTGCCTTCAGCCCAGGGTGTGATCCTAGAGACCCGGGATCGAGTCCCATGTCAGGCTCCCTGCATGGGGTCTGCTTCTCCCTCTGCCTGTGTCTCTGCCTCTCTCTGTCTCCCTCTGTGTCTCTCATGAATAAATAAATAAAATCTTAAAAAAAAAAAAGACACATCACATTTGAAGAATAAGTCATCATTTACTATATACTCCTGACGCTTGGCTTTATTTTACAAGTCCTGAGAATGCAGGTCTCTTTTTGCCCTACCTCATCCGGTCCCTTTCATCAGGGTGAATGCTGGCAAGTGGGTAATGTTACATTAAAGCAGGAAAGAGCTGTGCACCCCTATCTATGTTTTATCTAGATGCTGATGAAGGAAGTTTAAGAAAAATGATGGATCAGCAAGAAACTCCTAAAAAAAAAAAAAAAAAGAAAACCGATGGGGCTGTCAACCTTTCAGGAAATTTCTGAATGTACTGTGGGGGCTGGGACAGATAATGAGAGAGAACTAGCACTCTAGAGTGGTTACCTCTGGATGGTAGCATTGTATTTTTCTTTTTTCCATTTTCCAGATTTTCTACAACAGGCAGAAAAGCACATTAAGAAGAGGGATAAGACGGAGCCTGCACAAATGCCAACAGGACAGAAGTATCAAGCTAGGCTGTCAGTATATTCAAACAAGAGCCAATAGAGTATTTCTCCCTCCTCCAAATTGTATTAAGAGCTCAGGTAGGAGAAAAATTTCTTGGGTTCTATTCATTATAATACTTACTGCCATTGCCAGTATCAGAGAAGAAATAATCAAAGGGAAAACTAAAAAAGAGTAGCTCCCACAGAACATGAGCAAAGGTTTTGGGGTAATTAATCTGACACACCCAATGTGCAGGAAGGACCATATCTATATAGTCTTACAAAACAAGATTCAAACACATGCGCAACACTCAGGACTTAGAATCAGGCGTCCAGAGATTCCAGGTTCAATTCTGCTACTAATTTGCTGTGTGATTTTAAGCAAGTCCTTTCTTCTCTAGGTGCCATGGTTTATTTTACAGAAATAGGGCCTTTCCAGGTCTAAAGCTGTGGGACTCTAGACTATATAAGAGAGGGAACAGGAAGTTGCTTCTGAGCTACAGAGGGTATTACAGACACACGTCACAGTAGGGAAAACTAAGGTCACCATCAGAAGCATAAAGCTGGCTATTGCTTTTTACAGTGCAATTTGTCTACCTACTTCTGCTAACTGGGCCTTATTGAAGCCTGGTCTGGTCTGCAATTTGTAGTGTCGTTTATAACGCCGTAGAGTGTTCACCTGCAGCTGGAACAGATCAACCTAGAGAGAAGAAGAGAAATGCATTATCTATCATCTGACTAGTCACGACTCACCCAGAACGCACTATGTGCCCAGCACTATACTAGGAGGGATAGGGGTTGAAGAAGACTACAGAGATGTCTTAGAAATGATCCACTGAGGACTGAGAACTGGCTGGGAGGACAAAAAACAAAAACAAAAAACAATGGAAAAAGAATTCTGGCTGGGGAGGGGTGGTTCCGGGAGGCTCCTGGAGGTGGTGAAGCTTAAGCTAAGGAGAGCAGGAGAGCAGGGTTTAGAGAGACAGAGAGAACAGGGCCAGACTAGGGGATGAGAGAGAAGACCATGAGCACAGAAAGCCAGGAGATGAAGAGACAGACTCAGAGGTCATAGGCAATCGCGATAGGTTTAAACGGTGAGACTGGAGGGTAACAGGTCTTGAAAAGTGGAAGGAGTGACCACAGGTGGTAGGGGGTGATGTTCCAGGAAAGTGGATCAAGTGGCGGTTTAGAGGGGAGGCTGTTGGGGGGTGAGGGTGGAGGCGACGATGCTGTAGCACTGATCAGAAATGAGTTGAGCTTCAGAGGCTGGTGATACTAGCCAGGGACACCAAGCATGGGGAGCAAAGATCACCCCACACAGGCGGCCTGGAGGAGGATGGGCCAGAGCTTAGTAGTGGATAGACGGAGGAGGGGTGGGATGAAGGGCAGAGGGAAGTACTGATGTTCTCAGGGTTCTTCCCTATGCTCGGCCTTCAGGTATTGGAAACCTGAACAACTCTCCGGAGAAAACTCAAAAGCTACTGTAGCAAGTGAACCAATCAGCAGGTTAGGTCGGGGTTTCTGCAGATGACCAGATAACAGAGGGAAAGGACCCCCCCTTGTTTTCTAACACAGGAAGAGAGGAAAGCTGCACAGTCACGAAGTATTGAAGGCCCAGAAAGTTGGGCTGCTTTTACCTGCCTCTAAAAGAGATGTTCTTGCTTCAGGCAGGTGGAGAGCACTTAAAAACAAAATGAATGATCAATATGAGGGACCAAAGTCCTTCATTCTTTTCAAAACATTCCTCAAACCCTCCCCCCCCTTTTTTTGGTAAAAAGCACTGAAATTGAATACATTCATTTCTTTATGAAATAATAATACTAATGCTGAAGGCAATAGAAAAATACTGTAAACCAATACTGGAAAAAGGGACACAGGGAGGGGCAGAGGGAAAGGACCATATTTTCAAAGGGTTTCTCCACATCTGCAGACAAAGGCCCGCCTACTCTTTCTATTCCTACGCAGTCGTTTCCACTCTGAGTGCTAACAGGCGGTTGCCTTATGAAATATTCATGTGTCAAATATTCAATGTACATTACAAACAGGTTTTCTTCTGAGTCTTAAGTGAAAACTTCGAAAAAATGCAATACTCTTTCCTGTAGCCTTGCTCAATAGGTACTAGCCCCTTGAAGGTTTAAGAAGCCTAGGTCTCATCATCCAGTGCAACGTTTCTCAGCAAGGGGTGGTTTTGCTCCCCTACCCCAAGAACATCTGTTAATGTCTGGGGGCATTTTTTTTTTTATTGTCACTACTGTGGTGACTGGAATCTAAAGGGTAGAATCCAGGGATGCTGCTTACATCCAACAATGCACAGGACAGTCCCCACAACAAAGACTTCCCTGGCCCCAAATATCAACAGTGCCAGGGCTGAGAAACCCTGGGCCCTTATAACTGACTTTGGAATGGCTCCTTGGGAACAAGTCTGGATCAGGGAGAAGAGCTGGTGTGAATTGACAATGTACACCTTCATTTTGCAGACCAGAAAACAGAGGGTAAGTAACTTCCCCCAACCCCAATTAGTCTCCAACTCGAAACAGAAAAAAAAAAAAAAGTTTTAAGCATCTTGACATTGTGGTTATAGTTAAGAATGCATCAGGGGCTTCCTGCAGAAAGGCAGTCTGGCCTAGTGGGAAGGGCACTGGACCACAGGCCCGGAACTGTTTGTGTGACCTTGGGCCTTTGTGCCTGTCTGTAAAACAATGGGGCAGTGAGGCCAGCTGATTTCTAAGTTTTCAGCTCTCAGATTCGATGTTACCATGATTCTATGATTCACTTTTCAGATAAACCACAGCAAAACAAAGAGGACTCAAAATTACTTCTTAATACACAAAGTGGACCAGGTCAGAGGTAACAATCACATTAGAATCCACTCTTCCAGCTTTTGCCAGGGGACTTTTTTGACTTTTACCTCAGGAATGTCAGTGTCGTGCTCAGGAGAATCTCCACCATCGTCACTTGT
Organism: Canis aureus; assembly: GCF_053574225.1. NCBI lineage: Eukaryota > Metazoa > Chordata > Mammalia > Carnivora > Canidae > Canis > Canis aureus. Next base: position 57,097,354 of record NC_135614.1, read on the forward strand.
CTTCCTCTTCCTTTTATTTCGTACACTCTGGATGAAATTTTTGTGGAAGTCGCAGATATACAGGTGCCTTACCTGATGGGAAGCAAATTAGAGTGAGGCTTGCCAATTCTATGGGAACAGGTAACATTTGAACTTCGGGGCTTCTCTCCTTTGCAAGGCATTGAAGAAACAAGGAAGAACAACATGTAGGCCCTGATTTCCAGAAGTTTCCTGTTGAGTGTAGACCAAGAAGCCCACAAAGGGATACAAACACTATCATCACACACTGGGCAGGAGGAACTTATAATCTAAGTACCCCCTTAAAGGCTAGGGACAACAAGTGGTAGGGGCTCAGCCAAGGGAGAGATGGCTGGGATAGTCAGTGTAGAGGTTCCTGACTGAAAAGGAGGATTTATAGGTAGATAGGAAGCATTCCAGATGGGAAGAGGGCCAAGACTTAGTTTCAAATAGAGATGACAAGAAGGCATGACGGAGACAGCCCAGGGTAGACGGTGTCGGTGAGGTGGAGCTAACTGCCCATATATGAGCACTAGGAGATTTGGGGCTTCGGGGTATGAGAACAGCGCAGATTTTCTTTCAGACAAAACCGAGTACCCCAAGGCCTTTGAAGCAAGGAGTGATGTGACCTGTAGGAGTTATGAATTTACAATGGGCTGGAAGGCACTGTCCCAGGAAGGAGGAAAGAAGGGGCTGTGGTAATGGTAGACAGGACTTCAGATTTTTCCACTGACAACAGCTACTACTGTAGGATGACATCTCTCTAAACAACTTCATTTCTGTGTATCAGAATTATACTTCTTGCATCACCACACATCTGGCCCACAAAGAGAAGTGGAAAGGGAGGCAGAAACTCTTATTCTCCCAGAAGCCACATGAAAGAAGTTGGATGCTACTGCTGATTTTCTAATGCAGGCTAGAGGCATAACAGTAAGTGAAGGCAGCAACAGCAGCTGAGAGGTGAACATGTTTTCATTTAAGAATGTAAGTACTAGGGGTGGCTGGAGGAGCCACTCGGAACCCTAACCAAAACGAAGCCCTGTGTAAATGACTTGGGGTTGTTGACACTGGAACAGATGCTACACAAATGTTCTAGAGAGACTTCTGAATTTGAATTTATTCCTTATAAATTTATACAGACAAAAATAAGCTGATAGGAAGCCAGCATCAATTAATTCAGGCCTTCTCATGGAGAAAATAATGAAACTTGCTTTTTAGTCAGATGAATCACCACTTTCATGTGGTTGGATTGGTGAGTCCTGAGCACTTTTAAGCTGCTACTGTGACTGTATCTTGCAGACAGCAGGTATTCTCTAAGTGCACTTGCACCAGGACAGGCAGCCCCTGCCGTCCAAAAGCAGCTTAGGCCAGCAAAAGCTGCCCTTACGTATGGCTACAGAGTCAAGTAGCTTTGCCAGTGTCAACTCTGCCACAGGACTTTCAGACACAGCTTGTGTCACCGTCCCAATGAATCCCGCCTAGTTGATGTATAGACCGCCGGACATGCTTTTGGCAGGGAAGAAAGCACACGCACACCATACTCTCTGTTCCTGATGGGAAGCTGGCCCTCACGTTAGCCAGTTCCACATGTAAGCCCGGAGATTAAGCAGCTCCTCAAATTCACAGTGGCATGCTTGGTAGAACAGACAGCGGAGGGGGCTTCCTGAAGCTGTGGCCAGGAGGTTTTAGGTCAGGACACTAGAATAATGGAATTCTGGATGGAAGAGAACTTAGAATCACCAGTGTAACCCCACTGGCCCCAATCTCATTTTCTACAGAGATAAACAGAAGCCACACAGATGGGGTTGTGAGCTTGGCCAAGGTCACCCACGCCTTCTGACCCCTTGTGCATGTCCTTTCCTACCACAACATTTTCTTTATACTATTCTCAACTTCCATTTTTCTCCAGAATAAAGCAGAAATATGTCAATTGGAGGAATGCTTGATTGCATGTTATATATTAATAACTCATAGAGCACTGCCAATGTCTACATGAAATGAGTTTGCCTGAGTTGGATTTTTGGTGCTATTATTTTAAAAGGTTTTCTGCTAGGCCCTTTTACAAGATAAATAGTCATTATTTCTCCTTAATGATTTTCAAGTACGTACTGATTTTCAGAAATTTCAGAGCTCAGTGGCCTTTGGGGGCTAGGGGTGGAGGAACGAGGGTGGTGGCAAAAGCCCCAGTGTTTTTCTTTTCTGTTTCACTTTCTGCAACAGCTAAAATTCTTGTGACACGGCAGTTACTTAGAATTGAATTCCTGCCCAAGCCTGTGAGAATGAAGTAGAATCCCCCTTCAGAAATAATGATTTTATACCACCACCTTGAAACAAATTGTGAGTGATTCCACCTTGAAACACTACTCCTCCAGAAACATTACTTTTGGGGAACTCTAGTGCCACATTCATGCGGCCTCTCTCCTAGACATTGTGTGTGAAACCACCAACATAGCTCAACACAGGTTTTCCAGTGGGGTCACTGGGTAAATGGACCCCGAGTGGCAGCACAGTTGTTCAGATGTCATGGCATCCAAGAATTTAAAAGAACTGGAAATTTCTTTTTCTTTCTTTCTTTTTTTTTTAAGGACTGGAAAATATTATGAGCTGTTCAAGTAAAGGCTCCCAACCACCTACACAAAAGGTAGGCAGTGTTTCCAAGAGGATAAATTCACTGCTGTCTTAGAATTAGGCATTTCACTTCAACACATGTCCTAATCTGGACCTCCTTAGTGTCTAGCCAGTTGTTTGCTCTCTGAATTCCTTTCATTCACTCATTGGTACAGATTTGTAGTAAGAAAGCCATTAACTGACAACCCCCCCCCTCCCCCGGCCTTTTAAAAAAACAGCATCTTTCAAGAGTGGCAAATATATTGATTGTTACCTTAAAAGAAAGGCGGGGGAGGAGGGGAATGGGAGGGAAGAGCCTGAAAGAAGAGGCAGTAAGATTTTTTATTTATTTAGACCTAATCAAAGCTTATGCATAGTGTTCAGAAGAAAGTCAGATAATGGGTTTAAGAAATTAACCAGCCTCTTAGTCACTGTGTGACTTTGGCCTGGTCACTTCTTATCTCTAGGCCTCAGTGTCCACTCTAAGATCCGAAGCAGAAAAGTGTGTGTCCTTTCAGTTTAACAAGCAATCTCTAATTTTCCCCAACAGTGGAATTTTGGTCCTAAAGGAGACTGGATATTAACCACCTGAGCTCTTAGCTGGTCTACCTGAATATTAAAGGCACCCTTAACTCATTTCCAATTCCTAATCACAAGGCAGCCACTTAAGGCTTGCAGCAACAGATGTCAAACTAAAAAGTTCTTAATTGGTTGACAATAGGCACATCTTTAGAATTGTTAACTAGAAGTGGTGAAATCACACAGGAAAAGTTTTCCTATAATTAGGCACAAAACACAGGGCGATTCTATTCAAATGTAACGCCCCTTCTCCAACTGCCTTTCTAAAGAAGCTACCCGTAAGAAAATGGATTTTCTTCCTCCTGGTCACTTGGACTGCAGACAGCCACCTCCCAAGACCTGGTCTTGGCCTTATTTCCGCCACATCCTTGAAAATCCCATTTCCCCGCAGCTGCATGCGAAGCAGCAAGCAGCGAGCTCGGTGACCCTCTGCAGAAGCCGAGGAGGTGGCTTGAGGCGGTGGGGTGGGGGGAAGTAACTGCCCCCTTTCCTTTTCTGAAGCGATCACAGGGTTCCGAGGAGAGAGCAGTTGAAGAGCCGGGTCCCTTCATCGCCCCTCCCCAACACTTGCAGCTTCGTGGGCCAACAGGATTAACCCAGGTCTCCCTGCCCCAGTATCAAAACCAATACCGCAAGCCCTCAACTGCCGTCAGACCTTCCCAGGCAGGAAAGGTCCTCGGAACACCGCCGCCCCCCGCCCCCCCCCGGACCCCAGCCTCCCGGATTTGGGCAGGATCCCAGTCCGAGCCTGCCAGAGCTGAAGCGGCCTTTGAAATCCCGAGTGCAACTCCCCAGTTTGCAGATAAAGGGCGGCGAGGCCCAGGGCGGGGAGGGCCCCGGGGGTCCGGCCCGCAGCCGGGGACGGCGGCCGAGGGGGGCGGCGCGCGGGGGCCCGGCGGGGGCCCGGCGGGGGCGGGGTCGGGGTCGGGGGCGGACTCACGCTCTTGTCGATGTCCAGCTTGAGTTTCTTCTGCGAGATGCTCTTCTGGACCCTCTTGCTGAAGGAGGCGTTGCCCGCGGGCCGGACGCAGCGCTCGCCGTCCTCGATGAGGCAGCAGCTCTGGCCGTAGCCCGGGGCGGCGGCGGGGGCGGCGGGGGGCCCTTCGCGGCTGTCCTCCTCCGTGCTGAAGCCGTTCATCTCCCCGCCCCGGGCCGGCCCCTCTGCGGGGGGGTCCCCGGCAGGCCACTCCGCGGCCGCGCGCCCCGCGGGGCAGGTCGCCCAGGCCCCCGCGCCCGAGGGTCCCGGAGTCCGTCCGCAGACGCGGCGCTGCCCTGCCCCGCGCCGGGGAGGCCCGGCTCCGCTCCGCCGCGCTCGCGCTCCTCCGGCCGCCGGCCCCGCGCCTCGGGGAAGCCCCTTCCTCCCCGCTCGAGGCCCCGGGGTCGGCTGCCGCGGCTCGCAGGGCCCCGCCGGGGGTCACCCGGAGGCGCCTGCCGCCGGGGGCCCGGAACCGCTGCCGTTCGGCGGGGGCGTCCGGGAAGGCGCCCCAGGAAGCAGCCGCTCCCCGGGGACTCCGGGCCCGGCTCGCCAGGGGGTTCCGAGGGCCCCCGCCGGCTCCCGCCTTCTTTCGGCTGCGGGGCAAACTCACCGCCGGGCAGCTCCCCCGGGGCGGCGCGGCCTCCCGCGCCGGGCCCGGCCTCGAACCCGCGGCGCCCGGGCCCCGGGGCGCGTCCGGCTCGCCCCACCCCTGCAGCCGCTCGGCTGCGCCCCGAGTCCCGCGGCAGCCCCTGGGCCGCCCAGCCGCCGCCCGCCCGACGCGCCGCACCACAACAGTTCGCTCCCCCGCCCTCCGCGGGACAGCGGAAGTCCCGCCTCCGCGCGCCCATTGGCCGTGCTCACCCTCTGGGCGGGGCCGCCGCCGCCGCTGGCGCGCCCCATTGGGCGCCTCCGCCGCCAGTCCCCGGCGCCTGGCTACTTCCTGGACTCTGCTGGGATGGGTTCAAAGTAGAGAAAGTGCGAGAGGGAAGAGTTGCCCGGGTGCGGGCGGGGAAGCGGCCGCTGACTTTCAGGCCGGGGGAGGGATGGTGAGCCGGGGCCTGACTGGACGGAGGGCCAGACTCCAGGACAGAGGAGCACGCTCGGCGGCGTACAGTACTGCGCGGGCGGGGCGCGGAGGGGCATCTGAGGGGGACCCGGCGCGGCTGGGGGTTCTGTCCTGGGAAGGACGCGCGGGGAGAACGCGGGGGCCGCGGCCCGGGTCGGGGGACGCGGCGGCAAGGGCTGAGCGACGGGCAGCCGGGCGCAGACGCGGGGAAGGGCTTGCAGAGGAGATGATGGGGTCTGACGGCGGGTGTTGCGAGGCAGTCGGATGCCGAGGGGGGCGGAGACCCGGGCCGCGCGGGGAGCGGGAGGGAGGGAGGCAGGGGCCCCCGGGGCGCTAGGGAGACCCCTCGGCCGGGAAGAGTCGGAGGCGGGGGGAGGTCTGCGGGGTGGGCTCGAGGAACCGCCGGGGACCCGAGGAAGAGGTCGGGGCGGGGAGGATGAGGGCCCGCGTCCGCCAGGGGGAAGTGCTCGCAGCGTCCTGAGCCCTCCCCGCGGCTCTCAGCGGCGGCTGCTGTGGCTCTCAGCCTCCCGAGGTATCCGCGAGGTGACCGTGCCCTGCCGACTCCCCGAGCTCGGGGCTGGGCGCCAGGGCGTCGCACACACCCAGCAGGGCCTCGGGGAAATCTAGGCTAGCACCCCAGGCCGGCCGCCGCCGGGCAGCTGGCGGGCACCCCCGGGCCTCTGGCCCACAGCGACGAGCCCAGGTCCCGCAGTCGGGCCCGCGCCTGGGGACGGGTTAGCACTGACCGGGGCAGGATGGGGCGGGGGCGGGGGGGGGGGGTAGGCTTGGCATTCTAGAGGCTTCTGGTTTGTATCTTGATGAAAAAGGGCAAGCTACCGGTTTCCATGTTTGGAAGCAGACACCCTGTGATCTGAAATTTTCTTCTGTGACCTTAAACGTATTTGTACCCTCTAGCCTAGTAATTGCACACGCAGGACAGCCATTTCAGGAAATTGGCCTACCGGAGAGGGAAAAGAAAAAAAAAATTTAAACAATGATGTTCATTGTAGGATTATTTATAACAAGAAAATAGAAAAAGAACCTCAAGTTCCACAAGAGAAGTGGTTAAGGAAACTAGCATCTTCAAAATTAGGTATTTTGTGATGTTTTCAGCGTTTAGTTTCAACATCAGCGTAAATTTTTTCTGTATGTAATGATTCATCACTCGACTCTTCAACAAAGAATTGATAATGAATTGGAGAAGTACTCTATTCATGCTAAGTTGAAAATGCAGGCTATAACATTCCATATGGGATATGACGGGTGTACATCTAAGTTAAAGAACAAAGAAAAAAGAAAAGCGACCGCTTGTGCTTAAAACATACACCAAAGTTCTAATAGTAATTATTTATGGGTAGTGGAAATATGGTTGATAGTTTTCTCCTTCTGGTCTATCTTTGCTTTTCTCCAGTAAGCGTTTATTGCTTTTATAGGAGGAAAAAATAGAATGAAAATTATTGGGAAAAAGGCACGGTTTAATAGAAGTCCTCACTCAGAGTTCATACATTCAAAAGTAAATTATTGAGCATATTACATAGACTCATTCCAGGGTTGGCCACAGGAGAAGGATAAAACATAATCGTTGCCTTAGAATAGAATATCTTCTAGTAGGGGAGCTCCAATACATATGCAGAAAACAGTCGGATAGTTGTACAGATCAGTGTGTGATGTCAGTTCCAAAGTGTACTGGTATGGATGAGAGCTCTACATTTTCCACATATATTTTGCCCTTAGATATTTTTTCATTTTTTAAAAATATTTTATTTATTGATTCATGAGTGAGAGAGGGAGAGAGGCAGAGAGGGAGAGATACAGGCCAAGGGAGAAGCAGGCTCCATGCAGGGAGCCTGATGTGGGACTCGATCCCGGGTCTCCAGGATCACACCCTGGGCTAAACTGCTAAACCACTGCACCACCAGGGCTGCCCTAGATATTTTTTCAAAACACCACTTGCATCCAGGGCCAGGCTACTACAGTACACACAACTTCCTGAGTGCCAGGTTCCCTTGGCATTACCCCTTGAACAGGGGAGGAGGACGAGTGCCTTTTCCTTGGGTGCTCTATCTCAGTCCTAGGGGTACTGGCTGCCCCTTATTTGCTATTCCTGTATTCTTTAGAGTTCTCTTTACTGTCTTTTACTGTAGTCCCCTGTTATAATTAACAACTCTTTATATTCATTTTCCTCCATTCAAACTGCTGTGTGGTATCTCTCTCCTTTTTTTTTTTTTTAAGACTTTATTCATGAAAGACAGAGAGAGGCAGAGACACAAGCAGAGGGAGAAGCAGGCCCATGTGGGGAGCCCGATGCGGACCGATCCTGGGACTCTAGGATCATGCCCTGAGCTGAAGGCAGGCGCTAAACCGCTGAGCCCCCCAGGGATCCCCCCGGTATCTCTCTCCTAATTGGACCCAGGCTGATAACCGCAGCCTCTGTGTAATTTTTTGCAGGAGGAGGGCATATGCTTTTAACTACTCTTTATATACAATCCTGTAGTATTTCTTCCAGGAATAGTTTATCATAAGGTCTCCTCTATGTTATTATGTAGTTGGGTTCCAAATAGCAATACTTGGAAAGAAATGCTGATTCCTTTGCTGAAGAGTAAATCTGTAACTCCAACAAGGAAATGTAAATATTCAGCTAATGGAGAAAATGAATACAGAAAGAAGCTTTTGTAATCCTTGCTCTGCTTTGTGTAGGATTTGAGATTCTTGAAATGGCCAAGAGAATCTGCTTTGCTACGTTTATAACTTTAGGTAATTAATTTACAACAGTTGCTTGAGTGCTTAGAAAGATCTTGCTTTTTAGATTTGTGAGTCTGCCCTGTTGGGCATTTAAAGTGTTTGAGAAAAATCAGGCATATTAAATTTGTAATTGTAGTCTGAAATGTCTAAGGAAATTGATTAATTAAAGCTGTGAGTCTGTTAAATGTTTAAGGAGGATTGAATCTACTAAACCTAAGAATTAATTCAACAGTAATCAAAGAACAAGTGAAAGTGATTGTTCTTATCTTTATATGAAAAATCACTAGATTTATAATGGAATAACAAGATTTGTAAGTTGAATGTAAAGCCTTTAACAAAAGCTAGGTTTTAAAATGGGGCAACTTGAGTTGGTAATTTTAACATTCTTTTCCATGCTGAAATCTACTTCCAGATATTTAAAGTTGCAGGGAGATAACCCCCAACTTTACAGTTCTATCTGAGGCCTCCCCTCTGAGCTTCAGAAAGCAACATTCAGTTCTTTGGATGCTCTAGAGGCCTCGCAGACCAAGACGTTCAAGTTAAAAACTTCTCTGATACCAATCCTAAACTGTGCCGCTTGTTCCACCCTTGATTCTCCCTTCCTTTCACCCCACTCAAAGCCCACCCATCATCGAGGCACTTTCTTCTTCCAGTAGATACTTAGAATCAACTGCCCCTTTGCTTCATATCCAGTGGCCAGCAGCACCAGCCCAGGCCACCATCATCTTGTGCCTGAAGTGCTTCACTGGCCTCTGAGCTGGTCCCTAAACCACTCATCCCTGATGGAACCTCCATACAAACCACACCTTGCCCCACTCTTCGTAAAGCCCCTCACCAGCTTTCCAGTGCATTCAGACAGTGCCTGCTGCCATCTCTTTGCCCTATTCCCATGCTTCAGCTCTGTTATTCTGCCTTAAGTTCCTCAAATAAGCCAAACTTCTCCCTACCTCTAGGTCTTTCCATTTGCAGTTCCCTCTACCTGGAATGCTGTTCTGTCCGCTGCTCCCAAAGCTGGCTCTGAACTTCAAGTCTCAGTTTCTCTCTCTCTCTCTTTGTTTTTTTTTTTTTTTTTTTTTTTTTTTTTTTTTAAGAGGGAAGGGAGTTTTTCTTTCTTTTATTTAGAGGGGGAGAGAGGGGGATGGATGGATGGATGGATGGATGGATGGACTTTATTTATTTATTTATTTATTTATTTATTTATTTATTTATTTATTTATTGGAGAGAGAGAGAAAAAGAATCTTAAGCAGGCTCAGTGCAGAGCCTCCATCTCACAACCCTGAGATCATGACCTGAGCTGAAATCAAGAGTTGATGCTTAACTGACTGAGCCACCAGACACCCCCTTCAAGTCTTAATTTAAATGTCACCTCTGAGATGCCTGGATGGTTCAGCAGTTGAGTGTCTGCCTTCAGCTCAGGTCCTGATCCTGGCATCCCACATCGGGTTCCTTGCGGGGAGCCTGCTTCTCCCTCTGCCTATGTCTCTGCCTCTCTCTCTCTCTCTCTCTGTCTGTCTCTCTGTCTCTCATAAATGAATGAATGAATGAATGAATGAATAATTAAATATCACCTCTGCGGAGTCTTCCTGGAATTTCCCCACCCCCATCGCCCATTGGTATTCTCCATTTGGTGTCTTTTCTTATTAGCATTCATCATAATGTGCAATTATTTCTATTTCAATATAAGCTCCATGAAGGCAAGGACTGTGTCTGTCCTGTTTGTTGTAGCTCCAGTGCATATAACACTAATTTCCCAATTCTGGTGGCTAACAAGAATAGGGACTCAGTAAGCTTTTTTTCTTTTTTTTAAAACTATTTTTTTCTTAAAGATTTTATATTTATTTATTTATCTGAGACTCCCTGCAGGGAACCTGATGGTGGGACTCAATCCCAGGACCCCAGGATCACGAACTGAGCACAACCACTGAGCCACCCAGGTGTCCCAGTAAGCATTTTTTCAAGAAATCAATTTAAATATACGTAACTATACCAAGAGATTTAAGTAATAAAAAAGGTACAAAGCAATATGTAGAGTATGAATTATATTTGTTTTCCTTAAAAGTTTTATACACAAATATACCTTTTATGGAAACACAAAAAACTAGTAATGTGGTTGCCTCCATGGTGGGAGCTACAGGTCAAGGGAAGAAAGGTAGGAAGAATTTGAATTTTATAACCTCTTTTCCTGTTAGATATTTATGATGTGCCTATATTTCTTTTATAGTAATAGTAAGGAAAATACCGTCCTTTGGTACTATTATTTAATAGGAAATTTGGAATAACAAAAAAGTTGAATCTCAGATGAAGGATAGTCATTTAAATGGAATAATTTGGCTTTATGAAAACCCCACAACATTGTCCTTATTTTCTTCATCTTGCTGAGGACCTATGAAAGCTTCCTCTAGCTCTGGCTCTGGTTTGCAGCCTGGCACTTGACAGGCATTGGCTATTGGCCAGTGGTAGCTATTGGCATGGTGGGTAGGAGCAAAGGCCCTGTTTTGAGTTCCATCTCTGCCACTTCACTGGCTGTAGGACTGTTGACAACTTACATGAACTATATGAGTCTCAGTTTTCTTTGTCTGTAAAATGGGATGATAATACTACTCTGATGGGGCTATTGTGAGGATCAAATGTGATAATGTAGAGCGCTTGGCACAGTGTCTTGCATATAGTGAATGTTCATCCATTACATGCTGACACCGCTAAACTTCCCATTGTACCCAAGATCAGATTTTTGCGTGTTAGGGAAGGAGACATCATATTGCATGATGGCAGGGCAGTGCTGCTTACCTACCAGTTGCTCGGTTCCATTCAGGCAGTCTCCATATCCATTGGCGCAGCAATGATTGGGAAAGTACTTGATCATTTTGTTGCATCTTAACTTTATTTAAAAAAAAAATCTGTGAATGGAAAAATCAAAGTACTAATAGTAGTGATAAGAAATAGGTGTATATCAAGAAAGAATGGAAGGAAATGTATGCAAATCATACATATGATAAGGGACTTGTATTCAGAATATGTAATGAACTCTTATAATTCAACAATAAAAAATACAAGCCAATTAAAAAGTGGGTAAAGAGTTGTTTGTTTGTTTTTAAGCACCAGAGTCCATTGAGGCCTTTTATTTGCACGTATGTATTACATCCCTAGAATCCCAGGATTTTCCCTCCCGTGTGCTTTCATCTTGCTTTTTCATGGTCTTTGAAGCTAGCTGAGGTTGTCAGTACAATGAAACCAAACCAGTAGGTCAGGAGCAGATTATTCTGCCATTTTTCTAGATCTTTGAGTTGTATATCAAATCTGGGGCTGATCACTCCATACTTGTTTCACTTGCCTGTGAAGTTTACAATTTTACCAATTTTGTGATCCTCAGTGATTTCTAATTCACCAGTGTAACCATGCTTCATCATCATAGAAACTGGATAATGATTTCGGTGCATGGCCTAATAAGAACTTGGTGTTTGCCTCTCTTTTTGGAATTGTTAATGCTCTTGAGAGCATCTGCCAGGACATCTATGTGCACCATTATGGTGGCATGGAAAGCTGGTGGAAAGAGGTAAAGATTTTGAATAGACATTTCTCCAAAAAAGATATACAAATGGCCAAAAAGCACATGAAAAGATGCTCAACATCACTAATCATTAGGGGAATGTAAACCAAAACCACAATATTACTTTGTACCTGCTAGGAGGGTTATAGTACATAAGACAGCTAATAGCAAGTATTGCTGAAAATGTGGAGAAGTTGAAACCACATATTGCTGGTAGGAATGCAAAAACAGTGCATCCATCTTGGACAAACAGTTTAGCAGTTCCTCAAAATGTTAAATGTAGACTTACACATGACCTAGCCATTCTCCTACTGAATGGTAACTACCTGAGAGAGATGAAAACATACGTCCACACAAAAACGTGTACATGAATGCTCATGCAGCGTTATTCATAATAGCTGAAAGGTGGAAACAAATGTCAACTGGTGAATCGATAAACAAAATGTAGTATTTCCAGGTACATTATTATTCTGCGATAAAGAGGAATGAAGGGCTGACACGTTATGGTATGGATGAATCTTGAAAATATTATGCTAAGTGAAAGCCAGACCCAAAGGCTACATGTTGCATGATTCCATTCATGTGAAATATCCAGAAAAGATAAGTCCATGGAGATCAGCAGTTACCAATGGCAAGGGAATGGGGAGGTCGGGTGGGGAGTGATTGCCAATGGGCATGGGGTTTCTTTGGGGGGACAAGAATTCTGTAATTTGGGACGCCTGAGTGACTCAGTTGGTTGGGTGACTGACTCTTGGTTTTGGCTCAGGTCATGATCTCATGGGTCATGGGATTGGGTCTGTCCTCAGCAGGGAGTCTGCTTGAAGATTCCCTCTGCCCCTCCCCAACTTGTGGGTGCACATGTGCGTGTGGGTGCGTGCTCTCTCTTTCTCAAATAAGTCTTTAAAAAAATATTTTGGAATTAAAAAGTGATGATGGTTGCACAACCTTGTAAATACACTAAAGAATACTGAATTATACAATTTAAATGGGTGAATTATATTTCAATAAAGGAAGTATGTGTATCATTAACTGTAATTGATATAAAGGTAGAAATCATTAGATTTGTTGAAAAGGATGAATCTTTAGTCTCCACTCGATGTTTTTAAGCATTTTGTTTTAAGATTTATTTATTTGAGAGAGAGAGAGAGAGCACGCCCCCTCATGTGAGCACTGGGTGGGAGGGGCATAGGGAGAGAGAATCCCAAGCAGGTTCCCCACCTAGCTCAGACCCTAATGCGGGACTCAATCTCATGACCCCAAGATCATGACCTGAACCCAAATCAGGAGTTGGATGCTCAACCAGATGAGCCACTTGTGCCCCCCAAGCTTATTATTTTTTTTTTTTTAAGTGAGCTTTAAGCCCATCATGGGGCTTGAACTCATGACCCTGGGATCAAGAGTCACATGCTCCACTGGCTGAGCCAGTCCCCTCTTTATGCATGTTTTTTGATTAGTGAAGAAAAATAATCAAATTGGAGATATAGTAGGAAAGGTAGGAAATACATCATCTAAGACTGTATCCAAAAATGCAGGTGTAATTACAACTCGTACACCCTTTTTTATTTGCTAGGAACAAATGTGCCCTGTTGATAGGATAAATTTTTTTTGATGGAATAAAGTTTTTGTTTGATTTTTTACTTTTGACATTGGTCCCATTTTCAGAAACCAATTCTGTATAGAAGTGGGGTTGTGTATTACCTTGCTCATGGGAAGGCAAAAGATCTCTTCGCCCTCTCTGATTCTCCTTCCTTCCTTCGTTCCTTCCTTCCATTTATTTATTAAGATTTTATTTATGTATTCATGAGAGACAGAGAGAGGCAGAGACATAGGCAGAGGGAGAAGCAGGCTCCATGCAGGGAGCGTGATGTGGGACTCCATCCGGGGACTCCAGGCCGTCAACCGCTGAGCCACTGAGGCGTCCCTGATTCTCCTTCCTTTAATGCTAGATCACCAAGCAAACTTTTCCTAAGCAATAATTCAGCCAATACTAGAAAGTTGTACATAATTATTTGGGTCACTAGGTATTTGGGTCACTGAGTCTAATGTGCATAAAAAAATGAACAACTTTTGGGGCAGCCTGGGTGGCTCAGCGGTTTAGCGCTGCCTTCAGCCCAGGGCCTGATCCTGGAGATCCAGGATCAAGTCCCACGTTGGGCTCCCTGCATGGAGCCTGCTTCTCCCTCTGCCTGTGTCTCTGCCTCTCTCTCTCTCTCTCTCTCTCTCCCCCTGTGTCTCTCATGAATAAATAAATAAAATCTTAAAAAAAAAAAAGAACAACTTTTTATTCGTTTCTCATCTCCGTTTTTTGTGAGCTTAGTCAGGAAAAGTCACCCTTAACTGTTTTGGCCTTAACTAAACATGCAGCTAATGGTGACATAAGTAATAAAGGTTATTGGTCAATTTCACAAAACAAAAATTGCAAAGGTAGATGGTTTGTTCATCAGCAGCTCGACAATTTCCCAGGTCCAAATCAGTTCTGCTACGAGCTGGGGATAAAATGGTGAACTGTTAGAGAGAGCCTTGCCCTCCTGAAGTTAAGTGGAGGAGAAAGACATTAACCAAGTAAACAAATGAATAAAATAATTAAAATACTCTTCATTATTATACTGACTTTGTATTTGCAAATATGCCTACTCACCAAGATATATTTGTACTCTTGAAACCAATACTTGCAACACCTTTGAGGTCACCCGCAGACACGTACATGTGTAAAGCGCTGAAAAATTTGTCACCCAACAAGCATGTTCCCAGCTGAGGTCGATTGAGTGCTCATGCTTTAAACAAGCAGTCTTTCCGCGGGCTATGTAGTGTCAGGTTTTACATATTTTTGTACTTTATGTTGGTGATTGTGGTTGAAAATATCCCCCAAGGATGGTGCGGAGGTGTTATATAGAGTTCCTAAGCTCTAAGACGGAGAACATATATTCATTAGGTAAGTTTCATTGAGGCATTAGTTATAGTGTTGGCTCTGAGTTCTAATTTGACAAATTAACGACCTATATTAAATAAGGTATCTTTAAACAGAGATGCACATAAAACAGGTTATGATTGATCGCCTGATGAAAATGTTGTGAGCAGAAGCTTGCAGGAGCATACCCCTGTACTTGCCTTAGGGGTGTGGTTCAGTATTTGCTAATTCAGTGTTCGAGATGACTCGATAGAACTTAACTACTGTGAACAAGGGGAATGGACTGTATATCAAGTGTCAGGAAGGAGGCTACAAAGGAACTCAGCTTGACAGAGAGTGATGTGTGTGGGAGGTCTCTTGAGAGTGGGCTTCCTCAGGGAGGGGACAGCTAAGCGAGGACCTAAAGGATGGAAAGAAGCTGCCAGGTGGATGGAGAACACTCCAAGTGGAGTGACCAGCAGGGGTCTGGAGGTGAGAACGACTTGACCTGTGGGCACCTGAGCCCTGTTGGGGAAGTGATGGAGAAGCAGGCAGGGGCCAGCCTGGAAGGATCCTTAGGACTTGGCTAAGAAGTTTTGGTTTTATACGAGAGGCCTGGGGTAAAGTTACAAGTACTCAGGCATCTCTGGGTCCTTGTTTGTTCTCATCATTTGGCTAAAGAGGCTTTTCCTTATTCACCTCTGTATTTCCAGGGCTGAGGACAGAACTGGTGCCAACTGCTGGGGGCACAGAGCATGGACCGCCATGGGCCCACAGGATATATTTGGTATGCATTTGTTGTCTGAATGACCAAGCCCTGGGATCCTGCAGCTGTAGCTGGGAAGAAACTGTAGCAAGGACTTTTCTCAGAATGTGGATAACGCCAGGATTCAGGCCTCAGCTTCCCAGGCTGAGAGGCCAAGGGTGGGGGAGCTTAGCACAGAGCTCCAGCAAAGGCAGGCCCATCATCCCCTTCTTCCCATGCCCGGTTAGGAGCTGGCAGGAGATCAGATGCTACTTCAATTCCAAGCGGCTCATGAACAAAAGCTACGAAGTTGCTAAGAAACCTGCTTTTCTGAGGGTTCACCAGGTTTTTCTTTGTTTCTATGGCATTGTGTCTGTGAGTGTGCGTGAGCACACCAGGGCCCGTCACCCTGCCAGCCCTGAAGCAGTCAGACCAGAAGGCAGGAACTACAGGCTGCCCTGGGACACCACCAGGGATGCCAGGTATTGCCAAGCCAGGCAGTGGCAGCCCAGGCGTTGAGGGTGAACAAAGAAGAGACAGCTGCCTGCGGCCAGAGGTTGACAGAGCTGTGAGCAGCTGCAGGAAGGAAGCTCTGGATACTGAATCCTGGACCCACTTCAGCAATAGCCCAGAAACCGTAGGGTGGGAGACACCAACAACAGAACTGATAGGGGGGTCTCACCCCCATCCCCTAGCTGAGCTTGGAAAATAATGACAAGCTCTTGTCAAATGGCCTTGACAAGATCAGGGCCACTGCAAAATACCAGATGCAAGATGTGTAGAACTATCCCAGTCCAGGCTGATGATTATCTAATTTGCTCCTGTTCTTCCCATCCTCACACGGACAATCTGAAGCCTGGGGAGAGGAAGGGACTTTCTCAAGAGTAAATAGCATATCACAGAGGTAGGAGCACTCTCTCTCAAAAATTCTATGGGCTGTGAGTGGATGGAAAAAAAGCCTAAAGTATAAGCTGAGACTATATTATTCACCCATTTGTCTCTTCTTCAAATGCTTCTTGTGCCTCTTTACTCAGTGCCAGGAGCCCCAAAGCCCCAATCTCAACTAAATATAGAGAAAAAGAGAATCCAAAACTTTGGACCAATTGCCAAGTTCTCCGAATCAGTTTGTGAATGAATGTGCCCCACCGCCACCGCCAGAGTGCACACTCTTTGTCCATCTAGGTACTTCAGATACCTTGGATTCTACTCTTGTGGGCTTGGGAGAACAAGGAGCTAAAATGGATGAGAAATGTAACTTTCCCCTGTCTTCCCACCTGCTCCAGGGAAGAAGGACCTTTCCTCCCAGTGATCGTGATTTTGAGAAGGCATCGGAGGGCTGGCTGCCCTGAATCTTTCATTCTGTATGCCCTAGGTGTCTACTATGTGCCCAGCACCTTGAGCAAGTCATTCCTGGCTATAAACATTGGCCAAAGGCACATCTGATGCTCTCACTATGCCCAGTTAAAAACCCTCTAATGGTTCCCACTGCTTTAAAAATAAAGCTCAGACTCCTTAACACGGCCCACAAGGCCCTGCAGATTCTGGCTTCTGCTCACCCCCTCCTTCTTTTCTCTTCTTTCTCTCTCATTCTGCTCCCATCCCACTGACCTTCATACCTGTCATGCTTCCCCTGCACAGGGTCTTTGCACATGCTGCCCCTACACATCGACCGTTTATCCCTTGCTTCCTTTTTTTCCTAGTAAAATAATTTAATCCTTTTTAGAGAAGCCATTAAGATTATAGAAGAAAATTAACTTAATATCCACCTGGTTCCAGTGCTCAAAACCTGCCACTGTGGTGGGTGAACGGATTCCCCCCTTCTGTTCATCAGCCTTCTCCAAGCCATGGTCCACAGCGGCCTCTGGTGGGCTCTGAGTGACAGCGCCAGTAGGCAGCTTCCGCTCACGGTCACGGGCAGTCCCACACCAAGTCTCAACCACAGAACCACAGGTGGAGCTGGAAGCATCATCTAAAAACTTCCCATTTTACGGCAGAAAACTGAGGCCTAGTTAGGGAGCAAATTTTCCCAAGACCTCATAGTCCGTTGCAGAGCCAGGCCAGCCAGTGCTCTTTCTACCGCATAATATGACACGTATCTAATATACAAAGCCTCCCAATGTTTTGGTTGATAGAAACGTGTGGCTGATGGGTGAGTTTCAGAAATGAATTATTTCATGTTGTTCTGCCCTGCAGATATTTTCCATTCCTGGGTGTAGTCTTCAGGACCCTTTGTGGGCCACCCTATCTAACCGTGGGCGCTCACCTCCTTCTGTGCCTCCAACATGGCAACTACTTCCTGCCTCAGGGCCTTTGCACTAGTGGTTCCCTTTGCCTGGAACTCTCTCTCCCAAACTGCCTCTTGGCTTACACTCCCTCACATCTTCCAGCTCTCACAGAGAGGCACTCTCGGACTGGCCTACGTAATGTTCACCCCCTGCTCCAGTCTCTCAAACATTTTTTTTTTAAATATCCTTCATAGCCCTGCTCACATCTAGAATCATCTTGGTTAGCTGTCGGATGTCTGCCTTTTTCTCTAGAACGATGGCTGTTGGGAATGTGTTCAGTATCCTGGGTACTAAGCAGACACTTGCGGAATACATGGGGGATGATGGGATGGAAAATGAGTGGGACAAGAACAAGCCAGAGAACACATTAGACAAAGTCTGGAGGTTTATTTAACAACAGTCACAATCACAACTGTACACAGTAAGTCAGTTCTTCACAAAGGCTTACTTTTCCAGGCAGGAGAAGAGAGGTTGGTGGTCTTGAGCATCTCAAGATGGAATACCCAGGCTGCCATCTCAATATTCCCTGCCTGTAGTCCCTTTGGGATCCCAGTCTTCAAGCCAAAAACAGAGCAGGAGCCCGACCCTGTTATCTGACATAGCAGAATCACAGCCTTCTGGGAAGCAGATGTTGTTGCGAGGACCTTGTCACTTGGGATGTAGATCCAGCTCCCATCCCAGAGGTGGCTGTGGGCCTGGGCTCAGGATCAAGTTTGAACTGAAATATTACTTGGATTTTCACAAAGAGAAAGTAGAAAAGAATTCCAGAACAGGACTGCACTCCTTGCCCCTCTCCTAAAAATCTTCAGAAAACATTAAAAATGCACTGCCTCCCCGGGAATTATAAAACATCACCCGATCTGTACAAACTAAGGGTCGCTGAAGCAAGGAATCCAGATTTCTCAGTTACCACTGTAAAGTGCTTTGCCACTCTGTCGGGACTCCAGAGACAGAAAAACGAAGATGTGCAGGAAGAAATACGGAGTCATTTTCAAGGATCGTCTCTTTCTTAAGGAGAAAAAAAGAAATTCAACAGGTAGGTTTGTAAAGTGACTAGACTGTGGACTTTGGGGATCTATATGCTACATCTGCAACAAGGACTGCTCTTTCTCCCCTAGATCTAATGTCACTCTCCTTGTGGAAGTGTCCCCTTCTGCCTCTGAACCAGTTCTTCCTCAAGGGAGAAGGGAGGGCTCCTGGGCCATTGTCAAAGTGGAAAGCTCTGGCTGGAGGCACACGGTACAATGGCTTTTCACACGTGTGCCTGCACATTTACCGCCTCCAAGGGCCTTGTATTTACAGCAAAGATGCTCTCTGTATTCCAAAATGCCCCTGGAGGCCCCCTCTGGAAAGGCTGCTGGTGGGCCACAAGGTCATCTACCTCCTAGCCACACCCTGTTTTGTGACCTCATGCTCAGAATAAAGAGAAAAGGGGCCCACATTCTCACTCGGTACCCAGATGACAGCATCTCCACAGCCTCCTGGCTGCTTGACTGAGCATCAGCTGGCAGTGTGAGCAGGAACCTGAATCTTTGAGACAGGTGGTTTTCAAAAGTGAGGCTCAAACGAGTGGTCAGTATCTGTCATCAGTTGGTCGGCTAAGCAGTGAACTCCTCTTTCCTTCCCCTGTCACACACTCAAGTCCCAGCACCTCCGGATTTGGGCTTGGCAAGACCGGCTCAGGGTCAGCATCCCTCCTTCATCGAGGGTGCCAAACCAGACTCAAAAGGGGAACCAACAGATGGGAAAGAGGTAGGCAGAGGCCTGCTTGCTGCTGCTCCTGTTTCGCCCACGAGTCCTGGTCTTGCCGAGGACACGGTCACCCACCTGGAGTGCACCATCTGGGAATCTAGCCTGTGCTCTGCACTCTGTCTGGAGGCTGGGATGGGGGGCTACAGGCATGGCCTCCAAACAGGCCCTCTCCCCGGGGCTGCTGGGGCCCTACCAGGCCACAGACCTAAACGAGTTGTCCAGCTGCCCTTTTCATCTGGGGTGTTACTTGCACGGACTGGAACTCTGGCATCAGGCCCTTGAGGGGCTTCTCTGTCTCAGATCCTGCTCTAGGCCCAACGTCTCCTGCTTGAAATGAGAAGTTCAGAAACACTCATCCAACAGAAACTGCACATACCACCACAAATGTCCCCCCCACCCCCAACCCTGCCCCTGTAGGTTTGTCTAGCAAGGCACTAGGAAAGTATTCAAGTTTAGGGATTTGCTGTACATTTGCATTTTTTTTTCTTTTTAAAAGGCACAGTTTTTATTTTAATGATGCTGCATTGCTTTCTGATGATGAACCCGAATTCTCCTCTCCAAACTTCAACACTCTTGTTCTCCTAGCTCCTGGAAGGGGCCTCATCTTCGGCCTCCTTCCTATGGAGGGCCACTTCTAAAGATCTAGCACTCACTTGGAAAAGACACGAGGGATCAATGAGCAAGCTTTTGCAACCACAGGGGCCACCCCTCCTGTGGCCAGGTGGCCAGGGCAGGGCTTGTGCGGGGGCAGAGTGGAGGAGTGATGCTTTGCCAGCTTTATGCTTAATCGGGGTGGTGGTGGTTGGGAGTGTTTATTTCCCTCCCCCCAGATAAATGATGGCCTTGAGCTCAGCCAGCACCTCAAAGGCAGATTCGTGGCTCTGTTCCCAGATTGATGTCTCACTTAATTGGTAAATGACACAATCCAGAGATCCAACTCTAATTGGAATACTGATTTCAAGTATTTCTTGGACTAGCTGGTGGAAGCCATAGGTTGTAGAATATGATTTCCATTTCTGAATCAGTGGGTGGCAGGCTGGTTACAGAAATGATTCCTATTAGTTTGGGAGCCCTCTGGGAGTCTGACACATAATTAACAAAGCAAAAGGTAAACACGAGGGACTGGCACGGAGCTAGGTGTACATGTGCTCTTGGGCCACTGGGTACTTTACTCCACCGCAGCTGGGGGCGTGGTGGAAGGTTGCAGGGCTTCAGGTCTGCGCTGAGGATCGTGTTACACCAAGGTCTCCGGTATGAGCTGATGGACACAGGTCACCCCCCACCCCTCCCCAACCAACCTTGGATTTCAGAGGTTGTCTCTAGGCTGGGGGCTGCCTATACTTGGCTGGCTCTTTTAAATCACAGCATTCCAGAAATCTATGCTAGATGCTAGAATACCAGAATTCTATGCAGCATTCTAGGTTGTGATCCAATGATAGAGTTCTTGGAAAATTCTAAAGTTCCCTATGAGAACTAGAGCCACGATGAGGTCAGAGGCTGGGCATCTTGCCCACAGTCCACCCTGGAGGCCTCCAGACTTTTGTGAGGTGAGCACATCACCCGTCTGCTCCTCTCAAGGCAGGTAAACTGCCCAAGACAGAAAGAGGAAAACGGAAGCACTGAGCAGGGAAATTCAGCCAGCGTATCTGGTTTAGAGGTCTTCTCCCAGGGCATCTTCCACGGGCCTGAGGCCATCTGAACTCAGCTCTGAATAGCTGGTGGCTGAGCTGTCCTGTGCCTGCAGAGCAATAAGTGGGCATTTCAAGGGCCCAGAGAACAAGGAGAGATCCCACGTGTCCATGGTGGCGGAGGAATGTCTGGGGGTCCCACTTCTGACCCCAGCCCTGGCAGTGGGCCAGTGCTCAGTACTGAACACTGCGAGGAGCCAGGTGTGACCTTCAATTGCATCACCTAGGGCTGTGACAGAGGACAGAAGCTGGGCAGTAACTGCAGTTAGCCCACGACTGGCAGATACTAAATGGCTGACACCAGTGGCCCCGAGAAAGACGCCCTCCCCTCCCTTCTGCCATGGATGGAGGGCACTGGGCTGCAAAGCTGCCCACACAGGCAAAAGTCGCCTCTTTTTTTCTGAAGGACCATCACATATGAGCCATCTGAAGGCTAGGCAACCTTGTAGGACCCATTTTTGGGTGGCCTACGGCTGCCCTGCATTCCTCCCACATAATGCTCAAGGGAACATGGTGACAGTTGAAAAGGCCCTCCTGGATTTCCATGACACCATTGGGGGTCAGAGCAGGCACTGCCCTCTGTGGGGCCTCTTGTGGGGTCTGCTCCCCACCCCACATCCACCACTGGGCTTCAAGGACCAGGCGGACACCTTGCTCTGGCTTTAAGAACCCTCCTTGCCTGGGACCGGTCGGCCAGCACCTTTCACATCAGGGTGCCCATGGAAGCCCTGCCCGCCTCAGGAGAGGAAGGCTGCGGCGGTGCCAGGGAGGACTCTACTAGGCCTGCTGAGGAGGCGCGAGGGCTCAGTTCCTATTGAATTTTTCCAAGACTGTCGAGTTGGTGTGTTCAAATAGCCACTGCTGAGTGAGAGAAGAGGGGTTACAGGTGTTCATGAAGATCCGGTGGTCACTTTCACTGCAGTCCATGCAACTGCCACTGACTGGGTGGTACAGGGTCTTGTCCTAGGAAACAGGCAGGTGGTCAGCCAGGCGGTGCTGGGGATGTGCCCCAACAGCAGAGGAGTAAGAGCACTGAGGCATTGAGCTAGGGCTGGCCAGCCACTCACACCCCCCCCCCCCCCCGCCAGGCTCCCTGCTGAGCACAGTGTGACACTGCCCCCCCTCCCCTTGCAGCTGGCCTGACCCTGTGCCTGAGTTCTGCCCAATGGGATGCGGGCAGAAGTGAAGCGTGCCACTTCCAGGCCTGGGCCCTCATTATGCTCATCTCTCTGGCCAAATTTCACTGGTTCTCGTGGTGTTTTTTTGTTTTGTTTAGATGGACTCAATTGTCAACATTTAAGATTTTAGAGATTTCACATAAAAACCTGGGTTTTGGGGACACCTGGATGGCTCAGTGGTTGTGTCTGCCTGTGGCTTCAGGGTGTGATCCCGGGGTCCTGGGATCAGGTCCTACATTGGGCTCCCCTGGAGAGCCTGCTTCTCCCTCTGCCTATGTCTCTGCCTCTCTCTGTGTCTCTCATGAATAGAAAAATAGAATCTTTAAAAAAAAAAATTCTGGGTTTCTGGCTTCTCTTGAATGACTAAGAAGTCAGGCACGGTGGATTTATGGAGCAAATGCATGAGTGAGTGGGCTCTGTCCGGGGAAGGAGTGAGGTACTGCATGCTTGTCTGCCGCTTTTTTTTTTTTTTTTTTCTGCTGCTCTTTTTATAAATCAAGCTGGTTGCCCCATTCCGCCCGCATAGCCTGCCTTACTTTGCGGTACTTCCATAGCTGGTTGCCCTTCATGCTGTGGCAGTCATACAGGGTGACTGGGCTGGTGTTGGAGATGGCATCAAAGCAGAACTTCTTGGTGTGCTGGGGGTCTCCGGGCCGGATGTCCTCCCTCCACGTGAAGGTGAACACCTGTACATACAGGGACAGCATCACAGGGACAGCAAAACCAGGGGATTTCTTTTTTGGAGTGACAGAAAATGGTAAACACAGAAATCCAGAAAACAAGATTGACCACACCTGCTCCAGTCACCCAGCTTCAACAGTTACCAACTCATGGTGAGCTTTGTTACAGCTTTACCCCCACCACAACCCCCCCACCCCCACATTATTCTGAAACAAATTATAGACCTCACATTTCCTCAGTGTACATACTTCACTAAAGTGCTATTGTAACAATAAAAAGTTACCACAAAGTCCTCAATGTCATCAAGTAGCAAGAGTTCAAGTGCTCTTGCTTTAGAAATTTCTCTTCAGTCTGTTTGAATCAGGATCCAAACTAGATTCACACATCGCATTTGGTTGATAAGCGTTTTGTTCAGCAGCTTTGCTGAAGAACAACTGGCATACAATAAATTACACACATTAAAAGTACACAATTTGATTCATTTGACTTGTTTCCAGCTGTGAAAGCACTATCATCATCAAGGTAATGAATATATCTATCTCTCACCCCAAAAGTATCCTCATGTCCCTTATGAGCTCTTCCTCCTGTCCCTCCCTGAACCCCTGCCTCTGGGAAACCACTCATCTGTTTTCCATCACTAGAGACTGGTTTGCAGTTTCTAGACTTTTATTTTATTATTATTATTTTTTAAATATTTTATTTATTTATTCATGAGAAACAGAGAGAGGCAGAGACACAGGCAGAGGGAGAAGCAGGCTCCATGCAGGGAGCCTGATGTGGGACTCGATCCCGGGACTCCAGGATCACGCCCTGGGCTGCAGGCGGTGCCAAACCGCTGAGCCACCCGGGCTGCCCTAGTTTCTAGACTTTTAAATAAAAAGAATCCTATGTACATATTTTTTGGTATGATTTCTTCCCCCCAACATAATTTTGTTATGACCGCATTTATCAATAGTCTGTGCCTTGCCATTACTAAGTAGTATGTCACTGCAACATATACTCCATTTGCCTGTTCTTAGACATTTGAGTGGTTTTCAGTTTTTGGTTATTACAAATAAAGCGGCTATGAACATTTGTGTGCAAGTTATTGTACAGACATACACTTTCTTTTCTCTTGGATAAATAACTTGGAGTGGTATGGCTGGATCCTATAACAGATAAATGTTTTTCTTTTTTCTTTTTTTTTAATGTTTAACTTTCTAAGAAACTGTCAGACCTATTTTCCAAAGTGCTTGTACCATTTACATTCCTACCAGCAGCATATCCTTTCAGCTCACCTACATTCTTGCCAACCCTTGGTATGGTCAGTCTTCTGAGTTTTAATTTCCATTGCTCCAATGGAGTTAAGCATTTTTAATGTCTTTGCCACTGATATGTGCTTTGCTGAAGTGTCTGTACAAATCTTTTCTTTTTAAGATTTATCCATGAGAGACACACAGAGAGAGGCAGAGACATAGGCAGAGGGAGAAGCAGGCTCCATGCAGGGAGCCCGATGTGGGACTTGATCCCAGGACCCCCGGGTCATGCCCTGAGCTGAAGGCAGACGTTCAGCCGCTGAGCCACCCAGGTGTCCTGTCTGTATAAATCTTTCACCCATTTTTAAGCTGTTTTCTTAGTATTGAGTTTTGAGAATTTTATATATTCTGGATCCAAGTCCTTTATCAGATCATGTTTTATAATTATTTCCTCCCAGTCTGTGGCTTGCCTTTCTATTTTCCCAACAGTTCTTTTAAAGAACAGAAGTTTAAATTTTTTATTTTTATTTTTAAGAAGTCCAATTTATTGGGGCACTAGGATGGCTCAGTTCGTTAAGTGTTTGCCTTTGGCTCAGGTCATGATCTCGGGGTTCTGGGATGGAGCCCTGCTTGGTGGGGATCTGCTGTTCCTGCTCCCTCTGCTCTTCCCCTCCTGCTTGTTCTCTTTCTCTTTCTTTCAAATAAACAAAGTCTTAAAAAAAGAAGTCCAATTTATCAGTGTTTTTATGGATTATGCTTTTGGCGTTTTATCTAAGAAATAATTGCTTTATCCAAGGTCACAAACACTTTTGCCTGCATTTTCTTCTGAAAGATTTTATTTTTTTAATTTATTTTTTATTTTTTTTATTTGACGGAGAGAGAGCGAACGAGCACAAGCAGGGGGACAGTAGGCAGAGGGAGAAGTAGGCTCCCCGTGAGGCAGAGAGCCTGACATGGGGATTGATCCCAGGACCCTGGGATCATGACATGAGCCAAAGGCAGATGCTCAACCAACTGAACCACGCAGGTGCCCAAATATTTTAGGTTTTATGTCAATACTCCATTTTGAGTGAATTTTTCGCATATATGTATTGAAGAGGTTTTTTTTTGGCATATGGATATCCAATCGTTCCAGCACCATTTGTTGAAAAGATTATCTTTTCTCCACTGAACTGCCTTTAAACATTGCCAAAAATTGATTGTCCATATATGTGGGGGTCCCATTCTGGTTCTCTCAATTCTGCTCCATCGATCCTTTTTTTTTCCCATCAATCTTTATGTCAATGCCACACTGTCTTGACTACTGACAGCTTATATCTTTTAAAAAATATTTATTTATTCATGAGCGACAGAGAACGAGAGAGAGACAGAGACAGAGACACAGACCGAGGGAGAAGCAGGCTCCATGCAGGGAGCCCGATGTGGGATTCGATCCTGGGTCTCCAGGATCACGCCCTGGGCTGAAGGCGGCGCTAAACTGCTGAGCCACTTGAGCTGCCCAGTTGATAATATATCTTAAAATCTGGTTCATCCTTGAAATTCATGTTCATCCTTTAACTTTGTACTTCTTTCTATTAGTTGTTTTGGCTATCTTAGGTCCTGTCCATTTCCTTTTGTGTGTGTGTGTGTGTGTGTGTGTTTATTATTTATTCATGAGAGACACACAGAAGCAGAGACACAGGCAGAGGGAGAAGAGAAGCAGGCTCCCTGCAGGGTGCCTGCCTGATGCGGGACTCAATCCCGGGACCCCAGGATCATGTCCTGAGCTGAACGCAGACGCTCAACCACTGAGCCACCCAGGCGTCCCTGGACCTGTCCATCTCCATATGAATTTTACAACCAGCTTTTCACTTTCTGCAGGAAAAGCCTACGAAGATGTTAGGACTGTATTGAATTTACAGAGTGGTCTGGAAAGAACGGACACCAACACGGAGTCTTCCAACCTCTGGACCTGGCACAGATCTCCATTTGTTTAGGACTTCTCTCATTCACTTCTTCTCCCTCTGCCTGTGTCTCTGCTAAGAGAGAGGCAGAGACACAGGCAGAGGGAGAAGCAGGCTCCACGCAGGAAGCCCGATGCGGGACTCGATCCCGGGTCCCCAGGATCACACCCCGGGCTGCAGGCAGCGCTGAACCGCTGCGCCACCGGGGCTGCCCGGACTTCTCTCATTTCTACTAAAAATTTTTTTTGTAGTTTTTAGTGTACTGGTCTTTCACATCTTTTGTCAGTGACCGATCTGAGGATTTCATATATATTTTTTGTTATGGTAAGTGCTTGTTTTAACTTTTAATTTGATTCTTCATTATTCATAAATACAAATACAATAGATTTTTGTATCTTACAACTTTGATAAGTTCATTTATTAGTTCTGATAGACTGTAGACTCAATTGAATTTTCCACAGATCATTTAGTCTACAAATATTGTTTTCTTTTTTCATCCACCTGCAGCACGTTTCTTTTTCTTGCCATAGGTTAGAACATTTAGTACAGTGTCAAATAGAAACGGTAAGGTCGGAATCCCTGTCTTCTTCCTGATCTTAGGGATAAAGTATTCAGATTTCACCATTAAGTATGAGGTTAGCTGCAGGCTTTTTATAGATGACCTTGATCAAGCTGACAAAGGTTCCTTTTATTCCTGGTTTGCTGAGAGTTTTTATCAGGAATAAATGTTGGATTTTGTCAAATGTTTTTTCTGGGTGTAGGTGATTATATGGTTCTTCTTTTCCAGTTCGTTAACATGGTGAACCTATTGATTAATTTTCTAATAGTAAGCCCACCATGCATTCCTGGGATAAACTACACTAGTCATGATGTATTATTCTTTTTATATGCTGTGGGATAGGATTTTCTAAAATTCTGTTTAGAATTTTTGCATCTAGTGCATGAAGGATACTGGTCTGTGCTTTTCTTATAATGTCTTAGTCTGGTTTTGCTATTAAGGTAACGCTGGCTTCACAAAATAAGTTGGGAAGTATTCCTTACTTTACTGGAAAGGTTTTTGTGGACATGGTAACATTTCTTTTAAAGTGTTTGGTAGAAGTCACCAGTGAATCTATGTGGGCCTGGATTTTTCTTTGAGGGAAGGTTTTCAACTGCAATGTTAGTCTCTTGAATAGAATCCTGTTTTCCAGTCAGGCTGGTGAGAACGGGCACCATTCCTGGCTCTGCATGAGCACCGGGCATAGCTCCCTCTCATCCTCTCAGGATTTCTCCAGCCCAGGAAGCTCCCTCATGCACATGCATGGATCAGTACTCTACCAAATGTCCAAGGGGGACTCGGTACATCCCACAAGTTCTTGGTGTCTAGCGCTCTCCTCTTCCATATTCTATTTTGTGAATTCTAGCTACATTGGTCTCCAACACTCTCAGCTCTGTCTCCCCAGCTTGGAGTCTGTCTGCTTAGCTCCCCCTGGGTTCTCATCCTTGACCTGTGGCCTAGAGACTCTCTCAAAGAAGGACTGGGACAGCTGTACGGCTTACCTTGCTTGCTATCCCTTGAGGATTACTGTCCTCCACTGGCTGATGTCTGCTCTCTTGAAAACAGTTTTTCACATATTTTGTCCATTTTCCAATTGTTTCTGGCAGGACTGTAAATCCAGTCCCTATTACTCCATCTTGGCCAGAAGCGGTCATGATGGTGACAAAGCAGTGGTACTGCCAGCTCCTGACTCATTGTTTTCCGGGCCCTTGGTGGCTCAGGGGCTGTATGTTAGAATCATATTTTGCCCTTTGCAGGCTCACTAGAGCTCTCTGCTGAGGGTGGTTGAGAGTCCTGGGGAATATAGATCCCACTGGGGCATTTGGGCTGCCATGCTTCCCATTTCAACGGGGGAAGGCTACACACTCAGGCACCATTTTGTTGCTGGTTTGAGGGAATCCTCAGGCATTAATGTGGACTCTCTGCCACACAGTGAGGCTATTCTAGGCTGAGCAACCCAAGCATGCTCTATCCAAGCCCTGTGCTTTTCCTGGTCCTTTTTAGGGTCCTAGGGTGGGTGTGGGTGTGGGGGGAAGTCACACATTGCGTTAGAGAACTCAGGAGAATCAGCAAAGGAGAGCCACTTCTAATAACAATTGTTATCGAGAAAGGAGAAGTGAGAGCAATAAGGCTTTCAGAGGGGGGAGCAGATACAGTCAGGCTGGGCACCATGCCCATCTGAGAGGCGGCGCTGTTCCTTTTCAGCAAGCATGCCACGTACCTTTTTCTGAGTTTTGTTTTTGCTGAGGACCCACAATATAGGCTTCTGTCAGTGTGTACTTCCAAAATGCCAGAAAACCCATAGTAGAGAGGCTAGAAAAATGTACCCTTGAGTCAAGATTCAGTGGATGTGGTGTGATTTAGGGATTAATTGTTGGATGAAGGGACCACAGAAAGCTAAATGCAGTTTCTTGAGAGTGGGGGATTTTCCTACACTGCTGGCTTACACTCTTCATTCTTCTGATAACACCCTTTGGACACAATCTCCTGGGGAAGCTACCCTCTTCACTCTTCTCCCCATTCTTTGGGTGACCACTGGCTGACCACAACCCCCAGCTCCAGTGGGCACATGACCCAGGCCTAACCAGTACAAGGACTATGCCATATCGTTATTGTAACTGGCTCAGGAAAGCCAATATGTGAGTGCCTCTGGGCATTTCCAGAACTCTGGAAAGGGACATGCCTTTTCACTGAGGGGTTGGACAAGCCTTTGTTGCTGGTGGTCCCATCTGCCATCACATGGGAAGAGCCAGGTAAAGGATGAAGCGCACAGAGGGGAGGAAGAATTGAGACCCTGGAGGGGTCCCACTGAACATCATTTAAGCTTTTCAGTGACATGAGCCACTATGTTCTCCTTTTTGTTGAAGGCCATTCAGGCTGAGTGTCTGTCATGTGCAACTAATGGGCCAGAGTGCTGATTTTATTGCAGTGTGAAGGATTCCTCTTATAACTCATCCCCTGGGCTAACTTTTGTCACTCATGCTTGACCCGTGGCCTCTCTCTCCCAGCCCTGACCATGTGAGTGTTCGGGGCTGCAAACAGCAGAGGGAAGTGGACTGCTGGTCCCCAGTTGCCGAGGAGTGGCCCTTACCTGCATATTGTTCCAGGCAGCCTCCCCGCGGCCCCGGACGCAGCTCTCCAGTCTCAGCGGGGAGCCCAGGGCCCCGTGCTTCGTGTCGACACACAATCCTGTGCCCACATTGTGGATCTGAAAGAGACAGAAGGATCATGTGGACCAGTGAGCACCTTGAGACGCCCACCTGGGTTGGGAGGAGGGCGCCCAACAGAGATAGCAGATGGGGAAAGCTCTGTGCCATCTTTAAAAAGCTTGCCCTGGGCTGGGGGAAGTGCCTTGTGCCTCTCAAGAAAGAAGTACTCAGTCCACACAGAGGAGCCCCTCCAGAGCCTGCTTTGTCTTGGAGCAGGTGGGGCCCGGGGAGATGGGTATTCAGAGGACTCCCTGGTTCCTCCCAGAGAATCTGATCCGACAGGTCCAGGAATTGAATCCAGGGTGATCCAGGGGCCATACGCTGAAAACCACCTTACAGAAGGACATGACATCTGTGCTGTAGGCTCTTAGACTTTCTGCCTTTTAGAGTAGGTGAGTGGCAAAAGGTTCTCCATCCAAAGAACAAGAGGAGTTGCAGTAAGACAGGCGTGGTGTGGGGGGAGGAGCACCGGGCCGGGAGTGGAAGGCCCCTGCTCATAGTTCACCAGCACTCACTACCCAAACGCCACTGTGTAGATGCCAGGTAGCGTAGTTCTTGCCTCATAGAATCACCCCTATTTTGACTGATGGTTTGGAGGTGTGGTGGGCGGTAAAAATGTACCACTCAGTTGCCCTGTTTCAGGGAATCTGACTGCCCAGCTGCTGCGTTCTGAATCCATGGTGTCTGAGTCGAGGCCATGCTTCCCGTGGACTGCTTCCTGCCAGCCACTAAGGGTGGCAGGGGTACCGCAGCCGGCCATTCCTGGGAGATGCCAGACTCCTCTGATCTGGCATGAAGACTGCTCAGTAACTTGGCTCAAGATTCCTGAGAGCACTCTTGCTCTCCTGAGTGCTCAGGGTGGGACTCCTCCTACCTCAGCCCTTCCTCCTCCTCTCTCCCCTTCTCAGAGGCCAAACCAACCCCACATCTGATCTCCCGGCCTCTCCTGGATCCCTTCTCATTTCTTCCCTCTTCCCCCAACAAGTTTCTTGGTGTCTGTTTCTCAGTGGACTGGACCTAATATAGAGGAGAAAGCCAATAAACTGGCAAAGAAAGGAGAGCTTCATGAAGTCAACATGACACCTCCTCTAGAATATTTATGCTGGTGTTGGGTAGGGCTGGCCAGACAGCTTAGTCAGGAAAGATCCTTCTAACTTGCTGTGTGAATTTGAACAAGTCATACCTAGTGTTTCTGCTGGCCCAAATGTATCTCTCCTTCCTGGTAGCAACACCCTGATTTTCTATGGGGCTACTGATCCTTGCCTACCCTGTGGCTTGTCAGGGTAGCTGTCCTACCCTTGTTCTCCCCTTCCTCCAGTGGCCACAGTGATTGGTGCAGACCTAAGAGTAAGACCTTTGTTGGCTTCACTGGGAAGGAGGCATATACTTTTTGCTGATTGGCCAAGCTGAAGATTTGTCAGCTTTGAGCTTCTGGAATCATCTTGCTGCCCTGAGCATGAGACTCACACAAAAGGAAGTAGAGGTAAACAGGAGAAAAAGAAACCGATATCATCTGAGCCCCTGGATCCAGGTGTATCTGAAGCCATAGCTCCCCAAAGTCTCTATGAGAATTAATACATTTCTCTTTTCACTTTATTTTTAAAAGATTTACTTATTTATTCATGAGAGACGGAGACAGAGAAAGAGAGGCAGATGCAGAGGCTTCTCCCTCTGCCTCAGACACAGGCAGAGGGAGAAGCAGGCTCCTCGCAGGGAGCCTGATGCGGGACTTGATTCCAGACCTGAGCCAAAGGCAGGCACCCAACCACTGAGCCACCCAGGCATCCCTCTTTTTACTTTATTTTTTAAAAAATTTTTTCAATTTTTTAAATATTTTATTTATTTATTCATGAGAGACACAGAAAGAGGCAGAGACACAGGCAGAGGGAGAAGCAGGCTCCATGCAGGGAGCCAGACATGGGACTCGATCCCGGGTCTCCAGGATCATGCCCTGGGCTGCAGGCGGCACTAAACCTCTGCGCCACCGGGGCTGCCCCCCTCTTTTTACTTTAAATTGGACTTCTGTCACCTACAAGTGAAGGAGATCCAACTCCTATGCTCATGGTCCTCAAGTCCCGATATATCCTGGTCCCCAAGCTGTGTGGGTTCTCTCAGTTCAGAGACCCAGGAGCCAGAACCTGGTGATGGAGTGCTTCTCCTCCCTCAGCAGGACTGGCTTCATGAGTGTGTGACATGGGCAGTGGCCCACGGCCTCTCACTCAGAAGGGCTTGTCATTGGTTTAAAGTTCTGCTATCATTGTCTTAAATTTTTTTTCAAGGATCTGTTTATCTATTTTAGAGAGTGGGGAGGGGCAAAGAGAAAGAGAGAATCTCAAGCAGACTCCCCGCTGAGCAGATGGAGCCCAATGCGGGGCTCCATCTCACAACCCTGAGACCATGACCTGAGCCGAAACCAAGAGTCAGACACTCAAACCAAATGAGCCACCCCAGGCTCCCCATCATCATCTTAAAATTTCCAGTAATTTGATCTCTGAATTTGTAAGTGAAATCTGATAGGACAATGGGGCATGCATTTGAGCAGAGGTGATAACACACTACACGGGCATCTGCTGTACCTTTCTTCTGTATGGCATCTGTGATGCCCCACAAGCAGACTCCCTGGGGGTCCCACATGCACGGGAGTTCTGCGAGACTCAAGTCACGGCTATGACCAAGTGGGGTGGTGCCAGGTCTGAAGGCCACACTTTCCTTTTCAACCAGAACTTGACTGCACAAAGCAGGGCCATGGCTTTCTGGGCGAGGAGCTCTGTGGTTATCCTTTTACTTGTGTTACTTCCCTCACCAGCAGCAGAAAACCACAGAGAAGCAAAGGAAGAATCGGACAGCCCATAATTCGTTTTCCTTCCACTTTTCCTCACTCATCAGCAAGCCACAGGGAGAGCGTTTGGCAGAAAGTACGGGTTATCAACAAGTGAAAGATCAGCTGAGTTAGCTTTGTGCAGAGTTTGTCCTGTGCTGGTAAGAAATACATGCGCACGCACAAGGGTTGAAATACAGACTGTGCAATCTCGCCCATCTGGCACACGAGTTAAATGCTCTTCTATTTGCATTTAAAACTGGCACTGCATAATATGAAGATGAACGGTAAAATTTATGCTAATAATTTAAAGTTTTAATTCCCCCCCGCCTTAGAATATTAAACAGCAAATAAAAACACCACCACAAGGCTAGAGGGAATCAGGGGAGGAACGTGTTTTATAGTTCATGCCTTAAACGGTCTTGGGAACAGGGCGGCCGCACCTGCATTTTGCACTGGGCCCCGCTTGCGCTGCGGGCTGGGGCCCGGGACTCACCTCCCCCCAAGCTGCGGCCGGGGGCTCCACGGGCGGGTAGAATTTGGGCAGGTCCCAGGCGATCTTGGTCATGAACCACTTGAAGCTCTTGCAGTTAAGAGCGCTGCGCAGCTTCTTCTGGGCCGCGACGTCCCCGGCGGACAGGTGGCGGTACTCCGGCCGGCGCTGGTAAATGTGCTCCGCGTACTCGTCCATCCACACCTCGGCCACTCGCTTCAGGTTCTGGGGGCGACGCGCAGGCGGAAGGGTCAGGCCCCGGGGGCCGGGCCAGGGGCGGGAGCCCAGGTCCTAGGTGGCATCAAAGACCCCCCAAAACCCCCACTGTGTCTTTAGAGCCTTCTGTATTCACTTAGGGATGGAGGTTTTAAGGACTCCAACTTCTGTCTGAACAAAAGGCGGCTGGGGTCGGGCCCGTCCATCTTCGATCCCCTTTTCCCATCGCCTGCCTCACGGTCCCCCCAACCTGGCTCCGGGAAAGGTGCGAGAACCGGCCTGGCGGATGGGAACCAGCCACGGGCAGGGGATTGGCCAGCAGCGAGCACGTGACCCAGGCCGAGCCAATCAGAGCCGTCGGCGCCAGCCTTGGCCGCTTCCCTGCAACCCCAGGGTTGACTTGCTCTGCTTCTGCCTCGGTTGCTGGGTAGATCTGCTGGGTGGGCCCGGAGGCCCGGAGGCCCGGAGGCCCAGAGGTCGGGAGGCCGGGGCTGCTAACGCGGAGCCCATGCAGCAGGGCAGAGGGCCGGACGAGCAACACATTCCTCCTTTTAGTACCTGAACCCAGCCATGCCCCAAGTGAGCACTACTACCCGGGGGCTTTGCGTTCACCGAAGTCAGTAAATTCCCTTTCGGCTTATGCCAATTTGAGATGGGTTCCTCTCATTTTCTACTGGGTGCTGACCAAGTTGCCTGGTGAGAACAAATTATAATTTGCAACCCAAAGGTTGCAGCAGCTGGAATTTTATTTATTTATTTATTTACTTATGATAGTCACAGAGAGAGAGAGCGAGAGAGAGAGGCAGAGATACACGCAGAGGGAGAAGCAGGCTCCATGCACAGGGAGCCCGATGTGGGATTCGATCCCAGGTCTCCAGGATCGCGCCCTGGGCCAAAGGCAGGCGCCAAACCGCTGAGCCACCCAGGGATCCCTGGAATTTTAAATAATCCTGTGAGGGGCAAAGGTTGCTCCTACTTCTATTATACAACACAAGGATCCTCCGAGAAAAAAGAACAAAAAGGACAACTACATTATTGGTGAATAGAGGCAGCAGGCAGGAAAACAACCTGTTTGTGAGCAGATACGGAGATAGAGGAAAAGTGAACTTTTCCGTGTAACTAGGGGCTCCTAGCTCCTCATTCCACGTGTAGTTGTATATACCACCTGCTGAGAATCACAGACAGCTGGTTCTGGAAGAGCGTAGCTGCAAGGTTCAGGTGAAATTATCTGCTCCAAAGTATCTTCCTCCAATCCCTGGCTGTTGTCAGAAATCTGCCATGCAACTCAACACTCAGCTCTCCAGGCTTTATCTATCATAAAGGTTACCCCCCACCCCCCTACTAAATCCAACTTTTCTTCTGAAGGGCAAAAGGGAGTTAGGGTTTTAAGCTGAATCAGTCATTCATACCTCAGTGTAAATGACTGCTCCAGAAGCAGAAGGTAAGGCAGGGGTCGACAAGTGTTTTCTGTAAAAGGCCAGACTGTAAATACTTTAGGCTTTGTGGACTATATGGTTTCAATTCTGAAGAAGCTATAAAGGAGCCCTACACGTTATGTAAATGAATGGGTGTGGTTGTATCCCATAAAACTTTATGGACACTGAAATTTGATTTTCACATATGACTAAATAGTCAGCTTTCATTCTCATTTTACATTTAAACAAGTAAAAACCATTCTTAGCTCATAGGCCACACAAAAACAGTTTGCTGACCCATGAGCGACAGGGAAAGAAGCCATCGGGAGGGGGGCCCCACGCCAAAGACAAAATTCACCAACTCCATTTTGCTGACTCTGACTTTGGGATTAGGAAGCTATGAAATTTCCTTGCCAGTGCCTCATTCTTTCTGAGTGCTGAAGAGGTTGAGACAGTGGGTTAGAAAACAATTCAGGAACAGTGTTATACCTGCCCAGCCCCTGCACAAGAAAGGCTGGGCTTAATTTAAAACTGTGCTCCGAGGAAGCTGAACGCCTAAAGAGGCCTGCATATCTGAAGACTCTCCTTTTTCCAACATGCCCACCCAAGTCCTTTGGCACACTAATTTGCTCATACCACAGGGATGATGAGGAATTGCTATAGTTTTCTCTCCAACCAAAGGCTAATGTGGCCAATCTGACCAAGGAGAGGTGCCCAAATTCACTGGTGATATTATAAAAGGATCAAATCACATAATACTTTGATTTTAATTGATCTTTAAATTATTATTTTAGTGAACATTTTCTAGATATGCCTTAACAAGCCATCTCTTCCAGATCTTGAACTTTTGTACAGTTGACTGTTTAGACCAAAGTAGAGGATTTTACATTTCTATTATATCTCCCCTTGCTAGAGTTACACAAAGGACCCTGGGGTTTTAGGAGGCTGCATACTTCCCTCATCCCTGCTCCTGACACCTTGCTAGTTCTGGGTCCCATTCTTGTCAAGTCCCTTTGTTCTTCTTGTGCTTGCATTACAGAAGTTTGCCCAGATTCTTAGAATACGAGTTCACTTTTTTTTTTGCAAATTTGAGTGGGTTTCTGTTACTCCCTTCCCTGAGACTGCTTTCCCAGGGGGAGAGACAAGAAGGATTTTAGCAAATGTAGTAAACAAACTAAGACTGGCCAGTTGTTCTTGAGGCAGGCAGGCTGCTGGTTAGCTCATCCTTCCTGAATTGCTGCTTCACTGCTCTCTGGCTGGCTGTCCTTGCAGAATCTTTAGTAGGGCTGTGGTTTCTCTCTTTATATGGCTCTTTTAGGGCTTTTAGATGACCTTCCCTCAAATCTATCAACATGTTCTGCTAGGAGATAATGCTTTAGAAGGGCCTGGCTGTTAAAACAAGAAGCAAACATTTACATTATGATCTGCAACTCACTGAAGGTGGTTAGAGGCTATGGTAAAAATTCAGGGGACCTTGATTCAGGCACTTTGTGGTCCTGCAAACCTACATGGGGGCCCCTCAGATTGTTAACTGGCTTTAAGTCACCAGGAGACTGATATGATACAGACAGGTGAAAAAAGTTAAAATGCTTAAACACAGAATTCAAAGAAGACACTGAAATAAACTTCCCAGTCTTGTTAACAGATGCTGGCATTAATGCTAACAACAGCAGTCACTGTTTAAGGAACAATTTGCTCTATGCCAGGCACCCGTCAGACCTAAGTGGGGTTTCAATTCCAGTTGGTTAATGTCCCCACATTTCACTTTCCTCGTCTCTCAAATGGGGATTAAAAATCTGTCAGAATGAAGTTAGATAAATATATAAGATGCTTTGCATGCTGTCTAGCTCACAGGAAGTTTCTATGTGCTACTACAGTTAGCTGTTATCCACTGAACTCATCTATGGTTCAATAAACAGGAGGCCACCGTGCCTTTTTTTTCCTTCTTTTTCTTTTTACCATGTGGGTCTTACAAAGGACCAGGTAAGAAAAGGCTGCTTCGGGAATTGTTCAGGGGTCAGGGGTGTCCCCACGGTCCCACCACTCTCAGTAGCTGAGTGTCACGCTCCCGGGCTTACTGAGCCACTTGGCGGTGTTTTCCTGCCTGACATCTTTCTCTAGATTTGCCAGTGAGATCTCGGAAGAAACACGATTGGATTCCTGCCTCTCGGGCTGAACCTAGACCGGCCCCCGCGCCCGCGTCGGATGGGCCGGGGCGGCTGTCGTTGGAGGCTTCTACCACCAGAGGGCGCTGCGGGCTCTCTTTTTCTTCAACGCGGACCCCAAAGCGGCCCCTGCCGCCTCCGCAGCTCAGCTCTCACGGGCGATGGGGCCTGGGGAACCCGCGGCTGGCCGGGCGCCCAGCCTTCCTGGGGAGTCGCAGCCGCAGGAGGAGGCTGTGTGGACGGAGGCCAAACCGGATCCCACGGGGGGCTCTATGGGTGGGGGTGGAGGGTCTCTATCGGGGGGCACAGCTGTGCCAGTTACCTGGTTAGGATTCCAGGGGCCTTTCCCCCCCCCACCCCCCGCCCCATTTTTCTTTTGTGGTCACCTTGTTTTATTTTTCCTCAAGACACTTAATATTTTATAATTTAAGATTTACAGGAGTATCATTAATACAAAAGCCAAAACAACCCCAAACATACTTCTGGCTAACGGATTTCTGTGCGTCGCCAGTGGTCAATTTAATTCAAGCAACAATTAATACAAACCATTTTAAGGGAATGAAATAGTTTGACATAGAATTTTTGGCAGTGAACGTGGGGGAGGGGGTGTGGAGAAGAGAAAGACACTGACATTTGTTAACCATCCTCCTGCCAGGAACTTTCAAGTGCCTTGTCTCAGGCTTTCCCCAACACACCACTCCACCTGTATTAATATTTGTCTAACAGGTTTCTTTAAATCACTCCTGGTCTAACTTTGCACCTACTTTAGCTTTTTTTTTTTTTTTTTAAAGATTTTATTTATTTATTCATGATAGACAGAGAGAGAGAGAGAGAGAGAGAGGGGCAGAGACACAGGCAGAGGGACAAGCAGGCTCCATGCAGGGAGCTGGATGCCGGACTCCATCCCGGGACTCCAGGATCACGCCCTGGGCCAACAGCAGGCGCCAAACCGCTGAGCCACCCAGGGATCCCCGCACCTACTTTACCTTTATCCTAAGTAATAATATCTGTAAAATCACAAGTTTGCTACCCTAATATATATTAATTCCAGATGCACATTAATTTAAACACATGTAAATAAAAATGTTCCTATGTCTGCCACCTAAAATCATCTTGTCTGTCACACTTGGGCAAACTGTGCCATCTCCTTAATTCTCTTGGCAATGACAAGAGTTGGAAAAAATTAGCTTCCTTTAAACAAAAGAGGAAACAGGCTCAGAGGAGTTAAGTAACCCTCTCAAGGTCACAGCTAATAAGTGGTGAAGCAGGGCTTTAAGGAAGTTATTTTAAATTGGTTTTCATCTAGAGAGTTGGTGGGAGGGAGGTGGATGGCACGCATATCCTCACACCTGAGTCACTTGGCTTAGAATCTCAAGTGCCTCAGGATGTCTCTGTTCTGCTGATGGGCCTGTCCCCTCCACCCCCCCATCCAGGGAAGCCACCGTCTTACCCGAGCCAGGCTGACTCCAGCGGGGACCTTGTAGGGTACATACTTCCTGTAGATATGGCCCACCCTGGAGCAGGGAATGTCCTCCATGCGGCCCCCGCACATCCACACCTGCAGGGTGGGAGGGGAGAAAGAAGATGATATTTCTGCCTCTCACCATTCCCCCCAAAGGCCACCATCCCCTCCTTCCATGCATTCATTGAAAGCATCAGCTTGGACTGTGCTAAAACCCCTCTTCACAGAATGAGGAGGAAAACACAGTAGTAACAACAGCAGTTTTAAATAGCTGACAGCCCTGAGTGCTTATGCATTGCCAAACACTATGCTACAAGCTCCTCATGCACAACCTCATCTAAGCCTCATCAGAAAACCTGTAAAGTGGGTAGTAATGGAGCTCCATTTTGCAGATGAAGAAGCTGAGGCTCAGAGAAGCTAAGAGGCTTGTCTAAGGTCAGAGAATTGGTGAGCAGAGGAGCCAGAATTTAAACCCAGCTTCAGCAGACTCCAGAGTTTGAGCTCTGAACAAGTGCAGGTGCGTGGAGAGCTGTGTTGCAATTCTAAGGCAGCAATGGGGGCTCAGTGCAAAAGACTACGGTGATCACTTAGTGATGTCTGCCACAGGGACAAGAGGGGAAGAGATGGCACATATTATATTTATATTTACTGACTGAGGCATCAAGTTCTGGAGTTTCCTCTGCCATCTGTAAGCCTCCTGCTGGGTAACCCTAAGCAGAGGCGGCCGCCTCCCTGCCCTGACTCCTCTGCAGTATGGCTTACTAAGCCATGCAGCTAGTATCCCTGTAGACAGGAATCTGAGGTTTCTATTTGTGTTTCCCTACATATCTGGCATCACAAAGAGCTCCCGAGTTTGATTACATGCTGGTCTGCTGGCAATTTGGGAATTCTTTGTAACCACACCGTATCACACCCAGGCTAAACAGAGCCTCCCCAGCAGTCCTGGGTTCAAATCCCAGCTCAGTCACTTACCAGGTTTGTGACTTTGATCAAGGTACTTCTCTGAGGCTCAGTGTCCTCATCTGTAGAGGATTAAATGAGGCTGGCCTCAGGGATGAGATACCTCACGTCAAGTGTTTCCTTAGCACAAGACCTGGGACACAGTCATAGCAGTGATGTCACAGTGATTCATTCAGCCATCTAATATATACGGAGTATCTGCTATATGCCAACATTGTGCTGGGTGGGCACACGTGGTGGTGAATAAGTCTGCCAAGGCCCTTGCTCGCATGGAGGGTGTGTATGGTGCTTAGCCTCTGGGATGGCCCCCAATGAGTCCTGCCTTCTGATATTTGCACCTTTAGGCATTTTCCTCCCAAATGTGTCCTGTAAAGACTGACCCATGTAGCCAACAGAAGAATGCAGAAAGGATGGTCATAAGAGACACTGTGGCTTCCACCTTCCTCCCTGGGACCATCTGCTCTGGGGCACTCAGCTGCTGTGCTGTGAGGACACTCAAGCAGCTCGGTGGAGAGTCCTGGTGGCGAGGAGCTGAGGTCTCCTGCTAATAGTGCCAACATGCCAGCCATGGGAGTGAGCCTCTTAGAAAGGGATCCTCCAGTCCCAGTCCAGCCTCAGGTGACTGTGGCCCTGGCTGATGCCTTGACTCTGACCTCATGACAAACTCAAGCAGAAATGTCCTGCTAAGCCATTCCCAAATCTCCCAGCTGCACAAACCCTTCAATACTGTTTACTGCTGCTTTAGGAGGGTATATTGGGGGTATTTTCTTCCTGTGGCAGTAGTTAAGTAATGCAGAAAGGCAGTTTCAGATAGTGATGTGTGCTATAAGGAAGCCAAAGCAAGGTAACTGGACAGACTCACTGTATGGATCTATGAGAGGTTAGGTTAAATCTACCCTGGTCAGGGAAATCCTCACTTAGAAAGGAGCATTAGATATGAGACTTAAATAATGAGAAGGTGAAAGTAACCTAAAGATCTGAGGGGTGAGAGAACAGGTGGAGAGAAGAGCAAGTGTAAAGGCTCTGAGATAGCGACAGGTTTGGCTTAATTACTGCACAGAGAAAGCCTGAGGCCTGGAGCAGGAGCAGAGATGGGAGGGCAGGTCAGAGAGGCGAGCAGGGACAATCATAAGGGTCTCACCAAAGAAGGAGTCTTCACCAAAAGTGTTCAGTGAGGGTTACAATATAATCCAATTTCTATTTTACCAAGATGACTCTTCCTGTGGGGTGGAAAATGGGCTGTAGGGTGCAGGTTTGGGGGAAGGAAGGCCTGGAAGGCTCTTGCAGATGGAGCAGTTCTGCTTTGCTTTTGTGGATGCTGTGGTGATGGTAGGACTCAGCTGTACTTGGGACATTATCTAGATCTATATCTAGATCTATATCTATCTATATCTATCTATCTACATAGATATCTAGATAGATAGTTCTTTTTATTTAAAATAGGTTCCATGCCAGTACAGAGCCCACTGCAGGGCTTGAACTCATGACCCTGAGATCAAGACCCGAGTTGATATCAAGGGTCAGTTGTTCAACTGACTGAGCCACCCAGGTGCCCCTCAGGACATTATTATTAATCTTATTACCATGTTCCTTTGTTTATGAATGAGGAGTAAGAGTGGGAACATTGACAGCCCTGATTCTGTGCAAAAGAGTATTTTCCAGCTTGAACAGCTCAGTGGGATATTGGGGATCTGGCTTCATGTCTTAATTAATTCACAGGCTCTAGAAGGGCTGCTTTTCCACCTCACTCACCTGAGTGTCCTCAGTCCCTCATTACTCTGTGCCAGGCCCTGCCTCCAACCCACCCCGGATGTACTGCATCCCAGGCTTCCTGCAAGGGGATATGCATGCATGTGGCTGCAATTAGTGGAAGTGCTGCTTGGAGAAATGCAATTATAGTCTGATCTTGGGGGAGAAAAAAAAATTGAGCAAGTCAATAGAACAGAACATTGGTCTTGAGATAATGGGCTCCTGATGGTAGATTAATGTCAAGGCCAAGCCAAGAAGTTTATTTTCAAAGCAGGAGATATTGATCAGGCGCCAGCATCCCATAACAATAACTCTTCCTTTATATGAAATGACTGATGTGGAAGTGATGCTTTTGTCTGGCGGATATTGCCCAGCTCATTGCTGGGCCGCCCCTGTCTTTCGGGAGGCAGAGTGGTGCTGAGCAGGTGGGGACACCTTACCCTGCTCTATTTTTGACCACCTCCTGGGCAGTTGACTAGGCTGGCGTCCAGCTCCCCTGACTCCATATTAAACTTGCATTAGCTAACGAGGATGCGTCTCCAGCCCTGCCCGGCAGGAAATCTTCCTTTATGCAGACAATGATCAATCTCCAAATCCTTCTCTTTGCTGTGACCTCTGGTTTCTTTGGCCTTGACTATGCTGGCCATCAGCCTGAAGGTTCCTGAGGGACCAGGATGCCCTTGATTTGCTGAGAGGTTTGAGATGCCCGAGACATCCAGAGCTCAGAAGGAGTCCTGGTTTGGGATGATGGGGTTTGCTCCTCAGCCTTCCTGCCACTGACAGCTGACTCGGAATGGGAGCTGCCTTCAGACACAGGGATACCTGTTCAGCTAAAGCTGCTGCCAAATCTCAAGTCCTCTGGGAGCACCTGAACAGTCTGAAAAGGGCCCAGTGTAGAGCACATCCCACTTCCCACTTCTCAAGTCCCTCTAGCATCTTCCACAGTGGTCAGCACCCCCATGGTGCTTGCTGGTTATCTGGCAGGATCCCGAGACTGGAGGGGACTCTCCCTCCAGGAACACGACAAGAGCTGGAGGCACAGAATGGTGCTGTGACTCACCCTGGGCTGGGGTGTGGCCAGAGGTGGTCTTGATCCTAGGTCCGGTGGTTCTGCTCATGGCTCTGCACCCATCTGTGTACTGTTAGGGCCCCCTCCCACCCTCCTTCATAGTTGAGGCAGCAGCCACTCAAGATCTAGGGCGGCCATGGCACAGGGCCTCCCACTCCTGACCCCACCTTGTGCAGCTGTGTGGCCTGGTACCAGGCATTTACCTGGGGAGCCACAGCCTCCTCATCTGTGACCTGGGCATAACCGGTCACTACTGCCTTGCCAGGCTGCTGTCATGGCATGAGACAACTCGTGAAAAGCACTTAGCTTGATGCCTGGCTGTAACAGACTTGATTATGTTAGTCATTTCTGGAGAAATACCACCACCTTAAAAATTATACAGCATTTGCCCCTTTGCCCAATACCATCAGGGTTTTCATCCTATGGCTTGATTTCCAAAATGGAGAAATTGAGGCTCAGAAAGATAAAGTCACTTTTCTAACTTGGTGGTGGAACCTGCAACTGATGAGGAGAATGCCAGGGCCAGGTGAGGTTGGCACAGTCAGGGGGTACCACTTGCAGCCTGACTGCCCCACGGTGCTCTCCTTTCCCCCAGGTAACACCCTGGCAGGAGAGTGCAGCTGGCGGCAAAGAGAAGGGGGGAACTGCAGCCAGCAGCAGCCAGACCCTGTTTGGCTGGGACCCCCTCATATTTGGATGGGGACACACACAGACCACCGACATGACGTGTCTGCCACCCCTCTCTGCTGTGGGCTTCCATCCCTCCCTCCCTGGCCAGCCCCTTGCCAGCCTCCACATGCACTGGGGACGCAGTTGCCTGCTCTGGGTGCCGTGTTGCTCTACCACAGGGAGTCTGCAAATACCTCCTGTCAGCTCGTTTCTGAGTGCCTCTCTCCCTTGCAGAACAGCCTTCTCACTTCTCATGGAAGCACCATGCCACCAGACAAGTACAAATCTAATTGTAAAAGCTTGCTCCCCATTCATTTTCATTGCTGCTTTGATTTATTTTATTAGCAAACTTCTTTTGTGTGATGACAGGCTTCATTACAGTGTCTATAAAAGACAATTACTTGCTCTTATCTCCTAAACTGAGAAGGAAAGAAACAAGTGGTGATGTGCATCAGGAAGAAACACGGGATCCCAGAGAGCGCATGTCAGAAGGCCCATCCTGTGGGGGGGACCTCCCTCTGTTGAGGACACGGCCACCTGGATACCACCAGGACTGGGTGGCCATCCTATTTGCTGATGGCTGGGAGAAGACGACAGCCAGCCACATTTTTTGCTGTTGGCATCCCAGCTGAGCACCCCTATGG
Organism: Canis aureus; assembly: GCF_053574225.1. Taxonomy (NCBI): domain Eukaryota; kingdom Metazoa; phylum Chordata; class Mammalia; order Carnivora; family Canidae; genus Canis; species Canis aureus. The sequence continues at coordinate 57,140,169 of NC_135614.1, forward strand.
AGTTCAAATCCTGTAAGTTGCATGTGGGGGGAAAATAATATAATAATTACTGCCAGTAATTCTGCATTATTTGTGTGCTTAGAAGGTACATGGGATTACTGCTATGAGCCTGGTTCTGAAGTAAGGACTGAGTCTAATCTTGTTAGCAAGCTTTATGAGTCTGAAAGCCTCAGTTTCCCCATCTGCAAAATGGGATGAATTCTTGTGTGTGCCTCCTGGGGTTGCAATGAGACTGAAATGAGGTAATCCCGAAGCACGGAGGGCAGTAAGCAATCCGCATGGTGTTATCTGGACTCACGACAGCTGCTGGGCACTGTGGAGAGGCCACGCACTTCCCCTCAGAAAAGAAGAAATGGTATATATCCATGTCTTCCAGAAGCTTGCGTTATTTTGAATATATTAGTTTGTTTTAAACAAGATGCTGTTTCAATAAGTCTTACCAGCATGAAAGGACCTCATTCATGCTAGTTTTAGATGTTTATTATGGTTACTGGATGCAGCTGGTAAAGAGTAGGAAAAAACAGTTTTACTTTATTTTTAAAAACCATTTGAATTTACTTCTGGGATGGATGCTTGGATGGCTCAGCAGTTGAGCATCTGCCTTCGGCTCAGGGCGTGATCCTGGAGACCCAGGATCGAGTCCCACATTGGGCTCCCTGCATGGAGCCTTCTTCTCCCTCTGCCTGTGTCTCTCTCTGCCTTTCTCTCTATCATGAATAAATAAATAAAATATTTTTAAAAAAGAATTTACTTCTAAGTTATATTATTTTATATAATATAATTTTAAGCATATCTGTATCTAAGTTAATAAATTAAACTAATAAATTCAGTCAAGTTGCAGGTTTGACTCATGCTTGGACTAGAGCAACCTCAGAACTAGGGAGGTGAGGGAGGTGCTATTGTACCTTTTATGTGTGAGGGAACCAAGGCCTGGAGAGACAAAGCTCCTTCCCCAAGGTCCCTCCGCTCAGAAATGGCAGAGCCCAGAGTGGAATCTGGGGTCGGGTCGGTTCCTTAGAACCAGGCAGCTCTGAGACCTCCAGGGAGACCACACCTTCCTGGTTTAATCTTTCTGGAGCCTGGTCCCAACCCTATTACGGTCTTTTGCCAAGCTCCCTATGAGCACCTGTATAGTCTACAGAACAGAGAGGCACTCCTGGCTTGTAAACAAGGCTCTCTGCCACCTGTTCCTCTGTTCCCGGTCACCTCCAGTCCTCACCACACTCCCTGAACTCAGGCTGTGGATGCTGCTGAGAACCAGCTGTCGTCCATTCACTTTGCTGCTCTGTGGGGCGCCTGTGTTTTTCCTCCCACCAATAACGCAGCCCATACACTCATTCATCCACTCATTCACACATGGCCTAATCATTGGTCAGCCTTGCTCTAAAACCTTGTTGGAAGAAATGGAATAGAAACTCATGGACAAGGGTAGACCCAATGACGCAATGATGTAGCTGGGTGAAGGTCCGGGGATGTGCCGGCCAGCCTGCCATAGCCTGCCAATTTGCTCTGTCCTTCCACACACAAGCCTGAGCACTCTTTCTGTACAAGACTCCATGTATTCATTACAGCCACGGTTTTCATCTTTGGGCACATCGGAATCACCTGGAAAGCTGGTTAAAATACAGACTGCGGGGCCCCACCCTTAGGGTGTCTGACTCAGTAGGTCTGGGATGGAGCCGGAGAATTTGCATTTCTACCAAGTTCTCGGATGCTGCTGATACTGCTGGTCTGGGGCCCACACTCTCAGCACCAGGACATACTGCAATAGTAACTGCCTCCCTCAGCATAATGGTTCTAGCTCGGTCACACAGACAGCCCTGTGAGTTTGGGGTTATTAGTGCCCTCGTAAATGAGAAGATACAGGTTCAGCAGAAAGGGCAAGTGAGCCATCCAAGGTCTCACTGAGAGTTTGTTGCAAAGCTGGGCCTGGGGCTAACATCTTTGAACCCGGTCTCATCAGCCTCAAAGCTCTTTCCACTCCTGTCTTCCTGCCACTGTAGCCAGAGCACATCAGCCACAACAATGTCAACAGTAACAACTACTGTTTATGGATCATTTATTATGTGCCAAGCACTGAGCTAAGGCTTTCACACAGTTTGTGACTTATTTTCACACCCATACTACAGAGTAAGGATTATTTTATCCTCATTTTATAGCTATGACGTTAAGCCCAGAGAGGTTAGGTCACTTTGCCATTGCTATGCAGCTTGACTAGCTGATCACACCTGCACCGGAATCGAGGGGGTCTGACTCTGCAGGCCATGTACTTAATTCCACGGTGTTGTAACATGAGGGTTCTGATCGGAACAGCTACTACTTACTGAGTGCCTCCTTTGGCTAGGCTCTAGGCCAGTTAAGTGTTTCATGCCATTCAGTGCTTACAGCAAAGCTCTGAAGAAGTTACTATGGCCATTTTGAGTGATGAAAGATGGAAGCACGGAGAGACAGGTGTGTGCTGGTTGGGAAGCCATGTGCGACAGAAGGTGGCTCAGGGCCCTTGGGCCTCTGAGCCGCCTTCCTGGAGGCATGGTGGGAGATGCAGGCTCCGACAGACAGAGACGCTCCTGCAATTTCAAAGGGCTTGCTGAGAGAGAGTCACGAGCAGAATGCTGTTCCTGCTCCCAGCAGGTGGCTCTTGGGAAGGCTGGGCACCTGTAGCTGGAGGAAGATGCTGCACACAGCGGAGCAGGTTCCCCACATCCTTGGATAACCCAGCAAAGGAAGGAGCTAGCACTAAGGGCCCCGGCAGCAACAGTGCAGCTCATCTGAGTCAGAGGGGGCTGGGAGGGGAAGGGGAAGGAAATGGGGAAAGGTGTTGGCATGCAGGTGCTTGGCTGGTGGCCCCAGATCACCTTCTGCCTCTCCTGCTGGCCTCTGGAAGTCATTTCTCCCTCCTGTGCAGCAACTTAACTCCCCTCAGGGCTGGTCCTGACTTCTGAGCCTGGCCTGTAACGATGGCGTCTCTCTAGGTGGAGCTGCTGTTCCTCCCCACTCCCACTGGAGGAATGAGATGAGCACCAGCAGTTTAGGATCAGGACACGTGGGATCTAGCCAAGGGATCCAGTCACTGGACCACTAAGGGCATCAGGTCACATCGCCTATAACCAGTTTCTGGGGATGCTCCTAACTTCTTTCCACACTCTTCCATTCACTCCTCCTGATGACGCTGTGAGTTTTACAGAAGGAAAACCAGAGCATTTTCTTTTTTAAAATCTGCCCCAAATCTGCAGCCTGGGACTGGGTTGGGCTTTGATAGGTATATCAAACAAAGCAAACCCGGGTACATGACACCTCCTGCCTCTGGCTCAGTCTCTCCTTCCAAGGGCAGTGGCTGCAGCCACTGCCTCCTCAATCCCACCCTGTAGACATGTGCTCAGGGCACTCAGACCTTCCCTGGGGTCTCCTCACTGTCACTGCCTCATCCCGGAACTTACAAACTGTCCAAACACAGCATTGGGATGTATATGGTGAGGGGTGCTGGGAGGGCTGAAAAACCGACATTTTTTTCCTTTATAGTTAAAAAAATTTGCTTTTCCTGATTCTAGAAGTGATATGTACTTAGTACTTATGATAAACATATTCATTGTTACAGAAACACATTAGTAGGAGTGGAGAGCCATACTCTGGAGCCCTCCCACCCCGATACCATGAGGGACAGGAAGCCTTCAGGGTGCCGTGGGTCAGAGCATAGGCTCAGGCTGCGTCCAACAGGTAGGGCTGACATTCCTGTTCTAGCTGTGTGGTTCTGTGGAAGTGATTTAACTCGAGCCTCAGTACTCTCATCTACACAATGGAGAAAATCAGAGCACCGCCTTGGGTGGGTATACCATGAAGGCTAAATGACAGTGTGTGCACAGTGCCGGGCAGAGAACCCCACACGTTTCTAGTGTGACTGAACATTAGCTGGTATGAGGACAGTCTGAGTGTTTGTTTGCTGGTTTGCCTTCCTCATATTTTTAAACATTAAACATGAGATCATATTACATATATATTATTTTTCCCATCTGTTTCAACTTAATATTGGAGGCATCTGGCTTTTTAAATATAATATTCCATTGTTTAGATGTGCTCTAACTTAATTTATTTATCCCCTTAGGATGTACATTTGGGTCATTTTCAGTGTTTCCCTAATGGAAGTAAGGCCTCAGTAAATTGTTTCTACCTAAATCTTTCCTTATCCTTGCAGCTGTCTCGGATAAACTCCTGGGTATGGAATTTTAGGTCAAAGAATGTGCTTGCTTTGGCATGAACAGATTTTGCCAAACTGCTTTAAACAAGACCTATGCACTCACACTGTTGCAAAGCCTACCTTTCTTACGGTGACTCATCCATATCGTCCAGTGGGTACTTTCTCTCTCTTGGATCTCAGAGTTGAAGATATCCTAAACTTGGTCTCCTGGGGGGACACTGTGCAATCACCCTTCTCGCTTGTCCTACTGCCACTACCTCTAATCCAAAATATCCTTGGTACCTGTGAAAGTCAAAGGGCTTTCCCTTTTCCCCACAGTATCTTATTTGATTCTATCTTGTGGGATAGGAAGGAAAGTTGTAATAGCACTGTCTGGGATGTGAGGGCCAGAGAAGTCAAGTGGTTAATCCAGGGCCCCCAGATGGATAGATGGAGAGCAGAGATGAGAAGCCAGTGCCCTGCCTTCTTGCTGACTACTATTCCTACCACACCACATTTACTCAAAGATGGTGATGTAAGTCTGGAAAGGGAGGGGTGAAGGATGTTTTATCAGATAGGAATTGATGCAACTAAGTTATTTAAAACACCTATTTTGGGACAGACACTGGGTATAGAGATAGCCAGTGGGAGCTCACAGTCCAGTAGGGAAGACAGGCCACCCTTGAGTCACATCAACATGAGGGATTCAGAGCCAAGCCAAGAGTGATGTTGGGGTGGACCCTAGCCAGCCCAGGGAGCTCAGGCTAAATGTGGGCTGGCTAGATTAAAAGAAAGGCATTTCAAGAAGAGTGAACTGTGCATCCTTCCAAAGATGACCTGACACGTGAGCCTAGGGCTTGTGAGCAGTTCCATATGGTTGGGCATAGATATCTGTGTGGACATCTGTGGTTTGCTCTGCCCCACATTCGTTCTCCTTCCAGATACAGTACCTGGTCTCTCCTTCAGGGAACCAGCCCAAACCCACTTTTCTGTCTCTAGGATGGGCATGGGCATGTGACTGCAGCTGACCGATCAGAACATTGCTCAGGGATGGGCAAGGAGACTCAACTTGGGCACTTCTACAGGAATGATGGGAAAGACAAACTCTCTCTCTTATAGGATGCTGGGTACTTCCACAAGAGAAAGCCTGCCCTGAGCAGGAAGCTAACCTAGATGAAAGCAGAGTCAAGGGCCTGAGAGAGATGGAGGCCAGACGAGATGGGTTAGCCCCTGGATCCAGCTAGGCCTGAAGGGTCTGCCCTGGGATTTCCATTGTATGAGCTAATTGATTCTGATTTTTCACTTAAATCAGACTGACTAGGATGTTGGTCATCTGTAATCATGAGTGCAGGCTAACGCAATGGGGTAAGATGACAGGGGGAGGGTGGAGAGACAAGCAGGGGTCAGCTCACAGAGGCAGGTATAAGTAGACTATAGAGTTAAAGATTTCACCAGCCACTAGAAGTAGGAATATCCTAACTGCCAACCAGGAGAACTTTGATAGTGTGACTGTGCCTTTTGGAAACAAAATATCTCTTGGTTGAGAGAAAGAAAGAGAGGGGGGAGAAAATCAATGACTCTTTCAGAAATTTCAGAGCCTTCAGAACACCTTTTCTAGGGTTTTCCCATCAGGATAGATGGCCTAGTCTGGAATTGGAGCCAAAGTTTTAATTCATCAGTCCTGACAGCACATATCAATTTATCTTAATTTTTGGAAATACACTCAAGCTTTTCAGACCATTCTCTTTTCTCTGTCATCAAGAAGAAAAGGGGTCTTAGCAGAGATTAAGCAGAGGGAATATGGTCTTTTGAAAATGCTCCACTCTGGCTGAAATGGAACACCAGCATTGTAGGGAGGCGTCCCTGGCAGATAAATGGGCTTTCCTGTCCACTCGGCACTAGGGGCAGGCCTTCTGCAGGGGCTTGGGAGACAATGCGCTGGCAGATGAGCTGTCATGGGCTCTGGGGACTCATGCTCTCCAAGCCAGGAGAGAGAAAACTGAGGGAGGAAAGTCTCCCTTCCCAACCTGGGAGCCTCCTCATTACACAGAACCTTTTCCCCTCGAGACTGAAGGACATTAATTGGATCAAATGAAACAGGAGCCAGCCTCTCTTTCCCTCCCAGATGAGAGATTTCCAATATGGCTTCATTACCAAGTCTTTTATAAATAAACTATGTGTAGAAAAATGCCATTTGTTCTGCTGTAATTGCCTGATGAGCATCATTAGACGGGTCTTTGAAACACACAGAATGAAATCATTTTGGGTTTAGGAATTCCTTTGTGCAAAGCCTTCTCCATTCACTATTTTCCATAGAGGGCGTTTCTGAAAGGGGACTTCTTGACCACGGAGGTTGGTTTCCGGCCAGTGACATACCTGCTCTGAGTGACACACGAAGACATATTTACTAAGTGCCTCCTCCATGGCTGGCAATCTTTCAGCTACAGAGGATACAGCAGGGAGTGAAACACATAGACATTCCCACCCTATTGAAGTTTACATTCTGGCGAGCACTCAGAACACAGGTGTGCTCACTTCTGGGTATACCCTCGGTGGAAAACTTTATAAATCAAGTTTGTCTGATTGCTGGATCAATGAACTGTGATGTTAAAACTCTTGATTCCCTGTATGTGGTTTCACTGTAATAAGGATGCAACATTTGGAAAACTAGATTGTATGGGCTAGGGATACTAAATAAATGACGTGTGTGCCATCCATCACTTGCTACTGCACCCATGGCAGACATCACTAATCAATCACAACTTTTCTGATTAGCATGGATGCAGCTTCAGAATACATATCAACACAGTACTGGGTAGCCCCCATCCCAGAGCAGATCAGAGTTGGCTGGGAGAGGAAACCTATTTGCTATTTCTCACCTAGACAGTCATTAATTCACCTCACCGAGAGGCTGTAGACTATCCCAGTAAATTTAGAATAACTCCAGGAGGAGGCAAAAACAGAAGGAAGGGGAAAAGACTGGAGCTAACTTCTCAGGCTCATTCTTCTCTCAAGTGTCTTTCTCTCCCGCTCCTGTCCCTATAGAGGCCTAGGAAACGTGACAGGTCGGAGAGCAGGCTCTGCAATCAGGCAAACCTGGGGCCAGGTCCTGGTTCTGTTACTTCCATCTGTGTGGAGCCTAGGTCTGAGCCCCATATGCCTCACTGTGAAATGGGTATAATGATGACATCACCCTGCCAGGAATGCTGGGAGGATCGAATAAGCCAACATGTGTGAAGGACTTGGCACAGTGTCCTATGAGCTCTGAGTAGGGCTGAAATCCAGCTGCTGAACAGCAGAACTGATGCAGACTTGTTTGTAGGTGGCGTCCGCTCTGATTATTTGGTGCTTGAGCCCTCACTGCCACTAAATACTTTGAATATCGCCCCTGGACATGAGCATTAGTGCATTTAGGGGCGGGTCCCCTGACGGGAGACGGCTTCAGAACTCTGGGTAAAACAGCCGCACACTGTTCTTCAAACAAAAATAATGTTTTGGTAGAATTCCAGGCTGTTGTTTTCTTGCTAATCACGGGTTTATGTTCTCTGGTCCTGAACTGCTCAGCCAGTGGTGCACATGGTGACAGTAATGATGTCGATAATGGAAATCATCTTTAGGATGTTGTTAAGGAGCACCCAACCAGCATGGTAGCATTTAATCCCCTGAACGACCCCGTGAGGATTCAAGTATTATTAAGCTTGTTTTGTGGAAGCAGAAGCCGAGGTTCAGTGAGACGAGCCTTCCTTATCCAAGATCACATAGCTGGTCGGAAGTAGCAGAGCTGGGATCGGACCCCAGCACCAAAGTCTCAATCACTGTATGAGACACCGGTCTCTTGTGTAAAAAGTTGGTCCCCAATTTGGTGGGGGTGGGGAGGATGCGGGATCAGGGTTGTGTATTCCCAGCAATGCTGCTACTGGCCATCCCTTATGCCCTACCAGGGGTCCCCAGGATGGTAGAAGCAGGCCTTGGCTGGCCACAAGGGCCCAGAACAAACTAACCGTCCCCTCAGAGGGACCAACCCTCTGTTCTTCACCTGAGATCAATATGGAATCCCACAAATGAAGGGGAGAAAGTGACCCCAGAAGTTTGTGTGGCTAACTAGCAACTACCATTTCCCTACCACCATTGTCAGGAAGCTTCTACAGCACAAGGGCTGGTCTAATAGAGTAAATATTTATTTATTCATTGGATCTTTTTTTTTTTAAGATTTTTTTTTGTTTATTTTAGAGAGAGAGAGAGTGCGTGCTCAGGAGGAGGAACAGAAGGAGAAGGGAGGGAGGAGGAAAGAATCTCAAGCAGATTCCATGTTGTGCACAGAGCCTGATGTGGGGCTCAATCTCACGGTCCTGAGAGCATGACTTGAGCTGAAATCAAGGGTCAGATGCTTAACTGACTGAGCCACCCAGGCACCCCTTCATTGGAACTTTAATGAATTCTACCAATTATCAATTGCTGGTTGTGTCCCAGGTTGCATGTTAGGATATTACCTCATTCAATCTTTGCAATAGCTCTGTAAGGTAGGCAGTATCATTACTCTCTTACCTCAGACAAGGAAAGAAAGCCAGTCTAATTTGCCCCATATCACCAAGCTCCTGAGAAGTGGAGTTGGGATTTGAACCCACACTTTTCTGACTCCACAACTTGAGCTCTTGACCACTGGTCTCTATGGCAAACTCCAGCAGTGGTAGATACAAAAATGAAAACTTGAGAGGGGTGGCCAGGAACCACTAAGGAAATCTGTGAGGCCAGGGGTCATCCTTGGAGCACAGTGCTCAGCATCCCCCAGGCCTGTGTATCCTGCTTGGCCTGGTTTCTCTGCCCTGCTGCTGGTTTGCTGGGCAGCTCACTGGGAGACATGGCACCATCTTTATCGGAAGTGTGACCTGTCTTATTCTAACTCTGCCATCCTAAGAAGGGGATGATGTAAGAGCTGTGGTTAAGGACAGTCTTTAGGAGCCTAGGGAGACACCCCATATCCACACGCAATAAGGATTGGCCCACGGCCTCTGACTTCTTCACCTAAGCAATAGGAGCTGCAGAACCCTGAGGATCCAGAGTCTTTCCAGGCTCAGGGTGCCAAGGGGATGTAGCAAGGAGAAGAGGGCTTCCAAAGAGCTGGCTCACCTTGAATGAGATTTCATACTGCTCCCCTCCCCAGATCTCCAGGCCTGGGTCGTACCCGCCCAGCTCCCAGAACCATTTCCGATCCACAGCGAACAGTCCACCGGCCATCACGGGAGACCTGTCAGGGAAGAAGAGTGTGGTGTGAAGACAAAACGCCTCAGCCGCATGCTCTGAGTGTGAGCCGACACTGCTGTTCCCCCAGGGATGGTGCTGCACGCTGCCCTGTGAGCACAGCCCACGTGTCTAGGAAGGAATCCAAGGCCCTTCCAAGGGAGGGCCTGCGCTGTCTTCTTTCTTGGCCACAGCATCCCTTCTTAAATCCTACATTTTAACCAAACTGATCCAAAACCCCCTTCAACCCTTATTTGTGAGGGGAAATCAGATAAATGTGTGCCTTGCAGCTGCATTGGCTATGCCTCTCTGGTCCTCCCACGGGTTAAATGGTCTGAATCCGGTCCCTCCAAGCCTGTCTGGGCTATGGGATCTCTTAGAGAGAAGACAAAACACATAGCTTGTTGGGCCCTAGCCCAGACCTATGAAGCAGTCCCTGGGGGATGGAGCCTAGAAATGTGTGTTTTCAAATAGGCTCCTTGGATGATTCTCACTCAGCCAGCCCAGCATGGGACATCTGTTCTGCTGAGAATTTGCAGAAGAAGACACAGTCCCTGTTCTTTCTGTTAAACTGGGATACGATGAACTCCACACACTGTCTCATTACTTTAGTTGCTGAGTGCCAGCTGAGTCGCAGATGCTAGGAGAATGTGGCAGTAAATCAGAGTTGGCCTGGGACTTCGGGGGGATGCTAGTGTGGTCACATAGCCACCTCAGGACTGAAGGATCCAAAAGACAGGTGGGTGGTAATAAGGGCCCCTGGGAGGTGCAGACACCATTACAGGAACACAAAAGGAGGGAGTGTCTGCCTCTAGGTTTTGGAGATGAGAGAGGCTGGGGCAAGAGTCAAGGAAAGATGCTTGAGGGGGGGGGCATTCGAGGTGGGTTTGGACAAGCGGGAAGTGAGGGGAGAAGAAGGAACAAGTGAGGGGAGAAGAAGGAACCCCTGAGGGGAAAACCCCAGGAGCAAGAGCACAGAGATGCTAAATTTGGGGGGGCACCATGGGCAACAAGAAGTCAGCATGGCATCATGCCAAGCCCAAGGGGGATGCCATGCTGCAGCCTGCCTGAGTCCCCACGGTGACTCACACAGGCTGGCACCTGAGAGGGGCCACTGGGATTTGCTGAGTGAAAATCTCCCAGAGTGGCTGTGTCCTTGTCTGGCTCCACTGAAAACTCCAAAGCCTCAAACCAAAGAACATTCCAGCAGCAAACTCCACGCCGCCTCCTGGCCTTGGGAACTGCAAGCTCATGGAAATTGGTCAGGCTGATTTTAAAAGACTGTAGCTAGCGCACAGGCCTCCCCAGCTTTCCTGTAGCAGATGAGCCTTGACAGCAAAGGAGGCACTCCTTTAAAAGAAGATCTCCTTGAATATTCATGGAGGGCTTGAGTGTGACAGGTGCTTGGCTGAACTAATTTTTTAATAAGATGACTACTCCCCATATTGACCTCAAGAGGTGGGGCTCATCCTTTTTACCCCATTGATGCCTGGGGAAACGCGAGCACGCGAGCACAGACAGGTGCCATGAAGAGGCGGGTGACGCATGTAAAGGTCAGGGGATCAGGGATGAGGAAACCATCCCTCCCACTTCTGCTCTCCTTTATCCCTGGTATAAATTTGAGACGTGTTTTACCACTTAACCCTGTGTTGCTTGGGACACCAGCCACGGGCCACATATTGCTACTAAACACCTGGAACGTGGCTACTCTGAACTGAAAATGTATTGGAAGTGAAAAATACACAGAGGATTTCCAAGACTTAGTATGAAAAAAAGAATAGAAAAGGCCTCATTAATAATTTCAGGGATGCCTGGCTGGCTCAGTCGGTGGGACATGTGACTCTTGATCTTGGGGTTGAAAATTTGAGCCCCACGTTGGTTTTGAGATTACTTAAAAAGAAAATCTTTAAAAAAATAATTGCAAAGTGTTGGTTACATGTTAAAATGAGACTATTCTAAGTATATTAGGTTATATAGAGTATATTACAAAAATGAATCTAAAAAAATGAATTTTACTTGCTTCTCTTTACATTTTTTATGTGGCCACTAGGAAATCTAAAAGTATTTATGTAGCATCCATTGTATTTCTACTGGACAGCGCTGATTTAACATCTCTGAGCCGGTCTCCCCAACTATAAAATGAATGTATAGCTACATTTCCTAGCTCGCGTTGCTGTTGTATTTCTGAAAGTACCCAGTATTATGAAAAATAAGGTGTTTAGATATCAACTTTCCCTTGTCTTTTGAAGGTTGTGGGGTTTGGGGTTTTTGGCTGAAGCCACAAATACACTGCTTGGAGGGACAGAGTGTTTCTGAGCTAGTGCTTCAAGAGGAATCAAACCCAAGACTCTGCACACAGCACTCAGCCTGGGTGGGAGCCAATGGCAAGGGCCAAGGAGCTGCGGAACAGGGAAGAAGATATTAGCTTCAAGGCATTTTGGATGCTCCAGGTTTGCTTCCAGAGGGAGGCCTCTCCTCCGGCCCAGTCTATTTTCTGCTGTGTTCACCAATAATAATAACAACTCTGAATATCTAGTGCCTACCACTCACTTCACCGACATCATCTGCAGCTCTCACAAAGCTCTGTTACTAGTCCCCTTTGCAGATGGAGGAATTTGAAATTCAGAAATGCTAGATACTCTGCTCAAGGGCATGTAGTGAGTAAGTGGATGAGCTGCCGTTCCAACAGAGGTCGGCCACCAGAGCCCGTGTCCTTCAAACACCATTCTACTGCCCTGTGCCTGCAGACTGCCCACCTGCCGGCACCATGGAGAGGTATGCAGAAAATGACCAGGGTTTTTCTAGTAGCCTCTTTCCTGGGTTTTGTCCAAGTACAATACAGAGAAGATACTTCTGGAAAGAATCAGAGGATACAAAGGATGGAGAGTCCCTCAGGAAGCATTGAGGCCAGGGGCTCTCAACCGTTGCCACACATTCCTTGGGAGCTTTAAGTAACAGTGATACCTGGATCCCATCCTGAGATTCTGGTGTAACTGGTCTCAGGAGTGGCCTGGTAAGTTTTGTTTGTTTGCCTGTTTGTTCTGACAAACTCCCCAGATGATGTCAATGTGCAGGCAGGGTTGGGAGCCACTGCTCTAGGGCGGGCCTGACCCCTTTCCTGTCCAGGCGAGACAAGAGACAGAGGCCTAGGAGGAAACCAGTGGGGCCTCTGCCACTCAGCAGCTGCATGACCTGGACTTACCCTTTCCCCATCTTGAGATGAGAAGATGAATGTGCGAGACCCATCCTTACTCACATTTCAAATTTCACAACTCAGCTGATGGAACTGGTTCCAACCAAAAGGGGTGCTGGTAACCCTGAAAATCTGTTTTTTGGAGTAGCCCATTCTGACCTTAGCTTCTGCTACGTGTCACGGAACAAGGCTCACGTCCTCTCTGAGCCCCAGGGTCTGCATCAGGCAAGGGTGGAGAACTGTCTCCACACCCTAGGGCACCGTGGTGAGGACGGTGAGCCATCCAGTAACGTCAGCTGTGACTGATCAATCAGCTCAGGCCAGATGTTTGGTCCTTCCCTGAATGGTATTACTCTCCAAGAACTCGGAGTAACTGGGGATGACCTTGGCCATGTGGGGGTTGCTGACCACGTGATGTAGCCCTGGGTTCCAACAGCAGGGGCTGACCATGTTTCGGATACTGGAGGTCAGTAGAAGAACACAAACTTCTGACCTGCTTAAGAGGCACAGGGTTCCACTCTGCCTTCTGCTCTCAGCAGTGCTCCCACTGCTCCCTTGCCCAGCCACCCTTTATTTCCCCAAACAAGCTCGCCTCTTTCTCCCTCTGAGCCTTCTCTTGCTCCCACAGCATTAGGGGTTCCTCTCATCCCCTCAGGAACTCTGGTGTTCCCTGTGCTTATGAGGGTGGCTGCTGACAGACGCCTTTCTCAGATGGGGAACGTGAGGTGCAGGGAAGCTAGAGGTTCACAGGGGTTAAACTGGTTAGACAGGTGTGATAGAATAATTCCACACCCACCGCCCCCAAAAGAAGCCAATGTCTAATTCCTGGAACCCAGGAATATGTCACCTTACATTGCAAAGGGACTTTGCAAATATAATTAAGGGAAGGATCTGAGATGGGGAGATTGTCCTGGGCTCAATGCAATCACTGGGGTCCTCGTGTGTGAAAGGAGGAGGCAGGAGGGTCAGAGTGAGAGAAGGAGACATGATGATGAAAACCTGAGCTGCAGAGAGACATATTGGGGATAAAGAGGGAAGGGGAGGGGGAGAGGGAGTGGGGGTAGGGTTGGGGAAGGCAAGGGGGAAAGAGAGGGAGACTTGGCGATGTTATGTTATGCTGCTGGCTCTGAAGTGGAGAAAGGAACCATGAGTCTAAGAATGTAGGCGGCCTCTAGAAACTAGAAAGCACAAGCAAATGGATTCTTCCCTAGAGCCTCCAGAGGCGACACAGCCCTGCTGACATGGTGATTTTAGCTAAGACTCCTTTTCGGACTTCTGAGCTCTAGAACTTTAGAAGAATAAGTATGTACTGTTTTAATACGCCAGTAAATTTGTGGTAATTTATAATTAGGAAACTGATACAGTAGGAGGCTGGACTTTGGCTTTATACTCAAGGGTCTTTCCACATCTCCAGCAGGGGTGTCAGAGTGGCTCACAGAACGGCACCAGACAGGTGCCAGAGAGGCACTGGCTCTAGTTCTGGCCTGGCCACTAACTCCACTAACCCACAGTATAAGTCAGCCACCATCCCACCCGAGCTGTCCTGGGGCCTCAGTCTCCCCACCTACAGGGGGATGGAATCCATTACCTGGAGGTCCCCTGGCTTTCACATTCTAGGATGTTATGGGTCCACTCTACACTTCCCGAAACTTCCACCATGGGACAAGCTGCCATTTCTCTATACTTCCGAGAGGGTATAACTGAACGATGGGAAAACTGGCTCCAAAGGCAGACCGACCTGCATGTACATCTGGCCTTCCCCACTTGAGGGCTGTGCGACCTGGAAAAGCTGCTTAACCTCTGGGAGCCTTGGTATCCCCATTTGGAAGATACAGATAGTAGTTTATACCACATATGTAGTTGTGGGGGGTTAAAAAGGATCTGCATGTGATGTTCACAGCACGGTGCCTGGTGTTTAGCAAGGGTTCAAAAGTGGTGGTGGTGCTGGTGCTGGCGATTATGACCAGGCACTAGGCTTGAGGGAGAGAGCAACTGTGTTCACTCCCGGCAGGCAGTCCACAGACCACAGAGGTGGACAAAGAAGAGGTGGCCAGCTGGGAGGCCCATGAGCTAGACTCTGAGACCAGTTGGGCGGGGCTGTGCTTCTGGTTGGGGATGTCACCCCTAGTCCCTCTGCACTGGACTCTTGGGGGAGGTGGCGATCCTGAGTTGGGTGTGTTGGGGAGGGGTCACATGAGGGTTAGCTACTGGGACCAGTTGCTTGTACTTACTCAAACGGATCACTGGGGTCAGCTTTCTGCAGTTCTGGAGGAATTGGGATCCGCTTATAGTACATCTCCCAGTCAAAGGCGCCCCGCATGGCATCCCCCGCTTGTGTTTCGTACCGGAAGTCATCGTGGTCAATCACATCAATCATTGGGCACACGATGGTCTTGCGGTTCCGAGCGATACGGTCTAAAGAAGCCAAGAGATGCCCATTAGGGAGGCAGGACAGGGTGCAGTTAAGTGCATAACCCCGCTTACTCACATTTTTTATGTGCTCCCCAAGTGAGTTTTCCGAACACATGAGTTTGAGAATTCCAGGAGGAGGGGAGAGAGTAAGATTTAAGAAAGATGGACCAGGGCTCCCATCCCAGCCCTGCTACCTGTGAGCTAAATAAATAGTCTCTGAGCACCAGTGTTCTCTTCTGTGGAATGGGGAGAAGAGGCTCCATGTCCTGGCTTGTTATGAGTACTGGATACTGGTTGGAAGGTTCCTCACAGTTCCCGTAATGGTCACCCCTGTTGTGGAAAGAGGGCTCCTTTCCTTCTGGAGGACTCCTGTCCTGGCTGTCAGGCTCCACATTCCAGGTCCTAAACTTGATTCTTGGCCCAAAGTAGCCAGGTACACCGGCACTTGCCCCTGACAGCTTCTCAAAACTTCCTAGCTATAGTTAGTGAACAGATGACCCTCCTTGTGAGAGAGTTCAGCTCACTTTTTGCAACAGTCAGAACTACTGAAGAGGGGATGGACTATCCCATGAGTCCCTCATGATCTCGTGCAAGCAGGGCCTGGCAGACCTTTGCCCTTGCATGAGTGCTATAGGAAGGCTAAAAGGCTAGGTGACCCAAGATGGCAAGGAGGGGCCCCTGACCAGATGGCTTTTTATGGTCCCCTTTAAACCAGGGAGGAGCTGATTTTATAAAATTCACTCTGCCCAACCTACTGACCAGAATTTTAAGCTTTGGTTTGCTCTGTTCTTCAATGTTCCTTCCATGAAGCTGTGATTGCAGCTTGGAGGTGCCAGTGATCGGGGAAGATGATCTGCCATAAGGGGCAAGTGGACTATGCCTGTCTGCTTGGCCCAACAGTCAAGTTCAAGGCTTGGAATGTGGAGCCTGGTAGGGCCAGTGCAGGCTGGCAGCTGCCTAGGGCTCAGGCTTCATCAAGCACAGTTTTCTTCCAGGAGAGGAAGCAGCATTTTTGCCTTTTCCTAAGCTGCAAGATGCAATCCATAGGTGGGTCATAAAATTGATTGTGTATTTGTGTGTGTGTGTCTCTGTGTGTAATGAACCAGAAAAGAACACTGAATGTGAGAGTGCATTCCAAGTGATGAGAAAAAATAGTTTTTCAGGAGATGTGTTTCAGGCAAACCACACAGGTGTGTGTTTGTGTACTGGACTGAGATATCCAATGTATTGCCAACTGTGGCATACGGTCAAAAAAGTTTGAGAAACGCTGTTTTCGGTAGTGTGTCCTCTGGGCTACCAGTGCCAGATGCACCTACAGAGAATCAGACTCTGGGGGTAGAGCTTGGATCTGCCTGGTGAACAGGCTCCCGAGGGGGATTCTTAATGAAGTCGAAGAAACTTCTCCAAGGAAAGATCTGGAGAAGTGCTTCCCTTCCCAATTATTCACAGCTGCGCAGGGGGGATTTCACACCTACAGAGGCTCTGGGCCAAGGACACAGCGCTCTGCAGAAGGCTGGCTGATGGTGGGAGGTGTGAGGTCAAGGTGCTGCTGTACTCACCTGGGGACAAAATGCCCAGGTCCAAGCCCTGGTTTTGTCACCCACGGGCAGCATAACCTTGACAAAGGTTTTCTGATGCTTCTGAACCCTGGTTTCCCTACCGACAAAATGGAGGAAGATGGCACCAATCTCAGGGGGTCCCTGTGAAGACCGCATGGGATAGTGGGCCAAGGTGCTCAGCCTAGCCTCTCACACATCCACACATCCCATCAGCACTCCGCCGACATCGTCTGTGACTGGAGCTGCTGAAAGAAGCTCAGAAGCTCAGAGGCTGAGCATCACCCTCATTCTCCAACTCTTTAGTCTCCTCATTTGTTATATGTGGATAATCATGCCTGGCCTGTCTGCTTTACCAGGTACTGTCAAATTCAACTGTAGCTGTGGCCTAAACAGCTAAGGGGCTAGCAGAGCCATGATGCTGCTGCTGCTGCTGATGGTGGTGGTGGTGGCAGGAAATGAGGATCAACAATGGCTTCCCTTTGGGGGGCTGAATCCTTCTTAGGCTCAGGTATGCCTCATTTCCCCGGAAGGCGGAGTGAGGGACCCCTGGGTGGCTCAGCGGTTTATGCCTGCCTTCGGCCCAGGGCATGATCCTGGAGTCCTGGGATCGGGTCCCACATCGGGCTCCCCGCATGGAGCCTGCTTCTCCCTCTGCCTGTGTCTCTGCCTCTCTCTCTCTCTCTCTCTCTCTCTCTCATGAATAAATAAAATCTTTAAAAAAAAAAAAAGGTGAAGTGAGCTGTGCAAGGAAGTGTTAATGGTTTCGAGACAAAAGCCCTGATGCCCCTCGTATGAACAAGGACACACTTTTACATCTACACCACCAGTTCACTTTTCTATTGGAAAAATAAAAAATAAAAAGAGGGAGAATGTTCCTTCCATGTATTCTGCGGATTATGAAAATTACCCTCATATATTTCCATAGAAACAGAGTTAAGGGCTATTTAGACTCCCAGCTCAGCTTCGTGCCCCACCACTTTGTTCTCTTTATGAGTCACTGGATGACCCAATAAATGGGTTGTTCCTTTAGCACTATAAATCAGGTGATTTATGGTGAGGTTTTTCTTTCTCTTTTTCTTTTTCTCTTTCAGTAATGAAAGGCAGATGGAGAGACCTCTTGGCTTAATTAAATAAACAGCCAGAAAATCTGTGTTATATCCTTTTCTTAACCCAATGGGATCCTGGACCCTTGGGGTCAGAAGCATATAATCTAATACTGAGGTTCCATGCTGATCTGTGTTAAAAAACAAATTTGCTGGATTATCCCATTAAACTGTGTGGGTTTTGCTTTTCGTTCTCACCTCTGCATGGTGGCTTAAGCAGTGCTCCTCGAAGTGTGGTCCCTGGACCAGCAGCATTGGCAGCACCTGGGATCTGCTTAGTAATGCAGCTTCTCAGGCTCTACCCCTGGATTTTCTCAGTCACAAATTCTAGGGTGAGGTCCAGCACTCTGTGTTTTAATGAGTCTTCCAGGTGATTCGGATGCAGGCTCAGGTTGGCCCTAAGTTTCAGTTCCCTTTGCTCCCCAGCTCCTTCTGTTATGGAGAGCATACCTACTCATTTGAGAGGGACATTTTCTTTTTTTTTTGTGTGTGTGTGTGACATTTTCTCTCTAGATTGACAACTCTTCTCCATTCTGCCTCTGTTGCTGTCCCTCGCTTGATTCCAGTCTCATCGGGACATTTCCTCTTCGAGGTCCACCCATTAGCACCAGCTGACCACCTTCAATGAGTCTGAACTCCACAGAACCCAGACCTGCTTCCTCAGCCAGCTAGGAGGCACCTCACTGCCCAGAACCCGATCCTCATGCCTCCTTTCTGTCTGCAGTGCTATGGTGGATGACTGCTGGATCGTGCTGCCCTGTCCACAGCCCTTTCCTGATAGCTGTCAGAAACTCTCCAGACAGGAAAGGAATTTAGGGAGGCAGTGTGGAGTTGTGAGAGTGGACAGACTTTGGGGCCAGAGAGACGGCGATGTTGACACTTACGACCTAAAGGAACAATATTGAGTCACTCAGTATCTCTAAAACTCAATATCTTCTACTGTAAGATGGGGACACTTCTGACCTGGCATACTTTTGTAAGGCCTGGAGATAACACTTACAACTTTTCTGGCTTAGTAGCAGTGCAGTGAATGTTAACTATTCTAAGCTACTAGGATAATGTCCCTCCACAGTTTGGCTCCTACCAGTAGATAGCCTTGGCTTCCTTTCTAATAATACTTGCAGTAACCTGGGGGAAGATATCATGTAACTAGGCATTAGCATGCTGTAGGACTTTGGGCAAGTCACTTCCCCTCTTGGCTTCCTCCTCTGTAAAATGAAGGGACAGGGCTTGAGTGGAATTTTAAAGTTTCTTTGAGCATTCCTGAATCCCTTGTGGCACATGACACTGGCTGGCTGCATCTCAAGCAGTTAAGGGAACCCTTGCCGACAATTCCTGCAAGAGGTTGGGGCCTACCTTGCCATGGGAGGATGCCTTACCAAGCAAGGGGGGAAGCCAGTTAACATTAGCTTCACAGTGTGAGTCTAAGAATGTGATGACATCCCCAGTTGCCGCTGAGGCCCCCAGCATCCGGGTTCTTATCAGCCCTTCCCGTTTCTTGGTTCGAAGAATCCTCACACTGGGGAAAAGGGCCATGTAGTCTTCAAGTGGCTTCTTCAGGTGCTCTGCGAGAGAGACAGAAGAGGGGTGAGAACAGCTGTTTGGTAACCGTTCTTATCTTCCCTCCCTGACGTGTGCACTATACTTTATAGTTTAGACACAGCTTTCCCTTCCCGCACAATGCCTCATGGGACCTTTCAGGTAGGATGACCACCTGCATATCTAAATGAGACTGCTGAAGCCCAAAGTCTTGAGTGCCAGTGCCAGGCCTGGACCACACAAAGATAGTCTGTAGGAGAGTGTGTGCAGCTGGAGTTTATACTTGGCTGAGACCTCTCTTTTTCTGGAAACAATGTTCTGATTTTGCTTGGTGAAACTGCCCCTCCCACACTCTCAGTCCATCACACCCTAGGTGCGGCTTACCCTATCTCTAGGAGCCAAGGGGGCAGAGCATGTGGTCTGGGCCCAACCAATCAAGGCATGCCATTTCCTTGCCTATAGTGATTGGTTGAGGGATGGCCATGTGACCTGACTAGCTTCAAAGAATTACTCTTGAGGGTTTTTTTGTTTTTGTTTTTTTGTTTTTTTTTGAAAAACGAGGCCCTTTCTTTTTCCTAGAGTTGTTAAGTTGGTTGGCCATAAATCTGGAGGTGCTGGTGACATCTTTGGCAAATGAGGTGATGAAAGGTGGGAGGGGGGCTCCGGCTGGGACTGAAGTAACATGTAAAAAGAGACGAGATGGAAGTGATCCTAAAAGGTATTTTGATTCCCCAGGTCCCCCTGTGCCTGAGGCAGACAGACTTTTAGACATTCTTACTATACATGAAACAAATTCCTCTTTTTGCGTATTCTAATGTGGGCTGGGTTTCGGCCCTGTGCCTGGTAAAGTTGCTCTAAATCAATCTCAAAGATAGCCTCTTTTTACTGAAAGTCCTAGGCTTAACCGGGTGTCTCTTGATTTTAATCACAGTTAGGGCTCCTTATAAAAACCCTAGTATGAAAAAAACCCCACCAAACCTCTAGTATGGCTGCCAAAACCCCCTAAAGTTTGTACCACGCTTAACAATGAAATACTGAATGTTTTTATCCTATGATCAGGTTAAAGGCTGTACACTCTCTCACCACCTCCATTCAACACTGTACTCAAATTCCTAGCCAATACAACTGGCAAGACAAAGAAATAAAAGGCATAAAGATTGGGAAGAAAAAGGAAACAGTATCTTTAATTGTAGATGACAGGATTGTTTTACATAGAAAAATCCTGGGGGAGGATGAGTCCAGCCTAGGAGGTGGTGTAAATCCAGACTGGGTGTTGGATTCCCCAGTTTCCTCCTTTCCTCGTCCCTAGGCTGCAAGAAAGCCCCGAACATGTGGAATCCCAATGCTGGGCAGTCAGGGCCGCATCCATATCCCCCTAACATCGGGTACCCTGAGGTGCCAATCCTGTCCATCCGCCACCTGTGAATCCCGGCTACCCTCTGGGCCCCTATCCAACTACCCCAGGGGCTCCCCAGGGGAATCCAGCTTCCCCCCCCACCCGGCGGGCTCCCTTATCCTGTGCCACAACCAGGGTACCCTGGATGCCAACCCACGGGTCCCTACCCACCTCCCTACCCACCACCTGCTCCTGGCACGCCTCCTGTTAATCCCTTGCCACCTGGCATGGGGGGATGGGGAATGGTGATGGACAAGAAGATGCGGAAGAAAATGAAGAAAGCTCATAAAAAGATGCACAAACACCACAAGCATGGCAAGCATTCCTCCTCCTCCTTCTCCTCTTCCAGCAGTGACTCTGACTGAATACAGGGCCTGGACCCTTCCCTCAAGTCACTCCAGTTCTGCTCTCCCATCAAGCTTCAAATGGCATCTTGTACTGGGGAAAATTAACCCTTGTGCCCCTTCTCCCTCACCCCCCACTCTGAGCCTTACTCTGCTGTTCAGCCCTAACTGGCTTGGGAAAATGGGCCAAAGAATTGCCATGGGCTAGCAAAGACCGTCTTCTTACTACTTGGAAAGACCTTTTAGCTGATGAGCTTAGCAGAACTATTTTTTGAGGCTGGTGAGACCTTTGAGCTAAATGCTGAAGATGAGTTTAAGATCTGTAAAATGGGATTTTTTAAAACTTTCTTTTGTAATACTTGTAGTTGAGAGAGGTTGTGGAAATTTAATTATGGAAGAAAAGAAACTGTGCCGTTTTGTAATGGTGGCTGGCATACTTTGGTGATTTAGTGGCAAATAGATTTCCCACCAGCCTTTATTGATTTACTAACTGTAAGCGTGCTGGGAGGTGGAGTCCATTTGGTTGATAAGCTCTACCTGCCGTTTTGGAATCTAATCTCACTTCTTAGCTCAGTAGGCTGGCTCAGGGCCTTCTCATTCTCCAACTCTCAGCCCAAATAAAGCTTTTTTTTTCCCCCTGGGGAAAAAAAAAAAAAAAGAAAAATCCTGGGAAAACTACAAAGAAACCAGAACTAATAGGTACACTTAGCAAGATATCAGGATACAGGTCAACATTTAAACATTAATTGTATTCCTATGTACTGGTAAATAAAAAAGCAACTGGAAACTGCAATTAAAAATGGTAAAAATACCATTTACAGCTTAACAAAAGAAGTAAAAACTGTATACTTTGAAAACTGCAAAACACTGTTGAAAGATATTAAAGACGTAAATGGAAAGATACTCTGTGGTCATTAATTGGATGACTTAATATTGTTAAGATGGCAATACCTCCTATATTGTCTATAGATTCAATGAGCTCAAAAATAGTAGCTGAATTCTTTGCAAAAATTGATAATTGACAAGCTGATCCTAAAATTTATGGAGGAGATCAAGGGATCCAGGATAACTAAGACAATCTTTTGATTACTTATACATGAATGTTTATAGCAACACTATTAACAACAGCCAAATGGTGGAAATAACCCAAGCTTTCATCATCTCATGAATGGATACACAACTATGAAATATATCCAAAGAATAGAATATCACTCAACCATAAAAAGGAATGAAGTACTGATACAGGGTAAAATGCAGATGAACCTCAAAACATTATACCAAGTAACAGATGCCAGACACAAAAGGTCACATATTCTATCATTCTACTTGCATGAAATTCTAGAATAGGTGAATCCATAGAGACAGCAAACAGATTAGTTATTACCAGAGACTAGGATGGGAGAAATGAGGAGTGACTACTTAATGGTATGGGGTTTCCTTTTGAGCAAACATACTGGAACAAGGTGATGGTTGCACAACACTGTGAATGCATTAAATTCCAATGAATTGTACACTTTAACATGATTAACTTTATGTTATGTGAATTTTACCTCAATTTTTAAAAAATGGGTAAGGGGGTGTGGGCAGGGGGATGGGGTAACTGGATGATGGGCACTGAAGAGGGCACTTGATGGGATGAGCACTGTTATACTATATGTTGGCAAACTGAACTTAAATAAAAACAAATGTAAAAAAAAAAAGAATTGGGTAAAAAGATCTGAATAGGCACTTCTCCAAAGATGATATACAAATTGCCAATAAACACATGAAAAGATGTTCAACATCTTTAGTCATTAGGGAAATGAAAATCAAAACCACAGTGAGATACTACTTCACATCCACTAGAATGGTCATAATGAAAAAGTCAGATAATAAGTGTTGACAAAGATGCCAAGAATAAGAATCTTCATATGCTGGTAATGTAAAATGGTACAGCCACTTTGGTAAACAGTCTGGCCATTCCTCAAGCAGTTAAGCATGGTTAATGTATTACCCAGCAATTCCACTCCTAGGTATATACCCAAGAGAAGTGAAAACATATGTCCACCCGAAAACTTTCACATTGATGTTCACAGCATCAATATTCAAAATGGCCCCGAAATGAAAACCATCCAAACATCCATCAACTGATGAATGAACAAACAGATGTAGTATACCCATATAATGGAATACTATTCAGGAATAAAAAAGAAAAGAGCAATTGCAACAATTCAGATGAACCTTAAAAATAGGGCTGGGTTAGAACCTTAAAAATAGGGCTGGGATAAAGCAGTCAGACACATAAGTGTAGATAATATTATGATTCTATTTATCTGAAATTTCTAGAAAGGCAAAATTACAGGGCCAGAAAGAAAGTTAGCAGTTGTCTGGAGGAGGGTTGGGAGTGGGGATTGATTGCAAACAAGGGAGCTTTTTGGAGTGATGGAAATATTTAAAACTGGATTATGGTGATAGTTTCACAACTGTATTCATTCACCTAAGAACACACTGAACTACAGGCTTAAAATATGTGATTTTTATATTATGTAAATTGTATCTAATAAGGCTGTTAAATTAAAAAAAACCAATTGTATTTCTACATACTAGCAAAGAACAATTAGAAAGTACGATAAAAATATCCTTTGTAAAATAACTTCAAATAGATAAAGACCCAAATAAATGAAGAGATAAATCATATGTATAGATTAGAAGATTCCATATTGTTTTTTTTCCCATATTGTTAAAGAGTCAATTCTCTTCAAATTTATCTATAAATTCAATGCAATCTCAATAAAATCACAGCAGGTTTTGAAATTGACAACTTGTAAAGAACCTAGAACAGTGAAAACAATATTGAAAAAGAACAAAGTTGAAGGACTCACACTGATTTCAAAACATTATAAAGTCAAAATAATCAAAACAGTATAGTACTGGCAAGGAATAAACAAACGCATCAATAGAACAGAACAGAGAGGCCAGAAGCGTACATACATATGTGTCATTGCCTGATTTTTGACAAGGGCACCAAGGCAAATTCAATGAGAATAGAAAAGAATTCTCAAAAATGTGAAACAAAACAAACGAACAAAGGAAAAAGAGAGAGAGAGAGAGAGAGAGAAAGACAAACCAAGAAACAGACTTAACTTACAGAGAACAAACTGCTGATTGCCAGAGGGGAGGTTGGTGGGGGACAGGTGAAATAGGTGAAGCAGATTAACAGTACACTTACGATAAGCACTGAGTACTGTACAGAATTGCTGAATCACTCTTTGTACACCTGGAACTAATGTAACATTGTATGTTAACTATACTGGAATGGAAATTAAGAACTAAAAAAAACCTAACATGTCCTAGTATAACTGGATAAGCACATGAAAAAGATGAACCACAACCCCTACCTCATATCATACACAAAAAATAATTTTAGATCGATCACAGATTTAAAGGCTAAAGGCTTTTAGGCTAAAGCTATAAGGCTTCTTGAAGAAAACATGGGACAATATTGTTGTGAACTTGGGGTAGGAAAAGATTTCTTAGGACATAAAGAGCACTAACCCATAAAAGAAAAAAAAACCCTGATAAATTAGACTTGATTAAGAACTTGCTCTCCAAACCTTGCTCATCAAAAGACATCAGTAAGAAAAATGACAAGGCAAGGAAGAGTCTGGGAGAAAATAGTCACAACATGTATCTGACAAAGGACTTGTATTCAGAATATGTAATGAATTCTGACAAAGTCAATAAAAAAAAGACGACTGATGTAAAACTGGGCAAAAAACCTTGAAACATTTTTACAAGAACATGTCACAAAAGAACTGATATATAAATGTCCAGTAAGTGTATGAAAAGGCATGACCCAAATTAAAGCTTGAGATGCCATTCCTATAGATTCCCCAGAATGACATAAAGTAAAAATAGGAACAATATGAGATACTGTGGAAGAAGTGAGCAATTGGAACTGACTCCTTGCTGGAAAGAATAGAAAGTGTACAACCACTTTGAAGAGCTGATTTCTTCTTATAAAAGTATCAGACAACTGTCTTATGTCAAGCAATTCTACTTATAGTTATTTACCCAAGAGAAACAAAAACAGACACCCACAGAAAAAAATGAGAGTGTTTCACAATAGTTTTATTCATAATAGTACCAACTAGAAACAACTTAAATATCACCAACAGGTAAAGGGATAAACAAATTGTGGTAGAGTCATACAATAGATTCCCTACTCAGCAATAAAGGGAAAAAACTTTTGATATATCCAACCACATGGATGAATTTCAAAATTATTATGTTGAACCAAAGAAGCTAGACACAAAAAATAACTTAGTGTATGATTCATTTAAAGTTTATCAACAGCTGAAACAATCTTCGAGGACAGAATTAAGAAAAGTGTTTGTCTGGGGTGTGGAGACTGGCTAGAAGGAGCATGGGGGAACTTTCTGGGTAACGTAATTTCTGTATCTTGACTGGGGGTTGGCTTCCCAAGTGTATACACCTGTTAAACTTCTTGGAATTGTATAGTTAACATAGCTGTGCATTCTTTCACTGTTTGCAATTTTTACCTTAATTTAAAAAATACTGGTCTATCAAACCCAACACCCCAAAAACAAATAATCCAGTTAAGAAATGGGCTAAAGACATAAATAGACATTTTTCCAAAGAAGACATCTAGATGTATAACAGACACATGAAAAGATGTTCACCATCACTAATCATCAGGGAAATACATATCAAAACCATGATGAGTTACCACCTCACACCTGTCAGAACAGCCAAAATTAACAACACAAGAAACAAGAGGTATTGACAAGGATGAGGAGAAAGAGGAACTCTCTTGCACTG
Organism: Canis aureus; assembly: GCF_053574225.1. Classification (NCBI taxonomy): domain Eukaryota; kingdom Metazoa; phylum Chordata; class Mammalia; order Carnivora; family Canidae; genus Canis; species Canis aureus. The sequence continues at coordinate 57,165,945 of NC_135614.1, forward strand.
TTGTTGGTAATGTAAATTGGTGCAGCCACTCTGGAAAACAGCATGGAGGTTCCTCAAAAAGTTAAGTAGAATTACCCTACAATCCAGTAATTGTACTACTAGGTATTTATCCTAAGGATACAAAAATACAGATTCGAAGGGGTACGTGTACCCCGACATTTATAGCAGCATTATCAACAATAGCGAAACTATGAAAAGAGCCCAGGTGTCCATCCACTGATGAACGGATGAAGAAGATGTGGTGTGTATGTACTCAGCCATCAAACTGAATGAAATGTCACCATTTGCAAGGACGTAAATAGAACTAGAGGGTATTGTGCTAAGCGAAATGTCAGTCAGAGAAAGACAAACATCATATGATTTTACTCATATGTGGAATTTAAGAAACAAAACAGATGAACATATGGTGGGTGGGAAGAGAGAGGGAAACAACCATGAGAGACTCTTAAAGATAGAGAACAAACTGAGGGTTGATGGAGGGAGGCGGGTGGGGATGGGCTAGATGATGATAGGGATTAAGGAAGGTACTTATTATGATGAGCTCTGGATGTTGTATATAAGTTATGAATCACTGAATTCTACTCCTGAAACCAACATTGTACTGTGTGTTGACTGATTAGAATTTAAATAAAAACTTGAAGGAAAAAAATACTGGTCAAAACACACACTCATTCTCTCTGTCTCAGCTGGAAAAGTTGGAACTGATTGGGAATCAGAACTGGCTATGCTCTTGATTCCAGCACAGTGGGCCATTCCTTGATTTCCTCTGGGCCTTGGTGCTATCCTTGAATCATGGTTTGGACCAAAAGGTCTTCCAGGGCTGTGGACCCAGGCCTCATGGAAACCTAGTTAGCATACGACCAGAGCTACTGGGTGATCACCTTCCCTAACCCAGGCCCCAAACCCTACTCTGAATTCACTCCATCCGGGGTTAGAGCTGGAAGGACCCTCCTATGTCAGGAGACGCGCACGTCTGATTCACCTGGTGAGCCGGCTATAAATACAGCTATGTTGGGCATCATCCTAAAGAACTGTGACTTGGTAAGTCTGGGGCAGCATCCAGCATCTTTTGTTCCAGAAGTGATTCTGATGCATAGCCACACCTGGAAACCACTGGAGTAGTTCAGTCTCTATTTTATAGACAGAGAACTGAGGTCTAAAAAAGGGAAGGACCCCCCTATGGCATATACTTAACAGCAGGGCTGGGTTTCAAACCAGGGTCCTCTGGCTGCCAGAACCATATGACCCTTTTATTTTTCTAACCCCTTATAGAAATGAATCACTTTCACTGTTATGGAAGGCAGACTATAATTTGTAAAGGAGCTTCACACATTTATCTCCCCTGCTTCATTAAATCATACTCCACATCATGCTTCTCTGCCCTTGACAGGGCGAGAAAACGGATGCTCAGAGAAGCTTGTTGTTGTACAGCCAATAAATCGCTGGGTTTTCTATAGAATACAATGCTTTCCCCCCTCTTGTGTTCCTCAAGCTCTCACAATCCTGTATCACGATCTTTGCCAGTTCCACTACCCTACCAGTTAGTTTTAAAATCAACTCACCTTTTTAAATTAAAATTTTTCATTTAATTAGATTTACTTTAAAGGGGAGCAAACACCATAAATGGAACATCGGTACCATTTATGATAAAGAGCTAATAAATTAAAAAAAAATAAAAATAAAATGGTGTGACTGGATTTTAGCCAGGCCCTCCTTCCTCCCCACAACTAGGAGCTTAAGCTCTGTTCTCTCTCTCTGTCAAGAAGGGAGATACGGACAACCAACCGAAACTCTCATCCAAGGTAATCAGAAGACACAGATGAGAGCTGGAAAGAGAAAACGTTCTCTCCACATGATTCAACGTTGTCTAATGCAAAATGTCTGGACCAACTGAGATCATCTCAGGTGCCACTAAAACCACTTTTGCACTGGCACACTCAGGACGCTTCTCCAGTTGCTTGATGTAAGTTTCCAGAAACTTCCATGACTTGAAGCATGTTTCATGGTGTATCGCCTGGCATCTTGCTGGTCGGAGCAATTAAAAGATATACGGAGAGAAGATTATCTACACATATACAAGCCAAGGCTGGAAGGCTGAAAAATACTCCAGGTCGCCTTCTTGCTTGGTTGCCAAGATTAATATGGCGCCTCCTGCCCTTTACCACTTCGCTTTGGAACAGTGACTCTGTAGAAAGCAGAAATCAATTTGCCCTAATTGAGAGACTAAATCTTTCCAAAAGAGACTTTCTTGGGCAGTGAAACAAGATAGCAAGAGGCATGATCACGCTCCAGATAATACTGCTGTTCGGGCAGGAACACTATCTTTTAAAAAAAGGAAAAAAATCCATAGTCATTGTCTGTGACCAGCGCTGCTGCTTGGCTGGGTTCAACTGGTAGGTCATTAAAACGAGGATGAGATAATCTCCTTCACCCACACACCACTACTCCCATCAGAGGGTGAAATATCACCCCGTCCGGCTCTAATCATTGAGGGCCTGGTTTGGGCAGAGCCCCATCGCTAAATCACCCCAAACGCAGATGGCTGCAGTCATTACAGATCGACCAATTAGGGCCTTTTGACAGCTTGTGGTGAAATCGGAGCAATTATTTAGGGGCAATTATGCTCCTCCTGTCCTTATCAGAAAATGCATTTACACAAAATCAGGACTGTTGCCTGATTTTACCACACTGTCTTCTTGGATGAGCACGATCCCTAAAGTCACAGAATTTTAGAGCTGGAAGGGACTTGGATGAAGATGATGATGGTTACGATGATGACAATTATAGGGAACAATTACTGAGCCCTCGCTCACACATGGAGAGCTCCCTGCTTCATATACATCATCTCTGACACCTACGACAGCACTACAAGCAGGGCATCACAACCCCATTTTATAGAAGATACCGAGAGGCTCAGAGTGGGAGATGTAACCTGCCCAAAGAACACAGTTTATAAATGATGAAGCCAAGGTCTAAAACCCAGCCCTGCCTGACTGTAAAAGAGCAGGCTCTTCCTACTGCACCAAACCTCACCTCTGCCTCACGGCAGTCCGGCCCCTCGGTCGAGCCAGAGGGGAATGGGGAGGACCAGAGAGCTGAAATATCTTCCAATCCAGAATCCTACATCGATGCAGCATTTTCCACCCTGGAATTTCTCCCAGTTTCCTGAGCACTAGGACAGGGATGGAAAACAGACTTCATTAAAGTGCCTAAGCTAATGAGTTGTAATGGATACCTAAGCTGTGTTAAGAAAGGCTCTGAGGCTGTATCTTGGCTCAGCATAAAAGTACCAGGACTGAGAAGAGATGTCTGCAGCCCTAGTGGCACATACTCATTCCTCTTCCAGGGGCTGCAATGTTTGAAAAGCAATACAGTTCCACTGCTTTTGCCCTTATTACCCCTTACTCAATGATGAGTCACGATGATTCTGAAGGTGAACCCCATCACGGTAAGGCTTTAAACAGATGTCAGAAGAGCAATTAAGAATGCTCACAGGTGGATTCTGCGTGCCCTGTCGACACATCCTTGGCATCTTTGTGTGTGTCCTCTGATCCCCAACCCTGGCTACGGGCCTGCCAGCATCTGCCTCTGCTGGGAGCTCTCTGCACCCATGAGTGGACCCCAGCCAAGGGCGACAATGTGGGTGGATAGCCGCCCCAGCTCCCTTGCCTCTCGGGTGGGATAACCCCAAGCATGTGCTCTGGGCTGGCTCCCGGGGCTACCAGTAGAATCGTGAGCAGTGGTGCCATCACAGGCCTTCCATTCCCAGTCTTACTTCTTTACTCTCTTGCTGGTGTTTCTCAAGATCTCCTCCTAAATTAACTATGTGCACTCAAATCTTATGTCAGTTTGCAGAAAACCCTGACTCAGACAAAAACCAAGCAGCAGGTATGACTTAGAGCAACTGCGAGAACGTATGGTTCTGTGAAGCTGCCAGTGATGACTTCTGCTCAGTCACACGTTGCTCTCTGGCACCCGGTTTCTGTAAACAGTAGTTACTGTGTGTTCAGTACTCAGTCGTACCAAGCACATTTACTCATCTAATCTTCACATACACTCCCTGAGGTGGTTGATGGTTAAGTATCTTGGTTTTACTGATGAGGAAACCGGGACACAGAGAGGTTAAGTAGCTTTCCCCACGTCCACCCAGTTAGTGGGTGGCAGGTCTTGGATTTAAATCCAGGCAATCTAGCTCCAGAAGCTGCTGTCTTCTTTGTTAAGCTTTAAAAAAAAAAACTAAGAATCATTTCAAACATATTAACAAAGTAGAAGAGAATCAAGCCCCCTACCCCCACCCCACTCCCCATCAATCAACTCATCACCCAGCTTCAAGAATTATCAACTCCTAGATATTCTTGTTTCATCTCTGTCACTGCCACTGGATGATACTGGAGCTACTGGAGTCTGTGCTCATAACCATTCATGCCGTTAGAGGAGAAAAGCCTGGGGAATTAACATGGGAGAACAGTGTGACTCCCTTGGGAAGAGCACTGGCCCTTTCTCAAGAACACTCCCAGTGAGTTATCTTAAGGCCAGGCATGTGGTATCTTCTCAAGAAATACTTGTTGATTACCTTGTTGGACTCCCTCAAAAGCCACTACAAGGATGGTGGAACAGGTATCAATTCTGGCATCACTAGAGAGGAAACAGGCCCAGGGAAGAGAAAGTCTTGCCCCAAGTCTCTCAGCTGGTGGGGTCTGAGGGCCAGAATTCAGGGCCTGTGCTTCCTGGGGTCCTCCCTGTAGACCAGTATATGTCACACTGTGGGTGCACACGGACACACACATACACACAAACGGACTTCTCTGAAGCCTGCAGCCTTCCTGGCTCCTATGTTGAAATGGAGCCTCTCCTTATCTGGTCTCAAGGACAGTCAGGACTGTGAGGATGGTTCTACCTGGAGGGCTGTGGCATAGGGAGGAACTGTAGTCAGAGGAGATGCTCTGGGTTGAATTGTGTCCCCTCAAAAGATATGTTGAAGTCCTAGCCCCTGGTCCCTGTGAATGTAAACTTCCTTGGAAATAGGGTCTTTGCAGATGTCATCAAGTTGAGACAAGGTCATTCTGGTTTAGGGTGGGCCCGAATGCAGTGACTGACTGCATTTTTAAGAAGAGGAAAACCCAGACACACAAGGAGATGGCCATGTGACAACGAGGCAGAAACAAGCCAAGAAACAGCATGGATTGCCAGCAATACTAGAAGCCTGAAGAGGAACGGAAGGATTCTTCTGTAGAGCCTTCTGAGGGAGCTTGGCCCAGCTGACACCCTGATTTCAGACTTCTAGCCTCCAGAACTGTGAGACCATAAAGTTCTCTTGTTTTAAACTCCCCAGTTTGTGGTACCCTGTGAAGGAAGCCCTAGGACACTAAGAAAGAAAGGTGAGGTTTTACCCTGGCATCATAACAGTGACGCAGCAAGAATATGTTCCAGTCCAGCCACTGCTATCCCTTGTCTGGAGCATTGCCCTCTATGGGCAAGTGCAGTGGCCATGATTGCTGTCCCTCTCTGGTCTAGTCTGCATGCAGCAGTTTAGGTGATCTCTAAAAAAAGAGAAGTAAATTGCATCTTGTCATCTTCCACTGCCTTGCTTAAACCTTTCAGTGGCTTCCCACGGCTCTGGGATGAAGGTCCAAAATCCTTACCAGGGATGACAAGGCTGTGTGCGCATGGCTGGTTCCCTCCCTTCCTTGCTGCCCACCCACCATGCCATCTTCCTTCAGGCATCCAAAGGCCCCATGATGACCGCTTCTGCCTTAGGTTGCCTGTCCCTGCCAGTCCTTCTCCCTGGGTGGCCAAGTTTCCAAGCCCCTCCTCACTTTCTCTCTAGTGAAACCCTGCTCAGCCTTCAGCTCTCAACTCAAGACTTCAACTCCTCACCAAAGCCTTCCTGATGACCTCCCAGACCATAGCAGGTCTCTAGCGTAGATCGTTATGGAGCCCTGGAACATGTCCTTCATGTCCCTCAGCTCAGGACATCTATCATTGTGCAGTCGTGGAAGGACTTTACTCTGTCTCCCTCCCACTTGGAGCTCTAGGAGGGTGAGCCATGTGAATGCTCTGCTTGCCAGTGGATCCCACATCCTCATGCACAGCCAGACGCATCTCCGAATCCCTGCTGAACAGACATGCCTTCCTCCTCCATGCTTTCATTCACTTTGATTTGATTTGATCTGATTTCCCTGTGAAGGAAGCAGGTCACGGTTCATCATCCTCATTACATGACAAGGGAAGTCAAGTTCAGGAGATGTTGTTTCTGGTACAAGATTACATGGCCCGTGAGGTAAGTGGTGAAGACAGGACTCAAATCCAGTTCAGTTTGTTCAGGGATCCTTATTCCAGTGCTATGTGCAATCAAATCAATTCCCAAGAAGAATACCTGAGTTTCAATCTCTGGTGTCATCGAACCTTGTGGAGATACCTGCTGAAGATCTCCAAAAATTAAGGAGCTCTGGCAGGGCACAGAGCATGTGGGAGAGAGCTCCAGGGACAGGGAAGAGGAGAAGAAGGAGAAGGGAAGTAGGGACCAAGTCACAAACCAAACAAATCAGCATTGTCCCTGTGTCACTTGGTTCTCTGGCCTCTGGGGGTGTTGTTAATAATGCAGAAGCTGCGGTGGGAGAGGCTGCCCTCCACGCATCCGGGCTGGCTTCTGGCAGCCGTAGGTGTTCTGGGTCTTGTCACATCTCAGTTCCACTGGGCTTCTGGCTATTAAAGTGTCATAGCCCATCTACTTCCAAGAGTGACTTATTCACTTGTAAGTCTTAGTGTATTCTAAGGCACTGCCAATCCATTTGGAGGAGGGAGGGCACAAAGCAGTCAAAGTGTCACCCTTAGTCCTGTTATGACACTTAGGTGTTTCTAGCCGAAAGAAAATTGTTAAGATGAGGTGGACCCTCATCTTTATCATCACTTTCATTGTCATGATTTCTGTCATGTGCTCCCTGTGCACCTGGGTCCAGGGAGGCAGGCACTGTTAACTATCTTAGATGGGGAAACTGAGGCTTAGAAAAGCTTTATGCTAATCTCTGTCCAAACAGCCAGTAGGTGACAGCCAGAGTCATACCAGGTATTTCTGATCCCAAAGCTGGCATGAGAAACTGTGAAACTGTATTACCACTCGATGCCCCTGGTCTCTTCATTCTGCCTAGGGGGGTACATTTCTAATCCCACAACCTCTATCCTAGTTCCCATCCCCTGGGATATCCAGGGCTTTCACTTGCTTAAAACAACTTCCAGACAGGTAACTATGAACAGCAGGAAAATTAAAAAGAGGTTGGGAAAGAAAGCTATGGGGTGCCAGGATGGGTTTTGGCAGGTGAAATGCACAGGCATTTAAGCATCATTACTGTTTGGAAAAGGAAAACAGACCAGTCCTTCAGGAGACATACTTGTTCTGGCTCTGAATTCCAGGAGAATTTCAGAGAGGCAGAGCTGAAAGGGGCCTTGGAGTTCAGCTCAAAGCTGAACTTTATCATTCTCCTGTGGCGTGAGTCCTCTCTTAAGACAGTCTAGGGTGTAACAGATATTCTTGATGGCTGGTTTTGAAAACACAGCCATTTCTCCCCCACCCCTCCCCGCCCCGTCCTCCTCCCTGCCCTCCTTTTCTTAATAATAGCTTTACTGAGTAATTCACATCCCATACAATTCACCCATTTCAAACCTACAATTCAATGTCCACCGGCCAGTTCTGTGCTGTTGAAAGCAGCAAGCCTTAGCAGAGGTATTTCTGTAGAGAGAACTCAGCTCAGTTTCATCAGGAAAGCATGTACTGCACTCCTGCTGGGTGCCAGGAAGTATGCCGGGCACATTCCTTTCTGTTGATCTAACACGGCGGTTTTCAGAGTGCAGACCCTAGACCAGGTGCATTAGCATCGCCTAGGAACTTATAAGAAATGCCAATTCTGAGGCCTCTCCCGAAACCCATAGAATCAGATGCATGGGGCCCACTGACCTGGATTTTAATAAGTTCTCCGAGTGATGCTTGTGCATGTTAGCATTCGAGAAAAACACCCATCTTAATGCAGAAGGTGAGATCAGGGAAATGAATCTGGATCAACATGATCATAGCAGGATTTCTAAATGATTAGAAACGGAATCTCCATTTTCCTGCTAGAATAATAGAAAAACTGAAGTTCTCCAAGGAATGCAGACTATCTGCTGGCTTCCAGCAAAACTGTGAAGGGGATGGGTCCTGACTCAGGTGCCCTCCATCTTCCTCCTCAGATTCGTGGTGGTCCTCATTTGGCCTGGTATCTCCTTCACCTCCGCAACCTTCCTTTGCCTTCATGTGAGAGTAGATCTGATAAATTCTTGTTCCTCCTGATAGGCTCACAGCAAGAGTTCTCAAATCTTAGCCCTAAATATCCCTCAGGGGAACTGGTTTTCATAGACATTCTATGTCAGGGGACAGTGACTTTCAAATCTTTTGACTGTGACCCATAAAAAGATATACTTTACATCACGACCTGGTACACAGACACATAACTGAAATACAAGGTGTGATGCACTCAGATATGTTTTTTCTCTTCTAGCCTCTTGTATTTCATTTTTGTTAAAAAGCTGGTCATGATCCCTGAAGCTGATGTCATGACCTTCCACAATGATTCGACCACAATCTAGAAAACCCTGCCCTGCAGCACAGTCTGGAAACTACAGTGTTAAAAACAGATGCCTCACTGGATCCTTAGGTCCTTGTCCACAGCTCCCAACCAGAGGCGAGTGCTCCCTGCCCAAAGCCCATTGTTACTGTTATTATTGTCGAGATTCTGAAAAAGTGTACCCAAGACCAGTTCTATAAGCAGGACTGCCAATTCCATTGCTCACCTCAGGAGGCCATTACTAGAACACCTATACGTTGATTTGAGATCTCTGGAGTACCACATGAGTGGAGAAACTTATGTCAATTATGGTCAATTTTCTTCTGCCAAAGACTCTAAAGAGTATATTTTAGGTGTCCTTTCCCTCACCCTAAGAGCTGCCAGGAAAATGTGCATACTGGGGCTTTTGCATCTATGGGTTCTATTGTCTCTGCAGCTGAAAAATATAAAAGACACAGCAGATCTGAGGGAACTGGGCCTAAACTCACGATCAAAAGCCAACATAGCTCCAACATCTGGCTGGCTCACCTTCTGATTTAGGGGTTTCCACCCTATCCTACTCAATGTCCCTTCATGTTACAGTTATCTTGTATAGTCCCCTTTAATATCCTAAAGTAAAATTCATAAATAACATAATGGGCTTACTACTCAATTTGAAACAATTTTTTTGAAGATTTTATTTATTTATTCATGAGAGACACAGAGAGAGAGAGGCAGAGACATAGAGAGAGAAGTAGGCTCCATGCAGGAAGCTCGATGTGGGACTCAATCCCAGGACCCTGGGATCACACCCTGAGCCAAAGGCAGATGCTCAACTGCTGAGCCACTTAGGCGTCCCTGAAACAATTCTATATAATGCTCCAGCTGTGATATAAAGGAGAGATCAAAAAATGACACGTGTTTCAATACGCAAATGCTTGGGATAACTGTGAGAAGACAGAGAAGTAGCCAAATGGTTGTACTTAGAGTGTCCTGTACTGGTTTACATTTCAGTTCAGCTAACAGATCAGTGCAGGTATGTGGGCTGGCAACTCAAGTCCTAAGAGCAGCACTGATGTTGATGATGTACTTCCCTAAAATGGTGAACAACGTCTAGAACAAGTACAATCTTCCCTTGATAGAATAGTATATTCCTGGAAAACTCAGCATGTCCCAGGGGAGGGGAGAGAGTTCACTGGCGGGAGACCACCATATGTGTCTGTAAGCTGCTTTGAGTGGTAGTTGGTAATGAGAGGAGAGAGAGGAAGAGCAGGTTGGGTGAAATGCTCACAGGCATGTTCCAGTAATAAAATACACTGAGGGGGTGGGGAAATGAAGGAAGAAGAGCGGGAACCAGTAAGCCTGGGCATTGTGTGGCTCAGAGGCCTTGGGAGAATAGGAATGTCTGGTGGAAGCTGTAAGTGGATTGCTAGGGAGTGTGTGATGTACAATCCTCCTCTACTTCTTCCCATCAAGTGTTCAGTAAAGTTGGAAATCCCCCCTGATACCTGTGCACACATGGATTTTTTTCAGGGGGCTCTCCATCTGGAGTGAGTCCCTGGAGCAGAAGCCAGAAGCCAAGGATAGCCAACTCAGGCATATACCTGGGGGGCACCAGGCACTGCCCTGGGCACTTGGTGGGCTCCATCCTGCACACATCCCTCACCACCACCCTCTGAGGGTTACCCCTACTTTACGGATATGGAACGAGACCCACAAAGGGTCTGTCACTGCTTGTGGTCACACAGCTAGTAGTGATTTCCCTGGAGCTCAAGCCCAAGTCCATCTGTCTCCATCATCCCTCTCAATCTGTGGCCCACTGGCTGGATGGCTTAGGCGCACATGTGAAGTTTATTGCTCTGGCACGTTCCTGAGAACGAACAGGGAGTGGGCCTTCAAGCTAAAGACAAATTGTACATCTTCTCCAAACATTTGCTTTGAAACCACAAGCCCCTCTGTTCTTCGGCATCACATTACAAATCACCCTACTCCTCAGGGCACAGGTATGTGGCTTGAACATGCCTTTGGTGATTTTAAGAATGAATTATGCTCCTTCCTCAAGCAATCACATCCACCAGCTAGCTCCCAGAAATAGAAAGCACTTTATCACACAAATTAACTCCTCTCCCCGATTTCACAGAAGATGAGTAATCTATGAAAAAAAGAGATGCTATTATCTAAACAGACAGCCTTATCTGCACTTTTAATTTCAACTAAATGTCTTGGTTCCTTTTCAGCGGGTGGGCAGGGCCATAAATCTGTTTAATAATCAGATGACGAATAAAAACACTCCAGAAAACATCACTATTAAGTTAATTATGGCCTCCCCTGTTTTCTGAAAGTGACTCCCCACCAATCAGATACAAATGAAAAGAGAAGGTCGGGTGCCTTGGACTTGGCCCACCTCACTTTTTCACCCAGTTGGAGTCCATCCAAGGGAGCAGATTCATGGGCAGTTCGAGTTGTGGGCTCTTGGTAGCTGCTCTTAAATTATGTCAGGCTGTCAGGTGTTGGAGAGCAACACGTGTTTCATTTAGGGTGCCGGCTTCCATGCCTATCGTTTAAGATGTTATTAAAAAGGAAAAAAAAATTCTTCCACTTCAGCAACACTGTCAACCTGTCAGTTTCATATCTGTTAAAGGGCAAAAGTATTCTCCTGGGGGAGATTTCCCTGCTCAGCGCACAGGAAGAGAAAGTTGAACATATGTCAGAGCATTTCTTACCACCCCTCTAACTACTGCCACCCCCTCTCCCCCAAATTCCCCAACCCAGTCTCAGCTATCTGGAAACTTCTGCTTTGCAGAGTCCTGCAGACTTCTCATCCGGCCTCTTCCCTCCCTGCTTCCTCACCGGTTAGTGCCAGAGCAGGCCCTGTGGGATCTTCGGCTATTTACACAAACTCTCACAGCAGAAATTAATCTGGGTACACAAGTCTCTCATCCCATCCACACTGTTGCTACAGCACAGACCTACTGATGTTATCTGGTGATGTTCCAGGCCTCTCAAGAGTGTCCAAAGCCCACCTTCCCAGACCAATCTTCCATCTCCACCCGGCACCTGATCCTCTCTGCAGATGCCACCTGAGTACTTTCTTGCCTTCATTCCTACTCCTGCAAATCCATCAGCTCAGAGCATCCGTTTCTGCTTCTCCGTGCCAGGGAATCCTATTCTTCCCTGAGGCCTCAGCTCACAGTGCTCCTGGATTACCAACTGCATGAATGGTGTTCTCCTCTGATGCCCACTGAATATAGCGCATGCTCTGTCTGCATTTCCATCGCATTCTGGTAGGGACTTGTGTCTAACTGCCTGGCCGCAAGATTCCTGGTGGCAGGATGGAGACTAATTTAGTCCCTGTCCTTCATAGCATCTGTAATTCCGCAGGTGCTCACAGATAATCTGGTGCATGATCCTGACTTGTTAAGTTTTCACTGTCATTTATTGCTTTTATTTTTAAAAATCTGCACAGACAATGTGCTTCCAGAGGACTCAACACGTCACCCATGGGAAGATGTCAAACATGTTTGGGGGTCCCTGTTGTCCAGGTATTCACTTGTGAGTTTCTAAACATAGGAGGTAGCCAAGGGAAGTAAAAGTCATCTTTACAGCAGGATGTTTATCAAAGAACAGGCCATTCATGACGTTCCCACCCCCCAAAGAGAGAAACAAATGCAAAGGCCCTGAGGCAGAGTGGGCAGGACCTAAAGCAGTCACTGTTTTTTCTGGTTAATGTTTAAGGCCATTCCTTGTAGGCAGACACTTGCATTGAGTCCTATTAGGGCATGCCTTAAAGATTCAGACAGCCCGCAGGGAAAGAAACACAAGTGATACAGAGAGACTCCATTTTTGGATATAAAGTGTTTTGGATACTTCATCTTTTTGTTTTAAAAATGCAAAAATCTTTACTATTATTTGTGATGCTAAATGTGATACATTTGTTATAAAGAAAAAAAAAAACTTTTTTGACCATCAGGGAGGAAAGTCACAGCTGAATCACAAGCCAGTCTAGTGTCATCCCAAGTGATGGCCACTCAATAGTTCGGTGTACTTCTCAGCCAGTTTCCCAATGTTTTTCCTGCTTATTTACTTATTTATTTTTTCTGAGGCCTGCTTTTTTTTTTTTTTCATTCAACAGTATATCGCAGTCATCTTTCTATATCAGTACATGCAGATCTAACCTGTCCTTTACTCCCTGATCTCACTCAATCCTCCAAGTAACCCAAGTGAGGGAAAAAGCCCCATTCAGCCTGACACAGAAACTAAGGTTGGAGAGCTAGAGTACTTTGCCCAAAGTCGACAACCGGTAGATTAGCAGACAGGGCTCTGTGACTCTATAGCTCATGCCGTCTCTGACACCAGGCTGTGTGCCTTCAGAAGAAAGGACCAGACCCAGGAGACAAAATGTGCAGAGTTACAGTTCAGCTCTACACGAAGAAAGAACATTCTAACAGTGAGAGCTGCCCAGTAAGCGGTATCTCATCAGACAGCGAGTTGTCCACCATGGGAAGAATTCAATTAGAGGCTCAACTCATTATGCACACAATGGAAAAGACTCAAATGTTGGGTAAAGACAAAGTGGCCTTGAAGGCCCCCGCAAGCACTGGGATTGTGCGATTCTACGGCTGCAAGAGGATATGCCTGTCCATACTATGAGCTCTAAAATGGTGTAAATCTAGCTCTTAGGACCTAATCCTTTACCTTGATGACTCCTTCTGAGATGCACTTAGGAATGTGCATAGAGAACATGGTTTTCTTTTCGTAAGGTCTAGCCTATTTTATCTACCCCTGTAATTTTCTCCCTGCCCCAGCTGTGAGCAAATTTTACTTTCAGTGTTGTATTTGTTTTATTTGTTGAGGGCCAGGAAGTGCACAGAATGCTGCCTCCAGTGGAACTCCACAGGGTGGGTCTGTGTAAAGCAATGTGGGCTGGGAGTTCTGTGCATTCTGAACACAGAGCAGCACGACACGGAGTTTTCCAGTCCTCCGGATTGTGCATGAGTCACACGATGCCCATGTAGTCTGATATGTTAACTCGTGCTCAAACGCACACAGCCCTCAAAACCCTACCACCAAAGTGCCCTGGAGAGGCATCTTATTCCCACGGAGGGGTCCGGGTGGCTGGCTGAGTCACAGGGCCACAGCTGACCTGCATCACCCAGAAACCAAGCAGTAAGACTCTAGCATGCCAGTAACGCCCCTTGGCTCCTCAGTACCCTTCCTGTTTGGGTCTGTCAAAGTGCGTGAATCCACTCCCCCACCCCCGTTGTAATCTCATTCCTGTGGGTTACCATATCTTCCCTCTTGGGAGTGGGGTATTTAAAAACTGAATACATGCTCGTTTTGAAACCGGCTCGTTTGATATGCAAACGATAAATGAAATATCACCAATTAACACACTGTTGGAGTGGCCTCTTAATACTTTGTGGTCCGTTGGGGCTTTTATGTCCCCTTAGTAGAAAATCCCCACGATCCAGAATGTCATCCTTCCACATTCCTTACTACACAGTTCAATGCAAAATAATATTTAGTGGAGCTTTGTATCGGACAGGGAGAACGCAAGCTGTTCACAAAGCAAGATGACCAAGCTCAGGCTCCAGGTGTACCAAGGAAGATATTTCTACTGCCCGAATACCATGAACAGCTGTCCCCCAGTGAGTGATTCTGTGCCAGGCAGAGTGTTCTGTCTCCTACAAGGATTATCTCATTTAACGTCCACCGTGATCCTATGAGGTGGGATTGTCGTCTCTATTTTAGGGATGAGAAAACAAATGCTTGGGGAGCTGGAGTGCCTTCTATTTTTTGTCGGTGAGTAGCAGAGCGGGGACTTGATCCGGGGTGTCTGGCTTCAGAGCATGTGCTCCCTTACTGGAGGAGGCACAAGAGAAGATGAGCAGCAGGGATTAACTTTGGGGAGGGGACCAAGGGAGGCAGAGGTCTCCCAAGCAGAGTCTCAGGGGATTCATAGGCATGGTCAGGTGGGGAAGGATGTTTTCAGCAGAAAGAGCAACTGTGGAAAGAAAACACAGCCCTGAGGCAGTTGAGTATCTAGGGAATTGGATAGAGTCCAATGTCTTTTCACCATGACAAATCTTAACAAACAATGAAGAAGTAATTCATGATTTCTTCTCATTAAAAGGGGGTATTTTCTAAAATTGTATGAGTAGAACAATTGCTATGAGAGATTGATTGTATGAGAGAACAGAGGTTTTGCTATGAAACAAAAATTTAGCCTAAAGAGGATTAATACACAAACCCTCCCCACCCCCTTCTAGAAAGGGAACATCTATATCTCTAAGATCTTGCAGGAAATAAATAAGCCATCTCCTTTCCTTCAGGACAGTATTATTTTTTAATTAAATGAGAAATAATACACATATTCTCCTTGTGAAAAAAATAAAACCTAAAAACGGGTTGCCTGGGTGGCTCAGTCAGCTGGGCATCTGTCTTCAGCTCAGGTCATGATCCAGGGGTCCTGGGACTGAGCCCCGCATTGGGCTCCCTGCTTGGTGGGGAGTCTTCTTCTCCCTCTCCCTGCCACTCCCCCTGCTTGTTCTCTCTCTCTGTCAAATAAATAAATAAAATCTTAAAAAAACAAAATAAACCTACAGGTACAAGAGAGGATCAAGTCTGTTTTTGCCTGTACAGATCTTCCGTCCTGGCTTACTAAGTCACCACTGCTAACAGTTCGGAGTATATGTGTCCATGCATTTTTTTATAGGTCTGTACACACATACGCATACATATTGAAAACAGACAGAACTGCTTCTGTTTGCATGGGTTTACAGAAATGGTTCTATAGCTTGCTTTTTTGTTGTTGTTGCTTTTTACTTTATAATACATCTTAGAGCTCTGTTCATGTCATTTATACCCAATCCTTTGTTTTCAATGGCTACATCATATTCCATATTAGGGGTGCATCATAGTTTATGCCCCATCCCCTACGGATGGGTACTTAGATCATTTCTAATTTGGAACAATTGTGAACAGTGCCGGGGTAAGCAACCTTACACGTGTCTCATGGCACACATGCTACATATTTCTCTAGGACAGACACTAAGAAATGTTATTTTTGGATCTTAGGATATGCACATTAAAATTTTTTGATACTTGCAAATTGCCCTCTAAAGTGGAATTCCCAATTTTTGGTCTCCCCTGCTGGTTTTTGTCTAGAATGGTGAGAACTTTGGCAAGGAAGGTGGGGTGGAATGAGGAGACAGATCTTTTCAATGGCATATTTCATATCAGACTAAAGTATTTAGAAAAATAGCTACTTTTTTCATATTATAAACTAGATAAAGTAGAGCAGGAGAAAATCTTGGCATGGGGTGATACACCAAAGAAAGGCTCTCAAAGAGGGGGCCAGGCCCTATCCTCCAAGAATCCCTGGTGAGGGCTGGAGATAGGATAGGATGGGTAGGTTTCTCAAAGGGAAGTAAATGGTCGAAGACGACAAGATGCAGAGCCCTGTTAGGATTTGGGTGAAGGTCTCTGAGTAGGGACTGGGAAGAAGGGGCTAGGCGAGGCAGACGATGCTCTTCTTCCCTAGGCCTGCTCCTTGCCTCCGGGGCCACCTGTTTTAGGCAAATCTGGTCACCATCAAAACCACAGCACGAGGCACAGATTCGGGGGGGGGGGGGGGGCAGGCAGGGCTGCTCCTCACAAATGGCTGTTAGGGTCAAGCATTCCTGCCCAGCCAGTCTGAGCAAAGGTTTGTCTAATCTGGACGGTCTGGAATTTCAGGGGCAAAATGCAGTTCTTTGGTAACTTGGGAAAGCTGCCTCTGCGGACAGTGGTGGTTAGAAAGGCGCGCTTATGGTGGCTTTTAACGCATTAATGGTATATGAAGGAGGAGACAACCCTTCAGAACACAGCCCCGCTCTGCTCCCAAGTGTGCACCAATTAAGATGATTACTGGTTTCCTTACAACACAAATACTAATGGCCTGTCACGCTCTGGCATATTTTTCTTGGTAACCTTCAACTCGGAATGATTAATATGGCTCCTGTGGCAAGGCTCCTCCACACAAAGGCAGAAAACGTGGGGTAGAGGGAGGGGGTGCCCAGCTCTGAGGCCTGCACATCCAGTGAGGCAGACGTCTGTGAAAACACGTTCTGAAGGACTCTGATGGTAGGAGGCCACGGCCACGATTAGTGGGCGGGGGCGGGGAGTGGGGAATGTCCTGTGAACCCTCCCAGCAGTCAGCATCAGGGCTAGCTGTGTGACCCCACCAAGGTCCCTTTCCGTCTCTGGGCAGGGGAGGCACATAGACAGGAAGGAGGTGTATGGCACAGCATAGCTGCTAAGAGCACAGCTCTGAAATCTGGCAGACTTAGGTTTGAACGCGTCGCCTTTCTACGTTCCATTTCTGTAAGCCTCGGTTTGCTCATCTGAAAAATGGGAATAATATAGAAACTCCTTTCCTTAGGGTACTGGGATGAAATGAGGTGATGCGTGCTGAGTGCTTGGCAAGCCCGGTGTCTGATACAGACTGAGCATCAATACTGTGGGCCACAGTTACTATTACTGTTGTTGTTTCACCAAACTAGGGAAACCAACATCAGTCTTGAGGCTCCCAAGGACACCCCACTTTCTCAATTTACATTTTCTAGAAACAGCTCCCCCCACAAAGAACACTTCCAATTTCCTTCTTCTACGTTAATCAAGATCAGAGAGGGCATCCAACTGCCCTAGACAGAACTCCTTCCCAGTGTTCCATGCATTTCATTCAGGGAGAAAAATGGTAAAGACCATCTCCATTTGGTCTTTTCAGAAATATGAACTGCTAGGTAGAGGTACCAATACCTCACTGAGGGTTTTAATCTAATATTCAGTAATTAATGAGGATGCAGTCAGAGGAAGCTCCTCTAACCACTCCTCTCCCCACCCATTCATCTTATGTAAAACACAGTGCAAACAGGATCTCAAAGCCATCTCTCTAAACTCAGTCATCACCCCTAAATCCTGCATTTTGGAGCACCCTGGGCATCATGGAAGTCTCTACCTCAGCTCATAGGGGAGCAGATCCTATGGGATACTGAAAGGGCCCTAGCATGGAGAGCAGAGGAGGGCTCACCTGCTTCCAGGGCCAGGCAGCTGATGTATGTGAAACGGGCCAGATGGAAACCCACAAATCCAACTGGGGTCACATGGGTGAGCCCAGAAATGATATCAGGAGAACCAGAGTGCCAGATTTACATGGGAATCCTCCCAACTTCCAACTAGTGACAATTCAATAGGATTTTAAAATTATTTTGAAGGCCTAGTAAGCAGGTCTATGGGGCTGTATCCTGCACCTTGAAAGGAACATAAACTCTTCAAAGCCGGAAATTTATGGCCTAGAGCAAAGGAGGAGTAATTTACCAAATGGAGTTCTCTAAACCAAAGGAGTTTAATGGATCAGAAAAAAGACAATAAAAACCACCTGTAGTTCTGACACCCAAACCACTCCTAACATTTTATGATCTCAAGCATTTAAAAATATATGTGTGTTTGCAGATGTTTTGCCTGGTTTTTATATTTCATAGGATGGGCCCAGATGTGCATGAATACCAATGGGCCCAGGATTCTTTTCCTGCGCTCACCTTTATGTTGCAATCGTCTTTGTGTGCTGCCCTCTTCAGGCAGCTCCTTTCAGCAAACGCTCTTCCTTGGCAAAATGTGCTTATGGGGCCATTTCTCTGGGATGCACTGAGCCAAAGTTTCTCATATCAAAGTCATGGACGGTACCCCTTAAAAGAAACAAACTACTGTGGGCTCCTCCATAAACACACCCAGGGATTTTTCTGGGAAATATCAGTTGAAGCAGCCAAGGTTTCTGACTTCCAACTGTGAATTTTCACTGCAAAGACAAGTGCCTTCATAGTTGCTAAAATAATGTTTTAAAATATTAAAACTCAAAATGAAAAGGCAAATTAAAAAACTCCTGGATAGTTCTTGGCTCCACTAAACCCAGAGGAGAAACACTGGTGTAAGGTACAGTAGTGGGTCCCTGGGGACCCAAGGTCCTTATGAGCTGAGCCTCTGAAGTTTTTGTCTGGGAGCCCCTACCCTGTGGAGCCTTCTTCCCTGCAAGCCCAGGGCTTTGGAAACCACAGAGGCCACTGGTTTTCACCCATGTACTGTGGGGCCCAGGAGCTAAAACCAGATTCTCCTCCCATCTTTGGAGGGCTAGGGGGAGGCCACACTTTATTTTCTACACTGGGATTTTGGGTAAGATTTCTTTTGAAAGAAGTTTTCACTGTTGAAAAAAGAAAAAAAAAGTTGGAAAATCACAGATGTAGGCCATTTTCCTCATTTTGGGGATAGGGAGATGATGATCCGGAGAGGGGAAGGGCTTGAGGATGCAAGTTTTCTAAGGGGCTGGCACTCCCTCCCTCAGCTCCTCCCCACTATCCTGCCTCAGCTTTCTCTCCCAGACTCCTTCTTCTTCCTAAGGCCCCTGAGCATTCCTCTCGAGCCTGTGTTCTTCTCCCTGAAATAAGCATCAGTTCCTCCAGTTTTTAAGGGTTCCCTATATATTTCCTCTTACGTGGAGATAGAAAGACACAAGGCATCAGGGGTGATCTGTGCAACATGAGGGAGCCTCCAGCTGAACCTGGCATCACCTCAGATGTGTGCAGCCAAAGGTTTCTAGCATATCTGAGGGAGGGGGTTGGCTCGTATGGCAGGTCTGTAAATGCAGACATAATCTTCTTAGCTGGAGACACCGTTATGATTCCATAGAAAGAAGAAATGCATTCAACTTCAGAATCCGTTCCTGTTCTAAACATTAGAACAGAGGCTTTCAGGAAACGAAGGCTCTGAGTCTTATGGCCAAACATCTGATGGTGGCACTAAGGTTTAGGTCTGTGACTCCGAGGAAGAAGGGGCTGTGGGGTGGAGGTGGTCCTTGCTGTGGACCTGGGTCCTAGGCCTGAGTGAGGCTGGCCTCAGACTTGCTATGGGACCTTAAAGCACTCATTTCCGTCCTGGGCTTCAAGTTCCTCAACTCTGAAATGTGGTTTCTACCACATTGTTAACTTCACTGAGGTACAGTAAGAATGGGAACACGGGATGGTATCTAGAGTCAATGTGACTTGTTTGTCATTTAACCCCTGCATTTCACTTCATTTGCAAAATGGGAGCAAACCATGCTGGGAGGCATACAGAGGTAAAAAAGAAAGTTAGGATATCAAAAAAAAAAAAAATTCTTCAACACACAGTAGCAGTGGTTGCCTCAAACATATCATTTTTAGCAAGTGCTCACAGAGCCAGCAAGCTTTCAGGGCAGATGCATATCCTGTGTCTTTGCCCTTCAGTTGCTCACTCTCCAGCTGGAGGGCCGAGTGCCAGGCCTGGAGCCACACAGACCAAACAGGGAGGGTTCACCCTGCAGGAGCACCCAGGCTTCTCGACCCCAGGGAAGGGGGGCTAGCAGGGGCTGGAGCATCAAAGAAGCCTTCTCAGAGGACCTGACTCACTGGGTCTTAGAGGGTGATGAGGAGTGTAAGGAGGCAGAAGAACGAAAGTGCAAATGGCTTTGCAGGGGTGTGTGTGAGGAGAGAAGAGGGTGATACTGGGGGCTGAGGTAGGACACTCAGGCTGGACTCTGTACCCTGAGAGGGCAGACATCTGACTCTGACCCCTCATCTGTCCCATCTTGGCCCCACAGAGCACTGGAGAGGCCTATGTGCCCAGTGCATATTAAGGAGCATCCTACTTCTATCACGCAAATGTCCTAATTCGGCACAATTTGCTACAGCACCACAACTGACAATGTGGTTGGGGCGACGAGAACGAGGAAAGCACAACCAATGCCTAACTTCTCAGCTGGCCTTGGAGTACAGATGACAACACACACGACTGATGCTGCTCACGAAGTGACAGGGTCACACGGGCAGACTCGGGGTTCTGCAGCACACCCCTGCCCAGAGCGCTAAGAGCCGCAATGCCATTGTTTGTTTCTCCCATCCAGCGCACAACAGTGTGAGTGTCATCATGATAGGGTATACTAGACACAAAGCTGTGGGTTTTCTCAGAGGTTAAGGTGGAGGGCATCACATCCACATCCGGTCACTGGACCGTTGGAAACACCAAGGGCAGGGGATGGAATCTGGCTTTCTGAGTGTCCACCAAGGGGCTGCGAAGGAGTCTGAGTTTTGACCAATGGAAGTAGATGAGAGAATGCCAGGTAGAAAACTTTCCCCTCCTCTCTCCCGTCCATGTGTATACAGGGACTACTCACACATGCTGTTCCTTCCCACAATGTATGGAAGGAGCCCCCCACGCCTGCTGAGAGCACTCACCTGCTCACACTGGAGCCTACTGCGTCATGGCAGCTTCTGTTGGAACTACCTCTAGTTCCTTGCTCCTCCCTACAATCGCTCTCATTTGTAAAATAAAAGTAAGTCATTCACAAGCAAGCACAGGTGCTTTAAAGGCTGTCTGGAACAGAATGACTTGCCTGGGGCACCTGGGTGGCTCAGTGGATTAAGCAGCAGACTTTTGATTTTGGGCTCAGGGTCCCAGGATCAAGCTCCCGTAGTGAAGGGCTCCACGCTCAGTGGGGAGTCTGCTTGAGGATTCTCTCTCTCTTTCCCCTCCCCCTCATGCGTGCCTGTACACACACTCTCTCTTTCTAAAATAAATAAATCTTTTGAAAAAAAAAATGACTTGCTTGCAACACATCTAACACATCCTGACCCACAGTGTCCTGACAGTATAGAAGAGACCAAGAGATGAGAATACAGCCTCAGGAGGGCTCTGAGTCAAGGACTCCAAGGTGCTCTTGTATCTGTTCATTAATTTAACAGACATTTAATGATGCCTCAATGCTCCTGGCATTGTGTGGGGTGCCAGGGATGCAGAGGTATCTAAGGTATGGTCCACATCCTCATCCTCAAGGAGCTTATGGTTGAGTAGGAAGGTGGACGTGGACATAGAAATGTTGGGGGTGCACTGCACATGAGCGGGGTATCTCAAGGGGAGAGTAGGGGCGCCTGGGTGGCTCAGTTGGTTACATGGCTGCCATTGGCTCAGGTCGTGATTCCAGGGTCCTGGGATCGAGCCTCCCACTGGGCTCCCTGCTGGATGGGCAGCTTACTTCTCCCTCTCCAATGCTTGTGCTTTCCCATTCTCTCCTTTCTCTCTCTTTCTCAAATAAATAAAATCTTAAAAAAAAAAAAAAAAAAAACAGGGGAGAGGGCAAAAGGAGGGAAGGATCCTCGCTGTCCTGTTTGAGGACAAGATGCGGGGAGAGATGGCCTCACTGTGATTGGTCCAGAAAGGTGGATAGGAGTTTGCCAAGAGGACAAGGGCTTTGTTCGACTCCTCTGGGGGAGGTAGACAGGGCTTCCCCTGTAAGGACCTTTGCCAGGGACCTGGTGAATGATTAAATCAAATGTGGTGGGATAATATTTGAGTAAACCCCGGGGAGTGGTGGTGTCTGCTTGTGCTGTCTGTTTGTGCTCACAACTGTTGCTTCACTCACTTTTACTACCACCCTTGACCACCCCATCCCTAAAAAACCTAAACAAAAACACCATGGCCCTAGAGACAGAAGCCATAACCAACATCAGAAAACAAAAACAAACAAAAGTTCCTGGCAAAGTCAAGTTGCTACCATAAACAATACATTTGGAAGAAGACCTCCTGTGTAAGCGTCCAGCCCCCATGGCCCTCATCATTACTTGGGGCTAAACAGACCTGGGCTCAGGGAGTGGACAGTAGTTAGAGAGCAGAGGGGGAGGTCGGAGCTGGTGAGGGTCCCTGGATCCAAGTGTCACTTTTAGATGACAGAGCTTGAGATAGGAAATCTCATTTTTTGAAAAAGTTTACATTTTTGCCTGCCTGAGTAAAATTTCTTCCTTTGCTATACTTATATCCTAATGTAAGACTTCAGAGAGATCAAAGCTTCCTTAAACCTGAAAATGTGAATAAAATGTCTTAAGCAGTTGCCATGGGAATTTGGCCCCATGAAATATGAAGAAAATGGTCAATGGGAGTGCAACTGTCACTTGGTGGCTGTGTTCAGGCACATGGCAGGGCTCAGAACTCCCCATCACCTTACCGAAGTTGGTCAACGTGCATTCACATGCCTGCCAGTGTCTCTGCCACTCACCTTGGGCTTTATCCAATGAATGCTAACCATTTTTTTTTAAGTATTTATTTATTCACGAGAGAGAAAGAGGCAGAGACATAGGCAGAGAGAGAAGCAGGCTCTTCGAGGGGAGACTGATGTGGGACTCGATCCCTGGACCTGGGATCATGCCCTGAGCCAAAGGCAGACGCTCAACCACTGAGCCACCCAGGCGTCCCTAACGCTAACCATTTACAAGGTTTCATAGCATTAAGTACCACTAAGCAGGCTTCTGCATGAACAGATATATAATTGACATAATTTGAAAAATGGCAGGTGACAGTGTCAGGTCTAAGGCCAATTCCCTTTTGCTACCTGACTGATGTGCAAGGTCTCTGGGGGCAGGGACCAGAGAAATGGTAGAAAGTAGTGAGGTGGACCCAGGACCCACTCATCTCAGGAAAGCTCCCAAGCCCTACTACTCACTAGGTGTGTGATCTTTGCCAAGTCACTTCACCTCTCTAGTCACAAGCTCTGCATATGCAAAACGGGGATCATGCTATCCCTACCTCACAGGGTGGCTATGAAGAAGTCCTGAGACATGAGACATACCATTTAGTATTGAAGGCCAGCAGACCCAAATTAATAGGTGAACTTTATGTCCACCTGGGGAAGGGTGGTCAGCACTCACAGAGTTACTGCCATCAGGGTGGGCTGTGTTGAATTTGCCAGGCATCTGTGCCACAGACTGATGTGGTTCAAGTCGTCTGCAATGATGTTGTAAGAACCTGACTCATTTCTATGACCTGAAAACAGCCGAGGCTTTTTGTGCTGCCTGCATGATTGAGGAACTCAGACGATGAAGTAATATTCATATGAATGTGTTCTTAGGTTCTAGTGTCTTGTCTCCTCTCCTTGAAGGATGTCCAATCTCTCAGCTTATGGATAGTGCTGGCGGAAACTCTTTCAACAGGAGTCTCAAAGCCAGCAGTGGAGTTACTTAGTAGCCCAGATTGCATTAAACAGATGCTACTCTGCCCAGCTGGAGCACAGAGAACAGATGAATGAACATCGCAAGAAAGCCTACAGCTAACTCCTTTGGAGGAATTCATCGAACTTGTTAGCAGCAGCTCTGATGTTGAGTTCTTGAAGCAACTAAGGTATTTGGTATTCAATTATAGCAGGAGAATAGCTGCTAATTATCCTCTGCCTAGTTAGCTAAAGAAAAATGT
Organism: Canis aureus; assembly: GCF_053574225.1. Classification (NCBI taxonomy): domain Eukaryota; kingdom Metazoa; phylum Chordata; class Mammalia; order Carnivora; family Canidae; genus Canis; species Canis aureus. The sequence continues at coordinate 57,189,806 of NC_135614.1, forward strand.
TTTTGTCAGGGAAGCAAGAAAGAAGTCTATAAACCTTAAAAAATAAAGGGAGGGGCGCCTGGATGGCTTAGTTGGTTAAGCATCCAACTCTTGATTTTTGCTCAGGTCACGACTCAAGGTCGTGGGACAGAGCCCCATGTCGGGCTCTGTGCTGGGCACGGAGCCTGCTTAAGATTCCCTCCCTCCCTTCTCCCTCTGACCACCTCCCTCCACCCCATTCACTTGCATAAGCTCTCTTTCTCATAAATAAATAAATATGGGAATAGTTAATACCACAGAAACCAGCTACAAATCAGAGCTCCCTGCCTTCACTCCAGCTGGCTGTTACCTTTTACCAGCACACCATTGGCTATTTCCATTGGTTTTTGCTGTTATAAATAACACTGCAGTAAACATCCATGTCCAGGCATCTATTTGCTCATCTTTGATTGTTTCCTTAGAAAAATTTCTTGAGATGAAATTGCTAGATCAAAGGATATTTTTAGGCAGCTCGGATACACATACTGTCAACTTATACTCCTGCTAACAGGGCAGCATGAGTTTATTTCCCTGCATTGGTTAGAGCAGACATTTGAGCTGTGGACCATAGAGCCATGATCTGGCACCTGCCCCCACCGTGCTGAAGAACAAATAGGGCAAGTCCAGACATTATATACCAAGCACCACCTCCCGCTCTCCTCTCCCGTACCTCTAGCTCTCAGAGGACCGCATGTCACTGCTGTTTTGCACTTGGCTGTTTGGAGTAGCACTGTCCAAGAGAATTTTCTGTGGTGTTCTGTCTCTGTGCTGTCCTACGTGGTAGCCACTCATCATGTGAGGTTCCTGAACACGTGGAATGTGTCTTGTGTGACAGAGAATCTGAATTTTTAACTTTACCGGGTTTTAATTTAAATTTCAATAGCCACACATAGCTGGTAGCTACTGTATCAGACAACACAGCTCTAGGGGTTCAGGAAGGACTGTGGCTTACAGTTCTTCTATAATTGATAATCATGATAACGAGACATCCTGCATTATTTATACCAGCTCTGATTTCAAATATTTTGTTCCCACTGACCCATAAACATTGACATTCTGCAATTTCTTAAATGTCTGGAAATTCTGATATTTCAGAATTTATATTACATTCTCTCAGACTGCATTGCCCACCCAGAAACTCTATCAGACAATATCCCTTTAGGGCCTGGGAAATATTGAGCTCCCGGCTCAGCAGAGAAGCAGAGGACTGTCACTCAAGGGGTATAGTCTCTCAACAATCATTACTCTCAGTCTATTGCTGATGTACCATCCTGCCTCTGTGCTTTTGCTTATGATGTTCTCTTAGGCCAGGGAACTTCCTTCACTAGGCAATGACATCTATTCTAGGAATCTCTCCCTGATTATTCCTTTGTAGAATTAAAGGCTGCACTGTCTGTGTGACCACTAAACATGGCTCATGGCTCAGGTGAGAGCCTTGAGTCACCACTTGGGACCTATTTAACCACTATTTTATTTATTAAACTATTTACTTATTTTAGAGAGAGACAGAGAGAGAGGGAGAGACAGGATCCCAAGCAGGTTTCATGCAGGGCTCAATCCCATGACCCTGAGATCATGACCTGAGCTGAAATCAAAGAGTCAGACGCTCGACCAACTGAACCACCCAGGTACCCCTAGACCTCATTTTAAATGAAATTTGAATAATGTTAGTACTGGATTTCTTACTCCAAAGCTGATTTGAAATAGCAAATTAAGGAGGGAAAAAGGCTCAAAGGGACAGAGACATAGGAGGTGACAGGAAGTAAAATCATCTAAGAGTCATACTGTAAGGGAGAAGATTCAGAAAAACATATAAATACCAAACCTGGGCTTCTGAAAACAGAGACACTAGGTCATTTTGTGAAAAGGCAAATATTTTTCTGGAACTCAGTAGTTCTTAAGGTAGGGCTATAGTAAATAACTGATATTCATTAAGACAACTATAAGGCATCAAATACTAACTCTAAACAATGAGTGAAGAGGCAAGGAAAGTCATCTTAAAGTTCTAGGATTTAAAGCTTGAAGGATTTTATAAGTCATCCATGCGTTATAGATGCAGACACTGAAACCCAAGGAGATGATGTAATTTGGTCAAGGTCACAAAGCCATTTACTGGCAGGGCTGGAACCAAAGCTGGTCTACTTGTTCTCGTATCAATACCTGGGAAAGTCACTTGAACTTTTTTACTCCACAATGCCATGGACTTGATGAGGAATTAATGGAGGAAAAAAATACTGTATCTTCTTAACCTCACTACACAAAGATATTTCCTTCTGTCACTAATGGTAAACAATGGGAAAGGATATGTCTTTGTATGGAAACAGGTGTCAAAGTAAGAATGAAACAGGAATTGGCATTTTTATCTTTATGATGAACACGGTGTGAACAGCACGACTTGGGAGTGATATAATATTTGAAAGAGCATTCTTTAATTGGGGTGATTAATATCCAAATTGCTGTTACACGTGGGCAATAGATTCCAACTGTAATGAAAATGAAATCCCCCAAACCCATGGCTGTCCATCAAGATGCAAATGGCAGAAGAGAAGTAAGTAGCTGATGACACACAAATGGTTTCAATGCTCTGTGCATCAGAAGACATTTATTTTGGGGCTTTGGCCATGGAGAAAGAATAATAGGATTGATCTAAGGCAGTTATAAACCACCACTGATAGATAAATATACATCTTCTCGCTCTGTGCAGGAGCAGGTATTCAGAACAAGGTGGTGCACACAGACAGACAGCTCCTTAAATGATACCTTGCAATTACACTGCAGCCTTCCAGCAGATAATAAACCTTCAATGTCTTGAATAATTTAAAATTTTCCAGCGGCATGAAGGTTGAAAGGAAAGAAAATCACACTCTGCTTTGGAGGGAGAAAAAAAAAATCCTTAGCAGATCAACTGTGGGAATTCTGGCAGAAAAATGCCCAGTTTTCATTTGTTTTCCTGATAGGTGGATATAATCGTCCCAGCTCAACCTGGTCTCTGATTTTCAAAGTCAAAGAACCAAGAGTGAATGGATCTCTGAGAAATAAAATCGGAAAATATAAAGATTTAAATCTTTACATGGGGGATCCCTGGGTGGCGCAGCGGTTTGGTGCCTGCCTTTGGCCTAGGGCATGATCCTGGAGACCCAGGATCGAATCCCATGTCGGGCTCCGGGTGCATGGAGCCTGCTTCTCCCTCTGCCTGTGTCTCTGCCTCTCTCTCTCTGTGTGACTATCATAAATAAATAAAAATTAAAAAAAAAATAAATCTTTACATGTTATCACTACCATCACAAAGGTGATTATACATAATAGTATATTATTCTAGATTCAGATAAACTTGAGTTTGGATCCCAACTCCACTACTCATTTGTGGTGTGAACTTCTGATTCTGTTTCATCACCTGTATTATCAAGACAATAATGCCAATTATAGGATTCAGTGAGATTATAAATTAATATTTCCTGGCATATATTAAATGTTAATAAGAAATGGCATTAATTATTAGTTTCATAAATTATTATTACTAATGATAGTTTCAGTCTTGGGGGTCTTCAAGGTATAGCTACAAAGGAGGGTGAAGGGGAAAAAGGGACAGAAGAACATACAGCTTCATACCAAGGGAAATTATGGTGTCCAGGTTACTGCTTATGGTATGGTTAATGTAAGGTTACTCTGAGCCAGCCCCTGCTTTGAGCCTTCTATGAGCAATATCTCAATTAATCTGCACAGCTCTTTATGGAAGTAGCCCAATTTTACTCCCTGAGACACAGAGAGATTAAGTGCTAGTTCAATGTCACCCCACTGTCTTACTCTAGAGCAAGGGTCCTTAGAACCCAAGGATTCAAAGCCCAAAGAACTTAGGGTTTAAGTTTTGCATTTAATTTTTTAAAATAATTTGCACATTCACAATTTTATGCCCTTATAAAATAACAGTATCTTTAGGGGAGTCGATGGTCATAAAAGTTGATCCCTGGTACTGTTAAGGTGGGCTTTTGTAGTTAAGTTAGCTACAGACACTGGTGAATAGCTAAAGAAATTGTCATGAGAGTAAATGCCTTCGTGAGAGGACTAAGAATGCTGTTCAGTCCTATTACAAGTCTATATTGGATGTGCTCCATTAGCAGCTAGCTCAAATGTTAAAATGGGGTGGATAGTCAGCTGCACTGGTTGGGAAATGTATTCAAGGATGAGCTTTGGTGCCTATTTGGCTCACACAGTAAGTCAGGGAAGGAAAAAAAAATGACATAACCAGGGGGTTTATACCTGCAGCTGTAACCCTTGTCCTTTGAGCCCAGAGTAAGGCCAGGCCAGCAGCAGCATACTCACTGGGAACAGCTTGGACTGGGAGATAGGACTGTGTCCTGACTTCTGCAGATGCCTGATAGCTTGCGGGGGGTGTGCCCAACCAGCAGCAGGTGCTCCTGAATGGGAGCAGGATTTTATCACGAACCTGCCCTCTGACTGAAGTGCCTGGTGGGCTTGCACTTCTCATCTCAAAAATGTGCAGGCTGGCTTGAGATTCCTGAAAGTAGAGCAGAAATTCCCTAAACTCTGAAGTCGTGCTGCCTGGAAACACTAGGCTTCTTACCATCAGCAGAAAGCCTTGATTTCTTCCAGATTTAAAAATAGATTTTGCATGTGGGTAACTTGCAAATGCCTGAACTTGAGATTTTGCATGTGGAGAGCTTGCTAAGAGATAGGATCCGTGGGAGTGTGGAAGAAATATTTAAAAATAAAGGTTGAAATGTGAATAAAACCAGAGTGTCTGCTCTTGAACTTACTCTACCACCACGTTTTTAAGAAAACTATCTTGCAGTGGAAGGAATGTGGGGGTGGAGATACAAACAGGGTCTTCTGAAACCTGGAGGATGCTGTGGGAAGATCAGGGCAGAAATAAGCCTGGCTGACGGATGTTGCAGAGCGGAATAATTTTAATTCAAAATGAGGAAACACTTTCCCAAGAGCCACCCAGCTCAGCGTGACACAGTAGGACAGACCTGGTGTAGGCCATCAGCATTGCCCACCTGGTCTCATGAGACACTTGAGGCAAACCTCAAGAGGTGAGTACATGGAGCTGAAAGAACCAAAACCCAGGGTACCCTCCTTGAGCTTTTCTATTTCCAAAGTTATGAATGTGGTTAGAAGTAGACTCCTATGGAGGAAGCCCTTTGGGGGCAAAACGTTTGTGAGTGAGTTTTAAATGTCTCAGGAGAGGCCAGAAATCCACGTGCCAGAGAACAGGGCTTTGAAGTCAGGTGCCCTCAGGTTGGAGGAGATGTTGGTCTACTCCAGAAAAGATGGGACTAGTAACAGAAAAGGCAGAGAGCTTTTGATGGAGGACCAGGCAGGGACCCAAGCACATTCTCACATTAAAAGACCTTTTTTTTTTTTTTTTTTTTAAACTGGATGTCTCAGGAGGAATTTCTTCGATGCCTGCTGCACTTAGAGTTATGAGTTTGGTTGGGGCCTCAAACAGGTGATTATGGTAATTTAGAGAGAAAGTACCAAGCCATTTCTGTCACAAGGCCGTTCTAGCTTGAAAATAATAGTGCCTCCTTGTATTTATAGAGTGCTGAATACTTTCCAAAGCCCTCTCTCATCTATTATTTCATTTGATCTTTACAACGGGGCCAGAGATGTGGGTTGTGGCTCTGCTGCAGGGCATTGAATGAGAGCTTTCCCCCCTTGGGACTTCAGTCTCCCTATGGTGCTTCTGGGATCACCTGCATCAGAATCCCCAGAAAGAGAGGCAAAAGATTCCCGGGCTCTACCCAGACAGAGAACCTGGATGTCTACTGGAGTGGGGCTTGGGAATCTGCATGCTAAATGTACTTCCCATGTGATTCCTATGTACACCAAAATTTGAGAGCCCCTGTTCTAGTATTTCATATCTCCTCAGCAATGAGATCTTGTCACATGAAACACACACTCAGCAATGAAAGAAACCCTGAAAAAGTATAAAATTCTGATGAGTGGGGAGAAAACAGTCTGGTGTTGGCTGAGTGTATGGTGATCATCCAGATAATAACAGCCTCTCGAGGATATAATTAGTGCCCTCAAAATTGGAATATGACTGTTTAATAATTTAAGTGAGATCATCAGGATTAATGAACAGCAGTTTAAATTAAATGTGGGACCATAAATCCACACGGCCTGTTCCAGGCTGGCACTTATTTGTGATGAGGTATCCTGGAAAACAGGGATCTGGTGGGGGCTGAACTCAACTCCTTCCACAAAGGCCATGTGTGTTTGCACCTCAGGCAGCCCAGACAGCACACAAGCTCAAAGAAATCACCATCCGACTACATCACATAGCATCTGTTTGTGATATCTGTCCTGCCATTCCTGGAATCCAGGGTTTTCCAAATCTAAGCATCATTTCAATGCTATCAAACTAGGATGAGGAGCTGGTTAAGAATGTGGATTACCACTGAGTCCATCTCTGTGGGTGGGCCCTGCTACTCTGCATTTTAACAAGCTCCTCAGTTGACGCTGACATAGGAGAGTCACATACTACAGCTTGAACCCCGCTGGAACTGGAGACCACGGGGGACACACTCCAGGTGCAGGCTGACTGTCCTTGAGGTCACTTTCTCCTTGGCCAGCTGGCTAGTGGTTCCTTGGGGTTCTTTCCTTCCATGGAAATCAGCATTCTCTTCAAAGTCATTGAATTTTTAGCTCATGAGGCTTTTATGCATTTCTGATTTCATCTAAACCCTATAACAGGACTTTGAGGTGGATGGGGTAGCTCAGCACCCAGCACTCCACCATTCCAGCTAATAGTAATAATAGCTGCCACCTCCATAATAGCATCATTAACAAGGACCATTTATTGAGCTATCCCCATGGCTGGGTGGTATTACTGCTCAGCTGTCCCTGCAGGAGCAGAGGAACAAAGTGGGGGCAAGGAGTAGTTCACCAAACTGACTCTGTCCCTCACTGGCCCTCAGCCGGAAGTCAGGAAGGAAACAGGGTTTTGTGTCTACTACGAAGAATCTGAAGAGTCAACTCTGCTCTGGAGCAAGGTCTATTTATAGGTCACTTCCATTCACTCATGAGTTCAAGCACTGCTTCTTCTATCTTATGGCATCAGGGACATATTTTCTGGGGAAAGTCAGGCCTGGTCTTTCCTCCCACCTGGTTGAAACATATCTGCTGGCTGTTGTGGGGGTTCTGGGAAGGTGATGGTTAGTTTGAATTTTACATTAAAAGAGATTGGAATGCAGCTGTTATTTAGAATATTCTAGACCATATATTCTGAGAGCATACAGAAAAAGTTAAACCAAAAAACAAACCCTAACAGTTTCTGAGAAAAAACTGGGCACAAAACATAGCTTTATAATCCCCCCTGTATTCATGCTCACTGCAGATTATTAGCAACGCCTGGTAAATCCCATGCATTAATAGGCACAGGAGGGGAGGACACACAGTTGATGGTGGGAGTTAATGGTAATTTTGAGATTCTTGGATGCTCATAAACAATGTGGGCATCTCTGAAGAGGTCTGCATTTATGAAGCGAACAAAATTAATTTTTTTTATTATTCTGGGAAGAATGAGCATTATTGGTCTTTCAAGAAAAGAAAGTAAGTGTACACAAGGATCCAGAAACATTGGAAAAGGCAGTCTGAATCTGTTAATACTTTACAGGAACCAATGTCACTAAGTAACACAAGAGGAAGGGATGTTATCATGGCCTTAAGACATCTTGTTTCTTTGTTCTATAAAATGATGCAAAATGGCATTTTTAGAAGATTTTCTATTTGAGATAGTAAATCTAGAGACTGAAGAGAGAAATTAAACTTTCAATGCCCATGAACACTCAATTGACTGGCAGGACTGCAATTTTCTCCTTTTAATTTTTGGAATAAATAAACAACATGTAAGTGTGTGGATTGGGCCTTCTTGATCTTTAAAGCTGTCAAGTATTGCCTATTTTTGGCCATAAAAACTGGCTAGATTTTTAGTTGCCAATGTTTACAACTCTGATGGTGCCTCTGGATTCAAATCAAACCAAAATCGGTGCTGATGTTGGGGAGTGCCTGATAAAGATACGATTGAACCTTTTAGGGGCTGGAAGTTCTGTAAGGAAATTGGGAAGAATGCCTGAAGCATCTTTATGCAGTAGGTTCATTTTATAGCTGCCTGTGTGTCGGGTGTCTGGAAGCAGGTTAGAGCTAATGCCTATATTTTGGCCAGTGTGCTTCAGGAACGGGTTAGAAACTATATTATTTAGAGAATGGGGCTGATATTTATAGTGAATGAAAACAGCAGGACATATCTATTAGACATAAACATTTCTTTACCTAAAAGCTTTTTGTTGCTTTTACCTAAAAGTTGTTTTACCTAAGAGGTACGGTAGAGAGAGGAAGGTTATTTCTTGTACTTTGGTTTGTACTTTCTACTAAGCATGAATTTTCCCTTTAGGTAAATGTTGGCAACTAAGAAGCTTGCTATCAAATCAAATATGACTTATTCAAATCACTTACAAGAGGGCCTGGTCCACAGTAAATGCTACACAGGTACCATGCAGCATTATTATTATTGCTGCTATTGCCATATCCTTTCTGGGATGCAGATAAGATGAGGCCTTTCAGCTCCCCACCAAATAAGCTAAGTGTGAATGATGTAAAAAGACTTGGTTGGTTTGAACCAAATCAAGTTAGGTACTAAGGAACCTCTTACTTTCATTTCAGCTTCAAATTTCATCTCCCTCAAGATCCTGAATAAGTAACAATTCATGTCAGCCTTAAGCCGAGGGCTTTCTGTGGTCCTCCTTCCGGAGGCCTTATTTCAAAGACCTCCAATAATAACCTGCTATCTTGGGTTTTGCTTCCTCCCATTATGTTTTCAAGGAAACACTAAAACAGTAAAAGGGTTAGATTTTAATCCTCACAAGAAAATCAGGAGAATATCAGCAATTTAGCACAGTTGTGCTGCACCAAGTTTTTAAAATGTAGAAGGCTCACCCACCTCAATAGAAGTGTCACCTTTCTGAAAATACAATGCAGCTCTTTTCCACTACAGAAATGATTCTTTTCCAAACATCAGAGCTTTTGATGCTTCAGATGCAATCTGAGCGATTTATTTGATTTTTTTTTGCTATCTCAGTAAATCATTTATACAGTGCTTGATTCACGAATTCTTTTTAAAAGATGCACAAAATATCCCATAAAAATATTGACTCCTGCATCTGTTGTTCCTGCCAGATACCCACCAAAAGGTTTATAGATTTCCCTCATTATAAACTAATTGATATTCTGTAACAGCTCTAATCTTCTTAATAGTCCTCTCCTTTGGATTCCAAGAGAGAAGCGTTCTGGATGTCAAAGATATACAGGAGAAGAGAACCAAGAAGCCTGTGGATTTTCAGTGGTAAGATACCCTAGAGACTGATGCTTAAGATGTGGGATTCTTAAGATTACAGAGCCCATCGGGGGGAAGATCAATCCCTCCTGTCAAGTGGGATTCCTGACCAGGAGGAGACTAGCGTAGTCCCCATTTATCTGTGGTTTTGCGTTCTCTGGTTTCAGCTACCTCCAGTCATCAATGGTTCAGGAGGCAGGTGACCCTCCTTCTGACTTATGGTCAGAAGGTCAACAGTAGCCTAATGCCACATCACAGTGCCTACATCATTCATCTCACTTCACCTCATCCTGGAGGCATTTTATCATCTTATATCATCACAAGAAGAAGAGTGAGTATAACACAAGAATACATTTTGAGTGACAGAGAGAAAAACCACATTCACACAGCTTTTATTACAGTATATCGTTATAATTATTGCATTTGATTAGTTTTATTAATCTGTGTATAATTTATAAATTAAACTTTATTACATGTATATATGGATAGGAAAAATGTGGTAAATATGGAGCTTGGTACTGTGTGTGGTTTCAGGCATCCACTGGGGTTCTTAAGACATCCCCCCACCAATAAGAGGAGGAGTACTGTACTGTAATGGCAGGTAAGCAGGTTAAGCCACTTACCGCCCATCTCTTTGAGCCTTTGTTTTCTCATCTATAAGATAGAACTATTTCTCCTGCCCTCATACCGTAGAGGGAAGAGTATTTCCCTTCTGGGGTGGTCAGTGGGGTGGCACTGGGCAGGCCAAAAAACAGTCATTCTCCCCACACGGCCTGCTTCATCCTTTCCTCCCTGTGGTGTGCTCATCGGCACAGGCTCTGCCCTTGCCAGGGAGGCTTATGATTCCTCAGCTGCTAAGCTCGTCCCTGGGTCAGTTAGTTCAGGAGGGAAGCAGCAGGAACAGATCGATGTGGGGTTTTCTGGATCAACCTCTCCAACAACACAGCTGATATTCTGGGGTCATCTGACTCCTGTCTCTTCTTCACAGTTGACTCAGAGGCAGAGAGTTGTGACAGTTTATAATGACAAGGGGAACTGGTGGTAGAAAGTTAAGTGAAAGCAACCTGGATACAAAGTTAAATATGACCGGATGTCCACTACACAAAGTGCAATGTGAAGGCACTGAATGTAGATTCACATTATGGTACATTATCTAGCTATTAAAAAACAGTTGAGTTAGCTCTATATCTTTTGACCCAAGGGATGTCTGTGATACATTAACAGGAGTAAAAAGAGTAATGTGTACAGGATGACCCCATTAAAAGGAAAAAAAAAAAAAAACATGTAAAGATTAGGGCTAAAGGCTTTAGCATCAGTATTCACGGTTTTAAATCAAAGCTCTGCCTCTTTGGATTAAATATACACTGGCTACTTCCTTAAAGCTCTCTGTATCTCAGTTTTCTCATCTGTAAATTGGGGATTTAAAATATGATCTTTTCAGGTAGAAAAAAAGAGATTTGAGATCATTGAGTCCAGTGGTTTTCACACTGGGAATGACAGCCCCACAAGAGTGGCCTGGTAATGAATGAGTGAATTCACTTAGCACAGAGTAAGCTCTCAGTAAGTATTAGTTCTTGTTATTACACGTTGTTACATGTTAGTATAATTATGCAGAATAATGCACACCAGACTATTAACATTAGTTACCCCAGTTGGAATGGAACTAAAGGGGGATTAGGAGGGTATGAATAAGGAAATGGCCCGTGGGTGGCTCAGTCAGTTAAGTGTCTGCCTTCGGCTCAGGTCATGATCTCAGGGTCCTGGGATTGAGCCCTACATGGGGCTCCTTGCTCAGCGAGGAGTCTGTTTCTCTGTCTCCCTCTGCCCCTCTCCTGCTTGAGCTCTCTCTCTCTCATATCAATCAATCAATCAATCAATCAATCAATCAACCTTATAGTAAAGAAAATGGAAATGAAAAGACACTGGAAACCAAACAAGACATGCAAGTGGTAGATAAGCATGTAAAAAGATGCAACAGTAAAGGTCAGAGGGAAATGTAAGTGAGAACAAGATACTCCTACATACCTACTAAAATGGCAAAAATCTGGAACAATGACAAGACCAAATGTGGAGCAACAGCAACTCTCATTCATAGCTGGTAGGAATACAAAATGGTACAGGTGCTTCGGAAGAGGGTCTAGTAGTTTCTTACACAACTAAACATACTCTTCCTATGTAATTCAGAAATTGTGCTCCTTGGTGTTTACCTATGTGAGCTAAAACATATACACACAAAAACCTGTGTCTGGACATTTATAATAGGTTTATTTATAACTACCCAAACTTGGAAGCAACCAAGATGTCCTTTTGCAGAGGAGTAGATAAACGGTGATACATCCAGATAATGGAGTATTAGTCTGCACCAAAAGGAAATGAGCTACAAGCCATAAAAAGACAAGGAGAAACCTTAAATGCCTATTACTAAGTAAGAGAAGCCAATTTGAAAAGGCTACATACAATGATTCCAGTTATATTCGACATTCTGGAAAAGGTAAAACTATGGAGACAGCAAGCAGGGCAGTGGCTGCCAGGGGTTAGGCAGAGAGAAGGATGAAAAGGCAGAGCACAGAAGAGTTTTAAGGCAGTGACACTATTCACTATGACACCATAATGGTGGATATATGTCTTCATACATTTGTCCAAACCCAAACCCTTCATACATGACAAACCCATTTGTCATATACGACAAAGAGTGAACCCACATAAAACTATATATTTGGGTCAATATATATTATTGATAATGGGTTAACGTAGGTCCGTTAGTTGTCACAAATGAACCACTCTGATGCAGGTGCAGAGCACTGATGGGGCCTGGGGGCTAGCTATGTATGGGGTAGGGGTAGAGGGGTATATGGGAACTCTGTACTTTCAGCTTAATGTTGCAGTGAACCTAAAGTTGATATACAAAATAAAGTCTATTAAAACAAAAAGAACCCCGATTTGGGGGGGGGGGGGGGGCGTAGCCTAAAAGCTAATAGTAATTACCTGCAAGTGATGAGGTTATATCAATAGCTCTTTCTATACTTTGTCCGTTTTCTCCTCCACTCCTAGTCCCGGCTCATGCTGTTCTCTTCACCTCCAACTCTTTGCCCCTGCCCCCCCATGCGCCGGGGAGTAGTATCTACTTATCCCTTAGGATTGAGTTTAGCTGGAATTTTCTCTGGGAAATCTTCCGTGACCTTCTCTGTGCTCCACAGAACCTGGATCTTCACCAAGGGGCACACATTCCATGGTCTTATGATTGTCTCTTACCTCATCTATCTGCCCCTTATGTATGTGAGCCTTTGCGGTGGGGAGGAGGGGTGGTCTGTTTTAATCCTTATATCCCCAGCACCTAGTACAGCACCCAGTATGATCAATTCATGAATTCTGTTGAATATATGAATATGAATTAAATCAGGACAAGTGTAAAGAGAAACAAAAAAACAGTACAAAACTCATGCTAAAAGAACTGAAACAGTATAGTGTAAGTGGGGAATAGCCACTCCAATTAGTTGTGGGGGTCCCAGAAGCAAACAAAGGCTGAGAGAGAACAGATGGGTATGCTTAGGGGCAGTGTCAAGAGTGGTAGGGTGAAATGCAGATCAGAACAGGGCAAAATGGATATCCTTGATGGGTCCCCATGACTGGCATGATATGAAAGTGCAAGTCAGAATTAATAAGCCCATCATGGCAAGAGGACTGACTCTAGCTCTATTGGTGAGGGTCTCTACTGTGTGAGCCAGTGGCCCAGCAATGTCCATAATCCTCCTGGTACCAATCACTGCTGACAATCCATCAGGAGCTCTGCAAACACTTGAAACACCTGCTTAAGATTTCCTTCCAGGGCACTATTCCCTGTACACGTTTGTGTGTGTGTGTGTGTGTGTTCCCTGATAGGGAGTTGAGCTGGGGAGGATACTGTCCATGAGATCATACTATAGCCTTTCATTTCTGTACCTCATAACTCCAGGTAGCTCACTATTCAGTCAAGGGCATAACACTTTCCATTACTATATATCCTATTTTTCTGCAAAACCAACCCTATTTAAAAATGGGGAGAAGGAGAAAAGGAATAGAAAAAAAACAACAACAAATCAACAGAGGTCTCTCTTGTTTCTTCTAATAAAAAATCTCCCATCTGGGCAGTGTAATCTGGAGGCAGATCTGCTCCTCTACACCCTCATCTCTCTCTCTCCCACTAGGGCAAAAACACCTCTATGTCCTCCTAATCCTCAAGCAAAGCTCAGACATTTGAAGAGCTTTTGGACACCCCTGGAAAACTCTGCAGCACTCTATTTGCAGGCAAGGCCAGGATTATTCTGGGGTCAGCATCAGCCTCTAGTCTAGTCCCCAGGGCTGCCTGCACAAAGCTCTGGATCTTATTTCAAGCATTCATCTGCTCCAATTTTGTCTCCTACCCGAGGTCTCAACCCTTAGCTGAATTACAATTAGTTGCCCTGAGGATCCTGGAGGAGACTCATTTCAGAGCAAAATGCCTTCTGCTGGGCAGTGCCAATCTAGCCTGTAGTTAGCATCAGTGAATTTCGACTCTGAGAACTGCCTCTGCTCAGACGGCCCAGAGAAATCTGTCTTTTATGATGGCCCATATTTGCTGTACTTTGGACAGGCCTCTCCATAGTTCTGAAATTGTTTCTCCCAAATCTCATTTTTAAAACAATCACTGCTGAGTAAGTTTTCTTCCAAAGCTGCCTTAAGAATTTCTTCTCAAAGCATGAATAATGATTGCTTTTCTGAAAAATGCAGGTTGTGGAATCTGACAGCTAATGCTCAGGACTGAGGGGCAGAAGAAAGAGTTCACCTCTGGGCTGCATGCCTGATTCATTGAGAAAAAGAGGTCACAGTTAGGGGCCACTGAGAAGTGGGCTAGTATCTCTTCTCTTCCCTGTCTTATTAGGGTCTGGCCATGGCACCGCACTGGATCAGTGTTTTTGCTCTCTGGAGAAAGAGATGCACTTAGAAGATGGAATTCTCATGAAATTTGTCCCTTCTTCCTCAAGACTGTCACATTCTTTTATTATTGAGGGGGTGGGGGATTGCATCATGTTATTTTTATCACTGGGATATTAGAGATGGAAACCATTACAGTCCAGGATAGGATGTGTTTGATAATGAGCTCTTTTGTAGCAAAAACTCTGCTCTTTAATACAATGGAAAAGTAATTTATTGAGAAGTGTCCTTGGGGATAGAAAAGAGTAATGCACGTCTATAGATGTTTTTCGTAGCCAGCCAAGGTGAGGAGGGACAGGCTACACTGGGAGCCCAGAGATGGGCTTCTCATCCCTTCTCTGCAACCAGCCAGCTGTGTGCTCTAGTTAAGCCTGTCCATGCCCCAGTCCTTGGGTTTCCCACCTGTACAATGAGCAGGCTAAGTGGCATCTGTGATTATCACACATTTTTAAGCAGGGCAGTTCCTCTTCAGAAACCAAATATAGACCATGCCAGGAGAGGGACCTGAATCCCACCTGCACCTGTGAGGTTCGCCATTCTGCTCATAGTACTCCCTAAAGCATCCTGGGACCCTTACTGCTCTGAGATGCACAGTGGAAGCCAGCAGCCTAGATGGTCTTAAAATTCTTTTCTAATTGAGCAAGGAGAAACACTTGTTTCTAATCCAGCTGATGTCTGGTTTATTCTACCTCTGGAGGACTAATGCCCCACAACATGCACAGAGTGATCCTGTCAAGTGTTATAGGTCCACTTTCCAGGACAGCTGATGCTTCAGAAAACAAGTGACAGGGACCCAAGGCTGCGCACAAAGACATAGGCTAGCACCAGGCATGGAAGGAATGTCTGTGTCTTCCCCAACCACATCTGTCTCAGTGACTGAAGAGGACCCTGCTGCTAGTATAGCTAGTGTGCGTGTGCGCGCGCACCATGCATTTCCTTCCTTCTTCCCTCCTTGTTCATTCATTCACTAATTCACACACAGATATGAGTCACCTGCTCTGGACCACAAATGATCTAGTAAGGAGGACTAACAACAAACAGGCCAACAAACAGCCGTGCAACCACACATGGAGAAGAATGAGTGGTGGTGGTGCTGGAGGAGCCAACCATGGGAAGATCTGGGAAGAGAGTGCCCGGGCAGAGGGAACAGCAGGGGAAGACCCGAAGGAAGGATGGAAGTTGGCCTGCTCTAGGACAGAGGGCCCTGCTGTGGTTGGTACACAGGTAGCAAGAGTAAGTGAGTATAACCCTACTCCTGTGGCCTTCAGGTACAGCCACAACAAGCCCGTTCAGAGCAGGCAAGCTGTGGTTCAGTCTTCTCATCTGTGGAATGCTGTGACAGATACTGTAGAAGGGCTCACTCAATAGCTTCTCTAGTGCACTTCTTCCTCTCCTACCTCTATTCAAGAGGCCCCAAGTCAAAACACTTATATTTGCAGCCATCCTGGCAGATAGGGATGCCTGGATGTCAGAGTTCTAGCCAAAAGTCTTTCCTGAATGAGAAGACTTTCCTGAATAAGAAGGCAAAATCTTGAAAAAGGGAGGTTCTGTTCTCTTTACCTCTCTTCCTTATTCTTCTCTGAAAGGCAGACTTCCTAGACATCAGCCCATTGTGTGACCATGAGGATGAGGCAGCAGGAACAGAAAAGCCTGGTTCTTTGATGATAGCCTGAGGCAGCTGTACCAATCCTGGATCTTATTATGAAATGAATGAATGAATGAATGAATGAATGAATGAATGAATGAATCCCTTACTGGTTTGAGCTATTGTTGATCGAGTTTTCTGTTATTTGCAGTTTAGTACATTGCTACATGAATATAAACAGGACAAAAACAGAATCTACTTCATGTTGTGGGAACTAAATGAGATACTGTGTACAAGGCCAGAGTCATAGCCAGGCACACAGCAAGCATCAGTAAATGGTGGCCCATATGTTGGTGCTGCTGAAGAAGAAAATCTGTCTCCCCTTTGGCCAGGAAGCTGGTTGGGGTGGGCCCTACCTCGATCACTGAAGTCATCAACCAGCACAATTTCGGCGATCAGCTCCGAGGGTGAGCGGTTCAGCACGCTGTGGACAGTGCGGAGGAGAGAGGACCAGCCCTCGTTGTGGAAGGGGATGATGATGCTGGTGTTGGGGAGCGTCTCCAGGTAGCGTTTACTGTTGCAGCTAGAGGGAGACACAGGGGACAAGAGAGGACAGGTTCAGCTCTTGTCTTACCAAGAGAACTCAAGAAGCACACAGTTTGGCTAACCACAAATACCACTCCTTTCCAGCTTCTGGGATGACTGCAAGCCAGGGACACCTCAGTCACTAGAACCTCTTCCACTTAGCATCCCGAAGTCCTGCCTTCAATTCCTGCACACACGGTACACAGGGATATGTATATAAGACGACCCTGACTCTGTATAAGAGCAGTTACAAACTGACAACAGCCAGCACTGAGGGAGCAGCACCGGGGTTGGGTGCTCTCCATGTGCTAACCTGTTTAAGCCTCTATCATTATAGGTACACGGTACATGGTTACCTATCCTCATGATTCCAAACAGAAGACAGTCCTTCAGTAATGCTCTGGCCTCTCTCCTCACCCCTTGCACACTCCTCACCAGTGGAAGAGAAACCTTTTACCCACAAGTCTGGAAGAATAAACTGGGCTTCACTGGCTCAGCCCCTCTGCTCACTCCTTGGATTCTGCTGGCAGAGGGCATATTTTTTTCCTCTGCTCTCTACCAGTCCCATGGTAAGCATGGGGGTGGAGGGCCCTGCCCTGTGGATCTTTAATGTCAATGTAACAGCCAAAAGAATTAACAGAGTTCCTTAATATCGTCAAATATCTAGCTGGTGTTCAAGTTCTGCCAATCTTCTTCTACCTTTTTATAGTTGTTTAAATCAAGATCAAGACAAAGCCCACATGCTGCTTCTAGCTGATGTGCCTTCTAAGTCTCTTTTTTCCTTACAATTTCTTTCTTGAAGAAACTGGGTCATTTGTGCTATTGGATTTCCTACAGTCTGCATTTTGCTGCTTGCGTCTTTGTGGTGTCTCTGAACATGTTCCTCTGTTCACCCCTCTTTGGTTCCTGTAAATCAGTAGCAAGATCTAGAGGCTTAGCCTACTTTGATGAGATACTCTGGCAACCTCTTCATAGTGGTGTGAGCCTCCTACAGGAGACACATACTGTCCAGTTGTCTTTCCTTTTGTAATGTTGGTGGCCACTGATGATCAATGCCTAAATCCTTCATTTCATCATCACGGGTTTGCAAAATGGTGAGACTCTTATTCTATCATTTACTAGTTGGGATACTATAATGAAGGAAAATTACCACATCAACTATTTGGTTGAGGTACAGGAAAATATAGGAAAAGTACAGACAGAAGGAAAGGGGTGGAGGAAGTTGGGGAAGGGCAGAGGGAGATGGAGAGAATATCAAGCAGACTCCACACCCAGCACAGATCCCAGTGTGGGGCTCAATCCTAGCACCCTGGGATCGTGACCATGAGCTGAAGGCAGACGCTTAACTGACTAAGCCATCCAAGCACTCCTGAGCTAGAAATATATTTTCATACATAACATCATGAGTTCATGCTGAAGTTTTATATTTAATATATAGGACTACAGAGTTTTACTGAACATTAATTTTATATTGCATGTTCTTTTTAATTGAGATATAATTCACATACCATAAAATTCAACATAAAATTCACCCTTTTAAAGTGTATAATTCACTATTTTTTTAAAAGATTTTATTTATTTACTTGAGAGAGAGTGAGAATATGAGACAGAGAGAAGCAGACTCCTTGCTGAGCAGAGCGTGTGACACAGGGCTCCATCCCACGACTAAGATCATGACCTGAGCTGAAGGCAGACACTTAACTGACTGAGCCACCCAAGTGACCCAGTAGTTTTTAATATCCTCACAAAGTTGTACAACCATTACCACTATCTAATTCCAGAACATTTTAATCACCCCCAAAATAAACTTCATATCCATCAGCAGTCACTATCCATTATCCCTCCCCTCAGTCTTTAGTAACCACTAATTTGCTTTCTGTTTCCATTAGTTTTCCTATCCTGGAGGTTTTATGTAAGCAGAACATTAATATGTGGCCTTTTGTGTCTGGCTTCTTTCACTGAACATGACTTTGAGGTTCATCTATGTTGTAGCATGTATCAGTACTTCATTCCTTTTATGGCTGAATAATATTCCACTGTATGGGTATACTATATATTATCTACGTATTCATCAATTGATTGATATTTGAGTTGTTTCTACCTTTTGGCTATTATGAATAATGCTCTACGAATATTCATGTATAAGTTTTTGTGTAACCGTGTTTTCAGTTCTCTTGTGTATATGCCAAGGAGTAGAACTGCTACGCCATATGGTAAATCCATGTTTAACTCTTTGAGGAACTGTCAAACTGTTTTCCAAAGTTGCAGGAACATTTTACATTTCCGCTAGCAACCTCTGAGTGTTCTGATTTCTCCACATGCTGTCCAACTCTTGTTATTGTCCATCCTTTTGATTCCTAGTGGGTGTGAAGTGGTATCTCATTATGGTGTGACTTGCATTTTCCTAATGACTAATGATTTTGAGTATATTTTCAAATGCTTGTTAGCCATTTGTAGAATTTCTCTGGAGAAATGTCTAGTAAATATGCATTTTGTTTTTAGATTTTTCTCACTAATGTATAGAAATATGATTGATTTTTGTATACTGAACTTGTATCCTACAACTTGCTGAACTCACTTATTAGTTCTATGAATTTCTGTGTATGTGTGTATTCCTTAGGATTTTCTATACATAAGACAATGTCATGAGCAAGTAGAGTTTCACTTTTTCCAATCTAGATGCTTTTATTTCTTTTTCTTGTCTAACTGCTTTGTTTAGAAACTCCAGTACAACGTTAAATAGAAGTGGCAAGAGCATAAACCCATATTTTGTTCCTGGTCTTAGGAGGAAAAGCTTACAATATTTCACCAATAAATATAATGTTAATGTGGGTTTTTCATAGATGTTCTTTATTAACTTGATGAAGTTCCCTTATATTCTGAATTTGTCGAGTGTTTTTTATCATGGAAGAGTGTTGGATTTTGTCAAATACTTTTTCTGCATCTACTGAAATGATCATATAGTTTTGTTCTTTATTCTATTAATTAAGTGTATAACATTGATTTTCATATGTTGAACCAACCTTGCATTCCTAGGATAAACCCTACTTGGTCATGGTATATAATCCTTCTTATATATTGTTGAATTTGGTTTGCTAGTATTTTATTGAGGACTTTTGCATCTACATCCAAAACAGATATTGGTTTATAGTTTTCTTGTGATGTTTTGTCTGGCTTTATATATTTTACCTCTTTTGCTAAAAATCTAGGTTCTTAACATTAGCATAGTTACTTATTTGCTTTTTCCTATAATATATAATTGTTTCAGAAAAGCAATACCAATATCACTACTAACAATCTCATTATATAACATTTGATATTCCTTTTGTCCTTCATTTCCTTTTTTCTGTGGGGTTGATTTAATTAGAGATATTAGGGGTTTTCCCAGGGCCCAGAATATGGGACCTGAGGACCAGGGAGGCCCAGAGGGAATGACAAAACTGTCTACCTTGTCTCCAGTCAGAAGCTACGTATGGTAGACAGAGTAGCAGCCCGAAGATGTCTACACCTTAATCCTCAGAAGCTTACATGACAAAGGGGACTTTGCAGATGTGGTTAAGGTTTAGAACCTTGAGATGGTTTGAGGAGCCTGGATTACCCAAGTAGGTCCAATATAACCACAGGTGTCCTTAAAGGTAGAGAACCTTTCTGGATGAGTCAGAGTTTGAGAAGGAAAAAGTAGAGAACTGAAGTGTGAGAGGGACTCAACTCACCATTGCTGGCTTTGAAGATGAAGGAAGGGGGTCATAAGCCAAGGAAAGTGGGCATAAGTGGGCATAAGCAAAGGAAAGCTTCCTTTAGAAGCTGGGAATGA
The DNA here is from genome assembly GCF_053574225.1 of Canis aureus. Taxonomy (NCBI): domain Eukaryota; kingdom Metazoa; phylum Chordata; class Mammalia; order Carnivora; family Canidae; genus Canis; species Canis aureus. Next base: position 57,210,116 of record NC_135614.1, read on the forward strand.
TTCCTCAGCTGATGGGCAGCAAGAAAAAATGAGTTTCACTTTTCATAACCAGTCTGCCAACAACCCCATATAAGCAAGATTCCCCCAGGCTCCTAGAAGGGAATGCAGCCTGGTCAACACTGATTTTAACCCAGTGAGACCCATGTTGGACTGGGTCTGACTTGCAGAGCTGTTAAGAATAACTTTGTGTTGTTTAAACTGCTAAGTTTCTGGTAACCTGCCATGGCAGCAACAGAAAACTCATACACAAAAGTCATCTTTGATGACCTTTGTCCAGTCTGTAAACACTTCAAAGTAGAAGATTTCACAAAACATTCTCATGAGTCTCACATGGCAGCAGTGGGCAGGAGTTGACAGTGGACACTCCTCTCCATGAAGCAGGTGCTCTCTGGGTCCCCTCAGCTCTTACCACTCTCCACAGCCATATACCAGAGCTGTTTCACTCCCTTACATTGCCTCGCAGGCCCCCGGAGACCTTTGAACTTGACAGCCCAGAAATAAAAGACATTGTGGGAGGGAGCTCCGCAAGACTGGTAAGAAGTTTTTTGGAGGAATTATGGAACAACAAATGTAACAACAAAATGTCTCCTTTCATATGTCACTGCAATCTATTGTTCAACTGTTAAAATGCACCAGGGGCTCTCTGCAACTTACTTTGAAACATCTGAAAAAGTAAAATAGATTGACAGATGGAGAGAGGGATGGACAGATATGTGATCAAGCAGGAAGAGAAATGCTAACTCCAGGACCTAGATGGTGAAACATGAGCATCAATGTACAATTCTTTTGAAACTTTTCTGTATGTCTGATAATTTTCAGAAAGAAACATTAGGCGGAAATGGGTTAGGACCCACAGTCTCCTTAGTCTCAAATTCTACTTCTGCTAGAGACACCAAGGGAAGCTAGAGATGGAGGGCAAGACCAAGAATGGACCCTTGGTATCTGGCAGTGAGCTCAGTTCCAGCTGTGTAGATAGGCCCCCGCCTCCCCCCCCCCCCCAATTCTGCCAGTATAGTTCTGCTAGACAAGTCAGTCTTTTTCCCCTTGGGACCTTGGGACTTCTTTCACATCCTGTCTTGCTCCTCTATCTGGTTGGAACTTTTCTATCCAGGCCTCAGGCAGCAGCCCTCCGACAGCCTCTCCCCCACCTCTAATCCCTTTGGTCAAGTCAACCAGGTTCTCTGGGAGCCGTCTCCAACTTCATTATGTGGGTTTTCACAAATAAACTAAAGCACCTCTTCTTAAAAATCCCTTTCCCTAAATCGGCTGGGTCTTCTGTGGCCAAGAAAGACAGGTGCTATCTAGTTTGCTATAGAAATTCCTGCCTTCCATCCAATCTCACAGGAGGCTTGTTTGATTGAAGCAGAGTTGGGGGTGCTGGTTAGCAGTAATAAGTTGCCTGGAGTCCACGGGGTGAAATACAATAGAGCTATTACCCTACAGAGAGGCCTGGCTCTCTCAAACCCCAGGCTGGGCCCCACAGCCTGCCAGCAGACACACAAACACCATCATGTATTAAGGGAAATAGGCAACACCACAATAGACTAAATTCACTTCTACTTTGATTCAATCATGGAATTACAGATTATTCAGAACTCAAATGAAAGGCTCAGCTTGGATCATAGCCTTGAACATGTACCTTTGTTAGGGACCTGGGGACTACTCTTTTTCTCCCTTCTCTATCCATCCACTCATTTATTTACTAAATAAACACACAACAGCACTTTGACTTTTGCCATGGGCACTAGTCATTAGTCTGGTTCCAGCTTAGTAGAGGCCCTTTGTTTAAATAAAAAATTGTGTGACATGCTGAAATCAATCTCTCCAGACTCCAGCAGGAAGTTTGGTTCCACAAACTTGTCCACAAGCCACCCTCCTGTAGGGGAGTTCATGCAAAAAGCCCTGTCTTTCCTGTTCTTATGAGGCCTCAGATAACAGCAGGAAGAGGAGGCCTGGCTGGAGACGGTGAGGAGGAAACAGAAGGCCCCCACCCACACTGACACCCCCATCCTAGCAGTCCCCTTTAAGACCTGTCTGCATACTGTGTCTTAAGATTTCAACACTAGATGGTAGAGTTACGCACAGTTCTTTGATGTGTGACAAACATGAGGCATCCCTGTGCCCAATGCCTTTAGAAAAGAAAATGCAGTCTCCAGGAAGAGAAACTGGGCACTATACTCCCAATGTAAGGAGGCTGGGTTTGGCCATGACCAGACAACTCTGCCTTCCCATGGTTCATTGTGTCTGATGGTTCCCAGAGCACTTTTCCTTCTCTTTCCTTTCACCCCAGGGAAGAAGGTGAACCAGAGAGTGCTAATCCCATTTTCCATACATTGAAAATAGGACCCACAGAGGCAAGTTACTTGGATCCTAGACTCAAATCTACATAGTATTTATTTAAAATAACACTTATTTTAGCCATTCTGACAGGTGTAAAATGATATCTCATTGTGGTTTTAATTTGCATTTCCCTAATGATTACTGATGTTGAGCATCACTTTATACCTGTTGGAATGACTAAAAAAAAAAAAAAAAAAAAAAAAAAATAAGAAACAGCAGGTGTTGGCAAGGATTTGGAGAAAAAGGAACCCTCTTGCACCGTTGGTGGGAATGCAAACTGGTGCAGCCACTGTGGAGCAGTATGGAGGTTCCTCAAAAAATTGAAAATAGAATTACCATATGATCCACTAATTCCACTACTATTTACCCAAAGAAAGCAAAAAGACTAATTCAGAAAGATACATGCACCCCTATGTGTACTGCATTGCATTATTTACAATAGCCAAGACATGGAAACAGCCCAAGTGTCCATCGACAGACAATGGAATATTATTCAGCCATAACAAAGAATGAAATCTTGCCATTTGCAACAACAGGAATGGATCTAGAGGATGTAATACTAAGCAAAATAAGTCAGAGGAAGACAGATACTATACATTTTCATTCATATGTGGGATTTAAGAAACAAAGCAAACCAACCAAAAATAAAAAGAGACAAACAAAAGAACAGACTCTTAACTATAGAGAATGAGCTGATGGTTACCAGAGGGGAGAGGAGTGGGGCAGGGGTGAAAGAGGTGAAGGGGATTAAGAGTACACTTATCGGGGATCCCTGGGTGGTGTAGTGGTTTAGCGCCTGCCTTTGGCCCAGGGCGCGATTCTGGAGACCTGGGATCGAATCCCACGTCGGGCTCCCGGTGCATGGAGCCTGCTTCTCCCTCTGCCTGTGTCTCTGCCTCTCTTTCATGAATAAATACATTAAAAATCTTAAAAAAAAAAAAAAAAAAAGAGTACACTTATCGTGATGAGCACTGCATAAAGAATTGTTAAGTTACTATATTGTGCACCTGAAATTAATATAATACTGTATGCTAATTATACTTGAATTAAAAAAAATACCACAGTGTTTTTCTTGATGACAATAATGATAACTGCTTAGGATAAAAATCTAAAAAACACAGAAAGGCTAATGCACAATCCCAGTACCATCCTAACACTTGGGGCTGACCTCTGCTAAATATTTAGGGAATGTCTTTTCTGCACACTTCTCTGCCCACATATTTGTTTCTATAACACGGCACATGGCAAACCCACTTGATGGCAATGCCCTCTTGCCTCAATATTTCTGCCCCCCCATTGATGCCCTAAAAGGGGCACCTGTGGAGGTTTAGCCCGTAAGTCCCTTGAGGCACTTCCATTATCACGTGGTTCACAGTCTGAGGAGGTTCCAACCCAAGACTTACACAAGCACAGCATGAGGACAAAGGGCCATGGCCGGGGCATTCCCTGACCCACTCTGAAATAGTGAAATGAGGAGAAACAAAGTAAATGTCCATCAACAGGGAAAGATTAAATAAATGATGGACACTTCACACTATGGAATGCTGACAAGCAGTTAAAAATAAAGTAGAAGATGATAATGATGATAACAGAAAATATCTGTTAAGGATCTCCATTATGTCAAGCAATGTTCTAAGCACTTTATATGCACAAAGTCATTTCATTTAATTGTCACAATGCTCTTTCCAGGTACAGACTATCATTATTCCCATTACAAAGAGGAAGAAACCAGGCACAGAGAAGCTAAGTAACTTGCCTGAGGTCAAAGAGCTGGTAAGGGCGACAGCCTGGACTGAAATCCCATCTGCCCTTTATACATGTTAATACTTTTATATGGATAATGTAGCAATGATATTAATTATACAAGTAAAAAGAAGAACGAAGAGATAAAAGACAAAAATCCAAGGAACTAAGCAGAAGTCTGACACCCTGGCTTCTAGTTTCTGCTCAGCCATGCAACAATCCAAGCCCCTTTTTCTGGCTGGATCTCAGGTTCCCCTCATGCCAATAAGGGAACTGGACAGATGCAAAGGGCAAGTCTCGGGCACCTGCTCTATATTCTTTCTCCTTCTTTGGTAATAGCATCCTGATTTTCCTTGAGGAATCTTCCACCCTTTAATTCTATAGGGTTCACGGGGAGGTCCTTGCCTTGCCTTGAGAGGGGCAAGGGAGTCTGGCTCAGCAATCAGAACACTGCATCTCTCCAACAAAGTGACAATTCAAGGATGAGCACCTGTAAATTAGAGTACATCTCTGCTAAGAGAGAAATTGGCTCTTTTCTGTTGACATTAAATATGGGAGGATATAAGTCTCGTCTGCCTAGGGCCACCATGTGTGTTCCCTGTTTTACTTTTTTTTTTTTTTTTTGTTCCCTGTTTTAAAGTGAATTGAACAGAATAGAAAATAGAGCCTAGAGTTGGAAAGGGGTTCCTACTGGCATCATTTAGGGGCTCGGATCCAGCTATAGCAGAAGCCAAGCTCTGCTCCTGCCCTTTTCAGTTTTGTGAGTCAATACATTTTCTTAAGTCTGTCTGAGTTAGGTCTCTGTCGCTCGTCACTAAAAGAATCCTTGCTGTTATCACTGGATCATCTCTAAGCCCTCTTAATCAAATTAATCTGTTTTGGACCTAAGGATGGCTTCTGAAGGCCAGAGGGAGAAATGGTGCCCCAGGAGTCACCTCTGATCTGCATGGGGCAGCCTCTGTCTCCCACTGCAGAATTCTGTTTATCACTGACTGGGAGAAAGGGGTCAGGGCTGAGGGCTGTCATGAGGGTGGGAGGCGGTGGGACGAGTGAGAGATAACTGAGCCCATCAGTGGTGGAGCAGCCCCCAAATTAATATTCCCTGAAGGATTCTGAGCTCCTGGGACACAAAGACAAATCTAATATACTGGCCCTTAAGATGCACCCTCGGAGCTTAATGCTGGAGCACTAGAATATAAAAGAAAGGAAGTCAGAATCAAAGGGAAGCATTTCAAAAATCTTCTCTGCAAGCCATCTTTGAATAGAACAATCCAATCATTTTGAAGGGAATGATAAAAGACATTTAATTCCCTAGCATGGGATACCGTCCGCAGACCTAACTGAACTGCAAGTCAATTGAACAAACCTGATATTGTATGTGCCTAAGGGAGCAAAAATGCTCTCGACTTGGGTTTGAATCCTGACCCTGCCACTCTGCAGCCATGAGACCCAGGGGTGGGTTTCCATCCTTGCAGAGCCTCAGTTTCTTATCTGTGAAATGGGGATGATAATGCCATGAGAATGTCATGGTAACTAGGTGAGCCTGTACATGTAAAACAGCCATGTGGAGGGAGTGGCTACCTCCGTCCTTGGAGATGGGTAAATGTGGGGAAGAACTCACAGCAAGAGGACGCTCCTGATTTCAATTCTCTTGGAATCAGGGATGGACATTCCAGAGAGAGGCACAGGGCTTTAGTGAGCCCTAAATAAAAGAGTTTTGTTCTTGTAGACATGCATCCTATTCTTGGTAACCCAGGCTTTAGCCAGCTCATGGCTCAAAATATTCTCATTTGCTCACTTCTTCAATCACACATGTATTTAAGAAATGTTTCCTGAGCACCTACTCTGTCACAGGTACTATGCTAAGCCCTGGGATCACACTGGTGAGGAACAAGGCATTGTCCCTAAGGGATACAGAGTTGGAAGGGGGGGGGGGCAGACAAATAAATAAGCAGTAGTAAATTATGATATTTTTTCCTGCCTCACTGCATGTGGCTGTGAGGGGAGAGCAGATGAAAACAGACTAGAAAAAAAAAAAAAAAAAAGAAAACAGACTAGAAAGACGAAGTGTGAAGGCATTATGAGTGGTGTATCCTTGCGCTCAGCCCTGCACCAACAGTGAATAGGTGACTTATGATTGTGGGGTTGAACTTGAGGTGGAAGGGCCTAGTCCAACCCTTTTGTGCTCCAAGTATGGAGGTGAGGCTTACAGAGGCTGCATGGAGATCCCAGACCACACAGCCAGTGTGTACTGGACTGGGAGCTGGGGCTGGCTCTTCACTTTAGTCACAACACAAAGAGGAAAGCCTTTGGAAACTCTGCATGTAAAGAATAAATCTGAATCTTGCATAGTTTCAAGGAGCTGGTGTCTGCTGTCATGTTCCAAGTGCTGCCGGGGGCCTAGCAGGTCTGTGGGTCGCTGGACCACACAGCCTAGAGAACTTCAGCATAAAAACGACCACAAGGAGGAATGCGGATGCTTTCAATATGCTTGCTGATGTCCATTCAATGTTTATTTACATTTATGAGACGTAGTTTGTATGGATGTGGAACCAAAAAGACTATTAGTTGCATAACCTTGGGCAAGTCACCAAACCTCTGCAAGCCTCAGTTTTTTCCTTTTTAAAATGGGCCTGTTTCCTCCTTTTTAAAGTGGACTTACAGGGGCTGCCTGGGTGGCTCAGTTGGTTAAGCATCTGCCTTTGGCTCAGGTCATGATCTTGGGTCCTGGGATAGAGCTCCTCATCGGGCTCCCTGCTCATCAAGGAGTCTGCTTCTCCCTCTCCCTGTGCCCCTCCCTTTGCTTGTGCTTGCTCACATGATCTCTCCCCCCCCCCTCCAAACAAATAAAATCTTTAAAAGAAAATGGACTTGCAGGTATGAACTGAGAAGTGAATAGGATAGGAACATCTTGATGCTCTGCAAATGTAAAGGTACATCAAGTCCCATTCTAGTCCAAAAAGAAACATCTGTGCAGATCAGGTCAATCGTGGTGCCTCCCTTAGCCATGTCTTCTCCTTGAACAGAAATGGCTATGCCTGAGCTCAGACAGTTGAGGAAGGAGTCCTGGGTGGGCCCCATGACCACACCTTTCCTGGCTATGATGGTATCTGGGGCAGGGGTAGAGCCCTGACCCAAGGCAGCCAATGCATCAAGTTCCCAATAGTCAATGGCCTAGCAAGAAATGTGCCTAAATGAGTGCACCAGGCTAACCAAATTCTCTTTATCTTTCTTGGAGATGCACCTTGACATATGGAAAGGGAGTCTGAGAGTTAATGAGGGAAGCTGACACAGAGCTATATGGAGAAGAATCAAGGTCTCTTGATGATGGGGTCCTGAAATTGCTGTTGAGGGGGTCATAAGAAAATTTGGTAGCTGGACTTGGAAGGATCTTTCCACTTCAGGCACTGGGAAGCCTGGCTATGCCTTGGTTCCACCTCCTCCCCCTTGAAAGCCTAGCTGGCTTTTCCCACATTCCAACTAGCTACATTCCCCTTTCTCTTTATTGCCCCTGCCTCCTTGCAGGGAACTGCCTCATCAATTAAAGTAATCTTGTGGCCAAGGAGTCCATCCTATTCCTAAATCCATTCGCAGAAAAGAAAAACAACATGCATTCAGAAGTTGTACTTGAACTGGATGAAGTATCCTTATTTTTTCTTTATTATCTTGAAAAGAATGGACCCTTATAGAATTAAGATTTCTAAGCTCCAGAAATAATGCAATAATGGAAATTGAGACTTCCAGGTCACGGACACTTGAGGCTGCTGGGGCACGCCATATTTTTTCACATGATTAGTGAGGCCTTACCAATACTGTGTCAACTGGGCCACCATGGCATCATGAGCAATTACCTACAGCCCATGGGGTTTTACCACCACTGTGCTCTACACAGTGCAGGTATGACTTGCAGGTATGAATTGTTCTTTAGTGAATATAAGGGTAAGCTGTGTTATTTTAAGAGAATGATCTTTTGAAAAAATCCTTGTGGACTGACTCTGCTACGTGAAAGCTCCCAATGTTTGTACTCTTAGATAAACAATCTTCTTCTAGAAATGGGCGCACCATTTTAGCACCTTCTCATGGGAATCAAATCGACACACCCTCTGCTGCCAGCAGATGACGGTTTTGGGTTTTCTGCTGACCAGACGGGCCTTTGGGAGTTGGTTTGCATGTCTCGGGGGTGGCAGAAGCCAGGATCTCTTTGGGTTGAGGAAAAAGGCCAACTACTGTTCCCAGGCCATATGCATAGCTTCAACATGGAGAGCCAATGAAAATCACTGCATAGGAAGGCTGGAGGGGTCTGAAGGTCACCTTGTTTGTGCTTCTTATTTTACAGATGGGGAAACTGAGGCCCAGAATGAAGAGGGACCTTCCCGGAGTCACAGAGTGAGATGACATACCCATTATCTCAAACAGTGGCCCACAGGAAAGGGTATTTCTGAAAGTGGCAACAGCAGGTGTGGTGAGGGAAGTGGCATGGGCTAAAGAGACCCTTAGATCTGGGTCCAAATCCCACATCTGTCACTTAGCAAGGGGTCGCCTTGGGAACGTCACAGCCTGCCTAAGACTCAGTTTCCATTTGGCTAAAATGGGGATATAATTCCTTCCTATTGAGGTTGTCACAAGGAATGAAAGTGATACCACAGGTTAATATACCTGGTACAGTATCTGGCTCATAAATAGGAGTTTCCACCTTCTAAAGGCCACAGTGTAGGTCATTTTCCAGCACACAGTTTAAGTTTAGTATTCTATTATGTATGCTTTTCCCTCTCTATTTTGCATAAAGGATAGTCCCTTATAATAAAACATTTTCAGTAAGACTATGTCCAATGGGCTCTGGAGCCACCAAGAAGCTAAGAGGAAGTTATAAATAGCTCCAGGCTCTGGAACAAAAGGAAGAAACTGGGTCTTAGTGGGCAGAGTGTGAAAAGCTCCTGCCCCCATCCTCCCTCCAGATGCAGATCTGGGCCCTCTCCTGATACATCCTGACAGCAAGCCTTCCCTCCTCAGCTGGGGCTTGGCTCCTAGCCCTTCGCTACACCTCTCTGAGGGATGGGATAGGCACTGGCTTTCTCTTTAACAGTCTGGCTAGAATCAAAGGAGCCAGAAGATTAGTGTGACAACATGCGCCAAGGCTGACATCTTTATGAAGGTCCTTTTCCATTCAGGGAGGCTCTGCTAGAAGCCAGCTGCACCCACCTGCTCTTTCCTCTTTTCAACAGACAGCTCAGAGAATCACAAGGGTTTATTATTATTACCTATGCACCCCGTACTGTCTGTTCATCACCAATGTTGCACCCCCTAACCGGAACCAGACTTCAGATGCAAGCAGTATTTAAGGGATTTTGGTTTGTGCTACCTTTTCCTTCCCTTTTGAACTCACATTTTGGAAAGCCCTTTGTTCAGAGCATATCTGGTCTTAAAATAGTTACAAAAACAACAACAAAAAAATTTAAAAAGCACGCAGCAAAACCCAACGGTTTCTTTACACAGCTGTCCTACATGATAAAGTTGGTCCTCCCACAGATGTAACACGCAACATATTCCCCATGCTACAGCTTTCAACACAGGCTGACAGCGGGAAAGGGGAGCTCTGGTTAATCGATACGTCATGCAAAATCAAGGTACCTGGAACTAGCAGCATGAAATAACCACCAGAAGGACCATGCTTCAGATCCTGGTTAAATGCCAACTGCTGGGCAAATATCATTAGGAGAAACTGGGCTTTAATAACAAGACTCTTGATGATTCACAAAAGAGGAGAAAAGAAAAAAGCAAAAATGTAAAGATATGTGTTCAAGGATATTGCTGCCGCTCGGTGTCCAGAGACAGAGAACTAGAAAAAACAACCTGTATGCCTATCAACAGAGTAATGGTTGAATAGGTTAGATTCTTGTGGACTGTTACACAGCTGTCAGAAATGTCTTGGAAACATGACCATAATACATTAAGGGAAAAAAGCTACTTGTAGAATAAAATATATATAGTACAACCACATTTTTTGTAAAAAACAAAAACAAAAAACAAACCCCCACTCCCCACCCCCCGCCAAAAAAAACCCCAGATCCCTTCATCTGTCTATACATGTTGTATAAACAAAGGAAAAAAAAAACCTACAGAGAGCTAAACTGTTTGCATTCACTATCTGGGCAGGTTTAGGATTGGAGGTGGGTGGTGGGATGGGGATGGGTACTACTGATTTCTTCCCCCTAAAAAGGTATGGAGCAGGAGGTTTATAATCAGGAGTGAATGGGGTCCTATTCTATTTAACACGGTTCCTCCACTGAGCTGCTCTGCTGGTCTTACCACCATGGAGGCCATCTTAATGAAGGGAGAGAAGTGACCATCACCTTAACTCAGAGTCTCATTCTCTTTTTTCTTAAACCCTTTCAAGGCCAACACCACTTAGAGATAAAACCCATCTCTGTAACTAATTTTACTGTTACCTCTCTGCTCCTAGATAAGCATGGTAAGAAATGCAAACTAAGTTGTCTACTGGTTGTGTCTATTTATACTTATCTCGCCAATCCTGCTTGCCATGCCTGGTCCAAGAACCATCATGCACAAGGGATTAGAATTTAAAAAGCTCTTTCTTCTCTGTGAGGAATGGGTCTCAGTCTGTGTGTGAGGCAGCAGAAAGAGCATATGCTTGGATTTAGGTTTGAGTCTTCTCTGCTGGCTGAGATCATCTGAGGCTCAGTTCGTGCATCTGTAAAATGGAGCTAGTGATCCCCATTAGATACAAACAATTTCAGAGAGGCTAGAATCACAAAGGGTTGCAATAGTGTTTTTGTAAACAAGAAGATGGTGTTCAAACATAAAGCGAAAAAAAATCACGCAAAACCTCAAAGTGGGAAGAAGTAAAAGGAGGCTGGTAAAGTGTTCAGCTCCATGCTTGGCACAGAAGCACTTGATAAATGGGAGACATTCTTATCATTCATGGAGAACACAGCATCCATTTCTAGAAGTAGAGGACTCAGAAAATGCATTGGAAAAAAAAAAAAAGAAAATGCATTGGTCTGCAGAAATGATAAAAGAATAGAAACCACACATCAGCTCATGTGGATGTCGAGTGGTTTTTGCCTAGCATAAATTGTAGGGGATACATGCCCATTTGATTTTTTAGTTGACAGGCAGCCATTTTTGCTTACAAGCTATTTATCTCTGTAATTTCAACCCAAGGGTTGAATTCACTGAAGTCTGTTTTTACAATTATAGGAAAGAAGTCAGTTTGAGAGATTTTATTGGCTGCCATTTTATTTTAAGGCTTATGAGCAACTTTAAATCCCAATATTAGGTCCGGTAGATCAATAACTATTGTCTTGAAAGAAACAAAGAAAGGAGTCATTTAATTTCAGAGGAGAACTGATTTAAGCCTCCTGAAAAATCAGTGATGCTCCAAAGGAACCTGGACTTTTTTCTTTCTCAGTTCACAAATCACCACACAACCCTTCCTTCCACCTTCCTGCCCCTACTAACAACAGCCTTGCTACCCACCTGCCAAACCAGGGAGTCCTCATCCCTCCCAGACTGAGCATCTTGGGGGTGCTAATCTCATACTGAAGTTCTCCATTACAAAGTGTCAGCCGAGCTTACTCCAGCACACAAATCATGATAAAAAGGATAAAAACTGTAAAAATACACACTAAATATGTCTTCCAAGCCTGTCACTGCTCTACGGAGGTCTGACAAACCTCTCAGCACTGGGGCAGGTGGGACAGGGGTGAATGCAGACTCCAGTCATTCATTCCCATTACAGAGGGTAGGAGGAGGTGTGCACGGCCTCTGCTATGACCTACACACATGGCACACAAACTCCATCATCCCACACACCACAACACGGCAGACCACAGCTGATCTTGGATCATTTTTAGATTTACTATCCATTATGCTTCAGGCATTTCTTGCTATTCAAGGAAAGCAAGTTAATTAAAACCACAATAAAAACAGAGCAACTCAGAAAAGGATCCCGTCACCATTTTTCACAACATAAATGGCATCATTTACTAAGCTGCCTACTAGACCTCATCATTTGGATGTTTAATGATGTCTTAAACTTGACAGAAATAAACTTCATTTTCCCCAAATCTGCTCTTCTCAAAACCTTTGTTTCTGTAAATGGCAACTCCATCTTCCCAGTTGCTCTAGCCAAAAACCTTGGCATTATCTCGATCTCTTCTCTTCTTATACCCATATTGTCTGTAAGCAAATCCTGTCATCTCCACCTTCAAAGTATATCTAGAATGGAGCCACTGCTTCTCTGCCATGTCCCTGTCACCGTGGTCTGAGTCACTGTCGCTCTTCTCTGCCTGGCTGCAATAAACTCCGAATTGGTTTCCCTGCTTCCACCATTGGCCGCCTACAGCCTGTTCTCAACATAGCAACTGAAGTATTCCTCAGAAAATGAAAATCAGATTATGTCACTTTCTGCTCAAAACTCCCAGGACTTCCCATCTCACCCCCTTTGGTAAGAGCCAAAGGCTCATGTGGCCCTGACATCTCTCCAGCCTTGCTTCTCATCACTTTCCCCTTGGTTCACTGGGCTCCAAGGGCAAGCATGATGGCCCCAGGGCATTTGCATTTGTTTCCTTGTTTCTTCTGCCTGAAGAGTTCTTCCTCCAGTTTCCTACTCTGCTAGACCCCCTTCATTTCTTGGTATCTCTGTTCATATGTCATCTTTATTAGAGAGGCCTCTCCCTATCACTGAAATAAAATCTATCCCATTTCCATCACTTTCCCTACCCCTTACTTTGCCTCTATGTTTCTTATATCCATTTATCACCATCTGAAACAGTAATACATTTATTTGTTTATGACTTCCTCTACACAGTAGAATGTAAGCTCCAGGGAAAAAGGAAATTTTGCTTATTTTGTTCATTGCTGTTTCCCCAGGGACTAGTCCATACAATAAGCACACGTAGTAGACTCATGATAAATATTTGTTGAATGAATGAATGATTTGCAGAGACAGTTTCCAGTGACTAATAAGCTTGAGATCTCTTTAAGGCAAGGACTGACACTTGACCATTTTAATATAAATGAGTGGTGCTAGCTCTGTTTTTGGTGGGCTACAGATAGCGGGTGGGGGAGCGGGAAGGAAGCCCTTAATACATCCACAGTTACTTTAGATTAAGTTCCTGACTTAGCCCTGGGTACATCCATAGCTGGCCATGCAGGGCAGGAGCCCAAGAACACAGGCAGCAGCTCTGTCAACAGCTTCCGTTAGCTTCCAGGATCCCCAACACCAATGCATAGCTGGCAATGCCTTCTGCGTCAGGAAAGCTCGATTGTTATATCCCTTGGTCTTTCTTACTCAGGTTTACATAACCATTTGAGAAGATTCTGCTTCTGTTTCTGGGGATATTTATAAACATCAGGCTTTCCTGGTTCTCAGGCCCTCAGCATCACCAAGGCCACATTAACATCCCTGAATAGGACCTCAGTGCTGCCAGTTCTTATGGGTCATGGAGCCATTTCCTCTCAGACATCTTCCTCCTCTTGATTCCTCACTCTTTTATCTGGGTGTTTTGGATACTGCAATGGTTGGCAAATGACCACAACAAATCCATTTCCAATTGGACTCTAGATAGAACTCTAACCAGGGTTTACCTGTGTGACTTTGGCCACAAGTCATTCTCCCTCCCCCAGTTTGATTCTCCTATTTGCTGATCTGGAAAAAAGTGAGTAATGATGATGATAATAATACCACCTGTCCAACCTGTTCATGAGGTCTGTAATGTGATTTTCCTGCAATGTCTTTGTCTTGTTTTTGTATCAGGGTAATGCTGAGTTCACAATGAAGTGGAAAGTACTCCACTCTCTTTAATTTTTTGGAAGAGTTTAGGTAGAGTTTGTATTCTTTCTTTTCTTTCTTTCCTTTCTTTCTTTTCTTTCTTTCTTTCTTTCTTTCTTTCTTTCTTTCTTTCTTTCTTTCTTTCTTTCTTTCTTTCTTTCCTTTCTTTCTTTTCTTCTATTTTTTTTTTTTAAAGAATTCACCAGTGAACCCATCTGGACCCAGAGTTTTCTTTGTGGGGAGGTTCTTAACTATAGTATCAATATCATTAATAGATACAAGACTATTTTGGATCATTTCTTTTTGAGTGGGCTTTGGCAGTTTGTGCCTTTCCAGGAATTTATTATTTCATCTATATTGCTGAATTTACAGGCATAAAGTTGTTCAGAATATTCATTATTCTCTTAATAGTTATAGGAGCTATATCGTTATATTGCCTCTCTCGTTCCTGGTATTGGTAATTTGTGTCTTCTCTCTTTTTCTGCATATCAGTCTAGTTAGATGTTAATCTATTTAAATTGACCATCTTAAAGAGTCAGCTTTTGGTTTCATTGATTTTTCTATATTGTTTTTCTATTTTCTACTTTATTGATCTCTGCTTTGATCTTTTTTATTCCCTTTCTTCTGCTTATTTTGGATTAACCTGCACTTATTTTTCTAATATCTTAAAGCAGAAGCTGATGTCATCAATTTGAGACCATTTTTCTTCTCTAATATAACCACTGAATGCTACAAATTTCCCCTTAAGTACTCCTCTAGTGACATCCCACAAATTCTGATATGCTGTTTTCATTACCATTAAGTTCAAAATAGTTTCTAATTTTCCTTTTGGTTTCTTCTTTGACCCATCTGTTATTCATAACATGAATTACATAGTTTCCAAACATTTGGAAATTTTAAGAGACTATTCTGTTACTGGTTTCTAAATTTAATTCCACTCTATGGTCAGAAAACATGTTTTGTATCACTTGAATCCTTTTAAATTTATGAAGACTTGTTTTCTAACCCAGAATATGATCTATCTTCATAAACCTTCTGTATATACTTGAAAAGAAATGTACATTCTGTTAATATTGGGTAGAGCATTCTATAAATGTCAGTTAGTCATGCTGGTGGATAACACTGTTCAAAGTCTACTATATCCTTGCTGATTTTCTGTCTAATTGTTCTATCAATTTTTGAGAGAAAAGTGTTGAAATCTCATAGTTGTGGCTATGTCTATTTTTCTTTGCACTTCCATCAGTTTTTGCATCAGGTATTTTTAAGTTCTCTTATGAGATACATAAACATTTAGGGTTGCTTTGTTTTCTTGATGAAGGACCTCTTTATTAAATTATGAAACCATCTTCTTTATCCCAGATATTCTTTGCTCTGAATTCTGCTTTAACTGATATTCATATAGCCACCAAAGTTTTCTTTTGATTAATGCTGGCATTACAGATCTTTCCTATCTTTTCTTTCACTTTTATTTGTATCTTTTTATTTAAGCTGTGTTTCTTGCAGCCAGCATGTAGTTGAATCTTGCTGTCTTATCTAATTGGACATTCTCTGGCTGTTTCAGTTATAATTAGTGTATTTACTTTTTTTTTTTTTTTTAGTGTATTTACTTTTAATGTGATTCTTGGTATGATTAAAGTCCATCATCTTGGTATTTGCTATTTCTTTTTTTCTGATCTCAGTTCCCTTTTCTCTCTTTTTTCTGCATTCTTCTGGATTAACTGAATACTTTTCATTACTCCATTTTATCTTCCTTGTTGGCTTATTAGCTATAACTCTTTGTTTTGCTATTTTAGTGTTCATTTCTATGATTTATAGGATACATTTTAAAGTTGTAACAGTATACCTTTAAAGGATATTGTATCACTTCACAAGTAGTATGAGAGTCAAAGAGTAGTATATTGTCATTTCTCTTCTCTGATATTTCTGTTGGCATACATTTTCCTTTCACATAAGTTTAAACCCAACAATATGTTGTTTTTATTTCTGGTTACATGTCAGATACCTTTTAAAAAGATTTAAACAATAAATCATGTAAACAAGAAATAATGTAGGGAATGGGGTTAAGAGAGGTAAGAAATAGTGTATATTTACTCCCATAGTTACTATTTCCAGTGATCTTCATTCTTTGTAAATGAAATCCCTATTTCTATCTGTTACCATATTCTTTTTCCTAAAGGACTTCCTTTAATATTTCTTATAGTACATAATTGCTGTGATAAATTCTTTCAGCTTTTTTTGTGTCTAAGTCTCTATTTTGCCTTTACTTTTGAAAGATATTTTTACTGGGTGTAAAATTCTAGATTGACAGAGTTTTTACTTTTAGTACCTTAAAGATGTTGTTAGACCATGCTCTTGCCTCTAACATTTCCAGTGAGAATTCTGTCCTCCTTGTCTTTGGTCCTCTGTATAAAATGTTTTATTTCTCTACTTATTTTGTTTTTAATTTTATTTATTTATTCATGAGAGACACAGAGAGAAAGGCAGAGACACAGGCAGAGGGAGAAGCAGGCTCCATGCAGGGAGCCCGACGTGGGACTCGATCCCGTAGTTCCATGGCAGACGCTCAACCACTGAGCCACCCAGGAGTCCCTTCTCTACTCACTTTAAAACTTTGTCTTCATCACTGGTTTGTAGTAATTTGATTATGATACACAGTGGTGTCATTTTGGTCATGTTTCTTGGATTGGGTTTCATTGAGTTTCTTGGATCTGTGGTCTTATAGTTAGTTTGTCACTCGGAAAACTTTTGGCCAATGTTTTTGTCCTCCCATTCATGGACTCCAATTACCTGGATATGTGACTGCTAAACATTATCCCATAGTACATTAATGCTCTTTTAATTTTGAAAAATTCTTTTTCTGTATTTTACTTTGGAGTAGTTTCTTTTCCTACTCTTCAGTTTCACTCCCTCCCCGCCGCAGTATCTAAGCTGCCATTCATCCCCTACACTATTTTTCACTGTAGGCATTGTTAGTTTCATTTCTAGAAGTTCAGTTTGGGCTTCTTTATATCTTCCATGTATCTACTTAATTTTTGAAACATATGGAATACAGTTATAAACTGTTTTAGTGTCCTCTGCTAATTCTAAAATCTTTGTCAACTCTAGATTTATTTTGATTAGTATTTTTCTCATTATGGGCCATATTTCATGCCTTCTTGGCATGCCTGATAATCTTTCTCTGGGTTTTACCTTGGTCCACACTGAATCTTTGTCTATAATCCCAAGCTTTGTTCTGGAATGCAGTTAAGTTACTTGGAAAAAGTTTGACCTTTCTGGGTCATAATTTATTATTTTATAGACTAGTCCAGACCACTGTTCAGTCTAGGACTAATTATTAGTTTTCATGAGGTAAAATTCTTTTAAGCGCTCTATATAATTTTCCAGAAGTTATGAGTTATAAGGTTTCTCAGTCTGAATGGAAGAGAGTCTCAGCCCTGTGTGAGAGCTAAGCAGTGTTCCCTCTAGTCCTTTTGGGTGATCCCTTTCTCAGTCTTGGGAAGCTTCTGCACAGGCAAGTACTCATCAGAAATCTGCTGAATGGTCAAGGGAACCATCTGCAGATCCCCTCAGCTCACTCTCTGCATAGCTCTCTCCTGTCTAGGACTTTGTCCTGTGAACTCTGGCCTCTTTGGTCTCCCTGGACTCTCACTCCCTCTCTTCAGTTCAGGAAGTCCTCCGGGCTCCATCTGGGTTCCCCTCCCTACACTATGGTCTGGAAACTCTCTAGAGACAAAAGTTCAAAAGTTGGGGAACTTGTAGGACTTATTTCATTTATTTCCCATCTCTTAAGGATTACTGCCTATCACTAACTGATGACCAATGTCTTATAAACCATTGCCTCACAGTTTGTCGTTTGTTGTTATTTCAGGCAGGAGGATGTCTGTTACTCTGTCTTGGTTCCCAAATAGCATTTTTGTATGTCTGGGTGTACATTCATCTTCGGAGCACTATTATTATCATTACAACTAGTGCTATAAGTGTGGTTGATTTAAACTTGTGTTGATAAGTTGTCTTTCTTTCCAGAGTATATATTTAATAAATGTCTGTCAAAATGAATAGGCTCTAATTGCCTCCCTTGTTGCTTCTGTAACCTGTTAGAGATGTTGAAGCGATCAACAGAATACTGTCCTATTACAACACCATGAACTTCTCTAAGTTCTTTTGAGGAAATTCAAAACATATCATAAATCAACAGAGTTAATTTAACAAAAAGCAACAAGCAAAAAGAAACAAAAGAAGCACAGAACCAGGAATCTAGTAGGTTTGGGCCTCTTATTGCAACAAAGATACCACTTGGGTCCATTTGTTACTGAAAGCAAAACCAATGGGCTGGGGGAAGGAGGCCAGGATCGTATAGAGTTTTCATTCCTACCATGAATGGTCTTTGACTGCTTTCAGTTCCACCATGGATAATCTTTGCACGGGAGAAAATGACAATTTTCTCAGAGAACTTTGCATAGAACCTTCAGACCCCAGGCACTTCAGTAGTTGGAGCTGTTGCCATCAGCTCTGTGCCCTGGAGGGGCCTCCATGTATAGTTACTGAGACCTCACACCTCCCTGGGAGCAGGGAAAGCAGGCCAGCACCCCAAGCAGTCTCTGCTCCTACTCCATGGGCAGGTGGTGCAGAGGGTAGGTTCCCTCAGAGCCTCCCATATGCAAGCCCAGCAAGTCAGGCTGAACTGACTGGTTTCCATTCTCTGTGGCTCTATGGCCCCTGGTGCAGCTTCTGGGGAAAGTAAAAGCAGCTGGCACACACAGCCCCTCAATCCTGTTCTTGGCATGCCATTGCCAAAATTCAGTTGAAGAAGTAAAAAGCAAACATCACCTCAGCTCCTGCTAGAGAAGTCGTTTCAGCTCAAAGAAACCAGAGGGAGAGAATGTCTCCACAGCTCTAATTTCCTCACACATTTCTGCTGTCTGCAGGAAGATCCACTAACCGCCCCCCACCCCCACCCCACCCCCTAGCCCAGGGAAAAAATAAAGCTCTTCAAGACATCTGTCAACTCATTTCTAGAAAGTGAGCTTCCACACTGGGAATTCTAAAAAGTGTGTGTTGGTAGAGGGAGGGCAGGGAGTGTCAAGAGCACTGGATTTAGTGACATCCTTCATGGTGACTTGAATGCTAGCTGGGTAGGGTGACAATAGAGTCTGAGGCGTCCTTAGGCTCAATTCACACCCACCTAGAACAGTGGTTCCTCACCTTACTGATGCCCTGGACCCCTCTCCCAGGCTGGTGAAGCCTATGGTCACTTCTCAGGGCAGCATTTATAATGCATAAAATAAGAGACCAGATTATAAAGGAAATCAATTGGACTAAGATATAGTTATAAAAATAATGAAAAAAAGTTTGAAATATAGTAATAAAAGTGTTTCCTTCTGAACATATTAAATAATATACTCTAGTGGGAGTTCTAATTTTTTTTTTTTATTTATTTATGATAGTCACACAGAGAGAGAGAGAGAGAGAGAGAGAGGGGCAGAGACACAGGCAGAGGGAGAAGCAGGATCCATGCACCGGGAGTCTGATGTGGGATTCGATCCCGGGTCTCCAGGATCACACCCTGGGCCAAAGGCAGGTGCCAAACTGCTGCGCCACCCGGGGATCCCCTCTAGTGGCTGTTCTAAAACTACCTTTACTTCAAAGCAGTGACGAGTATTCATGACATTTCTAGATATTCATAAAGTGATGTAAAAGTAAATGATTTCTTTTGGTGACAACATCATGGGCTTTGTTGCCTACAGTTATAATGCAAAGGAATACCACATTTCAGTTAAAGGTTAATGAAAAGAAAAATGCAGTGTTTCACCTCATTCAGGTTTATAGACCCTCCTGAGTTCTACCCACAGACCTCTCTGTGGGCCCCAGGACTCCTAGATTAAGAAGACTTTTTAAAAAATATTTTATTTATTTATTCATGAGAGACACATACAGAGAGAGAGAGAGAGGCAGAGACACAGGCAGAGAGAGAGAAGCAGGCTCCATGCAGGGACTGCATGTGGGACTCGATCCCAGGACCCCAGGATCATGCCCTTGGCTGAAGGCAGGCACTAAACCACTGAGCCACATAGGCATTCCCAAGACTTTTTTTTTCCTGAGCTGTTGGGAAAGAGTGGTGCAATGGTGACAAAGGTGCCAAGCTTCAAGTGGGGACCTCTAACCAGCTGGGAGACTCACTTTTAATCTTACAGTAAGCCAGAGATTGTGTACCCCATGCCTACTCCTCTACCTTTAGGATCTCCCCAAAAAGGCTGGGGATGCTGGGTGAAGGGTCCTCCGGAGTTCCAAGTACTCTGCGTCTACTCTTACTACTGGTCTTCTCATCTCTGGTGTAAGAACCTGCTTAGCCCATCTGTCCCCACCTCTTGCACAAGGGAGCAATAATGGCTCATTGACCATGGTATTCCTGGCATCAAGCATAAGGCTTAGCACTGAGAAGACCATTCCTATATAATTACTGACCGGACAGATGAATGGACAGATGAATGGACAGATGAAAGTTGTGACCACACCTAGCTTCTCTCTAATTATAAACATATTCTTTATTTCACACCAGTAGTTTCTCTACCCTGGTTATGTAAGTGAGAGTCGCTTTACGAGGTTTTAGAAAATACTGAGGCCCTGGATGCACCCCAGAGACTCAGATTCTAGTGGTCTGGGGTGGGGCCCTGGCCTCTGTATGTTTATAAAACCACCCCAGGTACAACTAGAGTTGAGACCCCACAGTAGCACAGAATAGCAGCCGAGGTGAGAGTGCAGTGCTCTCTGATAAACTTATTTTCTAGAGCTAGCAAGATGAAATTAGTGCGGAATTCTGAACTCTGCAAGGGGCTAAACACATAAATTGAGTTTCTGACCCTCAGAGTCAGGTCACAGTTCTGAATCCAGCAACATCAGTAATATCTGAACTATATTCTCAGTTGAAAAATCTGGGGCTTGACAGTGAAGACCACGAAACAAACTGCAAACACGAGGGACAAGCATTCTGAGGCCCCACGCTCCCTCCTCTCATGGCAAGAAGTCCTTATGAACAGGGCCCATCCTGGATAAACAGCACGCTTTCTGGGAGACAGATTCCTAGCTGTGTGGGTTCCTTACCTACAAAGTAGAGAGGATAATCATAAGGCCAATCTAAACATACTGTTGTGGGAACTGAAAGATGGAATGGGGCAGGAAGCATTTTGTCAGTAGCCCAAACGTGCTACCAAGATTAATTCTTTAGTATTGGCATGCCTTGTTTTACGGTCACTTCGCTGTACTGGGTTTTGTAGATACTGTGTTTTTTAAAAGTAAAAGTTTGTGGCAAACCCATGTTGGGCAAGTCTGTTGGGGCTATTTTTCCAACAGTATTTGCTCACTTTGCATGTGTGTGTCTGTGTGTGTGATATATCGGTAATTCTCACAATATTTCAAACTTCCTCATTATCATTATTATATTTGAATTGCTGCAATCTCATGATAAAACTTTAATGGATGTGGAGCTGCTTCTTATGGGTGAGCAAAAAAGGTAGTTTCTTAAGATGGAAACTACTGGGGAAGACACCGTGAACATTGTTGAAATGACAACAAAGCATTTAGAATATTACATAGACTGAGTTGATAAAGCATGGCAGGGCTTGAGAGGATTGATTTTTGATTTTGAAAGAAGTTCTCTTGTGGGTAAATGCTATCAAACAGCATCATATGCTATAGAGAAATCTTTCTTGAAAGGAAGAGTTGATTGATGCAGCAAACTTCATTGTTGTTTTATTTTAGGAAATTGGCACAGCCACCCTGGCCTTCAGTAACTGCCACTCTGATCAGTCAGCAGACACCACCGACAAAAAGATTACAACTTACTGAAAGCTCAGATGGTGGTTAGCATCTTTTAGCAATAAAGTGTTTTTAAATTAAGGTACGTATGTTGTTTTTTAGATATAATGCTATTGCACACATAACAGACAAAAGTATAGTGTAAATGTAACTTTCATATACATAGGGAAACCAAAAAATTCATCTGACTCACTTTATTATGCAGTGTTCCGGAACAGAACCTGCAATATCTCTGAGGTATGCCTGTACTGCATTCTACCAATTGAGTTCTAGGTGGAAAGACCTTATGGATCACGGATACTAGGTCAGACTCCTTGCATTCAGGTTCTTGCTCAACTCACCAGCTGTGCCATCCCATGCAAATTATCTAACCTTCTCACACCTCGATTCCTGATCCGCAAATGATGGTAATAAAAGTACGTACCTCAGTGGGTTTTTGGAAAGTCTGGCTGAGTAAGGTAGGCACCTAAAGTACCTAGAACGTCTTCTAAAACTTAAGCTTTGCATCAGAATCACCTGTAGGGCTTGTTAAAACACTGATTGCTGGGCCCCTCCCAAAGGCTTTTGATGCAGAAGAATGAGGCTGGGAACTGAGAATTTGCATGTCTAACATGATGCAGTAGAACAAGGCTGGGAACTGAGAATTTGCATGTCTAACACACTCCTAGGTACCCATGGCATTGCTGGCTTGGAAACCACACTTTGAGAACCACTGGCAGAGAACCATGCCTGGCATACAGTAAGCACCTACTAAGTGTTAGATGCTATTATCTTTTCCTGGGCTCTACTTTCTTAACCTCTGAGCAAAACACTCATTGCTCCAGTGACCCTTGGTACTGCCTTCCTGTAGAAGCTATTTTGAATTCTACTTGTGGAGGTTCCCAAAGGGTAGACCCAAGATAAGTTGCAACAGCACCATGCGGGAGCTTACTTATAATTCAGGTTCTTGGGTCCCAACTCAGATCTACTGAATGGGGATTTATAGGGGTGAGGCACAATATCCTGGGCTCTAATATTCCTCTGGCTGACGCTCCTGCATA
The DNA here is from genome assembly GCF_053574225.1 of Canis aureus. Lineage (NCBI taxonomy): Eukaryota > Metazoa > Chordata > Mammalia > Carnivora > Canidae > Canis > Canis aureus. The sequence goes on from NC_135614.1 coordinate 57,232,844, forward strand.
CGGATTTGAAGACTCCTGCTCTGCTAGAAAATCAACACAACCACCACAACAAGCCTACTGAAAACGGCTAGGGAGGCAGGACAGCTTAAGGTCCAGAGTACAGGTTCTGGTTGAGCTGGAGACCTGGCTCAGCTTCTTTGCCACCTTAGGGCCATAAGTTATGATGTTCATTTCAGTCTCAGTTTCCCCAGCTGTAAAATGGGCACCATTATAGGATCTACCTCACAGGAACCTCAGGTGATGCCAACAAAGTACCTACATATGACAGCCATGCAGAGAATGTTGGCTGCCACTCTAACCTTCTTCCTCACTGCTATGATGTGTCCTGGCTCAGTCACTTGAGACAGCTTATAAAAAAAGACATAAATACATAGGTGCATAGGATGGCTAAAATAAAGCTGCTTTTAAGCAAAGGAAATAAATATGTATCACACAGAAAGTGGGGAGCATGGAGTTGAAACTGTCGCTGCAGCTGTCTGAATATGAGATTTGAATGTTCCCATAGGCCAGAGCAGAGGGAAAACACAGCGGTCCCACAGTTCCCACTGCCTGAAAAGAGGAAGGAGGCCAGCTCTTTCTTATCCCTCTGCCACCCCACCTCCAAATCTAGGAGAATCCGGTCAATAAACCTCTGCACCAAGGCCCTGTGTTCCAAGGAGGTACAGCCACTTTATGTACCTGCTTCTTTAATTAATTCTCATCAAGAGCCACATGCAAAATCCTTAGATCCAGAAGATGAGAGATGTCACACTCACTTTGGGTGCCGGATATCAGGGAGTGAGCGATTCAGGGAGATTTTATCACTGACGTAAATGTTAAATCCATTTTCTCGGTACGCCTGATCCACTCTCTCAGCGTCGGTCATGGGGTAAGGTCTGCCTTGTTCTCCATTTCCTAGGAGCAAAGAGCAAAGTCAACGTTGCTAACTGAATGGAGTGGGGGAAGAAGGATGAAAGATATGATTAAACCACAGAGGTGAAACTTTATACTTGGATACAGAGTGGGCCTCCAGATTTTGTGGGGGGAGTATAAAGATGGGCAAGGAATGAGCATTTATTCAGCCATGGCCATTCTATGCACTTTACAGGCCTGTTCTCACGTAATTCCCACAGCAAGCCATCAGGGTGGACATGTGAAACTTCATTCTATGGATGTAGGCTCCAAAGTCCATACTTCCCCTGCTCTTCCAGGGGCCCCAAACATCCCTGACCATGGCATCCTATTACCTGGACAGAAGGCCTGCATGGGAGTTGACCAACCTTGGGCCAGTTACCCCAACTCTCTAAATTGCTGCTTGTTCCATCTGGTTCCCACAACCCATTGAGAAAGTCAAATGTGAAGTTGCATACATGACAGAATTTATAAACAGTATTATGATCACTCTCTAGGCAGGACAAACTTCATATGCAAATAAAAATGTTCCAAATGCTAAAAGATGCTTTGATCTTTTAAGTCAGCAGACAGTTAAGATCTGCCTAGCCTAAGCCACGATTGCCTGAAAAGTGTTGCTTTGAGGCAAGGATTTGGGTGGATAAAGTGCTAGCTGTCCTTTACTCTGCACAATCCCTCTGGGGAAAGTATCCCTGATGCACCTAGCAGTTATTCTCTGGGTTCCCAGGGTGCAGGTGATGAGCAGGAATGTCCACACCAACCCCTGCAATAATAGCTCAATAATCTGCAACTGGTGAGAGTCTTGAAGAAATGGCCATAAAATCAATTCATTAAAAATCACCTCATCTTCTGGAGCTCATGGTCTGAGCAACACCCCTATTTGCTTTGCAAAGTAAATGTTGACAACATCAGCTTGATGGGAAGGTACAAGCCGACAGGTGCGGCCAAGGGCTGTGCCTACTTCCACACAGCCAGATGACAGAGAGGACGCCACCATCTGTAACTCGGAAGGCTCCACCGTAAGATGCTGCTGGCTCGTGCCCAGGATGGATGCCGCAAGGGACACAAATTGCAGCCAACAGAAAAAGGAGAGCCAGAAGCATCTGCTTGGGGAGGGAAGTTTCTGGAAGGCAGTACAGAGGAGTGACTCAGTTCAGGCCCTAGAGTCTGGCAGGGTACAGCTTGAAGCCCAAACCTGCTACTCACAGTTCTGTCATCCTGGGCATGCCATTTGCCTTTTTATGATAGGGCTTTGCCCTTTGTATTAATTGGGATAAGAAGATTCAATGTAATGATTAAGGAGCAAAGGCAGGGCAAGATGCCTGGCACAGAGTTAGCACTCATCACAAGCTGGTTCTTATTATTCTTAATAATGTCTCCATTGCTTACTCTTTTTCTTGCTAGTTAGGCCCCTGTTCTGATAATTCTGGTAGGATAACTGGCAAATCAGCTCTTTTCAAATGTTTCATTTTTCAGTTTAAGCAGCACCCACCCCTACTTCATTTTCAATCACTGGTCTACAGAAAAAGCACTGCCATGCTTTAGATTTCCAAGACCACTGGTTATTATATCATCTCTATTTAGAGGCTTGTTGTAGTCTGTTTTTTTCATAATGTAATCTAAAAAAGAAATCAATAGTGGTGGGTGCCTTTAACTGAGATAAAAACAAGTCGTATTCCAATTCTTATATATCTATGGTGCTTTTGAGTATTGTAAAGTTGTTTCCTTCCCATCACCGTACTTGTCACCTTCACAACAACACCCCAAGGTTCTTCTAGCAGGAAGTATGAGCCCCACTGATTGATGGGGAAACCAAGGCTCTGGGAACATGGGATTTATCTGATGGTCACGTGATTGGTCAGTGGTGTCAGAGCTGCCCTCCTGCAGAGTCCAGGCTCTCTAGAGATAACTTTCCACATAATTTCTTTCTTTTCTTTTCTTTTCTTTTTTCTTTTCTTTTCTATTCTTTTCTTTCTTTCTTTTTTTAATTTTTATTTATTTATGATAGTCACAGAGAGAGAGAGAGAGAGAGGCAGAGACATAGGCAGAGGGAGAAGCAGGCTCCAGGCACCGGGAGCCCAATGTGGGATTCGATCCCGGGTCTTCAGGATCGCGCCCTGGGCCAAAGGCAGGCGCTAAACCGCTGCGCCACCCAGGGATCCCTCTTTCTTTCTTTTAAAGATTTTATTTATTTATTCATTAGAGACACAGAGAGGCAGAGACACAGGCAGAGGGAGAAGCAGGCTCCCTGTGAGGAGCCTGAAGTGGTACTCGATCCCAGGACCCGGAGATCCTGACCTGAGCTGAGCAGATGCTTAACCGCTGAGCCATCCAGGCAAACCTCCACATAATTTCTATATAGCCTACTCCTTCCCAGCCCTTCCCAATTCCCCAGTGCAACAGAAACTGCTCCAAAGGCTAATTAGCCAAAGAAAACTTTAGCTGAAGTCTGCTAAGTCCATTCAACCTTGCGGCTACAGAGCTGGAGAGGGACTGGCTCTGTCCCCCAGACCTGGATTCAAGTCCCAAGCCTGTCCTTTTCTCACTGTGTGATTGTGGGCAGTTTACCCCACATCTCTGAGCTATAGGTTCCTTCTTGTCAAATGGACCACAAAGGGTGACTTGGGGTTTCACCAAGAAAATGTGCAAAGTAGGGGCAGTCCGGTGGCTCAGCGGTTTAGCGCCGCCTTCAGTCCAGGGCCTGATGCTGGGGACCTGGGATCAAGTCCCACATCGGGCTCCCTGCAAGGAGCCTGCTTCTCCCTCTGCCTGTGTCTCTGCCTCTCTCTCTCTCTCTCTCTCTCTCTGTGTGTCTCTCATAAATAAATAAAATCTTTAAAAAAAAAAAAAAGAAAGAAAATGTGCAAAGTGTAGAGGATAAGCCTCTCTCACTGCAGGTGTTTAATAAATGTTGGCTCTTATCATGACAGCACTGCCTTTTAGTGGTAAAATATCTCATTAGGCGGGGAGACATCATCTATCACCCAATAAAGGTGGTGAGGACAATTCCTAAAGGCAGTGGATCTGGTGATGTGAGTGGATAAAGGGGTCAACTAACAGGTGAAGAGGGAGACTCCCAGGAAGCAGAGGAAGGGATGATGGCAAATGGAGAAGAATGGAGAAGGAGTCAACACAAGGTCCGGACATACCTGCTAAACATGCACACACACACACACACACACACACACACATACACGCACACCTATGTACATGCCAGCGCATGACACTGCTCTCCATACCTACGCGCTGGGCGTCCCTCCTGATGGCTTCTTTGTCATGCCAATCCTTCAGCTTCTGCCCATCTCCCACGAAAAGTATCTTCTTCTGCTGATTGTGTGAGCCCTTAAAAAAAGAGATAAAAACAGTGAAAAAGGAAGAAACAGGAAATAAATTTAATAACAAAAACCCAGAAATGGCACTATTTATGGGAGCTTTTGGTAATGATTGATGGTCTGTCATCAGCTGTTCATTTATGAATCCCCTCAATATACCTTTGTTGGTGCTGCCACATGCCAGTCAGGTGAGCAAAGGTCAGAGGGGTGACAGGTACACAGTGTACGCCCTCCTGGAACTCAGAAAGCAGCAGGAGAGAAACAGATGGACAGACATTTCTTCCCCCCGCCCAGGGAGAAAGCAGTAAGTGAGCTCCATCCGACAGAAATATGCGAGCCACAAACATGAGCCACATGTGTAACTTTAAATTTCCCAGAATTCATACTAAAAAAAATATATGAAAAACAGATGAATCAGATTTGATACTATATTTTACTTAACCCAATACATTCTAAAATAACATCATTTCAATATACAGTGTAAAAAAAATTACTGAGCTGTTTTATTCTTTTTGTTTTTTTTGTTTTTTTTTTTCTTTGTACTAAGCCTTTGAAATCCTGTGTGTACTTTACAGTTCTATTCATCTCAATTCAGACCCTTCCAGGTGGCTCATGGCTGCATACTGGGCAGGGCAGTTGAGTGAACCTCAAACCAGAGGCCTGGAGAAAAGGCTGTAGGAATTGACCTCCACCTGGGAGAACTAGGGAAAATTTCACAGACATGAGGGTATTTAGGCTGAGCTTCAGGGGAGCAGAAACAAGTGGCAGGGCATTGACTATTTCCAGGTGCCGTGGAGTGGTACAGGGCTGGGCTGGGCCTGAGGACCTTGGAGCACAGGAGCAGAAGTCAGATCTTGGTCATTTCTACAGTCCCAAAGGCCCAGTCCCAAAGAAGGTAAACATTTGGCGATTGTGTGTGGAATGCGTGAACAAGCAATTGGATGGCTGAGGGAAAATGGGGATATACAGTAGTCACAAAAGAGCAGCCCCTAGGGGCCAGGCTCTGAAGGCATTTATTGTGTCCGGGAGGTGAGTCCATCCTGGTGGGCCCATTAGGAAGTGGTTTCTCTAATTACAGGAGTTGCATTCCAGGATCTGGGGGTTATCAGAATGCACCAGATGCTTCCCCATGCCAACAGTCAAGTCTAAAGACTTGGCCCGGGGGCTCAGTTAGAGCCTTCCCCAGGTAACACTGCATAGCACGGCTGATTAAATACCTTCCTGTGTTCACATACATGAGAATGGCTTTCCCTATCATCTTGCCCATTAAAAATTCTGCAGACTTGTTCTTGCCATTGTGGCATGCAAGATCCAATAGTCCTATTTCCTATGTAATTAGCTACAAAGGCCCTGAGCATGTGGCATGCTGCAACATTAACACTAACAAGAAGTAACCAGAATAAAATCATCCCAAAACCTGTTTATTAAGTGTCTGGCTGATCCTTGTGTTAGCAGATTTTCCACAACAGCTCAATATCCTTACATCAGCTCTAATGATAATAACAATCCTTTGCATTCCCTCTCCTGTAGACCTCTCTGCATGGCAAAGAGCAAATTCTGAAAGTTAGCATGCCAGATGTGTTGGTCAGAGAGGGAAAGAAAACTGTGATAACAAAGCCCACATGCCTACAAACATTTCTTGGGTTTCTCAGAAATCACAGAAGCTGAACTGGAGTTTCCTTTAGCAAGTTTCAAATGCGTTCAGAGACATTTCTACAGGACACACACAGTGCTGCCTTGGGAGGAGGGCTGCTAAGAGTGGGACCTTGACCCCCCCCCCCCCACCCCCCCGCTTTCAACCAGACCAGCAATGCATCTGTCTGTTTTCTGTACTGGGGTTCCATGTGGATTTCATTTTAAAAAGGCCATCTGCAGGGATCCCTGGGTGGCGCAGCGGTTTGGCGCCTGCCTTTGGCCCAGGGCGCGATCCTGGAGACCCGGGATCGAATCCCACGTCGGGCTCCCGGTGCATGGAGCCTGCTTCTCCCTCTGCCTGTGTCTCTGCCTCTCTCTCTGTGTGTGTGACTATCATAATAAAAAATTAAAAAAAAAGCCATCTGCTAAAAACAAATGGACAACCATATGAGCCTTGCAGTGGGTCAGTGACCTGCCTAAGGTAAAATGCTCCATTGCCAAGATGTCAAGAGGGATTGGTCAAGGGCTGTTTAGCGATCTTTTTTCTCCAGTCCTCCCTCCCAATTCCTTTTCCCTCTTCTGCAACCCAAAGGCTGGGAACTTCAGTTGACTGCTTAGGTCACTGGTGGAATGAAGACTCTCAACATGCTGAGGCTACCTTACTGGAAGGAACCCATCTAAAGAGGTTCTCAAAGTGTGAGCAGCACTGCCCCACCTGGGACCTCATTAGAATGTTCATTCCTGAACCCTACCCCAGTCCTCCTGAGGCAGAAACTCTGGGGATGAGGCCCTATGATTTGTGTTTCAACAAGTCCTCCAAGAGATTCTCAGGCACACTCAAGTTTGGGAATCTACTGGTCTAGGATGAAAACAGCCATGATCCTGCCTGCTTGCATGCTGGTCAGACCAAACCTGGGCTCTAACATCCAAGTTGAACAGATATTTACCATCAAAGGTACCATCACAAAACCCTTAGGTATGGTTGCTGGCAAAAACAATCGTGGCTTTGAGGTTTTGTTTTGTTTTGCCTTGTTTTTTTAATTGTCAGCGTAGAAAAGAAGGAAGATTTTTCTTATTGTTAAGGGGTCAGATGACCCTTAAGGACATTTCAAATCTAAAATCCCACGAAGGGCTCAGTTTCCTCCATCTGTTTGTGAAAGTCTTCCCTTGATACTGGGAATGGGGTACAGGCTTGAATATAGTTGGTATAGTTGGGTATAGTTGTGACTATGGGTATAGTTGTGACCTCATGGAAGTATATTCCTTAAATTTTGTTCTCAGAATGAACAGTGAATTGCTGAACTGACAGGGTAGAGAGTTAGGGCCCCAAAATTCTGGGAACTTCACACCCTCAGCTTCTACCACCTGCACTGCCTTTGCTTTCATGATGTTTGACCCTCTGGAATGTTCTACAGAGAAGACTTATGTTGTTTAGGTGGTCCCAGTAGCCCTTCTATCTCCCTAAACTAATAGGATGTCAGAGCCTGCAGACACAAGGAGTTCTGCATGTCTAAGCATGTACTTACAGAGGAACCTCAAATACCCAAGAAGCTAAGCTAGCTATCAGAATCAGTTAGTTCACTCCTCTCTCATCTTACAGATGGGGAAGCTGAGGTCCAAAGAGGCCAAGCTACCCAACCAAGGCCACATAAGCAGATAAGAGGATAGGAGCCATGTTCTTTGACTCCCAGGCTAACTTTCGGTGAATAGAGCCCTTGCAGTGTGATTTTTTTAAAGATTTTATTTATTTATTCATGAGAGACAGAGAGAGAGGGGGAGAGAGAGAGAGAGAGAGAGAGGCAGAGACACAGGCAGAAGGAGAAGCAGGCTCCACGCAGGGAGCCCAATGTGGGACTCGATCCCAGGATTCCAGGATCATGCCCTGGGCCAAAGGCAGGAGCTAAACCACTGAGCCACCAAGGGATCCCCCTTGCAGTGTGACCTTGAACAACTTACATGAGTCACAAGTCCGAATTTTCCTATGTGGAAAATGGAGACAGTGCTATCTACCCAATAGGTATTTTCAGAGTTGGTGAGAATATCTCAAAGACAGAAGGTTATCCTGAGCACTTCCAGAATTTATACATAAAATGTAGACATCAACACCTTTAGGATTTTAAAAATCTACTGTAAATTGACATTTTCTTATCAAATTACCTTGATACAGAACTCAAATTTTGCTATATGGGTTAAAAAAAAAAACCTTCCAATTAATAGGTCTGAGCTTTGGGTAAGAGAAAATTTAGGTTCAATCCTAGAATCACAGACTTTTCAGTGCCCAAAGGACCCTTTGAATCCTTACCCACAAGCCTTGACAAAAACTGTGGTTAATTTCAGGTGGTTCAGGACTCTCTGAGGCCCATCCATAGGAACTCCACAGATAGATCATCCAAACTACACCAAATGTTTATCAAAACCTATTCTGTGCCAGGCACTGTGCTAGGCAATGGGGATACAGGCATGACAACAAAGGTCCTGCATAAGTGTTAATGGGGTTTACAGCCAGATCAGTCTCTCTCAAAGGGAGGTTTTTGGGAGCCCTGGGTCCTCATTATAGATGTAATTTCCTGGCCCCACCTTGAACCTATTAAATCAAAGTACCTGAGGGGTGGGAGACCAAGATGTGTTTTTAAACACATTCCCTAAGTGATTCTGATTCACAGTAAAGCTGGGAAAACCATTTGTCTAAATCCAGCTGCCTCAATATACAGATATGAAATCTGAGGTTAACAGAATAGAACAGATTTGTCCTAATTCCCATAGCTTACCAGCCCCCAAATCCAAACCAGATCTTGCTGTTCTCTCCCTGGGATAGATTGTGAGCTTCTCGAAGGAAGGGGTATCTCTTGTTCCGGTTCATCACTATGCATTCCTAGGCCAATACCTGGCCCACCTGAGGCCCTCAATAAATATCAGGTGAATGAGCAAATTGCTGCTCATCAATGGGGCAAGTAGTCTAGTTTAATGACTCTGGTTTCAGAGGTGAAAAAACCTAGGTTTTATTTCCAGGGCAAACTTCCTTGACTGACAAATAGGAAAAACTAACAGACGAACCACAACTTGTGGATTGTTGGGAGAATGAACTGAGCTAATTTACACACAGCATCTAGCTCAAGGTCTGGCACAAAGTTAGGCATTCTCAGTAAAGGGGGCCTATTAATACATTATTTTTAGAGAAAGCTTATGATCTGGTGCTTGTGATGGGCACGTCTGGGGGAAAAGAAGAGGGACGGGAATCAAATAATAAAATGATAAGCCCTTCAAGGGCAACCAACCTAATACCTGAGCCGTTTCAACTGGCCATTGCTGATAACGGGATTTAGAGAGTCTTCTCATTCACAGAAGGGCACGTGCCCATGTGGAAATTCTTCAGACAAGAAGAAATTCCTAGTTAATAGTGGCATTTTGCAATTAACAAATGTCACAAGACCTTCGGCAACAAGAAAGGCATGGATGACATTTCTCAAAAGACAGCAATTCCTACACAATCACAATCACTTAATAATGTGCAAGAAAGCAAGTCTGGATTTTCAGTCCAGAGTTAACTGTAAATTTCTTTAATTCTATGGACTCAAATATCTGTCTGTAAAAGCTGTGACTGTTTCCCCCGCAGCAACCGTCTTTTGCCCTTGATTACCAGGGGTCCTGTGGCTACAGGAAGCAAAGGGGTTGGGAGGGAGCATGGCAAGAGAGGCAAGGGACAATCTGTGGAGGAGGCTGCCAGAATTAACGTGGAAATCACATTAAACAATAAATTGGAAATGGCTTTTGACTGGCTGCTCTAAAGAACTGCTTCTGGTATCAGCGTACTTTTACTTAACATTCCATGGGAAGAATCGATTAGTGTTCAAACAGCCACACACTCACACACACAAATGGAGTTTTAATCTTTTGTTTAATCACTATTTAGCGTGCCTGGCACCCTTTGGAGGGGAGGAAGAAAGGTGGTGAAGCAAGCCAACTGTACTCTGCCCAAGGAGAAAGATCTGTCCAAGTGCACACTCGAATCCCAACATTGCAGATGCGCCAACTCCCTCTCAGAGGACACTGCCACCTATGGCTGAGCTGGTGACTATCTTCAAAATACAGGAAAGGGGCCATCTGCTCTAAAACCACAATGCTAGAAGTTCAACTGAGCAGGTCATCTGCTTCATCTAGGGTCTGAGGACATATTATGGACCAGATTCTGCTGCAAATTTTATCATGGCTTGTCCCTCCAAACCCCTTTTCAACTAGCCCCACAAAGGCTCTGAGGTTTAAATGACTATATAATTCCAAATGTTTGTCTATCTGCTAAGGAGATTATTCTAATAACCTTCACACACACACACACACACACACACACACATGCATAGAGCAAAGCATTCTCTTCAAGGTTGCCTGCAAGGTTATATTTCAAAGATCAGGTACAGTTTAATTTCGTTGAAAGCATAAAGTTATTTTAAGCAAGGGACTTTGGACAATTGAGTAAATGTACTTCCTTTATGAGTTTTGAGGACATAAGCTACATTGTTTTTATGTTTTCATTCATTCAACAAATAAGGATGACTTTGTTGATAAATTGGTATGTCCAAAGAACTGTGGGGGAGATGGAGATAAATAAGACAAGTCCGTGGACTCAACAAATAGCATGGATAGGAGACAAGCATGCAAGAAATGAAAAAAACCCACAACACTAACATAAGGGCCCCAAAAGTTGTATGGATAAATTCCACAGATATTTACAGGGGCAAAGATTAAATTCTACCTGAGACAATCAGGGAAGAGTCTTTGAGAGAGTTGCCTAAAAGAATGGGTAGGATTTTGATAGGTAGCAATGGGGTTCAGAATCTAGCTGGAGGGAAAGCATGTACAAAGAAATGGATGTCATGAAGTAAGGGACACATTTACTTAATGGCAAGGGGCTGATTTGGCTGGAGTGGGATGCAAAAAAGAGTCATGAAGGGCACCTGGGTGGATCAGTCGGTTAAGTGTCCAACTCTTGATTTCGGCTCAGGTCATGATCTCAGGATAGTAAGACTGAGCCTTGCAATGGGGCTCCCCACTCCGCAGAGAGTGTGCTGGCTCTCTCTCCCTCTGCCCCTCCCCCTGCTCACGTGTGCTTTTTCTCACTCTAAAATAAATACATCTTTAAAAAAAAAAAAAAAGTGAGAGTCATGAGCCATGAGGCCAGGAAGTCTGGACCAGAATCTGAGGGCCTTACACAGGAGCTGTTCAGCAGGCAGGAGCCACAGAAGGTCTCTGAGCAAGGAACAGGCTAGAGTAGCACTCCAAGAACAAAATGGTACTTGCAATTAATCTCAGAATCCTCCTCTCCCTGGGACAGATGGCAGAAGGAAGATGATCTTGTTTTCACTCAGAGGAAATGCTCCGTCTTTGTGGGCTGAGGACCACTCTCATTCCAGCTTTCCACAGGTCAGACTTAAAGGAGGCTGATGGAACCCCAACCCCAGTAGATAGGACAGCTGTTCTGCGACAACCTACTTTTCACCATAACCAGTACCAAGCTGTATGAGAAAACAAACAAACCTAAAGGGCACTGTCTATGGGGGGACAGAGACGCTACAGCCCAGCAACCACAAGACTGCCTAAGTCTGCTGAGCCCAAGTCCAGCGAGTTGGCTCTTCGACTCGGCCACTGGGTGCATCCATTTTCCTCTCTCCAATAACTCCATGGTGTCAAAACCAGGATGCTGGAATCCGAAATCTAGAAGGGGCTTCATTTCCTAAGAGGGTAAAGTCATACACAGACAGCAACCACTGTTAAAAAGGCTGCTCCTGTACTTCCAAGGGCAGAACTATACCACCTGTCCAATTCACCCTTTGTTTTGAATAGATGGCTCTAGAAAAGGTCATTTGCTACTTAAGGTGTGAAAGCTCATTAAGAGACTTTTTCAACAGCAGAGAGAAAAATAGCCAAGATATTTTGTAATGTCTATTATCTAAAGGGCAAACGGAATCTTTAGTAACTTCTCTCTTCCATTCTAAAAGAATGATATCAACTTTTAACATTTTCTTCAGAGCAAGTTCCCATGTTTTATCATGGGGGGTGTGTATCAGGGAAACAATACTCTGATCAATAATTTGATAGTGTGCACTTGAGTGTCTCACCTATGCACCCACCCATCAGTCTGTCTGCCCCTCTATCCACCCGCTTAAATGTTTAATGAGAACAACCACATGCTAGGCTCTGTGCTAGGTATCCAGGATATTGGTAAGCAAGACAGACAAGGTTAATGCTCTCATAAAGCTTACAGTACTGTGTGTGGCAGAGGAGAATACCCACTTTAATCCAAAACCACAAGTAAATTAAAACAGCTCCAGTGGCATGTGCATAGAAGAAAAAGCACACAGGGATCCCTGGGTGGCGCAGCGGTTTAGTGCCTGCCTTTGGCCCAGGGCGTGATCCTGGAGACCCAGAATCGAATCCCACGTCGGGCTCCAGGTGCATGGAGCCTGCTTCTCCCTCTGCCTATTCTCTGCCTCTCTCTCTCTCTCTGTGACTATCATAAATTAAAAAAAAAAAAAAAAAGAAAAGCACACAGTGCAAAGACAGTTCCTTTCTTTCAGATCAGATCAGGAGGGTCTGATCTAGTCAGCAAGGTCAGGAGAGGATTCCTTGAAGAAACAGAGGGAGTATGATTAGGAGTTAATTCAACAGAGGGAGAAGAGCACTCCAGACAGCGGGAAAAGCAAGGCTGTGCAAAGGCCCTATGGCTAGGCAAATATGAAACACAAGTGGGACTGCAAGAAAAGCAGTGTGTGTGGCACACAGAGGAGGAGGGAAAGCCTAGTGGGGATGAGAGGTGGGTGAGTAGAAGGACTTTGTCTTTTCTAGTATTTTATATAATATGGAGGTGTGGCAAGATCAGGTGGTATTTGGAAAGTTCTCTTGTGGCCAAGTGGAGAAGGGATTAGGAGAGAAAGAAGGGTGGAACTGAGGGAAGAGGCTATCAGAGTGTATATGTATAGGCAGAGATGATGGAATAGGAAGACAGAAGTGGGGATGGACATAGATTTGTTTTTTAATAGAGTCACAAGGGGTCTGCAGGTCTGTAGTCAAGAAATGCAGCCTGAGAACTTTGACACTTGGGTGATAAGTTTATCTTTAAGGTCCATTAGCCGTTGGGCAGCCCCGGTGGCTCAGCAGTTTAGCGCCGCCTTCAGTCCAGGGCGTGATCCTGGAGACCCGGGATGGAGTCCCACGTCGGGCGCCCTGCGTGGAGCCTGCTTCTCCCTCTGTCTGTGTCTCTGCCTCTCTCTGTCTCTCTGTGTCTCTCATGAATAAATAAATAAAATCTTAAAAAAAAAAAAAAAAAAAAGGTCCATAAGCCCAAAGTCCCATGGATGCAGGTGGCACTGACCTGGGGCCTGAGCCCGGACCTCCCCTTGCCTACCCTGCTGTTTGTTTCTCACATGTTACTTTCAAGTCTAAGCTCTGTTCTTCGACAACCACTCGGGGAAATGAGACCTAATAAAAATTGTATCATACGTATATTAACCTTCAGGAATTAAATGACACGTAGTCAAAAAGAAAAGAAAACAAACACTAACTGAGGAGGCTGGCAATCCTCCTAATCCCTATGCTCGGGGAGCCTGTGCCATGGAAGGTTGTCCTTAGCAGCCCAGCTCTCCCCAGCCTCTGGAATGCAAGCACTTTGGTACTGAGTGAGCTTTCTCTCGGAAGTTAAGTATTTTTCACTACCTCAGAAGGCACTGTGATGACTTCAACCAAAGAAATTGTCATTGGTTTTAATACTGGAGAAAAAAAACTGCCTAAACCGAACTTTTGAGAGGTGGTTTGTCATTATATTCCATGGGCAACTGTCAAGGATGATTCTAATTTTATGTTATTTCACCATCTACAGTGGTGAGTTTATTATAACCTAACCCTTTCATAAGATGAGACTTTACTATGCTATTATTGTCATTATAGCCACTTTGAAGATGACAAAACTGAGGCTTGGAGAGAAAATCAATATGAAAGTGTTTTGCAAACTGCCAACCACCCCATGAGTGTGATCATCACAATTAATGGTTCCTTCTGCACACATTTGCCCACTTCTTCCCACATCTCGGAACATAGCTCTCAGGAAAGAAAAACTCGCTGGCGTGAATCAGACTTCTGCGCCTTGTTGACAAGGGGTCTTGAAAATCTCAGTCTAATTGATAAGTGATCGACCACAGGAAAGTCTCCAAAAACTGTTCTCAGAGGCTTGGTGGATGGAGCACAACAGAGGGTCATTACACTGCTCTGCAGAGCAGATATGGATGTGTAAAGAGGAAGGCAGGCAAAACTGGCAGGCTGAATGGAAGGCAAGTTCCAAGCTCTTTTGGGGATTGAAAAATGACTACAAACACATCCTACTGGTCTCCTACCTAGGGAATTTATAACTGAAACACCAAGCAATGTAGTAGTTGCTCTCTTAACAGTGATAATTATAATCAGAATCCCCCATTCTGAAGACAACAAAACAAAAAGCGTAAGAACACGTGCTTTGGAGTCAGAAAGAGTTCTGCTTTGCTTGCTAGCTGTGCGACCTGAAGCAAGTTACCTTGTTTTCCCAAGCCTTGGTTCCTCAAGTATAAAATGGGAGATATTAATAGTACCTGGCATAAAGGTTACTGTGAGGATTAAATGAGATACAACCTGTGGAGGTCTTAGCAGTGTTTGGAATTTAAGAAGCACTAAAAATCATAGCTATCATTATTAGTTTTTATTTGGCTAGTACTTTGCAATCTACAAAGTATGTATGTATGTATATATATATATATTCATTTACTATATAGTGAATAATATAGTATATATATAATGAATATATATATATATATATATTCACTAATATATCTATTTCTTCACTACAATCACACCAGGGTGAAGGCAGGCATAATAATGCTATCATAATGTTCTTTCTTGGGGATCCTCTCAGTACTGTGCTCCCAGCAACCCTTCACAGTGAGCCAATGATGGCCAAAGGATAGGCCCTATCTGCCATGCCTGCCTTGAGCTAGAAGAGTGAATTCCCAAGTACCTGAGAGGCTGTGATCCACTGGTGGATTTCTACAATCTTAGATCTTCTTTCAGGCTGGCTAACTATTCACTGTCTGCAAAGGTCCCCCAAGGCAGTGGGGTGAGGAAAGCGGGGAAAGCAGGTAACTGATGGCTGTTCTCCTCCTCTGGTGCTGTCCTCCCCTCCCCCCACAACTACTGGAGTCTTCCGTGTGCCATGACCTGGAGTCACAGAATCGAGATGCTGAGTGGGAGCTGAGGTGCTGTCTCCTCTGATGGTCCACTGGACCCAGTAACTCTTTCTTTGCTGCAGCACATGCACAAGTCCCTGAGATTGGCTTGGGCCACCTAGGGGAGTGGGAGTGCCTCTATACAGATGACTACAGTTATTAGAAAATTCCTTCTAAAAAAAATAAATAAATAAAAATTAAAAAATTAAAAAAAAAAAAAAGAAAATTCCTGATTCTTAGCTCCTTGGGTTCCTTCCTGGTCCACAAGGAAAGTCTCTGACTGGATTATGATCCTGCCCCCAACCCTGCCGTCTGCCGTCTTGGAAACCTCTAAATTCCTCTCCATTTCTCTTGGGGTGGGAGCCCATTGAGTAGCATTCCCACCACCTCCCCCACTCCCATCTTACTCTCACTCTGTCATTCTCGTTCTTCTATACTGATCTCTTAGACATACAGTGGCCCAGGCAGGATACACGAGGTGTAGCCTCAGCAGCACACAGGATCGTATTCTCAGAACACACTGCTTTGCTATGAAAGTAGACGGTCCCTACAGAAACAAATCCCAACTCTCAGGTAGACCTTCTCTGGCCTCCCTGACTAGATCATAACCTCTAACTGTGCCCTGATAGCATCCTTACCGCTTCTTTGTGATTTCATATTCATTTGGGTGATTATTTCATTATTGTCTGTCTCTCCCCAAACTGTGAAGTCCATGACAGTAGGAGCTAGCAATTTTTGTTAAATGAATGAATGAGTGGAAACATCTTTTGTTTTATCTTTTCTAGATAAAGGAAGGTCATCCATGATTAGATGTGTCTAATATAGTCACAAGGATTTAATATCATAAAGGGGTTCTGAGGATTAACTTTATCCTCTGACTAAAACGTTTCAGGTCAACTTAATGGGCTACAAAACTAACGAGAGATGGCTTACCTGGATCCTAAAATGATTTCTAAAAAATGCAACAGCCTGAACTCTTCTACCTTCTTCTTTCATTTTCAAACTATTTCCTTTTTGGATCCCTAACGTTAAGGTTTCTGCACAAATTGCTGTACGTTCCCAAGGAGCTGCTCTCTCTTTCTGCCATAGTAATGGTAATTTTAGCTAGGAATAGGACTTCTCAGAATAAAGGTGATATTTCCCAGACATCCTGACAGCTAGCTGTGGCCTAACTAGGTCCTATTCAATGAGATGTGAATGCGGCTATTGTATGGCCAATCCATGGAACCCACCTAAAGCAATCATCATTCCTTGTATCCTATTGCCCAGAACACAAGTGCCACCATGCTGGATCATGCGATAGAGGTCCACACCCTAGAGATGGTGAGTATCTGGTGGGAAGGAGCCCTAGATTCCTGAGGACTGTAGGGAGTGGAGTGGTCACATCAGTCCTGGACTGTAACCTCCTAGACCTTCTCTTGAGGCCTGAGGCTTAAAAACCTGAAAAATAGCTTGGTATGATGCAGAAGAACCTGGAGGAGGATCCAGAAGATCTGGGTTTCAGACTTCTGGCTCTACATTTATGAAATAGACAGTAGGACAGTAGGCAGGTCCCTTGTCTTTCTAGATCTCCATTCTCTGACTGTAGAAGGGAGGTCAAAATTGTATCTGTCTACAACACGACTGTATAAAAAATGGTAAGGAATCCACAAAAAGGTAGTAGAACTAGTGAGTTTAGCAATGTCATTGGATATGAGGATGACAAATTAAAATCAACTACATTGCTAAAAAACACCAATGAATCTTTGGAAATTGAAATAAAACACAGCATTTAAAATGATAAAAAATACTAAATTTTTTTAGTAAAAAAATTGACGCCTGGGTGGCTCAGCGGTTGAGCATCTGCCTTCAGCTCAGGACATGATCCTAGGGTCCAGGATTGAGTCCCACCATCGGTCTCCCTGAGGGAAGCCTGCTTCTCCCTCTGCCAATATCTCTCTCTGCCTGTATCTCTCTGCATCTCTCATGAGTAAATAAATAAAATCTTAAAAAAAATACTTGAGGGTTTAATTTAACAAAAGCATGTAAGATCTATACACTGAAAATTACAGAACACTGATGGAAGAAATCAAAGCTCTAAATAAATGGAGAAATAAATGGAGAGGTACATAATATTTATAAATCAGAAGACTCGATATTGTTAAGATGTGTCAGTCCTCTATCTACAGACTCAATATAATCTTTGCAGAAATTAACATGAAAGGGACATAGAAACCTAATCAAAGTAACTTAGAAAAAGAGGAACAAAGTTGGGATTCTTACTATCTACTACTTTTAAGGCTCCTATAGGGCTTCAGTGACCAAGAGAGTGTGGTACTTGAGTAGGGAAAGACACGGGATTGATGGGAGCCGAATGGAGAGTCCATTTATATCATCAGTTGATGCTGAACAGAGATGCTAAGGAAATTCAATGGAAAAGGATAATCTTTTCAATAAAAGATGGTTGGAATCACTAAATATTCATTTGCCTAAATATAAACTTCAATCCTTACCTCACACCATACACAAAAATGAACTTAAAATGGATCACTGACTTAAATGTAAGAGCCAAAATTATAAAATTTGTACAAGGAAATATGGGAGCAAACATTAGTAACCTCAGTTTAGGCAATGGTTTCTTATATAGGACACAAACAGTGTAAGATACGGATAAACTGAAATTCATTACAATTTAAAAGTCTTTGTTCTCTGAAGGGGAAGCCATGGACTAAGAGGATATATTTACAAAACCCATATTTGATGAATGACTTATATTCAGAATGCATATAGCATATATTACAGCTCAATATCATTAGTCATTAGGGAAATGCAAATCACTTTTGCATTTTGCATCATTAGGGAAATGATCTCATCATCATGAGATAGCAACTTGTACCTACTAGGGTAGTGATAATTGTAAAAAATGGAAAATAACAAATGTTGGCAAGGATGTGGAGAAATTAGAACCCTTGTGCTTTGCTGGAGAAAATGCAAAATAGTGCAGCCACTGTGGAAAGTAGTTTGGTGGTTTCTCAAAAGATTAAACACAGAAGTATCCAGATGACCCAGTAATAACACCCTTAGGTACATATCCAAAAGAACTGCAAGCAGGGACTCACATAGGCATTTTTATGTCAATGTCCATTACAGCATTATTTACATACCCAAAAGGTAGAAACGCCTCAGGTATCCTTCAACAGATAGAGGAATAAACAAAACATAGCACATACATATGATGGACTATTACTCAGCCATATAAAAGGAATGAAATTTTGATACATGTACAATGCAGACAGACCTTGAAAATATCATGCTTAGTGAAATAAGGCAGACGACAGAAGGATGCATATTATATGATTCCACTTACATGAGGCACTTAGAATAGGCAAGTTCAGAGAGAAAGAAAGAAGAATAGAGGTTACCACGGGGGAGGGAGGGAGTAGTGCTTAGAAGGAGTCATTGTTGTTGGGGCTGATGAAAAAGTTTTGAGTATGGTGTTAATGGTTACATAACACTGATGTCTTCAATATCACTGAATTGTATTCTTACAAATGGTTAAAATGGTAATTATGTTATGTATCTTTTACCACATTAAAAAGAAATACCTCCCTTATCCTCCCTCATCCCTCCCCCCAAAAGCTAATTCTTCCAATTTTCAACCCTTACAAATTCTAATAACTCTCTTGGAAATTCACAATGGATGTTAACATATTTAGGCTCTGTAAAGCCTCATAGAAAAGAAGGCTGCCTAACTTTGTTTACTCCAGCATTTCACAAATTTATTTGATGAGAAGTTCCCCCCACCCACACACCCCTGGCTGCTAGCAAATGATTAACATCCTGAGGAACTCAGGGACCCTGTTTTGAAACTTGATGCTAATGACAGGGTTTATGAGGAAGAACACAACATGATTCCTCCCCTCCGCAATGTGCAGTTTTTGGTTTTTACTTTGAAGCATGATGTAGACAATGGAACAAGAGCACAAAGATTTCAAGCTGACATACTGACTTGGAAGGAGGGAAATAAAGTTTATGATAATATGAGATTTTCTAAAAGAAAGCTTTAGTCACCTTCTGAAGCATCTGTCATCCGTGTCTACTCACCTCTCCATTCATCCATCTGAAAAATGTTAATAGTGCAACTATCATTTGTTGGCCCTGGGTTAGGTTTAGGTGCTTTGGGGAGTATCATAAAAGACAGTTTGTCTACAGTATAGCCAGATTTGAGATCACTTCATTCTAAAAATTGCTACTGGGACCTGGAAGAAGAGCCATGAATTACTCTAGAGTAATCATTCTGGAAACAGTTCTGCAGAGGGCATTTGGGATGGGCACTGAAGGATGAGCATAATGTGGTCTAGTGAAAGCGCCACAAAAGTAAAGGTGATAAGGCTGCCAGGGAATGTCCCTTATACAGAAAATACAGACTATTTTAAAAGCCTGGCTTCTTACAACTCTGGTTAATGGATCATTTTACATTTTCTGAATGGTTTCTCATACGTAAATTTCTCCAAAAAACCTTGGTTAGCTTGAGAAACAATGCATTTGAAGTTAGAACAAAGGCTCTTGTTCTTCCTCTAGAGAATTCAGGAAGATTTCTCAGGATAACTGTGGTAGATTTATTGAAAAAGTGGCCCTGATCCTCCACCCATCCCTGCTTCCACATCCTATGCAGTGGGATCCTGAAGTTCCTCTCATTAGCAGGTGGAATCTACTGCCTTGCCTTCTAAATCAGGGCAGGCATTGTGACTTGCTTTGGCCAAAATAATGAAACAGATCTCCACGCCCAGACAAGGCCAGCAAAGCCACCCAGCCCACGCTCAGCTAACCAGAGACACAGAAGACAGCACAGACAAGACCAGAGAAGCCACCCAACTGATCTGTGGACTCATAAGGGATAATATATGATTGCTTGTTTGAAGTCCCTGCTTGAGCTTTGGGGTAGGGTTTGTTTTTTGGTTGGGGGGGGTGGTAGTAGAGAAGTGATAAATGAACTTTGAGAGGATTCAGTTCAGTTCTGTGTTTACAGCCAAAGGTGCCAAAATAGAAGCACAACTACAGGAATCCTATCCTCTTGCCTTATTTTTTTAAAAGATCCAAATCACACCTGTATTCTCAAGCTCAATTCAAATACCAGATCCTCAAATACTATATCTTAATTCTATTCCCTTCTACTTAAATAATAGTCTTCCTCCCATTGCCCTCTCACTGCATTCTTTCTACCCGTCTCTTTTTGGAAGTTAGCCCTGAAGGTCTCCAATGATAACCATTTGTATACGTGTCATTCTTGTCCACTGGATTCTAAGCCAGTGCTTTCAAACTATCTGTGATGTAAAACCATTTTGTTTTAATTTCCAATTCACTGTGAATCAAACCGTCTGTGGTAGACAGAATTATAAGAATGACTTCCAGTGACCCTCATCCTGTTATACTCCTCTCCCTTTAAGTGTAAGTGGAACCTGTGAATACAATGAGATGTTCCTCCTCTGATTACACTGGGGTACAGGCCAAAGATTATCCAGGTCGACATAATCTAATCACATGAAAAAGCAGAGCATTTCCTCCATCTGGCAGTATTAGAAGTCAAAAGGATTCAAAGGATGAGAAGAATTTGATGTGGCATTGCTGGCTTTGAAGACTGAAGGACCATGTGTAGATGGCCTCTAGGGTCAGCAAGCCACCCCTGGCTGACAGCCAGCAAGGAAACAGGGACCCCAATCCTACCACCACCTGCCAACAACCTGAGTGGGCCTGGAAATGGATTCTTCTCACAGCCTCCAGAAAAGAACCTTAACTGAACAGAGAACCCAGTTAAGTTGGCTTGGACTCATGACCTATAAAACTATGAGCTAATAAATGCATATTATTTTAAGCCACTAAGTGTGTGGTAATTGCGGCAAAACAAAAGTAATGCACCCCTATCTAGTGTAGCAGATTGTATTTTCCAAAGGTAGCTGTAACAAAATCTTATGACCCACGTCTACGTCTAAAACCTTTCCACAAGCCTATTAAAAGGTAGAATCTGGGGGATCCCTGGGTGGCTCAGTGGTTTAGCGCCTGCCTTTGGCCCAGAGCGCGATCCTGGAGTCCCAGGATGGAGTCCCATGTCGGGTTCCCAGCATGGAGCCTGCTTCTCCCTCCTCCTGTGTCTCTGACTCTCTCTCTCTCTCTCTCTCTCTCTCTCTCTCTCTCACAAATAAATAAATAAATCTTACAAAAAAAAAAAAAACAATAAAAGGTAGAATCTGTGTCCCCTCCCTTTGAAGTTGGGTAGACCTTTGTGAAAGCCTCAGCCAGGAGTCCATCAGAAGAGATGCAATGTGACTCCTGAGATACAACTGTAAAAGTTCTATGTACTTCTGCCTTGCTCTTGTGGAACCCAGCCACTATGTGATAAAGCAGCACCTCCCTCTTCCTGTGGACAAGTCAACGTGGAAAGGAACCGATAGCCAGCACCAACTTGCCAGCCACGTGAATGTACCATCTTGGAGGTGGACCCTCTGGCCCCAGGGGAGGCACCCCAGCAGGCACTACTGTGTGGATCAGAGATGAGCAGTCCTGCCCAGCTGTGCTCAAACTGCAGATTTGTGAGCAAATAAAGGACTATTGCTATTTTAAGCACTGAGTGTTGGGATAGTTTGTTAAACAGCAATGATAACTGGAACAAGTATACAGCTTGTTCCTCATGGAATTCATCATAGAAGTTCAACAGCATGTGAACTGATCTATAGTTATTCAATAAGACACATCCACTGAGCATGTACATGGCTGTAACAACAATGTCAAACTGCCATAAAAGTTTCTAAATGCTTATCTTCAATTCTCTGTTTATCTCATGGAGAACTGGTGGTATTCTACAGACTACACTTTGAGAGGCATGGCCTTTAAAACATTTCTGGGCCGAGCCCATTGTCATTCACCTCTGCATCCTCCCAAATACCTGTTAGAATTCCCGGAAATAGGAAGAATTCAGTAAATGTTATGGACTGAATAGAACACCCCAAGAAAGCCATGGCTGAAAGCTAACTCTCTCATTTTATAGATGGCAATGTGACAGTCCAGAGAGATGAAAGGATGCATTCGGTATCATGGGATAAGCTAGTGGTAGAGCCATGAAACCTTCTAACCTAGGCTTTGCCAACCCAACTACCTACATATAAAGAGGGTGTAAGACAATATACAAGGAAAGAGGCTGGTGAAAAGAAAGGCAAGTGTACAGATGCCCACGTAAGGGGAGGGGCAGCTGCCAGCTGACTGCCACCAAGTGAGGGCAAATGAAGACCAATGTTCAGTATGTATGTATGTATTTATTTATTTAAGATTTTATTTATTCATGAGAGACACAGAGAGACAGAGGGGGGGCGGGCAGAGACACAGGCAGAGGGAGAAGCAGGCCCCATGCAGGGATCCCGATGCAGGACTCGATCCCGGGACTCCAGGATCATGCCCTGGGCCGAAGGTGGTGCTAAACCCCTGGGCCACCTGGGCTGCCCAAATGTTCAGTTTTTGTTTTTGCTTTTTTAAAGATTTATTTATTTACTTATGAGAGAGAGAGAGAGAGAGAGAGAGAGAGAGAGAAAGGCAGAGACACAGGCAGAGGGAGAAGCAGACTCCATACCAGGAGCCTGACGTGAGACTCGATCCCGGGCCTCCAGGATCACGCCCTGGGCCAAAGGCAGGCGCCAAACTGCTGAGCCACCCAGGGATCCCCAAATGTTCAGTTTTTAAAAAGAAGCTGGAGAATTCAAGTTTCTAGACACTGTTTCTTACTTTTTAATATGCTATCTAGATAAGCAAATATGTTTGCGTGCTAGATTTTGTCCAGCAGTCCAACAATTTGTAATTCCTGAGCACCTCCCACTTACAGGTAAAGAAACTAGGGCCCTGAGAGGTTATAGATTTAACATAGAACATACAAGAAGTGGTGAGGTTATTTCTGACTTGTCCAGGAATTTGATGATGATGATGATCATTGGTAAAACCAACACTCACTGAATACCTACTATGGGCAAGACACTAGGCTAAGCACCTGGACTTACAATCTCATTTAATCCTTTCAACAGTTTTAGAAAGTAGGAACCAGGATTTCCTCTTTTTACAGATCCAACAAGAGACCTGGAGAAGCTAAGTAACTTGCCAAAAGTATAGAGTAAGTAAGCAGTAGGTCTGTGTTTAAACCAAATGTTCACAAGGGAAATGGGTTTTCTACCATTCATCATCATTTCACTGTCCCTTTAGCAGCCTATCAAAGCTCCCAGGTTCAGTTTTACCTGGAATGGCTAGAAAAATCCACCCTTTCACATGTATCCATCACTTCAAGCCAGTGGCAACAATCCGAGGGTGAACTGTTTCTTGTCCCCTAGAGTCCGAGTGACGCTGAGCCTGTGCACTGCTCATCCTTCCCAACCACTGCCTCCCCAGACGGGCAGGGTGTGTCTGCAGCTAGAGCAGTGAGAGCAGCAGCTTGTGCCACAGTGTTAGGATCCCCCAGCATCCTTTGCTAAAGAGAAGGGAAGTACAGGACTGAGAGGTGGGAGGTGCCTGAGGAAAATCGGTTAGACCTGTCATTTCAAACTATGTTCAATGGATCCCTTGGAGATGCTGCAGCTGGGAGCTGAGCCAGGGGTGTCCTGACAAGAGGGGCTCCGATTTCTTCTTTGCCATACATTCATTAGGCTTTCAAGTAAGATTATAAGACAAGTGTTCTACTGCTAAAAAAAAAGAAAAAAAAATCTAAGAACCAATGATCTAAGCCAACCTCTTGACTGCATTTTTTTAAAGACAGACCCTATAATTTGATTTGCAATTATAACAATAATAAAGGCACATAGCAAAAGATTTAAATAGTCAAAAGGGTATACAATAAAAAATATAAATCTCTCCCCACTCCCAATCTCTATTCCTATTCCCTAGAGATAACTACTATTAACATTTTCTGAGTAATCCTTTCAGAATTTTTAATAAGGAAACCAAGCCCCTGAGGTTGGCTTATTTGAGATTATTCAGCCAAGGCTATGTACTGAATATCATGCTTCTGGCATTTCTCTCCCTCTTTCTAACTTGTAAAAGTGTCAAATGTTTCCATAGTAGATTGCAAACTCTCCCCATCCACCTGTAGCTTCAGAAACCATACATGACACATCTTCTGGCCTCAAGCACAAAACAGGAAGCTTTCGTGTCTTTTTTCATGTGACCATATTTTCCCATGGTCTTCATTTCATATGGTGGAAAAACAACCAGAGTCACATCCTCAAATGGCCAGTGTCCAAGCCAGGATCAGCAGCTGGAAAGTGCACGCTCAGTGAGAGTCTGAGCCACTGGATGGGAACTCAAGCTTGAACCCAAATCCTAGAAGGGGCAACATCTCTGTACCATTGGCTCCTCTCTGGGCAACTGTCAACCTCTGAGGACCAGCCTCCTGGCCCTCAGGCTGCAGCCCCCAATTCCCAACCCTCCTGCCTGCTTCCTGTGCCTCATTCTGCATCCATCTGCAGTCGCTTTTCCTACATGCTTTCTATTCTGGACCCATCTTGTCTTCCCAGGAGTAAAGGGGTATATAAGTCCACTCGGCTGAACCCCTTGTCTTCCCAGGAGTAAAGGGGTATATAAGTCCACTCGGAGCCTCTTTCTTTCCTTGAGAAGACCCAAAGGGCCAATATTTATTGGGCTTTCCATGTGCCAGGCTCTGCTAGGCATTTTTTTCAAAAAAGATTTTATTTATTTATTCATGAAAGACACACAGAGAGAAAGGCAGAGACATAGGCAGGAGATGCAGGCTCCCTGAGGGGAGCCTGATGCAGGACTCGATCCCAAGACCCCGGATCACGACCTGAGCCAAAGGCAGAAGCTCAACTGCTGAGCCACCCAGGTGTCCCTGTGCTAGGCAATTTGCAGGCGTTAGCCTCACAGTATGCTGAAAAGCGGCACTAATTATTACCGCCCCATTTTACAGATAAGGAACGTGACCAGGAAGCTGGCACGGAAATGCAGGGCTAGCTGACCACGGCTCAGGGGAGGCATGCTCAAGTTCCAAAACTGGAGGGAGGGTTGCTTTTGGCCCCGAGGCTTCTGACGTCAAGCCTGCCCAGGACACTGCCCACATCGGGTTCTGGAAGGGGACAAAACACCCACGGTACCCCTGGCCTACTCTTGGTAATTCCCCTCCATTATCTAACAGCCTAGTCCTTTCTCAAGGCTCTTGAAGAGGACTCTGAGCAGAGAGAAGGCCTCAGATCTGTGAAAAAATTAATCCCATGTTACTTGTCAGCAGAGGTGCGGGCTCCCTGCTGTTGCCTAGGTTACATGCCTGTAGCTTAAGCCACTGCCAATCACTCCCCTATTTACCTTAATTAATCAGACTGGCGTGGCTCCCTCTGGCAGGGGTTCGGCCCTCCCCTCCTCGGGGAGAGGACTGAAGTACTGCTGCGGAGATGCAGCCCTGGAATGGGTGGGAAGAGCACCTCAGAGGGGCCACCTGGAACCACGGCGGGGAGAAGAAACGTTCCCTGTCAACGGCGTTCACTTGCCCAGAAATTTCGGCTAGAGCTCAGGAGGCAAAAATGCGCTGCCAGGCAGGGCATAATTATAAGTTGTATGATTCAGGTTAACCAAAAGAAAGGCATGAGGCCTGAGCAAACAGCTGTCTCGTATGCAAAGGGCCTCATTTCACTTGTTATGCTTTTAAAACTTACACAAGCAGGAGGTGGAGGGGGGGTGGGAAGCCCCTCGGTCTTCATACTGCAGAGGATTTGTTTTGTAAGAAACACACTCTGCCGGCTGACCTGAATCGGAGTGTGGACTCTACCTGCGTTTCAGGCTTTCCATTCTTTCCTCTCTTGGTGTGCATTTTAGTTTTCTAAAAGAGTCACAGATGACGGGACATGAGGCACTTACTGGGTCACTGTCTGAAATGTGTCAGGGCTCACAGAACACAAAATTTACAGACCTATTAACTTCAGCCTCCTTGCCAGATAGAAATGGACACAGACACACCCACATAAGCCCTTGGACTTGGAAAGCCTGAATGCAGCCAAGTCACATAAAGAAGCCCAGGATTCTGTTAAGTCCCACACTGATCCCTCTGTGCTTCACTTGTAGCCTCATTGACAGGATTTAAATATCTGTCCAGGTTGGCTATCACGTCACCAGTCTGAGTTGTTGCTCTCCTTTTAAGGCACAGAAGTGAGCAACACAAGTTGCTTCCAGCAAGTGAATCCTGACTGGCCATATGATGTCCCAGGGGCTGTGACTTTACATGTGACCCTGAGCAGGGTACCTATTGACCAGGTCTCGGTTTCTTCAAATAAGGGGAAGCAGAAACCTGCCCTAGAGACTTCATTGGCTGTATGGAGGCTCAAAGGAGACCACGTATGTATATAATAAAGCATTCTGTGATTATGAAGGGACAGGCATGTGGATGTGGCCATCATCACCGTCTGAACCCATGAAACCAGTGGTCTCACATTGTTTAGTTAAGGATGTGGAAATCACTCTGCCCATCTGCTACTTGTTTGCAAAAAGTCTGCTGAGTCTGTGGGTCCAGGCCATCTTCAGCCTCATCCTGCCCTTGTCTTAGGCAAAATAAGGCTAAGTTCAGTTGACTCGGTAACTGGTTATCAAGTCACACAACCAGACTGGAGCTAGATCAAAGCCTTGCATGAGGAAGACATGCTACACCATTCCAACTTTGAGATTCACCACAGGAAACTGATGGATGAGTTAGTGATGGCTGGAAGATGGGCAACACAGCTCTGGTTAGACAGGAAAGCTCCCAGTGTTGAGCCAGAGAGCAGACAGGAGCAGCCCAGGTCACATGCAGTCACACAGAGGAATCAAGTATGTTCTGAGAGTTGGGATCACATGAGCCCCACCAGAGACCTCAGCCAAGTCACCCAGCTTTGGGGGAGCAGTGTAGCCTCTGACAGGAGAAAGAGTAGGGTCCCTGGACTCCAGATCTGGGGAGTCAGCATCCTCATTTGGTAAGACACTTGGACTTCCTACAGTAGCTTCAGTGCCTGAACTCTCTCCTTCCTTCAGACAAGGGCCACCTTCACCTGGGCGTCCCCTTTGGTCTCCTGGC
Source organism: Canis aureus (assembly GCF_053574225.1). Taxonomy (NCBI): domain Eukaryota; kingdom Metazoa; phylum Chordata; class Mammalia; order Carnivora; family Canidae; genus Canis; species Canis aureus. The sequence goes on from NC_135614.1 coordinate 57,259,999, forward strand.
CCACAGCCCAGCTTCTTTTGTCCTCTGCCAGTCTGGCCCTAAGTCGTCTCCCCACAGATATCCCAGTGTCCTGTCTGCCTAGTCTGTGCCAGCTCCCTCCCCTCTTCCTGTCCTACCATCCTGCATCCACTCACTGTCAGAGGCCCACAGGTGGCCTGACTTAGGCTGTGGAAGCCTATCAGGCTCAGCTCAGGGACTCTACTGAGTCCCTGCCACATCCAGTTTGGCCCTGTTCCCCTTCCCACGGTCTCACCTTTCTGTCCTGGGTCCAGGCGGCTTTTAGAGTCCTTCCAATACCACACAGAGGAGGAAGCACATCACAAGGTACCAAGTGGCTCTGGCATGTTACAGACCCCTCTTTTGGACCACCAAATAATTCAACAAGGTTGTTGGGATTTTTTGTTTTTGTTTAAATAATATATTCATGGAATCCAATAAGAGAGCCAATATTGTTGGGATATAATATAAAAGTTCCTGGAAAAGAACAATAACGGCTAACATTTATTGAGTTTCATAATTTTTAAGCCCCTGCTTAAAAACTTCCAATAATTTCCCATCACTCTTAAGATTAAACCAAACTTCTTAACATTCTCAGGAGGTCCTAAATGGCCTGGTCTCTGCCTATCACTCCAGCACATCCTACATCATGCTCCCCTCGGTCTCAGAACTCTGGACACTCCTGAGTTCCTCAAAGACACCTCACGTTTCCTGCCACGAGGCCTCTGTGCATGCTATTTCCTCAAGAAAACTTGTTACACCCTGTTCCCACTCCACTACATTAACTTCACATTTCAGCTCAGATGCCATTCCTCCGAGAAGCCTTACTTGACTTCTCAATCAAGGCTTCTGGCAAACACAGCAATCCTATTCTTCACAGCATTAAGTTAGTCAGCAGACTTTTATTTGAAGTGATTATTTAATTAATGCATATCCATGCCTGTATTATAGGCTCCCGAAGGGCAGGGGTAGTATCTGTTCTGGCTCACCTGGCAGTGCAGCAGACACATGGGTGCTCAAAAACCGCTGGCTGAATAAACTGAATGGATGAATAGGTGCATATTATGTGCTAGTCTCTGGAATGAGTCCCTCTCAATGTATTATCTCTTTTATCCTCAAAACAACCCTTTGAGGTGGGTACAATTATTAAGTCCAAGTGACACACAGTAGCTAAAATTTTATAAGGATTTGGTAATTGGCCCAGGGCCACAGACATAGCAAGTGGTAAAGTCAGGACTTGAACCTAGGTCTGTCTGACTCCAATCAATGCTTGTACTCTTTACTCTGCAAAACTTGATCCCAGCAAGCAGTAGAGGACATCTCAAATAAACTCCCTTTGTTTTAGAGTATAAACTTCGCCAGTGAGTGAGCACAGGGAAAGGAGAATTTTCTTCTCTCCACACGCATCTGAGCCACAGAAAGATAAGACAGTGCAGATTCTTCATATTTTCCCAAATGAATTCTAGCTAAGTTCCCTGGGAATCTCTCAATAATTCCATCTCCCACCTCTCCTTTCTAGAGTGCTCTGGAGACCTACGATAGAGTATAATTTGTGAGAAATAAATCTGTGGGTTACAACACTGACATTTTAGGACTGACTTGTTATACCGCCTAACATTACCAATAAGAATGCAATTCTAGGGAGCTTGGTGGGTACAATTCTAGGGAGCCTGGGTGGCTGAGTGGTTGAGCATCTGCCTTTGGCTCAGGTCGTGATCCTGGGGTCTTGAGATCAAGTCCCTCATCAGATTCCCCACAGGGAACCTGCTTCTCCCTCTGCCTATGTCCCTGCCTCTCTCTGTCTCTCATAAATAAATAAATAATTAAAAAAAGAAAAAAGAATGCAAATCCACAATCACACACCAACATGATTCCTTGAATAGATTTTCCTGGATAGAACTTAATATTCTCTGGCAACCTTTATGAACTTAAGAATGTCCTAAACTACTGAAATGTGCAAATTTGTCTATTGTCTCTTCCCTTTCGATGCTGGCATCTGGTTCTCTCTAATCCAAATATGCTGTCTTGTCTGAAGGGGAAGCTATCCCTTCTGTGCTTGGACATTGTTTGGTGAACTTCTTCGGCTTCTCTGGAGGTCTAACCTTGCAAATGGGCTTATAGAAATCTGAAGCTCCATGAGTAGGGTGGCCCTATGACACTGTAGTGTTTGGTGGACTGTAGTGTCAATGGCCTGTGCTGCTCCTGACATCTGAAATTACCTCATGGGTGAACATCTCAGGAACATCTGTTCCCTCACAAGATGCTTGGCCAAGCTTGCTTTGGTGGTGGAGTCTGATAGTTGCATTATTGCATGAAGTATCTGACCTTGCTAATAACTACTCAAGCTACAAACTTGCTGAATGAAAGTCACCATGTTTTCAGCAATTATCTGGCTCTGTGCAAAAATGTTAATTTCATGCTTTGCAAACCCATCTTTTGTAAAAGACCAACTTGCCTATAAAAATTGCTTTTGACATTCCCAAGATAATCTTTAGGGGAAAGAAAAAGTAAAAAAAAAGGGGGGGGTCTCCATTTAATCAGTTTCTACAACCTTCTATCACTCAAGACTTTTTTTTAGTGACAAAAGAGAGGTGTTAACAGGAAGGGTCACCAGGAGGCAGAGAAAGAACCAAATCAATGATGACTAATTTCTAAGGATGCTAAAGCCCTTGCAGGCTCACTGTGCATTGTGCTTCTTTAGGTGGATTGAGTTTGAGAAGCCTGGGAAAGTCACATGCTTCACACTGAATGACCTAAGCATCTCAGCCTTAGTGGACCCATAGGGATGCTCTGGTCTGAACAGTTCATTCTGCTGGCAAGAAAAAGGAGGTCCAGAGAGGAGCCGTCCTGCCAGGCTCCCACAGAGGTCAATGCCAGAATCAAGAATCCAACCCAGGGCCCCTGACTTCCCAGTAGTGCACATTCCAGCAAGACATGGCACTAGGACAAAAAGAAAATATATTTTTAAAATTTTATTTATTTATTTGAGATAGAGGGAGAGAGAGAGCACGAGCAGGGCAGAGGGAGAGGGAGAAGCAGACTCTCACTGAGCCTGGAGCCTGATGTGGGGCTTGATCCCAAAACCCTGGGATGACGACCTGAGCCAAAGGCAGACGCTTAACCAACTGAGCCACCTAGGTGCCCCACAAAGAGAAAATATGAATCTTTCCTTCAGAGGTTCAAGAGTGACTCCAGCCATGCTCTTGCCCTGAGACTTCCTAAAATGCTGTGTGTTCCATGATATCTACCAGATGGTGTGATTCAAGACGTAGGTCTTCAGCGTTCACTAGCAATGCTTCTCAAACAGTGACTTTGCTTTATCTTACTCATGATATCTCAAATCTTACTTTCCACTCTATAATGGAGGTCTTAACTTTATAATATAAAAGTAATGTTTCTTTCCCTTCTTCTCCAAATAGTTTGAGTAAACCTGATGCTTCTGGAAGGTGTGCCTTATTGTTCCAACATGAACTCATGGCATCAAAACCCATTCATAGGCAAAGAGCTGATTAACTACCATATCAGCAGGTGCTAAGCAGGTAGACCAAAGAGCTAGGCAATGGGCTGTGGGGTCCAGGAAAAGGGAAGAAAAATTAGTTAAAGTCTGGAGCAAGGTTCTCCAGAAGGATGGATAAATTTTTTTTTTTAAGATTTTATTTATTCATGACACACACACAGAGAGAGAGAGAGAGAGAGAGAGAGAGAGAGAGAGAGGCAGAGACACAGGAAGAGAGAGAAGCAGGCTCTACCCAGGGAGCCCGATGTGAGACTCCATCCTGGGACTCCAGGATCAGGCCCTGGGCTAAAGGTGGAGCTAAACTGCTGAGCCACCTGGGCTGCCCAAGTTTGTTGTTTTTAATGAGAGTCCTTAATTGTATTTTCCCTGACTGTAGATTATATATATATGGTTTTTTTTTTTTTTTTTTTTTTTTTTTTTGAAAAGAGGAAAGCACAGAGAAGAAAATTTAAATACCCTACAGGAAACTGGGAAAAATGGTGCACAGGACCTCTTTGTAATGTTTTTACAACTACATGTAAAATCTATAATTATCTCAAAATAAAAAATGTAATTTAAAAAATCCTCCCTAATCCCACCATCCAATAATAACCACTGTTGATAATTCTGTGGTTACCCTTTTTATCTTGTTTCAATGCATGTGTCTAAAATCTGAAATCTGAAGACCTAATTGGAGGTCTGGAACCAGCTTTCTTTACCTGTCATTGTGTCAAGAGAAATTTCCTATTATTAAAAGTTCTTTGAAAGTATTTTCAAAGGGTACATTATATTCTATTACATGGGTGAATCATATCCCCTACTGCTGGACATTTAATTGCTTTCAATTTTCCACTATTACATTTTTTCATGTTATATATATTTTACTACAATAAAATTTTTTTGTAAGTTTCAATAAACATCCTATCCATCTCACATTTCTGATTACCGTCTCAAGCTGGACTCCTGGAGCAAATTCCTGGCTCTTTTTTTTTTTATCAACATGTGACTCGCGTCACATGTTGATAACAAAGTTCTTTGCTGATAGAGGGAAGTGGGCAACATTTTTTTTTTTTTTAATGAGGCTGAAAAATATCTTAGTAGAAAAACTCCAGGTGACTGCAAAGTGCCTAATTGGTGATTTTCAAATACAGGGCCATCTGGGAGCCAGGTAGGAGGATCCAGAAAACCCACAAACCCACCTGCCTGCAAACTGGGGTGGGTGCCTCATCCAGCTGTCATGCTCTCCTTGCATCTCAATACAAAATGATCTTTGGAGAGAGACACACTAAACCAGGACATATGGGACTGTCTTTTGTAAAAAGAGGTTGTTCACTCTTCTCCTAGGAGGGTAATAGCTTGGGAAATATGCATAAACCATTGCTGCTAGGATATAAACAGCACGAAATTATCCAAACTTGGAGCCATTAAAGATGCACATTGTGAATTTAGAATCAAAACACTCTATAAATTTATAGCAAATCTGCACATTGAAAAATCAGTCTGCAGACTATAAAAGCAGTTGTTGGTTGAAAGCTTTTGCAAATGCTCCTGACTACACTTCTGGGGTGGGTACAAGGTATGAGAGCAATGGGTTTCTCTCAAGGAAGGCTTCATTGACATCTGGAAACAAAGCAGCTCTGAGATGCCTTCCAAGGAGGTCACTTTCTTCCAAGGTCTGATGTTCTCCACTACTGGTTCTACCATTTTTCTGGAAGTGATATGGTGAAGTTCTCTGTCATAAGCCTAAAGACTACCTGAGACCTGACTGGTTCTTTCATATGTTGGGGAGTGAGATAAAAAATAAGGGCCTGGACAAGTTACCATAAGGCTCCTTACATCCCTTCCCGAAATATAAATATTGCCAACAAGGGAAGACATGTAAGGTTTGGAAAACTCACTGAGAACTCTTTGTCTTCAGAAATTATACTTGCTGATTATTTTTCAGTGTTTCCCTTAAAGAAGAGTGATAAAAACCTACCTACCACAACTCCTCCCCACCCCTGGAATAAGGTCAGGGAGGGAGCTGTGAGTGGAGGTCCCCTTGGCGGTCACTTCTGCCCACTGGAGGTCAGAAGAAAGTCTCCTCTTTGACAGATGACATGTGTGCTTGCAGCATTTGGCTGTGGTTTCAGGTACTCCCTAAAAGCTGAGAGGGGGTCTATACTGCTCAGAAATGGAATTAATTTCCTCTAGGGAAGGCTAAAACAAGTATTTGTTATCCTAGAGAGACTAAAGGGTCAAGGGGGACAGCCATAAAGCTTTTTCTCTTGTCTCTGTTCCTTGGTATTCTAATACTTCCACCTCACTTTAAAAAATGTTATTTGCCAACCTATTATTTTGAACAATTTCAAAGAAAAGCTGTATGAATAATAAAAAGAACACCAGTATACCCTTCACTTAGCTTTACCAATTATTAGTATTTTATCACACTTGCTTACCAACCTCTCTATACATTTTTTGCTTAATCATATGAAAGTAAACTGCAGACATCATGATGCTTAACCCTAAGTACTTCAGCATCCATTTCTCAATCAAAAGAACATTCCCTATATAACCACAATTCCATTATCATATTGATACAAATTATCTAATTTACACTCTGTATTCAAATTTTCCCTCAAATCATTATATTTTTTAAGATATATTTACCTGAGAGGGAGAGAGAGAGAGAGAGAGAGAGGAGGGGCAGAGGGAGAAAGAGAGAAATCCTCAAGCAGACTTCCTGAGCCCAATGCAGGTCTCGAACCCAGGACCCTGAGATCATGACCTGAGCCAGAAAAAAGTCAGATGCCCAACCCACCGAGCCCCCCAGGAGGCCCCCATCCAAATTACTTTTATTAATTTCTTAACTGGTACATAATTCACACAACATAAAATCTGCCCTTTTAAGTGCAGTGGTTTTTAATATTCTCACCACATTGTGCAATCTTCATCACTAATTCTAGATCATTCTCATCACCCCCAAAAGGAAACTCTGTGCCATTATCAATCACTCCCCATTTCTTCCTCTCCCCAGACTTGGAAACCACTAACCTATGTTCTGTCTCTATGGATTTGCCTCTTCTGGACATTTTATATAAATGGTGGCCACATAATAGGTGTCCTTTGAGGCTGGTTTCTCACTTAGCATCAGGTTTCCAAGGTTCATTCATGGTGTAGCATGCGTCAGTACTTCATTCCTCTCTACAGCTTCATAATACCACATAGTATGGCTAAACCAAATTTTGTATATCTAGTCATCAGTTGATAGACATTTGAGTTGTTTTCACCCTGTGTCTGCTATGGATAATGCTGCTACGAACATTCACATATTAGTTTTTGTGTGAACATATGTTTTCATTTCTCTGGGGTAGACAGCTAGGAGTAAAATCACTAGGTCCCATGGGAACTCTGTGTTTAACCTTTTGAGGAAATGGGGACTGTTTTCCAAAGCGGCATCATCCTACAGTCTCACCAACAATGCATGAGGCTTCAGATTTCTCTACTTCCTCGCCAACACTTGTTACTGTTTGTCTCCAAAGTGCTTTTGCTGTTATTTTTTCCCTGTACCAGGATCCAATCAGGGATTCTGCATTGTATTTACTCATCATGTCTCTTTTGCTTTCTTTCATCTGGACCTGTTCCCCAACCTTCTTTTGCCTTTCCTGATGTTAGCATTAAAAGAATAAAAACAGTCTAGTCCAGAGTTGGTATTCATCTGTGATTGTGGTGGGTCCTAAAGCACCTTCCTCTTGCTCACCACATCAACACCTTAGGAGAGGTCTCCAGGTTGATGAGCACACTAACCTTGTACAAACTCTTGGTCAGAGCTTAGCAAAATGATCTTGTGCCTCTTACGTGGGAAATGCTTCTTGATACCCTAAGGCTTCCATTTGGCATCAGCAGGCATCTCAGGGGAAGGTGGCAGATTGGGCTGAGGTGGAGGAGAATGTGTCTGAGGGGCACAGTAGAATCTGGGCACCTGCCTTGAAGTGGCCCTCCACAACACCTGCCAGCTGGGTTGTCTTGAGCGCTGGAGTTAATTGGGGGCACTGAACTACAACAGGGGATAGCACTGCAGAGTGAGACCCACCGGCTCCACCACGGTAATGAGCTCTGACATGTATCACATCTCAGACTGTAGCTAATTAAATTCTCCACAGCTTCTCCAACAGCAAGGAAGACTTGCAGCACTCAGCTGCAGGGGGGCAGGATCAAGGATCCTGGGACCTACTCCTGGCTTAGCCACAGATCCTCTGCATGACACAAGGCAGGTAAATCAACTCCTCTGGGCCCTCCCTCATCTATAATGTGGGGTGGGGGGAACACATGTGAGGTTTCTTTAAAAGCTAAGAGTCTCTCATTCTAGACATTATACTGTCAGTTTATGTTAACGACAGTAACTCAGATGTGCTCTTGTCAAAGGGTGAAAAATGCAAGAGCTAATGCAATATGGTGGCAGCCTAGTTACAGCATCACAATAGCACTAGTAACTCACAGGCGCTACCTCTTCACATTGTGTAGCACCTTATAGCTCTTCCACAAATGTTAGCTCACTTGTCCCTGCATGGGGTAGAAAGGGAACAAGTGATGGCGCCCATTTTGCATGTGAAGGTTTGCGGATCTAAGGTGAATTCATTCATTCTTGAATCATCACGAAGCATCTACATGTGTCAGGTGCTGTGTGGTAGGCCCTGGATGCACAACACTGAGCTCGACAGGTAGGAGTTTTCCCTCTTGAGCTTTTAGCTGGGTGGAAAGGACGATTAAACAAGCTACAACAACAAAATGTGAGCACCGCAGAACTCAGGGACCCACAGGAAGTCCATGCAAGGGGCTCTCACCTGGGCTAGTGGTTGGCCTCAGGTGGCCTTCATAGACCACATGACGTCTAGTCCTAGCCCAGGGCTCTTTGGGTCCTCTAAGGTGGAGCAGATATGCTTCAGGTAGTAGGAATAAGACTCTCACCTGAGGCCTACTTGGCTACTTGTAGAAAGGGCAACACAATGCTTTTCCAGGGGTTAGAATATTAGTGCTTAATACAGAGTTGCCGAACGAATGAACTCCAGTGCCCACGGGCCTCAGCTCCTGAAGAGACAAGAAATTAGAGCAAGGCTGCTAAGGGATGCTAGGTTTTGAGTCAACTTCCTTGGCTTCCCCTGCTGCATGACAGTGCCAAGGGTCAGCTCTCCCTCTTTCTGGGGCTCAGTTTCCCAGTCTCCCCACCTGCAAGGTGAGCATGTTGAATTAATTAATGCTTGCTCTTTTGCTCAATCTACTTAAGGAGCTCTCAAAACTTTCTCTCTTCCTTTCTCAAACATCAAAAGACAAAGACAAAGCATGAATTGATGCATTTCAGTGGTGTCTCATAAAACGAAATTAATGGTGTCAGGAATCTTTAACTGACCTCTGAAGTCAAATTCTTCAAGGCTGATTGGCTGGACACAGCTGTTTAATAATGAGTAACCCCCCCCCCCCCCACTCTGCGACCTCATACTCCTTGGCAGTTAATAGGGTCATCCCATAACTCTTCCCATGAGAAGGAGAGAAGAGGGAACGGCCGGTGTCTACACTTTGCAAAGGCTCGTTCATAAAGCAATATTTATACATTCCCTTTAACCTGACATTGCATAAGATCTATTACCAGTTAATTAAATTGTTACTGTTTTATACATTGACTTCTGGTTGTGATCAGCATCTAAATTTACAGATCCACAAGTCTGCACTGACTTGCGTGAAGAAGCTAAATAATATTCACTTAAAAGAGCATTAAATTGTGCAGAACCATCATGAGCAATCAATAAAGGCTTCATGTTAAACAGAATTTAAAGAGATGGTATTTGCTACTTTACTCCCTTGAGAAACATATGCCTTTAAAAGTTATTTCCTATCCCTGAATTCCCTGAGACTACAGTGATTTTGACAATTTTCTGATTTGTTTAAAATGAACAATTATAAAACTTCGTTAGAGGCATTTGCATTCATCTAAAAGGGGGTGCGTCCTGGATCCTGCCACTGTCATAAAGGGAAAAGAGACAGGAGACTAATTAAGTAACAAAGCCTCAGCCAGAAACCTCGTTTCTAGAGGCATAATCTCCTTTGCCAGGCTCGGGGCAGATGACTGGCTGCATGCTTCCTCCTCGGCCTAATCCTCCCTCCTCCTCAGCAAGAAGCGTTCAGACAGTGTCTGGAATAATAATGTAATTACGGACAGCTCAAACACCTCATCCATGAAGGACAAGAATTTGGAGTCTTTCAAATCTGGGAAGGAGAATCAAAGGCACCAAAGGGTGGTTACTTTTCGGGGGGCCGGAGGGGTTAGAATGGTCTTTCTCGTTTTTTTTCCCCCACTAAAGCACACATGCTTCTCAGAAGGAAAGTAATTGCTTTTGACCAAGACGTGATGGCTACTCAGGTCAAAGTGGCCTCTGCACTCACTCAAAAATGCAACCCCAAAACCTCAAGTATCTTTCCCCCAGTAAAAGCCAAATATGTTTTGTTTTCTTCCATCATGGTTCTTCTTTCAGTCTAGATCATAGAGTTCTCAATGTTGTGAAAAAAAAAAAAAAGATACAGGATTAATGGGCAAGGATTCTGTTTTATGAATCTTACATTCCCTGGATTTAGCACAGTGATGGCTACACAGAAGATGCTAAATAAATGTTTGCTGATTGGCATTAGTAATACTTCATGTTGCTTAAGTGAAATATAATTTTGCTCATTTCCATTTGGAAGAACACCATCTTGGGGAATACTCTGAGTACAGGTTCCCACTGCACATGTAAATATTGTTAAAAGACAAAAGCCAAAGACCATGGTCCAGAGCCATGATTTTCAAACAGCATTCCACAGAGGCTTATCAGTTAAACAGAGGTGACTCAGGGGTTGTGTTAGGGAGGGAAGAGGGCAGAGACTGCTGGGCCGCCAACCCCATCCCATGTCCATTTCAATGAAAACAACTCACTTCTGTTTTCTGTGCTAGGCTTTTTTTTTTTTTAAGATTTTATTTATTTGAAAGAGAGAGAGAACACAAGTAGGAGGAGCTGCAGGCAGGGGCAGAGGGAAAAGAAGACTCCCCACTGAGCAGGGAGCCTGATGCAGGACTTGATCCCAGGGCCCTGAGATCACGACCTAAGCCAAAGGCAGATATTTAACCCACTGAGCCACCCAGGCAACCTTGTGCTAGGTTTTCACATAAAAGATCCTTTGAAGAAAAATGTCCTACAACTGGACATACACATAGTCTCCAAGTATCCCTCTACAAGATAATTACTAATTGCACAGGGAAAAATAGTAGCTTGACCCTAGAGAAACCTGGCATATATCATCTTAACACTGTTGATAATAACTCATCATGTACCTCTGATGTGGCACTGAGGGCACATGTCACTTCTATGGAATTCTTGCCCATGTGCATGAGAGACATCAGGCAAACCCAAATTGGGGGACATTCTACAAAACAATTGGTTATTCTTTTCAAAGTGTCAAAGTCACAAAACACAAAGAAGAGGCTGAAGAAACGTCACATATTGGAAGACACTAAGGAGATATATGACAACTAAACGTGATACGGGATCCTGGGATAGAAAAAAGAATACTAGTGGGAAAAACGGCAAGGTACAAATAAGGTCTGTAGATTGGTTAACAATATTATTTCACGGGGCACCTAGGTGGCTCAGTCAGCTGAGCGTCTGACTCATGATTTTGGCTCAGGTAATGATCTCAGGGTGGTGAGATCGAGCTCCGCATCAGGCTCCACACTGAGTGCAGACCCTGCTTAAGATTCCCTCTCCCTCTGCCCCTCCCCCCTCTAAAAATAATAATAACATCATTTAGTGGGTCTATATAATTTGTACTATGGTTATATAAGATGTTAACATTAGGGGAAGCTGGATGAAGGGAACAAAGGAATATTTTTGTAATATTTTTGTAAATCTAAAATTATTTCAAAATAAAAGTAAAAAAAGTTTATGAACTAAATAAACTTTTAAAAAATCACCATCTGAGAGAATTATAATTGGAATTCTGGATTGATCTTCAAATATGAAAAAAAAATATATAGAAAAATAACAGAACCTCTGTCATGCCAAGTCTGATTTAGGTATAAGTGTGAATTTTAATGTTATTCATTTTAAAAAACCTGACTGTCTGGCTTTTCCTGGCAATGCTCCCTAGAATAAAGACCAAGTAGTGATGAGAAGACCTCAAGCCAACATACATGGAAGAAGAAAAGCAGTTTGGACATACTGGGGAAGAGGCAAAAGGGGTGGGAGGGAAAAGAAAGATGGAAACTGGCTAGTGAATTAACTCAGGTTTCACCTATAAAATTCCTAAGAATTTTGCATTCTATTCCATAGCGTACTTATGGTTATTTTCATATAAATGTTACAGTCATTCGCCTACTCCCAGACCATGTCAGAAGAGAAGGACCATGTTTATTCTGTGGATTCTCATACCTTCTGGTATCTATCCTAACTTCTAGAAGTATGGTGTTATAAGTGGCTGAGGAAATATTTATTAATTTTCATTATATCAGCATATTCAGTAGTACAAAGAAGTGCTTTAAGATTTTTTTTTTTTTTTACAGATTTAAAGCTTAAAAACACAAACATATCTGCAAAATCCTACTCATCCAGAAAACCTCATTCCCTAATGATATCAGATAAATGAAGCATTGCTCTACCAAGAAGTTGTGTTAAGACCTCAGGAAATCGGCATTGTACATATATTAGTTATGCATGAGAAAATAAAACCTGGCCTTTCTTTTTTTTTTTTAAGATTTTATTTATTTATTCATAGACACAGAGAGAGGGGGGCAAAGACACAGACAGAGGGAGAAGCAGGCTCCACACAAGGAGCCTGATGTGGGACTGGATCCCGGGTCTCCAGGATCACACCCCAGGCTGCAGGCGGCACCAAACCACTGCTCCACCAGGGCTGCCCAAACCTGGCCTTTCTTTTTCTATTTTGAAAAGTATGGGTTTCGCAAATGCCCCAATGGTTCTTTTATTTATTTATTTATTTTAAGGAGAATATCTGAACTGCTGATAACAGATTACCTGTTTTTGAAGAGGTATTAAAATTCTGCATTTGGCCTTTCTTCCTTGGAAAGCGAGGATCCTTATTAAGGGTGTTTTTTGGTCCTCATGACACTCAATAAATATTAAAATATTTGTTGTTTTAAATATAAAAGCAGGCAATTGCTTTCTCAGTCTTCATTCCTTTGTTTTTCTAGAACCTACACCCTGATCTTGTGGAACTAGCCTTCTCCCAGTGTCAGTTCACACTGTTTAGGGGGGCTGGCCTCAGTTCCACAAGTAGAGAGCTGTCCCATACAAAGAGGATGGTATCTTCCTGACCACCATAAAAGGCTTAAAGAGTGGACACAGAGATTGGCTCAGTGATTCTGATTACAAAGATCAGAAGAGAGATTTTCTCTTTCTCCTGGAGCTGCCAAGCTGAGGGAAGGAAGCGTTTTGCTATGGGAAGCCTCCTGCCACCAAGAGGGGGAAAGATGGCCTGAAGAGAAGCAACCAGCCCCCAGCACACATTACTGAAGACCTCAAGCTCCAGGATCCAGCCATGCCTGAAGGCAGTACTTCCCCAGTCTTTCTACTTAAAAATAATCCAAAAGTCCTTTTGCTGAAGCCCATTTGAAAAGAGTTTCTGTTATTTACAACTGGAAGAGTCCTAATACAAACATCTTTTAAAAAAAAATAGAGAATATTAGGAAGGCAGAGAGGAAGTGGGGCTTTCCAACCTCTAAAATTCAATTTTATACCCAGGTTCAGACAATTCTACTCAGATGAAAGGATAGTCAGGGGTGCTTGGGTGGCTCAGTCAGTTAAGCATCTGACTCTTGGTTTTAGCTCAGGTCATGATCTCGGGGTTGTGAAACTAAGCCTTATGTCATGTTCGATGCTTAGCATGGAGTCTGGCTGGAGATTATCTCCCTCTCTCTCTGCCCCTCCCTCTGCTTGAGTACATGCTATTTCTCTCAATAAATAAAATCTTAAAAAAAAAAAGTATAGTCATAAGGACAAGAAAGCATAAAGAAGTCAAAAGAAATTGGTTTTGAAGTTCAGCAAATGGAATTCAAAACTGACGAGAACTGACCAGATAAACAGCTCTGGGCAACTGCTAACCCTTTCTGAGCTTCCATTTTTACATGTCTAAAACGGGAGTGATAACTTCCCAGCGTTGTTATAAAAACCAGAGAGATAACGGATGACACAGAGAAGCAGTGCCTGGTCAAATAGGGTTATTTCTTTCCTTTGCTAGGACACAGATAAGGTGGCAGGGAAGGATGGCAGCATCTGGGTTCATGAGATGGCCAGTGAAGCCCACACATCAAAGTGCTAACATCGAAAACATCTGTGGTGAATGATGAAAAAAGGGGGAAGTCAAGCCATCCCATCCAAACAGTATGACAGTGTTTGAAGCTAAATATGTGAACTAGATACCTGATTATAAAATGCATCACAAATCCTCTCTCTTCCACGGCACTGTTTAGACTTCATATTGAAGAACACAATTACATTCGACTAATGGAACTTCTGGGAGCTGATGTGGCACTCAGTTTCCAAAAGCTGCCTCTCACCACACACCAAGAAAACCTCACCTATTTGGTAATATAAAATAATAATAAATACATGAAAGAAATGCAAAATAAATGGGAATGTATGAAATAAAATGAGATAAATCAAATTAATGAAAAAAAGTCTCAAACTGCAGGTCTAAGGTCACCTCCAATCTACAATGGACCATACACAGTACCTTTTTAAAACAATATAAACTTATCTTTCCAAATACTAAAAATCCAGAAAGTTCTTTTAAAGTTCCAGATGTCCAGTTTCTCTGGAATAACCACAAGGCCTGGTAACCTATCCCTGTGCTCCTATATGGCAGCAGTTGGCAGTAGCTGAGTTGCCAGTGGATGCCCCTTGAGATGAGGGGCCATATCCTCCAACCATCTGCTCTCTTCCCAACCTGACCCACTCTCTTACATAGGCAGGCATCACTCACGCAACTGGCCTCTAGAGCCCCTCTAGGAATTTGCATTTGCTGCCCATTAGAAGGGAGTAGATCTGGGATCTCAGGAAGGCATCCACCACCCTCTTCCTCTGTCAACCTCCCCACTCCAGAAGCAAAATTATAAGGGTTACTAAGAAAGGAAGACTTAGTGGTGGTGGATGTACCACTGAAATGTACTTTCAAAAAGAATGGCCATGCACAGTAACTTCTTGCAAGATACATCCACGAAGGCAAGAGAAACATAAGCAAAAATGAACTATTGGGACTTCATCAAGATAAGAAGCTTTTGCACAGCAAAGGATACAGTCAACAAAACTAAAAGATAACCTACAGAATGGGAGAAGATATTTGCAAATGACGTATCAGATAAAGGGCTAGTTTCCAAGATCTATAAAGAACTTCTTAAACTCAAAAGCAAAGAAACAAACAATCCAATCATGAAATGGGCAAAAGACATGAACAGAAATCTCACAGAGGAAAACACAGACATGGCCAACAGGCACATGAGAAAATGCTCCACATCACTTGCCATCAGGGAAATACAAATCAAAACCACAATGAGATACCACCTCACACACCAGTGAGAATGGGGAAAATTAAGAAGGCAGGAAACCACAAATGTTGGAGAGGATGCGGAGAAAAGGGAACCCTCTTACACTGTTGGTGGGAATGTGAACTGGTGCAGCCACTCTGGAAAACTGTGTGGAGGTTCCTCAAAGAGTTAAAAATAGATCTGCCCTACGACCCAGCAATTGCACTGCTGGGCATTTACCCCAAAGATACAGATACAATGAAATGCCAGGACACCTGCACCCCGATGTTTATAGCAGCAATGTCCACAATAGCCAAACTGTGGAAGGAGCCTCGGTATCCATCGAAAGATGAATGGATAAAGAGGATGTGGTTTATGTATACAATGGAATATTACTCAGCCATTAGAAATGACAAATACCCACCATTTGCTTCGACGTGGATGGATCTGGAGGGTATTATGCTAAGTGAAATAAGTCAATCGGAGAAGGACAAACATTATATGGTCTCATTCATTTGGGGAATATAAAAAATAGTGAAAGGGAATAAAGGGGAAAGGAGAAAAATGAGTGGGAAATATCAGAAAGGGAGACAGAACATGAGAGACTCCTAACTCTGGGAAACGGACTTAGGGGTGGTGGAAGGGGAGGTGGGCGGGGGATGGGGGTGACTGGGTGACAGGCACTGAGAGGGGCGCTTGATGGGATGAGCACTGGGTGTTATTCTATATGTTGGCAAATTGAACACCAATAAAAAATAAATTTATATTAAAAAAAAAGAGTGGCCGTGGTATGTGAATTATACCTCAATAATAAAGCTGTTGAAGAAGCATTGGAGAAGGCTGAAGAGGGGGAAAAGGGTAAAACAGGGGGAGAAACAGGAAGAGGAATAAAGGCTCCCTATAGGGCAAGGTCTTGACCAGACTATGATACTGACAAGGTCTACCCTTAATAACCCCCAAGCTTCCTTTTTAGTGTCCCTCTCCTAAAAAATAAAAGAAATCTGGTTTTCAGCCAGCCACAGAGGTGTGAAGTATGGGAAAGTAGAAGGTATACTAGATCCACAGTCAGGAAACCCTGATGTCATCCTTAGCTGTGTGACATTCTGTGAGTCAATCTGACTCTCTGTGTCTCCATGTCACTACTAAAATAAGGATGATAGTTCCTGAACTGCTTAGGGCAAGGATAGTTTTGAAATAATAGTAGAGACAAGAGATGTGAAAGCATTTTTTTTTTTTTTTTAACTGTAGAGGGTTGCACCATGTGCAACAAATACAGGGCACTCATCATTATCTCTGCCCAATGCCTATGAGGGACATTAATGAATCACAACACTCACTATTGTAGCAAGTATTGGAACTGCTTACCCAAGAGCTCTTTTCCCCATCTGCCATGCTTACAAGGCCCAAATTTTGATATAGTCACCTATTTCCTTCACATAATTAACCAATGTATGTTGGTGAGTCTGTGCCAATTTTGGTGGTCTGATTTTCCTTACTAGACACTGGTTCAAAAATAGAATCAACTGAGCAGGTATTAATTAGTTGGGTTAGAAGCATGAGTTGGGGAAGGATTCCTTCACTAATTAAAGATGACAGAGAGAAAGAGCATACCACATAACTAAGAATATCAGTCTAGAATGATGAACACTAAGACACAATCCAGCAAATGTACTAGGAAGGAAAGGAGGAAGGAAGGAGTATCCTTTTGGGTATCAACAAAAAGGCAAGGTACAACAAGGGACAGAAAATTAGATCACCAGCAGACTTTTTGACAGTAACACTTTATGACAGAAGAAACGGGAATAACATATTCAAGATACTCGAGGAAGGAAAATATGAACCAAGAATTTTATATCCAGCAAAACTGACTTTCCAGTAAAAAGGACACAACTGTTACAACATTCAAGAACTCAAGAGATATTGTTTCCATGAGGTCTTCCTAAGGAATGACCTATAGAAGAAGCTTGTCTCTTATAGACAACCAAACTGACTGGAGAAATATCAACATATGGACTGATGGTGAACATTAAATATGCAGTTACCTATGGAACCAAGACTAAGTGGGAGTTAGGAGGGAAAGAGTAGTATGCACAATAAAAGACAACTATAAGACAAGTTGAGGGGAGGGAGTGGGGAAAGTTCATGCAAAAAAAATGTTTCAAGGAATCATATTGGTAGCAATGTTATATTGTGATGATGCCAACATTTGCTGTGTGTGTCGTATGGAATAAGGCAAAAGAGTTTAATTCCATTATCTCCTGTATTCTTGAAAACCAGGGTTCTTCATGTGAGGAAAGGAGATAAACATGTACTAAAGAAAAAAAACCTCCAGCTTTGAATTTAAATTAAACATATATTGATGAATTCATGAGCTATTTGATCTTTAATGTAAATAAAATATCAAAATATACATATTTATACGTTTATACTCTGTCCAGTGGAAAGTCCAGGAGCAAGTCCACTAGCAAAGAGCATCTCTAATTCCCCCATGATGGTCTTCAAATACCATTTCACACTAAGAGAAACCAAGAGAGTTCTGATAGGAATGGCTGACCTCAGGTCAAGGGCAGGATATGTACCAGATGCATCTGAAACATCTGAACGTATCAGAGAGAAAGAAAACAATCAAGATTACTGGGATTGTGCCACAGAAAACTTGGCATGTGACTTGAACAGACTCCCACCAAATAAGTAAAGAAGAAATGATAGAATCAGGATGCCAAGAGACGTCATGTGCCTTCTGATGAAGAAGCACAGTGTCACCTGCATTCTTGCCAGAGGGATCTACACCAGTCTGAGAAAGTCTCTGGATCCAGCTGCCAATTTGCAGAAAATAAAACAGGGGAAGGTGTTAATCTGAACCGTGAATGTACGATCAGCAACGTCTAGACTGATGGGTCTGGGTTCTTCAAAAGACAAATTATAAGGAAAAGAAAGAACTGGTGGAGGAACCTGTAGCTTAAAAGGCTTAAACAACATCATGTGTTAAAATGGGTAAGATTGAATGACTGGGGATGCACATTTGGGGGATAAATCTATTTTCTAAATGGAAGGACATGATTGCTGTGTTAGGTCACATTCAGGGACGGTGGTTGGATAGGGTACAAGAAAGAGTTTCTAGAGGAACTGCCGACAGTTTATTTTTTTGGCTGGTGGTGGTTGCAAGGGGATTCATCTTAAAATAAATTCTTTAAGTTTGCAGTTGTTTTATATGGTTTTCTGTATCCTGTATTTTATTTTACAATAAAAAGGTTGTTTTTAAAAAATAGGAACAGGAGAGAGAAAAGAAAGGGGCTATATCTATCTCTGTCCTTGACATGTCTTGCATCAAGATAGGGATCACAAAGAGAGTGTATTCCAGATACAGGGTACAGCCTAAGCAAAGCCAAGTGGAGAGATGGAAGATGTGGCACATTCCAGCAAAGGCAAGTGGTTCTGTTTGGCTACTCAAGGCCTCTGTGCAAAGAACAGTAGGAAATAAAACTAGAAAAGTAGTTGAGGGCATACTGTGGAAGTCTCATTATGCCTATGTAAGATGTTATTAGCTTAGGAGGAAGAGAAAGAGTAAATGTTTCTGAATAAGGACTGATACCTGGATTGAGCCATCCCAGTGGTCACTTCTCACCCCAACCCCTTCTTCCTTCCTAACAGAACTCCAATTTTGTTCAATTACCCATCCTGCAGGTGTCTGTGTCTACGTGTAATGTCTGAAGCTACAGCAGCCACCTGGGGACAATGAGGAACTTTAACTTGGGAGAACATGCTGAGTATGGCAGAGCACAAAGATGGTAGGACTACAAATCTCAAATCCTGTTGCTGAGCCACTGAATTAATTAATCCCACAGTTGTCCTTCTCCTAGGGTTCTATTTACATGACATAATAAATCTCTGTATCATTTAAATGATTGGGTCTTCTATTACTTGCAGCCCAAAGGATCCAAAATTACAAATGGGTTTTAGGGGAAAATAATTTAAAAGGCATACCTAGACCCTTATAAGTAAGACTAAAAAAAAAAAAAAAAAAAAAATGCCTTTAAATAGGCTCTATGCCCTCAGTGGTGCAGAGAACGTATGACCCAATTGGTTGCCCTGAACAATCTCTGTAGAAACAGAAGGTTCCAGCAGCCAGCTTAAGTTTACCACTTAATCACACAACTCTAGCTGGTGTCAAGCTCTTAAAGGAGTTGATCCCAGGGAACAGGGAGAAAAATGAAAAGGAAATAAAATTGAACAGTTGCCTGCAGAGAACACCAGCTGCGTGTGATTGATTTCCATGTAATCTCCATTTGTCTCCCTGAAATTTTTTCATCAGATCTCTGGCACAGGGTCATAGAGAGGCACAAAGCTGCTCATGCCCGGAGTGTGGTCAGGAAAAACAACAACAACAACAACAACAACAACAACAACAACATATTCCCTTATGCGCCCCTAAAGGCCAAGAAAGCCGAGACAGGTGATCTGGGGGAAGAAAGAGAGAGAAGCGTTTCCTCTCCTCACCCCACAGCAATAGTCAGACCAGGAGCCACTGCAACCAAGGTGGAAGGTTGGTCTGTTGGCTGCTCTATGAAAAATGGTTGAGTCCTAAGGTCTGAGGAGCCTGTGCCTGTCCTGGCTGTCTTCAATTCATCAACTGCTCAGGGCAGGTGTCTTGGCCCCAATAATAGCTGGCATGTGGGATTCCTCTACTGACCCATCGATCCCAACAACCACACAGGGAAACAAATTATTCTGGGGAAGGGGCTAGGTTTGAGGTCACTGGTGGTGGGGAAAGGATGAAAAGGAATAGAAGAGGATGGGAGGGCAGGGTGGACTGTATCTAGTTATCATTTCAAAGTGCCATACCTGTCACTTGTTTAATGCTCTTTGCCTTGGAACAGCCTCTGGTATTGATACAGGTACTTATTTGCCTGGTGTGCTCCAACCCATGACAATGGGGCCTGAAGCTCAAAGGGAAGAGAGATCGCCTACAGCAGTGGTGCTTGAAGGGTAGCTCCCAGTCTGGCAGCATCAGCATCTCCCTGAAATACAAATTCTCAGGCCCCACCCCAAGCCAACTCAATCACTGCTCTGGGGGTAGGTCCCAGAAATCTGTTTTAACAAGCTCTCCAGGTAACCTCCATGTACACGAAGACAAAACCAACAACCTCATTATGTAAGTGCAGAAGGGCCTTCAGTGACTTACTCAGGATCATGTGACTGGAAACCAACAGAGGCTACACAAAAAGCTGGATCTGACTCCCAATCTAGTGCCTCTCCCATTGCATCAGAAAAGGAAGCAAAGCTGCAAAGATACAAACCTATGGTGAGCTATTTCAACACCTTTCTTAAGCATTTTTAGTATTTTTGCATACATTCTAGAAACTTATTTGAGCCCTGAGCCTAAAACACTTCCGGTCCTAATATGGGATGATCAGACGAGGGTATCCTCTCCCTTCTGACTCCTCTGTATGGCTGGCATTAAAGTGTCCACGTTCATCTAATGACCAAAGCCAGAAACCCCAGCAACCGTGGGGCAGCGCAATTCAAAGCAGGGGCTCAGGGAGGCAGACTGCCTAGATTCAAACCCCAGCTATGTGACTTGTTCTCTGTGTTATAGGGGGCAAGCTGTAACCTTTTTGAGCCAATTCCCTCAACGGTTACTTGAGGACAACAAGTTTACAGGGACAGCGCCTTCAGGGAGGATGAAACAAGATAACCCAGGTGGTGCTTAGCATTGTGCCTGGTACACAGCAAAGTGTGCAGTGCATGTCAGCTGTCATTGCTATAGTTCATATCACCTTGTCCCTCTCATCCCCATGTCCACCTGGTAACTGAGTCACGATGACTCCGTATCTTTGACAATTCCCATATATGGCCTCTTTTCTTTGTCTTTGCATGCTCATCCCCATTGCTGTGGTGGTAGTTCTGGTCCTCATCTCATCCTCCTGCACCACCACGCAAGTCTTCAAATAGGTCTTCTGGCCTCTGGTCTGCTCTCCAGGATGACATGATGAGCTTTTCAAATTGCAAAGCTCAGCCATTCATTCTGCTGTGTGAGCTTCCTGAATCTCTGCAGTGGCTCCCCATGGTCCTTGGGGTCAAGTTCTAGCTCCTGGGCAGAAAGCACCAGTCCCCTGATGATCGGCACCCCTATGTTGATTTTACTTCTGGGCCCCTCCCAGGCTCTACACCTAATTACTTTGGGGACCACAAACACTGTGGCCTTTTCACACCAGGAGTGCCTGGTCCCCCTCTGCCTGGCAAATCCACATTCATCTTTCCAGATATATCCAAGAGCTGGTGCCTGCTTGAACTCTTGTTCTCAGGTAGCCGTGACTACCCCTGCGTGTGCCCTCTCTGCTGCTGCACCTGCTTCCCTCCCAGCATCTGTTCTACCTTACTGGGCTTATATGTTTTCACATCTGCCATCCTTATTGACTGCTAGATTATCACCCTCCCTGGCACAGAGGAGGTACTCTAAACTTACTTATTAAATGGATAAACACTGAACTCCCCCAATTTTGACAGTCCCAGCACTGCCCTCTGGGCTCACAGAACAAACCTGCTCTGATGTTCCTCAGGAAAGCCTTTCCGGGGTTGGAATCCCATCTCATTTTCACAGCAGGTTGGAATGATTCTCTGTACAAATGTGGCTGTGATTATGCAATGAGTAAAGCAGGCTGTGCAAATGATATGTCACAATGTAATCCATCCATCACCAGGCGGTCATTCAGTTCCCAGCATGGGCAAAGCCCTGGGTTTAGGAGAAAACGAGCCTTCTCATCCCCAACTGGTGTGGAATGTGGCAATGAAAACTAAGAGCTTGCAGTCAGTCATGGTCTGAGCACTGGGCTGGAGGCTTGGCTTCTAGTTCCTGGCACTGTCACTCACTCACAGGGTGACCTTGGCAAGCCCTTCCCTTCTTGGGCCTCTGACCCTCATCCATGAAACCACGGTGATGAACTAGAAGCTTTCTAAACACCCGTTAGAGCTCAGAGCTTGAACGTTTCAGAAATTTAACAGCCACTCATGAGAAAACAGGGATGACTCTCTTGCTTTCTATCCTCACTCCCTTCTGAGCACTTTGCAGTTCACATGGGAGACAGATAATACAGTATTCACTGAACACATGACATGACTCTCCCTGTCTCCATCCAGGTGCTAACTTAGGACCGTGTGCCAGAACCTGGGTGTTCCTGGAGGCTTCAGCACCTTCCCCTATAAACAACTTCCCCTGTCTTTGAGATTCATTCAAAGGAGGCAATATTGCATAATGGTTAATAATACACAGCCAGAATCGGTCTGCCTGGCTTTGATTCCTGGTTCTTTCACTAGTAGCTGTGTGACCTTGAGCAAACTGTTTAACCACTCTGCCACTGTGTCTCATTTTTCTCATCTGTAAAATAAAGACAACAGTAGTTCTACCTTATGAGGTCATCGTGAGGATTCAAATAGTTAATACAGTTAATTCCCTAAATAGTGACTCCACAGAGTAAGTAAGTACTCAACAAAAAAATTATTGTTACTATGTGTTCTCAAAGATCCTTTGGAAAAAGATTACTGCTGTCTAACAACATTTTAAGAAAGGCATTAACTCATTCAAGAGAGTGCAAACTTCATGACCTAATTACCTCTCAAAGGCCCTCCCTCCAAATACCATCACATCAGTTGTCTTTCTATTTGAGGAGACAATGAGAAGTCAAAATTGGCAGTCTGCAATGTGCAAGAGGCCTTCACCAGAACCTGACTATGCTGGCGCCCTGATCATGGACTTCCAGCCTCTGGAACTGCGAGCAATAAATTTCTGTTGTTTATAAACTACGCAGTCTGTGGTATTTTGTTGTAGCAGCCCAAATTAAGACACATAACAACAACGACCACAAAACATGAGTGGATAGATAGATATACTAAAGTGACTGTAGTGGTTATCTCTGGAAGGTCATAATCACTGGGGATTATCTTTTTGTGTCTGTGCTTATCTGTATTTTGTAGCATTCTCCAATATTCTCTATCTCCCACCAAATGTCTCTTCCCACATTCCAGGGACTCTGGGCCGATGGTTCCTGCAGCTCTGCTCCCCAGCTGGGGCCCCAGCATTCCAAGGAACTGCCAAACTCCAAACTCATACTCCTCAGGAATGGGTTGGAATGGGGCCTCTCCAGAGGAGCCTCATGTAACTGGCAGGAACACATTCCTTCCATGGGCATTTCCAGAAAGAACCTCAGTCAAAAGCAAGAATGACAGGTATCCAAAGCAGACCAACCATGAGGCAGAAGTCTGTGCAGCTCAAATCTTGGCAAGGAGCCCCTCAAAGTAACACCTCTAGCCATTTACTGAGCATTTAAGCTCTGCCCTGCACCACATAGCTGTGCTAAATGCATTCCAAGCATTATCTTATTTGATCTCCACAGCCTTGTGAGGCAAGTATTTTTCTCCAAAATTAAGGATCAGGACACTTGAGACTCTGCCATTATCTTGCCCCAGGTCACTCAGCTGGCAAGGAGCGGAGAGAAGTCAGCCCCAGGTCTCACCCTGCTACACACCACAGTGACACAGCATCTTCTCCTGGGTTTTGTAGGCCTCAGTGTGCCTGGCCTTGAATTTCCCTTTCCTCACTCAAGGAACTAGACTCCTGGTGACACTCAAAATTGCTAGATCAGGTACTTACAGCCACCCCCATGTGACTCTTACCCATTTCCCAGACTGTTCACAAGCTGCAACACAGAAACTGTTGTTTTCATTCAATCAGGAAGCATTTATTAGGTGTTATGTATATATCTTCCACGTAGGGAGATTCACGCTCCACCCAGGACACACATACAAAAACTATGGGAAATGGTCCATGTTCTTCAGCATTGAAACATCTCCTTATAGATCTATACCTGACAGACTGAGAGGTCCCCAAAATTGTGTCAAATGGACCCTTATTGAGGACTCTGACCTGTGATTAGGGTCTCACTAACACATCTGTGTTTAAGTGCCGCCTGCCACTTACTGGACCCACCACATACCAAATACTGTACCTACTTTCTTTCTTCCAGGCCTTATCATAACCCTGTGAGATACTTCTTACTGTTTACAGGGGAGGAAAGATGCTAAGAGAACCCAAGAGACTTGCCCAAGGTCACCCAGCACCAGGAAGTACCTCAGTTGGTTGCATTTGAGGATTACTTTTGTGTCTGTCACCCCACCAGCCTGCGGGCTCATAAGGACAGGGATGGCATCCCGTTCAGCATGGTGTCCCTCACTGACCTAATCCTATGCCCAATAAATGATAAGCATTAGCTTACACAGATACACACAGAGGACATACTTGGAGGGAAGCAGTCGAGGTAACTCAGAAGGGGGCCTCTGGATTCACACAGATCTGGGTTTGCATAGCAGCTCTGCCTCGTCCTAAGAGTCTCTCCTTGAAGCAATTCAGTCTTCTCTGACCTTCAGTTTCCTCACCTGTTAAATGGGGACTCCAACAAACTCATCTCCTACGGAGGGTAGGAGGAATGAACAAGAGCCAGGGCTATTAATCTCTGAGCAGAGACCTGGCACATAGTAACTGTTTATTAAAACACAGCCATCTATTACAGCAAAGCCAGAAGGGCCCAATTAATGGGACATGTACAACGCAAGGTGCTCTGTCCCTGTACTGGAACGTGAGCTCCTTGAGGACAGGGCTGGGACATTTATATCAGAGACCCCAGCAATGGCCAATAAAAGCTGTTCAACAGATGGCTGCTGCTGCCGGAGACCTTTCCTGTCCAGGGTGTTGATTCTGAGCTGTGCACAGAAAGGCAGGAAGGTGGAAGGGAGGAAAGAGAACCTCCTCTGTTCCAGCAGAGGGCTCCTGAGCTGGTTTCACCTCTAACATGGGGATAAATAAATTAAAATGGGGATGAAAACAGTGCCTACCCTGCAGAGTTCCAATGAGGCAGAAACGAAATACCTTCAGAAAGCCTTCTGGCTAACCTGAGACCAATGAGAAGGGTCAGGGCGTGATGGCACAGGGAAGAGTAGGCAGTGGGACCAGGAAGACTCAAAACGGCATTAAGAGGGAGGGCTTTCAGGGCACCTGGGTGGCTCAGTTGGTTAGGCAGCTGCCTTCGGCTCAGTCCTGACCCCACGGTCCTGGGATGGAGCCTCATGGCCAGCTCCCTGCTCAGCGGGGAGTCTGCTTCTCCCTCTCTTCTGTCTCTTCCCTGGCTTTTGCGCTCTCTCTCTTACTCTCTTTCAAATAAATAAGTAAAATCTTAAAAAAAAAAAAAAAAAAAAAAAAAAAAGAGGGAGGGCTTTAGAACCCTACAGTTATAGGTTCAAATCCCAGCTCTGACATTTACCAGCCTTGAGATTTCACCTCACTGAGACTCCTCAGCCTCATCTCTGCAAGGAGGAAAACAAAAGAACCTCTCCCAGGAGGCTGTTGTGAATCAAATATAAAGTATGCTGAGCCACCAGTACATAGTAAGAGCTCAATAAATGGTAGTTTTATTATGGAAGATACATTTTTTTTTCTGAAGGTAAAAGCCAACCTCCTCAGACAATAACAGAGCCAAGGAGGAATTCAGCTTAGTGCAACTAAAATAAAAACAGGAGAGCCGAAACCGTTTCCTGAGGATGACTATTTATGAGGCCAATTTCAGTTTCCGAGTGCTAATGAATCCCCCAAGGCAGGCTGTGTGCAGCTCCCAGCCCAGAGCACAGGGACGCACCCTCCCCAGAGTTCCTCCAAGCACCGCGCACACTTGCGGCACCCCATCAGCATTTACTAATCACAGCAATAATCCTAATAACGATCAGGGTAAAGTGCAGGGGGTGGGGGAGACACAGAGGGTGCAGGTGGGGAGGAGGAACACTTAAGCTACTTTGTTTCTAAAAGACAAACTTCTGCCTGAAATAGATTAATTCAATCTGCATATTAATGTGGATTACTAATTAATGACTAAAAATGCTTTCAACATGGAAAGTGCTATGCAAATGCTTAAGACAATAATAACATCTAGGAGTCATGGGGTAAATGTGGAAAGGAAATAAACTAGCCTCTTTTTTTTATAACTTTTAAAATTTTATGGTTGAAGGAAATGGAAGGCATTGGGAAAATTCACTTAAAGCACAAAAACATAGAAGAGGAAAGCGTGGTGTGAGGGGACTTCCTTTGTGCTCTTGTGGAAACTTCTCGCTGCACTAACCACAGGTCTTGTGACTGCAAGCCTACTTTCTGGCCTTGCCTTCTAGACCTCGAATTCCCTGAGGGCAGAGGCCACATCCTTACATGCCTCTACTTTCCTGGTCAACCCTGTGCAAGGCACATAGGCAGTAGTTAATAACGGGTAATGGAACAAATAAATGACCCCCAAAAAGGAGGGTGAGGGAGCGCCTGGTGACTGCTCTCTAGAGAACAGTGTAAAAAGGAGTAACTTCAGAGTAGAAAAATCGGACAAATGCTATCTCGGCCACGTGATCAAGGTCAAAGTCAAAGCACTAAGTTATGTTAATGGTCTGTGCCCTTGGTATGAAGCAATGAGAATGGTACTTGATCTGTGGTCTTCCTCCCACAAGCCTATAACTCCTGTCTAAAAACAGCAGAAAAACATCAGACAAGTCCCAGTAGAGTCCACAAAATACTCACTAGGACTCCTCAAAACTGTCAAGGTCATCAGAAACAAGGGAAGTCTAAGAAACCGTCCTAGCCAAGAGGCACAATTTAGTTCAATGTGGCATCCTGGAGGGATATCACAGAGAGTGAAATGGGTCTAGGAGGAGAAGGGACCCATCTAAGTTCTTATAGGCTCCCCTGGCAGATAGGTTCTCATCACACACATTATAGAATGATGGAGACAGTACTCCTTTTCATACACAGTAAATATCTTGATTTTTTTTAAATTGCAACTTAGATGCAATTTCCTCCCTCCTCTGAAAACCCTCAACCTCTATTGCCCCAAAATCCTATATAATTTGGTAGCCAAGCATCTCATGGGAACCAAGAAATTCCAAAGGGCTGGAAGAATGGTCCTCAGAGCTCACCAAGACCAAATCCTCCCATTCAGCAGAGGAAAAACTGAGGCCTGAAGTAGGGCACAGTTGTCTTGCCTATTGCCAGTTTAGTATGTTGGTGTCATACTTCACTCCTGCTTCTTCAATTGCAATATCCAAAAGTCACCCTACTACCTGGGACACAAAGAACCAGTTTAGGACTATGGAGGAATTCCTGCCAAATTCTAGCTCTATCTTTGCCAACCTCATGGCTGTAAAGAGCATCCATGTGGAAAACAGTGTGGTATTTAGCTACACGTCTTTTTGCCCCAGGCCCCTGGCCATTGCCAAGCAGAAAGCCCAGGCCTGGCAGGCTAAGGCCTGAGACACAAAGGCAGCTTCCAAGCGGGGTGTAGGGAAAGGGCACAGCTCAGCCTAGCTGGCAGGGCACACTTCCCTGTGCGGCCCCATCCATCAGCCACCCTGGGGGATCTCATTTTCCAGCTCGGCGTAGGGTACATTTTCTAAATGTGACCCTGTTTCTGTTATGAGAATCAAAGTGCTTCAACCGCAAGATCATAAATACTCAAAAGTGACGGCTAATGGCAGTGGCAGTTTGCAAAATGCCAAATGGCAGCAAGAAGTGGACGCCATAAATTACAGCCCGACTCCTCCATTCTCACAGAGGTGTTTTGTGGGTTTTTAGTGATGAGATCCGCTTTCAAGTGGATTTACAGGGGCTCCCTGTGAATTCAGACAGAGCTTTTAAAAATACTTCTAACAGATGCTGAAAAGAAAACGAGAAGAGCCTAAACCATTTCAAGCCTAAAACGAGTTTATTAAAAATGCGTTTAATGCATAATGGCCAAAATATGGAAAGTGGCTCATTTGAAGATGGATACGTTTAGTGTGAAAATGCTAATGATGATAATAATAGTAACGATGACAGGGAAGACGGATCGGGTCAGGAACTGGGCTGAGCATTTTACGGGGATTATCTCACTGAATTCTCTCAAACGTTCCATGTGGTAGATGCTACAACTGTCCTTATTTCACACATGTGATAATGCAGGTTCCAAGAGGTCAGGTCATCTGTCCCAGGTCACGTCCCTGGCTGGTGAGTGACAGATTGGAGCTTGCGGGCTCATGGTCTAGATGACCCTCTCAGTCTCCCTCCCAGCCAAAGCAGAGTTGACACGAAGCATGCCAGGGGCGCCCTGACCTCAGCAGAATGTCACTGTGCACCCAGGGAGGTCCGTGGATGACGCAAACAACAGATCTCATGAACCTGTCACCAGCATACCGAACAAAAGGACAAACTTGTAGAAGGGTCCCTATTATGATGGAACCGTAAACTTCCAGGCCTGACTTTTTAACCTCAGTTCCCACATCAAGGAAATGATGGCAATATCACTTTCTGGCTGTTAGGACAAGTTGGTGGGATCACATATGTGCAAAGCTCCTTGAAAAGCCCGAGGTACTGTATAAGTGGTGTTCTTAGTGAAGATACCAGATCAGCTTTATCAGGAAGAGTGCTACTGTGCATTCCCCCATGTCCCCTTCACAGAGGCAGAGACTGAGGTTCAGGAGGGAATAAGTAACTTGCTCAGGGTCCCAGATCTGAGAGTCAATGACACGGCCACGACACATATACACAACCCAGGGCTGCAGAAAACACGGGCTGAGAACTCCCGGGGACTCCCCAACGTCCTCGTGGCACTGAAGCCGCGACCAATGTTTCTATCTGCAGGTGGCAGAGAAAGACTGCAGATAGGGCAGCCTCAGAGGACTAACGACCTCCTGAGCTCAGCGTTCACAGCCATTGCTGCGGCCAGGGATCCGTGCGTACAACCTGCGCGCTCACCGAGACCACGAAGCTTCCCCATTTCATACTCATCTGACTTATCTGCATCTGGGTGGGGACATTTCTGCTAAGAGTGAGGAAGAGCAGGGGGCCTGTGCTAGCCTGTGAGGCTGCCACTGCCAGCTGCCTACGGAAATGTTTCCAGGTTCTGTCCTTCTACAGATTTCTTTCCTTTGGGAACTGTCCCACTTTTTCACAAAATGCTATGTATGCATCAGACATTTCCTTCAGGCCCTGTTTCCTCTTTTGTGTGACTTTTGTGAAGCCATCGAAGGGAAAGTTACAGAATCATAGACTGTCAGGGCTCAGGGGACCTCAGAGACTAAATGTTGTCTACTTCAATCTGCCTCCAACCCCTTTCTCACTATTGGCACTTAGGTCCCTTCTAAAGTATTTCTGCCAAAGGGTCAGCCAGCCTCTGCTTGAATACCTCCAAGGATGGGGAACTCACTACCTATGGAGGCACCGTGTTCCATATTCTATCTCCAGAATAAGGAAGTGAGAGGTTAAGAGCATGGACCCTGACCAGAACTGATGATATCTCTTTGTAAGACCCAATGCAAAACAAAAACACAGGGATCCTTGTTCAAAAAGTATTAAGGATTTTTAAACGGCAACAGCAGAGCAATCAACCTAATGCAAGGCCTCTAAAGAATGGGACTCTGAGCAACTGCACTAGTCACAGTCCATGTGGTCTGATTCTAATGACGAACTCCATGGGTTTGGATCCCACTTACTAACCAGTATTAGCCTCATGCGTAAAACAGAGGTAAAAATCTCTAGTTCATAAACTTGTTTCTGAGAATTAAACGAGTCACTACATGAAATGCTTAGAACAATGGCATAGAGTAAACAAATCATTTCTCTGCCCACATCACACACTACAGAGAGAAAAAGGAGTATACACAGCAATCTCTATGCCAGCCTTTTGATATCTGCAGATGGCTCTTACAGCCTCATATGCCTTCCATCCACCTGGAGCAAAGTTGCTAGGGTCCTGCAACCAATGCCAGCCACAAAGGCCCACAGATAGGAAAAATCATAGTCACTACAAAGGGCAGATCCAGTTCTGTGGGACCTACAGTTTATGTTTTAGGGGTGAGGGTAAGAAGAGGATCTTTAGGAAAAAAGGAGATGAAATTAAGGCATGCACACCATGTATTTTTAACATGCTGCCAGATGTAGTTCCAGTTCAACTTTCCCACTGGACAACCCTAAAAATGCCTGTGGCCACCCCAACATCATCCAACAAGAAGGGAAATCAGAGTTGGGAGAGACAGAGGTCTTAAGTGGGTGTGGTTAAACCATCTCGCTTTTGCAAATTTTAAGACACATCCCGGTACCCTTGGATGTGTCTACTTCTCTCCAACATTCCTGCCTGGACTTCACAGCCTCCCAGATGGCTGTCCTACTGGCATCCCCATCCCCTCCTGACCAGTCTCTAGAGAGCAGCTGCAGTGACCCTGGAAGAATGCAAACCTGACTGTGTGAACCCTCCAACAGCTTCCCACTGCCATTGGGATAAAATCTAAGCTTCTTACCATGGAGCGCATCTTCCTCCCAAGACCAGCCAGTCGCCCATCCCAAACCTAACTGTGCAGCCCCTCACAGCCTAAGCTTCACTCAGACAAGCCACACCTCTGCGGGATGGTCTGCTTGCCTCTAGGCAAGCACGAGGCTTCCACCCCTTGGGGCCAGTCAGAGAGACTAGAGCCTTGCTCTGCCAGTGCCACCTGCAGCGCGTCCACCTCGCCCTGCAGACACAGCTTGGGGAGGCCATTCCTTTCCACTGAGTTTCCTATGCACGGAAATCTTGCGGGAGCAGCCAGACTTCGAAGCCCTTCATTTATAATTCATTTATTTCCTTGTAATACTACTGCTGCTGCACTCGAAGGACATGGCCCTGGCACAGGCATCGCCCCCTGCAAGCGAACACTGATTCAACCGAACCATGGCAAACCTTGTCTGAAGGTCTCCAATTATAGACAGCCAAACAAGCCCAGGATGCAAAGAGGCAATCTGGAGTCAAGACATCCTCTTTGCCATTGACCACACTCTTTAAACATCCCAAGCATGTTCACATTTATCACTGCCTTTAAAAAAAAAAAAATCTTATTTTCATAATAATCCTCTGAGGCATGGAGCTTGGAGTTTATTATTCATTTTCCAGATAAGGAAACTGAGGCTCAAAAAGGCGGAGTCACTTGTGCAAAGTCAGAGAGCCGCTAAGTGACAGAGAACTAATGAGAACGCAAGGGACAACTGGTTCCATGGCCCACGCTCTATTATGCTGTATTCTCCCTTCTAGACTCGAAAGGTATTTTTAGGAATGATTTTAAAATCTTGTACACATCTGTAAATTAATTTTTATTCCCCAAGACAAAGGAGTTTGAAAAATAGGAAGAAAAGTATGAAATGAAGGGGAAGTTACTCCACTTCAGTTACTTCTGAAGTCAACCGTGAAGCCTGTTACGAGTCCCAGCACTCAGGCCACAATGCAATCCTGTCTCATCTTCAAGCACGCCGGCTCTCTGTGGCCTCAGAGCACCTGTACCTGCTGTTCCTTCTGCCTGGACATTCCTGCCCTGGCTCCTTCCCACCTTCAGGTCACACCCTGACCATCGTCTCTGCACAGAGACTTCCTTGAACTCCCTCCCCTGACTCTTACACCAGCTGGTTCATTTCCTGACAGCGCCGGTCATCACTGTCTTCTTAATGTGTTTTCCTGTCTGTTTCTTTCACTAGAAGGTAAGCTTCCTGAAGGCAGGGTCGGTTTTCTCACCAGCATACCCCATTCCACAGAACTATGCCCAGCACATGCCAGGTACTTAGTAATAAATACTCTGGATAAATAAATAGAGCTTATTTGCATTTGACCATTGTCAAAGCCCACGGTAACTCATTTATAATAACCAAATTATATACATTTGCCAAATAAGCTTACCATAATCAAATAAATGCAGGACAGATAATAGCCTTCTATTTTTATCACAGATGAAAATAAGAGGCCCAGAAAAATTAAGTGGCTCGCCTGAAGCCACAAGCAATCAGAGATGGGGCTAGGCCTTAAATTCACCCATGATTTGCTTTTTAATACTGTCAATTTTTATAAAAATCTGCTTAAAATAGTTTTCCTTCAGTTTCTTCTCACTGCCTTGAAGATACTCATAGGTCGCCGTGTTGTTTGCTGAGCCCTCTGGCTCTCTGTCCCAAGAGCTCAGAGAGGTGCCCAGGTCTGTAGCACTTCTTTGAGCTGACAAACTGCAAGGGAATGTGAATTAACAGGATCTCTGGGGTAAAGCTAATCCACAACCCAATGTACCCAGAATCCTGTGCAGAAAAGCTGATGGGCACAAGAACCAGGTTTTCTAGGATTCAGCAAAGGCAAGCATGCAAGTGTCAAATGACTCTTCTGTATCCCAGAGAGCCTAAAGGTGTATAGGCGCAGAGAGATGCCAGCAATAAGGCTCCTACTAAACCCAGGACCTAGATAACGTGCATGACCTTGACACACTGGACCAAGATGCTGCCCCACAATGACTTCATTCCTCCTGGGGAGCGGGCTTCACTATCATTTTAATATGCTCACGGTATAATAATAAAACCAAAAATGAAATTAATCAAAACCCAAACTTTACAGCTAATAAGAAAGGGGAAAGTCATCTCTCCCCATCTCTACTCCACCCACTGGAAAAGCTAAAGCTGTTTAATTTCAAAGTCACCTAACCTGGCAGTTTTCTGACTTCTGAATTCAATCAACTTGAAGCGATTCCCCCCAGCACCCCCTTCAAAAAATGTTCGAAAGAGACAATGTTGTCAGCTTTGTGTTCCGTCCAATAACTACATTCAAAACAACAAAGAAGACAACATACTGCTATCATTTCACAAAATAAAGGATATATAAGGACATATTTCATAAAATGAAGGACATATTATACCAAGTTGGAAAGCTGTCCACCCAGGATCAGAATCACACTGAGCTTTTTGACAAAACTTGCTGCTCTCCCCTCATTTTTCTCTTTTCATTTTACCTTGGACTGGTGGCCATTTTAACAACTGGACCGAGTCTGTGGACCAGTGAGTGGGAATCACAGATCCAGCCCCTCCCCTTCATCTACAAATAAAGAAAAGCCAACCCGGAGATTTACAAGGCTGGTTAGTGGCAGGCCCTCAGGAGCTGCCACTGCCTGCCCTGCCTGGTGTGAGCCTGGCCTTATCTGAGAAGACATGTGCATAAAAAGATGTCAGATGAGCCTGGCTTCCCTTTATTTATCAAATGTTGATTCTGTCCCTCCTCCTAAGCTACACCAAACCCCAGTGCTGGTCTGGGTTCCAGAAAGAGTGGCAACTGCAATTTGGATTAACTTTAGTCACTTAACTTTGGTTTACCCTGGAAGCAGCCACGAAGCAGTACAGAGGGGGTGCTCAGGAGGAAAGGATGCAGGGGGCACACACAGCTCCCCAGTGCCTTGTGGCAGCCCCTCGCCAGAAGATGGCAGCGGTCTGAGAAGCACAGAATTGTGGGTTTGTTATCTATTACATTTCTAGCCTCTTCACTCCTGGGAAGCAACTTCTAAGACCACAAACCTGCATCTCAGGAAGCCAGACACAGAGGCCTAAGGTGTGCGC
The DNA here is from genome assembly GCF_053574225.1 of Canis aureus. Taxonomy (NCBI): domain Eukaryota; kingdom Metazoa; phylum Chordata; class Mammalia; order Carnivora; family Canidae; genus Canis; species Canis aureus. Next base: position 57,293,473 of record NC_135614.1, read on the forward strand.
CAGGGTCCCCTTATCCGTGCCCTATGTTGCAGGACCTGGTAATTGTCTATTTGTGCTCACTCAGGGCTTCCATGGGCAGGTCCAGTCCTGATCTCCACATTCCCAAACAGACTCCTTGAGGAAAGGAACCAGTGCTTTACTTTAAACTCACAATTCCCCTAAACTATCTGACACAGTCTTGGGCATATACAAGTACCTGAGACTTAACTGGAACAAAAAGAGGGCTGAGACAGGTGTTTCACCATCTCAGCAGGGTGTGCCCATCTGGGCTGTTCCAGGGACACATAGTTTTATGTATACAGGATTACAGTATTTAAGCCTTGGAGAGTTCATCAACGGTGAGGTCACATCCAACAGAGTCTAGTCAACAGGTGAGGAATCCTTTAAATGGGGAAATGCTAATAGCGTAAACACTCTTTTTTCTACTGGACTGTGGGTTCCTTGAGGGTGAGGCCCCTGCTCCGCCCATCTTTGCATCCTCCAAATACGCTGGGCATGGAGAATGTCAGAGGAGGGGCTCCAATGATGGCTGCTGAGCTAAAACATAGTTACTGCAATTGTCTGCTTCCTCGTTGTATTCTGACAGATTCTGTCATTCATTCATTCATTCATTCATTCAGCTTATTGAATGTTCTTTGCATACCCAGGTACTATGCTAGAAAAACAGGGATACAAGGAGGAGTAAGGCTGTCCTGGTCCCTGATCTCAAAGAACTTATGTTAAAAAAAAAAAAAAAAGAACTTATGTTTTTAGTGGGGTGGGGGTGGGGGAGTGTAGATTTTAACCCAACATTAATACAAATAATCATATAGCTTTAATTTAATACATAATCTAAAGGAAAGATAGAGAATAGTGTGAGAGTATATAATAAGGGATAGACCCTAGATGTTGTGTAGTGCAGACATTTTAACCATACTAAAACAAAACCTCAACTCTGTTGGCATAGATGATTTAGTAAAAGGAAAAGATGTAAAGCCCAGGGACTCATTAAGTGGTTGTAACACCACAGCATACACATCAGCAATACAACGAAAAGTAAACACCTTCTTCCCCTGGTTTTCTAGTGTTTAGCAAAGAAGTGAAAACTAACACAAATGCAATCAATCCCACAGAAGAAACAATTTTTAACAAACACAGCATAAAAAGTTTTAGGCTCAATTTCCATCTCCAGCAGTATGCTGGACTGGATACCCTGACAGAACCACTAACTGAAAGCAACTAAAAATGGGAGAATAAAAAGCAACAACAAAAACAAAATTACATATTTTAAATCAATCAATAAACTTGCAAGAAAGAAAAAAAAATCAGAAACCGAAAACAAAATGAAAACAGAAACCTAGAGGTAAGTGGACAACTGAAACTAGCCTTTTTTGTCTGAGGGCATCATGCAAGTGTTAATGCAGGTGTTGATTCTCTCATCTTCTTAGAACACAGGACATAGGGGACAAATGAGGACTCCTCATAGAGGAGTTTGATAGGGGCCCACTCTGCACCAGCACTCATAGATAGCTGGGACTCCCTACACCCTTAGTATAAGAGTAACCTAGAAATAAACTCAGCTCACCAGGAAATTGGCTTAACTTTTGAAAATGAGTAAACTACGTGGGAGGGAATCTCTCTTGAGAATTTGTTACCACAAGCCAGCTCTCATACAGGTTTGTATAATAATCAGTATACCCAGGGGTCTGAAAAACTTCAAGCTAAGAATTTAGTATAAAGGGACCCCACTAGGTATGAACAGAACCAATGCCAATCCCTACAGAAAAGGTGTCAAAAAATATGACCAAAATCAAACAAATATACAAAATACATAAAGAAAAAAGGAACCAGAAAAACAGTTTTTAAAGAGGTTTTAAAATATGAAAAATAATGATACTATGAAAAAGAATGAGCAGATTTTAGAAAGATCCAAATTCAACACAACTTTTACAGCAATAATAATAAATAAAAGAAAACAACAACCAAACTCTATGGAAGGTAAAACAGTGTCTAACTAGATCTCAAATAGAACTGATGAACTGGAAAAGAATTCTGATGTAATTATTCAGAAAGCAGCCCTGACCAAATAAGGAAGGTATGAAAGAAGTTAAGAAACATGAAAAACAAGGGGTAAAGGTCTAAAAAAATGTATAAAGTAGGAAAAGAAAGAGAAAATGGGGCAATGGAAATACTAAAGAGATAATGGCTGAGAAATTTCCTGAACTGATAAAAAGCAATAATTAAGATTCTACAAAATTAATCCAAACAAGATTTTTAGAAATATACTAATATCCAAGCCAGATGAAGCCATTAAAAGAAAATTGAACACAAATTTCCTTTTCAACACAAATATTAAAATTCTACATAAAATCAAATCCAACAACATATAAAAAGGATAATAAGTCATGACCAGTGAAGTATATCCCAGCTGGTTTTGCATTCAAAAATCTATCGCTATAATTCACTATTTAACAAGTAAAAAAAAGAAAGAAATGAGGCACTTGGGGGACTCAGTCGGTTAAGTGTCTGCCTTTGGCTTGGGTTGTGATCCCAGGGTCCTGGGATCAAGCCCTTCATCAGGCTCCCTGTTCAGCAAGGGAGTCTACTTCTCCCTCTCCTTCTGCCCCTCCCCCTGCTTATGCTCTCTCTCTCTTGCTTGCTCACTCTCTCTCTCTCGAATGAATAAATAAAATCTTCAAAAAAAGAAATACCAAATACTTATCTCAATAAATACAGAAAAAGTTTTTGACAAAATTTAACATCGATTTCTAACAAAGACTTTCAAGAAACTAGAAATAGAAGGGAACTTCCTCAATCTGACAAAGGGCATTTATAAAAAACTTACAGCTAGTATCATATATAACATCACCATTAAGATGGAACACTCAGAAACAACACAAGGATGTCCATTCTTGCCATTTCTATTCAACACTATACTAGAGATACTAGCCGGTGCTATATAGCAAGAAAAAAGCCATCTAGATTGGAAAGAAGTAAATACAATTGTCTTTATTTGTAAAGGACATGATTGCTTATGTAGAAAAGCTGATGGAACCTACAAAAAAAGCTACTAAAACTAATAAATGAGTTTGGCAAGATTACCAGAGACAAGATCAATATATAAAAAGCTAATTGTATTTCAATATATTAGCAATTAACAACCCAAAACTGAAATTTTTTGAGAGAGAGAGCATGCATACACACGTGGATGAGGGGGCAGAGAGAAAGGGAGAAAGAGAATCTTAAGCAGGTTCCTGCCCAGTGTGGAGCCCAATGTGGTGCTCGATTTCATGACCCTGAGGTGATCATGATCTAAGCTGAAACCAAGAGTCAGACGCTTAACCAACTGAGCCACCCAGGTACCCACAAACTGAAATTTTTAAAATACCGTTTATGAAAGCATCAAAAATTATCAAACCCTATAGTTAAATCTGACAAAGATGTAAAGACTCAAAACTTTGGGCAGATAAGTACATTAAAAGATGCTTAATATCACTAGTCACCAGATAAATACAAATTAAAACCACAATGAGATACCAGTACACACCAATTAGAATGGCTAAAAATTGTAAAGACTGATGCTGATGGAACTGAAACTCTCATATACTGATACTGGGAACATAAAATGGTACCACCAAAATTTTAAAAAAGTTAAATATACACCTAACATATAATCCAGCCATTCCATTCCTATGTATTTGCCTAAGAAAAATTAAAGCATATGCCACACAAAGACTTATATGTTAAAACTCACAAAAACTTTGTACTAGCCCCAAACTAGGAACAACCCAACTATCTACCAAGAGGTAAATAGATAAAGAAACAGTGGTATAGCCATACAAAAGAATACAATTGACTAAAGCAATAAATTAAGATAATGCTACAATAAGAATGAATCTCGGGCAGCCTGGGTGACTCAGCGGTTTGACACCACCTTCGGCCCAGGGTCCAATTCTGGGGATCCAGGATCGATTCCCACATTAGGCTCCCTGCATGGAGCCTGCTTCTCCCTCTGCCTGTGTCTCTGCCTCTCTCTCTCTCTCTTTCTCTCTCTCTGTCTCTCATGAATAAATAAAAGAAACCTTTTTTAAAAAAATGAATCTCAAGACAATCATGTTCCATGAAAGAAGCCAGATTTTAAAAAGAGTACATAATGTATGATTCCATTTGTAAAATTCTAGAAAATATAAACGTAGTCTACAGTGATAGAAAATAGACTGGTGGTTGCCTGAGGAGTGGAAGAGGACAGGAGGGACAGGGAGAGGGGTTATAAATAACAGGGGACAAAAGGAAACATTGGTGGAAGATGCGTATGTTCATTATCTTTACGTGATGGTTTCACAGGTATACACATATGTCAAAAGTTACCAAACTCCACAAATACTTTAACCATGTGCAATTTACTAGGTGCCAATTATACCTCATAAGGCTGTTTTAAAAATCTACATTATAGTGAAACTCCAGCACATAAAAAAAAGACATAAAATCTTTTTTTTTTTTTTTTTTTTTTTTTTGGTGAAATTTGAAAAGTAGCCAGAGAAAAGTCAGATTTAATATAAAGGAATAATCATTACATTACTCCTGAATTCTCAACAGTTATATTAAAGGCAATAGAATAATGTATTGAATATATGAAGGTAAAAAACTGTCAAACTGAAATTGTGTACCCAGAGAGAACAGGAGCAAAATGAAGGTATTCTCAAGCAAAACTTAGAATTTGCTATTAAGAGATCCTTAAAGGAATTTTAAAGGATATGCTTCAGGCAGAAGGAAAGTGATTCCATTTGGAAGTCCTACATAAAACAGTAAGAGTACAGTCTTATGGAATTAAAAATGATAACTAAACATAAGGAATAATACAGTCTCTGATATTGGAATAGGAATGTAAGGAAATGGGTGGGAGCTACATTTGTGGTGAGCACAGCATAGTGTATAAACTTGTCGAATCACTAAGTCATACACCTGAAACTAACATAACATTGTATGTCAACTATACTCAATAATAACTAAAATAATAACTAAAACCCAAAAATAATATCTAAAATTATAACTAGAATTAAAATAACTAAAATAAAATGACAAAAGTACCATGTAAATCAGGAGAGGGGTTGATCAAAGGTGAGGTGTTCACTAAGTTCCCTGCATTGGCCGGGAGTAGGGTAAGCATATTGATTAATTTTAGACTCAAGAATACATGTTAAAATTTATTAGTTAGAACTATTCAAAGTATAGAAACATAATACTGAACTTTGATAGGAGAATACAGGAAATAGCAAAATGAGAAAAAAATCCAAAAGAAGTCAAGAAAGGAGAGGGGACAAAAAACATAAAAAGGCGAGATAAAAAGAAAATGCTTGAAAATGACAGAAATAAGCCTCCTCTAAAATGTGAATTTCTCATAGACAGAGGCTGTGTGATGCAATCCACTGTACCTTCAGAGCCTACCATAGCGTCTGGCACTTATGACCATCTTTGATAAATATCAAATGACTGAGTTTGCTAAGTGAATAAATATATGTTTAGATGAATAGATGGTAAAAAAAATATATTTGGTCTTTGCCCCAGGTTCCTGGCATAAATGTCCTAAAACCCTCAGAATTTCTAAAGTTGGAGGAGTGCCTTTTGTTATTCATAAGTCATAAGGAGTCCTTTTTGAGCACACCTGAGTTTATGCTAATGAGGTGACTTAGGGTGGGGCCTCCAGCTAACCTGAAGATGGGGCTGGTCACCAGAAAGGCCACCCATCTACCTTAGGAAGGGGTGAGGGGGATGGGACACTGCAGATTAATTTTTATAAAAACTCTTGAATAAAAAGATTTGATGAGCCTCTGGGTTGGTAAATGTAAAGGTAGAGAAGAGCACCCCAATTCCACCAGGACAGAAGCTTCTGCGCCCAGGTCCTAAAGACCTCACTCTATGTACCTCTTCATCTGGCTGTTGACCTGTATCTTTATAATATCCTTAATGAACAACTGATAAACCTAAGTAATTATTTTTCTGAGTTCTATGAGGTGCTCTAGCAAATTAATCACACCTGAAAAGAGAATGGTGGGAATCTCTGATTTATAGCTAGTAGTCAGCCACATAGGTGACAAAGCTGGATGTGTGATTGGCTTCTGAAATGGAGGCAGTCTTATGGGGCTGAGCCCTAAGTCTGTGGGATCTGATGCTAATTCCAGGTTGATAGTGTCAGAATTGAGTTAAATTTGTAGGACACCCAGTCAGTGTCCACTGAGAACTGTAGATCTGCTTGATGGTAGTGGAAAAAAAAAGACCACTGGGATGGTAAAAGAATGAACCTGATTAGTAGAATGAATAAATGTATGCCTAATACAAAACTTCATTTTGGCCAAAAGTTTCAGCTTTCTCTAGGCACCACTTCATTTATCAGAATTAGCCAACAAATTACAGGCAGGACAAATTGAGTTTCTTTCTTGTCCCTGGCCACTGTCTGGAAGCAGTGAAGTATGAGAAATGCAGATGGACAAGAAAAGAAGCAGCAGAAAGGGACTGGGTCAAATTAGTCCCAGCTTACAGAAAAGTTGGTAGAATAAAAAATCACGTAGGGGAGGAAGCTTCTAGTTTTGAATTATATTATTTATTCCCTCCTGTCCATTTCTATGGCTAATATCCAAGTTGAGGCCTTCGGTACCTACAGTAGGTGTCACAAGGTCCTCCATTGCCTTCTGTCCCTCTTCTATTTCATTGTCCATCCAGACTTTATCCCATCATGATACAAAAGCCATCATGATATCACTTCCTCCTCATCCTCCTGGCTCAGACGTTTCAGTGGGTCACAACTGTCTCGTGGAATCAAGTTCAAACTTAGCCTGATTTTTAAGGTCCTTAAGAGTTGATTCTCATCACCTTTTCTTGTACCATTCCCCCTAAAGAACATGAGGCTTTAGTCAGTAGATCCCATAACCCTTCCAACCTCTGCATCCTCGCTTATGCTGTTCCCTTCAAGTGTCACTGCCCTTCTGCTACCTTTGTTAGTGAGGTTGTGAACATCCTCAAGGCCCAGCTCAGATGTCAACTCCTTCATGGTGTTTTCTGGGCTCTGAGTCAAAAATACATTTTTTTACTTCTTGTTCCATAATGCTCTGTTTATCATTCTCTTATGATTCTCCACACACATCCTATCTTATCCTCTACCTGGGAGGCAATTTTAAGTATGTGGACTTTCAAGTCAGACAGAAATAGGACTGAATCCATATTTGCCATGTCCCAGCTGTATGAACCAGGTAAGTTACCTAGCTTCCCCAAGCCTCAGTTTCTTCATCTGCAAAATGGGGAAAATATATATTAGAGGGTCATTCTGAACATTAAATGAGACGATGCCAATCAAGCACATAGCACACACAATAATTAGGATTATCAGAATACCTACCTATGCCCCCTCTTCCATGGATACAAGTCCCCTGTGAAGAGCATCCACACCTGATGATGTTTCTACCTTTCCTTCTGTCTTCTAACATCCAGTGTGGTGCCCGACACGGTGGTTTTCTCAAATTACATAAAATAATTTCTAAACCAAGAGGTAATATGTTGTTAAATATGCTCTCATTCATGTTGGTACTATGTTTGGGTTCTACAGGATTCTTAAGGTATATTGTATGTGTTCAATATTTAATGTCTTTCTTTTTTTTTAAGATGTTATTTATTTATTCATGAGAGACACAAAGAGAGAGGCAGAAACAGAACCAGAGGGAGAAGCAAGCTCCCTGCAGGGAGCCCAATGTGGGACTGGATCCCGGATCCCGGGATCACGACCTGAGCTGAAGGCAGACCTGAGCTGAAGGCAGACACTCAACTGCTGAGCCACCCAGGCGCCCCTCAATGTCTTTCTTATCCCTAGAAACCCTTTATGTTCCAGATTTTACTAGACAATGATGATACCTTCTTAGGAAAATAAAAAGGCACAGCCATGGACTGGGAGAAACATTTCTGCAAAACACGTATCAGACAAAGGATCTGTATCACAGAATATATTTTTAAAACTCTTAAAATTTAGTAATAAGACAAACAACTCAACTAAAGGTTGGCAAAAGATTTTAATAGACACTTCACAAAAGATACAAAAATAGCCAATAAACCCATGAAGAGATGCTCTTTATGAGAGCATGTAAATGTCACGTCAGAGGTGTAAATATTTCACACCCAGTAGAATAGCTAAAATTAAGATCTGATCATTCCAAGTGCTGCCAAGGATGCTGAGCAACTGTAACTCACATACTGATGGTAAGAATTCAAAATGATGGGACGCCTGGGTGGCTCAGTGGTTGAGAGTCTGCCTTTGGCTCAGGGCGTGATCCCGGGATCTGGGATCCAGTCGCACATTGGGCTCTTTGCATGGAGCCTGCTTCTCCCTCTGCCTGTGTTTCTGCCTCTCTCTCTCTCTCTCTCTCTCTCTCTCATTCTGCCTCTCATAAATAAATAAATAAATAAAATCTTTAAAAAAAAATGATACAAGTGCTTCAGAAAACAATTTGGCAGTTTCTTTAAAAACTAAACATACATCTACTATACCATCTAGCCAGTACATTGTTTTTGTAGGTATTTATCCAAGAAAAACAAAAACCCACATCTACACACAGACCTGAACACAACATATTCATACCAGCCTTATTTGTAATGGCCAAAATCTAGAAACAGCTCAAGTGTCTACCAACACGTGGATGGATAAACAAATGGTGGTAGAGTAATGAAACAGGAAACTACTCAACAATAAAAAGAAACAACCTCTTGATATACATGAGGACATGGGTGAATCTCAATTATCACCGTGCTCAGTGAAAAAAGCAAAGAGGAACCCAAACTGTATGAGTCCTGTACAATTTCTAGAAAACACAAGCTCATCTTGGCAGACAAAGCAGGTCAGTGGTTGCAAGGAGACAGAGGCAAGGATGGGTTACAAAAGGGCACAAAGAAGCTTCTGAGGATGATAGAAATGTTTAGGATAGTGATGGCAGGCTCACAGGTTTACACAGACGTTAAAATTGATCAAGTCACATGCTTTCAAAAGTATGCCATCTATTGTACTTAAAACATAACTCAGGAAAGTTGTATGAAAACAAAGTACTTAAAAAAATTTTTTTTAAACAAACAACAAAATAAAACAAGCAGGATGTTCACTGGCAAAGTAAGCAAAACCTAAAGTTGGTCGGAAAGCAGCTCTTGAAAGCCTAGTCTCAGCACAAAGAGCAGCGGGAAGGCCAAGAGCAGGAAGCTAGGCAGACGGGCCCCAAGTCGCAGCAGGGAGTACCATAAATGTGGCTTGGATATGATCGGCTTTTTGAGGTTGCCTCTGTGGCAAAGCTAATTTATTCAGTGCCCAAGTCTCTAGCAGTCCAATACTTCGAGCAGGAGACAGTTGTCAGCTTGCATTTCTGTGGCCTTATTTCCTGTGTGCATTTTGAAAGAGATTCCCGGGTGCCCCTGAAGCTTTCACCCAAAAGGAGAATTACAAGGGGAGATTTGGGGCATGGCTGAAGGGCTAAAGACACAGAATGTCCTGGGGAAGGAGAGACAGAGCTTTGGCCCAGCTGCAGGCATGGATGTGGGGGCTGAGTGGGCAAGGCCCCCGGGGTGGGGGCGGGGGCTGCCATTCACAGTGATTCAAGCGGTGCTCCCGGAACAGTGCAGGGAGGGGGAAGGGGAAGTGCCCCTAGGGGGCTGAATTTCGAGCTCCAGCCCTCCCCCCAGGAAGTACTGAGCCCTCCCAGGGCTCCCTTCATCAAACATTACTTTAGGAGAAAAGCTTAAAAGTGAAATGAGGAAATGAGCATAAAGAGGAAACCGCACTCTTTTCCTGGCTTTAGCCCTTGTCTGCTATTACCTTGCAGCTTCCAGGCATCGTGGTTTCCCCATCTGTTGGGTGGAGAGATAATCCCTGCCTTGCCCACCTCACTCATTTCACCCCCACCTGAAGGCCTGAGGCGCACACAACCCTGAGAATCCTGGAACAGAGGGGTCAAGCTGGCAGGCCATGGCCAAGACCCAGCAGGCACAGATGGCTTTATTTAGCTCACACAATATTTAAAACTCAGGAGAGTCAATTAAAAAAAAAAAATCCAGAAATTTAACTTTTCTTGAAAAACCCAAAGACTTGGGCTGACTGGACCCACATTCCCAAGCAACAGCTGAAGCTGAAGAAGGAACCCCTTTTCACTTGCCCACAGGCCCTCCCCGCCCACAACAGAACCCTTCACTCATTGAAGTCACTGGCTTGGGCTTGTGGGCTTTTGAGTCTGCTCTCAGATCAGTGAGAAGGGCCCTTGACTTCACCCAGTCCAGGCTACTCCTCAGCTGGATGCTGTGTCACGGGTCCATAACATGACCCCTACCTTAAACATGTCTCTTGATGAGAAACATCCATCACCTTGGAGGATGTTCACAGGCAGGATTCCATTCGCTTAAACCTTCAAGTGGCAAGTCTCTCCCACCCTCAGGTCAGGGTTCTACTTTCCTTTCATGCTCCCTCCCCACCATTTCAGAAGGCTTCAGATATTTACAGCCACTGGTTCTTCTATGAAAACCTAAACACCAGGTATCTTTAGTCCCTCCCTTTAGACACATTTCCTCGTCCCTTGGCATCCCAGCACTTTCCTCTGAGCATGCTCCACTTTATCTCTGCCACATGTGGAGCTGGTGGTTTCCTCCTTCCCATTTTGTCCTAGTGAGCCGGTCAAATTAATCATGAACACATGTTCCTACACGGTTTCTCTCTGGCAAGCTTTAAAGAGAGGCAGTATCACCGAGTACTATAAGCAACAGTAAATATGTTCTGTTGGGTTTAGTCTCAACATTCTCATATGGATAAAAATAGACCTCATGGCACCAGGCAGAATAATTCATACTCTCTACAAATCATTTCTGAACCAGAAAACTGAAACATCAGGGATTTCCCACATTTCGAAAAATGACATCAGTCTTGGAGTGAAAGTAATTGTTTGAAGTTTTAAAATAAGTACCCGATATTCTGAGATTACATACCTTTTATGGAAAAGAAATTAAAAATACGTCAAAACTCCCTAATTCAGACCTAAGGGTAGAACAAAGAGAAAAACAAAAATTCTCCTGTGCTTCTGTAGGTTTCTTGAAGATCAGCAAAGATCAGCATTATGAGAGTAGAGAAAATATTGGGCCTTTATTTCATCTTAGAGGGTGTGTGTGTGTGTGTGTGTGTGTGTGAGAGAGAGAGAGAGAGAGAGAGATTGAGATCTTCCAGAAATCACTTAATATCTGTCTCTGAATCTTGCTTTCCTGTTTTGTAAAATGCAAGGCTTGAATGAGATCACCGAGGTGTCCTCAGACCTGCATTAGAACCACCTGGGTGGGACACGTCAGTGGCTCAGTGTTAGAGGGTCTGCCTTCGGTTCAGGTCATGATCCAGGGGTCCTGGGATCGAGTCCAGCATCAGGCTCACTGCAGGGAGCCTGCTTCTCCCTCTGCCTGTGTCTTTGACTCTCTCTGTGTCTCTCATGAATAAATAAAATCTTAAAAAAAAAAAAAAAAAAGAACCACCTGGTGTGCCCATGCAGATTCTCGCCTCCCTACCCCAGAAATTCTGCATCTTGGAGGGTGGAATTGGGCCAAAAAGCTGGTGTGTGATAAGTGCCCAGGTGACTCTAACCACCACCACCGCCCCCACCCCGACTTCTCATCCAGTGGTAACATCCTAAGTCGTGCCTCCACTCCATTATTTGGCATGTGCTACGTTGCTCCTCTGGCAGGAGCTACGTTGGAGCCAAGGGCTAAGACAGTAAACAAGTCACATAGGCATGATTCTCAAGGAGCCCAGGCAGGAATGCGGGTGGTAGGCAAGAAGAGGTTTGTGTTTTAGAAAGATCACCTGGGCTGCTGTGTGCAGAATGCATTGCAAGAAAGCAGGTAGAAGGGGATCCCTGGGTGGCTCAGCAGTTTAGCACCTGCCATTGGCCCAGGGTGTGATCCTGGGGTCCGGGGATTGAGTCCCTACATGGAGCCTGCTTCTCCCTCTGCCTGTGTCTCTGCCCCTCTCTCTGTGTCTTTCATGAATAAATAAATAAAATCTTTAAAAAAGAAAGCAGGTAGAAAGAGGCTGGAATAAAGGCTTCTTTCTTGGCTGTAAAGGTTGAGTGCTAGAGACAGCCAGCATACAGAGTGTGAGTTGGGGGTCTAAACTCTCAGGGAAGAGTCCAGGCCTGTGGCTTCTCATCCCAGGTCCCACTCCTAGGATCACTTGCCTCTTTGGAGGAGGAACCTGCTCCCCGCCCACAGACCCACCCGCCTAATTCTGTCTGAGACGCTTGCTTCTCTCAGGCTCAGAAAGGGGGATGAAACCTACTAGTTGGCCTTAAGGTATCAAGAACAAAAGCCAGAAATGGCTCTGAAGAGAAACATCCCTCATGCCTGCCCCTTGGGAATATACATACGCTCTCAATAATATCTCACGTGTGGCCAGCACACTATAGTTTACACCACTTGTGATCACCATACCTTTTTGGAGGCTCCCAGCACCCCCGGATCGGCACTCCCATTTCAGAGAGCAGGAAAGTGAGACCCAGAGGGCCTGGTGCACGGTCACAGAGACAGCGGGAAACAGAGCAGAGGCTGCGAATTCATTCCACGGCTCTTTCCTGCTATTGATCCCTGAGCCCACGGGGACCGTAATTAATTAAAACGTCTCTCCTCAGCACTGGAGACAGCGACCTGGAGAATTCAATGAAAACGATCTACCCAGTGTGGAAGTGTTTCATCTTGGAGTCCTGGGAGGGCTTCTGAAATGAGAGGGACTCCGGGGTGGGAAGGGGAAGATGCCGCCAGCCTGTTAGCAAATGTCACCCAGGCAGAAAAACACCCACTTCGAGGAGGCTGAGGCTGCGCCGCTCTGGGGAGGAGGGAATGATCCTACTCCTGATGGAATAGGAGAGGCCTGACTGGGGTGGGGAAGGGAGCCCAGAGGAGGAGATGGGACAAATTGCACAGAACGCTTCCCTTTCTTCCACCTGCACTCCCAATCCTGCCCTCTGGGGCAAGTCAGGTCAGTCAAACCGTACAGTTCTCTAGTGGAAGGGAAAACAGGCTCTAAACACCACTATCGCCAAAAAAAATTAATTAATAGCTATTGGGAAGCCCTAACAAAGTACCAGGCACAAGCCCTGTCTGTGTAGTCTCATGATGAATCACTAGCATAAGTCTATGCAATTGGTGACCATTATCTCCATTTCTCACATGGGAAAACTAAGGCCCAGAAAGGTTAAGCATCTTCCTTAAGGTTCAACGACTATGAAAAATGACACAGCCAAGATCCAAATCTAGGCCTTTTTTCTCTTTTTGAAAAGGGGAGAGAGATGGAGAGAGTGCACATGTGGGAGGGGCAGAGGGAGAGAGACTCTTAAGCAGTTTCCATGCCCAGCACAGAGCCCAACACAGGGCTCGATCTCACAAACCTAAGAGCATAACCTGAGCTGAAACCAATAGTCAGACACTTAACCAACTGAGTAATCCAAGCACCCCTAAATCTCCGCCTTTCTGACTGCTGAGCCTCTGTTCTGCTTGAGGAGGGGGTGGCGCCTGAGGGAGAGGCCCCCTCCCCAGGTTTATTTTGAGGACAGTGAAAGGGGAGATGTGCTCCCTCCATGTGTGTGGGAACCGTCACAGATCGCACTTCTTTTAGAAGGCAAGCTGGAATTCCATCTCCTTTACTATGTGCCTTCTTGGGATGAGAGAGGAGGGAACATACTTACCAGTAGACAGGGCTGGGCCAGTGCATAGACACAAACTCCTGAGGCAGCAGGACCTCAGGTTCCCATGGCAACAAGCACCCCACTACCAGCACTGCTCCCCTGCCCTCACTACACACCCTGTGAGCAGGGAGGGTGAGGCAATATCCTCGTTTCCCACAAAGGGGCACCTGACTTGCCAGAGGTCACAGAACATATGAATCTTGGGATCCACTGGCACTGCCGGGATGGAATACAGGGCTTTAGGCTGAAGCCCCTCTCGTTCACAAAAATTGGGATGAATAGGAGTGGGGTCAGAGAGGTCTGCCAGACAGATTGAGAGGGTAGAAAAGAGATTCAGTGAGACAAGAAGAAGGAAATGGGGGTTGCCTGGCCTCAAGGAAGCTTAGGGGTGGTCTGTGTATCATTCTAGGTGTTCCACAGCAGCTGGAGAAATTGTCCAATAGGCCTCTAAGCACGTGAGAAAAAAAATGGAACAGGAGGTAAAATGTTATGGGCTTATAATAAAAGCATGACCATCTGGGATTGGGCAGAAGGAAGAATTTCTCACACATAAGCACAGGAAAGGAGAATTTTTTTCTTCCATGTGCCAACAAAATCTAGAAGTGAAAAATCTGCCAGGGTCCACTCACAAGTAAAAAGCAAGTACTTGGACATAAACATGAAAATAAAAATGTAGTTGCCATAGGAAGGCCTCCTATGCAAATATCATGTTGTTATCCAAACTACCTGAGGCATAATTTAATAGGTAAACAATGATGGGTTAGAAGAGGGTCCCAACTACTCTGAAGGATGCCAGTTCTATGTTCTATGGAAAGGGCGCAGGTTTTCAGTGAGTGAAGTCTTTTATTATTAAGCTGCATTTTATTATTATAAATTTTAATTTTTTGAATCAATAACATGTCCTTAGTATAAACTTAACCAATGAGGATAATGCAGTTGTTTTGATCAACATAATTTGACCTCAGGAGCGAGACATCTTACAGCTTACCTCTGCCTCAAAGTATGATTTCTCTATTTTGCGTTAGTTACTCAGTGTGGCAAAAACTTTTTTTTTAAAAAAAAGATTTTATTTATTTATTCATGATAGTCACACACAGAGAGAGAGGCAGAGACATAGGCAGAGGGAGAAGCAGGCTCCATGCAGGGAGCCCGACGTGGGATTCGATCCCGGGTCTCCAGGATCGCGCCCTGGGCCAAAGGCAGGCACCAAACCCCTGCGCCACCCCGGGATCCCCCGAAAAAGCCTTCTTGATGTAATGAATAGTAGATATACTTGATGAATAAGTAGATGCATTTTTTTTTTTAAATACAGCCTGCCCTGCAATCTCAGGATGCTTTTGAATTCAACAGATGCTGGAAAAATAAGTTGGTGACCTCCGATATGGAAAAATGTAGTACATGGCACATATAAGTGATTAAAAAATTTTTTTATTACAGTTTAAAAAGAGTCAACACAATGTGGAATAACGTTTCCAGAATCCCTGAAGCACCACGTGGACCTCCACAGATGGTCTGTAAAGTGTTCTTTAGATAGTGTCTGAGGCCCTCTTGGCCCTGGCCTCTGCTTCCTCATCCTCACTGTTACATCTTGAACAGGAAGGAATGAAATCTCCAGGGGCACGAACAGGTCTGAAGGAAACAAGCTTTCCACCAAGTGCTTCCCCCCCAGGCCTCCTTTCAGAGGAAAGAGTGAGGTAACAACTGCTGCAAGACTCTACCTTCTGAGAGAAATCCGTATCTACCTACAGCTGAAAAAGTGGAAGGTACAGACGCACAGAGCTAAGAGAGCCCTGGCAGGTCATCTTCCTATTCCCGGTCTCAGGCAGGCTAAGTCCTGGTAACTCGGTAGCTTCTGGTACAGAGAATACCAGATCCCCCAAACAAGCAATTCAGATACTTTGGAGACTGGCTAACATACCTAGAGCAACAACGTGTACAGACAGCAGACCTGCATAATGCATGCCGTGGCATGCTTACTTCATTTTTAACCGTGACATTATTCTTTTGCTGTCTATCTTAGGGAAAAAGAAAATCACTAGTATGTCCTATATCTTAAAGAACTAAAGGGCTGGAATGATTAGGAGAAAGAAGAGGGAAAGGTGGTGACCTCCCCATCCCTGGGGAGGATTCAAGCTAAAGGCTGCTGCAGAGAGGACTGCTCCCCGCGGTGAGACAGCATACTGAAGGATCCCTAACTTTCCTTTCCAACTCAAACTCTGTTTCTAAAAAGAAGAGCAACCCTTTTAAAACTTTTTTTTTAAATCATACAAGTTATACGTGTACACAGTCATCTCTCAGTCCCAGTAACGGTATAATGGCATTTACAAAAGCGTTTTTCCAGCACGTACTCTCTCAGAACATCATCACCACAGCCCTGCAACACAGCGATTACTGTCATTATCCCCATTTTAAAGGTGGGACAGAGTTCTGGGTTTAAGTAATTGTTCTGAGGTCAGACAGCTAGAAAGCAGAATCGCTGACAGCTCCAGCCTTCTCTTTGACATTTCTCCTCCTCCTCCTCCTCCTCCTCCTCCTCCTCCTCCTCCTCCCCCTCTTCCCTCATCCGCTCCCCTCTCTGTCTTCCGCTAAGTACAGTTTAACAATGGGAAAATGGAGGAGAGACAGTCTGTACAGATAACTGACTGATCCCCCTCCCATCACTTTGCACCACCAGATGATCCAGGGAGGGCTTACTCATAACCTCCGCGGGTAACGAAGATACGGAGATGTGCGATGATTTTGTTTCAAAAAGAAAAGAGGTTCATGCATATCCGAATTTTAAAAAGAAAAAATTAGTCCCTTTTTTAAGTTTAAAAAGGGAAGTGTTCTAGTCTAAAGTGAGGAAATGAAAGGAGGAAGATTTTTTTCTTTTTTAAAGTGGGCTCTGTCATTCGCATGGGTGGGAAGTGAGTGCACACTGCTCCTGAGATCACAGTGAATGAAACATTCGGATGAATTCCATAATGAACTGGCGCAGAAGACAAATGCCAATTCATTAAAAGAAGAAAAAAAATAAGATGAGTTTTAAAAGATAGGCCCCTAAGCTGTTGCTGGGTTTGAATTTCCAAAAAAGAGGACCACCTGGTTCTTGATTTTGTTTAGAGGCTGTTTTGATCCCCCGAACTCAGATCAACACTGATTCTTCTCAAAAATGTTTTAGCAAAGAGGGTGTGGGTTGCAATGGGTAGGGAGGAGTGACTCCCATCACATGGCCGCTCGGTATTCCAACTGCTTAAAGAAGCCACAATTTCTTAAATGTCTAGAAGGAAACAAAGAGGCCCAAAGCCATGCAGCAGACTTTCACAGTCTTCAAAACACACTTTCTCCATTTCCTTTCTGATGGTGGATCCTGAAGGGAGGCCCATGGAACCCAGAAAGGGTTAGGAGTCGGCTCGAGGACACAAAGCACAGACTCACATCCTGATGGACACTCAGTCCAGTGCTCCTTGCTTCTGAACAGGGAAAGCATTTCCAAAGCAAGTTGTCAACTCCAGTTCAGCTTCCTTAAAACCCAGCTTGGCCACCTGGGCCTGTGCAGAAGAGGGAATGGGCAGGGTCCCTTGAAGCATTCACAGCCTCGTGGAATAAAAGAGAAACGGGAAATGGCAGAAATCAGTCTCTGAAGACCCGCTGGCATGTTCAGCCTGGTCAAGGTCTTTTTCCTTGCAAATCTGTAATCCCTACATACGAAGAGCGGGAGGCAGTCGTTACCACCTGCCTCTCTCATTTCGACCCTTTATAACTAATGCAAAGAACTCAAAGACAGCACAGCTGTGTGTTTGCACTGGTAACAGCAGCGGTGGTAGCTAGCTTACCACGTGCCAGGCACTGCACTGGGAACATCACACAGTTTCACGTGCATAGTGCACATGAGGTAACCGATATACACTGAGGTCTGAGTCATTTGCTCGAGGCTGTAAATCTCTGAGATACAGGTGCTGGAATTTAGACCTACAGGGGCCTGGGGTCTTAAGCCCTCTGCTACTGGCTAGCTGTGTAATCTTGCATAACTTCTTCAACTTCTCTAAACTTCACTTTGGTAATCTGTAAAATGGGGATAATAGCAATCCCATAAGGCAGTTCAGAGCAATAAAAGAGAGAATGTAAATGAAGCACTTGGCGTCAGGACTGTCCAAGGAATAATTCCTTGGAATTCCATAGGAATGCCTAATTCCAAGGAATGTTATTCACAAACAGAGATGTGCTCTGAGGCAGTCCTCCTTGGCACAGTGCCTATCCCAGTGAAAATACTCAGATGCTACCATAAGTATTCATTATCGTTGTATGTCAGTGCCAATAATCAGGGTCAAAAGCCAAAGGAGGAGCTGCTCATCTGTGAAGGCCCGCTCAGGTGTTCCAAAGAGCTCTCTTTTGCTATCCATTCTAACCTAGCTTGCCAGAGAGTACCTTGGTTCTTATGACCAATTTCAGAGAGTGTCTTACTTCTCTAAGCAGATGTAAAATTCTAGAGGGCAGACGTTTATCCATGCCTTGGATTCCCTGAACCACTTCTAGTGCCAAGTGCACAGTATGCCCTCAGGGAACTGTGGTGGTTTTAAAATGTCCATGAGTTCTTTCACACTCCTCCCTTCAAGAGGTGGGGTTTAATTCTCCTTTCCTCACAAGGACGCTAAACTTAGTGACTCACTTCTAACTAACAGAACAAAGAGTCCATGACAATGTAAACTTCTGAGACTAGGTCACGGAAGGAACTGTGACTTCCTGCTTGCTCTCTCAAATCACTTGCTCTGAGGTGAACTAGGTGCCATGCAATAGTGACACTCAAGCTTCCTATGGAGAGAGCCCAACGTTGAGGAACTGAGGCCTCCTACAACAGCCATGTGAGTGAAGCCTTCTTGGAAGTGGATCCCCCAGCCACAGTCAAGACTTTGGATGACTACAGTGCTGGCCAACATCTTCACTGCAATCTCATGAGAGACTCCCCACCCCCTCCAAGAGCCAGAACCATCCAGCTAAGCCTGGATTCCTAACCTAGAGAACTGTGAGATAATAAATGCTGCTGTGTTAAGCTACCACATTTTGGGATAATCTGTTACACAGCAAAATATAACCAAAACTGGAACCATGTGGTGAATTTAACAAACAGACAACAGGGAAGGTGTCGTTTTTGGATAGGAGTAATCTTCATACTCGGATGAGAGCTTCCGTATTTTTTAACTACAAGAGAAATCAGATAGAAGACCCAAGATGGGATGACTTCACCTATTCAGGCTTTGGCTCAGTAATCCCCACAGGGAAGTAGAGGAGGAATGTAGATGACTTAAGCTAAGGCTGGTGGAACAGCTTAGTGCTCCACCCTCTCAAAACACGTGCAAGCCAGCAGCCCAGATGAGGGACCCAACTCCAGCTGATCCTTCCTCAGTCCCTGCTGATTCCATCCTAAGCCCCAGGGCCACGCTCCAGCTACACGGCCCCCTCAAATTTCCCCAGAGGGATGGAACCCTTTCCTGACCTCTTGTCTTTCACATGGGAGGGTCCTCCTTCTAGCATCCCTTTCCTCTTTTGTTCATTTATTTCTAGTCACTGAATTCTTAAAAATGTCTTGTTGTGGGGATGCCTGGGTGGCTCAGTCAGTTCAGCATCCAGCTCTTGATTTCAGCTCAGGTCATGATCTCAGAGTTGTGGGACTGAGCCCTGAGTTGGGCTCCATGCTCAGCAGGGAGTCTGCTTGAGATTCTCTCCTCCTCTCCCTCTGCCTCCCCACATGTGCATGCTCTCTAACTCAAATAAATGAGTAAATCTTTTTTTTAAAAAAGTCGTGTTATGAAGTAACTTTGAACTTACAGAAAAGGTGCAAAAACAGCATAATGAACTCCTAAGTATCTTTCATCCATGTTTGCTGTTACCATCTTCCACATATTTTATTATTCTCTCTCCCTCTCCCCCATCTCCTGAAACATTTGAGAGAAAGCTAAAGACATGATAACCCCTTACTCCTAAATTCTTTAGTATGTATTTCCTAAAAAATAAGGACACCAAAGTCAAGAAATTTAATACTGATACAATCCTACTCTCTCACTGACAGTTCATAACCAATTCTCCCAACTGTTTCCATAATGTCTTTTATAGTTAATTCTTTTTTTCCTGGTTCAGGATCCAATCCAAGCCTGTCCATTCATTTTCTCCTTATTGATCAAATATGCCATAAGTCAGGCATTGTGTAAAGCACTGGGGATAAAACAGCAAGGGGAAAAAACAGACAGAGCCACTATCCTCATGGCACTTGTAGTTTCACAGGGAGACATATTAATCAACTGATCACACTCAGTTTGTGTAATCACAAACTAAGACATGTGCTTTAAAGAAAAAAGCCTCAACCTGGGATGAGGGCTTGGAGGTGGGGGCAAAGAAGTTGCAAAGGTTCTCCTGAGGTTAAGACACTTGAGCTGAGATCTGGAAGGTGAGGTAGAGTTAGCCAAGCCATTTGTGCATGTGTGTGCATGCATGCATTTGGAAGGGCAGGACAACTGGAAGAATGTTCCATGCAGCAAGATGATGTGTTCAAGGTCAGTATGAACAGAGGGCAAAAGGGGCAGGGAGGGACATATAGAGAGGGGGCCTGGAGTGGAGTGTAGTCTTTATTTTAGCCAGTGCATAATGTACATTTTCTAAAAGACCACTCTGGCTGCTGTGTAGAGACAGGTGATGAAAACAATATGGGGCAAAAATCCTTTAGCCTCAATTTCAGTATCCAAAAGTTGTTTTTTTTGTTTTGTTTTTGTTTAAGATTTATTTATCTGAGAGAGAGAGAGAGAAAAAACACAAGCAGGGGGAAGAGCAGAAAGGGAGACAAAAAGACTCCTCTCCGAGCAGAGAGCCCAACATGGGGCTCAATCCCAGGACCCTGGGATCATGACCTGAGCTGAAACCAAGAGTCGGACACTCAACCAACTAAGCCACCCAGGCATCCCCAAAAGCTTTTTTTATAACTTTTTTAAAATAATTCATTTATTGACCAAACCTGACCTGAATGCACATAAAGCTACTTATGCTCTTTATTTATCCACTTGGTGTGAATATTCTTATATTTTTGCTACAGAAAAAACCATGTTATGATTATGGGGAGCTACCATAGGTCCTACTGGGGCTATTAAACAGTACAATATATGCCCTGTATCAATTTTCCCAAATTAGAAAGACTCTTGTGCCACCGATCAATTCATTGCCTCTCAACCACAAATCCAGCTTTCACTGACTACGGTGCAAAAACGGATCTGGGCCCTTTAAATATTTTTCCCTTATCAGATAACATGATGTTAATAGTAATCACAGAGACCTGTAGATGCTGGAGAGATGCTGCAGGAGGAAAGGGTTTTCCTGTTTCTCTGTTTTACATCCTGGTTCTGGTACCTTTGCCAGGCAGGCAGCATGGATGACATTGTGACACCAGCTGGATCCCCACACCTGACATTTACTGCTCACAAGCTTGTACCCACCGATCTTTGTCCTACATTTTTCCTTAAGCTCTTTTTTCCAGCTTATCTCTCAATTCTGGCAAAAGACCCAATGGTAATAGCATTCCGTGATGGAAACTGAAACTACCCTGTATGCAATAATGACAGCCTAGACAAAGAGCTCTGACAGCCCATACCACCCAGACCAGTTTGAGCTCAACCGCCGATTTATGCCTATACAGATGGACCGTGGAGGGATCCATGGAATGACGGACAACTACCTTTGTAGTTGTCTATTCTATATTAAAATCTCCACCAGAGGAGGAGTACAAGCCTCACTGATATAATATGTAATGTATTGCATAGGCATATTTCCTTAAGGTGCAGGAGGTGTGACCTTACACTCACCTCTACATATGATGAATATTCATCCTACCCCTAAACAAAAGGAACCATTTCACCCATGCTTGGGGAGTCACAGTTTTGGAAGTTATTCCTCATGATCTCCTTATGTGCTGCAAATAAAGTTTCTTTGGGGGCTCCTGGGTAGCTCAGTGGTTGAGCATCTGCCTTCGGCTCAGGTCGTGATCCCAGGGTCCTGGGATCGAGTCCTGCACTGGGTCCTGCAAGGAGCCTGCTTCTCCCTCTGCCTATGTCTCTGCCTCTCTCTCTGTGTCTCTCATGAATAAATAAATTTTTAAAAGTAAAAAAAAAAGTTTCCTTGGTGTGAGAATTCCACCAGGTATAGTTTCCTAACTGTGACTTACTGAGGAACAAACTCATGTTAGTTTGGTTACAGCTCCTTCAGCACAGGGCTAGAGCAGCAAGCACTGACTTTTCCATTGTCCAGCTGCAGCAACCAACAGCACCAAGCAGCCAGCAGCTTCCCCCTAACACCCACTCCTGTGGGTAATACTGTAGCTGAATGCCTTCCATGAGACACCTTGCCACGAAGAGCTGTCCCCAGCACATTTCACTGATGTGGCACCAGAGCTGTTTCTCTGCCATTGAGTGAGCACACCTGCGCCCTTTCCAACAAAGCCAAGATCTCAGCCTGTGAAACTCTCGCGGGAGTGCTCTCTCCCTCAGCCCCAAGAGGAGGATCTTCCTCAGATACTCTATCTCAATAGGGGTGGAGGGGTGCTCCTTGGTGCCCCATCTCAGCCTGAAACATAGTGGCTGTTCCTACATCTGCTATTCTCACATTCTCTAGATTTTATTTAGAGCACTCTTTACTTCATAATAGTCAATCCTTCATTACTGCAATTTCTTGTTTAGTTGATAATTTTTTATATTAAATTTTCTGTGTTTAGATTACTGGGTGGTTTCTCTCTGCTGATTGAACCCTGACTAGCATAATTCGGAAACCTAAAATGTGCCTCGTATAGAGGGTTTGGGCTAAGGGATTCTAGACCTAAAATAATAATAATAGCATCCACAGACCACTTCCTATATCCCAGGCACTACTCCACGTGCTCTGTGTATGTGAACTGTGTAATTTAATCCTGATAACTATCTATTGAGGTAGGGACCAGTATCATGCTCATTTTAAAATAGAGGACACAGGAGATTCAATAAGTTCCAAAGTCACACAACTAGTAAATGGCAGAACTAGGATTTAAATCCAGGCAAACTGTGGCCCTATAAGCCTGGGAGTGAGGTGGGAAAGGGGCAAGGAGAGAGATGCAGCAGGAAGATCAGCTTGAAGGCTATTGTGCATCCTCTGCCGTGCTCTCGGGGCCCCATGCCCACTCCACCGACTGCTTGCATCCCACTGCCCTGGAACTATCTGCCTAGTGGTCCAGCTGTCCTCAAAGGCAGAGACCATGTCCTTTTCTCCTGGACTGTCAAGTGCTTAGCAAAAGCCAGCCTGGGCACATTCAGTATTCAGTCAAAATCTGAATAAATGACACATTGAATGAAGCAGAACTATAGACCTAAACACCAGCTAAACAACAGGCTGAGCCTTCTGAGTCACGTCCCATGCTTGGAATGCTCTGGTCCCATGAGCCCTGTCCTGGGAGCTCCTCTATGTCATTTGGCCTCACATTCAGACATCTGACAGTGATTGACCAAATGACCTCCTGGATCTTTTCCAGCTCTTGGACCCATCAGAAAGCCCTCCCATGGACTAAGTATGCTCTACTTTGTGCACTGCATCACCATGAACTTGTTTATCTCCCCTGTAGACCTCAAGCCCTTTGGAGGCAGGGACTGTTTTCTGTACTTAATAACACACAGTAAGCCTCCAAATCAATTAAGTTGAGACCCAGAACAAAAATAAGTCATTATAGAAGTCATAGTAGAAACTCAGGAAAAGATACTATGGTTAAATAAAAGGCAGTATACACCATTTGTTTACTCATTGGTATTCCGGGCTAATGGCTAAGTTAAAACAACAACAAAAAAAAGAAGCTGATCTGTTAATAAGGAGTGTGGCCTTCGTTAAAGAATACATACGTGCAGGGTAATATATTAATCCTCCATAGGAAGAGAGGATTTTTCCACGAATTAAAAACGAATCCAAGTAGCTAGAAGAGATTATGACAATTATGCCTGCCTTGCTGAGTGTTTTATCCATCTCTGCCCGAACACAACACACGAACACATTCGTGCACACTCATAAAACAATCTGATGAGGAAATGGAAAATGGTCCATGTATTCGTTCCCTACCTAAGGCTGCCATAGAAAAGCACCAACAACTAGGTGCAAAAAGTAACAGCAATTTATGTTCCATTGTTCTCCACTGTTCTGGAGAACGCAAGTTCAAAATCAAGGTGTTGGCAGGGCCATGCTCCCTCCAGAGCCTCTTCCAGCTGTGTCCATGCCTTTTCCAGCTGCATCCATGCCTCTTCCAGCTGTTTCCAGACATTCCTGGGTTCATGGCAGCATCGCCCTGGTCTCCTCCTCAGTCTTCCGATCGTCCTATCTGTCCCTTGCTGTGTCTCCCCTCTTTTACGGACCCCAGCCAGTCACATGGGATTAAGAGTCCACCCTACTCCAGCATGACCTCATCTAACCTAATTACATTGGCAATGACCCTATTTTCACAGAAGGTCACATTCTCAGGTACAGGGGTTAGGACTTCAACATACCTTTTTAGGGGACACGATTCAACCCATAATATTCCATTCATCCATTTAATCGTAGATGTGGTCCTGGGAGAAGGACCTCACCGCCCTGAAGATCACAAAGCAACTAAAGGCATTTGCTCCACCAGGAAGAGACTAGAACATGGGTCAGCAAACCATTACGTGCCAAATCCAGTCTGGTGCCTGTTTTTTCAAACAAAGTTTCATTGCAACACAGCACAGGTCATTCATTTATGTATTGTCTCTGGCTGCTCTCACACTACAATGACAGAGCTGAGAAGTTGCTGTAGAGACCATAGGGCACACAAAGCCTAGCTATTCTCTAGACTAAAAGAATACACAAGGGCAGCCTGGGTGGCTCAACGGTTCAGCGCCACCTTCAGCCCAGGGTATGATCCTGGAGACCCGGGATCGAGTCCCACGTCAGGCTCTCTGCTTGGAGCCTGCTTCTCCCTCTGCTTGTTTCTCTGCCTCTCTCTCTCTCTCTCTCTCTGTCTGTCTCTCATTAATAAATAAATAAAATCTTAAAAAAAAAAAAAAAAGAATAAATGACATACACTGGCTGAGTCTGGAGATGGACCTTCTAGAAACAGGAAGAAGCCCAGGTCCACATGGCAGCTCTCTCTGGCTGGAACCTCACCCAAACCTCACCCAATGGGCTGTCTTACTGGGAAAGCTCCTTCAACATTATTCTCCTCTGCCTAGAGAAATGGTAAAACATAGCATGATAACATTCATGCCGCTAAAGCTGTACAAATTAAATTCTAGAAGCATTTCCAAGAGAGATTAATTCTAACTGGAAAGATCAGAGAAGACTTTCTGGGAAAGGAAAGATGGGAGAGGAGCCTGAAAAGAAGGATAGTGGGCACAAGAAATCCTCTAAGTCGCCCTGAGCCATGGCAGATTACCTAGGGCTCTGCTGAGCTAAGAGAGTGAGTTCCCTCTCGCTGAAGGTGTTCAAGCCAAAGATGGCTGACCTCTTGGCAGGGATGAGGTTGGGGGAGATGGAGTAAGATGAAAGACAGTCCCTTGGAATCGTGGATTCTTTGGTCTTGTCTGTCACTTGCTGAGGGAGACACATACAGCATAGAGAGAGCAGGGGATGGAGGGGAGGAGGGAGAGACAGACTTACACAGGGGAAGGAGAGGGTTGAGGATGGGAGGGGGTGAAGATACGTACTCACACCCAAAGTCAGGGAGCCCACATGAACCACACAGAGAGGAAAGCACATACCAGCTTCCTTTCCCCTTAACTGCTACAGAGAAAGAGCAAAAGCCTGACAACTAGGGTTAAAACTATCAAATGTCCCTTCAGTACCTCCAACTTGGCACCTGGCAGCCTTCTTAATACGCCCCTTTGTTCCCTGGCCAGGCCTCGGCTGCCTCTCCCACTGCCAGGGGAGGGGAAGGGCAGCAGCGCAGCAGGGATCCGGGCTAGGGAGGGAGCCACAGGGGGGCATGCTCCACACATACCGGGTGGACTCCTCAGGGAAACCCTGGCACTCAAGAACAGAGGAGCCCTGCCAACCCCAGCAGGAAAGATAACACAGCAGAGAGCAACATCCAACAACTGCCCAAAGTGAGGGGGCCAGGCAAGAAAAGCAGGTCTGAAAACTGGCGAGTCCCTCTTATCTGTGCTCTGCTGGCATGCCAGGAACACAGTATCCTCCACTTTCCAGGGCAGGAGGTGGAGGCCAAGAGAAGTTCCATCACTTGCCATGGTGCAGTGTCCATCAAGCATTGTGGTTAACAGCACAGGGGTGTCTGGGTGGCTCAGTCGGTTGAATGTCTGCCTTTGGCCCAAGACATGATCATGGGGTCCTGGGATCAAGCCCCACATTGGGCTTCCTGATCAGCAGGGAGTCTGCTTCTCCCTCTGCTTGCAGCTCCCCCTGCTTGAGCACACACACACACACACACTCTCTCTCTCTCTCTGTGTCAAATAAATAAATAAAATCTTAAAAAAAAAAAAAACTGTAAGTTTCTGAGTCTGAGTCCCACAACTTGTGGGACTGTTTAAACTTCTGAGCTTCAGCCTTCCCATCTGTGAAATGACCCCAGTCAGAATACTTACTATATGAAGAAACAAGAAGAACCCAGTGCATGACATGCACCAACAACTCAATAAATGAGTGATCATTTTTGTCACCTCTCAGGAGCCAGGCAGGGCTCAAAGACAGCAAACTCTCAGCACAGGACCGACTGCCACGCCTTCAGGGCCCCACACCCTGTGCCCCACTGCCATGCCAGCAGACACCTGGAACCTCAAAGGGAAGTTCCTGAAGCAGGGGGGAAGGGAGGAGAGGGGCGCCACTCCTGCCCCAGCACACAGGGCCCTGTACTCATAGGCATAGGTGGCTGTGTTCAGCTGAATTGCTTCACCCAGGTAGCTCACAGCCCTCACACCGGCCCTCTCTTTCCCAGAAAGGCCCCTAGATGCCTGTGAGGCCCCCTCAGACACGGGAATGTGGCATGTGCCATTTCTGCTGGAAAGCTGTCTTTCCTCTTCTCTTAGGCTCCTAATGCTCCTGCAGTAACGAGAATGCACGTTCTGGGGTTTCCTGACATGCCAAGAAGCCGAAGGCAGAAAACAAAGTAGACTCTGTGCTCCCATCATTTCTAACAAACCTACAGCAGCCCTCTGACACAGCTGGAGCAAACTTTGTTAGACAGGGTAGACCTCAAATTCAAAATACCTAAAGACATAGAAAAAAAAGGTAAATGGTTCTTGGGCTCAGATAGAGTTGGGATATAAGTCATCTGGATATAAACTTAAGTGACTGTTCAAGAGCCTAAGACTTATATGTTTATATTTCCAAGTAACTATCTTCTCTCCCCCCTGAAAAGTACATTAGGGCTTAGAATCAAAAAGGACTAACTTTACTTACTGGATCTGTAACTAGTCATGTCACTCATACTCTTTGAATCTCAGTTTTCTCTTCTGTCAAATGGGGGTCAAAAGCCCTATTGCGCCTCCACCTTGACGTAAGCAGAACAAATTAGACAAAGGTTATAAAGGAGGACTCCCAAACTCCCGTGTCCCCGAGGCCTGGCCAGTTATGTGAAAGGGTGAAGAATCCAGATTTGAGCTGAGGACTGTTAGAGCAGGCCACTGCTGACCTAGATCCAGCCACTTTTTGTGATACTGGAACCTGGGCCCAGTTACCAAGACTTCTAAATTTTTCCTCATAAGCCAGAAGTGAGGATTTTCTAAAACGTGAAATAGCCCAATGTTCAAGTACTAACAAATTTCTGACACTTAAAAGTAAAGACATCCTGAGGGTGTTTGGGTGGCTCTGTTGGTTAAGCGTCTGACTCTTGGTTTCCACTCAGGTCATGACCTCAGGTTCATGAGATGGAGCCCTGGTCAGGTCCTGTGCTCCACATGGAGTCTGCTTGAGATTCTTTCCCCTCTCTCCCTCCCCCTCTGCTCCTTCCCCTGCTCATGTGCACTCTCTCTCTCTCTCTCTCAAGTAAATAAAATATTTTTAAAAATTTTTTTAAAAATAAAGATCCCCAACCATCTGTGGGCCAACACTGGGTAAACCACATGAAACCTATTTCTGGGCTACTTCTGACCACAGACCACCAGTCTACAACTTCCATTAAAGTATACATGTAAGTTTTAAAGAAAAGATAATACAAAGGTCAAACAAAATAATAAAAGAAGTTCTCAGAAAGAGCTAGTCATTAAGGTTTATTGTCAATAAAATAACCAGGAATCCTACTACAGATCCTGATGTCCCCAAAGCACATTCACAAACTCTTCCCTAGTTAGATGCCAGTTTAGAAACTTATTATCTCACAAACAGACAGGCATATACATTTTTTAATTGTCAGCCACTGACTCTGATCAATACTCAGGAGGAAACATGCAAAAATAACAGTGTTCAGTTGAGCACATACAATGCACTTCGGCAGCAGGAAGTAATTCTCACACACATACCTCTGCCAGATGTTTCCTTTAAGACACTCCTTCCTCCAGAAGCCCCTGCCAGCACCCTCTGCTTCACAGCCTGCCTCTCAGAGGAAGCTGACATGTGTAACCCACAGGTGAGATTCGTACACACACACACACACACACACACACACACACACCAGTTAACTGGGCTCATGGGAGGCTGCCCGAGGGAGACTCCCAGGGGGCTGTAATTGTGCCCCGGCACTGTCATGAGGGCATTCAGCAAATGGAAGAGCTTTCCAGAGCCAACACAATGATTCTAAGAACCAGGCTCAGGAGGTGAGGGCAGGGGGTGGGAGGGCTTCCACAATAACGTCCCACTGCGCCCTCCTCACGTCCTGGGGAAGAAGGTAAAGGTAGACTCCACCAAGGTCATAGGACCAGTAGGTGGCAAGGCAGCAGAAGGAAGGCTCGGGCTGGGTGATTCTGCTTGAAGGAGACACCTGAGTTGGAATTGTTTCCATCACTTCCTAGTTGTGTGGCCCTGGATATGCCACCGTGAAGGGAGGCCCTGGTTCAGTACCTCCCCATCCTCAAGGAGTTGAGGACAGATAACTCCTCATTGTCCCCATGGCAGGAAGGCAGAGCACCCACCCCGGAAGGGCAGCAGACCACAGGCATCAGAGGTAAACAAAACTCTAGACACCCCAGAGAGTCCTTGTGGCCCATGGCAGAAGGATTTTCAAAGTGCACCGCCCATCCCGGATGCCGGATCCCAATTCTGCACCACCTGCAGCTTGACAGAGTGCCACTAACAACGCACACCACAGAGCCCTCCAGGAGCACTGGCTGCCAACTTGGGAAACTGTAAATAAACACGCTCCTTAGGAATACAAGTTCAAAGGCAATCCCAAAGTGCTCCTGGGGAGAAAGGAGTGGGCCCCCAGGGAAGGTGAGGTCTGTCTCCCTGGGGTGCTGATAAGCTTGGGATGTGGGCAGAGAGGACAGAGTTCCCTCACGGACTCTCAATAGAATTTGTTAAATACACGGACCCTTGGTCCACCCCAGACTGGCCCAATCCTACTCCTAGGGCACGAGCCCAGGAGCCCCCGTGGTTACCAGGCTCCTCAGGGCTTAGGAAGCACCCAAGAAGCTATTCTTCAAAGCTAAGCTTCCTGCACTCCACCAGCAGTTACTGAGTTCCAACCATATCATCCACTTGCTCACTTCTTCAGTCATTCAGCAAATATTGTGGGCAAACAAGAGTGGGCGACTGAGACAGAGGTTAGTCCCTGTCTTCAGAAGCCAACATGCTGGACAAGATCAAATAAAAATGATCATTACGCTGCATGATACATTTCTATAAGGGGCTCTGGGTCCCTATAGGAGAGAGCACAGCCGCAGGCTGCTCCTACAGGGGTGAGTGAGGCTTAGGGGCCAGGTGGCAGGGAAGGAAGTAGGAGAGGCAAGGAAGTAGCGTGGGTGGAGGCTGAGAGACGTGCAACACCCCGACAGGCACAAGGACTGAGCAGCAGCAAGATGCACAAGGCCATGCCTTCCTGGAAGGTCCTCTGATCTATGCGGGCAAATAAAAGCAGTCCTCAGAACTAAGACCAGTGAGCAGCTCCTGGGGGCTGGAGGGACCAAAAATTCCTTCCTGGGGACACCTGGGTGGCTCAGTTGGTTAAGCATCTGACTCCTGATTTCAGCTTGGGTCTTGA
Organism: Canis aureus; assembly: GCF_053574225.1. Taxonomy (NCBI): domain Eukaryota; kingdom Metazoa; phylum Chordata; class Mammalia; order Carnivora; family Canidae; genus Canis; species Canis aureus. The sequence goes on from NC_135614.1 coordinate 57,323,311, forward strand.
TCTCAGGGTCATGAGATCAAACCCCACAGTGGGTGTGCAGCCTGCTTAGGATTCTCTCTCCCTATCCACCCACCCCTCCTCCTCCCTGTTCCCTTCTTGCATACGTGCTCTTACTTAAAAAAAAAAAAAAAAAAAAAAAAAAACTTTTTGGAGGCGGCAAAGAGTACTTCCTAGAAGGATGCGGAGGAGCTGGGTTCTTTCCTAATGTAGGAAGTAGGAAGATACCCTCAATAATTGCTTCAGATTCCAAAGAGTCAGGGAGTGGGGTACAGAGAGCAACCTGTGCATACACACTTTCCTTCCCACCCCCAATCATCAACAAGACTGGCCCTGCTCCATTTCTGAATGCTGAGCCGTGAGGCCAACCACCTAGCCTCATATTTCTCAGGGTCCAACAATGACAATAGGAGCACCCCTCCCTACCTGGGCCACAGGGACTCTGAGTCCCTACTCTAGAAAGACTATGTCCCTGCTATAAGTGAAGCACTTCCCACAAGCAGAGACATAACCACAGTTACTGAGGACATGTTCTGCACCCAGCCTGTGCTCAGGGCTTTGCCCACAGCGATTCATTCAACCATCAAAAGAACCCCTCAGGACACCCAACACTGTTCCCATTTGACAGACCAAGAGATCCAAGCACAGAGGTCGAGTGACTTGTTCGAAGCTAAGGATCGGAATCAGGCCATGTAGCTCCAAAACTAGAGCTCTACACATTGCCCCACAGCATCTCAATCTAGGAGAACAGGGGAGTCACTTTGCCAATGGGGCTTCAGTGGGGGTTGGTCGAGGGTTCCTCTTCAAGGTTGCACCACCACCAACTGACCACTTGGGTTCCTCCCCTGCCACGGAAGAGTTTCAGTCTTAGAACAATGGTCTCCCCTAGCAGCCTTGTAGGAATGGGTGGGAAACAGGTCCTTCGTCCTGCTTAGGCACTGGGTCAGAGACCCGCAGGCTCAATAACCAGCTCTACAACCACAGGCTGCGTATCCTCAGCCAGTACCGCACCTTCCTGACCCCTGCTTCCCTCATTCATTCCTGTCTGTTTATAATTGAGAGTATTTAACAAGATGTACAGGTAAAGGGCTTCTTAGTCCAATGCCTCACAGAATAAGTACCAAATACATGGCAGCTGCTACGATGATGATGATTAACCTCATCATTCTCCCTGTCATCTATATCATCATCCTTATTAATGTCATTTAATGCCATGGCTATTATCACCTCAGGAAAGAGAAAAAAATTCAGCATCTGAAGCTCAGAATTCTCTCAAAATTGAAAGGAAGGAAAACATGGGCCTACTTTTTTCCCTTCCTTCTCCTATCTATACTCAGCAGAGGGCAGCAAACAGGAACCATCCAAAGATAAGAGAGAGAGAGAGAGAAGAGAGACACATGGAGAGAAAGCTACACACTCATAAATACACACCCACCCACCACAGCAAGCCGAATTGTTTAGCTTCCTCTAGCTTCCAAAGTATGAACACTCCGCCTCCTCCAGCTAAGAGGGCCAGGGAGAAAAAAAGTCGAAGCTGAAGAGACAGAAGTTCTTTTTCAGCTTGAGAGAAATTTTCAATGAACTGACTTTGCATGTGTGTGTGCATGGGGAGGGCAGGCAGCGGCTCTCAGGACATCTGGGAGGGGTAGGAAGGCGGCCGCAGAACACACATGCAAGATTAAATAAAGAAAGCTTTCAAATGGGCTTCATCTCAACCCTCTACTCCACGCTGGCAAGCATCCACACTCCAGCTTGCCTCAGGAGGATGGTGAGGCTCCCAGAGTTAACCATCCCAGACAAGGGAGGGCAGAGCAGGGATGAGAACACAGACCTCCAGACAGTAGGTTCAGTGATTGACACTAAGCCCAGGATGGCCGAGGGGTTTTACCCCAGGGACCAAACCTGATTCCCCCAGTCATGCCAGCTAGGGACACTGGGCCAGAGAGGTTCTAGAATGGACACCTGTTGTCCTCATCCCTACCTAGATTGTATTTCCCCTCCTCTCCACAAAAGCACTTGGGTTTTTCTCTGGGAACTGTTCTTCCTACGATTCAGATGGCACGAGCCTACCCCTAGCTCCAGGGTGGGTTAAGTCAATCAGCATAGCTCATGCTCTTGACAAGTATGAATGGTTCAGAGAGCACATTAGATCTAAATTGGGATGATAATACCTAGAGAGCTTGCTAGCACTTAGAGAGAAAAAAAAGTTTCCTCTTTCTTCTAGAGAACCTACAAGAGGAAACAGACTGTCTCCTTTAGGATCTGGTATGGATATGAGGTCGGAAAGAAGTACTACCACTTATTGCTACCATAAGAGTTCTGTCTAGGGCCTGAACCTCTAGATCAGACCATACCTGAAGCCACTGCAATTACAGGAGCTAATACCTCCCCTTACTCATTTCAGCCCATGCAGCTTAATTCATTCTGTTACTTACAAGTGATTGAGAATCTGAAGTGGCTCTTCAGCTCATGTTAGCTCCATCTGCCACAGATACCAATAACGATGCCACATGTGATACATACATTTAATTTCTCAATTTCCTGGCCAGATCCCTTTGCCACCTTAAAATCTAATTCATTTTACTTGCTTTACACTATAAAAACTTGGGAAGATGGGAAGCCCGGGTGGCTCAGCGGTTTAGCGCCGCCTTCAGCCCAGGGCCTGATCCTGGAGATCCTGAATCAAGTCCCACGTCAGGCTCCCTGCGTGGAGCCTGCTTCTCTCTCTGCCTGGGTCTCTGCCTCTCTCTTTCTCTCTCTGTCTCTCATGAATAAATAAAATCTTAAAAAAAAAAAAAACTTGGGAAGAAATGTATAAAGATGGATCTGCAAAAAAGCCAGGTAAGTTCCAGCCAATAACTGGTCAATAAGTATTGGCCTCCAAAACTGGGAGTGATTAATCTAGACTCATGTAGGATAATGGTAGAGAAGGATCAATTATTAGGATGCAGAGAGAAAAAATATTCGTGCAGAAATAGAGCATGAAAGTGGAGAAGAATCAGGTTCTGATCTGCACTCCCTGCTCTGAGAATGGATCTGCCCTTTTCCGGGCCTCAGTTTCCGCACCTACAAAACGAGGCAGGCAGACCAGATGACTTCTGAAGCTATGACACATCTCGATCATTCAACAAACATGTTCTGACAGTCTTCCAAGTGCCAAGCCTTATGCTTTGTGCTAGAAGAGGATATAGTTCCTTCTTCAAGAAATTTCTGGAAGGGGAGGCCATGATGCACTCATTGGCCACAGGAACTCAGGCATGTATAGGGTACTTTCTTTCCCCACTGCACTGGGCAGAGGACAGTGGTCCTCTGAGAAGCAAGACTCTTATTTCAGTCTTCCTGGGAACTCAGACCGTAGATGGGAGACAGAGGGTTAGATATACACAAAATACAGAACCCACTGCAAACACCATCATGAGCAGTTAGCTGCCACAGGACACACCATGGGCCGCCAGTTTGCCTCAGGGTCTTTATCAGTGATGGGATCCTGATGCCATCTCTGTGTAGGACTTGACTGTGGACAAGGTACAATTAGCAAGCTGGATGGTTATCTTTGAAATGGGCCTTTGAGTTTTCAATCCTGATTCCATTATTTGTTATCGTGTCACTGGCACCAACAGATTAAAAGACTGAATGTCCTCAGAGTATAAACACATCTCCAGGTAGAAGTGGCTTCATCACAACTTAGGTATGGGGAGACCTGTTTCAACATACTTCTTCTACTTGGGCCTTTTCAACACATGCTTCCAAACAAACTCAGGGAACCCCAGGAAGTTAATATTGGAAACATCTTTATAAAGGATCTATTCCCTCTGTCACAAATAAATTTCAACATGCCATTAACTCCACTTGAGTAGCAGTGTCGAGAAACAGTGTGAAGCCAAGCCTGGGCTTAGTGGGAAAGAGACTGACTGCCCTGGCCAGGGGAGGGGAGCACCATTATGATACACATTTACCTTCACTTTACAGATGAGATCCAAGGCCCAAGTTAAAGGACTTTCCTGAGGTCCCACAGTGAGTTTAGGGGCAAGAGAGAGAACCAGAACCCAGGCCTCTGTCCCCAGGCCTTGCTCAGCTGGGCTCCTGAGGAGACTGCAAACCTAAGATGACAGGAGGAATGCAGGGAGCCAGATTAGCTCAGGTAAACCAACAGCCTAGCCCCAGTGGCATCAGATTTCAGCTGGGCATCTCTTCAGACAAGAGATTAGCAATATAAAAGGGTCCAACCCCTCTATGGAAAATTAAAGACATCATTCTAAGGCTACATTTCTATGGTAGTTAACTTTCTGATGGGTAAGGCTCTGCCACTAGGTGAGCTATTGATTTCTGGATATTCTAAGAATAAAGTCCAGCTCTGACACAATGAGGAAAACTCTCGATACTTGAAAATTAAAGTCCTTCGTATTCTATTATCCTACCAATTTCTATTCTACAGTCACTATTATCCAATGAAGTCATTTCTCACAAGAGATTATGGCTCTCAAATAGGAAGGGGCTGCATCACGTTTCCTAACATAGGTGTTCAATAGCCAGTTCCCAGATCTGGAATATGAAACAGACTGCAGGATTAATGCAAGATATTAAGCAGATTGGGGCTAGGAATGAGAGGGACCCCTAAGTTAAAATGAAGATGGCTTCAGGACGAAATTTTCTTGCTCGGTTTTACAACTCTCTGAGAAGCCAGCCATCTGATCAGATGAATGCTGAAATCCTAAAAGCATTTATGTGTCCTTTATAAATCAGCTGCCCTACCCCACTCCAGAGGTATACCTAGGATGAGCTAACATGACAGTTCTATAGACTGACTTTCTAGCAGATGACAAATGCTCTTAACTTTAAATCCTTTATTCTTCAATCCAGTGGAGAAGTCAAGGAGTTAAAGGACTGCTCTAACAAGGAATATGTTAACCCTCCAACCCACAAGGAATGTATTAGGCATTTGGATAGAGTCCTGTCAGACTTCCCTCCAGAGCCTCTGCAGTTATTTCTACCAGAAAGATCAACGAGGTGCTCTGGGATAATTTTCCACAATTACAAGAGCAGCAAGCTGAGCTCAGAACTGGTCAGCCCTGTCAAAAGAAGCCCCGTGTGCTCAAGATGCCAGATTTCGCAGATAGCAGACTGATGTGTTACGTGCACGTTCCAGTGCCCTGGGATGAGGGATAGAACACCATCACTCTGAGAAGTCAGCCTCCTCCCTCAAGGCCAGCTGACACTCAGACAAGGGACTGGGGGCCAAGCCCAGTGCTGTGCATCTGCAGGAGAGGGACACAAAAAGTGGCTGTGTGGAAATTTGGCAGAGTATTCCTGAAAGGCAGCCGATGAATGCTGAATCCTACAGCACCTAGTAGAGCTTATCGTTGGGGAAACAGCTCCTTTCTGCTACTCCCAGGAAGCAAAGAGAGTTTCTTTAAGCAAGGATATTCCATCAGTACCCCCTGGGAACCACCACCACATCCCTTCATGTCTTCTTCCTCACCTCCTCGTCATGATATTCCAGAGCAAAAGAAATGAGCAAGAACTAGACCTTCCCAGACGAGCCTATCTGTCCCTTCCAGTTAAGGGCTCCAAGCAGTGCCCAGCTGTTGGTTCCCTCTCTCTTTGCCCAAAAGGCTGCCTTACTCCATCAATTCCCTCTTGCACAAGTGAGTAATTTACTTTGAAAGCTCAGGCCAAACTGGCAGTTAACCTTGACCTTCTCTCTACACATCTGGGTCTATAGAAAATGAAAATCAGGATGTCTCTGGCATCCACGGCAAATGAAATACGAGGGCTTTCTCCAGGCAGAGGCAGAATGTCATGAGCTATTTTAGAACTGGCTACAGCTATTCCAAAGGAGAGTTAGTACTGGGCAGGACAGTCCCCCCTTGACCTGGGGCTGTGTCCAGGATGGAGCCCCCACAGCTCCAGATGCTACAAGGGACCCCTGCCCTCAGGAAAGAAAAAAGAAGTGGCCATTGTACTTCTGATTGATGCACTGATGGTTTCACAATGCTGGAGCTGGACCAATAACCACATTTTACAGATGGCAAACGGAGGCTCAGAGAGGGAGATGAGAGGTGATCCAGGACACACACAGCAAGTTAATGGTAGTGCCGAGGATGGAACCCTGACCTCCTGCCACTGATGCTGCCATAGGGTGGGAACAGCAGAACGATTTCATGAAGGAAAATTGCATATGCATACAGGACTTATGGCAAAGAGGGGGCGCCTGGGCGGCTCAGATGGTTAAGCATCTGCCTTCGCTCAGGTCATGATCTCCAGGTCCTGCTCCGCGGGGAGCCTGCTTCTCCCTCTCCCTCTCCCTCTCCGCCTGCCTGTGCTCACTCTGTCTCTCTCTTTCTTTCTCTTTCTCTCTCTCAAATGAATACATAATAAAATATTTTTTGCAAAAACAAAAACTTAAGGCAAAGAGGTCTAATATGGCTGTCAGGGTTCGAACCAGAGGTTTAGTGAAGAAGTTGAGAAGCTTAATTTCCACACATTAAGATCTACCAAAGAGATCAACGAGACCCTCCAGGATGGTTTGCAACAATTAGGAGAGTGACAGGCTGTATTCATATTGGTCATCTCTGTGGCCAGCAGCCCTCTGTGCTCAAGACGCCAGACTGCCCAGACAGCAGCCTGATACCAGGAAGAGAGGAAAAACATCAACCTCTAAAGTCAGCTTCTTCCCTCATCAGCCAAGTTTGACCCCGATGGACAAATTTTCCATGTCGCATGGGGTCCAGGAAATCCTAGAAGAGAACCTGAAATGTCCCACTGCGTGAAACAGGTCAAGCACGTATACACTCACCGGCACCTACTGAGCCAGGAGCGGGGAAGGTAGGAGTGCTCTAACAGAGCTTCTACCATTATCAGTCTATAGGCACGAGTGACACAACACACACACACACACACACACGTGGGGGAGTTCAGAGGAAGCAAGAACAATTAAGATCCCAGGCTTGGCTGCAAGAAGGAACACACCTAGTCAAATTGGACAAGTTCAAAGGGATCATGGGTACTCTGAGAAGGGATAAGGAAGGTACCTGATGTTCCACTCTCAGGGCACACTGGGTACAAAGAGCCTCTGGGAAATTTGTGGGGGGTCCCTCCACTAGAACTCTTCTAGACTCCCATAAGGTAAAAGGCAGGAGGCCCCCCCAAGAACCAGGCGCTCCCCTCTCCAGGAGGACCTGAAGCTTCAAGGGGAGCATGGTCTTTGCATCCTCCAAGGAACCCACAGATCTGGGAAAGAGGGAGGGGGAGGAGGGGGAGGGGAAACTAATGGGTAGACGAAGGAGGCCTAGTGTCCCTTTGGGCAGACGGGAAAACAGGAAAGGGGCTGACCTGACTAAGGAACACTGGAATCAGCAGGTGGGGGCGAAAGCTGCAAAGACCCAGACACTAAATAGAAGGACTGGCAGTTCCAGAAGAAGGAGTCGTCCTGGGATACAGGGGATGCAGGCAGGATCCTCCACAAGCCAGAGATGCTGGGAGGTAAAGGAACACCAGACGTGGACAGAAAGGAGGATGCCCACCTAAGGCACAAGACGGACCTCCCAGACTGAGCAACAGGAGTCTCGGCTTCTAGTTCGGATTCAGTCTCCGACTGACGTGGGGCCCTGGACAAGCTCCCGTCCTCTCTGAGCCTCGATGTTCCCAATCCCCAAAATGGGAAGAACAGAAGAGTCTCCGGGGCGCACGCCGAGGAGACAGAAAGGGAAAGGAGGAGCAAGGATCCGAAGGCTCCAGGGGAAGACGGGGAGACAGAGTCCCCACCCCCACGGCAGCCGGGGGGACTCACCAGTCCGGCCGCCGGGACCACCGCCGCCCCCGAGCCCCCGGGGGTGCCGTCGGGCTGCCGCTCGCGGTACAGCGCCCAGAGCCCCACGTTGGGCAGAAGGACCAGGGCCGCCAGCACCAGCGCCACCGCCTGCAGGAGCCGCTTCTCCTTCCGCCTCATCGGGGCCGGTGAGCCCCGCCGCGCCCCGCCGGCCCCGCCGCGCGGCCCCCGGCTCCGCGCGTCCGCCCGTCCGCCCGGCGGCGGCAGCAGCTCAGCGACGAGGAGCTGCCGCGGCGCCGGCCCCGCTCCAACTCCGCGGCACTTCCGCCGCTCACCGGCCGGGGAGCCGGGCCCGGCCACCGCGCCGCCGCCGCGGGGGGGTGTCGCCGCCGCCGCCGCCGCCGCCGCCGCCCCGCGCCCGCCGAGCCGCGCGCCCCGCGCCGCCCCCCCGCGCCTCGCCTGCCGCGCCCCGCGGGCCGCGCGCCCCGGCCCCCGCGCCGCTCCTCCCGGCCCGCCCCGGCGCGGAGGGGGCCCCCGGGGCCGAGCGCCTCCCCCTGTCGCGCCGCGATGGTGCGGCCCGCTCCTCGGCCCCGCCCCGCCCGCGGCAGCTTTGCCAAAGTCCCGGAGTTGGCGAGTTGGGCGCTAACTGGTGCGGGCGGAGCGGGGGTGCGCGGGGGCGCGCGGGGGCGCGCGGGGTCCCCACCCCCTCCCAGAGCTCTGTCCGCGAGCTCTGCTCCGGATCCCCCCGGGAGTTCGCGCGCGGCCCGCGGGGGGGGGGGGGGGGCTCGGGGCTGCGGCCGCCCACCCCCTCGGCTCGGCTCGGAGGACCAACTTTGCTCCGGGGACTCGGTGGTCCCAGGCGGGAAATGGAGCCGCAGCTGTGCTCCCCGCGCGCGGCTCTGCGGCGGGCCCTAGTTGTCTTGCCCTCGGGGTCCGGGTCCCTGGCGCTGGCTGTGCACGCTCTCTGTAAGCTGTCGCGTGCTGCGCCCTCCTGCCACCCGACCGCTGTCCGGCCGAGCGGCGGGAGGGGACCCGAGCCTCTGCAGGAGCCCTTCTCACGCAAGCCCAGTCTCCGTGCAGTTGGGATGCCCTCCGGGCCAGTGAGTACTTCTGGGCGCGCTGAGCTCACGGAGCCCTTTCTGGAACACTCTGGTCCGTTTCTGTTTCCCGGTCAGCAAGCCGCTGGTGAATGCCTTCCGAGGGCCAGACGCTGTGCCAGGCACCGGGGTGAAGTGAAAACAGGCTCGAGCCCTGTAGTCTGGGAGCTGAAACAAAAAATGCATAATTGCATTAGGCGAGGGAGTGGGTCTGTAACCCTGATGAGGGCTCTGAGGAAGTCGAGCCGCCTGGGCTCTGTGAAGGGCTGCGGAGCTGACTCCGACGGGGACGGGGACGGGGACGGGGACGCCTGTGGCTCCTCGGTGCCCTCCGCTTAATTGCTTCCTCTCTGATGGCGCGGGATGACGCGCCCTCTCGGTTGCCTTCCTCTTCGCCACCCGCAGCCACCTGCGTCCTCTTCCTTCTCTGACCTCCGTGCCCAGCCACCCCCGGCCTTGGACCACCCGTTCTGACGTCCTCCCCAGTCTTCCAGCTCCAGGCTGAGCGATGGGGATTCAATTCTACTGAAATTCTAGCCTGGATCTGGGCATCTCCACAACCTTTAAAGCTCCCATCACCTAAGCTCCAGAGTTGACTGACACTTCCTGCCTTATCTCTGGCCTGTCCTGCCTGTTGATGGCTGTTTTCCTTTATGTGCTGTCGTCCATGAAGTTCCTTCCACCCCAAAAGCCCTCTCCTCTTCCACATCTGTGTTGATAGAAGTCTTTGTTATCCTTCCATGTCTAGCTGAACTGCTACCTCCTCCAGGAACGCCTCCAAAACTCCTCAGAGGGCTGCTCTTTCTTTGAATTTCTGCTACAGTAATGCTGACCTTTTATTGAAGGCTTAACTCTGTGCCAGGCACCATGTTAAACCCTTGACACACGCTACCTCTTTTAATGCTCACAGTTAGCTACCCTGTGAAGTAAGTGTTTTTCTTACCCGTATTTGCAAATGCGACTCATTAAAGAAAGCTGCTATCAGAATGATCATCCTGTTTTAACAAAGGGTGGATAGCATCACCCCTCTGTTCAGATCCCTCCAGTCGTTTCCCATCTCCTGGATTTCTGTAAGAAACTGTAAGATCTCACAAGGCCATATATGAATAACCCTCACCTTTTCTTTCATTATCCCCCAGCCCATTTGCCTTCTTGCTGTCGAGCTTGTTTCCTGCCTCTGGGCCTTTGCACTTGCTGTTGCCTTTACCCAGAAGGCTCACTTTTTTACCTCTAGATCTTAGCTCTATGCCTTGAGAACTGTGTTTTTTAAATTATTTCAGTGGCAAAATGTACATAACATAAAACTTACAATTTTAACCATTCAGCGGCATTACATACATTCCAGTTGTTTAACTATGTACTTCATGTAAGTAGAATCATCCAATATCTGTCCTTTTGCGTTTGGCTTATTTCACTTAGCATAATGTTTTCAAGGCCCATCCATGTTACAGCATGTTTCAGAATTTCAATCCTTTTGAAGATTTAGTAATATTCCATTGTATGTATACATCACACTTTGTCTATCCATTCATCCATGCCTGGACATTTGGATTATTGCCGTCTTTTGGCTATCGTTATTCATGCTGCTATAAAGACCCCTATCCTTTTTATACTGTGGTTGATAACACAGTATTTATATAATTGAATTCCCATCTATCTCTGACAAAAGTGGAAGTTCCTGGAGGTGAAGATAATGTTGCAAAATTCTTTTATGTGCCTTTACAGCAGAAGCACAATGCTAGAAACAGAGTAGCTGGAGCAATCCTTTTACAAAGAGGAGGCTCACTCTGCTCCTGGGAACTTGCCTGGGACTTCCTTATATGTTACAATAATCTGTGAGAATCCTTACCATAGCTCATGAGGCCCTACATGATCTGACCTGATTTCTAGACTTTGTTCTCTCTCCTTCCCTTCTAGTTACACTGGTCTTCTTGCTGTATTCCTCAAGTGCACCAAGTTGATGATGGCCTCAGGGCCTTTGCACATTTGCTGTTCCAATGTCTAGCAATCTTTTCCTCTAAACCTCTGCTTGATTCTCTCCCTCCCATCTCTCAGGAACCAGACCAAATGTTCTGCCTTGGAGGGAGCCTCCCTGACCAGCTGATCTCAAATATCAAAGAGCACCCCATCTCCATTTGCTCTATATTTCTTTAGAACAAGGATCCTTTACAGTATGTTCTGCTTCTAGCATATACTTCTCTTTTTTTGGAAATCAGAAAACTGGTGCTCCTTACAAGCAGAGGAAATTGCAGAAAGGTATCCCCTCTCCCTGGGCCAAAGCAGCAGGAGCTGAGCCAGGGCACATTGGATTTTCAGCTCATACTCCAGCTCAGACCACGCAGAGCTAAGCTGTGGCCCCTCTCAGGCCTGGAACACAATAGGTGCTCAATAATAACAGGATGACTGAAGTATAGCAGCTGAGGTCATGTACTGGAAAATCTTCAGTGTCTCTCTTCTCCCCACCCCTTCTTCCAGCTCCCTAGAGGAGTCTGCACAAAATTGGATTTGAGCTTTTTCTTGTGTCTTACCAAGTGACTTGTTGATCAAAGCTGCACACCAGCTCGGTCAGCCTTCAATGGAAACTCTAACCCATGAACCCAGCTTTAATCCCAAGGCTCTTTGATCACCTTCTACAGTGTGGGGATGCTGGGGGGATCTCCTGAGGCTTTATCCCACTCACTGAGACCATACCATTTAAGACAAGTAGGCAGCCTATTAGTTCTGGCTGTTTTTCTGGGAAAATTGTTCTGGTCACTGACTGAAATTGAGCAAGATATGTTACTTTCAGACTGACCTATCCTAGGACTATTGTGGGCATTAAATGAGATGATGTGCATAAAGGGCTTAGTGCAGACACCGATGTGATAAAACTAGTAACTTTTGCTGAAATAAAAGTCCAGCCTCACTGAGGAGAGATGAACAGGATTTCAGCTGCATGGCAGGAATCTTCCCCATGGCCTGGGCCTCTCCAATCTCTTCTCCTATTACTCTCCCATCACTCACTCCAAACTAGCCGCTCCCACTTTCTTCCAGGTTCTGACCCCACTCTGCCCAATCCAGCCCCAGGGCCTTTGCTTAGCTCTTATCTCTGCCAGGAACACTGGGGCCCTGGTCTTCCCTCACTATTCCTCCCTCTCATCCTTCAGATCTTAGTTTAAATGTCACCTCCTCACAGAGAGCCTCCCTGTCCGCCCACCTGAAGTGCCGTTGCCATACTTTACATCTTGCTATGTTTTCTTCATAGTGCATATCTCTCCTATTTTTAATCTTATTTATTTGCTTATTCACTTGTTTGTTATTGAGCTCTTCCAGATAACATGTCAGCTGCATGGAGCAGAGACCTTGGCTGTTCCTTCACTTCTCTATCCCCAAATCTTGCAACATACATGCCTGACACAAAGAAAGGATTTAATACCAACATTTGATGAATGATATCTCCTCTCTTCCCCCATCTTCCCATCTTTGCTTCCTTTTCTTCTTTCTTTCTTCTTTTTTTTTCAATGAGCTGCTTATTCTCTTGCTTACTTTTCAGCGTTCCATCCTGTTATCAGTAACAGGCAGATCTTTTGGGATCCCCTGAGACATACTTCAGCAAGAAGGGTCAATCAGAAGAGAAGTCATGGGCCAGGCCCTTGTCATTCCTGAGGAAGATATGAAAACCTTTTTTTTACTAAATGTCTTCACCTTGGCTTTCATAGGGTCCTTTGTTGCTGACCCCATTTGTCTGGGGCTATATACCCTCAGGCTGGCCTGGCCTAGGACTGAGCTGAGGGGGTATGAAAATGGAACACAGTGGCAAGCCAGGGGGTGTTGGTCTGCAACTCAGTCTATCTCAGACACTCTAACCTTGGCCAAGTCACTTCTGTTCTGAGCCTCAATTTCCTCATCTGTGAAATGGGGATAATCATGACTCTTTAACAATATACTTTCCATGCTGGTAAGACAAAAGTCTGCCTGACCCTAAGCAAAACAGAAGAAACTCTGGGTGTTGTAATTCTTTGCCTGCTGCAGATCTAAAGCCTTCCTCCTTCTCTCCTTGGAGATCATTGAGATCATCATACATTTTCATTTTAAAGATTTTTTTAAATTTTTATTTATTTATGATAGTCACAGAGAGAGAGAGGCAGAGACATAGGCAGAGGGAGAAGCAGGCTCCATGCACCTGGAGCCCGATGTGGGATTCGATCCAGGGTCTCCAGGATCGCGCCCTGGGCCAAAGGCAGGCACTAAACCGCTGCGCCACCCAGGGATCCCATCATCATACATTTTCAAAGAAGCCTGCCTGCTTTCTTAACAGACTAAGCCTCCAGATGCATGACCTCTTAGCAAATGCCTTTCCTTAACAGTCATAATGTTTAAGGCTCCTAGATGATTGCTAGATATCTGCCTCCCCCGCTGGACTGGAAGCCCCAGGAGGACAGAGATCATGTTGTTTGTTTGTTTTGCTCCCCAAGATACCCTCACTGTTTAGTACAGTACCTGGCCCAAAATAGGTTCTCAGCAAACACTTGGGAAATGAATGAACGAATCATGTAATCAATCAAGCACTCAGCTCTTTATAACCTGCACTTAGGAAACTCATTAACACTGGTGTCAGTGACCCAAATTGCTATCTGTACCAGGTTGGTCATTTAACAAGGCTCAGACTTCTAATATAGAGGAAGAGAACAAAAGTCCTGGAGCTGAAATTTCTCTAGCTGGCTCTCAGCCTGGATCAGTAGTCCAGACTGTGCTCTTAACTTCCTGTGTGGCTCAGACAAGCTGCTCAAATTCTCTAAACATCAGGTTTATTATGTATGGTTCCATGAGTATATGTGATAGCAGGAATTAGAGAGGTCTGGAGAAATATAGAATATGGTTGCATCAAATAAAGCAGTCAAACGAGATGCTCTTTGAGGTCTTTTTAAATTCTAAAATTTGGGGACTCAGTCTTGCAAGGTATGGTGGGAAAATGGGAGCCAGACATGGAACACCACTCAGGTGGTTCAGTCCAGAGTGTGCATTTAGTGGCATTTCAGCTCTAGTTTGAATAAAAAGAAAGTGTTTGCAGGATGCCCATTTGAGATGACCTCTAGACAGAAAATTGTCTGTCTCTCTCTTGGAGTCTACTTTGTCATTTTCACAATGAGATGCCAATTAAACCAGTCCTGCCAACTATAAAGAAATGCTGCTGAATCAAGGCAGCAGATGTGGAAGGTGCTTCAAATAGGATATGTTTTGAAAGAGCAAACAGAGAATGCCATAAATCTCCAAAAGTAAATATACTACGTCATTAGTTGGGTACATCTCAAACAGAGTATTAGTCGGGGTGCCAGATGCAAATATCAGGTGTGTAGGGAGCAATCCTCCTCCTGGCACTGCCACTAAAATAAATATCAGAGTTTGGGGAATGTGAGTGCTTCCTGTTTAATTATTTTTCATTTTTGTGTAAAGGGAAAAAGTTGTACAAAAACACAAATGGAGAGGTGGGGTGCAGGAGAAAGGGGCTTTTTAGGAGTCTTAGACTCTTGGAGAAGTGGCTCACATCTGTGGACACCTCTGTCAAATAAAGGGCTGGATACTCTATGATCCAACACTGTCAACCCTGGTGGTGCACAGATTCACCATGGAACCTTTTAAAACTCCGGATACCCGCCCCGCACTCCACACAAATTAAGTCAGAACCTCTGGTGGTAGGACTCCCATCCCCAGGTGATTGCAATCTGCAGTCCAGGGTGAGAGAACCATCTATCGCTCAATGGTTTTCAGGGTTCTAAAACCCACCCAAGGCTTCTTTTCCTCTAAACGGCAGGTCATCTGATGTTCCACTAGGTGGCACCTTCCAGCAAACTTCAGTGGGTCCAGAGAGGTCTTGTCTGGGTCTAACTGCAAGGAGAGAATTCAGAAAACAATCCTTGGTGGTCTCCACTGGCTATAAGGGGTCTGCACTGTTGATGAGAAGGCTTAATTTGTTGGTTAACAACTTTCTGGTGAGTGCTGGAACCACAGAATATTAAGACACATCCCTGCTGGGAACTGAGCCCTGGAGAGGGGGCAGCTCCATCCCTTAGAGCTGGGCTCACCCATTCACCAGTGCTCTCTGGTGTGTCTTACCCTCAATCTGTCCAGCAGGAACAAAACACCCCCACCCAAAAGTCCTCAAAAAGCCTCGTTATGGGCAGTAGTGGACATCTTGTTCTTTTTACCTGGTTGACTAACAGCACTGATTTTCCTTGGGAATTTACCTTCCTCCAGGTCAGCTGGGGGCTTAGAGCAGAGCTGACCCCAGCCTCAGCTTCCGGCTTAGCCAATCAGAACCGCTATCCCTTTCCCCTATAATTGGTCCCTTTCCCCTATAATTGGTCAGAGGATGGATCCCCGATTTGCCTAAGGCAAATTAGAACCATGGCATTTTCGTTCTGCCTGATAGAGGCTATCAGGAAGTAGTGGCCACTTCCAGCTTGGATTGCTGAGAGATCTGGCTATAGGCCCCACCATGAGGAATGAACGTACTGAACGTACTGAACGTACTGAACATCTTAACCTTTGCTCCTGTCGGGCTCCCCCCACCCCAACCCCGCCCGTCCCAGAGCGGGTATGTACAATACATCAGTGGGCTTCCTTGCTCGCTGGTTTCCTGTTGGGGTTAGATCTTGACCAGGATTTCAGAGGGACAGAGAAGAACCAAATCAGGGAGTCCTCGCCCAGCTTCCTTCCTGGAAGGGCTGGATGTGTTGGCGCCAAAGGCCACACAGCTCAGGCCAGGCGGGCCTCCCTCTGCACTCGGGTAACTGCATCTCCCCTCCCGCTGGACAGCACACCACAGTTTCCTGCCCCGGCATACTGCACTCTCCCTTGTGGTTCTTCTGTCCCACTATCCTCTTAGTAAACTCTCCTCATGTTCCCCAGTGTGACAGAGCCAGAGACCCTGACTGAATAGAGTGGAGAAGCTTCCTGAGAAGCTGAGAGCAGCACCAGCATAGAGGAGAGTGGAGCCCAGAGATCACCCAGTGACCCAAGCCAGCCCCTGACGTCATCCTCACCGCCACTCCAGCTCACCTCCCACATTCAAACAATTACCTAATAATGCTGATTTTATTACCTAATAAATTTTAAATGTATCCCTTCCCCTCCAGGCCTACTATATGAGACATACTTCAGGTGCCTGCAAGAAGAATCCCTGATCAGGACCCTGCTACCTCAAAAGGCCAAGTTCCCTGCCTGGCTAACCAGCTCCTGTCCTCATTTAGGGGCTGACCCTTGGTCTAGGATTTGCCTGACCTGGATCGAAAGGATGAGCCGAGTTACTCCGATCCTGTCTCAGAAATTGGAGTCAAGTGCCACAGAGGGGAAAAGGCAGCTGCTGGTGCTCCCTCAAAGTGCAAATTCAGGTAACATCAGGGTGGAGATGATTCCTGGGCCACAGGCAAGCAGAAGGTATAGGAAAGGTGAAACCCCAGAATAACACAGGAAGTGCCTCCATGGAAAGAAGACAGTGGAGCAGAAGTGTGAGACACAGAGGTGCTGAGAGAGAAAACGATGCAAGAGAAAAACCTTGGCTCCTGGTTTTCTAGCTCCAGTTGGTTTCTGGGAAGGATCCTGCTTGGATCCCCGCCCTGGGGCTTCCTCTCTTTAGGCGGGGTTTCCTGCCGTATTTCCTTTCCCTGGCCTTGGCACTCTCATCTCAAAGTCCAGGTTAAAGCCTTTATCATTTCTCCTGTGCATTGTTGCAAGAGTCTGCTGACTCCACTGTCACTTGGGTCCTGCTTCCCTTAAAGGGCACCCTCCCCACCGCAGGGATTATTCTGCTGTGCAAACTTGCCATGCCGGTTCCCGCGAGTGGTCTCTGGTTGTCTTCTCCAACTCCCTTCACCTTACTTAACTGTGTTGCCTCTCACCGCCATGCCCTTGCTCATGCTGATCCCCTTCCAGGACTACCCTGCACAGCCTTTTGTAGGTGACTTCTTACTTAGCTTAGATGTCAGCTCCTCCTCCCTCACTCACTGACTCCTTCCTCTTCCCACCCAGTGGCTCTAAGAGCCCCTTCCTCTTTTCCCCTACTACTTGTGTAATTTCTGCTTTAGTATTTACATATTCATAAAGCTGGTGATGATGATGTCAGCTAATATTTATGGAGCTCTTTTTTCTTAAGATTTTATTTATTTATTCATGAGAGACACACAGAGAGAGGCAGAGACATAGGCAGAAGAAGAAGCAGGCTCTCTGCAGGGAGCCGGATGTGGGACTCGATCCCAGGACCCCGGGATCATGACCTGAGCCAAAGGCAGACGTTCAACCACTGAGCCACCCAAGTACCTCCATTTATGGAGCTCTTATTACATACCAAACTCTAAGCTACCACTTACAAACATTATTTCCTTTTGTTGTCCAAGATTTATTTATTTATTTTTAAAAAGAGCAAGAGAGAGAGACAGTGAGCAAACGGGGGTAAGGGCAGAGAGAGGGGGAGAATCCCAAAGCAGACTTCCTTCTGAACGAGGAACTGGATGCAGGGCTCAATCGGGACCCTGAGATCCTGACCTGACTCAAAGTCAAGAATCTGCTGCTTATCCAACTGAGTCACCCAGGTGCCCCTAAACATTATTTCTTTCAATCCACACCAAAACCCTATGAGGTAGGTTCTGTCATTATTCCTATTTTCCAGAAGAGGAGACCAAAGCAGAGAGATAATGTGACTTGCCCAAAGTCGCACAGGTAGGAAGCAGTAGACTCAGGTCTATTGTTCATTTCTTCCTTCTTTTTTTAATGGCAACTTTATTGAGATATAATTCACGTGTCCTACAATTTACTCACCCACTTAAATTTCAGTGGTTTGTAGAATCTTCATAGGGTTGTATGCAACCACCACCACAATTTTAGAACATTGTCATCACCCCCAAAAGAAACTCATAGTCATTAATTGCCCACTTCTTACTATTGTACTTAACAGTTGGCATGGTACTCAGCATGTAGTATCTGCTCAACCAGCACTTGTTGAAGAATGGATGGATGCCCTAAATTAGAAGACAGTGGAAGGAGGAAGACAGCCTCTTTGTGCGACACTCTTCACTCTTCATATCAAACAAGGGTTTGCTTGATTCTTCTGTTTATTTATTTTATGCCGTTTCTCTGTTCATAGCCACCACTTATATTTTATGTGCCAAGCCATACACTAAGTGACTGATATATGTTATGTTATCTTATCAATGCTCATGATGACACCTAGAAGTAGGCCATTGTGTCCATGATACAGATGAGGAAACTGAGCCTCAGGAATTTCATTAATTTGTCTAAAGTCATACACCTTGTAATCACTTTCATCTTAACATTAAGTGAACTGCTCCTGCCTATAACAGAACACTTAACCATGTCTATGCATTCTCCTAGGTTCTTTCTGTGTATCACCCATTTATTCATTTTAGTCATTCATCCTACAGATATTAAGAACCTACCACATACCAGGCACTATGGCAAGTGCTAGAGATTCCATGGAAGGCAAACAGATCCACAGTCTCACAGCGTTCACGGTCTAATGGCAGAACAGGCATTATAAGCATGAACACACAAATAACAATTGTATTAGTTGGGAGGAAGGAGAAAGGTCCTCATGGCTGTCAGATGCAGATCTGGTATTAGAACCTAATGCTACTGAAATCCAAGTCCAAGAAATTCCAAGATTCCTTCTGCCAATTTACATCAGTGTGACTCCCTTAGGCTGATCTAATGGGACGCTGGGTTTGCCAAGGGCCCTCTGGGCAGTGCTTGTCCCTGTAGGAAGTCTGCCACTTACTGTGGGAGACCAGAATGCACAACACAACAAAGGCTCAAACACACACACACACACACACACACACACACACACTCAGCTGACCCATACCTCCAGCTGCAGAGAGAGCTAGGAGAGAAAGCAATGCAGTGCATTTTGCAAATGCCTTCTTTCAGCTGTGGGACTCAAGTTTGAAGAGCGTTTTTCTATTCACTGTGTTGCACTTTGCTTTTATCATGTAAATGATCCTGGAGATCACTCCATTTAAATACATGGAGATTGTCCCGTTCTGTTTTCCACTTGCAAAGTACTGCATGGTGTGAATAAACCAGGGTTCAAACTGTCTCCTAATAGGTGGACCTTTGGAGTTTGCATTTGAGGCTAGTAAAGTAATGCCTTAATGAATAACCTGGTGTCTGTCTTGTTTGTTAGCAGGCAGGTGAATCTTGAGGGTAATTCTTAGACGTAGGATTGGCTGGATCAAAAGATGTTGCCTAGTTCCCTTTCACAAGGGTTGAATCCTTTTGCACTCCTACCAACAATGTATGAGAGTGCCTGACTCTTCACATCCCAGGGCCACACAATATTTTTTTACATTTTATATAAAAATCTGCACTCCCAGCTTCTCTTCAAAATGGCAAGATCTGGAAAACACTGGACCTGGTTTCCTGCATAGCAATAACAAGCTGGGACTGAGGGGTTACTGAGACCAAGTCAGCACTATGGCACCTGTGGCCCTTGGAAGTTTCAACTCCTGATCTGGTCCAGCCCCTTCATTATGGAGATGAGGAGACCTCACAAATTCATAGAGGAAAGTGAGTGAGGACTAGAACCTAGGTCTCCTATTGATGTGGGAAATAAAGACAGAAGAAAAATTAAATTTCCTTACTACCTACAGCCCACTGACAAGTCCTTGAAACCTGACAAACAAACAAAGCTTATCTTAACAAAGCTGCACTGATGTTAATACTTTGCTAAGGGCAAAAGGCAATCTTAGCCCGACCTCAGGATCCTGTAAGTCTACTTTAACATATCAAAATTCCTTCGGAAACTTCCTTTACCTCTAACCCCCAAGATATATGTTGGCAGTCATCCCAGAAGTGTATAACCCACCAATATACATCTGAAGTGTCCCATGACTCAGGTTTTATTAGACGGTAATAAATGACCAGCTGGCCCCCTCAAGGTCCTGGAAACCTTGATTCCAAATTTCCTTAGGGACTTATAATAGGTTATCCCTAACCCCCTCCCAACTTGAAAGTACATAATGGGCCACTCCTCATGACCCCAGTGCAGCTCTTTCTGTCCACGGTCCTGTCCCCATGCTTTACCTTTTTTGCACCAAAGACGTCTCAAGAATTCTTTCTTGCAGGATGCCTGGGTGTCTCAGCCTTTGGCTCAGGGAGTGATCCTGAAGTCCCGGGATCAAGTCCTGCATCGGGCTCCCCACAGGGAGCCGCTTTTCCCTCTGCCTATGTCTCTGCCTCTCTCTCTGTCTCTCATGAATAAATAAATAAAATCTTTTAAAAAAAAAGAGAAGAGTATTTAGGTGTCTGGAGTCAGAGCTGAGTTGAAATCCCATTTCAGTTGCTTATCCACTGTGTAGTGCAGGACAGATCACATATTTTCTCTATGCCTTCGTTTCCCCATCTGTACAATGGGCATAATAATAGCAGCTACCTCATGGGGTTGTGGTGAGCACTTATAGAAACAATGCACAGAAAAGGTTTAGCATAGGGCTTGGCACCTGACCAGCCTCTGTTTTAGCCAAAGCTAATAAAGGAAGCAGTTTAAAAATGTTGGTCTTGAGGAATAGGACATGGTTGGGCAGGGGCAGTTGCTTTTTATTATTAGTTCTCTGAATTATTTAATTTTATGACTATATGCACACATCACATTACTAAAAATAAAATTTTTAAACATGCTAACAAACTGGGTAATGACAATAAAAAACTGGAGGCTGGGACCCCTGGGTGGTTCAGTGGTTGAGCGTCTGCCTTGGCTCAGGTCGTGATCCGGGAGTCTAGGGGTGGAGTTCTGCATCAGGCTCCCCTCAAGGAGCCTGCTTCTCCCTCTGCCTATTTCTCTGCCTCTCTCTCTGTGTCTCTCATGAATAAATAAATAAAATCTTTAAAAAAAAAAAAAAAGAAAAGAAAACTGGAGGCTGACTGAACTTTTCTGGCTTGAGTATCTGTTTCTACTACATTCAAACTCCTCCTCTTTCCTGCTCCATTTTCATCTTCGGTTTCCCCTACCCTTCCTGTTCCCTTTCTTATTATCTTGATTGTCATCCATTTTTAGCTGCTCTCATCATGGCTTGGTGTCTGTATCAGTTTATTAGGACTGCCATAACCAAATACCACAGATTAGGTAAGTCTGAATAAAGAAAATTATTTTCTCACAGTTCCGAAAGCTATAAGTCCAAGATCAGGTGTCGGTAGATTTGGCTTCTTGTGAGGCCTCCCTCCTTGGCTTGTAGGTGGCCACCTTCTTGCTGTGTTCCCATATGGTCTTTCCTCTGTGAGTGCATTCCTGATGTGTCTCTGTGTCCAAATTTTTTCTTCTTATGAGGGCACCAGTCAGATTGGATAAGGGCGCACCCCCAAGGGCCTCATTTTAACTTAATTACCTCCTTAAAGGCCCTCCCTCTAAATACAGTCACATTCTGAAATTCTTTCCCATATCCCTCCATTTTCTTCGCAAACTCCTACACATACTTCAGGATCTACGTGAGTATCCCCTCCTCTGTGACCTCTCCTATATACCCCTCGGCAGAATTATAATCCCTCCTCTGGGCTCTCATGGCAGCCTGTATGTTCCTCCAATAAAACACTTCTAGTGTTCTAGCAAGGTTTTGCATACTTGTCTGTTTAAATGCTTGTTAGTCATCTTTAAAACCCCAGGGCCCGGATCAGGGGCTGGCCCACAATTTGTATTTGATGAATAACGGAATGAATGAATAACTGAATCTTTCTACTGTGGCATCAGCCCTCTTTTTCGCTGCTCAGAAGAAATAGAAACCAATTTGTCACTCTGCTCTATGCGGATTAGTCACAGTTTAATCAACTGCAGGGTAGTGTGATCTATTTACTGAGCAAAGTAAATGCTAAAAAAAACAATTCCAATGTTAATGCTGAATTGTCAGTGCTTTTATACACTTACCCTGTCTCACTTCTCATCCCCATTGGGCTTACTCTGGGGGCTGGATGGCACAGTGGACTGAGAGATAGTGATAGAGGAAAGATGTTGGGGACCCCAGGATCAAGCGCTGAGCCAAAGGTAGATGCTCAACCATCGAGCCACCCAGGTGCCCCGATGCCTAAATACTCTTAATTGCCATACTCTGAGGGTTCCCTTCAAAGTCTTATTGCTGTGCTCCTTGATTTATCAACTCTGGACATTATCCATTGACTTCTTGGTATGATTGATGAGGATTTAGCTCACTTAATCCTCCTGCTTTCTGCCTTCCAATTTTAGATAGATACATTGCAATATTTAGTTCTGTTATGAGTACCTTTGGGGCTTTAAATAATACAAACCTCAATTCCTTGCTTGTACTCTACAAACATTTGTTAATTGGTTGTGAGGGATCACCTGTGAGTGGGTGATGGCAAGGCCATCCCAAATATTCTTATGCATCCCCATCCACCATAACACCCAGCTCCGTGATGGGCACCCACCAGCTGCTGGATAAATATCTGGGTAATAGAATCAATGCAGAGAAACTTAATAGCATCAAAGGTGGGAGATGACCAAGAAATCTCAGCCAGGCGAAGGGCATGGTAATTGCAGTCTGCAATGTCAGACTGACTCCTTTGGAGACACAGCCTCCCGCTGAGGAGGGAACAAGGAGCTATAAAATGGAAATTGAAGGAGAATCACTGCTGAGCAGCTGTCAGGAAGCACTTCCCCCAGCGGAGACAGCAGATGACCTGGCTGCAAGGTTGTCTGGGCTCACACACCTGAGCCTGTCCTGCCAACCTAAGGGGAGCCACCAGGGAATGCCACCCAGGCCCCTGGCCATCAAGCTATTGTGGGAAACAGGGTAGGGGAGGCAAGGGGGTTCTGCTAGCACCAACTCCACAGGTCGCTTTCTGAAAGGGGTGTCAGGGGCAACTCCCTGAGGAGGTTTCTCACACAGACTGGAGAACCTGGGTCTGCATATTGTGAAGAGCCCCGTAATGTGAGGATAGAGGTCATGCGCAAAGGGTCTTTGTTCATGCTACTCTGTCACGTACAGCATCCTCCTCACGTGCAGCCTAGCCAATTCTTCATTACCCTTGTACTACTGGTCAGATGACACTGTCTTTAAAGGAATTCCAGACCTCCCATGCTGGGTCAGATCCCCTCTGATATGTCCTTTATGTCCTGTTTTCCCCTGATGACACTTAGCACAATGGTGAGTTTACATTTATTAGGTGTTGCTTGTATCAAGTCTCACCCTCTGGATTGGGAACGTCTTGGCTTTTGCTCACTGCTGTATACCCGCATCTAGCACAGCACCTGGCACATAAAAGGTGCTCTGTGACCACTTCCTCAATGGGTGAAGAGGTGAGCGAATGAGTCTGAATTCAATGCTTTAACCAAGATGGTTCATTAATGTGAGCTTTTGTCCTCTCAAAACCCATTATCTTTGTGCCTAAAAAGAAGAGGATGAAGCTTTCAGACCCTGACCACCCCAGTCCAGACTCATGATTCATCTTCTGAAATGCAGTGACTGGCATCTCAGATGACTCACAGACTCCTGGGGGACACGCTCTCCACACACACATTCTTTCCTTTCCTTAACTCTTGTCCTCCCCCAACAATCTGTCAGCAGACCAGGTCTCTTTATCTCCTACTCAGTGGTCCTCAGCCCCTGCTCCAGCTGACTGACTAGGGCAGCTTTTTAAAATATACAGATGCTTGAGTTTCTGATTCAGGGGCTCTGATGGGGGCCTGGGCAAGTGTTTGTTTAAAGATTCTCCCCCATCTGATGTGTGACCCACTCTCAAAGCTGTCTCTTTTCCTACAGCCACCTGCCTTTCTCCAGCTCTGTCCCCCCTTCTTCTCCCCTGGGGACAGCCATATTGCTGGTCTCCCAGGGCTCCAGCCTTCAGCTCCCCAATCCGTACCCTGTAAGGCAGCCTGCCAGGGAGATCTTTCTAGAATTAAAGCCTCTAGAACATCATTCTTCTGCTTAAAATGTCCCCACCCCTACTCCACCCCATCCCACTGCCTACAGGACAAACCCCAAACTCCTGGAGAGCCCCAACAGGTCCTGTTCACTTCTCTAGTCTCACCTCTTTGGTTGAGCCTCAGCCAGCTGGCTCACACTCTGATCTAACATGTGAGCCAAGCTGAGGGCCTGAATGAGCCAGTCCATGTTCTCTCCTTCTGAGTCTGTACACAACAGCTCCCCTTACCCAGTGTTTTGTTTGTTGGTTTTTTTTTTTTTTAAGATTTTGTTTATTTATTTATTTATTTATTTATTTATTTATTTATTTATTTATTTATTTATTTGATAGAGAGAGAGCACAAGCAGGGGGAGTAGCAAGCAGAGGGAGAGAGAGAAGCAGGCTCCCCACCGAGCAGGAAGCCTGATGTAGGGCCCCATCTCAGGACCCTGAGATCATCATCTGAGCCGAAGGCAGATGCTTAACTGATTGAGCCACCCAGGTGCCCCTTCGCTTATCCAGTGTTAAAGAAAAAAATCTATTTGGATGCTTGTTAAACTGGTAAGGAAGACAGTTCGGGACCACTGTAATAGTTTTGCATTAAGGGAGAGAGAAAGGACTCAACTCCCCAGCACCACAAAGACAGCTGGGAACTGACAGGCAATGAGCACAGTGAAGGGGTCAACGAATGGAAGATTAAGAGGAAGTGTTCAGGGTAGAGGGATTTTGTGAAACTGATCTCAGGGTAAGGGACAGGGAATTTGCTCAGATATCAAGGATGATCCAATCTCAATTCTCAATTCTTTGAGAAGACTGGGCTGGGCAGACCAAAGGCAGGATGATGTCAAGATCAAGGCCCAGTTGGGAAGAGGGCTCAGGGAAGCCCCAGGAAACTTTGGTCAAGGAGAGAGTCCATCATCAGAACGCTTGACAGTGTTCTCTCTGCTATGCATCCAACAAGGCTGCTTCTCCAGGCTCTGCTGGAGGTGGAGCTGCCTCTGGGAAGCCTTACCTGATACCCCTCCACTGCTCAGTGCCCCTCACCTGTCCTGTGTTAGCATTTGTCACCTCCTACTGTTGCAATCTGTTTACTTGCCTGCTCCTGAGTTTGGCCCTGAGCAATTTGAGGGCAGACACTCTATCTCGAATCCCCAATGCCTAACGCAGTGTTTGACTCTCAATAAGTATGTGTTAAATGAATACATATTGATGAACACAGCTCTCATAGAATTGCTGCTCTGCTCAGAAACCATCAATGACTCCACATCAGTGATTCTTGGATTTTAGTGAGCATCTGAATCATCAGGAGGGCTTGTTAAACACTGAGGGCTCAGTCCTCCCCACAGCTTCTGGTTCAGTAGGTTGGATTGGGGCCTAAGAATCTGCATGTCTAACCACAGGTGAAACTGGTACAGCTGGTCCAGATGGTACTTTGATAATCACTGGCATGCAGGATTGCAGCTGATATCATCCCCAAGTGAGATGCATCATACTATTTTAAAAATCCAAAGATAATAAGATTTAATAGGCAAATTTCAGGTGAGAGGTGAAACAGATATGATCTCATGATCTAGGTGACCTCCTTCTTGCCTCAAGTATAAGATTCTCTTTCTTTATCTCCCAGTTTCCCTGTCTTCCTGTCTCTCTCATTTGCAGCCTGGAGCAGTGAGCAAGACTTCATTGCCCTGCCCCATGCTTCACTGGCTGTGAGAGAGGCTGCCTCCCAGGCCCCTCTGCCAGGCCTGGTGCCAGGCTGAGAGCAGGGACTGCGGGCCCGGGGGTGGCTGAGTGGCATACTAATGCACATGGCCCAAGGAGCTGCAGAGCCCCCAGCTCTCTATCGTGTCAGTCCTCACGATTAGCTGCTGCTGCAAGCCAACTGGGAAGGCTGAGATAGTAGGATAGGGGCCATGCCTGCACCGGGAAGGATGAAAACAGAGCCCCAAATGAATCTGCCTGGCCTGAGGGGGCCAAGGTACAGCTGTTTGCTGGGCATGTGGACAGAACTGGGGTGTGAAATTCTGTGGTGTTCACATGTATATCTGAGGCTTCTGGGGCATGAGGCAAAGTGGGGGTGAAAAGGGGCCATGCCAGGAGCTGGAGCTGAGGGGTAGCTTTCTACATGTTGCCATGTTATAAGGAGGCCAGGCACGCCTTCAAATTTTCAAATTTGAACTTGGTGGGCCAGGCCAAAATAAAAGAATATTTGTTAAGATAGTAAAAGCATGTGGTTTGGCTTTTTTTTTTTTTTCCTACAGTTTGTTCCCTCAATTTGTGACTTCTAAGTATTCAGACATGTGAGATACTCTTGCTCAGGCCCTGCAGATGTTTGGCATGTGGCTGCCTGCAGGAGTGAGCAGTGAGCAAGGCTGCTCCCTGAGGGGCTGTGCTCTTACCTAGGACCAGAATCATTACCCAAAAGGCCCGGGTGGCCCTGCCTCCCTGGGGCCTGGCTGTGCTCCTCCAAAGGGCTGGGAGGGCTCCCTCTCTTTCTGGGCCATCGGGGGAAAACTGGCCCACAGCTAAATGACAGCAACTTCATCAGCTCACTGAGATCAAGGAAGAGGCCAGGGCCTCAGGAGGTTTAGATCTGGGGTTCCCATCAAGCTGTTGGTTGGTGGTCAGGGGTGTGGAGTCAAACATCACGCTGCCACTTCCCAGATGTATTTCCTCAGGCAAGTTACTCCTCTGAACCTTAGTTTTCTTGTTTGTGATGTGGGGGTCAGTGTAAGGGATGCATACTGAGGGTTATGGCTGGGCCTCTGGACTGGGCCTGCACAGGTGGTCCCTTGTAAGCGCTAGCTGTCATTTGTGATTTCCTTCTTAGTTCAGCCCTATCTGGTGGGGCTTCATCCCCAAGCCCTCCCCTTGGCAGAGTTTGACAAGTTGGAGGAGGCTGTCCTCAAGGTTCCTTTGGACACTCTTTGCTCAAGAGCATTCCAATTTATTTCAGGAACCCACACCTCTCATGTTGCAGATCAGGTGCCCCTACCAATGCAGATTGCTAGGCATCTGCATGCTAGGCACCTGCCTCAGATCTTCTGAGTCACCAGTTTGGGACTGGGCCCAGGTATCTGCATTTTAATGAGCTTCCCAGAAGATTCTCCCATAAGAGGTAGCTCTTGGAGAAACACTGTGGTTGAGAAAGTGGACTGAACAGCAGGAGGCTGATTCTTGTTCCATCTGAAGCACGTTTCTTTTTTTAAAAAATTTTTATTTATTTATTCATAGAGACACAGAGAGAGAGAGAGAGGCAGAGACACAGGAGGAGGGAGAAGCAGGCTCCATGCAGGGAGCCCGACGTGGGCTCCATCCCGGGTCTCTAGGATCACGCCCTGGGCTGAAGGTGGTGCTAAACCGCTGAGCCACCCAGGGATCCCCTGAAGCACGTTTCTAAGAGTCAAAACTACCCAAGAATGGAATAAGCTGCCTTATGAAGTAGTGAGCCCCCTGTCGTTCCTTGGAGGTATGCAAACAAATGCGAGATAAATCCCTGGCAGAGACAGGAGAGACCTCCAGCCTCAGCTTAGGAGGTGCAGGTCACAGCCAGGACGATCTCCGTGGCTCCATCTTCTTTTCCTTTGCCCTTCATCTCGGGAACTGCTGTCAGCTTTCCAACATCATCACCATGCTCCCTTTCCCAGGGACGTCGTGGTCTGAGTCTCATGCTTGAGAAAGGAATGAATGGTCTCCTGTCCTAGGACAGAAGTCTGGTGACAGAGAAGATCATTCTAGGCTGCCCCTTTTCTATTGTGCCACCAGAGGAAGCCACCGTCTCGGCCTCTGGAGAAGAGAAGCCCTGCCTTGGGCCTTCTGTGCCCCCCACTTCTCCTTCTCCCCCCCCCCACATAATTTATAAGAGGAGTTGGAAGCAAAAGAGGCTGTAGAGTCAATTTGAGACTGCACTCAAGAGAGGACTTGGAGCTGCCGCGCCTCGCAGTAACTGTGCCTAACGCCGCATGTAATCACCGCCATGTGTCTCTGTCAAGAACTCCGGTCCGCTTCAGTGCGGTCCCTGGAAACTCCCCTGGCAGGACCCTCCGAGCAGAAGACAAATGGACAAGTTAGGGCAGTGATAAATCCTGCTGTCCTTCTGCTGTCAGCCACCCCCTGCAGCAAATCAGCTCAGCAGGAGGCAAAGGGAAGGGCACACCTGGCAGCAAAGTCCTGGGGGACCAGGGTGTGTGGTCCCCAAGCACATTCTCTCAGAGTGGGGCCTGGCCAAGAATTTGTTTTGAAGAGATGAGTTGACATGGCAGTTGCTAAGGATCTGAGAAAGTAGGGAAGACAGTAGGTTTTTTATCTGCTCACGTCGCCACCAACCCACAACGAGACAGGCGCCCCATATCCCAGCTTTGTTGGGTCCTGGACTTGCTCCCCCAGATGGCTGAACCTGGCTAGGTGTCTCCACACCTGTGTTCTAAAAGCCAGCAGAAAGCCCCCACCTCACCCTGAGCTCCACACCCATCCTTGGAAACCCAACTCCTCTGTGCCAAAGCTGAGCGTTTCCTCCTTGGACTGGACCTCCCACATCCCCTTCAAGGGCATTGTATCTGTCTCCAGGCCCCTGCCATCTTTATACTTTGAATAAGAGTTTTAGGAATTGTGGCCACATATTAAGTACTTACTATGCACTAGAGGGTGCCACATGCATAACCACAAATGTTCATAAACATAAAATTATTAATTCCATTTTGCAGATGGCAAAAGTGAGGCACAAGATAGTTAAGTGACTTGCCCAGGTCTGGGTGACTTGAAAACCCATAATTATTTGGGTCGACAGGGACGATAACATTGAAGAATAATAACAGTGGATCAGAACACCTGAATATGTATGAATTAAAACTCTGGCTCTTCTTTGTTATCAGGAGGGTTACTTTAACCTCTCTAAGCCCTAGTTTTTCTCTGTGTAAAATGAAGGTCATCACAATTATCATCATACCTACTTCTTTGTATTTGTGGTAGGCAGATTAATGGTCCCCCAAAGATGATGATACGGGGAGATTATCCTGGATTATCTAGGTGGGCTCAGTATAATTACAAGGGTTCTCATAGGAGGGAGGCAGGAGTGTTAGAGTCAGTGCACATGTGCAAGAGAGAGATTTAAAGATGCCAAGGTGCTGCTGATTTTGAACACAGGGGAAGGGGCCATGAGCTAAGGGATGCAGGCAGTCTCTAGAAGCTAGGAGCAAGGAAACAGATCCTCTTCTAAAGCCTCCAGGGATCCCTGGGTGTCTCAACAGTTTAGTGTCTGCCTTCAGCCCAAGGCATGATCCTGGAGTCCCGGGATGGAGTCCCACGTCAGGCTCCCTGCATGGAGCCTGCTTCCCTCTGCCTGTGTCTCTGCCTCTCTCTCTTTCCATGTGTCTTTCATGAATAAATAAGCAAAATCTTAAAAAAAAAAAAAAAAAGCCCCCAGAAGGAACACAGCCCTGCTGACACCTTGATTTTAGTTTGGTGAAGCCTATCATTTGTTTCCATCACCTAGAACTGTATTGTATGTTTTATTTTTTTAGTTTCTTAATTTTTAAAAAATATTTTTATTTATTTATTTGAGAGAGAGAGAGAGAGAGTGCACGAATGCGTGGGGAGAAGAGCAGAGGGAAAGAATCTTCACAGACTCCCCGTTAAGCATAGAGCCCAATGTGGGGCTCCATCTCAGAACCCATGAGATCATGACTAAGACTATGAGCCAAAACCAAGAGTCAGATACTTAACCTACTGCTACCAGGCGCCCCTGTATTGTGTGTTTTAAACCACTAATTTTTTTTTAAGATTTTATTTATTTATTCACAAGAGACAGAGACAGAGAGAGACAGAGAGAGAGAGAGAGAGAGAGAGAGGCAGAGACATAGGCAGAGGGAGAAGCAGGCTCCATGCAAGGAACCCGATGTGGGACTCGATCCTATAACTCCGGGATCACACCCTAAGCCAACAGCAGATGCTCAACCGCTGAGCCACCCAGGGGTCCCTTAAATCACTAAATTTGTGGCAATTTGTTACCATAGCAATAGGTATGGTAAAAAAAAAAAAATCAGTAAAACACCAGGCACTTTGAATTGGTTATATAAAAGTTCACTACACATGCTGCCTCCTGGTTCTACTGCAAGGTTCTTAATATCTTAGACACCTTTGTATTCCAAACATAATTTGTTATAACACTCAGCACATAGTAGGTGCTTTTAACATTTAGTGGATGAATAATTGCCTTCACTAAAAAAGGGGGAAGAGGCAAACTCTGGAAATGGTAGTAAAGACTAGAGATGTGCATATTAGAATATAAGAGGTGGTTAACTATCCCTCTAATTAAGGCATTGATAGATCTGGTTAAGACCCTAATGGTTTTTCCTCTGTATAGAGCTACATATTAAAGTCTCTACCAAGGACTTTATTAGTATACCTTGCTACAGAGAAGAGTGCGGCTTGAGGCTTACCTTCTGTGGAAGTCTTCTGTCCTAATTCCAGCACATTGTGATGGGTGTTTGTTGGTAACAGTGGTAGCAATTCAAGTCAAATATATCTGAGAAATACATACATACATGCAATAACCAAAAATGTAAAAAATCACCTGAATTTATTGGCTAGTGTGACAGACAAACTGTAGCTGCAGGTCCAACTTCAGGTACTGCTGGATCCAGGCATTTGAATGATGTCATCAGGCTTTGTTCTCCTCATTTCTTAGTTTTGCTTTCCTCTGTGTTGACTTCATTTAAAAAAAAATATGTTATTTATTTCTTCATGAGAGATAGAAAGAGAGAGAGAGAGAAAGGCAGAGACACAGGCAGAGGGAGAAGCAGGCTCCTCGGAGGGAGCATGGTGTGGGACTTGATCCCCAGACCTGGGCTTATGCCCTGAGCTGAATGCAGACGCTGAACCACTGAGCCACCCAGGTGTCCCTGTGTTGACTTCATATTAAGGCAGGTTCTGCTCATGTGGTTGACCCCAGAAAATCCAGGCTTGTGTGTTACCAGTTTAGCAATCTCAGGGGAAAAGAGCATGTCTTTCTCAACTAATGTAGCAAAAGTCTTGGGATGGATTCTGATTGGTTCAACTTGAATCAGACGCCAGTTCCTGAACCAATTACTGTAGCCTGGGAACTGGAACACCTACCTCTTGGTTTGACTTGGGTCATGGGCTGAACATGGAGATGAGACAATCTTGGTAGAGCCATATGGACAGAGAGTAGGGGAAGAGTGGTCCCCAAATGCAAATGGAAGAGAAGTATACCAGAGAAAGGGAGTTGGTGTGGGGCAGGCATAAACTACAGAAACTTCTTTTCTCAGATTGCTTAGTAGGATGCAGAAATAGTACTAGAATCCAGCCTCTTAAATCACCCCAAAGTCTGGTTCTTTAGTCAAATTGGCTGGAGTGTGGGGGCTGGATCTGCAAATAAAACTCTCAAGCCTCATGGGATTTCCTGGAAAAATAATGAGGCTTATGAGGGTGGAGGGCTGGCAGGAATAGACACTTCCTGTTCATACGAGAAACTCAGACTCTCAGAATTGGAAGGCCACCAAGTCTGACTTCTCCATTCCCTTTACTACATCCTCTCCAGGTGGCTGGCAGCCTCTGCATGTATGCTGCCAGGGACAGGAAACACACTCCTTTTCTGAGACAGTCATTTTTTGATACCTCTGACCATTAAAAATAAATATCCCTATTTTGAGTCCAAATCTGTCTTCCTGTAGCTTCTACCTCCTTGTCCTGGGAATCACAGAGAATACGTTTAACTCCTTTGGAATGGCTCAGAATAAAAATCCACAGAGACTGAGAGTCAGAAGAGTATGGTTCTGGTGTAGGTCCTCTGCTGGGAGAGCAAGGAAAATGATGAAATGCAAACATGAATGTGAAAGTGCTTTGTATGTCACAGATCATCACCAACATCATCAGACATTTAAATGTCAGACACTATTCTGAAGTCATTAACTAAATGTATTCTTTCCTTCTTTCTTTCTTTCTTTCTTTCTTTCTTTCTTTCTTTCTTTCTTTCTTTCTTTCTTTCTTTTTTAGAGAGAGAGAGAGAGAATGAGCATGCACAAGCAGGATTGGAGAGGGGCAGGACAAGAGGGAGAGAGAGAATCTTCAGCAGGCTCCATGCTCAGCTCAGAGCCCGACTTGGAACTCTATCTTATGACCCTGAGATCATGACCTGAGCCCAAATCACTGGTCAGGTGCTTGATCAACTGAGCCACCAAGGCGCCACCCTAAATTTATTCTTATAATAGGCATTTGAGATAAATTCTATTATCATTCTCATTACACAGATGAACAAACTGATGCTGCTAGAGCTTAAGTCACGTAGTTAATTTAAATGGTAGAGTTGGGACTGGAACCCATCTGGCTTGATTCCCGTGTGTGTCCTTATCTAACACAGCACCTATAAAAAAAAAAAAAAAAAAAAAAAAAAAAAAAAGATACAACAGTGGGCATTGCTTTAATTGATTGTTTCAGCCTAATGGCTCTTGAGTTGGTGGGGACATTTGATTCTTCAGTCTTTTCTAAGGTTGCTGAGTGGTTCTTGGCTTCCCTGATCTCTTAGTAGGACAGGGAGAGCGATTGAAGGCGCCAGAATCAGTCAAGAGTTGGCCCTCCAGCCAAGGGCAAGTTTCCTGTGGATGATGTTTTCCCAAACAAGTTCTTCCCTCTTCCCTGGTCCAGAGATTAAATAACCCGCAGGCAGCTCTGCAGACAGAGAGAAAAATGAAAGAGAAGAGGCAGTGTGTATTACAAGAACATAAAAAGAACCAGGCTCTGTTTACTCAGATTGGGAAACAGATTCCAGGAACAATGTGTCTGCTCCAGCGTAATTATCTTGAAAGTGGTCGGCATTTTACTCAGCTCCAAAACTCATAAAGGGGCTTCAAAGAGATGGGTACTCTGGGGACTGTTTTATCAAAAGGGACTTAAGAGGTAAGGTTTATAGATCAAACTCAGCTCTTAATTGAATCAGCACAACTGAAAAAAAAAATTAAAAAGGGGGTTTTATGAAACAGCAGGAAAACATTTTGGATATGCAGATTGAAAAGAAAAGGTAGAAACTGACCCAGATACCTGCCAGAATGTGTTCGCACTGCCAGCGGGTGTTAGTGAGAGTGGAAGGAAAGGAAGTTATTGCGATCATAAACCCCTAGCTTGGAGGAAACGTGGAGCTTCCATCTGTTCTATCTTTTCCACTTAATTCACTTACATTTAATTCAACTTATCCATTCATTCATTTTTCAGTAAATAACTATTATAAGCGCCTATTGTGTGCCAGGGAGTGTGAAGGGCTGGATATGCAATGGAGAACATACAGGGTCCTTCCTTCAAGCCCCTGCATGCCCTTCTTGGCGGGAAGTGTCTAATCCCCAGCAAACCACCCCCCCCCCCCCAAACTCCTCTGTTCTTCTGGAAATCTCCTGGGGCTTGATAGTTTGGGTAACAGTCAATCTTCACATTCTGGTGGATTCGACTTTAGAACTGGATTAGTTTAGGATTCAGGAGGTCCCTGGATTCTTGTTCTGTTTCTGCAACCTCTTCTGTATGCGATTTTTGGAAAGAAAATTCTATTCATACCAGAAGAAAACTGAGCCTCCTGGAAGGCTTTTCTCCTCTTGCTCCCCTAATCCACATGTTGTGTTTAAATCTTGGCCCTCCTGCTCACAAGCTCTGTGCCTGTGAGCAAGTTGTCTAATCACTCCGTTTTTTTGTATTATTGTATGTAAAATAGGATTGTGGGAGTTTTTGTTAAGAAAAATGTGAGGGGCACCTGGGTAGCTCAGTGGTTGAGGGTCTGCCTTCGGTTCAGGTTGTGATGCTGGAGTTCTGGGATGGAGTCTGCATCGGGCTCCCTACAGGGAGCCTGCTTCTCCCTCTGCCTGTGTCTCCGCCTCTCGCTGTGTCTCTCATGAATGAATAAATAAAATCTTTTTAAAAAGAAATGAAAAATGCATGTGAAATGATTATAACGGGTCCCCTTATTTAATAAACACTTAATAGACCTTAACTATTATTATTATTCTTAGAGCACTGCAGACCATTTTTTCACAGTCTTGATCACTGTTTGTTATTATATATTTAAGTGGCTATCAGATTTATATCTGCCTCCCCCATTAGACTGTAAACTCCGCAAGGGCTATTTTATCTACTGCCATGTTTCCAGTGTCCACCTCAGTGACTGGCATACAGTAGGAGCTCAATAAATATTTGTTTAAATGGGTTAATGAATGAATGACTTTCTTTCCAAATCCATCTCAGCTTGCAGAGTAAAAAAGAATCTGAAGGCCTGCCAGAGCATCTGTTCCCAGAGGTTTTCTCAAAGAAGCTCCGACAGCTGTTTGTGCTAGAAGCCACCATAAAAAAGCATTTTTAAAAGAGAGAGGGAGAGAATAGTGGTAAAGAGAAGATCTATGGCCTAGCGGGGATCCTGGACCTATGGCTGCAGTGGGACTCAGGGGAGGGCAGGGGAAGGGCGGCAAGGTAGATGGAGAGGCTGAAGAAAGGAAGACAGAGACATAACTTTGAATCAGAGACTGAGAGATACTCAGAGAGAAAGACACACAGCGAGGCAGACAGTCACTGAGAAAGGTGCTCTGGGGTTGACAGAGACAAAGACAGAGTGGGAGAAAGAAAGGAGGGAAGACAAGTGTTTGAACTGGCAGCTAATTCCCCAAATCCTTGCGGGTTTTTGAGAGCTAGAGAGTAATGCAGGCTTCAGCCTTGGCTGGTTGATTTATGACCAGTGAGAGTTGGACGGCACTGGAGCTAAGCACATTAGGCAGCTGTGTGACTTGGAGCTTCTCAAAGCCAAGCCTGGGACTTCCCCAGGGAGCAGGATGGTGAGCAGATCAAAGGGTAGAGGGGCTGTCTCTCTAATGGGATGTGAACTCCCAGTCAGGGAAATCATGGTATGGATGACTTAGAATGCCTTTGTCATCACTCTCACTTCTAATTGGGAGCCACACAAGAAGTTTTGACTCGAAAGACTGATCTTTCCACCCTTCCTCTCTCCTTCCTTCCCCCCTACCCTGGGTCCTCTTCCCACCTGCCCTGCCTTCCCTCCCTCTCCCCTTCCTCCCTTCCTTCCTCCCTCTTTCTCCCTCCTTCCTCTCTCCCTCCCTCCTTTCCTTCCCTCCCTCCCTTCTCTTTTTCTTCCTTCCTGATTTATTGAGCATTCAGAAAACACCAGGCCACCAGGATTAAATAAGACATGACTCTCAACTTTTAAAGAGCTCTCTTTCAGTGGTGTAGCGTAAAGAGAAGAAAAGCAGGGAATGAAATGATAGGTACAGTATGGTACCATTTATATAAATTCAATTTTTAATTTTTATTTGTCCAGGATACATGTACTTAACATATATTTATAGGTATAAATATAAAATGGATAAGGCAGAAAATATCTAAATTTATGAGCGAGGTTGCTGGGGGATGAAGCAGGGAGGGCATGAAATCTGGAATGGCAACAGCAAACCAAGAGGGTTTCATCTCTACAAGAATGACATGTTGCTTATTTTATTTTTAAGAAATTGAAAAAAAATTGACAAATGGTTTTTGAATGGTCATTTTTTGATGGTGGATATTTGGCTATTAGGTAGATGCCGTTCTTTTTAAATTTCCAAGAATTAAGAGAAAAGCTCAAGAAATTGGAAAACTGATTGTAATTCAGTGAGACAAGTCACTTTGATGCTTCTCTTCTTCCACATTAGCCCTCGGAGATGGAAGCAGCAGGGATGCTCAGAGGCATCCTCTCTCTCCCCTGTCCATCTATCCTGCCATCCATATTTTCAGGAATGAATTCTCCAGGATTGAATCAAATAAGCTACTGCATGCTAAGTACTATAAAATAATCCCCTTTCTGTGAAATACGTGCACCTTCCAGAGTGTTCCAGGAGTCAGGAACATGGTAGTTCAGGCAGGAAGGGTGGGAAGCCAAAGTGAGCAGAATCCTTTGAGGCACCCGCCACTGATGGGCTCTCTCTTCTAAGAAACCCTAATTTGTGGGCAAGTGATAGTGTAAAGAGCCCAGGCTTTGGAGCCAGACAGACCCAGGTTAGGGGTCCCTTAGAAGCTGTGTGACCTTGGGGGAAAGTATTAAGTCTCTGAACTTAGTTTCCCTCATGTGTAAAATGGGATGAAAATGCTTCCCAGGGCAGTTATGATATTTAAATGACCTCATAGAAGTGAAGTGTCCAGCAAGCCCAGCATGGTACCCAGAAAACAAAGATTCTTTGCACGTATTCATCTTTTCTTTCTGAGGTGTAGATTTCTTCAGTGTGATATCTGGAATATGGCTTCGGCTCCAAGAGCCAATCTTGTAAATGGCTGTGGTTGACAGGACTTCCTGTCTTAAAATCTTCCCTCGTGCAGAAAACAGCATTGTAAGTGGCAAAGATGCAGACACCGAGCCTAAGTTAAGTCTTGGACCTGGGAGGAGGCAGGAGCCCCAAAATTGGAGAGCAATAAAGCTGGAAGGGACATAGCTGGTCCCCAGGCCACCAACTCCCAAACCTCGCCTCACGTCACCCAGAAAAGTTGTCAATCACACAGTCTGAGTCTCAACTCAGAACGGCTGAGATTGAGACTCAGGAATCCCTTTTTTTGAGGAAGCTCCCACAAAATGCAAATTAAAACAATGCCATGCCATTTTTAATCCAACAGATGCCAAAACAAAGTTTGATGATGTCAAATATCAGTGAGGGTGTGGGGAAATGTGTGCTCTCAACCACTGCTGGTGGGTGTGGCCACTTTAGAGGGCACTTAAAATTTCTGTGGGATAGCGGGGTTAGGTGAAGCACAGAGCCAGGCCCACCTCAGTGCTGGTCCCCACTCCATCACTTTCCAGCCCTGTGACCCTGAAGACATTCTTCAACATCTCTGAGCCAGAAGCTCTTCACCTGTGAAATGGGGCTGCCATGACTTGCAAACAGCCAAAGCTGAACTTTAAAATGCTCTGCAGGTGTAAGAGGAATAAATCTGAGACATGTGTGAATGAACCTGCATGTGTTGTGTATGATTTAGCCTGTGTGCGTGTGTGTGTAGATATGAATGTGTAGGAGGTGGATATGTAAGGTGTGCATGTTTATACACATATATGTTATGTCTGATTGTGGGGGTGGTTAATGTGTGAGAGGGAGGAAGGGAGGAGGGTGAGGGAGGAGGGAGGAAGGGAGGAAGGATAAGAAACTAGTAAGAAAGGAAAGGCTGGATGAAGGAAATTAGGAAGGAAAGAAGGAAATGAGACAGCACGAGACCAGATCTTGCAGTTCTTTCCAGAAGCCCCTGCCAGCTCCAGGACCGCAGACCAGAATTGGTACAGAAATCTCAGGGACAGGATCCCTGGGTGGCTCAGTAGTTTAGTGCCTGTCTTCGGCCCAGGGTGTGATCCTGGAGTCCCAGGATCGAGTCCCACATTGGGCTCCCTGCATGGAGCCTGCTTCTCCCTCTGCCTGTGTCTCTGCCTCTCTCTCTCTCTCTCTCTCTGTCTCTTATGAATAAATAAAATCTAAAAAAAAAAAAAAAAAAAAAAAGAAATCTCAGGGACTGTCTCTGGAACCAGTCCATCTGCTAGCTTCTCTGTCCCAGAATCACCTCTCAGCACTTGGGGACCATTTCCAGGAGGCTGGGACCGAGGAGAGGTGTGTTCAGAGCGGCAGGGTCGTAAAATGGCAGTGGCCTTTCATCGGCCCTCTAGTAGGTAAAAGAGTGCTCAGTCTCTGGACGCTTTGCCTCCTCTGCCCCTGACCACCTGAACCACCCCCAGAGCCAGGCCGACCTCCACTTACTCCAGCGCAATTTCCATAGCAGCTGCCTCTTGCCACCTCCCTTCCTCTGGTCCGTCCCACCCCTCCCAGCCACCCTCACACTGCCACCAGGCCCGTGTTCATAAGATGCACGGTGCCCATGGCCTTCTGTCTAGAAGGTTGTATGTGGCTCCGGGCATGGCTGGAATCTCTGATTATGCAAGCTGAGCTCAGATATCCCTTCCTCAGAGAAGTCTCCTCCGACTGTCTAATCTACTGCAACACTGTTCTCCTGCCTGTGTTCTTCCATTAAAATACTTACTTCAGGGGATCCCTGGGTGGCTCAGCGGTTTGGCGCCTGCCTTCGGCCCAGGGCGTGATCCTGGAGTCCTGGGATCGAGTCCCACGTCGGGCTCCCTGCATGGGGCCTGCTTCTCCCTCTGCTTGTCTCTGCCTCTCTCTCTCTGTGTGTCTCTCATGAATAAATAAATAAAATACTTCACTTTTAGTTGTGAAAAATAACACACATACACAGAGCAAAGCACATAGTACACAGGTGGACAGCATGGTGGGTGATTATAAACACTCATGTAGCCACCCCTCCACATTGCCTGCACCCTAGAAAGAGGCTCCCCTCTGTCCCTAAATGGTTCTGCCCAGGTGCACACATCCCTTCCTCCTCAAGGCAGCCATGAACTTGACCTTTGGTAATCAGGTGGACAATGACTGTCTGCGTGGACTTGTAGCGACTGTCTCCCTGCCTCAAGCCCTCCCTGTTAACCTCTGCCATGGCTGGGACCTTGCAAGCCACTTTTGTCCTCCAGAGCCAGCTTCTTCCCAGATGCTGCCAGCAAGGGATGCTGTTCCTCCTGTTGGCTTTCCTTCCCCGTAGGGTTCACCCCAGCAAGGCCCGTGCTTCAGTAGCGGGGTAGATTCTGACGCCCAGTTTTCCCAGCGCTCACAGAAACAGTCCCATGGTGTCCCTTGAGAGACACTGGCCCCTGCCAGCTGGCTAGCACCCCTCCTTGGAGGTGCCCCTCCGGCTCCAAGGTTCTAAGTTTACACAGTCTAACCTCTTTTCTCTGTTCGTCCAGATGCTGCTTCCTGCAATTACCACCTCTGTGAACTGCTTTTGCCTTTTCGGTTCTTGAATAGAGACGATTCCTGAATACCTTGTGTGGTGATTTCTCTCTCATGAGTGGACCCTGACTGACACGATTTCTTTGCATTAAAAAAACTACTTTTACTATATAAGGATGCATCCCTAAACACAAAACTGCAGTTTTGTCTAAATACAAAACTTTAGCTAATTGGAATCATTCAGTGGCCTGCTTCTTCATTCAACACATGGGGAGTTGCAGCTTGTCCGTTTCCATAGCTGTGCAATATTTCATTGTATGATCACACCACAGATTATTTATCCACTCTTCTCGTGATAGACATTTGGATTGTTTCCAGTTTCTGGCTCTTATAAATAATAAATACTACAATAAACATTCTTATTTAGATTTATTGGTGAAACTGCATATACATTTCTATTGGACATATATTCAGGATAGAAACCAACAGGACCTGCATTTTCTGGTGAATAATGAAGTTGGGAAGTTTTTCTTATGATTCTTAGTCATTGAGATCACCTTTTTTGTGAGATTCCTATTCAAGACTCAGGTCTTCTTTTCCACTGAGTTGTCTTTTTTTTTTTTTTTTTTTTTTTTTTCTGAGTTGTCTTTTATTTATTGAGTTGTAGCAGTGCTTTGTATATTCAGAATATGACTCATTGGTCAGTTATGGTTTTGTACGATTATAATACAGGTTCTAGATTTTAGTGTAGTCCAATTTGTACCTCTTTTCCCCTTTACACTTAGTGCTTTTTATATGCTATTTTAAAAAAAATTCAGGGTGCCTGGGTGGCTTAATTGGTTAAGCATCTGCCTTCAGCTCAGGTCATGATCTTGGGGTCCTGGGATCAAGCCCCACGTTGGTCTCCCTGCTCAGTAGGGAGTCTGCTTCTCCCTCTGCCTCTGTCCCTCCCCTACCTTCTACTTGTGCTCTCTCTCTCAAATAAATAAATGAAATCTTTTAAAAAATATTTCTCCTTCATAGGAAAATGTATCTGTTATCTTTTTAAAGCTCTGTTGTGGGATCCCTGGGTGGCGCAGCGGTTTAGCGCCTGCCTTTGGCCCAGGGCGCGATCCTGGAGACCCGGGATCGAATCCCACGTCAAATCCCACGTCGGGCTCCCAGTGCATGGAGCCTGCATCTCCCTCTGCCTGTGTCTCTTGCCTCTCTCTCTCTCACTGTGTGCCTATCATAAATAAATAAAATTTTAAAAAATAATAAATAAAGCTCTGTTGTTTTGCCTTTCAGATTCATGTCTGCAACTCACTTGATACTGATTTTTATGTATGCATGATTTATCAATAGATTCTCATGAATTCCTTCTGTGTATAATCATATCAAGTGCAAATTATGATAATTTTGTTTTTTGCTATCCAGTCCTTATACTTTAAATTTTTTTGTTATCTTACCACACTAGCCAAGATTTTCAGTATAATGTTGAATACAAGTGGGGATAGCAGCCATCTTTGACACATTCCACATCTCCAAGAAAACTCTTAGTTTTTACCATTATGTAGGATGTTTGCACTAAGATGTTTTTCGAAATACTTTTTATTAAATTAAATAAATTCCCCTTTGTTACTAGTTTTCTGAAAGTTTTATATCATGACTAGATATTGAACTTTATGCATTTTATGAACCTATTGAGATGATCATCTGATTTTTCTCCTCTATTCAATTAGCATAGTGAATTATATTGAGTAATTTTTAAATATTATACCAACTTTGCATCCAGGAATAAACCCAATTTGGTTAGCAAAACTATCCTGATTATATATTGTTAGAATCATTTTCCTAATATTTCAATTAGAATTTTTGCATTTATGTTCATAAATGAGATTGGTCTGTAATTCTCCTTTCTTGTATTATCCTTGTCAAGGTTTGGTATCAAAGTCATATATCATAAAATGAATTGACAAGTATTTTGTTTCAAAAAATGAGTTGAGAAGTATTTCCTCTTTTTCCATTCTCTAGAAGAGTTTGTATAGGGATCCCTGGGTGGTTCAGCGGTTTAGTGCCTGCCTTCGGCCCAGGTCGTGATCCTAGAGTCCTGGTATCGAGTCCTGCATTGGGCTCCCTGCATGGAGCCTGCTTCTCCCTCTGCCTGTGTCTCTGCCTCTCTCTCTCTCTGTGTCTCTCATGAATAAATAAATTAAATCTTAAAAAAAAAAAAAGTTTGTATAATACATTTAATAGCATTTGCCTGTGCAGCCATCTGGGCCTAAAATTTTCTTTGAGAGACAGTTCTAAATATGAATTATGAATAGCCTATTCAGATTTTCTATTTCTTGTGTCTGTTTTGGTAAGTTGTGTTTTGCCACAAATGTGTTCATTTTACCTAATTTATTTCAA
Source organism: Canis aureus (assembly GCF_053574225.1). NCBI lineage: Eukaryota > Metazoa > Chordata > Mammalia > Carnivora > Canidae > Canis > Canis aureus. The sequence goes on from NC_135614.1 coordinate 57,364,263, forward strand.
ATTTATTGGTATAAAATAGTTTATATTACTATTTTGTCATATTTTTAATTCAGTAGAATGTATAGTGATAGCTCTCTTTTTATTGGTTGTTTCTACTATTTTTTAGTTTGTTCAGACTTTCCAGCTCTTTATCAGTGTTATCAGTCTCTTAGCAGGACAAACTTCTGGATTTATGGATCCTGCCCATTATATGGTTGTTTTCTTATTTTATTAATTTCTGTTCTTATTTTATTTTTCTAATTCATTTGGGATTTAGTCTGTTGTTTTTTTCCTATTGTTTTGAGATGAATAATTAATTTTCAGCCTTTGCTCTTTTCTAACATGTGTATTTTAAGCTATATATTTCTAAGTATATTTTAATGGTATCTCAATGTCTTAACATGTCAGATTTTAATTTAAATTCAGGACAAAATATACCCTGATTTACACTGTGATTACTTCTTGTTTCTATTGAACATTTTACAATGTATTTGTTATTTTCAAAATATATTGAGATTCCTAGTTGTGCATTTGCTATTGATCTATAGCTTAATTGAGATTGTGATCAGAGAGTATATTCTATATAATTTCTCACCTCTGAGACTTGCCTAACAATCTCCACACCCAAAATGGGGCTCGAACCCACAACCCTGAGATCAAGAGTTGCATGCTCCACTGACTGAGCCAGTCAGGCACTTCTATAGTGCTTTTTTGACTTGGAGTCTACTTGTTATTAACATAACTATACTGGCTTTCCTTTGATTCATATTTGCATGGTATATCTTTACTAGTATTTTTCTATCCCTTTACTCTCAACCTTCATGTATTCTTAAATTTTGGACGTGTCTCTTATAAACCATATGCCTTTGTTGGTGGTATTTATTTTTTTTAAAGATTTTATTTATTTATTCATGAGAGACACAGAGAGAGAGGCAGAGACACAGGCAGAGGGAGAAGCAGGCTCCATGCAGAGAGCCTGATGTAGGACTCGATCCCAGGACTCCAGGACACATCCTGGGTGGAAGGCAAGCGCTAAACTGCTGAGCTACCGAGGGATCCCTTGTTGTTGGTTTTTAAACCCAGACTGATAATCTTTGTTTTATCTGGAGCATATACACCATTTATATCTAATGTCTGTAATAATATCTATATCTAAAGTTATGTATAGGGACGTCTGGGTGGCTCAGCGGTTGAGCATCTACCTTTGGCTCAGGGTGTGATCCTGCAGTCCCGGGATCGAGTCCCACATCGGGCTCCCTGTATGGGGCCTGCTCCTCCCTCTGCCTCTCTCTCTCTCTGTGTCTCTCATAAATAAATAAATAAAATCTTAAAAAAAAAGATAAGGTATGTATATTTATTCCTGACACTGCAAGAAGCTCAGGATGCTTTAACTCTTTCCAACTTACATGCTATTACTGTCCTGTATTTTAGTTCTGTGTATTTTAAACACCACAGGAGTATCTTATTTTTTAAAACAGCTTATTAAGATATAATTCATAAACCATGCAATTCTCCCATTAAAGTATACAATTCAACCATTGTTAGTACATTCACGGATATGTGCAACTATCACCACAGTCAATTTTAGAACATTTCCATCACTTTAAAAAGACATCCCATACCCTTTACTTCTCCCCTGCCCCTGCCCCTCATCTCTACCCCTAGCCCTAAGAATTCATTAATCTACTTTCTGTCTATAGATTTCCCTATTGTGGACCTCCATATGAATGGAAGCCTCATTACCTTTATACAGAAATTAACCAATAAGATTTATTCACACATTTACCATTTTCATCCCTCCTGACTTTGCTTACATTCCTATGTGGGGTATCTTCCTTCTGCCCAAGAAAACATAAGTTACTATATCCTTTTGGGTAAGTCTGCCAGTGATACATTCTCTTAAACAAAATATAGTTTGTATGAAATGCCTTTATTTTATATTCATTTCTAAAGGATATTTTTGATATATTTAGAATCTTACTTGAGATATTTTTTAAAGATACTGTCCCATTGTTTTTTGTCTTCCATTGTTTCTCTTGAGAAGTGAGCTTTTGGTCTAATTCCTGCTCCTTTGAAAGTAATGTGTCATTTAGGCTGCTGTTGTCCAGAGGGCTGGTTTGCTTCTGGTTTACCTTTATTTATACTGTAATATGGCTATTTTGAGTTTCTGCTCAGACACAATGAGTCATAGACATCAATTTTCGTCCTTTCAGCCCTGAGAGACTGTCAAAGGGGTGCTTGCCTCTCAGTCAGGTGACTCATTTGGATGAGCAGAGACCTCCAGGACAAAATTCTGAACTCACATCTCCAATTCCCCTGAGTTTTGGTTTAATGATTCTCACTACCCTCATTAGCACTATGAAACACTCAAGTAGATTTTTAGAAAATTGTCCATCTTTTCTTACTGGTCTCAGCTGGAGGGCTGGAGAGTTGGTCTGAATTACTTAGTTCAACATTACTGACTATATCATATCACCTCATTTTACTTTTTTAAAAAAATTTTATTTATTCATGAGAGACAGAGAGAGAGAGGCAGAGACACAGGCAGAGGGAGAGGCAGGCTCCATGCAGGGAGCCTGACATGGGACTCGATCCCAGGTCTCCAGGATCACGCCCTGGGCCAAAGGCAGGCGCTAAACTGCTGAGCCACCCGAGCTGCCCTCATTTTACTTTTTCATAGCTTTCACTGCTATTTGGAAAGCTTGTTTAATCATTTGTCTATGTTTTAATTGTCTTGCTAGGCTGTAAGCCCCATAAGAGCATGGTTCTTACCTTACTCACCGTAGTTTCTATCCTTGACCAAGCACAGAGCAGACTTCTCTCTTCCCTATCATCTGATACCACATTCTTCCCCCACTCTTTGCTTTTTGCCTTCAAGAGCTTTTTCTAGCCCTTGGACCTTCCTCATAACTTCTCACCACAGGGTCTTTGCACATGCTGTTACCTCTACCTGGAAAGTCCTTGTCTTTCTATTTTACTTAATTCTTCAGCTCAAACATAACTTCTCAAGGAATCTATCCTTAACTGCCTTTTCTTGGTCAATTTTCATTATTATATACTTTTATACTACTATATGCATACCATTCATGGCAGTTTTTATAGTTTAAACATTATACATATTTGTGTAATAATTTCATTTGTAAGCTCCATGAAGGAAGATACTTGTCTATTTTTCCCACCATGGTGTATCTAGCACTTAGAACAGTGCCTAGTTTTTCATGAATATTTCCTGCATGAGAAAAGAATGTGCCAATTTTTATACTTTGTATTATCCTTAGGACATTGGAGAATTGGAGAGTTTTAAGTTAGATATCAGCCATACAGAGATGCATAAGTGTCCTTTCTCTGTATTTGTGTGATGTGAAGCAAAGCTTTAACCTAAGGTCCAATATCCTTGACTGTGAAACAGGAATGAGCTATTCTCTTGATCGTCATGAGTATTAAGTGAGATCATGTGCACAAGGAGCCTAGCACATTGTACATGGTAAGTGGTCATATAATAATCTCCTGTTGTTGTGAGCAGGCCCTGTCCCTACAGAAGAACTCAATCATCAGGCCCAGCTGTCACAAGGAAGAAATAAGTCACTTGGATCCATAGCCTTGGAATGTTGACCAATGAGTGGATAGGGGCAATGACCAGCATGAGACATAATCAGAGGCAGATGAGGAAGCTGAGAATCAAGAAGAAAGTCCAAGAAGCAGAGTGAGAGTGAGAAGACAGGCCCAGAAGCTCTCTGCCCCAGGCTCTACCACACACTATCTACCCAGCATCCACCACAAAGGTTCTCTAAGAAAGTCCCTCCACCCTTTCTCTGGGGCCCTCCAACATGCTTTCAGCAGGCTCCAGGGAGTCCTTCAGCTAACTCTCAACACCTGTACCAGAACTTTATCAGAGTGCCAGCCAGCAGTGTTCTTGATAAGCAGAAGTCAGTGAGATCTTTCCTTGTGATTCTGTCTCACTATTGGTGACTTCCAGGTGAACTTGCAACATAACCTCATAGAACCACTCCTTCAGAGTCCTGTCAAAGCCCTGTGGAGACTGGCCAGAGCAGCATGAAAAGTGTCTGTTGCCATTCAGACCACAAAAAGCAGGAGTAAATGCCAAGACAGCAGAATGCCCTATGCCTTATAGCAGTCTACTTTGATTGACTTACCTGAGCAGACCTAAAAGCCAACACTATGGGAGAGTCTAGGTGTGGGCTGTAACTGAGGGTCAGTGCCATCTAAAGGTTAAAACATGGTGATCAATGGCATCCTCTGCATCTTTGAAATGATTATGGATTGATAAAGCCATGATTACTCCCTCACCTGGATCACTGCTATGCATTTACTGAGTAGAGGAAATTATCCATCAATAATGACAACAATTTATACTCAGCAAACAGCTATTTAACCACACGTTGATTTCATTAGGCTAGATCACAGTTATCATCGTAATAACAGTGTGTACTGCCCACTTTCCCTCCTAAGGGTGAAAAGTTTGAGAGTAACCCTTTGTTTGATGGGCTGAGGCTAACATTGAATTTTGAGCAATTAGCTTGTCACTAGAAGAAAGAAAGGGAAAATAGTTGGGCAAGTATTGGATTCTAACGACTTCATGTTGTTATGCTGATTAATTAATTAAAGCATCTATTTGCCAAATACTTTTGAGCACCTATGATGTGCCGTTCACTATACTAGATGCCAAGAATGTACTAGTTGAATGAAATACCCAGTTTGTTATATCTTGCCATATAACAATATTACCACAAACTTAGCATCTTAAAATAACACACATGTGTGATCTCAGGATTTCTGTGGATCAGAATTCCAGGAATAGCTTATCTCAGTCCTCTACAAGGTTGCAATCAAAGTATTAGCCAGGGCTGGGTTCTCATCTGAAGGTTTGGTTGGGGAAAGATCCACTTCCAAGCTCATGTAGTTGTTAGCAGGGCTCAGATGCTTGCAGGCTAAGACTAAGAGCCTTAGTCCCCAGCTAGTTGTTGGCTAGAGGTCACCCTCAGTTCCTTGTCATATGGCCCTCTCCAAAACAGCCACTTGCTTTATGAAAGCCAACAAGAGAGGGAGTTTCCTAGCACTACAGATATTGGAATTTTATGTAACTTAATCAGCATTGACATCCCATCACATTTGCCATATTGCCTGGATTAGAAGCCAGTCATGGGTTCTACTTACACTCAAAGTCAGGGGGTGAGGATCACACATTGGTGTGAATATAGGGAATGAAGGTAATTTGGTACGATCTATTCTTAGTCTCTGCTATGACTCAGTTTACAGGAAGATAGCCAGAAAATATAATTATCATGTCATGAGATCCAGGCTATCAAAAGGAAGCACTCAGGTAATGCCTCCTTTCCTTAGTCTAATGAAGGGATATATAAGCTAAGACTTGAAGTATGAGAAGAAATTGCTCAGGTCAATTGTTAGGTAGGTATATGTGGGAGCCATGGGAGTATGTGATGAACACAGGGCTCCAGGCAGAGAAATTCTAAACTCATAAAATGTTAGAACAAAAGACAGACTTAGTGATTATCTAGTCTACTGGTTCTCACTCATGGATGCACATTGGAATCACCTGAAGAGCTTTATAAAACACTCATGTCTAGGGCTCACCCCAGCGGCTCTGATGAATTGGCCTCAGGTAAGCCTTGACGCTGGGATTTTTGAAAGCTCCCCGTATGATATGAGTGTGTGGTCAAGGTTGAGACCACTCATCTAGTCCAGTCCCTTTGATGATATAGATCAGGAATTTGAAGCTCAGAGGAAATGGATTTGGTCAAGGTCACATAGCTGCCAGTTGACACAGCCAGGGCGATGAGTGGAAAAGGCACAGAGCTGGAAGGTAGGAGGCCTGGGTCCCTGCTACTGACAAGTCTCTGACCATTCCTCTCCCTAGGACTCAGTTTCCCCCCTGCAATATAACATGGGCCAGATGATCTTCAGAGCCCCTTCAAATACTGATGATGCTGATTCTTTTTTGGCTAAGAATCACCCCATATCAGCAGCTGGTCTGGGACTGGCATCCAGCTGTCTCTACTGTGAGCTATGTCTTTGGAACCCTGGAGTCAGTGACATTGGCCAAGTGACATGGCCAAGGCCCTTCTCTGAGTGGGGATGCCTGGTAGACTGGGTGTTCCCAAACAAGCCCTTTTACTGGAGACAATTTTGTGTAGTGAAGCATGTGAGAAGTTCACCCAGCAGGAAGCTGCTCTGGCTGGGTTTAATCTATGGTGTGTTTATTAGGATTGGGGTTTTAATTAAAATTGACATTTCAAAGACTACCTGTTGAGGGAGTGCTGCTTTAATGAGAAGCACATCCTGGTGGCATAGGTGACCCTCCCACAAGGTCACACAGATATCTGTGGCATTAAAGTAGAACTGCCCCCACCCAGTTCTCCCCTCCTCTGCTACATTAGATCACTACCTGCTGGTGTTGGTGGCTCCATCTATGTTGGGTCATTGGTGATGGGGTGGAGGAAGGAGCCAACACAGGGCTGTTCTGGCCCTCTGGGACCAGAACTCCCCTCCCCTCCAGCTCTGGATGAGTGTGTTAAACCTGTGGGGCTCAGTTTCCTCATGTGTAAAACAAGCTGTTTGATTATCTACCTTTTCAGCAAATATTTGCTAAACACTCATCCTGAGTTAGAACTGCTGGTGTTTCTCCTTCAGGAATTCACAAGGTGAGGGGAGCAGAGGCAAGAAAAAAAAATCAATATAGGATAAGGCCCTCAGCTTGGTGCCTGGCTCATAGGAAGGTCTTATGATGATTCTTGTGTTCAGGTACTGTGGGAACCGAGAGGCAGGTTCTCAAAATCACATGGTAGGGAGAATAAGCCATGCTTCCAAGAAATATGATCATTAATTGATTCTCCAAATATTTATTGAGTATTGACAATATGCCAGGTACTGTCCTAGGTGATGATGATACACTGGTGAACAAGGCAGGCAGTGACCTTGTTCTCACAGGGCTTACCTTTCCATGGAGATTATAATGACAATAATAATAGCAATGACTTCTATTTGAAGAACAGTTACCATGTGCTCTGTACTTTTTTATGTCTTATTTCATTTAATCCTCATGAACAACCTTATGATAGAGGTACTCTTATTTTCCCCCTTTCCAGATGAAGAACTGAAACTCATAGAGAGTTGAGAATCTTGCAGAAGGTTGCCCATGCAGAATGGGATTCCTACCCTGAGCTGGATCACTTAGAGCCTGAACACTTCCCCACTATATTATTCTGGTTTAGGATCGAGGTCATGCACAACTAGTGGAGGGGTTAACCAGTTGTAAGAATGAAATGTGTGTGTGTGTGTGTGTGTGTGTGTGTGTGTGAGAGAGAGAGAGAGAGAGAGAGAGAGAGAAAGAGAGAGAGAGAGAGAAAGAATGAGACAGGGAGGGAGAGGGAGAAAGTACACTGGGTGGTAGCAGGGCTGTTCTTGATCTCATCTCCCTCCCTGCAGCCCCAGGAGACACCCTCTTCTTACCTGACCTGGCACTTGTTGGTGATATGAAGGAAGCAGTCTCCTGAAATATCTGAAGGGAAAGTCACGGTCTTCTCTTATTTGAGGGGCCACAAAAATTAATGATAGCTTATCAAAGTGAAATCCAAAAACAGAGAGGGATTAGCAGGATTCCCTTTGAAGTCCTTTTGCTCAAAATATTTATCCCTCTGGGTCCAGTGGTCTCTGGTGTGATGCATGTGTTATTGGGCCAGGACCACCATCCCCACTTATTCTTGAGGGGAGGAAATGGGAAGAAGCAGTCTTCAGAGGTTTCCTCCAGAAGGACCCTCCCATCCTTGGGGTAGGAGATGGTGTTCCATCAGTAGACTGGATGAAAAATCCAGGCCCTAGTTCCCAAACACTGGTACCTAGAGTCAAGAGACTCAGCACAGGTGGGATTGGCAGCTGGACAGCCTAAGGCAGGACTCCTCTAAGAGCCTGAGGTAGGACCCAGTCTTCAGGGATGAGTCGGTTATGTTAGCTTTGGGAACCAGTCCTCATAGAGTCTGGGAGAAGGTGTTATTATCCATATAGTACCCATGAAGAACAGAGGTTAGTACCCAATTGTAGTACCCATGAAGAGAGATTAAGTTCCTGAAGTCACACAGCTAAAAGAGTTCTGGAACTAGGATTCAAATCTAGGAACTATTATGCCCAGATAAATAAATAAATAAAAATTCTTCCTGAGATCAGAGAGGTTATACTTGTTTCAAGTCACACAGCTTGTAAGTGGTGGCATACTTCCAGAGACCATACTGTTTTCATGATGCAAGACTCTTGGACTTAAAAAAAAAAAAAAAAAAAAGACCCATGGAAAGTTCTAGAGGTTCTGTGGGACTGCTGATTGAAAAAGAAAGGGCATGGAGCTCATCCAGGAGCCCCAGTGGCCTGGTGGCCTTCCTTAGCTCTCAGAACCTTTGTATAGGAAAGAAGCAAAGCTGGGTTGGGTGTGGCCTGGAGGAAGGCAAAGGGGTGAGTATCCCCAGAATCACTGTGCATGAGTGACGGAACTGGAACCAACGCCCACTCGCTCTCCCCTAATCCAGACGCAGGGATCTTTCCCACGGTTCCAGGCTACCATGCCCCCGGGGGCAAGAATTTGTCAGGAATGTCAGTGGTCACCACTGAGACATCAGGCCTGATGATCACTGGATTTTTCCCCCTAATAAATTAACTCACTCACTGTTTATTATTCATCAGACACCCCGCTGAGCATTTTTTCCGACATTATTCATTCAGTTTACAAACAAGCACCGGATGCAGAGTGTACAGCAGAAAACAAGACAAACAAGGCCCTCACCACACAACCATCCCCACGGATGGTTATGATTCTTCCCATTTTATAGATGAAGGAACTGAGGCCCAGAAGGAACTGCCCAGAGTCACCGAGGTGACATGTGAACCCAAGTCCTTCTTCACCACATCAGGGTCTGGCCTCTCCAGGCAGCCTCCTGAATTTACTCAGAGAGGGTTTGATTTGGCTTTTTATTCCCCAAGCCAGACTCCCCAGTGGGCTCTGACTATGCTCCCGTTACCAGTCAAATGTCACCTCCTTGCCATCACGGCAGCCTAAAGGCAAATTTTCCAGAGCCATTCTTCCTCCTGCCTGAATATCTCTGCATTTTGCTCCAGTCGCTGTAAAAAAAAAAAAAAAAAAAAAAAACCAACCAAAATACATGCCTTTTCACTGTTCCCATTAGCACCTGTTTCTCCTGCCGAAGTCCTGTCCCTTCCATTTTCTAAACTCAGAATGCCTGGTCATCCTTCAAGACCAGGGCAGCTGTCCTTCCTCTGCCAGGCCTCTTCCCCTGACCCCCTGAGGTAGAGACTGTCCTCCATGCTCCCCAGCCCTCACCCCCTTCAGGGCATTTTCAGGGGCGTCTAGGCAGATTCACGACATGCCTTCAGACAGGTCTGTCTCTCCCGCTGGCCTGTAAATTCTCTGGGGTCAGGGCTACCCGTATGGTTCCAGGAACCATTACTAACCATTACTAAGTGCTCAGTAAATGTTTGTGAAATGAATGCCCGAGGACAGCATGGCCTCTGTCTCCTCCGGTCGACATCCCAGCTACAGACTCCCTTCAGCCCAGCTCTGTCCTCATTCTTTATCCCAGCTGCTGACTGTGGCTTAGGCCTTAGATGGTTCATTAACTAATAATAATGAGTCACTGTACTAGCCTCAGGAGCATTGTAAATGATACAGTGTCAGGAGAAGGCAGTGGGATGTGGAATTTCAATGAGGCTGGCATGGTTCTGGAAACAGTGAAAAGGCCACGTGCAATCTTTTCCTCCGTTACAGCCCCCATATGCCAGGCCTCACACACTAACTTAGAATTATTCTATTATTCCATTCCAGTTCTAATTCTAGGCTGACTGTAGGGACTGCAAATTAGTGCCATGTGGCAGGTGTGGCAGGAAGACTAATGCGCCCCCAAAAGATAGCCATGTCCTAATCCCCACAGCCAGTGATGCTGTTACCTGATATGACATAAGGAACTTCGCAGATGCCATTCACTACGGATCTGGAGTAATTATCCTGCATTAACTGGATGGTGGGCCTTCATGTAATCACAGGGGTCTTTGTAAGAGGCAGAAGGAGATTGAACTCGTAGAAGATGATTCGATGATGGAGACAAAGATTGGCATGATGTGCTTTGAAGATGGGGGAAGGTGCACAAGCCAAGAAGGACGCACACAGGTGGGCCACAGAGGCTGAAAAAGGCCAGGGAAGAGGTGCTCTCCTCAAAGCTTCCAGCAGAAACCAGTCCTTCCGTTTCCCTGAGGTAAGCCTAGTGGAACTGATTTCCGACTTCTGACCTCCACAATACATTTGTGTTGTTTTAAGCCACAAAGTGTAGGTAATTTGTTACAGCAGCAATAGGAGGCTAATACATGAGGCTGTTTCCGGTTTCTGGAGAACCTCTTTTCTGGAGGTAGCCTCAGTTATTCTTAACACAAGACATCTGACATCACTAACAACTGATAAGAGTTGGAAAGGGGAGCTGGAACCCATTTGTTGTTATTTTGTATTGGAATGGGTCCAAATGTCTCCTTCCAAGGTGAGGGAAATGGAAGCCCGGAAAGATCAAGTCTTTTCCAGGGACATGCAACCCATTAGTCACAGCACAATCTTCTGCATGCCCAGATTCTTTGCCCTATGTCAGCCCCTTAAAAGCCCAGCTTGGTAGCTGAAGTATCAGTGGTGACATAACATTGTGGCCCGCACTAAGCATTCCTGCAGGAACCCTGAGCTTCCCCCTGTAGCCAGGGCTGCGTAAAGAAATGGTCCCAATGGGGCCTTTCTGTGGCTCCACTCAGGGGCTCCGCCTGGAAAGCCAGCCTCTGTAGCACAAACTGGGAGAAATCTCGAGACCCTCATGACAGGTTTTGCCAAGGACTGGTCTCTCAGGGCAGATTTATTCATCAAAGCCCTCCATAGAGATTCCAGCCACCCCGCTAATGACTTACCTGGGGAATCCGTGCTTTGCTCAAATCTGTCCTCAGGAAACCTGAGCCTGTGAAATGAGAGTCGTTAGGGGAGATAACTGTCACCTGAGAGGTAGAGCTACTGGGACATTAGCCTCCCCAGCAGGTGGCTAAGGTTATAACCTCATAAGCAATGATCACTTCTCTACCCAGGTTTATTAGCCAAATGTTCCCTAGGGGCTCAGCTGTGGCTGAGCAGGCCCTCTCCTGCTCAAAGACCCTCCGAGGCTCCCCACGGCTTTCTAAACAAAGTTTCCCTCACCCGGACATTCCCAGCTCTCCTTGATTGGGCTGCATCTTTTCTTTCCAGCCTTATTTCCCACTATTCTTCCTCTAATGCTGCAGTCAGATTCACTGTTCTCTATAGAGAGCAGTGGGGGAATGGCTTGCCTATTAGTGGCAGGGCTGAGGCCAGGGTGGGAATGCCCAAGTCCTCCCCATGCCTTTTATCCTCATTTCCAAACACAACGGGACAGGAGACATACCAACAATGACATACAAAACCCTGAACTCAAGGTGTAGTCTTGATTTTTAGACTTGTAAAATTCCATCCAAACAAGTCTCATTGTTTGCCTGGGTAGGTACCATGGCCTCAATGCAGGGAAAAGATTTTGCTTGTTGAATTGAGAATCCTGGATTTTATTCCTGTCCCTGCCCTAAATAGACTGACCCTGGCCTGTCCCCCTGACCCCTGCCTCCAACTCTGTACAATCCAAGAGCTGGACTAGATGATCTTTCAGTCTCTTCCAGGAAGACATTTTTATTTTCCCACCAATGGACTGGAAACACTGAATGAGTTTGCAAGGAAGACTCTTCCCAGGGTTGGTGGAATCTGGCCTGGCCTGGTGAGGAAGGGATTGCTAACAGGGTTGTGGCCTGGACTGGAGAGAGAAAGCAGACCCGTAGGCCCTGGGAGAATGTTAGTCGGCTAAGAGAGCACGCCATTCTCTCAAGCGTCAGTGGGTCCTACTCTGGGCCAGACATTGAGTGAGGTGTGGGGGAAGTGGAAAATGTTCTTGGTGGGCTTTTTATTTTTTGTTTTTAGGTGGGGGCAGAGGGAGAATCTCAAGCCCAACACAGAGCTCAATCTCATGACGTTGAGATCATTACCTGAGCCATAATCAACAGTCAGGTGCCCAACCGAGCCACCCAGGCACCCCTAAATGGTCTTGGTCTTAAATAAGATCTTTGAGTCAGTGTCAGGGAGGAGGGGAGGTAGGTAGTTAAACAGGCAATAACAACACAGAGTGATGGTGAGGGTAGACATATAGAGCCACAGGAACAGAAGGAAGGGCCTTGTCATGGTGCAGGAAGGTTCAGAGAAGGATACCTGGAGGATGCCACCCCTCACCTGAGGTATCTAGTCATTTGCAAGCCAAGAAGACAGGAAGGGTGTTCCAAGCAAAGGTTCAGTCTAGGCAGAAAATGTCCAAGTATTGGAAATCAGTGACTACCTAGAATGATGGATAGAGGAGGAGACTGCAGGGGGAGGGGGGGTCGGAAACAGAGACAACTGCTTTGTAGCTGGTGGGAGGGATGGAACAGGGGAAACGGGCATCCACGTCTGGCCCTTATGCATCCATGTGTGAGTGTGAGTACAGGCTGGATGCTGCTACCTGAGCGGAGGGCCTGAGGCCAAGATGCTCAAAGGACAAGACCCAGGTTGCAGTTGCTGAGGAGCTGAGGGTTGATTGAAGGAGACAAAGCCAGCAACAGAGGAGAAGAAGAAGGGACCGTGTGCCTGGGGGAGTGCTCGCTCCTTTCGTATTCACAACCTGTAAGGAGGGTCAGATTACCCCTATTTTATAGACAAGGACTGGACACTGAGAGGCTAAGTAATTTGTTGAAAGCCATGAGGCTAGTAAGTAGTAGAGACAGGATTTGAACCCAAGTCTGTGTGAGGCATGCCCAAGGCTTCCTCCAATGCCCCACCTTACCTCTCTATAAAAAGCAACACAGAATTAACTTTTGCTTGTATGGTGTCAATTGCCTTTTCAATGTAGAATTTCTGTGATGGTCCAGATTTTAAGCCCTGTCTCATCATTCTTCTAAATCATGAATACCCACCAGACCATGTCTCTGTCTGAGCTTACAAAGATGTGATTGCTTTACTCATTGAACCTGCAGGGAGAAGAGGCCATTGCAGTCAGAGTAGTGGGGAAGGTTTCCCAGGGGAGGCTGGCCCTGGAGCTGCAAGGAAGGAAAAGAACAGGTGAGGGGTAGAAACTGGTTAAACATTAATCCAGAGGGAGGGAATGCACAGTGTGTTTCTGGGTGGAGAAACCATATATGTGTGTGCATGTATTGATTGCTTCAACAAATATTTATTGAACACCTACCATGTCAGGTACTGCTCTAGGTGCTGGGAAGCAAGAAGGTGTCCTAGGTTCCTGCCCTCATTAGAGCTTACAGTGTGTGTGTGCAGGTGCGCATGCGTGCAAGTGTGTGTGCGCTGTGGAGGGTAAGGTACGGATGGGGCTGAGAGGCACTGGAAGAAGGTATATGCAATTAAGAGCATTCATCCCAAAGGAGATTTCTTCCCCTGAATTTTGCTCTTCTAGCTTTGCTTCTTGATTTGTGCCCCCACTCCCACCCCACCCATACTTTTGCCAACAAGAGGGAAAGGCACAGACTCCTGGAAGCTGCTCAGGAGGTCCTGGATCCCAGAGCGGAGGCTGCACTGAGAGTGAGGCACGGTGGCTCAGCCTTGCAGGCTGATGTTCCCTTTTGGTGTGGCTCTTTTATCTACTGGCTCAGGGCAGACAATCGATGCTAATCCAATCTTCGGGGACCAAATGAAACAGCCGGCATTTAAAGAGCTCGAGTCTCTTTCTGATTGCCAGGCGACCTACATAATCGCTCTCGCCCCAGCCTGCTTGGGAGGGCACTGCCTTTGACAGAACCCAAGCAGGCCCTCTCTCTGCTGGGAACTGGCTATGATTTCTTCTGAGCTTGCCAAGCACAGAGGAGACTGGGGTAGCAGGAGTCTGGCCAAGGGTCCCAGATGCCTGGGTCCTGCCCCAGATCTATGATTAACTCCCTATGTGGCTCTGAGAATGTCTATTCCCACCACCACTACCTCCTGGGCCTCAGTTTCCCCATTTGTAACATGAGGGAGTTAAGCCAGACCCTCTCAGAGGTCCCTTCTCACTCCAAGATTCTAGGTCATTCATGGTGCTAGGTCACACTTACTACTCCAGACTCCAGGATTTCTGTGGGACCCAAATAATGAGTACAAAAGTTAGCTGGGACCCTCATGATGGGCATGTGGGTTAATAGCACAGGAATTTGTGTGTGTTATATATATATACACATACACATATATATATACTGTTTTGAACATTTCCAAGTCATATAAGTGAAAAAAATTAAGTTGCAGAATGGTTTCTATGAGGTGATACTACATATTACGTACATGCTTATACAAGCACACACATGCATAGAACATTCAAATATCTCTGGAAGGACACATAAGAGCCCTGTAGTCTTGGAGGAAGGCCCTGGATATCTAGGAAGGAGATTTAAATTCCTTCATACCTTTTTGCACTTCTTGATTTTTTTAACCATATGCATTGTCACTTTGAAAATTAATAAACACGTTTAATTTTTATTATTTTAATTTTTTAAAAGATGTTATTTATTCATTAGAGAGAGAGAAAGAGAGAGAGAGAGCATGAGCAAGGCGAGAGGCAGAGGGAAAAGCAGACTCCCCTATAGCCTGATGTGGGGCTCAATCCCAGGACCCTGGGATCATGACCTGAGCTGAAGGCAGATGCTTAACCAACTGAGCCACCCAGGAATCCCTAATAAACAATTTTTAAAATTGAGTGTGAACTTTGCCATCAATTCATTTATTCACTTAATAGTATTTATTGAGCATTGATTATGAGCCAGGTACTGATTCAGGAAATAGTGAGCAAGTCAATCCCTGCCTTCAGGGAGATGACATTCTAGACTGAAAATATCCAGTCAGTGTGCATTATGGTGCCCAGTGGGGAGAAGGAGTGTGAAATACACACCACAGCCATGAGTACAAGGCATGGCTTTCTACCTGCAAGTGGTTTGATCCTGGGCAAGTCGCTTTACCTTGCTGATCCTCAGTTTCCTCATCTATAAAATGGTAGTAATAATATGACCTGCTCTGTGGGGTGTTTGTGAGAACTATTTGAAATGAGTACCTGGGGTACTCTTTGGTTGAGTAACAGTACCTAGGACATAATAAGTGCTTCACACATGTTGATTTACTGTTTTGTCATGTTAATGGGAAGGGGATCTAGAGGGGAGTGAACATGGCCAAGAGCTGTGTAGGGACTGAGGAAGGTGAGGGTGGGGGGATCTAGGAGACAGAACAGGTGGTAGGAAGAGGTGAATAAACTGTGCTGGCTGCTGGTTGGGTTGGGATGATATAGAGGGAAAAGAAGAGGGGATCCCTGGGTGGCGCAGCGGTTTGGCGCCTGCCTTAGGCCCAGGGCGCGATCCTGGAGACCCGGGATCGAATCCCACATCAGGCTCCCAGTGCGTGGAGCCTGCTTCTCCCTCTGCCTGTGTCTCTGCCTCTCTCTCTCTCTCTCTCTCTCTCTGACTATCATAAATAAATAAAAATTAAAAAAAAAAAAAAAGGAAAAGAAGAGGGGCAGCCTGGTGGCTCAGTGGTTTAGCGCCACTGTCAGCCCAGGGCCTGATGCTGGAGACCCGGGATCGAGTCCCACGTCAGGCTCCCGGTGCGTGGAGCCTGCTTCTTCCTCTGCCTGTGTCTCTGCCTCTCTCTCTCTTTTATTAATAAATAAATAAAATAAAATCTTAAAAAAAAAAAGAAAGAAAAGAAGAATATGAGGGATCCAGCCTGGAGGATAGAAGTGGGTTTGGAGCTCTAACAAGCAGGTCCAGCCAGGAAACTGGGTGCAGTTTGGTGAGGTGGGAAGCCCATTCATCCCATGCTCAGTGTCCAGGGACAGAGCCATCTTGGTGTCGGCTGTCTGGGTCCCTGAGTGGCAGATATTTCCAGGTTACATTTGTGGGCTGTTGGGAAGGTCCAGTCAAAGCTTCTATCCCATCCCCTGTGATGATGCCATATTCTTTACTATTAGAGTCATTCCCCATGGGTAGGGCAGGTGACAATGTCCAGGTGATACTGTGTCCAAAGTTCTTTGCCAAGAATCTAGATGCAATCTAGGAACAGAGAGGGAAGGTCTTCCTCAGGGGTTTCCAAACTAGGTGATCCTCAGACTCTCCTGAAATACCAGTACAGACCCTGGGGCCTTAGACCCTGTGTGCTGGCCATGCCACCAAGCCCAAACCAATGGCAGGTGCTTTTCAGCAAATGAGCCTGGGAGCTTTTTCTTGGAACCTCAGTCAGACTTTAATATAAGACAGAGTCTAACTCTGGGATCCACGTGTGCAAGAAACAACATAGTCATTTATTCAATGATTTAAAGTTTGCTGGGTGCACGTGCATGTGCCCTTGTGCATGTCCATGTCCGTGTGTGTGTGTGTGTGTGTGTGTGTGTGACATGTAGGAATAAGGGAAAGGGAGTAGAAGTCTAGTTGGGGGAAAAAAAAAACAGAGAAGTGAAATGTTTACTTCCCAAGAGAAAATGAAATCCAAAGAAAAAATCATTGCCCCGGGGGACGCTGTGAATCTCACCTGCATTCAGTGAATCTCAGTGAATAATCTCATTCAGTGAAGCTTTTTATGCAAATCCACACAAACAAATTCTGGGCCCTGCTTGGAATCCTGGGAGGGCTGACTCCATTTCAGGAGCTGTGAGGGGGAAGCGAATTTAGCAGGAGGCCCCTCCTGGAAGCTGAAGATAAGAGGCTGGCCATGGCCCACAGGACTCATTTGACAGTTCCCGGTGATAGCTTCTTAGCCACACACACAATGTATGGTTTTTTGACACAAACTCAAAATATCAATTTTTTTCAAATTATTTTTGAGCAGCAAAATCTCCTTTTGCCCAAAGGAGGTTTTAAATGGAACCCTGACATGAAAAAGAGAAGAAGGCAAGCTACTCTGGTCCCAGTAGGAAACAGGAATGGGGCCCAGTGCATCACCCATTCAGGTTATGCCCACTGCCCTCCACTCAGGCCTGGGCTAAGGCAACAACAATCTCAGCTCAGATTTAAAATACTTACTCACCTTCACCTGCTCCACTTCACAAAGAATCCTCCCAGTACCCCTCTGACATGCCAGTCTCCTCCTATAGTCAACAAAGGCTGCCTGGCCACCACCTGGGGCTCAGTGTTATCCTGGGCTGGAGGACCAGTTCTTTCTGGAAAAGGAAACCTCAAAGAGACCATGGCCAGAAGCTTGGGAGATGATTCACTAGTTCCTGGTTCTGTGACTCTGCCCGCTGACAAGGGAGGGCTCAGGCTCCGGAATCAAAGATTCAAATCCTGGCTCTGCCACTGAATGCTGTGTGATCTTGGGCAAGTCTCTTAGCTTCTCTAAGCCTGTTTGCTCTGCCATAAAATGGACATGGTTCCTACATAGTGGGTCTGTGCAAGGAGTAAAGAAGCTATTAAACGTCAGGGGTAGCAAAGGCATGTCTACATGGCCCAGAAAAGCAATAGAGATGAGAGGTCATGCATGGTAGTCAGCAGGAGAGCACAGTCCTTAAGGGGGAGCTGCCACGCAGTGCCAGCTGGTTGTTTGCCTGTGGGAAGGCAGGCCCAGGAATGGCATTTTCCCAGAAAAAAAAAGGAAATTTTATTTATTTGAGAGAGAGAGAGTGTGTGTGTGTGTGTGTGTGTGTGTGTGTGTGAGAGAGAGAGAGTACAAGCAGGGCAGCAGCAGAGGCAGAGGAAGCAGCAGACTCCCCGCTGAGCAGGGAGCCCACCACAGGGCTCCATCCCAGGACTCTGGGATCCTGACCTGAGCAGAAGGCAGGCTTTTAACCGACTGAGCCACTCAGGTACCCACCCCTCAAATGGAAATTTAGATTTTTATGCAAAACTCCCAAATTTTAGACCTTGGCAATTAATTCAGTTTTCAAACACTGCAGGTCAAGCAAAACACATCTGTAGGACCAGCCAGCACCTAGGAGTCACTCACTAGTCTCCATGGGGACAGACAAGCCTGCCTCTCCTACCTTCTCCCCTTTCCTTTCTGTCCTGACCATCCCATTACCAGGCAAGCTCTTAGTTTCCTTCTAAGAGGATCAAAAAATCTTCACAAGCTCACCCAGCTGAGCCTGAATCTCATGATTGCAGGTGTCCTGCCCTGCTGTCTGCGCTCTGGTTTGCTGCCACTCAGACACTTCCCTCCTGCCCATGGATGTCCTGGCAACTCTCTACAGGTGGTCATGGGCAGCTTGGCAGCTTCAGAATGTGTGAGGGAAGGGGAGCCCTTCAAAGGCACCATCTCTGCCTCCTGGAGCCTCTTAAATTCAAAGCCAGCCTCTCAAGAAGTGAAGGGTCTTTGCTCTAGGCACCTCAGCCACGCTGTAGCAGGATTAATCATCCTCTCCCAGAGGATCTCTCCAGGGTTCTGGGGATGTCCTTGGAAGATACACATAGGGGGTTGGTCCAGCAGCCTTTCCCAACTGATATGGGTGTGGGGGGGGGCGGGGGGGGAGTGTTAGGGCCATGGAGGGGTTGGTGTTTAATTTTCTTTATTTTTCTCCTTTCCTTTCTTCCTTTCTTTCCTCTTCCTTCTCCTCTTCCCTCTGCTTTTTTTTTTTAAACAATAAGTAGGCTTTTGTGTGAATGACACTTGCTGAGAAATTTTTAACTCAGAAAAATTCAAAGTACAAAGTAAAAAAGCAAAAACAAAAACAAATGCAAAACCTTCCTTCTCAGAAAAAATCACTGATAACTCAGTGAGTATCTTCCCAGATGTCTCTTCATATGCAGGTAAACTGATTGAGAAATGAGTATTTAATTTTACATAGTTGGGCTCGTAAAATATCTGTGCAGTTGTACAACTTGCTTTTTTTCTTTGAAACAGCATGTCTGGGAATGTCCATCCCTAGCATTGTATTGGGATGTATAACCATGGCTGTAGCTGCAGAATAATTCAAGGATATGCCATAAATTATTTATCAGGTCTCCTGTCAGGAAGATGCACAAACTTCCTTTTTGTCAAGGTCCTCAGGGCTTCTCCTGACCCACCATCCCATGCATGGGCACTGGGGCAGCCTCCTAATTTAGCCTTCCTACTTCCAGGCCTCCCTCTGAGCATCTATTCCCACACAGCACCCTGAGCTGGCTTGTAATCATGGCCAACAGATCATGTCACTCCTCTGCTTAGAATCCTTGAATCTCTTTGCATCACTCAGAATAAATTCCAAACTCCTTACTATGGGCTAACAAAACTCACATTCTCATGATCTGGCTCTGTCCATCTGGCTTTCCCTGGCCTTCAAGAGCACTCATTTTGTTCTCAACCTCTGTGCTCAGAGGTACCTCTGCCGGTGAGACTTTCCCCCAACCTCCAATCAATACTGATCTTGCCCCTGCCAGTCATTGTCCCATTACTCAGCTTTTTATTGTTTTTACAACACTCCTCATCACTAAATGAAATTATCTTATTGGCTTGTTTCCATGCTTATTATTGGCCCCCCAAAGGCAGGGACCTTGGTCCCATCAAGTAGAACCCTGCCAGGTACCCAGTGGGAAGACTGAGCAATGAGCAATCCTTTGTTGAATTAATGAGCCAAACACCCAGCAAATACCAAGACTCCTAAAGTCAAATCTCCCCCTTTCTCTAGATTGTCCTGTATCTCTCCCTTAAAATAATTTTGCTCTTATCTTATCTATCTATCTATCTATCTCTACTTATCTATTTTTTGAAGACTAATGTATTTATTTTAGAGAGAGGGCCCATGAGCAAGCGAGGGCAGAGGGAGGGAGAGAGGGAGAGAGGGAGAGAGGGAGAGAGAAAGAGAGAGAGAGAGAATCCTGAAGCAGACTTCCCGCTGAGCACAGAGCCCGCTGCGGGGGCTGGATCCCAGGACTTTATTTGAGATCATGACCTGAGCCAAAATCAAGAGCCGGTTGCTCTTGGGGGACTAGCTACCCCCAGGGGCCCCAAAATAATTTTGCTTTGAAAAGTGAGCTTCAAGGTCTATCTCTGCTCCTTGCATGCAGAAGAGCCCAATCCAGAAGCCAGCTCAGTCCCTCTCAGCTTTATCTCCCACCCTCTCATCGTGCACCTTACTCTTCAGCTGAGGGAGTTCTTGACCTCCTCCATACACGTCTGTCTCTGCCAGGAAACGTCCTCCTCCTTCTATTTTCTTTGTCTTGCTCTTGTCATCTGGCCTCTGGGGCCTAAACTTTACCCATCCTCAGTCCAGCTAGAATGTCACCACCATTCCTGGGAGTCTGTCCTGTCTTTGGCAGCAAGAATGATCTTTTTCTCTCCTCTGTACTCACATGACACTTTATCTTTTCCACCCTTGAGACATTAGCAATTTATGCCTTCCAATATTGCCATTTGTGTCCCTAGCTTAATCTTTCCTACCAGATTGTGAGTTCCCTGCCAGCAGAGATTACGGCTTGTTCACTTTTTATAACAGTTAACAGAGAGAAAATGCCTTGCATACATTAGCGATTTTCATCCTTACCAGGACACTCCGAGTTGGGAACTGGAAGTAACCTCATCTTATAGATGAGGAGGCTCTGCGAGCTTACACAGCTAGGAAGTGCAGGGGCTAGGATTTGAACCCAGAGCCTGAAGCCTTAACAGTGAAGCCAAAGCAGTTCATCTCGGTGGTGCCCACGTCAAAAGCCCCTTTCCATCCTTTTTCTTCTCTCTCTGCAGCAGCTGTGGGCCCTCAGCTCCCAAAGACTCGGGGCTTTGAAGTGCAGGACCTGCAGGGATACTGATAGTGTTAACAAAACAAATCAAAGGACCAAACCGCTTGAATCAAAATCTGAGTGCCTGCCTGCGGGGCTCTGCATTGTTACTCACTGATGATTCAAGAGTCAGGCTGGTGGAGCCAGGCCAGGATGGGTGATTTTCTATGACAGGGTTGCACTGAAGTGTTTCTCTAAATTATGTCCATGCCTCCATCATCTCCGGCCTTGTCCGCCTGGGAATATACTCTGTGGCTCCTTGCCCTTGCCCACCTTACCCCCGCTCACCTTCCTCACCCCCCATTTTCCTTGCTGTTCCTTTTCTCTTCCATCAGACCTCCCCTCTTTCCCAAAGCTTACTGCTTAGTGATCTCTTGATGAAAAATATCCTTGACAAAATGTGTGACTTTGGGCAAACCCTTTGCACTGCACCCCTGAGTAGCCATTTCTGCCCCTTCTGTAGATGAAGAGGTTGGGCTACTAGTGAGGAAGCAGTGGCCCAGAAAGGGGATGGACTCTGCCTAAGGTCACACAGCAAGTGGATCGCTGGCACTGAGCCTACACACAAAGTACAAAGAGTATCGATGAGCCCTTATGGACCCCCTAACCAGCCTCAAAAATTAATAGCTCACCGCCAATCTAATTTCATTAATCTCACTCATTTCCCCTGCCCAGATTACTTTGAAAAATCTCAGAAATCATGTATTGTTATATATTGTATAAATGAGCCAAAGATGGTCTCTGCGTATGCATTGTTTTTTCTGCTCTGCAGGCTGAGACTCATTAGCTTAAAAGCCTGCAGGAGCCAAACTCAAATTTTTATACATCTAATTGTTTTCAAAACATCCCAAACAAGCAGATTTTTAGCCAGTTAGAGTCTGCCTGCTTTGCACACCTCTGATACCTCACTCAGCATCTGCTGATTGTTGATAAGATGGAGCCTCATGGTTATGAGACCTCAAGCTGCCTTTCAGAGTTCTCTGACCCAGAGACTCCCCACAGTAGTGATGAGTGACAGATGTCATCTGGACACCTAGGCCTCCATCTGATCTTCCACTCCCCTGCATGATCCCTTGCCCCTGTGCTCCCACTCCCCCCGCCCTTCCCTAAGCCCTGGATGGTCTTGTGCTGAGATGGACTTCCTCCTCTTGCCAATAAGGCTTGTTGTATGTTAATGCTGCTCATGATCATATGGTTTTCCTTGATGGGTCCCCAAATCCCTCAACAACTCGATAATTATTCATCTCTCTCACTCTCTCTCTCTGTCTGGACTTGCATTTGTTTGCTGAAGAAATGAGTTGTCCTGTAGAGTTTCCCAAAGATAAATGAATTTTACAGATTGTACCACCATGGTGTTGTTTAACACGCTCCACTGTCCTCTGTCCTCTGTCCTCTGTCTGGATCTAGAGGTTGGATCAGATTCAGTTTCCATCTGTTTCAGCAAGCCTGTTTCATAGGTGCTTCCTGGTTCTTCTATTAGTAGATTCATCATGTCTGATTGACGTGCTTGTGATGTTAACAGTTGTTGCCCATTGTCAGACTCATTAATTCATCAGGGATTACAAAGTGGTAATATTTCCCATTTACTAGCTGGACTGTTTCTAGAAAGAGAAATGTCCCCTCATTAGGCTTCCAGTGATATCTTTTGAATAGAGAAGGCAGGATAAATGCTTGATTCTTTCCATTTCTTCACCAATTTCCAACTTTCAAAAGTTGATTATCTTGCATCCTCCATGGTGTTCAAGTATCTTATTTTGTCTTAATGTTATAATGGATTCATACTTTTAAACATATTGAAAAAAATAAACGTATTGAATGTGTTTTAATCCATTGCAGTTATTGTCCTTATTGATACCCCAATTATCCCATATTTGGTCATTGGGAATGTCTTCTTCAAGTGGATTACTTGTCCTTTTGACATGTCTTTAGTAGTTATTGATAGTCTTCTTATTGTCAGGAAAAAGATATTCTAGGCTCATCTGTACATTTAAAAATAATTATCCTTGACCTGATTCAACCACTTCTCCAAGAATACCTAGTTCCTTTTGGTGGGAAATGATATTTCAAGATCATACTACAGTTATTAAAGGACCTTTTGGCACTGGTTGGCTATGATTTTTAGGTCTTTTCAGTAGATAGAGCTTGAAAAAAATTTTAAGGATAAAGTATGTCATGTATTCAATAGTAATCTTTTCTATTTAAATTCTGTACTTCAGGATTTTTTTACTTAACCTTTTAAAAATTTTCTACCAGTATGTCCTTTCTCCTAAGTTGAGAATCCAGGTTCACAGTGATGATGACAGTGATAGCATTAGAATATCACTTAACTATTAATTTTCTTTATCCCACGGTACAGTCCGAAAATGACAATACCAACAGTCTCACCAACAGTGGTATCACTGGGGAGAACTTGTGATTTTTCTCTTGCAATTATTTTTGTCTTTGGTGTGTATACTATTAAGGATGTACAGTCAAATTATGCTATTTTAAAGTCACATGGAATATTTATGTATATGGTTATGCCACCAAATACATATGTAATTAAGTTCAATTAAAATTGTTATTTCTGTTTTTAAAATTGAGGTATAATTTACACAGTAGAATGCTCAAAGTTTTTACTTTAAAAATGTTTTTATGTTTGATGACCTTTGACAAATGCATATGCCTGTGTAACTCGTACCTCTAGCAAGATATAAATTGTCCACAGCTCAGAAAGTTCTATCTGTGAAATAACATATGTATATGTATATGTATACTGGTCTCCAGTTCCTGAGACAGAGCTCTTAAAATCCTTCTGAATAGGGGTGCTAGGACTTAGAACTTTTGTTCTAATATTTGGTCTTCAACCCCAGTTTCTGACATAGAGCTCCTAAATCCCTTGATTTCCTTGGGAAATCCCTTGAGTTCCTTGGGATTTCCTAGGTGGTAGGAGCAGCTTTTGTTCTAATGAGGCAAGTCTTGGGGGCTCCTGGATGGGGGTGGGTCACCAGAAAGACCAACTCATAATTAGAAGCTTGGTACTTTCAGCCCCACTCTCCATTCTCCAGAGAGGGGAAGGGGCTGGAAACTGAGTTAGTAACTGATCATACCTCTGTGATGAAACCTCCATAAAAATCCCAAAAGTGTGGGGTTAGAAAGCTTCCAGTCTGATGAAGACTTCTATGGTCTAGGAGGGTGATACATCCCAACTCCACAGAGACAGAAGCTTCTGGACATTGTCCTCTGCATCTCTTCACCTGGCTATTCATCTATATCCTTTATAGTAAATTGGTAAACGTAGCTAGCTGTTTCCTTGAGTTCTGTGAGCCATTCTAGTTAATTGTTCAACCCAAAGAGATACCACGGGAACTCACATCATAGCTGTTCTGCCAGAAGGTGACAACCTAGAACTTAAAATTGGCATCTGAAGTGGGAGCAGCCTTGGGGATCATCTGATGCTAACTCCAGGTAGACTATTAGAACTGAATTGTGTTGTAGGACCCCCAGATAGTGTTGAGAAACTGGTCCATGTGAGGAAAATCCCACACATCTTGTGTCAGAAGTATTGTGAAGGGCACCTGGGTGGTTCAGTCGGTAAGCGTCTACCTTTGTCTCAGGTCATGATCCTGGAATCCAGGGATGGAGCCCCATGTCAGGCTCCCTGCTCTGTGGGAGTCTGCTTCTCCTGCCCCTCACCCTATTAGTGCTCTCTCTTTCTCTCTCTTGCTCTCTCTCAAGTAAATAAATACAATCTTAAAAAATAGACACACTGTGTGAGTATAAAGGAAAATACAATGTGTTTTTCTATACTATATGTCATACTATATGTCATTCCTCTACCTCACACCCACCGCGAGGCAGCCATTGCTCGGGTATCTTTCACCATAGATCAGTTTCCCTGTGGAATTTTACACCAAGGGATTCATATAGTATGAACTCTTTTATGTTTGGCTACTTTCACTTGGCATAATGTTTCTGAAATTCATTCATGGCATATGTTTCAGTAGCATATTCCTTTGTATTGCTGAATAGTATTCCATTTATGAAAATCATCACTTGGATATCCATGCTCCTTTTGATGGACAGTTGAATTGCTTCCCAGTTTTAGTTATTATAAATAAAGCTGCTAGGACACTCTTATGCATAGTTCTTTTGTGAGCACTCTTATGTAAATACTTAAGGGTGGACTTGCTGGGTAGGTACATGTTTATCCTTATGAAAAACTCCCAGACCATTTTACTAAGCGGTTGGCCAATTTTACAGTGTTGTCAGCAATACATGGTAGTTCTGGTAGTTCTAGTAACTCCATATCCTTGCTAACATTTGAAGTTGTCACTCTTTTCAATTTGACATGCTTGAAGGACTTATAACTCACTATGATTTAAATATATGTTTCCCTAATTAACAACATAAACATTTTTTCAGTTGCTTCTCAGTCATTTGTATATTCCCTTTAAAAGTGTCTGTTCAAAAAAAATAAAAATAAACGTGTCTGTTCAATTGTTTTGCCATTAAAAAAAAAACTGAATTGTTCTGGCTGTTGACTTATAAGAGTTCCTAATATATACTAGATAAAAATCCTTTGTTAGACATTTGTATTGTGAATGGTTTCCCCCAGTTGTGGTTTGCTTTTTCATTCTCTTGATGGTGTCTTTGATGAGCAGAAATTTTTGATTTTGAGAAAGACAAATGTATCAATGTTTTATGATTAGTGCTTTCCGTGTCCTGTCCAAGGAATCTTTGACTACCCCAGCTTGATTATGCTTACTTTTTGCATGGCATGTCTTTTCAGATTTCTTTACTTTCAATCTTGTCTTTGCCTATTTATTTATTTATTTATTTATTTATTTATTTATTTTTGCTTTTATATTTAAAGAGCATTTCCTGACAGCCTGTAGTTGGGTCTTGCTTGTTTATCTAGTCGGAAATTTTCTGCCTTTGAATTGGAGTGCCCAGTCTTACTTAAATATAATGTGAAGTCATGCAATTATTGATACGGTCAGCTTAGAGTCTATCATCCTGCTATTTGCTTTATATTTGTTTGTATGTCCTACCTTCCTTTTTGCCTTTTTCCCTGCATTCTTTTAAATTAATTATTCTTAGTATTCTGTTATCTCCTATGTTAGCTTTCTAGCTAGACTTCTCAATTTTACATTTAATGGTTGATTTACGAAAAAAATATGCATCCTTAACCTATCATAGTCTACTTAGAGTTAATATTGCATCAACTCACATGTAATATAAAAGATTTACAAGAGTATATTTCCATTTACCCCCTACCCATCCTTTCTGTGATCATCATACATTTTATTTTCACATATGTTATAAACTCCACTATACATTACTGCTTTTGCTTTAAACCACCCATTATAATTTAAAAAATTAAAAAAACAAGGAGAGAAAGGCCTTTTATTTCCCCCTACACATTTACTGTTTTCAATTCTCCTTGTTTCTTCAGCTAGGTCCATGTTTCATCTGAAGAACCTTAATATTTCTCCCAGTGCTGATCTACTGATGACAAATCCTTTCAGCTTTTGTTCTTCTGAAAATGTCTTTATTTTGCTTTCCTTTCTGAAGGTTATTTCTCTGCATATAGAATTCTCAATTAACAGAGTTGGGTTCCCCCCCTTTCTCTTAGCATTTTCACTGTCATGACATTTCCCCCAGACTTACATTGTTTTTAAGAAAAAGTGGGTGGTTCCTCCATTTTTATCTACTATATAATGTATCTTTTGGCCTTGGTTGCTTTTAAGATGTTCTTTATATCGTTAGTTTAAGCAATTTGATCTTTAATATGCCGATATGCTCCCTGTGTTTATCTTGCTTGAGGTTCACTGAACTCTCCAAAGTAAACTGATATTTGACAAATTTAGGAAAAAGAAATTGGCCATTATTTCTTCAAATACTTTTTCTATCTTAATCTCTCTCTCTCTCTACTACTTCTGGAGTTCTAATTACATGTATGTTAGAGTGTTTGATATTATCCCAATAGTTACTGAGATTCATTCCTTTTTTTTATTTTTTGCCTTTTAGCTTTATTTTAGATTAATTCTATTGTCATAAATTCAAGTCCATTGACCTTTTCTCCACCAAATTTTTAAAATTTCAGATATTTTACTTTTTAGTTCTATAATCTCCAGTTTTCTATAGTTTTCATTTCTATACTGATTTTCCTCCATAGGTTCGCCCTATCTTTTCCTTGAAATAAAAAAAATTAAAATTATTTTAAAGTTTTTGTCTACTAATTACAATACCTCTGTCTTCCATGGATCTGTTTCTCTTGATTACTGTTGATTATTTTTCCTAGTTATAGTCTCCTTTTCTTGTTTTTTTTTTTCACTTGTTTAATAACTTTTGATTGTATGATAGATATTGCAGATGTTATGATATTGAATCTAGGATTTGGTGTCTTCCTTTAACCAGGTTTTTTGTCTGGCAAGGCAGTTAATTTACTAGTGGATCAGCTCAATCTTTTAAAGGCTTGTTTTTAAGCTTTGTAAACTTATGTCTAGCATAGTCCTTACTCTGGAGCTATAGCAGCCCTATAGTAGGGGTGGCTTTGACAGTATTTCAGTTGAATTCTGAGAATGTTCGGTAGGTCTTCATGTGGGAAACAAAGGCAGAAGACAAGTTATTAAATTTCCTTACCACCTACAGCCCATTGACGAGTCCTTGAAATAGGCAGTGACAGTCCTCTAGGGACTCAAATGCCTGGATGTTGATACTTTGCCTAGGGCAAAAGGCAGTCCTAGCCTGACCCCACCCCCAGGATCCTGTATAAGTCTACTTTAACATATAAAAGTTCCTTTAGAAATTTCCTTTATCTCTAACCCCCCAAGATATGTATTGGCAATCATTCTCCAAGATATGGCCTACTGATAGACATCTGAAGGGTCTCGTGATTCAGGTTTATTGACAATAATAAATAACTACCTGGCCCCCTAAAGGTCCTGGAAACTTTGCTTCCAAAGCTCCTTTGGGACTTACAGGCTGTCCCTAACTCCCTTCCAACTTGAAAGTATATAATGGGGCACTCCTTATGACCTCAGTGCAGCTCTTTCTGCCCATGGGTCCTGTCCCTGTGCTTTAATAAAATCACCTTTTTGCACCAAAGATGTCTCAAGAATTCTTTCTTGGCCATTGGCTTTGAACCCCAATGTCTTTCCTACATTAGGTCTCTCTGCTCTGGATGGTCATGTATGCCTTCCAGAGCTATGACTTTTGGAATCTGCATTCAGATCACTGTTCCTTTGTAGCTGTTTCTCTGCCAGGCTTTCCAGAATCTAATACTGTACGTTTACTTTTTGTATTCAGTTGACTTAAGGGGACTCTTATGTAGATTTCAAAGCTCTTTATTTTTTTCTTTTTCCTTTTTAAAAAATGATTTTATTTTTATTTATTTATTTGAGAGAGAGATAGAGAGTACGCTGATGGGGGCAGGGAGCAGAGGGAAAGGGATAAGCAGACTCTGAGCTGAGTGTGAAGCCTGACGCAGGGCTCTATCCCATGATCTGAGATCATGACCTGAGCCAAAATCAAGAGTTGGACCTTAACCAATTGAGCCACCCAGGTGCCTCTCAGAGCTCTTTCTATGCACAAGTCTCTCCTGTCTGGTACTCAGTCCTGCAACTCCAACTGCCTCAGCACCTGGAACTCTATCTCCTCCCTCATCTCAGTAAAACTGCTTTGCTCTGCTTGGAGTCCACTTCCCTATGCTGCATGGTCTGGAGCAGTACCTCCAAGCCCAGAGCCAGGGTAATTTCTCTAATGGATCACAGTCCTCAACTACCTGTTGTGCAACAGCTAAAAACAGTTACTTTATATGCTTTCCTATGGTGGAAGGGGCTGGTCTAGTCTCAGTTACTCTGTCATTGCCTAAAGCAGAAGTCATTTAAAAAATTGTTTTTGAGTTTCTTTCGTAATTCAATTTGTTTTATATTTGCATAGGATATTTACATGATTACAAATTAAATATACAAAACAGGATTTATTTACAGAAATCTAGCTGGTATTTCTGTACCTTTTGCCCTATTTCCTCCTTTCCACTATATGTAACAATTAAAAATAATATGTATGGCTTATTTTATGTTCTTTCTTCTGATAACACAAGTAAGTGTGTGTGTGTGTGTGTGCAAGCATGCACGTTTGTGTGTGTGTTTTGTATTTACCCCTGACTTAGATAACTAGTACATACTTTCCTCCACTTTGCTTTTTTTCATGTAACTATGTATTCTGATGGTCACTCCGTACTAATATAAAGAGATATTTCTCATTCCTTCATTATAGTTGCATAGTCTTCCATTTTAAGAGTGACTAACTTGTCCCTGTTGGCCTATGACTTTCCAGGTCTTAGCACTGAAAGTTCCATGTGTCCCAAACCAGGTTGGTTGGTCACCCTGTTGTTGTATGTGTACACTACAGTTTTTCAATCAATATTGGATGGATATTTAGGTTGTTTCCAGTCTTTTACTACTACAAATAGTTCTCAATGAATAGCTTTGTGCATATATCTCTTCATATTTTTGCCAGGGTATAGTTGAGTTTTATTTTTAGAAATGGGATCACTGGTTCAGAGGTAAATGCATATGTAATTTTTTCCAGCTATTGTGAAATTCTCCCCCTTAGCAATTGTACAATATGAAATTCCACCAGCAAAGCTTGAAATCCGGTTTCTCTAGAGATTTTCCAACAGAGAATTTGTCAAACTTTAATTTTTCCAATTGAATAGGTGAGAAATTATACCTCAATCTAGTTTTAATTCACATTTCTCTTATAATGAACAAATTTGACCATCTTTCAAAAGGTTAAGAGCCACTTTCATTTCTTTCTCAGTGGACTGTTGGTATAATTCTGTAGCCTATTTTTCTGTA
Source organism: Canis aureus (assembly GCF_053574225.1). Classification (NCBI taxonomy): domain Eukaryota; kingdom Metazoa; phylum Chordata; class Mammalia; order Carnivora; family Canidae; genus Canis; species Canis aureus. The sequence goes on from NC_135614.1 coordinate 57,393,881, forward strand.
AGGCTGACTGGTCTTTTTCTTCTCTCACTTTAGAAGCTGATGTGCATATAGATATCTGAACTCTTTGTGATATAAGTTGGGATTATTATTCCCATTTTGTTGTTTATCTTTTCACTTTTTAAAAAAAGATTTTTATTTATTTATTCATAAGAGACACAGAGAGAGAGAGAGGCAGAGACACAGGCAGAGGGAGAAGCAGGCTCCATGCAGGGAGCCTGATGTGGGACTCGATCCCAGGACTCCAGGATCACGCCCTGGGCCATAGGTAGACACTAAACCATGAGCCGCCCAGGGATCACTATCTTTTCACTTTGTAACAACTTTTGCCACAGGAGGAAAATTTTTTTGAATGTGATCCGTTGATCTATATTTTCCCTATTGCTTACAGATTTTGAGTCATAGTCAGGAATGATTTCCCCACCCCCAAGCTACAGAGGAATTCAACAATATTTTCTTTTACTGCTTGTCTGGTTTCCTTTTTCACATTTACATTTCTGATACATTTGGTATTTATATTGGTTGTATGACATGACGAATGAATCCAATTTTATCTTTTTTCTATATGGCACTCCAATTATCTGAATATCATTTCATTTCAAAGTCCATGATTTTTCTATTTTTTTTAAAGATTTAAAAAAATTTTATTCATGAGAGACACAGAGACACAGAGACACAGGCAGAGGGAGAAGCAGGCTCCATGCACGGAGCCCAATGTGGAACTCCATCCTGTGACCCCAAGACCACACCCTGGGTGGAAGGGAGGTGCTCAACCATTGAGCCACCCAAGCGTCCCTAAAATCTATAATTTTTCCTCTGATTTGAGCTGTTGTCTTTATTGCATATTAAATTTGTGTATGAATGGGTATTTTCCTGAATTTCCTGTTCTGTTTTATTTTAATTATACAGGCTTCGTATCATGGTTCAGTATCTAGTAGGGCTAGATCCCCACTTTTTTTTTCTTCCAAATGAACTTTATAATCAACTTGTTTAGCTGCAGAAAAAAAAAAAAAAACCTGAAGATATTTTTATCAGGACTACCTGGGTTTTATAAATTAAGTTAGAATTGTCGTCTTCCTGACACTGAGACTTCCTATCCAGAAACAGAGTATCAGAGGATGTTTCTTTTCTTTTTTTAAGGTTTATTTATATAAGAGAGAGAGCACTCGTGTGGGAGGAGGGGAAAAGAGAAAGAATCCTAAGCAGACTCCCTGCTGAGCATGGAGTCAGATGCAGAGATGTGGGGCTTGATCCCAAGACCATGAGTTCACAACCTGAGATGAAATCAAGAGTCCAATGCTCAATTGGTCCAAGGCACCACTCAGGCGCCTTGAGGATGTTTCTGATCCCTTTACAGATTATGGAGTTGGTGATATGCTCTGTGTGGTTATGTGGCTGAGGACCACAGGGTCTCACAAGTCTTCCTCAGTCAACTCATGCCACCTCTTCCAGGAAGTCTGCTTCTTTTCTAGGGAATGACCTCTCCAACCTCTGCAGATACCTTGTGGTTCACATTAAAACTTTTGAATATAGGGGCAGCCCCGGTGGTGCAGCGGTTTAGCGCCACCTGCAGCCCAGGGTGTGATCCTGGAGACCCGGGATTGAGTCCCATGTCAGGCTCTCAGTATGGAGCCCTGCTTCTCCCTCTGCCTGTGTCTTTACCGCTCTCTCTCTCTCTCTCTCTCTCTCTCTCTCTGTCTCTATGAATAAATACATAAAATCTTAAAAAAAAATTTAAAAAAAATAAAACTTTTGAATATAGGTTCTACCCATACATTTGTGTACCCTCTTTCATCTTCTGGGCTAAGAGCTTTCTGGGAGTTGGGTATGTGTTATGAATCACAGTAATACTGATAAAAGATAAGCTAGGAGTAGAGACTCTCAACTGGGCCCTTCACATCCACTATATTGTAGCCTTTCTTGGGGTTGCCAGCTGGCATCTGGTAAACCAGATCTGGCCCATGTGTTTGACCTGCTTGGGAATTTAAAAAAATTTGAATTAGTTGCCAACATCTAAAAATGATAATATTCTGTATGAAAATATCAATTTTCAGTATCTCCAAAAGTAACAGAAGCCCTAGCCTTGCTGGGCCACATTCCCACATGGCAACGGCCTGCTGGATCAGCTGCCCCCTTTCCACCAGGCATGGACACTACTGCTTTCCCCTTACCTCTCATATCTGTTACCAGCCTGGGCCCTGGAAGCATTTGAATTAGTATTTCTTCTCAAAACCACCGGCAAAGGAAGGAATGAAATCCCTGGCATGCAGTGGGTGCTCAGCAAATATTTGTGGAACGAATGCCTCCCCATTTCGGGATCCAGTGCTGAGAGCTGAGCTGACTTAGCAAAGGTCTCCTGACCAGTAGGTAGCAGAGGCAGGATTCAGCCTTTCCGTGTAGCCCAGTGGTGTTTGACAGCCATCCAAGTGCTGGCCCACGCGTTCTTTCTCACCTATTAGCTGGTTAATGGCCATGGACTTGGTCTCGAGCCCTTAACTATCTTGGCTGTTCTCAGATGGAACATTGGTAACTGCTCCATTACCACAGATCCTGGCGGGGAGGCTTCGGACCTTGGGGGAGAAATGGGCCCTGGTAACTTTATAGCTTCATAGAATTGAGTTTGAATCTCTTTTTCTTTTTATTCCTCTTTCCCCATAGCTCTCCCAGGCCTCATGAAATCTGCTGACAGCTGGCACTCACTCCGGAGGAGTGCTGGGAGTCAGAGTGAGGTTTTCCCTGGGCCAGGGGGAGCCTGCACTCCCTGCTGGGGGTTGCTTTGCCTCTTTGGAGGGAAGAGCAGAGGGCTCCAAGCTCCTCAGACCTTAGTTCCCCGATCCTCCAGGAAACCAGAGCTTCACTGGATAAGAGCTTTTATTTATTATTTATTTTTAATATTTTTTAGATTTTATTTATTTATTTTGAGAGAGAGAAAGAGGGAGAGAGAGAGAGAGAGCTTGCGAATGGGATGGGTGTGAGGGACAGAGGGAGAGGGAGAAGCTGACTCCCCTGCTAAGCAGGGAGCCTGATGTAGAGCTTGGTCGCAGGACCCTGAGATCATGACCAGAGATGAAGGCAGATGCATAACAGACTGAGCCACCCAGGCGCCCCAAGGCAATGAATGGCCTTTAAAAAGAACAGCTAATTGGGTTTTTTCCATTCAACAAACAGGTATTGGGCTCCTCTTCTGTACCAACCACTGTGTGCCACTGGCAAAGGCCTAGGAGAACCCGATAGACATGTTCCTGCTTTCTGGTGGGAGAGGCAGAAAAATAAGCCTGTGAGAAAGGGCAGGTGTCCTGGGAACCCCTGGGTGTGAGTGCCTGACTCATGCAGGAATGGTCAGCAAGGACTTGCATGAGATCTTCCAGCTGAGACCTAAGTGAGCAAAACGGTAGGGGAAGCAGGAGTTGGAGAAGCCCTCCCTGGGGAGAGGGGATGGAGTGTGAAGAGACCCAGGGGTCAGATCTGGGGAGCTGAAAGAAGCTCAGTGGGGTGAAGCATGGTGGGCAGGGGGTGATGCAGGCTGGGGCAAGCAGAGAATAGCTAAACTGAGGTGAGCACTTACTATCTGCTATGTTAACTTAACCTGTGGGGGATGTTAAGGGAACTTAAACTTTACCCTAGGACCGGTGCCTAAGGTCCAGCGTGGAGGATCTCAAAGAGTGGCTTTCTCCCTATCCTGATGAGGATTGCTGGTAGCCATGGCCAGACACCCTCCCCAGAGAAGGCAGCAGATTAGTCCTCCCTCTGCACGCCAGCCCCCATTCCCCTTCTGGTTTGCAACTGAAAACCAAGGAGAGAGGAAGAAATGGCAGGGGACAGTGTTCTAGTGAGGGTTTTCTCCACTGTGCCCTCCCGCCCCCACCCCCAAGCTCTCTAGAGGCCAGTCAAGGGGGTAGGAGGGTGGCCTCCAAGGGAATCCCTCCTGGAGTCTGGAGGATCCTGCACAAAGGATCAGCTGGACCTTTGCTGAGTGTCAGAGACTGCAGGCCGCAGGCCCGGTCTGCGCTGCTCCAGGGACCGAGGGTGCTGAGCAGGTTGTGGGTGTGCTCAGCCCGGGCCCAGGGTGTTTGGGGGCCACATGAACACGGAACCACATAGAGTCTGGTGCTGAGGAAGGCAGTGGGTACAGCTGGAGCTGCCTGGGCCAGCGGGGTGATAATGGGGTTCAGGGCACGCTATCCCAAAATATGGCACCTGGTATATTCAATATTTTAAGCTGAAGGAGTTTGAGAAAACAGCAGAAGTGGGAAGGTCACTCTCACTCCTCTCCCTCCCCTTGAAGCAGGTCATAAAACCCTCCTGTGAGAGTCCTCTCAGGGGCACTGAGCTCTGTGGGCAGGCTGCAAGCCCATTTGGAAGCACTTGCTACAATTTACAAGTTACGAGGTAGTAAGCGCTGGCCTCAGCTGTGAGCTAGCTACTGGACCTGGCCTCCGCCTGCCTCCAGCAGGAGGCAAGACGCATTCTCATCCCTGAAGACTGGGGGACATAGAGAGGAATCCACACAGAACAGGCCTTACAGAGTTTCCTCACTGGTGGGTTCTGAGGCTGAGTCTCGAACAGCACCACCTCCCCAGAGGACAGCCGAGGCTGGCACTCCTGGCAAGCATCTTCTGTCTCAGTGACACTTTGCATAAACCCAGTGATGGGGAGCTCACCGCCTGTCCAGAAATTGTACTGCATTTTCTGATGGCTGTTGAGATAACAACTTACATTTTTTTAAAAAAGGATTTTATTTATTTATTTATCCATGAGAGACACAAAGAGAGAGGTAGAGACACAGGCAGAGGGAGAAGCAGGCTCCATGCAGGGAGCCCAAAATGGAACTCAGTCCCCAGACTTCTGGATCATGTCCTGAGCTGAAGGCAGATGCTCAAACACTGAGCCCCTGCCCCAGGCATCCCACAACTTACATTTTTAAAGGGCTTTGTGGTTAGCACAAACAATAGCGATCCAGTAAGTATTTATGAGGCACCTACCACTGTGCTGAGCACCTCTCAACTTTTCTGCGAGGAGGGCTCAGCAGGCAGGCTTTTCATGTGTGTCTTGCATCTGAGAGAAGGAAGACAGATACTGCGTGATTTGCCTAAGGTCACTCAGAGCTAGGACCGCTGGCACCAACGAACATTTCTTGAGTGCCTGCTGTGTGCCAGGCACTGTGCTAATCGCCCTACACAGTCCTCTGGGGCTTGAAAGCTCCTGTCCAGTATCCTTCCCACTGCCCCAGCCGGCTTTCCCACACTCCCGCTCCTGCTCCCTGCTTACCCTGCGTGGAGTCCACGGTTTTCTGGCCAAAGGATTGATTCCCTGGGATGGTGAAGGCCTGGTGCTGGGGAGCCTGGGAGCCTTAGAAGCAGAGTTTGCCTCTCCCAGCACCAGCTCATTGCACCTGCTGACCTGCAGCTATAGGAGAAGGTGCTGACAGTTCAAAGGATAGGCCCTTGATTAATATCTCATCCTCTATAAATAAGTGAATAAAGGCTCTGCTCACACTGCCTTGCTGCCTCCTTTGGCCCTTCATCGCTCTCCGTGCCTTGTTATGCGCTGGCCTGGGGATATCAGACTTCAAACTGGCAGCCAGACTCTGTGGGACTCCTTAGCTTGGAAGTGGCTCCCGCCCCCCACCCCCAACTTGGGTTCTGCTGAGTCTTCTCTCTGGACTCCCCAGGTGCCTACACAGCCCTGCCCTCCAGGCAGTCCATCAGATAACAAGTTAACAAAAAGGCACTGATTTGTAGTGCTTGACAATTGTGGTGGTGGGAATATTCCCACCGTGGCAGATTGAAGCTACCAATGTAGTGGTTCCGATTGTGGAGTTGGGAAGAAATGCACACGATCAGCTCTCACGAGCTGGTGTACACTGGCTCCAGCACATGACTTCGTCTACACCTGAGTAACAGTGACCGCTATTTATGAAGCGCTCGCTACATGTCAGGTCCAGCTGTGGACACTTTGTACGTGCTCACACTCACAGCAGCTCTGTGAAGCGGGAGCTCCCCATTATACAGGTGAGAAATGCAGACTTGGATAGATTCGGCAACTTGCCCAAGGTCACACACAGGAAAGGGCAAAGCTGAGATTGAACCACAGTGTACTTTACAGGAAAGTGAACAAATCCTAAGTGTACCGCACAGTGGATCTTTACTTATGTACGCCACGTGTAACCAGATCATGGCATGGAACATTTCCAGCCCTAGCTGGCTCTTTTGTCCCCTCTCCCTTCGATACTCTTCCTACAAGGTGACCATCCTCCTGATTTTTAGCACCATAGGTTTGCTTTATCTGTGCTTGAATTTTATGCAGCTGGAATCATTCAGTACTTAATCTTTTGTGTCTTGGCTTCTTTCTCTCCAATATCATGTCTGAAAGATTCATCCATGTCAAAGCATGTTTTAGAATTTCGTTCTGTTAGGGGTGCCTAACGGTCAGTTAAGTGGCCGACTCTTGATTTCCGCTCAGGTCATGATCTCAGGATCATGAGAGGGAGCCCTGCTTCAGACTCTGTGCTCAGCAGAGAGTCTGCTTGAAATTCTCTCTCCCTCTCCCTCTCCCTCTGCCTCTCCCTCTCTCTCAAATAAATAAATAAATAAACCTTTTTTTTTTAAAAAAAAAAAGCTTGTTCTGTTGAACAGTCATATGCTATTCGACATGACGTGAGTCCATGCTTTCTCCTGTGGATGGTCTTTGGGGTGGTTTCCATGGAGCAGACTCATAATCACTGCGATACACTGCCACTCAGGTGGGGGTGGGAATCCCTGAGTCTTCTTGTCAGCATGTGGATTTTTCATCATCATCCTGTGGGTTGAGTGATATCACGGGATGCATTCGTTTCTGATTGCTGCTGTAACAAATTACCACAAATTTAGTGGCTTAAAACAACACAGATTTAGCACTTTGTAGGGGGTCAGAAGCCTCAAGTAGGTTGATGAGGCTGAGGTCCTTCTGGAGACTTCAGGGGGAAAGTCCTTTTTCCAGCTTTCAGAGGCCATCTGAGTCACCCTCTGTTTCTGTCATCACATTTGCTTCTCTGACTTGGACCCTTGCAATTACATTGGGCCTATCCAGGTATTTCAGGATAATCTCCCCATCGCAAGATCCTTAACTTAATCACACCTGCAAAGTTCTTTTTGTTACGTAAGGTAACATACTTCTAGGTTCCCAGATTAGGACATGGACATCTCTGGGGGGCCTAATAATATCTATCATTATTCTGCCTATCACATTGGACTATCTACTGTGTAAGGAATCTTGGTGTAATGGAAAGAGCTCTGGGGTGGGACTCAGATATCCAGGGTTCCAGTCTGCACTATATATTGACTCACTGTGGGACCTCGGGTCCATCCCTGCCTTTTTAGGCTTTGGGTAGATATAAAAGGAAGAGCTAGGCCAGATGATCCATCTCACAGGAGCCTTCCGGCCTCCACTTTCTCTGATTCCATACATAAGTCTTAGGCTTCGGTTCTATCCAGCCACTCTTTTTATCTGCTTGTGCCCATTTCTTCCCACCTGCAGGGTAAAGGGAACATGCCTTCCGAGAAGACCCGGAAGCCTGCAGCAGATCCCCCAGTGTCCACTCTCTTTCTCTTCTATCATTTGGCCTCTGGGCCTTTCATGCAGAATGACTTTGAAACCCTGCTATTGATTTTCCTATCACCTCAGGTCATAACTTCCCACGCTCCATTTTCCTTTAAGTGGAGGTTTGAAAACCCAATTTGGGAAAAAAAAAAAAAAAAAAAAGATTGCCCGCATGATTTTAGGGGCTGGGCTGAAAGAGTAGCTCTTCCAGGAGGCTGAATGTGAAGTGCCTGGAAGGAAGGAATAAGGATGCCCTTATATACTCATTTCTGATAAGAGCTGGCCTATTCTTTCATTTGTGGTTGATGGCTGTTCAAGCCATGGACTCCCAGCAGCTCCTGAAAAGAGAAAATGGGAAACCAAATAATTTTCTTTTTGGCCAAACAGGAAGCCTACTCTGTTGAAAGCAAACCAGGGGCCTGTTGCATGTACATACTATCTGCTAGCCAAGCAGTTGGTCTTTCCTGGCTGGTATCTTGTGGCTGATCACCTCCTCCAACTATTCTCTCATTCATGTAATTATTTATTGGCGCCTGCTTTTTCTCCTGTGCATAGTAGTTTGTGCATGCACTTTGAAGTCAGATGTTCATTCAATCAATAAATGTCTATTGGGTGCCTACTTTATATTGGACACTTGGCTAGACACTGGAGAAAAAAGATAAGCAAAACAGATCAGGGGCCTGTCCTCAATGAGCTTACACTGATGGAGGAGACAGATGGTAATTATATAACTGCATGAAATATGGATTATCATATATTTATTATAATACATCATTTATGCAATTTAAATACACAAGCAACTCAATTTTTATGTATGTTTATGAGGTCCAATATAATGATGCCCATTAATCTCACTCAGATTTTAACGTTTTATTTTTAGAGAGAAATATATATATATAGAGAGAGAGAGCAAGTGAGTGCAGGGGGGAGGGGCAGGAAAGAGAGAGAATCTTAAGCAGCCTCCATGCTGAGCCCAGAGCCTGACACAGGGCTCGATCATGACCTGAGCTGAAACCAAGAGTCAGACCCTGAGTGCACCACCCAGGTGCTCCAACAAGCAAAACTCATTTTACAAGGCTACATGCATGCATACTCGAGGACCTGCATCAAATACAGTACAGAGCAGGCCCACGATAAAGGCTGAGGAGAGGAAAAAGTGCAGGCAGCGGGGTTGAAAGACAAAGGGGAAAAAGTACAAATGACAAGAAATAGCAAATAGTGTGTCCTTGTCTGGTCCAACAAGAGTGTGCTGTATACTGAAGAACAACTTACATCTGACATCCCCTAAAAAATTAGAAGTCAAACTTAAAAAAGTCTGGGCAGACCCACAGCTCACTAGGCACCATGCGATCCGTCCCCCATGGTTGGAGCGGGTGACAGGGGGATTGATCATCACTGGAAGAGGTAAATGCCATGAACAAAACATTGAGGAAGCTATGAATGCTAATTACAAGAGGGCATGACCTAGTTTGGGGCCAAGGAGAGGCCATCTTGGAGTGAACCTTTGAGCCAAGAATTAACTGGGTGAAGGAGGGGGTGTGATATAGACAGAGAAATTGGCTCAGATAAAGCCCTGAAGCAGGAGAAAGTTGGCTAAATCTGAGGGCCTTGGGGAAATGTGGAGGGTGAAGGGAGAGGGAAAAGAGAAGCAATACATGGGAAGTTTTGAATTTACTAATGCTGCAATAAAATCTGTGAACAAATTAACTTCCAGTGTCCTCATCCATAAAATGGGTATGTAATACTTTCCTTGCAGAGTGGCTTTGAGGATTCTGAGATAAAGTATGCCAAGTGCTTAGCCCAGACTTAATCCCAGAGTAAATGGCAGCGACTATTTTTATGACTGTGAGGTCCATGGTTGCTGGGTGCTGCCAGGGAAAAGATGAATGAGATTTGGTCCCTGCCTTGGAGCAGCTTCTCATACTGTTGAGGAGACAAGCAATGGCTAGTTTACAGGTGTGTCATAGAGTTCTTCTGCCCATAGTGCTGGGGGCATAAGCCCCAAGGTGGGAGCGCTCTGTTAGGGAGTCAGGGAAGGCTGCCTGGAGGGGGAGGCATCTACATGCAGAATGAACATGAAGCACACAGAATTCTATTCAAGTGGGAAGGCAAGAAACAGCTCTGCTTCCCTGGGAGGATCTGGGATGCAGAGACAGAAACAGCTGCGTCTCTCACTCTCTTGCCGAAAAACAACTTGAAGGTGTTGCTTCCCTTATTAATCCAGCTGTGAGTGGTTTTTTAGACCAGCTGTCCTCCCCATCCTGAGACCCTGAGGAACGAGGCGCGGAGCCTCTGAACAACATCATTAAAACGCTTCCCAGGAAGAGACTCAAGCTGAGCTGATGAGAAGCTCCAGCAGCCCAGGTACCAAGGGATGTGAGGTCAGAATGTGGGGCAGGAATGGCTCCTGTCCAGCTCCATACTGGCTTGTGGAACAGTCTGGGACAGGCCCATCACCTGTGGGCCTTGGCTTCCTCACCTGTGAAGTGAGATGATTGGCCTAGATGACCTCTTGATGATATATGCACTTCTGACAAGCTGTGTTTTCAAAAGGAATCCATGTGAACTGGCCACAAAACTCCCTTGCTAAGAGTTTGGGGACAATTTCTATCAAGAGCAAAGGAGAAATGGACATGATCCCCAGGTCATTCTCACTCCCTTTCAAAACTTTTGTGTTTGTCAAATCCATGCATTTTCAGCCCAGGTGAGTTTGGGAATTTAAATAGATATCTGGCAAGCTAATTAATGTCTTTACTTCATTTTCCTAATCTAGCCCTAGCATTGATCATTCTAAGAAATATGTGACTACAGGAAAGTCACTAAACCTTTCCAAGCATCTGTTTCCCTTCTTTAAAATGAAGACATCTGACTGAATCATTTCTTTGGGTCCCTTCAGCAATCATTCTCTCTGCTCTTTTTATTTATGGCTTCGATCCCTGTGCAGGTCACTCATCTGCAGCAACAAGTGAGATGTGGAAAAAGCAACACAGGTGGGCTTCCTTCTCCCTGAAGCTCAACGTCGTGATCTGAATACAGTGACATGTTTAATGATGCCTTTCACTGTAGGCCAGCAGAATAGTGAAGTGCCTAGAAGTATGGGTTCTGAGGCAGGCAGTTTGGGATTAGATGTGGTCTCTGTCACTAGTTGTATGACCTTGAGCAAGTGGCGGTTGAACTAAAACATGCATAATTCTATTTAGGCAGAAAAGCAAAAAGACTCAGTTTCCTTATCTGTGAAATGGGATTGAATATACTGCCTACTGCTAAGAGTTGTTATAAAAGTAAGATACATAGTACTTTCCAAATTTCTGTCTGCTTGTAGGGTAAAACATAGTTTCTCTAATAAATAGGCCACTGACCCTTTGGCCCTAGGGTTAGGCAATCAGAGAGTGGTGAGAATTGAGGCCAGGTAGAGAGGGTATACTCTAAATGGAGCAATATACTCCAGCAGACTGTAAGGTTGTAGGTCTCAATGTTGTCAGATCACGTTCTTTTTCGAGAAAAGCAGTAACTTGGATTTTTTTATGAAATGGCCTAATCTTAAAATATTGGCTCACAATTATCTCAGTGCTGTGCATATAAGGCATGGGTGCAGGTGGCCCACGGTTTGCCAGTGTGCAACCTCCACAAAGTGTTCAGTGAGTGATAGGAAAACAACCCCATTTCACAGATATGGAAGCCAAGGCTCAGAAAGGTGAAATGATGTCTCCAGGATGCATGGCTGCATTATTTTGGAGCCAGGGCTCTCACACAGGTCTTTTGACTTCTAGATTGGCACCCTTTGGCCAAACCACTGGAATCCTTCTAGAACCTCAGAGTCTCGATGTTAAGCTGCCTGGAGCTAACTGGAAGTCCTGTGGGAGCTCAGAGACTGGAGATACAGCGCTCTTTGCTTCTCTCCTTTCCTGCAGTGCTTGAACGTAGCAGTGGCTTAAGATCATGCCCAGAACCTCACCCAAGGTGCCTGCATGTAACATTTGCAACCCAACGGTGGCTCAAGTCAGGAGGCATTGGAGTGGGGTGGGTGGTGGTGATTTGGAGCTTCCAGGCACCAGAATTGTCTCAGGGGCTCTCCTCACTCCAAGCCTTCCAGTTTGCCCACTTTCCTTGAGCTCAGAGACAATAAGTGTCTTTTAGCTGCAAGACGTCTTTTAAAAAGTTTACAGGTCAAAATAATCCTCAATAAAAAATAATTATAAAATATGATCTCCTTTGTGGTTAAATACTTGAGCTTTAGGAAATATTAAGCTAAAAATGGATGGTGTTATTTTTATTAGAGATTAGAAAATGAAAATTTACCATCATTATTATTAGAAAGATATAAAGCATTTCTGCCTCTAATTGAGATTTCAAATGCCCTCCCCCAATCTCAAATGCACCTCAAAACCCAGCTGCATCCCATACAAGCTGTGACTTTAGACAAATAGCTTCACTCTTGGAAGCTTCTGTTTCCCTATGGGATATAATGAGGTTGTGCCCGTGGGCCATCCTCCCCTTTGGGGAGACTGATGGATGTACCTGTACTGCCTTCTTTTTTTTTTTTTTTAAAGATTTTATTTATTCATTCATGAGAGACACAGAGAGAGGCAGAGACATAGGCAGAGGGAGAAGCAGGTTTCCTGTGGGGAGCCTGCTGTGGGACTTGATCCCAGACCTAGGATCAGGCCCTGAACCAAAGAAAGACACTTAACCACTGAGCCACCCAGGTGTCCCCCTGTACTGCCTTCTAATATCTCCCACTTGGGTCCCAATTTTCAACCTTCATTTCCTTCTCTTTAAATTCTAGTGCAAACCAGCTCAGCCCTCCCGTCAGCATCCTGGGCTCTTACAGTCTCCCTGCCCATCAGGAAGTCCACTCTGCTCTTTCTCAGAACCTTGTTAGGGGTGGCTGGGATGTGTGTCATTGGCAAATCGCTTCTGGAAACAAGTTTCCCACTTTGGCAGGAGATGGAGCAGAGTCTATCCTGCTGAGGGACCAGCACAGCTTATCAGCCTTAGTCCCAACTCTGTGCTCTCTACTGGGGTTTTCATAATTTCTTTTCCCTCAATTGCTTCCTCTCAAAGGTATTTGCATTTAAACAAGACTTTGCTCCCCTGCTGATTATTTTCCCCCTCTTTGATTCTATTGCAAAGCAACCAGAGTTGCCCGCCTGTTGGTGTCTGGATGGGCTCCATGGCAACAGCTGGGAGTTGAATGGTGTGAACCTCACCTCTTTCCCTTTGCAGTTATGGTTGGCAGAGTAGGCACACTTAGGAGAAATTTCAAGGAAGTGAAAACGGAACTATTTGTCACTTCTGGGTCTCCTGGGCCTGCTTTGAAAACCTCTGGTTGGATTGCAATGGATAAGATTTCTCAGAGAGGAGGAACCCTCCTGGGTGATGTTTTTAAAGGCAAAAGCACATGTTACCGTCTAGGGAGAACGGTGCAAGGAGCAGAAGAACAAGGCTCCAGGTGTCTTTCCTGACTCTGATCTGGGGCATGACCTTGAACAGACTGGTGATCTCTAGTTAACTTGGGTGCTTTGTACACTGCTGGGTGAGTGAGGAGCCTCTTGGCCTGAACTTCAGTTCCCTGTGTCCTGGGGGGCTTCACTCACCTTGACTCTAGCAGAGGGGTTCATCATAATAAACATAGAAGCTCTGGTGTCAGGCAAAGCTGAGTCCAAAACCCAGCTGCATCCCATACAAGGCTGTGACTTTAGACAAATAGCTTCACTCTTGGAAGCCTCCATTTCCCTATGGGATATAATGAGGTTGTGCTCAATGTGCGCAGAAGCCATAAATGTGCTTCTAAGGTTTGGTTTAGTTCTCACAAATACGCTCCACGTATTTGGGAAGAACATGTACTTTATAGTGTCTAGTCCAAAGAAAATGAGGACGTACAAGGAACAAACTGGAACTAAATTATGAGCCTGGAGACAACCTATGGATTGAAGCTGAGCACCTCTCAAATTGGTCAGCAGGTCCATGAACTAGAAAACAAAATTCCTTGTATTATAAGCTATTAAGTTGGAGTAATAGTTTGTTATGCAGCATTATTGTGGCCATAGCTGGCTAATACAGGGAAGTCACAAGAGTGAGGATTAAATGGTAATTATGTATATGTTACCTGGATGACGGCACCTCTGTGTGTCATTACTTTGTTCAGTCTGCACCAGCCCCAGGGTAGACTTTATCAATTCTCCCTACCCTGCCTTCCCACTCCCACCCAAATCTAGTCCATGACCTCAAGAAACAACATAAATTTTATTAACATCTGCTCATCACTATTTATCTGCTCCCAAACTCTGTGCTCTCTCTGACACCCTCCTCATCACCTTTTATTTTCCAGATAGTTTAGCCTGACTCCCTCCATCTTGTATCCTATGACCATCACTTCATGCTGCAAGCAAGACTTTGGTTATCAGGATCTATCCTTTTAGATGGTGTGGCAGGTACTATGATTGCTCTGCCTCTATCTCCTTGGCACTCATTGGTCCCAAACTGCTACTACCTCTTGTGCTTCTTCATGTGGCATTGTCCCCCAGAAATCTTCTTGGTAGACCCTTCTTGCTGGTTCTTGGAACACCTGTACTCATTTATATGTGTTTTATTTGTAGCCCCTGGTCTGGCCTTAACAGTGATAATAACCCATAACTTCTAAGGAGCATTTTAGAGTTTATAAAATGATTTAATATTCACTTAATCACCAGTCATTCACTGAACCATCATTTCTTAAGTGCTTGCTATATGCCAGGCATTACCCCAAATGCTGGGAAAATAGTAGGGATAAAGATTGGCGAAGCCCATGCCCTCGTGGGACTTATGTTCTGGAGTGAGAGATCCACACAACTTAACATTAATTAATTACTATTCTTTTTTTTTAAGATTTTATTTATTTATTTGGCAGAGAGAGACAGAGAGACAGAGAGCAAACATGTAGGCAGAGTGGTAGGCAGAGGGTGAGGGAGAAGTGGGCTCCCCACTGAGCAGACTAGAACTTGAAACTGTTTGGAAGTTACTCAGACCTCACTAAACTAAGCATCAGAAGACTGAGGAATTTAGGAATCCAGATGATCACCCCATCCCACCACACCCCCCATACTCCATGTTGGGAGGATAAGTGCCACTGATGCCCTCCCCACCCACCTGCTCAGTGTTACCAGCCAATACACCCAGCAGGAGAAAGGCAACCCTCACAGTCCTTCCCTAACAGAGCCAGCTAGGTACCTGGAGCAACAGACGTTGCCTGGCCCTCTGTGGCAGTCTAAGATGCCAGCTGCCACCTGGCAGCCTTTGGATATGCCGTGATTCAGGGAAGTGCCATTGCTAACTCAATCATACCTTCCTGCTGCATGTGGCAGCTCAGTACCACTGCATGAACACTGAGGGAGGACTTTGCCTTCCAGATGCACTGACATTGATGGGCTGGGGCTGGGCAGGCTGGTTCCTGCATGTAGCCTAATAGGCAAGTCTCCCCACAACTTGGGTTCTGAGCTCAGGATTCCATAGATATAACTTTTCTGAATTTGTCACTAGGCAAAATTAGCCAATGGTGCCTGCTGTCCAAAGTTTCCCTTTTTGGGGAAATGGAGGCATAGACCAGGCAATGGCTTGTTTATAGTCCTTGCAAGTGTGAGCTCTGGCAAGAGCCTAGAGATCCTTCTAAGTCTTGGCCTTCAACCAAGTGTTGAGTATCTGCTATGAGCCAGGCATTGTGCTAAGAGCTGATAAGCTCACTTCTACTGAGGAAGAGAGAAACATGATCAGTTATGAGCATTATATGTGATAGGAATATGTGTGGGTCACCTCCAGGGGGACCCCAAAGTAGGGAATCAACACTTCTTCATTGATGAAGAGGGCAGGCAGGGTGTGTGGGATCTTGAGGGTCTAATAAAAGGTAAAGTTTAAGCTTTCTTCTGCTCTTTCCAGTAAGATTTATTTGAGTTTTCCATGTGCCAAAACTCAATAAAATATTTTAAATAAAAATATTCATTTATTTACTTTCTAGTTCAGATTTGTTTAAGTTTGAACATTTAATCACAAAGGAAGGAAATGTTATCACTAAGGTTGGTGAATTTTAGCAGGTACTTAAACCTCTCCCTCAATCTCTTTTTCTTTAAAGATTTTATTTATTTATGTGAGAGGGAGAGAGAGAGAGAGCACAAGTGGAGTGAGGGATAGAAGGAGAAGCAGATTTCCCACTGGGCAGGGAGCCCAATAGGGGGCTTGAACCCATGATCCTGGATCATGACCTGATCCCTGAACCACACAAGTACCCTCCTTCAATCTCTTCTAAGTTTGCTCAGGAAGACTGAATGAGTTAAAATACATAAAGCACTTAGAATAGGGTCCTGCATTCTGATATAATTCTTGCTTTCCATCCCAGAGGACACCATTAGGTGGAAATTGGGTATGAATGAGAGATTGTAGCAATTCAGACACCTGCAATTTCCAAATCCTGTCCCTGAGAGCTGCAGGAGCCCCATCCAGCTTCAGTGAGCTGGGGTCTGGATGAAGCCTACACCATGGCTAATCTGCAGTGCTGCTGTGAGGATCACTGTGGGATATCTTTCTGGTGTATGACATGATGCTTATTGTTTCTCAAAAGACAACCATGTGGCCTGTGGGTTTCTCATTGTTTGCTATAGGCCAACACTTGTCTTGTTTGCTAAAACACACATAGAATTAAACCCTCAAAAAGTCCACATTGCAAAGTATTGCTATTGGGAGGCAGGACACATGTTTAGGGAAATCAGAGGATGGTAATGATCCATCTTAGTCATTTTCAAAGCCCACTGAGCTATGTCTGCATTTGGACAGGTTCTGCACAGGAATGCCATCCTAAGTGGGTCTTTGGTCTTTGGGTTTGTTGGCATCACATGGGATGCAAATCACATGGCACTGGCAAAGACCAAGTCAGTCAGCTCAGCTCTGAGTGGAAGTTTGGATTTCAGAGCAGTATATGGAAGTTTAGAGCCAAAATCTCACTCCCAAGAGGCGTTAGAGGGTTAAAGACCCACCAAGAAACATCTAGGGGTGGGAGGACCAACAGCCAGCTGATCCCAGGTATTGGAAGTGGCCACTACAAGCTAATAGGAGAAATAAGTAGCATTTGTTTGGTGCCCAGGATATAGAACATCTCCAAATTCTCATGGCCTGGAGGAAGCAGGAGGAAGTCAGTATCTGGAATAGGCCAAGGCAAAAATGAGTTCAAAATTCAGTTTTGGTGCCTGTTGGAGCACAGTAGAGTCTGAAGCTGCTCTGTCTCCCTGCCTTCAGGAATGTCTTTGTACCCCTTTCTTCTCAGGATCTTGTCCTTCAGAAAAGTCTACCTTTCTATGGCTACCCTTCAAAATCCTGCTTGGGACTTACTCATTGATGCATGTCTCTGTTGCAAAGCCTTCAACAACTTCCCAGTGCATACAGACGTCTGAATCCCAAGCTCAGCACTCATTGGTGCTTACCCTAATATGGCCCCTGTGTCACACTACTTCCTTTATTCCTTTATTAATCACAACATGCATACTCACCACAAATAAATCTGTATTTACCACCTCATGGGCTTTGCCAACAGTGTTTCTTCTGCCTGAATCTTTCTCTGTTCTTCCCTTGTCCTAACCTTGTCATTCATCTGACAAAATTTTATTGGACCAGTGTGTTTACTATGTGCTGTTTGAAATGACCATAGTGGCAGATTATAGGAAAGGCCACAGATTCTTGCCTTCTTTCAATACATACCCCCTTGTTGCATAACTTTGAGTACCCTCCCGTGGTGACGCTGGCCTGGTGATACGTTTTGGCCCATGGGATGTTAGCAAATGCAGAGGCCTAAAAAAACATTTGAACTCTTTTTGTTTCACTTGGAGACCTTCTGCCACCCTGAGAATGAGCCTGGACTAGTCTCTTAGATGCTGAGAAACCTTGAAAAACAAGGGTGATGGCTCAGCTGAGACCAATCAGCCCCAGTGACCCCCACATCTGTTCACAGATGCATGAATAAACCCAAATTGCCAACCACAGAATCTAGTGCTAAATAAGTAGTGGTTGTTTTAAGTTACGCTTTCTGGATGGATTCTTAAGCGCAATGGTACCTAATGTAGCTATTAATTGTTCTTGTCAATCTAATATCTCTTACCCCTTCTGTTGGTAAGAGCAACCTGATTTTACATTGATAAATGATGCCCCCTGTCATGTTCAGTCTATACTATATGCTTCTGGTGAAACTAATCCACCTGCTCTTTTGATTCCAGGGAGGGTCAGTGTATTTCTGGCCGTGCAAATGGGCACACGGCTCAAATGATCCAATAAGACTCAGATCTGGGATTTTTGTTGAAATTCTTGGAACAATAATTCTCTTTTCCCAGCAGGGTAGCTAAGTTAGGAGAATGTCATCTCAAGCGCTCACACAGAAGCTCATACAGCTCACACAGGAGAGAGAACTGAGAGACAGAATGAGTCTCACGGGCATTACTTGTGCCTCTGGATCAGCCTGGGCCTACAGTTCCATTTCTCCCTGGGTTTTTCAGTTACACAAGGAAAAAAAAAATCTTCTGTTTCTGTGTGTGTGTGTGTTTTTTTTTTTAAGATTTTATTAATTTATTCATGAGAGACACAGAGACAGAGAGGCAGAGACACAGGTGTTAGGTTTTTTCCAAATGAACGGCGGAGAAATAAAAACAAAAAAACAAAAAAACCTGCAGAGCCAGGCAGTAGGTTCGAGAGTGCTTTAATGGGGAGCCTCCTGAGCAAGGTTCCGTGACCCGGAGAGGTGGCCCGAGTCAGGGAAGTCACGCCTGCCCAGGGTTGGGGAGTGTGGGGGTTTTAAGCCTTATTGGTTCCAGGTCTGCATCCAGGTGTAGGCAGGGAACACCATGTCCCTAGGTGATTGGCTGGGGGTGGGGATAGTACAGACGATGGGGGGGTGGTCCCTGGCTGGAAAGTCCCCGATGGAAAGTTTTGGTTTCCCATCTAGGCTTTGATTTACTGGAGATGAAGTGGTGGTCATGGCTGCTTTGACGGGAAGATCAGCCATTTTGACCCAATTTGAGATGTCTGCCATTTTGGGTGCCCCTGTCTCTCAGCCAGCCCAACAACAGGCAGAGGGAGAAGCAGGCTCCACGCAAGGAGCCCGACGCTGGACTCCATCCCGGATCTCCAGGATCACGCCCCAGGCCGCAGGCGGCGCTAGACCGCTGGGCCACCAGGGCTGCCCTGTTTCCCTTTAAGCCAGTATGAATGGGATCTCTGTCACTTACATCCAAAAGTCTCTGACCTATATACTGCTCCAAATGCTACCTTCTCAAAGAAACTTTGCCTTCTCTCCCAGCAAGAATGGAGGGTCCTACAGATTTTTGCATACCGTCAAGAACACTAATTTCACTTTTTTTTAAGAACACTGATTTCAAATCAGAGAGACCTGTCCTCAGATCCTGGATTTGCCATTTGCCATTTGCTAATGGTAGGTATGAGGCAAGACACTTAATATCTCCAAGTCTGGATCAAATGGCTACTTTAATATTGTACACCTCACAGAATTATTGTGAAGAGTGAATGAAACTGTATAAATCAGTTGGTGCATGTTTAACAATTGCTGTTATTTTTAAAGAAAGATGTTTTATTATTCCATACTCCCCTGATGTCAAGAACGATGGCTTAATGAGCCCTTTATACCTTATTTGTCACGTCTTATTTTTCTTTCTTTCCTCATCCCATTGTATAGGCTTTAAATATAGTAGATGCACATATTTACATATATAGGTTCTTTGGGCAAGATGATAAGGAATCTGTCCTTTTGTCTAAACAACATTGTGATTTCCTTCCTGGTCATCCAATCAGTCCAAGTCGGGAAAATGGCTGGTTTTGAGAAAGTGTCAGGTTAGGGGATCGATCCCTGGGTGGCTCGGCAGTTTAGCGCCTGCCTTCGGCCAGGTGTGCTCCTGGAGTCCCCGGATTGAGTCCCACATCGGGCCCCTTGCATGGAGCCTGCTTCTCCCTCTGCCTATGTCTCTGCCTGTCTCTCTGTGTCTATCATGAATAGATAAATAAAATCTTTTTTTAAAAAAAGTGTCAGGTTAGAGTCTCAGTTACCTAGCATAATTATTTGGTCTTCTCTTTTGGAACCCCATAGGAACATGAAGTATTATCTTTGCTAGTAGTGTAGCTTGGTTCCAGAGCAGTAGCCTGATAAAGTACATGGCGTGTGCCAGGTACTATGCTAAGTAATTTACATATATGATAGTGGGAAAAATGTGGCCACTTGTCAGCAGTGTGATTATAACAGACATAGGTTTTTGTTGCCTACCAGTATCCTTTCCTCCCTCTCTTGATGCTGCAGGTCAAATTTTATCAAGGAATCCTCCCTGTACTGTGATATTGGAGGGGCAGGATCTCCTCAAGCTCCAGCTGTGGGCTCTTGAATCAGGCCTGGCCAACTAGGGTGCTCCATCACTCTGACTACAGTGCTTGATTTGGAAATAGCATGTGACCCGTGCCAGGTCAATGGGTGTCAGTTCTGGGACTTTTGCTGGAACTCTTAAGGAAGAGAAGTTCTCTCTGTTCTGGAATGGCTAGACTAGAAGGATGAGGCAGGGAGGAGTTTGTGACCACCATTTTGCAAACAAGAAGAAAAGCCTGTCTAGGGGTGATGATGATAATACAAAAGAAAGCCAAGGCAAGAGGTAGATATCTTTAAGCCTTTCTATCTTGCTGAACTGGAAGACCAACTTATGTCTGGACTTTTTAGTCACTTGAGCCAATATTTTCCCTTTTTAACTTAAGCCAGTCAGATTGTGTTTCTGTTACTGAAATAGTCCTAAACAACCTCTCTCAGCTTCAGGTTCATCTTTTGCTAAATGGGGTTTAATAATATCTCTCCCACATATTTAAAGTGTCTAGCACAGTGCTGGCACATACTGGGAGCTCCACAACTGGTAATAATCCTTCTTTCTCTGAACTCTGGGAGTGAGGGTGGCCATCCCCCTTTCTTTCAAGGCAGTAGCTCCTCTTCTGTTGGCCAGCTGGCTGGAAATTGTCCAGAAGGCCAAAGAGGGGCAAGCAGTCTTTTTTTCCTTGATGCAAATAGCATCATTTTGTCCGGGCGGATGGAGAAGCTCAGTGGAATGTATATTTGTCCCTGGGCTCTGGTTTCTGATTGCCACCCGGGATGTAGCCAGCAGGCAGCCTGCTGTATTCTATGCACCACAGACAGATGATAAACCTTTGATTTTTGCTCTTCTCTGCTTCTTAGGAATAATGGGTCCATAATGAATTACATTCCCAAGAATAGCTGTAATTGTAACAATGCCACCGAGAGGGAGCTGGCAAATCAGCCAGTCCCGTGAAATGTGCCTACTTTGTTCCAATCACTCTCTTTGGAATGGGTACCAACTTTGTTTTTTCCATCCCAAACTTTTAATAAGCAGTGGGCTTTCTGTGGGAATAGAGAATGAAAGCCATACATCTGGGAGGTTTTATTCTTGGTTTGCTTGCTTTATTCCCTTGTCTCTAGAATTTTCCTTGGGATTTGATCTCAGAAGAAAGATTTCTGAACCCCTTCTTCTCATTTTACCTTAGCTGTCATCTGGCATTATGTCAAGGAATTAATACCTCCCTGATAGTTGAAGATGAGGAATCATTTGTATGCTGTCCAAGGTGCTGATAAATGATATTATTATGGAAATCTCAGCGGAGACATCTTGGCCCAGCTCAAAGACTGCACTATTGACAATCAGAGAGATGGGTGGTTGAGTGGGGGAGGGGGCCACAAAGTTTGGCAAAAGGGGAGGTCCCTGGCCACCCTGAGTCATGTCCTGTCAGCATGTCTTCTTGGAAGTACATTGTCATCTTGGCTGTCTTTGAGAGCCTGGAATTTACACAGAACCATATGATGAGCAGTCAAGAGTCAGGATGGTAAATATGACTCCCTGACATTCAACTGACATTGTAGGTAAACATAAGAAGAATCAGTATTAATTATATTTACTAGCTACAAAAAATTCCATAGTTGCTATGTGCCAGCACAGCACAAGGTACTCGGTATCCATTTTCTCATTTTTAAAAAATATTTTATTTATTTGAGAGAGAGAGAGAGAGAGAGAGCATGAGCCAGGGGGAGGGCCAGAGGGAAAAAGAGAGGCAGACTCCCTGAGGAGGAGCTCAACATGAGGCTCAGTCCCAGGACTCTGACCTGAGTTTGAAGGTAGATGCTTAACTGACTGAACCACCCAGGCATCCCCATTTCCTCATATTTTTTTTAAAAAGTTTTTTTATTTTTAGGTAATCTCTACACTCAATGTGGGGCTCTAACTCACAACCCCAAGATTGAGAGTCATATGTTCCTCTGACTGAGCCAGCCATGTTTTCATTTAATTCTTACAACCCAGTAAGTTAGGTACCCTTATTGTCCTTATTCTTTTAGCTAAGAAAACTGGAACTTAAAAGAAAGATGTCTAGACCCATGGCAAAGCTGAGGTTTGGCCCTAAAACCCATCCATTTAACCAACATGTTATATCTAATGAATATGCTTGAGGATGGGTTCTACAAGACCCAGGAAGGCCAGCCTCCAGCTCACTGGATGACTTAGAGCACGTCACTTCTCTTATCCAGGACTTGAGTTCTCCATCTGAGTTAGTGGGTTAGCTTGAAGGTTTCCAATTAAGCAAGTAGCCCTGGCTTAGTGGTAAAATCCCTGTCATTGGATGTAAGCTTGAATCATAGCTAGGGAAGCACCTAGCAGCCAAGTCGAAAGAGGGAATTCACTCATTGGATGGCAATAGGTCCACATTAGCTTTATAGTTTTTTTTTTCCTATTAGAATCTGATGCCAGTATGTTTTGTTTTTTTTTTTACCTATTTTCAAATCCAAAGGGCCAACATTTGTGCTCCCTGCAGCTTAGTCTTCTGATTGCAAGGCAACTCTAGCTGCCTGCTGCAATTTGCTACGGTGACTCAGCAGGAGGTGGAGAGGAGGCACCCATCTGCTCAGTCTTCCTCCTGAAGACCTTGCTTGGCTGAGCACAGGGACACCAGGTGGGAGGGCCTCCAGATAATTGCTCAAAATATATTTGTTGCTGATGCTCCCTTTGTTTGCTTCCGGCACCACATTTCCCCACCCCTAGCAAAGTTCTCACTTCATTGAATGCTGAATGCCCATCAGGGAAACTTGTCACTTTCTTATTTGTGGGAAATGTCTGGCATAGAAGGGCAGGTACCACTTAAAATGTCAAGGCATCAGTGCAACTGGCAGGTAAATTTCTGTGTTAAAATCCACTTTCTGCTTTGGAGCTGGGAAATGATGTAAGATCCTGATTGCAGTTGGACATGAAGACTGCCCTAGTCAGAGAGGAAGAGGTAAAAATCTCAGTAATCCCCCAGTTCTCTGAACAGTTTAAGATTCCAGTGCTGACTCCCTCATCCTCACATTTGCAGTTTTTCAAACAGGCACCCAGTTCCCCTCCCAAGGCCCCTCTATATATTCCCCATTGATCTACTCGTGCTCTGTCATTGCCTATCCTCCATCTCTGCCATGTTCTATTGGAACAATGTCCCAACGTATCTTCCTGCCTCTAACTTCTTTGTATGACAATATGTTCTGAACATAGCTGCTATTTGTTTTTTTTTAATGTAAGTTTTTTATTTATTTATTTGACAGAGAGAACACGAGAGAGAGTGCACAAGTACAAGCAGGGGGAGCTGCAGAGGGAGAGGGAGAAACAGCTCCCCATTGAGCAGGGAGCCCAATGTGGGGCTGGATCCCAGGACCTTGGGATAATGACCCGAGCTGAAGGCAAACCCTTAACCAACTGAGCCATCCCAGGCACCCCTGTGACTGCTATTTGAAGACTATTGAAGGGGAATTCTGAGCAGCAGCTTCCCAGCATACATTTCAATGATTTCTTAAGTAATTACAGAAACTGAACAACACCCCTACCCCCTGGACACCCAAGCTTAACACTTACTGAATGCTTGCTACATGATGCCAGGAACAACACTAGGCACTTTATGTATTAATTTATTCTTCGCAAGAGCCCTCTGAGGTGGGTATTAATAGCCTCATATTACTGATGAGTAAACTGAGGCTGAGAAATTAACCTGCCCAAAAGCTCTCAAATTTTAAGTGCCTGACCCAGATTTAAACCAAAATGATCTGCATTTGTTGTTTCTTTTATTATTACTATGAATAAACTTTATTTTGAAGAGTATTTTTAGGTTTACAGAAAAACTGAGTGAAAAGTATAGAGAGTTCCCATATATCCTCCTATCTCCACCCCTTCCCCAACAAGTTTCTTCTATTACTAACATCCTGTATTAGTGTGGCACATTTGATGAGCCAGTATTGATACAATGATATTAACTACAGTCCACTGTTTACATTAGGGTCCACTCTTGGTGTTGTATGTTCTCTGGGTTTTCACAGATGTATAGGGACATGTTTCCACTACTAGAGTATCAAACAGGATGTTTCAATGCCTGAAAAATCTCCTGTGCTCCACCTATTTCTCCCCTCCACCAACTTTTGATCTCTCTACTGTCTCCAACGTTAGACCCAACTGTCTACAGAACCTCAAGTAGTTTCTGGCTTATTCCACTCCTTGGAAGAATAATGCAGGGCAGGATTCAACAAAGTCGGACCCCATTAGCACCACCATTGGTAGGAAGAAGCTTCTTCCACTTATTTCAGCCTGGTTCTTATTGGGCTTTTGAGGGCCTAAAGACTCTTCATCTGTTTGTCTGGATCCACAGATTTGGCAGGTGGCTGGGTGTGGAGAGGTGGGACTGAGAAGCATCGTCAATAGTCACAGAATTCAACAGAGGAAGCAGGTGATGGGTGGGCTGAGGTAGCAAAGGGCTGTTGGGTCAGAGCCTCACTTGGGCTGCAATAAGGCAGCCCATGCTTAGTGCACCTGCCTTTGGCAAACAACCCTGTAGAGTGTCTCCCCTCAACCAAATAGGTAGTGCAGCATTTCTGAAACTTTAATATGCATATGGATTTCCTGGGCATCTTGTTAAAGTGCAGATTCTAATTCAGTAGGACCGGGGTGAGGCCTAATATTCTGCACTTCTATCAAGGTAGAATGCTGATAGCAACAAGGATGTAGGAAGCAGGAAATGAATTTATCTTGGGTGCATTGCCTGTTTTATCATTGGGCTTGCTGCCTAATTTCCTTAAAAGCTCTGATTGTTTTTTATGCTTCAAAGAAATACTTGCACCTGGCTGAGTTCAATTCTAAATTCTACCACTAAATAGGGACATTTTCAACCTGCAATGTGCTCAGATGAAGGCACCTGGGATGGAAAATGAGGCCAATTATTCAATAACCAATTTCGTCTTTCAATAAATATCTGCTGAGCTCCTACCGTGTGGCAGACACTGTTCTCTTGGGACTCCCAGTCTAGCAGCTGAAAGAACCAAAACTAAGCAAACAATCAAAATGATCTTAAGTTGTGTTAAGTGCATGGAAGGATATTCAAAAAGGGTTAAGCTGGAGACTAACCAGAGGAGAGGGAGTATTTTAGAATAAATGGGTGTGTTATTTCCCTACTGCTGCTGTAATAAATCAGTACAAACTTAGTGGATGCAAACAACACAAATGTTTCTCTTATAGTTATGGAGGTCAAGAAGCTCAAAATCAGTCTTGCTGAGCTAAGGTCGAGATGTTTTAGGGCAACTTTCCTTCTGGAGGTTCTAGGAGATAACCAGTTTTCTTGCCTTTGCCAGCTTCTGAAGATCACCCACATTCCTTAGCTCATGACCCCCTCCTTGAATCACACCAATCTCTGTGTCTGTTGTCACATCTCCTCTATGACTCTGGCGCTACCACCTCCTTCTCATAAAGACCACTGCAATTACATCAGGCCCACCAGGATAGTCTATCTCCAGATCCTTAATAACAGCTTCAAAGTCCCTTTTGCCATATGAGGCACCATATTCAGGGGCTCCAGGGATTGGGATGTAGACATCTTTGGGTGGGTGGGAGTAGATATTATTCGGCCTGTCTAAGGAAGTAATATTTAAGCTAAAGACTCAACACAAGTCAGACATGAGGAAAGGAGAATGGGCTTTCTCAGTAGGGGAAGCAGCAAAGGCAAAAAGCTTGAGAGGGAGAGAGCTTTTCAAACCCAAGCCCTGGAGGGAACCCCAGTGTGGTGGAGCACAGGGGGCAGACAAAATGGGGTGCAGCAGATGGAAGGTCAGGTGTGTGGGCCCTGTGGGCTGTGATGAGGACTTTGGAGTTTACCCTGTGTGTTATTAGCAGCCATTGGAAAGCTGAATCATGTTCCTGACATATTCTGATTTGTGTCTGAAGGAACACCTGCTATTCAGCTCCAGCTTATACTTGCCATGTGGAAATACGCACAAGGCCTGGTGTGGCCAGGTCTCCTGACTTCTCAGGCTAAAAAATGGAAGTCGGGTTATTTTAAATGTCAAACTCCTGATTTTAAGTTACTAACAACACATTGGAAAATTTAAAAGCACACACATACACAAGTAAGGTTTGGCCAAGAGCTGCCAGGCCACCATCTCTGAAGCACCTACTTGCTGCATGACCTGGGGTGAATGATGGAAACTTCTGGGCTTCAGATTCCTGGTCTGTATGACGGAGAGAATAATGGTGGGTCCTGCAGAAGGTTGTTGGAAGGATTTGGTCTGTTAATGAGAGAATCCGTAGAAAATACTTAGCACAGTGCCTAGAATCATTCGGTATCCATGTATGTATGTTTTTTAATTTGAAGGGATTAGATGAAGGTTTGAAATAGATGACCTTTAAAATTGCTTTTGGCTCTGAGATTCTAAGATGATAAAAGATTCCTGATTAATCAGACCATATATTTAATAGCAGGATACCTGAGTTGTCTTCCCTTGCTTGGATTTAATTCCCTTACCCAGTATGAATCATACAGAATGCATGTTTGGTAAGGTGACAACAGGCTCCAAGACAACTATGCTGGAAGTCTGAAACCACTGTGGTAAGGAACAAGGCTTCCTGTTGCTGACTCCGCACAACATTAAGGAATTAGAGTCCTACTCAGAACTTTGAGATTAACACCTCTGGAGCTCCTGAAGATTCCACACTGTGGTTTCTTCCTTCTGTCTACCTAGGGGGAGTAAAATATGGGGAGGGGATGGGTGTATACAGTTCATGGCTTCTAGGTAGGTGAGCCTGAAGATTAAAGGCTTTTGCTCTGGAGGGCCTCCTCCCAGCGCCATGCTAGGTACTTCCCCACCCCGCAGGACCCTACTTAGAAAAGCCCAGAATAGAGTCAGGGCAAGCCTGAGCCAGGCAAAGCTCCAGGGATTTGTGGTTGTCACCAGGATCTGGAGGATGCAGTTTATCAACAAGAGCAATGCTTGCAAATCACAATGACATATAAGCTGCATTTCTTGGAACTTCTTGGAATATCATCTGAGGACACTTGGCATCCATACACACTCACGTGCCCATAGAACTTTGATTTCTTTATTAAGCTTCAGAAGCAGCTTGGAGCTAGGAAGATAAAAAGCCATCTCTGGTTACCAGCATATCTCTCTCTAACTGAACATATCCAACAGGAGTCTGAGGTGACTGTGGTGGGCTGGGGGGTCCCCAGTTCTCTGGATTGCAACTTTTCAGGATTTCTAGGGTGAGTAAAATGCTCCAGCTCTGCAACTTTCCAAGAATGTATAAGGAACTGCCCAGCAGTGTACAAACAGAAGGCATGGAGTCAGATGTTCCTCGTGCCTTGGGCTGGCATTATTTGCCTCAGCCTGGTGCTCAAGGCTCTCTGTTATGGTTTTTGTTAGCAAGTCACTAGACTGACTCAGGCTAGCTCAGGCCGAAAGGGGGCCTAGTGCAAGGCTGTGGGGCTGACAGAAGCAAAAGAAAGGCTGAGCCTTGGACAGGGCCAGCAGAACTAGCTCCAGGATCCAGGACAGAGAAAACTCACTACTTGGGGGCTCCATCTGGGGAGTTGGTGCCATGGTTTTCAGCTTCTGTGTCATTCTGCTCAGGATTCAAAAGGCTGAAAGATTCTGATGGTTTGGATTAGCTATCTCCTGGCCAGTATGTTGTCTACCAGACGATGTGCTATGGGGAAGCAGATTTACCCAAAGAAATATTGATGTACTGCTACCCATCCCCTACCCTCATCTCCGAAGAAAGGAAGACAGCAGGTAGGTGGAAACAGCAGTTATCCATCACAAAGGCCCTGCATAAAGAGGTTCCAGCCACCCCTGCTGACCCATTCCCTATGACTCCCAACACAAACTGTCTTTCTGCTTCACCATATTCCCCATTTCTTCTAGTTTATGCCCTGCTTACTCTGGGATGCTCTTCCTGCCTGTTTCTACATGTTCTATGCCTACATCATGCAAGGTTGATCTCTTCTTGGTTTCTGCCTGCTGTGCATCAGGGTTTGGGTTGGATTATACATGGGTTAGGGAATAGGCTCCATTAGGGAAAGGGAGAACTCATGAAGCTGGGGCTTCCATACACCCCAGAAAGGAGCCTGGTAACCTTACACTGAAGGTCTGACCTCACTGGCCCCTGGACTGCTCCCATTTATGGGGCAAAAGTGAAAAAACAACCCTGATAGCGGAACACACAGGTTACCTGGAGTCATTAGTCTAGATTTAGGGTGCCAACCACTTACAGCTGCTCTATACTTGAGTGTGAGGTGCATAGAAAGTTAGAGTCTTCCTTTTTGGATCAAGGAATCCATCAGTCCTATGGAAAGATAAGTTTGGGTACAGTCCCTCTGACTGGGTCACTTGAGAGGGATCCTGGTCCTAGCTAGATAGTTACCAGGCAGCCACATACGCAACTCCAATGCCACTCCTTTTATAGTTCTTCCACCTGTTCTAACCCCCAAACCCCACAAACTAGTTATCTCTCGTTTCTCTGAACTCTTTGATGGGGCTGCTTTGAGAATTTGTCCTCTTTTTCCTGTTTCTATCTTTGCTCATCTCGGCCCAGGCTCAGACCCTTGATATTAGAGGTCTACATTCCTGCCTCCTCTACTAGACCAGCATCTCTTTAAGAATATCTTCTATATGTCTCTTATCTTTGCATTCCTCTCACTATTTGGAAGCTTGGCTCAAATAGGCCCTTCATACAACATAGGATTGACAAAAGAACAAATTGCAGATTCAGCTGCAAGATGGGAGTCTACTTAGAGGTGAAATAAGGATAGATCATGAAAGTAGATCCCTAGAAACCCAAGGAGATTGCACAGAAGGCCACAGTACCAGGAAGGGACTAATGGAGGAGAAGCCTTTTATGATATGGGGTGGAGGTGGTAGAGACGGTGTTAAAAACACTGATTCCTGGGGCACCTAGGTGGCTCAGTCAATTGGATGTCTGCCTTTGACTTGGATCATGGTCCTGAAATCTTGGGGTTGAGCCCTGCATGGGGCTGCCTGCTCAGTGGTGAGCCTGAATCTTCCTCTTCCTCTGTCTACCGCTCCCTCTGCTTGTGTTCTCTCTCTCTCAGTCAAATAAATGGAAAAATCTTAAAATAAGATAAATAAACATTTAAAAAAACTAATTGATTCCCTCAACATATACTCTTGAGCACCTACTACACATCAGGCCCTGAGCAAAGCCTTTGAATTGACCAGTGAATAAGGCATTTAGAGTCCCATCCTGATAGAGGGAACTGGATATTCTTTATTTTCCTCTAAACTCAAGGAATGAATTTCCTTTGCTTCACTAAATCCTTAATATTTTGAGATAAATTGGGCTCTCCAGATTTACTGGTGCATGACATTGAATCAGAGGGAAAACTGTACCAAAACTCCCTATCTTTCTTAAGAATTAAAAAAAAAAAATCCCCACATGTTCTCATGGTTACATGGAAGTTGAGTCAAGATTTACCCTTCTCAAGCCCCTTATTATGCCAGAGACACAACAGGGGGTGGCATTGTTTTGACAAACTTAAAAGGCTTCAAAACCCAAATGGCTTAAATGTATCATGCTGTTTGTATGAGCTGTCACTCAGAAATTTCTCCAACTATTGATCCAGCAAGAGTAAGGACAGATCAATGGTGCAGTAGCGAGATATTTGGCTTTCAAGTTCATGCTTGTCTTACTCACTAGCTCTGGCCTTGGAGAGGGATGGGGGAGAGAGGACATTGGTTTATTCTGAGACCCTTAACTTAATCACAAGGAATAAACCTTAGAGATTACAAAGCCCAGGGCTCACATTCTATAGATATTACAGATGAGGAACCATATTAATAACTTCCCTAATCACATCACTGGTTCTGTTCCCTTCTCATCTCCACCTTATTCACCCACTGGCATTAAGGAGCCCCAAAGGAGGGGAAGCTGCTTTCCTTACCTGGTCACTGACATATATCAGGGAAAACTGCAGGTTACATATATGTCAGAACAGCTCGGTCAGTTTAGGAATATTGGTTCCTGGTTGACAAATGCATATCTAGGTCACAGCTGTGTGAATGAGACCAAGAACTACAGTTGATTTAAAAAACTAGATTTATTCCTCATGTCTCAGACCCAGGACCTACTTGTCTGGAACAGCTTTCTCTGTCCTACTCAGCCAGAATTTGGCATTTCCTGCCCACACTAACTCCATGCATACTTCTGGAAAAGTACCCCATGTGTACTTCTGAAACAATTGTAGTTATTTAGTCCATCTCTTTGTTTTCAAAGAGACTATCTTTCTTTTTTTTAAGATTTTATTTATTTATTTATCACACACTCACACACACGCACACACATACACAAAGGCAGAGACACAGGCAGAGGGAGAAGCAGGCTTCTCACAGGGAACCCGATATAGGACATGATCCCGGCACCTAAGGATCATGCCCTGAGCTAAAGGCAGATGCTCAACCACTGAGCCACCCAGGCATCCCTTAAAGAAACTGTCTTACTGTTTTCTGTGTCCTCAGCACCTTGGAAGCACTTAGTAAATGTGCTGTGAGCTAAGGAACAAACACCAATGATTACGTGTATTCCATATTAGAGCAGCAGTTATGAGAGAAAAAGAAGTATCAGGGGTCAGGTGGAGGCCAGAAGGAAAGAGGGCCATAGAAAAGGGAACACAAAAGAGGAGCAGACTGGAAGAGAGAGAGAGGTGGAAGGTAACGCTGCAGGAAGGAGTCACCAACTTAGAAGGAGCTCAGTGGCTCTGAGTATGATTCCAGGAAAACATTGATCAGCCCCTGCCATTCCCTGGAGCCTATTGCTGCAAGTAGATTCCTGTTATCGCTTCTCTCTGAAGTGCTAATTAGAAGATTAGCCATCGTTCAGAGCTCTTTAGCCACTCTTTATCTTCCACAGCCTCAATCTGAAGGGGAGGACTTGAGGGGAACTAATTTTCTGTACTGATGCCCAAAAGCCAGAATACTACAAGAGCTGGATGAAACCAGATTTGGCTCCTTGAGCTGGCTTTCATAGGGGTTTTCTTTGTTTCTCTGGTTGAAAAGCAAGGCTTCTGCATCTATCTACTCTGATCATCCACAGAACTGGATTTCATTCTCTCTGCTCAACTACATCTGTCACAAAAAGAGAGCAAGAGTGAGAGAAAGGCAGAGGATAAGAAAGGGAGTTTTGGGGTTCACATCTTCCATTTATTGGACTCTTACCTCATGCCAGGCACTGTACTTGGCAAATTACATGCATTGTCTTGCTTAATCCTCACCTTTGAGGTAAGTGTTTTCATTATTCCCATTCACAGGTGAGAGAACTGGAGCTGAGAATATATGACTGGCCCCAGGTTGGATACCTGGATTCCCACTAGAGCCCATATTTGAGATCAGGATTGGTCTGACTCCAAAAGCTACTCCCTTCACCATGATGGTGCTAAACTACCACCCATGGGGAGGCACAAACTCACTAGTGTATCCTGCACAGTGATGATGGTGATGATATATAGTAGCTAAATGGTTAGTACTGAGAATTGATTTTGTGCTCAGCACTATACTTAAGTGGTTTACACACATTGTTGTATTGACAACCTCCCAACAACACAGAGAGGTTGTCTTTGGGATTTATTTGTAGGTGAGAAACTAAGGCACAAAGAGTCTCAACCAAGGGACTCCTCCAAGATTGCCTATGAAGTCGTGTGGTAGCAGAGCTCAAAACAGAGACAAAGTCTGACTCTAAAGATGATTAGCATCATCTAATCAGACTGCTATGGCTCTGAGGATTTCTTCAGAGGCTGGAGTTCACTCTGATTCACAGAAACTTCCTGGAGTAAGGGATCTATAGGGAAAGAGATCCTTTGGGTAGGTAAGTCATTTATTGTCTGCTTTTGATAGTTGCAGTGGGGTCAGTGACTTTTAAGGGGGCTCCTTCAAGGTCACAGAGCTTGGATGTTCAGGAATGTGTTTACATCATCTCAAGTTCCCCTAAGACGGATGTGTGACTAAGAGTTGTCTGCTCCATCTCCCTGTGCTCTCTAGGACTTTCTCCATTTCATTCTCCCACCTGGTGCCCAATGTCCTTTTGATGTCATGGGGTCTTGGGCCCCTTAATATCCAGCCCTGGCTTCCTTTTTTGAATCCCCTTCTCTCACTAGAATTTATTTCTCTGTGTCCCTCCTGCCCCTGTCAGGTGGCTAAAGTCAATTTGATCATACTCATTTGCACTAAAGCATTAATGGCTTATTATAGCAATCCTTCCGGGTAAGTGCTGCATTCTAAAATACCCCATCTAAATCCTGGGTGAATGCTGTACATGGCAGCACAGTGGCAGGCAGGCTGAGAGGCATTTTGGTGAGGTATTTTTCCTAATTAGGCAAAGCACTTTGCCTACACATGAAGGCAAATCTTCCCAGAATTTACCAGTTCAGAGATGTCTTTTCCAATAGAGCTTTTAGTTGCCTTAATCTGCAAAATGGGGATGGGGATTTTTGCCTGGGAGGAAGGGTTTGGGTCTGCTGCTCTCTTATAGTATTCAGGTCAGTCTAATTCCAGAAATCAAATCTGGGGAGGCAGAGGCTGTCAGGCAGCCAGAAAAATTAATGAGAAAATTGGAGTAAACACAATGTGTATTTTGTCAACTGAAGTTGGAAGAAGGTGACTGGGTGCTAGTCTGCAAAATCGGGCTCTCCGGGGCGTATGTACTCAGTGTATGTGCCTATTTGGAGATGCTGTGTGCTCTGAGCTAATGAATTCAAAGGCACGAATGAGGGCTTAGAAAAGAATGCCTATACCTGGATAGCTTCTGGAGAACCTTTCATTTACTTGAATCACGTCTTAGATCTGCCCTCTGTGATCAAACTAATGAGGAGTAGCACACACAATAAAGCCCCTCGGTGTGGGATAAAAAAGCCATCATGCTCAATAGGAATGGCAAGAGAGGAAAAGCAATAAGTGATTGAAGAGCTCCTGTGATTCACCGCCTGGCACAAGCTTTACAAAGCAGGGCTTCTTCTTTTCTCTGCATTGGGGGATGCAAACATCAGGAAGGAGAGAAAGTTGCCCTTTGATTGAGTCCTTTGTAATAAGGAGATCTTTTATAAAAGACGTACACAGGAAGAACTGCCATTTTCTGACAATCCATTTGCTTTAATTGATCAAATATTTTTATTCCTGATTCATTCCTTTGAGGAAAAATTTGCTTGGCAGAAAACAGGTACAAGATGGGTGATGGAGACCTAATCCATGAGTCTGGTGCTCCAAAACTGAGAGCTGAACATGAGGAACACGTGTGGGTTAGGGTAAGAGGGCACAGATTGTCCTAATGACTACAGGGGCTTTGGTGACTTGGAAGGTGGATTAAAAGGGCATGAAATACCTTTTAATCTTCATTATCTAGGAACTACAGCATAGTGCAAGA
Source organism: Canis aureus (assembly GCF_053574225.1). Classification (NCBI taxonomy): domain Eukaryota; kingdom Metazoa; phylum Chordata; class Mammalia; order Carnivora; family Canidae; genus Canis; species Canis aureus. The sequence continues at coordinate 57,427,222 of NC_135614.1, forward strand.
TTGCATATGCAATGCCCGCCGGGGAGAATGAGCAATGTAAGTAAATTGGGCTGTGTGTAGGAAAGTCAACAGGAGAAGCCTGAAGCAAACAGTATTTACTCTTAGTGTCTAGGATTAATAGGAATTGGCTGGGACTGTGGTGAACTGCAAAGCAATCAGGCTATCAGGGATCAACCTCTAGAGAGTAGTTCAAAGCACAGTCTTTTAAATCAGGAAAAACTTGGATTAGAATTCCAGTTTCTCTGGGGTGCCTGCATGGCTCAGTTTGTTGAACGTCTGACTCTTGATTTTGGCTCAGGTCATGATCTCAGAGTTTATGAGATTGAGCCCTACCTTGGGCTCTATGCTGGGTGTGGAGCTTGAGATTCTCTCTCACCCTCTCCTTCTGCCTCTCTTCCATGTGCTCTCCTGAACCTCTTAAAAAAAAAAGAATCTAATTCTCCTTCTTCTTGGTTTTGTGAGCATGGACAAATTATTTAACCTCATAAAGTGAAAATAAGTTAAAAAGCAGCATGACAATCCCTCTGTCAGTTTATGCTAAGATATGGTGTTACAATAAACATCCACTGTGATGAGTTCAATCATGTCCTCCAGAATTCATATGTTTAAGTCCTAACCCTCAATACCTCAGAATGTAACCTTATTTGGAAGTAGGAACATTACATATATAGTTAAGATGAGGTCCTTAGGGTAGGTCCTAATTAAATATGATGGGTGTCCAAATTAAAAGGGGGTAAATTTGGACACAGACATGCACACTTGAAAGATGCCAAGTGAAGAAGATGAGGGCAGAGACCAGGGTGGTGCTTCTTCAAGCTGAGGAATGCCAAAGATTGGTAGCAAATCACCAGAATCTAGCAAAGAAGCACGGAACAGATTCTTCTCCACAGCATTCAAGAAGGAACCAAGTCATGCTAACATCCTGACATCTTGATCTTGGACTCTAACCTCCAGAGCCATGAAACAATACATTTTTGGTATAAGCCGCCCATTTTGCATAGTTGGTTACAGCAGCCCTAATGAATGAATACATGCATGGAATTCTGATGGCTTAAAACAACAAGTTATGTCTTGCATAGGCTTCATGACCATTTTGGATTGGCAAGAGGCTCTGCTCTTAAACTTTCAGGTACCTAGGCAGATGGAGTGGCCACCATCTCAACCTGAAGCTTTAGGGCTCACCTTGCAGGGGAAGAGGACATAGAGAATGGCATGCCAGCCCCTAAATACACTGCTCACATTTCCAATCAAGTCATATGACTCTGCATAACATTGAGGGGGAAGGGAAGTCTAATTGTACTGTGAACCTGAGAAGGGAAGAGAACTAGATGATGGGCACAGTCATGTCTATCACAATTATTTAAGAAAATCTGCACAGAAAGGCAACATCCCCAATAGTCAAAATACAGACAGGGCCCAGATCAGATGTCCAACAGATGAATGGATAAAGAAGATGTGGTGTCTACATATACGATGGAGTATTACTCAGCTATCAAAAAGAATGAAATATTGCCTTTTATAATGACATGGATGGAACAAGAGGCTATTACGCCAAGCGAAATAAGTCAGAGAAAGACAAATACCATATGATTTCACTCATATGTGGAATTTAAGAAACAAAACAGGTGAACGAAGGGGAAGGGAAAGAAATATGAAAAAAGATAAAAACAGAGAGGCAAATCATAAGAGTCTCTTTTTTTAAAAAAGATTTTATTTATTTTAGAGAGAGAGAGAGACAGCACGAGCAGGAGGGGCAGAGAGGGAGAAAGAATCTTTTTAAATATCTTTTTTTGTTAGATTTATTTATTTATTTATGATAGACATAGAGAGAGAGAGAGGCAGAGACACAGGAGGAGGGAGAAGCAGGCTCCATGCAGGAGCCTGACGTGGGACTCAATCCTAGGTCTCCAGGATCAGGCCCTGGGCTGTAGGCGGCGCTAAACCGCTGTGCCACTGGGGCTGCCCAGGAGAAAGAATCTTAAACCGACTCCATGCTGAGTGTGGAGTCCAATTCAGGGCTCAATGCCAGGACCCTGAGATCAGGACCTGAGCTGAAGCCAAGAGTTGGATGCTTCACTGATTGTGCCACCCAGGCTCATAGTAGCTCTAGGAAACAAACTGAGGGTTGCTGGAGGGGAGGTGGGTGGTGAGATGGGTAATTGGATGATGGATATTAAGGAGGGCACTTGATATAATGAGCATTAGGTGTTATATGCAACTGATGAAGCACTAAATTCTACCTCTGAAACTAATAACTCAGTATATATTAATTAAACTGGATTTAAATAAAAAATTTAAAAAAGCATTAAAAAAAAAGAAACTCTGCATAGAAAAAAATGATTGGGTAGAAACTTCCTGAAAAGCACTTGCTGATGTTAGGGTGCTTGGATTACTCTACTTTTCTAAATTTGCTAAAAATTTCCACAAGGGGCATGTATTACTTTAATAAGCTCTGGTCATTCATTGGCTTTCAGGCACTTCCAGAGCTCTGAAAGCCAGCAGAGCACATCCGGCAGCCCAAGGGTAGGCCTCTGGAGAAAGTCACGGGTGCAAGCCATTGCAACTGGTCTGGGGATCACAGAAATGGTAAAAGGGATGTGAGGGGCCATGGGTGGACTGTGCTTGCTATTACGGCTGGCAGCTCCCTGAAGATGGAGGTTCTGGTCTGTCAGACAACTTGGGCTTCCCAGACTGTATACAGACAACATGGCTCTTCACCCGCTCCCTGCTGGCACTAGTAGGAGGGACCCAGTGGTTTTTGAAGATGCCTCCTTCAGCTGTCATTGGGAAGGACTGGCGGATGGTTTCAAATCTATGGGGATGGCTGGGGGAAATGTGCATCATATTGACTGTGTAGGACACAAGGTGAGGAATGGACACAACTGTGTTGTTGAGTGGGTTTGGTGCCCTTACACAGATTGACATGAGGGGAAGCTCCTCTTGATTTCTTTTGCTATCATTTCTCTGGAACCCAGCCTGCCTGCTTCTCTCTTTCTCTCTCCCATTCCCCTGCTAAGTGCTAGATGGCAAAAAGGCAGAGTCTTCCTGAGGCCTGTATGACAGGAAGCCCAGGAGTAAGACTTGCAGGGTTGGACCTGGGTTCAAATCCTGACTCTGTAACCCACTAGCTGAGTAAAAACCTCCAGGAAGCTCAGGTTCCTTACATATAAAATAGGGAACAACACCTATACTGACTAGGATCATATTGAAGCTGGGGGGGACTGTAATTTTTTTGAGTCCTAATTTCTTTGTCCACACACTGGATTATAATAGAATGAATGATACGAGATGCTGATGCTGATGATGCTTGCCTCTCAGGATTGGTGTGGGGGTTACAGTGGACTGTAAACAGGCTGCGGTGCTGGCCCGGTCCTGGCTGCCCTGCATCCTTCAAGTCTTCTTAGAGTTAAGAAGAATGGTCTTTCCACTAGTGTCACTACTGGTCAGGTGATTTTTCATTCAGGCTTGAAGCCCATTTGAAGTGCTATACTGTTTGTTTTCTAATAAAAACCCTTCTCTTTTCCTTCAGGTCCTGGGGAGCTTATGATCACAAATGTCTCTGGATAAACAGACTTGTGGTTCTCTGGAGGGAGAGAAACCCCCTCAGGCCCAGCCTCCTGGGCCCAGGGTGGGGGAAAAGGGATAACAATGGACGAGGAAATGTCTAGGACCTTCTCTTTCTCCTGGTAAATGATCTGGACCAACCTGGACCTGTTCAGTTTCTGGGCCAGAAGCACAAATTGAATCCTGTGCCACATGCACTTGTCTCCTCACCTTTTCCTGCAGGAATCTAGATGGGGATTAATAGGCTCACTCTAAGAGCAAAAGATGCAGGAGTGCCATCGAGGCCTTCGTGTTTACAGCGTTTGAAAGGATGGATCTAATTTAAGTCTAATTTAATCTTGGCTGTGTGAAAGTACGGTAAATTCCAAGCCAGGAAGAATAAACTGGGATGCCATAGAACGTTAGGGATAATTTAATTCAACTCCCTCACTGAGTAGATAAGGAACCGAAGGCCCCAGGGTGGAGAGGAGGGGGTCCTGAGGTGTCCACAGCCACATAGCAAGCTGCTGCTGGCTGGAACCCTGGGCAAGGCTACCTGGGTCCCGGGCCAGTGCTCTGGGCTCTGTCCTTCATTTCTGTGCCATTGTCATGATTTTTGTCATATTTACACACCAGCTGCACCTTTATTAACATGGTTTCTTTAATAACTGAATTGACTCTATTTTTTATTTCTAAACAAATTTATTTTGAAAGGAAACTGCTATAAAGGGAGAGTGAGGATCGTTGGCCACAAATAGAAGGCAACCATAAAAATACATGCTATGAAACGAAGCAATACAGTTAAATTTTAGCAAGGTATGTGAAGAGACCACCCATTCTTTCTGTTAAAAGGGAGATTCATAATGTTAATGAGAATTTAAAAGGGAATAGCTTTCTTACCATAGGAGAGAGTGTTTTAAAATGTGCTTGTGGGCCACGTAATATTGTCTCTCATATCATGAGTGTCTCAGTTGATCAGGAAAGAAAAATAGGTGTGAAAGTTTATAAAGAGGCCTGATACCCTGCTGTGTTCGAGTCCTACCTGTGCCATTACCAGCTATGCAGCTCAAGCAAGTTACTTAACCTCCTTCTGCCTCAGTTTGCTCACTCATGAAATGGGAATAATAGTGTGTGTGGACTGTGGGATTGTTGCAAGCATTAAATTAGATAATATGTACAAGGTCCTTAGAACAGGGCATAGGGCAAGTGCACAATAGTATTAGGCTTTGTTTTTTTTTAAAAGATTTTATTTATTTATTAGAGACACGGGGGTGGGGGGTGCGGCGCAGAGACACAGGCAGAGGGAGAAGCAGGCTCCCTCTCCCTGCATGACCCCGATGTGGGACTTGATCCTAGGACTCCAGGATCATGCCCTGAGACGAAAGCAGATGCTCAACTGCTGACCCACCCATGGATCCCAGTATCAGGTATTAATGTAATTTATACCAGTATAACTGAAATGGTATTTAAAGCAGGATTGTAAACTTTATTTGAAGGATCACAAAGAAAATATTTTAGCTTTTGTGGTCTCTGTGGCCTCTGCAACCACTCATCTTTGCCCTACTATCGAGACAGTGGCCATAGGCAGCACATAAACAAATGGGCACGGCTGTGCATAAAACTCTGCGTACAAAAATAGGCAGGAGACCAGACCAGATTTGGCCTGCAGGCTTTAGCCTGTGCTAGAGGCTTACAGGTATGGGAAGCAAAAACAGGCCAAATGGTTTGTGGACTATTTTGAATAGAATATGTACCCATGTGAGGTAGCATCACATCTCATTTCTTAGCTCAAATCCCAAACTGGAAGTCACTCTTACACACCTCATATTTAGGTTCTATATTTATTACCTACCATCGTCTTAAACATTCCCCAAATGGCCATGGGACTGAGCAGTTCTCTTTTTTTTTAATTTTTTTTTTAAATTTATGATAGTCACAGAGAGAGAGAGAGAGAGAGAGAGGCAGAGACATAGGCAGAGGGAGAAGCAGGCTCCATGCACCAGGAGCCCGACGTGGGATTCGATCCCGGGTCTCCAGGATCGCGCCCTGGGCCAAAGGCAGGCGCCAAACTGCTGCGCCACCCAGGGATCCCCAGACTGAGCAGTTCTTGAACTGGAAGTGGAGCCAAAGTTAAAAGCCCTGGGCTTGGGAGTCAGAATGACTTGGGTTTGCCAATCACCCTGCAAGGCGATCATTTTCTTTCTCCACTTGACATTGCGGCTCAGGGGGGTGGAGTAATTTGCCCAGTATCACGCAGCCAACCAATGGACATCAGTTCCACAGACTTGAAATGTGGTTCTAATCTAGGAACCCCAGGGCCAGCCATGGGTCATCCTGACATCTTCTAATCTCCAAGGTAAAGGAGGGGAAGGCATGAGAAGGATTTATATTGAGTTAGATGTAAGGCTGATGGCTTGGGGCACTTGAGACCCAAGGAGGAAGGAGAGCCTGGTCCTCCAAGACTGCAAGAGAAGGTGGGAAGTGCCCAGGGCTGACCTGCTCTGTCTTTCACTGGTGAACCCTCGCCGTGTAGCTGGGCAGGGCTTCCCACCTCTCTGTGCCTTCCCACCTCTCTGTGCCCCAGTGTAATAAGAAGCAGCGTTTATTGAGTTCAGACACAGGGCACAGTGTTTTCTAATATCTTCATCTCATTTTCTCCTTACAACAACCCTGAGATTTTTATTCCTGTGGCACTGATGAGTTACATGAGGCTCAAAAAGCTCATTTGAATTGCCCAGGGTCACAGAGCTAGGAGTCACGCTGCTGGGATTTGAATGTTCCTCTGTCTGGTTGCAAATTTTTTCAGTGCAACATACTCCTTGAAGGAGTCCATAAATGAGGAGTATGCACATGGGTGTTCTATAATCCTAGAAACAGAGCTAACCCACATTATACTGTCTATGCACTTGGCACAGAGCAAGACCATTCCTTCCAAAGAACCCTATGAATGGGGGGCTAATGGTATCCTCTTTCAGCACATTTGGAAACTGATGCTCATAGACCTTAAGTAACTTGTCCAAAGTCACTCAGCTACTAAGAAACAGGCTGTGGTTTGAATCCAGGTCAAACTCACTCCCAAGCCCATGCTCTTAATAGAGTTTATTGTTTAGCCCAGAACACTTTTTTTTTTTTAAAGTAGTCTCCACAACCAGCATGGAGTCCAACACGGGGTTTGAATTCACAACCCTAAGATCAAGACCAGAGCTGAGATCAAGAGTCTGGTGTTTAACGGACTCTGCCACCCAGGTGCCCCTGGCCCAGAACATTTTGAGAATTAAAGTTACAGGTAATGCCAGGACAGAGACAGAAACAGGGATGTGTGGTCATCCCAGCTCTTGACACTTGGATTCTCGCCATCTCTCAGGACCACCATGAATCATCACGACATGAAGAATCTACTGCAGCTGGCAGCACCATCATTTTTATTAACAATTAATGCTTATATTGATCTTAGGAAGCATTTTAGGGAAGGGGCAAAGTCCTGTGGAAGTGAGGCATTTGGGATTGGGTACTTGAGATTTTTTAGGAAGGGGTGAGTTCAATTGCCTCTGGAGTCACAAAAAGAAGTAGTCAATGCGCAGGTGGCACCAACCCCCCACTGTCCTTCACTTTCTGACTCCAGGCACTGGATGAGGAGAGATGGATTAAAAGAGCAGTCCAAGGAAATGGAGATAAATGACTTCAGATTTGGTATGATAAGAAGACCACGGAATTTCTTAGATCCAGAAAAGAGACCAGAGCATTATCAGGCTATTACTTGAAACCATATGTACCTCTAACTCAAGGCTATAATCATGTGGGGGCAAAGCCGGGGAGAATTATCTGCCTCAGAATTCCCAAAATTCTAACCATAAGGGCCTTATCCCTTTAGGCAAAAGTTTCATTCCTCTAGGACACCAATTTTAAAAATGAACAACCACAGAACTATTTGAGTTCGTTATCAGTTATAAACACAGCACCTCAGATTTCCTTCTGAATTTGACAGCTGCCTGGGATGGAGGAAAGGTAAGTTGTGATGGAGAAATGGGCAGAGGGGAAGCTTCAGGACATGGGTTTAGCATGGGGTTCCTGGCAGCCAGGAGGCAGTGAAAAAGGCTTTGGGGGTCTAAGGGCTGAGGAGAAGACAGCACCAGGAGGGTAAAGGCCACCTCTCCTGCCTTGGCCATGCTAAGTTCCAGGGCAACCACCTTGCAGAGAATGGTGGGGTCATGGGATTCAAAGTGGTACAAGGCAAAGAGTCTGGAGAGCCAGGACCCCGGAGTGCTGAGGCAGCTCTGCTAAAGTGAGACTCCAGGCAAGTTAATCGCCCTGTGACGCCTCATCTACCAAGCATGAAGCTTTGCTGAAAATGAAATAATCTCTGAGGTTTTTTTCAGCTCTCATCCCAGATGAGGTTCTAGGCTGCGTCACGAAGTGAATCTTGCTGTGCCCAAGTCGGTGGCTTAGAGCTAAAAGGCTCTTGACTGGAGTACAGGTGTGGCCTCCCCTCCACAATGTCCCTTTTCACCTTCATTCTCCTGGTGACCAAGGCGGCTTCTCATCTCTCCTAGTCCCATCTCTTCTTTTTGATCTCTGGAGAGAGGGCAGGAAAGAAGGGCCAGCAAGAGCAGGGTGGGCAAAGGCTTCTGGTGGGTTCCACCTTCCAGGGAGATCAGGAATTGCCTAAGAGAGAACTGAGGAAAATAGGTGAGATCACTGACTACCAACTGCAGCAAAGACAAAATCTTATCTAGAGATGGCCCAGGGATTGACCACAACGTCTAAGAGGACGCATTGGGTAATGTCAACTAAGATTTAGCTTCTTGATGCTTTAGGTTTTTGTCATCTTTAATGAGGAATCGGGTGGACTATTAATATTAAATGGACATCTCCTCTGACAGGATCTGGCTCGGTGCTTTATGTATTATCTCATTTAGTGCTCACAACAACAGGGAAATAGTATCTTCATTTTACAATAGCTTAGAGAGGAGAAATCATTTGCCCAAGTTTATACAGCTCAGAGGTAGAAGAGCTGGGATGCATACCAGGTCTGTGTGACCCTACAGTCCCAGGCTGGGCCCCTACATTGTGCTACCATTTTATAAAGGAGTCAGATATCACTATCCCTCTAGCTTACTCAACAGGTTTTGGTGCAGGAGGAGGGGGAAGGGGAGAGGATGCCTGGGTCCCAATCTCATTTATTAGCCTGTTACTTAAGGCAAGTTGCTTAACCTCTCTGAGTCTTAGCTTCCTTACCTGTGCCAGGAGGGATTAGAATAGCCCTAATCTCAGAGATGTGTTGTGAGGATGAAATGAACTTTCAAGTATGAAATGGGCTCATAGGCCCATAGCGAAGGCTCCATCCTTTTTAGGCATTATTATAATTCATGTTATTCTTAAATAGTATGCAAATCAAACTGTGGCTTCCCTGACGTCTACAGCTGGGTGGGTGGGTGGGGGGGAGGGTCTTCTGATAAATCCCCGCTGGTGTTATGTGCCCTTTGTGAAAGCTAAGAAGTTGCTCCCACCATCATCAGACAACCCCACTGACGTGTGGCTGGTTCATGAGGAGCTTTCACAGGATTTCATCAGCATGACTCACCTGTGAGGTACGTGCTAACCACTCTCTGCAACTAAGAGAAGTCCTCACGGTTGAAGGTGTTTTTGGTTTGGTTTTGTTTTGAATTCCCAAGCCCAGAGCTTTAATCTACGGTGTCATAGAGAATTAAAATGGCTTCTCTTTGGAGCCTTTGGGTGTCTGTATGTGCATGTGGACAGATAGACGGCTACAGTACTGAGGAAAGGGGAGAGAGTGGGCCTTGGAACATGCCAGACTGAGAAAGGGATGTATTCAAGCTAAGCGCTTCATCTAGCCCCACGGGAACTCTTGGAAATTTGGTTTTTGGACTTAAACTCCAAGTGGTTATGACTAATCCTACCAGACTAATTCCTACCCTGGGCTGTGTCTACTTGCCCCAGGCCAACTCCTACCCCTCAGTACTTCACTAGGAGCTGGTGACTATCAACCCTCATTGGGGACTTGTGGAAATGCACCCACCCTGATATGTTCCCTTCCAAAAGCTTCCTGAGTATGGGTTGCAGCTGATCTCCGGGAGCTGCTTGGCTTGGTGTTGGCCATGTGGCTTTAGGAGATAATAACGTTGCTCCCACCCAGCTGGGCCTGCTTGGCCACCCTGGTGCCTGTCTGCTGTTTCCACTCAGGACTGTATTAGGAGGGCCGGCAGCAGGAGGAAGGGCAGCAGCGAGCCTTCCTGTCCTTTCTGCGACCCAACGGCGGCCCCTTGTGCCCATCAACAGAACTACAGGCACTTTTGTCTGATTTCCCACTAAGTTTCTGGGTTGTTTTTTTTTTTTTTTTAGTCTTTTTGTTTGTATTTATTGAGACCTACTGTGTGCCAGCCATGGTTCTAGACACCGTGAACACACAAGCAGACAAAACAAAACCCTTTCACTTATTACACTTTAATGCACCTGCTGGGGAGGCAGAAAATATACATTCATGTATGTGCACATAGATGCTGGATGCTCAGAACTGTAGAAGAATTCAGCAGGGAAGAGGGGTTGTTGGGTCATGAGGGGAAGAAGGGCAACACTTTTCAATCAGGTGGTCAGAAAAGCCTCACTAATGAGGTGATCTCTAAGAAGGAATTGAGAGTGATGGGGAGGAGCATCCAGCTAGGTAAAAGGGCAGGAATGAAAGTTCTTGGAGGGGTACCCACATTTGTTTCAGGGACAAGGAGGCCAGTTGAGAGAAGAGCAGCAGGAGATGCTGAGAAGCTTTGGGGTCAGATGGCAGAAGGCAATGGGTCCCCAGCCTAGCTTCAGTGTCACCTGTGAGCTTGTTTCACATGCAAATCGCCAGGCTCTACCCCAGACCCACTGAGTGGGGAACTGTGTGAGTGGGCTCCAGCAGCACGGGTCTTCACAAGCCCTCCTGCTGAGTCTGCTGCCGCTACAGTCAGAAAACCACTGCTTCAGGGCCTGAGAGGCCCCACTGTTTTGTCAGAGTCAAACACTTTCATTTTTCTTATGAGAAGCTGTTGGTAGTTTGGGGCAGAGGAGTGCCATGATATGATTTTAATAAAAATGTGCTTGTGCCCTAGCCCTACCCCCCAGAGATTCCGATTTAATTAATCTGAGCTATGGGCTGGGCAATGACATTTCTAAAAACTCTCTAGGTAATTCAAAGGTGCAGCCAAGCGTGAGGTCCCTGGCTTCTGGCTTGAGAATAGGGTGAAGGGGGCCAAGGGAGGAAACAGGGAGCTCAGTTGGGAGGCTACTGCTGTAAGGCACGATGACGGCTTGGATTGGAATGACAGCAGTGGAGGTGATGAAAAGTGGTCAGATCCTGGATGTACTCTGAAGGTAGTCCTATCAGGATTTTTGATGAGTTCTATGCAGGGTGTAAGAGAAAGTTGTTGGAATGATGTGGTTTCCATTTGATACAGTGGGGAAGACTGTGGGAGGGATAGGTTTCCTTAAGCAGGGGAATCAGGAGTTTGATTTTGAACGTGTTAAGTTTGAGAAATCTGTTCGAGAGCCAAATGGAGATGCTGAATAGGCTCCAGGGAGATGGCCAGCCTGGACATCCAAGTTGTGAGCTGTCAGTGATAGATGATGTTGAAAAGCCAAATGGTGGGATATTTAGGGAGGGAGTGTAGATTAAAAAAAAAAAGAGAAGGCTGAGGAAGCCGTAGGGGCACTTCAATGTAGGAAGAAAAGAAGTAGGAAGAGAACCAAGAGCCAGTGGTGTCCCAGGAACCCAAGTGAGAATGTATTTCAAGAAAGAGAGAATGATCAATGATCATAAACTACTGACCCATCACACAGCATGAAGATTGAGAATTGGCTGCCAGACTTAATAGCATCTAGGTCATGGGGACCACAGTGACTGGGAACAATGTCAGTGGAGGGGCTGGGAGAGGGTCAAAGCCTATCTGCAGAATAGGAGAAGAGCAGCTGGAGACACAGAGGATAAATAAGTCTTTTCCAGGATTTTGCTGTAAAGGGAGGGTGTTGGAGGAGAACAGGGTCAAGAAAGGCCCTCCCCCAACCCTTTTTAAAAGATTTTAAATTTTAAAATCTCTCATGAGAGACACAGAGACAGAGGCAGAGACATAGGCAGAGGGAGAAGCAGGCTCCCTGCAGGGAACCCGATGTGGGACTTGATCCTAGGACCCTGGGGTCACCCCCTGAGCTGAAGGCAGATGCTCAACCACTGAACCACCCAGGCGCCCCCCACCCCCTTTTTAATATGAGAAATAACAACATATTTCTACCTTTGTTAGGAAAGATCTTCCAGCACAGGGAGAAATTAATAGATATTTTAATAACAACAAACATTTATTAAGCACATTTTTATGCTCCTGGCACTGTGTTTAATGTTGTACATGAATTATTTTCCTTTCAACATTTCCTCCTCTCCACAATTCTAGAGAAAGTTCTATTATTATCCCCAATTTATAGACAACAGAGCTTGAGTGCTGAGAAATGAACTAATGTTCCCAAAGACACAGCCAGTGTGATGGGAGAGCAGAGGTTCCATCCTGGAGTCACCTTCAGAGCTAGAGCCTTTGGCCCCTGCTCTGAAGCCTAGCTGTCAGGCTCCCTGCATGTGGGACACCCTTCTAAATGCTTGGGGTTTTGGTGCTCATCTAGAAGAAATGAAATGACTCAAAACTGTCCCAAAGAAACCAACTGTCAATTAAAAGTCATCATGACGACAGCACTATTATAAGATTTCCCAGTTATAACTGAGAGAAACTTCTGGATATCTTATTCTTTACTCTGTCACCCCAGCACAGTGTTGCTGTTGTACAGAAGTGTTTACTGCCTGGAACATCCTGGGTGTTCAATGTAGCTGTGCTCATCCTGTTGTACCTATCTACAAGGCACAGTCTCCTTGATTCTATTAAACATGCTCCCTTCTTTTGCTAGCAGCCTTGATATTCAGCTCTACTCCCTGCCTCTTCTTCATGGAGGGCCCCTCTCTGCACGATCTCTGCAGGCTGCGTGACCAGCTCAGTGTCTGCTAATGGGCACTGCTATAACAGTCTATATCCTTGGTAGAAGCAAAAGGAAATAGCTGAATAGTCTCCCCCCCGCCACTACCACCCCCTGCAAACTTTATGTCCACCTGGACTTTTAGAATGTGACCTTATTTGGAAATACGCCTTTGCAGGTATAATGGCAAAGTTATAGATAAGTCATACTGGATTGAGGGGCGAGGGGTGGCTCTACTCCAATGACTGTTGTCCTTATAAAAGAAAACAGAGATACGGACAGACCCTCAGGGACAATGCCATGTGACTATGGAGTCAGAGATTGGAGTGATACAGCTACAAGTCCAGGAGCACCAAGGATTTCTGGCAAGACCAGAAGTCTAGAACAGGTGAAGGAGGATTGTCTCTAGAGCCTCAAGAGTATGGCCCTGCTGACAGCTCGATTTCAGACTTCTAACTTCCAGAACCGTGAGGGAATAAATTCCTATTATCTTAAACCACCACATTTGGAGTAATTTGTTCTGGCAGCCCAAGAAAACTAATACAGTACCCACTAGTCAGAACGTGGTAGTACACTTGTGAGGTAATGTAGGTTAGGCAGCTTACTTTAAAGATGTTAAAGGTAAAGTCCAAGAAGGGCAAGAGGTTTGTCCAAGATCACATGGCCTCTTATCTGTTTGGTTCACATTGTACCCCTGCAACCTGGAACCCCACCTTGTACCTAACAGGATGCAAATGTTTATTTGTTGAATGAATGAATGAATCCTTGGCTCAGGGTTGCTTCAAATCCTGTTTCATGACTTGCCAAATTTGAAACCAACACTGCTTTTTCTAAATTGGCAATTCCTTTTCTCCCAGTGTTCAGATTAACACCTACCAGTGATGGATTGATTTTTGCCATTGAAAATGTTAAGGCTTCTTGGAGAACTAGCCAGAGAAAATTTCTAATATTGAGGCATAATGCTTTGTATTTTTTCCTTTACTACCTTAAAAGGACTTTCCTGTCCCACCAGACATTCCTTTTAAACAAAGGGCTGAGTATCCTGAAAACAACGCCACCTAAAGTGTACTAATATTGTGTCAACCCACTGACTTTAGTTACATGTAGCCTCAGGTCTTGGGGATAAATTCTTGACTGGTTGTTCGCAAGGATAAAGGCAATATGATTGATAGCCACCATCTATCAGGTAACTATGGGGTTTCAGAGAATTGTTAAGGACTTTGCTATGTTATCACCTATCTTCACAATAAAGATTAATGATACCTTTCAAGGTATTGATTGTACCTATGTTGTCCAGTAAGATAGCCACTCTATGGAAGGAGGTCTTTTGGAGATCTGACATTAGCAGTGACAAGCTTATGGCTTTGTGAACATGTATGAGGATGCTATGCTGGGTTTTAAAACTTTTAAGAACTTATTTTACAGGTAGAGTCCCTCAAGTGTGCAAAGATATATGTCCAGAGATATTTGTTACAGAAATGTTTGTAAGAGGAAAAGATTGGAAACATCTAAAATGCCCATCAACAAGAGTTGGTTAAACGGTACATGCCATTAATAGAATGCCAGAAAGCCACTCAAAATAATGAGGCAGATCTATCGATATTCCTACGGGAAAATGTCCAAGATATAGGGTCTAAATAGTTGCATTTGTGTATGGTTCCCTTTGGAAAAAATAAATACAATGATATAAGATACATATAGGAAGTAAGGTAGAAAAAAGAGTATAATATTATTTGTGTAAACTGAAGACAATTATGTAGAATATACATAGAAAAGAAGGGACAAAAAAAAAAAGAAGGGACAAAGGAGGAACATTTCTGGAAGAATGTATATAAAATACTGCTACTGGATAGGGAGGGTAACCAGGAAGTGGGGTGTGGGAAACAAAAGATTTTTTTAAATCTAAAAACCTTCTATACTGTTCATATTTTAAAATAATAGGCATGTATTTAATTTATCATTTAAAACCCAGTTATTTAAAAATAATAAGAAAAATAGAGGGTACATGACTTGTTATTGACACCCTTGGGGGCTGTAAAGAGAGCAGAAAGAAATCATGCCGGCATATTTCTGCATGGATGCTCAGAAATTAAGACAACATTGGCTCTTAGCAGAATTTATATTGATACATGCAAGCTCAGGTTAATAACACGCTCAGAATAGATAGACTGGGGATAGCAGCCCTGAACACATGCAAAACAGAGTTGGCCAAGCTGTTAGAGGAAAGATATTCCAGAGCACAAATGTTGGACAGATGGATGGTGCAAGATGCTTCCCAAAATGTTACTAAGTCTCAAAAGAATACAGAAAAATATAACATGTAGCCTGAGTTCTTAATTCATGAGGGGTCTCTTTTTTTCCTGAAGGAAACTTTCACTTCCAATTTTTTCTCCTGTTTTATTGGGCTAGTATGTTAGGCATCAGATATTAAGCTATGGGACTACAGAGTGATCTTAATATTTACTGACTACTTTCTCTATGCCAGCTGTTTTAGCCCTTACAACTACCTAGTGAGGTAGGGTTTTCACAAATAGGTGAAGTGGGGTTCAGAGAAGTAAACTTAAGGTTACTTGGTGAGTAGGTGGGGGAGACCCCTTAGAGCCTCCCGCCTGCTAAACTAGGTGCGTCTCAGTGTTGCTGCAAGTGGAGAGTCCCTTAGGCATCATCTTATTCTGGAGGAGGGGAAATTGAGGTCCAGAGGGGGAAAGACTTTCCCAAGGCGAGGCAGGCCTTTGTTCCTAATGCATGTTCATCTACCTTAACAACCTTCTCCCTAGGCCTTGGCTATACAGCAGATGCTTCAGATAATGTCGAACTGAATCAAACTGGGCTCTTCCATGGACAGTGTTGTAACAGGCTTCCAATAATAAGGTTCCTTTCTGAAACCTGCACTTTCCAAACCTGAATATCCACATCTCAATATTTGTACTATATATGTGACCCTGAACACCACTTGTCAGTTCCATAGTTTGTGGACAATAGATTACTGTGGCACACCTGTTTTAACTTGGCTTGAACTATAAATATGTGTGAAAGCACAAATAGGTTTAGTGGGTACTTCATTTTCTTATAACACACATTTTGAGGTATAATGCTGATCATGTTACTCCTCCTTTTAAAAGCACTTAATGCATTTTTAGAATGAAGACTCAGATTCCTGGCCTAGGCCCAGGGGAGGAGGGGGTCTATAATCTGGCCTCTCTAATCAGCAGGACTATCAGGAGCCATGCTGGTCTTCTTTTGTCTGCTCGAATGCACCTCGGCCCTCACGGTTCACAGCCCCTACACAGGCTTCTCCATCTTCTCTGGAACACTCTTTCCCTGAGCAACTTGTTTGTAAGAATCCGCTTAAAGGCCATTTCTTTGGGGGAAGCCCTTTCCCGAGCACCAGGGGAGGCCTTTGAGATTCTTGTCACACTTGTACTTACTTGTTCACCATGATCTTCCCTAGCAAAGGGGTAGACTGCAGGAAGGCAGTGTCCACAGTTCTCTTGCTTAGCACTCTGGGTATATTCCTCAGCAACCAGCTTGCTAGTGCTAATTACCCTACTTGTTGATTAAATCAATGAGAGAAGAGAGATAAACTCTTGCAATACACTTCAAAGACCTCAGAAAGCAGAAGAGTTCTGTATTTCTGTAATTTCAGAATATAGCACTATTTTATACCCAAATATAATAATATAAGCTTATAATGATGTCTCCAAGTTGGTGACAAAAAAGGCTCTCTTTAGTGTGCTATATAAGAGGAAGTGGCACTGAAATTCATAAAAAAAAACTATTTCCATTAAAATAGTCAAATTGAAAAAAGTCTACATATAATGGGAACATTATCTAAAAAAACAAAACACTTAACAAAATACCTATTGATGCAAGATAAACAAAGTATTACTCTACTTTGAATTAATGTAAGCTCTATTTATGAATTTTTATATTACGAATGGGTACATTTCATTTTCCCCCATCTTATGCAGTCCCCAGGAGATTCACGGGTAATAAAACAAATGAATTTCTTTCTCCATTAGGCTACCATTGCCACTTTCAAATGGCTCCTTGCCCATACACTCTAATATTTTTCTCATAATAAGTGGTGAAGCCTTCAGCCTTCTCATTTATCTTAACCACCTGCTTTTGTGTTTCAGGGGAGACAAGTAATATAATACCTTCAATCTATATCAGGGAAGGAGGTAAGTTGAGGCAAAGATGATAAATGATTTAAGTTCACACAATTATTCAGTATTTACCCATCCATCTTTATCAATGAAGCAACAAATATTTAGTGGCTGCTAACTTGGTGCCAAGCTCTGTTTTAGTTGCTGGAAATATAACAGGAAATTATAAGGTCCCTGTTTTCATGTAACTGATACTCTACCTGAGAGAAATAGCTGATTGACAAGTAAGCAAAGACATACAAAATTAATATCAAATAGTGCGGTAGACTGAATGTTTGTATCCCCTCATATGCATATGTTAAAATGTACCCCCTAGGTGTGGTATTAGAAGGCGTAGCTTTTGGGGAGGTGATTAGATCATGAATGTGAAGCCCACACGAATGGAATTAGTACCCTTATAAGAGCCCCAGAGAGGTCTCGCCCCTTTCTACCTTGTAAGGACACTGCGAGAAGACGACCATCTGTGAGTTAGGAAGCGGGTTCTTGCCGGACACCTAATCTGTTGGCACCTTGATCTCGGACTTCCCAGCCTCCAGAACTGTGAGAAATTGTGTGTTGTTTAATCCACCCAGTCCATGGTATTCCATTCTACAGCCCGAATGGACTAAGGCAGATAGTGACAAATGCTGTGATGATAATAAAAGAGTTATGTAACCCCAACTCTAACCCCAGCCCTGGGTGAACATACTGTGTCGTGGTCGGAGATGTCTCTCTGAAACAGGGACAAATGAGCTGAGATCTGCTCATCAAACAGAAGCCAGTGAAGGGACCACGTGGGGGAAGATAACTATGGGCAGAGGGAACAAGATCAGAGGTTTTGAGGTGGGAGCAAGCTTGATGTGTTTGAGGAACAGCAAGGAAGTCAGGATGAAAAGGTGTAATGATTGAGTTGGAATAGTAGGTGATGGGCTGAAACACACAGGAAGGACCTAACTTCTACAGGACCTGGAGGCCATGGAGAGGAGTTTGGATTTTCTTCTACAGTTTTCTTCCAATGATGGGAAACACTGTAGAATATAAGCAGAGGATGACATGATGTGATTTATTCTTTTGAAAGTTCATTCTGGATGACCTGGGGAGAAGAGTGGAAGCAGGGAGCTCGGAGGGGCCTCAGAGAGCAAAGGCAAGAGGTGATAGTGTCTTGGACTAGGACAGTGTCAATGGAAGTAGAGAGTAGTGAGTGGATTAGATACATTATTTTTTGAACTGAGACAGAATTTGCTGATCTATTGGATGTGAAGAGTTAGGCAAATTGAGTCAAGGATGACACAGGTTTTTGGCTTGAGCAAATGAGTAGATGGTGGTGCCATGTGCTGAGAGAAGATGGTGGGGGTAGAAACTAATGTATTCTTTTGTTATCAGGGCAAGGGATCAAGACTTCTGTTTTGGGTGTATTAATTTTGAGATGCCTTTTAAAGATGCCTGGCCAAGTGGAGATGCCAAGTAGGGAGGTGTTAGATCCGTAAGTCTGGAAGAGAGCATTTAGAGCTGAAAATAGCCATTTGGGAGTCATCAGTATGAGAATGGCATTTAATACTTTGAAAGTGGGTGATGCTGCCAAAGAAGAGAGTGCTGTTGGGGAAGGGACAGTTATATTTCCCAAGCCCTCATCCCTAAGTCCCAAACTGACCAATGGTCATGGTCATATCCTGTAACACAAGACTTTCATTCCTCCTATTGCATTAAAATAAGCAAACATTTACTGTCTCTTCTATATGAAAGGTGTTACCCCAGGGGCTAAAAGATAGGTGACTAATACATGATGCCGTTTCTCAATCTGCTCACTACCTGGCAAGGAAAGAATATAATATAAAAGGAAGGATATGTTAGTGTATTTCTAAGGGAATAGAAATATACTCAAATGATAAACTTGGGGAGACAGATTGGGAACAGATCCCGGAAGGCTAAGAAATTGGATTTGTTTTCTGCGTAGACAATAGGACACCATTGAAGATTCCCGAGTTCCATGATCAGATTAATCCACATCCTTCCTATGCATGACTTCTTCACCCTTTTGTATCTAGTTCAAATCTCACCCCAACCACAAAATATTGCCCATCCTGAGATCAGTGACTTTTCATCTTTAGCTCTTCTGCATTTGTTATCTAGTGCTAATCCATTTAGCACTAGATGATACACTGTCTCTTTCAGGTGGTTTACTGTAGAAACATCTTACCTTTTCCACAGTTCTATAAATTCCTTCTAAATGGGATCCATGCATTATTATTTTTTAAAGATATTATTTATTTATTCATGAGAGACACACAGAGAGAGGCAGAGAGAGAGGCAGGCTCCATGCAGGGAGCCCGAAGTGGGACTCGATCCCAGGACTTCAGGATCATGCCCTGGGCCGAAGGCAGGCGTCAAACCACTGAGCCACCCAGGGATCCCGGGATCCATGTATTAAATCCAATAGTTTCTTGCTCAAGGATAGGAACGTGATAAGTCCTCAAGCAATGCCTCTTGCTTCAAGTGTCACTTTAGGAAATTCTTCTCTGACCTCCGATTAGATGAGGTTTCTTTGTTCTAGGCTTTCATTGAATCATTTTGTAGTACACTTTGCAGTTTTTAATTATATACCCTCTGTGCAACTATTTGAATAGGCTGTACATTCCAAAGAGCAGAGATCACCTCTGATTTTGCTTGTGGTAGCATCCCGAGTTTGTGTGTAACAAACATTTGTTGAGAAACTGAATAGGCATGGCCTTTGGTGCTCAAGGGGCCAGGGGGTTCTAGTGGAGTAGCCTCAGGCATGGTTCACCTGTCTGCTGGCAGTTTCTGAAAGAGCAATGACATCCACACGGCAAAACTACTGCACAGAGGGAGTATCTACTGATGAACTTCCCGTTTGCTTAGGGACAAACTATTTCCCAGGGGGTGGCTTTTCTATCGGAAGGAGGCCCCTCAAAGGCTGATTTATCATCACTTAGGGCACTTGAGTCCTCCTTTTTGCACAGCTGAGCAGGAGGCAAAGCAGAGTTCCCAACTGTCAGGAAGAATAAGCACGCTGGCAGTAGCCGCAGATCTTCCAGGCAGATGGAGCAACATATGTATATTTACATATATATTTCCTAATCAATAGGTTCCAGCAAAAACATGAAAACTCAAGAACATGATTGGAATTTAAGGAACTCTGAAAGAGTTTAATTCCTTAACGAAAATTAGCACAATTGTTTCTTTAGCTGACAGATGACTTTGGGACAAAATAGTGCTATTGAATGATCAAACTTTCCTCCCTAAATATGTAAATCTCATCTTCCAAATTAGGTACTTCTCGCATTTCTTCATTAAACAATACATTTCTGGGGCCAGCCAAAACAAGCTTGGAAATCTTTTAACCATATTTCTGGCCCCTGCCTGCTTCTCTCTCTCACTTCACCAGCCACAAGGCCTATTTCTTCTTTTTCTAACAGGCCAAACTTGTCCCCTAGGAGCTTTGTCATTGCTTGTTCTTTTGCCTGGAATGCCTCTTCCCCTAACCTTTGAATGTCTGGATCCTCATCAGTTGGGTCTCAACCCAATGCCTTCTTTGGAGAGGGTTCTATAACGCTGATTAAAGATACTACCTGCCAGTCACTACCACTGAGAAGTCCCTCGTCCCTGGAACCACCTGGCATATAGCAGGTGGTCAGTCAACATCTGTTAATGAAGAACTAGATTAAGATAAGACAATTATGCCCCTGCAGAATCCTATAACTTGTCTGCTATTTGAGCCATGAGTATTGGAGACAATATAAGTGATGGCTTGAAGATCTAGATTTATTGCTTCTGATTTTTGCTTTGTTGATGCATGTATCTTCAAGGAACATGGCTTGCAACTTTATCCACCACAGAAACCCATTTTGTTCCTGTTAATTCATGTGAAGATGATTTTGTTGCACATTACCAGTCATCTACAACTTCCATTCTATCCCTCCTTCCTTCATAATAGAATCCTTTAAGGCAATGTGTCCAGTTAAAAAATACACATACTCATCTCCCCAGGGTTTCTTACAGCTACAGCAAGTAGGCATGTAATCCAGCTCTTGAGGCTGAGTGACAGAAGTCAGGTGAGGCTGCAGGAAAGCTATCTTTTTCTAGATAAAAAAGATAGACTCAGCTGCTATGTGTCTTTGCCCTTTGACTTTATACCCTTTTCCCTGCCTGGAATGTAGACATAATGCGGAAGGTGAAGGAGTTGTCCTGTGTAGCATGTGTTCTCAGTGCTCTGCCCATAACCGCGCCCACCCCCTGGCACTCACCATTCCTATATTCAACACAGGCTTCTTTTCCAAAAGTTTTTGTGACTCTGAGGGGTTTTGCTGATTATATGATCATGCTACCCTATGTGTGGCAGGTTGCAAGTGCCAGTTAGTGAACTTGGGAGTAGCCCTCAATGACAGATGGGAGTTGGTGCATAAACATCTGAGCTCCTCGGCCTTCAGTTACATATACTGGGGGCAGAGAGAGCTCCCTGAGGTCTTCAGTGGGACTGAACAGCAGTGGCCCAAAGTAGTAACCCACTCATTAATGGACCCTGGATTCAGCCTCCTTTTCCCTGTCTCACTTCTTGGGGGAACCCAATCTAGGACATTTTGTGACCATGTAGATGAAAGCCGCCTAAGGGTGGAGGGGAATCTAGAAGCAGCCAGAGTCCTTAATGCTAGACTTGAGCCCTGCACCAGCCTGGGACTGACTTCCTCTGGACTTCTTATTTGAGAAATATAAACGTCTTATTTGGGTAAGCCACCACAATTGGTTTTCTATGGCATGCAGACAAATGCAACTGTAATTGAGAGACTTGGAGGAATTTTTAGTTGACTCCCAACACCACCAGTTATGGCTTCTAACAAAGCTGACACTCTGAATGCACAATTATTGTCCCCTTACACTCTATGGCATGTTACAGCTAGCTCAGTGTTTGCTTATATGTTTATTTAATGCTCATGTTAAATTTTGTGAGGTAGATAATATCAATTCCATTCTGAAGTCCAGAGAGGCCAAGTACATTGTTAAGTGGCTAGTGGTGGATCCAAGTCCAGCGATCTTTGCCATAGGGAGATAGAAACTAGGTTTTCATTCTAAGAATGAAAGCTCTGTGGTATTGAGGTAATGAGCTGTGCCGTTACGTTTCCTTTGCCTGTCTCCTCCTGAGATCCTGTGCTTTTCCATCGTCACCCTTCACTCCCATGGGACTACAGGCATTTGCTTGTACCAGAGGCACATGTCCTATGTGCCAAATATCATCAGACTTTATATACTAATTGTGTTTTCCAAAATATGTGTTAAATCCTCTTTAGGTCTTTGCCAGGAATGTTTTACGTCAGAAGTGAAAAACTGTTGCACACGTGTCTGCTAACTGCATCCTCATGGACACTGTAGGCAACACATCCATCTCAGTATGGCCCAGAGCACCAAAAACATATAAATGCTTATTAAATATTTTTAAGATTAAAATGCATAACCACAGAATTCAAGTTGGATTAAAATTTACTCCTGTTTAAAATCATTAACATCAAATTCCATCACATGTAAAAATGAATATATACTCAATAGAGGATTTCAGACAAATGAAATAGTCCATTGAACATTTAATAAATATATTCAAGCATGACTTTTTTTTTTAAAAGAAAGGACAAAATCATAATGTAAGTATTCATTAAAATGGTGACCATTTAAACATCATCTGAACCACACTAAAATAACGCTTACACTTATGAAATGTGTTGAGATGTAGGAGTTTATGTATAAAGCTGAGCATTTTCAAAATTCCCGGCCTGGATGAGAAAAGATTGTCTTCTCTTATTGGTGACTCAGGAAATATGATTTACTTGTGTTATAAGTGCTGGTGTGTTGAGACAAGGCTAGCACCCATGGCCGGCTGTGCTCTGGAAAACAAGCATGCCATGCTCCCATGCCACTCTGGGACATGGGAGACAGAGTCTGATCTGGGGTGAAGCAACATGCAGGATGTGGAGAGGAATACACCAAGGGGTTCACTGAAGCTGGAGGACCACACAGAAAGCCACGTGCTTTAACTTCAAAATGCATGCTAAGTGAGGCGAAGAAGCCAGAAATCTTTTCACAACCGTTTCAGATTGGCAACTCCCAAGGTACTCACGTAAGGGTAATTGGGAGAAATACAAATGCTTGCTGGTCCCGAATCAAGAATTTAACTATCAGAACAGATGCAACGTGAGGATACGCTTATTGAACTACCTAAAACTCAGGTTGAGTATCAGCTCAAAAAATGCCTGTCCATCTGGCATCATTTCAGCTGTCCAGGAATCTATAAAAATGTTTACATATCCATTTTTGGTAAATTCATTTCACAAAGCCATCATTTCATTTCATAAGGACAATAAGGTTCATTAAGTCACAATACAAAATTTATAAATGAGATGACAGGACTATTTAAACACATTTTCTGAGTAAAGGCATTTTCACTAACTATAAAATCCACTGAAACAAAAGATTAATTATACCACAGTTATTGTCAAAAGACTTTTAGACTGTAGTTTAAGTTCAAAAGGTTAAGGATTTTACAAAAACGTAACATGAGACTATTTATTACATATGAAGAGTATTTGATTAGATACAGAACATATTAATGTGTGGTTTTCTTCCTCTCGGAAACTAGCTTTAGAAAGTAACACCAAAAAAAAAAAAAGTAACACCAACTCCAGTTAAATTTTGACTACTGTAATTCCTTATCACTGGCACCATAATTTGGAATATTCAAAGTAACCCAGTTACCAAATAAAGTCACCATTACGTTTCTAAAGTTAATTTAACCAGGACACACTGGAGTAGCCAATAGTGATACAGTATTGTGTAAACTTACAGATTTTTTTCATTAGTTCTCATATTTTTCCAAAGTCCCATTTCCCAGGACTTTGACCGTTAAATATATCTACCTTAAGGTTCCAAACACTCACATCCATTTTGAGAACTTGAGGGATAGATCCATTGGAGGTACTATCTGAAGGATAGTCAGGGAACAAACCTCAGACAAGAGACTTTTAGCATTTTTAATTTTTTAAGAAAAAAAGCCTAGGAAGGAAAAAGTGTTCTATAATCTAGGGTCTAGGGAATGGTGAAGAGCCCTTGCTCTCAAAGCCAAATGTATGAAAACAGTATTTCTTAAAGACATGCAAGTCTACAAGCCAAGGCGAGCTTTGGCTAAATGATTGGTGGTAGCTTTTGTTTGGCTCTGGAGGTTTCCATGGAAACAGCCTGAGACAGAAACGGCAGCATTATCATCTTTATCCATAATGCCATCTGATACAACTGCACACTGATTCATTCATGCTATCCAGAAGAGATGTATTATTTGTGATAAGCCTGGACAAAGGGAGGTGTGAGTTTATCTGGTTACACTCTCTATTTCCTTGCCTTCCTCCATTTGAAACCTTAAATTAAAATCCTGATAAAACCTCCTCTGAACATTTCCCTCAGAAGCCTCTAGTTCAAGTAATGGTTCAATAATCAGAAACCAAATGAAGAAACATGAAGCACCAAATGGAGCTCCACTGCCAAGTTCTTAAAAATCATATGACACCAAGCTTCCTGTAGCTGAAGAAATTATTCTGAAGAGTATTTACAATTCTATTATATTAGGCCTCAACCAGGCAAGAAATACCGTCTCAAGTATTCATTATACACAGTTGAATCAGATGGCCTCATCCATAATTTTTCTCCCTCTTTATATCTAGATCATTTTTGTGTGTATATATATCTATATACTGGTACCTATATCTATGCCTACATATTTAATATATTCACATATACCACATACCAGTATCTAATCTTATTTCAGGTTAGTGCTTCTCAGAAAGACCACAAAAGCAGCCTGAGCTCAGAATTCTCTATCTGAAGTACACAAAAATAAAAACCTCAACAACAAAGTATAAAGAAAACAAACAAGATAAGGAGGCATGCAGCCTTTAGCACCATATTAACCATCATGGAGGGCAAGAGTGTTGACAAAGTCTAAAGATGAACCCAGCTCTGAGTTTCCTCCTGGGATGAGATCCCAAACACAGAACCCTCTACGGAGTCCAGTACTTTCAAAAAGGGAAAGCCTGAGAAATTCTATTAACAGAAATGTCAAAAATCCATGATTTACCAGAGATAGATGATTTGACATTGTTTCTTATTCTAAAAGCACTGAAGACATTATTCCTTAAGAACAAATTGCTCACTTTTGGAGATCAGTTGGGAAATCACTGCCAGCTCAATGAACTAAATGATGCTTCAGTAAGTTAAAAAGACATGATATATCCCCCAAAAGGACCAATTTACTCATGGAAAGTAGTTTATTAATGAGCAGTTAGCTCCCTGATATCTGTATAACAATACAGACATTGGCTACACTAAAGAGACTCAATCTAGCACATACAATTGCACACTCCATATGGCAAAACATCTGAAAAACACCCACACGTCTATGCACTATGGCACTGGTGTGGGAATTTAAATCACAAAATAAAGTCTCAGCTTGATCCTTTCCATAAAAAGGTACTTAAAAGTCTAGGGAAGGGTTTATTTGGAGATGTGCTGATGAAATCTGGTGGTTTTAACAGGGACAGGTAAGAAGTTACAAGGCTAGAAATGACTTGAGATATCATCTAATGCAAATCCTTCAACTTAACTGGCGGGAAAAGTGAGGCCTCAGGATAAGCATCAACCCTAACCATTTGAAGAACCATGACCAGAAGAGGAGGCATGGAACTCTTAGTTTGGCACTTTGTCCATTATGCTTATCTCTCGGGTTCCTTTAAATCTTAGCTTGTGTCATTTCATCAAGCTTGAGGAAAATGACTGAGAAATATCAGATATGAAAAACACTGAATTTTTACAAAGATTTTGGCAATAAGTCACATTCTGATGTGCTTAATATTAACAAGGGGGAACCCCCAGTTATATTTTGGTAAAAATGTTATTTCCTGCATGAAATACGTTCCTTTTGTGAGAGCTATTTTTGCAGGTACTGGGATAGCTCACAGCTGACGGCTTTCATACGTCCCATCTTTGGAGTAAGAGTTTGATTCAGCAGATCCTAGATCATCAGGTGGGCTGAAATGACTGCTGTCTTGGGAATCTGTATCAATACTTTTGGTTTCTGACTGGAGGTGGACAGAAACTTGAACTGCTATCTCCTGGCCTTGTTCATTCAGAGAACCATCATCTGAATCTCCTTCTGGTGAATTACTCCGGCCCATCTCTGGGTTAATGACATAAATGCCACCTTGAGCATTCAAGGCAGGTCTCTCTTTAATTCTTTCTCCCATGTCATCAGGGTCGTCCACTCGCACAGCCTCAAACATCTCCTCAACAAAGGCCCGGCAGTTTAGAATAAGGGGTGGAAGAGGGACACTTCTTGCCAGTTCTTCAATATAACGAGCAAACTCCATCGTCTTAAATTGTGTGACTTTGGCGAGTTCTAGAGTCTTGGCTGAAGTGATGATGGGGATGCGCTTTGCAATCTCAAAGGCCTTTTGAAGTTTCTCAGCCCCTTCAGTTCTGAAGAATTCATTGATAGCCTTCTCAGTCTTACGAAGATGGCTGCTCATCATGCACAACCGTGTAACATTCAAGATGAGTGTGATTGTAAAGGCAATCAGGCAAACAATCATGTAGTAGACACTCATGTCTCCCGAGGTGAAGATAACACGAAGGGTGACAGAGTAGGAGGCATGGATTGGAGAGGTGACAAAGCATGTATAGAGCCCTCGGTCATCAAAGACTACACTGGTGATATTCAGGAAGTTATCAGAAATCAACCATTTTCCACCTGATGACCCAACAGAAATAAAAAAAATTACAGCATAAAGAATATTATTACTGAAAAAGCCAACTGCCATATTTATATATGCCACCTCTTCACGAGAGTGCTTTACCTCATCTATTAGGTTCTGCTACTTGTGTACAGAGTAGAAATTTAAACAGCCTGAAGTTAAAAAGAGAATCAAGATCTTCCTTCCTGACACAAATTATTACCATAGCTACATTTCGAGGCTAGACATAGCAAGCCTTTCAGGGAGATAGTTATATCCTATAATGCTAAATGAATAATCTTAAAAAAAAAAAGTTTATATGTATGTACCAATACATTTTCATATAATAGAAGAAAATGCCTCAGAAATGCAAAATAATGGTTATTTCTGGGGTAATGAGTTGAGTGATTACATTTTCTTCTTTTTATTTAACTGTATTTGTTTACTTTTCATAACAAGACAAAAATTAAAAAAAAAATACAATCCTACCAGTTTAGTGCATTGTCTAACTACTAACTAGTAAATATGGCATGGCTTGCACATGTTAATTTATTTTGTTAGAAAAGGTTTGTTGATAATGTCTTGATTTTCTGGCAAGAATAACTGAAGCACAAGCCAAAAGATACATGTCACAAGTCAGGGTAAATGAACTGCTTAGCAAAGAGAATAAAGTTGCCCTTAAGATGCCAAAAGGATCTTTGGGTTCGGTTTTAAACCTAAGACATGCTGCCTGTCTTCTATACACGAAGGCATCTTCATTCAGGGATCATGTACACAAAATACCTAAGAGTATAAAAAGCAAAGCTGATGGCCTACCTACCTTGATTCAATACCCATTTGTAACTTGGCTCTGCCTCACAATTCTGTTTGTGGTAAATTCTCAGTGTATCCTGTACTTTAGCTACACAAGCCATTCATTCAAAGTGGGATGGATGGGCCAACTGGGGGTGTAGACATGAGTCCCCATGACTAGAGGAAGTGTCTTGGAGAAGGCTGGGGGATTGCTTAAGAACCACCTGAGTGCCCAACCTTAAGATATTGCAGTTAAGAGATCTTCAAGATCTTTCATCCCTGAGATTCTATGGTTCTGAATTATTTTAGTGGTACATCAATTAGTAAGCACTCTGGATTGTGCCCATTTTTATTGTCATCAAAATTTATCTAAATTCTGTAGTTATATGCTTCTGTTCTATGAATTTGGAGCTATGAAAAGGCTATCCTATGAATCCAAAGTATGATGGAAGTACATCACTCCATTCATCAACCACTGTACTACAACCACAATGTAAACTCTCTAGCTTACTTGCTGATAATAGCTCAAGATTTATGAACCTTATACTAGACTGACGTGCTCTTTAAACTCCTTTCACTGGAGATTCATAAAATTTAATAGAATTTTCCAGAGCTGCTACTGAAAGCATCAATGATAGATGTTAGTGGTTTTCAAAGTAAAGGCAAAAAGGAAAATGAAACTGCCATTCCACTTGGTTGGTCTCATCCTAACCTAAGCTTTGTTGATGTGGTCAGTCTGTAATGATCACATTGATTGAAAAATTCAAATCTCAGAAGTGTTTGGTGAGGATCCTAGTGCCCAAAGGGAGTAGGAGTCTAGACCATTGTGTCCAAATGTGAAACCCCAAATCACGTCAAAATATACATTCTGGGCATTACTCTAGAGATCCTGAGTCAATAGATGTATACTTTTAAGAAGCTGATTAAAAATATTCTGTTCTAACAATTCAAACTCTTTAATTCCCTGGCGGGCAGTTACCCAGTTTACAGAAAGTTAAAATGTTTAGTGTATATTTTAGAAGAAAATACCATTGGTCTCTTTTTCTGTTTTCCATTCTAATATGAATAATC
The DNA here is from genome assembly GCF_053574225.1 of Canis aureus. Classification (NCBI taxonomy): domain Eukaryota; kingdom Metazoa; phylum Chordata; class Mammalia; order Carnivora; family Canidae; genus Canis; species Canis aureus. The sequence continues at coordinate 57,455,558 of NC_135614.1, forward strand.
AAATATCCTTTATATTCCAAGAGGTTAGATTATCTTTCTAGCGAAAAAGATAAGAAAGGCCTTTTCTGAAAGTGTAGGTTATGAGCATCCTCTAATTTAATCTTTATCCAATTGATTTTTCATGATTTCTTTTTGAGGTACTTTAACACAAGCAGTCTTCAAAAAGCTCTTTCTAGCAGAATATTAGCTAGGAAATAATATTCTGATTAAGATGTGTTCACAGGTTCACAACAGCAAAAACAAGTAAAATAAAAACCTGTCAAAAAAGAGACGTAGTTGTAATATTATGTCTGGATAATTTTTAAGACTGAGACGCAAAGGCACAAGAGAAGCTTTCCCATTTTCAAGTAAATTAAGGTATACCACGGAAAGCCGTTGAGGTGGAAGAGCCTATAGAGCTCCTTCTCAGTGCCATTCTAATTCTCAGAGGGACTTAAAAGTTTTATGCACAGAGCTACACTTTTTTAAAAAACATCCTGGATTTCCTCTAAAATTTTTAGTGACTCATTTCCATACAAGATTTTAAAATTTATGACAAATTTATCTAAGTCTAGCCATAATCCTTCCTGCTGTATTCACAAAGGGCCATCACACTATCATTCACATTACAGTTTAGGTGAAAGGGGTTGTGCAGTGCACAGCCGACACAGCTGTCTGTAGCAGCCCTGAGGTAGTCTACCTTCAAAAGAAGAAAACTAGCTCACCAACACGAGAGACGTTAGCTCCCTGTCATCAAGTGAACATCTTTTAAATTTATAACTATTATTTCTTTCTTCTTCTGGTTAAGTAATTAAAATTGGTTTGCTTTTTCTCATAGCTAGAATATTGCAGGCCTTTCAAAGTTTTGACTCTTCCCCCTAAGCACCTCATCATTAAGATTCTTTGTCGAATATTTCAAGGAGACAAAACTAACAGGAAATGAGTAACCTTGATTAATTATACCCTGGCATAGTTACCTCTGCCTCTGCCATCCAGTTGCTGGCCTTTTGAGTTGTACCAACGGACATCTTCATAGTGGTTGACTGTGAGAAGACACTCGAGTGAAACACTAGTTCCTTCTTTGGCTATGATGACATCGTCCCCTGAGTGGGAACCTGCTGAGTGCTCAAAGCTTGGAGGAAATGATGAATTGAAGGAACTATTATTTGTTCCCAGTGGGGCCATTTCGTTGAAGCCAACATCTTCCAAAACAAAAGCTGCTGGCACAGTAACACTCACCACTAAAGTGAAGAGACAACAATGTGGCTTCATGGAAAAATGGGAGGAAGTCTTGTTTAGATTTGGAGAACTCAAAAGCTTCTATTCTATAACAAGAGCACGGTGGGTAATTTATTGCTTGGTATTGGGAATTTTCCAAACAAGTGGGAGATTCAGGCGTATTTTGAAATCTTCAAGATTAAAAGATGTGAGTGGATACCAACCTAAAAGAAAGCCAGATTTAAAGTTTAAGCAACAAAAACTCATAATGGGGTGAAACTTTTATGTTTTAGAAATGAATAGATGTGAAATTGATTAGAATAATTGGCTCTGACATCAGGGAGCAAAATAGAAAGAACACTACCTAAAAATCTCACACCGAGACCATAGAAAGAGCACTGAATTAGAAAATGGTAGGCAGACCTAGATTCTGGTCCTCACTGTGCTACTAACAAGCTGTTAAGACCTTGGCAAGTAGCATTCTCCCTTGGCCGTTTTCTCATCCATCAAATGAGACTAGATGAGACCTCTCTAAAGACTCTTCTAGTTCTGAAAGGCTATGATTCTATTTTACTCTGACAAATCTTATGCAACAGGGAGCCAAAAAGCCTAAAATATTTAGCTTAATGATCTTTTATTTCAACCTGCACCATCACCATCTGTTGTTGTATCAATAATGTAAATCAACTGATACATCATAATAGTAACGATGGAGTTCAAAATTTGAGCAATCCAAATACATAATATATTAGTTTTAAATAATGCAGAGATAATGTAGAAGGTAGTTTTCTGTTTGTTTTAATACTAGAAAGGAAATTGTACTATTACATATATTTAAGTAGTTATTTACTTCTGAAGCTTTAGAACCTCCCTCTTTGGCAACAATGTTAGACTAAAGAATTTTCCTTTAACACTTCCTTCAGTATTCAGAGACAAAATACAGTATATTTAACAGTTTGTGAGAATACCAAATTTTAGCTCAAAGTCTGCAAAATTAGCTCAGGGAGGAGCTGACATCTTCAATGTCTAGTTGGTAGAAATACAAATACAACTATAGAGAAGCGTGCCAGACAATAAAATATCATGAACAAAGAGCAAAATATCCCAGCTATGATTACCTTTCTGGTAATTTGATTCCTCTTTTAACTCAATGACTCTCAAAGAAAAATTTCAACTTATTTCTATAAAAGATAGGATGAAATGCCTAGCTTTATTTCCTATAAAGGCCCAAAATAATTAGTTTTGGAAATGACTCTCCTTTGTACTTTTGTAAAGATTTCTTGATCACAGAACATAAAAAGCACTGGATCATTGTATTTAGCCATTAAACTCCTCAAAGTCTGAATCACAGCAAGCTGTAAATGTCATTTAATTTTCATTAGCCCGTGAAATGATGATTGAATGATAATAATAATTTTCTATACCTTGCTATATCTTTAAAATATAAGAATGGACTTTTTATTTTTTATTTTTATTTTATTTTATTTTATTTTTTTATTTATGATAGTCACACAGAGAGAGAGAGAGAGGCAGAGACATAGGCAGAGGGAGAAACAGGCTCCATGCATCGGGAGCCCAACGTGGGATTCGATCTCCAGGATCACGCCCCGGGCCAAAGGCAGGCGCTAAACTGCTGCGCCACCCAGGGATCCCAAGAATGGACTTTTTAGAGTAAAACATAAGACTTCAAACTTTGTTATACATAGTAGCTTGAATACATGTGTTTATTTCTATTTCTTCCCCAAACCCAGCTAAAATGACACTACAGGAAATAAAGATCTTGGGCATTGGAGGGGATTTCAGAAATGGTCCAACCCATTTACTATACAGTGACTTGCTCCTTTAAATTATACTGTATGTATAGATAGAGACCAGGATTCTCTATTGAGGGAGAGTGGTGAGTGGAAACAATGGAAAGAACACTAAGTAGTAAATGACTGCCATAAGCCAGGCTCTGTGCTCAGGGCTTGACATGTGTAATTTCTCAAGTTCTTTTTCAGTACAATATATACAGTTGATGGATAAGACTTTTGTCCTTTATTCTAAACTACTGCTTCCAATTGTGAGAGGAAATGACTGTGCTTAAAAAGTGTTCTAAGTCTTCCCTAGAACTTTGATGACAAGTTCCTGTGGCTGTATCCAAGTCAATGTTTTCCCAATTTCATTCATTTCTTCTATTAGCATGATTTTTTTTAAGTCAACTCATTATTTTACTTTCACACATTTATTTTAAAAGGAAAGTCTATATCACCTTTGTAAATAAACGTTAACCGTATACATAAATATGGTGAAAACAATGTTATTAACTGCTGTCTGCTAAGGGCTCTGAGCCAGAGGCTTCCTCTCTTTGTCAGGAAAACAAAAATAAACAAAACAAATAAACCACCCACAACTCTACCTTATTCTAATACCACCTCATTTCTTATCCTGCCATCATCCTCTTCTTTCCTACCTATTCCACACTGAGTTCAGAACCACAGTTTTTAATTTAATTTAATTTTATAGAGTGTGTGAGCAGGGAAGGGGCAGGGGGAGAGGGAGTGAGGGAACCTCAAGCAGGCTCCATGCTCAGCCAGGAGCCTGGGGTGGGGCTCAGTCTCACAACCCTGAGATCATAACCCGAACTGAAATCAAGAGTTGGATGCTTAACTGACTGAGCCACCCACGTGCCAGAGAACCACAATTTTAGACTAGAGGTATACATTTTCATCTCTTCACCTGTATCTACTGAGCTCTATGTGCCAACCTTTTGTACTAGAGAACCGCCTCTGCCTTCATGGAGCTCAGTCTGGCAGAGAATACAGACACTAACTAAACACATGCAATATAGTAAATGCTGCCCAAGGTAAAGTACAGGATGCTACAGTAGTACTCAATGTGAGGAACTAAACTTGTCACAGAAAGCCCCCTTGAAAGCGAGGTGTGCAACAATACCTGAGGGATAAATAAGAATTGAAAATGGAAGAGAAGGGCAACCTAGGTGGCTCAGCGGTTTAGTGCCACCTTCAGCCCACGGCATGATCCTGGAGACTCGGGATCAAGTCCCACATCGAGCTCCCTGCGCGGAGCCTGCTTCTCCCTTTGCCTGTGTCTCTGCCTCTCTCTCTCTCTTTCTCTCTCTGTCTCTCATGAATAAACAAATAAAATCTTTAAAAAAAAGAAAAAGAAAATGGAAGAGAAGTGTTTTAGTAAACGGACAGAGGAAAAAGCAGAGGGATCACTGGTTAGGAGGTGCTCAGGAAGAAAAGCTACAAGTTGTGGTAATAAGAAGGGGTGGCCTGAGCGTGCTGGGTCTGACTCCTGATTCTGGAGGGGAGCAGTCTGGGCCAATGGCAAATCTGGAGGTGGACTTTCGGAACTGGAGTGGGAGGCTGAAGTGAGTGAAGGAGATAACTCTCCAATAAGAAGAAGTCAGGGAACCCTGGGTGGTGCAGCGGTTTAGCGCCTGCCTTTGGCCCAGGGCACGATACTGGAGACCCGGGATCGAATCCCACGTCGGGCTCCCAGTGCATGGAGCCTGCTTCTCCCTCTGCCTGTGTCTCTGCCTCTCTCTCTGTGTGACGATCATAAATAAATAAAAATTAAAAAAAAATTTTTTTTTTTTAAAAAAAGAAGAAGTCAAAGAATGTGGAGGCTCAAGATAGGGTAGATTACCTGTAAGAAAGGGAATGTCCCCCCAGGTTCAAGGCAGCTAGAGTAGAAGACACCGGAAATAGAAAAAAAAAAGGACTCTCTCTCTGCTGAGATGCAGGAGCTTTAGAAGAATAAACAGCCTCTATATGAGAGGGCTGTGGGGCAAGCAGTGTCCTGGCAGTGTTACTGCCATGTGGAATTCCTTCATGTAGCTTCCCTGAGTCTCAAGTCCTGGCTCTCCCTCCCACGTGGTCCAGAGTATACCTGGATGCAGGCTGGCTTTTCCCCCAACCCCTGTAGCTCTCACATTATACTACTCATTGGCAGTCCATCCCCTCTCACTTAGGAGTCCCTTAAGCACGGGGACTGTATTTTTTATTGCTATACTTCAAAACTAGCACATATTCAATAAATGTTTACTCATGGAAATTCATTTAAATTTGATAAAGTAAATAAAAAATCTTTAAAAAATAAATTTGAAAAAGTATGTGATATATCTTTGTAAACTGAAGAATGTTACATAATAGGGATCATAATTATGCAAACTGACATGCATTTACTAGCACTTACTATACTGAGACAGCCAATGTTAACAATCCAGAGAACTTAAGAGGCATAGTGCCTAAAGGCAGTACTTGGGTCAACCCCAACTCCCAAAGTCTTCATTCACCATCTTGTCCTAGAAGGAAATAGTAGGGATAAAGGATTACCAAGCCCAGGTTGACTACTAAGATCACCAGAGAGCTTGTTAAAAATACAGATTCCTGGGTTCCACCCTAGCTCTAGTGAATAAGAACCTCTGGACTTGGACTTTGGAATTAATGGTGTTTAATTAGCTCCCTGGATGATTCTGAGGCAGAGGGCCCATGGATTGGCGTACTGAGGCTATGACTATATTTCCTCATTTCCTCTACCACAGCATTGCCCAATGGTGGTACAGACTGAACACTTCCAAGAAGAGAGAATTATCACTCATGTTCCATTCTGGACTTTGATTACCCTGGATCAGTGGAACTACAGGCCTCTGAAAAAGGCGGAGTAGCAGGGAGATTCAGAGTACAGTCTCCAGAGCCAGATTTCCTGGATTTGAATCCTGACAGACTCTAATCAGCCTTGCAACTTTTGTAAATGACTTAATCTGCCTGTCTGGGTACCCTCATCTTTAAAATGGAGAAAATAATAGTGCCTGTTCTATAGGACTGTTGTGAGGTTTGAGGAAATTATCTGTATAAAACACAGGCTCTGGCAATAGTAATCACTGAGTAACCTCTAGTAATTATTATTGTCTTTTTAGATAGTGTGCTAAAATCTACATCTGATAATAAAACCATTATTTAAGATAAATGGAACACTTTTACTCAGAATACTATGCAACCATTTAAAAATCTTGGTGGGGAGAGGGGGAAACGCTATTACGTAATTTCAATCTGTAATTTTAAATTTCACGTTTTGCTTTCGCTTACTGCAAATAAGTAATAATGTGGATCAACCAGGCATTTTAAACTGAACTTGGGAGTCCAACCATGATGTTACGTTGTTTTTGTGAATTCTGAGTTTGCAGTAAATAATCTCTGTTATGATGTGCCTGGCTTACCTTTCCCTTTTTTGAGACCTGCCTTTATGTTCCAGGGCCCAAGAGGAAGTCAACCCTTTGGACGACTAAACTAATCAGAAGCTTTGATCTTGGAATTTGGATTTGAGACATGGTGGGTTAGGGCCATTTGAGAAAGAGAAGGTGTTGAGGCAGTCAGGTCTGAGCCACATGAAACAGAAGCAGAGAGACAGGATCACACAGATGCAGAAGGGAGAGAAAGTGGTGAAAAGAAGCGAGGGGAACAGAGGGGAAGAGAAAGAGACACACTAAAGTGCTGCCTCCTGACAGAATTCTACTTCCTCCAAGATTATTATTATTTTTTAAAGAAATAACCATCCATATACAATTTCATTCAAAATTAGAACCACAAAAATTGGGGCACCTGGGTGGCTCAATGGTTGAGCATCAGCATTTAGCTCAGGTCGTGATTCTGGGGTCCTGGGATCAAGTCCCACATCAGGTTCCCTCCAGGGAGCCTGCTTCTTCCTCTGCCTGTGTCTCTGCCTCTCTCTCAGAATGAATAAATAAAATAATAATAAAAAAAGAACCACAAAAATTAAGACTAAATGTAAAAACAAGAAAGGAAATGGACAAATGGGGCAGCCCCGGTGGCGCAGCGGTTTAGCGCCGCCTGCAGCTCAGGGCGTGATCCTGGAGACCCTGGATCGAGTCCCACGTTGGGCTCTCTGCATGGAGCCTGCTTCTCCCTCTGCCTGTGTCTCTGCCTCTCATTCTCTCTCTGTGTCTCTATGAATAAATAAATAAAAAATATTAAAAAAAAAAAAAGGAAATGGACAAATGGTTAGGTAGGAGAAGAAAGATTCAGTTCAGCAAGTGACTAAATTGTGGCTGTGGCTACCAGGCAATACTCATCATGGATATCAACCTCCTCTCCTCCTTATCCACTGGAACGTGGAACACAAACTGCCCATGTGGTCAAGACTTGTGGTGCCTATTCTGTATAGAAACAACCATTTGCCTCTATTAGAAGTTTAGAGAAACCTACAAGACAGGTCTAGAAAAATACTATGAACACTCTTAAACTGCTCTTAGGTCAAAGGTGGCAGATGTAGCCTGATCTGTTGATTTTATCTGTTGATTTCTTTCTGTTGCCAGAAGAGCAATAGGTCCTATACTCTCCTTCTATGTCTGGTCAATAAAGGCAGGCCCAGCCTGAGCACTTCGTAATCATACCATGGGCATCCCAAACACAAAGGACTTCTAGTCTGAGCTACCAAGACACAGTCTATTTGCAGATAAGAGGCTGATGCTGTTGAGCAGCTGGGAGAGAAAGCGATGAAGGTATGGGTCCAAGAAGGTTGCAGTGACAGAAAACAGAGTGAAGGAACAAATCACCTTTGGGATCAGGACAGCTCTTCATACTAAATTTCCTTGTGTCAGAATCAGTCTGCTAATTTCAACAAAAATTACACTGACTATAACCATTCTACTCACGCTGGTGTAATAATTTTCAAACAGCTCCGGTAAATCAGGGGCCCACCACGCCCAAGATGAAGTACTGGGTGCTAAAGGGATGCCCAGGGTATTAGGATACTGTCCCTCAGGAATTTACACACTAGTTTTGGGACTTATTGTGACAATATCATGCCTGTTATTATTATTTTTAAGTAGACTCCATGCTCAAAATGTGGCTTGAATTCACAACCCTGAGATCAACAGCTGCATGCTCTACCAACTGAGCCAACCAGGTACCCTTGCCTGCTATTTCTTAATGCTGCAGCTGACATTTAGAGGAGAAGAGGAAAGAGTTCAAAAAGGAAAATCAAAGTGCCACCTTCTTACAAACAGTTATAAAGGGCTATGCTATGTTTGTGGGTGAAGTTACTTGGTAGAATGTTTCATTAGCTTTCTTCAGCATTAAAAAGAATAACAGAAAAGTGTTACTCAAATTTAATCCAACTCCTTTTTCATCTTTTAGGTACAGTAAAATATAAGCTTTTCTAGGATCATGAATAATCAGAAACATAGATGACTCTACCTGACAGAACCATTCTAAATATTGGCTGTATCACAAAAAAAAGAAACAAAGAAACAAAGAAAAGCCCCTAAGCTGTCATCCCTGACAGATTGCTTTGTTGCTGTTCCTGCCAACTTCAGAGAGAAGAAATATTTCCATTCTGCTTCAATTCTCAACAGAAGTAAATAAGGAAGTAATGTGGCTGATTTCCGTTCTTGTGGCTCAATATTAAGTTGGCTGAGGAAACTGCTGTTTGCAGAAATAGTTCTGGGATAACACAAAGTTGGGAAAAACACTGATGCCCAGATGGTATTGGTCTCAAGTATACTGGGATATTAGTGCTTTATTCTCCATAATTAGATGTGTTCTAGATTGTATTTACAGCTTATCTACTCTTCTCTACTGGCACTGTTACACTTGAAAAATGAAGTTCCCCCATGCCTGGCACACAAATGGTCAAAGTGGCATTCTGAATTGGCAAGGGGGAAAAAAAGCAACTGAAAAGCAGATTGTTAGTACTCTTCCATCCGTTGCAAAGAGCAAACATAAAACTCTCCTGCTTATACTCAACCATTATTATAGAGATCTGAACCATAAAAAGGTTAGTAATATTCCAACAGAAATCATAATTTTGAGGATCATTTTCTGAAAAGTTCCTAATTAAAATAGCCCTTATGCTGCCAGTAGTAACTTGGAACTATCACACACCTCATAACTGGTTTGGACACTCAGCTCAAACTTCAATGTATTTTCTGGCCCCCTGAAAAACACCTGTGACTTATATTCTTTTGCCATTAGCATTTGCTGAAATTACTGAATGCAAATGACAAAGATATGGATGTAGGATGTAACAGGCCTAGGTTTACGATCATCTTACCTACTTTTTTTTTCTCTATAGTCTAAAAAATTAAGCTTGGTATAACTAAAACAGAACTTCTCATTCTCACCCTCACATCTACTTGTCCAATATATACATATCTTAGATCATGGCCACACAATATAATTCTTTGTTTTGCAAGATCAAAGTTACAAGATCATCATGGCTTCTTGGTTAGTAGCTTGGACTGAAGGGCCTGATCCCATACCTGGATGAAGCTGTGGGTTTGCGAGGCCTTAGTTTTCATATATACTGAATAAGATTATTAACAGTAATGACCTCATAGGGTAGTTGTGAGCATTAGATGAACTAATGTGGGTATATTATAAATACATGCTATTGTTAATATTATTCCACTTCCTAGATGTTTTCCCACCCTAGTTCACAGTCCTTTTACCTTATCTGGGCACCATACTATTCTTTTAATTTCTAAATGGGTCTCATTAACTCCAACTATACTCCAAACACTGCTCCTCTTAGAACTGGTCCTAAACATAAATCCAACAAAGTCATGGTGATTTAAAAATCCATTGATTTTCTACTGCTCAAGAGAGAAGCTTCAAATTTTGGTCAGATATCCATATTCAGGTGGTAGAACAGAAATAGCCAGATGAAGCCCAGCGGTACCTGCGTGCAGAGTAATGGCTTGCTGAAGGAATGAATAGGTCTAGAAATCTGGTCTTCAGTTACACCTCTGTCACCAATTAGCTATGCTCTTGTAGGGGCCTCTTTCCTCAGCTAGAGGCTAATTATCATTATCATTCCTTTCTTTGCTTAAATCCTATAGTCTTCCCAGCTTCCTCCAGTCATGGCTCAAAGCCTTAACTACACTCGTTTCCCTCTCTAATCTCTCCAAATAACTTTTTACTTTAAAGTTAGGTTCTAGTTGTCCCTTTTACTTGAAACTTCCTGCTCCTCCCCACTAGTATCTTCCTGTGGAAACTCCACCCTCTGTACTGTATCCAACTCAAATTTCACCTTATTCTAGAAGCCTGCTCAACTTTTACCCTCTTCATTTTGGATGAATTTCTTTTATTCGGTCAGTCACCTAGCACATTGAAAAGTACTCAATTGTAAGACTTACTGGATTCCTTCTTTTATCAGTTATCTATTTGTCCAAAAGACCGTAAGCTTACAGATCAGCATCTAAAAACTTTTTCATTCTTTAGCATAAGACTGGATTCAACATTTTGAATTCAGATGCTCATCAACTTGGCAGTTAGAAAGGTACTTGCCACCAACTTCTTACTGGCTTTCCAGAGTCTCAGGCTCTGGAAAGTGTTAATGGAGATTTTTGAAGATATGGAAGCATAGCTTTTAAAATTTTAGTGGGGGGATCCCTGGGTGGTGCAGTGGTTTGGCGCCTGCCTTTGGCCCAGGGCGCGATCCTGGAGACCCGGGATCGAGTCCCACGTCGGGCTCCCGGTGCATGGAGCCTGCCTCTCTCTCTCTCTCTCTCTCTCTCTCTCTCTCTGTGTGACTATCATAAATAAATAAAAATTAAAAAAAATTAAAATTTTAGTGGGGAAAATAGTCTAGAGTGAATTTGATCTGTACCTGGTTTTCTTAAATTGCAATTTTTGAGAACTTATATCAAATTAACCCGTGCTGCTTGTTAAAATGAATATTTCTTGGTCCCACTCAGACTTGCTGATTTGGCATCTCTAAGTGTAAGGCCAAGCATCTGCTTTTTCATGTGCATAGTTTTAATGACTTACAAATCAAGCCCATATTTCCTTTGATTGTCATGACAATATTGCAATCCAGTGATTCTCAAAGTGTAGTGGTACAGGGGCTCCTGGGGTCCCTGAGACTTTTTCAAAATGATTTTCATAATAATACTAGGATCTTATTTGCCTTTACATTCTCATTCTCACACAATATGGTGTAATTTTCCAGAAGCTACATGATGAGTGCTAACATAAGAGAATGAATTCAGGAGATAACGAGAATCTAGCTATCTTCTATTAAACCAAATATTAAAACGACTTGCAATGATTTTTTGTTTTGGAAAATATTTTTTCATAGAAATGCTATGTATGTTAACACGTAATGAATTTATTATCTCAAATAAATAACTGAAAGTTGTTTTGATACCTAGAACGGTAAACACTGATAGATATAAGTCGCATGCACAAACTCTTTGGTGTTCTCAATACGTCTTAAAAAGTGTAAAGGGATCCTGAGACCAAAACGTTTGAAAACTGCTGCTATAATTATTATTAGCACTATTTTAAATGCAAGGCACAATTAAGTGACTTACCGAGATTCCATTTTTGAACCCCAAATTCTATGCAATTTCCATTACCACAGGAAATCAGAGAAGACTACCTATTTTATACTTTTACAAATTTGTTATCTTTTTTTTTCTTTTGAATAGGGATTTTTATTTTTATTTTTTAAAAAAAGATTTATTTATTTATTTATTTATTTATTCATTCATGATAGACCTAGAGAAAAAGAGAGCGCGGCAGAGACACAGGAGGAGGGAGAAGCAGGCTCCATGCAGGGAGCCGGATGTGGGACTCGATCCTGGAACTCCAGGATCAGGCCCTGGGCCAAAGGCAGGCGCTAAACCACTGAGCCACCCAGGGATCCCCTGAATAGGGATTTTTAACCAGCTACCAGGTGACAGTGATGCCCTTAAGTTTAAAAGAACCACCATGAAAAGCAAAGGCCCTAGCTGTTTTAGGAAGTGACAATTATTATATACGGACATTGAGATGATAATTCTGAAGGCAACAGATGGGGTCGGGAGACTTGGGTTCTTAAAAGATCAAATCCCTTCCCTTCCCTGGAACTTCACTTTTCACATCTGTACACTCAAGGGGTCTCTAGTGCCTCTTTCTGGCTCTCAGTCCCGGTTGCATGCATTCTCACCGCTCAAAGACAACTGAAGAGATTCACCTTAATCTTAACAGTCATACTTAAATCAGAGCATATGAAGCTTCTGCAGAGAAACCTTCAATCGTTCCCCCGTTGTTTCCAAATAAAAGTCAAACTCCTCGTCCTGGCTCATAGACACTACAAGATTCGGCCCACTGAAGTCTCTGGCCTCATCTTCCTTCCTCTTTTTGGGCAAGTAACAGCGGCCTTTTTTTTTTTTTTTTTTTTTTTTATCTTTTCCTTGACCCTAAGTTTGTTACCACCACGAGGCCTTTCTTTGCATTTGCTATTTCCTCCGCCTCCAATGCTCTCAACAGCTTCCTAAGGATCACCCTCCCTGTTCCGTATCACATGATGCTGTTTAATTTTCCGTAAAGTGTTCAGAATCATCATTTTCCCTCCACCGCCGTGTTAGACCATAGTGTTTGCTTGCTGACTTGGTTACCGCCAACAAACTGGGAGCAGGGCCGGGGGTGGCTCGTAACCCAGTGCTGTCCCCCCGATGCCCAGGTAGCGCCCGGCTGGTAGCTGATGCTCCGTAGAGCGACGACGGCGGAACTCCTGCAGCTCAAGCCTCGCCTTCAAAAGGGCGGGGACATCCTCGTCACCCCCACGCCGGACCCCGACCCACCGGTTCAGACTCCTGCCTCCGCGCCCCCCCGCCCCGCCCAGTGGCTCCCCGCACGACCCCGACTGAAGCTTCACTTACCAGACCCGCAGCTCAGCTAGCGCTGGCCGGAGCCGCGGCTTGACCCGGAAGTGCTCTTGGGCAGGCGGGGCCGCCTCCGCACAGAAGGCGAGTACTTCCGGGGCAGTAGGAGCGGCTCCTCGGCGGCGGCGGCGGCGGCGGCGGTGAGGGTGGCGGTGGGCTGGGTGCGGGGCTCCCGGGGAGGAGGCCGGCGCGGTGCGGGCCGGCTGGGGACTCGCGGCCAGGCCGTGCGGGCGGCTGCGGAGGGGGAGGAGCGGCCCGGGCCGGGCGGCCGGCACTTCGCGGCTGGACGCGCTTTGGGTTGCCGAAGCGCTACGCTGGCGTGAGGGGCGCTCGTCGTGGAAGTGGGGAGCGCGGGTTGGCCGCGGGCGTCCGGCGTGGACCCGACCTGGGTGTGGGGACGCTGAGCCCACCCGTGCGTCCGCCCGGGGACCGGGCTGTTAACGACAGTCGTGGCCCCGCCAGCCTCCGCCCGCCTGGCCTCGTCCGGCGGCGGCGTGCGGGGTCCGCCCTGCGCCCCTCGCGTGCTTGTGCGGGTGGCGTCGGGGCCGCGTGGGAACCCCGGCGGGCGGCGTCGGGTGCGGCCGGGTGAGCGACCGCCGCGCGGGGAGCTTGGGAGACGAGCCCCGCCCGCGCGGCCCTGGACCCAGCGCGTCGCCCCTCGGCGGTGTGCGGCCCGACGAGCCCGAGGAGCGTGGGCGCGGCCTGTGTGTGCAGCTAAACGTGTGCGCGCGTGCTTTCGAGGCGTAGGACTCGGCCGGGTGCCTCTGCGGTATTTCCGTTCACAGACGCTCACTGCGGGGTACTTGGGAAACTCACAAAAACCTTAAATAGTGCAATTCCTCACACCTGAAATTTCTTTCTTTTTAAAAATTTCTTTCTTTTTCTTAATTTCTTAATTCCTTTTCTTTCTTTCTTCCTTTCCTTTCCTTTCCTTTCCTTTCCTTTCCTTTCCTTTCCTTTCCTTTCCTTTCCTTTCTCCTTTTTCTGATAGTGAATCCACTGAGAACAGGGATAGCACAACCATTATGATAATAAAAGTCATGGTCATTATAATATATATATATATATATTTTTTGGTCATTATAATATAAGCAGCTTTTCCACCTAGCCAAATGTCTAATGAGCACATTCTAGGGGCTCATTAAACCTCTGTTGCGGGGATCCCTGGGTGGCTCAGCGGTTTGGCGCCTGCCTTCCGCCCGGGGCGTGATCCTGGAGACCCGGGATCCAGTCCCGCGTTGGGCTCCCGGTGCATGGAGCCTGCTTCTCCCTCCTCCTGTGTCTCTCTCTCTCTCTCTTCCTCTCTGTGTCTATCATAAATAAATGCATCTTTAGAAAAAAAAAATAGACCTTTGTTGCACAAGTGAAGGAATAGACCTAGTGTTTAGTATGTTCGAATATGCTCTTCGGGTCTTCTGTAAAATACGAATTATGTAATATGGATGTCACATAAACTGTACAGTAATTGCCCCTTCACTGCAGGTGATTTATCCCAAGAGGTGTGATGATAAAACGCCTACGTAGTGAGGTGAGACGAGGTGAATGATGTAGGCGCTGTGATAGAGCATTACCTTAGGCCGCTACTGACCTTCTGACAACACCTTGGAAAGAGGATCATCTGCTTCCAGACTGCTGTTGATCGTAGGTAGCTGAAACCCCAGAGAAGAGAGACTGCTGTATATAGCATACTATTTAAAAAATATATATTATTATGTGTTGTAATTTGTAAAGAGCATATAAGGAAAGGGGAATGATAGTGTAAAAAAAAAGTACATATTTAGCCACACAAAACAGTGATTGCACTTTGTTCAAGGCGTGTGTAGTCTTACCTGTTAGGTTCTTGGAGCAATAGGGCAGAAATGGTGCCATAAATTAATTCTCGGTCTCCAAAACTTGGTATGTAGTAGGGACTGAAAAAAATGTTTGCAAATGAATGGATATTTCAGAGTTGGTTTGTATGTGTGTGGGTAATTGCATCTGGGTTTTTTTCTTTGTGTTTTGGGAGTGTATCATGTATGTATATCATATATGATCTAGGCTCCATGGTGTGTACATCTAACTTTCCAGCCTTATGCTTTTTCATCATTCTCCCTGCTATATTAACTACAGTTATTTGTCGATAGTCCATGTCTATCTATAGTCTGTCTATTCCATTTATACTTCCTATGTGTTGTTTTCCCTCCTTTGAATTTTCTCATTGGCACTTTTATCTGTCAAAATCCCAAGTGCCCTTTTAGGCAGGTGTTGCAAGTTCAGATGTATACAGGGGCTTAGTAACAAACAAGTCAAATGGATTTAGGTGGAGATTGTAGGGAACTGGAGAACATTTTTCTGTCTAAAAAGGTCCAGCAACTCTTTGGCATGAGCTAATTATTACCATGTTAATAGTGGTGACATGTTACCAGATGTTTCAACTTTACAAGAGAAGTAGAAAATCTGTATTCATATATGAAGTTTGATTTTTATTTTTTTAAAGATTTTATTTATTCATGGGGTGGCGGGGGGCAGAGACACAAGCAGAGACACAAGCAGAGGGAGAAACAGGCTCCATGCAGAGAGCCTGATGCAGGGATCATGCCCTGGGCTGAAGGTGGCGCTAAACCGATGAGCCACCCTGCCGAAGTCTGATTTTTAAATGTTAGCAGTTAATATAAAAGTTTTAAACACTATGCAGGCCAAATAGAAACATTTAAAGGCTGGAGTTAGCAGTCACATTCTCAGTTTGTGGTCACTATTCTATGCTTATTTCAGATACTTTGTGTGTGAATCATATTCTATGATTCCAGCAGACTTTGTTCTTTTAACATTTTATATATACCTTACTTAAAGTGCTGTTTCCACGCTGTCCTAGATCTCTTTTTTTTTTTTTTTTTGAAAGAGAGAGACAGACAGACATGCAGGCGGAGGTGGGAGCAGGAGAGAGGAATCCTAAGCAACTCCATGCCCACCATGGAGTTTGTCGCGGGGCTCACTCTCACAACCCTGTGATCATGACCTGAGCCAAAATCAAGAGTTGGACACTTAACTGACTGAGCCACCCTGGTGCCCCTGCCAAGCTGTCTTAGTTCTTAATGTCTGTCTCTTCTACTACATTGGAAACATATTGATGGTTTGGATTGGGTCTAATTCTGCACTTGGTAAATATTGGTATAAAATAAATGTGTATATATACACCTAAGGCTTTGGTATAAGTGTGTATGTGTGAGATACATTTATTTCTCTTTTGGTAATACTAGGTTGTCTTGGAAACCAGCATCTGCTTCTTGTAAAAACACCAGTAGTATCTTGGCTTTAATTGCCAAAGAGCCGTACTTACGGAAGGGATTGAATTGGTTAACATTGCTGTTCAAAAGCTGGTTGATTTAGATTCTATCTCATGGCTTAAATTTTATAATTTAATTTACGAATTGAGGTAGAAATAATGACTAAGATTTTTTAATGACAATCAACAAATGGAAAAATTGATAAATTGTACCTCATTGAAATGAAAAACTTTTGCTCTGTGAAAGGCCCTGTGAAGATGAAAAGATAAACTACAGGCTGGGATAAAATATTTCCAAACCACATATCTGACTAAGGACTTGAATCCAGAATATATAAAGAGCTCTCAAAACAGAAAAAAAAAAACAAAAACCCAACAAAATAAATCCAACTAGAATATGAGTAAAAGATACAAATAGGTATTTCACTGAAGTAGATATACAGATGGCAAATAAGCACATGAAAAAAGATGTTCTGTATCATTAGCCATTAGAGAAATACAGCTTAAAGCCACAGTGAAATTATTACACACCTAATCAGAATGGCTCAAAAAAGGAAAAAAAAATCATTCCCAGATGCTGGTGAGAATGCTGAGAAACTTGATCACTCATACATCACTTGTGGTAATATAAAATGGTACAGCTACTCTGGGAAAGAGTGGCAGTTCTTATAAAACTGAACAAGTACTTAACATGATCTAGAAGTTATACTCTTGGTCATTTATTTCAGATAAATAAAAGCTATGTTCCCACAAAATCCTGTATGTTAATATTTTTGGCTGTTTCGTTTGTAATAGCCCCAAACCAGGAACAGCCCAGATATCCTTCAATGGGTAAATGGTAAAACTAAAATACATCCATACCAAGGAATACTACTCAAAAAAAAAAAAAAAAAAAAAAAATGAAAGAAACTATTGATCAAACAATTTGGATGGATCTTGAAGGACTTAGGCTGAGTGAAAATAGTTAATCTCAAAAGGTCACATACTGTATGAATCCATTTATATAGTGTCTCGTATTGAGATGGAGAACAGATTAGGGGTTGCTCTGGGTGGGTGGGGGTGGGGTTGGGGGGGATGTGACTGAAAAAAGACAACACAAGGGATCCTTGGGATTGAACTGTTCTGTAGCCTGAGTGTGTAGATAGATGGTCACACACATATATATGTATGATAAAATGTCTTAGAACTAAATACATGTACATGAGTGCCTGTAAAACTGATGAAATCTGAAGATGGTTGTATTAATTTTCTGGTTGTCATATTAGACTGTGGTTACGCAAGTTGTTGCCATTGGAAGAAACTGGATGGAGGATATACAGATCTGTCTGTATT
This sequence comes from Canis aureus, assembly GCF_053574225.1. Taxonomy (NCBI): domain Eukaryota; kingdom Metazoa; phylum Chordata; class Mammalia; order Carnivora; family Canidae; genus Canis; species Canis aureus. Next base: position 57,473,029 of record NC_135614.1, read on the forward strand.
TCTTAAACCTGCATGTAACTCTATGATAATCTCAAAATGAAAAGCTTAAACAAATCAAAAAAGCATAGAAGGTTAATTTTTTTCTTTGACTTTTATTTTACCAGGCAATGATCTAATCATGTCAGATAAAGATGATACTGAGACACCAGTGGTAACTGAAGCAACCTCCACCCTTGAAGATGGGAACTGTGAGCTGTCTGAGAATTCTGAGTTCGTTGACCAAAGTGCCAAGCCAGAGAATAAATCAGAGCTTGCAGCTATCACTAGGAAAAGACCAGAGTCCAAACCTTCCAGTGACCTTGAGACTTCAGAAGTTCTCCCTGTTGAGGCATCACAGGCTGTAGGCAAAGTAGAGTATCTTTTAAAACACTGGGATTAAAAGTTTGAGCTAAAAGGAATTTGGATATTTGATCTATTTCTTTTCTTTAAAAGCCGTAAAACACAATCTTTTCAGTTTTATAAATGCCTTTATGAGTAAGGCATGAGTATAAATGCCTGTGCTACATGGTGCCTAAATGCAAGTGATGTAGCATCTGTCAGGCAAGCAGTACAGTTCTGTAGTTTAATAATACCTATTTTTTCACCTGTACTTTGGTTTTTTTTTTTTTTTTTTTTTACTTTGGGCTAATTAGATACCTTCTCTGTATTCTCTCTTATTCTTTATTATTTTTTTTTTCCCTTTTCTTTTGCCTTTTGTTTTTCTGCCTACTGGGAAGAACAGGAGACTGTTTCCAAAGATGTACCTCAGACTGGATGGGGATATTGGGGCAGCTGGGGCAAGTCCTTACTCTCTTCAGCCTCAGCTACAGTAGCTACAGTAGGTAAGATCATCCACCATTTTATCAGTTTTTGGGTATATGTTGCTACAGATCTGTATTGAAAATGACCTAATAATTCCTCTTCCATGTTTACTTAAGGGCTTTGTAGTTTGAGAATTTGTTAGGAATGATGGGCTGATTTGTAGTATACCTAGAATTTGCAGCATTTTCTCATTAGCATTTCTTATTAGAGTTTCTTGTTTTCTCATTAACCAGACATTGTTAATTTAAAACTATTGTGTGGTGGTAAATCAAGCTTGTTTTTTTGTTTGTTTTGTTTTGTTTTTTTTGTTAATATTACGGAAATGAACATCAGTTGTGTATGGTCACTATAACGTGTCTGTGGCCATAGTGACTTTAAAAATCTGCAGGATTGGGCAGCCCCGGTTGCGCAGCGGTTTAGCGCTGCCTGCAGCCCAGGGTGTGATCCTGGAGACCCTGGATTGAGTCCCACGTCGGGCTCTCTGCATGGAGCCTGCTTCTCCCTCTGCCTGTGTCTCTGCCTCGCTCTCTCTGCATCTCTATGAATAAATAAAATCTTTAAAAAAAAATCTGCAGGATTGTTTTTGGTTTGTTTCTTCAGTTTATGATTTTTGAAAAATGTTACCATTTTTCTCATTAGGACAAGGTATTTCAAATGTCATTGAGAAGGCAGAGACTTCTCTTGGAATTCCTAGTCCCAGTGAAATTTCAACCGAAGTCCAGTATGCAGCAGGTCAGTATATGGAAACTGAAGACCTAGAATTATGGGTCAAATGGAACAGTTGAGCCAATTTTTCAGTACATATTTATTGAGTGTCTGATGTTTGGGGCATCATGGTACTGGTGAGAATGGGGTTTGGAATCTTCCTCTAACAGAGTTCTGTGTCCTTTAGCCACTTTAGTCATCTATGAAGTGGGATGATGTATGTCAGAGGACTGTTACAAATATTAAATAAGGCCATGAATGTAGAATACAAGAATTGCCTAGCATTGTGTTTGGCACAAATGAGTAAGAGCCCAAGAAGGGTTAGCTGAATTTGACTCTGTTGTGATATGAAAAATATGTTAATGTGTTTAGTTTTAGAAGGTTATTTTTTTGTGTGTTTGAATTTTTATGAGGGTGAAATTTAATTTTGGATACCTGCTTTGATCAATGTATTCTCACTTAAGCCACAAAAGACAAAATTATAACCAGGGATCAAGATGGCCTGGGACCAGAAAACAGGAAGTTTTTCAGGCCCTGGTTTTGCTTTCTCCATCTCTCAGGGGCTTTATTGTCTTTCACTCTTGTCTCTCTTTGATGGTCTCACTTTTTTTCTCCAATAAGCATAATTTTCTAGGATAAAATTTAAAATAGGCCATATTTTTAAAAGTCAGATTTACTGATTTATAATTTATAATTAATTATATAAAAATTACATGTAAATGTATAATTTATATACAGTAAAGCTTACTCTTTTTAAGTATATAGTTTACGTGTTTCAACGAACATAACATCCTGCTTATACAGTATAATCACAGTCCATTGTGATTATTCAGTATAGAATATTTCCTCTATGTGTTTGTGTAATCAAAATATAAGAATATTTTCATCACCCCCAAAAGACTATTCATGCCCCTTTGTGGTCCTACTTATCACTTACTCTCAAATTTTGGCAATTGCTAATCTATTTTTTGCCTAAAGTTTGATCTTGTCCAGAAGATCATGTATATGGAATCATGTAGTGTGTAATGTATTGTTACATATATCAGTAATTCAAAAGACTGGATTTTATTTTGGAAATGAAATGAAAATGAAAAGAACTATGTTAGTTTTCATTTTAAAATAGGTAAATAGTTTAAAATAATAAAACAAAAAGGGCTCAGGCTACCCTGTGTATAGGAAGCAAGGTCAAACTTTTAAAATTTCACATAGATGCTAATAAGCCAAAACTATTTTGGATCATCCCTCATGTTGACACATCCCCTTCCTTTTATAGGAGAGACAAATGCCAATGAGAATGCAAATTCTTCCTCATTGATTGGGCCATTTGGTGTATTTTCAACCATCTCTACTGCTGTTCAAACCACAGTGAGTAAAATGGATGGTGGACTGTACTCTGTGAATATAGTGTTTTTTTTTCTTTTTTAAGGATTTTATTTATTTATTCACGAGAGACAAAGAGAGAGGCAGAGACACAGGCAGAGAGAGAAGCAGGTTCCATGTAGGGAGCCCGATGTGGGACTTGATCATGCCCTGGGCTGAAGGCGGTGCTAAGCCGCTGAGTCACCTGGGCTGCTCCATTTTATATGTCTTTTGATGAGCCTCTGTACACATTTCTGTTGAGTATGCAACCATGTGTAAAATTGCTGGGTCATAGGATTTTCATATGGTCCCCTGTAGTAGATACTGACATACAGTTGTCCAAACTGTTTAAACCTGTTTACATTCCACAAGCAGTGGATGATTGTTTTATTTGCTCCACATTCTTGCCAGTGCTTGGTATTGGAGCCACTATTTTATATAATCAAAACGTGCAGATGTCTTTTTCAGTATTACTGTAATGGAGTTGAATGTGTTTCCTAGGGAAAGAGCGTGATCAGTGGGGGTTTGGATGCCTTAGAATTCATTGGGAAAAAGACCATGGATGTAATAGCAGAAGGGGATCCTGGATTTAAAAGAACCAAGGGTCTGATGAACCGGAATTCTACATTGTCTCAGGTACTGTTGTATTCACCTGTTTACTTCATGTTTCTGTTTTGATCTGTATTTTTGCGTATGGTAGACCTTGTTAGTATTTCCTTTTGAAGAATTTTCAGTAAGGCTTTTTTGGGTGGGAGGTGGCTGGTGAGAGCTCTAATGCTTAGAGAAATGCCCTTTTTTTTTTTTCCTCCTCCTCTTTCTTTTCTGCAGGAGCAGTAGAAGGTGACAAGCCCTTTCAGAGCTGTTGAGTACATTAATGTTTAAAGCATTTTCAGAGAAACACCTGGTTCCTTGGGTGTTATTTACCCTGTCCAGGATCAAATTATGTGTGACCATTTTTTCCCAGCAGCTCCTTAGCCTATCAGATTTGAATTGCAGTGCCGGGAATGAAAGGGTAGCACTCTGTCCTGTTACCATCTCAGCTTTGCTTCCCTCAGCTCTCAGAACTCACCCTTGAGCTCTCATTACTGACTGCAGGGTACTCCTCTACCTTTTTTTTCAGGTTTTACGAGAGGCAAAGGAGAAAGAAGAGCTATGGATCTCCAATGAGGTTACCTTGGAAACGGACAAGAAAACTCATTATGGGCTCCTCTTTGATGAATTTCAAGGCCTTTCGCATCTGGAAGCTCTGGAGATGCTTTCGCGAGAAAGTGAAATAAAGGTAATTCCAAACCAATGATTTCAGATGGATGGTCTCCAAGCAAAGGAGTGCTGCATAGTTTCCTCTCTGTACAATTGGAAGGTGAAATGTATTTCACATGGAGGCTGGAGACTCTAAAAATACTATAGCAAATAAAAAAAAAAATACTATAGCAAAACAAACTAATGTTTGAACTAATTGCTAGAAACAGAATGAGTCAGGTGTTACTGTTTTTAATTTAAACAGAAAAGGACAGGTTCACCAAGAGGTCTTAATAGCACATCTGTATTTTGTCTTTGTGTTAGTCTTTTTTTTTTTTTTTTTTTTTTGTAGTCTCTCTGGCTTATGCTGCCAATTTGGATACAATTACCTGCTAGTTTTTAATTGATTCAAAACTGTTTAATTTCCCCCTAATTTCTTAGCAATTGTTAAGCACTAATAATTTCTGGATGTTTCTGGCTTCTATTTTTTTTTTTTTTAATATAATTTCTCCCTACCTTTCTGTAATGGCTTGCCTCTGTATTAAGGTTCTTAAGGAATAGTTTGTATTGGTTGATGAACTCATAATTTTTATTTTAATTTGGTCTATAGTCTCTTTTCCATTTAAAATGTTTTTCTCTGTTTTGTACTCTCACAGCTTCTTATTATTTTGTATCTATTCAGGTGAAATCTATTCTTAATTCTTTAAGTGGAGAAGAACTACAGACTCTAAAACTTGAATTGGAGCAACTCAAGGAAGCATTTTCTCTAGCAGAGTTCTGTGAGGAAGAAGAAGAAGAGAAAAAAGGTAATATGAAAGTCCAACATTTGAGTGGAAGGGATGTAGCATGTTTATATGCAGTGTTTTGCCCTCAAAATAAATTATTTTTTCTCCAGTTACGCTAATCTGATTTTACTTTTTGCTGCCTTGCCCCTGACTAGGTATTGATGTGAGCAGTTGGCCTTATGTGCATATCTTTGCCCCACTCCCTGCTCCTGCCCCCCAAACTGTTTGCGACTTCCCCAAGGTCTCATCTTGGACTCACAGATCTGCCTGCTTTTTTGGTTAGAGAGTCACCCTTGTTAGATTCCTGCCTCAGTCAGGCTGGTCATCCCTGTGAGCTTCTTTTATATCCTTAGATACTGCTCCTGTGCCTCTCTAAATTCTGTGATCCCTGTCTTCTTCTTGAATTCAGGCGTGCAAGGTGGCAGTTATCCCAAATGTAGGTGATAATTTGTATTTTTTATTTTCGATAGTTTTTTTATGCCATATTCCTAGTGTCTGCATACTCCAGAAAATATTAGTAACTACTCATTTTTGCAAAATTATCAGGAAACAAGGTAGTTTACATAAAGTGTAATTTCTAGTAGCTGAATCTTAAGCTTTTAAGAATTGTTTTATTTTAAAGTTTAACTGGAAATATTTCTAATATGTTTTACACACTGACCATTTTTTTACTAGACTTAATGAATACAGGTTTTTTTGCCTTTTTTAATAAATGAAATGAGTTATAAACATTAGAAGTGACTAGAAAAATTCCCTCAGTGTCCATCAAGACACATGGGCCAATCACCCATATGGTAGATTAAGTCAGTGGTTTGAAAAGTGGGGTCTACAGATTCTTGGTCCCTAGGATTTCTTCAGGGAATCCATACGTCAAAACTCTGCATCATAATACCAAGATTTTTTTTTAATTTATTATTTTGATATTTGTACTGATGGTGCAAGAGCAGTGGTGATTAAATTACTGGTGTCTTAACAGATCAAGACGGTGGTATCAAACTGTACTAATGCTGTTTTCAACTGCCATGCATTCATAGTAAGAAAAAAAATAGATAAAAATTTTTAAAGTGTTAGTTCATTTAACCTTGTCTCATGAAGCAGTAACAATGATTAATCTTACTAAGGCTTGACCCTTGAATACACTTATTTTTCATATTTTGTGTGAATCGTATGGAAGTTGTCTCATGGAGAAGTACTGTTATTGTTTGGGTTGTAAGCTAGAGTACCTGTTTTTTTCATGGAACACAGTTTTTATATAAAAAGATTGCAGTCACAGAGACTGTTCAGAGTTAGATATTTGGTAAATATTTTCTTAAAAATGAATCAAATAAGCCTTCAGGACACCTTAAGGAAAGAAATATTTGTGGCTAGTAAAATTTAAATTACGCAAAATTTAGAATTTTGTAAAACTTCTGTTTGTTATAGTAGTGAGGTTGACAGCTTCCCATTGCTTACAGATTTTTTTGATGAAATTGGTGGTGATAGTAACAAATTTGATCTCCTAGGGGTATTCAAATGTGTCAGCGTTTAGATCTGCATAATTCAGAGAACCAGTATTTTCTGGATAACTTACGGGTGATGTTACAAGGTGATGTTACAAAGTCATACGTGGGCGGGCGAGAGAGACCAGTAAATTTTGATTTAATGTAACTGAATTCAAAATTTTATGATATGATTTCAGGTTGTACATTGTAACTAACCTTTAAGAAATAACTATTTCTTGAACTTTGGTGTAGTATTAAAGAATATCCACAATTATGTGCAAAGGCTATTAAAATCATTCTCATCTTTCCAACTATGTGAGCTTGAATTTTCTTCATGTGCTTAAAATAATATATCACAACACATTGAATGTATAAGCAGATACAAGAATCCAGCTGTCTTTAAGCTAGGCATTAAAGAGATTTGCAAAGATATAAAACAATGGCATTGATCTCACTAAAGTTTTTCTTTTTTGGAAAATATATTTGTTTTTCTTAAAAATTTTATGTCAACAAGTGTGTTTAAAGAATTAATAAATCAAACATTTCAGTTTTAATTTTTAATATAATAAGTGTTGACAGGTATAGAACTTATATTTAAAAAACTCTATGGGGTTCTCAAAAAGTTTTAGGAATATAAAGGGGTCCTGAGACCAAAGTGTTTTTGAGAACTACTATATTACATTATCCTAAAATGCTAGTCTTTTAGAAATGTCTCTATTGCTTTTCAGAATTGTGCATGTTTGTGTTCTTTTGTGCATTAATCTGCCCATCTTTTAATTCTCTTCATTATCGGTGAGCTTGCTTATAATACCCTCTGAATCTTACTATCTATCTTTAATCAGCTTTGGTTGGAAACCAGTCTTTTTTTTTTTTTTTTTTAAGATTTTATTTATTTATTCATGAGAGACAGAGAAGCAGAGAGAGAGAGAGAGGCAGAGACATAGGCAGAGGGGAGAAGCAGACCCCATGCAAGGAGCCCGATGTGGGACTGATCCTGGGACTCCAGGACCACGCCCTGAGCCAAAGGCAGACCTCAACCACTCACCCAGGTGTCCCGGAAACCAGTCTTATTCAAGTTGTGTATTAAAAGGGCACTTTGAGTGAGTCTTAGGGCCTTTCTTATGAGAGAGGAAAGTAAAGTAGAATGTATGGATTCTATACTAAGAAAAACTTCCTCTTCTTTGTTCCCATTTTTGTTTTGCACTGCATTCTAAGAAGTCACATTGGCTGGTTATATAACATTTTGCTATATATTCTATGTAAAAATCCTGGTCCTGGTATGAAATGGCTCTTGAGTATAAGTTTTTAAAGCTTCCCTGAAGTACTGAGAAGACAGTATAGCATGATGGATAGAAGGATGGGTTTTGGAGTTAGACCTGGGTTCAAAATCAAGATCTGCTGTTTCCTAAGCCATGTGACCTTGGAAAATTCCTTAACACTCAACTTCTGTTTTCTCAGTTGTAAGAAAAGGATGCTAATTCCTCTCAGGTTGTTATAAGGACTAAATGAAATATTTAAGGTGTGACACATGGTAAGCACTCAACAGATGGTGACTACTATTTTCATTATTAGGGTGGGATAAGTAAATAAAGATCTATGCTTAGCAGGAAATCTATAAATTAATTTTGTTTTGCGTAAGTTGCTCTATTGTTCCTAACTAAGCCCTAATGTGGCAATCCCCAGTTATTTATAAACTTTATTTATTTGTACATAATACCATTAACAGTATTTGCTCAATTTAGTCAACATCTGGCTTTGCATAGTAATCAGAAATCCTGATCTTTAAATACCATTCTGAGGACTCTAATGGCATTTCTGAACAGATGGATTTGTGCCTATGACATTTTTCTCCCTTACCTGTTTGCTAGAGATCAGGACTCTGAAAAGAAAGCACCCAAGTGCTGCACATTACGCTCTGCCACAGTTTTCTCCAGGGATTTTTGGATAAAAACGCAACACTGATCTTGGTATTATATCTCAATGAAAATATTAAAAAAAAAAAAAGGCAGTGGTAGCAGAGGGGAGAGAAAACCATAGAATCTGGTTCTGGTGATGCTGATCATCTTTACTTTACATCAACAGCCTTAGCTCTTGCCCCTCTATCTTATGCATCTGATCAGAGGGAGACTCAGAGGGAGTCTGAGTCAGAGAGACTCAGAGAGACTCTAGCCTCTCCTGAATCCCTCCAAAACACTAGCCCTACCTCATTTCCATCCTCGCACTTTTATCCTAATGCAACAACTACATTTTATACTTAGGTCTGGAGGAAGTACATGACACGATCTCCAAACATTTTTGGATCAATCCTTAGCAGTAAAAGATTTTGAGTACTTAGACCTAATGTATGTACATTTGATGTTTATATACATGTACTACTATGATAATATATTACTTACATTCTAAAGTATACTCTAAAATAGAAATTTTTATTTTTATTTTGTTATTTATTTATTTATTTATTTAAAGATTTTATTTATTAATGAGAGACACACACACACACAGAGGCAGACACAGGCAGAGGGAGAAGCAGTCTCCATGCAGGGAGCCTGACATGGGACTCGATCCTGGGTCTCCAGGATCACGCTCTGGGCTGAAGGTGGCGCTAAACCGCTGAGCCACTCGGGCTGCCCTAAAATAGAAGTTTTTAAAGGATGGTTTAGTTAGCAGCAGGTACACACTGCTGCCCAAAAATAAAAGTTATTCCCTGCCTCCCCCCCCAGTACTCTATTGGGTTATTTTGTGAACTCCTTGGGGTATATGCATCCCAGTATAGATTCAGATACTCCCTTGTTCCCATATAATTTAGAAGCTTTGCTAGAAAACCAAAATGCCTGTTAGATTTTAGGTTTTTAGACAGTGGGATTTGATTAGGAGTTGCTAAGAGGATTTATGTAGTGACAGCTGTAGTATTAAGGAGATCAGCTTTTCCCAGGCCATATTACACCTGGGATCACCAAACCATTTGAATTTTGTCTTGAACACCAAGAGAGAAAGGTAAAAGGATAGCAGATGGAGAGAGAAGAATGAAGATGGAATTTTTTTTTCTAAGGGTTTTGGGGGAAAAAACAGGTATAAAGCAGTAATAATTTGCCCTGGTAAACTATGAACTGGTGACTCAGAAATACACTTAGAGATTGTAAGTGCTAGAAGATTTCTACATACAAGAGTTCTCCCTACATTGTACAGTTGAGAGAAGCCTTCCTTGATCTGAGAAAATTGAGTAAGATTTAGATGAGTGGAAAGGAAAACAGCATTTCTTGCTATTTGTGTGTGTGTGTGTTTTTGTTTATATTGACTTTACCTGTTTGCCTGTATGTTTCTCAAATACAAATATTCTATGTTTCCCATCATCTCTCAGGCTTCTTAACCAACAGCTTTCTTTCCTCCTTCCAACATTCTGGGATCCCTTTTCCTCTTCCTTTCTTCTTATCCATCATTATCTCCACCCGTATCCCCGATCATTGCCTCAACCTCCCTGCCCACTCCCCCTGCCCCCCTCTTGTTTCCATTTCAGTTCATCCTTCACAGTGCGCCAGTGGATCTTTCTGAAATTTAAATTGGACATATCTGTCTCTCTTTAAAATCATTCAGCATCTCCTCATTCCCTCAATAAAAAGTTTGAATTCCTCACTGTTGTTTTTAAGGCCCTCTTTTACCTGGATTCTCCTTAACTTTCTAGCTTTATTCTTACCTCTCCCTTACATAGGACTCCCAAACATGTTAAACTTATTGCCATGCTTTCTTTTAACTCTGCCTCTATTACTTTTTTCACTGAGACTTCCTTGTCTCTTGGCTAAGTTGTGTTCATGTTTTATGTCCTGACTCCACTTTCTTCAAAACACAGGCATAGTACTGCTTTCACCAGTTCTCATTCATACATCTGGAATATAATATAAAGAGCACGGGATTTGGACTGGGGTGGGAAGGCCAATGTTTGCCTCCTAATCTATGCTATGAGATTTTGGGGAAGTAAATTAACCACTTAAAGGCCTAGTTTCTTTATCTCTAAAATGGGATAATGACACTTTTTATAAGCCCATCGAAAGAATTCATTGGTATCTATAGAAGATTCTGTAAGCACTGAAGCACGTTGCTCATTTAAATTGCTGCTGCTGCTCCTGCCATGCCTTTCCTCTTCCTCCTCAGCACCTACCCACCCCATCAGTCTTTCTGCTGCGTCTTACATGGGACTTGGTTTTTGTTTTGTTTTTAGATGACGAAGACTTTACCAAAGAAATAACAGAGCTATTTTCCCAGCTGCATGTCTCCTCCAAACCTGAGAAACTTACCAAGGTAAGTTATTACTTCTTGGTGATTTTCGTTTTTTTACTTATGTCAATTTACCGGATGAAGAATGTAAGATTCTAGCTTCCTGGCAAGGATGTCACGAAATTGGGTATATATCCTGAGTTCTCTATCTTCTGCCTGCCTCCTGGATTCCCAGGTTAACATGCAGATCTCACATCTGCCCTCCCCAGTGGAGCCTGCCCCACACATCTGCCATCCTCCGCTGTTTTCATTTGGAATGTTTGCTTATCTGAAAGCTCACATGAGACCACAGCGTTGGCGGTGCTCCCCAGCCTTCGTTTTCCCAGTGGCTAGCCTCTATTGGGGTCTTCCTGTTCTTAGGTCTCTGAGTGATTCAGAGATAATGGAATGTGGCCCCTGCCCTTATGGCCTGAATGGAGGTTATCATTTCCCAGAGCCCAGTGACCTTTTAGCATGTGAAAATGAAAATCCCACAGCTTTTAGGCCTTGGTCTTTGATGGCGATGTCTGACTTACCTTCACACACTTGGAACGTGGAAGGGCTTTAGTCAAAGTGGGTAGGGAGGGTCTGTTTCCAGAGCGGTACACATATAGCATATATGCTACTGCCAACTCATGGGATACTCTCCGCTGGGTCTTGGGCTGCTTGCTGCCTCTGTACCCTCCTCTCAAAATCTCCAGATACATTTCCGGATTAGTTAGCAGCAGGTACACACTGCTGCCTGGCCAGGACAGCCATTACAGTTATCTGGATACTGCAGGGTAAGGAATGTGATGCTAGATTTGTTATCCCACTCTCCCATCTCCATTTAAAATGCTGCATTCCCCAAGGAACTTTTTAGATCATCCCCTAGGCACTCATCTTCCTTATCTCAACTGTAGTACTTGACTACAGCACTTTCTGACATGTATCATCATAGTGTTTTTTGAATTGGAAATAATGTCAAACTTAGAGAAAGATTGCACAGATAAAGGAAATAACATTCATGTATCTTTTATGCAGGTACACCTATTAGTAATATTTTACTTCATGCATTTCATCAGTCATGTCTGAGCCTTTGTTCTCTCATTCCCTCTCCTATCCCTTCCCCTTCATCTCCCCTTCTTCCCTTTCCCCCCATACAGCACTACACAAACATACACACACGCTCATGCATGCACATTGTTATTATTGGGACTATTTTGGGGAATTAATAGTATATACGATAGCACTTTAGTCATAAATATGTTAGTATGCACCTGCCAAGAATATGGATATTGCCTTATGTCACCACGGTAGTTATCACCACAGTAAACTTAACATTGATACTATATTTTTAAAAAGATTTTATTTATTAGAGAGAGTGAGAGTAGGAGCAGGGGGAGCAACAGAGGGAGAGGGAGAAGCAGACTCACCTCTGAGCAGGGAACCCAATGTGGGGCTTGATCCTGGGATCCTGGGATCATGACCTGAACTGAAAGCAGATGCTTAACTGACTGAGCCCGCAGGCGCGCCTGATACCATATTTTTACTTAATCTGTTGTCCACTTGACCACATTCTGGTTTTGGCAACTGGCCCAACAATATCCTTTGTATTAAAGTTTTTCCTCTAACATTGGAGGTAGGACGTGATCACAGATTGTGTTTAGTTGTCATGTACTTTCAGCCTCTTTTCATCTGGAGTAGTTCCCCACTTTTCCTTATTTTTTATTATGAGAAATACAAATTTCTCTTCCCCTGTGTATAAAAATAGAGTATTCCTCATTTGGGTTTGTCTGATGTTCTCTCACGATTAACGTCAGGTTATGCATTTCCAAGCAAGCTACTTCCTAAGTGATGTATCTTTCCCATGTTGTCACACCCAATGCACAGGACCCAAGGCACATCTTCCCCTCATTGTGCCTTGTTGCCTGATTTCTCACTGTGTGGTTATGATTGACTCCCTCTGTTACTAATAAACTTTCTGTGCAGAGACATAAGACAGATACCCTGATCCTCATCATAATTTCCCTTCTAGATTTAGCATCTGTGATTCTTGCTGCACCAGTGTTTCCAGTGATGGTTGCAAAATGATGATTTGTTTTAATCCTAGCACTCGCCCCACATTTATCAGTTGGCTCTTGGCATTCTACTCTAGTTAAGAGTTTAAGAGTTCTCCCTTCTCTTGTTTATTTATTTATTATCTGTTACTTAATATGATCTCATGGGTTTCTGTTTCTTTCCTTTGGTTTGTAATTCATTACGGTTTTAAATTATTTTGGTATTCAAGTTGTCCTTCAAATGGACTCCTGTGTGACATGCATTTACCATTGTTTGGAGTATTTCCTTATTTTCTGGCATAACAGGATATCTTGGACTCACTTTGTACCTTCCATATGCCAGCCCTGGAATTAGCCATTTCTTCAAGGAGCCATGGTTTCTTTTTAGTATTATAGGCTAACATGTGGGAGCTCATCACTGCTGGGGTGTCTTTGCTTCCAGGCCCTGTGGGCAGAGCTAGGAAATGTACTCAGATACACACACCCCTATATTTGTATATTGTACATACGTTAGAGATCTGAGTTCACCCTGGTAACTCCAATTTCAGTCCATCTCTACATGGTTCTTCCTGCTTTGCCTTTCCTCATGACACATTTGTATCTCTCTTTTAACACAGTGAGAAATCCAATTTTCCAACATTAGCACACGTCCTTATTTCCTCAGTTCTTTATGCATCTGAATTAGTTTCATTTCTTTGCCCATGCTACTATAAAACCAACCCCTGGAAAGGATGTATGATTTATTTGCTTTCCCCCATGTTAATTTTCAAATATATAGAGTATTGTCATGTTTCTGAAAAGTCAAAACTGTATAATTCCCATCTGCTCCATTTTCCCTTCTCCTTTTAGATAATATTTTTAAAAATTTTATTATTTTTTTATTTTTTAAAGATTTTATTTATTTATTCGTAGAGACAGAGAGAGAGAGAGAGAGAGGCAGAGACACAGGCAGAGGGAGAAGCAGGCATCATACAGAGAGCCTGACGTGGGACTTGATCCAGGTCTTTTAGGATCACGCCCTGGGCTGCAGGCGGCGCTAAACCGCTGCGCCACTGGGGCTGCCCTCCTTTTAGATATTAAACTTTCTTGCTTTCTGGCATGTCCTTCTTGTGTTTCTTTTTTTTAGGTAAGTAGATGTATATTAAAGATAAGCAGATATATTCATTATCTTCTTATACAAAAGTTAACATATTCTGTATGTTCTTTAGCACTTTGCTTTTTTCACTTAACCTTATGCATATATATCTTTATACATTTATCATAGGTTTTTTCATTTGTTTTTTTAAATGTGTATATCTTATCTTCCATCCTAAATCTTTTTTTTAAAGACTTATTTATTTGAGAGAGGGGGAAGGAGAATGTGCATAGAGGGGAGGGGCAGAAGGAGAGAGAGAATCTCAGGCAGACTCCCTGCTGAATGTGGAGCCTGACACAGGCCTGATCCCAAGATGTTGAGATCATGACCCAAACCCAAATCAAGTCAGATGCTTAACCAGCTAAGTCCCCCAGGTGCTCCACGTTCCTTCCTAAATCTCAAATTTCTTCAAGGCTGGATCTTTGCTTTATTGATCCTTAAAATCCCAGGCTTACTATTTCTTACTTTGTGGTGTTGAGCAAGTTGTTTAACCTCTCTGCCTCTGTTCTTCTATCTGTGAGATAGGGATGATATAGGGTTCTTGTGAAGAATTAATGTGATAATACACACAAAGCTTTTATGGAGTCCCTGGCTCATAGTACATGCTCACCATTGATGGTCCTATCTATAGAAGCTATTCCTATATAGTATACATTTTGGTATTTGATAAATATACATATGTTATGTAACTTACTTTGCTAGGTACTAGGGAAACTATAATGGAAAAGACATAATTTCTGTACAAGGAGATCATATAATCATTTTAAAAAGGCAAGTAACCCCTTAGATGTTTAGTAGTTCTGGTCATTCTCTGAAAGCAATCTTCACATTGTTTACATTTTGGGTGTTGAGTCATAAGAGATAGAATAGTTAAAGACGAGGGCCTGATTTTCCACAAGGATTTATATGGGAGACTGTGATAGAGGGGAAAAGCAATGAAGCAGGAGTCTGAGAAGACAGTTCTGATTCTTCTGACACATGTGATGTTGGCAAATCTTGTTTCTTTTCTAGGCCTCCCCCACCCCAAGTGATAAAATAAGTGGTTGGAGAAGCTAACCTCTTAAAAGGTGGCTTTTAATTCCTAAGTTTCCGGGTCTCACCAGTGGGAGGTTCCAGACTGAATTGTGGGTGTGAGGTCTGGGTAGCATTGCTGATTTTTGAAAGGTCTGATAAATTACCTTGAATTGGTACAGTAGTTCATAATGACTTCACTTAATGTATTTATTACAAGAGTGGTCATTTTGAGTATGTACTATGCCTGCTAAAATAGCTCCTTCAAGTATACTACATTTATGATACCAATTTTCTTCTTTTGTGTGCTCTTATGTCTCCCTGTTTTTCTTCCTTCTTTTATTTATTTATTTTTTAAAAAGATTTTATTAATTTATTCATGAGAGAGAGAGAGAGGCAGAGGGAGAAGCAGTCTCCATGCAGGGAGCCTGATGTGGGACTCGATCTGGGGTCTCCAAGATCACACCCTGGGCCAAAGCCAGATGCTAAACCGCTGAGCCACCCAGGGATCCCCTTCTTCCTTCTTTTAATCCAAGATAAATCAATCCCTGGTTTTGCTCTCGTTTTATTTCTTGAAAGGAATTGCAGAACATTTTCCATACTTATTTAGAGTATTAGTCATCTCTTAGGATTCTTTCCAGCCTCATCTCTCACTGTCCTTTTCTCTAAAAATCTCACCACTCCAACATCATCTTCTACCATGCTTTTCCCGTATTGGTCTTCCTTCTGTTCCTTGAGTACACCCACCTGATTTCCCTCTGCTTACAACACTCATTTTCTAAATATTTGCATTTTAAACTTTTAAACTTCAGATTTCAGCTCAGGTATCACGTCTCAAGATCCCTCCTGACCATCCAAACCTAGTTTGCCTTCTCATCCAGTCCATACTCTCCATCTCTCCATTTTATTTTCTTCACTTATTTGTTTCTTGCTATGTTTCTGCACTAGAGTAAGAAGAGTAGGACCATGGTTTATATTAGTCGCTACTGTTCCCAGCGCTTAGGACAGTGTGTAGTAAATATTTGTAATGGATGAACTGAATAAATGCATTGCCTGCTCTGGTTTTACTAGTTGCTTCACAGTTTTCTTAGCACACTTCGGGTTTTCTTGTTTCCAATCTTTATACAATTATTATTATTATTTAACTTGAGGAGTTTTTTTTTTTTAAGATATAACTTATTTATTCATTCATGATAGACATAGAAAGGCAGAGACACAGGCAGAGAGAGAAGCAGGCTCCATGCAGGGAGCCCGACATGGGACTCGATCCCGGGTCTCCAGGATCACGCCCTGGGTCTCCAGGATCACGCCCTGGGCCACAGGCAGGTGCTGAACCGCTGAGCCACCCAGGGATCCCCCTAATTTGAGGAGTTAATGCATAGGGGAGTTATAGATCAGAGCCAGATTGTTCTTGAAGGTGTTCATAGATGAACTCTATGGGAGTTCCTGTGTCATAGGAGAAAGAACCTTGAAATGAATTATCTGCGTACATAGATTCTGCTCTAGCTCGTTCATGATGTAGCCTGCATGGGGCTCTCAGTTCTCAGCTGGAATGACTCTCCTAATCTTACGTGGATTCCTATTGCCTGGTTACAGCTCTGAGCACATTCTGTCCATATAGAGGTCCTCAAGTGGATGCCTTCATTTAATGACAATAAACCTTTTCTTAGATGCCAGGACACACTCAGTTGCAAATGACAGAAACTCCAGTCAGACTGGCTTAAGAAAAAAGGGGCACTCATTAGCTCAAGAAACCAGAATATCAAGGGGCAAGACTGACTTCAGGCATGGCTCTCTACCCACCTATCCCCACCCCAGTCCCCACACCAGTCTCTTGACTCTGTGTTCTTTTAGTTTGGCTTTATTCTTAGAGAATCTTTTCCAGATGGTGGTAGGATGACTACTGACAACTTAAGGGTAACTTTTTTCCAGTTGAGTAACTCCCAACAGAAGGAAGGCTTCCCTTCCCCAATAATTTTATCAGTTGTCCTGAGGCTAATGCCCATTGACCTGGGTTGGGGTGACTTTTCCATCCATGAAGTAATCACTGTATGGACAGGGGGATTAATATTCTTGGTAAAAACCTGAATTGTTTGCCAACCCTTGGAACCAAAGGATGGAAGCAACCCCACCCGAACCACAGGAACTGAGAAAAATCTGGAAACTACTACCAAGAGAAAGGAGACATGGATGCTGGCTAGATAAAAACAGTAGGTGTCCTTTGTAGTGTGCTGGATAGTGGGTGTGTAAATCCAAGTAAGACAGTCTGTAACTATCCTATAGCAATGTTTGTATAGGAGATAGACACATTTAATTTTGGTAAGTACTAAGATGAATGGGTACTCAGGGGACTGTGGACATGCAGAAAAGAGTTGTTTGGGTGCCCAGTCTCCGGGAACGTTTTTGAAAGTTACCCGGAAGAAACACTGTCTGGGTGGAGGATTGAAAGAAAACTAAGAGCACCTTTATTTGGAGAAAAGAAGAGGGTGGGGAAGGGCATTTTAACCTAAGGGAATAGCATGAGTGAAGAACAGGCATATTTATAGGTCATTATTATTAGATCTTAAAATGAAAGTGGTCAGAGATGAAGGAGGTCTAGGTCATGGGTACTTCTTCAATCATGAAAGAACATGGTCTAGTTGATGGGGAGCCATTGAAGAGAAGAGGAATGATAAGTCTATGAAATATCCTGATACATATGTCCAGTAAGCAGCTGGAATGTGTTGTTTCCCTGAGAGGTCAGTGCTGGAAATAAGGATTTAGGAGTCAGCAGCAGGTAGGGAATATTTAAAATTATAGAAAAAGAATGGGCAAAGGGAAGAGGGAGTTGGGTTAGGCAAGTAGAGAGCCAGGCTAGAACTCCAGGTGATGCTGGTATTTAAGGGGCTGAAAAATAAGGATCTATACATACAAGAGTCTGAGGAGGAATGCTTATAAGGGGGGAGGCAGAACTGGAAGTTGGTGGTATTATAAAAGTCAAAACAAGAAGCAACTCAAAAGCCCATTATCAGGACAATGGTAAATTATGATATATGTATAAAATGAACTACCACACAGCAAGAAATAAGAATGAGCTGCTAGTGCTTGCAACAGCATGGATGGATCTAACAGACAGTATGTTAGGCATAACAAGTCAGACACAAATTAGAATGGACTTAAGATTTCATTTGTATGCATTTAAGGATGGGTAAAATTAATTTACAGTGAGACAGAAGAGTGATTACCTTTGGGCAAGGGTTTAGGGATGGGCATGAGGGTACCTTCCATTGTGGGGTGATGGAAATGTTCTGTATCTTGATCTGGGTCACAGTTACAAAGGCACATACGCATGTAAACATTTCTTGAATTGTGTGCTGAAAATTTATGCACTTTATGTAAATTTTACCCTAGTTTTCAAAAAGACCAAAGGATTAGAGAATTTCAACAAGGAATGAGTGAACAGTAGTGTTAGGTGTTCTAAGAGAAGTGGTAAGGTAAGTAGATACATGTATGATAAATGTATGTTTGGATGAGAACAGAGCATTGACTTACATGATGCTAGCCATGATGCTAACATGTTCCTGGTAGGTGCACAATGCATACTGTTACCTCTTGGTGAGCTGAATTGAACTGTTGATGGGCAGTAATCTTTTTCTTATTTAGGCAAGGAATACTGCCTACGAATGGATCAGTACATCTCTGGCCAAACCATCAGAAGAGAAGGAAGACGGAGAGAAACAGTTGGAAACAGAAAAAATTGAGCAAATCAGTAAAAATTCAATAGAGGTATCAGAGCAGTTAAACCTTTTTTTCTCTTTTAACGGTGTGGAGATGTGGGTATCACAATCAGGGATGCAGGCACCTTTTCTTTGTTGCACCACTACTCGTCATTTAACCCTTGTAATCCAAGAGTATGGCAGCAACCTTGTTCCAGACTATGGAATGAAAGAAGGAGTGAAGGAAAAGAGACTAAGGGTGTGTTTGTGTGTTATATCATGGGGAAAGTTCCCAGAAGCTGCAACAAGACACTTTTGATCTAAATCTTTTGGCCAAAACATAGTCACCTGGTCACACCTGACTTCAGGGAAGCTACTGTTTTTGTAATTTTGAGTCCAGTTGTTAAAAGACCTCACTGCTGTGGTAGAAGAGGTTTATTGAAGGGCAGCCATTGGTCTCTGCTGCTTTCAAGATACCAAATCCTACAGGATGAGAGAAGCAAAGTGATGTCATTTCCTCTGGGCTAAAAAACCCCCCAAAATAAAAAAACAGTGCTTTGTCTTGTTTTTCCGTTCAGGATATACATGCATTTGCAATCCGGAGCCTAGCAGAGCTGACTGCCTGCTCAATTGAACTGTTTCACAAAACAGCGGCTCTGGTTCTGCATGGCCAGAAGCAGGAAGTGACAGCCATAGAAAGAAGCAGAACTCTTTCCCAGTAAGTATAAAGAGTATCCCTATAAAAGATACAAGTTGCTCAGAGTTTTCTCAGCTTCTTTCCAAAGTTTAAGAAACTTTGCTCTCAAAAAGGTGCTATTCACATTGTACCATCCACAGGTTAGAGGTTTGTTCATTTTGGGTTTTAGTTATTAAGTAGCCAGAGGGGTTCTTTTCACTGAGCCATAACTCTACATTATAAATGTTTTTATTAACTGGTTGTTTTATTAATTAATTTTTATTATTGATAATCTGAAAACTAGGTCTCACGTTATTTTAATAAAAATAAAATTTTACAAAAGTAAAAACAGAATAGTTCTAAAACCTCAATTCTTAATAATGGTTATACCCATTATTAAATGTTGATTATGTCCTAGGCTCTAAGGGACTGCTAAGGGACGTATGTGTATCATTTCTAATTTTTATAACAACTCTAAAGGTAAGTGATTAGTCCAGCTTTAAAAAAATGAGGAAACACACACAAAATAAAAAATAAAATAAAAATGAGGAAACACACACAAAATAAAAAATAAAATAAAATAAAAAAAATGAGGAAACACTCAAAAATGAAATAATCTACCCAGCTTGTGCAGACTGGGATTTAATCCCAGGCCAGGCTAAATCCCTAAGCCCCTTTTCCACCATATTGCTGATTTGGAATAAAAATTTCAGAAATAATATTAAGTAGATAGTCACAAGAGACAAAAAAGGACTGCTTTCTAAATAAATCTAATTAAATAATGAGAATTTTCATTAGAAAAAAAATGTGTAGTAGTGTCTAGTTTGTTAGGATTGGGAAAGGCCCTTGATGTTTTCCAGACCCCTTCTTCACCTACAGCTTCAGTGCTCTGCAGCATCCCACAACAGGGGGTTGGTTTTGTCTTAACATCCTTACCCAGGGCAATATACACGTTTAATGCAATCCCTATCAAAATACCATGGACTTTCTTCAGAGAGTTAGAACAAATTATTTTAAGATTTGTGTGGAATCAGAAAAGACCCCGAATAGCCAGGGGAATTTTAAAAAAGAAAACCATATCTGGGGGCATCACAATGCCAGATTTCAGGTTGTACTACAAAGCTGTGGTCATCAAGACAGTGTGGTACTGGCACAAAAACAGACACATAGATCAGTGGAACAGAATAGAGAATCCAGAAGTGGACCCTGAACTTTATGGGCAACTAATATTCGATAAAGGAGGAAAGACTATCCATTGGAAGAAAGACAGTCTCTTCAATAAATGGTGCTGG
This sequence comes from Canis aureus, assembly GCF_053574225.1. Taxonomy (NCBI): domain Eukaryota; kingdom Metazoa; phylum Chordata; class Mammalia; order Carnivora; family Canidae; genus Canis; species Canis aureus. The sequence goes on from NC_135614.1 coordinate 57,493,495, forward strand.
GAAAATTGGACATCCACATGCAGAAGAATGAAACTAGACCACTCTCTTTCACCATACACAAAGATAAACTCAAAATGGATGAAAGATCTAAATGTGAGACAAGATTCCATCAAAATCCTAGAGAAGAACACAGGCAACACCCTTTTTGAACTCGGCCATAGTGACTTCTTGCAAGATACATCCACGAAGGCAAAAGAAACAAAAGCAAAAATGAACTATTGGGACTTCATCAAGATAAGAAGCTTTTGCACAGCAAAGGATACAGTCAACAAAACTCAAAGACAACCTACAGAATGGGAGAAGATATTTGCAAATGACGTATCAGATAAAGGGCTAGTTTCCAAGATCTATAAAGAACTTATTAAACTCAACACCAAAGAAACAAACAATCCAATCATGAAATGGGCAAAAGACATGAACAGAAATCTCACAGAGGAAGACATAGACATGGCCAACATGCATATGAGAAAATGCTCTGCATCACTTGCCATCAGGGAAATACAAATCAAAACCACAATGAGATACCACCTCACACCAGTGAGAATGGGGAAAATTAACAAGGCAGGAAACAACAAATGTTGGAGAGGATGCGGAGAAAAGGGAACCCTCTTACACTGTTGGTGGGAATGTGAACTGGTGCAGCCACTCTGGAAAACTGTGTGGAGGTTCCTCAAAGAGTTAAAAATATACCTGCCCTACGACCCAGCAATTGCACTGTTGGGGATTTACCCCAAAGATACAAATGCAATGAAACGCCGGGACACCTGCACCCCGATGTTTATAGCAGCAATGGCCACAATAGCCAAACTGTGGAAGGAGCCTCAGTGTCCAACGAAAGATGAATGGATAAAGAAGATGTGGTTTATGTATACAATGGAATATTACTCAGCCATTAGAAATGACAAATACCCACCATTTGCTTCAACGTGGATGGAACTGGAGGGTATTATGCTGAGTGAAGTAAGTCAGTCGGAGAAGGACAAACATTATATGTTCTCATTCATTTGGGGAATATAAATAATAGTGAAAGGGAATATAAGGGAAGGGAGAAGAAATGTGTGGGAAATATCAGAAAGGGAGACAGAACGTAAAGACTGCTAACTCTGGGAAATGAACTAGGGGTGGTAGAAGGGGAGGAGGGCGGGGGGTGGGAGTGAATGGGTGACGGGCACTGGGGGTTATTCTGTATGTTAGTAAATTGAACACCAATAAAAAATAAATTAAAAAAAAAAAAAAAAAAACCTTTCTTAAGATGAGGGACTCACACTCCCAGAGTAGCCTGTTCTTTGGAAAAGTGGCTACTTCCACTTTTCTACTTATATATCTGGGTTTACATGTATACATATATGTATATGTGTATGTGTACAGTAGGTATATGTGTGTATAAACACACATATGTATAGTCGCCCGGCTAATTATCAAGTAAGTTAAAATCCATGGAAACTGGGCTTTCACTTGTTTACTGATATATCTGCAATGCTTAGGACAGTACCTGGTAAATAGAAGACTTCCAATAAATATTTGTTGAATGAATGAATGCATATTTACTTTAACTACATTCGTGAACAGAATGTAGTATCTTTTAAGTACTACCTTATTTCCTTAAAATGTATTTTAGTTATTTCCTTTGATAGAACTTGAAAATCTAGTACTTCCTAGAGGATTTTGCAGAAAAATGTTTTTCCAAGGACTAAACCTCTTTCTGTAGCTTGAATGCTTGCTCAAATGGGTCCCCAAATTAGGTAACTGATGAAGGCGTGTTTCCCTTTAAAAAAAGCTTTCCTCTTTCACATTTACTCCCAGGAATGATTTGTTTTCTTATAGTTGTTAAATATGCTTATTAAAAAAAAAAAAAAAAAAAAAAACAGAACAAGGAACCCTCCTGACTTTGCTCACTTCTTTCCTAGGATGACAATTGTGTTGTGTAAAGAGTTGTCTTCTCTGTCTAAAGAGTTCACCACTTGCCTAACAACTGCTGGGGTAAGAATTCTTGCCTCTTACTGGGCTAATGTTTGTTCTTTGGGCTTTTTAAAAACAGTTCTATTAAGATTTTCATACCATAAAATTTTCCCATTTCAAGTGTACCATTTAGTAGATTGATTTTAATATATTTACAGAGTTGTGCAACTGTGACCTTAATCTAATTTTAGATGGTTTCCTCATCCTTCAGAAAACCTCATGCCTTCAGCAGCCACTTGCATTCTCTTCCACTCCACTTTCTACTAGCCCTAAGCAACACTAATATGCTTTCCATCTCTAGATTTACCTATTCTGGACATTTCATATGTATGGGGTCATACATCATGTGATATTTTGTGTCTGATTTCTTTCAGTTAGCCTAATGTATTTGAGGTTCATCCACATTGTAGCATGTATCTGTACTTATTTTTATTACCAAATAATCTATTTTATGGATATACACATTTTTTTTAAGGTTTTATTTATTTATTCATGAGAGACACAGAGAGAGAGGCAGAGACATAGAAGAGGGAGAAGCAGGCTCCCTGCAGGGAGCCGAATGTGAGACTCGATCCTGGGACTCCAGGATCATGACCTGAGCTGAAGGCAGATGCTCAACCGCTGAACCACCCAGGCACCGACATATACATTTTATTTTTCTGTTTATTAATTCATAGACATTTGGATTATTTCCATTTTTCAGCTATAATGAATAATGTTGCTACAAACATGCATGTGTGTTTTCATTTCTCTTAGGTGTATAGGTAGGAGTAAAATTGCTGGGTCATATGGGTGTTATGGACCATTGAAGAATTCGCAGACTGTTTTACAAAGTAACTGTATCATTTTACGTTCTTGGTAGCAGTGTATGAAAGTTCCAATTTCTCCACAATCTCTTCAACACTTGCTATTGTTCATTGTTTGAACAGTGTATGAATGGTATTTCATTGCAGCTTTTATTTGCATTTCCCTGATGGCTAATGATGTTGAACTTCTTTTCATGTACTGTTGGCCATATGTATGTCTTCTTTAGAGAAATGTCTTCTAGTTTTTCCTACTTTCAAATAGAGTTATTTTTAAAAATTATTTTATAAATTGGATTATTTCATTACTTTTTTGTCATTTATTAATTGCCTTTTTATTACTATTTATTACTGAGTTTTAGGAATGCCTTATATATTCTGGGTACAAGTTCTTTTATCAGATACATGATACGCATGTCTTTTCTTCCAGGCCATGGGTTGTCTTTTCACTTTCTTGGTAGTGTCTCTGCACAGAAGTTTTTAATATTGACAAAGTCTAGTTTGTCATCATTGTCTTTTATCACCATTCAGTACTAATCGTTGCCTAATCCAAGATCATGAAGATGTACTCCTCTATGTTTTCCTCTGAGAGTTTTGTTGTAGCTCATTTATGTCAATGATCCATTGTGAAGTGGGGTTTCACCTTCCTTCTTTTGCATGTGGATATCCAGTTGTCTTAGCACCATTTGTTGAAAAGCATTTCCCTGTTGAATGGTAAAATCATTTAACCATAGATAAACTGGTTTAAACTCTAATTTCTGTTTGTTGATTTTATGTGTGTGTATCCATATACCAGTGCCATATTGTCTTGATTACTGTAGCTTTGTAATCAAGATGTGTAAATCTTCATCTTGGTTCTTCTTTTACAAGATCTTTTATCTTTTTGGGGCGTTACGCATTTTCGTGTGAGTTTCTGGATCATCTTTTCTGTGTCTAGCAGATTCTTGCAATCTATTTTTGTTTTCTCTTTTTATGAAATCTGCAGTATATTTTCTGCTACTCTTTGATATCTGTACTGGAAATGTAGACTTTGCTAAAATAAAGCCCCCAAAGTTTGGCTGTAGTTTTAGGGAGCAGTGCCTTACTTAGACTGTGGCAATCCTTATACTCTACAGTTGCCAACCAAGAGGAGAGTTGTAATTAAAACAGCTAAAGTAATTTTTTTCCTTTTTAAAGGAATTGTAAAAATTTACTGAAGGTGTGTAAACTGTAGAATATGATCAGAAATCAGTAACCGTGAATTAGGATCAAATCAAGGCATTTTAAATGAGTAAATAAAATCACTTTGTAGTAAAACCAAGTTATAGATACAGAGAACAGATTGGTGGTTGCCAGAGGTGGGGGAGTGAAGGGAGGCCAGAATGGGTAAAGGGGATGTAAAGGTATAAAACTCCAGTTTTAAATAGGTCATGGGGATGTAAAGTACAGCATAGCAACTATAGTTAATAATTATGTAGTGTATATTTGAAAGTTGCTAAGAGTAGAACTTAAAACTTCTCATCACAGGAAAAATATTTTTCTAACTATGGTGACACATGTTAACTAGACTTATTGTGGTGATCATTTTATAATATATGTAGATATCAAATCATGTTGTACACCTGAAACTAGTATGGTATTGTATGTCACTTATACCTCAATCAAAAAAAAAATCACTTTGTAATAAGTATTTAAGTGCCAGTGTGGCAGCAAATTCTAGGCTCTTAAACTTATCAAGAGCATAGCCCAAATTTTTCTTACTTTACGAGTTTAGATTATTCCCATAAGGGATAATCCTGGGATTATCTCTTCATTCCATAATATTGTCTTTAAAAGAGCTTCTGGGATTCCTGAAGTTAATCTTCTGAAACCAAATCTTTCCATGTGTTTCATAAAGATACTTTAACCCAGCAAATCAACTATAAGGTGCTAACACATGGCGGTGTTAACTTTCCATTATTTATTTCCATGTTTTCCACATAGCCCATCTTAAAAACCATTGAATATTTTGAGCACATGTTCTTTATCTGCATGTTCCATTTTAAAATTGTTCTGAAGTTTCTGGTCATGTGTATCATTTCTACCCCCTCTTCCAAAATGAATACTTTTTAAAGTAAACAAAACAAAACAAAACACCTACAACTGGGGATGCCTGGATGGCTCAGTGGTTGAGCATCTGCCTTCAGCTCAGGGTGTGATCCCCGGATCCTGGGATTGAGTCCCACATTGGGCTCCCTAAGGGGAGCCTGCTTTTCCCTCTGCCTATGTCTCGCTCTGTCTCTCATGAATAAATAAATAAAATTTTAAAAAACAAAAACTATAAAGGAATACACTGTCAGTTGGGCAGCATAGGAAAATATAAAAGGAAATTTAAAGCACTTCCAGAGATTATATTTTGCTCTTTCTCAGTCCAGACTTTTTCTATACTTATATTATGTATGGGTGTGTGTGTGTTTATGTTTCAAAGTGGGATCACACTGCGTCTACTGTTGTGTTTTTTTAATTTGCAGTGCTCACTTAACCATGTATTTTTTTTATTCTAGGTCAAAGAAAAGGCAGACATCCTTAATCCCCTAATCACTGCAGTATTTCTGGAGGTTAGTAGTTAATTATAAGTCTCTAACTTTTAGGGTATAATGTTTTATTAATCAGCTCTTCTTCAGTCTTTATTTTTTGTTTTTGTTTTTGTTTTTTCACCAGATTGGTAGTTTAGCCATACTGATGCAGGTATGACCAAAATGGTGTGTAGTTGATGCATATTCCCTTTTCATTATTACAAAGCATAATGATGAAGCTCTTGCATGAACTGCAAAGCAGCAGTAGGCTTTCAGTAGTTAGTACTACCCACTGGCAGCTGATGGACAATCTTTAGTAATGAAACACCTTCTGGAGACCAGGTATAGACTTGAAGGGCTGAAAATGACAAACAGGCAAATACTGCTTCCAAAAGGACTAAAGTTTATATAGGGGAGATTTGTTACAAAACAAGACAAAACATTTTGTTGTGCCATTTCCTTGCCAAGAGATTTGCTTTGTTTTATCAAAGGTACTGTGTTTATAGAATCCTCATCAGTTCATTAGATTTAAGGAGGTGGGTGGTTTAAGTCCATGGAAAAGGGGGATGCAAGATCATATGATCAATTATTTGTCTCCTTGTGTGACACTTTCTGCCTGCCATGTTTTAAAAACTCTGTCTTGTAAATTAATTGTGTAAACTATTTGAACATTTGATGATCTGTTTAAAATGTGTTTATGTAAGTCAGGGGAGATAATTGGTTAGGTTTTAAATATGAATTGAAAAAAATTAACTATTAGACTGTTACTTCTTTAGTTTTAAATTCTTTTAAAATTATCAAGGAAATGCCTTTAATTACTTAGCTGCACAGTTTTCTTGAATATCAGGGTAATTATTCTGATAATTAACACTTAAACAATGTTTTTAAAAGTTAGTGATTTAGTAGATGGCAGAGTGGTATAGGTGAGAAGTTTGCAAACCGGGAGTCTAGTCCTGTCCTGGATCTCCCCTGATTTGCTTTATGACTCTGGACCAGGCATTTACCTTCTTGACAATCTCATTATCATTATGTGCAATATAAGAGATTTAACTAGATGATCTCTGAGGTCTCTTTTGGTTGAAAATTTGGCAGCAAATGTCACATTAAGGTTTAAATAGGATTATATGCTATTGATAAATCCGAAAAAGGTAAACTCACTTATGGGCTTTCCTTATTGCTGTTTGGAGTTGATTGTTCTTGATTACATATTTGAAACATCCTTGTCCTTGAAATTATATGTTTTTATCTTAATGTAATGAACTCTCTATTCTTCTGGAAGATCAGAACTTGTCAGATATATGAAGTCTGGCAAACTCTGAGCATGGTGATTCCATGATGCTTCTCATAATTATGTCTGTTGTGCCAGATAGAAATATATCTATACTGCATCATCTTTGAAAGCGGTTTTCCTTGTACATATTTGTAGTACCTGTCTTGTATTCACTAATTGTATTGGGTTCATGGAAGAAGAGCTATCATAATGGACTGAAGATCCTATTGGTGTAAGATTCATAGCCTTCCAGAGTCCTTTGAGTAAGTGACTAGAATGTTGTGACAGACTCTAGCATTTAGTAAAGGATTAAATAAGCTTCAAATGCCGAATTTGAGCAGAATGTGAAAGAATAGCTACCATTTCTGATGGACAAGTTGGACAAAAAATGCTGACATTTGTTTTTGGTACTGTCATCTCTTAAGAGCTATTTCATTCTTGCCTCTGTAACTTTTACTAACATGGTTAGTTTGTGCTTTTGTTTGCCAGCCCAGAGATTCAGTTAGATTGTACAAATTAATCTGTTTTTGTTGTTGTTGTTGTTGTTGTTGTTGTCTTTTAATATATTTTCCCTTTTAAGTAACTGTGATATTTTCTTTTTCTCAATCTCAACAGGCATCAAACAGTGCTTCCTATATTCAGGATGCCTTTCAGCTGCTCTTACCTGTGCTGGAGATCTCTCTCATTGAGAACAAAACTGAATTACCAGAGGCATGAGCTATATACAGACCCAGGGTCTTTGTCAGAACATTGAAGAACAGAGAGGATTCAACCCAGAACTTGTGGTGGCCAAGAAATGCCACTCTCTTTTGGGTACCCCTGCAGAAGGGAAGGAGAAAGGATTCTTTTAGTGTATAAAATTTGGGCAGGAGAGCAGGTTTAAAGGAGTTTTGTTGCCTTCACTGCTTGGGTGAAATATTCAGGTCTTCACACTGCCCTTCTAAGTTGTTAGAATTGTTAAATTATTTGAGAAGAAATTTTTATGGAAAGTTCAAGAATAATAGCTCTAGATAAAGGTTAATGGGAGACTCAGGCAAAAATATTGCTCTTTATTGGACATGATGCGAAACACTAACAGTCTTGTTATGGTTCTGTATGATTTTGCAGCCCGCTGATATAATTGGTTGTGAAGCAAGAGAGAAACAATTTAGTATTCTAGAAGTCCTGTGCTTGATCTGTCGATGCCATGACCTTTCTCCTTTCTATAATAAAATCTGTGGCTTTAAGAAAACAGTAAAACTGTAATGATTACCTAGATTCTTAGGACTTGGTTAGAAAGTTTCATGTGCTCTTTAATTCTCCATAGGTCTTTGGCATGGAGGAGAAACTTCTGAAATGTACTTGAAGCCACATGAATTAACTACAGCAAAGTGCCCTTTGGCTTTAAATTGTTCTCCTACCCTAAGGTGACAAGCTTCAAGTTGTAATTGACCCCAGTCAGGGGGGTTCCAGACCAATAAGTGCAACTTACAGAAACAATTTCATGTTTGCAGGTATTCCAAGTCTCTCCAGGATGTTTTTCATGCATACCTTATGTGCAGGATAAATTCTGTAATAGCCAGCTCCAAAGGAGTATTGAAGCTCTTTCAGTAATGGAGTTTTTGTTATTTAAATGCTGTTGAAGGGGACTATAAGAGTCCCATAGAAATCATTTATAACAGGATTTAACCTGTAAGATACAATATGTTTTTCCTTATTTTTGTTTTTTGTTTGTTTTAATGTATTCCTTAGCATGTTTATAAATACAACTTTTATCCTTTAGATCTTAAGCCTTCTTTTGCTCTCTTCAACAATGTAAGAGGCTAATAAGGTGTTATCTTCCTAAAAGTTATTTGGTATCCACTCTTTTAAAAAAAAATTCTCCAACTTTGTTGTTGGAGGTAACTTTTGTGAGCTCTACCACTCATCTTCTAAAACGTTTAAATAAAAATTAATAATTGTGTCACTTGATCCTTTCACTTACTTTTCCAAACATGAGCCCCGATATCTTTTTCAGACCAAAGAAATAGCAGAACAAAGATGTAACATTGACTGATCTCAGCACTATTTCCATACCCTTATTTGGGGCATGGGTAGTTTATAAATAGATTTGGGCTAAAAAGGTACACCAGTAGCACTAAAATGTTACTCTGCTTATATTCTGTTTTAATATGATCAGAAAACTTTGTGAACATTAATCTTTTTAGGTAAATTTCACCCTTCCTAATGTAATTCTGAAATTTCAGAGAAAAAACAGTTGCCTATGGTAATGAAAGCTGGTGTCCCCAGTCCTGGTTTGCTGTCTCAAGTGCAGTTGCTGTGTGTGAACCTGGATCCCCTGAACAAGGTTTAGGAACTGCTCACACTGCTGTCTGTCTGTTCAGATGCCTGTACAATGGCGGTTTGCAGTTTTTACTTTTCAATCTAGAAACATAGCTACGGTTTTTCTTTCAAGAAGAGGGATTTAGATATGGGGAACAGAACAGTGACTCTTTTTAGGTACCTCCCCAGACTGGTTTTAGATTAGACCTTAAAAAAGGCAAATGTGACTCACTGCCACTTTTTTTCTTATCGTCCTTGTCAAGCCTCCCCTATCTACCCAGATGTTTTTCAGTGTATTTTGGAGACCATTCGTGAAGCAACAATGAAAACACCAGTTAATTCTGAGTGACAATTGCTTACCTTTCACCTAAAATACGGTGAAAAAGAATGCAAGTTCCGGGCAGCCCGGGTGGCTCAGTGGTTTAGCGCCACCTTTGGCCCGGGATGTGATCCTGGGGACCCGGGATCAAGTCCCACATTGGGCTCCCTGCATGGAGCCTGCTTCTCCCTCTGCCTGTGTCTCTGCCTCTCTCTCTGTGTCTCTCATGAATAAATAAAATCTTAAAAAAAAAAAAAAAATGAAAGTTCCTTGATGGAGAGAGAAAAGTAAGCATAAAAATTTGTTGGCAGGTGAAAAGGTAAATTCAGGGGATGCTTTGGAACCTACTGAATTATGGTGTTGATTTTTGAATGGTGCTTGCTTCATTCCATTTGGGGTGGCTACAGGATGTAGTTTCTTGATGATACCTAGTCTTTTGGTGCTGTTCTTTTAAATTTTCTCGTGTCTGAGATTTACAGCTACATCCTAAAGTATACTACATTCCTCCTTCCCAATTCACTTAACACCTTATTGGTAAAATGTTCAGTTGTAATTGGGGTAAGATGCTTCTCTTCCTACTATTGGGATCTTTAAAGGCTGTGATTAAAAGAAACTTCATTAATTTGGTCTAAAAGAAATAGAAACATGTACAAAGTAATTCTTGTTTTTTCTTTATATAATGCATGCAGATGTGTTGAGGACAAGCTTTACCTTACTTGCTTTTGATAGGTTTTCTTTAAAGGCATAGATACCGGGCAGCCCGGGTGGCTCAGCGGTTTAGTGCCTGCCTTCGGCCCAGGGCGTGATCCTGGAGACCCCGGATCGAGTCCCACATTGGGCTCCCTACATGAAGCCTTTCTCCCTCTGCCTGTGTCTCTGCCTCTCTCTCTCTCTCTCCCTGTGTGTCTCATGAATAAATAAATAAAATAAAAAATAAAGGCATAGGTACCAACATTGACAGGCTTGTGAAGAGTAAATCTGTAATCCACGTGGCTGGCCTTCATAGGAATCTGAAATCAGTGTGATGCACAAATGTGGATTTTCTAGGCCTACAATCAGAAAACAAGACGTTGTCAGTCCTACCCTGAATGAAGACCCTCTCTTTCATACTTATTTTTATCTAAAGACCTATTTGAAGGAGAGATGTTTTATAAGTAGTTGCTGTTGATGTCATCATTTGAGAAATAGATTATCTTTATTTCTAGATGTATTCTGAGTTTTAAAGGTGGGAATATTTTTCACACTGGGAAAACCCAGATTAAAACTGTACCCGCAGGGGCCCCTCAACAAGCATGGTATTTCAGAAATGTCAAAGATTGAAATCTCTTCTGTCTCACCAATAAAGGTGATGTTCATTTTCATAAAAGACTTAAAATGAAGCATTTGGGAAATGAGGAAGTTCTAAAAATAACAAGCCTTAATTAATGTGTCATCAAGGTCTCTGGCTAATATATGAGGAGAATTTTGAGAACTTGCCCAGTAATATCACTTCTCAGCTGTACCCTGATACTCCCACAAGCTGCATGCACTCATTTCTCTGTTTAACTTGCAGCCTCTGTTACTTGTGATTACATCATCTGGCCAAACCCCAAAGTCCCTTCGTTTCTAACTATTGCTTCCCCAATCAACTCTTTAGGAATTTTTTTTTTTTAACAATTGAAATATTCTCTGAACTCATTTGTCCTGCAAGCTTACGCTGGTGCCACTGTCTGAGCAATCTCTGCCTGTTAGCTGCAGAGCTCTCCAAGGGGCAGATGCCCTGTTGTATTGAATTGTGGTTGAGTTGGATGGACATGTCTCAAATCTAATTGTGATTGTTGGGCCAGTTCAGCTTTGCACATGTGTGCCAGATGTATCCATCAAAACTCTCAACTGTACTTCTGGTGGCTTGTGTCTTAAGAGGCCAATTTCTGCCATTTATATTAAAACTACAGCATGATCTCCTGTTCATCCACTACCAGTGGATGTTAAAAAGAGGAAACTCACGAGTATGGAGCAACTTGAGTATCAGGCACCACCGAATACACTTTTCTTTGTAATCCTCACGACTGCTGTATGGGGGCAGGGCAATGATGCCCATGTGTATGGGGCCTGCAGGATGGTGTAAAAGTTGGGAGTGAGCACAGACTCAAAATGGACCTCAGCACCCTTATGTTCCAGCCTTGTGATCAAGAGCAGGTGACTTAGCCCCTTAGATTGCAGTTTTGTTATCTGGGAAATCCATCTCGAATAGCACTTGTATTATAAAGTCCCTGATAGGACTAAATAAAACGATCTGTATGAAGTACTTAGAAGAGCACCTGCCACACAGCAATATGTGCATAATGCTTACTAGCCAGACACCTGTTCTGAGCATTTTACGTGGACCAATTTAGTCCTCAAAACAACTCCATGATATAGTCACTATTAGCATGCCCATTTACAGAAGAGAAAACTGAGGCATAGAGGTTAAATAACTTGCCTGAGATCACACAGTCACCAAGTGGTAGAGTCAGGATGCAAACCCAGGCAGCTGAGCACCTAAGTTCTCTTTTCAACTATGACCTCACACTGCCACCATAACCTGTCAGAAACCTTTAACAACTATTAGCTACTTTATTATGATGGTTATGAAAAACAAAGGTTTCAGTGACTTCCCCAGGATTTCACAGCTGTAAATGACAGAGCTCCTGCAGTGTGAGCCCAGGTTGTCTGGCTCCAGTTTGTTCTATTTTATTATTTTAAGGGAAAGGGGTTGGAGGTTCCTGTCTAGCGGTAAATACCTGTAGGGGAGCATCTGGGCCCGTTATCCAAAGCTAGTTGGAGTTGGCATGGAAAAGATGATGTGGTGGCAAGTCATGTTTGCCACAGCAGGAACACAAATCTCTGTGAAGTAAGAGCATCTGTATCAATTAGTGATCAAAAAGGAGAGAGGAGTACACCAGTGTTCATAACAGCCTTATCTGTAACAGCCCCAAACAGGAAACTGCAGATAGCCTTCAGTGGGTGAGGGCTTCAACTGCATCCACACCATGGATCATTACTCAGAAATTAAAAGGAATAAACTATTGATCCATGCAAGAACTTGGGTGAATCTCAGGCAATTATGCTGAGTAAAAACATCCCCAAAGGTTACATACTATATATTCCATTCATAAAACACTGAAATGACAAATTTATAGAAATGGAGACTCATTTTTTTAAAAGATTTTATTTATTCATGAGAGACAGAGAGAGGCAGAGACACAGGCAGAGGGAGAAGCAGGCTCCATGCAGGGAGCCGGATGTGGATCTCAATCCTGGGACCCCGGGAACACGCCCTGAGCTGAAGGCAGACGCTCAACGGCTGAGCCACCCAGGCACCCTGAAATGGAGACCAATTAATAGTTGTCAGGGGTTAGGAATGGGGGTGGAGGAGGAGATGGGTAAGTGTGGCTTTAAAAGGGCAACGGGAGGGATCCTTGTGATGGGGTTGCCTTACTTGTGATGGACACATGGACCTACTCGTGTGATAAAGTGTATGGAATTTTAAATGCACACACACACACACACACACACACACACACACGAGTACAAGGTACAAGCATCTATACAGTAGAAGTAGCCAACTTCTGGCCAGTCCTTGCCAGTCAGTGCAGGCGATGTCAGATGGGGCTGCTGATAGCTGTACCACCTTGCATTTGTAGAGAACTTCCACATAAGTATTTTCACTCCCATTTTAAGATGGGGCATTCGGGATCCCTGGGTGGCGCAGCGGTTTGGCGCCTGCCTTTGGCCCAGGGCGCGATCCTGGAGACCCGGGATCGAATCCCACGTCGGGCTCCCGGTGCATGGAGCCTGCTTCTCCCTCTGCCTATGTCTCTGCCTCTCTCTCTCTCTCTCTGTGACTATCATAAATAAATAAAAATTGAAAAAAAAATTTAAGATGGGCATTCGAGGTCTGAGGGAGTCAGGAGGAGTATCCTCCTTTTGGCTCTTCTCTGCGGCCCGCTCAGTTTCCTTGAGAGTGGAATCTCACACAGCCAGGTGAAACCCCCGTCCTCCTGGATCAAGCAGGTGCCTCTCAGCCGACAGAAAAGATATGTGGAGGTGTGAGGGCTCTCCTAATGCCTTTCTAAGACCTAGCCAGGCTCCCCCTTCTCCATCCAGGGGAGGGGCTGACCCCCGTGTGAGTCGTGATGGCTGATTGTGGTTAGAGGGCATCATGGGTTGCTGCTCTGAGGTTTGCCTGACTTGTGCATCACCTGACTTCCTATAGCACAGTGATGAGGCCACAGACACGGTGAGTGGGGGGTGTGTGTGTTTAAACTGGTCTGGGTTCAAACCCTGCCTAAGCTATTTCCAGCTGTCTTACCCGGGGCAATGTACCTTCTAAGCCCAACTTCCTTGCCTGAAAAAAGGAATAAAATAAGCACATTCCTCATAGAGGTGTTTTGGGTTTACCCAGGGCTGGCTACTTAATTTGCAAAATGAAAACACAGGGCTCCTTGTTCAAACAGCAAGAGTAAAGCTTTTCCCCCTTCTTCCACCGTCCCTCTCTTGGCTGTCTTGGTGTTCTTTATTTGCTAGCGTATGTTGTGCTTCCTCAAGCACAGGGGTACCTTCTTGGTGAGCGTAGATCCTCACAGGTGCCTGTGGTTCCTCCCTCGAGACTTAAGTGCCCTGGACAGTGTGTAAACCAAGGCTCCAGCCCCCAAGCCCCCAGCACACATTTCACTGTCCCGCTTTTCTTACTAAAGCTAAATTCAAGATAAAATTATTGGGCATTTCAGCATGGTGCCCACAGAGCACTAAACCCCCAAATGTAGGCACTTCTGGGTGTGGGCCTTACGTGACTGTATTGGTGCCATGCCCCGGAAGCTGGCGCTGAACATGTTTGTAAGCATTTAGCACAGCCTGCATCCTGTAGGAAGGACCCAGCAGTCGGTCAGTAGAAAAAGCCACAGCTCTGCTCCCCTGTCACCTCAGGAATCCCACAACTCAAGCCTTCCCTGGAGCTTTGCATCTGCAACCTGGCTTATGGGAGAGTCAGGGAAGGGGTTATGATCGCCTTTGTAGAAATGGGGAAACTGAGGCCCAGAGAGAGAGGACTTGGCAATGCTCACCCTCATTAGTTTCAGAGTCAGAAGCGAGTGAGTGGTAATCTCTGGACTCTGAGCCAGTGCTGGTCATCTCAAGCTCAGTATCCACTCTGGGCCTCCTTACGTTACCTGGGCATTGTGAGCAGCGATAGCTCACGCAGCTCCTGCTGGGGACGCAGCCCCTGCCCCGCTTCCTTACGTAGCTTTCTGAAACTGCTCATTACCAGTCTCTTCCAGAAAGCCTCCCCTGCCAAGGACCTCCCTAGAGGACTTTTTCTTGCATGTGTTCATTCACTCAAAATCCGATTGTATAGAGTGTAGTTTCTTTTCCTGTGCTTTTAATATTACCAAACATTATGAACGTGTTTCTGGCTTATTAAATATTTTAAACCTTATTTATAATAGCTCCGTAATATTTCATTTTAGGGAAGCTCCATAATTTATTTGGCCAATCCCCAATTATTAAACACTCAGGTTGTTCCTAATTCTTTGTCAATTACTGAGAGGCGATGTATGAAGCTCGAAACTGGGGACAATCATCGTACATGGCTCATGGGCCATTGTGAAGATTAAATAAATACAGGAATAGCATTTAAGAAATGAAACAAGTACTATGCATGTGTTAATAATGTTATTCTGTTAGCTTTATTACTTTGATAATGCTAGAGTTGATACCATTTTACACACATCTTTGAGCATGTAAGTGATCATTTCCTAGAAGTTGCATTACTGAGTCTGAGGGGAGAATGTTCCAGGCTGGCATAGAATGAGTCCATGATTTATGGAGGGTGTGCCCTGCAGCCGGCAGGGAGACCAAGGGGGCGCAGGGGGTGGTAGGATTGAGTCCCAGGCTTTGATTGGAAACATTTGTCTGTTTCCAGACTGTGTGCCTGAGGACATTTAGACAACCGTCTGCCCACTTCAGGGCTGAAAACAGGAAGATGTTGGGAATATAAACCCATCCGGAAGGACCCAGAAGGACTCTGCTAGCTCAGCATAGACATACAAGTTTGCCTCCAGCTCCAGAACATTAAGTGGATATTTTTTCACCTTCTCTTCCTTGGTTCCTGCTACGACTATGGAATTTGGGCCTTGGATGCAAGAGAGTTGAGATGAAATTGGATGGGACCATTGAGTCTAAAATAACAAGGTTTGTGATATTAGGCTGTCACTTCAGGTCAGCACTGGGTAGAGGAGCAAGGGAGGATTAACAACTGCTTTGGTCACTGGACCACACGCCGGGGGCATGCAGAGAAAGTCCAATTCCTCTAGCCTTCGATGGGCGGGCAGACGTGATAATTCTGCAACCATGAGAGTCTGAGTCAAGGTTGTCTTGGCAGCGAGTACCTATGTCTCTGAGTTGTTGGGCTTTGAGAAACTCATTGTCTCCTTCTTGCTGAGGTGGATGCCTCCTTCCAAGTCCAGACACAGCTCTCAAATCAGAGAGCAGACCCCCTGGCAGGGAGAAAGGGCATCGTTGGGCCAGTCAAGGGGCTGTGAGACCAATTCCTGTGGTTGGGGTGGCAGAGGCTGAGCAGAGGCCTGGTTGGATGTGGTGCTTGTATTTCCAGGACCTGGCTTCTGCCCCTCAGCAGATTCTGAGCAAGTCCTTGCCCCCCACTCCCCGGGGGCAGGCACAGATTTCACATCTACACAACCACCCTTTCCAGTCTTTACATTCTGAGGTCCCATTTTCAAAGCCTGGCTAGCTCTGATCTGGCCTCCTCTTTGCTACCCTGGCCAGTTTTCTGGTGGGGACAGCAGCAGAAGAGCAGCTAGTGTTCTTAGGAGAGAATCACAAGACCAAGGCTAAGAAAGGACACATCTGGCTCATGCAGCAGAGTGGCTCTGGACGGCATAGGGCAGGGCTGGGGGCATGAAGCATGGAGGGGTGGGCCTCAGCGGCTGTTGTCTCTGCTTTGTACAGGTATAGGGTCTGTGGGTCCCTGGAGCCTGTGTGTGGGCCGTGCTGAGGGAGACAATAGGAAAACAAGGAAAGTCTATGGATATCATATCTTCTGCACCCTCCCTGGGTCTCCACCTGACCCCACTTCCTTCTTCAGTTGGGAGAGACCTGAGGGTTGAAGCAAAGAGAGTTCTATGCATGTGAGCACTGCCTCTGTGGGTTCTTGGGACATTCCTCTCACTTTCCTGGGCTTCCATTCCCTCATCTGTCCAATGAGCTAACGGTGCTCTGACTGCACAGAGCTGATGTGCTCATCAGAGAAGACAATGTCCCTTATCATCCTCTGTAAACTGTAACATGCCGGGAAGAGGCTGGCTGCTGTTACCCTGTTTGTTCTCAGCTTGGTGTGACAGAAGCAAGAGATCTCCATCAAGGTGGCGTCTGTCCTAAAGTGTGAGTTCCTGGGCTCTTGCTTACTTGGGATTTTTTTTTTCTCTGTATCCTGGTCACTTGGTTAAGGAGGCAGTGACTGGAGATGTGACAGGAAAGGGGGCCAGCTCGGCAGGAAACTCTTCAGAGCTGCCAGAGGTCTGATAAGTATTTACAGAGAAAGAAAACATCTCTCAGGAAACCTGGAGGTACAGAGCAGTAGCCCTGGGATGTGAGGCCACACCAGTTATGAGCAGAGACAGCCACTGGGGAGCTTACATGTGGGGCTTGTAGAATGCACACGCTCATTCATGCTGCATGCAGATACACCATTCATGGAGACCATTCGTCCTTAAGCACACCAGGCGCTGTGCATACCCTCCCACAGTCCAAGTGAGCCCCAAAGGCTGACCCCAGCCTATGCAGTGCTTATTGGAGGCTCCAGGTCTTTCCTGGGGAAGTGCTTACGTATAGGCCCACCATCCAATGTTGATGGGTGAGCTGGGATCATTCCTTCATTGGTAATCATGCCCTACTTGGCTGGGGAGGGACGCTGGACCAGGAGGAAGCAATTTGAGATGATTGTCCACCCATGATGGGACCAACTTCCTCATATATTCTTAGAGATACTCTTTCCTTCGCTGGATCTCAGTTTCCTTCTCTGTACAATGGGTCCACAACCCCTTCCCTACTCAGTACTGCAAATGGCAGTAGGGTTCAAGTGGAAGAATAGATATGAATGTGCTTTGAGAAAGCTGAAAAAACCACATATGCAGGAAGGAGAAGTGGGGCCCGGGGAGGAAGACATGGGGAGGAGCAGACTGAGAATTTCAGGTCACACAATCAAGCTAGCCTCCCCGTTGAGCCTGTTTCCTCTCCATCATCCCCTCCAGGGTTGGCAAAGAGGCTGAGAAAGAGAAGGAGCAATAGTGAGAGAAGGGGACTCTGAAGAGTAAGCCGTATGAGGATGAGCAACAGAAAGTGGAGCAGGATGGTGAGGGCCTGGTACCCTCACTGGGTCAGAGCAGTCTGGAAGTGAGCTTGCCCAGATCACAGCCACCAGATTCTGTGGAGACTCTCTCTGGGGTGACTATGCTGCCCAGATTTAAGCTGCTTCTGACAGGCAGATGTCAGGGCTTGGGATGAGGAGAAGCCGTCTCTGCTCAGGAATAGGAGGATGCAGGGATGAAGCTGTTGGCCAACTGTGAAGTGACTTCTGTGCTTTGTGAATGGACCAATCAACATTAGGTGGCTGTGTGCATGGATTCAAAACCCACCTATGCAAATTACTGAGTAGGGCTGAGAGGCCTGGGGAAAGGGACTGTGGGCTTCATAGGGTGAGGGTGCTTACGAGGACAGTATTCCTGCCCCTAGACTGAGCCACTCTGCTGCCAATCCCAGTCCAGCTCACTTTAGCTGGTCAGGGAAACAAAGTCATTTGTCTAAGTCCTGCATCTAAATCCTGTGTCTGAGCAGTAGCATTTCCATTTAATATCCTCCTTTTCCCTCTGGAAATTTACCTTCTGAACAAACATCTCTTTGAAGTTTGTGAAGAGAGAAATTACGGTAGCTGCCTTCCGCCTTGGGCAACTCTTCGAGAAGTCATAAAGTAGGAGAAGTCAGATGCTAAAGCATCATTTCTCTGCTTGCCTCTTCTCTCCTCTCCCTTCATAGCCTCTCAGTGCCTGGGGATCTTTATGTTTCCCTTTCCTTTCCCACACTTGCTAGAAAGGGTCTGATAGCGACCATTTAGAGTTTAAGTTCAGAGACTTCTAGAAGTTAGTGTCAGAATATGGATAAAAACCTATGTCTCCCTGTTCTGATGTCCTCTTCCCTGGTCTTTGCTGCACCAGGTTGAATCTGTTCACTTCCCTAGCACACCTCATGACTCATCCCCTTTTTTTTTTTTTTAAGATTTTATTTACTTATTCATGACACACACACACACACACACACACAGACAGACAGAGGCAGAGACCCAGGCAGAGGGAGAAGCAGGCTCCATGCAGGGAGCCCGATGTGGGACTTGATCCTGGGTCTCCAGGATCATGCCCTGGGCCGAAGGCGAAGCCCCACCCGGGGCTGCCCAACTCATCCCTTTTGACTCCCTGAGCATATTCCACACCTTGCTGAGGGTCTGGAGGAGGGGGCATCCTCTGAGGGCAGTGAGGGCTCCAGACACCATGGGAGAACCTGGCCCAGCCCCAGGACCCCCACATTGACTTTGTGTCTCCCTGGCAGGAGGATGAAAGCAGTGAGAGTGACGGCAGAAACAACGAGAAGGATCCCACTCAAAATGCCTGCAAGAGGCACCAACCACACTGTCTTGGACTCAAGCACCGAAAGCATCAGGGAAACTGAGTCCTGAAGGGGAAAGGACTTGCCAGAGGTCACACCAAGAGTCAAAGAGAGCAGGATTGGTCCTCAGGGCTGCTAAATCCCAGGGCAGAAATGAACTCACCAGGGAGGCTCTGACTGAGGGCTGATGTCACCCCAGAGGGCCGCTCCATCTCAGGTCTCAGAGAGGGCCAGGCCTCTGGCAAGGTCTCTTGACTCCCAGCACAGTGCTCCCTCTACTGCCCTAAGCAGCCCGTGGTTCCTGGCCTTGAGCTACCCGTGTTATGGAGGAGACAAGGAAAGAAAATGCCTCCTCTGTCTCCAGAAGGAAGCTTCAGGTCTCTCTCTGAAGCAGAAGCCTAGAATCCCATGCAAGAAGGCAGAGATTAGCGTGGGCTTGCGGAGTCCTGAAAAATCTGTGCGAGAGGGTCACAGGTGTGGAGGGATACAGGTGTTTCACCTGGAGTGGAGAGGGAAGTGGAAACCGGGAATAGCAATTGAATTCTGGAGATGGTGTGAAGTAGGGTCTGAGGTCAGGGCTTGGGACCCCCATGGTCCGCCTGGGCATTCCTCCTTGCTCTGGCCACACAGCCCTTCCCTTCTGTGGCATCTCCTTAGCAGGGTCTGACTTTTCTTCTCCTGTCACACAGAACCAAGGAGAAGATCGGCATGAAAAAGAAAAAAAATGCATCAGTTAATGGCAGGAACTGGCTGACTGGGGAGCCAGGAGCCGGAGCCCCGGAAGGATGGGAAGAAGGCGAGTGAAGGAGGAATGTCACAAGGAGAAATTGTCCACTTAGACCGGTAAAGCCTTTCATGTTCATCTTTGTCATTTTGTTTAGATCATTTTGGACAGAACTGTCCTTACAGGAATGAAACCTGGGTATTTACTGAGCTCCTACCATACCAGAGTCATGATGCTCAGTGTTCTTCTCAATTACTTTTTTTTTTTTTTTTAAAGATTTTATTTATTTATTCACGAGAGACACAGAGGGAGAAGTAGGATCCATGCAAGGAGCCCGACGTGGGCCTCGATCCTGGGACTCCAGGACCACACCCTGGGCTGAGGGCGGCGCTAAACCGCTGAGCCACCCGGGCTGCCCTCCAAACAACCCAACAGGCCTGTGGCACCATCATTCTGAGTTACTGACGAGGACCCAGGCCTGGAGCATTTAAGAATTTGCCCAGAGTCAGCCTAGCTGTGAGGCGGATGGGGCGGGAGGAGAGCTTCGGCCAGGAGTCTTTGACAATAGTGTTTATCCATCCACACGTGGACCGCATGGAGGCCCCCGCCTCATCCACTCAGAGGTTCCCCGCGTCCCCTCAGGGCCTCCCCGGCCCATCCCATCCGCCACGCGGGCGCGCTCTAACCCGGTTAGGGCCTCTCAGCTTGAACTCGGTTTGACCCGCATTCTGAGGCTTCAGCAGGGCTAGAAGGATACTTGCTGGCCCCAGGGCGGGAGATGGGGCTTGATTTCCAGCCTTGACATTGAGCAGATGGGAGACGTTGGGCACGTCTCTCACCGCCTCTGTGGTTGTGGTTCAGTTTCCGCACCTGTAGCCCAGGATAAAATGAATAAAAACTCACGAAATAGAACTGCTTTGGTTTTCCGGGCATTTGGCTCCATCTTCTGGTCGGTTCTTATCACTGCGGTTTCTTGCAGTGTTCCTATCCACTGCGGACAGCGGGTAATTTTGAGGCTTCTTGGAAACTTCTGGTCACTCTGGGGGCTGGGGGCAGGGTGGGGGCACAGCCAGGGGTGACCTGAAAGTCCAAGGAATTGCTCTGGCCTCTGGGCTGCGTCGGCCTTCTGCTGCTAGTGGCTGGCTGGACACTCAAGGAGGCAGCCGTGGGGGTGAAGCCCCAGATGCCAGAGCACAACGGGACATTAGAGACACTCTTACCCCACCAAAGTACAGACAGGGAAAGTAGGCCTAGGGAGAAGCGAGGACCCACCGCAGGCCACACACAGGTTCCCTGGCCTCCCTCTGTCCAGCTGCTCCCCTCTCACCGACATACTCGTCTCACCCGGTCACTTCTCCCCTTCCTTCTGAGACAGGGCCATCTGCTTAATAAGTACCCTGTGCCGGCCATCTGCTGCCACAACGGCCTACACTGTCCTGGTCTGAACTCCAGCCCTGACTCGGCGGGGGTAAGTCCCCCTTTTTTTTTTTTTAAGATTTAAAAAAAAATTTATTTATGAGAGAGAGAGAGAGAGAGAGATAGAGAGAAAGAGGCAGAGACACAGGCAGAGGGAGAAGCAGGCTCCATGCAGGGAGCCTGATGTAGGACTCGATCCCGGGTCTCCAGGATCGCGCCCTGGGCCAAAGGCAGGTGCCAAACCATTAAGCCACCCAGGGATCCCCGGGGATGTCCCTTTTTAAAGATTTTATTTATTAATTCATGAGAGACACAGAGAGAGGCAGAGATGTAGGCAGAGGAAGAAGCAGGTTGCATGCGGGGAGACTGATGTGGGACTCATGCCCTGAGCTGAAGGTGGACGCTCAACTGCTGAGCCACCCAGGCGTCCCTGCATTGTGAATTCTTGAGCCCAGATGTGTCTGGGTCCTCCTCAAGCCACGTAGGTTCCCACATATTGATTGGAATCCAGGTAGCCCACAGGTTGAGGGAGATACATAGAGATCTGGAGAAATTTGACAGCTGTCAATGGGGAGGCCAGTCTGGCCTGGGGAGGACCCAGGGTGGCCAATTCTTCTAATCTTTTGGTTCTGGAATCTGGAGCCTCTTGGCAAAGTCTAAAGGTGAACGTCCCCCTCTTGCCCATCCCACTAATTTCTGAAATGAAAATGAGTGAATACAAGTCTGAGAGAATATCATGGAGGCCCTCCTGCTGACCCAGAATCCAGCCTTTAAACGCCCAGGAGATGAAATGGAGGCAAAGGAGGATCAGTTTGCCCCTGTGTCTTCTCTTCCCTTGTTTGGACATCAGATTTACGGCCTCTAGTGTAAATGAATGAGGCCCAGAGAAGCAGCTTGAAGAGGCCGCAACCCATCCCTGCTTGGGCTTGAGCTGCCAGGGCAGTTTTGATTCTGCTTGAATTTCTGAGCGTTGGAGACACAGGAGGTGAGACAGGAAGGTTGGGATCATCCAGAACAGCTTGGCTGGCCTTTCCTGCATGAGCCCAAAGGTTTAGGGTCACTGCCTTTCCTAGAAAGCCCTGTTCCTCCTAAGGCAGCAGGGGGTGGTTCTGAGACCACGTGCATCAGAGTGACCTGGGGCGAGTTGCTGCATCAGACTCTGTGAGGTGGGCCTGGGAATCTGTATCTATAGGAGGCTCTGCAAGCTTCAGGAACCATTGGTTCCCTTCTGCTGTGTTGGGATTGACAGCCCCCATTCTCACCCCCTGCCCTGGAGGCTGTTCCACCAACTGTTTCTTTTTTTCTTTCTCTTTTTTTTAAGGGTTTATTTATTTATTTGAGAGCAAGCACAAGCAGGGGGAGGGACAGAGGGAGAGGGAGAAGGAGACTCCCCGCTGAGAGAGGAAGCCGGATGTTGGGCTGCATCCCAGGACCAAGGGATCATGGCCTGAGCTGAAGGCAGATGTTTAACCAGCTGAGCCAGTCAGGTGACCGCCAGCAATTATTTCTTAAAGTATGTGATTTTCTCTTAATAATCGCATTTGGGGATCCCAGGGTGGCTCTGTGCTTTAGTGCCTGCCGTTGGCCCAGGGCGCGATTCTGGAGTCCCGGGATCAAGTCCCGTGTTGGGCTCTCGGCATGGAGCCTGCTTCTCCCTCCTCCTATGTCTCTGCCTCTCTCTCTCTCTCTCTCTCTCTCTCTCTCTCTCTCTGTGTCTATCATGAATAAATAAATAAATCTTCAAAAAAAATAATCCTTTGACACTTCCCACATTCTTCCCTCTCATTTCCAATCTCTATGCCTGTTTTATTTTTTTTATAAATTTATTTTTTATTGGTGTTCAATTTGCCAACATATAGAATAACACCCAGAGCTCATCCCATCAAGCACCCCCCTCAGTGCCCGCCACCCAGTCACCCCCACCCCCCGCCCACCTCCCCTTCCACCACCCCTAGCTCGTTTCCCAGAGTTAGGAGTCTCTCATTTTCTGTCTCCCTTTCTGATATTTCCCACTCATTTTTTCTCCTTTCCCCTTTATTCCCTTTCACTATTTTTTATATTCCCCAAATAAATGAGACCATAAAATGTCCTCCGATTGACTTATTTCACTCAGCATAATACCCTCCAGTTCCATCCACGTCGAAGACAATGGTGGGTATTTGTCGTTTCTAATGGCTGAGGAATATTCCATTGTATACATAAACCACATCCTCTTTATCCACTCATCTTTCGATGGACACTGAGGCTCCTTCCACAGTTTGGCTATTGTGGACATCGCTGCTAGAAACATCGGGGTGCAGGTGTCCTGGCGTTTCATTGCATCTGTGTCTTTGGGGTAAATCCCCAGCAGTTCTATGCCTGTTTTAGAAGTAGAACACCATAGGATTCAGGGGGTAGAAGTGTTCTGAACAGAATGTGTTATCCAAGTCCCCATTTATAGATGGGGTATTTGAGACCCGGAGATGGGAGCATCCTGCGGCAGGTCACACAGCTGTTCCATGAGACCTGGTAGGAGGCACAATCCCATGGTGCCTACTGAGTGCTCCTCTCACCGAGTCACTCTGTCCTGCTGTAAAAGCTGCAGTGTAGCCTGAATGCCACCCAGACCCATTCTTAGATGAAGTCACTGTAGTGTCGTCACATGACTCCCTGGCCAGAACTGATGGGACAGGAACAGTCATCTAACCTTTGAGTTGGCCCTGTTGACTTTTCTCTTGAAAGAAAGTTGTTGCCGAGCTTCACTGATGCTATTAAGCACTGGGGTGAAGAGGTTGATTCTAGAGTTGGGGTGGCAATGTGTGTGCCATGCATCCTGGGGAGCAGGCAGAGAAGATGACCTACAGAGAGAAACAGGCCAGACGTGGGAGGTCGTGCAATCAGGAGCGGGAAAGAGAGACTCAGAGATTGGAGCAAAGGACAGAGAGACATACACAGATGCCAGAGGAAACACACACGCGCACACACACACACACACAACACACACAAAGAGATGGAAAGAGACGGAGGGATATAAACGCAGAGACACACAGACACAGAGGGAGAGCGTAGGATAGAGATTAGGGAGAGAGAAAGAGATGTTTAGATTTAGAGAGACAGAGATCATCAAAGAGAAAAAGAGAAACAGAGACAGCAGCCCTGCCCCGGCACAGGGTATTAGCCCAGTTTTTCTCAAGGTCCAGTTGACCTCCCTGCCCGTGTTCCCTGAGATACCGCTGAATCTTCCCCCAGCCGC
The DNA here is from genome assembly GCF_053574225.1 of Canis aureus. Taxonomy (NCBI): domain Eukaryota; kingdom Metazoa; phylum Chordata; class Mammalia; order Carnivora; family Canidae; genus Canis; species Canis aureus. Next base: position 57,517,746 of record NC_135614.1, read on the forward strand.
CTTTACACTTGAGCGAGCTTCAGTGGGTCTCTGCTTCTTGCAAGTGCTGATTCGCAACCAAGCCTGGAGGAGGCTTTGGGGAGGGGGAGCGCGCCCGCAGACCTGCCTGAGAAGCACATGTTGCAAGCTGGGGAAGCAAACGCTCCATTCCACTCAACAGACCATCTGTCACTTCTAGTTACCTCCAGGACCTGGAGATGACTCTGTTCCTCAGCAAATGTCAACAGAGATGCCAGCTCCCAGTGGTTGGCTGGTCTCTGGCCGGCGGAGCGGACTCCCTGCTCACCTGGAGCTGAGTTAATGAGGCCCTGGCTGTGCCCCTGGCAACTCCAGGCCTGTGTTCACTTGATGCTCTTCCCTCCTTGCGACTGTCCCTGCTGTCTTCTGCCCAGGCCAAGCCTGCTCACTGTTTCACTCCTCCGGAAAGCCGTCCTAATGAGTGACCCTGCAGCACACAGATCCTTTCCTTTCTAAACTTTCTTAGTACCTACTGTCTCTCTCTTGCCCTTCCGTGTATATGGCTCCATAATTATGTCACATAAGGGGCTATTATACTAAGTTATAAGTCCGACAAGCTTGCCATGTGAGAGGAAAAGGAAATCACTAAATTCATATGACTTCAGATAACAGGAGCTCTTCGTGATATAGAATGCTGTTTGGATTTTGCGAGTCTTCCAGGTACTATTCTAAGCACTCATTATCTAGCAACTCATTTGGTCCTCGTGGCCATGTACAGAACCTGGGTACAGGGAAGTTGTCACTTACTGGAGGTCATGTCTATTGGTCAAAGACAGAGGGCAAAAGAGAGTTTGTGGCAGATTCTTTCCCATCCCCCTGGACTGGCCAATGCCTAACCGTCCACCATTGGAATCTTGTCCTATTACCTAAAGGCTGTGAACCTATAAAATCCATGTATTTTTTGGCAGAAGGAGAGCTGAGGAAAAGTGAAGGAAGGCCTCTCAGACCACCCTAAGCGACCTCCTTGAGCCAGAGTGTCTGCATGACCAGCACCATCCCATTTTCTAAGTGCATCCTATGGAATGCTAATTCCTTGGGATTCTAAGTAGGATTTGTTAAAAAAAAAAAAAGTCAAGTGTGGGAAACACTAGGTTAAACAGTTGTCTGTGCAGCATGATATCTCAGATCCTCAACCTGCTGGGGTGTGCACTGTGGGTCTAGACAAAGGAGAAGAATGTAAGGTATTAACTAGACAAATTTGACCACAGATTTTTTTAAAATTTTTATTTATTTATGATAGTCACAGAGAGAGAGAGAGAGAGGCGCAGAGACACAGGCAGAGGGAGAAGCACGCTCCATGCACCGGGAGCCCGATGTGGGATTCGATCCCGGGTCTCCAGGATCGCGCCCTGGGCCAAAGGCAGGCACCAAACTGCTGTGCCACCCAGGGATCCCCTGACCACAGATTTTTTAAAAAAAGATTTTATTTATTCATGAGAGACACAGAGAGGCAGAGACATAGGCAGAGGGAGAAGCAGGCTCCCTTCGGGGAACCCTACGCGGGACCTGATCCCAGGACCCCGGGATCACAACCTGAGCCAAAGGCAGGTGCTCAGCTGCTGGGCCACCCAGGCATCCCTTGACCACAGATTCTTTTTTTTTTTTTTTTTAAAGAATTTTATTTATTTATTTATGATAGTCACACAGAGAGAGAGAGAGGCAGAGGCACAGGCAGAAGGAGAAGCAGGCTCCATGCACCGGGAGCCCGACGTGGGATTCGATCCCAGGTCTCCAGGATCGCGCCCTGGGCCAAAGGCAGGCGCCAAACCGCTGCGCCACCCAGGGATCCCTGACCACAGATTCTATTCTTACCATCGCCTCTCAAGTCAGGCTTCCATGGACACTTGAGAAATGCTGCCTAAACCCACTGGATAACCGTGTCACCACTGATACAAAGAGCTGTGTTTTCACTGCTTCCTGTGGACACATAACTGGCTGCCCTTCATTTGCATTTGGTGGCCTTGCCTGCAGGTGGTTTCTCAGGTGGGCAAGATAGGCTGACCCACATGACCCACCTCCTTCCTCCAGGACTTTAGGGTACCCTGTCACTAAGGAGCTGCATTTATGGGGTCAGGGGCATGGAACAGCCGGGTCTTTTCACCCTAGGTCCTTGCTTGACCTCACTCACTTGCCTCACTCACTCATCCTTTTAGAAACTGTTTCTAGCATCTCCAAGGTGCTAGGCCCTGGAGGGGTCCCTGCAGGAATCAGAATCTGCCTTGTCTGGGGTCTGTTTGGGTAGATCATGTGGGTGTAAGGAAGGGGAATAGGACAGTGGGTGGTGGGATTGCAGAGGAGGGACAGCTTACTTTCGCTGGGAGGTGACCTGGGGAAGGTCCACCCAGAGCTAGGCTTAGAAGGGTGACAAGAGGTGGTGGGTGGCACTTGTGGCTGAGAGTGAGCAGAACTCTTGGGGTAGCAGCTGCAGATCAGCCCCTTACAGGTGCCCTGACCCCTCACCGACTGCTCAGTCTGTGGAGAGTGGTAGAGCCTGCAGCAATGGCTGCACTGGGGCTCCTCTGACCCTGGCTGGCAGGTGCCCTCCTGTGCTCTCTGCAAACTTGTGAGGGAGAAGCATTTGTGTTTGGGAGTCCAGGGGGGCAGGGGTTGTGTTTTCATGTGCTCACTGTACCCCTCACATCTGTGGTGGGACCCACAGACCTTCATGTCCTTCTCTGAGCCCTCATCTTCCCTCTCTGCTGTTTATCTGGGACCTTGTTCTGGCACCTGATCATGAATCCACTGAAGAGTGAGCCACTCTAGAAGCAGTTTTGTTTTATTTTATTTTTTATTAAAATTTTTTTAAGGTTTTATTTATTTACTCATGAGAGACACAGAGAGAGAGAGAGAGAGGCAGAGACACAGGCAGAGGGAGAAGTAGGTTCCATGCACCGGGAACCCGACGTGGGACTCGATCCCGGGTCTCCAGGATCACGCCCTGGGCTGAAGGCAGGTGCTAAACCGCTGAGCTACCCGGGCTGCCCTAGAAGCAGTTTTATTGTCATATGGAACTCTTGAAAAACAAAGAGACTTGAAAGATCACGAATGAATTTTCATAGAACTGGGTCCTGCAACATCAGAGTCAGCTGAGAGAGGCAGGTGGTATCCAGAAAGGTGGCAGGTCCGGTACTGTGACGCAGGGCCAGACCAGAAGCCAAAGGAGACTTCGATGTCAATATTTCTAAGCAATATGGTAAATATTCCATCAGTTGTGTATTAGAGAGCACACAAAATCTGAAATCCAGCTTGCTTCAGGTCCCAGCCCCACTGTGGACTGTGTGAGTTTCCCTAGGATTTAGAGCCACTGGTTCCTTCCCCATAGAATGGTGGCATCGTTTGTCGCAAGGGATTGTTGCATTCCATGAGGTGAGGCTTGTTGAAGCCCTGTGTTAGTTAGCCAGCTGCTGTCCCACCAGCAAAATGACCACCCCCTGGTTTTCTGGACCCAAGGTCTTGGACTATGGGTTCTCATGGGTTTTTGGTCCCTGCTTGATTCCTCATTCTTTTTTATGTTGCTCTGAAACCTGTTTCCCTGTAACGCTCCCCCTCCTCACACTAGGTTTTCATATTTCCCCTGGAGGCTTTCTCTTCCATATGACGGACGGCCTTTCAGACACCCTCATGTGCATTGTGTCCAGCAGTCTGAGACTTGGCTTCCATGTCTGTAGGGTGGCCATACCATCAGCCTGTGCCCCATTGGGAGGCCCAGGATAAACAAGAGAATGTGTGCTTGGCATACATGCTCAGTAAATGGCTAGTGTTTCTGACCCCAAGGCCCTGTTCCACATCCAATGGATACTATTTCTCACGGCAGGGATTAGAGAAGACTTCCTGGACCTGATGAGAATTGGGCTGGGCTTTTCACAAATATGCAGGAGTGGCCATGAGATTGGATGAGGGTACAGGGAAGTTGGAGCCAGAGGAAGACAAGTGGCAAGTCTCAAGATTTGTTCTAGAGACAGAGAGGAGGCCATCCTGGCCTTTGTTGTTGGTTTGTTGAGGAAACCAGAGGGAGATAAACCTGCAAGAATAGAGTGGGGCCCTGGAATCATAAAAGGTAGAGTTAGAGGGGTCAGCGGGGTCACTTGGCCCAATCTCTTACCTATAGTGGGAATATAGATGTGTGACTTGGTGATAAGGAGAGCCTGGTCTGAGGCTCAGTTCTGCTGTGTGTTCTTGAGTAAATTACATGTCATCTCTGATCTGGATTACTCTTCTGTGTCAGGGAAATACTAATTCTTGCCCTGCCTACTGAAGGGGAGCAGAATATACCACCCCCAAACATGCCCCTGTTGCATATGGATTATCTTGAATTAAAGTTATTTGAGAAACAGCCAGTACAAGAAGGATACTTTGACCTTTCTGTGTCCCCCTGATAACAGGAAATAAATCTCCGAAGTAAAACCTGCTCTCCCTGAACCAGGAGGAGGAGAGACGTCCTTACCTCCAGAGATAGGGAATTCAGGGCTGAGAAGGCTGTATAAAAAAACCTCATTAATTTCTCACTAATTTGCTACTTCAAGCCCAATCTTCTTTGTTTTGCCAGTTCTTTTTTTTTTAAGATTTTATTAATTAATTAATTAATTAATTAATTTATTTGATAGAGAGGCAGAGGCAGAGAATCCCAAGTAGACTCCCTGCCAGGTGGAGAGCCTAATGTGAGACTTAATCTCACGACCCTGAGATCATGACCTGAGCCCAAACTAAGAGTTGGATGCTTAACCTATTAAGCCACCCAGGGGCCCCAAGTTTTGCCAATTCTTCACAAATATATTGTTCCTTTATCTAAAAGGTATAAAAGCTGCCTACCTTGGTCACTTCTTTGAGTCTTATATTTTCAGTGGGCTCTTGTGCCTATGGAATTAAATTTGTTTTTCTCCTGTTAATCTGTCTTATGTCAGTTTAATTATTAGAGCAGCCGAAGCACTGAGAAGGGAGGTAGGGAAAAGTTTTCCTCCCCTACACTACTCTATAGTTGTCATGAGGATATAATGAGCCTTCGGGTGAGGATTTACTAAGAGATGCTGGACAAGGGGCTCTCTTCTCTATGGGCCTTGATTCTACTGTCTGTGGAATGGAAATCCCATCTGTCCCCAGTGCAGGGAGGCTGTGAGTTTAGGCAGGATACCGGTGTCCAGGAGGGGAGAGCGAGGTGGCTTGGGAGGTCCTTGGGGAAGTGCACATGCTCTAAGGCATAACCAGGATACTTCCCCCGCCCCGCCCTACTGGCTTCTTAGAAAGGACCAGCGTGGTATGGTGGCTGCTGTGGGTCCCAAAGCTGGGTTCTCTCTCTGCCCTTTCTCTTACTGAGGTGAGTTAGTGAGATGAGATGAGATCCCACTCTGGTTGAGTGTTGGGCTCATCTGCCCCGCACACCCAGGCCCCAGGCATCCTGGCCATTCCTGGAAGGAGGGGCCTGAGGGAGTCATCCCTGCTCCTCCTCTTCCCCTGTCACCTGTTTCCATTCTCATCCTGAATCCATGGCTTCATCCCTGCCCAGGCCTCTCATTCTCCAGGGCAGAGCCTACAAAGGGGAGTTCCCTGCCATTTTGCTTGTTCCCGCTTCTCATGTCAGCATTGGCATCAGTTTCCAAAGCATACCCTCTTACCCTAAGAGGCTTTGCAGGCAGGACTCTAGGCCACATTTCATGGGTGGGGAATTGGAGGCTGAGAGAGACTAAAGGACACACCCTCTGGCAGACTCAGAGCCCCTGCACCTGTGTTCTTTGTGTTCTTTGTACCGTGCTGGTGACTCTAAAATGTAGAGTGGCCTAAGGATCATGTGAGAGTTTGCTAAAATGCGGATTTCTAGGCCATCAGCCCCAGACAGCAGATTCAGAGCAACATCAGAGGGGCCTGAGCATCTGTATTTTTGACAATCCTTCAGGAATGATGATACACACCAGAGTTCTAGAACCGCTACACTTCACCTCCCTTTCTAAATCCCAGAGGTGTGGTGTGGTGGGAGTAGAGGTCAGAGGGAACAATAACCTTTACGGATTTCTCGCTGTGTCCTTTACCTGTATTATCACCCTAGAAGGAGACATTATAATTCCCATCACATAGAAGGGAAAATGGAGGCCAGGGGAGGTTACACAGTTTATCTGAAGTCTCAAAGCTGGGACTTGAACTCAACTGTCATAGTTCCAGAGCTCAAATCTTCTCCACCCAAATATTTCTAATGAAATCAGCCCCATGTCTCCCCCTCCAAGGCTTCCACCCCATTTTTGCCAGCTGGGATTCAAGATCCTCCAGCCAGGCAGAAAGCAGCCTTTTCATGAAAACCTCCTTTCTCACCAAGAGGTGGCGGTGCTGGACTGAGTATTTGTGGTTAAGGGGCTGTGGAAGCTATCAGAGGACTGCGATCTTTTCTATCCCTCAGCCCGTGTTAGAGGCTCTTTCCCTCCCACCTTCTGGCCATCCTAGGCTGTGAGATTTCCAGTTGCGGAGCTGGTTCTGTTTGCTACCTCGGTTCTGATCGCCCAGGCTGGGACGCCCAGGGATCCAGAATCTCCCAGCACCATCGTCTGGTGGTAGGCGGGCAGCCAGGGGCAGCAGCTCCAGTGTACATTTGCGAAGGTACAGGCTTGCAGTCCCTTAGGTGCTTCCTATGCATTACCCCAAACCCTCTCCCACTTAGGTGCTATCATTCCACCTGCTGGCTCAGCAGAGGAAATTGGAGTTCTATGAGGCTAAGGCGCTTGAATCTGGAAGTTTCTGGCTGTAGAGCTGTGCACAGACTATTATCATCTTATTTATATAACTGTGTAACCACTACTATCTCATTTATATACGTGGAGAAACTGAAGCCTGGAAGAGAGGCACTGATGCTTGGGAATCGGTGACAGTTCTGAGACAAGGATCCATCTTCTCAGAACTCGGGCCCTGCCCTAACTCTTGCCCTTGAGCAGCTGTGGATGATGGCCTGGGCAGCAGGAAGTCTTTGGGGGAGGACTCTTCCCTTCCCCTCTCCAGGGACGGGGTAGTTGGTGGGTGCTGTGCTCAGAGCTGGCTAGTGTGGTAGGGAGAATGGCTCTGTGGGGCAGGGACCCTGGCGGTCCTGTCTCACACGAGTCCCCAGCTCCTAGCATGGTCTGGCATAGAGTCGGTGCCCAATGAATATTCATGGAGGAAATGTCCATTCTTCCTTTTTGTCTTCTTAAGCTCTCTTCTCTGGTTGTTCAGCCAGCAGGCATTCCATATCCTTGGGGTCCTCTAGCCCTGCTGGGGGCAAACATTTGGCTTCTTAGCTCAGACTTTCTCCTTGTCCTTCAGCTTTCCAGATTGGTCCTTTTTCTGTCCTGCCTCCACTCCAGATGGAAAGACCCTAGGGGCCAACGTCTTATGTTCCTGTGCATGCTTCATGGTGTTTATTACAAGGTTGAATATAAAATAAGCTCTATATGAAAACAACAGTCTCCTGTTTTATCCAAGCGGTACGTAATCATTGTTGCAAAATAGAAAATAAGCCAAAGGAAGAAAATTAAAATCACCCCCATGATCATAGCATTCTTTTCTTCAATGATATTTAATGGCATTGAGTTTTTCCCTTTCTCTTTTTATTATGCAAGAAATACGTATTTATCGTACAAGTGTAAAAAATACAGAGAAGCAAAAACACTTTAATTCACTGGAAACACCACTTCATAAGCCTGTCAACAATCCCATTAACAATGATAATGGCAATAACCACCTCCAGGTACCAACAGTTCTACCTAAGGTTTTTAGAACCTTATTGAGGTATAATTTACACACCATAAACTCCCCTTGTTTTAATGATTAATGAATCATTTTAATGCAAAGATTTTTACTAAATTTACCGGGTTGTGCAACGATCGGTATAGTCCACTTTTAGAATATTTCCATTGCCCATGTAAAATCCCTTGGGCCCATTTATAGTTAATCTCCAGCTCCAGGCAACCGCTAATCTATTTGCCATCTGCACAGTTTTGCCTTTTCCTGACACAATACACTAGGTGATCTTTTGTGTTTGATTCACACATCAGTGAGGTTAGTGAGGAAGCTCACTATACTCAGTTTCCTTTCCAGGTGAGGAAACTGAGTACTTGTGGGGATAGGTGACTTGCTGAAAGTAGTCACCTGGGCAATGAGTGGAGTAGCCTGGCTTCAGTGGAGGTTCCCACCATCCTTTACCACCTCGTCATTGTGATGTGGCTTTTCATGTCCTGGCCTCTGCAACCACATATCATAAGCGTGTTTTTATTCCCAAAAGGGTTGTACTCTATGGCTTCTCATGCCACTCTCTTTTTCACTTAATAATGGACTGTGAGCATGTTTCCACAGAATCAGTATACATCAATGATGGCCACAGCAGATTCTTGACAAGTACAGCACAGCATTTACAACTTTGGGGTCTCATTGGCTGGACGTCAATACCAGTTCTGCCACTTATCAGCCATGTGACTTTGGGAAATTTACTTAATCGCCGTGTGCTTCAGTTTCCTTGTTTGGAAAAAGGAAATGGTAGTGTTGACCTCATCAGGGGGCTGAGAGGATTAAATGAGCTAATATGTACAGAGCAGCTGGCCCCTGGGCACCGCTCAGTCAGTGCCAGCATGTTCGCTGGCAGCTGTTGATTAACGAACAAACCCCTGCTTTTGCACATCAATTTCATCCTGGAAGCTGGCATCCAAGGATGGGGCATCTCCACACTTGACTGACCAGCTGGAGAAGGTCACTCTGTCTCCCTGCTGTCTCCTCCCCAGCTGGAGTCTCTGCCAGCTCTCTCTGGATTAGTGGAAGAAAGGCCTGATGAGGTCCAAAGATTGACAGCCTTTTTCTGGCCAGAAGTCCCTTCCTAGAGAGTTTAGGAACTGAGCTCCAGGGCTGGGGAAAAATGCTAGGATCAGCCCTAGATGACAAGGGTAAAGGAACTGGAAGAGGGGTCAGCTCCCAGTCCCAACCCCCATGGGTCTGAGGCTCCAGTGTGGGTTCTGCTTGCTGATACCCGGGAGCCAGAACATAATCCCGGTGCCATCAGTCAGCCTGCAATTAGTGAAATGGAGGCACACATGCTGGTTTGCAGATTGTGGGTGGGAGGACAGGATGTGGTGGGAAATAGCTCGCCGACTCTAGGGGCGGGGGTGGCATTTGTCTGTGTTCCCTGGTGATTTGGCAACAGAGGCTGCTGGGCACTCACATGGGGGTGGTGGCCTTGGAAAAACCCTGCCAGGGCCCAAACCCTTTCCTTCTGTGGGGTCAAGGGTGGGGCCTCCAGCATTGCCCTCTGGCAGAGGGTCAGCAAGGCCGGAGCCAGGACACCAGGCATATCCTAGGGAGTAGTAGTATCCTAGTGGAGCTGAGGACAGGCATGAGAATAGTAAGGCCTGACCTCGGGTGTGGGGTAGGGAACCAGGAGCTGGGCAGGGGGCATGAGCCCAGGAGTGGGATTCAGGCTGCAGGGCATGGAGCTCAACCACAAGGACTTAGAGCAGAGACCTGGGCCATCTGTTGGTGCCCATGGCAGCACATGGAAGTTGATATAAACAATCTAAAGAGTTTGGGTAGAAATTCAGTTTTCTGGCTTTTCTTGGAGAACTAGAAGTTCAGTAGCACAGGCTCCATTTCTGAAAGGCAGCACCCTCACTGGGGCTGCACAGCAGCTGCCCCCTTTGGATGCACACCCACTTTCTGGCCTGGCATAATAGGGTTATCCAGACCACAAAGCCAGTGCCATGGCTTTTCACCCACCTACACAGTGCAAGTTTCATTCTGTTTTTGTGAATTTGTGACCTTTGCCCTAGGAATGCTGTACTCAAGATCTAGCTCGTTCCTTAGGGTGGTCAGAAGGCTCTGGAGGTAGTGACTCCATCCTGAGACCTGAAGGCTCAGCCTGTCCTATGAAGAGTGCTCCAGGCAGAGGGTATAGCAAGTGCAAAGGCCCTGAGGCAAGAAAGGGCTTCCTGTGTTCTTGGAACTGTGGAATGGAGTGCTCAAGGCAGACTACCCATTGGGAAGAGGAAAGAGAATATTTTGGAACCAGCTGGAAAGATATCCCAGCTGGGACAACCAAGAATAAGTAGCCCACTGTGGATAGGCAACAGAGGATACAGCTCTCAGAGGGTGAGTGGTTGGGCAGCCAAGAGCTCCCAAGGCATCTCTGGTGTGAGGCTGACCTGGTCCCCAGGGATGATTGAAATTACTGGGCATTGCCTACACCTGTTTCTGACCCTAGAGGGAGTTTCTCTACTCCCTCTTGAGGGAGCTCTCAATAAACCGTCCTCATTCAGGAGTGTGTGAGCCTCCTTCACCAGTTCTAATCTGGACTCAGAGTGGGGGGAGGATGGGGGTTTCTTCTGAGCTAGGATGCTTTCTAACCTTGGGTCTGGAACGGCAGATCCTGCACAGCTGGCTCTTCTGCAGCCTGACAGACCCAGGAGGCTGCCCACCCAGCCAGCCACGGGATTCAGGGGGCGGGGTCTCAGGAGACTGCAGGGGGCGGGGGAGGGGAACACCGCACTGAGGAGCTGCCCTTCAGGGTCCCTTTTGGACTCTGATAGTGGGGAGAAGGCTACTCAGCTAAGCCCTATATCTACGTGGCTCCCTCCCCTGGGCCCCAAAGAGGACTCGGTCCTGCTGGGGGAGAAGCGGGGTCCTTAGCCCCTAGGGGCTGTGCTGCAGGAAGACTTGCTGTCCCTTGGGGGCCCTTCTGAGCGTTGGGAGATTCTCAGGACCTCGGGGAACACAGAGGCCTTTCTATTCTGTTTTAAATACAATTTAATTTTTTCTAATTATGAAAGAAATGAGTGTTAATTGCAGAAAATATGGACAAGAATGTAGAGAAAAATGATTACTACCGAGGTTCTGCTATGAAGCTTTTAGTACATCTGCTTCTGGGTGTCTTCTCTACAAAGGGGGACTTGCACGGTAGGACGTGGACAATGGGGATGGTGGAAGATGAGGGACACTCTGGACTCTGGACTTGGATGACTCAGATTCAAAACCTCATCCTGTTGCTTGTTAGTGGTGTGGCCTTCAGGGAGCTACTCCGCTACTTTGTGCCTCAGTTTCCTGACCTGGAAAATGAGAATGGCTTTGCATTCCTTATGGGGTGATATAAACCACACCATGCTGTGACCTCTTTCTTTCATATTGTTCCTTCAGTCATTATGGGTTTTATTCCACAAATCTGGCATAGAAGAAGACGCAGATTAGCTCTGTAGAAATCAGCTATTTCCTTACTCTGTGCATCCACTCTGCCTCACTCATGGGCTCCCCATGTCAGCCCTTGGGTCTCACTAGAACTGGCCTGGAAGTAGTGACAGCCTAGTCTCAGGGCCTTTGCATGTGCCATTATGTAGGCTCACTGCCACTCATGCGGAGTCCCTTGATGGCAGGCCGTCTGCAGGTTCTGTGCTGGGTTTGGCAAGGTAATCTTTGTCAGGATGGGGCAGATAGGGGCTGGAACTTGGGTAGAACTCTTGGGGGCAGGCTGCCACCGGTTCCCTGAGGACCACCATCTGCCTGAGGTGCAGTAGGGATGGAGGCTGGGAAGGGACGAGGGGCAAACCATTCCCACAGACTTTATGCCTCTCTCTTCCCTCACGTCTTTCCCTCCACATTCATAGCTTCTCTGGAACTATTCATCTTGCAGAACTGAAAATTACCCTAGTGAATTGAGAATTTAGGACCAAAACTCAGAAGGGAGGTTGCTTTGCCACACAAATCTCCCCTGAGGCCAGTGAGCACAGCCTGGGCTTGTATGGGGGTGGAAAATAAAACAGTCCCTGTTCTCCCCAATTCTTCTATGCAGTGACAACAAATACCAATGAATATCTCAACTTATTCCACTGTGACTATTTTCTTAATATCAGTAAGAATTCTTTTACAGGCTAGTCTTTAATAGTTGCAAGAGATCCTACTATGTAGATATTTCCAGTTTTCTCTAGGCTTTCTTGTGGCATTTAACCCGAATGCACATTCTTATACCCAAAATACAGATGAATCTCTGATGTTTTCTCAGAATTCCTAGAGGGGTATTATTGGGTCAGAGGGTCTAGCTTTAAAAATATATGTATTGAGTGGATTAGTCAGTTAAGCACCTGACTCTGATTTTGGCTCATGTCATGATCTCAGGGTCATCAGATCGAGCCCCAGGTCCGGCTCTGTGTTCAGTGGGAAGTCTGCTTGAGAGTCTTTCTCTCCATCTCCCTCCCCCCTCACCCTGCTCATGCTCTCTCTCTAAATAAATAAAATATTAAAAAATATATATATTATTAATTTTTTCAGTGTGGTAAGATCAGATAACATGAAATCTACTCTCAACAAATTTTTAAGAGTACACACTGTATTGTTAACTATCAGTGAAATGTTGTAGAGCAGGTCTCTGGAACTATTCATCTTGCAGAACTGAAACTTTATGAGCTACTGAACAGCACCTCCCTAGGAAGTGGATGCTGCTGGCCTTGCTCGGGGCTGGTTCCCCTAGTGAGAGGAGAGGCTCTTGAAGGGGGCACACATATGCACAGGAGCCTGTGTACTCGTACAGCACAAGACTTGCCTCTGGTGAGGCTGGCAGAGGATGAGTGACAGGCACTCACATGGCAGAGGTCTTTGGGACATCATTGGAGTGCAACAGACCTTGTGGAAGGGACAGTATTTGCAAGAGGAAGAAGTGGGCAGAGGTTGAGTTGGTCTCAAGAGAGAAAAAGCCTGACAGGCAAAGGCTGGATGAAGGGGTCCAGGCTGTCTGATAGCAGCAGGTCTAATGTCACAGGTGGCAGCCCCAGGGACTCCCCATGTTTACTTCCAGGGGTCCTGGCAGGAGGCCTCTGTGCCTATTTCACAGCAGGGCAAGGTCACTGTTTGGGGCATTTGGGGGAGAGGGGAGGCTCTCTACACAACAGATACTCATTCCTTCATCCCTAGATGACTTTTTCCCTTCCTAAATTTTTTCCTGCAGTTTCTTCTAAATGTCCATTTGCAAACTGTGTAGGTCTATGATGGAATGTTCATTTGTCTGTGGCAAACTGAGAGAGGAAAAAAAAAAGACTGTGAAGTGAATTTTTAATGAGGCTAGATTTATTTAATTTAAGGACTCTCCTTTCTTCTGAGGCAGTGACCTTCCTTTTGGTGTTAAAATGTTCTTTCTTTTATGAAATGATAATGAAAGTAAATGGCATTCTCTTTCACTCTCCTCACTTAGCAATTTAAAAAGCTGGAAGTTCTCTTCGAATACTTTCCATGCATGCCCCTCTTTCTGTGTTTGTGTGTGACTTAAGTCAACAAAAATAAAAAAAATTTAGGGTCTACTGGGTAAGTTCTCTCAAGAGTGACCCTAGTCCATGGTTTTACTTATCATTATATTTGGTTTTGTCCAACAAACTCTTTATTTGACAAATATCAAGAGCTCACTCTGTGTCAAGCCTCTTACTGGAACCATGTGGTGAGGCTGGCTGCTGGTGGGATGGGGTCACACTTGGCCAAGTTTCCCAAGGCCTTGATCTGCCAGTGGTAGATTGAAATGCCTCCCAAAAGATATTCATTTTTTCCTGGGTTATTCAGTGGCTCCTAAATGAAATCACACATATCCTTTCAAGATTATAAGAGGGGGGCACAGGAAGTTTTGAGACAGACACACAGAAGGGGATATGGAGATGGAGGTCTCAAGCAGGTCAGCTGGCAGCCACCACAAGCCGGAAGGACAAAGAACAGGTCCACCCCTAGAGCCTCTGGCAGGAGTGTGGCTCTGTCAATACCTTGACTTTGGATTTCTGGCCTCCAGAGCTGTGAAAGAATAAATTTCTGTTTTTTTTCATCCACCAAGTTTGTGGTAATTTGTTATTGCTGGAAAGCAATGTAACCTCCAACCGAGTCAAGGAGAGAAGCTACCAGGGTAAATTACTGGGGGCTGGCTGTCCTGAAGGGGTCAGGATCAACTACATTGCTTATCAGTACAAATCCCACATAATGAGTTTCCTTGTTGGGAACTGCCCCTCCCTGAATCTTTTTCGCTAGGGCCTAGGCTGGCCCTTCATGGCCTTGCCTCCCATTCTGCTCCACTTGATTATACACCTGCCCATAGCTAGTAACATCAGAGCTTCAGGGGGGAAATTGACTCCAAACAGAGGTACACGCCATAGTTATTTTATTTCTCTAGAAGAAGTTGAATCTGCTGCAAGATTTCATTTTTCTGGGTGGTGAGGAATTCAATTTCAGTCATCTCTGGGGCTTTTCCTTGTCCCTGAGCATGAGGAAGTGTTTGAGGTCTCGTGTACTTGCTGGGTGGCTCAAAACTTGTGTCTACACAGTCACGGTAGGCACCCTCCTTGTTCAAGTCTATGTGACCATGCAGGCAGATGGCTCTGCACCTTCTGTGCCAAGCTGACCCATGAAAGTCACACAGAATAACAGTGCACAGCCTCTTAAGATGTGCCCCTTTGATTCCCCAGCAAGGAGCTGGAGGCACCCATAGACCTCTGTCCTTCATCCATTCAGCCTTGGAGAATATTTGTTCTTTCTTTCCTACTTTTTAAACTGTGAGACTCACCCCCTTCTCTCAACTCTGTAATAATCCAGAGGAATCCTCCTGTTATGGACTGAATTGTATCCCTCCATAAACATGCTTGTTGAAACCCCAGTGTGACTGTATCTGGGGGTGGGCCTTTAAGGAGGTAATTAAAGTTAAATGGATCATAAGGGTAGAGTCTCTTTTTTTTTTTAAGATTTTATTTATTTATTCATAAGAGACACACAGAGAGGCAGAGACATAGAGAGAGAAGCAGACTCCAGGCAGGAAGCCCAAAGTGGGACTAGATCCTGGTACTCCAGGATCACCCCCTGGGCTGAAGGGAGGCACTCAACTGCTAAGCCACTCAGGTGTCCCAAGGGTGGGGTCTTAATCTGATAGGACCTGGTGTCTTTAGAAACACCAGGGATGTGTATGCATAGAGAAGAGGTCGTGAGAGGACATGGCAAAGGGGTGGCTGTCGGCAAGCCCCAAGGTGTGGTCTCACCAGCCCAACAGCATCTTGGTCTTGAACTCCGAGGCTCCAGAACTCTGAGAAAATAAGTTTGTGTTAAGTTGGCCAGTCTGTGGTGTTCTGTTGTGGCAGCCCTCCAGACTAATACATCACCTCAGGGAGGTTAGGCTTTTCCAAAATAGAAGCCAAGGAAAGAGTCATTCTTGAGCTCCTAGGTGATACACTTCAAGCCCTAACATGACTGGGCAGGAGAGGCACATGTGATGCTAAAACTCCAATGGTGAGGAGGAGGATGAGGTAGAGAATTTTACATGTTTCCCAAAACACAACTCCTGGAATCATTGGTAGTACATAGAGCAGTGTTCTGTGGTGTCAGATGAGGGAAATATTGGGTTAAGCTGAGTTAGGCTTGAATGAGGAGTTCACATATGCAGCATTTCCCAAACCTATGGGGCCAGGAGCCACTGAACTGTCCTTTCACCCAGCATCCTGTAGGATTAGTGTTTGGTGGACTCCCTTTTGCACACTGCTCATATTCAGTGGAGAATTATGAAATGTGAGACCTGGATAGGATTCTTAAAGTTATATAGTCTGAAGCTGTTGGATCTAAATTTAGGAAACTGAGGCCCAGAGCAATGAAGGGACTTGCCAGGGTTGTCAGTGAAAGAGCCAGCGATCCTGATTCCCAGCCTGATGTTATGGGAGGCATCTGGCTGGAAAATGCTGGCTCCAGGGAGCCTCACTCAGGCACTGAGTCTTGACCTAACTCCTGCTTCAGTCCCACCAAAGCCATATTACCCCTAATTCTGACAGTGAGTGTGGCCTGGGAGGGTACTCAGCATCTTGCCTATTTTCTTAAAAGGAAGAAAACATTTTGCATGTGATAAATCAAATCCAAATATATTTTATCCAGCACATTTCCTGTAAGATTAAAGGCCTCAGAGAAATTTAATCCCATGTATCTGATTCATCTTCATTGGAACTCCTGTTTTCACTCTATACATTGTTTCCCCGGCCCCAGCTCTCTGAGCTTTCCTCTGAGCTCTTTTACTGCAGAAACAAGGCATTCTATTTGAACAGATGAAAAGTTTCCTATCCCCAATCATCATGCCTCTCCCCATCCCCCCCCCAAAAAAAACCACCCAGGGAATTCTTAAGTACCTTTCAAAATGGAGAGTGCATGTCAGGGGACTGCAGAGAATCAAAGAGTGTTAGTTAGGGATAAGAGGATGGAAGTGATTAATGGCCCCCAAAAATCAGGCCTGGGAAGGTTGTATCTAGAATGATACAACCTAAACAAGAGGTCAAGGGGGTGATTTAACAATCTTTGCAGAAGAGCAATTATTTCAAAGCCCAGGACCAAGTTCCTCCAAGAACAGAACAGGAGGAAAGGACCTGAAGCTGCAGCATGAAGGAATTAGGTTAAACATATGGAAGGATTTTTCTATTCAGATGGTCTTGAACACACAGGAGTAGAGACGAAGGATTTACAGAGAGGCCCATGGATTTGTGGAAAGATCATAGGCTTTGAAGGCAGAGCTTCTGTGTCTAGTGTATGGAAACTTGGGTAAGATATTGACCTTGAGATCCCGCATATCTACCTGAAGAAGTGGAGGTGTTGTACCCACCTCACAGTATTGTTGGGAGGACTGGAAAATGTATGCTTATGTTCTTGGCCCACATGAAAGGCTTACAACTTGTGGGTCTTAGTAGGATGATGATCACAATTATTGTGACCGGTGATCAATAAGCGTCAGTTCTTGTTCCTTTACCTTTATGGTCTCAGTGGGGGTGAGGCCCTGTGCTTGTGAATTACCCAATACCTGGGGTACTTCTCAGGAAGGCTTGGGCACAGATTTTACTTTTCTCCCTCGCAGGTGAAGATAGGACCCCACTGATGCTGAGATTGTTTCAAAGACCCAGAGAGCCTAACATCTAGAAACATTCCCTCCTATGCAGATTATTTGAGTAAATTCTTTCTGAATGGTGATATGAGACCATTACAAGAAGGTTCTAATATAGCTAAGATAGGTTTTTCAGATCAGGGAAGAATCTGGCTTTGGTGGAGAAAGACGTGGATACATCAGGGTCCCCCTTTAGAGGATTTGGGGGTCATCTGGAAGATGCTGCACTGTATGGCCACTTTTCTTTGGCTTAAATTTCTGATTTATTTTAGAAAGTATTCAGAAATTTTCAATATGTTGTCAGTGTGTGGGCTCTTCCAGCCAATAAACAGCCTACTTGAAAAATGCTGTCCTGATTAGCTAGAGAGTCCTGCAAGGTAAAGGCCAAAGTGAGTATAAGCAGTATAGACTAAAATAGAGAAGGATGGGATCAGGACTGCCCGAGCAATCAAGGCAAGCTTTCTGAAGGAGTAGGATTTCTCCAAGCCATACAAGGACTGCTAGCTCTTAGAGAAACAGGGATGATGGGTGAGAGGCCTTTCAGGCAGGGAGACAGCCTGGACCAATGGTCAGAAATGAACATGTGGGCATCATTTAGGAGAGGAGTAAGAAATGAGGCAGAATAGAGGATTGAGGGGGGCTTATTGAGTCTGTGGGAGTCACACTAATGTATCATTTGAGCCAGATATCCTTCCAATAAGGAAGCAAGGAAGGTTTTTGACAAGAGAAAATGACAAAACTGGCATGACTATAAATGGCAAACAATATTTAAGTGCTGAGTAGAAAATCTACCAAACCTAGAGAAGAAAACTGGTGTGTGGGGGGGTGGGAAACGGTTTAACATGTAGAAAATACAGAAAAGTATAAGAAGAAAAAAATTAGTCCTACTATTTCCAGATGATTTGTTATAATTTTGCTTTTCCTTTATTTCCTTTTACATAGTTTTTGCATGTATATATATAATTTGTATATAACTCTTTATAAATATAGTATCTAATGTCTCATGACATTAGATGAGATAGACCAAAGCATTCCCTCATTTGTAGATTTTTATTTTGCTTTAAAATTTCTATTTATAATAAATACAATTTGGGAAACATTTTATGTGGGGAGATACACACACACACACACACACACACACACACATATATATATCCATATATGTACTTAGATTTGTTTGTTTTAAATATCCCAAGGTAGAAATATTACATCAAAGTGTATGAATAAATTAAAGAATTAAAGATTTTTGGAAAATATTGCAAAATTGCTTTCCAAAAGAGTGGTACAACTTTACATGTCTGTTAACAGTGCTTGATCATGTTTGTTTAAATACCTCTTGCCTATACTGCATACTCTAGTATGTTATCTATCTACTCTGCATACTCTAGCAAAAGTGTATGAGTTGCTAACTTGGAAGGTATAAATATTTTAAGTTTCATCTCTTTGATTACTTATAAAGCTGAATATTTTCCGTATGTTTGTATGTTATTTAAGCTTCTTTTTAAAATTGCTTACTAACATCCTTTGGCCAATTATTTCTATTGAAGTTATGGTGTTTTCTTAGTATTGAATGAAGTCTTTACATAGTGATCATTTTTAATAGCTATTTTTTCTGTTAAAAATGTTTCTCTTTGAAAGAAATCAGAAAATGAAAATACATATTCAAAGACTATAGTAAATGTCAATTATAATCTGACCAATCCAGGGATTAGTACTGTTGATACTGTGGTAAACATCCTTATAAGTTTTTTTCTCCTGATCATATATATGCATATAAATAGGGACATATGTCAAAAATGAGAAAAATGGGGCCACAATTTTGATATTACTTTGTAATGGCTTTGTTTTATATAGCAAGTTATAGACATCTTTCCTATGCTAGTAAATGGAATATAGACTTGTCACCATTACTATTTGGGCAGTATTTCATTGCATAGATACGTACCTTGTTTATTTGACCAATCTGTAACTTATATATTGAAAAGTTTCTCTTTTTTCCTATTGTAAACACAGCTACAATGAATATATTGTAGTTAAAACTAAGTGCCACTGTCCTATTTCCTGAGGAATAATTGTAAATGGGATTGTTGGGTCACAGAGTGAACATATTTAACATTTCAATATGTATTGTCTAACTGTTCTCTATTTTTTTTAATTTTTAAAATTTATTTTTAAAGATTATTTATTTATTTATTCATAGACACACACACACACACACACACACACACACACACACACACACACACAGAGGCAGAGACACAGGCAGAGGGAGAATCAGGCACCATGCAGACAGCCTGACGTAGGACTCGATCCCGGGTCTCCAGGATCACGCCCTAGGCATCAGGCGGCGCTAAACCGCTGCGCCACGGGAGCTGCCCTATTTTTTTTTTTTTAAGATTTATTTATTTATGATAGAGAAGAGAGAGAGAGAGAGAGAGGCAGAGACACAGGAGGAGGGAGAAGCAGGCTCCATGCAGGGAGCCTGACGCGGGATTCGATCCCGGGACTCCAGGATCACGCCCTGGGCCAAAGGCAGGCACCAAACCGCTGAGCCACCCAGGGATCTCTATCTGTTCTCTATTAAGTGTTAAGAATTCCCCCTTCTGTCCACCATAGTGTATTTCTCACTGTATCACTAATGCTGAATATTACTGTGTTTTGTTTTTGTTTTTTTTTTTTGCCAACTGATAGGTGAAAAATAACCATATGTATGTATGTATATATGTATGTATTTAGGGGTGTTTACAGGGATCAAGAGACTTAGTTTACCAACTGACTATTATATACTTCCTTGTCCATATGTGGTCCAGTTTTCTTCTGGGGTATTTATACTGAGATATTTATCTTTTTCTATGAACTCCATATATTTTTCTTCTTCTTTTTTTTTTTATCATCAATTCTATTAATTTTTAACCCTAGAAATCTCTTCTTTCTGATTTTCTTTTTTTAAAAATATTTTATTTTATTATTTATTCATGATGGGGAGAGAGAGAGAGAGAGAGAGAGAGAGGCAGAGACACAGGCAGAGGGAGAAGCAGGCCCCATGCAGGGAGCCCGACATGGAATCGGTCCCGGGTCTCCAGGATCACACCCTGGGCCGAAGGCAGCACTAAACCGTTAAGCCACTAGGGCTGCCCTCTTTCTGATTTTCTAATTAGGTCTGAGGAGGTAGCTTTTGAATTACTTTTTTGATATCTGGGAAGAACATGGCTCTGTTGAGAGGTGGAGGAAGGCTGATAATTTAGAGATAGTGATAGAAACAATTGTGTTGTAATGGAGCATAATGGAAGATTAGTTTGAATCTTTCCTAATGTTTAGTTGTTGTTGTTATTTAAAGTGGCAGCTCCATTCTCTTGGACATGGAAATCATCTTTTCATTTGTGTTTAATTTCATACATTCGGGGGATCCCTGGGTGGCGCAGCGGTTTGGCGCCTGCCTTTGGCCCAGGGCGCGATCCTGGAGACCCAGGATCGAATCCCACGTCGGGCTCCCGGTGCATGGAGCCTGCTTCTCACTCTGCCTATGTCTCTGCCTCTCTCTCTCTCTCTCTCTCTCTGACTATCATAAATAAATAAAAAAAAAAATTTAAGGGATCCCTGGGTGGCGCAGCGGTTTAGCGCCTGCCTTTGGCCCAGGGCGCGATCCTGGAGACCCAGGATCGAATCCCACGTCGGGCTCCCGGTGCATGGAGCCTGCTTCTCCCTCTGCCTGTGTCTCTGCCTCTCTCTCTCTCTGTGACTATCATAAGTAAATTAAAAAAAAAAAATTCATACATTCAGTGGTTCAACTTCTTCCATTTCTTCCTTTGAAATACATCTCAGGTTTGAACTTCCTTTCCTCCCTCATATCCTCTAAATCTGGATTACTACCACCTTGTGTGTGCCTGTGTGTGTATGTGTGCCCACATACAGCTCCAGGAGGTCAGACTTTGTGGTATCTTACTATTTTATCCTAGCCCCCAAAACAGACCCTGAAACTGAATAGGTGCTCAACTGATACAATTTAAAATGAACAGATGGATTAGTAGCAAAGGGTGGGTGGTTCAGCTGCTTTGCCCATCAGAGACTGCCTCTCAGGAAGAAATCAGTCTGTCTACCGTCTACAGATCTGATCATCCATTCTTTTATTTTTTCTTAAAGTTTTAATTTAAATTTCAGTTAGTTAATATACAGTGTAATATTAGTTTCAGGTATACCATATAGTGATCCAACACCTCCAATCAATACCTGGTTCTCATCATAACAAGTGCACTCCTTCATCCATATCACCTATTTCACCTATCTCTCCACTCACTTCCCCTCTGGTAACCACTAGTTTGTTCTCTATGGTGGAGTTTGTTTCTTGGCTTGCCTTGCTCTCTCTCTTTTTACCCTTTGCTCATCTGTTTTGTTTTTTAAATTCCACATAGGAATGAAATCATGGTATTTGTCTTTCTCTGACTGACTTATTTCGCTTAGCATTATACTCTAGCTCCATCCACATCATTGCAAATGACAAGATTCCATTCTTTTTTTTGTAGTTGAGTAATATTCCACTATGTGTCCGTGTGTGTATATCACATCTTCTTTATCCATTCATCAGTTGATGGACATGGATTGTTTCCATAACTTGCCTATTGTAGATAATGCTGTTATAAACATCAGGGTGAATGTATCCCTTTGAATTAGTATTTTTGTGTTCTTTGGGTAAATACCTAGTAGTGCAATTGCTGAATTGTAGGGTAGTTCTATTTTTTTAAAGATTTTTAAAAATTTATTTTGAGAGGGAGAGATAGAGCACACATGCACGTGGGTGAAGGAGGGGTAGAGGAAGATGAAGAGGGAGAAAAGCAGATGCCCCCTTGAGCAGGGAGCCTGATGCAAGGCTCCATATCATGAACCTGAGATCATGACCTGAGCTGAAATCAAGAGTTGGATGCTTAATCAGCTGAGCCACCCAGGTGCCCCAGAGCAGTTACATTTTTAAGTTTTTGAGTAACCATACTGTTTTCTAGAGTGGCTGCACCAGTTGGCATTCCTACCAACAGTGGAAAAGGGTTTCCAATTTTTCCACATTCTTGCCAACACCTGTTGTATCTTGTATTGTTGATTTATGCAAGTGACATATCTGATAAAGTGTTAGTATCCAAAATGTATAAAGAACTTATAAAACTCAACATACAAAAAGTGAATGATCCAATTGAAAATGGGAGAAAACATGAATAGACATTTTTCCAAAGAAGACGTACGGATGGCCAGTAGTCACATGAAAAGATGCTCACCATCACTCATCATTAGGGAAATAAAAATCAAAACTACAATGAGACAGCACCTCAGACCTGTCAGAAAGGCTAAAATCAACACAAGGACCATTCATTCTTTATTCATGAATGCCTGAAATCCCTTGTGAAAAGAGATAGGTTAAAAAATGAATTAATTGCAGTGTTAGCCAGGACTCTGTCAGTAATAGAACTTGAACTAAATCAAGTAAAAGGGGGAACTTACTGTAAGGCTGTGAGTTATTTTCATGGAACTCACAGGTAGAGATGTAGCTGGATCCTAGAAAGGGGCTCAAATGAAGACAATGAGACTTTAGGTCTTTGGACTTACTTTCCTTTCTTGTTGTCTGCTCTTGTCTATAGTTTATAATTAACACTGAAGAACAGTTTCCTCTTTTTTCTTGGACCATAGGAATGCTAGTTTATAGCCATGCCCTACCTCCTAAATCTGTATCTCCTTTATTCAAGAGACTTGCCTACTCTAGAATCTCTCAATTCTATTTCCAAAAGAAAAGAGTCAAGCATCTGTAACTTGGGGACAGAGTCATATTGTACAAGCATGGCTTTTAGGGGCTCATGGCCTGAGGAGTAGTTAAGGAGATGCTGGGGAGCTTTGCAGATACTGTGAAGGGGTCTATAGTTACTATTATATCCAAGCCTTAGGCTGGATGGAACAGGCTATCTTTGTCAGCCAAACTCTATTGCGCTTTCTTCCTTGGAATAGCCTATCTGGATTCAATCCATTTTGGTCAAGGATTTCACAAGAATATTCAGAAGAGGGGAAAAATAATTGTAGTACTAATGGAACACCACAGAAATGGGACTGTATGGGAAAGTGGAACAATGTTAACACACGAGCTTTGGGATTAGTGGTACCTTTTATTAAGGACACAGCTCTCTACTGTTTACCTTCATTATTCTCCCTCCAAGTAAGGTTGCTAGATTTAACTGGTTATGTATGTCCCATGAAGTATTTAGGACATACTTATGCTAAAAAATTATTCATTGTTTGTTTGAAATTATCATTTAACTGGATGTCCAGCATTTTATCTGGAGATCCTAACCCCAACCCTATTAGGCATTTCATACCTTATCAGAGTCTTCTGATGAATAAGTAGTATAGCTCCAATTGCTTTCTCCTCTACACACAACCCAGTCAAAACGGATTTCTCTCCCTTCTACATTCCCATAGGTTTATTTGGTCAATCTACAAGTCTTTATCGAGTACCTACTATTTATTTACCAGGCATTTTGCTAGCCATAAGAAGGAGGTGATGTCTAAGATGTCCCCGCCCTCACCTATCAGAATTCTCAGTGCTATATATGAGTGCGTGCTCTCTGCCTAATTGCACACTAGGGGCTCCTCATGTCTCAACTTTGATTTCTAGCATAACATCTCACACAATTGTCAAATGTGCTCAAAGAGTTCGAGAGGGAAAGGTTCTGGAAAGTGTGGCTGATGGATTGAAATACTTTGGCCTCATTTGTGATTTCCTAATAGGCTGAATCTTTCTAGAGGTTTGGTTACTAATCAATCCTACGTGTCAGTGCATAGTCTCTATGAAATATTCCTGGATGATATGGAACTTTTTTGCACATAGGTAGACTAAGTGTTGGGCAAAGCAATGTTGGGGGAGGGGCACAGAAGTGAAGCAAAGAGTCTTCAGGGAAAAGAAACCATTACATTTAATGCAAGGGGTGGACTACTGTTTTCTCTAACCCTGCAGCAGTCTTAGAAAGTGTCTGGGGATTCAGACACAACTTGGAGTAGCATTTCAGCGAGTATTACATTTCATATAATATAGGAAAAGGCAATTCACTTTTTCTGAAGGTGTTGATGACTGCTCTTATTTCTGAGGAGAGTTCTCTATACTCATGACAGTTTGACTCCTTCCCTCTGAGTGCTCCCTCCTTCATCAAAGCAGTATAAACTTCCCAAGCTCAAGGAAACCT
Organism: Canis aureus; assembly: GCF_053574225.1. NCBI lineage: Eukaryota > Metazoa > Chordata > Mammalia > Carnivora > Canidae > Canis > Canis aureus. Next base: position 57,541,821 of record NC_135614.1, read on the forward strand.
TGGACATCAGAAAGGCTACCCCTTTTATTTAGCTGATCAGGGTAAACGGTTTAGAAAGGTGAAGTTACTTGTGTGAGGCCACATAGGAAATTCATCTTTTGATTCCTAGTCCACTACTTCATCGTCTCCATAAATGGTTTACAAACTTTTGGAGTATTTTTAAGCAAGTCTTAAAAAAATTGTATGAGGGATACATATGCACACACATATATACATACACACATACAGATGCATGCACACACATACAGATAAGGGTGGAATTGCCCTGAGTAAAGTAGGGGCCAGTTTTCCTTTCACATCCCTTTGGAGCACCCCCCAAAGAATCGTGGGATGGGGGAGAGTCTGCTTACATAACCACTACAGTATCCCATATTTTTCCTAACTTTGACCCTGAAAATTTTTTTGTAAGAAATCAAATAGATTTTTGGCCATAATCATTCTAAAGTGTGAGAATATGCTAGGCTTGCTCCATTTTGTCTCTAATGCAGAACAGAAATCTGGTGCGGGGGAGAAATTACAGACAGCCAGGAAGATGTCTAATACAGTTTGGGAACCGAAAGGGTGATGGGAAAAACTGTCATCCCCCAGCCAAGCTGAAGGATGAAGATAACATGATCAGTATCTCTGCACCCACCCACTGCTTTTCAGCAGGAACACAATCTAGTTTCCTTCCTCTGTGTTTTGTGTTTCTACACTCAGATCTATGATAGATAGGATCATCAAGTGCATTTTAACATAACAAGATTTTCCCCCAAAGGTAAATACCCAATACAGCTATTTCTACCACTTGTTAGTGATAAGGAAGATGGAAGAAGACACAAGACGCCTGCAATGATGAAAGCTTTTAGAGTATCTTTCCCATGAGTGTGGGACACAGCACTATTTATTGGATGATTACATCTCTGGACAGACTCTTTTATCATTCATAGACTGAGGCAGAAATTCATTTTTTCTTCGCAATTCCCTAGATCCAGTCTAACCTAACAAAGATGGTAGCTCTCCTTAATTTCAGATTTCAACTTTTTAGACTTTAGAAAACAAATTCTTAATAGATAATTATCACTATAATAGAATCAGAGAGAAGAAATAAGACTCTTTGGAAGGCACTGTTTATTCCCCCCCTCCCCCCCAGCACTTTGCTATTAAGCTAACAGATGGGCCCATCTTGCTTTTCAATCTTCCCCTGGGGTTGATATCTGAAGTCTTTTTTGGATTATGAAAGATATTTACATGTTTAAAGGGACTGTCCCTTTAGCTAAAATGCAAAAACCACTTGGGCATAAGCATAGAAAATCTCTTCATTCTGAGATGGAGAGCTATCAGCACCATCCAAGGCATTTTTGCATTTAGATTTTTCTTTTGTCCTTGCAGTTATTTTTAGATGATACCAAGAATTTTCAGGCTCTCACTTTAAGAGATAAAAACAATCAAAAGTTGAAATACCCTAAACCCCAATCCTAAAGCAAGAGCCATGATATCCATGATATATTACCAGAGATCTGCCCCCTGCCCCCAACCTCTTGCTGAAAGATCTCTGGTCCATAGTGCCCTTATATTTTGTTGGTTTAAGGGGAGTTTTCTTCTAATATGATACACATTTTCAGTTCTAACCTCATGACCAAACAAAGCAAAAATATATTTGCAATGTTTCTGAATTAAAGGTGAGTTTTACATTTTATTTTCTGAATAATAAAATATACTTTATTACAACCAAAGAAATTCTACTAAAAACAAATTCTACCCTATTTAACATCAATAGAACTTGTGTGCAATAAATAATTAAGTAGTAACATCCTGAAGATCAGTTCATTCAATTGCTAGTATTTGGTAATTGCATTCTTTCTCCTTGCTACAACCCTGCAAACTTTGTCTATCTCCCTTAATCCTGCTGCGAGGTTCACTTCTGCTCAACCCAGTGCAGGTAGTACAAGTGAACATTCAGACTTGATGTTTTTGCTGGAGCAGGTCACTGGTGTCGATAGGACCTTTGGATATACTCAGTCACTCAGTGAGGACCTTGTGATCTTTGTCCATGTGTTATGACAGAGTAGCCACAGATGACGGAACTCTGAGAAGTTCTGTCATCTTCCTGTGTAACCACTGAAATAATTGGTACCACTCCAGCCCTCTACAGGCTTCTGTGCTGGGGGCACCATATCTCCATTCTCCTTATATTATAGTAGAAGTAAGTCTGACTCCTTATCTAACCTTCTGTGGTTGTTTCATTTTCCCTGTATCCTCTTCCAAAGCAACTACCTTTTCTCCATTATCATTCTCAGCATGGACCTTGTGGATAAGTGCAGGAATTCTTTACTGTCTGTGCAGGAAAAGGTTGATAAAGAATGCTGTCCTTAGAGAGGCCTATTTACACAATTGACCCTTGGCTGGTGTCTGAAAAATTGGATTTTGAGAGGTTTCCATAATTCCATAAATGATTCTCTCCCTGTGCCTAAACTGTTTGTACAAATGATGTGGTTTATGCTACACGTTTGCTTTTGTTCTGGGAATCTGGAATTTCAGAATGTGTTAGGCAAAGGGTGTCTACATGAGTAGCCCCCAGTAAAAACTTTGGGTTCTGAGTCCCTAATGAACTTCCTGATAGAGAGCACTTCATAAATGTCATAATTTGATGCTGGAAGAATTAAGCACAATCCTATGTGACTCCACTAGGAGAGGACTATTGGAAGCTTGCTCCTAGTTTCCTCTAGACTTTGCCTTTTTCCTTTGTTCATTTTGCCTTGTATTCTATGATAACTTCTATTGTAATAAATATTAGCTATGTGCTGAGTCTTGTCATTCTAGTGAATGATCAACACTAGGAGTGGTCTTGGGGAATCCTCTTTCTAACATAGTGGCTCTTCAGCTCAGGACTCTAGCCTCTACAATTGAGCATTTATCCATAGACTGCTGTTGCTCTCACAGCTGTAGAAACAAGGGAGTTTCATTGCAGATAGTGTGGCAGCAACATTGTCCTCATTCCACTTCTTCTTCTTCTTTTTTTTTTTATTGAGCTGTGATTTACTTAAGTGAGATGTTCAAAGCCTCTTATTTAATTCATGGGATGTATTTCTAGAAAAACCAGCTTTTACTGGGTAGAAGTTGATGATAATGTTATTCTGAAGTTAAATCCTGGGGCCTATATATATAGTTGGAGCTGCAGTTGAGGTTGCTATGAGGTGTGTTTGTAACAGGTTGGGAGAGTACTGGTGATGTTTAATTTTATGTGTCAACTTGGCTGGGTCATGGGATGCCCAGGTACATGTTAAACATTCTGTACACATCTTTGAAGGTGTTTGGGAGTAAATCATTCTTTAAATGATTGGATGAGATTAACATTGAATTGGGAGTGGGTCTCATCCAATCATTTAAAGAGCTGAATAGAACAAAAAAGTCTGGCCCTTTTTTTGGCCTGACTGCCTTGAGCCAAGACAACAGTTTTATCCTGCCTTCAGATTTAATTTTTTTTTTTTTATTTACGATAGTCACACACAGATTGAGAGAGAGAGAGAGAGAGAGAGAGAGAGAGGCAGAGACATAGGCAGAGGGAGAAGCAGGCTCCATGCACCGGGAGCCCGATGTGGGATTCGATCCCGGGTCTCCAGGATCGCGCCCTGGGCCAAAGGCAGGCGCCAAACCGCTGCGCCACCCAGGGATCCCCTGCCTTCAGATTTAAACTGAAACATAAGCCCTTCCCGGTTCTTGAGCCTGTTGGACTTCAAACTGGAACTTATGCCATTGGCTCTCCTGGGTCTCTAGCTTGTCCACTCCCTGCAGATCTTGGGACATTTCAGCCTCCATAATCATGTGAGCCAATTCCTTTTAGTAAGTATCTCTCTCTCTCTCAAGGTAAATTTCCTTGGACAACCCTGACTAATGGTCCTCAAACTAAACCTCTTGAATTAGGCATTGAGAGGGACAACCCTACATGAGGTATGGTATTTGTCTTTCTTGGGTTTGGAGTGAACCTATCCACAGGAGCACCAGTGCTTTCAGATGAGATCTGTTCAGGACTCTAAATTTTCATCCAGAGCTATTATTCCCAAATATCATTTTCTTACAAGATGAATATTTTTTCTTTTCCTTTACTATGTGTCTTTATACTCTTTCCTAAAGCTTGTTTCTTTTTTATTTTCTTTTATTTCTTTACTTTGGATTCATATGTATATTTATGATTTTCATCTTGGCTGCTATTCCCAGGTGCCTTTATACCCAAGACTATGATTCTTGGTCCTTATTATTCCCCTTTTATTATTTTCTTTCTTTCCTTTGAACAAGAACCCATAGCTCCTTATCTATAGACATAGCCTGCTCTTATGTGTTTTCCACAAACACTGGCATAAAGCTTCAGCTGTCTTTGGTAAAGACACATTGGGAGACAATATGCTCATGAGAGTTGTGCAATGGGCAATGTGTTCTCAAGAATAACATTTGAGGTGGGAAAATTTACAAAGTGGTATGGAAATGGAGCTCCAGCTCTTATGTTATAATGATACCACCCATTGGGAAAGCTCATGCCTGCTCTTTTTGTCTGCTTCTTCCTTAATCTTCTTCCTATGTTTTCCTTTCCAGACATTTGGTTATACTTTCCTCTGGTTCTCCAACTGTAGGCTGATTTGTGGTTTTAACAAGCTCCCCAGTGATTTTTGAAATGCTTGGTCTGAAAACCACACTAACCACACTACCTGATCTCTCTGCCTCCTAGTCCTTTTATAAACAAGTCCAGCCAGTGGACATAGCCTGAGAAAGCAGGGAAGGGGTCATGGATGGCATCTGAACCTTGGATTGTGGGAAATCAGAGCAGTTCCTCTGGGCTTCTTTTGGTTTTGAGAAATGAGCTGAACAATATAGATAGTATTCCTGGGAGCTTAGATGGATTCATTCTATCATTCCAACTGTTGTCTCTTGAGAACCAGGATTGAAACTGTACTAGAAGGCTTTGTTTCTGGGAGTGTTGATGAATTAGAAAGAAGACCAATGTGAACCCAAATGTAATCCCCTTCTGGGTGATGAGAGACGAAATGAAAAGACACCAAAAGACACCACCATTAAAGACTCCTTGTTAATATGACTAGATGAGAAAACATTTAAAATCAATGAAGAATGAAACAGGCTTCCCAAGAAGAAAGAACATTATGAACTGCATTGTGGCAAAGTATTAAGGATTGAGAGAAGCCAAATTTTTTTCAATGTTGCTAATTTGATGTGGGAGATTTTTCATAGATATCAAACTCAGTGACATCAAAATGAAGGGGTCCAAACTGTTATGTACCCAGGGCTCTTTGTGGCTACCCTCTGTGACATTGGCTTTGTCAGGGATTCCACTCCTGGAAATCCTTGGCATTAAAAATGCATCACCTTGTGAAGACATTAAACAGTTGGCTCAAGGAAAAAAGAATGTAGCCAAGAGAAAGTTTTTATTATAACAGTGTTTTTTAATGCTTCATGCAATGGTCATGCCAGAGACAGAAAGGGACATCAGTGTCCATCATTTAACTTTCCAGGCTTGAATTTGCAGGGTTTTCACCCCATAGGGAATCTGTCCAACAGAAGTAGGAGGTAAGGCATAAATTCAAGCCACAGGCTTTCAATTTTCTGGTATATAAGTTAGAGCCAGAAATATGAGACACACATTTTTAGTTTTCTGATAGCCACATTAAAGAAAGGAAAAGGAAACAGGAGAAATTAATTTAAAATACATTTTATTTAACCCAATTATATGAAATAAAATACATGACAACATGTGATTAAAGTAAAAATTATTAAAGAAATATTTTCTGTTCTTTATTTTTTGTACTCACGCTTTAAAATTCTACAGGTTTTTTGTTTTGTTTTGTTTTGTTTCGTAAGTTTTATAAGTAAAAACTTCTAGAACACCTCATTTCAGACTCACCATGTTTCAAGTGCTCAATAGCCACATGTGGCTGCTGGTTAATGTAATAGCACAGTTCTACTGTTTGTTTGCCTCTTTTGAGTTGCTTTGGCTGCAAAAGTGATGCTTGCATGATTCATGATTCAGCCAGCTATAGTTCCAATTTATATGGTGAATGGAGATGTGGCTTATACATTTCCACTTTTTGTATGAATGTAGGACTCTATTTAAATAGTTGAACATACCCATCAATTGGTATTGCTATAATATTTTTATGTTATTATAGTACATAGAGTAAGAGTTGTAGAAATGCAATACTTTAAAACAAATACTCAACTCTTACCTGTTAGTATGTACCAGCATTGTTCTAGGAGCTAGGGATAAAGTAATGAACAAGACAGGTATGGTCATTGTCCATATGGAGTCCACATTCTTGAGTGAGGATACAGGCAATAATTAAACAAATAAACATATTGTGTGTTGATTATATAAATGCTATGGAGAAAAACAGGAAAGGGATTAGAGTGTTGAGGGAGACTTTACTTGTAAATTCTAACATTATCCAGTAGTGACTTAAAGTCTTTCTTCTTTTTCCTCTGAGGACCTTAGAGAGCGATACCCTTGTGCCCACTTTTCATCTCTTTACTTCAGTGACCCTCTATCCCTTCCTCCCAAAATCTAGAGCCTACAGAATTAAAGACACTGTATTTTATTCTTTCTGGTACAGATGTTAATATGTCCAGGGAGAATTATCCAACTGATATTTTGAAGCTCAAGGAAAAATACTTTTGAAATTTTTTGATTTTAGTTCTATCTCAGCTCACTGATAGCAATGGGAGATAAAAATGATTGGTGAGGGTGTTTGCATGAAGACATATGACGTTGTATATCTAAATCATGAAAACTATTTACTGTTACTATTTTTTCCTTTCTGAGATGACTTTGCTCCTATTTACTTATATAATATTGTTCCAATTTGTCAAACTTTTGACAAATGACTGAAACACAGTTCAAGCAATTAAATATTTAAAAGGATAATTATTGACTCACAACTGTAAAGTCTAGAGTACATGGCTTCAGGCATAGCTGGATCTAGGTAATCAAATGAAATCACTGGGAATTTATGTTTCTCTACCTCTCAGCTCTGATTTTTACTGTATTGCTTCACTTAGGGCTTTTTCCATGTCATGGTAATATGGTTTACAGTCTGCCAGCTTAGCAACCCATGTGAAAATTCCTTTTTCACCATTGGAGTCAGCAAGGATTTCTGGTGGCTTTCAGTGGCTGTACCTATCCACAGGGGATTCAGTGTTATGATTTGCCTATCATGGGTTACACATTTACTTTTGCACCTGTGGTGGAATTAGTCCCATAATGAAGACATGATCTGAAAAAGGAGGAGAGGTGCTTCCATGAGAAGAAAGTATAATGGTTACTGGGGAAGCAAATAAACAAACAAAAAGCCAAACAAAAAATAAAAGAAGATAGTAAGGAAGGAAGGAAAGAAGGAGAGAAGGAAGGAAGGAATAATAGCATTCACATCATGAGCTATCTATGACAGGTATGACAGGTAGCATGATTTGGAGAAAGAGCCCTGAGCTCCAAGCCAAAAGACTAAGTCTGGGTACTCTATATTCTACAAATTACTAAGAAGCTATTTTTCATTCTTAAATGTCACTTGTGGAGTGGGGATAATATTCCTTGTTCCACTTAATTTACATGGCTGCTGGGAAGAATAACTTTTGATCAAGGATGTATAAAAGATGTGCATATCTTAAACTATAGCACAAATATTTTATAATCCACAATCACTAGTTCCTTTATCAACCAATTGCAATTCAAGAGACTAGATGAGAAAATACTTTCCGTTCAAACACTTTGAGTTATGGAAAATATAGCTATAGAAGAGCTAATTTTTAAAGACATTAAAATAGAACTTACTAAAGTTTTAAACAAGGAATATAAAGTACCTCTTATACAGTAAGCAATAGGAGGAAATAGATGGAAGATTTTTTAGAATCTTCCTTCAACTTCTCACTCTCAATTTCTCTTTCCATTTAGGAGCAGCTGTTTTGCTGTCCTCCCCTATGGCTCCAAGGTTTCTAAATTACTGCCTTGAAAGGAAGTCCATAAGTAGATAATCTCACAGGAGCAAGAGATTCTGTTAATATCTAGCTCGGTTGGCAGTACCCTAAATCTTTTGCATTAGTTTAGGTCTTCCAAGAAACAGAAGCCAAGATGGGATTAAATGTCCAAGGATTCATTAGGGAAAACAACTTAGAGAAAAAGTGTGGAGGGAGGCAGGAGAGTCTAGGGGAGCTATCTACTCTCTCATTTCTGTGTACTCTTTACCCGTATTAATTTTGGCTTGATCAGTGCTAAACTCAGTTTTAGATAGTATGATCTTAGGGATCAAAACCACAACTAGAGAAATCACAAGTTTGGCTAATTCCAAGGATTAAGGTCCAAGATTAGTCCAGAGGAAGATTGAAACCCTTCATCCATTTGTAAGCTCTGTCTGGAGAGTCTTCATTAGCAAGATTAATCACATTTGGAAATAATTGAACTCTTTTAACCTAGCATAAAAAGCCATATTTGATTATGACTCTGCCTTTCTCCTCAGTCTTATTTCCCTCACTCATTAAGCTGCAGCTACACAGGCTTTGTTTCTGTTCTTTGAATATACCAAGCTCATTCTCCTCGAGGTTGCTTTCCTGGAATGACTTAATTTGGCTGGCAGATTCTTGTCTCCAGACCCTGTTGTAAATATTACTTTTTCAGAGAGGCTTTCCTTACCATCCAGTCTGGAGTTGCCACTTCTTATCTATCATGCCACCTCATTCTAATTCTCTGCATTGCCTTTACCAGAACTGGGTGTATATATATTTTCTTTGTGTTTAGTATCTTTGTCTACTACTTGAATGTAATTTCCAGGAATGTAGAACTATTATTTATCTTGTTGACCACTCACTGCACTTCTAATCTAGAGCCTAGAACAATCATTTTACAGAAGGACACCAATAATTCCTTATTGAATGAGTTAAGGGAAATGGGTGAATGACGGTTGAACAGCTTCAGCACCACGGAAAGCTCCAAACAAGTCTTTAGGTTTCCCAAACTTTTGGAGAAATGGATCCGGTTTCTGACTTGTAATTAGAGGGCAGAGATTCTCTGAGAGGTTGAGACCTTTAGGTGTCTTGATTGGTTGGGATGGCTCAAACAGCATCTGCCAGATGTTTCCCCTCCAGCTTGGGTCTGTCTTGTCATGACTAAGATTTCCCTTATCAAAGCTGGCCAGGTCTCTTGGGAATACTACCTTAAACTAACTTTTTCTTCTCTATGTTTTGTGCAGAGTTATTTTTCTTTTCCTCAGGGCAGCGTCTAGTCATTGAGTACCTCCTATGTGCCAAGAATTGTGCTTGTTGTTAAAAATTCAGAATTGAATAAACAGGGTTCTTATTCTGAGGGGTTTACTGTTCCCTCACAAAAGTAGGCTACAAAAGAAAAATGAAAGAAAGTGCTATGGGATAGAGATAATAGAATGCCTGAATAACTGTTTATCAGTAGAGAGCACAGTTTTAAAGAGCTGACAAGAGTTTATAGTGCAGAACATTCAGAAAGGACATTCTAGAGAGAAAAGCATAAAAAGAGTCAGGAAAGTATATGATGAATTCAGAAACTGGATGGTTGGAATACATATGGTGGTGAGGAGCAGAAGGAAATGAAGCTGAAGTGGTAGGATGAGGCCAGATTATATAATATGTGAATGTGGTACAAATTGGACCTTTTTTTTTTCTAATAGTAGATAGGCTTAGAAAGGGTTTTAAGTAGGAGATAAATAATTTCAGATGCTGCTTTGGGATTATCATTGTAAAGATTGAAGGATATAATGGATTAAACAGGGCTTCTAAAACAAAACCACCATCCTGTGGTAAGTAGTAGTTGTCATTCTTACTGTTGCAAGTAAAATCCTTACTAGGAGCTGCTTAGTGGCATGTTTATTTGGATCAGTGCAGTTAATAAAGCCCCCCTCCTTAACACAAGTGATGCAAATTTGTAACAAAAAATATAGATGAATAAGAAAAATAAATCATCCCTTAACTCAACACTCAGAGAAAACTATAGTTAGAAGTGTATGTGTGTGTATTTTGAGGGAAGCTATTAGGCACATATATTTTGTACATATTCTTACATATGCTTTTTTTGCTTCATAATACATCATGGACATAATTAATCATATCAATAATAATATACCTTCCTCATTATTTTAATGGCTGTCTATATTCCATTGGGCTGATGTACTCTTAAAGTCTTTAACCAACTGCCTTCCAGAAGGATTATTCTATATTTGCTAAGAGAAAACCAGTGGAAAATGGGAAAAGATCCATGGACCATAAACTTCAGGCAGGAGGAAAATTTTGAGGATTTTTCAAGGAAAGGATTAACATGCTCAGCACAAAATTTTAAACTCTGTGAGGCTTTTCTAAGAGCTCGTAGCCTGTTAGGCTTGAGATAGGGCTGGAGGGTGACCCTTGGGGTTTTCTCTGGATTCAGAAACTCAAATGGCTTAGTTATTCTTATCTGCCCGCTGCCATGGCAGGAACCTGGCATCTGAAGCTGAACTGCAGTGACTCTGGCGAAGATGACTGGAGGCCAGGAGTGCTTCTGGGCCCTGGGTTTTCACATCCCCCGCCATGATACTTTAGACCAGAAGCTCCCAAACTTACTTGACCGGTTGCTCTCTCAGTTAAATATTGTTGTGCACCCACTTCAAATATATGCACATTTATTCTAAAATTACACTCAACTACTGCTGTACTAGATTTTTGGCACATTATAAAATCTAAAGCAAATAGAAAATTTAAAAGCATGAGAATGGAAGTGAGATATTTTATTTATTTTTAAAAAAGATTTTATTTGTTTATTGATGAGAGACACACACAGAGAGAAGCAGAAACATAGGCAGAGGGAGAAGCAGGCTCCATGCAGGGAGCCTGATGTGGGCCTCGACCCTGGATCCTGGGATCACGCCCTGAACCAAAAGCAGACGCTCAACTGCTGAGCCACCCAGGCATCCCAAGAAGTGAGATATTTTAAAATAAAAGCAAAATCTTTTCACTCAGTTAAATATTATTAATATAGCCTGTAAAATAGTTATTAATTATTAATTAATATTTTAGAGAGGTCAATGTGGTTGAACTAATACTTCACTATGCTTTTAAAAAAATATTAAGACTTTGATATTTCTGAACTCTTGACCAAATTAAGTTTATTTTTACTATCCAAATAAAAAATATACTGCAGAGAGGTGTGTTGATCCACCAATAGGTGCAATTGGATGTACTTTGTAAATCATGATGCTCATTCTAAAATTCTATCCACTACTTTACATAAAGGTTTTGGTTGAAATTAGCTGGTAAATTTCTGTCTTCTTAGGTTCTAGTTAGTTGATTTGTTTAAAAAACTGGTTTAAAACCACTGAAATTACTAATTTGGAGGAGTTTTAAACAGGTTAAGAAATAGTTTTTATTCAGCATACAACTGAGGCAATATGAAATGGGGCATTTCCAGCATGTTTTCAAAATGCTCTCTCCATAGCAAGAGTTATTTTTTTTAAACCAAATAAAAATGAGTAGCTTCATTTAATTTCTTTTTACTTTAATTTCAACAACTGTTCAGTATTTTCCTGTAAAATAATCAGCTAATCTCAGTGGGGCACTAAAGATTTTCATGATCACTTCCTACCTTATTATAGAGGAGTATAAACATTCCAGTATTCAGCAGTCTTAATTATCAGTGAACAACCTTAGTGACATGGTGGATTATATAAATTTCAGTACATTGTAATACTCTAAACCCAAGGAAATGAGAGAAGACCCACTTCTGACTTCTCTGAGCTGTGTAACTGCTTTCAGAACCCATTGGAGTCCTCACCTGAGACTGAGGGAACCAGTGCTGGCCCGTATATTATGTAGTAGGAAAGCTTAATTTCTTTCTCAATTTCAAAAATTATTATGAGAGGTCTTGATATCTTTTCTTCCTGTACTCCTATTCTGTATGCTCCTTGAGGTTCATGGTCACTATCAATCCCTTTTTTTCCTTTGGGATACTGTTTCCTATCTTTAAAATGCGGAGAGGGGAGATTATGTTTAAGACTTTCCTACTCTGACATTCTAAGATTCTTTTCAGTTTCTTAACATAACAGGGGTCAACTAGCAGAAACCTATAGTGTTAGGGTGCTGGTGGATGAGTTTTGCTGAGGGAGTGGGCATAAGAACAGTACCATTGGATGTAGCTGTGCTGTGATAGGTAGTTCCAAGTGGTAAAGGGTGTTGGACTAAGCAGCGGAGATATGGAAGTGAGGAAAGGATGATTTTGGAGACAATGCTTTTGCTTCTGACCGTGGCCAGGTTATTTTTGACTTTCTGCATATTAATGGCCTCATAGTAAAATGGAGTGGGGAAAAAGAGTTGATTTTCAGGTCTTTTTGAGCTGTAAAAGACTCCAAGTCTGTGGGGTCCTTGGACGAATAGAGAATAATATAGAACAGATGTACTTCACCCTGGAGACCAGGGTCACCTTTCTTGTGCTGGTCACCTGACATTGGTCAGGACTAACTTCTGGGATCTGGGACCTTTTCTGAAGTGGTAGCATGGCAAAGGGGCTGGTAGGGGAGCCTTTGGACTCAGAATGCCCTAGCTCTGACACTTACTACCCGTGTGACTTTGGGCAACTCTTTGAGTATGTCTGCCTCTCATTTTCATCATTTGTAAAACAGTCGTAGTAATAGGACTTCCCTCCTGGGTTGCTGGGGAGATTAAAGCTAAATGAAATAATACAAAGTAGAGAGTTTAACACAGTGCCTGGCATATGGTACATCTTTAATAAACAGCTGTAATTATTCCTGTAGTTCTTATGCTTCCCTCCTCTCACCTGCAGACTTTTTTGATCGAATCTAAACTCAGCCCTACCAAATAAAACAATAACAACAAACTAAATTTACAGAAATAGAAAAGTCTTTCTTCCTACTGCGTCTATTCTGAAGTCCCATGAATGATAAACTCTTCCAGTCTCTTAGGCTAGTCTTTAAATATTCTTTCTTCCTTCATCCCTGCAAATGCCACCTTCTTGCCCTGAACAAATCTCAATGCCATATACAACAAAGTCTTTTCTTTTTCTTTCTTTTCTTCTTTTAAAGAACAGCTTGAAGCTTGGGTCGAAGCAGAAATACTACTCTGTTAGAGCTTAAAATTTGCAAGTGTAAATCTCTTCCACAGCCAGGTGCATGGGCCCAAAAAGATAAGGGTGTTAAGAGGTGCATTTCCATGTTGGAAATATCCTCAGATTAATTTGAAGGCACTTGTTAATAGCATACTATTTCTCCACTCTTGGGCACATTATTATTGCTCAACTTTCCAATTTGATGTCTTAGAGTAAAACTTTTTTTTTTTAAAGATTGTATTTATTTATTCATGAGAGACACAGAGAGAGGTAGAGACATAGGCAAAAGAAGAAGGCTCCCTGCAGGGAGCCTGATGCAGGACTCAATCCCAGGACCCTGGGATCATGATCTGAGCCATAGGCAGATGCTCAACCACTGAGCCACCCAGATGCCCCTAGAATCAAAATCTTCATTAAAAAACAGAAGAAGGAATTAAGCATTACCAATTCTAAGTTGCCCCCAAATAAATAAGCATATGGAATACTTTTGGTTGCCTCTTTGCACGATGGGAGGCTTTCCAAGAAAGAAGGCAGGAGTAGAGGACTCAAAGCCAGGAGGTTGCTCTGCAGAGCGCAGTCACATTGCCACAGCCAGATGTGAGCTGCTGAGATGGAGTAGGTGCCCCAGTCACCAGCTGGGGGAGCTGGCAATTCCAGGAGGCTATCCAAAATGATTTCTGATAACATGTCAGAATAGCCCTTAATGAGTAAATTTTGATGGACCTGTTCAGTTTTCTGTGTTTTCAACTGGTACATGTACATCTTCAGAAGTATATGGTGCTGTGCCCAAGAGGCATGTGAGGTTGCAGAATAAACGTGGCATGTTTTGTAGCACCAGTTGGTCTTGACACTCCTTCCTTTCTTAAAGATTAAAATTGCCAGAATGTAATTTGGAAGCTGTTTAGCAAACGTATAGTTAGAAACACAGGCCTTGTGGTTAGGTAAAAATGTACCAAATCTTCTCTGAATCTCACCTTCACCATGTGTGGACTGGGGGTAATAACACCTATTTCCTAGGATGATAATGGAAACTAGATGTAATTAAGTCTAGCTCTTAGCACAATGCCTGGTACCCATAAGTGCTCAGTAAGTAGTGACTATTTTAAGTTCTTGGTAGAAGCAGAGTTAATTTGGTTGCAAGCAACAGCAATTAACTCAATTTAGCTTGATAAAGGAAGGTTTATTGAAAAATACAGCAGGTAATCTCAAGGCATCCAAAGATGGGAAGTATAATCTAGCTGGTTTTATGTGCTGATCTGGTAAGTCTAGAACGAGTGACTCCTTCATTATGCTTTTCTATATATCTTTATTCCATTTGTCTCCATTTGGAATACTTTGTAGTAAAAATTTGAGAAAGTTTGACTGAATGCACTCTTCATATCATGGATGCAAAAGAAGAGAAATGCTGAACTGTCAGAGCAAAGGAACCTCAGCTATCATCTGCTCCATAGATGGCCACAGCCATAGCACAGGAGTTGTTTCTTACCCCTCTTAAGCCCATGGCAGACATCACCAATTGATCTTGACGCCAATCTTTTATGCCGCATTCAGAGCTGACTTCATAATCTTTAGCATCACACTTCTGGACAGGCGCTAACAAATGAATGGAGAAAGCTCATGAAAGAAAACTGATCTGCCATTCTTAATCCAACCTCTTTGTTATAAATGAAGAATGGAGGCTTAGAGTGGGAAAGTGACTAGCCCAAGTTCACATTGCCAACCTAGAATTAGAAGCACACATTCTTTGATGGAGAGGATAAAATTATCCCACAAGAAGAATCAGAATGCAATGAAGAGCTAAGCCAGTGGGCACTGGAAAACTCTAGGAAGGCTTTCTGGCAGGGATTGGAAATACCTGAATCTGAGAGGATTTGAGCAGCTGCAGAGAAGAGAGAGTAGCATTTTTTTTTTAATTTTTATTTATTTATGATAGTCACAGAGAGAGAGAGAGAGAGAGAGGCAGAGACACAGGCAGAGGGAGAAGCAGGCTCCATGCACCGGGAGCCCGACGTGGGATTCGATCCCGGGTCTCCAGGATCGCGCCCTGGGCCAAAGGCAGGTGCCAAACCGCTGCGCCACCCAGGGATCCCAAGAGAGTAGCATTTTTAATAATATACGGGTTTTCAATGTTGGGGAGGACTGGGAGACCTAGTCTTAGAGGCATAGTTCTTCCATATGCTGCCCTCCTGTCCTGGTGGTTGCAATAGGAATCATTACCATCATACCTGTCTTTGCTTAGAGGCAAGGAATACGGTCTAATACAGTTGTCTATTGATGGTCATCCTGATGACAACTGGCTTGCCTTCTTATCAATAAGTAGACTAATGATTTTGACATTGTATAAGAGACTGATTGGTGCACTTAAAAAATGTTTTTCATTTTTTTTAAGAAGATTTACTTATTGGGGCACCTGGGTGGCTCAGTCAGTTAAGTGTCTGCCTTCAGCTCAGGTCCCGGGATCAAGCTCTGAGTCCAGCTCCCTGCTCATCAGGGAGTCTGACTCTCCTTCTTCCTCTGGCCCTGCCCCCTATTTGTGCTCTGTCTCTTTCTCTCTCGAATAAATAAATAAAAATATAAAAGAGATTATTTATTTGAGAGAAAGAGAGTGAGAGCAAGAGAGCACATGCACGTATGCATGAGCAAGGGAAGGAGGAGTAGAGGGAGAAACTCTAAGCAGACTCTGCATTGAGCAAGGAGTCTAACTCGGAGCTTGATCTCATGACCCTGAGATCATGACCTGAGCTGAAACCAAGAGTTGGGATGCTAACCCACTGTGCCACCCAGGTGCCCCTGCTTTTTTATTTTATTTTATTTTATTTTATTTTATTTTATTTTATTTTTATTTTATATTTTATTTTATTTTATTTTATTATTTATTTATTTTTTCCCCTGCTTTTTGTTTATTGTTTTTGTTATTGCTGTTTTTAGCATCATTTTTTTTTTCTCTAAGCAGATATGATGCCAAGAGGAAAGCAGAGTTGCTTTGTTTTTGGTGGACTACTTCAGAAAAAGGTACACATATTTCTCCTCTCTTTAAGTGGGACCTAAGGCTATAGGTTTTGTTTGCCTGTGATCGCCACTTCTTTTTTTTTTATGTAAGTATGTAAGTATTCTCTTTTATTTTTTATTTTTTTGTATATTTTTTATTGGAGTTCGATTTGCCAACATATAGCATAACACTCAGTGCTCATTCCATCAAGTGCCCCCCTCAGTGCCCGTCACCCAGTCACCCCATCCCTCCCACTTACCTCCCCTTCCACTATCCCTTATTCATTTCCCAGAGTTAGGAGTCTCTCATGTTCTGTGTGATCACCACTTCTAAAAGGTTGAATATTTCAGAAAAATTTCATTATTGCAGTTCTTCAGACACGAGCCTGTTAATTGGGATTTTCAAAGACAAATTCTTGTTTGGGTTGGACACTTGGATGAGATTTATGAGAGATGCTTTGGAGTAAGGCCCACTTGAATCCCAATACTTGATAGCTGTGGAGATTTAAGCAGGTTACTTAACCAGTCTGTGTCTCCGTTTCTTCCTCTGTATAACATGGATAATATGATCACAGATCTTACAAGGTTGTTCAAGAGCTCAGTGGAACAATATATGTCCCCATAAATGATAGCTATTAGATTTTTTTATAATTAATTTGTAACTAGAATATTCTCTTGGCTCTCTAGGATTCTGTGATTTCCTACAACAACATGCTTCAGTCTCATTTAAGGATTCCTGCAAAGAGGTAATGCTAGGTATTTTTCATTTTTACCATGGCATTCTTCATTCTCCAGAACTAGAGGTGGCATTTGAACAGAAAGGAAGGAATCAGAAAACATGACAGAGCTGGAAGGACACTTTGAGGCCAGACAGCTCTAGTTCAGCTCCTCACTTGTACAGATATAGAGATTCAAGCTCAGAGAGACTAAATGACTTGCCCAAAGTCACACAGCAAGTTTGTTACAGAGGAAAAAGAAGCAGGTGAGAAGTGAAGGGCTGCTTGTGCTGGACAATCCGATGTCTTTTGTTTGTTTGTTTAATTGTCTATTGATTAGTACAGGCCCTGGTGGGAGTAGGGAACATAAGAGAGACTTGAATTCACAGAATCCAGGATCTGCCAAAAAGTAGCTATATAACCTTATACCTGTCTCTGAGCCTTGCTTCTCTCATTGGCAAAGAGAGGATAATTCATCCATATTCATCATTATAACATAGCCCCATAAGGTTGTTGGTGAAGGAAAGGAGTTCATACATGTGACGTAGCTCGGGATAGTACCTAATCCAAAATAAGAGCTCAGAAAGCATCAGCTATGATAATGATGATGATGACGATGATGTTGACAGTATCCAGAAAATTAGATCTGAGTGGGTCAAAAGAAACCCAGACAGAGGATCTATGAGGAAGTCTCCTTTGTCAGCCCCTCTCATTTTGCTCTGTGGTGTGGTGCTCATCAAATGAATGTCTGGCAGAGGATACTATGCGTGTCTTATGTGTGTCATGCTACCTCCTTTCTACCTGGCATGGAAGAAAGATAGAAGACTGCAGCTAGGCAGGTTACAGTGAAGTGGAGTGCTGTAGGATGGGATGGGATGTAGCAGGAGACAGTATTGGGTTAAGGGAGTGTTAAAAATCCAGGGTTTGAATCCACATGGATTTCACTTGGGCTGGTGTGTCTCTTTTTTGAGTTTTTGTGCTTCCTATTCCGTGAAGAGGATGTTCCTGTGATTGATTTGTGAATTGCGGACTGGGCTCCTGCTCTATGCTGAGTACTGGACTAGGTGTGCAGACACAGTGGACGTTCTGGTTCTCCCTTGGTGTCTAGCAGAACAATCTCTTGTGTGCTTACCATGTGGGGACGCTGTGAAGACCAGATGCTCTCAGAATAGAAGGGATTAGCAATTTAAATTATAATTACAAATTTAATTACAAATTCAAACTGTGTTCTAAAAGGAACAACAACAACAATAACAATAAAAAGATTACTCTGGCACATGACAGACACCTCACAAATCCTTATTAGATGAGAGAATGTGAAAGGACCAAGGGCTGAATGTGTGAAAAATACTTAAGAACAACTCTAATTACCTTTGTTTTCCAGAAGAATCAAGATGGCACCCCTGTGGGGAGAGGAGCAGTGAGGTAGGAAAGAGGTTACAGATGCTATTAGAGGAAGTGGCAAGATGTCCAAGATAAATTTCAACTTCCTCACCTGCTTGTTCAGGGCCAAGTCAGCCCCAGTGAAGTACATATTATTTTCCAATTTCACAGCCCATCATTCTTCTTTTTTTCTTTTCTTTTCCGACTTTCCATTCTTCTGTGTTCGGTAAAACCCTTCTGGCACTTGCTCTTGTGGGAACACTGGCTGTTCGTCAAACCCTTCTTCCCTTCAGGGAAACAAAAGCAAATCAATATATGATATTAAACAACCTGGAAGACCCTAGTGATTTAACACTTTCCGTAAATGTCAGCCAGCCCAGCAGCTGTGGATGGTCTCACTCTTCACATCTGTCATTTCCTCTCTTCTCTCAGCTGTCCCTTGATGTCTCCCTTGGAGTGGCTTGGAGAGGAAAGAAAAAAAATGAACTAGGAAGAAATACTAAGAGATAAAGCAGTCCCTGCAACTGAAGGAAATCAAAGGGAAGCTTGGTGACCTTCCCATGTGGGAAGGATTCTTTCCATTGTAAGTGACAGAAAACTTCTCAAGTAACAAAAAAAGAAAATTTAAAGGTTTAGGTCATTTAAAGTTTAGGAATAGGGATGGCTTCAGGGACAGTCTGATATTGGAGCTTAATGTCATTGGGAACTAATTTACTTCTTTTCATTTCTTGACTCCATTTTCTGTTCCTTAAGCTTGCATTCAGGTTCCAAGATGAGAGCAGCAAATTAAGACATACCATATTCTCCGGTTTATACCCAGCAGGGAAGAGCCATATCTCCATGCCAGCATTCCTAGCAAAGGGTAGTTTCTTTCAGAGCATGCTTGGATCACATGTCTACCCCTGAACCCATCACTGTATTGAAGGGGAATAGGATGGTCTCATCAGCTTAGGGTATGGGTCTATGATCCACATGTGGGGCCAGTGAGTAGAGTGACTGAATATAATTTGAACAGAGGCTCATCAGAACCCACAGAGAATCATTCTCATTATAAGGTTACTTCTTTAGGTCTTCAAAACCCTTCTTACTTTGGGCTTCTTTTAAAATGCAAACCATCTCCCTACTGTTTGCATTTTAAACTCTAAACAAATAGTATCCTTTAATTAAAAGAAAAGAAGGAACTCAGATTAGGGGCCTGAGGGTGGCAGCAGTGGAGAAATGACTAAGTAGAGAATTCTTACAGCGAAAAGGCCGGGTATGGTGTGGAAGCTGGGTCTCTGCGCAATAAAAAAATTATGAAATCTTTCAAACATCTAAGATGAACTGACAATATAATGAACATCCATGTACATACCACCAAGTTTTGGAAATAAAGTATTTAAAATAAATTGTAAGCTTCTTATGTTAATCCATTCCCCATTCTCCTCCCTTCCCAGAGCAAACCATGATCATGATTGGAGTTTAATATTCCCATAATGCTTTTTATATTCCCTATGTATATATGTGTGTACAAGTAATATGTAAAGGTTTACCACTTAAAAAGTTTATAACTTTATAGAAATAGGCCATATGGTATGCATCATTCTGCAGTGTGCCTTTTCCCTTTCTATTATTTTGATGTTTATCCATATTGAAACATGTAGTTCTAATGGATTCACTTTAAATACTGTATAGTAGTCCCATGAATGACAATAATATGCGGTCTACCTTTTCATTCTCTCTTTGATGGATGTTTAGGTTGCTTCTGCGATAAACACTCTATGATAAACCTTCATGTAAATACCTCCTTGTTACATGTACATGAATTTTTCTGGGACATATACCTAGGAACAGAATTTCTGGGACAGAGTATAGTCACATCTCCAACATTATTAAATGTTGAGATAAGTCTCCAAAGGCTTAGTACCAATTTGCACCTTTGCACCCCCTCCCCAAGCAGTGTGAGACAACTCAGTCCTGAGTGAGGCCGACCAGTCCCAGGAAACACTAATCAGTCCAATATTATTCCATGACAAAGACCTGCACACTTATGCAAACACCAACTGTCCTCCTGACATGAACTAAGAGGAAGGGAGGTGAAAGGAACAGTCTTTGGGAGTGTTTAATTGAGTTAGACACAAATATAGATTTTTTTGGGAGACAGTAGAATATAGACTTTGAAATTTGATGGATTTGAATCCGGCACTGCCACTTACTAGTTGTGTGTCTTTACACACATGGTTGGTCTCTTGTCTCAGTTTTTCCCTCTGTCAGGTGGAGATGGTAATAGTACTGACTTCATGGGTTATTTGAAGGATCAGATGAATTAATACTTGTAACAGTATTGTATGTGGACCGGTCAATGGTAAATGGTCAATACATGATAGCTATGAGCATCATTACTGGTCACATTGCTTAGTGATTGTTTTTTTTCATCCTTGAGGACTCCTTTCCCATCTAGGAAGCTCACATTATTGTTATTATAGGTTTTTTTTTTTGTTTGTTTGTTTTTTGTTTTTTTTTTAAGAGAGAGAAAGAGCATGAGCAGGGGGAAGGAAAAAAGGAGAGAGTGAGAATCCTTAGCAGGCTCCCCACCCAGCATGAAGCCCAATGTGTGGAATGATCTCACAATCCTGAGATCATGGACCTGAGCTGAAACCAAGAGTCAGATGCTTAACTGATTGAGCCACCCAGACACCCCAGGTAGCTCACATTTTAAAACAAAAAGATAAATGAATATTTTGTGCTGAACAAACTAAATGAATTCAGCAACTTAATTCTTTATTCATTTTTAGCTATCAAAGCCATCTGTGACTGCTAACCAGCTTCTGACTAGCAGAATGAAATAGTAATGACACACTAGGTCATATAATTACAGTCCCAACAAGGAAACTTGGTTTTTAGTTAGCCAGAGTGGCTTCATCACATGTAAGTGTATAGCTTCTTTCAGGTTTTTAGAAGTATTGTCTCTTACCAATGATTACCCATGATAACTTCTAGGTTATGGCCCTTGATCTAGTCCTACCTCTGTGTTTCATTGATAGGAAAACAGAGGCCCAAAGAATAGAAACAAATTTCTAATTGTTCCTTCATGGGTACATAGTTACTGATTTAGTGACCAAGACTTGTCTTGGTTTATGCATATGACTAAAGGGAAAAGGGTATCTGGTTATCGCTGCATTAAAAAAAAAAGAAAGAAAGAAAGAAAAGGAAAGAAAGAAAGAAAGAAAGAAAGAAAGAAAGAAAGAAAGAAAGAAAGAAAAGAAAAGAAAAGAAAAGAAAACCTCCCCAAAGTTCAGTGGCTTAAAACAACAATTTATCCTCTCTCATGTTTTTGTTGAATGGGCTCAGCTGGGTGGTTCTCACATGGGGCTGCTCCTGTAGTTGCGGTCAGATGGTGGCTGGGGCTGTAGGCATCGGCAGGCTTGAGTGGACTGGAGATCCAAAAGGACTCCCTCACATGGTTGGCAGTATGAGCTGGCTATCAACCAGAGTTCTGTACATGGTGTGTCTGTGTGGCTTGGATGTGTCACGGTATGGTGGTGAGGTTCTGGGAGTGATTACTTCAACAGTGGGTGTTCTAAGAGGAAGGAATCAGAATCTGCCAGGCCAGGTTAGGGCTGGGTCCACTTTACTTCTGCCATATTCTGCTGGTCTAAGAGATCAAGTAGGTTCTATTTCTTGTTGATGAGGTGCCAAAATCATATTGCAAAACAGAGTGTGGGATGAGGGATGTTGCAGTTATCTTTGGAAAGCGGTAAAAAACCTTTCATGGCAATTTTTTCCCCTTCCTCCCAAGGATTTGCAAACATCTGTGCTCACATGCTGAGGGAAGTAAATGAAACTGTGGCCTTTCCTCCTGGGCTCTGCCAGTTTTAGGGGCAGGAAGGAGAGGCAACTTAATCTCATTTGAAAGAATCACAGAAAGAGTGAAAAATTCTCCACTCCCTGGCAAAGCAGAAACATTAAATATTTCTTAAAAAATACTTTACTGGAGCAACCACATGCATACTAATAAGAATGGAATTATTTTTTAACTTGTTTTTGGGAAACGTTCATAATAAAACATCCTGTACTTGAATTATTAAAAACAATGTTGAGTAAAGAATTGCTTAATTTAGTAAATAATTTTAAAGCAAGCCATTATTTTCCCCAAACTTGAATTTGCTGAAAGCACTCCAAGAATTTTATTACCGGCATGACTGCATAATGTAATTGTGTAATTAGTAATACATCTGACACTGTTGGAGAGATTTAGTTTTACTTAGGGCAAGAACAAAATGTAGTACTTTATTATTTTTTAAGACTGCATGAGGGACAACTGGCCTGTTTTGCTGGTTAAGTTTTTTTTTTTTTTTTTTTAATACATTGTATGGTTGAAGTCACAAAGAAAGAACCAGTATTTATTTTATTTATTTATTTTTTTGACAGAGAGCACACACTAGGCGGGGGGGGGGGGGGGGCTGTGAGAGAATCTTAAGCAGGCTCCATGCCCAGTGAGGAGCCTGATGTGTGGCTTGATCTCATGACTCTGAGATCGTGTCCTGAGTGGAAATCAAGAGTCAGATGCTTAACTGACTGAGTCACCCAGGCGCCCCCCAACATTTATTGATATTGGGTCTGTGGGTAGAACTTGTGATATAAAATTAGAATTACCTTACCTAGGTTTGAATCCTGGTGCTGCCTCTTGCTACTTATGTTTTTCTTGAGAAAGTTGCATAACAAAATTTCAGATTCTTTATTTATAAAATGGTAATGAGGCTATTTATTTCATAAGGTTGCTTTGATTCTTAAATGGGACAATGTACATAGAAGACCTAGGGTCTTCTTCTATGGTAGTAGGCTGGGTTTCTAGTGATTCTGTTTGAGTGCTTGATTTTGCAAGTGCTTGGCTTGGATGGTCAGTGTAAGATCCAACTTAGGTGTGTTAGCTGCCCTCCATTTGGTGAGTGTATGGACTACCAATTTATTCACACAGATTCACCAAGAGAAGTGGCTGTTCAAGGAATCTACAGCTGACATCCTTAGCATGCCTGGAATTCACAATTATAAGCATATCTTACACTGATGAACTTTTCTTGCATTATTTGGTTTGGAGAGACAAATCGATTTAGGAATTTTTTAGTCAGCATGACTGATGAAGTTGTGTTTTGTCAGAGTCTTGGGTTATAGTTCCAATGTGGAAGGAAGAATTCAAAAATGATCCCTGTTAACCCTCACTCTTGTGTTATCTCCTTTCCTTGAGTGTGGATGAAATCTGTGAATATGACTGGCTATCAAACTCATGATTATGTTATGTTACCTAGCAAAGGGACTTTGCAGATGTGATTAAGATTACTTATCAGTTGGCTTTGAGTTAACCAAAAGGATGGGTCTCACCTAACCACATGAGTCCTTTAAATTCAGGTCTAGAAGTTAGAGATGGAGTAAGATCCTGAAACCATGAGGAAGATTCAATGTGAAGAAGTTCTATTGCTGGCTTCAGAGGTAGAGGGGGCCATGTGGCAGAGATGGGGGACGGCTTCCAGGAGAGGAGAGTGACCTTTAGCCAACAGGCAGCAAGAAATGAGAACCATGGTCTTAGAACTGTGAGAAACTGTATTTTTTCCCTACAACTATGTAAGCTTGAAAGACAACTCAAAGCCATGGAAAGGATGGCAGCCCAGTCAACCCTTCAATCTCAGTCCAATGAAATATGAGCACAGAGCTCAGCCATGATGTGCCCAGACATTTCACCTACAGAAACTGGGAAATAATAGATTTATGTTGTTTCAAGTCACTAAGGTAGTGGCAATTTGTTATGCACACAATAAAACTAATATGCCCAGTAATTCTCACTGTGAGATCTCAAGTTGAGTCATTTCCATAGTTATCAATTTCCTTGCTTTTAAGTAAGAGTATTTTCTAGTCTAAAGCACTGGTACTTATAATAATTATGCATCAAAATCACTTAGATTATGGGGACCAGCTTAAAAATGTAGACTTCAGACCTTTCTCTTGATCTGCTGAATCAGATGATCTGGGGGTAAGGCTAGGGGCTGCATTCTTAACAGGTTTTCCCAGGTGATTCTGATGTTTGTGGTCCTGGATCATACTGGCACTGGTAAGTAAAAGTGACAATAGAGTACTTTTTCCTTTTGTTATAGTAAAACTCATAGCCCTGTAGACACAGGGCTCACTGGGCATAAAGCACTTTGTGGAGGCTCTATTAAGAGGGCTCTCACGTAAGCTTTGTAGTTATGTCATTATATATAAGATAGGCCCCATTATAAGCCAAATTTCCCTGCAGCTTGAGGAGGCAGGGCCAAAGTTACACAGCACAGAAGAGGTAGAACTGGAATTTGAAGGCTTGTATCTCTCATTTCCAGTTGGGGTCTTAACCACCAAGTATATCTTCTGCCATGAAACAGTGTCTATTCTGTATCTGCAGCACCAAACACACATGGTAGATAAATAAGGCACATTTTTTGGTATATTTTTTATTGGAGTTCGATTTGCCAACATATAGCATAACACCCAGTGCCCATCCCGCCAAGTGCTGCCCTCAGTGCCCATCACGCAGGCACCCCATCACTCCACCTACCTCCCCTTCCACTACCCCTTGTTAGTTTTCCAGAGCTAGGAGTCTCTCATGTTCTGTCTCCCTCACTGATATTTCCCACTCATTTTCTCTCCGTTCCCCTTTATTCCCTTTCACGACTTTTTATATTCCCCAAATGAATGAGACCATATAATGTTTGTCCTTCTCTAATTAACTTACTTCACTCAGCATAATACCCTCCAGTTCCATCCATGTCGAAGCAAATGGTGGGTATTTGTCGTTTCTAATGGCTGAGCAATATTCCATTGTATACATAGACCACATCTTCTTTATCCATTCATCTTTCGATGGACACCGAGGCTCTTTCCACAGTTTGGCTATTGTGGACATTGCTGCTAGAAACATGGAGGTGCAGATGTCCTGCCATTTCACTGCATCTGTATCTTTGGGGTAAATTCCCAGCAGTGCAATTGCTGGGTAGTAGGGTAGCTCTATTTTTAACTCTTTGAGGAACCTCCACACAGTTTTCCAGAGTGGCTGTACCAGTTCACATTCCCACCAACAGTGCAAGAGGGTTCCCCTTTCTCTACATCCTCTCCAACATTTGTTGTTTCCTGTCTTGCTAACTTTCACCATTTTCACTGGTGTAAGGTGGTATCTCTTTGTGGTTTTGATTTTCATTTCCCTGATGGCAAGTGATGCGGAGGATTTTCTCATGTGCTTGTTCGTCATGTCTATATCTTTTTTGGTGAAATTTCTGTTTATGTCTTTTGCCCATTTCATGATTGGATTGTCTGTTTCTTTGCTGTTGAGTTTAATAAGTTATTTATAGATCTTGGATACTAGCCCTTTATCTGATAGGTCATTTGCAAATATCTTCTCCCATTCTGTAGGTTGTCTTTTAGTTTTGTTGACTGTATCCTTTGCTGTGCAAAAGCTTCTTATCTTGATGAAGTTCCAATAATTCATTTTTGCTTTTGTTTCTTTTGCCTTCATGGATGTATCTTGCAGGAAGTTGCTGTGGCCGAGTTCAAAAAGGGTGTTGCCTGTGTTCTCCTCTAGGATTTTGATGGAATCTTGTCTCACAGTTAGATCTTTCATCCATTTTGAGTTTATCTTTGTGTATGGTGCAAGAGAGTGGTCTAGTTTCATTCTTCTGCACGTAGCTGTCCAATTTTCCCAGCACCATTTATTGAAGAGACTGACTTTTTTCCAGTGGATAGTCTTTCCTGCTTTGTCAAATATTAGTTGACCATAGAGTTGAGGGCCCATTTCTGGGTTCTCTATTCTGTTCCATTGATCTATGTGTCTGTTTTTGTGCCAGTACCACACTGTTTTGATGACCACAGCTTTGTAGTACAACCTGAAATCTGGCATTGTGATGCCCCCAGCTATGGTTTTCTTTTTTAATATTCCCTTGGCTATTCGGGGTCTTTTCTGATTCCACACAAATCTTAAGATGATTTGTTCCAACTCTCTGAAGAAAACCCATGGTATTTTGGTAGGGATTGCATTAAATGTGTAAATTGCCTTGGGTAGCATTGACATTTTCACAATATTAATTCTTCCAATCCATGAGCATGGAATATTTTTCCATCTCTTTGTGTCCTCCTCAATTTCTTTCAGAAGTGTAGTGTAGTTTTTAGGGTGTAAATCCTTTACCTCTTTGGTTAGGTTTATTCCTAACCAAAGGAATGCTTTTGGGTGCAATTGTAAATGGGAATGACTCCTTAATTTCTCTTTCTTCAGTCTCATTGTTAGTGTTTGGAAATGCCACGGATTTCTGGGCATTGATTTTGTACCCTGTCACATTGCTGAATTGCTGAATGAGTTCTAGCAATCTTGGGGTGGAGTCTTTTGGGTTTTCTAGGTACAGTATCATGTCATCTGCAAAGAGGGAGAGTTTGACTTCTTCTTTGCCAAATTGAATGCCTTTTATTTCTTTTTGTTGCCTGATTGCTGAGGCTAGGACTTCTAGTACTATGTTGAATAGCAGTGGTGAGAGTGGACATCCCTGTCATGTTCCTGATCTTAGGAGGAAAGGCTCCCAGTGTTTCCCTATTGAGAATGATATTTGCTGTGGGCTTTTCCTAGATGGCTTTTAAGATGCTGAGGAATGTTCCCTCTATCCCTACACTCTGAAGAGTTTTGATCAGGAATGGAAGCTGTATTTTGTCAAATGCTTTCTCTGCATCTATTGAGAGGATCATATGGTTCTTGTTTATTCTCTTGTTGATATGATCTATCACTTGATTGCTTTACAAGTGTTGAACCAGCCTTGCATCCCGGGGATAAATCCCACTTGGTCATGGTGAATAATCTTCTTAATATACTTTTGGATCCTACTGGCTAGTATCTTGTTGAAAATTTTAGCATCTGTGTTCATCAGGGATGTTGGTCTATAATTCTCCTTTTTGGTGGGGTCTTTGCCTGGTTTTGGAATTAAGGTGATGCTGGCCTCATAAAACGAGTTTGGAAATATTCCATCCCTTTCTATCTTTCGGAACAGTTTTAGTAGAATAGGTATTGTTTCTTCTTTAATTGTTTGATAGAATTCCCCTGGGAAGCCATCTGGCCCTGGGCTTTTGAAGGCACATATTTTGGTGGGTGGAGCCAAGTTCCCATAATGGCAGCACTCTGGTAAGAAGCCCACACATGCTCCCTGCTGTCCAGGCCCCTAGAGCCAAACTGCCTCCTGCCCTTCTTGATATTCCAGTATCTCTTTACTATGTTCCTGCCATGATTTAAGACCGCCTAAGTCAGACTTTGTTGCTGGTAATCTAAAGAAGCTCTGCTAATGGAGGAGCAGAGACTTTAAGAGCTAGAAGATGGCTGGAATGTTCTCTGTCTCCCTGTGCAGTCCTGCTGAGCATGGTATAATTCTCTTTGCCCTGCAAGTATCCTCCCCCATGCTCTTCAGACTGGCCTATTTCTCTAGACTCACTCATGCTTCCTCTGCCATCTGTGGAAGGGCTCTCCCCACAGCCCTCCCAAACCAACTCAACTTTGAAGGTGCTATGTAAGCCCCGTCTCCTCCATGTGAAAGGCTTAAAACTGTTGTGCCATAAATATTTAAAGTATCTTTCCCTTTCTATTCTACCCTTTGATATTCTCTGTACTTTTAACTTTCATTGGTTATAAAACAAGAGTGTTTTTAGGTTAAGATAAATCTCCTTTCTGTATGAATTGTTGCAAATTCCAATTTTGTGACATCAGAATAACAGCTAACATGTCTATTAGAAGCCAAGCTTACTCATATGTAAGTGCTTCATGAAGTTTGACTTGTTTATTCTCAAAAAATTCATTGAAATGTAGTTATTGTTACTTCTTGTTTTGTAGATGAAGGAATTGAGGGTTCAAGAGGTTCCAAATGAACAAAGTTATATTTTAGACTTGTGTATATCCAAATAGTAACAGCAGGACCAAATTGTGAGGCATCTTTAATTGCTTTGGTACTGCCATCTTTGAGCCATTTATTTTCCATATTAAGAAGGTAGTGAGAGGTTCAGGGTAATGTGAATGCCACAAGAACATTGGGCAGAAAGGGAGGGAATATGTTGGGTGGAGGTGAAGAATGAGGGAAGACTGTCTGGGGAAGTGGCACCTGGGAGGTGTGGTAGATTGTAGTTTTCAAAGAAAGCTGCAAAGATCTTTCTATCCCATATGCTTCTCTGAATCTTAATAATCTCATGTCAAGGGATGCCTGGGTGACTCAGTCAGTTAAGCATCTGCCTTCAGCTCAAATTATGATCCCAGGGTCCTGGGATCGAGTCCAGCTTTGGGCTCCTTGCTCACTGGGGAGCCTGCTTCTCCCTCTCCCTCTGCCCTTCCCCCTGATCATGCTGTCTCTCTGTCTCTCTGTCTCTCAAATAAATAAAAAAAATCTTTAAATAAAAAAACCCCTCACATCAGGAGGTGGAGTCCATATCCCCTGCCCTTGAACCTAGGTTGGTCTTTGTGAGTGTTTGGATGAACAAACCACAGGGGATGTGATGCTCTGTGATTTCTGTGGCTCAGTCATAAAAATGCCATGCCATCCTGCCTCTTGGGATGCTCGGTCTTGTGACCTGGTCACCATGCTGTCAGGAAGCCCATTCAACTCATGGAGACAAACTGAGTCCCACGGCCCTGGCTGAGCTCCCTGCCACAGGTTGGCATTAGTGTTCTACTGGTGTCAGTGAGTCATCTTAAAAGTAAGTCCTTTAGTTCCCACCTCAGCTATTCCAGCTGCTGTCATATGAAGTAGTCTGAGCCATTCCCCTGGGTCCTGCTGAAATTATGGGACTTCATCTTATTGAATTCTAATGATAATTCACGGAGGTAGATACTATTATCCTCATTTTTTAGATGAGGAATCTGAGGATTTGAGTTTACTTTAAGGTCACACAGATAGCATCTAGGGGGTGATTTCTGCCCCTCCCCCCAAATTCCCTTTGGTAATATTCCTAGGTTCTAACCTTTCCTTCCTTCCTTTCATTCCTTTCCTTCCTACCTGCTCTATCAGAAGGTTTATTCTCTCTTCCACGTAGGACTCACCTAGGAAAATGATGCCTTTAACCAGATTCACAGTAAAGTGGGAGTAACTGGTAGGTAGACCAACACATTCTTTCACCAATTTGTTTATATCGTGGATACCCATTAATCAAAATGAAAAGCTCTTCTGGAGAGCATTTCTCTAGAGTACTCTGGAGTCAGAACTGGTCCTAACACTTGTTCAGATAATTTTATGTCCCAGATGAAGGGCTGACATGGTCCAGACAGCTTACAATTGTTTCCCCTTTTGGCAGTTTGGAAAACAGGTTGACTTATGTCCCTCTCTCTAAGCTATGCTCCATCCTGGGGTGCAAGGTAGTTGTGTTATCACCCCTACCTTAAACCACGAGGAAACCACAGCTCAGACACATTCACAGCTTGCTCCGGATCACACAAAAGAACCGAGACTTGAATGTGGGCCTTCTAACATCAAAAGCTGAGTCCCACCAGCAACATGACTCTTGCTGTACCTACCCCCACATGACAGGGACATTTTAGGGAGGTAGATGATAAAAGACAGCAGCTGGCAGAAGGAAAGCAGTGATCTGAACACCTAAGGGGAGTCCTAAACAGTGGAGAGAAGAAAGCAAATGTGAAAAACCCATGGATAGGAAAAAAAGAAAAAAAAAAACAGGGAAAAGAAATAAAGCCGTTTGGATTGCTCACTGAGTTGATGCAGTGGATAATTTAATAAGCCGTCTGTTCTGATCCGTCTTGCTTCCCTGCTCTCAGCAGGGCGCCGTATGGAAGCTCCTACTCAGTAATTGTAACAAATGATCTTTCCCCTTATCTGGAATCTTATGGTGTGAGTTGGGGAGCTCAGCTGTTAAGCTGTTTTTTTTTTTTTTTTTTTTTTTTTTCAGGAGGCAGAGTTTGGAGCAAACATGAGTTGGTAAGAGTGTATGTTGTGGGGATAAGGGACAGGGGTCTGGGATTAGACCTTACAATCTCTTTGCCCTTATAGCAACCCTATTTCTGCTACTCTCTGAGACTCGGATGCTAGGGTGACCTTCCTGCCTTCCTCCCAATCAAATTTTATCCACCCTGTGACCTCAGGACTCAGCTTCCAGCTAGATGTCAATAAATTCATCAGACAAATGAATTCTTCCTTAATGATTATGGTTCTTGCTCAGTTAAGAACATTCATTTACTCACCAAATAATCATTGAAAATCTGTGAGCACCAGGTACTGAATGAGAATGTCCATGCTCTCATCAAATCTGTAGTTTCATAGAGAAGGTTGGTAGGAAGCCAAAAAAAAAAAAAAAAAAAAAAAGAAAAAAGAAAATAAATATGGATTTTAGAGACTAGTAAGTGGTAAGAAACCTGTGGTGTCATGTTTTATGTGGATGATCGGAGGGTGAGTTCTGAGAAGGTGATTTAGCGTGGAGACCTGGCTTGTGAGAAGGGGCCGGTTGTGGTAGGGGCTGGGGGCCTATGCTCCAGGCAGAGAGAGCTGTGAATGCAGAGACTCCGAGTGAGGAACTGGCTTGGTGTATTGAAGGAACCGCAGAAAGTCACAGGGAACAGTGGTCAAGATGAGGCTGAAGAGTGGCAGAAGCCAAATTATCAGGACTTAAAGTCCAGGGCAATGGTCTGGGTGACATGATTTGATTTATATTTTATTCTGATACTTAATCTTTGAACACTGAGGTTGGAGGATACTTTAGAACTCAGAGGTGACTTCTGGAGCTCAGAAGCTCCAGGGCTGGTTAGTGACAGAACCAGGACAAGCACTGCTCTGATTTAAACAGTGTCCATTGTCCTTGTGATATTTCAGCCCTTCTGCAGGCACCTCCAGAGCTGAACATATTGAAAATATTGGGGAACATGCTGGATCAGGTGTTCTTTTTAAAAATGGAGATACAATTGACATAAAACATTGTTTAAGTTTAAGGTGTTGGTTTGATATTTTTATATATAGCAATATGATTATCACACTAACTTTAGCTAATACCTCCATCATGTCACATAATTGTCATTTCTTTTTTGTGGTAGACATTTAAGATCTAGTGTCCTAGTAACTTTGTAATACAATATTGTTAAGTATAGTCACTGCATATTGGGTCCCCAGAATGGACTCATCTTCTAACTGCAAGTTTGTATGCTTTGGCCCAATCTCTCCATTTTATCCACTCTGAGCCCCTGGTATCCATCATTCTACTCTGTTTCAGCTTTTTAATATCCCACTTATAAGTGATACCATATACTATTTTTCTTTCTTTGTCTAACTTCTCTCACTTAGCATAAATGCCATCAGGGTCCCTCCATGTTGTTGCAAATGGTAGGATTTCCTTATTTCTCATGGCTGAATAATATTCCATTGTGTATATACTATTTATTTTTTTTATCTATTCATCTGTTGATGGACATTGAGGTTACTTTCATGTAGTGGCTATAGTGAGTCAAGTGGCAATGAACATAGGAGTGCTGATCCTGTTTTTATTTCCTTTGGATATATATACTCAGAAGTGGGATTGCTGTATCATATGGTAGTTCTCTTTTTAAATTTTTTTTTGAGATTTTTTTTTTTAATTCATGAGAGACACACACAGAGAGAGAGAGAGAGAGAGAGAGAGAGAGGCAGAGACACAGGCAGAGGGAGAAGCAGGCTCCATGCAGGGAGCCTGACATGGGACCCTATCCCGGGTCTCCAGGATCACGCCCTGGGCTGAAGGTGGCGCT
The DNA here is from genome assembly GCF_053574225.1 of Canis aureus. Taxonomy (NCBI): domain Eukaryota; kingdom Metazoa; phylum Chordata; class Mammalia; order Carnivora; family Canidae; genus Canis; species Canis aureus. Next base: position 57,573,736 of record NC_135614.1, read on the forward strand.
AAACCGCTGAGCCACCCAGGCTGCCCTCTTTTTCAATTTTTGAGGAAAATCCATACTCTTTTCCAGAGTGGCTACAATATTTTGTGTTCCTGCCAGCATTGCACGAGAGTTCCAATTTCTCCACATCCTCACCATCATTTATTAACTTTATTATTTTTAAAATAAAAACCATCTAAACAGGTGTAAGGTGACAGCTCATAACAATTTTGATTTGCATTTCCCTGATGATTAGCAATGTTGAGCCTTTATTTTATTTATATGGTATATTACATTTACTGACTTTCAGATGCTAAACTAACCTTGGATTATTCTGGAGATACATCCCACTTGGTTACATTTTTGAAACATACCATATTCTTATTATGTTTATTGTCTACCATCTCTTGCTGGAAGGTCAGTTCCAGGAAGGCAGTAATCCTGGCCCATTGATTTTCCCTGCTGGGTCCCAAGAGTCTGAAAGACTGCCTGGTGTATGAGAAGCTCTCAGTTAAAGTTTCCTGGATCTGACCCCAAAGTCCCAGCTCTAAACCCTAAATCAGTAGCTGGGTGTGAACTTGAACTCTCATTGGACTTTCTATGAAGCCCAGGTTCTTAATGGGTTCTCCAAAGCACAAGTTCCCAGCCCTGGTACGATGAGATTTGTCTCATCTGGGGGATACAGAGTTTGTTCCCAAATGGCCAGAATTGACCTTCCAGGAAGCTGTGTATCCCTCCTGCCTCTCCATATCTGTGCTTCCCATGCTGGCAGCTCTTGGTGATGCTGTTTCCTTGGCATGGGTACATTGGAACAAAGGCAAGGGCTGCCTGACTTCTAGGGGCTTTTTCCTTCAGGCAGCTGTTGACAGAATTTTCCTGCAGGGAGTGGAACTGGAGAGACAGAGAGAGTGGTGTGTGTGTGCGTGTGCGTGTGTGTGTGTAAGTGCACATGTGCACACATAGTGCATGTGGAGACATAGCAGCTGTATGTGCAAAGTCTCTGAGGTGGGAACTGCCTTAGGTATCTGAGGAGCAGAAAGAGGTCCTTCTGAATGGATCAGACTGGACTGAAATGATGCAGGCAGGGGAGAGTGGGGAGAGGCCCTACGTCCATGAGCTCCAGGGGCAGGGGAGTGCTAGGTGGAGCCTGGCTATCCCTGACCCTTAGAACAGCTGCCCCTCCTCTGCTGCCCTTGCTTTCTTGGGACCCTCCCTCCTCTGGGGCTCTGACATGCTTCACAGTGACCAAGTCAGTCTCTGATAACAGATGTGATATCAGGCCTGGAAAGCCATTCAGGCACATCCTTTCACTTTACAGAAGCTTGAGGCCCGGAGAGATTGGGTGACTTGTCCAAAATCACATAGGAAGTTGGTGGCAGATTCATAATTCTTAGACCCAAACGCTTTCTACTATTGGAACTTGTTTCTTCTTTCTCTTTTCCTTTCTTTAATAAAATACTTTGATTCTGGAAAACAGTATGGAGGTTCCTCAGAAAGTTAAAAACAGAACTACCCTACCACCCAGCAATTGGTATTTACCCAAAGGATACAAAAATACAGATTTGAAGTGGGGTACAGGCACTCTGATGTTTACTGCAGCATTAGCAACAAAAGTCAAATTATGGAAAGAGCCCAAAGGTCCATTGACTGATGAGTGGATAAAGATGTGGTGTGCACACACTGGAATATTACTCAACCATCAAAAAGAATGAAGTCTTACCATTTGCAGCCACGTGGGTGGAAATAGAGGGCATTATCCTAAGCAAAATAAGTCAGTCAGAAAAAGAAAAATACCATAAGATTTCACTCATATGTGGCATTTAAGAAACGAAACAGATGAATACATGCGAAGAAAAAAAGAGGGAAGCAAAGCATATGAGACTCTTTTTTTTTTTTTAAGATTTTATTTATTTATTCATGAGAGATACATACACACAGAGAGGCAGAGACACAGGCAGAGGGAGGAGCAGGCTCCATGCAGGGAGCCTGATGTGGGACTCGATCCTAGGTCTCCAGGATCACCTGGGCTTCAGGTGGCACTAAACGGCTGTGCCACTGGGGCTGTCCCATATGAGACTCTTAAAGATAGAGAACAAGCTGAGGGTTGATGGAAGGAGGTGGGTGGGGGATGGGCTAGATGGGGGATGGGCAGTAAGGAGACACTTCATATGATGAGCACTGGATGTTGTATATAAGTGATGAATCATCGAATCCTACTCCTGAAACCAATATTGATTGCACTGTATTAATTAACTAGAATTTAAATAAAAATTTGAAACAACAACAAAAATGTACTATCCACGGAGCAGGTATAACATTAAACACTTTCCACTCCTTACATGCCTTAACTCTCCAGGAATGAGGCAGGTGCTGCAGCCATCTATACTTCACAGCTGATAAGCTGAGGCTCAGAGAGGAAGGAAATTTTCCCAAGGTCATGTAGTCAGGATTCTAACCAGGTCTGTTTGCCTCCCGACCTGGTGTCAGGCCCCGCCCCTCTCTTCCCTTCACTGATGGGCCAGCTAGAGGTTGCAGAGCTCTGTGGATGGCAGGGAGGTGGAGTGAGCAAGGCGGACCCCAGGCTGCTCCCCCTCGTCTCTCCCCAGCCTCAGAGGAAGTGGCCATCTGGGCCTCACCCCTAGCACTCAGGATCTGGGTGAATTAACCTCTGCCAGAGCATGTCTCTCCCAGAGTTCCTGGACCCAGAACCCACTGAGGGGTCAGCTTCCTGCTGCTTGCAAGCTTCTGGGGCTGCTGACTTGCAGTTGCAAATTTGCCCTTCATCGTCCTGCATAGGTGGCTTAGCCCTCCAGGTGGTGCAGACTCACTATTCCCCACAGAGCTTATTTAGCACTCTCCATAGCCACTGCCAGTATCAGGGGCCCTACTTGATAATATTCAAAGTGCTTTTCTTATGAAACAGCTCTTATTGTCAACTGTGGGATTCATATCACTGTGATCCCTATTTTCACAATGAGAAAAGCTGAAATCTGATGTTAAAGATATGTTAAAACACCCATGGCCATAGAACTGGCAGGCAGTGGAGCTGGAGCTCTGGCCATGCTAGCGTTCCCCAGATTTACCAGTTTGGGGTAGTGGATGCCATTTTGTGACTGTGTATGTTTTCCTTAATCAATCCTCTATTTTTGCAGCTGAGGAAAATGAGGCTCAAAGGGCTGGGACTTGCTCTGGATCTCCTAGCTGGCAGGTAGGAGATCAGCGAGGCAAATCGTGTGTGTGATCCAAGCTGTGAGGGATTGAATGGTGTCCCCCCAAAATATGTGTTTAAGTTCTAGCCCGTGGCACCTCAGAATGTGACCTTACCTGGGCATAGGGAATTGCAGATGTAATTTGTTAAATTAAAACAAGGTCATACCGGATCCAGAATGAAGGATGTCTTCATAAAAGAGAAATCTGGATATAGATGTGCACACAAGGAGAATGCCATGTGAAGAGAAAGGCAGAAATTGGGGTGATGCTTCTACAAGCCAAGGAACACCAAATATTGCTAGTAAACTGCCGGAAGCTGGATGAAGAGGCCAGGGACAGTCTCCCTCACAGCCCTAAGAAAGAACCAACCCTGGCAGCACCTTGATTTCAGACTTCTGGCCTCCAGGACTGGCAGACAGTGAACTTCTGTTGTTTACTCCCCAACTTGTGGTACTTTGTTACAGCAGCCCCAGGAAACAAATACACAAGCCCATGTTCTTAATGACTCCATGGCACTGCCTTCTGTTCCCAGAATCCTACGTTTTTTTTGAGCTGAGAGGATTTTACTCCTAAGTTCCAGACAAAAGGAATAATAACCAACCCCCATGAATCCCACTGTGACAGCCCAGAGGTGGGAGGACCATGGCTCAGCCAGGGGTGTTGGGCAGGAGGAGAGCGCTCTCCATGGTACAGAAAAATGCAACTTCACAGCCTTAATGAGCGTGTGTGATGCCTGCGGGGATGTGGGCTGACAGCGCCTCACTCCCTCACTCTGGAGAGGCTGACTTTTGGAATATTGGTTAGACTAGAGCATTCTCATGTGTGAGGATCCTAGGAGGACCCAGGGGATGAAGAAGTGCTGGACTGAGAAGTGGGAAACTATTCTGCTGCTCAACATGCTATGTGACCTTGGGACAACCTCCTGCCCTCGCTGGGCCTCAGTGAAAAGATTTGACTGGATGATGCCTGATGGTCTTGAAAATCTCCATCTTTAATCTGATCTAAAGGAAGAAGAAACAAAGGGAAGAACCTTGTCATTTGGAAATATCAAAGAACTCACTTAAGGGGAACTTCTTTCCAATTTGGTTTCATGTGTGTTGATGAGGCAGGTTGCCCATTCCTCAGCATGCCAACCACCAACTGTGTCTTCCCTTGACTTCCAAAGATCTCATTTCAGGATAATGATGATGATGGTGCTGATGGCAATGAATAAACACTATGTACCTATAGGGGGAAAAACATTTAAAACATGTTTGAGGTTCACTCTCAAGGAACTTATGATGATTTTTTTTGAGCTGGGGCTACAGCCAGTCATTGTAAGATCTTGGACTAGTCCCAGTCTCTGCCTGGTTTTTCTACCTGTGATGTGACGGTATTGGGCTAGATCTGTGGTTCTCAGACTGTGGTCTCTGGACCAGCAGCCTTCATATGTCACCCAGAACTTGTTGGACATGCAAATTCTCAGATTCTGCCCCAGACCTGCTGGGAAAGAAGAACCTTTCTGGCTGCTTTCCTCCCTTTGGAAACTTTTAACGCCTCCCTTTTATCCTTCCTTTCTCTCAGTGTCCTCTGATGACAGGAGCTTATTAAGATGGGGGATTTTCCACAGGCTTGTTTCAGAGGTCCTGGGGAGGAGTTTTAATTGCCAGACTTCATACCGAGGGTGTTAACATTTATTAAAGTCAGCTCCTCTGATTGCCTTTTAACAAGGCAGTGACTGTGCATAGGAGATAACACTGGGCACAGCCCGGTGAGGCCTCAGCGGCGGCTTAAAATAATCAGGCCCCAGGAAAATAGGAAGGCAGCCTGGTGTGGTGGTGGTGGTGGTGCCACAGCCTTGGCTCCCTGCCCCAGCTGGTGGAGGGCACAGCTGTAGGGGTCTAGGGTGGCTTCCCTCAACAAGCCAGGTACAGGAAAATGGAAGAAAAGGGCCCGGGAACAGAGCTGTTGCAGAGCCTGCCTCCAGCCAGCCAAAGCTCTCAAACAGCTCTGCCTCTCTCCTTGCATAGATCAGAACCTTACACTTGCATAATTTTGAGGGGAGGGATAGGACCAGGTAAAGCACCTATTGTCGGGTAGTGGAGAATGAACTTGCATCCAAGGCCCTGGATCTAATTTTGGTTTGCTGCAGCATCCCATGGGCCTTTGCTGCAGGACCTCACCTTCTGAGTGAGCCCCATAGGCCACAGCACTGATTCTTCCAACGGCATTCTCCTGGTCTCAGGGCACAGCCAATATGCTGCTGGGTCAGATCTGTAGGGCTGAAAGGTTCTCACTTCTCCTGGGGGCAGTGAGGAGCTGGGTACTCTTCCCATCCACCTGGAGTGGCTCTGGTTTCATCTGCTTTAGGCCACAGAGGTGTTACAAGACATTCTCACAGAGTGAAAAGCAAAACAGCATGGCTGGAAACCCCTGTGCTTGGTGGCTGCTTTTGCTGGGTCCTGACCTCCTCATCCCTCCCTCCCAACTTGTGCCTTCTCTGGATTCCCCATCTTGGTGAAAGGCAGGCCCAGCCTACCACATGTCCCTTCTCTCCCTTCCTTGTCCCCAAGTCCCATTTGTCATTACATGTTGCTGATTCTTCTGCCCAGTGGTTCCAGAATGCATTTCCTTTTCTGCTCTTCATGACTGACCTGGCTTAGGTTTGGATTTATAGTGGATGCTCTGAATTGTTCCTTCTGTTTCTGGCCCTGCTACCTCCAACCTTTCTTCCCTTGGCTAGAGTGATCTTGCTGAAAGTCACTGTGAGCTGAGTATTCCCCTGCCCAATGCTTCCCTTTGCCCATCAAATGTAAGCCCCTTGGTTCAGGTTTCTGGGGCCCTCCATGAGCTGTGCCCATCTTTCCAAACTTAGCACTTGGCTCTTGCCCTCTCTGCTGAGCCAAACCAAACTCCTCCTGGTATCCTCAATACTTTTTGAGAGTTAGTTCAGGTGGCATTTCCTCTCTGGGACCTTCCCTGGCTCCCCTGGGCACAAGAAATAATTCTCTCATCTGTCTGTGTCTTGTAGAGCTTGTATCCCCTAAGATTATAACTGATTGCAACACCTGTATTTCCTACAAGCCTGTGAGTTCCTCAAGGGTATAGAGAGCATGAATGATCCAACTTTGTACCTATGATATGTAGCAGGTACTTCACCTGGACTCTTTTGAAATGAATTCTGCAGGGATGCTCAAATAACCTCTTTCATCCTGTCCCCACCCCTGTGTTCAAAGTGCACTGGCATTTGCGTGGAAGTTGATAGTCAAATATTAACTGAGGCTGCCATGTTGGTGAAAAGTAATGAGAGGCTAAGTAGGCACTGAGGGGCCAAGGAAGCATGTCAGACTTCTAATGCTGTGTCACCTCGGGCCAGTCACTTGACTTCTTTGGACTTCAGTTCTCTATTGGTATATTTGACAACTCGTTAGCGGTGAGACCTCTCTCTGTCTTTGGCCCACAAGACAGATCCAGTGGTAAGCTCTACCATTATGTATCCCACTCCTAGTAATTATTATTTACCAAATTATTGAGCATGTGCCAGGTACTGTGCAAAGGCTAAGGCCCATCTTGTCTGACCTAATTCTCTCAGGAACTCAGGGACACAGCTATTATTACCACCACCACCCGCCTCTAGGAGGCCCAGAAACATGTAAACTACTTGTGTGAGGTCATGCTGAAAGAGCTAGGATTCAAATCCAGATGTGGAAGGTTACAGATAATTAACTACCAGGGCATCTACCTCTCCAAACTAGGACGGAGAGCTGCCTGTGGGCCAGAGAAGGTGAGGCCTTCCTTCACAGTCTTTAGAAGTGCTCTGTGGTGAGAGCACTGGTGGGCTATGGTTAGGAGGGCTCTGGTGTAGAACACAGTTAAGAATTCTGAAATTAACACAGCATGGCTTTCTGTAGCATACAAGTAAATCCAGGGACCACATTTTCTCCTCCTGGGCCTTTGAAGACTTCATTATGGGGATGATGAAGAAGAAGATGGTGATGCGTCACTATGGGGGAAATATGTTCAAGCAAGAGTTGGTCATTCACACTCACTGCCATGACCCAGCACTGGCATCTCTGCTCCTCCACCCTGACTTCAGGCCATTCTCTTCTCCCCCTGTACTCTGGCCATAGACACCTTCCTGCAGTTCCTTGCACCTGCCACCCTAGTTGGACTTTGTTGGACTTTGCAGTTGCTGTTCCTTCCACGTGAATGCTTTTCTATCTACTCTTTATTGCCTCATCTCTCGTGGCCAAGCTCAAATGTCACCTCCTCAGAAAAGCCTTTCCTTATCTTCTGTCCAAAATATCTCCCCAATCTTCAAATGACACCCTGCCCTGTCATTCTTAGTTTCTTTCCTAGCACTGTGCACACTTTGTAGTTATTCCTCTTTACTTTTTTAATGTGCTGGATTCCCCTAATCCCTCAAAGGTAGGAACCCTATAGGCAAGCGCTTTATATTTGTTCTGTATGGCAGCATTTTCACCCAGGGCCTGAAGCATAGGATGACAAAAAATACCCGTTGAGTGAACAACCGCGTGCCTGAAGGATGACCAGCTCTCATGTGACTTGCTCTTATCTTCACTAGGTGATACACAACTCCTCGAATAAACTTCACTGGTTTCCTAAACTTCTCTGGACCTCTGTTTTCCTACATCTAGAATGAGGGCTTTGGAAAACAACAAGGATCAGCAGATTTAAAAGCCAGAGAGTAAATATTCTAGGCTTTGTGGACCATGTGGTTTTTGTGCAACCACTTGACTCTGTTGTTCCAGCATCAAGCAGCTACTGACAACTTGTAAACCAAAGGGCATGGTTGTATACTAATAAAACTTTATTTACAAAACCAGGAGGGCCAGCCCATGGGCCATAGTTTACCAACTCCTGACTTTGAAGGCCACTGGAGAGCTTTATAGTTTGGACAGGTAAAATCACTTATTGGTCTTCTTCTAAGGAGACTTGTTTGGCTTGGTTTCTTGGCCTTAATGTTGAAAATCCCACTTCTGGTAGCATGTATGTTTTGGATCCTCAAAGAGACAAACTAATGAGGAAAGGAATAATGGACCCATGAAAGCTGCATGGCAGGCCAACAGGTTATCAACAGTGTTTGAAGGCTTTCCTAAGATGGTTGTAAACACACCTCTAAAAATACAGAAAGTTGTGGAATTTGGAGACTACCTTTGGAAAGCATCCAGAAGGGTTCTTTTCTCAAGCTGCTCCTTTCCCTGAAGATTTGGCCAGTCTCAAGCCTTATTACTGACCCCTGAATGCGCTGTCTGTGTGTGTGACAGGTCATCTCTTTGGGGTTGCATGCACACTGTCTTTCCTACCCACAGCATCATAATCTCCTTGACAACAGGGAATTTTATTTCATCCTTTTCCCCAAATGGCATCTCATATTGTCTGGGCACAAAGAAGTGCTGAATAAACACTGAATTTACATCCTAAGACTCTCTGGCTCTCCCTTCCCGTTATGCTTGATTCAAGAGGCTCATGCCGCTGTGAGGATGGGTCTCGATGGCTTTTTTTCCTTTGCTGGATTCTGTTTTCTGTGTTGTCTGGGATCTGGGTTATCTGATACATATCAATGTCATTTACAGCCTGGCCAAGCAGCTATGGTGGTCAAATGGCTATCCTCGGATACTGCAGAAGTCAGAGAGGCAAGGAAGCGGCATGGGAGGGGATTTCGGTCCTGGATGTGGAAGGAAAACATCTTGGGTTTAAGATACAGTTGTGCCAGGAACTCGCTGAGGGACTTTAAGCAAGGCCCTGAACAAGCCACTTAAGCAAGCCAAAGTCTGAGTTTCTTTATCTAACAGCATATAATCAATCTACTGTTAGGAATTTTTATGAAGACGAAGTAATTTATGGGAAGGTATTGGCAAGGAATGAATAAGAGCCATTCTGACATCATAATAATTATCAGTAACAAGCCACCATCCCCCTTACATCCTAACTGGCCTTCTGGCTTCCACCTTTGCCCACTGAATCTGTTGTCTAAGTGGCAGCCAGAGTTATCCTGTAAATATGACTTGGATCTTAGATCTCGTCATTCCTCTGCTAAACCCCCAATGGCTCCCCTCTCACTGAAAGCCCAAGTCCTAATGATGGCCGACAAGCCCCCACATGTCACCCGGCTCTGTGTGCTCTGACATCATCTCCTACTACTCTATTCTCTAGTGATCTCTTCTGTTGTTCCCACCTCAGGACCTTTGCACTTGTTCTCAGCCCTGGAATATTCTTTCCCTAGCATCTACATGGCTTACTGTTTGCTTCAGGGTTTCATCCAATGATCACCTTCTTCTTCTCTGAAACTCTCCTTGGCCATCTTTTAAAAAGTTGCATCCTTTTCCCCTTTCCTGCTGCTGTTTTCTGTTGTACTTTCAACTAGCTAACATATTGTATTACTTGGGATGCTCTGGTGGCTCAGCAGTTGAGTGTCTGCCTTTGGCTCAGTGGGTGATCCCGGAGCGCCAGGATTGAGTCCTGCATCGGGCTCCCTGCAAGGAGTCTGTTTCTCTCTCTGCCTCTCTCTCTGTGTCTTTCATGAATAAATAAAATCTTAAAAAAATATTTGTATAACTTGTTTTGCTTTTGTTTGTTCCTCTACTGAATGGGCATTTCATAAGGGCAGGGATTTTTATTTTTTCACTGCTATGTTCCCAGTGTTAAACACAGTGCCTGACACATAGTTGGAGCTTAAAAAGTATTTGTTAAATGAATAACAGAAGTTACAATTTTATTAGCTCACTAAGGCTGCCTGCAGGGTACACAGGAACTCGGTAGCATTTAGTTTAATCCTTGGTTGATATGGAGGTCCCTCATTTGCTACAGCTTGGTCAATTCATGCTTACCTTTTTCCCGCTGGGTATCTTTGGAGGCAGCATAGTAAAGTGCTTAAGAAGATGGGCTTGGCAATCAGACTAAGATCAAGTCCATTTATTTCCTACTAGCTGTGTGAGCTTCGGCAAACAATCTACCTCTCTGAACCCGAGTTTCTCAACTGTGAAATGATAATTTCTACTTGGAAGGTTGTTGTGAGGATTACATGGGGATCATCATCATTCATGTAAATGTTTAGATCAATATTTAGCCCATCATAAATTGTTCACTATTGGTAGCTATTTTATATCAGTAACAGCATAATAACATTGTCTAAAGAATGCATAGGAACAAGCATAATTCTAACAGCTCATAGTCATTGCAAAAATGCCTTTTGCTTTTAAACTTTTATATTCTTTTTCTGCTATTTTGGAAAGAAAGTTATTTCCCTTTTTCCTACTTCTTTCCATTCCTCCCATCTTTCCTCTATTCCAGGAAACCTGAATTTTCATCCCATCTGTGCCACTGACTGGCCACATGTCCTGACTCCAGTCATTTTGCTACTAGAAGCCTCATCTGTGTAATGGGACGAGAGATGCCTGCTGCATCTACCTTGCAGGGATACTGAGAGGACCAACAGAGAAAATGGGTATACACAGTAACCACAGCAAGCCCTACAAATGTGAAGTCTGCCTCTCATTTTTATCACTTCTTCCCAGCAGTGGTTGTTTTCAATGCCCAGCCCAGCATCCCTGCCCTTGTCCATCATGGGGAATTAGACACAGCAAAGGCACAATGGGAACAGCTTGCTTTCCTGTCTCTGATTCTGTGGTTTTATAATAGATGCTTCCCTGAAGCCAAGGTTGAGTTTATCTTTGGAGAACCATTTTTAAAAATGTGATATTGGAGATGACTTTCAGTTCAGCACAATAATTTAATTTTAATTATTGATGTGACTTGAACCTGGCATTTTGGATCTGTTTAGGCCTCTTGAAAGCTTGAAGATTTTTCAACATTGTGAGGCCTAGAATTTACTATCTAGCCAGAGGTTTTCTGCATCAAGTAAATGTACTGTAATTCTGTTATTATAGTTCTCTGGAGAAATCAAGTGTATCGTTGGTGTTAAACTAGAAAATTCATCAGCAAGGAGAGATTGGTGATGACTGCAGGCTCAGATATGGCAGCTAGGGGCGGGGAGACAGACTGGTTCCCTTTTTCCCTGTCTCCTGTCTCCTTTGTCTCCAGGGCCCTGAGGGGTGGAGAAATTCAGCCCTCTGTTCTGCTAGATTTAAAATATTAGAATGGGGACAAAAAAATAACCCTTTTGGAAATCAGCTAGTTCAGGGATGGCAAATGGGTTTCTTTTCATGTGCCAACAGACAAGTGGTGCTTACTGAAGCAAGTTGTTAAGGATTTTGAGTCCGTCTCTATTTAGCAATTTATTCTGTACTTCCCCGCGCACTAGGCATTTTCCTAAGCCCCTCCATTTGTGTTAACTCACTTAATTCTAGCAATGACTTGATGAGGCAGGCACCATGAATAATCCCTTCTCTACAAATGAGAAATCTGAACTAGCTTGCCTCAAGTCACACAGTTTATAAGGGCTGGGGCTGGGATTCAGACCGGAGCAGTTGGACTCCACTAAGATCTAGTGATACTGTGAGGTGCCTGGCCCAGAGTCTGACGGATGGTGAAATCTTGATGAACCTGAGCTGGGCAGGTGGTATTTTATTACCACTTAAGGTTACCCCAGATAACCCTAGATAACTAACCACCCCTCCCCCTCCGGGAATGGGACACAGTTGCCTAGAATACTCCCCTTCTTCCTGGCTGCTCTCTACTCATCCTTTCATCCCAGCTGAAAATTCCTTCAATAGGGACTCTGGTCCACCTCGTCATCCTACTAGTCCCAAATAGGTGCCCCCATTATGATCTCCCATCATGCGCTTTTTCCACATTTGCCTAAATCTGTAGTGTTAAATATGTTCTTGCATGATCATTTGTTTAACACCTGTCTCCTCCACCTGCCTGTGATTTTGAAGCAGTGTCCGCAGAGCTTGGAGGATGCTGGGGACTCAATTGTTAGATGAAGAGGCTGGTTGGCTGCTTATCTGGGGGACCCTAGAGTAGTGTTTTTTTTTTTTTTTTAAGGTTCTATTTATTTATTCATGAGAGACACACACACACACACAGAGGCAGAGACACAGGGAGAGGGAGAAGCAGGCTCCGTGCAGGGAGCCCAACATAAGACTAGATCCCGGGCCTCCAGGATCAGGTCCTGGGTTGAAGGCAGGTGCCGAACTGCTGAGCCACCTGGGCTGCCCAGGGTAGTGTTTTTTGAACTGTGGGTCATGACCCCTTAGTGAGACTTGAAATCCATCCTTTCTGACAGTATTTAAAAGCATGAAAAATAAGAACAAGTACTGGAGGACTTTACATGTGGAAGTGATACCAGTTATTTTTGTGAAGCTTTTACTGTAATGTGTGTACACTGGGCCGGATGTAAATGTAATGTATTTCTGTGCATTATAGTGAAGGTTTTGAAAGCCCTGGTCTAAGGTAGATTATCACATATCCTGGGGAGTGGGACCAGGTGACCCCTGAGGTCTCTCCTTGCTGATGCTGGGGGGGTGTTCTATAGGCCAGGCGAGGGCATTTGGAGCCCAGGGCTAATTCCCCTCCATCTGATGCATTATATTTTTCAAGGCTATTTGATTATGCCTGGATGCTTTGGAGGCGATCTCTCCCTTGTTCAATTAAGCTCATGCTTGCTTTTCAGCCTGCTAAATGAAGCCTTTGATCACAATTGAGAATTCACTGTTTCCATTGGTATTACAGCTCTAAATTTGCCTATTTCCAACAGCCGCTGATTCTAATTGAAATGGAAGGACTGTGGGGGTTTTTTTCTTTGGGGTTTAATTGTGTTTTTCTCCTTATGCATTGCCAAATGTTGGTCTCTTTTTAAGAGGAAAGGGGGTAGGATTGGAGAACAATGTGACAGAGCTTTTTTGGGCTAAGGTGAGCAGCAGTTTACACTGTTGAAGATGCAATGTTGCCAAGATAGGATTGAACCAGAAAACCAAATTTAATTTTCTTTTAAAAAATGTGTCTTAAAAATGTGACTTAGTGATAGATTAAGAAAGTTTCTGGGCACACTCAGGTGTTTTTCTGCTTTTGTCCCTACAATCTTGCTACTTAAAGCATGGTTCATGGACCAGCATTACCTTAAAGCAATGCAGAATCTCAGGCACTGCCCCAGACTTGCTGCATATGAATCTATACTTTCATAAGCTCCCTGGGTAATGCCTGAGCACGTTTCAATTTGAGCAGTGTGGTCCTATAAGATCAAACATGTGGCTGACATGAATGGATAAGTGATTGACTTGTTGGATGGAACATGGTAATTCTTCTGTGATCAGAAAGTTCAGTTAGCATAGTAGGGGTCTCCAGGGAAACAGAGCCAATAGCATGTGTGTGTATATTTAGAAAGAAAGATCTATTTTAAGGAATTGGCTCATGTAACTATGCAGCCTTGGCAAGTCCACACTCTGATGATGGAGGCTGGTGGGCTGGAGACTCAGGAAGAGGTGGCAGTTTGCATCTAAGGTCAGTCTGCTATTGAACCAGGAAGAGCTAATGTTATAGACTGTCTTAGAGTGTTGGGGCTTCTGTAACAGAATGTCATGAACTGGGTGGCTTAAAATAACAGAAATTTATTTCTCACAGTTCTGGCGGCTACAAGTCCAAGGTCAAAGTGCTGACAGTGTTGGGTTCTGGTGAGTGTTCTATTCGGGGTTGCAGATGGTGCCTTCTCATGATATGCTCACCTGGTGGAGAGCAGAAAGAGGAAAAAGTTGTTTTGTGACTCTTATAGGGCACTAATGCCACTTGTGAAGACTCCACCCTCGTGATCTCATCTAATCTTAATTACCTCCCAAAGCCCGTACCTCTTAATACCTTCACATGGGAGAGGTGTAAAGGTTTTAAGATAAGAATTTTGGGGAGACACAAACATTCAGAACAGAACACAGATGAAGTCTGAAGTCAGTCTTCTGGGATAATTCCCTCTTGATGGGAGGTGGCAGGGAGGTCAGCCTTTTGTTTTAGCCAGATATTCAACTGATTGGATGAGGCCCACCTACATTTTGGAAAGCAATCTGCTTTATTCAAATTTTACTGATTTAATGTAGGTCTCTTCCATGGACTTCCTTTCAGAAATTGCCAGGATAATATCTGACCAAATATTGGCACAATGGCTTGGCTAAGTTGACACAAAACTAGCCATCACAGTTGGAAAGAAGTACTTAAAAGATAGGAGGAGAGATCCTCCATGGTCACCAAAAGACATTATTTTCCAAAGATTTCTCTTTTCTATCAAAGAACCAGTGACTATCTTCTGGACCTTAGATTTTTTTTCAAAAACCCTGATGTCAGAGAAGAGCCAGGTCTTGGGAAGAGCAGTAGCTCCAATAGCCTGTGGGGAGTGCCTGGTTGGTCCCCCACAGTTATTTCTGTGGCTCAGAGCATTGGTTCTTGAGGCACACCAGGGGCCCTCCTTCCTCTATCACTTATTAGCTGTGTGATCATGGGCAAGCTCTTAAATCCAAAGGCCTCAGTTTCCTAATCTGTAAAATGGGCTTATAATGGTTCTTGTTCATGGAATTGTCATGAATATTATGAAAGGACTCAGTGTTGTAAGACCAGATTGCAAAGAGGCTGGCCCAGGGCAGTTAATACACGATGGCTGCTACTCTTGCTGTTTTCTGTCACTGCTCTTATTGCTGCTGCCTCTGTGAACTCTGATGGCTATTTCTCTTATCCAGCTTAGGTCTCAAAGTTACCATCTACAGTTCAAATACCAATGCTGCCTCTTTCAGAAGCAAGATGGTTGGGTCACAATTTGGTATCCTTACAAGTGGGTGGAGAGGTCCTATTTTTATAATTGCTGTTGTGCTGAAATGAATCATTCCAAGGAGAAGGGGAAAAATGTTACCCCTAAGCTGGATATACTCATTTTCTCGTAAAATGCATTGTCTGAAGACTGAAAGTTCCAGAGTCTCTGAAATGAGACCTATCAACCTACCAACCCTTGTCCCCACTGCCCCAGACTGTGTTTCTGCTCTACTGTGTCTCCCCGTCCCAGTTAGTCTCTCGCCCTATGTACTACATTTCAGTAGCCTAGTTTAGTCCAATTCTCTCAAGCAGATAGAGGGAAATGTTTTCAATTAGCAAGATCTCATTGCTGAGGGCACTAAGAGACAGTTCTTTTGGAGCAGAGAAACTAATTGAACGTATGTTGTGTATTTACTAGAGGAGGGAGCACCTCGCTAGAGTTTTAGTGCTTTCATCCTTGCCGGTCTGGGGCTGCTCCAGCCAGGAGCTCATCATTTAAAGCCACCTAGCCCAGGCTCCCTTAGGATGTGTAAATCCCATCTGCAATAGCCCTGGCAGTGTCTGTGCAGCTCCTGTACACACACACACACACACAGACACACTCTGAGGGAGTGAATCACTTACAAGACAGCCCATTTCTGGGTTGGACTATTAGAAACTTGGAATTTTTTTTATGTTGAGTACAACTCTGAGAGCTAACCACTTCTCCTTGTCCTGTTTTTTGAATTCTCACCATCATGGTCATTACTCTTTAGTGTCCTTCTATTTCTGTTTTGTCCCTTCCTTCCCTGCCCTCTATCCAAGTATTAAAAGACACAGAAATAAGAGAAACAGTGGTGGATTAATTCATTCCTTTACTTATTCACTATCTAACAGACATTTGTTAAATGTCTACTATTTACCAGATATTCTTTGAAGTACTGGGAGTAGGGTGACAGACAGGTTTCTCGTGTCATGGAACATTTTTCTAGTAGACTGGACAGATGACAAACTAATGAGATAATTGCAGGGTGGCAAGTGCTTTGATAGAAATAAGGAGAAATGATCATGAGAACTGTGATGTGTGTGTGTGTGTGTGTGTGTGTAAGAAAGAGAGACTGGGTTTGATTGATTTTCCTGTACATGGAGTGGCCAGGAAAGGCTTTTTGAGGAGGTAATGTTTGAGACTATATCTAAAAAAGTAGGAAGTATACCATACAAAGGAGTGGGGGAAGAATATTCTCAGTAGAGGAGACAGGAAGTACAAAGACTTCTGGATGGACAGAAGGAACCCATTGAGGCAGAAGCTTCAGGACCAAGGAAGAGAATAATGCTTATGGAGAGAGACAGAGAGGCTGGGCCAGTTCTGAAAGACCTTGCAAACTAAGGGAAAGAATTTGGATTTTTTTTTTTCAGTAGTGAGTTTACTGGAGGAATCTAATGGGGTTTAGTTGCATCTAAGTATGTAGGTACAACTAAACCCCATTAGATTTAAGTTTTAAAAAACACTGGGTATGTGTGGAGAATGAATTGCAGGGTGAAAAGGGGATAGTGGGAGGACCAGTGAGGAGCTATCACATAGTTCTTAGGATATGGCCAAGAGGATGGATTTCAGCTATGGAGGCAGAAATACCAGGACTTAGTGATGTATTGGAAATTGTGGTCAAAGAAAGAGGTTCTCTCTTTATCTGAAACATATTAGAGGGATGCCTATATGTGGGTGCCATAGCCTAAATGTTTTCAGCTCCTCAAAAATCATATGTTGAAATCCTAATCTCCAATGTGTTGGTATTGGGAAATGATTAGGTCATGAGGTGGAGCCCACATAAACAGGATTAGTGCTTTTCTAAAAGAAACCCCAAAGGGCTTCTGTGCCTCTTCTGTCATGTGAGAACATAGAAGATAAACCAGGAAGCAGGCCCTTACCAGACACCAAATCTTCCAGCATCTTGACCTCAGACTTCCCAGCCTCTAGAACCATGAGTAATAAATGTTTGCTGTTTAAGTATCTTGTGTATAATATTTTTGTTATAGTAACCTGAATGGACTAAAACTGCGAAAGGACAGAAAGAATTGTTACCCTTGACAACCTATGGGATGAGAGAGGGGGCATCTTATTCCTGGAAGAAATTTCATTTTTTTAAACTTGGAATCACATAAAGACATGGCAACCATATGGATGAATGCATAGAAAGGTGCCAGAAGAAGTCTTAGCAATGCTTTTCATGAACAGATGAGTTAGTAGGGAATAGACAAAGCTAAAATCACAAAGCAAGGTAGTGGCAGACCCAAGACTAGAATCAAGTCCTGCTATCTGGGCTCATGCTCTTTCCACTGGTCCACTCTAAATGAGAGTTCTTGGACCAGGGTATTAAAGGTCACAAAAGTGAGGCATCCAAGAGGATCCCAGATGCTTTAGTTGTTTGGTGGGAAAGGGATTGGAGAAAAGATAGAATGATTTTCATCCATTTTTCCCCTTTCTTAAATCCTTTATGATTTCCCATTGTACACTATACTCTAAGCTTTGCAAGGGTAGGAGTGACCTCTATCTACTTACCACCTGGTTCAATATTGCATGTATTAGGTACTCAGTAAATGCTTGCTAAATGAAGGAATACATGTTTCAGAAGTTGAGAGCTCATTCACAGGTATTTTCTTTTTTTTTTAAAGATGTATTTATTTATTTATGATAGACATAGAGAGAGAGAGAGGCAGAGACACAGACAGACACAGGAGGAGGGAGAAGCAGGCTCCATGCCAGGAGCCCGATATGGGACTCGATCCCGGGACTCCAGGATCACGCCCTGGGCCAAAGGCAGGCACCTAACCGCTGAGCCACACAGGGATCCCCTCACAGGTATTTTCTAAGGAAATTCTTTCTGCTGATTAAATACTTATTTTGGGCTGGAATCCTATCAATAGGTTATTCAGACCAGGGATCATATTGTCCTTTCCATTCTACACTAGTTGAGTGACACTTGAAGACAAACATTCCTTAGATCATACTTCCGAAGAATGTTGAAAATTGGATGGTTGGGGATCTCAGAACAGTACTGAATGTTGTTAAAGGATCTGGGGATATTGAGCCCAAAAAAGAGTTTGGTTTGATATTCAGTGGGCTGTCCTGTTAAAATGGTCTGACTTTTTTTTTTGGGGGGGGTGTCCCAGATAGTAGAATGAGGACTCATGGCTCCCATTTTCAGGAAGGAAGAAGGATTCGTATTCAGGTAAAGGTGAACAAAGAAGCATGGCCATTTGAAAATGAAGTGGATTTTGTAGAGTGAGGTAGAAGAATAGTGAATTGGTTGATATGGCATGCATTCTTGCCAAGAATGTGGTTAGAGGAGATCTCTGAAATTGTGAAGACTAGAATAGATGTCTTCTCTGGTCATATTTTCTACCCTGAGATTCTAAGGAATTTCCCCCACAGTGCTAAAGGCGTCTTGATCACAAAGCCTCCTAAATGGCACAAAATGTTTTCAAACATTCCTCTTTATTAAAGCCAAATCCAGTGCCAAATAGAAATCCAGATACTCCAACCAGAACTGTAATGGTAAAAAGCACAGGAGGCTGTAACTTTTGTTTTCCCAAGTGAGCTTAATTGTTTAAAAGCCAGCTGGCTCCCAGGGTCCTGATGCCACCTTTTTATTTCCTTACAAATGAAGTTCTTCTCCGCCCTGTTCCTTCTCTGCTTGTCTCAGCCAAGAGCAATCTCTGTCTACAAGTAGCTTTCAGTGACAATTATAGTGGATGTTGTTCCAAGCACCATCTTTGCTGGAGCCAGTGGAACTGGTAGTGCTGTGAGTCATTAATATTGTTTTTGAGAGTTGTGACATTGGGAATATGTAGGATCCTCTGGCCAGGCTTTCCTCACTGGCACTGTCCTCTAGACTGAGGGTGTGTTTAAAGGAGGCAGCCAAATCTCATTAGAAGTAAGAGATGGGTCCAGCAGGCACTATTTTCTTCTGAGCATAGTTGGGTCACCAGAATCTTCTGTTTTTCTCTCATTTCATTCCAAGCACATTCAAAATCTGTCCTCTTGAAAAGGAGCTGCCTGGGGGCAGCTGCATCCAAACAGAGAAGAGATTCATGATGTGTCTGTACCCCATTCTTTCTGTTTCTTAAAGCAGCTTTTTTGATAATATAGTTACTTTTTTTCCAGCTCTTTTGGTCTGGTTCAACTTCTTTAAGTCATACTCATCAATAAACAGGGCTTGCTTAAGTTGTAGGCTAAGATTTTTTAACACTCTTTTAGGCATTTCTTAGCATGTCCATTAAGTGATACATGATCCCTCATTGGGGATTACTATGTCTGAACCCGAAAACTGTATTTATCTAACTTACCATGTGTCCAGACCTACAAGCCTCAGGCTTTTTCTTTTCTCCTGAGAGGCTCTGACTTGCTTTTCACCAGGAATATGTATTCAATAATTGCATTTATCTTTGACCAATGGTACATAGACTTCATGGATAACAGAGTAAAAAGATACACTGAGGGGGGCACTTGATGGGATGAGCACTGGGTGTTATACTATATGTTGGCAAATCGAACTTAAATAAAAAAATATAAAAAAAGATAGTTATAACACTCTATATATTATCTTAAGTTTAAATTTTAAAGTACTTATCTTGACAGCAGGGCATAAAACCAAGTAATGTGTAGAATGACATCTACATTCCACAAACATTTGTTGACTACCATGATAGCACAGTGGTAGATAGTTTCTGGAATCAGTTCAAATCTTCGTTTCCTACTTTTGTGCTTTTGAATAAGGTACTAGTCACTCTGAGTGTCAGCAACCTACTCTGTGCATTAGGATTGATAATAGTATCTGCCTCAAAGAGGATTAAATAAGATAATATACATTCAGCGTCATATAGTAAGTATGTATTACCTGTCAAGTGTTAAGAAGTCATATATATACCAAGAATATAGGTACCTTGTTGCCATGAATCTTGGAGTAACTGAGTTGGAGCAAAGGTTAAAGGAAATGAACCCTTAATACAAATTGAGCATAGCATTACTAATTATAAGTATTTTTTCTCTAAATATTTTCTTGTTTATCTTTACTTCCATCTTTGTACTGCCCTAGGTCTTCTAATAGCTATTGAGCCCCATCTGTTCTCATTTATATTCAGCTGCTATTTAGAATATAAGCGTTAATTATCTCCTTAACACCTCACTGCTACTAATTCTGAGCACTCTGTGTTCTTGGTTCCTTTGGTTTATACCATCTGCCCAAGTCCCATACCACTTGTCTTCATTATCTCTTCTGTTTTAGTGGCTCTTTTTTTTTATTTTTATTTTTTTTTGTTTGTTTGTTTTAGTGGCTCTTGACTCTCTTTTAAATATTACATGTCTAGAATAACCTCTTCCAGCTATTTTTTAAAGTATTTTTTCTTATTATAAAAGTAATCCTTATAAAAACTGAAGTAATACAGGGAAAATAGCCTCTTTCATAAGCCTACCACCCAGACAAAATAAATTTATATATTAAATATATTTTCTTTTAGTTCCTTTTTCCCCCTGAGCTTCTATATGTGTTTTAAACTCGGGATCATACCATGTATCAGATGGGAGTTAGCTACAAGTAACAAAATAAACAACTCAAACTGGTTAGTAAAATGAGGAAATAGAGTAGCCCACATAAGTGAAAATCCAAAGGATTTAGGATGATCTCAATCCAGTGGCTCTGCCTTCATTTTGTGTGATTCTCTTAGCTCTATCATCTCCTGCTTCAACTAGCTTTAGCAATCCCAGGCATTGCATTTATATTCCAAAAAAATCCAGGGGAATAAGTGTTCTTTCTTTTTAAAAAACCCCTTATAAGTGTAGAAACTTTTTTTCCAGAAGTTCCCAGCAAACTTTCCTTCACATTTCATTGGCACCAATTAAACAACGTGTCCATTCTTGAATTAAGACTGTAAAGGGAGATCGATTTACCATAACTGGCCTAGATCAGTGGTTCTAATATTTGAGTGTGCATCAGAATCCCCTTAGGGGCTGGTTAAAATTCAGATCTGGGGTTTTACCTCCAGTGTTCCTGATTCAGTAGATCAAGGTAGTGCTCATAAATTTGCATTTCTAACAAGCTTCCAAGTGATGATGACATTGCTGGTCCAGGGACCACTCTTTGAAAACTATTGGCTTACATAAATTTGACCCCTTTTTTGGAGATGGGTTCAATTTCCACAAATATGTTGTGGCCATGCAAAACAGAAAGGGTGAACTGGATAGTGGAGGGAAAATCTAGGTGTTCACTACATCCTTGACTATTTCTCCCATATCATAAAAATTTCTTTAAGTGTGTGTATCTCGCTGGTAAAATAAACCATGGTACTTCCATATAATGAAATATTAACAAACCAGTCTTCTCATGTTGGCCATTGATGGTTTTAGTATTTTAGTATTTTGCTGTTATAAATTACATGGGAACATCAATGTACAGAATCATTTGTGTGCTGCTCTGATTATTACCCAAGGATACATTCCTAGAAGTAGAATTATTTTTCTGGCTATTCTTATATCACTGACTCAGGGTTCTTTTTTTTTTTTTTTTTCTTTTAAGAGAATAAATGTTCCATTTTCCCCTAGCTTTCTTAAAGGGCCAGACTTTTATATCCTGTGTACATTGAAATTCTCTCACAGAACAGAACCATTTGGGGACAGGATGGGAAGAAGGGCAGGATGACTTAGCAAGTGGAAAGGGCAGGAGAATAGGTCCAGACATTTGTGAGTGCAGGGCTTTCTCAGGGAGCAGGAAACCATGTATGATATATGAAGATATGTGGAGTAGTGGCAGATAGAGTGAGAGAGTAAACTTGAGATAGTTTGAGCATGAATTTTTTCTTTTGGGTTGTGTTTTCTAAACTTCAACCATTCCCTATCCCATTTTTACAATTTTGTCGTTTCTGTGTCCTACCTACATTATTATAAAAGTTTTTTAGTCCACTCAAATTAATTTACTTTTTGTAGAAACTTGATATCTCTAGGGTTAATAGAAAACCATTATCAGTTACTATAAATAGAAAGTAATCATATTTATAATAACAATGTTATTAAATTCTAATTTAATACCATTGCTCACTACAGGCTCTGAACCTACAAAGTGCTCTCTCTTTATTGTGGAAGAGATGAACTTGCATTAAGAGGTGCTAAAGACATACTGTGTCCAAATAGGAGCTCTTGTCTTGATATCAACAGAAAGATAAAGGGAGAGCTTGCAAAGAAAATAACTTTCTTATGATGCAAATGAATGTTATTTAATGTCAAATTATACACTCTCTAAAATCATGAACATTCCATTAGCTGGATACACCAGGCTAATGTGCCTCCAACCTCAGAACTACTTAGAATTAATAGACCCTTGGGATTGGTGGTAGGAAGTGGGCCTAGGAATCTGCATTTACCAAGTCTTCAGGTGATTCTCCTGCTCACATAAATTTAAAGAAACATAGCTAAGCTGTAGAGAATCCTTAAGTTCCTCCCATTTTTATGAAGCATTTTATGTGGAAATATTGAGGAATTTACAGAAAACTTGCAAATACAGTATGAAGACTTACTGCTCTTCCTTTATCTGATTAATTATTAATATGCCCTTATTTGCTTTATTACTCTTTGTGTTCAGAGAGGTTCTGAGACACCTCTCTGTGTCTCTGTCTCTCTTCAACTCTCTGTTTCTGTCTCTCTTGATGTATATTTTTTCCCAAACTATTTGAGAATAAGTTAGACATGCCATGTACCTTTCTCTCTAAATACTTCATTGTGTGCAGTATGGTTATTAATTTGAGGAAATTTAACATTGATATAATGTTTATCTATGTGTAATACATATTCCAATTTTGTCAATTGACAAATAACCATAAGCCAATATAGTAATAACATATTTTACACCATTTTTGTCCTTTAGTATCAGTCCAATCTCTGAACACCTATTGTATTTAGTTGGCATGTCTCCTTAGTTTTTAATCTGAAATAATTCCTTAGTCTTTGTTCAGGTTATACATTGTTGACTTTTTGGAATAATAAAGCCCTGCTTCCCTCTGTACTAGAATGCTCATTATTTTGGGTTAGTCTGACATTTCCTCATGTAGACCCTCATAAAAGCAGGCTATGCATTCCTGGCTAGAATACTCCATAGGTGATATTGCAATCATCCCACAGTAGTATAACTAGAGCCACAGCATCCATCTGCCATCCACTGGTACTATTAATTTTGATCACTTAGTCAAGGTATTGCATGAATTCTCTATTATATAGTTAGTATTTTCCCCCTTGCAACTAGCAGGCAATCTGTGTGAGGGAGAAGCAAATACTTTGTTCTTCAACATTAAACATGTTTGTGCTGGAATCAGCAATGGGGAAAGTGGATGGAATTGAAGAGAGAGAAGACAGCTAAAGGCCACAAAAGAGGATGAGATCTGAAGACACTTAGTTCAGGGAACTGGGGAACTGTTGCAACCATATGAATGGATGTGCTTGTGCAGATAATCCTGGGTCTCAGGATTATCCATAGTTTATCAAGTCTATTTGGTAAATGTTCTACATGTACTTGAAAATAATATATATTTTGTAGTTATTGGACATAATGCTCTGCATTTTTTAATTATGACAGGTCTTGTTGACTTCTATATTCTTACTGATTTTTTTTTATCAGCTTGTTTTATCAGTTACTGAGAAAGGTAGGTAAAGTTTCCAACTATGATTGGATTTTTCTTTTTTTTAGTTTGTTAGCTATTACTTTATGTGTTTTGAAGTTATATTTTATGCACCCTCTGTAATAAATCTTTTGTGTTCTTAAGTATGTGTTTTGTAAAAAAAATATGTAATACGATTTTGCTTTTTTAATCCGGTCTATCAATGTCTTCTAATTGGAATATTTAGTTAATTTACATTTAATTACTGAGATAGTTCTGTTTAATTATATGATATTGCTATTTATTTTCTATTTGATTTACTTTGTTCCTTTGTTTTGGATTAATTGATTATTTTCATTATTGCATTTTTTTCTTTTCTATTAGCCTTTTAATTGCTATTCCTTCAGTGGTTTCCCTAGAAATTCCATTATACTTCTTGGATTTATTATAGATTGTCTTAGATTAGTACCTTTATGACTTTCAAAATGTGCAAGAACCTTAAAACAATTGAACTCCATTTACCTCTTGTGCTTTTTGTGCTACTATTATATATTTTAAGGCTACATTTATTTCATTCTTTTTATTTTTATTTTATTATAGTTATTGCTTTTAACCCAGAGATTATATATATATATATATACACATTTATTTATCTTAGAGAAGAGAGTGTGGTGGGAGGGAGGGGCAGAGGGAAAGGGAGAAAGTTAATCTCAAGCAGACTCCTCGATGAGTATAGAGCTTGACTTGGAGTTTGATCTCACACCCCTGGGATGAAATCAAGAGTTGGATCTTAACTGATTGAGCTATGCAGGTGCCCCAGAATTTTTTATATATACATATATATATATATTTAATATTTTATTTATTTATTCATGAGAGACAGAGAGAGACAGAGGCAGAGACATAGGCAGAGGGAGAAGCAGGTTCCGTGCAGGAAGCCCCATGGGGAACTTGATCCCTAGACTCCAGGGTCACTCTCTGAGCGGCGGGCAGACACTCAACCGCTGAGCCACCCAGGAGTCCCTATTTATTTTTAAACACAGTAAAAAACCTTGCCAATCCTCAGTTCTCCCTTTTCTAATCTATTGAACCCATATTTCAAATTCTTGATATAAATAAAGATATTTTTCAGTTCTAAATGTTCATTTGATTTTAAAAATAGATTCCAGGTCTTTGGTAAATACTATATTTATTATTTTGAATGTACTAATCACACATTCATAATTAAAGTTTTTGTATGATACTTTTACTACCTGAATCATCTGTGGGTCTATTTCTATTGGCCCTTTTCTTTTTGATTTTTAAGTATTTAGTCCTGTTTTTTTTTCCTTAATCATGCCTTATAATTATTTCTTTATATGATGAATATTGTGGATAAAAAGTTGTAAAAGATCTACATGAAGTTATCTTTCTCCAGATAAGTTGAGTTTTCTCCTAGCATGCAGATGTAGCACAGGTGAATCAGCTTGATATTGTCACAGGCTTTCTTATGATTGACTTCTTTCTGTTTTGCCCCTAACCATCTTATTCCTAGTGTATGACCCTTCTGGTACTTTAGGATCTTTACAAAGGCCTGTCCACCTTGATTGGGCTTGAACTGCAGACTGCATCATGTGGTGGCTGAAATAGTTGCTAGATTTTTAAACTTCCATTGCTTTTTTTTCTGCCATATGTCTTGGAGTCTTTCTCTGTATAGAATGTGATCAATAGGGACACCTGGGTGACTCAGTGGTTGAACATCTGCCTTAGGTTCAGGGCATGAACCTGGGGTCCTGGGATCGAGTCCCACATCAGGTTCCCACGGAGAGTGTGCTTCTCTCTCTGCCTGTGTCTCTGCCTCTCTCTTTGTTTTTCATGAATGAATAAATAAAATATTAAAAAAAGAATGTTATTAATAATTTGGGAGGAATATATGCCCAGTGCTCAGGTTTTATTTTATATGGGATTTTGCCCTCAAGTCCTAAGCTCTGAATGTTGACTTTTGTCTCTTAGGCACAGTTAGGCTGTCATTTTCCTCTTGGGCTCTATTCCTATGTACTGTAATTTGGAAAATGCTTTCAGAGAAAAAAGCCAGAATAAATAGCTCTTTTCTAAAATCTCTCTAAAATCATAGACTTTCATGTTCTGCCTGCATTGATTGTGCTACAATGGCTTCAAACATTTTTTACATATTTAGTGCAGATTTTGTCATTGTATTTGGCAAGAAAACTTGTCCAGTGTAAGACACTCGCATGGTAGGGCTTGTAAGTCTTTTCTCAGTTTTAAATGAAGAAATTTAAGCTTGGAGAAGTTATGTAAGTTTCCCAAGGTCAAATAGATTGTAAAGGACAGAGCTGGGATTTAAGCCTCAGTTGTTTAGTCTACCAAACTTATGTTCTCATTCACGACACTTACTATATCCTTAATAATAATAGCTATCGTGTATTGATTACCTATTAGCTGCCAGGCAGTATTCAAATAATAACTCTGTTCTTTACAAAAATCCTATCAAAAGTATGGTGTCGTCTCTATTTTACAGATGTAGAAACTGAACTTAGAGCCCAAGTCTCTTTTTAAAGGATAATAAGAACATAAATGGCCATACGTGGGTCTGAATCCAACTCTTTCAAGCTCTATCTCTGTGTCATCCACCACCCTTATATTAGAAAGTAATTATTAGATGTATGAACTTGGTCAATCATGTCTGTGAGCACTGGAATTCTAATTTGTAAAATGTGAATGTCAATCATTGTTTGGACTCTAATAATATTTGATTTACAAAGGAGATCATGGGTGAGAAGACTTAATGTAAAACCACATGGCATTTCATAGATAAGAGTGTTAAAAGAGGGACAGTTTTTCTACTCAAGCTGTAATGTTAGTGGATTTTTCTTATTATTTGCAAATGATAATTTCCTTAATTTTGATTTTATTTAAATCAGTTTCAACAGTTGCACATTCAGCAGCTACTGTTTGCCTAACACTCTAGGGGAGACAAACAAGTGTCAGTGGCTTAGCCTCTGTCTTCTATTAACCATAGTAATCTCATTTGAGAAACAAAGATCACAGCCCTGAAATTATAACAGAACAAATAGATCAAATGCTGTATTAAACATAAATAGGAATAAAACATGTGGCACTGACACTTTTGTTTTGAGTGTTCAGGAAAGGTAGAGTGAACTTTCAGAGGTCAGACTTTATAGTTCACCTGCCTGAATTAGAAGCCCAGATCTATTGCTTACAACCAAATTACCTTTGGCAAGCTTACTTACCTTTTTATCCTTGTTCCTCATTTATAAAGTGGAGATAATACTAGTACTTAATTAATGGGATTATTGTAGAGAATTTATCCATATGAATGTTTAATACAGTGCCTTCCTCAATATATACTTTTTATAATTCTTAATAATAGAAAACTATTTTCAACTGTTATTACTGAGGATAACAGGATTTGGGCCAAAGAGGTGCAGAGAGGCATTCTAGAGGTAAAGTTTTTTTAAAAAAAAAAAAACAAAAAACAAACAAGAGCCCATTTTCCAGATTGCTGATTAGAAATGAGCAGGAAAAAGAATAGCTGGAAACATTTATGTCCACAATTTGGAAAATAGTCTTTGACCCCTTCCTTAAATTTGACATCAGTCTCTAAGCTGTTTGCTAAGCCTAGTTTTATCACCTAAGAATATGAGAGTTGAAGAGGAGGAAGCAAGTAGATAATGGTATTTCTCTTTGAGATTTTTACTCCTCTATTTCTAGTGGGCTTTTATAGAAACCTTATGAATTCTGAGTTCTTTCTCTCCTTGCCTTCACTCTGGCATTCCCATGGAATTGAGGGTTACCTGTTCTGGGGAGTTAGGTTCACTTGTATGTAGGATAAAATTCTGACCCCATTTTATTTATCCTTCTAAATCTATAGTTCATAGAGTAGGCATACAAAAAATGCTCATCCCCACATTCCCATTATGCTTAAAACTCACAGAGTGACACTGGGCAACTTCAATTTCACTAGTTCTGTTCTTTTTCCCACTCCATTGCTTTAGGGCTATCTGTGCTGTAACCACATCTGCAGTGACTCAGACCTCTCTGGTGCAGATGTCCTTAGGAGTAAGTCAGTGTGTAGCAAAATCTGTTCATGAGCAGTTGTTTTGTGGGATATGGAGGATTGATAGTGATGATCTAGTGCCAGGAGCTCTGTACCTCCTCCTTCCATCCACAAGCTTCTTTGGGCTGACATAGGCAGGGATTAGGCCTTATCCTATGTTCAAAGTCTGGTGGAGCAGCTGATAAGCCCGGAGTCAGGCCAACATAAGAGATTTGAGAAATAGGACAATTAAAAAAAAATCTAAACAGGCTGAATTGGCAATTCTGTCAGAAGCAGAAATAGTAGAAAAACAAACAAAAAAAATCCCAGACCAGCAAACAAACCAGATGACCAAAAATCAAATTAATCTAAAAAGAAATCAGGGAAGTGATTGAAAGTATGAAACAAAAAGAATCTTCATGCTTTTCTATTGTTTTCTAATATTTCAGCAGTGAATTTGTATTTTTGAAAAAAGGAATTTATTGGGTCACTTAAACTAAAAACAACAACAACAAAAACACAAAAAAAACCAAACACAGATTGGCTTGATTTAAGTTGCATCTGATGTCTCTAAGAACCCATTATTCAGCTTGGTTTCCCAGTGGCTTTGCAGTCAGGTTACCTCTCCCCACTCCATGAGACCTGGAAGAAGGCTGCTGGCTCATGTCTAGAAGAAAAGAATCTGTGTATCCTTTTTTCATTGGAATGAAATATGCTCAATTGTTGAGAAAAATGAAGTATATTATTGATGGAGCAAGTTCTGAAAATCAGAGACATGAGTGAGTCCAGAGTGCCTGGGATAGCAAGACACACACATTTTCCCCTATAGCAAGAAGACTGCTGTGCATGGATCTGGATAGATTGCTACATTTACTCTAGCTCTAACAGTCCCTGATCCTCTGGAGATGAGATACTCCTCCATGCCTCCATATCCCATATCCCATCCCAGCCTGATGACCATAGTATGGGGTGTGTTTGATCTAAGTCATCCTTTCGAGAAAATGTAATATTTTTTTTTGGTATGTTCTATCTTTGGGGAAATCAACTGGACGTTATCTTTCAGGCACCAGAGTGCCACTACATTAAATCTAGCTCCAGCCTTCTCCAACAGGATGGTTTGTGTCTCTTCTACACAGTCTGCAGAGTTGCTATGATAATTTGCATTAGTGAATAAACTATCCCTTGATCATAAGGAAGGAAGGAGAAATGTGGGAAGAGGTATTTCAGAAGCCTGAAATTATCAAATGTGACATCTAAAGTTCCTGCTTTTGATGATAATTTAGAAAGCCTATCACCATCATGTTGAGTATCCATCAACATCAACTTAGTTTTATTGAATGCTTTCCATGTGTTAGCAGAGTCAAAGGAAAGAAGATAGGCCAGCTGAAGTCACAATCTAGGCCTACATGGAATGGGGTCTAAATGGATCCACGTTTAGAAGTGTTAGGGAGCAAGGTCACTGAAAAGACTCTTAAATGGTTTTTGGGCCACTTGTACCTCCTTCTGATTCACTGGGGTGTTAAGTTGTGGATTCTTGGGCTACAAGATCTGAGTCAGGATCTCTGAGGGAGAAGCTCAGCATTTTAAATACACTTCTTGTTCTCTCCTCACTTTCATGTACACTGAAGTATGAAGACTGTTGGCAGGTCTCCAGGGAAGGCTTCATGGAGGAGGAAGGTAGGAATTGAGCTTGGTGTTGAAAGATGGAGAAGAGCAGGAATGGCTTTCCAGGTAGAGGGAAGCCAGATACAAAGGTGGAGAGACATTCTGTGGATAATGAGAGAAGCAATTTGGTTGGAGCAAACAGTACCAGTTGGGGAATGTAGACAATAAAACCAAAGAACAATTGTGTCACAAGAATAAGAACCAGTATTTCTCCAGCTTCCTACTTTAAAAATTTTGTTTGATTTTTATATATGTATATGTATGTACATACATATATATATGAATTTGATATTTATATGCATAACACATTGTCATAACCATTCATAGAGTTTAATAGCACCTCCCAACTCACCCTTTCTACTCATCAGGCACAAAACTCACATTTTCAGGAAAATAAAACAATTAGTGCCATATTCTTTTTTGTTCTGGGATTCATAAAATAACTTATGAAGCATGCTAGCAACAAAATGAACCACTTAAAGTTCTTAAAACATTGTCATCTATAAGGAAAATAAATAGACTAATTTAATCTCTCACAATTAAATTTTATCTTAGAAAATGAGATTTGGGTTTTTCCCACCCTTAGATATCCAGTCACACTCTACTTCCATAAAAGTGAGAATGTTCTATGAAAGAATAGGCATCAATAAATCCTGTTATCTTATGCTGTTAAATAATAAAACCCATAGAATTTGCTAGTTTTGAATGATATTGATATAGTAATGATATTTTATATATCATTAATATGTGTAATTGCAAATTTTGCTTCCATCATCACTTTGCATTTGATGTAGTATGGCTCTGTTGATATGCTGGATGTTTTTTATAGTGTTCTTATTCATGTGCAATGAAGAGAGAGATAAACCAGTCATTCTTCTCTCATCTGTCTCTGATGTTTTTCATATTAAAGATTAGCTGACCTCCTTGGTGGAGTTCAGGACACTTGTTAGCCACTGGAAAATCCATAAATCCCTGTGTTGAACCTGCTATGTAGCATTGCCAGCAAGTTGAAACTTGTTTGTGTCTACACCTGAATTATATTCTTGTGACTTTGAGTTTGAGGCTCATGTTCAAAGCTACAGTGAATTTTCTCTGTCACTGGCAGCTTAATGGAATGACATATCCTCTTGCTCATTCAGTGAGCTAGCTTTGGCAAATTAATCTTTTATCTGAATTGGCCTTTGAATTGTCTCATTTCCTATTTTTATGTCATATGATAACAAGCATTTAAATTAGGTGAAAGTTCATCAGGCTATTATTACAAGATGAGGTAACAAGCATAAATTTAGTACTATGGTTTAAACTGTGGGTAAGATTCTAAAAAATGGGAGTCACTGTAAAATCAAATCCATACCACTTCAGTAATTCATAATTATCACAAAACAAAGAGTATAGGTAGGAGGTCATGAGGCATATGAAATCCCCACTTTGCTGGCTAAAAAATCTATTCATTTTTTCTAATTTGAGAAAATATATTAGGATGATCAATTACAATAATCCTTTATTATAAAGATGCCTTTAAATTTAGTCTAACATATAAAATGGATATATTGTTTGCAATCTTTAGTAGCTTATGTGTTTTTCATGTTATGATATTTAGTACTGACCCTGTTGATGGAAGTGCCCCACAGGGCTGTCGTGGTTGGTTGGCAATGGGGGAATCCCTTGTAGGGGTGTGACATGATGAACTGATTGATATGCAATCTTAGGATACAGGAGATGGACTGGAGGTGAGGATGGAGCAGGGAGATAGATCATTGAGGAGATTACTTCAGTAACCCAGGGGAAACACAATGTAAGCCTTCTTGGCTGTTGGTAGGAGGGCTTGTGAAGAGGGAATAGCTGAGAGAGGGAAAGTGGCAAGGAGTCTTTGGAAGAGGCCAGTAGGAGGACACATATGGTATTTGTAAGAGACAAATATTTTCAGTGGCATCCTGTCTCCTGAGGAATGTAAAAAGAACAAATTGGGGCAGTAATATGCTCTGTGTGGCAGCCAATATTCAGGTTACCCTGGGGAGAGACATGAAAAACCTCTTGTTTGCAAGGACTACAAGTCATTTCCATCTCCCTGGGCTGAGGGAAAGCCCCAGCTGTGTGATTTCTTAGCCAATTATGGAAACTTGCACAGCAAATGCAGTGCATTTAATGCAAGGCCACAAATCTGGAGCAGCTTTCTGCTTTGAAGATTTTCTTATTTCATCTGCCATTTGCTTTTTATGGTTCTCACTTAAGGGACGTCTGGGGTATCAAGGCAGCCTCTAAGGCACCTTCCTCCTACTCCTGCCTCCATCCTGCTCCTTGCATCTTGAAAGGCAAGTGCTAGACAAGTTGGTGGGTTCCCATCAGGGATTCACCACCAGGGCATTGAGTTGGCCTCAGAATAAGTGGGACTGGGTGAGGCAGTAGAAGCCCCATACTGGCCCTCTTAGTTGGCTACCAGCCAAGGTGCTTGAACTGAAATTTGGGGTCCCTTTTTGTAAAGAGAAGTGGACTGTAAAAAACTGGATAAATCATAAAAGACATTGAAAGTCTTAAAAAATTGGTTCCAAGGGCCTTCACTATTATTTTATTTCTCATTTTGCCAGTGATTATTTGGTCCTTTTACCTTGAACCATGAAGATAGTGACTCATGACTTTCCTGTCAGCTGTATGCACAGACTTGATTTTAGTTATAATTTACACAGATTATCTGACCTCTTGACTGTCTGTGGGATTGACCTCTAATGACTTCAGCTAGCATGAAACAGTTTGCCCTCCACACTGGGGAAAAAGGAGACCCTCTTCATTCTCCTACTTCCCTCCTTCCAAAATAACAATAATAATAAAATAAGTAACTTTCCAAAGTTACATTCAAGGAGACTGGTAAAGCAGAAAGGATCTTCATAACCAGGTCCTAGTGAGAATAGGAGTGTTGCTATCTATGACAGCTGTCCTGGGTGAGCATATCTGGACATAACCGTGGAGGGTGAAAAACATTCCCCCTCTAAAGATAAGTCTACATCCTAATTCCCAGCACTTGTAACTATTATTTTATTTGAAAAAAAAAATTTTTTAGTTTTTTAATAATAAATTTATTTTTTATTGGTGTTCAATTTGCCAACATACAGAATAACACCCAGTGCTCATCCCGTCAAGTTATTTTTTAGTTTTTATTTAAATTCTAGTTAGTTAACATATGTTAACTCTGTTAACATATTCTAATATTGGTTTCAGGAGTAGAATTTAGTGATTCATCTTTTACATACAGTACCCAGTGTTCGTCACAACAAGTGCCCTCTTTAATACCCATCACCCATTTAGCCCCTCTCCCACCCACTTCTCTCCTTCAGCAACCTGAAAAAAAAATTCTTTGCAGATGTGATTAAGTAGAGGGTCTTGAAATGAAGAGATCATTCTGGAATATCTGGGTGGCTCTAAATCCAGTCATGTGTCCTTCTAAGAATAAGGTAGAGAAAGATTTCATATACATGGAAGAGGAATCTTCTTTGTGATCACAGAGGCAGTAACTAGAGTAGGCCAAGGAATGCTGACACTCCAAAAGCTGGAAGAATGAAGGGAGGGATTCTCTTAGCCTCTGGAGGGTGTGGCCCTCCAGGGAGTGCAGCCCTGCTCCTTCAGGGAGTATGGCCCTGTTGACACTTGATTTTAGCTCAGCAAAACCAGTTTCAGACTTCTGGCCTCTAGAATTGTGAGAGAATAACTTTTGTTTTAAGCCACCAGGTTTGTGGTAATTGGCTACAGCTGCCACAGGAATCTAATTTACAAAGCTGTTTTTCTGCACACGGCTGTATTAAGGAGTCTAGTCGAACTATGGGAAGTGGAACACAGAAAATTTGGGGAGAGTGGAAGGTGCAGGAAGCATCTTCCCAATGCCCTAGTCTTCATAGAGTCTGAAAGTTGAAGTGAAAGCAACTTGAAGTCATCTAGTTAGTGTCTATCATTTTTTCTGTCTTCTTTCTAATAATTGAATATCTACTATGAATCAAACATTTTGTCAGGCACTGACTCTAAGAGTTCCTCTTTTTCAAAATACCTTCCATATAAATACAACCTTTCTCACTTGGTAATGACCTTGAATTTTTACCATGCGGATAGGCCTTTCTGATAAGAGAATATTAATTGATAAGGATAACTGAACTGGTAAGGAGACTGATATGCCTTCTTTTTCTTTCTCCATCAACCATAAGTGGCCAACTGGGGAATCTGGGTGGCTCAGTCAGTTGAGCAGCTGACTCTTGATTTCAGCTCAAGTCATGGTCTCTGGGTCCTGGGGTTGAGCCCCATATCAGATTCCATGCTCACTGTGGAGTCTGCTTGAGGACTCTCTCTTACCCTGTCCCTTTCCCCCACTCGTTCACTCTCTCTCAAACTGGCCAACTTTCCATAGTTCTGAAATTGAACCAAATCAATTAAAAATATTGATTGCCTAAGTCTTGAGCTGAAAACAATATCTTGGTAATAGAAGAACAGGAAGACACATGGCCTTGGGTAATGGGAAAATTCCAGATCAAAACAGAGTCAATGTGGGGCAGTGGTTAAGATCTGTTTGTTCTTATATATTTTCATTGAAAGCATATATCCACATTGGAACAATCTTTTATTTTATTGGTCACCATTTATTTTATTATTTATTTTTTTAATTTAAATCCAATTGGCCAACATAGAGTACATACTTAGTTCGAGTACAATAATTTATCAGTTGCATATAACACCAGTTCTTATCATATCACCTGCCCTCCTTATGCCCATCACTCAGTTGCCCCATCCCCCCACCCACTTCCTCTCCAGCAACCCTCAGTTTGTTTCCTAGAATTAAGAGTTTTTCATGGTTTTTCTCCCTCTCAAATGACTTGCCATTCAGTTTTTCCTCCCTTACCCTGGGATCCTCTGAAGTATTTTTTATTTCACATATGAGTGAAACCATATGATAATGGTCTTTCTCTGGTTAACTTATTTTGCTCAGCAGAATACCCTCCAGTTCTATCCATGTCGATGTAAATGGTAAGTATTCATCCTTTCTGATGGCTGAGTAATATTCCATTATATATATATACAATGGAACCACATCTTCTTTATCCATTCACCTGTTGATGAACATCTCTGCTCTTTCCACAGCTTGGCTACTATGGAGATTGCTGTTATGAACATTGGGATGCAGGTGCCCCTTTGATTCACTACCTTATGTCTTTGGGGTAAATACCTAGTAGTGCAACTGCTGGGTTGTAGGGTAGCTCTATTTTTTAACACATTGGTATGATCTAATTCAAGTCATTAAGGAACTATGCATCTTCAAAGGAAAGGAAGTAGGAAGGGGGAGAGCACAGGCATGAAGAAGTCCTTCATGTAATACACAAAACCGTTTGAATCTCTAAGAACATCTTCTGCCTAGCAGCAGGGGCCAGCAAAAAATTTCATTAGGTTTTGCTCATTGGGCTTCACTTAAAAGCAGAAAGGATGCAGCGGGGGAGATACATCTGTAAACATACCAAACCCACCAAAAGTCTTATTCATAGTTAGAAAGCCCAAGGCAATAGTTTGAAAGGGTCTCATTTGCACTGGGTAGTGCTTTTTACTCTCTGAATCTTAATTTTCCCATCAGCACAATGAAAGATTTGGATTAGAGAACTTGAATTCTCTGGCACTAGAGAATTTTAAATGTTAGACCTGAAAGGGGTGTTATAGATCACTTTGCCCATTCCAGCTATTTTACAGATCAGTAGAATAAAACCCAGATTGTAGAAAAGGTTTGCCCAAGCCACAGGCAAAGCACTGGTGAAGCTAGGATTAAAATCTAAAGTCTGGAGCTTGCTTCTGGTTCAAGTTCTCTTCATTATCCTATGGATTTTAATTAAGGGAATTATTCATGGATTGATTCATTGCTTATTCATGGATAGATTTCAGGGTTTCTGTAAACCCCCTGAATTTCTATGCCAAAATTTTGTGAATGTCTATACATATTTTTAAAAGAAAGAAAATCTTTAATGTGATCTCCAAAGATGACTAAAAACTTTTCAAAAAACCATCTACCAGTTAACTCCAGAAGGATTAATTGTGCTTCTGCTACATGTCAGGCTTTCTTTCAAAATGGAGCAATAGACAGCAGCCAGAAGTCCCTGCTCTCAAGGAGCTTATATTTTATAGGTGGGAGTGATAGACGATTCTCAAACAAAATGTATGTCATGTGGTGATATGTGTATAGGGAAAAATAAAGCAAGGATAGGAACAGGGAGTTCAGCACACCACTTATGCTTTACTTGAATTGAAATTAAATTTTCCCCATGAGTGCCAAAACTCCTTACCCTGACAATTGTGAGCATACCACAATGAAAGGGGCACAGTATGCTGTGTCATAGCTACTTTACTAGGAGTCAGCTAGAGGCAGAGGTAGTGTCCTCAAAAAGGTCCTGATTCTTCTCCTTTGGTCATTTTGAGTGATGCCTGTGCTAAGAAGGTGAATGAGTCCTTCTCCTGAGCCAGCTGAAGCTGATTACCAGATCATCACTCACAGGGTGCCACATGCTGTGGTGGAGACAGGGATGGTTTCTATGTCAGCATTATTTATGACTTAAGGTATCACTACATCTTGGGGAGGAAGGGGAGGCAGGGAAACAGCAACAGCTGTTGATGGAGATTCTATGGTTGGAGATGAATAAAGGGTAACCTTTGGTGATTTTTTAAAAAAATATTTTATTTATTTATTAATGAGAGACACACAGAGAGAGAGGCAGAGACATAGGTAGAGGGAGAAGCAGGCTCCATGCAGGAAGCCCAATGTGGGACTCGATCCCGGGACTCCGGGAATACACCCTGAGCCAAAGGCAGACCCTCAACTGCTGAGTCACCCAGGAGTCCCCCTTTTGGTGGTCTTTGTTGCTTTTTCAAGGATTTTGAGCTTGATTGTATCTTTACATGGTTCTTAGAGACATGGCCGGTATGGTTAATCCCACTTTAAAGATTTATCATCCAACACACAAAGGGCTGTGGGGTCATAAGGCAGGTTAGAAGCAGGGCAAAGGATTAAAGTCCAGATCCTCTTGTTTCCTTGCAAGAGTCCTTCCTCCTCCTCCCCTCACATCCTTGATTTCATCCCCGTCTCCTCTCTTTCCTGCATATAACATATTCAGTCCAGCAGCAAATCCTTCTTGGAAATATTTCTAGAACCTGACCTCTTTTCATCATCCCACGTGGCCACCCTAGACCAGCCCCCAATTAGCTCTCGCTTGGACTGCTGCAGTAAACCATTAATTGGCCTCCTTGCCACCACTCCTCCCCCCCACTCTTAGCAGCCAAGAGTGACTTTTTAAAATATAAATCAAATCAAGTTATGCTGTGCTTAAAACCTGCTAGTCATTTTCCATTTCTCAGAGTAAGAGCTAAACTTCCTTCAGCAGCCTCCAAGACCCTACATAAGCTCACCTCTTGTTCCCCTCTTCACCTAATTTCGCCCTTCTTGTCCCTTATATGTGATGTCTTTTGGTAATACTGGTCTCTGCTTTTCCTTGAATTTGGCAAGTACATTGCCATTTGGAGACATTGTGTTTGCTCTTCCCTGTATCTGGGAGCTCCCCCTGAGATATTTTCATGCTGTCTCCTTAATTTCTTTCAAGTCTCTGATCCTCTGTCTCCTCATGGAGATGTTTCTTGATCATTTGTGTAAAATAGCAACTTTGTCATTCCTTGACTTCTCATGTTGCTTCATGATGTTTATCAGTACCTGATGTTTTGTGGTCATTGTTCATTTAGTCATTGGCTCTCCCATTAGAATGTAACCTCCTTGAGGGTAGTGGCTTTGCCTTATTCACTCTTCAGTGTCAGGCATGCAGTGGTAGATATATTCATTTGTCAAATGAGTGGAAGAATGAAAACATCCTTCTACTCCAAGACTTTATTGAAGCTGTTCAGTGTTGGCTGTGATGATATCACAGGCCAGGGCTGCCATAATGAAATACCATATCCTGGGTGGTTTAAGCAACAGAAATATTTTCCTACATTTCTGAGGCTAGAAGTCCAAGGTCAAGGTGCCAGCATAGCTAGATTAGCTAGATTCTGGTGAGGCCAGACTTGTGGTGACCTCATTTAACCTTCCTTACCTCCTTAAAGGCCCTGCCTCCAAAACAGTCACATTCGTGGTTAGGATGTCAACATATAAATTTTGAGGGGTGGGATACAATTTAGTCTATAATAGAGGCTAGCATTTATTAATTACCCACTATGTGCCAGGTACTATGCAAGATACATGTTTTCTCATCTAATTATTATCCTTATTTTATAGACAAAGAAACTGAGGGTTACCAAAAAGGTTACCTAATTTCCCAGGGCACAAAGCTACTAAGTAAAGAAGTTGTGGCTTGAACCCAGATATAATTCTAAAGCCTGTTTTTGTGTTTTTGTTTTTGTTGTTGTTGTTTTCTTTCTTGTGTGTGTGTGTGTGTGTGTTTAATCTATAGTCTATAGATTTTCATTTCATATGGAGGACATAATAGGAATAGTTTCCTTGAAATGAATTTTAAGCTTTTCCATTCAAAACAAACATTTTCTTTTCAGAAATCTGATTTCTATCACCACAGTTTAGTTTTGCCTATTCTAGAATTTCCTATGGAGGGAATCTTACAATACGTAACTTTATGTCTGGCTGCTTTTGCTCACATGGTTTAAAGATTCATCATTATGTGTTTATCAGTAGTTTGTTTTGATTGCTTGTATAGCATGAATTAATCTCAGCTGGTCAACCATAGACTTCCCTCCAGCATTGCCCAGAATATTATATTAACCCTTGGCCAAAGCTAGGGAATATAATAGCTGGAGGTAAATCATGTTTTTTTTTAAATATATATGTGTGTATGTTTGTTTGTTTGTTTGTTTATTTATTTATTTATTTATTTATTTATTTATTGGAGTTCGATTTGCCAACATATAGTATAAGTGTATGTGGGTAGTTTTAGACAGGACGTACTAGCTGGTCAGTTTTGTATTATTTATTATAAATAATAATTAGATTGATGGCTTACAACTGGTTTTGGTGGTGCCTGTGAAGAGTTGAAAGTAGAGGTTGGACATGTGCCGACTAGATCACTGTAAGAAGCCCCTACCCCAAGCAGACGTTTGGCTTCCTGATTCCAAGGTTCTTTGCATGCATGTCAGTGGTGGTTTGAGGGCCAAAGACAACACAGGTCCTGAGCAACACAACACAGTCATGGAAAGATAAAGAAGTTTGTACCGCAGATAACCTATTATTACTGTATTACATCCTTTGCCCATATCAAAGTTGTTTCCTGATGATAAAGTGTTTTGAGTCTTTTGTATCCTTTTAACCATTAAATCACTTAAAGTAATTAACATGTTATTAACATAGCTGAGTAGCATTTCATTTTACTAAAATATATAATTTATTTATTAATGTACCTACTTCATCATTCCAGTTTTAGGCTATGGTACTATGGAAATTCTTGTACAAGTCATTTTGTGGATATATATTTTCATTTCTCTTGGGAAAATGCCTGTTAGTTTATGTTAGTTATCTATCATTGCATAGCAAATTACCATAAGCTTAGCATTTGAAACAATACACATTTTATTCTCTCACAGTTTTTGTGGATCAGAAATCTTTGTACTATTTAAATGGATCCTCTTCTTCACAGTCTTCAAGCTCTAATCAAGATGTTGACTAGGGCTGGTTTTCATCTGAAGGTTTGATTGAGAAAGAATCTAATTCCAAGCTCACGTGGTTGCTGGCAGGATTAAGTTCCTTGTAGGCTGTTGAACTGAGGGCCTCAGTTTCTATTAGGCTGTAGTCTGGAGGTCATCCTCTGTTCCTTGCCATATGGGTTTCTCCAAGATGTCAGCTTGGTTTATCAAAGTGTACAAGCTGGAAAGGCAACTAAGAGAGCCTGCTAGCTAGCTAGGACAACCTTTTGTAATCTAATTATGCAAGTGGCATTTCAATGTTGCTGCATTCTATTATTAGAAACAAGTTACTCAAGGGGAGGGGATTATACAAGGCCACGAATAGCAGGAAACAGAGATTATTTGGCACCATCTTAAAGGCTGCCTACTACAAGATTTGAATTTCTGGATCACAGAATGGGTGTATAAATAACTGCATACAGAACTGATAAGCTCCTTTCTACAGTAGTTGTATTTCTTGACATTCCCACCAGCAATGTATGAGAGTTCCAGTTGCCTTAACTCCTTTCCAATGCTTGGTATTATCAGACATTTATCTTTTAACCTAACTAGTGGTATAAAATTGTATCCCATTAGGAATTTAGTTTACATTTCTTTTATGGCTAATGACGTTGAGCATCTTTTAATTGTTTATTGGTCATTCATGTATCTCTTTTGTGACATGTCTAAATTGTTTCCTTTTTTTGTGGGGGGTGGTTTATCTTTATATTATTAATTTGTAAGGATTCTTTCTGTATTTTGGTTGTAAGTCCTTTGTCAAATAAATATATCACAAATATTGTCTCCCAATCTGTAGCCTGATTTTTATTTTTCTTAATGGTGTCCTTCAGAGGATTAAAATTATACAATGTATGTTTTTTGACTACAACAAGCTTAATTTAAAAACTATTAACTATATGATATCTGAAAATTCCTGAATATTTAGAAATTAAGCATGCCTCTAAATCACAAAAATAAGTTTTAAATATTTTGAAGTAAAAGAAAATGAAAACATAATACACAAAAATGTGTGAGATGCAATTAAAGTGGTATTTAAAGGTAGATTTGTAGTTTTAAATGCTTATATTAGAAAAGAAGAAAGGTTTAAATTAATGACCAAAAGTTCCCCCTTAAAAAGCTGTGGGGGAAAACAGCAAAGTAAATCCAAAGTAGGTAGATAGATTAAAATAATACATATAAGAACAGAAATCATCATAGTTCTTAAAAAGATAAAGAATAAAAGAAACTAACAAAGCCAAAAGCTACTTTTTTCTGAAAAGATAAACAAAACCAACACCTAACTAGAACAACTAAAGGGGAAAAGGCAATACAAACCACCTATAATTGATATGAACAAGGTCACTTGATGGGATGAGCATTGGGTGTTATACTATATGTTGGTAAATTGAAATTTTTTAAGATTGATTTTATTTATTTATTTATTTATTTATTTATTTATTTATTTATTTATTCATGAGAGACACACACACACACACAGAGGCAGAGATGCAGGCAGAGGGAGAAGCAGGCTCCCTACAGGGAGCCCAATGTGGGACTTGATCCCGGGACTCCAGGATCTCGACCTGAGCCAAAGACAGATGCTCAACCAGTGAGCCACTCAGGTGTCCCTGGCAAATTGAATTTAAATAAAAAAATAATTAAAGAAAGGAAAAGATCTTATCACCACAGATCTTGTAGACACTAAAAGGATAATAAAACTGTTATGAACAACTTTATGCCAGTAAACTTGACCACTAGAAAAAAATGAAAACTTTCTTGAAAAATAAAACTTCTTAAAATGAATACAAGAAGAAATAGAAAAAATAAAGAGCCCTACATCTATTTAAGTAGTTTAATTCATGATTAAACACCATTCCTCAAAGAAAACCTGGGTCCAGAGAGATTCACTGTTAAATGTGATCAAACATGCAAAGAAGAAATAATTTTATCTTACAAAAACTCTTTAATAAAATACAGTAGAATCCTTTCCAACTAATCTAATGAGGCCACATGCCACTTTTTACAGTTTTGATGTCTAATAATTTTCTTAATGTATCCTGAATATTTTGGACAGAAAGTTTTGGACAAATAGTTTTAGAGACTCTGTATTCTGTTATCTTCCTTCAAAGAGAATTGAGTTTTTATTTTAGTAGGGAGTTAAATTACTGCCAGAGCACTTTGACATTTTCAAGGCTTAATTTTTTTCTTTTTTTTAAAAAAATTTATTTATTTATTTGAGGGAAAGAAAGTGAGAGAGAGAATGAAAAGGGAGAGCAGCAGAGGGAGAGAGAGAAGCAGGCTCCCCAATGAGCAGGGAGCCTGATGCAGGACTAGATTCCAGGATGTTGGGATCATGAGTTGAGCCAAAGGCAGATTTCCAACCAACTGAGCCACCCAATTGTCCCAGCTTAATTTTATTCTTTGTCTGAGTGAGTCAGTTTGGGGTTTACCCTCAATTCTAGGGGGTGGTTTTCCCTCCTGAAATTTCAGTGGAGAATCTGAGATGGTTGCCAAGGCCCTATAACTTGATGAATTTGAATTCCAAACTTTGTCTCTCCTGTGGCAGGCAGCTACTGATATTTCTGTTCAGCTCTTTCAGTCTTCCAGCTGTTGTTTTCCTCTTTAGTTCCTTCATATCTTATCTCATGAACATGCAGTACAAGCAATAAAAAATTTGAAGATTGTCTATATACAGATTTGGGGGCTTCCTCCACTCTGATTTCTTCCTTTTCTAGATTTCCTCCTCAATTTCTAGACCCTCTGTCAACCTTAAACTCTTTCCTCCAACTCCTCAGGTCAACAAAACTGGAGCTTTCCCTTTGAACTCTATCTACCAAGAATCTTACCACTTAGACTGGAGAGTTTTCTCAGGGTGAAGTGCAAATAGTTGTGGCTGGCTCTCAACCATGGAAGATTCCTTCTTTCAAGGTTGAATCTCCCCCAGCTTCTTCTTGTCTTCATTTGTTTTCTAGAGTCTTCAAACAGTTGTTTTTACATTTTTTTCGAGAGTTTATAATTGTTATAGCTAGAGGTTAATCTCCTGAAGCCTACTTTACCATTATTAGAAGCCAGAAATCCTTGGCCATTATTTTTTATTTTTTTTTTTTACCAAATATTATGGCTGTAATAACATTATAGAATGTGTCATAATGTGGGAAGTGCTAATAAAAACAAGTATACATTTCTGTGACATTACAAAGTGGGGGAAGGATTAGCTCATCCCTGGGATAACTTAGAATGTTTCTCAGAGAAGATGGCCTTCAGAGAAAAACAAGACTGGGTCTTGAAAAATATACAGATATTCACCTACACATTCAGGAATCTGAAGAAAAGATATGTAGAGAAAAGCATATGATAGTGACATGAAAAATGTTTGGCAAGTAGCTTTGTGGCATAGAATGGAAGTTTGCCAAGGGCATTTAAATGACCCCAGTCTAAGCCCTTCTTTACAAATGAGGAAGTTGAACTTTATACAGCTAATTCATAAAAAAATAAGGACTCAAATCTCTGTCATTAGACTCCTAACCAAGATTTCTTCTGATTTTATCTTGTTATAGTATGTTTTGGACACTACATAGTGGTGTTACTGGTCCTGAGTATGGTATCCATAGTCCTCTGGTACCTGGCCCCATTTTATATAGCCAGCATATTCTCTATCCAAAGTGTTACCATCATCTGCACTTGGTGCTCATGTCTGCATGCTAATCTTTGCTTCTATTGTGTCTCCTACCTAAATAGTTTTGATTAGTATCTTCTTCCTGTCCATAAGTCTTTGTATCACCTATGGATCATCTAATCTCTGCCATGTATTGTTCTCAGCATTGTGATTACAAGCATGAAAACAATATAGTTCCTGTCTTGCAAAAATATGGTGGAAAAGGAAGAGGATGGACCAAGTAACTATCACCTGGCATGATAAGAACTTTGATTAGGAAAATAGTAAGGGGTATGGGAACACACAAGAAGGGGACCCCATTTATTTGGGATAGGGTATGTGTATCACAGAAAACTTACTGCAGGAAGTGATGTCCTTATCAAGGACCAATGGAACCAGAGATAGGAAGGGAGGAGGAAGTGCCATAGGTGGATGAAGAGGAGAGTGCATAGGATTTATCTGGGAAACTGAAAGATGATTAAATATGATTGAGACTTAGCTGGTAAAGGAAGACATTGGAGAGGTGAATAGGACCCAGCTTAGCAAGGGCCTTGTTTGGAATCTTAAGGTATTTGGATCTTATCTTGAGGATATGGAGAGGTATTAGAAGTTTTAACAGAAGTTTGACTCATATTTTTGTCTCATCACTCGGACAGTATGTAGGGTCGATGGAGGGAGAAAGAGCGGGATCTGGAAGGCCCGTGAAGGCACAATTATAGTGATTTAGACAAGAGAGGGTGGTGTGGATTCGATGGTGGCAGTGGAGATTTAAATGACATAATTGAGATATATTTTGGAGGAAAAATCTGAAAATTTTGAAAGTGAATTGGATATAGGTATTCAAGGAAAAAGAAAAGAGATTGGCTCCCAGTTTAATGACTTGAAAATCTGAGTAGATAGTGGTACCACTTAATGAGATGGGAAAGGCTAGGGAGGAAGTGGCTGGTGATGGATGGTGGGGTCATGAGTACTGCTTTGCAGTGATTGATATCAAATTGGGAGCTAAAGTTCAGAGCTGGGGATACAGTTTGAATGTTGTCATCTTATAATGGCTTTCAAAGTTCTAGGATTGTTTGAGATCACTCAGAGGTAAAAGAGGACTCATTGGCTGGGCTATCAACACTGATAGAATGAGTAGAGATGGAGACTTCCTCAAAGACAATAGGAGGAAACAGTCAGTTTCCCTCCTGCATATACAAGTGCACATTAATATTATAAAGGCCCTGATAAGATCTGTAGGGAGGGAGCATTTTATTTGTCTCATCCAGCCCTTTTAAAGCTTATTTCCTCATAGAACCCTCTTTAGCAAGAATTCCTAATCAATTTTCCTTGAAAATGCACCTATAGGTAG
The DNA here is from genome assembly GCF_053574225.1 of Canis aureus. Taxonomy (NCBI): domain Eukaryota; kingdom Metazoa; phylum Chordata; class Mammalia; order Carnivora; family Canidae; genus Canis; species Canis aureus. The sequence continues at coordinate 57,617,620 of NC_135614.1, forward strand.
TGATACCTACTAAGACATTGCATAATAGATCCTGCATGATAAGGATCATGATATTTAATCTAGCTGAGACAGACGAGAAATATCCCTCCAAGCCAGGCTTCTATAAAGAAAAAAAAAAATACATCATGTAATTGGGGAAGCTAGAATGAGTGGACAGAGGCTTATGGTTTAGGATTCTAGTTTCTTTGAACAGAGGTCTTTAATCATCAGAATATGGCATTCTGGTTTTCTTGACATGAACTCTGGGGAATCTAAGGCTGCCTGGATACAAGTCTTTAATTTTATTTAGAGGAATTGAACAGGTAAACTATTTTGTGCCAGGTCCTGTGCTTCAAGAGCAGATCAGTGTAGGAAGCAGGTTCTATCATGGTCCTCACTTCACAGATGAGCCATTTGAGATTAAAAATGGTTATATAAGTTGCACAAGTAGAGGAATTTGGATTCAAACTTAGGTCACCTGGGTCCACACCCATGCTGGGTAACACTCCGCTATACTGACCAGCGGGCACTGAGCCCTGAGACTTTTTCTGTGCTGACCTGCCTTCCTTTTGTATCTTTCTGATTTGACTTTTGAGGTGAGGGACTTGAAACCCTGGAGGAAACCAGTCTGATTTCCTTCATGAGGGGATTCCTGGGGCCCTTGACATTCCCCTCATAGGTGGCTGCTTGAAAGACAATTTTAGAAAACCATCTGAGGCTTTGACTTTGTAATAGTACCTCGAGGCAGTTCAGACCCTTCACCTGCAGGGCTTTACCATGGAAAATGCACTTAGCCCCACTGAACTTTTGGGATGATGACCAGTTGCTATGAAGGGCTGGGATGAGAGGTGGCTGCCCAGGGAGACAGCTGTGATCAAGCCAACTGCTTCCCACAGCCAGTCTTGCTTGGCTGTGGGCTTCAGCACATACTGTGCTTGCAGGCAGTGCTTTTTAGTCTCTGGAATGTTTTTTATGGTCTTTGAGCAATGTGACTGGCACTGGCAAGTGTTGCCATCTCTTTGACCTGGGGCCTGGGGTCCTGTGTTCCCCACTTCTCCTGTTCTCTGTGTGTGCTTGTTTAAATTTCCACATGTCTAGAGGCCTCCTTTTTTGGGCAATTTTCTAAAGTTCCTTTCATTGTGACTGGTGCTGATCTTTGTTCTCTGGACATTCCTTTGACTCTTAGATTTACCATCTATAACATGGGGGTGGGGTTGGGTTAGATGTCCTCAAAGGTTTTCAAAAATAGTAATAACATGGCCAAAATTTCCTGAGAGTTTACTATGTGCTAGAGCTTGTCCTTTTTTTGTTCATGATTTCATTAAATCCTCCCACCAGTCAGAAGGAGAAACTGAGACAGAGAGAGAGGTTGAAGTACCTTGCCAGAGAATACACAACCGGTGGGAAATGGTTAGAATTTGAATCTTAGTTGATGACAGAGCCTTCATAGTTGTGCTGTGCCTACAAGCGTGGTACAGTCCACTCAGAAGGTCTGGGTGGTCCCATTTCACAGGCTGGCCATGAAGGCCTACGAGGGGCATGTTCCCAGAGGTAGGCTGCTAAAAGGGAACTTTAGAGCAGAGCTTCTTACCCTAGGGTGCATGGACAGATGGGACAGCAAGTAGATTTCATGCAAGTCCCACAATCTTCTTCAAACTTTATTAGGAAGTGCATGTGTGTGTTTCTGTGCATGTGTGCCTTTTTCCTGGGATGGGGTTCATATTCCTTTGTCTGATTGTCAAAGGGGTCCATGGCCTCAAAACATAAGATGTGTGGTCATTCTTGACACTTGTGGGATCTTACTGAGAATCTGATCAAAGCTAAGGCTGCTCTCCCAGCAAAAAATAACAACAAAAAATCAAAACAAAAACCTTTGAGGTGATTAGGGATGACCATCTTAGCTTATAAAAAAGGAAGTGGAAGCTCAGAGAGGAAAATCATTTTCTCACAGAGTGATGATGGAGTAATAATAGATCTGCTGTTGGTAGCAACGGTGATTATGATGGCAGCAGTAGCAAAAACCAGCTACCAAGAACATAGAATGTTTAAGGCACAGCCCTAACCATGGTGCAGGGATTGTCTCCTTTCACCCTCATATCAACCCTATGAGTCAATCACACTTCATTTTATTTCTCAGCTTTACTTGAAGAATAATAAACAAAATTGTAAGATATTTCAAGTGTGCAATGAGAAGATTGGATGTACCCATACATTGTGAAAGGATCCCCACCCCCCAGTGAGTTAAATAATGCCTCCCTCACCTCACATCTTTATCTTTACTTTTTGTTTATTTATTGAGATTAGGTTTATTTATTGAGTTCTGCTCTTGTTTTTTTTTTTTTTTATTTAAAGAGATTTTATATACCTATTTGAGAGAGAGACAGAGTGCGTGAACAGGGGGAGGAGGAGGAGCAGAGGGAAAAACAGACTCCCCACTGAGCAGGGAGCCCAAGCCTTCTGGGATCTTCACCTGAGCGAAGGCAGATGCTTAACAGACTGAACCACCCAGGCACCCCTTAAGTTCTATTCTTGGCAATTTTTCATCTATAGTACAATGTTATCAGCCGTAGTCCATGTTTCACATTAGATCCTCAGACTATTCATCTTATAACTGAAAGTTTGTATTCTTTTGCCAACATGTCTCTCTTCCTAGCCCCCCACCCCAGCCTCTGGTAACCATTTTCTACTCTGTTTCTATGAGCTTTTCTTTTCTTTTTATTTCTTAGATTGCACATTTAAGTGATACCATGTAGCATTTGTCTTTCTCTAGCTGACTTACTCACTCTGCATAACACCTTCCAGATGTTGCAAATGACAGGATTTCCTTCTTTTTGTTTTTAAAGATATACTTATTCATTTTAGAACAAGAGAGCATGAGTAAGTGAGGGGAGGGACAGAGGGAGAGGAGAGAGAGAATCTTCAACAGACTCCTAGCTGAGTACAAAGCCAGCCACCGGGCTGGATTCCAGGGCCCTGAGATCATAACCTGGGCAGAAAACAAGAGCCTGCCACTTAGCTGACTACGTCACCTTTGTGCCCCAAGATTTCCTTCTTTTTAAAGGCTGAATAATATTCCATTATGTGTACACACACACACACACACACACACACACACACACACGAGCGTTTTTTCTATCCATTCATCCATCTGTGCACACTTAGGTTGTTTCCATATCTTGGTTTTTGTGAATATTGCTGCAATGAACATGGGAATTCAGGTATCTCTGAGATAATGACATCTTCTTCTTCTTTTTTTTTGGATATAAACCCAGAAGTGGGGTTGCTAGATCGATGATATTTGTATTTTTAATTTTTTGAGGAAGCTCCCTACTATTTTTCATAGTGGCTGTATCAGTTTACAGTCCAGAGTCCTACCAATAGCACACAGGGTTCCCTTTTCCTCACATTCTTGTTAACTTTATAGCTGAGGAAACCAAGGTCCTTTGAAGTTAAATAGCTTATCCAGATATCCCACAGCTAGGAAATGGCTGACATAATAATAGAGCACAAGTCTCTTCACTTCTGTCTCAGGACTCTTGTCATACCATACAAAAAACAGGAGGGAGCTGGGCCTTGCCTCCTGGAATCCTGGAACTTGCCCTCCATGACTTGCGTGCAAGTCAGCAGCATGGCCCTGTCAGTATCCCATGGTAGTCTGTGTCACTGAAGGCCTTGAAGGTGGCAGAAATGCCCTTACCTGGGAACTGGTTTCCAAGCCACTCCTTGCAGTGACACTGATGAAACACATTTCTTAACAAATAAGAATCTAATGGATTAGGTCTTATCTAATTATGCATTCTGCATTAATGCGGTGCCTCTCCCTGCCTGATGCTGCCGGCATAATTAAACTTAATGTACTTTTAATGATGTCTTTTTAACTCAAGCATTCACATGTGATTAGCATCAAATGGGGATGAGCTGTCCCAGGTCCAGGGGCTGTTCTTTACATTCCTACCCATTCTCCTCCCTACAACAGGTGTGAATGAATCATGGTCTTCAAGGTTTGAAAATGTTAGCTTGGGGGTAAGGATGCCTTGTAATGCCAGTCACTTTAATTTGAGTCAACAAAATGGCATCCTCTTTTAGTTTGGCTTAAATTCCAGTAAACACTGGGAATTATACTATATGCTGAACAAATTGAATTTAAATAAAATATATAAAAAAAGAAAACAAACAAAAACTCCAGTAAACATTACTGAAAGCAGTATGCATTGTAAATTTTGTTCTGTTTTGAACTCCATTTGTTGGCTAAAGAATGAGTAAAGAAACGATCAGGGAAACAACATGTGAAGAAAAGAGAATTATATTGGGAGTCAAGTTACCTGGTTCTAACAAGTAATACTCCCGTCTTTGAACCTTTTCTTTATCTGTAAAGTGGGAGGGTTAAACTAGATGACATTTAGGGTCTCTCTAGCTCTGAAGATGATTATTATTTAAATATGGTCCCCATGCTCCTCTTTCTTCCCTACCTGCAGTTCATCCTTCTTACCCCTCCACCTAGTAACTCTGAGCATGGGCTGCATTATTACCTTCATCATAAATTTTGCACCACAGTAGAAACTACTACTGTGTGTTATTTCCTGCATGCTAGGCATTTGTATTTGTTACCTCCCCTCATCTTCAACTGCCCCAAGAAGTTTGGTATTTTGTCAGTTTTACTGATCAGGGAAGTGTGACTTAGATGGAAAGATTTTTCCAGCTCAAACAGCTGGAAAATGGTGAAGATCAGTCAGTATTTATCCATAGTGCCCTGTCCCTTCTCAAAAGTTTGCTGCTGCCGACAAGAGAGGGTGGAAGTTGAGACAGACATTTACAGCACACATGATCCACCCCACATTAGTATTTCTAGTCTTGTTTTCCCTCTCATACTCCACTTCTTGCCCCTGCTGCCACCTGTCATTGCCAGCCCTTTCACCGCTCTCACGTGTATGTATCCTGATGCACAGCCCTGGTTTCTCACTCAGGCTTCTCACTCTGCCTGTCTCACCTCCTGCACTGTATCATCCCATCACAGCTTCTGGTGCCAGTGTAGGTCTCTCTGCGGCCAAATTCCTTTCCAAATTCCTCATGCTTTCTTCTCCTTGATGTTAGAGCACTTTATTTTTATCGCAAAAAAAAGAAAGGCATAATTGAATTATTCATATGTCACTATTACCTAACTTGATTATGAACTGCAGGAGATAAGAGTTGTTTATTATGCTTCTCTTCTTCCTCTCCTGCACCTGATGTATACAATTCTGTGCTTAACACATAGTTGGCTCTGATGCAAGGATGATATTCAAAATACTTAAAAACTGGCATGGCATGTGCACTGACCCAAGGGAATGGATTTTGGTTGTACTGTGTGTGTATGTGTAGTGTGGAGGCCCAGAAAATTAAGGCCATTCCACCTTAAGTTCAGCGTTAGCACAAGTACAGCCATCCCAGGCCCCTGTGAATAAGAGCTGAACTTTACCTTACTTCAGTTACAGGAAGAAAACAGCTTACAGCTTAACGTCCTAGAAAGCCCCATATTAGAATAAAAACAGAACCCAAGCCAGTGGCAGGAAGCTCCTATTAAAATAAGAACAGAGCTCAATGCCCTTGAAGGCCCCACATCAAAATGTAAACAGAACTTGAGGAATTGCTCCAGCCCTTCTGGAGGTCCCCTAGACCAGTCCTTAAAACTAAGCTGAAACCCACCTCGGGGTCCAAATCCCTGCTCTGCTGTGTTGGGTATACTTGGACCCAAGCTTGAGCTTGTAAATAAACCCTTGTGTGTTTGCATCGGTGTCAGCTCCTTGGGGGTTTCTCGGATTCGCGATCTTGGGCACAACAGTAGAATATCAACCCTGTCCTGATATATGTATGGGGAATTGAAACAGCCAATGGAAAAACTGCTACAGGGATTTCTTGTTAGTTTCCTTTCACCATACTGGCTTCAAAAGGATCTACTACACCCCCTGTTCCTTCTAGTCACACCTTCTCTGATCTCATCTTCACTTTACTTACCATGTACCTCAGACCTTCTGAATCACTCCAGCCTCAAGTTGGCTTGCCTTCTGGCACACATGGCTAGCATTGGCACACATGGCTGGCCCCTTCAAACTGGTCAGTTCTCTGCTCAGACATTATCTTTGAGAGGATCCCCCACCCATCTTACTAAAGATCTCTCCTATTCCCCTCTACCCAGTCTCTCATGCCTCCCTGATTAACTCTCAGAGCAACAACTACAATATTTTATTTATTGGCTTACTTCTTAATGTTCTATTCCTTATCAGAATGTGTGTTCCACACCAGTATGGATCTTTGCTGTCTTCATCAAAGCTATGACCCCCGCTGGGACACATTAAGTACTCAAGAAATTTAATTACTTATTTGTGGAATAAATAAACAAATGTGTGAATGAATGAATGAATGAATATGAAAGGAAATATCTTTCATTAGAAAATCATTTGAGCTAATATGCATGGCCCAGGCATTTTGCTAGGCACTGGGGCATATAGTGATGAACCAGAAAGCTCCCCTGGGAAGGCACTTTGGTTGTGAAGAAACCCTTCAAGTTACATGAGTAATGAGAGGTTTACATGGGTAATGAGAGGGTTTTTACAGGGACTCTAGCTTACTGTGGGAATTTTTTGGATCTAAGACTGGGCCTCCTAAATCAGCTTGTGCTTTCATGTTTATTCCATGTATGGCTCAGCATCCTTCTGTGAAACACACTCATTTTTCTCTCCACCAAGTGTAGCTCCTCTTCACCCTCTGTGCTATGCTAATTCCTCCACAAATTCAGTTTGCACTTGGTGTGGGCTTGTCCCAGCCCTGACTCAACCCTGATGCTATGACACTCATACTTGCAGCCTGAACCTCCATGACTACAGGGAACCACTCTGCTATGGGGGAGCTCCCACCATACTTTTAGGATCCCATAAAAGTGTATTTAATTTCTTTTAAAGATCTTGGATATTTATGACTCATGACCAGGTTTAATTTGTCTTACCTGATCAATGAAAAGTACCAGAGAAGGCATCTAACACAGTCATTACCACTTGTTCACTTTACAAATAACTCCCATGTTTAGGGGTACATATATATTAGGTACCATGCCACTAGTACTGGTTTTATCTCCACTTTACAGATAGGGAAACTGAGGATAAGTGAGGCTTCAAAATTTCAGTCTAGCCTCCTTCACTCTAGCTCTCTCAGTCTTAATCAGCAAACTTTTCTTCTTTCCTTTTTTTAGCTCTCCTCCACCACTGTCTTTTTGAAATGTTTTTCTTTCTTCTAGTTTTGACCTCTACAGATAAAAGCAATAAGAGGTTATTCAGCTGTTGAATAAATTCCTATAAACCAGTCAGCATCTTGTCACCAGGAAGGTTTAGAATTTCATTTTCCACCCAGATCAGCAGATACTGAATAGTTGAAGAAAGAAAAGTTTATTTGTTCCCTGGCTGTCATGTGGCCAATCCCACCAGACCCCTCTCAGCAGGTCAGCTACCCTATGGGCTACCGTCTATCACTGGGTAGCACAGGATTTTATCCCTTTCCTCGAAACCTCTGTGGCTGCTAGTATTTTAAGAAATGCATTTGTTAAGAAATATTTTTATAAGTCTCCACTAATTTTCAAGATAGTCAAATGTTATGGTGCAGCTATATAGACACATAATATGCAATATGTTTATTTATAAGCACATATGAAGAGGCCTGGAAAGATTCGCTCCAAAGTAGAAACAATGGTAGTGGTCTCTCCTGGAGAAGGGAGTGGGACTAGGGGAGCTCCAATCTTTGTGAGAAATATTTCAATGCAGTTTTCATTTTTTCCAATGGACAATTGCTTGTTTAATTAAAGAAATTAAACACCAAGACATATTATATTATGTAGAAAAGGATATGGTCTTGGATAAAATCCTATGGCCTCTCTGGTTTTCAGTTTTCTCATTTACAAAATGAGAAATTAAATGATCTCTAAGGACCCCTCCAAAGCACTAATAATCTCCAATTCTTTCCATTCTATCTTATAAAGTGTAGCCTGTGTTAGCCAGCAGATAACTAACAAGGGTAGGGGACCACTTTTTAAGTGCCTTTTTAAGAGTAAATAAAGTTACGGGCTCAATTTCTTCTGCTCTTAGAAGCTATGCAGCTTTGCATCTCGCTCATTCATTTCAGATACTTACTGAACACATACTGTGGGCCAGAGAGGATTCTAGGTGCAGAGGGAAGAGAGGTGGAAAAGAGTGAAGAGACCCAGAAACAGAAACAAGGCAGAAAGCAAGAAGATAAAACATACCATAGTCATCACAGGTTTGGATAATTGGTGTGAAAGGACTGGAGAGAGGGTGTCTAGAGGAATCTTTCTAAGGAGGAGACTTTTGAGTTGTTGCCTATTTGAGGGATGAGAATGAGCAGGTGGGCAAATGGTTACAGGGTGGGCATTCCAGGACGGGGGCAAGTGCAGAGGTCTGGAGGTGGGAAGGGCTTAGTGCCCTGGATGCTGGTGAGGCTGAAGCACAGTGGGCAAGGGGGGGATGAGTTGAATGAGGTCAGAGGAGTAGGCACAGGCTAGATCTTGCAAACTAATGATCCTTTGGTTCTAAAACTTAGCTTTTACTTGAAGAACAGTGGATGTCGGTGAAAGATTTTTGGCAGGAGAGTGATGTATTCTGAAAAGGCTGTCATTAGTGTGGATGGGGAGAAAGGGAAGGGGCTTACAATATATTTTGAAGTAGAACTGACTAGTCTTAGCAATGCAGTAGGTGAGGAGATGAGGGGGCAAAAGATGGGGAGAGGAAGGAAGGATGTTACAGAAGTAAGTGCCAACCCTAACCAGAGCCCTGCCTGGAAGCCATAGTCAAGGCTGAGGTTCAGATCATAATGTTCATTTCATTTGGGCACGGAATCTCTGCTCTGTTCTTAGAGTTGAGGAGAAGGGAGGTGTAAGGCATGGCCTTGACTTCAAGGAGCATACAGGCATTTTTAGGTTGTTGAGACATACACCCATAAGATGAAACTGTGCCATTAGAAGAAAAAAATGCTTGTAAATTCCTTGACACACTTCTTGTTGAGATAAGGTATCTGTGTCCCCTCCCCTTGACTCAGGATACACGTGTGACTGCTTTGACTCATAGAGGATGGTGGGAATGATGCCAGGGGAGGGCTATGAAAGGAAATGCCTTATTTGTAGCACTGAACTTCTGTGCCTACCAGGAACCACTGTGCTAAGGGGGAGCTCCCTAAGTGGCAAACCTAGTCTTCAAGTCATCCTAATGCAGAAGACAGATATGAGGCCAAATGAACCTCCAGATGATTTTTGTCCACCAACTATGAGTCACACTTAGCCTTTGAATCTTCCCACCTGAGGTCTCAGACATCATAGAGCATGCAAGAGCTGTCTCTGCTGTTCAAATTCCTGACCCACAGAATCTAGTTGTTTTAAGATACTAAAATTTGGTGCAGCAATAAAAACCAGAGTAGCCAAAGCCAATCTGAACTGCACACTGAGTGATTCCAACACTATGACATTCTGGAAAAGGCAAAACTATGGGAACAGTAACAAGGTCAGTGGTTGCCAGGGGTGGCAGGGGGAGGAATGAATAAGCAGAGCTCAGAGGAGTTTTAGGACAGATAAATCACTCTGTCACTGTAACGATGAATACATGCCATTCTACATTTGTCCAAAGTCTGAGAAGACACAACACCAACAGTGAACCCTAGGTAAACTTGGGACTCTGAGTGATAAAGATATGTCACTGTATGTTCAGCAATTGTAACAAGTGTATTGCTCTGCAGGAGGATGTTGATGGTGGAGAAGGCTACGCATGCCTGAGGCAGGGGGTGTATGGGAAATCTTTGTACCTTCTGTTTACTTTGGCTGTGGATCTAAAACTGCTTTTAAAAATTAATGTCTTAAAAAACAAAAAGAGAGTAGCAGTCTAAATTGGTAAATCTCTTGGAATATTTAGGAGATCTTCATTTGAGTCCTGGCTTTAGCACAAAATCACTCATTTTGGGTTTTGATTCTTTTTTTTTTTTAATTTATTCATTCATGAGAGACAGAGAGAGAGAGAGAGGCAGAGACACAGGCAGAGGGAGAAGCAGGCTCCATGCAGGGAGGCCGACATGGACTCCATCCCAGGTCTCCAGGATCATGCCCTGGGCCAAAGGCGGCGCTAAACCGCTAAGCCACCCGGGCTGCCCTTGGGTTTTGATTCTAAGCACAAATATTTACACCATTTGGAGACTTGATGCTGACTTCCTTGATGCCAGTCTGAGTGGACCAGGAGGAGAGAGAACGATTTCAGCACCTCCAACCCCAATAACCAAAGACCTGGTGGCCTCCATGGGAACACTTAGTCTTATGCAGAACCAGCCTATGCAATCAGTTCAAACTGCTTGGATGGTCACAGGGCGGCAGATTTCCTACCTTCCTTTCTTATCCTAATTTCTGTGATCTCCCTCAAGGATCTTGGGACTTGGAAACAAATGCCAGGGAAGGCTATAAGTGTTCTAGACTACCTGCCCCCTACTTGCTCTGTGACATTGGATGAGTCCTGTTCCTTCTGTGGGACTCAGTTCCTTATTTGTGATAGGAATTTAGACAAAATAAGAGTTAAGTAATGTTTTTATTTATTTATTTTTTGCATGAGAGCCAAATTGAGGGAAAATAAAATTATGAAGTTTGGGCAAACATTTCTTCTTCCCTAAGTCAAAATGAAAATGACTTTTTGAAAGCTGAAATCCACACTGAAGCTGCTTAACTCCTCCTTTGTTATCATAACTAACAGGTCTAGAGTGGGCCTGGCATTGTGCTAAGTGCTTTACATGCTTGAGGTCATTTAGTCAGCCTTCTGTGGTAGGCATGATTGTCCCCATTTTATAGATGAGAGGGCAGAGGCTCAGGGAAGTTAATTGCCCAATGTTATTCAACTACAGGATTTGAACACAAGCCATAATATCCCCCCTCCTAGCTACTGTGCTGCCTGCCTTCAGCTCATCCCAAACATGAAGACCCCTTCCAGAGTTTGTGTTTTGTGATTTTGTGATTTTGTGGGGCTCTCTTTAGAACTGACTCATTCAGTGGCCCTGGAGAAGAGCTAGGACTAATTCGTACTTTTACTGATGACCAACTCCTACTTCTATAAGAAAACACGAGCCAAATGCAGATGTGGGGCTTCCTTAGCACTATGTCCGGGCTGAACTCCAGCCACTGAGAATGATGACAGAGACACCCCATGACCACCTACTCCCCCCCTGCCCATTTCCCAGACCACTTCCTACTTGGGGACAGAACCCTTTCTCAAACTTCTCAACTCCTAATGAATGAAAAGAACAGAACCATGGCTTCTGAAGTCCTCTAGCCTTATGGTTAAATGGTTAGGCTCTGGGGTCCCACAGACTCAGACCACAATTTTGACTCTGCCCTGTAAGTAACTTGCCCAAGATTGAAAATTGTATTTTCTCTTGTCCTCAGTCTCATTTATAATAGGATAATCACAATCTCTTTCTAGCACTGGTTGTTAGGAGGATTAAATGTATAGTAATGCAAAAAGTTTAACATTGTGTTAATTAAATACGAGCTTCTATCTTCTTTCTCATCTTGAAGTTATGTAAATTGGTGATATTGAACTAACTGGAGCTACATTTTTGGGGTAAAGTGAGAAGTTGAGGTATGACTAGAATGCAGACTATGGGAGTAATAGTAACACTAACGCTCTCTTACAGTGAGAGAGTATAGTACATTGCAGTTTACAAAATGCACACACACATATGTATACACATACAGCCTTAGCTAATCCTTGACATGACCCTGGAGAGTGAGGAAACCATATGACATGATGTATTATTGAGACCCTGGAGATGTTTATCTTGAGGCATACAAGATAGCAGAAGGTGAGAATTACCTTCAGATTTCTGGGAAGAGGAAGGATAGTTGAGAGGGTAAACCAAGAACTTAGAAGGGCAAACCTAGAAACATGTATTGCAATTTTAAAGTCAGAGTGGGCTAAGTGCAGACACAGCTACCTGGAGCAGGTGTGAGTATCCATGTTCCTGGAAGTATGCAAGCAAGAGGCATGTCTCAGTGCCCATCCCACCCAGCCCTCTAGTTGTCTTAATTGTGAAAATCCAGGATTTTGTGAAATTGCACATGATTAACTCAACAGGTAGAAAATGATAATCCTGAGTCCTGGATGCCTCCGATCTCTCTTCACCTTGCCCTCCCTGGCATAGACAAGACCACACCTGCTTAATAAGATTAGAACAGCAGGAATGTCACTTCTGTGGGGCTAGGGTCAGTGAATCTGCTCTGTCTGTGGTCTTCTGACTTAAATTCCATATATGCTTCTTGCCACTGTTGCTCCTGCTGTGCTGGACTGGAGACAGGTGGGCAGAGGTGGCTCATTATGCTGAAGCCAGAGGCAGGGGGTGAGGGGAAGTGTGGGCTCCAACAGAATGCCATCCAGTGGGAAAGGAGCAAGTGGTGGGACAGAGGAGAAAGAGTAAATGCAGTCATACCTGCAGGTAGGCTGATTGCATTCTGTGAGGGTGGGGACTGCCAAGTAAAAAGGAAATGGCACTGTTGACACCTGTCTCAGGAGTTCTGCAGGAAGATGAGCCTCTGCAGATTTGACTATTTAAGGAGTCTTGGTTTTCTGTGCCAAGAAGACAGGCAAAGCTGCACGTAGAGAATATGAAAGCACAATTCTTTTGAGACATAGTCCTTGAATTGAGTCATCCATTATTAATTCATTAATTTATTGAGTACTGAACACATGCTAGGTTTTTGGTGAGAGTAGAGTAGGATTTCTGGGGCTGTGGTTAGAAGTTCTTGATTGGGCATAAATAAAATAAATCTCTCTGAGCCTCTGTTTTCTTATCTGTAAAATGGGGCAGCTGTGGAAGGAGCCTCGGTGTCCGTCGAAAGATGAATGGATAAAAAAGATGTGGTTTATGTATACAATGGAATATTACTCAGCCATTAGAAATGATGAATACCCACCATTTGATTCGACGTGGATGGAACTGGAGGGTATTATGTTGGGTGAAGTAAGTCAATCAGAGAAGGACAATCATCACATGATTTCACTCATACAGGGAATATAAAAAAAGTGAAAGGATTAAAGGGGAAAGGAGAGAAAATGAGTGGGAAACATCAGTGAGGATGACAGAACACAAAAGACTCTTAACTCTGGGAAATGAACAAGGGGTAGTGGAAAGGGAGGTGGGTGGGGGTTTGGGGTGACTGGGTGATGGGCACTGAGGGGGGCACTTGATGGGATGAGCACTGGGTGTTATAGTATATGTTGGCAAATCGAACTCCAATAAAAAAAATACAAAAAAATGGGGCTACTAATGCCCACCCTGTGCCCCTTATAGGATTATTGTAAAGCTAGAATGAGGCCATATATGTGGAAAACATTTTTCCAACTTGCCCTGTAACAACACTTTCTTTAGTGAGATAGGAGAAAAAAAGAGTGTGATAAGTAACTGATTTTCATTGTAAATCCAAATTTGTGATAAACAGATCAGAAGGTAGTTTACAAGGTCATGATTCTGGGTTCTTTTTTTTTTTTTAGATTTTGTTTATTTATTCAAGAGAGCGAGCAAGCACGTGCACAAGCAGGGAGAGCAGCAGGGAAAGGGAGAAGCAGGCTCTCCACTGAGCAGGGAGCCTGATGTGGGGCTTGATCCCAGGACCCTGACATCATGACTTGAGCTGAAGGCAGATGCTTAACCCACTGAGCCACTCGTGCAGTCCAATGATTCTAGATTCTTAATGAAGATTCAGCATTTATCTTTCTGCCAGGCTAGGATACATGGGGGTTTGGAGACAGACAATCCTGAACTGCAAGCCTGGGTCTACCAATTGGCAGTTCTGTGACACAGGACAAATTGTTTAACCTCTCTGAGTGGCACAGGGACAAAGATAATGCCTGCCTTTCAGATAATTTTTATAAGCATTAAGACAGGGAGTATATATAATGTCATCAGGTATAGGAAATGGCTTATAGAAAGCTATATATACCTGACTGAGAGCTCTTAGTGTCATAAATATGTATATATATATATGACACTATACACACACACACACACATATATATGATATTCTTTAATTATTAATTATTTTTTAAATCACTATGTAGAATAGAGTACTGGCTATTAGGGATAATGGCATAATTGTCTCTATCTGAGTGTCCCACATAAGAAAGCAAAAAGCTCTCGATTAACACCCTAGAAAGCTTTCATTGCAATTACAAAGAGGGCTCTCCATGAGGCATTCTGGTGAGCAGAATTTTCTGCATCTCCCTAAATTTCTAGTGATGGCACCAAAAACATCGATCCTGTCAGACCACCATTTAGCATGGCTCTACCTGCAAAACAATTATTACATTTATTTATTAAATTTCCTTCTTTTCCACTCTTTAATTTGTAGAGCCGTCCCTTGGCCAATTACATCCTCAAGTTAGCTGGTACATGCTTTTACTTTTTCTCTTCACATAAGGGATATCACAGGACCAGCAACTGTCTGGGGTTCTCATTTGAAGTGCAGAGATCATGAGTCAAGAAGCTAATATTTCAGCCCCAGCTCGTACACTCTTGCTTATGTGACTTTAGGTGAGTCTCTAGATCTTCCTAAGCCTCAGTTTTAATTTATAAAATGGGAGTAATAGTCTCTACTCTGTCCACCCACCATTCATTGCTATGAATCAAGACAGGCAGTAGTTATGAAAGAGCTTTGTGGTTACAGAATTCTGTGGCATGGTGAAGGATTATTATTTCAGAGCTATCATCACTCTAAGTAAAGGCATCAAATACAGTGAGTGGAATTTTGTGTATGAGCCAATGGGGTGGGAATAGATTTTTCAGGGACTTCAGAAAGTACTCAACTGCTGCTTGACCTTGCTGGCTTATGTGTCAGTATGGTTTGCTTCTACCGTTTTTCTCTTTGTGTATTCTCATTTATCCATGCTGCCTCCCTCATGTCTTCATGGGATTTATGCATTTCTTGTTTTTCTTTCCATCAGAGGCACTGCATTTAATGCAAAGTTGCTAGCTAACTGTAGGTGTCCAGTCTCTGCTACAGAAAATAAGTAAACACGAACAATAAAGCTCTCCTTCTCCCTGCAAAGGTTTAGGGTGTATGTGTGGAGGGAGGGAGGAAGGATGAAAGAGGAGAAGGAGGAGAGAGGAGGAGGGAGGGGAGGGGAGCAGAGAGAGGGAGAGAGAGAGAGATCCTCTGATAATATACTCCTTTTCAAAGGATGAAGAAAATAAAATTTTATGTGCAGAGAGGAACCCCTTTGAGACCTTACTTACTGCCTCTTTAACACCAAATCGTTTTTCAGAGAACTCTCAGGTATGTGTGAGTTAACAGTCTCAGCATCCCTCAGAAGGCAGGTCAGTAGGAAAATATTCTTCCCCTGACAACAGAGGGGAAAATGGAAGCTGACAGGAGTCAGAATGGTGACATTGGTGCCTCAGTACTTGCAGATGGGTTTGGACAGGAAACATCTGAATTAAGTCATACCAGTTTGAAACCAGTTGCTAGTCATAGACACTGCTGAGTAGAGCTCAATTAGTGGCTTTTTCCTAGTTATTATCCAGTTTCTAGCTAGTCACTGATGGATGAATCCGGATTGGTAGGTAGAGATGGAATTAACTCAAAGTAGCTTAGACAGAAGAGGCAAGTGATCATTCTCACCCCCGGGTCATCTGAGTACAGGTTGGTCTCTGGAACTGGTCTAGACACTTGATGACATCAGGGCTTCTGCATCTTGCATCTTGGCTTGGGTAAGTTGGCTTTGTTCTCTCCTACTGCAAAAAATCTTTACCTACACGAGTCTGAAGATAGCCCTTGGATAATTTTAGCTTGGATTCAAAATGCAAAGGTCTCCTCATTTGAACTTCAGATTTAAAAAATCTCAAGGAATGATTCTAATTGTCCTGATTTGGGTCATAAGATCATCTAGTCCAATCACTGTGGCCAGGGCAGAAAGGGACTATACTTGCCTGGGCCAGGGGTGTGTGGAAGAGCAGGGTGCTGAGGTTGGCAGCACAATGAGTACCACTTAATTCCATGGTAGTAGGAGCAGCTTCCCAAAGTAAGGGATGCCAACTGTTACAACCCAAAGATGTCTACTGCCAGGACTGCACTGGTTTCCTTCTAATGGTTTTCCAATAGCTGAGAAATTAGTTTTTATATCATTGCTAAATGGTTTCTAAGCAGTTCATTAAGCAGATTACTCAATCAAATGAAATTAACAGCTGCTTTTTATTTTTTTCCTCCCTGCATGAGCTCATTTCTAAAGACAGGTCTTCTAGGTCACAATACACTTTTACTGAAGGAAAAACCAAAATGATTTTTTTTTTCCTGATCATGATTTCATGGCAAGATGAAGAAAAGGATAATGAGCAATTTTATCTGTCTAAGAGATCTAGGTAATGAAGTTTTTTGTAAAGTGTGTTTTCCTTCTGGAATTGTTTAGATAACTGCTTAATCTTCTACTTTAAACTCCATGTTTAAAGAGGCCAGAGGCCTTTCTGCTGAATCAATAGTTTCTGCTGTCTCTTTGTGACTAACTTCTTAGGTAGACACATTAAAGTGAGGGTTTCCTAATTGTAGAATTGTGGCATTTGCCTTTAGGAACCTTTAATTTTGCATTCTGAATTCTTTGCTTACCTCCCTGTGTCTCTACCCTGTTTTTCAAGTGCCTATTTACTATTCCTATCAAAAGTTAGTGTCAAGAAAACACCTGTTAACCAGGTTAAACACCTTTAACCTAGTTTGATTTTGCCAGGTGTTCTTGTCTACCAAGAACATTTCTAAAGAAACTTAGTTTTTTTTTTTTTTTTTTTTTTGAAATAAATGGCTTTGTCCTGGATAAAAATTTGGATGACATAAAATTTTATCACTATTCTGAAGTCCCACCATCTAGGCATTTGCCTACTTTAGATTTGAGACTAGTCCTGGTAATAATTTTCAATTGTCTCAGTGCAAAGGAAGCCTTTTCAGATCACGGTTCAGTTTATTCAGGTACACTTAACTAGCTCTCTAGAGTCAGATGAAAATCCAAACATTGAACTTTAGGGTTGTATGAGTATAAGATCTCTTTGCTACTTGCAAAGTACCCTGGATTCTGAGCCAGGAGGGCTAGGTTCTAGCTGGTCTTGTTTACTCTGGGCAAGTCAGTAACTCTCTAGGGCCTCAAGATCACTTATTTGTAGAATATACAAATGTTGGATGAATATACAGGTGTTGGATAAAATAATGATTAGATGATTTATAAGGTTCCTACCATATGAACTTTTCTGAGTCTCTTTCATTCAGATAAAACATCTATCCATTAGAAGTGCAACTATCTCTTCCCAAGAATATGTGAGCATGAAATCAGACAATGTAAAATGCCCACAGAGCAGATGTCAAACAAATGGTAATGTAATGCTGATCATCATTAATGCTTATATCACATAGTTCCTGTAACTTGGTATTTATGGAATGATGTTGTGTGCTGTTTTCTTTGTTGGTAGTAGCAGCCTTACTGTGGCAATAGTCCAAATGTAGATACATACATATTTAGAATCCTTACATCTAAGGATCCCCTGCCACATGATACATATAAGATACTATTATCAACGTTTCCCATGGGCCAAAAAACCTACAATCCTTCAAGGATTGATGAGAATGTTTTACTACAGCTGGGATGGTGAATATGTTGCAAAGCACCTGTCCTTCATTTTGTGTTTATGACTTGATTTATAAACTTATCTTGGTTCCTTTGATTGGCTAGGGACTGGGCCCAGAAATGCCTGCATCACAGTGTCTTTGGTGGTATGACACCGATTGGTGCCCTGAAAGTCACTGGCTCTTTCCCTGGTGAATTGCTGCATAGTCAGGCAAGTACCATTCACAGGTGGCTGGCCTATCCCCTTTTGGTAATGTCCTCCTGGGATTTTTTTTTTTTTTTTGAAATTTTCATGCACTCAAATGGCTTCCTATGATCTGTTATGAGAATTCCTGTGTTGTAGGAATTACACAAATTCTAGGTGGCTAAAGTTCTACTTCTACCTCCAAGCCTCAGTTTGCTCAGGAATAAAATTGGGATGGTCTCTCAGCCTCACAAGCTTCCTGCCATGATGAGTACATGAAAGGATTGGTGTAAAGCGCCTAGCACAGTGCCTGGCACAGAGGAGGTGCCTAAATATATGTTTCTTGCTAAACTTGTATCAATAGAAGATACCTGAATGGATTTCTTCCTCAGCCCCCAAAACTTCAATTCCCTATTTCATGATGAATTAAACAATTACTCCCCAAGCCCAGTCCAGCCTTCTCTGTCATTACTTGCCTGGCCATGTGGCGCCAGCTACACTGGCTATTTGCTCCTTCCCCAAAAGATCCTGCCTCTTCCTGCCCTCATGCTCTGGCTTGTTTTGTCCTCACTTCTTTGAATTCCTTCTTTTCTGTCTCTGACTGTGTAATGCCTACAAAGGCGACATAAGAATGTCATCACCTCCTTCCCTTATTTCCCCAGATAGAAAAGATCTCTGCCTCCTTTGGGCACTAAATGGCATATCAGTCCTCTCATTCATCAAGTCATTCAACAAGTATCAGTTGAGGATCTATTATATACCAGGCTTTGTGCTGAGGCAACAGGAACACTGTCTTTGAGTGCATATTTTAGATGGGGAGAGGTAGACTATCAGCAAGTAAACAAGATATTATTAGGTGGTGATGAGTAATGTGGGCCTGAGTGATGTCAGAGCTAGTCTGCATAGGGCGGAGAGGGAAGGATGTTCTGGGGGAGACAACATTTTTAGTAAGACATGGATGAGGAGCTAGCCTTGCAAGGATCTAAGTGAGGAGGGTTTCAAGTTGAGCAAACAGCAGGTGCAGGGGCCTTGAGATGGAGCTAAGCATGACATGTCTGAGGAACAGGACAGAAGTTAGGTGGCTGGAAAATAGTGATCAAAGGGGGAAGCTAATGTCGTCTCTACAACATCCCCTTTTATTTTTTTTTATTTTTTTATTTTTTCAACATCCCCCTTTTAAAAGGCTGGGCACAAGGTGGTAAGTGGCATGTAAAGACTGGACCTAGGCACTTTGACTTTTTCCATCCACACTTCACCTTATGTTATACTTAATGGTCCTTATGAACTTTATTTTTTCTTCCTGTCAATACTCTATGACACAGGGCTATCATTTATTTGACTCCTTATTCCCCATGACATCTACCTGTGGACATGGGCACTCATTACCTATGCTTGTTGGAAAAAAGAGTGTGTATTCTGGGATTTGAGATGAAGTTTATTCAGGTTTTTGAGGGGAGGTGGGTAAGGCTCACCTGGAGGTTTCTCAACTGATCCTAGCTGCAGAGCCACTTGCAAAAAGACTGGGTAGAGTATAAGTCACTTCTGTAGGCAGAGCCCCTGCTACGTCCTGGGCCACAGCTGTTAGCTCTGGCTGCCTGATTGAATTTCCCTCCTTGGCTTCTCTCTGTTGTGTAGATTTATGCTGTGGGCTAAACTCTTCTGACCTCAGTTCATTTTCCTAAACTCAGTTCCTCTCTTGACTAAATTCCTGTAACTTCCATTTTTCCTGGTTTAGGATCCTTTGCCCTTTTACTATTCAGCCTTGTTCTGCCATCATCCATATTACTCCATAGGCTATCACAATGCTGTAATTATATAAGACAGGGTATCTCAACCTTGGCACCATTGACATTTTGTGTGGGATAATTCCTTGTGAGAGGCTGCCCTGTGTGTGGTAGGAATTTAGCAGCATCCCTTGGCGTTTACTTACTAAATGCCAGTAACACCTCTACCCCTAGCTGTGGCAACAAAAAACATGTCTGGACTGTGCCAAATGTCCCAGGAGACACAAAATCTGCTCTGATTGAGAATCACTGACATAAGGCTACAACTAAGAGGGAACTTAGAGATCAATTAGATGGTCTCTCTCATTTCACAAATGAGGTCACTGAGGCCCAGAGTAGGAGATATGTTGCCAAGGTCATAGCACAAATTGGCAGTGATGTAGGCAAAAGGCTTCCTATATTTTTTTTTTTTCAATCTCAGTCTAGTGCTTTTTGTTGGTGTGGTGAAATATTAGGAGGCAATCCAGTTAAGTGAAAAGGTAGCGACTTTGGAGAGACAGAGTGGAATTGGAATCTAGGTCAAGTCATTGATTGGCTGCATGATCTTGGGTTCTGGACCTCTCTGAGTTTTCATTTGCTCTTAGGCAAAAGGGCAGTGACAAATCTCCACCTCACAGGATTATTTTGAGGACTAAATGAAATGTTTGTCCTAGCATCTTACCTGGTATGCATAGTGCTGAGCAAATGCTGATTCTCTCCTCCCTTATAGTGATATAAAAATGGCAAGCACAGTATTGAGGGGAAGTTAGAGTTGTCCCAGTAGGATTCAGAGTGCCCACGGAAGATGAAGCTGGTAGGCAGTGCTTTCCAGTGGACTGTGTTAAAAATGCAGGTAGTGGGATTGGTGTTTATAATGGAAATAGCCAAGTAGTTTTCCAGTTTGGAAAATAACTGGCTGTGTTGAAAGCTGACTCATTTGACAAAGTTTTCCACCGCCCCCCCGCCCCCCCCACACCCCATGCCCTTTCCTGAGGAGGTATCTTTGATAATTGTATCTTATCTCTTACATCCTGTATCTCTCTTCTCCCAGCAGAATGTTATGGCAGACATACCTAAGGGGTAAAGGAGTGTTTAGAGCCCAAATGAAGGACTGTGTCTTTTCCTCCTCTTTTATTAGATGATTATAATGGCATTTTCTCTTGGGACCATGGAGAATTGACTCCATCAGGTAACCTGGGTTCAGGTGTTAGTCTGGGCACTGACAACCCTAATATAGTTCTTGGTAATTTTCAAAGAAGTTTTCATGTGTATTTTCTCAGATCCTCAGGCTGACACAATTGTTGTGGTTCTTAATCCTGGCTACACATTATAATCACCTAAGAGTTCAAAACAAAACCAAACAACACCAATGTACTGACAGCTATGCCTGAGTTTAGACAAACCATATTTGGACATGAGTCTTGAGAATTGTGATTTTGTTTAAAATTCACTAGGCAATTCCAATGTGCCATTAGGGTCTAGTATCACTGCTTATTTTGACACCAGATATCCCATTTCTTTGAAGAGTTAATTTTCTTGTCCAAGGTTGTAAAGAAAGAAGAAAGGTATTATGAATCCTAATCTAAGCCTTTCCACTATAGCATATTGCCTCTCTACTCATGATGTGATCTGGAAACTTCAAGAAACAAAACATTTTGAAAATTACAAAGCACTGTAATAAGGTTAATTTTTTAGTGGCCAGACTACTACCAGAACACAGATTACCTGATGGCAGTCAAATGTTCATGGTCCCAAGGGAGAAAATGCCATTGTATTTATCTGATAAAAAAGAAGGTAGCATCTTATTCAAAACCTCAGTTTTCTTATCTGTAAAGTGGGATAGGAATATACTGCCTAGACAATCTTTCCTTGAAAGAACATTAGCATTTGGTAAGGAAGGGGTTTGCCATTTTGTCTCTTAATGAAGATAAGTTGAGTTTTGACATTTCAGTGAAAGTTATCCTCAATTCTGTAGGGTGTTGCTGACGTTTTCTTGGTATATATTAGGGTGTTATTGACCAGATAACCTGAATATGGCTATAAAAGATGCAAGATAAAGTAAGGAAAATTAGTGGATATGTGTCAACTTTCATACATGTGGCATCTCCTTGACAAGGGTTTGTTCCAACCTCCAGGAGCTATCTAATACACTCTGGGGGATACTTTGACCATTAGGAAGTCCTTTCTGTAGCTGAGCCTAAGTCCATTGCCTTGTATCTCCCAGGAAGCATCTTGGTCTTGGCCACAGAGAAAGCTAACTCCACTTTCCCCAGGACAACCCTGAAGATCCTTCTCCAGGATGAATCAACTATTCTGCAGGGGACATTCTTGTCAGTCTCCTTTCCAACATGCTTGCTGCTTCCTATCCTAGATCTGTTTTAGAGGAGCTATAAGTAACTCTTTCTCCTCTTTTCCCTTTTTGCAGTCCTGTCTGGATTAGTGATCTTTCATACCCCAGAAAGATATTTTGGCTTTCCCAAAGGTGTGGCATGTGTAGCCTTAACCTTTTTTATTTTATTTTATTTTTCAGTTACTTTCACATTACAGGAAGGTAGAGAATTGATTGCCTCTTATTTTCCTGGTCATGATGCATTTCCTGGTTAGCAGTGAGATGGGTAACATAAAGGCTTTGGATTCAGGCAGACCCAGTTCAAGTCCTGCCTCTGTCATTTCCAAGAGTATGAACAAGTTATGTCATCTTTTTAAAGTCTGAATTTCTCCTCCATAACGCCCTATCTTAGAGGGCCACTGTCATGATCTAGAAGGTATAAGGTGCGTTTAACATAGTAAGTGGTCAATACATGGTAACCTGTGCTCTTAAAGCCATTATGATCATTATCCTAACTATTTGAAAGTAAGGTGACAGAGATGAGTTTTCTCCATCTGTCAACTACTGTTAAAGTGTTTCTTCATTCAGAGGCACCTTAGGTGTTAGAGGTGACTGCAGGTGGGTCCAAACACCTGGAGCTGGTGGCTGGAGCTTCACACAAATCTACTACCTTCTTCCTCTTCCCTCAACCCTTTACCATAGAGATGGTAGTTACTCCCTGAAATGCCACAATTAGAACTTTGTTCATTTATTTTAGGCCTCTGACTTCTGTTAATCTGCAAAATTTCTTGGGAAAGAAAACACTTGAAATTGTTCTTAATTATCAGTATCTAAATGTCAATAAACGTTAGGTCCTTTATAGAAAGCCCATCTTGATGGAGTGAAAGAAGAACTTTCAGACAAGAATGAGGGGTAATGTCACCTGGGACCAAGATATATGTTTTTAAACATGGTTTAAATTGGTTTTGGTTGTGATTCTGCCCCTTAAAGATATTCTCGGCTCCAGTTTCGGGGTGTCTGGAAGACCAATCCTGTGAGCCATCCAGTTCTCTAGTACTGTGACCATTGTATGTCAAACCCTGCCCCCAATTTAGTTGGAACTGTGGCCTTTGAAAACCATTATCACATGCTCTCCCTGCCCCCATTCCCCCCACCTTTGGTTATCCTATTTGAATGAATAACTCCGTGTAAACTAGTTCAGCTGAAATGACTTGAGAGCTGTTCGTGAATCAGGAATGGTGATTACCATTAAAAATGTACTAGTCCTAGGTTTAGCAAAAGGAAATAACATAGCCTCTAGAGCTCTGACTTCAGAAATGGCACAAAAATGGAATGGACAAATATGAAAAGTAGGTAATGGATCCACAGTGATTTAATTCTCGGTGATATTTTCATTTTATGCAAATACCAAAAGAAAAAACCCCTGGCTACTTGAAAGAAAAACAGAACCAAAAAAATATTTAGTGTTTGATCAAGCAAAAATCCTTTCACACATCTGCTAAGAGAATTAAAACAAATATAGATGTTAAATAAAAGGCCCAGGTACCAAAGAGCAAAATTTAATGAAAGCCAGAACTGTTAAGTATGGATTCCTGTTGAGAAAAATGTCAATCTCTTTCAGAGTTTTCCCATTGCTCTATTTTTAAGAAAAGTGTAGTAAAAATACATAATACAAGTTAACTTTTTTTCTTGCTTTTGTTTTCCCCGTCACCCCTCCATTGATAAAAAGCATCTTCCTCTGGAGTCTTGGACCCCCACACAACGTAGACCCTCATTGTTAGCTTAGATGATCTCTCCCACTCAGATCATGTTACTGGTGAGCTCAGTGGCTGGAGAGGCATCTTACCAAAGGCAAAAGGTCTTTGAAGCATATTGATAGTAAGAGGGTTAGTTCCACCTGCTCTGAAATGCACTCCCCAATGGTGGGTCATAACAGATTCTGCAGTGGTAGGCTAAGGGCTGAAAAAAATCCGGTGGGAGGGCAGAAGAGGATGGGGAGGATATCAGCTGGCAATAGTGAAAAGTAAAAATCCATCTTGATGGTCCTGCTCCACGTACCATGCCCACATTGACACGTGAGAGATTGGACAGCACTTGATTGGACAGCACTTGAGTTGAAAGGGTGAAGAGTTTGATTTGGGGATGGTTCTTTGCTACGGCTGATAATAGGAGAATGGGAGAGACATAGAGATGGTGGGTATCCACTGAGAGGATCCACAGATGAAGCCAATCATGCTGAACCTACTTGTTGGTAGGCTCCCAAAACTTTAGTTTTTCAGTTGCTAATGATAACCCCCAGCAGAGAAGACTGGATAGAAGTAGGGGGTAAGGAAACAAGCCAGAACATGGTTATCAATAAAAGCTAAAGACACATGGCACGCACTGAATCATGCACCTAGGAGAGTGGCTGCTGGACAGCTGGAAGCCAATTGCACCAAGAATGAGAGCTGGGATCTCCACAAAAGCTATATGCCAGGAACCCTGCTCCCAACTAAAGTTGTAGTCACCCTGGGCTTCTCTCCATGAACCCTGTCACTTCTCCAATCTTGCTTTAGTTCAACTTTATAGTCACAAACATGGGCATTTGAGTCTGGTCATTGGAATAATACATCCTCATTCTGAGTTAGCCAGGGGGAAGGCCAGCCTTCTTAGGTTAGAAGTTGGGGTCAGATCTGAAGGTACCCCAATGTCATTACCAACTTAATTCATCTCCCTATCTTCCTTAAAGTTATTCATCCTTGGGCATTTTACTTTCTAAAGTGACAGCATATTACCTGGCCACATGCTAAAAAAAACCCCACTTTTAAATGGACATAAAAATCCAAGTTCTCCAGGTCAGCAAAACCCTAAGCTTCATATTTGGTTTCTTAATCCTAGGACAGGACGCATCATGAAAGGTTCTCTTATTTGTGGGTTTCCATGATGCTTTCTCTTCCAAAATTCTTCCATCCTTTTCTTTTGTACTTAGTTTGCATAGCCTTTTCCCCTGTATCAGAGGCTCCAGAGAGAGTCTACTCCACAGTGGGGTTCCTGCTCAGATGTCAAGCAAATGAAAAGTGAGAATCATGGGCAATATCTTCCTGGCTGTCAGCTATTCCCAAGGCTGTACTTGGTTCAGGAGGCCAATTCAGCCACCAGAGTGCCTTTGGGCTTGAGCATAGCAGAAAGACATACTTCTTAGCACTGAGGTTGACTCTGTGAGGACACATACCATTCCACCTAAAGCCTATGGGATGGCTGTTACACATTAAAGGAAGCTTTCTCTGAGCCTCCAGTAATAGCTTCTTGAGTCCTTCTTTGACTGCACACCTGCCTTTGCCCTTTCCACCACCCTTTGGCCTGAATTGCTTATCACACATATTCTCAGCTACATCAGTGAAGCGCCCTTTCTGGGGGAAGGCAGTCTACTCCTCCAACAACATCCGTCCTCATCCATGGCTTGGGGCCAAGGAATGGAGGGTAACTGAGAGAGCTCCAATGGTGACTTAGTTTGAAGGTTGCTTTTTTCCTTTTGCTTGCTTGTATGGTGGACCGGATCTTTAATCTCCAATCTGAAAACTGAAGAGACATGGGTAGGGAGTTGGAAGTAAGAAGCCAGGAGAAGGAAGGGGCCTAACAGAACCTGCAAACCATGGATGTTAGTAAGAAAAAAAAATATTGCACACACTAAGACATTAGCAACCGAATAAAAGAAAACAGTACAGTTTCCTCATTAATGTTCCTGTAACTCCATTTCAGAGACACAGGCTCTATTAGACAGGGTATTCTTCCCTTATTGCAGTGCAGTGTTGTTTATCATCCTCACTTAGCAAATGGAAAAATGTGAAAGAACATCAAAAAAGGAAAAGGGACGGCAAAATGATTTTTCAATTCTTCAGGAAAATCTGTTGAATCATCTTCCTTGTGGTCATGGTGGTTGGTGGCGGTTGCGTTTCATTTTATTGTTTTTGGCACTGAAGGGTTTGGGATGGAACTGGGGGAGCTTGAGCATGCTCCCCAAGGGGTCTCCGTCTGCTCCAGTTACAATCCCGTGGCTCCCAAGGGCATCCCTGAACTGTGGCTCATGCAGGGAATTGACTGCATGGACTTGGGGAAGTCGTGGCTGACTACCCGGCCGTTTTCTCCACTACCGCCACCGCTGGTTCCTGCCCCACTGTTACGTGGGAGCGTCGATGTCCGTATGGCTTCATTGATGGATTGCTGTGGGATCAAACAGAAACCCTTTTCAGGAGGACCGGGGGTTCTTCCCCAGGTCCTTGGCAGTGATTGGCAAGGAGAATGAGTCAATGCTGGCCTTAAAATCTCACCCCACATATCTTCCCCATCCAACTTTTTTCCTTTTCTGGAATGCTAACCTTGGCTTCCTGCAAACTCACAAAACTGCTGTGAGGATCTGAACAAATCTGATCTCTTTGGACTTCTTGTTCTCTCTATGCAATGAGGTGTGTTGGACTGGGTGGTCACTAGATCCTTTCTAGCTTTTATAGATTTTGTGATTTCTGAAAATGAAGTATTTCCATGGTAGTATTAATGATAATAAATGTAGCAACATGACCAAGTGGAAAAGTTGTGGAAAGGGGTTTGGGAAACTTTCAATTTTAGTTCTGGTTCTGACATCAACTAGTTATTTGACCTTGTGCATAACTCCTTATCTCTCTAGACTTTTTAAATCTCCATGTTTATAAAATGTGATTATCTGTGCACCTGCAGATTTTATTAGCAAGAACAGTGCTACTGCATGAAAAATTATTTTTTTAAAAAATTATTAAAAAAAATTTTTTAAAGGAGCATGTTATTGTTGAGTTAAAATTTAAAATTACCTTTGATTTACTTCAGGAAAAATCCTATCCTACCTCTAGTAGCATGTATTATGGGAATGTAGGACTTATTTGAATAATTGTAAAAATGTAATTGGAAAGAAGCATGTGCTAAAGAAAATGAGAATACATTCCAAAGATCATTATCTGCATGTCAACTTCGTCCCATCAGCACATATAACCTGACTTCCAGACTGACACATCAAATCAGTGCTACTAAGCTTGTGATTTCCAGAATATTAAAATTCTAGGTATGAAAAGGATTCCAGTGATCACTCTGGGATCAGATGGGTGAGGTGGAATATTCAAGACCACAACCTGAAATTAGAATCATATCTTTTTAGATAAGAGGAAGGGTTCTGTTCTGAGTTCCTTTGGAGATAGAAGCTTCATGACATGAAATCCAAACTCTTCTCCTTTCCTCTCATTTCTAACTTACCATTAAGAGATACTCATAGAATTTTTGAAGTGAGGGTTGGTTTCTTGGGAATCAACATAAAGAAGAATTATCTATGAGTTGAGAGTTTTCTGAGACGAGACCAATACTACCAATTCTTCAAGGCTCATTCTGTTCTCTCCTTCTTGAAGCCATCCTAGATTGTACCAGTAAGTATTTTCCCTCACCACCCCTATGACCCAGCCTAGTACTCCTACATTATACATGCTTTTGTAATGGCTCTGCTTCTGGTATGTAGGTTTTGTGTTCTTTAAGAGAGCTGTCTGGAGGAGGGCTAGGTTCATTTCTTCCCATCTGTAGCTATCTCCCATAGTGTCCAGCATATAGTTAAATGCTTAATAGATATTCTTAAATTTGTATTTTAACAAAAGCCAGCCATCTAGGACCCTCCTTAAAGAGTTTATGAGCTTTCTCCTCTGCATATTGCCATGATTTTAACCATCAGAGATGTCAGTCAATCTCTGGTGGCCAAAAGACATAAACAGGAGTTTGACCTAATTGTTTCTACTATACTATGCTGAGAGTCTTATTACTGGTGATTCTGATAATGCTTTTAGGTGTTTGTTCTTTTTAAAATCCCTTATTCAGACAAATATGCCCCAAAGGATACTCTACCCATATTGGTTCTGCTTCCTCCTCAAACCTCCAGACTTGGTTTATTTACATTGTTTTGATTGTCCTCCACTTAAGAGGAAGTGTGACCTCGATTGCATTCTTCTAAGTGAAGGCCAAATAAATATGACTGTGATGCTCTAAAGGGGAAATGTGAAAAGAAAACCCAAGGAATTAATAGTTACTTGTTCTCACTTAAGCTTATTTGTGTGTGTGTGTGTGTGTGTGTGTGTGTGTGTGTGTGTGTGTGAAGTATGGAACCTTCTATGGATTAGCTTGGAATGTTTATCTTCTATGATTTTTCTCTGCCACATCCCAGTAATTAAAAAATAAAGTTTAAAGTTTATAAAGATCATCCTGGTCTTTGATTTTTTAAAAGGCCTCACATATTCCTATAACATTCCATTGAAGGTGGTATTTGATGAATTTATCTTAAAGGAGAAGATTGGTGGCATAATCAATATTGGTGCCTACCGAAGTCTGAGATAACTTAGCAGGGCATGAAGCTAAAACCTTCAATGTTCACACCACTTGGAAATAGTTTTTCAGGAAGCTGAGAGCTTCTCCAAGGTCAATGACTTCATACTCCTATTGATAGTGAGTGCAGCCTTCTTACTGCCTTCTTTCTAACACATTTATGGGTTTTCAGGAGAAGAGGTGAATAGAGTCAAAACTAGGGAATGGAAAGCTGTGCTAAAAATGACTAGATCATTAGTTCTGAATTTGACTGCACACTGCAGTTATCTGGGGAGTTTTGGGGAAAAACCACTGATGCCCAAGACATACCCTCCAAGATGTTAATTTATTAGGTGTGGTGTGTGGCCTGGACATCTCGATTTTTGAAAACTCTTCAGGTGATTCTAATATGCAAGCAAGGTTGAAATACACTGATCTAGTTTATATTCTTCGCTTTACAGAGAAACTAAGGACTTATGATTGGCTGACTTAAGGTTGTAGTTATCTGTCACCAAATGTCAAAGTGGATGACCTCCTAACTGTACCTTTGGGAAGTGCAGTTCTCCCTTATCAGCCTTGATATACCAGCCATTCTTAAAGCTCATCCTTACAGATGTGTTTGAAGCTGATGTTCAGGAAGAAAAGCATGAGTGAAAAGTCCAGAGTCAAAGCCCCCCAAGTTGCCTCTTTTCAGAGTCTCATTTCTCTAACTGTGATTATATCCTAAACTTCTCAGCCACTTGCTTTTCCAAGAATAGTTTCCCCAGCCTTCACACATCCTGGAACACTCTAATAAAAGCTCAAATCTCAGTGATGACCTCCTACTAGTATGTGTGCTAAGAGTCAGAGTGACCGCATGCTGTGGAGGATGCACCTCTGCATTACCAAGTCTCTCCACTGTTTGATAATTCCAAAAAAATGTGCAAAGCCTCAGCTGCTGTGGCTTAACCATAGCTCATGTCATACATACAATTATTTTCCACAGGGAACAAAGTGGGCAATAATAAAGACCCTGGTTATATTTAATACCAGCCAAGGACTCAACTCTGGTCTGTTTCCCCAGGCAGAGGAGTGGCACAGAAGATCTGAGACTTCAATCTGGAGTGTGTCTTAGGCTATATATTTTTGCTACTATATGACCATTTAGATTCTACCTTAATAGTGTGGTTGTCTGAAGTCCCTCCCTGAGTCCCCAGCTCTCATGTGTTTTCTTCCAGCAGTCTTCCTGTGTCCTGGTCACCTAGACTTCTTCCCATTTCTGGGCAAAAGTTCTGGTCTTTGGGTTGCTAACACATGTGTATCCTTTGTAGGCAACTCTTTCCCCCTGGTTAATTCCTTCCACATTTCAAGTCAGCTGGTGTGTTTCTCAAGGAAACCCCTGTGACCTGTCTCAGCTCTTATTTCCTGATCAGGACTTGACAGCACCAGCATTTTTCTTCAAACACTCATTGAACATGTAAATATTTGCTTATTTTCTGTCTTCCCATAATACTTGTAGCTTCCTGAGAATAGAAGCTAGATCTGATTTGTTCCTAACTGTGTCCTCAGTGCTGAGCAATGCGTAGCTTACAATGATGCTCAGTTTATCTTTGTGGAAGAAATACCACCAGGGTGCCTTCCCATTGTCCCTGTGACACCTGCTGTGTGTCTTGCTCATGTGACATGTCAAAAGGGAAAGGGACTCGACAATACACAAGCAAAAGATTATGTATCATGGGTGGCCTCAACAACTCCCTCAGAAAAACCTAAGGATAGGATTCCATCTTATTTGTCTATGCACTGTGGCTACCGCTGCAGGAGACACATGGTAGGTGCTCAGAATGATCTATTCCTGCATTGGAAGTCCAATTTCTATTTCTCCAGCTCCTATCTTGTGTGACCTTGCTAGGATAATCTACTTCGCTTCTCCAAACCCCTATTTCTTCATCTGTAGAACTTCAAGCACAACAACGAAAATGTATATAAAGCACTTTGAACATGGAGGTTACTAAAAAGATGTCTCCTTCCCTTCCTTCCTTCTTCCTCTTTTCTACCCCCTTCCTTTCCTCCTTCTCTCGTCCATGAACAGTGGGGAAGGGCTCCTTGACTACTGTTGAGAAATTGGGGGCTGGCTCTGAACCATGTGTAAGGATTGAAGGCCTTAAAAGTTCACCAAACACTGTGATCAAAATAAGGAACAAGAGGGAAGGTTCTCACCAAAGGCCCATGACACTGTCAACATGGGCCTCTGCGTGTGGTGGAGGCCATGTCTGTAAAAAGCTAACTGCCTCTGGAGAAAGCTAATTACAGAAAAATAAGGAAAATTGTAAAGCTGTGAAGTCTGAGAGGCAGGTGGATGGTATTCTACTTTTCTCCTTTGGACTAGAGAGATGTTGATGGATCTTCAAAAATTAGGAGTTGGGCTGATTAATAAAGACAGTAAAAGTATCTTTTCTGCAGTTGGAAGATTAAAAATTCTATTAGGAGCCTTGGTGAATTGGGCAGAAGTTGTACCAACCAATGGAATTAATTATAAAAGATTGTGGTGGAAGAGCTTGGATGAATGATTCTAAGAGATCCTGGTGTTGGCTTCTGAGAAATTCAGCATCTTTGTCAATGGAAGGGTACGAATGTCTCCAAGAAGTTATGACCTGACTCAGTGGCCTCCTCTAAGTATTCTTGTCTTGATCTGAATGTTGTGATTTCAGTGGTGAAAGTCAACTGTCAAGTTTTAAGAGGATCCCAGTCTTTAGCCACCCCGGTACTATTACCTGACAGTGACCATGATTGGTTGGACATGGTAATCTCATAGGAAGGACCAGAAGTCTAGGCACCTCATGCTTGGTGGATGCCTGCTCTCATCAGATTTTATGAGCACAGATGGGGCCAGAACCAGTTTGCATGAGGTTGTCTGTGCTTTCAGGCTGGGTAGTTTTGGTGGTTGTATGTTCTTACCCAAATACTCTGTCCCCCATGCGTCATCTCAGCTTCAGGAGATTTTTCTCTTCTGGGTACAATTCTATATTAATTTTACTAATAATTACCCTATGTGTGTGAAATGTCCAAAGAGAAATTAGGTATAGCTTCTTACCTTAAGGAACTCACAATCTATATAGCTCAAAAAAACCTAGGACATGTAGGAGTGGCAATAAAAGAAAAATCTGAAAAAGACTGTAGCTGGTTATTAACAGAAAATATTATATATTCTAGTTATCATTGTTAGTATTGTTATTTATTGAGAGCTCATCATGACCCAAGCATTTTGCCAGTCCCTTTATATCAATTTTTCACATAATGCTCATGACAATTTTATGAGATATGTACTGCCACTAGCCCCATTTTACAGAAAATGAGGGTCAGAAAGCTACTGGAACTTGTCCCAAATTATATAGTTAACAAATGGAGCAGGCAGGGTTTACGCTCAGATACTCAGTCTCTAGAGCCTGTCATTTATTTATTTATTTATTTATTTATTTATTTATTTATTTTATTTTTTGAGCCTGTCCTTTAGACCACCACACTGCACTGTGTTCTGGGGGAGCAGTGAGGGGGCACTCCTGTGATATGTACTGGGCTAATCCTGGGTCCTCGGTTTGGGTCATGGTCCACATGGAAGGTTTTAGGGAGTTGTAAAAGTTGTAGTTCAACCTAGCTCTTTTTCTGTTCCACTCTTTGCCTTTCCATACTTTGGAAAGTAAGATAGGAGAATTTTTAGATTTATGTTTTGAATAGAATAGGCAAGAAATCTTTGTTTAGTTTCTAGGAGACCTTGTTGTATTTGCCAAGCTTCTTGGAGGTCTACCTGGGTTTTAGATCTGAGGCCTATGCTTTTGCTCTGCTTTGTCCTTTCTGAGAAGACCTGGTAGTTGATGAGCTGGTTAAGGGTAGGAATGATGTGCTCCTAGGTCCCCTGGCTAAATACCATCATACAACCATCCCTTAATTATTCCTTGTTATTGTTTCTTAGTTCCATTGCCTTTGAAATGGGCCCTATGGGCAGAAGACAGGGAGAGAGATTATTCTGCATTAAGGCACAGGGGTGGGAAGCATGATGTGGGTGGCTAGAGTACGTAGTATGTAAGGAGAGCAGATTGCTTGGGAGGGGAAAGTAGGCTGGAGCCATGATGTGGAAATGTTGAATGCCAGGACAGAAGGTCTGAATGCCAGGACAGAAGGCCCTCCTCCTCCAACTCCCACTCTCTGTGTACAGAACTGAATACAGAGTTTCCAAACAGGGGAAGCAAATGTCCAGCAATGTCTTCTCCGAGAGCGACCCTGGATATGTGTAGGGCTGTTGGCTCAAGGCAGGGAGAGGCTAGGCGGGAGGCTGTGGTCAAAACTCTACAGTGGGTGTACTGAGCTTATCTGGGCTTTTTAGGGCATGTTCTAGGAGAGCAAATCCTACCAATGAATCTTCTTAGTCTAGTCAAGCCAACATCACAGCCTAGGTTACATTGCTCAGAGTGACTGTTTCTCCACTTTTGTTGGTCTGAGTCCCACTCATCCTTCCTCTTAATTTTTGTCTTGTCCCAGAAGCCTTCTCTAATTCCCACCTCCTCTGTATTCCTATCAGCCTTCCTATCTATAAGTTGCTTCACTGTGTAATTTTTCTGGCAATTTTTTTTTTGTTGTTGTTGAAGGTGCTGAAGGTCATAGATTGCATCTCAGTCCTCTCTGTCCCATCATGATGTCTTGCTTGTGGTGTTGCTCACATAATTCACACTTGCATAAATATTTTCATATTGAAACTAAATGATGAAATGTGAGGGGTCTTAAAAGTCATTTATTCCAAACTCCCTTTGAGTACTAGAATCTATATGCTCCCCAAGAGTTAACCCATTCTCTACTTGTATACCTCCAGGGATGGGATGCTTGCTATTTATTGGAATAGTCCATCCCATTTTGTGGTAGCTTTGAGAGAAAAGTAGATCTCACTGTGTTAACATCTGTTCTCCAAAGCTTTTAGTCATTAGTTCTTGTTGTACACTTGGGGACCCAACAGAACTAACCTATATTTTTTCCACCTGAAAGGCCTTCATATATTTTTTTAAGTCTTCATATTTTTATAAACAGCCTTCATATCCTCCATAATTCTCTTCTCTGATTATTTACCATCAGCTGTTTTTGATGTAGTTTGGGGTCATCTAGCTGATCTGCTTATCCTCTCTGCATGATCCTCTTTGCTGAAATCTATCTCACAGTACAGTGGCTAAGAAAAGACCTAACTCACCAAGCATGGCAAGATTATCTATTTTGTAGATGGTAGACAACTTCTTCCCTATTTTGGGAGCTATACTTCTGTTAATGCAGCCTCAGGGAGAATCTACTTTTCTAATGACCACTCTTGCCTCACATTATGTTGACTACCCATATAAACTTCTGTTTTAATCTCACCACCCCATCTCTGGCTGATGCAGTTGTTTCCCAGACCTATCTTTACCCTGACACACCTCATCTTCCTTCCTTTCTCATAGCCGTCTCCTTTCTTGTCACCTTTCTCATCATAGCTTACTGCCCCTTGCCTCAAACTGACCTCAACCTCTTATCACTCGCCACCCTTTCTAATACAAAGACTCCCAGGAAACCCAGCTATATCACAGAACAAGGTAGGAAAAAGGCCTGGGGAGACGATGCCACCTTCATCCGCTTGGATTCGCTACGGGATTTGTAGCAGAACTCAATTAAGGCAACCAGCATGGCTAGTCCAAGTCCTCCGATCAGGATGTAGAACACGCCTGCCACATTGCTGAGGCTCAGAGCACTCGTCTTGTCCTAGGAAGAGGAGGAGGGAAGGGGGGAGGGGAAAGAGCAAAGTGAGCCAAAAGGCTAGAGAGCATCTAAGCAGTAGCATTTTTACACACATACGCTCAACCCCATTGCCCTTTTTAACCTTTAAAATAGTTAGGCTTTTTATTCATTGATAGAGTGCTGAATATTCCTAGGAAAAGTGTTTGTGTGTAACAATATCCCAAAGCAACCCTGATTGTGTTTAATTTATAATTGCATTTCCCTCCCTCCTCAATGCCTGTTCTGAGGCAAGAGACACCACAAGAAATTCAAGGCAGCTTCTATCAAAACCTGCATCCTTGAGCTTACCCTATTCTTTCAGAAAAAAATGTACCTTCCTTTTCAGCTCAGTTCCTGTCCCTGACCCCTCTGTTGTGCAAAGAGAGCCTCAGCCTTGCTTGTTGTTTGTGTCTCCTAGTGTTTTTCTGAGTTGGCATTTAAAATGATCTTTTCCCTCGATGTGCCTTTAATTTCAGTTTAATAAGGCAGCCACTGTACATGTAATAAAGACCAACCAATGTATACCTTTAACATACTGATCTGAGCCCCAGTTTAGGGACAAAGGAAACTGGGGGGCTTGAAACAGTAAAACAGTCCTGAGATAGAAAAATGGCTCTATTAAATCCTAATGATTATGCTTAATTGGTATCATTTTTCTGTTGGAGGTGTTTGCTAAGAGACGTTATAGGCAGATGCAGGTAGCTGAATTTAGAAATCTCTACTGCCTGTGATAAAAGATCTTACACTGGTTCTAATGCAGACAGAGTGCTTAATTACTAGGGCCAGGGGACAAGTACCTATCTCCACTAGTGGGTTGACAGAGCTCACTTTATGGAGCCTGAGAAAGACCATCAGTCTGGTAAGACTATCCCTGCATTCTTTTATCTCCAGTTGGGTTCAAAACTGGGAGACTGAGGAGACTGGGGCCTGTTACCAGGTGGTAAGAACAACTGAAAGAAACTGGTGGCCATGGTGGGTGTAATGCTCAGAGACAGGGGAAACCACTCAATAAAATTCTTGACACAGGCAAGTGAACATCTTTAAATCTTGGGAGAATACTCATCTCCAGATGTCATGGTGGCTCTAACATCTTTGTTTATATTGTTTGTTCAGGTACAAGAAGTTTCTCATCAAATTAAAATGAAATGCATGCCTCAACTGGCACAGATACACACCATGGTTGGTTAGTTGGTGGCACTGGATAGGATATAGCTTTTACGTCTCTGCATGGGCAGATAGGGAGAGAGGCAAGTCACACAAAGGGTGAAATGTCTTGCCCTAGGGATTTCTTTGACATCTGCCTATTAGAATCTATACATGTGGGAAGGGATTTGCTATTGACTAAGTCAGTGGGCTCTGCCCTAGTTCTACTTGGTGCATTGTACAGGATTCAGCAGGGCTGAGCTTGGGGACCACAGCTGGCAAATAGCAGCATGCCTTCCCTCCCTAGAAGCAGCCTTGGCTAGCAGAGCTGTAGGATTATCTAAAGCACACCCCTTTGGTGGCTTCCTGTATTGCTAAAGCAGATGGCTCTTGAATATGGGTTACACTTGGCAAGGCATATTCTGGCTTTGGAAGCAGTGGAAATGATTATTCCAAGGGGTAGAATTTCTCCTGTTCTGGTATAATGGCCTGATAAGGGATATGTGCAAAAATGAGTTTGGTGCTTGGTTGAAGAGTTGGCTGAACAAGTAAATTCCCACTTGGCATTATTTTTCAGAACACTCAAAATGTCTCCCTGTTTGGTGTTTAGGAGGTCTGTAATTCTGCTTCTGGAGAGTAATTCTTCAGAGTCCTTAGAGGATTTATGGTTAGTAGAAGTTCCAATAAAACTCTTCTGTGTGGAACAGAAAAACCAACCTGACTCTTCTGTGTGGACAGGGCTAGGAGTGTGGTGGAGAGGCATGTTAATGTGTTACCACTTCACACCTTAAAAAAGAGTGGTTGACAGTGATGCTCAGAAGGAGTGGATAGGGAACAGGTCTGGGGGAAGGTGGTACACAAGAATCTGGGAGGAAAGAAATGATCCTGCTGGCTTGACACACCGATCAGCCTTTCAAAGCTGAAATGAAACTTGCCTCCTTGGTCACCAACATTGTTTCTATTTTCTTCCTCATGGTCATTTCAAGTTTACCTCGGTTGAGGATTGCCTTCAAGGATAAGGGAGTGGTAGCATCTTTTTTGTTGTTGTTGTTGTTGCTATCTTCAAAAAACCCTGAAAAAGCGTCTACCTCCTTGGCCATAGAAGGTGGGGTGTCTATTTCTGGTATACCTGGGAAGGAAATAGGGCCAGATCTTCATATGAAAGTAGGGAGAGGGGCATATTCTATGTAAATGAAGAAGAAGGAGAAGGAACATCCAGGGACTGAGTGCTTCACTGTGTCTGGAGGTGGAGAGAGCATCTTTTACTTCTGAAGGTCTCTGGCTTACAGAGATGGGAGTGTAAATATGTTGGGGGACACATCCCACACAAATAGGGTAGCCGGATGGTAAGGAGACTCCCACCTCTTGCAGGACTCACAGTGCCACTCATCTTTCTTATGCCAACACAATTCTGCAGTAGCAGGGATGAGGGAAGTCCTCTGGAATCAAGGGGGCACCTGGGCTCTATCACTACCAATACCAGAAAGCAAACGTAGATTTAGTACAGCTGCCTAAAGCTGGCATACTTTGATGAGATATGGAATGAAAGGCTGCTATTGCTGTCTTCTTAGCTCACATAGTTGAGGAGTTTACATTTAGCCAAGGTTTTATGGTTTCCCTTATGGGCACCATTTGATTTTTGATAACACTAACTTTAGTTTTTTCAAAGGAGGCCCAAGACAGCAACCTACCGTTTGGTTGCCATTACTGAGTTTCTTTGACTCACTCTCAGAATGATGGGATATCCAGGGGCAGGCTTAAAAATCCATTTAGGGACTGGAGCTCTGATTCCTTCTCTGGCCCATAGTGTCCATGCAAGAGGATGTGTATAAACAGCTATGGACTTCTGTATAAACAGCTATGTTGATGTTTCCTCGGCAAGCTATAAACTTCCCAGCTATTACCATGAAGAGGAGAAAGATAGAACCTGAGTCTTCTGAGCACCCTTCTGGAGGACCCCATTCTCCTCCCATCCCATAGCAGCTGTACTCCCAAAACCAAGGCAGCTTGTTGGTGGGAGTGAAAAAGTCACAACTTGTCTTCTGCCAGGAGGGAGGGAAGAGAGTGACAGCATTGAGAAGAATGACAGGTGAAAAGAAAAACAAATTAAAAAATCCATTTTTCAGCATTGTTGGGCTTGTTGTCATGGTGACGAGCCCCCCTACCTTCATCTGTCCCCCTTAACCTATTGTGTTGAATTGCTGCCTCCCTTATATGGAAGGGAGATGTTTTCTTTTTCACATTTTTTCTTACTCTTCCCACATAAAGGGGGACTGTCCCACACTCCCTCTGTGTTTCTGAGCCAACATCCCTTCCAGGATTGTGGGGCTGGCTTGAGTCTTCATAAAGAGGTTTGAGCCAGGCATGAGCAGGAGAGACTTGATGTAGAAAGTTCCAGGGAGAAGCCAAGGCCTTTGGCCACAAGACCAGTTCCTCCCACAGAGACTGGTGCTGCCCATCATGCAAGTCCTGCTAAATCTGGAACTAGGCTTAGGTTTCTCCAACTGCTTCCATTCCTTCTTATCCTCCTGTTAAGGCTGTGTACTCTTACAAAGCAAAGGCTACGGCTCCTACTCTTCTTTCCATTCCATTGGGATTCCGTACCTTTTCTGATGTCATTACAGCTGGACTTTTAGGGGCTGCCTGCAGTGTTTCACATGCTGAATCTGTTACCTGACTTTCCTTTCAGGGCCATGAGAAAAGTCCAATCCATTTTCTACCTACTAGCCTTTCTGCTAT
This sequence comes from Canis aureus, assembly GCF_053574225.1. Lineage (NCBI taxonomy): Eukaryota > Metazoa > Chordata > Mammalia > Carnivora > Canidae > Canis > Canis aureus. Next base: position 57,655,522 of record NC_135614.1, read on the forward strand.
AGTAGGTTTTCCCTTGTGCTTTCCCAAAACTTAGATTTTTAGCCCATGAACCATTTCCCTGAGTGGCTGGTTATTTCCCAGGAATAGTGACTCAGCAGTTGGCTAGGTGCACTCACTAGCCAGGACCAAAGTTTGGAAGCTATGGAGAGGTGGATTTGGTTCCATTAAAGGAAAACCTTTTGATTCAACAGAGCTGTCCAAAGGTGGAACACTCTGCCATGGATCGTGGTGAATACCTCAAACATGGATGTATTCAGGGAGAAGCTGATGAGGTCATCTAAGAGATGCAAGCAGTGGACAAAAGTCAGATGAAGTAACCTTTGACACTCACCCCAACCCCAAGAGATTTGAGGCATCTAAGGAATTCCTAGAGGGCCTGGGATCATGCTTTTTATAAATTCTCTCTAGAGACTAACCTCTTTAGGGGATGCAAAAAAGGAACTCATATTAATTGGCAACTTCTGCTGTTCCATTTCCTATCTAGGCCAGTTCCCTAGCCTGAGTATTTTCCCCAAGAGCAACACAGGATGAGAATTGGCCCATTGTACTAATAATTGGCAAGGCAAATGCTGTGAAAGTAAGGGTTGTGGGGGCGGCTCTTTCCAGCAGTGTGTGCTCAGGGACCGGCTGCTGTACAATGCACCATGGAACATCCTGACTCGGAACAAAATTGCAGCAGAGAACTCAAGAAGACAGTATGGGTTGTGGAGGGGAACCCAAGGGCCAGCTGAGGCTGAGGCCTCTTCCAGAGTGTGAGGAATTTTCCAAAACAGAAGTACTAGGTCTGAGGGTAAAGTAGGCATCCCCATAGGAGGCCTTCATTGTGAGCAGAATATCTGTCTGGAATACGCATTAGAGAGCAGAGGTCTTGTATGTTGGAGGAAAATGGAGCCCCAGAGGTGCTCCTGGCTCATGGCACCAAAGAAAGAGTTTTAAAGGAAATATCTTTGTTTCTCTTCTAGTCCCTTCTCTTAGGGCAGTGATGGGAGACTTAGGATGTGTGGTTTAGGGGTACTGGGGAGGACCTAAGGTGTTTCCACATTCAATCTCTGATGTGGGTAACTACTGTATGTTGGACATGTCATCTCGGAGCACACATAACTCCCAGAAGATTTACCTTGAAGTCACTCTAGGCCACTGCCTGTGCTGCTTTACAGAGGCTGGGAGTGCTGACCCTGACCAGGGTTCTAGCTGGAGCCAGAAGCCTCCAAGGTTTGGGGGAGATGAGATGACTTCTGCATCTCTTTTTCTCAAGGATATTTTCTCCACCAATATCCCTCTTAGAATGCCTTGTGGAGATGTCTGTAGTGCAGAAGCCCATAGTGGGTAGGGTGAGTGAGTGAGTGAGTGAGTGACTGAAGCAGAGCATCATGTTATGACTCCCAGGTCTTTCCAGGTGGCCAATGCTCTTTATCTGAAGGGGCAGGGATGGGAGTTTGTACACAATACAAGGACAGAGTTGGAAGTTTGCCCTTCTTTGCCTTCTGGGCCTTGCTGAGGGTAGGGGTGGGAAAGTGAGTATGTTCACAGTGGATGGACTTATCCTGCTAGTGGTGGGATATGGTGACATAGTGAGAAGAGCTGTGGCTGGGAGGCAACTTAAGCTGACCTCTTGCCCAAGCTTCAGTGAGTCATTGGGCAATCTTGGGGGAGTCACTAAGTGAGTGTTGTCCACCTCTGGCTGGTATGGGAGATGGCATTAGTTGATACACAGAACTATGTGACACTGACCACAAAATAAGGACATTATTCTCTTTGAATCTTTCTCATTAAGCCAATAAGGAAGTTTCAGTTTGGTGCTGGTCAGTTTAATACCTCTCTATTAACTGCTCCTTGCCCTTTTCAAGAGAGATCAAACTTCAGTTGCAGTAGTAAGTGTAACAAAAAATTTTGCTGTTATTGTCATTATATTTATTTTTGTGATTGCCTTCCATTTTTTTGCAAGAAATACTGATTTTCTATTTATCATAGTAGTGCTG